>NC_139458.1:434542500-439542500 GCF_057233095.1 Heloderma suspectum
AAAATATTTATGACAGAGAAACCCACCTGCTATATGAAGTGGTACAGTCCAGAATCCTTCCTGTGCATAATGATCAGCTGCCAAGGTGTTTGGACAAAGAGGTACTTACTTACCAGTACCCAAGAAACTTCCCAGGCTACCAGCTGGGCCATACAATCTGCATCTGACAATACAGAAAGTTGCCAACTAAGTGAATCCCTTTTTACAAATAATAATAACAACAACAACAACAACCTGATGCTGTTTCTTTTCTGAGGGAAGCATTTCAATTAAGCTTGTGGTTTCTGTATTGAGTACAAAGGAATTCCTCAGGAGCTTATCAGGAGTTCCTCAATGAGAAGATGAGTAATGGTAGTAACTCCCTTCAATGGCAGCTCGCCCACCATTACCCATCGTTCTCCATCGGGAGAGTGTTGGGTGTGTTTTTGTAGGCACACTCTCAGTTCATGCGAGGCCCAGCAGCAGTTCTGGCTAACCCTCTGTGTGAACAAGGTGAGTCCTCAAATACTATATCCCAGAATCCTCTGAAATGCACAGAAGTTCTATGGCTGGCTTGCAGGTGTCCTTTGGCATACAAGTGGCCATGGGAAGTGTTCCATCGAGACAAAAAAAGTTTGAAATCCACCAAGGTAGGCCCCAATCCCAGTCTCGCTTCTCCATCTGCTTCTAAGTATGTTGAATGCCAGTTGCGTTAAGCCAACTTTTGTGCCACAGGTCCTGCATATCCTAGTGTTTTGTATCTACCTCACTATGATTTCTTTAATTTCCTTGTGCTTTTGTGTGGTGTAAAATGTTGGAGGTGACCTGTAGATAAAATATATATATATATATATATAAAATATATATATACAAATATATATTTTTTGCTTTGCAATAAAACTCAAAGCTATAACACAGAAATATTCATCAGATGTCATAATCTTTATTGTTATGGTGCCCTACTTTAATGTAAAAAACTATCTGAACCTATTTTTTCTTTCTTTCCTATACACCAGAGTCAATATACTTATTTTTTCTTCACTCTGTCAGTATCATTCCTCTGTCAAAATGATATTGCATTTTAGGGATGTTGGATAGACACCAGAGTTCTCAGATTATTTGTGGGGAGGGGAGGGAGAGTGGAGTGCGGTGTTGAAATCAAAGTTGCTTTACTTTGTGACGTTAATCAAAGTTATGAAATTGAAAGGAAATAATTTTGTGGTCCTGATCATCCACTGAATATCCTAGATCTAATAAGCAGGCCAATCACAACTTAGTGAAGTTGTGAAACTACAATGACTTTAAAAAAAAAAAACACCCACAAAACTTCAGCTTTATTTTCATTAACTTTTATGGGTCTTTGCGCTGCTAATCTAAATGCATTTTCATAAATGTTATCAGTGGGACTTGCTTCCAGCAAAATGTGCTTAGGTCTGCGGGAGTAAGACTACAATTGCAACAGGTTCAGAAAAAGATGTAGTATTGCCCTCTTAGGACTATACTGCAAAGGAATGTGTGTGGGCAATGCATGTCTCCCTCACATCAAAGATGAAAAGGGAGAAACACATGTCAGGGAGAGCAGTAGAACTGAACCTTCCTCCCTGATATGCTCACTTTATTTGGTGGGGTGGGGGGGATGAATGTGTCCCTTATCTGCATCCTAAAGTTTTACAGTCCCAGAAATTCTGTAAATGTGTAAATGAGCCCTAAGACAGGTGGAAGTAAGTTCCATTGAAAACTAGGATGGTGGTGTTAATTAAACTGATCCATAATGTTATTGTTACTATTAGATTACTTTAATGGTGCAAACAAAATCATTGCAATGGCTATCTATCAGTTATGCTGAAGAGGGAGGAAGCTTTCTCAGATGGCCATTATGTTGCCTATAATTATCACTGTCAACTTCCTACTTAAAAACTAACGCAGGTGGAGATCTAATGCAGCTGGCGGTGTTTCGGGAGGTGGGTTTCAATGCCATGCATGTTGCCTGCCCGGCAGCCCAAGATTTTTCTCAAGGATCCTTGAGGAAGGCCATTGTCATTCCTGTTTTATAGATGAGAAAGTGTGGATGTGAGACAATTGATAATGATTTGCTCAAAAACGTACTCCTTGAGCCCTTGGTAAAGTGAGACTTGAACCACTGAAGCTACTGCCCACTTATATCCATCTTTGAATATGCAAAGGGCTTTCCAACCTTTCATTGTCTTTGCCCTCATGACAACACTGCAAAGGAAGTTGCTATTACCAAGGCTAAAAGACAGGGACCATGGCCACGTGGAGAGACCACAGCAGAGGTAGGACTCCAAGGTTCAACTCAGTTGGCAACTTGGCATGCACTGGCATGGACAGGGTAGAAACTAGAGTCCAGAATAAGAACATTATAGGATTTGGATAAGAGGACCATCCCTTTGTTTTGAGTATTACTTGAATGTTAAGGCTTAAAATGTACACCAGGACTGCGTCATTTGAGACTCAATTTCATAAGGTTACTTGGTCCAATTAACGTTATTATAATTATTTTATTTATAAAGTTTTAATCCCAGGCATCTTTAAAGCTGCTTAAATCCCAATGACTTCAGCTGGATTTAAGCAGCCTAAGTGTGTGGGTTTGCAGCCCTGATGCCTAATATTAAGCACTTTACAAAAAGGTTAAGTTGCGGGGGGGCAGGCGGACAAACTCTGGATTGTGCCCAATGTGGCTTACAATTTAAAAAGTAATTATTTTACAACTTACAGAATGCTTCAACTTAGCTAGATCTTCCTTTCCCCGTGTTCTGATCTGGTGTCTGTGCAATTCTGGCTTGATTCATTAATTGACGTTTATTTTTCGCTATTTCTAATTTCTTTCCCTGTCAGGGTGTATTTTTGTCTCTAATCTAATGGACTGAAATGTGGAAACCATTTATGTTTATGAGGTGTTATCTGTTGCAGGTTGGGAGTGGATTTGAAAGGGGGAGGGCAAAAGGCTTCTTGTAATAATGGCAAAGGCGTGTTTTTTCCAAGGACTTGTGTTTGAATTCAAGGGTTTTGACATTCCACCAAGCTTTCTGAGGCTATCCTCATGTGTTCATTTGGGGTTTCATAATAATAATAATAATAATCCTCATGTGTTAATTTGGAGTAACAAAAAAAAAGCCTTCCCCTTTGGGCATTTGTATTCCATTAAGCGGTTTCCATTTTATCTGGTTGGTGTGATACCAGCTTACTCTTTCAAGGCATCTGCACTACAAATAGATACCAGTTCCAACTCTGTTTAAAAATGATGGTTCCATGCAAGTTTAAAAAGGAAGTCTGGAAGACCTGGGACTTGGAGACAGTCACATGGTACAGCTCTAGCTGGGCTATACAATTCCAGACTGTGTGGTAGGAGACAGATACTTGAATGCTTCCACATATAAAAACCATGCTGAGTTGAACCTGATTTAGTCATGCTTAGAGTAGACCCACTGAAATCAGTAGGACTTAAGTTAGGCATGACTAACAAGTCCTGTTTCTTTCAATGGGTCTACTCTAAGTATGACTAAAACTGGATCCAACTCACTGTAAGTTGAAAACAAGGAGGGCTGTAGTTTAATTTTCTCTCAGAGAAACTAGTTTTCTCTAGGGAGGGTTTTGTAATATGGGGGAAATGTTCAAACAATCAATCCCCATCTGAAGTCTGAAATGGTACAGCCTAACAACAGATACAAGATCTGTAAGGCTGCAGAGCCATGTAATTCGGCTTTCAGACATGCACTGCATCACATGGTCAAATTCATCCCGTACTTCAGCTCACCCACAGAAATGGCCCATTGTGGCAGAATGTGCTTTTGGCACATAGTAATACCACCATATTTCTGCTCAGACCTGTTGCAGCAACCACTGCCTATATCACACAACCTGAAAAGGAACATACAGATCAGTCCTAAAGAAGGGATTCGGGTTAGAATCCCAAATTCTCCTGTGAGCATGCACTGGGCATAAGTTAGATATGGACTTCCTGGATACCTGTTGACTGATTAGCTAGTGTTGATTGTTTTAGCACCTTTATTTCACATTACCATGACACGGTGGCTAAAAAAAGCATCCCATTTTGTTTGGGGGTAATTTAAGCTAGGAATCCTTTGGAATTTTTGCTCATATTCAGGTATGACACTGTTACCCAAGATGGTTGGCAGTCAGTTTGAAAAAAGAGCAAGATATGATTTTGAAGCAGTTCCATGTGCTTCATTGAATTCAGGGAGATATACTTTTGAGTAGACATCTATGGGATGGATTCCTGATGTTGTATGATGTGAAACTTCTGCATACACCTTTTTCTCATGGGTGGACTCTTTTCAAATTGTCTGAAATTTGAAGCTCTCCACAGCTTGGTACCTTGGTACCTGACAGACACCTTCTGGGATTATTGGGTTTTATTTGTATCATTATAATCATTATGTTTTAAATTGTAAAACACCTAGAGAAATGTATTTTATCAGGCATTTAATACATGAAATAAATATACCACATATTGTCCACCTTCTTAGTATATTACAATTCCTCATCCACGTAGGGTACAGTGGTCTTATCTGCATGGTCATCAACAGTGAAAACAGGCCATGGACAATGACAGACCCCATCAAGCACTTTAGAGTTATTTTGCCTTGAGTCTGAAGGTCTGAAAAAAGACTACGAGCAAGGAAAGTCCTTTTGACCATATGGCGGATACTTCGTATGCAATTTTCAGTGACATTCTTTTGGAAATCCCAGTATTTGCTTTTTGCCTGTATCTTCTATTCTGGGAAGGCAATCAACAGCACAGTTTATTGGCCTGGGAAAATGAGAAGGTCTTTACCAGGCACCTAAAGGATAACACTTTAGGATGCACCAGGTGAGCCTTCCTCAGAAGAGGGTTCCAATGCCGGCTTCATGACTTTGAGGGCCCTTGGGCAAGACACCCTCTATGGGCCCCCTCCCTCTGTGAGTTACCTTCTCACCACCACTGCCATTAGCTGCTATTGCTCCTTATTCTCTTTGTCATCATTTGCTTGATTGACAGGCAGAGAGCCAGTGAGCGAGTAGGCATTGGCATCTACTGCTCCTCCTTCTCACCATCATTATTGTCAGGACCAGAGCAAGAGGCAGATGAACAAGCAGGTTGCAATGGTGAAGAGGAAGAGCAATCCCAGGGGGCTCTTGTCAGTGGGCCCCTGCTTGTGTGTGGGCCCTCAGCAGGTGCTCAACCTTGCCTACCCTTGATGCTGGCCCTGGAAGGTTCCATCAGCAGGGCACTACAACCAAGAAAACTCTATCCCAGATCTCCATCCACTCTACTTCACTCAGCAAGGGTACCTGGTGAAGATGATGGCCTAAGTGTACAAGCAGGATGATTTTGGGGAAGGCAAACCTTCAGGTGTCCTGGTCCCATGCCATGAAAGGCTTTAAAGATCAGCACTAGCACTTTGAATTGTGCCCAGAAATGAACAAGCTCTTTAAGGCTTGTAAGGGAGAGATGAACTCCCTGGGGCCTGGTCCCAGAGTTCCATCTATCAAGTATTACTATGTCTGGGAAGTCATCTGGAAATAAATGGGTGTTTGACTTGCCTTATAAAGTTCATGTGCATTGAGCACCATTATTCATAATGTGGAAAGGATGGCCAGATCACCATCAGAAAAAGAGCTTTTTCTCAAAACTGTTTCAGGTATCTGGCTAGCCTTAGGCCACAGAGCATCTAGAAGTTGTCCACCTCCAGTTCTTTTGACAATCTGTTTTTCTGCTCATGAGCTTCCACTGAGTTCCACTGAGTTCCACTGAGATTGCAGAGAATTTGTTTCTGGTCTTACTAAGGACCTACAGATGCTGATTCTCAAACTCTTTCTTGATTGGATTAGATAATGGTTTCATAGCTCAGGTATACATTTCACATCTACCTTACATAATAACGCACATGCTACAAGGCAAAAAACAGACACAGCAACAAGAACAGCACCTCCAGAACTTCAGCAAATAGTAGGAGTTTAATCTCTGTCTGTACTTTGATGAAGATCTGGGAAGAAATGGAAGCAGTGACAGATTTTACTTTCTTGGGCTCCAAGATCACCGCAGACGGTGACTGTAGCCATGAAATTAAAAGACGCTTGCTCCTTGGGAGGAAAGCTATGGCAAAGCTAGACAGCATAGTCAGAAGCAGAGACATCACTTTGCCGACAAAGGTCCGTATAATCAAAGCTATGGTTTTCCCAGTAGTAATGTATGGCTGTGAGAGCTGGACTATAAGGAAGGCTGAGCGCCGAAGAATTGATGCCTTCGAACTGTGGTGCTGGAGAAGACTCTTACGAGTCCCCTGGACTGCAAGGAGGTCCAGTCAGTCAATCCTAAAGGAAATCAACCCTGAGTGCTCATTGGAAGGACAGATACTGAAGCTGAAGCTCAAATATTTTGGCCACCTAATGCGAAGAGAAAACTCTCTGGAAAAGACCCTGATGCTGGGAAAGACTGAAGGCAAAAGGAGAAAGGGACGGCAGAGGATGAGATGGCTAGATAGCATCACCAATGCAATTAATATGAACTTGAGCACATTCCGGGAGAGAGCGCAGGACAGGAAGGCCTGGCGTGCTATGGTCCGTGGGGTCACGAAGAGTCGGACACGACTGAACGACTGAACAACAACTAGAAATGCTATTTCATTTCCTAGAATGAATTCATTCATTTCCTAGACCGTGAAGGTGAGATTCTTCTGCTGCATGTAATTCCTTCATGTACCCATGTAGGATTCGTTATAGGAACCCTCAGAAAGAAGGCAATCATTCTCGTGGGAGGTTGTTCAGGGCCAGGATTGTGATGTGGTAGAACTGCAGGGTGAGTTGCCCTTAGGGTCTGTAACTCTAAAAGATACAGCCGCTGACTCTTGTAAGGGCTGCTGCCCAGACAGATCTTTCCATAATGGCACCCAGTGTCTTCCACAGGACCATCCCAGTGTGCAAATCACCCAGCATAAGCCATGGGTGTCTGTCTATCTCCATTGTACAAACTTTCTAATGGCAAACAGAGGTTGGTCCAGAGTAATTACTGGAATTTGTGTTAGGCAGAGAAATGTAGTGTCTTGCCTTACAGCATCCATCCCATGCTTAACCATGACCAGTGGAAGATTTCCCATAGTAGAGAGACAAGAGTGCAGTCAGAGGTGGAGCATCTTTTACATGAGCAATAATAAATATATATATTTTTGGCTGCAGGCACCACTGGATATTCCAAGGGCTACTGGTCTTTTACCAGTAATTTGCTTTTACCACTGATGTCAGCTATCTTGGATTTCAATGGCTTTATTAGGATATGAATATCCCAAAGGACTTCTAGCTTAAATTTGTATATCAAGAGATGAAAAATCTACACACAAAGACAGTGCTTGTATCTATCTGGTAATGGTAATTATACCAAGACATTTCCAGCGGGGTTCCATCACATGAAAGTGGGCTCTACTCCACACAAGCTTATGTCATAATATATCTGTTAGACTTTAAGGTGCCACAAGACTTTGTTATTTATACCAAGAAACTTGACTACTAAGCATGCACAGAAATCTTTTATAGGTTATGCTTGGGAGGCCCTTTTTGCAGGATCTCCCCACAAAAGAATTGTTGGATGCGGGTTATGCTGAGCTACATTCCCAGCAGATCCAGACTCAGTTAAGTAGCTTGCCATGGAGCAGAGAGACCCAGATGAAACCTTTCAGCCCTCCCTTTTTAGACCCTTCTTACGCCTTCCATAATCCCCACAACCAGAGTTACTCAGCATGGGGCAGGAGTGATTTTGATTTGAGTCCTGGCATCAGGGAAACTACTGTTCCCAGGATAACCAACCAGCTCTTACTTAGAGCTGTGTAAGAATAGCAGATGATGGCCTCCACTCTTCAGTCTTCAGTCACGCAATCACTTTCACATGGGGCATCACTTCAACCTTTCTCGATGACACTCATGGGCCTGTTTTGGGGTGACTCCAGGCACCAATCCCTGTGAACCCTTTTGCAAGCTTCTATGTAGGCTTCTGCTATGCAGTGCCTGCAAACAGCTTCTTCACATTGGGCAAAAATTACTGAGCATTTGGCCTGAAAACGTGCATTTATCATACCACAGCCTGGATTATGCCACCTCTGCTCCTGCTAGTCCACACCCAAGACATTGCTGTCAATGGGAGTGTACTTCACACATGACACATCCGTCAGCACCTGGATGGTTCTTCTGAATCCACCCATCAGAGAGACGCCCAGGCTTGCCTGTGCCAACAAACGGTGGACATTGTACCTCACCACACTTGCTTAGGACCTTTTCCACACCTGTGTATTTACCTTACCAACTGATTGATCTAGACTTGATGACCAGCAGCTGAATGTGTGAACTGACTCCTTAGACAAGCACTGTACTTCAGGTGCTGTGAGACAATATGAAAAGTTTTTAGCTGTGGTGTTAGATCTGTAATTGCCCATTTGCCCTTCATATTGCACTCATCAAGTGATGAGACAACAGCATATGTGAACTATTATTCATTTGTTCTCAGTATTTATATACTGGCTGATAACAGAAGTTCTCTGGGCCATTTACAAGTAAAACTTTGAAACCATTAAATACAAAAATACAACAAACAACATCTAAAACAGAATGAAACTACAACAGAATGAAAACAGCAACAGAAAATAACAGATTTTAAAAGTAATTTAAAATATTTGATATTGAAAAGTCTCAGAAAATTAAAAGATCTTCACCTGGTGTCGAAAAGACCATAATGTAGGCACTTGGTGAGCCTCTCTGGGGAGAGTGTTCTATAACTGGGGTGCCACCACCAAAAAGGCCCTCTCTCTTATAGCCACTCACCAGATCTAATTTGATAGGGGTCGAGAAGGATCTCAGAAGATGACCTTAGGGTCTGAGTAGTTATATGTGGGAGGAGACTACCCTTCAGCTAAAGTTGTTTAGGGCTTTAAAGACTAATACCGGCATTTTGAATTGGACCTGAAATGGACTGGAAGCCATTGCAGATGGCAAAACGCTCGTGGAATATGATTGAATTGTCCAGTTCCACTTAACAATCTTGCTGCCCTATTTTGGACTAGCTGAAGTTTCAGGACCATTTTCAAAGATTGCCCCACCGATGCTTCACAGTAATCCACCCAAGAGGTTACCAGGATGTGAACAATTGTAGCTAGGTTAGCTCCATTCAGATAGAGTCATAGTTGGTATGTTAGCCTAATAAAAGGTGGTCCAAGCCACCAAGACCACCTGTGCCTTCAGCAGCAGTGCTGGATCCAACCACACCCCTAAAGAATGAACTTGATCCTTTAGGGTGCATGCAACCCCCTCCAGAACACCATTCTGATGGGCAGACAGACCACCCATTAACGGTACCTCCATCTTGTCTGGACTGAGTCCCAATTTATTGTCCCTCATCCAGACCAGCACCCAGGCACTGATTCAGAACAAACACTGCCTCACCTGAATATGATCAAAAGAAGAGATAGAGCTAGGTGTCATCCCCATATTGACGACACCTTAGCCCACATCTCCAGATAACTTCCCTCCAGCTCTAAATCTGGTGGCTTATCGCTGGAAGGTCCTAGATATTACCTAAATTTACTTTGAATTTGCCTGTCAGGGAAGCCGAATTCCTTTTAGCTGTAAGTGTGAATCATCAAGACTGGCTCCAAACCTAAGATGAATGAAAGAGTTGTCTCGGGGGTCATTAATAATACTGATGCTGCCTCGTCACAAGTTTAGTCCTGGTCTGTATCTGGGGAGGGCTATAGGTGTACTTCCAAGCCATTTCCAGGTCAGGCTGGCATGGGAGGACATGAGATAGTGTAGCTAAGTTATAGGAAAGATGGAGGAGCATGGACTCAGAGAAGAATGGAATGATGGAGTTTAGCTTGGATTGCATCTTTCTCCCTGCTGTTCAGATAATTCTGTTGATTCAGTTTGTATTTTTCCTTGGACATTTAAAACACTGTTCTCTACTTTGAGATCCCATTGAAGTTGAAAATCAAATAGTATATCCACATATTTTTAAAGAAAAAATTGTACAGTCCAGGAACAGCTTACTATGCAATGAGTTCTTGAGTAGACATAAGTCTGAATTCCTCCCTTTCTTTCTTTCTCTTTCTTTCTCTCTCTCTCTCTGTCTCTCTCTCTCTCTTTCTTTCTTTCTCTCTATGCCTCTTTGCCCTTGCTGCAGCTTGTCTCTTCATCTTGTTTCACTTGAATCTGTTCATCATCTCATTTCCTTCTTTTTCAGTAAATCTCTGCCTGAATCCTCACCACCCCACCTTACATCTAAATGCAATCTAAATGCACCCAATCTTTGACCGTCTTTTGTCAATCACATCATTCATATCTTCCCACACCCTTGACCTGTCTGCCTGAATTAGGACTCTTTGAGAAAGACCCCCTGCCATTTCGGTGCTCTGAACAGCACACCACATAATGTTGGTGGTTTAAAATGTCACATGATAAGACTAGTGTCAGCAACAGAAGTAGGCAGAATGAACAACATCTGTCCACAGTCTAATGAGTGTAGTGGAGCAAGAGTTTGCAGGGTCAAAGCACTAGGACATTTTGATTAGTAGCGACAATAATGTTGTCTGCCACCCCCTCAAGACTTCCCTTTTTCCTCTGAGCTTAGCTGCAATCCTTACAGTAGCTGGAGGGGGTGGGATTGATTTTGCCAGCAATAATATATTATTGTAAATTATCACTGTTGTGTTTTGGGGTGGCTTGGTCTTGAATGGGTAAATAAGACATATTTCATGGTAGAGATGAAGACTGCCAAAACTGGCTTGTTGACATGGATCAACACAGCTGCCTGCAATTTTGGACTGTCCTTGGGGGCATGGCTATAAGGACTGTCAGGATGAGTGGCTGCACTTCAAAACTGACCACAACCCCACTGTTAATGGACACATGGGAATGGTTGAGTGAAGAACAATAAGATGGTATTGGTGGAAAGTTTAAACGGGTGTTCTTAGCAGCAATTATGCTTGAATTTAGAGCAGTTTGGGAGGGGGGATGGAGCAGGATGTTGGGTTTTGATTCGTAGTGCCCCAGCTCCTGAGTATATATTCTGCACACATAAACACAAGGTGGCTTATGAACTGGTGCTTAACATTTTTCAAGGAATCTGGTGGAATAGCAAAGCCCTTGAATCAAATAACACATATGACCATGTCCTCATATATCCAACTTTTACATTTCTTTAAGTGTTGAAAGTTTAAAAACTAAAAAAAAGAAATAACATTCTAAAAAAAATTACATGCTTTTTATTAAGGCAAAACAGTGCTTGTGAATTTGTGATATTGCTGTTATTTTGTAAATGTTTAAGAAAAATGTATTTAAAGTTGGATAGCCATTCTGTGCTAGGTTTTTATCTCTGACTGGTGCATACACTCTAAACATCAGGGACCTACTGTACATAAAAAAAAACACAGCTACAATCTACAGTTACTGTAAACCTAGATACTCACCTTTTACTGTAATAGAAAACCTTGCACTGTAATGGTTATTGTTTAAAAAAAACTCTTGTCAGAAATGGTTTTGTATCTTTGATTATTATATATCTGAAATTTTAACATATTTGTATACTTGCCATTATAAATGGAGGAAAAAAAGCATTTGACACAATCGATTTTCCTTTGTCCAATCTAATGCATGCATTGCTTTAGGATGTGGGTGGGCGGGCAATGGGTAAAGATGAACATTTAAACGTGACCCAATTTATCAGCTTTAAAAAAGAAAAGAAAAAAGTTAAGCTCCAGGCTACATACTGGTTCAATCAACATGACATGTGAAGAAAAAAATAACAGTATAGACATAATATTGTCCTCGCAACTTGCTATCAGCATGGTATTGTCTAGCTACGTTTCCTAGCAGCCCATCATGGGTAGGTAGGACATTCAAGCCGATCAGAGATCTTTGAATTTACACACAACCACAAATTGTTTTTCTTTGTCTTCCCAACCCAATTTTGATTTTGAATAAAATGGACTTTGAATCAACATAACGTCACAGTTCTTCCTGCTTTTCAATGCCAATACACTCTGTGTCCAAACATCTTGTTTTGTAGTGAAGAGAATTTTTGACATGGAGCCAATTTCAAGACAATTCTCTTTCTTTCTTTTTTCTTTTATCCTACTGTAGTTTAGACCATTTTCATATGGCCTTTCTGATTTGGTGGAAGATATTGGTTTTCCCTCCCTTGGCCTGCTTCCCTCCTTCCTCATGTCATTCCATCTTTTTTACAAAAGAAAAATATATATATATATACAAACAAAGGAACAAATACTCTTTTTCTTTTCTCTCTCTCTCTCTTTCTCTCTCTCTTTCTCTCTCTAGGATGTGTAATGTTGTGTTGTCCGGATTCTGTATAAAAACAAAAATATGTATATGATGATGTATCTGATATTTGGCAGCCTCTGGCTGCAACTTTAACCAATATAATTAACAAAGAAATGCATAATGTTGGTGTTTTAAAAAGTTTTTAAACAACCTAGTTAAGATGTTTGTGTAAAATTGCATGGTTTAAAATGTACTTAGTGCATTGAGAAATGTTGTTGAGTTCCTCGGTGAAGGATGGTTTGCTTTTTTGATTCTAATGGTGATTGGTTTGTTGACCAGAGTATCCCCTATACTGTATGTCTTGCTTTATTTCACATCTTTCCCCCTTTCTTTATTTTTTCCCTCAAGACCTAGCATAGTGTTATCTATTGATATATGTAATACTGTTCCTTAAAACCAGGTTGTGGAAATGTTTCATCTGGGAAAAAGAAATTGATGTTTCACGTCATGGTTTGCATTTGGTTCCATTGTTTCTTTCTGCTGTAAAGATTCATGTCTGAAGCACCTAGCTATTTTCATGTTCCATCAAATCACTAGGGATGCCTGAGGGTAGGTATTTTGGAAGACTATCATAGAATTTCAGTTTGGAAGAATGTCATAGAATTTTAGAGTTGGAAGGGACCTTGGAGGACATCTAGTACAACTCCCTGCTTAGTACAGGAATCTTGTAACAACAGCATCTCTGATAGATGACATTCCAGCCTCCGCTTAAATATCTCCAGTAAAGGAGAGCCCATCACCTCCCAAGGCTGTCTGTTCCACTGTCAAACAGCTTTTACCATTAAGAAGGTTCTCCTTGTGTTTAGCCAAAATATGTTTTCTTGCCATTTCTACCAATTGGTTGTAATTCTGCCCTTAGGAGCAACAGAGAACAAGTCTGTTCCCTCTTCTTCATGACAGCCCTTCAGATATTTAATGAACACTATCATGTCTCCTCTTAAATCTTCTCCAGCTAAATATGCCCATCTCTTTCACTTGTTCTTCACAGGACATGGTTTCCAGACCTCTCACCATCCTAGTCGTACTCTTCAGTTTGTCAATGTCCTTCTTAAAATGTGGCTTCCAGAACTGGACATAGTACTCCAGATGCATCTGAGCAGCACAAAATAGATTGGAGCTCTCATGATTTGAACACTATGCTTCTGTTAATGTAGCCCAAGATTACTATATTTTATATATAGTATTATTTATTTGTATACTGCTTCTGTTAATCTGAAGTGGTTTACAACTTCTAAAAAAAAAAATCCTTGTAGGATGTTAGAAAACACAATAAAATTGTTTAATCAGCAACACCAACAAGAAACAGTCTAAAAAACAAATCAGGAGAACAGACCGATGAAAACTGCAGCACTCGGTTGCCCACTAAAAACACCATTAAAAACATCAGAGACTTTTAGAAACTTGCTGTCTAAACAATAAAAGGGTTGGTGTCCATCCAACATGGCTTGAAAGACCTTTCACTAACCAGTGTGCTATTCCTCCTTGGTCACCACTCACCTAACCTCTAAAGGCAAGGACTTAGATTAAGCAGAGTTTAAATTTTGAGTAAGTTCATAAGGAACATAGATCTGGTGATCTGATAGCATACCAGACCTATATAGATTATCCTTTAGTCATTTTTAGAGGCAACACACAGGTGTTTCGTAACTGGATTAATTCTTTCTCTCCCTTCCTCCCTAATTCCACACACACACACCCCTTGGGTTTCAAAGATGACAATTAGAACTAGCCATGGGCATACTTGTCCTAATCCACTCCTGAAATAAGATGGAGTAAATGGATTTATCCCTGTTGAACATCTAGAAAGTTAATTGTGACTCTGGAGTAGGTCTCCCAGGCGGTATCTAGGCCCCGGTGCAAGCAAATGACATCATTGTCTTATTCCAGGTCCTTATTCCAAGATCTCAAATCTGGTTGCAGCAATCATGCCACAGATGAGGACCTCCCAGATAGATAGACACACGCGCACAAATTTTGTGTTATATGCACTGGGAGGTAATGCTGTGCAAGCTGCATGGCATGCAAGCTGCCACAGTGACTTAGCCCTGGACACAGACATGGTTGTAGCATGGCCACTTGAATCACCAAAAAAAGAGGACACACACCACCAAAAAAGAGGACAAAAAGTTTATACCTAATCCCATAAAATTTACATATGCTACATTAGAAATAATTATTATAATTTAAATAGAAATACAGTGCATCTCATCATAGTGTGGAAGACTGTGACCAGGTGACCTGTGTCCCTTGCTCAGTTTGCTGTCCAGGTGCTGTAGATGGGCAACTTCGAGGCCCTTTAGCTCTTCCTTCTGGTGGTGCTTTATCTTTATACCAGATTTGGGCTAGACAGCTCTTGAAACAGAGGTTGCCTTCAAAACAGAGGACAATCCCCCTGGCAGACGTTCAAAAACAGGGCTGTCTCTGTAAAAGAGGACACCTGACCACCCTACATGTGTGCCTGGAGGGGACACACATGCCATCATTTCACACCAGAGCTCGAATTCAGTTAAAAAGTGTTTTCGGAATTACTCAGCAACTCTAACCGGAACCTGCGTGAAAGGAGCTTGAATCAAGATAAAAGGTTATCTAAATCACAAATGTAAGCCACTTTTAAATTTAACTGTCATGGTCTTCTCCTCTTCCCCAAATAACCCCCAGTTATTTTAAGCGTCTCTGACAGTTACCTGAAACCCAAACAAAACTACAATTCCAGGGGTTCCTTGATTGCTAAAACCCTTGATCACTAAACTATTTGCTAGATTTTAACACTTACCACAGATCTGGGAATAATGTTTGGCCCCAGGATGTCCTGTTTTCTTGTGGTTTTTCATGTTTACGTGGTCACATTGTCCTGAGGTCTTTTCTTCAAGGTTGCTTTCCAGAATCAGCAAAATGTTTTAAATGGATGCAGGGAATCCTAAACTTTTACAAGCACAAAACTTTGTTCACTACCTCGGATGGTTTTCAAAGTCACTTTATTTATTTCTTTTCTGTTTAAAGAAAATATATGTCACACCTCAATAAAAATAATTGCAGAGTGGCATGTAAACAAAACAATACAATAACCAAGTGAAATGTGATTGATTGATTGATTGATTGATTGATAGATAGATAGATAGATAGATATCTGATAAAGGCAGCATAAAACATCACAGATAAAAATGAGAATGTTAAGGCTTCAGAAAATATAAAGGTCTTTACTGAAAAGACATCACAGTAGGCACAAGGCGAGCTTTCTGTGGGAGAATATTCCACAAAAAGGGTGCCACCATCAATAAGGCCTTTTCCTCCATCACCATCTGTCTCTGATGGCAAGAGTGCTGGGCAAAGGGTCTCCAAAGATGATCTCAGCGTTTACTTGGAGTCCAAACTCCACCCATTTCTACTCCAGACAATGATCAAGCCTTCAGTAGACACACTGTTGTATTGCAAGAAGCCCAAGACACCCAAGACAGCTACTTGAATACTTCTTTATTCTAGGCCTTCACTAAAACTGAAACTCAAGCAAACACTATCCCTCTGCAATCCTCCTGACTCCTCCCTTTTGCTTCCTCTTCCTCCCAGCTCCTGCCTCTGCTACAACTGCCAACATGCAATCCACCTATCACAATACCATGCACACTAATTGAAGCAAAGAGGCTTGAGATCACTTAGCCATCTAACACACTCTCCAATTCAGTTTAACCACAGATTCATTCATCCCTTGATAGGGCATGCAAGTCAGTGTCATGTCCCCTGCTTCTGAGGCTCTACATTACTCTGAGGAGGACTCAGATTCAGATGGGTCATAGGTCACCCAACTTTAGGGGGAGCCCTTGACACCCCCTTCTATATTGTCCTGGCCTGCGGATGCAGCTCTCCCATCATCTGAAAATGGCTCCCCTGCAATTTCTGGCCTCCAGCCATGCAGGAGCATGAGGCTGCAGAAACTGCGGATGGCCCTTTAAGAACTGCAGTCAGCATCCTGCAGGGGTGAAGCTACAAAAAGACTAGGCTCTGCCAGCCTTCTTAAGGCCTCAGTTGGCTGCAGTCCTTTATGGGGACAACAGCTCTTTATGGGAGGATGTCCCCCAGCCAGTGTGTTCTGCAGTGTGGTATCCAAGATCCTGATGTGACCCAGAACAGACAGTGAGCACCCATGTTACAGTTTGTCTTCTGGGAAATGAGTGCTTTCTGATGGCCCATGCTCACCATGGCAACCATTTTATGATTGGGCAAGATGC
Source organism: Heloderma suspectum (assembly GCF_057233095.1). Classification (NCBI taxonomy): domain Eukaryota; kingdom Metazoa; phylum Chordata; class Lepidosauria; order Squamata; family Helodermatidae; genus Heloderma; species Heloderma suspectum. The sequence continues at coordinate 434,559,042 of NC_139458.1, forward strand.
CCATGGCAGCCATTTTGTGAGAGTGTCCACAACACTCCCTCAAAATTCCAAATTGTCCCATTGGCCAAAAAAGGATGGAGGCCCTGATTAGTCCAACAGTGGCCAACAAGCTACTTCAAAAGCAGAGCCTGAAGTAGCTTGGTTCTACTTCTTGGTTCCTAGCCACTGGTATTCAGATGCTTACCTCCTCTGAACATGGAAGTTCCATATAGCCATGCCACCTTGCCTGTTTACCTTGCTGTGCCCCTTCCCTTGTGATTTGTTGCTGCCCTCTAAGCTTTCCTTTCCTCTTTGCAGACCTTGTCAGTGCCAACAAAGTACCAAGGATGTGCAGCTCAGTCTCGGCTCATTGCCTTGCTCCTTCCTTCCTGACCTAGCTCTGCTCCCTGGTCCTGCAAACCTTTTCCTTCACCCTGCCAGCCATGCTACTGGCTTCTTTCTTTGTTTCTGTTTTTGCCTGGATTGCCTTTCCAAAACTGACCTCAGCTTGCCTCCCCAACCTATAGTTTTACATTGTCCCTCCATCAGTGCCAAACTACATATTAAGTAGGAGCTAGGTGATTGCTCTCCCGACATTTTAAGGTAGTCTATACTCAAGATGCCCACCCCAGATCCCACTGACCTGCAGCCTGTTTTGGCAGGCCAGAACTTGTGGAAGTGTACCCGTGTAAGAGGCACATGGGCAGGGTTATAGAGAAGTCTCAGGGGGGATGTGTTAGAGGTGATGACAGCAATCCCTTAGCAGGGAAAGGTAAGCCTGGATACTCAGCTGAGGTTGGAGATGAAGCTAGGTTAGAGAGGGAGCTAAATGTCCTTCAATAATTTTTCACAGGAGATCCAGAGAGGCCCCATTTGCAGCCTTCTCAGGTGGACTTCCTTTCCTAGACCATAAAAGAGACTGATTTATATTGGTCTTCTTCCCTGCATATTCCATCAAGCAAGATTAGAGGCACTCAGCCCTCACTCCTCCTTTGGAATGTCCTGCCCCACTATTAAACACTGGTAGAATTTGGATAGGGATGTTGGAGGAATCCATCTGGGAAGTGGAGCTCTCTGAGCGTTCATCAGCTTGGCCCCCCAGACTTTGGCTGACCTTCCTGTGAGCTGTCCTGACTTGATCTGCATTGAGTTGGGACAGTTCGTGGATTTTCAGAGTTATTTTTAATTTGTGTAAATCGCAATTTTGTGCAAATCGCAGCCACAATTTGCATAATTTGCACAAATTTCAGATGCTGTTTGCTGAAATTATGCAAATTGCAGTTGCAATTTGTGCAAATTGCTATTTATGCAAATAAAACAAAACAAACAAAAAAGTTTCCAGATTTCTGGAAGATACCCGCGGCTCACGAATGCAAGCCAAGTTAGGGGTGCTGCAGAAATCCAACGATCCCAAAAAGGGCTAGATTTCCCAGTGACAGAGATCCCAAAATCTGGATAACTGCTTGACAAGCAAGTAACCTTGCTACATAACTATTTTTACACTTAGGTGTGAGCAAGACTGCTTAGAATTGAAGCAATTTCACTGCATGAAATTGAAATGGCACGTTTTTGAAAAAAAATAAGTCAGACATTATGTGGCTCTACATGGGTTTCAGTGGCAATGTTCAACTCTGAATTCTCAGCAAAAATGCAACCTTTACATCTGAAATCTGAACTCAAAGTCAATTATCATGATTTGTTACTAGTCATCATTTCCATCCTCCTAAGCTTAAAATCCCGCAAGCCTATTTTGGTATTCCTCATAAGGAATTGTCCAGTCCTCTGATCACATAAGGAGAGCCCTGCTTGAAGAAACCAATGGTCTACCTAGACCAGAATCCAGCCTGACAGCCGCATGAGAAAGGCCGCTGTGGAAAGCCCACAAACAGGGTATTTAGACAATATACCTCTCCGTTTGTTGCTCTCCAGCAATGGGTATTCAGAGATAGTCTGCCTCTGAACCTGGAGACTACATATCACCACCATGACTAGAAGCAAATTGTTTGCAACTAGCCAGTAATCACAATTATACTGGTAATTTCTGTACCCACTCAAGCTTTTGGAGATATTTTTGGAGATGTCAGGAAAGATTCAGAAACCCATTTGGGGGCTGAAAAGAATTTTGGTGGCCACAATTTGAGGCATTAGTCCCTTATAGTACTCTGCATTCCTCTCCCCATGAATATTGATCTCTGTCCCCCAGCATGGAGAACACAAGATTATGTGATCTTCCTCTAGTGCCCACCTAGATCCAACACCATCAGTAGATTGGAAAGGCTGGGTAGATAGGCAAACAGACAGACAGATGATAGATAGACCAAGAATACAATTCACAGGAATTTTTATAAGAAGGTCACCACGCTCATCCAGAATTGTAGTCCTGGAAGCAACATCAAAGGCCATATATAATACACCTTACAAGCTCATCCCTGCGATGTGGTCTCTATGGAGCGTCCTTTCTTTTCAGAGACTAGTTTTTGTGACAGTGGACAAGAAGGAGGGCTGATCAGGACTGAGAACTTCTAAAAAACCCTTTTGAGGAATTTTATTTAAAATGCTTGCTTTCCACTAGGCATAAAGCAATAATTTGCTGGTTGATAGCTCTGGACAGCATATAGCATATTCAGGACCAGGAATAGCACATAGCAAAACAAACAAAACAAATGATGCTGTGTTGGTCCATAAGAAAGAAAGAAAAATCCCAGTTCCACGATCAGGCAATATCTTTATTCGGACCAACCAAAACGTCACACAAAAGTAAGCAGATTGCAGTATTACAAATTAAGCCAGCTCAGTATTTTCCTCCACATCAGCATCTCTTAGCCTCTTCAAATCTATATCAGGCTTGTATGGTGCAAGCAGTTCTGCATATCATAACAGTTCTGCTACATGAAAAGGGTTGCAAAAGTTCTCCTTTTTTCATGAAATTCAGGGTAGTGATGCAATCAGAGCAGCAATATAGTACAGCTACCAAAGGTTCTCAAATTCTGTAAATGTTTGCTGAGATGCAGTCTTGCAATATAATAAATAGCTTTTATATAGCATATTTCAAGTGACCAAAGCAGCTGCCTATAATAACTTGGTAGGTGACTTTCCAAAGGTCACCACCTAGAGGGATTCCCCCATTTATGGTACACACTGTCAGCCACACTGTGGAACACAAGCTCTTCAAAAATAAAAAGTGCAGGCCCCAGCTGTCACTTCACATGGGGAAGTGTGTGTGTGTGTGGGGGGGGGTATTTTTTTAATTAAATAGTATATAAGGTTACTACACCAATATATCATAATGTATGTTGAGATATTTTCAGAAGATATTCAAACATGAAAAATATAGGATGTATAAGAGCTGTAATGCTGCAAGAAAAGAAAAGAACATAATGGGGGGGATTTGATCCCACCACCCCATTGACACAGCCTGAAGGAAAGCAGGGCAGCTAAATCAGAGGTCCACATCAGCACACCTTTAAAGGATCAGAGCATCTCAAAACAAATTTCCCAAAACCAGCAGCACTCCAGCACCATTCAGCTCTGACTTCAGCTTTGAAAGATTGCCCTTATGTTTGGAAAATATTGACCTGATCTAAATTAGGAACTCTGCTACCCAGTGACTGTGATTCTGAAAGGCTTCCTGGTAATACAACCCATTCTCGGCTACAGGCTGGTCCAGATGTTGACAAGTGTGTTCTTTTCCTACATGTAGTGGAGTGAGGGTGTCATGTACCTTCCATTTCATGCAGGAATTGATATGTGAACTTGTGTGATTAACCTGATATCCCAGAAACTCCCACCTCAAAAAATGGGGTAGAAAGAAATCAGAAGTCAGATGAACTATGCCTCTACCTGCACTCATACACCTAGTTGAGCATAACTTCCTAAAATCTATGGGGTGTTTATGCCATCCCAGGACCTGCCCCCATACCCCACTATATATAGAAGCAACAGAACTTACTGCTAAGCTTTGTCGATTGTTGAAACATGGAGATAAAGGTGTTAAGTGTACATTTAAATACCGTCAGGTTGGAATGGGACAAAAACAGGTTTGGAAACATACATTGAACAGATATACTCATCAGAGGGATGAGTTGCTGGAACTCTGTGCTAAGTTTACACTCAGTGGCAAACTCAGTTTTGCTGCCACATATTGTGAAGAATGGCCATAGGTTTGGTCAGGTGAACAACTTCTCTGATATAACAGCGTTCTGTTGATATGTGGCTCCAACATGAGGCCTTATCCATGGTCCCAGTAGAGTTTAGCATGAAAATTGTCCTATACTGTACATCTGTAACCCTCATCCTAAATGCATTACTTAGAAGTAAGAACCATTGGGTTGGATCCAGATTAACTTACCACTGAACTTAGTTCCCACTGAAATCAGTAGGACAAGTTAGTTATGATTTTACTTAAGTCCCATAGATTTCCATGAGAACTAAGTGCAACTACCTTTGTCTGGGGGACCCATCCCACTGTTTTCAGTGGATCATTATCCTAAGTAAGTGTACTTTGGATCACAGCCTAAGCTCCACAGCATATGATTTCCTTCCATCTAGATTTAAAATATCCACCCTTTGAGTGGTATTAGCTTCTTGCTTCAGATTTGGATTTGCCCATAACTGCCTCTTTCCCTGTTCCATGTGTACATTTTGTTTTCTTTTTCATTTCTGTGCACTTTTTCTACGCTGCTGAGACTAATCCTTCTTTTAAAAAAAGAAAGAAACCATGAATTGTTGCTGTCAGCTGCATAATGGTCCTTAGGTGTTATTTTTTCTTCTTCTCCACCATGCTGTTTTCAATGAAAGTCAGTGGCTGTCTTCCCTTGGACACTAATGAATGTATATATTGTTAAGTGCAGAATACACAGGAGAGTGGCTGAGTTAAGGATCAGAGGGGTTTTTGTAAAGCCTGTTTATTTTTTTAAAATGAGTTGAAGCATTTAATATTTTTACCACCATTTACGTGGTTTTGGGGAACCCAGATTATGTCAAGATCTCATGCCAAAACAAGCCAAAATTTATTTGAGTTGTGTGTCTTTTTTCCACAAACCATATTTTAGATGATACTTTAAATGTCATTTTAAATGTTTTATTGAAACATGTACTGATGAAAAGAAACAAACAAACAAAAAACACAAAAAAACACAAAATGTCATCTTGACAAAAGATTTATACATGACTCAGAAAGTATTTATTTCAATTTTGTACCTTTCCATTTTAATACATTATACTGTATTGACTCAACTGAGATAATATAAACAGTTCATTTTAATAATATCTCTGTGTGTGGCTGATTATTTCTCTCCACATGGTACTTTGCACAAATGCTGACAAGCCTTATGCATTTCGATCGGAAGCAATCCCGGCAGGTAAGAGATTAAAAAACTGGGCAACACATACGAACCAGATACATTTCAGAAATCCATGATGGAGGGCATAGTACTGTCCACACCTAATTTATCCCCTGGAACACTCCACCCACAATAAATGCTGTGTTAGATGCCACATGGCTTCATCAAGCTGCCATTGGAGCCACTAGCCTCCACTGACCCTGGGAGCTGTGGGCAGGCCTCTTTCCCATCACCTGCTGCCTGACAATTTAACTGGAGATTCCAGTGAGGGCAAAACATGAGTTCTCAGTCACTCAGCTATGACCCATCTCTGCCTCCTCTGAAAAACCACATACAGGGAAATGTTAGAATAAGGCAGCAATCCTAAGCACTCTTACCTGGGAGTAAATCCCATTGATTTTTGTAGGACTTACTTCTCAGTAGACATGCATATTGTGTGTCTCTGCCCACCACCCAGATCTCAGGCACCCTATTAGGGGGTTGATCAGTTATCTCTAGAAAGACTGCTCTAGTGGCTAATCTTCCCTTACAGTTGGGAGGGGGAAGAGCAGGGAAGGTTAGCCTACAGAGAAATAACTGGAGACAACAACCTAGAGATGTGTGTATGGAAGCCTGCCTCCACATGCGTATTGCCCTTAGGTGGATCAGGATATCTGAGTTTCTTCAGAGGACTAATATCAAAGAATGAAGATGGATAGTCACTAGCCATTTCTCACAGATAGCATGCTACCTCTGAATCTGGAGGTTCCATCTTGACTCATCACCATTGATAGTTCTCTCCTCCATGAATTTGTCGAATCCCTTTTCAAAGTCAATTAAGGGTGCAATCCTATGCATGTTTAGACAGAAGAAAGTCCTACAACTTCCAGCATTCCCCAGCCAGCATAGCTCACTAGGGAATGCTGGGAGTTGCAGGACTTTCTTCTGTCTAAACATGCATAGGATTGCACCCTAAACTGATCTTCTTTTAAAGCCATCACATCATGTTAGCAGCAAATCCCATAGTTTAACTATGCACTGTGTGATGTCCTTCCTTTTATCTGTCCTGAATCTCCTATAGTTTAGCTCCACTGGATGACCCTGGGTTTTAGTATTATGAGAGGGGGAAAAAATGTCTCCCTATCCATTTCTTCCACACCATGCATAATTTTATACACCTCTATCATTTTCCCCACTAACTCACCATTCTACAAAGCTAAAACCCCAAACATTGTAAACTTCCCTCCTAGGGGAGTTGCTCCAGCCCCTTGATCATTTTGGTTGCCCTTTTCTGCAACCAAAATGATCAAGAAGAACCTTCTCCAGTTCTACAATATCCTTTTTTGGGACATGGTGAGCAGAACTGTGCACAGTATTCTGAGTGTGGTGGCACAATGGATTTGTATAAAGGCATTATGACATGGGCAGTTTTATTTTGACCCCTTTTATAATGATCCCTAGCATGAGATCTGCCTTTTTCACAGCTGCCACAAACAGAGTTTGATTATTTCATTGAACTATCCACCATGACCCTGTGATCCTCTTTTCCTCATTCTGGTTTTAAGATTGCAGCAGAATATACCAATTTACCTGTGGTTCTCCAGTTCTTTCAAGTAGTTCCAGAGAACTGATAAAACATTGCTCCATCACATAATGGTGGATGTGAGGTTGATGCTTTCCATCTACCCACCCACCCTCTGAAAAAGAATAAATGACAGAGAGTGAAAAAAACAATACATGTTTGGAAATGCCAGTGGATGCAATTGAAATGGTTAGAAGCCAAGTGGCTTCAGAGAGGAATCACTGCAGAGGAATTTTCTAATTCAGCCAACCAGTGATCCAAGAACTGCATTGCACTGACCTAAAAGAAAAGATATAGTGCATAAAATGCCACAGGAAAAAATGGGAGTAAGGTTTGCAGCGTCTAGAGATGAGACTGCCCAATGCAGAAGATTATCTAAGATACCATTAAATACAATTTTGCTAGCACAGATACATTTCTGGCTGCCACTAGCATGGATATTACCCTGGCTGCCACACATAACCCCATCCCTAGTCCAATGATTGCTCAAGCGTGTGCAGGAGGAAGTCCCAGCTGCCTCCATTTTGTCCGAGGTGAAGCTTGGCTGTGGAATGCTGGAATGGTTTGCTAATAGACTGCACTACCTTTTAAATGCTGCCTGGATGCATCTTGCACCTGCCATAGCTGGATGGGCAAGAGTGTCTTCAGATCTTATCTCCTTTCTTCTAACATTTCCATCTCCACAAAATGAGCATTGTGTGCAGCTCCCCTTCATGCTCAGCTTCCATGCTTCTTGCATGCTTCTTTGTACTATACCGTTCCCCTTTATACTATGATTTCCACATCAATTTTGCCTGCTGCTCTGAATCATTGTCTGGAATCATGCCTGCCTTTTCATTTTAATATCTCATGGCCACACTGCATGCATCTATCTCCCTTGCACTTCTCCCTCACTCTCTTTGGGTTCTTTTTTGCCTCCCCCACTTCTCCACATGCAGCTTCCCAAGTTTGGTTTAACAAGGCCATGGCCAATTCACCGTCTGTATTAGTGCCATGCTGAAAATTTCTTCCACATTATTTTTGGCCATTCTCATTCAATTTGATAGAAAAGAAATTGCTTTTGAAAATAAAATTAAAGAAGAAATTTCTGAGAAATTCTCATGACTTGTGTTCAGGGTTCTTGTGCTTCCTTTACTTAAGAGGTGGCCGAGGAGTGTGTACATTTGTCCTGTCTTTCATTGTACAATCATGTCTCTGCACCTGCATTAGAGAGAAGATGTATCCACAATCGCCCTTCAGAAATGTAACATTTGGAAGATCCTAGGGAAAGTGCTGAATCCTAAACAATGACAACTAGAGCTGAGCCAACATTTCTCAGAGGACATTTTTCTCAGAAAAGTCATGAGATGTTTCTTTTCTTACCCCCTTAGAAATAAAAGGCTACTTTGCAGGATTTTCCCCAAATTTTCTTCTCCATATTTGGGTGGGTTTTGCCTTCACAACCCCCAACCCCAAAGCCCCAGAATGATGCTAGTTATGGGGTACTGTGAAGAACTGAAAGTGGGGACCAGGCTGCCAACACACTTGCTGCTGTCGTCATGTGCTGTGCCTGTGCAAAAAAACAAAAACCCTTAGGAAAAAAAGAAAGAGGCTGTGCTACACACCTTGCCAGTGGTGAGCCCCCCCCTGTGAGAAATTGTTGGAGAATTTCTCCTCCCACTGGAGAAATTTGGTGAAATTCTCCCCCCAGTTTCTCTGCTCACAAATAGGGTGGAGAATTTGGAGAAGACATTTGTGCACAGCTTTAGTTTGTATGTTACAGCAATAAAGTTGACTGTCTTGCTAATTTCTACTGTTGTGCTTTTTATTTGCTTTTTAAAATGATATTATTATTATTATTTCAGTTTTAAAGCCCACCCTATCCCACAGACTCAGAAGAGATAACAAACATGTAGATAAAATAGCATACACCCCAAATCATTATACTTATAACCCCCCCATCCCTCATTAAGCTCAGGACCATTAAAGGGGGGGTCTCCCAGAGGATGACGAGACAGAGACCTTCTTAGCATTAGTGAAATATGAGCATCTTATACTCTTAAAACCATTTTCTGAGCCCAAAATATCAACTCTGAAGTAATACATTTTTAAAAATAGACTACTAAGACTAACAGTGCAATCCCATACATGTCTATTTAAAAGCAACATTGATTTCAGTGGGGCCTACTCACAGGTAAAAGCGCATAATATTGCAACCTAATAATCCTACATACTAATAGTGAACTTGTTCTCAGTGTGTGGGTCCTTAAACAGCCAAAATGGCACCATAATATATGGACAAGAGGGGGATATCGACAGGCTCCGGAGAACCCCAACGTTTGCAGAGGTTAGGTATTTTGGGTGGGGGGAGAGCCAACCTGAGGACTGAGCATGCTCAATATGAGTTGAATGGCAAATGCATTTCAATGTAAGCAAGTGTAGAGGGGCAAAAACTCCCAACTTCAATGAAAATGTTGACCAGTGTGCAGCTACTGTGAAAAAGGCAAATTCCATGTTAGACATAATTAAGAGAAGAATTAAAAATAAAACTGGCAGTACCATGTATACAAATTTACAAGGTGATCACACCTGAATACTGTGTACAGTTCTGGTCACTGTGCCTAACAAAGAATATTGCAGAGTGGGGAAAAATGCAGGAAAGGGCAACTAAAATGCACAAATCCCATCCGAAATGCGCATTTTCATGCTTTACCCTATGGAGGAAATGTGCATTTCTGGCCAGTATTTTTTATTTTACATATTTTTCTACTACTAAATTTGCATAAAATTCCAGAACATGAAAAAACTGGTCCGCAAGTCCGTGGAATGCCTGCGACTCGGGAAAAGCCGGTCTGCTGCAGAATAAGAACATAAGAAGAATCCTAATGGATCAGACCCAGGGTCCATCTAGTCCAGCATTCTGTTCACACACTGGCCAACCAGCTGTTGACTGGGAACCCACATGCAGGGCATGAGTGCAACAACACCCTCTTACCCATGTTCCCCAGCAACTGGTGTACATAGGCTCACTGCCTCTTGTACTGGAGGTAGCATAGAGGCATCAGAACTAGTAGCCATTGATAGAATCCATGGACTGGATTCATAGAAATCCAAGTTCACTTGATTCCGTTGTAGATTTCTCCAACATCCCTAGTGGCCACCACCTCACACTAGAGGGGAACTCAACACAAAACATCCCTCCTGACCTGACATTGTTTGTGCTGAGTATTTCTCTCCCCCCCCCCAGGATTCCACCCATCAGTTGCCACTGCAGGGGTACATGAGCACACAAGTGATTGTTGCTATTATTATTATTATTATTATTATTATTATTATTATTTCAATGTATGAGTTGCCCTATAGCCAAACCTCTGAAGGGCAACATACACACACAAAAATAAACAAAACCAATGATCAAACATTTCAGGAAAAAAGTTTTAAAAGCAGCAACAATAATTCAGATTAATTTTAAAAGGAAAAGGTGGGGTATCTGCCTAGGAGGTGGTTTCAGGTGCTGACTATCCTTCAGCAACACAAGACATCAGGATCAAGACATCAGACTACACGTGTCCCACGGCCTCTGCATTCACTGATTCAGTCCGCACTCTCCCTGGATGTTGTTCCCTGCCTTTTGCTCTCCACTCTCCACCCCACCCAAGAGATGGGGTGGGGAAAGAAAGAGTTCCGCAGTGCCCCACTTTCAATATCCCCCCAAAATAAGGGTGCCAGCTTATCCTTCTCAAAAGGCCTTCTGAGTCAAAGACTGGAATGTTGTGGCCTGCAAAACGTGTCAGTGCATTGATCAGGCAAGGCAGGAGATAGGCACATGGAATTCCAGCTCACCTTATGCGTCTGACAGGATTTGGGGGGCTGACCAGTGAACAGGGGCAGCGTACGTATCAAAAACAAAGGCAGAAAAGAGCCTGACGACCCACCCAATAAACTACACCTGTCCCCTTGGCTGAACTCATCATAATCATGTCTGTCAATGGTGTGTGGGGGGGTACGCTTTCAATTTCTGCTGTGCTAGGCTCACTTTAAAGTTCATTTTCTTGAGAAGTACAACGGTTAAAAATGTCAATGCTTGTACCTCTGCCTATTTAGTGCGTCACTAGATGCAATTATTTCTTTAATGGTATTTATGAATTGGCTGTGTTAAAGGTATGTCTAAGCGATGTACAAAAACAAGTCTTCATACAGAGGACAGTATTACCTTCCTGGGGATGCCTGTTGGAAAAGGTATGTTTTCAGTAGGCACTGAAAACCCAGAATGGTTGGCACCAGCCTAATCTGTAGAGGTAGGGAGTTCTAGAAAGTGGGTGCTACAACTAAACGCCCTATTGTAAGCCATGATGGACCAGACCTCCAAATCTCTTGGGTACCACCAGGAGGATATCTCTTGATGAGTGCAGCAGCCAAGTAGGCAGGTCAGGCAATATCTTAAATATTCTGGTCCTGAGTTGTTTAGGGCATTGTGAACAAGTACCAAAAGCTTACTGCCCGGAATCATATAGGCAGCCAGTGCAGTTCCCTCTGCACACGTGTAATATGCTGGAGATAAGCCGCTCCCGTTATCATCCTGGCTGCCAATTATCAGTCCAGGTATGGGACTGATACTGAAAAATCCCCATTGCCTTCACTGGATGATGAACTCTCACATTCTGAGAGGTGGAGAAATTTTCTTTTCTCTGGGTCATTCATAACTTTGTCTTTATCATACCCCCTGCCTTCGTAGTCTTTTTCCTAAACTAAGGAAGTCTCCACTGCTTTAACTTTTTCTTGGAGGGAGGAAACACCCATCCCGTTAATCATTTGCTTGAGATGCAAATTAAATGTAGAAACATAATAGTGCGACAGCACCTTTATTATGGAAGGGCAAGGATAAGAGGAGGCAGGGATAGGCAATGCTTGCATAAGGGTGCAATGGTGGAGGGGAAACTTCACCTGCTGAATTTCCATTACGCTTCAAAGACTTGTTCAGAAAATTCTGCTAGTTCAAAATTCAGACTGCAACTCTCTGCACATTGAGAGGTTTCAGGAATTCAGCACTTACCTGGGTTTGGTTTCCTTTGGAATGAGGTTACTGGAGGCTTACCAGTGTTTTGCAATATTTATTTACAAACGTACAGGTTGAGCACAGGTGGAGGTTCACAGTGTATCAGTCCAAGGAACACCCCAAAGTCTGCTGCTCTCATATCAAGACTTCAGGGAGACAGCCAGGATTGTAAGATTCCTGCAGAAAGCAACTCGTCTCTTTCTCTCTGCATTTCTTTTAGGGCTTCACCACACCAAACTTTTTATCCCATAGCTTACTGGGGCTTCTGCTTCCAGAATTTAAATCAGTGGGATTTAAATCAGTTCTTTACACAGCCAGTTTTTCTTTTACTGCATAACGCTACCAGCCATTTACACTGGTGGGTGGAGCCTCGTGGGCTGTTAGCGGATGTCAGCAGCGTTGTATGCCCCCTGTCCACCCCCTCTGGGGTAGCCCTCCCCCGTCTCAGCATGAACTTTTCCATTTCAACTTCCTTGCCTCCCCTTTTCACCTCTGCTGCCTCCGATCCCTACCTCAGCAACTTCCACAGTATGTTTGCAACTTCAGAAGTTTGCGCTCCCTCCCACCCCATGTGCGCAAATCAATCTCTGCCATGCTGTACAAGTGAAACACCAATATGCTGTACTAATGAAACACCAGTATGTAGTACTAGTGAAACACCAGTATACTGCAATTCTGAAATTCCCAGCGTTATTCCCAGGAGCGGAAGTCAAGGGAGGCGTGGGAAGGTGACACTCCCACCCGATCGTCGTTACCTAGGTGATGTCAACACCGCACCACCCAACACCTGTCTACACAAAGCATGTTGTAGCACTGTATCAGCAATTCATGGACAGGTGATGGAGGATCCATTACACAGCTGTAAATAATACTGCATTTTCTGCGTACAGAAATATCACAGGAGAACAGGGGGAAGGTGCAGCAGGACATCGTTGTCATGTGTATTACATGCAGGAAATACAATCAGGGCCAGAAATATTGGAACAAGGATAACGGTTTTGGCCGTTGGCCTCTGTACGCCACCACGTTGAAGTTGAAAGGAAACACACCCAGATGGGAGCGAAGTCAGGACTTTCAGCTGTAATTCAAGGGGTTTGACAAAAGTAGGGCGCTGACCATTCAGGAAGGACAGCCAGTGGCATACACCCCCCACCCCCTTCATTGGTGGCTCATAAGTAATGGAACGAATGGCTGGCAAGCAGCTGCATGGCCAGGTGTGGCCTGTTTCCTGGGTACCCCATGACCAATCCAGCAGATAAAAGGCCTGGAGGTGGTTCTGAATGTTACATTTGCATTTGGTAGCTGTTCACTGGAACACCCAACATGAGGTCCAAAGAGGTGTCATGCGAGTGAAGGAGGCCATCATTAGGCTGAGGAAACAACATAAACCCATCAGAGTGACAGCAAAAACAGTGGGAGTGGCCAATACAACAGTTTGGAATATCCTGAAAGAGAAGGAATTAACCGGCAAACTCAGCAACAGCAAAAGGCCTGGAAGACCATGGAAGACCACTAAAGTGGATGACCGCAGAATTCTGCTCATGGTGAAGAGGAACCCTTTCACAACATCTAGCCAGGTCAAGAACGCTCTTGAGGAGGTAGGCATGTCATTGTCAACATCTACAGTCAAGAGATGGCTTTATGAATGTAAATACAGAGGCTTCACAACATGGTGCAAACCACTGGTATCGCTCAAGAACAGACAGGCCAGATTAGCCTTTGCCAGCAAACACCTGAAAAAGCCTGCCCAGTTCTGGCATAAGATTCTTTGGACTGATGAAACCAAGATTAACTTGTACCAGAATGATGGGAAGAGACAAGTATGGAGAAGGAAAGGAACAGCTCATGATCCAAAGCATACCACATCATCTGTCAAACATGGTGGAGGCAGTGTTATGGCACGGGCATGTATGGCTGCCAGAGGAACCGGGTCACTGGTGTTTATTGATGACCTGACTGCTGATAAAAGCGGCAGGATGAATTCTGAAGTATATAGGGCTATACTTTCTGCTCAGATTCAGCCGAATGCTGCCAAACTGATAGGATGCCGCTTCATATGGCAGATGGATAATGACCCCAAACATACAGCAAAAGCTACCCAAGAGTTTCTCAAGGCAAAGAAGTGGGATGTTCTTCAATGGCCAAGTCAGTCACCTGATCTCAGCCCAATAGAGCGTGGTTTTCACTTACTGAAGACAAGACTGAAGGCAGAAAGACCCACAAACAAGAAGCAGCTGAAGGCAGCTGCATTAAAGGCCTGGCAAAGCATCTTGAGGGAGGAAACTCAGCATTTGGTCATGTCCGATTGGTTCAAAATTTGGAAAGGAGCATGACAAGGCTCCTTGTCGTACTCCTTTCCCAATTTTGTCGCAGGGCATATATTGTCACCCTGCTTATTTAACTTATATGCAGAGTACATCATGAGAAGTGCCAGGTTGGATGAATCACAGGTCGGAATTAAGATTGCCGGGAGAATTATCAACAACCTCAGATATGCAAACGATACCACCCTAATGGCAGAAAGCGAAGAGGATCTAAAAAGCCTCTTGTTGAGGGTGAAAGCGGAGAGTGCAAAAGCTGGTTTGAAACTCAACATTAAAAAAACTCAGATCATGGCATCTGGCCCCACCACTTCCTGGCATATAGAAGGGGAAGAAATGGAAGCAGTGAGATTTTATTTTCTTGGGCTCCAAGATCACCGCAGACTGACTGTAGCCATGAAATTAAAAGACGCTTGCTCCTGGGGAGGAAAGCTATGGCAAACCTAGACAGCATAGTAAGAAGCAGAGACATCACCTTGCTGACAAAGGTTCATATAATGAAAGCTATGGTTTTCCCAGTAGTAACGTATGGCTGTGAGAGCTGTGAGAGCTGGACTACAGCCGAGTGTAGTCAAACGCGTACCCTGGATTTTAGGAAAGCTGATTTTCATAAACTCAGAACAATTATCAGTAAGGTCCCATGGCAAGCAATGCTAGCAAGAAAAGGAGTCCAAGATGGGTGGGAGCTTTTAAAAAAGGAAATTCTCAAGGCACAATCACAAACAATTCCAACAAGAAGAAAAGGTGGAAGACAACAGAAGAAGCCAATGTGGCTTCACAAAAAGCTTAGGGATGACCTGAAAACAAAAAAGGACACATATAGGAAGTGGAAAGAAGGCCAAGTAACAAAGGAAGAGTACAGGCAGGTAGCACAGAATTGCAGGGATGGCGTCAGGAAGGCTAAAGCGGAGAACGAGGTGAGGTTAGCGAGGGATGCTAAAAACAACAAAAAGGCTTTCTTCAGCTACGTGCATAGTAAAAGGCAGAGGAAAGAAATGGTTGTTCAGCTATTAAATAAGGATGGCAAAATGATAACAGATGACAAAGAAAAGGCAGAGGTGCTCAATTCCTACTTTGGCTCAGTCTTCTCCCAAAAGAGGGTCTATGACCCCCCTGGCAAAGGCGAAGTACAGGTTGAAGGGGCAGGATTGCAGCTTGAGATCGACAGGCATATGGTCAAGGAACACCTCATTACTTTGAATGAGTTCAAATCTCCAGGGCCAGATGAACTGCATCCTAGAGTCATAAAGGAACTGGCAGAAGAACTCTCAGAACCGCTGTCTATTCTCTTTGAGAAATCATGGAGGACCGGGGAAGTGCCAGATGACTGGAGGAAGGCTAACGTTGTCCCTATCTTCAAAAAGGGTAAAAAGGAGGAACCTGGGAACTACAGACCAGTCAGTCTGACATCAATCCCTGGGAAAATTCTGGAGCAGATCATAAAGCAATCCATCTGGAAGCACCTTGACAACAATGCCGTGATTACTCGAAGCCAACATGGATTTGTCAAAAACAAGTCCTGCCAGACAAATCTGATCTCATTTTTTGATCAAGTCACCTCCCTTGTGGACCGTGGGAATGCTGTAGACATCATATACCTCGACTTCAGCAAAGCTTTCGACAAAGTGCCCCATGATATCCTGATGAGCAAACTAGCTCGAAGTGGGCTAGATGAAACAACGATCCGGTGGATCCACAGTTGGCTACAGAATCGGACTCAAAGAGTGCTTATCAATGGGACCTTCTCCAACTGGGGAGAGGTAACGAGTGGGGTACCGCAGGGCTCAGTCCTGGGCCCAGTGCTCTTCAACATTTTTATTAATGACTTGGAGGAGGAGGTGCAGGGAATGCTGATCAAATTTGCAGATGACACAAAATTGGGTGGGATAGCTAATACTTTGGAAGACAGAAACAAAATTCAAAGTGATCTTGATAGGCTGGAGCGCTGGGCAGAAAACAACAGAATGGCATTTAATAGGGACAAATGCCAAGTTCTGCACCTAGGAAAAAGAAACCAAATGCACAGTTACAAGATGGGGGATACGTGGCTCAACCACACTACGAGCGAGAAGGATCTTGGAATTGTCGTCGATCACAAGCTGAATATGAGCCAACAATGTGATGTGGCTGCAAAAAAGGCAAATGCTATTTTGGGCTGCATTAATAGAAGCATCGCTTCCAAATCCCGGGAAGTACTAGTTCCCCTCTACTCAGCACTGGTTAGGCCTCATCTGGAGTACTGTGTCCAGTTCTGGGCACCACACTTTAAGAAGGATGCAGACAAGCTGGAGAGGGTTCAAAGGAGGGCAACAAAGATGATCAGGGGACTGGAAACAAAGCCCTATGAAGAGAGACTGAAAGAACTGGGCATGTTTAGCCTTGAGAAGAGAAGACTGAGGGGAGATATGATAGCACTCTTCAAGTACTTGAAAGGTTGTCACAGAGAAGAAGGCCAGGATCTCTTCTTGATCATCCCAGAGTGCAGGACACGGAATAATGGGCTCAAGTTACAGGAAGCCAGATTCCGGCTGAACATCAGGAAAAACTTCCTGAGTGTCAGAGCAATACGGCAATGGAACCAATTACCTGGGGAGGTGGTGGGCTCTCCCACACTGGAGGCCTTTAAGACGAGGCTGGACAGCCATTTGTCAGGGATGCTCTGACTTGGATTCCTGCATTGAGCAGGGGGTTGGACTCGATGGCCTTGTAGGCCCCTTCCAACCCTACTATTCTATGATTCTATGATTCTATAAGGAAGGCTGAGCGCCGAAGAATTGATGCATTCGAACTGTGGTGCTGGAGAAGACTCTTACAAGTCCCCTGGAATGCAAGGAGGTCAAATCAGTCAATCCTAAAGGGAATCAACCCTGACTGCTCATTGGAAGGACAGATACTGAAGCTGAAACTCAAATATTTTGGCCACCTAATGCGAAGAGAAAACTCCCTGGAAAAGACCCTGATGCTGGGAAAGATTGAAGGCAAAAGGAGAAGGGGGCGGCAGAGGATGAGATGGCTAGATAGCATCACCGATGCAATGAAAATGAACTTGAGCACACTCCGGGAGAGAGCGGAGGACAGGAGGGCCTGGCGTGCTATGGTCCATGGGGTCATGAAGAGTCGGACACGACTTAACGACTGAACAACAACATGGGTTCCAGACTTCAGGCAGTCGTTGACTGCAAAGGATTTTCATCGAGGTATTAAAGGCTATCCTTCTGTTTGAAATGATGTTGGTTTGTTCCATTACTTATGAGCCACCAACGATGGGGGTGTGTGTATGCCACTAGCTGTCCTTCCTGAATGGTCAGTGCCCCACTTTTGTCAAACCCATGAATTACAGCTGGAAGTCCTGACTTCGCTCCCATCTGGGTGTGTTTCCTTTCAACTTCAATGTGGTGGTGTACAGAGGCCAACTGCCAAAGCAGTTATCCTTGTTCCAATATTTCTGGCCCTGATTGTACCACAAATGAAGAACGACAATTGTACCAAAAAAAACCTGTATGAAGGAGCCCTGAGTCTCGCTTTCGCCCTCTTGTCATCTTCGTGCATCGTCAGACTGCATAGAAGGAGCAACAGGGTGCATGCCAGCCCTGCCTCCAACAGTCTCTGTGTCTGCCGATGCAACCTCAGACACTCTCACATTGAGCAGGGAGGACCAAAAGGAGAGCCCCAATTCCACGGAGGATTCTAGTGCATTGAGCTGAATGCAATACCATTTTATTGTATGCCACCTTGGAAGGGCGTACTCTAAAAGGCAGCTGGTAAATATTTTCAGTAACTAAACACATAAAGACTTCACCTCAGACCTTCCTGCTCAATGTGGAAAGGTGTAATGCTGTAGCCAGCAGGGATCGGGACTTTGGCGACAGGACCAGCATTTTTAGCCCTGCTCTTGTCTCCATGCCTCAATAGCGCCTCTGTCGGATTCAAAGACTGCTTCAGACTACAGACTGCTTTTTTACACAGACCTAATTTGCCCCCTCTCACTGGCTAGGGTGGGTCTGGGTCAGACGCACAAGTAGTCGTTGCTGCACGTCAGCATCTTGGCCCATCTTAGTTCGCACTGAGACACACCGCTTGAGTATTATGGGTTCTCAACAGTCTTTGGTTGGTCTTAATTTCCAGAGCAGGGGCTGTGTTAATCTGTGGCAGCAAAGCCAAGAGTCTTGTGGCACCTTAAAAGACTGACAGGGTCCATGAAAGCTTATGCCAGAATAAGGGCACAATCCTATGCATGTTTGGACAGAAAAAAAGGCCTACCACTCCCAGCATATCCCAGCCAGCATGGCTGGATGAGTCATGCTGGGAGTGGTAGGCCTTTTTCTGTCTAAACATGCATAGGATTGCACCCTAAATATCTTAAGTCTTTAAGGTGCCACAAGATGTTTTGTGGTTTTTGTCAGCCTTAAGAGATCTTGCCTTGGGGCAACCCACACAGATAGTTATACTCTGATACCTCTAATTACAGAACCCATAATAATATCATTTCACAGTTTGGGACAGAGAGGCCTGCAGGGAAGCCAGCCTCCTGTCAGGCTGCCCCTGACCAGAGCACCTCTTCAGAGCACCTCTTGTTCACTTGTCTTCTGATATAAAAGGGGGGGGGGGACTCGTGTGGGGGCAGAGACTTCTTAGTGGTGACACCCTACCTATGGAATTCTCTCACCAGGGAAGTTCAACTGTGCTTCTTTTTCAGTGCCAGTCCCTTTTTTAAAATGTTTAAAATCCCCCAGGCTTTTAATTCTTAAGCTGTGATGACGATGATGATAAAAATATCGAGCGGTTTATTGTTTTGCATTTATTTTATTCTTATTATTATACATTTATATCCCACCTTTTTTCCTCTTGCAAGGAGCCCAAAATGGTTTACATGGTCCTCCTCCTCTCCATTTTATCCTCACAACAACCCTGTGAGGTAGGTTAGGCTGAAAATCAGTAACTGGGCCAATGTCATTCAGTCATTCATGGCCAAGTGGCAACTAGAACCCGGATCTCCCCAGGCCCATTCCAACACTCTAACCACTACACCACACTAGCTTTATATTGTATTCTTTAAAATATTTGTATTTTATATTTTTAACTGTTCAGTGGCATTTTAAGTTTTTAATTGTAATCCACCCAGAGAACATTAGTTATTAGGAAGATTAGAAATGCAACAAATAAACATTGTTGCTGTTGCTATTATACTGCTGCTAGTTTTATCAGCTGTTTAAAATGTTATTCACTTATCTGTTGTGGCTTGTTTTGGCTGTACTGCGTGAGTTGTCCTAGAATATTATTTTTGAAGGGCTGCAGAGAAATACAGATGAAATAAAGCAGCCCCCATCCTCACCCCACTAAAAACGGCAGGCAAGCCTTTTCGGGCGTAGGCAGGGGTGGAGAGGAATCTTCACCAGTTGGATTTGGGAAACTGCACTGCTGCGAGAAATCCAGGTGAAGCCCTTGCGGGCGGAATGACGGTGAGGACGCTTCACCGGTTGGATGTCAGCTGCACAGCCGCGAGAAATCCAGGCGAAGCCCTGGCAGGCGGAATGACGGAGAGGACGCTTCACCGGTTGGATGTCAGCTGCACAGCCGCGAGAAATCCAGGCGAAGCCCTGGCAGGCAGAATGACGGAGAGGACGCTTCACCGGTTGGATGTCAGCTGCACAGCCGCGAGAAATCCAGGCGAAGCCCTTGCGGGCGGAATGACGGAGAGGACGCTTCACCGGTTGGATGTCAGCTACACAGCCGCGAGAAATCCAGGCGAAGCCCTTGCGGGCGGAATGACGGAGAGGACGCTTCACCGGTTGGATGTCAGCTGCACAGCCGCGAGAAATCCAGGCGAAGCCCTTGCGGGCGGAATGACGGAGAGGACGCTTCACCGGTTGGATGTCAGCTACACAGCCGCGAGAAATCCAGGCGAAGCCCTTGCAGGCGGAATGACGGAGAGGACGCTTCACCGGTTGGATGTCAGCTGCACAGCCGCGAGAAATCCAACCGGTAAAGATAAACCGTATTGAATTTCAGCTCATTGAGCAGCGGCTTTCAAACACCCCAGAACAAAAGGTGGCGCGCCTCGAACACCAGAGGCCCGCGGCGGCAACCCCGGGCCGCCGCCCCCGCCGCCCCAATCCGGGCGGCCATTATTCTAGCCCTCCCCTGAGGTTGTCTGCCGAACTGCCTGTTCGGCACTCCGCACAGCGGCAGACCAGCCCTGCCGCCCGTCTGTTCTCCCTCGTCCCTGCTGCTGTTCCAAGTTTCCCCCGTGGGTGCTTATCCTCCCCCCATTCTCTTTTTTCTCCGCTTTCTTTTAGTCAGGCGCCTCATATAGGCGCCTAATTGGGCCGAGGGCCCCAACCAAGATGGCGGCGGGCGTCATCCTCGCGCGCCACCCGCAGTGAAAGGCCCCTTCCGGCCTTTCCCAAGATGGCGATGCTGGCGGAGCGTGAGTATGAAGCCGGTGGGGACCAGCGAGGCGGGAGGGAGCGGGGGATGCCGGGGAAACCGGGGGAGAGCCGCGCCGGGCGGCCTGTATCGCCTCCCTCGCCGCCGCGGATCACCGCCTGAGCCCATCCAGCCCTGCATTCTGCTTCCAACAGCGGACAGCCACATGCCTCTAGGCAGCCCACGAGCAGGGCGAGAAGCCCTTTATTTCCGCCTAGCTATTCAGTGGTCTGCTGCACTTCGACATGGAGTTACCATTCAGCCATCCTGGTTAATAGTTTTAAAGGGGAGGGGGGCGATCCTTCATCAGAACCTCGAGCGCTGCTGAGCCAGACCAAAAGTCCGTCTAGTCCAGCATCCTGTTTCCAACAGTGGACAGCTAAGTGGACAGCCTCTGGGAAGCCCACAAGCAGGGCGTGGAGGTAGCAGCCCAAGGTGTATATAAGTCTTGTTGTTTGTCTCCCAGCTGCTGATAGGGTGGGCATGGAGGCATGGCCAAAAGAGAGAGGAAATGCATCCCCCCATATACAAATGTATATGTATAGGTGCAAATTTAGAAATACATATAATTTAAATAGGAATGCAGTATATCTTGCCATAGTAGTGAAGCCTGACTTGGTGGCCTGTGTGTCTGCTAATTGTGGATGGGTGACTTCAAGCCCCCACCCTTTTATGGTTCTTAAACTTTAACCAAGACTTGGGACTGGTCAGCCCATCAAACAGAGGACGCCTGCAAATAGAGGACTGACCTCTGCCAGCTATCCAAAATTTACCCTCTGTAAAGCAGGACACCTGAATGCCGTAGCCACTGCTGTTCAGAGGAATACCTCTAAATATGGAGGTTAAGAACATAAAAACCCTGCTGCCTCAGACCAAATGCCCATCTAGTCCAGCATTCTGTTCACACAGTGGCGGACCAGCTGCCCACAGGAAATCCACAAGCAGGATATGAGTGCGACAGCACCCTCTCACCCATGTTCCCCAGCAACGTGTGCATAGGCTCACTGCCTCTGGTACTGGAGGTAGCACACAGCCATCAGGACTAGTAGCCACTGATAGCCTTCTCCTCCAGGAATTTGTCCAGCCCCCTTTTAAAGCCATCCAAACTGGTGGCCATCACTTCTTCCTGTGGTAGCACATTCCACAGTTTAACTATGCGCTGTAAGTACTTCCTTTTATCTGTCCTGAATCTCCCACCAATCAGCTTCATAGGATGACCCCAGGTTCTAGTATTTTGAGAGAGGGAGAAAAATGTCTCCCTATCCACATTCTCCACACCATGCATAATTTTATAGACCTCTATTATGTCTCCCCTGACCCTCCTTTTTTCCAAACTAAACAATCCCAGCTGTTGTAAGCTTCTCTCATAGGGTAGATGCTCCAGCCCCTGGATCATTTTAGTTGCCCTTTTCTGCACCTTTTCCAGCTCTACAATTTCTTTTTTTAGATGTGGTGACCAGAACTGTACACAGCGTTCCAAGTGTGGCCGCACCATAGATTTGTATAGGGGTAGTTTTATTCTCAATCCCTTTTCTAATTATGCCTAATGTGGAGTTTGCATTTTTTACAGCGGCTGCACACTGGGTTGACATCTTCATTGAGCTGTCCACCTCAGCCCCAAGATCTCTTTCCTGGTCAGTCACCGCTAGCTCGGATCTCATCAGGCTACACTTGAAGTTGGGATTTTTCGCCCCAATGTGCATCATTTTACACTTGCTGACACTGAACAGCATTTGCCATTTGGATGCCCATTCTCCCAGTTTGGAGAGATCCTTTTGGAGTGCTTCACAATCCCTTTTTGTTTTAAGCACCCTAAATAATTTGGTGTCATCCGCAAACTTGGCCACTTCACTGCTCACTGCTAATTCCAGATCATTTATGAACAGGTTGAAAAGCATTGGTCCTAATACGGATCCCTGTGAGACCCCGCTATTTACTTCCCTCCATTGGGAGAATTTACCATTTATTCCTGCTTTCCCATTGCTCAGTAGCAAAGCACCTTCTTTGCCTGCCCAAAGTCATAAGAATATAAGAGCCTTTTATCTTGAACAACAGATCCATCTAGTTCAGCATCTTGTTTCCCAGAGTGACTGAAGCAGATGCCTCTGGGAAGAAGTATTTTGGGTGTTTATAAGGGACAGGGCCTTTTTGGTTGTGGTGTCAACCTGGTGGAATGTCTATCCTAGGGAGACCTGCCTCCTACCCACAGCACTTGAGTGGTTTTATGTGCTAAGTTAAGACCTGGCTTTTCAAAGCTGGCTTTGGAGTGAGCTGAAGTGCCTGTTTGATTTTATTCTTCTCTGCTGTTTATCTTTGTGGTTTGCTGTTGTGTAGTTTGTCATGTTTTGATTTTATTGTTACATTTTGGCTTATATTAATGTAATAAGCCACTCAGGTTTCTGTTTGGCAAAGGGTAGGGTAGGGCTTTTTTTCTTACCATCAAGTACTGTCAGTATTACCTGCTCTTCCACTTGGAGATTTGGCAGCTTGAGGTAACTCCAGTGAATAACAGAACTTCTAAAAAAGGCATCCCCCAAATTTCTACAACTTAAAATTAGGGGCATTATAGCTGCTGTGCCAAGATCACTCCCCAGTCAACCAACCCCCTCCCCTTAGTAGGATTTCTGCCAGAAAACTGCTGGCAACTCCCCATCTTTCTGATACAACTCGAGACGTTATATTTATATAAATTAGGGCAGTCTTGTAGTAGCCTGGGTGCCTTAGGCGATCAGGAATTGCATGCAGGCAAGTGAGCAGACTGGCGGAGGAAAGATGTCTTTTTTGGAGAGATTTGGGGAATATATATATATATATATATATATTTAAAAAACTGTGTGTTGCCATTCTTAAACGTTTCTGCTCCCTTCCCAGATCTTTAGAAGTTAAGGCTCTGGGCAGGAAGGGGAGATGTCTCGTGCGTGCGTGCATGTGTACACATAGACTCACAAAATGCTAAAACACACCAGGGATTGCCATCCTGAGCCACTGTGGAATATCAAAACCTTTAACACAGTGTTAAGTATGTTTAATTATAGCAATAAAATTAAAAAGAAGTGTCCCATGCTTGTCAGTCAGCCAGCCTGCTGCCTTTGAACATCTGGGCATAGAACTGAGTTCTTTTAAAGTGACTTGTGTGAGAAATTTAAGTGGATTTTAGTCCTCCCATTTGAAGCATGGAATTTAAAAGTGCTTAAGTTTGGCCGGATCATCCCTTCTCCCCACTCCCCCCCCCCTTTTTTTCTTGATAATTGAATATCCAGAGTATCTTTGAGGGAACTGGGCCACAGTGTGGCTTTAACTATGTACATCTGGGTTTTCAAATTCACCTTCTTCCCTCAAGGAGTTGGGGACTGAGTCACTCCCTGCTAAGGTTCTCTGATTCTTATCCTCATGCCTTTATGAATATTACAGACAGTATTCTGTAGATGAAATTAACCTTTGTGCACACCTCTCTTGTAGCACGTCGCAGGCAGAAATGGTCTGTGGATCCCCGGAACAGTGCTTGGAGTAAAGATGAATCGAAATTTGGCCAGAAGATGTTGGAAAAAATGGGATGGTCAAAAGGCAAGGTAAATCTGCATAACAAATTATTGGTTCACAACTGTGTATGTATATGTGAGGGTAGGTAGGGAGGTAGATACTATATCTGTGTGTCCCTGTGAGTGAGATAGTGACAGGGTTCACACAATACGGCAATGCACTCTCAAGGTTGAACCGTGGATTGCTCCATGAACCGTGGAACCCAGCCACACTAACAAACCATGGTTTGTTAACCATGAGCAATGCCACAGTTCACAACCCAATGACAAACCATGGGTTCTCTGTGTGTGTTGTTTGTGGTTACAAACTATAGTTGTTAGCACGGCTGGGTTCACACAACAACTCATAGTTCAATGACAACCCCTCTGGGTTAACCATTTAACTATGAAATAAAGGCTTCCTGGTTTTCCAATGTGGACAAAATGGGAAACTGTGGTTAACTGAAGACTTATGAAGCCCAGGTTGATTGTCCAAACTCTGAGTGAGTGAGTGTGTGTGTGTGTGTGTGTGTGTGTGAGAGAGAGAGAGAGAGAGGGAATGGAGGGGGGAGAGAGAGTGATAGGGGGATCTGCATCTTGAAATTGACATCACTGTTATCCTAGGGGTAGGGTGTTGCCAACTTTTTTTCTGGCAGAGCTCCTATGTTACTGACAGTTGCATGGCATGACAGGCGAAAATGCTACCCGGGAAGCTTTCCCAAACATTGCACGTCCGTGCCAGCAAAACGTACCTGTTGCAGCTACCATCTAGATCGGTCTTCCCCAACGTGGTGCCCTTCAGATGTGTTGGACTACAATTCCCATAGCTGTAGACATCCAGAGGGCACCAGATTGGGGAAGGCTGATCTAGAGCATCCTTGGCAGGTTATTCTTCCAGCTTTTCCCTTGAAATCTCCAAGGCAAGACATCTAGCAGCCTCTCTCTGCATCTTAGATAAATATAATAAATATTTTTTAAAATCAGGTAGTTAAATCAACTTCTTATGTGGCTGAATGACACTTGTGTATAAGGAGTCCTTTCCAACACCACGTGTTAATCGGTGGAATACGGGTCTGTTTGTGCAACGTGCACATGGCCACTTTTTCTGCCATGGCAACAACTAGGTTTACTTCTGCCTTTGATTTATTCACACACTGAAGGAGTGAATCGAAAGTTGAAGATTCGGCTCTTCCAGACTCGATTCTCTTTGCTCCTAGGGCCACCGGTAGATTAAAAGACGTGTTGCTCTTTCCAGTTGATGGATTTTACACTTCTGAGAAGACTTATTTGAGGGCCAGAAAAACACTGTCTTTATTAAGGCTCACCAATGTTCACAAAGAGTATGTAAGCCTTGTTCTGTTGAAAAATCAACTTGAGGAAGAACAAAACATATTGCATAGAGCTCTGTCCTCAGCTTCCTATGTTCAATTTATTATTTATTTAAACTTTCCTTTGCTGTGTTCAAGGTTACTAACAGCACAGACATTGCTGAAAGAAGCAATTGGAACAAATTGAGATGAAACGATTATGACAAACTTATAACGCGATACATTCCCCTTTCGGGAGCAGTTCTGGATCCTCGTTAGGATCCTCTTCCTTAGCTGGGCTAGCCATTGCCAACAATGGGAGACCCCACCACACTTCTCGTGAAGTTATTGGAACCTTTGCTTCTTTCTGCCTCCCCCGTGAGAATTTTTGACAGGCTGCCCAGCAGCAGAACCTGAGAAACACTTCACCCCAGTATTCTGTGAAATGGTGTAGTGCCACTTTAAGAAGCATAGCCTGGCACCCTGTGTAAAGATGAGCCTCAAGGGCTTGGAGTGGGAGAAGAGGCCAAAATAAGGAGATCTTGCCATTAGCATCTGGTCACATCGGTTGGTTGGGAGCTAGGCATGCATACACGCCCGTCAAAGAGATTATGCAATCCCTCCAAGGTCCTGCATAATTGGTGATAAGGGTGATGGCCAAGCAGTGACGCCCACCGTGGGGCGCTGTACTCCAGAGGATGCTGCCTTGATTAGATTTAGCCCGTCCTGAGTAAGGTCTGGGAAAGGGAATCTGCCCTGTGGAGTTCTGCTGATCGAAGTGACTAGGTCGGCCTTTGGTCTGGTCCAGCAGGGCTCTTCTTACATTAGTCTAGAATGGCTGACTTCCACCTCCAGTTCACTCCTTCGGCACACAAATAAAATCAAGAGGCCCCGGCAGAAAGATCCATCAATTGCTTTTTTGTGCAAACGGGTGGTTTCCCTCAGAACAAAAACCCTGCGATAACAGCCTGAGCTGGCAACCTCTGCATTCCATTGAGGTTAATAGGCCTTAAAGGTGTGCCCCAACATGGAGTAGCTGCAGTAGTGCTGGTCACTTTTAAAGAGTTAAATTGGGTTGCCCTAGTACTGCAGAGCACACGGATGGAAAGCACAATCTGGCCCCGTCTATTGGCCAGGGGGCCAGGGGCCCCTGGGAGGCTGCACCCCTCGCCTCCCAGCAAGAAGATCACGGTGAGGGGGAGACCAGCTTGGTTCATCCCTTGGCCAGAGAAGGAGCAGCTGCAGGGATCTTGCGTCCCCACTGCCTGCCAGGAAGGGCGGTCTGCTTCAGCTCCCTGTTGCCCCTGGGGCTACAGGACCAAAGGAACGCATCCTCTGCCCCATCCACTAGCCAGGACACTAAGGACTGCTGGCTTGTATTTGTATATGTGCCCTTTCGTGTTTTTAAAAAATTATTACAACCTGTTTTGATCTACCTCGAGAATCATTCCACTGGAAGGCGGGGTATAACTCCTGAAAATAAATAAATTGGCAGCCTGCAGCATCCCAGCATTAAACAAGGTTCACCCGGGCTGGTTTTTACAGCTTGCCTTCTGTTTCTGCTTAGGGCCTTGGGGCTCAGGAGCAAGGCAACACGGAGCACATCAAGGTCCAGTTGAAGAACAACACTCTGGGCTTAGGAGCGTCCGTCAGCCATGAGGTGAGTGAAGCAAATGGAAATGAAGCCCGCATCTTCCCATTCAGAGTAGCAGTTCAGGCATATCAATATCAGGATTTCAAAAAGCAACAACAAAATCTGTGCTAAAATGTGATTTTCAGTGCTCTGCAGAGCTCCTTCCTTGACTTTTTAAGAAGTGGTGTCAACCATGCAAATTAACAGATATGCAGTTGAGCTTAATTTGCTTTGGAAGATCACAGAAAGTGGCTATTTTTGTTTGGGCTTTGCATAAAAGTCTGGTTTTGGAGTGAATGCTGCAGTCTCCATTGCTTGCAGTCAGATCATATTGCTCGTGTCCCAGTACTGGGGAAAAGGCGAGGTATAAATAAATATAATAATAATAACAACAGCAGCAACTAGTAAGGCACCAGCTCAGTTCAAACATTACACCAATCCAAGGTTAAAATAAAGGAACTATGGTTTGGTTGGATGTGTGAATTGACAAATTGTGGTTTGCGATCAGCTGGCAAACCAGCATTCAAAACCATGATTTAAAATGGGTTTGCTAACTATGGTTTGTTCGAACTTACAAACCACAATTACTTCTTGAGCCAAGCCTTCAGAGGCTCTGGTACCATGGAGACAGGCGTGAACTTACGAAGCTGAGCAGTCTAGAAATGAAAGCAGTTCTGAATCACGGTTTGGCTGCTGTACATTTGGGAGCTCAAACAATGGTTTGGGTTCTAAACTTCAGTTAATGCAAACCATGGCTTGGTTCTGAATCTGGGCCATTACAATACCTGGAAGTGCTAAACATAAAATGACTAGTACTAAAAATGAGTTATCCAGATAATAGATTTTTGTCCTTTTCTCCCTATTTCCTCCTCTTCTTTTGTTGTCTCCTGACCCATCGGTCATAATTTAGATTGTAAGCCTTCTGTTTGTGTGATATTTGCAGGACAACTGGATTGCCCATCAGGATGACTTCAACCAGCTTCTGGCAGATCTGAATGACTGCCATGGACAAGACGCCCCAGGTAAAGGAGTAAGCCATGCAAAGGCCACTGGCCGTGGACATTACCTGTCAATCCACTACTAACGATGCTCTTAATGATGTGAAATTCCTCCTCTTGGCCACATGAGGGCACTACAGGCACTTGTGTGGCAGGCAGTATGGTTAAGCGCAAAACCATCAGAAACATCAGGTCAGACTATAGAGACGCAGGACATTTTTGTCAGATCTCCCTAGACATTTTTAAACCAGCTGCAAGAGGGAATTTTTATTTATTTATTTATTTATTGCATTTCTGTGCCGCCCCATAGCCGAAGCTATCTGGGCAGTTTACAGAAGTTAAATGTTCTAAAATGGATTGGATCTAGGTGGATGGGCATCAATCCTTTCCCCTTGAACTGTTTTCCCCAACTCTGCTGCTTTTTGCATCTGCTTTTAAGCTTTAAAAGGTGTTGGGTGATTAAAAAATATGTATTTAAAAGTATTTTGGGGCTACGCCCTCACAAAGCAATGTACAAGACCTGTGACAAGGTACAATATAAATATATAAAAACAGAAACGTACACAATACTTGGCCAGAACTGTACACAAGTTGTGGTCTCGATTAAAGGTGGCATTGACAAGGATATCTTCAAGGCCCGTTATTCTATTTATTTGCAGTATTTCTAGGCCGCCTTTCAGGGCAGGAGGCCTTTATTTTTACAACCATAAAAACTCATAATTAAAAAAACTGATACAGTAATGAAACAGCCAACATTCATAAAAACAACAAACCTAAAAACATCAGCATAAAACATCTGGCCTAGACAGTACTAAAAGCCTACCACACAATTGCAACTAAGCCCAGAACAGTCTAGTAAAACATGATCAGGGGGCCAGAATAAACGAGTAAGTCTGCAGGGCCTCCCCAAAACTTGCCAGTGATGGGGCCTGATGGACCCCCATCTAAAGCCAAGTACTGAAGAGGCCAGGTGTAACTCCATTTGAAGGGAGTTCCACAGTGTTGGGGCCACTATCGAGGAGGCCCTGCCTCACGTGCACACCAGACTATCTGATTATAAGTCTCCTGCAGCTTGTCTGTTTTGCCCATAATCTCCTCTAAGGTTTACAAAATGGGCAACTGAAGGCCTCTTTGCACAACTTGTTTCCCCGTGTACCCTGTAGATGTTTTAGGTGTGCAGCTAAAATAGTAAAATGTGAATGGCACCAGCAGATGTTTGAGAACTTGTCTGTTGTGCGGGTGCACTCACTGGAGGGCTGGTTTGCTCAGCTGCAGCTTCCTGCTGAGTGGCAAACCAGGTTTGCTGCTGTAGAATGTGTGGAGTAGCTCTGAAGTTACCAGAACAGTGGTGGAGAAGATGAATCCTCCCATATGTGCCTGCCTGCACCCTAAGATCATCCTCAAGCATCCTTCTCTGGGAGCCCCCATCAAAGGAAGTGAGGCAGGTGGCTACCAGGAAGAGGGCCTTTTTTGCTGTGGCACCCCAGCTATGGAATGAGCTCCCAGTAAGGTTCGCCTGGCGCCTACATGGTACTCCTTCCGGCACCAGGTGAAGACCTTTTTATTCTTTCAGTGTCTGAGCATTTGAGCTTCCTAATCTCTTAGCACTGGTGTTTGAAATCTCTGCATTGCTGCTAGGTTTTATTCTGCTTGTACTGTTACACTGTGGTTTTAAGCTTTCATATTTTATATTGTTTTATGCGGCACTCCGTGGTTTTAACTTTTGTGAACCACCCAGAGAGCTTCAGCTATTGGGCAGTAGAGAAATTAAGTAAATAAATAAATCCTAGTCCATAGGAATTAACATTTGAAGCGTTTTGCTTAGAGCCAAAAGCTGATCAAGGAGCAAGATGGGGCCAAAGGTCTTGAGTGATGTGGAGAGCATAACTCAGGAAATGCTTTGCTTTGTCCTTAAGATGTCTCAACATTCAGACACAGAGAGCAGTTGCATCTGCTAAGTAGCAGGCAAACTGTGCGGAGATCAAGGATGGGATGCCTCCTCATCGGCCATGCTGGCTAGGGCTGATGAGAGTTGTAGTCCAGCAACCTCTGGAGGGCCACATGCTCCCCACCCTTGGTGTAGATCATCACCTGTGATGATTGCAGGTGATGTTTCTGATGGCATCTGAAGGCTTCTTGATGGGCTTTGTGAGAGATCGTCCCGCACTGTGACCACTCTGTATGGGTCGTGTTGCGTTTCCTAAGCGTGACCTCCTTCTGCAGAGGAGCCTGCTCATCTTGGATCAGCCCTCAAAACACAGGCTGTGCTGCATGGTGCTGGCAGGCAGCCGGCAGGGTTTAGATGCACCAGCATTCTTTACACAGCCGCAGCGCTGATACTGGAGGCGGGTGTCTGGGGCTTGAGGGTTCCTTCATAGGTGTGGGGTGAATCAAAGGAAGAGCAGCAGTTTAATCTCTACCAAAATGGCCGTATGAACAGTATGGGAAGTTTAAATACCCTGCTGCTGAAGTTAAGATGGGAGTAAGCTACCGTTGTTTGAAACAGTCAGGGAGAATGCACCTTGAAAGCAAGAAATGTGGGGAGGTTCCCCGGGATCAGAATCCCACATAGTCCTGCAGAAGCAACAGGACAATGCGGGCATTTGCCCCATGCAACAGCATCTCCATAGCTCGGTGGTAGAGCCCCTGCTTTGCATGCAGAAGGTCCTGGGTTCGATTCCTGGCATCTCCATGTAGGGCTGGAAAAATTCCTGCCTGAAACCACTGGAGAGCCAGTCAGTGTCAGCAATACTGGGCTAGAAGGACTGCCGGTCCTTACCCGATCCCGTGTTTGTGTTTCAGAAGCCGCATCCGGAGAGGAAAAGAAAGTATTTAGCCTTGAGGAGAAATCCAAGACCTCCAGGAAACGGGTTCATTATGTGAAATTTGCCAAAGGTAAGGCAGCGACAAAACCAAAAACCAGGTTGGCAGCATAGCGTCTGGGTTCTTTAACTCTTGTCAATCGGCTGATGTGGCTTTTCCAACATGGTTGATTGCTTGGGCTCACTAGTATGCTTGAGCTAGATTTCGTCAGCAAAGCTTGCTCTTTTCGAGTCTGCCATGTTCATTTTACGTGCTATGGAAATATCTCAGACAATTCTCCAGTAGCTAAAGTTGTTGTTGTTTATTCGTTCAGTCGCTTCCGACTCTTCGTGACTTCATGGACCAGCCCACGCCGGAGCTTCCTGTCGGCTGTCACCACCCCCAGCTCCCCCAAGGTCGAGTCCGTCACCTCCAGAATATCATCCATCCATCTGGCCCTTGGTCGGCCCCTCTTCCTTTGGCCTTCCACTTTCCCTAGCATCAGCATCTTCTCCAGGGTATCCTGTCTTCTCATTATGTGGCCAAAGTACTTCAGTTTGGCCTTTAATATCATTCCCTCAAGTGAGCAGTCTGGCTTGATTTCCTGGAGGATGGACTGGTTTGATCTTCTTGCAGTCCAAGGCACTCTCAGAATTTTCCTCCGGCACCACAGTTCAAAAGCATCTATCTTCATTCGCTCAGCCTTCCTTATGGTCCAGCTCTCGCAGCCATAGGTTACTACGGGGAATACCATTGCTTTAACTATGCGAACCTTTGTTGTCAGTGTGATGTCTCTGCTCTTCACTATTTTATCAAGATTTGTCATTGCTCTCCTCCCAAGAAGTAAACGTCTTCTGATTTCCTGGCTGCAGTCAGCGTCTGCAGTAATCTTTGCACCTAGAAAGACAAAAGTCTGTCACTGCCTCCACGTTTTCTCCCTCTGTTTGCCAGTTATCAATCAAGCTGGTTGCCATAATCTTGGTTTTTTTGAGGTTTAACTGCAACCCAGCTTTTGCACTTTCTTCTTTCACCTTCGTCATGAGGTTCCTCAGCTCCTCCTCACTTTCAGCCATCAAAGTGGTATCATCTGCATTTCTGAGATGGTTAATGTTTCTTCCAGCGATTTTAACTCCAGCCTTGGCTTCATCAAGCCCAGCACGATATGTCCTGCGTACAGGTTGAATAAGTAGGGTGAGAGTATACAACCCTGCTGTATTCCTTTCCCAATCTTAAACCAGTCTGTTGATCCGTGGTCTGTTCTTACCGTTGCTACTTGGTCATTATACAGATTCCTCAGGAGGCAGACAAGATGACTTGGTATCCCCATACCACCAAGAACTTGCCACAATTTGTTACAATCCACACAGTCAAAGGCTTTAGAATAGTGAATAAAACAGAAAGAGATGTTTTTCTGAAACTCCCTGGCTTTCTCCATTATCCCGCGGATATTGGCAATTTGGTCTCTAGTTCCTCTGCCTTTTCTAAACCCAGCTTGTACATCTGGCAATTCTCGTTCCATGAATTGCTGGAGTCTACCTTGCAAGATCTTGAGCATTACCTTACTGGCATGTGAAATAAGTGCCACTGTTCGATAGTTTGAACATTCTTTGGTGCTTCCCTTTTTTGGTATGGGGATATAAGTTGATCTTTTCCAATCTGTTGGCCATTCTTGTGTTTTCCAAATTTGCTGGCATATGGCATGCATCACCTTGACAGCATCATCTTGCAAGATTTTAAACAGTTCAGTTGGGATACCGTCATCTCCTGCTGCCTTGTTATTAGCAATGCTTCTTAAGGCCCATTCCACCTCACTCTTCAGGATGTCTGGCTCTAGCTCACTGACCACACCGTCAAATCTATCCCCGATATTGTTATCCTTCCTATACAGATCTTCCGTATATTCTTGCCACCTTTTCTTGCTCTCTTCTGCTTCTTAGGTCCTTGCCATCTTTGTTTTTGATCATACCCATTTTTGCCTGGAATTTACCTCCGATGTTTCTGATTTTCTGGAAGAGGTCTCTTGTCCTTCCTGTTCTATTATCTTCTTCTGCTTCCGCGCATTGCTTGTTTAAAAATAATTCCTGATCTCTTCTGGCTAATCTCTGGAATTTTGCATTTAATTGGGCATATGTCCCCCTATCACTGTTGCCTTTTGCTTTCCTTCTTTCTTGGGCTGCTTCCAGTGTCTCAGCAGACAGCCATCTTGCCTTCTTGGTTTTCTTTTTCTTTGGGACATTTTTTCTTGCCGCCTCCTGAACAATGTTGCAAACTTCTGTCCATAGTTCTTCCGGGACCCTATCTACTAAATCTAGTCCCTTAAATCTGTTCTTCACCTCCACTGCATATTCATGAGGAATATTCGTGAGCTCATATCTAACTGCTCTGTGGGTCTTCGCTATTCTCTTTCGTCTGATTCTAAATTGTGCAATAAGAAGTTCGTGATCTGAACTACAGTCAGCTTCAGGTCTTGTTTTTACCGCCTGCATAGATGTCCGCCACCTTTGGCTACAAAGGATGTAGTCAATCTGATTTCGGTGTCGACTGTCTGGTGAAGTCCATGTATAAAGTCGTCTCTTAGGTTGTTGGAAGAGAGTGTTTGTTATGCACAGTGAGTTGTCTTGGCAAAATTCTATCAGCCTATGTCCTGCTTCATTTTGTTCTCCCAGACCATGCTTGCCTGTAATTCCAGGTGTCGTTTGACTACCCACCTTAGTATTCCAGTCTCCTGTAATGAAAATAACATCTTTTTTTTGGCGTACTATCCAGTAGGTGCTGCAGATCCTCATAGAACCGATCTACTTCTGCTTTTTCAGAAAAAAAGCTTTCTGCTTTTTTTGTGTGTGTGGTTGGGGTGTATATTTGGATCACTGTGATGTTAAATGACATACCCTGAATTCGAATTGAGATCATTCTATCGTTTTTTGGATTGTATCCAAGCACTGCTTTAGCCACTTTATTATTAATTATGAAGGCTACTCCATTTCTTCTGTGGTCCTCTTGTCCACAGTAGTAGATCTGGTGGTCATTTGATGTGAAGTGGCTCATTCCGGTCCATTTCAGTTCACTGACACCCAAAATGTCTATATTTAATCTTGACATCTCCCCAATAACCACATCCAATTTGCCCTGGCTCGTAGATCTTACATTCCAGGTTCCTATGGTGTGTTGATGTTTAGAACATCGGATTCATCATTCACCACCAGCACCATCGGCTGCTAGCCATCCTTTTGGCTTTGAGCTAGCTGCGTCATCACATCTGGGGCTAGTTGAACTTATCCTCTGTTCCTCCCCAGTAGCATTTTGACCATCCTCCGACTTGGGAGTCCTATCTTCCGATGGTATACCGACATATCTCTGGTTGTACTGATCCATTTAGTTTTCATGGCAAGAATACTGGGGTGGGTTGCTGTTTCCTTCCCCAGGGATTGTATTTAGTCTGACCTCTCTGCCATGACCTTCCCGTCTTGGGTGTCCCTTCACGGTTTAGCTCATGACGTCACTGAGGTGCTCAAGCTCCAGCACCACAACAAGGTAACCAT
The DNA here is from genome assembly GCF_057233095.1 of Heloderma suspectum. Taxonomy (NCBI): domain Eukaryota; kingdom Metazoa; phylum Chordata; class Lepidosauria; order Squamata; family Helodermatidae; genus Heloderma; species Heloderma suspectum. The sequence continues at coordinate 434,593,503 of NC_139458.1, forward strand.
CTCCTTTGCTGAAGAGTAGCTAAAGTATGTGAGCTAAAATATTTTTTTAGGGGGAAAAAGAGTTCAATAAGCAAATTTATTGTGTTTTTAAATGTTATTTTCAAGCAAATTGAAAACATAACTTGAATGTTTTAACTGGAAAACTTGTCAGGGTTTAGAAGACATGTTAATTCAATAGTATATGTGTCCCTTATATTTTTACATTTTAAGGGTAAAATGAAGATGCCAGAAACTGTTAACCTACTAAGAGAGCAATCCTATGGCCCTTAGACAGCGTCTGGGGGGCCATAGAATTTTTCGGATCCCTGGATCCGAGGTTGGAGTCAGTGCTCCGACGTCGGACCCAGGAGTCCGAGCTCCCCACCCCTCACAGCCAGTGCAGAGAGAACTGTGCAGCTGCCTCTACGGGGTCACAAACGAAAGCTCAGAGAGGAGAGAAAGGGGACAGTTGTGTGGGTGGGGAGGGGAGGGGAGGGGACGGGACTGGAGAAGCGGGGATGCAAGCTGTCACCAGCCTCCTTCCTTCCCCCTCCGCAGAGCCCTAGCTAGACGGGCGAAAACGCCCGTTAAACGCAGAGCAAGGGAACTGCGGAGGAGACAATTGCCTCTGTTTCTCCTGCTCTGCACAGGATGCCCATCAGCCTCCAAGTTTGGAGGCTGACGGGCATCCAGATAGAATGGCGCCCTGAAGAGGTGTGTGTTAGATACGTATATAGACATTGCCTAGGTAAAGTCGTCTTGAAAGACATTGAGTTACAACTCTGAAACTGCGCAGTTTAACTGATTAAATAAATACACAGAATATGCATTTATTTATTAGATTTCTATACTGCCCAACAGCTGAAGCTTTGTCTCCGACTTTGGAAGGGGGAATCCAAGTAATCCTATTGTCCCTGGGATGCCCGCCGAAGGCCCATGGGATTGCACTCTTAATGTGGTTGTTTGGTATTTTATTTGAATCCATTGTAAAGCTGACCCAGGAAAAATGCTTTTGAAGGGGTTAATACATAGATATAGATATCTCTTAACAGTGGGTAAATAAACATGTTTCTAGCCCTCAAGGCTGAGAAGATAGACTTACAAGTGAATGGGGAAAAGCCTGAGGAAATCTCAAAAACTGGAGTGGGGCTGGTAAAAATTTCCAGTCAGATGCTGTCCAGGACATAGAAGCTCTGATAGTAATTTGCCCCTTTTCTATACACATTAAATTGTGCAAAACAGTCGTAGATAGATCGGTGTAAATATTCAGATGTGCTTAATTTGCACACTTGATATAGGCTGAAAGAGGTTGCAGAATCCAGCAGGGATTTCTTTTGCTTAAGCCCCATTGAAATAAGTAGGAACTGCACGAGGGTGTTACTGTCTGTCTTGGTGGAGAAACTTTTTTTTTAATCTCACTTGTCTTCAGCACAGACTACTCCCTGCCTACTTATTCCCAAGATGGCAGCTAATTGTTCCTTTCTCTTTGCCCCTCTCCCCAGGCAAAGATCTCTCTTCCCGAAGTGAAGATGATCTGTCCTGCATTTTTGGGAAACGCCAGATCAAGAAAAGGCAGGTATGTGATTCATTTGATCTTGTCCTCTCATGGAGGCACCCATTCTTGTTAATGGCATTTCCATGCATGTAAAACTCACATTGAGGCTAGGAGTGAAAGCCAAGCGCGGCCACCAAAATATAAAACCCCTCTTTCGAACCTCAGTTTTCTGCTCCAACATCCATTTCACAGAAGACAAACTGATGAGGCTCAGAGGTAAGTAACTTACAGTGTAAGTTCTCAAAGGTGTAGGGAGCATTTCCTTGATAATGGAGTTTGAAATATTCTTGTTGGCATAATTTGAATTGGGAGTGGATTGTTAATTGCAGCATTCATGGCAAGATGATAAACACATCAGGTGTGGAAGCTATTGCAAGTTGACGGGCCAGGCTGGAGATCTAGGCCAGGTCTTTTTAAAGGACCCTCTCATGTTTGATCCGCTTCTTAATTTGCATTGTGTGTATATTCCTGGACCAAAACAGTTTGGAGGCAGGCAGGGTGGCTTGTGTTTGTTGTTTTAGGAGGCATGTTTGTGAGGCGAAGCAGCAAATCTAGAATGGCTGCATGTTGATTACGTAACTTCCTGGAATTCGCTGTGACAGGGCGTGGAGATGGCCTTGAAAGGGGATTAGATGAATTCATGGAGGAGAGATCTGTTGATGTCTATTAGTCATGACAAATAGACCTGCAACAAAACTTTGCAGTGCGGAGTGCTCCTGGTCGGGATTCTAGCCATGCCCTTTTCTTGGGCATACTCCACTTCCACCCACCCACCCCAGTTTTCCACTTCTTTCCCCTCTCAACAGTCATTTGGCATGCTCACTCCTCAAGGGGCTATTTGGGGAGGTTCACCCCCCATTGATAGATTAAAGGGGGTGTTCTTTGCACTTCTGCACACCTTGGGCTGTCTCCCAAGCCTTCTGACCCATGCAAGCTGATAGCTCTGATGTCAGTGTGGCAGTGAATCCACTCTGGGTTTCGGTCAGAACTCTAAAGGAGCTATCCAAGGTGCTTGGTTCTGACTGAAACCCGTAGTGGATTCACTGCCCCACTGACATCAGAGCCACCCGCCTCCAGTGCTTCTGACACCTCCCTCTCGCACACAGATGGTGCCGTTTTGGAATCCACTGTATTACATCGCAGGGATTGGGAACCTGTTGCCTTCCAAGTGGACTCCAGGTACCATCAGCCCCAGTCAGCATGGCCAACGGTCTGGGATGATGGGAGTTGGAGTCCAACAATGTCTGGAGGGTCTCAGGTTCCCCAAACTTGGGTTATAGGATGGCCAAATAGAGCCTCCAGGTCCAGAGGCGGTTTGGCTCTAAATATCAGTTGGTGGAGGATGAACAGTGGGGTGGGGGTGGCAGGGCTGTTGTCTTCAGGCCCTGCTTATGGGGCTTCCCAGAGACCCTCGACTGCACGCTAATAGCTATGGGTTGTTGGACAAAATAGTCCCTTAGTCTCAGTCATCCTGGCTCCTCTGCTTTTCTTTAGAGAGCCTCCCCAGCAAAGAGTTTGGCTCTAGAATAATTCATTAGGGGAAGCAGAGGGGTGGCCAAGGCCATGATTTGGTGGAGAAGGGATATGTTTCCCCCCACATTTGGTGGAGCTGGCACCCCTGGCCCCTGCCTGCCAGGTTGGAGTTGGCAGAGGGGTGGGGTGAGGGCACAAGACCTGTTGGATTTAAAGCCACCTGCAGCCTTCTGGAAAAAAGTCAGGCTCGGGCATTCCTCTGCTCTGCTCCTCCTCCTGGTCCAGCATGCGAGGTTGCAAAGGGGGAGCGGGGAGGTGGCTTTGGGGTGGTGCTCGCTGCCTCTTGGAAGTGGAGCCCTGTGACCGCTCCGGATGCGGCTGCCTGTGGGTTAGGGGAGGCTGGCACTGAATGGAGCGCCTGGCTTCTGGGATCCTGGAGCGTGTCAGCGTCGTGCCTGGGAAGACAAGGAAACGTTGGCCGAGAGTGTCCCCGTATCTCTTCCTGCCAAGATAGGAAGAGTCCTGGTGTCCATCAGGGCCTGGGGTTCTGCTGTCGGTCAGAGACGGCCCGCAAAGCTGCGTCCGTGTGCACATGAGCTGGCCTTGCCCCAGGTGGATCGGCCAAGAAACGTCCCACTGCTGGTAGGATTTGGGGGTCAGGTCCCTGGACGCCAGTTCTTGCCCCTGAGCAACGCAGCGATGTCTGCTCTGAGAGAGTGCCCTGTGCCGAGGGATCGTCTCCTTTGCTTATCCAGCAGCTGCCTGGCCAGTTACATAATCCTGCTATCTCTCTGCAGCTCCAGTGGGATGCAGGCATGTCAAAATTTACCCTAACCAGCAATGCTTTGTTTAGAGAGTTCAGTGGAAAAGCTGCTTCCCTAAGGGGGCGCCTGCATCATCTGGGCCAGCCTTCCTCAACCGGCTGCCCTCCAGATATTATGGACTTACAACGTCCAGCATTCATGACCATTGGCCATCTTGGCAGGGGCTGATGGCAGTTTAGGGCCACTACATTTGGAGGGCACCAGCCCGGGGAAGACAGGTCTATGCACAGGAGCCACTCTGTTCTACCAGCTGTTTTGGGCAGGGCACGCTCGCCCTCCGATCCCCTGACCAAACAGGGCCAGGGAATGAGGTGGGTCTGAAGTTCATGCGCTCAGGTGGCGCTGCGGAACAGGCGTGCTTCCTGAGAGATTTTCCCTGCGGAGAGCAGCTTGGAATGGGGGCACCCGGGCCTCTGCCTTTCCGTGTCCTGTGGCAGGTGGGGGAGTGTCTTTCAGTGCACGAGGGCCACATTCCATTTTGGAGAAGCTCCCGGGGACCACATTCCAGGCTGGGCGGGACCAAAATGCCAGGATATTTTAGCCTGAAACTCTTACTGTCAGTCAATAAGCCTTAGGAGAGGGATTTTTACCATTTGGGAGGGGGGGGGACATGCAAAAGCTAGGAAACCACCCAGTGATATTTAGGGGGGGGCATCTGGGGAACCCCAGGAAGCTGGATTTGGCCCCCAGGACTGAGGTTCCTCACCCCTGTCCTATGATCTCGTTTTTGTGATGGAGCAACTGGAAAAGGGCCAGTGGAGGAGGGTGGGAAGCCGAGCCCACGTCAGGGCATGAATGACAGCCTTCGTCGCCTGGTGTTGGGATGAGCCCAGAGCCTTTTATATATTTATTTATTCATTCATATACAGCCTGTATGTAGCGCTCCACATCTGAACAGAACCACCTGCTCTGTGTGCCAACAGCCTTGTGTGGTAAGGGTGCAGCTCGGAGAAAGAAGGGCTGGGTTTGGCCTCCTGGTGAGCTCTGCCCTGCTCCACCAGAACCCATTTCTTGCCACCCCATTGGGCACTCTCACCCATCCCAGGGCCCCCACTTGTTTTCTTGGCTTCTGTGTCTGGCACAGCCCTCCTGGAGGGGACCGTAACGTCAAGAACTGCACTTGACTGATTGCACCAAACCTGTTGAGGGGTAGCGTGGTATAGGGGTTAGAGCAGCCTTCCCCAACCTGGTGCCCTCCAGGTTTGTTGGACTGCAATTCCCACCATTTCCAGCCAGCATGATGGCTGGGCATGATGGGAATTGCTGTGCAACACATCTGGAGGGCATCAGGTTGGGGAAGGTTGAACTGGGATGACCTGGGAGGCCTGAGTTCAAACCCCCACTCAGTCTTTCAGCCTAATCTACTTAGCAGGGTTGTTGTGAAGGTAAAATGGGGGATCCATCTATGCCACTCTTAAAGAAAGGGAGGGATAAAAATGTAATTAATTATATTGTTGGTCACCAGGAACACACCATTGTGCCCTTTTTCTTCTGTTCTTTTTCTTTTCTTTTCAGTGCCGACTCCTTTAAAGTACTCCTCAGGATTAACTCTTGAATCTGACTCTTAAACTTTCCCCACAAAAGCAAATCTTTCTCCTCTTTCCCAGCACTAGTGCAGGGCTGCAACCAGCCAAGTGTCATCTCTCCTGGACCTCTGCTCCTTTCCCAGGGCTACGTCACACACGCACACGCTGACACCCTTTTTCTTTCGGCCTACTGGCTGGCAGACATTTTGACCTCCTTCCACTTGGAGAGCTCGTTTCCTTCGAGACAAATTGTGAGGCTAAGCGCAGCTTAATAAGCGATGGGGCTGGTGTGGGTGACGCTGTCTTACTTGATATTTATATTTTATCTAACAATCTGAAAACAATGGCTGCCTGTCTGAAGCACACCTAAATTGGAATTGTCGGCATTTTTCTCTGGGAGAATATGAAGCCGTTCAGATATTGATTGACCGTTAGATGGCTCTCTGGAGACCATCGAGCCAGGGCCTGATTCAAAGGCCAGAGCGCTTTCTGATCCAGTGTAGGGAATTTGTTCTGCAGCTTCCCCTGTCTCCTTTCTCCTTTTTCAGACCTCTTCGCTTGGAAACCAAAAAAACACATTCCATTAGTTCCTATCTGGTTGAACTTCCTGGAACCCCCTTACTATATATATAATATAATATTAATTTCTTCTCAGTGTTTCCTTCCTCTATCCAGCTGTATTTCCTGACAAGGCCCTTATCACTGGGGAAAGTGTTCCTGAAAGAGACTAGGATTTGGGAACAAACCTGTGGTTGGGAGCTGACTAAATGCGGTTCTAGTTTTATCTTGATGGGGAGGGGAAGCACACGTTCACAGTGGCTCCTTGAAGCAGCCTTCCCCAACATGGTGGCCTCGTGTGGGATTACAACTCCCATCATTGCCAGCCAGCAATGATGGGAGATGTAGTCCAACACATCCGGAGGCTACTAGGTTGGGGAAAGCCAGTTTAAGGAATCACAGCTCTGGCACATTAGCAGACTTGCTGTCTGATCCTTGCTGCCTGATCACTCCCCTTCTGGATGCTGCTGCTGCTGCTGCTGCTCTCATCTTAAGGCAATTTCCTGATTACGAACACATTTTTCTCCCTCTCTCTCCAAAGTTTCCTCTCCTGATTCACATTTCCTGATGGCTATCGCATGAGTGGCGGGGGGCGGGCGCAGGCTGCTCATTTGGCACTGAAAGCAGCGCTGGCGGTTTTAGCCATTGCTCATTCTACCATATACCATGAGGACTAGAAAGTCCCTTCTGGTTTGGTTTGATGTTTTTCCCGTGGGCTTCCTAGAGCTGAGTAGGATGAAATGGCCATGAGATCCAGCTCAGTGGTACAGAGCATGAGGGCGGGGGGCAGAAGGTAAATCAGAATCCACCAGTGGGTCTCTGGATAATTTGCAGTAGATCTGCAAGCGTTCCTATCTCCTAGTTATTTAACAACAGCAACAACAAAAAAGTCAGGGTGTGGAATATTGAAACCAAAATTCTTGGTCTGACCCACGCACTCAGAGGTACCCTGTTCCTTAATTCTGCTAGGTGCATGTCTGCCCCTGAGCCACTATTTGCATCTGGGCTGATGGACAAATAATCTAAGCTGGTTGTAATGGAGTTTCCTATGTCCACCCACCAGCCCTCCACAAATCAGCTTCCACAATCCTGACCATAATGGGACTCAAGTAAAGGGGAGGGGGGGTTGCTGCAAGGAGGTGCTTACAGAATAAAGAGCTTGAGGTGAAAAAATAAAGGGAGTGGGTGGGCAGAGAGCGATGCTGCTAGTGTGGGTAAAAGCCCCATCTGCCATGTGTTCAGTTTTAAGATGATGTTCCTGGAAGCTCTTCACAGATTATTTGGGTAATTTTGTGCTCAGGGCAAAAGATCTTCAGATTTTTGAGAACTTTTATTGTTGTTGTTGATGTTGGAAAGTGGTGCATCAGTATCCTAAATAAATAAGTCCACTGTGAGATGCTGTTGCAACGTCACCCTGTGTTAGGGTAATGTAAGTTGAACAGTTAATGTGCATAACAACAAGCCATTGGGGCCTGTTCCCCCAGACACACTAGCCCATTGTAGGTGACAAGCTATGCACTCTGGGTTATTCCGCGAATGTCCCCAGCAGCTGTCAGTCGCTTCATCAGAATAGTGCTATAGCACCATGAAGATTTTTTTAAAGCGCTTCACGTTACCGACTTCACAAGGGGATGCTTCCCCCCTCCTTTCACTCCAATCAGGAAGGAAAAGTGGGATGGCACACATTTTTCTATGAAAAAGAGGGGATGTCATCTTGGGGAGGTGTGGACTACAAGGAGAAAAAAACTCCAGAGTCAGGTTCACCCTTTAAATCTTAGGCATTCCCTTGCAAAGTTGGGAATATGGAGTGCTTTTACCTTTGGGGAAAAAAAAAAATCTTTATGGTGCAATAGTGCTATTCTGATGGAGCGACTGACAGCTGCTGGGGACATCATGTTCCTGTTCCGTTCCCCCCACATTGTACTGTGCATACCTGATGTTTTCTCTACTTTCCCCATTCGGTCAATGTGTTGATCAGTTTCATCCCTGTTCTTGTCCCTACTTTTCCCTTTTAAAAAAATTTGCATGGTCTTATGCTATTCTGCTGTGGAGCTATTGCAAAAGACCAGTTTACATTTTACAAAAATGTAAAGGGGAAAAAAGGCAGTGACCGAAAAGGGGTCGTGATTGGGAGGGACGGGCAGACAGGACAGGTTCTGCTGCACAGGAACCTGCTTTCCTCCTTTTTTTTAAGCATTTCTTCATGGTGCTATAGCACTATTCCACTATAGAAAAAGTCCAACAAAAGAAAAAATAAATTTAAAAAGTCCCATTTGTGCAAATGGCCAGAACCAGTGACAGACAGAGCCTCCACAGTGCCATTTGGGAACCGTTAGCGAGGCTGCTGCTGCTGAGGGAGGCCTGAGGTGGCTTGGCTGTGATCGTGAAGAGTGGCAGAGGTTTTTGCCACTCTTGTTGAGCAACTTGCTCGCTGATTCCTTCAACCCACAATGGATTGGGTGACCCAGTTTCAGACGACATGCCAACCCATTGTGGGTAAAACAGCCCCTAGAACAAGCCATTGGTTGTTGCCATGGCTTGTTTCAAAACAATTAACCCACCCCACGGGAAGCTGTCCTGGTCCAGACAGCACGCTACCTGATCATGGGTTGTTCCCGACAACAACCTGCATGGGTTGGCATGTCGTGCAAACCCAGTCATTGTGTACATTCATAATGCCTCATGGAGAATGTGCACATAATCTATCCATAAATAGGGAATGGTGCACACTTCCCAGTCAATATACATACCCTCCAACAGGCCTTCGTGGATATCTCCATGGGATTTGTGTTTTGGTCGCCAGCCATGTCAGGTCAAAGGGAGAAGTGCCTCTTTATACCTAATAAAAGTGTTGCTTTACTATACCTCCATGAAATTTCCCTAATAGACCAATCTGGCTACTTGTGGATTTTATCTGTTTATGGAGTGTAGCAGGGTTGTGACCTAGCACTTCAGCAGAGGCCTGATAATAACAATGAATAACCCTGATTAATCCCTGATATTGCCCTGGGGGGGGGGGGGTGTCTTCCAGGCAGTCACATAACTAGGATGTGGGACGACAGGGGCACTTTCCATGGGCACATCCTGCGCAAGGCTGCACAGTGGACATCAAAGATCATGCCATAGGTTGACAACCCTAAAAATAATGTTAAAGAAGGCAGGGTTTCCTCTTCTGTTAAATAGGTTTTTGAGATGGCAGGTGAAAGTGTGTTTGTTCGTTTACTTAGTACCCTGCCTTTCTACCAAGAAAATGGCTCAAGGTGGTTAGTGAGCCTTAGTGAGGGCAGCAGACTTGGCAGAAAGTTATCAATGGTTAATAGTCATGACAGCTATATGGAAGACTTGGAGACAAGCAGTAGGGGGAAGGGGGACGTCAGTTGCCTTCATGCCCTGCCTGTGGGCCGTTTGGTGGCTTCTGGCTGAGTCGTGTCGGGCACTGGAGGTTTGACTAGAGAGGCTTTCGGTGTTCTTGCATAGCAGCTTGTTGTTCACCCCTTTGCTTGCAGCCCTAACACAGCGCAGCACATTCAGCCATCGTGCCCTGCAGGCGCGTGAGGAGGCAACATGTGTGGTGCTCTACTTGGGACAATTTCGGCCTATCTGGCAGCATGGAATTGCAATAGTGGTCCCCTTCAAAGCTCACAACCATTTAAACCCACCCTGGTGCCTGTTTTGGATGGTGAGGGAGGGAGGGGGTGGAATTGGGAGCTAACTAGGCCATGTAGCAAGTGCTTCTAGAGTTCCTGATAAAGGGAAGGTGAGCCCAATGCGGACATTTCATTGCCTCTGAGGTGGCCGCTCTGTTAACCAAGAGAGGACAGATGTATTGCTTGCACAGAATCAAATGTGGAGCCATCTTAGAACTTGCAGTTTCTTTATCTCCTTCTCTCCCCCCCCCACCCCAATCCTTTCGTTGGTGAAGAACCTCGCCTGGAGCCATTCATTCCTTGGGGGTTTTGTTAGAGCCCAACGCAAAACTGAGGGGGGGGGGGAGTGTGGTTTTGATTTATCATCTCGCCTTCCTGTTCGGTCACTTCGATAGGCTAAAAGAGCAGAGTTGGCTTTAATGTGTCGCCATTAGAGACCAAACATTAGCTGGGATAACCCATCATGCCTCACAGTGAAAAATGTCCCCTGATTGGCTAATTAATCAGTCAAAGGGGAATGACACGACTCTTCGGCTTGAGGGACTCTGCCGCGGAGGTAAACAGCCGTGTTGATAAATGGTTTCCCTGCAAATTCATATATCAAAAAAAAAACTTAAGTCATTTTTTAACTATACTTTGGCTGAAAGCTGGATTACTTGGTTTTTTCCCCTCACTATTTCCCCTTCTCTCTAGCTTTCGCACTCGCCTCTTCTTTTTTTCCTCTTTTTTTCAATTTTGCTGCCTCTGCTTTTTGCAGCACAGTTGGTATGTGAAAAATTACAAAGTTGTGGCGGGAGCCTCAGCGGTAAAGGCAGTCAAAGCTGGCTGTCATTCTGGTTAACGGGAGATGTTTCCCTAAGGGTGCCTTCCCCCAACTTGTGTTGGACTACAACTCCCATCATCCCAGTGGCCACATTGGCTGGAAGTGATGGGTATTACAGTCCAACACATCAAGAGGCTGCCAGGTTGGGGGAGACACCTTAGCACCCCTAAGGTGTCTCCAGGGCTGAACCTGACCCCCAGCTCCTCTTTTCAGTGCTGGGGCTCCCTTCAGACACTCATGAAGCACCTCTGAGCATGTGCCAAATGCATTCTTTTGTTGTTGTTCAGTCGTGTCCGACTCTTCGTGACCCCATGGACCACAGCACGCCAGGCCTTCCTGTCCTCCGCTGTCTCCCGGAGCGTGCTCAAGTCCATATTCATTGCATCAGTGATGCTATCTAGCCATCTCATCCTCTGCCGCCCCCTTCTCCTTTTGCCTTCAATCTTTCCTAGCATCAGGGTCTTTTCCAGGGAGTTTTCTCTTCGCATTAGGTGGCCAAAATATTTGAGCTTCAGCTTCAGTATCTGTCCTTCCAATGAGCACTCAGGGTTGATTTCCTTTAGGATGGACTGAGTTGACCTCCTTGCAGTCCAGGGGACTCGTAAGTCATAGAATCATAGAATCATAGAATAGTAGGGTTGGAAGGGGCCTACAAGGCCATCGAGTCCAACCCCCTGCTCAATGCAGGAATCCAAGTCAGAGCATCCCTGACAAATGGCTGTCCAGCCTCGTCTTAAAGGCCTCCAGTGTGGGAGAGCCCACCACCTCCCCAGGTAATTGGTTCCATTGCCGTATTGCTCTGACACTCAGGAAGTTTTTCCTGATGTTCAGCCGGAATCTGGCTTCCTGTAACTTGAGCCCATTATTCCGTGTCCTGCACTCTGGGATGATCAAGAAGAGATCCTGGCCTTCTTCTCTGTGACAACCTTTCAAGTACTTGAAGAGTGCTATCATATCTCCCCTCAGTCTTCTCTTCTCAAGGCTAAACATGCCCAGTTCTTTCAGTCTCTCTTCATAGGGCTTTGTTTCCAGTCCCCTGATCATCTTTGTTGCCCTCCTTTGAACCCTCTCCAGCTTGTCTGCATCCTTCTTAAAGTGTGGTGCCCAGAACTGGACACAGTACTCCAGATGAGGCCTAACCAGTGCTGAGTAGAGGGGAACTAGTACTTCCCGGGATTTGGAAGCGATGCTTCTATTAATGCAGCCCAAAATAGCATTTGCCTTTTTTGCAGCCACATCACATTGTTGGCTCATATTCAGCTTGTGATCGACGACAATTCCAAGATCCTTCTCGCTCGTAGTGTGGTTGAGCCACGTATCCCCCATCTTGTAACTGTGCATTTGGTTTCTTTTTCCTAGGTGCAGAACTTGGCATTTGTCCCTATTAAATGCCATTCTGTTGTTTTCTGCCCAGCACTCCAGTCTATCCAGATCACTTTGAATTTTGTTTCGGTCTTCCAAAGTATTAGCTATCCCTCCCAATTTTGTGTCATCTGCAAATTTGATCAGCATTCCCTGCACCTCCTCCTCCAAGTCATTAATAAAAATGTTGAAGAGCACTGGGCCCAGGACTGAGCCCTGCGGTACCCCGCTCGTTACCTCTCCCCAGCTTGAGAAGGTCCCATTGAGAAGCACTCTTTGAGTCCGATTCTGTAGCCAACTGTGGATCCACATGATCGTTGTTTCATCTAGCCCACTTCGAGCAAGTTTGCTCATCAGGATATCATGGGGCACTTTGTCGAAAGCTTTGCTGAAGTCGAGGTATATGATGTCTACAGCATTCCCACGGTCTACAAGGGAGGTGACTTGATCAAAAAATGAGATCAGATTTGTCTGGCAGGACTTGTTTTTGACAAATCCATGTTGGCTTCGAGTAATCACGGCATTGTTGTCAAGGTGCTTCCAGATGGATTGCTTTATGATCTGCTCCAGAATTTTCCCAGGGATTGATGTCAGACTGACTGGTCTGTAGTTCCCAGGTTCCTCCTTTTTACCCTTTTTGAAGATAGGGACAACGTTAGCCCTCCTCCAGTCATCTGGCACTTCCCCGGTCCTCCATGATTTCTCAAAGAGAATAGACAGCGGTTCTGAGAGTTCTTCTGCCAGTTCCTTTATTACTCTAGGATGCAGTTCATCTGGCCCTGGAGATTTGAACTCATTCAAAGTAATGAGGTGTTCCTTGACCATATGCCTGTCGATCTCAAGCTGCAATCCTGCCCCTTCAGCCTGTACTTCGCCTTTGCCAGGGGGGTCATAGACCCTCTTTTGGGAGAAGACTGAGCCAAAGTAGGAATTGAGCACCTCTGCCTTTTCTTTGTCATCTGTTATCATTTTGCCATCCTTATTTAATAGCTGAACCACCATTTCTTTCCTCTGCCTTTTACTATGCACGTAGCTGAAGAAAGCCTTTTTGTTGTTTTTAGCATCCCTCGCTAACCTCACCTCGTTCTCCGCTTTAGCCTTCCTGACGCCATCCCTGCAATTCTGTGCTACCTGCCTGTACTCTTCCTTTGTTACTTGGCCTTCTTTCCACTTCTTATATGTGTCCTTTTTTGTTTTCAGGTCATCCCTAAGCTTTTTGTGAAGCCACATTGGCTTCTTCTGTTGTCTTCCACCTTTTCTTCTTGTTGGAATTGTTTGTGATTGTGCCTTGAGAATTTCCTTTTTTAAAAGTTCCCACCCATCTTGGACTCCTTTTCTCGCTAGCATTGTTTGCCATGGGACCTTACTGATCATTGTTCTGAGTTTATTAAAATCAGCTTTCCTAAAATCCAGGGTACGCGTTTGAGTACACTCGGCTTTTGCTTCCCTTAGAACCAAGAACTCAAGTACAACATGGTCGCTTTCCCCCAGAGTTCCTGTAACTGCTACTTTATCCACTAAGTCATCTCTGTTGGTTAGGATCAAGTCAAGGATAGCCGATCCTCTAGTTCCTTCCTCTACTTTCTGTAGGAGGAAGTTATCCGCCACACAAGTCAGGAATTTCCTGGAGGGGCCATGTTTTGCAGAATTTGTCTCCCAACAAATATCGGGGAAATTGAAGTCCCCCATTACTACTACATCATGCTTCCTTAAAACATTGGCTATTTGCTTTTCAAAAGTTTCATCCTTGGCTTCTCCTTGATTGGGTGGCCGGTAGTAGACTCCGACCACCAGGTTCCTTTTATTCTTTGCTCCATTTATTTCAACCCAGATGCTCTCGATGGGGCTACCAAGCTCCTCCTCCTGTATTTCTGTGCAGAGATATGTATTTTTCACATACAGTGCAACCCCGCCTCCCTTTCTGTTCCTCCTGTTCTTTTTGAACAAGTTATATCCTTCAATTGCTGTATTCCAGTCATGAGAGTCATCCCACCAAGTCTCAGTTATACCTATCAAGTCATAATTTCCCTCCTGTATTAAGAGTTCAAGTTCATTCTGTTTGTTTCCCATACTCTGGGCATTAGTATATAGACATCGAAGACCATGTGCTTCATAGTCTGGCTTTCTTCCTACCTGTGTCTGAAGACTATTATTGGGCGCTATCAGCGCTGTTCTCTCCATTGCAGTGCATGCGCCTACGTCCATTGTTACCCCCAACATTACATCTCCCTTCCCCGTAGGATTCAGTTTAAAGCCCTCCTGATGAAGTTCTTCATGCTGTGTCCAAACACATTCTTCCCAGCCTTTGTGAGGTGCAACCCATCCCTAGCCAACAGCCCATCTTCCAGGAAGTATAGCCCGTGGTCCCAGAATCCAAATCTCTCTCGTCGGCACCACCTTCGTAGCCAGTCATTCACCCGGAGTATTTTTCGTTCCCTTTCTATCCCTCTTCTAACTACTGGAAGGATGGATGAGAAAACTATCTGGGCCCCAAAGTTCTTGAGTTTCCTTCCCAAAGCTTCAAAGTCTGACGTGATCTCTTCGTAGCTCCGCTTGGCGGTATCATTTGTTCCCACATGGATGAGAAGAAAGGGATACCTGTCAGTGGGCTTTATGAGTGCAGGCAACCTTTCAGTCACGTCTCTAATCTGTCCTCCCGGGAGACAACATACCTGGCGAGTCCACGGGTCTTCGCGACATACTTGGGTCTCGATCCCACGCAGCAAGGAGTCTCCCACTACTACCACTCTTCTCTTCTTCTTCTTGTAGGCCTGGGTTTCATCGCCTCTGTTTGACTGACCTTTAGCCTCTTGCTCACTCTCATGCAGGTTCCCCTGTGATTCTTCCTCTGCAGGCTGTCCTCCAGTCTCATCTGCAAGTACCTGGAATCGGTTCCACAGCTCCACCGCTTCCACTGGTGCAGAGTGGCGTCTAGTTCTTCTTCTCCTAACTGTCACCGTTTTCCAAGGAGTATCCTCTACTCCATTTTTCTTCTCCTCAGCATTTCCCACTTCTGCCTCATCTTGCTGTTGCTCTTCAAGCTTCTGGTCTGCCCTTTGCTGCTGTAGTTCCCCCATTCTGTCCAAGAACTCTTCGTGTTCTCTTATTCCCCGGAGGGTTGACAGTCGCCGCTCCAGTCCACTTACTTTTTCCTCCAGCAGCGTGATCAACTTGCACTTGTTGCAGGTGTAGGCCATGTTGTTCTCAGGCAAGAAAACAAACATTGCACACACCTTGCAGGTCACCACCACTGGAGAGTCTTGTCCTTCCATAGCCCCTTTTCCCTTTTTGTGTCTAGCTTTGTGATTGTTCTAGACTAGCCTGTGCCTGCTCCTCTACTCAGTAGAGGTTAAAAGCAGAGTCCCACTGGTGTGGAAGTGTGTGTTACAAGACAAATAAATGGGAAAAAGTTAGTTAAAAAAAAAAAAAATGTTAGGGGCCTCCCCCTTGACCTCCCCTGCCGAACTCCCCTGGCCAACTCCTGTTTGCTCCCCCTGTTCACTCGCTCTGTTCGCTCGCTCTCTGGGAGCTTGCCTGCTTCTGTAGTCCCTGGACCAGCTGGAGCAGCTTGCTCTGCTCTGCTCTGCTCAGCTGGGAGGCGGGAAACAGACTCCCAGTGTCTTCTCCAGCACCGCAGTTCGAAAGCATCAATTCTTCGGCACTCAGCCTTCCTTATAGTCCAGCTCTCACAGCCATACGTTGCTACTGGGAAAACCATAGCTTTGATTATACGGACCTTTGTCGGCAAAGTGATGTCTCTGCTTCTGACTATTGTGTCTAGGTTTGCCATAGCTTTCCTCCCCAGGAGCAAGCGTCTTTTAATTTCATGGCTACAGTCACCATGGCTACAGTCTGTGGTGATCTGGGAGCCCAAGAAAATAAAATCTGTCACTGCTTCCATTTCTTCCCCTTCTATATGCCAGGAAGTGATGGGGCCAGATGCCATGATCTTCGTTTTTGTAATGTTGAGTTTCAAACCAGCTTTTACACTCTCCACTTTCACCCTCAACAAGAGGTTCTTTAGATCCTCTTCGCTTTCTGCCATTAGGGTGGTATCGTCTGCGTATCTGAGGTTGTTGATAATTCTTCCGGCAATCTTAATTCCAACCTGTGATTCATCCAACCCGGCGTTTCTCATGACGTACTCTGCATATAAGCAGGGTGACAGTAGGCAGCCTTGTTGTACTCCCTTCCCAGTTTTGAACCAATCGGTTGTTCCATGTCCGGTTCTAACTGTTGCTTCTTGACCCTCGTACAGGTTTCTCAGGAGACAGGTAAGGTGGTCTGGTACTCCCATCTCTTTAAGAATTTGACACAGGTTGTTGTGATCCACACGATCAAAGGCTTTAGCGTAGTCAATGAAGCAGAAATAGACGTTTTTCTGGAATTCTCTTGCTTTCTCCATGATCCAGCGAATGTTGGCGATTTGATCTCTAGTTCCTCTGCCTCTTCAAAACCCAGCTTGTACTTCTGGTAGGTCTCGGTTCACATACTGCTGAAGCCTAGCTTGTAGGATTTTGAGCATCACCTTGCTGGCATGTGAAATGAGCGCAATTGTACGGTAGTTTGAACACTCTTTGGCGTTGCTCTTCTTTGGAATTGGAATGTAAACTGACCTTTTCCAGTCTTGTGGCCACTGTTGAGTGTTCCAAATTTGTTGGCATATTGAGTGCAGCACTTTAACAGCATCATCCTTTAGGATTTTAAATAGCTCAGCTGGAATACAGTCATCTCCGCTAGCTTTGTTCTTAGTCATGCTTCCTAAGGCCCACTTGACCTCACTTTCGAGGATGTCGGGCTCAAGTTCAGTGACCGCACTATCGTGGCCATCAGGGACATTCAGATCTTTCCTGTATAGTTCTTCTGTGTATTATTTCCACCTCTTCTTAATCTCATCTGCTTCTGTTAGGTCCCTGCCTTCTTTGTCCTTTATCATGCTCGTCTTTGCACAAAACGTTCCCTTGAGATCTCCGATTTTCTTGAAGAGATCTCTAGTCTTTCCCATTCTCTTGTTTTCCTTGATTTCTTTGCATTGTTCATTTAAAAAGGCCTTCTTGTCTCTCCTTGCTATCCTCTGGAACTCTGCATTCAGTTGGATATATCTCCCCCTTTCTCCCTTGCTTTTCGCTTCCCTTCTTTCGTGAGCTACTTGTAAAGCCTCATCAGACAGCCACTTGGCTTTCTTGCATTTCTTTTTCTTTGGGATGGATTGAGTTGCTGCCTCCTGAACAGTGTTACGGACCTCCATCCATAGTTCCTCAGGCACTCTGTCTATCAGGTCTAATCCCTGAAATCTATTTGTCACCTCCACTGTATATTCATCAGGGATATGATTTAGGTCATACCTGAACAGTTTAGTGGTTTTCCCTACATTCTTCAATTTCAGCCGAAATTTTGCAAGAAGAAGCTCATGATTTGAGCCACAGTCAGCTCCAGGTCTTGTTTTTACTGACTTGTATAGAGCTTCTCCATCTTTGGCTGCAAAGGACATACTCAATCTGATTTCGCTATTGACCATCTGGTGATGTCCATGTGTACAGTCGCCTCTTGTGCGGTTGGAAAAGAGTGTTTGCTATGATCAGCGTGTTCTCTTGGCAAAACTCTATTAGCCTTTGTCCTGCTTCATTTTGTACACCAAGGCCATGCTTGCCTGTTATCCCAGTGATTTCTTGACTTCCTGCTTTAGCATTCCAATCCCCTATGATGAAAAGGACATCTTTTTTTGGTGTTAGTTCTAGAAGGTGTTGTAGGTCTTCATAGAACCGATCAACCTCAGCTTCTTCAGCCTCAGTGGTTGGAGCATAGACTTGAATTACTGTGATGTAGAATGGTTTGCCTTGGATTCGTACTGAGATCATTCTATCGTTTTTGAGATTGTACCCCAGTACTGCTTTTCCCACCCTTTTGTTGAGTATGAGTGCTACTCCATTTCTTCTAAGGGATTCTTGCCCACAGTAGTAGATATGATGGTCACCTGAATTAAATTCGCCCATGCCTGTCCATTTTAGTTCGCTGGTTCCCAAGATGTCAATGTTCAATCTTGCCATCTCATGTTTGACCACCTCCAGCTTACCTTGATTCGTTGATCTTACATTCCAGGTCCCTAAACGATATTGTTCTTTACAGCATCGGATTTTCTTTTCACCACCAGACACATCCACAGCTGAGTGTCCTTTCGGCTTTGGCCCAGCCGCTTCACTCTTTCTGGCACTACTTGGAAATACCCTCTGCTCTTCCCCAGTAGTATATTGGACACCTTCCGACCTGAGGGGCTCATCTTCCAGCATCATCTCTTTTAGCCTTGTGATACGTTCCATGGGGTTTTCTTGGCAAGAATACTGGAATGGGTTGCCATTTCCTGCTCCCGTGGACCACATTTTGTCAGAACTCTCCACCATGACCTGTCCATCTTGGGTGGCCCTGCACGGCATAGTTTATGGCTTCACTGAGTTATGCAAGCCCCTTCGCTACAACAAGGCGGTGGTCCATGAAGGCATGCATTCTCTTGCTACTGGGCAAACCAGAGACAGCCCCCTGGTGGCTAAATGAAGCTTCCATGTATCACTAAATAGCAGTCGCTAAGGGGATCAAGCAGCTAGGACATGGGGTGGGCAACTTGGTGGGTCCAGGGCCACTCCCACCACCACCACCACCACCACCACCACCGATCCTCCCCCTTGCGGGCTGCACCCCTCCTGCAGCCAAATTTGGCAGCAGCAAAAAAATTGACAGTTTGCTGTCCAATTGCTACAGAGTGTTAAAAAGGACACTGTGTTAAGGCTTGCTGGTGGCTTGCCACTGAAATTCGGCAGCAAGCCAGCAAAAAAGTTGGCCGCTGATGCAAATTTCACCTGTGCAGCAGGGGGGGTCACAGCAAAGGTTGTTGTGGGCTGCGTGTTGCTCAACCCTGTCTTGGAGCTATCGGCAAGGCCCAGGAAATAGCAAGGGCCACTCACGAATAACAAAGAAACCAGCAAGGGGAGTGTGTAGGTGTGTGTATGTGCGTGTACCTGGCTTTGACTACTGCTGCTTGTAGACTTGACCATTTTCTCCTGGGGCCTCTGTGCTTGCTTTTTGTGGCAGTAGCCACTAGTTCAGTTGGCTGTACAAACGATCAGATACATTTCATGTGGGATAGAGTTTACCAAATGCTATTTGCCATGCTAATGCAAAACAAAGCCTCCACGCTCAGAAACGGTATACCTCCAGCAGCCAGGTGCTGAGGTCAGAGGAAAACGGGGGGCTGCTGCCTTCAGCCCTTTCTTGTGACCTGGCTGTTCCCTGCTGGAAACAGGTGAGTGGGCTAGAAGGAGCCTCCATCTGATCCAGCCAAGCAATTCTTAAGGCGGAAAAAGAGCGAGCTAGTCTGATGCATTACCTGGCTCGGAGAAAAGACACCTTCACTGGAGCCTCAGTATTTGGCACTCATGACTGCTTTGTCATACAGGCTTTTGGCTTAAACCAGCTAGAAGAAAAGCCCAACTTATTTTTGTTCGTGTCCATTTCTTCTCCCTCTAGCACTGCCATGGTCAACCTTTAGATCATAAACTGTTTGGGGCAGGGTCTCTCTTGGCTCCAACACATCTGTGTCTGCTCTTCCCTCCAGCACAGCTGGGGGCAGGAGGGGCCTGGAGGTTACTCCTGCTCCAATTGTCAGCCAGCTTTGCTATCCATTTAGGATCCCCCCACTTTCCACTAAGTTTCAACCATTTGCTTACTCAAATGTTGACAGCGCAAAGCAAAGGAGTGGTTTCAAACATCAAAGCCTTCTCGATTATCTCTCCCTAGTGAACTATGACAATATAAATCCCAGGCTGACAAGCTAGGCAGGCTTTTTTTAAAAAAAAACAAAACAAAAACCAAGCCAAGTGCCATGCAACCAACCGCCCCCACCCCTCGGCACCAGACCTGGAAGAGAGGGGGCCAGAATTTCTGTTGAAGCAACAGAAACCCCATTTATCCAGGAAAGGCATCCTCCTGCATGCCAAGGTGCCTGTGGGGGGGGGGGGGAGAGAAGAATGCAACTCTGCCAAAAATGACTGACTGTGAAAGAGAGCTGGAGGGTGTGCTCCCCCCACCGCCAAAAAAAAGATTAATGTGAGTCCTGTGTTTCCAGCTATTTAGTCAAGAGACAGAGTACCATGCCATCCGTTTAAGAAATTCCGGGCAGCGATTCGGGCGGGGGGGTGGGGAAATGTAGGCTTGGCTGGCCCCATAAATTATGGGGCATTAACGCTGTACTGCCATCCGGATCTCCTGACGCATGGGAGGCGACGATCCGGCTGGCCCTCCCCGGGGGGTTGCGCAACCCCTTGCTTGTGCCGACGGCTTTCTGGAGAGGAGGCTGTGGGGCAGAGTGCCCCGGCGTGACATAGTGACAAAGCGGGGGGGCTATGAGCCGGGAAGCCTGCTGTTCAAATCTCGCCTCGGCCACAGAATCGTGCGGTGGTCTTGGGCGAAACGCTGTCTTGGGGCAGGCCGCCTCCCAGTGCGGGCGACAGTAACGCTGACCAAGCATGGTTGGCGTAACTCTGAGCACACCACTGTAGTGTACAGGCACTGCTAACTACAGGACTTGCCTACTCAGTATGAATCTGCCACGATGTCAAATTCCATGATTTCCAGAAGGGTCGCTATGCTAGTCTGTTGCAGCAAGAACAACCAGAATCTTGTGGCACCGTAAAGGCTAACCAATTTATCCTGGCCGCAAGCTTTTGTGGACGCTGTCCACTTCATCTGTTGCAGGATCTTCTACGAGGGACCTTCTCCAGGTGCCCCTGCCTTTGCGGGTTATGCGGCTGGCAACCAGACAGAGGGCCTTCTCCTCTAGTGGGGTGAAGGATGTGCTCATGAGGTTATCCCCCAAACCACCCCATGAGGGCCGAGAAAAAGGCCACGCGCCCAAGGGCTGCCCTGCAATCTTCAGAGATTTCAGTCCTGACCACCTTGGTCCAAACATGATCCACTTCACACCGGCCCCTCTCACCACCTTTACGCATGGAGCTGTTTGTTGATTGATTGGAGCCACCATTCCTTAAAAGCTACCCTATGGCCAAAGGGCCAAGGCCCCCGACAGGATCTTTGAAAACCCAGCTGTTCTTGCCCAGGCCCTGCAGTTCCATCAGGAGACATCAGTTCCATTTAAAACAATAAGATAAGAGCACAAGCCGTGGTAGGCACCCTGGGAGAAAATCCGTCGCAGTTTGCTCTAGTACCACATTCCTTTGACTTTTGCTGAAGTATAGAACGCCAGGCACTCTCTTTCTTTTCCTTTACCCTCCCAAAAAGGAGGAGGGGGAGAGAGAGAAAATAGCTTTGCCGCCTGCAAGGGTTGACCAGGGGAGTCTGAGCTGTAATGAATGCATGTCAGGGAGTCAACAGCCCTGATGATGCATTAAGTACAAACTGTCAAACCTAGAGCTGCTACTTCACTTTATGAGCCACAACCGATTTGCACAGGCGAACACCACTCCTTCCCTCCCTCTTTGACCTCGGCTTCCTGAGACAGAGAGATCCAGTCCAGAATTCCTTTCTTCCCCTCACACGCTGACGTATACAACCTGGTGCTGTTCGAACAGAATATGCTTCCATCCAGTGGTTATTTTCTAAAGTGGATTCTTCCCTCCCACCTTCCAAACATTCTGCCTTTAAAATGTTGCTGGGTGGGAGCCCCAGGTAATCCACCATGGGAGCTCTGCACAATACAGAGGATTTGGGGACATGTTCACGTGGGGCCCTGGCCAAGCCCACAGGGCCTCTCTGTTGCACCACAGGAACAGAGAGGGTGACCTACAAAATGGGGGTGGGCAGAAGGTACAGTCACGTGAAAAAGAAAGTGTACCCTCTTTGAGTTCTATGGTTTTACGTATCAGGACATAATAAAAATCATCTGGTCCTTAGCAGGTCTTAAAATTAGGTAAATACAACCTCAGATGAACAACAACACGTGGCATATTACACCGTGTCATTATTTATTTTACAGAAATAAAGCCAAAATGGAGAAGCCATGTGTGAAAACATTCAAGACAGTTGCCAATCTTCCCAGTTTGTACACCTTATGATTCAATAGCTTGTAGAACCACCTTTAGCAGCAATAACTTGAAGTAATCATTTTCTGTATGACTTTATCAGTCTCTCACATCATTGTGGAGGAATGTTGGCCCACTCTTCTTTACAACATTGCTTCAGTTCATTGAGGTTTGCGGGCATTTGTTTATGCACAGCTCTCTTAAGGTCCCACCACAGCATTTCAATCGGGTTGAGGTCTGGACTTCAACTGGGCCATTGCAACACCTTGATTGTTTTCTTTTTCAGCCATTCTGTTGTAGATTTGCTGGTGTGCTTGGGATCATTGTCCTGTTGCATGACCCAGTTTTGGCCAAGCTTTAGCTGTCGGACACATGGCCCCACATTGGACTCTAGAATACTTGCATAAGGAAGAGGTCATGGGCGACTCAATGACTGCAAGGTGCCCAGGTCCTGTGGCTGCAAAACAAGCCCAAATCATCACCCTTCCACCACCATGCTTGACGGTATGAGATGTTTGTGCTGATATGCTGTGGTTGGTTTTCGCCAAATGTGGTGCTGTGCATTATGGCCAAACATCTCCACTTTGGTCTCGTCTGTCCAAAGGACATTGTTCCAGAAGTCTTGTGAGTTGTTCAGATGCAACTTTGCAAACCTGCTGTGCTGCCATGTTCTTTTGAGAGAGCAGAGGCTTTCTCCTGGCAACCCTTCCAAACAAACCATACTTGTTCAGTCTTTTTCTAATTGTACTGTCATGAACTTTAACATTTAACATGCTAACTGAGTCCTGTAGAGTCTGAGATGTAACTCTTGGATGTTTTGCAGTTTCTCTGAGCATTGCGCCGTCTGCCCTTGGGGTGAATTTTCTGGGATGTCCACTCCTGGGAAGATTGGCAACTGTCTTGAATGGTTTCCACTTGTGAATAATCTTCCTACCTGTAGAATGATGGACTTTAAATTGTTTGGAAATGGCCTTCTAACCCTTCCCAGATTGATGGGCAGCAGCAATTGCTTCTCTAAGATCCTTGCTGATGTCTTTACTCTTTGGCATTGTGTTAACACACACCTGAATGCTCGAGACCAGCAAGTTCCTGAGACTTCAGCTTTTATAGAGGTGGCCACACTTGCTGATGATCAGTTAATCAAGGGCATTTGATTAGCAGCAAATCCTGGCTGCTACTTGGCCTCTTCATACCTATGGAAGCAGTAAGGGTGCACTTAGTTTTTCACACATGGCTTCTCCATTTTGGCTTTATTTCTGTAAAATAAATAATGACACAGTGTAATATGTCATGTGTTGTTGTTCATCTGAGGTTGTATTTACCTAATTTTAAGACCTGCTAAGGACCAGATGATTTTTATTATGTCCTGATACGTAAAACCATAGAACTCAAAGAGGGTGTACTTTCTTTTTCACATGACTGTAAATCTGGATCTACTCGGCACATCCTCCGGGTCACCCTTCCCCAACGTGGTGCTCTCTAGACATTTGGGACTTCAACTCCCACCAGGACCTGCCAGCGTGGCCAGTAGTCAGGAATGCTGGGAGTTGTTGTCCAAAACATCTGGAGTGCACCAGGTTGAGGAAGGCTGCTCTCGGTGATTTGCAGTACATTAGCAAGGCTTTCTGACTCCCGGTTGTTTAACAATGGATGGATCGATGGATAAACTGCCATGTCTGGCCTCATGCTAATCCAGGGGTGCACAGATGGAGAACCTCAGGCCTGGGGGTCCCAGTCCAGCCCTCTGAGGTTCCTCAGATGGCCACACCCCTTCCTCTGGCCCCTCCCCCTTCCTCCAACCACCAATCATTTGGAGGTTTCCCAGGTTGTGTGCAATTTTCCCCCATTCTGAAAGGTTGAACTGTCTCCTAAGGCTTAGTTACTGGTCGGAAGAGCTTTAAGCTAAAATAGGCTAGCGTTTTATGACCTGTTTCTCTGGCCCTTGGCCCTTTGCTTTTCCACCTTTGTCTTCGGCCCCGCCCACCACTGGAACACGGCCCCATGAGGTTCCCCAAAACTGAATGCGGCACTCGGGCTGCAAGAGGTCTGACACCGCTGTGCTCTTCACTTCTTTCTCAGTCTCAGTTCTTTACCTCTAAAATATCAATGGGTTGTCTTTGCCCAGGTCCTCCTTCAGCTCTGCTGGCTGGCTTTGAGGTTGCGTGTTAGAATCCCTGGTCTGTAGTAAGTCAGTGTCTTTGAACGTGCAAGCTTCCCCGATGCTCATGAGGTTCATCTGAGCTGGTTCCCAAAGCCTGGCTCTTCTCCAGGTGCCGGCGCTCACAATGGTGTGACAGACAGATGGCTGCCAGGGAACGCGCCTCCTCTGTAGTGGCCCCCATCTGTGGGATGCCCTCCCCAAGGAGACCCGACATTGAGGTGCCAGGTTAAGGCCTTCCTCTCCCAACAGGCATTTAATCTTTCATCTCGTGCTCGTATTATTCATTTTGCTCCTGGCTCTTTGATCTTTTTAATGTTATATTATTTTGTTATTTTTATGGTTCTGTTCAGGGGTGTTGGTATCCCCGAATCTTATTTCACAGGACCCCGAATCTATTCCACAGAGCCCCAAGTGTCCATTTGTGCCAATAGAAGGTGTGTGTTTTTTCTTTGCTTAATTGCCGGGGTTGCAGCTGGGGAGGGAAGCGTCCAGTGGAGGCTGGTGGCTCCAATGTCAGTGGGGCGGTGAAGCCACTCTGGGTTTTAGCCAGAACAAGTCAGAACTCTAAAGGAGCTATCCTTGGATAGCTTCAGTTTCATTGCCCCACTGACATCAGAGCCACCAGCCTCCACTGGAAGGATCAACTCTCCCCTCCCCGCATTTGCAGCACCACCAAAAAATTCTTCCCCTGCATGGCAACTGAGCTTATTTTTATTTTATTTTTTAAAAAACCCTTTTTCCATTGGTTTGGGATGATCGGTGGCAGGGTGCAAATTAACTGAAGAATTTGTTTTATTTGAATTTATTTGGATGACTAATTAATTGGCTGCCTTTGAAATATAAATAAATCTTTGCAATTATTTCTCAGTTTGCATCTGTAGATAGCATGTGCAGATTTGTGCCCTATGGACCTAGGCCCTGAATCTTTTTTAAGTGCCTAGCAACACCCCTGGTTGTATTGTTTTGGTTGGGGGGGGGGCGGTATTATTGTAAAGCTCCCCAAGGACATCTGCCAGTTGGGCGGGAAGTAGTCTGCTGTTCCTCGATGTTCCTGGTGTCAAAAATGTTGTACTCCTTCAGCAAAAGGAGTAACAGTAACATGCACTTTCTCTCTCTCTCTCTCTCTCTCTCTCTCTCTCTCTCTCTCACACACACACACACACACACACACACACACACGTATGCTCTGTCCATTTCACCCCCACCCCCATGTGTTTTTACCACTCTCCAGAGACAAACGCTTTCTTAGCTCCAGCTCATGGAGAATGTCTTTAAATATTGGCTGGCTCCTCTTCGGAGCACTTTTCTTGGCTGATGTTCCAAACTTTTCCTGTCCTGGTCTCCCAATATCTATAAGTAAATATACATGCTCTGGATTCACTACAGAAAATGGAATGCGTCCTCCAGCATTCTTTCTCTTGAACCACTTGCAGGGAAGACCTAATTTTCTCTCATTTTTCAAAGGTGTGGCACTTAGCGGCTGTTGTTCCCTGCAGTAACTCTTTGCCTTTGTGCTTGTGCTGCATACAGAAAAACAGCTTCAGCTGATTTCTTTAGGCTGTGATCCGATGCACATTTACAAGGGAGTAAGCCCCATTGAACTCAGTGGGCCTTACATTCAAGTAAGCATGCATAGGAGCAGGCTATGAATTGCATACATCTTATATGTGGTTTGTGGACATCCTGTGACATCACTCCAGTGCAGCAGATGGCTAGGCAAGGTCATAAACAGGCAACTGCCAGCTTTAGCCTTTTTTTTGTTTATGTCGCTCATGGATTTCTGTTGGTGAACCTGCCTAGCCATTGGTTGTTCTGCTGTGATGTCACCGAACGTCCACAAACATTCTATGGTTGAGCAGGAAAGGAACAGTCTTGATGAATACGTGAAGCTGCCTTTATATTGAATTAGACAATGAGTTCATCTAGCCCAGTATTATCTACTCGGGCAGCACATCTCACAGGTCAAAGATTTTCCCAGATCTGCTTAACTGGGTATGGGAGATGCTGGGAATCACGCCTCAGTGGTTCTGCTGCCAAAGCAGGTGCTCTGTCACTAAGCTTTGGTCCCTCCCTGGTAAATCTGTGTTGCTGTTTTTAAGTGAGTGCAAGGAAATGAAAGGTTGGTTTGGCTGAGAGAAAAACAGGGCCTAGCTACAAGCGGGTCTTATTATTTATTGAAAGCATTTTATCTTGCTCCTCAGCCAAAAAATGGATCCCAGGGCAGCTTCCATGCAATTGGTAAAAGAAGTCAGTCCCTGCCCTCAGACTTACAGCCAGACACGACACAACACGCAAGGAAAGGCGGATGGGGAGGGAAGAGGAAAAAAGGAAGCCCTCTTTCCGCAGGACTGGTGGAATGATCCTCCTTCCCCTCTCACCTCCCTCTGTCCAGCCTGCTGGAGTGGCAAAGCTTGCTGGGTGACAAGCAGCATGCGAGACTGCGTAGCTGTGGGTCCATCTAGGTCAGCCTGCAGAGGTGTTGGACTACAGCATCCATCATCCCAACCAGTTTGGCAATGCTGGGAGTTGCAGTCCAGCACATCTGGAAGGTGCTGGGTTGAGGAAGGCTGGCCTAGAGAGCAGAAGTGAGGAGGCTGGAGATATTCACGTCGAGCCTGAGGGCAGGAGGGGCTTTATGCCGTCGATGGCCAGCAGTGCAGAGAGGGGAAGAGGAGTCCGTTTCATGCGCCTCTCAAAAGAGTCAGCCAGGTCTTTAGGTGTGGGTCTCCCGGATCTGTAGGATGCCCTTACCCTCCCAGAGCCACTGGGGGCAGTGTGTGGGTCATATCTAAAAATACACACCGATAGGTCTTGGGAGGGCCGGGCAAGGCTGTGTGTTAATTTTAGACGAGCAGATTTCTTTTTCCTCCCCCCCCACCCCCCGAATGTTGCTGCAGAACTGCTGTAGGCCAGCCGGCCAAATCATCACACTTTGATTTGGCCTTTGGGACATTTTTGGGGAGCAGAGCAAAAATAAACGATTCCAAGAACGGGAGGTCCTAAGTTGAGGAGTGGTGGCTAAGGATTTGGCCGTGGCAAATGAGGAGTGGCGCCAAGATGAATTATCAAGTAATTGTTCTGTTGGAGAGAGGAGCATTCTTGTTTTGTTAATAGCACCATGGCCCGTTCCTTTCTTGACATTCTAAACCAGTCTTCCCCGACCTGGTGACCTCCACATGTGTGGGGCTACACCTTCCATCATTCCCAGTCAGTGGCCAGTTGAGGAAGGCTGTTGGAAGCCCACTGCAAGCCAGAGGCTCAGGCTGCGTATGTCCCCTGGCATGATCAGCGCTAACACTGCTTGCCACTGAGCTTCTGGGCCCAGTTCACAGTGCCAGTTCTCACCGTTTAACACCTTTCATGGCTTGGGGGCTAGCGTATCTCCAAGCTTCAACCCAGCTCCTGGAGAAATCCAAGACGGCTCTGCTGGCCAGCGGTAGGGATGTTGGAGAAATCTGCAACACACTCAGATGAGTTTGGATTTCTATGAATCTGACCTGCACATTCTGCAGCTGACCAGCTTTTTCCAAGTTGTGTGGCCTTTTCAGACTTCCGGACCATTTTTTTTAAAAAAAATTGTGGGGAATTTGCGCAAATGCACATTAGCGCTAATGCTCACTTGCATGTCAGCACAAGTGCGCATTTGCAAACAGGAACAAAATTCTCATACATCCCTGGGGGGGGGAAATGATTCTGTCATTGGGCGGACAAGAGAACGAAAGATACCTGACAATCCACAAAACACAGACAGAATGGATTTAACAAAATCCAGACATCCCTGGCCAGAGGTTCCCCACCCATGGCCTAGGGGGCCCCCAGCTCTGGCAAAGCACTAGTCATGTGAGACTGGGCATGCACACGCCTGAGTCACCCCTACAGAAAAGGTGGTCACTGAGCACTGGTGCCTGAATCGATCGCACACCTTGAGCAATCGGGTGACCTGAGATCAAGTGATGGATGTTGCATGTGAGTACCAGGTCTTTCAGGAGAGGGCAGCTGATAGATGAAGTGGTGGTTTGGGCCGAGGGAGAGCTGAACGTGTCACCATGGGTTGGGGGAGGCTGTCTCCTCTCTCGTACGGAGTGTCCTGAGAAACTGCAAAGTCTACTCTTTTTTAAAAAGAAAATTATTTAGTTTTGACTGGTGTGATCTCTCCCCCCCACCCCGTCCTGCACCTCGTTCGAATGAGCCAAGGCTTGGCTTGCCAGTCTTGGTGTGGTGTCTGTGCTGGAGAGTCGCCGGAAAAGCCGATAAGGCTCCCAGGACAGGACTCTTTGTGCTTATCTCGGCAGAGCACACGGGCTGCCGAGAGTGCATCCTTTTCCTGTCCTGGGATCAGGAGATGTAAACTGACCATCTCCCGACAGCCGGGACTTCAAACAGGGGGCCGTAACATCTGCAGGGCAGGAGCCTTCTCCACACGGCTTCAGGGGCTGGAGAGGCGAAAGTGGGTCACTCCTTGTTTAGGAAGCAAGGCTGTTTGTTTCGGGGGGGGGGGGTTGTTTTGTTTTTTCATCCCATGAAAATTTCTGATAGCGGCTGGCCCATTCAAAAACTTCTGCTTGAATCTTTTCTTTTAAACCAGTGTGAATTCAACACGCCCCTCCAGTTTGTTTGCTTAAGACGTATCCCAGAAGGGAAAGTCTTCCCTTTTTTGCATTTCTTTTCTTTTGTCTGGTCTGTTCTCTTCAGGTCAGAATGTATTTAAATTAGACCTTGAGAAGGAAATTTGATTTCGTGGAGAGTTCTTGCAGGAACAAGCCACATAAAGGGATGTTTGGCCACAGTGTCATTTTTGTGTCCACATTCCTAGCGTTGAGGGAGGAGATAGTCGAAGCGACCGCCAGGAATGTGCTGTGGGAGAGGGCAAGGAGAAGCAATCACCAAGGCAGTGTGTGCTTGGTGCACAACATCTGCCCCTGCCTTACATTGGCGCAGAACCTTGGCCCATTTCGCTCAGGGCTGTCGACTTTGATGGGTCTCTCCGGGGTCACAGGCAAAGTCATCTTTATGACAGATGGGCTGCCTTAGATGACCCAGCACTGGATTTGGATATTCTGCATGCAAGGTGTGTGCTGTACCACTAGACCCTGAAGCACAGTGGCAGGGGGGTTGAACATCAGGCCCGTGGGCCAGATCTGGCCTGCCTGAGGTCCTAATGCCCTTTCTCTGAGCTCTGATCATTTGGTGGTTGTCCAGCTTTCGCACAGCTTTCTTCCCCCATTCTAAAAGGTCGAAATGCCTCTCCTAAGGCTTAGTTAGTGGCAGGAAGAGCTTCAAGCTAAAATAGGCTGATGTTTTAGTGCCACCTTCTTTGCCTTTGATCCTTCTCCCTTCTGCCCTGCCCACCACTGGTCTGCGGCCCCCGAAAGCGTCTCCAAAATGGAATCTGCTCTCAGGCTGAAAGAAGTCCAGTGCCCCTGCCCTGTGGCTCGTTGACTTTAGAATTCCAAAGTGACACATGAGCCCTGTTGTCATCTACAGGGTTGAACGCATGGAGTGCCTTCTGCTGAGTCAGACCCTTGGTCCATCTAGCCTCATATTGCCTACTTTGACTAGCAGCCACCCTTTGGGGCCTTGGATGTTGCGAGAGGCCCTGCCTTTCAGTGGACCTGTTGGGCACTGAATTTGGAACTGTGTCCTTCACATCTGACCTATGAACGCTCAGCATCAGCTGCTTCTTACTTTCTTTGGAGCTCTCTGCAGCCTCGTGTCCAGGGGTCTTTCTCAGCCCTTTCTCAGCCACCTGGAGAAGCTTAACAGTGGAATCACGGCTTTTTGCCGCTGCTGCTATGCTGCCAGATTTCAGCAGCAAATTTGATACCGCTGGCAGAGCGGGACAGGGCGCACATGGCCCATGTATTGCCCACCCCTGATGTGGCAGGTGAAGGGAACAACCTTTTTCTGTGTGAGATGCTACTGCAGCTTTCCCCAACCTGACACCCTTCAGATGTGTTGCTGACTGGGCGATGCTGGGAGTTGTAGTCCAACACATCTGGAAGGCGCCAGGTTGGGGTGAAATGGGCGAATCATCTCTGCTCCACCAACTAGCTTGTTTTCTTTACCTGAACAGGTGTGTCTGTGGCTCAGAGAACCAAGAGAGAAACCTGTTGCCATATGGACAGACCCCACTCAGCACCAGATTTATCCATCCAGCTGAGTGTTCATTAATTATGAGTAGTGGTGCCCAAAACATCCCCCCAAGCCAGATAACACAAAGTTGGCCCCATGAAATGTATATTTATTGCTCAAAGAGTATTGGGGAATAACAAACCTTGGTAATGATGAAACAAGCAAGACACATCATATACATAACAGAAGGGTTGGAAGCATAATAGAAATAGTGGCTAGCATATTTCTCAGTAAAATTAAAGTTTAAGTTCTCATTCCTCTCAACCAACAAAACAGTCACCATGGTGATCTTATATTTACCTGTCTGGCAGGCATGTTAGATAGGTTAGGTAATGACGTTTCATAGGCTTCTTGTTCTCTTAGGATCGCTGTGCTTAAGCATGTTAAAATCTCAGTCTTTATAACATTCTTCCTAACGTTAGCTCAGGCCCTTTATCTTATACAAAAATTTATGGAGCTTGAGTCAGACAGGAGCTTCAGACTTAAGAGTGCAATCCTACACATGTTTTGACAGAGAAAGTCCTACAACTCCCAGCATTCCCCAGCCAACCATGCTGGGAGCTGTAGGACTTTCCCTGTTGAAAAAGTCACAATTCCTATACCTAACTGTGGGAGCACTTTCCCCCGACATGGACAGGTTTACAGCTCACTTCAGGAGCATTTCTGTGAAGGCCCATCTTCTTCTGTGTTAAAGAACTTTTCTCTTTTTCCAAGAACTCACTTTGCACCTGTGACAAGTTCCTTGTGATTTCCTCCCCCCCCCCCCCCCGCCGCCACTTTGGCCACCTGGCCATGACATTTCTGCCTACAGGCCGGAACCACAGACTCACCCAGTGATTTTAGCGTGCTCAACATGCAGCAGCTGTAACCCCTAAACTTGGCCCCATTGCTAAGGGTTCATCTCTTGCATTCATCCTGTATGTGGATGGTAGGAGGTCTGAGCAAATGGTGAGAACCAAGTCAGTTTCAAAGTGGGGTGGAGTTGACCTACTGTAAATTTTCTCTTGTGTATGCATTAAAAATTTCAGGGCATCTTCCTCTCCTTAAAAGTGTGGCTGTTTAGATCCAGTTTATAGAATTGGCTGAAAGCATAATAAAGCTTTTCCTGGACTGTACCACTTTTGTTTGGGTGTGGAAAGTTTGCATGTTTGAATGCTCCCCTATGTTGAAAACTCCCTGCCAATGGAAAGGTAGTGTGTCAGAGAGACAGGGTGCCACCTTCCTTGTCCCTGCACTGTTCATTTTTAGGGTGGGGGCTCCCTCAAGGGGGAGCACTGAAACACTCCTCCTCCGTTTATTGGCATGCTGTTTTTCCACAAGACCGTGCCGTAAGCTGCTCAAATGAACATTAAAAAACACACACAAAAGGAACCATTGCGAAATTCAGCAGCAGCAACCCAAAAAGAAAAGCTTGATTTTCTGCCCTTTCCCACTAACAAAATCACAGCTTGCCAACTTCCCTCTGTTTAAGAAAGTTATCGCAAGAAGCCATCCGAAGAATCCAGCGACTGTTTGTTGTCGAGCAGCGCCACTTCTGTCATGCCACACGGAGACGGCTTTGCCCAAGAATAATTTATAGGCTGTTGGGTTTAATTTGGCTTCCTTCCCAAAGGGCTAAGTCTTTCTAGTCACTTCTGGTATTTCATTACTCTGGGGGATTGGAGAAGAGGCCTGAGGCTATGCGGCTGACACTTGATCTGCTGAGTGGTCCCAGTTTTGGGGAAGGACCATAGCTCAGTGGAAGAGCGCACACTTTGCATGCAGGACCACCTGGTTCGCTCCCTGGGATTTCTACATAAAGGGATCACGGAGCAGATGGGAAGCCCTTTTCTTCCTGCCCAAGTAGTGCATTCAGTGCTGTCAAGCCTTTCTTTGAGTGAATGGAGCTTTGGAGTTAAGGTTGCGGATGATTCAGCCCAAATAGCTCAAGTAGTTACAACCAAACAAGAAATTTGAGGGTGTTTCATTAGCTGGGTTTGACTGAGCCCCAAGAAAGTGCAGCTAAGGTCCTAACTCAGCCTTCTTTATCTTGGTGTATAAAGATACACCAAGAGAGCTCTGCTGTCATCTCTGAAGCTTACCCGTGGCTGGGGTTTGGAGGCCCACCCAGACTTACCAGTAGTATCCTTCTGTTGCCTGTGGCTGGGCAGTGACACAACGGGAAAGATGCTTCCTTCTCCATCAGGTCTCCTGTGCCAGCATCTCTCTCCCTTAGGCACACGGTGGGCCAACCTTCCGCAGGCTGGGGCTTTCCAGATGTGTGGGACTACAGCTCCCATCATCCCCAGCTAGCATGCCCAACAGCCGTGCTGGCTGGATCCTGATAGGAGTTGCAGTCCCACACACCTGGAGGGCACTGGTTGGGAAAGGCTGCTGTAGCCTCTTTCCTTTACAAATCATTCATAACGATTACGTGATCGATCTTCTGCTGCCATATGCCAGAGGTGCAGAACCTCAGGCACAGGGAACAAATCTGGTCCTCTCTGGCTCTCTGGGGTTTGCTAGATGGCCATGCCCCTTTCCCCTCCCCCTCCCCCCAGCCACAAGTTGTTTGATGGTTTCCTGGCTTTTGTGAAGTCCCACTCCCGCCCGGCCCTTCTAAAAGGTTGAAAGGCCTCTCCTAAGGTTCAGTTATGCATGTGTAAACAGAAAAAAGTCTTCTAACTCCCAGCCAGCATAGCTGGCTGTGGAATGCTGGGAGTTGGAGGGCTTTTTTCTGTCTAAACATGCATAGGATTGCGCCTTTAAGCTAAAATAGGCCGGTATTTGGGGTGTGGTCCCCCTACTACCACCACTGAAATGCGGCCCCCGAGAGTTCCTCCGAAATGGAATTCCACCCTCAGGCTGCAAGAGGTTCACCCTATAAAGAGCATCCATTCCAGCAGCTTTTCTGGCAGTCCCCCAACGCAGCTGTCTGTGGAGTAACCTGATGGTTTAATAGGAAACATCCTTATTTCAGCTCAGGGTATCGGTCCATCCAGCCCAGTTCTGTCTCCTCTGACTGGCAGCAGCAATCCAGGGTCCCCAGGAGAGGCCTTTCCCCAACACCTGTGACCTGATCCTTTTTTTCTTTTCTTTTTTGTTAACTGGAGCTGCTGGGGAATGAACCGGGGCCTTCTACATACAAAGCACTGAGATATGGGAAAACAACAGGCCAAGAGTGCCAGTGGGCACAGCTTGGAATTGCGTTCCTTGTGAGTAACACATGATGGATGTCTGCATCTAAGCTGTTGATGGCTCACCGTTGTAGGGGCAGGCAAGCTGGTGTTCTCCAGATGCTTTGGACGACAGTTCCCATAAGGCTCAGGTCGCAGGTCAGCCAGTGGTCAGGGATTCTAGTCCAGAACAGTTGCAAGCCACCAAATTGCTGATCTCTGGGTTCACAGGCTAGAGGCAGCCAAGCTTAGCACTGCAGGGCAGAGTTGAAAAGTTGCCCGGGCATGGCTTCACCCTTTCAGAAGCTAGCGTCCCACGAAACTACATGTCCCAGCATGCTCTTGTCTTGAAGAAAGGCGATCTGCTTGACTCAGGTTTACTCCGCGCTCTGTTGGGACCTGCCGGCTCCCCTGCTGAGCCGGGCCTCTGCGCCAGGAGCTGCAGCTTCCTCTTGGCAGGGACACCTGCCGTGCCTTTCTGTGGGGAAAGTGTGAGGGATTGCCCCCTCCCCTGTGGAGTTCGTCCTTTAAGAACAGAATGTTATAGCTTTGGGTGCCTGTTCTTCCTGGCACTACTGGAGTCTGTCCTAAAAGACAGATCTGCTGCTTGACCTCATAGCCATCCAGTGAAGTTAACCGGCTCGCAGTTCAGGGCAAAGAAAGAAAAAAAAAATACTCTGGTACTCACGGCCACCACATGTAGGGATGGCCCCTGCCTTTGCTGGCTGTTCAGCAAATCCATTGAGGATCGGGTGGTATTTAGTGTGTTTAAAACAAAACGGCATTGTGAAGAGCTCCAAAAGGATCTCTACAAACTGGGAGAATGGGCATCCAAATGGCAAATGCAGTTCAGTGTAAGCAAGTGTAAAGTGATGCACGTTGGGGCAAAAAATCCCAACTTCAAGTATAGCCTGATGGGATCTGAGCTAGTGGTGGACAGCTCAGTGGAGATGTCAACCCAGTGTGCGGCCGCTGTAAACAAGACAAACACCACGTTGGACATAATTAGAAAGGGATTGAGAATAAAATTGCCAATATCATACTGCCCCTATACAAATCTATGGTGCGGCCACACTTGAAATACTGTGTCCAGGTCTGGTCCCCACACCTAAAAAGTGAAATTGTAGAGCTGGAAAATTGCAGAAAAGGGCAACTAAAATGAGCAAGGAGCTGGAACAAGTCCCAACAGCTGGAATTGTACAGCTTGGAAAAAAGGAGGGTAAGGGGAGAATCATAGAATAATAGAGTAGTAGGGTTGGAAGGGGCCTACAAGGCCATCGAGTCCAACCCCCTGCTCAATGCAGGAATCCAAGTCAGAGCATCCCTGTAGATGGCTGTCCAGCCTCGTCTTGAACGCCTCCAGTGTGGGAGAGCCCACCACCTCCCTAGGGAATTGGTTCCATTGTCGTATTGCTCTAACAGTCAGGAAGTTTTTCCTGATGTTCAGCCAGAATCTGGCTTCCTGTAACCTGAGCCCATTATTCCGTGTCCTGCACTCTGGGATGTTCAAGAAGAGATCCTGGCCTTCCTCTCTGGGACAACCTTTCAGGGACTTGAAGAGCGCTATCATATCTCCCCTCAGTCTTCTCTTCTCAAGGCTAAACATGCCCAATTCTTTCAGGCTCTCTTCATAGGGCTTTGTTTCCAGTCCCCTCATCATCTTTGTTGCCTTCCTCTGAACCTTCTCCAGTTTGTCCGCATCCTTCTTAAAGTGTGGTGTCCAGAACTGTACACAGTACTCCAGATGAGGCCTAACCAGTGCTGAGTAGAGGGGAACTAGTACTTCCCAGGATTTGGAAGCTATGCTTCTATTAATGCAGCCCAAAAGAGCATTTGCCTTTTTTGCAGCCACATCACATTGTTGGCTCATATTCAGCTTGTGATCGACAACAATTCCAAGATCCTTCTCACTTGTAGTGTTGTTGAGCCACGTATCCCCCATCTTGTAACTGTGCATTTGGTTTCTTTTTCCTAGGTGCAGAACTTGGCATTTATCCCTATTAAATGGCCTTCTGTTTTTTTCTGCCCAGCGCTCCAGTCTATCAAGATCACTTTGAATTTTGTTTGTCTTCCAAAGTATTAGCTATCCCGCCCAATTTTGTATCATCTGCAGATTTGATCAGCATTCCCTGTACCTCCTCCTCCAAGTCATTAATAAAAATGTTGAAGAGCAGTGGGCCCAGGACTGAGCCCTGCGGTACCCCACTCGTTACCTCTCCCCAGCTTGAGAAGGTCCCATTGATAAGCACTCTTTGAGTCCGATTCTGTAGCCAACTGTGGATCCACCGGATTGTTGTTTAATCTAGCCCACTTTGAGCTAGTTTGCTCATCAGGATATCATGGGGCACTTTGTCGAAAGCTTTGCTGAAGTCGAGGTATATGATGTCTACAGCATTCCCACGGTCCACAAGGGAGGTTACTTGATCAAAAAAATGAGATCAGATTCGTCTGGCAGGACTTGTTTTTGACAACTCCATGGTAGACATGGAGACATGGTAGAGGTCTACAAAATTATGTATGATGTGGAGAATGGGCATAGGGAGACATTTTTCTCCCCCTCTGAAAATACTAGAACCCGGGGTCATCCTATGAAGCTGATTGGTGGGATATTCAGGACAGCAAGCACATCATTAAAACTATGGAACTGACTATCACAAGATGTAGTGATGGCCAACAATTTGGATGGCCTTAAAAGGGGGTTGGACAAATTCCTGGAGGAAAAGGCTATCAATGGCTACTAGTCTTGATGGCTATGTTCTACCTCCAGTACCAGAGGCAGTGAGCCTGTGTACACCAGTTCCTGGGGAACATGGGTAGGAGGGTGCTGTTGCACTCATGCCCTGTTTGTGGGTTCCTGGTTGACAGCTGGTTGGCCAGTGTGTGAACAGAATTCTGGACTAGATGGACCCTTGGTCTCATCCAGCATGCTCTATCACTAGCGGTGAGCCATGACGGTTTTGCAGAACCTCCATGTTCAAAGGCAGTGTATATATTTAGTTATTTAAAGAATTTTATTCCTCTCCCCAGCCAAAAAAGACTCCTGGAGCAGTATATAATCAATCAGTGTGAACAAGACCGCCCCTGCCTGCAGGTTTACAATCTGAAAAAGACACCACACACAAGAAAAAAAGAATGGGGAGAGAGGAGGAAAAGATTAAGTAGTCTTTCCGCAGGGCTGGTTGCATGGCCCTCCTTCCCCTCTCATCCCCCAGGGTTGTAGGGGACATCCATTTGGAAGAGGCCCTGATGTTCCCCGCACCTGCTCTTGTCTCCCTGGCTCCTCCTTCCTTCCCGCAGGGTGAATGATGATACTTTTGCACACTATGATACTTTTGCACACTGATACTGAATGATACTTTTGCGCACTAGCAGTGGAGGCTGGTGGCTCCAATGTCAGTGGGGCGGTGAACCTGCCCTGGGTTTCAGTCAGAACTCTAAAGGGGCTGTCCATGGTACAGAGCTATCCCTTTGAAAGAGATGAGGGCGCTTCGTCACGCAGTGCCTAGAGAAAAAAATGGAACTCACTTCCACAAAATGTAGTCATGGCCTTTAGCTTAGATCAGCCTTCCGCAACCTGGTGGCCTCCAGATGGGTTGGACAACAACTCCCATAATTCCCAGCCATCATGTCCAATGGCTGGGAATTATGGGAGTGGCAGTCCAACACATCTGGAGGCCACCAGGTTGGGGGAAGCTGGCTATTACTTGAAAAGCAACCTAAACAGATTGCCGGCAGAAGATAGGTCTGTCCCTGGCCACATGCGACTTCCAGGTTCAGAGGCTGCTGGAGAGAGCGCTGTTGCCCTCTCAGACACACAGAGAAATGGAAAATGTGTGAATCAGCCTCTGTTCTGGGCTTCCAAGCTCGTGGCCCTTTGCATCTGGACCGCCTTTGATGGGAGGAAGGAAGGACCCGCCGCCGCATTTACGGGCAAGCACTTGGTTGAACGGCAACCTCTGGGGTTTTCTCCCAAGCCCAGCCTCCTCCCGCCCCCCATCTGCACTGCAAAACAGGAAATACCTGTTGCCGCTTCTACTGTGGGACGGGATAGAGTGACACTTCCCCATACAAATCTGGGGTTTTATTCTACTTTTTAATTCTGTCTTGTTCTTCTTCTGTGAACCTTCTTTCTTAAGAGGAAAAAAAATGGACCTTTTGACACACACTGTTAAAGAGAAGATACTGAAAGATTCTTGATTGATTTTACTCCCCTCCAAAATAATTTAATTTGATTCCTTTGCTTCTCCCTTTTTCCCAGCACATTACAAACTGAGGTTCCCATTGTTGCTGATCATTCCCAATTTCAAAAGCACCCTTGGCTTCCTCATCTCTTAGAAGCCCAGCCCTTGGCTTGTTGACACAGCTTCCTTCTGTAATCACTTCTGGAATCCTTTTCCGTCTTCAGGGTTTTTCCAGGCTTCCAGTGATGGCATCACTGTTTCCAAAGAGCTTATCTCAAGAATCTACTTTTACACCCTGTTCTCAACTGTCGACATACGGCTAGCCTGTTTGGGGTCTTTAGTGCATTTTTGGGGTGCTTTACTTTTATTCTTCCTCCCCCTGCCCCTATTTTACAGAGGCCTTATTATTTTCTCCTTTCCTCCACTTTGTTACTGGGTCAACCTTTTCAAATGGATGAGACTATAAAAGGTATTACTTATTGCAGCCCTCCCCCAACCTGGTGCCCTCCACATGTTTTGGACTACAACTCCCAGGATTCCTGACCATTGGCCATGCTTTCTGGGGCTGCACAGAGCCACCACAGCCAGCCCTGAGTGCCTGAGAGTTCGAGAATCACACTACCAGGCTGACCTGAATGCCATCTCTCTGTTTCTCTAAGCTGAGCATGCCAGAAATGTATTTCTTATTGTTCCTCTCTTGCTCTGAGTCATTCTATATTGCAGGGGTGGGGAACCTGTCGTCCTCCAGATGTTTTGGACATCTGGTGCTGGTGCTGATGGGAGTTGGAGTCCAGCAACATCTGGAGGACCACAGGTCCGTCCCTCCCATGGTATGCATACCACTAATCTTGCTTTCCTGTTTCGTTTACTTCGGGATTTGTTTACTTTGGGAATCCTTGGGATATAACTTACAAATTCCAGTTAAGTGGCACAGTCACAATTGATTACAAATCTAATAAAAGGAACAATTCCTTAAATCTGGGGTGGGGAAGGAGATTTCCAATCTCTGGAAATCTGTTTGCCCAGCTTCAGTAATTTTTTTTTATCTGATCTTCCCCTACCCATCCCCTCCAACATTTACTAACTATTCACTAAAGCGGAAAACCCATTCATGTGGAGTGTGAGGAATGGCAAGGGCATGATCCCGCCAAAGTTAAGCATGTTTGATTCCCCTTAATAAGGGAGGAATTTTAAACATGCTTCCATTGAAATTAGTAGGATCGTACTCATTGTTTATTAATTACAATTAGCACTATTTAACCAAAGTTAAGCATTTTGTTGCTGAGCCTTATAAACATGGTGTTGGAGAACATGTAAATCAGGATGGATAGAAAGGAAATAAACATTGAATAGGTTTGGGGAGAGAGGAGAACTGCCCCAATGTGTGAAGCAGAGATGTTTATATATGGTAGGACATGTCCTAGGAAAGAGTGGACCAGTCCTAAGAAATGATTGGAGGGAAATTGGAAAGAGGAGGAGGAAGGCCTGGCTCTAGCTGCATAAAGCCCATTACAGAGAGAAAATGGCAGAGATGTATGTCACCCTGCCATTTCTCATTCCTGAAGTCTCTCCCTCCCCAGTGAACCACTAAAGTCACCCTCTACTGCAATGTGGGCTTCCCATCCCCACCCACAAAAGATTTATTTAGATTGCAATCCACCTTAGTTGCTGGGTCCAGAAGAGACTATGATATCTCTAACAGAAGAGCAAATCTATTAACAACGTTTTATTGTATGGAATTTATACCCTGCCTTTTAACGTCAGCGATAATCCGCATTTAAAATAATCACTCAAAGCAATCAAATACCGCAAAGTACAAAACAGCAGAGCCAAGAGATAACCTCAGCAGCTTAAATACCCTTCAGGGGTTCCTAAATACCATTAAAAGCATGAGAGTACAGGATGGACTAAAAGATCACAAAGATGGTGCCATGACAAAAATGTCTAGGGAGAGAGTTCCACAGTTCAGGTGCCACCACAGAAAAGGCCCTGTCTCCAGTAACCAGCTGCTTCACTTGGAGAAGAGCCTCTGTCAAAGACTTCTGCTGGTAATTCCTGAAGCATTCGAAGTGAGACTAGAAGAACCAAGATGTCTTGGGGTCAGAGGCAGTATGCCTGTGTACACCAGTTGTGGGAACGTGGGCGGGAGGGTGCTGTTGCACTCGTGTCCTGCTTGTGGTTTCCTGGTTGACAGCTGGTTGGCCACTGTGTGAACACAATGCTGGACTAGATGGACCCTGGGTCTGATCCAGCAGGGCTCTTCTTATGTTCTTACGGTGTTCCTGGGGACCCTGTTGGCACACAGTACACCCTGTGGATAGAGCCACCAAGTTGGTGTCCTGCAGATTTGTTCGACCTCAACTTGCAGCATCCCCCAGCTAGCATGTCCAGTCTTCGGCCTATCTGGCTAAAACAATCTCCGGACAGAGCTGGGAAAGGTTTTCCCCATGAGATCTGAGAGAGCCACTGCCAGTCTGGAGAAGGCTGTTCTGTGCTTGATGAAGCAATCATACAAGGGAGCTTCGTAGGTTCATTTGCCTGAACTTGCAAGCCTTCCGCACATGCCAGGCACACCGCAACTGAGCTGCGTGACCTTGGGCGAATCCCCGTCTGTCTCTGTCAGTTCTCCATTGCTAAAAATGGGGCGTTTGCTGCCTGCCTCATAAAGCTGTTGTGAGTGGGGAGAGACCTTGCAACAGTTTCTGTCCTGCAAGGGCAATAAGAAAAATGAATAATGGGACATAGTTCTGATCTTTAAAGACCAGGATAGGAGAGTCAACCGTCTCGTGGGCCTGTAACCCAGGTTCTTCAAGGCTTCCACTTTAGCTGTTGTCATCCCCCCCACCCCCAATTGCCGTTGCAATTACTTTTCTCTGTTAGGCTAAATATGGGTAGTCCACACCGATAGAGACTCTTCCGATGTCAAATGTGCAAAAATCGTTAAACTGTTGGGCCAGCTGGCTTGACTTTTTTGATATCAGCCCAAT
This sequence comes from Heloderma suspectum, assembly GCF_057233095.1. Classification (NCBI taxonomy): domain Eukaryota; kingdom Metazoa; phylum Chordata; class Lepidosauria; order Squamata; family Helodermatidae; genus Heloderma; species Heloderma suspectum. The sequence goes on from NC_139458.1 coordinate 434,633,894, forward strand.
TACATGCAGTTTACCCATCACGCTGGTGATGAGGACAGTGTTCCAACCTTTCAGATGCTCAGTCGTGCTTTGACTTGATGGGTTGGCTACAGATCGAAACACAGGGATCCTTGTATGGGAAACATGAATCTGATCATCTTTTCTTCTCAGGTTGTAAAACAGGTTCTCTCTCTTCCCCTGTCCTGGTCCTGTGTGTATGTGTGCGGACATGTGTGGTCATCATCATTCCTTCTATTTGCAGTGTTCAGGCTGTGAGTACCATTGTTTATGGAGCCAAAATGGCACACCCAGGCAAAAGTATCGGCAGGCTGTGGAGAACCCCGAGGCGTGCGGAAGTACAACAAAAATCTGTAGGAGAAAAACCTCTCAAGAGGGGGGACCCCTAAAATGGCCAGTGGGGGTGGAGCATGCTCAGTGGGCACAAAATGCTAGCGGGGGGGGTGAGAAAACTGTGGGAGTTGAATTGGAATGGAGTATCATGGAGGAGGGTGTGGCTGGCAGACTGGAACAGTGAGCCTTTTCTTGCAGGCCCCACTTGCCCTCCTTGTTCCTCATGCCACTGTTTATTTGCTTGTCTTTAAAGGAGTACATCCCACATAGCCAGCATGTCCTGAAAAAGAAAAATGTGACGCCTCTTGCAAGCCGAAATACCCCATCACAGAGAAGGCTTCCTGCTCTGTCCCTGCATCATCCATTGCTCAGTCTTTACTGCCTCCCAGTCTGCCTCTGTTGGGGGCTAGGGGAAAGCCATTAGGTGTAATTGGGCCCCACTCCCTCTCTCCCCACTCCAAGACAGTGCATGATTGCCTGCGCTCAAAGGAGACATGGCCAGAACAAGGACTTGCACAGAAATGCACCGCGGGGGGGGGGGGGGCTCCTTGGAGGCTGTGCACTATCCGCCCTAGGAAATTTAGTGAGTGAGTGACATCACTTTGTGGGGGTGAAGCCTCTGGCAGCCAATTGGCTAATGTCACCGAGAAGCAGGGCAGGCCGGGGGTGGGGGGGTGTTCTCAGGCTGCCATTGGCTGAAGCAGCTCAGATCCTAGAGAGGCAGAGCGGGTAGGGGGGCAGAGGAGAGGTGCAGAAATGCACAGGAGTGGGCCTGGGAAAGCAAGAGTTGAGCAAGGGAAAGTAGAAAAGAGCAGACCAAGAAGCTGCAGAAGAGAAGAAAGAGAAGAGGAACAGGCCAGCCCAGAAGGACAATAGATGTAGTGCAAACCTGAGTACAATTGTTTCCAAAGTTGGTGTATTCCCAGCCATCCGGGCAACTGACTCAAACATCACTATCATGCCTTTTTCCTCCTCCCTCCCAATCCCTTTCCTTGTGTCCCGTGTCGGTTTTGGATGGTATGCCTAAGGGCAGGGACTGTCCAATTACTGATTCTTCTAAACCACTTTAGGAGCCTTTCGACTAAAAAGGATTAAAAAATGCTTTCAATAAATAAATAATATACAAACGAAAGAGGGGATGGGGTGATGAAACCATTTGAGACAGGGTGGAGAAGAAGGGGAAACCCAAAGGGAGGCGTCCGGGGAAAGCTATCAAAGTGGGTGAGAAAATAGGCATAGAAGAGTGTTGGACAAGTGAGGAGTAGCAATAACCATCCAAATCTTTGGCTGTAAGGTTCTAGTCCACATCCGCCCCATAGCCAAAGCTCTCTGGGCAGTTCACAAAAAAATATATCAAAACTCAAGTTCCCATATTATCAAAACAATTGTTTGAAACTTTCACAAAAGGAATTTCCAAAAATTAAAGAGAAAAATACGACCGCTATCTCCAAAAATACTGTAGCATAGGCTACTTGACCACAGCAAATTTATTTATTTGTTTGTTTGTTTGTTTATTTATTGCATTTATACCCCGCCTTTTTTCCTCTTGCAAGGAACCCAAGGCGGCTTACATTATCCTCCTCCTCTCCATTTTATCCTCACAACAACAACCCTGTGAGGTGGGTTGGGCTGAGAGTCTGTGACTGGCCCAAAGTCACCCAGTGAGCTTCCATGGCTGAGTGGGGACTAGAACCCGGATCTCCCAGCTCCTAGTCCAACACTCTTGCCACTACACCACACTGGCTCTAATAATACTTCAGTAATAATACTGAAGTCACATTGTATCTACCCAGAATCTGACAAAGGGATCCGGTGTTACATAAAATCCATCAAGGAAAGATTCTTTATTCTATCTAAACTTAGAAGTTGTCAGTTTTGCTAATTTGGCTTTAATACCATAGTTTATTAAACCACTCTGTTAACAAAGGAATGGACCTCTATCCAGTTTCTATTTAGCACTGAACTAAATGTTTGTCATTTTAAAAGTGTATTTCCCGTGTAGTTGTAAATTCAATATTTCAGCATAAACTGGTAACATTAAGCAAGAAAGTCACAATTTAATCAAATTATACACCCCAAAGTATGTTCAATATATTTGATTCCATGCGTCCAGTAATTCTTAATACATAGGCTGACCCACCAGATATGTCTAAAATCGATCTATTCTACACTTTGACCATTTTGAACCACTCAATTTATAGACCCCTTGCATCTTGACAGGAGCCAAATACCATTGATACATACTTTTTCAGTCGCTTTCTTTAATATCCACACAGGGAGAAGCTACTGAAGCTAACATGAACACAGATTTCCACTTTGTATCAGGTAACCAAGTCCCCCTAACCGCTTCCCCTCTCATGTGAAACTGTTCCCCATCTCTGTCTCCAAAGCCATCATTATCATATCAGTTCTGACCTCTGGACAGGGAGCTGCAGCTACTTGTCCCGCTGGGTCAACAAATTATTGATTCGTTTACTACATTTCTATACCACCCAAAAGCCAAAGCTCTCTGGGCAGTTCACAAAAGTTAACACCCAAAAATACAACAAATGCCTCTTTGACTTTCACAGCTGTCAGTTCTGTTCAGTACCTAGCTCTCTGTTGGTGCCAGAGGAGATGATGGTGATGATTATTTATTGAATAGTATTTATGAATCACATTAAAAGAAATTTCTAAGCTATGTCCAAAACAGTCCTGTATACAGTCATAATAAAATACTCTATTACTGTATACTGAAGACAAGATTACTTTTCTGGAATGCTTTTTGGAACAAGTACATTTTCAGTAGGTACCAAAAACCCAGAAAGGTTGACGCCTGTCTAATTTGTACTGGTAGAGAGTTCCAGAGAATTGGCGCTATGATACTAAAGGCCCTGTTCCAAGCCATGATGATGGAGTGGACCTCTGAAATCTGGTGTGCCACCAGGAAGGTATCTCCTGATGAGCACAGCAACTGAGCAAGCCGGTAGGGGATCCAGCAACCTCTTGTATCCTGATCCTGAGTTGTTTAGGACTTTGTAAACAAGTACCAAAACCTAAACCTAGCCTGGTAGCATATAGGCTGCCAACGCAGTTCCCTCAGTGTAAGGAATGTATCAGTGTAATATGCTGGCAGTGACACTAATTTAGGAACCAGTATTGCCACATGGACAACCTGGAGTGTCGATTTGCTGTTAAATTGGCCAACGCAGCTGGCGAGAGGTGGGGGCGGGAGGTAGCACTCAGCCGCTGCCACTGCATGGCAACCAAGGCGGAAAGGGACCCGCTTCCTTCCCAGAAGGTGTCAAGAGGTAGCATCGAAGTGGGGGGGGGGTGCTGCAGGCATGGGGTCCAGACATCAGCAGGCTGCTGGCCCGTCGACAGCCAGGTGCACTGGCTTGGTGCTGATGCAGCCCTGTCTGGAGGGAACGGAGGGGGGAGGGGTCCCCCCCTTGGTCGCCACTTCGCAGTGGCGGCTTAATGCGGTTCTTCCTGCCCAACACCACCCACCACTGGAACCTGGCAGCCATGGTCAGCATGGCCAGCGTTGCTTCTGCCCGGTTTTCAGGGCTTCCTCGGGGCGCCTGTCATGCGAGGCGGTTGGGGAGTGTTCCTGGCACCTACCTGTGTTTTCCAAATGATTAACAGTCCTCCATAAGTGTCCCCGAAACTAAGTGTGCAAGTTTGTTTTAGGCCTGACACTGCCTTTACCTGTCTCCATGCCCCGGTACCTCCGTGTTCAGTGACCCGTGGTTATTAAAATTCCTACCGATACAGGAGTTGCTGGCCAGCGTTCCTGTTTTCAGGCACTGTGATTTTCTCTGTGAACTCCACCATGTAGGCCAGGGCCAGGGCTGCGCGCACCGTCTGATGCTGGCTTGCAGGCAACTTAAAGCTTTGCATTTCTGTTTTTAATATTCTCCCTCCATGCCTCCTTCAGCGACACTCAGTTAGCAGTAATTAACGTGTCTCCGACAGGGTTCACAAAGGAAGTTTGAAAATACACTCCGGTTGGTGAGGTATTGTGGAGGGCTGCGTACAGACAGGTTGCTCGTCCGTGGTGGAGCAGGCCGGGGCGGGGGGGGCTGCTGAGGTAATTGGCTGGAGTCTGGGAGCGGAGACATTTATCATCGTGTAATGTGTGGCGTCAGAAGTATTGTGCAGTCGGAAAGAAAAGTGCAGGCGCGGGGAGGAGATATTTTGCTCCCACCACCACATACCACAATCCAAGAAATACACCCCAGAATTCCTGTTTCTCCCATTGTATAAACCTTTTCGTTCCCTTTCCATTGAAGAAAAAATCCCCCCCAAACGGAATTGCCAAATAATAACTTATAACAAAAATCAATATAAAATACAGAGGGCATGATGCAGCGAGATTTGAGCACGTTTAGCCCAATTGGTTTCAATGGGAGAGGGCAAAGCAGGGGCTTCTCTTCCACTGAATCCTGGGGAACTTAACGGTGCTTGACTCTGGATCAGGAAAGCCCACAATTAAAAACTAAACTAAACAAAATACAACAACTGGGCTCGGGGGGGGGGGGAGCAGCAGCAGCATCCATATCAGTGGAGATGCTTTTGTAGGAAAAGGGTTTCATCAGTCAGAGGAAGAAGGACAAGGAAGTGGCTCGGCAGCTCTCCCTGGGGCAGAGAGTTCCAAAGGGTGGGTGCCACCGCAGGAAAAACCCTGCCCTACATCCCAGCTAATTTCGGTTTCGAGGAGAAGGGTATGTTCTCTGTGGCCCTTTCCTTATGAACAGCAGCTTCCAGGCACTCTTAACTGGGGCACACCTTTGGACTGTGCATTGTGGCACTGAGATCTCAAATACCCCAAATAACCTTTTAGGAATTTGGGGTAAAGTTAGGCCATTATGAAATCACCTGGATCCCAAGCCTGATGTCAGCAGGGATCCAGAGATCCAACCCAACCCGTGGTCTCTCATCTACCATGCCAACAATAGTTTCTCCCTGAATTCCATCTTACCTCTAGTAAGTTTCCCAGTTTCATTTTTCTCAATCTGCCTGATGTGGATCAGGATGCAGATTAGGGATGGGCAAACATGCAGCGTTTGAGCTCGTTACAGCTCTCGGAATTCTTCCTCGAAGCTCGTTTTGCCTCGTTTGCATTCCTGAATTCAAGCATCTTCCCTTTTTCTGATCACAAAAAATGCGCTTTTTTAAAAGGTGCACAATTTTTCCTAATTGAAAGAGTACACATTTTTCAAAATGTGCAGTTTTCTCCATCGAAACTACGTATTTCCCCTCTAAAGTGTGGAAATAACTAAAGCGTGAAAATGCGGATTTGGGGATGATCTGCATAAGTAGAATCAGGGTTGGAAGGGGCCTACAAGACCATCAAGTCCAACCCCCTGCTCAGTGCAGGAAGCCTGATTTCCAGGTGGTCTGTGCACTTTCAAATGTAAACGCAAGTTCAGGAAATTGCAGAGATCTCCCAAGAATTGCATTGCTGCTCACATTCGGGGTTGCAAACGGGACATGTTCCCATGATTCGCAAATGGGAACGAGATTTTCATACCTCCCTAAGGAGGTGGTCTACATCCAGAAGCATGCAGTGTAGGCATGGGAGAAGACCATGATGGGTGCAGGGCTCTGAGGCAGACTTAGTGAGCGCCATGTGCTCGGTAGCCTTCATTGAAGAACTGAGAGAATGTTGGATGTGGCAACTAGTGCGGAGAAGGTGTCCTGCTCCCTTAACTTAGGATGGCCTCCCGCTCTCTTTTGGAAGGCTCACAAGGCATCAAATGGGGATGCGGAATATCCAGATGGGTGGACTAGAACTCTTTCAGTTCCATGCCATGCTGTGAACTCCTTGCTAGCTTAATAAGAACGTGAACCCCTGCTCCTCTGTCAAATGTGATTGTATCCTGTCTTTTGGGGCTCACAGGAGCATTGAATTATTTCACTAATTCATGTCTCACGGCACACATTAGTCTGCCCTTAGAGCCTGCCTTCCTGGCACTACGTTTGGGAATCACTGTGTTAGGTCCTGATCCCAAGGCGATATTGTTGATTAGCAGTACATTGCGAAGGCAGCTTCCTGAGAGCCCTGCACTCCAAAGACCAAGTCCGGAGAAACAAAAATAACTTTGCACTCGAGATTCCATTAGTGTTTCTTGGGGCACTTAAAAGTCTCTGGGTAAGTTCTCCCTAGGAATGCGCCTCTCTCTCTCTCTCTTTTTAAAGCTGAGCTTTCCAGTGTTGAGTATTCCAATCCCTACGTTGGTCTGTGTCCAGCACTTTATCCTGTTTGACCTGTGGATTTTGTCCTCCAGACCCACATCACTTGTGACCCACATCACTTGTGACCCACAAAGCCAAATGCAGCTCATCAGCTATGTGTTGTGGTCTCTCAGGTCTTTGACAACCCCCTCCGTTTTTGCTTTCCCAGACAGGCAGTGGCACCACTAGGCCTGGACCTGGGCCCCAATTCCAGGGCCCCTTAGCTTAGGCAGCACCCAGATGACCAGCCAGAGAGTGGCAGGTGATGAGGTCATCAGGGCAGCAGAAGCACGCTCCAGTTTAATCCCGTGGCCATGATGGCGCCATCACTTACTTGAGTTTATCATGTGCAACTGCACACACTCAGACTGGGTTTTTTATATCCTGGTTGGCAAACCGTTTTATTGTTGTTTTAACATATCAGGAATGTTGAAGCGGTTAAGGATGGAATGGTGGCAAGGGGAGGAAATGTTGGCTGTGTGCTTCACAACTGTAGAAATAAACTTGGACGTCTCAAGGGGACCACATGAGACCAATAACTCCAGCATCTAAAATTGCCTAGCTGCAGCACTGCAAAAGATCTATCAAACCCCCTGGTGGGCTATCACACATTGTTTATCGGGCCACATTCAGTTTGGCAGGCCACAAGTTGTGCTGGACTGTCTTGTTTCAGAAGACTGGACAGGATCATGCCCCATATATGTGTCCTGAAACATTCAAACCCCTTTTCTAGAAACTGTGTGTTCCGTTCACTGACCTGATCTCTACCCCCATCTCCTTCACTTCACAGGTCGATGCTACCAACGCAGACTCCCTGGAGGAAGACCCCAGAGAGGAGAACGAGCCCCCGGAGCATGTGGACACGAGCAATACCGTGACCAGCGCGCTTACCGTGCAGGAATATTTTGCCAAGCGCATGGCAGAACTCAAGAACGCCCAGCATGGGGTCAACAGCATGTCAGCAGATTCTCCTCCAGGGACGGCTGAGAGGTCAGAGTGTTTGGCGTCCCAGTCTAAGAAGAAAAAGAGCCATAATCCTATCGGGCTTGAGAATCAGAGTGGAGGACCAAGGACAACACTTGGCTCGAGTGGAGAAGACGTGGATGAGCTGGACACACAGAAGAAGAAGAGGAGGAAGAAGAAGAAATCTAAGCACCTGGGCAGGGGTGGCAGTCCTATTTGCAATGGGTCCCCAAATGGCACCCAAGAGAGCAGATCCTGTTTTTTTGGAACATCTGATGAAGAAAAGGGTGACTTGGAAGAACCAAGGCTAAAGAAGAAGAACAAGAGAAAGCACAAAAGCCTAGATCAGGATGCAGCTGAGGATGTCGAAAGCACTAAGCCAAAGAAGAAGAAGCACTCCCGTTAACGCCGCTCCCCGGACAGTTTGCATGAGTTGAATTGTTGACCTTTTGGTTGTAAGAATGCATTAGCCAGGTGTCCAAAGGTACCCAGATTCAAGCAAGCCATTATCTGAAACAATCTCGGCCCATATTTGCAGTACCTCCCCCATCCTGGAAAGATCACCAAAAGCCCACAAACGTGGCAGTTGAGGGGGGGGGGGACCACATCCACTCAAACCTAGTTCTGCACTGTGCACTTTTGGTTGATCAGGAGCTGAAGCTGCAGCCCTCAAGCCATTTGCTCTGACATTGCTCCAAAATCAGACCCTTTGTGATGGAGCAGGATATCAGTCAACGATGAAATAGACAAGCAGTTGCTTGGTGAGCATCAGTACTCACAAGCAATCCCCCCGGATCGTAACAGAAAAGTGATGGAACTGGTGCAGCTTGTTGCCTCCAGAAGGCCTCTTCTGCTGATAGGGGGAACAAGAGTCAGCTCTAAGTTTACCCTCTGCTGGTCCCCCTACCTCCCTCAGTGGGCTCTGGCAGGCTTACCTGCCATCGCCACAGGCAGCAGGAGGACTCTGAGCAGCACTGGGCCGGCTGGTTCCAGACACCCTTTAAATTTCCACAATGCACTGGAAGGTGGGCACAGGGTGGTGTCAGCAGGATGCAAGAGTGTCAGGTGTTGATGCCAATCCTGGGATGCACATCGATCAGCCTTCCCCAACCTCTTGTCCTCCAGATGTGTTGGACTACAGCTCCCAGCGTCTTCCAGCTGGTTGGTGCATGCTGGGATTGGTAGTCCAATGCATCTGGAGGGTACCAGGTCGGGGAAGGCAGACCTAGACTCCTTGGTTCTCAAACCACCAACCCTATAAAGCACATTTAATGTCTCTGTGTTTCATTTCTGCAGCTTCCAATGTTTTAGCGGCCTTTTCTCTTAATTATGAAACATGTTGATGTATGACTTTTTTTAGTGGCTTTTCCGGTTTACGTAGATGCCCACAGTGATGTTAAAAGGTTGTGCACCCGCTTGCGGCAGTGGCGGCAGCGATCTTGCAACCAGGATTTCTTGAACAATGTGCCACAGACCCATAGGGCATCTGTAACGGAGCCCCAAATAAATGGCACAGCAGGGATTGGATGGGGAGGGGCAGAGGGGGGGACGTGTGCCTGCTAATTTGTGGTTTGCAGTATCTGCATTCCTTAGATTTTGTGGGCGCTCTTCAAAAGAGCATGGCGGCACAGAGGGCAGGCAGTGAATTACTTTTGGTGAAACGGTGGGTCACTGCCCGTTAATGCATGAATCAAAAGATGCACTTTGACCTTGATTGCTAACTCATGATTGGCTGTTTTGGGGGTTGTGGGTTTCACTCCCCCTTGCAGCCTTCTGAGGAATGAAATAAAACTTTGGGACAGAAGTCTTATTAAATGGAATTGGTGAGTGTCTGAATTCTCTTTTACCCACCCACCCCCTTCCTCTACACTTTGATCTCTCTTTGGTATCTGCGAAGTTTAACACGCAAAACGTAATTATTTTAACAAAGGAGAGTTCCAATCTCGATGGAAAATCAGGTGCCAGACCAAGAAAGTAAACAGATTAAGTATGAATAGGTGTGTAATAAACCTGCTGCTGGTTTGGGAAAGATCAGAAGATCATCTTACTCGTAATCCCTGCACACGCATGGGTACGGTATGCTCTTCTACTTTGATACATGAACTATTAGAATGTTTTCCTGACTCCCCCACCACCACCCACTCCCCAGTTAACTATATGCTACCTTCTCTCAAGAAGCCAAAATGCACATTTGCTGATACCAGCCGTGTACGTCTCGGGATTTCCAAAGTTCCCAATGAACTAATAGCCATGAGGAAAGCCCTCTTAAAGTCAACCAAAAAGGCAGCCCCGTGTCCACCTTAGAGTTCAAATTTTTGCAACGGTGAATGACAACAGAAGAAAATGGAAGGCAAAGAGGGGACCCAATTCTGTTCTTACTAAGGAGCAGTGCAGACATTTACACGCTGCTTCACAATGGATATGCAGATGTGGGGCAAAAGTAACATCTGGGCCAGCACATTTTCAGATCTGGCTCCTATTTTTTTCAGCAATACTTCATGTAAGTAGCAGCTGCAAAAGCTGCCAACTCATTCATGCAAATTGCCCCCAGGAAGGAATAGCTATATTCCTGGATGTGCAAGACATTATGGGTGCAATTCTATGCATGTTTTGACAGCAATAAGTCCTACAACTCCCAGCACTCCCCAGCCAATGCTGGGAGTTACAGGACTTATTGCTGTCTCAACATGCATAGGATTGCACCCTAAGTCTTCCACATAGCTACATCCCTGCATTTTCCTCTTCCTTCTCCCTGTCTCCTCTGATATCTCTTATATTGGAAGCCGCTGTTTTAAACTGTGAACCACTTTGAATGCTTTGGCAGAAACTCAGTGCAATATTGTAGTGAATAAATACATACCAAGAGTCCCCTAGCATCTTAACAGTCTAATCAGTCCTCCCCAACCTGGTTTTTTTGGACTACAACATCCATCACCCCCAGTCGGCACAGCCACGCTGGTGAGAGGTGATGGGAGTTGTAGATCAACACATTTGGGGGGGCACCAGGTTGGGGAAGGCTGATCTACCTCATCACAATAATCTTTAAGGCGGTCGAAGGCCTTGTGTTGCTTTTGCTGCAACCAGAGTTAACACTGCTACCTCTGGAAGGAGCTGAGAATACTCAAGCACAGTTATGAGCTCTTAATAGGGCTGTCGGCAATTACATCTTAATTAATCATATGAGTTGATTAATCTGTTGAAGAGGCATATGACTAAAGACTAATTCAGGACCAAAGGCAAGCTTTGTTTTTCGATGATGTGCACGTGTGCTGCTTTACTGGGGTCACCTTTGAAGAGGCACCTCCATCCTCCATGAGTGCCAAGGTGGGCCTTGCATCTGCAGTTAGTACCTGTACTAAAAGTAGTTTTTCTAAAATTCTGCTGCCCAGTTAACCAGGGCATCCTTTTAATGGTTCAAATGGTGTCTTTTTTTAATCAACTGACCTAACTGGTTAATCCATTTAAGGCTGCAGTCCTGTGCACGCTTTCCCGGGAGCAAGCCCCTTTGAATCCAGGACAGCGTCTGAGCAAGCATGCCTCGGATTGTGCTATAAATGTTGCAGCTCTAGTACCTGTGGTTTAAATTGAAGACATCAAGGATGAGAAGGAAGGACATGGTGGTCTTTCACATATGTAGGGCTTAAGCCCATTATGGTAAAAACTAGGCTGTCAACTGGTTAGAGCATATTGAATTGAATGAAAGAAATGTGCCTATTATTACTAGAACATCTTTCTGAGATATTTAATGAAGTGTAAGAACACCATATCATCACATACAAAAGTCACCTCTGATTTCTCAAAGGAATTGTTTTATCTTCAGTATAATATTTTTAATCTCTATTACAGCATGCCCAGAAGAACCAAAGTAGCCAAAATACAAAGTCTCAACAGAATCTCCCATAATTTAATCAACTCAATTTTAGTTGATTAATTTACCAATTTCACTGATTAGAGATTGCATAACAAGCTTGAATGACAGACTTGAAAGCACAGAGGCAATATGCCCGGAGCAATCTGCCCCTGTTAAAGGATGCCCCTGCCCCTACCAGGTACAGGCTAAATGCTGAACAGAGAGTGAAGATGGGTTAAGGGCCAGGCCGTTAGTGCTGAGTTGTGTTCCAAAGCAGAGCTTTGGTTATCCTAGGGCAGAAAGACATGCTTCCTCCTGGCTTCACTCCTCACAATCCTCCATGAATTTGTCTAATCCCCTTTTAAAGCTGGCGGTGTTGACAGCCATCTCTATATCTTTTGGTAGTGATCTGTGTCTCTTTGTAAGTAAAATGTCTGTCTCCTGCCCCATTCCTATAGCTCAGGGTGGTAACAACAGTTTTTAAAAGCATGGTACTAAAAGAAGACTCTTACGAGTCCCCTGGATTGCAAGGAGGTCAAATCAGTCCATCCTAAAGGAAATCAACCCTGAGTGCTCATTGGAAGGACAGATACTGAAGCTGAAGCTCAAATGTTTTGGCCACCTAATGCGAAGAGAAAACTCTCTGGAAAAGACCCTGATGCTGGGAAAGACTGAAGGCAAAAGGAGAAGGGGGCGGCAGAGGATGAGATGGCTAGATAGCATCACCGATGCAATGAATATGAACTTGAGCACGCTCCGGGAGAGAGCACAGGACAGGAAGGCCTGGCGTGCTATGGTCCATGGGGTCACGAAGAGTCGGACACGACTGAACGACTGAACAACAACAACTAAAAACAAGAACATGCTCAAAAATGATACAGGAACTGGTCACAGTTATATCCCATTCTTGCATAACTCCAGCTACACAGTTACAAATGCTTCCTTGTATAGTTCTATAAAAGGTAGCACATATGTCCTGGACTACACACTCGTGTGGTGAAACATATTCCATCATGCCATCAGTGTGCATGATGTTCCAGAGCTCTGGTAAACAATACAAGACTCTGCCCTGATGTGCTTACAATCTGAATTTAGAACTGGGAGATTAAAGCGGCACGGCGCTAACAAGAGACAAAGGTAAGCAAATGCAAGCATATGTAGCAATGGTTCTGGTTGGGGAGGAGGAGGAGGGACCAAGTTCACACGTGCCACTTAAAACACTTTTGTGCCTCTCACGTTCAATGCGCTTGGGAGGAGGGCAGTAGCTCAGTGGCAGAGGAGCACAAGCTTTACAAACAAATGGTCCCGGATTCCATCTCCGGACAGAAGCACTGGCCGTGGCTCGACCGGGTTTCAAATGGGAGTCTTTCCCAGTTCTAAAATCCTCCCATCTGAAACCAGGTCGAGCCACTGCCAGCCAGTGAATTCTGAGCGAGAACCCTCCGTTTGGGGAAGCTGTCTGCCCTGGGAATGCATGGAGTTGCACTCGGATAGGTCTGGAAAGTCACTCTGAACCAGTGGTGCAGAACCGCAGATCCGGGGACCAGATCCAGCCCAACTAGGGTCCCAGTCACGGCCATGCCCCTGGCCACAGCGCCTTCCCCCAAGCACCCATTCTTTGGTGGTTTCCCGGCCTTTGCGTGGTTCCCCCCACCCCATTCTAAAAGGTGAAAATGCCCTTCTCAGGCTTAGTGACTGACTGGCAGTAAGAGCTTGAAGCTCAAATCTGCTGGTGTTTTCTGGCCATGCGCCTTTTTCTTCAGGCCCACCCACCGCTGGAATGCAGCCCCCGAGAACTCCTCCAAAATGGAAACCAGCCCTCGGGCTGAGGTTCAATGGCCCTGCTCTAAACAATGGGAGCCGGGGGGGGGGGGTTGCAGAGGAAGGAGAGTGGGGCCACCATCAGCCCTCCTGAGAAGCCAGCTTTATCAGGCATTACCTCTCCCTCAGCTGCCATGCTGCAGCTGCTCCACTAGGCTGTCGCAGAGGGAGAGAGAGGGAATACGGCCACTCCCTCGGCTCAGCTGAGAGACCAACCACTTTTAGCTTCTCCTCCCTTTGAATGTGTTTCTGTTCTAGCTGGTCGTGATAAGAAGCCCGGCTATGTCAGGCTGCGTTGCAGCATCACATCTGGTCTTTACAAGAACCATATAATAACGTTCTTGTTTTCCTTTTCCCACCCCATCCCTTCTTCCTTCCATGTCATGTCTTTTTAGACGGTACACCCAAGGGCAAGGTCTGTCTTTGACTGACCTGTAAGCCGCTCCGGAAGTCTTGCTGGCTAAAGAGCAGGGTATAAATGCTTCCGGTAAATAAACTAGTACGGAGGTTCCATTTTCAGCCCAATCCTATAGATCTCTCTCCTCAGAAGAGCCCAATGCAGTACACTACTCCCAGGTAAGTGTGTGGTGAGAGGATTGCAGCCTTAGCCATCTCTGCTAATAGCCATCGATAGACAGAGGCTGCAAACCTACACTCACTTACCTGAGAGTAAGTACTGAACTCCGTGGGACTTGCTTCTAAGAAGGCATGTCTAGGATCATGCTGTTATCGTCTGTCTCAGGGGGTAGGCTACCTGGTGCCCTCCACATGTTTGGGACTACAATTCCCCAAAGCCCCAGCCAGCATGGCCAATGCTCGGGGATGATAGGGGTTGTGGTGCACAACATCTTGCTCTTTCAAATTCCCCGTTACAGCCCTGTAAATTCGAGGCCATCAGCACAGCCGGAATATATCCCCCACCGCACACACACACCATCACCACCACTCAGAAATGTGGGCTAAATAAAGGCAAAGGTGGGCTTGCCTACAGGGGCTTCTGACGAGAAATGTGTTCTGTGTGCCTTTTTCTGCAATGCATCATGGCTCATTCCGGTGGAGGCTGGTGTCTCTGATGCCAGTGGGGCGGTGAATCCACTCCGGGTTTCAGTCAGAACCAGTCAGATCTCTAAAGGAGCTCTCCAAGGTGCGGAAGCACCTTGGAGAGCTCCTTTAGAGTTCTGACTGGTTCTGACTGAAACCTAGAGGGGATTTGCCACCCCACTGACATCGGAGCCACCAGCCTATGCTGGCTCAGTCTATGCGCAGCTGTGCAGGGTTTCTCTCGGTGTCTGCTGGCCTTCCCTTTGGGGGATGGCCTTGAACTAAATGACCTTCCAGTGCCTAAGTTTTAACCCATCAACCAATAACTTGTAAAGAACACACATATCACCGAAACCTCAATATCTGAGATAACAGGAGAGGTGGTGTGGTATGGTGGTTAAAGTTGGACTTATTAACTTGGGAGGCACAAGATCAAACCTCCACTGAGCCTTTGGCTAATCTCTCTCTCTCTCTCTCTCTCTCTCTCTGTATCTCAGTTTAACCTACCTCACAAAGTTGTTGTGAAGATAACACAGGGCGAGGGACCATCTGTGCTTCCTCAGGGGAAGGGCGCAGGTAAAAATGTAATTTTAAAAAACATACGCAGCTGATAAAAAGCTGCTCCTCATGTGAACAGAAAAGCTTTCCTTTAACATTCCCCGTCACAGTAGATCCAAACCAAAGCCTCACAATTATTAGTTACTGGTTATTATTAGTTATATTTCTAATAGAGCTTCGGCTATTGGGTGGTATACAAATGAAATAAATAAATATTTTATTTATATAATTATGGATGGATTTCTAGAACCCAGGGTCCTCCCATGAAGTTGATGGTGGGAGGTTCAGGGCAGATAAAAGGAAGTCCTTATTCACACCGCGGCACATTGCTAAACTGTGGAGTTCGCTGTCACGAGACCTAGTGATGACCACCAATTTGGATGCTCGAAAGGGGGATTATGCAAATTCACTGAGGATAAGGCTAGCAAAGGCTTTGAGTCATCCTGGCTATACATTGCCTCCGGTCTGTGTACACCCGTTGCTGGGGCGCACAAGCGGGGGGGGGGGGTGCTGTTGCACTCGGGTCTCGCTTGCGGGCTTCCCACAGGCAGCTGGCTGGCCGCTGTGCGAACAGAATGCTAGCAGAGGAACTCGGTGGCAACTTACTTCCATGTTCTCTGCTGCAGCCATCAAATTTTTTTGGCCAGGAGGATGTCAGCTGGAGAAGAAGGGAGGGGTGAACAGCTCTGCAGCCCCGCCCGAGTTTGTTCAGTAGAAGGAAGAAAATCACTCTCCGCTTCCAAGCCTCTGCCTGGCAAAGTTGTAATTCTGGACAGCCAGTGTGCTGTGGTGGTTAGAGTACTGAACTGAGGCTCAGGAGACCTGGGTTCGAGTTCCTCCTACTCAACCATGAAGCTCACTGGGTGGCTTTGGGCCAGTCACTGCCTCTCAGCCTAACCCGCCGCACAGGGCTGTTGTGAGGATACAGTGGAGAGGAGGATCATGTGAGCCGCTTTGGGATCCTTGGAGAAAAAGGCAGGATATAACTGTAATAAATAAATAACCCAGAAGCGTCTGAGCCCCGAGTTCTAGAAAAGGAGAGGAAGAGAGATGCTGCATGTCCCACTTTGCATCACTGTTTGGCTATTTTTCACAGCCGCACTCATTCCTGAGCTGGAATCGCAGTGCACGGGGGAGAGGTGGAAACACGGAATGATGAGGAAAAGGGATTACTTTCTATTAAGAGAGATGGTGAGGCTCAAGTTTGAGCGGAATCACCACCATGAAAGCCCATTCCCTAATCATGTGTGGGAAGTCCCTGTGGCTCTTCAGAGGTGGTGGAAATGCACTCTGCAGCTGATCAGGAGCACCGCCGCCTGTTCACACCGGGTATGTTCTAGGAGTGACGACCTGGCACTGCGAGCAAGAGGCACCGGCACATCGTCACACTTCTTATGCCCTAGGGCCGAGCCCTGGCATGAAAAAGCCGATGCGCTCTGCACCTGCTCAGGGACACTATCGCCTCTTCATACCTGATCTGTCCTAGCCGTGAGGTGAAAAAGAGGCACTCCGCACCTGCTCCGGGGCACCGTCATCTCCTCACACCTGACGCGTCCCAGGGGTGCGCCGCGGCACTGAAAACAAGGGGCGCTCTGTGCATGCCCGGGAGCACCGTCACCTGCTCCCCTCTGCTCCAGGCCCACGCCCTGCTGGCACGCAGGAGGAGGCGGCGGCGGCGGCCGTCGCGACGCCGCGCCTCCCCGTCGCCGCCCGCGCCCTCCCCGCGGCCGGCCGGGACGCGGCGCGCTCGAGGCGGAGCCGGCGCTCCCCGGCGGCCCGGCAGGGGGCTGATAAAGAGCGCGCGGCGGGCGGCGGCGCAGACGCTGCGCGGCTGGCACGGGCCGCAGGCCGGCGGCATGGCGGCGCTGCTGGGCTCGTACGCGTGGGCGGAGCGGCCGGACGGCCCGGCTCTGGAGCCGCGCGGCGGCGGAGGGGCGCCGGGGCCGCGCGGCGAGAAGGGCCCCGCCGACAGCCGCATCCGCCGCCCCATGAACGCCTTCATGGTGTGGGCCAAGGACGAGAGGAAGCGCCTGGCCGCCCAGAACCCGGACCTGCACAACGCCGAGCTCAGCAAGATGCTGGGTGCGTGAGCCGCGCGGCGCCCCGGCGGGCGGGGGGCGGGCGGGGGGGGGCCCCACCTCCGCGGCCTCTGCGCCTCTGCCGCCGCCGCCGCCGCCGCTCCGCCCGGCCCGCGGGAGCGGCTCGCGGGCAGCCCCGGCCCGGCGGAGGAGTTCCGCGCAGCGCCGGCGCCCTGCGCCCGTAGCGCGGCGATGATCATCACCCCCGTCATCCCCGCCGTCCCCCCATCACGACAGCGACGACAGTAATGTCCAGCCCGCGTAAGCCCCCTTTGCTTTCGGAGGAGGCCTTCAGCGCGCGCCTAAATCTCCCCCCTTGACGCGGACGGGCGAAGCGCGCGGGCTTCGGGCTCCCTCGCTGGGAAAAAACGGCGCTCCGCAGTTGATGCAGTCGTTCATTATTACGGATGAATTAGCCGCTTCAGAGGCAAGGGCTGCCACCGCGTTCTTCCGCGACATCCCACACAACTGCCCTGCAGAATCGCGGCAGTGGCCAGCTATTCGTTGGGCGCATTCCGCCCAGATTTTATTTCGGTTGGGGTTTGCCCGGGTGTGTTTCCTGGGGGATCGGGCCCCGGGTTTGGGGGGTTAGGCTGGCCAGCGGTCGAGAAATTAAATCTGTTTTCTCTCTTCCTTTCGCATTTGTGAAAGATGAGACCTGTGAGTGGGAAAAGGGAGTTTTGCCTGGAAGGTTTTGAAAATCAGTCTGTCCTCTTTTCGGTTTTCTTCGTCACTTTCTTAAAACGTAGCCGGTACCAAAGTTTAAATTAGGTACCTTTATTATGGGTGTCCGCAGTTGCAAAGAACCCATTAGACAGAATGAGACTCGGCTATCAAATTTATTATACATCTGGCTTATTACAAATTAACGAAATAGAGACGGGTGAATGTTTTGTCAGTAGAGGTCAAGATGCGGGGCGGGGGGGTTGCAAGCGCTAACAGAATAGCGTCCTAAAACAGAAGAAAAGAATAGTATGACTATTTTGCGGGGTATTCACAATTAGTAATGTTTGAGGTTTCTCATTTCCTTTGCAAAGTCATATATAACAGCACACTTATTTTTACCTGAGGAATGTAAAGTATGGCTGGATTTTATGGCTTTTAAAATAAAAGGTGAATGTTTATTAATATTCTGGTTTGGGTCTTAGCTTGGCCACACTAAGGAAGACTGCTGATCTGTTTTTGGAAGAATACAGAAAAGGATTTTTAAATCATGTAGAAGTTAAAATGTGCAAAGAAAAGGCAACGACTCAAATTTATTTCTCAATATTCGTTTAGGTTGCATCTCCAGGCATTTGCCAGGGAGTTAAGCAATGCATGTTAATAAATATTTATCATTTTAACTAGTTACATGTCCATAAAAGGTGCCTGAAATAGTAAATGCTTAAAAGAAAATAGTTAAAGCCCCAATAAGGACTATAATATTTTTTTCTAAATCAGGATAAAATAAACAAAATCAACACTTAGCCGCCACAAAGCAAAGCAATTCAGTGACATCCTAAAACATCTGATGTACGAAGCATTGGGTTGTATCCAAAGTTAGTCTAACTTGGCGCCATTCATTTCAATGGGTTTAATTTATGTAGGATTTAACATTACATACAACCCAGTACGACCCAGAGTGGTTGGCACCACCACTTTAATTTGAATTGGTCTCTGTGTGGAAAGGAACCGTTCTTTTGGAAACCAAATTATTTTATTTACAATCACACTTTTGGAATAGGAATTAACTTTAGATTATAGGGGAGGAGAGGAACTTGGCGACAGGGTAGCAATCTCAGTTTGTTTTCAACGTCTGTTTTTAATACCTTTTAGGCTGCAACCCTATACACACTTACTCGGGAGTAAGCACCACAGAAATGCAATAGAGCACTGCCTGTTACAGCACAATCCTATACTTGTCCACTTAGAAGCAAGTCCCATTGAGTTCAGTGGGGCTTACTCTCAGGTAAGTAGCGATAGGATTGCAGCCCTACCGTGCGTGTTCTCTTAAGCATGCCTCCTTTTGAAGCAATTGCCTCTCAGATCAAAGCAGGTCCCTGTTTTCAAGGGGTTATCCTGAGTCTCTTCCTCTTAAATAGAGAATACAAGGGACTTTCAAGTATTTGGATCAGCCCCTTAGGTTTGTACTGCCTGATCCTAGCCATGGTCACTTAGGAATCAATCCCATTTCTTTCAGTGGGATTTACTTCCAAGTAAGTATATGTAGGGTTGCAGCAGTGAACTTGGTCGGGGAGTGGTGGAGAAAGAATCTCTGTGTTTAAACTTGTAGGGTCTGAGGGGATTTTGTTTTGTTTTTAATTCTCAAATGCTGGGAATTCAGAGTAAGCCTTACACATTTTTTCCACAGTTTTTGAATCTTCTATCATGTGTGTCTCCCTTTCATCTTTGTCTTTTTTTTTTTCTAAACTGAAGAGCCTTTTCTTGTTAGGAAGTTGTTCCAACCCTGTGATCATTCAAGTTGCCCTTTTTTCACCTGTCCCAGCATTGCAATGCCCAAATCCCAAAATACCACTTTGGGGTTCCTGGGACCGGAACCAGTGGAGAGCCAGTGCTCAGCACCTTGGAGAGCTCCTTCAGAGTTCTGACTGGTTCTGATAGAAATCCAGAGCAGATTTACCACCCCATTGACATCAGAGCCACCAGTCTCCACTGGCCAGAACTATACACAGTATTCCAAGTATGCTGTGCCACAGAGTTGTAAAAACTGTATTGGAAGTTTTACTTTCACTTCTTTTCCTAATAATCCCTAGCATGGAATTCGCCGTTTTCATGGCAGCTGCACACCCAGCTGATACTTGCATTGACTTTGCCACAATGGCCCTAAGATCTCATACCTGTATATTCACTGCCAGTTCTCATCCCATCAGTCTATATTATATGTAATTAGGGTTTTGTTTTGTTTTCTTTTGTTTGCCCCAGTGTGCATCACAATTAATTATACTGCATCTCATTTGCCAATTTGTGACCTCGTCCCCCAGTTTGGAGAAATCCTTTGGGTGCTCTTCATAGCCTGCTCAGGATCTCGCCATCCTAAATAATTAGATGTCATCAGCAAACTTGGTTACTCACTGCTCTCCAGACCATTGCTTATGCAGGATCGGACCCTGGTAACAACCTCTGCATCCAAAGGAAATGTTATGAATAGGAATATCTTGGAATGCTGAGAGCTCTTTATTTAGAATTAATAATAATAACAACAATAACACCTCAGAGCCTATGGCCAGACATTCTGTGCTGGTGATAAATGATGCAAGCCAGACTTATCTGTGTAAATTGCTCACTTTGCATGTTTGAATTGCAAATCTGAGAAGATTTGCTGTGTTACTATGTAACAGGAGAAAGAGGTTAAGGGCTGGGCACTTAACTAGGCTTCTATTTGGGGTTTCTTTTATCCCATTCAGTCATAAGAGAACTGGAGGAAGGTTGGGATCTTCACGGGATATGGAGTTGGTAGGAGCTGTGTAGAAACAAAGCGACAAATACTGTGCACTCTTTCCTCCACTCCCTCTGGAAGGGCTCTGTAACTTGACTTAGCTTCAAAACAGGCTGAAATTCAACAGGTGTATCTCTGTTCCTGAATCTCCATGCCCAGAAAAGTTGTACCTCTTGAACTGCTGCCTACCAAACAGCAGCTGGTGGCACAGGCATCCTTCTAGGTAAAAAAAAAGAAAAAGTGGCAGCCCTGGGGAGGGAGGGGTTTGGAAAGACATTGTGAGCTGGACCCTCCTCACAGATTCTGTGTCCTTCCTATAGCTACTCTGGATGGGGGCTTCTCCCATTCTCCTCCAGCAGTGCTGCGAATCGTGGTCAGGAAGATGGGAAGGATCTGGAGGCAAAGGTGTATGCAGTGACAATTTTATTTCTTTGCCTGCAATTGTCCATTTCGTGGTTAAGATTCCTATCTCTAGGACCAGTCCACAGAACTTCAGATACCGTTTTCCTGCGCCCATCTCTCCAGATTGGCAGTCAAAGCCAAAACCTGAAACGCCAGACTTCAATTCTGACTGCTTTTCCAAGCTAACATTGCATAGCGCTGGAACTTGAGCATCTGTGCTCTTTTGGAGAGATGGAAGGAAGCATTTGTGATGATGCACCTCATCAAAAGCGATCGCTCATTATCGGGAGGGGAGGGTGTCTCTCTTGCAAGTTCCTTTTCCGTTCCTTGGTACAGCAACACCGCAATCCTGTGAGTCCCATTGAGTTCAGTGGGGCTTACTCTTGGGAAAATGGGTAGAGGGTTGAAGCCTAACACTCCAGGACCAAAAGACTTTTGAATTAACGGACATTCTGATTAAATTTGCTCTTGCTAATTAAATTGGCTCTTATCCACTGAGGGGAGGGGGGCTGTATGTCACTTTTGAATGTGCCTCTGTCACTTGCTGAACATCCCATGTTCAGATTGGCTGATGGCCCCAACCCTGTTTCCTTGTCTTGTTTTTATGGATTTATGCCCCCAACATGCCCTCCAACTCTAGTTATCTAATAGGCAGAGTCATAAGAATCCTTTGCAAATGAACCTTGATAAATGTCTTACCTAATTTGTGGGGGAGTACATGGCTTCTCACAAATGTGGGCCGGCTATTTCCGTGTACTGAGTTTGTACTTAAGAATGGAACTTCTCACTGTACTGTTCTGTATCCAACATGCAGCCTCTCTGTTGTTCCATACTTTGGAATTTACCTGTGAAACGTTTTTATTTATTAAATTTATTTATTAAATTTATTAATCGCCCATCTGCCTGGTCACCCACTTGAATTTGAACTCCTGAATATACTTGGCTGTTGAGATGCTGGGCGACAGCAAAGAAACACGCACATATATAAATACCAGGAAATTGCCAGTGAACTTGGTTGGGTGACACTGAATTCTTGTAGACGTGCACGCTCTCTCTCGGATATGACGTGGCATGTCATTTGAACACTTTGCATTTTGGAAAATGCAAGATGGACATTTTATCAATGAAATATTGAATATTAATACGTATTAATATTTAATATTTTATTTATGAGAGAAGGAGAAATCTGTGACCATCCTCTCTACACCACCATTCACAATGCTGTGAACCACCATCCTGTGCCCCCCCAGTTCTCTTTGTTTCAAAACAAAAAATCCCAGATGTTTTAGTCTTGTAGCAATAACCCCTGTGTGAATACTCTGCTGAATTTAATTCTAAAACAAACATCAGCATATACATTATCCTTTAGCCCAGGAAACCCATGTTCCTAGTTAAATGTCATTATAGCTTGTATAAATGTGTTCCCTGTGCAGTGGTTACAATCTTGTTCTTTCCCACAACGTCCGGGTGAGGTGAGCTGTTGTTTCCCAGCCCTTGAGAGATGGAGAGCTGAGAGGAGGGAGGGAGACCTGCTGAGGGACACTCACTCGTTTCTTCAAAACATGGTGGGAGGCCTGGGCTCCTTAAAAAGTTGTTGTGTGAGGCTGTGGCCTAGTGCTCCCCTCCCTAAACATGCCACATGCAGGGTGCTACAGCCAAAAAGATGCGCTCCGTAGCAGACTGCCCCCTCATTCCAGAGGCGGGTCGGCTCCGTGAACAGCCCCTGGTGTTGACCTTAGTGTTTGGTCAGGCTTGGGTTGGCAGGCCTTTAATGGCCTCTCAGACCCGAGGCTGATACTTTATCCTCCACCACCCCATGAGGTGACCTGTGGTTTGCTCACTGGGTGACCTCGGACCAGTCGTAGGCACTCAGCCTCACCTTTCTCACAGTCTTGTTGGGAAGATAAAATGCAGGGAGGGCTGGGCACCTGTACGCTGCTGTGAGGTCCTGTTGGCGGGGGGGCGGGTAAAGTGAGGTCCTGTGAGGTCCTGTTGGCGGGGGGGCGGGTAAAGTGTAGGCATACATGAAATAAATGAGGAGAAAAATCCTGTTTGCCCCGGCACAATCCAGTGGAATGCTCTCCCCGTTTACTTCTTTGGGGTTTCAGAGGGGAAATCCTTGCTAGATGATACCCCCGAGTTGAACTTTTGTTATTTCACTGTTTATGCACTACTGTCAATTTGCACAGCCCTTAGCAGAGTGACATAATTGCTAATAATAATTGATGATGATGATAATGGGTAAATAATGATGTGCAAGCCCTTGCCCCCAGAAGTTTGCAATGTAAACATTGACAGTGCGAAGAGACTAAAAGATAATGTCGAGAACGGAGAGCGAGAAATGTAGCGAGGCCACGTGTGAGCGAATGTTCTTCGTTCAGTGACGATTCTATTTCTTTGCCTCGCTTAATCCCTTCAGTGCACTATAAAAAGGAGGAAAACTTCTTCTTGTCCTTGCAGGCAAGTCCTGGAAGTCCTTAACGCCATCCCAGAAGAGGCCGTACGTGGAAGAGGCGGAGAGGCTGAGGGTCCAGCACATGCAGGACTACCCCAACTACAAATACCGGCCCCGACGGAAGAAGCAGGTCAAGCGGATCTGCAAGCGGGTGGATCCGAGCTTCTTGCTGGGGAACCTCTCCAGGGATCAGGACCCCGTGCCGGAGAAGAGGCCGTGCAGCAGGGCGGTGGGCAAGAAGGATGGGCAGGCCGACTACTCGCCCGCCTCGATCCTGCCGAGCCTTGGGAGATACCGAGAGGCCCAAGGCAACAATGCTGGTGCCCCCATGGAGGCCTATCCCTACGGCCTGCCCACTCCGCCTGAGATGTCCCCGTTGGATGTGATAGACCCCGAGCAGAGCTTCTTCTCCTCCCCCTGCTCCGAAGACCCTCACCATCCTCACCTGTCTGGAGCCCCCTACCCTCTGGACTATGCCCCCAGCCCTCTGCAATGTGGCCACCCTCTTGGCCACATGGCAGTCCCCCGGGCAGCTTCCTCCATGCACCCTGCTCCCTCGGCTTGCCCGCCTCCTGCCTCGGGCAATTATTACTCCCCGGCTTTCCACCCCACCATCCAGCCCCCCAACCTCCACGCCCACCTCGGCCAGCTCTCTCCTCCCCCCGAGCATCAGAACTTTGAGGGCCTGGACCAGTTGAGCCATGCAGAGCTGCTGGAGGAGATGGACCGCACTGAGTTTGACCAGTACCTGAACGCCCCCGGAGATCCCGAGCCCAACGGGCTGATCGTCAGCGGGCACATTCAAGTGTCGCAGGCGGCTGGGGGCTCGCGCTCCTCCGAGACCAGCCTTATTTCTGTCCTGGCAGATGCCACGGCCACGTACTACAATAACTACAGCGTTTCTTAGATTCAAGAGGAAAACTCTGCCCCATGGACCGGCCGAGGAAGGACTCAAGGAGTTTTCTTGGACAAACAACTGTCTTTGGGCATCTCTGACCTCTCTGTCCCTTCTCCTCAGGGTTGCCCTGTCTGAACTGAAATAACTTTGGAGCATTCTCTCTAATAGGTAATTACTAATTTATCCAAATTTCCTCTCCCCCTGTCCCCCCCCCATCTCAATATTGAGTATCTTGACTTCAGAGTGGAATTTGTGTTCAAGAGTTCTGTCATATGCAAGTCCCATTCATTGGTCATGGGCTTGTTGCAGGAGGCCTTTGCTGCTCAGATGTCTTTCTTGAGAGTTCGTTGATGCTTCAAAGGATAAAGGGAGACATCTCAATTGACTAGAAGAGCATCTCATCAGAACAGCCTTCCCCACCCTGTTGCCCTCCATGTGTTTGAACTACAAGTTCCATAATTCCCAGCCAGTGTGGCCTGCGGCTGGTTTGCATACTGAACTCTGTTCGAATTAGAAATGGGCAGTCGCCTAACCATGTCACCCTTCATTCTCCTGTACAGCAATACTAGTTTTCAAAATGGGGATAACGGGTAAAATGGCATTACTCTGTGCTGCGTTTCTAAACAAAAAAAATCTTGCCTGTGTTCGGTTTTTACAATTATTTTTAAGCAGCAAGCTGGCTGTTGCTCTTTGCTGCCTCAGCCCCCGCCCTCCTTTCCCCTTTCAAACTTATTTTTAAATGGAAGACCAACTTTACTCCAGCTTATTCAGTGACAATTCTGCCTACAACACACACACACACGCACACACACACACACGAACGGGACTAATTGGCTGTGAGATTGTTTCCATTTTTATGATCAAAGCTCCCAAAATATGAACAGTCCTATCTAAACCAGATAATATTCGGCTGAAATTACAAGTGGACATGCACAAATCAGTGTCAGTAATTCTACTTGCAGTAGTACTAGATTTCCCGTTATCCCTCACTATATGTGTGTCTATTTCCAGCAGCATTGGCTATGCTGGCTGGGAATTGATGGGAGTTGTAGTTCAGGATGTCTGAGGGCACCAGGGTTAGGAAAGGCTTGTGTACTGTTTCTAAAAACATAATGTTGTCATATTACACCTTGGTGTGATGACATTGCTGAGAATTGCTCTCCTAGTAATGACATTTTTGTCCAAACATTTAACCTAAATTAATCTTAGAAATCTTGATGCAGCCCACTGCTCCAGTGGTTTTGCTGAATGCTTTCAGCCTTCCCCCAGGCATTTTTTTTCTTTCAGTCTTGAGGAGAGCTGTCAACTTGTCCCCTGCTTCCATTTTTGTTTTCCTCCTGGCCAACGTTAATTAAATTATGGAGTAGGACAATGAGCCGCTCCCTGCTGGGCCCATTCCATGTCTGGTAAACCTGTTGGCCACAATGGTGTCAGGCACACCTCCAGTTGCCACGTTGCTTTGCGCAACTGCGCATGGGTGCGCATTCTCAGTGCGGCAAGGAAACAAAGAGGCTTGTTTGGCCTGGCGCCACCTCCTTCCAGCCCACTCCAGAAGAGGGTTCCTAAGCTATAATGCACCCATTTCTCTGGAGCTCAACTCACGGGGTTGTGTCTTTTCCCCCGGGTCTGCCACCAAGTCTGTATTCAACAGAGAGCTGCTGCAGCCAATCTCTGCTTCTTGTTCAGTGGGCCTGTATAATAATACATGTTCACACATCGCCATTTGAAGTGTATATGTGAAATATGACCTGAAAATATGGCTGACTTTGGGCAGGGGGTGCGGGGGTTGACAGCAGCAACAGTCAAATTACCAGCTCATATAACCTATATAAGCAGCAAGTATGTTGTTTCCGTACTGTAGCTACACCAAAGATCTTGTCATTTTGTAAGCTGAGAAGATCTTTTTTAGCGGCCCAGCAACTGCGTCCACTGTTGCAATCCCACTGACTTTAGTAGAATTACGCTCAGGTAAATGATTTATGGCCCAGTCTTTAAACTGCAGTGTGCACGTGGTTTGTTGACTACTGCTCTGGCCTAACGTGGGAAAATACGTTTTCCCACCGGTTATGTGGGCATTACAGAAACGTTAACATCTTGTTTGCAGTCAGATAATGTTCCTAAACATTTTAAGAATGCGTTTAGTGATTGATTTCAGAGGCTGCCTGTGGTTATTTGGTGTGGAGGAGAAAGCATAGCACACTACATATGTTCAGAGGCATTTTTACTGATTCATAGGCTCCAGGGCTAAATCTTAGCTCCGCTTAAGCCCTGCGTCGTGTGAACTTAATTTAATAGCCTTTTTGTCTGTCTGTTTTTAGTCTCTTTTGTTCTTTCTTTGCTTTCTGTGTTTTTTTGTCTTTCAGTCTGTCTTTCTTTCTCTCCTTCTCTCCTTCTACTTTCACCACAACCATCTTCCTTGTTGTTGCGATATGGACTGCGAAGAGCTTTGTTGAGAAGGATTCATAACATTACTGTTTCCATCCTTGAAGGAAGATACTTCAATGTTTAGAAATTTTTAAAAGTCCCTTTTCAATGTCGGTATAGTTCTGCCTGAAATGACACTGTAAATATATTCGTTTCACAACATCCCCCCACCCCACCATGCACACATATTTTGTATTGCTAGAACTTTCTTGTACTGATGGAAATTGACTGTGTTTCTTTGTTAATCAGTTATTTAACAGAGTTAATCTTAATGTAATGATTAGTTAGCAGGTTTATATAATTCTGTTTTTGTTTTTCTAGTTTTATTCCTGACATGTGTGCTTTCTTCTACAAATAATGCTTTTATATATAAAAATAAATAAATGAATAAAAATCACAAAAGTTACGCTAAAATATTCCCTTTTGTTTTATTTTCCTTTATGCTCTTGAGGAAGTATGGATGATTTTAGTTTGCATAAAAGATTTAAAGGCACAATCGTATGCATGTTTAGACAGAAAAAGGTCATACAACTCCCAGCATGCTGGCTGGGGAATGCTGGGAGTTGTAGGACATTGTTCTGTCTAAACATGCATAGGATTGTGCCCTATGTTAAATCATTTTTATATGGACATGATGAATCTTTTTAGACCAAGGTAGACTACCTGGTGTCCTCCAGAAGTTTTGGACTGCAACGCCCACAATCTCTGAATATTAGCCATGCTGCATGGGGCTAATGGGGCTTGCAGTCCAAAATCTCTGTAGGGCACCCAGTTGCCTTCCCCTTGTTCTAGATAGTGGCAGGCTCTGGAGTGGGCCAGCAGTTGTCATTGTGTTCTGTAATCCTTTCTGTCTTCACACAGTTTCCCATATCATTAAAAAATATATATATATATCAGTTATTCCATATGTGGTTCAATGGATTCAGAGTTTAAAATGGATGTCAGTTGATTTTTCAGACAAACAGCAAGGAAAGGCTGTTGCCTCCATGCCTTGTTCTGGGGCTTCTAAGAGTTATTTGGCTGGCCACTGTTGGAAACAGAGTACTGGGGTAGAGGGACGTTTTGGTGCTATGCTATTTAGCAGGGCATTTTGAGCTACCTTGAATACGCACAGCCCTGTATTATAATCATCCTTTAAATATACAGCAGAATGTTTATCCCAGACGATTGTCATCAGATTCAGTCTTTGACTGGATTCCTTGCTAAAGCTGGTGCCATCCTTCAATGCTGAAGACTTTTGAGATGGACTAAACTCCTTGCTGTGTGTTCTTGTTGAAAGAAGCCTCTTTGTACCTGACGGACAGGCATAGGAGAGAGAGGAGGGCTGTGGGCATTGCCTGCATATTGCATTTAATGAGCTTCCAACCTTTAAGGATTTGTTTGCTTATTCCCCTCCGGCTGCGTTTAGGTGCCGTGGTAGGGAGCTCTTAAACACATCTGAGAGTGAGCCATTTCTGCTTCATGGGGTTAGAAATTCCAAGCAAGTCCCTACACCTGCATGCTATCATCTTTGACCTCTGGAAACCAAGAAAGGTTTCCACTTTGTCAGAATTCTACAGACCTGAGCAGAATTTTGCCTGCTTGTCAGCATCCTGGAGTTGGAAGGAACCTCAAAGATCATCTAGTCTGCTCCCCTGCAGGAAATCCATCCTGCAGCACCCTTAATTGGTGGCCTTCTGGGCTCTGCTTAAAAATCTCCAAATTAGGAATGGGGAACGTATCACCCTCCAGATGTTGCCAGACTGCAACTCCCATCTTCCCTCACCATTGGCTTTGCTGGCTAGGGTTGATGGGAGTTGTAGTCCAACAACATCTGGAGGGCCGCACATTCCCTTTCATGCTCAAAACTGGGTGAGCAACTTACGGCTCTCCAGATGGTTTGGCCTACAAATCCCTTCGCCATTAGCAAACAGTGGTGAGCAATGATGGGAGTTGTAGTCCAACCATACCTGGAGGGCCACAGAGTGCCCACCCCTGCTCTAAATGAAGGCGAACCTACCACCATCTGAGGCAGTCTGCTGCACTGTTGAACAACTTATACCATCCGAGAGTTCTCTCTAATCTTTAGTCAAACTCCTTTTTCTTGTAGTTTGAACTTATTGGTTTGGGTCCTAACTGAGGAGCCACAGAAAACAAATCGGCTCCATCTTCTGCACGACAGCCTCACAGGTTTTTGAAGACCACTATCATATTTCCCCTTAATCATCTCCAGACAAAACATCCCCAGTTTTTCAACTGCTCCTCATAGAGCTTAGTCTTGAGACCCCCGTCACACTCACTATCTTGATCATCATCTTCTGAACACCTTTGTTTGTGGATATCCTCCTTAAATTGTAGCAGAACTGGACACAGTCCTCCAGATGAGCATGGAAGGGTGGAAAGCCAGGAAAACTGGGCAATGTTCGTTACAGCCCAAACACGAGCATTTGCAGCACACACACCCTGTAAAGTGTCACGAGGGGAGGGCAACTTGGTGGCCTCTAGATGTTTTGGACTACAAATCCCATCAGCTCCAGCCAGAATGGCCTGGAATAATAGGAGTGGTAGTCCAAAACTTCTAGAGGTCACCAGGTTGCCTATGCTAATGCTGTTGTCAGGCAGATGGTCTCAGTCAAGAAGAGGGGGACTTGTAGCGCATGCACGCACGCATTATGGGTTTTATGTGCTGTGGTCATGCATGCCTGCACACACAGTGCTGCCATGTTGGGATCTGTCCACTAACAGGCAGTGCGCAGAGGTGAAGAGGGCACCATTTGGCAGTGTGCTTTGGGTGAGAGTTGGCTTTTCCTACACAAAGGAAAGACGCTTGGCATTTGAGCAGCTACATAGGAATATAAGAGTCATACCCTGGGTCCATCTAGCCCAGTATTGTTGACACTGACTGGCAGCGGCTGTCCAGGGAGGAATATTTCCAGCCCTACCTGGAGATGCTGGGGATTGAACCGGAGACCTTCTGCATGCAAAGCAGGTGCTCAACCACTGAGCCATGGCCCCTCCTGTTCCATTACAGTAATGCCCAGGAGGGTTTATGACATACGCGATATCTATGCTATCAGACTGTCTGTCTCAGTTCACCCGATGCCGACTGAATGAATGAATGAATGAATGAGATTGGAAAAATTAATATTCCTTAGTTTGGCACTTAAACATAAATAGCATGGACTAAAATCTCTACATCACCCCCATAAGCTTGCATTAAAGCAGGGATGTGTATATTGGGGGTGAGAAATGGGCCTTCTAACCACTGTCAATGTTGTCACTGAAGTATGTCACTAGGCAACTGATCTCTGTCGCTGGTTCCATTTTCTAGCATGCATCTTGACAGGCATATCTGCATCACAAACTCTCATGGCTTCCCCCCACCCCCAAATCCTGGGGGGGTTGTAGTTCAGAGAGGATGCTCTCTCTTAGACAACACTAGTCCCACCCCCACCCCCCACAGGACTTAAGTTCCCCAGATTTGCAGGCAGTGCTCAATCCAATGTAAAGTTAGTGGCATAGATTTGCCCCAAGCTCATAAGGCGGCGGCGACCGTTTTGGTATGTAATTAGCCGCTGTTGTTTGGCACACTGGCAGAAGTAATGTCTAAACATATCATTACTTTATGAAATGCTTGATTGCATTTAATTGGTTTATTAAAAGCTTTGCTTGGGAACTATAGACAGATTCCACTTAACGAAGGCTGAACAGCATTCATCTGTCTGCCAGGTGGAATTTTTAATCAATTGCTTATTGATTGATTGAGGTGTGCACCTCAAAAATGTGTCATTTTGCAACAGCCAGTTTGGTCTTTCCATGCATGCAGAACAGGCTTGTGTGAAATGGGCACCTAGATGTTGATAGCTCCTTTATCACAAAGACAGGATCTTGCCACCCAGCAATTACACAAACCCTCATCAAAGCAGCATACGGAAACAAGCAACAAGCCACCCCTGCGTTGCCTTCTTGTGGTTTTTCCATGCCTCAGAAGCTCTCATTATTTAATATTGTTTCTTGTATAGCAGTTCATTGGGGCAGGCAGAGGAAGAGTGCCATTAGAAATCAGAAATGGCAGTATTCGGAAACCATCTCCCAGGGCATTCGGTCACTGACCTTCAAGTGGCCATTGTGAAACAAAGAAACTTCAAAGGGATATTACAGTAAGAGATTACTGACTTAGAATACACAAAGAAGTTTAATTCTATCACCAGAGGCTTGAATCAGGATAAAAGATTTTTATTGTACTACACGTGTTAATTGGCTTACTCCTGGGATGCTTGCATTATCAGCGATCTGAATGACCACTGTGGATAATGTGACTCGCTTTTTGCATTTAATTTCCTTCTGACCTTATTGTTTACAATTACACACACACACACACACACACACCAACTTAATTGGACTAGTTGAAGTTGAAATCTGCAGTGCCATGTATTTATAATCTGTCAACATTTAGTCGCCCGTAGCAGATTTTAATAGAAGTTGCAATAAAACCATATCTGAAATGATAAGCAGCCATAGTAGTTGAAACAGAAAATCAGCAGCAGTAAATCAGATAGCAATAAAGCCTCAGGAAACGTGTAAAAACAAGCATCCCCAAAGATTCCATATTCTTTCTTTTTCTCCGTCAATGGAATCACATACTCAGAGGGGTAGTGGTGTAAGTTTGTTACAGCAAAAACAATGAGTCTTGAGGCAACTTAAAGACAAACTCATTTATTCTGGCATAAGCTTTCGTGGACACATGAAGTCTTAACCTCAAACTGGCAGTTTTATATACACATGCTGGGGGAGACGGGAGATGTAATCTGAGGAAACTGAAATGCAAAAAGACCTTACTGTCTATACTTACCTTTAGTATTATCTTAACAGTTGTCATTCACAAAAAGCTGTAGGGTGATAACACAAACATTGTTGCAGTGGTGAGCCAATTAACATATGGAGTGTGATTTAAATCAAAACAAAACACACCTTTGTCCTTATTCGATCCACAGAAAATAGAACTGAATCTGTTGATGAATTGCTAAAGTACAATTCAAGATGGTGAGAAGCCCAGAAACGAAGTCCTGTGAAGAATGGTTGAAAGATCTGGGTATGGTTAGCCCAGAGATGAGGTAAGGGAGACATGATAGCTGTCTTCAAACATCTGAAAGGCTTCCATGTGGAAAATGAAGCAGAGTTGTTCTCCATTGCTCCAGAGGGCAGGTTGAGAACAAACGGGTGGAAATTTCAGGGAAGCAGATTTTAGCTCATCATTAGGAGAAACTTCCTAATGGAACAACCTTTGCAACTGTGGAACAGTCTGCCACAGGAGGTATTTAACAGAGACTGGATGGCCATCTGTCCAAGATGGAACATAAGGAAGTCGCCTTATATCAAGTTAAAAAATCAGTCCATCCAGCCCAGTATTGTTGACACTTCATGGCAGGAGTTTTCCAGGGTTTCAGGCAGGAATTTTTCCAGCCCTACCTGGAGATTTGGAGGATTGGGACTTGCTGCATGCAAAGCAGGTGCTCTGCCACTCAGCTATGGCCCTTCCCATGCTGTGGTTGCATTCTGCATTACTGATCCTGGCTTGAGCAGGGGCGTTGGACTAGATAACCTCCACGATCACTTCTAACTCTAAAATTCTATGATAACATTCACATGCACAAATAGTTCAGGAATAAAACTGGATATTCTTCCTTAAGGAGATGGTTTGTCATTGCAAAGATGACATAATCTTTTGCTGCTCTTGCCATGCAGCTTGGTAGCCGCGTGGCATAAGTCTCCACACCGGGTTTGGATATCACAACAAGCCATGCTGACGCAAACAAGGCTCACAAGCCATGGTGGCTTATTGCGAACCAAGTCACAAAAAGAGGGGAGGAGGGAGACATAAGCCAGCATGAGAAGGACTGAATGTGAGCAGAGGCAGTCTTGCCAAGAGCACAGACTTTTTGAGCTGGTGGTGATTTGTGGAAGACGTAGGTTTTGAATTGGGGCTGGATGGAAGCGTGTCTCCATAGAGGGGCTCTGCTAGGCAGGCGTTTCCAGAAATAAGAAGCAGCAAGGGTGAGTAGGTGGTGTCTCTGGAGAGGCAAAGAACTTCAGCCATGTTCCTTCAAAACCTCTCCCTTCCCTCTTCTCCCTCTCTTGCTGGAATAGCAATAGAAGGGGATCACACCAAAACTGGGTGCAAGCTAAGAGTTTATTTGTCCTTAGAGTTTTAAATCAATTACTAGATACAACAGCAAAGGTCACTCAGGATGCAGAGCGAGCCTTGGGTGCAAACAGGGGTCCCAGGGGTGGGGGGATATTTCGTAGCAGCCAGGTGGAGCAGGTTTTTCTTTTTAAGCCTGGGTTTCTTGTGTATTAAAAGACTAGCATGCTCAGTATGTTTCATAGTAGTGGTGGTTTCATTCTGCTGGGAACCTGGCCTGACTTGCTCCACTGTTTCATACTTCTGGTTTCTTAACCAGGAAACTACTTGTTTATGAAAGAAAAATTAAAAAAAACAGGTAAAGTTTGCCAAGCCCTTAACTTTCTGGATTCTGTGTGCTGTATTCAGCCACTTCTGCTAACATCCTCCACTCTGTAATTTTATTGCCCTAGTGAGTGTCTCTTTTTCCAGTTCCGCTTCTTCAGTTTAGGGGGAGGGTTAAAAACCTCAGCTGTGTGTGTGTGTGTGTGTGTGTGCGCGCGTGTGCATGAGGAGGGAAGCTACTGTCTGGACATAGTGAGTCAAAAGGAAGGAAGAAATCTCCCTTGGGCACATTTTTCATGATGGCGTGGCCCGACTTCGAAGGAAAGTGAGACAGCTGTCGCTGACGGCAGGTACCGGGTGCCGTGAAGATTATCGAAGTGGCAGGATGGCATATCTAATGCACAAAATATCCTGCATAAACCCCATTCAAAGGTACAGGGGCTGAATCAAAAGCATTGGAAGTGTGTGGGGGATCAGTCAGTCTACAGCCCTTATGTTTGTCGTGCAAATTGTTGTGTTAGTAACCCTGAGGCATCGTTGTGTCACCCTTCCCGGATAGCCACTGGAATTGGGCCCATGTGTGAGTGAGTGTATCCCCTTGAAGCTGAAGAAACAGGTGATGGATTTTTCCCTCACTCCCCTTGATTACCAAGCCCAGAATTTACAGAGATAAAAAACTGCCTGCCAAGACAGGAGGAAATGTTGTGGATGCTGCTTTGCATTTCTGCAGCCTTCAGGTTGGGAACTCTCAAAAGGTAAAATGACCTTAGTTCCGGATTTAGACAGGTCTTGGCTAGCCTGCAAATGAGCTAAGGTCTTGCAAAGCTCACTGAGTTGAGCTGTCTTGCAAAATTCTTTGTGACTTGGAAAATGTACCTTAAAGAGAAGCGAGTAACAGTGCCAGGAGCTTCCAACCTAATCCCCTCTCCCAAAGACCCCTCAGTATTGTTCGCTATCACCCCCTTTTCTCCATGAAACCTTTCACCTGCAAAAGCCTCTTTATCCCTTTCCCCTCCCATATCAAGTAGTTATTGACTTTAAAGGGCTTGCCTTCATTGCAGCAGTGAGAAAATGCTTAGGAAACGCCACTGGTGAAGCCAAAATGCGAGCACACACTGGTATCCTGTGCTACTTTTCTGACAATTGAATTTTTATTTTTTTCTATTTTTACGGGGGGGGGGGGCATTGAAAAAAAATGTGATTCCCCACCCACAGCCTGAAATGGTACTGTCTATCATCTTAGACCGCTGCAGGTGTCAACCAGGTCATAAGATATCTCAAGAGACCCAGTTTCAGAATGGGCAGGAAAGAGGACAGCCTTAAAACGGTCTCTCCCTCTCTCTCTCTCTCTCCATCCTCTCAAAGGTGGGTGCACAGTGGCAATTCTGGGCCTGCAAGTCAAGCTAGCCGTACGAATCCTGCCTCTCTGCCAGGCAGAAGACTTTCTCCCAGCCTGACCTGTCCCGGGAGGAAAAGAAGCGAATATTCTTTTCCCAGAGCTGCTGAGGGAGGGTCCTGCTGTCTGCGAAGGAGAAGGGATAAGACACGCTGCTGTGTGTTTTCCTGCCAAATCCTGCCACTGGAGGTGGCTTTTGCTGCGGAGACTAAGGAGAGGATGTGTCCAGCACTGTTTCCTGCCTGATAACAGCAGCCGGCCCCTCCAACCGGATGTTATGAGTCCTGGTGCTACCTTCATGTTTAAGCGAAGGGCTGAGGAGAAATCACGAACTGTTTATACTTCAAGAAAAATAACACCCCCTCCTTTCTCTCTCTCTCTCTCTCATCTCCCTTTCTTGTTCTCTCTCTTTTTCTTCCTCCCTCAGAACGCACGTTTCTGGCTGCCCAGAAGCTCATACGAAACCACATGCAAAATAATATAAAGTAAAATACAACAGCTTGTGTCCCAGTGTAGGCCTCACCGCTTTAGAGATGCCTGTTCCAGACCACAGCATCAGGTGGCCAGGTGGCCTACTTTACAGAGGACAGTCCTGTTTGAAAGGCTGTCAGAGGACAGTCCTCTGTTTGAAGATATGCCCTGTCCAAAACCTGTTTAAAGATCAAGAACCACAGAAAGGGAGGAACCGCAGCGGCCTTGAAGTCGCCCATCCACAGTTAGCATCACCGGGAGAACAGCTGACTGAGCAGGCGCAAAGGACGTCACCCCTTCCCCACTATAGTCAGACATATTTTATTTCTATTTAAGTTCTAGTAATCATTTCTAACTTTGCATCTACATATATAAATTAGCATATGGAAATGTTATGCAAATCTGTGTCCTCTTTTTTTGGTGATGCCTAAACAGCCACCCTACGTACAGTTATTAAGAATCAGGTGCAGCTGCCATAAACTTCAGACTTCCTTCCTTCCTTCCTTGATTCATAAGAACATCAGAAGAGCCCTGCTGGATCAGACCAAGGTCCATCTAGTCCAGCGTTCTGTTCACACACTGGCCAACCAGCTGTCGACTAGGAACCCACAAGCAGGGCATGAGTGCAACAGCACCCCGCCCCCGCCGCCCATGTTCCCCAGCAACTGGTGTACGTAGGCTCACTGCCTCTGGTACTGGAGGGAGCACATAGCAATCACGACTAGTAGCCATTGATGGCCTTCTCCTCCAGGAATTTGTCTAACCCCCTTTTAAAGCCATCCAAATTGGTGGCCATCACCATGTATTGTGGTAGTGAATTCCATCGTTTGACTATGCACTGTGTGAAGAAGTCCTTCCTTTTATCTGTCCTGAAAGGAATTCCTTCCTTCCTTCCTTCCTTCCTTCCTTCCTTCCTTCCTTCCTTCCTTCCTTCCTTCCGCCCTTCCTGCTTGCTTGATGGAAGGGTCCCTGAGGCAGAAGCAGTCTCAGGATAAACAGACACAAGTTACCTGTGAGAGGCACATTGCTTCATGGCAAAGTTAGTCGGACTGAACATTTCATAAGAAAACCCCTCAGGGCCAGCCCAAGATATTTTGCTGGAGGACAAGCCGCCCCCTCCCCACCATTCCACATACAGAAGCTGGCCGGACTGGCAATCTGACTTCAACACTGGCACTGGGGCTGTGTCCTCCACCGCACTGGAGGGCCCCACATGAGCTGTGAGGCCCAGAATGGCACCCACGGCTGTGTCCTCCAAGCCCTCACCCCACACGCATTCACTCTATGTAGGTGTTTAGCCTCCACACATGACGGCTAAAGGGGGGGGGCTTGAGGGCGGACATGCTGCAACCCCCGTCCCAATGCCCCCACACTCACTGACCCCACTGTTCCCACCGTGGCTGCGTTGGGCAGCAAAGTCTGAAGGGGGCTTCCACTCGCGTTCGCTTGACCGTGGGTAGAACCCGCTGCGCAATTGGGAGCCCGGATAAAGCCCAACGCAGGAAGTTCAGAGACTGCGGAGACTGGGCTGTTTGGTGTGGGGTTTGGGTACACCCTCTCCCCTCCCCACTTTTAGCCTTCACATAGAGTGGGGGGGGGTGCATAGGGCTACTGCCTTGTGTGAAAGCGTACTTTGTTTTTTGGCCTGTCCTGAGTCTACTACCTCTCAGTTGCACTGGGTGACCCTCAAGATCTTCAGGGGCAACATCTGACATAACTGAACTGAGGGGAACAGCAGTATCAAGTGGAAAGTTACCCCAGGGGAAGCCTCTTCCTGAGCAGAAGTTTCTGGAAGGAGGGGGCGAGAGGCTCTGCCCAGTTCCACATGACCTGTCAATTTGGGAAAACACTTCATGCATCTGATGAATTGGATTCTAACCCATAAAAGCTTAAAAGACATAATAAATGCCTTTTAAGTCCCACAAGCTTCTTTTCTTTTTTTGCTGCAACAGACTAACATGGCTGCTCTTCTGGAAACGGTACAACGAGGGAATACCTTTAGGGTGGCCTTTTAGGCACTGCCAAGAAAAGAGGACATGTATCACCAAAAAGAAAAAGAAAACAGATCTGTGTAACATTTGCATATGCCAATTTATACATATAGTTGCAAATTTAGAAGTAATGACTATCATTGAAATAGAAATCCAGCACATCTGGTCATAGTGGGGAAGACTGTGGCCAGGTGACTTGCTGTGTGCTGCTAACTATGGATGGGGCCCCGTCGAGGCCTCTGCTCTCCCTTCTGATGGTTCTTTATTTTGAAATCAAACCTGGATTAGTTAGCACTTCAGATAGAGGACACCTTCAAATAGAGAATTCTCCACTTTAATGTAGAGCACAGGGTCAGCCTATTTACTTCAGAGGTACATGTTACCTTCAGAAAAACCGTATCAGGTAGAAATTAGTTCAACTGCATCATTTGGAACTAAGAGTTTGCCATCGACCGAAGGTTTCCGGTTAAGCTCAGCATGAACTCTAAGCAAGGGGCAACTTTACGTTTGCATATATCTGAATGTTAAGACATGCAAATAGGCAATGGCATCTCCCCACCCTCAATCCTTGAAATAAATAAAATACATTTATTTATATCTCAGCATTCATCTAGGGGGCTCAAAGGCATACAGAGAGTTCACTTCCATACAGTGTCCCATTTGGACACACTCAGGCCTGCTCAGGTTCAGCGAGGTTTCTGCATCATAAGAAAAACACAACAGCCAAAGCTAGGAGAGCAGACGTCCCCAGGCTGGTGCCTTCCAGATGTTTTGGACTTCAATTCCCATCAGCCCCAGCCAGCTTAGCCAATAGTCAGGAATGCTGGGAGTTGTATCCAAACTATCTGGAGGACACCAGGTTAGGGAAGGCTGCAGTGGGGTAGCAGTGTAATTTTATAAATAGTTTCCACAACAATATCGTTGTCCAGAGGAATTGTTCTACCATTAGCTGGATGCTTGAAGCAACTGATTTTGTCAACTGAATGCTAGAAGGAGATGCAATCTTGTGTCTATCTAATTGTAGAAAAACGTACTAATGAAAATATTGAAATCTATCAGGGTCTATTTCCTTTGCCTGTCACAGTTTTACTGTTGGGGGGCGGGCTTTTTTTCTTTGCTTGTTGCTGCTGTTCCATATGGTATCAGAACCTGCCTTGAGAGCTGGGAGTTGGGCTAGATGACCTCCAAGAACCCTTCCAACTCCATGATTCTATGATCAAGCCATACCCAGGAGTGCAGGGAAGGGAAACCAACATCCATCCTTTGGTAGACCACTGGCCAAGTTCCAGCAAACTACGTAACACTTGCAAGTTGCTAGATTCTTGCAGAGCACGTTGGGATAGTGAGACCTGCATCTGACCGAAAAAAGCACTTGGTCCGTGTCCCATTTATTCCACTGGTGGTTCACTGGAACTACTCACCTTAGGTCTTCTTAAAGAGAAAGGTAATGAAGAAATTCAAAAATAAATAAATAAATAAATAAATAAATAAATAAATAAATAAGGAGGGGCCATAGCTCAGTGTGACAGACCACCAGCTTGGCATGCAGAAGCTCCCAGGTTTGATCCCCGGCTTCTCCAGGTAGGGCGAGGAAAGAATCCTGCCTGAAACCCTGGAGACGCTGCCAGTCAGTGTCGACAATGTTAGGCTAGACCAGTGATCTGACTCAGTATAAGGCAGCTTCCTATGTTCCTAAATATTGCAATAGGTCTTCTCTAAGTATGACTAAATCTGGATCCAACCCTATATGTTCTTAAGCAAGAGGGTGCATACTCAGGATCTCTTAACACAGATGACTTATGCACTTACTACTAAGGGTCTCATAACAATTAAGACAAAACTAATCTGTGACAAGCTGATTCTGAGTTTGCAGTCTTGTTTGTAAATTTAAAACATGGCCCTTGAGGATTCAAACAATAAGCAAACAAATAAATAGACAGACAGACAGACAGACCGACCGGGGAAGACCCAAGTTAGGCGTGCTGTTGTAAAGGACTGCCTTCCTATGGTCTAAGGGCTAATTTTCTAGAGAATCGTGTTTTCCCTTTAAAGTGCTTCATGTCATTTAAACAATACTGGCTAAATCACAGAGGTTTACTCCTTAATTACCTCCACTAGTTCAGGGCAGCCTCCTCCAACCTGGTGCCCTCCAGATGGGTTGGACTGCAACTCCCATCACATGCTGACTGGGGATGACGGGAGTTGCAGTCCAACCTATCTGGAGGACACCAGGTTGGGAGAGGCTGATGTAGTGTTGCTGTGAAGAAGCCATTTTCGTTGAGTATAAGGCTGGTGCTCCTTTAAACTGAGGTGCGTCTTCCATCTTGCTTTCCCCCACATGCCTTTTCCTTTGATTTGCCTCACAGCCGTTTTGCTGTGGTCTCTCTCCCTCTCAGGAAGGAAATGGCCAAATCTGCTTGGATGATGGTCACTAGCCAAAATAGTGTCTGATCTTCCCCTAAAACCCCAGGGAAGGAGAGGGCGAGGCTAAAGCGAAGATGACTGAGAAACCTAAAAGCAAATTGGGGGGTGGGAGGTGGGAGGGGGTGACTCCGAATCTGACCTACTTTCCTGTTTGATTTGTTGATGAAAGGGTAGAAGCAAGAGTTCCCCAAAGAGGAAGAACTGGGCGGGTGGGGAGAGGGCAAATCTTCTTGACATGCCCTGGCTCTTGCCTAAAATATCTGAGTTGATTTTTAAAACACAATATTGCTCACTCTCCTACTCTACGTGCCATGTCAATTTTATTCTATTTATTTATTCGTATTTTTGAACCCCATCCCTGCGTGCTCAGGATTACAGCACATAAGAAACATCGGCCTAATCCAGCTAACTTGTTCCGCCTGTGTGAGCATCGTGATGCACCCGCATCATTGGCTTTCAGTGGGACACACTGCATTCTGACACACTTTTGAATGCCATGTTCTGCATGTTTACATGCACTAGAAATTGGATCAGGGCTGCAGTCTGACACAGGGTTAAGTGAACTTAGGTGAACCTGCTGATTTTAGGGTTGTCCAACCTTCAATGGAAGCTTAAACTGCTACATAGCTATTTAAAAGAACAGCAACAGCAACAACAACAACAACCAAGCCATGCACAGGGCATGAGTTACAAGGAAGAAGAAACACTTGGTTTATTGGGAAGATATCTGCTGCTAGGCTTCAGAAAAAGACAGAGCGCTCACTATGAACAACGCACGATGCCCAACATGGGGCTCCATCCATCCCGAGGCCCGACGGGAAGACTTTCAGAGGAACAAAGGAATGGGGTCTCTGAACTTCAGCATTAAGCATTAAGCAATGCTTGGTGATTCCTCAAACACAAACACTCATTTAGGCACACACATGCTGGTTTGGGTTTATTTGTTGATAGATCTCTGTCTTTGTGAACAAAGAGACGGGAAACCTGTTTCTGCACTATACCACTTCAGACTGGGTGTGTGTGTGAGAGAGAGAGTTCACATGGTGGATTAAAAAAAAAAAATCGTGGCCCATGATGAAACAAGCATGTCAAAGAGAAGGCTAGCTGAAATCTTTTCCCTTGATGTGCTAGTTTCTTATGTGGAGGAAATTTGTTTTTCGTGTGGAGAAGCTTCTGGTCACGTGAACCCCCACTTGCAGTCTGAAGTGGTATGACCCAGAGAATCAGCCTGAAAGACAGAGATGGTAGAACACCTGGAATGGGAAAACATACTCATATGGTTATGTATGGATGACAGGATGGGCAATTTGTGGCTTCCCAGATGTTTTGCCCTACAACTCCCATGATCCCTCACCAGTGGCTACGCTGGCTAAGTCTGATGGGAGTTTATGCAGTAGAGGCTGGTGGCTCCTATGTCAGTGGGGCAGTGGATCCACTCCGGGTTTCAGTTGGAACCAGCAAGACCTCTAACTGGTTAATGCTTCAGATTGGCACCTTGGAAAGTCCTTTAGAGTTCTGACTGGTTCTGACTCAACCCCGGAGTGGATTCTCCACCCCACTGATATTGGAGCCACCAGTCTCCACTGGATGTAGGCCAAAATCTGGAAAGCCACAAGTCGCTCACCCCTGAGCAACAGGTGAGTTCGAATGCAACCCTCACTTCTTCTTTTTCTTTTTCTTCTTCTCCTTCTCCTCCTTCTTCTCCTCCCCCTTGTCTTTATTTTCTGATTGTTTCTCTTGCACCTTCTTCGGAGGCTTGTTCGCTTTCCTCCCTTTCTCCTCAGGACAGGGCGGTGGGGGGTACGGAGCAGGTGGGTTGAGCATCAAGGCCTTCTTCTGGAGCTTTAGCTGCAAGATTTCAAAGGTGACCTCGATCTCCTGCTGGAGAACATCATTCAGACTCTGGATCTGGGCCTTTATGGCTTCTTTGATGAGGGACACAAGAGTCTGGAAAACATATATCGCACATCTTGGTTACTGATGCTTCTGCTAGACTTGGTAGAAGATGGATGGCTATTTACGAAATGGTCTGTGCACTTAAGGCACAATCCTATGCATGCAGAAAAGGGCAACTAAAATGATCAAGGAGCTGCAGCAATTCCCCTATGAGGAAAGGTTACACAGCTGGGATTGTTTAGCTTGGAAAAAAGGAGGGTCAGGGGAGACACAATGGAGGTGTACAAAATTATGCCTGGTGTGGAGAATGTGCAAAGGGAGACATTTTTCTCCCTCTCTCATAATACGAGAACCCAGTGAGGTCATCCCATGAAGCTGAATGGTGGGAGATTCAGGGCAGATAAAAGCAAGGGCTTCTTCACACAGCACATAGTTAAACTATGGAATTCTCTACCACAAGATGTAGTGATGGCCATCAACTTGCATGGCTTTAAAAAGGGGTTAACCCTAACCCTTTTTCTTCAGTTTACCTTCCTCAGTCCATTGCTATATTCCTTCAGTTCCCCAGCCTGTCTCCACTGCCAAAAAAAAAAAAAAGAGCTAGGATAGTAGGATGGGTGAAAACATGCTATAGGGAGATGAGGCAGGGGAGTGGCACTTTGTATGTGTATGAGGCAAACGCATAATAAACAAACATGGCTGCCAAGATCAGTGGGGCAGGACATTGGAGCAGAGGTCTGGGCCCCACTCACCAGAACGAATAGGGGGTACTCCTCCCCCCACACACAGCAGGGTTTGCTTACCATATTTTGAAATCAGTGAAGTAATACACGTTACCATCTAAAGAGGAGGGGCCCATAAGACCATTACGTCGAGAATCTAAAATTATGTCGCTGCACTTCTGGCTGGAGTCAGCCATGGTACTGAATTATTACATTTACACCCCATCTTTCCACCAAGACGAGTGCTCTAGGCCTCTGATAGTTGCAAAGTATGTCCTCAGTGACTAGTTCTACATACGTTTTTCTCCTGCATGTTCTGAGAGAGGGCAGGGTGGGGCTTGGGAGCAGAACTTCAGTCTGACAATAAAGCTGGAGAGAGCCCAATGACGTTGTGTGGGGCCCCAGAGTTTCATGTGGGTCAGGGCTGCAGCCCGCAGCCCACATGTAGTGATACTTGTCAACATCAGGCAGCTGTGACAACTGGCCTTGAGCCAAACTCCCAGGAGCGATGGAAGCTGGAGGAGATTCACCAGATCTTGAGGACCTCTGCAAACAGCAGGACCAAATCCAGGACTTGTGGGGAACTGGGGAGGCCAATTGCTGGCTTTTCCCATCTGCAGACAGGGTGGTATACTGAGCAACCTAGTTCATGCTCCAGGATTCGGATCCCGTCTCTCGTTGCTCGAGTTCAAAAGGTGAAATTCTCCGCTTTCACTTGAAGTTGCCCACAGTTGCTGGCAGCACGATGAGACACACACGCGTAGGCATTAATAGGCCATTCATTCCACTCTGTAGATAGGCTGACAGTAAAGAACGCCTCAAAGTTTCATTAAATTCTCCAAACAATATGCTTCCAGGCAGAGACAAACCAGCAAAGCAAGCCCAGGCAGAAGGAAGTTTTCCCTCTGGAACGCAATAAGCTCGTCACAGCTTGATTATGCAAATCAAGGCTGGAAAGAGAGAGCTCTGAACGAGGCAGCGAAAGACAGAACTCTGTGATGATGTCAATTTGCAGTTTCAGCTGGGAGATCCAAATTCTGCAAGCTGACCGCAAGCAGAATAAATTACGCCAGTTCACAGAATCACAGGATCATAGAACAGTAGGGTTGGAAGGGGCCTGTAAGACCATCGAGTCCAACCCCCTGCTCAGTGCAGGAATCCAAGTCAGAGCATCCCTGACAGGTGGCTGTCC
This sequence comes from Heloderma suspectum, assembly GCF_057233095.1. Classification (NCBI taxonomy): domain Eukaryota; kingdom Metazoa; phylum Chordata; class Lepidosauria; order Squamata; family Helodermatidae; genus Heloderma; species Heloderma suspectum. Next base: position 434,676,906 of record NC_139458.1, read on the forward strand.
AGCCTCATCTTGAATGCCTCCAGTGTGGGAGAGCCCACCACCTCCCTAGGTCATGGGTTCCACTGTCGTATTGCTCTAACAGTCAGGACGTTTCTCCTGATGTTCAGCCGGAATCTGGCTTCCTGCAACTTGAGCCCATTATTCCGTGTCCTGCACTCTGGGATGATTGAGAAGGGATCCTGGCCTTCCTCTCTGGGATAACCTTTTAAGTACTTGAAGAGCGCTATCCTATCTGCCCTCAGTCTTCTCTTCTCAAGGCTAAACATTCCCAGTTCTTTCCATCTCTCCTCATGGGGCTTTGTGCCCTCCTCTGAACCCTCTCCAGCTTGTCTGCATCCTTCGTAAAGTGAGGTGCCCAGAACTGGACGCAGTACTCCAGGTGAGGCCTAACCAGTGCTGAGTAGAGGGGAACTAGTACTTCCCGGGATTTGGAAGCTGTGCCTCTGTTAATGCAGCCCAAAATAGCATTGGCCGTTTTGCAGCCACATCCCATTGTTGGCTCATCTTCAGCTTGTGATCGACAACAATTCCAAGATCCTTCTCGCTTGTAGTGTTGTTGAGCCACGTATCCCCCATCTTGTAACTGTGCATGTGGTTTCTTTTTCCTAGGTGCAGAACTTGGCCTTTATCCCTGTTAAATTTCATCAGTTGTGACTGATTACTGGCTGAAGGCAAATGCTTGGTTCAGTAACTGTAAAAATAGCAATAGCACCTCCTCACACAACTGGACTTCTCACACTGAGGGAGCTGCAGACAACTGCTAGTGAAACTGTGAGGACTTCTCCGAACTGGGCTCACTCTGCTCCACTTTTTATTTTATTTTATTTATTTATTATTAAATTCATTAATCGCCCATCTGGCTGGTCACCCAGCCACTCTGGGCGATGTACAACATACAATAAAACAGTTTAAAACAATACAATTCTACAATAAAAACATTTTCTAAAATACCCTAACCCACCCCAAATGCCTGCCTGAACAACCACGTTTTTAATGCACGACGGAAGCTCATTAAAGAGGGGGCATGACGGAGTTCCCTAGGGAGGGAGTTCCACAGAGTGGGGGCCACCACAGAAAAGGCCCTCTCCCTCGTCCCCACCAGTCTAGCTGTCCTGGCTGATGGGACAGAGAGAAGGCCATCCGAGGCTGATCTTGTTAAGTGGCCTGTCTGGTGCTGCTGGAGGCGCTCCTTAAGATAGGCTGGGCCGGAACCATATAGGGTTTTAAAGGTCAAAAGCAACACCTTGAATTTGGCCCGGAAAACAACTGGTAACCAGTGCAACTCCTTCAGCACTGGAGTGATGTGATCTTGCTGGCGGCTGCCTTTAATCAGGCGAACCGCCGCGTTCTGTACCAGCTGCAGCTTCCAAACCGTCTTCAAGGGTAACCCCATGTAGAGCACATTACAGTAGTCTAAACGAGAGGAGACCAGGGCATGTACTACTGATGGGAGCAGATGGTCGGGAAGGAAGGGGCGCAGCCGCCGTATCAGATGGAGTTGATACACCGCTGTCCGGCTCACAGCTGACACCTGAGCCTCCATGGACAGCTGGGAGTCCAAAATGACCCCCAAGCTGCAGACCTGGTCTTTCAAGGGTAGCCGTACCCCATTCAACACCAGGTCAACATCCCCCAGCCTCCTCTTGTCTCCCACCAAAAGTACCTCGGTCTTGTCATGGTTCGGCTTCAGCTTATTCCTCCCCATCTAGCCACTCACCGTCTCCAGACATTTGGACAGGGATTCTACGGCCAACCTTGGTGAAGATTTGAATGAGAGGTAGAGCTGCGTGTCATCCGCATATTGATGACACTGCACCCCAAACCTCCTGATGATAGCCCCCAGTGGCTTCACATAGATGTTAAATAGCATCGGGGAGAGGATGGAACCCTGTGGCACCCCACAAGTAAGTGGCTTAAACACTTTTTAAGTAAGCGTGCTTCCAAATAAGGCATTATTCCTACAATTGTCTGGGGAGACATCATCTTCTGTTTCTAACCCTTCTGTGTTTTCCCACCATCCTTTTTCTCCCCAGGAAAAAAAAAATATGTTCAGGATAGGGATGGCAGAGTATTCCGCCACGGATTCCAGTGAGACTGGATTCTTTCGAATCCAGCCCCCCAGAATCTGTGGCGGAATGGCCTCCTGCCCTCCTGCTCCCCCCCATGGAATCCCTCCGAGATGGCACTTACCTGGGGCGGATGCGGTGGATTTGGCGGCGGCGGCAGTTCCGGCGGCGGAGGCTCTGGCGGCGGCAGCTCTGGTGGCTGGTCTCCTGGCCGGCCGTGGCCGGGCTGCTGCCACCACCATTGCCATCCTTGAGGCCATGATAGGCTACGTAAGAATTTATGTAGCCTATCACGGCTACCCCCCAAAAAAACTCCAGTGTACGCAAGTGGCGGCGGCTACGGTGGCCGCCATTTGCGTTCCCTATTTTTCGCCCATTTATCTTACGTAAATATTTACGTAAGATAAAACAGCGAAAAAAAGGGGAACGCAAATAGCGTAGTGGGCGCTATTTGCGTTCCTTTTTTTTCGCCGTAATAGCCTACATAAATATTTACATAGGCTAGAACGGCGAAAAATAAAGGAACACAAATACTGCTCACTACGCTATTTGCGTTACCCTTTTTTTCGCCGTTTTATCTTACGTAAATATTTACGTAAGATAAATCGGTGAAAATAGGGAATGCAAATGGCGGCCGCCGTAGCTGCCGCCACTTGCGTACACTGGGGTTTTTTTGGGGGGGGGGTAGCCATGATAGGCTACGTAAATTCTTTTTTTTTTTACGCTATGGTGGCCGCCATTTGTGTCCACAGCAGCCTGTCCGCGGCTGGAAATCTGACTGCGGATGGCCCTGGACGGCTGCTCCACAGCCTGGCCACGGAGCAGAGCTGGCCGTCGAGGATTCCAGGGGGGAGGACCGGATCGCCTCCCCCAATCCCCACCCCACTGCGAAAGATTCCGCAAAAAGGTGAGTTAGTTTCGTACATCCCTAGTTCAGGAGGAAACGACAGAATCGGTGTGCCATGCTTTTTGACTAGTAACACTAGTTGTAGATCGACTGGAAACACGCTAAGCCTTGATTGGGCCAGGAGCTGGCAAGTGCCACCTCACACACTGCCAATCAGAGCTACCTGGACACACGAGTGGAGTTGTGGGCCGCTAGGATATAAGAACCTAAGAAGACCAAAGGCCCAGCTAGTCCAGCATTCTGTTCACAACAGTGGCCAACCAGATGTCCACAGAAAGCCAGGGTTGCTGGGCTGTAAGAGACAAAATGGCTGCCCTCCCAAGTATCATCCGAGATTTAAGACCAGCCAGGGAGGCTTTGCTTGTGGTGCACTTAAGGAACGTGGCCTGCAGGGGTAATATACTTGGCAGGGCCTTTTCTGTGGTAGCAACCTGTTACAATGGGTAGCAGTTGTATCCAGCAGGGGGACTGCAGGGAGACTGGAGGCTGAGCTCCAGTGTGGAGGTCAAGAGGGAGGAGCCTAAGCAAGCACTACAGATCTTTCTTCATTCTCAATAAAGCTTCAGTCACAGCACGGAGGCTTCTGTCTTTCCTGGTCTAAGAAATCACTATTAAAACATGGTGTGAGAAGTGAATCCCTTGTTCTGATGACAAAGAAGGCTCAAGGAGCACTGCTTATAAAGGCAGCAAGCATGCGGATGGCAGAAGACGACGACTTTTACGGCAATGGCAGCCAACATGATTCCAGTTCCAGGGCCCATGGAAGTGGCAGGTGATAATTTTAATAATTGGATGTTTTTCAAAGCACAGTGGGAGAATTATGAAATTGCACAGGACTGGATGGTAAAGATAAAAGGATTAGAGTTGCAACACTACTATCAGTGATGGGGAAAGAATGTCATTTGCTCCAGCAGCACCTTGATATTCCAGCAGCAGACAGACAAGGTCCACCCAAATTACTAGAAGCGCTTCAAAAGCATTTTGAGCCCACTAGAAATGTTATATATGAACTCTATCTCGTTAAATGTGCAGAAGAACCTGATGAAACCATAAATCAGTATATGCACATGTAACACTTTGAAAGAAGAATTGATTACAGACAGACTGGTTATAGGTATTAAGGACAAGGGAGCACAGATGAGAATGCTCAGAAAGTGTGCCTTGATTCTGCAGGAAGCCATAGACATACGCAAGGCTAGTGAACAAACTCTAGTGCAAATGCAAGAAATGCACCCTTCAGAAGCAGAGAGCATGCATTATGTCAGCAAAAAGAAACATTCCAACATGCTTAGGCCATCATGCAAAAACAGTGTTGAGCCCAGAAGGTTTCAGAGCAAGAGTTGTGGATAATGTGGCAAATTGCATGATCCTGGCAGTTCCCCAGCATTTGGAACTATATGCAGAAGCTGTGGCAGAAGAAATCATTATGCCAGAGTCTGCAAACGCAATCAGCAAACAAAACTGCACAGCATATGAAACAGGTAGACAATGATGATCTTTGCAGTAATTCAGTGATATTTTCTACATGCATGACATCAAAACAGTGCATACTAAGGCAAAAAAAATGGTTTGTCAAACTTGTATTAGCACCTTGCACAGAAACTTTGCAACCCTGGCCCAAGCAAGAAGCAGAATGCCAAATAGACAGTGGTGCATCTGTAAATGTAATGGGTTACAGAGACTTTCTCAAGATTATGCAAGATGGAGAGGCAAAACCATCACCAAGCAAAGCCAAGCTGAGACGATATGATGGCACAATCCTCACACCACTAGGGCAATGTGTGCTGCAGGCAGAATACCAAGGAGAAAGACACCAGCTAGAATTCCAGATTGTGCATTCCAGGCAAAAGCCCCTCCTATCAGCGAGCACAAGTGAACATATGAAACTAGTAAAATTACATACTTCACAAGACATCCACACCATCAGACTAGAAATGCACAGAACCTTGGCTCTGGGACAAGCACAAGGTGGCATATCAAAAGCACAAATCCTAAAAAATTACCATGATGTTTTTGAAGGGCTTGGATGTCTCCCAGGCACCCAATATCTCAAAGTGGATGAAACTGTGCAGCTAGTGCAACATATGCTATAGAGTCCCCATAACATTGAAAGAAAACATTATGGCTGCAATAAGAGAAATGGACCCCTTCATGGATCACTGCCTTGTTGTGGCGAGGGGGCTTGCATAACTCAGTGAAGCCATAAGCTATGCCATGCAGGGCCACCCAAGACGGACAGGTCATGGCGGAGAGTTCTGACAAAATGTGGTCCACTGGAGAAGGAAATGGCAACCCACTCCAGTATTCTTGCCGAGAAAACCCCATGGAACGTATCACAAGGCTAAAAGAGATGACGCTGGAAGATGAGCCCCTCAGGTCGGAAGGTGTCCAATAGACTACTGGGGAAGAGCAGAGGGAATTTCCAAGTAGCGCCAGAAAGAGTGAAGCGGCTGGGCCAATGCCGAAAGGACACTCAGCTGTGGATGTGTCTGGTGGTGAAAAGAAAGTCCGATGCTGTAAAGAACAATATTGTTTAGGAACCTGGAATGTAAGAAGGTAAGCTGGAGGTGGTCAAACGTGAGATGGCAAGATTGAACATCGACATCTTGGGAATCAGCGAACTAAAATGGATAAGCATGGGCGAATTTAATTCAGGTGACCATTATAAGAATTGATGCTTTTGAACTGTGGTGCTGGAGAAGACTCTTACAAGTCCCCTGGACTGCAAGGAGGTCAAATCAGTCAATCCTAAAGGAAATCAACCCTGACTGCTCATTGGAAGGACAGATACTGAAGCTGAAGCTCAAATACTTTGGCCACCAAATGCGAAGAGAAAAGAAACTGGAAAAGTCACTGATGCTGGGAAAGATTGAAGGCAAAAGGAGAAGGGGACAGCAGAGGATGAGATGGCTGGATTGCATCACCAATGCAATGAATATGAACTTGAGCACACTCGGGGAGAGAGTGGAGGACAGGAAGGCCTGGCGTGCTCTGGTCCATGGGGTCACGAAGAGTCGGACACGACTGAACGACTGAACAACAACAAAAGACAAATGGAAAAGAATAGAATCATTGCCAGAGTGACCAAACCTACCAAGTGGATAAGTAGCATGGAAACCAGCTGGAGATGTGTTGTGCTGGCCAACTATTGCTAATGACATCAGAGACCTCGTAAGCAACTGTGATACATGTGCCGAATTCCAAGCAAGTCAGCAGAAGGAACCACTGGTGATACACAGCACTCCTACCAGACCATGGAGCAAGGTGGGAATGGACCTCTTCACAGAAAATGGCGGAAATTATCTCATTCTAGTAGACTGCTTTTCAGATTTCTGGGAAATGGATAAACTGCTAGATACTGCATCAGCAACAGTAATAGAAAGAATCATGAACCATTTCAGCAGACTAGACATACGTGACTGTGTGATTTCAGATGGTGGACCACAGTTCCCCTGCAAAGAATTTGCCAGATTTTCAAAAGGCTGGGAATTTTACCACAACATCATCTCCCTACAGCAGCCAATCTAATGGCAAACTGCAAAAATTCTATTAAAGAAAATGGCAAGAAATAAAGAACACATTTGGCAAGGTATCGTGAGGTGGAGAAATACTCCCGCTGCTGGCATGACTAGTAGCCCAGTGCAAAGTCTTATGTCCAGATGCATACAATCCTTGGTGCCTACATCTCTTGCATTATTGAAACCTAAAGTTTCAACAAAAGTCACAGAGCAACTGCAACACAAACGCAGTAAAACTAAAGCCTACTATGACAGAGATACAAAAGTTACCACCACCGCACATTAGAGATTTTGTACATATCCAATTATTTCCTCAAGACAAGTCATGTCTCCGGGCAAAAGGAACTTGCATGGGACAAATAAATCCCTCCACCTGTATTATTGAAGTTAATGGACAGTCTTATGGATAGAATCGCAAGTTGATTCATCTAATGAGGCCTCGAGGACTCCAAGACACCTCAGATGTGGTGGATGATGATATGCAGGACTGTTCTACCATTCCATATTCTCGTGCAGATGCATGCCAGATTCCTGACCCTGAACCTCGAAATCAAGAGACACATGCAACTGCATCACCAGCACAGAACAGCAATAACATGCACGATCAAGATACTTCTGTACACAGTGACCTTGTGAAAAGCACACGTACCCGTGGTCATATCAAACCACCTAAACAATATGCAGATTTTATATTAAATTACTGTTAGGCAACTTAATTATCTGTTATTCAGAACCAGGACTACTTCCAAGTCAAATATTCTACATATTTAGTTCAAGCAGTTATCTTCACGTTACTTACATGTTCTCTCAACAAATATGACATTGAGGATGTTATAATAGGTAGCAGTTATATCCAGCAAAAGGACTGCAAGGAGATGAGAAGCTGAACTCCAGTACAGTGGTCAAGAGAGAGCAGCCTAAGCAAACACTACGGATCTTGTTTCATTCTCAATCAAGCTGTAGTCACAGCACACAGGGCTGTGTCTTTCCTGGGCTAAGGAAGCACTATTAAAACATAACCCAGTTATGGAACTCTCTTCTAAGAACATAAGAAGATCAGACCAAGAGTCCATCTAATCCAGCATTCTGTTTGCACAGTGGCCAACCAGCTGCTCACAGGAATCCCTTAAGCAGGACATGAGTGCAACGGCACCCTCCTGCCAAAGTTCCCTGGCAACTGGTGTGCACAGGCATAGTGCCTCTGATACTGGAGGTAGCATATAGCCATCAGGACTAGTAGCATTGATAGCTTTCTCCAGGAATTTGTCCAATCCCCTTTTAAAGCTCCTTTAAGATAGGGGTGAATGCGCCTTCCTTGTTCTCCTCGACCTATCAGCAGCTTTTGATACCGTTGACCATGGTATCCTCCTGGACCGCCTGGACGGGTTGGGCATTGGAGACACCGTATTGCGGTGGTTCCAGTCCTTCCTCTCCGGCAGGTACCAGAGGGCAGCACTGGGAGAAGAGGTTTTGGACCCGTGGCCACTCACTTGTGGGGTGCCACAGGGTTCCATCTTCTCCCCGATGCTATTTAACATCTATGTGAAGCCGCTGGGGGCTATCATCAGGAGGTTTGGGGTGCGGTGTCATCAGTATGCGGATGACACGCAGCTCTATCTCTCGTTCAAATCTTCACCAAATTTGGCCGTAGAATCCCTGTCCAAATGTCTGGAGACGGTGAGTGGCTGGATGGGGAGGAATAAGCTGAAGCTGAACCCTGACAAGACCGAGGTACTTTTGGTGGGAGACAAGAGGAGGCGGGGGGATGTTGACCTGGTGTTGAATGGGGTAGGGCTACCCTTGAAAGACCAGGTCCACAGCCTGGGGGTCATTTTGGACTCCCAGCTGTCCATGGAGGCTCAGGTGTCAGCCGTGAGCCGGACAGCGCTGTATCAACTCCATCTGATACGGCGGCTGTGCCCCTTCCTTCCTGACCATCTGCTCCCATCAGTAGTACATGCCCTGGTCTCCTCTCGTTTAGACTACTGTAATGTGCTCTACGTGGGGTTACCCTTGAAGATGGTTCAGAAGCTGCAGCTGGTACAGAACGCAGCGGCTCGCCTGATTAAAGGCAAGCGCCGGAAGGAGTTGCACTGGTTACCAGTTGTTTTCCGGGCCAAATTCAAGGTGTTGCTTTTGACCTTTAAAACCCTATATGGTTCCGGCCCAGCCTACCTCAAGGAGCGCCTCCAGCAACACCAAACAGGCCGCTTAACAAGATCAGCCTCGGATGGCCTTCTCTCTGTCCCATCAGCCAGCACAGCTAGACTGGTGGGGACGAGGGAGAGGGCCTTTTCTGTGGTGGCCCCCACTCTGTGGAACTCCCTCCCTAAGGAACTCCTTCATGCCCCCTCTTTAATGAGCTTCTGCTGTGCATTAAAAATGTGGTTGTTCAGGCAGGCATTTGGGGTGGGTTAGGGTATTTTAGAAAGTGTTTTTATTGTAGAATTGTATTGTTTTAAACTGCTTTATTATATGTTGTACATTGCCCAGTGTGGCTGGATGACCAACCAGATGGGCGATTATTAAATTTAATAAATTAATAATAATAATGAAAGCCATCCAAATTTGGTGGCCATCACTATGTCTTGTGGAATTGAGTTCCATAGTTTAACTCTGCGCTGTGTGAAGAAGTCCTTCCTTTTATCTATCCTGAATCTCCCACCATTCAGCTTCATGGGATGACCCCACTGGGTTTTCGTATTATGAGAGAGGGAGAAAAATGTCTCCCTATGCATTCCACACCAGGCATAATTTTGTACACCTCCATCATGTCTCCCCTGACCCTCCTTTTTTCCAAACTAAACAATCCCAGCTGTTACAACCTTCCCTCATAGGGGAAATGCTCCAGCCCCTTGATCATTTTAGTTTCCCTTTTCTTGATGGTCTTGTAGGCCCCTTCCAACCCTACTATTCTATGATTTTCTTACTTTTTCCAACTATGCAATGTCTTTTTTTAGGTGTGGTAGAGATACTACCAGAATCTTTTGTGGTAGAGATTCGATTGCAACCCATGCTGTTCTCATTTATGTGCCAGTTAAAGACCTATTTATTTGTGCAGGCTTTGGGATACAGGCAAGTGCTCTATTTGTTTTCTGACTGATTGTGCTGATGGTTTTATTGTATTTGATTATATATTTGTGATTTGCTTTGAATGTTGTTTATGTAGTGTACTGTGTTGTATCTGGGTTGTTCGCCACCCTGGGCCTTTTGGGAGGAAAGAAGAGCTATAAGTCAAATAAATACATAAAGCCCAAACATCTACTGTGATCACCAGGCAGTGGCAGGTGAATGGGGCAGGGAGCCATGGCACTGAAGGTGAGTCAAGGAGGGAGAGCTTTTCAGGGCAAATAGCAAGGCCTGTGAAATGATGGCCATAGCCTAAATCTTCCGTTTTGTGCCAATGAATTAGCAATGACATCGGAACTTAAGAAGAGCCTTACTCGATGAGACTAAAGTTTCATGTGGACCAGCATCCTATCTCCAACAGTGGGCAGCCAGATGTGGCCATGAGCAGGGCATGAAGGCAAAAGACCTTCCCTGCCAGTTGCCCCCCCCCTTCCAAAACAACAATAACTGGTATTCAGTAGTAAATTTATTCTGAACCTAGAGGAAGACTGATGAGATGACCTCTGGGCCCGCTCCGTCTGTAGTCCAGGTGCTGCTAACAGTGGATGGGCAACTTCAAGGCCCCGCCCTGCTCTCCCTTCTTATGGCTCTTTATCATTAACAGGCTTTGGACTGGTTGTTGTTGTTCAGTCGTGTCCGACTCTTCGTGACCCCATGGACCATAGCGCGCCAGGCCTTCCTGTCCTCCGTTCTCTCCCGGAGCGTGCTCAAGTTCATATTCATTGCATCGGTGATGCTATCCAGCCATCTCATCCGCTGCCGTCCCCTTCTACTTTTCCCTTCAATCTTTCCCAGCATTTGGACTGGACAACCCTTCAAATAAGGGATACCTTCAAACAGAGGACTGTCCTCTGTAAAGTAGGACACATGGCCACCCTACACCTAGCCATCATGGTGACTAATAGACATTGATAGATCTCTCCCCAACCTGGCCCTCAGTCCTCCATGAACTGGCCTAATCCCCCTTTAAAGGCCAATAGCCATCATGCCTTGTGGCAGGGAGTTCCACAAATTAATCATGTGTTGTGTGAACACAGGAAGTTACCTTATCCTGAGTCAGATCATGGGTCCATCTAGCCCAGTATTGTCGACACTAACTGGCAGCAATGGCTCTCCCGGGTTTCAGGCAGGGTTTTTTCCCTGCCCTAACTGGGGATGCTGTGGATCGAACCTTCTGCATGCAAAGCAGGGGCTCCACCACTGAGCCACAGCCCCTCCCCTTTTAAACCGGTACTTCCCATCAATTTCATTGGGTGAAACTTTTGGGAGTCCTGGTGTTAGGAGAAAAATGCCCCACTCTTCACTCTCCCCACACCACACATCATGCTATAAACCTCTGCTCCAGAGGTGCAGAACCTCAGGTCTGGGGGCCAAATCCAGACCACCTTGGGTCCCAATCCGGCCATGCTTCTCCCCTGGCCCCACCCCTTTCCCTGGGGGGGGGGTTTCCTGGATTTTGCACAGAATATTTCCCATTCTGAACGGTTAAAATGCCTCTCGGAAGGCTTAGTGACTGACAGCAAGAGCTTGAAACTAAAGAGTGCTGGCTTTTTTGGCCCCGCCTCTTTTGCCTTTGGCCACGCCCACCACTGGAATGCAGCTGTAGCTTGGCCATGGTGGTACAGGCTTTAGTAACCTCAAGACTGGATTACTGCGACGCGCTCTATGTGGGGCTGCCCTTGAGGCTGCTCCGGGAGCTGGAGCTAGTGCAGAATGCAGCAGCCGGGCTGTTGTCAGAAGCTGCCCTTTTTCAGCATGCAACTCCTTTGCTGAGGGAACTGCGCTGGCTGCCTATTTGCTACCGGGCAGGTTTAAGGTTCTAGTACTAGTGTACAAAGCCCTAAACAACTTGGGACCAGGATACCTGAGAGAGCCCCTTCTCCCTTACCAACCTGCCCAGTCACTGAGGCCATTGGAGGGCTCGTTCCTGGAGGTACCGCGTGGGCCCATGGCCCGACGAGTCCACCCGGAGAAGAGCCTTCAGTGTGGTGGTTCCTGTTCTATGGAACCTCCCGCCTCTGGAGGTCAGGCAGGCGCCAACATTGTGTTGCTTCCGGCACCTCCTGAAGACGTTATTTCGGGAGGTCTTCCTTGAGTGACCAGTTTATCCAAACTCAGTTTGTTAGAACTCTTGTTTCTTTTTTAAAACATTATTTTAACATGGTGTTTTTATTCTTTTACCCTGTCTGCTATTTGCCACTCCAAGATCTTTGGATGTGGAGCAGAATACAAATATTGTAAAATAAATGAACAAACAAACCAACAAAGTTAATATGCTTAGGGCGCAATCCTATGCATGTTGAGACAGAAAGAAGCCCTACAACACTCAGCATTCCCCATCCAGCCCTTGCTCTCAAGCCCCCCAATCTGTTTAACCTTTACGGCAGGCCTGAGAAATGGGCCTCTGTGGCTGCTGTTAAGGCCCGAGCATACTCATAAAAGTGCAAGCGGCCTTTCAAAGAACTTCATCCCAAATCATCTAGGGCGGAGGTAGGCAGTACACAGCTGGTGGGCCTCATGCCCCCAAATTCAGTTCATCTTTTTTTAAGACTTCCATAGTGGCTATGGCATGCCACAAGGGTGAAAACTAGCTTGTTTGGAAGCTAATTTTGACCCTTTTGGTACTCCATAGCCACTACAGATGCCTTAACAAGTTAAATTAATTTTTGTATTTTTCCACACCCTGGGGGGCGGGGGGGGGGAGATGCCCAACAGGGGAGAGAATGGGGAGCAAAAATGGTCCCTGTACCTCCCAAACATGCCCATCCCTGGTTTAAGGCTTTAAAGCTATCCACCAGCACTTTGTATCAGGCCCAGAAGTGTACTGTAACCATGCGAGAAAAGGCCCTGGTTCGTCCCTCTTGTTTCTCGGTAGCCCCCGTTTTGGCTACAGCCCTGTTGGCACTCAGCAGCTGAGTTCATTACTGGAGTGAAGGTTTGTTGCACAAGGACTCTGGGAACTACTATCACTCTGGGTCAAGGCTAGAGAATCTGTGATGAAGCATTTTCCGCATCCATTCCAGTAGTGCATTTCCCAGAGTGCCTTGTGGGGAGACGGTCAAACCAATGAGGCTCAACCCAATTCAAAACCTGTTAAAAGTTTGTAGGATAGATTTGCCCAGTTAGTACCACAGAGGATCGCTTTATGCCCCCTGCCCGCCTAGTTTACCTCTTTGCTAAGGGCTCCTCTCTGCCTTTGGGCAGTTCTGTACACTTCCTGCAGCAGGCGCTCTCTCTCTAAGTGTAAGATTTCTCGGACACGCAACATGCTGGCCCGCTTTTCGTCTTCAGCTGCGGAGAGGGCAGCCACCTGCCGCTGGTACTTCCAGACTTCAATATCTGTGCCCTCTGTCAGTGGGAGAGGCCGGGGGGGAGCGTAGACCTCGAGGCTGGCAAACCTTTGATGGCGATCCCTCTCCCGTGCCAGCACAAACTGGTACAGCCAGTAATGCTTGATGAACGTGTTATGAAAGTAATCGCACACGGCACGCAGCTGGAAAGGGGGCAGCTTTACCCGGAAGGCAGAAAATTTCTCCTGAAGGATTTTGATGGCCTGTGAAATGGGAGAACCTGGGGTGGGGGGTGGGGAGGAACAATAATATATATTATCAATTTAATTCCTGCTTTTTTTCAGGGAAGCTTAGAGCAGCTTACCAAAGGCTTGCAAGCTAGTCCCTCATTCAGTTTGTTTGTTTGTTTACATATTATTTATTTATTTCTATACTGCCCAATAGCCAAAGCTCTCTGGGCAGTTGACAACAATTCACAAGGTAAAACTACACCATAATTGTATTGCCAACATATTATACATACTATACATACATATTATATTGCCATCATTGTGCGTTGCGCTTATGGAGTACCAGGTCTCTGCTCCTGAGGAGCTTACAGTCTAAATTCAACAAAAGGAGACGACAAAGGAAATGTGTGTGTGTGGGATGTGGAACAAGAGGAAGAATATGTGATCATCTCAGTCACACTTTTTAATGTTTTAATCCTTGTGTTCACTGGTCAAAAATCTGGCCTAGATATGGAGCGATATATAATATTGTAAATAAATAAATACTTAGAGCACAATCCAATGCATGTTAGACAGAAAAAAGGCCTACAACTCCCAGCATGCCCCAGCCAGCCATGTGAAGCACCTTGGATAGCAACTTTAGAGTTCTGACTGAAACCCAAAGGAGATTCACCGCCTCACTGACATCAGAGCCATCAGCGTCCACTGTTTGTTATCTGTTAAATTTTTACCCCTCCCCACACCTTGGACAGCTCCTTGACAGTGCTGACTGGTTCCAACTGAAACCCAAAGAAGATTCACCGCCCCACTGACATCAGAGCCATCAGCGTCCACTGTTTGTTATCTGTTAAATTTGTACCCCCCCTGCACCTTGGACAGCTCCTTTAGAGTGCTGACTGGTTCTGATTGAAACCTGGAGCGGAGGCACTGGCCCACTGACATTGGAACCAGCCTCGACGGCATACAGGATATGAAGGGAAGTCTCATGTGAGGGAGCAGGAGAGCTTCGGACGACGCTGGCGATACGGTCAGAACAACGGTCCAAGCTTCCTCAGACAGAGTTGCCGAGTTCAAGTGACCACCTGTGCGGGCAAGGCCCCACACAGCGGGAGCGCAGGACCACACCAACACTGCACAGCGGCTGCCCTCTCCTGTTCCTTTAAAGCCAAGGCCTCCTGACATGGAGGGCCACCAGACAGCGCATCTTGCAGGCGCACCCATGGGATGCGTGCCAGTGGACGTCCTTGGCCTGAGGCCGGAAGCCGCTCCATCCGGACGGCCGTGGATTATTTTACACAGTGGCCAGAAGCTTGTGCCCTGAAGAACCAGGCAGCTGTGGCAGTGGCAAAGCCGTGGTGGTGGCAAAGGCCATAGCTGACCATTTCTTTTCCAGCTGGGAAATTCCCCCTTCCCTCCCCATTCCTTTTTCCTTGTGTGTCATGTCTTTTGGGATTGTAAACCTGCGGTTCAGGACTGCCTTGGTGAATTGATTACATGTAAGTTGTTTGGGGAGCCTTTTTGGCTGAGGAGCAGCATAAAAATACGTCATATAAATAAAGTCTGCCTTTCCATTAAAGAAAAAATCTGCAGCCCTCCCGTTGTGGAGCCTTTCCACGTTTACAGCAGCTCCCAGACAGTGACCACACATGATTGCTGAGAGGGGAAGCTTTTAATTTTCAAGGTTCCATAGAACTCAGTGAAATGGCACTATCTAGTGGCTGTTTTAATCACACAACATTCCAAGATTTTTTGATACCTAATTTTCTTTGGATCTTTTTAAAATGGAATAACCAGGAAATACCTCTGGATGTACCCTGGAGGTTGACAGCGTCATGAAAAGGACCTGCAAACTTCCGTGAGTGAGCAATCACAATAGCAGGATAAAAGCTCCATTCTGGTTGAGGGAGAAACTTTGGGTCAGGGGTCTGACTTGTATCTGCCTCCTTTCAGTCTCAAAGATGAGTCATCTCAGTCTATCACCACCTCCTTCTTGGGCCGTCATCCTGGCTCCCATTGAAACACATCACCAGAATGTTACCGGCCATCAGCTGTTCTTTGTCAGGCCTTAAGGGGCATTGCCTGGAGGCATGCAGACTGATAGCTCTAGCGACAGAAATCCTAGCCTCAAGAATCAGAGTTAGAAGGGATCCTAAATCTCTTTGCAATCAGAGGCAATGGGCAGTGAGAGGAGGGTGGGCAGACTTCAGGTGGGTCTATGCTGTTTTTACTAGAACCTGAAGATCTACCAACTGCAGCCAGGTGAAAAAGTCATACGCCTGGAACCAACTATGAACAACATTTATTGCATTAGTCCTTAGACCATAACAGCACAAAGCCAGGCAACACACTTGGAAAAACTTCCATGAAATACAGTCACCATTAATTAAAATTAGTAGTTAAAATTATTAAAATTAAAGACATATTCCTAAAATAACAAGCTGTATATATAAAATGAATGACATTATAAACTTATATAAGAATGCATTTCTCATATTTTCAAATATCCCAGACAATTCGCAGCAATGGAATCGACATACATTTCCCTACATTTATCAGCCTTTACTGCAAAAGAAGTAACCCTCCAGACCACATACTGGTTAGTTGCTTGTAGCAGAAAACAATTAACAGAATTAACTAACAGGTTGCCTCTGAGCTTATTCTGAGCCTAGGGATTTGTTTTCAGTTGCAGAATTGAGCTGAGCTCACAAACACATAAAGCCCTACTCCTGGTTACCCCAGGTTTCTGCATTTCAGCAGCCTAATTCAGGTGGGAAAAGCCATTTCATTGTTGCCACTGGTAGTCAAAAATCCTTGCTGGTCTACTGCAAATCTCCTACAAACAAGAAGGTCCCAGTCTACACACCCTTATTGTAAGGGACCCCTGAAATGTCACCCAGAGCAGCTGCAAACCTGTAACACTAGCCTTGTGCAGACTCCAATCTGTGCACAGATGTCCATGTGGAGAAGAGTACTGGGATCGCTGGTCTTGCTGGCCCTGCCACACACCCCATGCACTTGAGGTCCCACCTGCAGCAAGGCCTGCACACACATGTACGTTCAAATAGGGCTCGGCTCTGAGCATGCGACCTCCCTGACTTACAAAAATGGAGGACACAGATGGTGCATACAGAGCATAGGTGTATTGGGGGCAGGACTGTGCATGCATGGAGACTGCGGCCTGGGGCCAGCAGGCCTGACCCCAAACCCTCCTCCTCTCCCAATGTATTCAGCTGTGCAGTTCAGGCTCCAGGTTTTTGCAGGCCCTTGGGCAAGGCACCCTCAATGGCCCCCCCTCCCATAGTGAGTGTCACCACCATAGAATCATAGAATAGTAGGGTTGGAAGGGGCCTACAAGGCCATCGAGTCCATCCCCCTGCTCAAGGCAGGAATCCAAGTCAGAGCATCCCTGGCAGGTGGCTGTCCAGCCTCGTCTTGAAGGACTCCAGTGTGGGAGAGCCCACCACCTCCCTAGGTAGTTGGTTACATTGTCGTATTGCTCTAACAGTCAGGAAGTTTCTCCTGACATTCAGCCAGAATCTGGCTTCCTGTAGCTTGAGCCCATTATTCTGTGTCCTGCATTCTGGGATGATGGAGAAGAGATCCTGGCCTTCCTCTCTGGGACAACCTTTCAAGTACTTGAAGAGTACTATCATATCTCCCCTCAATCTTCTCTTCTCAAGGCTAAACATGCCCAGTTCGTTCAGCCTTTCTTCATAGGGCTTTGTTTCCAGTCCCCTGATCATCTTTGTTGCCCTCCTCTGAACCCTTTCCACCTTGTCTGCATCCTTCTTAAAGTGCGGTACCCAGAACTGGACACAGTACTCCAGATGAGGCCTAACCAGTGCTGAGTAGAGGGGGACTAGTACTTCCCGGGATTTGGAAGCTGTGCTTCTATTAATGCAGCCCCAAATAGCATTGGCCTTTTTTGCAGCCACATCACATTGCTGGCTCATCTTCAGCTTGTGATCGACAACAATTCCAAGATCCTTCTAGCTTGTAGGGTTGTTGAGCCAGTGTTGTAGTGTTGTTGAGCCTTGATTACTAGCTGCTCTTGTTCGTCCTCATCTTCTTTCTTGTCATTGCTACCACTTGCTTGCTTGACAGGCAGAGAGCCACGAAGCAAGCAGGCCGTGGCATCTACTGTGTTTCCTTCTCCCTAAGTCCATTGTCTGGACCAGAGCAACAGACAGGTGAATAAGCAGGTTGCAAGTGGGGGGGGGGAGGGGAAGGGGGAGGAGCAACTCCAGGGGCCTCTTGTCCGTGGGCCCCTGTTGGGATATGGGACTTCGGCAGGTGCCCAACCATGCCTACCCTTGATGCTGGGCCTGCATCTATGCAGAAATTGAACATCTCCACAGAGCTAACGGTGTCACAGCAGGAAAGCAGACATTTTGGAGCCAGAGTGTTTGAACAACAAGATAATTAGCACTGAGCAATATTTATTTTATGGGATACATAGAAGGTGACATCATTTATTATCCAACCCAGTTTATATGTAAAGGTTCTCATCTCGGGGTGGGTGGAGATGAGTGGCTGCTGGTTCCTTTTGGCTATTATTTATTTACAGAGCTCTACTGGATCAATAAGGTAGTGCGATAAAGATCTCAATAAATATGGATTTGGGATTATACCATTTGAAAGGAGAAAAGGCTGTGCTCCAGCCACAAAGCTCACGACTAATTCAACTTTGAGAAATGCTTAAGGCAGACAACGAGAAGTGATTTTCACAGCTTCCCCTTTTTTAGGCGCTGAGAGCTTGTCATTTTGCTTGAGAGAAAGGGGGGGCTAACTTTACCAGCCTAAGTCAAACCTAAAGCCATCCCTGAAAGCTTGGCATGCGTGCAATCACCTACAAATATCCAATAAAAACCTGTGTAATATAAAATATTGCAGCAGCAGCAGTTTTAGGCAGGTTAAGAATAATTTGGAATTTTGCTTTGATGACCAAACTAGCCTACATTTCTTGACATTTTGTTTCAGGAAACAAAATGAGATGGTTATAGAGAAATGGACACTTTTTAATGTTTTTTTTGGGGGGGGATAATGAGTTTGAGTAAGAGCCAACCAAGCCTGTGTGTGTGTGTCCCCACCCCATAATATAACAGCTATTTCCCCCCTTCCTGTATAGTTTTTAAACTTTATAATTAGCAAATAAAAATTATACAGGTAGGAGCTGCAACAAAATGTTACAGTGTATCCTCACCTCCTAACAGGAATGCTCCTGCTCAGGTTTCCAGCCAGCCCGCGACCCTCTCCTCTGAGTCATACTCCATTCCCTTTCTCCCCTCCCCACAATTTTCTTTCCCAACTGACACTCAACATTCTCTGGTTTCTGAATATACTTGGTCCTTGTTGACCTGTGTTTTGTTTTGTTTTGCCCCTTTCAGGTTTCTCTTTTTTTTTTAAGGATTTTGTTTCTACTTCTGCACACTTTGAAGTTCTCCCAAGCGTCACTCCGGTGATGAAGGAGTTGCACTGGTTACCAGTTGTTTTCTGGGCCAAATTCAAGGTGTTGGTTTTGACCTTTAAAACCCTATGCGGTTCCGGCCCAGCCTATCTCGAGGAGCGCCTCCAGCAACACCAGACAGGCCACTTAACACGATCAGCCTCAGATGGCCTTCTCTCGGTCCCATCAGCCAGGACAGCTAGGCTGGTGAGGACGAGGGAGAGGGCCTTCTCTGTGGTGGCCCCCACTCTGTGGAACTCCCTCCCTAGGGAACTCTGCCATGACGCCTCTTTAATGAGCTTCCGCCGCACACTGAAAACTTGGTTATTCAGGCAGGCATTTGGGGTGGGGTAGGGTATTTGTAAATAATGTTTTAATGTATAATTTTACTGTTTTAAATTGTACCATTGTACATCGCCCAGAGTGGCTGGATGACCGGTCAGATGGGCAATTAAGAAATTTAATAAATAAATAAGCAAGTAAGCAAGCAAGCAAACTGATATCTCTGTGTCTGTCCCCACCCGCCAAATAGCCCCATTTTGGCTACATTCCTGTTGGCACTCACCACCCAAGTTTGCTATTAGAGGGACTGATAAATAAGGATGAAATATTGGATGGTACAACAAATTAAATTAGGTTTAAGTTGTGTGCTACCAGCATAACTCTGTCCATGGAGGAGGCCATCTAGTCCAAGCCTTCCATTTCCAATGACAATCAGCCAGCTGCTTCTGAGCACTCAGAAACGGGAACAACCGCAGTGACCTTTCCCCTGTTGTTTATCGTTGGCGTCTGGGACTGAGAGCTATCTTCACCTGCCTCCAGTTGTGAGATATAGACCTTTCCTCTTTGATACCACCAAATCCCCTTTTAATAAGGCCCCCCCTTTGAGAGCCAATACTTGCAGCATCGCCTGAGGATCAGAAAAAAGCAGTGTGTTGTACGTGGCGCTGCCTTTGAAAAATAGTTTAAAATAAGACCTGCTAGGCCACTGAATGCAGCATTGGGAATGTATTTCCAAATGTACAGGCTTCTGATCCATTTCTGGGCACTACTCAAAGTGTTGGCACTGGCTTTTAAAGTCCTCCGTGGCTTCGGACTTCAGTTCCTGAAGAACTATCTACTCCAGCCTTTCCCAACCTAATGCCCCCCAGCTGTGTTGGACCACAACTCCCATAATTCCCAGCCAGCACGGCTGTTGGCCATGCTGGCTGGGAATTATGGGAGTTGTGGTCTAACACATCTGGGGGGGGTACCAGGTTGGAGAAGGCTGATCTACTCCCACATCAAGCTGCTCATACAATGTGATCGTCACTGCAGGCCCTCCTCCAAGGCCCTTCACCATCTGAAGCATGGCGTCAGTGATGTGGGAAAGGGTCTTCTCGGTGGTGGTGCTATGCTAATGAAATGCTCATCCCAGGGAGGCCCACCTGGTGGCCTCCCTGATGTCTTTTCAGCAGCAGGCAAATGCTGAACTGCTTTGTTGATCTTTATTATTCTCTTATTTTATCTTTGCTGCTTCTATTTTTCTGTGGAAGTTTTGTCTTCTTATCTTATACTCTGTATCTATGTTGAGCCAATGCAGAACATATTTTGACACAGGACGGCATATACACCGTCATAAGGAAATGCATGTTTACATTCCGGGAGGAAAGATGGAGGCACCTCCCCTCTTGGAGGTTTCGAGGACTAGGTTGTGCCTCTTCTCCTCCTCTTGCATCTCTGTTGGTCCCACCTTCCTGCACAATCCCTGCTACAACCATCGCAGACGTGGCTGCCATTTCCCTGTGGGAAAGTGGTGCAGCGGTAAATGTAGAAGTGCAGGCACTCATCATGGCAGCCCTCATCGCCACACCCCCAATGGAGAGTCAAAAAATGCAGGCAGCTTTGTGGATCCATATCAACAAAGCAGTTCCAGGAGTTTTCATCACCATCAGCAGCAGGTCTTTTGTAAAGCAGGTGGCTCTTCATTGCCCATTTCAAGATCAAGCCATCTCAAAAAGCAAAATGCTTTGCGTTGCAGGAGGGAACAATATATTTTTGCTGGAAAAATTAATTGCCCCTTGGCTATTGTGAGGATTGCAGCTAAGCTCAGGAGGTTCAAGTCCCCACTTGGCCATGGAAGCTCACTGGGTGACTTTGGGCCATTCACAGACTCTCGGCCCAACCCACCTCACAGGGTTGTTGTGGTGAGGATAAATTGAAGAGGAGGAAGAGGAGAATGTAAGCCGCCTTGGGTTCCTTGCAAGAGGAAAAAAGGCGGGATATAAATGCAACAACAACAACAACAACAACAGGAAATTCTGAGTGGGGGTGGGAGATAATGACACCATCCCTGCGAATCCGAACGTGTCAGGGCTGCATCCCTGTGAGACCTGGATCCACCACACCACTGCTGGGGAATTCAAGATGAGCTCAATGACGCCAAAGACATATGTTGGGGTGGCAATAATCTCACAGACTCAGAGTTGTCGGCTAGTTAGTACAACCTCCCGGCTGATGCCAGCAATCCAGGCTCTGTCACCGCATTCTGCTGCAGATCTACACCCACTGTCCGTAGGGCAGAGGGCACACAGAAGTGCCAGGTATGCAAAAGGTATTCATTGCAGGACTTGGAGGGCCCGCAAGTGTGATTTTGCAACACTCAATGTGGCAGGGGAAGATGTCCTTTGCCTCACCTCACATTCTCCCTCTGTGTTTGCATGTGTCATCCTGAGACTGCAGCTCAACGCAAACAAACAACCCTTCACATTTCCCAGCTTAGCTAATGGGATCCCGCTAATGGGCATTTGGCTGGGGTTGTGAATCAAGAATGCAGCTCTCACCTTCGCTGCCTCCTCCTCCCCCTCTTCTTCCTCCTCCTCCCG
Source organism: Heloderma suspectum (assembly GCF_057233095.1). Taxonomy (NCBI): domain Eukaryota; kingdom Metazoa; phylum Chordata; class Lepidosauria; order Squamata; family Helodermatidae; genus Heloderma; species Heloderma suspectum. Next base: position 434,698,356 of record NC_139458.1, read on the forward strand.
AAGTGCAGGTGCCTACTGGCCCTGTATTCTAAGACAACCAGACCACCCTACTTTAAAATAAAGGACAAGAGCGATAAACTGAGACCAAAAAAAACACACCAACCCTTGAAATTACAGGCATCAACGCTGGGATGACAGAAAAGAATAATAAAATACGATGGTATGTTCATGAACACTCTACCTGCTTGTGGGGAAAGCTGTCAGCAGTAGAATGTTGAGAAACAGTGCAGCTCATGGGATGGAAGTGAAAGGTGAGGAAAACACATAAGAGTTGGACCGGACCAAAGATGGTCTAACCTATGCCAAAAACCCTTCAGGGAGTAAAGGGAGTGGTGGTCCAGAGCCTATTTGGAGAAGGAAGGCAGCCAGCAGGGAAAGGATTAAGCATCTCCTTCCCCTGTTCCTTCTGCTCCTCTGCTCCTGATCATCACTTTCAGAAGAGGGGGGCTGTCAGTGGAATGCTACTCACATCTGTGTGTAACGTCTCATTTGGCCCTGAGCTGAATGAGCCAGTCTTTGGGTGGTGCATCACTGCACAGCTGTGTCCAAGGTCCCGTCGGTGTGTTCTTTAAGCCCTTACAAAACACGGGTTTACAGAAGGAGCTTGTCTCTCTCTGTTGTAAAGTTCTGATGCTTAATCTGAAATGGATTCTTGTTTGTTTTTCCCCCCACAAAGTTTTATTTCTGGAGATTAACTCCTGGCTCACTCTGCCTCTTTTGCAACACTTCAGTCAGTCCTTTTATCTTCTCATCCATTAATCACTTGGCCTAATTGTCAAAGGAGGGAGAAGAACACAAGGGGGGGGGGGGTTGACAAGGCAAAGATAGTGCAGGTTTCTCCTTCCCTACTGTGTCAGCATGCCCCATGGCCGTGCCCACCCGTCTCACATGCGCCCTCCAACACATCAGATGAAAACAGGTAAATAAGATCTCCACAATATGGTAGACAAAGGAGGTATCCAGGCATTCCCCACATGCATGTAGTGAACGCATGACGAAGCAAGGAGATTGCACCCATGAACCAGGGCTCCAGTCTGGGCATACCTGCCAGTCCTGCCCCTTCATGGTCGCACATTCAGCACTATTGTGAAGGGGGAGGGGACGTGGCTCAGTGGCGGAGCCCCTGCTTTGCGTGCAGAAGGTCCCGGGTTTGATCCTGGGCATCTCCAGGTAGGACTAGGAAGGAATGCTGCCTGAAACCCTGGAGAGCCACTGCTGCCAATCAGTGTTGATAATACTGGGCTAGGTGGATCAATAGTCTAACTCAGTATAATCATAGAATAGCAGGGTTGGAAGGGGCCTATAAGACCAGCAAGTCCAACCCCCTGCTCAGTGCAGGAATCCAGGTCAGAGCATCCCCGACAGATGGCTGTCCAGCCTCATCTTGAAGGCCTCCAGGGTGGGAGAGCCCACCACCTCCCTAGGTCACGGGTTCCATTGTCATATTGCTCTAACAGTCAGGATGTTTTTCCTGATGTTCAGCCGGAATCTGGCTTCCTGTAACTTGACCCCATGATTCCGTGTCCTGCACTCTGGGATGATCAAGAAGAGATCCTGGCCTTCCTGTGACAACCTTTCAAGGACTTGAAGAGCGCTATCCTGTCTCCCCTCAGTCTTCTCTTCTTAGAGCTAAACAGGCCCAGTTCTTTCAGTCTCTCCTCACAGGGCTTTGTTTCCAGTCCCCTGATCATCTTTGTTGCCCTCCTCTGAACCCTCTCCAGTTTGTCTGCATCCTTCTTAAAGTGTGGTGCCCAGAACTGGACACAGTACGCCAGATGAGGCCTAACCAGTGCTGAGTAGAGGGGAACTAGTACTTCCCGGTATTTGGAAGCTATAGTTCGATTAATGCAGCCCAAAATAGCATTTGCCTTTTTTGCAGCCACATCCCATTGTTGGCTCATATTCAGCTTGTGATCTACCACAATTCCAAGATCCTTCTCTCCTGTAGTGTTGCTGAGCCAAGTATCCCCCATCTTGTAACTGTGCATTTGGTTTCTTTTTCCTAGGTGCAGAACTTGGCATTTATCCCTATTAAATGTCATTCTGTTGTTTTCTGCCCAGTGCTCCAGTCTATCAAGATCACTTGATCATATCATATCTCCCCTCAGTTTTCTCCAGGCTAAACAGCCCAGTTCTTTCAGTCTCTCCTCATAGGGCTTTGTTTCCAGTCCCCTGATCATCTTCATTGCCCTCCTCGGAACCTTCTTCAGTTTGTCTGCATCCTTCTTAAAGTGTGGTGCCCAGAACTGGACACAGTACTCAAGCTGAGGCCTAACCTATACTTCTATTAATGCAGCCCAAAATAGCATGTGCCTTTTTTGCAGCCACATCACATTGTTGGCTCATATTCAGCTTGTGATCTACAACAGTTCCAAGATCCTTCTTGCTTGTAGTGTTGTTGAGCCATGATTACTAGCTGCTATTGCTCGTCCTCATCTTCTTTCTTGTCATTGCTACCACTTGCTTGCTTGACAGGCAGAGAGCCATGGAGCAAGCAGGCCGTGGCATCTACTAAACATAGGCTAAACAGGCCCAGTTCTTTCAGCCTCTCTTCACAGGGCTTTGTTTCCAGTCCCCTGATCATCTTTGTTGCCCTCCTCTGAACCCTCTCCAGCTTGTCTGCACCCTTCTTAAAATGTGGTGCCCAGAACTGGACACAGTACTCCAGATGAGGCCTAACCAGTGCCGAGTAGAGGGGCACTAGTACTTCCCGGGATTTGGAAGCTATAAGGCAGCTTCCTATGTTCCTATGTGTACAGGTGTACCCATCTAGATGTACAATGTAACCCACATACGGCGGTACCTCTGGGTACTCACTGAGGTATCCCGGCCAATCAGGGTTCCTGCTTGTGTGCAGGAGCTGGACACATATAGGGCTGTCTTTCACACTGATGGGAAAGGAGAGGCTGCTGGGGGTGCAGCCCTGTTCCCAATCACGTGTTAGCTGAGGCTCACTATAATACATTCGCTGGGCACTTCCAGCATAAGATCTCTTGCATCCGCCGGGACTTAGACTCCAGTGTTACTGCAGGTGAATCTGGTGAGGTATCCAGAGCACAGCCTTGTCCTGTTCTCCTGGATGAGTTTCAGTTGGTAGAGTTCGAGGACACTGAGAAGGTGCTTGGACCGGTTCATGCAACCACTTCCGTACTGGATCCTTGCCCCTCTTGGCTTATGAAAACTGTCAGGGAGGGAACAGCCAGCTGGGCCAGGGAGGTGACTAATGCCTCCTTACAAGAGGGAGCGCTCCTGGGCCGCCTCAAAGAGGTGGTGGTGAGAGCATTCCTAAAGAAGCCCTCCCTGGGCCCAGAAAATCTTAATAATTTTAGGCCAGGGCCAAATGTTCCATTCCTGGACGAGGTTCTTGAGTGGGTGGTTGCCAACCAGCTCCAGATGCTCTTAGATGAGACCAATTATCTGGATCCATTTCAGTCAGGGTTCAGGCCAGGTTCTGTCATGGAAACAGCCTTGGTCGCCCTGTATGATGACCTATCTCAGGAGAGAGACAGGGCGAGTGTGACCTTGTTGATTCTCCTTGACCTCTCAGTGGCTTTCAATATGATTGATGCTGGCATCCTTCTGGGGTGACTGTCTGAGTTGGCAGTGGGAGGCACGGCTTTGCAGTGGTTTCGCTCCTACTTGGATGGTTGGCTCCAGAAGGTAGTGCCTTGGAGATATTGCTCAGCCCTATGGATCTTCCAGTATGGGGTTCTGCAGGAGTCCGTTTTGTCAACCAAGCTGTTTAATGTCTACATGAAACCACTGAGTGGGGTCATCCAGAGTTTTGGACTGTGTTGCCCTCAGTACGCTGATGACACACAGCTCTGTTTCTCCTTTTCATCTTCATCAGGTGAGGCTGTGGATGTGCTGAATCAGTGCCTAGCTGCGATAATGGACTGGATGAGGGCTAACAAACAGGCACACAATCCAGGCAAGACTGTTGGTGGGTGGTTCTTCTGACCGGATGGAGGGTGCTCAACCTGTTCTGGATGGGGCTGCACTCCCCCTGAAGGAGCAGGTCCACGGTGGTTCTCCTGGAGCCATCTTTCTCACTTGAGGCTCGGGTGGCCTCAGTGGCATGGAGTGCCTTCTACCAACTTGGACTGGTGGCCCAGCTATACCCCTATCTGGACAGGTATAACTTGGCTTCCGTTGTCTATGCTCCGGTAACCTCCAAGTTAGATTACTGCAATGCACTCTACGTGAGGCTGCCTTTGAAGACAGTTCAGAAGCTGCAGCTCGTGGAAAATGGGGCAGCCAGATTGATAACGGGGACAAGAAGGTCCTAACATATATCACCGATTCTGGCCCGCTCGCACTGGCTGCCTGTATGTTTCTGAGCCCAATTCAAGGTGCTGGTTTTGACCTATAAAGCCTTATACTTTGACCTATAAAGCCTTACACAGCTCGGGACCATGATGCTTCATGGAGCACCTCTCCCAGCATGAAGCGACCCATGCACTGCATTTAGCATCTAAGGCCCTCTTCTAGGTGCCTCTGCCAAGGGCCTTCCCGGTGGTGGCTCCCCATTTACGGAATAATCACCCTGATGAGGCCTGCCTGGTGCCAACATTGTTATTTTTCAGCACCAGGTTAAGGCCTTTCTCTTCTCTCAGGCATTTGGCAGCATACTATGAGGTTTTACTCAAGGCCTGGGTTTTTCGTATTGTTGATTGTTCAAAATTGGTTAGATATATGCACGTCTTTGTGTGTGCTATTTGTTTATATGTTTGTATGTAGACGGGTGTTTTATACTATATATAATGTACTTTTTGATGGTTTTTAATCTTTGTAAACCACCCAGAGAGTTTCGGCTGTTGGGCAGTATAGAAATGGAATGAATGAATGAATGAATGAATGGGCAGGTCATTGCCTGAACTGTCCTTTTCTCATTGCAGTCAATGAGGGAGTATAGAAATGGAATGAATGAATGAATGAATGAATGGGCAGGTCATTGCCTGAACTGTCCTTTTCTCATTGCAGTCAATGAGGGAGTATGTGGATTGGGTTCTGGTCTGGTGGCTGGCAAATGATCCCACAAACTCTGTGTGCAATGAAGCTCAAAAACATACACCTCCCTGGTACACATGGACTGGAAATGAAAACTCAGATGTCAGAATGTAAAGGGGTCACAACCTTACTGATTAACACAAGGATCTGCAGCATATTAATCATATTTAAATCCTGTTTAAATAACCAGCCCCCAAGTGCAGGTCTCTAATCTTCTTGGGATGAGAGGTGGGAAAACAGCTGCATCCTCCTCCTGCCCATATTGGGTAATCCTAACCCTGAAACTGCACTGACCTTGCCAGCTGTGTGACCTATTTAAGAGCTAATAACTAAACAACCAGGGAGCCTGGCCTGGAACTGGACTCTCTTATGCCAGTTTCTATTTGCTACGATTATTTTTTAAATCAGGGGAAAGCATTCAGTTTCACAAACCCACACCCACATCACAGAGTACCAAGTAGTTTTTCTGAATGTGTAGATCAGCCTTCTCAAAGCTGGTTTCCTCCAGATGTGTTGGACTACAACTCCCACCATCCCTCAGCCAGCATGGCCATTGGTGGGAGTTGTAGTCCAATACATCTGTCAGGAGCCAACTTAGGGGAAAGCTGGTGTGGATGAATGTAGATGAACCACACCTTAAAAAACATATTGTAGAACTGGAAAAGGTACAGAAAAGGGCAGCTCAAATGATCAAGGGGCTGGAGCATCTCCCCTGTGAGAGCAGGTTACGACAGCTGGGATTGTTTAGCTTCGAAAAAAGGAGGGTCAGGGGAGACATGATATACAGATATACAGAATTATGCATGGTGCGGAGAAGGTGGATAGGGAGACATTTTTCTCGCTCTCTCAAAATACTAGAGCCCAGGGTCATCCTATGAAGCTGACTGGTGGGAGATTCAGGACGGATAAAAGGAAGGACTTCACACAGCACATAGTTAAACTATGGAATTCGCTACCCCAGGATGTAGTGATGGCCAGCAATTTGGATGGCTTTAAAGGGGGGTTAGACAAATTCCTGGAGGAGAAGGCTATCAGTGGCTACTAGTCCTGTTGGCTATGTGCTACCTCCAGTACCAGAGGCAGTGAGCCTATGTACACCAGTTGCTGGGGAACATGGGTGGGAGGGTGCTGTTGCGCTCATGCCTTGCTTGTGGGTTCCTGGTTGACAGCTGGTTGGCCACTGTGTGAACAGAATGCTGGACTGGATGGGCCCTTGGTCTGATCCAGCAGGGCTCTTCTTATGTTCTTAATGTGAATGGTTGAGCCTCTCCAGATCTTCCTAAGTCCACAAAAATGACTTGTTTGGCAGATTACAGGCTTGTCCCAGACTCAGTGCCAAATTTCAGTCTGGGAAAGGTATTGGGGCCACATTCCCGCTTTAAGCCTACTCAGAAGCAAGACAGACCTCTGCATGTACATACAGAAGGAAGCAGGACTGAATCACTCAGTAGCACTTTCAAATAGTATCCCAAATACCAATCCTCTTCATGTCTACTCACAAGTAAATGTGAGCATGAGCCGCATTTCTACTCACAGTCACAACTAAGCAGGGCAAGCCTTTGCATATCTAGTCAGAAGGAAGCAGGACTGAATCACTTGCCATGAGATAAGGGAAAGGCCTTATCGCTGACCAGCAGCTGATCTGAGATAAGAGCAATTCCTCGCTAAGCACTGAGAAAGGGAGCTCTTTTCAGTGCCCAGCAGGGAGAAGCACTGGAAAAGTGATCCAGCAGCCTCCCCTCTCCTTACCAGAAAAATACCAGGGAAAAATGGGGGGGGGGGCGGATGGATCAAAGAGGAGGTGGAGTTTTAAAAGGGGTATGTCCATCAGCAACAGCTTCGCAGGCCGGATTAGAGAGCCCTGCTGGCAAAACCAGGCCCATAGGCCAGAGGTTCAACACCCCTGGGAAAGATGGGGCCCAACCCCCATGCGCACTCCTGTTGTCCAACTGATGGAATGTAAATTATTTCATTATTGCAAACAGAGATTTTTGTCCATCTTCTCCTTTCCTGCTGGAGCATCCTCAAAGGCTGATTGGACAAATTTATGCAGGAGGAGGAGGAGAGAGATCTATCGCTGGCTATTAGTCATGATGGCTAAATAGATCCTCCATGTTCACAGGCAGTGTACCTTTGAATGCCGGTTGCAACAGTGGGAGAGGGCTATTACCCCCCGCCGTGCTGGTGGACTTATTGGAAGCATCTGATGGACCACCTTGGGAAACAGGATGTTGGACAAGATGGATTCTTGCTCTAATCCAGCCAGGCTCTTCTTGCGTTCTTATGTTCAGAGCTTTCTTCTCGCTGTGGGATGAGGCCAGCTCACATAGACAGGATAATCTTCCAAGTTCAAACAGTTTGTCCAGGACACCTGGCCTTCGAAATCTCAGTTAGTCATGGCTGTGACTGGACCCACCCTGAAATCTTGTGCACTGGCTCAGCTATCTCATAAACGCAGCAGCTAAGGAGGGTGGAGCATGGCCCCCACCAATCCATTTCTGATCTCAGGGATGTCGCTTGGGCCCTGGGACCCCATCCACCCCCTGAAGGGGTCCCTGCAACAGCAGCAGTGCCACTTTTGGTCTGGAATGCCCTCACCCCCTATGTGAGAAACACCCAGAGTTATTAAGTCGAGCAAACAGCCAAGTGTTGAGCATGGATGAGTGTGTGTGTGTTTAGCGTGTGTGCATGCGTGCGTGTGTGTGTAAAAACATGCGAGAGGCAAGCATTGTGCAATGTGGAATAACAGTAAATCTGACACGAGTAAGATCTACACTCCCCACCCAGGCATCATCTAGAAAAGTGGCAGGTTAATCTCTCTCGATAGCAGGTTAATCTGTTTTATCAGACGCTCCTGTGTGGGTGGAATCGTATCACATCACCTGTCAATAAGAGGAGCTGAAGGGACCTGGGAAACCGGGAGGATCACTGTGCTAAAGACGACACCTCCCTTGATCCTCTTCAGCCTTCCCTTACCCCAGCCTTCTCCAGCCTTCCAGATGTGTTGGACTGCACCCCTTAAGGCTGTCTTGAACAGTGCCTTAGAACCCGTGCTCCTTTTCAATTTGTATAAAAGCACCTCAAATTAGGTCAGCACTACCTGGGACACCCAGCCCTCAAAAATGTCAAAGGCAGAAGGCTGTGCCGAAAGGATTCATGCCAAGATGCAGATCCGGAGGCTTTCGTGTCCCCCGCAGCCCATCTCTCTTTCAAACCTGTGCTAAGTAAACACAAACCACACCTTGACGGTGTGAACTGAAGGTATTATCTCATAAGCAAACAGGAGTAGCACGATTAGCTCTAATTTGCTTCTTGGCAGCAATGTGGGGGCCAAAGCAAAGAGGGAGGTGAGAAGGCAGGGTGCGGGGAGGAGAGGAAATACACAAGCCTTCTCCGGATTTGGAGGTCAGGGCAAATGTGTGTATTTATCTAGAGGCAGTGTACACATACAGCCCAAGGCGGCTGAAAAAACCTTGCCCAGAATGCATGTGCATGCATGTTGAATACCAAGCCATGAATGGGACTGAACAGATAGATCTCAATGAGGCTTGTGCCTGCAACGGGTAGGGGACAGCAACTCAAAGGTCTTGCAGGAACTAGCCCTAAAAAATAGTGTGTGTGGGTGTGTGTGTGTGTGTGTGTGTGTGTGAGAGAGAGAGAGAGAGAGAGAGAGAGAGAGTCTCAGAGCTTTGTTGTTCGTCTGGATTAGTTTTCTACTGGCATTACCCACCGATGAAGAGAGCCTGCCAGGAGGCTGGTAAAATTGACATAGGAAGCTGCCTTATACTGAGTCAGACCTGGGGTCCATCTAGGCCAGCGCTGTTGACACTGACTGGCAGCAGCAGCTCTCCAGGGTTTCAGCCAGGAGATTTTCTAGCCCTACCTGGAGATGCCGGGGATTGAACTGTTGGAAGTTGGGTGCAACTCAGCCAGTTTCAAAAAGAAAAGGGAAAGGGTGATGTGCCTGCATGGAAAAGGAATAGAGAGAGAGAGGACCTCCGAGTTTTTCAGACTGTCCTCTGATCTGTGCTAATCTTCCTTCTGATGCTAGACTGATACTCTTAGGGTTGCTGACCTCACTCCCTACTTCCTTCTTCTTCATGCTCTTGCCTTTCAGAGAGGAGACAACTCTTTGGGTCTCCCTCTGTCTTGAGTTGGGAACCCTCCTATACAACATGTATTTCCTGCAATAAAAATGCAGTCTTGCTTATTCCTTTGACCCAGAGTCTCCATTGTGATTTATCCAGGGCAAAGCGTGCTCCTTCAGCTAGGATTCCACACAGCTCACCCCTTGTCAGGTTCTTGCTGTTCTGCCAACATGAACCTGGGACCTTCTACATGCAAAACAGGTGCATTACTGCTGAGCTACATCCCCGAGAGCAATCTGGAGGTTGACATTCTCCAGCAAATCTGCCTGATTTGGTTCCAAAAATCCATTAGAATGTTTTCCCAGCATCCCTCATGGATTCAGTTGGGTGTTCCCAGGCGAGACTTTTATTGTGCAGCCGCCCTGCCTCAAACTTGGATTTTTTCCGGGGGGCGGGGACACCAGGGACGGTCCAAATACTGTCATCTTCCATTTGTTATCCTGTATTTTCCCACTGCTTTTCCTTGTACCACAGAAAATCTGTTAAGGAGGAAAACATGGAATATCTGCACAACACCATTTGATTCATAATGCTGGGAGTCCTCCATCTGCAGACACCTTTGAACTTAAAAGAAGACGGGGGACAAGGAAGGTCCCCCATCCAGTTTTAGTCCCCACCTGCCCACCAAGGGGGCCATCCATCCCCTTCAGGAACTCTGGGGGAAAGCGACCATGTTATACTTGAGTTCTTGGTTCTAAGGGAAGCAAAAGCCGAGTGTAGTCAAACGCGTACCCTGGATTTTAGGAAAGCTGATTTTAATAAACTCAGAACAATGATCAGTAAGGTCCCATGGGAAGTGACGGCGGCAAAGCTAATGAGAAAAGGAGTCCAAGATGGGAGGGAGTTTTTAAAAAAGGAAATTCTCAAGGCACAATTACAAACAATTCCAACAAGAAGGAAAGGTGGAAGACAACAGAAGAAGCCAATGTGGCTTCACAAAAAGCTTAGAGATGACCTGAAAACAAAAAAGAACACATATAGGAAGTGGAAAGAAGGCCAAGCAACAAAGGAAGAGTACAGGCAGGCAGGTAGCACAGAATTGCAGAGATGGCGTCAGGAAAGCTAAAGCTGAGAATGAGCTGAGGTTAGCGAGGGATGCTAAAAACAACAAAAAGGCTTTCTTCAGCTACATGCATAGTAAAACACAGAGGAAAGAAATGGTGGTTCAGCTAATAAATAAGGATGGCAAAATGATAACAGATGACAAAGAAGCTCAATTCCTACTTTGGCTCAGTCTCCTCCCAAAAGAGGGTCTATGAGACCCCTGGCAAAGGCGAAGTACAGCCTGAAGGAGCAGGATTGCAGCTTGAGAATGATAGGCATCTGGTCAAGGAACACCTAATTACTTTGAATGAGTTCACATCTCCAGGGCCAGATGAATTGCATCCTAGAGTAATCAAGGAACTGGCAGAAGAGCTCTCAGAACCGCTGTCTGTTCTCTTTGACAAATCATGGAGGACGGGAGAAGTGCCAGATGACTGGAGGAGGGCTAACGTTGTCCCTATCTTCAAAAAGGGTAAAAAGGAGGAACCTGGGAACTACAGACCAGTCAGTCTGACATCAGTCCCTGGGAAAATTCTGGAGCAGATGATAAAGCAGTCAGTCTGTAAGCACCTCGAAAACAATGCAGTGATTACTTGAAGCCAACATGGATTTGTCAAGAACAAATCCTGCCACACGAATCTGATCTCATTTTTTGATCAGGTAACCTCCCTTGTGGACTATGGAAATGCTGCGGACATAATATACATCAACTTCAGCAAAGCTTTTGACAAAGTGCCCCATGATATCCTGATGAGCAAACTAACTCAAAGTGGGCTAGATGAAACAATGATCAGGTGGATCCACAGTTGGCTACAGAATCGGACTCAAGGAGTGCTTCTCAATGGGACCTTCTCCAACTGGGGAGAGGTAACGAGCGAGGTACCACAAGGCACAATCCTGGGCCCAGTGCTCTTCAACATTTTTATTAATGACTTGGAGGAGGAGGTGCAGGGAATGCTGATCAAATGTGCAGATGACACAAAATTGGGCAGGATAGCTAATACCCTGGTAGACAGAAACAAAATTCAAAGTGATCTTGATAGACCGGAGCGCTGAGCAGAAAACAAGAGAATGACATTTAATAGGGATAAATGCCAAGTTCTGCACCTAGGAAAAAGAAACCAAATGCACAGTTACAAGATGGAGGATACTTGGCTCAACAACACTACAAGCGAGAAGGATCCTGGAATTGCTGTCAGTCACAAGCTGAAGATGAGCCAACAATGTGATGTGGCTGCAAAAAAGGCAAATGCTATTTTGGGCTGCATTAATAGAAGCAGAGCTTCCAAATCCCAGAAAGTACTAGTTCCCCTCTACTCAGCACTGGTTAGGCCTCATCTGGAGTACTGTGTCCAGTTCTGGGCACCACATTTTAAGAAGGATGCAGACAAACTGGAGAGGGTTCAGAGAAGGGCAACAAAGATGATCAGGGGACTGGAAACAAAGCCCTGTGAGGAGAGACTGAAAGAACTGGGCAAGTTTAGCCTTGAGAAGAGAAGACTGAGGAGAGATAGGATAGCGTTCTTCAAGTACTTGAAAGGTTGTCCCAGAGAGGAAGGCCAGGATGTCTTCTCGATCAGCCCAGAGTGCACGACACGGAATAATGGGCTCAAGTTACAGGAAGCCAGATTCCGGCTGAACATCAGGAAAAACTTCCTGACTGTTAGAGCAACACAACAATGGAACCAATTCCCTAGGGAGGTAGTGGGCTCTCCCACACTGGAGGCATTCAAGGCGAGGCTGGACAGCCCTCTGTCAGGGATGCTCTGACTTGGATTCCTGCATTGAGCAGGGGGTTGGACTCGATGGTCTTATAGGCCCCCTCCAACCCTACTATTCTATGATTCTATGATTCAGACACTTCCATCAGGTTCAGTAGTGACCACGTATGCTATAGCAACATACATTGACAAAACAAGAGTGACCGTCTGCCGAGGAGGGCGTAGATCCTACTTTCATAGCTGTGAAGACGAAGGAATTCTGGCGAGTGATGTTTCTAGTGCAGAAGCAAGATAATCCAGGCCTGCTGAAATCCCCACCTGCACAAAGATTAAAAAGGCCAGGGCCCTGTTGCATCCAGTCACCTGAACACAGGCATTAGTGGTCTATTTCTCAATGAGCAATTAAACCTGGTTCAGCTGTACCACTTTAGATTGCAGGCAAACCTAATTCGGCACTTTTACATACAAAAGAATAGACGCCCCTGATCATAGAAAACAAGCCTGTCAGGGAGAAGGCTAGTCTAGAACATACCACCTTCACATGCTAGATTTCTATGTGGAGAGATTTTTCTTTATTTTTAAATTGTATGGAGGAGCATTCAGCCAAGTGGGGCCCAACCTGCTGTCTGAAGTGGGACAGACCAGACCAGACAGGGTTAACATTTCAGTGAGAGGTAGGCCCACTACAACCATCACCATTTTACGTTCTCCTTTTGGGGGGGCAAAAGGCCAGGAGAATGAGCCATTGAACAGGCCAACAGAATTCCAGTCGATTAGCAATCCTATGCTCTCCTGTCTTAATCCAGGGACTGCATCGCTGGTGATTCTGACCCCACCTAGCTGGCCAATGCAGCCATTCCACCTTTGTAATGGACTTCTTCTACACACACATACACTCCCCTGATGCCATTTCCAACCCTAGTTTTACACTAGGGTGTGTTTGGCTTGTTGGCAGGGATGAATGGATTGTGTAAAACCCACTCTGACTGTGTTTTGCCAATTGTCAGGCGCTTTTTGTTCTGTCGTCTGCCCATCAATGGAATCGGATTTTTTTGTTTCTGAAGCTGCACGAATTTGCATTTGCGCAAATGCACAGTTGCGCAAATTCATTGGGGCGACAATGTGCAAATTTACCCCAAATGTGCATTTTCATGCTTCATAGGGGGAAATGTGCATTTTTGGTTGGGGTTTCTTTGTTTTGCATATTTTTCTATGACCAAATTTGGGAAAGATAGAAAACCGGTCTGCAAGTCCGAGGAATCCGCCTGATAGGGGAAAAGCCAGGCCGTCGTGGAATGCACAACTCAGATTCGTGAAAATCCAAACACATTTTTTTCTGTTGCAGATTTCTCTGACATCCCTACTTATAGGCCCCTCTCCTTGGGCCCTGAGATGATGATATTATTTCTTTAATTATTTGTTTGTTTGATTTATTTATCCCCTACCTTTCCACCAAGAAAAAGGTGCTTATGGCAGCTAACAATGATAAAAACTAACATTTTAAAATGTTGATTGATTAAAGCAATGATAAAACGAATACATTAAAAACAAAATGTAAAATCACAATACGAAAAGAATAAAAACAACACCCAACCCACAAACCAGCTTACATGCCAAAGGCCTGCTTGAATAAAGACATTCTTGTCTGTCAGCAAAAGGACAACAGAGAGGGAGCAAGCCTAGTTCTACGGCCTGGGAGAAGCCACTGAAAAGACCCATTATCATTATTATTGTACATGGCGCTTTACAGTGTACCAGAGGACAGGTCGCTGCCCCATGGAGGTTACAGTCTGAAATCTGACAGTAGGAAAACAACAGAGGAAGGTGAGGGGAGTGGAGGAGGGCTGGGAAGCAATATATGGTTCTTTTGGCTTGCACATGCAGAGGGCTGTTGACAGGCTGAATTATTATAACTCAGGCACAAAACGCCTTTGCCCTCATAACCAGTCATGCCACATGAAACTAGGGATGGGAGAAGCAGGGGTACTTGCGTTTCCTAAAATTCTCCGAATTTCACTCCAAAACTTGGTTCTACTTCCTCCTTTTCTCACTTAGGACCTGTTTTCTTCATTCATTCGAACGGGGAAAGTGTGCAATTTGAATGGGAAAAGTGTGAATTATTAAAAAATGCACACTTTTCCTCCACTGGCTAAAGCGTCAAAATGCAAATTTTTTAAAATGTGTAATTTTACAAAATTACAAAAAAACTTTAGTAAAGTATGCATTTTAAAAGCATGCATTTCTTAAAGTGTAATTTTTTTTAATAGTGCACATTTTTAAACATGCACATTTTTAAAAAATGTGAACACAAGTTGAGAATTTGCAAACATTTATGGAGAACGTGCGTTCCTGTTATCGTCTGGGGTTGTGAATGGCACATTTTTGAATGATTTGTGAACTGAAATGAATTTCAGGACCATCCCTACATGTGTCACTTTTAGAGAAATGACAAATGAGTGGACCATGAGTGCTGATGATTCAAGGGGACAATGTCTTTTTTCGGTTATCAAAGGGATTTTTAAAAGAGCTTTTCTGCGATAATAAGGCTGGTATCCCAGCCACAAGAGGGAGATCTGACACAGATTTGTGGAGACTTGAAAGGATAACAGCTCATGCAAACTTTTGAGAAAACCGAGACAGAAAAACTCCACCATGGACCATCAGGGCAGCATTAATATTATTACTTTTATGTATTGATTATTGTTTCCCCCTGTTATTTGTTTGCTTGTTTGTTTGTTTGTTTAATTAATTAATTTCTTGATCGCCCATCTGGCCAGTCACCCAGCCACTCTGGGCGATGTACAATAATACAAACAGTTTAAAAACAATAAAATTACACATTATTATTATTATATTTATTATATTTATACTCCACCTTTTTCTCAGTACTGGGACACAAGGCGGCTTACAAAAATTAAAACATATGAAAATATACAAAAGTTAAAATATAATTAAACAACAATACAATTGAAATTATATTAAAACAGCAGTTTAAAACAGCATTTTGGCAGCTTACCCCCAGGTTCCAACTATGTCCCAAAGGCCCGCTGGAACAAGAATGTTTTAGCCTGCCTCTGGAAACACATCAAGGAGGGAGCCATCCTAGCCTCCCTGGGAAGGGTGTGCCACAGCCATGGGGCAGCCACTGAGATGGCCCTCTCCCGGGTTCCCACCAAACATGCCAGTGACAGTGGTGGGACTGAGAGAAGGGCCTCCCCAGAAGATCTCAGAACATGGGCACATTAAAACATCATTTTCTAAAATTTCCCTAACCCACCCCAAATGTCTGCCTGAACAACCACGTTTTCAACACATAGTGGAAGCTCATGAAAGAGGGGGCATGGCGGAGTTCCTTAGGGAGGGAGTTCCACAGAGTGAGGGCCACCACAGAGAAGGCCCTCTCCCTAGTCCTCACCAGCCTAGCTGTCCTGGCTGATGGGACGGAGAGAAGACCATCCGAGGCTGATCTTGTTGAGCGGCCTGTCTGGTGTTGCTGGAGGCGCTCCTTGAGATAGGCTGGGCCGGAACCGCATAGGGTTTTAAAGGTCAAAAACAACACCTTGAATTTGGCCAGGAAATTATTCTGATAATAAGGCTGCCATCCTATGTCCATGCACTTGGGAGAAAGCTCAACTGAACTCAGTAGGATTTACTCCTGAGTAGACATGAATAGGAATGTGTTGTAATTTTTTTTTTAAAAACCAACATATATGTGCAATACAAAAAACAATACAATCAGGCAGTTGTTAAAACAGCACCCAAATTTTATAGCAGAACAATCCCCTTTTCGACCCATCCAAGGCTCCATCTAACTGGAGACACTTTCCAATGTGATTCCATTTAAAACTGGATTTTCAAGAAATGGAATTAGTTCCTTCCGTGGCATACGGAGCAACTAAAGTGGTGTATTCATTGACAAAAACCCACTTTCACGGGGCAAACGGCACCTGAAACCACATGAGTTTGGGGCTCGGTGGGCAAAGTCCAGCGAGTAGAACCGACCATCATCAACTGCGTAGGTGCGGTGCAGGGAATGCGTGGAAGCTTGCTCCTGGCCGCTCTCTTTGCTCCAGTGCTCAGTGAAGTGCAATTGAAGGCAATGAGTTACTTCCGAGTAGTTATGTTTAGCCCACTCCTCTCCTCATGTCCTCCCTTTTTTGGTGGGAGTAAGGGTCACCGGGGGGCAATCACCTTTTAAACTCATTAAACTTCTCCATACCTACGCTGGTCCAGAAGACTTAAACCAACAGGCAAAGGAATTCTCATGACCCCGCTCTCTGCGCCATACTCGGAGGAGTGCCTCCAGCAACACCAGGCAGGCCACTCAACAAGATCAGCCTCAGGTGGCCTTCTCTCTGTCCCATCAGCCAGGACATTTAGGTTGGTGAGGGCGAGGGAGAGGGCCTTCTCTGTAGTGGCCCCCACTCTGTGGAACTCCCTCCCTAGGGAACTCCACCATGCCCCCTCTTTAATGAGCTTCCACCACACATTAAAAACATGGTTGTTCAGGCAGGCATTTGGGGTGGGTTAGGGTATTTTTAGAAATATGATGTTTCAATATGGAATATTATTGTTTTAAACTATTGCATTATTGTACATCACCCAGAGTGGCTGGGTGACCAGCCAGATGGGCGATCAAGAAATTTAATTAATTAATAAATAAAGTGCAATTGAAGACAATGAGTTCCTTCCGAGTAGACATGTTTAGCCCACTCCTGTCCGCGTGTCCACCCTTTCATGATGGCAACTTTCCCTTCCGCCAATCAGCGGTGCTCCCCGCCAGCCCTTGCCAAAGGCAGTTGAGGTCACACAGACTCCCAAACCACCCTGAAGCCGCAGTGACAGGAAAATCCATCACAAAACGAGTTTGCAAAAAAACGGGATTTACGGCATTAAAACACGGGTTTGCTGTGGAGAGGGGCATATGTCATGTGCCATGATCGTTGGGGAACTACAGAAGAGCCAGAGTCAATCCTCCATGTAGATGGGGCCTAAGCCAGTGGTTGTCACCACATCTCTCTGTCTGTCTATCTTTCCTTCTACAATTTATATACCACCCTTCATCCACAAGCGATTCCAGGGCTGTGTACACATCATTAAAACAGACAAACCCAATACAAAACCCATACACTTCAAAAGACAAGTTAAAACAGCATCTCTGCAACCAGCAAGCCAAACAAAAACACTTCAGTTTAAAAATAAGTTTTAAATTGTAACATCATAAAATATTAAAATGTTAAAACGGTTGCACAAAATGAAACGTTTTAATGGGGCGCCAAAAAGAAAATAAAGTTGTACTATCCACTTTCTTTACACCATGTGCAATATGTTGAAATTACAGCACGTGCCATCTTTGGCACAGAATATTTCTTTTATTCAGCGCCCAGAAGACCTGCAGGATTAGCTAGTCTAGTGTGATGACTATTTATTTACAAAATTGGTAAAGTGTTCTATAGCTTTCAAAAAAGATTCCTACATGGAGAACAGTAAGTAAGTAAGTAAGTAAGTTGGAATAAAATAAATAATAAATCAAGTTATACCAAGGAAACCATTGCTGGTCATTCAGGAACAGTTTGTTTAAATAAAAATGTCTTTAGATGCCACCGAAAACAAAGTAACGTCGGCACCTGGCTGATGTCAACTGGCAGGGAGTTCCACAGAGAGGGAGCCGATACACTAAAGGCTGTACTCTGAGCGGATTCCAAACGGACCTCAGGTCCATGTGGAACCACCAGGGGCACCTCATCTGATGGCCTCAGTGACTGGGCAGGCTGGTAAGGGAGAAGGCGCCCTCTCAAATAGAATCCCGCCTATGCCAAGGAGCGGGGCCGGCCACCCTGAGGCAGGGTGAGGTATCCGCCTCAGGTGGCAGAAGCTGGAGGGAGGCCCTGTTCCTCCTGTGCCCCATGATTGTACCCCTCTGCCGGAGGACACAGCTGTGTGTGTTGAGCAGCCTGCCCGGCATCTCCAAAGCGCGCCAGTTCTCTTCAGCTGCCATGGAGGATGCTGTCCTGCTCCCAGCGTTAAAGTGCAATTCAACTGACAGTCCCTTTTTTGCCCTTGCCTCAGGCAGCAAAATGTCCAAATGGGGTCAGCCAGCGACCCTGGCTTTGAGAACGGAGGCGTTACAAGCATCTCATCATTTAACTGTCGGGACGGATGGAACACAAAGCACTAAATGCAGGAAGAGCGCAGAAAAATGGCCTCCAGCCTGGACAAAAAACTGGACCATCTCAGGGTCAATCGAATGAGGATGCGCCTCACACATCTGCAGAGAGGTGGGCAATCTGCGGGGTATGCAATATGTTCAAAACGCCTCGGGTGAAGGGGCATGGGGAAGAGATTTGCGGGACAAAAAAAATGCATCAGATAACTGGGGAGGGAAGGCTTCAAAATTCTGGGAGGCCCCAAACAAGCAGCCCCCCAAATCAGGAAGAGACAAAGGGATGGGAAAGATGCATAAACTGAAGAAGTACCCCAGATTCGACCCAGGAAATATGGGAAAGGCTGTTGTGGAGGTTAATACTTACGACTTGGGCATCCGTTCCTTTCCACTCTAGTTTCCCAGGCCGTTTAGTTCTTCCATTTTGTTTTTAGATGTGCACTGTGTTGTTTTTTTAACCTTTCCCCACTGCTCGTTTTAACTCTGGTTTTATTTTGAACTTTTAAAGGTTTTATATTACGTTTTGTCATGCATTCTTTTAATTTCTGTGAACCGCTCAGGAGAGGTTTGACTATTGGGTGGGGTGGGGGTATAAAAATACAATTAATAAAATTGAAAATAAAATAAATAATGCAGGGCGCAATCCTATGCTTGTTTAGACAGAAAAAAAGCCCTACAACTCCCAGCATTCCCCAGCCAGCTATGGCCTTTTTCTGTCTAAACATGCATAGGATTGCACCCAAAGGGAGTTAACAAGTACGTTCAGCAATGACAAGGCAGAGCCTCTGCCTGAAGTCTTGGTCCAGTTTTCTTCAGGCCTCCTCCGGGATCACCCCTTTGAATTTGGGGGCCTAGCCACTGCCCGTACCCTGCCATCCTCTGGAGCCGCGTGCGACCCTGGGAGTGAAGAGTGGGGACAGGCTACCCAAATCCAAGCCCCGGCTTTGCTGTCACCCAGTCGGGTCAGCTGAGGACAGGATTCCAGTCCCAAGGAGAAACTGACAGATCGGCAGTCTCCGCTTGTGCAAGAGGCCCAGCCCCATGCCAGCAGTGGTGTCAGACTGGGACAGGGCGGGGTCCATCTCCTATATCTGTGGCCTGGATCACAGATACACAAAACTATCACCTAGCCTACAGGGTAACCTCTTTCCAGCCGGTGAGCATAGTCTTTGTAAACCAGGGAAACCTGCAGATCCTCTCCCTCTTTCAGAATGCTGAACTCAGCTGCTTTAGCTGCCAGCATTTCAGTTTTACAGCTCTGGGCATCAGCCAGGGGATGAAAAACGGCCGACCTACCGACAAATCGCCTTTGAATCTTATCTACCTACCGGGGTAATTCTCCAGAATTGTCTGTCGGTGGCTTATATCACCCAATAAATATCGCCAGGCGATCAGTTTCAAAGGTGGAGAAGGCTCGTAAAACAGGGGATGGGGAAGGTGGAGCTCAGCTCGGGCAGGGATGACAAGGGCTGTGCCACTGAAACTCTCCCTCATCCACACCAGAGTCTAAGAACTCTGCCTGCCTTTGCTGCCTACTCAGACATTTGCCAGGCGTGTCGTTTCTGTCTTTTTATACTTTCGGTAAGAGTTACTGCTATTAATTGCATGACATTATAATTAATTAGGAATTAATTCATGCAGTAGAGCACTCCCCACAGTACTCCTCTCTTGCCTACACAACCAGGCAGTGGTGATGGTGGCCAGCTTTTTTGACTGGCTCTGCTCCTCTACCTTCAACAGTAGCCTGGTATCTGTGATGAAAATGGGGCCACCTATCTCCAGGCCAGGAAAAGCTTTGCTTGCTTCATCTCTGCCTGTCAGACTGCTATCAAAGGCACGGGAGTGGAGCCATTTTTTTTTAAAGATGGCAATGTTCCTGTTCTCACACACACACACACACACATTCTGGAGTCTCATGGGTAAACAAAATGGTGCCTTCTTAGTGTGATCGCTCCACATTTCAACCTTGTTTGCACCCCATCGCCCAAAGCCATCAACATATCGCTCATCTTTGCAGTCTATGCAGCTTAGCACTCATCTCTACACTGGGGCTGAAAGAGTAGGACGGAACAATTTTTCCACTGGTGATGTCCTCCCAGTTGGGTTGGCTCACCTTTGGTTTCCTCCAGTAGTTCCCCAGTCAACTTCCCCACTTCCGCCACCGCCGGCCAGGGCAAACCTTTCTCAGCAGCAAACACCAGGCTGCGGTAATGGACATCAAGTTGGATGCTCTGGCGCAAGTCCCGGATTTCGTCAAACTCCTTCCACCCCAGCAAATCTCTCAGGTACTGGCGTCCTTTTTTTTGCTGATGAAGACACCAAGGAAGAAATTATCATTAAAGGCCTATTCTTCTGTGTGTATCCCCACCCCCGCAACTGGGATGGTCACTTGAGCATTGCCAATAAAGAGGACAAAAGGGGACACAGATTTACATAATATCTGCACATGTTTATGTATATGCATAGATGCAAATTTAGAAATTATTACTATAAAATCAGGGCCTGCTCCAGTTGGACTCCCCCACCCCCCCAGGGCTAACTGCCATCCATGGCTCTGTGGGGAAGAAGAAGGAGCGAGGGAGCCGGCAAAGGGAACATCAGGGCCTGCTCCAGTTGGACTGCCCCTCCTGTGGGGATGAGAGGGGGGAACAGGGCCATCCCACCAGCCCTGCTGACAGTCTGCCTAATTCTTTTTTCTCTCTCCCCATTGCCTTTTCCTTGTGTGTCGTGTCTTTTTTAGATTGTAAGATTTTTTTGATTCTTTGGTCATTGACTGCAAGCTGCTCCGGGAGGCTTTTTTGGCTGAGGAGCGGGATAAAAAAATACAACAAATAAATAAATAAATAAATAAATAAATAAATAAGAAAGATTCAAATAGAAATAGACTGCATCTCACTGTAGTGTGGGAGACTGTGACCAGTGAGCTCCTGTGTGCCTGCTCAGTCACAGTTGATGGGCAGCCTCGAGGCCCCGCCCTGCTCTCCCTTCCTCTGGTTCTTTATCTTTCAGAAGGCTTTGGACTGGGCAGCCCTTCAAACAGAGGACTCTCCTCTGTAAAGGAGGACACATGGTCACCCTACCAATGATATTTATCATTTCCAGGCCCTATGATGTGTCCATGAAGTTTTGACATCCTATGGTGGGGAGACTGCCTCACACCATCCGAGAACTTCACCCTGGGATGGCTTCAAATGACAAGCTCAGGGTGAGGAGGGGATCTATCATGCCACATGTTGTTATTTCAGTGGTGCCCTTAAGAATATCGACAGCTGAGGCAGCCACTGGGATGGCTTGAGCAGCTAAACTGATCCTGGTTCAACCCGGAGCCAGAGTGCAAGCAGTTTGTTGCAGTGTTTATTTCCTTCAGTCCACTGGCCAGGCCTCTCCTACGTATGTCTACCCAGAAGTAAGTCGCACTTGGTTCAGTGAGCTTGCTTCCCAGGAAGTGTGCATAGAATTGCAGCCTGCATCTTTCTTCCTCACTCTGCATGACTGATGCCTATATGTGCGTTGATAAAACACTGCGCAATGGTGAGCCGAGTAACACATGGGGTGTGATTAAAAAACAACAACGACGTAGTCTATATTCAAACCACAGGAAATAGAGTTGAACCTCTCTTAAAAAAAATAAAAAAGTATTTGCAAATACAACAATAACAAACAAAACAAACAAACAAAAAGGATGGGGAGGAAACCACCAAAGAGAAGAAAAGAAGAAAGAACATATCATAAAACATATCCATGCACAATAATCATTTACATCACACCTAATATAAAAGTAGAAGATGGAAAAAGGATGATTTAACGCTTCCATTTCAAATGCATACGTTAATATAAGCAGTCCATACAAAACTGATGGAGATACACTCAAACGTAGCAAGAGCAGTGAGATCTTCAGTACGTTGGGCATGTTTGCACAACAACTCACAGTGGGTGACTAGCCATGCATTGGGGGTTATTTTGCGAACAATCCCCAGTATGTGGCTGGTGCGTCCAACAGATGATCGGATGCATCACCCACAGTGTGTTGGTTGTTTCCCCCCCCTTCCCCCTTGGCCCTCTAGCTGGCTCCACCCAGCATCCCAGGACACTTGACGGCAGGCCCCATCTTGTCTGCTGCCAGGTCTCCCATCCCCACTCTGGTCATGATCCCAGCTGTGGCCCCCTTGCCAGTGACAGCCCCTCCAACTGTGCCAAAATGGCCACCATTCCCCTGTCCCCACTTTGACCACAGTCCTGATAGTGATCCCAGTCCTTAAAAAAGAAAAGAAAAGGTTAGCTACTATTGCGCTATCGCGATATTGAGGCTATCCAAATAGAGAGGCATGGTTATCCACAGGGTTCAAGGGCTTCTCCTGAACCCTGGGGATGCCCTGCTTCGAATCCCCACTTGCCAAGTCACCAGTAACTGTTTTTCAATTTATCTCTTAAAAAAAAATAAATCTCCATGTCGCTCTATCACAGTTCTGCTGAAACTGCACTATAGCACAACAGCGGGTAACCGATAAAAAAACCCAGCAGCTAATTGATTAAAAAAAAAAGAGCTGGGACCGCAACTGACATCATGGTTGGAGTAGGGGAAGGGGAATGGTGACATGAAGGCGAGCCAGTGACAGCCCCTCTGAGGTGACATTTCGGCAAGTTGGAGGGGCTGTCGCTGGCAAGGGGAAGGGACCCTGGAAGCGGCTCAGCCGCAATTGCGAAGAGCGATTGCAGCCACACTCAGCAACAGCACCAGGGATTTCTGGCACTCTTGCTGAGCGTCTTTCTGCATAATGCCCTCTACCCACTCTGCTCCACTCCGATTCTGGGGGGGGGGGACTGGCTTGGGGGCCACTTACCTTCCCTCCTGCCAGCCAGAGCCATTCGCCTCCTCCCTGTCCCTGCTGATTGCCATGTCTTAAAAAAATAAAAAAAAATAAAAAGGGCGATCGGGAGGATGTGCCCGTAGATGTAAAATAGAGCCGTGAATCTTGCGTATAAGCCTGTGGACACATAGACTTAGACACAAGATTCATGACTCTATTTGTGTCTAAGTCTATGGGCACATCCTCCCAATCACTTTTTTTTTTTTTTTTAAGACATGGCAATCGGCAGGGACAGGGAGGAGGCGAACGGCTCTGGCTGGCAGGAGGGAAGGTAAGTGGCCCCCAAGCCATTCCCCTCCCCTGAATCCGAGCGGAGCAGAGCGGAGCGGAGCCACTCTGGAGGATTCCGGGGGTGGGGAGGAACGGATCACCCCCGCCCCACGGATTCCCCACCAGAACAGACGGTGGGGAATCCATACACCCCTACTACCAACTAGCACTAGACAGTAAATGATATATCACAATATTCATTAGATACTGGAAAACCCATCATCCTATCCTATTAACTGATCTAAAGTTCATCATTATTGTGGATTTGATAGCATTTACCATCTAGTGCTAGTTGGCAGTATCCATCTAGAGCATTTGTTGGAGTCTATATACGGCCATCAGCGGTGAGTGCCACAGCACTTTGTCCACTGTTGGACGAATTACTTGGTTCTTTACAGAAAGTTAAGCTGTGTATAAAAGTGTGTTGGAATGTAATGAAGCAGGCGTTCAGAACGTCAGAGAGGAATGGAATAAGGAGTTGGAATGCTCTATACAGTATAATCCATGGAAGGTTGCCTCAGATATGGGGAGAAGGAGGGGTTAAGGGGAGGGGGGAAAGGAAGCAGGTGAAAAAGGGAGTCCTTTGTGATCCTGCATTTAAAACGGAAGCAGAAAGCCCCGCTTTAAATGTGTCAGGGTGGACACTGAGCCCATAGAATCCCAGAGTAGTTCTGATTCTGAGGAAGAGCAGTCGCTCCTGGGAGGGGAGCATGCTCCTCTTTCCCAGGGCCAACAGCTGACGGAGATTCCTCCCACCAGCATTCCTAGCTTAGATAGCAGTCCAGGGAGTGACTGAGCACAGATAGCAGACTTGGTGGACGTGCGACGCCGACGCAGAGAGCGGCGTCAAATGGAGGGCGCAGAAAGGAGGCGTAGTGCCCGGTTGGCGCGCAAACAACGGCTGCGCCCAGAGGATCCAAGGGAAAAGGGGAGGGACTCTCCCTAGTCCTTAAGTTCAGGGGTCTGCCAGTAATTCCCTTTCAAACGGGGACCAGCTGTTCCACCTTAGGGCATAGGTGCTGTGCTGCTCAGATCTAGTTGCAAACAGTAGAGTTGTTAAGTTATAAAAGAAGAATAAAGCTTTGAAAGGAATCCCTTTGTCTGTGTCTGGACTTAGCTACTGGATTAGACTGAGAGAGGCCTCCAAGGAGCCCTTGACAAAATGCAGGATTTTAGGTTGCTGTAGAGATGCCTCTATAGCCTCGTGTGGCGCAGAGTGGTAGGTGGCAGTATTGCAACTGAAACTCTCTCCACGACCTGAGTTCGATCCCAGCAGAAGCTGGGTCCCAGGTAGCCGGCTCAGGTCGACTCCACCCTCCATCCTTCCGAGGTTGGCAAAATGAGTACCCAGTTTGCTGGGGGAAAGGTGGTCACGACTGGGGAAGGCAATGGCAAACCACCCCGCTACAGTCTGCCATGAAAACGCCAGCGTAAGTGGCGTCCCTCTAGGAGTCAGCAATGACTCGGTACTTGCACAGGAGGAACCTTTTTTCAGAGATGCCCCTAGACACTGCAAGAGAGTCTGGCTGTCTGCTGTCCTGTGTTTAGCCCTTATAGGGATGGCGGAGAATTCCGCCACGGATCTCAGTGAGGTCGAATGCTAGTGCATTCAGCCCCCCAAAATCCATGGTGGAACGAAGCCCCCCCACCCCCACCCAGTGAAATGGGCCCAGAACGGAGCCCCCAACCCACTACACGCGCGCGAAACTGAGCACTTACCTGCTGCTGTCCGCACCGACTAGCGAATGGCAGCCGCCTCCGCGGCCGCCATTCGCTTCCTCTTCATAGACATGATAGGCTATGTAAATACTTAAGTAGCCTATCACAGCTAACGCAGGGATGCCTTTTGCGTCCCTGTGGAGGCCATGATAGGCTACGTACGTATTTATGTAGCCTATCATGGCAAGGTATAGAATCATAGAATAGTAGGGTTGGAAGGGGCCTACAAGGCCATCGAGTCCAACCCCCTGCTCAATGCAGGAATCCAAGTCAGGCTAAATATTTACGTAGCCTATCACGGCAAAGTAAAAAAAAAAACTACGTACGCAAATGGCGGCGGCTGCCATTTGCGTTCCTTTTTTTCGCCGTTTTAGCCTACGTAAATATTTACATAAGCTATTACGGCGAAAAAAAGGGGAACGCAAATAGCATCCACTATGCTATTTGCGTTCCCCTTTTTTTTCCGCCGTAATAGCTTACGTAAATATTTACCTAGGCTAAAACAGCGAAAAAAAGGAACGCAAATGGCGGCCGCTGTAGCCGCCACCATTTGCATACACGTTTTTTTTTTTACTTTGCCGTGATAGGCTACGTAAATATTTATGTAGCCTATCATGGTTAAATATAGGGATGCAAACGGTGGCTAACGCAGCCGCCATTTGCGTCCCTGCTGCCCAGCGGCCGGATGTCCGGCTGCGGGTGGAGCCGGCTGGTGGCTCTGTGGAATACCCGCGGAGCGGAGCCGGCCGGGCAGGACTCCGGGGGGAGGGACGGAGCGCCTCCCCCCCCCACCGGCGAAGCAGATCCACGAAATGATAAGTGACTTTCGTACATCCCTAAGACCTTATGCCTTGAGACTCCCTCCCAATGTGCCAGCTTGTGGCCACCTCTTTTTCTATTCCTTCAAACTATCTCCTCTAGAGATGCAGCTGAAACGCAAAATAAGATGGGTCATAAATTCAATCTTGTATGATTGTAATTCACAAATGTATAGCTAGGCCTGTATAGCTAGGCCTGTTGTGATGCACAGGGCAGAAATACTATATTACACACACACAATTACCTAGGGAGGTAGTGGGCTCTCCCACACTGGAGGCATTCAAGATGAGGCTGGACAGCCATCTGTCGGGGATGCTCTGACTTGGATTCCTGCATTGAGCAGGGGGTTGGACTCGATGGCCTTGTAGGCCCCTTCCAACCCCACTATTCTATGATTCTATGAATTCAGTACTATTTCTGAAGATTTAAAACTAAGGCTGATTCAGCAAAGATGGATGTTTCCTGTATCCTGGACACCACAAAAGCTGGTTCAGAAAAAGCTGGCTAGCTCTGCTAGATGCTGGAGATGTAATGCAGATAATGTGTTGCTGAGGCATAGGATGTGGCATGCCCCATGCTGGCTTCTTTTTGGTTGAAAGTTACTGTCCACATAAATGTTGTCCTTGAAAAATCTGTGATAATTGTGGTCCATCATGCACTTTTAAATTATATTCCTGTGATGTGGAAATTAACAGATGGACAGAAAAAGTAGACTCTGAGAGCTCTAACAGTTGCAAAGAGACTTATACTCCAAGCCTGGAAGGATAAACACCCACCACCGATTATTCAATGGATGGAAGATCTGACTGTCTTTGCTGCATTGGAATGCACATATTACAGTCATCAGTTTCATCTGTATGCTTATTTAGATGTATGGTCTGCTTACATTAACACGTTCATTTTAAACAAAAGTGTCAGAACTTTCTTTTAAATCAATGGTGTTGTGAACATTTATCTGCATTTTCTTCCCCCTTTTGTTTTGTTATAACTGCAAATACCCTTTTTTTTAAGTGACCTTTCTAGAGCAGAAGAACTTCAAATCCAGATTGCAATGCAAAACAGCTGGATAAGAATTCATCAAGGGATTCAACTCTAGTCCCTGCCAGTTTCAGTAAGGACAAAGGTGGTGGTGGTTGTTTCATCACACTGCATATGTTGCTTGGCTCACCCCTGCAATGATGTCTGTCATTAACAATGTTTTGTGAATGACAGCTTTTAAGGTAATCATCACTGTTTGTACTTTTTGCATTTCAATGTCATCTGACAATGCAGTTTACATCTCGCCTGAGGTTATGCATCTGATAAAGAGGTCAGCGCTCAGGAAAGCTTATGCCAGAACAAATGTGTTAATTTGTTAATCTTTCAGGTGCCACAAGACTCAAAGGAATTCTACGCAGGTGAGTGAGCAGACTGGAGTGGGGGGAGCACTCCTCCCTGCCCCTCCTCCGTGCAAAGCATAGAAACTGAGAGGGCTGCCAGAGGTGGAGAATGGGGGAAAGGAGCCTAGGGGGACAGAAGGAATAAGAACATAAGAAGAGCCCTGCTGGATCAGACCCAGGGTCCATCTAGTCCAGCATCCTGTTCACACAGTGGCTGTCCATCCGTCAACCAGGAACCCACAAGCAGGGCATGAGCGCAACAGCACCCTCCCACCTATGTTCCCCAGCAACTGGTGTACATAGGCTCACTGTCTCTGGTTCTGGAGGTAGCACAGAGCCATCAAAACTAGTAGCCCTTAATAGCCTTCTTCGCCAGGCATTTGTCCAACCCCCTTTTAAAGCCATCCAAACTGGTGGCCATCACTGCATCCTGTGGTAGCGAATTCCATAGTTTAACTGTGTGATGTTGTCCTTCCTTTTATCTGTCCTGAATCTCCCACCAATCAGCTTTATGGGAGTACACTGTTGGGTTCTAGTATTCTGAGAGAGGAATCATAGAATCATAGAATAGTAGGGTTGGAAGGGGCTTATAAGACCATCAAGTCCAACCCCCAGATGAAGATGAAAGTGCTGATACCAAGAAAGGCATTTTGAGCAGGAAGGGGTGGGGGAAGTGCTGAAGAGAGATTAGTAAGATCCTAGGGAGTCCTGCTGGCATCTGTCCTCCTATTCCAGTTAATTTACCTAAAGGCTCAGTTAATTATGCTCTGGAATTAGAGACTTTTGTTATGCTCACGGCTAATACATCTCCAGGCCCCCTTTGCTTCCCTCCTTTGCACAATCCCTTCAGGGCCCTTTTACAAAGAGAAGCAAACCCAGTAAAGGTGCAATCCTATGCTTGTTTAGACTCTGGATAGGGGCGAATGCTCCTTCCTTGTTCTCCTCGACCTCGCAGTGGCTTTTGATACCATTGACCACAGTATCCTCCTGGACTGCCTGGAGGGATTGGGCATTTGAGACACCGTATTGCAGTGGTTCCAGTCCTTCCTCTCCAGCAGGTACCAGAGGGTAGCACTGGGAGAGGAGGTTTCGGACCCGTGGCTGCTCACTTGTGGGGTGCCACAGCGTTCCATCCTCTCCCCGATGCTGTTTAACATCTATGTGAAGCTGCTGGGGGCTATCATCAGGAGGTTTGGGGTGCGGTGTCATCAATATGTGGATGACACACAGCTCTACCTCTCATTTAAATCTTCACCAAGGTTGGCCGTAGAATCCCTGTCCAAATGTCTGGAGACGGTGAGTGGCTGGATGGGGAGGAATAAGCTGAAGCTGAACCCTGACAAGACCGAGGTACTTTTGGTGGGAGACAAGAGGAGGGTGGGGGACGTTGACCTGGTGTTGAATGGGGTACGGCTACCCTTGAAAAACCAGGTCCGCAGCCTGGGGGTCATTTTAGACTCCCAGCTGTCCATGGAGGCTCAGGTGTCAGCTGTGAGCCGGAAAGCGCTGTACCAAGTCCATCTGATACGGCGGCTTCGCCCCTACCTTCCCGACCATCTGCTTGCATCGATAGTACATGCCCTGGTCTCCTCTTGTTTAGACTACTGTAATGTGCTTTATGTGGGGTTACCCTTGAAGACGGTTCGGAAGCTGCAGCTGGTACAGAACGCGGCGGCTCACCTGATTAAAGGCAGCCACCAGTGTGATCACATCACTCCAGTGCTAAAGGACTTGCACTGGTTACCAGTTGTTTTCCAGGCCAAATTCAAGGTGTTGGTTTTGACCTTTAAAACCCTATATGGTTCCGGCCCAGCCTACCTCAAGGAGCGCCTCCAGCAACACCAGATAGGTCACTCAACAAGATCAGCCTCGGATGGCCTTCTCTCTGTCCCATCAGCCAGGATAGCTAGGCTGGTGAGGACGATGGAGAGGGCCTTCTCTGTGGTGGCCCCCACTCTGTGGAACTCCCTCCCTAGGGAACTCCACCATGCCCTCTCTTTAATGAGCTTCCGCCACGCATTAAAAACATGGTTGTTCAGGCAGGCATTTGGGATGGGTTAGGGTATTTTTTAGAAATATGATGTTTTTAATGTAGTGTTTTATTGTTTTAAATTGTTATTTTGTTGTATATCGCCCAGAGTGGCTGGGTGACCAGCCAGATGGGCAATTAAGAAATTTAATAAATAGACAGACAGACAGACAGACAGACTAACAGACTAAAGTCCTACAACTCCTGGTAGTGTTAGCTCGGGGATGCTGGGAGTTGTAGGGCTTTTTTCCGTCTAAACATGCATAGGGTTGCGCCCTATGATTGCCCATTAAACCTTTGCTAAGGAGCCAGCCCTTGATTCCAGAGTGGCAATGTATTATCAACAAAACCAACGAAGTGTCTTGTTGCACCTTAAAGAATAACACATTTATTCTGACACGATCCAGACCACGGGCCCTGCACCTACTCCAGAGTACAAATTAAAAAAGACATAGCTGCTAGACACACATTGAAAGTTATGTCTGCTTTGGCCCAGAGGATAGGGATGGAAAGGGGCCTGTCTGATGGAATTTCCACTTTTATGCAGCTCTGAGAAGTGCAGGAGTGTATTTTGTGCTGTGTGGACTTGGTCACATTTCCTAGGAGAGCTCAAACTGCAGAGGGTTGGAGGCAGCGGTCTTGAACTTCTTCCAACCTGAATTCCAAATTCTATTTTGGAGAAGCTCTCCTGGCCCGCATTCCAGCGGTGGGCATGGACAAAGGCCAGAGGGGGGGGAGCCAAACACAAAAGGGGCAGGGCCAAAACACCAGCATATTTTAGCTGAGAGCCCTTGCCGCCAGTAACTCAACCTGAGAAGAGGCATTCCAACCTTTTAGAGTGTGTGTGTGTGTGGGGGGGGAATTGCACAACAGCTAGGAAACCACCAAATGATTCATGGTTGGGTGAAAGGGGGTGGGGCCAGGGGAAGTAGGCGTGGCCACTTAGGGAGCCCCATAAGGCATGATTTGGCTTGTGGGCCTGAGAGGTTCTGCAGCACTGATTTAAGGGATGCTGTCATTGCACTGTGGATCCTGCACTGATGGGATTGGATTCACTGGAGGCTGGTAGTTCTGGTGTCGGTGGGGCCGTGAATCTGCTCCGGGGTTCAGCCAGAACCGGTCGGAACTCCAAGGGAACTATCCAAGGTGCTTTACAGTTCCGACTGGTTGTGACTGAAACCCAGAGTGGAGTCCCCGCCACACTGACATCGCACCTTGGATAGCTCCTTTAGAATTCTGACGGAAACCCAGAGCTGATTCACCACTCCTCTGACATCAGAGCCACCAATCTTCACTGGTTGGACTAGGTCACCTCCAGGATCCTTTCCAACATGAATGTTTTATGATTGTACTAGAGCGGTGCACACACCCCCACACACACAACCCACTTTGGAGGCAGATTCGGAGATTCCAAATCAGCCCCAACCTGCCTTGGCCTGCTCCGGAACTGGAGAGACCTGTTTCAGGCTCCGGAGCTGAAGCAAGATCTGGAGACCTGACTCAGGGCCCCCCAGTGCCACCACCATCACCTCCCGTTCCTTACCTGGACCTGCCAGGAGCGTGCACAGCCATTGGCCTCCTCTTACTGGAAGAAGAAGAAGAAGAAGAGTTGCCATTTTCTTTCAAAATGGCCACTCTCTCCAAGACGGTGACAGC
The DNA here is from genome assembly GCF_057233095.1 of Heloderma suspectum. NCBI lineage: Eukaryota > Metazoa > Chordata > Lepidosauria > Squamata > Helodermatidae > Heloderma > Heloderma suspectum. Next base: position 434,729,182 of record NC_139458.1, read on the forward strand.
TAATCATGCTCCCCAGGGGTCCAGGAAGGAGGGGCTCGCGCGACAGCTGTCCAGATTGGGCTGAAGCACCCTGCAGCACTTCATAGCGATCCAACCCGCTTTGGAGTGCTTCGGCCTGATCCTGACCTACTCTGGAACCACACCACTTCAGTTCGAAGAGCCCTGATCAGCCTCAGGCTTCAGGGTTGGGACCAACACGGTGCACAGCCCTAGATTCTATTACTCTTTTTACTTATGTATTTGTTTATGCTTTTATTTTTGTTCTTTCTGACTGGATACCCACTTCAGGTCACTGACCAAAAAGCAACACTTTAAAAAATAATAATCAGCAATTACGGTGTAACATAATCATAATCCAGTAAGATCTGTTTTTAAGTAATCTGTCTTGATGTTTTTAATTGTGTTTTTGCCGCATTATAATTGTATTTTATGTCATTGTGATTTTAATTTTTTTGTCAGTTTTCCCTTTTACACTGCCCAGTTGTCATAGGCCAGCTTATAAATCGAATGAATGAATTCCTTTAAAAAAATCCAGTGTGGTGTAGTGGTTAGAGTGTCAATCTATGATTCAGAAGACCCCAGTTCAAATCCCTACACAGCCATGGAGCTCGCTAGGTAATTTCGGACCCTGTTATCTCTCTAAGCATGACCTACCTCACAAGGTTGTTGTGAGGGCAAAATGGGCATGGGAGAGCACCATGTAGGCCACCCTACGCATCTTGGAAGGAAGGTGTAGATAAAAATACAATAAACAAATACAAAGCAATAAAATCTACATGTCTAAACAATCCAGTAATTCAGTAATTTGACTTTTGTATTTCAAAAATACTCTCTCTCTCTCTCTCTCTCTCACACACACACACACACCCTCATATGCACACCCAAAATTGGATCTGAAAAACCCATCTGAACTTAACTCATCTAAACTCATCTGAAGTCAAATATCAAAGAGCTGATCCTGAATATTCAGTTTCAGAGCTCGAATTCTGAGATGAGGTCTCCTTAGTGTAAATCCAGCCAGTACCTTTTGCTCCAAAAATTAATCTGCCTCTCGGCTTTATCCTGGTTTTCACAAGAGTGGATTTTGGCAAGCTGTTGAACATATGTCAGGGGGATTTCACCACCCCCTCCCACCCACCCCACAAGAATCAGCTTAAACTTTTTTTCTGTTTTATTTACCTTCAGCTGAATGACTGTCTCCACACCCTCTGCGGACAAGTTAGCCATCCTTCTTGGGATCAGTTGCTAGGCGACGTTGGCTTGTGATGCACAAAACTACGGAATGAAAGGTGAAAGTGAAAGGTTCTGTTAGAACGGAGCACGCCTTCCAAAGCAGGTCACTGGAGGCACATTACAAAGCGCATAAAGAAGAACGCAATCGCGCTTCACAACGTCAGAACTCCTGGTGACATCCGCCTTGCATACACACTGTCTGAGAAATGCACAGCAGCTAATTTAGTGGCTCCTGAGCTGAAATTTGTCGTTTGGACGAATGACCTCAAACCTCTATTTGTTAAAAAAAAAAAAAAAAAAAACTTAACTCAGGCTGCGCCTCAATCTCCACTCATTTGGGAGACATCCCCATTGAACTCAATGGGACTTACTTCTGAATAGATGTGTATAAGATTGCACAGTCTGTGGGACTTCTGAGTGTTGTAAGTGAGCTATGTTATGGTTATCCTAAGGCTCTTGTTTAATTGGTTTTGCAAGATTTTGGTGCTGCTTCCGCTGAATTGGAGAAAACTCGGTTTCACCCCTTGGAAATGGGTCAAAGCCAGAGTTCTCATGGAGGTGGTCAACCTGTGTCTGGGGATGAGGGTTTTGTTTTACCAGAGCTTATCCCATTTGCACCTCCTGGAACCAAAGGTGGACTCAGAACACAATTTGCGGTCAGATGTCCATACCTTTCTGAGTTTGCAGTGTAATTCGGGCAACAGCAAAACTGCGTTTGGAAAATGCATACCTTTGGAAAATGCACAGAAAAATACAGACATTTTAAAAATATACACGGACGCACTGGAATCAATGGGAGAAAAATGGGTACAATTGAAAAATGTGCCCCCAAATGTATACGTTGTGGAAAATGCACAGTGAAGTATGCATAACTTTCCGGCAGTGGGAGCTTGCAAACTGATATGGATATGACTTGGAACCAGGTTTGCAGCGGGAATCAGAGAGCCGTGACAAGCTTGGATGTGATGGCTGGATAGCATCACAGATGCAATGAATATGGACTTGAGCACGCTCCAGGGGAGAGCGGAGGACAGGAAGGCCTGGCGTGCTGTGGTCCGTGGGGTCACGAAGAGTCGGACACGACTGAACAACAACAACCTGTGTCTGGACTGAACCACTTCAGATTTTGGGAAGACTAACATGACTGAGTGCTCCTCCATACAAAACTTTTTCCCTCCACATAGAAAGCATGCGAGGAAAAAGGAATATAGGCTAGTGCCTAGGCATGCTAGCTTTCTTTGGACAGGGTTTTTAAATGTGTGTGTGTGTGTGTGTGTGTAAGAACATTCCATCACGTGCTTCCTCACCTGCAGACACAGCTTTATTGCAGTGAGAATTAGGCCTGAGCCTAATGTTTTAATTATAACTTCGTTATCGTATCTGCATTTTACCATTTGCCGCCTTGAGTAGTATTTATAATGGAAAGGTGGGATATAAATTCAATAATAAACAAATACATAAATAGAAAGAAAGAGGTGTGTACGGCTGACACAGCTGCCTATTAATTGCACTCCGTTACATCTTTGGCACCATGTAATAAACTATATCCACACATAGACACCCCAGCTTGAGAGCACCGTTCACAACTGCTTTAAAATATATTATTATTGTTGCTGTTGCTGTTGCTGTTGTTGTTGTTGTTGTTGTTATTATTATTATTATTCTAGGGGAAGGATGAAAGTATTTGCATGTAAACTGCCTCAGGGAAGACGCTGTTGCACAGAAATTACATCCAAATGAAATGTTGGGAAGGGGATCTGGTGCAGAAAATCAGCATGGCTGGCTGGGGAATGCTGGAAGCTGTAGGACTTTTTTCTGTCTGAAGACACATAGATTGCGCCCTGAGTTGCTGAGCCATGAAGTTCCCAGTCTGAAAACACAACACCTCACGTGGGCAGGGAACGTGCAAGGTGGCCTTGAAACGTCTGTCAGCCTCAGTCCCACAACTACACTATGCTGGGTTATAATACTGAGCAACCCTAGAAGGTTGCTGTAAGGACAAAGCACTTTGAACTCTAAAGCATTACATGTATACGTCCAAGTGTTATTTTTGTTTTAAAGAAAAATCTAAGTATGCTTTTTTAAAAAACAACAACTCTTTTTCATTGAACCAAAAAGATGTTTCCCCTGTCCTAGGACCAGAGCTGGCATAGCATTATTATTATTATTATTATTATTATTATTATTTTGACATGGATTTGTCAAAAACAAGTCCTGCCAGACGAATCTGATCTCATTTTTTTGATCAAGTAACCTCCCTTGTGGACCGTGGGAATGCTGTAGACATCATATACCTCGACTTCAGCAAAGCTTTCGACAAAGTGCCCCATGATATCCTGATGAGCAAACTAGCTCAAAGTGGGCTAGATGAAACAACGATCCAGTGGAGCCACAGTTGGCTACAGAATTGGACTCCAAGAGTGCATATCAATGGGACCTTCTCAAACTGGGGAGAGGTAACGGGTGGGGTACCGCAGGGCTCAGTCCTGGGCCCAGTGGTCTTCAACATTTGTATTAATGACTTGGAGGAGGAGGTGCAGGGAATGCTGATCAAATTTGCAGATGACACAAAATTGGGCGGGATAGCTAATACTTTGGAAGACAGAAACAAAATTCAAAGTGATCTGGATAGACTGGAGCGCTGGGCAGAAAACAATAGAATGACATTTAATAGGGACAAATGCCAAGTTCTGCACCTAGGAAAAAGAAACCAAATGCACAGTTACAAGATGGGGGATACGTTTCTCAACAACACTACAAGCGAGAAAGTTCTTGGAATTGTTGTCGATCACAAGCTGAATATGAGCCAACAATGTGATGTGGCTGCAAAAAAGGCAAATGCTCTTTTGGGCTGCAGTAGCAGTTCAAAAGCAAGAAATTGCAAGTAGATAAATAGGTACCGCCTTGGCGGGAAAGGTAACAGCGTTCCGTGCACCTCGGTGTTCAGTCATGACGGCCACATGACCACGGAAGCGTCTTCGGACAGCGCTGGCTCTTCGGCTTTGAAACGGGGATGAGCACCGCACCCTAGAGTCGGACACGACTGGTTGGGGACACCTTTACCTTTACCTTTAATAGAAGCATAGCTTCCAAATCCCGGGAAGTACTAGTTCCCCTCTCCTCAGCACTGGTTAGGCCTCATCTGGAGTACTGTGTCCAGTTCTGGGAGCCACACTTTAAGAAGGATGCAAACAAACTGGAGAGAGTTCAGAGGTGGGCAACAAAGATGATCAGGGGACTGGAAACAAAGACCTATGAAGAGAGACTGAAAGCACTGGGCATGTTTAGCCTTGAGAAGAGAAGACTGAGGGGAGATATGAAAGCACTCTTCAAGTTCCTCAAAGGTTGTCACAGAGAGGAAGGCCAGGATCTCTTCTTGATCATCCCAGAGTGCAGGACACGGAAGAATGGGCTCAAGTGACAGGAAGCCAGATTCCGGCTGAACATCAGGAAAAACTTCCTAACTGTTAGAGCAATACGTCAATGGAACCAATTACCTGGGGAGGTGGTGGGCTCTCCCACACTGGAGGCATTCAAGATGAGGGCAGCCATCTGTCAGGGATGCTCTGACTTGGATTCCTGCATTGAGCAGGGGGTTGGACTCGATGGCCGTGTAGGCCCCTTCCAACCCTACTATTCTATGATTCTATGATTATATATTAATATCCTGCCTTTCCTCCAAAGAGCTCGGCGGGGGGGGGGGGGCATCCATGATCCTCCTTCTCTCGATTTTATCCTCACAACAACCCTGAGAGGTAGATTAGGCTGAGAACCAGTGACTGGCCCAAAGTCACCCAGTGAGCTTCATGGCCGAGCGGGGACTAGAACCCAGATCTCCTGAGTTCCAGTCCAACACCCTAACCGCTACACCACCCTGGATTTCCAATGGCTCTCCGCTCTAACCATTACACTCTAACCATTACACCACCCTGGCTACTATTAGAAAACAGGCTTAAAACCAATTGTGCTTTGATCTTTCAGGTGCTAACTCTGACAAAAAAAAGTGGGACATTCTGTTCTTCTAGTCCTAGAAACTGCGGCTCTGTTTGCATGAATGACAGAGGAGAAAGCTAAGTGCTGCCAGGCCCATGATCTATCCTGGCTAATCTGGATTTCAGACTAAGTGAGTTGATTATCATTGACAAGGAAGAAACCCGGAGGAGACTGACCACTTGAGCAACGCCAGGGCTGTTGTCAAATACAGTCCCAATGCAAGCCTTCTGGGCTATGTCCTAGCATCATTTCTCTGAGCCTGGCAGCAACTTTTAAAATAGGCCCAGCCTATGTCAACACCCAGCACCATCAGGCATCCACTGGGACCCCGGCAGGACCAGCCAGCGCTGACACCTGCCCTGGGACCCCTGCCTGCGGGCTTACTGGGCAACTGCAGTGGTAGGTGGCCATTTAATTTTCCCACAATGCCCTGGAGCGACATTATGTTGGAGGCATTATAGGAAACCAAAATGGCTGCCCACTGCTGCCATGTAAGCAGACAGCTGGAGGAGCCACTGACCAGTGGAGGCTGGTGGCTCTGACATCAGTAGGGTGGTGAATCCACTCCGGGTTTCAGTCAGAACCAGTCAAAACACTAAAGGAGCTATCCAAGGATCCTTGGATAGCTCGTTTAGAGTTCTGACTGGTTCTGACTGAAACCCGGAGTGGATTCACCGCTCCACTGACATCGGAGCCCCCAGCCCCCAGTGCTAGGGAGGTCATTCCCTAAGAGGGTGCTACAACTAAAAAGTCCCCTTTTCCAGTAGTTGCCCTAGACTCTAGGGCAAATTAGATGGACAGCTACTGGAAAAAGGGCCTAGAGTTAGGAGCATAGGAAGCTGCTTCATACCAAAAATGAAAACAAGTAAAGCAACAATAAATACATCCAAGGCAACCAGCAGATAACAGCACAATTACTGCTGCTATATATTGCAATCCTATACTCACTTACCTGTGAATGAGGGTGCTTCCAGATGACCGGTGTGCAACTACTCCAGCTTTTCCTCCTTAACTGATTTTTTTTTTTCCTGGTAAGGAAAAAGATGGAAAAAGCAGTGGGGAAAACACAGGAGAATTACAAATGGAAGACAAAGAGCTTTTCTACACAAGAGTTTTAATCCACTGTATCTACTTTTGATTTCGTTGCAGAATTGAGATCCAAGCTCTACACAAGGAGCTTTTCCTTTCCCGCTTTCCCACTACGCAACCTCTAGGTGATGCTGTGATATAGCAGAATAACATAATTACACAAGTGGGGAAATGTGTTTTGTTTTGCTTTCAGAAAAAATGCTGCATTTTCCCCGCTCTAAAAATAACCTGGAAAAGTGCTCTTAAAACAGAGAAGTGAAACTGGTGGGTCTCGATGTTATCTAAAGAACCCGTAAAAACCATGAGGAATGACGAGTGCACAATAAATGCCTCGTGTAGAAAAGCTCGAAGACATCTAGACCCCTCTGTAAAATTCTGTGAATGAGGCAGAGCAGCTGCCCAATAAAAGCCTCATCTGGAAGCACCCTTAGACTTCAATCCTATACCTACTCACCTGGGCATAAACCCCACTGAACTCAATGGACCATACCTCTGAATAGACATGTATAGGATTGTGCTATTCATCTCACTGAACTCAGTGGGGCTTGCTTCTGAGTAGACTTGCATAGGATAGCATTGCACAAGTCAGAGAGCTCAAAAATTCTTGTCATATACCCTTCAGCAATACACTGATCAAATTCCCCATGATGTGGTGGTGGAATTGTTGGCTGACAATCAACTATATTACCGATATGGAAGCATCCAATAAGATAAGTTCCAGCGTCAACAAAAATGTCAATAGCTCTAATATATAAATTTACTGCTCCTTTTTAGTCCATGTTCTCCTTTCTGAGAACATGGACTATAGCAGTAGGGCTTAATGGTTGAAGGCAATCCTGTACTCAATTTGATATTATCTTTTGTTTTACTATTGAATCTTTCTACATTGGTTATATACTATCTTATTTCAATGTAAAGGCCTTTGCTGATAACAATAAAGTTTACAGAACTGGCAGGGAGAGTTTCAAATACTTAAGAGACCATGGCCTAATTCTTGCAGGAGAGGCCATAGCAATACGTCCCTCTGAGGGGCCTGAGCCCCACAACAAAGGAACTGCATCAGCTGTGCCCGCTGGAGAAGCTGGTAATCTTCATAACCTCATTCCCTTCCTGCTTGCAGATGGTGGCTGACATCTAAGCCGCTTTTCTGCTCATCCTAATCCTTTTCAGAGTAGCCTCTGAACAGGGAGAACAGCCCACCACTTTCTCTTCGCATTCCAAGAGAAGGGTCTCCTTTCAACTAGCACGGCATGAAGCCAGTTTTCCAACGGGGGAAGGGTGGATGGATTTCTGCACGCCTGTGAGGTCCCACCAGCCTCAGGAAAGCCAATGGGTCGACCCCCAGAAGGTGCCATCGCTGTTTTGGTTTGAAAACAATCCTTGCTTCGGATGCTCTGGTTTTCTATGTCGTTTGCTCAGAAGTGGAGACACAGGCCTTGCTTTGGCTCAGAGGGACTGGAATAAAGTGACGCCCTTGGGCTGCTTTTGTGGTGGTAAGTCAAGAATGAGACATATTTTAATTCTGTCATTATATCCAGTGGAGGCTGGTGGCTCCGATGTCAGTGGGGTGGTGAATCTGCTCTGGGTTTCAGTGAGAACTCTAGAGGAGCTGTTCAAGGTGCAGAGCTTGAGTTCTGAGAGGTTCTGACTTAAACCCAGAGCGGATTCACTGCCCACTGACATCAGAGCCACCAGCTTCCACTGATTAAGATGCAGGCTGATTTGCAACCGGGTTTCATCAAAGAACTGGGCTTTAAGTCTTGTCCCTTTGATGCCAATGGGACCAGGGCTGCAACCCTCAGCTCATGTACTCTAGAGCAGCCCTATTAAAATCAATAGAGAGGCTCCAACATAAGCTTGCTGAGACTTAAAAGCCTGAGTTGGCATGGATCCCAATATTGACACTTAACTAATTCGTTGGTTAGTCTTCCAGTTGAAGGCAAAGCTTCCAAAGGGGAATAATATCTAATATCTAGCACAATATGTGGCATCCTGAAAATATCAGCTTTCATTAAAAAAAAAAAGTTTCTAGAGCTCATGATTGTAGCAAACACCTTGAAAATGTCTCCATGCCATTCCTCCTTTCATATTAGCCCCCAACTTTATTAAATTTAAGAAGTGTATTTTTTTAAAAACTTGGATCATAGAAAATGTATCCATTATGCAAAATTAATGAAATATATTTTAATTTGTCTAACTTATGGTTGCAGAATTTGCCTTTTTAGGGCACATGTTTTGGTGTTGGGGAGAGGAGAGGGAGGAGTGCGGGACAAAATGGATACAGTTCTGGGAATCCCCTGGGAAGATAAATGCACCGAAGAGTATAATCTGAGGGTCGATTTTCAGTCATGTCTCAACTGGAACTGAGTTCCAGATGCTTCAGCCTGTGCAGAGACAGTCGCTTGTGTGTTCCACCACAGGGCAAATTCAGCTCAGATTCAGAATTTAGCGTGTCACAGCTAAGCGACAGAGAAGGTGCTTTGCGATTCCATGCCAAAAGCCAAACGGAGCCCAAATTCATGCACACAACCAACTTAGCATTGGCTGACATTTTCCTGCAGCTTTCATGGGCTGGAAGAGTGTTGAATACTGAATGCAAATGGCATCATAGAACAAATGGAATAGGATCTATCTGTGTCCTAATTCAATACACAACCCTGAGGCAGGACATCTTAGCACTTGTGCTCGACAGGCCACATCTGGAGTACTGTGTCAAATTCTGGGTACCACATTTTAAGGACATTGGAAAAGCGGAGCTCATCTAAAGGAGGTTGGCTACGATGGTGAGGGGTCTGGAAACCAAGTCCAATGAAGAATGGTTGAAAGAGCTGGGTACATTTAGCTTGGAGAAGAGAAGATCAAGGGGAGACATGAGAGCAGTCTTCAAATATCTGAAGAGCTGTCATGCAACAGATGGAGCAGACTTGTTCTCTGTTGCTCCGGGGGGCAGGATGAGAACCAACGGGTGGAAATTGCAGGGAAGCAGATTTTGGATAAACATTAGGAGAAATGTCGTAAGGGTAAGAGCTGATTGGCAGTGGAAGAGACTTCCTCGGGATGTGGTGGGCTCTCCTGGGAGTTCTTTAAGCAGAGGGTCGGTGGTCTTCTAGCAGGGATTCTATAGTTGCAAATTCCTGCATCAAGCAAAGGGTTGGAGTAGATGACCTCCAAGACCCCTTCCGACTCTAAAATTCTATGATCCTGTGATTGTCTTTCTTTGGGATTTTGCTCCCCCTCTCAGGGTGTCTATAAGTTAATTCTTGCAGGGAGGAGCAGATGCCTTTTGTCTCAAGCAAGGAGGCATGTCCGCACATGATCGCCAAGGCACCACTCAGTGAACAGCCCATTTTTCCACACACGCTGCAGCCAAGGAGGCATATTTGGACCTGTCAGTAACCAAGAGTCAGAGTATTACCCGCCCCCCCCCCCATCTTTAGCCAAAAGAGCAAGCAACCTTCTGGTTTCTAAAAGGGTGGAAGACAGGCTATTGCAGAGATATATCATGCAAAAGACAAAGTCAAGCAGCCTTTCCCAAGCTGATGCCTTCCAGACTATCAACTTCCATCATCCTCAGCTAGCACAGCCATCTGCAGGGCCCTGAAGCAAAGCCTCCAGCACTGAGTAAGAGGGAAAGATGCAGGCAGCAATCTGCCATATGGGAAATCCAGGTGTGACCACAAAACTGATCCTTCCTTAAGAACATAAGAACATGCTGGATCAGACCAAGGGTCCATCTAGTCCAGCATTCTGTTCACACAGTGGTCAACCAGATGCTTAGGATGCTCTCTGAGGACAGACTGAAAGAATTAGGCATGTTTAGCCTTGAGAAGAGAAGACTGAGGGGAGATAGGATAGCGCTCTTCAAGTACCTGAAAGATTGTCACAGAGAGGAAGGCCAGGATCTCTTCTTGATCATCCCAGGCAGGACACAGAATAATGGGCTCAAGTTATAGGAAGCCAGATTCCAGCTGAACATCAGAAAAAGCTTCCTGACTGTTAGAGCAGCACGGAAATGGGACCAATTACCTAGGGCAGAAGTGGGCTCTCCCACACTGGAGGCATTCAAGACGAGGCTGGACAGCCATCTGTCAGGGATGGTCTGACTTGGATTCCTGCATTGAGCAGAGGGGTGGACTTGTTGGTCTTACAGGACCCTTCCAACCCTACTGTTCTATGATTCTGTGATTAGGAGGCACTTCATAATGGTACAAGCTGTTTCAAGTGGAACAGTGTGCCTCAAGAAATGGTGGGTTCTCCTTCACTGGAGGTATTTAAGCAGAGGCTGGCTGGCCATCTGTCAGGGGTGCCGTAGTTGCAACTTGCACTGAAGTTCTTGCATTGAGCAGAAGGGTTGGACTAGCAGATCTTCAAGATCCCTTCTAAGTAGGGATGCTGGAGAAATTCAAGATGGACTAAAAGGAGCTCAGATTCCTAAGAATCCAGCTTGCAGAATCCACTGCGGAGCGACCCCCTGAGGCCATGCAGAGGCCATGGACTTTTGGATTTTTTTAAAACTTTCCCGAAATGTACGCATATTTATTTGCAGGAATATAGTTTCTGCTGAGGAAAAGTGAAATGGAATGGGGGACAATATGCTAAATGTTACGCACTAAGCTAAATTATGTAAATTCTAATGAAACCTCTTATATAATTATTTGCATATTTTTTCTGCATGTTGAGGGGGGGGGAGTTCACATCCATCATTGAATGGATGATGGAACAGGCACCTGACAATCTGTAAAACACAGATGGAGTGGATTTTATACAGTTCAACCTTCCCTACTTCTAAGTCTATGATTCTGTGACCCCAGGTGGTGGGGTCATCTGGGCCTCAAGAAAATCATGTGGCCAGTGCTGCTCTGACCCTGAACCCAAGATGCACCTTGCCCAGAGGAAGGCTGGTCAAGTGATTCCACCTAGCTCTTGAGAACCTGCATAGCCTTTCCCCTTTATCACCTGAGCTCCTGTTTCTTGGTCACGCTTCAGTGTGATGCCAGAGTGTATTGGGCAGTTGGGATGCAGCTTTTAAGAATGTAAGAAGAGCTATGTTGGATCAGACCAAAGGCCTATATCTTGTCCAGCCTTCCTTTCCCATACTGGCCAACCAGATGCCTACGAGAAGCCTGAAAGCAGGACATAAGAGCAGCAGAACTCTCTTGCTTGTTCCCAAGCCATTGACAGCCTCCTCCTCCATGAATTTGTCCAATCCCCTTTTGAAGCCATCCAAGTTGGTGGCCATCACTACATCTTGCAGTAGCGAATTCCATAGTTTAACTCTCTGTGAGCACTGAACTCTGTAACATTTCTTCACAGGGGATGTTGGATTCCACTGCCCACCCCCTCTTGATGTCTTGGCCTGGCTCATGGTGCTTGACAAACATACGTTTTGAAAGAACACGCTCGCTTTAAATCAGGGGTGGGGAACCTCAGACCTGGGGCTCAAATCCAGCCCACTTGGGGTCCCAGTCGGGCAATCTAGATTATCTAGATCCATTTCAATCAGGCTTCAGGCCTGGGCATGGGACAGAAACGGCCTTGGTCGCCTTGGTGGATGATATGAGGAGGGGTTTGGATAGGGGTGGATGCTCCTTCCTTGTTCTCCTTGACCTCTCAGCGGTTTTTGATACCGTTGACCACGGTATCCTCCTGGACCACCTGGAGGAGTTGGGCATTGGAGACACCATATTGCGGTGGTTCCGGCCCTTCCTCTCCGGCAGGCACCAGAGGGTAGCACTGGGAGAGGAGGTTTCACACCCGTGGCTGCTCATTTGTGGGGTGTCACAGGGTTCCATCCTCTCCCCGATGCTGTTTAACATCTATGTGAAGCCGCTGGGGGCTATCATCAGGAGGTTTGGGGTGAGGTGTCATCAATATGCGGATGACACGCAGCTCTACCTTTCGTTCAAATCCTCACCAAGGTTGGCCGTGGAATCCCTGTCCAAATGTCTGGAGACGGTGAGTGGCTGGATGGGGAGGAATAAGCTGAAGCTGAATCCTGACAAGACTGAGGTACCTTTGGTGGGAGACAAGAGGAGGCTGGGGGATGTTGACCTGGTGTTGAATGGGGTACGGCTACCCTTGAAAGATCAGGTCTGCAGCCTGGGGGTCATCTTGGACTCCCAGCTGTCCATGGAGGCTCAGGTGTCAGCTGTGAGCTGGGCAGCACTGTACCAAATCCATCTGATACAGCAGCTGTGCCCCTACCTTCCCAACCATCTGCTCCCATCGGTAGTACATGCCCTGGTCTCCTTTCATCTAGACTGCTGTAATGCGTTCTACGTGGGGTTACCCTTGAAGATGGTTCAGAAGCTGCAGCTGGTGCAGAACGCAGTGGCTCACCTGATTAAAGGCAGCCACCGGCGATATCACATCACTCCAGTGCTGAAGGAGTTGCACTGGTTACCAGTTGTTTTCTGGGCCAAATTCAAGGTGTTGGTTTTGACCTTTAAAACCCTATGAGGTTCTGGCCCAGCCTATCCCAAGGAGCGCCTCCAGCAACACCAGACAGGCCGCTCAACAAGATCAGCCTTGGATGGCCTTCTCTCTGTCCCATCAGCCAGGACAGCTAGGCTGGTGAGGATGAGGGAGAGGGCCTTTTCTGTGGTGGCTCCCACCCTGTGGAACTCCCTCCCTAGGGAACTCCGCCATGCCCCTTCTTTAATGAGCTTCTGCCTCGCACTGAAAACTTGGTTATTCAGGCAGGCATTTGGGGTGGGTTAGGGTATTTTTAAATAATGTTTTAATGTATAATTTTACTGTTTTAAATTGTACCATTGTACATCGTCCAGAGTGGCTGGGTGACCGGCCAGATGGGCGATTAAGAAAATAAATAAAGAAATCTATCTATCTGAGGTTCCCCACATAGCCACACCCCCTTCCCTTGCCACACTCCCTTTCCTCCAGCCACTGGCCATTTGTTGCTGTTTTTCCCCCATTCCAAAAGGCTAAAATGACTCTCCTCAGGCTTCATTACTGTCAGGAAGAGCTTTCAGCTACATTATACTGGTATTTGCTGGTATTTTTGGCCCCACCACTTTTTGCTTTTGACCCTGCCCACTCGTGGAATGAGATCCCTGAGAGCTTCTCTGAAATGGAATGCGGAGTCTTAACCCTGCCTTTAAATTAAAGGGATCCAAACACACACTTTTTAATGGCCGCACAACATGAACATAAAAACATCAGAAAAGCCCTGCTGGCTCAGACCAGGGACCCACCTAGTCCAGCATTCTGTTCACACAGCAGCCAACCAGCTGTCGACCGGGAACCCACAAGCGGGACATGAGCGCAACAGCGTGCACAACGCACACCTGCTTGGCTCTGCTCTACAGAGCCAGTCTGAAGGAATGGTGGTTATGCTGCTGCTTTTGAAAGTCACAGAAGTCCTGGCTCTTCGGGGCCTGGGGATGCGATGTTGCCGTTTGCGTCGCTCACCGCAGATCAGCCTCTTTTACTGAAAAAGCAGCTGGGGAGGGTGATGTGAAACAGAGCGGTGGGGCTAAGAGGTAGCTTGGGTCTTCCTCCATCCACCGCTTCTCCTCTCCAAATCCTCCCACCTCTCCTTTCCCCTCTCCTCTCCACTCCACTCCACCCCCTGCGGTTCCAATTTGTAAATGACTTAAAATATGTCTTCCCCATCTTTCAGCCTCCCATGTCACCCTCCATCTCCAGTAGCTTGCAGCATTGATAAAAATTATAAAACAATAAAGAGTACATGACAAAAAAATGAAAATAGAATGAGCCAAAAACCAGAAGCCAAGTATTCAATTCATGGAAGGTAATCCAAAATAGAGGTGTGGCAGAACAGGCAGGTTTTGAACAGCGTGCCAAAAACCTCCAGTCAGAGGCTGTGCCAGAGGAAGAGGCACCAGGGGGGCAGGATGCGCCTCCTCCTACAAGTTGCTTGCCCCTTCCCATTGCTCAACCTTTCTGTTTACTTGAAGGAAAGGCATTTTCCACATACTGTACAAATTAGAAGTCAATCAGAAACAAGACATTAAAAAATAAGATGGAAATCTCCTAAGCATGCTTATCGGGAAGCTAAGTCCGTCAAAAGACACTGTCATTTCTCATCCAGAAATCTAACACACAGGACAAAGCTCTCCCTGCTTCAGACCTGGTGTCTGGGGTCAGCACCAGTGGGCACGTCCCTCCTCTGGGAGGAAGTTGAGTGCATGGACTGGGAAGTTGAAACAGGCTAATCCTGGACAGCAAGGGACACCAAGCAAATGGAATGAAAAAATGCACAGCATTCGAGAACAGGGTGGGAACCTGGGACAGGGTAGTTAAGTTTGCATTTTAATGCAAATTTAAATAATCAGTGGTGTGGTGGAAAATTTTGAAGGGCAGCCGTTCATCATGACAGTCCCCAAAGCCACGCCCCCAAGGAGAATCCAAAAATGCAGGCGGATGCGTAGATCCATATCAAAAACCATTTCTAGCCATTTTCATCTCCACCAGGAGCAGGTCTTTTGTAAAGCTGATGGGTCCCAATTGCCTATTCAGGACCAAGCCACCCCAAATACTTTGCATTACACCAGGGAACAATATATTGTTGGGAAAATTCATTCTCCCAAGCTACTGTGAGAATTACAGCTAAAATCAGAGGGAACAGGGAAGTCTGAGCGGGGTGGCAGACGACATCAGCATCCCTGCTAATAAAAAAGTCCCGGAACGCCAACCCTCTGAGCCCTGGCTCCATGACAACATTGCAAATAATTTTGCACTTTCAAACCAATGCGTGAACTGAAACTCTGTTATCCTTTGAAATTCGCGCTTGTCCAAATGTTGCAATGGAGTTCTCCAATCCAAACGTGCATATACCGGTGAAAATAATGTTCAGAACTGCATTATATTAGAAAAAAAATGCTTACAAAAATGTGCATATTAGGCAAAAATGCCTAATATATCAGGGGAAATGAGCACAAAACAATGTATGAATGTTCATGCAAACTTAAAAAAATATTCAAGTTCGGAATCAACTGACTTTAAGATTGGAAAGATTCTCAAAAGTATAGGATCAAATGAATTTAAGACTGGAAAAATGAGAAAGTGAGAGAAACTGAAGCCCTAGAACACAAGACAGTCAGACAGTAGATCAGGATGTACTGCTAGAGCTCCAGGTAGATCAGTGAAGGTTCTGACTCCCAACTATTTAACAAGAGCAGCAACCAAAAGTCTTTGAAAAAGAAGAAAATTAGGCCTCTGAAACAAAACAGGCTTTATGGAAACCCAGGAGTGGATGTTAAAGGGTGGTAGACTCAGTTCTGGTCCTGCGAATGAATTCCTGGGCAGAACATGTGCTCGGAGTGAGGCATGTCGTTGTTGTTCAGTCGTTCAGTCCAACTCTTCGTGACCC
This sequence comes from Heloderma suspectum, assembly GCF_057233095.1. Classification (NCBI taxonomy): domain Eukaryota; kingdom Metazoa; phylum Chordata; class Lepidosauria; order Squamata; family Helodermatidae; genus Heloderma; species Heloderma suspectum. The sequence continues at coordinate 434,744,852 of NC_139458.1, forward strand.
CATGGACCAGAGCACGCCAGGCCTTCCTGTCCTGCACTCTCTCCCGGAGCGTGCTCAAGTCCATATTCATTGCATGAGTGATGCTATCTAGCCATCTCATCCTCTGCCGTCCCCTTCTCCTGTTGCCTTCAATCTTTCCCAGCACCAGGGTCTTTTCCAGGGAGTTTTCTCTTCGCATTTGGTGGCCAAAATATTTGAGCTTCAGCTTCACTATCTGTCCTTCCAATGAGCAGTCAGGGTTGATTTCCTTTAGGATGGACTGATTTGACCTCCTTGCAGTCCAGGGGACTCGTAAGAGTCTTCTCCAGCACCACAGTTCAAAAGCATCAATTCTTCGGTGCTCAGCTTTCCTTATAGTCCAGCTCTCACAGCCATACATTACTACTGGGAAAACCATAGCTTTGATTAGACGGACCTTTGTCGGCAAGGTGGTGTCTCTGCTTCTTACTATGCTGTCTAGGCTTGCCATAGCTTTCCTCACAAGGAGCAAGCGTCTTTTAATTTCATGGCAACAGTCACCGTCTGCGGTGATCTTGGAGCCCAAGAAAATAAAATCTGTCACTGCTTCCATTTCTTCCCCTTCTATATGCCAGGAAGTGATGGGGCCAGATGCCATGATCTGAGTTTTTTTAATGTTGAGTTTCAAACCAGCTTTTGCACTCTCTTCTTTCACCCTCAACAAGAGGTTCTTTAGAGCCTCTTCGCTTTCTGCCATAAGGGTGGTATCGTCTGCATATCTGGGGTTGTTGATAATTCTCCCGGCAATCTTAATTCCAACCTGTGATACATCCAACCCGGCGGTTCCCATGATGTAATCTGCATATAAATTAAATAAGCAGGGCAACAATATGCAGCCTTGTCGTACTCCTTTCCCAATTTGGAACCAATCGGTTGTTCCATGTCCAGTTCTTACTGTTGCTTCTTGACCCTCGTACAGGTTTCTCAGGAGACAGGTAAGGTGGTCTGGTACTCCCATCTCTTTAAGAATTTGCCACAGGTTGTTGTGATACACACAATCAAAGGCTTTAGCGTAGTCAATGAAGCAGAAATAGACGTTTTTCTGGAATTCTCTTGCTTTCTCCATGATCCAGCGAATGTTGGCGATTTGATCTCTAGTTCCTCTGCCTCTTTGAAACCCAGCTTGTACTTCCGGTAGTTCTCGGTTCACATACTGCTGAAGCCTAGCTTGTAGGATTTTGAACATAACCTTGCTAACATGTGAAATGAGCGCAATTGTATGGTAGTTCGAACACTCTTTGGGGTTGCCCTTCTTTGGAATTGGAATGTAAACTGACCTTTTCCAGTCTTGTGGCCACTGTTGAGTGTTTCAAATTTGTTGGCATATTGAGTGCAGCACTTTAACAGCATCATCTTTTAGGATCTTAAATAGCTCAGCTAGAATATTGTCATCTCTGCTAGCTTTGTTGTTAGTAATGCTTCCTAAGGCCCCCTTGACTTCACTCTCTAGGATGTTGGGCTCAAGTTCAGTGACCATGGTTATGATCATGGCTATCAGGGACATTAAGATCTTTCCTGTATAGTTCTTCTGTGTATTCTTTCCACCTCTTCTTAATCTTATCTGCTTCTGTTAGGTCCCTGCCTTCTTTGTCCTTTATCATGCCCGTCTTTGCACAAAATGTTCCCTTGAGATCTCCTATTTTCTTGAAAAGATCTCTAGTCTTTCCCATCCTATTGTTTTCCTCGATTTCTTTGCATTGTTCATTTAAGAAGGCCTTCTTGTCTCTCCTTGCTATTCTCTGGAAATCTGCATTCAGATGGATATATCTTCCCCTTTCTCCCTCGCTTTTCGCTTCCCTTCTTTCTTTAGCTACTTGTAAAGCCTCGTCAGACAGCCACTTTGCTTTCTTGCATTTCTTTTTCTTTGGGATGGATTGAGTTGCTGCCTCCTGAACAATGTTACGGACCTCCGTCCATCGTTGCTCGGTCACTCTGTCTATCAGGTCTAATCCCTTAAATCTATTCCTCACCTCCACTGTATATTCTTAAGGGATATGATTTAAGTCATACCTGAATGGTTTAGGTTTTCCCTACGTTCTTCAATTTAAGCCAAAATTTTGCAAGAAGCAGCTCATGATCTGAGCCACAGTCAGCTCCCGGTCTTGTTTTTACTGACTGTATAGAGCTCCTCCATCTTTGGCTGCAAAGTACATAATCAATCTCATTTCGATACTGACCATCTGGTGATGTCCATGTGTACAGTCGCCTCTTGTGCGGTTGGAAAAGAATGTTTGCTATGATCAGCGAGTTCTCTTGGCAAAACTCTATTAGCCTTTGTCCTGCTTCATTTTGTACACCAAGGCCATGCTTGCCTGTTATCCCGGTTATTTCTTGACATCCTACTGTAGCATTCCAATCCCCTATGATGAAGAGGACATCTTTTTTTGGTGTTAGTTCTAGAAGGTGTTGTAGGTCTTCATAAAACCGATCAACCTCAGCTTCTTCGGCCTCAGTGGTTGGGGCATAGACTTGAATTACTGTGATGTTGAATGGTTTTGCCTTGGATTCGTACTGATAGATCATTCTATCGTTTCTGAGATTGTACCCCAGTACTGCTTTTCCCACCCTTTTGTTGACTATGAGTGCTACTCCATTTCTTCTAAGGGATTCTTGCCCACAGTAGTAGATATGATGGTCACCTGAATTAAATTCGCCCATGCTTGTCCATTTTAGTTCGCTGATTCCCAAGATGTCGACGTTCAATCTTGCCATCTCATGTTTGACCACCTCCAGCTTACCTTGATTCATTGATCTTACATTCCAGGTTCCTAAACAACATTGTTCTTTACAGCATCGGAGTTTCTTTTTACCACCAGACACATCCACAGCTGAGTGTCCTTTTGGCATTGGCCCAGCCGCTTCACTCTTTCTGGCGCTACTTGGAAATACCCTCTGCTGTTCCTCAGTAGTATATTGGACACCTTCCGACCTGAGGGTCTCATCTTCCAGTGTCATCTCTTTTAGCCTTGTGATACGTTCCATGGGGTTTTCTTGGCAAGAATACTGGAGTGGGTTGCCATTTCCTTCTCCAGTGGAGCACATTTTGTTAGAACTCTCCACCATGACCTGCCCGTCTTGGGTGGCCCTGCACGGCATAGCTTATGGCTTCACTGAGTGACGCAAGCCCCTTCGCCACAACAAGGCGGTGATCCATGAAGGGGGGAGGGACCTTAGAAGTCCTCTAATTCAACCCTCTGCTTTCTACAAGACTTTGACTGGTGGCTGTCTACTCAGAAGTAAGCCCTATTGAGTTCATTGGGATTATAGGATTGCAGCAGCCTTAGTCCTTCTCATGTCACAAAAATGCTGCAGAAATCCAACAATGGGGGAAAAGGTGATCACAGAACTTGCTTGAATACTTTAACGTACTTTAACATACATGTCAAGTACACTGCCAGTCTGTCTTTTTATTGTGTTTTATTGGTCGTTGTATACTACCGCGGAAATTTTGAATTGAAGAGCAGTATAGAAATGTTACTTTAAAAAAAAATCTCTCCTTACACCTGGAGATGTCTTCACTCACAAATTGGCGTGCTCCCCTTTTGCCTGTCTTTGAAAGGTCCTGCTTTCCCAGAGTCCATCTCGTTGCATTTTCTCTTGGTTCAGCTGTGAACGGCCCTATCGGATCAGGCCAAAGCACTTAATGCTCCAGGTCCTGTCACAGGTAATCATGGCTAAGAAGCAATGCGCTTCATTCAGGGTGCTTTGCAAGTGACCCATTGTGGCTATATATATAGTAAAAAATGTTCCTTTTCATGTAGAAATCCTTACTTGTTTTTTTTGTTTTTTTTCCCCATTCTCCCCTGGCTGCCTTCCGTGATGCAACTTGCTTCATGAGCATTGCATGCTGTTCCAAGTTTGCAGAAGGAAGTACATTTATAGAAAGCTTTTAAAATTTGTAAAAGGCAGACAGCTCACCTGCTGCATGGGCAAAGAGTAGGACTAAAATCTGAGCCAATACCTCATTCATTGGTACACCAATCTGGGCCCACAATTGATGTAGGGAATTTGATTTAGTTTTGCAAATCATGCGAATATGTCCAGAGCACTTCTCCCTGACAGTTCGTCGAATAGAGGTCTGTAGAGTAGGGCACCTGGCCACCCTAAGGTTGGGTGGAGCTTCTAAGCCACTCCAAACTTTGGCATTCCCCCAGCCTTGTGGATTGCTAGAGCGAGAAATACTTTTTCATGCTGGGTCGAATGAAGAGGCTGCTGTGAAAAAGGCAAAACCCATGTTATGTATAATAAGAGAAGGAACTGAAACTCAAACTGCCAATAGCATACTGCTCTTATACGAATCTATGGTGTGACCACACTTGGAATACTGTGTACAGGTCTGGCCACCGCACCTCAAAAGATACTTAAGGCTGGAAATAGGCCAGAAAAGGGCAACTGAAACGATCAAGGGGCTGGAGCATCTCCCCCTACGAGAGAAGGTGACAACAGCTGGGATTGTTTAGCTTGGAAAAAGGGTGCGTGAGGGGAGAGATGCTGGAGGTGTACAAAATTATGCATGGGGTGGAAACAGTGGGTAGGGAGGCATTTTCTCCCTCTCTCAAAGTACGAGGACCCAAGAGGGTCAGCCCATGAAGCTGATGGGTGGGAGATTCAGGGCGGGTCAAAGGAAGTGCTTCCTCACTTTGAAAAAAGGCTAAAGAAGATGATGTCTCGAATACGTAACTTCATTTGCCTTTAAAAATAGCAGCCACGGTGGGGCCTGATCAGGGTTAGGGCTCCAGTGTATAGGGAGGGGGGTTAATTCTTCGCCCCCATGGCCCCCGCGGTGGCCCTGATGCAAACCCACACACGCGATGCGGCTGTCTTCCCTGAGGGGGAAGCTGCCATTGCAGCCGCCCAGGCCCTGACCTGTCTTGCTGCCCAGCGGTGGTGAGTGTGGGAGCGGGGTCTCTCTTCCCTGCGCCCTGCACACAGCAGAGACTTTGAGCCGGGTACCAAGAGCCCTTGAGTACGTGGCTTCTGTGGTGCCACTGATGGAAGTACTACATTTCCCAGCATTCCTGGCGCCTCGCTCACAGTAGCTGTAACAGGGTGCCTGTTACAGATCTTCCTCCTTTCCTCCTTCCAACCACTATATCCATCAGCAAAGAAGTGAGCAGATGGCAGGGTGGTGGTGGTGGTTGGAGGTTGATGGGGGGTGGGTGGGGCAAGAAGGAGAAGGAGAAATTATGTTGGCTTCTCTTCTGGCTCAGATTAAAATCCAAGCTGGAGAAGAACTTTCAGGGCTGCAATGTTCACCTTGTATTTGAGGTGAGCATTCCAATAATAATAATAATAATAATAATAATAATAATAATAATATCATAATCTTAAGTAGCCTTTCTCTTTAAAAATGACTCAAGGCAACTTGCAACAAGATGAAAACATACAAAATATAAAAGAGCTAAACACCATTTCCACTAAAATACACAACCCCACAAACAAAAACATCGGTGACAACAAACATACAATTTAACTAACGCTACAAGATGCTGAAATGTATATTTCTAAACAAGGAAATTGGATTCCTTGGACTGAGCAGGCGGTTGGACTCAAGGGCCTTGTAGGCCCCTTCCAACCCTACTATTCTATGAGTCTATGAAATACGAAACTTGGCAATATTACTAAACTAGACCCTCTACCGTTCCCCCTGGAACGTATTATCACTGGGGGAAGTGGGGAACGCAAAACAGGACAGATCTGTCGTGCTCTACCAAGACCCTCTTGGTCCCTTCCCGCCATTGTGGAAGCAACCTGTTTGTTTCCATGCTGAGTTCTGATTCCTAATTTCTCATATCCCGGTTATCACGAAGGGACGATGTGGCAAGCCCTCAGAAGGAGGTGGACCCTTCCTGAGTAGCAGAGGCTGGATGGCCGCTTTTCAGTGATGGTGCAGCAGTGGATTTTATGCGTTGGCAGAGGTTGGGCTAGATGACCGTTGAAGTCCCTTCCAACGCTATAATTTTATTTTCTGAGATTCTAATTTTAGCCTTAAAAATATCCGAAATGGAGTGCATGATTGCATGCTGGGACAACATGGAATTAGATGCAAGCTCCTTCCTTAGGGGTATTTAGTATGAGACAGTGAAGGCTGGTGGCTTCAATTTATTTATTTATTTATTTATTTCATTTCTATACCGCCCAATAGCCGAAGCTCTCTGGGCGGTTCACAAAAACTAAAACCAAACAACACACAATAAAACAATTTAAAATATATAGAACATTAAAACCACAATATAACAGTACAACCACAATAAAACCTAGCAGCAGTGCAGGAGTTTAAAATACAGATTTAAAACAGCAAAGATAAAAATTTAGAAAGCTAAAATGCCTGGGAGAATAAAAAGGTCTTCACCTGGCGCCAAAAGGAGTACAATGTAGGCGCCAGGCGAACCTCACTAGGGAGCTCATTCCAGAGCCGGGGTGCCACAACAGAAAAAGCCCTCCTCCTAGTAGCCACCCGCCTCACTTCCTTCGGCAGGGGCTCACGGAGAAGGGCCGCTGACGATGATCTTAAGGTCCGGGCAGGCACATATGGGTGGAGGCGATCCTTCAGGTAACCTGGCCCCAAGCCGTTAAGGGCTTTGAATGTTAACACCAGCACTTTGAATCGGGCCCGGAAATGGACTGGCAGCCCTACTATTCTATGAGACTATGAAATACGAAATGACAGTGGGGCAGCAAATCCATTCCAGGTTTCAGTCAGAACTGGTCAGAACTCTAAAGGAGCTATCCAAGGTCCTTTAGAGTTCTTACTGGTTCTGACTGGAGCAGATTCACCACCCCACTGACATGGAAGCCACCAGTCTCCACTAGTACAAAAACATGTGCATTGCCTAAAGCAGATATAATTTTGGGGTAAGGACAGACAGAATAGGTAAAGTGGGGCCTTTGCAACTCAGACAACAAAGCTGTGTACCAATGAATCAAATGATGGTTCAGATTTTGGTCCTGTCCCCTTTCCCCTGCATCAGGAGGGCCGTCTGCCTTTTACAAATTTTGAAAAGCGCTCCATGAATATTCACGTTTATCTGCTCATTTGTCACCTTATTAATTAAAAAAGAGGAAAGGCTGTATTGACGTGAAAAGGGTTTCTGGGTGACATCACAGGGGTAGCAGCCACTCAGCACCACGCACAGCCAGATTCTGTTGCAAACTTGCAGAACTGTTCCCTCCCCCTACCCGCCCCGTTGCTCGACCCTAGAGAGAAAAAGGTACATTTGGATTCAGCCGTGGTAGGATGCTTCCAAATGGGCCCCAGTGCTCTATACCTGTGACTTCTGTCTTCTCCCTTGAGGATAAGATGTTGAATTGACAGTTTACAGTGAGGCATCTCTTGCTTGGCTGTGGGTGGAGATTCGAATGTTTATATGCTCCCTTATGTAAAACCTCCCTACATACTCGAAACGAGAATACCACTAAGGAAGGCTGCTTTACTTATTGACTACATTGGTATCCTACCAATCGCTGAATAATCTAGAGCAATATACATTATGAGGTTTAAACCTGTTGTATCTGCTCTACAATTCTGAGGTGAGGCAAGTAGCTACTAAGGGCACACTCTTATGCAGGTTTAGATAGGAAAGAAGTCCTACAATTCCCAGCATTCCCCAGCCAAGATGGCTGGCTGGGGAATGCTGGGAGTTGTAGGACTTTTTTCCTGCCTAAACCTACATAGGATTGAGCCCTAAGGGCCTTTTCAGTGGCAGCACTGTAGTTGTAGAATGAGCTTCTGAAAGAGGCTCACCTTGTGTCTTGTGGTCTTTTTGGTGCCAGGTGAAGACCTTCTAATTTTCCCAGGCCTTTCGAATCCTTCAGTTTTGTTTTTAAACGTGTTCTTGTATTTTTAGCTCTTTACCCTGTTGCTGGTATTTACTCTGGTTTTATTCTGTTTTAAAGTTAGAAACAGATTATATTATGTTTCCTCATGTTGTATTTCAGTGTTTTAATTTTTGTGGAACCCCTCACCTGGAGAGCTTTGACTATTGGGCAGTAATGTAATAAATAAAATAATACAAAAACAAACCAATCCTGTGAGGTAGATAAGGCTGAGACATCATGATTGGCCCAAGCTCACACTGCTAGTTTCACGCCTGAGGGAGGATTTGAAACCGGGTCGCCCAAGTCTAGGCCCAGCATTCTGTTTACCATATCACACTGGCTAGGCCAAGTTTCCCCTCCATGGGTGTTGGACTACAGTTCCCAGTATACCCCAGAAAGCTGGCTTAGACTAAACCTTTCCCATCAGAGCCAAACTAGACTTTACACAGGAGACATGTGAACAGTGTCGTGCCTTTTAAAAATCAATCAATCAAAAGCATCTGTGGAATCTGCCAATTCCCAGTAAAGAACTCTCAAAAGGAAGAGCTAAAGGGCCTTGAAGTTGCCCATCAACAGCACCTAGGCGTCAGCCTGAGCAAGACACACAGATCACCTGGTCACAGTCCTCCACCCTATGGTGAGCAGTACACTGTTTCTATTTAAATTATACAAGTTGGTTCCCCACGAACAGAGTTCGTGGAGAAAAATCTAACAAAACATTTCACTTAACTAAAGGTGTACAGAGACTTTTAAATGTTATTTTGTTAAATTTAACAGCTGGAGACTCCCTTTCTGAGCAATAACTCAACTTTGACTGGGTTACTTTTAACTGTAGGTGTCTCTTAACCCCTTCATGATTTGTTTGCAGGCCGTATGTTACTAGCATATTATTGTACTTTGGCCTGCAGCTGTGTTTATAAAGGTGTACAGAGACTTTTTGTGTTCATATTTCATTGTGTTCCAATTTGCAATTAATTATGTTTGTTTAATTTTACTTGACATTTTTGATATTAAAAATAAAAATTTATAGTGCATTGTCATAGAAGATCACCTAATTCTTCTTTTTTTAAAAAGCATTTTATGGACATAAATAAACTCCCTACTTTGAGTTTATTTCAAAGTAAAATAAATTTTTATTTTATTGTTATTCATGGAATCTGCATGTCAAGAGGTTTCCAATGAAATATGTGATAGACTGGAGCGCTGGGCAGAAAACAACAGAATGAAATTTAATAGGGATAAATGCCAAGTTCTGCACCTAGGAAAAAGAAACCAAATGCACAGTTACAAGATGGGGGATACGTGGCTCAACAACACTACAAGGGAGAAGGATCTTAGAATTGTTGTTGATCACAAGCTGAATATGAGCCAACAATGTGATGTGGCTGCAAAAATGGCCAATGCTCTTTTGGGCTGCATTAATAGAAGCATAGCTTCCAAATCCCAGGAAGTACTAGTTCTCCTCTACTCAGCACTGGTTAGGCCTCATCTGGAGTACTGTGTCCGGTTCTGGGCACCACATTTTAAGAAGGATGCAGACAAACTGGAGAGGGTCCAGAGGAGGGCAACAAAGATTATCAGGGGACTGGAAACAAAGCCCTATGAAGAGAGACTGAAAGAACTGGGCCTGTTTAGCCTGGAGAAGAGAAGACTGAGGGGAGATAGGATAGCGCTCTTCCAGTACCTGAAAGGTTCTCACCGAAAGGAAGGCCAGGATCTCTTCTCATCCCAGAATGCAGGACACGGAAGAATGGGCTCAAGTTACAGGACGTCAGATTCTGGCTGAACATCAGGAGAAACTTCCTGACTGTTCGAGCAATACAACAATGGAACCAACTACCTAGGGAGGTGGTGGGCTCTCCCACACTGGAGGCGCTCAAGACGAGGCTGGACAGCCATCTGTCGGGGATGCTCTGACTGGGATTCCTGCCTTGAGCAGGGGGTTGGACTCGATGGCCTTGTAGACCCCTTCCAACCCTGCTATTCTATGATTCTATGATTCTGTGTTTCATGAGAATAACTCAACAGGAAGGCAATCAAAAAGGGATGACCAACTAACTCCCAACTGTTGAATTATATATATAAGATAGTAATTACATTTTCATCTACACATATCAATTAGCACATGCAAATAGTATGCAAATTGGTGTCCTCTTTTCTGGCAATGCATAAGTGGCCACCCTAGGTAGGATGGACTGTACCATTACAGGTGGGCGATTCCACACTGATTGCCGTTTTCGACCACTTTTCTTGTATTATTGCAATAATGAGTTTATTATCAGTAGAGGCTGGTGGCTCTGATGTCAGTGGGGTGATAAATCCGCTCCGGGTTTCACTCAGAACCAGTCGGAACTCGAAAGGACTCTGCTGCCTTATTCCTTTACACCTTGAGGGGCAAAATGGGACTAGAACAGACCTATGAAGACTCAGAACCAGTTCTATAGAAACTTATACATCCCTTTCTAGTCAGAAAAGAATCAAATTTAATTACATTCACTGAAACATCCCTCCACCCTTCTCGACATAACCCTGAGGCCCAAAGCCTCCCATACCCCATTCCCGGTAGGTCTTCACCAGTGGAAGTTGGTGGCTCCGATGTCAGTGGGGCGATGACTCCGCTCTGGGTTTCAGTCAGAACCAGTCAGAACTCTGAAGGAGCTATCCAAGGTGCTTTGCACCTTGGATAGCTCCTTCAGAGTTCTGACTGGTTCTGACTGAAACCCAGAGCGGAGTCACTGCCCCACTGACATCGGAGCCACCAGCCTCCACTGTTTTTTATAGATACTTTTAAAGATACAGTTGCACAATATTCTGTTCCCTCGGTAGGACAATGTTTTTGCCCTTATTACTGGAAGTTTTCTAGGACTTCCCCCAATACCATTTATTAAACACAGCACTGTTTGGATATTTGTTAATTATATACATAGCAAGATAAGATAAGATAAGATAAGATAAGATAAGATCAGATCTCCAGGGAATGTATACTATTATTATTACTAACAATAACATGCCCATGCCACACTTATACACACGGACACAAAGACCACCATGCTTCTCTGGCAGGAAGAGAAAAGAAAAAAAGCAACGTACTGGAGTTAGCTCTCGGTTTGAACACGGCACAGGTCCTGCAAGTGGTCAGCGATGGGGGGGCAGCTGCAGTCAGGTCCCACCAGGGCTGGTGCTGTTGCTCACCGCAGCATCCTTTCCTTCTTCTCATTTTTAAAACACATTTTAGAGTCGGGTGGCCAGCCAGGCACGTCCGTGATCACACATGTGCATTTTATTATTTTTACTTTTAAAATATATTACCCATTTCTACCTTAAAACGGGAGCTTGTTCCCAGGTAAATGTATTTAGCATCGCAGGCAGCAGAAGCAAGCACAGTATTTCTTCCCGTAGTCATGATGGTGGTATAACCTGAGCGAATTTCAAATGTGAAACTACACATGCTCGGAATATTTCAAATGTGAAACGACACATGCTCGGAATATTTCCTTTTTATCAGGGTTGGCAAACACGGTTTTCATTGAAAAATATATTATTATTGGGTTGGATCCAGATTAAGGGTGTCATCACACAGAGCTTTTATCCTGCGATCGAGATGGCTCCTTCACGGAAGCTTGCAGGCTCTTTACACGACGCCGTGACCCTCCTGCGCTGAATGCCCTTTGTTCCGTTTTTAAATAGATCGCAGATAACGAGCTATCAAATGACCCCCACTGTGTTCCACTTCAGTTTCCTCCGTGAAAAGAGAAAGAGCGGCAAGAAGAGGAGCGAGATCAGTGAAAGATAACGGAAGACTCAGATACAGGGAGAAGGGGGGGCGGAGGAAGCACATGTAAAGGCAGCCAGTGGTGATCCTGCATTTAAAACGGAAGCAGGAAGCCCCATTTTCAATGCAGGATTTTTTAGGCTGGTGTAGAAATGCCCTTCAGCTGGATCCACTGCTCTGGCAGAAGTGGGTTCCCCACCCCCTTCCCACAACAGCCTCTCCAGTCTACACAAAATACCACACACAGACCCTGTTGAATGGTATGGCAGGTGGGGGAGGGGGATCCCCCAAACTCAGGCAGAGCCCCCCCCCCCGCCACAGGACCATTAAACGCAGGGTCTGAAATTACCTCGCTGCACCACTGAGTCCAGCAAATTCCGCACTTGCTGCCCTGGTGCAAAATCAAGAATCGCTCCGCGGAAGTTAACAGCACAAAGTTGTTCGGGGGCAGCGGGGAGATGTGCATGTTAGGGGGGGGGACAGCGGGGGCGGGTTGGGATGGCTGAATCAGCTGCATCCAAAGCTGAGGGTGGATCTGAAAGACCTTCTCGAAGCTTGCGTGGCTTTGCTGTCTAATGTTAGCAACACAGTCCCGATTGACCCCGCAAGCTACACACGCAGCCGTTTTGAGGGCAGTTTGATTGGCAACACGTAACAGCCATTGCTGTTCATTGGGCTGCTGCCTGGTTTTGCTCGAGGGGGCTTAGACACCAAGGTTAACCCCCGGGGCCCTTGGCTGACAATCTGGAGGGGGCACAGCACCGTGAGCAAAAGCCATGAGGCAACTTTGTGTAAGCGCAGGCACGTATATTAGCCCTGTCTGGGATCGTGAGTCTTTCTACAAGTGTCTGTCCTGTGTTCGGGCTGTGGGACCGGTTATGCCACACCCCTCCCAAACCCAGTCCTAGATGTGAGCTATTCTCCCAGTATTCTGACTAGGCTTTGATTGAGCCATCCCACCTTAAAAGCCACTTGTGAGGGTGATCCAAAGATTTTGCCTGATGTACTAACCTGTGTGGGTCTAGGGGAGAAATTTCCCTTGTCTTCAGAAGACTGAAAAGACCAGGATTCCAAGGATGAGAGATAACAGTCCCCTGACTTCGACAGCCGCACATATGGCTGGTACCAAGCTCGTAGAAATGGGGCCATGGATGTCTTCAAAGGGCCCACCCAGCGGAGCTACAGTGTGAACCCACTTGCTTTCCTACGGCCTGGGAAACTAGCAGGAAGGGGGATGTTCAGCTAAGTGAACCTCCCCAGATGTTATATTCTGCTTTGAAGGACTTCAGTCGGCTTCCCTTTCTTTGGAGGTGGGGCCTGTTATGGCCTGAGATAGGGCCTTCTCAGTGGTGGCACTAAAATGTTGGAGTAGCCTCCCAAGGGAGGCTCATCTGGTTGTGAGGTTTGGGGCACCAGGTGAATCTTTTTTCATTTGGCCAAGCCTTTTAGCTCTTCTGTTTTAGGATTGTTCTTGAGCTCCCATGAGATTGCCTCTGTCTTCAGTTTGATTGCATGCTGCTGTACTGTTTTAATATGTTTTATGTGTTCACACAGCACAATCCTATGCATGCTTTGCTCAGAAGCAAGCCCCAGTATGTCCCGTGGGGCTTAGTTCTGCATACACACCCCTTAGAAAGTGTGTTTAGGATGACACACTTGTAATTTCTTGTCAGTCACTCTGTGGCCTGTAAACTGGCCTCTTGCTGAAGGGGTTTTTAATTGGTTGAGGGCCGTTTATTTCTTTTATTGTGGCAGTTTTAATTGTGTTTTTAATTTATTTGTTTTTATGTTATGTTTTAATTAATATTTTATTTTTTTAATTAGTATTCTATTAATGTTCTGCCATTTGAGGGCAGAAAGGTGGATATAAATTAGATACATTCATATACAGTCAGGGCCAGAAATATTGGAACAAGGATAACTGTTTTGGCAGTTGGCCTCTGTACACCACCACATTGAAGTTGAAACACACCAGATGGGAGCGAAGTCAGGGCTTTCAGCTGTAATTCAAGGGGTTTGACAAAAGTGGGGCACTAACCATTCAGGAAGTACAGCCAGTGGCATACACACGCCCCCATCATTGGTGGCTCATAAGTAATGGAACAAACCAACATCATTTCAAACTGAAGGATCGCCTTTAATACCTGGATGAAAATCCTTTGCAGTCAATGACTGTCTGAAGTCTGGAACCCATGGACATGACCAAATGCTGAGGTTCCTCCCTCGAGATGCTTTGCCAGGCCTTTCCTGCAGCTGCCTTCAGCTGCTGCTTGTTTGTGGGTCTTTCTGCCTTCAGTCTTGTCTTCAGTAAGTGAAAAGCAAGCTCTGTTGGGTTGAGATCAGGTGACTGACTTGGCCATTGAAGAACATCCCACTTCTTTGCCTTGAGAAACTCTTGGGTAGCTTTTGCTGTATATTTTGGGTCATTATCCATCTGCCACATAAAGCGGTGTCCTATCCGTTTGGCAGCATTTGGCTGAATCTGAGCAGAAAGTATAGCCCTATACACTTCAGAATTCATCCTGCCGCTTTGATCAAACACCAGTGACCCAGTTCCATCGGCAGCCATACATGCCCATGCCATAACACTGCCTCCACCATGTTTGACAGATGATGTGGTATGCTTTGGATCATGAGCTGTTCCTTTCCTTCTCCATACTTGTCTCTTCCCATCATTCTGGTACAAGTTAATCTTGGTTTCATCAGTCCAAAGAATCTTATTCCAGAACTGGGCAGGCTTTCTTAGGTGTTTGCTGGCAAAGGCTAATCTGGCCTGTCTTTGAGCGTTACCAGTGGTTTGCACCTTGTTGTGAAGCCTCTGTATTTACATTCATAAAGCCGTCTCTTGATGTAGATGTTGACAATGACATGCCTACCTCCGCAAGAGTGTTCTTGACCTGGTTAGATGTTGTGAAAGGGTTCCTCTTCACCATGGGCAGAATTCTGCAGTCATCCACTTTAGTGGTCTTCCAGGCCTTTTGCTGTTGCTGAGCTTGCCAGTTAATTCCTTCTATTTCAGGATGTTCCAAACTGTTGTATCGGCCACTCCCATTGTTTTTGCAATCTCTCTGATAGGTTTGTTTCCTCAGCCTAATGATGGCCTCCACTTGCATGGACACCTCTTTGGACCTCATGTTGGGAGTTCCAGTGAACAGCTACCAAATGCAAATGTAACACTCAGAACCTCTTCCAGGCCTTTCATCTGCTTGATTGGTCATGGGGTACCCAGGAAACAGGCCACACCTGGCCATGCAGCTGCTGGTCAGCCATTTGTTCCATTACTTATGAGCCACCAATGATGGGTGTGTGTATGCCACTGGCTGTCCTTCCTGAATGGTTAGTGCCCCACTTTTGTCAAACCGCTTGAATTACAGCTGAAAGTCCTGACTTCACTCCCATCTGGGTGTGTTTCCTTTCAACTTCAATGTGGTGGTGTATAGAGGCCAACTGCCAAAACAGTTATCCTTGTTCCAGTATTTCTGGCCCTGCTTGTAAATGCTTCCTATAAATAAGAACAAATAAGAAATGAGAAACAGCAGGGGTGAGTGAGTAGAGCACCCATGAGAGGAGGAAGGGGGCTACTTAGCCTGGGAGGCGGCACCCATTGCAGGTCACTTGCCTGAGTGTCCCACAAAAAGCTGTAGTTAGCCCCAGACCCAACTGCCAAAGATCCAGTTAAAAGCGTAACCTGTAATCTGAAAACATTCAGTCAAACAGGTCCAAAACATCTTCCCAAATCCATATCTCCCTGGACTGGTTTGGATAGCTTTGGATTTAAGCCTGTGACAGGTTTTGCAATGATTTGGTAACACGTAGTACCACAAAAGCCTGTCCACAGGGGACGTGCAGCACACAGCTTGGGATGCATGAAGTGCGCCCAGTTGCACATGGAAAGTAGGAATCCAGTTGTGTGAATTGCACAATCCAGATAATCCCCCATATTCTCCCGCTTTGCTGTGTGGGACCCTGACCACCATATGCACATGTGGGGCATTCACACATGGCTGGGATGTGGGGATTGTTTGCATGTGCGGAAACGGAGCATCTGATCCCACACAATGTGGCTTCTGCTTGCAATGCAGCAGGTCAAGTTCTCAGTCCCACCCACCCATCCAAATTCTGGTGCTTGCTCCTACTGCAAACTCGCCAGAGTTGTCCCAGTTCAGACCTGAGCGTTGTAAAGACCAGTGGAGACTGGTGGCTCCGATGTCAGTGGGGTGATGAATCCACTCCGGGTTTCAGTTGGAACTGGTCAGAACTCTAAAGGAGTTCTCCTTTAGAGTTCTGACTGGTTCTGACTGAAACTCAGAGTGGGTTCACTGCCCCACTGATTTGCCCTTGGATAACTCCATTAGAGTTCTGACTGGCTCCAACTGAAACCCGGATTCACAGCCCCACTGACATCGGATCCACCAGCCTCCTCTGGTGAAGACCAACCAGGGGTGGGATGCCAGAGGCTTTAGGCCTCAGGGTTAAGTCAAGAAGGGTGGGAGGAATGTCTCAGTAAATGAAATTAAATTTGTTACTTTTCTGCCTAGAAATCAGTGTATTTGTTTCTTGGGCTTTCTGTAGAGTTGTTTCCAAGTATTCATAGGTCTATTCTAGTCCCATTTTGCCCCTCAACATGTGAAGGAATAAGACAGTAGCACAATAATAATGTTTGACTCTGATTGGTCTTGTTCTTATAGAAGGAAATATTTTGATCATCTCTTTTGGATCATCAAATAACTGCCGGTCATTTTTATTACTCTGAGGATTGTTCTGAAGAAGTTATATATGGGCCAGCTGATACCAGGATAGCCTGTTCTTCAAAATGCACAATGTGTGTAGTTATTGTGAGCCTGTCTTTTACTGTAATCGTAATATGAAATTCAATGCGGTCTGAATTTTTAATATGCATAGGATGTGTAACAACATTTTCCACACCGATTTTAAAGTGGCCATTGTGGAACAAAAAGCTTCAAAGGGGGTTTACAGTGAGAGACTGCCGAGTCAGAATTCAGCAACAGGTTTAATTCTACTGCCAAAGACTTGAATCGGGATAAAGGGTTTTTATCACGCTACATGTGTTAATTGGCTTACCTAGTGCCAGGATGTTATCAGCAGCTTCTACAGTCGGAATGACTATTTGTTAATAATGCGATTGTCGCTGTCAGTAATTTCTGCATTTAATTTCTTTCTGACCTCACTGTTTACAATTCTCTTTCCTGCCATCACCATATGTACTGCATATAAACCTGGAACTCTCTATAAGAGTCTATGCATCTAATGGTGGGCTATAATCCACAAATGCTTATGCCAGAATAAATGTGTTAGTCTTTAAGGCACAAAGATGGGCAATTTGTACACCAGTTGCTGGGGCACATGGGCAGGAGGGTGCTGTTGCACTCATGTCCTGCTTGTGGTTTCCTGTGGGGAGTGGTTGGCCACTGTGTAAACAGAATGCTGGACTAGATGGACCCGTGGTCTGATCCAGCAGGGCTCTTCTCATGTTCTCGGTCTGATCCAGCAGGGCTCTTCTCATGTTCTTGGTCTGATCCAGCAGGGCTCTTCTCATGTTCTTGGTCTGATCCAGCAGGGCTCTTCTAATGTTCTTATGGTGGTCCTCCAGATGTTTTGGCCTACAACTCCCATCAGTCCTTGCCAGCACAACCAAAAGTGAGGGATGATGGGAGTCATAGGCCAAAACATCTGGAGGACCACAAATTGCCCACTTCTGCTTTAAGGTGCCACAAGACTCCTTGATATCTTGGCTGCAGTAAACTAGCACCACTGCCCCTCTGGAAATGGTTACATTTTTTGCAACTGTGTGATTCATGCCACTTCTGTTCTTGCCTTCCAGTTACCTTTAAGAGTTCATCAGGATGACCCAGCCTTCTGCTGACTACCTCTCCTCCCCCTACAGCTATGAGCAGACCCTTCCCCCTGTGGCTCGGAAGAACGCTATCACCCAGGTGCCCCCAGCCAAGAAGATAACCTTCTACAAGAGTGGAGACCCCCAGTTTGGAGGGGTCAAAGTGGCCATCAACCATCGCAGCTTCAAGAGCTTCAGTGCCCTCATGGACGACCTGTCCCACAGGGTCCCTCTACCGTTTGGGGTGCGGACCATCACAACGCCCCGTGGGATCCACTGCATCAACACTCTGGACCAGCTGGAGGACGAGGGGTGCTATTTGTGCTCAGACAAGAAGTACGTCACTCCCATCAGCCTTGGGACTATCAGCCAGAAGCTTGCTTCTCAGAAGGCCGGCCCGCCCAACAGCACTTTACAGAAGGCAGCCCAAGATGTCAAGCGCGAGGACTACTCGATGGCTTTCGCCCAGCAGAGTCCACAGATTGCAAAGAAGATCACCCTGGTTAAGAACGGAGACTTCACCACGCAGCGGCCCATTATCCTCAACCGTCGGAATGCACGCAGCTTCAAGACGCTCCTGGATGAGATTTCGGAGATCATGCAGTTCCCCGTGAAGAAGCTCTATGCGGTGGATGGGAAGAGGGTGAGTCTTTATGCTGCACAGCGCTTCGCATAAAAGCAGCCTGAGCCTGGGACCACTGGTCTAGCTAGCCCAATCCCAGCATTAGGGATCTTATTATATTAAGCAGCATAGAACAAATTAAGTGACACAGAGCGTGACGCAAATCGCAGCATTGCAAAAAGCAAAACAAACATCAAAGGAAATCGGCAAACTCTGTGCTAGAACTTTGCCGACCCTGAGCTGCCAGATCGAAGCCAAAGAGGTCTTGCTCTACTAAACTGTAGAAACAAAATGGCCTGATCCCATCCTTTCCCTGCTGCTTTCCTACCTGCAAAGAGGAAGCTGCAGGAGTGCGAGTATTTTTCCCCTGCAAGGAGAAAAGCGGTCTGCAGAGGTAGATTTTGGGAGAACAGACAGCAGGAGGGAAAGGATGAAGCAGCCACTTCTCCCACAGCCCCCACTCTGCAGCTCCTTTTCATTTAAAAAAGCAAAACCCCCCAAATGTTGGGAGACTTTTTGCATGGCTCCCATGTAATATCATGTTTGCCTTTTAGTATCTCACTATCAAATGTGATCATTTCACACATGGTGACATTCAAATAGAGCTCCCTGCCACCCACTATGGGGGGGGGGGGAACGGACCCATACGTACCTGTGCACATGTTCACGATCCTCTTCATACACCTGATTTTGGGGGCGGGGGGATCACTGGCAGCAACTTGGTCTTTTCCATCTCCAGTTTTTAACTGATGGTAACGGGCCATGATCCTGGGACTTTCTGCATGTAACATTGGAAGCTGCCTATACTGAGCCAGGCCCTGGCTCCATCTCACCCAGTATTGTCGACACTGACTGGCAGCAGCATCTCTCCAGGATTTCAGGCAGGGGTTTTTCCAGCCCTACCTAGAGATGTTGGGGATTGAACCAGGGACCTTTTACCACTGAACTACAGCCCCTTCCTAGAGAGGCTTTGCTTAGAACAGGGGTGCTGAATCTCAGGCCTGTGAGTCAAATCCGGCCCACCTGAGGTCCCAGACTGCCCCAGAAGGCCACACCCCCTCCCTCTGGCACCCACCCCTTCCCCCAACCTCTGGTCATTTGGTGGTTTCTTGGCTCTTGCGTGGGGTGTTCTCCATTCTAACAGGTTGAAATACCTCTTCCAAGGCTTAGTTACAGGCAGCAAGAGATTTCAGATAAAATATGCCAGCATTTTTTTGCATTTTGGTCTCACCTCTTTTTGCCTTTTGCCACGCCCGTCACTGGAATGTGGCCCCCGAGAGCTTCTTTGAAATTTACTTTGGCCTTTGAGAAAGAGGTTCAACAGCCCTGGCTTAGATACATGTTATTTTAACATGTATGTTTGTTATAGGTCCATCCCACCCTTCCTCCAATGAGCTCCAGATGGCAGTCTGGGTTCTCCTTCCCCCGTGTATATTCACAACAACCCTGTGAGGTAGATCAGGCTCACTGTGTGTGTGTGTGTGAGAGAGAGAGACAGACAGACAGACAGAAACAGAGAAAGCGTCATAGGTAAGTGAGGATTTAAACCCAGCTCTCCCCAGTTTGAGTCAAACGCTATAACCACTACACCATGCTGCCTTTTAAACCAACCTGAGTCAGAAGGTGTTCTGTGAATGGGACCTTGAATGTGTGAAGGTCCAGAACCTGCTCAGCCCCCACTCCTTTTGTCCATTTCTAAGACTTGATGAGTGTCTGTGCAGGTCCTTGGTCCTTTAAGGAGCACCCTGTCTGGCTTCCCCCTCTGTTAATCTGCTGTGCTCCCTGAGAATGCAACAGGACCTTAAATACATAATACAGACTTCCCCAACCTGAGGCCCTCCAAATGTGTTGGACTGCAACTCCCATCAGCCAGTGGCAGTGCTGGCTGGGAATGATGGGAGTTGCATTCCAACACATCTGGAGGCACCAGGTTGGGAAAGACTGACATAAGGTATATTATAGTGTTCACATGAACACAGTCTATACCACCCCTGCCTCTTCTTTAAGGACTCACCTGTACTTTCCTTCCCAGACTGCCCCTTCTCTTTAATCCTCTCAGCCCCCAAACTCTTCTCCCCAGTTTATTCTACAAGGGCAGTTTTTCCAACAGTCACAGAATCTTGGAATGTTCCTTCCTGCTGGGGCCTGTGAAACAGGGAACAACCGAGGACCAGTCTGAGACATTCAGCTGGAGCAGGTGGCAATGTTTTTCCTGGACTCTACCATGCTTGAATGTTTACACACACACACACACACACACACACACACACACACACACAGCCTTGCTTGCAGAAAAAGAGCCCAGCAGGGAGAAGGCTAGACTGAACATGATAAGTGTGGGGAATTTTCCCTGTGGGAGCATGTCCAAAGGTGTTGCCTCCCTGGCCTGCAGCCTGAAGGGTTAGAGTCCAGGAAAAGCTGTATTGCTTGAGGGTTGTTAGTAGGGTGGCCACTGATGTGTTGCCAAAAAAGAGGACATGCATCACCAGAAAAGAGGACAAAAGAGGGCTTCTATTTGCAAACAATTTGCATGTGCTAACTGATCTTTATTTTATTTATTTATTACATTTATATCCTGCCTTTTTTTCCTCCTTAAGAAACCCAAGGCAGCTTACATGATCCGCCTCCTCTCCATTTTATCCTCACAACAACATCCCTGCGAGGTGGGTTGGGCTGAGAGTCTGTGACTGGCCCAAAGTCACCCAGTGAGCTTCCTTGGCCGAGTGGGGACTAGAACCCAGATCTCCCAATTCTCAGTCCAACACTCCAGCCACTACACCACACTGGCTCTCAGAGATAATTACTGTATCATTTAAATAGAAATTCATTTCATCTCGCCACAGTGGACCAGGGCTCATTCTCTTGCCCAGGTGCTCCTAACTGCGGATGGGCAACTTCAAGGCCCCAGCTCTTCCTTCTGATGGTTCCTTATCTTTAAACCAGACTTGGACTAGGCAGTCCTTCCAATAGAGGACTGTCCTCTGTAAATTAGGACACATGGCCACCCTAGCTAGTGTTAATACTTTTATTTATTTATTTATATTTATTTATTTACAACATTTATATACCGCTGCACATCTAAACAGATCCCAGAGCAGTGGACAATAAAAGATTAGAAGAATAAAATACCATGGTGAGAGATTCATGACAGATAAAAGGAAGAGAAACTATGGAATTTGCTACCCCAGGATGTAGTGATGGCCACCAATTTGGATGGCTTTAAAAGGGGACTGGACAAATTCCTGGAGGAAAAGGCTATCCATGACTGCTAGGCTTGATGGCTATGTTCTACGTCCAGTACCAGAGGCAGTGAGCCTATATACAGCAGTTGCTGGGGAACATGGGCGGGAGGGTGCTGTTGCGCTCATGCCCTACTTGTGGGTTCCTGGTCGACAGCTGGTTGGCCACTGTGTGAACAGAATGCTGGACTAAATGGACCCTTGGTCTGATCCTGCATCTAAAGTGCATATATTATGTACTTTAATATAAGTACATAAGAACATCTTCTGATGTTCTTATGTACTTATATTAAAACATATGACGAATAAAACAGCATATTAAAAGTTTTAAAAAACAGAACACCAATAAAAACTGTGGCTGGTCAGTCAATGAAGGCTTCTTCGTTGAAATAAAGATGTCTCCAGCAGGCACCGAAAACAACACAATGTTGGTGCCTCCCTGACCTCCAGAGGCAGGGAGTTCCACAGAAAGGGGGCCACCACACTGAAGGCTCTACTCTGGGTGGACTCCAGTTGGGCATAGATCCATGCGGAACCACCAGGAGCATCCCATCTGATGACCTCAGTGACCAGGCAGGTTGATAGGACAGAAAGTCCTTTCTCAATTTATACAGGTATAGCAGAGATATAATACGACTAACAGCTGCTTTGAGTGGGGATGGGTTTGATCAGAAATGCCCCCTCATCCAGCATTAAGCCCAGATCTGGTTCAGCCCTTCTGAATACACAGCTGCTTTTACATCTCAAAAAAACTTAGGGTGATCTGCTTATGGATCTTCCATGTCCCAGGTAGCTTGCCCTTTGCCATTATGCTGCCTTTCAGGGCAAAGCCCCCACCCCCTGGCAGCCTACAGACATTATTAAAGCAATAAAAATCTATTTTAAAAATACATACAGAACAATCCAATTCCCAAACTCAAACAACAGCAGGAGTTTAAAAGGACAGGACAACACTTGTAAACTGAGACAAACAAACAAACATAGAAGGACAGCCCATATGTACACCCTTTGGGAGAGAGTTCCAGAGGTGCTCTTCTGAAATTCAGCCACCAGGGATTGCCACCATGTGCAAACCAGGTCTGAATGTCCATCCACCCCCATTCTCCACATCTGTTTTTCTCCCGTAGGGGCCATAGCTCAGTGTGATAGAGCACACGCTTTGCATGCAGAAGGGCTGATCCTTGGCTTCCCCAGGTAAGGCAAGGAAAGCATCCTGCCTGAAACCCTCGACAATACTGGGCTACATGGACCAATGGTCTCACTCAGTATAAGGCAGCGTCCTATGTTCCCTTCCTCCGGCCCCTGCTCTCCTTTTCTCTCTCTCTCTCTCTCTCTCTCTCTCTTTATTTATTTATTTATTTATTTATTATTAAATTTATTAATCGCCCATCTGGCTGGTCACCCAGCTACTATGGGCGATGTACAGCGTATAATAAAACAGTTTAAAACAATAAAATTCTACAATAAAAATGTTTTCTAAAATACCCTGACCCACCCCAAATGCCTGCCTGAACAAGCACGTTTTTAATGCACGACGGAAGCTCATTAAAGAGGGGGCATGGCGGAGTTCCCTAGGGAGGGAGTTCCACAGAGTGGGGGCCACCACAGAAAAGGCCCTCTCCCTCATCCCCACCAGTCTAGCTGTCCTGGCTGATGGGACAGAGAGAAGGCCATCCGAGGCTGATCTTGTTAAGCGGCCCGTCTTGTGTTGCTGGAGGCACTCCTTAAGATAGGCTGGGCTGGAACCATATAGGGTTTTAAAGGTCAAAACTCTATTAGTTTTTACTTCCCGTAAAGAAAAATTGGTGGTGGATCCACTGGTGTGACTCACCTTGTATCCGACTAGAGATCCACGAAGTTGGGTCAGCCTGGGTTGCCAGGACTCCCACCTCCCCTTCAGTGCACTCCTATACATGTTTACTTGGAAGTAAGCACCCCTGTGTTCTCCGAGCTTACTCCCGGATAAGTGTGCATACTGTGAATCTTTTGCAGCTGGGGAGGACAACAGGGACTCATTTTGGCGGCGAGTGGCCAAGGCATTGCGAGAGCATTGGCTGCCCAAATGGCCAGCCCGGGCCTTCCTCCCGAGCTTGGGAGGTGGGAGAGCCGTGGGGATGGCCACCAACGGCTTTGAAAGGGGATCAGACAAATTCATGGGGGATGCGGCTATGAATGGCTACTAGTCATGATGTCTATAGCCAAGCGTTCCCCACCCTGGGTCCTCCAATATACACCCACCCACCCATTCCATGTGCAGAAGTCAAATGGACTGGCAGTTGAATTGTTCTTCAGCACCAGCGATGGGACAGTGTCCTCCATTGTACCTGAGACAGCAGTTGACTTTGCGGGGTGGGCAGGTCAGGGCATGGGGCATACACAGATCTGTCCTCCAACAGAGTAATGATGGGGGGCGGCGGGCTCAGAAGGCACAGCCAGGGGACTGCTGACACTGCGCCCCAACATCTACCACCTGAGGCAGTTGTCTCTGTCTCACTCTGCCTAATGGTAGGGCCGGCCCTGCTTGTTTGCTCACTAGCCTGTCCTGCAGGGAGGCACTTGGTCTGCCAGCTGGAAGAAGAGGCCAGAGTAAAAACTAGGCAGGCAAGCTGGTGGAGAGTAGGGAGAATGGTTTTGGGGAGTGGATGCATTGGTATACTAGAGACAGGCGCAGTTAATAATTTAAAAAAAAAACAGTACTCAGATAGTTTTCTCGGTCCTTTGAGTGTCATTTTTGGGTTGCATCTGTCTTCAGCTGTAATTTGGTTGGTTGGTTGGTTTCATTTGTCTCGCTTTCCTGACTAAGGGTACAATCCTAGACGTGTTCAGATGGAAAGAAGTGCTACAACTCCCAGCATTCCCCAGCCAGCCATGCTGGCTGGGGAATGCTGGGACTTGTAGCACTTCTTTCTGTCAAAACATGCAATGTACCCTAAAAGGGGAGAGGGTCACTTCTGGGTCACCCTAAAAGGGGAGAGGGTCACTTTTGGCCCGTCATCTCGTGATGACTAGAGTTGTCTCCGACTTTCACCCGAAGTGACACTAGGGGCCAATTGTGATGGCTGCTTAAGAGAAACATCTGTGAGGATTCCTATAAGGTTTTTAAAAATCACCAAGAGTTTCACATGTCTCTGGAGCTGCCACATGATGTTGCCAAAAGCAAAATTTGAGATTTATTTATGGCATTTTTAACCCACTCCCGCTCCTAGAAGCTCAGAGCAATCTACATGGTTCTTCCCTCCTCTGCTTTTATTCTCACAACAACCCTGTGAGGTAGGTTAAACTGGGAGCAAGTGATTGGCCAGAGCTTCATAACTGAGCAAAGGTTTGGGAAGGTGACCACAACGCGTCGCCAAAACAGAGGGCAAAAGAGGGCACAGATTTGCATAAAAAATGCATATTCTAATGTATAAGTATCAATGCACATTTAGAAATAATGCTTAGAATTTACATGGACATACAATACATCTCACCATTGTGTGAAGACTGTGGCCAGGTAACCTCTGTTCCTTGCTCAGTCTGCTGGCCAGGTGCTGTTGAGGAAAAACTTCAAGGCCCTTCCCTGCTCTCCCTTCTTCTGGTTCTTTATCTTTAAACTGGAGTTGGACTGGGCAGCCCTTCAAATAGAGGATACCTTCCAACAGAGGACTGTTCTCTGTAAAGGAGGACACACGGCCATCCAGGACTACGTCCAACACTGTAGCCACTACGCTACTGAGATGATCTCAGGAGAGTGGGCAGGTGGGTCTTCCTACCCGCTGTCTAGTTTTGACTGCTCCCGTGCTTGTCTCCTCTCCAGATCGACAGCATGCAGGCTCTCTTGCATTGCCCCAGTGTGCTGATCTGCGTGGGCCGGGAGCCCTTCAAGCCCCTCGTGACGGAGAGTTCCAGGAAGCACTCCTCGGAGAAACTGCCTGGCCTGGCTTCACGATCCAACAGCAATAATATTGGTGAAAGCCATGAAAGTGAGAGAAAGATGGCAGGTGGATGGGTTTGGGTTGGTGTTTTGCAGGTGGTGGGAGGAATGTATTGATAGCCCTCTCTGATTAAAAAAAGACTTTTTTTGTTCACTGTCAGGGGCTGTCTGGTCAGGCATGTGCATATTATTTTTGCTTGCACACATCTATCTATCTGTCTAGCTAGCTAGCTATCATCTTTCTATCTATACATGCGTGCACACACACACACACACACACACACACACACACACAGCTTGACATCTTAAAATGAGTCAAATCACAGCACCAGCCTGACTACGGGAATAAAATGGAGCTTGCTTCTGCTGCTAAACACGTTTACTTGGGAAACACCATTTTGTTGGGAAACACCATTTTGTTGTAGAAGGGGAGATTAGATATAGAGATATAGAGATATAAACTGGAGCAGCCTGTTGCAAGAGATTTCAACTCTCCTGCACATAGCCTGTCGGATTTACAGTTGGTTCCAACAGAACAAACAAAAGACCCTGATATGCTTGACAAAAGGGAACATTTCTGGATCTAGAGACTGAGAACAGCTTAGTCCCCATGGCCTTAATCTGGAGGACAATTCATAAGCATAGTGCCGCTCATATCTCCATTTTTTCTCCTAAGGAACTTTAATCTCCAGGCATTCCAAACGGCCACTCCAGTTAACAGCACAGCTACTGATGAGGGCAGAAGCCAAAACATTTAGCTTCAAATATATATATTTTAATACTCTGTTGTTAGTCTTTCTATCTTTCTTATACATTGTACCTTCAGTCTGATGGCATCCACAGTGGATCCAGAGTCTCTGTATTGCTTTGCTGTTGTGCCACTTTACACCAGCCCCCCTCTCTCTATATATAGTCCCTTTCCACAACAAAATGCTGCTTCTTCCCAAGGAAATTTTGTTTAGCAGAAGAAGCAAACTCCATTTTATTCCTGTACTCATGCTGGTGATTTAAGTGACTTTAAGATGTCAAACTGTACATGCTCTTTAAAAAATAAATAAATCAGGGTTGGCAAACCGTCCTTTCTTTTGTTTTTTGCGCGATTGTATTAGGGATGTAGAAGCAGTGGTTGTAAAGCAGGGGTGGAGAATGTGTGGCCCTCCAAATGTTGCTGATCTGCAACACCCATCAGCTCTAGCTAACATAGTCAGTCAATAGTCAGGGGTGAGGGGAGTTGTAGTCCAGCAACACTGGAGGGCCAAACGTTCCCCATCCCTGCTATAAAGACTGGCCTGGTGGCCCGGGGAGGGGGCGGAGAGAAGAGAACCATTAGGTGTGTGCTTCAGAACCAAAGTGATACACACAGGAATCTAAAGGGTCCCCCAGTAACACCATTACGCCCAAGGTCTAAAAGCTGCAAAACCGATGTAACCCAGCATTCTGACATCAACATTGGCCACCCAGATGCCTTAGGAAGCTCTCTGGAAGGCTAAGTTGTAATAGCCTGACCCAGTTCCTTGTCTCCAGCATGTAGCAGACAGAGGCACAGTGGGCCTACTCATGGAAGGTCAGTTTAACTTATCATGGCTAATACAATCTCTTTTTTTTAGTTTGTTAGTTACATCCCGTTGAATCCAAAGTTGCTAAGAAGCATCATTTAAAACCAGCATTAAAAAAGAAAACAAAAACTATTAATAAATATTTTCTGACCTTGAGTCAAAGGAAACCAGAAGCAGCAGACGAGACCAGCAGCAAAATCCCCTTAGCCAGTAATGAAGTCATGCAGTCCTCAAAGGCACTCTGAAAGAGATGGGTCTTGATCGTACCTGTAGCCAAAAGTTAGGAGCGATGGAGCCAAGCAAGCCTTCCGGATAGACCACTGATAATCCCTTCTTTCATGAATGGATGCAATCCTCTTTCCAACCCTTCTGAGCTGGAGGCCATCCCTACATCTTATTCTAATAGATTCCACAACTCAGTTATAAGAAATGAAAAGGATATGGAATAACAGGGCCACCCTTTGATCATCCTAGAGCAGGGATGAGCAGAAGGTAGATCAGCATCTACCAACTAGTAGATTGTTGTGTTATTTGCAGTAGATAGGCAGGGATTTCTGACTCCCATTTCTGACTCCCATTTCATTTCTGACTCCCATTTCATTTCTGACCCCCATTTCAGTGTTTTCTGGCTTTAACATTTGCAACGACAAAATGATTACACTACTGGAATGAAGAGAAGTTTGGGTTAGGAATGGGTTTTTGTGTAGAAGCTCTGTGAGCTCAGAACAATTCTGGGACTCTAAACAAATTCCTGGGCTAAGCAGCTGCTTAGAGATACCCCGTTCTTTAATTCTAAGTGCATGTCTTTTGCACCTGGCTCCACTTGATGGATCTCAGAGTTCTAGTAGGACTCCAAGTAGATCCCAGCCAGAAGTCTGAAATCTGTCTTCACCTGCTTATAGTGCAACAGCAGGCCCTGTGGGAGACATCAGTGGACAAAGACAAAGGGTAGGCTTGAGTCCCTGTGTAAGCGGGCCTGGGATAGGCTAGGTCTCCTGTTCTTCAAGTCTAGGGGATGCCAGGAACTGAACCTGAACCCTTCAGCATTTTAAGCATGTGCCCTACCCCTGAGCTCCCCTACACACACTTTTCTGTGTTCAGTTCTGTATGTTTCATGCACATCCTTATAATTTATCTTCTGTGTTTTCTCATTCCCTTCCCACCCCTTCCCCACACATTATAGTGAACTTTGGGTTGAAAGCCAAAAAGAGTGTGATCCACCCAAGATCATCCTTGAGCAACCGGTCCATGAGGTTTTCCTTGTCATCAGAAAAATCCTGTCCAAACGGCCTAACAACGTCACCAGAGAACGACGCTCCCTGCTCAAACAATCATCCACACTCTAAAGCAGGGAACCTGGTGCATTCCTTAGTCAACGATGACATTGAAAAAAGGGTGCATGTGAATAAAGATGGAAGCCTGTCGGTCGAGATGAAAGTCCGCTTCCGCCTGCTCAACGACGAGACTCTCCAGTGGTCCACACAGATCAAGAAGTCCAGCCTGATGAATAAGATGCCTGGTGAAGAATCAGGCATCAGTGAAGACAATGGAGTACAACCAGTAGAGAAAATGAACCCAGAGGCTAGCTCTGAGGCAGATGACTCAGTGTATCCTTGTGATGCTGACTCTTACATCTCAAATCTTGATGAGTCTGAAAATGAGGAGGCTCATTGCCACAACTGTGGGAAACCATGTGAAGACTATGACATTTGGAAGAACCCCAAGCATGCTTCTCAAAAAGAGGAGCCAGGGATGAGGAACACTTGGTATGCGCACCCTTCTTGCTCAAGCACTTCATCACATCGGAGGATCGTTCACAAAAAAGTGGCCTCTGTTGACAGCATCCATACCTCGTCTAGTGGCGAAGAATACTCCAAGCGTGTTGCACGGGAGTCTTCTCATTATTCAGAGACTGTCGAGAACAGGGTAGAATACCATTCAGTAAAGAAACGCTGCTGTCGACATGAGTGTACCCAGGCAAACCCGAGCCAAAGGGGGTCACCAGAGGAAATGGATGCTGTAGCTTACTTGGTCAATTCACAAAATGAAGGTGACCCCACAGTGGGGGGAGATGGAGATGAAGGCAAAGGAAGCCAGGCTGGCAGCAGCAAATCAAAATCATCTCAATGTTCTGCAGAAAACCCTATAAAAGTGGGAGAGGAAATCAGTAGCGTGGCAAGAACCATCTCATCCTGTAGCATCAAGGAAAGAGAAGACATCGAAGACATTGGCTGCGCATCCTCTCCAAACAGTGTCTGCAGCAAATCCAGTAAGCGCAGCACACCTGGAGTGAGGGACAACCTAGTTTCTGAGAATGATCAAGAGATCTCTTCATTCTCCAGTGACTCCTGCTTGAAAAAAGATGCCACAGAGGAAGAAGTCGAAAAGGAAGAAGAGGACGTCACTAAAATACACCCCACTTCAGGAAGTATGGTGTCCAATCAACCAGCCAAGGAAGATGTCCATGAGTGTGGGAGATGCTCTACAGGAAGGTCCTTCCAGTCCAACATTTGCAATGGAAATAGCAGGAGAAATGACAGTGGTGAAATACACCTGTGCAGTGCTGCTTCAACTTCCTCCAGAGCATCCAGGAGAAGCAAGCGCAACCCAAATCACCTGGAGACAGGTTCCAAAGTGTCTGCCAGGCCATCCAGAGGGTCCTCCACCAAGAAAAAGAAGACAAAAAGTTCTCTACATGCAGAAGATGCCAGATCAAACAGCAGGGCTTCTTCTTATTCCAGAAGCTCACACAGAGCAGAGAAAAGAGATGCAGAAGGTCACGTATCGCATTACTCCAGCTCTCCCCCTTCAAACATGTCGTCCTTAAGTGAAGCAGCAGCACCTCCTGCAGCTTCCGACGAGGAGAGCGCAAGCAGCACTTGCGAGTGCGACAGCAAGCCCTTCGAAGGCAGCCAGGAGGGGGGCCAGCCAGAAGACACTGGCAAGACATCGTCCCCTCATTCCAGCTTCTCAGATGGCAATGGGAAAAATGGTGATGGGTCTGTTGACGTTAGTTCCCAGGGACGCTCTTCAAGACCAGCAAATGTATCCAGATCCATGTGCTCAAAATGTGGCCACATAGCAGGAGCCAGGAACAATGACCATTGGAGTGTTAATTCACGGATCTCTTCGTTTTCCAAGGTTAAGAGCAGATGTGCAGAGCTGGAGGCACTGGGGAGAAGCGAGGATGCTGGCTCGCAATCTAGTGTGGCCCAGTCTTCCCAGCCAAGGCTAAAGG
This sequence comes from Heloderma suspectum, assembly GCF_057233095.1. Taxonomy (NCBI): domain Eukaryota; kingdom Metazoa; phylum Chordata; class Lepidosauria; order Squamata; family Helodermatidae; genus Heloderma; species Heloderma suspectum. Next base: position 434,774,882 of record NC_139458.1, read on the forward strand.
AAATAAGCAGCTGCCATGCCAGTGCGGAAGACTCTTGCCAAGCATCCACAGCAGAGTCTGCCTCCATGTACAGTTTACACTGCCCGGCCCCCCCAAAAGGGAGGCCCAGTGGCCAAAATACTAGGGCAGCGCTGCTGAAGAAGAACTCCAGCGATGCCAGAGCATGTGCCGAATCAGAGCCAGCCGCCGCCGAGGAGCAGGAAGAAAAAGCTGATTTGCAGCCCCCTGAAATGGATGTAGCAAACGGGGCAGGGAATCATTCTGACCCCTTGAATGAAGAGGAAGGTTGCTGCCAAGAGAGGGGCCAAGAAGAGGCAGAGGCTGCTCCAGAAGGTGGCAACGATATCATCCCTTCTTCCCTTCCCAGTACCTCTCCGGAAGAAGTTGTGCATGAGTGGCTGAGAAAGATCCCTTCGGAGACTCTGCTGCTGAAATGTGAAATGCAGGATGATGGGGAGGGTGCAGAAGTAGATGCTGAAATACCGAGCTGCTCAAACAACCAGGAATCATTGGAAGGGGAACCTGATGAGAAGAAAGAGGATGGAAGCATGGCAGCAGCTGAGGCAGCTGGTGAAGGAGAGGAAGAGGAGGCTGCTGACAAGGAAGCAAAGAAGGACCCAGATGAGGAGAAGGATTCTGAAGTGATGTCAGGAGAGGCTGGAGCTGGCCAGGCAGAATGCAACCGTTCAGTCATCTCCAGCCAGAACAACCACAAAAAAGACTTGCCCAGCACCATCCAGACCTCTGTGCAGATCATGAAAGCCCTGCTGGCTTCCAAGCAAGAAATCAAACTGGACCGTTCCCACAGCTTGCCTGAAGTGTCCCCTAGCATGGAGAGGAAACTCAGCCACTCAGCCAATATTTTGATCACCTGCCTTGCCAGCTTGCAGCTCCTGGATGAAGAGTTGGACCCGTCCAAGAAAGAAAACAAATGCCGGAACAGGCCAAGATATACAGAGCTCCTGAACATTTTCCAGGCTCTCTGGTTTGGGTGCACCTCCGAAAAAGGTGGCACCACTTCAGGTCTGCAAGGTGAGAGCCAAGCAAAAGTGCCCTCGGGGTTCAAAGCCCATAACTCAAAAGGGGATGACTTCACACCCATGTCCTCTTCTGGGGTTGATGTAAGTAGTGGTGATGGAGGCTCAGGAGAGGGGAGCGTGGCTGGTGCCCGGGATTGCGCCATGTTGCCAGAGAAAACAGACGTCACCAAACCCACCAAAGAAGGAGCAACTGCAGGGGAGGAAGCCAATAATGAGGCAGAGCAAAAGCAGCATCCTCGCCCGCCAACGCCTTGCTCCAAATTGGAAGGCAGGGAGAAAGCAGAGTCCGGTGGGGGAGAGGAAGTAACGGAAGTGAAGGAGGACCAAGGCGGTGACTGTGAAATTGGACAGGAGGAAGAAAAAGAAATTGCTGGAGAAGAAAAGATGGAAGAGGACGGCAAGCGAAAAGATGAAAATGCAGAATGTGAAGAAACAGATGCTGATGCAGATACTGCCCAAGAGGAGACACAAGAGGACACTGCTGTTAACGAAGCGGAAGAGAGTCCCAGTCAAGAGAATGATGACAAAGCAACAGAAGAAGCAAGCGACAATGACGCTGAAGGAGGCCCAAATGGAAATGAGGCAAATGATGAGAAAGAGCCTGAAATGAATGGAGAAAAGCAGCTTGATGAGAAAGAGCCCGAAACGAAGGGAGAAAACCAGCTTGTGGATGAGTCTGAAGCTGATACGGAACCCAGCAACACGGCCCCTTGCCAAGCCACGGTGAAAGCTTTCACCATGACCCAACAACAGCCCATTGACCCTGACCCAGTGTGGGTGCTCAACCTTTTGAAGAAGATAGAGAAGGAATTCATGATGCACCACGTCAGCGCCATGAACGAGTTCAAAACAAAGTGGAACCTGCCAGACAGAGAGGAGGTGAACTTGATGATTGCAGAGCTGAAAGAGGAAGTGAGTAAGAGGATACAAAGGAGTGTCAAGAAAGAGTTAAAGAAAATCAGAAGCAGAGCAGGGAAGAGGATCCCAAGGCCTCCAGATGGCGAGCTACGGCGTGAATTTACCCTGCAAGCGGAAAGCCGAAGACGCCGCTTGCAAAGCATTCGTAACATGTCACTCTACAATGACCAGACTGTAAACCAGAGTAAGCAGTCAGAGACAAGGGACTTATCTTGTGACATAGATGAAAATTTCGTATTTAATAGCATTACGGATGATGAAAGCAAGCAACCAAGTGAAGAGGAGTATTGCCCCTGCGATGCCTGCATCAGGAAGAAAATGGCAGACAAAGCTGCAAGAAGCACAGTGACGGTGGCAAGCAATGCCCCAGTTGTGGAAGCTTTTGACCTACAGCAAATCCTGCGGATGAAAAATGTCAATGTTCCTAAAAGAAACACAGAACACGATATTGTTGATCAGGGTCCAGATGAGGAAGCCGAACAAGCAGAAAGGGAGGCTGCTGAATCTGTGGAAAATCAGGAAACAGAACCTGGTGAGGAAAAAGAAGCTGATGAAACCAATGAGCAAGAAGATCAGGAAGTGAATGAAGACGGAGCAGAAGCTCTCGCCGAGAGGGAGGAAGTATCTGAAAACCAGAACTGTGAGGAGGTAGAGTGTGAGGAAGCAATGAATGAAGGAGTAGAGGAGGAAGCAAAAGAGGTAGTGGGAGAGGAAGAAGAAAAGGAAGAGGAGGGAGCAGAGGGCGAGGGGGAAGCAATAGAGGAAGAAGGCAAGGAGGAGGAAGTGGGTGTGGAGGAGGGAGAGGAAGAAAAGGAGGAGGGGGAAGTGGAGGAGGAAGGGGAAGAAGAAAAAGAGGAAGAAGCATCTGTAAAAGAGGAAGAAAAGGAGGAAGTGGAAGAAGAGGAGAAGGAGGAAGCAAAGGGGGAAGAAGAAACAAAAGAAGAAGAGGAAGAAAAGGAGGAGTCTGTCAGAGAGGAAGCAGAAGCAGCAGGGGAGGAAGAGGGGGAGGAGGAAATGGAAGAAGATCAGGGGGGAGAGGAAGTAGAACATGATGAAGATAATCAGGAAATGGAAGCCAAAAGTGAAGAGGAAATGAATGAAGAAGAACATGAAAAAGAGGTGGATGAAGAACAACAAGCAGAAACACCAAACAAAGACCAGGAAGCTGAGGAGGAAACTAAAATGGAAGATGAAATTGATGGTGCACCAGTGGAGCCAGAAGCCGGAGAACAAGATTGCCAAGGAGATGCATCTGACTGTGCAGAAAATGCACCTGATGTTGAGGTCTCTGAAACAGAAGCTGCAGGAGAAGATCGTGAAGTTGAGGAAGAGAACCAGGCCAGTGGTGGAGAGGAGGCTGAGAATGATGCCGACCCAGAGGCAGATTGTGAGGCAAGTTCAGAAAGAGCAGAAGGGGAAGAAGAGGGTGAAAACAATGAGGGAGGTGACGCTGCAGGGGATGAAGAGGAAGCAGCAGGAGAAGGTAGCAGTGAGCCCGTGCAGGATAATGGAGAGGAAGAAGACCCTAAAGCAGCAGCAGAAGATGGAGCCGGTGAAGGCGCAGAGTCTCCCGGAAAAGGCTCTGCCTTCTCGTCCATGGGGAATTGTTCCCAGCAATCCCAGAAAGGATCTGAGGATGGGAGTGATGGAGAAGATTGTAAGGAAGAGGAGAACGTGTACAATGATGATGGTGGCAGTGATGGGGAGGCTAAAAGCGACGCAGAGAGTAAACCTGCCCAAATGTGTCCTGACTGTGAAGAGGAGGAGGAGGAGGAGGAGCAACAAGAGGAGGAAGACGACGCATGCTCTCAGGCAAGTGCTATGAAGAGAGGAGAACCCAAAACGGATGAAAATGAAGATGACAGTGGTCGGGTCTCTAACAAGAAGGATGAGAACTCAGAGGTCATTGATCAAGACGACCTGGACTTTTAGAATAAACCATCAAAGACCCTGGGATCATTTGGGATACATGTGTTTTTCTCGCCTATTAAGTCAGACATTTAAAAAAAAGAAACACACAACCTGATATAACAAAAAATATTCCAGTATAAATTCTGCATAAAACTGAGTGTGTCCCTCCTCATTCCTGGAGGTTGGTGCACTGGTAAGGCAGAGATTTGTTACTGAAAAACCTTTGCATTGGAAATTGCTGCCATCTTCTGTGCAAAACATTCCCCTTTCTCATTCCTTTGCTGTCCGATTCCCTCTCGATGTCTGTCATACGGAAATGGAAACAACCAGTGTATATTTTCATCACCACACTAAATATACTGGGAAGCTGATGCTGCCAATTGCTTCCAGTTGCACACATCAAGATGAGTATTATGTTACAATGAATGTCCGATGTACGGAAACATCGATGATCCCAGTAATTTCAATGAATGTTAAAAATGTAGAGATACTCTGTTGAATGTTGACATGCTTTCCCATAAATTTATTATTATTATTTAAATTTCTATACCACCCCATAGCCAAAGCTCTCTAGGTGGTTAATAAAGATTAAAAACATTAAGAATACAATATTCAAAATTTAAAAACATAAAAAACACACAGACAGACAGTATACTCAAAGATAACATATATCTTTATTGTGTTAGAATCCCTGATCTGTGGTAACTCCCATGGAGATCTGTATATCTTCCAGTGTGTGTGAACATCCGATGTATGGAAACATCGATGATCCCAGTGAATTTGATGGATGCTCAAAAACTGAGAGATACTCTAGACATGTTTTGACATAAATGACATGTTCAGTATTTACCAGCGTACATCTGACAAGAATGGATATAGAACAGTGAATGCTGGCATTCACAAGATTAATCTGACTTAATCTGAACTCCGTGCTGGCTCCAGGCTTGGGAAGGCCCTTGGGAAGACACCCCCAACGGGCTCCCTCCCTCAATGCGTCGACCTTCTCACCACCAGCTTCTCTTGCTCCTCATCCTCTTTCCCATCATGGCTTCCGCTCGCTTGCTTGACAGACAGAAAGCCAGTGAGCAAGAAGGCAGCGGCCTCTCCTGAGCCTCCTTCCAACTATCACCCTTGTCTGGGCCAGAGCAAGAGGAAAGTGACCAAGGAGGTTGCAACGCTGGAGAGAAAGAGTAATTCCAGGGGGCTCTTTACAGAGTGAGCCCTGTGGAATTCAGTGAGCCTTACTTCAGAGTAAATATGCATAGGGTTGTGCTCTTAATGTGGGATCTTTCAGCACATCGACCAGCTTCTTTTTTGTTCAGACACAGTCACAAAGGAATTGAAAGGGATACTGGCGTTTCCTTCTCAGGTTGCTGAGGTCCAGCTGTGGGCACTGGAGTTTAAGAAGGATATTGCAGGACACGGAATAACGGGCTCAAGTGACAGGAAGCCAGATTCCAGCTGAACATCAGGAAAAATGTCCTGACTGTTAGAGCAATACGACAATGGAACCAATGACCTAGGGAGGTGGTGGGCTCTCCCACCCTGGAGGCCTTCAAGAAGAGACTGGACAGCCATCTGTGCAGGATGCTCTGACTTGGATTCCTGCACTGAGCAGGGGGTTGGACTCGATGGCCTTGTAGGCCCCTTCAGAACTACTATTCTATGAGTCTATGATTCTATGATTCTACAACATGTCGAGGGGAAGGCGGCAAAGATGGGGAGGGGCTCGGAGACCAAGTCCTACGAGGAAAGGTTGAAGGAGATGGGTATGTTTAGCCTGGAGAAGAGACGATTAAGAGACACTATGATAGCCGTCTTCCAATATTTGAAGGGCTGGCACATGGGTGACGGAGCAAATTTGTTCTCTGTTGCTCCAGACCAGCCAAGGTGGTGCCCACCAGATGTACTGGAATACAACTCCGAGCATCCCCAAACTACTGGCCATGCTGGATAGGGCTGATGGGAGTTGTAGTACAAAAGATCCAGAGATCACCAGATGAGGGAAGGCTGCCTTAGAGGAATGGTGGGATTCAAAGTTAATTTAATGATGATGATAGAGTCAGTTCCATTTGCAAATGGAAAAGCACTGACTAAAACTGGTGTCATAAAACGAAGTGTTGGGGAGCTCATTCTCTCAAAAACCAATGTAAGAACCCCTCACCCTTGACTTGAGTAGATAGATTATTGCCAAGTGGTAAATGTGTGTGTATGTTGAATGAAGAGCTTTGGTTGTGAAAAAGCTGTCCCACAACTGGGCTTTTCTGTGTGTGTGTGCGTGCATGCGCATGCGTGCATGAGTGTGTAGACAACGTTACTCACGCTTCTGTTCATCGAAGGACTTTACATGTCCCTTGAACATTGTAACTGGCTTGAACTTTAAGATGCTCCAGTTTTGCATAACGGATATGAATGACCAGCGAGACAAGATCTGTCTTGCTCATGGGGGTGCCAGGAAGACACATTTCAGCCCCCCTCCTCCCCAGCCCCACCAAGGAAATTGTAGCTTGCCAGAGAAAACAGCTGAGGATGATGGAAAAGAACCATCAAATCTCATCTGCCCAGCTGTATAAAATGTGTCTGCTTTAAGAGGTACCCACAAGGACTCAGTCTTTCCAAGCGTGGTGACCTGTGATATCTTTTAATTATTATTTAATCTGTTTTTAGGCAAATGTTTAAATGTAAACAAAATGTGTAAAATGGAAAACAGAAATATCAAATTGAAAATAAAACAAACCTGCTTTGTTTATCTGTGAATCCCTGCCACCACCGCTCCCACCTCAAAGCACCCTTGGTGAAAATGTGTAACACCCTGGCTGAGGATAATGGACATTGCAATCCAACACATCTGGAGGACACCAGGTTGCAGAAAGCTGAACTAACCTGGCCAGTGCTTGAATTCTGGGAGGAAAAGTAGGGATGCCCTTAATGAAATCGATAAGCCCTGCCCTTTGACTCCCCCTCCCACTTTAGCCAAATCGAGGCCCCTCCCATGGCCTTTTAAAGACCAAGGATATAGACCTTGGTCTTTTAAAGACCAAGGGAGCTGTCCAAACAGTAAGGAGGTAAGGCGGCCCTCCTTGGAATCTGAGGACTCTACTGGCTAATTCTTTTGCTGCAAGCTTCTAGTTCTCATGATTTCATTTGGCAGGATCTAATTTTAACTGCCTGCCTGCTCTGAACTTCCACACTGTGTGAAGTTCGTCTGTATGTCAGCCAGGAAACACGCTGAGCTTTCTAATTTGGGGCATGGCTGCTTGCATAAGGGCCGCCCCTCCCGAAGTATTCCCCACAGCAGTATCAGTGGCAGCAATGCATGAAACCCAACCCTTTATTCCCACAGATAGTTCCCCTGCCTGGCAGGACAGCACCAAACCTCCACATAGCTCTGAGCAGTGGTTCATATCTCCAGCAAAAATGAAACGTTTTTCCCCTGTTGTGCAAAGCAGCCGAGAAGGGATGGGAGAGACGTATTTAGCCTGTTGCAGTTTTCCTTTGCATTCCCTCCCATAGTCTAGACACAGTGCTTCAGGTTTTGGAGGACCCTTGGGCTAGACATCTTGAATGGGCCCAATCCCTCGGGGAGCCTCCCTTCTCACCACCATGGCCGCCAGCTGCTCTTGCGCCTCATCCCCGTTCTCATCATTGCTTCCACTTGCTTGCCTGGCAGAGAGTTTGTGAGCGAAAAGGCCACGGCATCCACTCCTCCTCCTGCTCACTGCCTCCATTGTCTGGACCAGAGCAAGAGGCAGGTGAACGCTGGATGTGCCCGATCTCATCTGATCTCGGAAGCTAAGCAGGGTCAGCCCTGGTTAGCACTTGGATGGGAAATTGCCTGGGAATCAGGCTTCCTGCACTGAGCACTGGGCTGGACTCGATGGTCTTGTAGGCCCCTTCCCACCCTATGAGTCTATGATTGTATGAAGTGGGTTACAATGGTGAAGAGGTGCAGCTAATCCTGGGGGCTCTTGCCAGTGGGCCGCTGTTGGGTTCTGGGCCCTTGACAGATGCCCAACCATGCCTACCCTAGACATCGGCCCTGTCTAGATACAAGAAGGTATGAAGAGCCTTGCTGGATCAGACCAAAAGCCTCTGGAGCCAAGCATCTGTTTTCCAACAGTGGACAACCAGATGCCCCAATGGGGAGGCCACAAGAGCACCCTCCTGCTCATGTCCCTCAAGAATGGGTATCGAGAGTCAAAGTGCCTGAGATCCTAGAGGTAGGATGTAGCCGTCATAACCAGCAGCCATCGATAGCATCACCCTCCATGAATTTCTCTAATCCCCTTAATTAGTCCGCAGTTTTGCTGCCTGGCTCTGAGGCATTTCTGCCGAAATGAGGAAAAGCAGCCACGGGGCAGTGGTGTATTATGTATTTAATCTACATAAATATTTATGTAGACTATGACGGCGAAAATAAAGGGGAACGCAAATAGCGTAGCAGGCGTACGTAAATAGTTATGTAGGCTAAAATGGTGAATCAAAAAGGGATGCAAATAGCACCCGCTACACTATTTGCGTTCCCCTTTATTTTCACCGTCATAGTCTACGTAAATATTTACGTAGACTAAGACGGCCAAAAATAAGGAACGTACATGGTTTTGTTTTGTTTTTTTTCCCCAGAGCCCTCGGTGGCCGGAAATCTGGCTGTGGATGGCTCTGGCCTGGCTGGGCCTGGCCGGCTGCTCCGCAAAGCTGCCACGGAGCACAGCCGGCCGTGGGGGATTCCGGGGGGGAGGAACGGATCGCCTCACCCCCCATCCAGGATTCCGGAGGGAGGGACGGAAAGCCTCCCCCCCCCCAACAACATAATCCGTGGAAAGGTAAGTGACTTTCGTACATCCCTACCTGGTGCGCATGATTAAAAGCAATAAATAGCTGGCATGGGTGGGGGGCAAGCTGGATCGGGACCGTGGCATGGGGGGGGCGGCTTTAACCCTTCGCCCCTGCTGCAGTCCTGACTCCAATTACCCACTGGGCTGGGTCCAGACTTAATCATACTTAGAGTAGACCCATTGAAATCAGTGGGCATTATGTTAGTCAGGACTAAGTGAAGTCCCACTGATTTCAATGTGTCTGCTCCAAGTATGACTCAGTCTGGATCTAACCCACTGCATATAGCTGGCTCCCCAATTCAGACTAGGGCTGCAATGAGTGCAGAGGAATAAAGGCCCCCCACCTCCCGGTCTTGATCTAGCTGATACCCACATGCAGGCGATTTAGCGAGAGCTAAAGATGTGAACGGCATCGTCTTTGGTTTGGCCTTAAGTTTCCCTTTTCTTTCATCTTTTAAGACGGCTATCTCCAGTGGAGGCTGGTGGCTCCGATGCAAGTGAAGCTGTGAATCCGCTCCAGGTCTCAGTCAGAACCAGTTAGAACTCTAAAGGAGTGAAGCACCTTGGAAAGCTCCTTTAGAGTTCTGGCTGAAACCTGGAGCAGGTTCACCGCCCCACTGACACCAGAGCCATCAGCCTCCACTGGGTATCTCCCCACCAGCGTCTCCTTACATCCCTCCCCATGAGTCTTCGCTGGTTGTGAACGATGGGAGTTGCAGTCTAATGCATCTGGAGGACACTCGCCTGGGGAAGGTCATGTTAAGAGCAACGCCGTGCTTCATGGGACACAAAGCCCTGCATGAAACTGGCCCTTCAGAGCAGGGCAAGTTGCAGAAGCAGACAAGCCTCTGTGCCCATAATCGGAGGCTGTGCTAATTGACTCCCAGGGGGCAAGGGCTGCACGCCACTGATAGCAACTGCTGAACCGGAACTTTTGCTGTGGCTCCCAAGGGACGACTACAGCTTCACTCTGGAATAATAATAGCTGCATCCAGCTAGAATGCACCAGGTGAAAGAGGACAAGCTTTCTGTTCCTGCGGTCGATCCAAACTCCGTAGGTTTGCTCCTCAACTAAGTCCAGGATAACAGTCTCTACTCATTTATTCAATCAAAATTATTCTTAGGCCACGTTTAAGGGTGGCACCCTTTCACTCCCCCAGTTTGTGCGAGCCTGCAAAATTCTATAGCTACATAAGAACATAAGAGCCCTGAGGCTGGATCCAAGACATCTTGGTTCTTCTATTCTAGTCTCAGTTTGAATGCTTCAGGAATTACCAGCAGAAGTCTTTGACAGAGGCTCTTTTCCATGTGAAGCAGCTGGTTACTGGAGACAGGGCCTTTTCTGTGGTGGCACCTGAACTGTAGAACTCTCTCCCTAGACATTTTTGTCATGGCACCATCTTTGTGATCTTTTAGTCCATCTTGTCCTCTCATGGTTTTAATGGTGTTTAGGAACCCCTGAAGGGTGTTTAGCTGCTGAGCTCATCTCTTGGCTGGTTTTAAGCATTCTCAGGATGTGGGATGCAGAACAGATGAGCAGGAGTGTGTGTGTGTGTGTGTGTGTGTGTGTGTGGAGAGAGAGAGAGAGAGAGAGAGAGAGAGAGAGAGAGAGCGAGCGCATAAAAACCTAAGAAGAATCCTGCAGGATCAGACCAAGGGTCCATCTAGTCCAGCATTCTGTTCACACCGCAGCCAACCAGCTGCCCACAGGAAACCCACAAGCAGGACATTCTAAAGCCGAGAATGAGCTGAGGTTAGCAAGGGATGTTAAAAACAACAAAAGGCTTTCTTCAGCTACGTGCATAGTAAAAGGCAGAGGAAAGAAATGGTGGTTCAGCTATTAAATAAGGATGGCAAAATGATAACAGATGACAAAGAAAAGGCAGAGGTGCTCAGTTCCTACTTTGGCTCAGTCTTCTCCCAAAAGAGGGTCTATGACCCCGCTGGCAAAGGCCAAGTACAGGCTGAAGGGGCAGGATTGCAGCTTGAGATCGACAGGCATATGGTCAAGGAACACCTCATTACTTTGAATGAGTTCAAATCTCCAGGGCCAGATGAACTGCATCCTAGAGTCATAAAGGAACTGGCAGAAGAACTCTCAGAACCGCTGTCTATTATCTTTGAGAAATCATGGAGGACGGGGGAAGTGCCAGATGACTGGAGGAGGGCTAATGTTGTCCCTATCTTCAAAAAGGGTAAAAAGGAGGAACCTGGGAACTACAGACCAGTCAGTCTGACATCAATCCCTGGGAAAATTCTGGAGCAGATGATAAAGCAATCCATCTGGAAGCACCTTGACAACAATGTAGTGATTACTTGAAGCCAACATGGATTTGTCAAAAACAAGTCCTGCCAGACAAATCTGATCTCATTTTTTGATCAAGTAACCTCCCTTGTAGACCGTGGGAATGCTGTAGACATCATATACCTTGACTTCAGCAAAGCTTTCGACAAAGTGCCCCATGATATCCTGATGAGCAAACTAGCTCAAAGTGGGCTAGATGAAACAACGATCTGGTGGATCCACAGTTGGCTACAGAATCGGACTCAAAGAGTGCTTATCAATGGGACCTTCTCAAACTGGGGAGAGGTAACGAGTGGGGTACCGCAGGGCTCAGTCCTGGGCCCAGACAAAAACAAAATTCAAAGTGATCTGGATAGACTGGAGCGCTGGGCAGAAAACAACAGAATGACATTTAATAGGGACAAATGCCAAGTTCTGCACCTAGGAAAAAGAAACCAAATGCAGAGTTACATGATGGGGGATATGTGGCTCAACCACACTAAAAGCGAGAAGGATCTTGGAATTGTTGTCGATCACAAGCTGAAGATGAGCCAACAATGTGATGTGGCTGCAAAAAAGGCCAATGCTCTTTTGGGCTGCATTCATAGAAGCATCGCTTCCAAATCCCGGGAAGTACTAGTTCCCCTCTCCTCAGCACTGGTTAGGCCTCATCTGGAGTACTGTGTCCAGTTCTGGGCACGACACTTTAAGAAGGATGCAGACAAGCTGGAGAGGGTTCAGAGGAGGGCAACAAAGATGATCAGGGGACTGGAAACAAAGCCCTATGAAGAGAGACTGAAAGAACTGGGCATGTTTAGCCTTGAGAAGAGAAGACTGAGGGGAGATATGATAGCACTCTTCAAGTACTTGAAAGGTTGTCACAGAGAAGAAGGCCAGGATTTCTTCTTGATCATCCCAGAGTGCAGGACACGGAATCATGGGGTCAAGTTACAGGAAGCCAGATTCCGGCTGAACATCAGGAAAAACGTCCTGACTGTAAGAGCAATACGACAATGGAACATATTACCTGGGGAGGTGGTGGGCTCTCCCACACTGGAGGCCTTCAAGACGAGGCTGGACAGCCATTTGTCAGGGATGCTCTGACTTGGATTCCTGCATTGAGCAGGGGGTTGGACTCAATGGCCTTGTAGGCCCCTTCCAACCCTACTATTCTGTGATTCTATGATTCTATGACATGAGTGCAGCAGCACCCTCCCACCCATGTTCCCCAGCAACTGGTGTACATAGGCCTACTGCCTCTGGTATTGGAGGGAGCATACAAAGATCGTAGAATCATAGGGTTGGAAGGGGCCTAGAAGACCATTGCGTCCAACCCCCTGCTCAATGCAGGAAGCCTGATTCCCAGGCGGTCTCTCATCCACATACTAACCAGGGCTGACCCTGCTTAGCTTCGGAGATCAGACGTAGGCTGACCATACGTACCATTTTAAACAGGACAGTACCATTTTTTTCATATTCCCGACTGTCCCGTCATTTTAATATAAATGTCAATTTTGTCCCGTTTTTATTTTTTTGTAAAAAGCTGAATGCGTTTATCATAAGGCTCTATGCTAATCAATGCATGCAGTAAAACTACTAGTGTGACAAAAGAGGAAGCTCCATTTCCTTCGTCCAGCCAGGGCCAGGCTTCTTGAGCTAGCGACGATCAGATGCCGCCCCCTGGCTTGCCTGCAGTGGGGGGAATTCAAGAGGCGGTCGCTAAGCCCCGTTCAGTGTGTGGGAGACAGGAGGGTGAGTCTTACTGTTATGTCTACCATCATTCCGCCCATGGAGATTCTTTCTGCATCTCTCCATTCAGTTTGATTCGGACTTTTCAGACTCATGTTTCGGTTCAACAGGTTGTTAGCTATTTTTTTTTATTACAGCTGAACTCTCTGCTTAATAAAAACCCCGTCCCGTTTTTGTCATCCCAATATCCTGTTTTTGTCTCAAGGCAATATGGTCAGCCTAATCAGACGAGATCAGGTGCATCCAGCCCTTTGCTCAGCCTTCTCTATGACATGATCAGAAAACTGGTTCGAAGCGATCTTAGGTGCCAAGGCACCCACTGAGGACCTGTTAGGTACCCTGTGCCATTGTGGTCTCAGCGAAGCAGGGCTGGATAGAGCAGTGAAGAGAACTCCAGTGAGGAGAAGATGGAAAGAGGAAGCAGGCGAGGAGCAGCGAAGGCCGCCTCTTCCAGAGGCTGTTTTCAAAGGAGAACAGCCAGGCAGCTTTGGGCAAGGGTGCAAAGCAAAGCGAGGGGCGGAAACCACTACCCCAGTTTGAGGGAACCTGGTGCTCCCTCCAGCGGCCACCATTTCTTCCAACAGCCCCCAAGGATGACACCTACCGGATGACCATGCTGGAGGCTGCCATTATTTTTACCCAGAATCCCCCATCAGAGTGATACTATGTCATCGTAGAGCATCATTCCTGGGAGCTGTTGGCGGGGGTGGGGGCAGCACTCAGCCAGGGGGTACCGGACAGAGCACTGTATCAGGGGGTTGTGGATTTTGCCCCCCTGAAAACCCCCCGAAAGCCTCCCTACTTTCACAGCCCTTGAACGGGGCTTCAGAATCAGAGAGGCTGGCTTGTTTCTCAAACCAAGAAGCAACAAGAGTCACGGAGGTTTCAGTGAGGAGGGAGAGGGAGGGAGGCTCGGCTCCTCTTATCACCCGACTTGCTGGATAGAAGCGCTTTGGCCAGACGTGTCGTTCTACCAGCTTGCTGGGAGGCCTCGCAGTTCCTCCCACTAATGAGCTGGCTTATTCGACACTTGACTAATCACAATTGAGCTAGGAATTCATAAAATCGCCATCCTTAAATCGGATCTTAATTGGATTTTGTAGGCTTCCAGATCAAGACGTCTTTCAAGATAAGGCTGGATAGCCCTCTGTCAGGGGTGCTCTGACCTGGATTCCTGCCTTGAGCAGGGGGTTGGACTCGGTGGCCTCGTAGGCCCCTTCCAACCCTACTACTCTATGATTCTATGATTCTATGATCTAATACTGATTTGGCAGGATTCAAATACAGGGTGGCCATGATAGTCCTCTTTTTGTCGGGATCTCAGAGGACAGTCCTCTATTTGAAGGAGTCCTCTGTTGGAAGGGCTGCCCAGGCCAAGTCCAGGTTAAAGATAAGGAACCAGAAGAAGGGAGAGCAGGGAAGAGGCCTTGGAGCTGCCCACCCACAGTTTGCACCTGAGTAGTCACATAGGAGGTCGCCTGGTCACTTCCCCACTATGGCCAGATGTAGCGCATTTCTGTTTAAATCACTAATTATCACTATATTTTTATTCACCTGTCTGTCTGTCTATCTGCACATTCAAACTGTATGCAAATTGGCGTCCTCTTTGGGGGTGATTCACGTCCTCTGTTTTGACAATCCATGAAGATTGTTGTTCAGTCGTGTCTGACTCTTCATGACCCCATGGACCATAGCACACCAGGCCTTCTTGTCCTGCGCTCTCTCCCGGAGCGTGCTCAAGTCCATATTCATTGCATCGGTGATGCTATCTAGCCATCTCATCCTCTGCCGTCCCCTTCTCCTTTTGCCCTCAGTTTTTCCCAGCATCAGGGTCTTTTCCAGGGAGTTTCCTCTTCACATTAGGTGGCCAAAATATTTGAGCTTCACCTTCAGTATCTGTCCTTCCAATGAGCACTCAGGGTTGATTTCCTTTAGGATGGATTGATTTGACCTCCTTGCAGTCCAGGGGACTCGTAAGAGTCTTCTCCAGCACCACAGTTCGAAAGCATCAATTCTTCGGCGCTCAGCCTTCCTTACAGTCCAGCTCTCACAGCTATACGTTACTACTGGGAAAACCATAGCTTTGATTAGACGAACCTTTGTCGGCAAAGTGATGTCTCTGCTTCTGACTATGCTGTCTAGGTTTGCCATAGCTTTCCTCCCAAGGAGCAAGCGTCTTTTAATTTCATGGCTACAGTCGCCGTCTGAGGTGTTCTTGGAGCCTAAGAAAATAAAATCTGTCACTGCTTCCATTTCTTCCCCTTCTATATGCCAGGAAGTGATGGGGCCAGATGCCATCATCTTCGTTTTTTTAATGTTGAGTTTCAAACCAGCTTTTGCACTCTCCTCTTTCACCCTCAACAAGAGGCTCTTGAGATCCTCTTCACTTTCTGCCATTAGATGATATCATCTGTGTATCTGTGTACTCTGCGTTCAGTTGGATATATCTTCCCCTTTCTCCCTTGCTTTTCGCTTCCCTTCTTTCCTCAGCTACTTGTAAAGCCTCATCAGACAGCCACTTGGCTTTCTTGCATTTCTCTTTCGTTGAGATGGATTTAGTTGCTGCCTCCTGAACAATGTTACGGACCTCTGTCCATAGTTCCTCAGGCACTCTGTCTATCAGGTCTAATCCCTGAAATCTATTCCTCACCTCCCCTGTATATTCATAAGGGATATGATTTAGGTCATACCTAAACGGTTTAGTGGTTTTCCCTACATTCTTCAATTTCAGCTGAAATTTTGCAACAAGAAGCTCATGATCTGAGCCACAGTCAGCTCCAGGTCTTGTTTTGACTGACTATATAGAGCTTCTCCATCTTTGGCTGCAAAATACATAATCAATCTGATTTCAATATTGACCATCTGGTGATGTCCATGTGTAGAGCCGCCTCTTGTGCTGTTGGAAAAGAGTGTTTGCTATGATCAGCATGTTCTCTTGGCAAAACTCTATTAGCCTTTGTCCTGCTTCATTTTGTACACCAAGGCCATGCTTGCCTCTTATCCCGGTGATTTCTTGACTTCCTACTTTCGCATTCCAATCCCCTATGATGAAGAGGACATCTTTTTTGGGTGTTAGTTCTAGAAGGTGTTGTAGGTCTTCATAGAACCGATCAACCTCAGCTTCTTCGGCCTCAGTGGTTGGGGCATAGACTTGAATTACTGTGATGTTGAATGGTTTGCCTTGGATTCGTACTGAGATCATTCTATCGTTTTTAAGATTGTACCCCAGTACTGCTTTTCCCACCCTTTTGTTGACTATAAGTGCTACTCCATTTCTTCTAAGGGATTCTTGCCCACAGTAGTAGATACAATGGTCACCTAAATTAAATTCGCCCATGCCTGTCCATTTTAGTTCGCTGATTCCCAAGATGTCGATGTTCAGTCTTGCCATCTCATGTTTGACCACCTCCAGCTTACCTTGATTCATTGATCTGACATTCCAGGTTCCTAAACAAAATTGTTCTTTACAGCATCGGATTTTCTTTTCACCACCAGACACATCCACAACTGAGTGTCCTTTCGGCTTTGGCCCAGCTGCTTCACTCTTTCTGGCACTACTTGGAAATACCCTCTGCTCTTCCCCAGTAGTATATTGGACACCTTCCGACCTGAGGGTCTCATCTTCCGGCGTCATCTCTTTTAGCCTTGTGATACGTTCCATGGGGTTTTCTTGGCAAGGATACTGGAGTGGGTTGCCATTTCCTTCTCCACATTTTGTCAGAACTCTCTGCCATGACCTGTCCGTCTTGGGTGGCCCTGCACGGCATAGCTTATGGCTTCACTGAGTGACGCAAGCCCCTTCGCCACAACAAGGCAGTGATCCATGAAGGGGAATCCATGAAGGACCACCCTAGAAAATCCCTACAAAATCAAAATCCCTCGTTCATTTGTAGGGTGGTCCTTCAATCCATGAGGGACCACCCGACAAATGAACCAGGGATTTTGATAGGGACCGTTCGGACCACAATTATTCTTAACAATCCTGTGTGTTGGGTCTTTGTATATGGCACCAATGTGATTGTTCTAACTGTGTACCTTCCTTGATTCCAGCGTCTCTGTTATTTTCACCCCCTAGGGATTCAACCTAGGACTAATTCTGGAACTGTAAAGTGGTCTGGAGGCTACACTGTGCTTAAGACCCCGTCCTTTAATTCTGCTCCACCTAGTTTACTTCCTTCTTTCCACTCTAACCTTAAATCAGAGGAAGGAAACCTCTGGCCCGCAGGCCTAATCCAGCCTGTGGCCTTCCTCAGTCTGGCCCACAGAGAGTTGAGCACCCTCTGCAGGCCTCTCCCCATCCCCACCCCATGCCCCTCCCCTCCCCTCCCCTCCCCTCAAGCCCTGCCCCCTGACCTGAGGACAGGAATCCCCATGTTATCTTCCATCTCTGATCAGATGATCCTGCCCCCTCCCACAACGCCTCTGAGTCCCTTCCTGCCCTGCTTCTGTCCCGATCCTGCAAATGCTGGGTGACTCGGTTTCCCCATGCAGGGAGGCACAATGACATCCTGGGAGGGGCTTCAGGGCAGGGCCTACCCCATGGCATCATCCAGCCCACCAGCTTGGTCCAGGAGGGCACACTGGCCCCTGAAGAAAAACAGGCTGCCTGTGCCCGTCCCTAGCTTGGCCCCTCCAAATCTTTGCTTTGCCCTCATTTTGCAGTACCATTCACAGAAATAGCCAGTGGAGGCTGGTGGTTCCAATGTCAGTGGGGTGGTGAATGGGCGATTAATAAATTTTATAATAAATAAATAAATAAATAAATCTGCTCCGGATTTCAGTCAGAACTCTGACATTGGGACAGTGAATCCAGAAAGCCCCCCCCCATGGGTTCAGCACCTCGGAGAGCTCCTTTAGAGTTCTGACTGAAACCAGGAGCGGATTCACCGCCCCACTGACATCAGAGCCACCAGCCTCCACTGGAAATAGGTGGGATGCAGTTGAGTTGGCTGGCATGAAATCCCAAGTAAAGATGATGCCACAGCTTTCAGGGATGAGAAATACGGTGCTGCAGGAACTGAGGTCCCAAACCAAACTGCACAGAAACCGGAGGTGAGAAGAGACCAGAGATCAGCTATAATGGGAAGGCTTCACTTTGATATATGGGGCCTGGGCTGTTATTAATGGCATGCTGAGGCTTACCTTTAAAAACCTATGGTGGATTATTTATTATGTCGCTGCTCTGGGTCTATGATCTATAGATGGGGTTGGGATATTTGCCGGGAATTTCTACAGGAGGGGGAGGGGGGACTATAGGTAGAGAAAGACTCTTTAATTAAGAGCTTAATCCATATTTACATGTGCAGGCCCCATGCAGGTTTCAACTCATGTACTCACAAGGAGTCCCATTGGCTTTACAGAGATACTGTGAAGTAAATGGGCTCGGGATTGTGGCTGTACAAATGTGTACACAAGACACAGGGAGAGGCGGCTGTAATAACTGAGAAAATAAAAATGCTTTCAGAGCCCTCCTGGATCAGAGCAATGGCCCATCTTAGACCATTTTCCAAATGGAAAATTTGGTCCATCTTGGACCATTGGACCAAATGGACCATTGGACCATGGTCCAACCATTGGACCATCTGGACCATGTTCCAACCATTGGACCATCTTGGACCATTGGACCAAATCTTGGTCCATCTTGGACCATTTTCCAAATGGTCCATCTTGGACCATTTTCCAAACTGGGACATGACTGAGGTTTACAATATTAGGAATAGTGCGGAGAATGCATAGTTTTTCTCTCCCTCCACCTCACCGAAATCCTCAATAAAAGGCAAAAGATTTATACTAGGGATGCAGAACTTCAGACTTCAAAGGCCAAACCTGGACCACCTTGGATCCTAATCCAGTCTTCTAGGGCTCCCCATATGGCCACACCCCTTCCCCATGTCCCACCCCCTTCCCCCCGACCACCAATAATGTGGTGGTTTCCTGGGTTCTGTGCAGTTTTTCCCCCATTCCAAAAGGTTGAAACCCCTCTCCTGGGAGCATCTCGACACCAGCCTAAAATCCTGCATTTAAAACAGGGCTTTCTGCTTCCGCTTTAAATGCAGGATCACAACAGACTCCCTTTACACGTGCTTCCTTCCCCCCCCCGCCCTTTCCCCTTCTCCTTTCCCCCTTAGCTGAGTCATCCATATGCTTCATTATACAGCCACTAGATGGCGCTGTGGTCCAGCTCCTCTTATTGCAGATTTTCCTCTTTTCAGGAGTTCCAAGTGGAGCTCAGGTGGGGTAAATTAATAGCTCATTATCTCCAATCTTTATAACAATGGAATAAAAGTCATTTAGTGCAGGAGATGCTCTGGAAGTTCACAGCATCATTTAAAGGGCCCACAAACTTCCGTGAGTAACCAATCTCAATAGCAGGATAAAAGCTCCATGTGAAGGAGCCCTAAGGCTCAGTTACAGGCAGTAAGAGCTTTAAGCTCAAATAGGCTGGTGGTTTTTGTATTTAGCCCTGCCTCCTCTTGCCTTTGGCCCACCAACCCCTGGAATGTGCCCCCGAGAATTTCTCTGAAATGGAATTCCGCCCACGGGCTGAAAGCGATTCAGCACTCCTGAATTATGCAGTCTGAAGAGAAAGCAAATTAACTTGGGGTTGTCCAAGGAAATGGATTGGCCATAGATTCAGGATGAGGCCATCAAGACCTGCTGAGAGTCTATCCTGGGCTAGAAGATCCAATGATCTGATGCAGTACTAGACAGCTTCAAATGTACATGTGACAGTCAACAAAAGGAACCCTGTCTTCACACACCATGTATGCATAACACTTTTCTTCAGGGTCTCTAAAGGGACTCACAGCAAAGGCCTTGTACAGGGACAATTAAAATGTATCATTTTAATTTCTCAGTTAAAAACAATAATGCACATGTAATCATTTTACATGCATAACAATTCACTTATCACCAAAACAAGAAAACAGAGCACAGCCCTCCCAAAGTTCTGTCTTTTAGCTTGAGTCCACACACACACACACACACACACACGTATATATATATATATATATATATATAACAAAACGTATCTCTGAAGCTCAATTTTTCTGCTGGCCAAAGAAAGAAAACAGTCTCTACTCAGTTTACTCCAGCTCCACAGCAATCTTCTCAAAATGGACCAGGATCCAGCAACACAGGAACAACTTTGCAAACTGCCCTTTGTACAATGTAAATGAACATAAGCAAACAAGGAACTCATTGGGTTTGTAAAAAAAAAATCTTGCATTCTTTAAAGAAGTTTCAAAAGGAAACCTCCCTACTAACCTGTCTCAAGGGTTCAGGGTCTAACAGAGAAGAGAAAGCAAGCTTCTTCCACGCTGCATTTTGGTAACTGCTTAAAATGGTGGCCACTCCCTATCTCACTCTTTACGGAGCATGTGCAGGAATATTCCAACTCAGAATTCTTAAAGAAAAATATACCAATGGGTCACATACAGAATTCCATGCGGTAAGGTGTGGTGATGGCTATGACCTTACAGCCACAATGATACATTACTGTTAATATGCACCGTGCATCTACATCTGTTCTTTTTTACTTACTCAAAATATTTATTTATGTATTACATTTCTATACCGCCCAATATCCAAAGCTCTCTGGGTGGCTGACAACAATGGAAACCACAAAATACCACATAAAATACATTATAAAAATGTAAACATTTAAAACTACAGTATAAAATAAAAGTAAAACCCAGAATAAAACCTAACAGCAATGTAGAGATTTAAAATACAACAACAGATTTAAAACAGCAGAACTAAAAGACTAAAATGGCTGGGAGAATAAAAAGGCCTTCACCTGGTGCTGAAAAGAGCACATTGTAGGCATCAGGCAAGCCTCTCTGGGAAGCTCATTCTACAACCAGGGTGCCACAGCAGAAAAGGCCCTCTTCCTAGTAGCCACCCACCTCACTTCCTTTGCAGGGGCTCTCTGAGAAGGACTGCTGAGGATGATCTTAGGGTTTGGGCAGGTACATATGGGAGGAGATGATCCTTCAAGTAACCTGCCCCAAAGCCAGGTTTAGCGTGGGATGCACAATCTGAATCAGGACCCTAGCGTGGGTCGTAGGAATGCTTTAACCATTCCACTACCACCACCACCACCCGCTATGGTACCGATCCAGATCAGGGGGGCCTGCACCATTTGCGCAGGGAAAATAAGCTTCTATTTGCTACTATGGGAGTTCCCCCCCCCCACACACACACACACATGCAAATGGCAGGGAATGCTCCATAGGGATCCAATCTAGACTGAGACCACAGCAAGGGAGGACAAAGAGTTAAAGCTCCCCCACCCCACCCCACCCCACCCCACCACCACTACACTAGGTCCCTGATCCAGACCGGGTCCCCTGCACTTACATCTGAGGTAGGAAAAAGAACAGACGTAGCTGCATGCTACCTATTAAAGGGCACATGGAGTTTGGATGTTAAAAGGGGACTAAGACAAATCCATAGAGGATGGGCCCATCCTGGGCTGTTAGCCATGATAGCTAAATGGAACTTCCATGTTCAGAGGCAGTGTATCTCGGAATACCAGATGATGGCGTCAAATAGCAGGGCAAGGCTGTTGACTTCATGGCCACCTCTGCAGGAGGAGGCTGCTGGACTAAGTGGACTTTCCCTTAACATATGCATTTTTTGGACTGCAAAATTCAGAGATGTGCAAATTAAGAAGGTAAGAAGAACCATACTGAATCAGACCAAGGGTTCATGTAGTCTGGCCCCAGGGCATGGTCTGAAGGCACATGAGGCAGCCACCTTGCTGAAGCTAAGCAGGTCTGAGTCTCATCAGTGCTTGGAGGGGAGACCACCTGGGAACCGCATGTAGCCACCTTGAGTTCCATGACGGAAGAAAGGTGGGATGTAAATGTAATGAAACAAACAAACAAACAAACAAACAGAGCGTCTGGCATTCTGTTCACACAGTGGCTGACCAGCTGCCCATAGGAAACCCACAAGTGGGACTTGAGTGCAACTTCCCGCCCATGTTCCCCAGCGACTGGTGTACAGAGCATACCGCCTTTGATACTGGAGGTAACATAGAGCCCAAAGGACTAGTAGCCTTCTCCTCCAGGAATTTGCCCAGGCCCCTTTTGAAGCCATCCAAATTGGTGGCCACCACTACGTCTTGGGGTAGCGAATTCCGTAGTTTAGCTCTGTGCTGTGTGAAGAAGCCCTTCCTGCGGACTGCTGTGTGCAAGGCTGCAGGGCGCAGGGAAGAGAGACCCCGCTCCCACATTCACCACCGCTGGGCAGCAAGACAGGTCAGGGCCTGGGCGGCTGCAATGGCAGCTTCCCCCTCAGGGAAGACAGCAGCATTGCGTGTGTGGGATTTGCATCAGGGCTACCGCGGGGGCCATGGGGGCGAAGAATTAACCCCCCTCCCTGTACACTGGAGCCCTAACCCTCATCAGGCCCCACCGTGGCTGCTATTTTTAAAGGCAAATGAAGTTACGTATTCGAGACATCATCTTCTTTAGCCTTTTTTTAAAGTGAGGAAGCACTTCCTTTGACCCACCCTGAATCTCCCACCCATCAGCTCCATGGGGCGACCCTCTTGGGTCCTCGTACTTTGAGAGAGGGAGAAAAATGCCTCCCTACCCACTGTTTCCACCCCATGCATAATTTTGTGCACCCCCAGCATGTCCCCCTCACTCGCCTTTCTTCTAAGCTAAACAGCCCCTTTCCTCATAGGGGAATTGCTTTAGCCCCTTGCTCATTCTGGCTGCCCTTGTTTGCAACCACTAACCATTGTCCATGATGGCTGGGGCTTATGGGATTTCTAGTCCAAAATATCTGGAGGACACCAGGTCAGGGGACGCTGTTTAAGCTCTCTTCCTCTGCACTCTGCCGATGGTTTTTCACGTAATCTTGCAGTATCGGCAATGGCCGTGTGAGCTTATAACCAATGTGCTCCCTTGTAGCGCAGGCTTTTCCTGGTCAATACACCAAAGCGAAAACCATCTCAGCCTCATTTTTCACTCTCCTCAGCTGGAAGATCGACTTGGGATGATATAATGGTTCCCATAACCTGTCTGTCCTGAGAGACTCCTTGCTCACTCGATACCTTGTCGGCGTGACAGGCCTTCTGCCCTCTTCAAGGCCTTGATGGATTGTTCCCCAGTTAGATTTCATATATCTTTCCAGCTTCCGAAGGAAGGCTCGACAAGCATAATTGGTGTCATTTCACACATCCCAATGCCAAGTGCTGACAAAACGGTTCGTAATAAGGTGCTCAGCCGAATTGGATTCAGTTGCATGTGGAGAAAGAAGAAATCATGACTGGGATAACCAATTTGGTCTCAGTTTACTGGGCAGCCCCAAAGCTCTGAGGCAGTGGAGACTGGTGGCTCTGATGTCAGTGGGAGGGTGAATCCGCTCCAGGTTCCAGTCAGAAGCAGTCAGAACTCCGAAGGAGCTCTCCGCTCCTTTAGAGTGGACAAAAGCACTGCCGCAGCATCCATGACTGGTGGACATCCAGTCTGTGCTTATAAACATCTAATGAAGGAGAGTGTGGAGGAAACCCACCAGGTTATCCCACCCTTCCCACCAAATGTGGTGAAGAAGCGACACGTTTTCCCAAGTAGGCTTCCCTTATGAAAACTTTTGAGACTTGGGACTATGGAACTCTCTGCCACAAGGTGGTCTCAACCATAAAACCAATATCTGCTGCCACCAAAAATCAGCCCTCTGTACTTTTTAACAACCCAGTAGCCTGACTCCGATGGCATAGCCATGGGATTGACATCACCATTAGAGACAAGATAAACAATACTAAGGTATTTATTAAGGGGATTCTATACACAAGAGAATAATTCTTCAAATCATAGGATGGGATTGATTAAATCAGGGCTGGACAACACAGTGCATAGGCCACATGCAAACTTTCCCGGCCTTATGTCCGCCTCCCACTTCCAAATGTACCACTGGCTGGGGGGGGGGGGTTGAAATTAGCCCCCAAAGCACTTGAAGTCACCCACCCATGTCTTAAATTACCTTAAATATCCCTGATTACTGTTCCCATTAAGTAAGAGAGTCTTTCACAGCTAATAAGGCCTCAATAGCTTTTCCCTCAGACCAGATTTCCCTAAACTCCACCCCAACCAATCCCTCATAACCAGGAACAGGTACTATACAGCAGTCTCCCTCTGCCTCCAGCTCTTCCTGCTTCTTCTAGATCCTGCAAGGATGCCATTTTAAGGACTACTTCCTGAAGTTCCCTCTGGCCAGACCTCTTTCTGAAGCCTTCTGGTGCTGGGCTCTGCACCAGAACCTTTGACTAATCATGTTCCTTATGGAACTTCTACTTGCCAGTCACCTTTCTTGACCCACCTGTCTAGTGCAAACAAATGTAGCTTCCCTCCATAGACATTTTCAGACTCAGCATGAAGCCTCCCTTCATAACAACTGTAACCATGGGAGCCACAACTGCTTTAGGCCCTACAGTTAATAGCAAAGCCAGGTTTCCGGCCTACTCATTTACATTGTAACGTCCCTCAGATTCAAAGAACAGAAACATTACAAAACATAAACTCACAGGTGAAAATACAGTATTTTTTCACAAAGAGTCTGCCACCTTCTAAGGTATTATTTTCCCTGATGTGCTACTTTTCTATGTGCAGGGAGCTTTTTATTTGAGGGGAATCCACCTGTGGTCTGAAATGGTGCAGTTTTAGTGGCTCTATACAATATGATGATTTGCATGCTTGTAACTTAGTTCTAAGTCTGAACTGAAATCTGACAAAATTTGACTCTGTATGGTTTCCCCTTCCCCTATTTAAAAGGATGTTTCCTGTTGGTTAAATTAATGACTAGACATAGAACAAAAATTTACTAAATGCTACTGCATGTCACCTATCAGGGCACTGTCAAATGTTGATTGTTGCTGCATGTCGTTTTCCAGATATATATTGACACAGCAACTGCCAGATATGAATTGATATTGCATATTAACTCTCTAATAGTTTCCAAATATTGACTGTAAAATACTAGATACTGTCAAATATTGATTGCTATTGCATGTTAGCTGTCAGATCTTGTTAAATATTTACTGCTACATGTCAGATTGCTTCTGCAAGTAAGCAGCTAGAGACTACCAAATATTGGATTGGTGCTGGATCAACTGTGCTGGCGGAAGTCAATTTCTCCGCCACCTCCTTCCCATGGCAGTCCCTTCGGAGCTACATGGCGAGTCAAGACTCCCTGCTGAATGTGGTGATCTGTGCCTTGGGGAGGAGCAGGGATCCCAAAAAGTCTGGTAGAGGGACTTTCCACACGTCCAGCTCTTCCTCTGGAAGACATTTCCTTCCTCTTGAGGAAGGCAGATCTTGGATCCAACCCGTTGACTATTTAATGTAAGATACTGCCAAATACCAGATGCCATTACATGTCAGCTATTAGATACTGTCAAATGCTGATAGTTGCTGAGAAGTCCTTTGATGTCAACTGCTATTGCTGAACAATATTCACCTTAATATTAGGAGAAAAAGGATTTTGAGAGCAAGTTTTTGGAGCAAGTTTTCTTTTGGACTCCTCTATGCCCACTGTTCTGCCCTTGAGAAGGCCGTGCAAATATTGGGGGATGGATTATGTCCGGAGGGCTTCCAGAATCCAATTGTTGCCACTTTTTCCTTTGCTGTATTGTTTGTGTTATCAGAAATTCACATGCACTGCAGCAGAGCACAGGAAAATATCACAACACCTGGCATTGAGCTTGTATCCTGTCTGAAAGGGCTCCAATGGAACAATTCAGCCAACACCTACCCTGCGCTTCTGGGGAGGAAACCTAGAGAAAGTGCACAATTGATGGAAGATACACTGGCAGCCACACATTGAAATAACAAAGAAACATGTCACCACTGAGGTCCCACAAGTCTCCTGGGAAAGGAGACAGAACTCATTGCCAGAGCCACTGTTCTGCCTGCAGGAGGTCCCAGGTTTCAGTCCTTGGGCTCTCCCATTGGAACCTCTTCAGTGGAAGGGCTAGGGAAGATGCGCCTCTGAGACCTTGGCTTCCTTTATGACGAGGCTTTCTTCAGTGCAAAACCCTCGGAGTGGCCCATACTCAGTACTGCCACCACACCTCTGCTAATTCTGCGGCTCTAGCAGCTTGGACTGCGATCGCAACGGGAACCAGAGGTTCCTGAAAAAAGCACAGAAACAAGCAGGAATGCTCATTTCCAGAATGTGAACGGTCTGCAGAGCTCCCTCCTGGCACCTCTGTTGACTTGCCCAGGCCTGGAAAGGAGCCTCGCCACATGGTTCCGGGTGTTTCAGGAACACTTATCCCTGTGGCGCTAGCGGTCCGTGCTGCTACCACGAGGGAACTGTAGGATACTGTCCAATCTATTGGACAAACTTACGCATACAGAACTATGCATGGTGTGGAAAACATGGTGGAGAATGTTGACAGAATGTCCCTGAATGTTGACAGGGAGAAAAATGTTGATTTTTCTCCCTCTCTGGAACCCAGTGGGGTCATCCCATGAAGCGGATTGGTGGGAGATTCAGGACAGATCAAAGGAAGGACTTCTTCAGACAGCACATAGTTAAACTGTTGAATTCTCTGTCACAAAAAATGTGCAAGCTTTTGAGGCCTCCAGATCGCTTCATCAGAAAGATGTTACAAGGAGCAAGTTGGCAGGGGGGGATGGCAGCAAGGAGGTTGATGGATCAGCTGACTGTGTGGACATCCTGACTACAAGATCCAGTCAACCTTTTTTTAAAAAAAATCCCCTCTTATTCCCTCCCCCGCAACACACACACCTCTACCACCAACCTGCTACTTGCAGCACCTTGCTTGATGAAGAGATCTGGAGATCTTGAAAGCTTGCCCATTTGTTGTGATCTCTGAGTTGGCCTCACAAAGGGATTACATGGCATGGATTTGGGAGTTCCCCTTATGGCCATCACGGCTGCCTTTGCTTTTGTATCACACCAATTGTGTGGATGTCAGGGGTGGGGCTGGTAGTTGCTTGGGGCGGGGGTGTCTATGCATTATGTATACATGTTGAAGGCATTTGTCTGAACACCCCTGTCTCCATTCGAATGGATCTGACAAAGTTAGCAAACGAGGGATGCAGGTGCCACAGATGAAAAGGCCCTGCTCTAGGCTTTGAACAAGTTATCTCCAAGATGATCAACCTATATCTGGGCTAGGCACCACTTTGGACTGCTCACATGACTCAATCCCCCTCCGCACAAAAATGGCCCTAATCTAGCATGTCAAGGAGAGGTTCTGTCCTCACCTTCACCCTGACATGCTTGTTTTCTATGTGTGGGTTTTTTTTTTGGTTTTTCTGCATGGAGGAGCATTCAGTCATACGAGTCCCCCACACCTGAAAGCCTGAAGCAGTAGTACAGCCCCCCAGGCACAGATTGACCCCAGAAGGGAGAACTGAGCCAAAGACAGCATCCAGAACAAAGCTCCAAGAGATGCCCCCAGATGCACGAGGCAGCAAAGGAGCTCCCAGAGTTAATGCCTGCACTTTGCAGCAGGCCCAGAAATGAATCAGGGTGTCAGTGCCAATCTTTGCAGCTATATGCCTCCTCCAGCTCCTTCTGCTAACAAGTAGACAGCTGCTGCATTTAGAAAAGGGGTGGGCAACTCATGGACTGTGGCCCCCACGAGGCCCCTACTGCCAAATTTGCTGCAGTGACCTTAAAAAATATCAGCAGTTTGCTGCTGAAATCTGGCAACCTTTGGAAACCGCCCAAAGCGCTTCGGCTATGGGGCGATACAGAAATGTTGTTGCTGTTGTTGTTGATGATGATGGTGGTGATGTTGCAGTGGCCAACAGGGCTCATTTAGCTTTGAAACAAAGCTAAATAGGCTCTTTTTTGGCCACCAGTGTTACCACACTGCTGAATTTCAGCAAAAAGCTGCCATTTTTCCCTTGTTGCGGAGCTGAAATTTTCATGGCAAATTCAGCAGCACGGCGGCAGGATGTGTGTGCAGGCCCTGTGGGTTCTGAGGGGGTGTGAAATTGGCCCCCAGACCCGTGGAAGTTGCCCAGCCCTGACTTAGAAGCACTCGGCTGCTTTGCACGCCCTTCAAGGGCAGCCCGCTCCCTGAGCCTGTCGCAGTAGTCCAGCCCGGATGCCACCGTGGCAGGCATCGCACGTATTTCTCAGCAGAGACAGCCTTCTCCCCCCAGCTGCCTTGCTGTCTGCCCAAGACTTTGCCACCTCCTTCAATGCTAAAATCAAAACCCTCCAACCGGATCTCTCTGCCGCTCTGCCCCACATTCCCCCAGTTGCTCCTCCTGCACCTCCCTCTGCGCTTTCCTCGCCTCACTTGATGAGTTGACGACTCTGCTGTCCTCATCTAACCGGGCCACATGCCCCCTGGGTTCCGTCTCCCCTCTCCCCGGGGTCCCTTCTCCCCTGCCAGCATCCCTCCCCTCCTGCCGCCTCCCTCTCTCTCTCTCTCCCTGGCTCCTTCTTTGGGGCACTCAAACATGCCACTGTCTCCCCTCTTCTGCACAGGTCCACCTTCCCTCCCCAGCCTCCCTTCTCTGTTTGGCCCATTGCCTCCACACCCCTCGGGACATGCTGCTGGCTCCCGCTGTCTTGACCGTCACTCCTCCAACTCCGCTCGGCCTCATGGCCCTTTCCGATCTGCTTCTGCCCCCTGCACAAAAATCCCTGGCGACCTCAGCATCTCATCCTGTCCTCCTTCTCCTGGAGTTTCTGCTGCCTTGGATTCAACTGATCACTCTCTCCTGTTGGCTGGCTGGCTCCCCTCCTGCCTGTCTAGTCATCCCATGGGGAGAAGTTCTTTCCTTCCGTCTGCTGCAGGACCGCCGCCAAGGGCAGGCATGGCTGGGCACCTGCCGAGGGCCCACCCCCTCCTTAGATCTCCACACCGTCTTCCTATTTGCTCCTGGATCCAGCACAAGCTACTAGTCCTCACCGTCAAAGCACTCCATGGCCATGCCTTCCCCCGTCTCGCTGCTCTTATATCCCCACCCGTGATCATCACTCCTCCAGCTCCGTCCGTCACCCTCTGCCTCGTCTGACTTGGCACAGCATCTTCCAATGTGCCTAAAACCGTGGCAGGGATCAGTGGCAGCTTCTCATGTTCAACTTACAGGAGTACCCCAGTGCTCAGTCCAGTGCCAAGGCACCTCACCTTTGCCAATCACATGGCAAACAGGGCTGTGCAGGGGCTGGATGCCCCCTAGCGGAAGTTCCCATTAAAGCAACACATTACAGAGACCTTTGCATCAGGGGAGGGGGGATGTCTCTGGATCAGCCTTCCCCAACCTGGTGCCCTCCAGATGTATTTGCCCAAGCTCCTATCATCCCCAGCCAGTGTGGCCATTGGCAGTGCTGGCTGGGGATGATGGGGAACATAGTCCAAACACATCTGGAGTGAGCCAAGTCAGGGAAGACTCTTCTAAAGGCTCCTGGGCCCAGGGCTCTTGAACATTTTCATTAATGACGCGGAGGAGGAGGAGGTGCAGGGAATGCTGATCAGATCTGCAGATGACACCAAATTGGGCGGGATAGCTAATACCTTGGAAGACAGACACAGAATTCAAAGTGATCTGGATAGACTGGAGCGCTGGGCAGAAAACAACAGAATGACATTTAATAGGGCTAAATGCCAAGTTCTGCACCTAGGAAAAAGAAACCAAATGCACAGTTACAAGATGGGGGACACGTGGCTCAACAACACTACAAGCGAGAAGGATCTTGGAATTGTTGTAGATGACAAGCTGAAGATGAGCCAACAATGTGATGTGGCTGCAAAAAAGGCAAATGCTCTTTTGGGCTGCATTAATAGAAGCAAATCCCGGGAAGTACTAGTTCCCCTCTCCTCAGCACTGGTTAGGCCTCATCTGGAGTACTGTGTCCAGTTCTGGGCACCACACTTTAAGAAGGATGCAGACAAGCTGGAGAGGGTTCAGAGGAGGGCAACGAAGATGATCAGGGGACTGGAAACAAAGCCCTATGAAGAGAGACTGAAAGAACTGGGCATGTTTAGCCTTGAGAAGAGAAGACTGAGGGGAGATAGGATAGCGCTCTTCACGTACTTGAAAGGTTGTCACAGAGAAGAAGGCCAGGATCTCTTCTCAATCATCCCAGAGTGCAGGACACGGAATCATGGGGTCAAGTTACAGGAAGCCAGATTCCAGCTGAACATCAGGAAAAACTTCCTGACTGTTAGAGCAATGCGACAATGGAACCCATTACCTAAGGAGGTGGTGGCCTCTCCCACCCTGGAGGCATTCAGGGTGAAGATGGACAGCCACCTGTCAGGGATGCTCTGACTTGGACTCCTGCACTGAGCAGGGGGTTGGGCTCGATGGCCTTGTAGGCCCCTTCCAACCCTACTATTCTGTGATTCTATGATTCAAAATGGTGGGCTTTTAGTGTTATCTAAAACT
Organism: Heloderma suspectum; assembly: GCF_057233095.1. NCBI lineage: Eukaryota > Metazoa > Chordata > Lepidosauria > Squamata > Helodermatidae > Heloderma > Heloderma suspectum. The sequence goes on from NC_139458.1 coordinate 434,805,015, forward strand.
ACTGTTTTAGATACTGTTATCGCTCTTCTGCTGCATGCTACATGCAGAATCACAACTGATGTTCCACATTTTGGTGGGTACAGTGGTGTGCGCGCGCATGTGTGTGTGCACATCCCGTTATGCTCCATCCACACCAGTGGGCAAAACTTTGCCATGTGGAGGGGGGAGTATCAATGCACCTAAGCATGAAATAAGGTGACTCATAAACTGAACAGGAGTGCAGTGCTATGGGTTGCACCCTTGATGATCGTAAGCCCCCGATCGTAAGCTTACGATCATCCCGTGCAGGGCGGGAGGAGTGGTGGAGGCGATCTTCGCCTCCCCGTCCTCCCACCCTACATTTTTCACTAGATGGGCTTTTTTGCCTGTCTAGTTCAGGCGCTTTGTAGCAGGAGGGAAGGAGGCTGGGGAGGCCTCTGGATAACTCACATCCCGGCCTCTCCAGTCTCCTCCCCTCCCCACCCACCAAAACACTCCCTTCTCCCCTTCTCTGAGGTCGAGTTCCCAGCCCTGGAGAGCAGCCGCTGAGGTTCTTTCTGTGCTGGCTGCGAGGGAGAGAGGGAGGGGGTGGGAGCTCCAATTCCCCCCTCCGAGGTCGGAGCGCTGTCTCTGGCTTCAGATAAGGGAATCCGAAATATCCTATGCCCCCCCCCCCACGCTGTCTAGGGACCATAAGATTGCTCCCTAAATACCACCACTAGTAATAATCATTTTTGGTGTATTTCTTTGTGCTGAAATGCTTTTTAAGGTGTAAGTACTATTGCATGTAGATTTTAAGAATTTGCTTTTAATCAAAGAAGAATCCCGCTCCCTGCTGAAAGAGAGCCTATTAGAGGGGTAATAGTGAAGGGGGGCAATGTGAAGAGGCATGGCAATAGAGCTCCGTCACCCCCAGTGTCACTGCCATCAAGCCCAGACTCTTCAAGCAGCCAGAAGAGCAGCACTAAGGTGATCTCCACCACCAGACAGTGCATTGCTATTCCGCTCCTTTGAAAATGTATATATTGAAAATTGTGTGCTCTCAAAAGAAATGGAAGGAACAGGCAGGTAGATGTTGGAGAACCACATTTTGATGCCAACGTCACGGAGATCCCCTGTAAAAAGTTAATGAATGAAGAGTGGCAAAGCCAGAGCAAGCAGCAAGTGTGGAAAGCTTGAAGGAGTTGGGCATGTTTAGCCTGGAGAAGAGATGATACGAGAGCATCTCCAAATATTGAAGGGCTGTGATGTAGAAAGGTTCCTCCTGTGCAAGCACTGGGTCATTACTGACCCCTAGAGGGACACTGCTTGCGCTGGCGTTTTCATGGCTGACTATAGCGGGGTGGTTTGCCATTGCCTTCTCCAGTCATGACTACCTTTCCCCAGCAAGCTAGGTACTCATTTTGCCGACATCGGAAGGATGGAGGGCTGAGTTGACCTGAGCCGGCTACCCGAGACCCGGCTTCCGCTGGGATCGAACTCAGGTCGTGGGGAAAGTTTCGGTTGCAATACTGCCACCTACCACTCTGGTGCAAATTTGTTCTCCGTTGCTTCAGAAGGCAGGTTCAAATTACAACCAAACCAACAGGTTCAAATTACAACCAAACCAACAGGTTCAAATTACAAGAAAGGGGATTTCAATGAAGTGTTAGGAAGAACTTTCTGACGGGACAAGCTGTCTGACAGTGGAACAGGTTGGCCTGGAAGGTGGCAGACTCTTCTTCAGGAGAGGTTCTTTAATCAGGGAAGCTGTACCAGTGGATTTCTTGCATCAGCAGGGGATGGATTGGATGACCTTTGGGGCCCCTTCCCACTCTACTATTCTACTACTTTCAAGGTTTTGTTCCTCAGTCACATTTGCATCCTCCCCTTCCTCCCCGGTGGTCTGTGTAGCACTAATGCAGTTATCCCATTATCCTTCTCTACGACCCTGAAAGGTAGGCCAAACTGCGAAAGAACGACCTGCCCAAGCAGGTGGAGATACTCAGTTCTTTCAGGGGAATGTTCACAAGCCAGGAGCTTTGTAGTCCACAGTTCATAAGAACACAGGAAGCTGCCTTATATCGTCAGACCCTTGGTCCATCTAGCCCAGTATTGTCGACACTGACTGGCAGCAGCTCTCCAGGGTTTCGGGCAGGATTCTTTCCTCGCCCTACCTGGAGATGCCAGGGATCAACCTGGGAACTTCTTCTGCAAGCCAAGCAGGGGCTCTGTCACGCTGAGCCACGGCCCCTCCGCTACAGTCCCTCAGTTCAGCCTTTTTGCACTACGCTACCGTCCCTCTCAGCCTGTTCCTTCAACTTGCAAAGTCAACATGCTCAAATGACCACTCGATTCTGGACTCTGCCACTGACCATCATGAAGCCTTGACCGTCGGGTGAAAGACAGCTCTATTTATTTCCGCCGCCTTGCAGAGGATGTGCAAACGTCCATTTCATTCTTTCTTTCTTGGCTCAGAAGGGATGCTAAGGAACTTGGCACGGCGAGTATCACCTCGGCTAGTAGATTTCCGATTTCTGGTGCGGATTCTGTGTCACACAATGGAGTTCCTTCGTGCCGCAAGAGAGCGCAGGCGGCTTCCTGTTATGAAAACACGGCCGTGAGCCTGTCATTCAGAAAGTCTCTCTGAGCATTTGGCGCAAGGAACAATGCAGATCAGGATCTGCAGCAGAACACACACAATGGCAGGCCCCCCTCTCGAGGCGCAGGGGCAGCACTCAGAGTGACCCCAAGCGCACGGACCCTCCGCCAGCGTCGTGGGCAGGCGTGGACGAGAACCACGCCTCACGAGAATTTGGACCAGGACGGCCACAGGGACCCTGGAAAAGGTCTGGGGTTTCCCCCTCCCCCCTCTTTAAATGGGTCACATGTCAGTGGTGGGGGGGCGGCGCAGCCTCTCGGCTTTGGAGGGCCCTTGGGCAAGGCCCCCTCCATGGGCCCCTTGCTGAGCGAGTCCCCCTTCTCACCACCATGGTCCCCAGGTGCTCTGGCGGCTCCTCCTCCTCATGGCGGCCCCTTGCTCGCTTTCCCTCCCTGGCAGAGAGAGACGGCGAGCCAGGAGGCCACGGCGTCTGCTGCTCCTACTCCTCACCGCCGCTGTCGGTGCCAGAGTGAGAGGCAGGTGAACAAGCGGGTTTCCAGTGTGAAGAGGAGGAACAAGGCCAGGGGGCCCTTTCCGGCGGGCCCCTGCTGGGGTGTGGGCCCTTGGCAGGTGCCCGACCGTGCCTACCTTGACTTTGGCCCTGATCGGGAAGGCCACACACAGCCTGAAAAAGATCTGGATGGGGGGGTCCCTCTTTCTAAAGGAGTCATATGCTAGTGGTGTGGGACCACGGGTTAGTGGCAGAGCCCCTGGTTTGCATGCAAAAGATCCCAGGTTTGGTCTATGGTGTCTCCCGTGAAAAGAAGGTAAATAGGTGATGGAGAAGAAGACCTCTCTCTCTCTCTCTCTCTCTCTCTCTCTCCCCAGGAGTTTGTCATCACATACAGCCTTCCCCAACCTGGTGCCCTCCAGATGTGCTGGACTACAACTCCCAGAATCCCCTGCTACTTAATACAAACATGTCCCCATACTTTGATTTAACATTAGTTAGGGCCACTGAAGGCCAGGTAACATGGCTTCAGAGCCCAGGCCCAACTGATGCACTTTCACAAGACCATCACTGATTTTGCAGGTGGCCAGAAACCAATGCAAGGCCTGACCCAGCTCCTCGGACTTTGCTTGGGCAGACATTCTGTCTGCAGAGTTCAGCAGTGCTGTCCTAGGCATGGTCCTTTGGAAGTCGCCCCGCACCCTGCATCCTACTCCCAGTCCAGCGTGTACATAGGACTGTCACCCCAGTGCCCCCCATGTGGCTTTGTTAGACATGAGCAATGACCCCCTGCAAGTCCCCTGCAAGAAGTCCCCTGCAAGCAATGACCCCCTGCAAGTTCTCTGCAAGACTTTTGCCCAAATCTAGGTGCCCCCACCCCAGATGGGACTTCAGGGTCCTTTCGTTTTTCTCTCCCCAAGCCCACCACAATGAGTATTTAAATAATACTAATTAAAAATATGTTTGCAAGCTTTTTAGCTGTGCTTCAGAGGAAGAGAGGGCCTAGCTGGCAATGATGGGAGTTGTAGTCCAACATATCTGGATGACACCAGGTTGGGGAAAGACTGGTGTACATTTTATCCCGTTCTCAGGCAGTGACACGTAATGGTTGGAGTTTCATTTCATTTCATTTATTATATTTCTATACCACTCCATAGCCGAAGCTCTCTGGGTGGTTCACAAAAATTAAAAACCATTAAAATACATTATATAAAATATAAAAAACTATTCACATAATGACATAAAACAAATAACACAAAACAACAATAACATATATCTAAAACAATTTACAACAATCCGCCAGAGACAATCAAGAGACCCATTATACGCTACCAAATGCCTGAGAGGAGAGGGCAGTTTTAGCCTGGCGCCGAGATGACCATGTTGGCGCCAGGCGGGCCTTGTCAGGGAGATTATTCCATAAACGGGGAGCCACCTCCAAAAAGGCCCTCTCCTTTGTTGCCACCCTCCGAGCCTCCCTCGGAGGAGACTCTCAGAGGAGGGCTTTAGATGCAGAGTGTAGCGGATGGGTTGGTATATGCTGGGAGAGGCATTCTGTCAGGTACTGTGGCTAGGCAGAAACCCAGATTCAAATATCCACTCATCCATGATGCTCTCCCTGGGTGACCTCAGGCCAGTTGCTATCTTTCAGTCTCACAGGGTTGTTGTGAGGATAAAATGGTGGCGGCGGCGGGGGGAGGGATTGCCTTGAGCTCCCTGAAGGGTGAAGTCTGAATTAGCCCCCCCGTCAGTAGCCACGGATGTAGACAAAACACACTCGAGTGGTGGGTTAGGAACAGACTTTACTTGAGATATAGCAGGCTTACATCTCGAGGGAAGTTGGCTGAGGTCAGCATCCCTTGCAGGAGGAAGCAGGAAGAAGAAAATAGGAGAGTAGCAGAGTAGCGGGGAGGAGACAAGGGACAGGCAATCTGATCTCCCAGAGTCCCCCCCCCCTCGCACCTGACTCAGGTACAGATTAACCCTTCAAGTCCAGGTTGAGTGACTCATGGCCCGAGTCCCCCCAACAGCGCTTCTCGAGGGCGATGGGCCACTGCACGAATCCCGTGCCCATCAGGTGGCGCTGGTGCAGCTCCCCCGGCAGAAGCTTCGTCAGCACATCTGCCGCCCTTTCTTCAGTCCGGCGATGCTCCAGCTCAATCACCCCTTGCTCCACTAAGTCCCTGATCAGGGGATGGCTCACGGCAATGTGCTTTGTCTGTGGCCTCAGTTTCTCGCTCCATGCCAGCTGTAGGCACCCCTGATTGCCCTCATGTAGCACTGTGGCTTGTGGGTCTCCAGTCCCACGTCAGCGGCTAATTGTCTGAGCCAAATCACTTCCTGACGTGCACTGGCCGCTGCCACGTATGCTGCTTCTGTGGGAGACGTGGCCACAATTGCTTGCTTCTTGCTGGCCCAGCTGATAGTCCCACTGTTGTATGCGGACAGGTTTCCTGTTGTGGATTTGCAGTCCGACTCATCACCCGCCCAGTCTGCATCCACAAACCGGATCTGCCCTGCGTGCGTGCTGCTGGGCAGTCTGAGCTGTGTGCGCGTGGTGCCTCTCAAGTAGCGCATCACACGCTTCACTCTGCTCCAGCCACGCTGAGATGGCTCGGCCACTTTCCCGCTCGGGATGCCCGCGGCTGCAGACATGTCTGGTCACTGTCGCAATGAACAGCCGCTCGCCAAAGGCCCTTCGACGCTGCTGATCACCCAGCAGTGGGACGTCGTCATCTCCCCCATTCAAGTGATCCGTGGTCATGGGAGTCTTGGCCTCCTTTGCCTCTGCCACTCCGAACTCCAGCAGCATCTCCTCGATCTTCTGTCTCTGACTCCAGAGGAAGCTCCCGCCGTCCTGCTTCTCGCCCTGTATACTCAGATAGGGCGCTATTGGACCTGGGTCCTGGATTTCAAAGCCCTGCTTCAGTCTGAGTAGAATTTCCATGCCATCGCTTTCCCACTCATAGCACAAGACCAAATCGTCCACATACACCAGTATGCATGCCCCCCTGCCCCCTTTCTGTCTGGTATAGAGGCAGGGGTCTGCTTTCCCCTTGGTGAAGCCCAGATTTACTAGGGCTCCATGAATTTCCTTATTCCAGGCCCTGGCGGCCCGCTTGAGTCCGTAATGCTTTTGTGCAGTTTGCGCACTTTTCCGGCCCCTTCTGGATCTCCAACCCCTGGTGGTTGCAGCATGTCCAGGTCTTCCTCTCTTTCACCGTACAGGAATGCTGTTTTGATGTCCAGATGCCTGACTTGCATCTCCCTGCTGGCTGCTGTGCTCAGCATTGCTCTAACGGTGGCGTGCTTTACCACCGGGGCAAACGCTTCATTGTGGTCCTCCCCATACTTTTGAGAGTATCCCTTCGCTACTCACCTGGCTTTGTTGCGTCCTGCTTCACCATCTGCGTTGCGCTTCACTTTGAAGGTCCACTTGCAGCCGATTGCCTTGCGACTGGGAGGAAGTTCAGTCAGGGTCCAGGTCCCATTTTGGTGTATTGAGTCCTGTGCTGCCTTCTTCCACCTGTCTGCCTCATCCTTGGGCAAGGAGGCAACGTCCTCCCAACTCACTGGCTCTTGGATGTGCTGTGCTCGGACTGCAAAGTAATAGTCTCCGGACCTGGCTGGCAGCATGCCTTTGGTGGCCCGCTCCGACCTCCGGGGTTCCTGCTGCTCTGCTGTGTTCAGCTTGGGCTCCCTGGTGTCACCGGCCTCACTGACAGGATTAGGTGTGTCAGCTGCCCTCTCGTCTTCCCCAGGCGCCGTGGGCTCCCCTCCTCCACCCTCAGGTGTGCTCAGGTTCACCTCCGTCAGCCAGCTTGGTCCTTTTCTGTTCTGGGATGGGAGCCTAGGCCTTGCATCCAAACACTCTCAGATGGCTGACCTTCGGCTTGGCTCCATGCCACCACTCGAAAGGTGTTTTGCTAGCAGCCCTGGTTGGCAGTTCTGTATGTAGGCCACCATAGACACCGCCTCTCCCCAGAATGTGTATGGTACATTTGCATCTGACAGTTGTGCCTCTCAGCCAAGCCTTCTGTTCCGGCAAATGGCTGACCTTCTTTTGGTGCGCGATGCCTTGAGCCCGGAGGCACGCTTCCATCTCTCTTCCAATGTGCTCTCCTCCATTGTCGGTACGGATGGTGCCCAATGTCTTGCGGAATTTGTTCTTGGTTGCTGCAACAAACTCCTCCAGCTTGCTCAGCACTTGATCCTTACGCTTGATGACGTACGCTGCTGTGAACCTGGAATAATCATCAGCGAAGGTGAGGAAGTACTTGCCCCCCCCAGGGGTTATCGCCTCCACCAGTCCACAGAGGTCGGAGTGGATGAGCTCCAGTGGTTCTTCAGCTCAGCTCTCGCTTGCCTTGGGCAGTGGGGCTCACATGGAGTTGGTCTTGATGCAGCACACACAGCTCATCCTTGCACACTGGGATCTGTAAATCTGCAGCGAGTTCCTGGGTCACCAGGTCCTTCCCTGCCTCCATGCTTCTGTGCCCCATGTGTCTGTGCCAGTGCTGGATGCAACTGTTGTGGGGTGTGTGGTCTGCCCTCTTGGCCTCTTCTCTGCTGCCAGCAATTTTATACATAGACAGTTTCTTACCCTGGCATTGCTCCACAACCTTCCTCCTCCGGAGATTTGGCATGCATTCCCTTCAAAAAGTGGGGCAAACCCATCTGCTGTAAATTTTCTTACTGAAAGCAAACTCCCCTCTAGGTCTGGCACAAACGTCTGCTAGCTTTGTTTTCCCGCCATGTGGTGGTGCTACACAGTCTATGGTGCAACGCACCTCCTGCTCTGCATTGGATACACGTAAGCCTCCAAGTTTGGAGGCTTACGAGTACCCAGGGCAGATCCCATAGGATTGCGCCCTTAGGATCAGAAAAATGAGAAACGATGAAACTGAAATCAAAAGGTTTGCCCATCCTCCTCCTTGCCATCAGTTCTGCAGACCTTGTCTATTTCCCACCGCCACGTATGCATATTGTTATCCGCTCTATCCTTCCCCAGGTGGTAGTTCCAGGGGCATTGCTATAGGACGTATTTTTCTTTGGATAATATGCACACAGTGTAGAGGAGGCAAACTATTTCTTTCAGCAGGTAGTACTTCTTCGCAGCAGCTGCACACTGGGTCAACATTTTCACTGAGCTGGCCACTGCAGCCCCACGATCCCGTTCCTGGTCAGCCATCCCCAGCTGAGACCCCATCAGCTCAGTAGATGTGAAGTCTGGATTTTTGGTCCCAAGGTGTATCGTTTTACACTTAAACTGAACACTTACATGTAGTGCCCACTCGCTCCGTCTGGCCAGCATTTGTAACGGAATCATCTTGCTCATGGTAGATACACAGGCTTTGAACCAGCTCTAGTACCATGCAACTAATGGACTTGGATCCAGATTTAATCATACTTAGAACAGAGCCATTGAAATCAATGAGGCCAACATATATCCCATTGATTTCAATGGGTGTACGCTTACTATGACTAAATCTGGATCCAGCCCAAAGTATAGAGCCCAAAGTCTCTTGAGAAGAGAAGACTGAGGGGAGATAGGATAGCGCTCTTCAAGTACTTGAAAGGTTGTTACAGACAGGAAAGCCAGGATCTCTTCTTGATCATCCCAGAGTGCAGGACACGGAAGAATGGGCTCAAGTGACAGGACGCCAGGTTCTGGCTGAACATCAGGAAACCTTCCTGTCAGAGCAATATGAGAATGGAACCCATGACCTATTAGTATATTGGTTTATTGGTCACCCAGAGAACAATGCTCGTTGGATGTCTTTAAAATGCAACAAATAAAGGACTGCATGCATACATAGAGAAGAAATTACCATGGGAAACACCAGTGAATCCCAGTTGTCACATAAAGTGTGAATGGGTATCCTAGTCTTTACTGAAATGGCATTTGTGTTTTCAAAAGGGAAGCAGCATTTGCCAGGCATAATCTGAGAAAAAGAACCCCCCAAAGAAAAGAAAAAGCAGAATGGCCCTACACAATTGCAACATCTTTCATTTGTCAATAATAATCGTAATAATGATTCACCGGGGAATCTGGTGGTTTTAAAAATAGCATCCTTTGGTTAAGCTTTTGGAAGCCTTGGCGATGTTTGCTGGCATCGAATTGAAGTGGACACAGCCTGTGTTTTTCGCTGTGAATGAGCACAGAAGCTACCCACCGGGGGAAGAGGAAATCCCTAATGTAGTTCTGAATAGACCTGTGAAAGGGGATAATAAAAGTTGTCCTGGATTTCCTCTCTCAGCAGGTGCTTCCTTCGGTCCTTCTATTCATTCATACTTGAGGTAGCCAGAAGTTTGCCAAGACTGTTTTGTTGGAAGGCCTGGACACATTTCACTGACCTGGGAGCGACAGAGCCGATGCATTTGCTCAGTGCTCCAACTGTAGTCCTCACACCAGCGGAGGCTGGTGGCTCTGATGTCAGTGGGGCAGTGAAACTGCTCCGGGTTTCAGTCAGAACTCCTTGGGGAGCTCCTTTGGAGTTCTGACTGGTTCTGACTGAAAGCTGGAGTGGATTCACTGACCCACTGACATCGGAGACACCAGCCTCCACTGCCTTACACTGGCACTGATTTAAAAGTTATTGAACTGTCTGCGTTAATTACATGAACAGAATTTACACCTAATATCGGAACACCCCCGCTCCCCATCGCTTGCCAAATGTACCGCTTTGGCACTTGACCTTGTGCATGCATCTTTTTTCCAGATTACGTTGCATCACAGACCTTGTAGTTCTAATGCTGCCGTTGTGTGTCTAGCCCCAGGGAAGCTTCAGAGGATATCATCCATGACATGGTCCTGTAGTGTTTGGGTGGGGTGGCCATGCATGCCATGTCCAAAACGAAGACAGCCATCATCCAAAAAGAGGATGCCAATTTGCATACAATTCGCATGTGCTAATTAATACATGCGGCTGAAAATGAGGAGATAATTACAAAATACTTTTAAAAGAAATGCAGCACATCTGAGCATAGTGGGGAAGACTATGAACCAGTTGGCTCCTGGGTGCCCATTGTTCAGCCTGCAACCCAAATGCTGAGACGCTTGCTCCTGGGGAGGACAGCTATGGCACACCTAGACAGCGTAGTAAGAAGCAGAGACGTCACCTTGCCGACAAAGGTCCGCATAATCAGAGCTGTGGTTTTCCCAGTAGCAACGTATGGCTGTGAGAGCTGGACTATAAGGAAGGCTGAGCGCCGAAGAATGGATGCTTTCGAACTGTGGTGCTGGAGAAGACTCTTACGAGTCCCCTGGACGGCAAGGAGGTCAAATCAGTCAATCCTAAAGGAAATCAACCCTGAGTGCTCATTGGAAGGACAGATACTGAAGCTGAAGCTCCAATATTTTGGCCACCTAATGCGAAGAGAAAACTCTCTGGAAAAGACCCTGATGCTGGGAAAGACTGAAGGCAAAAGGAGAAGGGGGCGGCAGAGGATGAGATGGCTGGATAGCATCACGGATGCAATGAATATGAACTTGAGCACGCTCCGGGAGAGAGCGCAGGACAGGAAGGCCTGGCGTGCTGTGGTCCATGGGGTCACGAAGAGTCGGGCACGACTGAACGACTGAACAACAATTATTACTGATAAATAATAAACTGTGGATGGGCAGCTCTAAGGCCTCTGCTCCGCTCTCCCTTCATCTGGTTCTTTATCTTTAAATTGGACCTGGAGTGGACAGCCCTTCAAAATGAGGATTGTGCTCTGTAAAGTAGGGCACCCGGCCACCCTATCTTTGGGAGTGCTGAACTCACAATTTAGTTTCGGAGGTGAAGGACTGACTTCATCCCTGACTAGGGTGGCCAGGTGTCCTACTTTATAGAGGGTAGTCCTCATTTGAAGGGATGTCGTATCCAAAGCCTGTTCAAAGGGGAAGCACCATGAAAAGGACGGTAGCCCAGCAGCCTTGAAGCTGCCCATCCACAGTTAGCAGCACCTGGACAACAGGTGGCTGAGCAGGTGCAAAGGACGTCACCTGGTGACAGTTTTCCCCACCATGGGGAAATATTACATAAATTGGCGTCCTCTTTTGCCCTCTTCTTTAGCCATGCTCCAGCGGCCTCCCTGTCCCTGACTGGGTTGTTGTACTCCTATCAGGAACCACTGGATCTCGAAACAGAAACCCACGGCTTGGTGTGGCTTCCCTGGGTGGCGAGCCGTCAGGACTGCAGCTTGGTGCATCTCCCTAGGAGGGAACCACTGGCCACTGGAAATGCTATCAAGGCTGTTTGGGATGGGACTTTCTCTGGGCCGCAGCGGTCTTTCTGGTGCCGGTGTGTCCTGGTTAGTTCCTCAGCAATGACTCCGCCTTGAGTCGTAGGTTCTGACCACTGCTGTGACTCCTGGCTCCATCTTGCCAGTTGCCTATAGCTCAGCCCTGACAGCTCCCCCACTTGATCTCGACTCCGTGGGTGTCATTCGAACTCTGGACACAGGCTATCTGGATGCTGGAGTACTCCGGCAGAGGGCAGCAAACCCAGCAGGAGGCCAGGGTGGTTGTGCGCGGCTCCAGTCTTCTTTGTGCCGGGGGCTGCAGAGATGCAGCCGGTTCCCGTTTCAAGGTTTCAGGCTCTGGACTGTGATGCTGGCGAAGTCCGCCCAAGCCAGGCTCCAAACTGACCATCAGGAGCAGAGGTGTAATGGGGCCAGGGCCCACAGCGGCCCAGCGCTGGGAGTTCTTTACTAGCAGGGGCGCTGATGCCATCCGCCACCCTCCGACTTCACCGTTCCCTCGGAGCTGAGCTGCAATCCTCACAGTAGCTGGCCGGAAATGAACTTTGTTGAAATTCCCTGTCATGACTGGTAAATTCCCTGTCGTGCTGGCAAGTATTTTGGGTCATTTGGTCTTGAAAAGCCAGTTAAGTCCCATTAGCTTTATAAAAGACCAGCTCCTGGTGGAGATGAATATTCCTACAACTGGTTTGTGGATACGGATCATCATCGCTGCCTGCAGTTTTTGGACGCTTCTTCGGGAGAGGGCTATGGAAACTGCCACGATGAGCACTGGCGCTTCCAAATTAACCACGATGCCACTGCTCAGGAATTCGTAAAACCCCCTTACAAAGGAGAGGCGAGTGTTGACGAGACTCCAACGTCCTCTCCTGCTTAGGTCGAAAGCCAAGCAGGAGGGAAATGTGCAGCTTCCAGCCCATCTCTGTGGCCCCCCCGCAATTCACGCCCCACTCCCTTCCCTTCCCTTGGCAGTGGTGGCGTGGGAACCGTGGCAGGGAGGGAAGAGGCAAAAGTGGGGCCTAGCAGCAAGACAAGCATGAAGGCCTCTGGAAGCTGCCATTCTTGCAAGGGCTCCTGCAGTTGCTAATAGCGCTGGACCACAAATTGTCTATTCCCTTTTAAAGCCACCCATGCGAGAGTCCATCACCGCACTGTTGTCAGTGTGGGTTTGCTTCATTTTTTAAGCTCTTGTTTTGCAACAGAGAACAATAAACAAACAAACAAACAAACAGACAGACAAACAAATACAGACAAACACAAGGCAGGCCGGGGTGTCTCTGCAGATGTTACCCGGGGAAGGTGAGATTCCCACAGTGCGTAGGAAACGCTGCGCCTTCGGTGGAGCCCTGAACTTTTGTTTGAGGAAGTGGCAGCGAATTGGATTCTCAGAGGCAGAGCTGAAGGTAAAAGGGAGCTGGGAAGGCTTCTATTCTTAGAGGAAAAAGAGGGGGGGAGGTAGAACGGGGGGGCGGGCGGGAAGGGGGGAATGTATTATTGTGGGACTTTGTTTACTCCAAGAACTGAATGAATCAAATGACCTTGTTTATTGTCAAAAGCCTGAATGGAGAGCAAGGTGTGGGATGGGGGGGGGGAGGGTGTTCTGTTATTATTGTTAATTCACAACTCTTTCTTTCCTCCCCTTCATATCATTGCCAAAAAAGAAAAGGTGAGTGAGATCTGTCCATCTCCTCAGTAAGCTCCAAATCCGAATGTGGGAAATTCTTTGGACGTAGAACTCACTTTCCAAAGCAGTCACAGTGCTATGGGGCCTCATGCTGCAAAGGCCAGTATGTCCTCATGGAAGAACCTGAGCCTGGAAGCCCTGGGTTCTAATCCCAGCCTTGGGAGACTGGGCTCTGTTTTATCCTTATTCACCCATCCATAAGATGGGAATGTAATGAGAAATCCCTCTGAATCAGTTGGAGGTGATCCTCTGGTAGGTCTAGAAAGCCAAGACATGTAGGACTCAAGGAGGACATCCACTAGGAGGTGGACACATGCTCCCACCTCCAAAGGACAGGGGCGGCCCAACCCAATGGCCCAACCTGGCTGCCTGAGGTCTCCTGGCTATGCAGGAAAATCCTTTAGGACAAACATGGGGAATCTCCAACCCGTGGCCATAATCCAGCCTGCAGATGTTCCTGATCTGACCTGCAGAAGTTCCACAGAAGTTGGTGAGGCCCCTTCCCCTCCCCAGCCCCCGCCCTGAGCAGTAAAGACAGGCTTTCTCAAGCACAGGGAGAGGAAACCCCGCTCTTATCTCCAACCACAGCAGGGTGTTTCTCCCCCAGGGGGAGGCTCCACTGGTGGCTCCACTGACATCGGAGCCACCAGCCTACACTGGCTTTACCCATAGCTAGTTTTGCTCCCCACTCCCCCTTCCAACCCTTTTCCCTGTACCAGTGTTTACCATGTTACTATCAGTCTCAGAGTGAACGCACAGCCTCGTGCTTCCAAACAGATCCATCCCGTGCAAGGATGTCTATTTATCCACGAGCATTCCCCAAAGAGGCAACTCTCTCGACTCCCTTATTTTATGTATTTACAACATTTATATACTGCTTACATCGAAACAGATTCCAGAACAGTGAACCACAAAAGCTAAAAAGAATAAAACACCATATTAAAAGTTTTTTAAAAACAATACCAGTAAAAACCATGGCTGGTCAATCAACGAAGTCTTCCTGGAATAAAATGTTTTTAGGAGGGGCTGGTAACAACACAAATGTTGATGCCTGCTTGACTGCCAAAGGCAGGGCGTTCCACAGAAAGGGGGCCACCACACTGAAGGCTCTTCTCTGGGTGGACTCCAATCAGGCCATGGGTCCATGTGAAACCACCAGGAACATACCCTCCAATAACCTCAGTGACTGGGCAGATTGATAAGGAGAAGATGTTCTCAAGTATCCTGTTCCTGAGTTGTTTAGGGCTTTGTACACTAGTACCAAAACGGTAAACCTGGCCCAGTAGCGGATAGGCAGCCAGTGCGGTTCCCTCAGCAAAGGAGTTTCATGCTGGACAAAAGCCGAGCTGCTGCATTCTGCACTAGCTCCAGCTTCCGGAACAGCCTTAAGGGCAGCCCCACATGGAGCACATTGCAGTAATCCAGCCTTGAGGCTGGATGCACTATGACCTTGGGACCACATAGTCTGTGTGTGAAGGTACAACTGTTCCTCCTTTCCTCTCAATCCATGGAGAGAAAGTCTTTTCCTGTCACTTCATTTACTAGTATGGAGAAGGGTAACAATTGGGGAAACCCCTTGAGAAGGAAAAATGGGGTGTCATTCCTTTATTTTGCCTTGAGTCAGCCTTGCCAAAGAAGTAGAATCACAGAATAGTAAGGTTGGAAGGGGCCTACAAGAACATCGAGTCCAACCCCCTGCTCAATGCAGGAATCCAAGTCAGAGCATCCCTGACAGGTGGCTGTCCAGCCTTGTCTTGAAGGCCTCCAGTGTGGGAGAGCCCACCACCTCCCCAGGTAATTGGTTCCATTGTCGTATTGCTCTGACACTCAGGAAGTTTTTCCTGATGTTCAGCCGGAATCTGGCTTCCTGTAACTTGAGCCCATTATTCCGTGTCCTGCACTCTGGGATGATCAAGAAGAGATCCTGGCCTTCTTCTCTGTGACAACCTTTCAAGTACTTGAAGAGCACTATCCTATCTCCCCTCAGTCTTCTCTTCTCAAGGCTAAACATGCCCAGTTCTTTCAGTCTCTCTTCATGGGGCTTTGTTTCCGGTCCCCTGATCATCTTCGTTGCCTTCCTCTGAACCCTCTCCAGCTTGTCTGCACCCTTCTTAAAATGTGGTGCCCAGAACTGAACGCAGTACTCCAGATGAAGCCTAACCAGTGCTGAGTAGAGGGGAACTAGTACTTCCCAGGATTTGGAAGCTATGTTTCTATTCATGCAACCCAAAAGAGAATTTGCCTTTTTTGCAGCCACATCACATTGTTGGCTCATATTCAGCTTGTATCTACAACAATTCTAAGATCCTTCTCGCTTGTAGTGTTGTTGAGTCACGTATCCCCCATCTTGTAACAGTGCATTTGGTTTCTTTTTCCTAGGTGCAGAACTTGGCATTTAGCCCTATTAAATTTCATTCTCTTGTTTTCTGCCCAGCGCTCCAGTCTATCAAGATCACTTTGAATTCTGTTTCTGTCTTCCAGGGTATTAGCTATCCTGCCCAATTTTGTGTCATGTGCAAATTTGATCAGCATTCCCTGCACCTCCTCCTCCTCCAAGTCATTAAAAAAATGTTGAAGAGCACTGGGCCCAGGACTGAGCCCTGCGGTACCCCACTTATTACCGCTCCCCAGTTTGAGAAGATCCCATTGATAAACACTCTCGGTGTCCAATCCTGTAGCCAACTGTAGATCCACCGGATCGTTGTTTCATCTAGCCCACTTTGAGCTAGTTTGCTCATCAGGATATCATGGGGCACTTTGTCGAAAGCTTTGCTGAAGTCGAGGTATATTATGTCTACAGCAAGTACAAGACACAGAAGCCAGCGGTGCAACCCCTGCCCCTCCCATCATCCCTGCCCATTGGGGCTGATGGGAGTTGTGGTCCAACAACAGTCGGAGGGCCACAGCTCCACCACCTCCGACATAAGCAAACCACTTTGCCCAGCACCCTTTTGTTTGGTAAGCCTTCTCTCTCTACTTGGGTTGATTGTCCCGACTGTTCCCTACAAGTGAACAGTAAAGTGGCCAAGTTTGCAGATGACACCAAATTATCTAGGGTAGTTAAAACAAAAAAGGGATTGTGAAGAGCTCCAAAAGGATCTCTCCAAACTTGGAGAATGGGCATCCAAATGGCAAATGTGGTTCAATGTAAGCAAGTGTAAAGTGATGCATGAGGGGGGAAAAATCCCACCTTCAAGTATAGCCTGATGGGATCTGAGTTAGTGGTGACTGACAAGGAAAGAGATCTTGGCGTTGTGGTGGACAGCTCAGTGAAGATGTCAACCTAGTGTGTGGCCGCTGTAAAAAAAGCAAACTCCATGTTAGGCATAATTAGAAAAGGAATTGAGAATAAAACTGCCATATCATACTACCCCTATCCAAATCTATGGTGCGGCTACACTTGGAATACTGTGTGCAGTTCTGGTCACCACACCTAAAAAAATATATTGTAGAGCTGGAAAAAGTGCAGGAAAGGGCATCTAAAATGATCAAGGGGCTGGAGCATCTCCCCTGTGAGAGCAGGTTACAACAGCTGGGATTGTTTAACTTGGAAAAAAGGAGGGTCAGGGGAGACATGACAGAGGCGTACAAAATTATGCCTGGTGTGGAGAATGTGGATAGGGAGACATTTTTCTCCCTCTCTCAAAATACTCGAACCCGGGGTCATCCCATGAAGCTGATTGGTGGGAGATTCAGGAAGGATAAAAGGAAGGGCTTCTTCACACAGCACATAGTTAAACGATGGAATTCGCTACCCCAGGATGTAGTGATGGCCAGCAATTTGGATGGCTTTAAAGGGGGGTTAGACAAATTCCTGGAGGAGAAGGCTATCAGCGGCTACTAGTCCTGTTGGCTATGTGCTACCTCCAATACCAGAGGCAGTGAGCCTGTGTACACCAGTTGCTGGGGAACATGGGCAGGAGGGTGCTGCTTGTGGGTTTCCTGTGGGCAGCTAGTTGGCCACTGTGTGAACAGAGTGTGGGACTAGATGGACCCTTGGTCTGACCCAGCAGGGCTCTTCTTGTGTTCTTATGCTCTGAAGTGCTTTATGTGATCGCTCCCCCCACCCCACCCCACCCCACCCCTGCCTTATTGATTTGAAACCTTCTCTTGTTTGGGGGAGAAAGGGGTTGTATGTCCAAGCAGCACTAACAGCCACGGCTGGCACTAGGAACTGCAACTTCCATGGGGCAGCATGATCAGATACATGCGTGATGCACTCCCAGTGTGCATGCGCTGCCATGGCCCATGCTGGGGAAAAAACCTCTTGGAAACAGAGTTTGTCCAGATAGCTCAAAGAGTCTGAGCCAATTTTGAATCAAGCTGAAGAGAGCTGAAGTTTGCCCATCACTAGACAGGAGGGAGGCGAGACGGAGATATAGTAGGACAGCAGAAAGGCAAGCAACGCTGCCACCCAGAGGCCGTGCTGAATAACTACTCCATTACGCGAAAAGGCTGTGAGCGCTGCATAGAAAGGCTTGGCTGGAGAGTTTGGCCTGGCCTCTTTTGCCTCCCCCCACCCCGATTATTTGGCTTTGCTTCTGGCTTGGCTCCCTTAATCACACATTCCTCCTCCTTCCAGAACTCCCTCGGCTCTCTCCACACCCTTCCATCCTCCCATTTGTATGACGCGTGCCAAAAGTTCGGCTATCCCACGTGAAAGAGCTACAGATCGAAGTCAGTCATGCCAGCATAGCAGATGCCAACAAGCAAGGGGCTGGGAGGAAAACTCCCCCCCTCCTCCGAGAGCAGCACAAAACTCAAAGAGCCTGGCAAAAGCAGCCACACCATGCCTCCCGCCCTGGATCAGAGCAAAGGGTCCATCAAGTGTGGCATTTGTGTCTCCCAAGCACCCAGGCCTCAGGAAGCTCACAAGCAGGGGCCCTGGGGAGGCAGGCTCCCCTGGTTGCTTCTCCCCAACACTGGGCAAACCAGTGCATAGCCCTTGCTAGACCAGTTGCCAGTGGATTTGTCCATCTCAGCTACTGAGTCTCACCAACTCTTAAGAACATAAGAAGAGCCCTGAGGCTGGATGAGACCAAGGGTCCATCTAGTCCAGCATTCTGTTCACACAGTGGCCAGCCAGCTGCCCACGGGAGACCCACAAGCAGGGCATGAGTGCAACAGCACCCTCCCACCCATGTTCCCCATGGCCACCCTAAAGCAGGACATGAAGGCAACAGTCCTCTGCTGTTGTTTCTCCCCAGCAACCGATTTAGGAGGTATACTGCCCCTGAACTTGGAGATTCTATTTACCCGTCATGATTAAGAGCTGCTGGAAGACTTACATGAATTTGATAGGACCAGCCTACCCCGGTGAGGGTGAGAAGGTCCTCACACCAGATCCTCTGAGTTACACAGGGCTGGCCTACAGAAACGGAAGAGACAGACACCGCTGAGAAGGATTTCAGGGGTGGGAGGCAAAGACGTTTACAAAGGAACACCGTCCTCTCCTCCTGGCCTGTTCAATGTTTTTATCGTGATTGTCAAGGCGGCAGCTGATAAAAATGCCTGATAGGAGCAAGGAGCGGAAAAGGAAGTCTCAGGTTCAGTGCTGGGCTCCAGGTTCCGGAGTGCCGTTGGGCAAGGCAGCCTCCGTGGGCCCCCTCGATCAGTGGGTCCACCTTCTCCCCCTGCTGTCCCCAGCCGCTGCTCCTCCGCTTTCTCATCCTTGCGACCACTGGCTTGCTTGACAGGCCGGGGGCCAGTGAGCAGGGAGGCCGTGGCATCTTCTGCTCCTCCTCCTCCTCACCACCAAGGTTGTCTGGGCCAGAGCGAAAGGCAGGTGAGCAAGCAGGCTGTCCTAGTGAAGAGGAGGAGCAACTCCAGGGGGCTCTTGTCAGGGGGGCCCTGATGGAGCATGGGCCCTCGGCAGGTGCCCGACCGTGCCGACCTTTGACACCGGCCCTGCTCAGGCTCATAATCCAAAACATGTGACCCCAAAGGAGAGGGAAATGGCAGGGGAGCGGGAAAACTTTGCACATTCTGGGAAAGAACAGAAAGAAGAAAACACATTAAGGAATACGTCTCACCTCCAGTTAAGAACATTTTCTTAATCTCGGGGGGGGGGGGGATTTAATCACAGTTTTTTGAAAAAAAAAATTGTTGTTGTTTATTCGGTCAGTCACTTCCGACTCTTCGTGACTTCATGGACCAGCCCGCGCCAGAGCTTCCTGTCGGCTGTCACCACCCCCAGCTCCCCCAAGGTCGAGTCCGTCACCTCCAGAATATCATCCATCCATCTGGCCCTTGGTCGGCCCCTCTTCCTTTGGCCTTCCACTTTCCCTAGCATCAGCATCTTCTCCAGGGTATCCTGTCTTCTCATGATGTGGCCAAAGGACTTCAGTTTTGCCTTTAATATCATTCCCTCAAGTGAGCAGTCTGGCTTTATTTCCTGGAGTATGGACTGGTCTGATCTTCTTGCATTTTTTTTTTTGAAAATAAAATATGGCAAAACATTAATAAAAGCATTATCAATTATATACACCATAAAAAAAGAACCTGGTAAAGTTTTTTGTTTTTTAAGCAAGCAAACGCTGCATGGGAACATAGAATCATAGGGTTGGAAGAGGCCTACAAGGCCATCGAGTCCAACCCCCTGCTCAGTGCAGGAATCCAAGTCAGAGCATCCCTGACAGGTGGCTGTCCAGCCTCGTCTTGAATGCCTCCAGTGTGGGAGAGCCCACCCCCTCCCCAGGGAATTGGTTCCAGTGTTGTATTGCTCTAACAGTCAGGAACATTTGACACATGTTAAAACATGGGAGCTATGCAGCTGGGATCACAAGATGCTACGCACGCATGTAGGAATGATCGAGGGCACAAAGGAATATTAAGACGGAAGATGCCCCCTCCAGACCAGCCCTTCCCATCTGGGTGCCCTCATTGGGCTGGGATGGAGGTCCTTGAATTGTCTACATGAAGAAAGAGCCTTTTGGGGGAAAGGAAGATGGAGAACAGAAGTTGGGCTACGGAGCATCTTTGGGTGGTGGCTGCTCCCCTGGCAGATCTAATGCGGGGGCAGCGGACTTCGGGCCTTAAGCTGTGAGCCTGCATCTATGCTCAACCCGTATAGTGTGTAAAGAACCACAAATATTACAAATACCCTAAGCCTCCTGTGACCTCTTTCCAAAGAAGCTGAAACTTGGATAAGTGCTCTGCTCCATTGCTCTTGAGACACCTCCCCGCTTGGGAGAATCGGGGTGCACACAGGACTATTAATCATTAGTAACTGCAGCTTATAGATAGCCGTTCTCATCCAAGGTGCCACGTATGGTGGCACAGGTCTGAGGAATGCCGTAAGTCAGCTCTGGGAGGCCAGGGTGGACCCCAGGCAGACAGCGGCATCGTGGAGACAGGGCGTTTTGAGTAGCAGGGATGATGTTATCTGCCACCCCCATCAGGCTTCCCTGTTCCTCTCAGCTTAGCTGCCATCCACAGTAGCTGGGGGAGAAACAGATTTCCCCAGCAACAATACGTTGTTGTGAGCTATCCTTGTGGTAAAGCAAAGTATTGGGGGGTGGGGGTGGCTTGGTCTTGACTGGGCAACTAAGACCGATTAGCTTTGGGAGAAACCTGCTCCTGGAACGGGTTTGTTGATATGGAAACACACGTCTGCCTGCTGTTTTGGACTCTCCTTGGGGGCATGGCTATGGGGAGCGTCATGATGAGTGCCTGCACGTCAACACTGATCACAACACCACTGGAGGAAGTACTAGGAGGAGCTGCTGAGGGTGTGTGTGTCTTCCATTGTGGGCTCCCAGTCGACAGCTGGCTAGCCACCGTGTGGACGGAATGCTGGACTAGATGGGCCCTGACCCAGCAGGGCTCTTCTTGTGCCCCTGTGGCTCTTCATATGCTCTCGTGGTGGTGGCCTTTGGCTTGCTGCAGTACACCGTGCAGCCACAAGAGGTCTCCCTGCATCGCACACACGATTCCTTGTGTAGGTTGCTGGATAAACACGGAAGGCGCTGCGGGACGCAGATTTACTTGGCTACCGTAGGCTTGGAGGGTTCTAAAAAGTTTTTTTTATTGATACATAAATAAAGTTGAATCAGTGAGAGCGCATGATGAGAGATGAGATGAGAGATCAGTGAGAGCTAGTGTACTGCAAAGTACGTTTACCATTTTATTCACACAGGACAAAGGGATTTGATTAGAATTGGGAAAGTATCGCCATCAAAACCAAAGCAACAGCAGAGGCAGCTGAAAGGTGGAGAGATTCAGAAGCTGATTCAGGGCCAGCAATCGAGACCCCGTTGCGATCCACAATGTCGTCCACCCCTTCGGGGATAAATGGCTTCCCTTCGCCCGCCGTCGCCTTTTGTATCCAGTCGAGGTAGCTGAAGACGACAGTGTAGACTGCAGCGCTCCCCTCCCTCTCGCAGCTCTCTCCCCGGCTGGCTATGCCGACCACAAACCATTTTGCGCTGCTGCCAGAAGTGCAGACCAAAGGGCTGCCACCGCTGTTATCCTGGTGTGTGGGGTGGGGTGGGGGCAGAAGAGCACCAGAGAAATAGGTCACAATCCGACCTGGAGGGTTTTGCATGGAGAAACATGATTGTACTTATGGTGGAAGGGGCAGTCACAGGCCCGTCTGGCAGCCCTGGAGTGAGGCCACCTCTGCTGTTCTTCACAGTGACATGGGGAAACCGCTCTCCTCTTTTGTACCGGTATTAATTTTAACGCAAACAAAGCCAGTCAATATGAAGTGGTTTGAAGCCACTTCATATGCATGTTGTTACTGGGCTGAAGGCCATTTTCAGAAAGGTAGCCATGTTGGTCTGTTGTACCAAAAACAACGATGCATCTTTTTGCACCTAGAAGACTAACACATTTATTAGGGCAGATGCTTTTGTGGACTAAAGTCCACTTTACGAAAGCTGATGCCATAATAGTGGACGGCATAATTTTGTGCTATAAGTACCTTGGGGCAGGGACCTGACCACTTTTACTTTCTAGCATGCCATGTGGATTGATGGCCCGGCTACCATGTTTTTGTTAAATCCCAATTTAATTCCCCAACCTCTCCCTCCCCTCAGAATTATTCTTACACACACCCATCATTCATAATTCCATGAACACAACCAGTGCACAAACCAAATGGGCTGATAGGTGGTGAAGAAGCAAAAGGAAAGCAGGGAGCAAGCAAGAGCCGGCTCACATGGCACGAGGGTGGTTAATAAGCCATGGTAGCTTGTTAACCACCCTGTGTGCGCCAGTTACGTGCCAGCCCAATTTACATAATTACCCTGGCCAGGCCTGACTTCTCGTGTTGTCTGAACCCAGCCAGGGTGGCTTGTTCAAGTAGTTATCAACCCACTCAGAACCATGGTCTGTTGTAGGGTTATGGGGTGGTTTGTTAACCACCCCAACAAGCCACCCTTGCTGGCTTCAGTCAATACAAGAAGCTGTGCTGGGGGTTTGAATTGGGAACCCGGCACCCATGGGTGCTGCGGTGATCATGTGATCCAGGGGAGAGAGAGAGGAAAAGAGAAGGGAAAAAGAGGGAAAGGTGGGAACAAAGACAAGCAAAGAAGCATCTAGCTGGGGGTGATGGGTGTTGCAGTCCAACCCATCAGAAAGGTGCCAGATTGGGAAAGGCTGATATACAGCAATAAGGGGAAGTGTCTGTTCCCCTTTACTGGGTGTCAGGACTCTGACATTACAGGTTTGCCTGGGACTCAGGTTGGGCATGGGGCTTGCTTGTCCCTGTATCCCTGCTTTGCCAAGCTTGTCCCTGGTAGTTTGTCAAAATAGGTCTTCCCCATCGATTTGGAAGCTGCACAATGAAACCCTGGTCACCCCAGGAAGCCACGGGAGAGATTGAGGTTCGTTACTGCTTCCCCGCCTGCGTCACAGTAGCACAAGCCCAGGTTCATCATACCTTGCACGCCCCCTTCCCGGCCCCCTTCCCGCCTTCCTCAGAGATGGCGCACAGCACGTCCCCCGTCAGCCCTGGGACCCTCTCGGAGCAAGACTCCCTGCCAATCAGAGTCATCTCCACTTTCCACAGCGTGCTGGTCGGTTCCGTCTCCTTGTCTGCAGGCACAGAGGAAAGAGTGATGGGCGAGGGGCAGTTCAGAAATGACAGGGAAAAGGCAGGGGGGAGCCCCATGGTAGGTACGGAGAAATCTGTCAATTCCAGTTTCTCTCAGTCTCTCATTTTTCCAAGCTTATCTTTGGTTCATCTCACAGGACAGGTTGCTTCCCTGTCATTGTGGTTCTTCGGGTGGTTATCTGTGCATTCATACATATGGGCTCTGTGCCTCCATTCAGGAAATTTCTATAACTGAGAGATTTTTGGTGGGAACCCTCCCCCACTGTCCAACTGCGCATGTCCCTAGCAAGTTCCCACCTATTCCCTCAGTTCACATGAGACCCTATTGTGGCCTCGGAACTGAGAGCAAGATAGTTCCAACATTCCTAGAAGCATTGACACCAAAGTGGGGATGGTGGGTGGGTTGTGTGAATGCAGAGATGACCACTCGAAGAACCGCAGTAACAGGGAAGTAACCTATCCTTCTTCGTGGTCTCTGTGCATCTCACATATGGGTGATTACTTAGCATGCTCAGTTACTGGAGGTGGGTAGGTGTCCTAATGAAGCACTGAAGACAGAACAGCTCTCCTGA
Source organism: Heloderma suspectum (assembly GCF_057233095.1). NCBI lineage: Eukaryota > Metazoa > Chordata > Lepidosauria > Squamata > Helodermatidae > Heloderma > Heloderma suspectum. The sequence goes on from NC_139458.1 coordinate 434,828,646, forward strand.
AGGAGCAGTCAGCCTGGCACCGAACATCTAAGTGATAATGCCCTATAAAGGTAGAGGGTCTCAACCAAGTAGCAGCACAGCAAAGGTCCAGCATGCAGACTCCACGATCGAATGTGACTGATGTTGCCATCGCTCTAGCCAAATGCACTTTAATCAGTCCTTTCAGATCCAGACCCACCAATTGATAGGCAAGGACAATCATCTGTATGACCCATGAAGCCAAATGTTGCAATGATAATGGTAAACCCTTCTTCTTTCCCCCATAACAAAGGAAGAGTTGCTGTGATTTCTGGAACCCTTCAGTTCAGGACTTGTAAAATGCAAGTGCCTGACAAACATCTAGCATGTGCAGTCTCGACTCCAAGTCCAAAGAGGGAGATGGAAAAAGGGTGGTAATATAATGTCCTGATTCACATGCAACTCAGACATCATCTTCAGCAAAAATGATTGTCAGGCCTCAACACCACCTTGTCCGTATGGACCCACACTAAGGGCTGCGAGTTTGCTGGCACAGCAAGCTGATGTGACAGCAATGAGGAATGCTACTTTCCATGATAGGAGGCACAGACTGATAGCTGCCAATGGTTCAAAGAGCGCTTGAAGAACGACTGAAAAGCTCCAGTGTGGTACAGGAGGCTTCACTGGTAGCATAAGGTTCCTCACCCTGAGGCGGAACTGACGAACAGTGGAGTGAGAGAAAACAGAAAAACCCTCTATAGAGGAATGCAGTGCAGAAATTGCCACTGTATAGACCTTATATGACTAAAGTTTGAGACCTTTATTGTACAATGACAAAAGAAATTGTAATACCTACTGAACTGAAGGGTGAACAGGATCAAATCCACTTGCAGTGGCAAATGCAGAAAACTTTGCCCACGTATGGGCATAAGAACTTCCTGTGGCCAGTTTTCTCACCACTTCCAAGACTAAGCAAACAGCCTCCGACACTGGCACTCTGTCTACAGACTGCAAAGTCTCCACACTGTCATCCACAGTGTGGGAAGGTTGGGATGTCGGATCCATCCGTGATTTCGGTACAGAAGGGCTGGCCTCGATGGCAGCTGAATATACTACCTTCCTGCTCAGCAAAGTAATGGAGCAAAACACCCCTCTCTTGGCCACCAAGGGGTTACGAGGATGCAGTCTGTGTTGTCATTCAAAATTTTTGCCAACAGTCATGTCAACAGTGGGAATGGTGGGAAAAGGAAGAAGAAATTCTGACACCAGACTAGGGCAAAAGCATCTCACAGGGATGTCAACCCAATCCCCACCCTGCTGCAATACTTTCTGAAAACCTTGTTCTCCTCCGTTGCAAACAAGGCTACCAACAGAACTCCCCACCACTGAAACAGGTCCTGTAGCACTTCAGGATGAAGCTGCTTCTTGTGGGATGGTTGAAATGACCTGCTCAGATGATCTGCCAGTACATTGTCTATAGTTGCAATATGGATGGCCACCAATGAAATATTCTGTCTGGTGCACCAATCGAATATCCCGATAGTCAAATTGATCAACAGTATCGATCTCATCCCACCTTGCTTGTTGATGTGATAGAGAACAGTGGTGTTACTGGAAACTACTTGTACAATTTGGTTCTGGAGATTGACATCAAAGGCCCTTCACGCCTCCTCCAGTGCCAGCATTTCTAGGAAACTGATGTGCTTGTACCTTTCTGTCTCCAACCAGGAGCCCTGAATTCTGAGAGGTCCGCAGTGAGCACCCATTCTTGTAGGGATGTATCTGTCGTGAGCATCCTGGATGGAGACGGTTGATGAAAACACATGCTGATCTGTTACAGTCCACCACAGTAGGGACTCGGCCATTTCCCGAGGCAGTCACAACCAAGTTCATCAAGCATTTGCCATGGGATTGAACACTTGGGTGAACCACATCTGTAGGCATCACATCTGAAGGTGAGAGAATGGTACTACCATGGTGGTGGCAGCCATTATGCCCAAGAGGTGCTGGATGGTAAATGCACGGATGATACGCAGCTTGCTAACTTGAGCTGCCAACACGATCAGTGCTTCTGCATGGTCCCAAGCTAAATGCACTTGACCTTCCACTGTATTCAATATGGCCCCAATGAACTGGATGGTTTGTACTGGACTCAAACAAGACTTCTCCATGTTTACGTATGGTCCAAGAGAATCCAGAAGCACGCGAGTCAACAAGACTGACCGAAGAAGGTCCCTCCGTGGCAATGCCACAATCAGCCAATCATCGATATATGGGAACACATGGGCCCCTGCAGCCGCAGGTAAGTGCAAACTATGGCCATACACTTTGTGAAAACTCTCGGTGCCATCGCTAGGCTGAATGGCAGCACTTGAAATTGGTAGGCTCGTGCTCCGATGGCTAACTAGAGATAACACTGGCTGGATTCCTTGATGGTGATGTGGGAATACACGTCTTTGAGGTTGATGGACATGAACCAGTCTTCCCTCTGTAACAACATCAATATCGTTGGCAGCGTAGTCATCTGGAACTTCTTGGGTGCTATGAAGGCATTCCGATCCCTCAGGTCCAAGATCGGTCGAAGCCCACCATCCTTCTTTGGTATGGTAAAGTTCCAGGAGTAGAAACTTGGTTGGCGTCGTTGACTTAGCACTAGCTGGATTGCTCCTTTCTCCTAAAAGGAACCACTTCTGACTCCAGTACCAGTGATGACATTGTGGAATGGATCATACCCAAAGGTGGTAGGGCATTGAATTCGATCTTGTACCCTCTGTTGACAATGGTGTGCACCCAAGAGTCTGATATTATTCGCATCCAGGCAGGAAGAAAATGGGACAGACAAGCGCCAAAGACAGGGAGCTAGACAAGAGGGTGAGGAAAAATAGTGGGGGAGTCAAATGGGCAGTTCTTTTCGTCAAGGTTGCCTTTTCAGCGGCTAGAGCAGAATTTAGAGGCAGAGTATTGCCTTTTTGCATGTGACAGAGGCTGAGGCTGCCATTGAAATGAATGATCCCCCTTGTTGGTAGCCTGGCTGATGAAACCATATTCGCTGTTTGTACAGGGGCAATGGTTCACCAAGCCCCATTTTCTTAGCTATGGACTTTGCTTTTTGAACCGAGTCCATTGCCTCATCTGTTGTTGCATTGAAGAGTCTAGCATTGAAGCGGAGATCTTCTATTCTGGAGCATACCTCCTGGGTCAGCCCAGCAGAGTGCAACCACGCATGCCTTCTAAGCTCTATTGCTCCAACCATCACCTTCGCTCTACAGTTAGCTTGGTGCTGTGCAGTATTAATTTGCTGCCTTGCCAAGCAAGTTGCTTCTGCTTGGAACACCCTAGCTAACTCCATTTGATCTTCAGGTAAGTGGTCGCACCATGAACCCATTTTATCCCATAGGAACATTTGGTACCTCGCCATGGTGGCTTGGTAATTTGATAATTGCAAACAGAGAGCAGCAGACTAATATATCCTGTGACCCATCAGATCTAATCTTCACCCCTCTTTGTCTATGGGAGCAGAATGGATCTCTTGCAATTGGCTTTGGGAGGACTCGACAATTATTGGGTTTGGTCATGGGTGTGTAAAGAGAAACTCGGCGTCTTTTTCTAAGACTCTATACATATTTTCGAGTCTGTTTGAGGTAAGTGTCATCGAGTCTGGGGTCTTCCAGGACTGTTGTACTGTCTGGAGAAGGGTCGGCAGAAAGGGAATGGCAACTGACATCGACGTTTCGACATGCACCACGCTGAAGACTGGATCCTTCAATTTCTGGACTGGTTGTTGTGTTTCAGTTCCAAGGGACTGTACCATTCTCTGGATCTGCTCTGAAAAGTGAGCAAGATTCTCTAAAGGAGATAAGGGTCCTTATCTCCCCTTATCTGATTAAATGGATGGTGCCACCAAAGAATACGATGCTGAACTGGATCTGTAGTCATCTGAACGAGGTGAGGCCTCTGGGTGTGAGGGTGTTCCTCCCTAATGGTGTCAGCGCAACTGGTGGAATCATTGGTGCCACCGGTAATGACGAGGATGCAGCCCCTTGCCTAGTCAGAAACAGATCCATCACCTGCATTGGTGCCAGCAGAGGTAAAACATGTCCTGCACAGGCAGGCCTGAAAGAGAGGTTGACGGTATTTATCTGTGATGTGGAGAAAAAATCCCTATATTGGCAATGGTACTGATCTTTGTGTTCCTTCCTCGTAGGTCCCTTCCAACCCTACTATTCTATGATCTGTGCCACCAGTTGTCCCAATAATACCCCAATGTGACATCGGTGAACATGACTGATGCTGAGGGTAAGTGAGTTGTTGGAACTCTGGTCTACAATCCCTAGGGTAGCGGGTTGAATGCACAGATTCTGGTGAGCATCGCCACTGAGGTGATCTGGTCGTGTGTGTCTCTTGCTCATGCCCGTGTATAGGTAGAGAATCTCTTACCTTGCTTTCCAATGTCGATACAAGCTGGATGATATCGAGCATCGGTACCAAGGCTTCCTGCCTTATCAGTATCGGTGAGTTCATTAGTGGCAGCGGGGTCAGAAAGCATTCCACTGGCTTCTTTACTGACTCCTCTGGACGCTTTGACTCCTTTTTCTTCTGCAGTTCTGCAGGTTTAGGCGTTCATGCCTTTTCTGCCAATGTCTTTGCCGTGGATACAGGCAGAGATCTCCCTGGTATGTATGTATGTCCCGCCCATGGCTAGGGTTGGCATGGCAGGTGATGAGGGGCCAGGACTCTCTACTGTTCTCTCAGTGTCCTTTGTGGAGGTTGTCCTCTCTTTTGGAGAAGAGGCAGTCTGAGCCATCGGGGCTTTGGAGGTTTCCACAGCCTCGAGCGCTCACTTACACAACTCGGCCTATCTCCCCGATTCCTACATGCCTGCTTTGAGAAACCCTGACAGTGTGACCGGGACTTTACCACTGTTGTAGAAATCAACCACAATTGTGTTTTGGAGTACAATTCCTTCAGAGACTTTATTGGCCAAAGTCAAAACTCAAACAGCTGTTGAGAAGAAACCCATGCAACATAAAGAGTCTGTGCTGCAATACAAGGCTCTCACCTACATTTCGCAAACATAATGCTTTCTTAAATTTCTTCTACACCACATGACCCTCTCCTAGACAAAGCAGACAGAGGGAATGTCCGTCCGAGGGTGGCAGCTTGCTACCATGCCAGGTACATTTTCTGAAAGGTGCTTTCAAGGCCATACACCCTGAGGCGGAAAATGTGACTGCAAGATCACACAAAAACAAAGAAATAAGCAACAAAACTTTATAGAGATAGAAAAAACACGATAGAAAATTAGAACAGGTACAGAAAAAATGTAGCAATTTAGTGAAAAAACACTGTCGGAAGATGACGAAATTCTCAATGAGGCAACCACAATGGTGGTCGAAGAAGAACTGAGAGAACAGGTTGGACCCCACTAGGGACATGCGCAGTTGGACGGGGGGTCGGGGGGTTCCTGCCAGAAATCTCTCAGCTATAAAAGTTTCCCAAATCGAGGCTCAGTGGAGGCGCAGAGCCCACATGTGTGATGCACAGAGACCACGAAGAAGAACTGTGCAAATTTCTCTAATCTTAAGTTCAATTTGTTTTGAACTCTGACATGTTTTTTTAAAAGTTTGCATGAAAACCCATAATTGTTTTTGTGCATATTTCTCCTCCTATGTAGATTTTCCCCTAATATACACATTTTTTGCAAGTAGTGTTCCAAATGTAATGAATGTTTGAGAACTTTTCCAGCTTGAATTCTTTGAGGGGAGAAGGATTCATGAAATCATGCCATCCTCATTCCCCATTTCTGCTGCTGGAGCTGCCAATTCAGTCACTCGCCCCATGATTGCCAGCTCTGCGTTCTAAAAAGATCCGTCTGATCCTCTTCCTCTCCAGATAGGAACCATTGCTTCCTAATTCTTCACTCTGATGGCATCCATCCTGAAGCCAAATTAAGGAGAGAATTAGGAAGCAATCCTTCTTGCCTTCACTCTGATTTGGCTTCAGGACGGACACCAGGAGATTGAAGGCAAGATGAGAAAGCGATTCTTCCTGCCCAGAGAGGAAGAAGTAGGGAAAGATCTTCTAAAAAGCGTGGCCAGTAGCAGCAGGGAGTGTGAAGCTGCTAGCAGTAAGTGGGGCAAAAACACTGCCCCATTTGCATACCCTCATTGCTGAAATATCGCCCCAACTTGTGGCTGTGAATAGGGTGGCAAAAATGGAAAAGGAGCGGGGGGGGGGGGGGAGACACATTTTGCCTCAGCCCTAGACTAGAAAATTCTGTACCTGCTGTGACGGATCTCCACGTGGCAACCCAGCAGTCTTGCCACATGCCAAGGTCATGCAACAAGGGCAGGCAAATGGGTGTCTTCACTTCACTAAACTCTATGGGAGAGTCCAGCAGGATCAAAGCGATGTCATTGATCAGGCTCACACCACTGAAGTCTTGATGGATGACCACCCTGTCCAGTTTCCTTTTCCCTGATGAATCCTCATTCGAGTTGACCACTATATGGAGATCTGAAGAACTTGGGAACGAAGAAGAGGGATGCACAGCATCAGTGAGATGAATCAGTGAACCGTTCCTTAAGGGTAGGAGAGTCCTGTGGCCTGCACCTGTGTGGGACCTATGTGCTCCCCACTTTCCCACTGTGATTTCCACAACTGAGACATTATGTTAGAAGTGGTGCCCTGAATCCCCCACATCAGGTGACCACCTGGGTTGATCCCTGGAGTGGAACGACCTGAACTGTGAGGGATGGCTCCTTCACATCCAACAGCTGGCATAAAAGAAAAAGAGAAGGAAGCACTGGGCAACACTGCCTGAGACCCAACCCTGGCCATCTGGATGGGGTTAGGTCTCAGGTAGGGAGTGGGGGTCTCAAAAGCAACAAAAGCAGAATCTGCAGGACAAATTCAGTCTGTGGAGACAGGTGGCTCCGATTTCGGTGAGGCAGTGAATCCATTCTGGGTTTTAGACAGAACCAGCCAGAACTCTAAAGGAGCCATCCAAGGAGCTGAATGCACCTTGGATAGCTCCTTTAGAGTTCTGGCTGGTTCTGACTGAAACTCAGAGCAGATTCACTGCCCCACTGAAATAGGAGGCACCAGCCTCCATAGAGTTCAATCAGGCTGCTGTGAAGGGATACCTGGAAAAGGGAAGAAAAAGGGAGAGGCAGCCCCCCTATAAAAACAAACCACAGAGAGGCCAATCTCAGAGTGGTGCTTCAAAATAGCAATTTACAAATGGATCTTTCAACAAAATGTTGCAGTGTGCAGTGTGCTCTGCTTCAAGGTTACAGCCAGCCATGCCCTTTCCAGAATACTCCATTCCATTCCATCCCCCCCCCCACCCCCAGCATTCCATGCCCACGGAGCATGCTCAGTCCTTACTGAGCTGTTTGGAGGCTTCCCCACCCGTACGAGTGCATTTTTTCTTGATAATGTTTGTACTTCTGCTAATATTTGGGTTCCCCAGAGCCTGTTGATAGTACGCAGGGTTGCTGTTTGATGACTGCCTGACACCTTTCAAGAATAGTCTTCTTCAGGTATCACAGGTCTCCATGGGTCATACTTTACCACACTAGTTAAAACAACTCACTCAGAGAATATTCTTTGGAAAGGCGACTAACTGCCCAGATGGGCTCCAATACTCACAAGTCATCCGTGAAGCAATGAGCCGCAGACAGGATCCACCAGCTGCTCAGAACCGCCCCTCCGCAGACATGCTCGCCTTCGGTTTCGATGCTGACCTGCCAGGGAAGTGTCTCAAGTGTAGCCGGTACTGTCCCCTCGTTAGCTGTTGCTACTGTCAAGGACGTGGCTTTGGATTTGGGGCTCAGGCCACAGGAAGAAATAGGACCAGGAAGGTCTTCTTGTAGCTCTGTTGAGAGACGGTAGAAGGAATTCATTCCCTGTATAAGTTGTGCCCTTTTACAGTTTGGGGAGAGGTTGGCTGGGCTGGAAGAGAGCACCTTGGCACACAGACCTGCAATAAGATGACGTGGGCTTTGATCTCATTTCTCCCAGGTCCTGTGTACTGCACCAAGAAGACTCTGGCCTTCTTGCCACCTGGAGGTCAGGAATAAAGGGGCTAACATGGAAAGAGTTTCCACCTACGTGCATGGGGGATCCTCAGGAAGGATGCTAGAAGCAGGAGAACGAGCAGCGGCATTTTAACCTCGTCCTAAAGAGGTCCTCTCTCCTCATGTTCGGAGCAGAAAGCTGCACAAAGCAATCCCTTTGATCCTCATTGTACAAGCCGGAAGAAATCTGTTTGCCTGGCTGTGATGTTGCCCACAGTTCCTCCCACTCCTGTTTGCCCCCATGTGACATCACTCGCCAGCTTGTTCACTTGTGGCGACATCATAATGGCATCCTGGGAGTGCCTGGCTGTGGAGGTCCCAGCAGTCAGGTGGTCCAGGCCTGTTTTGGGAGGCCCCTCTGTTAAATGCCCAAGGGGGTCTAGGGATGCTGGAAGGACAAAGTGTCTTGAGGGAGCAGGGGCCAGGGTTTGGCAGTCCCAACAGGGAAAGGAAAGGTGGTGGGTTTAAAAACTTCCTCTTTCTTTATCTACTTATATTTTACCTCCAAATGTGTCCCTGAGATCCCAGGGCATGTACAAACACTTTGAAGTAACTTAGAATTTTTAGGGGAAAGAATACTATTTCACTCTAAAAAGTGAATACAAATGAGAGGAAACTAGTAATAAAAGGTTCCCCTTTAAACAGACATCTGGCTAAAGAGGGGGCAATTAAGGGGCAAGGGGTTATCCATCCCCCACCAGCATTAATGAACAAGCAAAAGAATGGGTTGAACTTGCAAGCAGGAAGTATTTAACTGAAGGCAAAGAAACCCTCAATAGTGCTTTGCCTGTCCACGCTAGACAAACTGATGTGGCAACTGCATTTTTAAAACATTTAAATCACCGCAAGCAGGTCTGAAAAATCATAGGACAGCACAGAAAAAGCTGGCATGCAAGGAGCACGACTGTCTGTAAAGATTAAATGAAAGGAAGGCAACCCCAGAAACAGGGCCAGTGTGGGAGCAACTGTAAATTCCTAAAAAGGCTCATTGGGGGTTTGTTGGACACAGCACTGGTGACTGGTGAAAGCAGCAGCTGACAGAAGAAGGAGCCATTCACAACTGATTTGGGAAGTCTAGCAAGAGATGCTAGTGTGAGCGTAGGCAGGAGGCTTTGGAGACTGACTCTGCTAGAGCACGTGGGACAGGAGGAGAGGAAGAAGCTGGCTTTGCCAGAAGAGCCATTTTGGATGTTCATGACGGTTTGCTAGTTTGAAAGGAGACTGATGACATTTTTTTTTAATGGAGAGACCACCATGTTCACAACTGAATACCTTCCTAAGCCTTTTAATGAAATTAAGGATTCTTTACTAGAGGCTGTAACAAACCAGTGTGTCTGCGCCTCTGAGGCTGTGAGATAGGAGAGGCTGCAAGACACTCTGCATGTGGATGGAGCCAGGGTTCTTAAAATGTTCATGAACAACCCTACTATTATCAGTGGCAGTACCAAAAAAACAAATTGACTATGGTAGGAATATATTTGTGTATTTGATTTACAAAGTATCCATTGTAATTGGACAAGCAGGAGCCAAAGTTACATCCACTGGACCGGTATCAGCTATGGCATCCATGTTGGCACAGATACAATCGATTTTATCTGCAAAGTGTCTCGCAGATTGATCACAGCATGCTATCAAGTGGTCCATCTTTTCTTCTTGCAGGTCAGAGTGTAACAGGCTCTGACCACCCAAAAAAGCTCTGCTGGGCGACTCTGAAAAGATGCAATGGTGGCAGAGAAGTATGATTTCTTTGCCGCCCTCCTTGCCATGGAGTAGGCTTTTAAATGAGCTCTAGCCTGTGTTCGATTGGATTCATTCAGAGTTTTCCGCCAATGTTGCTTTAGTCAACATCCCACTCATTTCATCACCCACAGCACCCTGGAAAACCGGGGGGGGGGATTGTTGGGCTCCACTGCATGGGAGAGGATGCTCAGGAGCAATTGTCTGTGTCAATTGCCCAGGCCATTTCTCTGTTCCAGAGATTAACCAGAGCTTTGACAGAATCACCTGCTCAGGTGACAGGAAAACCCCTAGAGCCATCAGAAAGTCATCTGGATCCATCAGACTCTTGGGGCGGACCATCTTAATCGCCCCACCCCCCGCCCCTTCAGAGGCTCCAAGTTCAAACAAATGTAAACCCCACCAGATAGTGATCTGTCCATGACAATGGAACTATAGAGAGTTCCTCTACCTCCAAATCACCATCATCCTGCCCTATGCAGAAAACCAGACCCAAAATGTGTCCTGCTACATGAGTGGGGCCAGATACTAATTGGGAGAGACCCATGGTGGCCATGACGACCTGAGCCACTCCCAACAAGGCGGCCTCAGCATGCATGTTGAAGTTCCCCAGCACACATAGGAACATGTCTTATAAGCAACTCACCCATGTTAGAATTATCTACACCAGCCTTCCTCAGCCTGGTGCCCTCCAGATATGTTAGACTACAACTCCCATCATTCTCATGCTGGCTGGGAATGATGGGAGTTGCAGCCCAACACAGCTGGGGGGCACCAGGCTGGAGAAGACTCATCTAAACTGACTGACAGGCTCTCTAGCATTTCAGAAAGGAGTCTTTTCCCAGTCCTACCTGGAAGTGCAGGGGAATGAACCTGGGACCTCTTGCATGTACAGCAGGGGCTCTTCCACCAAGCTATGGCTTCTTTCCATAAATATTTTAGCTTCTTTCCATAAAGGATTGGAAGTAGGGATGGAAAAATGTGTCACCTTGTGTTTCTCTCAGTTTCTAATTTTTTCCAATCTTAAGTTCGTCTCACTTTGTTTTAGCATCCGTTTGCAATTTGGGGGGGGGGTAAGAGTTCTCATTAAATTTTGCACACATTTTCATGCACACTGCTCCTCATATATGCACTTTTGTGTGCACTACCCCCTAATATAGCCATCTCTGTGTGCATTTTTGTGATTGGAAAAGTGCTTTGCAAAATTCGCAGAAGTGCAAATAGGGAAGAATAACGGTGTTTCAGTTTATGCATCGATTTGGGAAGTGGGAATTAGGTAGGTGCGCATTAAAGTGAGAACTAAACAAAATTTCTCCCACATCTCTAATTGGGAGAGGATAAAATGGTAGTCATGATGGACCACCATGTGGCAGCATGGCAGCATCTACAGGGGGAATCAAAATGGAACAGTAGTAAGTGGTCATCTGCAACAGAGAAATGCTATTACAGACATTCTGTCGTCGTCACAGCTATTATTTTCAGCTATTAAACAGAAGATGATTACTCTTAAAGATGTTGTTGTAACTGCAGAGAATGAGAAGCCAAAGAACATACTGATCTAGGTCAACTTTCTGACGATGTAGCTGCAATTCCTTAGATCTACTCAACAAGTCAATTCAAAACTCCACAGAAACCCCATGGATAAGACCCCTGACCAACTTTGGAAGGGAAATCTGGTGTCCAGGCTATATAAGATCTTGCCCCAGAGGATGCCGCACTGGAAAAGAAAAAGGGGAATAAAACAGAGCAAAACAAACAAGCCAAACACAGCGTTTAGGAAATGGACCCATTCTTGCAGATCCACGTGGCCTCTGGCTTTCTGTGGCTACCAAATCAAGCAAAGCAAAGCAAAGCAAAGCAAAGCAAAGCAAAGCAAAGCAAAGCAAAGCAAAAAGTACTTGTAGAGAAAAAAGGAAATTCTTACCATGAATTCCTGTTTTCCTGGAGGGCATTCTGATCCATTTATTTTTTGAGATGCCCCCCTCCTTGGATCGATAGGTAGGGCCAAATGTCTCACTGTATCTTTTCCAATGGGGAGGGGGTCCCGTCCTCCAGGCCTGTACTAGAAAAGCAGCAGAATCCCTTCTATCCAAACTAAAATGGAATACATTAATAAAATAGCCAATGGCAGACCACATCACAGCTGTTAAGGAAACATTCCTTCACTCCCACCGAGGTTATCTGCTCCAACTGTACTGAAGGGCAGCAGGAAGGGTCGGGGGGAAATCAACTGGGCCCCCTGAGTCTTAATCTGTAAAACCAGCACCTCCAAGCTCTCTGACAGCCATTTTGATGAAAGTCCGTTCATCCAGCTATTCCTTGGAGACCCAATGAAGCCTGTTTTTGACCCGTGAGCAGCCTGTTTGCATCACAGCTGGTCACTATAAGTAGGGACTGTAAGGGGTTGCCTGAGTTTGTTTTCCTCTCCCCTCTCCATCCCTTTTCTTTGTGTGTCATGTCTTTTTAACTGCAAGCCTGAGGGGAGGGACTGTTCTGTTTGTATGAATCTGGAAGCAGGGTTTGTTGTTTATTCATTCAGTTGCTTCCGACTCTTCGTGACTTTATGGACCAGCCCACGCCAGAGCTTCCTGTCGGCTGTCGCCACCCCCAGCTCCCCCAAGGTCGAGACCGTCACCTCCAGAATATCATCCATCCATCTTGCCCTTGGTCGGCCCCTCTTCCTTTGGCCTTCCACTTTCCCTAGCATCAGCATCTTCTCCAGTGTATCCTGTCTTCCCATTATGTGGCCAAAGTACTTCAGTTTGGCCTTTAATATCATTCCCTCAAGTGAGCAGTCTGGCTTGATTTCCTGGAGTATGGACTGGTTTGATCTTCTTGCAGTCCAAGGCACTCTCAGAATTTTCCTCCAGCACCACAGTTCAAAAGCATCTATCTTCCTTTGCTCAGCCTTCCTTATGGTCCAGCTCTCGCAGCCATAGGTTACTATGGGGAATAATATTGCTTTAACTATGCGGACCTTTGTTGTCAGTGTGGAAGCAGGGTATAAATCCTTTAAATAAATAATAAATAATGAAATCTCAGAGTAATAGAAAAGGCACAGAACAGCGTAGCTGGAACAGATCCCAGGGATCCTTGTATGGCCACTCCAACATGTGGCAAGGGCAGAAGCCCTAGTCAGTATAATAAGAGCCCACATAGATTGCAGAGTCTGAGAGAAGGCAGTTGAATTACAAGCAACAACCCTTTCCTAAAAGTGATCATGAGACTCCATGGAACCATTTGAATAAGAGGAACTGGATCCTTAACTCTTGCAGGAAACTGGGTGTCTCCCAACTATTGATTATACTCGTAAGATGCAAATAGTCAGGAGTACAACCCAGAAGGATGATACATTCACATTCCTGGGCTTGTTTCTGTTTTGTTTCTAGAAAATGCAGCTGCGGGGGACGCTATGGACTAGGACCGTGGTGTGTGAAGGAGGGTCTGACTTTCCCTCCCTCACACAGTTTTCCCAATGGAAATTGCCTCCCCCACAAACAACCTATTTGCCCTTGAAGGTGCAATTTCCTGCTGTGCAACTAACGGGCACGGAGTCCCTTTGATATGACAAGACAAAACAGTGTACAGTAGGAGGCTGACAGTTTGCCATTGCGCCATCATCCTTATCCTGATGGTTGATCCTGTGAAAAATGGTAGCTCTCTCCAGTTCACTGCTCCTTGAAAGAGACAGTCTCTCAATCCAAGCTGAAACCCACGCACTTGTCAGCTGGTCTTTGTTAGGAGGAAGAGTGCTAAAACCTTCTGAGAAAAGAAAATAGCAACAATAAGTAATTCACTTGCAGGTTTTACACAATTCATTAGGTCTTAATCAAGATTTAGGGTGGTTATCCCATGTGATATCATACAAAGCGAGCTCCTATTCACTAGTACTCAGCAACCCCTTTATGAATGAAACTTGTTTACTTCGATGCATTGGCTCATGTATGGCACCTCTGACTTCACTACGTGTTCACTCATTTTTTAAAAAAACCCTAATCTTGCAAAAAAATTCCTCTCCCACTCCATCAGACCAGTGTGCGAATATGTTACTAGTAAAGAACAATGATCAGGTATTCTATAAATACATAGAAATGCTATGCATTGTTGAATGGTGTTTGGTAAAGTTCCTAACAAGACCAAAGGAAAACTGTATTATGGGATCAACCTAGGCATTGTATGTTCTTCCTGGGAATTCTATGGATGAGATTAAGTGATGTCGACTAAAATCAAAGACAAGAAAAATTAATGAAATATTGTGTATGATATTATTTTTATTATTAATAACACAATTCTTTGTATTATCCCTCAACCAAGTACTAATGCATGATCTCTGGTTCCTTTATGAACCACAAACAATCTAGTCTGGATTCTTCAGAAATACAACATGGCTATGACAAACCTGAATGGCACTTAGATTAGCACAGAACATTCTTTTTAACACAATAGCACCGTTGACTCTGGCACTTAGTCTTACAACAGAATTTCACAAAACCTTGCCCAGTCCGAATTGATGGTTGGGACAGCAATGACAACTCTTTATCTTGAATATCTGATATGAGGACTTTGCCTCTAAAGCTGCAGTCCTATTGCACACTTACCTTTGGAGTAAGCCCCACTGAACACAAGTCAGAATGCAAATGCATAGAACTGGACTGCAAGATAGCTATTGTTACACATAACGCCAACTCATTGCCGGGTATTCTATGGAACGCCTAGACCATCCTTCCCCAACTTGATGCCTCTACCAGGCTTCCATCAACCCTAGCCAGCATGGCCAATGGTCCGGAATGCTAGAAGGTATAGGCCAAAACATCTGGAGGACACTAGGTGGGGGAAGACTAATCTAAGTCAATGTGTGGGAGAACAAATATTTAGTATTTTGCCTGGTGTTGGGGGTGTGGGACCTCCAAGTATTATTTTGATCACCTGAATTGAAATGTCTGTAACACACACACACACACACACACACACACACACACAATATTCTCTGTACTCATCATGCATCGGATGAAATGGACTCTACTCCATGAAAGCTTGTTCTACAATCAACCTTTCCGGTTTTTAAGTTTCCACAAGACTAACACAGCTACTTTTTGGGTCATAAGCCACCTCCTAGCATTTCTTTTGAACCAAGAAAAGCTTTTATGACTCAACAGGATCAGAAGGAGTCCAAAGAAGGGAAGAATTGCAATGAGTTGGATCAATGGTGGAAGACCTGGGGCCTTCTAGAAGTTGGACTACAACCCCCATCATCCCTGACCATTGGCTTTGAGGGCTGGGACCAAAGGGAGATGGAGCAAGGCAACATTATCAGAGATGATAATGGCTAAGATGATAATGACTTCTTAACATTTTAGAGAGATGCTGATGACCTGGGAGGGAGCACTGCTGCTGCATTTATTATTGACTTAAAAAAGCAGTTGCTGTAAACTATTTTATCCAGGTAAAATAGGATGGAGATTTTATGCATAAAATGCCCAGAACCTGTACAACATGGGAAAACACGTTAGTCTCCCAGGGCACTGTGCTGTTGATCTCAAAGTTACCATTCCACAATCACCACTGCAACATTCAAAAGGAGACTCCAGTCCCAAATCGATGAACAAGAATTTATCAGCAACTTCTAATCTATTCATTTAGGTCTCAGACAGTTGAGACAATGGATTTGTTTCCCGCTACAGGTGTTAAACTAGCATAGTAAAGCATAACCAGTTAGGTCTGTTGTGAATGGTCATTGTTTTTATCTTACATATATATTTGACTTTTGTATTGAAATGTCTTGGATCTCTCGCATTTTACTACCTTCTGGTCCTACTGTTTGCAATTTTCTTTCAATCTATTGATTTATACATGCCAACTGAGGAGAATACTTTTTCATGCACATGGTGAGGTGAGTTCTCATCCACAAACATTTGTGCCACAAAAAATCTGTTGGTCTTTAAGGTACCATAAGATTCTTCATTGTTTTTGCTGCAACACACTAACGTGGCAATTCCTCTGGAATGTGTAGAGGACATGTTCACATTATTGCCTTGGCTAGGTCAGACTATAGTGTTGTGACCAAGGGCACAATTTACTGGGAACCTTAATCCGGTGGTTCAGAAAGGCCAAGAAAAGTGAGGAGTTAACAAGTAGGTGTGTCATATTTCTATGCAGAGCACATATGAATGCAACCTCCAATTGAACTGGGCATGACCTTTTTGCAAATGGTGATGAATCAGCAGAGCAAAGAGGACAGGATCAAGCAGCTAAAGTGGGACATTTATTTTCTGGAATGAGAAAGCCACTCCAAACACTTGCTAAGCACAAGGTCTACTACAGTATCAGATTTGCTACGAATTCAAACTGGAGAAAGTATGGTGACTTTAAAGCTGTGATATGTCCCATGCCAAAGAGGTCTCACCCAGCACTCTGTGTGTGTGTGTGTGTGTGGAGGTGGGGAGAATACTGCCCTCCCAACCAATACTACCCAGGGACGTAAAGGTAGCATGAGTAAAGAGCCAGCACCATAATTATACTCCATTCTCCCTTTCACTTCCTTTTCACCCCTGTGGCTGGGAAATTAGAGATAGTGCTGGTTTCCTTGACAGTGAGCAAGAGAACAATTCGGCGGTATAATGTTCAACACAATGCATCCTGTTACTATAGGAACGAGGTGTTCCAGGCATGATGTGGGGAGTTCAGGAGGGAGGGAAGAGTCCTGCATTAGAACGTGGCCAATGGCAGGTGTCTAAATGCATGGGGCATTAGCTCATCGCTGAACAAACCGGCCCATTCTCACCACCAAACCATGGGGTGGAATGAGGATGTCTTGAAATGGTTTGCAGGACTGCGGCTTTAAGCATGTGGCCAATTGACAATTCATCGAATCATAGAATACTAGGGTTGGAAGGGGCCTACAAGACCATCGAGTCCAACCCCCTGCTCAATGCAGAAATCCAAGTCAGAGCATCCCTGACAGAGGGCTGTCTAGCCTCATCTTAAATGCCTCCCTAGGAGAGCCCACTACCTCCCTAGGTTCCATTGTCTTATTGCTCTAACAGTCAGGACATTTTTCCTGATGTTCAGCTGGAATCTGGCTTCCTGTTAACTTGAGCCCATTCTTCCGTGTCCTGCACTCTGGGATGATCAAGAAGAGAACGTGGCCTTCCTCTCTGAGACAACCTTTCAAGGACTTGAAGAGCGCTATCCTATCTTCCCTCAGTCTTCTCTTCTCAAGGCTAAACAGGCCCAGTTCTTTCAGTCTCTCTTCATAGGTCTTTGTTTCCAGTCCCCTGATCATCTTTGTTGCCCTCCTCTGAACCCTCTCCAGCTTGTCTGCATCCTTCTTAAAGTGCGGTGCGCAGAATTCAACCCACATTGGTTTACCACAGCAGAGTAGATGGAAGTGGACTGAATGCAGCAGCATAGTGGCTGAATTCAGGGCTGGTATTCTCATCTGCATGGAGCTCAACAGAGGCCTCAGTTAAGAAATGGCCTGGATTTGTAGCTTCCACAGCAGCATAGTTAACCCAGCCAAGTCTCCCAGCTTTGTCAGCTTCCTTCGTGTAAGCAGGGGTGTCAAATCTCTTTCAGCCCAAGGGCTGGATTCAATTTTGGAGAAGGTTACCAGGCTTTTGGGGATGCTCCAGTGGTGGGTGGGGCTGAAGGCAAAAGACGTGAGGTCAGAAATACCAGCATATTTTAGCTTAAAGCTGCAAGAAACTAAGCAGTCAGAGAGCCATTTCAACCTTTTAGAAGGGACGGGAGGACATACAAATGCTGGGAAACCACCACTTGATCAGTGGGCTGGAGGAAAGGGGGTGGGGACAGGGGAAGTGGACATGGCCATCTGGGGAAGCCCAGAGGCTGGACTGGGGCGCCAGGAAGGCCAGGCCCCAGGGGCTTGAGGGCCAACACCCCTGCTGTAAGTCGAAAAGCAACTCTTAGGCTTGGAGTTCACCTATTTGAGATAATAGCACACATGAGCCATCATTTTCCTTAGCATATTATAACCCTTTATTGCATTCTAGGACATTCTTGCATGACACAGACATTTGGGGCAATAATATAAAGGTACCCATGAGAGGTTAAGATTGCCGGGAGAATTATCAACAACCTCAGATACGCAGACAATACCACCCTAATGGCAGAAAGCGAAGAGGATCTCAAGAGCCTCTTGTTCAGGGTGAAAGTGGAGAGTGCAAAAGCTGGTTTGAAACTCAACATTAAAAAAAACTCAGATCATGGCATCTGGCCCCATCATTTCCTGGCATAAGGAAGGGGAAGAAATTGAAGCAGTGACAGATCTTATTTTCTTGGGCTCCAAGATCACTGCAGACAGTGACTGTAGCCATGAAATTAAAAGACGCTTGCTCCTTGGGAGGAAAGCTATGGCAAACCTAGACAGCATAGTAAGAAGCAGAGACATCACCTTGCTGACAAAGGTTCGTATAATCAAAGCTATGGTTTTCCCAGTAGTAACGTATGGCTGTGAGAGCTGGACTTTAAGGAAGGCTGAGTGCCAAATAATTGATGCTTTTGAATTGTGGTGCTGGAGAGTCCCCTGGACTGCAAGGAGGTCAAATCAGTCAATCCTAAAGGATATCAACCTGGACAGCTCATTGGAAGGACAGATACTGAAGCTGAAGCTCAAATATTTTGGCCACCTAATGCGAAGAGCTTCAGCAAAGGAGATCATTACCTTGTCGTGGTGCTGGAGCTTGAGCACCTCAATGACGTCATGAGCTAAACCTGTGAAGGTTGAACCCAAGATGGGAAGGTCATGGCAGAGAGGTCAGACTAAACACGATCCCTGAGGAAGGAAATGGCAACCCACCCCAATATTCTTGCCATGAAAACTAAATGGATCAGTACAACCAGAGATATGTCGGTATACCATCGGAAGATGGGACTCCCAGGTAGGAAGATGGTCAAAATGCTACTGGGGAGTAACAGAGGATAAGTTCAACTAGCCCCAGATGTGATGACGCAGCTAGCTCAAAGCCAAAAGGATGGCTAGCAGCCGATGGAGCTGGTGGTGAACGACGAATCCGATGTTCTAAAGATCAACACACCATAGGAACCTGGAATGTCAGACCAGGAGCCAGGGCAAATTGGATGTGGTTATTGGGGAGATGTCAAGTTTAAATATAGACATTTTGGGTGTCAGTGAACTGAAATGGACTGGAATGGGCCACTTCACATCACATGACCACCAGATCTACTACTGTGGACAAGAGGACCACAGAAGAAATGGAGTAGCCTTCATAATTAATAATAAAGTGGCTAAAGCAGTGCTTGGATACAATCCAAAAAATGACAGAATGATCTCAATTCGAATTCAGGGTAAGCCATTTAATATCACAGTGATTCAAATATACGCCCCAACCACAGATGCTGAAGAAGCAGAAGTAGATCAGTTCTATGAGGATCTGCAGCACCTACTGGATAGTACGCCAAACAAAGATGTTATTTTCATTACAGGAGACTGGAATGCTAAGGTGGGTAGTCAAACGACATCTGGAATTACAGGCAAGCATGGTCTGGGAGAACAAAATGAAGCAGGACATAGGCTGACAGAATTTTGCCAAGACAACTTGCTGTGCATAACAAACACTCTCTTCCAACAACCTAAGAGACGACTTTATACATGGACTTCACCAGACGGTCGACACCAAAATCAGATTGACTACATCCTTTGTAGCCAAAGGTGGCGGACATCTATGCGGTCAGTAAAAACAAGACCTGGAGCTGATTGTAGTTCAGATGACGAACTTCTTATTGCACAATTTAGAATCAGACTCAAGAGAATAGGGAAGACCCACAGAGCAGTTAGATATGAGATCACGAATATTCCTCATGAATATGCAGTGGAGGTGAAGAATAGATTTAAGGGACTAGATTTAGTAGATAGGGTCCCGGAAGAAATATGGACAGAAGTTCACAACATTGTTCAGGAGGCGGCAACAAACAACATCCCAAAGAAAAAGAAAACCAAGAAGGCAAGATGGCTGTCTGCTGAGACACTGGAAGCAGCCCAAGAAAGAAGGAAAGCAAAAGGCAACAGTGATAGAGGGAGATATGCCCAATTAAATGCAAAATTCCAGAGGTTAGCCAGAAGAGATAAGGAATTATTTTTAAACAAGCAATGTGCGGAGGCGGAAGAAGATAATAGAGTAAGAAGGACAAGAGACCTCTTCCAGAAAATTAGAAACATCGGAGGTAAATTCCAGGCAAAAATGGGAATGATCAAAAACAAAGATGGCAAGGACCTAACAGAAGCAGAAGAGAGCAAGAAAAGGTGGCAAGAATATATGAGAGATCTGTATAACAATATCGGGGATAGATTTTACGGTGTGGTCAGTGAGCTAGAGCCAGACATCCTGAAGAGTGAGGTGGAATGGGCCTTAAGAAGCACTGCTAATAACAAGGCAGCAGGACATGACGGTATCCCAGCTGAACTGTTTAAACTCTTGCAAGATGATGCTGTCAAGGTGATGCATGCCATATGCCAGCAAATTTGGAAAACACAAGAATGGCCAACAGATTGGAAAAAATCAACTTATAACCCCATAGGGAAGCACCAAAGAATGTTCAAACTATCGAACAGTGGCACTTATTTCACATGCCAGTAAGGTAATGCTCAAGATCTTGCAAAGTAGACCCCAGCAATTCATGGAACGAGAATTGCCAGATGTACAAGCTGGGTTTAGAAAAGGCAGAGGAACTAGAGACCAAATTGCCAATATCCGCTGGATAATGGAGAAAGCCAGGGAGTTTCAGAAAAACATCTCTTTCTGTTTTATTGACTATTCTAAAGCCTTTAACTGTGTGGATCATAACAAATTGTGGCAAGTTCTTGGTGGTATGGGGATACCAAGTCATCTTGTCTGCCTCCTGAGGAATCTGTATAACGACCAAGTAGCAACGGTAAGTACAGACCACGGAACAACCGACTGGTTTAAGATTGGGAAAGGAGTACGGCAGGGCTGTATACTCTCACCCTACCTATTCAACCTGTACACAGAACACATCATGCGACGTGGTGGGCTTGATGAAGCCAAGGCTGGAGTTAAAATCGCTGGAAGAAACATTAACAGTCTCAGATATGCAGATGATACCACTTCGATGGCTGAAAGCGAGGAGGAGCTGAGGAACCTCATGACGAAGGTGAAAGAAGAAAGTGCAAAAGCTGGGTTGCAGTTCAACCTCAAAAAACCCAAGATTATGGCAACCAGCTGGATTGATAACTGGCAAATAGAGGGAGAAAACGTGGAGGCAGTGACAGACTTTGTCTTTCTAGGCGCAAAGATTACTGCAGATGCTGACTGCAGCCAGGAAATCAGAAGACGTTTACTTCTTGGGAGGAGAGCAATGACAAATCTTGATAAAATAGTGAAGAGCAGAGACATCACACTGACAACAAAGGTCCGCATAGTTAAAGCAATGGTATTCCCCATAGTAACCTATGGCTGCGAGAGCTGGACCATAAGGAAGGCTGAGCGAAGGAAGATAGATGCTTTTGAACTGTGGTGCTGGAGGAAAATTCTGAGAGTGCCTTGGACTGCAAGAAGATCAAACCAGTCCATCCTCCAGGAAATCAAGCCAGACTGCTCACTTGAGGGAATGATATGAAAGGCCAAACTGAAGTCCTTTGGCCACATCATGAGAAGACAGGAAACCCTGGAGAAGATGCTGATGCTAGGGAAAGTGGAAGGCCAAAGGAAGAGGGGCCGACCAAGGGCAAGATGGATGGATGATATTCTGGAGGTGACGGACTTGACCTTGGGGGAGCTGGGGGTGGCGACAGCCAACAGGAAGCTCTGGCGTGGGCTGGTCCATGAAGTCACGAAGAGTCGGAAGCGACTGACCGAATAAACAACAAACAATGCAAAGAGAAAAGTCACTGGAAAAGACCCTGATGCTGGGAAAGATTGAAGGCAAAAGGAGAAGGGGACGGCAGAGGATGAGATGGCTAGATAGCATCACCGATGCAATGAATATGAACTTGAGCACAGTCCGGGAGAAAGCGGAGGACAGGAAGGCCTGGTGTGCTATGGTCCATGGGGTCATGAAGAGTCGGACATGACTTAACGACTGAACAACAATAACCCATGAGTGGAAGATCTTATGAAACTTCAAGTTTCCCTTTTGTAATGCAGGAATGAAGCCTTGCAGCTCCTCCAGTTATGGGACTGCCCCCAAATCAAAGCTCTCGGTTTTCACTGTTATCTTCAGCCAATGCCCTCATTATCTCAAGCAGATAATAGAAGCTTTATACCACAGCTATGAAGACATCCTGGGATTTCAAACCAGGAATTTGACATTCCTTTAGCCCAAATTAACTTCTGCCAGTGTAACACACAAGCAAATGGTGGCCACAAGCCAGCGGAATGCTAAGGGGCTAACTAATGGCAAATGGGTGTAATTGAACTCTGGCATCCATTTTGAAATGAATAACGCATTTGGGAATTTAGAGTGAAGAACGTGCGTGTGGAGGGTTGTGTGTGCATATCCCTGCCTGCTGTTTCTCCACTCCGAATCCACACCCAGGGGGACTCCCCCCCCCATCCCACCCATCATCTCTTTCGCCTCCTGCCCTGGAATGCACATCCTTGTTTTATCCCTTCAGATTCCTGTTCTAGTGTAGACATTTGTGTTGGCATACAGTCTGGAACATCCAACCAAACCCTAGGATCACAGAGAGTATGTCAATGTAGATGGCAGTAGTGGGATTCTGGTGCATACATATTCAGCAAAATTGCATACTACAGGCCTTCCTGGACTGCACTACTTCAGACTGCAGATGGGGGGGGGGAGGGTTGAATGCCCCTGTACTTAAAAAAACACACACACACAACAACTTAGGAACAGAATTTCCTTCAATATTTTCAGGGGGCCATTCGTCCCCCGTGAAAGGATGGCAGGAATCCTACTCCTTTCGCTATAGCAGAAGAAATTCTGTAACCTTTTCTTTTGAAAGGGTGGGTCTAACCCCCACCCCCCACCCCCGGAACTCCTTGTACATAGAAAACTAGTATGCCAGGCTAGGTTAGTAAATTGGGACAGGTTAGAGCCTTCCCCTGATGTGCCAATTTTCTGTATGCAGAGTTTGTTTTTAATTGGGTGGGGGAAGATTCAAAACTGTAGTTTCTCCTGCCTGTAGGACTGCAAACCTGCTGTTGTGTGGGATGTTTTGCTGTCATAACTCAGCTCTCAGCCCTTCCTTGTGGACAGGTGCCATTGATTTTATTCACCAAAGATCACAGCCAAGCTACATACAAATCCAAAGCACATTCATTTACAGTTTACATCTTGTTTGAAGGCCATGACGTTGTCACATGTGTAAGGATCACCCTTTAAGACCAATAGGGCAGGAAACCCCAGTGCCTCCAAGTCCGCAGTAGCCACTAGGGTGCTTGCTGAGGTACTGCTGATGATATTCTTCAGCATAATAGAACTCCGGAGCCTCACGGATTTCGGTTGTGATGGCACCAAAGCCTTTCTCTGTCAACACCTGTCAAAGGGGGTGGGGGTGGGGAGGCAGAAAAGGGGAATCCATTAGGAATTGTTTGCTCCTATTTACATGGTAAATAACCAATGATGCACTGGATAATGGTGGTGGGAGTGTTTGGCTTTGGCATGGGCTTGAATGCGGCTCAGGCCAAACTCAGTGCATGGCCCTGGGCAAGTTACTCTCTCGGAGCCCCTGTTTGTTGTTTATAAAATGGGAATTACATCCTTCACAGAGTCGTTGCAAAGACAGTCTCACCCTCAGCAAAGTATTTATTTATTAATCTGTTATTTGTTATAAGTCTTTTTATTCCACCCTTCCATTCCCATGGTGGTATACAAAAAGACTAGCTGGGCTGAGGTACCCCAAAGCAGAAATCTTGGATGGCAGCCATTACTATACAGAAAGCATAAACCTTCCAGTCTTTCCAGATGACAGAAGAACAATTATTTTATTAGGTATGTATTTATTTTATAAATATGGGGCAGTATCCAATACTGCTGCTGCGCCTCCACTAGTGCTGTTGCACTCGTGGGACCAGCTGTTAGCGCAACAGGAAGCTAGCTCTTCCTAAAGCAACCCTACAAAGTGGAAATGCTTGTTTCCAGAATGGGACAGGTCAGCAGAGCTCTGCGAGTGCCACTGACCTGCCCCATTCTGGAAATGAGTGTTTCCGCTTGTTTCAGGAATCACTAGCTTACCATTGTGCTAGCCGTGGTTCCCACTTGTGTGGGGACAGCATTGGATGCTGCCTATGGCTAGCATGTTTTGAGTTAGTGAAGAAACAGTAGTATAATTAGGAAGGATAAGTATTTATTTATTTGTTACATTTATATTGTGCCTTTTCCTCCAAGGAGTCCAAGGCAGTGTACATAATCTTCCTCCTCTCAATTTAACCTCACAACAGCCCCATGAGATAAATTAGGCTGAGACTCAGTGACTGGCCCGAAGTCACCCGGTGAGCTACATGGCAGAGTGGGGACTTGAACCCGGATCTCCCCAGTCCCACTCCAAGACTCCTAACTACTACACCACACTGGCCCTACTACTGGGGCTAGACCCTAACCTCCCCCCTCCCCCCATGACACACGCATGTCAAGAGAGCAGGAGCTACAAATACCAACTTTGGATTTTCAAAGTAGAATCATGGAGATGGAAGGACACTATGTGCTGGGGGAAAACATCCAAATCATTTTCTGCTCTGTGCAGTAAAACTCTGCAACTGGGATAAATTATACAAACCAGGTGACTTGGTGCAAACATATGACTGATTCTGCTACTCCTAGTCATATGGGAAAACAAAGATATGCAGAACAATGAAATCACACCCGTGGATCTTTTGGAAATTCACTCTTTGGTTTTTGTATATGGCATTGATTTGGTGTAGGGTTAGGGTTAGGAGGCGTAGCTGGAGGCTATCTATGTATGATGATGTCAAAAGAGAAGAATGCTTACAATACACTTCAACAGTTCCTGTAATTTGGAAAGGAAGAGGGGGGCTCATCCGAAATGGGGTCATACTTGAGCTCGGAAATAAGCAAGCTATCTAATGAATCTTTAGGAAAACAGCTGAGTTAGATGAGCCCAATAACGGATCAAGCCCGGAGGTGGGCTGCTGGGGTTGCCCATCACTGCTCTGTAAGCTGGTGGCAGTAAATTAAAAACAATACCAGCAGCAATAATATTAGTGTAGAAAACAACCAACTGGTTTCCTTGAACTGAGACTGCTCCCAGAGAAGGCCTTTTTTTTGCGATCCCTCTGCCTCCTCCACAGAATATTACAAGGGCTCCACATGGCATCATCTTCCATTTGTAACCCTCCTGTATTTCTTACCACAGAAAATCCCTTAAGGAGGAAAAGATGGAATAATTACACAATGCCTTTTGACTGTAGTGCTAGGAGACATCCGTCTAGAATCATAGAATCATAGAATAGTAGGGTTGGAAGGGGCCTATAAGACCATCGAGTCCAACCCCCTGCTCAATGCAGGAAACCAAGTCAGAGCATCCCTGACAGAGGGCTGTCCAGCTTCATCTTGAATGCTTCCAGTGTGGGAGAGCCCACCACCTCCCTAGGGAATGGGTTCCATTGTTGTATTGCTCTCACAGTCAGGACGTTTTTCCTGATGTTTAGCCGGAATCCGGCTTCCTGTAACTTGAGCCCATTCTTCCGTGTCCTGCACTCTGAGATGATCGAGAAGAGATCCTGGCCTTCCTCTCTGTGACAATCTTTCAAGGAATTGAAGAGTGCTATCATATCTCCCCTCAGTTTTCTCCAGGCTAAACAGCCCAGTTCTTTCAGTCATAGGGCTTTGTTTCCAGTCCCCTGATCATCTTCATTGCCCTCCTCGGAACCTTCTCTAGTTTGTCTGCATCCTTCTTAAAGTGTGGTGCCCAGAACTGGACACAGTACTCAAGCTGAGGCCTAACCTATACTTCTATGAATGCAGCCCAAAATAGCATGTGCCTTTTTTGCAGCCACATCACATTGTTGGCTCATATTCAGCTTGTGATCTACAACAATTCCAAGATCCTTCTCGCTTGTAGTATTGTGGAGCCAAGCACCACCCATCTTGTACCTGCCTGTACTCTTCCTGGGTAGCTTGGCCTTCCTTCCACTTCCTATATGTGTCCCTTTTTTTGTCTTCAGGTCATCTCTAAGCTTTTTGTGAAGCTACATTAGCTCCTTCTATTGTCTTCTGCCTTTTTTTCTTGTTGGAATTGTTTGCCTAGAAGCATCCGAAGTTAACATAAATAGTAAAATGCTGAGGCGTCGCTGTAAGCCTGGGATCTCAGTGACTGAAATAGGCCCAGGTGCTGGGAAAGAAAGAAAGAGTTTCCACAAAAAATGGAAAAGGTGTTTGGAGGAATCCAATTCCCCACTGTGTGTGTGCGTGCATGTGTGCGTGTGTGTGTGCGTACACGTGTATGCTGGCATCGTACAGTGGGGAGTCTAAGATGGTGTGAAAAACAAAAAGGAAACCTCTCTTGTTTACATCTGAAGTCTGAAAGTGGTGTGCTGTGAATAAGCAAAGGATGCTCCCCAAAATGCTGTGTCAGTGAAAGGCCCCCTCAGCAGGAGAGCCAGCAAAACAGCGCAGTCAGGTAGCGCGGTGCTTCCAAGTCGAAGGCATGCTGCAGCTCCACATCTAAAAAGGCTTTCTGTGTTATCTTGTTTATCCAGAACACCACGTTTTGGGGATGCTTTCAAGCAGCAATCTCCTACCCCACCCCTCCCTCCTAAACGCTCAGTGGATAAGCGAGCTGTAAAGCAGAGTTTTTTGCAGCTGGGTTGGACTCCAGCTTCTTAGCAATGTCAAGTATTCATAATGTTGCTTGGGGAAGTAGAAATCAGGTCACTTTTCTTTACTCCCAGTACCCTATGTTCTAAAAATAGTAAGACGTAATGGGAGGCCCAGGGGCCAGATCCGGATGGCAGAGAATAACCTTTCAACCTATAACTCACTTATATTCCCTTAGCAGAGGAAAGGAGCCCTCCAGGCCCAGCCCACATGTTTGGTGCAGGAGTGGCTTTCAGCCTCACTTTTCTACAAATATGCAGCCAGCACCTACCAAATCGAGTAAGGGGGCTTAAACTCTGACCTGCGCACACTTCCTGGTACTGGCCTGCTGGCAAGCCAGCTTGGAAGAAGGGACTAGAGGATCACCTATCCTTGACTTGATCCTAACCAATAGAGATGACTTAGTGGATAAAGTAGCAGTTACAGGAACTCTGGGGGAAAGTGACCATATTATACTTCTTGGTGCTAAAGGAAGCAAAAGCCAAGCATAGCCAAATGTGTACCCTGGATTTTAGGAAAGCCAATTTTAATAAACTCAGAACAATGATAAGTAAAGTCCCATAGCAAGTGACTCTAACGAGAAAAGGAGTCCAAGATCGGTGGGAGTTTTTAAAAAGGGAAATTCTCAAGGCACAATTACAAACAATTCCAACAAGAAGAAAAGATGGAAGACAACAGAAGAAGCCAGTGCGGCTTCACAAAAAGCTTAGAGATGACGTGAAAACAAAAAAGGACACATATAGGAAGTGGAAGGAAGCCCAAGCAACAAAGGAAGAGTACAGGCAGGTAGCACAGAATTGCAGGGATAGCGTCAGGAAGGCTAAAGCTGAGAATGAGCTGAGGTTAGCGAGGGATGCTAAAAGCCACAAAAAGGCTTTCTTCAGCTACGTGCATAGTAAAACACAGAGGAAAGAAATGGTGGTTCAGCTATTAAATAAGGATGGCAAAATGATAACAGATTACAAGGAAAAGGCAGAAGTGCTCAATTCCTACTTTGGCTCAGTCTTCTCCTGAAAGAGGGTCTATGAGCCCCCTGGCAAAGGCAAAGTACAGGCTGAAGGGGCAGGATTGCAGCTTGAGATCAATAGGCATATGGTCAAAGAATGCCTAATTACTTTGAATGAGTTCAAATCTCCAGGGCCAGATGAACTGCATCCTAGAGTCATAAAGGAACTGGCAGAAGAACTCTCAGAACCACTGTCTATTATCTTGGAGCAATAATGGAGGACGGGTGAAGTGCCAGATGACTGGAAGAGGGCTAATGTTGTCCCTATCTTCAAAAAGGAGGAACCTGGGAACTACAGAGCAGTCAGTCTGACATCAATCCCTGGGAAAATTCTGGAGCAGATTAGAAAGCAATCCATCTGGAAGCACCTTGAAAACAATGCAGTGATTCCTCAAAGCCAACATGGATTTGTCAAAAACAAATCCTGCCAGATGAATCTGATCTCATTTTTGGATCAGGTAAGCTCCCTTGTGGACTGTGGGAATGCTGTGGCAGACTATACCTCGACTTCAGCAGAGCTTTTGACAAAGTGCCCCATGATATCCTGATTAGCAAACTAGATCAAAGTGGACTAGATGAAACAATGATCAGGTGGATCCACAGTTGGCTACAGAATTGGACTCAAAGAGTGCTTATCAATGGGATCTTCTCAAACTGGGGAGAGGGAGAGGTAACGAGCAGGGTACTGCAAGGCTCAGTCCTGGACCCTGTGCTCTTCAACATTTTTATTAATGACTTGGAGGAGAAGGTGCAAGGAATGCTTACCAGATTGCACAAGATTGGGCGGGATAGCTAATACTAATACTAATAGCAACAAAATTCAAAGTGACCTTGATAGACTGGAGCACTGGGCAGAAAACAACAGAATGACATTTAATAGGGATAAATGCCAAGTTCTGCACCTAGGAAAAAGAAACCAAATGCACAGTTACAAGATTAGGGATACGTGGCTCAACAACACTACAAACGAGAAGGATCTTGGAATTGTTGTAGATTACAGCTGAATATGAGCCAACAATGTGATGTGGCTGCAAAAAAGGCAAATGCTGTTTTGGGCTGCATTCATAGAAGCAGAGCTTCCAAATCCCGGGAAGCACTAGTTCCCTCTACTCAGCACTGGTTAGGCCTCATCTGGAGTATTGTGTCCAGTTCTGGGCACCACATTTTAAGAAGGATGCAGACAAACTGGAGAGGGTTCAGAGGAGGGTAACGAAGATGATCAGGGGACTGGAAACAAAGCCCTATGAGGAGAAACTAAAAGAACTGGGCAGGTTTGGCCTTGAGAAGAGAAGACTGAGGGGAGATAGGATTATTGTTGTTGTTCAGTCGTTAAGTCATGTCCGACTCTTCGTGACCCCATGGACCATAGCACGCCAGGCCTTCCTGTCCTCCGCTCTCTCCCGGAGTGTGCTCAGGTTCATATTCATTGCATCGGTGATGCTATCTAGCCATCTCATCCTCTGCCATCCCCTTCTCCTTTTGCCTTCAATCTTTCCCAGCATCAGGGTCTTTTCCAGGGAGTTTTCTCTTTGCATTAGGTGGCCAAAACATTTGAGCTTCAGCTTCAGTATCTGTCCTTCCAATGAGCACTCAGGGTTGATTTCCTGTAGGATGGACTGATTTGACCTCCTTGCAGTCCAGGGGACTCCTAAGAGTCTTCTCCAGCACCACAGTCTGAAAGCATCGATTCTTTGGCGCTCAGCCTTCCTTATAGTCCAGCTCTCACAGCCATACGTTACTACTGGGAAAACCATAGCTTTGATTAGATGGACCTTTGTCGGCAAGGCGATGTCTCTGCTTCTTACTACGCTGTCTAGCTTTGCCATAGCTTTCCTCCCAAGGAGCAAGCGTCTTTTAATTTCATGGCTACAGTCACCGCCTGCGGTGATCTTGGAGCCCAAAAAAATAAAATCTCTCACTGCTTCCATTTCTTCCCCTTCCTTATGCCAGGAAGTGATGGGGCCAGATGCCATGATCTTCGTTTTTGTAATGTTGAGTTTCAAACCAGCTTTTGCACTCTCCTCTTTCACCCTCAACAAGAGGCTCTTTAGATCTTCTTCTCTTTCTGCCATTAAGGTGGTATCGTCCGCGTATCTGTGGTTGTTGATAATTCTCCCGGCAATCTTAATTCCGACCTGTGATTCATCCAACCCGGCGTTTCGCATGATGTACTCTGCATATAAGTTAAATAAGCACGGCGACAATATGCAGCCTTGTCGTACTCCTTTCCCAGTTTGGAACCAATTGGTTGTTCCATGTCTTGTTCTTACTGTTGCTTCTTGGCCCTCGTACAGGTTTCTCAGGAGACAGGTAAGGTGGTCTGGTACTCCCATCTCTTTCAGAATTTGCCAGAGTTTGTTGTGATCCACACAATCAAAGGCTTTAGCGTAGTCAATGAAGCAGAAATAGACGTTTTTCTGGAATTCTCTTGCTTTCTCCATGATCCAGCGAATGTTGGTGATTTGATCTCTAGTTCCTCTGCCTCTTAGGAACCCAGCTTGTACTTCCGGTAGTTCTTGGTTCACATACTGCTGAAGCCTAGCTTGTAGGATTTTGAGCATCACCTTGCTGGCATGTGAAATGAGCGCAATTGTACGGTAGTTTGAACACTCTTTGGCATTGCCCTTCTTTGGAATTGGAATGTAAACTGACCTTTTCCAGTCTTGTGGCTGCTGCTGAGTGTTCCAAATTTGTTGGCATATTGAGTGCAGCACTTTAACAGCATCATCTTTTAGGATCTTAAATAGCTCAGCTGGAATACTGTCATCTCCGCTAGCTTTGTTGTTACTAATGCTTCCTAAGGCCCACTTGACTTCACTCTAGAGGATGTCCGGCTCAAGTTCAGTGACCGCACTATCGTGGCTATCAGGAACATTAAGATCTTTCCTGTATAGTTCTTCTGTGTATTCTTTCCACCTCTTCTTAATCTCATCTGCTTCTGTTAGGTCCCTGCCTTTTTTGTCCTTTATCATGCCCGTCTTTGCACAAAACGTTCCCTTGAGATCTCCGGTTTTCTTGAAGAGATCTCTAGTCTTTCCCATTCTGTTGTTTTCCTCGATTTCTTTGCATTGTTCATTTAAGAAGGCCTTCTTGTCTCTCCTTGCTATTCTCTGGAACTCTGCATTCAGTTGGGTATATCTTCCCCTTTCTCCCTTGCTTTTCGCTTCCCTTCTTTCCTCAGCTACTTGTAAAGCCTCATCAGACAGCCACTTTATTTCTTGCATTTCTTTTTCTTTGGGATGGATTGAGTTGCTGCCTCCTGAACAATGTTACGGACCTCCGTCCATAGTTCCTCAGGCATTTGTCTATCAGGTCTAATCCTTGAAATCTATTCCTCACCTCCACTGCATATTCATAAGGGATATGATTTAGGTCATACCTGAATGGTTTAGTGGTTTTCCCTACGTTCTTCAATTTAAGCTGAAATTTTGCAATAAGAAGCTCATGATATGAGCCACAGTCAGCTCCAGGTCTTGTTTTTACTGACTGTATAGAGCTTCTCCATCTTTGGCTGCTAAGGACATACTCAATCTGATTTCGATATTGACCATCTGGTGATGTCCATCTGTAGAGTCACCTCTTGTGCTGTTGGAAAAGCGTGTTTGCTATGATCAGCACAACTTGAATTACTGTGATGTTGAATGGTTTGCCCTGGATTCGTACTGAAATCATTCTATTGTTTTTGAGATTGTACCCCAGTACTGAACAACAACTGCTTTTCCCACCCTTTTGTTCACTATGAGTGCTACTTCATTTCTTCTAAGGGATTCTTGCCCACAGTAGTAGATATGATGGTCATCTGAATTAAATTCGCCCATGCTTGTTCATTTTTGTTCATTGATTCCCAAGATGTTGATGTTCAATCTTGCCATCTCATGTTTGACCACCTCCAGCTTACATTGATTCATTGATCTTACATTCCAGGTTCCTAAACAATATTGTTCTTTACAGCATTGGACTTTCTTTTCACCACCAGACACATCCACAGCTGAGTGTCCTTTCGGCTTTGGCCCAGCCGCTTCACTCTTTCTGGTGCTACTTGGAAATTCCCTCTGCTCTTCCTCAGTAGTATATTGGACACCTTCCGACCTGAGGGGCTCATCTTCCGGCGTCATCTCTTTTAGCCTTGTCATACGTTCCATGGGGTTTTCTTGGCAAGAATACTGGAGTGGGTTGCCATTTCCTTCTCCAGTGGACCACATTTTGTCAGAACTCTCCGCCATGACCTGTCTGTCTTGGGTGGCCCTGCATGGCATAGCTTATGGCTTCACTGAGTTACGCAAGCCCCTTCGCCACAAGAAGGCAGTGATTCATGAAGGGGGGAGATAGGATAGCACTGTTCAAGTACCTGAAAGGTTGTCACAGAGAGGAAGGCCAGCATCTCTTCTCCATCATCCCAGAGTGCAGGACACGGAAGAATGGGCTCAAGTTACAGGAAGCCAGATTCCAGCTGAACATCGGGAAAAACTTCCTGACTGTTAGGGCAATGTGTCAATGGAACCTATTACCTAGGGAGGTCGTGGGCTCTCCCACGCTGGAGGCATTCAAGATGAAGCTGGACAGCCCTCTGTCAGGGATGCTTTGACTTAGATTCCTGCATTGAGCAGGGAGTTGGACTCGATGGCCTTGTAGGCCCCTTCCAACCCTACTATTCTATGATTCTATGATTCTAAAACTTCAGAAACGGATCCAAGGTTCGAGGATACTTTTGCATAGAAGAGAGGGACTGAAAGTCCACCTTATGACAGTGTTTTTTTCAGCTCTCAAGGGCGCAAGGACTAAGCACTCTGAGCAGGAATTGTAACCTCTTACTCCTTGAGACTGGAATTTTAAATATTCACATAAGAGGCTAGCTGTGTTGATGTGTCTCCCTCCATTGCCCACCCCTGGTCTCCTGCTATCCATCATGATGCACACAAACCTCTGGGGGCATCCCTCTCCCTCACACCAAAAGAAACACATCCCTTGATGAAATATGGTGATCAGCCAGACTGTGAACAAGACTCATTAACCGCATCATCTCTAGAGAAATATACTGGGGCACACTTGAGGCTACCCCAACTTCCCATTTCTGGATATGGCCGCCCCTGATGTTCCAGTGCACAGGTGAAAGCTAACCCGTATGCCTGAGTTTCTCTTTGAACATTGGAGTGGCATATACTATTTACAGGGACAGTCCTGATCAACTCGCGCAGGGATGAGCACAAAGTCAATCTCCAGATGTTTTGGATTTCAAATCTGAGCATTCCTGACCACCGAAGCCCATGCTAGCATGGGCTTCTGGGAGTTGAAGTCCAAAGTATCTGGAGATCTACCTTTTGCCCACCCTTGAACTAAGGTCCTAGGATGTCACTGACATTCTTTTGTCCATATATTGTCTGCTGGGAAGAAACAGAGGTAGCTGCCTTACACACAATCAGACCCATGGTCCAGCTAGTTCAGCGCCGTCTACACTGACTGAGGCTCTGCACAGTTTCAGACAGGGTTGTCTCCCAGCCATAACTGGAGATGTCAGGGACTGAACCTGGGGTCTTTTGCATGCAGATCAGAGACTCTACCACTGAGCTACAGCCCTTCTTGCCCCCAATGGATGGATGCATACTGATTCTCTAATAGGTGATGGTGAGGGGATGCATTGACCTCAGTGCACATTACATTTTGAAGAACTGCTATGGTCAGCTTTTGACTGCAAGGGCCTCCTTCGGAAGCCATTCAGGGTAAGATACTTCTGCAGAGTAGGTGAATCCAACACATAGCTGGGAGACAGAAGAGCCTTTAGCAATGTGAAATGAGGGCTGGTGTGGGAACCAGCAAGGCTCAGGAGTAAGAGTGTCATGCCAGAAGTGTTATACCACCAGAAGAGTGACCCTGTTTTTGTCTGTGAAATGTTGGCGGGCCTGCAGGGGAAGCTGCGTTCCAGGGATGGGACACTGTTCCAGAATTCTACACCTCTTACTATTTTTATACCTTCCTTTGTTTGCAAGTTCTCATAGCTCAGCTTTCCTTAACCTTGTGCCCTTCAGATGTGTGGCCATTGCATAGCTCAGGCTTCCCTAACCTGGTGCCCTCCAGATGTGTTGGACTACAACTCCCAACATGGAGTTGGCCATGCTGGCTGGGCATGGTGGGAGTTGCAGTCCAAGACATCTGGAGGGTGCCAGGTTGGGGAAGGCTGATGTAGCTGTTGCCTTCTTGGACCTAAGCGGCTCTTCTCCCTTTGAGGCATTCTCCAATCAAGGGCTATCCATTATATCACCTGTCTCCTTTTTTCTACAGTCAACAAGGCAAGCTCTTTGCGTCCCTGCTCATAAAATGCGTTCTCTGTCCCCCAATTCGTTCCAGTAGCAATTCTTTGCATCTTTCCAGGCAACCTCCTATCTCAGGTTGCAGAAGCCCCTGATGCATTAGAGGAAAGAGGCAGAGGAAAAGGGAGAGAGGGAGCAAGGGAAAGTAATATGAGGGATGTGCCACGCCTTTCCAAGAGAACTTGGCGTTTGCAGCCTCTCTCCTCCCTGCCAGCCATGGAACAGCAGTGACTTGGCAAGAGTTAAAGAGACAGATGTCAGTCTCATCTGGTTGCCTTGGCTCCAGTTGTTTGTTTAAAATGAACAGCAAAGCCAAGCAAGCATGGAGGTCTTTGTGCCCAGGGAGAAAGGAAATGAGCAAAGTCTTTCTGGTCAGTGCCTCTGTCTCTTGAAGCTTGTGCTGGTTTGCATAGCTTGAATGAATGTGATGGGGCATGTGAGGCAAAGAGTATGCATGTAAGAGAGAGAGAGAGCCACCAGGCCGAAACTTAAACAAAGGGGATGAGGGTACGCTTGAAGGCTGTAGCGTTTTGTGGGATGTGCACAGAAGAGCAAATGAACCTTTTGTACATTCCAGAGCCATGGCATTGACTGACTCTTGGGTATACTTAAGGTTAGGAATGTCAGAGAAATCTACAACAGATTCAAATGAGTTCAGATTTCTCTGAACCCGACCTGTGGACTAGCCTTTTCACAGTCACACAGATTCTGTGGTCTTGCAGACCAGTTTTTCAATTTGGGGGAGGATTTGTGCTAGTTTGCATTAGCACTAATGTGCATTAACTAACGCAGATTAGCATATTTTCACATTTGCGCAAGTGCACATTAGTGAGAATTATTATTCGACAAAGGTCCGTCTAATCAAAGCTATGGTTTTCCCAGTAGTAATGTATGGCTGTGAGAGCTGCACTATAAGGAAGGCTGAGCGCCGAAGAATTGATGCATTCGAACTGTGGTGCTGGAGAAGACTCTTACGAGTCCCCTGGACTGCAAGGAGGTCAAATCAGTCCATCCTAAAGGAAATCAACCCTGAGTGCTCATTGGAAGGACAGATACTGAAGCTGAAGCTCAAATATTTTGGCTACCTAATGCGAAGAGAAAACTCTCTGGAAAAGACCCTGATGCTGGGAAAGACTGAAGGCAAAAGGAGAAGGGGACGGCAGAGGATGAGATGGCTAGATAGCATCACCGATGCAATGAATATGAACTTGAGCACACTACGGGAGAGAGCGCAGGACAGGAAGGCCAGGCGTGCTATGGTCCATGGGGTCATGAAGAGTCGGACACAACTGAACGACTGAACAACAACAATTATTATTTATTTACAATATTTGTATACTGCTCCACATCCAAAGATTTTGGAGCGGTGAACAGCAGATAGGATAAAAGAATAAAACTATGTTAAAATAATTAGTATTTTTAAAAAGAAACAAAGTTCGGATAAATTAGCACAAGTACAACAAAATTCTGGTTAAAAAAATCCAATTCAATGAGTGGAACAAAAGACAACTGACAATCCACAAAATACAGATGGAACAGATTTAATAAAGTCCACACTTCCCTACTTAAGATGTAAGTCCCACTGACTTCCCCGGAGCATGTTAATGACGCAAGAGCCTGTTTCAGATGCACAAAATTGACAAAAGGGGGGCTGGCTGTACATACAGATACATTAGGGTACAGTGGAGGCTATATCAAATTATCAAAGAAAGAGGTAAAGAATAATGGGAATACAAAACACATGTTCAAGTAAAGTATGCTTAGGATCATAACCTTATCTTTGACCATCCTCTACACCATCAAGTCTTCAAGCAAGTCAGCCTGATGTTCCAGGTCAGGGTGCTACAGCAGCACAGAGATGCAACTGGCAAGGTTGAAGCATGGCCACAGAACCGCCCAGTACTCTGTGCCTATGGTGCAAACAGTGGCTTGGAACAACAACCTCTGTGCCCTGCAACGGCAACTCAGGTGAGCACCAGCCTGAAGGCCCACTGGCTGCCATAAAGCAGACTGTCCCCGATTTTGGTATGAACCTGTTACAAAAGGGACTGCAATCGATGGCTACTAGTCCTGATGGCTCTACACTACTTCCAGTATCAGAGTCAGTATGCCTATGTACACCAGTTGCTGGGGAACATAGGTGGGAGGGTGCTGTTGCACTCATGTCTTGCTTGTGGGTTTCCTGGGGGCAGCTGGTTGGCCACTGTGTGAACAGAATGCTGGACTAGATGGACCCTGGGTCTGATCCTGCAGGGCTCTTTTTATGTTCTTATGTTTCATACAGCCATGGCCAACTTGCCATTACATAGGATCTGCTGCAGCAAAGTCAGCGCAAGCCATTGAAACTAGGCATATCTATGGGACCATGTTGTCACATATACAAAGTTGTAGTTGCACTTTTTGTGTTCCTGACATGTTTGGTCAACCCAATAGCTATTACTTTAGTTTTCACCTGTGAGGCACAAGGATGTGGGGCTTGGCAAATAGGATTTTTGAATATTTTGTGAATGGACCAAAATCTTATATATTGCGCAGCACTTGAACGTGGAGCCAACCAACCTTCTCTCCCCATCCTTGCTGGGTCCATGTTTTCACCCTTGTGAGTGGAATGGCACTTTGCCAGCTAGGGTTGGACAGATTGGTCTATTTCTGGTCCATCTCAATTTTGCATGCAGTTATTTATAAGCCTGTTCTTTCCTAGTTCCACATGGATGTGTGATTAGTACAAAAAAAAGCACCTGCATAAAAATCCATAGATATGTATACATATTTTGAGGTATTTTCTCACAAAATGCACGTTTATAAATGTATTTTATCTAAACGTTTGCATTTCTGAATGTGCCTGATCCTAAAAAGTGCATTTTTAAAATGCCTTTTAGTGCATCTTTTAATGTATTGCATCAGGTCAGTTCACATTGAAATTCTCAAAAATGAATTCCTCAAGAACGCCTGGTGCCAAGAGGCGCAGGGGACACCACCACAACCGCGGGTGGATTAAGGTGATGCACGAGGAACTCTCACTCTATATATGACAAAGAAGTTAAGAACAGTAAGACAGCCATGTTGGATCAGACCGAAGGCTTGTCTGATCCAGCATTCTGTTCTCACAATGGCCAACCAGATGCCCCAATGGGAAGTCAACAAGCAGGACATGAGTGCAACAGCACCCTCTCATTCACATTCCCCAGCAACTGGTTTACAGAGACATCCTGCCCCTGATACTGGAAGTAATATACAGCCATCCTGATTAGGAGACCTTGGTAACCATTTTCTCCCTAAACTCCAAAGAGTGCAGGGAAATGGAAAGGAATGCACACATCTGAAAAAGGAGCATGGGAAAGAAGAAATGATACAAAGCAAATAGTCCATAATCAACACTAACCACATTGAGTTTCCCATCACCACTCAATGCATTGAGTATTTTTGTACTAGTCTCCCAGAACCAATCCCAGTGGACTACAGCAGTTGTCAACAGTGCCAGAACAATATCAAGTCTTGAGTCTATCACTGAACAAAATATGTCAACACCAGAATAGCCTGTGGAGTAGTGCCCTGTTTAAAAAGTTCAGCTCAAACTATTCAGGATTCTGTTGACATTCAAGAGTATCCAGCCACGTGGCCCTTTAAATGGACCAAAGGTCACACGGGGAAGAGCCTGGAAGCTTTTGGTTTAGCTCTTAAGTTGCAAGTGCTGTCAGAGCATGAAAGTCATCATTCCAGGCCAGAAAGACCTGCTGATCGTTGACCTTCTATCACAACCTGAGTTACTATATAACCAAAAAGCAAAACCAAAAAAGGGGCCTGACTGTGTGTGCCTCTTTGCATACACATCAATATGTGTGAGGAGAAGGGCTGCATTGTAGGGAAACTTGCCAGCAAACCCACTTTTGGCGCCATCTGCTCGGAAGAGAGCAAGCACCTGTTCGGAGCAGCTGCTGAACGGAGAACGTAGGTAAGAGAAAAATCAGTTTCATTCTCAACTTGGCCTGCTGCAGGTAACACATGGCCCTCACCAACGGGAATGCCAACTGTTCCCTTTTAAGCTTGTCCTAATTAGGAAGTGGAGAGCGTTGTGAAATCTCAAAACTGTTCCGTTAGATTATTACAGGAAGTTTCCAGAGACATGATGGCAGCCCTCCTCCCTCTCCCGAATGTCAGTTTCAGTTGTTCTTTTTATTAAAATGCCAAATTACTGGGGGTGGGTGGGGGAATGAAAAGAGCATCCCAAACTTTTTTTTTCACACCCTAACCCATGTCTTTCTCCTCTATCTCCATCAGTGTTGTCCCTTTTAGTAACCAAAGCATAAACACACACACACTTCAGATTTCATTTACAAACAACTCTTTTAAATGTGATACTTTTATCATATATTTAAAGTATCACCTCCCTCTTTCAGAGAGAACATTTCTATAATCTTTTCAAAGGATATTTAGGTTACAAACAAACTCTTATAATATGCCTAGGGGGCTTGGATAGTCACCAACATTGCTGAGGGGACAGAAAGTGTTCCCTCATCACCGCCCCCCCCCCCCGCAACATAATGTAAGAACAAGAACATAAGATGAGTTTTTTATTTTATTTTATTTATTATTAAATTTATTAATCGCCCATCTGGCTGGTCACCCAGCCACTCTGGGCGATGTACAGAGTTGTGTTGGAACAGACTAAAGCCTTATCTAATCCAGCATTCTGTGGCTATCACTACCTTGTGGGGTAGCGAATTCCTTAGTTAATATATGTGCTGGGTGAAAAAGTACTTCCTTTCGTTTGTCCTAAATCTCCCACCATTCATTTTCACTGGATGACCCTGGGTTTTAATATTATGAAAAAGGGACAAAAACATAGCTCTATCCACTTTCTCTACGCCATGCATAGTATTATATGACACATTGACTTGGTTCGCACATGACAGCTCACTGTGGCTTAGATAACCCTCAAATAACCCATGGCTTATTTTAGGGTTGAGAGTTGTCTAACGGTTAAACAACCCCTGCTGCCTGGGTTTGCATGACACAACAAGCCACAGCAAGCTGGCCACCTCGGGACGCCAGGCAAATATGGTGCCTGGCATGACACAACAGCCCCCACCAGTAAATGAAGCCATGGTGGGTTGTCGTGTCCTGCGAGCCAGGGCAGTGTGTGCAACATCTTCTTGGAAGGACTGGGCGTAGGCCCCTTTGGTTGCCCACTTGACAGTGCAATCTTATGCATGTCTGCTAAAAAGAATCTCCAATTTGGTTTAATGGGGCTTACTCCCAGGAAAGTGTTTATGGGACTGGAGTCTCAATTTTAGCTGCTCTCATCAGTTATTCTTGATTATTGCTGTAGGATTCTGTTGAAATCCTCTGGTGTGTATTTTGTTTACTATGAGGGATGCATAAGCCCAGTTTATGGACAATTCAAAATCTCCTGTTAAATGTTATCCAGAGATACTGAACCCCACTAGTTTGCAACTGAATTGTGGCACAATGCTGTTGAAGAACATCTGTGCTTGGAGGAGCTTTTCTGGAAGATGGAATTTAGACATCTCCTCTTCTGCTGTATGAAGCACCTATTAGGATTCAGTGTAGTGTGTTTGTGGACCCTGATGGCAAAACATATGCATCACACATTCTGCATCTGATCAATCATTGTGATCACTAAATAGGCAAAAGTATTGGTTTGATTTTGGAATAGGGGTGGCTGGGGGTGCCAGGCAGACACACACGCCACAGCAAGGGTCCAAAAGAGATCACCTCCCCCCTTGCTTCACCCACCCCTAAACAGCATGGTGACAAAGGAAGTATACCAGAAGCCCAGCCATAAACCTTGATGGTTCTCTTCCTCTCTGCTGCTAAAAATGCATCAAAAAAAGGGAAGATCAGAGACAGCTCCACCTAGGAAATCAGGCCCAGAGAGCCTGGAGGAAAACAAGCTGCACCATGGCAACATGTGTCCCTCCACTTTGCCCATTGCCTAGAAATATTTAAGAAGAGATGGGGAAAACATCAAAGGGTGAGGAGGCTGTCTGAATGTGGTAGGGGTAGACAAGATTGGACTCGATGATCTTATAGGCCCCTTCCAACCCTACTATTCTATGAAGATGATCTTCCATGAACTGAGTCTTCTCTTTGCCACAACATGCATATGTCAGGCCCAATATCAGGGGTCAGCATAGTTGGCACCTGTCAAGGCCCACACCCTAGCAGGTGGCCCACTGTCAACCTCCAGAGAGAGGGCCAGCATTGTGAGTAGGCATGGTTGGGCACCAGCCAAGGGTCCACACCCCACCAGGGACCCAATGGCAAGAGCACCCTGGTGTTGCTCCTCCTCTTCATCATTGCAACCTGCTTGTTCCCATGCCTCAGACAATGGTGGTGGTGAGAAGGAGGAGCAGTAGATACCATGGCCTACTTGCTCACTGGCTCTCTGCTTGTTGGCAAGTGGTTGCAATGAGGAGAGAGAGGAGGAGGAGCGAGAGCAGCTGGTGAGATTGGCAGTGTGAAGGGAGCCCATTGAAGGTGTCTTGCCCAATGGCCCTCAAAAACCCAGAGCCAGCACTGTCCAGAGCCCACTGACCCTGCTACTCCTCTTTACTGCCCATTCACCTGTCTCCTCCGAGTGAGCAGCTGCAGGAGTAAGGAGAAGGGGCCTCTGCTCACCTTATATTTTTCCTATGGGCAGTGGTGTGGACTGGCTCCAGAGGGGCTTGGCAAACAAATGGGCAGCAGCAACAGTGATGAAGAAGAAATGGGGCTCTCATTAATGTATCTTGCTCACCCCCACCCCCAAACACCTGGGGCTGACACTCCCCTCCCTTAGCAATCAGCTGAAAAAAATAAAACACCCTTGGTATTTCTGCATGCAACAATGCAGAAATGTTAATCTCAGACTTCGAAACAACTATCTGAATGGAAGAGGCTGAAGCCAAAATCTGGGGGGGGGGGGAGCAGAGGTTAAAAAAACAGTACTAATGAAACGGGGAAAGGTAACATGGAAGGAACAACCCCTCCCCCCCTGACAAGGGTCCCTCTCCTACTCCATTGTGCTTGTGTCATTAGTTGAGCCTGTAAGTGCCACAGTTTGATCTACAAGGGCTTGGCCATCTCTTTGCTTCTAATCTCAGGACCACGGAGAGCTCCCAAATGAATAATGCAGTGTTTGTGCTTTCCAAGCCAACTCCATTATCTTGCTGGCTACACCTGGCACATACGAGACAGATTTCCCTTCACTGAACTGTGCAGGCAACTGCTTGTGCCTTGAGACAGAGAGAGTTCTAAATCAGAGTTTCAATACTGACAATCCCGTAAACGTTTCCCGTGGTCACCTTCACAATAAAGAAGGAGCACAACGTACCTTTACGCCGCAGAGGGAGGTGGGGAGCTGCCTTGACATGAAGAGGAGTCTCCTTGCTTTGCAAGGAATGGGAAGATGTAGGGCTGTGTGACATCTGATCCAGCCCAATGTGTCATGCTCCTCAGAGTGTCCCCTCTCTGAGATGAGGTAGGTGACAACAAGGGACAGGGACATTTGGGTCATAGCGCAGGGGTGCAGAACCTGAGGCTCAGGGGCCAAATCTGGCCCTCCAGGGATCCCCAGAGGGCTACACCCCCTTCGACTTTTCCCCTGACCACCAAAGGTTTCCTGACTCTCGTGAGGACTTTCCCCATTCTAAAAGGTTGAAATGCTTCTCCTAAGGCTTACTTACTGGCAGTAAGAGCTGTAAGCTCAAATATGCAGGCATTTTGGCCACACCCCCTTTGCCTCTGGCCACACCCCCTTTGCCTCTCGCGCTGCCCATCACTGCAATGCAGCCCCCGAGAGCTTCTCAGAAATGGGATTTGGTCCTCAGGCTAAAAGAAGTTGACCACTCCTGTTGGAGAGCCTCATTTGTGGAACTCCCCAACTCCCCATTCCATGAATGCTTTCCTCAAAGGGTTTTAGCCGTCAGTTGAAGACAATGAACTTTGTACAAGTTTTCAGTGGGGCTTAGCACCCCTGGATTGTTTTAATCATTTCAGCTGCTCTTTGTTATGTTTTTATGCTGGAATCCCTGCCCCAGCTTTTTTATTGTTTTTATATATTGTGAGTTGAACTATGTTGTAAACTGCCTCAAAAATCAAGACTGATGGCCCAGACCATTCTTCCTAAACCTGAGCCTGCCAGATGTATTGGACTACAACTCCCATAATCTCTAGCCACTCTGGAC
Organism: Heloderma suspectum; assembly: GCF_057233095.1. Taxonomy (NCBI): domain Eukaryota; kingdom Metazoa; phylum Chordata; class Lepidosauria; order Squamata; family Helodermatidae; genus Heloderma; species Heloderma suspectum. Next base: position 434,870,719 of record NC_139458.1, read on the forward strand.
ATGCTAGCTAGGGATGATGGGAGTTGTACCCTCCACTTCTGGAGGGTACCAGGTTGGAGAAGCCTAGTCCAGACCATGAGATCACACCAAAAGTTTCCCCCGGGGTGGAGACACTTGAAGTTGGGGTTGGTGGAACCTACCACTCCAAACCTTCATTAATCCAGAATTTTTTTTAAAAAAGTTGAATTAATAATCAACGGCAGCTCTTAGGCTTCATCATGTGCCTGATGACACATGATGTATCCAAATGGTCCTTATGGCCTTGGCGCACCCCGCGCTCCTCCTGGCATGAGACTGACCTCTCTGTCCCTGCTTTGCACTACCTCCTGGAGGTGAGAGTGGTGGGAGTGGAGGCTCAGAACTACTGGTAGAGATGCCAGGAGAGCCACGCCCTTTCATCACCCTCACATGTGCGCAATGCCTTTGAGGCAGCTGGGCATGACAGGAAACAGAGACTTCCAAAATGAGAAGAGCTGTTTTCTGGCTCTTTTGGAGATGGAAGAACACCCCCAAGGCAGGCACGGTGAACCTTTTTCAGGCTGGGGGTTGACTTCCAATTTGGAAGCATCTCGGGGGCTGCATTCACGCAATGGGCAGGGCCAGGGGCACTGGGGGTGGGACAAGGACAGAGTTGGTGGAACCACTTCATTTCATTTATTGCATTTCTATACCGCCCAATAGTCAAAGCTCTCTGGACGGTTTACAGAGATTAAAAACTTTAAAAATACAACATTATACACAATATAAAAAACGTTTACATACAAACTTATAAACGGACAGCAGACGTGTATGCACACACATGCACGCACACACAATTTTAACAATCAACAATAAGAAATCCAAGACCCAAACTAAAAACTTTATCATACGTTGCCAAATGCCTGAGAGCAGAGGAAGATCTTAAACTGGTGCCAAAAAGATAACAATGTCAGTGCCAAGCAGGCCTCACTGGGGAGTTCATTCCATAATGGGGGGAGGGACACCAAGAAGGCCATCTCCTTTGTTGCCACCTTCTGAGCTTCCTTCAGAGGAGGCACGTGGGTCAGAAGCCAATGGTACTCCTACACAGAGTAGACCCATTGAAGTGAATGGGCCTAGTCTGGAGAGGACTACCACTGTATACTGCCCCTGGAGGAGGGCCTGAGATGATGAGCGTAGTGTACAGATAGGTTAAAAGTAAAGTGGGAAGGGCCAGATGTCATTCATACCACCAAGCGTACAAGCCACAGCTCAATTCTAGGCATGTCTACTTAGGAATTACCCTTGGTGCAATGGCTTTCATGCCAGCAAAGCACAGCCCAATTCTATGCAGGATATTTGAAGTTTGAACTCTTTAAATACCCCCTTATCTCCACTCACTGCTCAGAGATAACAGCAGAAGAAATTGTGGGCTGGGTGAGGAACTACTGAGGTGTACTTCTGGCCCAGAGTCCAGAGGTTCCTGCCCCTGACTTCAAAGGCATAAAGTTACATACATGGGATGTCTGAAAAGGGCCTGAAAGAACTAGACCCCATTCTGGAACTGGGCCGTATTTTCTCAGGGGTAATCCACTGGGGGCTGAAGATGCTGGTGTGTGGGGCCAGAGCCAAAATTGAGCAAGGCCATCCCTTCTCTCTCTCTCTCTCTCTCTCTCTCTGATATCCCCTTCTCTCTCTCTTGTTCTCTCACCCCTTTTCTCTCTCTTTCTGCCCCCGCCTTCTGTTCTTCTCTCTCTTTTCCTCCCTACTCAGCAGGCTGCCAGGGCAGGGACAAACTGCTCTTGCCAGATGGCCAGACCAATCACTTGCAGAGGGCGCCCCCCTCCTTCCATGGCTCCTTCCATTTTGGCTCCACCACCAGACCATTTTACCCTCCTTGTCAGAGGTCTGAACTCACCACTTTCACAGGGCTTCCTCCTGCTTCCATTGTTCTGTTTGCTCAGCTCGCCCCCCCCTTCTCTCCCTCTGGGCTGCCCCCACCTGTACGAAAGTAGGCCAAAGGTCACAAGAGCTGCAAGTTGCCCACTCTTGCTATACACACTTATCTAGGAGTAAATTTTATTGAACTCAATGGGACTTAATTTTGAATAGACAGCCCTAGGAGTCATTCATTACATTTCCATTCATTTATTACAGTTCTATAGCACCCAATAGCCAACACTCTCTGGGTGGTTTACAGCATGATGAAATAAATAAATAAATAAATAAAATAGAACCTTTAACATTCAAAAAATTAAAGCGGTTTGCAACAGTTAAAACACTTAACAGTAAAATTACCAGGACCTGATAAAACAACTGACATTAAAAAGCCCCATCATATGCCATCAAATGCCTGGGAGTAGAGGGAAAGGCTTAGAGGAAAAGATTGTGCCGTAGCAGTGTAGTCCTACACATATTGTCTTGGAGATAAGCCCCACTGTATTTAGTGGGTCATACCCCCTATGGAAAAATGTATAGGGTGCATTTCCAAGGACAAGTGTGTATCTCCAAGTATTTTAGATTTCAATTCCCAGCACTACTGAGGATTCTGGGAGTTGAAGTCCCAAACATATGGAGCTCTATCTTCTGTCCACCCCTGCAGTGGGGCAAACTTCAAAGTAGACATGCATATCCCTGGGCTTGCTGGAGTAAATATGGCAGTTTAGGTGATAAGACATAAAGATCGATGCTTATTTCTCACATGATGAACGACAACAGCAGCTTCACACACTGAGGTATGAATAACTTCAGTGATCAGGTGACTCATGGAAGCAGTGATTTTTGTACAGGACAGCCTTCTCAGGTTGCCTGGGGGTAATGGGACTTGTAGTCCAACACATCCTGAAGGGCACCCGGCTGGGGAAGGCTGGAATAGAAAATGAGAAGGGGAAAAGCAGTATTCTTGTTATTAGTAGTTAGGGAAGAACCTGTGATTTAAAAAAGGGGAGGGGGGTTTCAATCTTTTCTGTGCTACAGCTCCCCTTCCTTGCTAAAGCTCCAGTTGAACTGAAAGATCCTCCCCCATCATGCTGTTATAGTTTAGGTTCTGCTGGCATCTCTGTCTCAGAGAGGAAGACAAGCAGGAAGCTGAACACTCCACAGCTGAGAACGTGCAGATTTGGAAGCAGCAGGCAGGACCAGATGGGAGAGTGATTACTGAGGCCGAAAGTTATAGTCTTTTAAAAAATCTTGGCATTTGAAACAGGAGGAAAAAGAAAAAGAAAGAAAAAAATGACAAAGAGTAGATCAAAGTGGGCTAGGTTTGTTTTTGGAAACCTTTCTTATCTCACTCCTTTTCCAACAGTCAGAAGCTGCGAAAGAGTTAACTTTCTCCCACGTAAAAAACCAGACCAGGACAAAGTAATGCCAGTCATGCCAGACCAAGGTTGGGTTGATCTATTGTCTCTGCTTTGGTCTTTCTCTTAGATCTAAGACAGATTTAACACAGCCACTGTCACATGTACTCATATTCCTTTACCTCCAACCTGCACTTGAGACAGTTTCCAAATACAATGCAAATCCAGTTAAGATGTAAGTTATCAGTCCATTACACTCAAACCAGAGAGAAAACACACATGCACACACCATACATTGCTGCAGAATAGATGACCTGAAACAGCCTTCTCCAGCCCTCCAGATGTGCTAGACTACAACTCCCAGCACTGGACCTGCTGGCTAGGGATGGTGGGAGCTGTAGTCCTGTACATCTGGAGGCCACCAAACTGGGGAAGGCTAGCTCAAAAGAAATCACATAAAAGCAGCCTCAGTTTGCAAAGGCCTTCCGAACAAATTGGGTCTTTCACAGACTTTGGGAGAAGGCAAGGGAAATGCCACTGCGAAATCTCTTCTGGCAAGTCAAGCTGCAGGCTAGGAAAGAATCCAGCCTGAAACCCTGAAGAGCCATTGCTGACAGTGAGTGTTGACAATACTGGGAGAGATGGGCCCAGGCTCTGATGAGGCAGCTTCCTAGGTTCCTAGCTGCGGCGGAAACACCAGTCTGCCCATTCCTGCTGCTGTTGAGCAAATCTCTTGGGCAATGGGTCCTTTGCCCAGCACCCTCCCCACAGAACACAGCAGGCCTGGGGAACATAGGAAGCTGCCTTATACTGAGTCAGACCCTTGGTCCATCTAGCCCAGTATTGTCGACACTGACCGGCAGCACCTCCCCAGGGTTTCAGGCAAGATTCTTTCCTTGCCCTACCTGGAGAAGTCGGGATCAACTGAGACCTTCTGCATACAAAGCATGCGCTCTATCACACTGAGCCATGGCCTCTGTGCTCTTTACACAGGGAGAGGCGGTGTCTCCAAGTCCCAGGCCTGATCGGCGAAGCTAAGTGAGAGCCAGCACAACCACACAGTAAGGCCACAGAACGTGGCAAGGTGTCGGTTGCTGGATGAGTATGGCATCTGTGGAGGGGGTGTCTGCCCAAGAGCAGCAGGGCATTGGCTTGGGAGGATATACAGAAGAGCTGCCTTATGCTGAGCTGCCACTCAAGAGAGCTGGAGCGGCACAGTGGGCAAAATCTGGGAGGCCGCTGGTTCAAACCTCATGGCTGTCAGAACTCACTAGGTGGCCTTAGGCTGCACAGCACTTTGTTCCCCCTTGTCTGCAGTATGGGGAAAATAATACTGTCTTACCTTACGGAATTACTGAGCTAATGTACATTAAGCACTTTGAACACAGCAATAAAATGCAATGGGTTAGTGATTTAGGTTCACGTGTTTCTGTTATTACATCTTATCACTCAGCCCAACTCCTATTGCCATCAGTTCACTGACAAAGTACATGAAGACTTTTGACTTCAGAAGGCTGAGGCCCTTCCTTCTCCCAAATCCCAAGCATTAAAAGAACATCTCTCCCAACAAAAGGAAGGAAAGACTAACAGCATAAAGAAATGAACACAGTGCATGCAAGGGAAGGATAGTAATTAATGCTCCTTAGTATCTAAGGATGCAAGACATTTTGAGAAATATGAACAAATTAAATGACAGAAAATCTCAAATGGTTCCTGACACCAAATGATTGAACACCTTTATTTGCTTGGGAATTGCAAGGTTTGTGACAGCAGCTCAGGAACTCAGAACAAGGCTGGAACCATGCACTGTACCTCCTGCCTTGTACCTTGGGGTCCTGGCTGCTTTTCTCTGCAAAGTGGCATCAGGAGGGGCAATTTCGAGGGGAGAACTATATATTAAAAGCACAACACAGCTAGCAGGTAGGAGGAGTGGTGCTTACGCTTTGCAACAGAATACACACATGTGTGCACACACCAATCAGGTTCCAGACCTGTGTTTTTGTTGCAGAGACAGGCCAGCAACCCCCCCGGGGGGGGGGAGCAGTGGGGAGAAAGAAACAGGCAGAGGAAGGGTTAAATAGCCCTTCTCCCAAATGCTAGAGCTCAAGACAAAGGGAGGAACATGTAGAGGAGATTTCTCCAACCTGATGCCTTCCAGAATTGTTGGATTGCAACTCCCACCATCTCCACCAACAGCTCTGCTGGCTGAAGATGATGGGAGGTGCAATCCAACACATCTGGAGGGCATCAAGTTGGGAAGGCTAATGTAGAGGGAAGGCAATAAAGATCAGATGGTGAGACTTAGGCGTACGATTTTGCCAAGAACAGTTCAAATAAATGCTGCTAGCCTAAACTTCACTCTCTTTAAATTTAAAGAGGCAGGTCAAAAAACATGTCCCACTGAAGGTTTTCCATAAGGCTCCATTCTGCAAAAGTCAAATGTTAAGTCTCAAGGCAAAATACTAACAGAATTTTTTTTTATATAGAAAAAGGTTTTAATATCTCCCTCGTATTTCTGAGGCTTTTGTCATGGTTTATGTGTTGCTACTGACAATCAAAGCTCTTGCTGGTTGATGGCTTCCAAGAAGTAAAGAATAGAGTAAATAAAATTGCTCTGATTTCATTCTGAGTCTTTACCACTTAACGCACACACACAGAATAAAACTAAGGGTGTGAAGTACATGTCAGTGTTGCCAGATGAAATGAAAAGTCCTGTCTCCTGGAGATGCACCACTCATGCCAAGGACGAACAGCCATCAATGGGGGTGGGGGCAAAAGAGAGAATTTTCCCCAGGCAATTTAACTTGATTCAAAACAGGGTAACTTAAGCGATAATTACAGAAATGCCACCTGATCAATGCAAGTTCTCGTGGACAGGAGTGACTAATCGTGGAGGCTGAAGTGTTTTGCTGTGTAATGGTGAATAGAGCTGCAAAATCATTGTGGTGATGAATAAAATGGCTCTATAAAACCTGTGAAGATTACATGGTTCTCGCCATCATCACTAGCTCAAGAACAAAACAGGGGCGGGGGGAATAAGTCCAGACCCAGAAAAAGTTTTACTTGAGATATATTGAGTAAGGTAAAGAGAAAGGCAATTTGTTTTCACAATGAGTCTCAAGTTTAATGCGCTTGAATGGATCGGGGAAAGAAAACATTTCAGAGTGATGGAAACCTCAGCATTTATGGAATGGACATCTTATGGGCAATTGCTACAGATGGTCATGATCGTCTCAAAGCTGATATACCGATGGGCTGAAAGCGCAGTTATATATTGACCCCACTGCCTCACAAGAACATGGTATTAGGTCAGAACAAGAGCCTACCTAATTCAGCATTCAGTCTTCCAACAGTTTGCTAGTGACGCAATAGATGGAAAAGGTTCCAGCTGAGCCTCTCCTAAATATGCTCATTCTCAGCATGTGGGCCATTTTTGAAGTGTATGTGTGTTGTGGGTGGGGCAAAGAGACATTAAAAATGCACCCACCCACCCCCCCGCCGCAGCCTGAAGTGGAAAAGTACTGGAAGGGCTCTACTATATCATTCTGGTGACTGTGCAGATCAGCTCTAAGTCACATGTTATGTCCCTCCTCTCAGCAAGGGAAAAATAAGAGTTAGAGATATACATAAAAAAACGAAATATTCAGGGGCAAGCGAATATCTGAGTCTTTTCTTACAAAAAACTGCTGGTCAAAACTAGCCTTAAATGGACTGGGGGAGGCAAAACTGAGTCTTTCGCGACAGGGGCTGCTGGGTGGCTCTCTAAGAGGGCACCAAGAGCAGATGCTAACTTACTTACTTACTTACTTATTTATTTTCTATACCGCCCAATAGCCAAAGCTCTCTGGGCGGTTCACAAAAATTAAAACCAAGCGGCACACAATAAAACAATTTAAAATATATAGAACATTAAAACCACAATATGACAATACAACCACAATAAAACCTAGCAGCAGTGCAGGAATTTAAAATACAGATTTAAAACAGCAAAGCTAAAAGTCGAGAAAGCTAAAATGCTAAAATGCCTGGGAAAATAAAAAGGTCTTCACCTGGCACCAAAAGGAATACAATGTAGGTACCAGGCGAACCTCACTAGGGAGCTCATTCCACAGCTCGGGGGCCACAGCAGAAAAAGCTCTCCTCCTAGTAGCCACCCGCCTCATTTCCTTTGGAAGGGGCTCTTGGAGAAGGGCCACTGAGGACGATCTTAAGGTCCAGGCAGGCACATATGGGACGAGGCGATCCTTCAGATAACCTGGCCCCAAGCCATGAAGGGCTTTAAATATTAATACCAGCTCTTTGAATCGGGCCCGGAAATGGACTGGCAGCCAGTGCAGCTGAAAAAGTACTGGCGTAATATGAGCTCGCAGGCCAGTCCCTGTTAACAATCTTGCTGCCCTATTTTGGACCAGCTGAAGTTTCCGGACCGTTTTCAAAGGCAGCCCCACGTATAACTCATTGCAGTAATCCAGACGAGAAGTTATCAGAGCATGGATAACTGTAGCTAGGCTCTCTCTGTCCAGATAAGGGCGTAGTTGGTACACCAGCCTAAGCTGATAAAAAGTGCTCTGTGCCACTGAGTTCACCTGTGCCTCAAGTGACAGTTCTGGATCCATGAGCATTTGCAAACTACAAACGTGATCCTTCAGGGGGAGTGCAACCCCCTCCAGAACAGGTTGAATATCACCTAGCCAGGCAGACGAACCACCTGCTAACGGTACCTCCGTCTTGTCTGGATTGAGTTTCAGTTTATTGGCCCTCATCCAGTCTATTACCATGCCCAGGCCCTGATTCAGAACGGCCACTGCCTCACCTGGGTTTGATGAGAAAGAGAGGTAGAGCTGGGTGTCATCCACATATTAATGGCACCTCAGCCCACACCTCCGGATAACCTCCCCCAGCGGTTTCATGTAGATGTTGAACAGCATGGGGGATAAAATAGAGCCCTCTGGAACCGCATGGCACAATTGCCATGGCACAGAGCAATAATCCTCCAGCACCACCTTCTGGAATCGGCCATCTAAGTAGGGGCGGAACCACCGCAGTGCCTCCAACTCCCAACCCAGACAACCTATCCAGAAGGATACCATGGTCGATGGTATCGAAAGCTGCTGAGAGGTCCAGGAGAATCAACAGGGTCGCATTCCCCCCTGTCCCTCCCCCTGTACATATATAACTCACATATATGTACATGGGAAGATGCCTTATCCAAGTCAACCGTTGGTCCACCTAGCTCAGTACTGCCCATACTCCCATTCCACAATGTGGCACCCTCTGAATAGATTTGACTACAACTCCCATCAACTTCAGCCCATGTGGCCAATGGGCAGGACTGATGGGAGTTGTAGTCCAAAACATTTGGCAGGCACCAGTTTGGGGAAGGGTGGTCTAAACTGACTGGTAGTAGCTCCCTGGATTTTGGAAAGGGCTCATTTCCAGCCTACCAGCTGTGGGGAGCAGGAAACCATCAATCCTCCCTCCCTCCCTCCCTCCCTCCCTCCAACTCTCCCTCTTCTTCTTCTCTTCCCCTCCACCACTCACTTTCTTCTTTAAAGGTCAAGTTGTGGCTACAGCATGATGCCCTGTTCCCTTCAGCAACCACCAGCATTGGTGCCCCTGAGAGGCAATCCCAAGGGACATCTTCTTGGGACTTCCTGGGGGCAGGAGGCGCATCCACCAGCCCCTGCAACGGTGGGATGCGGGGGAACCCATGGCATCTGCTGATCACACCCCTCTAGAATATTATTGTATTTAGGGACATAAAATATAGGAACACAGGAAGCTGCCTTATACTGAGTCAAACCCTTGGACCATCTTGCCCAGATTGTCAACACTGGCTGGCAGCAAAGGCCTTCTGGGGTTTCAGGCAGGATTCTTTCCAGCCCTACCTGGAGATGCTGCAGACTGAATTTGGGACCTTCTGCATGCAAAGCAGGTGCTCTGTTGCTGAGGTGTGGGCCCTCCCCTAATTCTGCCAGATGCCAACAAGCAGAACACACAAAGGACAACATAAATTTACCAAAAGCCTTAAGGCCAGACGGGGCTCATTTCTGCTTCTGTGAGGGAGAAAACCTGTCACAAAGAAATTAGAAGCAAATTTCTAATTTGTGGGGGAAATGCTTGAAGTACAAAAATTAAAACATAAAAATAAGAGTGTGTCTCCTTGCTGGGGAAGGCAAGGCGCAACTCAGAGCAAAACCTGGCCTGCTGTCATTTGAAGCCCTTTCCCTGCCAGCACATCTCATGATGTAGTTGTTCAAACACAAATATCAGGCCAATAACACACACACACACTTGCACCAGCCTTCCCAACCTTGCACTGAACTTGGGAGGTGTCGTGAGGCATTATTCACACTCCATCTATTTATCACTTCCTCCTCTTAAGCACCTGACCTTGTCAAAAAGCTTAAAGGTTATTTTTTGTAAATTATAAATGAACAAGACTGTTCTACTTATTTGTCAGCATCTGGAAGGCCAGGTGAGGTCAACCTCGGCTCAGAATTCAGAATACTGTTCTGGGGGGGGGGGCATGAGGTGGGGAGAAGTGACCTGGGTGTGCATTGCAATTCCCTGCTCCCTTCAGCCTAGCCGGGGTGCTGCTATATTCAAAGTGATTTGTCATACAAGCACCAATATGCACAGCACTGGCTGCATGTTGATGTCTTTGCTGTTGTCATGATCCCAGAGTCCAGCAGTAACCTGGACATGGACTCAGAGGCTGAGGAACCAATGGTCCCAACAGAGAAGGCTCCAGGCCCAAGAACCACTGTGGAACAAGAGACCCCTGACCCCAGAGCCCCTTGATCCCCATGACTCTGGACCAACATCTGTGGTCCTTGAGCCCCGCTCCAATGCTGGGCCTGCATACCATCTCCAAGAGCACCACATTCCAGGGAGCCCATGTGCCAATGTCAGCAGCAGGCATGGCATGAGGGAAAGATGGAAGAGTGGCGGGCTCCAGGCTGGAGGCCTGGCTCCTTAAGGCAGGGGTGTTGAACCTCGGGCCTGTGGGCAAAATTCAGCCCACATGAGGTCCAATCTGGGCCTCCTGGGCTCCCGAGAGGGCCATGCCTCTGTCCCCTCAATCGTTTGGTGCTTTCCCAGCCTTTGGCAGTTTCACCCATTCTAAAAGCTGATATGTCTCCCCTAAGGCTCTGTTACTGGCAGTAAGAGCTTTAAACCAAAATAGGCTGGTAGTTCGGCTATTTTTAGCCCTGCCCTTTTGCTTTGAGGTCCTGCCCACCACTGGAATGAGGCCCCCAAGAACTTCTCTGAAATGGAATTTTGCCCTTCGGGTGAAAGAGGGTCATGCTTGTATCCATGTAGCATCGGCTAGGCCATGCAGGCAGAGTCTTTGATGCCGCTGATTCTGCGCTTCGCTTCCAGCTTTCTAAGGCAGGCAGTGATTCACTGGAGATTTAAGTGGTTCCTGGCCGTTATTATGCATACTAACTCAACCCATGCTGGCTGAGGATGATGGCAGCAGTGGTCAAACACATCTGAAGGGCATGAGGTTGTGGAAGCCTGGCACGGATAAAAAGACAGACAGATAGGTATAGATATTATAATCTCTTTTTGATTGAATTTTTCCATTCTTGAATGTAGGGCAGAAGCTACTTTTAAGAAAGACAAAGTTGAAGGCAAAATTCCATCTTTGCTTGATGTTTTCACATTATCAATGGAAGGGAACTGCATTCCCCCCCACCTCCCAAGACAGCATGATTGTATTGATCCTTACTGTGGATTCTCTGTAATTGTTTCAATGGGCCTTTATAAAATGTTTTATAAAGATGCGTGAAAGAGCATCTGCTGCACTGCACTTTGGACATTTTGCTGCACTGCAGCTGCAGTAAGAAAAAAGCTGGGTGAGCCAAAGCAGCACGTATCCAGATGATGCAATATGGCTACAGTCTCCACAAGCAAGTGATGCTAGATGCTGCCAAGTTTCAAATTAGCTCCTTGATTCGTTAGAAACAACAGAACAGTTGACACATACCCCCCCACACACACACATCTTGCCACCCACACCACCCAGAGGAATCAGAGAATCTTTACAATTGCTTTTCTCTATTCAGCTACTCCTGACTTTTCTTTAAATTTCTAATGTCTTCTAAAAAGTATTTTAAGTGGGCCATGGACTTCTTTTACTGCTGATTGCAAGGGGGAGGCCCATAGCTCAGTGGCACAGGCCCTGCTTTGCATGCAGAAGGTTCCAGGTTCGACCCCTGGCATCTCCAGGAAAAACTCCTGCCTAAAATTCTGGAGAGCCACTGCTGCCAGTCAGCGTCAACAGCACTGAGCTTGATGGACTCAGTATAAGGATGCCTCCTATGTTCCTAAGGTAGCTTCTGTCACTCACACGGTAACTGCTCCTGCGATGCTGTAAAGGAGCAGATGTGGGTGGAGCTTCCCCAACCACCCATTCACTTTAATGGATGGGGAAGCTCATGTATGCCACCTTGGACTTCCTGGAGGAAAGGCAGGATATAAATGAAACAAACAAGAGAACAACATTTCTAAACAGCAGCAAGCTATTAGAATTCAAATGCAACTTCTTGAATCTTGTCTGGTTTTAATTCATCTTTGAGGCATACTTTAAAAGAACCAGCACCTTCAGCCGTTCATCTAATGGATGGATCTGATGGCAGCAACACAGCAACTCAGAGGCCTGGTTTGCCTGCCATATCAACCCACAGTTAACCAACTGTAGGTTCTTAAGAAGATGAGCAGGAGCGAGTGAATGTGCTGGTTTGCCTGTTCATGCTGCAATAAACAACGCAGAAATGCTCCATCCTTGGTTGTTTATCGTGATGTCCGAATCTGACATACTGGATTGTCGGAGGACAAACAATCCAGAGTTTGAGCCCATGTTAATCATGGGATGTTACAAGGTGCAAACTGGGTCACTGACTGGCAACAGCTCTACAAGGGTTCAGATCAGGGTCTTCCTCAGCCTTACCTGGAGGTGCTGGGGATTGAACCTGGAATCTTTTACATGCAAAGCAGGGGCTCCCCCATCCCTCCAAATGTGACACATGGATGTTATTTCTCAACATGCCACATTCAAAGCTTTACAATTCAAACATTTTTGTAAGATGTTGAAAAACAATTCTTAAAAAAATCAAATCAGGAGAATATGAACACTGTTTTTTTTTGTTGCATGCACATTTCAAATGACGGAAAACCTCAGGATTTCGTCAGCTCCCCCCCGCCCCCACTTTCGTTTCATTTCTAACTGTAGTAGAATACTGAAGGGCTGCTTTCCCAGTTTAAATTAAATGGATTCTGCATTTCAAGAAAATGTAACCCAGGGGCTTTTTACAAACCAAACATATGAAGGACTATACACAAAATATTATTAAAAAAAAAACAAACGGGAATAAGAATAAGACTAACAAATAGGAACAAGATGGATAAGAACTGAGCAAACTGACCAATGGGTCCATTGCTTCCTCTCAAATGCTGGCCTGAGAGCCCGCCCATCTCCCTCCCTCTGGTCAGACTCAGAATACAGAACGGCCTTGACAGGATGACCCATCGTAACGAAGGCTCCATTTCTTGTTCACGAATGCACGGATGACAGCAAAGATTTTACACACAGAAGCCTTTTAAGACTGGAAGGGCACTGGAGAGGAGAGATGCTCTAAAGGGCTCTGGTGTTCCTTTTTGTCCTTGAACAGATCAGTAGAAGAAAAAGATCGCATTCCTCTGTTCGCTATGTGTGCCAGCATTGCAGAATACAAGAAAGACTCATGGGCCTGGCTTGTGCAAACCACAAACGTGTGTGTGTGTGTGTGTGCGCGCGCACATGTGTTGGTGTAAAGCAGCACAACAGCAAAGCAACAAGGAGACTCTGGATCCACTGTGGATGAAATCAGTCTGAAGGTAAAATTAAAAATGTAACAGCACAGCTACTGATGAGGACAGAAGCCGAAATGTTTAGCTTAAAATATATTTTAAAACTATGTTGTCAGTCTTTCTGTCTTTCATACACACACACACCTGCACACGCCAAAATGTGAAGCCGACACCTTGGTCAAAGGGGTGGAAATGAGACTTCTGGTCCTTATGGCCTGAACCTAAAGCAGAAGGGAGGGTAAATGATATTGCTGTGATCCTGTCTTGGCCTCTGTCCTCCAAATGCATGCCTTATTGCACAGTAGTTGCATTTGGGAGACATAAAAAATGTTCACATTTGAGGACAGTCATTTTTATTTTTCTAGAGAACATAAGAAGAGCCCTGCTGAATCAGACCAAGGGTCCATCTAGTCCACCATTCCATTCACACAGTGGCCAACCAGCTGCCCCAAAGGGAAGCCCACAAACAGGACACGAGTGCAAGAGCACCCTCCCACTCACGTTCCCCAGCAACTGCTATACAGAGGCATACTGCTGGAGGCAGTATACAGCCATCATGACTAGTAGCCATTGATAATCTTATCCTACATTAATTTGTCTAAGCCCCTTTTAGGGCCATGTGAATACGCAGAACCAATTTTCAGCAGCACCAACGACAGTGATACATGACCGTCTGCTTGCCTTCGCATGCAACTAACTATGGGGTACCCATTATTCCAGATGGGTTAATGTGGTGTCGGGAAGTGTCAGCCTGCACGTGGAGAGTAAAAACTGCCCAATCCTTCCAGCCCTCTTTGATGCCTCGTCTTATTTTAGTTTAAAGTGAAAGTTACAGACTAAATCACTAAAGAAGATCCCAGTTAGAGAACATGTTCCCAAATAAAATTGGCAAGATCAAAGGGGGGGGGGGTGTACTCTGGAGGACAGCCAGAGGAAAGCATGTCCCCTTGTCAGAGAGAACATTAATTCTCTCTGTAACAAATTCTCACCCAGTGCTCTCCAGCCTCATGATTTTTTGATGGAAAGATGGTGCTAGGATGGTGTGAAAGGATCACGCGCTTCATGTGCCAGGCAGCATTGTCTTTAGGTTTGGGCAGTGGGTGGTGAGCGAAGGAGCTGAAAACAGCCTCCAAGTCACCATCCTACCCGAAAGCGGCTCCGGATGCCAGCTGAACGTGCAAATCCTCCTGCATTCAGCCAGCCAAGCATCTCCATGACATCCAAAGCTGCTCCAAGAAATGTACTTTTGGAATGTACACACTGTTCCTGGTGATATACTTAAGGAAGTCAGATGCTCTTCTCTCACTGTGCTGTCAAGGCAGTTTTGCAGCAAGGCCTACTCTGCATCCAAGTGCATATCTTGGTGGGGCCTGTAAACTTTTGATTTGATTCCTGCCCTGCTTTTAAAACTCTGCAGTTTTCGGTTGGTGCTAAATACATGCATTTTATATAGCACTGGTACACTGAACGATTGCCAGGGATCATTATTTTGCTGCAAAGCCAAGCCAAAATGCACAAAGTCTTTCCTAATTCCGCTCTTTACAGAATGTAGCTTCATTTAGCCATTTTGTTTCTCTGTTTATTTTCCTGGCATTCCATTCCACATGTAATGAATCATGATTACCTAACTCTTCCTTTAAGAATCTCAGGGTGGAATATATGGTTCCCCTGTTTTATTTTCACAACAGCCCTGTAAGGTAGGTTTTTTAGCTTTCTAAATTTTTATCTTTGCTGTTTTAAATCTGTATTTTAAACTCCTGTACTGCTGCTAGGTTTTATTGTGGTTGTATTGTTATATTGTGGTTTTAATGTTCTATATATTTTAAATTGTTTTATTGTGTGTTGTTTGGTTTTAATTTTTGTGAACCGCCCAGAGAGCTTCGGCTATTGGGCGGTATAGAAATGAAATAAATAAATAAAATAAATAGTGCAATTGGCCCAAGGTCACCCAGTGAGGTTGATGGCTGAGCGGGGATTTGAGTCTGGGTCTCCCAGGTCCTGGTCTGACACTCCAACCATTACACCCTTTCTGTTTTTTAAGATCAGGTGTTCTCTCACGTGTGGGCCACGGATGATCTCCCAGCTCTGAAGATCTGACCTTGCCTAAAACAATGTATATGAAGCTCCCAGCCAATGAAAGTCTGATCAGCAGGGACCAATCAGGGCAGGAGAAATCCTGCAGTACCAATGAAAGGTCACTTCCCAGGTATTCCAGAGTAGGCAGAAGGGTTGATACCTCTGCACTCAAAATACAAGGATTCTGCATTTGAAGGGATCCATGTACCACAGCAACTGCCCTACCATCCACAGTCTTCAGGATTGGAGTAAAATGGAAATATACAGGGATGTCAAATGGGTGGTATTTATTTTTATTTATTTATTTATTTATATTTTATTTATTTATTTCTATACCGCCCAATAGCCGAAGCTCTCTGGGCGGTTCACAAAAACTAAAACCAAACAACACACAATAAAACAATTTAAAATATATAGAACATTAAAACCACAATATAACAATACAACCACAATAAAACCTAGCAGCAGTACAGGAGTTTAAAATACAGATTTAAAACAGCAAAGATAAAAATTTAGAAAGCTAAAATGCCTGGGAAAATAAAAAGGTCTTCACCTGGCGCCGAAAGGAGTACAATGTAGGCGCCAGGCGAACCTCACTAGGGAGCTCATTCCAGAACCGGGGTGCCACAACAGAAAAAGCCCTCCTCCTAGTAGCCACCCGCCTCACTTCCTTTGGCAGGGGCTCACGGAGGAGGGCCGCTGATGATGATCTTAAGGTCCGGGCAGGCACATATGGGAGGAGGCGATCCTTCAGGTAACCTGGCCCCAAGCTGTTAAGGGCTTTGAATGTTAACACCAGCACTTTGAATCGGGCCCGGAAATGGACCGGCAGCCAGTGCAGCTGGAAAAGTACTGGCGTAATATGAGCTCGCAGGCCAGTCCCTGTTAACAATCTTGCTGCCCTATTTTGGACCAGCTGAAGTTTCCGGACCGTTTTCAAAGGCAGCCCCATGTATAACGCATTGCAGTAATCCAGACGAGAAGTTATCAGAGCATGGATAACTGTAGCTAGGCTCTCTCTGTCCAGATAAGGGCGTAGTTGGTATACCAGCCTAAGCTGATAAAAAGTGCTCCGTGCCACTGAGTTCACCTGTGCCTCAAGTGACAGTTCTGGATCCAAGAGCACCCCCAAACTACGAACCTGATCCTTTAGGGGGAGTGCAACCCCCTCCAGAACAGGTTGATTATCACCTAGCCGGGCAGACGAACCACCCACTAACAGTACCTCCGTCTTGTCTGGATTGAGTTTCAGTTTATTGGCCCTCATCCAGTCCATTACCGTGCCGAGGCACTGGTTCAGAACAGCCACTGCCTCACCTGGTTTTGATGAGAAAGAGAGGTAGAGCTGGGTGTCATCCGCATATTGATGGCACCTCAGCCCACACCTCCGGATAACCTCCCCCAGCGGTTTCATGTAGATGTTAAACAGCATGGGGGATAGAATAGAGCCCTGTGGAACCCCATGGCACAATTGCCATGGCACAGAGCAATAATCCCCCAGCACCACCTTCTGGAATCGGCCATCCAAGTAGGAGCGGAACCACTGTAGTGCAGTGCCTCCAACTCCCAACCCAGACAACCTATCCAGAAGGATACCATGGTCGATGGTATCGAAAGCCGCTGAGAGGTCCAGGAGAATCAACAGGGTCGCACTCCCCCTGTCCCTCTCCCGGCAGAGGTCATCCCACAGGGCGACCAAGGCAGTTTCCGTTCCAAAACCAGGCCTGAAGCCCGATTGAAATGGATCTAGATAATCCGTTTCATTCAAGAGTGCCTGGAGCTGTCCTACAACCACCCGCTCAAGCACCTTGCCCAGGAAGGGGATGTTGGCCACTGGCCTATAATTGTTAACATCCTCTGGGTCCAGGTTAGGCTTTTTCAGGAGTGGTCTAATTACTGCCTCTTTTAAAGCGGCAGGCACCACTCCCTCTCTCAAGGAGGAATTTACAACCTCCTGGACCCAGCTGGACAACCCCTCCTTGTTTGATTTAATAAGCCAGGAAGGGCAAGGGTCAAGCACACAAGTGGTCGATCGGACTTGGCCAAGCACCTTGTCCGCATCCTCAGGCCTCAGTAACTGAAACTCATCCAATAAAACTGGACCAGACGGTGCTCTGAACGCCTCTACCAATGGAACTGCATTAATCGTGGTGTCCAATTCATGACGAATCTGAGCGACTTTATCCTCAAAGTGCCGCGCAAACCCGTCACAGCGTGCTACCGAGGGTTCCACCGTCTCTCTCCCTGGCCCAGAATGTAACAGGCTGCGAACCACTCGGAAAAGCTCCGCCGGGCGACACTGAGAAGATGCAATGCTGGTGGAAAAGAACTGCCTCTTTGCCACCCTCACCGCCACAGAGTAGGCTCGATAGTGGGCTCTTACCTGTGTTCGGTCAGACTCAGCACAAGTTTTCCTCCACCTGCGTTCTAGCCGTCTCCCCTCTTGCTTCATTGCCCTCAGCTCAGGTGTATACCAAGGAGCTGGCCGGGCTCTGCTCAGAGGGAGAGGGCGCTTGGGCGCGATCGTGTCAACCGCCCGAGTCATCTCTGCATTCCACAGAGCGACCTGGGCTTCAACAGGAGCACCAGCCATACCAGCAGGAAAATCCCCCAGAGCCCTCTGGAATCCAACGGAATCCATTAATCTCCGGATTCCGTTAATTAATCTCTGGTACCTTTTTAATAAGTGGTATTGGGTGGGCTATATTTGGAAGAAGAGGGGTAGCTTTCTTGAAGAGCTGGAATAATGGGTAGAACAGCCTTCCCCAAGCTGGGGCCATCCAGATGTGTTGGACTACAACTCCCATCAGCCCATGATGGCTGGGAGTGATGGGGGTTGTAGTATAACACATCTGGAAGGCACCAGGCTGGGGAAGGCTGGGGTAGAACCTTGCATAAACAGGCTTAAGAGATATAGAAGCATTTTCAGTTGTATAATACAGTGATCATCCTTCTAATCTAGAAGAGGACGTGATATAAATTGGAGAAAACACATTATGTGAGTTTAACTGTCAAGGACATCAATCGGCTTCGCAGGACTGTAAGTGGGTTCCAGGGTTACGATGCAAGTTTTTAGTTCTATGCACAGCAACTGTTCTAGCACTAGCACATAACTCTCTCTGATACATATCTACCACTGTTAGTGTTTGTATGGGGGTAAGCAGTGGTCAAGATGCCCAAAGGAGAGGCTCTGATGAACTGGTTGACAGTCTACCAGATCCATAGACAAAAGTGGAGACCCTCAGGATGTGGTGGCTGTGATGCTAAACTGGATGCTTCTGTGCTGTTCGTGACAGATAACTCTTCGTAATGATTCACAGATATGCCATAGTATGAAAGAGGAAGGTCTGCCATTCCAGAGGAACCTCTATTGCTGCACAACTATGAGTTCTAATGTCATCTGATACTGAAAGTCTGCCCAAGGTTCTGGTCAAAACTGAAAGATGACTCAGCCAATTGACAAGGGTTAAATGTGCAAGGAAACAAATTTAATATCATATGACAGAATGTTTCTCAATTTACGTATGGCTTATTTCTTCCAGTGACCTGTGTCATAAATAAAAAATGCAAATTAATTCTGAAACAACATAATCGGCTGCAGCACCCACTATGTACAGCAACAGTTCCAGTCATGAAACTTGCAGTTTTGAGATTGAGGGTAATTTTGCATAGAGATAGCCAATTAAAGCTTATTTATTGTTTACTCAGATTTCTAGCCAGCCGCACCCTTAGGGAATTTACAGTTTAAAAACATGATGTAGAAAAACACACACACCACAACAAAACCTATGCAAATCTCACCCTCCTCCAAACTTTCAAAACACACGATTGGGCAATACCTTTATTTGATCCAACGGACATGCCACAAAATAGTCAGCAAACATTCCCTCCAACCACTAAGCCATGCGATCCAATTTGGCCTGTATTGCCTTTCTTAATGCCTAGTACACCAGCTAAAATGACTCCCCAGGTTTTTTCCCCTTTGTATTCCTTTGCCACTGACTAGGTGCCTGTGTATTTCAATTAAGGATAGAGACAGATCCAGGTAACGGCTGACTTTTATGTTTTCAAAAGTGGGCATCAGTCATTGTATGTTTCTCCCATCTATTGGATCTAATCCAATTACATCTACTATCTCCTCCTATACTCTGTTTTAAGACTATGACCAAATCCAGACTTTGTGGCTAAAACATCAAGCCAGCTTTTTCCCTGCACACCTGCCCCCATTTTGCTTAAAATTTAGCCTGATGAAAAGTTCTGGAGAACATAAAAGTTTACTTACTGTATGGTGACATTTTGGTTGGCCCTACTAAAGATACTACCTGACTGTGGATTTTGGATTATTTTTGTCTTATGGACCAACATGGCTTCCATTGCTTTTTGCGCCCCTTCAAAAGATTAGCCTTGGTCATTAAACGTCATATTAAAAAGTTGCGGTGCTTCCCTAAAATACTCAGGTACAGACTCCGGCAATTATTCCAAGGAATAATTTCCAGGGAATATATTTCAAAGCAATTATTTTCTGTAAAAAATAATACTGACTCTCTAGAAGGCTAAAGTTCATATGATCCCCATATAGCCAGATGGGAATGGTCTTTTCAATAAAATATGGCAGTCTACTCTCACAATTGAATGTGATTACATGAACAGGCAAAATAGTGTGTTTGCGAATGCCTCCCAAGGAAAAGAGACCAAGGAAGCAAAACAGCCACCGCTTAGCTATGCCACCTAGGATAAACTTGAAGCAGTCTAGCTTTGAGATTTGAATAGTGGGCACTAGGAGGGAATGTGCTATTCTGGGGCTCCCTTTGCAGCATCCTGGATTGGTAATAATCACAAGTACCTATCTGACTCAATGCATATGGCAGCTCTGAAAGCCCACATATTTTGTATATCCATCTCCTCATTTTACTCACAAATATGCTTTAGCAGGCCACCTGTCTCACTATGAATCTGCCCAGTTATTAGGATCTACAGGTGAGGCCCTCTTAAAGACAACATTACCCACAGAGGCCCAATTGTTGGGCATGCATAAAAGTGCTTTCTCCTGTGCCACCCCCGAACTGTGGAATGTACTCCCTCAAGAACGATCCCCCCCGTCCCCCCAAAAAAACCTCTCTTGGCCTTTGGCAAAGCTGTGAAGACACACCTTTTTAATTTGGCCTTTTAAATTATGTAATTGTTTTACTGTTTAATTGTTTTTAATGCTCTTGTTTTTATTATTAAGGTTTTTCTGTTTTAAATTGTTGTACATTGCCTTGATGGCTTTTTAGCAAATAAGGTGATATATAAAAGTTAATAATAACTGATAAGCAAATTCTAAGCTCAGAGCTATAAGACTCACCTCCCACAGGGTTTTTTTTTCTGGGTGAACTGAAAACTGCATTGTAACAGGGTTGTAGCTTGGATTGCTCACTGAATAGGTTCTAGATGTGACTTGTATTGAAACCCACTGCAGGTGCTGCCGTGGTCACAGTTCCAGAATCTCATAGACATTTGCAGCCTGGCTGATCACAGAATCATAGAACAGTAGGGTTGGATGGGGCCTACAACACCATCGAGTCCAACCCCCTGCTCAATGCAGGAATCCAAGTCAGAGCATCCCTGACAGATGGCTGTCCAGCCTCAACTTGATACCAATTTGTCTTTGCACCATACCACTGTGTTCAAGAGGCAAAATATCTCATCACCCTTTCCTTCTGGTTATTGTTGCTGCTTTGGAAGGGCAGTGGTGGACACTGCAGTCATGGCATGAAATATACTAGAGCCAGGCTGCTCTGGAGGATGGCTAGAGTTTTGGGCTTCAACTTGGGGTCAAATTCTTGTCTGTGGAATCCCTGAGAAGGCTTGGTACATCTTTGCTTCTCAGCTTCTACTCCCCACTGTAAAATCCTGTCATTTCCTACCTTCCAGGTTGTAGTGAGGACAAACAGGGGAAGGCTGGAAAGGACAAAAAAGTATAAACAACTACATTAATAATTACTGGTGCTATATTTACTCCCTCCCCCCCCCCTTCGATGTGACTTGGCTCACTTGCAGGAGTCCTCTGCAGCAATGTGTTCTGAAGTGCTTCTTCTCTCTGGCTGTGGAACATGGTGGATCAGATTTATGAACTGGGAGCTCATAAATCCCTGGACTAGATTGCCTTTTGCTATCTTTTTCCCTGCTCTGTGCTGATCAGACAGCAAGGAGAGGGAAATACCCAAAACCAAACAAAACCTTTCAGTCCTCTGAAGTTCTTCCCCTGACGTTCCTGTTTGAGGCACATTTGGCATTTCTTTCCTCTCCCCGCCGCCCTTAAAAAAAACAAAACCATTCTGGCTGGATTTCAATTCCGAAAACCTGATGCAGAGAGTTGCTTGGTATTCTGAAGGCGTTATTTTAAGAAGAAACAATGTAAATTTTGATTTGGATGGCAGATGGCTGGCAGTTCACTGCTTGGCAATGCAACATGTATGGTATGTTAGAGAGTCAGAGCAGCAGGTAGCGCAGCTCCATTCGAAACAACCACAGATGCTAGGAAAGGAGTGGGGAGGGGGGGCACAAGCTGGTCAGGAAATTAAGAACAGTAGTGAGACTCCCAAGGGGAAAGAGAGGCCGAAATTAGCTAGAAGTTTCTTCTACCCATCAGCGCTTTAACAAATGTGCATTATTGCCAAAGCAAGGGGACTGGATGGATCTGACCCCCTTTGAACCGCCGGGATTTATAGCTTCCCCACCGAGGGCAAAGGAGGTCTCCTGTCCTTGGACGCAGGGCAGCCCTAGTTTTTAAAAGCTGGCACTGCCTAGCACTCTGGAAGCAAACGAAGTCCTTGACCACGTGTACAGGTAAGTGATGGGCTTGAACCTGAAAGCAGGAGAGTTTGGACAACCAGCTCTCCACCCATCAAATCGATTCTGAATTGAACTCAGACCCATTTGGTGTCCAGGTGGATCCAAAATGAATTGGCTTTGACCCGCAGAGGTCCCCGGGTGCCTCTGGCACTGCAAGGGGCAAACAGGGCTCCCAGGAACCCAGAAGAACATTTTGTCCCAATATCAAGGTTTCCCCCCACCCCCTCCACAATCACACTGTGATTTGAATATCTTCTGCATTCTGCTCCATCCACCACAACACTCTCATAAAAACCAGGACAAGTACGAAATCTGGTTTGGGACCATGAAGCAGAACATCCCGAGAATCTTTTTTACAAGTTTGGAATTTAATTAGAGAAACCAGATGAAAATGTCCAGGCAAAGCTTCCAGAGGCTGAGAAGGTAGAAGATAGTACCCCGGACAGCTCCTTAGATGTCCCCCACCCCCCTACACCCTGGTTTATTTTCTCTTAGCCCAACCTTCCCCAACCTGATGCCATCCAGATGTGTTGGGACTATATAACTCACACAATTCCATGCCATCATGGCCACTGGCTGAGCTGTGCAGTTGGCCAGACAACACGTTCCACAGCTCCTTTGAATATGTGGCTCCGAGGACCCTGGGCTCTTACCCAGATGCCAGGCCAATCCACTCCTGATACATTTAGAGATGGAGAATGAGCTATCAGTGCTACTGTGATAATGTATATGATGAACACTCGCAAGTCAGGCATGGGGAACCTGTGGCCCTCCACGGGTTGCTGGACTACATTTCCCATCATCCCTAACCACTGGCCCTGCTATCTGGGGCTGATGGGGGTTGGAGTCCAGCAACACTGGGAACAGTACAGGCTCTCCACCCCTGCTCTTAAGTGCTAGATAAATGCTTACTATTGGCGTTAGTCTTATATTTTGCAAATGCCTGCTCTTTAAAATGTGTAGGTAGCGTAACCTAATGTTCAGGTCAGCAACAAGGCCAGATTTTGTACTCCTTCAAGAAGGAGCAGCAGGAGGAACCTACTTCTGCAGCTGATATATTTTAACAGCAATGTTCCATCTAAAAATTCCCCCATGGCTGGTGAGCTTCATTCTCAGCAGCTTCAGGTCACTGAGGTGATCTTAAAATATTAGACTCCAGATGATAGGCAATGAATCTTACGTAAGTCAGATTGCCTAGGAACAGACCCATGGGAAGTCTATTAAAATACATTTCACCCCTTCTAATCAAGTCCATTTGGATCTTAAAAAGGAGGTGGCTGCAGGAATAGAAAATCTGTGTAAAGAATAGAAGAAGGGGAGGCAGGCAATGCTCCCACCATTATGCCAAAAGCATGGTGTACGTATATATACATATACATACATACATATATATTACACTCTCTTTTTCCTCTTCCTCTTTTGTTTAGTTCCTGCAGTCCTTTATCATGCGTGCTTAGTCAGGTACCCATTCTCAAAAACTATTCAAGATTTCTTGCCCACCTACCCCAAGGACTCAAGCGGGTCATCATAACATGTTTTTATCCCATTTTCAACAACCATTTGAGGTATGTTAAGCTGGGGGACAATTATTTGTGCAAGCCAACCTAAGTGATCCTGATGCTAAGGAAAGCATCAATCCAAAGTTTGGATTTCAGCCTCCTGTGTCCGAATGGAGCATTTTGTCTATTTCAAATATAGGACCCATCATTTTAAGAGGGGAAATAAACCTGGGAAGTAGCCATTATCCTCCTTTATCCTATAATAATATAACCTATATGATAGGTGGTTATACACCTCTATACACTTTTTTAAAAGGCAAAGAAAGCTAAAACAGAGGCTAACAGTGCAATACTTTGCATGTTGACTCAGAAGTAAATCCCATGCCCACGACCTATTCTGCACTTCCTGGACGAACATGAGGTCGGAAGTGAGCTATTCACTGGATTGCACAGTTTACAAATGCTCCAGTGTAGTCCTTGGCTCAAAAATAAAATTAGCACAATGCATTAAAAAAAAAAGAAAATAGACTCTAGAAATGTGTATTTAAATGAAAATTTTTGTGCAGATTATTTATGTGCAGATTAATGAGGAAATGGGACAGAAAAACCTTCTGGGTGAGCACGAAAGTAACATGGACTGGAAATCAAATGATTCACCCATCCCTACTTGTGAGGCATGGGAGAGGAGATCCAGGGGGGCTATGATGACTTGTGCACCATGAAACTGCAATTCCCAGCATGCTCTGTACTTTCCCATGAGACTTGCTCCTGCAGCTTCTGCCAACATGGTGCCTTCCAGATGTGCTGGGACTACAACTCCCACCTTCCCCTGACAGGAGGATGGGTGTTGTAGTCCAACACATCTTGAGGACACCAGGTGGCAAAGGCTGTACTACACTAGCTCAGGGCTGGATCTTGCTGTCCACCATTCCTACAATGCTTTAGCTCAGGGATAGGCAACCTCGTGACTTCCAGATGTTTTGGACTACAATTCCCATAATCCCTGACCACTGCCCATGTTGGCTGGGGCATATGAGAGATATAGTCCAAAATATTTAGAGGGCACTAGGTCACAATGGGTAGGCTGGAAATAGCAAAAGAAGATGGCAAAAAATATAAATAAATAGAAAAATGAAGCAAAATCCAAAGCATCATTGTGATAAAAAAATGATAGGGTAAGACTGCTAATCCATGCTATGGCTTAATTATCAATTGTGTGAGTCAAAAGCAGTAATCAAATTCAAACAGGGGACTGGTAGACTTGCATGCTGAGCTTCTACCTGAATCAGGACCTCTCCTGTGTCAGTCAAAGATCTCCCAAGTGGCTCTGGAGAAGTCTCCACCTCAGTTACCATTCCTCAAACTGCAAAAGATTAACAACCTAATCTCACAGGGATGTCACTTCACATCACATGCAAGAGTCTAGCAGAATCATCATCTTACTTCTAGCTCCTCACAAAGACTCAGCATTGGGCAGGTAAATGGCTGTGATTGGACGGGTATCCTCACTGGCGTCAGCAGTCTAAGCTCATGTCAGGCTCACCAGTCTGGCCCCCTGCCTGCTTCCTCTGCAGCCTCCTGGTGCTTGGATGTATGGATCTGGCCCATTTTTGATGTGCGGATCAGCAAAATCCAAGCACATGAAAGTTCTTCAAATTCCAGCTCGAAGCTCATTTTGACTCATCTCTGTTTCATACTGTGATCTTTTTTTCTTTTTGCACAAATTCTTGTGCACATTTTTGTGCGCTGCCCCCCCAAATGTACACATCAATTGTGCGCATTTTAAATGTATGCATTCTTCTCCCATTGATTAAAGAATTTATGCACATTTTTCAAAAGCACACATTTTTTAAATGCACGTTAATATGCATTTGTCAGGTGCACTTTTTGATGATGTTATGTGAATCATGTTGCAAGCTCAGAAACGTACAGACTTCGACCACAGATTGCATCCCAGTCGGTGTTTCAGTCTGGTAGATGTGAATTGGATAGATTCTTGTCAAAAACAAACTGAAAAAAAAATTGCATACGTCCCTACTGGCCTCTGAATCATCTTACAATGGTGGTTAGCATTTCCCTCTACTGGACTGCTTCATTCACCGTTGTTGTTATTCCTATCAAGAAATCCCTGTCAACACAATATCTAGGGCCAATAGTTTCGACTTAGTTGGGAAGTGCTGTTGATGGTTTGCTTCCTCCAAAATTCAGAAAGTTGGATCCAAAGACACCCTTCCTCTGACAGGAGCTTCCTTCACCAAGGGAAGACTCCTTCTGTTGGAAAAAGGAAGGCTTTTGATCAAGCTCAGTATTCTGGGAATTTTCACTCTGGGAAAATTCAACAGGGTGGAGGGAGAACATATGGAGAGCGCTGCTGGATCAGACCAAAGGCCTATCTAGTCCTGCATTTGCTTCCCACAGTAGCCAACCAGGCGACTGTAGGAAGCGCACAAGAAGGGTATGAGTGCAACAGCATCCCCACACCCATGTTCCCCAGCAACTGGTGTATATAGGCATACTGCCTCTGATCCTGGAGGCAGAATATAGCCACCATGACTAGTAGCCACTGATATCCTTATCCTCCCCTTGTAAATCCAAATTGGTGGCCATCACTACATCCTGTGGTAGTGAATTCCCTAGTTTAACTCTGCGCTGTGTGAAGAAGTCCTCCCTTTTATCTGTCCTGAATCTCCCACCATTCAGCTTCATGGGATGACCCCACTGGGTTCCAGTATTATGAGAGGGGAAGACAAATGTCTCCCTATCCACTTTCTCCACACCATGCATAATTTTATATACCTTGATCATGTCCCCCTGCATTACTCGGCTTAAAAAAAAAAAAGTGACAAGCAGTGTGAATGTCTGTTTTCCTGAGGTATATGTTTTGAGTGAAAGCAACATACATAAGGAAACTACTCTCCTCTTTTCACAGTACATTTTGATCCAGGTTTTAAAAAACTGCATTTGTATCACACAGAAACAGAAGCTTATACTGACAAATCAATATGTTATGTAAATGCCTTTGTTTAAAAAAAAGAAAAAAGAAAAAAAGAAGATGGGCAGGCCCATGGTCTACCATTTGAGATATGCCTTCAGGGGAAGGAATAAGATTAGAAAGTGGAAGAAAAAAACTCCCAGCTGGCTTGAACAGACAAAGCGTGGCTCATACCACCCAGGCAGAAAGTCAAATCTCACCATCAATCATGTTGAAAGGGAACTTGCTCCCAAGAAGGTAGTTTATGGAACTCAGTGCATCTAAATGGCTTTAAGGTATAAAGGCTTAATTGTTGTGCCTTCAGTATTGGGTTGCAAGTATAATATATCTTTGCAATGGCCATCACACCCTGAAGTTCAAATCAGCTGCCTCCAGAATTATAAATACCAGCAGTTGCCATGTTGAGACACATATTTAGGTTAAAGGAGGACTGAAGTCACATTAATATGCTTGCAGTAAAGCAGGTCTCTAGCCCAGCCTTCCCCAACCTGGTGACCGCCAGATGTTTTGGACTAAAATTCCCAGCATTCCTGACCATTGGCTATGCTGGCTGGGGCTGATGGGAGTTGAAGTCCAAAACGTCTGGAGGGCACTAGGTTGGGCACAACTGCTCTACCCTTTATGCTTGCAGGAAAGATGTGGGTATGGGAGGGGGGGTGTGCTCAGTAAGATTTCTACCCACAAAAGGGTGCAATTTAGATGGCCGGCATTGCTCCTTGCCCTTCTACATGACTAGCAGAAGCAGATTTATGCAAAATAGTAAAAGCTGCAGAATTATGCATTTAAGAGGCTTGATACAAATGTGGATAATCCATATATGTAAAGAGTGTGTGTATGTGTACACTTGCGTCATTTATTACATTTCTATAGCGCTCAATTGCTGAAGCTCTCTGGGCAGTGTATATTGCACATATACACAGATTTTATTTGTAGACACTTGGGCAAGCTAGTGAAGGGGCCATATTATAGTGGTAGAGCATGCAGAAGGTTCCGAGTTCAATCCCTGGCATCTGCAGCTAAGGGCGACATTGGGTTGCAACGACAGATTGTCTGACTCAGTCTAAGGCCATTTCATACGTCCAAATGCAGAGTTTCACTTTTCATGGTGGTGCAGAATTTTGATTGCCGCAGACGCACAGCTTTGCTTGTCACTTGGGAGAGGCTTCAGCAACTGTTTTCTGGACATCGGGGAGAATCATTCAGACTGTTTTTATGATTACATGTAAATCCTACCTTTCCTCCAAGGAACTCAAGGCAGGGTAATGGTCCTCTCCTCCCTGCTCTCCAATTTATCCTCATAACAACTCTGTGAGGTAGGTTAGTTGAAAAATAGCGACGCGTCCAAGGTCATCCATTGTTCTATGGCCAAGTGGGAATGTAAACATGGGTCTCCTTAACCATAGCCTGGTGCTTGAAGCACTATCCAAATCTCTGGCACATTGATCATTGCTGTTAACACATCAACTATTATGACAGAGATGTGAGCAGCTAATTACAGGATCCTGCCCCTGTTCCTGCCTCTTGTGGCTTCTGTCATGCAACTTTCCTCTGCCCTCTCTCTCAGTGCCCCCAGATGTAATCTTTTTGGTTAAACTGTTATCAAACAGATCACAAAAGCTGATGCTCAGAGGTGGCACACAAGATGCTAGAACAGGAATTCTCCTTGTTTCTGTCTATCGTATGCCCTTCCCTTGTGTTCCTGTCTCTTTAAATTGCAAGCCAGTGGAATAGAGTCTGTTCTATTTTTAAAATATATATGCTGTGCTGTGCTTAGTTTTTCATTTTCAGGTGCTACATTAACAACAATTGAGGAAGAAGAGGAGGAGGACCATCAGGAGGAGGAGGAGGATGCTTAGGATGAACTACAGGTAATAGATGCCACCATCGTGCCTTGTGTTTGTGGACTTCTCTGAGGCCAGTGGCCAGCCATTGTTACAACACTGGGCCACTGTCTGACCCTGGCTGGCAATTTAAACTTTTACTATTTCTGCCTCCTTTGAATATATCTCATTAATTTGAGAAGTTATTTCAGAAAGCTGCTGAACTACTGGGATTTGTTTTCCCTTCACAGACAATTTTCTTGGCACAGTTTGGTCTGACTGTCATTTTGTTGCGAATGCCCTTCCCACACATACCTAGGAAACCAGCACTATTAAAATGACTATGCTAAGTGCATTCTATATAAGGATATTGGCATGGAAACGGCTTCTTTGCTCCACACAGCTGATCCACTTTTGCTTCTTATTCCCCACACCTATAACTATAGTCTTCTGCTCCCTGACATCACAATTGACTAGCCTAGGAATGATTGTCGGTCTGATCCTCCAACCTAACACTTGTTCCAGGGCAGTTACTCCTTGATCCCACTCCTTGATCCTACTCCTTGGACCACAGCTCATTATGAGAGCTAATGTGGTCCAGAATGCAAGATGTTTGTATGACTAGGCCCATCATATTACAGTGTTGGAAATTAGATGAAGCCAGGGGCACCTGCAACAAAACATTAGTGTGGAACTTCTGTTCACAGCTCCAGCTCTGTCCTCCTCTACAATACACCATTCCATTCCACCTTCTACCTGTCCCCCACAACAGCATTCTGTGGCCACTGAGCATGCTCAGTATTTACTGGGTTGCATGGGGTCTCTTCTCTGCCCCCTTGCCCCGTTTAGGGTATTTTCCCCCTAATATTTTTTTCATACTTCTGCAAATCTTGGCGCGCTTATACTTCCCTCTCATGCATGGATAGTGCCATTTTGCCTACGTAAGAAAAACATTGGAAATAAGTGAAATTATGTCAAAAGGCACTATGAGTGCAATCTTCTGCATAATGGGAGAAAATCCCAGTGAAATCAGCAAGGCTTACTTCTGGGTAAACATAGGATTGCACTGTAAGCCTTTACAGGATAGCAAAGCAGCCCAGGTTGCGAAATAACTCACTTGCTCTCCAAAATGAAATCATGGCTGGTTTCCAAAGGGCCTACACAGCAATCCAGGCTTTTAGGCTCCCTTTCTCACTGTGGCCCCCTCACCATGTCCCCACAAAAAAAGGGGGGGAAAATCACTTAAGAAAAATATAACAGCAACCTCTCATATGCCTACAGGTTTCTGCTCACACACAAGAATCTTCAGCTCCCAGCTAGGGGTGGGACAAATCTGACAGTCTGTTTCACTTAGTTTCTTGTTTTTCCTATCTTAAATTCAGTTAATCCCAAACATTGAGAATTTTTTTTTAAGTTTACAGGAAAATTCATATGCATGTTTGTGTGCATTTCTCTGAATACATGCATTTTTGTAAGCAATTTAACCTAATATACACATTTTTGAAAGTAATTTTCCTAATACATTTAACATATGATTTTCTCACACACACACACACACACACACACACACACACATATATATATATATACATATATATATATATATATATATATATATATATATTTGTGCTCTTTTCCTGAATATACACATTTTCTATGCATTTTTTAATTGGAGAACTCGACTGCAAAATTTGGAGAAGTCCAGATTAAGAAGGATAGCTGAATTTTGGTTCACAAATTGGTTCAAAAGTGTGAGATATGGTAAATTCACATTAAAATGCACAATGAACAAATGTACAAATGAAATGAACAAATTTTTCTCTCCCCCCTGATCCCAGCGAAGATCTCTCTTGGTGGTTACCACTGTATGTATGTGTACATTTAAAATAAATGTTAAAAAGTACAACTCGAATAGTTGAGGAGGAACTGCAGGACAATGGTGGGGCCAATGTATTGCTCTTGATATGAAAAGCACAAAAATATAGCATTGAATCAGGGCAGGACGAGTGCGTACAGGGAGTATTTCTCCCCATTTGATTATAACTAAAGATGAGGTGGAAGTTTTTAGAACCTAATGCCATCCATTTAGAGAGAGGCTCCAGACAAGAAGATTCCAACACTGACGAAAGTGGAAAATCAAATCTGAGTGGAAAAGACTAAAATTTAGTTGTTGTTGTTGATTCGCTCAGTCGCTTCCGACTTCATGAGTTCATGAACCAGCCCACGCCAGAGCTTCCTGTCGGCTGTCGCCACCCCCAGCTCCCCCAAGGTCGAGTCCGTCACCTCCAGAATATCATCCATCCATCTTGCCCTTGGTCGGCCCCTCTTCCTTTGGCCTTCCACTTTCCCTAGCATCAGCATCTTCTCCAGGGTCTCCTGTCTTCTCATGATGTGGCCAGAGTACTTCAGTTTGGCCTTTAATGTCATTCCCTCAAGTGAGCAGTCTGGCTTGATTTCCTGGAGGATGGACTGGTTTGATCTTCTTGCAGTCCAAGGCACTCTCAGAATTTTCCTCCAGCACCACAGTTCAAAAGCATCTACCATCCTTCGCTCAGCCTTCCTTATGGTCCAGCTCTCGCAGCCATAGGTTACTACGGGGAAGACCATTGCTTGAACTATGTAGACCTTTGTTGTCAGTGTGATGTCTCTGCTCTTCACTATTTTATCAAGATTTGTCATTGCTCTCCTCCCAAGACATAAACATCTTCTGATTTCCTGGCTGCAGTCAGTGTCTGCAGTAATCTTTGCGCCTAGAAAGACAAAGTCTGTCACTGCCTCCACGTTTTCTCCCTCTATTTGCCAGTTATCAATCCAGCTGGTTGCCATAATCTTGGTTTTTTGAGGTTTAACTGCAACCCAGCTTTTGCACTTTCTTCTTTCACCTTCATCATAAGGTTCCTCAGCTCCTCCTCGCTTTCAGCCATCAAAGTGGTATCATCTGCATATCTGAGACTGTTAATGTTTCTTCCAGGGATTTTAACTCCAGCCTTGGCTTCATCAAGCCCAGCACGTCGCATGATGTGTTCTGTGAACAGGTTGAATAGGTAGAGTGAGAGTAAACAACCCTGCCATACGCCTTTCCCAATCCTAAACCAGTCCACTGATCCGTGGTCTGTTCTTACCGTTGCTACTTGGTCGTTATACAGATTCCTCAGGAGGCAGACAAGATGACTTGGTATCCCCATACCACCAAGAACTTGCCACAATTTGTTATGATCCACACAGTCAAAGGCTTTAGAATAGTCAATAAAACAGAAATAGATGTTTTTCTGAAACTCCCTGGCTTTCTCCATTATCCAGTGGATATTGGCAATTTGGTCTCTAGTTCCTCTGCCTTTTCTAAACCCAGCTTGTACAGGTCAGCAAATTTAGTACAGGTCAGCAAATAAGCCCAATGGTATGTACATAGGAAGATCTGGAAGACTGAACCCACCTTCATTAATTGGAAGTTGCATTCTTTTCAAATCCTTTCTTGGTGGAAAGGAACCCCATAAAAATTTCGAAAGAAAGCAGAAAGCTTTTGGAAATATTTGCCAGGCATAAGTATGGGGATTTTCCTGATCCCTTACCAGTGGATCAACTTCTCCCACCAAGCTCTGGAGTTAAAGGTAATCCATTTGGGGGCAGAAAATCATCCATGCTCGCATGCAGCTCCCACTCCTCTTGCAGGAGGACAGTCCCAATAATACTTCCATGTGTCACACAATGGGCAAACGGACACAGGAAATGCGTCAGCAGATACTCAGGCTTTCAATGAATTGACGACAGTAGCAGCAGCTCAGATACACTACTAAGGAAAGTTAATTAAAAGAGAGGGGGAGGGAGGGAGGGAGAGGAATCTATACAGTCAACTGCTACCTACCGCCTAAGTCCCCAACACAGGGCTTGGCACTTCTTCTGATCCCTAGAGTTTGGTGCGTATTTTGATTCACAGACTGCATCATGTTTGCACCAGATGGCCCAGAGTTAATGAACACAAACTCATCACTTTTGCTCACCAGGGAAATGTGGAACACAACCTGATTTGTACATGATGGCTAAAAATATTGGAGTATTTTTAGGGAGCGTTTTACTGTTAGAGAACACCGCTTGAGGGAAGCGTTAAAATGAGCACAGCCTACTCAACAAATATCCCTGCGCACATTACGGACTGCGCTGGAGAGTGTGGGGGAAACTGTGGGGATCCAACTGTAGGGTTGGATTTTTAAAAAATAATTTTAGAATTTCATTTTGCTCAGCATCTGGCACAAGCAAAGTTAATGTGCTCACAAACCTGAAAGCCAATAAGCCAGCAGTACATGTCTGACCGCATCTGCTACCATGGATGAGACAATAGGAAGACATGCCTGGATTTCTTTAGAACAACCTTACCCCAACCTGGCAAGCTCCAGATTTGAAGAACTACAACTTCCATGACCCCAGTCAGCTTGGGCCATGCTGGTTGCAGATAATGGGGGTTGTAGTCCAATGCATCTGAAGGGGCACCAGGTTGTGGGGAGGCTGCCCAGAAGCCAAACTCACCAAATAAGTCATGGCAAAGTTATGAGATGGGGATTAATTCTTTTTATTGACTGTGAATTAAGAAAACCTTTTATTTATTTTTCACACAGGAACCAGATTCTGATGGCATGTCCACAGAGGGCTCAGGTATGCCAGTTTAGCCCAATGGATTCCCTGCAAGCTTCAAGGCAGCAATAATGAACTTTGCATTAATCCCCAGTAGTTCAGAAGACCAACCTGAGGTTGGGAGGGGTGGAGTCTGTGGGTTCTGCCTCCCACACTTCTAATTTCATTCTACAACAGTGAACTGTCCACCTGGAAAGTTTCTCTTTGGGCATCTGTGCTAATGCAGTGAGCATAACACTGCACACAATAGTGCGTACTCAAATTAGGGATGTGAAGACTCCCCACTTGATAGACAAGGTTCTCACATGTTGGAACTGAGTTAAGTAACCAGATTACATGGGCACAGCAGGTCCAGGTTACTAAACGTCAGTGCTGTTGGTCAAGGTGGATGGCTACTCCAGCAACAGAGTGGGAGAGTGGCAGGGTCTCCCATGCAGGAAATAAGGTAATGAGGGGAGAAGGCCTGGGTCTAATCAGGAAAGACGCTCTGCAACGCTCCTTTCTGCAAAGCTATACATTGCCAAAGTAGCCCTTGCTCTCTCCAGAAGAACCCTGGGGCCTAGACTTTGCATTCTTTGCGGAAAAAAAAGGCTGTATAAGCAGCCACAAAAGATCAACAGCAACAGCACTTGTGGGTTTAATAGGGAAGTGGAAGCAGAGTTATATATGCTACACCAGCCTTCCCAACCATGTGCCCTCCAGATTTGCTGAACTACAACTCCCATCATCCCAGCCAGCCTACACAATGGCCATGATGTCTGGCTGGGTGATGGGAGCTGCAGTCTCACACATCTGGAGGGCACCAGGTTAGGGAAGGCTCCTTTGCACAATGCCCAGAGTAGTTAGAGCAGCATCAATCAGGATTCAAGATGAAATAATGTAGGAATCAAAATGATTAAGAAAATAAGCTGTATGGTAGGAAGCTTCTGATTCAAATCTCACCTCAGCCATGAAATATTCGGTGGCCTTGGGCAAGCTACTCTCTCTTTCTCTCTTCCTGGCCCACATCAAAGGGTTGGTGTAAGAATTACTGAGAGAATGTGCTTTGGAACGCTAGGAGAAAGCACTATTTAAACAGATACTAATATTATTCCTCCTATTTGGAATTTTTAAACCAACTGCTTTACAGTTGAACATAGAGTTTGTACCTTTTCCTATATGTGGATCATCCTTGTGTACATGGACTGTAGCGGATCCATGGACATGTACAGGAATATAGGCTCACACCACCCTCCCTATGACAGAAAGTGCTTTTTCCCCTTCAAGTTCACTCTCCTGCTACAGAGGTCTTTGTGATTATCAAACCTGGAGCCTAGAAGGAATTCTTGTTCACTTGGGGGGGTGGGCAGACTGGCTAGTGACATCTTGTGAACCTCGTTCTGCTGCACACTTGATGCCTGTCTGTGCCACACAATAATCATAAGAGTTGGTGTGGTGGTGGGGGGATGGCTTTGATCAGAAATGCTGGGAGTTGTAGTCGAAAACATTTAGAGGGCACCAGGTTGGCAAAGGTGGACTAGATGGAGTTTTGGTACCTTCCAGCTTAAATCACTTAAAGGCAAACATCCTAGGCACTCTTATGAGAGAGAAAACTCCATAGGATAGAACGGGATTATTTTATTTATAATACTTCTGTACCAGTTAATATTTAAAAAATTCCCAAGTGGTGAATATTGAAGTGTCTGTATAATGCAATATAAGAACAATCTAAAAACAATTTAAAACAGTAATACTTAAAACCCTCACAACACGATGACAATAAGACAGGGCAGTGACATAACCCATGACAGGTCAAGGAAAGCCTGTGTGAACACGTATGTCCTCAAGAGGTGCTTAAAGCTCACCACACTTCTTGCCTCCCAAACAATGTGTGGAAGGGGGTTCCAGAGGACAGGTGCTACTACTGAGCAGGCCCACTTAAATGCTGTACCTGGTGACATTCTATCGGCCGTGGAATGATCAATAAGGCCTCCTCAGCAGAAGATCTGAGGGGTCAGCTGGGTGTATATACAGGTCTGCCGATTATCCTGGTCTCGAGTTATTTAAGGCTTTGTATGTTAACAATACCTTGAACGCGGCTTGGTAGCTAATAGGCAGCCGTGGGGGGCTGTGGCTCAGTGACAGAGCACATGCTTTGTATGCAGAAGGTCCCAGGTTCAATTCCCAGCATCCCCAGGAAGGGCTGGAAATATTCCTGCCTGAAACCCTGGAGAGCTGCTGCCAGTCAGTGTCAACAACGCTGGGCTAGAGGGACCAACGGTCTGCCTCCGCATATGGCAGCTTCCTATGTCCCTGTGTCCCGGCACGGTTGTGTTTTTCAACACAGGTGTAACGTGTGTATAGCTAGGCGCTCCACTGAGCATCTGTACTGCTGCAGGCCGTGGGTGCTGCAATACCCTGTGATGCAGCTTGGGTTGCAGAGTCCTGCTACAGATCAGCACCATGGAAAGTTCTGAGGGGTGCTGGGGCTGGAAGCTAGACAGGGCTGTCTGCATGTTTTCTCATAATGATCAGAGCAAGACTGAGGTTTAAATAGAAGTGTTGCTGGAGTGAAGCTGCTTGGCCCCACCTCCATGCCGATTGAGGCTTTGTCTCTCAAAGGGGCCTGGCCTCTCTTAGCCATCATAGGCTGTGACGATGTGGGACTGGCTGTGGCATGCTAGTTTCCTCATGGCCTGAGTGCTCAGAGTCTGAGGACAGTGATGCAATCTCCTCTGGACACAGGGGAGCTGGAAAACTGGGCCCTGGGGAGGTGGGAGCCTCATGATACCTTTCCACAGCTGAATCTTCTCCCTGAACCATTAATTCTGGAGGCTCTTCCTCTGAGGACAAGGGGTTGGAATCCTCAGAGAATGCGGGTTCAGGGTCCTGGTACATGACCACATCCTACCTGCCGCATTCTTCACATATTCATGGGATTGCAGTACACAAAAGCCAGCCCAGTCAAACATGACTTCTGATTTGACTCTTGGCAACGCGGCACTGGAGAAGGTCTTGTCATATTCTGAGAGAAGAGATTAGCCGGAACTGGGCAGCTGGGCCTTGCAGCTGCCAACATCAAGCCAGCAAGTGGCCTGTGCCAAGCCAATATACTATAGGAAGAACACATTCTTCCATTAACTCCATCAGGAGGGAATCATGCCAGGCGAGTATTACTCTGAAATGGCTTACTCCATATACAGACAGTGCTGAATGTAAAACACACAGCTTGGAATGAAGGACTGCCTTCCCAGCAGTATTCCCAAATAAAGCATGTGCAAAAAGAAGAAGCAGAAGCAGAGCACTCGAGTTATTTGTGTAAGAGCCGTGCCCCCCTTCCCCATTTTTGTGTGTAGTGAAGTTGATCCTGCTAACTACTTCCACATACGTTGCAAAATTACGATAGAGGTACCTAGGGAATGTTGATATTAAAAACACACACACACGCACAATCACACACAACTTCCAGATAGACACTCGCTGTGCAGATTGGACAATTTCAGTTTACAGTGTTGGCATTAAGGAGGAAGCAAAGCTGTTGAAGCCAGATATGCCAGAGTTTTCCTCTAGGGGATGGACGAGGAAAATTAACCCACACGTGAAGCGGGCTGCAATTGAGTGGCATTTTTCCTGCGATACAGAATGTACTGTTAACACTTTCAGCTCCACTGCCTATATTTCAGGTGAGTAGATCTTATTACAAGCGCTGTAAGACATTTTTATTAGGTTAATCTAGGTGGGGTGAGTGAAATACTTATTGGAGTGGCCATTTCAAGACATGTTTTCATACATTATTACTTGCCTGGGGCCTCCCATTCTACCTAACTGAATTTGCCAACTCTCTGTGCTAGTGGTTACTCAGGTTACGCCACATACTAGACCAGCTGTCCCCAATCTAGTGCCCTCCAGAAATTCTGGACTACAACTCCCAGTATTCCTGACCACAGGCCATCCTGGCTGGGGCTGATGTGAGTTGAAATCCATAACATCTGGAAGGCACCAGGTTGGGGGTGGTTGTATTAGACCTTCCCTTCTACATATTTAGGTAACTCGTAAGTCTATCTGGCAGAGGAACATTAGCCATATGGAAACAGAAATGCACAAATATATGGTACCTAAATGTGAAAAGGTGCTTTCTGAGTGGTTAGAAAATGTACACAATAGCATGTTCCAACCTGGTGCCCTCCAGATTTTCTGGACTACAGCTCACAGCATTCTTGACCATTGGCCATGCTGGCTGGGGCTGTTGGGAGTTGAGGTCCAAAACATTCGGAGGGCACCAGGTTGAGGAGGACAGGTATACAATACTTGAAGAGCAGGAGAGCTCAAAGGTATGCTGAACATGAGGTAGTGCAAAGAACAAATGTGTCACACATCCCTACTTTTGAACAGGGCTTCTGTAAACACAACATGTGGATGTGATGTCACCACCCTGTGCACTGCACCATGGCCAACAACTAATGATGTGAGGAAGGGGTGGGGCAATGCACAGCATGGTGTTGCTATGTCACGTGTTTACTTAGACCAGCCTTCCTGATGTGTTGGAATACAGTTCCCATCATTCGTAGCCAGTTGCGTATGGTCTGTTTGTGGTTGATTCTACCATGTGACAGTTCCTCCCACATCTGACAGGCTTTATTACTGAGAGAAGCTCCCATCTCTGGTGAATAGCAGCTGCTCCTTCTGGCTCTACTTTGTTTCTATAAAGCTTTCAGAATCTTTTTTCTTGGGGGTGGGTTGTCTTGTTCCTTCCTGCAAAGTCTCTCATTCGAATGTTCTTTTCCTTTTCATTTGAGGGAAATTATGTGAGCAGCTTGGTGCTGTGAATATAATAACATAAGAAGAGCCATGCTGAATCAGACCAAAGGTCCATCTAGTCCAACATACAGTCCAGCTGGTTCACACAGTGGCCAACCAGCTGCCTGTGGGAAACCCAGAAGCAGGACATGAGCACCTTCCCACTCATGTTCCCCAGCAACTGGTATACATAGGCATACTGCCTCTGATACCAGAAGTAGCACATAGCCATCAGGACTAGTAGCCATTGATAGCCTTCTCCTCCACGAATTTGTCCAATCCCCTTTTAAAGCCATCCAAGTTGATGGCCATCACTACATCTTGTGGCAGGGAATTCCATAAGTTTAACTATGCACTATGTGAAGAAGTCCTTCCTTTTATTTGTCCTGAATCTCCCACCAATCAGCTTCATAGGATGAATCCCACTGGATTCTAGCGTTGTGAGAGAGGGCAAAAAAATGTCTCCCTGTCTCCTTTCTCCACAGCATGAATAATTTTGTTCACTTCTATCATGTCTCCCCTTACTCGCCTTTTTTCTAAGCTAAACAGTCCCAGATGTTGTAACTTTCCCTCACAGAGGAGATGCCCCTTGATCATTTTAGTTGCCCCTTTCTACACTTTTTCCAACTCTACAATATCCCTTTTTAGGTGCAGTGACCAGAACTGCACACAATATTCCAAGGACTTGTGCAAGATGAGTTATTAAAACTCATCTTGCACAAGTTATATACATTTCAATGGGGCTTGTGCAGAAAAAGATAACACCAATGGATTGTGGTTGGAGAAATGAGCATGCAAGGCAGGAAACCAGTACTGACATTACTAACAATCTGGAGCAACAACTAAACAGTTAACACAGGGCTGTCCCGCAAAATGGCATCACGGTATCAAGTCCGTCCCGACCTCCCATCAGCAATATGTAATGCGTCCTTCCCCAACCTGGTGCCCTCCATCCCCCACAGCCAGCTGGGCTTGCTGCTGTGGGGCTTTTGACTTCCTTATTGCAACAGGTGTGACTATAATATTATTTCATTATGTTCATTAATTCTGACACAACCTCATGGTTGGGAGTCAGGCTTATAACGGAGCCAAAGCACCAGAGGCTCAGAAGGAAAGCTGATGGAACAGGACTGCTGGGAACCTCAGTTCAAGAACCCCCTGAAAATATATGTCCTAGTCCTGATATGGGATGGATGTGAATTTTCCATTTGGATTTGAGAAGAATTTACCCAGATTTGTAAATTTCTCCATATTCAGAACAAAAAGAACTTAAGATTTAAAAAAATTGAATGTGGGAGAAACCAAAACTGACAGATTCGTCCCCCCAGGTCCAAGGCTTTCAGTGCTTAGCTCTTAAAAGTCTGGGTTTGAATCCTTGTGTATTCAACCACGTTTCTGGTACTGAATTAGGGTCACCTCCTCTTTTTTTCTGACAGGCTCCTCATCTTTAGCAGCTACATGGCAGGCAGGTACAACATGGTTATCTCCATGCCCCTGTTGAATTTGGCTGGAACAGATGGGTGATCATTTCGATTTGATAACAATTTAGCCAAAATTTGCAAAGTTCTTCACATTTGGGAGAGAAAGAACTTGAGACTTAAAAAAACTAAATGCAAGAGAAAGCAAACCTGATAGATTCGCCGATCTCTACACTGTACATTTCCCTCCTCCTCCCCTTCGACCGATTTGAACAAGCTTCATTTCCCATTCAGGTCTCCTCTCTCCAAGTCCCACCCATGCCCCCTCTATCGTGTCTTTGCACTCAGGCTCCCGCAACCCACTTGCACACACAAACCTTGAGCCCCCCTCCCTTGCTTCTCCTTCCCAACTCCCCATTCGCTGGGTTTTATTCTCTCCTCTCAATTTCCTGTCTACCTAATTTAGCTCTCTACTTTAAAGTCTTATTAGAGTTGCATTAGAAGCACAAAGACTCGCGCTGTCATAACAAAGAGACAGAGAGCTTGTAGGCCCACTTTGCAAAGGGATTAAGTGGGAAGCAAGGCACCTTGTTGCATACTAATGATGCTTAAATAATGCAACTCCAGCACCCTTGTGGCTGTGTTAACAGTATGCTAGGCTTCACAATAAGCAAGGAATGCAATTTGCGTGCGCATAACGAGTTAAGATAATGGGCAAATGTACAATTCAACCAAACAAGTTTGTCATCAACTATAGTGTGTCGGAGACAACAGCCCTTCTCTCCCTTTGTATCATTCCGTTTGTCTCCCCCTTTCCTCTAGTAATACTTTTATTTCTGTGATGCCATTTAATGACCCCTGTTTCATGTGCCTCTCTGATTCCAGTTAAAGAAACAATGCTGCAAGGATGTTTCACGCCAATATTTTGAAAGGTTCTTTTCATTTCCCGCCAGATGAAATACTGCTTGTGGGTTAATTATGGCGTGTCAAGGTTAGTAGGTTTAAAATTTGCCCTCGGTTTTTTAAAAGAATGCATATGCACAAAGAGAATCAGCAATTTCCTCTGCATCTGTTTTTTTTTGGGGGGGGGGCGCACGTGCACTCTCAGAACAAGCACTGCAGATACCAACTAGGTAATTTTCAAATAAGGTAAAACCAGTGGTGGGGAGATTTCAGGCTTATTATTTATTATTATTTTTTATTAAAAGTATTCTGCCCACCAGGGCCCTCAAAGCAATATACATAAAATCCAATACAATCACAACATAAAAATAAAAAAATAGAAACAGAACATTGTTTTAAAAACAGCTCAATCACAATTTTAGAAGCATAAGGCCTGGTGACACAATACCAGTTTTCCTGCCAGTCTTAAATTCAATAGTGATGGAACCAGGCTGACCTCCTTTGGGAGGGAGTTCCTCAGTTGAGATGCCACTACAGAAAAAGCCCTGTCTCATGTACCCATCAATCTAACCTCTTACTGGTGGGACATGCAGCAGAGCTTGAGATGAAGATCTCAAATTATGGGCAGGCTCACATGGGAAGAGGTGGTCTTTCAAATATTCTGGCTCCAAGCCTTTTAGGGTGTTATAAGTGAAAAACAGCTCCTTTAATTGGGCTTGGAAACAAGCTGGAAGCCACTGCAGTTGATTCAAGACTGATGATATATGGTCTCTAAAGTGCACGCCCAATTTCAGTCTAGCCTACCATATAGTTTCCAAACATTTTTCAAGGTCAGCCCCATGTAGAGCATATTACAGTAGTCTAAATGAGAAGGCATGGATCAACACAGCCGGATCCGCCTTGCCTAGGAGGGGGCACAGTTCACGCACCATCCAAAGCTGGGCAAAGCTGTGTTCAGTTCTGGTACTCAGATGAAACACATCTCAGCTCATAGTCCTTCCATATAAAACTCCACCTTTTAGGAGGTAGGAGGAGGGAATCATTTTGTTGCTGCTATTAAATAACTGGGAATCAGAAATCTACCCATGTACTGGGAGTCTCCCAGAGATCTATCAGTACATACTGATCTACCTTCTGCCCACTCCTGAGGTAAACCCACTGGCTTTAGGGAAAACATGACCAATGGTTACAAAATTTGGTCCTTATGCCATTTTTCTGCCTTCTACCTATTAAGACAGGATACCCTGGAGAAGATGCTGATGCTAGGGAAAGTGGAAGGCAAAAAGAAGAGGGGCCGACCAAGGGCAAGATGGATGGATGATATTTTGGAGGTGACAGACTCGACCTTGGGGGAGCTGGGGGTGGCGACAGCCGACAGGAAGCTCTGGCGTGGGCTGGTTCATGAAGTCACGAAGAGTCAGAAGCGACTGAGCGAATAAACATCAACAAACCTATTAAGAAGAGCAATACTAATCTTTGGCATAATTGTAAAATAAACACAGTGAGAACAGGGCCAATATGGGTGTGAAAATTAGAGTCAGGAGACCCGGGTTCAAAATGCTACCTCAGCTATGGCTATGCCACTTAGTATGGACTACCTGAGAAGGTTACTATGTGTACCAAAACGAGAAGGCCTGAAAAGAATGTTCTAATCATCAAAAGGATTTAGTGGTTCCCGAATATGGACAGTTAAGTTTCAACTGTCGAGCAGTGATGGACAGAGATCACAATTTAAAGCATGGAACATGTGGAGTTGCAGAAGGAACCCCATTTTTCAAGACAAACCAAGCTGTGCACACACTCTTTTTGGGAAGAGCTTGACGGATGAGGGAGGGAGGGGGGAACCTTAGGCCTGGATCTCACAGTTCACCCTACATGGGCTTATCCACAGTTAGAAAGCAGAACACCATTGTACACCAATACTCACAGTTTTCCAAATTTTGCAATGCAGTTTCCAAATAAAACATACGTACCAAAAACGCATATAATGGGGAAAGTGTGCATAAGATATGAATATTAGGAGAAAGAGCTCACAATTATATTAGAGGAAATCACTGGGAAAATAATGTGTATATTTGGAAAAGTGTGTACAAAAATGTGTATATTTGGAAAGGGGTGGACAGAAACACATATATTAGGCCAAATATGCATGAAAATATGTACAAATGTTCATGCGATCATAGTTTCAGGAGTGGGGTTTTAGTTTCTGCAATACATTTTTTAATTGAACTGAAAGTGGATGTGTTATAATTGCTGTTTTTTAACTTATGGCTGCTGATCTAAAAGACAATTAGAAGAAACTAGGAATTGGTGTAAGAATTATAATAATGCCACCAGTAGATGTCTGAAGATGTAGATCTGCCACATATATATCTGCTTGGAGATTTTATTATATTAAGCGGTATATAAGTATTACTAAATATTGTTTATTGTTTTAAAATTGTATTACTGTACATTGCTCAGAGTGGCCGGGTGACAGGCCAGATGGGCAATCAAGAAATTCAATCAATCAATCAATCAATCAATCCAGTAGCAGTGTAATAGCAATAACCTACTGGAAGGCAGTTTCAAGACAGAACAAGAGCTGGACTTTTGTTTAAGACAGAAGTTGTTCTCTTAAGTGACACAAGGAAGTGTGTTAAACACAACAACAACAACAACAACAACAACAACAACAACAACGAGAGCTTTTGCCAAATCTGTTAATAGCTGCCAAAATGATTATTGCAAAGTACTGGAAAAATAACAACAAGCCATCTGCTGAACAATGGTGAAGGAAGGTTTGGCCTACTATGCTAATGAGAAACCTTACTGCACTTATTCAAGTGCATTTAAGCAGACAAATGCCTATAAGTATATTTGGGGAGGGATGGGGGGAAATGGCAACCATTCATAGCTTTTTGGAATGAAAATAATTCTGGAGAAAGAATCCAGTCACAAACGTTGTTTATGTTCTATTGATCTATATACAGCAGTTGTCTATCAAGAAAAATTGAAGTTTTCTTAAGTATGTATGAAATAGATAGATATGAAATCCAATATTGTGTGAGTGGCCTTTCACGTGTGCAATGGGACATTTACTGCCCCCACCCCGTGCCCTTCAAATCACTCTGGATGGTCCCTAATCCTCTGGAGCAATTTTGTGGGCATGAGGGGGGCTGAAGCAAGAGGGAATCACCCTCTCCTCATTCCACTGAGAGAAGTTGTTCCATCAGCAGGAGGGGCTAATTGGATA
This sequence comes from Heloderma suspectum, assembly GCF_057233095.1. Classification (NCBI taxonomy): domain Eukaryota; kingdom Metazoa; phylum Chordata; class Lepidosauria; order Squamata; family Helodermatidae; genus Heloderma; species Heloderma suspectum. The sequence goes on from NC_139458.1 coordinate 434,914,010, forward strand.
CAACTCTGCATGGTGTGTGTGTGTGTGTGTGTGTGTGTGATTTATTGTAATATTCAATATAAATCAGTAAAATTAAAAACAAAAACAGAACAGGAACTGCATGAAAGGAGAAACTTGTGAATTGCTTTAAAAAACCATGATCGTGGTATTATCAACCATTACATGGACTAAAAGGGAAACCATAGGCAACAGCCACAGTTTCAGTACAGAGCTGCTGACTTTTGAAAAGCTGGGGGAAAGGGGACTGGGCACAGATTTTTCTAGATGCTGCCTTGATGGAGATTTAGTTGGAAAGCCCATACACAGAGCGACACCAGTTTCTTCAGAGCTCCCAGGGCTGGCCCATGAGATTTTGCTGCCTGAGGCAAAGAACAAGATCCTCATCCCCATTCCGTGTGCAAAAGCTGACTGGGCTGGTGGTTGGATCTTACTTCAATACTGGGCATCCTCTACTGAACCTGAAGGCAGCAGGCAAACTTAGGAAGTGCAGGGCAGGCCATGTGCCACATAGTTCTCTCCTGAAACACCCTGCTGCCACCTCCCAACATCTGCTACCTGAGGTGACTGCCTCATTCTGCCTAATGGTAGAGCCATGCCTGGCAGGACAAAGTCCAACTCAAGGAGCAGCTTCTTTTTTCCTTTTAAAACCAACAACCAAGTCTTTCCTGCTGAGCCTTTTTAAAATTTCTGTAATTCTTTCTTAGAAACTTACATCTTATTCTCTTCTTTCTTTAACATCATCTGAGTGGGGCGGCAATAAAAGCAAAGATGCCGGCAATGATTTGGGTGCTGGGTGAGGGGAGTTGGCTGTGTAAGCTGCCTTGAAGCAAAAGTAGCTTCATTTACATTGACATTTTAAGTTAAAAAGATTCAGAAAGTGGCATGCTTTGGTGCATCATGCCAAAGAGACCTAGAAGAAATCCCAGGAATAGAGCAGAGAGCTTAAAATGCAGGAGGATGAGCATGAGAAAGTGGAGGAAAGAGGCTGGACAGACAATGGACAGATGTAGCCTAAAAAGGTATAAACATTGTTTTTCAACCTGCCAGTGGATAGCAGTGGTGTAGGGCAGCCTTCCCCAAACTGGTGCCCTCCAGGTAAGGTGGACTGTAACTCCCATGCTGGCTGGGAATGATGGGAATTGCAGTCCAGCACAACTGGGGGGAACCAGGTTGGGGAAGGCTGGTGTAGGCTGAAAACCCCCTTCCCATAAGTCACGTTTTAAATGGCACCTCAGAATTCCCGTGATGTGATGGTCCTTAATAGGGCCCATCTTTCTCTCCGTGGTCAAGGACATGGTTCCTTCTTACAGCTGTGGGATCCATTTAACAAGAAGGCCACATTCGTAATGAGCAGGAGGCCTGCAGTTCATATTCCTGGTGCATACAGCAAAAGGAGGCATTTTATGAAATTAGGATTTCTGCTCAGTGGTGGCACACCAGGTTTGCATGCCTAGGGCCCCAGGTTTGACACCTCCCATTAAGGAACCCCTAGGGTGACCTACCTGGGCACCTTGCTTGTGCTGACTAATTTCCCCAAATTTCATTCTGAGGTGACTTCTTGGTTTTAACAAAAGTCACCCGACTCATTCAACACATGGAGATTTTGCTATTCCTTTAATTTCTATCCCGCCTTTCTGCCAAAAAAATTGTGCTCAACAATAACATATAGATTAACAAAATCTTAATTAAAACATAGCATAAAAATAATTACATTAAAATCACAATTTAAAATGCAACAGCACCAACCAAACAGAAACCCCTTCAGCAACATACCAGCTTATATATCAAAGCCCTGTCTAAATAAAACAACTTTGCCTGCTGGCAGAAGGGCAACAAACATTTGGCATGCCAACACAACTGTCTTTTACCACAAGTTGTGTGGTGGCCATCCAGAAATCTGGTTCTATCATGGCAAGTGAGTGAGATGCCCCCATTCACCAACAGCTGGAAGAAACCATGAGCAGAGTGGGGGGAAAGTAGGTACTGCAATCATGGTGCATACTAAGCGCAATCTGCATATGGAGGTGCTCTAAGATAATTATGTTACAGCTGGGTCTCAATTTGGCTGGAGCACCTAGTCCGCAACATACTTAGGCTAATGGTTAATGCAGCTCTTATCACTTAGCATGCACTCAAGGGAAATGCAAGCTCCATTTCCAACTCCTCCAGTCATTTGTCATTCTAGAGAGTGCCTCGCTAAACTAAACAATCCAATAAAAACAAAAAGGCAGATAAGATATAGCTAAAGTTCTTTAGAATCCATTCAACTCTCCATAGAAGGGAGACCTGATTGTAGAGAGGGCAGAGGGTGGATGTGCTCATCTTGCTGGGCATACATTTGGATGGTGAGGAAAAACACATTGCAGATGAAATAAAAGGCACTATTTCCAATCAGAGATATTTAAATCTTTGAGGGCTTTTTTAGATTGTTCTGGATATCATGGACACAAAATTCCCTCCACTGGCTCGCTGACAAATAGCCATTCTTATCTGCAGTGACAGGGAAGGGATGCAGTCTCTGGTCCCTGAATACAGAACCCCAGTGGTCAACATCAGGCTTGATGCTTCAGGAAATGGGCTTTCCCCAGAAGGTTTGGAAAGACTTAACTGCTGAGATTCCCATCCACCATTTTCTCCCATGGAGACCATTTTCACCATTTTCATTTAAACTATTTAGCTTGCTAGAAAGCAAGTCAGAATTTTTCTATCAACTTTTCTTTTAACAATTGAATTGCTAGGTATTGCCCTAACAGTTTTAAATTTTGCAAATCTGGAGAAGAAAAAGATAAAGGGGGGGGGGAGAGACAAAAATCTAATAAAATTATGGATAAATCCAATGGTATCTGTCCACCAGTGGAACAGACACCACTGGCCAAATTGATTACCCTCTTCCCCAAAGCTCCCCATCCCTCCCCATCTGCACTGGAGGACTGGGGAGCCAATGAACAAGAGGACATCTGCTCTATGTGAATACAAAACCAGCTCCACTTAATCTCAGAGCTGAGGGCCAACTAGATGAGATGACGGAGATGTGTGACTGAATCTCCAGTCTCTTTACATTTTTGCAAGTAGCAGCGTAGGGGGAAGAGGGGTTATCCTTTCCCAACTGTCTATATTTTCCCTATGAAAATGACACATGCACACGCAAAGCTGCTACTTGCCCCATTAGGGGAAAAACACATATATGCAGTTGCATATTTTTGCAATGCACAATAGCGAGGTGTAGGTGTGTTCATAATGTCACTGCAAAATACGTGTTACAATTGTGGGACCAGGATATCTTTGTTAATACAAAGCTATTTTCATCACATCATGGGAACATTATTTGTTTTAAAATATTTTTCTACTGCCTGTCATGGACAACATGTCCAGGTGGTTTACGATGATAAAACTACAGTACAAATACAAATTAAGCAAAAATGATCAATTGTTCAGTTAGTATCATCCTGGGCAGTGCAGAGGCACCTCGCCAATGAAACATCTTAGCCAGGAGAATCCAAACTCGCAGGGTGAAAATGTTGATCCTCCTGAAGCAAACAATCCAATCAAAGCAAAGTCAGAAATGATACATTTCTGATCATTCGTATACCTGTAGATTGCAACATGACTCACAGCACACGCAAAGTGCTTCCCTTCACTACAGCACCATGGCCAGGGCTGGAAAAAGCACCGTTTTGTACCCGAATGCTGGAAATGGGAGGCTGGTGCTTAAGAGTCTGAAATATTTATTTTACAAATGAACCACTGTCAGAATGTAAGCAACAGACAGAGAGAGAGGAGATCAAAGGAGAGCTGAGTTTAAAATTAAATCTGGTCCAGGTGCAGAATGGCCCTCTCGGTTGCTCAATTGTCATAGCAATTCTGATGACAGCTGTGCTGTAAATGGAAGTTAATTATAATATCTGAGGCCTGTCATCTGCATTTCCGCCGTTTGAACTGGCAGGAGGAAAGGGCCCCCGCGTGCAACTGCCTCTGAATCCTAAACAGCTCTAAAGGAAACACGGAGAGATGTTAAACAAAAGGAGCATGCTGCTCACACTTGCCCGCTTGACTTCTGTCCTTTGGCAACGTCCGCACTTGAGGGTCAAGCTAATGACGTTGACTGGCAGGGGGTTAGTGGGGGCAGTGGGTGGTGGGCACTTAGCAACACAAACCAAGCAGGGTACGCAGCTGGCAATTCAAGTGACCTCTTGGATGCTGCTGCTGCTCTTCCTCTTCCTCTTCTTCTTCTTGATATTGCTGTTCATGCATCCCAGGCTAAGAGTTGATAGAAAACAATGGCAGGCAGGCACCCCGGCGCATGCGACCCTTGACATGGCGGGGCCTTTTCTTCCTCCTCCCAAGGATGCAGCCAATGGGCACGTTCCCTAGGTTGGCTCCCATGGCAACCACACTGCAGCTCCGCAGCACATTCAAGGTGTCACATGAAAGAAGATGTGTTGCACAGAAAGCGGGGCGGAGCAGGGCGGGGCAGCAAGGAGAAGGGGTGTGAGGCCAAGGGGGAGATCACATTCCGAATTAAACATTCCCACCAGAGGGACTGAGTCCTTTTTAAAGTTCAAAGCTGCTCTGTTCCTGTTTTTTAAAGGTCTAACCACACACTCACACCCATTATTCTCACACACACACACACACACACACACACACACGTTTGCATTTATCTGTTACGGCACAGCTCATCTAAGGCCTCATTACAAAGCAAGATATATGATTTTGCATCAACTCCACGTGCACCTATGACCCATTCTTTTGAAGAAGAAAATTTTAGTCAGCATTCAGAAAAATTGCTGTAGAGATTGTGTCTTCCCTTTCTAGCATTTTGTGAAAGAGTTAATTATGGATGAACTCAAAATGCTTTGCACCAGAATACTGGGGGGCGGGGGGGGATGCCTGTACAACAAAGCTGCATTTAACAACATCTGCCCCCCCCCCACACAAGTTAACACTTAAACTTGTATAATGTATTTAGCGACCAATCCTAAGTACCTACGGTCACTGCACACTATCTAGAGGGCCACAGGATTTTTTGGTTTCTGAGAACCATGGTTGGAGCCAGGGCTCTGAACGCGGTTCCCAGAAACCACGCTCCCTGCCCCCTCCACCACCCCTCGTAACCGGCGCGATTCTCTCTGCGCCAGCTATGTCTCCATGTTCAGAAATGGAGTGCAGAGACGGCAAAAAGGGGGCGGTCCTGGGGGTGGGGAGGGAACCACGGAAGCTGTTTTACACAGTTTCCTATGCATGTGCAGCCTCCTTCCTTCCCCCTCCCTGAAGCCAAGGCTAGACAGCCAAAATCAGCCATCTAGTTAATAGTGAAGGGTGGCCGAAGCATGGAGGCAAGGATCGCCTCTGTGCTCTGGCCACCTTGCACTGGATACTCGGCAGCCTCCAACTTCAGAGGCTGCCAACTACCTCAGTAGGGTTGCGCCCTTAAGCACTGCTGTTTGATTTTAAAATCCATCCGTACCAGAGTTATTTCTATCATTGCTGTTCCAATAACAATAAAAGCTATTATTTGTACATCACAAATGTTAATCTTTGCTGACCAAGCCCAGACAGAGTGCCTGAAAGTCAAATTTCGTTTCTACCAGTGCTAACTAGCACAGAGTTCCAGGAGTTGCTGTTAGGGCAGGGCTCAGCCCTGCAACATGTGAAGTACTAATGAAGAAAAAAAGCTTTTGAACATGTACAGAACTAACTCTCCCCATCACTGAAGAACCAGTGACCCCGCTGAGTACGGAGCTGGGCCTTCAGAATGGAAGGTGTGGCTTCCAGGTGTGCTTCAGCTAGAGCTGATGAGAAACAGCGACTCAATCAAAAATTGTGGAACTGGCCAAGTAATTCAAGGAGAAGCCATTTTGTGAAATAGCTCCGCCTCAAGTTCATTTTGCTGAGTCATTTTGCTGATTCTTCAGTGCATTTACTTGGGATTAATCCCACTGAACTCAATGGGGCCTACTTCTAATTCGACATGCATACAATTACACTCCAAAAACAGGGATCCGGATCACTCACCCGATCTAGGGGGCTGACTCTGCCTGACAGAGGCAACCAAAAAGAATGAACCTGCACATCTATCTCGGAAATTGAGGCCCCTCAGAGAACGTTGTAGACAAGGTGGCTGAGCAGGTGGTTCAGGAGGGTAGAAGTCCCAGATCTCACCCTCCAAGGTTGTCGGAACTGGGTGCAATCTCTGCAATGATACTGCCAATGGGATAGGCGAAGAAAGCATTGCTAGAGGGATTCTAGTTGAGCCCAAGGCTTCATGGAAGTGTCAGCGAGAACTGTCGGTGCCTTAGACCTATCCCAAGGTGGGGAATGCAGCCTGGTTCAGTTCCGAGGGGAACCTGGTAGTCTTTTAGAAGCTTTCTTCTTCATTTAAGAAGACTGAGTCACCTGTTTCAGAGCCTTGGCCTTTCTAGTCAGCTTTTTGGCCAGTGAAAGTGTCAGTGCCCTCCCCAGAGTAGGAGGCTTATTCACACTAAATGATATTTGTGTGGGATGCTGGGAAGATACCCCCAACACTCGTACAGGCTGCGGTGAGGCAGGAATATTCCCAGCTGGGGAGTCAGGGACTTGAGTCATCGGTGGGTCTGCAACCGCCTCCAGCGCTTTCTTCCAAAGCATGGCCTTCAGGTGATCAGCACAATTTTGCCGGGCTTGTTTTGAGAACAGCTGGCAATGAGGACGAGCCTCAACAACGTGGCCTTCTCCAAGACAGAAAAAACACGAGTGACTGTCAGTCGGTGGCGGTTTGCTCCTGCAACAGCCACACTTTCTAAATGGCACCGTAAGGGTGATGGCAGGATCACAATAACAGAAGTTAAATAAAATACTGCAAAGACGAAGATAGAAGTATAAATAATAAAGAACAAATAAAGCCTCAGCTTTTTGTATCAGAAATGCTTTCAGATGAACTGAATGCAGAAGAAGCTCCCAGACGAGGCTACCACAACAGCAGCAGAGAGAACTGAGGGAATAAATGGGAACCCGCTAGGGGCATGCACGCTGGGAGGTGGGGAAAGGGGAAAGGGCTCCCGCCAAAACTCCTCAGCTATAGAAGTTTCCCGAATCAAGGCTCTGCCTATGGTACATAGACCATATGTGTGATACACAGAGGCCACAAAAAGGAACTTCTGATACCCCCCCCCCCCAACACACACACTCACTCACACGGCATGGGATGCCATTAAAACCTATGGGCCTGCTTTTCAGTAAAGCAGTTGTGGGGAACCTATGGCTCTCCCCTACCCAATGGTTGGAGAAGGTATGAGTTGTAGTCCAACAGCATCTGGAGAGCCACAGGTTCCCCATGAATAAAAGAACTTTGGGTTTTTGCAAGACGTCCTCATTTTATTTTGTCATTTCACCAGGAAAGTGATGAAACAAAACAACCTATTTTGATGTGAGTGAAATGGCTTCAAAATTATAATTATCACTGCCAGTCAATTGTAGCTTCAACACTCTGTACTTAGGAATAAAGCTATGACTGGATGATGATGATGAGGATGATGAGGATGATGATACTTCTATTAAGGACGCAATCCTATAGGGATAGTCAGGTGGCCAACAAATCATTGCGGGGTGGGCGAAGCACAGAGGGGATCCTCTCCTCTGTGCTCCAGCTGCCCTGCATTTGCAGCTAGACAGCCGATTTCAGCTCTCTAGCTGGGGCGCATTGGAGCAAGGTGGCAGCGAGGCCAGACGGTGCATACAAAGCATCGTAACAACACTTCCGTGGTCTCCTCCCCGCCCCTGGGAATGCCCCCTTTTCACCCACTCCACACTGCTCTTACGAGTGTGGAGCTGGGGAAGAACTGTGCTGCCTATGAGGCAGCGGGGGAGGGGCAGGGAGTGAGGTTTCTGGGAACCCAGTTCGGAGCCCAGAAACTGAAAAACCCTATGGCTGTCTAAAGGTGAAAGGTAAAGGTGTCCCCAACCAGTTGTGTCCGACTCTAGGGTGTGGTGCTCATCCCCGTTTCTAAGCCGAAGAGCCAGCGCTGTCCGAAGACGCTTCCGTGGTCATGTGGCCGGCATGACCGAACACCGAGGTGCACGGAACTCTGTTACTAGACACTGTCTAGCAGCCATAGGATTGTGCCCTAAATGTATTAAAGTATTTACAGTCCACTCTTCTACTAACAGTACTCAAGGTAAAAGTAACCAGCACATTACAATTAAAATACTCCTTCTGCTTAACAAAGTAATATGCTGCCTGTATGTGTAAGCCAGGAATTAGACCCCAATGATGTCCACAGATTGCATTCCACATCTATACATGAAATACTATTTATTTATTTATTTATTTCATTTCTATACCGCCCAACAGCCAAAGCTCTCTGGGCGGTTCACAAAAATTAAAACCAAACAAACAAAAAAACAATTTAAAATATATAGAACATTAAAACCACAATATAACAATACAACCACAATAAAAATGTTCTTAATGAACATTTTTGTGAAGTCATTAGTTTTTGCAGTTTTAGTAATCTCCTGAATTTGATGAACAAGAATTTGTGAACTAGCCCTATTGCCAAGGCTGGGTCATGGGCAGCAGTCAAAGGTGAGCTAGAAGTAGGGTGGGGCACTTATAAGTCACCTCCCCCCACCCAAAAAACAGGAAATGCATCACCAAAAGAGCAAACCAATTTTCATACAATATGCATATGCTAACACACACACATATATATATATATGTGTGTGTGTGTGTGCGTGCGTGTAAATTTTAAAATAATCGCTATAAACATTGATAAACTGCTTTGCCCTCTCCCAAAAAGCTTCACATACATCTGAATAATTCTTACAATAACTCTGTAAGGTAGGCCAGTATTATGATGTAAGAATTGGGGTGGGGGCCCCACCAAGGCTAGTGGCTGGGTTAAAGTTCTCCGGTGAACTCATGGCTCACCATTTTGGTCTCAATGGTATCTTGCACCTTTAGCTGCAGGCAAATGGTCATCTTTCATGAAAGGCTCATTAATTTTGGTTTTGATGGAAATCCTTGACGCTAAAGATGTTCAGCACCTTGACAGATTAAAAAGCCCATACTGATTTTCACAAGGGCTGTCCATTAATTACTGATATTTTTACCTAATCAATCTCCTGGCTTTTAGTCAACTAATTGATTGATTCACTTTAAACAGAATCCCATATCACCCAAACCTCCATATTATCAAAACCTTGGGGATATTGAAGGAAGAGTGAGCTAAGTCAACAACCAAATAAACACCACTACTCATGGTTTGAGATTTGCCTTTTCATTAAAGTTAATACACCACAAGGGAAATGGCTTCAAACATGTATATAGGTGTGTCCTTCAATCTCAGCCTCACCAATTAAAATGCGCTCCTAATGACTTGTTAACCTGTGATCAATAGACAAGAGCCCCGTTCATGGGACCAACTGGGTGAACTGCAGGGATGGATAACCTCTTTCAGCCGAAGAGCTGAATTCAATCTCGGAGAAGCTCTCAGGGCCGCAGGATTCCAGTACTGGGCAGAGCTGAAGGCAAAGGAAGTAGGGCCAAACACAAAAGTGACGGGGCTAAAATATAAGAAATACCAGCCTATTTGAGCCTGAAGCTCTCACTGCCAGTAACAAAGCCTTAGGGGAGGCATTTCAACCTTTCAGAGTTGGGGAAAAACAGCACCAAGCACCAAACTATTGGAGGTGGGAGGAAAGGGGAAGGGGGCAGGGCCACCTGGGGAACCTTGAAGGGTCAGATTTGGCCCCTAAGCCTGAGGTTACCTCTGGTGTACTGAATGTGTGTGGTGGGCAGGGAAAGCAGGAACACAGCAACAAGCCCCATCCACTACTTCAGCACCCCCAGATGGATGCGTGATGGGTGTTAAGGAAGAGCAGAGCTTTGGAAAACTTAAGTATGTGTGCTGCTTATTTTCAGTTAATATCCTGTTTTCCAATAAAAAGACAACTTTTACATATTAAAAATGGAGATACATTCCAGGCAGCAAAATGGCAGCTGGGAGCATCATGTTGTGTGTGTAATGGGGAAGGAGGTTCTGTGCCTGCCTGACAAACTGTGATAAGGGACAGATTAAAAGGTTTTTTTGAAGCATGATACAGATTCCCACAGAAATGCCAATATGGCAATGGATACATTTGGGTAGCTTATAACTCTTTTCCTGGACTTCAGCCCCAGTGGGGCTTTGGATTTCTGCTTGCTCCCTTACTCAGATGCTTTGGACTGGCATGTTTTCTAAGATTTTACTGGTTAGACCAAGTTCTCACCCAGTTCTGAGTTCTGCGAGGCCTTGATCGTGCAAGACTCATCAGACCTGGCTTAGCTCCTAACACACATGAGCACATGGGGGAAACAGAGATGTGTATGGATGTTTAAACATACAGATATTACTGCTACAAAATGAAATATGCTAAATACAGGAAGAGAATATAATTTGCATCGCTCCCCCAACATTTACATTGTTTATGTAGTTTTCTTCAACTTCTGAATGGTCTTCAATTGTCACCAATCCTGAGACACCAACAATATCTATGCACCAGGACAGAGAAAGGGTGAACTGCTCTACTTAACTGTGCTGCAGACATGTTCTAAGGCCACCAGAGGGCAATGAAATAAACCAGGTTCTCCCTTGGTCATAATTCTGAATTTCAACATCTTACAGCAGGCAAGTCAATTACAGCAGCTTTTCCCCCTTTGCTGTAATAAAATGCCATTGAATAATGTGGATGTTTATTTGCTGTGGCAGTTGATACTTAACACCAATTTGCACATTTGGAAGAGATAATGACAAGTTTGACGGGGGGGGGGGGGAGGATGATCACACAAGATATAATTAAACAATTGAAATAGTAAGAAACTATTACACCAGCACAGAAATAGGGCAGGTGATGCCTAACACTTACATAGAGACACAAATAGGCCATTTAGCATTCAATTTGCCTGAGCAGAAAGCAACAGAAGAGTCAAATGCATTAATGCCACCACATATCTGAGATAAATGGGTTTGGAGCACATTGTACAGGGGCCAAAACTATGGAGTACAATCCACCATATTTCCACCCATGCCAGGGTCGGCTAAGGCGGTTGAGGCCTGGACCACCTCAGGCCAGGTTGGGAGACTGTAGGGCACTGTAACCAATTGCCATATACCTTCTGCTGGCCCTTCTGTGACTGGTCAGAGCAGTTCTCTTCTTTGGCCAGAGTTGGGTGCTGCCACAACCAACTGAACCCCTGCCTGATGCATTTAGTATCAGGTTCAGAACCTGCAGCAGGCTCGAGTCCCTTAGTTTCCTAGAATGCCATGGGAGTGAACATAAGAAGAGCCATGCTGGATCAGACCAAGGATCCATCTCGTCCAGGCTTCTGTTCACACAGTGGCCAACCAGCTGCCTGCAGAAAAAATCACAAGCAGGACATGAGTGCAACACCACCCTGTTCCCTAGCAACTGCTATACAGAGGCATACTGCCTCCAAGATTGGAGGCAGCATTGCGAAGTGACATGAATTGATCCCAAGGCATTCCAGGAAGTGTGGCCAGAGGGGAGCTGCAATGCGGGCCTCATACCACTGTGAGCAGGGCTTTTTTCCAAAGTAAAAAACGCAAGGGAGAAAGAAAGAAAAAGAAATAGAAAACCCTGGGCTACATTGTACACTTAAGTAAATTAAGCAACAACCCCGCCCTTCCAAAAATTTAAAGAAGATCCTCCCCCCCCCCCAAGTTTCAATGGGGCTCATTTCACCCAACCCCCACCCAGCAAAAGTTCAAAAAGGAAATGTTCAAAATGATTGGCCCAGCAACATAACAACATAAGCAGTTGGTAAAGGAGGTGGGAGCTCCTCTGGCAGGCCGTCCAACCAAATCCTTCCAGTACCGATTGAAAGCCCCACTGACTCAGTCCACATACAAGACAAAACACTGCTCATGCACAAATGCAACTACACTGGTTTTCTGAGCATGTGTTTATTCCACCCAAGTAGGGAAGCATGGGGAATTCCCATGCAGACACTCCCCATGGCTTGAGCCCTAATCAGTTGGTTACTGCTCACATCTGATGGTGGACTCTGGTCCATGAAAGCTTATGCTGTAATAAATATGTTAGCCTTTCAAGATCCTACTGGAGACTTCCACTGTTTTTTCTGCAACAGACTAGCATGCTGACCCTTCTGGAAGCTGCTCACAGAATATTTCACAGAATCACAGAATCATAGAATAGTAGGGTTGGAAGGGGCCTACAAGACCATTGAGTCCAACCCCCTGCTCAAGGCAGGAATCCAAGTCAGAGCATCCGTAACAGATGGCTGTCCAGCCTCGTCTTGAATTCCTCCAGTGTGGGAGAGCCCACTACCTCCCTAGGTAATGGGTCCCATTGTTGTACTGCTCTAACAGTCAGGAAGTTTTTCCTGACGTTCAGCCGGAATCTGGCTTCCTGTCACTTGAGCCCCTTATTCCATGTCCTGCACTCTGGGATGATCGAGAAGAGATCCTGGCCTTGCTCTCTGTGACAACCTTTCAAGGACTTGAAGAGTGCTATCATATCTCCCCTCAGTCTTCTCTTCTCAAGGCTAAACATGCCCAGTTCTTTCAGTCTCTCTTCACAAGGCTTTGTTTCCAGTCCCCTGATCATCCAGTCCCCTGATCCTCATTTCAGACTAACTACACTCTATATTGCCCTACAAATACTCAGAGTGCAGAGAGACCATTTCACTTGTATTAAATACCCAAGGCTGCAATGATATACTCACTTAATTGGGAATGAATCCCATAGATTCCAATGGGGCCTGCTTCTGAGTAGATACATATAGGACTGCACTGCACAATATCTAAATGAGGTAGGCCCAACATCTATAAACTATACTGCCCCTCAAAACAGATAGGTATGTTCAAGTTAAAGATGCTACGAATAATTCCCAGTGACCTGATCTGCCAACAAACATCAGTGCAGGTGAACTGTGAAAATGGTGCAGAAAGAGGGAACACTGAGATAAAACACAATAGATATTAAGCCACACCTGAAATAAAGAGACACTCAGAAAGGGTCTGGGGAGTATTCTAGTTTTCTGTTAATCAGGTCTCTTCACTCTCATAGAATCATAGAATAGTAGGGTTGGAAGGGGCCTACAAGGCCATCGAGTCCAACCCCCTGCTCAATGCAGGAATCCAAGTCAGAGCATCCCTGACAAATGGCTGTCCAGACTCGTCTTAAAGGCCTCCAGTGTGGGAGAGCCCACCACCTCCCCAGGTAATTGGTTCCATTGCCGTATTGCTCTGACACTCAGGAAGTTTTTCCTGATGTTCAGCCGGAATCTGGCTTCCTGTAACTTGAGCCCATTATTCCGTGTCCTGCACTCTGGGATGATCAAGAAGAGATCCTGGCCTTCTTCTCTGTGACAACCTTTCAAGTACTTGAAGAGTGCTATCATATCTCCCCTCAGTCTTCTCTTCTCAAGGCTAAACATGCCCAGTTCTTTCAGTCTCTCTTCATAGGGCTTTGTTTCCAGTCCCCTGATCATCTTTGTTGCCCTCCTTTGAACCCTCTCCAGCTTGTCTGCATCCTTCTTAAAGTGTGGTGCCCAGAACTGGACACAGTACTCCAGATGAGGCCTAACCAGTGCTGAGGAGAGGGGAACTAGTACTTCCCGGGATTTGGAAGCGATGCTTCTATGAATGCAGCCCAAAATAGCATTTGCCTTTTTTGCAGCCACATCACATTGTTGGCTCATATTCAGCTTGTGATCGACAACAATTCCAAGATCCTTCTCGCTCGTAGTGTGGTTGAGCCACGTATCCCCCATCTTGTAACAGTGCATTTGGTTTCTTTTTCCTAGGTGCAGAACTTGGCATTTGTCCCTATTAAATGCCATTCTGTTGTTTTCTGCCCAGCACTCCAGTCTATCCAGATCACTTTGAATTTTGTTTCTGTCTTCCAAAGTATTAGCTATCCCTCCCAATTTTGTGTCATCTGCAAATTTGATCAGCATTCCCTGCACCTCCTCCTCCAAGTCATTAATAAAAATGTTGAAGAGCACTGGGCCCAGGACTGAGCCCTGCGGTACCCCACTCGTTACCTCTCCCCAGTTGGAGAAGGTCCCATTGATAAGCACTCTTTGAGTCCGATTCTGTAGCCAACTGTGGATCCACATGATCGTTGTTTCATCTAGCCCACTTCGAGCAAGTTTGCTCATCAGGATATCATGGGGCACTTTGTCGAAAGCTTTGCTGAAGTCGAGGTATATGATGTCTACAGCATTCCCACGGTCTACAAGGGAGGTGACTTGATCAAAAAATGAGATCAGATTTGTCTGGCAGGACTTGTTTTTGACAAATCCATGTTGGCTTCGAGTAATCACGGCATTGTTGTCAAGGTGCTTCCAGATGGATTGCTTTATGATCTGCTCCAGAATTTTCCCAGGGATGGATGTCAGACTGACTGGTCTGTAGTTCCCAGGTTCCTCCTTTTTACCCTTTTTGAAGATAGGGACAACGTTAGCCCTCCTCCAGTCATCTGGCACTTCCCCGGTCCTCCATGATTTCTCAAAGAGAATAGACAGCGGTTCTGAGAGTTCTTCTGCCAGTTCCTTTATGACTCTAGGATGCAGTTCATCTGGCCCTGGAGATTTGAACTCATTCAAAGTAATGAGGTGTTCCTTGACCATATGCCTGTCGATCTCAAGCTGCAATCCTGCCCCTTCAGCCTGTACTTCGCCTTTGCCAGGGGGGTCATAGACCCTCTTTTGGGAGAAGACTGAGCCAAAGTAGGAATTGAGCACCTCTGCCTTTTCTTTGTCCTCTGTTATCATTTTGCCATCCTTATTTAATAGCTGAACAACCATTTCTTTCCTCTGCCTTTTACTATGCACGTAGCTGAAGAAAGCCTTTTTGTTGTTTTTAGTATCCCTCGCTAACCTCACCTCGTTCTCCGCTTTAGCCTTCCTGACGCCATCCCTGCAATTCTGTGCTACCTGCCTGTACTCTTCCTTTGTTACTTGGCCTTCTTTCCACTTCCTATATGTGTCCTTTTTTGTTTTCAGGTCATCCCTAAGCTTTTTGTGAAGCCACATTGGCTTCTTCTGTTGTCTTCCACCTTTTCTTCTTGTTGGAATTGTTTGTGATTGTGCGTTGAGAATTTCCTTTTTTAAAAGTTCCCACCCATCTTGGACTCCTTTTCTCGCTAGCATTGTTTGCCATGGGACCTTACTGATCATTGTTCTGAGTTTATTAAAATCAGCTTTCCTAAAATCCAGGGTACGCGTTTGAGTACACTCGGCTTTTGCTAAATCTCATTTACACTCTCCTCATTTAAAAGTGTACACTCTCCTCATTTAAAAGTGTCAAACATGGGGCAGTGGGGAGGGAAACTCTTGGGACTGAACCCCTCCAGACTTAAGCAGGGATTAAATGAGGATTGATTGATTGATTGATTGATTGATTTCTATACCACCCAATAGCCGAAGCTCTCTGGGCGGTTCACAAAAATTAAAACCAAGCGGCACACAATAAAACAATTTAAAATATATAGAACATTAAAACCACAATATGACAATACAACCACAATAAAACCTAGCAGCAGTGCAGGAATTTAAAATACAGATTTAAAACAGCAAAGCTAAAAGTCGAGAAAGCTAAAAAATGCTAAAATGCCTGGAGAAATAAAAAGATCTTCACCTGGCGCAGAAAGGAATACAATGTAGGTGCCAGGCGAACCTCACTAGGGAGCTCATTCCACAGCTGGGGGGCCACAGCAGAAAAAGCCCTCCTCCTAGTAGCCACCCGCCTCACTTTCTTTGGCAGGGGCTCACGGAGAAGGGCTGCTGAGGATGATCTTAAGGTCCGGGCAGGCACATATGGGAGGAGGCCATCCTTCAGATAACCTGGCCCCAAGCCATTAAGGGCTCTGAATGTTAATACCAGCACTTTGAATCGGGCCTGGAAATGGACTGGCAGCCAGTGCAGCTGGAAAAGTACTGGCGTAATATGAGCTTGATTAAGCATCTTGAGTTGAATGTCCTTTGTATTTCACAACAAAACCCTTGCAAATGGAAAGCTAGCAAGTCAAGAAAGAGGAAAGGGAGAAGAGAATGCAAAGGAATGGCTAAAGACAGAGAAGTCCTCACCATTCAGGCTGCTGCCTCTGATTAGAGAGCCAATGCTTGCCTGGTCTCACGGTCACGTTTGACCTTGTATCAGTCAGTCACAGGCCAGCACTTCTCCATCCAAGTTGGCAGCCCAAAACAGACAGACAATGACAGGACTGCCAGCTCCAGTCAGAGCACACCAGGGGGGAGCCGCTGACACTGAATCTCAGCTTAAATAGTCAAGCCTGCTAGTTTGAAATTTGCACGCTCAAGATGCTTAACCCTTCAAAGGATGCAGCTGACAACCTCTGCAAAGCAATCCGAAGTCTATAAATATGACACACACCCCTTTCCCCCCTTTCATGTTCATCAGGAAAAATGTTTACGGGTGGGGTGGGGGAGTCATTCTTTCAATTTTAAACCCATCTCCAGAATTTAGGGCAATGACAATTAAAACTGAATTTAATGAACAACATAACTTAACTAGCACCACCTGTAACCCTCTTGGGAGGAGGACTGATAATCAACAGACATGCTGGAGGGGCAAAACCCATATGTGGGGTGAGACAGAGACTTTGGGGAAAGAACTGTAGCTTAGCAGCAGAGCACATGCTTTGCATGGCAAAGCTGCCCTGTTCAACCCCTGGCATCTCTAGTTTAAAGGATTGTAGGCATCAGGAAATATCAACGATCCCTGCCTGAGATCTGGAGAGCTGCTGTTAGTCAGTGTAGACAATACTGGGCTAGGTGTGCAAATACTCTCACTGAGTATAAAGCAGCTTGCTATGTTCCTGACTACTAAAATATATAATACTGTATACCAGCATTCTCCAACCTGGGGCCTCAGGCAGTATGGACAGGTATGCTGAATTGTAGCCAAAATTTCTGGAGGGCACC
Organism: Heloderma suspectum; assembly: GCF_057233095.1. NCBI lineage: Eukaryota > Metazoa > Chordata > Lepidosauria > Squamata > Helodermatidae > Heloderma > Heloderma suspectum. The sequence goes on from NC_139458.1 coordinate 434,930,961, forward strand.
CGGTGGGGGAACGCTGCTGGATACCATGTCACAAAGTAACATTGTCCCAAACTGATCTGGCTACCCAAGCCAGAAGTTATAAGACACACGTACATGTCTGACGCTGAAAACAGCAGCCTTGCGCCTCCTCCTTGGCTATCATCTAGCCAGTGCAAAGCACGTGATGTAAGGCTACCACACAGATCTCCCTGTCCCTGCTCCACTTCACTGACTGCCACTTTGTGATGTCAAAACAAACACTCAAAAGCTTTGGAGGGTGGTCAAATGGACGTGGGTCATAGCTTTGGAGCCAGCACTGTCCCAGCCCCAAGAAACTTTGGCACCCCAGTTTCATAGTAACGACCCCTTTGCTCTTTGTTTCAGGATGGATGCAAAGATGTGATAAGCACCTCCAACTTCCACCTCTCTGGAAAAGCCGCAAGGTCATGGGGCTCCAGCTGAGCATATGGAGATCCATCCAAGCTGGGGCTGCTTCACTCACTTAAATATCAGATGCACGTGCAGAGAGCATTGTCTGAGAGCAACAAGAATAAGGGAGCCCTTCCTCGCAGAGAAGTTAGTCCGTGCACTGAAGGTGCTGGTTCAGAGTGTGTGCAAGGATCAGGATTATTGTTCCTTTCGGCATTTCAGCAAGTAGCAACCTTACCAGCTGCCTATCACTTTTGAGGGCTCTACACATTCATTCCAACATAGCCCCCCAAACTATGGGGATGACCTGCTAGTAATCAAGAGCTTCATGATGTATGTCCTTGCTAGGGGGTGGGTGAGAACTGGAATTCACCTAAAGTATCTCCACATAGTGCGGTGTGGCTTTCAGTGCTGTTCTGGGGAACTCTAGGGATCCTTGGGACCTTATTAGGGGTTCCTCAAAGTGAAACCTCAGCTTCCCTGAAGGACTAGGCTGCACTCTCCACTGATGCAGGCCAATGGTAAAGCTTAAGGCATGGATGTTGAACCTTAAGCCTGCAGGCCAAATCCGGCTTGCCTGGGAGCCATATCTGGACCTCCAGGGTTCCTCCCTTGGTCCCACCCCATTTCCACCATCTGCCGATTGTTTGGTGACTTCCCAGCTTTTGCACAGTTTCTTCCCATTCTAAAAAGACTGAAATGCCTCTCCCAAGGCTTAGCCACTGGCAGCAAGAGCTTTCAGCTAAAATATGCTGTTATTGTCAGCCTCACCCACCATGGGGGTGCAGTCTCCAAGGGATTCTCTAAAACTGGCTTTAGCCCTCGAACTGAAAGAGGTTCAACACCCCTGCCTGAAGGGGCAGGCAGCCTGCTGCCCTCCAAACGTTCTGGACTACAACTCCCACAAGCCCCAGCCAACATGGCCAATGGTCGGGGATTAAGGGAGTTATGGCAGCACGTTGGCTCTCCCCAGCCCAGAGGTCTGTCCAGTGCTCCATGTAAGCTATTGTGACTCCACCCTAGAATGTGCACCCAGAATCCTCTGCAGGAGGCAAGATTCCTCAGGAGGTGCTTAGAGGTGCACTGGCAAACAAATGATGTGGAAATGACTCCCTGAGGGTAGAAATTTGAAAATCACTGGTTCTGGTGCTCGCTTATTTTTGCCCATAACTGCCAAAAGCATTCTGCAAAAGCATTAACAGCACTAGGGTTAAATACTTGAGGAGGAGAAAACCAATGTCATGCAAACCTCAGCTGTTCCAACAGAGAGTGACAGCGGCATCAGCATGGCATGTTCATGGTTCTGGGTGATGGATTCTCTCTTCTGTTGTGAATGACACCATGAAAAAAGTAGAGTGAGGCCAAAAGGATCTCTGATGTAGATGCACTGAAGCTAATAGTACAGCAGGAAAGCAAACAGGCAGTTAATCTCCAGGGAGCCTGGAAAGTGAAGGCTGGCACTTAGAACTCTCGAGAAACTTATCTGCAACATATTGGGGGTGGGGGTGGGGGAGAGCTGATGGCTAAAAATGTGAAGATGTTATGTTTTGTTTTATTTGAAAGGCTTGATGCTTGTGGGAGGTCTGGAAGCCCTTGAATTGTACATTCTACCCAACCTTACCTTTTGGTACGCTTCCTTAGATCTCAAGGCAGCCTCCATCTGTTCTAGAGAGAGCGTGTAGATGGCAGACCGGTACTGTGTGCCGACATCATTTCCCTGCCGCATCCCTAAGAAGGGAAAAAACAGGAAGGGGTGGGTGGCTTCATTATGTGTCTCCCATTTGAATGCTCAAAGATATCATCAATCAGTCAATCTAATTGTAGCACTCTCCTCCTATACATTTAGAAAAACAAGTCATTTATGTATGACTGTGCACCCACAGTTGACATTTTTGTGAAGTGCATTTCTTCTTGCTCAAACAGATGTGAAGTGGGGGAAACTAAATGCATATTATGGTCTGGTGACATCACCAGCAGCCAAGTACAGCTGTACGGCATTAAGACAAATCAAGTGAGTGATTGCATTATGTGCTGTGTTCTCATTTATTGAAATCAAGAGCCTTCTAAAATATTTATTTGGCATCATAAAGTCACTCAAAGAATCCAACTGGAAAGAGGCCTTTGAAATCTCTCCTTTCTAATGAATGGGGAGCGCTTATCTGAAGAGGTAGTTCTGCACCCTTGCAGAAACTGGCAAGGTTTCCCTATAATCCTTATCAGCCTTAAATAAAGAGAGGGCCTTGCACTGGCTCATACTGATAGTCGGCAAAGGCTCATGTGTTGCTTCAGCTGTGGGGGGAAATAGACTGCAAACTGACACAGGATCGCACCCCATGGTGAGAATATCAAGTGGATGTATGGATGCACCCATGCTATTTATGACATTATGTTGGGAGCTGGCACACTAGGTGACATCAGAACAGCAACAAAAATGTATTCCACCAAGCCACTTTTTATTCATTCCTTCATTCATTCCTTCATGTATGTATGTATGTATGTATGTATGTAAAGTAACCAAAAAGGCTCCCAGTAAAACTAAACAGTCCCTGGCTGCAGGCACACAATCTAAAAAGACATGGCACACAAGGAAGGGACGAGGAAAAAATTAGGTAGACTTGAAAAATCAAGTGGATGGAAGAGCCCTGCTCTCCCTTTCGTCTCCATCAGTACAGCCTGCTAGTACTGGTAGTGACAGCTGAGGAAAGAGGAATCTTCATGGGGGAGGCCTTTCAATTGGACTGGTGGAATGGCCCCGCTTCCCCGCTCATCTCCCTCTCTCATCTCCCTCTGTCGAGACTGTACTTAACAACAACTATTGCCACAGCAATAAAGGGCAAAGCTTTGGGGACGCACAGAAAACTGACAATGGCCACAGCATCACCCCTTGCCAACCTAAGAGTTCTTTGATGGCCATGGGACTAGATACATATTCTGTTTATTTATTGATGCTGCATTTATACACTGCCTCTCTGCCAATGCACTTAAAGCAATTTGCAGTCCACAATAACAGCTTGCAATCTAAGAGATGCAATACGGAAGGAAAAAGATATGAGGAGGGAAGGGGGGGGGAGCCAATGAAGGTGTCGAGTCTTACCTAATGTTATATAATGTTTTATAATGTTATATAAAAGCTACATCATGAGCAGGTAGAAAGGCCACTGATGGAGAAGAGCCAATCAGCAGTTGGTCCCAGCTAGAATAATAGAGGAGGCCTTGCTGTCATTCCTCCCTCTGAAGCAGCCAGCTGGAACCACCACTGATGGAAGCAGTTCTGGGAGGGGAGGAGCCAAATGGTATGTAAAAATGAAAGAAGCAGTTATAATGTGGTGTAGTGTGGTGTAGTGATTACAGTGTTGGACTGGGACTTGGAGGATCCAGGTTCTAGTCCCCTCTTGGCCATGAGGCTCCCAGGGTGACTTTGGGCCACTCACTAAGTCTCAGCTTAACCTACCTCACAGGAGGATAGGAGGATAGAATAGAGAGGAGGAGGATCACGTACACCTCCTTCAGTTCTTTGCAAGAGGAAAAGGGGTGGGACATAAATGTAATAATAAATCAATAATAAATCTATCAATAATGGGAACGATCCTTACAGAGAATTTCAGCTTTGCTGTTCTAAATTATTTCTGAGCTGCACCAGTACCAAGCTGTGTCCTCACAACAGTTTGGACCTCCTACTCCTCATGAAATTGAAATAATCCACTGCAAGAAGGCAGGCTGGAGAGAGGGGGAGTTTCTGCCAAGCTGTGAGGCAGCCTTCCCAACATGGAACCCTCTAGACATGTTGGACTACAACTCCCTTCATGCCAAGCCAGCACAACCAATGGTTGTGTGTAGTCCAACTCATCTGGAGGACACCAGGTTGGGGAAAGCTGCTATGAAGCGATATAAGCAACACAGAGCTACCAAAGACATCTCACATCTTTTCTGACTATATCATCATCTGTGTTGTTACATATAAAAGTGCACCATTTGTTGACAAGAGGATATCACTGTGTTGTTGTTTTTTAAACTGTTTTTTTAAATTATTTCTGAAGAAGCACCAATGTTTACTGTCAACCCCCTCTGGTAAGTATTAGTTGCTGGAATAAGGCAAGAAATTCAGTTTAGGAAACAATCGCATAGGATGACTGAGCCTAATAATCCCTTCTTTGTGGAGAAGAAAGCTTACCAAAGTAAGTCCGACATGGTTGGATGTGTCACCTCAAAATTCCATGGTGCCACCTGGCTGTCCTACCTCCACCCCTTTTTACAGTGATGCCTTCATCAGTTCGTCCATAGCAAACTTAGCTTTGTCTCATTTAGCCCAATAGAAATACAGGGAAGATCACATAAAGGAATTTTCAGAGAAGGAACATTTATTTATTAAGGGCGCAATCTTAAGCATGTTTAGTCAGAAAGAAGTCCTACAACTCCCAGCATTCCCCAGCCAGCATAACAGAACACAAAATATTTTGAAAATACTTTAAAACATCTTAAAATACTTTAAAAGCCAGAGGGAACAAGAGGTCTAGTGCCGAAAAGATATCAGTGCGGGGGCTAGGCAGGCTTCCCTTTGGAAATCATTCCAGAGCTGGGGGCCACCATCAAAAAAGCCCTCTCTCACTGCCACTATCTGAGCCTCAGAATGAGGGGACACCTGAAGAAGGGCTTCTGTGGATGATTTGTTGTTGTTCAGTCATTCAGTCGTGTCCAACTCTTTTTGACCCCATAGACCATAGCACACCAGGCCTTCCTGTCCTGCGCTCTCTCCCGCAGCGTGCTCAGGTTCATATTCATTGCATCGGTGATGCTATCTAGCCATCTCATCCTCTGCTGTCCCCGTCTCCTTTTGCCTTCAGTCTTTCCCAGCATCAGGGTCTTTTCCAGAGAGTTTTCTCTTCGCATTAGGTGGCCAAAATATTTCAGCTTCAGCATCTGTCCTTCCAATGAGCACTCAGGGTTGATTTCCTTTAGGATGGACTGATTTGACCTCCTTGCAGTCCAGGGGACTCGTAAGAGTCTTCTCCAGCACCACAGTTCGAAAGCATCAATTCTTCGGCGCTCAGCCTTCCTTATAGTCCAGCTCTCACAGCCATACATTACTACTGGGAAAACCATAGCTTTGATTAGACGGACTTTTGTTGGCAAGGTGATGTCTCTGCTTCTTACTATGCTGTCTAGGTTTGCCATAGCTTTCCTCCCAAGGAGCAAGCGTCTTTTAATTTCATGGCTGCAGTCACCGTCTGCGGTGATCTTGGAGCCCAAAAAAATAAAATCTGTCACAGCTTCCATTTCTTCCCTTTCTATATGCCAAGAAGTGATGGGGCCAGATGCCATGATCTTAGTTTTTTTTAATGTTGAGTTTCAAACCAGCTTTTGCACTCTCCTCTTTCACCTTCAACAAGAGGCTCTTTAGATCCTCTTCGCTTTCTGCTATTAGGGTGGTATCGTCTGCATATTGGAGGTTGTTGATAATTCTCCCGGCAATCTTAATTCCGATCTGTGAGGCTTTACAAGTAGCTGAGGAAAGAAGGGAAGCGAAAAGCAAGGGAGAAAGGGGAAGATATATCCAACTGAATGTGGATGATTAGGCAGGTCCATATGGGAGTACCAGCACTTTGGGTTGCAGCTAGAAGCCAAAAGGCAGCCACCAAAACCTCTTGAGCAAACTCAGCAGTCTTGGGATGAGAGGATAGGTCTTCTTATGGATCAACAACTAGCTAAAGAACAGGAAGCAGAGCTGTGATAAATAGACAGTTCTCACAATGGAGGGATATGAACTATGGGGTCCCACAAGGATATCTATTGGGACCAATGCTTTTGAGCTCATACAAAAATTATCTGAAGCTAGGGGTGAGCACTGAGGTGGCCAAGTTGCTAGAAGATAGGAAAAAAATGGCAGCAAGGCTCAGCCTTTTGGTGACATCTCCATCTGGTACATTCTAATAACAAGAAAAGCAAACCACACCTCAAGCCCAAGGAAAAGAGGGCCACGTGGGGAGGGATGATACCAGAAGACTGGACAAGGAGGCAGGGAAAGGCACACGAGGACATAACCACACTAGCCTACATGCATCACCTATGATGGTAGTCATGGGAGTAAAGAAAGATGTTTGCTTGCACGCATTTTTCTGTGCTGCAATTTATAGTGGTGAAATAAGCCTTCTTCAAGCTGGAGAGGTTAATACGTTACTAAACCTAGGTACACTAGTTCTCAGCTATGTATTGTGCAGGCGCCACAGGTGAGATTACTTATAGTCAAAGAAAAACTGTTAAGCTGAGGTTTTCAGGCTGTAGTTTGCTTAATGAGAATATATCAGAAAGAAGAGGTGAGGAATGTGAGCTAGACCAATTCCAGATTGCCTGAAACTTGCTAGTAAAAATAAGGTTGACCATGCTTTAAACTGGACCAGGGAGCCACAAGAATGCAGACCATAAAAACATAAGGGCCATACTGGATCAGACCAAGGGTCCATCTTGTCCAGCATTCTTTTCAAACAATGGCCAACCAGCTGCCTGTGGGAAGCCCACAAGCAGGACATGAGTGTAACAGCATCCTCCCACCCATGTTCCCCAGCAACTGGTATACGTAGGCATACTGCTTCTGATACTGGACGTAGCATATAGCCATTGCGACTAGTAGTAACTGATAGCCTCATCCTCCACGAATTTGTCTAATCTCGACCTCCCAAAGACCACGATACACAACTACATAGGCCTTGCTGTTCTAACATGATGCAACCGTGTAATCTTGCGATGAAGCAGAAAAGGCCTCTGTGTATGTCAACACAACCAACAATATAAAATTATTTATAAAATAATTTTATAAAAAATGTATTTATCAATTATTTCTAAATTTTGAAGCCACGAGTTATTGGTGTGTCTTCAGAGTGAGCAGAAGCCAAACTGAATTTTGCAGTGGTGCTTGCATCCAGATGAATAATTCAGGTTTGCCAGACCAGGCTTTTTCCCCCCAGAGTGGAATCACCGAGTTCCTTCTAGTATGAACTTGCATTATAATGGCATTTTGAGAGTCACAGATATACCCGTCATAATCTTGTCCCTGAAAGAGATAAGAACCTAATAGAACCATTTTCAGTCCCTCTCCATTCTCCAAGGATCCCAGTGATAATGGAGACAAATTACTACGATCTGAAACTCTCTTTGGAGTAGTGCAGGGAAACTGGAAAGGGCAGCTCATAGCTCTTACTTTGGTTGTAAAAATGTATCTTTGATTTACAGAGTTTTCTACAGTTATCACTTGTCTTCTGATCTATCGATCAACCATTTTCCTCTCCCCCCAGTCAATACCTGCTGAGTTAAGACTAATAAAGCTCCCTTCCTGCAGCTCATCATATGATTATTTAGCAGAAGTCATTTGTACTGTGTCACCCTGGCTTGATCTCATCACTCACCGTAACGATTCTATGAAGAGAGCTTAAGAGTTGCCAAGGGAAAGGAAAACTCGGAAGAGAAGGTCATGATATGTTAATGAGCTGGCAGTAAGGCCGGTCCACTTGTTTGGTAAATGGAACACAGGCCCTAAACCCAAAGGAGAAAATCAGTAGCTAAGTACCCAAGTACAGCTGCCTCCCAGCCCCGGTTGGGCCGTTGGTCCAGGCGAAGAAGAAAAAACTATCACCGTATTGCAATTGTATTACTCCCTGTTCTCAAACACCGAGGAAAATGTCTGCACCAGAGAGGCAGCAACTGCAACTTAACTTGACACAGCAAAACAGAATCAGTGAGGGGGTTGGCAATCAGTGGCAGAAATATGGGCTGCAGACTTGAGCATGGCTCACTGGTCAGGATGTCCAAAACCTTAGAAGAGGCTGGGAATGATGGAAGTTGCAGTCCAACACATCTGGAGGGTGCCTGGTTGGGGAAGGCTGACTTAGAGTAAAGCCTGGCTAACTCACTGAAAACTGGTCCCCAGAGCTGTGTCCACCAACAACCAAATTCCATCATGTACGGGCAGCCACTCTGTGTACAAAATTAGCTGACAGTGGTGTTTGAATTAATACCATCTCTATGTCAAGAAGCTCTGGGTTCTTCATAAGGGGGTGCTAATGTCCCAAGCTGGAAACATCTATGGTCTCCAGATACTGCTGCGATTAATTTTCACCATGAAATCATTAGAGGCCTCAACAATTTTCATGCCAATACCGCTGCATTAGAATCAACTGAACTGTTTCCTGGACTATTAAAAATATCCTACAATTACGGGAATGATTAATACAAATGCTTAATTTGAGAATGCCACTTCTACTTTATTATATACCAATTATTATAACAATTCATTCTGATACAATATTGCTTAAGGTCCTCTTAGTAGCGCAGATGATCAATGTATTGTAGCTACCAGCTAGGGATGGATGGATTTGTCAATTTAGGTTTCTCTTCATTTCTCACCTTTCCAATCTTGATTTGTCCAAAATCTTGAGATCTTATTTTTAATGTCTGCATGAAAATTCACATGAATTTTGTGCGCATTTCTCCTAATACATGGATGTTTGTATGCAATTTTGCCTAATACAATCCATTTTGAATGTTATTTTCACAAATATAGGCATTTTTGTGTGCATGTTTCCCTAAATATATGCATCTTTTGATTGGAGGATTCTATTGCAAAATTCAGAGAAATGTGAATTTTGAAGGACAACCAGTTTCAGTTCTCATATTGGTTTGAAAGAGCGAAATTGTGTAAGTTAGCATTAAAACTGCAAACCAAATGAATTTGTCCCTCATCTCTACAACCAGCTGATCTTCACAAAGATTTGCCAGCCCAGTTCACACATTACTTCTTAGGTGGTAAAGCCACCATAGGGCAATTTTACCATATCAGTCTCACATGGTGAATATGCCTGTTTGTATGTAATTTCAGGTGGTGACAGCTGGCATTTACAACTCTCAAGCATGTCAAAGAACAAGAAGTTAAAATGTCACATGTGAATTTGACACCCTAGAGAGAAACTATGGACTGGTGCAGTTCAGTGTAAGCAAGTGTAAAGTGATGCATGTTGGGGCAACAAATCCCAACTCCAAGTATAACCTGGTAGGATCTGAGCTAGCAGTGATCACCCAAGAAAGAGATCTTGGGGTTGTGGTGGACAGCTCGATAAAAATGTCAGTTTAGTGTGCAGCTGCTATCAAAAGGGCAAACTCTATGTTAGGTATAATTAGAAAAGGAATTGAGAATATAACTGCCAATATCATACTGCCCTTATACAAATCTATGGTGCGGCCATGCTTGGAAAACTGTGTACAGTTCTGGTCACCACACCTAAAAAAGATATTGTACAGCTGGAAAAAGTGCAGAAATGGGCAACTAAAATGATCAAGGGGCTGGAGCATCTCCCCTATGAGAGAAGGTTACAACACAGCTGGGATTGTTTAGCTTGGAAAAAAGGAGGGCCGGAGAGACATGATAAGAGGTCTACAAAATGATGCATGGTGTGGAGAATGTGGATAAGGAGACATTTTTCTCCCTCTCTCAAAACACTAGAACCTGGGGTCATCCTACGAAGCGGATTGGTGGGAGATTCAGGACAGAGAAAAGGAAGAACTTCACACAGCACATAGTTAAAACTATGGAATTTGCTACCTTTAAAAGGGGGTTAGACAAATTCCTGGAGGAAAAGGCTATCCATGGCTACTAGTCTTGATGGCTATGCGCTACCTCCAGTACCAGAGGCCATGAGCCTAGGTACAGCAGTTGCTGGGGAACATGGGTGGAAGGGTGCTGTTGCACTCATGCCCTGCTTGTGGGTTCCCGGTCAATAGCTGTTTGGCCACTGTGCGAACAGAATGCTGGACTAGATGGACCCTTGGTCTGATGCAGCAGGGCTCTTCTTATGTTCTTAAGTCTGCTGCTGCTTAACCACTTTTAAGGCCAGCTAGCTCCTCACTTCACTCTGTTTCAGGCATTAACATGAAATCAGCTGGGGGCAAAGTGGGAGTGAAGGAGAGGGAAGGAGAGCCTATTTATACTGGGGGTCTCCTTACCAGCCCAGGAGCCCAAAAACTATCCCACAAATGTAAGAGCCTTTTTGAGCCTTCTAAGTTGTTATGCTTTTTATATGAACCAACCTTGTAGACCATGGGAATGCTGTAGACATCATATACCTCGACTTCAGCAAAGCTTTTGACAAAGTGCCCCATGATATCCTGATGAGCAAACTAGCTCACAGTGGGCTAGATGAAACAACGATCTGGTGGATCCACAGTTGGCTACAGAATTGGACTCAAAGAGTGCTTATCAATGGGACCTTCTCCAACTGGGGAGAGGTAACGAGTGGGGTACCGCAGGGCTCAGTCCTGGGCCCAGTGCTCTTCAACATTTTTATTAATGACTTGGAGGAGGAGGTGCAGGGAATGCTGATCAAATTTGCAGATGACACAAAATTGGGAGGGATAGCTAATACTTTGGAAGACAGAAACAAAATTCAAAGTGATCTGGATAGACTGGAGCGCTGGGCAGAAAACAACAGAATGACATTGAATAGGGCTAAATGCCAAGTTCTGCACCTAGGAAAAAGAAACCAAATGCACAGTTACAAGATGGGGGATATGTGGCTCAACCACACTACAAGCGAGAAGGATCTTGGAATTGTTGTTGATCACAAGCTGAATATGAGCCAACAATGTGATGTGGCTGCAAAAAAGGCCAATGCTATTTTGGGCTGCATTCATAAAAGCATCGCTTCCAAATCCCGGGAAGTAGTAGTTCCCCTCTACTCAGCACTGGTTAGGCCTCATCTGGAGTACTGTGTCCAGTTCTGGGCACCCCACTTTAAGGAGGATACAGACAAACTGGAGAGGGTTCAGAGGAGGGCAACAAAGATGATCAGGCGACTGGAAACAAAGCCCTATGAAGAGAGACTGAAAGAACTGGGCATGTTTAGCCTTGAGAAGAGAAGACTGAGGGGAGACATGATAGCACTCTTCAAGTACTTGAAAGGTTGTCACAGAGAGGAAGGCCAGCATCTCTTCTTGATCATCCCAGAGTGCAGGACACGGAATAATGGGCTCAAGTTACAGGAAGCCAGATTCCAGCTGAACATCAGGAAAAACGTCCTGACTGTAAAAGCAATACGACAATGGAACCAATTACCTGGGGAGGTGGTGGGCTCTCCCACACTGGAGGCCTTCAAGATGAGGCTGGACAGCCATTTGTCAGGGATGCTCTGACTTGGATTCCTGCCTTGAGCAGGGGGTTGGACTCGATGGCCTTGTAGGCCCCTTCCAACCCTACTATTCTATGATTCTATGAAAGCATATCTTGTTTCTGACAAGTCTGGATAGCACCAATTGTGATTATTATTTATCATTTTAATTTTGGGGGAGGGTCTGCAGCTTGGTCTTACAGGTCCTGCTTTGAATACAGGTTGTCCCAGGTACAATTAATTTTATTTTGCCAATTGATATACCACTTACCATACCAAAAGATATCTCTGAGTGATATCTCGGGTCAAGTGGCAGGTGATGGGAAAGTCGTCCCCCCACTCCCGCCAGCGACCCTGCAGAGGTGCTGCTAGTGAAGAGTAGAAAATATTGGGCTTGATCAGCCTTTGAAGTCCAGCCTGGCACCCTCTGGGCTACATCTCCCATCAACCCCAGCCAACATGGCCAAACTCCCTTGCAGTTGTTTCAGAGATAAACTTCAGGCTAGGGTGGGCAACTTGTGGCCCTCCAGGAGTTCTTGGACTGTAACCTGCATCATCCTTCACCACTGGCTATGCTGGCTAGGGCTGGTGGGAGGTGCAGTCCAACTGCTTCAGGCAAGAGAAAGGAAAAACAGCCCTCTGAAAATGCTGCTTTAAAAAGAAAAAGAAAAAAACAGTCAAGTTTGGCCTCTTGTAGCTAATTAGACATGAAATCAAAGATGAGAATCCATGTAGTGTTCTGTGCTCGCATTTTAATGGAGACTGTAAATCAACCGGGCCAACGGAATGTGAAGCTCACAACCACTGCTGTAAAAAACATGTATGAATGAAGGGGATTATTCCACACCATGTGCCTGCAGGTCGCCAAGTCCATCCTTCCCCACCCTTGGCCACCCAAAGTAACATGAAAGGCAGGTTCAACGTTCTTAAGACCTGCTGTACTGCAAAGGTCCTACTGGTCTATGAAACACACATTATCACACACAGCTATTCTCCAAGTTGCTGTAATACAGCCTTCCCCAACCTGATGTCCTCAGTTGTGCAGGACTACAACACCCAGCATCCCCAGCCAGCCATGTTGGCTGGCTGGGGATGCTGGGAATTGTAGTCCAACACATCTGGAGAGCGCCAGGTTGGGGAAGGCAGCTATAATGTTACAGAGTGCAGGCAGCCATTGAGTGAAAGGGTCGAACATATTATGGTCTGGAAGAGAGAACAGCAGGCTGAAGGAGGCTTTGGGCTTGTGTCTTGTCAGCAGCATCCCTGCTTGCCTCATGGAAAATCTCTTTTGAAACTGAGGAGATTTAGAAGCAGCTTTTGAGATGACACTGGGGCTTGTCACTTAAAGGCTGGGGGAGGGATTTCACCCAGTCAGTGCCTTGGGAGTGCCTAAAGTAGCTCGTGGATCCTGGGCAATGCTGACAGGTCAGTTGAGTTGACTGTGCCATGTTGGGTTGGATGAGAGGAAAACGTCCCATTGGGCCCAGGAACAGGGAGGAGGGAAAGGAAAAGGGGACAAAGTCAGTTATGCCAGCAGGATGAGGCCTGGGAATGAGAGCAGATAGAGGATGCAGGAGGAAGTGGAGATAAGGCACTGCGATCCAGGAGGCAGAGAAGCTGGAATAAGGGCAGGCTGTTTTCACAGGAGCAGGAATTTGAGGTGGGCAAAGGGATGAAGGAAAGGATTGATTTGGAGGCATGGGAAAAACCTTGCATAGGGTGGAAGGACAGGAGGGAGTGTGGTTGATGGTAGGAAGGGGAATTACCAGCTAAATCTTTGGCCAGTTTTTTAGGAACAAATAAAAATAAATACCTTGTTATCGTCATGCCTCCCATTAACTATATCAGAAAAATTAGTCTCCTTTTGGAGGAAGAAGTTTGAAAAACAGTGGGTGGACATGGATACTTGGGATTATCGAAATATTCACTCCCAGGGAAAGAAACCTGCACTAAGTTCTCTTCCATTGAATAAGATGCAGAATGTTCAGGCTTGGGCCAACTGGGGGCATGTGGAATCTCTGAGGAAGACTCCTGCTGACCTGGATCTTAGACGCCCTCTGTGCCCCAGAATCCAGGGCACCTGGGAAATGGGACATAATACATTGTTCAAACTGATGCACATTTATTGAGGCCTACGGGTTGTGTCCAATAATGGCTTTCCACTACTGAAAAGTGGAATAATTCTCCTGGCAATCTTAATTCCGACCTGTGATTCATCCAACCCGGTGTTTCTCATTATGTACTCTGCATATAAGTTAAATAAGCAGGGCGACAATATGCAGCCTTGTTGTACTCCTTTCCCAATTTTGAACCAATCGGTTGTTCCATGTCCGGTTCTTACTGTTGCTTCTTGACCCTCGTACAGATTTCTCAGGAGACAGGTAAGGTGGTCTGGTACTCCCATCTCTTTCAGAATTTGCCACAGTTTGTTGTGATCCACACAATCAAAGGTTTTAGCATAGTCAATGAAGCAGAAAGAGACGTTTTTCTGGAATTCTCTTGCTTTCTCCATGATGCAGCGAATGTTGGCGATTTGATCTCTAGTTCCTCTGCCTCTTCGAAACCCAGCTTGTACTACCGGTAGTTCTCGGTTCGCATACTGCTGAAGCCTAGCTTGTAGGATTTTGAGCATCACCTTGCTGGCATGTGAAATGAGCGCAATTGTGCGGTAGTTTGAACACTCTTTGGCGTTGCCCTTCTTTGGAACTGGAATGTAAACTGACCTTTTCCAGTCTTGTGGCCACTGTTGAGTGTTCCAAATGTGTTGGCATATTGAGTGCAGCACTTTAACAGCATCATCTTTTAGGATTTTAAATAGCTCAGCTGGAATACTGTCATCTCCACCAGCTTTGTTGTTAGTAATGCTTCCTAAGGCCCACTTGACTTCACTCTCGAGGATGTCCGGCTCAAGTTCAGTGACCGCACTATCGTGGCTATCAGGAACATTCAGATCTTTCCTGTATAGTTCTTCTGTGTATTCTTTCCACCTCTTCTTAATCTCATCTGCTTCTGTTAGGTCCCTGCCGTCAGGGAGCCTAAAGCTGAGAACAAGCTGAGATTAGTGAGGGATGTTAAAAGCAACAAAAAGGCTTTCTTAAGATACGTGCATAGTAAAAGACAGAGGAAAGAAATGATGGTTCAACTATTACATAAAGGTGGAAAAATGGTAACAATTGACAAAGAAAAGGCAGAAGTGCTCAATTTCTACTTTGGCTCAGTCTTCTCCTAAAAGAGGGTCTATGACCCCTCTGGCAAAGGCAAAGTACAGGCTGCAGGGGCAGCATTGAAGCTTGAGAGTGATAGGCATATGGTCAAGGAACACCTAATTACTTTGAATGAGTTCAAATCTCCTGGGCCAGATGAACTGCATCCTACAGTCATAAAGGAACTGGCAGAAGAATTCTCAGAACCACTGTCTATTCTCTTTGAGAAATCATGGAGGATGGGGGAAGTGCCAGATGACTGGAGGAAGGCTAATGTTGTTGTTGTTCAGTCGTTCAGTCGTGTCCGACTCTTCGTGGCTAATGTCCCTACCTTCAAAAAGGGTAAAAAGGAGGAACCTGGGAACTACAGACCAGTCAGTCTGACATCAATCCCTGGGAAAATTCAGGAGCAGATTAGAAAGCCCTCCATCTGTAAGTACTTTGAAAACAATGGAGTGATTACTCGAAGACAACATGGATTTGTCAAGAACAAATTGTGCCAGATGAATCTGGTCTCATTTTTTGATCAGGTAACGTCCCTTGTGGACTGTGGGAATGCTGTGGATGTAATATACCTCGACTTCAGCAAAGCTACCGACAAAGTGCCCCATGATATCCTGATGAGCAAATTAGCTAAAAGTGGGCTAGATGAAACAACGATCAGGCGGATCCACAGTTGGATATAGAGTCGGATTCAAAGAGTGCTTATCAATGGGATCTTCTCAAACTGGGGAGACGTAACAAGTGGGGTACTGCAGGGCTCAGTCCTGGGCCCAGTGCTCTTCAACATCTTTATTAATGACTTGGATGAGGACGTGCAGTGAATGCTGATCACATGTGCAGATGACGCAAAATTGGGTGGGATAGCTAATACCCTGGAAGACAGAAACAAAGTTCAAAGTGCTCTTGATAGGCTGGAGCATTGGGAAGAAAACAATGGAATGACATTTAACAGGGATAAATGCCAAGTTCTGCACCTAGGAAAAAGAAACCAAATGCACAGTTACAAAATGGGGGATACTTGGCTCAACAATATTACAAGTGAGAAGGATCTTGGAATTGTGGTAGATCACAAGCTGAATATGAGCCAACAATGTGTTGTGGCTGCAAAAAATGCAAATGCTATTTTGGGCTGCATTAATAGAAGTATAACTTCCAAATCACATAAAGTACTAGTTCCTCATTACTCAGCACTGGTTAGGCCTCATCTGGAGTACTGTGTCCAGTTCTGGGCACCACAGTTTAAGAAGGATGCAGACAAACTGGAGAGGGTTCAGAGGAGGGCAACGAAGATGATCAGGGGACTGGAAACAAAGCCCTATGAAGAGAGACTGAAAGAACTGGGCATGTTTAGCCTGGAGAAGGGAAGACTGAGGGGAGATAGGATAGCGCTCTTCAAGTCCTTGAAAGGTTGTCACAGAGAGAAAGGCCAGGATCTCTTCTCCATCATCCCAGAGTGCAGGACACAGAATAATGGGCTCAAGGTACAGGAAGCCAGATTCTGGCTGAACATCAGGAAAAACTTCCTGACTGTTAGAGCAATATGTCAATGGAACCAATGACCTAGGTGTTGGGCTGTCCCACACTGGAGGCATTCAAGACGAGGCTGGACAGACACCTGTCAGGGATGCTCTGACTTGGATTCCTGCATTGAGCAGGGGGTTGGACTTGATGGTCTTATAGGACCCTTCCAACCCTACTATTCTATGATCCTAAGCAGCTCTACGTCTGACACTGCACACTGGATGACAGTTGTTGTTGTTGTTGTTCAGTCGTTTAGTCGTGTCCGACTCTTCGTGACCCCATGGACCATAGCACGCCAGGCCTTCCTGTCCTGCGCTCTCTCCCGGAGCGTGCTCAAGTTCATATTCATTGCATCCGTGATGCTATCTAGCCATCTCATCCTCTGCCGTCCCCTTCTCCTTTTGCCTTCAGTCTTTCCCAGCATCAGGGTCTTTTCCAGGGAGTTTTCTCTTCGCATTAGGTGGCCAAAATATTGGAGCTTCAGCTTCATTATCTGTCCTTCCAATGAACACTCAGGGTTGATTTCCTTTAGGATGGACTGATTTGACCTCCTTGCAGTCCAGGGGACTCGTAAGAGTCTTCTCTAGCACCACAGTTCGAAAGCATCGATTCTTCGGCGCTCAGCCTTCCTTATAGTCCAGCTCTCACAGCCATACGTTACTACTGGGAAAACCATAGCTTTGATTAGACGGACCTTTGTCGGCAAGGTGATGTCTCTGCTTCTTACTATGCTGTCTAGGTTTGCCATAGCTTTCCTCCCAAGGAGCAAGCGCCTTTTAATTTCATGGCTACAGTCACCGTCTGTGGTGATCTTGGAGCCCAAGAAAGTAAAATCTGTCACTGCTTCCATTTCTTCCCCTTCTATATGCCAGGAAGTGATAGGGCCAGATGACATGATCTTAGTTTTTTTAATGTTGAGTTTCAAACCAGCTTTTGCACTCTCCTCTTTCACCCTCAACAAGAGGCTCTTGAAATCCTCTTCGCTTTCTGCCATTAGGGTGGTATTGTCTGCATATCGGAGGTTGTTGATAATTCTCCCGGCAATCTTAATTCCGACCTCTGATTCATCCAACCCGGCATTTCTCATGATGTACTCTGCATATAAGTTAAATAAGCAGGGTGACAATATGCAGCCTTGTCGTACTCCTTTCCCAATTTTGAACCAATCGGTTGTTCCATGTCTGGTTCTTACTGTTGCTTCTTGACCCTCGTACAGGTTTCTCAGCAGACAGGTAAGGTGGTCTGGTACTCCCATCACTGTCAGAATTTGCCACAGTTTGTTGTGATCCACACAATCAAAGGCTTTAGCGTAGTCAATGAAGCAGAAATAGACATTTTTCTGGAATTCTCTTGCTTTCTCCATGATGCAGCGAATGTTGGCGATTTGATCTCTAGTTCTTCTGCCTCTTCGAAACCCAGCTTGTACTTCCGGTAGTTCTCGGTTCGCATACTGCTGAAGCCTAGCTTGTAGGATTTTGAGCATCACCTTGCTGGCATGTGAAATGAGCGCAATTGTGCGGTAGTTTGAACACTCTTTGGCATTGCCCTTCTTTGGAAGTGGAATGTAAACTGACCTTTTCCTGTCTTGTGGCCACTGTTGAGTGTTCCAGATTTGTTGGCATATTGAATGCAGCACTTTAACAGCATCATCTTTTAGGATTTTAAATAGCTCGGCTGGAATACTGTCATCTCCGCTAGCTTTGTTGTTACTAATGCTTCCTAAGGCCCACTTGACTTCACTCTCTAGGATGTCCGGCTCAAGTTCAGTGACCGCACTATCATGGCTATCAGGGACATTCAGATCTTTCCTGTATAGTTCTTCTGTGTATTCTTGCCACCTCTTCTTAATCTCATCTGCTTCTGTTAGGTCCCTGCCTTCTTTGTCCTTTATCATGCCTGTCTTTGCACAAAACGTTCCCTTGAGATCTCCAATTTTCTTGAAGAGATCTCTAGTCTTTCCCATTCTGTTGTTTTCCTCCATTTCTTTGCATTGTTCATTTAAGAAGGCCTTCTTGTCTCTCCTTGCTATTCTCTGGAACTCTGCATTCAGTTGGGTATATCTTCCCCTTTCTCCCTTGCTTTTCGCTTCCCTTCTTTCCTCAGCTACTTGTAAAGCCTCATCAGACAGCCACTTGGCTTTCTTGCATTTCTTTTTCTTTGGGATGGATTTCGTTGCTGCCTCCTGAACAATGTTACGGACCTCCGTCCATAGTTCCTCAGGCACTCTGTCTATCAGGTCTAATCCCTGAAATCTATTCCTCACCTCCACTGTATATTCATCAGGGATATGATTTAGGTCATACCTGAACGGTTTAGTGGTTTTCCTGACGTTCTTCAATTTAAGCCGAAATTTTGCAAGAAGCAGCTCATGATCTGAGCCACAGTCAGCTCCAGGTCTTGTTTTTACTGACTGTATGGAGCTTCTCCATCTTTGGTTGCAAAGGACATAATCAATCTGATTTCGATATTGACCATCTGGTAACGTCCATGTGCAGAGTCACCTCTTGTGCTGTTGGAAAAGAGTGTTTGCCATGATCAGCATGTTCTCTTGGCAAAACTCTATTAGCTTTTGTCCTGCTTCATTTTGTACACCAAGGCCATGCCTGCCTGTTATCCCGGTGATTTCTTGACTTCCTACTTTAGCATTGCAATCCCCTATGATGAAGAGGACATCTTTTTTTGGTGTTAGTTCTAGAAGGTGTTGTAGGTCTTCATAGAACCGATCAACCTCAGCTTCTTCGGCCTCAGTGGTTGGGGCATAGACTTGAATTACTGTGATGTTGAATGGTTTGCCTTGGATTCGTACTGAGATCATTCTATCATTTTTAAGATTGTACCCCAGTACTGCTTTTCCCACCCTTTTGTTGACTATGAGTGCTTGTTGTTGTTGTTGTTGTTCAGTCGTTCAGTCGTGTCCGACTCTTCGTGACCCCATGGACCATAGCACGCCAGGCCTTCCTGTCCTGCGCTCTCTCCCGGAGCGTGCTCAAGTTCATATTCATTGCATCCGTGATGCTATCTAGCCATCTCATCCTCTGCCGTCCCCTTCTCCTTTTGCCTTCAGTCTTTCCCAGCATCAGGGTCTTTTCCAGAGAGTTTTCTCTTCGCATTAGGTGGCCAAAATATTGGAGCTTCAGCTTCAGTATCTGTCCTTCCAATGAGCACTCAGGGTTGATTTCCTTTAGGATGGACTGATTTGACCTCCTTGCAGTCCAGGGGACTCGTAAGAGTCTTCTCCAGCACCACAGTTCGAAAGCATCAATTCTTCGGCGCTCAGCCTTCCTTATAGTCCAGCTCTCACAGCCATACATTACTACTGGGAAAACCATAGCTTTGATTAGACGGACCTTTGTCGGCAAGGTGATGTCTCTGCTTCTTACTATGCTGTCTAGGTTGGCCATAGCTTTCCTCCCAAGGAGCAAGCGTCTTTTAATTTCAGGGCTACAGTCACCGTCTGCGGTGATCTTGGAACCCAAGAAAGTAAAATCTGTCACTGTTTCCATTTCTTCCCCTTCTATATGCCAGGAAGTGATGGGGCCAGATGCCATGATCTTCGTTTTTTTAATGTTGAGTTTCAAACCAGCTTTTGCACTCTCCTCTTTCACCCTCAACAAGAGGCTCTTGAGATCCTCTTCGCTTTCTGCCATTAGGGTGGTATCGTCTGCATATCGGAGGTTGTTGATAATTCTCCCGGCAATCTTAATTCCGACCTCTGATTCATCCAACCCGGCATTTCTCATGATGTACTCTGCATATAAGTTAAATAAGCAGGGTGACAATATGCAGCCTTGTCGTACTCCTTTCCCAATTTTGAACCAATCGGTTGTTCCATGTCTGGTTCTTACTGTTGCTTCTTGACCCTCGTACAGGTTTCTCAGCAGACAGGTAAGGTGGTCTGGTACTCCCATCACTTTAAGAATTTGCCACAGTTTGTTGTGATCCACACAATCAAAGGCTTTAGCGTAGTCAATGAAGCAGAAATAGACATTTTTCTGGAATTCTCTTGCTTTCTCCATGATGCAGCGAATGTTGGCGATTTGATCTCTAGTTCCTCTGCCTCTTCGAAACCCAGCTTGTACTACCGGTAGTTCTCGGTTCGCATACTGCTGAAGCCTAGCTTGTAGGATTTTGAGCATCACCTTGCTGGCATGTGAAATGAGCGCAATTGTGCGGTAGTTTGAACACTCTTTGGCGTTGCCCTTCTTTGGAACTGGAATGTAAACTGACCTTTTCCAGTCTTGTGGCCACTGTTGAGTGTTCCAGATTTGTTGGCATATTGAATGCAGCACTTTAACAGCATCATCTTTTAGGATTTTAAATAGCTCGGCTGGAATACTGTCATCTCCGCTAGCTTTGTTGTTACTAATGCTTCCTAAGGCCCACTTGACTTCACTCTCTAGGATGTCCGGCTCAAGTTCAGTGACCGCACTATCATGGCTATCAGGGACATTCAGATCTTTCCTGTATAGTTCTTCTGTGTATTCTTGCCACCTCTTCTTAATCTCATCTGCTTCTGCTAGGTCCCTGCCTTCTTTGTCCTTTATCATGCCCGTCTTTGCACAAAACGTTCCCTTGAGATCTCCAATTTTCTTGAAGAGATCTCTAGTCTTTCCCATTCTGTTGTTTTCCTCGATTTCTTTGCATTGTTCATTTAAGAAGGCCTTCTTGTCTCTCCTTGCTATTCTCTGGAACTCTGCATTCAGTTGGGTATATCTTCCCCTTTCTCCCTTGCTTTTCGCTTCCCTTCTTTCCTCAGCTACTTGTAAAGCCTCCTCAGACAGCCACTTGGCTTTCTTGCATTTCTTTTTCTTTGGGATGGATTTCGTTGCTGCCTCCTGAACAATGTTACGGACCTCCGTCCATAGTTCCTCAGGCACTCTGTCTATCAGGTCTAATCCCTGAAATCTATTCCTCACCTCCACTGTATATTCATCAGGGATATGATTTAGGTCATACCTGAACGGTTTAGTGGTTTTCCCGACGTTCTTCAATTTAAGCCGAAATTTTGCAAGAAGCAGCTCATGATCTGAGCCACAGTCAGCTCCAGGTCTTGTTTTTACTGACTGTATGGAGCTTCTCCATCTTTGGCTGCAAAGGACATAATCAATCTGATTTCGATATTGACCATCTGGTGACGTCCATGTGTAGAGTCGTCTCTTATGCTGTTGGACTATGAGTGCTACTCCATTTCTTCTAAGGGATTCTTGCCCACAATAGTAGATATGATGGTCACCTGAATTAAATTCGCCCATGCCTGTCCATTTGAGTTCTCTGATTCCCAAGATGTCGATGTTCAATCTTGCCATCTCATGTTTGACCACCTCCAGCTTACCTTGATTCATTGATCTGACATTCCAGGTTCCTAAACAATATTGTTCTTTACAGCATCGGATTTTCTTTTCACCACCAGACACATCCACAGCTGAGTGTCCTTTCGGGTTTGGCCCAGCCGCTTCACTCTTTCTGGCGCTACTTGGAAATACCCTCTGCTCTTCCCCAGTAGCATATTGGACACCTTCCGACCTGAGGGGTTCATCTTCCGGCGTCATCTCTTTTAGCCTTGTGATACGTTCCATGGGGTTTTCTTGGCAAGAATACTGGAGTGGGTTGCCATTTCCTTCTCCAGTGGACCACATTTTGTCAGAACTCTCTGCCATGACCTGTCCGTCTTGGGTGGCCCTGCACGGCATAGCTTATGGCTTCACTGAGTTACGCAAGCCCAGTAGCTCTCAATTATCCTTAAGAGTACTGCCTAACTGTTCATCCTTCGTTTTGCTTCCTTTGAACTGCAGATTAATTATCCTTATGTGAACAAATATATATCTGTCTTCATCATGTCTGATCGTATTACAAATATCTGCCCATCTTTCTAATTTGTCAATGCTGCGCTGAATTTTATTGCTTTCCTACAACTGCTTCTCATCTTTCTCTCTAATTAGCATAGCCTTGGCATCATCTGTGAGATCATTCCTGAAATTACAGAATGGTCTGAGGCCAAGAAGAGGCCCACCCACATCAGAGGAAGTCCAAAATTGTATTCAGAATAATGGTTGATGGGCCAGGAACATTGTGGATTTGTTTCACCAGCTTCTCATTTCACATTCCAGTAAAGCTTCAAAATGAAGAGCTGTCCCCAAGCTCCATTTAACTGAATACTATCAATGGATTTGATATCAGGGTCTCCAGAGGATCATATTGTGAAGGCATTATCTGTCCATCTATCTCAAGACACACCTGTACTGCTGAGGAATTCATATCCCCACTGGGGCACCATTAGTTCACCAGCAGTTCAAAAAAAAAAAATGTTTGCACAATCATAAGACGGTAAGACGAGCCCTGCTGGATCAGCCCAAGGATCCATCTAGTCCAGCATTCTGTTCACACAGTGGCCAACCAGCCACCTGTGGGAAGCCCACAACAGGACATAAGTGGAACCGCACCCTCCCGCCCAATGTTCCCCAACTGGTGTACATAAGCATACTGCCTCTAATACTCACCCTGCCCCTTTCCTGCTCTCATTCACTTTGTGCAACTGCATAGAGCAAAAGGGGAGGAAGGGAGAAGGAAAAGAAAAATCAACAGAGGCCTTCTGTGAGAATGACAAGTTTCACACCATTAGAGGTATTATACTCTTTCAAGCATCTCCCTGGAACTGTTGGGGGAAAAAAGAACTTTGCTCAGCTGAGGGCAAAATGACTACATCTATGAGAAATATTGTGTGGGGATTTATATTCTAGATGTCCTAATTGTGGCCCAGTGGAGTCAGGGGAGTCTCCCCCGCGATGTGATGATGGTGTTCAGCCACCCCCTCCCTATGCTTCTTCCACCTGGGTACGAAAAACCAGTTTTTCCACAAGCAGGGGCAGGATATTGGGTGGGGTGCAGATTTACCCAAGTAAGATCTCAGCTTCCACTCCACCCCCCCCAATCAGATCGCCCAAAGGCTGAACGGTTTTATCTGTTCCCCATAACAGCAGGTGGCTGTAGCTAGTTTGCTTGCATCACCTGGCACTATTTGCTCTGCAGGTGTATTCCTGCTCCCTGCTTGTGGCACGCAGAGATCTGGACTGGATTAGGAATGTCAACATTTATTTATTTTTAAGAAGTGAGAATTAATTATTCTATTAAATGTGCATAAATTGAGCAGCACAATACCTAGGCAGATTAGTGAGTAGGATTGTATTTGAGGGGAGAGACTGTAGCTCTGTAGTAGAGGGCCTGATTTTGAAACAAAAGGTCCCAGGATTACCTCCCAGCATCTCCGGAGGAGGAGGGGGAGGGGAAGATCAGGTAGCAGGTGAAGGAGAATAAATCTGCCTGAGAACCTGAACCTGTCAGAGTATGAAAGAACATAAGAAGAGCTCTGCTGGTTCAGACCATGGTCCATCTAGTCCAGCATTCTGTTCATAGAGTGGCCAACCAGCTGTCGACCAGGAACCCACAAGCAGGACATGAGTCCAACAGCACCCTCCCACCCATGTTCCCCAGCAACTGGTGCACATAGGGATACTGCCGCTGATAGTGGAGGTAATATACAGCCATCATGAGTTGTAGTCATTGATAATATTGGACTAGATGGATAGTATTAACCAGTACTCTAGTGGATATACTTGGAGAAGGGCCATGGGTCAGTGGTAGAGCACCTGCTTTGGACATAGAAGCTTCCTGGTTCGATCCCTGGCATCTCCAGGTAAGGCTGGAAAAACTCCTGCCTGAAACCCTGGAGAGTCACAGCCAGCCAGTGTTGACAATACTGGGCTGGATGGACCAGTGGTCTGACTCAGTGTAAGGCAGCTGTCAGGAGCGCCCCAGCTGCCTCTTGCAGTCCCCTCCAACAGCCAACTCAAGACACAGACAAAAGGGATTCTTCCCAAGGCTTTATTCCTTTACAACTCAATGACTCTTTCAGATGCTAATCTCCAGCGACTAAGCAAGGAACTGCACTGGGGTAGTTAGCAGAGTAGCCTAAGCTCCAGGTAAGGCAGTTGGTCCCTGTTTGAAGGAGGAGAGTGGGAAAACTCTGAACTTATGGGCTATGGAGAGGTCCTCCCTCTTACCTGTGGGTCCTCGGGACGCGACCGTTGTCATAGAGCCAAGATGGCAAAGCACCTCCTGTCGGCACCCTCCATTTGGCGCCTCTCCCTGTGTTGGCGCCGAGCGTCCACCAACACCCCATCCCCTGCTCTTTCGCTGCCAGGGTCACTATCTCTCCCAGGAATGCATGCAGGAGGTATCTCTCCCTGCAGCTGTGCCTCTAAGAGACGAGCGGGCTCCTCTCCCACGGGTTGTTGCTCTTCCTCAGAATCAGAACTGCTTTGGGGCTCTATGGGCTCAGTTTCCACCCTGACAGCAGCTTCCTACATCCCCATGACAATGTCATGACCTGGTATAAGGCAGATTCCTCTGTTCTTTGTGGGTCTTCCCTTGCGGTGAGAGGCTAGGGCAGGTAGCTGCAGAATCCCCCTCTACATCTGTGTAACAGTGATTGAGCTCCTGCCCTGGCATGACCACCAAGACTGACAAGGAAGTGGGAGTGGAGATGTTTTCACAGGCCTGATCACTGGGCTCAAAAGTCCCCTTTTCATGCTGATAAACTTAAGTGCATTGCTGCACTACAATGACCCATTCCTCTATGCTTGGACAGAGCAGATGCCTCCATTCGTGTGGAACTGGCAGGTTCTATACAGATTCAAATTGGCATCAAGGTGTACTAGAGGGGCCTTCCAGGGGACTGGGGGGGGGGGGTCATGCAGTTTGCAGTTGCTACATATTCATTGGGAGTGACCCAAATGGCATTGCTCAGGGTGGTGCTTCTGTTTCACATGCGGTTGCTTTGTAGATGGTGGTTTTGCAGATATCACAGGCATAGAATGTGACTCATGATGAATGATAACTCACCACAGCCACCTTTGTATTTTGTGAGGATTTTTAAGAATCTTTACCTGATGAATTGCCTCAAACATACACACTTACAGAGAAATCTGTTGTAAGAAAAACAAAATACAACTAGAGTAGGGAAAGGGGGCTTCCAGCTAGGGATGTTGCAGAAATCCACAACGGATTCAAATGAGCTCGAATTTCTACAACTCTGACTTGGGGATTTTGCAGCGGACTGGCTTTTTCCAAGTCGTGTGGATTCCACGGACTGCTTTTTTACTTTGGGGAGGGGGGATCTTCACAACTGCATATTTGCACAAGCAAACAGAATTCTCATATGTCACAAAAAAAATCTAGTTCTGTCAATGAGCAGACAATGGAATGAAAGACACCTAACAATCCAACAAAATACAGAAGGAGCAGATTTAACAAAATGTGTACAATCATACATCCAGGCTCCAGCTCAATGCCATGGTGGCTCCAGAGAAGCTTTTCATAATTTCCATCTTCTTAGTGAGTCCAGTAAAGACGTTGTTTTCAGGTGGACCTCTGCTGAAGAGGGGACCAAACAAGTCTTTTCGCACCACCTCCCCAATTTTTATTTATTTATTTATTTATTTATTTATTTATTTATTGCATTTATACCCCGCCTTTCTCCCTCTCGCAAGGAACTCAAGGCGGCTTACATTATCCTCCTCCTCACCGTTGTATCCTCACAACAACAACCCTGTGAGGTAGGTTGGGCTGAGAGTCTGTGACTGGCCAAAAGTCACCCAGTGAGCTTCCATGGCCAAGTGGGGACTAGAACCCGGATCTCCCGGCTCCCAGTCCGTCACTCGCTCTTTTAGTGCAAGAAGGGAAGTAAAAACAGGCACACACCAGCACAGTCATCTCCTTGAACTACAGATGTCCCCCTTTGCAGAGGATGTGTCCCCCACCCACTCACTCCTCCCATCTTGATCCTATCTTATAGAGCTACGAGTGGGTTGAGGGACGAAAGAAGAGAGGAAAAGATGTGGTTGGGGCATGCTTTGCAGGATCATGTGGATAAGCCTGCGTAGGCAGAATGCAATATACCAAGGACTGGATTTGAGACTTCATTTAGGCAAAGCATGAGCTGTTATTGAATTTTTACTCCTTTACAAAAAAATCCAAACAAAACCAGATATATTTGCCTTGAATTTTGCAGGATTTCAGAAGAAGTGCACTTGCAAAAATATGAAGTTTATCTGAAGATCCTGCCCGCTCCCCATTTTTAAAATGTCAAAATGAAGTACCAGGCTTATAGCAGAATGCATAATGGTGGTTTAGGCCTGCTTTCGCATTTTATATGGGTACAGCTGTGCTTCTACTCCTCTAAGTAGTCACATCTGCTCATTAGAAAAACAATGTAATTTTTAGTGTCTAATTCTAATTATTTGCAGATGATAGATTCCTTGTGCAGCATCCATAAAAGGCTCAGCCGTTCCCACCCAGTGACAAACAAACAGGCCCCTTTAGGTGAAAATGGTTTGGAGCAATGATGACCAGATCCAAATTGAGAATATCTGTGTGTGTGTGCATGCACACGCAAGACAGACAGACAGACAGACAGACAGACAGACAGACAGAGAATGTGGTGGTCTGGTCTCTAAGGAGACAAAGCGGAATATCCTGGGGCCTTCCACCTCAGGTTACTTGGTGTTAAGCTTGTGAAACCAGCTTAGTTTACAACATGGCTTAGTCCTCAGTTGCTGTAACTTGTCATCACAAATTATGGGTTCAAAAGGACTTCTGAAGGCAGTCAAGCAGCTGGGAAGCTCCTGTCCTATCCTGCCCTGCCCATCCTCCCACCCATGGTGACAAGGCAAGGGTGGACTCCTGTGCTGATACAGTAGGAGACAGGGGTCAGAGCTATTAGAAAGAAAAACACCAAAGGCCACCCACTACCCCCATACTCACTGCAATGGAGATGCCAACCCCAACTGAACCACCCACAGCATGCCATAAGCTTCTGCTGTCTCCTAAAAGGCAGGCTACAAAGGCAGGACAGGGATGGCATCCCAGGATGGCGGGGAGCAGCAGTCTGGAGGACAGCCACCCAGACAAAAGGAACAAGGTTGGTCAAGCTCAAAAATGAGTGACAGGCAAGATAATAAGCCAGAAGAGGAGAGGGCTGCAAGAAGAGCATCTTAAGACACTTTCCTGAAGAGGACTGACTAGCTCTTGTTAAATGGAGAGGCACCTCCCTAAGTACCTCCACTTCCCTACTGCTAGATGATGAACTCTTCATGGAGCACACCGTCTGTCCCAGTCTCAAGAAATCTGCATACTGTTTCAAAGGCTGTACGTCTCAGAATACTAGCTGCTGAAGCAAAGAATGGGGAAGGCAATTGCCTTCTAGCCTTACTGGTGGGATTCATGGATGCATCTGGCTCTGTGCCAGCTCCAGGTTTTGGAGGGCCCTTGGGCAAGACACCCCCATGGGCTGCCTCCTTCAGTGAGTCTGTCTCCTCACTGCCATTGCTCCTCCTCTTTCTCACCATTGCTCCCACCTGCTTGCTTGCTTAGGCAGAGAGCCAGTGAGCAAGTTGGCCGTGGCATCTCCTGCTCCTCTTTCTCACCCCCACCCTTGGCTGGGCCAGAGCGAGAGGCAGGTGAACAAGCAGACTGCAATGGTGAAGAGGAGTGACTCCAGGGGACTCTTGTTAGGGGGCCCCTGCAGGGGTGTGGGCTCTCAGCAGGTGCCCAACAATGCCTACCCTGATCTGGCTGGATGCTTGTCCAGATGGAAATTTTGTTCTAATTCAACAGGGCTCTGTATCAAAGATTTATATCACTCCCACACACAGCTCTCATGAGGCAGAAAAATAATTTTATCGAGGTAGAAGTAAATGGGGATCTATCACCATCTCGACAATGCACAACCACCCATAAGACCTCTAATCTAGAATGAAGACACCTATGTCAGGGATGAACTTACAGAGCAGTCTCTCAAAAGATGACCTCTGGACTACCTTTTTATTTATTTAAAACACCTATATAGTGTCCTTCATCCAATTCGTATTCTAGGATGGTGTACAACAACATATATAGAACTAATTATTATGCAAGAATAAAAATAATAAAAGATAGCAATAAAAACTTTTTCGCAGGCTAAGGTTTAGACAATTTCAAATGCATGTGTGAATAAAAGTATTCTACCCTGGGGTCAAAAGGATTGCAGCATGTGCCTCTTCAGGGAGTGCATTGCAAAGCTAGGCTGTCACCGATGAAAAATCCCTTTCGCTTGTGGCTTGTAGCACACTCAGATAGAGGAAGTCAGCCCTCCTCAACCTGGTGTCCTCCAGTTGATTTGGACTTAAATTCCCTTCAGGAATTCTGGGAGTTGTAGTCTGAAACATATAGAGGGTACTAAGTTGGAGGAAGAGGCTTGAGAAGGCAACTGGAGAAAGACTTCAGTAGAAGACACAGGCAAGCTAGTATGGGAAGAGGCTGAAATTGTACCATGTTCCCTTATACCATTTCCTGTTTCTGTTTAGGGATGGGAATGGAAATTCATTTGATTCACATTTTAGTATGAACCAACCTAATTTGCACTTCCCAAACTAATACATGAACCAAACCACCATTATCCTTCAGTTTTCGCATTTCTCCGAATTTTGTGATGCAGTTCTCCAATCAAAATATGTGTACAAACAAAACTGTGTACATGAGAGAAAATAGCGTATAAATATGTTAGGGGAAATTGCAAACCAAAAAGTGTACAAATATCCACACTCCAAAAATGCATATGAATTTCCATGCAGACTTCCAAACTGATATGGAAATGGGATGGAAGAAATTTATGCTTGAAAAAAACACAAACATTATAGAAAGCAAAACAGATATATTTGTCCATCCCTCTTCTGTCACCTCAGGCGCACATCATTTTCAGCCTACAGGCACTTCTAAAAAAGATCTATTAAAGCAGGGGTGGGGAACCTCAGGCTCGTGTGCCAAATTTGGCCCTCTTGTGGTCCCAATCCAGCCATGCCCCCTTTTCCCTGACTACCTACAATTTGCAGTTTTCCAGCTTTTGCAGGTGTTTTCCCCCTATTCTAAAAGGTTGAAATGCTTCTCCTAAGGCTTAGTTACTGGCAGTAGGAGCTTTAAGCTCAAATAAAGCCCCACTCCCTTGCCTTTGGCCCTGCCCACCACTGGAATCTGGCCCAAAAGAACTTCTCAGAAATCGAATTTGGCCCTTGGGCTGAAAGAAGTTCCCCACCCCTGTATTACACCCAAATTTATTTATTATTTATTTATTTACAATATTTATATACCGCCCCATATCAGAAGATTTCAGAGTGGTGAACAACACAGTAAAAGAATAAAACAGCAGGTTAAAAGAGTTAAAACATTTTTTTTAAAAAGACAAACCCCAACAACGTGGAATGTAACAAACCACGGCTGGTCATGCAAGGAAGGCTTCTTGAAATAACAACGTCTTCAGGAGGCGCTGGAAAGAACACAATGTTGGTGCCTGCCTGACCTCTAAAGGCAGGGAATTCCACAGGGAGGGAGCCACCACACTGAAGGCTCTTTTCCTGGTGGAGGCCATGGGTCCATGTGGAACCACCAGGAACATGCCCTCTAATGACCTCAGTGACCGGGCAGGTTGGTAAAGAAGGAGGCACGCTCTCAGGTATCCTGGTCCCAAGTTGTTTAGGGCTTTGTGTTGTTTGTTGTTTATTAGGTCAGTCGCTTCTGACTCTTTGTGACTTCATGGACCAGACCACGCCAGAGCTTCCTGTTGGCCATCACCACCCCCAGCTCTCCCAAGGTCAAGTCCATCACCTCCACAATATCATCCATCCATCTTGCCCTTGGTCGGCCCCTCTTCCTTTTGCCTTCCACTTTCTCTAGCATCAGCATCTTCTCCAGGGTCTCCTGTCTTCTCATGATGTGGCCAAAGTACTTCAGTTTTGTCTGTAATATCCTTCCCTCAAGTGAGCTTCTGGCTTTATTTCCTAGAGTATGGACTGGTTCGATCTTCTTGCAGTCCAAGGCACTCTCAGAATTTTCCTCCAGCACCACCGTTCAAAAGCATCTATCTGCCTTCGCTCAGCCTTCCTTATGGTCCAGCTCTCGCAGCCATAGGTTACTACGGGGAATACCATTGCTTCAACTATGCAGACCTTTGTTGTCAGTGTAATGTCTCTGCTCTTCACTATTTTATCAAGATATGTCATTGCTGTCCTCCCAAGAAGTAAACATCTTCTGATTTCCTGGCTGCAGTCAGCGTCTGCAGTAATCTTTGCGCCTAGAAAGACAAAGTCTGTCACTGCCTCCACGTTTTCTCCCTCTATTTGCCAGTTATCAATCCAGCTGGTTGCCATAATCTTGGAGTTTTTGAGGTTTAACTCTAACCCAGCTTTTGCACTTTCTTCTTTCACCTTCGTCATAAGGTTCCTCAGCTCCTCCTCACTTTCAGCCATCAGAGTGGTGTCATCTGCATATCTGAGATTGTTAAAGATTCTTCCAGTAATTTTAACTCCAGCCTTGGCTTCATCAAGCCCACCACGTCGCATGATGTGTTCTGCGTACAGGTTGAATAGGTAGGGTGAGAGTATACAACCCTGCCGTACTCCTTTCCCAATCTTAAACCAGTCCGTTGTTCCGTGATCTGTTCTTACCATTGCTACTTGGTCGTTATACAGGTTTCTCAGGAGGCAGACAAGATGACTTGGTATCCCCATACCACCAAGAACTTGCCACAATTTGTTATGATCCACACAGTCAAAGGCTTTTGAATTGTCAATAAAACAGAAATAGATGTTTTTCTGAAACTCCCTGGCTTTCTCCATTATCCAGCGGATATTGGCAATTTGGTCTCTAGTTCCTCTGCCTTTTCTAAACCCAGCTTGTACATCTGGCAATTCTATTATCTTCTTCCGCTTCCGCGCATTGCTTTTTTAAAAATAATTCCTTCTGTCTTCTGGCTAACCTCTGGAACTTTGCATTTAATTGGGCATATGTCCCCCTATCACTGTTGCCTTTTGCTTTCCTTCTTTCTTGGGCTGCTTCCAGTGTCTCAGCAGACAGCCATCTTGCCTTCTTGGTTTTCTTTTTCTTTGGGACTTTTTTGTTGCCGCCTCCTGAGGAATGTTGCGAACTTCTGTCCATAGTTCTTCCGGGACCCTATCTACTAAATCTAGTCCCTTAAATCTATTCTTCACCTCCACTGCATATTCATGAGGAATATTCGTGAGCTCATATCTAACTGATCTGTGGGTCTTCCCTATTCTCTTGAGTCTGATTCTAAATTGTGCAATAAGAAGTTCATGATCTGAACTACAATCAGCTCCAGGTCTTGTTTTTACCGACCGCATAGATGTCCGCCACCTTTGGCTACAAAGGATGTAGTCAATCTGATTTCGGTGTCGACCGTCTGGTGAAGTCCATGTATAAAGTCGTCTGTTAGGTTGTTGGAAGACAGTGTTTGTTATGCACAGTGAGTTGCCTTGGCAAAATTCTATCAGCCTATGTCCTGCTTCATTTTGTTCTCCCAGACCATGCTTGCCTGTAATTACAGATGTCGTCTGACTACCCACCTTAGTATTCCAGTCTCCTGTAATGAAAATAACATCTTTTTTTTGGCGTACTATCCAGTAGGTGCTGCAGATCCTCAAAGAACTGATCTACTTCTGCTTCTTCAGTATCTGTGGTTGGGGCATATATTTGGATCACTGTAATGTTAAATGGCTTGCCCTGAATTCGAATTGAGATCATTCCGTCATTTTTTGGATTGTATCCAAGCACTGCTTTAGCCACTTTATTATTAATTATGAAGGCTACTCCATTTCTTCTGTGGTCCTCTTGTCCACAGTAGTAGATCTGGTGGTCATTTGATGTGAAGTGGACCATTCCGGTCCATTTCAGTTCACTGACACCCAAAATGTCTATATTTAATCTTGACATCTCCACAATAACCACATCCAATTTGCCCTGGCTCATAGATCTTGCATTCCAAGTTCCTATGGTGTGTTGATCTTTAGAACATCGGATTCGTCGTTCACCACCAGCACCATCGGCTGCTAGCCGTCCTTTCGGCTTTGAGCTAGCTGCGTCATCACATCTGGGGCTAGTTGAACTTATCCTCTGTTCCTCCCCAGTAGCATTTTGACCATCTTCCAACCTGGGAGTCCCATCTTCCGATGGTATACCGACATAGCTCTGGTTGTACTGATCCATTTAGTTTTCATGGGAAGAATACTGGGGTGGGTTGCCGTTACCTTCCCCAGGGATCGTATTTAGTCTGACCTCTCTGCCATGACCCTCCCGTCTTGGGTGTCCCTTCACGGTGTAGCTCATGACGTCATTGATGTGCTCAAGCTCCAGCACTACGACAAGGTAATGATCTCCTTTGCTGAAGGGGCTTTGTAGGCTAGTACTAATACCTTAAACCTGGTCTGGTAGCAAATAGGCAGCCAGTGCAGTTCCCTCCGCAGAGGAGTTACATGCTGAAAATGGGCCGCTCCCGACAACAGCCAAGCTGCTGCATTCTGCACTAGCTCCAGGTTCTGGACCAGCCCAGCCCCACATACAGTGCACTGCAGTAATCCAGTCTTGAGGTTACTAATGCCTGTACCACCATGGTCAAGCTATCCCTGTCCAGGAGAGGCCGTAGCTGGCGAACCAGCCAAAGCTGATAAAAGGCACTCTGAGCTGTCACAACCACCTTGGCCTCCAGCGACAATGATGGATCTAGGAGTACCCCCAGACTATGGACCTGATCTTTCAGAGGGAGTGCAACTCCATCCAGAACAGGCAATAAGCCTATCTCCCGGACCAGGGAACTACTCACCCACAGGGCTTCCATCTTGCCAGGATTCAGGTTCAGTTCAGTGGCCCTCATCCAGCCCATTACTGAGTTTAGGCACTGATTCAGGACTTGCACAGCCTCTCCTGATTCAGATGTCACAAGGAGATAGAGCTGCATGTCATCAGCATACTGATGGCATTAAGCTCCAAATCCCATAATGACCACTCCCAGCAGCTTTATATAGATGCTAAACAACACTGGGTACAAGATGGTACCCTGCGGCACCCCATAGCTCAATTGCCAAGGGGCCGAGGAATAGTCACCCAATGTTACTCTCTGAAATCGGCCCCGTAGGTAGGACCAGAACCACTGTAACACAGTGCCTCCAATACCCATCCCAAGGAGTCGATCCAGGAGGATACCATGGTCGATGGTATCAAAAGGCGATGAGAGATCAAGCAGAATTAACAGGGTTGCACTCCCCCTGACCCTCTCTCGATAAAGGTCATCCATCAGGGCAACCAAGGCTGATTCAGTCCCTTAACCAGGTCGAAACCAAGATTGAAATGGGTCTAGATAATCAGTATCCTCCAAGAGTGCCTGCAGTTGGTCCGCCACGACCCTCTCAAGCACCTTCCCTAGAAAAGGGGTATTTGCGACTGGGCGGTAGTTTTCCAATACCATTGGGTTCAGAATGGGCTTCTTCAGGAGTGGCTGCACTACTGCCTCCTTAAGGACAGCAGGGACCACCCCTTCCCATAGGGAAGCGTTTATCACTCTCTGGACCCACCCAGTCATACCCCTCGACTAGCTTTTATTAGCCAGGAGGGACAGGTATCAAGAGGGCACGTGGTCGGTCACATTATTGCAAGCATCTTGTCCACATCATCAGCCCGTAACAACTGGAACTGATCCCACAAAATCAGGCAGATGGTGGCATCAGACACCTCAGCTGGTACCGCACTAACAACAGCATCAAGGTTGTTGTGGAAACAAGCAATTCTGTCTTCAAAGTGCGATGAAAAAGATCACAGTGGGTCCTCAACGGGGCCAGGGCCCCATTTCCTGGGGAAGATGTTAACAACCACCAGGCCACCTGGAAGAGATCCGCTGGACGGCTACTTGAGGATGCAACGGAGGCAGCAAAATAAACCTTCTTTGCTGCCCGCACTGCCACGCAGTAGGCACGATTATGCACTCTAGAGCGTGCTCGGTCGTCTTCACTTGGAGTCTTGCACCATTTGTGCTCTAGCCGATGTCCAGCCTGTTTCACTGACCGCAGCTCCCCAGTATACCATGGAGCAGAACGGGGTCTACAGTGCCGGAGAAGGCACTCAAATATGGGTTAAAACCATTGCCCAAGACACTGCTACTAATGGCCTCCAAACCCCATGCCTTGAGACTGTTCCCTCATTTTCTCTAATCATAAAAGATACCTGTAGCAATTCTGAAAAGACGAAAAATATCAAACTCACAGAGGATACAGGCTCCATACCTGAGTAAAATTATCAACTGTGGAGCTGTGGAGAAAGAGGCCTTTAATTTGAAAGACAAAAGATTGCATTGAAGAAGAAACTGTAATAATCAAAGGTGAGAGGAATTTCTATTGTCTTGACTCACTTTCTCTCTGGGAATTTTCACAGCACAGACATCTGTGGAGGGGGGGAGCATTGTGAGTCCCTCATTCTTTCCCACCCCATCAATAAATGCCGGCAACCATCCTCTCAAGCTGCAGTGCGATTTCAAGGTTCATCTCTTCTGAGCAGCTCGAACACTAATTATCCCAGCTGTAATTAGTAAGATAATTAAATACTGGCTCGCTCATCACTCTACCTTGTGTCGGGTCATGATTCTCCCAGAAGACCTTGAGCAGTTTCTCAAAGCTGATAGTTTCTGGCTGAAATACCACTCGCACTGCTTCGGTATGGCCAGTTCTCCCTTGAGTGAAATAGTACAAAGGCGGGCGGGGGGGAGACAGAAGCAAGAATATTAATCTCAAAAGCCACTTCCAAAGAACCCACTCTGGCCTTGCTACTATCTGAATGCAGTGATGTAAGTACACTGAGAGAAGGGTTTTCTAACTGGCTTACCCTTTTTATTCCAGGCCACTTTTTCCAGTAGTTTGAGAAGAGCATTCCCAGGGCACTATGATGCAGAGACCTTACAACAGCCTTCCCCAACCTGGTGCCCTCCAAATGTGTTGGACTGCAACTCCCATCATTCCCAGCCAACATGGGCAGCAGGCTGGAGAACACTGCTTTATGGCATGATGCTACAGCAGCTTTCCCCAACCTGGTGGCCCTCCAGATGTGTCAGACTAAATCCTCTGGGAATGATGGGAGTCATAGTCCAGCATATCTGGAAGACCATTAGGTTGTGGAAGGCTATGCTACAGGCTAATTGGTGCAGATCTCACTGGGGGAGCCTTGGTGTTGGAACCAGGGGAAACTGCACAAGACAAACAGAGATACTTAATTACACATTATTCCTGTAATAGAGCTACCACCTAATCTACTCAGTGGGTTTGGTTATCTCAATAACGCTCAAATTATTAATAGAGGATTAATAATTTTTTATGGTTACATTCAAGCCCAGGACATGATCCACTCTCATTTTGCCAAGAACACTGATATCCATACAAACCCTGCTGCATAAAAGTTCTAGTAACTTCAATGTGGCATTTGTAGAAGGGCTTTAAAAGGAAATTAGTTCTGCATACGTGAAACGAAGCATTTCCAGTGGTAACTGTCCACTGGATGCACCCCAAGCAACAGAAAATCCACCTTTGCCCCGTGGTAGTTTCGTATTAGAATACCACTGGAAAACCCAGCGCTAGTTCTAAGCATCCCAGGGGCAAAGATGTCATCCTAAGTAAAAACAAGGGGGAGGGGGTAAGGAACGCTTTTCAAAGGCAATATCCTCCAGATACCCTTACTTCACACATGACAATATGAAAACAGCAGAGAAAAACAGCAGCAATTTAATCTCCGCTGAAGTGGCCTTTTAGCCATTACAGAAGTAGAGCAATCTACTGCTGAAGTTAATGTGGGAATAGTAAACAACTATTTTGAATGGGATTCAACAGGTACTCACACCTGTTGGCATAGGGCAGACACAAGCTGAGCCAATCAGCGGATCACACACGTGCACAGCGTATGGGCAGTATCCAGCAGGGCACATGTGCTCCTGCTGATTCTTTTGTGCCCGACTGATTCTGTTGTGCAAGCAGCTCCCCCCCCCCCCCCCGGCTGCTTGTGCAATGGTGATTTAGCACTTCCGGAGGCAGCCTGAAATGAGCAGAAATACTTGTTTCAGGAAGGGGACAGGGCAGCAGAGCTTGTATAAGGGAGCTCCACCTACCTGTCCCGACCCAGAAACAAGCATTTCCATTCATTTCGGGGCTTCCTCTATGAAGGGCTAAATTTCCATTGCATAAGTGGTGGGTCCCGCTTGTGCAATGGAATCGGCAGGGCAGAAGGGGATTGGCAGGGGTGTATTTGCCCCTCTGGATACTGCCTAAGGGCATCAGAGGTCATGCTGTTGGAAAATATGCGTACCAAAAAGACCCTGGAAGGCAAAATGACTGAAAGAGGCCTTTTTATGGCCTAACAACCAACCGGGATATTAAAAATAACTTTTATTAAATGTCATTTAAGGGTGCACAATCAGTAAATAAAGATGGCCAATGATTATGAGCTCAATTCAGCAACAGACATGGTAAGTTGCATCTCCTCTTCAGTTTTTGAGACACAAGCACAACTTGTAGGACCACTGCTAGAACCTAAGTTGTGTGGTGGGAAGTGACCCTGAGAAAATGTTATCCTTCTATAACCGTCTTCTCCAACCTGACATCCTCCAGATGGGTTGGACTGGAACTCCCAAAATTCCCAGTCAGCATGGCTCTATAAACTAGTGCAAAGATAGCCATCTTTCCAAAGTCACCCTTGTGGGAGCCATGACAACAACTTGCCTTCCTTGAGTAAGAGGAGCAATCAGTTTGCAGGTATCGCTGCACCCAAATGCTGGCAGGCACTTCCAGACCTTAGATTTTTAAGACAGACCTGACTTGTCTGTGTCAAACAGTGACATCCACCAGGCCTATGTGATAGCAGATGCAGATTTCCCATCACCTGCTACCCGAGATCCTTTCAAATGGAGATGCCAGGGCACCATACATTGAAATGAGAACATTCTGCATGCAAAGCATATGCTCTGCCAAAGAACTAGGGTCCCTCCCTGAAGAAACCACACACACAGTTAAGCACCACAATGCTCCTGCTTCCACATTATGCATGAGGAATTTGTTGTTTGACTATATGTTAGCTGGTATTTTTATTGTAGTTATATGGGTGTAAATCTGTATAACGACTACAGTGAAATCACTCTGCGTAACAGAGATGAGGGGCTACAGAGGACTTCTATATGGGCTACTGCAATGACAAAAACAAATCTTGTAAGTCTTTGGGGGAACACTCCGTGGAAACATCTGTTCAGTGTACAGCAAGAATAATGGGGAGGTAGAGGTAGGAAGGACACTGAGCTATATTAAAACCATTGGAGAACAACAGGAGAAAAGGCATGGTAGCTTTTAATAGTGTCTTTGAATTTAAAATCTCCCAATACAGCACCCAATTCTATCCATTTATTGTTAGAAAGAATGTGGGGGAGGGGGGGAGATAGATATGAAAGCATCAAAGGAATGAGAGAGGAGGAAGGGCTGCAAAGGTAGGAATAAGTATATGATGTAGTATTAAAAAGTACACAGCATACTCTGACTTGTAAGACAGTGCAAAGATTCTTTACATAGTATGGGTGCATGTTTCCTAAATATATATTTAGTCATGTTAAATTTGCAATGTCTGCATACCCTGCAAGCACACACCAGGATGTTGAGATGTCCCAAGGGGTGAGAAGGAATAGCCAGGTTTACATGCTACATCAGGAGTCCCCAATTTTGGGGTGGTTGGTGGGCACATCTGGGATTTTTGGGGTGCTGTGGGCACTCTTGCAAAATGGCTGCCACAGGGTAGGGCTTGCCCATTCATAAAATGACTGCCATGGTGGGCATGGCTGGTCATAAAACATTATTTTCCCAGAAGGCTTAGTAAAAGAAAAGTGACTTCCACAAGAACCTAAGTACAAGGCAGAGGTAGGGCCTGAGCTCCAAAATACAAAACCCCTCTTTCAGATCTAAATCAGGATGGCACTGGAGGGCAGCACTTTGCTTTGTAGCATGCCAGTTTCCCAGTTAAAAGAAAAAAAATCAAAAATCTTTTAAAAATAGAATAAAAATCAGGGGCACCACATTGAGAACCCCAGTGCTATACAGTAGCCTGCAGGGCAACAGACCGGTATCCTGCCCCCCCCCCCGCCCATCTACATCTCCCCATCATGTAATGCGCAGTAGAGAAGGTATTCGCCTAACAGGCTGCTGTTCAGCATGGTACAGCCCAGCTGGGGATGGGCAAGCAAGCGATGTCTGTGTTTGCCCAAATTCTCTGAGCATCAACTTCCTGCTCGTCTGGCCTTTGATTTCCATGAGCACTTGGGATCACTGTTTGATTTGTGCGAATGGGAAAACTGTGCAAATCGAACAGGAAAATTGTTAAAATAAATTGATTATTTTTCAAAGTTGCACAACTTTGTCCCACAGACTAAAGTGTGAAATCGCTAATTTTTAAAAACTGCACAATTTCAAACTGATTTTTCTCTGAAATTTGCACAATTTTTGAACAGGAGTGCATGTTTGAGGATTTGTGAACATTTTTGGAGAACACATTCTCCTGCTTGTGCTCATGTCAAGGTTGCGAATGGGGCATACTGGACTGTTTGGAAAACATACATGAAACTCTCATAATCCCTAAACCCCTCTTCCTACTTTCCCACCACCAAAATGGAACAGAGGGATAAGCCTAACAATCCAGTCCTGACCCCATGTATACACAGGGATAAGATGAAAGTGTGTAGAGGAAGAGCTCTTTCATTCACAGTGCTGGTTTATGCCATAATAAATTTGATTGTCTTTATGTTGCCTCAAGATTCTTGTTGGTTTGCCTGCAACAGGAATAATAATGTGTTGGTCATAACGATACCACAAGACTCTTTGTTGTTCTTATATTTCTGATGGCTACTGAGACATCAGTAGAATCAGACTAGTAGAATCAGATTTTAGAATCAGACTAAAGAGAATAGGGAAGACCCACAGAGCAGTTAGATACGAGCGCACAAATATTCCTCATGAATATGCAGTGGAGGTGAAGAATAGATTTAAGGGACTAGATTTAGTAGATAGGGTCCTGGAAGAACTATGGACAGAAGTTCGCAACATTCGTCAGGAGGCGGCAACAAAAAACGTCCCAAAGAAAAAGAAAACCAAGAAGGCAAGATGGCTGTCTGCTGAGACACTGGAAGCAGCCCAAGAAAGAAGGAAAGCAAAAGGCAACATTGATTGGGGGAGATATGCCCAATTAAATGCAAAATTCCAGAGGTTAGCCAGAAGAGATAAGGAATTATTTTTAAACAAGCAATGTGCGGAAGCGGAAGAAGATCCACTGGCTGCCAGTCCATTTCTGGGCCCGATTCAAAGTGCTGGTGTTAACATTCAAAGCCCTTAACGGCTTGGGGCCAGGTTACCTGAAGGATTGCCTCCTCCCATATGTGCCTGCCCGGACCTTAAGATCATCGCCAGCGGCCCTTCTCCGTGAGCCCCTGCCAAAGGAAGTGAGGCGGGTGGCTACTAGGAGGAGGGCTTGTTCTGTTGTGGCACCCCGGCTCCGGAATGAGCTCCCTAGTGAGGTTCGCCTGGCACCTACATTGTATTCCTTTCGGTGCCAGGTGAAGACCTTTTTATTTTCCCAGGCATTTTAGCATTTTAGGTTTCTAAATTTTTAGCTTTGCTGTTTTAAATCTGTATTTTAAACTCCTGCACTTCTGCTAGGTTTTATTGTGGTTGTATTGTTATATTGTGGTTTTAATGTTCTACATATTTTAAATTTTTTTATTGTGTGTCGTTTGGTTTTAATTTTTGTGAACCGCCCAGAGAGCTTTGGCTATTGGGCAGTGTAGAAATGAAATGAAATAAATAAATAATAGAATAGAATAGAATAGAATAGAATAGAATAGAATAGAATAGAATAGGAAGGACAAGAGACCTCTTCCAGAAAATTAGAAACATCGGAGGTAAATTCCAGGCAAAAATGGGTATGATCAAAAACAAAGATGGCAAGGACCTAACAGAAGCAGAAGAGAGCAAGAAAAGGTGGCAAGAATATAAGGGAGATCTGTATAGGAAGGATAATAATATCAGGGATAGATTTGACGGTGTGGTCAGTGAGCTAGAGC
This sequence comes from Heloderma suspectum, assembly GCF_057233095.1. Taxonomy (NCBI): domain Eukaryota; kingdom Metazoa; phylum Chordata; class Lepidosauria; order Squamata; family Helodermatidae; genus Heloderma; species Heloderma suspectum. The sequence continues at coordinate 434,971,244 of NC_139458.1, forward strand.
CAGACATCCTGAAGAATGAGGTGGAATGGGCCTTAAGAAGCATTGCTAATAACAAGGCAGCAGGAGACGACGGTATCCCAGCTGAACTGTTTAAAATCTTGCAAGAGGATGCTGTCAAGGTGATAAATGCCATATGCCAGCAAATTTGGAAAACACAAGAATGGCCAACAGATTGGAAAAAATCAACTTATATCCCCATACCAAAAAAGGGAAGCACCAAAGAATGTTCAAACTATCGAACAGTGGCACTTATTTCACATGCCAGTAAGGTAATGCTCAAGATCTTGCAAGGTAGACTCCAGCAATTCATGGAACGAGAATTGCCAGATGTACAAGCTGGGTTTAGAAAAGGCAGAGGAACTAGAGACCAAACTGTCAATATCCGCGGGATAATGGAGAAAGCCAGGGAGTTTCAGAAAAACGTCTATTCCTGTTTTATTGACAATTCAAAAGCCTTTGACTGTGTGGATCATAACAAATTGTGGCACGTTCTTGGTGGTATGGGGATACCAAGTCATCTTGTCTGCCTCCTGAGGAATCTGTATAACGACCAAGTAGCAACGGCAAGAACAGATCACGGAACAACGGACTGGTTTAAGATTGGGAAAGGAGTACGGCAGGGTTGTATACTCTCACTCTACCTATTCAACCTGTACGCAGAACACATCATGTGACGTGGTGGGCTTGATGAAGCCAAGGCTGGAGTTAAAATCGCTGGATGAAACATTAACAATCTCAGATATGAAGATGATACCACTTTGATGGCTGAAAGCGAGGAGGAGCTGAGGAACCTTATGATGAAGGTGAAAGTAGAAAGTGCAAAAGCTGGATTGCAGTTAAACTTCAAAAACCCCAAGATTATGGCAACCAGCTGGATTGATAACTGGCAAATAGAGGGAGAAAATGTGGAGGCAGTGACAGACTTTGTCTTTCTAGGTGCAAAGACTACTGCAGACGCTGACTGTAGCCAGGAAATCAGAAGATGTTTACTTCTTGGGAGGACAGCAATGACAAATCTTGATAAACTAGTGAAGAGCAGAGACATCACACTGACAAAAAAGGTCTACATAGTTCAAGCAATGGTCTTCCCCGTAGTAACCTATGGCTGCGACAGCTGGACCATAAGGAAGGCTGAGCGAAGGAAGATAGATGCTTTTGAATGGTGGTGCTGGAGGAAAATTCTAAGAGTGCCTTGGACTGCAAGAAGATCAAACCAGTCCATCCTCCAGGAAATCAAGCCAGACTGCTCACTTGAGGGAAGGATATTAAAGGCAAAACTGAAGTACTTTGGCCACATAATGGGAAGACAGGATACCCTGGAGAAGATGCTGATGCTAGGGAAAGTGGAGGGCAAAAGGAAGAGGGGCCGACCAAAGGCAAGATGGATGGATGATATTCTGGAGGTGACGGACTCGACCTTGGGGGAGCTGAGGGTGGTGACGGCCGACAGGAAGCTCTGGCGTGGGCTGGTCCATGAAGTCACGAAGAGTCGGAAGCGATTGACTGAATAAACAACAACACTGAGACATCAGGGGGGAGATTCCCAGGGGGCTTCAAAGATTACAGAGGTCCTACCTTTCTTGGCAGCTGGAGCCACAATTACATCTTGCCAATCCACTCCATTCTGACTTATCTGAGAAGCCACAGAATCTGTGGTCCTTTGAAATCCTTGGCATTAACTTGAGAAATGTTTTAAAAGCGCACTTTATGCCTACTAGACAACAGCGTACATCGCTCTGGTATCCCCTCTACTGGCCAGAGACCAACATCTGCTAGCAATATCCACTTTCTGCAGAGCTTCCGCAGAACCTCCCAAGAAACAGCGGCACCAACTCCGACGCCAATGAAGTTTTCACTAAATAACATTATCAGCCATCTATTTAATTTAGACAAGCACACCGAGGAATGCTCCCAGCATAACTGTTTTCATTACAATTTCATTCACAGTTGTTGTTGTTGTTGTTCAGTCGTTCAGTCGTGTCTGACTCTTCGTGACCCCATGGACCATAGCACGCCAGGCCTTCCTGTCCTGTGCTCTCTCCCGGAGCGTGCTCAAGTTCATATTCATTGCATCCGTGATGCTATCTAGCCATCTCATCCTCTGCCGTCCCCTTCTCCTTTTGCCTTCAGTCTTCCCCAGCATCAGGGTCTTTTCCAGGGAGTTTTCTCTTCGCATTAGGTGGCCAAAATATTGGAGCTTCACCTTCATTATCTGTCCTTCCAATGAGCACTCAGGGTTGATTTCCTTTAGGATGGACTGATTTGACCTCCTTGCAGTCCAGGGGACTCGTAGGAGTCTTCTCCAGCACCACAGTTCGAAAGCATCAATTCTTCGGCGCTCAGCCTTCCTTATAGTCCAGCTCTCACAGCCATACATTACTACTGGGAAAACCATAGCTTTGATTAGACGGACCTTTGTCGGCAAGGTGATGTCTCTGCTTCTTACTATGCTGTCTAGGTTGGCCATAGCTTTCCTCCCAAGGAGCAAGCGTCTTTTAATTTCATGGCTACAGTCACCATCTGCGGTGATCTTGGAGCCCAAGAAAGTAAAATCTGTCACTGCTTCCATTTCTTCCCCTTCTATATGCCAGGAAGTGATGGGGCCAGATGCCATGATCTTCGTTTTTTTAATGTTGAGTTTCAAACCAGCTTTTGCACTCTCCTCTTTCACCCTCAACAAGAGGCTCTTGAGATCCTCTTCGCTTTCTGCCATTAGGGTGGTATCGTCTGCATATCGGAGGTTGTTGATAATTCTCCCAGCAATCTTAATTCCGACCTCTGATTCATCCAACCCGGCATTTCTCATGATGTACTCTGCATATAAGTTAAATAAGCAGGGTGACAATATGCAGCCTTGTCGTACTCCTTTCCCAATTTTGAACCACTCGGTTGTTCCATGTCTGGTTCTTACTGTTGCTTCTTGACCCTCGTACAGGTTTCTCAGGAGACAGGTAAGGTGGTCTGGTACTCCCATCACTTTCAGAATTTGCCACAGTTTGTTGTGATCCACACAATCAAAGGCTTTAGCGTAGTCAATGAAGCAGAAAGAGACGTTTTTCTGGAATTCTCTTGCTTTCTCCATGATGCAGCGAATGTTGGCGATTTGATCTCTAGTTCCTCTGCCTCTTCTAAACCCAGCTTGTACTTCCGGTAGTTCTCGGTTCACATGCTGCTGAAGCCTAGCTTGTAGGATTTTGAGCATCACCTTGCTGGCATGTGAAATGAGCGCAATGGTGCAGTAGTTTGAACACTCTTTGGCGTTGCCCTTCTTTGGAATTGGAATGTAAACTGACCTTTTCCAGTCTTGTGGCCACTGTTGAGTGTTCCAGATTTGTTGGCATATTGAGTGCAGCACTTTAACAGCATCATCTTTTAGGATTTTAAATAGCTCGGCTGGAATACTGTCATCTCCGCTAGCTTTATTGTTACTAATGCTTCCTAAGGCCCACTTGACTTCACTCTCTAGGATGTCCGGCTCAAGTTCAGTGACCGCACTATCATGGCTATCAGAGACATTCAGATCTTTCCTGTATAGTTCTTCTGTGTATTCTTGCCACCTCTTCTTAATCTCATCTGCTTCTGTTAGGTCCCTGCCTTCTTTGTCCTTTATCATGCCCGTCTTTGCACAAAACGTTCCCTTGAGATCTCCGATTTTCTTGAAGAGATCTCTAGTCTTTCCCATTCTGTTGTTTTCCTCGATTTCTTTGCATTGTTCACTTAAGAAGGCCTTCTTGTCTCTCCTTGCTATTCTCTGGAACTCTGCATTCAGTTGGGTATATCTTCCCCTTTCTCCCTTGCTTTTCGCTTCCCTTCTTTCGTGAGCTACTTGTAAAGCCTCATCAGACAGCCACTTTGCTTTCTTGCATTTCTTTTTCTTTGGGATGGATTTCGTTGCTGCCTCCTGAACAATGTTACGGACCTCCGTCCATAGTTCCTCAGGCACTCTGTCTATCAGGTCTAATCCCTGAAATCTATTCCTCACCTCCACTGTATATTCATCAGGGATATGATTTAGGTCATACCTGAACGGTTTAGTGGTTTTCCCAACGTTCTTCAATTTAAGCTGAAATTTTGCAAGAAGCAGCTCATGATCTGAGCCACAGTCAGCTCCAGGTCTTGTTTTTACTGACTGTATGGAGCTTCTCCATCTTTGGCTGCAAAGGACATAATCAATCTGATTTCGATATTGACCATCTGGTGATGTCCATGTGTACAGTCGCCTCTTGTGCTGTTGGAAAAGAGTGTTTGCTATGATCAGCATGTTCTCTTGGCAAAACTCGATTAGCTTTTGTCCTGCTTCATTTTGTACACCAAGGCCATGCCTGCCTGTTATCCCGGTGATTTCTTGACTTCCTACTTTAGCATTCCAATCCCCTATGATGAAGAGGACGTCTTTTTTTGGTGTTAGTTCTAGAAGGTGTTGTAGGTCTTCATAGAACCGATCAACCTCAGCTTCTTCGGCCTCAGTGGTTGGGGCATAGACTTGAATTACTGTGATGTTGAATGGTTTGCCTTGGATTCGTACTGAGATCATTCTATCATTTTTAAGATTGTACCCCAGTACTGCTTTTCCCACCCTTTTCTTGACTATGAGTGCTACTCCATTTCTTCTAAGGGATTCTTGCCCACAATAGTAGATATGATGGTCACCTGAATTAAATTCGCCCATGCCTGTCCATTTGAGTTCTCTGATTCCCAAGATGTCGATGTTCAATCTTGCCATCTCATGTTTGACCACCTCCAGCTTACCTTGATTCATTGATCTGACATTCCAGGTTCCTAAACAATATTGTTCTTTACAGCATCGGATTTTCTTTTCACCACCAGACACATCCACAGCTGAGTGTCCTTTCGGCTTTGGCCCAGCCGCTTCACTCTTTCTGGCGCTACTTGGAAATACCCTCTGCTCTTCCCCAGTAGCATATTGGACACCATCCGACCTGAGGGGCTCATCTTCCGGCGTCATCTCTTTTAGCCTTGTGATACGTTCCATGGGGTTTTCTTGGCAAGAATACTGGAGTGGGTTGCCATTTCCTTCTCCAGTGGACCACATTTTGTCAGAACTCTCTGCCATGACCTGTCCGTCTTGGGTGGCCCTGCACGGCATAGCTTATGGCTTCACTGAGTTACGCAAGCCCCTTCGCCACAACAAGGCAGTGATCCATGAAGGGGTCATTCACAGTAGCACCCTACTAAGCAAATGGGCATATAGACATCTGTCTTGGTTTCCTATTCATCATCAAGGTGCTGCTTTTTACTTGAGTATATCCAACAGAGAGCTGGACTATAAGGAAGGCTGAGCGCCGAAGAATTGATGCTTTCGAACTGTGGTGCTGGAGAAGACTCTTACGAGTCCCCTGGACTGCAAGGAGGTCAAATCAGTCCATCCTAAAGGAAATCAACCCTGAGTGCTCATTGGAAGGACAGATAATGAAGCTGAAGCTCTAATATTTTGGCCACCTAATGCGAAGAGAAAACTCCCTGGAAAAGACCCTGATGCTGGGGAAGACTGAAGGCAAAAGGAGAAGGGGACGGCAGAGGATGAGATGGCTAGATAGCATCACGGATGCAATGAATATGAACTTGAGCACGCTCCGGGAGAGAGCACAGGACAGGAAGGCCTGGCGTGCTATGGTCCATGGGGTCACGAAGAGTCGGACACGACTGAACGACTGAACAACAACAACATATCCAACATAACCAAAAAACTTCCTCCTCTTGACCATCACTGACTTCTTAACAATGTCTTCTGCACTTTCAGCAGTGGAACTGCTCCCCACCACCACCCCAACTCCCAAAAATTCTGACACTGCCAGGGGACCTGTAGTTAAATGGTAGAGCATGCACCTTACATGTATAAAGTCCCATTAAACTCCAGCCCCTCCACCATGCTGAAGGTCAAATCTTGATTCAGCTCTGAAGCTCAATGAGCGGTCTTGCAAGGCACTATGTCTCAATGCCCTGGTGTCCAGAATTGTTCTAAGGCTAAAAGGTAAATATTCTCTGGCAGATCGCAGTCTTGATTTCATTCAATTAAGAACCAAGTATTTGAGTATATCCAGCAGTTTAACACTCAGAAGGCAGAAAAGTCATACCACATCTATTGTAAAGTGCCATTTTAACTGTCATGTATACATATGCATTTTCTCCCTCTCTAAGTACAAAGCAGACGCAAAATCAGCAGGTATGGGGTAATGAATCTCAATAAAACTCAATTATTTCTTCCTGGGATAATGCTTTTGGTGGGGAATAGTTCTGCTTTTCAGCTCACACCATGACCATAAAAGGAGTGGGGGAGGCACTGAGATTATTAATGTTATACTAGTTTTCTTTTGTTATTTAATAAAGAAAAGGACAGTGCTGAATGTGAAGACTTCATGATTCTGAAAGGTATTTTGAGATTTTGTTCTTAATCCATTTTTATTTCACTCTAAGGGTGGCTTTGTATCTCGTTTGTGTGTGCGTGTGTGTGGGGGGCGGGGGGAGTAGAGCAACTCCACAGTCCAAGCAAGTAAAATTTCCAGGCATCTTCTGGGCTAAATGTTGAACTTTGAAACAGAGCCACAGAAACCTGCTGGATCAGTCTCAGAAAATCTCAGCATCATCAAACAAGCTCTCTGTGCTTACACTCTCCATGTTCAATTCAGCCTACACATATGAGATCAGTGAAAGGAAGCTTGCAAAAGTATTCACTAAGACTACTTGGAAAGATGCCTACACGCGGCTCTAAGGTCTATTATTCTTGTTTCTATGTAACAATACATCTGTGCACTCAAGCTATACAGCAAGGCCCTGTGGGCTGCTACTGAAATTCATTACAAGGGCACCAGATGCAGACTGGGGGTAGATCTAGCTAGAGATTGGTGAACCTGTCAAGCTCAATTGCATTTGGGTTCTCATTTTATCACTTTTCAGTTTGTTCCAATTAACTTTGATTCCGCACCCCCACCCGCACAAAAACTTGTATGGATTTTCTACACATTTTTTTTTAACTACAAATTTTTTATACACTTTTTTTTAAGTGTGCACATTTTTGTGTGCACTTTTGCCAATCTGAGCAGTTTTGAAAAGCCATTTTCCAATGAATCATGCATTTTATGCGTGTTTAAAAATGGACACATTTTGTTTAAATTTTTTAAAACGTATGCATTTGCTGAACATTTTCCTTTTCTGAACTGCATTGCAAACATCAGAAATGTATGGATTTCAATGGTAAACTGCATCCACATTTAACTTCGGGAAGTTCACGTTTAACTTTGGGACATGCAAATTTGGTAAGACTGCATTAAGATGTGAACCCAATGAATGCTTCGCCCATCTCTAGATCTCAGTCACCATCTTCTACAGAAAGCCAACGATGGCAGTGGTGCTTAAGAACCCTTAGAGGTCTCTGACTGCTGTCCACATAGAATCACAGAATAGTAGGGTTGGAAGGGGCCTACAAGGCCATCGAGTCCAACCCCCTGCTCAAGGCAGGAATCCAAGTCAGAGCATCCCTGACAGAAGGTAATGGGTTCCATTGTCGTATTGATCTAACAGTCAGGACGTTTTTCCTGATGTTCAGCCGGAATCTGGCTTCCTGTAACTTGAGCCCATTATTCCGTGTCCTGCACTCTGGGATGATCAAGAAGAGATGCTGGCCTTCCTCTCTGTGACAACCTTTCAAGTACTTGAAGAGTGCTATCATGTCTCCCCTCAGTCTTCTCTTCTCAAGGCTAAACATGCCCAGTTCTTTCAGTCTCTCTTCATAGGGCTTTGTTTCCAGTCGCCTGATCATCTTTGTTGCCCTCCTCTGAACCCTCTCCAGTTTGTCTGTATCCTCCTTAAAGTGGGGTGCCCAGAACTGGACACAGTACTCCAGATGAGGCCTAACCAGTGCTGAGTAGAGGGGAACTACTACTTCCCGGGATTTGGAAGCGATGCTTCTATGAATGCAGCCCAAAATAGCATTGGCCTTTTTTGCAGCCACATCACATTGTTGGCTCATATTCAGCTTGTGATCAACAACAATTCCAAGATCCTTCTCGCTTGTAGTGTGGTTGAGCCACATATCCCCCATCTTGTAACTGTGCATTTGGTTTCTTTTTCCTAGGTGCAGAACTTGGCATTTAGCCCTATTCAATGTCATTCTGTTGTTTTCTGCCCAGCGCTCCAGTCTATCCAGATCACTTTGAATTTTGTTTCTGTCTTCCAAAGTATTAGCTATCCCTCCCAATTTTGTGTCATCTGCAAATTTGATCAGCATTCCCTGCACCTCCTCCTCCAAGTCATTAATAAAAATGTTGAAGAGCACTGGGCCCAGGACTGAGCCCTGCGGTACCCCACTCGTTACCTCTCCCCAGTTGGAGAAGGTCCCATTGATAAGCACTCTTTGAGTCCAATTCTGTAGCCAACTGTGGATCCACCAGATCGTTGTTTCATCTAGCCCACTTTGAGCTAGTTTGCTCATCAGGATATCATGGGGCACTTTGTCAAAAGCTTTGCTGAAGTCGAGGTATATGATGTCTACAGCATTCCCATGGTCTACAAGGTTGGTTCATATAAAAAGCATAACAACTTAGAAGGCTCAAAAAGGCTCTTACATTTGTGGGATAGTTTTTGGGCTCCTGGGCTGGTAAGGAGACCCCCAGTATAAATAGGCTCTCCTTCCCTCTCCTTCACTCCCACTTTGCCCCCAGCTGATTTCATGTTAATGCCTGAAACAGAGTGAAGTGAGGAGCTAGCTGGCCTTAAAAGTGGTTAAGCAGCAGCAGACTTAAGAACATAAGAAGAGCCCTGCTGCATCAGACCAAGGGTCCATCTAGTCCAGCATTCTGTTCGCACAGTGGCCAAACAGCTATTGACCGGGAACCCACAAGCAGGGCATGAGTGCAACAGCACCCTTCCACCCATGTTCCCCAGCAACTGCTGTACCTAGGCTCATGGCCTCTGGTACTGGAGGTAGCGCATAGCCATCAAGACTAGTAGCCATGGATAGCCTTTTCCTCCAGGAATTTGTCTAACCCCCTTTTAAAGGTAGCAAATTCCATAGTTTTAACTATGTGCTGTGTGAAGTTCTTCCTTTTCTCTGTCCTGAATCTCCCACCAATCCGCTTCGTAGGATGACCCCAGGTTCTAGTGTTTTGAGAGAGGGAGAAAAATGTCTCCTTATCCACATTCTCCACACCATGCATCATTTTGTAGACCTCTTATCATGTCTCTCCGGCCCTCCTTTTTTCCAAGCTAAACAATCCCAGCTGTGTTGTAACCTTCTCTCATAGGGGAGATGCTCCAGCCCCTTGATCATTTTAGTTGCCCATTTCTGCACTTTTTCCAGCTGTACAATATCTTTTTCAGGTGTGGTGACCAGAACTGTACACAGTTTTCCAAGCATGGCCGCACCATAGATTTGTATAAGGGCAGTATGATATTGGCAGTTATATTCTCAATTCCTTTTCTAATTATACCTAACATAGAGTTTGCCCTTTTGATAGCAGCTGCACACTAAACTGACATTTTTATCGAGCTGTCCACCACAACCCCAAGATCTCTTTCTTGGGTGATCACTGCTAGCTCAGATCCTACCAGGTTATACTTGGAGTTGGGATTTGTTGCCCCAACATGCATCACTTTACACTTGCTTACACTGAACTGCACCAGTCCATAGTTTCTCTCTAGGGTGTCAAATTCACATGTGACATTTTAACTTCTTGTTCTTTGACATGCTTGAGAGTTGTAAATGCCAGCTGTCACCACCTGAAATTACATACAAACAGGCATATTCACCATGTGAGACTGATATGGTAAAATTGCCCTATGGTGGCTTTACCACTTAAGAAGTAATGTGTGAACTGGGCTGGCAAATCTTTGTGAAGATCAGCTGGTTGTAGAGATGAGGGACAAATTCATTTGGTTTGCAGTTTTAATGCTAACTTACACAATTTCGCTCTTTCAAACCAATATGAGAACTGAAACTGGTTGTCCTTCAAAATTCACATTTCTCTGAATTTTGCAATAGAATCCTCCAATCAAAAGATGCATATATTTAGGGAAACATGCACACAAAAATGCCTATATTTGTGAAAATAACATTCAAAATGGATTGTATTAGGCAAAATTGCATACAAACATCCATGTATTAGGAGAAATGCGCACAAAATTCATGTGAATTTTCATGCAAACATTAAAAATAAGATCTCAAGATTTTGGACAAATCAAGATTGGAAAGGTGAGAAATGAAGAGAAACCTAAATTGACAAATCCATCCATCCCTAGCTGGTAGCTACAATACATTGATCATCTGCGCTACTAAGAGGACCTTAAGCAATATTGTATCAGAATGAATTGTTATAATAATTGGTATATAATAAAGTAGAAGTGGCATTCTCAAATTAAGCATTTGTATTAATCATTCCCGTAATTCCCGTGTCCTGCACTCTGGGATGATCAAGAAGAGATGCTGGCCTTCCTCTCTGTGACAACCTTTCAAGTACTTGAAGAGTGCTATCATGTCTCCCCTCAGTCTTCTCTTCTCAAGGCTAAACATGCCCAGTTCTTTCAGTCTCTCTTCATAGGGCTTTGTTTCCAGTCGCCTGATCATCTTTGTTGCCCTCCTCTGAACCCTCTCCAGTTTGTCTGTATCCTCCTTAAAGTGGGGTGCCCAGAACTGGACACAGTACTCCAGATGAGGCCTAACCAGTGCTGAGTAGAGGGGAACTACTACTTCCCGGGATTTGGAAGCGATGCTTCTATTAATGCAGCCCAAAATAGCATTGGCCTTTTTTGCAGCCACATCACATTGTTGGCTCATCTTCAGCTTGTGATCGACAACAATTCCAAGATCCTTCTCGCTTGTAGTGTTGTTGAGCCACGTATCCCCCATCTTGTAACGGTGCATTTGGCTTCTTTTTCCTAGGTGCAGAATTTGGCATTTATCCCTATTAAATGTCATTCTCTCATTTTCTGCCCAGCGCTCCAGTCTATCAAGATCACTTTGAATTTTGTTTCTGTCTTCCAAAGTATTAGCTATCCTGCCCAATTTTGTGTCATCTGCAAATCTGATCAGCGTTCCCTGCACCTCTTCCTCCAAGTCATTAATAACAATGTTGAAGAGCACTGGGCCCAGGACTGAGGTGACCCACATGCCCTGATCCAAGCCACCTGCTGCGGGCATGGTGAGCTAGTGCAGACACCATTCTCATGCCAGGAAAGGTGTCCCCAGGAATGTGGTAGAGCAGATGCACCCCACCAATCTGCAGTCAAAAGGTCTCCAGTAAGGGGCACTGAGAAAGGCCCTGGAGAGGAGATGCTTTTGAGAGTCAAAACAGATGATACTAGGCTAGATGGACCAACAGTCTGATGTGATACAGGGCAGCTTCTTGGGTGCATGAACTCATGTCCGTGGAAAGGGCAGCTCTGCATGTGCATCCACTTCTTTCCGCAAAGCTATCCCCTACACTACAGGTTTCCGGACTGAGGGGGGTATATGGCAGCCATCCTGTGGCTTGCCTGATACTCTTGGACAAGAGCAGAGGGCCCAGTACAGTCAGACTTGCACTCTTGCCAGCCATAGCCACAATGTGCTTTAGCCAAACTAGGCCAATGCATCAGTGGTAGGTGTCTCCATATCTATCTATTTTAAAGAGCACTAGACAGACCCTATCTCATATGTCGCAGCTCACTTTCCAAAATGATTGGCCGCTATTGTATGTGCAATATGGTTATGTGTCCTTTGTTCTATTCATTTCAGGATACACCTGAAACTGCCAGGATGCAGCATAGTCTGTGACATCCTCTCATATTACTCTGAGAAAGCCACCAACCACTTGGGGGAAATGACCAAGCTTTGGTCTGGGAGGGTGAGTGTCACCTAAGGTTACTCAAGAACCAGCGATGGCCAGGACAGCACCCTCTACCCAAGTCTGATCTGACGTGGGGAGGGAGGGGCCGTGCAGAATCAGGGTGAGGGGTGGAGGTGAACCAAGGGCTGGCAGCTGCCCACCCCTCTTGTGACATGTGCACCATCTGACCCAAACTGCTTCCCACCATTCTGCCCCCATCTTGGCTCCAAGAAGCTCTAGTCAGTGGAGGATTAAACTTTATTGTGCTCTTGTTGATAAAGCTACTTGTCAGCAGCTAATTACCTGTTTAGCCTATATTCATTTCCCACTTAGAAAAAACTCTCAGAGGATTATAGGAAGCAAACTCTCGCAGTGGATACTCTAAACAGGAAAGAAGAGGAGAGAAAAACCACACACACATGCTGTCACACACACCTTTTGAAAAAGAACTATTTGTATGCCACCTAACCACTGTTTGTAAATTTTCCATCAGATTGCCACTTTAAACTTGCTGAAAATAGCTCTCTGATTTTGCATAATGGAGGCTGCAATCACAACCTGTGGCAGCTGCAGCAAGGGGAGAGAATCTGTCACCTTGCCTCATTTTCGTATGTTCTTGTCATACATCCTGGTGAAGGACTTAATATAAAAAAGGAAGCCACCATGTTTAGAAAGATCCATCAAGCCCTTTTTCCTGCCCACAATAATTTTTTTCTAAAGTCACTTGAAGGAGTGGGTGTCTCTATTGCTATATACCTCATTACACAACTGCCTGGTCTGACTGTACACACACATTTTTGTCAAATGATCTCCTCAGATTTACAGTTGTCACAGGATCACCCATATTTGCATGCAGAATATTTTTTAAGGCTCCCACATGCTGTTTCACCCCATGAGGCACCATCTTCCCACATGAGCTGAAAGGTAGACCATAGAATTTGGGGGGTGGGATGCGGAGTGATGTTAATGCACATCAAGCCAAGGGAGTGACCAACCTGGCTCATCTATTGGCCTGAGGAGTAATAGTAGAGAGCTTACTCTCCCCTGTATTGCCCCGGCCATGGGTGTTAAGGTTTGGAGGTGCCGAGATAATGATAAGCCAGATCCAGGTTTGCTCACAAGGAGCCTTTATTGAACTCAGAGCCATGGGGTACAATGGGTTTTATACCATACATGTCAGCAGCGAGGCAGCATGACAGCAGCAAGTGTTAATTCGCGTTCATTTCCAGCATAGACTAACCGTGCTTGTTCAGAAGGAAAACAATTAGAACTTTCCCAGCACAGCCACCTGTAACTCAGCATAAACATAGCCTCACTTCTCAGGTACATCTTAGGCCCTGATAAGATACTAGCCTTCATTAGCATGGAATGTGCTGAGGCCGCGCTATCGACCCTTGACTCATCTCACATGCTCAGAGGCCTATTAGCAAGGAAATTGCACTAATAATGAACCTAAGCAAAGCATTATGGATCTCTAGGCCCCTATAAAACTACAGGTGACTTTGTTACAAGCCTGGGGCCAATACATCCCCCCCCACACACACACCACCAGAAAGAACATTTGGCACCAGTTGCCCTGGAACTACAGAAGGATGGGGAAAGAATACTCCGGCCCCAAGCAACGAAAGCCTCATTCAAGCAAGAAGATCAGCCTGGTGTGAAGTGAATTTAAATGCTTCTTTAGAGCTCGCCACCGTGTTCTGCCCCTTCATGGATCACTGCCTTGTTGTGGCGAAGGGGCTTGCGTAACTCAGTGAAGCCATAAGCTATGCCGTGCAGGGCCACCCAAGACGGACAGGTCATGGCAGAGAGTTCTGACAAAATGTGGTCCACTGGAGAAGGAAATGGCAACCCACTCCAGTATTCTTGCCAAGAAAACCCCATGGAACGTATCACAAGGCTAAAAGATATGACGCCGGAAGATGAGCCCCTCAGGTCGGAAGGTGTCCAATATGCTACTGGGGAAGAGCAGAGGGTATTTCCAAGTAGCGCCAGAAAGAGTGAAGCGGCTGGGCCAAACCCGAAAGGACACTCAGCTGTGGATGTGTCTGGTGGTGAAAAGAAAATCCGATGCTGTAAAGAACAATATTGTTTAGGAACCTGGAATGTCAGATCAATGAATCAAGGTAAGCTGGAGGTGGTCAAACATGAGATGGCAAGATTGAACATCGACATCTTGGGAATCAGCGAACTCAAATGGACAGGCATGGGAGAATTTAATTCAGGTGACCATCATATCTACTATTGTGGGCAAGAATCCCTTAGAAGAAATGGAGTAGCACTCATAGTCAACAAAAGGGTGGGAAAAGCAGTACTGGGGTACAATCTTAAAAATGATAGAATGATCTCAGTACGAATCCAAGGCAAACCATTCAACATCACAGTAATTCAAGTCTATGCCCCAACCACTGAGGCCGAAGAAGCTGAGGTTGATCGGTTCTATGAAGACCTACAACACCTTCTAGAACTAACACCAAAAAAAGATGTCCTCTTCATCATAGGGGATTGGAATGCTAAAGCAGGAAATCAAGAAATCACCGGGATAACAGGCAGGCATGGCCTTGGTGTACAAAATGAAGCAGGACAAAAGCTAATAGAGTTTTGCCAAGAGAACATGCTGATCATAGCAAACACTCTTTTCCAACAGCACAAGAGGCGACTCTACACATGGACGTCACCAGATGGTCAATATCGAAATCAGATTGATTATGTTCTTTGCAGCCAAAGATGGAGAAGCTCCATACAGTCAGTAAAAACAAGACCTGGAGCTGACTGTGGCTCAGATCATGAGCTGCTTCTTGCAAAATTTCGTCTTAAATTGAAGAACGTCGGGAAAACCACTAAACCGTTCAGGTATGACCTAAATCATATCCCTGATGAATATACAGTGGAGGTGAGGAATAGATTTCAGGGATTAGACCTGATAGACAGAGTGCCTGAGGAACTATGGACGGAGGTCCGTAACATTGTTCAGGAGGCAGCAACGAAATCCATCCCAAAGAAAAAGAAATGCAAGAAAGCAAAGTGGCTGTCTGATGAGGCTTTACAAGTAGCTCACGAAAGAAGGGAAGCGAAAAGCAAGGGAGAAAGGGGAAGATATACCCAACTGAATGCAGAGTTCCAGAGAATAGCAAGGAGAGACAAGAAGGCCTTCTTAAGTGAACAATGCAAAGAAATCGAGGAAAACAACAGAATGGGAAAGACTAGAGATCTCTTCAAGAAAATCGGAGATCTCAAGGGAACGTTTTGTGCAAAGACGGGCATGATAAAGGACAAAGAAGGCAGGGACCTAACAGAAGCAGCTGAGATTAAGAAGAGGTGGCAAGAATACACAGAAGAACTATACAGGAAAGATCTGAATGTCCCTGATAGCCATGATAGTGCGGTCACTGAACTTGAGCCGGACATCCTCGAGAGTGAAGTCAAGTGGGCCTTAGGAAGCATTAGTAACAACAAAGCTAGCGGAGATGACAGTATTCCAGCCGAACTATTTAAAATCCTAAAAGATGATGCTGTTAAAGTGCTGCATTCAATATGCCAACAAATCTGGAACACTCAACAGTGGCCACAAGACTGGAAAAGGTCAGTTTACATTCCAATTCCAAAGAAGGGCAACGCCAAAGAGTGTTCAAACTACCGCACAATTGCGCTCATTTCACATGCCAGCAAGGTGATGCTCAAAATCCTACAAGCTAGGCTTCAGCAGTATGCGAACCGAGAACTACCGGAAGTACAAGCTGGGTTTCGAAGAGGCAGAGGAACTAGAGATCAAATCGCCAACATTCGCTGCATCATGGAGAAAGCAAGAGAATTCCAGAAAAACGTCTATTTCTGCTTCATTGACTACGCTAAAGCCTTTGATTGTGTGGATCACAACAAACTGTGGCAAATTCTGACAGTGATGGGAGTACCAGACCACCTTACCTGTCTCCTGAGAAACCTGTACGAGGGTCAAGAAGCAACAGTAAGAACCAGACATGGAACAACCGATTGGTTCAAAATTGGGAAAGGAGTACGACAAGGCTGCATATTGTCACCCTGCTTATTTAACTTATATGCAGAGTACATCATGAGAAATGCCGGGTTGGATGAATCAGAGGTCGGAATTAAGATTGCTGGGAGAATTATCAACAACCTCCGATATGCAGACGATACCACCCTAATGGCAGAAAGCGAAGAGGATCTCAAGAGCCTCTTGTTGAGGGTGAAAGAGGAGAGTGCAAAAGCTGGTTTGAAACTCAACATTAAAAAAACGAAGATCATGGCATCTGGCCCCATCACTTCCTGGCATATAGAAGGGGAAGAAATGGAAGCAGTGACAGATTTTACTTTCTTGGGCTCCAAGATCACCGCAGACGGTGACTGTAGCCATGAAATTAAAAGACGCTTGCTCCTTGGGAGGAAAGCTATGGCCAACCTAGACAGCATAGTAAGAAGCAGAGACATCACCTTGCCGACAAAGGTCCGTCTAATCAAAGCTATGGTTTTCCCAGTAGTAATGTATGGCTGTGAGAGCTGGACTATAAGGAAGGCTGAGCGCCGAAGAATCGATGCTTTCGAACTGTGGTGCTGGAGAAGACTCTTACGAGTCCCCTGGACTGCAAGGAGGTCAAATCAGTCCATCCTAAAGGAAATCAACCCTGAGTGCTCATTGGAAGGACAGATACTGAAGCTGAAGCTCCAATATTTTGGCCACTTAATGCGAAGAGAAAACTCCCTGGAAAAGACCCTGATGCTGGGAAAGACTGAAGGCAAAAGGAGAAGGGGACGGCAGAGGATGAGATGGCTAGATAGCATCACGGATGCAATGAATATGAACTTGAGCACGCTCCGGGAGAGAGCGCAGGACAGGAAGGCCTGGCGTGCTATGGTCCATGGGGTCACGAAGAGTCGGACACGACTGAACGACTGAACAACAACAACAACAACCGTGTTCTGCCCTTGAAAAACTGATCTCCTTCCTCTTCCTTTTCCCTCCACTCCCCTTCCCTTGTGTGTCTTGTCATTTTAGTTTCTAAGTCTGATGGCAGACAGCCTCCCCCACTCTCTCTCTTTCTCTTGACGTGAGCTGCTTTGGGAGACAATAATTGTCTGAAAAGCCAGATAAAAATTCAGTAAATAAATAATCAAGGGTCCACACATTTTGGCTGCCCTTGATAGCCAACCAAACCATTTCGGTCACCAGGGCTGCACCTCCCAAATGCAATGTGAGGTCAGGGACAACCCACTGCTCCCTGCCCCAGCTCCAAGCTTGGAGCTGGAGAAGGGAGGTTGGAGCTTCCTTTGGCTTGGAGCACCTCTGAAGGGCACAGCCAAGTCCAAGAGCCTCAGCTCCCCTGTCAAGACCAGTGCAGGAGGAGAAGACAAGAGCTCGTGCCCTTCTGCTGCTGCACTTCCAAGATGCTTGGAGTACCTCGGAAGTATCACACTGCAGCACACCCCAGGCTTCCTCTCAGCCTCGAAGCTAGTAAGAGGATGATTCCTGAAGCTGCGCCACATCCCCATCCCATCCCAGAACCTGCTCCTGACACTATCTCTCCCTCTCATGCCCTGAGGCATTTCAGACAGAGTTGCCCAGTGGTGAGGTACAGCAACAACAGCAGCTGTGTAAATTTGAGTTGGGCCCCGAACAGACATAGTTAACTGTACTGTGCATTTGACTATGCACATTACAATCTGGAACTATTTTCATGTATTACCCTGAGGTTCCAAGGTTCGCAAGGGATCGTTATGCACATCTAGCATGCCTGGAATGAATTCTCTCAGTCCTATTCATTATGTTGATCTCTTGTTGCTAAGCAAGAAAAGAACATTTCATGTGTAGTTGAAATGAAAAACATTTCATAGTTTTCTTATTAACTTCTTTGTAAATACAAATGTTTAAAGTGACTACATAACAGCCCTGCTGGATCAGACCAAGGGTCCATCTAGTCCAGTATTCTGTTTCTGCAGTGGGCAACCAGATGCCTCTGGGAAACTGACAAGCAGGACATGGGTACAAGAAGATACACACCACCTATCATAACGTCCCATACCTCTGCAAGTCTGGCTGTCTGCCTGCTTTATTCTCCTGACCTGCTTTGCTGACAGAAAGCTGAGAGGGTGCACAAAGTAACACACGGTAAGAGCCAAGTAACAAAGCCCCACTCATTTGGCAGGAAACACTTTTGATCTGGTCTTCTGCATAGGGTAGGATGATGGTTATCTGTGGGTCGGAGGAACTTCCTATGTTTCCATTGTCATGGACAGATCACTAAGGACTGCATTTGCACAGCTGAGGGTGGTACACCAACTGTGCCCATTCCTAAATATGTCTGATCTGGCCACAGTCATGCATGCCTTAGCTACATCTCATTTGGACTACTGTAACAAGCTCTATGTGGGACTGCCTTCGAAAACCGTTCAGAAATTTCAGCAGCTTCAGAATGCTGTGACCAGATTACTGACTGGGGCCAGTTACAGGAAGAACGTGAGTCCCTTGTTACTTCCCTTCACTGGCTACTGGGCTGTTCCTGGGCAGAATTCAAAGTGCTGGCTGTAACTTATAAAGCTCTATACAGCTTGAGGCCAGGCTACCTGAAAGACCCCCTTCTCCCATACGATCCAGCTCAGATCTTGAGATCTTCAAGAGAGTCCCTTCTTTCGAGACCTCCACCTTCTGAGGGGCATTTGGTGGTGACACAAAAGAGGGTCTTTTCAATGGGTGCTCCCAGGCTGTGGAACTCCCTTGCCAAGTGAGGCTAGGTTTGCTCCCTCTCTGCTGTCCTTCCACCAGCTGGCAAAGATGTTTTTATTCAAGCAAGCCTTTGGCACGGAAGAAGATCTGTGGGGTTGGATGCTGTTTTTACTCTGTTACTGTTGTGTTTTCAATTGTGGTTTAATGCATTTGTTTTATTGCTGTTTTAATTAAGTTTTATTTATTATTGTAAGCTGCCTTGAGCGCCATTTTTCTTGGTAACACAGTGGGGAACAGATCAATCAAACAAACAAACAATTAAATAACAGGCTGTGTTTGGGGAACCTGCAACCTTTCACCTGACAGACCTCCTCCCACATCCCTCGTTCCATTAAGAAATACAAAGGGAAATCTCACTGCTTCTCCCCTACTTTAGGAGGCCATCCCACCTTTGGGATGGGAACAGCCATTACACCAATCAGCAGCCTTTGCCTCTGACCTAGTTGCACTCCTGGCAACCAAAATACTTCACACTAAAGAAATGGCTGGAGGCTGCCACGCTTTGCAAGTATGGAAGCAAAGGGTAACGTATGAATTTGGCATATGAAGGTGAGCAACGACTAACACCATAATTTTCTGTGAACGTACCTCAGCCACAGCGCAGGACTAAGCTGAAACAGAGGCGGAGAGAGAATAAGCAAGACCAAAAGAAAAAGGAATGGAGCAAAGCTAGACAAGATATCGTGCTCAAGTTATGGGGGAAAGGTAGAGGGCCCTTAATTAACTCTACAAGCGCCATCCCTGCCTCTCCCAATTTCAGCTAAAAAACCCAGTATCTAAGGGAACTGTCACAAAAAGTAAGGGGGGGCAGGCCTCTCTGCCCCCAGTAATTCAAGCACTGCTAGGAAAGGAAATCAGGGCTTTTATTTGTGCCACTCAGTGACACCCCATCTTTAAGGCCACATTTCTATACACATTCTTTCCATGTTCAGTGGGCTTCTTTCTAGTGATGCATAAAATTCTTGCATTCATCCTCCTTGGGCTCATCTTTGCCAAGCTGATAAGACACACCATGTCATTCTGCAGCCTGGCCTTCTGCCACAGCATTAATTGAAGCTTTTGTTTATTCCCCTGCTCCACATTCAGAACACCACTCCTTTGCAGATAGCATTGATTTCAGCTTTCCTGGTATAAAAGACTAGTTACACCTTTTTTAAAATTAAAAAAATTGTCTGCCTGTATGAAAACTAGGAGGTCCTGCATCATTTAAAAAACAGATTTTATCATGGTATCAGCAGTTGCTCCAAAAAAATTCTCCAAGTGGACTGGAGAGGTATATACACTCATAGATAAACATATATACTAGGAAAGGAGTTTACATCAAATGTATAAAGCGAGAAAAAAACAGAGAACATGGATGCACATACCTGTAGTATTGCATAATCTCACCATTTTCTGAGCATGAGAGCATGAATATTAAACAATTGCAGCACCATCTGGAATTCAACTGGAATTCAACAGCAGTGTTGTGCAAAAGCCCACACTTCCAATCTTTCCTAATTCAGCCGAAGAATATTTGAGGCTTTCCAAGTGAAACCAAAGTTTACACAGCTTTCTAGCCAGGAAGTTAAAGCACCCACTGTAATGTCTTTGTACTTAACAATTGTGTAGGGATGTCAGAGAATTTCTCCACGAATCTCGGGGAGGCCGAATGCCAGTGCATTCGGCCCCCCGAAATTGGTGGAGAAACGGTCTGCCACCCCCCACCCCCCCCCCGGGACGGGACTTACCTTGTGCGAATGTCCCTGGCGGTGGCGGCGTGGCGGCGGCCGGTCTTCCGACCGGCCGCCGCCGCCATTTCCAAGTTAAAAAAAAAACAAAAACATGATAGGCTACGTAAAGATTTACGTAGCCTATCACGGCTAGATTTTTAAAAAACACCGCGATAGGCTACGTAAATGTTTATGTAGCCTATCACGACTGAGTGGAAAAAAAACAACAACCGCGCGTACGCAAATGGCAGCGCCCATGGGCGCCTCCATTTGCGTTCCTTATTTTGGCACGTGTAGTCTACATAAACATTTACGTAGACTACGGCGAAAATAAGGGGAACGCAAATAGCACTGCCATTTGCGTACCCGCGGTTTTTTTTTTTTCCACTCAGCCGTGATAGGCTACATAAACATTTACGTAGCCTATCACGGCTGACTGCAGGGACGCAAACGGCGACGGCTACGGCCGCCACCATTTGCGTCCCGGCAGGACAGGATTCACGGCGGGAGGGACGGGGCGCCTCCCCCCCGGCCAGAATTTCGGGGGGGAGGGACGGGGCACCTCCCCCCCCACCATAATTTCGGGAGGAGGGATGCAGCGCCTCCCCCCCACCGCGAATCAACTTTCGGGTTCAGGTAAGTGAATTTCGTACATCCCTACATTTGTGTAAAACATGGCCCCCTGGGTGAACATACTAAACAGTTCTATAATTATATTGTCTGAAGTTTGAAGCTTTGCAAACTTTGCAATGTTTGCAATGCAAATTCTGCATTACAGAATTTTCTAGTCTCTGATTATACACACACTTCCCACAACCTTGCTTCAGCTCCAATATGGTTACCAGTTTGCAAGCCTGAAAAGAAGGAAGTGGGGCTCTGGCTGCTCGGACAACACATGGCACACTTCAGGACAGGAAGGCAGGCCCCACGCCAAGCCACCGTCTCGTCCCGCCAAACTCTTTCACTTCTGCCCTTATCAATATGAGAAAGAGTTGCCAACAATTCAATCAAAGAAGCTTCACACTTGGTGAATTTGCTACATGTTTATAACTAGGGCTGTGCACAGACCCCCTGCTCCGGCATGCGGATGCTGCTTCGGATCATCCGAGTGACCCTGATCTGCTCCGGACTGATTCGGACCCCTCCTGCTCTGACTTGGATCTGAATCCGAAGCGAGATTCGAATATTGGGATTGCCCGTTTTGGGCGCTTTCCCGTTGACTTGCATGGGAAAATACAAACGGTCATAGCTTTTTCACTTTTTATGATACAGGCATGAAATTTGGGGACCTCTCCAACCCCCTGGAGAGGAGGCCACCTGCACAATTTCAGACAATTTGGCCCAGTGGGTTTTGTGCTACATGGTGTTAAAATCTGATATTTTCCACAGAAACTCTCAAAGCAAAGACCTGTAACTTCTCCCTGTTTCCACAGACAGGTGTGAAACCTGGGCCCCTCCCAACACACCTTGAGGGCATCCCACCCACCAAAGTCCAGGCACTTTGACCTACTGGCTTATGTGCTGGTGAAATTTGAGGTTTTCCACAAAAACTCAGAAAGCAAAGAGCCATAACTTCTCCCTGTTTCCAAGGACATGTGTGACACCTGGGCCCCTCCCAGCCCCAATTGAGAGCATCCCACTTGCCAAATTCCAGGCACTCTGGCCCACTGGCTTGTGTGCAAGGTGCAGGTGAAATTTGATTTTTCCCAGGAAAACTCCCAAAGCCAAGAGCTGTAACTCCTCCCCACCTCTGTCCCTGCCAACACCCTGAAGATGCCTCATATTGCACTGGATTGCTTTGCCACACTGTGGACTGTTATTGGAAAAAGAAGATAATTAATATAAATACTATGTGTCTCATGCTTTTTCAACCCTGCCTTGAAATTTGGATGTATAGTGTTGGTGGAACTACGACCTAGCGTGCGCGCACACAGACACACAATAGCTAAAGAAAAGCAGAACTACCTAACCAAAGGACAGGTGTCTTAAATTTATTGTTTTATACTTCACGTTCTTTTATGGAAGGTAGGGTAACTTCAAGGAATACGGGACAGTGCAGGCAGTAAGATAAGAGCAGAAATCAAACAAACATTTAAAAAAACCCTTCTTTAATTTCTGTTTTGGGAGGATCAACAGAGAGAGAAGACACAGACAGTTCACTTCAGCGGGAGGACGGGGAACACAAACACTGCATAGGCTGCTATAATATGCCTTTCTTTCAGAATTTAGAAAGATAAAAGTAAATGCTTGAATATGACTTAAAAAGGGGGGGAGGAGGAACATGTCCAGAACTCCATGTTTGCTTTAAAAAATCAAAATAAGACTGAGTTTTTAAAAATCTGAAAGAGACAGAGTTGATAGACAAAAACGACAAGGAAATAGAGTGGAGAAAGCAGAAGTGACAGTCGACCTTAAACAACAAACGCAGCCTTTTCTGGAGTCCAAAATTGAGATATACAAACACAGGAATGGTGGGGGAGGAGAGAGCGTAGCAGCAACAACCGAGAAAAAGCTATGTTAGTTTGAAAAATTATGGAAAGGAGAGATGAATCTAATCAAATACAAACAACAAATGAGTCGGAGGTAGAAGGAAATAGGAGAGGGCAGCTGGAAGACGTACTGCAAAAGAGACCATCCCAAAGGGGGCGGCATATCAAGGAGCCCCTTCAAGGATCACTGCCTTGTTGTGGCGAAGGGGCTTGTGTAACTCAGTGAAGCCATAAGCTATGCCGTGCAGGGCCACCCAAGACGGACAGGTCATGGCAGAGAGTTCTGACAAAATGTGGTCCATTGGAGAAGGAAATGGCAACCCACTCCAGTATTCTTGCCAAGAAAACCCCATGGAACATATGACAAGGCTAAAAGAGCTGACGCTGGAAGATGAGCCCCTCAGGTCGGAAGGTGTCCAATATACTACTGGGGAAGAGCAGAGGGAATTTCCAAGTAGCGCCAGAAAGAGTGAAGCGGCTGGGCCAAAGCCGAAACGACACTCAGCTGTGGATGTGTCTGGTGGTGAAAAGAAAGTCCGATGCTATAAAGAACAATATTGTTTAGGAACCTGGAATGTAAGATCAATGAATCAAGGTAAGCTGGAGGTGGTCAAACATGAGATGGCAAGATTGAACATTGACATCTTGGGAATCAGTGAACTAAAATGGACAAGCATGGGCAAATTTAATTCAGGTGACCATTGTATCTACTACTGTGGGCAAGAATCCCTTAGAAGAAATGGAGTAGCACTCATAGTCACCAAAAGGGTGGGAAAAGCAGTACTGGGGTACAATCTCAAAAACGATAGAATGATCTCAGTACGAATCCAAGGCAAAACCATTCAACATCACAGTAATTCAAGTCTATGCCCCAACCACTGAGGCCGAAGAAGCTGAGGTTGATTGGTTCTATGAAGACCTACAACACCTTCTAGAACTAACACCAAAAAAAGATGTCCTTTTCATCATAGGTGATTGGAATGCTAAAGTAGGAAGTCAAGAAATCACCGGGATAACAGGCAAGCATGGCCTTGGTGTACAGAATGAAGCAGGACAAAGGCTAACAGAGTTTTGCCAAGAGAACACACTGATCATAGCAAACACTCTTTTCCAACAGCACAAGAGGCGACTCTACACATGGACATCACCAGATGGTCAATATCGAAATCAGACTGATTTGCAGCCAAAGATGGAGAAGCTCAATACAGTCAGTAAAATCAAGACTTGGAGCTGACTGTGGCTCAGATCATGAGCTGCTTCTTGCAAAATTTCGGCTTAAATTGAAGAACGTCAGGAAAACCACTAAACCACTCAGGTTATGATCTAAATCATACCCCTTATGAATATACAGGGGAGGTGAGGAATAGATTTCAGGGATTAGACCTGATAGACAGTGTCTGACGAACTATGGACGGAGGTCAGTAACACTGTTCAGGTGGCAGCAACTCAATCCATCCCAAAGAAAAAGAAATGCTAGAAAGCCAAGTGGCTGTCTGATGAGGCTTTACAAGTAGCTGAGGAAAGAAGGGAAGCGAAAAGCAAGGGAGAAAGGGGAAGATATATCCAACAGAATGCACAGTTCCAGAGAATAGCAAGGAGAGACAAGAAGGCCTTCTTTAATGAACAATGCAAAGAAATCGAGGAAAACAATAGAATGGGAAAGACTAGAGATCTCTTCAAGAAAATCGGAGATCTCAAGGGAACGTTTTGTGCAAAGATGGGCATGATAAAGGACAAAGAAGGCAGGGACCTAACAGAAGCAGATGAGATTAAGAAGAGGTGGAAAGAATACACAGAAGAACTATACAGGAAAGATCTGAATGTCCCTGATAGCCATGATAGTGCGGTCACTGAACTTGAGCCGGACATCCTCGAGAGTGAAGTCAAGTGGGCCTTAGGAAGCATTAGTAACAACAAAGCTAGTGGAGATGACAGTATTCCAGCTGAGCTATTTAAGATCCTAAAAGATGATGCTGTTAAAGTGCTGCACTCAATATGCCAACACATTTGGAACACTCAACAGAGGCCACAAGACTGGAAAAGGTCAGTTTACATTCCAATTCCAAAGAAGGGCAATGCCAAAGAGTGTTCAAACTACCGTACAATTGCGCTCATTTCACATGCCAGCAAGGTGATGCTCAAAATCCTACAAGCTAGGCTTCAGCAGTATGCGAACCGAGAACTACCGGAAGTACAAGCTGGGTTTCAAAGAGGCAGAGGAACTTGAGATCAAATCGCCAACATTCGCCGGATCATGTAGAAAGCATGAGAATTACAGAAAAACGTCTATTTCTGCTTCATTGACTACGCTAAAGCCTTTGATTGTGTGGATCACAACAAACTGTGGCAAATTCTTAAAGAGATGGGAGTACCAAACTACCTTACCTGTCTCCTGAAAAACCTGTATGAGGGTCAAGAAGCAACAGTAAGAACCGGACATGGAACAACCAAATGGTTCAAAATTGGGAAAGGCTGCATATTGTCGCCGTGCTTATTTAACTTTTATGCAGAGTACATCATGAGAAACGCCAGGTTGGATGAATCACAGGTCGGAATTAAGATTGCCGGGAGAATGATCAACAACCTCCCATATGCAGACGATACCACCCTAATGGCAGAAAGCGAAGAGGATCTAAAGAGCCTCTTGTTGAGGGTGAAAGAGGAGAGTGCAAAAGCTGGTCTGAAACTCAACATTAAAAAAACGAAGATCATGGCATCTGGCCCCATCACTTCTTGGCATATAGAAGGGGAAGACAGTGACTGTAGCCATGAAATTAAAAGATGCTTGCTCCTTGGGAGGAAAGCTATGGCCCCCCTAGACAGCATAGTAAGAAGCAGAGACATCACCTTGCTGACAAAGGTCCGTCTAATCAAAGCTATGGTTTTCCCAGTAGCAATGTATGGCTGTGAGAGCTGGACTATAAGGAAGGCTGAGCGCAGAAGAATTGATGCTTTCGAACTGTGGTGCTGGAGAAGACTCTTACGAGTCCCCTGGACTGCAAGGAGGTCAAATCAGTCCATCCTAAAAGAAATCAACCCTGAGTGCTCATTGGAAGGACAGATACTGAAGCTGAAGCTCTAATATTTTGGCCACCTAATGCGAAGAGAAAATTCTCTGGAAAAGACCCTGATGCTGGGAAGGATTGAAGGCAAAAGGAGAAGAGGACGGCAGAGGATGAGATGGCTAGATAGCATCACTGATGCAATGAACATGAACCTGAGCACACTCCGGGGGAGAGCGGAGGACAGGAAGGCCTGGCGTGCTATGGTCCATGGGGTCACGAAGAGTCGGACACGACTTAACGACTGAACAACAACAATATCAAGGAGCAAGAAAACCCTCCCAGTACAACCAAGCTGTTTCCTTTTAATTTAAATGTTGAGGAAAGCCTAATGGCAATCAAAATCAAATGAATTGAAGGAGCAACTCCTAGGAATGCATGTGTACACGCGCGCACACACACACACACACACACACGATTATCTACCCACACCAGGTCTGTCCCAAAGACACAGCTACTGCAATAACTGAACGCAGCCTTTCACCGATGTATATATACCGCATTCCTCCACCTCTCTCTGGTTGGAGACTGCTGGTGTCAGTTCTGGCTGAGAGTTCCTATTCACTAAAGCACACTCCCTCCTCCTCCTGCACTCGCCTTCCCACCTCCCCGCATCCATATGCCTTCCGCCTCCTTCCTCCTCCTCCTCATGCCCCTCCACATGAGCATTCAGAAGCTGATACATTTTGGAGACAGTCTGTCTGAACTGCTCAGGCATTAAGTAGAGCTCCAAATATACGAGGCAGAGGAGGTGCTTCGTGGGGGAGGGGCGCTTCACCCCAGGGCACCTCAGTACTGTTCTGACCAGCCTCATATCACAAAGGTTTTGCTCTGAATAAGCCCACTTCACCTCATTATTCAGGCTTCATAACAAGGTGGTGCACAGCCCTAGTTATAACTTCCATCTAGGAAATTGTTTCTGCCTTGTCACATCACATACGTATCTTATTTCATCGTATGTGCCCGCTGTGTAAACTCACCACTGATCAAAACTTCCTGTCCTCCATACGCCTGGCAAAATAGATGTGTAGGGTTTATCACATCAGATGGTGTACACCAAGGACAGGAATCTCCAGCCTACGGATGGGAGGACAAGTGGCATGCTAAGTGCTTCCCTGAAGCCAGGCATGAAGGGGAGCTGAGCCAGCTCTGCTTCACCTGCCCTGCTTTCTCCTCAAAGGGGGAAGGTGTGGGGCAGGCGAAGCCACCCCAGCTGAGGTGCCAGATGGATCATCCATCTCGTGTCTTGTCCAAGGTTGTTGCTGTGCACACGCCTTCACCAGCCACGGAAACCACATGTGCACCAAAGCCAGGTGGAGTGAATCCGAGCTGGCTCAGTCCTTTCTGCTCCAATGAGTGAAGGGGACCGAGCAGCTTCCGCTTCACCTGCCCCACCCCACCCCAATAGGAGAAGGTGCAGGGCGGGAGAAGGCACGGGGCAAGAGAGACCCAGCTGAAGCCAAGGCAGTGTGCCTCCAGCTAGTGCTTCAGCCAGGGACCAAATGATGTCAAGGGGTGGCCATGCTTCCCTCACCACCAAAAGAGTAGTTCCAGACCTCCGGTGTACACTGACATCTATGCTTGATCTGGCCTTTGGTTCTTAGACATTCACAAGTGGGATGTGCACCAAAATGTCGCAAGAAGGAGTGCTCCTGTTCAAGGTGTGTCCGTCCGTCCCCCTTAGAGTTTTTTCCTAAAGTTTTTGTTAATACTTCTGCAAACCTTGGGGTTCCCCCAAGCATGTTTCTAACTTCCACTTGTGTGTGCATGGTGGGCTTTTGGCTAGATAAGGATTTGCAGACAGAGAATGAGTTTGCTATTAGTATATAGGATGAGTTCCACTTTTATTGTAAATCAAAACTGATTTACATATTAACATGAATACGCTTCCTCTCCTACGCTCAAGCTGGCTTACAACAATGCTTTAAACCAGCAGAAACCAAAATGTTATAAAATAATCACTAAAAACATACATTGCAATAAGACATGATCTCTTTTACAAATAATTTATTCCTAGATGCATGCTCTCTTCAGAATTCCCCACTTACTGATGACTAGCATCTTATCAAGAACATAAATGAAAAATGAAACACTGTGTTTCACAGAAACTCAAGAAAATGTTAATCACTGGGAAAAGATCAAACACCAGCCAATGTATTTCTGATGGGACCGACCCAGATTTAAGCTCTCAAGTTTAACAGACAGAACACTGAAGACATCAATCATTAGCTTTTAAATACATTTTTTCAGATACGTCACTTTTCTGGTGGCAAACCTTTTAGACGTTATTAATTCCCATCACTTGTTTAATGAATTGCTGTGCCCATGTTTAACCCCAGGAATCCACATAAAGTAAATTATTACTGATGATTAATTATGCTGTTAGGGACCAATAAGACCAACTTAGTTTTGAACCATAGAGGGAATTAATTAAAACTGGCTTCAGTAAACAATTTGCTATTTATGCTGCCACTTCTCCAGAATAAAAAGATGTCTTCCTCTACCCTGCCCCTCTTTGCTGTGATTTTGAATTCTCATCCAAACAATGCAGCAGGACAACATCCTGAATTACGATGGCTTCCCTCTTTCCAATTCCCCATTTGCTATATTTTCATGTTTACAATTTTAATCAAGGGGAAAAAATCTCCCTACATAGCTGATAACATTGCTAGATGTGAATTTAATTCACATGAAATCCACCTTCACCCACAGTAATGTTTTTCAGTTGTTCTCAAGACCAACAGTGAATGGCGGAGAAAAGAAAACCGGCTGCTCATGGGAAAACCATTGCTCTTCTTCCTCAGGTGCAAAGTATCCATTGGTCCTGGGGAAAGAAAAAATATGACTGCTTTTGCATCTATGTCGGTGTGTATGAGGTTTGTTTTTTTAATAAAGCAGCGAAAGATGCTCTCACCAGAACCACAGTCCTTGAGGACTTCTGGACAAACCCATCTTGCACTGTTTGTGACAAAGTGGGGGGTGGCACTACCTTCATTCATCGGGGGGAGGGAAGCTGAGATGCCATTTAATTGGTCTCTTGCCAAAACCATTTCCTAATAACAGGGGTGGGACACTTGCAGCCTTCCCACACACACCCCCCCATGGCCTCAAGTGCACACCTCGCTGCTACCCCGGGCTGCCAAAATTTAGC
Organism: Heloderma suspectum; assembly: GCF_057233095.1. Taxonomy (NCBI): domain Eukaryota; kingdom Metazoa; phylum Chordata; class Lepidosauria; order Squamata; family Helodermatidae; genus Heloderma; species Heloderma suspectum. Next base: position 435,000,213 of record NC_139458.1, read on the forward strand.
AGCAGCAGCAACCCTGCCCCTGCAGCAATTTGCTACCAAAATTCAGAGGCAAACTGCTATGGAGACTCAAAAGAACCAAACGTTGCTTGTTTTCAAGCTGAACATGCCCGCTTCCATTTACTGTAGGGGTTTGTTGCTAAATTTCAGCAGCAAACCAGTACAGCCCCTGTGGCTCAGGGGTGGAAACTGGCCCCCAGACCACCCAAAGTTACCCACCACTGCTAATAAAGAGGAGTATGTTTGGGCAACCGGGCAACGTCTGGGGCTAGTATAGTTATTTCAAGAAGGATTGCAAATTCTTCTGGAGAAACCTAAATTCTGTGCTGGTAATCACACAACTTGTAATATGAGGGCAAAAACAGGAAGGCACCAAGGACTCAGGACTCAGCCATCTGAGTGGAGACTGTCTGGTGTGGATTCGCCTTGTGTGCTGCTGCCCCTCCTGCCCCCCGCAAGCATTACAGGGAAACCAGCCAGTTCAGCAAATAAGCCTCTTTGCAAGAACAGGCCAGAGAAGGTCAGGAGGCATTGCCTGGACCTTCTAAAGGCCTCTGGGTCAGCTCAAGGGACTGACAAGAGCAGCTCTGCTGCTGTCTTCTCTGTGAGGGATCACCTTCACCTCAGCTGCCCCTCAGCCCACCCACACTTGGCACAAGCTGGGACTGACACAAAGGGCAGTTGCACAGCAAAGAACAGGAGAGTTGGGGGTGGGGGCGAGGGGGAAATGTGCACTGTGTAGATTTTCTCAAACATTACTGCATAGCTAGGCAGGCTAAGGGGAAAATGAAAGCCCCCATAACTGGGAGGGGGGACAGTGTATTCTGCAGCAACAAAATTCTGCAATTCATGGCCACAGACTATCTTGTTTTTTAATCTCTCTGCAGCTCCTAGAAGATTTTAAGGTGCTTTTTATAAATTAACAACAGCGACTTGCTTTTCAACCTTTCAACATACTCATATTGCACAGAAGCAACTGATACACTTTTTATATATTGCACACATCTGCACACATAAACCTGAAAGAAGGCAATGAATGAGCTGTGAAGTGGGGCTTGTGATCTTTGGATGCTGGATCCAAAGTGGCAAAGGGCTTTAGAAAATATGAATCATCACAGGGATGCAACACATGACATTATTAAACACACACAGTAACACAAACAAGCACACACGTGCATCAGAAAGCCTAAATGAAACAGGGCCATCTGTAAGATGGCTATAAGGTAAAGACTCTGAAAACCCACTCCATTTGCTGCACACCACAAAACTTGAGGACAATTTTAGTTGCAACTTTATGTGTGGTTCTGTTTTAAATGTATTATTACCTGAATCGGAGCAGGCTTCCCCAACCTGTGCCCTCCAGATGTTTTGGACTTTAACTCCCATCAGCCCCAGTCAGCCTGGCTAATGGTCAGGAATTCTGGGAGTTGTAGTCCAAAACATCTGTAGGTTGACACATTGGAAAAAGCTGGAATAGAGTCTAAATAAAGTATATTTATGTTAAGTAAATTATATTGATAGTAAATGTAAATCAAATGCATAGAAAATGGGAAGTTATACTGCAGGGTGATATAAACATATAAACATATTTTATAATATATAAATTACTTGTATAAAGCATACATTAATAACTACATAGGGTAGTTTAGCTTGTTTAGATACAGGTCAATGGCTGCAATCCTATAGTCACTTACAAGGGAACAAGCCCCATTGAACTCATGATGGTTATGTGCTATCTCCAGTACCGGAAGCAGTATGCCTATGTACACCAGTTGCTGGGAAACATGGGCAGGAGGGTGCTGTTGCTCTCATGTCCTGCTTGTGGGTTTCCCATGGGCAGCTGATTGGCCACTGTGTGAACAGAACGCTGGACTAGATGGACCCTTGGTCTGATCCAGGATGGCTCTTCTTCTGTTCTTAACTCAATGGGGCTTACTTCTCAGTAGACATGCATAGGATTGGACCATAAATCCTATCTAAATATAGTGAAGTCTTACTTACTTCCATCATTAACCACTTTTTCTTACGTGCTCTAGTTAATAAATCTGTCTTTTAGCTGTGCATTGCTTTTAGTAATAAGAAAGGAAGAACAGCTATGCATGTTTTTAAAAGGACAACTTAGGGGGTAATCCTCTACTTGGGATCCTCCAGCTCAGGGGCCACAAGATTTGGTGGGAGCCCTGCTATGCCCAGCACAATGACAGACATGCAGGCAAAACATCTGAAATATGCCAGCAAAACATGCTGCTGGCAGAGCTGCTACATCAGCAAAGATATGGCAGCAGAATAGCTGAAATGGGACAGACCCATGTATGGGACATGGGTGGCGCGGGGAGGAGTACACTTGCACTGAATCCTATCCTCCCCTCGACCACAACCACATCCCAGAGGATACAATTTCAAACCAGTCCCAGATCTGTTACAAGAAAGCGTCATCCCACTGACTTAAGAGAAGGGGGAAATGTAGAAAATAGCTGCTCCCCCTTCCCTAATTGACAACCACCCACTTTGCCACAACAGAGCACAGTATATGGTGTCGCTCAACAGCCAATCACAGTACAGCAGCACCAGTATATAAACCCCCACACAAGGAGACCACAAGTCAGATGGGAAGGCATGCAGCTATCTCTTCTTTGGCCTTGTGTTGCACACACTTCAGGCCGAGAGGGAACATAACAGGGATAAAGGGCACAGGACACAAAAAAGCCAGGAAAAAAGGAGGGGAAAAACTCCAGACTCTGAAAAAAGATTTATTTGTAGTCCCAATGCCTCCCAGAAAATTCATCCTCAGGGGCATGTTTTCAACAAGGATTCATCAACGCTAGGGACACTCCAGTGAATAGTTGGACCTACAAATAAAATCTTTTTTCAACATTTGGAGTTTTCTCCCTCCTTTTTTTCCTGTCTTTGGTGCCATCCAATTTTTTTACATCTATTTTGTTTTGCCTCTGCTTTGGGATCCCTCACAAAACAGCCTGGCCTCAGAAACACACAGAAGTATTTAAGCACATTGCTAACACTTTATTGCCTTACCATGCCTTGGGAAGTCAGGTGCAAACACCCAACCCCACTCTGCTCCAGCAAATGGGGGTGCCAGAGCAGGGTGCCTCACACAGGTAAGCAAGGGAAGAGAGAATGAATTCTGTAATGCAGAATTACTGTAATTCTCCCTTTGACCTATGGGAATACTGCATCTTGCCTGAATTGTACTGCTCTTCCCACGCGCCCCTCAAACAGTGGGCAGCAGCGCCACCCACACACAGGGAAGGCATTAATCTCCAGAGGCAGGTAAACTCTCAGTTGGTAAAAACCAGGTCCTTCACTCCAACCCAGCAGCAGGGAAGCAGCCACAACACTTTTTGATTAGGAGGTGCAATGACATCATCTACCACCCAACACCCCCCCACCAATTCCATGTTCTGAGCTTAGCTGCAATCCTCACAGCACCTGGGAGGAAATGAGGTTTCCCAAAAACATTATTCCCTGTTGTAATGCAAAGGATTTTGCGGTGGCTTGGTCTTGAATGGGCAATTAAGACACATTAACTTTACAAAAGATCTGCTCCTGGTGGAAACGAAACTGCTAGAACTGATTTGTTAATATAGGTCAATATAGATAGAAGCATGGCTATAGGATGGCCATGATGAGCACGTGCTCTTCAAAATTTACCACTGCTCCAACCACTGTCAAGGCTAGCCAAACACTCCATGAGCACGAAGCAGAAGAAACAGCCACTGCACACACCCTTGGGGATTGTAGTGCTCCACTACAACCTCCAAGGGACGCATACTCAGACTCACTACGACAAGGTGTAGTGATGGCCACCAACTGGGATGGCTTTAAAAGGGGAAGTAGACAAAGTCCCGGAGGAGAGGGCTATCACTGGTCCATCACTATATGCTACCTCCAGTATCAGAGGCAGTATGCCTATGTACACCAGTTGCTGGGGAGCATGGGTGGGAGGGTGCTGTTGCACTCATGTCCTGCTTGTGATTTCCTGTGGGCCCGCTACTCTGTGAATGTAACTCCACAGTTCAGTGAATTGTGGATGATTAACTTACTCATATACATGGGAGGAGTACCCTGTACACTTAAGCACCACCATGTCCTTCCCAAAACTAAATACCCAGCAGCTGCTGACATTAAATATATTCTCATAACCACTACTTGGGGTTACTGGTTAAAGTAGAATTATTTGAGAAGAGGCCACCAGGCTCACCCTTGCCCCATAGTTAATATGAACTCCTGGCTTCAGAGAAAGTTCTGGAAGAAAAGGGACAGCCAAACTCGAAAGTTCGACCCCATTTCAGTTGGGGTTCAGGCCTGGTTTTGGCAGGGAAACAGCTTTGGTCGCCTTGGTATGATGACCTATGTTGGGAAAGAGACAGGGGGAGTGTGCCCTTGTTGATTCTCCTTGATCTCTCGGCGCCTTTCAATACCATCCCCCATGGTATCCTTCTGGGGCGATTGTCTGAGCTGGGAGTGGGAGGCACTGCACTGCAGTGGTTTCGCTCCTACTTCGATGGTCGGCTCCAGAAGGCAGTGCTTGGGGAATACTGCTTGGCCCTGTGGATTCTCCAGTATGGGGTTCCACAGGGGTCAGTTCTGTCACCCATGCTATTTAACATCTACATAAAACTGTTGTGTGCGGTCATTCGGAGTTTGGCGGCACGTTGTCATCAGTATGCTGATGACATGCAGCTCTATTTCTCCTTTTCATCTTCTTCAGGTGAGGCTGTGGATGTGCTAAATCGGTGCCCTACTGCAACAATGGACTGGATGAGGGCTAACAAACTGGCAATCAATCCAGGCAAGACTGTTGGTGGGTGGTCCTTCTGACCGGATGGAGGGTGCTCAACCTGTTCTGGATGGGGTTGCACTCCCTCTGAAGGAGCAGATTCGTAGCTTGGGGGTTCTCCTTGAGCCAGCTTTCTCACTTGAGGCTCGGGTGGCCTCAGTGGCACAAAGTGCCTTCTACCAACTTTGGTTGGTAGCCCAGCTATGCCCCTATCTGGACAGGAATAACCTGGCTTCAGTTGTCTATGCTCTGGTAATCTCCAAGTTAGATTACTGCAATACACTCTACATGGGGCTGCCTTTGAAGACAGTTCACAAGCTGCAGGTTGTGCAAAATGCAGCAGCTAGATTGATAACGGGGACCAGAAGGTCCGAACATGTAAGACTGACTCTGACCCACTTGCACTGGCTGCCTGTTATGTTCCCGAGCCCAATTCAAGGTGCTGGTTTTAACCTATAAAGCCTTACATGAATTGGGACCATAATACCTGACGGAGAGCCTCTCCCGACACGAACCTACCCATACCCTATGCTCAACATCTCATGCCCTCCTCCGGCTGCCTACACCAAGGGAAGCTCAGAAGACAGTGACAAGGGAGAGGGCCTTCTCACTGGTGGCCCCCAAATTATGGAATGATCTTCCCGGTGAGGCCCGCTTGGGACCAACATTGTTATCTTTTCGGTGCCAGGTTAAGGCCTTTCTCCTCTCCTATTTGGCAGCATATAAGTTTAATCGATCCTGGAATGTCTTATAGTTATGGTTGTTTGTTTTTGAGATTGTTTTGTTTGTAGTTGTTTTAGATATATGTTTCTTTTGTGTATATTGTCTGTGCATGTGTTTTTTATGTAAATGGTTCTTAATCTATGTATATTGTATTTTTAATGTTTTTAATCTCTGTGAACTGCCCAGAGAGTTTCGGCTGTGGGGCAGTATAGAAATGTAATAAACAATAACAACAACAACTTATCCTGACTGATGGTATTAATGTTTTCCTGTTGTCAAGAGAGAGTCTATTCTACTGTTCTCAATAAGCATTCGATATTGGGGTGGAAGGGGAACAGAGATGGATGTTGTTCAAGATCTCATCAAGTTCCATGTGTCAGACTAAAAAACTGTCCTTTCAAAAAGAGATTTGCAATCAGTGCAAATTGACCTGATCCACACCTTCCAGATGAACATGAGGATCAGTATTTAGGTGTCCAATCACTTTTGCACCTCCAGAATGTTCCAGTGCCGTTCAAAAATGTTATCCACATGCATTTAAACACTGAATTTTAAGTGGAAATAGGTTTTAAAATACTTAAATGTGAATTCAAATGCACATTTTTGTGCAGTTATTTTTTTAAGTCACAGATTAATGTAGAAAACGGATAGAACAGACATGCAGGTGAACACATGCAAAAATGACATGGAACAGAAATAACCTGATTTCCCCAACTCTCCTTTCAGATGTGATGGAAGCTCATCTCTTCTGCCATTTTTAAAATGTGATTCAATTTTGTACTTGCATCTTTTAACATATCAGGATACTCATCTCTTAGACAAACATACTTGAGCACTCACATCATTTTCCCCATATATCTTTAAAACTGGGCACAATTCATAAACCGTGCCAATGCTTTACAGAGTAATGCAAAGAATGGTCCTCAGTATAAGTGGCTTGAGATATTATGATGATGAAGTCTCTACGCATGTGCTATTTGATTACATATATGTCCTGACTTCCATATTTGTCAGTGCAGACATCATATAGTGCCATAGTATCTGCATATTTTCCGCACAGAGCAAATAGCAGCTTTGGGGAAGAGAATTCTAATTGGGAAAATGGCATGGATGAAAAGGGTTAAAAAGTTGCCCCCTAGCACTATCCCCAACCCAAATCAGCTTTTCCCTATCTGCTGCTAGATTTATTTTAACACACACAATCACGCATCTCCCATGTTAGGTCTACTTTGGTCTAAGACCTAAAACAGGTTAAGCTGCCTTCGACTGTAGGAAATGAAATGCAAGACGCACATGGAATTGAACAAAAACAATCTAAATTCTGTCCCCCCCCCACCGCCGCCAAGTGCAACTAGAATAAAGTATGCATAGTTTACTCCCATCACAAGAAGTAGACTTTCTGGAGTTTTAAAAATGTCTGTCTCCATTTATTTATTTTAATTTAAAGTCTTTTTATCCCGCTCCTCAGCCAAAAAATGCTCCTGGAGTAGCTTATAAATAATCAGTAAAAGAAGGCAGTCCCTGCCTGCAGGCTTCCAATCTAAAAAGACACAACACACAAGCAAAAAGGAATAGGGAGGGAATAGATGGGTGGCAAATGAGCTGCAGTCATTGCCACTCTCATAAAATTCCATTCTTAACATGATGATGAAAGCCACCTTCTTAATCTCCTGCTCAGAGAAAGCATTAATGAAATAAAAAAATATTCCATGCCATTAAAGCTACAAGTTATGCTTGCTTTCTAACACAAGCAGAAGAACTATTTTGAAAGACAATTCTTATGAGTAAAGACCCAAAAAGGGATGGTGGCCAGGACTTGAGGGAGAGAGGGCAAGGAGGAGAAAAACCAAAACAATAGGAACAATGACAGTCATGATAAGGCCAAAATATACAATATCCTATATATACATTTTTGGCTATGGCTACCGGACTCAGTATGTGGCTGACCACACTTCTGGCCGTGTCATTGGTCATGGCTAGATAACAATCTTTAACTTCTATCTACATGAAACCACTGGGAGACATCATCCGGAGGCTTGGACTGAGGTGTCATCAATATGCAGATGACACAGATGCTACCTCAGTTTTACACCTTCTAATCTCAAGGAAGCAAAGGAAATCCAGAATAGATATCATATGCTAGTTACATCCAGGGCAGAATACTGTAATGCACAGTAATTGTGGGGCTGCTCTTAAATATGGTTCAATAGCTTCAACTGGTGCAGAATGCAGCAGCAAGAATGCTTGTAAGAGCTAAGGCATTCTAATTGCATCACACCTATTCTGTGCCAGTTACATGGGCTATCTATTCCTTTCCAACCCCAATTTAAGGTGCTGGTATTAAGCCCTAACTCCAGCAAAGGAGATCATTATCTTGTTGTGGTGCTGGAGCTTGAGCACCTCAATGACGCCATGAGCTAAACCGTGAAGGGACACCCAAGACGGGAAGGTCATGGCAGAGAGGTCAGACTAAATACGATCCCTAGGGAGGGAAATGGCAACCCACCCCAGTATTCTTGCCATGAAAACTAAATGGATCAGTACAACCAGAGATATGTCGGTATACCATCGGAAGATGGGACTCCCAGGTAGGAAGATGGTCAAAATCCTACAGGGGAGGAACAGAGGATAAGTTCAACTAGCCCCAGATGTGATGATGCAGCTAGCTCAAAGCTGAAAGGACGGCTAGTGGCTGACGGTGCTGGTGCTGAACAACGAATCCGATGTTCTAAAGATCAACACACCATAGGAACCTGGAATGTCAGATCTATGAGCCAGGGCAAATTGGATGTGGTTATTGTGGAGATGTCAAGATTAAATATAGACATTTTGGGTGTCAGTGAACTGAAATGGACTGGAATGGGCCACTTCATATCACATGAACACCAGATCTACTACTGTGGACAAGAGGACCACAGAAGAAATGGAGTCGCCTTCATAATTAATAATAAAGTGGCTAAAGCAGTGCTTGGATACAATCAAAAAAATGACGGAATGATCTCAATTCGAATTCAGGGTAAGCCATTTAACATCACAGTGATTCAAATATACGCCCCAACCACAGATGCTGAAGAAGCAGAAGGAGATCAGTTCTATGAGGATCTGCAGCACCTGCTGGATAATACACCAAAAAGAGATGTTCTTTTCATTACAGGAGATTGGAATGCTAAGGTGGATAGTCAAACGACATCTGGAATTACAGGCAAGTATGGTCTTGGAGAATAAAATGAAGCGGGACATAGGCTGATAGAATTTTGTCAAGACAACTCACTGAGCATTACAAACACTCTCTTCCAACAACCTAAGAGATGACTTTATATATGGGCTTCACCAGATGGTCGACACCGAAATCAGACTGACTACATCCTTTGTAGCCAAAGGTGGCAGACATCTATACAGTCAGTAAAAACAAGACCTGGAGCTGACGGTAGTTCAGATCATGAACTTCTTATTGCACAATTTAGAATCAGACTCAAGAGAATAGGGAAGACTCACAGAGCAGTTAGATATGAGCTCACGAATATTCCTCATGAATACGCAGTGGAGGTGAAGAATAGATTTAAGGGACTACATTTAGTAGATAGGGTCCCGGAAGAACTATGGACAGAAGTTCGCAACATTCGTCAGGAGGTGGCAACAAAAAACGTCCCAAAGAAAAAGAAAACCAAGAAGGCAAGATGGCTGTCTGCCAAGACACCGGAAGTAGCCCAAGACAGAAGGAAAGCAAAAGGCAACCGTGATAGGTAGAGATATGCCCAATTAAATGCAAAATTCCAGAGATTAGCCAGAAGAGATAAGGAATTATTTTTACACAAGCAATGTGTGGAAGCGGAAGAAGATAATAGAATAGGAAAGACAAGAGACCTCTTCCAGAAAATTAGAAACATCGGAGGTAAATTCCAGGCAAAAATGGGTATGATCAAAAACAAAGATGGCAAGAACCTAACAGAAGCAAAAGAGAGCAAGAAAAGGTGGCAAGAATATACGGAAGATCTGTATAGGAAGGATAATAATATCGGGGATAGATTTGACGGTGTGGTCAATGAGTTAGAGCCAGACATCCTGAAGAGTGAGGTGGAATGGGCCTTAAGAAGCATTGCTAATAACAAGGCAACAGGAGATGACGGTATCCCAGCTGAACTGTTTAAAATCTTGCAAGATGATGCTGTCAAGGTGATGCATGCCATATGCCAGCAAATTTGGAAAACACAAGAATGGCCAACAGATTGGAAAAAATCAACTTATATCCCCATATCAAAAAAAGGGAAACTCTAAAGAATGTTCAAACTATTTAATAGTGGCATTTATTTCACATGCCAGTAAGGTAACGCTGAAGATCTTGCAAGGTAGACTCCAGCAATTCATGGAACGAGAATTGCCAGATGTACAAGCTGGGTTTAGAAAAGGCAAAGGAACTAGAGACCAAATTGCCAATATCCGGGGGATAATGGAGAAAGCCAGGGAGTTTCAGAAAGACATCTCTTTCTGTTTTATTGACTATTCTAAAGCCTTTGACTGTGTGGATCATAACAAATTGTGGCAAGTTCTTGGTGGTATGGGGATACCAAATCATCTTGTCTGCCTCCTGAAGAATCTGTATAACAACCAAGTAGCAATGGTAAGAACAGACCACGGAACAACGGACTGGTTTAAGATTGGGAAAGGAGTACGGCAGGGTTGTATACTCTCACCCTACCTATTCAACCTGTACGCAGAACACATCATGCGATGTGCTGGGCTTGATGAATCCAAGGTTGGAGTTAAAATCACTGGAAGAAACATTAACAATCTCAGATATGCAGATGATACCACTTTGATGGCTGAAAGTGAGGAGGAGCTGAGGAACTTTATGACGAAGGTGAAAGAAGGAAGTGCAAAAGCTGGGTTGCAGTTAAACCTCAAAAAACCAAGATTATGGCAACCAGCTGGATTGATAACTGGCAAATAGAAGGAGGAAACGTGGAGGCAGTGACAGACTTTGTCTTTCTAGGCGCAAAGATTATTGCAGACGCTGACTGCAGCCAGGAAATCAGAAGACGTTTACTTCTTGGGAGGAGACCAGTGACAAATCTTGATGAAATAGTGAAGAGCAGAGACATCACACTGACAACAAAGGTCCGCATAGTTAAAGCAATGGTATTCCCCATAGTAACCTATGGCTGCGAGAGCTGGACCATAAGGAAGGCTGAGCGAAGGATGATAGATGCTTTTGAACTGTGGTGTTGGAGGAAAATTCTGAGAGTGCCTTGGACTGCAAGAAGATCAAACCAGTCCATCCTCCTGGAAATCAAGCCAGACTGCTCACTTGAGGGAATGATATGAAAGGCAAAACTGAAGTACCTTGGCCACATAATGGGAAGACAGGAGACCCTGGAGAAGATGCTGATGCTAGGGAAAGTGGAAGGCCAAAGGAAGAGGGGCCAACCAAGGGCAAGATGGATGGATGATATTCTGGAGGTGACGGACTCGACCTTGGGGGAGCTGGGGGTGGCGACGGCCGACAGGAAGCTCTGGTGTGGTCTGGTCCATGAAGTCACCAAGAGTCGGAAGCAACTGAACAAATAAACAACATTAAGCTCTAAACCCCTAGAGCTTCGACTATTGGGCGGCATATAAATGAAATGAAATGAATGAATGAATGAATAAATAAATAAATGAGTAAATAAATAAATAGTCTGGAACCAGGCTAAAGGACCACCTGCACTCATATGTACCTGCCTGTGCTTTAAGATAAACTCCTGAAGCCCTGCTCTTTGGACCACCAACAAGAGCTATTAGGCTGGTAAGTAAGAGGGACAGGGCCTTTTTTCTGGTGTCCCCACATCTCTAGAATACCTTCCCCTGGGAAATACAATTGCCCCCCTCCTTGTTGGCCTTTGATCAGGCTCTAAAGGCCTTTTTATTCCAATCAACTTTTGAGCGACTGCAGTGCCACATCTATTTTCATCTGCTGCACTATTTTAATGTTATCATTTGCTGCTATTATTATCTGACCTATTGATTTATTTGCTGCTGTCATGGTTTTTCTGGGTGATTTTATCTTTTAATATTTTAATGTTCTTTTATATGATCTTATGATGTTGTTTTATTGATGATTGTGAATCGCCTTGGCGGGATAATCTATCCTGAAAGGTGGTTCAAAAACACACTAAATAAATAAACAAACCATTCCTTAACCCATATCTGCACTCTATTCACACCACCCGGACCACAGACAGTGCCTTCTGTTGTACAGTCCAGTCCCACCCCTTGTCTGCAATCCAGTTTTTGATGGAGGTAACATATATGCCGACCTATGAAAGCATGATAGTAAGAAGCAGAGACATCACCTTGCCGACAAAAGTCCGTCTAATCAAAGCTATGGTTTTCCCAGTAGTAACGTATGGCTGTGAGAGCTGGACTATAAGGAAGGCTGAGCGCCGAAGAATTGATGCTTTCGAACTGTGGTGCTGGAGAAGACTCTTACGAGTCCCCTGGACTGCAAGGAGGTCAAATCAGTCCATCCTAAAGGAAATCAACCCTGACTGCTCATTGAAGGACAGGTACTGAAGCTGAAGCTCAAATATTTTGGCCACCTAATGCGAAGAGAAAACTCTCTGGAAAAGACCCTGACGCTGGGAAAGACTGAAGGCAAAAGGAGAAGGGGACGGAAGGATGAGATGGCTAGATAGCATCACTGATGCAATGAATATGGACTTGAGCACTCTCCGGGAGAGAGTGCAGGACAGGAAGGCCTGGCGTGCGATGGTCCATGGGGTCATGAAGAGTCGGACACGACTGAACGACTGAACAACAACAATGAAAGCATGAAACCAAAAGGTGGCTCTCTACTTGCCTGTTGTCATTTTACTCAGAAATGGGAGATTAGACACGCTCATGTCAGACCAATACAGTGCATTCAGTAGAAAGTTCAGCTGTATACACTTTATGGAAATGTGACATTAGAAAAGAATCACTGGAAGGCATTTCAGCCACAATTAGCATTTGATACTGTTTGGAAAGAAAACACAATTAATTTCAAATTTTGCCACTTCAGTGAGCAAACACTGGCTTAAGCCAACTGGGAAATCAGAACTCAAGCAAGCAAAAGTTACAGGAAGTGGCTACTTTGGGAGTCTTCACTGATGTTGTGGCTTGGCCTACCTCTCCATATCTCACAGATGTGGCTTTCAGTCTTGGGACTGAAACAATTCTGCAGGCGTGAGGTAAAGCTATGTGATTGGTAACTCGGTTGAGGAGCATCTTATCTCCTGAGGCCCAGTATTACCCTAAAGAAACATCGAGACAGAGAGAGTTGGCTTCATCAGTGGCATCTAATGAACTGGACTCTAATCCACGAAAACATAGGACATAATACATTTGTTAGACTTTGGGGTGCCGCAAGATCATTTGCTTTGCTGCGAGAGATGAACAAGGTTAACCCTCTGGAAGTTATTATCCAGAAAGAAAATAGCCTAACTCATAACTCATATGCCCAAAGGAACCTGGGCTATGATAAATGGTGAGTCATACAATATTAGCAAGTTATTTACAGATCTCTGTCCAAAGGCAATGAAAACTGAAACATGCCAATTCCTAAAATAGCTGACACCAAATTATTAGGTCATAAATCAATCCATACACCAGCTAAATGTGTTTTGACCATGGGCCTTCCTGCATACAGACCTGCCTCCACTCCAGCTGTTATTGCAGGGGGCTGTCCACACCACCAAATTTGCTGTGATGGCGGTAGAAAGCAGTGATGTTGCAAGAAAACAAGGCCCCCAGGGAACAGGCGCCTGCCTTGGTTGGAAACAGATTCATGCTCCTGGAAGCCCCCTGTGAACGTGAGTCTGCTTGTAAACAAGGCACAGCTTCTTTCCTTCCAAAACTAGCATGCTTTTTGCAGTCACTGATGCAGCAATTCCTGCAGTAGCAATTCCGGCAGCAGCAATTCCAGCGGGTGAGGGGTGCAGCTCTCTGGGGGCTGGGGCAGGGGGCAATGCAGCCTCCTGACCCCTGAACACTGCCCAGTCCTGCCTTAGCTGCTTTGAATTCAGTCTGGGGAAAAAGATGTCAGGCTTGAAATAAATGAGAAACAGCATGGGCATATGCGGAGGAACAAGCCCCTGAAATCTGCTTCAGGACACATTACAGAAATCTCCATCCATGGGTGGTATACGGCCACAATTAAAGTGGCACACATTACTAGTTAATGTTCACCCAAACACTGGAAAGGCTGCAGGCAGAGAGGCACATATCTGTTCTTATGGTGGGACTGCCCAGTAGTGTCTATGTTTTGGGATAAGACGTTTGAAGAGATGAATGGGTTTATAAGACAAAATCTAGTGAAGTTAAACTTGCACTGTTAAACATATTGGAGGAACAAAATAAAACAGCATCTCTAAGGAGCTGGTCAGATTCATGCTAGTGGCTACCTATTCACTACCAGGCCAGATTTAAGGTTTTGGTGCTAGTGTACAAAGCCCTAAGCAACTTGGGACCAGGATACCTGAGAGAGCACCTTCTCCCTTACCAACCTGCCTGGTCACTGAGGCCATCAGAGGGCATGCTCCTGCTGGTTCCATATGGCCCGATGGCCTGACTGGAGTCCACCAGAAGAGCCTTCAGTGTGGTGGCCCTCTTTCTTGGGAACTCCCTGCCCCTGGAAGTCAGGCAGGTGCCAACTCTGTGCTGTTTCCAGCGCCTCCTGAAAACAGCTCTTTTCCAGGAAGCGTTCCTTAACTGACCAGCCATAGTTTTTATTGGAATTCTGTTTTTAAAAGAACAATTTTAATATAGTGTTTTAATTCTTTTAACCTTTTTTATTATTTCACCATTTATGTCCACCGCTCCGGAATCTGTTTTAGATGTGGAGCAATATACAAATGTAGGTAGGTAGGTAGGTAGGTAGGTAGATAGATAGATAGATAGATAGATAGATAGATAGATAGATAGATAGGATTAGCAATAGCAGAAGTCTGGAGAAATACAGAACCCCTGCCCTGAAAATGCGGTTACAAATGGCACATTGCTTTACAAGTAAAAGTGGATGGAGAGCAATTAAAACTTGACACCTTTTTCCTGGTATGATACTGTTTGATTTTACACAGAGAAGTGGGAAGGCCACCACCACTTTCTTATTTATGCTCATGGAAAGAGAATTAAAAGCACACTCCTATGCATGTTCAGACAGAAAAAAGTCCTGTAATTCCCACCATTCCCTAGGCAGCCATAAGTTAATGATACCTCTATGGCATATTTCCCTACAAACTACTTTCATGAACCAAATTGTAAAACGTTCATTCTGATATGTCTTGGCCAATCTAGATTGTGCCACACATAAATCCTGAAAACAATGAAATAATTATTTCAAGTTGAGTTTTTTTATGGTTATTTTAAATTAACTTAAATTAAAGACAGACAGACAGACAGAGTTTGCCAATGACAGCCTAGGATATCTGCACTCAGGACCAAATGAGCTCTTCAAGAGACAAGCAAAGAAAGCCTTCAAAGCCCAGAGCATTCATGGCTAGGATTTATGCTCCTCAGTTTGGTACATGAAACTAATGTAGCTTTCTGAAAAACATTTTGATAAAGACAGAGCATTAAACTTTTCTCATTTAAATACAAAATAGGCTATGAAGGCCCCTCCATTTTAAAATTACACAGAATCATTACCCTAATGTGAAGAGACTACCCACAACATATGGAGTCTTTGCTCCTTGGGAATGGCAGCATATAAATGGTGGATAGAATATTACACCCAGTAATTACAGAAATATCGCAACTGCAAGGAAATCGGTTGTGTCCTGTAAACGTCGTCATTATGATCACGGCAGCTCTTGAGCTTGGGGGAGGGAAATAAGAACATTACTTTTTTAAAAAAATAACAACACTGCAATGAAGAAGAAAGATAGGAGTAGACACCTCTACCATCTGCTACCTTTCAAAAAGTGCACTTATAGCAGCTTAGTCCATTCCCAACATTCACTGTTGTGTCATTCCTGACTTCTCTACTAGTACTAGAAATGGCCTTGGTCACCTTGGTGGATGATATGAGGAGGGCTCTGGATAGGGGCGAATGCTCCTTCCTTGTTCTCCTCGACCTCTCAGTGGCTTTTGATACCGTTCACCACGGTATCCTCCTGGACCGCCTGGAGGGGTTGGGCACTGGAGACATCGTATTGCGGGGGTTCCGGTCCTTCCTCTCCGGCAGGTTCCAGAGGGTAGCACTGGGAGAGGAGGTGTCAGACCCGTGGCCACTCACTTGTGAGGTGCCACAAGGTTCCATCCTCTCCCCGATGCTATTTAACATGCTGAAAAAGTACACTTGGGGGAAACCAGGAGGAGATGTTTGCATGAAAAGGCTTGGTTCTGCTACTGATCACGAATTCCTGGGCTGAGCATCTGCTCTGGAGCATCCTTTTCCTGAATTCCTTAATGTCCACTCACCTACACCATTCTTTTACACCTGGCTCCAAGTGGTGGCCCTCAGGGTTCTAGTAAAAAACAAAGTAGATCTCACAAGCCTGAAGTTTGCCCACACCCATTCTAGGGGACATAAGTGATGCAATGCTGGCTGGGGGTTTGTGCTCATCATTGCCTCCATGGGATCTGCACCCTAGAACACATTGCAGGGAAATATTGAGTGGGCAAGCTGTCTTTCAAAGAAGCCCATCTCTGCTCTCACCGATCCGCTCATTGAGGAAACACTAAAAAGCTTCCAAAGAACCCTGGAGTTCCCCAGAGCACAGTTTGAAACTACCAGTAATGAAAGCTTTTTTTTGTAACACAAAAAATGTCCTTATTTACTATAATAAAATCATGGGGAATGGTGATGGCTAGAAGTTCTATGCAATGCCAACACCTAGCATTCTCTCTAATCATACAAGGTACTTTGACAGACTGACCTGTCCACCTTCAGCCCAGGTGGGTTAGGCTAACCAAAGTAAGTGACAGAATAGTGCAGCCAACCAAGCAGAAGAATTCTGAATGATCAAGGCTGCAAAGCATACTGATAGTCCCCATAGAATCTGTAAATCAGTCATTTAAATTCTTACACCCTATTCTTATAAGAGAGGCTGTAAGGAGTACAGACAAAAGCCCAACCGGAATCCATTCTCTTGACAATGGCTTGAACAATAAAAGGAAATGTTCTGAACCATTCTCATTACTGCCTGTAGACTTTAATCTTATGATCTCCTTCAGAGTTTGTTCTCAAAACTCTTCAGGTATCCTAAGAAGCTATAGAAAATGAGGATAATATTTGTAGTTTAATTATGCAACTAAAGCATCGTGGAAAGCTAGGCGCATATGGCAAGGTGTAGTAACGTCTCAGTTATATTTCCAGGACAGTTATGTTTGGGGGTTTTCTCCAAGTTATATCTCCGCCTGATAGTTGAATGAGCCTAATGGAAAAAAAAGTCATATGTACAGGATGGGTCAAACTAAGATGGAGATAAAAGTCTTTGCAGGGCTCATTTTCTTCATTCTACTCAGAAAGAGGTAATTAACATGGGAAATGCAATGCATTTCCTTTGGGATAAAAGTGTCTCGTGATCCTCTTTGTTGTGCCACCCACCTAGGGATGTATGAGAAATTCATTTCAGTTCTTTTATGACCAGAATTTACCCCACCCACACCTTCTGAACCTGAATGTGAGCACAATCTAAGGTCAAAGCTCATACATTCCCAAGCTTGCAATGCTGGGGGGGGGGGGGGTGCATTCAAAAAATGCATACAATAGAAAACTACTTTTTAATAAGTGCACTCAAATACACTTTAACCAATTGAATAACACTGTGTACTTTTGAATAAATACCCAAGTACTTTTTACACCAAAAAAAAGCTCACAATGGGATACGGACACAAGTTGGACTGAGCTTCGAGGCAGAACTCAAGAGAACCTCCACGAGGTTGTGTTCTCCTGATTTCCACATCCCCACACCCATATATGTGACCAGACTGTTTACATACATTACTTCTGAGTAATGCTGGGGTATCTGCGGCTAGCTTTCCACATAAGCAAGTATTTGGAGCCAGTTTTATATCTTCAGTTATAATGCCAAGGTTACATCCAACCAGATAATATAGGGGTGCAACTATCTCCCTAGATTTCCACCTATTAAAGGTGGATTTCCACTGACTAACAGAGCCAATCTATTTATTATGTAGGGTCTTTTAAACCTGACTGGCTGCAGAGCAACCTCAGGTGACACACAATACTATCTCTCTTTTCCATCACAATCCGAGAAAGCTGCTGATGCTCTGAATTGATGTCTGGCATCATTAATGGACTGGATGAAGGCAAACAAGTTGAAACCATCAAGACAATGGGGAATTGTCCAGCTTGTTTTCGATGGGGTTACACTCTCCTTGAAAAAACATGCTTGTAGTTTGCCGTGGTTGATGCCCTGATTGTGGCAATAGCCATGAGTGCTTTTGCTCAGCTGAGGCTGGCGCACTAACTATGCGTCCTCTCATTGCAGCTCCAGATGCCCTAGTACAAGAGTACCAAATAATGGCATGACATCCATACGGTTGATGAAATCTGCATATTGCATTCTTTTTGCAGCAAACCTTGCAAGATTTGGTGAGGAATTTTGACATATCCAACTTGCCATAAATGAATGCCCTTGACAAAAATAATCATCATCAGCCAACCTTGCTTCCCATCAACTATACATATTTTTTACAACAACAGACCACGGATTATTCTCTTCAGCCTTTTAGATGATTATGTGTAATTTTCTTATTGAGGCAAGCATTACAGGGTGTTGGGTTTTAACAGATTTCTGTGTTACTAGACTGACTTGGATGAAGTAGCTAAAGTTGGTCATATACTGATCAGTTATTTTTATTGTATTTTCCCCAGATTTCTATTGATTTTGTTTTTTATTGTTATGTGTTTCAGTTTAAAGGGGAAAAGGCAGGATATAAATGTTCTTAATATATTACCAAACTATTTTTTAAAATGCCATATAATCAATGTGGTAGGTGGGGTGGAATGCAAATAATGTAAAGGCTAAGGATCACTGCCCATTTGCCACAAAATGCTAGAATCGGGGTTATCACACAAAAAAGGTAATTGTGTGACCAGCACCATTTGTCAAACAATACTGTAGGTATTGTGGCAACAAAGCTAAATGCAGACTGCATACATTTAAATCGCTATTAATTTTCAAAGATCACTCACGCATATTAAAAGATAAACTGACAGCTGTTGAAAAAAAGCATCAGAGGGTGACTCGATTAAACATAGGCCAACCAAACGACTTTTGGGGTAACATAACTAGATGATAAATAATGTTTAAAGCGCGTGTTGCCCCATATAATTACTTTTTAGAAAGCTACCCTAAATTCCAGAAAATTACATGGTTACATACTCAAGTTTGAATCAGAAATATAATGTAAAAACCTTCTGTTTTCAAGAAAACCATGTGGCATGGTGTGTGCGTGTATGTGTGAGTGTGGTGTGGTAACTGCATCAAAGCAGCTGATGAACCACCAAGTAGTTTTTCCCTCCATCAGATTTCTGTTCCATTTGAGATGTACAGATTTCAAATCGCTTATGAATACACTGATAAACAAAGAATTGTTCTGAACATCTGTAAGCAAACTATGAAGAGATATTTCATAGTGAATGAACATGAGTTTCACATAATGCTTGCCAAAAAAAAATGTGTATTTGTGTATTGAGTCAAATGCACTGGAAATAGCCCAAAACACTTATCAATTTCAAATGCCTTTTCACATTTGCATCTGTAGGACAATTTACTCTGATGTAAAAATAATTCCCTATCAGGGTATTTATCAGCTTCAGAAATCTGAGCCATCCATTTACTCCTTCAGTTCATGCAAGATGGTATCTGCCTTGCCAACAAAAACAGTGATGTGCACAGGCATTTTTAAGATCATAATATATAATAAATCATAATGGTTCACTCCTAGTTTCTGCTAGTAACACAATACAATCAAAATGAGGCCAACTAATCTGTGAAAGGACACTGTGTTGCCCCAAGCAGCTGCATTGCATGATCTGGGGGATGATTTGGGAGAGCCAGGGCCTGTAGGAGAAGCCACCACCACCACCAGGGAAGAGGCGTGCCTGCTGCCGCCGTGCCTGCTGCCGCTGCCATCACCAACACCAGTCCTCCCCGTGGACATTTGCCTGGTGGACTGCCAGTCCCTGCAGAACCAGGCCCCCAGGTACAGAGCCAGCTGTGCTGACTGTTCCACCTGCCCTTTCCTGGAGGGGCTACATAAGCTGGCTGGCTGAGGTGGCCTGGGAGAGCAAGGGCCTGCAGGAGAAGCCACCACCACCACCACCAGGGAAGAGGTGCGGCTGCTGCCGCTGCTGCTGCCGCCGCCGCCGCCACCGAATGGATTCCTGAACGCGCTTGGGGATTCTCTGGAGCATGCCAACGGCCACTCGGTCAAGACCCTGGTGGATGGTTGGAATGCCGCAATCACTGGGGCATTAGATCGGGTGGCTCTGAAACACCCTCTCCCACTGAACAGGGCTCGGACTGCACCATGGTTCAATCTGCAGTTACGAGCTCTGAAACAAGAGGTGAGACAGCTAAAGCGCCGGTGGCAGACATCTCGCTCCAAAGGCGATCAGATACGGGCTAGAGCTGTATCTTTAGCCTATCACGTGGCGGTGAAGACAGCAAAAAAGGAATATTATGCTGCCTCTATCATGTCTGCAGAGTGCTGTCCTGGGAGGCTGTTCCAAGTGGTCTGGAGCCTGGTCAGTCCAGTTGCTCCGGAACCGCTGGAGCATTCTAAGGCCTCCTGTGAGGCCTTGGCAAGGCACTTTGCAGATAAAATTGAATGGATTAGGAGTGTTATTCGTTGAGCTGTGGATACAGTTAGTGAGCAGGAGGCGGTCTGTGGCACACCGCTTTTGTGGGATCGGTTCCGGCTTCTTCCTTCTGAAGAAGTGGACAAGGTGCTTTCATCTGTAAGGCTGACCACCTGCTTACTTGATCCTTGCCCATCTTGGCTCATTATGGGCTGCAGAGAGAGACTGGGTGAGGGGATCAAGGCAGTGGTGAACGTCTCCCTTGAGGAGGGTGTGATGCCATCAGTCCTCAAGGAGGCAGTGATAAGCCCGCTTTTAAAAAAGCCCTCCTTGGATCCCCAAGTTCTGAACAACTTTCGCCCAGTCTTGTATCAGCCTTTTTTGGGCAAGGTGATTGAGCGGGTGATGGCGATGCAGTTGAAGGCACACTTGGAAGAAGCCGATTATCTAGATCCATTTCAATTGGGCTTCAGGCCTGGGCATGGGACAGAAACGGCCTTGGTGGATGATATGAGGAGGGCTCTGGATAGGGGTGAATGCTCCTTCCTTATTCTCCTTGACCTCTCAGCGGCTTTTGATACCGTTGACCATGGTATCCTCCTAGACCGCCTGGAGGGGTTGGGCATTGGAGACACCGTATTACGGTGGTTCCAGTCCTTCCTCTCCGGCAGGTACCAGAGGGTAGCACTGGGAGAGGAGGTTTTGGACCCGTGGCCGCTCACTTGTGGGGTGCCACAGGATTCCATCCTCTCCCCAATGCTATTTAACACTGATGTGAAGCCGCTGGGGGCTATCATCAGGAGGTTTGGGGTGCAGTGTCATCAGTATGTGGATGACACACAGCTCTACCTCTCGTTCAAATCTTCACCAAGGTTGGCCATAGAATCCCTGTCCAAATGTCTGGAAATGGTGAGTGGCTGGATGGGGAGGAACAAGCTGAAGCTGAACCCTGACAAGACTGAGGTACTTTTGGTGGGAGACAAGAGGAGGTTGGGGGATGCTGACCTGGTGTTGAATGGGGTACGGTTACCCTTGAAAGATCAGGTCCGCAGCTTCGGGATCATCTTAGACTCCCAGCTGTCCATGGAGACTCAGGTGTCAGCTATGAGCCGGACAGCGCTGTACCAACTCCATCTGATACGGCAGCTGCGCCCCTTCCTTCCTGACCATCTGCTCCCATTGGTAGTACATGCCCTGGTCTCCTCTCGTTTAGACTACTGTAATGCGCTCTACGTGGGGTTATCCTTGAAGATGGTTCGGAAGCTGCAGCTGGTACAGAACTGATTAAAGGCAGCCGCCAGCGAGATCACATCACTCCAGTGCTGAAGGAGCTGTACTGGTAACCAGTTGTTTTCCAGGCCAAATTCAAGGTGTTAGTTTTGACCTTTAAAACCCTATACGGTTCCAGCCCAGCCTACCTCAAGGAGTGCCTCCAGCAACACTAGATAGGCCTCTCAACAAGATCAGCCTCGGATGGCCTTCTCTCTGTCCCATCAGCCAGGACAGCTAGGCTGGTGAGGACGAGGGAGAGGCAATTTTATTGTATAAACTGTTTTTATTGTTGTACATCGCCCAGAGTGGCTGGGTGACTGGCCAGATGGGCGATTAATAAATTTAATAAATAAATAAATAAATAAATCCCTTGCAGGACACAATGTGCAGTATCCCATAGTACACTAGTACTAATGTAAATTACATTGTAAGGAACCTCTAGCACATCCTTCCCCATCCTGGTGTCCTCCAGATGTGTTGGACTAAGACTCCCAGCATTTCTGACCACTGGCCATGTCTGGCAGGACTGATGGAAGTTGGAGCCCAAGACATCTGAAGGGCGCTAGGTTGGGGGAGGCTGCTCTAGCACAATCCCAACAGTATTAGCTGGCATGCCAGGATTCCTCATCATACCAGCTAATGCTACTAGCATTGCACTAGAGGTCTCTTATGCTAGTGTGATGTAATTTACATTAGCAGCAGTGTCCAAGCAGATACTGCCAATTCTTGGATCCAGTATGGCATCCAGCCTCCTATGCAACATTTTAAAGGCTCCTAGAGCAGAAGCCTCGAAGTACATTCTGCTTCTAGGGATGTACGAAAGTCACTTACCTGTTCACGGATTATGTTGATGGTGGGACGGGGGCGTTCCGTCCCTCCCCCCGGAATCCTCGCTGGGGGAGGAGGCACTCCGTTCCTCCCCCCCCCCCCCGGAATCCTCCGAGGCCAGCTGTGCTCCGCAGCAGCTCTGCGGAGCAGCCGGCCAGGCCCGGCCAGGCCAGAGCCATCCGCAGCCGGATTCCGGTCTCGGAGGGCTCTGGGTAAAAACAAAAAACAAAACCGCGTACGCAAATGGCGGCAGCTATGGATTTGCGTTCCTTATTTTTGCCCTCTTAATCTACGTAAATATTTACGTAGACTATGATGGCGAAAATCAAGGGGAACGCAAATAGTGTAGCGGGCGCTATTTGCGTCCCTTTTTGATTCCCCGTTTTAGCCTACATAAATATTTACGTACATTAAGAGGGCAAAAATAAGGAACGCAAATGGCGGCGGCCATTTTTTTTTTTTTAACCCACCCAGCCATGATAGGCTACGTAAAGATTTACGTAGCCTATCATGTCGTGTTTTTGTTTTTTTTAAAACCTAGTCATGATAGGCTACATAAATCTTCACATAGCCTATCACGTCTTTCTTTTTCTTTCTTTTTTTTCTTTTACAAGAGTGGAAATGGCGGTGGCAGCAGCCGGTTGGAAGACCGGCCGCCGCCACCGCAGCCACTGCCGCCACCGCCCAGAAGATCCGCCCCAGGTGAGTCTTGTCCCGGGGGGATCCGCGGGGGGGCGGGGGGTGGCAGGCCGTTCCGCCACGGAGTTCGGGGGGCCAAGTGCACTGGCATTAGGCCTCACCGAGATCCGTGGTGGAATTCTCTGACATCCCTATCTGCTTCATTTGCACTCCTAAGAACGCTGCTGCCCCAAGTGGCAGCTTGGGTTGCCTGAGAGTAGATGGGCCAGGCCAGCTGAAATTCTGGCACCTGCAAACAGTTAGTGGGTTGGGGTAAAAAAGTGCTGCAGCACCTTACAACGCTGGTCTTCTACTAGCAGTTCAGGACCCACAAGTGGATCACATCCTATCTTAAGGTGGCTTGCACAAATGGCACCACCATCTTTTCCCATATGGTTTGCTTTTGTTTAGTGGTTTCTTTCAAGAAAGTTTCCTAACCTTGAAAGACAGGCTTGAAAGACAGTGTGCAATCCCGGATGAAAATCAGTGGGGGAGGGGTGGGTGCTGAGCAGATTTCCAGTGCTCTGGCAACACAGTTTCAACACCCTGCTTAACTCCACATGCAATCCCATATCCTTAGGAGAAGCCAAAAATTACGCAAAATGAAGAAATCAATGCAAATTTGCTTTATTGTCAAAATGTACACATGCGGGGAGGGGGTTGGCACAGAATTTGGGTGATCCTTGATGGAGCACTTTTATTTTGTTTGTTTGAATATGGAATATACACAGATGAGCCCATCTGTAGCTTGTAGCTTTGCATACAGAAGATACAGATGCAATCCCTGGCATGCATCTCCAGAACCCAGCTAAATGGACCTCTGGTAGCAGGGCTGCCAGAGGCTTCTACCTAGAGCCTTGGAGCGCGAGAGCAGAAAGCACTGGGCTAGACAATGGTCTGGCTCTGTATAAAGCAGCTCCATGTGTTCATATGCAAATAACTTCACTTGCATGGATTATTCTCAACCTCCGGTCTTTGTTTTACATCACAGTACTTCAATAAGATGGTTACAGTCCATGAAAGGATCAGCCCTACCTGAACAAACCTCTTCATAGGTGGGATTCGGGATGTGTCCTCCTGCATAACCCACGTGAGTTGAGTAGACACCTTTCTGCCTCCAAAATTTCCTCTCTGCCCCCCAGAAGCAGCCCATCCCTGCATGAAACAAAACATGATGCATGATGATGATGATGACATTTACAAGTTATCTTCCCACTCAAAACATTCAGCGCTCAAGCTGACATCCAACACAGAGTTCAAAATCAATGCATAAACCATATTTTCCAAAGCACAACAACAAAATTATTTATTTATTTATTTCATTTCTATACAGCCCAATAGCCGAAGCTCTCTGGGCGGTTCACAAAAATTAAAACCAAACAACACACTACAAAACAATTTAAAATATATAGAACTTTAAAACCACAATATAACAATACAACCACAATAAAACCTGGCAGCAGTACAGGAGTTTAAAATACAGATTTAAAACAGCAAAGATAAAAGTTTAGAAAGCTAAAATGCTAAAATGCCTGGGAAAATAAAAAGGTCTTCACCTGGCACCGAAAGGAATACAATGTAGGCGTCAGGCGAACCTCACTAGGGAGCTCATTCCAAAGCCGGGGTGCCACAGCAGAAAAAGCCCTCCTCCTAGTAGCCACCCACCTCACTTCCTTTGGCAGGGGCTCTCGGAGAAGGGCCGCTGATGATGATCTTAAGGTCCAGGCAGGCACATAACAAAACACAACAACACAACATGGTACAGCAGCAGTGAACACCACAATCCTAAGAACAGGGATGGTTAGACCACACTCCCAAACCCCTTAGGAAACAAAAAAAAGTTTCCAACTGTAGGCAGTCCCATTCCCAGTCTTCTGGACAGTAGTCCATTTGAATCAGCAAGGGCCTATCAGAGCCTAGATGATGCCAGCCTCT
Organism: Heloderma suspectum; assembly: GCF_057233095.1. NCBI lineage: Eukaryota > Metazoa > Chordata > Lepidosauria > Squamata > Helodermatidae > Heloderma > Heloderma suspectum. Next base: position 435,025,232 of record NC_139458.1, read on the forward strand.
TAAGAACCGGGCAGCAGTGGTACCAGCAAGTTTATGACAAGTGAGAGGATCAAGTACTGAACTGCAGGGGAGCTGTCCAGGAGGTTGCTAGAACTAGAAGCTGATCCATTAGGGTGTTGCATCAGCAATTTCCAGGCAGCAATGAGGGACTTTTGTACTCAGCCTAAGTGCCCCACCCTTCCTGGTGCATAGTGGGGCATTGGTCCTGACCACTACTTAAGCTAAGTATTTCTCCTCCTGAGTAGTGTCCTGAAATAGCATGCCTTCTACTACCAGATGAGCATTGCACTGTCTGCTCTGATCTTTTGGCTCAAGTTCGCTGCCACCTCTGCTTTTGAGGTCCTGGGAATGATGGTGGGAGGTCCAGTGCCAAGTTAGATTTTGCAGATTGCCTGGGTGGGATGTTTTCTAAGGTTTGGCCTTGGAATTCCCCCTCAGGGTGCCTTGAAACCACGGAGGAGAGCTAGCCCTATACAAACCTTGCTTTGGATGCTGGCTGATCTTGGATTTGAGGAGAAAAATAGAGTTTGGAACTATCAGTATACTGATGACACCATATTGCAAAACCTCAGCCAATCACCCCCAGCACCTGCATATAAATATGAAAAAACACACAATGGAGGACAAGATACAACCTTGTAATAACCTGTAAGATAAATCCCAAGGAATAAAGGAGCTGTTCCCCGAAGCCACCCGCTGGCATCAATCAGCAAATAAGAGCCTCAACAGAATGCTTCCAACCCATCCCTATTCCAGGAGGACCAGAAGCAACATCAAAAGTTACTCAAACGTTCTAGATGCAAACAGACCAATGACGGCCACCAACACTGGGCTGAACTAGGATTTCATAGAAAGGGTAGAAGACACAAGAATATCAGTTATTTTCACTGTTTTCCCTAGAGACTCTATGGGTGCTTCCAGATGGAGGGCTCCTAGTGCAAGCAAGCAATTGTGCAGCTGTTCTACATTGTGCACCTATTCTGTCTAAAAAAATTTTTCCCATGGTAGAGAAGCATGGAATGGTTGTGAGTGGAAGACAATGATGTCTGGACCCCCTGTAAAATTCCATGAATGAGGCAGGGTGATAGCAAGATAAAAGCCTCTGGGAGCACCCTAATAATGCAGTTTTGTCTCTTAAGCATTTTTAACATATAAATATGGTTAATGCAGTAAGCAGTATGGGGAAAATAGCAATTTAACATGAATGGCAATCCCTAGGAACGTTGCCTCTACTACTGAATAATTTGGCAGATGTGCATCTTCCTATGGTCGCAAACTTACTTTCCAATTTTCAAGCGGTGAGAACTCCATGGGTGGAAGTGTTTTACCTGGCTTCATTTCCCTTGGAATGAGGTAACTAGAGACTGACTAGCATTTTGTGATATATGATTTACACGTGTATACAAGCTGAGCATATGTGGATGCCCACAGCATTAGTACGCCCAATGAATACTGCTACCCCACTAGCATTTTAGGGGAACCACCAGCACCATAGGATTCTTGCAGACAGCAATTCAGCTTTCTGTCTCTTTCAGTCCCCCTCAAAAACTGCTTGCATTTTTGCAGACACTCACTTAATTAGCACATCCCTTAGGGGAAAAGATAGCTGATCTATTTATCAAATTTACCCTGCCTTTCAGCTAAAAATAGTGCTCAAGGCAGCTAACAATAAAATAAAACATATTTGCTGGTTGTTAAGAGCCATTGCCTTAATACAGTAAGGATCTGTAAGGCCAAACCATTGGCTTCCCACTAATCCTGAATCTTTTACTGTCAGTCACAAGGCTGTAAGGAATCCCTAGAAGGTAATTTAGACCAACTCCAAATCTCATTAAAGTATGAATAGACACTGCTGAAAGATAAAATTATAAGATACCAAATGCCATTTTTATGCTAGGAAAACATAGTAGCTTGATTTTCCCCTAGCGGAAATGGCCTCCCACACAAGTAAACTATGGGTGAGGTATTTCAAAGAAGGAAAGGCAATAAACATTAATTTTTGAACTTGCTTGATAAAGGTCGGTGTAACACCACTGCAAATATTAAATTTAAAAAGAGCAACAGCAATTTCTTGTCAAAGAAGGTTTTCAGGACAACAGTCATGAGCCTCAAACTCCTTATCCTGAAGCAGCCCCAATCTCTTTGATGAATACTCTTGTTGTTTTTAACACCTGACAAGCTGACTTTTTTCTTTTATAATAGTCTTAAAGAAGCTCCCTGTCTTCAAGTGAAATGAATTAGTCTTTAAGGTGCTAAGAACACCAACTTTTCTTTTTTAATAAACAAGCACAGACAAACACAACTCTGAATTTGAACTTGATTTCAGGGTTGCAAACTTATACTATCTTTAAGGTTAGTTTCATCCCTATGCCACCTGATTGTTATATTTGTTAAAGATTTGTTGCAAATATGTGAATCAAGGTGAACTCACTTTTCTTCATAAATACAAACTTTAAAAATACTGATTCTTCCTCATGTATAGGAATGTAGGAACCTGCCTTATACTGAGCCAAACCATCAGTCCATCTAGCCCAGCGTTGTCGACACCGGCTGGCAGCAGCTCTCCAGGGTTCTAGGCAGGAGTTTTTCCAGCCCTACCTGGAGATGCCAGGGATCGAACCTGGGACCTTCTGCATGGAAAGCAGGGGCTGTACCATGGAGCCATGGCCCCTTCCTAAATACATTTTAGGTGACCCATTTAACCAAAATTTGCTTTAAAAATGCACAGCCTTTAGTAAAGAGAATCTCCATTCATGTAAAACCCTTACGGTTGGTTAAATGGCAATCATACATATTTTTACAGCATAATTTTCTTTTAGCTGATTAGCAAACTGTCAAAACACAATAATTTGTATTAATGGCAAACATTCATTTAATGTTCTGCTTCCTGGCAACTGCAATCTTTAAAGGTGGCAGAGCAATAATTAACTAAATTAGAGATCATACAGGAAGGGGGGGCAACCACTCTCAGGGTAGCCAATTTATGCATGCAAATAATATTCAAAGCGCACATGAAGATGAAGTATTTATTCACCGACATGGCCAGTTAGCCCATACAGCCTGAACTCAGCAAAATTCCACCAACTGCAACTGAGTTGCGCCAATTGGAATAATCTGCACGCACAAGTCAGCAAATACCTGCACATAAACAGGGTATGTAATCACTGTGACCTGAGAATTCCCTCCATGAAGCTGAATGCTCCCAATCAGGTAACCAATTAAACAGCAAACAGGGCATTAGCACAACAGGAGCCATCTTGAACCCATTTATCCTGCATTGTGTTGCCCTGTCAGACATTAACTTATACATGCATGTGACACACACACACACACGCACACACACTAGGGATGCCGGAGAATTTCTCCCCGAAACTTCGGGGGGCCGAGCACCAACGTGTTCGGCCCCCCAAACAAGTTTTGGGGAGAAATTCTCCGCACCCCCCCGCACCCCGCACCCCCCCCCCCGGGACGGGACTTACCTTCGCCGAATGTCCCTCCCAGCAGCGGGTCCGGCCGGCGGTTCGGCGGGTGTTCGAGCGGGGCGGGGGCGGGAGCGGCAGCCGGTCTTTCGACCGGCTGCCGCCACCGCCATTGCAATAAAAGAAAAAAAAAAAACGTCCCCTGATAGGCTACGTGACGATTAACGTAGCCTATCACGGCTAGATTTGCAAAGTCAGCCGTGATAGGCTACGTCAATCGTCACGTAGCCTATCACGGGTGACTTTAAAAAAAAAAAAAAAGAGTGTACGGATAATGGCGGCCCCCATAGGGAGCCGCCATTCCCGTTCCTTATTTGGTTGCTGTAGTCTACGTAAAGATTTACGTAGACTACAGTGACTAAATAAGGAACGCGAATGGCGGCTCCCTACGGGGGCCGCTGTTAGCGTACGCGCTTTTTTTTTTTTTTTAAGTCACCTGTGATAGGCTACGTGACGATTGACGTAGCCTATCACGGCTGACTTTGCAGATCTAGCCGTGATAGGCTACGTTAATCGTCACGTAGCCTATCAGGGGGCGTTTTTTAAAAAAAACAAAAACTTTCGTGTTCACAGCTGGGCGAGGCGGGAAGCCTCCCCCCCGGCCTGAATTTCGTCCGGGCGAGGCGGGAAGCCTCCCCCCCGGCCTGAATTTCGGCCGGGGCAAGGCGGGAAGCCTCCCCCCACCGGCCTGAACTTCACGGGGGGAGCAACGAAGCGCCTCCCCACCACCACGAACGTCCTTCAAGGACAGGTAAGGGACTTTCGTCCATCCCTAACACACACACACTAACACACACTAACTTAACTAGAAAAGGTCTTCATATGGAAGCAAGGAGAAGTGCTTTTTTGTTTCCTTTCTTAAAGTCCAGCTTATCTAACAAGTGGCCTTCATATGTCTTATGGTATTATCCATTTCATGGCTCAGGTCTGAGAAAGTGGGAGCTGCTGTGCAGGTTCCTTGTGACCTATTTGAATGCATTTTATGTCAGCCATTTCCCCATTAAATCCCTCCCCTCTCTAGGTCCTCTCTAGGAGTGAATCAGAACAGCTCTGCTGCCTTCTGCCAATTTCAGCGATTCTTTAAAAGCTCACCTAATAGAACAAAGGCATGTCTGACATCAAACAGATCACAAAGACATGGCCTTCCTTTGAAACTTCAGAAACCAACTTCAAACTAAAGTCATGTGCTCTGGCCAGCTCTTATCTTTCCTGCTGGTTGAAATGTAGTAAAAACAAAGAGCCAGTATCATGACAATGTAAGAATAATTGTACATCCAAAATATTCTGTATCCAGCAGTGGATAAAAGGACTGAGGGGAGGCTGTGCAGAACTACATTCTGGATTTAAAAGCCCTCTGCTTCCTCAACAGTTTGGCTAATAGTTGAAATCAGCAGAACCGCTTTAGAAGTCCCTTCACATGATCATCTTCCTGTGTGAAGGAATACCCACATTTCACAAGGGGACACCTTCTTTGTTGTTTCTTGTGTGAAATGGGTCCTTCTCATTTCCTTCTTGTCATGGCTCAAGTTCTGGAGCAAAACATGGTCTCTGGGAGTTCTTCATCAGAGGAGGAACATGAGTGGCCAAGAGGTCTAATGTTACTGTCCTTCTCAGGATGCAAGTATGGGAATGAAATACTCCGAGGGGTTCCCTGCTGAACACAAGACAGAATCTGAACCACAAACCACAAACTACCGATCACTGACCCTCTGCCTGGCTATTGATGGAGGATAAAGCTATCAATGGCTACTAGTCATGATGAAGATATATAACCTCCAGGGTCAGAGGCAGTAAGCCACTCTATACCAGTTGCTAGGAAACTCAACACACCATACTCAGAGGCAGCATCAGTTCACCAGGAGACCAGCCAGCAGTGTCAGAACACACAGCAGGTAGGCACCCTTACCCTTTTAACTGCTACCTGACCTTTCCTGGGCTATCAATCCACACTGCAGTGGGTGCAGTGGGACAGCTATCAGCCACTCTGCAGTGGATTAATGGGTCAGCTCACCACTGTGGTAATGTCCACAGCCAGGGAACAGTTTGAAGGCATGCAATAAAATGTAACCGCTAACATTCAGGAGAACAGGCCTAAAGAAATGTCTAGATAAGAGACCACATGGAAACCATATGTAAACTTTAGCCTTTTTCCATGCAGCATCAGGAACACTGTACATTCTCCAGAAAACAACATTGTCATGAAGGCAGATCCTTTGCTTCCTAACACCTGTATCACTCTTGAGTCCATTAATGAATGAACTAAGGTTTGTTTTTTTTTTCAGATAATGTGCTACACTTGAAGAATCCAGTCCCAAGCAGAATGGAGGATGCATGTGTAAGCAGAGTTTATTTTAATTTTCATTTAAGGTACAGTCTGCCTTAACTTCTGCCTTTAGAGATGGTTTATGTGTTCTGTCCCTTTAAATCAGGGTTGGGCAACTTCCAGAATTCCAAGGGCCATTTTTACCCCTAGACTTCTGGCACGGGCCGCAGTCTCCAGGGTGCAGTGGGGCGGTCCCAAAACACCCCCCCCCCCGAAATAGCGGTTTGCTGCCAAATTTTGGCAGAAAACCGCTCTGTAGTGCTACGTTTATATTTGGCTTGTTTTCAAACTAAATTTAACCCTTTTGGTGCTCCACAAGCTATATTTGGCTGTTTGGGCACTCCATAGCCACTGCGGATGCCTTTTTAAAAAAGGGAGGCAGCAGGGGCTGCAACGGGGGGTGGCAGGGGCCACATGCAACCAGCATGTTGCCCACCCCCGCTTTAAATAAAAACCAGGTGGAACTCTGGGGGAAAACAGGTACGATCCAGGGCAATTGGGCTGGAATTCACTGGCAGTTGTACTCTGTTAGGTCTCTACCTGTTGGACTGGTTCTTGATAATTCAAAAAAGGCTGATTTGTTCATATTTCCCTAGGTTGGAGTATACCACATGCCAAAGAGATGCCAAGAAATATATCCAGTATTGGAGAAGGTGTTTATTACATAGATACAGTTGTTTCTCCTCTACAGCCTGGGACCTTTGCCATACTTCTTCAAGTAAGAACATCGGACACTGCATTATACCAAGTCAGACACTTGGTCTAGTACCATCTACAATGACTGGCAGCAGCTCTCCAGGGTCTCAGGCAGAATTCTTCCCCAGCCCTCCTGCCTGGAGATGCCAGAGACTGAACATGGCACTTTCTGCATGCAAAGCTAGAGCTCTGCCATTAAGCCACAGCCCTTCTGCAAAATATGGAAGCAAAATACTACACATACTATCTGTACAGAGCCATAGTATCTCGAACATTAGTTGTCGTAAGCAAAACAAAAACAAAACATAACATTCTGTTGGCAAATCTGCTTATAAAGGGGGGAAATCCTACTTTAGGTAGCAAGGAGTGGGGCCAGCAATTCCCACTAATGTAAATCAAACCTAAGGGCATACCTGTGAAACCATTTACTTGGGGGAAATCCCGAAAAGAGTCCATGATGCTACTTCCAAGTACTTTGTTTTGGAATTGCGGCCAATGCTGATATACACAACACTTTAACAAGAGAGCCAACCCAGATGTGCAGGAAAGAAAGGTGGCACCTTCTTCCCAAGACTGTGCCCCTTCGGCTGGGAGGTGTGCTGCATGTTTGAACACTCTCTCACATCAAAATCTTCTGTGTTCAAAACTAGCACATCAGGGAGAAGCAGTTTAGCCTTGACAAGAAAAGAGACACTTCAGAATTTCAAAAGGTATCTTTTGAGGATGTGGAGCATATGGATTTATATTCTGCCTTTTTACAAAGTTTCAAGGTGGCTAACAAAGGGAGAAAACATAATAGGAAAACAGCGTACTAAAACAATATAATAGAAGCAGCAGCAGTATCAATAAAACAAAAACAGGAGCCAGTAAAAACCCCAGAGGAGAGCAAATATCCTAAAAGGCAGATCAAAAGCTAGGATACTAACTGAGATGGGTCAATATGGTGTAATACCACTATTTTGTCAGTTGAACAGGTTTCCACTCCATTTCTGAGCCCAACTGAAAAAGTTGGTTTGAAGCTTTAAAGCCTTAAATGGCTTGGCACCAGGTTACCTGAAGGACTGCCTTCTTCCATATGTATCTGCTCTGACTATTGGATCGTCTTCTGAGGCCTCCTCCGGGTGGCCCCACTGAATGAAATTAGAAAGATGGCTACAAAAGAGGGAACTGCTGTGGCACCCCATTTCTGGAGTGCCCTCCATAAGGAGGCTTGCCTGGTACCCCCATTGTTATCTTTTCAGCAAAGACATTTCTCTTCTCCAAGATTTTTTATTATTGTGCTTTTATTTTTGAAGGCCTTTAAATATTGTTTTTATTGTATTTGTTGTTTTAACCTGTCTTATTGTGTGAACCGCCCTGATATTTCTGTTATCGTGCGGCATATAAATGTAATATATAAATGCCACCGAAAGAACAGGATGGACTTCACTTGGTGCCTAAAAGGTACTAATGAGAGCACTGGGCACACATTTTTAGGGAGGGAATTCCATAAGTTGGGAACCACCACTGAAATGGCTCTCTCTCCAGTCACCGCCCATCTAACTTCAGAAGGCACCCTGAGAAGGGCCTCCAAAGAAGATTTTTGTTGCCAGGCAGGGTCACATGCAGACAGACAGTCCTTCACATACCCTAAAGTGTGCAGTATGGAAAGATGCAACACTATTCTACTGCTCAGTGCTCTGGAATGAGGGACAGATGGCTCTAGAGCTCAGCAGCAGGCAAAAGAGCCCAGATGCATCAAAGAGGAGTCCACAGACTTTGGGGTGAGGTGCGCTAGAGGTATGCTAGTAGCAGCCTGACAAATCTTGCACTGAATCAGAGTTCTTCATGGAATCTTAGAGCTGGAAAAGACCGAGAAGTCAGCTAGTTCAACCAAATACCCAAAAGATAAGAGCATCCACTCAACAAACCCCACATAGGTCAACTTTAAACAGGCCTGCCAAAGCCAATGCCACACACGGTGGGCCACCAGGAGCTTAGGAAAGCACCTGGCTTTGATCCCTGCATGAGGCTGCAAAAATGCAGGGGCTGTGTCAAGTGCCCCTGCGGGAAAGGGAAGGCACCAATGTCAGGAGCGCCCTAGCTGCCTCTTGCAGTCCCCTCCAATAGCTTACTCAGGACACAGACAACGAGGATTCTTTCCAAGGGTTTATTCTTTTATTACTTTATGACTCTTTCAGATACTAATCACTAGCGACTAAGCAAGGAACAGCACTGGGGAAAGATAGCAGAGTAGCCTAAGCTCCAGGTAAGGCAGTTGGTCCCCGTTTGAAGGGGAACCACGGGAAGACTCTGAACTTATGGGCTATGGAGAGATCCTCCCTCTTTCCCTTGGGTCCTTGGGACACAACCGTTGTTTGACCACCAAATGAGCGGAGCGCCTCCTTCCGGCGCCCTCCATCTGTCGTCGCTCCCTGCGTCTGCGCCAAGCATCCAGCAAGCCCCCCTCCAGCCCTCTCTCACTGCCAGGGTCACTATCTATCCCAGGAATGCTGGCAGGAGAAATCTCTGCCAGCTGCTGTGCTTGTGAGAGATGAGCGAGCTCCTCTCCCATGGATTGCTGTTCTTCCTCAGAATCAGAACTGCTCTGGGGCTCTATGGGCTCAGTTTCCACCCTGACATCATCCCCGCTCCCATGAAGCTCCCCCCCTCGTGCTCCTCCCCTGGGGCACTGGGTTTGTGGGGGTACAGCTGGTGGAAGCGCCTCAGCACCAACGGAGCATGCACATTTTCCGCGGGTTCCCAGGATCGCTCATCTGGCCCGTACCCCTTCCAGTCCACCAGATATTGCAGGCGGCCGCGAGAAAGGTGGGAGTCCAGAATCTCCGCGACCTCAAACTCCTCCTCCCCCTCCACCAGCACTGGCGGCAGGGGGGAGCTGGCCGAGCGATGAGGATCGCCAGAAACCAAGGGGGACAGCAGGGACCGATGAAAAACAGGATGGATCTTCATGGAGGGGGGAGAGCCAAGAGAAAAGCAACAGGGTTAATCTGGGTCGTAATCTGGAAAGGTCTCGTGCGGCGAGGCGCGAGCTTCTTTGTAGGCGAGTGAGAGGGGAGATATTGGGTGGACAACCAACCCCAGTCCCCCAGTTGCAGAGACGGATCCGGCTGATGCCGCTGGTCCACAAAGGCCTTGTAGGCTGTCTTGGCTTGCTTGAGGGAGTCCCATAAGAGGTGGTGTACCGCTCACAACTCCTCTAAAAAGTCATGGGCCGTCGGCACCAAAGAGGGAGCTAGGGTGGACGGGAAAGCCTTGGCAAAAAATGGAGTTTGGTGGGTGGAAGCATGGCAGGCATTGTTATAAGCAAATTCTGCAAGAGGCAGCAAGGAAAACCAGTCATCTTGCTGGTAATTGACATAAGAGCGCAAATATTGCTCCACAGTCGCATTGGTGCACTCGGTCTGACCGTCTGTCTGTGGATGGTGGGCGGAGAAAAGACGGAGCGTCACATGGAGAAGCCCAAGTAGCTCCCTCCAGAAATGGGCAGTGCATTGGGCCCCCCTATCCGAAAAGAGACCCTCGGGCCATCCGCGGAACCAGAAAACATGCGCCAAAAAAAGCTCCGCCATCTCCCTGGCTGTGGGCAACCCAGAGCAGGAGATGAAATGGGCCATCTTAGAAAACAAATCCACCACCACCAGAATAGTGGTCTTACCGTGTGAGCGAAGCAAGTCAGTGATGAAGTCAAGGGATAGCAGTTTCCAAGGTCCTGAGGGGGTAGGCAGGGGGTGAAGCAAGCCTGTGGGCTTGCCTGAGGGGGCCTTCGCCCACTGGCAGGTTGAACAGGAGGCGACACAGGTCTTGACGTCCCGACACACACGAGGCCACCAAAAATCCCGCGTCACTCCGTGCAGGGTCTTGGCAAAGCCAAAATGCCCAGCGGTGGGGGAGTCATGGCACTGATGGAGGACCTTCTCGTGGAGGGGTCTAGAAGGCACATAAACCCGGCTGGAATGGTAAAGCAGGCCACCTCGCAAAGTGAAGGGGGTAGAGTGGGGGGGGCAGAGGCTAGCCCCAATTCCTCCACTTTTGTGTGGACAAAAGCATCCTGAGTCTGTTCAGAGTGAATAAGCTCCTCCCAAGAGTGAGGTACCGCAGCTGCCACCAGGCTCGGGGGGGGGGGAGAATCAGAGGGGGGGGATTTTCCCTCACCCCCTGGCTGGAGGTCCAGCTTACAAGAAAGAGCATCTGCTTGCAGGCTGTCAGAGGCCTTCACATGGCAAATCTTAAGGTGAAACTGGGGGGAAAAAAGCGACCACCTAATCTGCCGCTGGTTTAAGGCACGGGCTGTCTGAAGATGTTCCAGGTTGCGATGGTCGGTTGCAACTTCGACTGGGTGCCGTGCCCCCTCCAGAAGATGATGCCAGGTCTCCAAAGCAGACTTGATGGCCAACAGTTCCTTCTCCCAGATGGTATAATTCCTCTCAGACACGTTCAGCTTCCTGGAGTGGTAGGCGCAGGGTTGCAACCCGCGAACCGCCCGATCTGAAAAAGCACCGCCCCCACCGCAAAGTCAGAGGCATCAGTTTGCACTACAAAAGGCTTCCTCGGGTCGGGACGTAACAGGATTGGCTCAGAACTAAAAAGCTTCTTACGTTCCTCGAAAGCTTGTTGGGCAGATGCCATCCAATGAAAAGGAGATTTCCTGCCCTTAAGGAGGTCCGTGAGAGGAGATGTCAGCCGAGCAAAGCTGGGCAGGAACTTTCTGTAAAAATTAGCAAACTCCAGAAAACGTTGCAAGTCCTTCTTGGTGGATGGGGCCTGCCAGGAGAGGACAGCCTGGACCTTTGCAGGATCCATCCTGATACTGTCAGCTGAGATAATGTAGCCGAGACAGTCCAAAGGGGTTAGGTCAAACGCACATTTCCCCAGCTTGGCATAAAGATGGTTCTCGCGGATGCGCTGGAGGATGGCGGAGACATGACACTGATGGGCGTGGGGGTCCTCAGAAAATATAAGTAAATCATCGAGATACACAATGAGGAAAGTGTCCAAATAGTCCCGGAAGATGGCATTCATAAAACGCAAAAACGTGAGGGGGGGGGTGCAGGCGAGCCCAAACAGCATCACTAGGTATTCATACGCTCCGTACCAGGTGCCGAAACAGGTCTTCCACTCATCCCCCTCCTGGATGCGAATCAGACTGTAGGCGCCACACAGGTCCAACTTTGTGAAAATCTTGGCTTGCCCCAGGCACTCCAGCATCTCCGGTATGAGGGGGAGGGGTTACTTGTCAGGGAACGAGACCGAATTCAACGCTCTGAAGGTGTGTACCGAGCGGAGTTCTCCCGATTTTTTGCGCATGAACATGGTAGGGGCGCAGGCGAGGGAGGAGGAGGGGCGAATGAAACCACGTCTGAGGTTTGTGTCCAAAAACTCCCACAGAGCTCCAAGTTCCGGCTTTGACATCGAATACAGCTGGCCAGCGGGGATGGTTGCCCCAGGAATGAGGTTAATGGCACAATCAAAAGGGCGGTGAGGGGGGAGCTGGTCGGCCTCCTTCTTGTTGAAAACATTCCGAAAAGCCACATACTTTTCTGGGAGGATCACGGTAGCTGAAGAACTGCCAGAAGCAGACAAGGAGGAGGAGGAAAGGGTTAAGGCCTGGGCTGGTACTGGCGCCTCAGTTGGGAGGCAATGCTCCCGGCAGTAGGGAGACGCAAACTCCATTTGCTGAAGCCCCCAAGAAATCTGAGGATTATGCTTAGAGAGCCAGGAAACACCCAGCACGACTGGGTATTGGGGAACCTTGGCCAAGTGAAACTGAAACTGCTCAAAGTGGGACTGGGCATGCAGAGTGAGCGGAGCTGTAATCCGGGTCACCGCACCCGAAGAAAGAGGATGCCCATCGATGGTCTCCACTGCCAAGGGGGCAGGAAGAGGCAGGGTAGGAATCTTGTGGAAGTGAGCGAACATTTCATCCATGAAACTGGCCGTAGCCCCAGAGTCCACTAAAGCTAGGGCCTCCACCCCACCCCACTGGGAGGAGCAGAGGTGAACATGCAATAGCAGATGGGAGGGTGGGGGGTTGTGGAAGGCACCCACCTGGTGGGGAACCAACCCCCACATTGGAGACCCCCAACAGGCTTAGGGGGCAGCCTAGTCAGGCCTGGAGACGAGGAGGAGGAGGAGGAGGAAGAGGAGGAGGAGGAAGGAGAGGAGAGGAGAGGAGAGGAGAGGAGAGGAGAGGAGAGGAGAGGAGGGGGATGCAGTGGGGCTGCGGGTCTGGCGCAGCAGGTTTTGACGAAATGTCCCTGCTTTCCACACCAAAAGCATCGGCGCTCCGCACGCCGCCGCTCTAGTTCCTCCAGCTGCAGTGGGGCTCGGGTAGCTCCCGGCTGCATCGGGATCTCCTCTGCCCCCACCGCAGGGGGTGGGGGTGGGGGAGGGGCAGGAAACAGGGGGAATGGGAGGAGGGAAATCTCGGCCCCCGGCATCTCGCCGGGTCTGCCAGCGCCCCTCCAGCCGACTATCTATCTGGAGGCAGGTCTGGATGAGGTCCTCCAAAGTAGGCGGGCTAGGTGTGCGTGCCAACTCATCCAAGATCACATTGTTCAAACTGTACAAAAACTGAGCCACTAGTGCGGCATCATTCCACTGTAAATCCTGCATCAGCAAGCGAAAAGTTGTCGCGTAGCTGGAAACTGAGTCCTTGCCCTGCCTGAAGCAGCGAATCTCCCGAGAAGTCGTCTGCGTACACAGGGGGTCACTGAAAAATGTGGCCATCGCTGTCATGAAACCTTGATAGTCCCCGAGCAGGGGGTCATTAGCGAAGAAGTCCCAAAGCCCATCTAGCTGCCATGCCTGAAAGTAAGTTAATGATAAAGCCCACACGAACCTGTTCTGTCAGGAAATCCTCAAGTCGTAGGTGCATGTACAGCTCCGATTGGGCCCGGAAAATCTGAAAAAGTCCTTTCTCACCAGAAAACTTCTCTGGCAGAGCCACCGGGCACTTGCAGCGGGGAGGAATCGGAGGTGGGGGGGGGGTTGAACCGCAGCTTGCAGACTCTGTATGGCAGTCGTCAGTTGAGCCACTTGATCACGAAGAGCCTTTCTCTTGCGCGAGAGCTTGCACCGCCGAGTCCATGGCAGCCTCCAAAGGCAGTAGGAGCAGAGAGAGAGAGAGAGAAAAAGAGGAACGGGGACCAAGCTGTCAGGAGCGCCCTAGCTGCCTCTTGCAGTCCTTTCCAATAGCCAACTCAGGACACAGACGACGAGGATTCTTTCCAAGGGTTTATTCCTTTATGACTCTTTCAGATACTAATCACTAGCGACTAAGCAAGGAACAGCACTGGGGAAAGACCGCAGAGTAGCCTAAGCTCCAGGTAAGGCAGTTGGTCCCCGTTTGAAGGGGAACCATGGGAAGACTCTGAACTTATGGGCTATGGAGAGATCCTCCCTCTTTCCCTTGGGTCCTCGGGAAGCGACCGTTGTTTGAGTGCCAAACGAGTGGAACGCCTCCTTCCGGCGCCCTCCATCTGTTGTCGCTCCCTGCGTCTGCACTGAGCATCCAGCAAGCCCCCCTCCAGCGCTCTCTCACTGCCAGGGTCGTATCTATCCCAGGAATTCTGGCAAGAGGAATCTCTGCCAGCTGCTGTGCTTGTGAGCGATGAGTGAGCTCCTCTCCCACGGATTGCTGTTCTTCCTCAGAATCAGAACTGCTCTGGGGTTCTATTAGCTCATTTTCCACCCTGACAACCAAATGCTAGGAACAACAGGAGGAGCCCTCCAGGTATACAAAAATACTTTTTATTGAGCCCAATAAATTATTGGGCTCAACAAATCATATCTCTCTGTACCTGGAGGTTTCCAAGAATATGGCAGACCACCATAAATGGATGGTGAAGTTTGTTCAACTTGGTGGGTCATAATTTGTGCAGATCTGACAGAATCCAGGTCACAAGATGCCGGAGGGAAACAGCAGGTGCCCCTAGAGAACAAGTAGGTTTAGATTACTTTAGCAAGCAATGCAGGCTTCATGTTACAGAGAAATATGGCACATACATAATCGTATGTGTGTGTGTGCATGCACGCGTGCATACACATGCATGTACAGTCACACAGAGAAGTCTCCTCCAATCTGATCTAGAAGAAAATTCCTTCCTAACCCCAGATATTATCTACCAAGTCTTTCCACGGGCAGTATTATTGGCACTGGGGATGTATGGATTTTGTTAAATCCATTCCATCTGTGTTTCGCAGATTATCAAGTGTCTTTCACTCCCTCGTCCACTTACAGACAGATTTGGATTCCCCACACACACACACACACACACACACACATACACACTTCAGAAAAGTTGGCAAAAAGGTCCACTGGCATATAACATTTTGCGCATTTTTCTTAGTTCAGTGTACAATCAATGAGCAGAGCACACACACACACAAAGATTACTACGCAGCACAGGCTGAAGACAGATCAGAGATCTATACAACAGTGTGTGTGTGTGTGTGTGTGTTTAATGGCGCATATATTAGTATATTTTCCAGCAACATTCATATTTTTGTATGACTAAATTTGTGTACACTTCCAGAAAGTAAAAAAAAGTCCAAAAGTCCACAGAATTTGTGTGACTCTGAAAAGGGTTGGATTCACAGAAATGCAAACTCATTTGAATCTGTTGCAGATTTCTCCGACATCCCTAATTGGGACATGCCTATACACCTCTCAATATCTCACCCCTTAGTTGCAGAAGTCCCTGATGCATCAGACGAACAGAAATGGCAAGGTATGCAATCTATTTAACTAGCTCTGCTTTGAACCCAATGGGATATTTTGCTCCCACAACCATTCCAGGAAGAATATTCAACAACTTCACATTTCTGAAAAGAATTTTATGCTTCTGAAAATAGTATTCTGCAAATCAAAAACGTCTCTTTTGAAAACCAACTCGCACTGACTTCAGATGTAACTCAATACGCATTAAGATAGATGAAGAAGACACAAGCTGAGTAGATGAAAAATAAATGGAAAATACAAAATGTTGTCAGAATGAAAAATACAAGTTGTAGTTCCTCAGGAAACAGAACATAAAAGAGGACATAAACACGATATACAAAGTCCTGGAGGACGTACACTGCACAAGGTCTACAGTTGAGTTCCCCCTTTCCCCAGGAAGAAAAATGGAGGGGAAAGTATATAAAGATAAATATGTGGTCCTTTGAAATAAGAGAATGTTAATGCAACTTCAATCAAGGACAGTTCCCGTTATTACCGCACACTGTACTTCAAAGAACATCCTTGGTAATGTCACAGTGGCTGCAAGTGTTTTGAAGGCATCTGGAGCCCAATTCCTTTGTTTCTCTATGCCTCGTGTAACCATTTGCCTAGTGCAAAATAAAAGTATGCCAGATCAAAAATGGGAACATTTTCAATTGAAACCTTTTACTTTTCACTCTCGCTTTGTACTGGTGTAAATAATTATGGATACAGTAGACTAATAAAGAATTTATTTTGAGGTATAGAAAAAATGTATTTGATTGCAAGAATGAGACACGTCTTTTGGAAATATGCATAACTGAACATCAGCAGGCATATCTACAGCAAATTTCACCTGGACCCTTTATTCCTTTATTTTTCTTTACCGATGATTCTGAATAGTATGCTCATGGCTGCCTGCTTGCTCCCAAGCACCAAAGTGCTACAGTCTTGGCCCTGACACTCCAATGCACTAGAGAGGGCTCATAATGTAGCAATTCTGAGGAAAGGAAGACAACAAAAGTCTCTGCATGGGAACCTGTGGAGCTGACTTTGCACCCTTCTCTTCAAAATGTTCCCCTCCTGCCCAGCTGTACAAAGAGCACTGGCTTTCCATCCTATTAACTGATAGTCAAGGAACCTGACAGCTAGCAACTCAAAGGTATTGGCCAGTCAGCGAAGAAAGAAACAAAGAGAAGATCATTTTAGTACCATACTTTGAGGGAAAGATCAAAGTACTCAAGGATCTGGATCTCATCTCCTTTTAATCATTCAGAGCCAAACTAGACAGGACATTGTGCAAATGCACTGCACATTTTGTACATAAATGCATTGCAGCCTTTGCACCATGGGCATGGTGAATAGAAGTTTAACTCTCTCTCTCTCCCTGTCATGGCCCCGTCAAAAATGTCTCTCTGATGCTATTTGCATTCCAAGGGAAGCCTCCACTGCATGGGAGGGCTGTTTTGGTGGCAACAGCCCAAATGTGGAAGTTACCTGCCCTGAGCGCTTAGATCAGCCTTCCCCAATCTGGTGCAATGTTTTGGACTTCTACTCCCATAAAACCCAGTCAGTATGGCCAATGGTCATGAATTCTGGGAGTTACCATCCAAAACATCTGGAGGGTACCAGGTTGGGGAAGGCTGGCTTAGATTATCTCCCTCTTTAATTGTGTTCTGCCAGTGTCTAGAGACTGCATGCAACACTGTCTTGCTCATTCTGGCATTTCGTAGAGGACAAGATAATGCTATTAGAAACAATAATGTCAAGTGACCAGTTGTTTTCACTTTGCCTGCATTATCTCATACATTGGTAAAGGAGCCTTTGACAACAGCAAGAGTTTGTAATGCCTCAGCTTTGAGCTTCAATCCATAATTCCATGCATGCTTAGTTCTTGTACCTGTGGGGAGCCCCAATTCAATTCAGGGCCTGCTCTGTGTGCACACTCCTTTGAGTATGTGGACTGGGACCTTCCATTGACAAGGAAAAATACTGGGGCTGGATATGGAAGAGTCACAATCAAAACCCTGCTCAGGCCAGAACAGAGGAGTTGTGAATTATAACAATAAACAAAGTGGAATGATAATGGTAAATCAGTTTCCAGAGTGCGAAGAGCTACAGTGATAACCAATAAATGAATAATAGAATAACAGTGCAATCCTATACACGTCTACTTGGAAGTAAGTCCCACTGAGTTCAAAAGATATTAGGCCCAGGTAAGTGGGTTTAGGACTGCAGCTTAACTTACCAAATATCACCATGTGCAATCCCTCTGGAAAAGGTTCAAACACAGTATTTCCATTCACATGATGTTTATCTGAAAGGTAAAGAAATATTGACCTGTCAAGTATGAAAATATATCATGGAACCAAGTCCATTTAAAGCTCAGGTCTCCAATGTGGTTCCTATGAGCATCAATAACTCTCTTGGCACCCACCAGGTTCCCGGTCCCTCCTGATTTTTATTTTATGTCTTAAGATGCTTTTAAATGATAGTTATAAAAAATAACTGAGAGGCTAGAATGCTGCAAAATGAAGTGCTGCCTTCTGGCACCATCTTTATTGGGGTTCAGAAGAGTGAATGTGTATTTTGGAGCTCAGACCCCCACCCTCTGCCTTGTACTTAGGTTCTTGGGCAAGTTTACTTTTCTCACCAGTTTGCCTTCTGGGAAATGGGTGTTTTGTGACAGCCCATGCCTACCACGGTAACCATTTTATGGATGGGCAATCCCATCACCCCATATAACACTCTCCCAAAATTACACATGAGCCCACTGACCCATCAAGGTTGGGAATGCTTGTTTTAAAGTCTTTAAGCTTTCGATACAGTAACTACCATGGTTAACACTAAATAAATGTTTAGTAGCAGTAATGATAAAGGCAACTATCATTTACAGTTGATCAACAGTTTTTAAAAATTATATTTGTTCCAGCGCATGCATCAGATTTTATTTACAGCAGGTAAGAGGGCAGTTCTCCACGTAGACTTGCAGTCTGGCACCTTTCTTGTTACAAATTACTGAACTGGTGGCTGGATGTAGTTATGGCTTGGATGAGGGCTAACATACGAAGCTGAATTCTAGTAAGGCAGAGACCCTATGAGTTGGTAGTTCCCAGTTCTGGAAATTGGGCTGTTTGCCTTTTCTGGATTGGATTGCACTCCCTCTGAGAGAGCAGGTACATAGTTTGGGGGTGATCCTGGATCCATCTTTGTAACAGGAGGCCTAGGTGGCCTGGAGTGCCCATTATTAACTTCCGATGGTATGCCAGCTACACCCATTCCTGGATAAGGATAGCCTAGCCACAGTGATCCATGCACTGGTAACCTCATCATTAGACTACTGCAATGCGCTCTATGTGGGGCTGCCCTTGTGCCTGGTTCAAAAGCTGAAGCTTATACAGAATGCAGCAGCTAGGGGGCTCAGCTATGCTCACATAATATCTGTGTTAAAAGAACTGCACTGGCTGCCTATTAGCTACCAGGCCACGTACAAGGTTATGTTAGTGTCATACAAAGCCCTAAACAACTTGGGACCAGGATATCTAGCAGACTGCCTTCCCTTATATATACCCAGCTGACCTTTAAGATTTGTCAGAGGAAAACTTGCTGGTCATTCCAAAATTAATGGAATGTCACCACCACAACAGGCCTTCTTGGTAGCATCAGCCACACTCTGGAAAACCTTCCCCTGTGCAGTTTGGGAGGCAGAATGTGTGGCATCTTTCAAACACCTCCTGAAAATGCACTTGTTTGCCCAAGCTTTCCCTAGCTTGTAATTAAATTAATCATGCAGCTCCATCTTACCATTCCTTATATTGCTTTCATTGGAATTGCTTTAATACTGTATTTTAAATGTTGATTTTAATATGTATATGTAAACCGCTTAGGAATTTTATTATATTTAGAAGTATATAAGTATCACAAATAAATAATACATAATAATAAATTAGTCCTGTGAGATCCAGAGCATATATTACAAAAGAACTAAAACAGGCATGATCTTTTGCCAAAGCACTTACACTCTCAGTAGCACAATAAGGGAAAGGAGGCACAACATGATCAAAAGTGTCAAAGGGAAGAGTCCGCTATCTATGGAACTCATAAAAGGGCTCCTTAAAACAGGGGTGCAGAACCTCAGGCCCAGGGGCCAATTCCAGCCCTCTGGGGCTCCCCAGTTGACCATGTTCCCTTCCCCTTCCCCTGCCCCCACCCCCTTTCCCCCAACCAAGGAAAGTTTGTGCTTTCTTGGCTTTGCTGCAGTTTTCCCCCATTCTAAAGGTTGAAATGCCTCTCCTAAAATCTAGTTACTGGCAGTAAGAACTTTAAGATAAAAATTTGCTGGTATTTTGGCCTGCCCCTTTTGCCTTTGCCCCCCTCGCCACCCGCCCACACGAGCCCCAAAAGCTTCTCCAATATGGAATTCAGCCATTGGACTAAAAGAAGTTTAAAGCTTAAAGTCTGAGAGCTGAACAATGGAAGTAGCCTGGTGGATTTCGTCAGGAAAATTATTCCATGTGAAGATTACCTGATTGTTTGAATCAACAAACATCCAAACTTGAGGGAATTTCCACCAGGCTACCAAAATCTTATTGCCCTAACTGCCTGAATACTGTCCACTTCCCCGCAAGAATACTACAACAGCTGAAGTGCTTTTCAACCAGAATTCACTTATTTTGCAGCAAATGCATAATTATCAAATACTCTTCCGCTCAATGCCTGAATCAGTGCACTGGACTGAAATCAACAAATCTTCCCACTGTTCTTTCACCTAAAATTTACTCTGCTGCCACCTTGGAGATTGACCATTGGCCATACTGGATGGAGATGGTGGGAGTTGTAGTCCAACACTTCTGAGAAGGCACCAGGTTCAGGAAGGGTGATCAAGGGTTAGTTGCTTGGCAGGCATGTTGTTGATCAGAACCTTGTTCATTTCTCCTCCGTGTTTAAGGCAACCTGCACTGGATATTACCTTTACAGGTCCCATGAATTGAGGAGCTCCCACCTTCGGGTTGGAACTGATGGTCCCACAACCCACTCCAGCCCTTCACTTTTATAAAGCAGCTCAACAGTCTTAGCTTGAACTTTTCATACCAGTAACCACATATAATCAATAATGATTACTTTGTTAGATAATTGTTATTTATAGCTAATAGGCTTTTTAAATACTTGCTTTCAATTATGTCAACATGAAATGACATCCACTTCTACATTTTATTTCAAAACCAATTTGTGGTGCTATAGTTACACACAAGTCTATAGAAAACATAGAGCTCTGTTAATTTTCTTAAACAACCTTCCATTAAGTCAGAGATCTAAAAATGATTTATAGCAGAATCCATAACAAGTTTGGAGTTGTGTTAATGTCAAGTCCCATTGACTTTGATTGAGAGCACACCAACAGATCAGCATGTAAAGTGTACGGAACACTTGCAAGAAAACTGACTACCAGTGCCTGTGATGCAGTGCCTCCCATGGCTAGGACTTCCCATTCTAAGAATATTTTAAAAAATGGATCAGAGCAAGGGTATATTCTGTTCAAACAGTGCCCAAACAGCTGCCTGCAGGAAACCCACAAGCAGGACATGAGTGCAACAGCAACTGGTGTACAAAGGCTTACTGCCTCTGATACTGGAGGTAGCATAGAGCCATCAGGACTAGTAGACACTGATAGTCTCCCCTCCATGAATTTGTCCAGTCCCCTTTTGTTATTGTTGTTGTTCAGTCGTTAAGTCGTGCCCGACTCTTCGTGACCCCATGGACCATACCACGCCAGGCCTTCCTGTCCTCCGCTCTCTCCCGGAGTGTGCTCAAGTTCATATTAATTGCATCGGTGATGCTATCTAGCCATCTCATCCTCTGCCGTCCCCTTCTCCTTTTGCCTTCAGTCTTTCCCAGCATCAGGGTCTTTTATTTTATTTATTTATTTATTCATTCATTTCATTTCTATACCGCCCAATAGCCGAAGCTCTCTGGGCGGTTCACAAAAATTAAATCCAAACAACACACAATAAAACAATTTAAAATATACAGAACATTAAAACCACAATATAACAATACAACCACAATAAAACCTAGCAGCAGAGCAAGAGTTTAAAATACAGATTTAAAACAGCATTTGCATTAGGTGGCCAAAATATTTGAGCTTCAGCTTCAGTATCTGTCCTTCCAATGAGCACTCAGAGTTGATTTCCTTTAGGATGGACTGATTTGACCTCCTTGCAGTCCAGGGGACTCGTAAGAGTCTTCTCCAGCACCACAGTTCGAAAGCATCAATTCTTCGGCGCTCAGCCTTCCTTATAGTCCTGCTCTCACAGCCATACATTACTACTGGGAAAACCATAGCTTTGATTAGACAGACCTTTGTCAGCAAGGTGATGTCTCTGCTTCTTACTATGCTGTCTAGGTTTGTCATAGCTTTCCTCCCAAGGGGCAAGCGTCTTTTAATTTCATGGCTACAGTCACCGTCTGCGGTGTTCTTGGAGCCCAAGAAAATAAAATCTGTCACTGCTTCCATTTCTTCCCCTTCTATATGCCAGGAAGTGATGGGGCCAGATGCCATCATCTTCGTTTTTTTAATGTTGAGTTTCAAACCAGCTTTTGCACTCTCCACTTTCACCCTCAACAAGAGGCTCTTTAGATCCTCTTCGCTTTCTGCCATTAGGGTTGTATCATCTGCGTATCTGAGGTTGTTGATAATTCTCCCGGCAATCTTACTTCCGACCTGTGATTCATCCAACCCGGCGTTTCTCATGATGTACTCTGCATATAAGTTAAATAAGCAAGGTGACAATATGCAGCCTTGTCGTACTCCTTTCCCAATTTTGAACCAATCGGTTGTTCCATGTCTGGTTCTTACTGTTGCTTCTTGACCCTCGTACAGGTTTCTCAGGAGACAGGTAAGGTGGTCTGGTACTCCCATCACTTTAAGAATTTGCCACAGTTTGTTGTGATCCACACAATCAAAGGCTTTAGCGTAGTCAATGAAGCAGAAATAGATGCTTTTCTGGAATTCTCTTGCTTTCTCCATGATCCAGTGAATGTTGGCGATTTAATCTCTAGTTCCTCTGCCTCTTCGGAACCCAGCTTGTACTTCCGGTAGTTCTTGGTTCACATACTGCTGAAGCCTAGCTTGTAGGATTTTGAGCATCACCTTGCTGGCATGTGAAATGAGCGCAATTGTGCGGTAGTTTGAACACTCTTTGGCGTTGCCCTTCTTTGGAATTGGAAAGTAAACTGACCTTTTCCAGTCTTGTGGCTGCTGTTGAGTGTTCCAAATTTGTTGGTATATTGAGTGCAGCACTTTAACAGCATCATCTTTTAGGATTTTAAATAGCTCAGCTGGAAGACTGTCATCTCTGCTAGCTTTGTTGTTAGTAATGCTTCCTAAGGCCCACTTGACTTCACTCTCGAGGATGTCCGGCTCAAGTTCAGTGACCGCACTATCATGGCTATCAGGGACATTCAGATCTTTCCTGTATAGTTCTTCTGTGTATTCTTTCCACCTCTTCTTAATCTCATCTGCTTCTGTTAGGTCCCTGCCTTCTTTGTCCTTTATCATGCCTGTCTTTGCACAAAATTTTCCCTTGATATCTCCGATTTTCTTGAAGAGATCTCTAGTCTTTCCCATTCTGTTGTTTTTCTCGATTTTTTTGCATTGTTCATTTAAGAAGGCCTTCTTGTCTCTCCTTGCTAATCTGTGGAACTCTGCATTCAGATGGATAGATCTTCCCCTTTCTCCTTTGCTTTTCGCTTCCCTTCTTTCCTCAGCTACTTGTAAAGCCTCATCAGACAGCCACTTGGCTTTCTTGCATTTCTTTTTCTTTGAGATGGATTTAGTTGCTGCCTCTTGAACAATGTTACGGATCTCTGTCCATAGTTCCTCAGGCACTCTATCTACCAGGTCTAATCCCTGAAATCTATTCCTCACCTCCACTGTATATTCATAAGGGATATGATTGAGGTCATACCTGAATGGTTTCGTGGTTTTCCCGACGTTCTTCAATTTCAGCTGAAATTTTGCAACAAGCAGCTCATGATCTGAGCCACAGTCAGCTCCAGGTCTTGTTTTGACTGACTGTATAGAGCTTCTCCATCTTTGGCTGCAAAGGACATAATCAATCTGATTTCGATATTGACCATCTGGTGATGTCCATGTGTAGAGTCGCCTCTTGTGCTGTTGGAAAAGAGTGTTTGCTATGATCAGTGTGTTCTCTTGGCAAAACTCTATGAGCCTTTTCCTGCTTCATTTTGTACACCAAGGCCATGCCTGCCTGTTATCCTGGTGATTTCTTGACTTCCTACTTTAGCATTCCAATCCCCTGTGATGAAAAGGACATCTTTTTTTGGTGCTATTTCTAGAAGGTGTTGTAGGTCTTCATAAACCGATCAACCTCAGCTTCTTCGGCCTCAGTGGTTGGGGCATAGACTTGAATTACTGTGATGTTGAATGGTTTGCCTTGGATTCATACTGAGATCATTCTATCGTTTTTGAGATTGTACCCCAGTACTGCTTTTCCCACCCTTTTGTTGACTATGAGTGCTACTCCATTTCTTCTAAGGGATTCTTGCCCACAGTAGTAGATATGATGGTCACCTGAATTAAATTCGCCCATGCCTGTCCATTTTAGTTCGCTGATTCCCAAGATGTCGATGTTCAATCTTGCCATCTCATGTTTGACCACCTCCAGCTTACCTTGATTCATTGATCTTGCATTCCAGGTTCCTAAACAATATTGTTCTTTACAGCATCGGATTTTCTTTTCACCACCAGACACATCCACAGCTGAGTGTCCTTTCGGCTTTGGCCCAGCTGCTTCACTCTTTCTGGAGCTACTTGGAAATTCCCTCTGCTCTTCCCCAGTAGTATATTGGACACCTTCCGACCGGAGGGGCTCATCTTCCGGCGTCATCTCTTTTAGCCTTGTGATACGTTCCATGGGGTTTTCTTGGCAAGAATACTGGAGTGGGTTGCCATTTCCTTCTCCAATGGAGAAGTCCCCTTAAAAGTCCCCTTTTAAAGCCATCCAAATTGGTGGCCATCACTACATCTCTACATTCTCTTGTTTAAGAAGAGAGAGATGGGCAAATAAAGTGCACCCAGCCGCCCAGATAAAAAATACTGTTCCAAGCACATAAACGCCCAGCCTATTCACTATTGGTTTAATCAGATGCAGCTGATCAGAACACATATTCAATTGTGCACATTGATTAGTGACCACCATTGAAATTAATGATAACCCTGTGCATGCAAGAAACCACGAATTGGTTCTATACATGAAAGGAGTGTAGGGAAAGAGGGGGAAAAAACGATTCACACTTGGAAGGCGGAAAGTGTGTGTGTGTCCCAAGGAATGAGGGGGCAGAGGAGTCTGGGGAGTATGATTTGGATTATTTGGATTTCACCCTTTTGTTTGTATCTTATGTCTCAATAAAATATTTTTTAAAGCCCTGAGTGATGCAGTAGGAAAAAAGTAAATCCATTGCTTCTGAGAGAAGGACTGCTAAAGGGGGAAGGAGAAGCACTGGTATTCTGAGAAGTGATGTAGCAATAAATCACCAATGTCACAAAAGACAAGAGCGCTGCAACGGGAGAATGCAGGCAGCAGTTTCTTCCCACCTGACTGCTAGCGCACTCTTGGCTTATCCCTTACTACCACTCCATGTAACCATCTTTCACTCCTGCATATGAGCAACAGTATATAGCTGGAAACCTTTCAGCCTTGTGTACAAGATGCTAACCAATTTCAACTCCCAAGAGAGACAGACAGCAAGAATTTATTTAATTAAAAAATGGGTTTTGTCAGTGTGATGTTCTCATTCGGTATCTAATAACTGATAGGTCTAAAAATGTCAATGGGGAGAAAGTTCCCAAAATTGAAACAGAAGACTAAGCAGGAACAGGAAGATTAGAAAAGTACTTCAGTGCCTTCGGCTGAAATTGCAGAACCAATGACACGTGAAAACAAGAAAAAAGAAAGAGAAATTGTGCCTGTTTGACACTGCTGCTTTGCACTTTCCTCTCAACACAACTCTAGCTGTTTTAGGAGAAAACAAGTTAGCAGTCACGGCTACGATTCAAATAACTGCTCAACTAGCGACACTAGGGCTTTGGACATTTTCTTCTCAGAACAGCAGCTCCTCTTGCAGCACAGCAAACCACACTAAAAATTCAAGAGATTCTGAGAAGTCTGGGCAGCTGCCAGTGCTCTTTTTTTTTGTAATGACTATCTACAGATCCTTTACTTGGCTGTGCCTAAAGTAGCCCATTGGCCTCTGGTCCATTTGATCTTTCAGGGAAGGGCACACCAGTAAATAAGACAGGGAAGCAGAACCTCCTTCAGCCCAAGGACAAAATACCCCCAATGCCGGCCTATTTTAGCCCAGGGCTCTTACTGCCAGTAATTAAGCCTTAGGAGAGGCATTATAACCTTTACAAATGGGAAAAACTGCTCAAATTGGTGGTAGGGGGAAGGGGTGGGGCCGGGGAAAGGAGGCATGGCCATCTGAGGATCCCAGGAAGGCCAGATTTGGCCCTCCTGCCCTGAGATTCTGCACCACATATCAATCAGAGATTCTGATTGATATAAGACAAATGTGATCTTTGCCCCAATACTAGTCGAGGATGGAGAATGCCATCTCCCCCGAGTTGTCAACTGCCTACATAAACCCCAATTGCCCCTTTGGCTGGGCAAGATACACAGCTGTGCACAGGAACTGATAAATCTCACATACGAAATGTCAGATTATTGAAATTTATCTCCTGGCCTTCAGGCCTTAGTCTCTTGTTCCATGCACCATTACCAATGAACCCAATTTTGCTCCTCAGACCCTCCACAACAGTCAAATTCTCAGCTACCATGGCTTTCAGGGTTGAATGTCATGTGTTAGGAGACTAGTAGATGGAACAGATAAGGAAAGGCTCCATCCCCTTGAAAACCAGCACTCACCAGGTGTCTTCTGCTGTGTTTCATCTAGCTGGATGGAGCACTGTGAAAAACAATATGGCTCCAAGTTATACTTGGAACAAATTATTTTTACTTATTAAAACTGACAGTGACAAAGGGCAGTGTGGTAGCTTAAAATAGTTTGAGCAATTTGTTCATGCAGTTGATGTATCACGATGTGACACCCCGCATTCAGTTGCATCCATTACATCAAACAGCATTACTGTCCACACTCTGATTGATGCTACAAAATGTGATGTGTTTTAGCACAATATGTCAGTAAAAAATTCCAAAACGATTTTTGGATAGGCTTAAAAAGAAACCAAATACCTTTAGGATTAGGGATTTTCTTTTAAAACAACAGCTAGTCATAAGAAAAATAACTTGCACCATCACTGCTCAGAAAGCTGAAGGCAGAATACACAGATACTTTTAAATTACTTGTGTGTTTCTCTGAAATTAATAATATGTTCACATGTGGTCTAAACATACTTTCGCATGTTTAAGCTACAGATGGTGAACACCTTTTTAATCAATCTTTATACTCCATTGACACCCCCAACCAGAAGAACCAGATTTCACTGCTTTTCTTCTCCTGTTATACATTTCTCAATACTTACTGAATGCTTTCAGTATTCCCTTTCCATTCCTATTGCCTTTTTTCTTTACCCTAAGATTTCTGAGCTGTTCTCTCTATATTCATTTATTCTTGAGACAGTTGGTAGAAAAAGACAACTGCAGACCATGGGTCCAAACAGATACAAAGAAACTGTGTCGTGGGTGCAACTGCATCGAGAGTAAACCAAGCTTTATCACACACCTATTTCAGCCAGACACACAGAAATCCAAAAAAGAAGGGAAGATGGACAGAGGTTCCTCTTGAACACTATTATACTTACCTGCCATATAGTAAGATTTCAGGTATGTTGTATAGTTCCTAAATAATAATGCCTTGTGACATCTGGTTTTTCATTTCTTCCCAAATAGGCCATAGATGTATTTAATTTACATTCCTTAATACCAGACCTCTCAAGCTGATACATTTGGAATAAAAACCACAGATAAACATAGAAATGTAAAAATACATTATTTGAAAGAATCCTACATTATTTTTAAAGGAGGATGGATGAGGACTCACTACTGAGTCACAACCTGATCTAAAGTGTGTCACAAAGGCAGCACTACCACCATACAAACATATCATTGCAAAGAAGAAGCATGTCCCCAAATGAATGTTTGGATCAAAGGTGGGTTCTGGGTCTGAAAAAGTTGGAGGTTTCTGACACTGGACAAGAACCAATTTCTAGAGGGGTCATGTTAGTCTCCCCTTCATGGATCACTGCCTTGTTGTGGCGAAGGGGCTTGCGTAACTCAGTGAAGCCATAAGCTATGCCGTGCAGGGCCACCCAAGACGGACAGGTCATGGCAGAGAGTTCTGACAAAATGTGGTCCACTGGAGAAGGAAATGGCAACCCACTCCAGTATTCTTGCCAAGAAAACCCCATGGAACGTATCACAAGGCTAAAAGAGATGACGCCGGAAGATGAGCCCCTCAGGTTGGAAGGTGTCCAATATGCTACTGGGGAAAAGCAGAGGGTATTTCCAAGTAGCGCCAGAAAGAGTGAAGCGGCTGGGCCAAACCCGAAAGGACACTCAGCTGTGGATGTGTCTGGTGGTGAAAAGAAAATCCGATGCTGTAAAGAACAATATTGTTTAGGAACCTGGAATGTCAGATCAATGAATCAAGGTAAGCTGGAGGTGGTCAAACATGAGATGGCAAGATTGAACATCGACATCTTCGGAATCAGAGAACTCAAATGGACAGGCATGGGCGAATTTAATTCAGGTGACCATCATATCTACTATTGTGGGCAAGAATCCCTTAGAAGAAATGGAGTAGCACTCATAGTCAACAAAAGGGTGGGAAAAGCAGTATTGGGGTACAATCTTAAAAATGATAGAATGATCTCAGTACGAATCCAAGGCAAACCATTCAACATCACAGTAATTCAAGTCTATGCCCCAACCACTGAGGCCAAAGAAGCGGAGGTTGATCGATTCTATGAAGACCTACAACACCTTCTAGAACTAACACCAAAAAAAGATGTCCTCTTCATCATAGGGGATTGGAATGCTAAAGTAGGAAGTCAAGAAATCACCGGGATAACAGGCAGGCATGGCCTTGGTGTACAAAATGAAGCAGGACAAAAGCTAATAGAGTTTTGCCAAGAGAACACGCTGATCATAGCAAACACTCTTTTCCAACAGCACAAGAGGCGACTCTACACATGGACGTCACCAGATGGTCAATATCGAAATCAGATTGATTATGTCCTTTGCAGCCAAAGAGGGAGAAGCTCCATACAGTCAGTCAAAACAAGACCTGGAGCTGACTGTGGCTCAGATCATGAGCTGCTTCTTGCAAAATTTCAGCTGAAATTGAAGAACGTAGGGAAAACCACGAAACCGTTCAGGTATGACCTAAATCATATCCCTGATGAATATACAGTGGAGGTGAGGAATAGATTTGAGGGATTAGACCTGATAGACAGAGTGCCTGAGGAACTATGGACGGAGGTCCGTAACATTGTTCAGGAGGCAGCAACGAAATCCATCCCAAAGAAAAAGAAGTGCAAGAAAGCCAAGTGGCTGTCTGATGAGGCTTTACAAGTAGCTCACGAAAAGAGGGAAGCAAAAAGCAAGGGAGAAAGGGGAAGATATACCCAACTGAATGCAGAGTTCCAGAGAATAGCAAGGAGAGACAAGAAGGCCTTCTTAAATGAACAATGCAAAGAAATCGAGGAAAACAACAGAATGGGAAAGACTAGAGATCTCTTCAAGAAAATCGGAGATCTCAAGGGAACGTTTTGTGCAAAGACGGGCATGATAAAGGACAAAGAAGGCAGGGACCTAACAGAAGCAGATGAGATTAAGAAGAGGTGGAAAGAATACACAGAAGAACTATACAGGAAAGATCTGAATGTCCCTGATAGCCATGACAGTGCGGTCACTGAACTTGAGCCGGACATCCTCGAGAGTGAAGTCAAGTGGGCCTTAGGAAGCATTAGTAACAACAAAGCTAGCGGAGATGACAGTATTCCAGCCGAGCTATTTAAAATCCTAAAAGATGATGCTGTTAAAGTGCTGCATTCAATATGCCAACAAATCTGGAACACTCAACAGTGGCCACAAGACTGGAAAAGGTCAGTTTACATTCCAATTCCAAAGAAGGGCAACGCCAAAGAGTGTTCAAACTACCGCATCATTGCGCTCATTTCACATGCCAGCAAGGTGATGCTCAAAATCCTACAAGCTAGGCTTCAGCAGTATGTGAACCGAGAACTACCGGAAGTACAAGCTGGGTTTAGAAGAGGCAGAGGAACTAGAGATCAAATCGCCAACATTCGCTGCATCATGGAGAAAGCAAGAGAATTCCAGAAAAACGTCTATTTCTGCTTCATTGACTATGCTAAAGCCTTTGATTGTGTGGATCACAACAAACTGTGGCAAATTCTTAAAGTGATGGGAGTACCAGACCACCTTAACTGTCTCCTGAGAAACCTGTACGAGGGTCAAGAAGCAACAGTCAGAACCAGACATGGAACAACCGATTGGTTCAAAATTGGGAAAGGAGTACGACAAGGCTGCATATTGTCACCCTGCTTATTTAACTTATATGCAGAGTACATCATGAGAAATGCCGGGTTGGATGAATCAAAGGTCGGAATTAAGATTGCTGGGAGAATTATCAACAACCTCCGATATGCAGACGACACCACCCTAATGGCAGAAAGCGAAGAGGATCTCAAGAGCCTCTTGTTGAGGGTGAAAGAGGAGAGTGCAAAAGCTGGTTTGAAACTCAACATTAAAAAAACGAAGATCATGGCATCTGGCCCCATCACTTCCTGGCATATAGAAGGGGAAGAAATGGAAGCAGTGACAGATTTTACTTTCTTGGGTTCCAAGATCACCGCAGACGGTGACTGTAGCCCTGAAATTAAAAGACGCTTGCTCCTTGGGAGGAAAGCTATGGCCAACCTAGACAGCATAGTAAGAAGCAGAGACATCACCTTGCCGACAAAGGTCCGTCTAATCAAAGCTATGGTTTTCCCAGTAGTAATGTATGGCTGTGAGAGCTGGACTATAAGGAAGGCTGAGCGCCGAAGAATTGATGCTTTCGAACTGTGGTGCTGGAGAAGACTCTTACGAGTCCCCTGGACTGCAAGGAGGTCAAATCAGTCCATCCTAAAGGAAATCAACCCTGAGTGCTCATTGGAAGGACAGATAATGAAGCTGAAGCTCCAATATTTTGGCCACCTAATGCGAAGAGAAAACTCCCTGGAAAAGACCCTGATGCTGGGAAAGACTGAAGGCAAAAGGAGAAGGGGACGGCAGAGGATGAGATGGCTAGATAGCATCACGGATGCAATGAATATGAACTTGAGCACGCTCCGGGAGAGAGCGCAGGACAGGAAGGCCTGGCGTGCTATGGTACATGGGGTCACGAAGAGTCGGACACGACTGAACGACTGAACAACAACAACATGTTAGTCTGTTGCAGCAAAAAAACAAGACCGGTAGCATCTTAAATACTAATAATGTATTACGGCATTAGCCTCAGACAATTTTCCAAAACAGTGCACAGCCATGCTCCATGTAGTACTGGGCCTCTAAGTTCTAGATTCCACACAGACTACCCCAAGTCAGTAAAGTAGGAAGTCAAGAAATTCTCCCGGTTATCATGAAATAATCAGGATAACAGGCAAGCATGGCCTTGGTGTACAAAATGAAGCAGGACAAAGGCTCATCAAGTTTTGCCAAGAGAACATGCTGATCATAGCAAACACTCTTTTCCAACAGCACAAGAGGCGACTCTACACATGGACATCACCAGATGGTCACTAGCGAAATCAGATTGATTATGTCCTTTGCAGCCAAAGAGGGAGAAGCTCTGTCCAGTCAGTAAAAACAAGACCTGGAGCTGACTGTGGCTCAGATCATGAGCTGCTTGTTGCAAAATTTCGGCTTAAATTGAAGAACGTAGGGAAAACCACGAAACCATTCAGGTATGACCTCAATCATATCCCTTATGAATATACAGTGGAGATGAGGAATAGATTTCAGGGATTAGACCTGATAGACAGAGTGCCTGAGGAACTATGGACGGAGGTCCGTTACATTGTTCAGGAGGCAGCAACAAAATCTATCCCAAAGAAAAAGAAATGCAAGAAAGCCAAGTGGCTGTCTGATGAGGCTTTACAAGTAGCTGAGGAAAGAAGGGAAGCGAAAAGCAAGGGAGAAAGGGGGAGATATACCCAACTGAATGCAGAGTTCCAGAGAATAGCAAGGAGAGACAAGAAGGCCTTCTTAAATGAGCAATGCAAAGAAATCGAGGAAAACAATGGAATGGGAAAGACTAGAGATCTTTTCAAGAAAATCGGAGATATCAAGGGAACATTTTGTGCAAAGATGGGCATGAAAAAGGACAAAGAAGGCAGGGACCTAACAGAAGCAGATGAGATTAAGAAGAGGTGGAAAGAATACACAGAAGAATTATACAGGAAAGATCTTAATGTCCCTGATAGCCGTGATAGTGCAGTCACTGAACTTGAGCCGGACATCCTCGAGAGTGAAATCAAGTGGGCCTTAGGAAGCATTACTAACAACAAAGCTAGCGGAGTATTCCAGCTGAGTTATTTAAAATCCTAAAAGATGAAGCTGTTAAAGTGCTGCACTCAATATGCCAACACATTTGGAACACTCAACAGAGGCCACAAGACTGGAAAAGGTCAGTTTACATTCCAATTCCAAAGAAGGGCAATGCCAAAGAGTGTTCAAACTACCGTACAATTGCGCTCATTTCACATACCAGCAGTATGTGAACCGAGAACTACCGGAAGTACAAGCTGGGTTTCGAAGAGGCAGAGGAACTAGAGATCAAATCACCAACATTCGCTGCATCATGGAGAAAGCAAGAGAATTCCAGAAAAGCATCTATTTCTGCTTCATTGACTACGCTATAGCCTTTGATTGTGTGGATCACAACAAACTGTGGCAAATTTTTAAAGAGATGGGAGTACCAGACCACCTTACTGTCAGGGTGGACGCTGAGCCCTTAGAATCCCAGTGTAGTTCTGATTCTGAGGAAGAGGATTCGCTCTTCTTTCCCAGGGCCAACAGCTGACAGAGATTCCTCCCACCAGCATTCCTAGCTTAGATAGCAGTCCTGGGAGTGACAGAGCGCGGGAAGCAGACTTGATGGACGCGCGTCGCCAACGCAGAGAGCGGCGCCAAATGGAGGGCGCAGAAAGGCAGCGTAGTGCCCGGTTGGCGCGCAAACAACGGTTGCGCCCAGAGGATCTAAGGGAAAAGGGGAGGGACTCTCCCTAGCCCTTAAGTTCAGGGTCTGCCAGTGATTCCCTTTCAAACAGGGACCAACTGTTCCAACTTAGGGCATAGGTACTCTGCTGCTCATATCTAGTTGCTAACGGTAGAGTTGTTAAGTTGTAAAAGAGGAATAAAGCTTGGAAAAGAATCCCTTTGTCTGTGTCTGGACTTGGCTACTGGATTAGACTGAGAGAGGCCTCCAAGGTGACCTTGACACTTACCTGATTCCTGAGAAACCTGTACGAGGGTCAAGAAGCAACAGTAAGAACCAGACATGGAACAACCGAGTGGTTCAAAATTGGGAAAGGCATACGACAAGGCTGCATATTGCTGCCCTGCTTATTTAACTTATATGCAGAGTACATCATGAGAAACACCGGGCTGGATGAATCACAGGTCGGAATTAAGACTGCCGGGAGAATTATCAACAACCTTAGATACGCAGGCAATACCACCATAATGGCAGAAAGCGAAGAGGATCTAAAGAACCTCTTGTTGAGGGTGAAAATGGAGAGTGCAAAAGCTGGTTTGAAACTCAACATTAAAAAAACCAAGATCATGGCATCTGGCCCCATCACTTCCTGGCATATAGAAGGGGAAGAAATGGAAGCAGTGACATATTTTATTTTCTTGGTCTCCAAGATCACCGCAGATGGTGACTGAAGCCATGAAATTAAAAGATGCTTGCTCCTGGGGAGGAAAGCTATGGCAAACTTAGACAGCATAGTAAGAAGCAGAGATATCACCTTGCCGACAAAGGTCCGTCTAATCAAAGCTATGGTTTTCCCAGTAGTAACGTATGGCTGTGAGAGCTGGACTATAAGGAAGGCTGAGCGCCGAAGAATTGATGCTTTCGAACTGTGGTGCTGGAGAAGACTCTTACGATCCCCTGGACTGCAAGAAGGCCAAATCAGTCCATCCTAAAGGAAATCAACCCTGAGTGCTCATTGGAAGGACAGATACTGAAGCTGAAGCTCAAATATTTTGGCCACCTAATGCAAAGAGAAAACTCCCTGGAAAAGACCCTGATGCTGGGAAAGACTGAAGGCAAAAGGAGAAGGGGACGGCAGAGGATGAGATGGCTAGATAGCATCACCGATGCAATGAATATGAACTTGAGCACACTCGGGGAGACAGCGGAGGACAGGAAGGCCTGGCGTGCTATGGTCCATGGGGTCACGAAGAGTCGGACACGACTTAACGACTGAACAACAACGAACAACAACTCCAAGTCAGTGAACCTCTGGGATTCTAAGACCGAGTAAGAAAGAAAGAAAGAAAGAAAGAAAGAAAGAAAGAAAGAAAGAAAGAAACCCGGAAATGCTGTGCAGTAACTGTTCAAGAGATTTTTTTAAAATCCCACTGTCTTCAGTAGACACTGTGTGTCAGGAGTGTTTCTGAGTGCAGGGAGTGGGATAGTAGTTCAGATTCTGAAGAAGAACCACCAGACATGGGGGAGGAATTTTCCCAGGCTAGTCCAGACATGGCTAGGCAGGCTCCTCAGGTTTCAAAGGTCCAGCTGAAGGAGGAGGGTCCCTCTTCACACACACACACCCTGTGAGAAATAGCGAACAGGGAGAGGCCGGGTTTGGGGAGTCTGAATTAATAGACGGCGGGCAAGCTGTCAGGATTCCTTTTGCCCCCGCTGAACCTCAAATGCCGAATCAAACACAGACAAGAGGCTTCAGTCTGCAGCTTTTAATCCATTGCGTCAAAGGGTCATACAGATGCAAATTCTCAGTGACTCTCAGTCTACAAGGAAATGCCTTCAGGGGGTTCAAAAGATAGCTATGAAAGTTGCCCGCCATTTGAAAGGAAGGCAGTCTCACTAGCCTAACTTAAGGGGTGGGGGGAGGTCTCTGTCTCTCTCGTGAGGTTTCTAGGCACAGCTGTTCATGCAAGGCCAATCAGGTAGACCGTCTCAGTTCCGCCCCAGCCTTCTCCCTCTTAGCTCTGCATCTGTGATCTATTAATTTAGACTCCCCAAACCCGCCTCTCCCTGTTTGCTATGTCTCACAGGGGAGGGGTGAAGAGGGACCCTCCTCCTCCAGCTGGACCTTTGAAACTTGAGGAGCCTGCTTAGCCATGTCTGGACTAGCCTGGGAAAATTCCTCCCCCATGTCTAGCAGTTCTTCTTCAGAATCCGAATTACTATCCTACGTCCTGCGCTCAGAAACACTCCTGACACTGTGTTTCTGTCTTCTTTCATTCACCTAACATGACACTATAAACTCAGAAAGCACCTCCCACTGACTTAAAGAATCTGCACCGATCCTGTGACTTTGTTGACTGGATATGGCATAGAATCAGAATGATCAAAAATGATCTTTTTGGTCATCTTGATCCTTTTCTGACTGCATGTAGATGCTGTTACCAGGTGCGCCTTAAAATTATAGGAACAAAATTGGGAGGCACTGTATGAATCATTCAAATAATTTGTTTATTGAGTGTGAATTCTCCAATGTGTTGTGAAGTGGACTCTGTCAGCTCTACTGATTATAGATTTTGGTACATGATTAAGTTGAGACAATTTAGTTAGAATGTCATTTTATTAAATCCCAGCATTTCTCTATTTGGATTAGTTGGTATCATCAGATAACATTCCAGAGCAGGCAAACAAGGGCGAGGTGTGATCAGCAGAGCCTGTCCAGCAGCTTCTCCCAAGACCACGTTGCTCAGAATTAAGTCCCAAACCTGGAGCAGCAGGTACAGAGAACCGGCCAGTCCCCTACTGATTCCTCAAGTCACTTGGTCCAGATGGACTGCAGTACCCTCCCTGGCCATTACTTGGGTGGTGCTGCAGTGCAGCAAACATCAGGCCAGTCACTCCCTTTGCCGGAAAGCTGCCCCAGCAGAGTATAAGGTACTTGGGCTCTGCTATTGGAGTCCCTGGTTGGAGTCTGCTAGAGCTTTAGAGGTATACCTCAACATACCATGGGGGAACACCAGGGGGGGGGGGCGCTGAAGGGCTATGGAGGCAGAACCAGGGAAGGGGGCTTGTGCACACTCCTGAATCTTTGAGGCACTGACTGTCAATAGATATAACAACGGAGACCAGCAGTGCCACCACTGCTGCTTTCTACTGACTCGGAAACTGGAATAATTATATATTAACGTTACATTAAGTGTTTTTTGCTCAAAAGTCAGAAAAAATAGCAATGCTAAAATGTGGGATGCTGGTAAAATGTTCTTCCTGCCCACACTCCCTTCCCACTTGCTCACTGGGCTAATAATAATGATAATAGAATGCAGGAATTTCTGGAGCCACATCCTATTAATGGTAAGTTAACATTTTTCTAAAAGCCTGAAATTTAACTTTTTGTAATACTTATTGCAGTATCTAATAAGAATGCCTATTTATACAGTTCCAAAATCCTTTATTAGGCCAGCAAAAAAGCACAAAAACATGCAAGCTTTTGAGACCTCTAGTTCTTTTCATCAGGCACCAGGGGCATTGCTAGGTTCTTAAAAGATCTGGGGCACAGGCCCATAACACAAATTTGCATATGCATGCATACACACACACACACACATGAATCTAAGAGGACCTCTAATATCTCTGTGTGTGTGTGGTGTGTGCATGTGGTGCACTTATGTGTGTGCATAGATTACATACATACATACGTAAGAAGTGTGCACTGACCCACCACCCCACTTCAACTCAGACCCCATTTCAGCATTTTGGAAAACATCCCGCTTCTGCTCGAGCCAATTTACAGTCAGACCACTTCAGCTTAGCACCAAACCTGAGTCAAGGTTTGGAAAAATGAGTCTTTATGCTTCCTGTTGAGTACCATGGGAAATTAGAAAAAAACACCTCTTAACTTTTTTTCTCTTGGTCAGAAGTGGATGATAATTTCAGGCATAGTAGCCCCGTAGAAGGGGATCCACCTGCCCAATGTCAGAAAAATAGGTGCAGGCTTTATATTTTGATTTTCTTTTAAAGGGAACTGCCAATAGCATTTTCATTCCTTGGAAGAATTAGGTAAGAATTTCAGGATTCATTGCCCCATCAGAGGAGATCATGTCTGCCAAATTTCTGGATAATAGCCACAAGGGTTTTTGTGCAAGGGTGGCCTTGACATTTTGAGGTCTCCAAAAGAGGACATACTTATCTCCCTATGTTCCTTGTGGACCATTGTTCTGAAAATTACAGACAGCCTACAGTTGTCCCTAAGTAAGAAACCAGCAAAGTTTCAGAAGGATAGGTGCAGCAGTTCATGTGGAAGGGGAGTTCTCCAATTTGGAGGAGGGAGTGATTTGCTTTCCCTTCCATTCACCCCCTCCCCAATAGTTTTTGGGTAGATTTGTATGAAAATGCACAGGTCATTAGAGGTGTCCCCCAGGCAAGAAACCTGCAAAGTTTCTGAAAGAATGCAAATTTAGAATGACTAGTATTTACATTTCACCAATGTTAGCAGCAGGGGAACATAGGTGGGAAGATGCTATTTCACTCATGTCCTGCTTGTGGGTTTCCCATGGGCATCTGTTTGGCCACTGCATGAACAGAATACTGGACTAGATGGACCTTGGTCTGATGCAGCATGGCTCTTCTTATGTTCTTAAATAGAGAGTACCACTGAGCATGTGCAGAATGTTTTTCTTTCACCACTGAGCATTTACATTCTCCCCTTACCAATTCTATTCCTCTCCACACAACCATCCCTCCTCATCCTGCCATCCTCCAGCAACTCTTCATACAAACAGATGTCTTGTGCAACTCGCCTCTACCTCCTCCTTGTTATGCACAAGCTCTCATTGTATCTTCCTCCCCATAACTTCATTTGTGCAAAGACTTCACCAGGATTCAGCCAATGAGGCTGTTTTCAAAACTAGGGCTACGTTATGAAGAAATTCTGATCATGTACTAGTGCCTTTTCCTCACCACTGAAGCTAGAGTTCGTGCAAAACTACCACCACAAATGACAAAACATGCATAGGACCGAGCTGAAAGGGTAGTCAATTCATTAACCAGAACTGCGTAGGCACTGCATTAAGCCTGCAGTACCATGCTCACAACTCAGGACTTATTTTTGAGTAAACATGGATCATCAAGGTACAAACCTCCCTGCAAAAGTAACTTGTGCTGGAATCCTATGCACACTTTCCTGAGTTTAAGCCTCATTAAACATAATGGGGCTTCTCAGTAGGCATACATAGGATTGCCTAAATGAGCAATATTTATCTTCCCTTCACTTAAAAAATAAACCAAAAACTCCTATTTTTATTAAAGTTTCTGATCATAGGAACATAGGAAGCTGCCTTATACTGAGTCAGACCCTGGGTCCATCTAGCCCAGTATTGTTGACACTGACTGGCAGCAGCAGCTCTACAGAGTTTCAGGCAAGATTCCTTCCTAGCCCTGCCTGGAGTTGCTGGGGATTGAACCTGGGACCTTCTGCATACCAAGCATGTGCTCTGCCACTGAGCTAGAGCCCTTCCTATCGCTGGATAATGGCAACTGACAAAACAGCCCCAGATTTGTTTCTCTGCAACCATGTGAACCCACTTTTCTCAAAGGCTTGAGTGAGAGGGAGAAAAACCAACCCTCTTGTCTGTTTTTATACAGTCAAATACAGTTCAGAATTTCTCTTGCTCATGGAAGCCAATTCTCCTTGAGAATTCCCCAAGATATGCCCTGGATGGAATAAAAAAGAGAAAGAAAGAACAGGATAGGGGAGGGAAGAAGAAAAGAAGAATGGTGATTGGAAATGCAGGTGGGGGGTATAGAGAGAATTCCCTAAGCCAAGTGGCTCCTTTCAGAGAGGTAGTACTTCAGAGGAATTTAGGAGGCTGTGCAGGGTTTGTAAGGATGCACGTACTTACATTAACTTTATAAGGTGAGGTGGCTGAGGGCTTTTTCTAGCTTTAAAAAAAACACACCTCTAGAACCTATTTAAAAGCCTCAGCAGTTCCTCAATCATGATGCCACATAGTCCTAACCCTCCTTTTGGAATAATTAGAGTCCTACAGCTATTTAGGAGAAATTAAAGTGGAGGGGGAGAAAAACGTTTGTGGAGGCTGACTGGATCCTTTGCTGTACTGAAGCTACTAAACTTCTGCAGAAGCCAATTCCAGTCTGGGGCAATGAAATCAGATGCTGTGATTTTTTTGTGCTTCCACATAAGTGCATGGAATTAGGGGACCTGGCAGCCCCTATGGAGCTGACTGAACCTGCCAAATTTCAGACAGTTAGGTCCAGTGGCTTTTGTGCTAGCCATGCATAAAGTTTCCTTTTCTCAAAGACTAAAACAAAAAGTAAAAACTGTCAAGCCACACAGGGAATTAGAGATCTTAATCAGAAGGTGTTTAAGGTGACCATTAGGAGGTCATTATCCCTAATCTCTGGTGAAGGGTTTTTTTGAGGTGCAAAAAACCCTCTCTCCCTCTACTTTTCTGTTCGTACATGCCCACTGTTGGGAGCTTGCTTGCAATTAAATTTTGAAGAGGGAGATGGAAGGGAAGAAAGAGTTCCATGTGAATACAGGTCCCCAAATTCCATGCACTTATGTGGAAGCACAAAAAAATTATAGCTCTTCGCTTTGACAGATTTTCTTGAAAATAGCACATTTTACCTGTGACTAGCACAAAAATCACTGGGCCTAACTGCCTGAAATTTGGCTGGTTCAATCAGCTCCACAGGGGCTATCAGGTCTCCAAACGTCATGTATTTATCATACAAACTAAAAAAGTTATGGCCGTTTCTATTTTCCAATGCAAGTCAATGGGAAACTAAAAAAAAATGTTTTGGTTTTTTTTTTGACAACTGGGACAGCTTAAAAGATCCAGGGCACAGCTCAAAAAAGATCAGGGGCCCGTGCCCAGGTGGCTCTTGTCAACAACGCCCTTGTCAGGCACAATGTTGCAAAAGGGGGGGGATCCTGACTTGATAGTGAAGTTACAGTGTCTGCAAGTTCAGATCTCCCCTTTTGGAAATATAAAATCCAGCTGTTCCAAAATGTGGGGTCCAATTTTTTTTCCCCCATTCTGGTTCCCAGCAGCCCTAGGAGCAGCTCCAGCTTCAACCTCAAACCAATACATGACCTGCAGAGCCTAATTTGAATGCCTACAGACCCCTCCTCCCCCACGTCATCTTGAGACTCCGAATAAGCAGACACTGTGATTTCACCATCAAGTCAGTTGTTGTTTTTCTGCCAAATCTTGCCTGTTGGCAGGATATGGAGATCTCAAAAGTTTGCACATTTTTGATGTTCTTTTGGCTGACCTAATATATGCATTATACTGGTATGGATTTTGGAATTTTAAGAATTGTTCTTATGGTCAACACTGCTACTCTTGCCTTTGTGTTTATGCAGTGTTCTGACCTGACATTTTCCATCAGATATCTATAAAATCTGCCTCAGTTCAATTAAGGTATGATATGAATTGAATCTCAAAGCAGTTACTTAGAAATATATACAAATGAAGAAATTAAAGAATGTGGGTGTTAGACTGAAAGAATACCTAAGGTTGCAACATGTGAGTTACACACACGCACACAGGCCATGGTCCAAAATAGCACGTCAAACCCACCAAGTCGTGGAGACAATGTATTTTAACTGTTAATAACAACTAATAAAACAGAGAAAATACAATAACAAGCAACAAAAATTAACACAAAAAGAAACCAACAAACCAGTCAGCTAAATTCAAAGCACAGTTTATTTATTTATTTATTTATTTATCCCCATACTACCAATGGGGCTGAGGCTGAGAGAATCAGGGCTTGCCAAGTGAGTCTGCAGCTGGGGCGAGATCCGAAATGGGGAATCTCCCAGCTCACACCACACAACACTGGCAACAGGCTACTCCAGCTCTCTTACATACTAACATTTGTCAGGTGTTGCGCTCCCTCCATACAAAAGTATAACCAACAAAACCACTGACGCTTTCTCATCTGCCTCAGATTGCCATGGTATTGTCATTTTGGAGCTTGAGCGCACATCTCCAATACGCTGTTAATACAGTGAAAATGGCATCCCTCTTCCCCCCCTCCCCCTCCTGAAGATGTCAGTAGCTGTAAGCAATATGCAGGCTGTGATAGAGTATCTTTCTTGTACACACACTTCCCCACCCCCACCCTCTTGATGGCAGATTATCTGCCTGGAGGTTGCATTAAAGCTTCATTCAGCTGTCAGTCAGCAGATGAGCAGGAATGGTTCAGCGCCTCTTCCCCACCCCCGCCCACTCCCATCTGACAGTGACAAATGATCAGAAGTAATGCTCAGATAAGCTTGATAGTCCCAGGCTTCCCTTTTACAATCTGCCTCAGACTAACCCCGCAGCCTTTATCCCCATAATGTCCCCCTGCGGCTCCTCAATGTGGAATTCTTTGTCATGCTGAGGTTCAGCTGATCAGATCTCCTCTTCTCAAGAAAGGGAATTTCTGCTTCCCACGGTTGCCTTTAGGTGGGGGATCTGGGGTGCTCTTGCACAGATCTGGTTCATTTTGGTGAGCCTTTGGGCGTCTTCATCAGTTTGTTTGTATGCTCCTTTTCTGCGGTTAACCATGCTCAAAGTGGCTCATACCAACATCAGAAAAGCTTATATAATAAAATATAGCAATGTTTCATGATAATTCACTAAGAACTACAAGGGGTATCAACATTTAAATAGTCATACAAATATTAATAGGCTAATCAAAACATTTCATATTCATTTCTCCTGTCTTCAAATCCCCTTCATGGATCACTGCCTTGTTGTGGCGAAGGGGCTTGCGTAACTCAGTGAAGCCATAAGCTATGCCGTGCGGGGCCACCCAACACGGACAGGTCATGGCAGACAGTTCTGACAAAATGTGGTCCACTGGAGAAGGAAATGGCAACCCACTCCAGTAACCCTGCCAAGAAAACCCCATGGAATGTATCACAAGGCTAAAAGAGATGACGCCGGAAGATGAGCCCCTCAGGTCGGAAGGCGTCCAATATACTACTGGGGAAGAGCAGAGGGTATTTCCAAGTAGCACCAGAAAGAGTGAAGCGGCTGGGCCAAAGCCGAAAGGACCCTCAGCTGTTGATGTGTCTGGTGGGGAAAAGAAAATCCGATGCTGTAAAGAACAATATTGTTTAGGAACCTGGAATGTCAGATCAATGAATCAAGGTAAACTAGAGGTGGTCAAACATGAGATGGCAAGATTGAACATCGACATCTTGGGAATCAGCGAACTAAAATGGACAGGCATGGGCGAATTTAATTCAGGTGACCTATCTACTACTGTGGGCAAGAATCCCTTAGAAGAAATGGAGTAGCACTCATAGTCAACAATTTTTTTTTATTTTTTTTATTTGCATTTATATCCCGCCTTTTTTCCTCCAAGGAACTCAAGGCAGCGTACAAGATCCTCCTCCTTCCTCCATTTTATCCTCACAACAACAACCCTGTGAGGTGGGTTGGGCTGAGAGCCTGTGACTGGCCCAAAGTCACCCAGTGAGCTTCCATGGCCGAGTGGGGACTAGAACCCGGATCTCCCGATTCCCAGTCCAGCACTCTACAATCTTAAAAACGATAGAATGATCTCAGTACGAATCCAAGACAAACCATTCAACATCACAGTACTTCAAATCTATGCCCCAACCACTGAGGCCGAAGAAGCTAAGGTTGATCGGTTCTATGAAGACCTACAATACCTTCTAGAACTAACACCAAAAAAAGATGTCCTTTTCATCATAGGGGATTAGAATGTTATGTAGGAAGTAGGAAGTCAAGAAATCACTGGGATAACAGGCTAGCATGGCCTTGGTGCACAAAATGAAGCAGGACAAAAGCTCATCGAGTTTTGCCAGGAGAACACGCTGATCATAGCAAACACTCTTTTCCAACAGCACAAGAGGCGACTCTACACATGGACATCACCAGATGGTCAATATCGAAATCAGATTGATTATGTCCTTTGCAGCCAAAGATGGAGAAGCACTATACAGTCAGTAAAAACAAGACCTGGTGCTGACTGTGGGTCAGATCATGAGCTTCTTGTTGAAAAATTTCAGCTTAAATTGAAGAATGTAGGGAAAACCACTAAACCATTCAGGTATGACCTAAATCATATCCCTTATGAATATACAGTGGAGGTGAGGAATAGATTTCAGGGATTAGACCTGATAGACAGAGTGCCTGAGGAACTATGGACGGAGGTCCGTTACATTGTTCAGGAGGCAGCAACGAAATCCATCCCAAAGAAAAAGAAATGCAAGAAAGCCAAGTGGCTGTCTGATGAGGCTTTACAAGTAGCTGAAGAAAGAAGGGAAGCGAAAAGCAAGGGAGAAAGGGGAAGATATATCCAACTGAATGCAGAGTTCCACAGATTAGCAAGGAGAGACAAGAAGGCCTTCTTCAATGAACAATGCAAAGACATCGAGGAAAACAACAGAATGGGAAAGACTAGAGATCTCTTCAAGAAAATTGGAGATATCAAGGGAACGTTTTGTGCAAAGACAGGCATGATAAAGGACAAAGAAGGCAGGGACCTAACAGAAGCAGATGAGATTAAGAAGAGGTGGAAAGAATACACAGAAGAATTATACAGGAAAGATCTGAATGTCCCTGATAGCCATGGTAGTGCGGTCACTGAACTTGAGCCGGACATCCACGAGAGTGAAGTCAAGTGGGCCTTAGGAAGCATATCTACCAACAAAGCTAGCGGAGATGACAGTATTCCAGCTGAGCTATTTAAAATCCTAGAAGATGATGCTGTTAAAGTGCTGCATTCAGTATGCCAACAAATTTGGAACACTCAACAATGGCCGCAAGACTGGAAAAGGTCAGTTTACATTCCAATTCCAAAGAAGGGCAACTCCAAAGAGTGTTCAAACTACCGCACAATTGTGCTCATTTCACATGCCAGCAAGGTGATGCTCAAAATCCTACAAGCTAGGCTTCAGCAGTATGCGAACCGAGAACTACCGGAAGTACAAGCTGGGTTTCGAAGAGG
Organism: Heloderma suspectum; assembly: GCF_057233095.1. NCBI lineage: Eukaryota > Metazoa > Chordata > Lepidosauria > Squamata > Helodermatidae > Heloderma > Heloderma suspectum. Next base: position 435,068,688 of record NC_139458.1, read on the forward strand.
CAGAGGAACTAGAGATCAAATCGCCAACATTCGCTGCATCACGGAGAAAGCAAGAGAATTCCAGAAAAACGTCTATTTCTGCTTCATTGACTACACTAAAGCCTTTGATTGTGTGGATCACAACAAACTGTGGCAAATTCTTAAAGTGATGGGAGTACCAGACCACCTTACCTGTCTCCTGAGAAACCTGTACGAGGGTCAAGAAGCAACAGTAAGAACCAGACATGGAACAACCCAGTGGTTCAAAATTGGGAAAGGAGTACGACAAGGCTGCATATTGTCACCCTGCTTATTTAACTTATATGCAGAGTACATCATGAGAAACACCAGGTTGGATGAATCACAGGTCGGAATTAAGATTGCTGGGAGAATTATCAACAACCTCCGATATGCAGACGATACCACCCTAATGGCAGAAAGCGAAGAGGATCTCAAGAGCCTCTTGTTGAGGGTGAAAGAGGGGAATGCAAAAGCTGGTTTGAAACTCAACATTAAAAAAACTAAGACCATGGCATCTGGCCCCATCACTTCCTGGCATATAGAAGGGGAAGAAATGGAAGCAGTGACAGATTTTACTTTCTTGGGCTCCAAGATCACCGCAGATGGTGACTGTAGCCATGAAATTAAAAGACGCTTGCTCCTGGGGAGGAAAGCTATGGCAAACCTAGACAGCATAGTAAGAAGCAGAGACATCACCTTGCCGACAAAGGTCCGTCTAATCAAAGCTATGGTTTTTCCAGTAGTAATGTATGGCTGTGAGAGCTGGACTATAAGGAAGGCTGAGCACAGGAGAATTGATGCTTTCGAACTGTGGTGCTGGAGAAGACTCTTACGAGTCCCCTGGACTGCAAGGAGGTCAAATCAGTCAATCCTAAAGGAAATCAACCCTGAGTGCTCATTGGAAGGACAGATACTGAAGCTGAAGCTGAAATATTTTGGCCACCTAATGCGAAGAGAAAACTCTCTGGAAAAGACCCTGATGCTGGGAAAGACTGAAGGCAAAAGGAGAAGGGGATGGCAGAGGATGAGATGGCTAGATAGCATCACCGATGCAATGAATATGAACTTGAGCACACTCCGGGAGAGAGCGCAGGACAGGAAGGCCTGGCTTGCTATGGTCCATGGGGTCACGAAGAGTCGGACACGACTGAACGTGAACAACAACCTCCCAAATACGGAATGCACTCCCTCAAGAGCTATAATTCGCCCCTACTCTCTTGGCCTTTAGAAAGGCTGTGAAGATGCCTTTTCAATTTAGCCTTTTTATAAAATGTTTAGTTTTTATGTTTTTACTGCTTTCATTGTTTCAAGGTTTTATTGTCTAAAATTGTTGTATACTACCTTGATAGCTTTTTAGGAGATACTAAGGGCTAACAATAGAAAAACAAAAAAAAAAGTACATTGCTGTAATATATATTGTAGATCATACCCAAAATTAAACTTTGCCCTAGGCAAAGCAACCCATAGGTCTGACCACCACCCCAGAACAGGTAAAATGGAAAGAGAAGCAAAGAGCCAGATGTAACAGCCAGACAGGCTCCAGGCACAGCCCATGTAGCTGGATTCCATCAGGACCCCAACCTCACAGGTCACCCGGGGAAGCAAGGGACCAGGTCTTGCAGGACTCACAGTTAGATGGTAGCAGAAAGTCCCCCTACATTGTGTCCCATAGTGGGTAGGTACTTGGGGGGGGGGGGGCGTGGAATTGCCATTTGGATTTGCCACCACACCTTTCTTTAGAGACATTGTCCTTTCCTATTCCTCCTTTGGGAGTAGGTCCCATTGTATGCAAAGGGGTTTACTTCTGAGTAGACAAGTATAGGATTGCAATGATAGCGAACAGGGCCACAACCTGTTCTCTGTCATCCAAGACTGTAGGTCATGAAATAATGGGCTTAAGTTACAGGAAGGCAGATTTTGGTTAAACATCAGGAAAAACTTCCTAATGGTCAGAGCAGTCAGACAATGGAACCAACTTACTAAGGAGGTGGTGGGCTCTCTGTCGCTGGAGGTCTTCAAGCAGAGACTGGACAGTCATCTGTCAGGGATGCTTTAAACTGGATTTTTGCACTGAGCAGGGGGTTGGACTCGATGGCTTAAATGGCTCCTTCCAACTCTATGATCTATGTTATTCAACCATTTTCACGACAAGCACACCTTGTTTCAACTCTAGTTTTGTTTGTTTTTTCATGCACTGCACACCCAGTTATTTTGCAAACACAATGAATGTCTCAGTTACAGTGATGTGGGATGAAAAATTTCCATTCTTAAAATACATTGTTTTCTAAAATTAATTAGCAATATAATAAATGGATATACCACCAATCAAATTGGGCAGCTTTGACGTTGCAATGAACTTAGGAAGCATATTCTCTCTCCCCACCATGCTCTCTCATCACTGCTCAATACCCCCCATCCTCTAGAAAGATTTGCAGAGCCCAGCAGAATTATTAGCAGAGCCTCAGCCATCTCAGAGACCTGGTTTCAGTCAATGACGTGGGGTATGTCAATGAAATACTAAATAAGAGGGGGGCACGGCTGGTTATGCACAAATTTGGTACCATTTAGAAACCACTCAAAATTCACCTCTCCCCAACATAAAGAACAGTGCAAAAACTGTAAAAGGAAGGTGCATGTAAGTTGAGTATACCAATAAGCAAAATGTAATGCAACACTGGAGGTGATAACAAACATCTACCACTTTAATAGAAGGTTTCATGAAGAAACACCAACTCAAACTTTATGCAGGAACAAGATGAGTAACCCTCTTAACTTTTTCCAAATCACACATGGCTTCTGTATGGAGGTTGGTTGCTGTTGCTGTTTTTGTTTTGCTGAGGATCCTGTTATATGCCTGGGAGAGAGGAATTATGGTCAGGTTGGGGTACTTGAGGGGGGGCCCAATTAGTGTGGTTATGGGTCAAGGGAGATATGGCATTGGGAGGAGGGCTAGCCAGGTTAGGGGAAGATGGCCCAGACAGTTAAAAGCCGTGCGGTGTTCTGGCCCTCCCCACAGCCAGAGGCATGGTGATTGCCATATCAGCCTGCCCTCAGGTCTCCGGATGCTGTTTTTAAATGCAAAATCGGTTCAAAATAAGACCTCCCTCATCCATGATTTAATAGAGGATAAAGCGGCTGATCTGGCATGTGTAACTGAGACCTGGGTGGGTGAGCAGGGAGGAGTTAGTCTCTCCCAGCTCTGCTCACCAGGGTATTTGGTTCAGCATCAGGGAAGACCTGAGGGCCGGGGAGGGGGCATTGCTGTGGTTTATAGGAATTCCATCTCCTTCTGAAGGCTCCTTGTCCATGTGACTACTGGTCTGGAGTGCTTGCACCTTGTGTTGGGCCACCAGGACAGATTGGGGACTCTGTTGGTGTACTGCCCACCCCACTGCACAACAGACTCCCTATCTGAGCTGACGGAGGTGGTCTCGGGTGTGCTGTTGCAATCCCCCAGACCGTTGGTTCTGGGGGATGTCAACATTCGCACTGAAGGCACCTTGTCTGGGAAAGCTCAGGATTTCATGGCCTCCATGATGATCATGGGACTGTTCATAGAATAGTAGGGTTGGAAGGGGCCTACAAGGCCATTGAGTCCAACCCCCTGCTCAGTGCAGGAATCCAAGTCAGAGCATCCCTGACAGAAGGCTGTCCAGCCTCATCTTGAACGCCTCCAGTGTGGGAGAGCCTACCACCTCCCTAGGTAATTGGTTCCATTGTCATATTGCTCTAACAGTCAGGAAGTTGTTCCTGATGTTCAGCCGGAATCTGGCTTCCTGTCACTTGAGCCCATTATTCCGTGTCCTGCACTCTGGGATGATCAAGAAGAGATCCTGGCCTTCCTCTCTGTGACAACCTTTCAAGGACTTGAAGACCCCTCAGCCTTCTCTTCTTAAGGCTAAACAGGCCCAGTTCTTTCAGTCTCTCTTCACAGGGCTTTGTTTCCAATCCCCTGATCATCTTTGTTGCCCTCCTCTGAACCCTCTCCAGTTTGTCTGCATCCTTCTTAAAATGTGGTGCCCAGAACTGGACACAGTAGTCCAGATGAGACCTAACCAGTGCTGAGTAGAGGGGAACTACTACTTCCCGGGATTTGGAAGCGATGCTTCTATGAATGCAGCCCAAAATAGCATTGGCCTTTTTTGCAGCCACATCACATTGTTGGCTCAAATTCAGCTTGTGATCGACAACAATTCCAAGATCCTTCTCGCTTGTAGTGTTGTTGAGCCACATATCCCCCATCTTGTAACTGTGCATTTGGTTTCTTTTTCCTAGGTGCAGAACTTGGCATCTATCCCTATTAAATGTCATTCTCTTGTTTTCTGCCCAGCGCTCCAGTCTATCCAGATCACTTGGAATTTTGTTTCTGTCTTCCAAAGTATTAGCTATCCCTCCCAATTTTGTGTCATCTGCAAATTTGATCAGCATTCCCTGCACCTCCTCCTCCAAGTCATTAATAAAAATGTTGAAGAGCACTGGGCACAGGACTGAGCCCTGCGGTACCCCACTCGTTACCTCTCCCCAGTTGGAGAAGGTCCCATTGATAAGCACTCTTTGAGTCCGATTCTGTAGCCAACTGTGGATCCACCGGATCGTTGTTTCATCTAGTCCACTTTGAGCTAGTTTGCTCATCAGGACATCATGGGGCACTTTGTCGAAAGCTTTGCTGAAGTCGAGGTATATGATGTCTACAGCATTCCCATGGTCCACAAGGGAGGTTACTTGATCAAAAAATGAGATCAGATTCGTTCGGCAGGACTTGTTTTTGACAAATCCATGTTGGCTTCGAGTAATCACGACATTGTTTTCAAGGTGCTTCCAGATGGATTCCTTTATCATCTGCTCCAGAATTTTCCCAGGGACTGATGTCAGACTGACTGGTCTGTAGTTCCCAGGTTCTTCCTTTTTACCCTTTTTGAAGATAGGGACCACATTTGCCCTCCTCCAGTCATCTGGCACTTCCCCCGTCCTCCATGATTTCTCAAAGAGAATAGACAGCGGTTCTGAGAGTTCTTCTGCCAGTTCCTTTATGACTCTAGGATGCAGTTCATCTGGCCCTGGAGATCTGAACTCATTCAAAGTCATTAGGTTTTCCTTGACCATATGCTTATCGATCTCAAGCTGCAATGCTGCCCCTGCAGCCTGTACTTCGCCTTTGCCAGGGGGGTCATAGACCCTCTTTTGGGAGAAGACTGAGCCAAAGTAGGAATTGAGCACCTCTGCCTTTTCTTTGTCATCTGTTATCGTTTTGCCATCCTTATTTAATAGCTGAACAACCATTTCTTTCCTCTGCCTTTTACTATGCACATAGCTGAAGAAAGCCTTTTTGTTGCTTTTAGCATCCCTCGCTAACCTCAGCTCATTCTCAGCTTTAGCCTTCCTGACGCCATCCCTGCAATTCTGTGCTACCTGCCTGTACTCTTCCTTTGTTACTTGGCCTTCTTTACACTTCCTATATGTGTCCTTTTTTGTTTTCAGGTCATCCCTAAGCTTTTTGTGAAGCTACAATGGCTTCTTCTGTTGTCTTCCACCTTTTCTTCTTGTTGGAATTGTTTGTAATTGTGCCTTGAGAATTTCCCTTTTTAAAAGCTCCCACCCATCTTGGACTCCTTTTCTCGTTAGCGTCGCTTGCCATGGGACCTTACTGATCATTGTTCTGAGTTTATTAAAGTCAGCTTTCCTAAAATCCAGGGTACGCGTTTGAACATGTCATCAGCCCGACGCATGTAGCAGGGCATACTCTAGACTTGATTTTCTCAACTAGACATGGAGATAGTGGTCTGAAAGTGGGGGACTTTGCGTTAGTCCCCTTGTCATGGTCAGATCATTATCTGCTGAGTTTTAGACTTACAGCAGCTTTTTCCCTCTGCAAGGGTGGGGGGACCTATTAAAATGGTCTGACCCCAGAGGCTAATGGATCCGAAAGGTTTCCAGAGGACCCTGAGGAGGTTTCCAGCTGATATGGCAGGGTCTCCTGTCGAAACCCTGGTTGATCTGTGGAATGCAGAAATGACCTGGGCGGTTGACATGGTTGCTCCTGAGCGCCCTCTCCTGAGTAGAGCTCAAACTGCTCCATGGTATACCCCAGAGTTGAGAGCGATGAAACAAAATAGGAGATGGCTTGAGTACAGACGGAGAAGAACTCCTAGAGGATGCAATCGAATGCTGGTATGTGCCTACGGTAAAGTATATTCAGGGGCAGTGAAGATGGCAAAAAAAAAAAAATCATCTTGCTGCCTCTATTGAATCTTCTATCTGCTGCCCAGTGGAGCTTTCAGAGTCATCCAGGGACTATTACATGCCAGCCCTAAGGACATTATAGATTCCTCTGAGGCCCGCTGTAATGCATTTGCTAGGCACTTCCAGGATAAGATCTCTTGCATCTGCCGGGACTTGGACTCCAGTGTTATAGCAGGTGAATCTGGCAAGGTGTCCAGAGCACAGCCTTGTCCTGTTCTTCTGGATGAGTTTCAGTTGGTGCAGCTCGAGGACATTGAGAAGGTGCTTGGACCGGTTCGTGCAACCACTTCCATACTGGATCCTTGCCCCTCTTGGCTTATGAAAACTGTCAGGGAAGGAACAGCTGGCTGGGCCAAGGAGGTGATTAATGCCTCCTTGCAAGAGGGAGTGGTCCTGGGCCGCCTCAAAGAGGTGGTAGTGGGACCACTCCTAAAGAAGCCCTCCCTGGATGCAGAAAAACTTAGTAATTTTAGGCCAGTGGCAATGTTCCTGTACAAGGTTTTTGAGCGGGTGGTTGCCCACCAGCTGCAGACACTCTTGGATGAGACTGATTATCTAGATCCATTTCAGTCGGGGTTCAGGCCTGGTTTTGGCATGGAAACAGCCTTGGTCGCCCTGTATGATGACCTATGTTGGGAGAGAGACAGGGGGAGTGTGCCCTTGTTGATTCTCCTTGATCTCTCGGCGCCTTTCAATACCATCCCCCATGGTATCCTTCTGGGGTGATTGTCTGAGCTGGGAGTGGGAGGCACTGCACTGCAGTGGTTTTGCTCCTACTTGGATGGTTGGCTCCAGAAGGCAGTGCTTGGGGAATACTGCTTGGCCCTGTGGATTCTCCAGTATGGGATTCCACAGGGGTCAGTTCTGTCACCCATGCTATTTAACATCTACAAGAAAATGTTGTGTGCGGTCATTCGGAGTTTGGCAACACGTTGTCATCAGTACGCTAATGACACGCAGCTCTATTTCTCCTTTTCATCTTCTTCAGGTGAGGCTGTGGATGTGCTAAATCGGTGCCCTACTGCAACAATGGACTGGATGAAGGCTAACAAACTGGCACTCAATCCAAGCAAGACTGTTGGTGGGTGGTCCTTCTGACCGGATGGAGGGTGCTCAACCTGTTCTGGATGGGGTTGCACTCCCTCTGAAGGAGCAGATTCGTAGCTTGGGGGTTCTCCTTGAGCCAGCTTTCTCACTTGAGGCTCGGGTGGCCTCAGTGGCACAAAGTGCCTTCTACCAACTTTGGTTGGTAGCCCAGCTATGCCCCTATCTGGACAGGAATAACCTGGCTTTAGTTGTCTATGCTCTGGTAATCTCCAAGTTAGATTAGTGCAATGTACTCTACGTGGGGCTGCCTTTGAAGACAGTTCAGAAGCTGAAGCTCGTGCAAAATGCAGTGGCTAGAATGATAACGGGGACCAGAAGGTCTGAACATATAAGACCAACTCTGGTCCACTTGCACTGGCTGCCTGTTATGTTCCTGAGCCCAATTCAAGGTGCTGGTTTTAACCTATAAAGCCTTACATGGCTTGGGACCACAATACCTGATGGAGCGCCTCTCCCGACACAAATCTACCCATACACTACACTCAGCATCTAAGGCCCTCCTCCAGCTGCCTACACCAAGAGAAGCTCAGAAGACGCGACAATGGAGAGGGCCTTCTCACTGGTGGCCCCCAAATTCTGGAACTATCTCCCCGCCAGGCAGACAAGGCCCGCCTGGCACCAACATTGTTATCTTTTGGGCACCAGGTTAAGACCTTTCTCTTCTCCCAGGCATTTGGCAGCATATGATAAGTTTTAATTGATCCTGGAATATCTTACAGTTATGGTTGCTTGTTTTTGAGACTGTTTGAAATTGTCTTAGATATACATATCTTTTGTGTATATTGTCTGTTCATGTGTTTTTTATGTAAATGGTTTTTAATCTCTTGATATACTGTATTTTTAATGTTTTTAATCTTTCTAATCTGCCCAGAGAGCTTTGGCTATTTGGCAGTATAGAAATATAATTAACAACAACAACAAATCAGACACTAATGCACTCAGACATTCTAATTGCTTAAAATAGATCTTCCGAAAGCATATAAGCCAGCATCCCTCATTCTTTGGCTAAAGAAGAGAGTAATATACTTTGCAGTGGTTTCTGTAAATCAGGAGAGGACAACCTCCAGGGGCCATGGGACACATTGCTGGGACCCACCAGGGGCTGCTTAAATTGCTGCTGCCAAATTTGCTGCCAATCTTGCTGCTGCAATTTGCAAGCAAACAAGATATGCGGGGAATATGGGTGGAAGGTATTCTGGAAGGTTCCCAGGAGCGTGATTTTGTGGGAAACAAATCACATACGCCTCCTCACATGCCTCGTGAGCTTGCGAAATCTGCTCCTGCAGCAGCAAATTCAACAGCAGGAGCACAGCCTCCTACATAATGGCCATGGAGTGCTACATGCAGCTCGCAGTCCACGTGTTGCCCAGCCCTGCAGTAAACAGATGTCCTATAGCTTAACTTTCAAAAAGAAGAGAATGAAATGAAAAACAATCACAGGAAATATCGTGGAACCTAGTTCACATGATCATTCATTGTATCCCCTCGAACCAATAGTGAACTCATTTAGAATAGCAAATACAAAGAGTAAACAGTATGATTGGGTGGCATAAATGAATACAAATCTATGTCCAGCCCCTTGCATCAACAATATATTAGATTCACAGGGTAGCCTTCTGTCCTCCACCTTCCCCACAAAGCTGGATCTCCACAACAAAGCCTGCTTACAGACGCCCTGCTCATATGAATTATCTCCCTCAGAGCCTAGAAAATATTGCACAAATAAGACTCTACATATTTGCTGCTGCAGTCTGCCCATCACATATGTTCTTTTGAGGTGCACAATAGAGGTCCACCTGCTACACTACACTGTCCCTGAAGTATGAGCTGGGCCAGAGATAGGCAAATTGCAGATGGGTGGGTGAGGAAAGGGAGAGATGAACAAGACAGAAATACCTCCAGGTTCAGAGGCAGTTTTGTTGTTTATTCGTTCAGTCGCTTCCGACTCTTCGTGACTTCATGGACCAGCCCACGCCAGAGCTTCCTGTCGGCCGCCGCCACTCCCAGCTCCCCCAAGCTCGAGTCCCTCACCTCCAGAATATCATCCATCCATCTTGCCCTTGGTCGGCCCCTCTTCCTTTGGCCTTCCACTTTCCCTAGCATCAGCATCTTCTCCAGGGTATCCTGTCTTCTCATGATGTGGCCAAGGTACTTCAATTTTGCCTTTCATATCTTTCCCCCAAGTGAGCAGTCTGGCTTGATTTCCTGGAGGATGGACTGGTTTGATCTTCTTGCTGTCCAGCACTCTCAGAATTTTCCTCCAACACCACAGTTCAAAAGCATCTATCATCCTTCGCTCAGCCTTCCTTATGGTCCAGCTCTCGCAGCCATAGGTTACTATGGGGAATACCATTGCTTTAACTATGCGGACCTTTGTTGTCAGTGTGATGTCTCTGCTCTTCACTGTTTCTTCAAGATTCGTCATTGCTCTCCTCCCAAGAAGTAAATGTCTTCTGATTTCCTGGCTGCAGTCAGCGTCTGCAGTAATCTTAGTGCCTAGAAAGACAAAGTCTGTCACGGTCTCCACATTTTCTCCCTCTATTTGCCAGTTATCAATCAAGCTGGTATACAACCCTGCCATACTCCTGTCCCAATCTTAAACCAGTCCGTTGTTCCATGGTCTGTTCTTACCGTTGCTACTTGGTCATTATACAGATTCCTCAGGAGGCAGACAAGATGACTTGGTATCCCCATACCACCAAGAACTTGCCACAATTTGTTATGATCCACACAGTCAAAGGCTTTAGAATAGCCAATAAAACAGAAATAGATGTTTTTCTGAAACTCCCTGGCTTTCTCCATTATCCCACGGGTATTGGCAATTTGGCCTCTAGTTCCTCTACCTTTTCTAAACTCAGCTTGTACATCTGGCAATTCTCGTTCCATGAATTGCTGGAGTCTACCTTGCAACATCTTGAGCAATACCTTACTGGCATGTGAAATAAATGCTACTGTTCGACAGTCTGAACATTCTTTAGTGTTTCCCTTTTTTGATATGGGGATATAAGTTGATTTTTTCCAATCTGATGGCCATTCTTGCGTTTTCCAAATCTGCTGGCATATGGCATGCATCACCTTGACAGCATCATCTTGCAAGATTTTAAACAGTTCAACTGGGATACCATCGTCTCCTGCTGCCTTGTTATTAGCAATGCTTCTTAAGGCCCATTCAACCTCACTCTTCAGGATGTCTGGCTCTAGCTCACTGACCACACCGTCAAATCTATCCCCGATATTATTATTCCTTATCTCTTCTGGCTAACCTCTGGAATTTTGCATTTAATTGGGCATATCTCCCCCTTTCACTGTTGCCTTTTGCTTTCCTTCTTTCTTGGGCTGCTTCCAGTGTCTCAGCAGACAGCCATCTTGCCTTCTTGGTTTTCTTTTTCTTTGGGACATTTTTTCTTGCCGCCTCCTGAACAATGTTGCAAACTTCTGTTCATAGTTCTTCCGGGACCCTATCTACTAAATCTAGTCCCTTAAATCTATTCTTCACCTCCACTGCATATTCATGAGGAGTATTAGTGAGCTCATATCTAACTGCTCTGTGGGTCTTCCCTATTCTCTTGAGTCTGATTCTAAATTGTGCAATAACAAGTTCGTGATCTGAACTACAGTCAGCTCCAGGTCTTGTTTTTACCGACCGTATAGATGTCCGCCACCTTTGGCTACAAAGGATGTAGTCAATCTGATTTCAGTGCTGACCATCTGGTGAAGTCCATGTATAAAGTCATCTTTTAGGTTGTTGGAAGAGTGTTTGTTATGCACAGTGAGTTGTCTTGACAAAATTCTATCAGCCTATGGCCCGCTTCATTTTGTTCTCCCAGACCATGCTTGCCTGTAATTCCTGGTGTCGTTTGACTATCCACCTTAGCATTCCAGTCTCCTGTAATGAAAATAACATCTCTTTTTGGTGTATTATCCAGTAGGTGCTGCAGATCCTCATAGAACTGATCTACTTCTGCTTCTTCAGCATCTGTGGTTGGGGCGTATATTTGGATCACTGTGATGTTAAATGGCTTACCCTGAATTCAAATTGAGATAATTCCATCATGTTTTGGATTGTATCCAAGCACTGCTTTAGCCACTTTATTATTAATTATGAAGGCCATTTCTTCTGTGGTCCTCTTGTCCACAGTAGTAGATCTGGTAGTCATGTGATGTGAAGTGGCCCATTCAGGTCCATTTCAGTTCACTGACCCCCAAAAAGTCTATATTTAATCTTGACATCTCCCCAATAACCACATCCAATCTGCCCTGGCTCATAGATCTGACATTCCAGGTTCCTATGGTGTGTTGATCTTTAGAACATCGGATTCGTCGTTCACCACTAGCACTGTCGGCCACTAGCCGTCCTTTTGGCTTTGAGCTAGCTGCGTCATCACATCTGGGGCTGGTTGAACTTATCCTCTGTTCCTCCCCAGTAGCATTTTGACCATCTTCTGACCTGGGGGTCCACTCTTCCGATGGTATACCGACATATCTCTGGTTGTACTGATCCATTTAGTTTTCACGGCAAGAATACTGGGGTGGGTTGCCATTACCTTCCCCAGGGATCGTATTTAGTCTGACCTCTCTGCCATGACCTTCCCTTCTTGGGTGTCCCTTCACAGTTTAGCTCATGGCGTCATTGAGGCGCTCAAGCTCCAGCACCACAACAACGTTTTGAATATCAGATGTTGGGAAGCAATCAGGGAGAGGGCTATTGCCTTCATGTACTGAGTGTGGGCTTTCCAGAGGCATCTAGTTGGCCACTGCAGGAAACAGGTTGCTGAACTAGATGGATGACTGGTCTGATCCAGCAGGGCTTGTTTTATGTTCTGAAAGCATGCCAGAGGCTGGGTAGCTATGTACAGTCAGGGCCATAAATATTGGAACAAGGACCACCACAATGAAGTTGGAAGGAAACACACCCAGATGGGAGCGAAGTCAGGTGTTCCAGCTGTAATTCAAGGGGTTTGACAAAAGTGGGGCACTAACCATTCAGGAAGTACAGCCAGTGGCATACACACACACCCATCGTTGGTGGCTCATAAGTAATGGAACAAACCAACATCATTTCAAACTGAAGGATCGCCTTTAATACCTGGATGAAAATCCTTTGCAGTCCATGACTGCCTGAAGTCTGGAACCCATGGACATGACCAAATGCTGAGTTTCCTCCCTCGAGATGCTTTGCCAGGCCTTTACTATGGCTGCCTTCAGCTGCTGCTTGTTTGTGGGTCTTTCTGCCATCAGTCTTATCTTCAGTAAGTGAAAAGCATGCTCTGTTGGGTTGAGATCAGGTGACTGACTTGGCCATTGAAGAACATCCCACTTCTTTGCCTTGACAAACTCTTGGGTAGCTTTTGCTGTATGTTTTGGGTCATTATCCATCTGCAATATGAAGTGGTGTCCTATCAGTTTGGCAGCATTCGGCTGAATCTGAGCAGGAAGTATAGCCCTATATACTTCAGAATTCATCCCGCTGCTTTTATCAGCAGTCAGGTCATCAATAAACACCAGTGACCCGGCTCCATCAGCAGCCATACATGCCCATGCCGTAACACTGCCTCCACCATGTTTGACAGATGATGTGGTATGCTTTGGATCATGAGCTGTTCCTTTCCTTCTCCATACTTTTCTCTTCCCATCATTCTGGTACAAGGTAATCTTGCTTTCATCAATCCAAAGAATCTTATTCCAGAACTGGGCAGGCCTTTTTAGATGTTTGCTGGCAAAGGCTAATCTGGCCTTTGGGTTCTTGAGCGTTACCAGTGGTTTGCACCTTGTTGTGAAGCCTCTGTATTTACCTTCATAAAGCCGTCTCTTGACTGTAGATGTTGACAATGACATGCCTACCTCCGCAATAGTGTTCTTGACCTGGTTAGATGTTGTGAAAGGGTTCCTCTTCACCATGAGCAGAAGTCTGCGGTCATCCACTTTAGTTGTCTTCCATGGTCTCCCAGGCCTTTTGCTGTTGCTGAGCTTGTTGGTTAATTCCTTCTTTTTCAGGATGTTCCAAACTGTTGTGTTGGCCACTCCCACTGTTTTTGCTATCTCTCTGATGGGTTTATGTTGTTTTCTCAGCCTAATGTTGGCCTCCTTCACTCGCATGGACACCCCTTTGGACCTCATGTTGTGAGTTCCAGTGAACAGCTACCAAATGCAAATGTAACACTCAGAACCACCTCCAGGCCTTTCATCTGCTTGATTGGTCATGGGGCACCCAGGAAACAGGCCACACCTGGCCATGCAGCTGCTTGTCAGCCATTCGTTCCATTACGTATGGGCCACCAACGATGGGTGTGTGTGTATGCCACTGGTTGTCCTTCCTGAATGGTTAGTGCCCCACTTTTGTCAAACCGCTTGAATTACAGCTGAAAGTCCTGACTTCGCTCCCATCTGGGTTTGTTTCCTTTCAACTTCAATGTGGTGGTGTACAGAGGCCAACTGCCAAAACAGTTATCCTTGCTCCAATATTTCTGGCCCTGATTGTATAAGCTGTAGGCCTCTTCTACTGAGTAAAGACCAGGCACCTCACCTGGCCCACAGGGGTCACAATTCAAGCCCTGATGCATCTGACCATTAACTATTTCTCTCTGCCTGGGCACCCAAGTAGGGCTAGAATGTCTTCACGTGAGCAAAGGATTCCGTCAACTCATTTTATATTTGGACTTTCTCTTGACCCAAATAGTATTTGCACTCCGCACAAGTAAGGGCTGACTTGAAAGGAGCATCTGGCTAACCACAGAAATCATGATACGGCACATAAGGGAAGAAGTCGCTGGTAGGCATTCAAGGGCAAAGCTAGATGGATAGCAACCACCCCAACGAAGGCTTCTTGGACACAGATGTGAGAAGCAGGAGCACTCCTTTGTCTTGAGGTGACAAGGCAGATGGCATTGCAGTAATAATTTCCCATGCTATAAGGTGTGGAAGGAATCCAGACCTGTGCAAATCATTCAGTAGACTTGTCCTTGACTTCTTTGGGATGCAGGTTACACTCAATGGGAGAACAACACCCCCCATCACCCCCACCCCAACACATACCCCATCATGGAACATTCTTCTCCTCCCTCTTTGGCAGCCAACTCCTTTTACTCCAAATATATAAAGGCCAGGGGAGCTTGTCACTAATCTTAACAAGAGACCAAACCCAGGTGCACTTTAGATGCAGCTATCGGACTCAGGCAAAGCAGATCAACAGCCCCCTTGTAGAAGCAGCCAATCAAATACAAAGAAGAAAGGGGAGAGGACCTAGCCTTGAAAAGGACTCAGCCAACAGCTAGTGTTTGGTGATGCCACGTTGGCAGCTCCTGCATATTAGCGCTGATGTGTGCCATGGAACTTGACCGTGCTTTTTGAAAGTGGAGCTGTTCCTGAAGTTGCTACTCAACTACGTAAATCTTCTTTAAAGTTACACACAAAGTGGTATTATAGAAAACAAGTACCAACAACTAGAAAACACTGGATAATTAGCTAGGACAGCTGTTGTGAGCACTGTAGAATCTGAACTTGTTGAAGGAATTTTAAATAATGATCATAAAATTAGTTTTAAAGTATTGTTAACATAGCTCCTAGCATACCACTGAAATTCTTAATCCCCACCTCCCTCAAGGGTGAATAAAATGTATCAATGTACCCACAAATGCATTTATTTGGATGCAAATCCCATTATTTTAATGGAACTTGCCTGCAACAAGCATAGGAGGATAGCCAAATTATTCTCTCTCTTTTTGATATTATCATATTATTAATTTTAAAAGTTTTCTACAACACTGTTTTAACTTTCTGGACAATGGGGGGAAATCAATAGATTCAAGTTCTTTTGTTTCAGACTGGTTACAAATTTCTATATTAAATACAGATTTCCATTATTACTGATCTAATAAGCCTATTCTCAGCTGGGCTATCAGCAACTCAATAAGTAATTATCATTCACCTTAGGCTGTTCCAGTCCATTAGACCAACACTGATGACTCAGGAGAGACAATAAATGAAGAGCAGAACACTGATAAAAGAGCAGAAAAGCTACATAGGGGCAGGGGGAATGCGATGGCTGCAACTCTCTTACCCTTCGTTATGATTGCTGAGTGACTGTGTGCAATGTACATGAAAATTTAGGTGATAAGGCACTCTCACACGGTGGATTCTGTAACCCCAACACCAGCAAAGACATGCACAGGAATGGTTACAAGGACTGCCAAGTCAGCACAACATAGCAACTTGTGGACAATGTCCTCCAAGTCATCACAAAGTGTGCATCAAGGATATCACACTAGCAATAGCCTCTTCCATCACAAGTTGCACAACAGTCATCTAAAAGTGACCATACTAAAATCAAATGCTACTAGAGAGCAAACACAGTGAGGATGGGCCAGAGACAAAACTGAAGGTCTTCTCATGAGGATCATAATGGCTACACTGATGCAGCCCCACTGTGCTTGAAATACAAAAGTAACTATCTCCTATGGGACTTCAGCTGACAGACAGTATTTGAAAAGGGCCTCGCCCCATCTGGGGTGGAGTGATAGTTCCATCAGCACAAGTCGCAACTAAAGGCTTGTTTTGAAAGAAAAAAAAGGTAAAGGTGTCCCCAGCCAGTCGTGTCCGACTCTAGGGTGTGGTGCTCATCTCCATTTCTAAGCCGAAGAGCCAGCGCTGTCCGAAGATGCTTCCGTGGTCATGTGGCCAGCATGACTGAACACCGAGGTGCACGGAACGCTGTTACCTTTCCCGCCAAGAAGCCCCACTGATTTTGGTACAACTTCATGCCAAACAAGTCTCTTGCACTATATTTGATCATTTACTTTAATGTTTCTGTTGGTTATGTGTTTATGTTTCTGTACATGACACTGAAATTTTACTGAACTAAAAGTTGGAAGGGAGAAGAACATTAAGTCCCAAACAAAGGATAAGTTTTTAGTAATTTAATGTGTTTTATTTATTGCATTTTTAAACCACCCAATAACTGAAGTTCTTAAATATAATACCTAAAATTAAAAAGAAATATGCTATATGCATCTAGATAGACCATAAATCATAACAACTACTGAAAGCAAAGGACCATGGTACAGCTTTCACTGTGCCCTTCAAGCAGTAGATTGTATTTAGCCAGCATCAGCTATCCCAAGGAGGGATGAGGTTGCTCTTGGTCTCCTTCACTTCCACCTCTGCTGCATCCCAACTCTGCTGCACGGCAGCAAGGATGCATCTTAATTCCAGGCAAGAGCTAACATCCTCCTCAAACTTTGCTTCTCCATGCCATGAATCTCTCAGGCCTTGTATCTCCTCACATCCCAACATTCATAACTCCTGACTTAGGCAGCTGGGCCCCTTATCCCATTTCTCTAAGGCCCACATCTCTGCCATATTTTGGACCCGGCTACCTAAGCACATTTAGGGATGCCTATCGTCTTCAAACTTTTTTGTCCTGTGGAAAGAGGCCCTTATGATCATGACTAACTAGCAGATTAAGGATCTCTCTTAGACACTAGGCAGTGAAAACATTGTTTTATGAAGCTGAAGTTAGTGATAACTAAACTACGCTTTTAATTTACTTGAATTAAATTATACATTCGGGTAGATCCAATTATACTGTTACTCAAAATCAAAAATTTGAAAACTGCAAAATTTATGCTAACAATAAAATGGAAGAATGGCTGAACTCATATGTTTCAATCAATTTTGCTCTACTGTGCATGTTTCTTTTCTTCTTTTTTTAGTAAAAGTTTAGACCTTTTTATCTTCTACATCAAGTTTAAGTCCAGCATGGGGACTCATTATCACAACCATCTAATTAAGAAAACACATCAAGACTTCTAAACATATATTGGACAATTCCAGCAGGAAGAAAAGGCAAAACTGGCCAGAGGTGAACTAGGAATTAATGGAGATATTTAATTAAATCAATATTCTCAGCAGCATCCACTGGAATCAAATTGTTTGTATGTGTATGGAACTACACTGCTGGGGAAATTTTACACTGCATCGCTATTATTAGTAGTAGTACTACTACTACTATGATTGGCGCACATGTATATGCGGTATTCAGAAACTGGGTGAACGCAGAGCAATTTTGCATATTCAATCTAGGGCAAGGGCTGCATTAGCTGTTATTACCTCAGTAGCTATGTTTAGTTATTGTTTGCAGTAATTCCATCAAAAGAATTAATCACGTTAATTATTGGCACAGTAATTCAGTCCTAATTACTGCCACTGAAAATAGCATCTAAGCAGTATTCAAAAGTGGCAACTTTAACATAACAACTTTGGCTTGTAAATTGAAGATTCCTGGACATTGTTTCCAGATGACATACATAGGAATTGAATTTTACATCAAAAGGTTATACAGAGAGAGAGGTCTATGTGATATTGAGTAGAGAATTCAGCCTCATAAAAATTTCAAATTTGTTAATACCAAAAGGCAAGTTTCTAGCCCTCATGGCAGTGAAGATATGTTTGAAATTGCATGGGCAATACTTGCTGAAATCTCAGAAACCAGAAGGGTGTCTGAATAAGATTTCCAGTGACTGGAGGATTTTAGTGCCCCGCACAGTTTTGTAATCTTCCATAACTAGCAGAACCAAAATAAATAATTCAGAAAAGCCAAGATTAGAGAATGGTGCAAATTCCCTCTATTTGTATCATTTATACTTCCAGAGAATTTAGCTTTTCTTCGTGCAAAATTTGGTTGCATGGGAACAGAATTTTAATTTGTTCGGCTTGTGCTGTTAATTTGTAACAGCACAAGCCGATCCATATCTATTGAGAAGTAAGCCTCATTGAGTTCAGTGGGGCTTACTCCCAGGTAAGTTGTTATAGGATCGCAGCCTAAATTTGCAAAAGAGAAGAGTAGGAAGCCTTCCTAAGCTACTTAGCTACCAATTGAGGCTGTCAGAGGGGGACAAAGCAGCAGTCAAGCACCCTCCATCCTTACTGGATACAACTCTCTCTCCAGCTATACAATGAGGCCATCAGAGAGAGAAGTAGCAGCAACCCTTCCACCATGCTTAGTTACATCCAACTACATGACCTGCTGAAATCTGTAACTAAGAATTTAGAGCTTTTTTCCTCACCCCTCCCAATCCCATTTCCTTTTGTCTCACATCTTTTAGACTATAAAACTGCAGGCAAGGACTGTCTTATTTCTGATCTTTGTAACCTGCTTTGGGCACCTTTCTGGCTTACAAGCAGGTTAAAAATGCTTTATATAAATAAACAAACAAACAAACAAAAACTTAGCTTTCCTAATCTCTCCTTTACACCGTCTTTCTGTATGTAAGAACAAAAGACCCAGAGAATGGTTCCATATTCTATTCAGAATGCTGAGGAATTAAGAATTCCTGCTAAACGATCAGAAGGCAACAAACTTAGATGCACATGTCCAACAGCCTGAAACATTTTAGGAACCAGAATCTAAATATTGTGAAAGAACAACCCCTAGTTATTCTAATGTTAGCCACAATGAGCTCAATTCACCCTGGTTTTACTAAACAGAAGATACGCCAGCATTGCAACTGGTCCCATATGGGGGGGGGTGGGGTGCTAAAAGGTTGTTGCTAAATTTTTTCAGTGTTTAAGCTTTAGTAAACCTCCATTAAAAGGTTTTTATCCTGTTTCCATAGAAACAGAAGATCACCATTTCTGTGAGAATATAAAATCTTTTCAATGTGTTTGGTAGCAATTTTCTCCAAATGACCTCCAGATAATTAACACAATGGTTTAACTCAGGCTTTAACATTATTTTCTACGAACCAAGCTAATTTTCCCTGTTAAAAAATGTAGTGCATTGTTCATACAAGGCAAAAATTGTCCTTGTAACTCGGTGATCTTTTCTGAAGAGCCTCTGTGAATGTGGCCGGTTAATGTTTCTGCTCCTATTAACACATTTGATCTAACCTTGTGGAAAACTACACGTATTTATGACCTCTGTGTCTTTGTCCAATTAGCAATCAGAAAACCAGCAGTACTAAACCAAATAAACGTAGAATTGTCCAATCAATTTATATCTCATTGTGAGAATTTGAACTGCCTTCTTTCTGAAATCATGAGATTGCAGTTGCTTAATCTAAATGCATTTTATTTGATTTAAATCTAACAAAATGCTGTTGCGAAAGGGATATAAACTATGAGGTTCACTTTTTGATATACTCATATAATCCCTATTAGTGTGGGCAGTGAACAGAGACGGCATCACTCCGGTAAAATGAGAAAAGCAAGCAGAAAAGGAAAAAAACAACCCAACTTTACATATATGCTGATGGGATCTGAGCTAGTGGCAATTGACCACTAAAGGTATCTTGGGGTTGTGGTGGATAGCTCAATGAAAACATTGGCCCAGCGTGCAGCAGCTGTGAAAAAGGCAAATTTCATGTTGGACGTAATTACAAAAGGAACTGAAAATAGAAATGCCTATATCATTATTGCCCTTATATACAAATGTATGATGTGACCACCCTTTGAATGGTAGCTGCACCTCAAAAAGAATATTGTAGAGTTGGAAAAGGTGCAGAAAGGGACAACAAAAATATTGAACAACTCCTCTAAAAGGAAATGTTACAGCATTTGGGGCTCTTTTGCTTAGAAAAAGGGTGAGTAAAGGACAACATGATAGTTTTAAATTATGCATGGTGTGGAGAAAGTGGATAGGAAAGGTTTTTCCCATCTCTCATAATATTAGAAGCTGGGGTCAACCAATGAAGCTAAATAGTGGAAGACTGAAGACGGCTAAAAGTACTTCTTCACACAGCACAGAGTTAAACTACAGAACTCACAGCCAGAAGATGTGCTGATGGCCACCAGTTTGGATGGCTTTAAAAGGGGATTAGACAAATTCATGGAGGATCATAGAATCATAGAATAGTAGGGTTGGAAGGGGCCTACAAGGCCATCGAGTCCAACCCCCTGCTCAATGCAGGAATCCAAGTCAGAGCATCCCTGACAAATGGCTGTCCAGCCTCGTCTTGAAGGCCTCCAGTGTGGGAGAGCCCACCACCTCCCCAGGTAATTGGTTCCATTGCCGTATTGCTCTGACACTCAGGAAGTTTTTCCTGATGTTCAGTCGGAATCTGGCTTCCTGTAACTTGAGCCCATTATTCCGTGTCCTGCACTCTGGGATGATCAAGAAGAGATCCTGGCCTTCTTCTCTGTGACAACCTTTCAAGTACTTGAAGAGTGCTATCATATCTCCCCTCAGTCTTCTCTTCTCAAGGCTAAACATGCCCAGTTCTTTCAGTCTCTCTTCATAGGGCTTTGTTTCCAGTCCCCTGATCATCTTTGTTGCCCTCCTTTGAACCCTCTCCAGCTTGTCTGCATCCTTCTTAAAGTGTGGTGCCCAGAACTGGACACAGTACTCCAGATGAGGCCTAACCAGTACTGAGTAGAGGGGAACTAGTACTTCCCGTGATTTGGAAGCGATGCTTCTATGAATGCAGCCCAAAATAGCATTTGCCTTTTTTGCAGCCACATCACATTGTTGGCTCATATTCAGCTTGTGATCGACGACAATTCCAAGATCCTTCTCGCTCGTAGTGTGGTTGAGCCACGTATCCCCCATCTTGTAACTGTGCATTTGGTTTCTTTTTCCTAGGTGCAGAACTTGGCATTTGTCCCTATTAAATGCCATTCTGTTGTTTTCTGCCCAGCACTCCAGTCTATCCAGATCACTTTGAATTTTGTTTCTGTCTTCCAAAGTATTAGCTATCCCTCCCAATTTTGTGTCATCTGCAAATTTGATCAGCATTCCCTGCACCTCCTCCTCCAAGTCATTAATAAAAATATTGAAGAGCACTGGGCCCAGGACTGAGCCCTGCGGTACCCCACTCGTTACCTCTCCCCAGCTTGAGAAGGTCCCATTGATAAGCACTCTTTGAGTCCGATTCTGTAGCCAACTGTGGATCCACATGATCGTTGTTTCATCTAGCCCACTTCGAGCTAGTTTGCTCATCAGGATATCATGGGGCACTTTGTCGAAAGCTTTGCTGAAGTCGAGGTATATGATGTCTACAGCATTCCCACGGTCTACAAGGGAGGTGACTTGATCAAAAAATGAGATCAGATTTGTCTGGCAGGACTTGTTTTTGACAAATCCATGTTGGCTTCGAGTAATCACGGCATTGTTGTCAAGGTGCTTCCAGATGGATTGCTTTATGATCTGCTCCAGAATTTTCCCAGGGATTGATGTCAGACTGACTGGTCTGTAGTTCCCAGGTTCCTCCTTTTTACCCTTTTTGAAGATAGGGACAACGTTAGCCCTCCTCCAGTCATCTGGCACTTCCCCGGTCCTCCATGATTTCTCAAAGAGAATAGACAGCGGTTCTGAGAGTTCTTCTGCCAGTTCCTTTATGACTCTAGGATGCAGTTCATCTGGCCCTGGAGATTTGAACTCATTCAAAGTAATGAGGTGTTCCTTGGCCATATGCCTGTCGATCTCAAGCTGCAATCCTGCCCCTTCAGCCTGTACTTCGCCTTTGCCAGGGGGGTCATAGACCCTCTTTTGGGAGAAGACTGAGCCAAAGTAGGAATTGAGCACCTCTGCCTTTTCTTTGTCCTCTGTTATCATTTTGCCATCCTTATTTAATAGCTGAACAACCATTTCTTTCCTCTGCCTTTTACTATGCACGTAGCTGAAGAAAGCCTTTTTGTTGTTTTTAGTATCCCTCGCTAACCTCACCTCGTTCTCCGCTTTAGCCTTCCTGACGCCATCCCTGCAATTCTGTGCTACCTGCCTGTACTCTTCCTTTGTTACTTGGCCTTCTTTACACTTCCTATATGTGTCCTTTTTTGTTTTCAGGTCATCCCTAAGCTTTTTGTGAAGCCACATTGGCTTCTTCTGTTGTCTTCCACCTTTTCTTCTTGTTGGAATTGTTTGTGATTGTGCCTTGAGAATTTCCTTTTTTAAAAGTTCCCACCCATCTTGGACTCCTTTTCTCGCTAGCATTGCTTGCCATGGGACCTTACTGATCATTGTTCTGAGTTTATTAAAATCAGCTTTCCTAAAATCCAGGGTACGCGTTTGAGTACACTTGGCTTTTGCTTCCCTTAGAACCAAGAACTCAAGTACAACATGGTCGCTTTCCCCCAGAGTTCCTGTAACTGCTACTTTATCCACTAAGTCATCTCTGTTGGTTAGGATCAAGTCAAGGATAGCCGATCCTCTAGTTCCTTCCTCTACTTTCTGTAGGAGGAAGTTATCCGCCACACAAGTCAGGAATTTCCTGGAGGGGCCATGTTTTGCAGAATTTGTCTCCCAACAAATATCGGGGAAATTGAAGTCCCCCATTACTACTACATCATGCTTCCTTAAAACATTGGCTATTTGCTTTTCAAAAGTTTCATCCTTGTCTTCTCCTTGATTGGGTGGCCGGTAGTAGACTCCGACCACCAGGTTCCTTTTATTCTTTGCTCCATTTATTTCAACCCAGATGCTCTCGATGGGGCTACCAAGCTCCTCCTCCTGTATTTCTGTGCAGAGATATGTATTTTTCACATACAGTGCAACCCCGCCTCCCTTTCTGTTCCTCCTGTTCTTTTTGAACAAGTTATATCCTTCAACTGCTGTATTCCAGTCATGAGAGTCATCCCACCAAGTCTCAGTTATACCTATCAAGTCATAATTTCCCTCCTGTATTAAGAGTTCAAGTTCGTTCTGTTTGTTTCCCATACTCTGGGCATTAGTATATAGACATCGAAGACCATGTGCTTCATAGTCTGGCTTTCTTCCTACATGTGTCTGAAGACTATTATTGGGCGCTATCAGAGCTGTTCTCTCCATTGCAGTGCATGCGCCTACGTCCATTGTTACCCCCAACATTACATCTCCCTTCCCCGTAGGATTCAGTTTAAAGCCCTCCTGATGAAGTTCTTCATGCTGTGGCCAAACACATTCTTCCCAGCCTTTGTGAGGTGCAACCCATCCCTAGCCAACAGCCCATCTTCCAGGAAGTATAGCCCGTGGTCCCAGAATCCAAATCTCTCTCGTCGGCACCACCTTCGTAGCCAGTCATTCACCCGGAGTATTTTTCGTTCCCTTTCTATCCCTCTTCTAACTACTGGAAGGATGGATGAGAAAACTATCTGGGCCCATCTTCCAGAGGAGAAGGCCAGCAATGGCTGCTAGTCCTGATAACGTATATGCTACCTCCAGTATCAAGAGGCAGCATGCCTATGTGCACCAGTGGCTGGGGAACATGAATGGGAGGGTGCAATTGCACTCATGACTAGAGATGTAAAAGTCCGGAAATTTTGAGACCATGGGAAAAGAATGTGTTTTTCAGAAAAACTGGAAATTTTGGAAAAACTGAAAAATAAGCAATACTTATTTCTTTAGCGCTCTTTACAGATCCAAAGTCACTTTGTTGCTTTAAGACAGCCTTCCCCAACCTGATGCCCTCCAGATATTTTGAACGTCAGCTCCCATCATCCTCAGGCAGCATGGACAATGGTCAAGAATGCTGGGCACTGTAGTCCAAAACATCTGGAGGGCACCAGGTTGGGGAGGGCTGCTTTAGGAGCATAAAGCAACTTTTAAAATAACCTAAAGTTATTTTATGTATGACTTACTGATAATTTTATGATCAAGCTATTTTAAAACTTTTAAAAGTAAACTGAGTAAATTGTAATTATTGTCTGAACAGATTAGAACTACATTAAATGACTGCTACAGCATCAGAAACACAGGACTCTATAGAACAAAACCCAAGCTGTCAAGAATGCACAATCATGACTCTACTCACATGTAGAAAAAACAAAAATAGTCCTCGGAAAAAATAGTTTTTTCCCTAATTTTCCTGTTGTTTTTCCTGGGCCTTCACTTCTCTACTCATGACCTGCTTGGAGACGTCCCACAGGCAGCTGGTTTCTCACTGTTGGCAGAATGCTGGATTAGACAGGCCTTTGGACTGATCCAGCATGGGGCTCTTATGTTCTTTTATGAATAGATACTGCTGAGTCTCTTCTTGTGATGCTCCTGCTGCATGCATCACGGCCACTACAGGAACAGCACTGAATGGTATTAGCAAATGTTGTGTGGAAATGGGAGAGAGATCCAGGGCCATTGCTCAGTGGTAGAGGACTGTGTTACATGCAAAAGGTCCCACATTCAATCCACAGCCAGAAAAGGCTGCAAAATATTTCTGCCTAAACCAATGGGGAGTTGCTTTCTGTCAGTGTAGACAATACTGGGCTAGATGGACGAAGGGTCTGACTTGGTATAAGGCAGCTTCCAGTGCTCCTGCTAAAAGAGAAAGTGGGAAGAAAGAGAACATGATAGCAGTGGCAAACTGCGGGTCAGGAATGTGAATGTAGTACATCTTTCCCAGTAGAAAGAATGCAGAGCCACAGGAGAAGCTGAGAGGTGTTTGGGTCAGGATGGGCAAGCCTCTAGGTCAGGTTCAGTACTATAACCTAGTTCCTAGCCTCAGCCATTCAAGCAAACAGGAGAACTTCCCCACCTTCCCTATTGCTTCTAAGATGTCAAGCCCTGGTGGGCTCAGAGAATATTCTGCACAGTGGCATTTCCACTGGGTTGTCTGGCCCTGTACACTGTAGGTATGGGAGATCACTGGGGAGCCATACAAAAGCCACTTTTGAGCTCTTTGGAGAAATACTGGGCTATAAGTGTCATAAATACATAGATAAATGCCTGGGGCCCTCATGTAACTCTTCCTAGTTTATCAGACTCAGCACTCATCATTCCATGGATGACCTCGTGCTAACAGCCCAGGGCTGCCCTTGTTCACTTTTGCTGAGTCTTGCTTGCCTTTGCTCACTCCTTGCCGTCTGTCTATGGACTGCCATTATTAGCTGCCTAACAGGTGGCCAAGGAAAACGTAGGAGGCTAATGGCTGTGGATGGAGCTGCTTGAGAAAATGCAATGGACTGACATGCAGGGCCATGCCAATAAGGTCTAGGCTGAAAGTGATACATTAAGCCTGTACAGGAAGGGAATGTATTCAGCTATTTGGTTATTTTCTTGTAAGCCAGTCCACACATATGTCACGGTCCAGGACCCCAAACCTTTGCCTTAGAGGATCTTGACCTCTCATCAGCAGAAAACGAAGATCCTGAGTTGATGGTTCAGGCAGAGGACATCACGAGGCTTCCATCTACTCAAGACCCAGTACGCCAAGAAGGCCCCAGAGACCTGCCCCCACCCCCATGGCTGGACTCTGACCAGCCATGAAGCCCCAGCATGCCACAGCCACCCCCACATCATCACAGCCTAAGACTGCTAAAACAGATCAGGCCCCCAAGGCCTTAGTTCACGTGGAGCCGAGGCTAATCAGCCTAACCCATATTTAAGGCTCAGTCATGATCTGCTGCTTGTTGGAGCAACATACAGACAAGCTTATCTGGCTTGTAGCCACAACACCTCTTGGAGTTCTTTGTGGTATTGTTCTTTTCCTGTCCCTGCCTCCCTAAAAAACTTGACTTGTCCAAGACCTTGGTGAAAACTCAATCCATAATGTAACCCAGGCCTCACCAGCATCCAGTGACGTTAAGCCCTCACCATGACAAAGGCAGAACAGAAGAGTATTCCCTTGGGTAGCTTCCACTATCACCAAGGTACATTTCGGAGCCTTGCAGATGAGAAGAGTTGCTGCTGCAGATGAGATCCATGAGCTGCCAGTTAGCATGTATATTGCCCTCATAGCTAGATGATTCCTTTGAAAATATCAGTCACAACATAATGTGTGAACAGATATGAGCCTGGCTATTAGGGAAAGCCTGGTGGTAGGGGTCGTGGCGGGGGGGATGGCAGGAGAACGAAAGGTTCCCACCTGTCACTTCTCCACTTCAACACGTCCCTGTCACACCTTGCATTCTAAGACACAGACCTGCCACTGTAACATCTGGTTTGGCCCTAGAGGAACTGAAAAATTAGGTGTTACCTTCACGTACGCAAGCTGTTCAAAACAATGTCATCAAAACCCGCATCCACCTATCATTTAATCCCTGACATAAGCCTGACAGTGCTTTCTCGTCAGCTGAGGTCTGGAGAAGAGGCAAATTTTTTTCTCATTTCTCCTCTGAAAAAAACCCAGCTTTGCAGGGGAAGCAGCGCATTTGTGAAACATACAAAATGGTAGTAATCATGGGGCCTACGTGCAGCGTCTTAAGCAATCAAGGCACAGAGTTAAGCATAGTCAGATGTGCCTATTCCCAAACTGGCCACCTCTGATGAGCCAGCTGTGAGCTACAATTGCCACATTCTAATTTAGGGAAAAGTTGGGGGAAGGAGGAGGCATCTGAATCTACACAGGATTAACATAATTATTCACAGCAGGATGCTGCGGAATTAATTTAGCCAATCAGAATTCCAGTTGGGGGCTGGGCATGTGCAAGGCTAAATATGACGGGGAGGAAGATAAGCAAACACAGCAAAGGCAGCAGCAAAAATGCTACTTGCGTCTTGCTAATGTTTTGATTATTCGTCACTCACTAGAACTGGAAGACGACCAAGTGAAAATGTAAGTATTACACAGAGGTCCTTGGCTCTCATAAACCGACTTGAAATTAGAGAAACTGTGAATGTGTGTCAATAAGAAACTAAGCAGCATGAATGTCATTACTGAGACACCATGTAAACTGCAAACTGGACAAATGTATATTCCTTGGCAGTAGTGCAGTGGGATGTCTACAATAAACATATTAAAGGGCCTCCAGAGGTGGAGGATGAATCTAGTCCAGAAGCTTCTTGTCCAAGGCTGAACATGGAATGGGGAGGGACTGCAATTCAGAACAGGGCATATGCTTTGCATGCAGAAGGTCCCAGGTTCAATGCCTGGAACTTCCAGTTAAAAAGTTCAGGGTGCTTAAGACCTGTGAAAGCCAGTGCTCAGTCAGTGAATTCAGTACTGGGCTAGTCTAACCTGGTACAAGGCAATTTCCTACATCCCTAACAGGTCTATATGTATGGGTCTTGGATGGCCCCTGATATATAGGAAACTCCCTTATATGGAGTCAGCCTAGTGATCCATTTAGCCAAGTACTGTGTACTGGTCACGTCCAAATCCCTATGACCCAAGGGAGGATCCGTGGACACTGAGCACAGGGATCACCATCAGAACAATCCCTGGAGGACCTACACAAGGGAGAACCTTGTTTATTTATTTTACTTTTTTATTTGTTAAAACATTTAACTGCCCTTCATGCTTGCCTATACCACAGCAATGTTTACAATACAATAAAAACTCCAAAACCACATCACGTTAGAGACCAAACCTGCTCCACCTCTTCTGGTGCAGAGGACTTTTCCTTTGAATTCTCAGCCAAAGAGGAAGCCCGCCGCCACAAGACCTCCTAGAGCCATACCAGAACCCAGAAGGTGCACAGCTAGAAAGTCTGACTTGCCTTCAGCCCCACGTTAAGCCTTTGTTGGAGCAACATGTCAGGATTGGGCCCAGGCTCCCTGATTTGGTTTCTGAGTCAGATTCACAGTCGGTGGCAGAGCCAGAAGAAGCCCAGCCAGGACAGGGAGCGGGAGAGGAAATCCCCCAAAACTCTCCAGGAGTCAGTGAAGAACCTTCCCAGGGGCCTATTGGCCAGGCTCAGAGACCATCTTCCCCCCTCCCCATGGGAACCTGGTCTGTGTCAAAGGGGGAGGAGGAACTGGCATTAACATATGCCAGAGCTCACCGCCAAGTTAAGCGGACGGACCTGAGAGGTGGGAGGTGTTCTGCCAGAGTGATGGCCTGTCAGAAGTTGAGTCAAGAGGACCCTCCCTGAAGGGAGGAGCCCAGAAAAAGCTTGTGTAGCACTGTGAAAGATCCATTCAGTAGCTGAAAGGCAACTGTCCTGTTTCAATAGTTCTCTTAACAAAAGTTATGTTTTATTAATTAGGCCTAGAGGGCAGCTAAGTCCTGTCAGACTCAGAATGACAGGACTTGAAGCATACTTTCTCAACTTCTAGTTTCCTAGACAATTGGGGGGGACTGAAATAGGCAGCCAAGCAGTGCTTCCACAGACTAGCCATCTGGGATCTCCAAAGCACACCAAGGATCTCTTCTCTTACCTCCTCCTGATCGTCTACTTGGTTATACAAGGTAGAATGTAATGACCATTCCACAAGAGGGCCTCAAGCTGGTGGCAGAGTCACCATGCCCTATCTGCTCTTGTCAGTGCTCTGGATGAATATGCTGTTTGCACACAGATCTGAGGAATGCATCCTGTCCCTTTGAGATCAGGGCCCTCTGAAGTGATGATATTGTACACCATCAGCCCATTTTTCATGCCAGAACTCTGCCTAAGTGGAGAAAGCAGTGCCCGTTGAGTTTCCTGGAAAAGCTAAACTTGCATCCTTGCTTCTGGTAATAATGAGAAAATGACAGGAAGGCTGGTGCCATTTTATATCTTGCAATAATGGTTGATCTATGCCACTGCCAATGACAACTATGATTCAATCTATAAGGATATAGGGCCTTGTGATGAAAGTGGTATAACTGCAAATCCTGATTAACAATCACTGCAACACTAAAATGGGTTCCCATAGCAACAGGACAGAAATTATACAACAAACGGCTTTGCCGTATCAAATAAATTATTCTGTGAAATGTTCCTTTTTCGGAAATCATTTGGCTTTCTGCTGCGTTGACGCTTAAAAGTCTGGCAAGTGCTACTTCAGATGCTTGCGCCATACCTCTCAAAAAAGATGCTAAATTCCATCATCATTTGCAATTCAAATATCTGAGAGCTGCTTTTCTCAAATACATGCAGAAAACCACAAGGCGCAAACTGATTGAAGGTAGCTTTGACCAAATTAAAACAGGCAGCTTGTTTCTGACTCTAGGCCGTTACTTGTTTTGCCCAAAACATAGCATAAAGCTTCTGACCCACCTATGAATTGCTTGATTTAAGGTTTCTTTCCTATGTCTTTCCCATTCTTTGACAAATAGCATCACTTCCTTAGGAAAGCACACACCTCTATTTTTCACACATGAAAGAGATTTTGATGCATTTGAATTGCTAGCCCACCCAATCTCAAAGGCCCTAGGCAAGTAACCACACATAAAGCATCCATAAAATAGTCAGTTATAATCCAATGAAAGAGAGATAAATACTGTCATTGGTAACACATACACATGCTGTTTCAATCCAGCGGCTATTATTTATTTCCAATATTTATACCTCTCAAAAAGCAAAACAGCTTACAAAATATTGTAAAATCACACTCCAACAATAAGACTAAAACCAGGTAATACAAAACAGACAAAAGGAAAAGCACAGCATGAAACAGTTGTTGTTGTTGTTCAGACGTTCAGTCCTGTCCGACTCTTCGTGACCCCATGGACCATAGCACGCCAGGCCTTCCTGTCCTGTACTCTCTCCCGGAGTGTGCTCAAGTCCATATTCATTGCATCAGTGATGCTATCTAGCCATCTCATCCTCTGCCGTCCCATTCTCCTTTTGCCTTCGGTCTTTCCCAGCATCAGGGTCTTTTCCAGAGAGTTTTCTCTTCGCATTAGGTGGCCAAAATATTTCAGCTTCAGCTTCAATATCTGTCCAGTCAGGGTTGATTTCCTTTAGGATGGACTGATTTGGCCTCCTTGCAGTCCAGGGGACTCGTAAGAGTCTTCTCCAGCACCACAGTTCGAAAGCATCGATTCTTCGGCGCTCAGGCTTCCTTATAGTCCAGCTCTCACAGCCATACGTTACTACTGGGAAAACCATAGCTTTGATTATGCGGACCTTTGTCAGCAAGGTGATGTCTCTGCTTCTTACTATGCTGTCTAGGTTTGCCATAGCTTTCCTCCCCAGGTGCAAGCGTCTTTTAATTTCATGGCTACAGTCACCGTCTGCGGTGATCTTGGAGCCAAAGAAAATAAAATCTGTCACTGCTTCCATTTCTTCCCCTTCCATATGCCAGGATGTGATGGGGCTAGGGTTGGCGGAGAATTTCTCCACGAATCTTCGGGAGGCCGAGCGCCGACACATTCGGCCCCCCGAAAGTGTTGGGGAAATTCTCCGCCGGCCCCCCTGCCCCCCCCCCCGGATGGGACTTACCTTCGGCGAATGTCCCTCTCGGCGGCGGGTCCCGGCGGCGGTTCGGCAGCGTTTCGTCGGGGGCGGGGGCCAGTCTCCTGAACGGCTGCCGCTGCCGCCATTGCAAAAAAAAAAAGTAAAGTAAAAAAAAACCACACACACGCGTGATAGGCTACATAACGATTTACGTAGCCCATCACGGCTAGATTTCCAAAGTCAGCCATGATAGGCTACGTAAATCATCACGTAGCCTATCACGGGTGACTTTGGAAAAAAAAAAAAAAGCATGTACGCAAATGGCAGCGCCCATGGGGCGCCGCCATTTGCATTCCTTATTTTGGCACATCCAGTCTACGTAAAGATTTACGTAGACTACGGCGAATATAAGGGAATGCTATTTGCGTTGCCCTTATTTTCGCCGTAGTCTACGTAAATCTTTATGTAGACTAGACGTGCCAAAATAAGGAACGCAAATGGCGGTCCCCATGGGAGCCGCCATTTGCGTACGCAATTTTTTTTTTTCTTCAAAGTCACCCGTGATAGGCTACGTGACGATTTACATAGCCTATCACGGCTGACTTTGGAAATCTAGTCGTGATAGGCTACATAAATCGTTACGTAGCCTATCACGGGTGTGTGTGTGTGTGTGTGTGTGTTTACTTTTTTTTTCGCGGCCGGGTAGACGGAGCGCTCCTACCCGGCCTGAATTTCGCCGGCGAGGGATAAGGGCGCCTTCCCCCCAGCCTGAATTTCGGCCGGGCGAGGCAGGGCGCCTCCCCCCTTCGCCTGAACTTCGGGGGGAGAACCAAAGCGCCTCCCCCCACCGCGAAGCAAGCTGCGGGACAAGGTAAGTCCCTTTCGTCCATCCCTAGATGGGGCCAGATGCCATGATCTGAGTTTTTTTAATGTTGAGTTTCAAACCAGGTTTTGCACTCCCCTCTTTCACCCTCAACAAGAGGCTCTTTAGATCCTCTTCGCTTTGTGCCATTAGGGTTGTATCATCTGCGTATCTGAGATTGTTGATAATTCTCCCGGCAATCTTAATTCCTACCTGTGATAAAAAGTCAGCCCCAGATAAAGCAGTCCTTCCTCATAAAAGATTTTTGAAATGGAAGAATCTCGCAGGCCTTCCGGAAGGTCTGTGAAGCAAGGCACAGCCACTGGCAGGCAACTCACACCACAGAATGGGATCTACAGAACTGGTGGAGAAAAGAATAGGCTAAAGGCTAGAAAGTCTTCAAGGAGCTTTAGATTTGTGAGACACTCACATACACCTCTTTCAGGGTGCTTGATGTTCCAACTTGCTGTAGACCATGTAAAGGCCGTCTCAGCTAGTTTCAGATATTTTACTGGGACAGGAGTGATATTAAAGTGGGACAAGCAGTCTTTTCATTATACTAAGTCTCAGCAAAATAGTAGGACTTTATATGTCAAAATGAGTCTCTTCAAATGTGCCTGGAAAATAACAACATCTCTCATGAACTTGGTTCCATTGAGAGAGATCACAATGGAATGCACTTGGGAAGGGAAAATATAAATATATCCTTCCCCATCATGGCTGAATGAAGATCAGTTCTGATGTTACACATTGCTGAACAGAAAGTGGCATGTAAGTAATGTGAAACATTGCTGCTTTTCCTCTGCATGTATCTTTCATTGTATCATGCTGGGGGTTTTCACCACTGATTCCTCTTCTACACACTTACATACATACACACACACACACACACACACACACACCAGGGTTTGTATCAGAAGGTCATTACTTCCATTCACCCCAATTTTGAACCAAAAAATCTTGTATGGCATAGTTGCAGTAGAGAAAACATGTGAACACATCCCCAAATTAATTTAGAGATACAATTATGTTAATGTTCCTCACAAAGATCCATGGGTGCATCTTTGGGCATAAAATAACTTTTTGAAAACCAAGAAAAATCTCACCTACTGGCTTGCATCAGAACTTGGGCTCCACCAGAAATCCTTGCCCTTTTACATGTTTACAATGTCTACAACAGTGCTACTGCCATGTTGGCTACTACTCTAAACAATCTCTTTAACTAGACACCTTTGAGGTTTTCCTATGCTGATGTTTCTTCTCAGTAACATTTTTTAGAAGACAAAGTCAGGAGAAGGGGGGAAATGCCCAGTAGGTGAAGTATTTCCTCCTAAAATAATACAAACCTGATTCTATTTACCCAGAAATGTCAGCCAAATTGCTTTATTATGCTGACTACAATATTTCATTTGCAAAAATAATTTTCAAGTACCATTTTTTACCCTTCAAGTTGGAAATCTAAAATAACTACAAACTGACAGTGTTGCAATTATGGAAGCAAATGATAATATTCTTCATTGATTTTCATTGTGAAAAGTTTCCAAGTTGCAAATAACTCTCTAGTGATTTATTTCTGCATAAATCTATTGGGATTTCTTCAGCAACCAGACATATTTTAAATAAAATGTATTAATAACAAAACTTACAACCATAATTCCAAAATAGCAATCAATGCCAACTCCGATTCTTTCATTCTTCCTCATAATACTTCATGCCTGTAGGGTGCACAAAACTGATTTCTACTTATTTGTATAAATTTACCTAGAGTCAAAGTCACAACACTAGCTGCCACTGACAGAGTCAAAAACTTATTTAAATATTTTTATACTGCCTGAAATTATATTCCCAGGCCAGTTTATGAAAAGAACAAACAATTAAAATGTAAATAAACAAAATATTTATGTATTACATTTCTGAACTGCCCAATAGCTGACAGTCAATACAAATACAAATTTTGTATATAAATACAAAATGACATAATAAACAAAAAATCACATATAAATCAAGAGGCATTATAGACAAGAATCTTTGGAGAATTCATAAAACATTGTAATTTCCTGATAAGCATGACATCAATAAATGTATTTAAGAGAGGGCTATCTGATACAGAATTCAGTTCTATTCTCCCTCAAGCCAAGAGCAATATTTCCTGTGACTTAAGAAGAGAGGGTAACATGCAGTAGTTATCAACTTTTACAGATGTTGGACCCTCACTGAACTCCAAGCTCATATATGAAACTTCCTTTTTATCTTACATAATATTTTTACATTTACTACATCTATCTTGATTAGGGATGGGCGGATTCCAGACCTGCTGCTCCGGTGGGGAATCCACCCTTGCGGAATCAGTCCCTCCCCCCGGAATCCTCTTCGGCTGGCTCTGCTCCATGGCAATTCTGCGGAGCCAGCCACTGGCTCCACAGCACCAGCGATACAGTCGCCATTGCCGTGCCGTATCGCTGGCTGGGGCTGACTCTGGATGCAAATGGCATCCATTACGCCATCTGCAGCCATAAAGCTCTTAGATTAAGCTAAATGCAGCCGTAAATGGCTAGCCTATCACGTGAAAAACCACAGATGCAAATGGCGTAGCAGACGCCATTTGTGGTAGTAAAGCCCTTAGTTTAAGCTAAGTGCGGCCATATCGCTGGTGCTGCGGAGCCGGCCGGTGGCTCCACAGAGTCGCAGAGAGGAGGATCCAGCTCCGCACAGGTCCGGAGGGAGGTGGAGGTGAGTAGTGATGTTCTACCACAGACTCCGGAGGCCAGATTCTAAAGATTGGGGTCTGTGGCAGAATTTTCCGCCATCCCTAATCTTGATCAGGCTTCCCCAACCATTGGCCATGACGGCTGGGAATGATGGGAGCCATAGTCCAACACATCTGGAGGGTGTCAGGTTGGGGAAGCCTGATTTAGATCTATCATGACCTCTTCTTTTCCTTCCCCTTTTCCTTTCTCTATTTGTTGGGTCTTTCTCCTTCTCTCTCCCAAAATTGGTTTTTTACACCAATGGTGCAATCCACTTTAGGTAAGCTCAAAAACCAGTTGTAGATTAGGACAAACCTGTTAAAGTCCAGTGTTCTAAAGCACAGTGCGTTGTTGGTATTGGGCGCTGGGTAGGTGGAGGACAAAGGAGTAAGTCTACACCAGTCTTCTCCACCATGGTGCTCTCCAGATATGTTGGGACTGCAACTCCAGTCATCCCCAGCCAGCATAGTCATTGGTCATGCTGGCTGAAAATGATGGGAGTTGCATGGGGAAGGCTGGTCTACACAGTTGCAAAGTGTAGTGTAATACAGTCAGTAGGAGTTTTGATACAAGAATCCCAAATTTGAGTCTGAGCCCTACTGAGACTGTCGCATCCTGAACTGAACACTCCAAGGAGTGCTCACTGTTGCTGAGAAGAGCAGAATTACAGTTTCTTGATTCTTGGGAACAATGTTTCTGTTTCAACAATCTAAACAAGAAATTGACCTTTTGTGCCACTGCATTACATTGTTTACTCATGTTCAGCTTCTTCCCTTATTTTCTGCTTCTTTCTTTTCTGCACTGGATCTCCTCCTGCCAGGCCCATTGTCCTTGAGATTAGCTGTGCACAGCCCAGAAAATATGTAGCACACTAAATCACGAAGCCTCGACATGAGTATTTACAGTTGTAACAGCTACAGAACATAGCTGAACAGAGGCTAAGCAAAAGCCATTTGCCTGTAGCATATAAAAACAATGTCCTCCAGATGACTAAACAGGGAAGTGTTACAAATGCGTCATTCCCCACCCCACCCCCCTTATTTTAGGCCACATATAAGGAAGAGTAAGGAAATTTTTGTGGCTACCATGTTTTGCAGAATTATTTGCAAGTCTAGTTGACTCTCAGTTAACTGGGATGGCAAAAAATCCCAACTTCACATATAACCTGATGGGATTGATTGATTTGATTGATTTATTAGCCACCCATCTGGCCAGCTACCTGGCTACTCTAGGCAGCGTACAATACAAACAACACAAAATACAACATAATCACCAAAGCAACATTGCTCTAAAAAAAAAAAAAAACCTAGCCCACCCCAAATACCCACCTGAACAGTCAGATTTTCAAAGCCAGGTGGAAGCTCATCAAAGAGGGGGCATGGCAGAGGTAACTAGGGAGGAAATTCCACAGAGAGCGGATCACCACAGAAAAGGCCCTCTCCCTAGTCCTCACCAGCTTAGCGGTTCTGGCTGATGGGACAGACAGAAGGCCTTCCGAGGCCGATCTCATTCAGCGGTGTCCCTGGTGTTGCTGGAGGCACCCCTTAAGATAGACTAGACCGGAACTGTATAGATTTTTAAAGGTCAATACCAACACCTTGAATTGGGCCTGGAAAACCAGTGCTGCTCCTTCAGCACTGGAGTGATATGATCTCACCAGTGTTGCCTTTAATCAGGCAGGCCACCGTGTTCTGCACCAGCTGCAACTTCCAAATTGTCTTCAAGGATATCCCCACATAGAGCACATTACAGTAATCTAGCTGAAAGGAAACCAGGAGCATGAACTACTGATGGGAGCAGATGGTTAGGGAGGGAGGGGCGCAGCCGCCATATCAGATAGAGTTGGTACAGCACCACCTGGCTCACGGCTAACCCCTGAGCCTCCATGGACAGCTGGGAGTCTAAAATGACCCCCAGGCTGTGGACCTGGTTCTTCAGGGATAGCCAAACCCCATTCAACACCAGGTCAACATCTCCCAACCTCTTCCTGTCTCCCACCAAAAGTACTTCGGTTTTGTTGGGGTTCAGTTTCAGCTTAATCCTTTCCATCCAGCCACTCACCAAGTCCAGACACTTGGACAGGGTTTCTACAGCCACCCTTGGTGAGGATTTAAATTAGAGGTAGAGTTGCATGTCATCCGCATATTGGTGACCCTGCACCCCAAACCTCCTAATGATAGTCCCCAGTGGCGTCACATAGATGTTCAATAACATCAGGGAGAGAATAGAACCCTGTGGCACCCCGCAAATCAGCAGCCAAGGGTCTGAAGTCCCCTCCCCCAGAGTTATCCTCTGTTACCTGCCAGAGAGGAAGGAACAGAACCATGTAATACAGTGTCCCCTATGCCCAATCCCCCCAGGCGGTCCAGGGGGATACCGTGGTCAATGCTATCAAAAGCTGCTGAGAGATTGAGGAGAACAAGGAAGGAGCATTCACCCCTATCCAGAGCCTTCCCCATATCATCCACCAAGGCGACCAAGGCTGTTTCTGTCCCATGCCCAGGCCTGAAGCCCGACTGAAATGGATCCAGATAATCGGCTTCTTCCAAGTGTGCCTGCAACTGCAAAGCCATCACCCACTCAATCACCTTGCCCCAAAACAGCAGATTTGAGATTGGGTGAGAGTTGTTCAAGTCTTGGGGATCCAAGGAGGGCTTCTTAAACAGCGGTCTTATCACTGACTCCTTGAGGGCTGATGACATCACTCCCTCCTCAAGGGAGGCATTCACCACCACCTTGTCCCCTCCCTCAGTCTCTCCCTGCAGCTCATAATGAGCGAAGATGGGCAAGGATCAAGTAAGCAGTTGGTCAGCCTTAAAGATGAAAGCACCTTGTCCACTTCCTCAGAAGGAAGAAGCTGGAACCGATCTGAGCTAGTGGTGACCAACTGAGAGAGATCTTAACAGCTCAATGAAAATGTCAACCCAGTGTGTGGCCTCTGTAAAAAAGGCAAACTCTATGTTAGGCATAATTAGAAAAGGAATTGAGAATAAAACTACCAATATCATACTGCCCCTATATAAATCTATGGTGCGACCACACCACCTGTGTACAGTTCTGATCACCACACCTAAAAAAAGATATTGTAGAGCTGGAAAAAGTGCAGAAAAGGGCAACTAAAATAGTAAAGGTGCTGGAACATCTCCTGTATGAGGGAAGGTTACAACAGCTGGGATTGTTTAGCTTGGGGAAAAAAGAGGGTAAGGGGAGACATGATAGAGGTGTCCAAAATTATGCATGGTGTGGAGAATGTGGATAGGGCAACATTTTTCTCCCTCTCTCATAATACTAAAACCCCAGGTCATCCATGGCGGAGAATTCCGCCACGGATCTCAGGCCCCCTGAAATCCGTGGTGGAACGAAGCCCCCCCCCGCCCCCCCCGCCACGTGAAGTGGGCCCGGAATGGAGCGCCTACCTGCTTCCGCAGCTGCCATTCACTTCGTCCATATAGCCATGATAGGCTACGTAAATACTTATGTAGCCTATCACAGCTAACTCAGGGACGCCACTTGTGTCCCTGCGGAAGCTGTGTTAGGCTACGTAAGTATTTACGTAGCCTATCACAGCAAAACTAAGGGAACGCAAATGGCGGCAGCTATGGCAGCCACCATTTGCTTTCCCTTTTTTCCCCACCGTGATAGGCTATGTAAATATTTACGTAGCCTCTCATGGCAAAACAGAGGGGCACAAATGCTGTAGTGGCCGTAAATATTTACGTAGCCTATCATGGCGGGGGGGAAAGGGAACGCAGCCGCCATTTGCGTTCGCTGTTGGGGGGGGGTTTCGTGATAGGCTACGTAAATATTTACATAGCCTATCACGGGCCGGCGTAGGGACGCAAATAGCGTCCCCGACCCAGGATGCCATTTGCGTCCGCACCAGCCCGGCAGCAGCTGGAGGCCCCGCTGCGGGTTGGCCCGGCCGACGGCTCCATGGCCTGGCCGCGGAGCGGAGCCAGCCGGGCAGGATTCCGGGGGGGAGGAACAGA
The DNA here is from genome assembly GCF_057233095.1 of Heloderma suspectum. NCBI lineage: Eukaryota > Metazoa > Chordata > Lepidosauria > Squamata > Helodermatidae > Heloderma > Heloderma suspectum. The sequence continues at coordinate 435,106,574 of NC_139458.1, forward strand.
TCGCCTCCCCCCCCATCGAGGATTCCGGGGGGAGGAATGGATCGCCTCCCCCCACCTGCGGAACCCGGCAGAGCCAGGTAAGTGGGGCTTCATACACCCCTATTCAGGACAGATAAAAGGAAGGACTTCTTCACACAGGGGAGAGTTAAACTATGGAATTTGCTACCACAAGATGTAGTGATGGCCACCAATTTGAATGGCTTTAAAACGGGGTTAGACAAATTCATGGAGAAGCCTATCAAGGGCTACTAGTCCTGATGGCTATGTGCTACCTCCAGTATCAGAGGCAGTATGCCTATGTACATAAGTTGCTGGGGAACATGGGCAGGAGGGCGCTGTTGCACTCACGTCCTGTTTGTGGCTTCCTGGTCGACAGCTGGCTGGCCACTGTGTGAACAGGATGCTGGACTAGATGTACCCCTGGTCTGATCCAGCATGGCTCTTCTTATGTTCTTAAATATACAAATTGACTGGCAACTGTATAATGCATTAAGAACCATATGATGCATTTCTCCTTCAAGACAGTATGGGAAAATCAGGTCCTGGAGCCACATTTTCAAAATCTAAACTACCCCAAGGAGGGGAAAAAAGCCCACTAATAAACATAGGACAATGTATTTTTTTACCAGTTCCTTACAGAAAACCAAAAATCAGCATTCACTATGAAGTACAGAAGAGCAAAGGTTAAGTATCATGCAAAAAGGCTAATTCCTCCTCCTACGAAAAAGTTTTCTTTTTAATAAAACAGTGTTCAGCAGCTAACAGACCTTGAGTACAGATGTCTATGATGAAACAATAGTTTTTCAAAAGCATACAGAGCTTGCCCATCTTGCTCCCTATAATTATGGAGAACACAAACAAAAGCATACTAGGAACAGAACAGCGACACATAACCACATCTCATCAGGGAGGAAACGTAATTGCACTAGGTCAGTTCAAGGGGAAAGGCGCAGGGGAGGGGGCTACTACTATGCCCTTGTTTTGTAAAGCTACAGAGAATACTTAAATGTGATTTTCCCCTGCAACCTTGGGGGTAAAAACAGGACAAAAACAAAACCCCTTAAGACAAATTTATTCTTAGAGAGACTCTCAGACTGACAATAGAGGGACAGGCCAGTATGTCTTAATATGCAAACAGCATTGCACAATTCATCTCTTAACAGAGTGGTGATGGTGGAGAAATTGGGATAATAATGCTCTCATTTTTAAAAAGAGATGCTGTTGTAAAAGTGGTAATAAAGTTGCCAACTCTAGATGAAGAAACAGAGAACTCTGGGGTGGGGAGCAAGACATCAAGTATAATCGCCAAGCTATTTATAGACTCATCTGCAAAGTAGTTAAGATGATGAACTTGGGTTAAAAACTACTAAGACATCTCAATTGAAACTATTTACTTGGAGGTAAACTAATTTCCAAAAAAGAGTGCTTAATCATGCAAGCCTGGAGCTCTTAAACTGACACAGTAACGCTAGCAACTATGGCTTCCTATACATTTGCAAGCCCAATTCAAATTCCTAAAGCAGGGTGCGGAACTCAGGCCCTGGAGCCAAATCCAGCCCCCTCGGGTTCCCCAGGAGGCCACTCCCCTTCCCCTGATCCCACCCACTTTTCCCCAACCACTGACCATTTGGTGTGTTTTTTGGCTTTTGTACATTTTCCCCCATTCTAAAAGCATGAAATGCCTCTCCAAAAGTTAGTTACTGGAACAGCTTTAAGCCAACATATGTGTGAGTATGGGGGGGGGGGTTGGCCCCACCCCTTTTGACCCCAGCTACCACTAGAATGTGGCCCCCGAGAGCTTCTCCAAAGCTGAGAGCTTTGGCCCTCAGGCTGAAAGAGGTTCTGCATCCCTGCCCTAAATGGTTTGGGACTAGGTTATACAAAGGGCTGCCTTCACCCATATGACTCTGCCCTCGTGGCATGATTTGCTTCAGAGGCTCTGCTTATGTGCCCACCTGTAACATCAGTTAGCCTATCAAGCACATGGGACAGCGCCTTCTCTCTGGTGGCTCTTTAGCTTTGAAATGCCCTCTTGATGGAGTTGCACCTTTCCTCCCCTATTCAATCATTTAAATGAACCTTAAAATCCTCTCTTTTTAAGGCTGCTTTTGACTATCCTGCAAAAAATCCTACAAAAAATCCTACACTTTCCATCGCTGCTTGCAAGGGTAGGAAGCTCTGCAGCGTTGTAAGGCAAGTTGAGATCCAGTGCTCCTGCTGCTGCTGCCTCGTTGGGGTTCAACCTCCACCTGTGGGACTTCTACTCTGCCTCCTTGCAGAGCCAGGTCCAACCAAGTGCTTCCTATCTTCAAAAAGGGTAAAAAGGAGGAACTTGAGAACTATAGACCAGTCAGTCTGACATCAGTCCCTGGGAAAATTCTGGAGCAGATGATCAAGGAATCGATCTCTAAGCACCTTGAGAACAATGCAGTGATTACTCCAAGCCAACATGGATTTGTCAAGAACAAATCCTGCCAGACGAATCTAATCTCATTTTTTGATCAAGTAACCTCCTTTGTGGACTGTGGCAATGCTGTGGACATAATATACCTCGACTTCAGCAAAGCTCTCAACAAAGTGCCCCATGATATCGTAATGAGCAAACTAGTTCAAAGTGGGCTAGAGGAAACAATGATCCGGTGGATCCACAGTTGGCTTCACAATTGGACTCAAAGAGTGCTTATCAATGGGACCTTCTCAAACTGGGGAGAGGTAATGAGCGGGGTACCGCAGGGCTCAGTCCTGGGCCCAGTGTTCTTCAACATCTTTATTAATGACTTGGAGGAAGAGGTGCAGGGAATGCTGATCAAATTGCAGATGACACAAAATTGGGCAGGATAGCGAATACTTTGGAAGACAGAAACAAAATTCAAAGTGATCTGGATAGACTGGAGCGCTGGGCAGAAAACAACAGAATGACATTTAATAGGGACAAATGCCAAGTTCTGCACCTAGGGAAAAGAAACCAAATGCACAATTACAAGATGGGGGATACGTGGCTCCACAACACTACAAGCGAGAAGGATCTTGGAATTGTTGTCGATCACAAGCTGAAAATGAGCCAACAATGGTGATGTGGCTGCAAAAAAGGCCAATGCTATTTTGGGCTGCATTAATAGAAGCATAGCTTCCAAATCCCAGGAAGTACTAGTTCCCCTCTACTCAGCACTGGTTAGGCCTCATCTGGAGTATTGTGTCCAGTTCTGGGCACCTCACTTTAAGAAGGATGCAGACAAACTGGAGAGGGTTCAGAGGAGGGCAACAAAGATGATCAGGGACTGGAAACAAAGCCCTGTGAAGAGAGACTGAAAGAACTGGGCATGTTTATCCTGGAGAAGACTGAGGGGAGATAGGATAGCGCTCTTCAAGTACTTGAAAGGTTGTCCCAGACAGGAAGGCCAGAATCTCTTCTCGATCATCCCAGAGTGCAGGACACGGAAGAATGGGCTCAAGTTACAGGAAGCCAGATTCTGGCTGAACATCAGGAAAAACGTCCTGACTGTTAGAGCAATATGACAATGGAACCCATTGCATAGGGAGGTGATGGGCTCTCCACACTGGAGACATTCAAGACGAGGCTGGACACCCAACTGTCGGGGATGCTCTGACTTGAATTCCTGCATTGAGCAAGGGGTTGGACTCGATGGTCTTGTAGGCCCATTCCAACCCTCCTATTCTATGATTCTATGACCCCACTCCCAGCTGTAACATCTTTGGGAGCTGGGGCATAAAACTCAGGCCCCAGCAGTGGAGCCACTTTGGGGGAACATCAGGGCAAGGGCCTGTCCCGCTGCTTGAAAGGAGGGGGGGGGACTGCTTGCCTCAGTGTGGCCTGCAGGACTGCCTGCACTAGACATAGGTTTTTTTAAAGAAGGGGGAGGACTTGGGAGCCAGAGAGCAGCCGTTACAGTTCTACAGGGCAGAAGGAGATATGGAAGAGGGAGACAGTCACACTCTAAGGGCAGAGTATATGCCGATAGAGTGTTGACTGTCCCCAAATTGTCCCCCAACTCAGATAATTTGGATGGCCCTGGTAAGAGACCCCCCGGATTGAAACTGCTGCTGCTGAATGCCAGGTCGGTGAATGGTAAAACAACTGCTATCCAGGAGCTGATCCTGGATGAGCACAGTGACCTGGCCTGTGTTACAGAGACCTGGTTGGATGGGGGGGGGGTAATTTCTCTCAGCTCTGCCCTCCAGGGTTCTCTGTTCACCAGAAGGCAAGACCTGGGGGGCAGGGAGGTGGAGTGGCAGTGGTCTATCGGGATTTGATCCCCCTGACCAGATGCCCTATCTCACAGTCTGCTGGGTTCATGTGTATGTATTTGAAGGTGGGTGCCCGGGACAGAATAGGGATTCTGTTGTTGGACCATCCACCCCACTGCTCAGCAGTCTCCCTTCCTGAGTTAGCTGGGGTAATCTCAGGGTTGGTGTTGGAGACCCCTCAGCTTGTTGTGCTGGGGGATTCCAACATCCATGCTGAGGCTGCCTTGTCGGGAGCGGCTCAGGACTTCATGTCCACCATGACAACCATGGGTCTGTCCCAAAAGGCACCTGGCCCCACCCATGCTGCTGGGCACACTCTGGACCTCATTTTCTGTGCTGGATGAGGCGATAGTGATTTCAGAGTGGAGGAACTCTGTATAGCTCTATTGTACCTGGTGGAGTTTAGACTTGCTGGTACTTGGAACCTCTGCAGGGGTGGAGGGCCGATTAAGATGGCCCACCCCTGTAAGCTGATGGATCTGAATGGTTTCCTGATGGCTCTTGGGGATTTTCCTGTTGCCTTGGCAGGCAATTCTGTCAAAGCCCTGGCTGATCTCTGTAATGGAGAAATGACCAGGGCCATGGACACAATCGCTCCTGAGCGTCCTCTCATGAAGTGGAGCCACACCAGCACCCTGGTTTTCTAGGGAGCTGGCGGTGATGAAACAGGAGAGAAGACGACTAGAGCGACGTTGGCAGAATACTTGGAGTGAGTCCGATCGAACACGGCTAGAGCCTATTTGAAGGCTTACTCTGTGGCAATATGGGCAGCAAAAAAAAAAAAATTTCTTACCACTATTGCATACGCAAAGAGCCATCCGGGGAGCTGTTTCGAGTGGTCAGGGGTCTTTTATTCAGAAACCAACAAGAGGAGAACTTAAATTGCTCGACACCCTGCTGTGAACAATTCGCTTAGCACTTTGCAGACAAAATTGTTTGGATCAGCTCTGACTTGGACGCTATAGTTGATACAGACCCAGAGGATGTAACTTTGTCCCCTGCTTGTCCAGTGTTGTTGGATACTTTTCAATTTGTGCAGCCTGAGGATGTGGACAGGATTCTGGGAGGGGTGAGATCCACCACGTGTGTTCTAGATCCTTGCCCTTCCTGGCTCATAAAAGCAGCCAGACGTGGATTGGCCGAGTGGGTAAGTAGAGTGGTTATGCCTCCCTTAGCCAAGGCAGAGTTCTAGCCTGCCTGAAGGAGGCGGTGGTGAGACCTCTGTTAAAAAAGCCCTCCCTGAACTCCACCATATTGGATAATTATCGGCTGGTCTCCAATATTCCATTTCTGGGCAAGATATTGGAGCATGTAGTGGCCTCCCAACTCCAGGGATTCCTGGATGAGACAGATTATCTAGACCCATTTCAGTCTGGCTTCAGACCCAGTTATGGGACAGAAACAGCTTTGGTCGCCTTGGTGGATGACCTATGCTGGGAACTAGACAGGGGGAATATGTCCCTGTTGGTTCTGCCGGACCTCTCAGTGGCTTTTGATACCATCGACCATGGTATCCTTCTGGGCTGCCTCGCTGGGATGGGACTTAGAGGCACTGTTTTACAGTGGTTCCATTCCTTCTCAAAGGGGTAGACCCAGAAGGTGGTGCTGGGGGACTCCTGTTCAACTCCCTGGCCATTAGCCTGTGGAGTTCCTCAGGCTTCTGTTTTGACCCCCATGCAATTTAACATATACATGAAACCACTGGGAGAGGTTGTCCAGAATTTGGGGGTTCGGTGTCACCAGTATGCTGATGACACCCAACTGTACTTTTCCATTCCATCTAATTCCAAGGAAGCTGTTCTGGTGCTAAACCAGTGTCTGCCAGCAGTAATGGACTGGATTAGGGCAAACAAATTGAAGCTTAATCCAGACAAGACAGAGGTGCTCCTGGTCAGCTGAAAGGTAGATCAGGGAATAGGGATTCAGCTTGTGCCGGATGGGGTTACGCTCCCCCTGAAGACACAGGTTCGCAGCTTGGATGTACTTCTGGATTCAGCCCTGAGCCTGGATGCCCAGGTTTCAGTGGTGGCCAGGAGTGCATTTGCACAGTTAAAGCGAGTGTGCCAGCTGTACCCATTCCTTGAGATGTCTAACTTGGCCACAGTGACACATGCCTTGGTTACATCCCATTTGGATTACTGTAACACGCTCCATGTGGGACTGCCTTTGAAGAGTGTTCGGAAACTTCAACTGGTTCAAAAAGCTGCTGCCAGATTGTTGACTGGGGCTGGCTACAGGAAGCATACAACTCCCCTGTTAAAACAGCTTCACTGGCTCCAAGTCTGTTTCTGGGCACAATTCAAAGTGCTGGTCATGACCTATAAAGCCCTATATGGCTCAGGTCCAGGTTATCTGAGAGACCGTATTCTCCCCTATGAGCCTGCTCATGCCCTGAGAACTTCAGGGGAGGCACTTCTCGCGGTCCCGCCACCATCACAGGCGTGCCTGTTAGGAATGCAGGAGAGGGCCTTCTTGGTGGCTGCCCCAAGCCTCTGGAACTCCCTTCCCAGGGAGGCGAAAGTGGCACCCTCCTTGGTATGTTTCCACAGGCAGGCAAAAAGTTCTTTGTTCCAGCAGGTCTTTAGGGACAGACAGTCTGGACCTGTGAGAATATGATGGATTGATACTATTGTTTATATTGTTGTTGGCTTTCTTAAATTCTAAAACGTTATGCAATTTTAATATTATTGATGATTTAATTATATTTTTACCTTTGATGATTTAATTATATTTTCAGGAGCACCCAGAATAAGGCAATAATTGTCGTTACCCCCAAGGAAGTACCTTGTGCTTTGTCCTCATCAGAATCCAGTGCTGCACACTGAAAAGTCTGAAGACTGGGGGTCATGATGTCCAGTGAATTAAATTGGAGTTATCTTGACAAGCATTCTAGATAAAGTATTTTGTGGGACCAGCTTGTTTTGCATTTCTTTTTAATACAGTGTGTACACTAATGATTCTATCTAAATATAAACTGCAATAAACCACAATCTACTAAAGTGATCATATTTGCTATCATACTTGCACATAAACTGTTTCAATTCTATTGTAGAATGCAGTTTAGTTTTTCAGCTATTTAGCCTATAAACGATTTAATCATACAGCCTTTCATTTTCATAACTGCTTTTTATTGTGGGAGATGCCACACCTCCAGGGAGAGAGCATGGATCATTCTCACATACACACGTTGGGCAGCACACACCCCCCCCAAAAAAATTCCAAGTCTCTTTTGTTAAGATGCTTAATTTTTGTTTTCTCATTTTCAATTCTTGTTTATCTATTGTGGTCTTAAATGTAATTTTAAATACATGAGAGGGGATTAGTACATTTGTACATTTCTTATTCTACTTTTTGTAAACCAAAGCCTGACCAGTCACTGCCTTGCTCCAGTTTTATGTTACAGATTTCCAATGAAATTCCTTTCACGAGGGAAGCAAAAACAGACTGCTACATTATAGTATTGACTCTTACTTGCACTTATTTGGATCATTTAAACTTCCTTTGCATATGCCTTCCTATGACTGACAGATGTAGATTGAGGAAATATATGAAGTAAGGTATTTCTTTTCTTCATGAGAAATGCCGGGTTGGATGAATCAGAGATCGGAATTAAGGTTGCCGGGAGAATTATCAACAACCTCCGATATGCAGACGATACCACCCTAATGGCAGAAAGCGAAGAGGATCTCAAGAGCCTCTTGTTGAGGGTGAAAGAGGAGAGTGCAAAAGCTGGTTTGAAACTCAACATTAAAAAAACTAAGATCATGGCATCTGGCCCTATCACTTCCTGGCATATAGAAGGGGAAGAAATGGAAGCAGTGACAGATTTTACTTTCTTGGGCTCCAAGATCACCGCAGATGGTGACTGTAGCCATAAAATTAAAAGACGCTTGCTCCTTGGGAGGAAAGCTATGGCAAACCTAGACAGCATAGTAAGAAGCAGAGACATCACCTTGCCGACAAAGGTCCGTCTAATCAAAGCTATGGTTTTCCCAGTAGTAATGTATGGCTGTGAGAGCTGGACTATAAGGAAGGCTGAGCGCCGAAGAATTGATGCTTTCGAACTGTGGTGCTGAAGAAGACTCTTACGAGTCCCCTGGACTGCAAGGAGGTCAAATCAGTCCATCCTAAAGGAAATCAACCCTGACTGCTCTTTGGAAGGACAGATAATGAAGCTGAAGCTCCAATATTTTGGCCACCTAATGCGAAGAGAAAACTCCCTGGAAAAGACCCTGATGCTGGGAAAGACTGAAGGCAAAAGGAGAAGGGGACGGCAGAGGATGAGATGGCTAGATAGCATCACGGATGCAATGAATATGAACTTGAGCACGCTCCGGGAGAGAGCGCAGGACAGGAAGGCCTGGCGTGCTATGGTCCATGGGGTCACGAAGAGTCGGACACGACTGAACGACTGAACAACAACAAATTTCTTTTCTTCTGGAATATGATGCTATCCCTGCTTAAAGGTGTTGATAGGCAACAAACAGATCTATAGAAGGAGGAAGAAATTAAAGTCAGGGATTCTGCACAACGATAAGACTATAAACTGGCACAAAGATCTTGGGATGGTTCTTTTGTTACTGCCACGAGAAACTGGGAGTGTTAATAGGGATACAAGCATACACCTTGCAGCATCTTTGAAGGCATAAAGGGAAATGTCAGTTTCAGGAGTAGCAGAGAAATTCCTACACCAAAGGTTTTTAAGTGCTTGGTAAGAAGCTGACAGACTCATGAATGTATAGAGAAACAACTCAGGAAGTCTCTGAAGGAACAGGAGAACACTTAACAGTGACAACAAAAGAAACAAATTTTCCCCACTTCTTAGATATAATACACAGAACACAGGAGTGCAGAAGTCAACATGTTCCAATTTCTTACAGTGTCATAGCAAAGCTTCAGGGGGCTTACATTTGCACCACAAAAGTTGACATATATAAGCTTTGATGGAAGAGGTATGCATCGTTCTGCCAAAATGTAAATGGCATCAAATGTGGTGTGAAGAAAATTCTGGCAGTGCCTTTGATGGAACACTGGGGGGGTGTCAATTTCCTTTTACATCCTATTCATGTTATTTAGCAGTAGGGAGAATGGAAACAGTTCATGATCCACAAAAGAAAAGAAAAAACCTTTCCCCTGATCTGGTCACTGGATGATCAACCAGAGCAGAGCCAGCACCAATTCTGTACAACCCATAAAGCCAAACAAGTGCTGGTTGTAGCAATAGCATTGCAAAAGATATTAACACAGAATTCCTATTTTAAAGCCACAGTCATTATAACACGGGTTTTAGAGAAGCATAAACACCTCCCTTAGAGTCTCCCTTTGCTCAGGTTTATATCAACTCTTGAATGGACTGAAAGAATCTTCCTCTACCCTTATTGTCACATTGCACTTTTCATCATATAAAGTGTTTTACAATTCTTGTCTCACTAATCCTCACAAGAAACCTGAGGATTCATATTTTTTCACACCCAAGTCTATATGCACACATCCTAGGGGTCTGGTTCTAGTTATTTGCTTTATATGCTTCCTTGCTACCCATCAAGGGCCCTCAGAGCAGTAACTGTAAAACTAGTAAGACAACTGTAAACCATCAGACAAAAACATAATACAAGTTCAGTAGCAAACACACAAAAGTACCATACCACCAAAGAAGCAGCCCTCCAGCTTACTTTATGATAGGATGCATTTTCTGTGAGGGTTACTAGAATATAAAGAGCCTACTCATATGTATACCTATATGGTTGCTGAAGGATGGCACACCTAGAAGAAATCTGCAGAACTGAGAATGTCAGCATGTCACACACATGTGCAAGTCCACCCTTAGCTTCTTATCTTATGTACATGTAGAACACATTGAGAGCCAGTGTGGTGTAGTGATTAGAGTGCTGGACTGGGAGCCAGGAGATCCGGGTTCTAGTCCCCACTCAGCCATGGAAGCTCACTGGGTGACTTTGGGCCAGTCACAGACTCTCAGCCCAACCTACCTCACAGGGTTGTTGTTGTGAGGCTAAAATGGAGAGGAGGATTATGTACACCACCTTGGGTTCCTCAAAGAGGAAAAAAGGTGGGATATAAATGAAATAAATAAACAAACAAACACTTCAGTCACCCAGGTTTAAAAAAAAACCATGAAGACCACTTGTGTGCACTGTTAATTTTATCTGTGGGCTGAACATTTTCCAGTTGCCAGTTCCATGTATTTCTCCATACTTAAGATAGTGACTCACATATCCCAGGTGTGAGCTACACAACCCAAAAAATAGGTAAAATAAAATGTGTACCTTCAGATAGCAGAATCAGGAAAAGTGAAGTGGTGATGGCTAACCAAACAAAAAGATGTTGGCTCAATAAACCTTAACTAATCTGGCCATGTTCCATTCCTACAATCTGCTATGTAATGGCAAAGATCTGCAGGGTGCACTAGATGTGTGGGTGTTTATTCTTACTTTCATACGCTGCGTTTCCACCTTCTGAGGACCCTCTTGTTTTTACTTTTGTAAAAGCTGCCTATGGTATGCCTGAGCATTCAAAGTCTTCTGGATTATAGTCCTTCATTGAATCATACCAGGAAAAGTTCTGAATGCAAGGAAGAGAACTGAGGAAGACATTCCAGTCAAAGATGGCAAGGTATTTCCTCTCCTGTCTGGTACTATGACTGAATCAGCCAAGGTCATCTGCCTGTCCAAAGCAAGTTCCTTGAACAAAGATATCAAGACATCAGGTATAGCAAGTAATATTAATACATCTGCTCATTCTGCCCAAGCTCTTCTCCTTCTGTTTTTTCCTTCTCGTTGTTCTCTGACATTTTATGGGTAAGTTATACAGCAAAACTAATATGAAGCAGAGATAATATAAAGGATAACAGATTACAGTGTTAATATAAAGCTATAATTCACTAGAGTACTCTTCTAAGAATATAAAATGGACTACAAATTTAAATCGATACATGAATGGTAACAGCCCTTTGTCAATGATTCAGAACTGTTTATTCACTCCTCAAGCAGTACATTTTAAAGAGAATTGGCTCCTGGTCTAAGTGAGGTGGTTAATACGAAAGCTCTGCCAGGCATTTCTTACTTCCCTGTTTTAACTGCAAGGTGCAAAGTGGGATTCATGCTTCCCACCCATGATGATATCTTCAACAGGTCTTCAGGAAGGCTGATATACATATACATATCATATATATATACAAAGTCCTTCTTTGCATGCAGGTGAGATGCACGAGTGCCCCTTTGCATGCTACAGCAGAAGCAGAGAAATGATAAACATTATGGAAGACACACGTGCTTCTTCTTGCACTGCTTCTAGGTGAAGGAAACCAGAGATAGACTACAGCTAGAAACAGGAGATGGCAGTTCCTTGAATATACAGGACTCAACACCCAACCCAATCCCAGGATTCAACAGCAAGATTATTAGAAGATTATTAGAATGGCAAACAGGAAGATGGCAGTAAACTTGCTGGGTGGCACCCCCCTAAGATTTTGCTGGAAGAGTACAGGCTAGCCATTGATGACAGGGGCATCCCTCCTCCACTGCACAGACTGCAAGAATGCCATCAATAATCCCCCTCTCAGCCCCTTGGGAACAGGTAAGAAGCTGAAGAAAGGGTTGAAAGGGAAGAAGAATGCAGCAATTGCATTCTCCTAATGGCTACCCCAGGGATCCAAGGCATCTTATCTAATTGCAGGGAAGTGCTGTATTGTATCTTCAGCAAATGATATCATTACCTTGTTGTGGTGCTGGAGCTGGAGCGCCTCAATGACGTCATGAGCTGAACTGTGAAGGGACACCCAAGACGGGAAGGTCATGGCAGAGAGGTCAGACTAAATACGATCCCTGGGGAAGGTAACGGCAACCCACCCCAGTATTCTTGCCATGAAAACTAAATGGATCAATACAACCAGAGATATGTCGGTATACCATCGGAAGAGTGGACTCCCAGGTCAGAAGATGGTCAAAATGCTACTGGGGAGGAACAGAGGATAAGTTCAACTAGCCCCAGATGTGATGACGCAGCTAGCTCAAAGCCAAAAGGACGGCTAGCAGCCGATGGTGCTGGTGGTGAACGACGAATCCGATGTTCTAAAGATCAACACACCATAGGAACCTAGAATGTAAGATCTATGAGCCAGGGCAAATTGGATGTGGTTATTGGGGAGATGTCAACATTAAATATAGACATTTTGGGTGTCAGTGAACTGAAATGGACTGGAATGGGCCACTTCACATCACATGAACACCAGATTTACTACGGTGGACAAGAGGACCACAGAAGAAATGGAGTCGCCTTCATAATTAATAATAAAGTGGCTAAAGCAGTGCTTTGATACAATCCAAAAAATGACGGAATGATCTCAATTCGAATTCAGGGTAAGCCATTTAACATCACAGTGATCCAAATATATGCCCCAACCACAGATGCTGAAGAAGCAGAAGTAGATCAGTTCTATGAGGATCTGCAGCACCTACTGGATAGTACGCCAAACAAAGATGTTATTTTCATTACAGGAGACTGGAATGCTAAGGTGGGTAGTCGAACGACACCTGGAATTGCAGGCAAGCATGGTCTGGGAGAACAAAATGAAACAGGACATAGGCTGATAGAATTTTGCCAAGTCAACTCACTGTGCATAACAAACACTCTCTTCCAACAACCTAAGAGACGACTTTATACATGGACTTCACCAGACAGTCGACACCGAAATCAGATTGACTACATCCTTTGTAGCCAAAGGTGGCGGACATCTATACGGTCGGTAAAAACAAGACCTGGAGCTGACTGTAGTTCAGATCATGAACTTCTTATTGCACAATTTCAAATCAGACGAAAGAGAATAGCGAAGACCCACAGAGCAGTTAGATATGAGCTCACTAATACTCCTCATGAATATGCAGTGGAGGTGAAGAATAGATTTAAGGGACTACATTTAGTAGATAGGGTCCCGGAAGAACTATGGACAGAAGTTCGCAACATTGTTCAGGAGGCGGCAACAAAAAACATCCCAAAGAAAAAGAAAACCAAGAAGGCAAGATGGATGTCTGCTGAGACACTGGAAGCAGCCCAAGAAAGAAGGAAAGCAAAAGGCAACAGTGATAGGGGGAGATATGCCCAATTAAATGCAAAATTCCAGAGGTTAGCCAGAAGAGATAAGGAATTATTTTTAAACAAGCAATGCACGGAAGCGGAAGAAGATAATAGAAAAGAAAGGACAACAGACCTCTTCCAGAAAATTAGAAACATCAGAGGTAAATTCCAGGCAAAAATGGGTATGATCAAAAACAAAAATGGCAAGGACCTAACAGAAGCAGAAGAGAGCAAGAAAAGGTGGCAAGAATATATGGGAGATCTGTATAGGAAGGATAATAATATCAGGGATAGATTTGACGGTGTGGTCAGTGAGCTAGAGCCAGACATCCTGAAGAGTGAGGTGGAATGGGCCTTAAGAAGCATTGCTAATAACAAGGCAGCAGGAGATGACGGTATCCCAGCTGAACTGTTTAAAATCTTGCAAGATGATGCTGTCAAGGTGATTAATGCCATATGCCAGCAAATTTGGAAAACACAAGATTGGCCAACAGATTGGAAAAAATCAACCTATATCCCCATACCAAAAAAGGGAAGCACCAAAGAATGTTCAAACTATCGAACAGTGGCACTTATTTCACATGCCAGTAAGGTAATGCTCAAGATCTTGCAAGGTAGACTCCAGCAATTCATGGAACAAGAAGTGCCAGATGTACAAGCCGGGTTTAGAAAAGGCAGAGGAACTAGAGGCCAAATTGCCAATATCCGCGGGATAATGGAGAAAGCCAGGGAGTTTCAGAAAAACATCTCTTTCTGTTTTATTGACTATTCTAAAGCCTTTGACTGTGTGGATCATAACAAATTATGGCAAGTTCTTGGTAGGATGGGGATACCAAGTCATCTTGTCTTCCTCCTGAGGAATCTGTATAACGACCAAGTAGCAACGGTAAGAACAGACTTAAGATTGGGAAAGGAGTACAGCAGGGTTGTATACTCTCACCCGACCTATTCAACCTGTATGCAGAACACATCATGCAGCATGCTGGGCTTGATGAAGCCAAGGCTGGAGTTAAAATTGCTGGAAGAAACATTAACAATCTCAGATATAAAGATGATACCACTTTGATGGCTGAAAGCGAGGAGGAGCTGAGGAACCTTATGACGAACGTGAAAGAAGAAAGTGCAAAAGCTGGGTTGCAGTTCAACCTCAAAAAAACCAAGATTATGGCAACCAGCTTGACTGATAACTGGCAAATAGAGGGAGAAAACGTGGAGGCAGTGACAGACTTTGTATTTCTAGGCATAAAAATTACTGCAGACGCTGACTGCAGCCAGGAAATCAGAAGACATTTACTTCTTGGGAGGACAGCAATGACAAATCTTGATAAAATAGTGAAGAGCAGAGACATCACACTGAAAACAAAGGTCCGCATAGTTAAAGCAATGGTATTCCCCGTAGTAACCTATGGCTGCGACAGCTGGACCATAAAGAAGGCTGAGCGAAGGAAGATGGATGCTTTTGAACTGTGGTGCTGGAGGAAAATTCTGAGAGCACCTTGGATTGCAAGAAGATCAAACCAGTCCATCCTCCAGGAAATCAAGCCAGACTGCTCACTTGAGGGAATGATATTAATGGCAAAACTGAAGTACTTTGGCCACATCATGAGAAGACAGAAGACCCTGGAGAAGATGCTGATGCTAGGGAAAGTGGAAGGCCAAAGGAAGAGGGGCCGACCAAGGGCAAGGTGAATGGATGATATTCTGGAGGTGACGGACTCGACCTTGGGGGAGCTGGGGGTGACGACAGCCGACAGGAAGCTCTGGCGTGGGCTGGTCCATGACGTCATGAAGAGTCGGAAGCAACTGACCGAATAAATAACAAAAGTACAAGCAGCCAGAATATGTTTGTAGACTCACACTGTTGTGCTTCACATATTAGCCCTCCATATTAGATGTTGATCATCTTTTCATTTTGTGCATGTTACATCAGCTCCCCAATAGGTAGCTATACGTCTTTTGTGAGTTTACGTGTGCAAGCTGATTTTAAAAAGAAAACTCACTGTGAAGGCGCCCCCTGGGATTCAGAATTCATTAGCATGCTAAGGGAACATGTGCCAACAGGAGAGGTTTAAAACAAGCACCCTAGGGAATAGGGAAGATTCTTAGAAACTGTCGCAAACAACTCCAAAAGCCAGCATTTGAAGTAGAAAAAAAGCTTTTGATGCAACCAGCGTTTCAGAGGAATTTAGGAGATCAGCTTCACATCATTTTATTCTAATGAAATTTTCCATTCAGTGAAGTTGGTAAATAATATGGACGTCTTTGATTGCTAATGGTTTTATGTGTGTACACCACTGGTAATACCAAGTCTGGCAACAGGAGTTAAAAGCAATTAGAACACTGTTGGGGTAGGTAACTGCCACACTTTGTTGCTGTTGTTGCTATTTTTAGAATATCAATCTGCTACTGGAGTCCAACAGACCCCTTTAGAGTCCTAGCTGGAAATAAATTTAATGATTAATTTCAAAATGATTCTAGTTCAATATAAAAATATATTTTTATTGGTAACATATTCCAAAAACAAAGTCTAACACAAACCCTATTGGGATACATTGGACCCCACGATGTTAACTTATCCTCACTGGACTACCAGGAAGACCTGGAGGAGGAAACAGAAGAAAGAAAAATGCATTGGTGAAATACTGGGTCCCTAGTTAATAATGGAAGCCGGGGGAAGTGTACCCAGTAGCCTAATAGGGTTAAAAGAAAGATTATAAATAACTCTTGCGTCAAGATAAAGCCAATTTGGAGCAGAATTAACCCTGCGGGGGGAAATTTATTCTTGGGGGTCCAATGGATGCCTGCAGTGCTTTGTAATGGTTGTGGGGGGCGTGTCTGTACACACAGGAATGGACTAAAACAAAATTACAGAAACAGAAAAAAAATTGACTCCAGTGCTTTTGGAATGGAATGGAATGGAATGGAATGGAATGGAATGGAATACAAGCAAAATGCTAAGAATTTCCCTAATGCTGAAGGAGCTAGTTTCACTTTCCCATTCATTTCAATATGGGTAAATCGGACCCAATAGCTTAATAAGCGAAACACACATTCTGACCCCGTAATTGTTGAGAAGTACATGGAGTATGAAGTGATTCAGGTTTGCTAAAAAAGTTTTACGAATATTTCAAACAGATGCTGGCATCCACAGAGAAGCACCTCCTGCACTAACCACAAGTCTCAGTGACCAGTGGAGGCCACAGCTGGTGTGGCCTCCACCAGGGCCTTACAGCGTCCAACTGGACAATGTGGCTATGCACCCTCCCTTTTCTTCCTCCATTATTGGTCATCAGCAGAGGACAAAAGTAAACACCAGGAGGTAATCAATGTTTCTTTTGGAAGGAAGTACCAATTAAGCTTGGAGATGGTTCACTTGTTTTCTCAGCTTTGAGAAACTCATTATGACAAGGTCTGAGATATAAACCCAGTTGCTTTTATTCAGCTTCTTTTTTCCACATCACCTCCATGGCAACCATGGGCTCATGCCTAGTCATTTGTGGCTCAGTTTCCATGAATAGCGACATAATGGATCTCACTTTTGGAGCTGAAGAAAATGCATTTGGAAGTAGTTCACCTTCACTGTGGTGTGACTATGATCCTCCTTAGGTTAATCTTGTTGGGCTGTGTGACATCTCTTTAGATGTTTCATCCAAAAAGATGGATTAAACCAATTAGATCTCAAGGGTACATGAAACTTTTTATCACTGGGTAGAAAGAACACTCTATTCATGTTTAGTCAATTACTTAGACTCTTCACCAACCATGACTTCAGCATCACACCTCAACCCTAGACTCAACCATGACCTTAGCCTCAACACCACCCAATCTTCTGCTATCCCATTCTCAATCCCATTCTCAATACTCATATAAGAACATAAAAAGAGCATTCTGTTCACACAGTAGCCAACCAGCTGCCTGTTGAAGGCCACAAGTAGGACATAAGTACAACAGAACCCTCCCACTTGTGTTCCTTAACAACTGGTAATTCAGAAGCATGCTATCTTTGATCCTTATGGTAGCATATACCTATCACAGTGTCCCACACAGTGCACATGTCTGTACAACCCTATCATGTCTTCCCATACTCATCTTTTTTCTAAGCTAAGTAGTCAGTCACAGACATTGTATCCTTTCCTCATTACCTGGACTTTTATGATTCTGTATTTTCCTGGTTACAGTCCTATCCTTCTTATAATTTATTCAAGATTTCATTTATTTTCTTCCTTTCCTGTGTCTGTCAGCCTTAGAATCCTCTTCATCTACGTTTCTGAGCCTAATTCAAAGTGCTGGTTTTAACCTATAAAGCCTTATACAGCTTGGGACCACAATATCTGACGCAGCACCTCTCCCAATATCAACCTACTCATTCCCTAAACCAAAGCTAAGGCACTCCTCCGAATACCTACTCCATGGGAGGTTCAGAGGATGGCAACAAGGGAGAGGGCCTGGTGCCAACTTTGCCACCTTTTCATTGCCAAGTTAAAACTTTCCTCTATTCCCAACTTCTGATAGCATATGATGGGTTATTTGATGCATCAGTTGAATTATTTATGGTTGTCAATGATGCTTAGTTGTTTTATGCAGTGGTTGTATTTTAATGGATAGTTTTTGTAGCTGTTTTAAATTCTGTATGTTTTAATTCTATTGTAAGGCAACTTGAGCTTTCTTTTTTAGAAAGGTATCGAAGAAATGTAATAAAATAATAAATAACTTCTTATCTACTCTTTTCAGCTTCAGGAACATCCCACACAGGTCACCACCAGCAATATTAATCAATATCTATTTCAACTTTCTCCTGGAATAATGTCTTCACTACAGGGTCAGGTTTATCCTCATTAGGTGTTTTGCTAGTATATGAAAGTCAATTCCTCCAAAACCAAGCTTCTGCCCTTTCCTCCTGATTCTTCTGTACTCCACCTCCTTCTATTTGACACTATTTGCTCTACTCCTCAAACCCATAATCTTGGCATAAGCTCTGACTCATCTCTTTCTCTCCTGACACATATTCACTTTATAAATCCTATCCCTTCCTCATCCCACTTGCCTTAGATATAACCACTTTTTTTCTTGATCTCTTGTTCCTGATCTTGCTTCTCTTATAATGTGTTCTTCCATTTTCAACTTCTCTCAGCCTCTTCACTCCAATATTATATTTTTTTCTTGTCAAGCTTAGAAACAGTCTCCCATATCTCAATTATACCCTTTCCCATTCACCTTTGAAGGGCCTTATCTGGCTGATTCTGTTAAACACCTGCTAAACTCCCATTATTTAGAAACCTGAACCAGGATATCATTTATTTATTAGTGGAGTTTCCCTCTGACACCTCAAAATATTTGAGGGTCCATAGCTAAGTGGAACAGCACATGTTTTGTATGCAGAGAATCCCAGATTCAATCTCCTACATCTGCAGCTGAAGGATCTGAGGTAGCAAGGCTGGGAAAGATCAAGATCCTGCCCACAATTCTGAAGAGCTGCTGTCAATTAAGATAAATAATGCTGGGCTAGAAGGACCAAGAGTTTCACTCACTATAACACAGCTTCACATGTTTATATACGTACTGCAGTTCAACAGACATCATGGAGAATGTGCCGAAATAAATAGTACTAGCAAAGGCTTTTGCATATTAATGGGTTAGTACACATTGTCTCCAAATGATGTCAGGATATATGCAGAACATTCACTCATCAACAGTGTATTCCACACATTGCCCAGTCAGTAGGCACACTCACTGTCTACTTGACAACCACGTACATCCACTGATCAATGGGTTGGATCAATGGATTTAGTCATACTTTGCAGTAGATCCAACCCAATGTGTGTAATACAACATCCAACATGATTTGGAGGTTATGCATAGTGACTGGACAATATACACAGTTCCCTGTCCATCCTCCTAATATTTGCAAATTTTTCACAGTGTCAGGTGAATATACAACGGCTGGTTTTTATGCATGTTCTCCATTCAATTCAGTTTAAACCCAACATTTACAAAACTTTAAAATAAAACAGGACACATCTAAGCCATTCACAGCAATACATTTTTTAATAGATTGCTGTGTTGGTCATTTAGGGGAAAAAACCCTGACAGTTACAGTATGAGCATGATTTTGTAACATATTGTTCCTAATAAAAGGTAATTTTGTTGTTCAGTCGTGTCCGACTCTTCGTGACCCCATGGACCATAGCACACCAGGCCTTCCTGTCCTGCGCTCTCTCCCAGAGTGTGCTCAAGTCCATATTCATTGCATCAGTGATGCTATCTAGCCATCTCATCCTCTGCCGTCCCCTTCTCCTTTTGCCTTCAATCTTTCCCAGCATCAGGGTCTTTTCCAGAGAGTTTTCTCTTTGCATTAGGTGGCCAAAATATTTGAGCTTCAGTTTCAGTATCTGTCCTTCCAATGAGCAGTCAGGGTTGATTTCCTTTAGGATGGATTGGTTTGACCTCCTTGCAGTCCAGGGGATCGTAAGAGTCTTCTCCAGCACCACAGTCCGAAAGCATCGATTCTTCGGCGCTCAGCCTACCTTATAGTCCAGCTCTCACAGCCATACATTATTACTGGGAAAACCATAGCTTTGATTATACAGACCTTTGTCGGCAAGGTGAAGTCTCTGCTTCTTACTATGCTGTCTAGGTTTGCAATAGCTTTCCTCCCAAGGAGCAAGCATCTTTTAATTGCATGGCTACAGTCACCATCTGCAGTGATCTTGGAGACCAAGAAAATAAAATCTGTCACTGCTTCCATTTCTTCCCCTTCTATATGCCAGGAAGTGATGGGGCCAGATGCCATGATCTGAGTTTTTTTAATGTTGAGTTTCAAATCAGCTTTTGCACTCTCCACTTTCACCCTCAACAAGAGGCTCTTTAGATCCTCTTCGCTTTCTGCCATTAGGGTGGTATCGTCTGCGTATCTGAGGTTGTTGATAATTCTCCCAGCAATCTTAATTCCGACCTGTGATTCATCCAACCCCGCGTTTCTCATGATGTACTCTGCATATAAATTAAATAAGCAGGGCGACAATATACAGCCTTGTCGTACTCCTTTCCCAATTTGGAACCAATCGGTTGTTCCATGTCTTGTTCTTACTGTTGCTTCTTGACCCTCGTACAAGTTTCTCAGGAGACAGGTAAGGTGGTCTGGTACTCCCATCTCTTTAAGATTTTGCCACAGTTTGTTGTGATCCACACAATCAAAGGCTTTAGCGCAGTCAATGAAGCAGAAATAGACGTTTTTCTGGAATTCTCTTGCTTTCTCCATGATCCAGCGAATGTTGGCGATTTGATCTCTAGTTCCTCTGCCTCTTCGAAACCCAGCTTGTACTTCCGGTAGTTCTCGGTTCACATACTGCTGAAGTCTAGCTTGTAGGATTTTGAGCATAACCTTGCTGGCATGTGAAATGAGCGCAATTGTGCGGTAGTTTGAACACTCTTTGGCATTGCCCTTCTTTGGAATTGGAATATAAACTGACCTTTTCCAGTCTTGTGGCCATTGTTGAGCGTTCCAAATTTGTTGGCTTATTGAGTGCAGCACTTTAGCAGCAGCATCTTTTAGGATCTTAAATAGCTCGGCTGGAAAACTGTCATCTCCACTAGCTTTGTTGTTACTAATGCTTCCTAAGGCCCACTTGACTTCACTCTCGAGAATGTCCGGCTCAAGTTCAGTGACCGCACTATCATGGCTATCAGGGACATTCAGATCTTTCCTGTATAGTTCTTCTATGTATTCTTTCCACCCCTTCTTAATCTCATCTGCTTCTGTTAGGTCCCCGCCTTCTTTGTCCTTTATCATGCCCGTCTTTGCACAAAACGTTCCCTTGAGATCTCCGATTTTCTTGAAAAGATCTCTAGTCTTTCTCATTCTGTTGTTTTCTTCGATTTCTTTGCATTGTTCATTTAAGAAGGCCTTCTTGTCTCTCCTTGCTATTCTCTGGAACTCTGCATTCAGTTGGATATATTTTCCCCTTTCTCCCTTGCTTTTCGCTTCCCTTCTTTCCTCAGCTACTTGTAAAGCCTCATCAGACAGCCACTTTATTTCTTGCATTTCTCTTTCTTTGGGATGGATTTCGTTGCTGCCTCCTGAACAATGTTACGGACCTCCGTCCATAGTTCCTCAGACACTCTGTCTATCAGGTCTAATCCCTGAAATCTATTCCTCACCTCCACTGCACATTCATAAGGGATATGATTTAGGTCATACCTGAATGGTTTAGTAGTTTTCCCTACGTTCTTCAATTTAAGCTGAAATTTCGCAATAAGAAGCTCATGATCTGAGCCACAGTCAGCTCCAGGTCTTGTTTTTACTGACTGTATAGAGCTTCTCCATCTTTGGCTGCAAAGGACATAATCAATCTGATTTCAATATTGACCATCTGGTGATGTCCATGTGTAGAGTCGCCTCTTGTGCTGTTGGAAAAGAGTGTTTGCTATGATCAGTGTGTTCTCTTGGCAAAACTCTATTAGCCTTTGTCCTTCTTCATTTTGTACACCAAGGCCATGCTAGCCTGTTATCCTGGTGATTTCTTGACTTCCTACTTTAGCATTCCAATCCCCTATGATGAAAAGGACATCTTTTGGGGGGGTTAGTTCTAGAAGGTGTTGTGGTCTTCATAAAACCGATCAACCTCAGCTTCTTCGGCCTCAGTGGTTGGGGCATTATCTTGAATTACTGTGATGTTGAATGGTTTGCCTTGGATTCGTACTGAGATCATTCTGTCATTTCTGAGATTGTACCCCAGTACTGCTTTTCCCACCCTTTTGTTGACTATGAGTGCTACTCCATTTCTTCTAAGGGATTCTTGCCCACAGTAGTAGATTAAATTCGCCCATGCTTGTCCATTTTAGTTCGCTGATTCCCAAGACGTCGATGTTCAATCTTGCCATCTCATGTTTGACCACCTCCAGCTTACCTTGATTCATTGATCTTACATTCCAGGTTCCTAAACAATATTGTTCTTTACAGCATCGGACTTTCTTTTCACCACCAGACACATCCACAGCTGAGGGTCCTTTCGGCTTTGGCCCAGCCGCTTCACTCTTTCTGGCGCTACTTGGAAATACCCTCTGCTCTTCCCCAGTAGTATATTGGACACCTTCCGACCGGAGGGGCTCATCTTCCGGCGTCATATCTTTTAACCTTGTGATACGTTCCATGGGGTTTTCTTGGCAAGAATACTGGAGTAGGTTGCCATTTCCTTCTCCAGCAGACCACATTTTGTCAGAACTCTCCGCCATGACCTGTCCGTCTTGGGTGGCCCTGCACGGCATAGCTTATGGCTTCACTGAGTTACGCAAGCCCCTTCGCCACAACAAGGCAGTGATCCATGAAGGGGAAAAGGTAATTAGCAACAGATTTAACAACAGCGGATATTCATCAAAGCTTTTAAGACAGCTCTAATCAGAAAATGATTATTTTTTAAAAGTGCCCTTTATACTTTTAACTTTTAGAAAAAAGAAAGGTTCTGCTCCTGTGGCTGT
Source organism: Heloderma suspectum (assembly GCF_057233095.1). NCBI lineage: Eukaryota > Metazoa > Chordata > Lepidosauria > Squamata > Helodermatidae > Heloderma > Heloderma suspectum. The sequence goes on from NC_139458.1 coordinate 435,129,404, forward strand.
GTAGTTGAAGAGGTGCATATCAGAAACCGATGCAAGCCACTGGATGTGCATGGCTTAATGCAAGTCATGAGTATGCAGGAAATTGTATAGATGTAGTTATTGTTAAGAAACTTTATATTTTAGATGTAGTACTTTAAATGCTACATTATTATAAACATTAACCATCCTAAACCTTCAGGGGAGAATGGATTAAAAATCTGAACACCACTCTGAAAGTCAGCCAAGCCTTTTGTACAAAGTAGCTTTTCCCTCTTAGCAAAAAATGGTAAGGTTTCTTCCAGCTCATTAAAAACCACACAGAGTTGTGAGGTCATTAAATATCATTAAGAAAATAGAATCATTACAAAATGTAATTCTAATTTAATTTCCCAAGTGAAATGTACATAATAAAGGGGAGGTTAATAAAGGTATGAAGATGTAGATAGAGGAAAATGGACCTCTGTAAAATTTAATTAACTCTTTCATGATTCTACTAGATTTCCCCCCAAAAAATGTTTTAATGTCTTTCACTGTCCTTCATTTTTAGGCAATCAGTGTGAACCACATACAGGAGATACACCTGCTAAAATCTGATAAATGTCAGCTTTCCTTTTCAAGAATAAGCAGTTAGTCTTCAGGACCAACGGTGCAATCCTATGCATGTTTACTCAGAAATAAGTCTCATTGTGTTCAGTGGAGCTGATGCACTCATTTTGATAACTGCAAGAGTTTTGCTAAAGGTTCAGAAACTCAAAGTCACATATGGACATTCCTTTGTCCTAGATAATGATGGGGGGGGGGGAGTCGCTCTCCTGAATCCACCATGAGAGCTAACTCCTGGAATTCACACAAAAATTCAGTTGCGCACATTTTGTTACAAAGCAGCTGACCAAAACTAATGAGGGTCATACCAACTGACCCAGAATTTTAAAGGCAGTAGCTGTTCCTCTCCTTGTCTTAGTTTCTAAGTCCAAATCAAAATTGTTTATTGTTGAGTAATATTTTGCCATTACAACAGCAGAAAATAATAAGACATCCTCAACATCATCAGCAAAAGAAGTAGTTTAAAACAATCAACCAGGAGCCTTTAACTATAATTCAGTTTTATAATGATGTCAATGTATAGAATTAGTTTTCATAAATTGGCTCTAACATGGCATGCTGTACACACAAACACTGTAATATTATATAATAGATGTAGTGTCCAATTATGGGAAATAGTGGAAAAGTAGGGGGCCCTTAATAAAATCCACAAGTGCAAAATTCTGACTCCTCCCCCCCAATTTTAGCTAAATCAGGGGTCCATGAACTCTTCTAAATTCAGTAGCTAAAGGGGACCAATGTATAAACAAAAATTTCAGTAGAATTTTGCAGTACCATACACTTTTGCAATGATTAATTTTAAATTGAAATATATTGCCTGCACAGCAGACAGACTTACTTTCTAAAAAGTGGCCTTTGCAATACTTTACCACCACTATTGACAAAACAGTTACTCTTTTCATAACAGACCTATTGACACCTTCCAACAGAAAAGTATATATCTGATCAGACAGTCTTAGAATGCAATACTGTACACATTTACCTGAGAGTAATGGATTCAATGGAGCTTACATCTGAGTGGACATGCATAAGACTGCACTGTTACTTTCCATTTTAGTGAAATTGTGCTCAGAGACAGAAGCCCAAAATAATTTACATAAAACTCCGTTGTCCATTCTGAGTCACTAGAATAAAATTGTAAGTTAAAATACTTCATAATTAAGGGAAATTACAAAGAAGGCTTCATCATTCTAGGACACTGATTCTCAGCTGTACATCATATGATGCTACAATGAAGGTGCACAGCCACAAACATGGTGTAAAGCACAGCTATAGTATCATTTGCATTATCACTACTATCATTATTATTATTATTACTACTGCTTCATGTACAGTCAGGGCCAGAAATATTGGAACAAGGATAACTGTTTTGGCAGTTGGCCTCTGTATACCACCACACTGAAGTTGAAAGGAAACACACCCAGATGCGAGCGAAGTCAGGACTTTCAGCTGTAATTCAAGCGGTTTGACAGAAGTGGGGCACTAACCATTCAGGAAAGACAGCCAGTGGCATACACAAACACCCATCGTTGGTGGCCCATAAGTAATGGAACGAATGACTGACAAGCAGCTGCATGGCCAGGTGTGGCCTGTTTCCTAGGTACCCCATGACCCATCAAGCAGATGAAAGGCCTGGAGGTGGTTCTGAGTGTTACATTTGCATTTGGTAGCTGTTCACTGGAACTCCCAACATGAGGTCCAAGGAGGTGTCTATGCGAGTGAAGGAGGCCATCATTAGGCTGAGGAAACAAAATAAACCCATCAGAGAGATAGCAAAAACAGTGGGAGTGGCCAACACAACAGTTTGGAACATCCTGAAAAAGAAGGAATTAGCTGGCAAGCTCAGCAACAGCAAAAGGCCTGGAAGACCACAGAAGACAACTAAAGTGGATGACCACAGAATTCTGCTCATGGTGAAGAGGAACCCTTTTACAACATCTAGCCAGGTCAAGAACGCTCTTGAAGAGGTAGGCATGTTATTGTCAACATCTACAGTCAAGAGACGGCTTTATGAAGGTAAATACAGAGGTTTCACAACAAGGTGCAAACCACTGGTAAAGCTCAAGGACAGGCCAGATTAACCTTTGCCAGCAAACACCTGAAAAAGCCTGCCCAGTTCTGGAATAAGATTCTTTGGACTGATGAAACCAAGATTAACTTGTACCAGAATGATGGGAAGAGAGAAGTATGGAGAAGGAAAGGAACAGCTCATGATCCAAAGCATACCACATCATCTGTCAAACATGGTGGAGGCAGTGTTATGGCATGGGCATGTATGGCTGCCAATGGAACCGGGTCACTGGTGTTTATTGACGACCTGTCTGCTGATAAAAGCAGCAGGATGAATTCTGAAGTGTATAGAGCTATACTTTCTGCTCAGATGCAGCCGAATGCTGCCAAACTGATAGGACGCCGCTTCATATTGCAGATGGATAATGACCCCAACCCCTTCATGGCTCACTGCTTTGTTGTGGCGAAGGGGCTTGCGTAACTCAGTGAAGCCATAAGCTATGCCGTGCAGGGCCACCCAAGACGGACAGGTCATGGCAGAGAGTTCTGACAAAATGTGGTCCACTGGAGAAGGAAATGGCAACCCACTCCAGTATTCTTGCCAAGAAAACCCCATGGAACGAATCCAAGGCAAACCATTCAACATCACAGTTATTCAAGTCTATGCCCCAACCACTGATGCCGAAGAAGCTGATTTCTGCTTCATTGACTACGCTAAAGCCTTTGATTGTGTGGATCACAACAAACTGTGGCAAATTCTTAAAGAGATGGGGGTACCAGACCACCTTACCTGTCTCCTGAGAAACCTGTACGAGGGTCAAGAAGCAACAGTAAGAACCAGCCACGGAACAACCGATTGGTTCAAAACTGGGAAAGGAGTACGACAAGGCTGCATACTGTCGCTCTGCTTATTTAACTTATATGCAGAGTACATCATGAGAAACGCCAGGTTGGATGAATCACAGGTTGGAATTAAGATTGCTGGGAGAATTATCAACAACCTCAGATAAGAAGATGATACAACCCTAATGGCAGAAAGCGAAGAGGATCTAAAGAGCCTCTTCTAGAGGGTGAAAGAGGAGAGTGCAAAAGCTGTTTGAAACTCAACATTAAAATAACTCAGATCATGGCATCTGGCCCCATCAAGGCCTGGCATATGGAAGGGGAAGAAATGGAAGCAGTGACAGATTTTATTTTCTTGGGCTCCAAGATCACCGCAGACGGTGACTGTAGCCATGAAATTAAAAGACGCTTGCTCCTTGGGAGGAAAGCTATGGCAAACCTAGACAGCATAGTAAGAAGCAGAGATATCACCTTGCCGACAAAGGTCCGTCTAATCAAAGCTATGGTTTTCCCAGTAGTAACGTATGGCTGTGAGAGCTGGACTATAAGGAAGGCTGAGCACCGAAGAATTGATGCTTTCGAACTGCGGTGCTGAAGAAGACTCTTATGAGTCCCATGGACTGCAAGGAGGTCAAATCAGTCCATCCTAAAGGAAATCAACCCTGAGTGCTCATTGGAAGGACAGATACTGAAGCTGAAGCTCAAATATTTTGGCCACCTAATGCAAAGAGAAAACTCCTTGGAAAAGACCCTGATTCTGGGAAAGACTGAAGGCAAAAGGAGAAGGGGACGGCAGAGGATGTGATGGCTAGATTGCATCACTGATGCAATGAATATGGACTTGAGCACGCTCCGGGAGGGAGCGCAGGACAGGAAGGCCTGGCGTGCTATGGTCCATGGGGTCACGAAGAGTCGGACACGACTGAACGACTAAACAACAATGACCCCAAACATACAGCAAAAGCTACCCAAGAGTTTCTCAAGGCAAAGAAGTGGGATGTTCTTCAATGGCCAAGTCAGTCACCTGATCTCAACCCAACAGAGCTTGCTTTTCACTTACTGAAGACAAGACTGATGGCAGAAAGACCCACAAACAAGCCGCAGCTGAAGGCAGCTGCAGGAAAGGCCTGGCAAAGCATCTCGAGGGAGGAACCTCAGCATTTGGTCATGTCCATGGGTTCCAGACTTCAGGCAGTCATTGACTGCAAAGGATTTTCATCCAGGTATTAAAGGCGATCCTTCAGTTTGAAATGATGTTGGTTTGTTCCATTACTTATGAGCCACCAACGATGGGTGTGTGTGTATGCCACTGGCTGTACTTCCTGAATGGTTAGTGCCTCACTTTTGTCAAACCCCTTGAATTACAGCTGAAAGTCCTGACTTTGCTCCCATCTGGGTGTGTTTCCTTTCAACTTCAATGCGGTGGTGTAAAGAGGCCAACTGCCAAAACAGTTATCCTTGTTCCAGTATTTCTGGCCCTGACTGTATATCTGGTCTTTCCTCAAAGGAACTCAATATGACATACATAGTTCTCCTCCCTCCCCTCAACTTTATCCTCACAGCAATCCTTTGAGGTAGGTTAGGTTGAGAGACAGTGACTGCCCCAAGGTCACCCAGTGACAACCTCAAAGTTAAGTGGGGATTTAATCCTGGTACTCCCCAGTACTAGTCTAGCACACTAATCACTAAACTACATATAAGGCCCTACTGTCCTCAACTACTATAAAACCTTATTTGAAGACATAAGTGATGATTATGGAGGTCAAAGCCCATATCCCATTCCTACATAGTCATAAGAAACTAAGAAGAGCCATGCTGGATCAACCAAAGGACTATATATCCCAGCATTCTATTCCCACAGTGGCCAACCAAATGCCTCTGGGAAGCCCACAAGCAAGACCTGAGTGCAACAGCACCCTGTCACTTGCATTCCCCAGCAACTGGCACTGCCACCGCTAATGCAGGTGATATATAGCCAATCAAGGCTAGAGGCCACTGAGGGCCTTATCTTCCATGAATATATCCAACCCCCTTTTTAAAAAGTCCAAGATGATAGCCATCATCAATCATTCCTACCATTCCACATGGTGGGACCATAATAAACATGCTAAAATCAGGCTGAAAGATGATAATCCACTTTGTACATTAATAAAAATAAAGTGTCAGAGAAAATCATTCTTTTTAGGATAAAATGTTGTGTTCCCTCAAACACCCTGGATGATAACAACAAAAGCATTTAAACAGCATTCCAGACCATTCAAAATATGGTAAGTCCTTGTAGAAATTACAGTTTGTTAGTTCTCTGCATAAGAATGAAGGAAATATATGAGGTCGTAACACATGCCGCTTGATTAGACCCAACTGAAAACTGCTTTATATTTTTGCTCCAAACATACATCCTACCCTCATAAAAGTCTTATTGCTTGCTTTTTAAAAAGAATATAATAAAAGCTCTCAAATCCCTCCCATCTAGGTACAAGTTCTGTGGGTGGTTTAGCATAAAGAGCTCTAAGATCATTTCTCCTGCAGCAGCTATAAAATGTCACTTTATAGTCTTCAAAAACCTACACTGAGAACCTGCTGTTGGAATTCTCCCTCATTAATTGAGCTAAATAAGTCCCTGAAAAGCCTTTGGTAAAAGACACTAGATTGCATTAATTAATCATTTAATTTTCTTCTGATTTTTCTTCTACTCCCACAGGCAATCCCTGCTCTTCAAAGACATACACTGCAAAAGCTATGACTACAGTTCACTGGGATAGCCACAAGGCAAGATGAAGGGTCACATGTGGGGGCACTTGGATCCTATTTATTAGGATCATCTGCTATAAGACTGCTGCTGTTGAGGGCTACATAAACATTTAAAACCATGCCCCAAATTGGTTTCACATTGCAGAAGTATGTTTTTTAGAAATATGAAAGCAATGGCTTGGTGTAAATACAAGAGTGGCCAGCTGATTAAAGACATCTGAATTGATTAATCATATGATTGTAGTTGATCAATTAATCATTCAATTAGAACTACAATCCTATGCACACTTTCCTGGGAATAAGCCCCACGGAACACAATGGGATATTCTTCCAAGTAAATATAGACCCAGTTCACATGTAATGTAATCGCACAGCACAATCAACAAACCTACAACTCGGTTGATTGTAGGTTGTGGATTAAAAGCAGAAGTGGTGGGTGCACACGGTGGGTCACCCCCACTATTGGCCAGGTTGTTGGTTGTTGATTGTGAAGGTTAAATAATCCACAACTTGGGTTCCTTAAGGATGCCACCACTTAATTGGGTTCCTTAAGAATGCCACAAATTGGGTTCCTTAAGAAGGAAAAAAAGCAGAATATAAATGTAATAAAGAAATAATTGACCAAGTTGTAGGTTGTTGATCGTGACGTGCAAACCCAGAATGCTGGGCTGTTTAGGAGCTAAACAACCCAGTGGTTAACCCAACAACAAACCATGAGTTGTTGATTAAAAGCAGAAGGGAGGAACATGTGAGAGGCAGTCTGCTTGCTCACTCCGTCTAGTGAACAGCAAATTGTGGGTTAATTATCCCACGATTTGCCATTACACATGAACTGGGTCTATGTTTACTTGGAAGTATATCCTACTTGTGGATTAGATAACGCACAAATTGATGTTACATGCAACCTGGCCTAGCGTCTTCTGTACTAGAGTGGGGTAAAGGTGATCTATAGGTAAGGGAGCCAGTAGTGACTCCATTGTTGTGGACAGAACATTTATCTGGTAACCTCTGGATTACATACTTCTTCTAACCTGTACCGTTCCGCCAATTTAGATGGTCCACCACTAAAGACTTACGTATCTAGATGGTTTCCTGAGGTCTCTGTGGGAGTTTCTCACAGATTTGGCTGGTGTCCTTGCTGAGGCCTGGATGCCTCAGGCTGTTGAAACAATCATTCCTAAAGTGTCCTCAGCCAGACCATAGTGTCTTATTGACTTCTTGGTATTTCATTGACCTCAGAGGGATGAAACAGCAAGGTCCATGACTGGAATGCAGATGGCAGAAGACTCAAGGTGAATACACTTGTATTTGTTCACTTGTATTTGTTCCAACATATATGCCATAGTTTTGACAGAATCGGAGACAGATGTAGCCATAGGATTACCTGGTCAAGCTGTTAACATACTCTTCAGCTTCTGTAAACTGAGGATGTTGACAAGCTGTCTGAAAGACTGAGTGAGACCCACCTCCTGCTCTTTAGATCCATGTCCCTGCTCATCTGAAGTGGTCAATGTCTCATTAAGGGACAGGGTAGTTCCTGAGGCCCTGAAGGTAGCAGTAGCAAAACCATGAAGAAGCCAAGTTCAGATCCCTTGGCTTTGGAAAATTATCACCCAATTTCAAATTTACCATTCCTGAGCAAGGTTCTGGAGTGGATGGTGTCATATCAGCTCCAGGCAGTCTTGAATGACACTGATTATTTAGATTCATTCCAATCTGATTTCTGGCCTAGGACTGGAACAAGATCATGCCATAGATTCTATTTTTGTTGATGGTAATGTTGTTTTGGTGCTTGAAGTATTAGACATAATGAGTAGAGCTGGTTTCAAATTACTGATCACCTTTTCTCCACCTAACCTTACTCACAAAGTTGTTCCAATGATAAAATGTGCTACTACCATAAATGCTGGCATGAGCTCTGTGGAGGAAGGGTGGGTACAACTTCTCATAGTGATTCTTGTGCTGGGGGCAGGGGAAAGCAGTATCATTCTTGGATGATACTGATTTTGTGGAGCATTTCTATCTGGCTTCCAATCCAGTTTTAGGACTGAAATTATTTTAGTCACCCCGGGGATGACCTACACTACGGCAAGACAGGAAAGTACATTTGGAGTGCTGCTAGACCTCTCAGCAGCCTGCCTGTCTGCGTTGTGGGCAATGCTTTGCAATGGTTCTGCTCCTATCTGACTGGTCAGATCCAGAAGGCAATGTGGCTCGGAACCATGGCAGTTCTGCTACTCTGGTGTTCCATAAAGTTCTATTTTACCTTCCATGCTGTTTAATGAAACCACTACGGGAGGATATTAGGGGAGTGGAGTTGGGTGCCATCAATATTTGAATGAAATCCAGTTCTATTTGTCTTTTACATCTAACCTAACCATGGATTACTTGAAAAAGTGCATAGAGTCAGGAAGGGTCTGGATTAGAGCTAACACACTGAAGCTCAATCCATGTAAGACAGAGATGGTGTTGGTGAAAAGTTCATCAGTCCATGACTATGATATTCAGCCTGTGCTGGATGAAGTCATGTTCTTCCATAAGAAGCTGGTTCACAGTCTGGGGATGTTGCTTGACCCAGCTTTGCTGCTGGATGCTCAAGTAACCATAGAAGCTTGCAACACCTTTACCAGTTTCAACCGATATGCCAAATGTATCCCCTCATGGAGAAAGATGACATGGCCATGGTAATCCCTAGTCTAAACTACCATAATTAATTGTACATGGAGCTGCCCTTGGAAGACCATCTGAACATTACAGCTGGTTCAAATTGTGGCAGACGGACTGCAACTGATTACCATGAGCATATTATATCAGCATTAAAATATCTTTACTGGTTATCAGTTTGCTTTTCAGCTCAATTCAAGACAGGTATTAGCCATTAAAACCCTAAATGGCCTGACACTGGGGTATCTGAAGGATAATCTTCTCCATGTGTCCCCACCTCCTGAGGTTCAGCAGGTGGCTACTGGCAAGGGGGCCTTCTAAATGATGGCACCAAAATTGTGGAGTGCCCTCCGTAGACATGTTTCCCTAGTATTCTTTACTAACTTTTAGGCACCAGACAAAATCTGTCCTCTCAAGCTTTTAATGGAATTTAATTGTTTTAATATTATCTCCCTCCCTACCACCACCCATTAACTGAAAGTGATTTTATTACTATTTCCTTGTTTTTCTGCTGTTGCTAATTGTTTTTATGGATTATTGTTATGGGGTGGGGTTGTTTATTTTTAAATTTATTTTTGTGAGTTACCTTGAGACCTCATTAAGATGAGTTTTTAAAATAAATGAATGAATGGGAAGCCTTTTGATTTGCATCTATTTTCTGTTCTTAAACAGGAAAAAAATCCCTAAGGACTATACTAGTAGAGAAATTATCAGCATTCAGTCCCACCACCACCACTTCTCCATTATTTCAAAGTTAGCAAATGGTTCACCCATTAGTTCCTAATACTGGCACATAAAGAATATATGTATAAATAATGGTCATGTTCTTCAAAAGCATTACATTTTATTTTTGTCCCATTCCTATTTACTTTGAAGTAAGTTTTCCTGATGGCTTTTCCCAGTAAGGAGTGCTTGGTGGAGAGGGACTAACATCAAGGGGTTAAGCATTTCCACCTGCCTCACCCCACCCACCACCTTGGAGCCTAATAAAGCTTGCTGCTTAAAGACCAGTGCTGAAACGATTGTTTGGTGGGGAGGGACTAAGATTGAGTTAATCTTTACCTTCCCAGGTGAGAGCTAGGGAAGGAACTATGAGAGGAGACCCAGGTGAGAGCTGGGAGAAAGGAAGGCTGTCACAAGTGAGAGGTGTAACTGCCAACCTGTGCTTGTAGGCTAATTGTGGAGAAACTTCATGTGAAATGGATATTCATTTATATTTTTAAATATTTCTGTAATGTGTGTTATTCTCTCTCCTGTTTAGTGCTCAATTGTTAAATTAGTTTAGTTTATTTGTACTGTTTTATTGGATATTGTATGTACTGATATTTCTACCATGTATTTATCTGCCAACATTATGGTTATTTGTAATTGCTTCTATTGTATTTTATACTGTACAAATTACATTTACTCTTGTTTATTTGTTATTTTGTCAGCCTCTATGGGCACAATTTGTGGGAAAGTGGTATACAAATAAATAGATGATGATGATGATCTCAAAGGTACTTTATTTCAAGTTATGTATGCTTAGGGTTACTTCCATTTCCAGCATATCAGTGGCCTGATAAACTTTCAAATCAGAATGAGAATTATCATAAGAATATAATGATAGGATTACCCTTCAGAGATTTTTTCCAGTATCATTATTTGACTACAGTCTTGTCAAAATATAAATGTTTGAAAACTAAGGAGAAGAGCAATCGATTAGGGATTGGCAAATGGTTATAATCAATCAATAATGCTTCTCTTTTTTGGAAAGCAATAATCCAATCCAGATTTTAGTCCATACGCCAGATACACAAGAGTCCAAGCTCAATCTTCCTGGCTCCCACTTGGGTTTATTTGATGTGATTAATTTCAAAGAAGTCTATTTCACTCCCATGTTGAGAGTGTAATTTCAGACTGAGGACCTAGGCATATAGCTCTAATTGCTGAACTGCTCTGACAGATAAGAATTTCTCCCTAAGAGATCAATCCTATGGCTGCTAGGCAGTGTCTAGATGGCCAAAGGATTTTTCTGTTTCTGGCTAGGGCTCCGAGCTTGGGTCCCAGAAACCACGCTCTCCGCCCCCTCCCCCGCTGCCTCGTAGGCAGCACAGTTCCTCCCCATCTCCATGCTCATAACCGCAGTGTGAAGTGGGCAAAAAGGGGGCGATCCTGGGGGTGGGGAGGAGACCGTGGAAGCATCATTATGACACTTCCTCTGCACCTTCCGGCCTCCCCCCCTGCCACTCCAGTGTCCCCAGCTACACAGCCAAGAGCAGCTGTCTAGCCACAAATGCAGGGTGGCCAGAGCATGGAGGAGAGGATCCCCTCCATGCTCTGTCCGCCCCTGCATTGGATAGTCAGCCACCTCCGACTTCAGAGGTGGATGACTATCGTGACAGGATTGTGCCATAAATGTTCTACCTGAACTATCTCCCCCCACCCCCCAGACACAACTGGTTCCCCTCTTCCCCTTGCTCTTTTTGTTGTTGCTGAGAACTGGTGGGATATTTAATCTATATCCTTGCCTGGGCAAAAATTCATGTATTAGAAAATTCTCAAGAAAAAACAATTTTCTTGAAAGTTATTACTTTCTACCGTCACTAGTGGTTTTGCTTCTACACCTATTATTTTTTAACATATCAGAATTGATAAACAAATAGCAAATTATCAGTCAATCATCTAGAATTTGATCTTTACTACAGTGGCAGTAATATAGACATGATCCAAAGAGTTCATTGAGGTGCACCTCCATACTTGCTTCAGCATCAAAAAATGCTTTGCTATAGGAAGGATTGCTGCTTGGAAGAAGGCTAAGAGTTCCGCTGGGTGCATGGAGACAGGCACTGCTCTGATTTGCTGAGCTATCGTTTAGAGTTATGCACATGAGCCTCCAGGCTTGTGTGCTGCCCACTCCTGTCACCTCTTCCAACATGACCATGAGAAGACTGGTGGCTTTTGCTTTCGCTTTCAACTAACCACATTGCGCATTATGTTCAAACCCAGAAAAATTAGGTTAGTGTTAATGGGGGGGGGGGGGCTTCACATCCTGACTTGTTTCCATGTATCATATTTAACAATAACAATCATTTGTATGCAATTACTTGTTATATCTGAACTCAACTGTTTAAAAAAGGAAGAGAAAGGAAGTCCTACCCCCTCCAGAACAGTGTGAATACCACTTAAATGAACAGATGAATCACCCACAACCATTATCTCTATCTTGTCTGGATTGAATCTCAGGTTTATTGACCCTCATCCAATCGATTTTCCTGCGCAAGTACTGATTCAGAACATCAACTGCCTCACTTGTATTAGATAAAAAGGAGAGGAAGAGCTGGGTGTCATCCACATATTGGTTATACCTCAACTAAGGATGGTGGCAAAGTCTAGTTGGGGGCTCAAGCTCAGTGGATTACTGCCAGCTCAGCACCCCAGACTGGAGTCCACAGACTGCCATGCTTGCCTGACTTGGCATGTGCCAACTTGCACAAGTATGGTGGGCCCCACTGCTCCGCTGAACCACCATTCTGCACAAAATGGTGGTTTGGCCTTTTCTGTAAAGGCCAATTTTACATAAATGGCGGCCATAAAGAGGCCCATTTATGCAACACTACAGGCATACATGGTCTTTTTAGACCGTTTACACTTGTAATAGTGCGTAAATGGGCCTCTTTACGGAAAATTACTGAAAAGGCTGAGCCACCATTTTGCGCAGAATGGTGGCTCAGCGGAGGAGTGGGATGCTACGCGCCACTCACTGGGCACCCACGGAAAGCCTGGAAGGTCACCACACAAGGCAAGCAGTGTCAAGTATCTGGTGGGGGTCTGGTGAGCAGCTCAGATGGGGGGTGAGTTCCCTAGCCCCAATCCATATCGGCAAATGATCTCTCCCACTGATTTCATAAAGATGTTGAAAGCATGGGGGATAAAATAAGAGCCCTGAGCACAGCTGCCATGGGGCAGAGCAACAACCCCCCAGCATCACCTTCTGGAATAGACCATTCAAGTAGACGCAGAGCAATTGCAATTCAATGTCCCCACATCCCAACTCAGACAGCCTGTCCAGAAGGATATTATGGCCAATGGTATTGAAAGCCACAAAGAGGTTTAAGAGAACCAACAGGGTCACATTCCCCCTGCCCATCCCTCTCTTGGCACAGGCAAGATAATTTCTGTTTCAGAACTAGGCCTGAAATTGGATTGAAATGGATCTAGAAAATCAGTTTTACCCAAGAGTGTTTGGAGTTGATCAGTGGCCATTCACATGAGCACCTTGCTCAGGAAGAGGATGCTAAAAGTGGGGTACAAATCGACAATGAAATGAAAGGAGTCTCTGGGGAGACACTAAACCTGGTTGCATGTAACGCCAACCCATAGGTTGTTTAACCCTTCAGTTGTCGGAGTTGCTCATATACACACAACCTCCCATCCACCCACCACTTCTACTTTGAATTTGTACCTAGGGGTGCCCTGGAACTCTGGTTGTTGAGGGGGAAACTACATTTTTTTTATTTTGGACACCAAATACAAAGCAGAAACGGGAAGCAGGCAGGAGGCAGAGCGCTCACTCATTCCTGTGCGAACCAGGTCTAAAATATTATTGTCTCCTTGCAAGCAGAACAGCTGGAGAAGCGGGGAAACAGCCTTAACCACAGTTGGCTGAGTGCAGATGTAATACATCACATGGTTTGCAACCTCACTTCAAACCATAGTTTCACATCCTAGTTTTTACGATCAATCATTATTCAGGTAAACATTTAGTTAATGTTTATTCATAAATATTAAATCAATAAGCAAAGAGATAATAAAACACAACACCTACGCTAAGAGGGGTAATTTCCCAGGAAATGCTCCTACGCTACCCCCATCGAATCTGTGGGGATTGAGCAACAGCATTGTAATGTTTTAATACTTTTTCATAAATCCTATTGATTTCAAGGAAACTTACCTAGGAGCTATTCTGGTTTGACTGGGTTACATTCAAAATAGTACTACAAAAAAGATAAAGCTTTTCAGTGTAAAATAGCACTTTGCAATTTCACAAACTCATCCCATATTATAGGATCCGTATCTTTTTAAAAAATTCAAAAAATGTAGTTATTACTATTCAACTGGTTCGCTGAAAAATTGAGAAAAGTTTCATACAAAAATTCAAGAATTTGGGGATGTTAACATTCAATGTACACTTGTGTCACCCCCGTCTGAGAATACAGGATCACTCCCTAGCAACCAATTCGACTCAAAAAAGTTTTGTTTAAAAGTTTTGAAATAAAAAATTAATTAAATGCTTTGGAAAGGATGACTAGAATGTGAATGCATCTCGCATGTGTACTTCAAGGTATGTATCAAATGGATTGCTTAGTACACATAAAATATTAAATAGAACTACATTAGTAAAAAAAAAAATCCCTTGGGATATATTCAAATATTTTTGTTTAGAATTTGTAAGCAATAATAGAATTTAGTGTTTTCAAAACAAAGGGCACAATCCAATATGCTCAACAACACAATCCAATACAGATCTACCCAGAAGTAATTCCTATTAGGTTCAACCGGGGTTACTCCCAGGTAAGTGGATAAAGGACTTACGTCCAAGGAACATCCCCAAAATATGTTTTTTAATGACATTCTTATCAAAATGAACCAGTTGAAAGGTAATAACTAAATTTTTGAACTTCCAAGAAAACATGTACAAGACTGGACTGTCAATCCCATTCATTTCAATGGAAGAGTTAAGCGTGTGTTTAAATCCCCCCATTCAAATCAATGGGATTGTAAACTGCTTAACTTAGGTTAGATTGTGCCTATGTTATATAACGTTACGACAAATTATACAAAATCTGGGAAGATAAAATTAATTATGATTACTCAAACCTTATAAAATATAGTAAAATCTATATAAGCATAAAATCCATTTTAGAAAATGAAACACTTTTCATGCCAATGCTTCCTTTCCAAAAATTACATGGGGTCTTAACAAAGGCAACCTTTATATGTCTATCCAAACAAGCCATTTAGACAAATGCTACATTAAAAATAAAAAGAGCTCTGCGGCAGCATTTGATTTACTGTAATGTGTCTGGGAATTATGCAGCAAAACAAGCTTTTTACAACTTCTTATTAAATCCTTTTCAAAAAATAAAGCAATCAACTGCTATACTGTATAAATGTAAACCTCAAGCTATTTTTGGCCCCTAATAGTCCAATCCTAAACTCATTGCTCATAGAAACGTTCTGTTGATTTCAAGCAAATTAACTTCTGTGTGCTTAGGTTCACAGCTGTAATATAAACAATACTATGTAAGTTCAGAACCTTGTAAATACTTTCACAGAGATTTTCACCACAGCTAGTCAGAGGTTTTTTATAAACTGAATGAAAGCTGTTTAAAGGTAAGAAACTTTATTCTAACAGCTGGTGGCACAAATGAACAGTATTATCTTTCAAAAATGTTCACCAACTATTTAAATAAAGAGGACCCCTACCAACCTGCCATTACTCTCTGAATTAATAATAAAGGGCAGAAGCAAAATAATCCCAGGCCTAATTGACAAGATACTCATGTGTTTCTTAGCACAAAACGTGGGGGGAAAAAACAACCCTATTCCTCAATGTCCTGAAGATCCACTTTTAAGAGAAAATTAGTGCAATCCTATACATGTCTACTCAGAAATAAGTCCCACTTTGTTCAATGCAACTTACAAGTAAGTGGGTATAGGACTGCAGCCAATGTATCCAATTCCATAACTAAAAACACAATGAATCTGATTTTCAGTCATTATTTAACCCAATCAAATTAAACAATTAATTGTGTGTGTGTGTGGGGGGGGGGTTCTAGCAAATATCTCAATCACAGATACAGAAACTACTAACCAAAAACTTTTCCCATCCGGAATGATCAGCCCAAATTCCATTTCCTGCCACCGTCAAACCATGACAGAAGTAACTTTTTTCCCAACTTGTTAGAATTTGCTCCTGTAGTAAACAATTCACTGATCTCAAAAGTCCCTTATAAAAAGTATATCCGAAAATTGTTTTCAGGCAATAACAAAAATGCCATCTTCCTAGCTTCTTGTTTGTCTTCAAGCAGACTGGTGCCTCCAAGCTCAACATCCTTGTCTTCCCTGATGTCACTAATTGAAGGGGAATGTACTTGGAAGAGGAGAAAACACTGAAAATAAATGCTGTTGCTTTAAGAAAACTCTTACATTAGGGTTTAAACTATAATTTTGCTTTACAGAAGATTCGGGGACAGATCTTAGAGGAGGGCTCCTTTAAAGTTAACATTTGCAATATATTATGAAGTTGGAAGAAAGAAAAACTTCTACTTTCAACCAAATCCCCCCAAAACATCAAGCTTGATTTTAAAAGCATATTAAAGCCAACAGCAACTTTCATTCTGCAAACTTATGAAATCCTTTTTTATTTAGAAATTTTCTGCTTTAGAACCTTCCACTCCTGCCCCCCAACCCCCACATCTTGAAAGCTTATTATGCATACAAAATTCAAATACCGTACGCATTATCCTATATTTATAGAACAAACACTGTGATGGCTTCTTTAAGAAAGGCTGCTATCTCCTATAGCACTGGTGACCAAATGTTAATGTATCGCCATTAAAAAAAAAAGCCCAAGCAACTTTAATAACCTTCTAAGTTTGTAAACCAGAAACTTCTGCGTTTTGCTGTATCCCAAGATGGTTTTCTTTCCTGAAGCTCAAACCGAGAAAGCAGACAAAAGAAGCCGATTTGACTGAACTGTGCCAAGTCTTGCCTTTTTTCCCTTTCTTCAGCTCGCTCTTGCTCCCAGCATGGCAACCTTCCCAAGCAGTCTTGGCAGAGCTCCAGCCGGTGCCAGGCGTCAGGAGTCCTTGTTTCCAATTTCCTTTGCGCACATATATTATATTTTAACCAAAATTGTTGGTCACATCCTAGCAGCAGCAGCCCTTTATCCTGCCAAATCACCATACAGACTTCATGGTTTTGTACACTGCCCAATGATAACAAAAAAATTTAGTCAGTAGTCCTGGAGAACTGAAAGCTATGCACCATTCAGCGATAAGAAATGTCTTCTCTAGAAATGTCGGCAGGCAATACATAAACATGCTGAGTTTCTTTTGAAGGAGGTTCTACCCATAACATTAAGAAGCACAGAATATCATATTAAAATTAGGCGTTCATTGTCACTGGGAGATAACAGTGGAACGAGCCCCAGAATAGGAAACATATTGATTTAAATTAACTGCATGCCGAAAACTCAATTTACAAGCCTTTTGTGTTTTCTAAGAGAAACCAACATATGTTGAAATCTTCGTCATTGAGTCTCATCTGGTTGGGTATAACTATGGAAGAAAGACTAGAAACTGGAGGTATGGCAGTAACATGCTACAAGACCCAGTGCAGTGTAGTGGTTAGAGTGTTGGACTGGGACGTGGGTGACCTGGGTTCTAATCTCTAATTGGTCATGAATCTACAATTAGTTCTGAAGATGTGTGTGAGACTAGTAACCAGCACTGGCTGCTATGAACACATTTCAACAGTGTTCCATCATCTTCACTGGGTCCTAGTCCATTGCCAGGCCCAACTCAAAGTGCTGGTTTTGACAACTTGGGACTGGAGTACTTGAAGGGCTGCTTCTCTCCACTTGTACCCACCTGGATGTTAAGAGCTGCTTTCAGGTCATTTCCCCAGGTGCTTCCTCCAGGTGAGGTGTGGAAAATGTATACTGGAGAAATCATGGCTGCTGGAAAAAGGACCCTCCTGAGAGAGGTTCATCCCGTGCCTACTATTTTGTTATTCTGGCACCAAAGACCTTTTTTATTTCCCCAGGCCTTTTAATCAGCTTTAGCTTGAAGCTGCTTTTACTCTCAACTGCTTATTTTTATGCAGCAATATATTTTTATTGTTACATGATTTACTGGTAATGTATTTTACTTTGATTCTATCCTTTAGTGTGGGCCACCCTGAGAAGCTTATTATAGGGCAGCCTATAACTACAGATCTATTTTTTAAATGCAGTAGCCTCTGAATCCACTATCCATCCAATAAAAATGTGTGACAATATTGGCAAAAATCAAGCAGGTTAAAGCCCCTGAGATCCACTAGTGATGGCAGTTTCTTAAAGGTTAAGTGTAGCAATCTTTATCTCATTTATCTTTACAACACACCCGTGCAAATCCTTTATTATTTCCATTTTACAGATGAGGAAGTGAGGCTCTCCACAGACAATTTTTAAGAGTAGCTAAAATACTGTTCATATAACACTGTACATGAGGCTTCACTTACATAATCGGAAGGTCCTGGACTCAGAAAGAAGGAGTGGGTGGGGCACAGAATAAAGTATAATGCAACAGGTATGACACTGGCTTTAGACATCAGCCATTTTCAAATTCAAATCCCTGCTTAGCCACAATACTTAGTGACTTGCCCGAGGTTGCTCATCACATGTTTTTATGTTTCTCTATGTTTTTATGTAAATTGGCTTTACACTTTGTAATTGTTTTTAATCTTTGTAAACCACCCAGAGAGCTTCAGATATGGGGCGGTATAGAAATGTAATAAATCATCATCATCTCTAAGCATGGTATCTCTTAGGGCCAAAACAGATGTGACATTAAGCTGGGGAGCACAATCAGGATGGCAGCTTGCGGAGATGGGATTTAAGTATTCCCCACGTGCCACAGTCCCAATCACGCATATACAGGGACACACACTTGATCTGGTTTTCTCGACTAGGCAGGAAGATGGTGATCTGAAAGTGGAGGAATTAACAGCTGTCCCTTTGTCATGGTCAGATCACTTCCTGCTGAGGTTTAGACTCCTGGCAGCCTTCCCCCTCTGCAAGGGTGGGGGACCTATTAAAATGGTCCACCCCCAGAGATTAATGGATTCTGATGGATTCCAGAGGGCTCTGGGGGATTTTCCTGCTGGTATGGCTGGTGCTCCTGTCGAAGCCCAGGTCGCTCTGTGGAATGCAGAGATAACTTGGGCGGTTGACACGATTGCGCCCAAGCGCTTTCTCACTTTGAGCAAAGCCCAGCCAGCTCCTTGGTATATACCTGAGCTGAGGGCAATGAAGCAAGAGGGGAGATGGCTAGAACGCAGGTGGAGGAAAACTCGTGCTGAGTCTGACCAAACACAGGTAAGAGCCCACTATCAAGCCTACTCTGTGGTGGTGAGGGTGGAAAAGAGACAGTCCTTTTCCACCAGCATTGCATCTTCTCAGTGTTGTCCAGCAGAGATTTTCAGAGTGGTTCGCGGCCTGTTACATTCTGGGCCAGGGCAAGAGACGGGTGGAACCCTCGGTGGCACGCTGTGACGAGTTTGCACGGCACTTTGAGGATAAAGTCGCTCAGATTCGTCATGAATTGGTTGTTGTTTATTCGGTCAGTCGCTTCCGACTCTTCGTGACTTCATGGACCAGCCCAGAGCTTCCTGTCAGAGCTTCCTGTCAGCCAGAGCTTCCTGTCAGCCGTCGCCACCCCCCGCTCTCCCAAGGTCAAGTTTGTCACCTCCAGAACTGGAATTCTGAATTGGAATTGCCCATGAATTGGACACCACGATTAATGCAGTTCCATTGGTAGAGGAGTTCAGAGCACCGTCTGGTCCAGTTTTATTGGATGAGTTTCAGTTACTGAGGCCTGAGGATGCGGACAAGGTACTTGGCCAAGTCCGATTGACCACTTGTGTGGTTGACCCTTGCCCTTCATGGCTTATTAAATCAAACAAGGAGGGGAGGTTGTAAATTCCTCCTTGAGAGAGGGAGTGGTGCCTGCCACTTTAAAAGAGGCGGTAATTAGACCACTCCTGAAAAAGCCTAACCTGGACCCAGAGGATGTTAATAATTATAGGCCAGTGGCCAACATCCCCTTCCTGGGCAAGGTGCTTGAGCGGTGGTTGTAGGGCAGCTCCAGGCACTCTTGAATGAAACGGATTATCTAGATCCATTTCAATCCGGCTTCAGGCCTGGTTTTGGAACAGAAACTGCCTTGGTCGCCCTGTGGGATGACCTCTGCCGGGAAAGGGACAGGGGGAGTGCGACCCTGTTGATTCTTCTGGACCTCTCAGCGGCTTTCGATACCATCGACCATGGTATCCTTCAGGATAGGTTGTCTGGGTTGGGAGTTGGAGGCACTGCACTACAGTGGTTCCGCTCCTACTTAGATGGCCGATTCCAGAAGCTGGTGCTGGGGGATTATTGCTCTGTGCCATGGCAATTGTGCCATGGGGTTCCACAGGGCTCTATTTTATCCTCTATGCTGTTTAACATCCACATGAAACCGCTGGGGGAGGTTATCCAGAGGTGTGGGCTGAGGTGCCATCCATATGCATATTGACACCCAGCTCTACCTCTCTTTCTCATCAAAACCAGGTGAGGCAGTGGCTGTTCTGAATCAGTGCCTGGGCACGGTAATGGACTGGATGAGGGCCAATAAACTGAAACTCAATCCAGACAAGACGGAGGTACTGTTAGTGGGTGGTTCGGCTGCCCGGCTAGGTGATATTCAACCTGTTCTGGAGGGGGTTGCACTCCCCCTAAAGGATCACGTTCGTAGTTTGGGGGTGCTCTTGGATCCAGAACTGTCACTTGAGGCACAGGTGAACTCAGTGGCACAGAGCACTTTTTATCAGCTTAGGCTGGTATACCAACTACGCCCTTATCTGGACAGAGAGAGCCTAGCTACAGTTCTCCATGCTCTGAGAACTTTTTGTCTGGATTACTGCAATGCGTTATACATGGGGCTGCCTTTGAAAACGGTCTGGAAACTTCAGCTGGTCCAAAATAGGGCAGCAAGATTGTTAACAGGGACTGGCCTGCGAGCTCATATTACGCCAGTACTTTTTCAGCTGCACTGGCTGCCAGTCCATTTCCGGGCCCGATTCAAAGTGCTGGTATTAACATTTAAAGCCCTTAACGGCTTGGGGCCAGGTTACCTGAAGGATCGCCTCCTCCCATATGTGCCTGCCCGGGCCTTAAGATCATCGTCAGCGGCCCTCCTCCGTGAGCCCCTGCCAAAGGAAGTGAGGCGGGTGGCTACTAGGAGGAGGGCTTTTTCTGCTGTGGCACCCCGGCTCTGGAATGAGCTCCCTGGTGAGGTTCGCCTGGCACCTACATTGTATTCCTTTTGGTGCCAGGTGAAGACCTTTTAATTTTCCCAGGCATTTTAGCATTTTAGCTTTCTAAACTTTTAGCTTTGCTGTTTTAAATTTGTATTTTAAACTCCTGCACTGCTGCTAGGTTTTATTGTGGTTGTATTGTTATATTGTGGTTTTAATGTTCTGTATATTTTAAACTGTTTTACTGTGTGCTGTTTGGTTTTAATTTTTGTGAACCGCCCAGAGAGCTTCAGCTATTGGGCAGTATAGAAATGAAATAAATAAATAAAATCTCACCAAAAAGCTAATATTAGCCCAGGCCCGAAGAGAAAAAAGCTGTTGTGGCCCTTAGACAGTAGTTGTGATGACAAATGAGACAAGGCTTGTAAACACTTCGTATATAGAGAAACGTTCTGGAAAATGAGATATTAATAACAATGTTCATCAGGAGCATCTGATTTAAGATCGTTTATAACAGATTATATCCAGAGTGAGAGAACAGACCCACTGAAATCAATGAAACATAACTCAGTCATAACTTAAGCCCCATTGATTCAATGGGTTCACTCTAAGCATGTCTAAATTTGGGTCCATCCCAATATAGTTACACTCACATAACTGTCTCAACAATGCACTGGTCCTTACAAACAATGAGGCATTAATGCCTTGGTTTGTAAGGATGTCTATATTACCTATTACTAGCTCCTGGGCAGGGCAAGGCAAAAGAAAAGACCTTCAGACAAAGTGGTCTCTCAGCCACAAAAGTTAGGCTACCATGAATTGGTTAGTCTTTAAAGCAGGAGTGTCAAACCTCTTTCAGCCTGAGGACTGAATTGCATTTCAGAGAAGCTCTGGGGAGCCACACTCCAGTGCGCGGGACCGAGGCACAAAGGGGAGGAGCCAAAAATCCAAGCATGTTTTAGCTTAAAACTCTTACTGGAACACAGGAAGCTGCCTTATACTGAATCAGACCATTGGGCCAATTAGCCCATTAATGTCAAGCCCCCTTATACCAAAGCAGACCATTGGGCCAATTAGCCCGTTAATGTCGAGACTGACTGGCAGCAACCCTCCAGAGTTTCAGGCAGGAATTTTTCCAGCCCTACCTGGAGATGACGGAAATTGAACCTGAGACTTTCTGCATGCAAACCATGTGCTCTACCACTGAGCCATGGCACCTGTCAGTAACTAAGCTTTAAGAGAGGCATTTCAACTTTTAGAATGGGGAAAAACCTGCACAAAGGCCAGGAAACTACCAAACAATTGGTGGTCAGAGGAAAGGGGCATGACCATCTGGGGAACCTTGAAGGGCCAGACTGGGACCTAAAGTAGGACAGATTTGGCCCACAGGCCTGAGGTTTGACACTTCTGCTTTCCATAGACCTCTAGCTTGTTTTGGCTTCCCAAATATATTTAAAGTGAAATCCAACACAGCTTAATTAAGGTCTGTGGATTTCAATACAAACTGAGGATGAAACACTACACACAATTACCTGGGAATAAGCCTCATTGAACTCAACATGGCTGATGTCTGAACTGACATGTATACAACTGCACTACTAGTGAACTTATCTGTGTCCTTGGATATTACCTTAGCCACTCATCAGTACTGTATATTAGGGAAGAGATTCTAACTCAGTTGTGGACTTTCCATATAAGCAATATTCCAAGATGAATACCCAGTAGTTCCATCCAAGAAATCTCAGTACAAATTTCTAGAAACCTTAAATGTATTGACTGATTTCCAAAGAAGAAACCTGGCATTATGGAAAAGTAAAAAAAAAATGTGCAAAACTTAGGGAGCAACCCTACTGAGATAGTCAGCAGCCTCCAAAGTCGGAGGCTGCCGAGTATCCAATGAAGGGTGGCAGCAGCACGGAGACAATCCTCATCTCAGTGCTTTGGCTACCCTGCATTCTTGGTTAGATGGCCAATTTTGGCTGTCCAGCCACAGCTTTGGGGAGGGGGAGGGAAAGAGGCCACACAGCACATAGGAAGATGTGTAACACAGCCTCCAGAGTCTCCTCCCCTCCCCACCCCCAGGACCACCCCCTTTTCCCAGTCTCCACACTCCATTTCCGAGTGCGGAGACATAGCTGGCATGGAGAGAACTGTGCCAGCTACAAGCAGTGGGAGGGAGCAGGGAGCACAGTTTCTGGGAAGTGCATTCAGAGCCCTGGCTCTAACCTCGGTTCCCAGAAATTGAAAAATCCCATGGCCTTCTAGGCACTGTCTAGTAGCCATAGGATTGCTGCCTCCGTTGCTTAACAAGTCTGAGTTATATTTATTACTTTAAACACCCCAATCTTAAGCACATCTTCCTATAGGTAAATCCCATTTATTTCAGTGGGATGTCCTTCCAATTAAATGCTCTTAGGATTGTGGCCTGAAATGACAATTGTGTTCTATATCATTTGTTGGCACATTAGAGTGGTTTAGTGCGTGTATAGATATGTATATTTTTCTTTGGGATGGATTGAGTTGCTGCCTCCTGAACAATGTTACGGACCTCCGTCCATAGTTCCTCAGGCACTCTGTCTATCAGGTCTAATCCCTTAAATCTATTCCTCACCTCCACTGTGTATTCATAAGGGATATGATTGAGGTCATACCTGAACGGTTTAGTGGTTTTCCCTACGTTCTTCAATTTAAGCCGAAATTTTGCAAGAAGCAGCTCATGATCTGAGCCACAGTCAGCTCCAGGTCTTGTTTTGACTGACTGTATGGAGCTTCTCCATCTTTGGCTGCAAAGGACATAATCAATCTGATTTCGATATTGACCATCTGGTGACGTCCATGTGTAGAGTTGCCTCTTGTGCTGTTGGAAAAGAGTGTTTGCTATGATCAGCATGTTCTCTTGGCAAAACTCTATTAGCTTTTGTCCTGCTTCATTTTGTACACCAAGGCCATGCCTGCCTGTTATCCCGGTGATTTCTTGACTTCCTACTTTAGCATTCCAATCCCCTATGATGAAGAGGACATCTTTTTTGGGTGTTCGTTCTAGAAGGTGTTGTAGGTCTTCATAGAACCGATCAACCTCAGCTTCTTCAGCCTCAGTGGTTGGGGCATAGACTTGAATTACTGTGATGTTGAATGGTTTGCCTTGGATTCGTACTGAGATCATTCTATCATTTTTAAGATTGTACCCCAGTACTGCTTTTCCCACCCTTTTGTTGACTATGAGTGCTACTCCATTTCTTCTAAGGGATTCTTGCCCACAATAGTAGATATGATGGTCACCTGAATTAAATTCGCCCATGCCTGTCCATTTTAGTTCGCTGATTCCCAAGATGTCGACGTTCAATCTTGCCATCTCATGTTTGATCACCTCCAGCTTACCTTGATTCATTGATCTGACATTCCAGGTTCCTAAACAATATTGTTCTTTACAGCATTGGACTTTCTTTTCACCACCAGACACATCCACAGCTGAGTGTCCTTTCGGGTTTGGCCCAGCCACTTCACTCTTTCTGGCGCTACTTGGAAATACCCTCTGCTCTTCCCCAGTAGCATATTGGACACCTTCTGACCTGAGGGGCTCATCTTCCGGCGTCATATCTTTTAGCCTTGTGATACGTTCCATGGGGTTTTCTTGGCAAGAATACTGGAGTGGGTTGCCATTTCCTTCTCCAGTGGACCACATTTTGTCAGAACTCTCTGCCATGACCTGTCCGTCTTGGGTGGCCCTGCACGGCACAGCTTATGGCTTCACTGAGTTACGCAAGCCCCTTCGCCACAACAAGGCAGTGATCCAAAGAAATCGAGGAAAACAACAGAATGGGAAAGACTAGAGATCTCTTCAAGAAAATTGGAGATCTCAAGGGAACATTTTGTGCAAAGACGGGCATGATAAAGGACAAAGAAGGCAGGGACCTAACAGAAGCAGATGAGATTAAGAAGAGGTGGAAAGAATACACAGAAGAACTATACAGGAAAGATCTGAATGTCCCTGATAGCCATGATAGTGCGGTCACTGAACTTGAGCCGGACATCCTCGAGAGTGAAGTCAAGTGGGCCTTAGGAAGCATTAGTAACAACAAAGCTAGCGGAGATGACAGTATTCCAGCCGAGCTATTTAAAATCCTAAAAGATGATGCTGTTAAAGTGCTGCATTCAATATGCCAACAAATCTGGAACACTCAACAGTGGCCACAAGACTGGAAAAGGTCAGTTTACATTCCAATTCCAAAGAAGGGCAACGCCAAAGCGTGTTCAAACTACCGCACAATTGCGCTCATTTCACATGCCAGCAAGGTGATGCTCAAAATCCTACAAGCTAGGCTTCAGCAGTATGCGAACCGAGAACTACCGGAAGTACAAGCTGGGTTTCGAAGAGGCAGAGGAACTAGAGATCAAATCGCCAACATTCGCTGCATCATGGAGAAAACAAGAGAATTCCAGAAAAACGTCTATTTCTGCTTCATTGACTACGCTAAAGCCTTTGATTGTGTGGATCACAACAAACTGTGGCAAATTCTGAAAGTGATGGGAGTACCAGACCACCTTACCTGTCTCCTGAGAAACCTGTACGAGGGTCAAGAACCAACAGTCAGAACCAGACATGGAACAACCCAGTGGTTCAAAATTGGGAAAGGAGTACGACAAGGCTGCATATTGTCACCCTGCTTATTTAACTTATATGCAGAGTAGTACATCATGAGAAATGCCGGGTTGGATGAATCAGAGGTCGGAATTAAGATTGCTGGGAGAATTATCAACAACCTCCGATATGCAGACGATACCACCCTAATGGCAGAAAACGAAGAGGATCTAAAGAGCCTCTTGTTGAGGGTGAAAGAGGAGAGTGCAAAAGCTGGTTTGAAACTCAACATTAAAAAACCAAGATCATGGCATCTGGCCCTATCACTTCCTGGCATATAGAAGGGGAAGAAATGGAAGCAGTGACAGATTTTACTTTCTTGGGCTCCAAGATCACCGCAGACGGTGACTGTAGCCATGAAATTAAAAGACGCTTGCTCCTTGGGAGGAAAGCTATGGCAAACCTAGACAGCATAGTAAGAAGCAGAGACATCACCTTGCCGACAAAGGTCCGTCTAATCAAAGCTATGGTTTTCCCAGTAGTAATGTATGGCTGTGAGAGCTGGACTATAAGGAAGGCTGAGCGCCGAAGAATTGATGCTTTCGAACTGTGGTGCTGGAGAAGACTCTTACGAGTCCCCT
Source organism: Heloderma suspectum (assembly GCF_057233095.1). Lineage (NCBI taxonomy): Eukaryota > Metazoa > Chordata > Lepidosauria > Squamata > Helodermatidae > Heloderma > Heloderma suspectum. The sequence continues at coordinate 435,155,513 of NC_139458.1, forward strand.
GGACTGCAAGGAGGTCAAATCAGTCCATCCTAAAGGAAAGCAACCCTGAGTGCTCATTGGAAGGACAGATAATGAAGCTGAAGCTCCAATATTTTGGCCACCTAATGCGAAGAGAAAACTCCCTGGAAAAGACCCTGATGCTGGGAAAGACTGAAGGCAAAAGGAGAAGGGGACGGCAGAGGATGAGATGGCTAGATAGCATCACCGATGCAATGAATATGAACTTGAGCATGCTCTGGGAGAGAGCGCAGGACAGGAAGGCCTGGCGTGCTATGGTCCATGGGGTCACGAAGAGTCGGACACGACTGAACGACTGAACAACAACAAAGATATATATATTAGTTTTAATATTATTACTAATAAGAGCAAGTATTATATATCTAACAAAGAAATAAAAGTATCTTACCCTGACACCAAAAACAATGTAATACAGAAATTCCATTAGAGCCTGCAAGTTCTTATGTGTTGTATTAGTATAAAAAGAAGTGACATCAGATGTGACAAGTATGCGATTATCAAACTGATGTTGTTTATTCAAGGATTCAGTCTTACATAGGATCATAGAATCACAGAATCATAGAATAGTAGAGTTGGAAGGGGCCTACAAGGCCACTGAGTCCAACCCCCTGCTCAATGAAGGAATCTAAGTCAGAGCATCCCTGACAGATGGCTGTCCAGCCTCGTCTTGAACGCCTCCAGTGTGGGAGAGCCCACCACCTCCCTAGGTCATGGGTTCCATTGTCATATTGCTCTAACAGTCCGGAGGTTTTTGCTGATGTTCAGTTGGAATCTGGCTTCCTGCAACTTGAGCCCATTATTCCGTGTCCTGCACTCTGGGATGATCAAGAAGAGATCCTGGCCTTCCTCTCTGTGACAACCTTTCAAGTAGAGTAGGGTATTACTGGAGGATATTATTGGTGTCTTTGATATGTAATGAAAAGTTTAAGAGATATTCTAAACATAGGTCAAGATACATAGACAGCCTTTCATCAGATGGGTATATGGATGGATGAATGCTATACGTGTAGGGATGGATGAATGGGGGAGGGGGTGTACATGTGAGCCTGTATTGAATGGATGGTGACAGTGTACGTGTATGAGAGAATAAGGTGAATGGTGTGTGTGTGTGTGTGTGTGTGTGTGTACACTTAGGCCTGCTTTGGCCCCATCCACTACCGGCATGCAGCCCCCAATACTTTTCCCCAACGGAATGCAGCCTTTGGATGGGAGAAGGTTCCCCCACTCCTGGCATAGAATGCATTTGGAGTAATCTCAGTGCCAGTGCAGTGATATGGACTACAGGTCTGAAGGCAGAACTTAGGAGCTCAGGATTCCCTTCTGAATTTCTTGAATTCCTGTAGAGGCTTCTTGCTGTTTTTATGTAAATAGGCCTGCCAGCCAGCCAAGTAGATCGTATTTGTCATTCACCTGAATCTCAGTCTCCTGAGCCTTTGAGCGTACGTGAGGTCTCCTGGATGAGTAGACTGCTCACGGCTTGCAGCTCAGGCAGCCTGTCTGTTTCTGGCTGCTCATATATCCATCTTACAGTTAACCCATCTAAGTCCTAGTGATATCTATAGAACTTAAGCACATCACTGTAGATTAGATTGCAGGCCAGGATCCAAAGAACCATATGCTTAGTTCTATGTGCTCATGAGGGGTGTGGATTTCCCTGCCTTGAACTGCAGCCCCACACAGGCACACCAAATGTCACATTGTTTTTGAAACTACATAAAACTGCCTGAGATTGAAGATCATCTAGAGAAGCCGTTACAAAATGAATGCCAATGATTCCATCTAAGGTGATGCCTCTGGCCACGAAGTCACCTTTTGGCACTGAACTTCCAAGAGGCTTTCCATCACCTCTCTTCCTTGTACCACTTTGTTACTTTTACTTCAGTTACCCTTGGAATTCTCTTTCCCCAGAGGTCTGTCACGCTTCTCTTTCTATATAAGTATTTTTTGTCTACAGTAAATATTTCATTAAGAAATTCTCCTTGGATAATTTGGGAAGCATCTCAGGCCTTTTCTTTCTTTCTTTCTTTCTTTCTTGCAATCCTGTACCATGCATGAACAAAGTGGACCCTACTGAAATCCTCCTCCACTAATAGTATTTATTTATTTTAAGCATGTTTATCTTGCACCTTAGCCAAAAAGGCTCCTAGAGCGCCTTACAATCAATCAGAAAAAAAAGTCTGCCCACAGACTCACCATCTAAAAAGACAGAACAGCCTCCAGCACCATTTGTGCTTGCTTATTTATTTAAAATATTTGTATACCTCTTTTCAATCATAATAGTTCTCAAAGCTGGTCAGTGTAATAATAAACAATTAAAAATAATATCAACTAAGGACGCAGTCCTATGGAGATAGTCGTCAGCCTCTGTACTCAGAGGCTGACTATCCAATGCAGGGCAACTGGAGCAGAGACGATCCTCACCTTCATGCTCCAGCTACCCTGCATTTTTGGCTAGACAGGCGATTTCACCTGTCTAGCTGAGGAACTTTTGGCCAGGAGGAGGGAGGTCACGCAGTGCATAAGAAGCCGCATAATGCGGCTTCCGTGGTCTCCTCCCCTGCCCTGGGACCGTCCCCACCCCAACAACTGCTCCCTGGAAGGAACCACACTGGCTAGAAGGGATGGGGAGCGCGGATTCTGGAAACAGTTTCCAGAAAACAAAAAATCCTATGGCCCTCTAAACAGTGTTCTCCAACAATTAATTATTGCTCCCTCCAACAATAATTAATTTAAAACAATGATCAGCAATTACAAAAAGTAAAATAGCAGGTAAAGCAATAGCACGACATCAAAGCTACCACCATTACCTTAATCTATTTTGGCTGGACTGAGCTTCAGTTTAGGCTCATCCAATCCAGCACTGATTTCAACTCATTCAGGAAGGCCATTAACACACCGGGATTCAATGAAAAGAAGTACAGTTGGGTGTCATCTGCATATTGCTGACCCCACCCTCCAAGTCCCCAGACAATGTCACCCAGCAGCTTCATGTAGATGTTAAATAGCATGGGAGATAATACTGACCCCTGAAGAAGTACACAGGATAATTCCCAGGGGGAAGAGTAACCATTCCCAGCACTACATTCTGCAACCTACACCCTAGGTAGGAGCAAAACCAACAAAATGCCTATCTCCAAAACACAAAGGTGGTCCAGAACAATGCCATGGGTGATGGTATCAGAGGCCACCAAATACTGCAAAAGCATTAGCAGCGTCAAATTCTCCTTTCTTTCTCCTAGCGCAAGCCAGCAAACAGAATGGCCAAAGCCATCTCCATCCCCAAACCAGGTCAAGAAGCAGAATCAAAACCAATGTGCAGACTTCTGCTAGGAGCAGCCTGCACACTGGGGCCCAAAGAAAAAGTTGCTCTATGCCACTGACAGTAAGACACAGGAGGACTTCAGTTACAATTGGATCGCCCTGCCAAGTCACAACATGCTCAGAAGAGTGGCAAGTAACACACTTTGCACTGGTGGAAGGTAGCTCAGAAAGGGAGGAGCAGCAAAAGGCCCTGTAGAAGCCTTTCCACAACCTTAGTCAATCATCTTAGTTAATATGGAAATGAACTACAAACCTCGCACAATTTGCAGGAAAGCTGAGCCGGTTCAGCCCTTGGGCAACTTTTCCTAACGAGGCTTGGGAAACCACACAGAAGGAGAAAGTGAGCAGGTCAACCACAAAGAGGAAACTCCATTTTCAAAGTAGGAGTAAGAGAAATTAGCCTGGACATGAGCTGCCCAAATATTAAGAGTAGGTTGATCCACAGCACTGGACTGAGTTAATGTAAGGATCTTCTATTATTCTTCATTAGCAACTCTGCATACCAAAGGAGAGACTTGGATGCAGCTTGTCTGTGAAGTGGCAGCACATCTATTCACAGCAGCAGACATCAGGTTCATACTGATAACCACAAGCAAACAGAGTTTCTTCATCCCTGGGGTTCATGGGAAGCAGAGACTCTCTAGAGAGAATCTGAATAAAAAGGAGGACGCAAACCCACTAACTGCTGTGGACAAGACATATTATAATGTTATCTCTGGCACAGTTATTTTGCTAATGATAACCTTAGAAACGCTTTTAGTATGGTTTGTTAAGCCATATCAGAAATTCATCCCTCAATTGCAGAACATGAAACACTGCCCTTTAAAAAATGTAAACACAACCTTTGGGAAAATGCAGCTAACAGATCCTTTTAAGATACTCTCCCTCAGATATTCTACCTCTTGGTTCACACAGCCATTTTATTCATGGATCAGCATTTTCTACATGCTTTTAAAAGGCTGTTCTTGCTGCCAGTATAATGGAACTATAGGTTGTTATAAGATCACAATGGGTACTAGTCATGATGGTTATACATAAACTCCAGTATCAGAGGCAGTATACATTTCTATACTAGTTGCTAGGGTGCTCTTCTTATGTCCTGTGTTCTTAAGACTGCATCTTAGATGGGGTCAGATTTTCAGCAGTAAAGGAGTTTAAGCTAGTATTACATAGGATTCCTTGCTCAGCAATGAAGAGGCTTACCTTGATAAATCACCATCTCTCAGCTTAACCTACATCACAGATATGTTGTGAGAAAAATTAAATATGCTATAAAGCATATTGAGGGAATACAGGGAAGATTCCTAAAATTATGGCTGTCTGGTGTCTGTTCTGTGGATCCTGGGATGTTTTGATCAGGGGACCAGATGCAGAAGACAGGGACAGGGCTTCTGTAGCTTTAATTGGGTCATAGAAAAGCGAATTCCAATAGATGCAGCTTTATTCACCCTTGCATGACCAGCTGCACCTGCTAAAAATCCCTCTTTTAAATACAATCCTGAGTCTTCTTCTGTTTAGATATTGTTTAAACATCATAGCAGACACTGAATTTTATTCTAGGGCCTCTCTAACTCTATACAGCAAACAGGTACTGAATACACCCTTCAGGTCACCAGCTTCAGCTGGAAAAAAAGAAGTTATTTTATTCTATAAACTGGAATAAATTCTCAGAGCAACACAGATACATCATTCCCATAGTAAGTCTTCATTTTGTTGAGGTCAGGTTCATGAATATGCAATCTGCTGGGGATGTCTCTTTTATGTCCTATTTGCAATCAAGAGGTTGCCAGTTGAGTAAAATCTCTACTCCTCAAGTGATGTTGTTCTCCAGAGACCTGCCTTTTGTTGCCAGGGGGAACCCTTGTGGAGAAATAGTTTGGTTTACAAACCCATCACAATCCTTCAGGGCTGGGGGCCCCAGTTTTATGCAATAAAGCTTCAGGCCCATGTACAGAGCAATGTGAAATGAATGTTAAAGAGCTTTTGAAGAACTCCAGGGATTGGAAGTAGAGCTTTCAGGTAGAACAGTTTGCTAATGAATACTGTAGCTGTGTACAGTACTTAGAAGCGATAAGGAAGTGTCAGATTTTCAGAACCATAGTGCTATGCCAGGAGCTGTGTTTCACTGACAGACAGCTAGGCCATCTTAAAAGCATACGTCCTGGGTACCATTCATCTATGAAACACTGGATGCATGCTTTTTACATTTTGCCTCCTTTCCAGCTGTCACATGAAGAAATTCCACTTAAATATCAGTCATACATTCTCCCTGCATCACTGAAGCATGAACCCAGGTAACTAACATGTCCCTCTTTTTGATTGTGGTTGTTCTTATTTCAATGGAGAATATGCTGAAGGGAATGGGTGCATGCACATGAGCAGGGGCGTCGTTAGTGCAGGGCCCCCCTTGGCACGGACCCCAGATCTTTTTTGAGCTGTGCCCCGGATCTTTTGAGCTGTCCTAATTGCCATTTTTTTTTACATTTTCCCATTGACTTGCATTGGAAAACAAAAACGGTCATAACTTTTTTAGTTTGTAAGATAAATACATGAAATTTGGAGGCTTGGTAGCTCACATGGAGCTCACTGAGCCTGCCCAATTTCAGACAGGTAGGCCTAGTGCCTTTTGTGCTAGCCACAGGTAAAATTTGCTTTTTTCAAGAAAATGTTTCAAAGCAAAGAGCTATAATTTCTTTGTTCTTCCACATAAGTGTATGGAATTTGGAAATCTGGCAGCCCCCATGGAGCTGATGGAACCTGCCAAATTTCAGGCAGTTATGACCAGTGACTTTTGTGCTAGTCACAGGCTTTTTTTAAGAAAATGTGTCAAAGCCAAGAGCTATATATATTTTTTGTGCTTCCACATATGTGCATGGAATTTGGGGACCTGGCAGCCCCGATAGAGATGACTGAGCCTGCCAAAGTTCAGACAGTTAGGTCTAGTGGGTTTTGTGCTAGCCATGCATAAAGTTTCCTTTTCTCAAAGTCTAAAACTAAAGGAAAAACTGTCAAGTCACCCAGAGAGATCCTAATCAGAAGGTGTTTAAGGTGACACATTAGGAGGTCACTATCCCTAATCACTGGTGTAGGGTTTTTTTGAGGTGCAAAAAACCTCTCTCCCCCTACTTTTCTTTTCTGCTCTTACATGCCCACTGTTGGGAGCTTGCCTCCAACGAAATCTTGAAGAGGGAGAAAGAAGGGAAGAAAGATCTCCATGTGAATTACTGGTATTTCACAAAGCATCTGATTTTGCTGCCCCGAACTGGAACCTTTGGATTCTGCAGAAGTTTAGCAGCTTCAGTACAGCAAAGGATCCAATCAGCCTCCGCAAACTTCTTTCTCCCCCTCCACTTTAATTTCTCCTAAATAGCTGTAGGACTTAAATAATCCCAAACGGAGGGTTAAGACTATGTGGCATCATGATCGAGAAAATGCTGGGGCTTTAAAATAGGTTCTACAGTTTTAAAAAAGCTAGAAAAAGCCCTCAGCAACCTCACTCCATAAAGTTCATTCAAGTACATGCAATCCTTGCAAACCCTGCACAGCCTCCTAAATTCCTCTGAAGTACTACATCTCTGAAAGGAGCCACTTGGCTTAGGGAATTCTCTCTGCCCCCCACCCCCACCACGCACATTTCCAATCACCATTGTTCTTTTCTTCTTCCCTCCCCTCCCCTATCCTATTCTTTCTTCCTTTCTTTTCTTTATTCCACCCAGAGCATCTCTTGGGGAATTCTTAAAGAGAATTCTCTTTGGTGGGCAAGAGAAGTTCTGAACTATATTTGATTTTATACAAACAGACAAGAAGGTTGGTTTTTCTCCTTCTCCTCACTCAAGTCTTTGATAAGACTGGGTTCACATGGTTGCAGAGAAACAAATCTGGGAGTGTTTTGTTTGTCCGTTGCCATTATCCAGCAATAGTAAGGGCTGTAGCTCAATGGTAGAGCACATGCTTGGCATGCCGAAGGTCCTAGGTTCAATCCCCAACATCTCCAGGTAGGGCTCCAAAAGAATCCTGCCTGAAACTTTGGAGAGCTGCTGCTGCCAGTCAGTGTCAACAATTCTGGGCTAGATGGACCCAGGGCCTGACTCAGTACAAGGCAGCTTCCTATGTCCCTCTGAACAGAAAGCTTTAATTAAGAAAAATAGGAGTTTGGGGTTTGTTTTTTAAGTAGAGGGGAGATAAATATTGCTAATTTATGCAAACCTATGTATGCCTATGTATGTTATTGCACAATTTAGAATCAGACTAAAGAGAATAGGGAAGACCCACAGAGCAGTTAGGTATCAGCTCACTAATATTCCTCATGAATATGCAGTGGAGGTGAAGAATAGATTTAAGGGACTAGATTTAATAGATAGGGTCCTAGAAGAACTATGGACAGAAGTTCGCAACATTGTTCAGGAGGAAGCAACAAAAAACGTCCCAAAGAAAAAGAAAACCAAGAAGGCAAGATGGCTGTCTGCTGAGACACTGGAAGTAGCCCAAGAAAGAGGGAAAGCAAAAAGCAACAGTGAAAGGGGGAGATAAGCCCAATTAAATGCAAAATTCCAGAGGTTAGCCAGAAGAGATAAGGAATTATTTTTACACAAGCAATGTGTGGAAGTGGAAGAAGATAATAGAATAGGAAGGAGAAGAGACCTCTTCCAGAAAATTAGAAACATCGGAGGTAAATTCCAGGCAAAAATGGGAATGATCAAAAACAAAGATGGCAAGGACCTAACAGAAGCAGAAGAGAGCAAGAAAAGGTGGCAAGAATATATGAGAGATCTGTATAGGAAGGATAATAATATCAGGGATAGATTTGACGGTGTGGTCAGTGAGCTAGAGCCAGACATCCTGAAGAGTGAGGATGAATGGCCCTTAAGAAGCATTGCTAATAACAAGGCAGCAGGAGACGACGGTATCCCAGCTGAACTGTTTAAAATCTTGCAAGATGATGCTGTCAAGGTGATGCATGCCATATGCCAGCAAATTTGGAAAACACAAGAATGCCAAACAGATTGGAAAAAATCAACTTATATCCCCATATCAAAAAAAGGGAACCTCTAAAGAATGTTCAAACTATCGATCAGTGGCACTTATTTCACATGCCAGTAAGGTAATGCTCAAGATCTTGCAAGGTAGACTCCAGCAATTCATGGAACAAGAATTGCCACATGTACAAGCTGGGTTTAGAAAAGGCAGAGGAACTAGAGACCAAATTGCCAATATCCGTGGGATAATGGAGAAAGCCAGGGAGTTTCAGAAAAACATCTATTTCTGTTTTATTGACAATTCAAAAGCCTTTGACTGTGTGGATCATAACAAATTGTGGCAAGTTCTTGGTGGTATGGGGATACCAAATCATCTTGTCTGCCTCCTGAGGAATCTGTATAATGACCAAGAAGCAACCGTAAGAACAGACCACGGAACAACGGACTGGTTTATGATTGGGAAAGGAGTACGGCAGGGTTGTATACTCTCACCCGACCTATTCAACCTGTACGCAGAACACATCAGGTGACATGCTGGGCTTGATGAAGCCAAGGCTGGAGTTAAAATCGCTGGAAGAAACATTAACGATCTCAGATATGCAGATGATGCCACTTTGATGGCTGAAAGTGAGGAGGAGCTGAGGAACCTTATGACGAAGGTGAAAGAAGGAAGTGCAAAAGCTGGGTTGCAGTTAAACCGCAAAAAAACCCAAGATTATGGCAACCAGCTGGATTGATAACTGGCAAATAGAGGGAGAAAACGTGGAGGCAGTGACAGACTTTGTATTTCTAGGCGCAAAGACTACTGCAGATGCTGACTGCAGCCAGGAAATCAGAAGACGTTTACTTCTTGGGAGGAGAGCAGTGACAAATCTTGATGAAATAGTGAAGAGCAGAGACAACAAAGGTCCGCATAGTTAAAGCAATGGTATTCCCCATAGTAACCTATGGCTGCGAGAGCTGGACCATAAGGAAGGCTGAGCGAAGGAAGATAGATGCTTTTGAACTGTGGTGCTGGAGGAAAATTCTGAGAGTGCCTTGGACTGCAAGAAGATCAAACCAGTCCATACTCCAGGAAATAAAGCCAGACTGCTCACTTGAGGGAATTATATTAAAGGCAAAACTGAAGTACTTTGGCCACATAATGGGAAGACAGGATACACTGGAGAAGATGCTGATGCTAGGGAAAGTGGAAGGCAAAAGGAAGAGAGGCCGGAAGCGACTGAACGAATAAACAACAATGTATGCCTACGCAGAAGTCTCATTATGTTTAATGAGGCTTACCTTCAGGAAAGTCTATATAGAATTCCAGCACAAGTTACTTTTGCAGGGAGGTTTGCACCTTGAACAGCCTTGTGTGGCGTAGAGTGGTAGGTGGCAGTATTGCACCTGAAACTCTCCCCATGACCTGAGTTCGATCCCAGCAGAAGCCGGGTCCCAGGTTGCCAGCTCAGGTTGACTCAGCCTTCCATCCTTCCGAGGTCAGTAAAATGAGTACCCAGCTTGCTGGGGGAAAGGTAGTCACGACTGGGGAAGGCAATGGCAAACCACCCCTCTACAGTCTGCCACGAAAATGCCAGCGAAAGCAGCGTCCCTCTAGGAGTCAGCAATGACTCGGTGCTTGCACAGGAGGAACCTTTCCTTGCACCTTGATGTTCTGAATGTTTACTCAGAAATAAGTCCTGAGTTGTGAGCATGGTACTGCAGGCTTAATACAGTGCCTACCCAATTCCATCTAATGAAGTGACTACCCTTTTTGCTCAGTCCTATGCATGTTTTGTCATTTGGGGGAGGGTGTGTGTGCATGAACTCTAGCTTCAGTGGTGAGGGAAAGGCACTTAGCACATACTCAGAGTTTCTCCATAACTTAACCCTAGTTTTGAAAACAGACTCATGGGCTGAATCCTGGTGAAGTCTTGGCACAAATGAAGTTATGGGGAGGAAGATGCAATGACAGCTTGTGTATTACAAGGAGGAAGTAGAGGTGAGTTGCACAAGACATCTGTTTTTATGAAAAGTTGCTGGAGGATGGTAGGATGAGGAGGGATGGTTGTGTGGAGGGGAACAGAATTGGTAAGGGGAGAATGTAAATGCTCAGTGGTGAAAGAAAAACATTCTGCACATGCTCAGAGGCACTCTCTATTTAAGAACATAAGAGCCATGCTGCATCAGACCATCTAGTCCAGCATCCTGTTCACACAGTGGCCAAACAGATGCCCAGAGGAAAGCCACAAGCAGGACATGAGTGCAATAGCACCTTCCCACCCATGTTCCCCTGCTGCTAACATTGGTGAAATGTAAATAAATTCTAGTCATTCTAAATTTGCATTCCTTCAGAAACTTTGCAGGTTTCTTGCCTGGGGAACACCTCTAATGACCTGTGCATTTTCATACAAATTTATCCAAAAACTATTGGGGAGGGGGTGAATGGAAGGGAAAGCAAATCACTCGCCCCAAATTGGAGAACTCCCCTTCCACATGAACTGCTGCACCTATACTTCTGAAGCTTTGCTGGTTTCTTACTTAGGGACAACTGTAGGCTGTAATTTTCAGAACAATGGTCCACAAGGGAGATAAGTATGTCCTCTTTTGGAGACCTCACAATGTCAAGGCCACCCTTGCACAAAAACCCTTGTGGCTATTATTCAGAAATTTGGCAGACATGTTCTCCTCTGATGGGGCAATGAATCCTGAAATTCTTATCCAATTCTTCCAAGGAATGAAAATGCTATTGGCAGTTCCCTTTAAAAGAAAATCAAAATATAAATCCTGCACCTATTTTTCTGACATTGGGCAGGTGTATCCCCTTCTATGGGGCTACTATGCCTGAAACTGTCATCCAGTTCTGACCAAGAGAAAAAAGTTAAGAGGGTTTTTTCTCTAATTTCCCATGGTACTCAACAGGAAGCATAAAGACTCATTTTTCCAAACACTGATTCAGGTTGGCCCGAGCAGAAGCAGGATGTTTTCCAAAATGCTGAATCGGGGTCTGAGCTGAAGTGGGGTGGGGGGGTCAGTGCACACTTCTTATGTATGTAATCTATACACACCACACACACACGTATATTAGATGTGTGCGTAGATCCGTGTGTGTGCGCGTGCACAAATCTGTGTTATGGGCCTGTGCCCCGGATCTTTTAAGACCCTAGCAATGCCCCTGCACATGAGTGAAGGTTCTTGTTTTAAAACTGTTTCTCTCCCTACCCCCCGTAATCTCCCATGTATTACGGAGACCTGGCTGGCCGAGGCTGATGCTCCAACCCTTGCAGCCATGTGTCCAGCCAGATTTTCCTATGCACAGCAGCCGAGGGCTGGGGATCGGGGAGGGGGAGTGGCTGTTACCTACTGAGAGTCCTTGGTCTTCACCAGACCCCCTCTCCGGGAGACCAAGGTTGCTGCATGCATGTACTGGAGGTTGGGCCCGAAGGGCAGTCTGGGGATTCTGCTCGTGTACCGTCCACCTCGCTGCACGACTGACTCCCTGGCCGAGGTACCTGAGGTGGTCTCTGATGTGCGTGTACAGTCCCCTAACATGTTGGTGTTGGGGGACTTCAACGTACATTCAGAGGCCATCCTCACAGGAGCACCTCGGGACTTCATGGAGACCATGGCTTCCTGGGAGCTGCACCATATTCTAACTGGGCCCATCCATGTAGCCAGTCATGCACGAGACCTTGTGTTTGTTTCTGGAGAAGCGGGGAGTGATCTGGAAGTCGAGGGTATATCCACCACCCCCTTGTCATGGTCAGATCACTATCTGGTGACATTAGAATTCTCGGTTCCACAACCCCTCTGCAGGGGTGGAGGACCCATTAAAATGGTCCGCCCCAGGCGTCTTATGGATCTGAATGGATTCTTGAACACGCTTGGGGATTCTCTGGGGCACGCCAATGGCCACTCGGTCAAGAACCTGGTGGGTGGGTGGAGTGCCGCAATCACTGGGGCATTAGATCGGGTGGCTCCGAAACGCCCTCTCCCCCTGAACAGGGCTCAGACTGCACCATGGTTCAATCCACGGTTACAAGCTCTGAAACAGGAGGTGAGACGGCTAGAGCACCGGTGGCGCAAGTCTCGCTCCAAAAACAATCAGACACGGGCTAGAGCTGTATCTTCAGCCTATCACATGCCGGTGAAGGCAGCAAAAAAGGAATATTATGCTGCCTCTATCTCGTCTGCAGAGTGCTATCCCAAGAGGCTGTTCCAAGTGGTCCGGAGCCTGGTCGGTTCTGTGGCTCCTGAACCGCTGGAGCATTCTAAGGCCTCCTGTGAGGCCTTGGCAAGGCACTTCGCAGATAAAATTGATCAGATTAGGAGTGTTACTCTGCACGCTGTGTATACAGTTAGTGAGCAAGAGGCAGCCTGTGGCACACCGGTTTTGTGGGATCAGTTCCAGCTTCTTCCTCCTGATGAAGTGGACAAGGTGCTTTCATCTGTAAGGCCGACCACCTGCTTACTTGATCCTTGCCCATCTTGGCTCATTATGGGCTGCAGAGAGAGACTGGGTGAGGGGATCAGGGCGGTGGTGAACGCCTCCCTTGAGGAGGGAGTAATGCCATCAGCCCTCAAGGAGGCAGTGATCAGACCACTCTTAAAGAAGCCCTCCTTGGATCCTCAAGTTCTGAACAACTTTCGCCCAGTCTCAAATCTGCCATTTTGGGGCAAAGTGACTGAGCGGGTGATGGCAATGCAGTTGAAGGCACACTTGGAAGAAACTGATTATCTAGACCCATTTCAGTCGGGCTTCAGGCTTGGGCATGGGACAGAAACGGCCTTGGTCACCTTGGTGGATGATATGAGGAGGGCTCTGGATAGGGGTGAATGCTTCTTCCTTGTTCTCCTCGACCTCTCAGCGGCTTTTGATACCGTTTACCACGGTATCCTCCTGGACCGCCTGGACGGGTTGGGCATTGGAGACACCATATTGCGGTGGTTCCGGTCCTTCCTCTCCAGCAGGTACCAGAGGGTAGCACTGGGAGAGGAGGTTTCGGACCCGTGGCCACTCACTTGTGGGGTGCCACAGGGTTCCATCCTCTCCTCAATGCTATTTAACACTGATGTGAAGCCGCTGGGGGCTATCATCAGGAGGTTTGGGGTGCGGTGTCATCAATATGCGGATGACACGCAGCTCTACCTCTCATTCAAATCTTCACCAAGGTTGGCCATAGAATCCCTGCCCAAATGTCTGGAGACGGTGAGTGGCTGGATGGGGAGGAATAAGCTGAAGCTGAACCCTGACAAGACTGAGGTACTTTTGGTGGGAGACAAGAGGAGGCTGGGGGATGTTGACCTGGTGTTGAATGGGGTACGGCTACCCTTGAAAGACCAGGTCCGCAGCCTGGGGGTCATTTTGGACTCCCAGCTGTCCATGGAGGCTCAGGTGTCAGCTGTGAGCCGGACAGCACTGTATCAACTCCATCAGATACGGCGGCTGTGCCCCTTCCTTCCCAACCATCTGCTCCCATCAGTAGTACATGCCCTGGTCTCCTCTCGTTTAGACTACTGTAATGCGCTCTACGTGGGGTTACCCTTGAAGACGGTTCGGAAGCTGTAGCTGGTACAGAACGTGGTGGCTCGCCTGATTAAAGGCAGCTGCCGGCGAGATCACATCACTCCAGTGCTGAAGGAGTTGCACTGGTTACCAGGTGTTTTCCAGGCCAAATTCAAGGTGTTGCTTTTGACCTTTAAACCCTATATGGTTCTGGCCCAGCCTATCTTAAGGAGCACCTCCAGCAACACCAGACAGGCCGCTTAACAAGATCAGCCTTGGATGGCCTTCTCTCTGTCCCATCAGCAAGGACAGCTAGACTGGTGGGGATGAGGGAGAGGACCTTTTCTGTGGTGGCCCCCACTCTGTGGAACTCCCTCCCTAGGGAACTCCGCCATGCCCCCTCTTTAATGAGCTTCCGCCGTGCATTAAAAACGTGGTTGTTCAGGCAAGCATTTGGGGTGGGTTAGGGTATTTTAGAGAACGTTTTTATTGTAGAATTTTATTGATTTAAACTGTTTTATTATATGCATAATTCTAGCCGTCAACATTTTTATTAATGACTTGGAGGAGGAGGTGCAGGGAATGCTGATCAAATTTGCAGATGACACAAAATTGGGAGGGATAGCTAATACTTTGGAAGACAGAAACAAAATTCAAAGTGATCTGGATAGACTGGAGCGCTGGGCAGAAAACAACAGAATGGCATTTAATAGGGACAAATGCCAAGTTCTGCACCTAGGAAAAAGAAACCAAATGCACAGTTACAAGATGGGGGATACGTGGCTCAACCACACTACGAGCGAGAAGGATCTTGGAATTGTCGTCGATCACAAGCTGAATATGAGCCAACAATGTGATGTGGCTGCAAAAAAGGCAAATGCTCTTTTGGGCTGCATTCATAGAAGCATCGCTTCCAAATCCCGGGAAGTACTAGTTCCCCTCTACTCAGCACTGGTTAGGCCTCATCTGGAGTACTGTGTCCAGTTCTGGGCACCACACTTTAAGAAGGATGCAGACAAGCTGGAGAGGGTTCAAAGGAGGGCAACAAAGATGATCAGGGGACTGGAAACAAAGCCCTATGAAGAGAGACTGAAAGAACTGGGCATGTTTAGCCTTGAGAAGAGAAGACTGAGGGGAGATATGATAGCACTCTTCAAGTACTTGAAAGGTTGTCACAGAGAAGAAGGCCAGGATCTCTTCTTGATCATCCCAGAGTGCAGGACACGGAATAATGGGCTCAAGTTACAGGAAGCCAGATTCCGGCTGAACATCAGGAAAAACTTCCTGAGTGTCAGAGCAATACGGCAATGGAACCAATTACCTGGGGAGGTGGTGGGCTCTCCCACACTGGAGGCCTTCAAGACGAGGCTGGACAGCCATTTGTCAGGGATGCTCTGACTTGGATTCCTGCATTGAGCAGGGGGTTGGACTCGATGGCCTTGTAGGCCCCTTCCAACCCTACCATTCTATGATTCTATTCTATGATTCTATGCTGTACATCAGCCAGAGTGGCTGGGTGACCAGCCAGATGGGCGATTAATAAATTTAATAATAAATAAATAAATAAAAATACCCCATCCCCAAAGCAGGCTTTGCTTGCAAACATGAGTACTAAAAGTGTCTATACATTGTGGCAGCCAGGAGTCCTATATGCTCAGGTGTGATGGAAATTAGCTTAGAAAGCATTATGAAAGGGTAAGACAAATTCATACAGGACAGACCCATCTACAGCTTTCAGACATTATAATAAAGCAGCCTTCCCCAACCTGGTGCTCCCCAGATGTTTTTGACTTCCAACTCACTTTAGCCCCAGCCAGGATGGCCAAAAGGTGAGGAATCCTGGGAGTTGTAGTCCAAACTACCTGGAGAACATCAGGTTGACAAAGCCTGGTAAAAGGATCCCCTGCATTCAGAAGCACTATATATCTGAGTATACTAGATTCCAAGGAGAAGAAACAGGAGGGATGTCACCTTCATACTTGTGAGCTTCCCAGGGGTCACCTAGTTTATCACTATCGGAGACAGAGTATTGGAGCCTTAGTGTGACCCAGAATAGGCAGCTCTTATTTACAGGATCAGAGGAATGCACACAGTACATCCACTTCCCCAGTGTCAACATGCCACTGTGGCTTTCATGCTAGCCCCCAACCACCAAGCGAACAAGGATGTGAGAACAGGATAACCTGGCCATGCTATCCATATAGCCAGATTCCCATTGTTTGCACACAGATGTAAGGGGGGGGGGCACACTGCACATTACAGCACCAAAGGGCGGTAACCTGCCACACAGGTAGACTTCTAGCCTCAAACTGCATAAGCACAATACACCCACTAACAAAATAACCACCACATCCATTCATATTTGTAGACACCGAAAATATTCTAAATTATCTGCAGTTCTCCTGTTTGTTATAAACAGCTACAGGAACCTGCAGTGCTGGTTAAAATTTGAAAGCCCCCTGAATATACACTGCAGCCTATATAATTTAATTCAGCTCTGAGATTATAATATCTAAGTACTAATTCAGGATTTAGTTAAGAGTTCAAAAGAGTGTTGAGGAAGGAAAATTAAAACTGGAAAGTGACATTACTTAAACTTATGCATCGCTTCCCACCGCAAAATCCTGTCTTGAAGAGACTTACAAACACAGAAATCCATAATTAATATAACTGAAAAAAACAAAACCAATATAGAGTATAATTAGCACAATGATACAAACAAAAATAAACACCATAAAAACATAATGTGAAAATACAAAAACTGTTCATCCATCATACACAAAATCCCCTGCCCCCGCACCCTAGAATGAACACCATAGAAGCAGTCCAACAACTGGGCCATACCAAATGTCCTAAAGCCTGGGAAGGTAAGTATATCCTTGCCTGGCACTGAAAATACGAGTTTCCGTGTGAGGGAAGCTACCTTGGGGCGTCATAAATATGACGCTATCACAAAAAAGGTCTGTTCGCGAACTGCCTCCCCACCCCACCCCACCCCTGAGCATCTCTCAGAGGGGCCCACAGAGAAGGGCCCCTGAAGCCAGCCTCAGGGACTGGTGCTTGAGGCATTGGATCTCAAGCCATGTAGAACTTTATAGGTTAAAACCAGCACTGTGAATTTGGAAAGCAGGAGGGCTTTAACCACTGTAAATAACAAAGCAATGCATTTCATGTATAATCAGAACGAACTACAACCTTTTGAGAACATTGCTGGGTACCAAACTGGAGCAAATAGGGTTGTCAACTTTTCAACAAGCCCTTTCCCCGATGCCTTTAACAGCCGCTGGAGGTTGAGAAATTAGCTGTTAAACGCTCCACCTGCTGATCGCTGCAAATGAAGCTGCTGTTAAAACCACAAGAAGAGACCAGGTGTTTGTTTTTCCTGGTAAGTTGGCAACCCACCTTTCCAAAGGCAAAGATGTACAATGCAATATAACTGAAAATCATATTAACCACAGACAGAGACAGACAGACAGAAAACGGCTTAGGCAATACTATATTTCTTGTTGTCTTTTAACATTTTGATATTTTATACAATTTTAATATTATTGATGATTTAATTATATTTTTAACTTTTGTATGCTTGTACTTTTATGTTTTAATTGTACAAGTTTTAATGTTGTAAAGCCGCCTTGCGTCCCAGTATTGGGAAAAAGGCGGGATATAAAGTATAATAATAATGATGATAATAATAATAGGCAATATAATTTTAGACCAAAATCTGGAGGAAATTAATGACTGACTAACTACTGCAAGTGGGAAATAACCATTTCCCGTGACTCGCACGCTGGAAATGATACAGCCACGCCCAGCACCCAGATTGCAAGAACCTACAACGAGCATGCGCACTGGACCGTCTCTCCGTCCGCCCGCTCCCGCGAGGCGCGCATGCCCTGTTCGAACACAGGAGGCGCACCTGGGCGCATGCGTCAGGCACGACTGGCGAGCGAGAACGACGGCGCATGCGCTCTGGCCTCGCAGCGCCGTCTCTTACGTGATTTCTCTTGGCTGCTCTGCCAGGCGCATGCGCGTGGAGCACCTTCGCCCCCATCTTGGTTCCCCTCAGGAGTTTGCGTTTTTGTCCTCCTCGCCGCCTTCCACTTACCTCGGGGACGGACGAGGCTCCGGTTCCTGCCGGCCAGGGCCTCTTGTTCACTCGGGAGCTTGAGGGAAGAAGCGGCTTCTCCCATGGCAGCGAGGGTACGGAGGAGCCGGCGGGGAGCGGCAGAGTTCATCGCCCCTCCCCCACTATCCTCCCCGCGCTGAGGCGGGCTGTCGGGGAGAGAGCGCGCATGCGCAGCGCGGCCCTAGGTCTCGCGATCTGGGGCACGTGGCAGGGCGCGAGGACACGGGGGGGGGGGGAGCTGCTGCTGCTGCTGCGCATGCCCGGGAGGCTGTTGGCAACGCACGTGCGAGACGGGGCTCAGCAGGAGAGCAGCCCGCGCTCCCCGCACGGAAGGTTGGTGGGCGGCCCCGGGTTCAAACCGCGCCCTCTCTGGTATTCCGGGAGATGAGCTGGCCCTCTGCAGCAGCCCTCCCCAACCAGGTGCCCTGCAGATGCTGTGGACTTCAACTCCCATCAGCCCCGGCAAGCATGGCCGAGAGTCGGGAATCTTGCTGAAGCCCATAACATCTGGAGAGCGGCAGGTTGCGCGGGGCTGTTCTACAGAGCCCGCCTCGCTAGAAGCGCCCACAGCCCGGTGCCCTCCAAATGCTGTAGACTGCAGCTCCCAACGGGGCAGTATGTCCGGGAAGGGTGGGAGCTATGGTCCAACACATCTGGGAGGCGCCAGGTTGGGTCATGGGAGTTGTAGTCCCAACACAATGAGAGAATGCCGACTTGGGGAAGGCGGCTTTAAATGGTGAGCTGTGCTGGCTGGGTGTGATGAGAGTTGTAGTCCAACGCATCTGAAGGGTGCCTGGTTGGGGAAAGGCTGATTTAAGTGGTGAGCTGGGGGCGGGGCAGGAACCTATTAT
Organism: Heloderma suspectum; assembly: GCF_057233095.1. Classification (NCBI taxonomy): domain Eukaryota; kingdom Metazoa; phylum Chordata; class Lepidosauria; order Squamata; family Helodermatidae; genus Heloderma; species Heloderma suspectum. The sequence continues at coordinate 435,174,293 of NC_139458.1, forward strand.
TCTTATTAAAAATATGCGTACAGTTTCTAACACACTGTTCCCCAACCCGGCGCCTGTCATATGTTTTATACCACAACTCCCACCATATCTGGTAGTTGCCCATACTGGCTGGGGCTGATGGGAATTGTAGTCCAAAGCATCTGGTGGGCACCATGTCGGTTAAGGTGGTGTAAACTATGTATTTGTGGTGCTTTTATTAATAATTCATTTTTAGTATTTTGCCTGCACGCCCCCTGAAAAAGCTTGGATGCCAGCTATGCGGGCTGCACGGCCACCCACCAATCTGACAGTGATTCTTTTCAACCAGTTCATATAAGTATACCCTGAACAACACGGTATAAATACCCTGAGAGCTTATGGCACCAAGCTCCTGATGGATGAAAGCTTTCCCTGTTAACTGAAAGGACGCTTGGGGGACACTGGTTTTACATGGACTGGCAGCAACAGCTCTCCAGGGTTTCAGGCAGGAGCCTTTCCCAGCCCTACCTGGAGATGCCAGGGATTGAACCTACGACCTTCTGTATGCAAAGCAGGGGCTCTACTGCCGAGAAGCTGTTTCCCATACTTTCTCTACTGTAGCAGGAGGGAGCTGAGCTGATTCAGCAATTGTTTATTCGCTCAGTCGCTTCCCACTCTTCGTCACTTCATGGACCAGCCCACGCCAGAGCTTCCTGTCGGCAGTCGCCACCCCCAGCTCCCCCAAGGTCGAGTCCCTCACCTCCAGAATATCATCCATCCATCTTGCCCTTGGTCATATAGAACAATTAAGTTAATTATTTGTAATTAAAAAGAATGAATACGTGCGACTGGCAGGCAGCTTCTTACAAGAGGTCTCACTTCATTCTCAAAGAGGGGGCGATTTATGCCTCTTCAAAGATGGCACCTGCTCAGATATACACATGCCCCACTTCAAAATAAAGTTTGCTCTTTTTTTCTTCTAAATTAAATGCCAGTGATGCAGATTTAATTGATTAAACCAGTTTGATTAATCAACTAGAATTGTCGGCTCTGATTGCATGGGATTGTAGCCCTGCAGCCCATTCCTATGCAAAATCAGGCGTGCCAAAGCAGCTGGGTTTGGACACACCTGACTCCACATGGGATTTTGCTGCCCCTTGAGTAAGAACATGAAAAGAGCTCTGCTGCATAAGACCAAAGGCCTATCTAGTCCAGCTTTCTGTTTCCACTGCAGCCAGCTGGATCCTTATGGGAAAGCCACAAGCAGAACATGAATGCAGTAACACCCTCCTACTTGTGTTCCCAAGCAACTGGTAGTCAGAGACATATTGCCACAGATACTGAGAGAACAGTGCTTCTGTACATGGGGGTTTCTTCACATACTCTGAAGTCTGAACACTTGTGCGTACCAAAATCTGCGCTCAGAAAGCAACCCCAATTAGAACCTGAAGCTGAGTAAGGCAGAAAATCACCAGCACCCCTTAACTGGATCTGGAGATAACAGGCAGCCAGGTTTTGTGCAGTGAAGGTGGCCAAAGGAGAGGCTCCTCAGTGTTTCTGGAAATTATGTAAACTCTCCTCTTTGACCTCACATTTGGTGACAAGGGGTTACTATAAAAGAAGAGGATACTAAGAGCTTGTTTTGCTGTATTCAAATGTGTTTCCAGTAACATTCAAAGGAATAAATAAAATCTGAAATGTTGCATAACCAACTCATGAATCCATGTTCAGGATGAACCAGAAATTCAGAACGTCTGTATAAGGACCACACTTGAATGTGCAAATTATGAAGCTAAGATGCTTTCCATAACACTGGCGCTCTCTTCTGTGCTGATTCCTTGGTATTTCTTCTTAGAAGCTCGTGAAATGGAGGAAAACAGAAGCCTCAGTTCAGGGACTTCCCAATCCATATTTCACAGTGTGTTCCAGATTTATCAAAGCAGGTAATCTCAGTTTCTGTTGATGCCAGTGTTTTTGGAGTTCTAAATCACACCCAGTTTGTAGTAGTTGTCCAAGGTCAGTTTTTGTTTTGTTTTACTTCAAGGTGCCGGTTATTTACAACTGGCTGGAGGCCCGGATTTGTGTGTACAGCACAAGGTGTGCTTTTGGATGATACTCGGGTTGGCTTCAATCCCTGAGTTTTGCATGGCTTACTGTTGTGTGGGATCGTGTCCAATGGCAAACCGATTACCCACGAACCAGGAATGGGAGGTTTAATCACCTTCACACACAAAGGGCAGTAGAAAAGAAGGAGGGAACTCATGCACCTAAGACTTGTGCCTGCTTGTCATAATGCTGAGCCATGGTTAGGAGTTGCATCAGATAGCCCCTATATATTAAGCATGGGCCTTTTGAAAACAAAACCCACTCACTGGGTCTCTTTGTTGTTGTTCAGTCGTGACCCCATGGACCATAGCACGCCAGGCCTTCCTGTCCTCCACTCTCTCCTGGAGTGTGCTCAAGTTCATATTCATTGCATCCGTGATGCTATCTAGCCATCTCATTCTCTGCCGTCCCCTTCTCCTTTTGCCTTCAGTCTTTCCCAGCATCAGGGTCTTTTCCAGAGAGTTTTCTCTTCGCATTAGGTGGCCAAAATATTGGAGCTTCAGCTTCAGTATCTGTCCTTCCAATGAGCACTCAGGGTTGATTTCCTTTAGGATGGACTGATTTGACCTCCTTGCAGTCCAGGGGACTCGTAAGAGTCTTCTCCAGCACCACAGTTCGAAAGCATCAATTCTTCGGCGCTCAGCCTTCCTTATAGTCCAGCTCTCACAGCTTTTCCTATTTCAGTAGCTCACACCAGGTTTGAATTGGGCTCCATTTCAGATTCAGAGGTTGACAGGAGTTCTACAGGCAACAGTTTCGCTACTTTTTCCAATGTGGGGGTGGGGTGGTTGGGACACAAAACCTTATCAAGATAGTGTGACATTTTTATTTCTTACAGTGGCAGGGTGTGGGTAGAGATTCATTCATATGAGAAATTCCGACTGAAAAAAGTGGGAAATACGCACCAGCCTAACATTCCCAGACACCAGTCCAGACACCCAAGTCTAGATTCAGTATTAGGAAAACATGACATTCTTGACTGTTGTCAGCTGTGCCAGGTGCTATACAGTAAGAGACTTTATCCAAACTAATAATTGTGGCACGTGCACTGTCTTTGTAACCTAATAATACCGGATTTCAACATGTGCTTTGAGATTTTCTGCAATCCACCATAACTGGTGCCTGAGTCACATTTTAAACATAAAGCGTGTTTGCAACCTGTACTGCAGTGCATTCATTGGTGTTTGTAGTGAAGTTCAAGCGAGTTTTTGCCCTCTGGTCCATGAGAGGCTTCTTGGTCTCATAGAATCATAGAATAGTAGGGTTGGAAGGGGCCTATAAGACCATCGAGTCCAACCCCCTTTTTAGATGCCTGTGTTACAGTTTGACATGAGTAGTGCCTCAGTCAAGCTTCTCCACCCAAAATCCCTTGGAGTGGGCTGTGCTAGATCCAGAACTAAGAGTCCGGTCAGGCCCCACAGCCTTCACATGCCCAGCCCAGCAGGTAAAATAAGAGTGAACCCAATACTAAATGTCATGCATTAGATCAGGTGTGCACAATCATTTGGTGGTTTCCTGGCTTTTGTGCAGTCTAAGGGCACAATCCTATGCAGTTGGCTGGGCATGCTGGGATTTGTAGGCCTTTTTTCTGTCTAAACATGCATAGGATTGCACCTTAAAAGGTTGAAATCCCTCCCCCAAAGCTTAGTTGTTGACAGTAAGAGGTTTAAGCTAAAATAAGCTGGTGGTGTTGGTTTTTTGGCTCCACACTGTTTGCCTTTCCAGCCCACCACTGGAATGAGGCCCCTGAGAGTTTTCCAAAATGGAATTCAGCCCTCAGACTGATTAGGACTTCCTATTAATAACAACTATAACAACTGCTGGTTTTATTTGCTAAGCACCTAAAAATGCTAACACAACAGAGTCTTCTGGAACCTAACAAATGAAGAGATTATGGCATTATGATTCGTGGAGCCGGGGCCGCCTCGTCAGACGCAACTTCAGTAAATTTTCAGTGCCGGAGGGAGCAATCCTATGGCCGCTAGACAGCGGCTAGACAGCCATAGGATATGCTGTTATCCAGGAACCGACCTCCCCGCACTTCCGCGCTGCCTCAGAGGCAGCATGGAACAGCCCCGTCCTCCGCTCTCGCAAGAGGAGCGCAGAGCGGCCAGAAAGGGGTGTGGCCGGGGGAGTTCCAGAGCAGGGAGAGCATAGCTGCCGGTACGACACATCCTGTGTGTTGTACAGCAGCCTCCATGCTCCTGCAGCTAGACAGACGCAATCGGCTGTCTAGCAGAAAAAGCAGGGCAGGAGGATCGCGGTGGGAACTTCTCCGGCCTTGGTTTGGATAGGCGGTCGCCTCCGAGTTCAGAGGCGGCCGCCTATCTAGATAAGATTGCACCCTAAAAATGCTCTTTTTCCAGTTAGTTGGGACTCCCTGACATCTGTTCACTAAATGCATTTAAGCTTCACAGTTACCTGCTGCAACCCCCAGTGCATATGCGACAACCACGTCACAACTTAAAAATTGAATTGGCCGAAACCTTATAAATGCTCACATCTTAATGTTTTCTTAATGACTGCTAAGCAGGCTGAAGAGGAGCTTTGTTAGGTTCAATTGCAGTTGTAAATTTGTTCCACGCAGCAATGCTGACTTCTTAATACAGCTAAGATACTCACAGGCAGATTAAGAATGTATGTACAGGCATAGCAGCATACATGAGTTCATTAGATATTTAACTTGCTTACTCCATCTTTCCAGGGTTATTCCGAATACTACCAAATAGACTATCTTCTCCTTCGATGTTTCTCTTCCTCCTAGGAACTCTTTGGGTTTAGCAATGAATTCCCTTAAGCCATCTGGTGGATTTCTAGAGTAACTACACCATCGCGGATCTATGCCAGCAGCTGTATGCTTCCAGTGGATCCTTGTTAACAGCTGTGTTGGTTCCAAAGCTTGAGAACAGGGCACATCCCGAGGAAGAATACAAATGCCAGAGGACACAATGGGATCCAACCAAAAGGAATCATCCACTCTGTGAGATTTCCAACAATGAATGTTTTTGCAACAGAGTTAATTGAAATTGTGGAGAAATTGCCCCTTCAAGACAGGCTGATTTTAAGCATAGCGTATGAGGGGGCCCGAAGTACATCAACTCCCAGATGTTTTCAGTGCAGACACACTCAAAAGAAGAATCAGATCCGTCCTTAAGCCTAGTAGCAATCGAGCACGAAGATGGGAATGCCAACTAAAATGTCTCCACTTGGTTATGAAGCTCATTTGAAGCTTGGACAAATAATCAGTTGTCAGCCTTACCACCAACACCAAGGGGTTGTGTGGCTAAGTGCCACTCTGAGCTGCTTGAAGGAAGAATACAAAATAAAGATGCCTCAGCAAAGAGGAAAATCTAGCAATTTCAGGCAGCTTGATGTTGGTATTCCAGTGGAATCACCTTGGAACGGCATCATGGTTTGTCCACTAAGGTCCTCTCACAGACCATCTATTAGCTAGTTGAATTATAGGACATTAACATTCATTATTCCCAGAGCTGTAGCATTTGTTAGCAGTGGCGTCAACCTTCCTTGTGCTTTGTAATCACACAGTGATTGGGTTTGCACAACACTCTAACTCACACTCAGTGATTGAGTGTGGGTTGTTGCTGAACCATGGTTTGTTGAACTGTGGGTTAGCGTGCCGTCTGAATCCAGGACATTTTCTGCTGGGTGGCTTGTTAACCATCCAGGGTGGCTTGTTTTTCTTGAACAGGCCACCTTGAGAACTCATGGTTTGTTGTTGGGTTGTTCAGGGTGGTTAACAAGCCACCCTGCAGAAAATGTCCTGGGCTCAGACAACACACTAACCCATGGCTCAACAGGCAACCCACAGCTCAACAACAACCCTGGATTAGACAAAGTCATGGAACATAATAGACTGTCATGACTATTACATGCAATCACCAGGATAAGGGGCAGTGTGTATACCAGTTGCTGGGGTATATGAGTGGCAGGGTGCGGCTGCATTCATGTTCTGCTTGTGGGCTTCCCAGAGACATCTGTGCAGCCACTGAGGGGACAGGATGATGGACTAGACAGGCCTTTGGTGTAATCCAACAAGGCTCTTCTTTTGTTGTTAGAGAAAGCATCTTGCGCCCAAGGCTATTGGTGCATTGGTGGAAGAAGTGAGATTACTTTGGGGGGCTTTCTGCCAGTCACAAGGCTAGGCAGACAGATAGACTGCCCTGGTATAAGGCAGCTAACAATGTTCTGCTCATAAGTTTTATGTATAAACCACCTCATGTTTTCCAGGTGTTGCAGAGAGATGAAGAAAACAAGACAGTCCCTGCCTGCAGGCATATAATCTAAGGGACACAATACAAAAGGAAAAAAGGAATCCGTGGGAATAGGAGAACAAGCAAATGTGGGCACTAATTCTTCCTAGTTAAGTGCCCTTGACGTCAGTAGGACTTGCTCTCAAATACATCTGCGTAGCATTCCAGCCTTTAGTTTCTTGTCCCCCAAAACCATCAAGATAGGCTGTTGTAATTCAAATGTTATGGATTAGTCATTGGGACTAAAAGATGGAGAATCAACCTAAACCCACCCAGTTATCATTAAGGCTGAGTCCTCTACCTCTGTATCCCACTGGTTCCATTCATGGAATCAAGGAGGAAAAAGGCATGCTTCAAACATGGGGGGGCGGGATGCAAAAATCATTACCAACACATGAAACTGGGTGTTTTGCCTTTCATTCCTTCAGCCAATACAAGCATGTTGACTCATTTCTGTTGAAACATTTTTTCTGACTTCCTAATGGAAATGTAGCCTATTTTCCAGCAAATTACACATTATCTCTAATGGGAAAAGTTTCCCCCCCTTTACTCCAAGAATGCCCAACTATTTCTAACTGCTCAAATGAACATTATTGAGAAAGTCTAAGAGAGAGGCATTGGCTACATTTTCTGTTCTACCATCATTATAATATGTACTTCTACCATCTTTATTAGTTATACACATAACACACACATACACCTTTTTTTTTTTTTTTACTTCTGTAACTGCTTTATATGGTGATTATGAAATTGAAGATAATTTTGCAACTCAGAATATGAAAATGCTATTGCACTTTTGGATTTCATTGCAAGCATTATCCAGTCACACTAATAATTTGATCAGCCGTCCTTGGCATATGCTACTGTGTTCCCCTTTACATTTTCCTCTTTAATTTCCTTTATTTATTTTCACCATTTTGCGACAATGTGGGGGAAAAAACCATGGGGAAGGGTTATTATTAACATTGGAGAACCTACTGGGCATTCACTAGCTGTGGATCAGATGCTTTACTAGGCAATAGCTTGTGGAGGACAGGTCTCTCAGTACCCATGTGAGACAAAAGCGCAACAGTCATGTGGTCAAGAGAGCCACACTCAAGCCTTAGTCTCATCTGGGGCTTACACATCAGCCTTAGAGGACAACGGTCATACCCTTGAGCCCAAAGAGCTTGTAAACTGTGCTATCTTCCCTAAAACCAGCCCCTTGGGTCAAGACAGGGGAGTCTTGACTTTGATGACCTGGAGCCAGGCATCCGTTCCGTAGCAGACAAGGTGACCCTGAGGGTGCCTGTTACTAGTCATCTCCTTGGGGTCACCCCACCAGAGAACATCACCAATGGGCCAGGTCAGAGATGGAGAAATTCCTTTTCAACATCTCAGGGTCTGCTTTTTAAGAAGCAGGTGTTGCCAGAAAATCCTACAGTATTGCCTAAATCTTGGCCTCTTTTCAAGCTATCATTGGGCCATGTTAGGAAACAGTATTTCAAGCCTCATCTGGGAGTCAGAAATCACCGATATAACAAGTCTCTGCAGTCTCCGGTTTTCTAGAGCTTCTTGTCTCTAGGCAACCTGCTGCTCTACTCTGGACTTCAGCTCTGCACCACCCCTCTACCTACCCAGTGCTTAAACCATAATACGTGTTTAGAGACAATAGGTCTTTGGCTACCAGATTCTAGGGCATCCTTCCCTAATTTGGCTCCCTCAAGATGATGGATGGGGGTGATGGAAATTGTAGCCCAACACATTTGGAAGACTTGAAAAATCCCCATCATACACTGCTTTTGAAGTTTCCTGAGTGATGACTGTCAAGAGACAGGATACTTTTGTAGATGGAGACCCTACATTTATTTATTATTATTCCATTTATACATATTATTACATAAGATCTTGTATTCTTTTTTCCCTCTTTCCAGGGTCAGCTTTTAATATGCTTTGACATTTCTGAGGTGCAGTAAAGCAAGACGGAAAACAAATAACCTTTCATTTGAGTATTTATGCATCTCTCCTTCACTTGTGTATTTATACATCTGTCCTGGCAGCCCACACACCTATACACCCTGCCCTTCCTTCACCTCAGATTAGCCAGGAGGCTTAGGTAAGGAAGGTGTCCCAATTTAGGGGAGGTCTCACAGCCCAAAGCTTGCCCAGCTGGCACCAGTCAGCTATCTCAGCTGTAATATAAGAGAGAAAGAGAGTAGACAGTCTTAATCTCTGATAGGTAAACACACGGACAGTGTTGATATTCACCCAGTGGGGCACAGAGCATGGCACTTCTCACTGAGGTCCAACAGAGGTGGGCTTCCACGTTCATTTTCAGTGAAAGTCTCCATGCACATCCCTTTGCATATCTGAAGACCTCCTAGGCACAGTTGGGCACCTTCCACGGCCCCACACCTCAGCAGGGCCCCCCTGGCAGGAGCCCCCTGGAGTTGCACCTCCTCTTCACCATTGCAACCTGCTTGGTCACCTGCCTCTTGTTTGGCCCCAGCAAAGGTGGTAGTGAGAAGGAGGAGCTGTAGATACCACTTCCTACCTGCTCGCTGGCTCTGTGCATCATGCAACTAAGTAGTAGCAGAGATGAGAAAGAGGATGAGGAGCAACAGGGGATGGTGACAATGGCAGTGAAAGGGTAGACTCACTGAGAGAGGGGGCCCATTGAGGGAGGCTTGCCCAAGGGCCTTCAAAAACTGGGAGCTGGAACCGGGACCTCCCATCACCTAACTAAAATGGAAGAGTCCTGTGAGTCAGAGAACCCCCCGGAATGCCCGAGGGAGAGCACCAGGTCAGGAGAACAGTCTAGCACAGGGGCTTTTAAAATGTGTTCCAGGGACTCCTGTGGTTCCTAGAGCACTAAATCGGGGTTCCTCATGGACAGGATCAGCAAATGCAGGTGACCTTCCCTGAAAGACAGTTTGCCATTACTGCCAGGCATTCCCTAGCAAGGAACAGCTGCAAGGATGTGCTGGGCATGCTCTGGGATGCCCTCTCAGTCCACATAAGATGACAGTGAGGTCCAACAGGCCTGGCCAACTGAGTGTGTCCCTGTGGCGTACCTGCCTGGGTTCCACCATTTCCCCAGCTTCCACCTCTGAAACTGAGCAACAAACCTCTCGGGAAACACCTGCTTTCACCTGGGTCAGTTCCCACTGACATCCACGCTTCAGCCCTTTTACTCTCTCTGGGTTCCAGAGAAACTCAATATGCTCAATTGGTTCTCTCCTAGGGATGTCGGAGAATTTCTCCACGAATCTCCGGAAGGCCAAATGCCAACGCATTCGGCCCGCCAAAATTGGTGGGGAAATTCTCTGACACCCCCCGCCCCCCCCGGGATGGGACTTACCTCTGTTGAATGTCCCTCTCGGCAGCGGTGTTGCGGCGGGGGTGGCAGCCGGTCTTCCAACTGGCTGCTGCCGCCGCCATTTCCCAGTAAAGTAAAAAAAAAAAAAAGATAGGCTACGTAACGATTTACATAGCCTATCACAGCTAGATTTTCAAAGTCAGCCGTGATAGGCTACGTAAATATGTAGCCTATCACAGCTGACTTTGAAAAAAAAAATACGCAAATTAGCGTGCCTTATTTGGGCACGGGTAGCGTTGCCCTTATTTTCACCGTAGTCTACGTAAATCTTTACGTAGACTACCCATGCCCAAATAAGGAACGCAAATGGCAGCGCCCATGGGCGTCGCCATTTGCATACGCGCTTTTTTTTTTTTCAAAGTCAGCCATGATAGGCTACGTAAGTCGTTACGTAGCCTATCACTTTTTTTTTTTTTACAATTTACTTTTTTATTTCGCGGCTGGGGAGACGGGGCGCTCCCCCCCCGGCCAGAATTTTGGTGGGGAGGGATGGGGCGCCTCCCCCCCGGCCTGAATTTCGGCTGGGAGGAGCGGGGCGCCTCCCCCCCGCCAAGAATTTTGGGGGGAGAAACCTCCCCCCCCCCACCGAAAACAGCTGTGGGACCAGGTAAGGGACTTTCGTCTATCCTTACTCTCAACCCGTTACAGGAGAAGTAACAAGGAAATAGATACAATAATGGTAGCGTAACAATTCAATCAACACAAGGGAGTCTGCATTTTTTTAAAAAAAATATTTAACACAAGAAGAGTTGTACGTTATTATTCATTAATCTCTGCTTGGTCCTAACCTACCTACCTACCCCTTCTAAAATCCTATACTCAACCCCCCTTACTAACTAGATGTTTCCTAAATCCCTATCTGGCTTCTGCCTGCTCCTGCCTTTTATAAACTCTGTCTCCTCACACAGGTGTGTGCAAGTGCTCGCACATGCACAAGCCCCTCCCACATTTCACTCACTCTGACACATTATTAACCCTATCTGGCCTGGGTCACATTTAACAATGAAAACACCATAATATAATAGGCATATGTTACGGTCCCCCTAGAAGACTCCCCAAAATTTTCTGCAGAAGACCAGTCGGGTGGCCATGTATGTACGTATCACTGGCCCCAAAGAGGCTAAAGATATCCATAAAATATGCATATGCAGATTTATATGTATAATGGCAAATCTAGAAAGCGTTACTGTAGTTTAAACAGAAATGCAATGACCCGGCTCACGCAATCACTGCAGCCCACCATGGCTTGTTCAAGCCACGGTGGGCTGCAGTATATGTCAGGTGGTTTTTGAATATTCATGCCTCGGCTGCAGCTTGTCATATCATCTGAACCAGGGTGGTGAGGGTTGTGTGAAGATTAAAACAACCCTCACCAGTGGAGGCAGGTGGCCCTGATTTCGGTGAGGCTATGAATCCATTCTGGGTTTCAGTCAGAACCAGACAGAACTCTAAAGGAGATATCCAAGGAGCTGTTCAACACCTTGGGTAGCTCCTGTAGAGTTCTGGCTGGTTCTGACTGAAACCCAGAATGGATTCACAGCCCCACTGAAATCGGAGCCACCAGCCTCAACTGACCCTCACATAACTGTAGAACAGGCCATGGGTTAAATAAGCCATGGTGGGCTGTTCGATCATGCGAACCAGCCCAATATATCCCACCATGGTGGGAAAGTCTGTGACCAGGTGACCTCCTGTGTGCCTGCTCAGTCTGCTGCCCAGAACCTGCTAAGTCTTGATGGGCATCTTCAAGGCTCTCCCTCCTTCTGGTTCTTCATCTTTAAAAATAGGCTTGGACTGGGCAGCACTTCAGATAGAAGACAGTCCTCCGTAAAGTAGGGCACATGGCCACCTTACACACAGATCCCCCAAAAGTAACAAGACTGAAAACCACTAGAGATTATAACAACACAAAGAGTTTACTCATCTTCTGATGATGATGAGTCACCAAGAGTTAGGAAATAGAGAGGGCTGTGTAATTAAAGGCAAGAACAAGATTGACTCTTCTCTGGCAGTTTGTGTCCCTTGTTGACTGTAGGGCTTCAAGGCTTCTGTTAGTAATACAAGGATAGAAGGGTCCAGCTAAGTATCAACCGTGAAGGAGGATGAAATGACTGGTAGCACAATGGCTTCAAGGAGTTGAACTTTAGACCTTGTCCATTCATATGGCTGACTGATGGTGCCGGCCCAAAGAAAAGATGTACTATAATAATGCAGCTAACAAGCACAGAAAAGGAGGTTACAGGTATAATACAGTTAGGACATGCGTAAGTAGCAGGGGGGCATTAGTTCCTGCCGGTGGTCCTCCAACATGGCAGAGGTGAATAGCCACCAATTCCATCAGGCTAGCTGAAAGTGGCACACAAAATAATGAACAGAGCATGAAAAACCTCCCTTCGGCCTTATGGTGCTAGAGCGCATTGCTCCCTCTATAAGAGGAAAAGTAATCAGGAATGGGGCCAGATGTCAATGGAATAGGAGGTGAGAGGGAGAAAAATGGATGGAATTATAAAAGGAAGCACTCCTCTGTAAACTGTGCAATCAGCTGACAAAATGAACTGCTATAACTCTCATTTAGTACCAATTTTGTTGGGGTCCGGGTTGCACTGGCTCCAGCCTTCTGTCAGTCCCTGCATAAGGGAAATTGAACCAGGAACTCTAGCAGCAAGACCCAGGTGTCTTACCCTCTACACAAGCATTCCCCAACATGGCACCCTCCAGATGTGTCAGACTATAACTCCAATCATCCCCAGCCAGCATGGACAATCACTGCAGATGGTCAGAGCTATCAGTTCAGCAGAGATCACATCAGGATTGGATTGGATGGGACAAACAAGCTGCACCTGATGATGTGGGGAGCAGGTTAACCTAAGAAGAGCCCTGCTGAATCAGACCAAAGGCCCATCTAGTCAAGCATCCAGTTCACACAGTGGGCAGCCAGATGTCCCAATGGGAAGCCCACAAGCAGGCTAGATTCGGGGGCACAGAGCAAGCCAATGTAGAGGAACGGTGAGGAGCTGCTGGCACCTGCTGCCTGAGACAACTGTCTCAGTCTGCCTAATGGTAGGGCCAGCCATAGAGACAAGTTGATCAGAGTGAGAAACAGGATCAGAGCTGGATCTTTATAGAGGTGGGCAGAACTGCATTGGTTCCTTGGGTCACCTGTTGTGCCTTGAGTTGTGATGCACCTTAGGTCAGCCTTGCCCAAGCTGGTGCCCTCCAAATGTTTTGGACTACAAATCTCAACATCCCTGGCCATTGGCCATGCTGGCTGGGACTGATGGGAGTTGGTCCAAAACATCTCAAGGGCACGGGCTCGGACAGGGCTCTCCTAGGTAGTGACTCTGGGTATGTAATACAGCTCAGTCTTCAATTCCTTCAGCAAACATGATACCTCAGTGGCACAGGATGTAAGATGTAGGGATTTTGAGACTCAAGAAAGTCTCTTCATGGTTTTCACAAGTAATTTGGCCTTTCCCAGGCAGCCTCCAGGAAGATCTCGCATCACTGCTAATACAAGTCTTGCTAGAGCATTCCAACTAAAATCTAGGCTGGTTATTTCAAACCAGTACATCAAAATGAGCCTAACTTATCTCTGAACCTCCTGTTCCCCCAGTCCCACCCCACCCCACCCCACCCTTCAATAATCTCAATACATTACTTTGGCAGCTGAAGATGTGATTAAAAATGAGAACTATAATGACTTATAACTAATGGGAGAATCTAATGAGAAAGGGAAGCTGTCAAAGTACAGAACAGCCTTCCTCCATTTGTTGCCCTCATGTGTTGGACTACAACTTCCATCATCCCCACCAGCATGGCCATTGGGACCTGGTGGGGGAAGGCTGTTTTAGAATAATCTAGTCTTAATTAGTCCATTTAGAATTCTGGTGTCTAAGCTTCACTGTAATTACATGGAGGTCTGAGGATGGTTCACAAGGGAGACGAACCCGCTAAGCCAGAGATGAGAACAGTTTCTGGTGTTGTAATGTAAAAAAAAAACATGCAAACCCAAGAAGTTCCTGTGGTGGTGGCACACTTTTGAGGCTACCTTTCTTTTTAATTAATTAAAACTCATTACAGAGATTTCTTGTTGACCTAGAGAGCGATATCTTCTTTTAGCTTTAACACAGGCAGGGTCATGTCGTCTTAGTTCTTATGCTCTTGTATTTGTATTGCAAACAGATCAGATCACCTACCGATCTTCAGAAAAACACAGTGATGTGAGGCTCCAAAGCTGGGTTTTAGTTCACCCACAGAAGTTTGCCACGTCAAAGGTACTCTCTGATCTACCTTTTGCCCAATGCATGCATCCTTTGCTAGTCGCCTTTTCATGGTCTGGCACTAAGCATTATCCTTACTTAAAGGTAAAACAATATGTTCAGAATAGAAGTCAAGGGTATCTGGAAGAGGCCATCTTGTTAATTGCTGTGAACTACTTCAGCTATTGGGCAGTATACAAAAGTAAATAAGTAAATAAATCAAATAAAACTGGCTCTGCAAGTGATAAATACAAATCAAAAGTGCTTTATCATTGCCCCCTCACACTGATCAAGTTCCCATTCTATTTACAAAATCCCAGCAGACAAGTAGTGGACAGGTTGTAGTTCTCCTGACATGCTACACCAGCCTTTCCAAGCAGCTGCCATGAGCTTTGGTCTTCAGCTTCCATCAGCCCCAGCCAGCATGGCCAATGGTCAAGAACGCTGGGAGTTCCAGTCCAAAACATCTAGAGGGCACCAGGTGGGGGAAGGCCGTTCTCATATGCGGTGGACTTGTGAGATCTCCATGCATTTTAGAAGAAGGTGTGTCAAGAAATGGGGACCCTTCTGATGCAGATCCTCAATTTCGATCCTAGCTTAGCGTTTATTTGTTTAAAATGTTTCCCATACTTCTCGAGGATGTAGTTTTCCTCTACTGTCTATTTTCCCAGGCAGTCTTAAAGCACAACCCTAAGGATGTCTACTCAGACAGAAGTCCTGTTGACAGGCCCAGCCCTACCATTAGGCAGAGTGGGACAGTCATCTCAGGTGGCAGATGCTGGGAGGCAGTGGGAGGAGACAGTTGTGTGTCACGAGGTCAGCTCTGTGCCCACCAAGCTAGGCTGCTGCCTTCAGGTGCAGTGAAGGAGGCTGCGGTGTCCCCTGTGTTGAAGAACTGCCAGTCCAGTTGGCTTTTGTACATGGAATGGGGGGGGGTGTTCAGTCAGAACCAGTCAGAACTCTAAAGGAGCTATCCAAGATAGCCTCAAAGGAGAGAAATGTCTTCAATAAATAAATACGTGCTCAAAGATGAAATAAAGTAAGAGGCTCATGCTGATCCGGGCAGACCCTAACAACCTTAAACGGCCAATTAATGAGTAATTTGAATGTAGGCCACTGATAAAATGAGGAGGGATCCTTCATTTCGGAACAGAGGCACATCTGAGTGCAAATGTCAAGAGTCGCTGAGGTGGAGATCACAAACGGAGCACCTTCAGGTGGAAAGTCAGTGAAATGGTTTTCTTGATGTGAAAAGTGTTTTTGGAGTGTTTTAATTGCCAGCCCCAGATAACAAACTAGAATCATTATATAATTAGCAAGAAATTACAGATCCCATTAGGTGCTTAGAACAAGCCAGATTAAGTTCTGATTATTTTTTAATAGGGAGGGAAGTTTGATGCATCGTTGAGTTTTTCTGCATAATGATGCTGCCGCCTTGAAGAAGCGATACGCTCACTTTCCAAATGCTCGAAGTCAGAGTGGCTTCGTGTTCTCAGCAGCAAACACGGTTGCTACATGTGCATGCTCTGAATCGACCAGGAATCCCAGTTATGTGTGCATGAGTGGGAACATAGGAAGCTGCCTTGTATGAGAGCCAGTGTGATGTAGAGGTTAGAGTGTTGGACCGGGACTTGGGAGATCCGGGTTCTAGTCCCCACTCTGCCATGAAACTCACTTGGTGACTTTGGGCCAGTCACTGACTCTCAGCCTAATCTACCTCACAGGGCTTGGTTGTTTGTTTGTTCATTACATTTTTATACCGCCCAATAGCCAAAGCTCTCTGGGCAGTTCACAACAATTAAAATCATAAAATACCAGACAACAAAATACAGATGATAAAATACAATGTAAAAGTTTAAAACTACAATATAGAAATAGAAATGGGGAATAAACTGAGGTTGGATAATACACAAGAGACTCAACAGACTTGAAAACACTGGGACTGGTGAGTTTGTAATAGCCTTCCCCAACCGGGTACTCTCCAGATGTGTTTGTAATTCCCATCATTCCCAGCCAGCATAGCCAACAGCCAACATATCTGGAGAGCCCCAGGCTACAGAATTTTTGTTGTTCAATCGTTAAGTCGTGCCTGGCTCTTTGTGACCCCATGGACCATAGCACTCAAGGACTTCCTGTCCTCCGCTCTCTCCCGGAGTGTGCTCAAGTTCATATTCATTGCATCCGTGATGCTATCTAGCCATCTCATCCTCTGCCGTCCCCTTCTCCTATTGCCTTCAATCCTTCCCAGCATCAGGGTCTTTTCCAGTGAGTTTTCTCTTCGCATTAGGTGGCCAAAATATTTGAGCTTCAGCTTCAGTATCTGTCCTTCCAATGAGCACTCAGGGTTGATTTCCTTTAGGATGGACTGATTTGACCTCCTTGCAGTCCAGGGGACTGGTAAGAGTCTTCTCCAGCACCACAGTTCGAAAGCATCGATTCTTTGGCGCTCAGCCTTCCTTATAGTCCAGCTCTCACAGCCATACATTACTACTGGGAAAACCATAGTTTTGATAATACAAACCTTTGTCGGCAAGGTGATGTCTCTGCTTCTTACTATGCTGTCTAGGTGTGCGATAGCTTTCCTCCCAAGGAGCAAGCGTCTTTTAATTTCATGGCTACAGTCACCGTCTGCGGTGATCTTGGAGCCCAAGAAAGTAAAATCTGTCACTGCTTCCATTTCTTCCCCTTCTATATGCCAGGAAGTGATGGGGCCAGATGCCATGATCTGAGTTTTTTTAATGTTGAGTTTCAAACCAGCTTTTGCACTCTCCACTTTCACCCTCAACAAGAGGCTCTTTAGATCTTCTTCGCTTTCTGCCATTAGGGTGGTATCGTCTGCGTATCTCTATTAACATCTTAACAGATTAATCTTAACAGATGATCAGCCTTCCCCAACTTGGTGGCCCCGAGGGGTGCTGAACCACAACTCCCTGCACTTGCTGTGAGGATAACAGGGAGAGGATCATGTGAGCCACCTTGGGTTCCTTGCAAGGGAAAAAAAGGCTGGATATAAATTTAATAAAATAAATATGAAGTCAGCCCCTGGGTCCATCTAGCCCACCCAGTATGTTCGACACTGACTGACAGCACCAGCACTCCAGGATTTCAGGCAGAGTTCTTTCCCAGCGCTACCTGGAAATGCAGGGGATCAAACGTGGGACCTCCTGCATGCAGAGCTCTGTCACTGAGCCATGGCACCTCCCCATGGATATTGTGCAGAAATTCTCTAAATCCGAAGAGAGGCCCCATAGCAGCAGTGGGCACCTATGAGGTGGTTTGCCTAGTTTAGAATAGGAGTGGGAGAATCTGTCATTTCAAGTTTCTCTCCGTTTCTGATTTCTTTAGTCTTAAGTGCAGTTCATCTCAAAGTATGAGAATTATTTTTTCAAAAAATATGCGTGAAAATGCATACACATTTTTTGTGCACATGCTTTCCTAACGTACATATTTCTTCAAGAAATGTTCTTAATATAATGTATTTTAATGTTTTTCATTAATATGCACATTTTGTGTGCATTTTTTAATTGAAGAAATCCATTGCAAAATTCATAGAACTGCAGATTTCTAAGAATAACTTGAGTTTCGGTTTGTGTATTGGTTCAAAAGTCTGAAATTAGGTAAGTTCACATTAAAATGTGAACTGAACTAATTTCTCCTCTATCCCTAATTTGGAATGACTGCGCTGCCTTGGGGTTCCTAACAGCATCTATAGATGGGGCAGAGGAGAAAGTGCTCCTACTGCGCTTCCTGTTCTTTGGATTGGGGTGGTAAAGGGAGCATTCTCATGACAGTATGTGCCGGATGGCCACCTATGAACTTACTGCATTGCATCTAGAACCACCTGGAGAACTGGGAATCTGTAGCAACAAGCTACAGGGTTGTCCTGGTGTGACAGGTGAGTGGGTTTGAGAGAAAAGAAATGTTTTCAGGCAGGAAATACCGAGAGGCTTTGACTCCACCACTTGGAGCAGAAGTTGCATGGTCTGGAAGGAAGGGCTCAGCAAGTACCAGGAAATGACAGGAAGAGCTACAAGGGGGACACTGGGAGCTACCCCACAGGGACAAAACAGACGTCGGATTCTCAGCTGAAGGCCAACCTACTCGATTGCATCTCTGGCTCTTTAAAGGTTTTCACAAATAGCAGCAATGATGAGTGGCATGGGGAAGCCAGATTGGGACTGTGGGGCGCGGGGAGGGGTTTAACCATTCCCCCTTGCAACATTTCCCCTGATAACACCCCCCTCTCCCAGAGCTGCTATTTGTCCTGTTAGTAAAGATGCATGTTGTTGGTGTACAAGCTGTTCTGGATGCAGTTAATCTTTTTAAAATAATAATATTTTAAATTATTTTTTCAAAAGAAATTACCCCCCCGCAATTGTATTCAAATTCCTTCCCCAGTTCCTCCCCAATCCCTCCCCCAGCTCAAACAGTTTCAGGATTCTTCTTCTCCCCTTCTTCATTTTCTATCTCTGTTCCAGGGTAATATATTAATTCATCCTGTTTCATTCTTTTATTGTCTTTTTCTTTTCATGAGTCCCACAAATTTCTATAAGCTTCTATCAAAAGTTGTTCCATTCAACTCTTGGATGCAGTTAACCTTAAAAATCAAGTTCTCAGCTTGGGGATGCTGGATCTAGCACGGTTCCTGGGTACTTAGGTGTATGTTGGCTACTTTGGCAACTCCCCAAAGGAGGACATAAGAGGACACAGATTCGCATCACAGTTGCATATGCTAATTTATACGTATAGATGTAAATCTAGAGAGAATTATTATACTTTAAATAGAAATGTAACACAGCAGGTGACCACAGTGGGGAAGACTGCGACCAGCTGACCTGTGGGGCTGCTCAGTCAGCTGTTGTCCAGGTGCTGCTGACTGCGTGGGCAATCTCAAGGCCCTGGCTCTGCTCTTCCTTCTGATCGTTCTTTGTCTTTAAACAGGCTTTGGATACAAGAGCCCTTCAAATAGAGGACACCTTAAAAGAGAAGGCTCCTGTGACAGCTCTTCAAACAGAGGGAAGTCCTCTGCAAAGTAAATCCTCTGCAGATCACATGGCCAACCTGTGATCTGCAGTAGCTTCTTATGCTGGTGGGCCAGTTACCCCATTCCCTGGAGATGAATCCGCTGTCACCCTTGCCTTTGGACACTACCTTGGTTTTGAAGGTCCCTTTTTGAAGGTCATAAGAGAATGAGGAGATATTCAGCACCCCGCTCCTGTCCCCATAGAGGGTGCCATAGCTACCTGAGAGCACCATGACATGAACCACAGGAAGTGCCTTGAGGTCCACCGTCTGCCACACGGGGCCCATCCCTCATCTGTCTTATTGCTTCAGACTGCTGACAGGCCTAGCAGAGATCCAAGCAAACAGGAGGAAGGCCTTTCACCCGAGGCCTTAATATATGCGCATACAAAGAATGGCCAACCAACCCCAGAGGAGTGTGTGCTGACAGAAGGCACTTGAGGTCATTCAAGAGCAGATGTCACCTCAGCTGGGGACAGAGAGAGAGAAATTAAAATGAACCAACTTTGATGAACCCGGCAGTTTTTCACCTGCCATCCGTACCTTTCTTCTGCTGGTGACAAAATGAAAGAGCGGAGGAGAGAACATGTCACTTGAGGGTTTGTCTGTTCTCCTTTCTCGCAGAGATAATCAGGCTAGGTGGTAGCTTCTTGCGGATGTGGAAGGGGGGAAGGGAAGCTACAAAGAATTTTATCTGCGATCAGCACTCTGGCTTTGCAGTAATGAAAAGATTTGCATAACAAATGCTTTATTGGTTGCTCTTGTTCAGATTGAAATAATTCATTTCCCCATCTAAATAAATCCACCTACGGGGGGTGGGGGCTTGCCTCTCTTCCCTGTCCACTTCCCATTCCCTTTAATTACATTTTGTTTATGTTCTCCTACACTCTATGACCTGTTCTGGCTTCCTATTGCCATCCTAGCAGAAGTCAGAGTTCTGACTGTGACCGATAAAGAAACTAGCTACCTCGGGTCCACCATATTCGCTTATGAGACACTTTTGTCCCCATGTACCATCAGGATCTCTGTCATCCATCAAGAGCAACCTAGAGTAAACATCTCCATGTTAAAAACCATCCATGGGAGGAAATACGGAGGGCATGGCATTCTTGGTATGATTGTTGTTGTTGTTGTTCAGTCGTGTCTGACTCTTCGTGACCCCATGGACCATAGCACGCCAGGCCTTCCTGTCCTCCACTCTTTCCCGGAGTGTGCTCAAATTCATATTCATTGCATCGGTGATGCTATCTAGCCATCTCATCCTCTGCCGTCCCATTCTCCTTTTGCCTTCAGTCTTTCCCAGCATCAGGGTCTTTTCCAGGGAGTTTTCCCTTCGCATTAGGTGGCCAAAATATTTGAGCTTCAGCTACAGTATCTGTCCTTCCAGTGAGCAGTCAGGGTTGATTTCCTTTAGGATTGACTGATTAGACCTCCTTGCAGTCCAGGGGACTCCTAAGAGTCTTCTCCAGCACCACAGTCTGAAAGCATCAATTCTTCGGCGCTCAGCCTTCCTTATAGTCCAGCTCTCACAGCCATACATTGCTACTGGGAAAACCATAGCTTTGATTATACGAATCTTTGTCGGCAAGGTGATGTCTCTGCTTCTTACTATGCTGTCTAGGTTTGCCATAGCTTTCCTCCCCGGGAGCAAGCACCTTTTAATTTCATGGCAACAATCACCGTCTGCGGTGATCTTGGAGCCCAAGGAAGTAAAATCTGTCACTGCTTCCATTTCTTCCCCTTCTATACGCCAGGAAGTGATGGGGCCAGATGCCATGATCTGAGTTTTTTTAATGTTGAGTTTCAAATCAGCTTTGGCACTCTCCACTTTCACCCTCAACAAGAGGCTCTTTAGATCCTCTTCGCTTTCTGCCATTAGGGTGGTATCATCTGCGTATCCGAGGTTGTTGATAATTCTCCCGGCAATCTTAATTCCGACCTGTGATTCATCCAGCCCGGCGTTTGTCATGATGTACTCTGCATATAAATTAAATAAGCAGGGCGACAATATACAGCCTTGTCGTACTCCTTTCCCAATTTGGAACCAATCGGTTGTTCCATGTCTGGTTCTTACTGTTGCTTCTTGTCCCTCATACAGGTTTCTCAGGAGACAGGTAAGGTGGTCTGGTACTCCCATCTCTTTAAGAATTTGCCACAGTTTGTTGTGATCCACACAATCAAAGGCTTTAGCATAGTCAATGAAGCAGAAATAGACGTTTTTCCGGAATTCTCTTGCTTTCTCCATGATCCAGTGAATGTTGGCGATTTGATCTCTAGTTCCTCTGCCTCTTCGAAACCCAGCTTGTACTTCCGGTAGTTCTCGGTTCACATGCTGCTGAAGCCTAGCTCTTAGGATTTTGAGCATCACCTTGCGGGCATGTGAAATGAGCTCAATTGTACGGTAGTTTGAACACTCTTTGACATTGCCCATCTTTGGAATTGGAATGTAAACTGAACTTTTCCAGTCTTGTGGCCACTGTTGAGTGTTCCAAATTTGTTGGCATATTGAGTGCAGCACTATAACAGCATCATCTTTTAGGATTTTAAATAGCTCAGCTGGAATACTGTCATCTCCACTAGCTTTGTTGTTAGTAATGCCTCCTAAGGCCCACTTGACCTCACTCTCTAGGATGTCCAGCTCAAGTTCAGTGACCACACTATCGTGGCTATCAGGGACATTCAGATCTTTCCTGTGTAGTTCTTCTGTGTATTCTTTCCACCTCTTCTTAATCTCATCTGCTTCTGTTAGGTCCCTGCCTTCTTTGTCCTTCATCATGCCCATCTTTGCACAAAACGTTCCCTTGAGATCTCCGATTTTCTTGAAAAGATCTCTAGTCTTTCCCATTCTGTTGTTTTCCTCGATTTCTTTTCATTGTTCATTTAAGAAGGGCTTCTTGTCTCTCCTTGCTATTCTCTGGAACTCTGCATTCATTTGGATATAACTTCCCCTTTCTCCCTTGCTTTTCACTTCCCTTCTTTCCTCAGCTACTTCTAAAGCCTCATCAGACAGCCACTTGGCTTTCTTGCATTTCTTTTTCTTTGGGATGGATTTCGTTGCTGCCTCCTGAACAATGTTACGGACCTCCGTCCATAGTTCCTCAGGCACTCTGTCTATCAGGTCTAATCCCTGAAATCTATTCCTCACCTCCACTGTATATTCATAAGGGATATGATTTAGGTCATACCTGAATGGTTTAGTGGTTTTCCCTATGTGTTTCAATTTAAGCCAAAATTTTGCAATAAAAAGCTCATGATCTGAGCCACAGTCAGCTCCAGGTCTTGTTTTTACTGACTGTATAGAGCTTCTCCATCTTTGGCTGCAAAGGACATAATCAATCTGATTTCGATATTGACCATCTGGTGATGTCCATGTGTAGAGTCGCCTCTTGTGCTGTTGGAAAAGAGTGTTTGCTATGATCAGCATGTTCTCTTGGCAAAACTCTATTAGCCTTTGTCCTGCTTCATTTTGTACACCAAGGCCATGCTTGCCTCTTATCCCGGTGATTTCTTGACTTCCTACTTTAGCATTCCAATCCCCTATGATGAAGAGGATATCTTTTTTGGGTGTTAGTTCTAGAAGGTGTTGTAGATCTTCATAGAACCGATCAACCTCAGCTTCTTCGGCCTCAATGGTTGGGGCATAGACTTGAATTACTGTGATGTTGAATGGTTTGCCTTGGATTCGTACTGAGATCATTCTGTCGTTTTTGAGATTGTACCCCAGTACTGCTTTTCCCAACCTTTTGTTGACTATGAGTGCTACTCCATTTCTTCTAAGGGATTCTTGCCCACAGTAGTAGATATGATGGTCACCTGAATTAAATTTGGTCATGCTTGTCCATTTTAGTTCACTGATTCCCAAGATGTAGATGTTCAGTCTTGCCATCTCATGTTTGACCACCTCCAGCTTACCTTGATTCATTGATCTTACATTCCAGGTTCCTAAACAACATTGTTCTTTACAGCATCGGACTTTCTTTTCACCACCAGACACATCCATAGCTGAGTGTCCTTTCGGCTTTGGCCTAGCCGCTTCACTCTTTCTGGCGCTACTTGGAAATTCCCTCTGCTCTTCCCCAGTAGTATATTGGACACCTTCCGACTGGAGGGGCTCATCTTCCGGCATCATCTCTTTTAGCCTATACATTCCATGGGGTTTTCTTGGCAAGAATACTGGAGTGGGTTGCCATTTCCTTCTCCAGTGGACCACATTTTGTCAGAACTCTCTGCCATGACCTGTCCATCTTGGGTGGCCCTGCACAGCATAGCTTATGGCTTCACTGAGTTACGCAAGCCCCTTCACTACAACAAGGCAGTGATCCATGAAGGGGTTGTGATATGATGCTCCACAGCTTTGGAGTTCTGTTACCCTGGAGGACTGCCAGATCATCAGCTAGTGTGTACTTCCATGGGCAAAACTACTTTTCCCCTTTTATTTTCAAAAAGAAAATAATAGTAGTGAACATAGGCATGTGCAGCACATTTCATTAGGGTGTGCACCCAGGGAATTTTTTTAAAGGTGAATATTTATTGAATACTCAGTCATAAAGGACATTATTTTTATTCATCAAACACACTAAAGAAACTAAAACTTAGCTAAACTTATTGGTTTTAATTAACAACTAAGCTTTACTTTAAAAACTTTAAAAATGAGACACAAAATACCAAAAAAAAATGGCAGCCATTTATATAGGTCAAAGAATTTTCTAGAATAGTAGTCAGAGGGGGAGGACCAATGGTAATGCAGTGGCGGGAGTGCACACTGCAAGCAAACGCGGGCTTCCTATACATTTCTACAACATCTATATTATGCAATTCGTCGCTTATTGTTTAATGCAACAATCCATACTTAAAAACTAAAAGAGCATATCATGCAATTAAATTAAAACACAAAGCCCTTTCTTTTTGGGAGACTTTAGGGCGTGCCTGGGCACACCCTATGTTGTTGTTTTGTGTGTTATTTGTTCTATGGTATTATGTGAATGGTTCTATATTATATATAATGTATTTTAACATTTTTTTAATTTTTGTGAACTGCCCATAGAACTTCCGCTATAGGGCGGTATAGAAATATAATAAATGAATGAAAACAAATGAATGTTTGAGAAGGAATTGTAGGCACCAGTTAATATCCCTGACATCTCAAAATATAATCCAGGGACAGACTGATCGAGACCCACAACCAACCCCTGACCCCCTCTAACCTGGAAGTGTTTGTTTAAAATGAGAGGTCCGAAGCGGACGTTTGTTTCTTGGTGGGAGGGGTTCCTACAGATAGGATGCGGTGCCTAGGCAGTGCTGCTCACCAGGCAACTTATTGTCATGGCCCTGGGTCTAGAGGCGTACCCCAAAACGCAGGGAGGGGGCATTCAAGTTGCCCATCATCCCCAGTTTGCAGCATCTGGACACCAGCTGACTGAGCAGGCGTGCAGGAGCTCCCCTAGTTCACAGCCCTTCCCAGTGTGGTGAGATGAACGATATTTCTATTGAAATGATTTAGTAAGCATCTCTAAATTTTCCTAGACACATACTGATTATCACATGTAAAGTGTATTCAGATTCCAGTGCCCCTTTGTCCTCTCCTTGGTGATACATGTTCCCTTTCTTTGGCAATGCACTCCTGGCCACCCTAGGCCTTAGACAAATGAATGGAGGAAAGGCTTATCAAGAGATACTGATCATGACGACTTTATGGTATCTCCAGGTTCAGGGGTTGCTGGGGAATGTGTGGGAGAGTGCTATTGCTTCCCATTGGGGCCTTGGACTGGCCACTGTAGGAAGAGGGATGCTGGATTAGAGTGGCCTTTGGTCTGATCCAGCACAGCTCTTCTTATGTTTTTATCAGAGCTCAAAGCCATTCCCACAGAAAACAGAAGGAGACATGGGATTGGTCCCATGCAGGATATGCACCGTAATGTTCTCAGTTTTAAATGGGGAGCTGGACACAGGCGTTATTCAATGAACTATTTTATTATGGAGCTCTGTGCAAATGGCCTTCTCTCCTTAAGCTGCTTTTTCTTTCTGGAACCTTGCCCCTTCCTTCCCCTGGGCCTAACCTCTTCACCTAGGTAGGGGAGGAGCCCTTAAAGCAAGGATGCAGAACCTCTTTCAGTCTGAGGGCCAAACTCAGGGAGGGGCCATAGCTCAGTGTGGTAGAGCTCCTGCTTTGCATGCAGAAGGTCCCAGGTTCGATCCCCGGCTTCTCCAGGAATGGCAAATCCTGCCGGTAACCATGGAGAACCACTACCCCTCAGTCTTGACAATACTGGGCTAGATGGGCCAATGGACTGACTCAATATAAGGCAACTTCCTGTGTTCCACTTTGGAGAAGCCCCTGGGGGCCGCACGCCAATGGTGGTCAGGGGCCAAAGGCAACAGGGGTGAGGTCAAAATACCAAAACTATCAGCGTATTTTAGCTTAAACCTCTCGCCTTCAGTCACGGAGCCGTAGAAGAGGCATTTCAACCCTTTAGTATGGGGGCAAAAATGGACAAAAGCCAAGAACCATCAAATGATCAATGGTTGGGGAGAAGGGGGGGTGTCCTGGGGAACCCCAGAGGCTGGACTGGGAACTCTGGAAGGCCAGGCTGGGAACCAGGACCTGAAGTGGTGCCTTAAAGCTATAGTCACGGTCCTCCTTGGAACACAGGCGCTGTGTTCTTCTCCTTCCATAGGAGGAGTCACATTTGCCCCAAAGAGGAGGTTCTTCAGCTTCCCACTAAGCACAAAAATGTCAAATAACAGCTCCAGAAAGCAGCAGCAGCAACACTGGTGAAGGTGGATATTCCAGTGGGCTTGAAGACGTACTGCGCCTAGGCCATCACAATGTCGCCTGTTACTTTGAGGATTCGCAATCTGATTTTGGTGAATATTGAATATTGTACTGGCACCTGCAGCAGGCCCCAGGTCAAGAAGAGCCTCCTGTCATTTTTGCATGCCAGTTTGTATTTTTCAGCACATACATAATCCCCCAGCGTAAAATCACCTTCTCCTCTAACCTTGGAGCAAAAAGACAGATAAAAGCCCCATTGCATGCAAGTGAGAAAGTCCCAGCTTTGCCTAGACAGGCATTAATAAAGCAAAGCAACTCTTTCTGTCCAAGAGAGGAAATTAAAAAGTATTGCCTTTCTGTTCCAGTTCATTGTGCCGGAATGGTCCTTATATAATGGCATCCACAGGTCAAAACCAGATGTGTGTGGGGGTTTTAGGGGAGGGAGCAATTTGTTCAATGGAAATTCTGCAAAAAATGTTGCAAGGACTTCCTTTTGGGGTTTAAAGCCCTCACACATGTACTCTCCTGCTGCAGGGCAAACTGTTTTTAATGGGGCACTTTTCACTTTTCATTTCACCCTTGCTCCTAATGAAACGAAGAAGAAATACCCAAAGAAAATAATGTGCAAAAAACCATCAGCCCACATCTCTTTTCCATTGAGAAGCTGGCAGTGGAGTCTGGTGGTTCTGATGTCACTGGGGTGGCGATTCCACCCCAGGTTTCAGGCAGAACTCTAACGGAGCTGTCCAAGGTGCTTCCACACCTCGGATAGCTCCCTTAGAGTTCTGACTAAAGCCCGGAACGGATTCATCATCCCACTGACATCGGAGCCACCAGCTTCCACTGGAAGCTGGGCTAGCTGTTATAGCTTCTTGGACATGGTTCCCCATGGCCCAACAAAGCAGGGGAGCCTCTATACCAGGGGTGGGGAACTGGGCCCCGGATGATGTCACTGGGTGTGGCCACACTCCCTGACATCATTGCTCCATCCATTTTACCTTCCTCCCCACCTCCTCCCCAGTCCCCTAGTAGCCTCCAGGCCAGGAAGCAGAGCTTGTGGAGGGGCCCAGGGTGGGATCCCAAGCCCCTATGGGCTGGACGGAGATTCACTGTGGGCCAGATTAGGTGCACATGCTGGAGGCTCCCTACTGCTGCTCTGGATTGTCATTTGTAAACAGAGTCTAGATGGCCCACTGATCGGGGATGCAGTAGCATCAGATTTCCAGCATCAATGGAGGGTTGGATTAGATGACCATTGGGGTCCCTTCCAATCCTCTGAGTATATGAGCCCTGCTGGATTAGATTAAAGATTCGTCTAGTTCTGCATGTTTTATCCTAACAATGGGCAGCCTCCAGCTTCTGGGAAAGGCTGCAGAAAGCAATCCTGCCTCTAAATGGAGGTTCCATAGAGCCATCGTGGCTAGTATCGATCTCATCTTGCTCTATTAGTTGCACCCCCTTTTAAAGCCATCTGGACCACCAGCAAAATCTGTTCACTGAATGATTTATTATTTTATTTATTTATATGCCACGTAGTTGTTTTTTTTTTAATCTCCAAGCGGTTCACATACCAATATTAAAAACCACATTTAAATACATTCAAGGTGTTGGTTTTGACCTTTAAAACCCTATATGGTTCCGGCCCAGCCTATCTTAAGGAGCGCCTCCAGCAACACCAGACAGGCCGCTTAACAAGATCAGCCTCGGATGGCCTTCTCTCTGTCCCATCAGCCAGGACAGCTAGACTGGTAGGGACGAGGGAGAGGGCCTTCTCTGTGGTGGCCCCCACTCTGTGGAACTCCCTCCCTAGGGAACTCCGTCATGCCCCCTCTTTAATGAGCTTCCGTCGTGCATTAAAAACGTGGTTGTTCAGGCAGGCATTTGGGGTGGGTTAGGGTATTTTTTTAAAAAAAAAAATTATGGTAAAATTTTATTGTTTTAAATTGTTTATGGTGGGTTGTACATCGCCCAGAGTGGCTGGGTGACCAGTCAGATGGGCGATTAATAAATTTAATAAATAAATAAATAAATAAATAAATAAACATTATTAAAATACCATTAAAAACCATTTCAACTACAACAACAAAACAGATATTTAAAATGTGCTATCAAAAACAATTTTAAAAACTTCAATCACAATAGAAAACAATACAAAAAGCAGTAAGCTAGAGCAGCATTTACAAGCCAGGGCGGGCCTCAGTGAACAAGAGCATTTTCGGGAGGCATTTGAAACGTGCAACATTTTCTGCCTCTTGAATTGCACAGGGGAGGGTTTTCCAGAGTGTGGGTGCCACCACTGAGAAGGCCCACCTTTGAGATATTACATGGCAACATTCTGTTGGTTGCAGAATGACCTGCAAGACCTCCTCTGAAGAACTTAACATTTGGCTGGGTGAGGGCAGTCAGAGATTCCCTGCCTGGTCTGCGGGAGCTTGGGATCCCACCCTGGGCTCCTCTCTAAGCTCTGCCCCCTGGCCTGGAGGCTACTAGGGGCCTGGAGAGGAGGTGGGGAGAAAGGTAAAATGGATGGGGCAATGATGTCAGGGAGCATGGCCACACCCAGTGACATCATCCTGGCCCAGTTCCCTTTGTGCATTGTGTGAAGGAGTAATTTCATTTGTCTGTTATGCATCTGTAGGGAAGAGGTCCAAGGCAAGGACCCCAACCAGCACCCTCCACACCAGGGCCCCCCTTCATTGGCCTTATGGGGTAGCACTCCCCAAACTGCCTCCATCAGTGGACATGATCTTTTATTCTCATCCCCCCCGCCCCTCTGGTCCTTTTCCCTTTTGCATTCTATTGAATTAAGTAAATTATAAACTATTATTTTGAATTGTGAATGGCCATGAATGCAGTGGCAGAAAGGCAATATAGAAATTAATTATTATTCTTTAATAATATAGTGTTCTCTTTTTTTCCATAGTAAAAGAACAACAACCAGTTAAACATTTTTTTAAAAAAGCCAATCACCCAAGGCGGTTGGTCTCCCTATTACATATGGACAGTGGAAGCAAGGTTGTGGAAAGGGCAACCCAGGCTACTGAATTGACACACCCCCAGTGTCAAATTCAGCCATGTAGTTAGGTCAATTTATATGCCATAAACCAAGGACATGCAGGATTAACCCGTTGCTGCCCCTCAGCTGCCTGCACCATCCGCCTTCCGCCTGTACCAAGCGATCTATAGCCAGTGCAAGAAACCTTTCATTAACTGGACAGCACATTTTAGATTTGCAAGTGATTAAATAATGATGTGACCATTGCTATAGGTGGCAATTACCCCCAGAACATGTGTTCGCACTTTCGCTGGGTTTAGATGGCAGATGTAAGCCACAAGCCTGAGCAAGCCTGGGTTAAAGAAAGCGCACTTTCCCATGCATAGTTTGCTTTGTATAAATTGACAGCTAACTGCCCAGCCTTCCAAAACACCCATCAAATCTTCCCCCGGGGAGATGGTTGTTCTTTCTGATTCAGCTGGCTTCCCTGGATTAACAAGACCAAAAATAGCCAAACCCTAATCACATAATCCAAAGAACCTGTCCTAACTGCAGATTTGCGTTGAATCTCTTCCTTCCGTCAGCCTGTTAACTAGTATCCCCTCTCTATCAGAGACAGGGGCTCTCTTGGATATTTCTGTTTCTGAGGCAGGTAGGCCTGAGTATAGAGTACGGAGGAGCCAATGCTTCCCTACTAGACATGGAGAAAGGAGCTGCTGTTCTTGACACCCAAGACTGTCTGCAAAGACCCTTTCTTTGTGGCACACCTCGCCCCCGCAACCTAGCACCCTTCAGATGGGTTGGTCTACAACTCCCATTATCTCCAGCCATGCTGACTGGGATGATGGGATTTATAGTCCAACCCATCTGGAGGGTGTCAGGTTGGGGTGGGGGGACTGCCCTAGAGGAATACAGAAAGCAGCCAGTACAGTCCCAGCCTGCAAGCGGTATAATGATGTACTTCACTCTGCTTTAATGTACTTCACTCCACCTTGCACTAAGAAAGTGTATTTCAGAATTTTGCTTAGGAGTGAACACCCTAGGAATAGAATGCTGGTGCAAATGAATCATGTTGGCGCAACCCCCTTTAAGCACCCTGGAACTTGCCATTAATTTCAAGATGCCTTAAGGAATCTAGGCTTTATGACACTTTCCGATTCACTTTGGCCCTGCAAGATTTGTCAAATCAAGCCAGGACCGTTGTATATAGATTTTCTTTCCTTCTCCCCTCCATCCCAATTTATTTTTGCTGTGAATTCAACAAATCGCTTTCTTTGAGAGGCGGCTCTGGAATGAAGTGGCTTGCTCTGTTCACTACTGTGTTTTCCCCGCATTAACGGCAGGAGAGCCAGCAATTTGCTGCGGTCAGCAGTTCAGTGTTAGTGCAGCAGCCTTGGGCAGTGAATCAAGGGACAGAGAGGGTGGGGCGGGGGATGGAATCAGGTTTGCACCATTTTCTGACTCATGGAGCACACCATTCCAGAGCCACAGCGAGCAAAGCAGAAGAGAAGCCAGATGCGAGATTTGGAATGTGTAGGAGGAGCCCCCACTTTAAGAACAGTTGAAGGCAGCAGCAAAATGTAATTATCAGGAGTGGGGAAACTATATACTGCATTGAGGGGAGCTGATGTAACCCTTAGTCCTCATTCCCAATGGAAATTAAGCCTAAGGATATGTAACTGCATTCTCATATTCATCACCTGCCATTCATGCCTACCTCTTCCCTCCTCTCCCTTTGTTTGCTGCGTCCACTTTTGAAGAAATTTAGAGTGTAACTTCCTCCAGGCAGGAACCTTCCTTTTCTTATGCACCCCACATCTGGGTGATGAGAGATTTCAGACATTCCAGCACTGACAAAGGTTCAGTTTCCTTAGAAGGCAGTCATGGAAGGCTTGACGGCATTTCTGTGATATAAGGTTTATTTACACATATATACAGGCTGAGCATAAGATGGGGGTCTATGGCATTAACACTGCCAACAGATTCCTGCTCCCCATCAGAGTTCTAGGGGGAACCATAAGCTTTCCTACAGAGAGCAAAGTCAGCTCTCTGCCTGCTTGTCAGACCCAGTTCCAGCACAGACTCACTTCCTGCTGCATACAATACCTCACTCCCCCCCCATCCCCTTGTCTAATGGAGGAAAGAAAGAGTCATTTCTCCCCATCACTTGTTTTTTCTTGGGCCAGCCTAGGTCCCATTGAAACAAGAATGTTACCAGCTATCAACTATCCTTCTTCAGGTCTTGGGTATTGCCTCAGGATATCTGCACTGATAGCTCTTCTTACAGAAATGCACTCTCTTGCTACACACACACACACACACACACACACTACCTTGGGTGTCTGCAGAAAACTATGTCTCAGGCAACAGCACAGCTATCTGAAGGCTGCCTCTGTATCTTGACCTCAGCTTATAAAACCTTTTAAGAAACTTTTTATTGTCTATCAAAGACACCAATACATTCCTAGGTAAGACTGAATTCTTGAATAAATAACATCAATTTGATGATGATAATACTGGACATTCTCACATCTGGTGTTGCTTCCTTTTCACAAAGGGCCTCAGGCTTCAATTGCATTTCTAAACAGACTCTCTAGTGGATGTTCTGCAGAAGTTATCACCACTCAGCAGCACTGGCTCCTACCCACAACATAGTTGTTGTTGTTGTTGTTCAGTCGTTAAGTCGTGTCCGACTCTTCGTGACCCCATGGACCATAGCACGCCAGGCCTTCCTGTCCTCCGCTCTTTCCCCGGGTGTGCTCAAATTCATATTCATTGCATCGGTGATGCTATCTAGCCATCTCATCCTCTGCCGTCCCCTTCTCCTTTTGCCTTCAATCTTTCCCAGCATCAGGGTCTTTTCCAGGGAGTTTTCTCTTCGCATTAGGTGGCCAAAATATTTCAGCTTCAGTATCTGTCCTTCCAATGAGCACTCAGGGTTGATTTCCTTTAGGATTGACTGATTAGACCTCCTTGCAGTCCAGGGGACTCGTAAGAGTCTTCTCCAGCACCACAGTTCGGCCCACAACATACACATGGTGAAAGTCCAACTATGGAGACCTGCATGGTTCCGTCATATGCCTATTAGATGTGGGCAAAGTTGAAAGAAATGAACATCCCTTACAAACCTCTCATCTGGGGTGATACATTGATGACCTCTTTGCAATCTGGATTAGTGCCAAAGAAAATCTGGAACAATTCAAGGGCTGGATCAACTCTATCCAAAAAACAATAAAATGTACAAGCAGTCGCACCGCTGAAAACTGATACAGCATTCGTTCATTACATTTCTTACCGCCCAATAACTGAAGCTCTTTGGAAATGTCTACAAATATTAAAACCTTAAAAATACATTCTAAAAACCATTTACATACAAACATCTAAACAGACAGCGCACACAGAGACACACATATATCTAAAACAATTCTGAGCATCAAGGAGAAAAATCCAGGACCTCATTTAAAACCTCATCATATGCTACCAAATGCCTGGGAGAAGAGGAAGGTCTTAACCTGGTGCTGAAAAGATAACAGTGTTGGCACCAGGCAGGCCTTGTTGGGGGGAGCATTCCAAAATGGGGGGGCCACCACCGAGAAAGCCCTCTCCCTTGTTGCCATCTTCCAAGCCTCCTTCAGAGGAGGCACCTGGTGGAGGGCCTTAGATGATGAACATAATGTATATCACTTTCCTTGAAGTTTCCATCACCATCTAGTACAGAGGTGGGGGCTATGTGACCCCCCAGACCTTGGTGGACGACAACTCCCATGAGTCCTGGCCAGCATAGCCAGTGATGAGGCATGATGAGAGTTGCAGTCCAACAAAACTCAAAGGGCCACATGTCCCCCACCCCTGATATAGTAAAACAAGATAGTCACAGATCTGTACAATATGCCCACCCTTAGTTCACATTTATTTACATTGGAATTCCTGCCTTCCAAACATATCAAGAAAAACACCAGTTATAGTTGGGCGCACAGAATTAAACATACGTATCTACAACAACAATTAAAATGGCCTCAAAAGAACCCACAAGCTTAAAAAAGCAGCTTCTTCGGTGTTCCTCCCATGCCATTCATCCACCAGGTATTCCTGCTACCCAAATAACCCTTCTTCCACAAAGGTGTGGATGAATAGCAAAGCATCTTGTGGAACCTTACAGACTAACACTTTTATTATGGCATAAGTTTGCATGGATGAGAGTCCACATCATCAGATGTGTGAAGTGTTATCCTCAATGGGCGTAGAGAGAGAGATGGGTGTAGAGAGAGAGAAATATTAAGAATGGGGTCAAATGGAAATGAAATGCAAAAACAAAAAGCAGTCTGATGATTACACTAAGGCCTCGATGTACATAAAATAGCTACATTGACTATTCCCAAGAGCAACTGTTGATGATAAGACAAATCTTAGCATTGCTAAGTGAATTAACACCTGCAGTGCAATTAAAAACCATTATCTGTATTCAAGCCAGAGCTAATAGAATCGAACTTCATGATAAATTGCAGTACAGCCGTTTCACGCTGGAGTCTCCCTTTGAAATTCCTTTGACCAAGAATGGCCACTTTAAGGTCAGTAACAGAGTGACCTGGGAGGTTCTACCACCGCTTTTTGAATATTGTCCATTCTGATGTCAGATTTGTGTCCACTTATTCATCTGCATAGAGACTGACCTGTATGTCCTTTGCAGAAGGACATTGCTGGCAGATGATACCATATATCACCCTGGGAGATGAGCAAACAAACAAATCCTTGAAGTTGGGGCTGAGGTTATTCAGTCCTGTAATATGAACCACCATATCATTTGGGTGGTACATTTTCATCCAGCATTTCCTAACTATCGGCTTGTGATTAAGGAGCCCTATCCTAATTACTTAGGGAGGAGGTGGGTTGTCCCACACTGGAGGCATTCAAGAGGAAGCTAGGCAGCCATCTGTCAGGGATGCTCTTACTTGGATTCATGCATTGAGCAGGGGGTTGGACTCGATGGTCTTGTAGGCCCCTTCCAACCCTACTAGTCTATGATTCTAACCCATGATAGCTGGTTCACAACATTGTTGCAAAAGCCATCTCACGCCTCCTTTCATTGCTTTCCACCCTCCAATTTCCACAAAGTACTTACAGAAGCTAAACTAAAACACCTGCATGTAATGGAAATTGCCACCTTCCGTAGCAGAAGGATAGACATGGCCAGTTACATTCAACAGAAGCATCATTTGCAAGCCCAACAACATTATATATGTCAGGGGCATGCCAGTAGCCAGTGTAAAATTTTAGGGGAGGGAATAGCAGTTTCCTTATTCCCTCCCTCCCTGGTTTGCAGGCCTTTTAAGGACAAAATCATAAACTGTTTTTTAATAGTTTGTAAAGGGGGGGGGGCAGCCCAGCCCAGCCCTGACTATGGACCCAGTCAGGGGTACAGAACCTCAGGCCCAGGGGCCAAATCTGGCCTGCCTTGGGTCCCAATTTGCCCCCCTCGAGTTCCCCAAATGGCCACACCCCCTTCACCTGCCCCCCACCCCTTTTGCCCAGCCACTGATTGTTCGGTGGTTTCCCAGGTTTTGCTCATTTGTTCCCCATTCTAAAAGGTATGGATGCCTCCCCTCAGACTTGGTTACTGGCAAGAAGAGGGTTAAAGTAAAATATGCTGGTACTTTTGTGCCCGCCTCATTTGCCTTCAGCCCCTCCCACCACCTGAATGTGGCCCCCGAGAGCTTCTCTGGAATGGAATTTGGCCCTCTGGCTGAAAGGGGTTCTGCACCCCTGATATATGTCATGGAGTGCAAAGAGGATACCGCTAAGTTGAGAGAGCAACAGACTTTTGCACCCTTTCAGAAATCATAAGTCAACAGACATGACAAAAATGTTTGTGCAAGCTGTTGCAAGATCCGTTCGTTCAGACAACCACAACCTCCCTGACCTGAAAATTTTTCCAACAGGGGGGAAACACTTCTGAATTTACAGTATGGCCTTAATTTGGAGGATTCATAATGAAACCTTTTCTTAAGACGTAATTCTACGCATGTTTAGACTGCGTAGACTGGCTGGCTGAAGCATGCTGGGAGTGGTAGGGCTTTTTTCCTGTCTAAACTTGCATAGAATTGCACCCATAGGGTGCGATGCTGTGGGATGGCCATAAGCCTCTAATGTCGGAGGCTTACGGCCATCCAATGCAGAGCGGGAGGAACAGCGGAGGTGATCTTCGCCTTGTCACTCCTCCTGCTCTGCATTTCAGCTAGAGGGGCTTTCCACCCAACTAGGTGAAGCAGGGTGGGGGGAAAGGAGGCCAGAGGATTCCTCATCAGGTGGCCTCCCCAGCTGCCTCCCCGCCCATGGGAACACCCCCTTTACCTTCCTTCCCGGGTCGCCTTTGCCATCTCAGAGAGGCAGCTGACAGGGTTCCCTCCATGCCCACTGCAAGAGGGAGGGGGAGGGGAGCTCAGACACCTGGGTCCGATGTCACAGTGCTGACTCGACCTTGGATCCAGGAGTCTGAACTGTCCTATCGCCCCACCCCCGGATGCTGTCCAGGGACCATAGGATTGCCCTCTTAGGCTTTTAGTTCTTCTTTAAATGTCTGTTGCACTTAGACAGCAGATGCCACTTTCCTGAGGCACCCCCAGCATTTCTTTCCTCCCCCAGCATTTCTAGAACTCTCATCTAAGCTCCCAGTGCACAACCTAGTGAAGAATGACATTGAAATGTTTTCCTAAATTTTAAGTGGACCTCTTTGGGCGGCCATTTACATGGACACATGGGAAGCTTCCTTATTCCAGGCCAGACTATTGTCCGTCCAAACCAGGGGCTCAGGCAGTCTTACCGTCACCTGCTACCAGGTCCTTTCAACTGGCAATGCCAGGGATGGAAGCTGGGACCTCCTGCTTACAAAGCAGGGCTGTGCCACGGAGCTACCAGAAAGGTGAGCTGGGCCTTGTTCCTTCTACTCTTGATTGCAGCGCTTGAACTGACATCACCCATTTCCCGTCCGTGTGCCCTGTGCAGTAAGCACGCATGGGGGCTATGCTGATGGATAAGCTGTCAACGAACTGCAGCACTTCAATTAGCGTTAGATCAATTACAACCATCCCCAGGGGAGGAAGCATCACTGGCAAACTCTGAGCCAGCACTGCTGTCTGGTCAGGGTAGAGAAGATGGCACCGTGCCAGCCACACGCCCTCAATGGCAGCCATTCCAGCAGGCTGGACTGAGGGAGATGAGAGGGGGAAGCGGGGCCATTCTGCCAGCCCTGCTGAACAACTTGGGTTTCCCCCCCTCTTCCCTCCCCATTCTTTTTTCCTTGTGTGCCATATCGTTATAGATGGTATGCCCATAGGCCTGTCTTTCTTACTGGTTATCTTTAAGCTAGTCCAGGAGCCTTTTTGGCTGAGGAGTGGGGGTAAAAATACTTTAAGTAAATAGAATCATAGAATCACAGAATAGTAGGGTTGAAAGGGGCCTACAAGGCCATCGAGTCCAACCCCATGCTCAATGCAGGAATCCAAGTCAGAGCATCCCCGACAGGTGGCTGTCCAGCTTCATCTTAAATGCCTCCAGTGTGGGAGAGCCCACCGCCTCCCTAGGCAATGGGTTCCATCGTCGTATTACTCTAACAGTCAGGACATTTTTCCTGAGGTTCAGCCGGAATCTGGCTTCCTGTCACTTGAGCCCATTCTTCTGTGTCCTGCACTCTAGGATGATTGAGAAGAGATCCTGGCCTTCCATAAATAAACATCCCCAGCTTGAAATGTGCATTAGCACATGGCCAGACTGGGAGTCACCGTACTGGAATCTCTACCTGAAAGGCGTGTTCTCCAACCCAAGGAACCTGGCTTCAGTTGCTGGAACCTGAAGTGGAGCAGACAGAAGGTTCTTCTCTATTGGCCTGCCAAGAGCAGGAGGTACTATTTATACCAAGCCTGGCCAATCCAGATGCTTCTTGTTGCCTGCTAATCACAGGAGAACTATAGTTTATGTAGCCTCTTGCTGCTGTGTGGCTGAGGAACTAGGGAAGCTGCAGGGAGGTCATCCTCGGAGTCAGATGTGGGAAAGCATTGTCCTCTGGCTGAGCAGGTATAGGAGGGGCTGCTGAGGTCTCCCCCTGAAGTAGGCTTACCTGTGACCCATCTGGATCCAATCCTCAGGGTAGCATGGGGCCTCAGAACCTGGAGACGTGAAACCCAGACGATGCTGTTTCATTGGTACCCCCCATCCACAAAGCCATGACTCCCACCGGCAACCCAGGTAATGACTCGGAGGAAGGCACTGGCACACCCCTGGCCCTGGGTAGTGATTCAGGGTCAAAGAGCCCCAAGAGAGGATGGATTCCAGTGCAGACCAGTGGAGGCTGGTGGCTGCGATGTCAGTGGGGCAGGGAATCCGCTCCGGGTTTCAGCCAGAACCAGTCGGAACTCTGAAGGAGCTCTCCCAGCTGCAGATAGCCCCAAGAAATAGAAGTCCCCAAGAAACAGGGCCCCAAGAAACAGACATCCAGACTACCCAGTAACTCATTTGGAGGGCCACTTCGGCCCCATCTACATGGCACCACTTTCACCCCCCCCACCCCGTCGCAACTGCACAGCATCTCAGCTTCGAAGTGGCTTCTGGCAGTTTACTGCACGCTTCCCCAACAGACTCCGCCATGCCTTTTTTTTTGCCATTATGCTTAAATGTGCAACTGTGCAGTCCCATGAGAGTGGGGATGAGACACTTCAGTGGCTGTTTTGTATCTGAGGGGCTCTGCTGTGTCTTTCCATCCCTCATTAGGTAAAAAGTGAGTGTTTTGTGCTCCTTCATTTCCATGCCATCAGTTTGTCAGTTCCCCAGCCTGAGACTCTCGCGATGGTTCACATTCACAAGCATGAGCAGTACATGCCTAGCCATCACTCTGAAATGGTGGCCAGAGTGATGTGGGTCCTCCCTCAAGACCCCCCCCCCAAGCCTTGGGCACTGAGTCCGAAAGCAACTGTTGCGAAGATATGGAGCTGCAAAAATGTGCGAAAGTGTGATTAAATAGATGAAAACACCTCTCTGTGCCTCTGTAATTACACAGCTGTGAAGGGATGGGGGGAGTAAAGGGGCATCACAGAGTGATGCAAACGCTAGGCATGCCTACAACATTCCCACCACAAAATGCAAAGTCGGTTTGGGGAAGGGACAGATGGCTCGCAACTGCAGGAAACCTGCACCAAACCAAAAACATCACAGCAAAATCCCTCCTTGGAAATCTGCATTTTCCAGGAGAAAACCATGGATGGCTGCGAAGTAGCGACTGCGTCGTCTCATCAAAAGGACCGTGACTTGCACCTGCCCCCAAGTAAAAGGCTCAGGTAGATGGTCCCTTCATCACCTCCTCTCTGTCAGCTCGTGTCAGCAGAACAGGACTGCCCAGAGAATGTAGTACATCCAGGGCAGGGAAGCTGTGACCCTCCCAATGGTGTTGGACTACAACTCCCACAGTCCCTGACCATTGGCCATGGTGTAGAGGAAATGCACTGAAAGGTCATTGTATTTTGAGGAGAGAGGAGAGTGGTGTGCCACAATCGTTCCTTGCATGCCTGAATCTCCTGGGGAACCTTAAAAACCTGTCCCCCTTAAGAGCTCTCAAGCCTTTAGGCTGGAGGCTTTGCTTTCCAAGGTCGGTTGTCTGCCTGGGAAGTGTACAGCCTTGAATCAATTAGATTGGCCACTGTCCACTCGCTTTAGCTTATCTTTTGGACAGTACAAGAATGTATGAACATCATGAGATCTCAGAATCTGACCATCACCCAGATGTGATTAGTTAGGGTACTCCTCAAACCTGTACCTAGCAACCAGAGAACTCAGGTATAAAAGTCACCAGAGACTTGCCCTCAGAGAGCTTTGATGCAGACAAGGTCCACAGAGGTGCTGTGTGCCAGCCATTTGACTGGGGTCTCTCCGTTGTCGTTCACCTGAAGCTCCTGACAACTGAACAGGGAAGTAAGATATCTTGCTCAGTATCAGTATCTTGTGTTTCTCTGTATCATTTTGCCAGCTCTTTAATAAAATCCTCGACTTCTATCCACTTCTGTGTTTATTGCTTCTGAATTCTAAAAGAACCCTTGCCTCTTGGCAAAACACATGGTGACTGGGGCTGATGGGAATTGGAGTCAGGTCAGGTCAGTGGAACAGGACTGCCCAGAGAATGTAGTACATCCAGGGCAGGGAAGCTGTGACCCTCCAGATATTGTTGGATTACAACTCCCATAATCCCTGACCATTGACCATGGTGACTGGGAGTGATGGAAACTGGAGCCCAGCAACATCTGGAGGGCTACCACTTCCCCATCCCTGAGGCTAATACAAGGTATGTCACACTCTAATCTGGAGTATGATCTCCTTAAGAGACCAGCCCCTTGCTGTAGGGACAGAATTTGAGAGTTTTCAGGGTCTACACCACTAGATTATAGAGCCCAGTTCTGCACTGGGGATGGATGAATC
Source organism: Heloderma suspectum (assembly GCF_057233095.1). Lineage (NCBI taxonomy): Eukaryota > Metazoa > Chordata > Lepidosauria > Squamata > Helodermatidae > Heloderma > Heloderma suspectum. Next base: position 435,213,489 of record NC_139458.1, read on the forward strand.
TATCCATTTCAGTTACTCTCCATTCCTCATTTTTCTGCTCTTAAGTTCAGTTTGTCCCAAACTTTGAGCTTTTTTTTAAAAGTTTGCATGAAAATTTGTATGCAATTTTTGTCCACCTGTCTCCTAATATACACATTTTTGCAAGCACTTTTCCTAATCTAATGCCTTTTTAGCATTATTTTCATGAATACATGCATTTTTGTGTACACTTTCTCCTAAAACATTAATTTGGGGATTGGAGAGCTCCATTGCAAAATTCAGTGAAGTGTAAATTAAGAACATAAGAGCCAGGCTGGATTGGACCAAGGGTCTATCTTGTTCAACATTCTGTTCACACAGTGGCCAAGCAGCTCCACACGGGAAACCCACAAGTGGGACGTGAATGCAACAGCACTCTTCTACCCATGTTCCCCAGAAACTAGTGTACATAGGCATACTGCCTCTGATACTGGAGGTGGCACATAGCCATCAGGAGCAGTAGCTATTGATAGCCTTCTACTCAATGAATTTGTCCAATCCCCTTTTAAGCCATCCAAGTTGGTGGCTATCACTACATCTCATGGTAGCAAATTCCACAGTTTAACTCTGCACTGTGTGAAGAACTCTTTCCTTTTATCTGTCTGGAATTTTCCACCAATCAGCTTCATGGGATGACCCCATTGGGTTCTAGTATTATGAGAGAGGGAGAAAAATGTCTCCCCATCTACTTTCTCCACCCCATGCATAATTTTGTAAGCTTCTATCATGTCTCCCCTTACTCGCCTTTTTTTTCTAAGCTAAACAGTCACAGCTGTTGTAACCTTTCCTCCTAGAGGAGTTGCTCTTGATCATTTTAGTAGCCCTTTTCTGCATTTTTTCCAATTCTACGATATCATTTTTTTAGTGTGGTGAATTTCAAAGGATAACTAAGTTTCAGTTGGCATACTAGTTCTAAAGTACAAAATTAGGTAAGTTTGCATTAAAATGCAAACCCTACAAATTTCTCTCCCTGTTCCCTGTTCTCTGTTCTGTACTGGGGAAGGGCCAGGGGCGGAAGTTGCATGCGGGTGAGCTGTCCATGGTCCTGCACCCACCCAATTCTCTGCCTTACTGTGTTTGTCGAGCTTCTCCGTCACCGCCAGCCCATTTTCCTCAGCCGTCACTGCCAGCTGCCTCCCATTTTCCTCAGCGTGGTTCCGCACGATGTCCTGTGGGCTTGAACTCATCAAGACAAGACACAAATCCAGATGATTGCTAGGGTTGCTGCATCGTTAGATCTGCGCCGGCCCTCAGGGCCTCCATCCATCCTTCGCCCCTAATTCTTAAGAAGAGAGATCTGAAATTTGCAGTGGGGGTGGGGATGGGGGAACATATTGCTTCTCTGTGTGCTTATTTTGTTTCCTTTCGGTATGCCACTTCATGAGTCATGAAAGGGCAAAGTAGGGCTAGCTATTCACTGTACTGATGCTGTCTCAGTAAAAGACACACACACAAACACAAACACACTTAGAAAAAAGGAGGTTGTGCCAAATGGATCCTAATTTCCTTGCAGAAACAAAACGGAAGAAAAATATTTTGTTCTTATGGTGGTGTGTGTTGGGGTGAAGCTATCATGCTATACAAATCCATTGATACAAATTCAAACTGACATGGAAAAAAATTGCCTCCAGTGGTGCTGACTTATTGCAGCAGCCTTGCTCACAGATAACACTCTGGAAAGTATTTCATGCTGGGGGTGGGGTGTATATATTTGTTTAAAAATCAGCTTGGGAAAATATTGCATTGTGTTTCCAAGAAATGGGAGAAGAACAATCCAGCTACAGAATCAACAGAAGAACACTCAAAAGACCATTGTTTAGAATTTATTCTTCGATATAGGTCAAGTAAGTAGATTAGACAGCACAGTTTTTAAAATCCACTGCCTGAGTCATGTGCTGTTGATTCATGTCAAGAGGCCATTTTGCAGGATATGTTCAGCATTCAAGTTACGGGGGGGGGGAGCAGAGGGAGATGAGTTTCTTTACCTTTTCTGATGGCCCCCTCATTTGCTAAAAATTGGGGAAGTCAGGGGCTGGAACTTATGGGTTTCATTAACTCAATGACTCACACCCCTTTGAGCACTGAATACATTGCAAAGCCATTTAATCTGCGAAGGGTCAGAGTGCCATCCTGCATGAGGACTGATTTTTTTTTCTACTCAGCTTGCCTTATTCAGGGTTAGGCACATCAGTCTCAATGGGCTTAGGTGGGCCTAACTCTTCCTAGAATAAGATTGATTGGCTTCCAATTTTAATGTTCTATATATTTTAAATTGTTTTATTGTGTGTAGTTTGGTTTTAATTTTTGTGAACTGCCCAGAGAGCTTCGGCTATTGGGTGGTATAGAAATGAAATGAATGAATGAATGAATAAATAAATAAATAAATAAATAAATACAATTCCATTGATTTTAAGTAGGGCTGCCATCCAATTGAAATACTTTTTGGCTGATGGATCACTTGCCTCTGAACTGATTGATTGATTGAACTCACAAGTCAGTAAACAAACTGTACTACTGATCAGTGTTGGTAGGCAGCCCATATTTCTGATTTTTTGGGGCCCCTGGGCAAGTCAGCCTCAATGGGCCCCTCCCCTCAGTGTGTCTACCTTCTCATTGACATTGGCATTAGCACCTCATCCTCTTTCTCATCATGGCTACCACTCGCTTGCTTGACAGACAGAGAGCCCATAAACAAGCAAGCTGTACCATCTGCTCCTTCTCCTTCTCACCACCTCTGTTGTCTGGGCCAGAGTGAAAGGTAGGTGAGCAAGCAGGTTGCAATGGTGAAGAAGAGGAGCAAGTCCAGGGGGCTCCTATTGGAGGGCTTCTGCTAGGGTGCCTATCCTGTTTCTGATGGCATGAGGGTTATTCCTCCAGAGCCTCTCTATCTCTAACCATCTCACTGATCCAACATGCTGAGTGCTATGTGCTATTGTTAATAGCTAAATAAGACTATGCATGTCAAAGGCTGCTTGTTTCTTTAGGCAAAATCCTTTACTGTGAAGATAAAATAAAGGTTTACTCGCTGCCTGCATTGCTTAGCTTGATTACCTGACTCTTTTTTTAGATGGCACAGCTGCACATGATAAAGTCTTCCACAAAAATAGCCTATGGAAACATATGGAAGGGGTGAGGAACCAGAGGGATTTAAGGTTAACACCTTTTCAAGAAGCAGATCTTTGTGCCTGATTTAGACCAGGCTCCTTAAGGAATTAACCATTAGCATGTAGCTAGGAGCAGGTGATAACATGACCCATCACAAAATGACCTGGTGCAGAATAGCGGCTAAGAGCATGAGCTGTGAGCCAAGAAATTCCCAGCTCAAAAGCTTCTCTGGACCATGAACTCTCTAAGGCTGCAATCCTATACACACTTGCCTAGGAGTAAGTTTCATTGAACTCAATGGGGCTTACATCTGAGTAGACACAGAGGATTGCATTGTAAGTGTCCTTGAGCAAAGCACTGCCTCTCAGCCCCATCCCCCATCTGCATTATGATGAGAATGACCTATTTTACAAGTTAGGTGTAAAAATTACTGAGATAAACATTCAGCTCAGACCACTGTAGAGGCCACCCCAGTCTTGCCTGGGAGCTCTCCCAGGTCCAGAAGAACTTACCCTCTCCCTCCTGTCTGGATTCTGTTTCCTGGAACCCAATACCTGCTGACAGAGCCAGGTGCTTCCTACCCCAGCCTAGCTGTGCTAATTGCCCTAGGGGCTCTTTGTCTGGCTGGTACAGGACACCTTTAGATGTGTGTGTGTGTGTGTGTGTGTGTGTGCGCGCGCGCGCGCGCATGCAGAGCTATTGTGTGTTTGTACCCTGTACCATGTATTTCATTGTACAAATTTACACCTTGTATAGCATAACTAACGTTTTGCATCAAGAAAGAATTCTACAAACTGTATGGATTGTGCAATTTAAGCAATTATAGATATTTTTGCATTTTGAGTTAACTTTTTTATTAGTTGTGGTGAGGAACAAAGACACTGATGCCCTGCCTCCAGAGCACTGGAAAACCTGCTCATCTCCCTCTCTGCCTTCTGAGATTTTCATCAGGCATTGCTCACAGACTCTCAAGCCTTGAGGACTAGGAACTTGATATTAAAAAAAAATCAAGCTCAATTATTAGGGGGCTCAATTCTGGGTCCTATTCTAATCTATGTACTTTTACAGAATGCCCACAGTCCTGGACATACACATACACACACTCTGTCATCTTTGTTCATTTCAGTGAGGCTGGTTCAGGACTCAGGATTCCACCATTAACTAAGAAGTTCCATTGACATGAATAGAGATTGTGGAACTGTTGCTCCATGTAGATTTTGTTTGTGTGATCTCCTGTGATACAATCCTCACCACCCTATGCCTTACTAGCCAGTGGCTGCAGAATCAGGCAATGGCCTTTTAAGAAGCAGACAGATCCTCAGAGGGGGCAGCATTAACAGCAGGTCCAAGGCTTCAAAAGGCCTCTGCATGTTGCTGAGACAACAGCTGTTCTTGAGTATGTTCCAGCCCATACTACAGTGATCTGTCCAGGTTCCTAACATGCCTCATCTTGCCTCGCCTCACCTATCGGATGATACCTTGCCTCAGTTGACATGATCTTACTTTACCAGAGGTTAACTGGCCTTTCCACTACCACAGTTCCATCCCTGTCTCCTCTGGGAGCCCAAAGCCAAGTTATGACAAGACAGCCAGCTACAGACCCCTCTGCTTCACTTTGCAGGCTTAATTTAAGTTCTAGATAAAAGGACAGAAGTGACCTTCAGAAAGCATCCAGCTATTCCTCCAGCTTCATGATTGGGTCTGGCTAAATGAAGCCAAACAATATTTGCCCAACATGGTCTACAAATCAATCCTCAAACAAGCCTAGACCTGGAAGCCTTTTACAGGGGTCATGGAGAATGACCTGATCATCTCTGGCTTATAGGTGCAAGGAAGACTCCTTAGCTGGTCTGATTCTAGCCTCCCCAGAGTTCTCTCTGTGGGCAGAGCTGGCGGGGTGGAACAAAGTTTGGATGAAGATCTGCTACAGGCTCTAGTCCTGACAAAATAACCCCCATAGTCAGATGAGCACACAATGGCAGAGGAGAGGCATAGATAGGAAACACAGACAGTGTCATTGATTCTGTTCACATTTGTTATGAACAGTTCCAGGCACAGTCATCACCACTGTCGATATTTATTGCAATCTGCTTGCTGGGTGATGGTGGTGGTGGTTTTATTACTTTGGTGAATTGCTCCTGTTTCAGTCTGTATGGAGAGGTATTCACAAATCCAAATGACCCCATGCTTAACTTTGGAATAAGCTGGAAACTAGGTCTGTGCCCAGGTGAAACTATGTTTAGATGTTTTACTATTTGCTTTTGTATTCAGACATGCAAATACAGTGACAACAGTATGGGCCAAAGATGAATCTCTGCCAATGGAGCAACACCTCAGTTATTTGGTTGCTGTCCATGGTCCTGCTTGTGGCTGCCTCATTGCCAACCCTGGCGAGAAGCACTTCTCTGCATGATCTGTACCAGACACTTTCAGCCCAGCTGAGCAACCTTCTTGCAGCTAGAGCACTGACAGAAAAAAATGGGACATGGACTTGCTTGCAAAAGGTGTTCTGCTATTCCAAGAAATCCCCCTCCCATGCAGTGCCTCCAGTTCCTCTCTCTGATATCACCACATGCCACCTGCATCTTGAATGTTGCAGTGAGCATCTGCACACATGTTCCCCTGTCTAAATGGCTGCTGTACACATGGTATGCCCATATTGGTAAAAACAGGCAGTGGCGGTGAATGGCAAAGGGTCCTGACTGTCTGCAGATGAATTGGGATGACTGAATGCTAAAATACCCATGCAAACCATAAAGATCTGAAGATAAATACAAATCTTACATGTTCTTTCTCTGGGTTGCCCTCTGAGTAGAGTATAAAATGGCCCCTTGAAAGCCACCTGTCCGATCTTCACTTTAGAATTTCTAGAGAGAGAAATTGGCCATGCTGGCTGAGGATGATGGGAATTGTAATCCAACTCAATTGGGGGAGGCTGGCTTGATCTATATCTGCTTCCCTTGAGTTTTAGCCTATGACTCCTTTCCCGCTCCTTAGTGAGCAGGGAAACACAACAGTGCCCTCGCTCTTGGCTCCTACCCTTCTGTGATATTCCATAATGATCAGTATATCATGCTCCACTTCCCTGCTCCTCTTAAATCTTCCTTTCTCTGGGCTAGCCATGACTCTTCCTTAAGACCTTCCCCCACCCCACACGTTTCTTCCAAATCATTTTGCATCCTTGCACCCGCTCCTTCCCTCTCTGCCTGCATCTTTTCTACGCAATGTTGCCCAGGATTGGAAAGCATACAATAAACACTGCTCTTCTCCTTCAAATTCACCTTGAATGCAGTGAGGTGAGTTGGAAGTGCGTAGGGGTATGTTGCAGTGGGGGGGAGCATAACAGTGCTCCTTTTTCTGTCAATCATGAGTGGAGATGCTGGGGGAGGGAAGAACTACTGCAGCCTGCATGCAGCCTCAGGAACTATCCATTCTACTCTACTGCAGTGATGTCAGCTGCAAAAGATGGCTACCCTGTCCCTTCCTTAGCAACATACTCTCTCCCCAGCTCCCTATGTCTGTTCCCAGTTTCATCATCAACAGCAGTCACACTGCTACCGACAGCACATTGCACTCACACACACATGCACACACACACACACTGATGAAGAGTCGTGCCAGATATAGGGCAATGAAATTAAGGTGATGATATGGCTGACCCTAAATGCAGATCCAAACAGACACACAAGTGCACACACACACACACACACACACCCCCCTCAGCTCTGCTGAGAAATGTGAATTTCTATATTTTATACATACCTTTTCATCAGTGCCCCCATCTTTTATTGATATTAATTCCTGCCACATACACAGACACACACTGAACTGTAGTTAACCATCTTGAGTTCTGGAAGAGGCAGGATTGAAAAGAGAAATAAATTAATGCTGATACAAATGTGATACAGAAAATCTCCAAATTGCTGTTGACAATCCACATTTGACTGTTAACAAGATCCACACACTCACACCTGTGCACACGCACATGCACGTGCACGCGCGCGCGCGCACACACACACACACACACTTTTTTGCAAATGTCCAGAAACTTAGAAACACCATTGATTATTGAGAGTCACCCATACTGGGGGATGAATAGAGGCCAACATGTGCCCAGTTTGGGGCACTCCATGTAACATGCATGCACCGCGGTATGCACTGATGACCGTAACCCAAAGGGGAAGGTGGAGGAGATGGAGGCTTACACATCAGGGCAAGGAGTCCATCCATTCTGTGCAGCCAAAGAGAGCTGTCAAAATGGGATCTCCAGATGACCTTTCTGGTCAAGGTGAAAACTCAGGTGGCTCCTTGGCAGTGGGGCGGGGGAGGCAGGCTGGGGGATCAGCCACTTTCCTGGCAGGCTGCTATTCAAAGAGGCAGAACAGATCTTTGGATGCTTTTAAGTCCCCCCCCCCCTTGAGAGCTGGGCAGTGTGGATACTCTAATTTCTCCTAGGTTCCCAAAGCCTCTTTCCCTCCCTAGCCCCATATTCCAACTCCGTCGAACTAAAAAGAGATGCTCCAGACCTTGAGCAGAGGAGAAAAGGGGGGGGGAGAAGAAGAAGAACAGGAGGAGGAGGAGGAGGAGGAAGAGGAGGAGGAGGAGGGAGGGAGAGATGGAGGGAGAGAGAGAGAGAGAGAGAAGAGGTGGTGGTGGACTGATCAGGAGGCTGCTGCAGAGGATTAGCGCAGAGTCCTGTTTTCAGGGCAGGCGGGCAGCAGATGCAAGGGAGGTGATGGGTTGTGGGGTGGGGGTGGGGGTTTAACGGGGGAGGCTGAATAATCCCTTCAAGGATAAGGGGGTGCGGGGGGGCGGAGAAGCTGCTGCTCAACCCTGCAGAATGACTGGCAAGTGGGCACACTCGGAGCTGAGGTCTTCTCCCAAGGAAGGCTCCTTTAAGGCTGCTTCTCTCCTCCTCTTCCCCCCCCCCCAGGTGATCTGCAGCCTCCTTTCTTTATCCTCCCACTCCTCCTCCCCCATCTCCCCCATCTTCACCCCCACCTCCAATCTGGGATGGAGCTTTCTGGGTCTCCAGCTTGAGCGCCTGCAGCATCTCCCAGCCAGCAAAAAGGGCTCCTTCCTTCTTCCTTCCTTCCTTCCATCATCCTTCCTCTCTGCCTGTGCATCGCTTCTTGGACCATCGCCGGGGGTTTGGGGGCGGTGCAGGGGGGCACCTTGGTTTCCTTTCTGATGGACCGTCTTTTCTTCTCCGGAAGGTTTGGAGTAGTCAAGTCCTGCCTGCGGATTTTTATTTTATTTTTCTCTCTCTCTCTCTCTCTCTTTTTGAACAGCTACGGGCGGGGGGGGGGGCTGTCGTCTTTCTTTCCTTCCTTCCTTCCTTCCCTCCCTCCCTCTCCCCTCCCCCTCCTCCCTCTCTCCATCCTTTGCAACACCCATCTGTCTCCAGCCCCAAAGGGAAGAGGTCGCCCCCTCCGAAGGGGCAAACAGGAAAAAGAAGGGGGAGCCTGGATATAAGGGAGGGGGCGCTCAGCTTTCTTCCCTGGAGTAGCTGGTTATATTTGGGGGAGGGGGGAGTCAGAAAGGCATGGAGGAGAGGTCTGTCGAGGGCTTCATGGAACCTCCCTGCCCTGGTGCAGTCTACCTCTTGAGTAACAATTGATGGAGGGGAATTGGTGGAGGGGGGCCGTTCCTGCTCGTGGGCTTTGCGGAGGTTTTGACTGACCACTGCCGGAGGCAGGGGCGCTGGACCCTTGGTCTGATGTAGCTCGGCAGCTCCTTGGAGAACGTCCGGCTGGATGTTTGGGGCTGCGGCACTTCGTGAAGATGCCAGCTTGTGCCTTGGGAAAGGGGACCCTCCGAGTTTCCCCTCTCCCCTTGGGCTTGGGAGGGAGGAGGCTGGAGAGAGATGAGGACCTGGATTAGGGGAGATCCAGGGACAGATGGGGGGGGTCCTAGGGTCTTGCACCCCACATGTTGTGTGTTCAAGAGAAAGGAGGGGGCGGGGAGAGAGGTTGCTTGCCGGACGCGTTGCCTGATATTCCTGACGTCGGGGGAAGGAGCTGGTGGGACTGGAAAGGGCCCGTCGTGATTGGGAAATGGGGGTGCCCCCGCTGATGCACGCAATGCAAGCGCGGGATGATAAGGATCCGATCCGTGGGGTCCTTTTTTAATTGGGCAGCACTTTCCTCTCCTCCGCCCGCCCGCCCCCCGGCAAAAGAAAATCAGATCTAGGGTGACCTTTGGCCACGCTACAGCCAAACCCATCTACTTGGGAAGGGCTTTGAGGCTGGGGTGGGGCGGGGATGGGTTTGCGGGGTTGGGGGGGGGAGCGAATCTGGTGCGCTCCTTCCCTCCCACCCACCTTCTTTCCGCTGCTGCATTTTGCATCAGCTATCTAGGTCATTAGCATTTTAGCGTATGCAAGACTTGACAAAGCCCAGCACAAGCCAGATGGGCCCCCGCTCCGTCCGCCCCCCCCCCCCCCGTCGCTTTCTTTTCTTTTTTTCTTTTTGAACACTCGGGACCTTCGCTTGAAAGAACTGACTGCAGCATCCAACGGACGGATAGAGGATTCCCCCGCTTCTTCCTTTCCTTTCCTTTCCTTTCCTTTCCTTTTCTTCCTTTCTTCCTCTCTCCTGCCCTGGCCTTGGTCTCTTCCTGCAGAAGCTTGCAAGCTGAGCATCTTTGCAGGAGGACCAAAGAGCAACAGCATCACCAACAGCATCCGCAACATCAGGACCAGTAAGGATGCTCTTGGGAGAGGTAAGGGCACGCCAGCCATCGCCTCGCCTCGCCTCCCCCACCCCACCCCCAGCTTGGATGTTCTTTTTCTCTCCCCCCCTTCCATTTCTCCTCCTGGCTGACTAGGCATCTGCAGCAGCTGTTGTGGGGCCGGGGGGGGGGCGGGCGGAGAAACAGGCCCCACCGCCCATTGCAGTGGCAGCGGCAGACCTCAGCAGCGCCTGCGAGGGGCTCAAGAACAAAGACTCCCTTTTGCAGAGGCAGCATCGCCTCTCTTCCCCCCCCCATTGTTTGCGGGAGGGGAGCAGGGGGAGAGAGAGGGGCAAAATCGGGGAGGGAGGCTCGGCTGAACTGGTCCCCAGCAACCCCCTCCTCTGATCCCCTCTCTCTCACACAGCCTACCTAGAAAGGGGCTCCTCCTCGATTTGGGCTGCTGCTCCCCCCCCCCCCGTCTGCGGCCAGCAGCAGGACCAGCAGCAGGCGGCACAGGCCCCTCTCTGCGTGTTCACAGCGGACCTTGATTTAAATGTCCATACAATTAAGGCACGCGGTGAATGCTAAGAAAGAGGCTGGAAAAACTTCGACCTAGAGGGGGGAGAAGGGGGGGCTGAAGGGGTGGTGTGTGTGTGGGAGAGAGAGAGAGAGAGAAAGATGGATGATGCACAATCCAGCCAAGGGCCGCACCATCAAAGCCCCCGGATTTCAATAGCCCCAGCCCAGGCGTGCCTACTCAGGAGGAAGCCCCGCTGTGACCAAAGGACCCGACTCCCCCCCCAGGTAAGTGTGCAGAGGCTTACTGCCGTCTTAAGCCCCCCTTCTTCCATTGGGACTTGGACCTGCTTCACCTGGGGGCTGGATCGGGGCCCAAAGCCTCCCACCCTAACCCATTCTTGCAAGCATTGGGATCTGTCCACCCTGCTCTTCCAGGGCCCTTCCTGACCACCACGTTGACAACTGCCCCGTGGGCTGTGTTCGCTCCCTATAAGGGTCAGCCCCGGTGCATGTATACCGAGAAGGAAGCCCCACCTGAGTTCTGTGGAACCTGCTTCCAAGCAAGAAAACGCGCCTGCAGACCGCAGACTCGCTCACCTTCGCTGACTCTGTCTCTTGCAGCTAATAAATCCTTGCATGCTGTCCATTTTATCCCCAAACCTACAGCCAGGGCCCTCATGCCTAATGATCACTGCTAGCTTGGAGATATTGGGGGTGGGGAGAGATAAGCACTGTATGCCTCTTTGTGCAATACATGGAAGCCCTACTTAGAGTAGACTCGTTGAAATTAATGGGACTTGACTCAGACTGACATTGACACATGCCTACCTTGTTGCATTTTGTTGCTTTTTTAATGAAAAGCGATATGTCACTGCGCATTTAAAAACAGCTGCACGTTTCTCCGTGCTCCGGGATGCGCCTGGTAAGATGAATAGCCTCGCCCTGGATGTAATGAACTACAATCCAACCCAGCAGTGCAGGGGTGACAATCAAAACAAGCATGTTGGGGCCCTGGCTGGAAATGAGGCAACCCCCCCCCCCCCATTATTACTGCAAATGACGGTGCAATTCTATACAGGTCTATTTGGAAATATGTCCCATTGAATCCAGTGGGGTTTATCCCAGCTAGGTGGGACTGCAGCCAAAATGAACATTACAGCCATGCGACACACATTATAGGCAATCAAAATGGGCAAAGAGGTTAGCCACTGCAACCAAGAATACTATATATTAAGATATACTATATAGATATGGGCCGTGTGTGTGTGTGTGCGCGTATACGCATGCACACACACACACAGACACTATATATCACGTGTATACTATATTTATATTGTACATGTATCCCATGGAAGATCTCTCCACCCGACTTTTGAAGGTCTCCCCCTCCCTCTGCCACACCACAGCATGCCCCTTTCAGCAGGGTCCCCGACTCTCTGTGTAGCATTTTCAGGGGGCTGGAGGGGCTGTCATGGGAAGGAGGGGGCAGGGAAGCCGACTTCCACCAGCACAGTTGATCCAGTTTATATCTAGCTCCAACTCAGATAATATATGTGCCTAACTATATTTATATATTCTATACAGATGGAAATTTAGCATATATAGGAAGCACATACAGCTATTAAAATGTCAGTCATGATCCAGCCAAAGTTGAGTGATTTCAATGGGGGATCTAAGCATGTCCTTACACCTCTGTCACTGAAATCAGTGGAACTTAAAAGTACTTGTGAACAGATTGTGCCCATGTTCTCTTAGAGAATGAGTGTGTGTGCAAGTGTGTTGCGTGTTGCGGGGTGTGTGTGTGTGTGTGTGTGTGATTCACATCATCTTGCAATCCGTGGCAAAACTCCCATAGATTTTAATGGCAGGTATGATTGAAATATACATGAAAGCATTTATAAAACTCAAATATGACTGTAACAATACTTACAGACTTATATGACGGCCATCCAGCTTCATTAAATGTGTCTTTTGCCATTGGCTTTAGCGCACTGTGAATTTCATAGACACAATTATATGTGGTGTCATTCATTTACACACGGGCGCACACACATGCATGGAGGACTTTATGGCTTAGATTTGTCATTTAATTTGCCTATGATGTTCTTGCATATTTTATATTTGCAAATTATTATTTTAAAAGTTCAGTCCTTATGTGCATATACATTATGTGTTCTGCATGATGACATAAACCGCATGTAGGATGATTGCCTCTGCACCTTTTTTTTAAAAGGACATTTGGAATATTGGTTGCAGTTTTCTAGCAAATGGGTCTCTCTCTTGCACACCCACAATTTTACTGTAGTGGCTACAGTACAGCTAGTTCTACCAAGAAACCAAGACACCTCTCTGAGCTGTGATAGGCATTCATTTATCACTGGGAACAGGGTCCGTCAGAATCCAATGTCCTGAGTCTAGATAGAGGTATAAAAGGAAAAATTGCATTTTAAATATCCAAAATCATTTTAAAAATCCAAAATCAAAAGAAATTTATCACACGGTGCTTTAAATCACTGGGGGCAGGGGGTGATCAGAAAAAGGCCAAGATAGCCATATGCTCCCATCCTCCCTACCCCCAATTTTTAAAAAATCTTATAATTTAAATCCAAAGGACCAGAGGAAGCTCCAAGGTTGCATGTCAGTTTCTTTGGGGCATAAACACCATGTGTTTCCTTTGTATGGTAATACAGATCCTGCCTGCATCTCCGTCACCCCCAACAGCTGCCCCAGCATTTCCATAATGGGGACCAATTACCCTCCAGAAGTGACCCCCCCACACACTATTCAATTCATTATACAACCCTCCCCTCCCCCACCAGCAGGGAAGAGAAGGCAGCAGAGTGCGGGGGGGGGGGCGTGCAGAATATAATAAACCAAATCATTTATAGGACCAAAAGAGACGGGGGGAGGAGGATGGAGAAGAAAAGGGGGAATTGGCTCTCTGCAAACAAGGGATGAAAAATTGCTAAAGGACACGAAGCAGAAGAGCCTTGACTACACAAAGCCAGGATGAGGAAAGACCCTGGAGTCGCCTTGACTTTGAAGGCCTAGTTGGTGGAGCCCAGCGAGGACACACAGCCCACCACCCCTCAGGAAGTCATATAGGAGGTGAAAAATGGATCAAAACAGAAAGGATAGGCATCCTTTTGGCTGCTATTATTATTATTATTATTATTGCCACCAAAATAAAGCTGCCACCCACCACAACTGACTTAAAGGTCTCCTGCACAAGAGCACATAGCGGTGGATTGTGCCCTCACTCAGGACTAAGCCTGTTTCTTTTTAATGGTATTGCTTCAGAGTAAGGCCTGGTTTACACGCACCATGGCATCAAGTGATGGCTTGGTTGTGTGAATCCAAGAGAGAGGATGAATCAGAGAGATGTCGCCATGGAGAGGGCTGTTGCACTGGCTTGTTCGTTCCGATGTTCACCCAACCAGTTCCACGCTTTTCAATGGAGCCAGTTTCCCCCTACCCCAAGTCAGACGATTTGTCCGCTGGGAGCTCTGGATGGCCTGTAATGACTGTCAGCAAGTCTCCACAGATGCAGGCAGAGAGAAGAGTCATCCCTAACACCTGCTCCCTGAACCTTTGAACCCGAGTTGCCGGGGCCTGGAGGTGGGGCCTTCTGCATGAAAAGCAGGGGCCATAACCCTGAACTATAGGCCCTCCCGTTCTGCAGGAACCCATCTAGGTTTGCAGTGTCTGAACTGCGTCACCCCTCAAACAAGTACAAAAGGGGAGGCCGATCTGCACAAAACGTGCACGCGCAAATTTGTGTGGATAGATGCAAATTTAGAAATAGTGACTATGATTTAAATAGAATTGCAGTGCATCTCACCCCAGTGTGGAAGCCTGTGACCAGGTGACTTGTGTGCCTCACTCAGTCTGCTCTCCCGGTGCTTCTCATGGGCATCTTCAAGGCCCTTGAGCTCTTCCCTCTGACGGTTCTTTATCTTTATACCGGACTTGGAATGGACAGCCCTTCAAAGAGAGGATGCCTTCAAAACGAGGACATTCACCTGGCAGCCCTTGAAATAGAGGACTGTCCTCTGTAAAAGAGGACACATGGACACCCTCAGCTTATCCAATCCACAGCAGTTGATTAATTGTGTGAATCAACCCTGCATTCGACTGAATTCAAACAGGTTTGTTCCCAAGTAATATTTAGTTTGTTCCTGGGTATATTTAGGGTCAGCTTCAGGCTAGAAAGTGGCAAGTCCAAGATCATTTAAGTAGAGGAGCCTTTAGGCTGCAATCCTAAACGCTCTTACCAGGGAGTAAGCCCCAGTGAAACTTTGAGTAGACCTACATAGGATTGGACTGTAAATATGTAAGCACTCCAGCTTAAGGAGTTGACTGCTGCATGTTAGGCTAGTACCCTAATCCTAAATCAAAAGGAAAGTCCCATTAGATTGTGATGGGATTAATTAATGCCCTAGATTTTTGTACTGCTCCACAGTGATAAGAGAGGTTTACTTCCAAGTGGAATAATCTAGGCTTTGGCTTACTTGATTAAGTAGGCAAAAGGAGAATTGCCTTGGAGATTTGTTTACGTTATTCCTATAATGATTGCTGTCTTAAGTGGTTTAGGAACTGAACCACAACTTGGAGAGGTGGGGGCAGGGGAGAGACACACAATTTGCTCTCCCCATTTCTTGTATTTAAAGTTTCTACTTGACCATTCAGCTCACAGAGCCCTTCAGATGACTTACAAAATGAAAACTGAACCATTTCCAATGAACCACTAATGTTTTGCAGCAAGGAATAAAGTGGTAGAATAATCCAGAGAAAACCAATAATAGAACAAATGATAAACCTGTGCTTGATGGCCTTTTGATTCACTGTCATCTTGCCTCCATCCCATAGGAATCCTTCTAAAGAGGACAACCCCCCCCCCCTTCATGTTAAGGTCACCTTGCAGAGATGGGAGGAACAGTAGCGTTTCAGGGTAAGGCTGCCTATTTTGGAGCAAGTCCCATTAAATAGGGTGGGACTTATTTCCAAGTGAACATCTTTAGGATCAGGATGCAAGATTCCCAAGTCTAAAAGGGATGCAAATTGGGACAGACGTTTGTCTGAGTCACACAAACACATACCACATAGCCTACTTATATCTCTTACGTATAGTCTAAACAGTGTGACAGGGCTGGTATTAATTTTATTCTTATTGTAATTTAGCATCATCTGCGTTCAAACCACTTTACAAAAGAACAAAAGCAAAATTAATAACAAGAAACAACAACTACAAGTCCCTGCCACAAAGGATTTACAATCTAAACTTCAACAAAGAGAGAGACCACAGAAGACGATACAGGGAAAGAGAGGAATGAGTAACGTAACAGCAGAATGGGAAGGAGGAAATGGGATGGCAAAGGGAATGTTACAAAATCAAAATCACAGACACATTAATCAATAAACATTAACTAAAATGTACAATAAAGTAAAATCAGTTTAAAAGCCATCATCACACACACACAACCATCACTCAGATTACATCTAAATAAACACCATGTTTTACAGTGGTCCCACAATATCTGCAAGGGTGGATCTCACTCAGCAGATGATCAGCTCTTGTGGGGGTGGGCAGGGAACACAATGGGGAAAACTCTTCCTTGAGTCCCTGTTCATTTCAGCTCCCATAGGAAGGCCTCTATGCCTGATTAGGGGGTGGGAGGGCTCATGTGGCAACATTTGGAGGAGGGCAGAGCCCTGGATTAAGCTTGACAGCTTGACTCCTGAGCAGGAAACGTATCGCTCAGCCTCACTTCCCCCACCCTCCCCTTCACCCAAACTATGACATCTGCACTGGAGGGGTTGGGGGAGCTAAAACAACCCTGGTGTAGTAAGGTAATCAGGGTTTCTTGCAGGGCTTGAAAGGTGCCTTTTCTCTGACCTGAGCCTGAGATCTTGTGGTTATATTTTCTTGTTTCCCACTGCAGACGGGGGAGGCCTCAATTTTTAGCAAGGGGGGGCCTAGGCTGGCCACTTATGAATCCCCCCCAAAAAAGCAGGAAAAAAGAGGACCGTGATTTGCATAAAATCTGCATGTGCTGATTTATATGTATAGAAACAAATTTAGAAATAATTGCTATAATTTAAACAGAAATACTGTACATCTCACCATAGTGCAGACAACTGCGACCAGGTGAGCTGTGTGCCCGCCTGCTCAGTCTGCTGTCCAGGTGCTACCTGTGGATGGTTCTGATGGCTCTTTATCCTTAAAGCAGACTTGGACTGGACTTAGCCCTTCAAACAGAGCACAGTCCTCTGGCTCATTCCATAAACCACTAGACAGTTTTTATAGCATTATCTATTGATTGGTTGTCTATTATATTTGTTTTGCATAGTTTTGTATTGTTTTTATCTCATACACCACCTTGAGAAGGTTCTACCCTTAGGCAGCCCAAAAATCATTTTAAATAAATAAAATAAATAGACTACCTCCCCACACCTCCACTTCTAGAAAATATTCAATGCATATAGTCTGGATTGACTCACTGTGTCCATTGTGTATAATGTAACAACAATCATCATAATACTGTTGTTATTCATATCATCATCATTAACATTTATTATTAACTCCTTTCCACTCAACCGTGTGCTATTATTATGAAATCACCACCCTGTGGTTTAATCTAAATTAACTTGCACTGAATTAATGCCTCCTCGTAAGTATCCTTAGATATTATATTATATTATATTATATTATATTATATTATATTATATTGATATATAGCATTATATCTAATTATATCATGTTAGATATAAATACAAAAATATATAATCACATGACCCCTAGCCCATTATATAATATGCTTCATATATAATGTGCTCACTTGCCCTTTAAAGGGAAGCATATATTGTTGAACATGTTATCTTCAGAGGAATGGTCTCCCTGCACATGAGCCACAGTTCCTCTTCCAGGTGCCCCTGCTGTCAGAGGTTAGGTAGGTGGTGCTGAGGAAAGGAAGGGCCTTCTTAGAGGTGGCACCCCATTTATGGAATTCTCTCCCCAGAGAGTCTCACCTGGTGCCTACTTCGCTACCTTTTTGGTATCCAGGCAAAAACCATTTTATTCTCCCAGGCTTTAAACTGTTAAATTGTTCAGATATTTTATTGTTGCCAGTCTGCTTTAGCTTTTTCATTTCATTGTATTGCAATTATATTTTTTATTGCTGTTTTATCACTGCTGTTCTGAGACACCCTGGGAATATTTATATTGAACTGTAGCACAGTCGTCAAGCAAGTAAACAAATAAATAATGTGTCAGAAGCATAACCATCATTCTGAAAAGCGGTATCGTTGGGCTTGGACTCAGAAAACCGGAGCTCAAATCCTCACTCAGCCCTGAACAATCTGGGTAGCCACGAGAAAGTGGCTCTTCCCAGCCTCCATTCCCCTGACTGTAAAATGGGACTTGCTTTTCTGAGGCTGGAAGAAATGATTAAACACTGAAGTGACAAAACACAGTTAACAGCAGCAGGGTAGTCTATGACAGGTATTGTATAGTTTATATTATGTATTGAATGTGAATATAAACATCCACAAACTCACAAAGTCCTTGTTTAATCTTTCTTTCTTTCTTTCTTTCTTTCTTTCTTTCTTTCTTTCTTTCTTTGTATTGTATCACACTATATTTAAGCTCTACCAAAAAGGCTATGAAAAAGCTATTAAAATCCCCCTCATCCAAGCACAGCCATCCAACATTTTAAATCACATTATAGCAAAGCAAAGAAATCAGGAAAAGGCTTGGAGGGGGTGGGGGGTGTCTTGTGCTTTACCACAAGGGTATTATCTCTATTGTCTGGTGTGTGCAGAGAAGGGCGATAGGTCAAGGATTGGTTTTTCTCCAGGTCAGATCTTCAGCAACAGCGGGACCACCTTGCGCAACCTCTAAAAGGGCACAGAAACTGTATACGAATACTCTCCCATATTTAAGACTGCACTCCTGTGTGTACTGAAGTAAGCATCGAGTATCATTGAATTCCAGGACTTGCCTCTGGGAATCGGCATGAGATTTGTCCAGGACTTACCCCCAAAGGTGTGGAATTAGGACTGAGGTTGCCATCCAACCCAACCCAATGATATGAGGAGTTAAGCTGGCTGGCTGGCTGGCTGGCTGGCTGGCTGGCAGGCACCACAGGGTCTAAAGACAGATTTCCATGGAGCAAACCCAGCCAAGAGTCTTAACAGGCTAACAGACTGACAGTGGCCTAACCTTTCATGGGATGGATATAGCTCATGACAGAGGCATGAAGTGTTATCTTCAGTAGATGGATGGATGGATGGAAATGTAAAGGGGGAGTGGCAAAAGGCCATGGAATAAAGCTGTGACAATTCTATGCAGATGTCCAAAGGTGTACATCCCATGCTTGCATACATCTGGACAGAAATGTCACAGGCCAACAGCTCCCTTGTCATGGTCTTTGGGCTTCGTGGCTATCTTCTCACTTTGCTCTGGCTTAGCAAGGCAGTTCAACTTCTCATTTTCTGTCTTATGCCTCTTCCAAAGTGACAAGAAAAATATGTTGTGGGAAGAGATCATGAAGAGGCAACAGAGAGGGGGAAGCAGGGGAAGAAAACTGTCCTGCCAACCACCACCAACCCTGGTTGTTGGCACCAATTGTGGGTGGACCCTGTGTCCTTCTCCACATCCAAGAACCTCTCTCTTTCCCCTCTGATCAAATGGTCTCTCTGGATGCCAGAGAGACTAATCTGCCTTTGCAAGTTCACACCTGCCATGGAGTCTTCCCCCTAGTCCAGCGTCCTCCAACCTGGCACCCCCCAGATGTGTTGGGACTACAACTCCCAGCATCCCAGCCAGCATGGCTGTCTGGGGATGCTGGGAGTTGTAGTCCCAACACATCTGGAGGGCGCAGGATTGGAGGAGGCTGCCCTCTCCATAGACACACACATACACACTGACTTGTCTTTGTCATTCCCAAGGCAGGAGCCCTGGAGTCACTGGCCAGCCTGACTGAAATGCCTCAACCTCTCCTCCTCCTCTTTGCCAATCCCAGTCACACAAAAGCCTCTCAATTTTTTTTAATGGGGAAATACAGGCAGTGGTACCGCCTCCAAAGACACACCTGATCCATCATTAGCCAGCCAAAGAGACTTGCAGAAAAGAGAGCGAGAAGATTCTTTTAAACACAAGAATGTAGGAAAAGTCCTCCGGGATCAGACTAAGGATCCAGCTGGCTCAGTATCCTGCTTCCATGCAGGGGAAACATCTTAGGAAGGTGCTGGAGGAAAATGTCTGTCCCTTCCACTAAATAAGAGCTTGTCTACACGAGGCTGAGAATTGGCTGTCAATTGGCTGTCACTTCTTTTGGTTGTGTCGCAGAATTGAGATCCTAGAACTACACGGGAAGTGCTTCCTTTCCTCCTTTTCTGCCACATAACCTCTAGGTGGCACAGTGGTATAGAGGAATAGCACAAATATACAAGAGGAAATTGTGTTTTCTTTCACTTTCACGAGTAAATGCTGCATTTTCCCTGCTCTAAAAAAACTCGTCCAAAGTGCTGGTTAGACACAGAAGTGAAACTGGAGGATTATGACATCATCTAAAGAACCCATAAACAACCATGAGTAGGGAATGAAGAGCACACAATAAATGCCTTGTGTAGAAAAGCACTAAAAGAAAGGAGCTGGTGTGGCATAATGGCTAAAAGACTGAACAATGACTCAGGAAGTCCCTGGTTTGAATCTCATTTCTGCTGCTACATGGCCTTAGGCAAAACACTCACTCTAAGCCTCAGTCCTCTCTAATTGGGGGAATAAGACTGCCTTTGTTGTTGTTGTTCAGTGGTTCAGTCGTGTCCGACTCTTCTTGACCCCATGGACCATAGCACACCAGGCCTTCCTGCCCTCCACTCTCTCTCGGACCTTGTTGCAAAGATTATAGCTTGATCATGCAAGCAAAGTGCTTTGAACTCTTGAAAGCACTTTAAGTAATTTTCTAAGTGATGATGTAATATAAAATTTTATTATTATTATTATTATTATTATTATTATTATTGTTATTATTATATAAGGAGCACAATCCACTGGGAAGTTCTCCTACACAAACCTCACTGAGACGAGTGGAGCGATACAAGGCCCACAACTGCTCATTCCCGGTGGTTTGTGCACGAGAACCTGCTGGTCAGTCATACCTCTGGGCTCAGATCCAGGGCCAGCCCAAGAAGTTTTGCTGCCTGCGTTGCCGCAAAGAACGTGATGGTGCCGCTCCCTTCCCATGTAGAAAAGCTAACTGGACTGATGGATGACTTTTTCTTCAACACTGATGATGGGACAATGCCCTCCACTGAACATTAGGGCTGCAGGCTAGCTGAGGGGGCACATCTCTGTCCTCCTACACCCTGCTGCCACCTCCCAGCTTCTGCTGGCTGAGATACCTGCCTCCCTCTGCCTAATGGCAGGGTTGGCCCTGGTCAGGTCGATTTAGCTCCAATTCTGCCACCCACCGTGATGCTCAAAACAGAGTGCATCGCCTGTGCAGAGTGCATCGCCGCCCTCCAGGGTCATGTCACCCCTGGGCCAATGCCGAAGGAAAAACAGCTGGGATGGTGCCACTCTGGATCCCTCTTGCTGGAGCCATCTGTCAACAAAGCAGGTGATGGCCTGGAATAACCCCAGGAGTAAAGCGTCACGGTCAGTTTTGGCTCTGTACACACAGAGCCAATGGCTTTGAGGGGAACGGTGCAAATCATAGAATCATAGAATAATAGGGTTGGAAGGGGCCTACAAGGCCATCGAGTCCAACCCCCTGCTCAGTGCAGGAATCCAAGGGTCATACTCAAATCATGGGTATGTGTGTGTGTAGCAGAAACGTTGTGATCTGCTGTGCAATACAGGAGGCAATGAATTACTATGGGGACAAACAGCATGACAATGGAGAGATGCGAAGGAGAGCTTAGCAGAGAGAATCCATGGATGGGTAAGAAGCATATGTAGTGTAGCAGTTAGAGCGACTGTCCCCAACCAGGTGCCCTCCAGAAGTTTTGGACTTCAACTCCCATCAGCTCCAGCTGATGTGGCCAATGGTCAAGAATGCTGGGAGTTGTAGCTCAGCACATCTGGAGGGCGCCAGGTTGGGTAAGGCTGATGTGTACCACCTTGAGCTCATTGATGGAAAGACAGGGTATAAATATAATAAGGAACAAAAATTAGCTTCAGCTCTGCCTCATTTCTTCTTCTCATCCTCCCCATGTGCACAAATCTTAAGGCTACCTCCAAACTGTAGTAGCTCACAGTAGTAGTTGGGTCTGAGAACAGATTCAACTCTTGGGTTAAAACAAAGGAAGAAGTCAAACTCAACGGAGGTGCCCCTTTGAGGATAGAGAAGAAAAAGACACATTTTATTTATCGTAAGTTTGCAACAGCTCATAGCTGAATAAATTAAAATTAACACTCATTGATAGAAGGCAAGGTTGTGTTTTTTAAACTTGCCACAGGAAGAAAGACGTTGCCCCCTCTGATGAATCAGGAGGTGGGGTTATAATCCTCAAAGAATGTTTTAGTTCTGGGTTGCCAAACGTTTTTTGATCTGGGGTCCAACTTGCCCCCCCCCCCAGACCAACCTGGCAGGCCAGCGGATGGCCTGGGGCAGGCCCCACCCCTAGATCTCCCCCCCTCCCCACATGTCACCCTCCCCTGCCCCACTCATTTTTCCTCTCTCTGTGCTGAGAGAGGCATGGCGACAGACTCACTCGGCCAGGGCATGGAGAAGCTGCTCCCCTGTGCGCCTCCTCCATGGGGCAGCGAGCAGTGTACAGAGGATCACTTGGACCATGCACAGAGCAGCGTCTCTTCCGTGTGCCCACCGAGTCAGGCGCCCCCTCCCCATAGGGCAGCGAGCGGTGTGTGAAATATGAAGCTGCCGGCACACGGGAGGACCGCTTCCTCTATGCCTCAGCCAGGCTGAGTGCCTCTTTTTGAGCTCCATCTCCATGAAGGTGGTGAGCGGCATGTTATGGCGGATTCTCGATGTGTTCTCCGATTCCTTTTTGGGAGGGGTGGCACTGGGGAAGGGAATCTCCTGGGCTGGATTGGAACCCCCAGAAGCCTGGATTAGGCCTGCAGGCCAGAGGTTCATCACCCATTTTAGTTGATTGAAGGCCACCTTGAGTCCCAGTATTGGGAAAAAGGCGGGATATAAATAAATATAATAAAAAAATAATAATTGACGGAGTAATCCTCAGCTCCCATTATGCCAGGAGCAGAGGTACACCACCGCTACATTGGCAGAACAGCTGCTGTATCCAGTGGGTGCTCGTCCTGGGAGGGGAGGGGAGAAATGCCCAAGCAGAAGATAAGAAAATGGTGTACAAAGGACAGCCACGCCATTTAGCCCCCCTGGAAACACAGCCAGGGCCCGCCAATCAGAGGCTGTGATAGCAACATGCCGCCTACACGCAGAGCCACCCAAAGAACCTCCAGCAACAGGAACACCTCCCAACACACACACACCCCGCATTGCCACTCCAATGACGCCCAGCACGGCGCCACTGTGACCCAATCCACCAGCCCCCACAGCACAGCAGGAAGGAGCCTGCTACTGTAGGCATCCCTGCAGCGGGGGGTTCGAATCCAGTGGAGGCTGGCGGCTCCGATGTCCGCGGGGCGGTGGCTCCCCTCCGGGTTTCAGCCAGAACCAGTCAGAACTCTAAAGGAGCTCTCCAAGGTTCTTCTGCACCTTGGAGAGCTCCTTTAGAGTTCTGGCTGGTTCTGGCTGAAACCCGGAGCGGAGCCACCGCCCCGCGGACATCGGACCCTCCAGCGTCCACTGTTCAAATCCCAATGCTCCTCACAACCGTTGTTTTAGAACTGGGGCAGAAAACATCTGAGCGTTGGAGGCACAGTACCATCCTGCCGCTGACGCACTTTCAGCGCCGCAGGAAAAACCCCAGTTTGACAAGGAAACAAGATGGACCAGAGCACACGCCTTGCTTGCATGCAGAATTGCGCTCCCGGGAGGCTTCCGGGGGCCCAGTCGTGCTTCCGAGCAAGGTGCGCATTCCTTGCAGCCCTGGTTCCCTTCCAAGAATCACTGCTTTTTTTTGCTGCCAGTCTGGCAGGGGCAGACCACCTGGCCAAACCGGCAGGTGGCCTGCAGCTGCGTGTTGCCCTGTTTTAGGAGCACGAAGGGGAGGAGACAGAAGACATGGCACACAGCCCACAGCACCCACATGGCTCCCTGGGCAGGATGCCTGCTGAGATCACACAGACGGTCCTCCTGTGATGAAGGTTGAAGAACAAAAGACTCTCCCGCCATGCAAGTGTGGAGAGGGGCCGGCCCACGTCAGAAGGGGAGCCAAAGACCTCACCGACAGCAGGTGCTTTCCATAGTTCACCGGGTGGGGCGGGGGGCTAGGAGGCAGGAGATGGGGGTCTGAGCCCCACAAGGGGCAAGGGAACAATGTTAACATAATTGCTGATTTTATTGTCGGCTTTTGTTGTTGCTTTTATTGTTTTTGTGTTTTTATCACTTTTAATATTTCGACTGTTTTTATGTATTTTATTACTGTGAACTGCCTTTGGAGGGCTTCTGCCCTGGAAGGCAACCAAGGAATATTTTAAATAAATAAATAAATAAATAAATGCCAAACATGGCCCCACTCACCTGCTGCATAGCTGGGGTGAAATAACATGTCGGGGTGAGGAAGCGGGGGTTCCTCAGGGCTGAGCCCACACTGCCAGCTCCCCAGAGCCATGTCCTGACTGCTCATCCCCAGCAGCAGACAGCAGACTCATGATGAAGGCACTGACCTTTGACTGATCCCACTGACAGATCTTCCCCCTTCCTCCCCTGACACTCAGGGTTGATCTGTGGAAGCAAGGAAACCGCAGCATTCGGCTATCCTCTGATGGTACCACTGCAGGTTACAGGCAGCAGGTTGCAGGCCTGAGGGCTCCCCTGGAGTGAAATCATAATAACAACCACCACCCTGTTACCATGTAGCCTTGTCTACATATGTCAAGGCATACTTATGCCAGAGAGACAGAGCGGCGGGGAGGGGGAACGGGGCAGAACTAGGCAGAGAAGTGAGGTAGAACCAAGATATGGCTTATCCCAAAGTGAAGGGGCTAGAATGCTAATGGGGTTTTCCTTTCCCCACCATGGAGGGTGAGTACAGAGGCATGTGGGGTACAAGACGGGTTTCATGCGCATCTTGATGGCTGCTAATGGGCAAGTGAGTGCCCAGGAAACTCTTTGGCCAGCGGGCAGTGCTCTCTGCATCATTTATTTCTTTATTACATTTCTATCTTGCCTATCTTCCTCTTGCAAGGAAAGCAAGGCAGCTCACGTAGTCCTCCTCCTGTCCATATTCTCCTCACCACAACCCTGTAAGGTAGGCTATGCTGAGAGTGACTGGCCCAAAGTCACCCAATGAGCTTTATGGCCAAGTCAGGACTAGAACTCAGATCTCCTGAGTCCCAGTCCTGCACTCTAACACCACACTGGCTCTCACTCCATGCTGCAAGGTACCTTTCCTCTCAAAGGCACTAGGTGAGCCAGTCAAGAGATTCACTGAAAGCCTTGGTGGCATCTGGAGCCAAGCAGTGCCGGGGCGTTGAACCCTGTCAGCCCAAGGGCTGAAATGAATTTTGCGCAAGCACTTGCGGGCTGCCTTGAGTGGGGCGGAGGGCAAAATGGGGCAGGGGTGGAAGGCAAAGGGGGCAGGGGTGGAAGGCAAATAGGGCAGGGCCAGAATTCCAGAAATGCCAGCCTGTTTTAGCTTCAAGCTCTTACAGCCAGGAACTCATCCTTCAGAGAGGCATTTTAACCTTTTAAAATCAGGGGAAAGCTGCACAACTGTCAGGAAAATGATGGCCTTGTAGGCCCCTTCCAACCCTACTATTCTATACTATTCTATGATTCAGTGCTTAGTGGCTGGGGAAAGGGGGTGGAGCCAAGGGAAAGGGGTGTGGCCATCTGGGGAACCAGGGAAGACCAGATTGGGACCTCGGGTAGGCTGAATTTGGCTCACGGGTTTAAGATTCTGCACCCCTGTAGTAGGGAATGGGATGTTGACACATTCTGGATGCCCCATGCCTATTGAACAGAGGATGGGAACCAGTGGAGGCTGGTGTCTCCGATGTCAGTGGGGCGGTGAATCCACTCCGGGCTTCAGTCAGAACCAGTCAGAACTCTAAAGGAGCTCTCCAAGGTGCTCTGCACCATGGAGAGCTCCTTTAGAGTTCTGACTGGTTCTGACTGAATCCCGGAGTGGATTCACTGCCCCACTGACATCGGAGACACTAGCCTCCAATGATGGGAGCTACCCCTCCTGTCCAAAGCATCAGAGGAAAGCAACTGTAGTGACATACTTTGCTCCAGTGAGTATGCCTCCGTGTGGCATGCCCCTCTCCGGCCAAATGGAGATTCTGGAGCCAACATGACAGGGGAAAGAGTTAAAACTCCAGCGAGTAACAACCCACTTGTGTGTAGAAAGTCTGCCTTGCGTAACCTGATGCCCTCCGGATGTGTTGGACTAGAAGCCATTGATAGCCCCCTCCTCCAGGAATTTGTCCAACCCCCTTTTAAAGCCATCCAAGTTGGTGGTGATCATTGCATCTTGTGGTAGCAAATTCAGTAGTTTAACTCTGCACTGTATGAAGAGGTCCTCCCTTTTCTCTCTCCTAAATCTGCCAGCAATCAGCTTCATGGGATGACCCCACTGGGTTCTGGTATTATGAAAGGGGGAGAAAAATGTCTCCCTATCCACATTCTCCACACCAGGCACAGTTTTGTACACCTCTATCACATGCCTTGGCCCAACTAACCCGATACTGTCTGTCGACACTGACTGGTAGCAGCAGCTCTCGAGGGTTTCAGGCAGGATTTTTTCCTCGCCCTACCTGGAGATGCCAGGGATCGAACCTGTGACCTTCTGCATGCAAAGTAGATGCTCTACCACTGAGCCATGGGCCCTTCCTAGCCCAGTGGTGGGATGCCTAGCCTAAATCATTTATTCCATGGATTTCCTCACCCACCCTCTTGCTTCTTTCCCACCACTTCCTGAAGACTCAGGGCAAGTAATGCTACATTAAATTGAAGGCAAAGCAGATCAAAGCAATTAAAAACTAGCCTACTTGCATCTGCGTGCAAATGTTACAATCCTCCACTTGACCCTGGTTGTGAAATGCTCACTGGATGACCTTGGGTTGGTCCCTGTCTTTCAGTCTAATCTACCTCACAGGATGAACTTGAGCACACTCCAGGACAGAGCGCAGGACAGGAAGGCCTGGCGTGCTATGGTCCATGGGGTCATGAAGAGTCAGACATGACTGAACGACTGAACAACAACAACAACCTCACAGAGTTGTTGTGAGGATGAATTACGAGGAGGTGAGGGGAAGTCAAGTATGTTGGCTTGAGCTCCTTGGAGGAATGATGGAATACAAATGTAATTAATTAATAATTATATCCAGCTCTTATATAAAGAATTCATTCCTTCAGAATTACCTGTTCTTTCTAGCAAGCATCATGAGATAACCAAGACACCCATACCATATCCTCTCTGGCTGGCATTTGACTAATCAGAAAACCTCAGCAGACCAACTGGCCAGAAGATGGACACGTATTGAGAATAAACGATGATCCAGTTAGTGTAGTGTCTGCTAGACTGAGCTGTGCCCTAAGATGTCCCTGATTGAATCTTACTACAGCCATGAGCTCACTGGGCAAAGTACTTTCTCTGGGTCTTTCTCACTGTTACCTGTATTGCATATGTAACCCACTGGTATATTTTTCTTTAAGAATTCTGAGGGAATATTCCTGCACATGCTCAGTAAAGGAATGAGATAGGGAGTGGCCACCATTTTAGGCAGTTACCAAAACTGCTGAGTGGAAGAAGCTTGTTTTCTCCTCCCTGTAAAACCCTGGACCTTAAGACAGGTTAGTAGGGAGGATTCCTTTTGAAATTGTTTTAAAGAGTTATGTTTCCCCCCCCCCCAAACACGATGAGTTCCTTGTTTGTTTATGTTCTTTAGTATTGTATAGAGGGCTGTTTAACAAAGTTCTGTGTTGCTGGATCCTGATCAAATTTTTGAGAAGATTGCACTGTTTTCCTTGTTCAGCCAGCAGAAAAAAATCAAGCTTCAGAGAAAAGTTTTATTTATATTTTTGTTGTAGACTCAAGCTGAAAAAAAGGACAAAACTTTGGGAGGGCTGTGCCCTGTTTTATTATTTTAGTAATAAGCAAATTGTTGTGCATGTAAAATTATTGCATGTGCATTATTATTGTTTTTAATTAAGATATTAAAATATATGTTAATTGTCCCTGTACAAAGCCTGTGCTGTGAGTCCCTGTAGAGACCCTGAAGAAAAGTGTTACACATACACTTATTTCTTCTGTCTCACTAATATCTCTGGTCAAGCAGGGTTTTGTGGACTTCCAAGTCTTCTTGAAATCTATTGTCCATCTCTAGCCCATGAATAGGTCTTAGAGTTTGTTGAATCATGACCATCCCCACTGAAGTCTTTGTTTCCACCATGTCATGTTCATCAACTCTCGGCCTTTTCAGTGTACAGGAGAAAACTGAAGAATGTCAAGATCGAACTACTCTTCCAGGGAAAGAACAGCCAGTCCTGTATTCATTCCTCCCTGCCCCCCAGCCAGAAGGCCTGCCCTTGCCTCATCTTCTGAGTCAGTGGATGTGCCCCTGGCGGAACCCCCATCTCCCCTGCTATGCAGAAGTCTGAGACTACAGAATCAGGTGAGGGCCCTTTAACAATCCAGACAGCTTCTCCAGGGGGGGTGGAGCTGACCCCACTACTGCTCCTGGCTTCCTATATAAAGCTCCCGTGGTTTTTGGCTTGCTGCTGAGACAATGTCCTCCTATGGTTTTAGTAGGAGAGACTGCCAGTCAACAACACTCACTCTGAGCTATCCAGGGTCCTGTTTCAGCTGCTGTTCTTTAGCTTGATTTACCTACCATGCCTGGATTCTACTTGTCTCATACAACCTTGCCTGCCTAGACTTGACTGTTCTACCTAGAGTGAACTCTCCTTGCTCAGATCTGGCTCTGTCACATGCCATTGGCTTCCCCTGTGGGCCTCAGGTAACCACAGAATAGGACATACTGCAGTGATGAGAAGGTTGGGTAGCATAGTGTGTCAGAGGCTGAGGGATGACTCAGCAAATTCCTGGCTGAATTCTTGCCTCAGCCACAGGCACACTAGCCACAGTCTCCCCCTCTGACACTGAAACAATGAAAATAATGAGAAATGTATATATTTCTATTCCACCTTCCTGGTGCAACCAAGGCAGGGTTTGGGGTTATTTTTTTTTTTTTTTTGTAAGATAAAACAATCTTACAAAAGATTGTAAGATAAAACAAAACTTACAGAAGATAAAAAACAATCAAATAAGAACGTAATCAAACACTACAAGCAGCCTGCAAAAGCTATAATACTTTAAAACACCAAGTTGTAAAGATGTGTCTTGACCCCTTTCTGAATGCAGAGAGAGTGAGGACCAGTCGCAACTCCAAAAGGAGTGTGTTCTGGAGTTGGGAGTCACACAAGAGCCAGCCCATTCCCAACTGCCCGACCAGCAGGCCTCCATAAGCGTGGTTCTTCAGAAGGGCCTCTCTGGATCTTAACAGCTGAGCAAGGTCATACCAAGACCAGTGGTCCCTCAGATAGCCATGTCCTAAACCATCCTTCCACAGCCTGGTGCCCTCCAGATGTTTTGGACTACAACTCCCCAAATTCCTGACCATTGGCCATTGCTGGCTGGGGTTCTTGGGTGTTGAAGTCCAAAACATCTGGAGGGTACCAGGCCTTTTAGAGTTTGAAAGGTTAAAACCAGCACCATGAATTGAACCTAGGAAACAACTGGCAACCATGTCAGATCTTTCATTATTAGGGTGATGTAATCATAAAACCGTGCACTGGTTAGAAACCTCACAGCTGCATTTTCCAGCAGTGGAAGCTTCTGAATCCTCTTCAAGGGTAGCTTCATGTAGAATGCATTGCTGCAATCTCACCATGATGTAACCAAGGCATGGATGACTGTTCCCAGATCAGACGACTATTACTGATTTAACTGATATAGTCAGTATAAGGATTACAGGCGTAATAAGTGGTAAGTGCTTTGCACCCTCAAAAAGCACTATATAAATGCATGGTATTGTTATTAGGTATTGTCCATTAGAACAGTAACAAAGAACGGGGAGAATCATGGAAATTACACAGCAACAACAGAAAAATGCTGCCATCTTCCAGAAGATTCCAGAAGCTCTACAACAGGAGTGGGCAACACACAGGGCACATTACAACTCCGCCCCGGCCATTTTGGCACACACATGCACACACACACCTGCCCGCCTTCAGTACAGCGGAGGGGGGAAAGAAGCCATGGGCGTGTGCCTTGCTTGCAAGCCTCCCAGGAGCATAGGGCTGCTTGCAAACAAGGCAAGTGCTCCCCATGAACCCCTTTTCCCTGCAAAATCACTGCATTTTTGTTGTTGCCACGGTTGCTGCTGCTGCCGGCAGGGCGATTTCAGTGGCAATTTGTATAGCAGTGAGGGTCGGGCGCAGCTGGATTTGGTCCCTGGTCCTGCTCTTCGGCACCCCTGTTGCATAAGGATTCGTCATGACCTGAGTTGTGCCGTGTCGCCGTCGTGCCCAGTTGTGTCTTCCTAGTGGGGCGCTCAGATATTCCTTGCCCGGAGTCGAGGCCGGAGTAATAATTCCGCCGGACCCCCCTGCCTCGACTCCGTTCAGGGTTCGTGACGCGCAGCCCTGCAAGCGCTCGGGAGCCCCAGCCTGATTTCAGCACCACCCATTGCGTGGGTCCCTGCGGACAGCTCCCCTGTCAAGCCCCGACGCAGCTAGCCGGGCGCCTCTTCCCAGCGCCCCAAAGCTGCTTCGCCCAGTCCGCGGGACATGTGGGGAAATGGGTGCATTTCTGGGCACTCTGCCCCGGCAAGCTACGTCTGTGCAGGAGCCACGTGGCTCGAGGCAGTGCGCTGCACAAGCGAGCACCTTTGCATGGCTCATCTGAGCGTGCCGTCCTGTGGCAAGATCTGGAACTGATGCACCCAGGAACAGAATTCAGGCTGAGCCTAAAAAATCTGCAACGACGGGATCTTGGCTCATGTTGAAACGCAGGGGGAAATGGGTGTGCGTGGGTGGGTGTGATTTCAGGGACCAATCCTGCCACTGATATTCGACCATTATTATAGCTCCCCCGCTTCGCTTCTTCTAGCTGTTCTGTCTTTGCGTGGCTCTCTGCAAACCCTGCTATAAGCCTTCCCTGTCCCCATTCGTTCCCTGTTTGCTTCACAGCAATCTGGATTCTGAACAGATGTAGTTTGATCCTCAGGGAATTTGGGTGGGATAGAATGCCCAAGTGCGGGGAGCAGAAAGATCAGGGTCTCATGCCACCTTTTTGAAAGCAGAAATGCCACACTAGGGCCCCGATCCCTGATCTTCCTTTCCATGGGGTAGGTAAAGGAAACATAGGGACTGGGGCCAAGGTAGTGTGAAGGCCCCAATCCCTCCTGTCCCTTTCAGTGTGGTGGGGAAGAGACATGCAAAGATCATGTCTCACACTAGGCGTATTCACACATCACACTGTACATGTGTTCATGCTCTATGTATACCCATTAAGATGGTCATGAGAAGCTACTCTTATTCAAACATTCTCCTCATGTGTAAGATCTGCATGTGAGGAGGGGAAACTGGGACAAGCTCACTAGCTTTGCACTCTCCTTCAGAGTTCTCAGTGCTCTCTACACATGGAGGGTGACTGTTTACACAGGAGGGCTTTCTCCCTGGAAGCTCTCCTGACATATTAGAATCCTGATTGCTCATCTCGGGGAGAGTCATCATGGATTCTCTCCTCTGCAGGCAGCTACCCTCCACATGTAGAGGGTGACAAGAATGATGGGAGAACAGAAAGCAGAGAGTAGGAATAAAATTGTAAATTCTCCAGGTGGAGGGATGCAAATAGTGGGGTCCCACAGGGTTCTGTATTAGGACCAATGCTTCTCAACCTGTTCATAAATGATCTGGAATTAGGAGTGTGCAGTGAAGTGGCCAAGTTTGCAGATGACACCAAATTATTTCAGGTAGTTAAAACAAAAAGGGATTGTGAAGAGCTCCCAAAGGATCTCTCCAAACTGGGAGAATGGGCATCTAAATGGCAAATGCGGTTCAATGCAAGCAAGTGTAAAGTGATGCACATTGGGGCAAAAAATCCCAACTTCAAGTATAGCCTGATGGGAGCTGAGCTAGTGGTGACTGAACAGGAAAGAGATCTTGGGGCTGTGGTGGACGATTCAATGAAGATGTCAACCCAGTGCATGGCTGCTGTAAAAAAGGCAAACTCCATGTTAGGCATAATTAGAGAAGGAATTAAGAATAACACTCTCAGTATCATACTGCCTTCATACAAATCTATGGTGTGAACACATTTAGAATGCAGTGTACAGTTCTGGTCACCACACCTAAAAAAAAGATATTGTAGAGCTGGAAAAGGTGCAGAAAAGGGCAACTAAAATTATCAAGGGCCTGGAGCATCTCCCTATGAGGGAAAGTTACAACCTATGGGACTATTTAGCATAGAAAAAAGGCAAGTAAAGGGAGACATGATAGGGATGTACAAAATTATTCATGGTGTAGAGAAAGGGGACAGGGAGACATTTTTCTCCCTCTCTCTCATAATACTAGAACCCAATGGGGTCATCCCATGAAGCTGATCAGTGGGAGATTCAGGACAGATAAAAGGAAAGACTTCTTCACACAGCACAGAGTTAAAGAATTTGCTACCACAAGATGTAGCGATGGCCACCAATTTGGATGTCTTTAAAAGGGGATTGGACAAATTCCTGGAGGAGAGCTATCAATCGCTACTAGTCTTGATGGCTGTGTGCTACCTGCAGTGTCAGAGGCAGTGAGCCTATGTACACCAGTTGCTGGGGAACATGGGTGGGAGGGTGCTGTTGGGTTCAGGTCCTGCTTGTGGGTTTCTCATGAGCAGCTGGTTGGCCACTGTGTGAACAGAATGCTGCACTAGATGGACCCCTTGTCCAGTGGCAGCCAGTGACTCCAGTTCTGGAGGGGCTGTAATTCTATTCAGGGTTTAGTTACCACCAGCCAAAACTCTAACGGCGCTATCACAGGTGCTGAAATATGCTATCCAACATGCTAAATCCCACCCCCAGAATGGATCCAGTACATTGGATAGCACCTTTCAGCGCCTTGGACAACACTTTTCAGCACCTTGGATAGCGCCATTAGACCTTTGGCTCGTGGTAACTAAAATCCTGAATGGACTCACAGCTCCTCCAGAACTGGGGTCACCGGATGCCACTGCATAGGTCTGATCCAGCAGGACTCTTCTTTTGTTCTTATGGGGGAGTGGGCAGAGCTAAGGTGCTTGTCCCCACTCCCTCTCTTTGTTTGGAAAATACACACACGCTCTGTCTTAGAGCATCCAGAACTTACTGAAGGGATGTTAGAACCTCTTTCAGTCCAAGGGCTGGTTTCAGTTTCAGAGAAGCTGTCAGAGGCTGCATTCCAGTGATGGACAGAGCTGGAGGCAAGGGGGGCAGGGCAAGGGCAAAGGGGCAGGGGCAGAGTACCAAATGTCCCAGCATATTTTAGCTTAAAGCTTTTACTGCCAGCAGCTATGGAGGTGTTCAGGTGGAAATGCCTTAATAGAGGCATTTCAACCTTTCAGAATGGTGACAAAATTGTGCAAAAGCCAGGAAACCACCAAACAATGCTCTGGCCCAGGAGGAAGAGCTGGCACCACCTGGTGATGTGTGGAAGGGGCCATGGCCCTCTTGGGACCCCCCAGAAGGTCAGATTGGGACCCCAGGAGGGTCAGATTTGGTCCCTGGGCCTGAGGTCCCCCCCCCCTGTTTTAGAGCATCCAAAACTGGCCAGTAGATATAGGACAGAGGAGACCACAGACCTGGCTTAATACAGACATCCTTATATTTCAGGACAAGAAATCTGTAAAATGGGAATTCTTGCAGCCTACCTCTCAGGATGGGTCCTTGAGGAGCTGGATGAGATTGAGGCTGTAAAGCATTTTACAGGTTTATGATAAGACCATAACCAAGCTGGGGTTAAACAGTTTTAAGCCCCAGTGATTTCAGTGAGAGAGTTAAGTAGCTGAATGTGAACTTAGGAAAGTCTGACGGATCATCAGCCTAGCAGATGGATCACCTTCCACCAACCTGGTGACCTCCAGATGTGTTGGGCTCCAACTCCCATCATCCCCAGTTAGCAAAGTCAACATTGGCCAAAGATGTTGGGACAGGTAGCCCAAGACATCTGAAGAGCATCCGGTTGGCTGAGATAGGTAGGCTCTGTTTGGTTCAGTACTGTCTGCTCCAGCCTTCCCTAAACGGGTCCCTTCTAGTTGGACTACATCTCCTGGGATTCCTAGACAGCAAGTTTTCTGGGTGTGATGGAGGTTATAGTCCAACACATCTGGAAGGCACCACATGGGGGAAGGCTGGTCTACTCTGACCAGAAGCCTGGTCTACTCAAGGTCTCCAAGGCAGTTTTTCCCAGAGCTTCTAAACGAGATCCTTTTCACTGGAAATTGAACCTGGGTCCATTGGCATGCAAAGTGTGGGTTCACAGGAATATGCCCCCTCCATGGCTCAGTGTCTGAGATGGGTAAATCTCTCCCATTGAAAGCGCTGAGTGTTAAGTGCTTGAAATGTCAATGGATTTTGCCCACGATGATGAATCACAATAGATCACTAGAAGGCCTGTTTCTACCAGCTACCATCTTGGCCATTGGCCAACCCCCTGAATCCATCTGTAGCTGTCAGGGCTGAGCCAAGAGTCAGGAACCCTGGTGCCAGGAGATCAGAACGGAGGGACAGCAGCAGAAGTCAAGATAGGAAAGAAAGCCAGGACCCAAGGACCAACCAGGAGGCAGGACTTGAGCAAGCAAGGACCAGCCAATACAGGAACACATACAAGGCTGACCTGGAACAGGAAGCCCTCTTACACTACTTCCTGTTCATGAGGCTCCAAAAGCCAGCCCCAGCGGGCCGAGTCAGTCTAGGGCCTAAGCCACAGCTGGCCAATTTGTGGTCCTCCGGATGTTTTGGCCTACAACTCCCATAAGCCCTAGCCAGCATAGCCGATGGTGAGGCATCATGGGAGTTGTCAGCCAAAACAGCTGGAGGGCCACATGTTGCCCTAGTAGAAGGCTTAGAGCAGCCTTCCCCACCTTGGTGCCCTCCACATGTTCTTGGACTGCAACCGCCACCACACCTGACTGCCATGCTGGCTGGGGT
This sequence comes from Heloderma suspectum, assembly GCF_057233095.1. Classification (NCBI taxonomy): domain Eukaryota; kingdom Metazoa; phylum Chordata; class Lepidosauria; order Squamata; family Helodermatidae; genus Heloderma; species Heloderma suspectum. The sequence goes on from NC_139458.1 coordinate 435,248,098, forward strand.
GATGGGAATTGTAGTCCAAACAACATCTGGGGACCAAGGGTGGGAACGGTGGCTTTAGAAACTCTAAGGGGGTCTTCCTCAATCGCCCGATGTGGTTGATCTACAAGTCCCTTCAATTGCCAAGAGTAAAGCTCTCTCTTCTCTGCAGAAGAATCTGAAAAATCACCCATTTAGTACAACTCTTGCCTTCTTTTCACTCTGTCCAGCAGAACTGAAAGACGTTAATGCTTTCTCTCTTAGAACTCGGAGGCTGACAGGCATCCTATGCAGAGCGGGAGGAGCACGGAGGTGATCTTTGCCGCCACACTCCTCCTGTTCTGCATTTTGGCTAGACGGGCTTTTTTGCCCATCCAGCAGGGGCTCTGCAGAGTGGGAGGGAAGGAGGCTGGGGAAGCTGGAGGATTCTTCGTAAGGCTCCCCGGTCCCCTCCCCTCCCCGCCCACAGAACCGCCCCCTCCCCTCCTCTCTGAGGTCACTTTTGCAACCTCGGAGAGGCAGCCGGCGTGGTTCTCTCCATGCCAGCTGAGAGGGGGAGGGGGGCTCGGGCTCCTGGGCCTGAGATCGGAATGCTGTCTCCAACTTCGGGTCCAGGAATCAGAACTATCCTATGCCCCCCTCTGTTGCCTAATGTCTATTTGTATTAAATTATTACTAGTGGATATTCGGTATTTTTAAAGTACAATAGATTAAAATAGTTTGATAACACATATCCAGCAGAGGCTTTTTTGGAGCTAACCTAACTGGAACCAAATAATCATCCAAATAATTTTCCTTATTAACAAAATCAAGTTCTGTACCCCTGAAGGACTTTATTGAAAGGGGAGGTATTCTCTTCTTTATCCACCAGGTGTCACTACACCCTACATATGTGGAGTCCGGTCTTCTGCCGCTGCTGAAATCCCAACAAATGCCCCCCCCGCCCCGATCTTAAGCAGAGCTACTTGAATAAATTCAACATTAAGGGTGCAATCCTATGCATGTTTAGGCAGAAAAACAGACCTACAACTCCCTGCATTCCCCAGCCAGAATGCTGGGAGCTGCACGCTTTTTTTCTGTCTAAACATGCATAGGATTGCACCCTAAATTGTTTAAAAGGAAGCAGTGTATTCGAAGAGCATTTGTTGCGGTTATTCATTTATACCTGAATAATTATAGCAAGGTTATCAGCACAGGTCAAACAATTACCCTTTTCTCTTTTTTTGAGAAAAAGGATGAGAGCTTATGACATGAATACACCCATTAAAGTGTTTTATTTATTTATTTATTTATTTACTTTATCAGTCGCCCATCTGGCTGGTCACCCAGCCACTCTGGGTGATGTACAATATTAGAAACAGTTTAAAACAATAAAATTCTACATTAAAAACATCATATTTCTAAAAATACCCTAACCCACCCCAAATGCCTGCCTGAACAACCACGTTTTTAATGCGTGGCAGAAGCTCATTAAAGAGGGGGCATGGCAGAGTTCCCTGGGGAGGGAGTTCCACAGAGTGGGGGACACCACAGAGAAGGCCCTCTCCCTCGTCCTCACCAGCCTAGCTGTCCTGGCTGATGGGATGGAGAGAAGGCCATCTGAGGCTGATCTTGTTAAGTGGCCTGTCTGGTGTTGCTGGAGGCACTCCTTGAGATAGGCTGGGCCAGAACCGCATAGGGTTTTAAAGGTCAAAACCAACACCTTGAATTTGTCCCGGAAAACAACTGGTAACCAGTTTATACCAGCAGAAACAACCCACCCACCCAAGTCCCCCTATTTTTCTCCAAGTGGGAGAGCAATTAATCACCCCTTCCTTGCCATATTGCTGCTACAATCAACCCCCCCCACACACACACACAGACACCCTGCATTTCCCTAAAAAAATCCCAACACACCAAGAAACTGGATAACAACACTGGACTATGCTGCAGGGTTGTTACACTGCTCTCTCTCAGCCCCCACCCCCCCGCAAGCAATAGTGATATATTAATGATGGACTTTATTTGGATTAGCAGAGTAATTTTTTAATGTTTACAAACTCAGAAAAAATAATGTTTTGGCATGAAATTGATCCTGAGCTAGGAAGAGCATGAACTCCTGTCTTGGCTGCTACCTTTTGTTTTGGGGTGGACACGCTACTGCCCAGCCACAGCTACACCGAAAGCTTGGATTTCTCAATGGTTTTCTCTGAGCAACAATCACTTCACTTTTCTATCAGGAAAGACCAAAAAGGGGGGGGGGGCTTCGAAATAAACCAGGAAGCTCCTTCTCTAGAGAATGAGTGTGTAGGTAATTCTAATGTTTCTCTATAGCATGGCTACCCTAAGTGTCAGTCACAGCTGTGACTTCACAGATTGGCTAAGAACACTGAAAGGCGGGATTGAGTTCATTTCTCACAAAGCAATTGCTTCAAATGGTGCATGCACAGCTTGCTTTTAATCTGTCATTCTACGAGGGCTAGAGCAGCTGTGCAAAACCTCAGGCCTGAGGTCCCAATCCAGTCCTCTGAGGATCCCCAGCTGACCATGCCATCTGCTCCCCATCTTTTGCACAGCTTTTCCTCCCATCCTCAAAGGTTGAAACTCCTCTCCTAAGGCCGAGCTACTGGCAGGAAGAGCTTTAAACTAAAATCTGCTGTCATTTGGGGTATTTCTGGCCCACCACCTTTGTCTTTTTTTGCCTCTGGCCCCGCCCACCACTGGAACGCGGCCCCTGAGAGCTCCTCTGACGGGATTAGGCCTGCGGGCTGAACGAAATTCAACAGCCCTGGGCTTGCTTTTCTTTCTTTTCCTTTTTTAATGAAAGCGCATAGCCTGGACGTCCTCCTGCCTCTAGGTTCAGTACTATAGCGTTGCCAGTATCTAGAAGTAAGAATATTTGTGTATTTAGAGCAGGAGATCAAACGGCTTGTATAAGCTCCAGAGGAAGGAAGCATTCCAAAATGTGTTGAGTGCAATAAGTTCTGTTTTCTCGAGCACCAGAGCTTGTCTCTCCCTTCTTCACCCTCTAGGTTCAGTACAGCAGGCTCACCTGTATCCCCCTCTTGGTGGGCTTGGCTGCTGCCCGCCCACACATCTTCCCCTCTGACCTCAAATCCCTTCCTCCTATTCCCTGGCGGGGGTTGGCTGTGGTGATTCAGCAGTAAAGAAAAGGCAACCTCACCTCTCTTATTACACATATGATTCAGGGTTGCACCCTAGCATTGAAAACTAGTTCTGAGGCCAAGCCCGCGTGAGCCAGCCTAAAATTAAGACCTGTATTCAGGGCCATCTATCCCTGTGTTTCTATCCCTTCCGTCTTTCTGTTCCTCCACTCCTTGGCAAAATTCTTTCACCACAGGGCTGAGAAAGGGACGAATATAATTTACGTTAGCTAGTGTAGCCATTGATCTGTGTCCCAACATGTATCACACCAGAAAATTCAGCATCCTGAGAACCTCACCTTTTTCTTGTTTTCAAAAGGGCAAGTTTCTAGCCCATAAGATAACGAAGACAGCTTTGAAAATGACGAGTGGTGTCTGTTGAAATCGGAGAAGCCAGACTGGGTGTGAGCCATGACTGGTGTGAACATGGAGGCCAAAGGGTGTGGCGAGTCCAGGCCAAGGCGTGACTCCTGAGCAAGATTTCCAGTATCTGCTGGGTGGAGGGAGTTTCAAGGCCGTGACAAACAAAAGGAGAAGTGAACGTGCAAAACAAGCAAGTAGGACTACCACTGAAGCTAAGGAGATCTGGGCCTGGATTCATATACGTGCACATGCGAAGAGGTTTTCTGCTGAGTTGAGCCATCTCGCCAGCACTATCTACTCTGAGGGGCAGCTGCATTTCAAGGTCTTAAATAGGGTGGCATCAAGGGTAGGCATGAGCAGGCACCTGCCAAGGGCCGTGCCCCAGGAGGGGCCCACTGCCAAGAGCCCCCTGGAGCTGCTCCTCCTCTTCACCATGGCAACCTGCTTGTTCACCTGCCTCTCGCCTTGGTCCAGACAAGGGTGGTGATGAGAAGGACGAGCAGGAGATGCTGCAGCCTCCCTGCTCACTGGCTCTCTGCCGGTCTTCAGCCTGGTTCTTTCTCAGCTTTGGTCCCATCTCCATGGGGCATTTACTCTGGTTCCCCTGTGCCCCCAAGATGATCACGGCACATGATTTTAGTCCTCTCCATAGCAAGTGTGGGTTTTTTATGCTTTAAAAAACGCTTTATTGCAAACTCGTTTTGAGATGGATTTTCCCGTTGCGGCGGCTTCAGTGTGGTTTGGGAGTCTGCGTGACCTCAACCGCCTTTGGTGCAGGCGGGGGGGGGGGAGGGAAAGTTCCGTCGTGAAAGGGTCGACACGGGAGGTCTTGGCTTAACATGACGGCTTGGAAGGAACTCATTGCCTTCAGTTGCACTTTACCGAGTAGAAGTGGAGAGAGGGGTCAGGAGAATTCCTTTGCCCGCTCTTTTTTAAATCTCCGGACCAGCGAATGAGTTTAAAAAGTAACCCTTAATCCTGTTGAGAAAGGGTGGACGCGGAAGAGAGGTGTCGGCTTGACATGTCTACTCAGACGTAACTTGGCCTCCATTGCACATCACTGAGTGCGGGGGCGGGGCAGGGAGCAAGCCTCCGCTCATTTGCTGCCCCATACCTACGCAGTCATTGACGTTCAGTCCTGCTAGCGGGACTCGGCCCACCCAGCCCCCAACTAATGCGGCTTCAGGTGCCGTTTGCCCCATGAAAGCGTGTGGGGTTTGTTTGTTTTTTTAATGTACACACCACTTTATTGACTGCGTTTGCCGTGGGAGGAGCAAACCCGGTTTCATGACAAACTGGATTTAAATGGAATCGCCTCTGAAACCGTCTCTGTGTAGATGGTCCCTTGGTCCCTGAGATCCTTTTAACTGGAAATGCCAAGTGTTGAAACCGGAACCTTCTGCATGCAAAGCTAGGGCAGCCACTTCTGCCCTGCCAAAAAAGAAGCCGTGTGTCCCTGAAAAAGAGGGCACTGGCTTGCATACAATTCCCACATGCTAATTGATCTGCTTAAATAGGGAGTTTCTTAGGGTGGCCACTTAGGAATTGCCCCCAAAGTGGAAAGGCATCACCCCGCCCTGCCCCCCAAAAAGAGGTCAGGAGATGACAGCGATTTGCATCAAATTGGCATGTGCTAATTTATTTGTCCCCTTCATGGATCACTGCCTTGTTGTGGCGAAGGGGCTTGCGTAACTCAGTGAAGCCATAAGCTGTGCCGTGCAGGGCCACCCAAGACGGACAGGTCATGGCAGACAGTTCTGACAAAATGTGGTCCACTGGAGAAGGAAATGGCAACCCACTCCAGTATTCTTGCCAAGAAAACCCCATGGAACGTATCACAAGGCTAAAAGATAAGACGCTGGAAGATGAGCCCCTCAGGTTGGAAGGTGTCCAATATACTACTGGGGAAGAGCAGAGGGTATTTCCAAGTAGCGCCAGAAAGAGTGAAGCGGCTGGGCCAAAGCTGAAAGGACACTCAGCTGTGGATGTGTCTGGTGGTGAAAAGAAAGTCCGATGCTGTAAAGAACAATATTGTTTAGGAACCTGGAATGTCAGATCAATGAATCAAGGTAAGCTGGAGGTGGTCAAACATGAGATGGCAAGATTGAACATCGACATCTTGGGAATCAGCGAACTAAAATGGACAGGCATGGGCGCATTTAATTCAGGTGACCATCATATCTACTATTGTGGGCAAGAATCCCTTAGAAGAAATGGAGTAGCACTCATAGTCAACAAAAGGGTGGGAAAAGCAGTACTGGGGTACAAGCTTAAAAATGATAGAATGATCTCAGTACGAATCCAAGGCAAACCATTCAACATCACAGTAATTCAAGTCTACGCCCCAACCACTGATGCCGAAGAAGCTGAGGTTGATCGGTTCTATGAAGATCTCCAACACCTTCTAGAACTAACACCAAAAAAAGATGTCCTCTTCATCATAGGGGACTGGAATGCTAAAGTAGGAAGTCAAGAAATCACTGGGATAACAGGCAGGCATGGCCTTGGTGTACAAAATGAAGCAGGATAAAAGCTAATAGAGTCTTGCCAAGAGAACACGCTGATCATAGCAAACACTCTTTTCCAACAGCACAAGAGGCCACTCTACACATGGACATCACCAGATGGTCAATATCGAAATCAGATTGATTATGTCCTTTGCAGCCAAAGATGGAGAAGCTCCATACAGTCAGTCAAAACAAGACCTGGAGCTGACTGTGGCTCAGATCATGAGCTGCTTCTTGCAAAATTTTGGCTTAAATTGAAGAACGTAGGGAAAACCACTAAACCATTCAGGTATGACCTAAATCATATCCCTTATGAATGTGCAGTGGAGGTGAGGAATAGATTTCAGGGATTAGACCTGATAGACAGAGTGCCTGAGGAACTATGGACGGAGGTCCGTAACATTGTTCAGGAGGCAGCAACGAAATCCATCCCAAAGAAAAAGAAATGCAAGAAAGCCAAGTGGCTGTCTGATGAGGCTTTACAAGTAGCCGTGGAAAGAAGGGAAGCAAAAAGCAAGGGAGAAAGGGGAAGATATATCCAACTGAATCCAACTGAATGAGTTCCAGAGAATAGCAAGGAGAGACAAGAAGGCCTTCTTAAATGAACAATGCAAGGAAATCGAGGAAAACAACAGAATGGGAAAGACTAGAGATCTCTTCAAGAAAATTGGAGATCTCAAGGGAACGTTTTGTGCAAAGATGGGCATGATAAAGGACAAAGAAGGCAGGGACCTAACAGAAGCAGATGAGATTAAGAAGAGGTGGAAAGAATACACAGAAGAACTATACAGGAAAGATCTTAATGTCCTTGATAGCCATGATAGTAATGTCCTTGATAGCCATGATAGTGCGGTCACTGAACTTGAGCCAGACATCCTCGAGAGTGAAGTCAAGTGGGCCTTAGGAAGCATTAGTAACAACAAAGCTAGTGGAGATGACAGTTTTCCAGCTGAGCTATTTAAAATCCTAAAAGATGATGCTGTTAAAGTGCTGCATTCAATATGTCAACAAATTTGGAACACTCAGCAATGGCCGCAAGACTGGAAAAGGTCAGTTTACATTCCAATTCCAAAGAAGGGCAATGCCAAAGAGTGTTCAAACTACCGCACAATTGCGCTCATTTCATATGCCAGCAAGGTGATGCTCAAAATTCTACAAGCTAGGCTTCAGCAGTATGCGATCCGAGAACTACCGGAAGTACAAGCTGGGTTTCGAAGAGGCAGAGGAACTAGAGATCAAATCGCCAACATTTGCTGCATCATGGAGAAAGCAAGAGAATTCCAGAAAAACGTCTATTTCTGCTTCATTGACTACGCTAAAGCCTTTGATTGTGTGGATCACAACAAACTGTGGCAAATTCTGAAAGTGATGGGTGTACCAGACCACCTTACCTGTCTCCTGAGAAACCTGTACGAGGGTCAAGAAGCAACAGTCAGAACCAGACATGGAACAACCGAGTTGTTCAAAATTGGGAAAGGAGTATAACAAGGCTGCATATTGTCACCCTGCTTATTTAACTTATATGCAGAGTACATCATGAGAAATGCCAGGTTGGATGAATCAGAGGTCGGAATTAAGATTGCTGGGAGAATTATCAACAACCTCCGATATGCAGATGATACCACCCTAATGGCAGAAAGCGAAGAGGATCTCAAGAGCCTCTTGTTGAGGGTGAAAGAGGAGAGTGCAAAAGCTGGTTTGAAACTCAACATTAAAAAAATGAAGATCATGGCATCTGGCCCCATCACTTCCTGGCATATAGAAGGGGAAGCAGTGACAGATTTTACTTTCTTGGGCTCCAAGATCACCGCAGACGGTGACTGTAGCCATGAAATTAAAAGACGCTTGTTCCTTGGGAGGAAAGCTATGGCAAACCTAGACAGCATAGTAAGAAGCAGAGACATCACCTTGCCAACAAAAGTCCGTCTAATCAAAGCTATGGTTTTCCCAGTAGTAATGTATGGCTGTGAGAGCTGGACTATAAGGAAGGCTGAGCGCCGAAGAATTGATGCCTTCGAACTGTGGTGCTGGAGAAGACTCTTACGAGTCCCCTGGACTGCAAGGAGGTCAAATCAGTCAATCCTAAAGGAAATCAAACCTGAGTGCTCATTGGAAGGACAGATACTGAAGCTGAAGCTCAAATATTGTGGCCACCTAATGCGAAGAGAAAACTCTCTGGAAAAGACCCTGATGCTGGGAAAGACTGAAGGCAAAAGGAGAAGGGGACGGCAGAGGATGAGATGGCTAGATAGCATCACCGATGCAATGAATATGAACTTGAGCACGCTCCGGGAGAGAGCGCAGGACAGGAAGGCCTGGCGTGCTATGGTCCACGGGGTCACGAAGAGTCGGACACGACTGAACGACTGAACAATTTATTTGTCTAGAAACACATTTAGAAATAATTACTATAATCTAAATAGGACTACATCTAGTGGGGGGAGTGTTGGGGGCCAGAACATAACGAGGCTGGGCGGCAGGCGCTGGCGGAGCGCTAGGGGCAGGCCATGTCAGGTAAGGGGAACAAGGGAGAGATGTGTCGTATCTGTCCCCTGCTCCGGGCCTGTTCAGAGCCAAAGGATGGCTGGGGGAGGCGTGACTCCATCTTCTGGCCTTCGTTTGCTGCTCTGCAATGTCAGGTCTGTTACCCAGAAAACCTCTCTCATCCATGACATGATCCTGGACGAGGGTGACCTGGCTGGCCGAGGCCGCTGCTCCAACTCTTGCGGCCATGCGTCCAGCTGGATTTTTGTATGCACAGCAGCCGAGGGCTGGGGATCGGGGAGGGGGAGTGGCTGTTATCTACAGAGAGTCCTTGGTCTTCACCAGACCCCCTCTCCGGGAGACCAAGGTTGCTGCGTGCATGTACTGGAGGTTGGGCCCGAAGCGCAGTCTGGGGATTCTGCTCGTGTACCGTCCATCCCGCTGCATGACTTGACTCCCTGGCCGAGGTGCTTGAGGTAGTCTCTGATGTACGTGTACAGTCCCCTAACTTATTCGTGTTGGGGGACTTCAATGTACATTCAGAGGCCATCCTCACAGGAGCACCTCGGGACTTCATGGAGACCATGGCTTCCTGGGAGCTGCACCCTATTCTAACTGGGCCCACCCATGTAACCTGTCATGTACTAGACCTTGTGTTTGTTCCTGGAGAAGCGGGGAGTGATCTGGAAGTCGGGGGTATATCCACCACCCCTTGTCATGGTCAGATCACTATCTGGTGACGTTGGACTTCTCGGTTCCACAACCCCTTCGCAGGGGTGGGGGACCCATTAAAATGGTCCGCCCAGGCGTCTTATGGATCCAAATGGATTCCTGAATGCGCTTGGGGATTCTCTGGGGCACGCCAACGGCCACTCAGTCGAGACCCTGGTGGGTGGCTGGAATGCCGCAATCACTGGGGCATTAGATCAGGTGGCTCCGAAACGCCCTCTCCCCCTGAACAGGGCTCAGACTGCACCATGGTTCAATCCGCAGTTACGAGCTCTGAAACAGGAGGTGAGACGGCTAGAGCGCCGGTGGCGGAAGTCTCCCTCCAAAGGCGATCAGACACGGACTAGAGCTGTATCTTCAGCCTATCACGTGGCGGTGAAGGCAGCAAAAAAGGAATATTATGCTGCCTCCATCGCGTCTGCAGAGTGCTGTCCCAGGAGGCTGTTCCAAGTGGTCCGGAGCCTGGTCGGTCCTGTGGCTCCTGAACCACTGGAGCGTTCTAAGGCCTCCTGAGAGGCCTCGGCAAGGCACTTTGCAGATAAAATGGATCGGATTGGGAGTGTTACTCTGCACGCTGTGGATACAGTTAGTGAGCAAGAGGCGGCCTGTGGCAAACCAGTTTTGTGGGATCGGTTCCAGCTTCTTCCTCCTGATGAAGTGGACAAGGTGCTTTCATCTGTAAGGCCGACCACCTGCTTACTTGATCCTTGCCCATCTTGGCTCATTATGGGCTGCGGAGAGAGACTGGGTGAGGGGATCAGGGCGGTGGTGAACGCCTCCCTTGAGGAGGGAGTAATGCCATCAGCCCTCAAGGAGGCAGTGATCAGACCACTCTTAAAGAAGCCCTCCTTGGATCCTCAAGTTCTGAACAACTTTCACCCAGTCTCAAATCTGCCATTTTGGGGCAAAGTGACTGAGCGGGTGATGGCGATGCAGTTGAAGGCACACTTGGAAGAAACTGATTATCTAGACCCATTTCAGTCGGGCTTCAGGTTTGGGCATGGGACAGAAACGGCCTTGGTCACCTTGGTAGTTGATATGGGGAGGGCTCTGGATAGGGGTGAATGCTCCTTCCTTGTTCTCCTCAACCTCTCAGCGGCTTTTGATACTGTTGACCATGGTATCCTCCTGGACCACCTGGAGGGGTTGGGCATTGGAGACACTGTATTGCAGTGGTTCCAGTCCTTCCTCTCCGGCAGGTACCAGAGGGTAGCACTGGGAGAGGAGGTTTTGGACCCGTGGCCACTCACTTGTGGGGTGCCACAGGGTTCCATCCTCTCCCCGATGCTATTTAACATCTATGTGAAGCCGCTGGGGGCTATCATCAGGAGGTTTGGGGTGCGGTGTCATCAGTATGCGGATGACACGCAGCTCTACCTCTCATTCAAATCTTCACCAAGGTTGGCCGTAGAATCCCTGTCCAAATGTCTGGAGACGGTGAGTGGCTGGATGGGGAGGAATAAGCTGAAGCTGAACCCTGACAAGACCGAGGTACTTTTGGTGGGAGACAAGAGGAGGCTGGGGGATGTTGACCTGGTGTTGAATGGGGTACGGCTACCCTTGAAAGACCAGGTCTGCAGCCTGGGGGTCATTTTGGACTCCCAGCTGTCCATGGAGGCTCAGGTGTCAGCCGTGAGCCGGACAGCGCTGTACCAACTCCTTCTGATACGGCAGCTGCGCCCCTTTCTTCCCGACCATCTGCTCCCATCGGTAGTACATGCCCTAGTCTCCTCTCGTTTAGACTACTGTAATGCGCTCTACGTGGGGTTACCCTTGAAGACAGTTCGGAAGCTGCAGCTGGTGCAGAACACAACGGCTCGCCTGATTAAAGGCAAGCGCCGGCGAGATCACATCACTCCAGTGCTGAAGGAGTTGCACTGGTTACCAATGGTTTTCAGGGCCAAATTCAAGGTGTTGGTTTTGACCTTTAAAACCCTATATGGTTCCGGCCCAGCCTATCTCAAGGAGCGCCTCCAGCAGCACCAGACAGGCCGCTCAATAAGATCAGCCTCGGATGGCCTTCTCTCTGTCCCATCAGCCAGGACAGCTAGGCTGGTGGGGACGAGGGAGAGGGCCTTCTCTGTGGTGGCCCCCACTCTGTGGAACTCCCTCCCTAGGGAACTCCGCCATGCTCCCTCTTTAATGAGCTTCCGTGCATTAAATGCATTTAAATGCAATTAAATGCATTGAATGCAAAAAAAAATGCATTCCGTGCATTTAATGAGCTTCCGTGCATTAATGCCGTGCATTAAAAAGTGGTTGTTCAGGCAGGCATTTGGGGTGGGTTAGGGTATTTTAGAAAACGTTTTTATTGTAGAATTTTATTGTTTTAAACTGTTTTATTATATGTTGTACATCGCCCAGAGTGGCTGGGTGACCAGCCAGATGGGCGATTAATAAATTTAATAAATAAATACATACATACATACATCTCACCATAGTGCAGAAGACTGCAGCCAGGGACTGCCTGGGGACGGGCAAGTTCAGGCCCCCTCCCTGTTCTCCCTTCTTGTGGTTATCATTAAACTGGACATAGGCTGGACAGCCCTTCCAACAGAGGATGCTTTCAAATAGAGGACTGTCCTCTAAGAGCCCTTCAGATAGAGGACTGTCTTCTGTAAGGTAGGGCGCATGGTCACCTGATGCAAAGTAGGCACTCCACCACTGAGACATGGTTTCCCCCCAGAACGATACAGCACTTGATGATGCCTCATAGTGACTCAGAACATTGGCCCATGCACCTAGCCCAGCGGTAAGCAACCTGGTGCCCTCCAGATATTTTAGATTACAGCTCCCATCATCCCTGGCCATTGGCCCTGGAGTTCTCCTCCAAAACATCTGGAGGGCACCATGTTGTCAACCCCCTGACCTCGCCCAGTAGTGTCTGCTCAGATTGGCAAGGTATATCCAGGATTCCAGGTAGTCTTTCTCAGCCTCTGCTCTCCAGCCACCTATTAAGTGCTGGAGATGCCATGGGCAGAACCTGGGGTCTTCCCTTTCCCCCGTTCAAACCCGAATGGTTTGTGTAAAAGAGCGGGGCTGAGCAATACTTGATCATCGGCGCTTCTTCTCGGGGAGATGGATTCTCCCCAATCCCGAAGAAGAAGGCCATCTAATTTCAGAGGCTTCTTTGGATCGAGATGCTGTGGGCCTCTGCCAACAATATGAGGAGGACATTTGGCAAGGAATTTTGCACGTGCATGATAACTCACCTGGAGCTGGCGGTATTAGGCAGACCAGGTAAGCCTAGGAGGGAGTGGGAAGATGGCAGTTGGGCTGGCACTGTCTTAGGTGGGCTCCATTCCTGTGCCTTTAAAAACAGCCCCAAACACAGACATTGAGCAGATAAAGCCTTTACTGGCATGGACATAAAGTGATGGGTGGGAACCTTTCACCTGTTCAACTTCATGCCAGGTTGCTATTAAAGGCACAGGAGCTGGGCATGTGTAGAAGGTGGCAATCCAGTATGGAACAGTGGTTAGAGTGTTGGACCAGGACGCAGGAGACCTGGGTTCTAGTCTTCACTCAGCAGTGGAAGCTGGTGGCTCTGATTTTGGTGGGGCTGTGACTCTTCCCAGGTGTCAGTCAGAACCACCCAGAACATCTAAGGGAGCTATCCAAGATGCTGGACCTATTTTGGGGCTAGGGTTCAGCACCTTGGATAGCTCCTTTAGAGTTCTGGCTGGTTCGGACTGAAACCCGGAATGGATTCACAGCCTCACCGAAATCGGAGCCACCAAGCTCCACTGCCACTTGGCCATGAAGCTCACTGGGTGACACTGACTCTCAGCCTAACCTACCTCACAGGGTTGTTGTGAGGATAAAATGGAGAGCAGGAGGATCATGGAAGCCGCCTTGGGTTCCTTGCAAGGGGGAAAACGGTGGGATATAACCGTAATTAATAAATGTAATGAATAAAAATCCTAGATAGTGGGGGTTGGGGCAAGCGAGGCCCAGGCATCCACGGTCGGCACCAAGGTTAGGCACAGTCGGGTGCCTGCCAAGGCCCCACATCCCAACAGGGGCCCCCTGTCAAGAAGCCCCTGGAGTTGCTCCTCCTCTTCCCCATGACAACCAGCTTGTTCACCTGTATCTCACGCTGGCCCAGGCAACGGAGGTGGTGGTGAGGAGATGCCCCCGCCTTCTTACTCACAGGCTCTCTGTCTGTCAAGCAAGCAAGTGGTAGCGATTGTGGGAAAGGGGATGAGGAGGAAGAGCAGCTGGGGACCGTGGTGGTGAGAAGGGGGGCTCCCTGAGGGAACGGGCCCATGGAGGGCGCCTCTCCCAAGGGCCTCCAAACCGCGGAGCTGGCACTGCAGGTATTTGTGGGGTGCAACAGATGAGGCACACCAAAAACTTTAAGGGGCAGATCGAGATCAAGAAAGGGTACTAAACTCCCCTCCATTTTGTTATGCTGAAAGGCGTAAACCTAATATTCTTGCAACAACGACACAAGCATACTCTGTCCTGTCAGTATCGCACGAATTGGCTCTGATCCGCATCCCACTCCACCCGCCCTCTGATTCAGTTTGAAGAATTTCTAAAATTAAGTTCAGAATTGACACAGACGTGCTTTGATGAGAGCACCACATAAATAGGAATCGAATCTGTGTTCCTTTTTGCATGTGATTTATTCAATGCACAGATTTAGTTATTTTTATTAACAAGCAGGGGAAAGTGCATAATCTAACTTAATATAGTGCATAATAAGAGAAAGCAAAGGATGGAAACATTCAGGAAACTACAAGAGATAAAAATAAGTAAATTAAGGCTGCAATCCTATACATGTTTACCGGGGAGTAAGCCCCATTGGTCTCAGGGGGAGTTACTTCTATGTAGACATGCATGGGATTGTGCTGTAAAAGTGAGCAATCCTATGGTCATCCCACAGGCCATAGGATATGGTGGATTTCCCCCACCCCCTACCCCAAGATTGGAGGCAGAGCTACAACCTTGGGGTAGGGGGAAAATCCCTGCTTGGATGTATGAAATGAATTAGGGACCAGATTAAATTTCTTCAGATCTAGCCTTGGCCAATTTAGGCCCATACTGTGGAAGGAACTATCACCAACTTAAAAGTGGCATTGCTGGATTTGTTAAGGACCCGCGTGTCCTTAACAAATTGCACAGGCTTGTTTCAAGACTTACATTTAAAAAGAAAAGGGCATTTCTGCCAGTGTTCTTAGATTTTCTTCCTTGAATTTATTTATTTTTTACCACCCTTTCTCCAAGCTGATCAGGGTGGCATACACAGCTTTCTCCCCACTGGGTTCAAATCTCTACTCATCATGGAACTCACTGGGTTTCTCACTTGGGTCAGTCACTCTCTCTCGGCCCAGCCTACTTCGCAGGGTTGTCGGGTGGCTAAAATGGCAGCAGGAAAAATAATGTGCACCACCCTGGGCTCCTTGGAGGAAAGGCTGGGGTACAAATGGAGTACAAATACAGAAAAACTCAGATCTATCACAGCGGACAAGTAATTCAGTCTCCCACATTCTGCAAATAAGGCCTTGCCTGGGAAGGCTCACCAGATATAAAGGGGACGCGTGCCTCCGCTTTTAACTCGGGGGTGGGAAGCACCGAACTGAATCACGCCCGGGGCCCCGCTAAGGGGGTCATTCTGCTCTCCAGGCTTTCGCACCTCAGGTGTCTTGACTGAATGCCCCTCCAGACCGAGGGGATGAAATGAAATGAAATGAAATTACGGTGCACATGGATGTTCACTGCTTTGCACCGTTTCTTTTGCTGTACACGTGCTGCCTTGGGAGGGTCCCGCCCTTACATAAATGGATGGATAGATGGATAGATAAATAAATCCCCGCACACAGAAAGCGAGCACATCGGGGGAAGGGCTCCGCGACAGGCAGCTGTTCTGCGCGCAGGGATTCCGCCGCCCCCCAGCGAGGACTGGCTGCCACAGGCGAGCGACCCGCATCTCTCGCCGCGGACCTTCCGCGGCCCGTCGCCCTCCAGAGGCGTCGGACTACAGCCCCCAGCATCCCCCGCGAGCATGGCGGGCTGCGGGGTGCTGGGCCTCGTAGTCCGACGCCCCTGGAAGGCGACGGGCGGGCTTCGCCTGCAACGACACGCGCCAGCCTGCGCGCCGCCGCCGGGCCGGGCTCTGCCCTTCTCCCCTCGCGGCGCCCGCGCCGAGGTTTGCCCGGACTACGATCCCCAGAACGCGCCGCGGCGGCGCTGCAGTCGCGCCCTCCGCCCCTTTGCCCCGCGAATCCCCGGGAAGAGCCGCGCGGACTGCATTTCCCGCCAGGCGGCGGGCGCCGCTGCCCGACGGCGGCCGAGGAGGGGAAGCCGCGGGTGGCGGCGCACAGCATGCCGGGGGATGTAGTCCGCGCGGGGGTCGTGCCCGTCCCGCGGCCGCGCTCCTCCCCCGCTCTCTCCGCCCCCGCTCTGCTCGGCGAAGGCGGAAGCCCGAGGAGCGGCGGCGCGGGGAGCGGCGGCGCCGGCGAGATGGGGGGCTCCAAAGTGAAGGTGGCGGTGCGGGTCCGGCCCATGAGCAGGAGGGGTGAGTTGGGGGCGATGGGGGCGCCGGGGAGGCCGACCCCAAAGCGCCGGCGAGAAGGAGCAGCCCCCGAGGGAGAAAAATGGGGAGGGAGGAGACCCCCAAAGGTTGTGGGGGGGAGGATGGCCCCCCGAGATGGTTACCTGCTCTCCCCCCGGTGTGGGGAAGGACGTGTCACCCGCCCTTAAACCGTCTGAGAGGGAGCGATAGGGAGATGAGGACCCCCCTCAGAAATATGGGGGGAGACACCCCCTCTCTGCTGGGGGGAGGCACACACTGAGGAAAAGTGTAGGGGGGTGAGCCCCCTCCCCAAACGGTGGTGGTGGGTAGACTTGGGGGGAGCGGGAGGGGGCGTTTGTGACCCCAAGCAGGTGGGGGGTGAAGGAGGGGGGAGAAAGGAGAGCCCCCCCCTTCCAGGCGTGCTGAGGGTGAAGACAGACTTGAAATGGGCGGGGAGGCGGCCGTCCCCCAGGAGGCCGGTGAGGGGCCTTGGGAGAGGAGCGGGTGAAGAAAGCCCCCCCTTAAATGCTACAGCGGGGGGGGGCGGGAGGACATGTCCCATTTCAGGATGTTGAGAGGGAGAGAGGGAAGTGGAACTGGAGTGTCACGGGGTGACCACCTCCCGGAGTAGGAGGGAGAGATGCCCCCAATAAAAGTGTGAGGGAGGCGATACCCCCGTTCCAAAGGGGCACAGGGAGAACGAAGGGCGATTCTCTCCCCCCGCTCCCCGCCCTAAGCCTGTGGGAGGGGGAAAGAACGAAGACCCTGCAGACATGCTAATTTGACAGCCCTCAAGTTGGGCAGTGACTAGTGGCCCCTGCTTACGTAGCGGCCTGGAGGGAAAGACACCCCCTCCCCCAGATGTGAAGAGAAGAGGGCAAGAAGGTTTTGGCCTGGAGCGGGAGAGTGTCCCCAACATCTAGGGGAAGACGGAGTGAGATCCTGCCAGCCAGAAACGCTCTTTGCGGACATCCTGATCAAGGATGGTGGGGAGATGCTTCTGCGAGAACCCCTCTCCAAAGGGAAGGGGGGCAGAAAGAGACCCACTTTCCCATACTTTGAGGACGTAAAAGAGAGGCCAGAGCTTGGTGGTGAAAGGTCCCATGGTTAACTTCTCGGGGTCTCCAGGTAGATGGCATGCCCGGGGAAGGCCTTTGACGGGCACCAGCAGCGCTCCCAGCGGACGGTGCTGGGCTGGATGGATTCGTGGTTCCACTCAAGATGGGGCAGCTTCACATGTACCCCATTTGCACTGGGGCTGCAGGGTCCCAGGGCCACACGGGAAGGGCAAGCAACTAAGAAGATGTGTGGGCCAAACTTTAAGGGGGCATGGGATAGTGCCCCACCGTCAGCAACCTCTGTGGGCCGGCGTGGGGGAGAAGGGAGGGAATCCCCCTCCCCAAAGATCCACCTCTCGACCCAATATTGGGGGCTGGAGGAATGCGGGGAGAGGTCATAGGGCTCCCTGCACTAAGGCGCTATCACCAGCTTGGCGGAGAGGGCGCGTCAGGTACACCTTGTCACGGGAGATACTTGCGTGGGGAGATACTGAGAGGCTGTGTTGTCTTCTGGTTCCCTTCCCTTTTTCTCGGGAAGTTCACCTTCCCCTCCTCTGGGGTGATTTTTTCTGCTCTTTTTAAGCCTCCTCATCTTCGCGTCTTCCCAGTGCTGTAATAGTTCCTCCTGCTCATCCTTGCAACTACACATACTTGTGTTGTTGCCCTGGGCATTAAACCTTCTCAATTAAAACCAAATTCAGTTACTGTATGAGATCGCAATTCAATCAAACTCACATTAGGAAGTGTGTGCGTGTGCATGATGTGCGAAATCTGAAACTGTGTGAGCGGCTGCGGTTGCAAGTCATGTTTTGCTGGCTGGTTTTCCACAGGTATCAACACAGGATGAGGTAGTAGGAGTTGCATGGAGGTAAAGGGAGGTTGTCTCATCATATTACAACTGAGGTGTGTCCTGTTAAGGTAGTTAGACGTCAAGTGTCATTCTCTGGCAATGTTTAAAGGGGCGGGGCGGGGTGGGGGGAGTTGCAAGGATTTTTAAACTTGTTAAAAGGCATATACGGGTGCGTGATGGCATTTTTATGAATGCGTTTTAACTAGCTGAGGTTAACCTAGATGTTAGTTAGCACATGTCATTTCTGTTGCACAGCGTTCTGGGGTGTTGTAACACATCTGAAACACAGGGTCCCTCTGCCCCCCCTGCCCGCCCCCCGCACATGTATAGACAAGCCCTAAAAGCTGGTGTGCTGTGTCCCCTGCATTAACTGAGGGCAAAGGAAATCCATATTTCAAAGAGGTAGTTGTTCAACTTTGCCTATTACAAGACTCTTGGGTGCCAAATGTGGGATGCGCTCTGTTTGCTGTGCGGGATTGCTGGTGGCTTAGAGACCGAACCAGGAGCCCCCAGTTTGGATCTTGACTCAGGCATAAACTCTCCTGTGTACTTTTGTAAGGTGCGCTCAGCCTGCAGTCTGTAGCAGGGAGTGATTTGCTCACATAGCAGAGTTTCTGAAAAAAGTTTAGAGCATGATCATGAACTCAGGCAATGTCAGTTGTTATTCATTTATTTACTCTTAACAGTTGTTTGCCAAGGTTTTTCCGACAAAAAGCCTGATAGGCGCAACCCTTTTGAAGTGTTGTTTTCTGAACACCCTTTTTATTAACTGTGGAGCTGTAAGTGCCTGGGGGCAGGGGGGCGGTCAGGTTTCTGCTCTGGGTCTGGAGAATAGCATGCACATCTGTTCCCTTATTACTTATTGATACTCTTGTCTTTTTAACAGTTAGGCCTGAGGGCTCGTGTAGATGTTTTGCATGAGCCCTCAGGCTTGTCAAGGGGTAAGTCAAGTAAGTATTAGATTAGGCTCTGAACAAAACAGTTTTATCCCCCCCCCCCACTTCCCCACCCCTCCAGAAAATGCAATGAGGCTGTTACAGTTTTAGCTGCCTCGTTTCCTCAGATTTGGCCATTTCCAAGCAAAAACAGCAACAAAATAATAATTGTTGTTGTTTATTCGTTCAGTCGCTTTCAACTCTTCCTGACTTCATGGACCAGCCCAGGCCAGAGCTTCCTGTAATTTTATAATAATGTAGTTTTATAATAAAATGTATTCATTAGGTATCTGATGTAAAGTGTCAGTCCTGCAGGCAGCAGCCGTGTCACCCGTAGTCTATATTTATTGGGGAGCGGGGGGGGGGAATACTGCAGCCCTGTTCTGATCCGAGGGCTCCCAGAGAGATTGCAAGCAGATGCTGACCTCGTCCTTGGCATGGCCACAGTCTCCTCCTTGCCCCCAGTTCTAAACTGTTGGGACAGACTTGGTGTCTGGCTAAAGGGCAGCAAGGCAACTTAATGGTATGGTGAGGGGCTTGTACATGGAAGTTCCCTGTGGGTTAGGGAGATTTTGGAAAAGTGGGTAAGGGAGATTTGGTGGCAGGAAACAGGCAGCTTGCTCCATCTCTCACTGATCACTGTGGCTGGCTTCTGCTCACCACTTGACCGCAAGGGTACAGCCCCTTCTACTCTCCCTTCCAAAAATGCACGCACTCTGTCTCCACCCTTTATAAGGTGGTGGTCGGCATATGCAGGGGCAGCATGAGAACCATAGTGGCCTAGAGTCTCACATCTTGGTTGGAGATTATAGTTTTAATGCAGATGCAACCATTTTGGTCTCCTCTTCCTTTAAAGTTGTGAAGCTGATAACGTGGGAAGGGTGAATAGCCTTACATTTGTCATGCGTACTGTATTTCTTTGAAATTTGTATCTGCTTTCATTCTAAGTGTGTGATGTATAAACACATTTTTAGAGCCCAGTCCTATGAAGTGTGCACCAGTCGGGAGGAAGCCTCTGCTCTCCCAGGCTTCCAAGAATCCTGTGCCCTGCCAGGCTGCTGCTGGCAGGGCAGGGCAGGGCAGGAGTAGCAACAGAGCCAACTTTCATCTCTCCATCCTCCTTTTTCGATTTATCCTCTAGACGAGCCTCTGAGCCTGTCCAAAGGAGTCGCACTGCTGGGGGTGGGCCAGAGCTGGAGAGGCTACAGGATACAGTGGATCCTGGCTTTTCTCCACCCTCCAGAACGCCCCCTTTTTCCTCCCTCCCCAAATTCGCATTTGCAACCTTGGGAAACAGCCACTGCGGTTCTTTCCGAGGCAGCTGCAAGGGGGTGAGCGGAGGGATGGGATCCCAGAGTCCCCCTTCTGAGGTTGTAGCAGTGTCTACAGCCTTGAGAGAGGGACTCTGAAAAATTGTAGGGTTCCTGGGACACTCCCAGGGACCATAGGATTGCTCTCTAAAAATATAAAGAGAAATTTAAAAATTCATAGTGGAGTCTCTAACTAAAGACAGCGCTTCTTAATTTTTGTGAAAAATCATATATAGTGCATACATGTTATCAACATATGTCTGTATTACATCTAAAGTGTGTGTGTGTATATGTGAAATTGAGCTTGTTTCTTTAATGGGTGGATTTTTAAGGGGAAATGCTTTTTGGGGGGTGAGATTCCTGTATCAATCCTATCTCTCTTGGGCTTGAGTGTAATGCTTGAACAGTCACTTCAAAGGAATGGCTGAAGTGAATGGCGTCCAATGTATGCCATTGTTTACTCCAACAATAGCCTTATCTGGAGAAAATGGCTTACTGATCCATGTGTTGGGCTACAAATATTTCCATTCCCTGTGGCCATATGTTCAGATCTCTGGCATTTTGACTCCCTCTTTCACCTTCCAAAGGTATTGGCTTGGATATAGTACCAATCAGCTTGCTGGGAACAGTCAAAGGCCCAATTTGGATGTACATTTCCTGGCTTGCTAAAGGATAGCTGAGCAGCTGAGAATGAGCATCAGGACTGTTTGCTCACCCCTCCTCTCCCCTCCTCCACACACCAGTCCTGGTTAGCTTAAACAACTGTTCCCTGTTATGCGCAAAACAGGGAACTGTGGTTTAATGTTAGGTTACTAACCTGCATGGCATACAAACAATTGTTTTAAGATTCTGGTGAGTAAACTGACATTAAGCTACATTTTCCAGTTTGAGATGTAATGGGGAACTGTACTTTAAATTAACCAAGATTGGCATGAGGAGGAAGGGAGGAGGTGAGGGGGGAGTGTGTGGTCCTGACAGCCATTCCTGGCTGCTAAACTATGGATTAGCAAGCTGGGAAATGTACAAACAGATCGGTCCATTAAAACCTCTGATTTGAGTTTGTAAAGATCTGCACAGTCTAATTTGAAGAAACCAAGCGCTGTGCTTTTCCCCCTGCAGAATATTCCCTTGCAATAATTTGTACACATTGGCTTGGCGTCAGAGAAATCCATGTGTGGAGATGTATTTTGTGAAGGCGCCTTTATCATTTTCCCTTTTGTAAAGGCGCCTTTATCATTTTCCAGTATTTTCCACAAGCTCATAACCAACAACAGCAAGCTGACAGAACGTGCTCGCCATCCATACACGTGATGTACTTGTTTCGCATCAGGAGACAAGTGTGTGTTCAGTGGCATTTCTAAGCAGCATAGTGCTGGCTAGCTGATGGCGACGGCGAGAGGGGCAGTTATATATTGCAAAAGTATGAAGTCAAAGGGGCAGAGTTAGTGGGGGGCAGATCCTGGTCACCGTATAATTGCTCTCTTCTATGGCTGCGTACAGATGCAATTCTAGACTGTGATTTCCAGATACATGAATGGGCACTCCCTCTGATACAGCCATGAGATCAGAAGCTTTTGCTACATTCTCAACTACAATATAGTTGAATGGGGGATGCTGGGAGTTATAGTCCAACACATCTGGAGGGCACCAGGTTGGGGAAGGCTGCGTTAGGAAAACAAACCAGCTTTCAACCTTGGTTTCTGATCTTGGCTTGTTTCCTTGATGTCCTACTCCTTAACATTAAGTTTATTTGAGCCCAGTTGGCACTTTTTTGGAGAACGTCTCTTTCTCTCTTGCCTTTGCTGCTATTAAAGTGCCCCTCTGTTGTTTGCTTTCTGAAAGCTCATCACACGTATTTCTTAGTCTCATTGTAAATGGAAGGAAGAGTATTTTTGTGGTTCATTTTTCCTCCGCTTGGGTGGCGAGAGCGGCATGCAATTCCTCTGTTGGAGACCAGGAGCCATTGCACGTGGGGAGAAGGTGCTGCCTTAAAATTGTGATTGCCCCCCGAAGATCTGTAGATCGAGCCCTAGTGGGCTATATGCCCCACTTAAGAATAACCACAGTTCTCAGTTTGCACATAACAACAAACCACACTTCATTTAAAAGAGAAGTAAAAGCTTCTGATCTCCTCATGACCATGCGAGGAAGGGTATGTGTGCACGAACCCAAAGCTTGTGCAGGTAACAGCCTTTCCCAATCTTGGGTCCCCATATGTTGTTGGACGACAGTCCCCATCATTCCTGACCACTGGCCATGCTGGCTGGAGACGATGGGAGTTGTAGTCCAGGAACATCTTGGGAACCAAAGTTGGAAGGGCAGCGCTAAACCATAGTTTCATGCTTGGTGTTGGGCTGGATTGATGAGCCGCAAAATTGGGCTGTAGGCCCTCAGTGGGATTGCTAGTTCTCAGTCTGTGGCTTATGGGGACTTGCTGGTGGAGGGGAATGAGATAGGTGTGGCCTTCGACGGGGCAGGTCCTCTTGTTTTTGTTTGTGCTGGTTCTTAATTATACAGTGTGCACTACATTCCATAGTTTAACCAAGAACCAGTTTATAGAAAGTGGTTAACACCCTTTCCTGCACAATTTGTGCTTCTATTGCCGTGTGTTCGATCTCTGGTTTTGTTGCTGTTGCGTTGTACATCTTGGAAAGGTGATGAGCACATATGTAAATATTAGCAGAAGTTTTGATTATAAGCACTGAATCCTCTTTGTTAGACTAATTATGTTTATAAACAAAGTGGCACACTCAACAATCTGCTGGTTGCATGAGAAAGGCCGGTGGATTCTGTTCTTAATTATCCTTTTTAAAATGGGGAGGTTTAACACAGTTTGTTAATTGGCTTTGAGTGCCCTCTGCTCATAAACTGACTTGCATGTCCGAAGTAGTGAAATCTTAGGAAACTGCGATGGAGAAGCAAAGCACGTGGCTATGTAGTTTGTTTTGACGTGCTTAAAATAGAACGGGGTCTGCCAAAAGCTTGTGATCGCAGCAGCCTTTATGTGAGTCTCGGCACTCTGTTGCGGTTGTGAGTTAAATATGTTTGGTTTGAGGGAATGTAGTTAGCTTATTTTAAATGAAACTCTTGGGTCTCGTTCTGTAGCCCACATGTCATCTTCTGCACAGTTAAGAGGATTCCTGTCATCTTAAAATAAAAAATTACTAGCTGTGCTTCTCTGTCTTTAACAGCAACCTGAAACATTAACACTGTTAGATAAAGGATTAATAGAATGCAGGACTTTAGAGCATGTTGATACCTTTCATTGTTGGGTCAACAAATTGTCAGTTGAATTAAAAATTTTAGTCTTGGGTAAGCAGAAAACAAACACTTTAAACTTATTTTTAAGATTTAGTTTTTGTTGTTGTTGTTGTTCAGTCGTTCAGTTGTGTCCGACTCTTCGTGACCCCATGGACCATAGCACGCCAGGCCTTCCTGTCCTGTGCTCTCTCCCGGAGTGTGCTCAAGTTCATATTCATTGCATTGGTGATGCTATCTAGCCATCTCATCCTCTGCCGTCCCCTTCTCCTTTTGCCTTCAGTCTTTCCCAGCATCAGGGTCTTTTCCAGAGAGTTTTCTCTTCGCATTAGGTGGCCACAATATTTGAGCTTCAGCTTCAGTATCTGTCCTTCCAATGAGCACTCAGGTTTGATTTCCTTTAGGATTGACTGATTTGACCTCCTTGCAGTCCAGAGGACTTGTAAGAGTCTTCTCCAGCACCACAGTTCGAAAGCATCAGTTCTTTGGCGCTCAGCCTTCCTTATAGTCCAGCTCTCACAGCCATACATTACTACTGGGAAAACCATAGCTTTGATTAGACGGATCTTTGTTGGCAAGGTGATGTCTCTGCTTCTTACTATGCTGTCTAGGTGTGCCATAGCTTTCCTCCCAAGGAGCAAGCGTCTTTTAATTTCATGGCTACAGTCACCGTCTGCGGTGATCTTGGAGCCCAAGAAAGTAAAATCTGTCACTGCTTCCATTTCTTCCCCTTCTATATGCCAGGAAGTGATGGGGCCAGATGCCATGGTCTTCGTTTTTTTAATGTTGAGTTTCAAACCAGCTTTTGCACTCTCCTCTTTCACCCTCAACAAGAGGCTCTTTAGATCCTCTTCACTTTCTGCCATTAGGGTGGTATCGTCTGCATATCGGAGGTTGTTGATAATTCTCCTGGCAATCTTAATTCCGAGCTGTGATTCATCCAACCCGGCGTTTCTCATGATGTACTCTGCATATAAGTTAAATAAGCAGGGTGACAATATGCAGCCTTGTCGTACTCCTTTCCAATTTTGAACCACTCAGTTGTTCCATGTCTGGTTCTTACTGTTGCTTCTTGACCCTCGTACGGTGGGTAAGGTGGTCTGGTACTCCCATCTCTTTAAGAATTTGCCACAGTTTGTTGTGATCCACACAATCAAAGGCTTTAGCGTAGTCAATGAAGCAGAAATAGACGTTTTTCTGGAATTCTCTTGCTTTCTCCATGATGCAGCGAATGTTGGCGATTTGATCTCTAGTTCCTCTGCCTCTTCGAAACCCCGCTTGTACTTCCGGTAGTTCTCGGTTCGCATACTGCTGAAGCCTAGTAAAAAGATTTAGTTTTACTGTACCATAAAAACATTTAGGGCTCAAAAAGATGCATCTTTATATTTCTGTCCCCCACCTGCAAAGAGGCGAAGGGAACATGATCCCCCTTTGGATTTCTAATTTGCCTAGCAGTGGAGACCTGGGTAAAAGTATTGTATGTTTTCCAGGTGATGTACTCATGCATAATTAACAGACTAATTACCATGGTCTGAAAATTTTATGGACTCTTATTGTTATGTAACATTTGGAAAAGAGCACGTCAGGCTGAGCAGAAGCTTTGGTGTAAGCTTTGCTGCTCTGGACATCTCCTGACCCCACTCCCCAATCTCTCTGTTTCCTGTTGCTTAAATAAGATCAGGCTGACTAGCAGTACAATCCTGCACATGTCTACTTGGAAGTAAACCCCTGTGGTTTAAATGGGATTTACTCCCAGGTAAGTGTGCATGGCACTGCAGGTCTAGTCACTGAAACTGTAGGAGAAATCCTCTTGATTTTTGTTTACTTTGGGCACAATCCAGTGGAAACGTCTCTTGTGCAAGCCACGTTGAAAGGAACAGGAGCGTCGCAAGAGTGCTTTTGTGCTGCTCCCGTTCACTTCAACGAGGCTTGCGCAGGAGAAAGATCCAATGGATTGTGCGCCCTTGGTTGGTGCTCTTGGCAATGTGTTGCATACAAGCTGTGGGCTTTCTGGGTTTCTTCTCTCTGTGTCACCACAGAGTCAGTTCAGTTTTCATTCTTAATTGGGGATAGAGCTGCAGCAAAGCTGCTTGAAAAAACAGCATGTGTTGGCAGAGGAAATCAAGGGGAGATGTGGTTATCTCACTTTACATGCGTTTTAGACTTGGTTTCCCTGATCAGTGGTGATGCTTTGGCATCTCTCTTTTAAAAGTTTCTCGTTTCTCTCGCACTCTTTCTTTTTAACGCCAACTGGCATCTGTTTACAGCAACAGGACTTAATTCCAGAATAAATAAGACATAATAAAAAACCTCTGTGGAGGAACTGTTCTTCAAACATTCACTGTCAGGCCAAATTTGACCCAAATGTTTTGTCTTTGTGGTATTCAGTCTTTGGAATCTTGAGGTTTCTCAGAAGTTGATTGAACTGAGGTGGGCGGGTAAGGGACCTTCATGAGAAGATTGGTAGTAGCAGACAGACTGGCCTGAGTATAGTTTGTCCCCCATTACTGATGTTTTCTTGCAGTAGTCAGCTACGGGAGAGGGTTGCACATACTTACAATGCACCATGTCACTTTGGGGCATCACCAACTGGCAGAGGGTGTTTGCACCCTGGAATCTTCTACAATATGCAGACGTCTTGTACTTGTGATGCAGGGGGACCTCACCTGACAAATTGATGGAGAAAGGGTTCCCCAACAGTTTTTTGTTGTTTATTCGTTCAGTCGCTTCCGACTCTTCGTGACTTCATGAACCAGCCCACGCCAGAGCTTCCTGTCGGCCGTCGCCACCCCCAGCTTCCCAAGGTCGAGTCCGTCACTTCCAGAATATCATCCATCCATCTTGTCCTTGGTCAGCCCCTCTTCCTTTTGCCTTCCACTTTCCCTAGCATCAGCATCTTCTCCCCAACAGTAGGAAGCTTGAAAACAGTTGTTCTAATTGCAGTCTTCTCTGTAAGGTTAAACCCATCCAAATTTTTGCATTTCCAGGCTCAAGTGCCCTTGGGCATGCCATTCACCTTGGTTCTCAGTTCCTTCTCTGTAGTGGGAGTAGTGCTTAACCTCGCCTTCCTTTTGTGATAATGAGCGCGGTGCTCAGTATTGTAAATTGTTTTGCATTGTTTGATTTGAAGCCACTTCCATTTTTTTTATTAGTTCTGTGTTTGATTTAATTTTAATAACAGCTGCATAAGAGGCAGCATTTTAATCCAATCTCTCATCCCCAAATAATCCAGAGAAACGGTAATTGTTTCATGAGGTGTCGGGATACAGCTTTCCAGGTGGATATCCTGGAAAGCTGTAACCACACTTGTGTTGCTTTTATACATCTCCTATTCAGGATAATTCTAAATACCCTCGACGAGCCATATTTACTGAAAAGAAGAGGTAGCATAGCATAGTGTGCAGATCAGATTTAGGATTGGGTTCAGATCTCTGTGTGTTCATGAACTAACTCAGTAAGTAGCCCTGAGCCTTCACACCCTATGTTGCCTATGTGCAATATGAAAATGTGATTTCTTTAGATTAATATCCTGCTCTTTTCTAAGAGTTCACATGGTTTTACACAAATGCTTAGTTTTCCCCATTTTAAAATGGGAAAGGAGAAAAAAGAGAAAGAAGTTTCTCTCTTCCCCCTGTGTTCTGCAGAAGGCAGTGACTTCTTGGACAATTAAAACAAAGTAGGGGCGCAATCCTATGGCCGCCCAGCGGCTAGGCGGCCATAGGATAGGTCGGTTCCCGGGAATTGACCTTGGGGCCCATGCTCCGAGTTGGTTCCCAGAGAACTGACCCCACCCTCTCCTGCGCTGCCTCGTAGGTAGCACGGAACGGCCCTGTGCTCTGCGCTCCTAAGAGCAGTGCGGAGTGGCAAAAATGGGGTGTTCCGGGGTGGGCTGGGGCGGGGAGCTTGGAAATGCTGGTACAACGCATGCCATGTGTTGTCCAGTCGCCACTTCCTGCGCCCCGAGGCCCTGTGGCTAGACAGCCAAAATCAGCTGTCTAGCTGCGAAAGCAGGGCAGGGGGAGCGAGGAGGAGATCCACTCCTCACCACTCCTTCCGCCCTGCGCTGGATAGGCAGTCACCCCCGGGGTCGGAGGCAACCGTCGATCTACATAGGATTGCTCCCTCTGCCATATTGGTGCATAACAAAACATTCCAAAATCTAGGCAGGCAATGATTGTGTTTGTGTACAAAAATGTGTACAATTGTGATCTCCAAAGCTTGCTCACATTGTTCTGCCTGTTTGTTTGGTCCCAAGAAAGTTCTTCCTTGACCATGGCCCTTGAAAAGAGACTGCTGGTAGTTGGCTCTCTGGCCAGTGGATAGGTCCTAGCTATCCTTCTCCATGCTTTTGCAGCCCCAGGGCAATTGGCAGTTAGTTAGTATCAGTGGTATTCTTCACAGGGTTGCTATAAGAATGAACAGGGTGATGGCCAAGCATTCTGCACATCTTTAAGGGTGTTATAGAATCGGAGATAACCATATGGTTGACACTGGCAGCCATACAGCAACAGATTTACACCATCCTTTTTGATGGTATAAGCCAGGGGTGGGCAACTTGTGGCCCTCCAGATGTTTTGCCCTACAACTCCCATCAGCACTGGCCAGCATAGCCAATGGTGAGGAATGATGGGAGTTGTAGATCAAAACATCTGGAGGGCCACAAGTTACCTGTCCTTGGTATACAGCTTAGAGCAGCCGTTCCCAACCTGATGCCCTCCAGATGTTTTGGACTACAACTCCCAGAATTCCTGAACATTGGCTGTGCTGGCCAGGGCTGATGGGAGTTGAAGTCCAAAACATCTGGAGGGCACCAGGCTGGGGAAGGCTGTTTGAGAGGCTTCCCAGAGTTGGCACATGGCCAAAGATGTGATATTGAGACTGTGCCCAAAAATATGTGTGGCGAATGCAGATCCATAGCTTAAAAGGAGCTGTGCGGTTGATGGGTGGAAAGTGCGAGTGATGGCGTTGTGCCATATTCTAACCATGCAACGGACACTGTTAGAGATTGCCACAGACCCTGCTGGTACACGACTATAAACGAAGGAAAGGGGACAGAGTTGGAGTGAATGCCAGGGCACCCGAGACCACAGGACGCCCACTACAAAAAGAGCGTTGTCTAGCTTGCTCTTTTTGCCAATCCTCCATAAATCTGGTGTTTTGAGGCTAGTCGAATTCACAAGCAAACTTAGCTGCTTGCCTGTCTTTTAGTGATAATTTTGCTCTATGTTTAGGGATGTACATCTAATCAAATCAGTCATGTTGGAGGGATCCATTGCTTTGTTACTACACTGACACTGAAGGTTTTCCATTATGCTGGTGGGTTCTACATCTCTTGCCAAATTACATTGCCCTTGGATTAGGAATGGCACTACGGCTTTTGTGAAAGATGTTCGGAATGATTTATAGAGTCATAGAATCATAGAATAGTAGGGTTGGAAGGGGCCTACAAGGCCATCGAGTCCAACCCCCTGCTCAATGCAGGAATCCAAGTCAGAGCATCCCTGACAGATGGCTGTCCAGCCTCGTCTTGAACGCCTCCAGTGTGGGAGAGCCCACCACCTCCCTAAGCAATGGGTTCCATTGTTGTATTGCTCTAACAGTCAGGAAGTTTTTCCTGATGTTCAGCTGTTATGTTATGGATTCCTAAGCTGACATCCTAAAACAAACGTCTACATCTTAACATTTCCCAATAACCATATGAACATGGAAGATCAAAGGTGTACAGGCAGGACCTCTGGCTTACTAGGTTTCGTTAGCAAATTCCTAAACCTGTTTTGGTGTTATCAGCTTGGAATGTCTCCTGCCCCAAATTTAGTGTATGCTTAAAATGGCTAGGAATCCAGATGTATGTTTAATTCTTAGAAGGCTATAGTCCTTGCCCCCCTTTCTTTGCTAGTAAAACCAGATCGGGGAGGATGTTAGGCAGAAAAGGAAGATTTCCACTAAAAGGTGATAATGAACTACAGAGATGAGAAAGATAGGAGGGATACATAACTGAACATCTGGTAATGAATTCGAAGCTGCTGTTGACCATAATTCACTGTGGCTACAGGTGGGAGTTTTGCTCTACTCCTGGCATCTCCCTGTAGTGGAACAAAGGCCTGTATGCACAGTGTTTGCAATTTGTGGCAACCAGTTTGATTTAATACCAGAAGTACCAGTAAATATTACAGTGGCCGGATTGGATGAATCAGAGGTCGGAATTAAGATTGCCGGGAGAATTATCAACAACCTCCGATATGCAGACGATACCACCCTAATGGCAGAAAGCGAAGAGGATCTCAAGAGCCTCTTGTTGAGGGTGAAAGAGGAGAGTGCAAAAGCTGGTTTGAAACTCAACATTAAAAAAACTAAGATCATGTCATCTGGCCCTATCACTTCCTGGCATATAGAAGGGGAAGAAATGGAAGCAGTGACAGATTTTACTTTCTTGGGCTCCAAGATCACCGCAGATGGTGACTGTAGCCATGAAATTAAAAGACGCTTGCTCCTTGGGAGGAAAGCTATGGCAAACCTAGACAGCATAGTAAGAAGCAGAGACATCACCTTGCCGACAAAGGTCCGTCTAATCAAAGCTATGGTTTTCCCAGTAGTAATGTATGGCTGTGAGAGCTGGACTATAAGGAAGGCTGAGCGCCGAAGAATTGATGCTTTCGAACTGTGGTGCTGGAGAAGACTCTTACGAGTCCCCTGGACTGCAAGGAGGTCCAATCAGTCCATCCTAAAGGAAATCAACCCTGACTGCTCATTGGAAGGACAGATAATGAAGCTGAAGCTCCAATATTTTGGCCATCTAATGCGAAGAGAAAACTCCCTGGAAAAGACCCTGATGCTGGGAAAGACTGAAGGCAAAAGGAGAAGGGGACGGCAGAGGATGAGATGGCTAGATAGCATCACGGATGCAATGAATATGAACTTGAGCACATTCCGGGAGAGAGCGCAGGACAGGAAGGCCTGGCGTGCTATGGTCCATGGGGTCACGAAGAGTCGGACACGACTGAACGACTGAACAACAACAACATAGCCCATTGTAATCAACAGAAGCTCAATATAGATTTCCTTTGAGCATATGAAGCTGCCTTGTACAGAGTTGGACCATTGATCCATCTAGCACAGGGGTGGGCAACTTGTGGCCCACCAGATATTTTGGCCTACAACTGCCATCATCCCTTTCCATGGGCTATGCTAGCAAGGCCTGATGGCAGTTGTAGGCCAAAACTTCTGGATGGCCACAAGTTGCCCACCCCTGATCTGGCACAATGACCTGGTTTGCACATAATGCTAAACCATGGTGTGGTTTGTTCAAATTTGGCTTTTTGTTGTCTCTGAACCCATCCCCACAAACAATCCATGGTTTGTTAACCAACAACAAGCAAGAAAAAGAACCCATAGTTTGTTGTTTGGTTATGAACTCTGACTTGTTTAAACCATGGCTTATTATGATGTCTGAACCATGGCTTATCTCTAGCCTGATAGCACTACTGAAACAGATGAATAAGAGCAGCCTGAAAATTTCAAGGCTGGCAAAACGGACTGGAGAGAAACAAACCAGAAATGGGGAAACAAGCTAAGTTTGTTTGCTTGCCTACAAGATAATTCATGGCTAAAGCAACAAACGCTGGTTAACATAAACCATGGCTTAGTGTTACGTGTGAACGCAGTCAGCGTTGTGTATTCTGACTGGCTGCTGCTCTCTAAGGGCAGAGTTGTTTCCCATTACCTTTCATCCCATAATTGAAGATGCCAGAGATTTCTTTGGCTATTTATTTGTTGCCTTTATATCCCGCCTTTTCCTCCAAGGAGCCTAAGACGGCATACATGATTCTCCTCCTCTCTATGTTATCCCCTACCCTGTGAGGTAAATTGGGCTGAGAGTCAGTGACTGGCCCAAAGTCACTCAGTGAGCATCATGGCTGAGTGGGGACTAGAACCCAGATGTACCAAGTCCCAGCCCAACACTCGAACTGCTACACCACACTGGAACCTTCTGCGTGCAAAGCAGAGCTGTTTGCCATCCCTCAGCTAGCAGTGCTGCAAAGGAGAAGTGCTGTCCTCTTCTAGTGTACGGAGTGCTTAAAGTTCCTTGCTATCCCAGCTGTTGTAATGTCCTGTAGATCGGCGTGGGCAGAAGGTAGGTCTCCAGTTGTTTGGGACTTCAGCCCCCAGAAGCCCCTGTCAGCATGGCCAAAGGTCAGGGATGCTGGGAGTTGAAGTCCAAGATATCAGGATGCCTGCTTCCTGTTTGCACTGTTTTGGTGCATAAAGGTATATCAGAAGTGTCTGATTGCTATTAGTTATTAATTAAAAGATTTCTAAACTGCCTTTCAGGACATAGAAGACCTTGCATAAAAGCAAAGAGGCATAAAAGCTCCTCTCTCCCCTACACAGATACACCAATGACCATATATACCATCTGAGTGCTTGTACCTAGGAAGCTCTTACCATCCTGGTTGTGCCAACTTAATAATGGTACCTGATCACCTGTGAAGAGGTCTGATAGCTCTTGCTGCCTGTAGAATAGAGGGGGTTGCCCAAGAATACACAAGTTGGCCATCGCTAGGCTAGAGCCTGGGTTTATACTTGGGGAAAACCCTCATTTTTGTATTCTCATCCCACATGGGTACTGTCGTATGTAGGATCTCCCTGAGTTCCTTTGGACCTCGTTGTCTCCATAGAATTGAGGTGGGCTTCATTTCCTATATGAAGTGATGCCTCAGCTTCGGATCACCTCGAGTAAATATTTCCCAAGGTGATGAGAACATGACACTCCCGGTTTACCTAGAATAGAACCACCTGATAACTATATTGTGAATTTCACTTTTCCACCCCACCCCCAATCATTTTCCCTTCCAGAGTTATTTCTTATTTCAGCCTTCCCCCAACCTGGCACCCTCCAGATGGGTTGGACTACAGCTACCATCATCCCCAGACAGCATGGCCAGTAGTTAAGAATGCTGGGAGTTGTAGTCCAAAACATCTAGAGGACACCAGGTGGAGGGGCTTTATCTCATTCAGGCAAATTGGCTGCTAAGAATGGCTTTCTAATGACCAGGTTAACTTGTAAATGAACCAATCCCTTCTTTTCAAAAAGTTTTCCATTGTGCCTTGGGTGGCAATGCATAGCTCTGTAAGGCTGAGGGAGGGGGAGCAGTATGGAATTCAGCTGTGGGTTTTTTCAGGAGTTGGTCTTGTATTGGGCCAAGAAATATCTGAATTCCTGTGGACTAGTGTCATGGGATTTTTTAGGTGTTTGGTCATTTGGTCTCTTGAGTTCCCAGCCTCCCAATAAAGCAGTGTATGAGAATTTTGTCTCCTGTATTTGTAAGCTTATAGTAGGAATGACTTCAGATCCTACATAGTGACAGATTGGGGGTAGGAGGGGAGGTGATGGTAAGTCAACAACCCCGCCAGGTGCCACTTTGATTCCTGAATGCCTCTTCAGGTGACTCTGCTAGGTGACAGTTCACCATCTTTTCTGTCCCCTCCCCCTGTCTGTGGCCTGGCTGTGTCCCCGAGGCCTTGCAACCCTGCATTTGTTTGTGTGAATGTTGCAATACTTTTAGCACAATTGAAAAGAGAGAAGCAGGAATCCATTGGAAAGCTGAAACGGTTGATGTGGTGCAGTGGGGAGGGATGAAAATTAAGATATCCTGTTATGGACAAGTGCTGGGGAAAGCGTAGTGGTGCAGGACTGGGGAACAGCCATAGTTATTGCCTGCATTACTCTTATTTGTCAACTTACTATCCCTTCTTCCCTCTAAGACCAGCGGTGGAGAACCATCTGGCCCTCTGGGGGTCCCAATCTGGCTTTAAGAGCTTTAAGCTACAATATGCTGGCATTTATTTTTGTATTTTTGGCCCCACCACTTTTGCCTTTATCGACACCCAGCACTAGAATGTGGCCCCCAAGAGATTCTCTGAAATTGGATTTGGCCCTTGGGTACTTGAACTCATGGGGGAGTTATCCCATTTTTATCCGTGCATTAGGCCCGTGTAGAAGGTTAAGCAGAGTGTGGATTTGAACCCAGAACTCCACAGAAGAGATCCAGCCCTCCATCCATTGCTCCTTGGTTCCTCAAGGAATGGGGTTGAGAAAGCAATGTTCAGGGAAGGATCAGGGCTCAGTGTGAGAGTCTGTGAGCGAATAGCTTCAAACGTTGGTCAGTCAACAGTTTATGTTCCAATATGTCTCTCTTCTACGTGGATAAAAACGCAAAGGTGGTCCGGATAGAAAAATATTCAGATCATCAAACAGGACATTGCTAACATGTAGTAATGGTGGAACAATGATCTGCTGGAAATCACAAAAGAACTAGTATTCTTCTTTATTGCAATTATATCCCATCTTTCCTCCAAGGAGCTCAAGGTGGCATATGTGGTCACTCCCCCCACCCCCGATTTTATTCTAACAGCATCCCTGTGAGGTAGGCGAGGTTGGCCCAAGGTCACCCAGTGAGCTTCATGGCTGAGTGGGGAGTTGAACTCTGGTATCTCAGGTCCCAGTGGAACACCCTGACTCAGCCTTCCCAAACTACAACTCCCATCATCCCCAGCCAGGTTGAGGAAGACTGCTCTAACCAACTGATCAGAGTGACTAAAGGCAGAATCCTATGCATGTTTAGAGGGAAAAAAGCCCTACAACTTCGAGCGTTCCCCAGCCAGGATGTTATGGAAACGTTGGGAGAACTTTCTTATGGAAACAGTGGGAGAACTTCTTTTTGGTGGCCAAGATTGCAATTTAAATGGCAATGAGGTTTTAGTGTGGTTTTATCTAACTTGATGTCGAATTTACCTTTGGTGTCTTTTTAACACTATAATCCACCCTGAGTCTTGGAATGGAAGTTTGGGGAGGGGCAACTAGAAGATCATTTCTATTTCTTCATTTCTTTTTCCTCATATTTCTAGGCTGCTTTCCAAAATAATTTTTTTCTCCAAAGTGGCTTACAAAACTCGGGGAGGGAGTTCCCCAGGTGAGGAGTCTCTGCTGAGAAGGCCCCTAAATTACATGTCGTTGTCATGGCAGAGGTGTTGCTGTTGTTCTGTAAGAATTTTATTCAAAAATGGGGGATGTTGGGAGTTGTAGTCCAACACATCTGGAGGGCACCAGCTTGAAGAAAGCTTTTATGTTGGGTGTAGCTGTGTCAAGAATGTATACATGGGGCTCGGAAAGGTGGTGGTGGGGCAGAGGCCCCCTTTGTTGCTCGCTCGGGCTTAGCATGGGCTGCCTCCGGCTAAGCAGCTGTACAGCAGCCCCTGCCCTCTTTCTCTCCACCACCAGCCTCTGGCCTCTCTTGCCTGCTGAACGCAGCTCTGCAAGTGCTATCCTGGTGGCCTGTCTTGGCTCTTTGGGGCTGGGAGAAGCAGCTGGGATAGCGATGGAATGCTTGTGGCCAAGCACAATGCCAGAGCCAGCAGGACATGCAGTTGTGATGCTGTGGGTGAGCAGTGGGGTGCATTACAAGCTGAGCCAAAGTATTCGGGTTGGAATACTGACTGTCTGTGCCGTTCGTTCTGGCCTGTGACATTTCCCTCTTTCCTGCTTTTTCCTAATAGAAATTGATCTGCATACAAAGTGTGTGGTGGATGTGGATGCCAACAAGGTCATTCTTCATCCAGTGAACACTAACCTTTCAAAAGGAGATGCCAGGTAAGTTTTCTTTTCCTAAAAGAGAGAGATGGAGAGAAGTGACATTAGGATAATTGGTTCTCTGCTGGCAAGAATGGGATGGGGAGGGGAGGGGAGGGGTGGGGTTGAAGAGGTTTTGGAGGGGGGTGGGAGAAAAAGGCTGTTGATGATCTGACTGGGTTGCTCCCAACCTAAAATGCAGCTTGTCATTTTTAGCTACATTTTTATAAGGTGCTGAAAATATATGCCATAGGGCACAGAAATAAATATGGCCTTCTTCTCTCTATGTGTGTCTCTCCTCCCCAACTTAAATTTCCAACCACAGTGTGAGGAGTTACTCAAACCTGTCTGTTTTTTCCAGAGTATAAACTATGACTGTTTCAAATGTGACGGCCAGTTTTCAGGCAGGCTCAGATGTCATCTTGTTGGAAGAAAATGTATTCGGACTTTGAAGTAAATTTGTTCTTCTGGCTGGTGGGTGGGGGACAAGGGGGAAGGAATAGGTGTCAATTGGAAGGCAACTGGTGCTGTATCTCTGGATATTATGGGCTGTAGCATAGGGATCATTGCTGAATGTAGGGAGCCTTTTTATGAGGAAAATAACTAGAGGGGAACCCCTTTGTAGTGAGCGCATGTTGGATAAGTTTTATTTGTTTGGTACCTGGAAAAGGGCCTTGAGTGACTATCTGAGCAGCTGTACAGGTTCAAAGAGGTTGTTTCCACGTACCTGGGCAGATTTGTAAGCTGCCACTCACCTGGTCATCTGGAACAAATGAAAACTGCCTCCAGGTGGCCAGGCAGGGAACATTTGATAAAAGTAGGTTCTTTTATTATTTTAGGCCTCAAATGCCTTAAGCAGGTATAGGTTGGCTAGTAAAACTCTTTGGGGGAGTAGTAATTTTTGTGGATTTATTTGCCAGGCTGCAAAAGTATGGTGCTCAACAGTTTGAGATGGATGGGCTTCTGGTTTAGGAGATAGTGTGGCAGTATTTCTCAGCATGCTCTGGGCTAAAAGGATCTGCCTTTGTTGCCAGAGGGTACGAAGTGATTCTTTACATACCAGATAAGGTGAAAAGTGATTCTTAGCTTCACCAAGTCTTTGGTGTACTCAGGATGGTGAGAACATATGAATATAAGGTATTCAGCCTCAAGAACATAAGAAGTGCTGAGTCAGACCAGGGTCCATCTAGTCCAGCGTTCTGTTCACACAGTGGCCAACCAGCTGCCCACGGGAAACCTGCAAGCAGGACATGAGTGCAACAGCACCTTCCTGCCCATGTACCCCAGCAACCGATGTACATAGGCATACTATGGGTGCCATTTTTTGATAGAAAGTTGGGGTACAAATCAAGTAAATAAGCAGCACCCTCCCGTTCATGCTCCATAGCAACTGGTATTCAGGGGCCTGGCGTCTCTGATCCTGGGGTGAGCTTATAGCCATCATGACTAGTAGCCATTGATAGCCTTATCTTCCGTGATAATTGGATGATAAGGAGGAAACATAGCTGAGTTGTAGAATGCATGAAACCCATGGTTCAGTCCCTGTTGCTTCCAGTTAAAGAATCTTGTGTAGAAGGTCTCAGAGAGACCGCTGCCTATTTTTATATTGCCTTTCTGTCAAAACCACCAAAGTTTTGACAACCACTCAGAACAATACAAACAACATCACAAACATTAAAACCAGCAGCAAATCATCATTCAAACATGAAAAACAACAAAAAACAATGTAAAAGGCAAGTTAAAAAGATGTGTCTTCCCACTGGTTTTAAAAGCAGAGAGAGTTGGGACTGATCACCACTCTGTGGGGAATGCATCCCACAATTCCTTGGAGTCAGAGTAGATAATCCTGAGTGCGATGATCAATGGGATGACTGTATGAGGCATCTTTACGTATAATGGAGGTCTGGAATGGCATTCGGTTGGTAGCTTGTACAACTTAAAAGTCTGTTACAGATTACTGCAATGTGCACTACGTGGGGCTGCCCTTGAAGACTGTTCGGAAGTCACAGCTTCTGCAAATGTGGCAGAGATCTGAACATTTGAGCATATATCACCAGTTCTGGCCCCTTTGCACTGGCTGCCTGTACATTTCCGAGCCAAATTCAAGGTGCTGGTTTTGACCTATGAAACCTTACTCGGCTCAGGATTGTAATACCTGATGGAGTGCCTCTCCTGATATAAACCTACCCAGACACTGTGGTCAGTATCTGAAGCCCTCCTCCAAAGGAGGCTCAGAGGGTAGCAACAAGGGAGAGGGCCTTCTCAGTGGTAGCTCTCCGATTGTGGAACACTCTCCCCAGTGAGTTTTGCCTGGTGCCAACATTGTCAACTTTTTGGTGCCAGGTTAAGGGCACAATCCTAACTAGATAGGTGGCCGCCTCTGAACTCGGAGGCGACCGCCGATCCAAAGCAAGGCAGGAGAGGCATAGGGGGATCGTTCCCTCCACGCCTCTCCTGCCTTGCTATTCTTTGCTAGACAGCCATTTTCAGCTGTCTAGCGGCGGAGGGCCAACTGGGAGAGGAAGCTGCCATACAACACATTGGATGTTTCGTACACGCAGCTCCGCTGTCCCAGGCACGGAACGCCCCCCAGCCCCGCCCCTTGGACTTGGCTTCTCCGCGCTGCCTTGGAGGCAGCATGGACGAGGGGGGAGGTCAGTTTTCCAGGAACCAGCCTCAGAGCGTGGGCTCTGAGGTTGGTTCCTGGAAATGAGCATATCCTGTGGCCCACTAGACATCGTCTAGTGGGCCAGAGGATTGCTCCTTAAGACTCCCAGGCATTTGACGGCATATGACAGAGCTTTTAATATCAGTTGTTTTTATCATGTCCCAGACTATTATTGCAATTGGGTTTTTTTACTTTTTAAAATGTTGTAGGCTAAATATTTTATATTAGGTTTTTTATTACGTTGTATTTTTTAGGTTGTAATTTTTGTGAAGGCGCTGTACGCACAAAACATCAAAAAGGAAAAAATCCAAAATGAGTATGGACTGTATTAATGATTTCTTTATTATGCAGATCTCTAAAATACTTGTGGACTATAAAAATATTTATTATGGAGATCTCTAAAATGCTCAACGTGTTTCGAGACTAGGTCTCTTCCTCAGGAGCAATTGAACTGTTTAAAATATATAAAAATATACATATTTTTGTTGTATAATAAGTTTACATATACAATTTTTAAAAATTCTCAACCACGATATTTAGAGCTATTTTCCTTTACAACACATACCCTTGATAAAAACCATACTCATATCATATGATAATGGGGATTGAGACATGCTTCTTTATATTGTCCTTTCTATTAAATCTAATAATTATAAAAATAGTATATATGCTTCAAATAAATATTAACAAACGTATAACAAGTCCTTGTTTACCAACTACTTTATGCAAATTGTACCATATAACACATTTGTTTCTTGTTATGTGTTTTGACTGTCTGTCTATCAATATTTACCAAACAAACTTTTAGTATACCATACTTACATTATATTGCCATAAAAATGAAATTAAAATTAACCTCGGTTAAAATGTCTTCTTTGATTATAAAACGTATCTTTAACAACAACTGTAAATTATCGATGTAAAATTGAGCTTTTTATAAAGTCTATCTTAGTTGAAATAATGCTGTTCCTGCCAGAAACTGATAACTCCACTAATGTAAATTAAACCATCCATAGAACAAACCTTTAGGGCGCAATCCGAACTCAGAGGCAACCGTCTATCCAAAGCACAGCAGGAGAAGCATGGAGGGATCGTTTCCTCCTTGCTTCACCTGCCCTGCTTTTTCGGCTAGACAGCCGATTGCAGCTGTCTAGTTGTGGGAGGACGGAGCAGAGAGGTGTGTCATACAAGCAGCTACGCTCTCCCCACCCCGGAACACCCCGAGCCACGCCCCTTTCCAGCCACTCCACGCTCCTCTTGCGGGCATGGAGGACAGGGCTGTTTGGAGGCAGCGCAGAAGTTGGGGGAGGTTGGTTCCTGGAAAATGGCATATCCTATGGCCATCTAGCCGCTGTGTAGCGACCATAGGATTGCTCCCTCTGCTTCTAAAATTCTTAGCAGATAAAACAATCTTAACTTTTTCTTGCCATATCATCCCTAAATCCCAAACCACAGTTTACCTCTTAGACCAGCCTGCTTCTGTTTCTGCTGGAATTCATCTGTTCTATTGGCAATAGAGGGTTTGATTAAGATTGAGCCTCTTATGTTTCTGCTTTCTATAAACCTGCAGCCGTGAACCACCCAGAAAGCTTTGGCTATTGAGTGGTATAGAAGTGGAATAAATGTTATACATGGCATTGTAATCAATAGTGGGGTTGATTAAATAAATACCCTCTGCAATATATCGAAGGGTTTGTATTGGTTTCCATTAATCTCTGACCTCATATTGACCAATTCTCTAGAAAACGTACATCCCCCTTGCACTCAGGAGAATATAATGTTACACGTACATCTGTGCACTGCTTGAAAAAGGCAGCTATTTTCCATATAGTCCTGGGTAATGCTGTTTTAATTTGGGTGAAGAAGGTCATTGAGTCTAAATTTAACTTCCACCAGCTATGGGTTGTGCATTGCTTTGTCTCCACAAAAGCAAGCAAATCTAGAAGTAGGGATGTATGTGGTGCCGAGATGCCGCTTCATTTGAATGCTAAGTCTCAGGGAAGAAATGAAGCAGCAGATTCTAGTGTGGCGATGTCTGATCTACGCACTAATGCTGCTTCAGCTCCTTCATAAGTAGCTGTTTTGTTAGTTGAAGGCATGTATGACGTGCATTTCTAGTGGCAGAGATAAAAACAAAGACCTATAATCAGACCTCTGCAGCAGCATTTCTGCAGAAGCACAGAGAAAGGGCAAAGTCTGCAGAATTCAGCTAATGGAGAATCTTTTCTGTCCCTTAAAAAAAAAAAGTTTCTAGCTCTTATGGTTGTGAAGCTTTAATGTGTGGGCAATGCCAAATGAAATCTCAGACGCCTGAAGAATTCCTGAATACAGTTTCGGCTGGTGGTGGAGATGGGCTACAGTGCCTTGTATAACTTCTTTCCTGTCCTTATGATGATGCAAAATATGAGACTGTGCAAATTTGCTTGTGTAATGCATGCAGAATTTGGTTTACCTTGACACTTGTTTTAGTATGATATACACACAGTTCTGCCTGTTTTTGCAGATCAAGTGATAGAGTTTTGAAAATAGTTCTGAAGGCCAAATAATGTGTCGGAGGGGAGGTCCCCGTCCATTTCGAAGTTTGCTTTTAAAAACAAAAAGAAAACAGCTATAGTTAGAAAATGGCAATCTTTAAATATTAAAAATGAATAGATTTGTAGGATTAGAAGACCCCTGCAGGGCATCTTAGTCAAGTCTGAGACCATAGAATCATTGACTAGTAGAGTTGGAAGGGGCCTATGAAACCATCAAGTCCAGCCCCCTGCTCAATACAGAAATCCAAGTCAGAGCATCCCTGACAGATGGCTGTCCAGCTTCATCTTGAATGCCTCCAGTGTGGGAGAGCCCACCACCTCCCTAGGTCATGGGTTCCATTGTCACATCTCTCTAACAATCAGGACGTTTTTCCTGATGTTCAGCCGGAATCTGGCTTCCTGTGACTTGAGCCCATTCTTCCGTGTCCTGCACTCTGGGATGATGGAGAAGAGAGCCTGGCCTTCCTCCCTGGGACAGCCTTTCAAGGACTTGAAGAGCGCTGTCCTATCTCCCCTCAGTCTTCTCTTCTCCAGGCTAAACAGGCCCAGTTCTTTCTGTCTCTCCTCATAGGGCTTTGTTTCCAGTCCCCTGATGATCTTCGTTTCTTCGACCTGAGGCTGGCTCTTCTGTCTGTGGCCAGCCATGCTGGCAAGGGGTGTCTAGCCACATTCTGGAGACGCCCCTTCATATAGGGAAATTTGAGGCCCAGCGCTACCATGGGGTAATCATATTCAGGCCACTGCCTTCATATGATCTGCTAGCAAATGTTCTCTCTGTTGCCTGTTGTGGTTGCTGAACAAGAATGAAGGTGGAGGAAAACTTGCAAATGTGTGGGCAGCTGCCATTGGTCTGCCTGGTTTCTGGAAGCCATCTGCAGGCAGGATCAGGGCCGTGTGCTTCCTCCTACGGACTGATGCTTTGTAGCTGGAGCTTCTTAAATTCCATTGACTCCTTGTTGCTATCTTTTGGGTTGGACACTTCTGAAATGGCTGGGAAATTCTTGGTCCATGTGCCTCTGTAACATCTCTGAAGCAAGACAGGAAAGACTTTTGTCAGACAAGGCAGACTAAAGACCATTTGGGTCCTGTCCAATTATTATAAAACCACACGAACAAAAATTACTGTTTCGGGGGCTGTCTACACAGTATTGCTAGCATGGGAATCATTGGCAATAGTAGCAGAACATGTAATTAGAATTCATGGCTTGGGGTGGAGGCTGGGGGGTGCCTAGTTGAGTCATGCTTGGTTTTGCATTGGAACTTTCACTTTTGTGAACTAAGTCAAGTTGCTGAAGCGTCAGGCAAAGTTCAAACTTCCCTATCAAGATCACAAGGCAGGTTGTGTGCCCTGTCCACTGGCACACATCCCACGTTCTAAGTAAATAGCCTGAAAGCTCCAATGCGGATCTGAAAAACCACAGGCAATATTGTTATTATTGTGACAGAGACCAACCTCTAGGCTTAACATGTAGGAGAACAGGAATTCCTTCCTGTCATGGTACAGTGTTCTTGGGTCACATTGCCACCCCAGTATTAACAACAGCGATCAGGGTGGTTAGAAGTCCTGGGTTGTGCAGTCCCCTCTCCACAGATGTCAGAAAATCCTGTACTGTGTCTAGGTCAGTCATAAAGAAGCCAGCGTGTCAGGCAGTGAGTGCTCTTCAGTTGCCCAGTTTCCACATCTTGGGAAATGAAGAGTGCTGCATCCATGCCAGCTCCTTTTTAAAGGGGAGGATGATTGTGTGTTTGTGATGTTGGGCTCCCGGAGTAGAGCATGTGCCTGCAGCATCCATGTTGACACGTTTTCTGCTTTTGCTTTCGTGGGTTTTATACGGAATGACCTGTCTCAAGCAGCAGGAAAAAGATTCCCATCCAGCATGGCTAATGGGAATTGGCATAGAGAAAGCAGGGGCAGGGAGAGATCATGTCAATTGGGTCCTTCCACATGCAGGGCTTTGCAGGAAGCAGCCATGTCACACGTTATGTTAAGCATGTGAACTGGAAGAGATGTGGAAGAAGGCAGTCAAAATGATCAAGCTGTTGGAGGGAAGGCTAAAGCATATCAGGTGTTTTTAAATTTAGAAAGAAGACAGCTAAGAGGGGCATGATTAATTATGCATGGTGTGGAGAAAGTGGATGGAGAGGAGTTGTTTTTTTCTTCCCACCACTAGAATTCAGGGTCACCTAGTGAAATGGATGGGCCATTTCAGGGAAGGCCAAGGAAATACTTGTTTGCACAAGGCATAGTTCACTTGTGGAATTTGCTGGCTTAGGATGTAGTGATCCCTCCAGCTCAGATGGCTTTAAAATGGATTTAGAGAGATTCATGGAGGGTAAGGTCCTTCAAGGGATATTATTGGCCCTTATGTCCATGTTCAGAGGCTGAGTGCCAGATGCTGGGGAAAGCAACAGGAGATGGCCTGTTGTCTGCTTGTGGGCTTCTCGGCAGGATCTGGCTGACCACCCTTGGAAACAGAGTGGTTGGCTACAAGTCACCTTCTTCCAACCTCCCGTCCCACACACACACAATTGCATTATTGCATTTTATAAACTGCCTTATAGCAACTCAGACCCTTGGGTCATCTAGCAGCTGGATTCTTGTGCAATACTCTCTAATCAGTCAGAAAGTGGCTATTCAAGGTCTCAAGCAGAGGTCCAGTCCTGCAGCCTGAGGCCCTTGTTAATTGAATATGTCATTGGCAATCTGAAAATGCATGCGTGCATGGCATGTGCTGTACCACTGAGCCATGGGCCCGCCCTCATTTTCTGTTGAGGGTAGACAAACTGACCAGGGATACTACCACATACTGCTGAACAAATTGCCTACCAGTGGAAGGACGTAAAGGGCCCCTAACTCTTCAGGGTCACTTTCCTTCCTCAATTCGATTAAGTTTCTGTCCCAGTTGTAAATGTATCTAACCTTGAAGCAAATTGTGATATCGGTTATAGAAATAAGCCTTGATTATGGGTGCAGGTTTGCGGGGTTTGCTCTTGGCTTATGACACTGGCTTGTCAAATGAGAGATAAACCAGAGTTCCCAGTTTGGATGTCACACTAAACAAACCACAGACTGTTTGTTTAGCTGCTCCTGCTGGTAGGAGGAGCCAAGCGGGGAAAATCAAGTAGGTAAGCCAGAATATGAACTTTTTTGGCTTACCGTGACATGCGAGCCAGGCCAATATGTCAGTGGCTAGCGGGGTTGGATGAAGCCAGGGGACCTGGAATATCATCTTTCTCCAGCCATGAATTCATCGCTTCCGAGAACCATCCCATTTCAAAGACTCGACAGCATGGTAGTGCCACAGTGCAACTTTGGCTAGGACAAAATAATGCAGGTTATTATGAGTGTTAATCATGCGGGCGTAGGGTTGATGCAGGGGTCATTGCATACAGTGGAAACATCTGCTCAGCAGGCAGA
The DNA here is from genome assembly GCF_057233095.1 of Heloderma suspectum. Taxonomy (NCBI): domain Eukaryota; kingdom Metazoa; phylum Chordata; class Lepidosauria; order Squamata; family Helodermatidae; genus Heloderma; species Heloderma suspectum. The sequence continues at coordinate 435,291,477 of NC_139458.1, forward strand.
ACTGTGAAAAGAAATGTTGGATGTGAAACAGCGTTTAGAAAATCCCTAGTGGCACACTTAAGTCAGCGTTATTTCCTCACCTGGAAAAATGAACGCTGCTCTCGGCATGTTATCCTGAGCAAGTTCTGCATCTGCAGTGGAGAATGTGTCAATTAGTACATGCCTGGGAACACTTCTGCAGGAGAAGAGGCTGAAAAATGGGAGGCAACTCAGAGAAGTTCTTGATCCCCCCCCCTTCCCTTTCCATATGCTTTGGCCCCATAACTAAATCTCAAACATGTTTGCAGTGTTCATGCTGTGTTGTAGGTGAAGGTGTAGCCTCTCCTATTGCAGAATTATTCCTAAAGGTAAAGGTAAAGGTGTCCCCAACCAGTCGTGTCCGACTCTAGGGTGTGGTGCTCATCCCCGTTTCTAAGCTGAAGAGCCAGCGCTGTCCGAAGACGCTTCCGTGGTCATGTGGCCGGCATGACTGAACACCGAGGTGCACGGAGCGCTGGGACTGAAGACGGGAGCTCACTCCATCACGCAGCACTCGGGTCTCCAACTGCTGTCCTGCTGACCTTCTGGTCTGCAGTTCAGCGTCTTAACCACTAAGCCACTGTGGCCCCTACTTTCCGACTAGAAGTGGCTTATAATATTTATAAAGTACAACAGATACAGCAAGAACCACGTGCTCAAAAAACCCAAAACTGCATGACGCAACCAGCTCCGCTTGAGCATTAGCCAGCACCTGGCTTCCTTCCCACAGGGCAGATGATGTCAGATAGCCCTGGGTGGCAGAGGCAGCCCAACTGGGGCAGGCCCTGATGTTCCCTTTGCCTACACCGCTCTTCCTCGCTCCGCCTCTGTTCTACTTTACGGGTGTTCGCCTTTAAGGTGCCACAAGGCTCTTGGCTATGTTGCTGCATTGGACAAACCGCTGCGCCAGAGTTGCTCCAAGATGAAAGGCTGGACATGGGCAAGCTGGGTTTTGAGGAGGGATTTTAAGAGGGGGTGGCGGGGTAGCACCACACAGACATTTTGGAAGGAAATTCACTGAGTGAGAGGAGATGGAATTGTTCAAAAGAAGAGAAGAGTTCAAGCAGTTTGGGGTGGGGAAGGGGGGAGGGTAGAGTTGGATGAGAGTTGGATGAGTTGGATGGAACTCCCTCCCTAGGGAACTCTGCCATGCCCCTTCTTTAATGAGCTTCCACCGCGCATTAAAAACGTGGTTGTTCAGGCAGGCATTTGGGGCGGGTTAGGGTAATTTTAGAAATATGATGTTTTTACTGTAGAATTTTATTGTTTTAAACTGTTCTATTATACACTCTGTACGTTGCCCAGAGTGGCTGGGTAACCAGCCAGATGGGCGATTAATAAATTAAATAAATAAATAAAATAAAAATGAGAGAGGACGGAGTTGTTCAGAAGAAGAGAAGGATTCAAGCAGTTTGGGGTGGTAGAGTTGGAGGAGAGAACGCCATCTTCTAGAATCATAGATAGGTAGGGTTGGAAGGGGCCTATAAGGCCATCGAGTCCAGCCCCCTGCTCAATGCAGGAATCCAAGTCAGAGCATCCCTGACAGAGGGCTGTCCAGCCTCGACTTGAATGCTTCCAGTGTGGGAGAGCCCTCCACCTCCCCACTATCTATACTGATTATTTTATGTTATTGACTGTATTTTTTGGATGACCCTCCACTCAACAAGTGCTTGAGGAGAATTCCAATAAAAGTATGACAATAATAAAAGGCAGTAATAAAAAAAAACTAAAACAAAACTGATAAAATATGTACAGTGTGGTAAAACAGGGGAACCTTCCAAAATCAAAGAGTGGCATTCATCGCTAAAAGTTGGGTGGAACAGTCTAGTTTTTGCCAGCTGTTTAAAGACCAGTAATGAGGGAGCCAAGCTAACCTTCCTAGGAAGGGGTTCCACACCCGGGGTGTTGCTACACAGCAGTTCCTCTCTTGGGTCCCCCACCAGCCTCCCCTCTGTAGGAGGTGCGACACATAACAGGGCCTTGGATAATAAACATTGGCTCCGGGCAGCCTCATGCAGGAGAAGGCCATCTTTCTGATACCCTAGCCTCAAGCCATTTATGGCTTTATAGGTAAGAACTAATAGGAAGCCAGTGAAAGTGTTTCAAGACCAGTGTTACGTGTTCTGTAAAATGCACACCAGACAACAACAGTCTGGCCACCATGGTTTGCACTTAGTTTCTGAACCCTTGTCAAGGGCAGCCCCACATAGAGTTCAATACAGTAACACAGACACAAAGGTGACTGAGACATCACCCACATGAGATTATTTATTAAAGTGTTTTTACATAATTTATGTACTGCCATTTAACAAGACTACCATGGTTATCTACACAATATAACAGTTAAAATGATGGGGCGGGGGAGTGGAATTAAAATAGAAAAGCAAGTACCACCAGCAGATATAAAATAATTAGCTCTCAAAACTTTGGCAGAATAGGAATGGTTTTTCATTCTTTCCAAAAGGAAGCAAGGGAAGGGGTTAAATGAACTTCCCATGGATGAGCATTTCACAATTCAGGGGCTGCTACAGAAAAGGCCCTGCTTCTGGTAGATGACATCCGTAAAGGTTGCAACTCAGAGCCTCACTGATTAATCTCAAAACTTTGGTGGAGGGGCATGTATGGGTAAATGTGCTCCCTGAGATAATTTGAACCCAGAACAGACAACTAAAGAGTGTTTGCTTAGTGCTTCAGGACATATGGTAAATCCCTAAAATGAGGGATTCACCCCATATGAGTGTATTGTTCATAACTGTACAGCATGGTACTTCATTTTCCCCTTGAACTCCTACTGATAATACTCGAAATATTGGATGTAGTCATCCAAACAATCATGTTAGTGTTTTGCCAACAAACTGCCTAGAAGAGAAATATGTTCATTTTTAGGCTATGTGTTTTGATGATGATTTTGAGATTTATACTCCCTAGTTTAAAAAGGTTTTCTGTGATGTGTTTTCAAAACAAAAGAGGCTATTTGAGATGCTAACACCTAAGAATTGGTATTTTGTGGCTGAAGCCATTTACTCCTGAATTGACTTCTTAACTATTTCATTTTTAAAGGAATTGTTTGTTTGCTTTGAGTAAATATTCAGGTCTATTAAAGCCTTGAAGCAGAATTTTGTTACATATTAACCCAGTTTAACCTTGTGCATAATGGCTTTTGCAATTCTGAAGTGCCCATTAGAAAAAAGCATAGGTATGGATAACTTAAAAAATAGGCATGATCTAATCCCTGATGAGCAGCCAAGTTCCTCATGGAGTCACCACATCTGCAGAAAAATGTATTCAACAGGTAAGTCTGCTCTGCAAGGTGAAGTCTAGTCCAGTAGCCCAACTGCACAGACATGGCCTAACCGTAAACAAATTCCACCCAAAATTATTCCACTTGTACCTTGTTCAGGAGAGTATTGACTATTAGATATCCAAAGTCTCAAACCAATGAAGTGGGCCTGAAAAAAACCTGCGACCTTTTTTGTGTTTCATATAATACATCAACGAAATTCAAATTCAAATGTAAATTGCCTTTATCAAAAGGGGGAAAAAGACAAAAAGAGTGCTCAGCACGGAACATCAATGTATGTCTAATGTCTGGTTATACCAAAATATAAGCAGATATAGGTGATATAGCCATTATGCTATATGATGAAATGGTTGTTATTGACCTATTATATGCAGATCTTGACAATGGAGCAATTGCCTAGGGAGGTAGTGGGCTCTCCCACACTAGAGGCATTCAAGATGAGGCTGGACAGCCATCTTTCAGGGATGCTCTGACTTGGATTCCTGCATTGAGCAGTGGGTTGGACTTGATGGTCTTGTAGGCCCCTTCCAACCCTACTATTCTATGATTCTATGCCCTGTGCTCATCCACTCCCCTGTAGTATTGGGACTCACACTGTGGGGAAATGTTGGGGGTCTGCAGCTGGGACTCAGGAGATTTCCCATTATGGCTGAATTACTCAGCGTTAGATGAACTGATGGGGCAATCCAAAAGGCAAGGCAACAAAGCAGGCAAATGGGCATGCACAAAAGTTCCAGTCCAGTATGGGATCAGGCAAAGGCAGGAGTGGTCCAGATACAAGCAATGGTCAAAGCACCGTTAAGCAGTAAGTTACCACGCACAGTCCAGAAGCAGAGTCAAACGGGAGTTCAGGGGTCAGGAGCACAGAAGGTCAATCACAAGGCAAGGTCCAGAAAGCAAGGTACAAGGCACAGGAGCTGATGGACAATGTTGTTCCAGCACTGGCTAGGCTAAAACTGAAGGTGTGTATAGCCAGAGCTCTCTGAGCCCCACCTGTGGCTCAGCTGCACAGCATTACAGTCTCTCTGGCAAAAGTCCTATATGGGAGGAGGGCCTTGCTCATGAGGATTCCTCCTTTGTAATTGAGCACTCCTTCTCAGAGGAGCTCTACTGGCCTTCCTCTGGAGGCAGCAGTGCTCTTCGGGGCTAGGTGGTTGCCCAGCCTCTGCCTCAGAGGTGGAACTCTCCTCCTCCTGCAGGGATGGACCAGTAGTGATCTCCTCTGAGGGCCCAGGCGCCCCCAAATCTCCTGGGATGGGTGGCTCCTAGGCATTGTCCATCTCTGGGAGCTCTACCTCCTCAGAGGAGGATTCCTCCAGCAAGGGCATGATAGGAGGCCATTTTAGGAACAGAAGGGAATAGTGAGATGCAACATCAGCCCTTGTAACTGGGCAATATGGATTCTCTGGGTTGGCTTGGTCCAGATCCTAGGAGCTGGGCCTTCAGAACAGAGGAGTTTCTTCTCCATCTTCATGCTCCAGTTCCATTACTAGAAAGCAATCTCAGGGACTCTGGGCTGGAGAACACACACTCTAGATCAGCCTTTCCCCAACCTGGTGCCCTCCAGCTGTTTTGGATCTCCACACCTGTCAGCCCTAGCCAGCATGGGCAATGGTCAGGAATGCTGGGGAACTTGGGCGGGCAGGTGCTGTTGGACTCATGTCCTGCCAGTGGGTTTTCCATGGGCAGCTGTAGAGCTGGAGTAGTGAAGTGGCTGAGAGTGTGAGTCACAAATTCACCAGGGGGCAAGCCAGTTTTTGCTCAGCCCCACATCCTCAGTAATGTGGGAAAATAGTACCAGGCTACCTCAAATATTGCTGAGATCCTGTAAGCGAAGTGCTTTTGCATACCTGAAATGTGCTACGTAAATGCTGGTTAATGATTGCATAAATCTTGTGGAAGCTGCTGCCTGTGAAAGTGCATAAATCTGGTAACTCCCTGAAATGGCATAGCGTATTCCCCCATGTCTCTCTGTCATGGTATACTCCACAGATGTGGCAGTATTCAGTGAGATGCCGCACGCATCTTTTGGAAGAAATCTCTGGTGCTCTTGGATCGAAGGTGTGGAGGTGATCCCAAGTCTCTGATGAAACCAAGCAGTGATCCACCTGAGTTGGTGGAATAACAAGCTTTTCAGTTGGGCAGAGCCCTTTTTCTGCTTTAAGAGGAGCTCTGTGCAATACAACATTTTGCTCTCTAACCAACACAGTTAGTCCAACAAAAATGGAGGCATTTAAAAAATACAGTAACTAAATTAAAAAGCTGCGACATGGACCTTTGACCTTCACCTGAAGCATTTGAAGCCTTCACTCTAGAATTGTTCCTTAGGTTGTGGGCTGCTGTGTCATAGAATTCCAGTAAGCACATGGCAGGTATGAACTGGTTATTGTTTTGTTCCCAGTGTCGCGCATTCAGAGGTATATGGAAATTCCATTTAGCTGTTGCGACTGGTAAATAACGTTTTCATCTCTCTGGTTTAATGCCTCATTTGTCCAGGCAAGTATTCCACAGTTCTCAGCCTAATTATTCAGAACGTGGTTGTCTCGGCTTCAGTACAATTCGCTGGGGTAGTTCAGGAACCCTTGCACTCTTCCCTGTGACTAGGCTGTCACTTTTGCCAGTGTGCTGCGAAGAGAGCACCATTGAGCTCATGGGAGTCGCACGGCTACAAAACAGATGCAAGATTAAAAATCGGGGCTTCATTTCCACCCTGAATACACCAGGGTTTCGGCTGAAAGGAAGATTTTTAATTAATGAGATCCTTGGGGGACTGAGAAAGATACTTTTCTCTTTGTCTTCCTTGACATCTCTGTCCCTGTCCCTTTACGCCAGAGACAAAGGCAAAGAAGGCCATTTTCCATCTCTGCATAACCCAGCATTTTATAGAGCACTTTTATTGCTGTATCCTCTTTATAGGCCCGTTTTACAGAAAGGCAGCATCTGCTCCTGGCTGACCAGAAGGCAGCACCCCTTCCCTCTGGGCCGGAACGTCTGCCCTTTTGACAGAGAATCCAGACAAGACTGCCAGCATTCACCCCCACCCTGCCTTCCATCTATAGGCACCGCTCTATAATTTTAACCAAATGTTTATTCTGTACCTCCTCTGACATTCACAAAGGAAAAGCGATGACCTGGAGCCCTTTGGCTAGCGAATGCAACCTGTTGACTGACCCTGCCAGTGGCTTTTTCCTCCCGAGACTCGAGTCTACGGTTTGTTAGAAGAATGTTCCTAATCCTACTATCAAGGAATTAAAAGCAGCGCTAGGCAAATATTTCAAATTCCTAGGGGTTGGCATGAGATTTTCTGGAACTGGCACAAGCTCACAGCAACTGTGGAGATGGCACTGCAGTTGTCAGAGACTTGGCTCCCCCTCATTTCAAGCCGGCTCCCCTAAAACGCTGTTAACCCCTTCACACGCACACGCACACACTCCAAAGTGGCTTTGTGCCACTTCTTACTTAGGGAGAGCAGGGGCAAAATATTCAGCCTGTATTTATGCACCAAGGGCCTTGGATTTTTCTGGCTCTGGTTAAAGTGGAGCCTAAACTTCAATGCTAGCGCAAGTAAAAAAAGTTGAATCACGTTGAAGGCTGCTGCTTGCAGGGACTTAATTAAAGCAGCCTTTCTCTTCCTGTTTGTAATCTCTGCAGTACATTTTTAAAAAGCAGAGCATGGTGTGTGGGGGAGAGAGAGGAAAGGGATCACAGTGCTGTTTCAATTGTTGTCCTGGAGTTTGGGGCATTGTCGTGTTGTGTGGTTTTCTTCCTTTCTGAGACATTGCTATATACCCTATTTTCCATAGGCAGCAGAAACTCACCAGGCTGAGCTCTGCCGCCCCCTGTTCCCCACCTTGTCCCTTCCTCATAACACCATTGGTGCTGGATGAGTGAAAACCTGATGGGTGAGGGGGTTGGGTGGTAATTGTGCTTGGAGGAAGCTCCTCCTCAGCTTAAAACTCCTTTCCCCTCATCTTGTGATCCTTTAAGCTAGTTAGGGTCATTCCCTCCCGCTATTTAAAAGATATTTTTGTGAGGGAGGAAACTAGGCTCAGAGAATGTACCCCGCAGGGCATGAATCCTCCAAGGTCGGTTTTCTCCCCCCTACGAACTGAGAGACCAGGTTCACACAATCACAGGGTGGGGGTCATAAGCCACGGTGGCAGGTTGTTGTGACGTCTGAACCCGGTGAGGGTGGGTGACTGGGGTGGTTCACAAACCATCCTGAAACCTAGAACGAGCCATGGGTTTCAGGGTAAACCACCCTAGCCACGCACCCTTGTCAGGGACGGACATCACAGCAACCCACGCCTGGCAAGGGTAATGATGCTAATAGGCAGCTCGCGATCGGCATGCACGTGGAGGGAAAATAAGCCACTGTGGCCCTTTTCCCTCTGTGATGGTGTGAACCCACCTAGGGACCCACAAGGAGGCAATGGCAGGCAGCCACCCATTCTCCTTGCCTTATCCATCTGGGAGCCAACATCTGTACAGTGTCCTCTCCTGCTAGGGATGTTCTCTAGCAACTTGAAGCTTTGCAACCCCTCTGCCTGCCAGCAAAGTGGGGCAGAAAAACGGAAAATTTTCCAGTGCTGGTGGTGAATCTGCAGAGTTCTGGGCTGGACAACACAGTGTCTTTGGGGCTTGCCATAAGCTAAATCCATTTAACTTCTCCCGCTGCTAGAATGGCTTCTGCCAAATGGACGGGGTCATTCCTTTTCCTCCAGAAGATTGTGGGGACGCTCCAGAGCATATTTTGTGGGTGCGCAGGGCTGCGGGGGGCAGGAAGGAAGGGAAAGCCCTATTGAGGGAGTGGAAATCCGCTCATGCGGTGTCGGATTTTGCCCTAAGTTTCTTTCTTAAATTGCAAGGTAAGGCCTGGGCATGGACTGAATCACTACTGGACAGCTTTGTTGCATGGGAAGGTTGTAAGCGTAGTCAGAATATGGCAGCCACAGTTCACCCTGCTCTGCTGTAACTATCTCAATATAATTGTACAGCAGCTAATTTGGGGACTTAAGAGTTGCATGGCACCCGTCATGGTGTGGACCTCATTAAGGCTTGTGCTGCACTTTGGTGTTTTCTTGCTGTGCTTATTGACTGGGCCCCAGAAGTCAGCTATTCTGGGAAATGTGGCTTGTCGGTTTACCCTGCCTAGCACCTGCCTGTTTGAGGCTTCCTTTATAGGGGGCGGGGGGGGGGGCTTGATTGTGTCCCACCAGGCGTTGCTTAATAAAAATCAGATGACTGCAAGTTCTCTTGGCAGTTGGCTTTGCTGAGCTGGATCAGCAGTTCTCCTCTGCTGCTTCAGAGATTAAGCCGGTCACTTTCACATCACTCCCCCTCTAGGCCATTGTAAGGTTTGAACTGATAAGGAAGTCTTATCTACCCAGTCAGCCATGGATCAAGATGTTTGCATGCAGCAGCTTTCAATGGTTAGCCTTCCTTCCTTCCTTGTCCTTCAAGAGCTCTCTCTTTTATGGGCTGGAGAGGAGAGAGGAGTTTCTACTTCCCTATGCATGTAGCTTGAAACAGATGTATAGACACAGCAAACACCAGGGCCCGCTGAACCTAGGAGACCTGGGGTGCAGAACGTGATTGTGGTCTCCTGCAGGTTGGATGATGTCCAGCCTCCCTCCCTATTTTAGCTTTTCTCCATGCTGAGTGAGGCATGGAGTACTGTGCTTCTCTCAGCATGCAGAAAGGTACTTGGCAGCATATGCTTGTCCCAATGCCAGCTGAGTCCCAGGCTTTATGTGATGCCCGGTGTCCCCATAGCGGTGCTGGGAAGAACGGCTGCTCTACCTGGTCCAGGCCGAGTCCCCCATCTCCCACATCCCCACTGTTAGGGGAATCCCCACTGTTATCTCCGCTGTCAGGTTGGAGATAACAGCAGCGATACCTCCAGGAAGCTGGGCTTGGAGGCCAACCCACACCCCCTGGAGGAACCCAGGCTCCACCGTCCAGCCTGGGGAGCTCGATGGGTTGGGGGTTCTGCACCCCTGCAGTAGGCAGTTCAGGTAGTTGACACAGTCCTCCATCCCCACCCCCCCAGAACACAATACAATGCAGGGCAGGGATAGCAAAATTTAATGTTTGCCCACAACAGTAATAGAACCCTGAGCCAGCGTTGACCTGTCCATGCGTCCTTCCCTTATAAGAAGGAAGGATTATTAGAAGTGAGGTGGCAGAAGTTGCTCTAGCAGACTCCAGGCACCCTCATCTCAGCATGTCTAGACCCTGCTGGACATGGAGGAAAACCCTGTCATAATCTGGCCACTTTTCTTTGGGCTGTGTGTGGAGAGGGCAAATAGAGCAGCCTTCCCCAAGCTGATGCTTTAGTCTAGTTTAAACATTCATGTCAGATGCATAGTATGAAAGGCTGTCACATTAGTTTGCCAAGCTTAAGTTACCTCCAAAGCCAGATCGTCCATATTTTTCAACCTGGAACACATGGCATTTTCAAAAACGTCTTTGGGTGGAAACTGGGGATGAAATCCAGTGGCACCTATCAAGCAACGGAACAAACACCACAGGCACAGCGGATTCCCCCTCCACCCTGCAGCCCCCAAAATCTGCTCCAAAGGGTTGGGGGACCCTCTGAAGCAGATTTTGGGGGCATGGGGGGGTACAGAGGGAGGAGTGAAAGGTGAAGTCCTCTCATGCGACATTAGATAGAGGAAGTTACAACTCTTTCAGGTACATTTGAAGAATTTTCAAAACATGCTTGGACTACGTTAGTTGACATAATGAAAGTTAAATCGGCAGTTGAATAATTATACATTTTAGAAATTCTTCTTCATGCCCCATGCTGTGCATTGACCAGATGTGTTTTCCTGTCGACACATTCCCTTCTTACTCTGATCACTCTCTAATGACACTATTATGTAAATTTATTTTATTTATTATTTATTGCATTTATATCCTGCCTTTTTTCCTCCAAGGAACTCAAGGCAGTGTACATGATCCTCCTCCTTCCTCCATTTTATCCTCACAACAACAACCCTGTGAGGTAGGTTGGGCTGAGAGTCTGTGACTGGCCCAAAGTCACCCAGTGAGCTTCCATGGCCGAGTGGGGACTAGAACCCGGATCTCCCGACTCCCAGTCCAGCACTCTAGCCACTACACCACACTGGCTCTCAAATGTAGCTTGAAATGTAGTTTCTCCAGGTTAAAAAATGAAAAGATTCCAAGGAAAAAATAATATTATATATAAATATAAAGGTGCTGTGTTCAAATATTAAAACCAAATTGATTTGTAACATCTGGCTAATACCTACCAACTCAGATAACCTTCCTGACAGGCAACTCCAATTTATACTGAGCTTCAACTGAAAGAATGACTCATTACGTTGTGAGCAAACAAATTGCTTGCTTTATATTACTTCATATGTTTGCGTAACACCCCTCCCAGGTGAAATGGAGGGGAACAGTTTCTCCCAGTTCTCAGGAAAAGGCCACCCAGCACAAAATGTCCTTTAAAAATGGAAGAGTAACTCTAATGGGTCATGTTAAAAACCTGTATCTAGTCCAGCATCTTACTTCCAACAGGGATATACCAGATGCCTCTGGGGAGCCAATAAGCAAGCCATGAAAGCCAGGAATTTATTTATTTATTTATTTATTCATTCATTCATTTCATTTCATTTCTATACTGCCCAGTAGGCAAAGCTCTCTGGGCAGCTCACAAAAATTAAAACCTAGCAGCAGTGCAGGAGTTTAAAATACAGATTTAAAACAGCAAAGCTAAAAGTCTAGGAAGCTGAAATGCTAAAATGCCTGGGAAAATAAAAAGTCTTCACCTGGTGCTGGAAAGAATGCAGTGTAGGTGCCAGGTGAACCTCACTAGGGAGCTCATTCCACAGCCGGGGTGCCACAGCAGAAAAAGCCCTCCTTCCAGGAGCCACCCACCTCACTTCCTTCAGCAGGGGCTCCCGGAGAAGGGCCACTGAGGATGATCTTAAGGTCCGGGCAGGCACATATTGGAGGAGGAGGCGATCCTTCAGATAACCTGGCCCCAAGCCATTAAGGGCTTTGAATGGTAATACCAGTACTTTGATTCGGGCCCGGAAATGGACTGGCAGCCAGTGCAGCTGATAAAGTACTGGCGTAATATGAGCTCGCAGGCCAGTCCCTGTTAACAATCTTGCTGCCCTATTTTGGACCAGCTGAAGTTTCCAGACCGTTTTCAAAGGCAGCCCCACGTATAACGCATTGCAGTAATCCAGACGAGAAGTTATCAGAGCATGGATAACTGTAGCTAGGCTCTCGCTGTCCAGATAAGTGCGTAGTTGGTACACCAGCCTAAGCTGATAAAAAGTGCTCCATGCCACTGAGTTCACCTGTGCCTCAAGTGACAGTTCTGGATCCAAGAGCACCCCCAAACTACAAACTTGATCCTTTGGGAGAGTGCAACCCCCTCCAGAACAGGTTGAATATCACCTAGCCGGGCAGACGAACCACCCACTAACAGTACCTCCGTCTTGTCTGGATTGAGTTTCAGTTTATTGGCCCTCATCCAGTCCATTACCATGCCCAGGCCCTGATTCAGAACAGCCACTGCCTCACCTGGGTTTGATGAGAGAGGTAGAGCTGGGTGTCATCCGCTTATTGATGGCACCTCAGCCCACACCTCCAGATAACCTCCTCCAGCGGTTCCATGTAGATGTTAAACAGCATGGGGGATAAAACAGAGCCCTGTGGAACCCCATGGCACAATTGTCATGGAACAGCGCAATAATCCCCCAGCACCAGCTTCTGGAATCGGCCATCCAAGTAGGAGCAGAACCACTGCAGTGCGGTGCCTCCAACTCCCAACCCAGACAAGCTATCCAGAAGGATACCATGGTCGATGGTCTCGAAGGCCGCTGAGAGGTCCAGGAGAAGCAACAGGGTCGCACTCTCCCTGTCCCTCTCCGGCAGAGGTCATCCCACAGGGCGACCAAAGCAGTTTCCGTTTCAAAACCAGGCCTGAAGCCGGACTGAAATGGATCTAGATAATCCATTTCATTCAAGAGTGCCTGGAGCTGTCCTGCAACCACCCACTCAAGCACCTTGCCCAGGAAGATGTATATTTTATGCACAACATCACCTATCAGGAAGGAAATAGCTGAAATGGTTATATAGTTGTCTGGTAGAACATTTATTTATTTATTTATTTATTTTTAACAATATCATTTGATAAATAAAATAATGGCCCCTTCTTATCATCCTGCTATTTACTTCTCACATAACAACACTTATATTAATTTACAGAGCAATCCTGTGGGTGAGGAGCCCAAACATTGGAGCGCTCCAACCTTCCAAAGCCCTGCCAGGCCCTTTCTGGCAGAGCAGGAGAAACAGTGGAAGCATTTTTTGCCTCCCCGTCCTCCTGAAAAGGAATTTCTGTTAGAGGGACCTCGACACCTCTCCCTCCCTGCCCACTGGCGCTCCTCCACCAGACTCGCTGTCCCCCAGCCCAAGGTCAGAGTTCCCATGTTTCCCTTGTTTAGCATTGTGTGTGAATTGGGAACTCTGGTTTGTTGCAGAGAGACAATCCAGAGTTAAACCCTGGGTCCCACAAAACGCTAAACAATCTGGGTTATTTAGCCTGTTCTGCTTACGGTGGGAGGGATGTGGCGGTGGAAGCCAGCACTTCCGCTTGTTCTCACTCGATTCACAACAACACAAGGTTTAAACCCTGGGTTCCTGTGAAGTGCAACCTGGGCCACTAGCTCGTTCCTTTTTACAATTGCAATTTTCCCCATATGTCCAAAATATTCTAGAAAGGATTCGGTTTCGTTTTCCCCTATAAAAATTAAAAGCTTATAAAAATCTAAAGCCTTACTCAGGGGTAGGCAAATTGGTGCCCTCCAGATGCTTTGGGCTACACTCCCCATCAGCCCATTCCAATAGTCATGGAGTATGGGAGTTATAGTCCAAAACATCTGGAGGGCATGGGTTGCTGACCCCTGGCCTAACTAAACCAGTTCTCCTCTATTTGATCATGCTTAGCATTTACATAGCTATTTAGAGTTTCCAAAGTCTTTTAGTGATCCTGGTGATCCTTCCAGCTAGGGATCTCAGAGAAATCTGCAAAGGATTCAAATAAGTTTGGATTTCTGTGTATCCAACCTGAGGATTCTGCAGCAGTCCAGCTTTTTCCGAGTCATGTGAATTCTGTGGACCTGCAGACTGTTTGTTTTACTTGGAGTGGGTGGGATTTGTGCACATTTGCACTTGTGCTAAGGCACGTTAGTGCAAATACACATTGGCACAGGTGCGCATTAGCACAAGGGAACGCAATTCTCGTACCTCATCCCTAAAAAAATAAAAAATAAAATTCCATCAATGAGCAGATGACAGGAATGAAAGACACCTGACAGCCTGCAAAACACGGACAGAACGGATTTAACAAAATCCATACATCCCTACTTCCAGTATCCCCGTAAGGTACGTCAGATTGCAGGTGTGGAGGTGCGGAGGTTGTGTATTATAACAGCTTGCCTGGGGCCCCTTTTGAGTTTTGGACAGGGGACTCCATGAGTCACAACATAGTCGTAGCCACGGTGCTGTGCTAGTTCTCCTAACAATAAAAAAGAGCAATAAAATAGTAAACGAAACAAATATAAAACCCATGGCACTTGGGGCTGGGGGCGGGGGAGTGTGGGTTCAGTGTTCAGTTGTGGGGGATGGAGAAGAGGGTTTGTCTGTTCTGCCCTGTCAGTGGCTTCTGTAAGACTCTTTCCTCTATTGCTAGGGTAGTACCTCTAACAATGGAGGAAGGAGCTTTCTGTAAAGTATTTCCTCTCCAGCAGCAGCCATGGCATTTGGGCGGGGAGTTGAGCCTAGTTTTGACACTGAAAGGCGGGGGGGGGGCGTGTGAGCTTTTATCCTACTGCCCCACACTTCATTTAGCCCCTGGGATGCCTCACGTGGGCATCCCGCTTTACCAATATAGGGAATGAGCAATGGGCTGAAATATTGTGCTTTCCTAACTCTCTGAGGGAGCGGTTATGTGGGTCAGCAGTGCAGTGTCACTTTGGGATGTTTTAAAATGTGTTTTTTATTTTAAAAGCAGCAGTATTTCCCTTCTGCCCCCTGGAACAATTAATGGAAGCCTGTGCGGTAGATTCACACACTCTGATTCTTCCTCTGGGAATATTTAGATATTAACTCAGGAGCCTGCCAATACTACAACGTCAAGAAGGGGAAATACTTGCAGGGTGAGGAGAGAGGTTGTTTTAGCTGCCCTGCTAGGGTGAGGTTAGCCCATCCTTCCCCAACCTGGTGCCCTCCAGATATGTGGGTCTACAAGTACCACATCCCCAGCCATGATGGGAGTTGTAGTCTATCACATCCAGAGGGCACCAGGTTGGGGAAAGTTTTCGCTGTTTTCCGTTGGAGGCTGGGATGGAATGGACCATGATTTATTTAAAACAGTTTTTAATATGTTTGTCCATAAACTCGAGATGGCCAGCAACATGTCCAATTTAAAAATCCCAAAATTACTAATGGACAAATTGATGAAGATGTTCATTAATTAAAAATCCAACAAAATCAACAGTCACACACTTTAATAAAATGTATTTAACTTGTAAAACTCAAATAGCTACAAAGCAGGACTTTTAATTGCAACCAGAGGCCTTTTGGAACAGATGTGTTTTAGAGCCTTCTGGAAAGCGAGGAAGAAAGTGCAGCCAAATCAGGGAAGGTCACTCCGCAGCTTTGGAGCTGCCACAGTTGAGGCCCTGTTTCTTGTTCTACTAAAGTCTCTACTCTGCGCTTGACTTCTTTGCTGCCATTTGAGACAATATATCCTCTGGTTTCTGTAGCTTGGTTCTTAGGAACTCCTGCTACCAGACGGCTTGTTTAACATTTCCTTTGGATGACCCTCCTCCTCCTCCTCTTCTTCCTGCCTTCCTTCAGGGCTCTCTTCTCTGTTCAGCCCTTGTGTCTCGTTATTTTTCTGTTCCTCTGACTCTACTGCCCTCAGCCAACTCAAGGACTCCTACGACTCCCTTACTGACCATATCTATAGTACTTCCTTCCTGAACATCTGCGTGGTGCTAGTCCTGTCCCTTCTTTCAAACTGCTCTTCAAAACCCAGCTATTCTGCATATCCATTTAGTCTGCATTCCTGTCACCAATCTTGAAACGTGCGTACCTGCAATCTTCCCTCCTTCTGCTGGCTTTTCTCCATCATCTGTCTTGGATTGTAAGCTCCTTGAGAGCAAGGAGCTCTCTGTTTTTATGAAGAAAACACTGAAAGGTCTCTTTTATACAGATTCTACCTCTTTCGTAATACTCATCCCATAGAACCTGGGATCATACCATGAAGATGATTGATTAAGGACAGATAAAAGGAAGTACTTCTTCACACAACGCATAGTTAAACTATGGAATTCGGTACCCCAAGATGTAGTAGTGATGGCCACCAATTTGGGTGGCTTTAAAGGGGGATTAGATAAGTTCATGGAGGATAAGGCTATCAAAGGCTACTAGTCCTGGTGGCTATATGCTGCATCCAGTATCAGAGGCAGCGTGCCTGTGTACACCAGTTGCTGGGGAACATAACCGGAAGGGTGCTATGGCACTCATGCCCTACTTGTGGGTTTTCCATGGCCAGCTGGAACAGAATGTTGGACTAGATGGACCCTTGTTCTGATCCAACATGGCTCTTCTTACATTCTTATGGTGCTACAGAACCTGGTGGCTTTTCCTTTGTCTTGCTTCTCAGACTTCCTTTCTGCATTGTAATTGCTGTACAGCAGCCCTTTTTGCCTTTCTGTAATGGTCAGCTCATCACATCTCAGTCTCTATCATCTCATTCAGAGTGTAATTGTTAACTGAGCATTGTATCATTATGATTTATTTACTATAAAGATTTCTCCCCTGCCTCTCTAATACGTATGTATTACCCAAGGTGGCTTACAATAATTAAATTTGCGCTAGGAAAATAGAACAACAATAAAAACATAATAGAGAAAAGCATGACAAATGAAATACGGTCTTCAATAAAATCACCTTAACGAGCTGAAATAAAAACTTCACAAGCCAATAAAAACATCTCCACAAGCCAACAGAAGGCAGTTGGAGAAGAGGTCACACAAACCTTGTGGGGCAAGCTGTTCCATGATACTGGTGTGGCCACTGAGAAAAGCTGGAGCTAGTGCAGAACTCAGCAGGTTGGCTGTTATTGGGAGTTGCCCCTTTTCAGCATGCAACTCTTTTGCTGGGGGAACTGCACTGGCTGCTTATTTGTTACCAGGCCAGGTTTAAGGTTCTAATACTAGTGTACAAAGCCCTAAACAACTTGGGACCAGGATACCAGGATTGTGAACTGCCCAGAGAGCTTTGTGAATCGCTCAGAGAGCTTCGCCTGTTGGGTGGTATAGAAATGAAATAAATAAAATAAATACCTGAGAGAGCCCCTTCTCCCTTACCAACCCGCCCAGTCACTGAGGTCATCAGAGGGCATGTTCCTGGTGGTTCCACATGGACCTATGGCCTGACTGGAGTCTACCTGGAGAGGAGCCTTCAGTGTGGTGGCTCCCTTCCTGTGGAAGTCCCTGCCCTGGAGGTTAGGCAGGCACCAATACTGGGTTGTTTTCAGCACCTCCTGAAAACAACTCTTTTCCAGGAAGCCTTCCTTGGTTAACCAGCCTCGGTTTTATTGGCACTCTGTTTTTATCTGTTTTTTAAGGAATAATTTAAATACCATGTTTCGTTCTTTTTATCTTTTGTTCATTTGATCTCTTGTTGTTCACCAGTCCAGTATCTGTTTAGATGTGGAGCGGTATACAAATGTTGTAAATAAATAAAGCCCTATCCCTAGTCCCAAGCAACTGTGCTTCAACCATGGATGGGCCAGAGAGGACAGCTTCCTCACTTGATCATAATGAGCAAGCAGGCTGATATGGGAGGAGGCAGTTCCTGGGCCCAGGCCTTTAGGTTATTGCCAACAGAACTGCACATGGAAATGCAGGATAAGTATAATATGATCCCATGAGCAAGCACTCACTAACATCCTTGGCTGGACCAACAGAAGTCTCTGAAGACTCTTCAAAGGTACCCCATGTATAACACATTGCACTAACCTAATCCAGATGTCACTAAGGCAGTCTTTCCTAGCCTGGTGCCCTCCAGATGTGTTGGACTGCAGTTCCCATCATGCGTAGCCAGCATGGCCATAGCCCTGATAGTAGTAGAAGAGGATTGTAGATGCACTTTTCCACCTGGCCTGGTTCGCACAAAGTGGTAACCCGGGGTTTGTTCCTGGTTTCTAACTCTGGCTTGTCGGGCGAGAGACAAGGCAGAGTTTTGGGTTCCGATGTAACACTTGTTACAATACAGCATCCCTGGCTTGTTTCGCCACACCTGCTGGCAAAGAGGAGCCAAGCAGGGAGCGTCCAAGTCATGTGAACTAGCACACTGGCTCGGTCATGTCACCCAGGGTTTTTAAAAATCCTCGGGTACTTTTGTCTGCAAACAGGGCCTCTGTTTGCATTCCCAAGGCAGTTGCTATTCTGTTGCAGCTGTGAGCGTATCAAGCATGTGGCAAGGTGTAACCCAGGTCTTGTGTCTTGTATATGCCCCAAGGATTGTATCTTGTGCAAGCCAGCTCTATGTTCTTCCTCAAAAATCCCCCCTTTTTTGTTTCGGTATCAGTTACTGTTCCTCTTTGCAGAGAAAGCCATAGAATTTATTAATGAGGAATCTTCCTTTAAAATGGGCCATAAGAAATTAAGATAGCTAGTTGTGCAATAGGTCCTGGTTTGGGGAGGATCTGGGAATACGTACCTCTAGTGAAAATTTTGTGGCTGAGTTGGGGCCATACACCTTGGGTGTATGTTATGAGTTTAACATTTATCCCACCCCCAAAGTTGTACAATCTCAAGCTGGAAGAATTTGAGATCACTTATACATAAAACCCAGTTCATTTCCTTCCTTTTCTTACTCTGATGCATATTTTAGCAGCTGTGACTTTTGTCAGCAATATGTAGTTGTGTTTACTCGCTCTCCTTTTAGCTGTTGAAAGTTTGATATTAATATTTTACATCTGCTGAGTGTATTTTAATCAAAGCTAGTGCTTTGCCTTTAAAGATGGCAGAAGAGAGAGGGAAATTGGGTTACACTTCCCAGCAGTGCTTTGATGGGACAGTTGTTGGGGAACATCTGTTGAGCTAACAGTTCCCACTTGCATTGTGTTCAACGCTTAGCACTGTAGCTGGCCAGTCTGACTGTGGCATTAGGGCTGGACTCACTATTCGGGTAAGTAAGCTGTATTATAGAGCCTGAGCAAAAATGGTGTCAGGAGCACCCCTGCTGCCTTCTGAAATCCTCAAGTAGACAGAATCAACACGCAGACAAAAGGGCTCTTTTCCAAGGCTTTATTTCCATTCAACCTAATGACGCTTACAGATGCTAATTGCCTGAGACTAAGTGGAAAACTCAAAGGAGCAGCCTACCAGGGGATTCTAAGCGTTAGGAAGTCAGTTGGCCTCTGTTTGGAGAAAAGCGAGGCAAGTCTCTGAACTTAAGGAGTAGAAGTAGAGCTTCTTCCCCTTTCCCGTGGAGCCTCAGGGTGCAGCTGTTGTCATCGCACCAATCGGGCTGAGCGCCTCTTCTTGGCGCCCGCCACCTCTTGCTTGTCTCTGCGCCTCCGCCTAGCGCCTAGAAGCTCAGGTTGTCCCTCCCTCTCCATACCAGGGTCACTGTCACTCCCAGGAATGTGAGCAGGGGAGGGGCTCTCCCTCCAGCTGCACCTCTGAAAAACGAGCGGGTTCCTCTCCCACGGATTGTATCTCTTCCTCAGAATCAGAGCTGCTTTGGGACTCTATGGGCTCAGATCCAACCCTGACAAATGTTTGTCATGATTGCAGTTATCCAGGGCCATGTTAGCATAAAGATGTAGGTCAATATATCACTCCCCTTAACATATTCTTTTCCCTCTCGACTGGAGGATCTGAATGCTAGATGTAGTTTCCTTTCAGATGACTGTGACTTTAATATTGGCCAGTGTAAATGAACTCTCCATGAGCGTCTCAGAGGCTGTTTGGGAGAGCCAGTGTGATATATCAATTAGGTTTTCAGACCAGGACTGTGGAGACCTGGGTTCAGTGCCCACTGGTTGTCCTTAGGCTATCTCTCAGCCTAACCTACCTTGCAGGATTGTTAACATAAAATGAGGAACCATGCATGCCACGTGGAGCTCCATGGGCTGAAAGGGTGAATCTAAATGAAGTATCTATCAAAGCCATATCTATCAAAGCAATATGTCAGGAATTATTTTCTCAAGGATGGGAAGGTCTTGTATGTACTCTGTGTGTGTTTGTGCGTGCATCATTCATTTGAAATCATGCATACACACAATATTGTGAATGGATATCCTGACATTACAAGGAAAGTAATGTATGAGACATTTCCTTCTGCTTTGTTTTGTGTTGCGCATAGCGTGGCATTACTTTGCCAGGCTGAGACTAGTGAAGGCTACTTGGACCTCTGCTGGCAACATTTACTTTAGCCCTTCACCTTACGTATATGAATGTAAGAAAAAGCCTGCTGGATCAGACCAAGGGTCCATCTAGTTCAGCAACTTGCCTCCAACAGTGGCTGGCCAGATGCCTTTGAGAAGTCTATAAGCTAGGCATGGAGGCAAAGCCCAGCCTGAATGATGCCCAGCCCCAAACTTGGAGGCTGCCATGGCTAATATTAGCTATTTGGCTAACCATTAGACCTATTTTTTTTGTTTGGGGTATTTAATATCCAGCTCGTCCATCCAGAAGGACTCCCAAAGCAGCTTACAAAAATACACTTAAACCAGTGGATGGATGGATGGATTTCTTTCTTTCTTTCTTTCTTTCTTTCTTTCTTTCTTTCTTTCTTTCCCAAGTAAAATAACACACTGAAGCTGTTAGAGCAGTGATACATTCAGAAACAGAGATTAAAACCAAAAAGCCAAAAGGATTTTAAAATTTGGGCAAATAAAAAAGGGGGTTTTTTGGCACTGAAAAGACATCAGACTCGATTCTAGGTGAGCCTCCCTGGCAAGAAACTTCTAAAAAACAAGATGCTGCAACCAAAAAAGGCCATGTCCTCCATTAATTTGCTGAATTCCCCCCCCCTCCATCTAAACCAGTGGCCATTGCATTGTGCAGCAGCAAATACCAGAAGTAAATGATGCGTTGTGTGGAGAAGCGCTTCCTTGGTCTGTCCTGAATGCCGTTGTTTCATTGTATGTTTAACGTGAGTTCTAGAGTTTATGAGACGGAGAGGAAGATTTCTCCCTATCCACCTTCTTCACACTATGCATAATTTTATAACCCACTGTCCTGTCTCCTTCCCACCCCCTCTACCCCACCCCCTGGGCAGTCCGTTCCAATCTGGCTTTCAGTCTAGACATGGGACAGAAACAGCCTGGACAGGGGAATGCACCCCAGCCAGATTTCCCAAGCCTCTCGGTGGCGTTCATTGCTGGCAGTCATGGTATCCTTCTTGATTGTCTGGGAGGCATGGTGTTACAGTGGTGCTCACGGACTTTCGTTCCACTTGGTGGCCTTTGGCTTTTGGGTGCCACAAGGTTCCATCTTGTCCCCTATTCTTTTTAACATTTACATAAAAGCAGTAGGGGAAGTTATCCAGAGTTTTGGACTAAAGTGTCATCATATGCAGATAATACACAGTTCTACCTCTGTTTCCATCTCCTCCTCCTCCTCTTCTTCTTCTTCTTCTTCTTCTTCTTCTTCTTCTTCTTCTTCTTCTTCTTCTTCACACAGCGTTAATACTATACTAATAGTATAAATAGTATAGTATAAACACAGTATTAATACAAGACTAAACACAAATACTACTAAACAGAGTATTAATACAATACTTAACACAAATACTGCTAAACACAGTATCAATATAAGACTAAACACAAATACTACTGAACAGAGTATTAATACAATGCTGTTGTTCAGTCGTTAAGTCGTGTCCGACTCTTCATGACCCCATGGAAGGCATGCCAGGCCTTCCTGTCCTCTGCTCTCTCCCGGAGCATGCTCAAGTTCATATGCATTGCATCGGTGGTGCTATCCAGCCATCTCATCCTCTGCCGTCCCCTTCTCCTTTTGCCTTCAGTCTTTCCCAGCATCAGGGTCTTTTCCAGTGAGTTTTCTCTTCACATTAGGTAGCCAAAATATTTGAGCTTCAGCTACAGTATCTGTCCTTCCAATGAGCACTCAGGGTTGATTTCCTTTAGGATGGACTGATTTGACCTCCTTGCAGTCCAGGGGACTCGTAAGAGTCTTCTCTAGCACCACAGTTCGAAGGCATCAATTCTTCGGCGTTCAGCCTTCCTTATAGTCCAGCTCTCACAGCCATACATTACTACTGGGAAACCATAGCTTTGATTATACGAACCTTTATCGGCAAGGTGATGTCTCTGCCTCTTACTATGCTGTCTAGGTTTGCCATAGCTTTCCTCCCAAGGAGCAAGCGTCTTTTAATTTCATGGCTACAGTCACCGTCTGCGGTGATCTTGGAGCCCAAGAAAATAAAATCTGTCACTGCTTCCATTTCTTCCCCTTCTATATGCCAGGAAGTGATGGGGCCAGATGCCATGGTCTTAGTTTTTTTAATGTTGAGTTTCAAACCAGCTTTTGCACTCTATTCTTTCACCCCCAACAAGAGGCTCTTTAGCTCCTCTTCGCTTTCTGCCATTAGGGTGGTATCATCTGCATATCGGAGGTTCTTGATAATTCTCCTGGCAATCTTAATTCCAACCTGTGATTCATCCAACCTGGCGTTTCTCATGATGTACTCTGCATATAAGTTAAATAAGCAGGGTGACAATATACAGCCTTGACGTACTCCTTTCCCAATTTTGAAACAAGTGGTTTTTCCATGTCTGGTTTTTACTGTTGCTTCTTGGCCCTCGTACACTTTCTCAGGAGACAGGTAAGGTGGTCTGGTACTCCCATCTCTTTAAGAATTTGCCACAGTTTGTTGTGATCCACACAATCAAAGGCTTTAGCATAGTCAATGAAGCAGAAATAGACATTTTTCTGGAATTCTCTTGCTTTCTCCATGATCCAACGAATGTTGGCGATTTGATCTCTAGTTCCTCTGCCTCTTCGAAACCCCGCTTGTACTTCCGGTAGTTCTCGGTTCGCATACTGCTGAAGCCTAGCTTGTAGGATTTTGAGCATCACCTTGCTGGCATGTGAAATGAGCACAATTGTACGGTAGTTTGAACACTCCTTGGCATTGCCCTTCTTTGGAATTGGAATGTAAACTGACCTTTTCCAGTCTTGTGGCCACTGTTGAGTGTTCCAAATGTGTTGGCATATTGAGTGCAGCACTTTAACAGCATCATCTTTTAGGATTTTAAATAGCTCAGCTGGAATACTGTCATCTCCGCTAGCTTTGTTGTTAGTAATGCTTCCTAAGGCCCACTTGACTTCACTCTCGAGGATGTCCAGCTCAGGTTCAGTGACCGCACTATCATGGCTATCAGGGACATTCAGATCTTTCCTGTATAGTTCTTCTGTGATGCTGATGCTGGGAAAGACTGAAGGCAAAAGGAGAAGGGGACGGCAGAGGATGAGATGGCTAGATAGCATCACCGATGCAATGAATATGAACTTGAGCACGCTCCGGGGGAGAGCGCAGGACAGGAAGGCCTGGCGTGCTATGGTCCATGGGGTCACGAAGAGTCGGACACGACTGAACGACTGAACAACAACAAAACACAAATACTGCTAAACACAGTATTAATGCAAGACTAAACACAAATACTACTAAACAGAGTATTAATACAATACTAAATGCAAATACTACTAAACACAGTCCAGTTGTGGAGCTAGCGGAAATACAACATAGGGCCTTTTTAGTAGTGGCACCTTGACTCTGGAACTCCCTCTCTTGAGAGATATGCCTGGCTCCCTCCCTTTTCTCTTTTAGGCAGGCCTTAAAGACTTGCTTATTTCAAACTGCCTTTGGATAGTACATTGGATTGGTTTAATTTATAATTACTCTTATGATAATTTGTGATGTTATTTGGGTTGTTTGATGTAGTTGTGCTGCCATAATTCTTGGGTTTTAATGTTAGATATTGATGTTTCATTATTATTTGGTTTAAACCATTTTTTTTAGGGAAATTGCTTGGGGAAGTCTTTAAGCCTTGAAAAGTGGCATATAAGTCTTTAAATAAATAAGATGAAAAGCCTCCAGTGCTGTGGCATCTCCTTTTGGTTGCCTCCTTTTGCGCCTCTACGAGTTTTGGAATATCCTTTTTGAGATGGAACAGTCTGGAGAAAGGGATCCTTCTTTTGGTTCTACTGCCAGGGCCTGGTGCTGTTTACATGGGAATATGAGCACTTGCTAGTTTAGGGATTTGGCCTGTGTGGTCTAGTGCCCACGGCTGACTCAAATTTTAATAATGAATCAATTAATCCTGGAAGCAGGTTTTTTTCCCCTTCAAGTCTGATCTCACTTAAAGCTGTTTTATATATTCAGCACATCCTCACACTTGATGAAACTTCCTTTCTCTTTACATGTGTGTGAAGTTATCAATCACTTCTATTTTCTTTTTTCTTTCTTTTTTAAAGCAGTTCCTTTCTCTCCCCCCCGCCCCCGATGATTTAGTCATGTCACTTTTTGTGGCTTGTTTTGTCAGAACTTTAAACCTCTGGTTTTCCATAGACTGCCTAACTGACATTCCTCCCCCCGCCTCCCCAATCCCGTTCCCAGTGGTCGTCTATCACCATCAGTTAACCACAGGATGAGAATGGAAAAGGCTGAAAGATAACCTTTTTGTCCTTTTTTGTAAAGGACTTTTAAAACAGTAGTGGCAACAGGAAAACGTTCAAGACCCATAAATGCAACTTATTTTTACTCCCGAGTGTTGAAAAATGCAGGTGGTGATTTGCAAAGAAATGCTCAAAGAGTAAAGGGCTTTTACACAATTGCATCCACTGAATACACCCAGGTGTTTAGCACCTTACAGGCTATAGTATTTGCAGTTCAAGTCTTCACGTGCTTACAGTTACGTAGCCAAAACTGCACTACCCAGGCACAAGTGGTGCAGAAATACCACCCCCAAAAAATCTTCAGGGAAAAAAAACCCTTAAGAGTATGTGGGGCAACGTCAAACAGCCCAATGACATATGGAATGCTGGCTGAGAGGGGGGAAAAAACTAAAAAGGTGGGAGGAGGATATGAAACATAGATATAAAAGGGTAGAGAGAACCATTATATATTCTGCAGAGGTCACTTCCTGGTTCATAGTGAGAAGCTATTTCAAAATTGCCCCAGGGACAGAAGTGAAAGCTCCCCATAGAAATCAGTGGAGAAATCCAAGATTTTAATGTACCTGAGATTGGTCACCACTGTGTCCACATACCTCAACCCCAAGTGGGGGGGACCCCAAACAGCCTAGTTAGGATGCAGCAAGCTCTGGCAGCATGGAATTCTGACTGACTGTTGGGTGGGGAGTGAAAAATTCAGGAGGATGGGAGCGGAATGTAGTGGCTGGACCATAAAACAAAAGCACTCCATGCTGTAATATTTTTTTGCAGGGCCCCAATTGCATGCAGTTAATTCAGTCTGAAAAGGCTTACTCGGGCGCATAATTTGTAAAACCCGTTTATATCCCTCTTCTCCATTGGCATGCTGCTTCCTCCTCCCTTCTCCCTGCGCCAGTTCCTCCCTATCTTTGCCTTTCACAGTTGACTCAGTTTAGCAATAAATATGCACCCACCATAACGTTAACCAAGGTTAGCTGGAAACAGGAGTTTGCAATCATGGTTATTAGCACTGGGCTTGCAAACTCTGATTTGCTACTAACCATAGTTAGCATTAAAATTGGCAGGGAAAGCAATCCTATGGCCACTAGATGCTGTCCAGAGGGCCATAGGATTTTTCAGTTTCTGTGCTCCGAACTCAGACAGCACTTCGAGCTCGGAGCCAGGAAACCACACTCCCCTCCCCCTCGTAGCCTGCATGGAGATACTCGTGGCAGCTGCCTCTCGGTGCTCATAAAACGGAGTGTGGAGAGGGCAAAAAGGGGGTGTTCCTGGGGATGGGAGGAGACCATGGAAACCCCTTTATGCTGCTTCCTACAGGGTCTCCAGACCCGTTCCTGGCCCCTCTCCGTAGCCCTGGCTAGATGTGCGAAATCATGCGTCTAGTCAAAAATGCAGGGCAGGCGGAGCGGGGAGGAGAGGGGCCCCTCCCTGCTCTCCCTGCACAGGAGAGTCGCCACAACTTTGGAGGCTGGCAACTGCCTCGACAGGATTGCACCCTAACTAGGGTTAGGAGATCAGGGAGTTCGCCTGGTGCAGATATAACACAATTGTCACTGCATAAAACAAATGTAGCAACCATAAGAAACCAATTTATTTATTTATTAAATTTCTATACCGCCCAGTACCCGAAGCTCATGCAAAATGATTCTACATGGAAAATTGGAGGGCTGGATTTGGCCCCTCCCTTTGCTGCTGCCAGTTGATGTTCTAGGAGGGCAGCAGCAGTGATGAAAAAATGGGTTCTTGAGGCTGAATATTGGACTGTTTGTGCAATTTTTAAAAATGTATCTACAGATATATTTTACATTAAAGCTAAGGGTTGAATAAAGAGTTTTCTCCCATGTATACTCTGTATGCATGTGTCTTTTAAAAAAATCAGTGAGAATAAATTCACTATTTGAAATTCCTTATTTTAACTTAATTGTCCACTTGCCACTAATTATAGGAAACACAGAGATTAGGAAATGCCAGCAGCATATAAATTTATAGATGGGCCATTTCTATTCTTATCCCTGCAAAGAATAAGGGCTTTGTCATCGCATGCTGTTGAGTGATGTAGCATAATTCTTCATATTTCTGGCTTCCTTGAAGATATCTTTGGGCACTGTTTCTAATATTATTATCATTAGCAACTAACATGAACCTTTGCTTGGAGAGCAGCGGGGTTCTATTCTTTCACCAGTGCAGGTTTGGTGATATCTTCTCTGAGATATCTCTGACTGTTTCCCCCATGGGATAGGTTCCAGGTTTTTAATAAGTGGGGATGCAAGAGGAAGACTGTGATAAATGTTTAATTATATGTTCCAGTGTTATGTACGTACATTCCATGCAAGTGTGGAAAAAGTGCAACATTCAGACTTGGGCCCAGAATTCAGTAACTTCAGAAGCTCTGCTTTCAGTTTTGGTGGTGGTAGGACCCCAGGTTTCTATCTGTAATAAGTCAGTTTGCTTTGCCTTATCATAAAGATATTTATATCCCATCTTTTCAGGAAATTGCTCTAAACAGAGGCTTTCAGCAGAAATATTAAAATTAATCACAGAAACAATACAATAAAAATAAAAAATCAGCAGGTAAAACGATAATACATTTAAAAGGCAGTGGAATGAGCCAACAGGAAGGAGACTAATTTTAAGTCAACTCATCAATGGCAGAAGGTAATGAAAAGGGTCAAACATCATGAAAAGCTAGAAAGTCACAAGAGAACAGGGTGGACTTTCCCTGGCACCTGAAAAATGGCAAAGAAAGTGCCAGGTGGGCAAATCTAGGGGAGAAATTCCATAATTTGAGCATCCCTACAGTGGCTTAGTGGTTAAGACGCTGAACTGCAGACTGGAACGTCGGCAGGACAGCAGTTCAAGACCCGAGTGCCGCGTGACGGAGTGAGCTCCCGTCTTCAGTCCCAGCTCCTGCCAATCTAGCAGTTCGAAAGCAAGAAATTGCAAGTAGATAAATAGGTGCTGCTTCGGCGGGAAAGGTAACAGCGCTCCATGCACCTTGGTGTTCAGTCATGCCGGCCACATGACCACGGAAGCATCTTCGGACAGCGCTGGCTCTTCGGCTTAGAAATGGAGATGAGCACCACACCCTAGAGTCGGACACGACTGGTTGGGGACACCTTTACCTTTTTTACAGAAAAGGCCCTATGTCCTGTGGCCTCCCACCTTACCTCTAAAGAAGGGCCCAGCACTGGGAGGAGGCCTTCAGAAGAATTTTATTTTTACTTATTTAAAGGCGCAATTCTATACATGTTTAGACAGAAAAAAGGCCTACGACTCTCAGCATTCCCCTGCCAGCTCTGCCTTCTTTCTGTCTAAACATGCATAGGATTGCGCCCTAAAATGACTTTTAAGCTGCCTTTCACGGTGGAACTCTCTCACCTCTCGAAGTATGGTGTAAGAGAACCTTACTTTTGTTAGCAGGTTCATGCAGGAGAAGGTGATTCTTTAGATCAGCCTTCCCTACCCTGGTGATCTGCAGATGTGGCCATGGCTGGGAATGCTGGAAGTTGTAGCTCACACTTCTGGAGGGCACCAGATTTGGGAAGGCTGCTTTAGCTACCCAGATTCCAAGTTGTTCAGAGCATTAGTGTTCTGTTCTTTGAAAGAGCAGGAGTAGTTATACTCTGATAATCAGAACTGGCTTTGTTGTTTGTTATAAGAACTTTCTTCCTATGAGGATTGTGTGGAGATAACTATTTTTGCAAGGAGAGGTGGGACTTCTGAAGGGTGTGGAGGAAGGGGTGAGTCCCCATGGGATACGTAGGTGGTATCGGGCAGGTTTCGGTGTCCTGTGGTAAGTGAACAGTATTGGACTTGGATCCCCATTTAGCCATGAAACTCTCTAGGTGATTTTGGGCCAGGCTCCGTCTCTCATAAGCACAGAGCCCTGCTGGATTAGACCAAAGGCACAACCAGATGCCTTTGGGGACCTTTCAATCGGAAGTATGTCAGGGTCTTCGGGGTTTGCATCAGGGGAAGCCTGGCCTACCTCACAGGGATGTTGTGCAGATGAAATAAGAAGTACGTGTAACTCTTTGAAAGGCTAGATACAAATGTGGATAATGGTCTGACTAGATGTAATATAACACATTCTGTTTTGTCCTCCCCCCACAATAAATTTGTTTTATTTCAGTAGCAAGAGAGAATGTATGTGTGTATATAAGTGAAAGGAATAATACAGCAAGGCTCCAAAGAACAGCCTCAAGAAAGAAGATTGAGGTTCATTAAGAGAATAAAACTGCCACAGCATTTTTATCTAAATTTCCATGTATCCAAGCACAAAAGGCATTCACAATCGCCATTCCAAGATACAGCTATTCTTGGTGGGTGGAAAATAATAGAGCAGATGTTGGAAGCCCACCCAGTGAAACACGAAAAGTAGGGCAAGCCTTTAAGAATGGGGGGAATGCGACTTGAGCAGAAATGTTAACTTTTCAGAAACGGGCCTCATAGGAGAAGGGGGGTGGACACATCTAAAACACAACCCACACTCCCTGTGGAGATCCACATATATCCAAATGTTTTGATGGATTTCTGTGTTCTTTCATTGCAATATTGCTACATATTCTCCAGGCACTGCTTGGTATTAAGGTTCCATTTTATTGTTCCCTGGCTTTTATGTCCATCTGTCACTGAAATCTGGGCTTGCCTAATTTTCCCATTCTCTCCCCACCCCCACCCCTGGCAAAATCAGTCCTACAGAGTTTGGTATGTTTTTTTAAAGGAAGCTCCCTTTAGTCAACTGGACATGTTGGTGAATTTCTGCCATTTTAGCTAAAACGATGTAGCTAGTTGATATCAGGGTTTGGAAATGGGGGCAGAAATGGGCTATATGAACTCCGGAGCCATAGCTGAAGTGATCAGGGGTATGACTATATAGACGGTTCACAAGCCATTTCTGTTGACGCACACAGAATAGTTGCTTTCCCTTTGTGGTAAATCAGGTCACCTGAAGCTTAGCCCCCTCCTCTCACCAGTGACTGTCTTGGAGGGACAGAAATAGGGAAGGTTGTGATATGGAGAATCACAGCGCCAACCATGTGGGGTCACTGTGTGTGTGTTAAAAAAACTGAGATTATGAGAAAGGAAATGCAAATGAATTGTTCTAATTTGATGGATTGGGTATATCCAAACCTACAAGCTCCAAAGCCTTGAAAATGCAAAGTAGCTTGGCTTCTGTTTGCAAATGGTTTGCTTTCAACATGGTCGACTGTGGTATCCTCCTGGACTGATTCCGTGAGTTGGGGATACTGTTTTGCAGTGGTTCGGCTCTTACTTGCGGGGTCAGTTCCAGAGAATAATTTTGGGTGACTGTACCTTGGCCCCTTGGCAGTTGAACTGTGGGGTCCCACAGGTCACAGTTTTGTCCCCAATGTTATTTAATATCTGTATGAAGCCATTGGGAGTGGTCATTAGCCGATGTGGGGCAAGGTGTCACCAATATGCTGACGACACCCAGCTCTATTTCTCTGTGGCATCTGAAATGGGAGAGGCCATGAATGTTCTGAACCAGTGCCTACATGCAGTTATAGATTGGGTGACAGCTAATGAACTGAAGTTGAATCTTGATAAGGCAGAGTTTCTGTGGGTGGGTGGTTCCCAGGTCCAGCAGTTGGGGTGTTTGCCTGTTCTGGATGGGGTTGCATTCCCTCTGAAGGAGCAGATACTTAGTTCGGGGGTGCTCCAGGGTCCATCCCTGTCACTGGTGGCACAGAGTGCCCATTACCAACTTCAGTTGGTGCACCAGCTATGCCTGTTCCTAAATAAGGATAGCCTAGCCACAGTGATCCATGCGCTGGTAACCTCACAATTATATTACTGTAATGCTCTCTCTGTGTGGGACTGCCCTTGTGCCTGGTTCGGGAGCTGCACCTAATGCAGAGGCTAGGATACTCAGTGGAGCACCTAGCTATTCACACATTGCCTGTACGAGGGTCAAGAAGAAACAGTAAGAACTGGACATGGAACAACTGATTGGTTCAAAATTGGGAAAGGAGTACAACAAGGCTGTATATTGTTGCCCTGCTTATTTAATTTATATGCAGAGTACATCGTGAGAAACGCCGGGTTAGATGAATCACAGGTCGGAATTAAGATTGCCAGGAGAATTATCAGCAACCTCAGATATGCAGACGATACCACCCTAATGGCAGAAAGCGAAGAGGATCTAAAGAACCTCTTGTTGAGGGTGAAAGAGGAGAGTGCAAAAGCTGGTTTGAAACTCAACATTAAAAAAACTCAGATCATGGCATCTGGCCCCATCACTTCCTGGCATATAGAAGGGGAAGAAATGGAAGCAGTGACAGATTTTACTTTCTTGGGCTCCAAGATCACAGCAGATGGTGACTGTAGCCATGAAATTAAAAGCCCCTTGCTCCTTGTGAGGAAAGCTATGGCAAACCTAGACAGCATAGTATAAGAAGCAGAGACATCACCTTGCCGACAAAGGTTTGTATAATCAAAGCTATGGTTTTCCCAGTAGTAATGTATGGCTGTGAGAGCTGGACTATAAGGAAGGCTGAGCACCAAAGAATTGATGCTTTCGAACTGTGGTGCTGGAGAAGACTCTTACGAGTCCCCTGGACTGCAAGGAGGTCAAATCAGTCCATCCTAAAGGAAATCAACCCTGAGTGCTCATTGGAAGGACCGATACTGAAGCTGAAGCTCAAGTATTTTGGCCACCTAATGCGAAGAGAAAACTCCCTGGAAAAGACCCTGATGCTGGGAAAGATTGAAGGCAAAAGGAGAAGGGGACGGCGGAGGATGAGATGGCTAGATAGCATCACCGATGCAATGAATATGAACTTGAGCACGCTCCGGGAGAGAGCGGAGGACAGGAAGGCCTGGCATGCTATGGTCCATGGGGTCACGAAGAGTCGGACACGACTTAACGACTGAACAACATTACTCCTATGCTAAAAGAACTGCACTGGCTGCCTGTTAGCTATGGAGCTATGCTCAAGGTTTTACTGATGACATTCAAAGCCCTAAACAGCTCGGGCCCAGGATACTTAGCGGACTGCCTTCCCCTATATGCATCCAGTTGATCCCTGAGATCTTCTCAGGATGCCTTGTGGATCATTCCATGACCAACAGTGTGTCGTCAAGTAGCGGCATGTAAGTGGGCCTTCTCAGTAGCAGCACCGACCCTCTGGAACCCTCTCCCACGTGTGATCCGAGAGGTGGAAACTGTGGCCAACTTCGACGCCTCTTGAAGTAAACCTGTTTACTCAGGCTTTCCCTGTTGTGTAATTGCACTGCTCTGTTTTACTGTTTTTGTAATGTTTTGTTAAATGTATTATTTTATATTGCCTGTCTACTGGCTTTTGTATTGTATTGTATTTATTTCTTGTGTAAAGCACTTAGATATCTTATGATATCAAGTGGTGTATAAGGAGTTTAAATACAATAAATAAATAAATAAATAAATAAATAGGGGGTGGGAGTGTTTCCAAAGGGTTGGGGATGTGTGACTTCAGAGCTCTCCCCCACCTCCCCCGGCTTGTGGACGTTGTGTTCCTCCTTTGCACTGGATGGCACTTCCTCCTCATATCTGTGTAAAGTTTTGATTCTAAACAAGACATCCCTCACCCACCCCTGGGTGCAGCATGGAAGGAAACGGGGAGCAAGCTGTTCCCCACTGAAAGCATCTCTCCCACCCTCTCTTCTGATCCTGTTGCTCCCCCCGCTTTCTTCCTTGCTGGTATTGGGGGAAGAAGATGGGTGGAGGGTGCTAATAGAACGGATCAAAGCTCCAGCTACTGGGACCATGCAGTGTATAAAGGGTGTTGCATCAGGTGATGAAATGGGGCAGGTGGGGGGGGGAGTTCCTGGCTTCCTTTGCACCCCCCCCCCCATCAGGTTATGTACACTTCAATGCTGGGGAATGCATTGCTTAGAACTGATTAAACACAAGGAACACGAGAGGCTTTCAGCACTCAGAAAGCACCATATAAATGCTAAATACAGCTAGTTAGAACATTTGTCTTTATGTCAGGCTCTTAAAAGTCAAAGAGTCTGGTCCACGCAGCATGACACCAAGGAACAGAACCCAGGGTGGGGGATTTGCAGATGGGGGCAGACCAAGTGTCTCCCATTGAATTCTATGGGTCAAAGCACATGGTCTTTAACAGCAGCTGAGAGTGAGGAAAAACCTGTCGCTTACAGCAGGTGCTGGGTTTATCAGGGACTGCCACTCCTGGGGGAAGGGTTCCTATCAAATTCAATGTTTCTGGGTGCACAATGTACAGAAATGCTTTACAGTTCCCCAGGAAATCTGCAATATCTAAAAGTTGCTCAGCCACAACACACTCTAGTCAGAAACAGAAGGTTGAACACAGGTCAGAGATTGGCCAGATTTTCCTAGTTCAACATTGGGTGGTTGTTTTTAAGTTAGTGACTTGCCTCTGCAGACGCTTATCCTCTCTTGTACAGAAGCATAGGCAATCTTAGTCAAAAGCCCATGTAGGTGTCCCTAGTTGGCTTTGGCTAACCATAGTGGACAAGGATCCAACTTCCATGTCATGACCTTCACAACCCAAGGTATTGTATCAACATCTTCGAGGGAGAGCTGGGCAAAACTATCCAGGCAGTTGCAGTGATTCTGACACTGGATATAGATACGGCATTAAGAGCGGTATCCCGGTCGGACCAAATGTGAGTGGCTGTATCAGCAAAGAAGCTAGCAAAGGTATTGCAGGGAGCCACAAGTTGATTTACCTTCTGGGGATTCCAGTGTAGAGTTCCAAGTTGCAGCTACCAGAAGAACTCTGCTTGGTGTGATTCTGCTGATGCAACAAGGGCAGAGAAGAAAGATTTCTTCACCGCCACCTCATAGGCCTGCAAATAGGCTTTATAGCATGCTTGGTCAGATTTGGTATGAGTTCCCCGCCAGCAGCATCAGGCACCAACATGCTTTGAGTTCCCCAGTTCCTCTATAAACCAGGAAATGGAGCCCTATAAGTCATGGGAAGAGATTTTAAGGAGTGATACTATCACTAGCCCTTTCCAGGGCATCAAAAGTTGCCAATGTAGGTCCCCCTGTCCCCCCAAACATTCTGAAAATGAAGTGGGTCTGTAAGTCTCCAAGAGTTCTGGTCTCCCAGCTGTACGGGGAGGGACAGCTATGTTAAAATGTGCATTGATCAGGTAGTGATCAGACCATGACAATAGTCTGCTATCCATGTCCCCAGAATCCTTCTCTGTGGAGGAAAGTAAGGCCAGTGTTTGCCCTTTTTTTATGCATTGGGCACAAAACATCCTGGGGCAGCCCCATAGTTTCCATAGAGGCTGTGAAGTTCTGTGATAAACCCATTCAAGATGGACTTGGAATGAATGTTTGAAGTCCCTCAACCTCATAGGCCTTCAACTATGGGACCATAGTTCAGTGGTAGAGCATCTGCTTTGCATGCAGAAGGTTTGATCCCTGGCATCTCTAGGTAGGGCAAGAAAAACTCCTGCCTGAAACCCTGGAGAGCCGCTGCCAGTCAGTTTCGACAATGGTGGGCTAGAAGGACCCACGGTCTGATTCACTATAAGGGAACTTCCTATGTTTCCCTCACAAACCAGGGGGCTTGTGACATCAAGCTTGAGACCGCCTCTGCCAGAGAATCCACTGGGCAGCCTTTCCCAACATGGCGCCCTCCAAATGTGTTGGATGGCAACTCCCATAATCTGGCTTGGAGATTAAGGGAGTTGTAGTCCAACACTTCTGGAGGGTAGTAGGTTGGGGAAAGCTGACACAGATGGTACACCAGTTTGTCTTTGGAACCCAACACCAGAAATGCACAGTGTCTGCACAGGGTACCTGTACAAGGGACAGATTCACAAAGATCAGCAGCTTTGATACATAGAATCATAGAATAGTAGGGTTGGAAGGGGCCTACAAGGCCATCGAGTCCAACCCCCTGCTCAATGCAGGAATCCAAGTCAGAGCATCCCTGACAGAGGGCTGTCCAGCCTCATCTTGAAGGCCTCCAGTGTGGGAGAGCCCACCACCTCCCCAGGTAATTGGTTCCATTGTCGTATTGCTCTTACAGTCAGGAAGTTTTTCCTGATGTTCAGCCGGAATCTGGCTTCCTGTAATTGAGCCCATTCTTCCGTGTCCTGCACTCTGGGATGATCAAGAAGAGATCCTGGCCTTCTTCTCTGTGACAACCTTTCAAGTACTTGAAGAGTGCTATCATATCTCCCCTCAGTCTTCTCTTCTCAAGGCTGAACATGCCCAGTTCTTTCCGTCTCTCTTCATAGGGCTTTGTTTCCAGTCCCCTGATCATCTTTGTTGCCCTCCTCTGAACCCTCTCCAGTTTGTCTGCATCCTTCTTAAAGTGTGGTGCCCAGAACAGGACACAGTACTCCAGATGAGGCCTAACCAGTGCTGAGTAGAGGGGAACTAGTACTTCCCGGGATTTGGAAGCGATGCTTCTATGAATGCAGCCCAAAATAGCATTTGCCTTTTTTGCAGCCACATCACATTGTTGGCTCATACCCTCTCTGGTCCCACAGTATGAAGTTTTGGTAAAACATGCCAAGCCTACAACCATCTTCAAAATAAGAACCTCCCTTCTTGGTTGTTTTAAAGTATAATTAAATTGAACAGCTGAAAATATTGGAGATACGAAAGGAGTTGATGAACAAATGGATTCTCTTACACTGACAACCAAAGGAGAACAGGTGCCACTTATGGGTTGGGGTTATTTCTTTCTTCTGCTCTCATCCAATTCAGACACACTTGACATATTGACTCATTAATTGTTATTGCAGTTGAACTTTATTGTGGTTTTTAAACATTGCATAAACCCAAGTTTATTGGCTACTTCCTATAAGTGTCAAGCACGGCCTGAAAATGAGTCAGAATTAACTTAGTATGATTTTATATAATGGAAAAGGAAAATGTAGCAGTTTGTATTTTTAGAAATCTAATGAAAAACACACACTATAATGATGATGTCTCTGTGAATACTTTATTAAAAAAATTAGAAGCACTATTTAATTACTTGAGATTAGTGCTGTTAAAAGTACGAGAATATGAAATGCAGGAATTTAATCTCTTAGCCAGACACACACAGATGATTCCCAGATGGAAAACAAGTGTCTCTTCTCATCTGTGCTGTGCTTCAATTATGATGAATGTCTGTGTTGCTCATCTTCTCCTCCATCAAACTGAGACTTGATGGAGGGGTGGGGTGGGGTGGGGGCGGTCAAGACTAGGGTGGACGAATCTGTCAATTTTGTTTTTGCTCAGTGCCTCATTTTTCTAACCTTATGTTTGTTTTGTCCTGTTTCCACATCAGCTTGCGATTTTTAAAAATAAAATGCATGAAAATTTATATGCATTTTCTTGCACAGTTCTCCAAATATATATATGCAAATTTCACCAATATATGCATTTTTTGTAAACAATTGCCCCTACAGTAATGTATTTCTGTACATTATGTTCATTCATATATGCATTTTTAAGCATGTTTTGATTGGCAAACTGCATTGCAAAATTTGGGAAAGTGCAAATATTGAAGTATAACTTGATTCTGAGAAGTGCAAATTATGAAGTGCAAATTATTGGTTTGAGAAGTGCAAATTATGTATTATGAATTTTTCCTTCATTCCTAGTCTAGACTCGTAATATATATGCTCAACAGGAATAATACAAGTTACAGGAGTAGTTTTATACTCTACAAATATATTCCCACATCCTAACACAGGTGAAATACATTCCCAGCCATGAAGGACCCACCTAAACCACCTATCTAAACAACTTTCACCATCAAGTAAATACTTTTTTATATCAGAAGGTTTTGATGTCTGCATGTTGTTGTGGCGTTTTGTTTTTAAAACTGAGGAGGGGGCACCTGAAGTGCTGCCATTGTTCAGTTAGTTATTTTAGGCCAGGGGTCAACAGAAACTCAATCTCCAGATATTTGGGACTTCAACTCCGAGCATTCCTGACCACTGGCCATGCTGTCTGGGGCTTCTGGGAATTGAAATCCAAAACGTCTGGAGATCTGCCCACCCCTGTTTAGGCTGTGTTTGTGGGGAGGTTACATTGAGCTGTGAATGTCATTGCATGGTAGTGCATGTTCAATTTTAATTTGATTTGCAATTTTGATGGCTTTTGGGTAGGGATGCTTGAGGAATTCTATATTCGTGATTTCTGACATGAACTGGCCTGATCCTTGCCACCCAGACTGATGTGCAGATCAGAACCTGGATTACCCTTCAGATTTTGGACTTCCCCAATTTTTGCAATGCAGTTCTTGGCTTAAAACTGTACCAAGATGCATTTAAGAATAGGTATTTTAGGATAATTTTATAGTTTCTGAGATACCAATTTATACGTGGTTTTTCATGTAGATTTTTTTAAAAAACTCACAGTAATGTGGAAAGAGGATGGAATGAATTTATGAATGAACAGATATGATACTGACATGAACCAGAAATTGACTGATTTGTCTGTCACTGCACCAGTTGAAGTTTCTGAACATTCTTGAAGGGCAGCCCCATGCAGGGTGCATTAAGGTAATCTAGACAAGGGGTGATTAAGGCGTAGATCACTGTGGTCAGATCTGCCTTTTCCTAAAAGGGATGCAGGTGGCATGCCTGCCAAAGCTGGGCAGGGCACGTGCTGTCACAGCTGCCACCTGGTCCTCCAGGAGCAATGCTGGGTCTAGAAGTACCCCCAAGCTGCAAGCCGGATCCTTCAGAGAGAGTGTATCTCCATCCAGAACGGGCTGTATCCTTGACTGGCTTGTCTACCGACCCAACAAAACTTCCATCTTGTCTGGATTGAGCCTCAGCTTGTTAGCCCTTACCCAATCCATCACCGTGTCCAGACAGCACTTCACTGTGTCCAGGCAGTTCAGGACTTCCGTAGTCTTCTTGGCATCATTGGGAAACAAGAGACACAGCTCAGTATCATCAGCATAGTGATGGAACCCAACCCCAATATTCCTTTGGGCAATTGTAATTATGGGGCTAGCGGTTGGTTGTTATGGATTAACTAACAATAAATCCGAGAAGAGTTGCCACCAAAGTTTAGCTATAGTGATATTTTGAGGCAAATTTGGAGTGTTCATCTTGAGGGAGGCATTCTTTTCAAGGGAAACTAAAAGAATTTCACCAAGAGTAGAACAATTACTTATTTTAAGGGATTTTTATCCCACCAGCAAGACTCTCCATGGAGCCCTTTGGAGGTGGTATGAAGAACGTCTCTCTTCTGGTGATGTTCATTCAGCAAAAGAAAAACACAGAATATGATGTCATGTTGAGAGTTTCTCCATCTCTGGCCCATTGTACTAGCTGCCTCTTTCAAGGATAGGAACACTCTCAACATCATGACATCCAGGGTTTCCAGATGCATATGCATGGGTGTCTGTATAAAAATGTGTCTACGTGCATGTCTGTCGTCTACATTACTGTGGGCAATGCCAGGGTGTATGCAGCAGTTGCCTTAGCTGGATAATGTGTGTAGCTGCCCTGTGTTACGTTTTCATTTCAAGGCTTACATTTCTTTGCTTATGATGAACATTAAATGAGGCTGTGTGTGCATCTTTGTGGAAAGAACACTATGCTTATTTGTAACTGGCCTTTATTGAGCTGCTTGTTTTACACAGTCTTATCCCCTTTTCAAAACCACCATATGTGGCGGAATGGCCACAGGGATTATATTCTTATTGCTGTTTTTAATCCCAAGCGCTGAATAATACAGGCACAATAAAGGTCTAAATGTTTTAAGTGCCACGTAGCGACATAATCCTGTCTTGGAAGGATTTGGGTGCGGGCCAGAAGTCATTGATGCACTTGGTTGGATGCTTAGGTGCCCATGCCTGAATTTTACTCTTCGTGTGCTTTTTGCTGCTGTTAATGCAAATAAAATTTGCAGGACGGATTCTCAGAAGATGAACCTGGCAAAATGGCAGTTGAGTGGAAAGGCAAGGTCCAAGTGTGGTGTAGTCCTGAATAGTGCTGAATCCTGGAGTGTCTTGTCAGGATGGTCAGACCTGGATAGGCGCAGCTGAAATTCTTGTTCAATCAAACTCATCTTAGTGTGGAAATGTAGTGCACGAATATTTCAATTCTGGCTGCCAGTTGGAAGTTGTATGCATATGGAAGCTTACAAATAAGCTGGAAGGCATGCTCTTTTACACAGCCTAGATGGAACGTATGGGACATCCCCCCCCCCCGCCCCAAGAGTCTTGGGAAGCTAGCGTGGAAGTCCTCCAGGAGACCATAGTCTTAGATCCCTGCAAGTTAGATTATTTCAATGTGCTTTATGTGGGGCTGCCTTTGAAGACAGTTTGGAAGCTGCAGCTTGTGCAAAATTCGGTGGCCAGATTGAAAGTAGGGACCAGGAGGCCTGAATATGTAACACCGATTCTGGCCCACTTGCATCGGCTACCTGTATGCTTCCAAACCCAGTTCAAGGTGTTGGTTTTGACCTATGGCCTTGCACAGCTCAGTACTAAAATACCTGATGGGGTGCCTCTCTCAGTATGAACCTACCCATATACTACGCTCATCATCTGAGGCTGTCCTCCGAGTTCCTCCTCTGAGGGAGGCTCAGGGGGTGGCAACAATTGAGAAGGCTTTCTCAGTGGTAGCTCTCCAATTGTGGAATGCTCCCCCCACTGATATCCACCTGGTGCCAACATTGTCATCTTTTCAGCCCTTGGTTAAGGCTTTCCTCTACTCTTAGGGATTTGATGGCATATGATGGGCTTTTTAATGTCAGTTGTTTTATTGGGTCCTGGTATCTTATTGTAACTGGTTTTTTAGCTGTTTTAAATTATTTTAAATTTTGTATGTTAAAGTTTTTATATCATGTTTTGGTTACGTTGCATTTTTGGGTTGTAATTTTTGTGAACTGCCCGGCAAGCTTTGGCTATTAAGCAGTACAGAAATGAAAAGACTACTGAGTCCTGATGGCTATATGCTCCCTCCAGTACCAGAGGCAGTGAGCCTATGTACATCAGTTTCTGGGGAACATGGGCGGGAGGGTGCTGTTGCACTCACGTCCTGCTTGTGGGTTCTCAGTCGACAGCTGGTAGGCCACTGAGTGAACAGAATGCTGGACTAGATGGACCCTGGGTCTGATCCAGCAGGGCTGTTCTTATGTCCTTATGATATAAATGAATAAATTAATGGGAATCTGCAGGACAACATATCTGTCTCTTCAGATCATCCAAGTGGATCTTGAACTCGTAACGGAAGGGGGGGGCAAGCAGGGATCAGCCCGAGCGCCACCGTCCTGCTCTGGCTAAAGAAGGAACTGCAGGGAAACCATCCAAGGAAGCTCTGCATTGCTGCTAGTTTTTATTCTGGTTGCATTGTTATGTTGTGGTTTTATTGTTTTTATATTGTTTTATTGTGTGCTTTTCGGGTTTAATTTTTGTGAACCGCCCAGAGATCTTTGGCTATTGGGCGGTTTAGGAATGAAATGAATGAATGAATGAATAAATAAATAAATAAATAAATAAAGAAGCCTCGTCCAGTCCATAGGCTGGAGGTGGCCATGTGACATTCCACCGCCCTCCATAAAGGTTTCCGGGCCTGGCTTACCATCTGGTCTGAGCATATGGGAGGCTGCAATCTAGCTGCTCCCTGAGCTGGCTACAGACAACCTTTGAGGCAGCCTCCGCTTCTGCCTCACCACCAACTGGACAGCTGCCGGATCTGACTCAGTAAGGTGGGGCCTTAGGCAAATATTGTGCAGTGTTTATGATGAAATGGTATCAGGGCATATGTAATTCTACCCCAAATCTTTTGAGAGAGGCCAGAAAAGAAATCGAAGGGTGCAGGAAGGCAGCGTCGGGCAGCAGCATGCTAGTACGGAGACAAACCTAGACACAAACTCTGGTGGCCCAGCAGGCATCCGCTGCACCAAGTGCTTCAGCCCAACCTCAGAGCTGCTTAACTGAGCCCAATAAAGGACCTCTTTGAGAGTGCGAAGGGAGCAAAATCCCACAGGCTGATGGGGATTCCCCAGCCCTGAGGTGCAACCTGGCCCTCTGTCCTGAGGAGCAATCTATAATTGGGGGAAGAGCAGGATGTGAAGAGGTTGTTGCCGTACCTCGTGTGGTACAAGCAACTGAGAGCCACTGTGGTGTAGCAGACAAGGTGCTTAGCATGGAGCAGGGAGGTGTGAGTTCAAATTCAAACCTAGCCATGAAGCTCACTGGGTGGCCTTGGAGGACCTAAGCTACTTTGCAACATTGTTGAGGAGATGAAATGGAATAAATGCCATCTATGCTCCCTATCGCCCCTTTGGTGGCGGGGTAGGATACAAATGTTGCATGATGCTGCTGCATTTTTAAAACTAAGTAGGTCTTATCCTGCTCAGTGCCTGGAAGGAAGGCTGTGTGGGAGCTCCATGAAAGCTGCCTTGGGCTTTCCCAAGGGTCTGTAAGAACATAAGAAGATCCATGTTGGATCAGATCAAGGTCCCTCTAGTCCAGCATTCTGTTCAGACAGTGGCCAACCAGCTGCCCGCAGGAAATCCATAAGCAGGTCATGAGTGCAACAGCACCTTCCCACCCATGTTCCCCAGCAACTGGTATACATAAGTATACTGCTTCTGATACTGGAGGGAGCACAGAAGCATCAGTTTTAGCAGCCATTGATAGCTTTACCCAGATGAATGTGTCCAGTGCCTTTTAGAAGCCATCCAAAGTGGTGTCCATCTCTGCATCTTGTGAAAAAGGGCCAGTCTGCCCATTCTGTATACTAACAGTGAACTTGTTTCAGTGATGTGGGTTGCAGCTTGCTATGGTTCTTCGAGAGAGCAGGATAAGAATTCAAATTAAAAGATATCCTGTTGGAAAAATCCTGCTGCAGCTAACTGTGTGTTGCTCCCTGTGCCTCTTGACACTAAATCTGGTATAGGAGCAGTCAAGGGCAGATCTTTATGCCAGGAGACAGACTCAGCAACATACAAACACTCTTAAGCGCAAGAGATCAATGAGAGAGAGTCTGAAATGTAATGTTTTCTTTCTAGTCATAGGGGGAAATCATCAAGTGTAAAAGAGCGGCTATGTCAAGAAGGTGCTGGTGTATTTAATTGCTTATATTCCGGGTTTCTCTTTCCCCTCACCCCCCAATCTCTCAGCATTTGTACTGCATCAGCAGTATGGATTGGAGCTGTTTTGTGGAGGCACGGTCAGTGGATGTCTGAAAGATGGGATTAAAATATAATAAATATGGAGACAAAACTGACTTTCTCTGCAAGGTTTCTATAAAGGTGACTGAGATAATGAGCCAGTTCGCACATAACACTAAACCATGCTTTAGTGTTACAAGAATTAGCCTCGGCAAACCTTGGGCTCATGCGCTCCCCCCTTCCTCCTCCGTTGTAGCTGTTGGGAGGAGATTGAAAGCTTTGGCTTCCATTTTAGATTAACTACAGTTGAGGGTTTGGATGACACAATATGCTGCAGTTAATTAAAAAAAAAAAAAAACAGAGGCAAAAGCTTCCAAACTCCTCTGCTTTAGCCACTCTGGAAGTGGGGGAGCATGGGACCCCAGGGGTCACCACAGCTCATTCTTGTCACCCTAAACTATGGCTTAGTGTGATATCTGGACCAGCCTAGTGTGTTTAAAGGATTTCTGCTAATGCTGAAGTGCTACGTAAATGCTCAACTGTTAATTTTGAAGTAGGCTCAAGCCTGTGGCAAGCCCATGCCCTGATCAATCTGTTAGTGTTTTCGATATAATGTTCAAAACAAAAGCACAATTTGGTCGATGGCCTTGTTGCAGGCTTTGCATTTCCTCTTTGCAAAATATATGGATTCTTATCTATATTTATTATTTATTCCTTATATTTCTATACCACCTTTCGGAAGCCAACCAAGGCAGTTTACAAAGGTTTCTGACAGTACATGGTTTCTTGATGGTGTGCCTGTGTCCCTTACTTGTCTCTCCCGAAACACTGGCTTTTAGTTGAACCTAGCTTCCTTCCCACAATCCTCTGCATTTGAAAACTGAGTACTTTCTAAAAATTAAAAGGAACACTTTTGAACAGGAGTGGGCAACTTGGGCCCTCCAGCTGTTTTGGCCTACCACTCCCATCAGCCATAGCCAGCCTAGCCAGTCGTGAGAGATGCTGCCTTGAGTGCCATTTTTCTTGGTAGAAAAGCAGGGTGCAAATAAAATAAATGAAATAAATAAATAAATAAATAAAATGATGGGAGTTGTAGGTCAAAACATCAGGAGGGCCACAATTTATTCACTCTTGCGAAGATGTGTGCCTGTGTCAGTGGCTAAAGCTGCTGTTCAATGCATTTTAAAGTTACCATTTCTTTTGCACTTAAAAATTGCTCTGTGTTAACTCTTTACTTTCCTTCCTTTCTCTTTTCTTTTTATGTCCTGGGGTATTTCATCTTGGAACTGTAGGAGCCAACCAAAGGTAGGAGATTTTGATTAAAAACTTTGCAGCCTATGCTGTGAAAAATTCTGTTATTCATTTGGCTTTGGATCCTGTACAAAAATATGTACTGCTTTTTCTTCCTAAATGTTCTTGCTGCTACTGTGCTAGGGAAAACCATTAAAAGCTTCTCTCTCCTTAAAAAAAAAAAAGGAACATTTTGCATTGGCAGCCAAGTCATGAGTCACAGGAACAAATGAGAAAACATCCAAACGCTGGCTGTGGATGAACGATTGTGTTGTGTATATAAAAAAAAAACAACAAAACCCTTTCCTCTTATTTGCATTGATTTGATTTGCAGTTGCTGCCTGCCAGTGTTCTTTTTTATTTGACAGTTGACAAGCAAAAGTCTTCATCAGCAACCTCCCCTCTTTCCCTGTAGGTTTCCTTTCTGCTTTAGCAATTTCCTATCCTCAAGTGTTGGTCATGTTTTGGGGCGGGGAGGAAGTATTCTATGGTGAATACGATTCTCAGGTCTCACCTGATCATCTGCATTCCGCATGTACTCACACATGCGTAGTCATCGCTGTTTGCTTTCTCAGGGCATTTCTGAACAACTGCAGGAGTTTGAAGCCCTTTAATCCTTTGGCTCCAATTAGGGATGCACAAGAATTTCATGTTTGATCACAAAACTGGCGAGCATGCTTCATTTGAAGCACCACACGCGAGCATGAGCATGTGTCCGCTGAAAATATTCTCAAATTCTCAAACATGTGCTTGCGTTTGTCTTGTTCCCAATTCCTAGTTCAATTTGTGCAAATCTCCTAATTCGTGCAAATTTCCTCCGTAGTCTGAATCGGCCCTGCTTTTTTAATCTGTGGAGGAAATTTGCACAAATTAAGAAATTCACACAAATTTGGGGACATTTGCACAAATCTCCTGTTTGATTGCTGCTTCATTTGCGCAAGTTTCCCAGTCATGCAAAGTGAGCAGCGACTGCAAGTGTGAACAGGAATTGGACCCAAAGCGAGCAGCAAGACGATGTTCAGAGAATCGTAGCGATCTTGAACATTGTTTGCCCATCCCTAGTTCCAATGTGACATGTGATCCGGTTAGCATTGGTTGCTGCCAGCCCATGTTTGGTCTTGGACAACAGGGAGCCACTGAAAGCTTGCTGTTCAGTAGAAGTCAGGAGAAATTTGCCCCAGGAAGTGAGTGGGAGTGAGACAGTGGGCAGAATGGATGCTGCTAGTCCTTCAAGCCCTGGTTTGCTCAAAGTGTGGCCCTTGTTGAAGACCAAGAGCCATATACTGAGGGGAGATATGATAGCACTCTTCAAGTACTTGAAATGTTGTCACAGAGAAGAAGGCCAGGATCTCTTCTTGATCATCCCAGAGTGCAGGACACGGAAGAATGGGCTCAAGTGACAGGAAGCCAGATTCCAGCTGAACATCAGGGAAAACTTCCTGACTGTTAGAGCAATACGACAATGGAACCCATTCCCTAGGGAGGTGGTGGGCTCTCCCACACTGGAGTCGTTCAAGACGAGGCTGGACAGCCATCTGTCAGGGGTGCTCTGACTTGGATTCCTGCATTGAGCAGGAGGTTGGACTCGATGGCCTTGTAGGCCCCTTCCAACCCTACTATTCTATGATTCTATGACATGCTAAGACTGCCCTCTCCAACCTGGTGCCCTCTAGATGCGTTGGACTACAATGCCCATCATATGGCCATGCTGGCTTAGGGTTATGGGAGTTGTAGACCAATGCATCTGGGTGGCACCAGGTTGGAGAAGGGTGTTCTAAGAAATGTGGTTGGACAATCATGGATTGACAGCTGGATCTCAGAAACTGTTTTGGGTATGGCTAGCTGAATGAGTATGGCTTGATCATTCAGCTCATTGCATGGTTTGTAAACAGACTGTTATAAGGCGTCTCTGGTTTATATTTCTGCAGGTGTTTGCCTACGATCACTGCTTCTGGTCTATGGATGAAGCTATGAAAGAAAAATATGCAGGTAGTGTTGTAGGTCTGAGCGACTCTGGGTGGGCAGGAACATACTACTGATCTAGCAAAATATTTGTCAAGAGGGTCAGACCTGGCCCTGGGGGTTTTAAAGTCAGTCTCTTGGACTCAGGTCAGCTCTCCCACTGCCAGTACATTTCTGCAAGACATTAACCCTCCAAAAGAAGTGTAATGTTTATGACCAGCAACAGAACCAAAAAAAGCCCCCAGGTGGCCTGGTCCCCCTCCTTAGGGTTATCCTAGGGAGCTGAAACTGGTCTTAGTAAGGGCCAAGCCAGATGTTACATGGTGTCTCTTGTTACTTCCCTACACCTTTTAACTTAAGGCAGCCTTGGAGACCAACAGTCTTAAGCAGAGGAAAGGTAAGTGGGGAGGGGCTGAACACTCCCACCCCCTAACCCACGTCATTTTTTAGCTCAAAATCAGCCTTCCCAACTTGCTTTCTTGG
Organism: Heloderma suspectum; assembly: GCF_057233095.1. Taxonomy (NCBI): domain Eukaryota; kingdom Metazoa; phylum Chordata; class Lepidosauria; order Squamata; family Helodermatidae; genus Heloderma; species Heloderma suspectum. The sequence goes on from NC_139458.1 coordinate 435,336,391, forward strand.
GGAAAAGTAGGGGACCGTGTTTTTCTTTTTAAAAAATCTAATGGGTGGGAAAACAGCTTGGGAGGCGGTGCAATTTTGAGTGGACAAGCAGCAGGAAGGGGAAATTCAGCCGACGCAACGTTCTTTGACTCTCGCAGCCTCTGAGGTTGCCTTTCAGCATAAAAGCTAGCCATCGGCAGAAAGGAACACGGAACTGTGTCATATCCAGTTGGACTCCAAATTGAGAAGTGGGAGTGGGGGAGTGAACCGTATGTGGGTGCTGGTGAACCACGCAAGCATCTCCTCTGGTGCTCAGGTGAAACAGGACACAATTAGGATGTGGTTGTGTGGTTCCCAGCACCCATGTGTGTGCTGCCCATGTCCCCCAACCCTTCCAGATCGAGCATTTACTAATCTCAGGTTGCAAGAAAATGACAGCCACCTGATTTTAAAAACAACCAGAGTCTTCTGGCATCTTGAAAATTAACACATTTGTTTTAGCGTAAGCTTTTGTGGACACTGTTCTCTTCATCAGATGTGTTGCATCTGTTGAAGTGGACAGTGTCCGCAGATGCTTATGCCAAAATAAATTTGTTAATCTTTAAGGTGCCACAAGACTCTCTGGGGTTTGTTTTTGCTGCAACAGATGAAGGTGGCCGCCCCTCTGATTTTAAAAGTGGTGCTAGAGATTTCCTGCAGCAGGCCCCTCCCCAGTTCCTCCCATGCATGCACACGTATGTAGCCAGGAAAAGTTCAGCTTCGGGGTTGTGAGGGATGAGAGTGGGCAAGTTTTGGTTCCCATCTATCCAGCCCCCCCCCCCTCTGCATTTCGATTAAAAGCTTCATCTACCACTGTCTATATATTATCATAAGATGGTTCTGAAGCTTGTAGGGCAAGGAACAATCCAAGTAAAAAAGCAGATGCTTCCAGTGAGCAAGAGGAAGTGGTCTTCCTCAGCTCCCTCCTTGGCCTTGCTCCTTTTACAGGCTGGTTGAGATCAGACACATCAGTCGCTTAGTCTGGCTTCACAGAGAATGGGGTGTGCTGTAGTGGGTAGCGTAGCCTTCTCCAACCTGGCGCCCTCCAGATGTGTTGGACTGCAACTCCCATCATGCCCAGCCAGCATGGCCAGATTGGGGAAGCCTGGGCTAGATTGTTGGAGTTGCACCTGGCAGGCGTGGGTTTAAAACCCAGCTCAGTCATGAAGCTCACTGGCTGAGCTTTGACCAGCAACTGCCTCTCAATCTAACCAACTTCATGGGGTTGTTGTGAGGATAAAATCAGATGGCCCTCACACATGCCACCCCGAGCTTCCTTGGAAGAAGAATACAGTCATTAAAACAAGTTACTTGGACATGCAAAGTGTCTCGGAGGCCACAACACATTCCTCTGGGCTAGAGATTTGGCTCACAGTCCTGAGTGTGCGTGTTGCCTGATTGTGATCCAAATACCGTGTTGGTGTGATCCATCCCATGCTGGTTTAAATGCAGAGTAACTCACCAGGGAGTTGCTGGAGACTTCAGTGCCGTCAAGATGAATATCTGATATGTGGCTTCCACCCTTAAAGGCTTCATTTACTTTGGACAGACATGAAAGGCATATGTTTTCATATGGTGTGCCTCGTGAGTGTTTGAAGTCTTGAGGGTCTTATCAGCGGCGATTTATGAGTCCTTCCCTTCCCCCAATAATCTGAATCTTTTTGTTCTAATTTTAGGCCAAGATGTTGTTTTCAAGTGCCTTGGAGAGAACATTCTCCAGAATGCTTTTGAAGGCTACAATGCATGTATCTTTGCCTATGGACAGACAGGTAAGCCGAGAAAAGAGACACGTTTCTGGTTATATAAGATTATGCTTTGACAGCCTTTTCCCCTCATAGAACAGCACAGAAAGGAATACAACCTCATACAGCTTTGGCACCACAATAGACGGACTGGTCCGTCACTCTTCAATCTCCACTTTGAGACTAGCTCTAAACTGCAGACCTCATGGCCACAACAGCTGACCTGATTTTTGAACCTTTCTGTTCTTCCCCTGCTCTTTACCCCCTAGCTTAATGACAACTCCTGGAGAACCTGAAAGCTTGCTTACTCGCTTGTGTCATTTTGGGTATAAAATTAGCTAGTGAGTCCACCAGTGGAATGGGGCCTACCTTGTGCTCACACCTTGTTTAGGACTTCGTAATCCTTACAACAGCCTTGTGAAGCAGCCCAGTGTTATCATCCCCACATTACAAATGGGAGTGAATCTGTGAGATGAGAGCTACTGAGAAAATATGGGTTAATAAAGGAAAATAAAAATAGGCCAAGCACAGGAAATGAGGGACAAAATGGCACACACTAATATTTATTAGAAAGTCCCATCACATTTTGAGTACTGGGATGTTTTGCAGGGAAGTAATTGTTACCGAGAGACAAACCCTGCTTTGTAGGCATGCAGAAACTCTGCTTTCTACCAAAAGCCTGTGCAGGGCACACTCTCTTTCTCCTTTCCTGGTCCACAGCTCATTCTCTTAACCATTGAGCCGGCTCTCTAGTTGCGGCATGTGAAGATCTTAACAAGTGGGCAGATAATGTGGGAGCAGGCTGCCCTTTAAATATCCTGGCCCTGTACTATGTAGGACCTTAAAGGTAATGACCAGCAGGTGAGTTGTCCACCCCTGAAGCTGGTTCCCAATGTTCTGCCCTACTCTGTTGCAGCTTAGAGTGACCAGTATGGGGTCTTAGGGACAGGAGCCAGACCCCTCCCTTCCTTCCTTCCTTCCTTCCTTCCTTCCTTCCTTCCTTAAAAGTGGGCAGCTGCCATGTGTTCCTATGGGGACCGCACTTCCCGGAGCCTGAAAGCCGTGGCCTGTTCGGGGTTTTGGAAAGCAGGGCTGGGTTTGGGAAAGCTGGCCAGGGTTGGCTATGCTTGCGGCAGCTGCTGAAGTAGATGGGTGGAGGAAGGGCAGTCCGCGGTCTCACCATGTCGTTTGCCGCTGAGGCTATTGAAGGTTTATTGCAGAGCAAGGGCTGGGTAGTCGTTAGGGATAGACGAGAATTTTGCCTCTGGGTGGAAATCATGCAAATACGTCACATTTGCAATCCTGAATGCAAGCAGGGGTATTTTTTTTTTCAAGAAATGTTCACACTATGAAACGTGCATTTTTAAAAAAATACACATTTTCACGCTGTAGTCATTGGGGGGAAAGTGTTGTACTTTTGAAAAATACGCACAGAAATGCTAACTTTTCCTGTCTCAAGTGTGCACTTTTCCTGTTCGAATGAGCCAGCAAACAGGCTGAAAATGAAAATGGAGTGAGCCAAAATGAGCCTCAAAGTGATTTTAAGAGTATTTCAGTGAGCTTAAACGCCACTGGCCCTCCTATCCCTAGTACTAGTTACAGTGAGCGAGGATGATGTTGGGGTGGGGTGTGGGGTGCAGGGCTGGAAATTCCCTCTGTCCTGCCCCTCAAAACTTGACAGGTTTTCAGTGTGTATAAATGGTGAGCACAAGAGTTGGAGTTCTAGGAGATTTGATACGTGGGGATGCAGCAAAATACTGCCCTTACTTACTCTGCTGCCTGATTCTTTCCCACAGGAAGCAGATAACCATCTCCTGCCTGCCCGGGGACTGTTCTTGAGTTAAGCGCAGCTTTACCAGAAGAGGGGGAGGCAGCAGATATGATGGTCCCATGCTTACCAGTTTAATTTGACACCTGTGGTATTCCTGCCTCACCAGTGAGAATTCCTTTTCAATAAGGCCTTTCCCACAGCAGGCAACCCAACCCACCCAGTAATGCTGCCACCAGGACCTTCGCCTCAGGTCCAACCCTTTTTACTACATCTTTGAGCTTTGGGAACACACTGGCTTTATTCTATAACCACGATAATTCACTTTATTACCTTAACCCTTACGTAGCCAAGAGCAGAAGGCGTGGGATTTTATAAAGAAAGAAATCTTCTTATTTACAGCATTAAGATGTTCAACAGTAAATCAGTAACTTTTAAAGCTGCTATCTATGTATATCCTCTCATACACATAAATCCTAGTCTCTCTCTCTCTCTCCTCTTCACAATTTATCTCTTTACAATCAATCTCTTCACAGGCCCCACTAAATCTCCTCTCTCACAAACCCACTCTGATCAAATCCCTAACCAACCCTGACTGACTGTCTGTCTGTCTGTCTGTCTGTCTATTTATTTATTTATTTTATTTAAAATATTTAAAACATTTCTTGGCCGCCTTTCAGGGCAGAAGCCCTCCCAAGGCGGCTTACAGCAATAAAATATATAAAAACAGTTACAGTATTAAAAGTGATAAAAACATAAAAACAATAAAAGCAACAATAAAAGCCAACAATAAAACCAGCAACAGTGTTAACAGCAGTACCAGCAACAATAGCAGTCCTATCATGAGAAGGCCAAGGTAAGATAATACGTTTTCAAGGCCTTCTTAAAAGTTTGCCATGGCGGACGTCCGATGGAAGCATGTTCCAAAGGAGTGGGGCCACTTCAGAGAAGGCCCTCTCACATGTGATCACTCACCTGACTGCTCTCATGGGTGGGCAAATGAGAAGGGCCTCTCTTTCTGATCCTAAAGTGCGGGCAGGCTGATATGGGTGAAGGTAGTCCTTCAAATAACTTGGTCCCAAATCATTTAAGGCTTTAAAGGTCAAAACCGGCACTTTGAATTGGGCTCGGAAATGCACCGGTAACCAGTGCAGCTGGTGCAGTATATGTGTTACGTGATCGAATCGGCTCACCCCCACCAATACTCGGGTGGCCGGTATAGCGCATTTCAGTAGTCCAGCCTGGACGTGACTAGTGCATGGATAACTGAGGCAAGGGCCATCCTCTCCAGACAGGGCCGCAGTTGGCGTACCAGCCTAAGCTGGTAAAAAGCACTCCTGGACACCTCCGCCACCTGGGCTTCCCCGGTTAGCTCAGAGTCCAGGAGGACTCCCAGGCTGCGCACAAGCCCTATCCTACTCACACAAGCGCAGCTCCATGCTTATATATCACACACACTCCACCCCCCTCTCACTCACTCAGCCAATCATCTCACATATACTGATACAGTCAGTATCACTCCTATCACTCATCCCACTCTCACCCTGTATATACTCACCATAAAACACAGAGTCATAACAGGAATACACATCTATAACCACACCCTCATAATAAACCCAGAAGCAAGACATGAGTGCAACATTGGCGAATGAGTTTTGTTTATGTATGTTGCTGCTTTTCCGCAGTGACCGAAAGCAGGGGTTTATTGAAGCTGAGTCTATAATCTGTTTAACTTTCGCAAATTCGATTAAACTTAACACAGTTCTTAGAATTGCAGCGGTTTATTTACACTCCGTAGGGCAGGGAAAGTCAGGCCTCAGTGTGTTGATGTTTGTCCAAGGCTGCATTTTCCTGCTAAGCCTCTTCCGTGAATTCAGGAGAATTTTGTTTCATCTTTTGCCCTCTAGCTATAGAATGGTCCTTGATGACCTAAATCTGCTTGGGGACTTATTTATAAAGGCACTCAAAAAGTCTTCCTTTGTCTCCTGGGTAGCCCCCCTTCTCCCTCACTTCTGCCTTCCTTAAAACACAATTCCATCCTATCTGTGCAGGGTCAGGAAAATCTTACACAATGATGGGCACAGCGGACCAGCCTGGATTAATCCCTCGGCTCTGCAGCACTCTGTTCGAAAGAGCCCAGAAAGAGGAGAGTGAAGAGCAGAGTTTTAAAGTGGAGGTGTCCTACATGGAGATTTACAACGAGAAAGTCAGAGATCTGCTGGACCCAAAGGGGTAAGAAGGAGTGTAGGGAAGAAAATGAAATGCAGGCAACCCGGCCAGCTAGTCGCTTGAAGGGAATGGAAGCCTGCCTCTCCTTCTGCATTCCTTGGAGGGGCGGGGGGGTGCTGTTCTGGAGGAAGGTTTCGTTTATGGGGGAGGGCTGTAGCTCAGTGGTAGAGTGCACGCTTTGCGTGCAAAGGATCCCAGATTCAACCTCAGGCATCTCTGGGTTGGGCTGGGAAAGAGTCCTGTCTGGGACCCGGCAGAGCCATCACCAGTCTGTCATCAGTACTGAGCTAGACGGCCCAGTGGTTTGATTCAGTGCTGGGCAACTTTGCATGTTCCTTGTAATTCTGGATGCACCTAGACTTAAGGTGGGAGATCCACGATCAGGGAGATCCATGATCAGGTTTGTTAAAAAGTTAGCCACAGCCTGGGGACCCTAAATCAAATTCGTGCCATGGCACTGGGGAGAGAGGGTTAACCTCAATGCCATTTCCCTATTAAATTTGCCCTGTGTGGGGGAAGATATAGGTATCTTACCTGTTTGGCATAGCATTTGAGTCTCAGGCCAAAGTCAGGAGAGGCCAGGGAAGTCTAAATACCCTCAGAGGTTGATCCAGCTAACCTGTTTTGTTTTGTCTTTATGTCTTGGGACCGACATCACTTCTGCCATGCACGAACATGAACACAAATAAATGTGATTAGTCATTTGCCAAGGGGTGTACAGTCCTTATCTCTTTCATCGTTTGGTAACATGGTACAACTGCATTTTTGTTGTTGCATATTGCACAACGTGAATTGTTTCCCGCAAGCTGAGCGCTGGAAGTGGTTGGCAAAATGGGCCTTGACTTGACTTGACACACGGTGGGCGCAATTGGGCTGAAGTTAAACGCCTTTGATTTCAAGAGGAACAATTTAAGCATGTGCTGAATTCTCCTGTTGGAAATCAAAGCAACTTGGAAGTGCTCGACTCTGGCTGGCTCTTGCCCAACGTTTGTAAGAAGAGTAATGCCTTGTTCTGTGTTTGCTTCCACAACAGGAGCCGCCAGTCCTTAAAAGTCAGGGAGCACAGCGTCTATGGACCTTACGTAGATGGGCTTTCTAAACTGGCTGTTGCCAGTTACAAGGTAAACAAAGGAATTATAGTTGGCTCCTTCTAATAATGGTCAATGGGATCCTCATCCTCCTCAACATCACCAATTTATTTGTTTTCTGCAAGAGCTTGTTCCCAAGAAACATAAGAAAAAAACCCCACAGGGGCTCATTTCAGAAGTAGCAATCCCAGTCTGGTTAAAGGGGTGCAGAACCTGAAGCCCGGGGGCCAAACCCAGCCCTCCTGGCATCCCAGCCCGCCCCCCAACCATTGACTGTTTGGTGGTTTCCCGGCTTTTGTGCAGGTTTTCCCTCCATTCTAAAGGCTTGAACTCCTCTCCTAAGGCTCAGTTACTGTCAGGAAGAGCTTCGAGCTAAAATAGGCTGGTGTTTTAGCCCCTCCCCTTTGCCTTCAGCTCCACCCCCTTTGCCTTCAGTCCTGCCTACCACTGGAATGTGGCCCTCAAATGCTTCTCGAGAATGGAATTCGGCCCTCAGGCTGAAAAAGGTGCTGCTTAACCGTTACACCATTGTTTATCAGCCTGGGAATGAGTCGTGTGTCTATGTACTCCTGCCTGCCCTTCCTCCCCTCATATGATTGGCTTCAGCAAAGCTATGTAAGGGTGCAGTGTTATGCATGTTTAGACAGAAAAAATGTCCCACAACTCCCAGCATTCCCCAGCCAACCGTGTTTGTTGTAGGACTTTTTTCTGTCTAAACATGCATAACACTGCACCCTTAGTTTCTTAACTAAAAATCAGGGACCTCCGCTCTGTTTTAAGTGCTGCTTAGAAACCAGGATCTGATCCCGCCCTTCTCATTCACGAGGGGTATCAGAAATATATAGCCATACACCTTTCTTTAGGATATAAAGAGCAGCTGTATAGCCTGTCCGGGGGAACAGCTTAGACAACAGGTATGAGTCCACCTGACAGAATGCTTCCCCATGGGGTAAACTCCCTGCAGATAGAAAATTAGTCTTTCAGGGAGAAAGGGTTCTAGCTAGGCTTCCCTCTGATTTTTTAATTTTCTGTGGGGTGTGTGTGTGTGAGAGAGAGAGAGAGAGAGGGTATTCCAGCCTTCCCCAAGCTGGTGCTCTATGGATGCTTTGGATTGCAACTCCCAGCATTCCTGATCATTGGCCTTGCTGGCTGGGGCTGATGGGAGTAGAAGTCCACAACAGTTAAAACTGCCCTCTTCTCTCAGGCATTTGTCAGCATATAATGAGTCTCTTGATTGTCTCTGGCTGATTGTTTTACATTGTTTTAGATGTATGTTGTTGTTGTGTGTGATTTGTTCTATGTCATTATGTGAATGGTTTTTATATTTTATATAATGTATTTTAATGGTTTTTAATTTTTGTGAACCTCCCAGAGAGCTTCGGCTATGGGGCAGTATAGAAATATAACAAATGAAATTAAATGAACATCTGGAGGACACCAGCTTGAGGAAGGCTGGTGTATTCCGACGCATACAGTCTGGGCTCTTAAGTCAGACCATGATGGGTCGCTCTGTCTGAGAACTGCCTGCTTGAGTGGTTGTGACTGTCCAAGATCCCAGGCGGAGGCCGGATCTGCAGCACTCTACCTGAGATCCTTGAAATGGAGATGCCAACCAGTAGTTTGCCATCCCAGTGCTTTGCCTTTAACGTTCTGCCATGCCTCCACAGGTGGGGTGCCTCCGGGCAGCAGTGCCCTTACGGCAGTCATGAACTGCGCTTTGGGAAACTCTCACCCTTAGAATATGTATAGGTCTGTTGCTAGTAAGGCACACAACAATCGTTTGTGTGCCACGTCCCCCTGCCTCCAGTATACAAGCCCTGTAGAGATTAAGGATATGCTATACGGAAGAAGTGGCACATAAAGGTCTTGAAAGAACTGCTCCGTTCTCCCAGTCTTATTTTTTTTTTAACTTGTAAAACTGGTTTAGCAAGCAATCAAGCTAGGCCTGTTTGCAGAAGGATAGCCATAGCCTTAAGTGCCTAAGAATAGTTTGCCATTGAAACAAGGTGACTGGGGCCCCTGGTCGCATTTCCACCATCAGAGTTAAAACAAGCAAGCCACATACAACCCCCCACCGCCCACTGCAAAACCAGTCCGTCTAGCGCAGCCTTCCCCAACCAGATGTGTTGGACTACAACTCCCAGCATCCCCAACCAGCCTGAGCTTCCGCAAGCCCAGGCACTTTGCTTTGCTTTGCTCCTGCCTCTCATTCCTGTCCCTGGAGCTTTGTTGTTGTTCAGTCGTTCAGTCATGTCCGACTCTTCGTGACCCCATGGACCATAGCATGCCAGGCCTTCCTGTCCTGCGCTCTCTCCCGGAGAGTGCTCAAGTTCATATACATTGCATCGGTGATGCTCTCTAGCCATCCCATCCTCTGCCATCCCCTTCTCCTTTTGCCTTCAGTCTTTCCCAGCATCAGGGTCTTACCCTGGAGCTTGTTGTTGTTGTTCAGTCGTTCAGTCGTGTCCGACTCTTCGTGACCCCATGGACCATAGCACGCCAGGCCTTCCTGTCCTGCGCTGTCTCCCGGAGCGTGCTCAAGTTCATATTCATACCCTGGAGCTTACTGAAGTGCTAATAAAGACGAAGAGGGTGTCTTTGAACATATGCAGAGTACTTCTGTCTCACTGTCATGAAGCCACAGCCAGCCCACTCACGTCTCAGGTGACATAGCATGATTCCAGGTTATTTGTGCTGGCATACATTTCATTTTAGATATCAAGCGCTAAGCAAAATGCGATAAGCCCAACTCCTTTGGAGATGGGTAAGAATTTTAGCTTGTTTTAACTGCGAGCTCAGGGTGTGGCTAAAATGTTGTCTTTGCTGTGAAGTAATACGTTGCTGGCCAGCCAGCTTCTTCTGTTCTTAGAAGAAGAAATTTGTAGCTTCCCCACTCTGCCCAGACATAAGCAAAGGCAAATCGAGGGACAGTGTAGACATGATCCTGTCACATGGAGCAAACAGAGGTTTTCACACTCCCTTAAAATGGCATCTCCCTGTCTCTCTACAGCAGCAGGTCTTCAGACTTTTGAGGAGGATAATATTTAGCATGGCCTCCCCCAGCCTGGTGCCCTCCAGATATGTTGGATTACAACTCCCATCATCCCTGGCCAGCATGGCCATTGGCCCAACACACCTGGAGGCACATGGCTGTCTATCTACCTGATAGAGGACTTCACATACATTATTTTAAGAACATAAGAAGAGCCCTGCTGGATCAGACCAAGGTCTACTAGTCCAGTGTTCTGTTCACACAGTGACCAACCAGCTGTGGACCAGGAACCCACAAGAAGGACATGAATGCAACAGCACTGTCCTGCCCATATTCCCCAGGAACTGGTATACATAGGCATATTGCTTCTGATACTGGAAGTAGCACATAGCCATCAAGACTAGTAGCCACTCATTTATTATTAAATTTTATTAAATTTATTAATCGCCCATCTGGCTGATCACCCAGCCACTCTGGGCAATGTACAACATATAATAAAACAGTTTAAAACAATAAAATTCTACAATAAAAACATTTTGTAAAATACCCTAACCCACCCCAAATGCCTGCCTGAACAACCACGTTTTTAATGCACAGCGGAAGCTCATTAAAGAGGGGGCAAGGACTCACAGCTTTCTCCTCCATGATTTTCTTTTCCCCCTTTTAAAGCTATCCAAACCGGTAGCCATCACTATTTCTTGGGTAAATTAATTCAGTAGTTTAACTATGCCCATTTTGTTGCAATCCTTGCAAGAGTCCTGTAATGTAAGCCTACATTAGTGCCCATATTGCAGGTGGGTGAAACGGAGATTGAGTAGTGAGATTTTTGCAGAGTAACTGTTTGGACCAAGGGTTTCCTTTCTCAGTCTTTCCACCATCAGAGTTAAAACAAGCAAGCCCCCCCCCCCCCGCAAAACCAGACTGTCTAGCGCAGCCTTCCCCAACCAGATGTGTTGGACTACAACTCTCAGCATCCCCAACCAGCCTGAGCTCCTGCAAGCCCAGGCGCTTTGCTTTGCTCCTGCTTCTCATTCCCGTCCCTGGAGCTTACTGAAGTGCTAATAAAGACGAAGAGGGTGTTTCCTTTCCCAGCATTCTCCAGAATTTTTTGTAGGACTTTTTTCTGTCTAAACATGCATAGGATTGCAACATCAGCCCCTGTGCTGCATGGCCTCCCGGAACACAGGATTAGCCCCTCTCAGCAGTTATCTTCTTTTTCTAAATTTTCCTCCATTTCCATTCCCAGGCAACATCAACTTTGTTTTTATACTTTGGATTGTTCTGTACACCGCTTCGAAAAAATGGCTTTTTTTAGAAGCAGGGTATAAATACAATAAAAATACAATAAATAAATGTGTGAGTCAGGGGTCAGTTGAGGGCACCCTTTTCCATGTCATCAGCTAAGAATTGCTTTGACCTGGATTCCTGCATTGAACAGGGGGTTGGACTCGATGGTCTTATAGGCGCCTTCCAACCCTACTAGTCTATGATTCTATGATTCTGCTCCATTTTCAGAGGTAACATGTTTTCCTCGGGTGTGGGAGGGTTTTTTGGTTGAATTCATCATTTGCGGGGAGAAGGTCATCTTTTTTCTTCTCTTCCTCCTGCTCATTTTCATGGGTTCATTTATGTAGCCTATTTTCCTTTTGATCCACTCTAGGGACATGGAACTACAGACTGTATAATTAGCTGCCCTGGGATATGACAAAATATAAATCTAATTGTTTTTCCTACTGTAAAAATAATGGTGGTGATGCCACTGGTGCTGTCCTCTTTGAGATGGAGCCGAAACCCTCCTGTGGGTCATGACCCATCAATTAAAGGCCCACCTGGCGCCAACATTGTTATATTTTTGGTGCCAGGTTAAGACCTTCCTCTTCTCTCAGGCAGTTGGCAGCATATGGTGAGGTTTTAATCAGGTCCTCGATTTTTCTTCTTGTTGATTGTTTAAAAGATGTTTAGATATCTGTGTGTGCTGTCTGTTTATATGTGTGTTTGTAAATGGTTTTTATAATATATTTTTAAGGTTTCAATCTTTGTAAACTGCCCAGAGAGCTTTGGCTATTGGGCGGTATAGAAGTATAATAAATGAAATGAAATGAAAGGCCAGTGCTGTAGAGAGACACAGCTGAGGGCCACTGCAACTGCAGTCAGAGTTAAGAAGTCCTTCCTAATGTATGTAACCTATGCCTGCCTTGCTGTAGTTCTTAATGCCTTTGCTTTCCATTCCATCTTTTCCTTAGGACATAGAGTCTTTGATGTCTGAAGGCAATAAATCTCGGACAGTTGCTGCAACCAACATGAACGAAGAGAGCAGTCGATCCCACGCAGTTTTCAAGATCATTCTCACACACACATTGTATGATGTAAAATCAGGGGTGAGTTGTGGGATTCTGCACCCTGAAGCAGGGAAAGATCCTCTGATGTGTGGCACTGGCAAACTGTAGTTTATATGCTCACTAGCATTTTGTTCCTGGTTTATTGCTAGAGTTGCCTCGAATGCTGTAAGGCCTGCACTTCAGCCATAGTTTGTCATCAGAACAGATCTAGAAACTCCCAGAAGATCCCATAGAGTAGCCTTCCCCAACCTGGTGCTCTCCAGACATATTGAACTACAACTCCCATCATCCCCAACCAGCATGGCCATTGCAGTTTGGGGATGGCTGCTGCGAGCCTGCCAGGGAAAATGGCATTCAGGTTGCTTGGTATCTGAATTAGGAGAACTGTATTTATTAAGCAGCATTTACCCTGCCTTTCTGACCCAGTTGGTTCTCCAGGGCAACCAACAACCATAAATATAAAGAGGCACATTAATAAGACACAAGCCCGTATTGCGATTAAACAAAGAAATCCAAATAAGCGGCAAATAATGGTATCGTCACCATCATCACCAATTTATTTGTATGCCATTTTTCTGCAAGAGCTTGTGCCCAAAGCAGCTTACGATACACAAGAAAAAAAACAGGTGTCGCAAACGCAGTCTGGTTAAAGGGGTGCAGAACCTGAGGCCAAATCCCAGGCCTCAGATATCTTCATTTCAAACTTATTAAAGGTTGATAACAGTATCTGACTGCCCATCTGGTGGAGAAGTGTGCTTGACAGGTTTGCCTGTATCCAGTGTGACTATTTTGATCTTCCAAGCAGAGACTGCAGAACAGCCCTTCTGGAGGCTGAGGCCTTGTTCAGACACTTCACAGTGAGTGTCTTGATAGATGTCGTGGCGTGGAAGGAACAAAACCTGACCCAGGGCAAACTCTATCTGTCTGTCCGTCCGTCCGTCCATCCATCCATCCATCCATCCATCTATTTACAATGGCAAACCACCCTGCTATAGTCTGCCATGAAAATGCCAGCGAAAGCAGCATCCCTCTAGGGGTCAGTAATGACCCGGTGCTTGCACAGGAGGAACCTTTCCTTTTCCTTTTACTTGCTGAAAAGCCATCAAGGCAATGTAGAACAATCCCAAACCTTAACACGATAAAAAACAAGAGCATTAAAACAGCTACATAATTTTAAAAGGCTAAATATAAAAAATGCGTCTTCTCTAGGGATGTACGGACTGTGTAAAATCTGCTCCGTCTGTGTTTCGCAGATTGTCAGGAGCCTTTCGTTTCATCATCTGCCCATAGACAGGTGTGATTTTTTTCCCCGTCATGTGGAAAAATATGGCAATATTTATGTAAATATTTACGTAAGTATTTACTTAAGTATTTACATAATTTACCTCGGTACGTAAGATTTAGTGTATTGTCCCCCATTCCATTCAACATTTCCTCAGCAGAAGTGTATGTATTTTTCTACGGATTTATTTGCGTAAATTTCAGGAAAGTAAAAAAATCATCCGAAAGTCCACGGACTCGGCACAGCCTGAGGGGGGTGCTCCGCAGTAGATTTCACAGGTCGGATTCTTAGAAATCCGAGCTCATTTTAATCCGTCTCGAATTTCTCCAGCATCCCTAGTCTTCACACCCTTTCTAAAAGCTAGGAGAGTAGGGGCCAATCTCAGTTCTTGAGGAAGCACATTGCACAGTTTGGGAGCAACACTGGAGTAAGACTCTTCACGTGTGCCTGACAAATGTGCCGAAATGTGTAATAGCATCTTCAAGAGGTCCTATCCAATGAATCGTAACAACGGGGCAGGTTCATAACAAAACAGACAATAGCTAAACAAACTAAATTTGGCCCTTGTAGTGTACCGTAGCGGTTTGCTGCTGATTTTTGGTGGCAAATCAGTGGGGTTTTTTGCCTCCGCTGCAAATTTAAGTTGTGATATGGTCCCAGTGTGCAACATCAGTTAGCAGTTGTTTTTTCCCAGCTGCATTTTGAATGAGTGCTGTGGGTAAAAAATGGAGCCCTGCTCTTGTCTGGTTCTCTGGCAGGAAGCAGTGGCTGTCAACATGGCCATGCCATTTCAGAAGGGACTTCCTCCACCCCACCACATCCATTGAGCATTTGGCATGAAGGATTTTACAGCTCTGAGTAGGGCACATGCACCTAGGTAGTGTCATTTGAATTTTTAAAAGTCTCTTTACTGTATTTCCAAAGAAAGGGGTTAGAAAAACCAAACTTCCTGCAGAAACTAGATAGTTTGTTCGTTGTGCCATCAGTCAACACAACTGAAAAGGCTGCATGTGTTACCTGCTCAGTTTCACACTCAAACAGCCATCAGAATTCACCGAAAATTTAGGTTTGGGGTGATAGGGTAGGTGTAGGGAGGACCACCCATCTTCTCTGATAGGACTTGACGAGCTCCCCATGCACCTGGGGAACCCCTGACATTGCATCCAGGTAACATCTTAGATCTTTCAGGTCTCTACAGGTGAGTCGCTTTGTCTCTAACCACACAGGGTAAAATGGGATGTGGAGACTGTAATGCATGGATCTTGCACACAGGCAGCTTTTTCTGAAGTCTGAAAGTCACTTGTGGAATTTGGGATTAGTTCAGATCTGCCTCTATCACTTCTGTGTATTTGTTTTTCTGGTATCTGCAGATGTTGGAATGACTCATCAGCAAAAACCTAAAAAACGTTGTGTACATTGGTCCTAATGTGACCTCATGCCTGCTCTGTTGGCTTTTTTAAAAAAACACCTGAATACCTGGACAATTTATTATCCTACCACACAAAAGTTAGAAAGTCACCAACACACATTTTCTACAAGTACTATTCTACCCTTTAGTTCTCATTCATAGCGAAAATGACACCTAAATATTCACAACAGCATTTTTGCTTGCATTTATCTCCTGTTACCCTTGCTTCTGTTTCCTGTTATCCCTTTGTCTCTCCAAAAATGTAGACTATAAACCCGTTGGATTAGACACATGTCTTATTTATGATGCTGCTGCTGTCATATCATAACAAATGATAGCATGATGGCATTATGTACGTAATAATTTTACTAGTCCTTTACTTGAAATTTCTGTCTTTCTTTCTTCACCTCAACATCTTTCCAAGCACGCATCTGTTGCTTTCTCCTTCCAAACTGGGCACATCGTGAACTGTGTAACTTTTTAGATATGAGCATGTGGGTTCCTTCTAGACTAATGCCTGCATTTCATTCCACAGACATCTGGCGAGAAAGTGGGCAAACTGAGCCTGGTTGACTTAGCAGGCAGTGAAAGAGCAACCAAGACGGGAGCTGCGGGTGACAGGCTGAAGGAAGGAAGCAACATCAACAAGTAACGCTTTGTTAATGAGGAACTAAATGTTTTTAAATGATGAATAATGGCGTGGCTACATGTGTCCCAACATTCTTCATTCATTTATGAGAATGACAGCAAGTGAGGAAAGAAGCAGGGCCAATACTTCTGATCTCACAGGAGGGGAAATTATACCTGGGGGAAAGACTTGCTTGATTTCTCTGCATTTTTCTCTTTATAGGGTGCTGTTCCCTTTGATTTTTTTCCCTTCCCATTCACCTTCCTATAAAAACAAACAACCCTTATATTTTGTTGTGATCGTGTCATCAAGAACTAATAGAAAGAAATGTTTAAGTTCAGAACAAAGAAAACAGTTTAAAGTGACCCCCACACACACAGTTTGTTTTTTTCTGGGTTCAGATTCCCTATTTGTTTGTTTTGGTGTGATCACTGTTTAGGGCTGTATGTGTTATAAGTTAATGGTTAGGGAACTTCACCCTAAATGCAAGGTGCCAGTCACATGACCGTGGCCCTAAACTAAGCTAAAATGTTACTGTTACATGGGGCCAGATGCTGCTCAGTTAGTAAGGCCTTGCTGATCCTAGTCATCATACCGTTTCAAAACATTTTTTTCCCCCATGCAGGTCCCTCACAACTCTTGGGTTAGTCATTTCTGCCCTTGCAGATC
Organism: Heloderma suspectum; assembly: GCF_057233095.1. Classification (NCBI taxonomy): domain Eukaryota; kingdom Metazoa; phylum Chordata; class Lepidosauria; order Squamata; family Helodermatidae; genus Heloderma; species Heloderma suspectum. The sequence goes on from NC_139458.1 coordinate 435,352,554, forward strand.
AGGCTGCTGGCAAAAATAAGAATAAATTCGTTCCATATCGTGACTCGGTGCTCACTTGGCTACTCAAAGTAAGTCAACAGTTATTCAGCATCTCAGACAAGAGCGTAAGACTTGTCTGCCATGATCAGCTGGTGCCTATACATCCCTTCTGTTCTGTGTTCATGCTTGTCAGTGCAGTAGACACAGTTGTCTGTACTAGATCAGTTTTGGAAAAAAAGCTTGTTGTAAAAGAAGGGCTGCAGTGGAAAAACTATAATGGTTGCAAACATGTCTTATCCTGTAAGCTGTTGTGCCACATGCAGGAAGCTCTTTACCCAGGATAGAACCTGGTACTCCCTTCTGCTCCTCAAAAGCTTTGCTCATCTCTTGTGTCGCCCTTTTGTGGCTTCCCACTCTGGCTTGTTCATAATCGATAGTGGGCTGGCTTTTGAGTCTTTTCACTGATAACTACACACATAACCCCAGGCTCTTTTATCATGAGTTCTTGACCGCACCTATCCCGCGTTTACCTAGTGTCATGGCTAACTTTGGAGATTTTGGCTAAGATGATTAGCCTTTTTGCTTCCACTCAGCAGGGGGAAGTAAATCTCAATGCGTGTACCAATTGCAGGTCAAGGGGAAGGGTTGGAGGAGGTCATGTAATCATTCTCCTAAAAAACACAGCTGATAGAGGATTGCTTTGTGCTTGGAAACAAGTCTGGCTTCATGCTTGCAGCAGAATATAATTGCACTTTGGAGGAACTGAAACAGAATGCTGGTTCCGACTGAAGCCCGGAGTGGATTCACTGCCCCACCTACATCGGAGCCACCAGCCTCCACTGCTAGTTGGGAGTCATATGACAGGCTCAAACTACACTTTAGGAACAAAGGAACCTGCCTAAAACAAGGTCAGACTAATTGTCTAACTAGCTCGATATTGTCTGCTTGGATTCCCCATCCTCTGACCGTTTAATTGGGGACACCAGGGATTGAACCTAGGACCTTCTGAATGCAAAGCAGGTGCTCGGTCATTGAGCTATAGACCCCCCACCCTTATGTCACATGGAGTTCTGCTTTTCTTTGCTCTGTGTCCCCGGCCCCGCCCCGCCCCTTAAACATCAGCCAGGAAAGAGGCAGAACAGGCAGGGAAGGGGTACTTAATGCTTTCCCCTCCGGTTTTCTTTCAACTCAAAATAATGCTCATTAGGTTTATGGGGGGGGGGTCACATGGAGTGGGGGGAGCTGTGGGGACTCTGCATCCTTGTCCCTTGTGGGAGAAAAAGCTGTTCGCAGACGGTGATTTTGAGCCGCAAAATGGCACTGCCTCCCTGCCTTGATGTTCTCTTCCTCTGCTCAGGACCACAGCCTGCCCAAGCTGGTTGATTGAGTATGAGTGTGTGTGAAAGCTTCAGAGAAAAGAAACACAGATGTCTGCACTAAGGTGTTTGAGCTTCCACCGCACCTTTGAACAGCTGTTGCCTCTGGGCTCGAGTGCAGCTCCTGCTCTTGGCAAAAAAGCAGGGATGGAGCAGGGAATCCACCTGGGAAATCACACACACTTTTGGCTCAAGCCTGCTAATGCCTGGTGTCATGTTTAAAATCCAAGTAAATACGATGAGTTATTTCTTTGTATCCTGGCACCAGTTTGGGCAGGGGTGGGGAGGAAAAAATATATCTGCATCTACAGTTCCTTTTGCTTTCTGCCAGTACTTCTGTATCACTGCCTAGTTGTGGTGAAGGGGCTTGCGTAACTCAGTGAAGCCATAAGCTATGCCATGCAGGGCCACCCAAGACAGACAGGTCATGGCGGAGAGTTCTGACAAAATGTGGTCCACTGGAGAAGGAAATGGCAACCCACTCCAGTTTCCTGCCAAGAAAACCGCATGGAATGTATCACAAGGCTAAAAGAGATGACGCCGGAAGATGAGCCCCTCAGGTCGGAAGGTGTCCAATATACTATTGGGGAAGAGCAGAGGGAATTTCCAAGTAGTGCCAGAAAGAGTGAAACGGCTGGGCCAAAGCCAAAAGGACACTCAGCTGTGAATGTGTCTGGTGGTGAAAAGAAAGTCCGATGCTGTGAAGAACAATATTGTTTAGGAACCTGGAATGTAAGATCAATGAATCAAGGTAAGCTAGAGGTGGTCAAACATGAGATGGCAAGATTGAACATCGACATCTTGGGAATCAGCGAACTAAAATGGACAAGCATGGGCGAATTTAATTCAGGTGACCATCATATCTACTACTGTGGGCAAGAATCCCATAGAAGAAATGGAGTAGCACTCATAGTCAACAAAAGGGTGGGAAAAGCAGTACTGGGGTACAATCTCAAAAACGACAGAATGATCTCAGTACGAATCCAAGGCAAACCATTCAACATCACAGTAATTCAAGTCTATGCCCCAACCACTGATGCCGAAGAAGCTGAGGTTGATCGGTTCTATGAAGACCTACAACACCTTCTAGAACTAACACCAAAAAAAGATGTCCTCTTCATCATAGGGGATTGGAATGCTAAAGTAGGAAGTCAAGAAATCACCGGGATAAGAGGCAAGCATGGCCTTGGTGTACAAAATGAAGCAGGACAAAGGCTCATAGAGTTTTGCCAAGAGAACACGCTGATCATAGCAAACGCTCTTTTCCAACCGCACAAGAGGCGACTCTACACATGGACATCACCAGATGGTCAATATCGAAATCAGATTGATTATGTCCTTTGCAGTCAAAGATGGAGAAGCTCTATACAGTCAGTAAAAACAAGACCTGGAGCTGACTGTGGCTCAGATCATGAGCTGCTTCTTGCAACATTTCGGCTTAAATTGAAACACGTAGGGAAAACCACTAAACCATTCAGGTATGACCTAAATCATATCCCTGATGAATATACAGTGGAGGTGAGGAATAGATTTCAGGGATTAGACCTGATAGACAGAGTGCCTGAGGAACGATGGACGGAGGTCCGTAACATTGTTCATGAGGCAGCAACTCAATCCATCCCAAAGAAAAAGAAATGCAAGAAAGCAAAGTGGCTGTCTGATGAGGCTTTACAAGTAGCCGACGAAAGAAGGGAAGAGAAAAGCAAGGGAGAAAGGGGAAGATATATCCAACTGAATGCAGAGTTCCAGAGAATAGCAAGGAGAGACAAGAAGGTCTTCTTAAATGAACAACACAAAGAAATCGAGGAAAACAACAGAATGGGAAAGACTAGAGATCTTTTCAAGAAAATCGGAGATCTCAAGGGAACGTTTTGTGCAAAGACGGGCATGATAAAGGGCAAAGATTATCAAAGATGAGATTAAGAAGAGGTGGCAAGAATACACAGAAGAACTATACAGGAAAGATCTGAATGTCCCTGATAGCCATGATAGTGCGGTCACTGAACATGAGCCGGACATCTTCGAGAGTGAAGTCAAGTGGGTCTTAGGAAGCATTAGTAACAACAAAGCTAGTGGAGATGACAGTCTTCCAGCTGAGCTATTTAAGATCCTAAAAGATGATGCTGTTAAAGTGCTGCACTCAATATGCCAACACATTTGGAACACTCAACAGTGGCCACAAGACTGGAAAAGGTCAGTTTACATTCCAATTCCAAAGAAGGGCAACGCCAAAGAGTGTTCAAACTACCGCACAATTGCGCTCATTTCACATGCCAGCAAGGTGATGCTCAAAATCCTACAAGCTAGGCTTCAGCAGCATGTGAACCAAGAACTACCGGAAGTACAAGCTGGGTTTCGAAGAGGCAAAGGAACTAGAGATCAAATCGCCAACATTCACTGCATCATGGAGAAAGCAAGAGAATTCCGGAAAAATGTCTATTTCTGCTTCATTGACTATACTAAAGCCTTTGATTGTGTGGATCACAACAAACTGTGGCAAATTCTGAAAGAGATGGGAGTACCAGACCACCTTACCTGTCTCCTGAGAAACCTGTACAAGGGACAAGAAGCAACAGTAAGAACCGGACATGGAACAACCGATTGGTTCCAAAATGGGAAAGGAGTACGACAAGGCTGTATATTGTCGCCCTGCTTATTTAATTTATATGCAGAGTACATCATGACAAACGCGGGGTTGGATGAATCACAGGTCGGAATTAAGATTGCTGGGAGAATTATCAACAACCTCAGATACGCAGACGATACCACCCTAATGGCAGAAAGCGAAGAGGATGTAAAGAGCCTCTTGTTGAGGGTGAAAGTGGAGAGTGCCAAAGCTGGTTTGAAACTCAACATTAAAAAAACTCAGATCATGGCATCTGGCCCCATCACTTCCTGGCGTATAGAAGGAGAAGCAATGGAAGCAGTGACAGATTTTATTTTCTTGGGCTCCAAGATCACCGCAGACGGTGACTGTAGCCATGAAATTAAAAGACGCTTGCTCCTTGGGAGGAAAGCTATGGCAAACCTAGACAGCATAGTAAGAAGCAGAGACATCACCTTGCCGACAAAGATTCATATTATCAAAGGTATGGTTTTCCCAGTAGCAACGTATGGCTGTGAGAGCTGGACTATAAGGAAGGCTGAGCGCCGAAGAATGGATGCTTTCGAACTGTGGTGCTGGAGAAGACTCTTACGAGTCCCCTGAACTGCAAGGAGGTCAAATCAGTCCATCCTAAAGGAAATCAACCCTGAGTGCTCATTGGAAGGACCGATACTGAAGCTGAAGCTCCAATATTTTGGCCACCTAATGCGAAGAGAAAACACCCTGGAAAAGACCCTGATGCTGGGAAAAATTGAAGGCAAAAGGAGAAGGGGACGGCAGGGGATGAGATGGCTAGATAGCATCACCGATGCAATGAATATGAACTTGAGCACACTCCGGGAGAGAGCGGAGGACAGGAAGGCCTGGCGTGCTATGGTCCATGGGGTCACGAAGAGTCGGACACGACTTAACGACTGAACAACAACAACAATAATTACCTGCCTCAGATATTTCATTTGTGTTGTGAATTTATCCCCTGTTCAAAGGTGAAATCTTGGACAACTTTCGATTACAGGCCCTAGGAATCCTGGTTCTCCGTTGTGTTTATCTTTTCTGGACTTTCCCTGATCCTGAATATTTGCCCAGGCTTCTTGCAAAACTGCAGCTTCCATTATTTCCTTATTGTATTGATTTGTTTTACACTTTTTATTTTAGAATTTGTGCCCTGTTACATGCCTCCAAGGAGGCTTTGGACAGCTTACAACATGGTAAATGCAACAATTAGTCAAGCGGGGCCTTCACAGCAGTGTCAGCCCACTATGGAATTCCTTATTCTGGGAAAGCTCGTATGGCAGCTTTAAGGGAAATGGGGACAACCTTTTTATTTCCCCCAGTGAGGAAGGTGTTGGTGAGAAGGTTTTGAATGGCTATCGTGTATGCTGCTCAATGTTTTATGCTTAAGCATTTCAAGAGTATCCCTGTTTTTGGTTCTAGCATTAAACATTAATTTTAATCAAGCTAAAACCAAAAACAAAACACAGCATTGAGACAAATAAGCATAAAACAAGGGAACGCCCTTCGATGTGGCTGCTTAAACCTTCTCATCAGCAAATCCCCCACCCTCGCATACACCAGCCACCACTTGCAAGAATAAAAATGTCTTCGTCTTTTCCCTAAAACCTGTGATGGAGTTGTTGATCCTCTGAGTTTTCCCATAATGAGGAGTTCCATAACAGGAGTGCTGTTACTGGAAAGGCCCTGCTCCTGGACCCTACTAGTCTAATTGCAGCTGAACACAAGATTCAGAGCTCTTAGTGTTTGGGAGGTTGGCATGGGAGAAGACATTTCTTAAGGCTGGGTGTCCCACGTGGTGCCCATGAGCACGCAGACTCTTCCCTTGGTGCTTGCAGGTTCCCTGCCTCTCCTGATTTTTATTGTACTTCTTAAGATCTTTTCCTCTTAATCTTTGTAACTGGGAGTCTGGCGTGCGGCAAAGTGCTGCCCTCCAGCACAATATTTATTGGTGTTCTAAAGGGTTTTTTTGTGTTGTCGAGCTCAGACCTCTGCCGTGTACCTAGGTTCTCGGCCAGGTTACTTTTCTTTCAGTCTCACCAGTTTGCCTTCTGAAAAATGAGTGTTATGTGACTGGCCATCCCCACCATGATAGCCATTTTATGAACGAGCAAGTCACTCTCTGCAGCAGTCATCTTGTGGATTTTTGAGAGAGTTGTCGGCACTCTCACTTCTTCCCACCAACCCAAAAAGGTTGGGGATTCTGGGCCAGAGGCCAATCAGAGCTTTAAAGGTCAGAACCAACGGTTAACTCTGTTTAGGTTTGTGTGGCATGTTATGTATTTTTTGTCTAACATCAGCAGCCTACGGCAGGGGTGGGCAGAAAGTAGATCTCCAGATGGTTCGGACTTCAACTCCAAGCATTCCTGACCATTGGCCATGCTGGCAGGGGCTTCTGGGAATTGAACTCTAAAACATCTGGAGGTATACCTTCTGCCCACCCCTGGCCTACACCGAGCATGTATGGGCTGTACACCTTCCCTGTGGGAGAGCTGGTGTGGCTTAGTGGCTGCTCCTATGAGTGGTGATCCAGTTCTGATCTTACTTCTGCTATCAGCTTAGAAAGGACTAAGGCCAGGATCTCTTCTCGATCATCCCAGAGTGCAGGACTTGGAATAATGGGCTCAAGTTATAGGAAGCCAGATTCCGGCTGAACATCAGCACAAAACTTCCTAACTGTTAGAGCAATATGACAATGGAACCAATTACCCAGGGAGGTGGTGGGCTCTCCCACACTGGAGGCATTTAAGATGAGGCTGGGCAGCCATCTGTCGGGGATGCTCTGACTTGGATTCCTGCATTGAGCAGGGGGCCTTGTAGGCCCCTTCCAACCCTACTATTCTATGATTCTATGAATTCTGGTGATATACCAGAACCGGGGAGGACATCTATGCAATCCTGCATCCCAGCCCCTAAGTTCTGGTTAAGTTGTACGTCTGAACCACTGTTTTCTCCGCCCTATAATGTAGCAACAATACTAGTTTACCTTGCAGAGCTGATGCAAGGACTACTAGGATTATGTCCTTGAAGCATTTTGAATCTTTGGAGTCTGCTAGATAAAAGCTTATTATGATTACTACCATTACTGCAGCGGATGTAAACACTTTAATTTATATCTCGCCCTTCCTCTTAAAAGGTGCACTTCCTAAGGTTATCTTCCCTTTGCCCTCATCCTCTTGAGGGAGGTTCAGCTGATAATCATTCGCCTCAGGTTTGAACCTGAGGTTCCCACATCTAAATCAGACATTCTCGTCACTACGCCCTGGCCTTAATAAGGGTTGTTATGAAAATCTCAAATTCACCACAACAATTAGGAGTGATGCAAAAACATAGATTAAAAACTATGTTAATGATGCCTGGTGGCAGTTCATGACCTAGATTTTGTAGGCTGCTTAAAGTATGTTTTTCCAGCCCAGCAGAGGCTGATGGGTCGGATTTCGGCGGGGTTGTCAGAACCAGCCAGGACTCTAAAGGAGCAACTCAAGGTGCTGAACCTATTTTGGGGAAAGGCTTCAGCACCATGGATAGCTCCTTTAGAGTCCTGGTGGGTTCTGACTGAAACCCAGAATCGGAGCCACCAGCCTCCACTGCCTGCACCTTGTTTAGGCTATCACATCTCTCTCTCTCTCCCCCCCCCCCCGCCCCCCACCAAGATACCTGCCTGTCCTGCGGTAGATCAAGTCTTGGCAGTTTGCAAGCAAATACAGGGAGCGATGCAATAGAATAGTCAAGTTGGTGAGCAAATGGTCAGGCACACATGTTTCAGTCCAAGGAAGTTTAGGCTAAGGCAGGAGTGGTCAGAATCCAGGTAGAGGTCGGAGCGCAGGCAGGCAGGCAGGCAGTAAGGATCAAGCAGCAGCAGGAGTAGTCAAGGTAGCAAGCCAGAGGTCAAACACAGTCAGACATGTTACACAGACCAGAAGCAGGGTCATTAGGCAGGTCAGAACGTCAGTAAACAGAGCATTAATCACAGGACACAGTTCAGGAGGCAAGGCACACGGCAGAGGCTGGATGGACCAAGTTGTTCCAACACTGGCTGGATTTCTAGTGAAGGCTTTTGAGCCCAAAGCCAGCTGGGCCCCACCCAGAGCTCAGCAGCAGCGATCAGAGCTCCCTTTCCAGAGCCTACTCCTGAGGAGTCCCTTTCTCCTGAGGAGACCTTTTCTGGAGGCGGGCACTCCTTCGCACGGGGGCCCTGCTAGCCTGTCGCTTGAGGCGACAACGCTTCCGGGGGTCAGGGGGCAGCTCAGCCTCCACTTCAGAGGCAGAGCCCCTCACTCCTGACAGGGATGGCCCGGCAGCCACTTCCCCTGAGGGCTCAGACTCCTGTGGGTCTGGTGGCAGTCCTTGGTCTGGGGCCCGCTGGGCTTCTGGGGCCTCCAGCTCCTCCTCTAAGGAGAACTCCTCCAGTTGGGGCATGACACTACCTCATTTCTCCTGCCAAAGTAGTTCAGGTGGGAGGCAGCGAAGCTCAGGGCTAAAGCACTTGCTTTGCATGCAGAAATTCCCAGGTTCCATCCCTCGCCTCTCCGTTTCAAAGCAGCAGGGAAGTCCCTCCTCTGCCGGAAGCCCTGGAGAACCACCGCCAGCCAGAGAAGATGGCCCTGGGTTAGGTGGACGAAGAGTCTGACCTGGTAAAAGCAGGCATCCTGTGTGTGGCGTAGACTTGCTACTTCAAGTCTTAGCGTATATTTTAGAGCAGGGGTGGTGACCTGCAGCCCTGCAGATGTTCTTGGACTCCAGCTCCTATTGACCCTACCCAGCATGGCTAGTGGTCAGGGATGATGGGAGTTGTAGTCATGTTCCCCACCCCTGCATGTTCCCCACCCCTGTTTTAGAGCAGGCAGCATGCATCATGCTTCCGAGGAGCATCAAAAAAAGGTACAGGAAAGGTAAGGCATTTGAGTCATCCAAGAAACATTTTGTGGAAGACGTTGGCTCGGCCAGAAAGATGTGCAGTAGCTAGAAGGATGAGCTACCAAAGGCCCAATCCTATGCATGTTTAGACAGAAAAAGGTCCTGCAACTCCCAGCATGCCACAACCAGCCATAGAGACAGTATACCTCTCAAGTACGAGATGCTGCGGGCAAATAACTGGGAAGGGTGGCTGCCTCCAGGTCTGTGGGGAGTAGGGATGGGCGAACGAGTGATGCTTGGGATTGTTAGGATTCTCTGAACATGGTCTCACTGCTTGTCTCCTGACTATTCCCTCTCGCATTTGTGCTTGCTTTGTGCGAACAGGAGGTTTGAGCAAATGTCCCCAAATTTGCGCAGATGTTCCAAATTTGCGCAAATTTCCTCCATAAAGTGGGACTGATTCAGTCTACTGAGGAAATCTATGCAAATTAGGAAATTTGCGCAAATCGAATTGGGGATCAAGAACAAGAAGAATGCGAGCACATGTACGACAACTGGTGATTATTTTTGGCAGACTGCTCATGTTCGAGCCTTCCAACAGGGCATGCTTGCACATTTTTGAGCAAAAACGAAATTCTCATACATCTCTGGTGAAGAGGGCCACCAACCTGGGCGGCTTTAAGAGGGGATTGGACAAATTTATGAAGGACGCAGCTATCAGTGGCTACTAGTCTTGAAGGATGTATATTGCAATGCATATTGCATATTGCAAATGTATATTGCAAGGATGCATATTGCCTCCGCTATCAGTGGAGTGTGCCTCTCAATACCAGTTGGGGGTGGAAGAATTGTATAGAATCGTACTTGTGTCCAATTTCTGGTCTTCCCAGAGGCATCAGATGGCTTCTGTGTGAACAGAATGCTAGACTAAATAGGCCCTTGGTGTGATCCAGCAGGACGCTTTGTACGTTTTGCTTGTGAGCACCCAGTGGTATCTGGCTGGTCACTACTGGGAAAAGAATGCTGGACCAGTTGGAGTGATTGAACAGGGCTCTTCTTATGTTCGAAGCAGGGAAGCATAGACAGTTTTGCAGTAGGGGAGATATATGGAAGGTCGTTGCTGTTCAGATAGAAATCACTTCTTCGGTTGCTTACTGTGTGCAGAAAAATGCAAACGAAGGGGAAAGTTCTGACTTGGAGCCACCTACTCGCTTGTCCATCACGAGTGTTCAGAATGTCCCAAATTCTTACTCCTTGATGTCACTTCCCAGGACAGCCTTGGTGGCAACAGCAAGACTGCTATGGTTGCTACAGTCAGCCCAGCGGCGGATAATTACGACGAGACCCTTTCCACACTGAGGTACGCTGACCGGGCCAAGAACATCGTGAACCACGCCGTGGTGAATGAGGACCCCAATGCCCGGATCATCCGAGAACTGCGGGAGGAAGTGGAGAAACTCAGGGAACAGCTCACCAAAGCAGAGGTGTGTCTTGCCATTTAGGATTTCCCCGGGCTGCAGCACCAAGTCCACCGGTTAGATTCACTGAATTTAAAAATCTTTGGATGGATTCTCCCACACCTACCCCAAACATTTAATCTGGTAGCAGGTTTTGCAAAGAAATGTAATTACTTAAAAACCACTTGGCCATGTCCTCTTAGAGGCATTCCTCTTTCTCATGCAGGAGAGGATGTCTCTTCTTTGGCTCCTGCTGAGATGAAGGCATGCATCTTTTAAAACTTGTGTTATTTTCCTTCACTTTATTCCTATGCAAATGCATGCAAAACTCAGACACTTTTGAGCAGCTAAGTTTTCCTGAATTGGGCAACAGCCCTCTAATTTATGTCTTAATTAAAGAGCTGCCATAAAGTTGTTGTTCTAAGCAGGCCTCTCGGGTGTCCCTCGTGGGGCATTTTGGAGTTTTGTTTTTCTTCTTGGAAAGCAGCTCCACGTGTCCTAATTGACAGTTCAAAGTCTGTCCCTGCTGATACCTATCAACATGGTTGATCCCTACACAAGGGAATTGGGTGAGCCATGAGACATTTGGAGTTCCTGCACACCGAGAACTATTTCAGAGAGATGCTTTTAAGGCTGTGTCCACACCAGCTAGTTTCTTTCCAGGTCAAGTAGGGGTATGTTTGTCAAGTAGGGGTAAGTGTCTGAGTTTTTCTCTTTACCCTGATAAATTGGAAGGCCCATAGCTCGAGCGTATGCACTGGAGGCAAAACATCCCGGGTTTAATCCCGGCAGGGTCGGGAAAGACTCTAGCCTGAGTCCCTGGATAGCCACTGCCAGTCAGTGTAGACCTGTGAGGTGCAGTGATTGGAGTGTTGGACTGGGTCTGGGGAGACCCGGATTCTAGTCCCCACTCGGCCATGAAGCTCAGCAGGTGACTTTGGCTCAGTCGCTGATTCGCAGCCTAACCTACCTTACAGGGTTGTTGTGAGAATAAAATGGAGAGGAGGAAGACCATGTGAGCCACCTTGGGTTCCTTGCAAGAGGAAAGAGGCGGGATATAAATGTAATAATAAAATAATAAATACAAATAAAATCATCCCTAACTGTTGGGGCACACACACAAGTAGCTGCACAGGAGTTTACGTGCAAGTAAGAATCCCATTATTAGAACGGTTGCCAGGGCAGGGCTCCGGCCAGCTTCCCTGCATATTCACCCTCCACTGCTCCCGCTGTGTCTGTTCGCAAAAGGAAGGGCTGCAGCTTGCTCCTTCACCTGCCCCTCGCAAGCAAGGGAGGCGTCTGCAGCCCTTCTGCTCAAGCTGCAGTCTGTGAATCTTGGTGTGAGAAACAGCGGCAGCGTGTTCTTCCCCTTTGGCTTCATTCCCAGCAGAAACAGTTGCAAAGAAGGGGTGCAGCATGCCGCTCATACCATGAAAGCTAAATGGATCTTGCGGGTTCAGAGGCAGGCTACCACTGAATATCTGTTGCTGGCTGGCCTTTAGGCCCTGCTGGTGGGCTTCCCAGAAGTCTCTATCTGGGCATTGTGGAAAATGGATGGAGCAGGGCTCTTGCATTCTTAGGAGAACCAGCAAGCAACAGCGTCCTCCCCGCTCCTGTGTAGCAGATCAACTGATTCCAATATCCTCATAATTAAAATACTGAGACTAGGTTATCTCCTGCCATGTTATATCTGGTTTCCCTCTACTAATCAAATCCGGTGCTAAAACGCTGAGCTAGAAGAGCGGGCAAGCTTTTTCCATGTAGGTGCCCTCATCTCATGGATCATGCCTGCTGATTTCCTGAGCGCACCATCCATGGCTTGGTTTTCAGGAACTTGGATCACAACGATAAGAGAATTGGCAGCACATCAGACCTCAGCCAGTCAAGTTGCCCTTCCGAGGAGCATTCAATATTCCGCTTTCTCTCCCCACTGTTTTCTAGGCTATGAAATCTCCAGAACTGAAGGACCGTTTGGAAGAGTCCGAAAAACTCATCCAGGAAATGACTGTGACCTGGGAAGAGAAGCTACGGAAGACAGAGGAGATTGCACAGGTCTGCCTGTTTTGTTTTCAGGGTGGCTGGGAGCAAAATTGCAGGTGCTCCCACCATCAGATAAACCCTCCATGAGAGCTCTTGGTATTTATGGATAAGGGGGTCAATTTATGCTCCCTTAAGTGGGCTTTTCCTTAATTCCTGGGATGGTTGCTTCCAAAAGAGATTAATATTGCTGCTGTTGTTGCAAAAACAGCAAAGGGTCTGGTGATGCTTTAAAGACTAGTCTATTTATTATGGTATAAACTTTCATGGACTAGAGCCCATTTCACCAGATGCATGGAACATTAGCCTCAGTTGGCAGGTATATTTATACATGGGTAGAGAGGATGCTTCGTGCTGAGCTGAGGATAACACTTCATTTGTCTGAAGTGGATTCCAGCCCACACAAGCTTATGCCATGTAAAAGTACAGCAAAACATTGCTTTTCGTGCTAGCCTTTTTGGTGAGTGAAACTCCCAAAACACCACCTGTTCCATCTTTTGGATTATTTATTTATTGGTTAAATTTATATACATACAAATAAACAACTTTAAAACCACCATCAAAAGCTCAGTCCACACAGCTTCACTACAGGGGGAAAACAACACGATCTCGTATCATTCATCCAGAAGTTAATTGGATTATAGATGCTAATTGGAGAAGAGGTGGCACATCTTACCTTAGGGAGGAAGGGGGTTAGAACTCCGTAGAATTCAGTGGATAGTGATGAGAGAGCGTGTACCTGAAGATGGCCAGAAAACATGGGTCTGAGAGAAGATGCATGGGAATTCCTATAACTAGCTGCGTAAATGAGGTGTACAAAACTATACACAAGCTTCCTATAACTTCTTGAATATTGACAGAGCCGTTGCTTGTATAACTCTATACGTTTAGCCTGATTTTATATTTTTGCCATGTTTCACTGTTTTCAGAGCTAAGGTTTTTCAAGAGCTTTACCATAAGTCTTGGGTACGGGGAAAATGCAAAAGTCAGAAGAGGAGAAAACTGTGCTTATACAGTGTGAAGTCTAAAGATTAATTTTTGTAATAAAACAGGAGTTGTTTATTACAGATGCTTGGCTTTTCTCCAGCTTCTGTTTCAATTCCTCAAAAAGGAACAGTACAAACTTGTGCAAGGGTAATGCTTTGATTTAAAAAAAAATCTACTTCCATGGCAAGTAAGAGATTTGTTTTTTCACCCATGGCTTGTTGTCGGGTTAAAACTCTGGGTTGTTTGTCTCTCAACAACCCAGAGTTCTGGGTTCGGACTTCACATCAAACAACCCAGAAATGTCGCATTTCTGGGTTGTTGATTAAAGCTGATTGAAAGTGGGAGTGACAAGCATGCAGGAAGCAGCGTGCTCGCTCCCTCGCTTGTGGCCCTGCCAGTTCATGGGTTAAACAACCTATGAACTGCCATTACGTGTGAACCAGGTCGGTGTCTCATGTCTCAGTGTTATCCTTGGTGTCAGAATCTTATAAATTGTCAGGTTGCTACAAGACATTTCTGCATATTGCGTTGGCTTAAACATTTAGGGGCCCAGTTCCTCCATTGGCAGCTCACGAGGCACTACCAAATTGCTCCAGCTGGCTGAGCATTTGCCTCTTTGCTCGTCCTCTCTCCCTCCACCCTCCAGTAGCATCCCCCCTGCATGGTTCCCTGCTATACACAATGGCTGCTGTTGCTTCAGGCTTCACTGGTAGGTTTCCTTATATTCATGTGTAGAGGAAATGTGGCTAGGAATGGGGGTATGGCTGTAGCCACTCCAATTGCTGGATAGCTCCAGCCAGTCATAGGCTGCCCTGTCACCCACCCGGCCACCCCGCTTGGAGTCACATTAGCTTACAGTGTGGGAGAGCGTGGGCTTCAACATCTGTCTAATTAGGATTTTTGATCCTTTCGTGTAGGAGCGGCAGAAGCAGCTTGAAAGCCTGGGCATCTCTCTCCAGTCGTCTGGGATCAAAGTTGGCGACAACAAGTGTTTTCTGGTGAATCTGAATGCTGACCCTGCACTGAATGAACTTTTGGTCTACTATTTAAAGGTGAAATATGAGTCCATTTGCATAAGGTCATTTCAAAACAGCAACATAGTGCAGGCGTGAGGTGCTCATGGGAATTCATCTCAGGAGCCCTCCTGTAGAATCCACTGGCTATCAGAAGGTGGTCCAAACCCAACTTTTCAAAATCCACAGGTGGATTCTGGCATTTTTCTTATGGACCTCCGACACGGCTTCCTTTGCTTTGTGTGTGCCTTGGAGAAAGTCCACTTTTATAACCCCTAGGCTGTAATCCTATACTCATTTACCTTGGGAGTAAGCACCACTGTTCTCTGTGGTACTTACTTTTGAGTAGACATATGTTATGTTGCACTGTAAATTGATAAATGCTATTGACAGACACTAAGGATGTGTCCAAATCCATTGGTAGGTTTTATATATCTAAATAATATCACTTTTCTGTTATTAGAAACCTAACACCTGTACTGACCATCATTTAGTATTACATGTGCTCCAATTACAAATCGGGTTCCCTCATAAATATGCCTTGCAGACCTACTCCAAACTATGAATACAATCCAGTTAGGAAAAAAAATGCTATATAAATGATACATGTTCAAAGCGCTTCACGTGCATCCTCTTGAGCTTTCCTCACAATGGCCCTGTAGGTTAGGCCAATGTTACTATCCCCATTTTAGAGCTGGGATGGGGTAGAAGTGATCTGAGCTTATCTGAAATTTGAATCAGAGATGTCCTTGCTCACAACTTCTAAACACTGTTACGCGACTCCCTAGAATCTAAATCTTCCTTCATGTAAACCAGAGACTGCAACCATGGGTTGAAGCAGCTCTGCAAGCCATGGTTACAAGGGAACTGAGCTTGCATTCATCATGGTTTGTATCTGTGCATGTGTCAGGCCAAAGGATGGTGAATGCATAAAGCAGGGGGTACCACTTCAGAGACGAGGCTGCGGGAGCGCACAATTGTGAGGCTGGCTCCTGATCTACAAGCCATGGTTTCTCCCCTCTTCTCTAACTTGACGCCCTCCAGATGGTTTTGACTTCAGCTCCCATCAGCCCCAGCCACCCTGGCCAATGGTCAAGAACGCTGGGAGTTGTTGTCCAAAACAGCTGGGAGGCACCAGGTTGGAAGAAGCCTGTTTTATAGAGAACCAGCATTACACCCGCTCCTGGCCTCTTTCTGTTACAGTCACAGTTGCTCTCTTCTGTCTGATATCCCCTTAAAGGTTTGCAAGCTGCCCCTAGGCTTAAGCAAGGCCAGGAAGGTAATTCAAGAGCTGCCTCTTAAACAGGGAGAACTGATAACCTCGTTTATAGCGCAGGGCAGCACCCAGAAGAATGCAGGGCCCGGGGGCTGGCAGAACCCTTAGTCAACACTCCTCGCTTGCTGAGAAGCAACAAAAGGGCTGGCGTGAAGCTTTCTGAGTGGATCCAAAGCATTGCCAGGCGGTGTGGGTGTCTGGATTCCGACACAAACTACTTTGTCAGCCGGGCACCCCCAGTGGTTCTTGACGCTGTGTCTGTTTCTTTGCTACTCAGCGAGAAGGTGCAGCAGGAATGCCGTGGCGACAAAGCAGATTCAAAGGGGTGACCTTGGTGCATTTGCAAAAGGATACGGTTTCTGCTTGGCGCCCTGATATTTGCATGTTAGAGATCAGGGAGATGGGAAGTGGGGAGGAGAGGGAGAAAGAAAGCCTGTGCTTTCTGCTCCTGCTCTGATAGGAACAGGACAGTGTCCTCCTTTTTAACTAGAGGAGCTTAGTACAGCCACTTCTCTATGAAACAATTCACAGGCCCTCTAGAATTACCGGCACTGGCCAAATGTGTAAGTGGGTGTTATTCCCGGGTTCCCTGCAAACACTCCCAAGTCCATCCTGGCCTGGCCTGCGGTTCTCTGTCTTACGTTGCAGCTTTGACTCTCCTCTGACAAAAATAGTTGAAATTTTACTCCCAGAACAAGTCTGGCTTAAACTGCCGTGGATTGTGTGTAAGCTGGGCTGTGTGTGTTTGTCTTCTATGCACTCATCAGTGCAAGCACGGAATTTGGCTTGAGTATAGTATCCCAGCTCTGTAATAGTCTCTGGTTTCATTTATTTAAAAAACACACAAGCCACCAAGCCTCTAGTTCTCATGTTTGTAGAGAGAAGCTTGTGGCTGCTGAAGGCAAGAGGGACATGGGGAAGGTGCTTCGTACCACCCCTTCTCCCTTAGCCTTACTCCATGGCTGGCGTCGTTCACAGTCTCTGATATTCTAACCCCAATTTCCATGCCCTTGTTTCATTTCCTCCTGGCTTTGAATCAGACATGGAGTGCAAATATGTAAACGCCGCATGCCTGGTCATCTGTGGGGAGTAAGAATCTCTTCCAGGTTACGAGGCAGAGTAGCTGTATAGACAGCCGATAAAGCTGTAAAGAGACTGCTCCAGGGTATCAGAAGGTCAATCTCCTCCTGTACAAACCTGCCTGTCCACTCAGAACCTCTGGGGTGGGGTGGCATCCCTGTGTCCCCTGGAAGTCCCCTGCCCCGAGAGAGGCCCTTCACTCTGTGGCACCGTCCCCACCCCACCCTGAAAGGTTCACATGGCAGGGTTTTTTTTAGCATTCGTACACGAGCCATACACTTTTTAATTTTCTTGTGCCTTCAGCTGATTCCTCTTTAATCAGTAGCTCTAGTTCAGGGGTAAGCAACCTGATGCCCTCCAGATGTCTAGGACTACAACTCCAATATGACCTGACCATGGGCCACGCTGGCTGGGGCTCATGGGAGTTGTAGTCAAAAGGCATCTGGAGGACACCAGATTACG
Organism: Heloderma suspectum; assembly: GCF_057233095.1. Classification (NCBI taxonomy): domain Eukaryota; kingdom Metazoa; phylum Chordata; class Lepidosauria; order Squamata; family Helodermatidae; genus Heloderma; species Heloderma suspectum. The sequence continues at coordinate 435,369,695 of NC_139458.1, forward strand.
GAAGGTTGGGCTGGATAGGCTGGGTAGAAAAGGCAGCTTCACACAATGAAAACACTGACAGTGAATTTCTGCATCCTTTTAACACACCTGATCTGGGATCTTCTGCAGGAGCACACACTAATTGGGTCGGATAACTCCCAAGATATTCAGCTGTGTGGAATGGGGATTCTTCCTGAACACTGCATCATAGACATCACCTTGGATGGGCAAGTTATGCTAACGCCACACAAGAATACTAGGTGACCGAGTGTTTGTTTTTTACTTCAGGGTGAAATGGGGCATGGAAGGAATTCCAAAACGGAGTCTTGGGACCGTGCATTGCATCAAGGGAAGCTGTGTTTCCCCTCTTTCCTTTCTTTTTGTCATCCTGCTCGGTTGCAAGCGGAGTAAATTTATGCACATAATTTACATGGAATAGAGTGCCAGAACTGTGGGTTTTCTTGGCTCAGAACTTTTATGTATTCAGTTAAAAAAGAGAGAGAGAAAGAAACTCTCTGTGTGCCTTCTTGCCACTCCCTGCACTGACCAGAGGTCCCCAAACGAGTAACATGTCTAGGGCTGAGCTGTGCTCTCAGGCTGTGGAGAGCAAGATGCCATGGGGGGAGCCCAGATTAGCTGCTGCACACTGTCCCAAGGTCTCGCGGTCTGTTCCCTGCTGAGGTGTGGCTGGAGGCGTCAAGGAAGACTTGGAGGAGCTGGAAATGGAAGATGGCTCAGTTCCTGGGAGCAAAGAGACAAGGTGGTCACAGTCCGTCAGGCCCGAACATTGCAGGCTTTTAGGGAGGCCCTGAAGACGTCCTTCTTTTCACTGGCCTTCCCCAGTTATGTTCGATTGGACTGTTCCAGTTTTCATAGCTGCAGCTGTTTTGTAGATTTTAGTATTGTCTTGGCCAGACGTCGTATTGCTGGGGTTTGGTGTTTTTATGAATTATTTGCTGTTTTATCATTGCGTGGATCTTTATTACATGGGATTTTTTATTGTTTTAAACTGGCTTGGGAGGGCTCCTGCCCTGAAAGGCAGGCTAGAAATGCTTTTAAGAAATAATTAAGGGCTGCGGGGTAACCAGGACACTACGGATCTCCCCCCACCCTTCCCAGGAGAAGGATGAGACTGGCAACAACAGGATGCCTCACCTTTTTAAAGGATTGTGACTTCCCCAACCCTGGGAATGGTGATGTAACCAGTGAAGGCTGGTGGCTCTGATGTCAGTGGGGCAGTAAATCCGCTCCGGGTTTCAGTCAGAGCCAGCCAAAATTCTAAAGGTGCTATCCAAGGAGCAAATCACTTTGGATAGCTGCTTTAGAGTTCTGAGTGAAACCTGGAGCGGATTCACTGCCCCTCTGTCATTGGAGCCACCAGTCTCTAGTGGATGTAACCATGAATGGGAGGAGGAGATATTCTGTGTGCCCACCAAGTATCTGTGGCCCTCTTTCCTGGGCCAAAGGCGGTGACCCCAGTAGATCCACACCTTCCAACTCTTGCACTCTCTCCTTTTTAATAATTGGGGTGTGGGGCTGAGGGTTGGTCGAAACCTTGAAGCGGAAATGACCGTGCTTGTGTCTTTCCCTCCATCACAGGACGTTCGTCAACGGTACGGCTGTTACGGGCCTCACGCAGCTGCACCATGGAGATCGGATTTTGTGGGGAAACAATCACTTTTTCAGGTAGGCTGCTGGTCATAGATCGTTTTGTTTTGGGTCCTTTGCGTAGATCGCAGGCACAGGGCCTCAATGGCCTTTGGCAAACAAGGGAGTTGGGGCTCTGAAACAGGAGAGCTGGGGCTCTGAAACCCGCTTTGCGATATGCATCTGCTGAACATGCACTGCCTTAGGTATTGTCATAGATCCTGATGTATTTCATGGTCATGGTTTTGCAGCAAAGCCTTAAATCTTTTATGGTGGCTGTCTGATAGTCCTAAATTCAATTTTCCGTTTTCCTCTTCTTTTTTTAAAGGAGGCCACTGGAGGGCTTGAATTACCTGCCCAGGGGGAGGGGGGCAGGGGAAGAGGAGACAGAGGCTCAGCCCTCTTACCATTTGTGACAGCCCCCCCCCCCAATAGCTGTTATTTTTAGAAGGATACTGGAAGGGGCAAAAAATGTGGGGGAGTCAGGGCTTGGGGCTTGTGAATTTTGTAAAGGCCGCCTCCACCTTTCCCTCCATAATTTGAGGATTGGTTTATTTGCCCTCCTTGATGTTGAGATTAGCAAACATGGCCTTTGCCTTTTCAAGCTTAAATGAGTTCCAGCGTGCAGGAGGGAGGAACGCCCACTCTTAATAGCTGCTCGTGCCAGACTCTGCACCCGACTTCTCTGCTATAGATCCTTTTCAGAGCCAAGGTGGAGCCTGTGCATAATTAGGTTTCAAGGTTAATATACCCTGACATTATAAAAGAAACACATTTTCCCATTTACTGTTTTATCACTTGGAGTCTTGGTTTAATTTGGAAGTATTTCTTTTAAAAAAGAACAGTGGAATGGCACGTTGATATCACTAGGATTACCTCTGCCTCTACGGTTACAGACTAATGCCTGTACATTCTAATAACACTCTTAGATGCCATTCAGCTCCTTTTTAATTCCAAATTAAATCTGTATATCCAGCTGAAGGCAAGAAGTCTGTGGCTGTGTTTTTTTCTGCATGAGAGATATATAATCCTTAGGGCCGCTTCATATCCTTTGGTTAATTAGAGCTCGTCCAAGACTTTTCTGTGTTGGAAAATCCAAGAGGCACTCCCTCGCACTAATTCATCATGGAGCACAGTCTACCAGGATGCTCTCCTGCGCAAACATTACTGAAATAAAGAAGGGTTGCTCAAGAGCAACCTGGTGCCTGGACAGAACTATGGGATTCATTACCACAAGGTCTTCTGACAGCCAACCATGTGGATGACTTTAAAGGAGGATTGGACAAATTCATGGAGGAGAAGGCTACCCGTGGCTCCTAGTCCTGAGGGCTATATGCTCCCTCCAGTATTGGGGGCAGTATGCCTGTGTATACTAGTTGTTGGGGAACACTACCAGAAGGGTGCTATTGCACTCATGTACCACTTGTGGGCTTCCCCTTAGGGCATCTGGTTGGCCAATGTGTGAACAGAATGCTGGACTAGATGGGCCTTTGGTCTAATCTAGCATGGCTCTTCTTACGTTCTTGGAAGATCTTGCTGGTAGCCCTTCTCCCACTAATTAATATTGTGCACGATCCACCTGTGGGTTTTCTTATGCAAACCTTGTTGGAATATATGTTGTTCAGTCATTCAGTCGTGTCCGACTCTTCGTGACCCCATGGACCATAGCACGCCAGGCCTTCCTGTCCTGCGCTCTCTCCCGGAGTGTGCTCAAGTCCATATTCATTGCATCGGTGATGCTATCTAGCCATCTCATCCTCTGCCGTCCCCTTCTCCTTTTGCCTTCAGTCTTTCCCAGCATCAGGGTCTTTTCCAGGGAGTTTTCTCTTCGCATTAGGTGGCCAAAATATTTCAGCTTCAGTATCTGTTCTTCCAATGAGCAGTCAGGGTTGCTTTCCTTTAGGATGGACTGATTTGACCTCCTTGCAGTCCAGGGGACTCGTAAGAGTCTTCTCCAGCACCACAGTTCGAAAGCATCAATTCTTCGGCGCTCAGCCTTCCTTATAGTCCAGCTCTCACAGCCATACGTTGCTACTGGGAAAACCATAGCTTTGATTAGACGGACCTTTGTCGGCAAGGTGATGTCTCTGCTTCTGACTATGCTGCCTAGGTTTGCCATAGCTTTCCTCCCAAGCAGCAAGCGTCTTTTAATTTCATGGCTACAGTCACTGTCTGCGGTGATCTTGGAGCCCAAGAAAGTAAAATCTGTCACTGCATCCATTTCTTCCCCTTCTATATGCCAGGAAGTGGCAGCTGTGCAAATGCCTGACCATACTCTAGTGCAACTCCCGTTCATGTCAGTAGGATTTGTGCAAGAAATCTACCTAGGGGACCATATCTCATGGGCCAGATCTGTTTGTCTCTCCAACTCCATCCCCTTAATGGCGATCACAATCTACTGCCTGAAGTAGCCACCACCTTTCCTCATCTTTGCACCAGTGATGCAGCTAGTTAATTCTGGCTCCTGGGCCTTGTGGGGTGGGAGATGCTTTAGATGGCCGTGCGTATGACTTCAGTTGTGAAGTGCCCAACTCACGTTTCTCTTCTCTCCTCCCCCACACCAAACTCTATTCCATGTGTAGCAACTGGCTCTACATTCCTGATACGTTAGAGCAAAAAACCCATCCAAAACCTTTAAGCCAACCCTGGTTAGAAGAAGAAGAAGGAAGAGGACGAGGAGGAGCAGGCGGAGCAGGACTCACTTAAATCATAGCACTGCTATGGCTATAGGAATGAAATGGAGTTTGCTTCTGCTGCCCTGGTACTAAACACATTTACTTGGGAATAAGCATCATTCTGTTGTAGAAATGAATAATATTTTCAGAAGTAAAAATGAGCACCTGTAGAAGTGTGTATGCACAGTCAGCTGCCCCCTAAGCCTCAGATGTTTAAAGATAAGTAGAACGGAGGCTGCGGGATCAGCGTCAGTCCTCGTGGGTGCTGGCATTCCCACGCTAACCCAGGTGCTGACGCAGGGCCTGTTTGAGCATCTCCACACCAGCCTAAAATCCCACATTTAAAGCGGGGCTTTCTGCTTCCATTTTAAATGCAGCAATACGACGGACTCCTCCACACACTCTTCCTTCCCCCTTTTCCTCCCATCTTTCCCCCCCTTATCTGAGTCTTCCATATGTTTCATTATACAGCCCCTAGATGGCACTGTGGTCTAGCTCCTCTTATTGTGGGTTTTCCTCTTTTCACGGGGGGAACTCTAAGCGCTGTAATTTGATAGTTTATTATCTCTGATCTTTTAAACAATGGAATAAAGGTCATTTAGTGCGGGAGACGCCCTGGAGGGTAACGGCGTCATCTAAAGGACCCGCAAACGTCTGTGAGTAACCAATCTCAATAGCAGGATAAAAGCTCCGTGTGAAGAAGACCTTTGTCACTGGCCCCGTTGCCTACTACTCTCTAGATGATCCTTTGGGGGACTGCTGGACTTTGGCTCCGAGGTCCAGCCCTAGCTGTACCCCTGCTCTGCACTTAATGCTAATGGATCAGTTGATCAAAAATCAATATATTCATTTGTGGTAACATTTTCCTTCCCTGTTCAAGGCTGAATTTGCCAAAAAAGAAAAAGAAGGCTGAACCCGAGGATGAAGACAAAGACAATTCGATGAAAGAGAGCAACAGCTCTGAGCAGCTGGACTTAGATGGAGACAGCTCCAGCGAAGTATCGAGTGAGATTAACTTCAGCTATGAATATGCCCAGATGGAGGTGACCATGAAAGCTCTCGGTGGTAATGGTAAGGAGCATGGACGCTCTTCTTCTGGATTTATTTAGCAAATGCAGCACTGTGTCATCTGAAAACACTCTCAGAGACATTGTAGCTGGGGCAAGACTTGCAGTGTTGTGTCTCGGTGCCTTTCAAACTTCCTACCCTTGGGTTACCTTTTCCCCATCAACGTGTCTGCCAAGCAGCTCCTGCTTATCTGCCACAGGACCCCTGTGTGCTGTAGAGCATTCTGGGGGGTGAGGGAGTCTTCTGGAGTGCACCTTCAGTCCACATGGCTTCCAGTTCACCCCATGTGACCTGAGAGCATGTCCTAGAAGACACCCATCGCTTTCCTGTGGCTGCACGTTGTAGGGGAAGATAAATAGCAGTGGACGAGCTGGTCTTTCAGAGAAGATTGGCCAACATTAGCAATCTTCTCATTGAGGAACCCCTGGTCAAGTTTTCAGGGAGCTAAATACTGATGGATGTGATAATCGGTGATGTGCTTGTGTCTAATTTTGTTTTATAAAACCGATATACCACATTTCCTAAAAATGCTCAAGAATGGTGAAGGATGTAAAGCACCAATAAAATCACAATATAAGAGCTGGGGGGGAAAGCCCCTCATGTATAATAGCTGTCAGGGTTGGATGTGAGCCCATAGAGTCCCAAAGCAGCTCGGATTCTGAGGAGGAGATACAATCCGTGGGAGAGGAACCCTCTCAGGTTTCAGAGGCGCAGCTGGAGGGGGACCCCCCCCCCCGCTCACATTCCTGGGAATGTGACCCTGGGATGGAAAGGAGGGACAACTTGAGCTTTTAGACGTGAGACACAGGCACAAGCGAGAGGTTGCGGGAGCCAAGCTGAGGCGCTCAGCCCGGTTGGCTTGATGTCAACAGCTGCGCTCTGGGGCCCCATGGGAAAGGGGGAGAATTTCCCGTCCTACTCCTTAAGTTCAGAGAGTTGCCACGCTTTTCTCCAAACGGAGACCAACTGACGTCCTAACTCTTAGAAACCCCTGGTAGGCTGTTCCTTTGTATTTCCTCTGAGTCTGAGTCTCAGGCAATTAGCATCTGAAAGCTTCATTAGGTTGAATGGAAATAAAGCCTTGGAAAGCAGCCCTTTTGTCTGGGTGTTGATTCTGGCTATCGGAGGATTGAGAAGGCAACAGGGGCATTCCTGACAATAGCTCTCACATAGCTACAGTCGAGACCATAACCCCAATAGCTTGCCAGAAAAGAGAGGCAGCTTAGCAACCATCCCATAGCAAATTATAACGTTGCCCAGTGAGCCTCCCCGGAGAGCACATTCGACAGCCTAGGGGCCGCTGCTGGGAAGGCTCTGTGCCAAGTACCCATCAAATGGACCTCCTGTGGGTGGGACAAGGCATCCTGCAAAGATCTTGCTATGAGGGAGGTCACGTGAGAGAAGATGCTCTCAGAGATAAGCCACTGAGTCCAGGGCTTTATAGGCAAGAACTGGCACCTCAAATTGAGTCTAGAAGCAAATTAGCAGCCAGTGCAGTTTGGCCAAAATGGGGACCATACTGTGTTGCACGGGGACGTGAATGCACTGTGTTTGTTTGTTTATTTGATTTGAACCCTGCCTTTCTAGCAAGAAAAATAGCACTCAAGGCAGCTTGTCTGAGATATCCTATAATCCTCTGTATCTTTTCCTGCAGTACCCAGAGTTTCCCCTGTTTCTAATGGACCTGGCTGGACATAGCTGCTGCTGGCATGCTTCTGGCCTAATAATTTCTGATATCTCCAGACAGTGGCATGGTTCGCACATCACAGTAACCCAGGTTTCAGGCAGGTGTCTTTCCTAGCCCTATCTGGAGATGCCAGGGATCGAACCTGGGACCTCCTGCATGCAAAGCAGGGGCTCTAGCACTGAGCCACAGCCCTCCTTCAAATACAGCTGGGACCCTCGGTCCCCTTCCAGAAACCAGCCTGCTGCATTCTGAAGCACTTTGGGGGTGTTTTGCGGGGAGCGGGAAGCGCTGAGCCTTTCATCTGTTGACTGCCGCTTCTTAATTGTGATTCATTCAGCACCGTGCCTGAAGCCTGTTGCGGCGTCTTCTTTTCTGCACTCTCACCTTCCCCTCCTGTCCTGTCTTTCCCTGTGCCTGCCTAGATCCTATGCAGTCAATTTTGCAGAGCCTGGAGCAGCAGCATGAGGAGGAGAAGCGGTCTGCCCTGGAGCGGCAGAGGCTGATGTATGAGCACGAGCTGGACCAGCTCCGCAGGCGCCTGTCTCCGGAGAAGCAGCACTTACGCCCCATGGACAGGTTCTCCTTCCACTCCCCCAATGCTCAGCAACGGTTGCGGCAGTGGGCGGACGAGAGGTGGGTGAAGGGGACGTTCTCAAAACCTGTTCGTTTTCCTCTCCTTTTGTGGAGCATCTAACTCCACAGAAGAGGACGGGAAGCACTCGCTGCCCTCTGTCATGGCAATGAAGCATCTGGGTGTCCATTGGACTCCGGGAGCAAAGGGCTTTTTGTTGGTGGCCGAACGCTCCGGGCAGCCTGATCCGGAGCTCATTGCATGAAAACCAAGTACAAAACATGGCCTGAGTGAGCCACTTAGCTTCTGTATTTGACAGTTGCATGATATTTGTCAGTGATACGTTGGAATGCACCAGGCAGCAAGAGGAAAGGTGGTAAGATGCACCATAATCCAGTTCAGGCATCGTGACCAAACCAATGTCTGGCCATCAGGAGTGTGTTGCGGGCTTGCATGCTGCCTCCTCCTGATTTCTGGTTCTTGATAGCCATCATCGGAATCAGAGCAGCACTTCTAAAATTGGCAACGATATGACACCAACAGATGCAAAACCACTCTGACACCATTCAGATTCCAGCACGGCGGTCCCTTGAACAGTGTCATTCAGCTTCTCATTGGATGTTTCAGTTGAGATACATGCTGCAGCGTAGCCAGTGTAAGAATACCCTGCAGCGCACCACAAATTCCCAAACAGATGCAAAACGGGTCCACGTATTTGTCCCAGGGCAAAGCACATCCTCAGCAGTCCGGTAAGCCACGTGCTCTTTTTATGCATTGTAACATTTTGATTCTTCCTCTCTTTTCAAAAGAGAAGAGATGCTGAACCACAGCCTGAGGAAACTGAGGGAGCAGATCATGAAGGCCAACTCCTACGTGAGAGAAGCCAGCTTCGTTGCAGAAGAGATGGACAAAAGGACCGAGTACAAGGTTTCTCTGCAAATCCCAGCCTCGAGCCTCAATGCAAACAGAAAGGTGAGAAGGCACCAGAATGTCTTCAGCCCCATCCATTGTTGGTCCAGAACGGGGCCCGTTTGCCAGCTAGGCTGTTTTGTAGCAACCCAGATCAATCTTTCCTGCCGCTCCAAAGGTGTGTTGATCTGGGGTCTCTGGAAATAACCTTTTTGAGGATGTGACTGGCACATGAGACTTACCCATTCCATGTGACCGTTTGAGGTCTGCAGCCAGAAATGGGATATACTGTGTGAGTGTATGTGTGCGCTAATGATAAACTGGAGGGGTGTGTGGAATACCACAGTCAGGACAAAATGGTAACAACCTAAATAGAAGCAGTATTTAGAATTTAAGTAAGAACGACTTACTTTATAGCTGCAATTCCTCAAAAAGCCCACATGCATGTCTGTCATCACAAGGGAACTGCAATCATTGGCCAGCACAATTGGCAGGCAGGAGCAGACGTACTACTTACTGAGCAGTTGCTTAGAATGCTTAGAGCGAGTTGGAACATTCAGGGAAAGAGCCTGGCATATATCTGAGTGGGCCAATTCCTTCCTCCACCGCCCCGCACCGCCCGTCCCATGTAGTTAGGCTTCGCCTGTTTTTCCTGCTAAGAACCTGGTAGTAAGGAGAAACATGGGGAAGAAAAGGGAAAACTTTGTTTCTGCTGGGTAGGACTTACTATGTAATAGCATACGTTACCTTTATGATAATGTGCAGTTGTGACTTTCATATCTGACCCTTTTAAAAACACACACACACAAATCCAGCGCAGTTAATAGGTCAAGTGCAGGGGGTCTCCGACACTGCTCTTAAAGTGTGGGAAGGTTCATACGGGCACAGGAAGTCCTTCAAATAAAGAGGCCCCAAACCATTTACAAGGTGTACAAAATTATGCATGGTGTGGAGAATATGGATAGGGAGACATTTTTCTTCCTTTCCCATAATACTAGAATCCAAAGGGGTCATCCCATGAAGCTGACTGGTGGGAGATTCAGGGCAGATTAGGAAGGAAGGGCTTCTTCACACAGCGGAGAGTTAAACGATGGAATTTGCTACCACAGGATGTGGTGATGGCCACCAGTTTGGATGGCTTGAAAAGGGGGTTGGACAAATTTCTGGAGGAGAAGGCTATCGATGGCTACTAGTCCTGATGGCGATGTGCTACCTCCAGTATCAGAGGCAGTATGCTGGGGAACATGGGCGGGAGGGTGCTGTTGCACTTATGTCCTGCTTGTGGGTTTCCCATGGGCAGCTGGTTGGCCACTGTGTGAACAGAATGCTGGACTAGATGGACCCTAGGTCTCATCCAGCAGGGCTCTTCTCACGATCTTACGTTCATTTAGTGCTTTAAAGGCCAAAACCAGCATGTTGAACTGGGTCCGGAAATGCACCAGTAACCAGTGCAACGGTACAAAATCTGCATAATATGTTTTGATCATCTGGCCCCAATGAGGACCCAAGTGGCCCCATTCTGCACCTGCTGAAGTCTCCAGGGCACCTTCAAAGGCAGCCCCACATAGCGCACTTTGCAGTAGACCAGTCTGGATGTAATTAGTGCAGGCAAGACTGAGGCTATGGATTTGCTTCCTCTAGGTAGGGTGGCAGCTGACATAGCTGGTAAAAGGCCCTCCTCGTTCAAAACATGCTGGGCTCAGAACGAGAAATTGTTGCCCTTTGGACATATATTCCACAGTTTAATGGATAAACTGTATCAGGCCTGCTTGTGGGTTCCTGGTCGACAGCTGGTTGGCCCGTGTGTGAAGAGAATGCTGGACTAGATGGACCCTGGGTCTGATCCAGCAGGGCTCCTCTGATCATTTTCCCAAGAATGGGCCAGTTTCTAGTTTTTAAAGAGGCGTTTCAGGTTGGAAACCGGCACTTGTTGGCAAGTGACTTTGGAGGGACTGTAGTCCACCCCTCTCCCATAACCCACTCTGCAGTCATGCTTTTACATCCTTGCTTCTTCTCATCTTTCTCCACCCTAAGAAACTGCTCAGAGGTCGATGGAGAAGGAAAGCCAGACATGAGTGGATCACCGTTTGGTGATTGAGAGTGGTGGTGGCAGGGAGAAGTTTGGCTGAATTTGGCCAACAGATGCTGGCCCTAAATTTGGATGGGTGCTTTTCCTTCCTCTTGGCTCCTCTATAACCTTTCTTCTTCATTTCACAGATCTCCTTCCTGTCTGTTAGTAAGCATTTTACATTTAGCACTGAAAGGTGGTAGAGGAAAAGCAGAACAATAGTTGTCAAAAACTATTTGGCCGTGCTGCTCTTCTTTTCTATTTATGTGCTTGAGATTAAAAAAAAAGCTGAACACCCAAACATATTCCCAAGGTAATCTTTGTCATTTTATTTCCCTCCTTCTGTGCCCTGTGCAGCGAGGCGCAATTCTCAGTGAGCCAGCCATTCAGGTGAGGCGGAAGGGCAAAGGCAAACAGATCTGGTCACTGGAGAAGCTGGAGAACCGACTGGTGGACATGAGGGACCTCTACCAAGAATGGAAAGACTGCGAGGAGGACAATCTGGTACGTAGAGGTGGGAGGTATTGGCGTGGTCATGTTTCCTAAATAGTAAGGGGCTCAACAGGCACATGCACAACCCTTCGAGAAGCTTCTGTCTGTACCAGCCTTTCCCTGCTAGGTGTCCTCCAGATGTGTTGGACTACAACACATTTGGGAGGGCACCAGGTGGGGGAAGGGTGTTCTGTACTATTACTTCTTACAAGCACTGGGAAGAGAACTTTGGGCCCAAATGTGGGGTTGCATGATGATGGGGGTCGTGGTTAAACTGTTAAACTTTGCATTTCAGGGGTGGGGGTGAACTTCAAGCATAGGGAAGTACGGACCTCCCTTGGCTCCTCCATGTTGCCGGCCCCCATTCTGAAATCCCTCAGAATGATGCTACATCACAACGTCCTCCTGGAGCTGGGAGGAGCCCCGCGGCATTTCGTGCTTCCACGCCCTTGAAGTTCTCCCCACCCTCTTACTGCTGTTATGAGCGTGTTTCTGCTTTTCTGAGGTTAATTGCTGGATCCTTGAAGATCCCGAAGCAATTGGGCAGGCTAAACCCAAAGAAATGTTTGGGTGTTTTTTAACTAGGGCTACTAGAAGGCTTAGGGGCCGCAGTGGCTTAGTGGTTAAGACGCTGAACTGCAGACTGGAAGGTCGGCAGGTCAGCAGTTCGAGACCCGAGTGCCGCGTGACGGAGTGAGCTCCCGTCTTCAGTCCCATCTCCTGCCAACCTAGCAGTTCGGAAGCAAGAAATTGCAAGTAGATAAATAGGTACCGCCTCGGCGGGAAAGGTAACAGCGTTCCGTGCACCTTGGTGTTCAGTCATGCCGGCCACATGACCACGGAAGCGTCTTCGGACAGCGCTGGCTCTTCGGCTTAGAAACGGGGATGAGCACCGCACCCTAGAGTCGGACACGACTGGTTGGGGACACCTTTATCTTTACCTTTTTACTAGAAGGCTTAGCTGCTTTTCTTCTAGCCAGCTAATTTTGTGGTGCTCCCATGAACAAATGGCTGTAGGTGCTTCAGTTGTGTTGACTCAGGAGAACAGACTTCCCCAACGTGGCCCTTTCCAGATGTGCTCGGCTACAACTCTGCTGTTCTGACACCACTCAGCTGAGCAGCACAGGCAATGGTGGGGCTCCGGGAAAGATCGTGTGGAGGGGAGGTTTAAACTCTCTTCCAACTGGTCGTGGCTCACCAGGGTTTCAGGCAGTGAGAAGCCTTCCCCATTACTCGCTACCTGGTCTTTTCAACTAGAGATGCCAGGGATTGATTCTGGGGGCTTCTGCATACAAAGCACGTGCTCTTCCACTGAGTTATGGGGTGTGTAGGAATGTGCATACATGCACGTGCGACTTTAAACCCTATAGAAAGAATGGCCATAGGGGGGCTTAAAAGGGAATATTTTAATGGGAATATTGGGAACAGGTCTGTGAAGGATAGTTGAGACTAGTCCCAACAACCCTGCAAGGTAGGAGAGGCCAAACCTGACCACAAATCCCCACAATAACCCAGTAGCCTTCCACCCAGGTCAGTAAACACTGAAATCAGCACTGAAGTTATGCAGAACACACACACCAGCTGAAAGCTGGGGAAACGTTGGGGAGACATTGAAGGGAAAGGGACAGTTGGGAAGGGAAGGGGGGAGGTGGTAGGTTGTACAGGAAATTACCAGCAAGATTATAATCAGCAAAACACCTAGGAACGCTGAGAGCCTTTGTACGCACCCCCAAGCAGAATAACAAAGCTAGCTAGTCAATCCTATACATACCAAGTATGGGCCTTCCAGGATAGTCTCCAGCCATCAACACATCCACAAGCCATCAGAGCAAAGGAAGACGACCCGCCTCTTCCTCCACCCACTATTTAAGGCCCGGCTCTAGCAACCCAGGGCAGAATTCCTTTAGCCAATCAGAGCTCAGCCCCGGGGCGCCCCACCCTCACCTCAGAAGAGGCAGGATCTTCCCACCAGATCCCGCTGTTACCTCTTTCCCAGTTAACACGTACTGAGCCTGGCCTTGAGCAGCAGGGCCGAGGAGCTGCTAGGTAACAACCAGCTCCAGGGGGTCACCTCGGATGGGGCAGCCCAGCCTGTTCTCATGGCAGAGAGCAGGACTTCATCCTGGACAGGGTCCTTTTCAGTTATTGGGAAGTCTGTTACAGGGCAGTACCTTTCAAATGTTGTTGTGCCCCATCTTGAGCCTATGGATCAGCTAGGTGAGGATCTGTTTCCAACATAACTTGATCACTTTCTTTCCCTCTCTACAACTCAAGGTCATGAGGTCTTACTTCAGGCGAGCAGATCCTTTTTACGACGAGCAGGAGAACCACAGCCTCATTGGAGTAGCCAACGTCTTCCTCGAGTCCCTCTTTTACGATGTGAAGCTGCAGTACGGTGTGCCCATCATCAATCAGAAGGGAGAGGTGATGCTTCTAAATGGCCACGTTGCACAATCAGTTCATAGGCTCATAATTACCCAGTCGCTTATTTGAGCATTACAGTTCAGTGCACAATTACAATCGATTCTCCATCGCTTGACATACCATAGAGGCTGGGAGTAGCCAACTGCATTAAATTACATCCCCAGTCCTTCATAACTCTTTGCTCCATCCCCCCAGGTTCGTCTTGGAAGAAATTGACTGGATGATTATGTGAAGTGTATGAGAGGGCAACTGTTTATGTTGGTGCATTTATGTTTAAAATGATTTTTGAATTTAGGTACCCCCCACCCCATTTTTTCATATAAGTCAAGTTGGCCCTCCTGCATAATAAAGCTGGAACCAAACTATACTTGTGTGTGAGTCGTTCTCCCTGAACTGACAAACCCATGTCTGGGCTGTATCACTTCAGACAGCTGAGGGTGGGTGGGGGCTCACATGACTGAGTGATCCCCCACCCCCAAAATTACTTCCCACATTGAAAACTAGGGATGTATGAGAACTTCATTTTTGCTCACAAAACATGCAAGAATTCCCCATCAGAAGCTCCAAATGTGAGCACATGTCCAGGGAAAACATTCATATATTGTCGAACACATGCTCACGTCCGTCTCATTCCCAATTCCCAGTTTGATTTGCGCATATTTCCTAAGTTGAGCAAATTTCCTGCTTGGATTGAATCAGCTCCGCTTTAGTCTATGGAGGAAAGTTGCACAAATTAAGGTAAATTTGCACAAATCTCACATTCGATCACTGCTGCATTTGTGCAAGTTTCCCATCTGCACACAGCAAGCAGTGATTGCAAATGGGAGTCGGGCACGAGACGAGCATTAAGATGTTTGGAGAATCCTGGTGATGTCAAACATTGCTTGTTTGCCCATCCCAAGCATCGTTTCTTTGCATGGATTTATGTATTATGTATTTTTACATGGAGAAACTTTAAATTATGTGAGCCCCCCAACTGATGTCTGAACTGGTACAGCCCGGACATAGCACTCTAACTTAGCCCCTTGGTGAGAACTGTTCCTCAGAATCTGTGCACAGGGAAGATGATGCAGAACTGAGCAGCAAAGGGCTTCCCACTGGCAGCTCTTGTGTCTCCAGTCCCTCCACTGAGCACACACCAAGGACCAATCCCTTTGCAGTTGCACTGATCCTTTTGTTCCATTGGCAGCTGTTTTTCTGCACCATTGGGGCTACGTCTCCCACCTGGGGATCGTGGGAAGCTGCCCTCTGAACCTGATGGATGGCACATCTTTATTTGTTACAAGATTTTATTTCTTCAAATAATTACACGAATTCTCTCCAGAACTATTTATTTATTTATTTATTACATTTCTACACCGCCCAATAGCTGAAGCACTATTTAAAACATAATTATAGTACAATAAAAATCAGTAAGTCATTTAATATCCAGCACAGCAGAAAAGCCCGGGTAAACATATACCAACACAACACCATAAAATAGAAAATGGATTGCAAGAGCTAAAGGCACCCGTTGGGTACAAGAACTAAACCCAAAGCGCAGGGACTAAAATGACAGATCTTTAAAAGCCCGGGAGAAAGTCTTAGCTTGATGCTGAAAGGATAATAATGTAGGTGCCAGATGAGTGTCCCTAGGCAGAGCATTCCAAAGCTGGGGGACCAACACTGAAAAAGCCCCCTCTCTTCTGGTCACCGTCCAAATGGTGGGAGCATGCCTTGATAGTCTGCAAATATGGTTTTGAAAAATAATATACACCAGTGTTGTTTGGGTTCCTAAAACCCTCTCTCCTGTATTTGTGGGGTTTGTTTTCTCGAATAGGTGGCAGGCCGTCTGCATGTTGAAGTGGTGTGTGTGAGCGGAGAGATTGGGGAGCGCATCGCAGGTGGCGACGACAGCATGGAGGGGTTTGCTGAGAACGACCAGCAGGAGCACAAGTTGGTATGCATGGTGAGTTGAGAGCCCCCTTGCCTTTTCAAAACCACAGCTCGCATTTGTAGAGCACAGGAAGAGTGATTAGCCAGCCTTGCCCCAACCCTCGTGCCCTCCAGATGAGGTGGACTACAGATCCCATCACCCCCAGCCAACTGAAGCAGCATACCTCTGAGTGCCAGATGTTGGTGTTAAAGAAAGAGGAGATGGCTGTTGCCTTTGTGCCATGCCTGTGGTGTTCCTGGAGGCATCTGGCTGCCCCCTGTTGGAAACAGGATGCTGGATTAGGTGGGCCTTGTTCTGATCCAGCAAGGCCGTTATTATGGCTGGGATAGTTCTGTTACAGGACTGATTAATTAGGAATTCTCCCCCGCCCCCCTCCTCTGGGAACCGGGTTGCTGCTTTCTCGTGGTGTGATAAGGTGACAGCAGCAATACCAGTGAGTTGTGGGAAGTTTCAGCATGGCCCAGTATGATATGCTGGCTTATGTGCCATCCACTTGAAGCGAAGGAACTCTGTTTTGTAGCCAGATGCCCCCAGTTGACTGAGAACCTGCTCTGTAGAATATTGTGTTGCCATCTCCCTCAGTCTGTTTATTTATTTATTTGATTGGTACCCCACCGTTCTACCAGAAAGGACACTCAAGGCGGCTTACAATCAACGATAAAAACAACAGGAAGCAAAGACATTAAAATGCAATTAAAAACAATTAAAAGCACAACAACAACAACGTAAAAATACCTCAACAGGCCCGCTTACACACCCAAGGCCCACTTGAATAAAGCAGTCTTTTCCTGTCGGTGGAAGGACAGCAGAGTGGGAGCGAGCCTAGCCTCCCTCGGCAGGGAGTTCCACAGCAAGGGAGCAGCCACCGAGAAGGCCCTCTCTCACATCATCACCAAATGTGCCTCTGAAGGTGGCACTCTTGAAAGAAGGGCCTCTCCAGAAGATCTTAGCCTAGTCTTCTTTGCAGGGAGAGATCACTGTAGTCTGGAATTAGTGACTTCAGAAAAACCATCAAGCTCCCTTTTTAAAGACATTCGCCTAATTCAGCCTTTCCTAGCCTGGCGCCCTCCAGATGTGTTGGACTACAGCTCACATCATCCCAGCCAGCACAACTCTGCTGGCCGTGGATGGTTGTTGTTGTTGTTGTTCAGTCATTGAGTCGTGTCCGACTCTTCGTGACCCCATGGACCATAGCACGCCAGGCCTTCCTGTCCTCCGCTGTCTCCCAGACTGTGCTCAAGTTCATATTCATTGCATCGGTGATGCTATCTAGCCATCTCATCTTCTGCCATCCCCTTCTCCTTTTGCCTTCAATCTTTCCCAGCATCAGGGTCTTTTCCAGGGAGTTTTCTCTTCGCATTAGGTGGCCAAAATATTGGAGCTTCAGTATCTGTCCTTCCAATGAGCACTCAGGGTTGATTTCCTTTAGGATGGACTGATTTGACCTCCTTGCAGTCCAGGGGACTCGTAAGAGTCTTCTCCAGCACCACAGTTCAAAAGCATCCATTCTTCGGCACTCAGCCTTCCTTACAGTCCAGCTCTCACAGCCATATGTTGCTACTGGGAAAACCATAGCTTTGATTAGACAAATCTTTGTCAGCAAGTGACGTCTCTGCTTCTTACTATGCTGTCTAGGTTGGCCATAGCTTTCCTCCCAAGGAGCAAGCATCTTTTAATTTCATGGCTACAGTCACCGTCTGCGGTGATCTTGGAGCCAAGAAAATAACATCTGTCACTGCTTCCATTTCTTCCCCTTCTATATGCCAGGAAGTGATGGGGCCAGATGCCATGATCTGAGCTTTTTTAATGTTGAATTTCAAACCAGCTTTGGCACTCTCCACTTTCACCCTCAACAAGAGGCTCTTATCCTCTTCGCTTTCTGCCATAAGGGTGGTATCGTCTGCATATCTGAGGTTGTTGATCATTCTCCCGGCAATCTTAATTCCGACCTGTGATTCATCCAACCCAGCGTTTCTCATGACGTACTATACATATAAGTTAAATAAGCAGGGCGACAATATACAGCCTTGTCGTACTCCTTTCCCAATTTGGAACCAATCGGTTGTTCCATGTCCGATTCGTACTGTTGCTTCTTGACCCTCGTACAGGTTTCTCAGGAGACAGGTAAGGTGGTCTGCTACTCCCATCTCTTTCAGAATTTGTCAGAGTTTGTTGTGATCCACACAATCAAAGGCTTTAGCGTAGTCAATGAAGCAGAAATAGACGTTTTTCTGGAATTCTCTTGCTTTCTCCATGATCCAGCGAATGTTGGTGATTTGATCTCTAGTTCCTCTGCCTCTTCGAAACCCCGCTTGTACTTCCGGTAGTTCTCGGTTCGCATACTGCTGAAGCCTAGCTTGTAGGATTTTGAGCATCACCTTGCTGGCATGTGAAATGAGCGCAATTGTACGGTAGTCTGAACACTCTTTGGCATTGCCCTTCTTTGGAATTGGAATATAAACTGACCATTTCCTGTCTGGAGGGCATCAGGTGAGGGAAGGCTGGCTTAATTAACAAACCCCAATTATAGTTGTTGGGTCTACAGGGTGAAACAGTTCAATTTGTTTGTCTATAAACTGCTTGCATCTAAAGATTTCAAAGTGGTGTCCACAAATCACAAAAACATAATGATAAAGACTACACAAGATGGTAATTTATCCTAGTAATGATTTTGAAGTGGAAGTTCTACTTAGGCTGGACAGTTCTGGGTAGTACAAAGCTCATGACTTCCAGCGGACAAGAATGACGTGTGTGTGTGTGTGTGTGTGTGTGTGTGTGTGTGTGTGAGTGGGGGGGTATGTTTGAATGAAGGATTTTAACTTCCTAAACTGGCTCAATTCCTTTTGAGCCATATGTGTTCAGGGAAGAAATAGGGGGCGTGGGGGAAGCTTTTTGGAATTCCTTCTAGAAGCAACACTCAGCTCTGTTTCCCCAAAGCTGGTCATCCAGTGACCCCTGGTGGAGATTTTCAGACCATTTTCTCTAGAAGTATTTCAAACCACATCCATCTGCCTCAGAAGATAAATATTAGCCTTAACAAACTAGCTTTGTCTTAGATGTAAAGGTCGCTGTATACATGTACAATTTATTTGGAGAACTAGCTTTGTCTTACCTTATATTTAAAGGTTGCTGTATAAAGGTACAGTTTCTTTCAATTTTTATTTATTCATTACAGTTAGAACAGTACTCTGTGTGTGTTCCCTTCCTCCTAGATTAAAATCCTTCAGGCGACTGGCTTGCCTCAGCATCTCTCCAACTTCGTGTTCTGTAAATACTCTTTCTGGGATCAGCTGGAGCCAGTGACGGTGGCCCCCGAAGTGGACCCCTCCCTGTCTCCCATCAGCAAGGAGCCGCGCTGCATGGTTGTCTTTGATCACTGCAATGTAATTGTGCTCTTGTTTTTACCGCCGCCGACAAAGCAGAGTGAGGGCTGGTTCGGGCTTTTCTGCATTTCATGCAGATGCATCTATTGCATGTGCACTAGTGCAGCCTTCTGGCACCCTCCAGCTATGTTCAGTCCAGGACATCTGGAGGGCACCAGGTTGGGGAAGGCTGCCTGAGTGCCTTCCAGTGAGAACTGTGAAGTATAAAGAGGACATCCATGTCACTACGGATGCAGGGAGATGCACTGGACATGTGCCAAGCTGCTGTGGTTGGCTTCTGCTTCCTGGCCAATTCAGGATCCGTTCAGGATTACTGTGTTTGATTTCATGATGAAAGTGTATGCCAGAGTGGGTGGGAAAAGTGTTTACTCACTGTGGCCATGTTCACACGTCACTTTAAGCCAGGAATCCTTGGTTATTAAATGACAGTGGGCCCGTTCTCACATAATGACAGCAACGCTTGGGTTAATAAACCCATGATTTGCCAGGTTGCTTGTGGCACCCAACTGCTTCTGGTTTGAACATCGGCCCAATCATGGGTTGCTTCATGATGTGCAAACCTGGACACTTCAGTTAAATAACCCAAAGTTGACCTACGATGAGTCGGACACGACTGAACGACTGAACAACAACAATGATTAACCTACGATTTGCTGCCGTTACATGCAAACCAAGTCAACATGAATGAGCGGCCTAGTCATGTACACAGGCTTTTTGCTCAAGCAGATAAACCAGACAGGGATAACTTAGTGTCACATCCAAACTCGAGATTATGGTTTATTGTGTCAAAAGAAGCCAGGATCCACAAGCCAGCTTTAAACCACGATTTGGAGTTGGATTATGAATCCTGACTTGTTTGGGCACAATAAATGATAGTTTTTCGGCTTTTCTCCCACACTGGAAGATGAGCAAGTGAATGAGCCCCTAATGTTGTGGGTGACACTATTAGGTCCTGTAATAGTGTTTCCAGAGTAGATACAAGGACAGAGCTGGAATCTGAGTTTGTTGCAGGGTCTGTGCCTATGTTTGTATCCTGCTGTATGACGTGTTGCTGCTAGTGAGTAGCTGCTTTAGGTTCAGTGGGCTGTCTCTAAGCAAGTACAGGCCTGCCACCCAAGGCCTGTGAGAGGAAAGTGCCATTGTTCTGAATGGGCTGTAGATCATTGATGATACATTTGAGTGCTTTCAGTTGAAAACTCTAGGTGACAACAGGTAGATTCTTCAGAGAGTGGGGGCCCTGCTGATCGTAAAACATGGGCAGGTTCAAATGCGTGAAGGTGATCCCTGAGCTGGCTTGGTTCCAGTCTGTTTTAAAAAGAGTTACTACAATATAAATATCAATAAAAACACACTTGAGAAGAGTGTGACTGCTGGTTAACGACTAGCAAGCAATATCATGCTATGCAGAACACAGAACAGTGAAACGAATTCATCTTAATTAAAAGCAGCTATAAAACAAAAGCCCCATTTGTTAATTTATGTGTGTGTTTCCCCCTGTGGATTGGCCAAGCACAAAGCTTCTTAAATTGCTGTCTGGATCCTTCTGCTATTCAATTGATTGTACTGATTTTTGCTTTCTGTAAAGTTTGCATACCAGAGCAGTAGGTCCCGAACGTTCCCGGACAGGTTTCCTGTTGTGGCTTTCTAAATGCGTTGTCAGGTTCATAGTCTGGCCCCTTATTGCAGCCTCCAGGTGTACACACATAGCAGTCAAGTGGAGTAGGAAGAGAAATGAATGACGCGCTGCCTTCTTTATCCTTTTCTGACCTAGGAATTCTCTGTCAATATTACTGAAGATTTTATGGAGTATCTTTCTGATGGTGCTTTGGCCATTGAGGTTTATGGGCACAAGCAGTGTGATCCTCGCAAAAACCCAGCACTTTGGGATTTGGGAATAATTCAAGCCAAAACACGAAGCCTCCGAGACAGGTAAAAGAAATGACATAGAATCATAGAATAGTAGGGTTGGAAGGGGCCTATAAGACCATCGAGTCCAACTCCTTGCTGGAATCCAAGTCAAAGCATCCCTGACAGAGGGCTGTCCAGCCTCGTCTTGAATGCCTCCAGCATGGGAGAGCCCACCACCTCCCTAGGTAGTTGGTTCCATTGTCATGTTGCCCGAGCAGTCAGGAAGTTTGTCCTGATGTTCAGCCAGAATCTGGCTTTCTGTAATTTGAGCCCATTCTTCCGTGTCCTGTACTCTGGGATGATTGAGAAGAGATCCTGGCCTTCCTCTCTGTGACAACCTTTCAAGGACTTGCAGAGCGCTATCCTATCTCCCCTCAGACTTCTCAAGGCTAAACAGGCCTAGTTCTTTCAGTCTCTCCTCATAGTTGGTTTTGACCTTGAAAACCCTATATGGTTCCTGCCCAGCCTGTCTTAAGGAGCGTTTCCAGCAACACCAGACAGGCCGCTTAACAAGATCAGCCTTGGATGGCCTTCTCTCTGTCCCATCAGCCAGGACAGCTAGACTGGTGGGGATGAGGGACAGGACCTTTTCTGTGGTGGCCCCCACTCTGTGGAACTGTGGAGTTCCCTAGGGAACTTTGTCATGCCCCCTCTTTAACGAGCTTCCGCCGCGCATTAAAAATGTAGTTGTTCAGGCAGGCATTTGGGGTGCCTAATAATGGCATAATTTAGAAAATGTCTTTACTGTAGAATTTTATTGTTTTAAACTGTTGTATTATATATTTTGTACATCGCCCAGAGTGGCTGAGTGACCGGCCAGATGGGCGATTAATAAATTTAATAAATAAATAAAATAAAAATAGGGCTTTGCTTCCAGTCCCCTGATCATCTTTGTTGCCCTCCTCTGAACCCTCTCCAGTTTGTCTGCATCCTTAAAGTGTGGCGCCCAGAACTGGACACAGTACTCCAGATGAGGCCTAACCAGTGCAACTAGTACTTCTTGTGATTTGGAAGCTATGCTTCTGTTAATGCAGCCCAAAATAGCATTGGCCTTTTTTGCAGCCACATCACATTGTTGGCTCATATTCAGCTTGTGATCAACAACAATTCCAAGATCCTTCTTGCTTGTAGTATTGTTGAGCCAAGTATCCCCCATCTTATAACTGTGCTTACATTACATTTAGCTGGTAAATGAATTAGAAACTTGTGAAAATCTCTGTGTCCAAGGGCAAAGGAGGAAGTTCAACAGGAAAATGGGTTAGTCCATGTGCTGCCGCCCCTCCAGTCTGTTAATCTGGAGCCAGCGCAGTGTAGCGGTGAGAGTGTTGGACTGGGAGCTGGGAGATGTGGGTTCTAGTCCCCACTAGGTCATGGAAGCTCACTGGATGGCTTTGGGCCCGTCACAGACTCTCAGCCCAACCTACCTCACAAGGTTGTTGTTGTGAGGATAAAATTGAGAGGAGAAGGATAAAGTACACCACCTTGGGTTCCTCACAAGAGGAAATAGGCAGGATATAAATGCAATAAACAAACAAACAAACAAACTTGGACTTCGAATTCAGAGGTCAAGGGGTGCCACTGCTCTAAAAACTTCTTGTCCTGCTCGGAACGTCCTCTCCTCTGCCCCTCCTTCTCCATCACTTCAATCACTACTTGGCCAAAATGTTGTGATTCTATTACAGTTGGCAGAAATCTACTCTGCAATAACTCTAGCACAGAAATTGGACATTTTTTGACACGCAAATGCATGTTTCTGCTTATAACTGGTGATAAAAAAGTGTCTTTATCTGTAGACAGAATTTGATAGTGCAAGCAATTTAGACAGAGCCACAAGGGAAGTTTGAAAGTGTTTTTCTAACTGAACTGAGGCTACACTGAAGCAATTTTCCTTACCTCCCCCCATACATACACACACACACACACACACACACTCCTCCTCCTTTTCTCTCTTGCACACATAAACACACATAGATATGCTCGCTCTCCCCCCCCCCCCATCTCAGTGCTTTTGAAATGCTCTTTCAAAAGGCAAAGTTGTATATCGCTTACGGAAGTGGTGTTTTTTTGCAGGTGGAGCGAGGTCACTCGCAAAGTGGAGCTCTGGGTTCAGATTCTGGAGCTTAATGAGAATGGGGAATACTGCCCGGTGGAGGTGATTCCAGCAAAGGACGTGCAGACAGGGGGCATCTTTCAGCTCAGGCAGGTAAGATGGAAAAGAGGACAGTCAACAAAATGAATCCATCTTACTTTGTTTGGCTTTCTGGCTTCTCTTTTTAGCTGATCAGTCAATTGATCGAATAAACACTAAGCATCATACTAGAGGCAAGGTAATCAGGAAGCGATGGGAACAATTAAGCCTAGTCGCCTTCCCCCGGCTAGTGTGCGTTCTCCCCCCGACCCTGAGTTCTCTGGTGCAGCTGTGCTGGAAGAGGAGCGGGGAGCACATAAGCCCAGGGTGGGAGGCTAGGCTGGCAGCTTGGCAGGCTGGATCACCTTCTGCTGCCAGATTCCCAGCAATTCTGCTGGGAAACAAGGTGCACAGAGAGCTGTCTGGTGGGCTGCTGTGAGTGCAGTTCTGCCGGGGTACAAGGTGTGCCCTTCCTGGACACCTGGAGGGCACCAGGTTGGGGAGGGCAGAGTTAAATGCTACTAGTGACAGAGTTGGATGCTACATAGCTCAGCAGTAGAGAGTGCAAAGTTTGCATGCAGAAGGCCCGAGGGCTCAATACAGCTGAAAGGCGCTCCAGTCGCGGGGCTGGGCAAGGCCTCTGGCGAAAGCCTGGGGGAACTGCTCCTGGGCAATGCTAGGCATGATGGACCGGCGTTTTAACTCTCAGGATAAAGCACCGTCAAGATACTTGCTGTTTTTCATGTGTAGTCCTAATGCCGAAGCTGTTGTTCTTGTCCTTTTGTGACCGGCTCCTGAGTCCTTCGGAAGGCGTGGACTATATGGGCGAAATCCAACTTAAGTCCTACTGAGACTAGACCCATTGAAATGAAGGGGAGTTAAGTTAGTCGTGACTAACTTAAACCCCATTCATTCCAATGGGTCTGCTCTCAGTAGGACTTGGGTTGGATTTTGCCCACTGTCTGAACAACCAGTTTAATGCAACCCGCTCAAGCTGCTGCATTTCCAAAGCAACGTTGCACGTCAAACTGCGGCCAGCAGAGGTCTCCCCGACACCATTTTAACTTTCTAATGTGTTTTCTGTACTATTTTTAATGTTCTTGCCTTTATTGCTTTAAATTGTTGTACACCACCTTGATGACTTTTTAGCAGAGAACGTGGGATATAAGTGTTAACAAAAAAAATCAATAACACAGTCAATAAATAAGTAAAAATGGCCTTCCCCTTCCCAACGGCATTCTCTCCCCTCTCTGGATGGGCAGGGGCAGTCACACCGGATTCAAGTGGAAGTGAAGTCTGTGCAGGAGTCGGGAACGTTGCCTCTCATGGAAGAATCCATCTTATCTGTCAGCGTGGGTTGCGTTCAGATAAGACCCATCAAGCTGCCAAAGAGTCATGAGAATCATCAGGTAAAAGAGTCCTGGCCCATAAATACATCCATAGCTCACTGAGAGGGTACCAGCTTAGCATGCAGGAGGCCCCAGGTTCAATCTCTGGCATTGCCTGTTTCAAAAAGGATCAGATAACAGGTAACGTTAGAGACCGTTCTCTGCCTGGGAGCCTGGAAAATGGTTGCCAGCCAGAGCAGGCAATACCAGCCTAGTTGGAGAAATAGCCTGGCCTCTTATAAAGCTTCGTATATTCCTGTATTCCTCGCAGCCTTGTAATTTGCGGCTGTCGTCTGAAAGGCATTGTGGTGAGGCGGGGTGGGTATTAGAGGCTGCTTCCTTGATATCTCCTCAGGCATCCTAACCTCTAGCTTTTAGTGTTTTGCTTTGTGGAGTCGTGTGTTTGTGAGGTCAGGGTGCGTCAAAGCTGGAGTCGGAGATCCCGTTGCTGTTGGAGACTGGGGGCCCCAGGCCTGCCTGACGTCTATGCTTTGGGCATCTTGTTGGAATAGGTTGGCTTGATCTGCACTGGTGTTGCCCCTCAAAATCTCTGGTGGCGGAAATATGCACAGATTGGACGCCTGTTGGATTCAACGTGCATTTGGCCCTTATCCAACAGGACCTCAAGTACACACACACATCTGGCAGACCCAGCTGTGGTTCACTCCTCAAGCAGGTGGAAAGTCTGCATAATTCTGTCCCCAACTGAATGATTCTGTCCCCTCTTCCAGAATGCTCTCAGTATGCTTATGGGTAAGCTGGGGACCAGGGGTGGGGAATGTTGCCCTCCAGATGTTGTTGGACTGTAACTCCCATCAGTCCTTGCCAGCATAGCCATGTGGCATGATGGGGGCTGCCGTTCAACAGCAACTAGAGGACAGCATGTTCCCCATTCCTGCTAGGGATTGGCGGGTCTCTCCTCGCCTTCTGTGTCTTGGCTTTGCCCCCAACAGCCTGGACCCCGGTGGCAACAACATGTCATTTGGGTGGTGGAGAGGTTGCCCTAAAAACTCACTGAACTAGAGTGGGTGGAACTTTTCATCACAAGTTTGGTTTTAACAAAGTTTTCTATAATGGAAGTTTTACATTTCTAGTACTATATGAGTGCATGCGTGTGTACAGTACAATGCAGTATCATTTTTACAACTCAACACACCGTTACATCTGGGACACTATAATGGGACTGAATAATTTATGGACATTTTTATGGCTCTCAATCATTTAAAGAATGTTTAGTTAATATATATCTGTCTTTTAGCTGATTGATTTGATGTTGAAATAAATATACATATTAATAAAACTTCAGGATAAGTGCCGTCTTGTGATATTGAAGGAAGTGTAACAGAACCTACACTTAAAAAAAGGAAACTACCACTCTTTAATTTAAAATAAGGCCATCTTTAATATTGTCTTTTATATCCTGTAGTGCAGTAGCACACAGGGACCAACAGAGCCTCCAAAAACGAAGCATTCCCTTTTCTTGCAACCCTCGTGCTTTAAAATTGACCTTCGCCCATTCATGGACTAACGCAGGGAGGGGGGACATGTGGCTGTCCAGATGTTGTTGCCCTGTAACTCCCATCATCACTGACCATTGATCGTGTTGCCTGTGGCTGATGGGAGTTGCACTCCAAACATATGGAGGGACACATGTTCCCCACCCTTGCACACTTCCTTTTTTTATTAAAAAAACCCCTCTTGCATCCCTTGACAGTTGTTGAGTCATTATGCCCACAATTTTGAAGTACACTCTATTGAACTGGGTGCGATTTTCTTATAAGTAGATATTCATTTGATTTGATTTGATTTGACTTGATTTGATTTGATTTGATTTATGGAGCTTATATGACATGTTTCAAGGCAAAGCCCTCCCAAGACAACTCACTAAAACTAGCTGAAACAGCAGACACATAAAATACACAAAACACAATCCAATTCCAAACTAAAAACGGCAGCAGTCTGAAAACCTGACACAATACCACAATAAAATGCAGACTGAAACAAACGTTTTTAAGGTCTGTGTAAAAAGTGATGTAGATGGGGCCATGCGTACCTCTTTTGGGAGAGAGTTCCAAAGTTGGGGTCACTACTGAAAAGGCCCTGACTCAAATGCCCGCCAGTCTGATGGACCTTGATGGCAGGCAAATGAGCAGAACATTTGAGGACAACCTTAAAACCTCAGGCGAGTTCATTAGGGTGCAAGCATAGGATCAGGCTGTTGAGTTTTAGTTGCATAAACTACTGCAGCCATTCCCCAACCTGGTGCTCCCCAGATGGTTTAGACTGCAACTCTCATCAGCCACAGCCAGCATGGATAATAGTCAGGGATGCTGGGAGCTGTAGTCCAAAACATCTGGAGGGCATCAGATTAGGGAAGGATGATCTACCGATTTAATGTTGGTAATTTCAGTTTGTTACACACACACACACACTATGGCAGGTGTCATCAGCTTATGGCCTTCCAGATGTTTTGGCCTACAACTCCCATCAGCCCTAACCAGCATAGGCAATGATGAGGAATGAAAGGAGTCGTAGGCAAAAATGTCCCGAGAGCCACAAGTTGCCCACCCATGGAGCATGGCTTTGATTGGGATCATAAGGAAAAATGAGTGCCACAAAGTTTTGGTGGCCGTGCTCTGTTGCAGCATGTCCCATTGCCAGACATATTAAGTAAGCCTGTTCCACTGCAGATAAGTGACCCTGCTTGGCATGTGGGCTTGGCTCCAACAACAGGTTCAAACTCACTTAAATGTGCTGATTTTTTGCTTAGGAGGAAGATGACGACATGGACAGTTACCAGGTAAGCGTACTGCTGTTCTTTTCTTCAGTCAGATGTCGGGTCCTTTGGATTTGTGGTCTAATGTTCTTTTACTTAAGAATCAACACCACACTTTCTAGTCATAACAGAGGTTGCAGGAGTCTCCATGGCCATCATTCAAGCAATACAGTGGGAGGACCTTCCTCTCCAGAAATGGGTGGCAGGGACAGAATACTGAGAAACTTGATTTTCAGTAGAAAAAGAAAAGCACGTTCAAGTTTCTTGCCCTCATAGTTGGACGACTTCACAATATGTAAACTTGAACAATACCTTTGCCAAAAGTGTCAGTTTTCATATTTGTGGCTTATGTGGAAGATGGTTAAAATGTAGGTTTGCTGCATCATAAGAAGTAAGCAACCACTGATGACTGTCCGCATAGAAGTGCCGCATCAGAACGTGGAATTTTCCGTTGCTTTCAGTGGCTGCTTCCTTGTTGGACACCTTTGAAATCTTTCCATGCAGGTGCACAGGGTCTCAGGTGCCCATCTCTGTTCACAAGCCACCATTCATTCATTCATTCATTCATTCATTTATTAAAATGTAACTAAATTCTTCACAGGACAGAGACCTGGAGAGGCTGCGTCGGAAATGGCTAAACGCACTTACAAAACGCCAGGAGTATTTAGATCAACAGTTGCAGAAACTTGTTGGAAAGCCTGGTGAGCACAAATAGAGTTATCCTCTTCATTTACTCTGAAATTTCCACCAAGGTTGTGGGAAAGAGTATAAGAGGAAGGCTACAAGGATGATGAGAGGGATTTCTGGATGATGCGTGTTATCTAGATCCATTCCAATCTGGCTTCAGGCCCAGTGATGGGACAGAGACTGCTTAGGTCGCCTTGGTGGATGATGTATGCCGGGAACTAAACAGCGGGAGTTTGTCTCTGCTGGTTCTGCTGGGTTTTTTGTTACCATTGACATGATATCCTTCTGAGGCATCTGCCTGAGATGGTACTGGGAGGCACTGTTATGTGGTGGCTCCAGTCCTTCTTGCGGGGGCAATCTCAGGAGGTGGTACTGAGGGATTCCTGTTAGGTGCTGTGTTGGTTGGCCTGTGGTGTCCCTCAGGGTTCCATCTTATCCCCCATGCTATTGAACATATACATGAAACCGCTGGGAGAGATTGCCTGGAGTTTGGGCGTTCAGTGCTACCAGTATGCTGATGACACCCAACTCTGTTTCTCCTTTCCATCCAAATCCAAGGAAGGTGTTCTAGTTCTAAATTTGTGTCTGATGCTGGTGATGGGCTGGATGAGGGTAAACAAATTGCAGCTTAATCCAGACAAGACAGAGGTGCTCCTGGTCATTCAAAAGGCAGATCGGGGAATAGGAATCCAACCTGTGCTGGATGGGTTACACTCCCACTGATGACTCAGGCTTGCATTCTGGGTGTACTCCTGGACTCGGCCCTGAACCAGGACACCTGGGTGCAGTTTCAGCGGTGGTCAGGACTGCAGGGAGTGCACAGTTACAGATTCATGTGGGGAGGTCTATCAGTGGCTGTTGGCCATGACAACTGAATGAAACCTCAATTTCAGTGTGATGTAGTGGTTAGAGTGTTGGACTGGGACTCGAGATACCCGGGTTCTAGTCCCCACTGGGCCATGAAGCTCACTGGGTGACTTTGGGCCGGTCGCTGATTCTCAGCCTAACCTACCTCATGGGGTTGTTGTGAGGATAAAATGGAAGAAGGAGGACCACGCGTTGGGCTCCTTGGAGGACAGGCAAGATATCAGTGCAACAAATAAATAAATGAATAATTTTTTGAAGGCAGTATAAATCTGAATACTGCCCACTGGGGCAAGCAACCTCCAAAAACCGTCACTGTCACGGCCTGTTTGTAAGCTTCTGAAGGCATCTGATTCACCTCTGCCAGAGTCCAGAGGGGTCCTTGGTCAGATCCAGCAAGGCGTTCCTTATGTACGAAGGTGGTGATTTAAGTCAAGTAGTGGGAGCAGTTGACACTGTGTTTCATTCCACGTGAAACCAGCTTGTCAGCTTCCTCTGGGGAAACTGAAGAATTATAGCTTTAGTGAGAAGTGCTGATTTTCCCCCTCCACCATTAGATCTCTCTGTCTCCTGCACACCATTACTGTCCTTAGGATTTCTTGTTTGGGGGAGCCACTGAAGTTAATCAAGGCGGGGGCTGTAGTTTGAACTTGCATTGTCGGTGTGCCTGAGGGAAAGCTGTCTAAGCCTCACATTCTACGGGCATGGATATGGAATTTCATTCCGTGAATGTTTATGAGGGCGCGTTTGGACAAGGATTTGTCTTTGGCATTTTAAGGTAGAGAGAATCTTGCCCCAGGGAAGCGGGTTGGGCTCATAGACCCCCTGGAGTCCCTTCCAACTTTCACACGGTATCACAGCAGTCATTTCAGTGGGGGCTGGTGGCTCCCAGGTCAGTGGAGCAGTGAATCCGCTCCGGCTTTCAGACCCTATCACCAGCGATTAAGCTATGAACAGCAGAGTAACCTATGCCCCGGATTGGAAACAGTTGGTCCCCGTTTGAACAAGAATCACTTGCAGACCCTGAACTTATGGGCTAGGGGGAGTCCCTCCCCTTTTCCCTTGGGTCCTCTGGACGCAACCATTGCTTGCGCACCAAACGGGCGCTACGCCTCCTTTCCGCGCCCTCCGTAGCTCGTCGCTCTTTGTGTCTGCGTCAAGCAGCCAGCCAGCCCTCCTCCCGCGCTCCTTCACTCCCAGGACTGCTATCTATGTCTGGAATGCTGGGAGGAGGAATCTCTGCCAGCTCCAGGGCTTGGGAGGAATGAGCGCGCTCCTCTCCCACGGACGGCTGTTCCTCCTCGGAATCAGAACTGCTCTGAGGTTCTATGGGCTCAGTGTCCACCCTGACACTCAGGCATTTGGCAGCACATGATGAGTTTTTAACCAGTCTTGGATCTGTCTTTAGTTGTGACTGACTGTTCAAAGTTGTTTTTAGTTATATATTGTCATTGTGTATATTGTCTGTGTGTTATATGCAAATGGCTTTTAAACTTTGTATATTGTATTTTAATGGTTTAATCTCTGTAAACCACCCAGGGAGCTTTGGCTATGGGGCCGTGTAGAAATGTAGTAAATAATACTAATGCTAATAAACTGTTGACCTCTTCCAGACAAGACAGAAGACGATGCGGACCGAGAGGCTCAGTTGTTAGAGATGAGGTTGACCCTGACAGAAGAAAGGAATGCCGTTATGGTGCCTTCAGCTGGCAGTGGGATTCCTGGCGCACCGGCTGAATGGTAAGGCCTCTGCAGTAAAGTAGGCCTGGAAATGGGGCAGAACGGTCACATTTATTGGCTTGCTTAGATTAAATGGACTAAATGGATTAATAGATTACATGGATTAAATGGCAAAGCCCAGAGCAGTCCATAGCCCTGGCCTACAAGGTATGCTATGTTGTGTTGTACTGGAGGAACAACAGCAAAGGCCGTAAAGGTGTGGGGAAACCTCCTTTTCCCCTTCTGAGATTCTTGAGAGATGTCGCCCAGCCATGGATGTGAAGCGACATCCAAGAGAGCGCATGGGGTGGAGAGTGGAGCCGGGGAGGCGGTGGCGGAGAGGGGAGGTGGAGAGAAAAGCAGCAAAAGCTGAGCATGTCTGAATAATTTTCCTAAGGCTCAATATAACGAAAACCCAGAAATGCTCTCTACTTAAAGCAACAGAATTATTAACCGAGCTTTAATTATGATCTTCTGTAGGAATGAAATCAATATTTATTGCTACTGCACTTTAGCTGATTTAAAAGAGAAATGTTAATGTTAATTGCCTGGTTCATTCATGTAAAAGGCCGCTCCTTACTAGCAGTACTGCACCTATCAGAACGTTGCACTGGGTTCCGGGTTTCACATCCCCGAGTTCTCTTTAGTCAGCAAATATGCCATGAAATCTTTCGTTCTGAACATTGGTAATAGAGTCAAGCCCAGCCTGCCGTCACTGGAGCTGCAATTATCAAGAAACCAGGAGACACTGTGCATAATACGAGATTGAGGTCTGGTTAAGAAAGCGAGCCTTCAGCCAGTAAGTCCCCAGTTCAAATATCATGTCAACCATGAACTTGAAGAGTGGTCTTAGGCAAGCTACTGTCCTCCCCACCCCCCTCAATTTCCAATGGGGAATAATAAAGCCCTGCCTTTAAGGGCTCTTGTAAAGATTACTGCGATAAAGTTTGTGAAATGCAGGGGAAATGTATTGTAAAATGATAATCATTAGTATTTGTATAACTTGGACTGCCAAATTTTAACTCCCTTGAAGTTAAGGTTGAAATCAGAGTTCTAGTTAAAGCATCTCTTTTTTTAATGGCATTGGTCCTTTACGGCGCAGTCCTGTCGACTGTGCCTTTGCTGCTCGGAAGCTTCCAAACCTGGAGGCTTCTGAGATTCCTATGCCCTGCCTCCTGCCCTATGCCAGGGTGAGAGGAGTGGTGGAGGCGATCTTCCCCTCCCCATGCTCCATCTATGGTGATCTTTGCTAGAGGGGCTTTTCAGTCCCTCTAGCACAGACGCTTTGGAGGGGAAGGAGGCTCAAGATACCTCGTATCCTGACCTCTCCAGTCTCCTCCCCTCCCCACCCACTGGAATGCACCCTTTCCTTCTCTTCTTCCAAGGTCTCTTTTCCAGACTCGGAGGGCAGCAGGTGTGGTTCTTTCTCCACCAGTTGCAAGGGAGTGGGGGCAGGGGGGCAGATCTCTGACTCCCCTTTCCATGGTCAGAGCACAGTTTCAGAAGGGGTTTTCTGAGTAATCCTTTGGTCCCTGGACGCTCACCCAGGGACCATGGGATTGCTCTCTAAGTGATATGAGGCACTTCCTGTCTCACAATCTTTTTAAGATTGTTCTTTTCAAGGTGCACACGAGTGTGAATGTTGGAAACACATGTATGGTACAGAGCTGTGATTGCTGACCACTTCCTCTTCTTCTTCCTCTTCTTCTTCTTCTGTACATCTCCCTTTTGAGTATGCATTCAGTAGTGAACTGGGCTTTGCCCCAACCTCATATGTGAACTGGCCTTTCCCCGTGTGTGTTCCATGATCTCTGTTGCACTGTCTAAGTATAGAAATGGGTTCTAGTGTAGAATTCAGGTGCCTGAGAATCTCGCCTTTCATTTTTAAAGATCAAGCTTCTAACCCTTAAGGCTGTATCATAGAATGATAGAATAGTAGGGTTGGAAGGGGCCTACAAGGCCATCGAGTCCAACCCCCATAAAGAGAATCTTGCAGGTGTGGGCCGTGCCAAGTGACAGAAGGCAGAGGCAGGGTGTGGGATGGGGGTGGGTGAGTATGGGTTTTTTTCTGGTATGTGGAATATACAATTTTCCTGGTATGTGTAATATATACAACTCTGTTTTTAATGGACAAAATGCAGGTAGATTCATAGCCATATCACTCACTCACTCACTCACTCACTCACTCACAGTTCATATACCCCACCCTTCCTCCAAAGTAGGAGCACAGAGTGGCTTACAAATATTAAACAACAATAAAATCCTACTGTTAAAATAAAACTGTTAAAACATGACAATAATAATCTATCAGAGAGACAGAGAAACAAACAAGTCAGGAGTCAAACAGTTGTGTAAACAAAAAAAACATTAACTTAACATTTAAACTTAATGTTTAAAAATATTCACAGTAGGGGCTAATCACACCTCTCCTGGGATGCCCCAATTCCACAAATGGGGGGCCACCACTGACAATGCCTATCTCGGGTCCCCGCCCTCCTCACCTCAATTAGCATGGCATCTCCTGCAGATCGGAGAGCTCTAGTTGGCTGGCAAAAGGGGAGGTGCTCCCTCAGGCACCTGGGCCTCAAGTCATTACACAAAGGCAAACCTGAGTTTGCTACTAAGTGACAAGAGGAAGCTGTGGCCAATTGCTGCTTTCAGATAAGTATACTTGTACAAATCACATATTCACAAGTTGGTTGTATTTGTGCTTTGACGTTACGTGTTTCAGAGAGCAATCCTGTGGCCTCTAGACAGCATCCGGGGGGCCACAGGATAGCTCGGATTCCTGGATCTGACATCAGAGGCAGTGCTCCAACCTTGGACCCAGGAGTCCGAGCTCTCCTCCCCTGCCCCCTTACAGCTGGCACAGAGAGAACTATGCTAGCTGCCTCTCCAAGGCCACAAAAGCAACCTCAGAGGGAAGGGAAGGGAAGGGAAGGGAAGGGAAGGGAAGGGAAGGGAAGGGAAGGGAAGGGAAGGGAAGGGAAGGGAAGGGAGAGGGGACGTGCTGATGGGTGGGGAGGGGAGGAGGCAGCTTAGGCCATTTCCCTGGACTCCTCAGCCTCCCTCCCTCCCTCCCTCCCCGACACCTCAGCTAGATGGGTGAAAATGTTGATCTAGCTGAAAGACAGAGTGGGCGGGGTGCAGAGATGAAGATTGCCTCCGCACTCCTCCCACTCTGCATAGGATGCCCGTCATCCCCCGAGTTCGGAGGGGATGGAAATCCTGATCGGATTGCATCCTAAGTAAACAACTGCACCTAGAAATGTAATATGAGGTGGTCCTCCAAGCAGTGGGTCTCTCCCCACACCTCAGGGTGTGCATGGGCTCTTGAAGATTTTGCCACAGCAACTTTTTGGATGTTTGTGGAGTTGATGTCGAAAATGGGGGCGCATCTTGCAACTGCCCCCAAATCAACCCCAAAAGAGAAGGAGCTGCTCCTGAGGCTGTAGGGCAGCTGCTTTGCCCACAGACCATTTTCTGCTCTTTGTTTTCTTCATGTAGCTATGAAAGCAAGAGGCACTTGATTCCTGCAGTCCACTCCCTGCAATATCAGTGTAACTGGAGCAGGCTTTTTTGCAGTTCTTTGACTATATACGTTGGAGTCAGTAGCCAAAATAAGTTTCTGAGCATTTGAGAACAACACACACACACACATTTCTGCTATTGAGAATGCAGCCTTGGCTGAAAATTGGCATGGGAAGTACCAATTGTCCTCGGCGTCGACAAGAGTAAATGTAAGATAACGCCAGTCACCAAGGTTATCGTTGCCTTGACCTACAATTCCATGGGCACTGAATGGAATATACAGTTGCTGTCCAGCACAGGGACGCGTCTTGCATGAAGTCTGCCTCGATTGATATGCCAGTGCTGCCCATGTCTCTTGTTCCCTTTTAGGACACCTGTGCCTGGCATGGAGACGCACATTCCGGTCATTTTCCTTGATTTAAATGGTAAGTTGCAGCACAGGCCAACGGAGTGAAACGAGGAGCAACCCTCAGAGATGCGAACAACTCAGTGAAAGGAATACAGGCATGATTCTATTGAGCCACAGGCTGGTGGATGCATCCCAGTCCAGCAAGCCGTTATTAGGGATCTGGTCCACCCTCTGCTCCTCCCGTCCTGCACAGAGCGTTCACATTTTGTCTCTGCCCATGCAGCCTCAGCAGTGTCACGACGCTGTGTCCAGTTCTGGTCACCACACCCAAAAAACGATGTTGCAGAGCTGGGAAAAGTGCAGAAAAGAAAAGAGGAACTAAAAGGATCCAGGGGCTGGAGCATCTCCCCTGTGAGGAGAGGTTACAATGTTTGGGGCTTTTTATCTTAGAAAACAATATGAATGAGGGGAGACAGGATGGAGGTGTACAAAATTATGCCTGGTGTGGAGAATGTGGATAGAGGGACAATTTTCTCCCTCTCTCATAATGCTAGAAGCCAAAGAGATCATCCCATAAAGCTCATTGGTGGGAGATTCAGGGCAGATAAAAGGAAGGAGTTCTTCATACAGCCTATAGTTAAACTATGGAATTCGCTACCACAAGATGTGGGGATGGCCACCGTTTTGGATGGCTTTAAAAGGGGGGTTAGACACATTCCTGGAGGAGAAGGCTATCAATGTCTACTAGTCTTGATGGCCATGTGCTACCTCCAGTATCAGAGGCAGTATGCCTGTGTACACCAGCTTCTGGGGAACATGGGCGGGAGGGTGCTCTTGCACTCATGTCCTGCTTGTGGGTTTCCTGTGGGCAGCTGGTTGGCCGCTGTGTGCGCAGAGTGCTGGACTAGATGGACCCTTGTTCTGATCCAGCAGGGCTCTGATGTTCTTGTGTTCTTAACCCTGCAGGGGGCTGCAGGTGTGGCTGTCCCTTTTTTAAAAAAAACCTTTCAAGGTGCAATCGCATGCATGCTTAGACAAAACAAGTCCTATAGCCCAGCATTCTCCAGCCGGCAGGAATTGTGGGACTTTTTTCTGGCTAAAAACGCATAGGATGGTGCCCTTAGTCGTAAAGCACTGCTGGTATGTGAGAGAATGCATACCACGAGCAGCCGCACTGATTTCGCACTCCACTATGGAAGCTGCACGCGTGTCTCCCCATGGGAATCAGAGGGCAGAAAGAGCGCTGCCCGTGGTGCGGATGCTTCACTCTGTGCCTGGACGCAGCACTATAGCTACACAACCAGTGAGTTCATGAGCATCTAGTCACACCCTTGGCAGCTATCTTGGGCAGCGGTGGAGGCAGCTGGAGGTCAGGGGAACTGGGTGTCCTGCTTCCATTGCTCAAATTGCTGCATGATAATTGCCCGGGGTGTTGATCCCTCCCCAGTCTGCAAGGCTGCTGGGGACAAGGAGGAGATGAGCACAGCTCATTCAGTTTGCTCACGGACAATGTGCAGCATCTGCCTCAGGGATCCCTTGGTCCCTTACAGTGCCACGATGCTCTCATTTCTCTTCCCGCAACAGACAAACGTGACTACTCTATTGAACTGGAATCTCTCAGCTCTGTTATTTATCTAGCAGAATGTCTACTGTCATGATGACTTGGGGTGGCATACAATGCACAGATTGCTATTGGTAGAAGCCTAGTTTTAGCATGGAAGTGTTTGGGTTTTGCCGGTACTGTGGAGCACCTTGTCTGAAGGGCTCGTACCAGAAGCCTGTACCGCACTTTATCCTTGCAGCAAGAATGAAATGTGTGGTGCCGGGAGAGGGAGGGAGTTGTCCAGGCCTTCCTAGTGAGCTCGCAGGCCGTCCTGCACTGCAGGTGCTCACCAGATCCCCATCTCTTTCTCTTTCCCTCCCTCCCTGTAGCAGATGACTTCAGCTCTCAGGATAACCTCGATGAGCCGGAAGCTGGAGGCTGGGATGCCACCCTTGCTGCTGAGGACGAAGACGAATTCTTCGAACTGCAGATTGTGAAGCACCACGAGAGTGAGGTAGGGCGCGGTGCAGGGCACTGTGGGCCAGGCAAGGCCCTGGGCAGGATGCAGTGGGGTCTTCCGTGCGGCCAACCCCTGCCGGTCCCCGGATGTGTGCAGCCCCGTCATTGACAGCTGCAAGGTAGCGCTTCTAGGGGGCAACCTGCCCCTTCCAGAAAGGAGCAGTTCCGCTTGCTTGGGGGCTTGCCCCCATCTGTGCGGGAGGCCCTCATTGGGTCCTGCCCCCTGTTTCCCTTGCGATCAACAGATCAGCGTTCCAATAATCACAGGACAGAAACATCCAACAGCTGCTCTTCCCATAAAACAAGCCGCACCGCGTTCCCAGTGGCCCACACTCATCCAAGGCACTCACGCTAGCTCAGCCATAACGTACCCTAGAAGCAGCTGAAGAGAGGCAACCTCATCCGCATTGGGGTGGAAAACCTGTGTCTGGGCTGTACCCCTTTCGACCACAAGTGGGGAAATTGCCTTGTTGGATGTTCCTTCGAGCCAAAACATTCCCTGCATGCAGAAACTGGCACATCAGGAAGGAGGGTTCTAGCCTTGCCTTCTCCCTGATCTGTTAGTTTTCTTTGTGCAGGGATATTATTACTACTACAGCAACAACAACCAGTCTGCCTCCATGTGAGCCCATTGCACCGCCTCGTTGCAGAATAAGTCTTGGTCTTGGAGGAGCACATTTTGCATTGTGCGTTATCATCGCACTTTTTCATTCATTCGCAAGGAGCACGCCGGCAGAGCCCTTCTTGGGACGCCCGGTCACATGCTGGACTCCTGCCTCTCCAGGGGCCCCAGGTTCAGGAGCCACTGAGGCCAGAGCAGGGATCGAGCGCTTCCCTTGAGGAAATGGCTTTCAAGGCCATGTGCAGGTTGCACGGTTCTCCGATACGTCTCCTGGGCATCCAGCAGTGGCTGTGGCTTTCCAGGGTGTGACTGAATGCTGTAAAATGCGCACCAGCATGATCGCCATACACGTGTGGGTGGCCTGCTCTTTCCTACACTTCCCATGCTGCCCCCAAGCATATGGGGAGCAAAGTCTTTTCGTGGCACAACGTTTGGCTTGGCTCAGGCTCACCTTCATTGTCGGGGGATTTTGCAGGCAAAGGCCGCAGCTTCTTGGGACTCCACCGTCCACGACTGCGCGCAGCTCAGCAGAGGGACGGCAGCAGAGCAGAGGGTCTTTCTCATCGTGCGAGTGACGGTGCAGCTCAGCCATCCCGCGGAAATGCAGCTCGTCCTTCGTAAGCGCATCTGTGTCAGCGTCTATGGCAAGCAGGTACATCCCTTAAAGCAGGGGTGCAGAACTTTCAGCCCTGGGGCCCAAACCAGCCCTCCTGGGGTCCTAATCTGGCCCTCCGGGATTTCCCAGATGACCACGCTGCTTGCCCTGGCCATACCCCCTCTCCCCCAACCCCGAAGCCGCTGAGATTGTAAGAATCGCCTTCCTGGATCAGGCCAAGGGTCCATCCAGTCCAGCATAGCAGCCAGCCAGATATACTAGTGCTCAAGGCAGCTGGCAACAAAATGAAAATACAATGACTACATTCTAGTTAAAGCTTGCTCTTTATTGTCCCAAGTTCAGATCTGGAGCGCAGAATGGCTTCTCTTCCTATTGCTTTTCCCCATTATGAATATGGTATTCATAATGTGAAAGTTCCACTGAGCAGTCATGGCCTACAGCCCTTGATAGACGCTGACCTCTGTGGATTTGTCCAATCCTTTTTCTTTTTTTTTTATCTTATAGACATCACCACATCTTATGGCAGTGAATTCTGCAAGCTAGCCTTCCCCAACTTCCTTCCCTCCAGATGGGTTGGACTACAGCTCCCAGCATGCCCCAGCCAGCCCTCCAGGGCTGGCTGGGGCATGCTGGGAGCTGTAGTCCAACCCATCTGGAGGGAAGGAAGTTGGGGAAGGCTGCTATAAGCAGTTGGGTTTTGGGTGGTGTAGGAGTGTCCAAGAGTAAATTATGCCATCAACTCTTTTAGGGGCCAAGAACCCTTGGCTTCCTCTCTAGATTCCAGGCATGGTAAACCAGAGCAACCATTGTTGCAGCCTGATGTTCTCGTGAATTTCGCCAACCTTCTGTTATTTGACACCGTCCTGGGCTGAGTTATCGGGAACATCAAGAGGGCTTCCTTAAAAATATTTTCCGAGGCATCACTCTTCCTGCTCAGTGAGGTTTTACGGCTGCCTGCTTAGGCTCCCTTCCTGTGTCCCTAAAGATGGTGGCTTTGGATCTGATTGAAAGACCGGTGGGAACTCGGATATACTTGCAGAGCTTCTGCTGCATGCAAAGGCTCCTCTGTCTGCTTTCCTGGGTTTGCGCTGCGTACAGTGGGGTGCATTCTCAGAAGTGTGCCGGCCATCGCAATGAACAGGAGATCAAAGATG
The DNA here is from genome assembly GCF_057233095.1 of Heloderma suspectum. Classification (NCBI taxonomy): domain Eukaryota; kingdom Metazoa; phylum Chordata; class Lepidosauria; order Squamata; family Helodermatidae; genus Heloderma; species Heloderma suspectum. The sequence continues at coordinate 435,408,338 of NC_139458.1, forward strand.
ATTAGGCATAGTTGTGATCTGGCCACGTCTCAAGGATTACGTGCCATCAGAGTTAGTCTCTCTTAACATGGTAGGGGCCGGAAGGATTGAGGTGAAGCTTTGCTTTCCATTAACGATGGCTTCGTCAAGAGAAATTGCTGCCTTTCGGTTTAGTATCTCCAAGGAAAGCACCAGAGTAAATGGTGTTGGCCTTTGGTTTACCATTTCTCCTCCAGTTCTTTGCTCTCAAATCCTGCTTCTAAGTGCCACCCCTGGAGATTCAAGAAGGCGGGAATCCCTTGGTTTCCACCATCACTGAGTGGCTTTAGGACTCCAGCTTGGAGCAATCCCAATGGCCAGCCCTCCTGCCTTACTGACTCTTTTCCTTTCCTTTCCTTTCCTTTCCTTTCCTTTCACTCTTCCTTGCTCCTGACTCCACTGCAGTCACTAGAACACTGCATAGAGGCTCCAGAAGGGTAGTAATCGATTACCACTACAGCATCTTTTTCTGCGTGGCTTCGATGTGTGTAAGAAACAGAAGTATTGAAGAGGTTGTCTGCATCGGGTGCCGCTGAAATAGATATTTCATCCCCTGGGGACTTTAACAGGCAGCATTTGATAGGTTGTACCTTCATGAGCTTTTCTGCATGTTAGCAAAATACGCTTCAGCATGTCTAGGTTGCCCGCTGGTCATCCCATCTCTCATCATCCTACAGAGTCCATTTTGTTTCAGTGGCATTTGTGATGGGGCCTTTTTCTCTTGCTGTTGTGTTGAGATGTTGCTCTTGTGATTTGAACCTGGGCCATGTGCGTGGGCACCTGCTTTTTCTGCCTTGCTCATTTCTTTCTTGCTCTACAGCCAGTGTGGTGTAGTGGCGAGAGTGCTGGACTGGGAATTGGCAGATCTAGGTTCTAGTCCCCACTTGGCCATGGAAGCTCACTGGGTGACTTTGGGCCAGTCACTATCTCTCAGCCCAGCCTACCTCACAGGGTCGTTGTTGTGAGGATAAAATGGAGAGGAGAAGGTGAATGTACGCCACCTTGGGTTCCTTAAGGAGGAAAAAAGGTGAGATATAAATGTAATAAATAAATAAAAATAAATAAATACAACAGCTGGTGGGTGGGTGGAGCGCAGGTAGAAAGTGGAGGCTTAAGTAAACTTCGGAGATTGTCCTCCCACAATACCTGATCATGTAAGGGGGCCGTTGCTGAGAGCAGCTTTGGATGCCAAGGGGACTCCTACATCTGCACAAAATAGATCTTTTGAACTTCCCTGGTAGGAGCACCTTCTATCATCCTCCACGTGTGCTCAGGTCATCAGGGGAGGCCCTGCTCCAAGGCCCACTCCTGTTTGAGGTTAAGCAAGTGTCTGTGAATGGAAGGCCTTCTCAGCTGCTGCACTCTCCTTGTGGAGCGCTCCCCTAGGAAGCCCCACCTGGCACATGCTTGCACTCATGCGCCTGCCCCCTGTCTTTAGGGGAGCAGTTAAGACTCTCCTGTCTTTCAAAACACCACTGAACTATGATGTGGGTGAGTTCTCTTGCTGTTGCTTTTCCACTCTGAAGCTTGTGGTGTTTTGCTCTTTTTCTGATGGTTCATGGCAGCTTTTCCCAACCTGCCCCCCTCCAGATGTGTTGGACTACAGCTCCCAGAATCCCCCAGCCAGCTTTGCTGGCGGGGATTCTGGGAGTTGCAGTCCAACACATCTGGAGGGCACCAAGGTGCAGAAGGCTGGAGATAGTTTTATTTCCTTAACTTATATTGTTCTTAAGTTGCCTTTTTGAGCTGCCTTGTGGACTATAAGGTCGAACATGAGTTTAAAACAAAAGCACTGACAATATCCCCATGCAGGATAGCTTGAGCATTGCTCTGCTGGGGAGACGGGACAGATTCCTTTAGCACATGAAAGGGACAAAAAGGAAATAAGAACCAAGCGCCCCAGGACTCCAATTCACACCGTCAGTTATCCTGGGATGATAACACAACCCCCTGAATACACTTACGTCTCTGATTTGCCAACACATCCGTTCTGTAACTGGGGTTTTCAAGGACCTCTTTGAAACTGGAGGGCAAAGCTCCTCCTACCCACCTGCCACTTAACCTACACTTGCAAGAGATGAGACTGAAGAGTGACGTCCGTGTCTTGTGGTCTGCCAGGGATTCCCCCGCCACACACACACACTCAGGTACCCCCAGGGTAGCCTGGTAAGACTTTCAAAGCAAATAAAACTTCACCGCCTGGGTTCTGGGGCCTCCCTATATACCCGTGGAGGAAAGTGGACCACAGATGTGACAGCTGCAGTTCTGTATGTTATTTACTTATTTATTTATTTATTTATTTATTTATTTTCTATACCGCCCAATAGCTGAAGCTCTCTGAGCAGTTCAGAAAAATTAAAACCAAAAAGCACACAACAAAACAATATAAAATATATAAAACATTAAAAACAATGCAACCAGACTAAAACCAGAATAAAACCTAGCCGCAGTGCAGTGATTTAAAATACAGATTTATTTTAGCTTTTAGCAAAGCTAAAAGTCTAGAAAACTGAAATACTAAAATGCCTGAGAAAATAAAAAGGTCTTCACCTGGTGCTGGAAAGAATACAAATGTCGGTGCCAGGCAAACCTCACTAGGGAGTTCATTCCACAGCCAGGGTGCCACAGCAGAAAAGGCCCTCCTCCTAGTAGCCACCTGCCTCACTTCCTTTGGCAGGGGGTCATGGAGGAAGCCCCTTCATGGATCACTGCCTTGTTGTGGCGAAGGGGCTTGCGTAACTCAGTGAAGCCATAAGCTATGCCGTGCAGGGCCACCCAAGACGGACAGGTCATGGCAGAGAGTTCTGACAAAATGTGGTCCACTGGAGAAGGAAATGGCAACCCACTCCAGTATTCTTGCCAAGAAAACCCCATGGAACGTATCACAAGGCTAAAAGAGATGACGCCGGAAGATGAGCCCCTCAGGTCGGAAGGTGTCCAATATGCTACTGGGGAAGAGCAGAGGGTATTTCCAAGTAGCGCCAGAAAGAGTGAAGCGGCTGGGCCAAAGCCGAAAGGACACTCAGCTGTGGATGTGTCTGGTGGTGAAAAGAAAATCCGATGCTGTAAAGAACAATATTGTTTAGGAACCTGGAATGTCAGATCAATGAATCAAGGTAAGCTGGAGGTGGTCAAACATGAGATGGCAAGATTGAACATCGACATCTTGGGAATCAGCGAACTCAAATGGACAGGCATGGGCGAATTTAATTCAGGTGACCATCATATCTACTATTGTGGGCAAGAATCCCTTAGAAGAAATGGAGTAGCACTCATAGTCAACAAAAGGGTGGGAAAAGCAGTACTGGGGTACAATCTTAAAAATGATAGAATGATCTCAGTACGAATCCAAGGCAAACCATTCCACATCACAGTAATTCAAGTCTATGCCCCAACCACTGAGGCCGAAGAAGCTGAGGTTGATCGGTTCTATGAAGACCTACAACACCTTCTAGAACTAACACCAAAAAAAGATGTCCTCTTCATCATAGGGGATTGGAATGCTAAAGTAGGAAGTCAAGAAATCACCGGGATAACAGGCAGGCATGGCCTTGGTGTACAAAATGAAGCAGGACAAAAGCTAATAGAGTCTTGCCAAGAGAACACGCTGATCATAGCAAACACTCTTTTCCAACAGCACAAAAGGCGACTCTACACATGGACGTCACCAGATGGTCAATATCGAAATCAGATTGATTATGTCCTTTGCAGCCAAAGATGGAGAAGCTCTATACAGTCAGTAAAAACAAGACCTGGAGCTGACTGTGGCTCAGATCATGAGCTGCTTCTTGCAAAATTTCGGCTGAAATTGAAGAACGTCGGGAAAACCACTAAGCCGTTCAGGTATGACCTAAATCATATCCCTGATGAATATACAGTGGAGGTGAGGAATAAATTTCAGGGATTAGACCTGATAGACAGAGTGCCTGAGGAACTATGGACGGAGGTCCGTAACATTGTTCAGGAGGCAGCAACGAAATCCATCCCAAAGAAAAAGAAATGCAAGAAAGCCAAGTGGCTGTCTGATGAGGCTTTACAAGTAGCTGAGGAAAGAAGGGAAGCGAAAAGCAAGGGAGAAAGGGGAAGATATACCCAACTGAATGCAGAGTTCCAGAGAATAGCAAGGAGAGACAAGAAGGCCTTCTTAAATGAACAATGCAAAGAAATCGAGGAAAACAACAGAATGGGAAAGACTAGAGATCTCTTCAAGAAAATTGGAGATCTCAAGGGAACGTTTTGTGCAAAGACGGGCATGATAAAGGACAAAGAAGGCAGGGACCTAACAGAAGCAGAGGAGATTAAGAAGAGGTGGCAAGAATACACAGAAGAACTATACAGGAAAGATCTGAATGTCCCTGATAGCCATGATAGTGCGGTCACTGAACTTGAGCCGGACATCCTAGAGAGTGAAGTCAAGTGGGCCTTAGGAAGCATTAGTAACAACCAAGCTAGCGGAGATGACAGTATTCCAGCCGAGCTATTTAAAATCCTAAAAGATGATGCTGTTAAAGTGCTGCATTCAATATGCCAACAAATCTGGAACACTCAACAGTGGCCACAAGACTGGAAAAGGTCAGTTTACATTCCAGTTCCAAAGAAGGGCAACGCCAAAGAGTGTTCAAACTACCGCACAATTGCGCTCATTTCACATGCCAGCAAGGTGATGCTCAAAATCCTACAAGCTAGGCTTCAGCAGTATGCAAACCGAGAACTACCGGAAGTACAAGCTGGGTTTCGAAGAGGCAGAGGAACTAGAGATCAAATCGCCAACATTCGCTGCATCATGGAGAAAGCAAGAGAATTCCAGAAAAACGTCTATTTCTGCTTCATTGACTACGCTAAAGCCTTTGATTGTGTGGATCACAACAAACTGTGGCAAATTCTGAAAGTGATGGGAGTAGCAGACCACCTTACCTGTCTCCTGAGAAACCTGTACGAAGGTCAAGAAGCAACAGTAAGAACCAGACATGGAACAACCGATTGGTTCAAAATTGGGAAAGGAGTACGACAAGGCTGCATATTGTCACCCTGCTTATTTAACTTATATGCAGAGTACATCATGAGAAATGCCGGGTTGGATGAATCAGAGGTCGGAATTAAGATTGCCGGGAGAATTATCAACAACCTCCGATATGCAGACGATACCACCCTAATGGCAGAAAGCGAAGAGGATCTCAAGAGCCTCTTGTTGAGGGTGAAAGAGGAGAGTGCAAAAGCTGGTTTGAAACTCAACATTAAAAAAACGAAGATCATGGCATCTGGCCCCATCACTTCCTGGCATATGGAAGGGGAAGAAATGGAAGCAGTGACAGATTTTACTTTCTTGGGCTCCAAGATCACCGCAGACGGTGACTGTAGCCATGAAATTAAAAGACGCTTGCTCCTTGGGAGGAAAGCTATGGCCAACCTAGACAGCATAGTAAGAAGCAGAGACATCACCTTGCCGACAAAGGTCCGTCTAATCAAAGCTATGGTTTTCCCAGTAGTAATGTATGGCTGTGAGAGCTGGACTATAAGGAAGGCTGAGCGCCGAAGAATTGATGCTTTCGAACTGTGGTGCTGGAGAAGACTCTTACGAGTCCCCTGGACTGCAAGGAGGTCAAATCAGTCCATCCTAAAGGAAATCAACCCTGACTGCTCATTGGAAGGACAGATAATGAAGCTGAAGCTCCAATATTTTGGCCACCTAATGCGAAGAGAAAACTCCCTGGAAAAGACTCTGATGCTGGGAAAGATTGAAGGCAAAAGGAGAAGGGGACGGCAGAGGATGAGATGGCTAGATAGCATCACGGATGCAATGAATATGAACTTGAGCACGCTCCGGGAGACAGCGCAGGACAGGAAGGCCTGGCGTGCTATGGTCCATGGGGTCACGAAGAGTCGGACACGACTGAACGACTGAACAACATGGAGGAAGGCTGCTGAGGATGATCTTAAGGTCCGGGCAGGCACATATGGGAGGAGGCGATCCTTCAGATAACTTGGCCCCAAGCCGTTAAGGGCTCTGAATGTTAATACCAGCACTTTGAATCGGGCCCGGAAATGGACTGGCAGCCAGTGCAGCTGGAAAAGTACTGGCATAATATGAGCTCATTGGCCAGTTTAAACATGGAATTGGCCCATTATCATTAAAAGAAGGAGTGGGGCCCAGTGTTTAAAATCCAAAGGAGGACATTTATTTATTTGCTTATTTACTTACTACATTTATATCCCGCCTTTTTCCTCCTTAAGAAACCCAAGGCGGTGTACGTTCTCCTCCTCCTCTCCGTTTTATCCTCACAACAACTACGCTGTGAGGTAGGTTGGGCTGAGGGTCTGTGACTGGCCCAGTCACCCAGGGGGCTTCCATGGCCGAGTGGGGACCAGAACTCGGATCTCCTGGCTGGTCTCCCACAGTTTCCCTCCCCTGCAGCATCTCTTCCCATTTGCTTTTCTGCTCAGCTGGCCTCAGACACCAGAGGAGGCCTTGGCTGAGAGAGACTGCAGGGAGGTAAGACTTGGGCAGGGGGAGAGTTCTTATCCACTCACCCAGGCACCACTTTGGCAGTTAAAATGGGCCAGCTCTGCTTTACTGTTCTTGTGTGTGTGGGATTGAAATTAGTTTGACCCAGAGGCAAGGTGTTAAAGCCTGTGGCAGAGATTGAAGGCTCTCCTGAGTGGCGAAGTAAGTGGGAAATAGTGTGCGTGTGTAGGTGTGACCCAATGAGACACAAAACCCCCAAACTTGACAGTGCTGCCTTATACTGCTTCGGACCCTTGGGCCACCCAGCACCGTCTCCTCGGACAGGCAGCAGCTCTCCAACATCTCGGCCAGGGGTCTTTCCCAGCCCTCCTAGTAGAGGCCATTTTACTGGAGATGCTGGGGATCGAACCTGGGGCTGTCTGCTTGCAAAGCGTGACCCCTGCCGCTGAGCGAGCCCCCACCTGCCCATATTCCGCAGAGAGGCACAGCTGGCTGAGTTCATGACAACCATTGGCACAAACCCTCCATCCGTTTCTTTCCTGTGCGGCCCGCTCTGCTCTCTGGGCTTTTTAGCTATTCTCCACCACCGATATGCAACCCAAATGTGTATTTCAAAACGGTATCAATAACCTTCCACAGCGGCCAGTCATTTGCAGCAACTTGGGATGACTCATCTCTGCATTAATTCAGGAGTCGGGATTTTAACCTCGCGAGGCACCCTGTCCGCATAAACAATGGCCCGGCCCCTCTTAAATCATTGTTTGCAATGATCTCTGCGGCCGAGGATTCAGTGACCAGACTGGTCTGCAATTCAAAGCACAAGTAACTCCGAGCGCACGACTAAATACGCGTGTTCAAGAAGGGCTCGAGTGTGCTGGTTAAAAAGTCACCTTGCTTGGCTTTCTGTAATGATGCAGACAAAAAAACTTGGGGTCAGTTCACACGTTTACTTTCTGGGAATCTGAGCAATGGTCCCATACCCAGTTTACAAGGTGGGACAAGCCTCCTGGATACACTCAGTTCCCCACATACGACTGCCTCACGCGGGGGTTGAAGGTTCCCAGAAAATTCTGTCTGTGAAGGCCCCCCATTGCACAAGGCATTGAATAACAGGGCTACAAGTTTTCATTGGTAGATTAATCAATTTTAATTTTGTTCCGGTGTGTTGTGTTTTTTTACATAAGAACAGCCCTGCTGGATCAGACTAAGGGTCCATCTAGTCCAGCATTCTGTTCACACAGTGGCCACCCAGCTGTCGACTGGGAACCCACAAGCAGGACATGAGTGCAACAGCACCCTCCCGCCCATGTTCCTCAGCAACTGGGGTACATAGGCATATTGCCTCTGATACTGGAGGGAGCACAGAGGCATCAGGACTAGTAGCCATCGATAGCCTTCTCCTCCAGGCATTTGTCTAACCCCACTTTTCAAGCCATGCAAATTGATGGCCATCCCTGCGTCTTGTGGTTACATTCCCTAATAGAAAAGGTAGCCTTTCCTTCTAAAGATAGGTAGTAGTTTTTCTTCCTTAAATTATAATTTATCGCTCAGTTTTAGAAAGGATGCTTTGGTTCCGTTAATATGCAGATAGATTTAGATATATTTGCTTAATTGGTTCGAAAGCAGATGACTGATCAACTAAAAGTTAATGAACTGGTTGACCATCCTGCTTGTATATTGCCGGGGGCGGGGGCGAGGGGGGGAATCACTTACCACAAGGAGAGGATTTCCAGAAGGTAAATGTGCCCTGTTTTATATTCCATTTTGCTAAAGTGTAACTCGCTGCGTTTCTTTTGTGCTAAGCCGGCTGCTTTTTTGTGTATTGACTTCATCTTGTTGAAAGAGATGTACATGTCTTTATCGCTGATGTATTTGAAGCCATGAGATTTCTTTTACCTGTAGGGTTTTGCTCAAAGTTTCCTGAGAAGGATGTCATACCGAAGTTCTGTGCCTGGCTGCGGAGTCACATTTGAAATAGTTTCCAATATCCCAGAGGTGAATATCTGTGGGGATGCAAAGCAACATTGCTTCCAAAAAACCTTTCCTCAATGGTTTATATTTTTTTTATTTATTTATTGTATTTTTATCCCACTCCTCAGCCAAAAAAGGCTCCCGGAGTGGCTTACGATCAATGAACAAAGAAGACAGTCCCTGCCCGCAGGCTTACAATCTAAAAAAGACACGACACACAAGGAAAAGGCAATGGGGAGGGAGAAAAAAATTATTAGGTAAACTGTCAGCAGGGCTGGTGGGATGGCCCTGTTCCCCCCTCTCATCCCCACAGGAGGGGCAGTCCAACTGGAGTAGGCCCTGATGTTCCCTTTGCCGGCTCCCTTGCTCCTTCTTCTTCCCCACAGGGCCAGGGATGGCAATTAGCCCTGGGGGGTGGGGGAGACTCCAACTGGAGCAGGCCCTGATGTTCCCTTTACACAGCTGGCTATTTGCTTTAATATCTTCCCTGAAGAGTCCACATCCTGGGAGCTTTAGCCAAGGCTGGTTCCCTGCCCATACCCACAGCAGATGGGGACCATTTACAAGGCTGATTTGCTCTATTTGCTCCAACTAGGGATGGAGGGATCAGTCTGTTCCCATGTCAGTCTGACATGTGTTCAGTCCACTTGGCCCCATTTCCACCTTGATCTGTGATTTAGACAGAAATCGGCACAAACATTTGTATTTGAATACATATATTTTTGAATGTATTTTCTCACAAAATAAGCATATCTAAACATATTTTCTAAGCAGACATTTCTAATGCGTATTATGCTAAAATCACACTTTTTTCTTGTGTATTTTGGTATGGCTTTTGAGCCAAGAGCTATGCCACAAGATTCGGAGAAGTGCAAAATCCAAAGGATGACTATGTTCCAATCTGGACATTAGTCTGGGAAGGGCGGATTACATCAGATCGCTTCCAGATGTAGACCAAACAAAAGCCTTGAGCACCCCTGCTCAGAACTGTTGGGCCAAGTGGCTGAATGAATATAGGATGCTACCTTACACTGTGTCAGACTATTGATTTTTGTTGTTGTTCAGTCGTTCAGTCGTGTCCGACTCTTCGTGACCCCATGGACCATAGCACGCCAGGCCTTCCTGTCCTGCACTCTCTCCCGGAGCGTGCTCAAGTTCATATTCATTGCATCCATGATGCTATCTAGCCATCTCATCCTCTGCCGTCCCCTTCTCCTTTTGCCTTCAGTCTTTCCCAGCATCAGGGTCTTTTCCAGGGAGTTTTCTCTTCGCATTAGGTGGCCAAAATATTGGAGCTTCAGCTTCATTATCTGTCCTTCCAATGAGCACTCAGGGCTGATTTCCTTTAGGATGGACTGATTTGACCTCCTTGCAGTCCAGGGGACTCGTAAGAGTCTTCTCCAGCACCACAGTTCGAAAGCATCAATTCTTCGGCGCTCAGCCTTCCTTACAGTCCAGCTCTCACAGCCATACATTACTACTGGGAAAACCATAGCTTTGATTATGTGGACCTTTGTCGGCAAGGTGATGTCTCTGCTTCTTACTATGCTGTCTAGGTTTGCCATAGCTTTCCTCCCAAGGAGCAAGCGTCTTTTAATTTCATGGCTACAGTCACCGTCTGCGGTGATCTTGGAGCCCAAGAAAGTAAAATCTGTCACTGCTTCCATTTCTTCCCCTTCTATATGCCAGGAAGTGATGGGGCCAGATGCCATGATCTTAGTTTTTTTAATGTTGAGTTTCAAACCAGCTTTTGCACTCTCCTCTTTCACCCTCAACAAGAGGCTCTTGAGATCCTCTTCGCTTTCTGCCATTAGGGTGGTATCGTCTGCATATCGGAGGTTGTTGATAATTCTCCCGGCAATCTTAATTCCGACCTCTGATTCATCCAACCCGGCATTTCTCATGATGTACTCTGCATATAAGTTAAATAAGCAGGGTGACAATATGCAGCCTTGTCGTACTCCTTTCCCAATTTTGAACCACTCGGTTGTTCCATGTCTGGTTCTTACTGTTGCTTCTTGACCCTCGTACAGGTTTCTCAGGAGACAGGTAAGGTGGTCTGGTACTCCCATCACTTTAAGAATTTGCCACAGTTTGTTGTGATCCACACAATCAAAGGCTTTAGCGTAGTCAATGAAGCAGAAATAGACATTTTTCTGGAATTCTCTTGCTTTCTCCATGATGCAGCGAATGTTGGCGATTTGATCTCTAGTTCCTCTGCCTCTTCGAAACCCAGCTTGTACTTCCGGTAGTTCTCGGTTCGCATACTGCTGAAGCCTAGCTTGTAGGATTTTGAGCATCACCTTGCTGGCATGTGAAATGAGCGCAATGGTGCGGTAGTTTGAACACTCTTTGGCGTTGCCCTTCTTTGGAATTGGAATGTAAACTGACCTTTTCCAGTCTTGTGGCCACTGTTGAGTGTTCCAGATTTGTTGGCATATTGAATGCAGCACTTTAACAGCATCATCTTTTAGGATTTTAAATAGCTCGGCTGGAATACTGTCATCTCCGCTAGCTTTGTTGTTACTAATGCTTCCTAAGGCCCACTTGACTTCACTCTCTAGGATGTCCGGCTCAAGTTCAGTGACCGCATTATCATGGCTATCAGGGACATTCAGATCTTTCCTGTATAGTTCTTCTGTGTATTCTTGCCACCTCTTCTTAATCTCCTCTGCTTCTGTTAGGTCCCTGCCTTCTTTGTCCTTTATCATGCCCGTCTTTGCACAAAACGTTCCCTTGAGATCTCCAATTTTCTTGAAGAGATCTCTAGTCTTTCCCATTCTGTTGTTTTCCTCGATTTCTTTGCATTGTTCATTTAAGAAGGCCTTCTTGTCTCTCCTTGCTATTCTCTGGAACTCTGCATTCAGTTGGGTATATCTTCCCCTTTCTCCTTTGCTTTTCGCTTCCCTTCTTTCCTCAGCTACTTGTAAAGCCTCATCAGACAGCCACTTGGCTTTCTTGCATTTCTTTTTCTTTGGGACGGATTTCGTTGCTGCCTCCTGAACAATGTTACGGACCTCCGTCCATAGTTCCTCAGGCACTCTGTCTATCAGGTCTAATCCCTGAAATCTATTCCTCACCTCCACTGTATATTCATAAGGGATATGATTTAGGTCATACCTGAAAGGTTTAGTGGCTTTCCCTACGTTCTTCAATTTAAGCCGAAATTTTGCAAGAAGCAGCTCATGATCTGAGCCACAGTCAGCTCCAGGTCTTGTTTTTACTGACTGTATGGAGCTTCTCCATCTTTGGCTGCAAAGGACATAATCAATCTGATTTCGATATTGACCATCTGGTGACGTCCATGTGTAGAGTCGCCTCTTGTGCTGTTGGAAAAGAGTGTTTGCTATGATCAGCGTGTTCTCTTGGCAAAACTCTATTAGCTTTTGCCCTGCTTCATTTTGTACACCAAGGCCATGCCTGCCTGTTATCCCGGTGATTTCTTGACTTCCTACTTTAGCATTCCAATCCCCTATGATGAAGAGGACATCTTTTTTTGGTGTTAGTTCTAGAAGGTGTTGTAGGTCTTCATAGAACCGATCAACCTCAGCTTCTTCGGCCTCAGTGGTTGGGGCATAGACTTGAATTACTGTGATGTTGAATGGTTTGCCTTGGATTCGTACTGAGATCATTCTATCATTTTTAAGATTGTACCCCAGTACTGCTTTTCCCACCCTTTTGTTGACTATGAATGCTACTCCATTTCTTCTAAGGGATTCTTGCCCACAATAGTAGATATGATGGTCACCTGAATTAAATTCGCCCATGCCTGTCCATTTGAGTTCGCTGATTCCCAAGATGTCGATGTTCAATCTTGCCATCTCATGTTTGACCACCTCCAGCTTACCTTGATTCATTGATCTGACATTCCAGGCTCCTAAACAATATTGTTCTTTACAGCATCGGATTTTCTTTTCACCGCCAGACACATCCACAGCTGAGTGTCCTTTCGGGTTTGGCCCAGCCGCTTCACTCTTTCTGGCGCTACTTGGAAATACCCTCTGCTCTTCCCCAGTAGCATATTGGACACCTTCCGACCTGAGGGGCTCATCTTCCGGCGTCATCTCTTTTAGCCTTGTGATACGTTCCATGGGGTTTTCTTGGCAAGAATACTGGAGTGGGTTGCCATTTCCTTCTCCAGTGGACCACATTTTGTCAGAACTCTCTGCCATGACCTGTCCGTCTTGGGTGGCCCTGCACGGCATAGCTTATGGCTTCACTGAGTTACGCAAGCCCCTTCGCCACAACAAGGCAGTGATCCATGAAGGGGACTATTGATTTACCTGGGGCTTTTTGCACAGAAAGCATTGGCTCTAACCCTGAGCCATATGGGGAGGGATATGCTGGAACGATTTACCCCTTAGTTCTGAATTTGCAGTCCCAACTGCAGTTCAGCATTCCTATAAGCATGCATTAAAAGTTTCCTGTAATTTGATCTTTGCTGCAGGATCTAGTCTTGGTGTGACAGTAACTTTGCTAACTTGAGATGGTGTCTCTTCATTGCAGGATGCTCAGGGGGCAGAGGAGCGTGAGGCGCTGGCAAGAATGGCAGCCAATGTTGACAATGCAGCTTCGGCTGACTCAGAAGCCCATATAGAGAAATACCTCCGAAGTGTGCTGGCCGTGGAGAACATACTGACGCTGGACCGCCTACGGCAGGTACGTTAATGCCAAGTAAGAATGCTACATGGCTATTAGCACGCCAGAAAGTGTGGAATCCCCTAACTTTCATAGAACCCTGGGAATTCTTTCTTTTAAATTAAAAACACACCCACCCACACGCGGGTGTACATTTCTAGTCTTCATTTCTGCAGAGAAAATGTTTTGGTAGTTTTTGCTAAAGGGAGCTTGGGAGTATTGGGAGTGATACTACTTAATATTTTTATATTCCTTAAATTTGTATCCGACTCTTTGACCCAATAAGCCTTCATGGTAGCTTACACTGAAAAAAACCACAATAGAAAAACAAACCATATTTACATATACATATTCACACATTTACAGTAATAACATTTAAAACAGAAAGGATTTGATATAAGAAACAAAGGGTCCATCCCTAAAGGCCTTTCTAACAGGGAAGATTTTCATCAGCCTTCTTGGGAACATGAGAGAATTAGTCTAGAATCTGGGGGCGTTTTCTGAATGCAGGTGCCACTGTTGAAAAGGCCCTACTCCTTGTGACCATCTCTTTTTTTAACGCACTGGATTTGAAACTGTGGGGCAGACACACACACACACACCCCTTGGGGGACATGGAACACCTGGAGGGGGTATAATGTTCCAGGCAAAGAGCAGATCCTGATGCCAGGAGCCTTCCGCCCTTCACCAGTTATGGCACATGGATGAATTAAATGCCATCTAACAGAGGATCCTCAATGATTTACCTGGGCTTTGTAAGGACATAAGAATATTCCATGTTAGATGTAATTAGAAAAGAAACTGGAAAAAAAAACTACCAAGATAGCACTCCCCTTATACAAATCTATGGTGTGGCCACACTTGGAATACTGTGTACAATTCTGCTCACCACACCTAAAGAAGGATATTGCAGAGCTGGAAAAAGTGCAGCAAAAGGCAACTAAAATGATCAAGGGGCTGGAGCATCTCCCATAGTGAGAGAAGGTTACACAGCTGGGATTGTTTAGCTTGGAAAAAAGGAGGGTAAGAGGAGACGTGATAGAGGTGTACAAAAGTATGCGTGGTGTGGAGAATGTGGATAGGGAGACATTTTTCTCCCTCTCTCAAAATACTAGAACCCAGTGGGGTCATCCCATGAAGCTGATTGGTGGGAGATTCAGACAGATAAAAGGAAGGGCTTCTTCACACAGTGCATAGTTAAACTAAGGGGTCCATCCAGTCCAGCATTCTGTTCACACAGTGGACAACCTGCTACCCACAGGAAGCCCACAAGCAGGACATGAGCACAACGGCACCCTCCCTCCCATGTTTCCCAGCAACTGGGGTACATCGGCTACATGCTTCCTCTGATACTGGAGGGAGCATGTAGCCCTCAGGCCTAGTAGCCATCAATAGCTTTCTGCTCCAGGAATTTGTCCAGCCCCCTTTTAATGCCATCCGAAGTGGTGGCCATCACTCCATCTTGGGGTAGCAAATCCCATAGTTTAACTCTGCACTGTGTGAAGAAGCCCTTCCTTTTATCTGTCCTGAATATCCCACCAGTCGGCTTCATGGGATGACCTTGAAGCCAATTATGAGAGGAGAAAAATGTCCCCCTGACTACTTTCTCCACACCATGCATAATTTTAGACACCTTTATCATGTCTCCCCCTTTTTTATCATGTTTCTAACACAATAGCCAAAGCTGTCTGGGCAGTTCACAAAAATTAAAACCCTAAAATACGACACGATAAAAATGTAAGACCTTTACAAGTTTAAAACAGAATAAAACCAACGTAAAGACCGGAGCAATTTCAGAGGGTGCAAGGGTTACTGCATTTCCTGCTGTAGAAGAAATGGTTGATGCTGGGCAGGCAAGGTACTCAAGGAAGAATACGTTTAGCAAGGCATGGGGGTGCCAAGCCCCAAAATGTGAAGCAACACTGTTCTAAACTATGTGTGTGTAGAGTGCACAGAAGTAACTGTGACTGTATATAACACACCTTGCCTTTTGTTCGCCTCAAAACTTGTTTTTCTGTTGTAGGTGTGTGGGGGGGGGGTTAGGGATGTAGTTATCTATTTATTCGTTACAGGAGGTTGCCGTGAAGGAACAGCTAACAGGGAAAGGAAAACTGTACCGAAAGAGCCTCAGTTCGCCAAACGTCAATCGAGTGAGTTACTACAATTGTGCTTAAGCCTCCCCAATAAGTGGTGGTGGAGTGAGCGTGAGTGTGTGTGTGTGTGTGTAAGAGACAGATGGCACCATGGAGGCTTGGGAGGAGACAAGCAAAGGGCTAGATGTGCCTGATCTCGGAAGCTAAGCAGGGTCAGCCCTAGTTAGTACTTGGATGGGAGACTGCCTGGGAATCAGGCTTCCTGCATTGAGCAGGGGGTTGGACTCAGTGGTCTTGTAGGCCCCTTCCAACCCTATGATTCTATGATCTATGAGACAGGTAGCAGCTCTCCACCTGGGAACAGTACTTTGGGATATGGCTGCAGTGCATTCTTAGCATCTCCTGCTGCTGGCGCTCTGTTGACATCTGTGTTCACCTATCAACGTTGCGTGTCTTGGGCTCACATTTTAAATTCTCCTCTGTGTTTTTGCTCTTTCAGCTCTCTGGAAGCCGCCAAGATCTAAATCCACCTTATAGCCTCGCTACTTACAAAGTAAGCTTTCAGAATTTCTTATTGGAATGGAAAGTTTGGGAGAGCACAAGCAAATGCCACATTGTAGATATAGCAGAACGTTGAGCTGGAGGGTCATCCCTTTTCCCATTCAGAGCCAAGCACGGCCAGATTTCTCTCTTACCAAACCTGGCATTAGGCCACTGAATATTATTTAGTAATAGAACCTTCTGGGGGTGGGGGAGAGGGGTGAAACTGAACCTTTTAATTGTAATGTAGTTTAAAAATATTTTAAGAATTAAATTTTCAAAGCTGCTCTAAAAATGATGCTTGGAATCCCAATTGCTGGGTTGTTTGCTTTAGCAGAACTGTCTGATCCAAGACATGACTAGACTGTTGAGAGGCTTAACTGACCTTCCAAGTAGCTGTTTTGTGGCCAGGGCACTGTAAGAGCTATAGCAGTAGAAGACACCAGCTCTGAAACTTAAATTGTGCTGGGGTTTTACAAATGTTGGGCCTTGTCTGTCCTCTCACCACCCATTAATCGGAGCTGTTTTTAATTGCAACTCCAAGCTGTCTGAACATGTACAGGAGGCCTCCTCAACCTGGTGCCCTCCGTATGTGCTGGACTGTGAGTCCCCCAATTCCCAGCCAGCCTGGCCATCAACCAACTCAAGAATGTGGTGGCCACAACTCACACATTGAGCGCCCTTTCAGGAAATGGCCAGGAGGTGGGACGCTCTACCAAGGAAAAGTAATCTGTAGGACCCACACTCTCCAGGACAGATTGTATTGCCCCCACAGAGGACTGGCTTGCAACTGAGCAGGATATTAGAGCATAGCTTCCCAGCAACCCTGAGTGTAGAAATCTTCTTTCAAATCTTTTTTTTAAATGAAACGTCATTGCAGTTTAACAATGATAACAATTAAACACAATGTTCACAGTTGAGCGCTTTAAAGCCCTATTGGTTTCACTGGGACAGAGTTGAGCATGCTTTGGAACCTCCCTGAATTGAAATCAATGGGACTTAAGGGTCCTTAGCTTTGCCTGGATTGGGCTGTTGATATTATCAGTTTTACCAGCCTGAGTGCCGTAGCTGCTGCTGCCTGAGTGCTGTAGGTGGTAAGCAGTTACTTTGGGATGACATCTTTTCTAGGGTTGGATCCAGACCTAGGCATGTTCAGAGTAGACCCATTGAAATCAATGGGACAGGTTTGCCACGACTAACTTAAGCCACATTGGCTTCAATGGATCTACTGTAAGCATGAGCAGATCTGGATCCAACCCCTAGTATTTATAGCCGACTTGCATTCTGAAACATGTACAAATGGTCCATGAAGGCAGATTATCTGTGTTCAAACTACATTTGCTTTTTAGTGGAAAGGATCATTCATCATCTGAATTTTCATTGTTTCTCTTTCTCTTTTATGTTTTTGTTTCTTAACAATTCAACGGTATCCACCCCTCATTGCATGTGTCAGTGTCCCCAGGTCCCGGCAGAGGTAACTAATTCATTAGGTTCACCTAATGAACGGGATAAATATATTATCCCATTCTGGAGTGCTTTGCCCTGAACCTCTTTGCTCTAAACTAACCCTTAAAATCTCCGTTGGAAATGCTGCCGTCATGTTTCCTTTTTTTCCCCTTAACGCTTAGTTAACCTAGGAGTAATTCTTTGGAACTGGCCTTGCTTTTGAAGTGGTGAGCTTGCCTGCTTTATCTGAATGGCCAAGGCGGTCTTGCTGTTGATAGTTACTTACTTGTACTGTACCATTAATGTATACGGAACTCTAGAGAGCAACCTAACCCCAAAAGTTAGACCTCTGCCCCAAGGAACTTACAGTCTAAAGTTATTGGCAGGGGTGTGCGGGAACAAATGGGCAACCAGGGATGTCTGTGAGCAAGTGCATAAGTGAGAATGCGTAAGTAAGAATATAGAGAAGGTCTGCAGATCAGGCGAGGGAGCCAGTATCCTGCTTCAACAGGGCCCGGCTAAGTGCTTCTGTGAAGCCTCCAGTCAAGGCATGAAGGCAATACTGAATAGCATTCAAAGCTATACTGCCTCTGAGCATGGAGGTCCTATTTAGCGATAGATCCATCATCCATTAATTTGCCTAACCCCCTTTATTTATTATTTTATTATTATTTGTATTTATTTATTTTATTTCAAGTTTACAGCTTCCATCAGTCCTAGCCAGCATAGCAAATGGTGAGAGATCATGGGAGTTGTAGGCATGGTGTGGAGAAAGTGGATAGGGAGACATTTTTCTCCCTCTTCCATAATTCTAGAACCTGGGGTCATCCCATGAAGCTGATTGGTAGGAGATTCAGGGCAGAGAAAAGGAAGGACCTCTTCACACAGCGCATAGTCAAACTATGGAATTCGCTGCCTCAGGACATAGTGATGGGCACCAATTTGGATGGCTTTAAAAGGGAGTTAGACAAATTCATGGAAGAGAAGGCTGTCAATGGCTACTAGTTCTGATGGCTCTGTGCTACCTCCAGTATCAGAGGCAATATGCCTATGTACGCCAGTTGCTGGGGAACATGGGCGGGAGGGTGCAGTTGCACTCATATTCTGCTTGTGGGTTTCCTGTGAGCAGCTGGCTGGCCACTGCATGAACAGAATGCTGGACTAGATGGAACCATGGTCTGATCCAGCAGGGCTCTTCTTATGTTTGTATATAGGCCTAAACATCTGGAGTGCCACAAGTTGCCCATCCCTGATTTATTTATGTATTATAAAATGTATAAACTCCACATAGAGAGATATTGGAACAGTGTGCACAAAATCAAAATACAAAAAAGTTACAGAAAAAGCAAACAGATCAACAAAAGAACACTGGAATCTACTCATCAGTCAGGACATGCTTGCCTGAAACAAAAAGCCTTCAGCAAATGCTGAAAGCTAAAGAGCGTAGCTGCATGCCTGATCTCAGTTGGAAGGGCATTTCCGAGGTTGGGAGCCACCACACCAAAAGCCCTGCTCGTAGTGGTTTCTAAGCAGACCTCCGGCCCATGTGCCACTATGGAAGACTGCTTGTTAGCTGCCTTTCCATACACTCGAGGAAGCATACAGAAAGCCCAGCCTTTTAAGCCAGCAGCCATCATCGCATCTTGTTCCACTGAGTTCCGCAAATTAATACTCCATTATGTGCAGCGGTACCTCATTTTGTCTGCCCTGAATCTACTGCAAGTCAGTTTAACTGGGTTCAAGTAGGCAAAACATAAGTGGAAATGTTGCATCCCACTTTGGGATGTTTTTAAAAAAATGAAAAGTGGTATAGAGATTTTATGAAATCAACAAATAAATATCGAAAGGCTATCTGTACGTTTGCCTGATCAGATTTGTTGTTGTTGTTCAGTCGTTCAGTCGTGTCCGACTCTTCGTGACCCCATGGATCATAGCACGCCAGGCCTTCCTGTCCTGCGCTGTCTCCCGGAGCGTGCTCAAGTTCATATTCATTGCATCGGTGATGCTATCTAGCCATCTCATCCTCTGCCGTCCCCTTCTCCTTTTGCCTTCAGTCTTTCCCAGCATCAGGGTCTTTTCCAGGGAGTTTTCTCTTCGCATTAGGTGGCCAAAATATTGGAGCTTCAGCTTCATTATCTGTCCTTCCAATGAGCAGTCAGGGTTGATTTCCTTTAGGATGGACTGATTTGACCTCCTTGCAGTCCAGGGGACTCGTAAGAGTCTTCTCCAGCACCACAGTTCGAAAGCATCAATTCTTCGGCGCTCAGCCTTCCTTATAGTCCAGCTCTCACAGCCATACATTACTACTGGGAAAACCATAGCTTTGATTAGACGGACCTTTGTCGGCAAGGTGATGTCTCTGCTTCTTACTATGCTGTCTAGGTTGGCCATAGCTTTCCTCCCAAGGAGCAAGCGTCTTTTAATTTCATGGCTACAGTCACCGTCTGCGGTGATCTTGGAGCCCAAGAAAGTAAAATCTGTCACTGCTTCCATTTCTTCCCCTTCTATATGCCAGGAAGTGATAGGGCCAGATGACATGATCTGAGTTTTTTTAATGTTGAGTTTCAAACCAGCTTTTGCACTCTCCTCTTTCACCCTCAACAAGAGGCTCTTGAGATCCTCTTCGCTTTCTGCCATTAGGGTGGTATCGTCTGCATATCGGAGGTTGTTGATAATTCTCCCGGCAATCTTAATTCCGACCTCTGATTCATCCAACCCGGCATTTCTCATGATGTACTCTGCATATAAGTTAAATAAGCAGGGTGACAATATGCAGCCTTGTCGTACTCCTTTCCCAATTTTGAACCACTGGGTTGTTCCATGTCTGGTTCTGACTGTTGCTTCTTGACCCTCGTACAGGTTTCTCAGGAGACAGGTAAGGTGGTCTGGTACTCCCATCACTTTAAGAATTTGCCACAGTTTGTTGTGATCCACACAATCAAAGGCTTTAGCGTAGTCAATGAAGCAGAAATAGACGTTTTTCTGGAATTCTCTTGCTTTCTCCATGATGCAGCGAATGTTGGCGATTTGATCTCTAGTTCCTCTGCCTCTTCGAAACCCAGCTTGTACTTCCGGTAGTTCTCGGTTCGCATACTGCTGAAGCCTAACTTGTAGGATTTTGAGCATCACCTTGCTGGCATGTGAAATGAGCGCAATTGTGCGGTAGTTTGAACACTCTTTGGCGTTGCCCTTCTTTGGAATTGGAATGTAAACTGACCTTTTCCAGTCTTGTGGCCACTGTTGAGTGTTCCAGATTTGTTGGCATATTGAATGCAGCACTTTAACAGCATCATCTTTTAGGATTTTAAATAGCTCGGCTGGGATACTGTCATCTCCGCTAGCTTTGTTGTTACTAATGCTTCCTAAGGCCCACTTGACTTCACTCTCTAGGATGTCCGGCTCAAGTTCAGTGACCGCACTATCATGGCTATCAGGGACATTCAGATCTTTCCTGTATAGTTCTTCTGTGTATTCTTTCCACCTCTTCTTAATCTCATCTGCTTCTGTTAGGTCCCTGCCTTCTTTGTCCTTTATCATGCCCGTCTTTGCATAAAACGTTCCCTTGAGATCTCCAATTTTCTTGAAGAGATCTCTAGTCTTTCCCATTCTGTTGTTTTCCTCGATTTCTTTGCATTGTTCATTTAAGAAGGCCTTCTTGTCTCTCCTTGCTATTCTCTGGAACTCTGCATTCAGTTGGGTATATCTTCCCCTTTCTCCCTTGCTTTTCGCTTCCCTTCTTTCGTGAGCTACTTGTAAAGCCTCATCAGACAGCCACTTTGCTTTCTTGCATTTCTTTTTCTTTGGGATGGATTTCGTTGCTGCCTCCTGAACAATGTTACGGACCTCCGTCCATAGTTCCTCAGGCACTCTGTCTATCAGGTCTAATCCCTGAAATCTGTTCCTCACCTCCACTGTATATTCATCAGGGATATGATTTAGGTCATACCTGAAAGGTTTAGTGGTTTTCCCTACGTTCTTCAATTTAAGCCGAAATTTTGCAAGAAGCAGCTCATGATCTGAGCCACAGTCAGCTCCAGGTCTTGTTTTTACTGACTGTATGGAGCTTCTCCATCTTTGGCTGCAAAGGACATAATCAGTCTGATTTCGATATTGACCATCTGGTGACGTCCATGTGTAGAGTAAGGTGCAAATAATGGGCTGAGTGAATTCATGCAGCATTCAGAACACGCTGAAATAGTCTCAGTTCTTCAGTATGTGGCCAGCTTGCAACACCACTCATATGTAGGTAACCACTGTCCATTCAGTTCTGCAGTAAATGGGGGTCAAGTCACAGGTTTGGGAACATGCTGAAGCAATTGCATGACCACGTGCCAAGTACTCCACAGATCCATGTGATCCAGGCAGAGAGTGCTAGTTTGGTTCTGTGTCATAAAAACACAAGAAGAGCCCTGCTGAATCAGACCAAAGACCCATCTAGTCCAGCATTCTGTGCACACACTGGCCAACCAGATGCCCCAGTGGGAAGCCCACAAGTAGGACATGAGTGCCATAGCGCCCTCCTGCTTGTGTTCCCCGGCAACTGCCCTCGATTCTGAGGGTAATGTTCAGCTATCATGACTAGTAGCCATTGATAGCCTTCTCCTCCATGAATTTGTCCAATCCCCCTTTAAAGCCATCATCCAAGTTGGTGGCCATCACTACATCTTGTGGTAGCAAACGCCATAGTTTATGCGCTGTGTGAAAAAGTCCTTCCTTTTAAGACTCCTTGACTCTTCCCTCCCCCACCCCCAAATGCCATACCCTGAACTCAGAATAAACTACGAACTGTGCCTGTCTGGTTTAGTCCAGACTGGAGCTGTGTGACCTGTGAAGGCGATTGATACCCCCTTCCCAATGGTTTTGCATTCCTGGACTGGCAGCAGAAACAGGAGCTTTATCAAGCCCCCATGCGTGGCTGCTGTGTGTCACTTGGCCTGGTGGGAGACCAGCTTGCGCGGGGCCTTGTCAGGACATGCTAGTTTTCAATTCTGTGAGCCAAGCAGAACTTCGATCAGACGGAGGAGAGAATTACAGTTTGAGTCAGCAGGTGTATCAGATAAAATCCTGATTTTTCCCCCCTACTTACAACATGCGAGGCAGAAGGAAGGGCTAAGATGTGTTTGCACTGGTACTGGAGGGAGAATCTGTTGCTGTGCGGATTTAGCAAATATAGCAAGGAGTTGATGAGTGCGTCTAAAAGTAGAACTCGTGGTAGGGGATCTGCAAGTTGTTTTGCTGATGCTGTGGTTGATGAAATGAGATATCCATGGTGACTCATGCAGCATTTTCTTTTTTCCAAAATGGGAGGTTCCGGTGAGCTTCCATTAAAAGGGCACCTTGATAAGGCCAGAACTGACCCTGAGCAGACCAGGTCCTCTCTGTTCAGTAACTGCCTTGCAGCTGGATCAGGCCAAGGTCCATCTAGTCTAGCCTTCTGTTTCAGATGTGGACCAGCCAAGATAGCAGTGGGTGGGAGGCAAGGACCCCAGTGGGATCTGGCCTGGGCTGCTTACAGGGGGCGTTTGCTGCTCACTGTGGACTAGCGGGCAAATGGCAAATCGCAGGGCTTTTGCAGGAAGAAGAGGAGAATGGAAAGGATCCCTTGGGAAGTGCTGAGGCATCTGTGCAACAACCTTGTGCCAATGTGAGGCAGAGAGCATGATGTTCTTAAAAGTGGCTGATGAGAATTGGCGTAATGAAGTCTGACCTTGGTGCCCACTCATTTGGCAAAGGTTTCTCCAGACAAATCACGAATACATTTGTTCTTGCCTCTCTATTATAATCCTTTTGGGGAGATTGAAGCACCGGGGCCCTTGTCATTCCCTTTCTCTGCCTCCAAAGAAGGGGGGGGGGGCTGAATCAACCAGCTAGGTTCTGCCCAAAGAGCACTGATGTCTGCTGTCACTAAGTGGAACCGGCTTGCCCAAACTGATCTGTCCCCAGGCGATGTGTTCTGCAGCTGTTGCTTGTTGGACCAAGTGAAACAATCACATCTCTGGTGGACACTCATTGGACCCCTTCTGATAACATGAAGTCCAAGTGATTGCCACTGCAGGGTGATTAACTTTTGTCAAAATGTGTTGGGTAGAACCTGGCTGTCTGAATTGATGCAGCATGGCTGAGAGCTTACATGAGTGAAAGGAACAGAAATAAATAGTGAGTTCAGCAGGAGGATTCAGGGGCCTGAACAATGCAGTGAGGATGCTACCATTTCGCTTTCCCTGAGTTTCAGTAGAAAGATTATTTCCCCTTATTCTTCTTTAAAGAGCTTTACCTGCTTTTGTGTGTGCCAGTTTCCTGCACCTTCCCTTTTATCCTGCTCTTGGATGGCTCGTTTTCAAAAGCTACAAGTATTTACTAAGTCCCATCCTGTTATCCAGTAGTTACTAAATCATGGTCCATAGACGTTCAGTGCAGCTTAAAATGGTCCCCAAGACCACAGCAAAAATAAAAGAGGGAATGTTGAATGCCTTTTTCAGAGCATATTACTAAATGACAAATCACAACTTAACTCCTTCAGCATTGCAGTGCAGCTAACTGTACAGAAACTTTATTCATTGATTGTGGTCTCCTGCAGGCAGAGTCAGTGTCTTTTGAAACCTACTGGGCTCAAAAATATTAGGCGCTTAACAAGTAAACTACAGTAATAATGCATACGATGAAGAAAAAGGGGGAAACATCAGTAGCTAGTGAATAGGCATTGTTCATACTCTGTGCCAAACCTGCTCTGAATGCTAGTTCTGAGCCATGGCTCAGCAGAGGATGTGTCGACCTAGTAGTGCTTCCTCTTCCCCCTTACTCTGTATCTTCAATTGCGCTAGAGGATATCTTCAGTACAGTTGCATATCCTAAGAAAATGTAGGGGTCCTTAACACAAAAAAGTTTGTAAGAATTGCTGATAGTAGTCTGTTGTCCTCTCGGGGAGCACAGGCATGGGAGGGAACATGGCATGTTTACGTTCTTATTACATCATATGCCACCTTTCTTCCATAATCAAACTCAAGGCATCATAAATAAGGTTTTCAGGTGGTCCCCCATCCAGGCACTGACCAGATCCAGACCTGCTTAACTTCAGCAAGGTTGCTACATCAGGTGTCTTCAGACCATGCCCTGGCACCCTGTGGGCCAGAGATGTGTGGGGAAGGGCTCAGTTACGGTTTAGCATAGCCACCTCTCCTGTCCTTCCCAGCTAACACTGGGACAAGGATTCCTGTTCTTGCTTCCTTGCTTATTTTGCAGTATGATGTTTCCTATGGGAGTTTGCCAGGCGCTTCCTGAGTGTTGGTTGGTTCTTCTGGTTTTATCTCTGTGGGTGTCTCTTTTCTTCTTAATTCTTTCTAGAGTCGTTGGGAAAGCCAACAAGATGTGTCGCAAGCTTCAGCACATTCCAACAGGACCCGGACAAGTCCCCTGGGCTCTCCCCAGCAGAACGGTTCTACCAATCCAGGTACAAAAAAAATCCCCAAGCTCCAAGGCAGCAGTGGTGAGCAGTTCCAGAGCAGGGTGTTAATTCGGTGGTCTAATCTTGAGTTCGAGTTTGCACCTTTGTAACCCAGTGGGTTGGAGGGTAAAGCAAAAGACCACAGACTCCAGATTTTAACTTAAAGAAATCATTTTGTTTACTGATATACAATGCTTGAAAATAACATGATCTTCATATGGTTGTTGTTGTTCAGTCGTTAAGTCATGTCTGACTCTTCGTGACCCCACGGACCATAGCACGCCAGGCCTTCCTGTCCTCCGCTCTCTCCCGGAGTGTGCTCAAGTTCATATTCATTGCATCGGTGATGCTATCTAGCCATCACATCCTCTGCCGTCCCCTTCTCCTTTTGCCTTCAATCTTTCCCAGCATCAGGGTCTTTTCCAGGGAGTTTTCTCTTTGCATTAGGTGGCCAAAATATTTGAGCTTCAGCTTCAATATCTGTCCTTCCAATGAGCAGTCAGGGTTGATTTCCTTTAGGATGGACTGATTTGACCTCCTTGCAGTCCAGGGGACTCGTAAGAGTCTTCTCCAGCACCACAGTTCGAAAGCATCAATTCTTCGGTGCTCAGCCTTCCTTACAGTCCAGCTCTCACAGCCATACATTACTACTGGGAAAACCATAGCTTTGATTATGCGGACCTTTGTCGGCAAGGTGATGTCTCTGCTTCTTACTATGCTGTCTAGGTTTGCCATAGCTTTCCTCCCAAGGAGCAAGTGTCTTTTAATTTCATGGCTACAGTCCCCGTCTGCGGTGATCTTGGAGCCCAAGAAAATAAAATCTGTCACTGCTTCCATTTCTTCCCCTTCTATATGCCAGGAAGTGATGGGGCTAGATGACATGATCTTCATTTTTTTAATGTTGAGTTTCAAACCAGCTTTTGCACTCTCCACTTTCACCCTCAACAAAAGGCTCTTTAGATCCTCTTCGCTTTCTGCCATTAGGGTGGTATCATCTGCATATCTGAGGTTGTTGATAATTCTCCCGGCAATCTTAATTCCGACCTGTGATTCATCCAACCCCGCGTTTCTCATGATGTACTCTGCATAGAAGTTAAATAAGCAGGGCGACAATATGCAGCCTTGTCGTACTCCTTTCCCAACTTGGAACCAATCTTACTGTTGTTTCTCGACCCTCCTACAGGTTTCTCAGGAGACAAGTAAGGTGGTCTGGTACTCCCATCTCTTTCAGAATTTGCCAGACTTTGTTGTGGCCCACACAATCAAAGGCTTTAGCGTAGTCAATGAAGCAGAAATAGATGTTTTTCTGGAATTCCCTTGCTTTCTCCATGATCCAGCAAATGTTGGCGATTTGATCTCTAGTTCCTCTGCCTCTTCGAAACCCAGCTTGTACTTCCGGTAGTTCTCGGTTCACATACTGCTGAAGCCTAGCTTGTAGGATTTTGAGCATCACCTTGCTGGCATGTGAAATGAGCGCAATTGTTTGAACACTCTTTGGCATTGCCCTTCTTTGGAATTGGAATGTAAACTGACCTTTTCCAGTCTTGTGGCCACTGTTGAGTGTTCCAAATGTGTTGGCATATTGAGTGCAGCACTTTAACAGCATCATCTTTTAGGATTTTAAATAGCTCAGCTGGGATACTGTCATCTCCGCTAGCTTTGTTGTTAGTAATGCTTCCTAAAGCCCACTTGACTTTACTCTCTAGGATGTCCAGCTCAAGTTCAGTGACCGCACTATCATGGCTATCAGGGACATTCAGATCTTTCCTGTATAGTTCTTCTGTGTATTCTTTCCACATCTTCTTAATCTCATCTGCTTCTGTTAGGTCCCTGCCTTCTTTGTCCTTTATCATGCCCGTCTTTGCACAAAACGTTCCCTTGAGATCTCCAATTTTCTTGAAAAGATCTCTAGTCTTTCCCATTCTGTTGTTTTCCTCAATTTCTTTGCATTGTTCATTTAAGAAGGCCTTCTTGTCTCTCCTTGCTATTCTCTGGAACTCTGCATTCAGTTGGATATATCTTCCCCTTTCTCCCTTGCTTTTCGCTTCCCTTCTTTCCTCAGCTCCTTGTAAAGCCTCCTCAGACAGCCACTTTATTTCTTGCATTTCTTTTTCTTTGGGATGGATTGAGTTGCTGCCTACTGAACAAAGTTACGGACCTCCGTCCATCGTTCCTCAGGCACTCTGTCTATCAGGTGTAATCCCTGAAATCTATTCCTCACCTCCACTGTATATTCATAAGGGATATGATTGAGGTCATACCTGAATGGTTTAGTGGTTTTCCCTACGTTCTTCAATTTAAGCCGAAATTTTGCAAGAAGCAGCTCATGATCTGAGCCACAGTTAGCTCCAGGTCTTGTTTTTACTGATTGTATAGAGCTTGTCCATCTTTGGCTGCAAAGGACATAATCAATCTGATTTCGATATTGACCATCTGGTGATGTCCATATGTAGAGTCGCCTCTTGTGCTGTTGGAAAAGCGTGTTTGCTGTCATCAGCGTGTTCTCTTGGCAAAACTCTATTAGCCTTTATCCTGCTTCATTTTGTACACCAAGGCCATGCTTGCCTATTATCCATTTCTTCTAAGGGATTCTTGCCCACAGTAGCAGATATGACGGTCACCTGAATTAAATTCGCCCATGCCTGTCCATTTTAGTTCGCTGATTCCCAAGATGTCGATGTTCAATCTTGCCATCTCATGTTTGACCACCTCCAGCTTGCCTTGATTCATTGATCTGACATTCCAGGTTCCTAAACAATATTGTTCTTTACAGCATCGGACTTTCTTTTCACCACCAGACATATCCACAGCTGAGTGTCCTTTTGGCTTTGGCCCAGCTGCTTCACTCTTTCTGGCGCTACTTGGAAATTCCCTCTGCTCTTCCTCAGTAGTATATTGGACACCTTCCGACCTGAGGGGCTCATCTTCCGGCGTCGTATCTTTTAGCCTTGTGATACGCTGTGGAAGATGATGATATTTTTATTATTATTATTATTATTATTATTATTATTATTATTATTATTTTGAAGACAGACATAGTAAAATTGGGATTTAGAAAATATTATAAATGCTCAAGTAAGATCATAAGAAAGTGATCAACAAACCAACAAAACAATATAAATGGTTTACAAATGGCAGCAGAATGGTATTGAAATGTCATTAAGAAAATAATCAAAGCAATTTGAATAATTATCCTAGGTCTACATCTCCCTCTATAACTTGAATATTATTAGGATTTTTTTTTTACTATGATAGGCAAACATCTACTGATTCAGTGCAGTGGGTCACAGATCCTTCCATCTGCATCTGAGCCAGAAAAAGGAAGGAAGGAAGGAAGGAAAGAAAGAAAGAGCAAGGGAGAGGGAAAAGGGGAGGGAGAATAGGAAG
Source organism: Heloderma suspectum (assembly GCF_057233095.1). NCBI lineage: Eukaryota > Metazoa > Chordata > Lepidosauria > Squamata > Helodermatidae > Heloderma > Heloderma suspectum. Next base: position 435,436,335 of record NC_139458.1, read on the forward strand.
AGTAAAACAATAGAGAGACATAGAATGAGAGGAATTGTGTAGCCAGGTCACTAATCCTCAGGTCTGTGGTCTCTTACACTGGTCATACTTGACCTCTGACCCACTGGATTGCGAAGGTGCAAATTAATTGAATTGATCAATGCAGGTAGCCCTCCATTGCAGCCATGTGAGTTCTTCAGACCCCTGGCTTCGACAGAACCAGCCCATGGGCTTCTGAATGGTCCAACAGCAGTGCTCCCCTCTCAGTAGCATTGAGAGGGTTCTGTGGGCAGAGGGACGGCACACTTGTGGATGAAATTATGCTTTTGTTCACAGGACTTGGTAGCCTGGCTGCCTCTTACTTGAATCCTGTGAAGTCCTTTGTGCCTCAGATGCCAAAGATACTTAAATCTCTGTTTCCTGTTAGAGATGAGAAAAAGGGCAAGCAACTGTCTCCCCTTGCACAGCAGGTAAAAGCGCATCAGATTGGGGGCGGGCGGGGGGTGTAGGGGAGAAAAGGGAAGAGGTTGTTTACCAATCAATGGGCTTAGAATGGATTCATGAAAATGGGGGCGGGGGCGGGTGTCTCACTGCAAAACGTACTTTTATGTACCTGTTCTTACTCCTCCTTTGCCAAACCTTATCCAGAGTTGAAGCAAGTTTGGAGCGGGGCAGGAATTCTCAATTTATTTATTATTTATTTATTGCATTTATATCCCGCCTTTTGCTTGCAGATTTACATATTCTCCTAATTTTTAATACTGTTCTCAGCTTTGGAAGCTGCTAAATTCATGGGTTTAAAGACAACCAAAATGTACAAGTACCAAATAATATATAATTTACTCTAGTCTAATTTTATCAGCAAGATTTGAGAATTAAATTTTAAGTGGCTTGCCAAATCAAAGCTCATTTTTCACCAGTTGTGAAATGCCTGTGTTCCATACAGCTCCTAGCACACTGTTGCTGCTAAATAAATGTTTGTTAAAAACACCAGCAGCATTGAGCAGCTATGTGGATTTCAGTGTAGTACATACCGGCATAACTTGGGACCGATCACGCTGAACAAAGGCCACCAGCCAACGATGGTTACCAGAGGCTCAATAAACCACCCTGGTGTTGCTATTTACTGAGGTTTGTTTGCCCCAGAGAGTTGTAAGCTTTGTACTCAATGGTTTCATGCAGATTTAGTTTACTGGCCAACACAGAACTGGGATCCATTTGGACTTCTCCCTTGTGGATGCTCCAGAGAAGGGAAGTCCTTTGTGTTGAGAGAAAGGACACATGAATCCACCATCCCCTAATATTTTATGTATGTATGTATGTATGTATGTATTTAATATCCTGCCTTTCTGCCTCAAAATGGCCCTCAATGATATCAAAGGTATTGAAAGGATAACCAAAGGTACTGAAAGATCATCAAATTTTACTATCAAAAGAGGTTAAAAATGATGTGAGTGTCCCTGCTAAGCAATGAACACACATTGCTTTTGGATTGTATATAAACCCAGTTTAAATTCAAAATCGTGCCTTTCAAAGGAGGTTATTGATGACCTACGAAGATTCTCAAGAAATGGGTGGCTGGCTCATTAGAACGGAAGACAAAACATTGTCATTGTTGCATAAGAAGAAATGCATATTGATTAAAAGTCTTCCCAGTAGTGACTCAAGATGAAAGGTTGTGGTAGGTCAGTGTCTGGATAACAACAGATTGATATTCTCCTTTTTTACTTGGCGATTTCTTTTTGGTGTAGTCACCAGTCTTGCAAATGCTCCAGCAAGTTTCTGGGGTGTTGTGCAGGCTCAGCCGACATTTCAATGTTCTTGTTTGGTTTTTTGGTTTTTTTTCCTGCACACGTGTTCAGGATTGGCTCATTTTTCACCGAGGGGTTGCCTCTAAGTTGAAGTGTCATAAAAAGACAATCTCTGAGGGGCAACACATTAAAAAACACACACAGCTTAGCATCTTATTCAGTGTGTCTTGCCTCGGAGATGGAGCACCAAGAAAGAATGGCATTTCAGTATCATCTTTTATTCTATCAGATTTGTAAAGGTTAACTGTAAAAGTAGCTATTTGAGTTGCATATTAAGTATGTACAATAACCATTTTATGAGGCTAGAAAAGCGCAATCAAAGCAGTTCAAAGCCCAAGTTCCCCAGTGTCGATGACGAGCCTTCTCAGTGGTAGACAAGACATAGTGTGTTTTTGTTTGTTTGTTTGTTTGTTTGTTACATGATAGTGCGAGGGAAGGCACAGCACAAAATGGGCTTCAGCTCCTAAAACAAAGATTAACACCATTTGGCAGAAAGGCAGGGATACCCTTTTCACAAATGTAAACCAATAGTTCGGTATCATCTTTTCACAAGCCAGCACAGCCAGCTAAGAGCCTAGAAAACCTTCTTTTTCAGATTTCAGTTCTTTCACGGAAATGAATGAGTCACAGACAGTGCTCAGTAAATGGTAAACCCAATGAAACAAGCACCCTTTGGTTAGAAGAGACAATACAGTCTTTTTTTCTGTGACAGAAACCCTGTAACCCAGCTTTCTTATAGGCGTTGTTGCTGCAGCTGACCCATTCTGGCCTTCTCTGGGTTAGCAGCAATAGCAACAATATGTGTGACCAGCAAGAACCTCCATGTTTAGGAGCAGTATGCCTCTTGAGTACCAACTTCTGAAGACAGAGAATGAGGCCCTTGCTTGGGGTTTCCTAGCAGCATCTGACTGACTGCTGTTGGAAGTGGGATGCTAGACTTAGAACACCTTTCCCAAAACTGCCCCACCCCCCAATATGTTGAGCTACAACTCTCAGTATCCCCAGCCAGCATGAACCTTTGGTCTGTCCTGGCTGGGTGGCTTCTTTTGTTCTCTTAGGGTCAAATGTTCACAGTTCCATCAGACTTTCTTGATAGGATTAGCCCGTGGCTTCCCGGTGTGTGCCTGCTGTGTGTCCTGGAGATACGCGCCTCCCTTTCACGCTTTGCACCTGCAGCCTCTCCCTTCTCCAAGACCCTGTTGGGGTCCTCCTTAGCTGTGGTGCTGCCCAGTCCCTCAGATCTGCAGGGTTGATTAGAGAGCGGCTGAGGGATGAGGCATAAAATCATGACTTAAAAATAGAAGTACATTTTCCATTTGGTAATTCACAAACAACACTAAGTGCTCATCATAAATTTTACCATTGTTGCTGGAACTGATGTTACCGTAAATCACATTAGTTGAAAATGCTTGGCGCTTAAAAAATTAAAAATGGGATTCAGACAGACGTGGTATCAATAAGTGATAGTGATACCGTTTGTCAACTCAAACAGAGGGCATTCTGTCAGCGTACCTTGTGCCTATAAAGAGAGGGGAATGTACCCAACAACAATAATATTTAGTATTTATAAAGAAAGGAAGGAAAGGTTCCTCCTGTGCAAGCACTGGGTCATTACTGACCCCTAGAGGGACGTCGCTTGCGCTGGCGTTTTTGTGGCAGACTAAAGCAGGGTGGGTTGCCATTGCCTTCCCCAGTTGTGACCACCTTTCCCCCAGCAAGCTGGGTACTCATTTTACCGACCTCGGAAGGATGGAGGGCTGAGTCGACCTGAGCCGGCTACCCGAGACCCAGCTTCCGCCGGGATCGAACTCAGGTCGTGGGGAGAGTTTTGGTTGCAATACTGCTGGCTACCACTCTGTGCCACACGAGGCTCCTATTTCTATAGAACTTTTTCCTAGATACCCAAAATGGTTCATGTAGAATCTGAGAGAGCGCCTTCTCCCTTTCCAACCTGCCCAGCCACTGAGGTCATCAGAGGGCGTGCTCCTGCTGGTTCCACATGGACCAACAGCCCGACTGCAGTCTGCCAGGAGAAGAGCCTTCAGTGTGGTGGGCCCCTTTCTTGGAACTCCCTGCCCCTGAAGGTCAGGCAGGCACCAACACTGCGTTGTTCCTGGCACCTCCTGAAAACAGCACTGTTCCAAGAGGCATTCCTTAATTGACCAGTTGCGGTTTTATTCGCATTATGTTTTTAAACAAGTATAATTCTAATGTGGCGTTTTAATCTGTTTATGCTTTCACTGTTTTATCTTTTGTGTTCACCGCTCTGAAATCTGTTCTAGATATGGAGCAGTATATAAATATTGTAAATAAATAAATAATCTGGCCATCTGGGGTATCTCATCTGAGCCCCAGCATAGACCTCAGTCCAAAGGACTGCCCCCCATCCCCCGCCTGCCACACATGCACACCCCGAGCGCTTCAGCGATGGGAGGCACCACAGCGGCAAAGAGCGCTTTCGTGTCTTTCTCTCCAGTGCAAGTGAAGAACTGGAGCCCTCCCCTTCTTATGTACCTCAACTGCTCACTCTGTGACACAGGCAAAGAACACTTTGCATTTAAAAGATCCTTTCCCTGCAACTTTGTGCAGCCAACGTCACTGCCACCATCCCCCAGCCTGTAACCGCTACAGGGTGCAGAGCCTCTTTCAGCCGGAGGGCTGAAATCCATTTTGGACAAGCTCTTGGGGGCCGCCTTCCAGTGGTGGGCAGCAAAATACCTTAGTTTAGAGCTAAGGTATTTTGCCAGTAACTAAGGTTTAGGAGAGGCGTTTCAACATTTTAGAATGGGGAAAAAACAGCAACAAATGATTGGTGGTTGGGGGAAAGTGGGTGGAGCAAGGGAAAGGGGTGTGGCCTTCTAGGGAAACCCTGGAGGGCTGGATTTGGTCCCTTGGATGGCCAGATTTGGCTCCAAGGCCTGAGGTTCTGCACTCCTGCTGTAGCGGTACAGTCCAGGAACATCAGAAGAGCCCTGCTGGATCAGACCAAGGGTCCATCCAGTCTAGCATTCTGTTCACACAGGGCCACTCAAACCCACAAGCAGGAAAAGCTTTATTGCTCAGTTCTGCTGGACATACAAACCTTTTTCTTGGATTGTTCTGCTACAGGATGAGGGCAACAGCGTTCTGTTTGAATCCTCCCCCATGGGGGAAAATAGCCTCCCTGCACATAGGGTGATAGCACGTCAGGGAATAAGCTGGTCCCAGGGCATAGACTGAAAGCATGTGAAACAGACACCTTGCTGAAGCTAAGCAGGTCTGGGTCTGGTCAGTGCTGGGAGGGGAGACCACCTGAGAACCACATGTAGCCATCATGAGTTCCATGATGGAGGAAAGGTGGGATATAAATGTAATAAAACAAACAAACAAATAAATAAATAAAAATAAGCTGAACTGAGCCCTTCTGCCTAACATGCTAGTTTTCTATCTGCAGAGAGCCTTTTAGATGGGGAGCTTTTGAAATATGTGAAGCCACCCCCAGCTGCAGGCTGGTGTGGTAGAGTTGGAAAAGCTTTAGTGCTTGATCTTACTGAACGTGTAAACTGGCCACCAGAGTTAGCGGTTGAAATGTATAATAAGTGGTGGGTGGGAGCCTGCGATGGGAAATTAATTGGCTGGCTTTGCCTTCTGTCAAACTTAAATAAATCCTAGTACTTCTTTCTAAATTTGCATACATAGATTCATATTAGCATATGCAAATCTTATGCAGATCTGCAGATTCCTTGAGTGCTGAGCAACGGCCCTGTTCGCGCCTCTTTCAAAGTGCATTTGTGAATTCTAGTATGGAGGAAATACGGAGGATAGGAACGTATAATCTAGTCCAAATAATTCCGAATTAAAGAGCAAGTTGAATTCATGGAAGAGAAGGCTATCAATGGCTACTAGTCCTGATGGTTATGCGCTCCCTCCAGTACCAGAGGCAGTGAGTCTGTGTACTCCAGTTGCTGGGGAACATGGGCAGAGGGTGCTGTTGCGTTCGTGTCTTGCTTGTGGATTCCCAGTTGACAGCTGGTTGGCCACTGTGTGAACAGGATGCTGGACTAGGTGGACCTTTGGTCTGATCCAGCAGGGCTTTTCTGATGTTCTTATGAGGAGCTAGGAAACACAAGTGTTGAGAGAGAGCATCTTGATGAGGAGAGGTAGTTTAAACCATGTGTATCCAATAACAAGTAGGAAAAATGTATTTGTAGTCCTCATCAGAGAGGATAGCCGGCTATAAAGTGGAGCTTTAAGAGGACAAAATGATCTTGTTGTGTTTGCCAAGAAATTTTATTACTGCAAAAGGAAGTGATGTCTCTCCTTACGGTGCTGAGTGCTCGCCCTAGTCGGTGAATGTGCCACTGCCAGGATGCCCTTGGGGGTCATAGCAATGGGAGGTTATTTGTTAGAAAGCAATCAGCATGCTGGAAGCGAGCTGGAATGAAAAGTGAAAAGTGAGTTGGGGCTCGAGCTGGAGATTTCTGAGAGAAAGATGTAAGGGAGTCTAAATTGGCAGCCTTTTTTGAAGATGCGGAAAAGAGACCAGGCCCTTTGGAATTCTCTTCACACATGGAAATGCCAAGGGGAAGGAGGTGACTTGCACATCTAAGATGGAATGTGAGGCATCACTTTGATGTAGTCACATGTGGAAGCAGGGAGGTCAGTGGAGAAGGGTTGTTGTGAAGTTTCTGGGCAGTCCTTGCAAGGCCACTAAGGGTTTTCAGACGGTATTCTGGAGAACCCAGGGATTCGTAATGGTGGACACGTTGCCCTGAAAAATAGCTCGCCTGCTGCAAACGCTCTTCCCCACTAATGCTCCGGTGCCGAGGAGTGCTGGGGGGCGGCTTCTAAGGCGTGAAGTGGGGGGAGGCCCACCATGAACTGAGCGTGCACCCTAGAACGTGAGGGTTCTGTGGCAGATACTCAGGGGTTCCTCGGGGTTGAATCAAAGTGAAAATTGTTCCCTGATGCTGGAAAGTTGAAAAATCGCTGTTCTGAAGCTGATCTGGTCAAAAATATTGGAAGACTCTAAATTAGTGGTGCATTGAGAGGGGTCCAGAAAGGTGACTTATAGCTCAAAGAGAGTGCTTTATCTTACTGACTTCTTGCTGAGACAGTAAAGAATTCAGCAGGGCTGAAAGCATTAATTGATAGTTACATCTAGTTAATTGATTGGAACGATGACTTAATTGATCAGGAAGATTGCAGATTGGAAAAGTGGATTATTATTTTTTTAATTGTAGCTGTCCCATCCAATGCAATTGGCATTAGAAGCTGTCTCTTCACTCCAGAGTCTTATCAGGACTCTAAATATGCAATTCTGCATGCTTGGTGAAATCCCAGAAGCTGAGTGGGATTGCCATGGGTTCAGCATCCTCTGTATTTCTTTTCTTTTGTTTTAAAAACTTGTATAAAATCTTGAGAGCCAGTGTGGTGTAGTGGTTAGGGTGTTGGACTGGAACTCGGGAGATCCAGGTTCTGGTCCCCACTCAGCCATGAAGCTCACTGAGCGACTTTGGGCCAGTCACTGACTCTCAGCCTAAGCAGCCTCACAGGATTGTTGTGAGGATGAAATAGAGGAGGAAGAGGACCATATAAGCCACCTTGGCTTCCTTGCAGAAGAAGAAAGGTGGGATATAAATGTAAGAAGCAATGTAAGAATCAATAAGTATATCCTGCCTATCTCCTTGTGAGGAAATAAGTGCAACAATATTTGAAACGATCTTAAAAATCCAAATTAATTAACAGCAGCAACAGTTTATAAGAACAGCAGTTAAACATAAGGTCTGTTAAAAAACAACACCACCACCACCCAAGGGCTGTTAAAATGAATTTTGAATGAAATACCTTTTTAAAGAGCCATGTTTTTACAAACAAATCTAAAACAGTAGCGTTAGGGCCTGATGAATCTCTTTTGGCAGAGCATTCCATGATGTAGAAGCAACCACAGAGGAGGCTTTAGAGCAGTCTTGCCCAACCTGGCACCCTCCAGATGTGTTGGACTACAACTGCCAGCATGCCCCAGCCAGTACAGCTGGCTGGGGCATGCTGGGAGTTGCAGTCCAACAGATCTGGAGGACGCCAGGTTGAGCAAGCTTGCTCTAGACCATGTGGCTGCTTGTCTAGCTTGATGAGGCAGAGGATCTGAAATAGCTCCTCAAATGATAACTAGAGGATATGGGGAAGAATAGATGGAAGAAGGCATCCCTTAAGATACCCGAGCAGGTCCCAAGCCAGTTAGGGCTTTAAAGGTTAACCCCAGCACCTTGAATTGCATTCAGAAACTCACTGCTATCAGAGCTTTTTGCTATCAGGACTACCAAAAGCAGAACAACGTATAGGCAAACAGAGATCTTCGTGTTCTTGGTGCAACATTTTTTTTATTATTTTCATGCACAGACCTGGATGTGAAGGGCACCTCTTCATTTCTGCAGGGGCCTGAGCAGGGAGATGATCCTCCTCCACAAGGAACCTTTCCCCCCACACCAGGTTTTTGTGCACCTTGTCATCCTCCGCTGCAGAATGGACGGAGGTAGCAGCTAACGAAGCCGCTGCCGCTGACCTTCTGTCGCAAGTTCAGCAACTCATCCGTAGAATAAGGAAACGGCAATTAATGAAATCTGCTTTCGTATTCAAGTGCATTTCTCAGAAGGTACATAAAATAATTGAAAGAACTTCCTGCTCTCTAATTAGTCAGATGGAATTAATTTGGCATAATAGGATTCTTCATGTAACCAGCGGATTGGCTTCCGTTGGAATCTGCCCGCATACCTAAAAGGGGGCTTTCTGATTAAGTTGTTTATGCGCTGCTTTAAACGGGGGGAAATCAGATTCTCGTGGACTGATGCAGTGCCGCTCGGTCTGTTTCAGTGACAGCACCGTGTGAAAAGAGAAGCACCTGCCTGTTTAACTCTTTCCATTTGACTCCTCTCTTGTTCTGGGTTGTCCTGGCTGAAGCTGCGGAGCAAGGAAAGGGAAGAGAGGCAGGCAAGCAGTAGTGCATAAACCAAAGGGACTGGAGACCTCAGAGTACGCGGAGCCCAGCATATTCCAAGTCACACGACTCGCTTTCAGGGGCCAGTGATTTGTTCTGTTCAAAGGGTAACAAGAACAGGCTTGAATGCAAAGACCTGCTCATGTTATCCCTTGAACAGATCACATCAGCTGCCTCTGAAGAAGAGTCTTATGACTTGGGCCAAATATATTGCTGCCGGTGAACCTTGGAGGTCTCCTCTTGCTTCTGTCTTTCTCACTGAAACAGCCACATGGTGAGAACGGACCGTGCTCAATTCAAGAACAGACAGTGGTCCACCAAGATCTGCCTTTGGATCAGCATCTTGTCTTCTTTTTCCTGGATGCAAGATGGGTTTGATCCCATGCTTAGCTACAGGACAAGAGTGCTTGGCTACAGGAGCTTGGCTACAGGGACCCAGACTGTAGAGCCTCTAAGCAAGGGGCATGAAACCTGTTTCAGGGTTGAATTTCACAGAGGCTCTCGGGGTACATTTCAGAGGTGAGTGGGGCTGAAAATACCAGCACTGGCTTTGGATGATGGGAGTTGTAGTCCAACACATCCGGAGGACACCAGGTTGGGGGAGACTGCTCTAGGGCGTCTCTACACTGCAAAGCTTGTATCTGTTTCATACCAGTTTAACTGTAATGGGTTCTCCCTCAGAACCGCAGCTGAGCTGGAGTGCTGTAGCGGGAGAGAGCCATAGGGATACCACCACTGCCCCTCAAACTTCACATCTTTGGCAAGAGGGGGCAACATAGCTATGTCTGCAGTGTAGGTGTGCCCAGAGCTCTGGTACTAAGCAGAAACTCCATACTGCAGGGGGGGCCAACCTTTTTGTGTCAGTGGGAACATTTTTAATTTTGAATGTGTTGTGGGGGTTCTCACAAAATGGTTGCCACGGGGGCATGCCCTTTCCTAAAATGGCTGCCACGGGGGCGTGCCCTTTCACAAAATGGCTGCCACGGGGGCTTGCCCTTTCACAATATGGCTGCCACAGGGGCCATGGCTGCTCACAGAAAACTCATTTCCTAGAAGCCAAACTAGTGAGACTAAAAGAAAAGTCACTTGCCCAAGAACCTAAGGGCAAGGCAGAGATGGGCTGTTAGCTCCAGGACACAAAACCACTCTTTTGCACCCAAATAAAGATGGTGCTGGAAGGCAGCACTTTGCTTTGCGGCAAGCAAGCCTCCCAGTTTTAAAAAAATGCTTTAGCTTTAAAAATCTCAAAATAATAATCGGGAGGCACAGGGAGCCTGGTGGGTGCCAAGAGAGATGTCGATGGGCACATTGCTGCCCACGGGCACCATGTTGGAAACCCGAGCCATCATGGGCCATGATCTTCCACACCCAACTCCAACCAAACATATAGGGAAGGGCCGTAGCTCAGAGGTGGAGCACCAGCCTCCCGGGCTAATGGTCTGGGGTTCAATCCCGAGCATCTCCATTTTTTGAAAAAAGTATCTTGGGTACCAAGGCTGGGGAAGGAGTTTCAGTTGTGGAGACCTTGGACAGCAGCTGTCAGTCAGAGGCCTGGCTAGGGGGCTAGATGGCCAGGGGCAGTGTAAGGCAGCTTTCCACAGTCATAGAGTGTGTAGCACTCTAGTAGCAGGTGCGTAAAGTTGGAAGAGGTCCAGAGGGGAACGTGGCTGCCTGTGACCTTCGGAGTATGACATCTCCAGGGAGAAGCCGAGGGTTTCTGTCTCCCCCACACCCCATCCACAGCTGTGTATTCTCAAATGAAGATATTTTCAAACTGTGTGTTGTCAATTTTGCTTCAGCCCGGTCTCATATCCAAGACTTCTTTCTCTACTTGCCACCCAGTGGGCGGGTGGGTGGATTTCACTTACCCATCTGTTTACTGTCAACACCAAAGTTATTTAATTGGCGCTTTTGATAAATGTGATTTTTCTCTTTGCTTGTTGTTGTTGTTATTGTTGTTGTCATTGTAAAAAACACATTGGCTTACAAAGGGGGGGTGGAATATTTAAGGTATCTGTCATCCTTTCAGAGGCTCTTTGGCATTTGTAAAGGAAATTATTTAAATCCAAATAGTTCTGTTTCTCTTTAGAGCCAAAAAAGGTTCAGGCGCTCAGATGGTGGTTGACCAAAGGGGTTTTGTAGAGATAAATGCTGAGAAATTTGCAGCACTGTGGCTGGGGGCAGGAGAGGGGCACAAGATGCAGCATTCACAACCACTTTGGGCCGTTCCAAATGATTGGGACATTTCGGGATCACATCCCTCCTTCCACCTTTGTCATGTTTCATCACTAATAACGCTATACGCAGTGCCCCGCTGATGCAGTATTCAGAGGCACCAGCTGCAGTGTGTCTTAGGCATCTGTTAAAGACCTGTCTCTTTACCCAATCCTTGCCTCGATGACTGCGCTGCTCTTAGTCTATTAATTATTTTGCTTTCAACTTCTGAATATTTTAAACATTTTAACTGATAAGTTTTCTTATTTGGAATTATGTATTTTAATCTGTTTCTGCAAACTGCTTAGGGATGCCTTTTGTTATAGTAAGCCATATATAAATTCATTAAAGTATCATCATCACCATCTCTCGCTATAGAGTGCAGTATCATCTTGGTGTGGGTGCCTACATGTTCTTGTATTTGATGCTTGCTTTTTAACCAGAGTACATTTTAAAGTTATTTAAAACATCTCCATGGGGAGGGTGCGAGAGTCAGATTCTTGACCTACGCAGGACCCCCACGAGGTCTGCAACGGGAGAGTCTTCCCCCTCTAGAAAATAAAACTACATAAAATGGTCCGGTTTCCAAACTGTCTGTGTCTGTCTCTCAGAGGCTGGGGTGGCCATGAGCAGGGGTCACTGTCATGGTAGAAGCGAAACCTCTGCTGCTTCCTCCCTCCCAGCATGTGGGGAAGCCTCCACTAAGAGGGGGGACTGAAGGGAAAGCAGTCACAGGAGGTATTGCGGGGTTGTGTTGCTTGCCAATGGTGGCGCACAGGCCCTGTCCAGCTGCTGCCTACGATGCGTGCAAGACCACCAGTGTCTTGCACTCGCGTAACCACAGTGTGCATGCCATGGCTGAGCGAGGGGCATCATGGGTCTCCAATATTACGTCTCAGTCTGACCTGATGAAGAGACGCGGGCGGGGGTGTCTCTGCAGGCATCCGTCTGTCCTTAGAGAGCCATTTCTGTCTTCTGAGGATTAATGCTGTGGGCGTCTCCCTTTTCCTCTCTTGCAGCCAGTCCCGCGAATTATGGTTCAGCCTGCCAGCGTCGATGCCAGTGCTGCCAAAGCGAAGCAGGTAGGTCCTTGGAACGCTCTGAAGTGCTGTGTAGACGCTTCTACTTGTCGTTGTTGCGACTGGATGGGCGGCACCAGTAATACAGAGACTCCTGCTGGGGTCGTTCAAGGACTGGATTCACCCAGATATGCAACAGTCTTACAGACTGCTTCAGCCTGTCAGGGGGTTTGGAAGCAAGGGCTCAGGAGAGCGGCTCGCACAAGTCTTTTCTGGCATCTGTTGTGTTGGGTTTATGAAATGGGGGGACTGGGGTGTGAGCCGCTCAGCCTTAGCGTGTGTTTCTGCCCCTCACCCCCACAGACGTCAATTGCAAGGTCGGTGTTGCTTGTGACAGACTTCAAGACTAAGTGGGTCAAGTGATTGGCTTGGCGGCCATTTCTCTTTTCGGTGGCAAGATGGTGGTGTTGGTGAGGGAGGTTGTATGGGAGTTGCCCTGAGCGAGCCCCAGTTGACCCAAAGCCTCCCGTGCCGGAAATAAGCTCTTGCACCCCACCGAGTGTAGAGTCAATATTCCAGCCCTGTGTTGCTTTGCTTGGAATTTGCAGAAAAGGCTAGTTAAATCTACATGCACAAGCATGTAAGCTTACACACACACACTCTCACACACCATCCAGAAAACTGCTTCCTGTGCTTATCCTCACTCAGTGCAAACGCCTGCAACCCTGCATCCCCTCCCCTCTTCATAACATCTAGTATCACTTCCTGTTTATTGTGAAGTCACCACGTTGGGTAGGTTCATTGGTGGCTGCTAGTGGTGGCAGGAAAGTGCGCAGCATCATGTCACAGCACAAGAGAAGCAATATTACATGTGGGGATGGGAGAGTAGGAGGAACTGGACATTAGCTGCAGCCCTGTATCTCCCCATATGCGACATTCTGCTCTGTGAAGCGTTCTGCATGTGAAAACAAGAGTCTTCCAGCTGATCCTCCATTTTAGGAACGTAGGAAACTGCCCTATACCGAGTCAGATCCCCAGTATTGACCGGCAGCGGCTGTCCAGGGTTTTCCAGCATTGCCTGGAGATGCTGGGGATTGATAGCTCCTTTAGAGTTCTGACTGAAACCTGGACATTGGAGCCATCAGCCTCCACTGGTCTGTGTGTGTGTGTGTGTGTGTGTGTATTGGAGAGGAGGATCATGTTTGGAATGTGGAGCTGTACAGTGTAACACTTGACTTGGAAATGATGATTTATCTCTTCTGTGAATTAAGCCAAATAACTGGGAGAGACTTATGGATCTTGCTTGGTTTTCCCCTTCACATAAATCGCCCTTTTCAAACAGCAAATGCCCGTTCCTGTAATATAAATAATCTTCCAGTAAATAATAGGGAGCATATTTCTTGTGCTGTATGCATTTATATATTAATCCTAGCAGGCCTTCGGGAAAAAGCGCCTATTTGCCAAACTGCCTCCACAGAGCCCTGTTAATGCAGTGGTATTAAAATAAACCATAAACTCATTGGTGTGTGTTATGAACCCTGTATGATCCACCGAGGTGTTCAGTTCCATAACTGGGGTAGGTCCATAATTTTCTGTGGCTACAGTTGTTCACTAAATCTTGCAATCTTAAGTGGATACCATGCAAACTTGTGATCCCTACAGAATCTGAAAACCTCAGCTTTTTTTATGGGCAAGTTGCTAGGTCTCAAGGTTTTTTGGGGGGCGAGGGGAACGGCTTCTGGACACTATCATGGTTGATGACCATAAGGCAGGGGTGCAGAACCTCTTTTAGCCCGAGGGCATAATTCTATTCCAGAGAAGCTCTCTGGGGCTGCGTTTCAGTGGTGGGCAGGGCCAAAGGCAAAACGGGTGGGCCGAAAACCATACATTCCAGCCTATTTTAGCTTACTGCCAATAATAGTAATGTGGCTTTAGGAGAGGCGTTTCAGCTTTTAGAATGGGGAATCAACTGTGCCAAAGCCAGGAAACCTCCAAGCAATTGGTGGTTTGGGGAAAGGGTGTGTGGCCTTTCTGGGTAACCCTGGGGGGCTGGACTTGGTCCCCAGGACTGAGGCTCTTCCAGAAGGTCTTTGAGCTGTAGCTGTGCTCTAGCAACTCCTGCATGCTGCATCGAGCGCTCTGCCCGACAGGGGTAGGTCTTGAGTTGCCAGCAGAGTGAAGCTCCCCTACCTCTGGAAAAGAAATAGGATAGGGACTGGAGTGGGGAGACGAAGGTGGCTTGAGCAGATAGACATGGTAGGTGTTTAGGCGGGGGAGATCAGCCTGGCTGGAGGCAGAGACAGGAGAAGGGAGCCGCAACCTCCGGAGCTTGTGCAGAGTACAGAGAAAGCAGGAGGAGGCATACACAAGCTTCCCAGCCAGATGCCCCCAGAAGCCCACAAGGAGGGTGCGAAGATCAGGGCTCAACCCTTCTGTGGCCTGCTTCCTTCTCCCAGCAACAGGGAGGTTCTATTTAACAAGAGAGGGCCTTTTCCGCAGTGGCCCCACATCTCTGGAATGCACTGCCGTCAGGGGTCCATCAACCCCCATCAATGCAGGCTTTTAGGAAGGCCCTGAAGGCTTCATTGTTTACTCTGCCCTTCCCCTGATTCTCTTTTACCGGACTGTGCTGGGATCATAGAATCATAGAATAGTAGGCTTGGAAGGGGCTTATAAGACCATCAAAACCAACCCCCTGCTCAATGCAGGATGTAGCTATAATTGCGTTGTAGGCTTTTAGTTCGGTTTAGGCCAGATGTTTTATGCTGGTGCTTTTAGGTTTGATGCTTTTATGAAAGTTGGCTGTTTTAATACTGTATTAGGGTTTTTTTTAATTATAATGAATTTTATGGTTGTAAGCCATCTTGAGAGGGCTTCTGTACTGAAAGCAATTTAGAAATATTTTAAATAAAAAAAATGTAAACGAAATCCTTGCCTAATGGCCATTGATAAACCTGTAAATAGAATGGGGTGGTGGTAGAATATAGGCATTGATTGATTGATTGATTGATTTTGATTTATATCCTGCCTTTCTGCCCAAAAATGGGGCTCAAGGCACTAACAGTAAAATACAGATTAAGAACAAAATCTTAATTAAAACATAACCAAAAACACATACATTAAAAGCACAATTAAAAACACAACAATAAAAGAAACTTAAGAGCACCAACCCTTTACAAAAGAAACATAAACAGCACCAACCCATTAAACTTAAAAGAAGCTTAACAGCACCAGCCGAACAATAAAATAAATTTAACAGCACCAACCCATTGAAGCCCCATTCAGCAGCAGGCCAGCTTATATGCCAGAAGCCTGGATGAAAATATCTTTCCCTGCCAGCAGGAGGACAACAGAGAGAGGGCTGGGATGCATGTGAGAGGAGGAAGCTAGAGGCTTGGTGCGGAGCCAGGACCAAGCCACAAGCACACACCTCTTTCAAGTCCCATGGACAAATCCAGGGAAGATGGGGCTGTCAGTGGTTACTTGCTATTATGGCTAAGTGGAGCCTCCGTGTACAGAAATGGGGTACCACTGCCCACGCTGGCTGGGGCTGGTGGGAGTCACAGTCGGAAACATGTGGAGGGTACGAGGTTGGAGAAGGCTTGGCTAGAGGGGCCATTTGGTCTGTCCTAGGCAGGAGCGAACAACAACAGGAGCAGGCAGGAGCGGCAGCGCTTTCCTTCTTACCTGCACACCTTTCTCCTCCACCGCTCAGCTCCCACCCCAAAGAATCAAACTGCCGCAGACGTCTCCAGATTTGGCAAGTGGAGGTAAACTGGAAAGAGCCGCTGCGCGAGAGGATGCGTGTCACTTACTCCGACCAGGGTTTTCCAAAACGGTTTGTAATCCTGGCACCTCCTGACCATAAATCCGTTTCTGCTTCAGGTCACCCCAGGGAAAGGGAGCAAAGAGCCCTTTGAGATGGCCATGCCGTTGGCAGAGCCGGAGAAGAGCCTCGAATGCTCACCCACGGCGCCCTTGCCACAGCCCAGGGTGGGCACCCAGGCACAGGACTCCCAGGAGGGGCCTCCCAGTCCCGTGAGCGAAGCATCCAGTGGCTACTTCTCTCAAAGTGTTTCCACAGCCACCCTTTCTGAAGTGCTTGCGCCCGGGAACGACGCCCCTCTCCAGGCCGGGAGCCAGACGCCCACGGCAGGCGATGTGCCGGTGCCCGCTGCCAACGTTCCCGTGAAACCGTGTTCTGCCTTAGCGTCCGAGTCTTGCCCTTCCCTGGTCAGAGGTGATCCAGCCACTCCTGGCCTTCAGCTGGACCAGATGAGAACCAAAGACAGGGACAACGTGAGCAGTGATTGCAGCATAAGGTCAAAGGCCGCCGCCGCTTGTGTGGCTCCCAGTAAGGGCCACGGCACTGCCTCTCGAGCCACGGAGGGCACGGGCGTCCATTCCAGCCCCCTCTCGAAGAAAGAGGTGCAGATGGCGCCGCAGCCGGTGCCGTCCCCAGCTGGGAGCCCGATGCCTGGTGCCAGGCAGGCGAAACCAGCATCGGTACGTGAAGCAGAGCCTTCCAGGTACCCAGTTCTTCCTGAGCCCTCGCCGCGGTCCGGCGTCCCAGGCTCTCCGTTCAAAATCCAAAGAGTAAGGACCTCGGAACTGCGGTCCTTTTCCAGCATGTTGGGAGCCGAACCAGGGGCATCCTCCAGCTCGGAGGAGGAGAAGAGCAAACCGAATTCTCCAGGGTCCGGCCAGAACAACGGCATGGGAGCGGGCCCTGAGGAAAAGCTGGACGCAGCCTCTGACTCAGAGGAAACCAACGAGGTCCCTGATTGGCTGAAAGAGGGCGAGTACGTGACTGTTGGTACAAATAAAACTGGAACGGTGCGATATGTCGGCCCCACAGACTTCCAGGAGGGGACCTGGATCGGTGTCGAGTTGGATTTGCCATCAGGTAAGCGCCAGAAAGTGTTGCTGGGGATGTGATGAGGCAACGGTGGGTGTGTTGGGGTGCCCCCCCCCGGGAAGCACTCTGTTTCCCTCCGTGCACCGTTGGTCCCCATTTCCGCCAAAGTCACTTGGATCTGTAAGCATGCTGCGGTACAAGTCAGGTGCCTGCATGGTTCTCGAGCAGCATCACTCTGTGAATGGGTCGAGCCTTGGGAGAGGCTTGCAGGGGAAGGCTTGCAAGTCCTTTGAAGGATCCTGGGCAGTTACATCTGCTCATCTCGCCCGTGGGATTTGCGTAGATAGCAAAAACCTCCACAAGCTGCGTGTGCTTGAACACCAGTGAAAGTCAGGCTGCTGCTAGGGAAAGGGACCGCCCCGTTCCCTTTCCATCTCTGGAACGCAGGCAGCTGAGTGAGATCTCACCCCTGAAACTCAAGAGGAGGGAGAAGGCAATCACGGGGTGGTGACACTGTGTGCTCTTCCTGCACAAGCCAGAACAGGGGAATTCCCCAAAGGTCCAGAGACATTCGCTGGGTATGAACAGCTTCTGAGTACAATTGTTCTCTGAGAGAGAGAGAGAGAGAACACGCAAAGATGACCAAAACCAGAGGCTTTGAGGAGGGATCTGAGGATTCAGTGACACCTGAGGATCTGGCTCACTTGGGGTCCCAATCCAGCCCTCCAGGGTTCCCCAGTTGGCCATGCCTCTTCCCTTATCCCATCCCCTTTCCCACAAGGAATGTGGCCCCTGAAAGCTTCTCTGAAATGGCTTTCAGCCTTTCGGCTGAAAGAGTCCCCCCCGCCCCGGTTTAAAGAGTGCCCTGGAATGGCACATGAAGCAAAAGAGGAGACAAGACGGGCCCCGCTGAGTACTTCCTTCCATTGCAACCAAAACAGTCCTGGCTTTCAGTGCTCATGGGTATTCCTCGGGGGCAGGGGGATTTTTGTATGTTAATTCCTAACTCAGTTTATTTTGGCGCACCAGGGAAGGAAGGCTGGTGGATGTATAACATGGCCTGCAATCTTACCGCCCTCCAGTTGAATGGACTGTTCTGTCGCACAGAACTGAGCGATTTCTTTCATCCCACGGATCGCTCTTTGGGCGGGTGGGCTTGCATCTGGGGGCACAGTTGCCCTCGCTTGACTGACACAAGGAAACTGGGCTGGTTAGAAAGGGCGCCTCGTTCAGTGGTAGAGCCAGTGGCAGCTGGTGACTCCAGTTCCAGAGGGGCTGTGATTCTAATCAGGATTTTAGTCACCACAAGCTTTCAGGGCCAGAAGCTTTCAGGGGCCACATTCCAAGGGTGGGGGGTGCAGAAGGCAAGGCAGGGGGCAAAATAGCAAAACTGCTGGCCAAGTTGAGCTCAGAGCTCTCCTGCCAGTGACCATGCCCTAGGAGAAGCTGTTCAGCGTTTTAGAGTGGGGCACTTTCTGTGCAAAAGCTGGGATCCCCCCTGCCCCCAAACAACTGGCAGTCAGGGAAAGGGGATGGGGTAAGGGAAGAGGCATGGCCAGCTGGGGAACCCCGGAGGGCTGGATTGGGACCCCAAGTGAGCCAAAGCTCTAACGGTACTATCCAAGATGCTGAGCCCTAACCCCAAAATGGGTTCAGCACCTTGGATAGCACCTTCCAGCACCCTGGGCAGCACCGTCAAGAGTGTTGGCTGGTGGCAACTAAAACCCTGAATGGAATCACAGCCGCCGCCGCCACCCACCCCGGGAACGGGAGTCACCAGCTGCCATCGGGTAGAGCACACCTTTTGCATTCCTGGGATCCACGTTCAGTCATCAGCCTCTCCAGCTGAGCGGATGGCAGGTAGCAGGGAAGAGCCTGGAGAGCCGTCACCGGCCACAGAGGACAGTCCTGGGCTGGACCAGACCTTGTCTGGACTGGCTGTCAGGGCAGCACTGCGTGCTCTGAGTCAAAGGGGAGCGCGCAGTGGCTCAGAGAGGCCCCCCTGCTGTTTGGGGACTGCAGTGCTAGACAAAGCACGGAACGAAGCAGCCACCCACTTGCAGGGTTGTGGCTTCGGAAGTGCCACGCGATGGTGCTGAGCCTGTCAGCCAGTGGGGCCCAGGGAGGGCTGCGGCTTCAGTCTCGCCTCGGCCACCCAGTCACTCTGCAGCCATCTGCAGACCCGTCTTCTCTCAGCGTCCGCTTCCCAGCTGCATCTTCATCATCTTCATCTACATTTTGATACCACCCCATAGCTGAAGCTCTCTGGGCAGTTTACAGGAGTTCAAACATTAAATACAATTAAAAAGTTTAAAATCCATTTACATAAAAGCATACAGGCAATATACACAAACAACATATAACTAAAAACAGCTTTGAACAGCCAGCCATAACTAAAGACACACCCAGGACTGATTAAAACTCATCATGTGCTGCCAAATGCCTGGGAAAAGAGAGAGGCCTCAACCCGGCACCGCAAAGATAACAATGTTGGCGCCTGGTGGACCTGTTTGGGGTGCTCGTGCCGTAGATGGGGGGCCACCACCGAGAAAGATGACATATCCCCCCTGGCAATCCTGACAATCTTGCAGAGGTAATACGTGTGAAGTGCTCTGGAAGTTCTCGAGGAGCCCTGCAATTGCTGCGTGGTGACGTTCTGACATCACTCGTGGGCTCCGGGCTCACTTCGAAGGGGGGTGGGGGTGGCGGGGGAGGAACAGTAGTGCTTGGCTCACTTGTGGATCACCATCCTTGGAAGCGCGGAGAAGGCCCTGGGCAGCAAATGGGTCAGCGATCTGCTCCCTGGGCCCATGGCGTGCTCTTTGCAAGACATGCAGAGGAGAACGTCCTGGTGGATTGCACCCACGTACATTCACGGGAGGCCGTGCCGTGTGGATTCCCTGCCTCAGGCACCAACATGTCTCCAGCTGCCCCTGGCCAAGGTCAGACTGGGCAGCGTCCCTGGCTGACGCAGGCAAGTCGGTGAATTTATTTTCATGGCTCCTTGAAACAACCTTAAAAAAAATATTCTCTTATCCCAAAGGTAAGAATGACGGTTCGATCGGAGGGCGGCAGTATTTCAAGTGCAATCCAGGCTACGGGCTCCTTGTGAAGCCAAGTCGGGTCAAACGAGCCACGGGGCCCGCGAGGCGCCGGAGCACCGGGACGAGGCTCCAGGGTGGAGCCGTGCCTGAGCACCGGCGGAGTGGTGCCTTCTCGGGCTCCGCCTCCAGCCTGGCTTCTCTGACCGCGTTGGCCAAAGCAGAAGGAGGATCCTGTCCGCAGCCCGAGAAGGCCCCGAAGAACACAGAGGACAGGAAATCGTGGGCGACCTGAGAAAGGGCCGCTGATGCAGGTACGCCAGCCTGGGATGACACCACTTGGTGGAGCTGACACTTCGGGGGAGCAGCCTCGCTTTGCACAGCCGAGCCCCCCCGGGGGAGACAGCCGAAACCCGGCAGACCTGTCCCGGGGGGGTGCGCCTGCGTTCTCTGCTTGGGTCGCCGATGCTGCCTTAAGCCCTTGGCACGAAGGAGTCGCACGGAGACAGTGGCCCCGCTGTGTGTGCTTTTGCCGGCCTCCTTCCCCACCCCGCCCCTGACTCCAGCCACGAGGTCACGAGCAGGTAATGCAAGGAAAGCCACCCACGAGAGCGGCGGCATCCAGCTCCAGCTCCTCCGAGAGTTGCTGGTGGGCTTCTTTTCTGGCACAGAGGTCACGTGCTGCCACGCAAAAGCTCCTCCTTCAGCCCCGGGCAAGCAAAGACAGTCACGTGGCCTGGCAGATGGCAGCCTACTGGAACCGGGGCCTGCCTCGAGTGTTGTCCTCTGGTCTTTCAACTCCTCTTGTTGACATTGATGGGAAGACGTTGCCCTTCACGGTTCAGATATGAGAGGCTGGGGCTCAGCCAGATGAACCTTTTTGTTTAAGCCTTGATCTAGCTGATGATGATGGTTAAGCTTGTTTTAGCTTTTTCTGTGTTGAAAAAGAGAGGGGGGGGGAGTCTGCTTTTCTCTCCTCCGGAAGCTTTTAGAGCAAGGAAGTTACTATTTCAGCAGGCCCCCTGGCACTACTGCATTTACAAAGTCAGCTCGTGGTGGTCAGTCTGCATATGGCCAGAGTATCCCTACGGGTTTGTAAGGCAGAGGTGTGTTCCTCTTCCCCATGCTATGGTATTTATTTGTTATTTATTGCTATTTTTAAAAAAATAATGACAGTAGTAATTCCCTTGCGACTTACAATCGACCTGCCGCCTACTGTTGCACAAAGGCACAGACCCTCTTCAGGGCAAACCAGCCTCTTTGCATGCTTGCACACCCACACGACCACCCTGCCCATCGAACTGGTCTTCCACTGCTTCTCCATATGTGTTTGCTTCAAACTGGCTTCTTCCCATGGAAGAAGTGGCTGAGTTAAAATAAATTTACATTAAACGTCTCTCAAGATTTTAAAGTGGCAACTTGATGGGTATTTATAATTTCTGCGGCTGTATTTAGACCAGGCCTGCACAGCTCTGTGATCCCTCTTGTCAGATACAGCCGCTTGAAAATCCCTGTTTTTTCAGTTCCAGGCAGGAGCAAAAAGCAGGGGGTTTATGGAGCTCCTGGCAGCTGTTCAGGACTAGTGGGCTGCGTTCAGCTGAACAGGCCACAACGTCGCCCTTGCCTGGTTTGTACTCTTCCCTCAGAGAAGGCAACATTCCAGCACTGCGTTGCTAAGACCAGCAAGACCAGCACCCCGTTCGCCCCAGCACCCCGTTCATAGCCTTCTGCAGTTGCAATATCCCCCCCGCCCCAGCAAGCATCTCCGGTAACTTTATACATGTGGAGGGGGAAAGTGCCATGTGAATGCATCTCATCCTAGACAACTTGTTTGCACATTTATTCCTTCTCTTTTCCTTTCTGGACTCCTGGGAGCAACCATGATCAAACTGCATGTCAAAACTACGTTTTTAAGGCCCTTGCAAAAGAGGCTCACAGGGTTTGCTCTGGCCTCCAGCCTGGTAAAAATGAAGGGGGCGGAAACCTTGACCCACTGTAGACATTTGGACTCTGCCGGTACCTTTTTAAAGGGTTGCAGAATCGATGGGCAAGCCTCCAAGTGTGCCCGTCCCCAGTCCTCACTGTGCTGATAGGTAGCCAGCTGCAAGGGTTGAAGGCAAAGCTGTGTTCCAGGCTGAAGGATGTTCAGATGTTTAGAAAGGAAGGACAACAGCACAGTGGCGGAGCACCAGCTCTGCATGCAAAAGGCCCCAGTGGACCCCCCGGCATCTCCGGGAAGGGCTGGGAAAGCAGGGAAGCCGCCGACGGTCAGAATAAACAGTGTTGATCTGGATGGACCAAAGGCCTCACTTCTCGCAAGGCAGCTTCCTATGAGGAGATGCTGGTGTTGATGTAAGTCAAATTGGTATGACTGTGCAGAAGGAGATTTTTTTGTTTGTTTGTTTCAATGGAGTTGTTAGGAGTTGCATAGAGCAGTCCTATTGGCGGGGGCGGGGCGAGGGAGTCCACGGCTGCGGAGCCACCACTTTCCTAAGCCCTGCCGGGCTCACGCCAACCAGCACAGAAGAGGCCTGGGGATGCGGCCTTCTACTTTCACCTGGTTTTCCCACCAGTTTCCCTCTCTCTTCCGCTGCCCCCTTGATTCCAGTGTGAGGGACGTCTATCCCAGGACTGGCGCGGTTTTTCTCCTCTTTGGGGTGCATGTCCAGGAAATGAGGGGGCTTTGGATTTGGTTATCCAAAGTCCCCCCCCCACTCCTGTGGAGCAGCCATGATGATCGTGTGTGCGTGTGTGTGTGTGATCACACAAGCACATGCTCTGAATTGGAAGGAGTTCATATACTTAAGAACGCAGTAAGAGCCATGCTGGCCCTTCCCACGGCTGGTAGACCTCCCTCTCTGGTTACAGAGGGGGAGGAGTTCCACAGGCTCCTGTGCCCCCCAGGACACCCTCCCAGGGACCCTAGGATTGCATCCTTAATACAAGTCATGCTGGGTAGAAAATGGCCAGCTTGGCTCGGGCGGGTGGGTGGGTGCAGGGCTAGCCACAAAAAGGAATGGTAGCATCGTTTGGGGGCTCCAATCCATGCAAAGTACAGTGCCACCTTGGCACGAGGAGGGTTACTGGACTGTCGTCAGAGGGCTTGCAGGAAAAATGTCTGGTTTCTCTTGACCTACCACGGTTTTTCTGTTCTCTTCCCCCCCCCCCCCGCCCCGCGCAACCTGCCATTTTAGGAGACTACAATGTGGGGGGGATAGGGTTAAGAAAATATTTCAAAATATTCCATCTTATATGTCTTCTCTTTATACCCAGCTGGCTTTCTAATGGAAGGAGAGCCATTCTACATATTTTTCTTTGCTGCAGGACAATTCCAGCATGAGGAAATTAGCAGCAAAATCTAGACAGGTGATATCCAGAGGGCTTTAAAAATGGATATAAATCTGTAAGGGGGAAATGAAGTACTCCCCCCACTCTAGGGGGAGCCTTTCCATCGCCACTTCTGTGCAAGTAGAACTTCATATGCTGTCTGCAGACTATGGCGTCACTCGCGTTTTGGATCTCCTTTTGATAACACAAAAAAATCTCTAGCTGTCATTGGTGTAGACCAGGGGTGGGCAACTTGTGCTTCTTCAGAGGCTTTGGCCTACAATTCCCCTCACCATTGGCTATGTTGGCTAAGGCTGATGGGACTTGTAGGCCAAAAGGTCTGGAGGGCCACAAGTTGCCCACATCTGGTGTAGATCTTTAAAAGCTGCAGACTGTGATCCTGGTCCAGACAAAATTAAGCACATCCAAGGCTCGCTGAAATGAATAGGGCTTAAATTCATTGTCGTGACTCCTTGAGGGCTAGCAACTTGCTCTTAAGCTGTTTGATGTCAGTGTTCGGCACCAGTTCCCATATCCTGGAATGCGATCACAGCAGAACAGATTACTAGCACCTCTGTCCTTCCTTAGTGTTGTTGTATAAGGTGGGTGAAAAACACTGGTTGCAACCATTTTCTCATTGTGGCCGTGGTGAACTGCACCTTTTCCTACGTTATCATTAACTACCTACTTGCATGCATGGCCAATCTGTCTAGCTCAGTATAGTGCTGCATTTAATGTCTTTTGCGCACGGTTTGTTTTTTGCAAGATTTCCCATGCACTTTACTCCAAAAGAAAAGGGGCCCAGTCCTGGAAGGAGTATTGGCCACAATCCAGACTGCTCCTTTAGACACTCACATCTTTGATTGGCTCAGAACAGCCTCTCTCTCTCCATGTGCTGTATCAGAAACAGCTTCCCCCCCCGCTTAAGTTATATTTTATTCAATAGCAATGCTACACAGTCTGTAATGTAGAATAGCTTTCAAATATGATTTGAAAGGACACTAAAGAAAAAAAATCCTAAGAGGTTTGTTGAATTAAAAGTCCCTCTGTGGTTGGAGAGATTCTCATGTGGTTCTGTGGAACATGAGCACAATCTTTACGATAAATTGTATACTTCTTTTCCTCAGTTAACTGCTCCTTAAAAATACCTACTTCAGCAAATGGTGCAGTGGAAAAACTCTTGTAGAATATGCGGATAGGTTTTTCCCATGTTAATAGAACAGTGGGTAAACTTGGGTTCGCCACTGTGATTTCCCTTACCAATTCATTCATGGATCAGGTTTTGAAAGATTGCCATGTTGTGGGTACTGCTGTCTCCAAGAGAGCCTTCCTTTTCCTTTCTTTTTTAAAGTTATAAATCAAAGGCTTCCTAATTCCAAAGTGTCCTACTAAAACACCATCACAGAATTCTCCATAGCTAAGAAGTTTGTCGTAAAAGTTCAAATACTTCGAAATACGCGTGTGTCGTGGAAGCTGCCGTCTCCTGGATTTACAGCTGAATTTGCTGTTTTATAAGAAGCAAATGCTTTTATAGCTGGCTCAATAGGGGTGGATGCCTGTCAAGTTTCTTTTCAAGGAACAGGTACTTTACTACAGGGACTAGTGCCATGGGTTTCATTTTAAACAAGCCACAATCACTTCCATGGTGCCTTATCGCTCCGTTCAAGAGCCAGTTTGCTCACTGCATCTTCCATATGGCAGCTACTTTAAATCACGCACGTGCGACTGGTTGCCCGTGTGAAGTGAGTTGCTTGCGTGCAGGCGCTCCAGTTTTTCTTCTTGCCATTATCAACCTCCCTTTTCAGATGGTTGCACCAGCGTGGAAGACACTGGTTCTGACCGCAGGGCAAGTGGCTTCAAACACCACATGACCAGCACTAGCCACGAGGAGCGATCAAATGCAGCCTCCGTGAGGGGCTATGATGTGTAAACTGGTCCCCAAAGCATCACAGCCAAGGTGTGACTTAATCTCATGGTGACGCACCAGGTTTGTGGGTCAGCCCTGTGGCAGGCCAGTCACCATGTTTTTGTGAATTGAGGGTGGCGGGCAGGGGAGGGCCGCCATTTGGCTGCCACAGCTTTCCCCAACCTGTTGCCTTCCATAGGTGTTGGAACCACAGCTCCCAGCACCCCCCGGGGTGGTCAATGGCTGTGCTGACTGGGGATTATGGGTGTTGTGGTCTAACACATCTTAGGGGCAATAGGTTTGGAAAGCCTGCATTAGAGTGGTGGGCTAGGATCGGGGAGACCCAGGTTCACATCCCCGTTCAGCCAGGAAGCTCCCGGGGAGACCTTGGGCACCTGTCTTTCTCTCTCAGCCTAACCTACCTAACAAGGCTGTTTTGAGAATAAAATAGGAGGTCCATATGCACCGACTTGAGCTCCTTGGCGGAAAGGCGGGATAGAAACGTATTAAATAAAATATATTCAAGATTAGATTGCCAGCCTCTTCCATCTCACACACACCCAATTTGCTGTTAAGCATTTGGTGTTAAGTTTATGTATGTACTTAAAACTCTGGCCATTATCGATTTAACCCACATTGTCTTTAAAAGAGGGGGATTTGTGACTTTGGCATGGATTCCTAACACACAGGCTTGTTTTTTGAGGGTTTTATCATGGGAGTTGGCACATGCTGAAATGTAGGACCCCAGTGAGTTGGAGAAAGCAATGCACCAGAGAAATAATCCTGCCCCCATGCTCTGTTGTGTGAAAGTGACAATGTTGATAGCACAAACATTGACACTTCCTCATAGTAGGTGCAGCAAGGGAGTCTCCCCCCCCCCAGCCTTTCACTGCTATTTATTTCAGCACCTTTGAGGTGTTCCAATTCCCACTGAGACAAGGCCAAAAGCTAACCAGGATGCCACATCCAAGATGGTGGTGCCAGTAGGATCTGTTATGGCTACCATGCTTTTGTGTCTCGCATGGCTGGTACTTCTCAGTAAGGCTCCCAGCAAGACCCACAAGCAGAAACTGGAATTCTCTCAGGGGATGGGTCTAACCTGCAGACTCAACCAAAGAGTTGAATCTTTGACGTGGAAAATGCAGCTCATCCCAACCCACCCTGCACACACTAAGCTAAAGGACAAAAGGCCTTGCCCATCCAGCAGCTGGCATGGCCAAGGCAAAGCACCTTCCCACTTCCTGACCGACGTGGACACTAACTTCCTCTGATGTCTTCAGGGAGCCTTTTAGAACTGTCTCTTCTGTTGATTTGTGTTGTGATTTTGTGCTCTTGTAAATGTAGGGAGGCTGTATATAAGGAATGGATGTTTAGATTGGTATTAAGTGTTCTTGGTTGCATCTTTTTAAATGTGCTAAAATCCAAAGATTCTTGTAATGAAGTGTACAGTTTTTAATGCTCTCTTGTATTATACTAAACTTGTAATATTGTACCATATTTGTGACATGGTGTATGTTATCTAAATAAATACCTTCTTTATGTCAAGCCTAGTTTCCTCTTCTCCCTCTCTTCCCTCTGCCCCCCCACTCCAATTTCCTAAGCAGACTTTTGAATTAAGTTAATGCAGTCCACACCCACACACCCCTACTTGTCTCGCTCTGCATTCAGAGACTTCAGCAAGCATTGCTCACATTGTTTTCATATCCATAAGGGCTAGAAACATGCTCTCCCTTTAAAAGATGAACGCTGTGATTCTCAAAAGGAATTCTGCACCTAATAGCACATTTCTGTGCTCCTGTGGTATAGCACCACCCACACATTGGGCCTCTCTTGGCATAAACAAATTAATATTTCTACTGAGGGATGCTTCGGCATTTCTTAAATACATGACAGATGCTTTCTTGCCCTTCAAACTAGCTACAAAGGCTGACTTGAAGGTAGCCACGACCTACCCAACGAATCATTCCAGCACCATCTTTATACGTGTTTAACTTGGTAGACCTACGGTCTGCCAAACTGCAAGAGGTGAAGCTGCAAAGGTAATTCCAGCACCAATCTCTCTAGTGAGCCTTTAAAAAATCCCTCTCTGTGTTTTGCTACCCCTTCCAGTGGATAATGTGGAGTGGGGATGAGGAAAAATGAAAGATCTCACAACACAGCCCAAGCTACTTAAGCTGGGGGGGGGGGAGAACCTGGTGTCACTGTTGATTGTGGCATCACCGCAGGCGTGGCATCTGAGTTTGTAACGTAAACGTGTGGTATTTGTTTGTAATGTAAACATGCAATGTAAACTTGCATGTAAAGTTTTTATCACAACTGGTCTGCATACTGAGCTCTGCAGTTCCTTACAGTGGGTTGGAGCCAGATATAGGCATACTTAGAGTAGAGCCATTGAAATTAGTGAGACTTCAGTTCATCCTGACTACGTCTGGATCCATCCTAGTGCACTTGCTTCTAAATGCTTTGATGTAGTCAAACTCCATTGCATGCATTCTTGGAAGAGACTGCTGGCTACCCTCAGCCTTGGGAAAGGTGGACATGAGTTGTCTTTTCTGTGCTGGTAAACCTACAGGTCTTATTGCAGCTCAACCTTACAAAGCAATACACACAAAATCTGGGATTACGAAAGAGCGCTCCTGTATTGTCATGGGACTCTGTGTATTGGAGGACCTTGTAACATGCAATGAAGCCAACAACTTTTCCTCTGAGTGCACAAATGACTAAAACAAGCTTTTTCAGTTATACATTTTAATTTTCTAGTAGGTACAATACTAAAATAAACACAAATTAAAAAAAGTTTATTAAAACAAAACTGTACAAAAAAGCAGTTATACTACAATTTAATTACAGAACAGTCTACTGTCCAAAAAGGCACTAATAATCCAGAATAGGAGATACAATGATACAGGACTCATTAGTTTTTGTTTTTTTAAACTAGTTTTTAATCAATACAATAGAGCACTTGTTTCTCTCGTTCTCCATTCACATACAGAAACAAGGACTTCTGCCACAGTCAGTACACATTGGTATAAATATGAGCCCTACACAGAAAGATGTAGTGTCTCTCTCACCCTTTGGGAAAAGGAAATGGGCAGCAGCGTGAGGCATTTATCTATCTTCTAATGGAGGAGGGGGAAATACATATATGCCAACAGAGAGCGCCTTGCGGCACTTTCGTAAAGTGAGTGAGCGGCCATGATCCTCCACAGGTGTGTGTTTGTCTTTAAAATGGGTGACGAAATCAAGGGCAGATTCTTACAAGAGGTTCTGCGAGAAACTAACAAGAGCAGGCCACCGCCAGCCAGCTCTGATAAACGAGCCTACGCTTAACGTCTTCATAGCTGCAATGTAGCTTTAGGAAGGAGCTCTCTAGACAAATGCTTCATCATGTGGCAAACTGCTTCCCGGAGTTCACCATACTGAGTGTTCCCCTGCAGAACAGACAGTCATTCCTTCGCACGGAAACTCAGCACAGGGGACAGCTGGCTTTCTTCCTGCTCTGCGAGCTCTCACTGTTCAAGAGAACTTTTCATAGGGCCAAACATTCACTCCGGCCTGCCCTACCTGTGGTCCAGGGAAATGGCACCATCCAGGCGGTTTTAGCACAGCCTGGACTGGCGGTTTCAAAGGAGCAATCAACAGGCGTCTCTGTGTGAGTGTATTTGGGTAAATCTGTTAGCAAAGAACTCAAGGCACTAACCGTTCTGGAAGAAAATGTAACTTTAGGCTTCAACAGCAATGGTCCCAGGTTCCACTTGTGGTTTGGGAGGATCCATGCAGGATTCTTGGAAACTCGACTTGCATTAAGAAAGGAAGGAGAAAAACGATCCTTCAACAGATAAAATTAACTAACAAATGAACAATGATTCTTTCTACAAATGCCCTTTGCAGGAGGGAAGAAGAGAGGGTTGGTCTCACAGCATCAGCCTTTGCACTGAGGCTGTGCATTCCCATCTTGCTCCAGTTCAGCCGTCTCCAACCTGGGCCGTGTGCTGGACTACAACTACAGCACCATGCAGTGGCTGGGGGAGATGGGCATTGCAGTCTGACACATGCCCAGGTTGGGATGTGCTGGTTAGGGTATGATCAGTTATGTGTAAGAAAAAGCTCCTGTTTAACCTTCCCTGTCTCAGCGTTTACACTGATCTCGGCTGCTAAGCAGGGTCAGCCCTGGTTAGTACTTGGATGGGGGACTGCCTGGGAATCAGGCTTCCTGCACTGAGCAGGGGGTTGGACTCGGTGGTCTAGTAGGCCCCTTCCAGCCCTATGATTCTATGAAATCTACACTGCTTCCCCACCACCGGCACCATGCCCTTAGACTACTCTAAGCTGCCATTTTGCTTTTAATAGCAGCAAAGGTCTCAACTTGGGCAACCCCATCCTCCCCAATTCCTGCATGCTGTCCTTTGGGCATTCCCAAACATCTCTGCTAACACCTTGTGTATGGTTCCATGATGGCATTCTTTGTAGGAATGCCTTGGCCAAGATGTTTGGGAACTACAACCAGAGACCAACAAGAGAAGGGTAGTGACTGGAGTGCAGCAGCATTTGCATCACTGGTAGGGATGGGCAGACGAGCGATGTTTGGGAGCGCCAGGATTTGCCGAATGCTGTCTCCACAATCATCTCATGCCTGATTCCTGTTTGCATTTGCAATCACTGCTTGCGCTACATGAATGTGAAACTTGCACAAAAACGAAATTCATACTTCCCCAGTCATTGGGTCAGAAAAAGATAAACTGGAGCTGATCTGCTTCTGGCGGAAAAAGCCCCATAGCCTGGGCTCAATATCACTAAGAATAACTACAGTAAGCTTCCTATGACTCATATGTTGATGTCAACAGAAACTGATTATATGATCCTTAGTGGAAGATGCATGTGTCTCAGCAGGAGTGGGGACACCATTTACCCTGACTTTTGAGATATGGAAATTGAAGAAGGAAGAAAAGGATTGGGGGGGGGGGGGATGCGAGGGTGGGGAGAGGAAGAGAGAGAGACTGCAGCTTTTCCAAAAACTGTGTCATACAGATAGAAGACAAAGACAGGCATATGGATGTTAACAAAAATAAGTAGCAAAAGAAATTTGATTAAAAAAAATTCTCTCACATCATCCTATACTACATCCTCCTTCTGCTTAGCAGAAAATTGTACGTACACAAAAATACAAATACACAATTTTGTAGAACAGTCTGATTTTAATATATTTATATATATTTATATTTATATGAGTGGCAGGTTAGTTTATTATACGGAGCTTTTTGCACTTTTGGCTCATATGCAACAAGGCTTATAAATTCAGCTTTACCTTTTCATTCAGGTTTTTTATTTTTCATTTTTCTTCCTTATATAGCTTTTTAAAACAACTGTTTCTTTTTTCACATTTAAAGCAGCATCCATCTGCAAGTAGGAGTTGGTGGCAACAGCCAGGGGGCTGAAAGGGGGTCAGGGTTCGATGGGAGGGAGATATGCATACATTCCAGTGGTGTGTGTGTGTGTGTGTGTGTGTGTGTGTGTGTGTGTAAAACAGATATGAAAATAAAAATGAATTCTGGCTGCAGGACAGTGAGACACAGATTTACCTCTTGAGGTAGCCTGAACACAGTATGGCAGACAAAACCACCATGCAAGGTGCATGTCGCCATCACAAGAGCGGGTGAGGGGGGAACACGGTTAAAACAGGATCCAGGCAGTCCTGGCACTTGGCTTCAAAAACGCACATGCACGGCTTGTCAGCAGGTCGATGCAATGGCTACAGTGGGTTGCGTCTCAGCTCATACATATTCCGATAGTGAAAGAAGGAATCTGAGGTTGACGCTCCCCCCTCTCGTCCCTGGATGCAAGTCAGTTCGCTTCCCATTTCTTAACACAGGGCCTAATGCAATATTTAATGACTCCCTCTCTGCCTGCCCCCCCAAGCAAAAGTAAGAACACACAGTTTTGAAATGAAAGACCAGGCCTTTCCCCACGTTGCTAGCTCCTTTTGATGCAGGAATCCACCCAAAGTACAGCTGAAATACAACTGACGGTGGGTGGGGGGAAAGATGGATAAATGTATTATGATCGTAGATCAGCACAGTGGGGTTGGGGGGAAGAGTGGGAGTCATTATTGCATCCTCCTCACTTTTAAAACAGAGGTGAGGGCAGCTTACAGCCTGACCCTCCTGTGTGGAATAGGAGATGCAGGTGGGGGGCACTGGGCCGACCCTCCATCAGCGCAGCACCCGTTGAGGGATGGGAAGAAAGAAGCCAGCACGGAGTTGCTACAGCACTAAGCTACAGTAGCTCCCCCCTCCGACTGCCCCCCCCCGCCTTAATCTTGGCCCTTCTGAGAATATAAAGGCACCATCTCCCTCTCAGACTCGGGGGCAGTGCGCTCCCTGCCCCCACCCCGGCTGCTATTCTGGCACGAGGACTTCAGGGAGATTGCTGGTCCACCCGCGCAACACTGGCGCATGCCCCGGCGCAGGGACATCCACATGCCTGCTCACTTTTAGGGAGACACAAAGCGCAGCAGAATGCTCCGCACACCTACGGGCCGTGTGGTCCGCTCTTTTTTGCATTCAGGGGAATGCAGCTTTTGACTACGAAAGATGCAACGGCACCATTTGAGAACAGTTCAAATATGTCTGCATTTGGACTTTGGCCACCAACGAACATTCGAGCAGGATGAGCCATCCTGGCTGTCCATTAGAACACTCTGGCGCTTCCCACTCAGGACACGGTCCCCGCATGCAAACTGCAGCGTGGCAAGCGATCCAGCTGTTAAGCCGGGGTGGGAACAGACGGTGTGGGGCTGCAACTCCCATCAGCCCTAGCCAGCCTAGGTGAGGCAAAGGGACGAAGGAACGGCAAGCCCAGAACACGTCCCCCCCACCTTAAGCACTCAGATGTGCCGCTGGGTTCTGCTGCCTTCCCTGTTCCCTCACTTAGCTTTCCCTGGTTGGCAGGCATTGCACTGGAAAGTGGCGAGGAATTCAAGCCTGACCATGGCTGTGCTCTTCAGCCATCGCCGACCCGTCAAGATGAACCAGAAATGAAAAGTTTCTCCCTGGACCAGAGAAAGTGAGTCACGTTGAAGCTCCACAGATTTCCGTGAGGCATTCATCGCAACTGTCTTGTCCTGTTTCGACAAGAGGGGCTATTGCTCAGCGATAGAGTATCTGCTTTGCACGCAGAAACATCCCAGGGCTCCACCTCCCGCTTAAAAAGTCCTGCGCAGCACTTGGAAGGACCTCCTCTGTCGAGGCCTGAAGAGCAGGCGATACTGAGCAGCACAAGGCCAATGGTCCAGCTTTGTATAAGGCAACTTCTTAGGTAAGTGCAACTCACTTTCTCTGGACGTGGCTTCGACACTGCAAGCCAGGGACTGGCTTGGATGGATTTGGAAGGGTGCCTGTCCAGGCTTCCAGTCCGAAACAATTTCGCTTAGCGAATCGTGGGGTGATTATCTTGAAACCAGGACCAGGGCAGCCCACAAAACCAGTGTGTAATAAGCCGCAAAGCAGAGGGGCAGAGGATATTTTTTATTACAGAAGATTTTTTTAAAAA
Source organism: Heloderma suspectum (assembly GCF_057233095.1). Classification (NCBI taxonomy): domain Eukaryota; kingdom Metazoa; phylum Chordata; class Lepidosauria; order Squamata; family Helodermatidae; genus Heloderma; species Heloderma suspectum. Next base: position 435,469,011 of record NC_139458.1, read on the forward strand.
AAGTTTTTAAAATACCCATTTCTTCTTTAAAAAATTAAAAGATGTTTCCTTCAACACACTTACAAACTTATAGCCACCCACGACAAGCCTCTAAAAACAAGTCTGACCAAAAAAAAATGGCATTTGGGGAAACCTGATTAAGAACCTGGTCGGAAGCATCTTCTAATGAAGAATGAAACTGGGACACCCATGGTAGCAAATGCCACTGTGCAGAAGCAATGCCTCAGCTATTTCTTCTCCAACGTGCTGCCCTCCAGGTGTGCTGGAGGATGGTGGGAGTTGTCGCCCAACCTATCGGGAGAGCACCAGGTTGGGGAAGGCGGTCTTAGGTGGTATTAAATGCACAGGTTTGGGATTCTAAAGACAAATCTTCTATCATTTAGAATCGGGCAAATAGCCACTGGGCAGAGTGGAGCGGAGGGCAGAAAGAGGGCTGGGGCAGGAATCATGGCATGGCTGATCCATCAGAGCGGAGTTTTGCACCAGGGATTTGGGCTGGGGAGCCACCCATCAGGACACCCTCACCTGATGTCAAGAGGTTGTACAAGCGAGCAATACACGTCTGTAAATGACTGGATGATCTATCCCCGCCTGCACCCCCCCCCCCACGTCAGAGATTGAAATGATCTGTCTAACAAGGCTTGATTCTTAACAGGTTCTTCAGAAACAGAATTCAAGTCAAGAAGAAAAGAGAGCGAGGGGCAGTGGAGCAGGCAGCCACAGCTTCCGCCTGGCTTGCTTCAGCAGAGGGTTCCCATTCCGGGCTTCCCCCTCGCAGCCCTGCAAATGGAAGGCGTGCAGGGAAGAGAGGCTCTCCTCCCCCCCCATCCCCAAAGGAAAACACAAGCGAGGCCAGGGTCTCCTGCTCACTATCGCATTAGGCACTTTTAGAAATGAACACTAAGCACTGAAAAAAAAGAGACTGTGCTGCCCAGGGCACTCAGCAAACGCTGGGAAGTCCATCAAAGCCACCTGGCGTGGAAACAAAATTTCCACCTACTCCAGTTGGCCCAAAGGTCTCACTTTCGAGCACTGCTGGGAAGCCGGCCTTCTCCCGGGACAGCAACCTCACCCCACTTACACTCTGCAGAAAGAGGGACTCCTCCTCCCTTTCCCACACATCATGAACTACGGCAAAGACAGGGAGCTCAGTTCTTGGGTCAGGAGGGGAACATGTTTGGATGGCTTTTTGAAACCTGCCTGGAACACTAGAATAATGGTCAGAATTTCCTCAACCCCAGAATGGGGCTCTAAAGATTCCGGTGGGATCTCAGTAAGACAGCATGGCATTATGATCCAACAACAGCAGACATTGCAAGAGGACGTGGGAATTTACAAGCCAGCAAAGAAGAACAGAGAAGTTCCTTCCTATGGTGGAACACTGACAATATGCTGCACCAGTTCTTACTCTCCACCAAAAGAAAAGCAGCCAGCTGAATGAGGCATCCTCATCACAAACCTCCCATGTGCCCAGAAAGATGCCCATTCCTTGCCTCAAACAGAAGAAACAACCAAACCCTGCAAGACAAGATGCTTTAACCACAGTTTAGTAATACGTCCAAAGCCTAAAGTGCGGCTAGTCTTAATGATGGTTTATCACAACATGCCAGCGTAACGAACCACGGTTTGAAATTGGCTTGTGTCAGTAAACCACAGGTAGGGCTAACCACAGTTTATCCAGTTCAGATGCAATGCTAAACTGCAGTCAGTAAAAATCAGAAGCAAAAGCATCCCATCTCCTCCTTACAGCGGTGCCAGGAGGGGAGAAAGGAAGAAGGAGCTGATACACCCAGGGCTCATTCATGTAATCCTAAACCATAGTTTAGCATAACACCCAAAGGAGGCCAGAGGCACAAACCAGACTGTTCCCCAAGGAAAGGGGAAAGACTAGAAAACTTAGGCGTACTGCTGAGTTTATCCTCTCCACAGCAGGGAAAGGGCCATAGATGTGCATACAAAACATGTGCTCTGCCCCACAAGGCTCAAGGTTCAATCCCTGGCATCTCCAAATAATAAAAAAAAGAATTTTAGGCAGCAGAGCTGGGAAGAACTTTTGCCCCAAAGGCTGAAGTGCCACTTATAGTAAGAACAGACAATACTAGTCTAGGTAAAGCAGCAGTTATCAAGCGGCTTCTCACGTGCTCCAAACAGAAGGCACGATGCATCTTTTTCGAATCATCTGCCTGGGAGAGTGCGAGATGCTGATGTCTCACGAGACTAGGCAAGAGTAGCCGTGGAAGCTCGAATTCCTCAAAAGCCGATTGTCCTTAGGATGCTACACATTTGGACATCGGCTAAAAGTTATTTTCTACTCAATATGAAACTAACCTAAATATTTCAAACAAAACCACCCCAAAACTGAAACATTTTTAAAAAACCAGTGTTATCCACAAGGGGTTTTACAGAAAGGGGGGGGCATTCAAAATTTGGCGCTGTTTTCTTTCATAAGCAAAAAGGGTGCAAGTATTTCAGATCCTGAGCAACTACACTGGCATGTAAAGAGAACTAAGAGACTGGGGACTGGATGTGCGTGTGTGTGAGGGAGGGAGAGGAGAGGAGAGGAGAGGAGAGGAGAGGAGAGGAGAGGAGAGGAGAGGAGGGGGGGTTGGATTCGTTGGCCTTGTAGGCCCCTTCCAACCCTACTATTCTGTGAATCTGTTTTCAGTCCCTAAGATTTAATGGCAGTAATGCCAACACACTTCTCTGAACTGCACATAGAGGGGACGGCCAGTCATGGACCACATGGCATTTTCATTGCCATGCCTCCATGCGAACCACCTGAGCACCAATTTTATTGCAACTCCAGAAAAGTGGTTAGAGTGCTGGACTGGGACTCAGGAGATCTGGGTTCAAGCCCCCACTTAGCCATGAAGTCCACTGGGTGACTACTGGGTCACTAGTCCACTGGGTCACTAACTCTCAGCCTAACCTACCCCACAGGGTTGTTGTGAGGGTAAAATGGAGAGGAGGAGGATCACGTAAGCCTTGGAGGGGAAAGGGCGGGATACAAATGTAATAGCAAATCTGTTCTTTTTTTTTACTCCTTGCGGGAGGGGGGAATTGACGAAGTTGCAGCTAAATACTTCAGCTTTTCTTCAGAGTGGATGGAAAATACAAAAAGGAAGCGAGGACATACTGCCAGGTATTGACATATGCCTGTAAAGGCTAGTGACATGAGCTCATCCTCAGGATTTTGCTCTCATGCAGGAGAAACAGCAAAGGTGTGCTCCACTTTCCCACTTGTGTCTTCCCCGCCACACTCCAAACTCAGCTCACGTGTTGGCACCCCCATCTTTTCACCTGATGGCCTGAATAATTCAAAAGTACTTGGAAACCTGAAAGTCATATGCCGTAGCCATTGGCAGGGAACGTTCAAAGAGTGTCCTGCCCTCCACCCATCTAAATTCAACCGCAAAGAAAAGCCAAATCCTGACTCAAGAAAACTCCCAACCTGCACTCAAAAACCAGATACACAACTTAAACAGCGTCATATTGTTTAGGTTCTAATTTTGGACCCGTTTTGTGGTGTTGTGAACAAGGAAAAGGTCCCATGAAGCCTGGACTTCCTGTGAGCTAAAACACTGGCTCACAAACACCACCATGATTTTCTTCTGCATTGCTGGTAACAAGGAACGAGTGAGAAAAGTTGACAATGTAGCACTGAAGAAGGTGCGCAGGAAACACCACGAAAAGGGCCCCAGGGCCATAAAACATGGAAATGTGGAAGATGCAATAAAGTGTGGACACCCCTTTCAGTTGGGAGGCTGTGAAGGCTACTGATTCTCATGAAAGGTAAGAAAGCAGCTGGGGAAGCTCCAAACTCCATATAGTGTAATACATTTATTAGGCCAAGTCACAGGTCACAAAAAATGTCCAAGCTTTCCAGATCTCCAGAGATCTCCAGACAGATGTTACGAGGAAGAGGTGTGTGTGTGGGGGGGGGTGGAATAGGAGGGGATTTTTAAAAGGCTGATTGGATGGTGTAGTCAGGATGCTGTGAGTAGGAAAGTAGAAGAATATTGTTCCTGTTCATAAGTCACGTGAACATGCCCTGTTCACAACCCCAGACTCGAATGTGAGAAGAACGCAATTCTTGGGATTTTTATTTTTTTTTTGCAATTTCCAAAACCTGCATTCACGTTCAAAAGTTGTGTTTCTCCCGAAAACCTGCATTTTCATGCTTTAGCCTGTGGGGGGAAATGCACATTTTTGATTTGGAAAAACGCACATTTTAAAGCATATGTTTGTTTTTCAATCCGGAAAACCATGCACTTCCAGAAATGTGCATGTTCCAGATTAAAAAATGCACATTTTTCCCTTTTGAAAAGAAAGACAGTCATGTTCGGGAAAGCAAATGAGGCGAAACAAGCTTTGAGGAAGAATTCAGAGAACCTCCACGCATTTGAATATCGCACACTCACCCATCCCAATTTGCGAGGCCCCACAACTAAAATAAACATCAAAAATTAGAGCTTCTCTCTGAATTGTCCTTGTCTAGTTATGAAACAAAACTAATTAGGATGGTGCTTAGCAAAACAGCAAGCAGAGTGGAGTCAAGGAAAGTTATTACGGTGCTTCACGTTCAAATACATTTAATTTTGTGTCTTCCTGTTTTTATCATTTCATGGCTCTCCTCACACAACCATGTTGAAATTTGAAACTCTGCCACAGAAGTCTTTCCCTTGGTGGGGAACATATGCGCAATTTTATTTTAAAATATCTCTTATTTGTGAACTTTTGAAAGTTAGCATTTCTTCTGCTGTGGGGTTTTTTTTAAGTTATCAGTATCAGTTTGCTTCTTGGTTTTAGTAGCAAGCATAGGCTTAGACCTGCTTTTAGCAAAGGGCTGGATGCGCCTGATCTCGGAAGCTAAGCAGGGTCAGCCCTGGTTAGTACTTGGATGGGAGACTGCCTGGGAATCAGGCTTCCTGCATTGAGCAGGGGGCTGGACGCGATGGTCTTGTAGGCCCCTTCCAACCCTATGATTCTGTGATTCTAAGATCATTGAATGAATGATAGGGTTTTTGTGTTCTCTCTCACAGCCCTGTCAAAAATCCAAGGTTCTGACAAAGAAGTTTCTTTTAAGTCTGTGTTACGCTGGACAATCCTTTCTATTCTATTTTTAATCTCAATGTTTAAAGTTAAAGGCTTTTCATGTTCCCTGTTTCAACTAAAAGCTGGAAGACAGATTTATGGTGACTGCTAAGATCTGTTTCTTTATTTGGTACCAGGAAAGAACATTGGGTGCAAATATTGATGACCCTTGGTTTCTGATAAAGAAGTCCAGAGGACAGTTGGCCACAATTAAAATGGGAGAATAAAGAAGTTACCAAGGTTTTTGGCCCAGTTATTAATCAATACAGCGTAAGTTTTAACGGGAGTGAAAATTCTTGGTTTAAATAGTAAGCGACACCCAATCAGGCCATAGAGAAGTTTTAGGAGAGGTTGGTTGCTAGGTATTCTCTGTTGCCTTCTCTCCCTGCGGAGAGATGGCAGTTTCTGTCTATGAGTATCCCTAATTCGGTCTTCTTTTTCACTCTTCGGCAGCTTTCTTTCCTGATGCTTTGCATACGCTTGCCTCTTGAGAGGAGAAACTGTCTCTCTTTTGCATTTCCCGCTTCTTCTGTGCTGCTAAACCTTACATCAGGCCTGCTTGCTGAGCTTGCCCAACAGCTGCATTTTTCAGAGGTCAATTTTAAAAAAGGCTTCTTTAATATTATTTCATCTCCTTGATTTATCTAATTCTTGGTGATTTAGTTTTTAATATTCTCCAATTTACATCAGAAGTACTGCGTCTAAGGATTTTTTTAAACACTTTTGGAATTTTTCCTGGAGTTTCTTTTTAAACAGTTTTTGGAACTTTTTACTGGGAAACGATCCAAGAATCCTGAACTCTACACTGGGCAGGTCGATATGCATTTCCCTTCTATCTGGGAATTTAGAAGTCTTTCATCTGCTGGACCAAAGAGGGTGTGTGACCAACCTAACGCTTAATATGCTTCCCCTTCTATTTCCATTTGCTATCTATTATGCCTTGATTAGTTAATACAATTAGTATCTATCTATCTATCTATTTATTGCCTTTATCACATTGTAATTGTGTCATTTATTACTCAGTCATTTTTAATGCGACACATTGTTTATTTTATACCACCTCTTCACTGCTTTTTTTCATTAATATCTTTGATGTTTCAACATTTTGTCTGTAATTTCAATAAAAATAAATTTTGTTTTCAGTGTGGTTCTGGCTCAATGGTCACTCTCCATATGCTCGCTGGGGCCAATTAAAATAGCGGAAACAAAGGAGCTTTATTTCACTTCATGACAAGATGGCCTTGGCCTACAGTCTCTACTGGAGCCTTCCCCAGCTGGATGGGTTGGAGCCCAACACCTCAGAAGAGCAGCAGGTAGGGAGGGCTGGTCTTCTGGGAGCCAGATACCTGAGTTTTTGGCCCTCAACAGCCAAGCCAGGCCATGATTTCATTTACTTACATCCTGCCCCGTTTCCTCCAGATGTTCAACATGAAGGAAGTGGGGGAGTGGCACACAAGAGTACGGGCAGGAGCAGAGGGGCAGAAGGGGAGGGAAAGGAAAAAAATATTAATAAACAAATTCAAACAATGCACAAACTAAGAGGGGGGACGAGTTCGTCTATTTTTCCAGATGGCCACACCACAGTGCTTTAAAACCTGAGTAAATATCCTAAAATTGTACAAACATGACAAAGGAATATCCAGTTCACTGCTTGAAGAAACCGCATGGATTCTGCATGCCTGGGGTGGGATGGGAACAGCGACTGGCACTGTAAGAACGTGAAATCACTACGGAGTTGTCGCTAAGAGCAAGGCCTCGCATTCTGCTAACGTCAGTCCAGACCAAGTCCCATTGAAAGCCATGAGACTTCCATTTGTCTCGTCTACCTTGTTCCACTGCTTTCAAAGGGAGTTAGCCATGACTCACCTTAGCTGGATGATGGCCCAAATACCTGGTCTGACGGCTGCTAAGAATGGCTCTTGCCTAGGCTGACCACATTTCCTTGAGACAAAAACAGGATACTGGGATGACAAAAATGGGACGGGGTTATGTAATATTTCGTATTCATGAAAAAGTAAGACGATAACAAAAGTTTTATTAGAGAAAGAATCTCTACCGGCGGAATGATGGTAGACATAACAGTAAGACTCACCCTCCTGTCTCCCACACGCTGAACGGGGCTTAGCGACCGCCTCTTGAATTCCCCCCACTGCAGGCAAGCCAGGGGGCGGCGTCTGATCGTTGCTAGCTCAAGAAGCCTGGCCCTGGCTGGACGAAGGAAATGGAGCTTCCTCTTTCGTCACACTAGTAGTTTTACTGCATGCATTGATTAGCATAGAGCCTTATGATAAACGCATTCAGCTTTTTACAAAAAATTAAAAACGGGACAAAATTGACATTTATATTAAAACAACGGGACGGTCGGGAAATATGAAAAAGACGGTACTGTCCCGTTTAGAACGGTACATATGGTCAGCCTACTCTTGCCCCAATCCAGCAGCGATTGTTCATGAAGGTTGGTGCAGAGCACATCCTCTTCCATTCATTCCAATGGCAGTAGCGGAAACGTAGGCACATTTCTTTACATCAACGCCCTCCATTCAAATGAATGGGGCAGCCCGTGCACATGAGCGTCAGAGCATGTGTGAGGATCCGGACCAGCCAAGAGGCTGGCGAAAGCTCCAGAGACAGCAAAAGGTGCAATAAGGTTTCTAGCAGAGAATGTGAGGCTATGATGCCCTGCGCAATACCCCGTTCCCCTCCCTGTTCTCTTGCTCTTATTGGCCAGGTAATTCCAATCTCCAGAGCATCCTCGTTCCTCCCTGCCAGCCTCAGCTGATACAGGTTCTTGCCAAAAATGCAGTCTGTCAATGCTTTCAATTGTTACTTCGGGCAACACACAACCCTAGAGACACTCCTGTCACTGCACCAGCCTTTTTAGGGGAAGGACCAGAGCTCAGTGGCAGAGCACACCTTGCATGCAAAAGGTCCCAGGTTCAATTCAAGTCCTGGCATCTCCAGATAAGGTTGGGAAAGACCTTGTGCCAGTCAGCACAGACAATACCGAGTAGATGGACCAGTGGTCGGAATCGGCGTACAGCAGATTCCTATGTTTACCAGCCTTCTCTCCAACAGAACAAAGAAGCATCAGCTACGCCGAAACCATCCCCCCAAAAGTCAATCTGTGTGCAACTCCAGCTAATGCAGAAAAGAAGTGAAAACAGCATCCCAGATCCTTAACAGCACTTTAAGAAAGCTGATGTCACTGATGGAAGCTGTGACTCGTGTATCAAGGCAAAGTCTACCCAGACGGGTCAATGTCAACAACACGCACGCAAACCAACACTTATTGCCTATAGGTCTTTCCAGCCCTGATCACTGAAAAGGACATTAAATAGTACAGAGTGCAAAAAAAAAAATCTAGTTTAGTAGGAAGCCCTTCTCTAAATATGAACGTCAAAGTTACTCCTGGTAAGAAATCCCACGTGTTGATCATCCTCCATCCCATATGCTTAGACTTCCCCAGCACCACCCCTCCAAAGAAAAGGCAAGACTGAGTGAAAAGCAAGGTTGTATCTGTAATGTAAGGAGATGCAGAGTGCACATTTATATGAAATGTTTTGGAGGATACAGGATCTCCATCTTCATTTACTCTAGGAAGCCCACACCACAAAGCTGACATTATTGAAGTCACAAAGACTGTCTCAACACAAAACTCTTATTTCCAAACCCAAGCTGATGGAAGAGAGAAACTGGACATTTGGAATGAGCAACACTTAAGAGCTGTCCCAATTCTACAACAGCAGCAGCAATATCACAGTGGTTTCGTAGAACCAAGACAACCCACCCACCAACCCACTAGAAATTATGTGATGCAGACAGACCACAAGTGTGCCACAGACTCCTGTGGCCTAAGGCTGCTTTTCAGATCAAATCACCTGAGATGATTCACATGTTGCAGTTCTTGCTTATGGGGTGCATAAGATCTTCCATTGCTTTCCAAAAGCCTCAGCCATTCCCTTGATAGTTAAAATGGGTCAGGCGCCCAATAAATGGTTCAGGATCATAGGTCAGATACCAACAATTCATGCAGAAAACACAGGTTAAAAATCTCTTGTAGGCGCATCCAGACTGCAAAGGCAATTTGGACAGGCAGGAAGAGGTCAGCTTGGGCGTTCCGTATGTTCCAAGGCAACAGAGGATCCTGGCTGCAGAAAATGAACCACCAACCATTCACCAACCATGAAGAGCAAACCTGGCGGCTGCACTCTGCCCCTTGAATCAGATAAAATTAAAAGTATTCTAAAATGGTGGCAACAAGAGCTTGGTGTAACCAGACCAACCAGGATCCAAGGACCTTCATTATTCGAATAAACAAAGCCAAGCTACTCGATGACTTCTCCTAGAGATGCAAACAAGTCTTGCAGCTCATGGTTTCCCTGAACATTTCTTGCCAGGGCCTCCCCTTTAAAGGTTCAAGCCCCCCACCCATCCCATCCCTTGCTGATGTAGAGAATAGGATGCTATCTCCCACACCTGCAGCAGGCTCCGCCCACACGCCTAAAGCCCGTTCAAATCCTCCAGTCGTATTTGCCATATACACAGGGTCACAATCCTTTTGTTCCTGACTGAGGTGGAAGGAATATCACCAAGAGGGATTAGATCCGCCATGCCACACGCCAGTGTGCTACCGTTCTAACCACTCATTAACCGCCCTGATGGCTGAAGCACAATGGAACCAATTACTAGGGAGGTGGTGGGCTCTCCCACAGTGGAGGCATTCAAGATGAGGCTGGACAGCCATCTGTCGCAGATGCTCTGACTTGGATTCCTACAGGGAGTTGGACTCGATGGTCTTGTAGGCCCCTTCCAACCCTACTATTCTATGATTCTATGATTCACTTCACGGGCAACCCATTCCAACGTAAAATGGCTTCAAAGCCTAGGCCAAAGGCAAGGCTGGCTGGGAATTATGGGAGCTGCAGTCCAACGCATCTGGAGGGCACCAGGTCCAGGAAGGCAGGGCGAGATAGGTGGCCGCACTGAGGCACATTCTGCCATGGCTGCAGCAACATCTTGCCTCTGGCATTCTCTCCACATGCGTGGGACCCTGTCTTTGCTTAGCCGGACACCTGACGGAGGGAGAAAGCTCCCCTCCGTCCTCATTCCAAGCTGTCAGCGGGGCAGGAGACACTTGGGGAGTGTTTGGCTGAGCATCCTGTTCTCTCTCGGAGAAGGGAGGAGGGGAAGAAGCTGGAGCAGGCACCCCGTGTCCACCTGCCCCCTTCGGCGGCTGCATGTCAAGCACCTACCCGTGAGACGTGGTGCTAAGCAGAGCAGCCCCCCCACCTGGTGCCGTCCAGACATGTTGCGATATGACTCCCTTCACCTCCACGGGAGAGATATAATCCAACACACCTAGAGGGCATCCAGTTGGGGAGGGATGAACTAAAGAGAGAACCGATCAGAAAGGGGCACGGAGGAAGGGTGGGGGATGTCCCCGGCAGTCCTGCTTTACAGCTACTATATGCTCCATTACTACACTTGGCTTGGCTGGGGATGTGGACGGCCATTAACTTCAACGGATGACAGCTTCTCATCTTCCTACAGAAAAGCCCCCTGGCTGTGCCACTATTTATGAATTACATTTCTATACCACCCCATAGCTGAAGCTTTCCGGGAAGCTGACACAGGTTGAAAGAGATGCAGTAAGATGCAGTTGTTACAAGATGCAGTAAGACCAAGGGTGTAGTCGAGAGGAAGCAAGCAGGTTCAAGCAACCCACCGTGTAACCCTGTTGAAACTGGCCTGGGTGGGCCTGCTAGAAGGCAGCTTCCTAACCATGGGAGACGTCGCGCCGCCTCCGCTGCCTATCTGTGCCCAGCTGAAGAGGGAACGACGGCACGTCCTCCCAAAGGGGCATTTGGTCACCCACACGCCCCACCATTGGCTGAAATGTCCATTTGTACTGGGCTGTTTTCCAAGGGTCATCAGATGCCGAATCCCATGCACCCACTCACAAGAACAGAGGTCCGCCATGTTGCGCAACGCAGTGGCACCCCGGCCAAGCTATAACCCAGGGGCCCTGAACCCCGTTCAGCTGGAGGGACGAATTCTATTTCAAAGGAGGGTTTGGGGGCCACATTCCAGTGGTGGGTGGGGCTGAAGGGGAAAGGGAGCGGGACCAAAATGCCAGCATATTTTTAACATAAAGATCTTACTGCAAGCCACTCAGCCTTAGAGGAGCATTTAACCCTTTTAGAAGGGGGGGGAGGGAATACATGAAAGCTGGGAAAACACCAAAACACTGGTGGTTAGAGGAAAGGGAGCGTGGCCATGTGGGGAACCTGAGGTGCCTGGACCTGAGGTTCAACAGCCCTGCTGTAACTGGACCACTGTGGGGTAGCATTCGCTGACACACACCCCTTTCTGCAGGTGTTCTGCCCCTCTCAGAGCACTCAGGCAAGATGCACACTGGGAAATGGAGAGAAAATGGCTGCAGGGAGAACATTCTGGAATGGCCAAACCATCTGATACAGGGCTGGCATGCAAGAGCAGGCAAGACAATTCTGAGATAGCCTACCCGTTTCATGCATCTGTCTTGCATCCTCCGACCCCTTTCGTCACAGCAATTATTCCAAGCTGTTGTCCCTTTATCTACACAACGTCTCAAAGCTGGGCAAGGTACATGAAAGAACCAGGCCACAATCCATCTAGACTTCCATATTTTGGACACTTCAGCCCTCGACAAGGAATGTTTTGTGGGGGAGCCAGGATATGAGTTTATGCACTACGTGCAACAAGTGTGCATGCAGCTCAGCACAGAAAAGCTGAACGACAAGGTGCGCAATCCACTGGGAACGTATTCTGTTTACGTTCCACTGAAGTGAATGGGGAGTTCAAAAGAGCGCAACTAAGAGCAAACACACACATGCACCAAGAACAAGCTGTCAGCAGCGCCTCCTAGCAACAGCGGTGCTCTCGTATTAAGCCCATGTTCCTCAACAATGTGGCCCCCAGTGCATTTTAATCAGAGATGTTCCCAATGGATTATGCCCAAAGCATGTTGTGGGATGATTCTTTAGCGTGAGTCTACAGTATTGAATTTTCAACTTCTCGGATTATTTTTCGAAAAGAAATTATCAAATACAAATATAAATATATATTTATTTAAGAAAAAAAAGTAACCAAAGTGCTACATATGATCAAGATAAACAAAAACAACAACCCTCAATTCATTTTCGCTATTTAGAAGTAGATTTGCTTCACATACCCTCAGTGTTTCACCACCGAACACCGTTTAGCTAGACAGCCCACCTTGACTGAATCCAACCTCAGGGTGGCCAGCTAATGGTAGCAAAAGAAAGTAAGGAGCTAACCAGACTCTCACCATGGGAGCAGGTGAACAGTCCCTGAACTGGGCTCATGGCAACATCCTGTCTCCTGTTTAAATATGGCTTCCAATTATTATTTAACCTGCCCAGATTGGTACAGCTTTCCGGCTCCTGACCAAGAACAGAACAAAGAAACAGAAAAGAATGTGCACCTGGTTTTCTAAAGAGAGAGAGAGAGATCTTCCTGATGTGATGCCATGGGGAACCGACTAAACAGAAGACACACAGCGACCGGCACGCCCTCCGATGTCCACATATTGGTGCTAACGGGAATAGTTCTGTGGACACGCACCCGCACGCGCACACAAACACACATAGGTTTCCCATAACTCTGGGGAGAGGGGTCAGCTGGGAGACATTAAAACCTCCTCTGAGACCACTGCATTCCTGGGAGAGGGAGGGAGGAGGTAAGAGGTTACACAAATCTTTAGAGCAGTTTTCCACACCTCCGATAACTGAGACTGAATTAAAACTGGAGGTCGACTTCACACTTTTCACCAGAAAATGTGTATATTTAGAGAGGGAGGGAGGGAGGAACTCCCCATCCCCACCCAGAAGCTCACTTCCCATCTTTCTGCACAAATCACTGTCCTAGACAGGCCTAGTCCGAGGGTGGCTGTTCTGCTAGGTTTCTGCATTGGCAGAGACTGCAATCCTACACACACTTACCTGGGAGTAAGTCCCATTGAACTCAGTGCAGCTTACTTCTGAGTAGACATGTATAGGAGTGCCCTGTGAATGATCCAATCACAGGCTGCTGCAGAAGAATCACTTGCCAGCCACCTCCAGGCCAGTGGAAGGCGGCATACCCACAGCAGAGAATTTTTGAGACACACACCAAGCCCCCTTTTCTGTGGATGGCAACTCTGGGCTCCCGCAGGAGACTTAGCCGGGGGGTTTTCCCTAAAAAAGTAGTTTATGTCTCATGTCACACTGCTTGCAACGAAAAGAGGAAGGCGAGGCTGAGTTTCTGAGCAGTGGACACCAACCAAAACAAGATGGCGGATACTCTGCCCATATTCCTGACTATTCAGACCACAGCACTGATTGCAAAAAACCCAGGAAAGACCCTGTCACTGCGTGGCCAAGAGAGGCATGGCTTATTGGCACCTGGCAACCAGATGTTAGAACACAGCCAAGTGTTATCATCTTCCCATCCTTTGCCAATGCTCCCAATACGGCAGCCATTATCCTTGGAGCCACGCCACTTCCATTCGTCTTCTTTCAGTCTTGGAACAGGAAAAAGCGTTAACACCGGAAGTTGGAAGGGTCATCCAAGGTTGCGGTGTTGGCTGTTTTTTTATACAGGTTTAGCCTAAGCCTCGGAATTGCAGGCTGCCTACGAAATCTGGAAGCACGTTCATGGAATGCGAAAGACACAGCAGCAAAGGTTTTCATCTAGCTGGGGGGTGGGGGGGGTGGCACCGGGAGAGGGAGGTCCGTTGGTTTGGTTAATTATTCGACTGGGAGTTAATACTGAGCGTTTATACGCAGACTCAGAGGGCACCATGCCATCTTCACAGGACAAGACCCTAAACGGCTAACTTGACGTACAAGAGACTGCAAAGTTATACTGTAAGAACACATAGTAGGGACCAGGAAAAGGCTGCTAAGGTGCTACGTCTAAAACTAAGTTACTTTCTTTGTTTGGGAGCCCTCCCCCTCTGTCGCGTCATCAGTCGTCGTCCAGGGCCTCTGTTTTGATCTCGCTGGTTCCTTGCCGGGCCAAGGCCAGGATGGTGTGGTTTACTGCAGCCATCTCCACGGCTAGTGAGATTGGGTCTTGGTGGTCACTATGGCTAGTGCTGTCATCCTGCACAAGCAGAGAAGGAGAAAGGAAGGAAAGGGATGGGGGAGGAAAGGGGAGGGGAAACGTCCCATTAGCATTTTAAACATTAATTTCACCCAAGTTTAAAAGAAGAAGCAGGAGTCGCAGCGGAAGTAATCTTACACAACAGTCCGGAGGGCACGAGGGATGTTTTCATTCAATGGGCAGAGGGGGCAAGTCTTGTTACAAAAGATGATAGCACATGCTGAACAGGCATGGGGTGAAGGGGACGGGGGAAGGGGTGTGTGACGGTAACCATGTCTTTAAAATAGGGATGCTGAACCTATTCCAGCCTGAGAGCCAGATCCCATCTCAGAGAAGCTCCCAGGGGCCGCATTCCAGGGGAGGGTGGGACCAAAAGCAATGAGGCAAGGCTGTAATACTCAAAACGCCAGCCTATTTTAGCTTAAAGCCAGTAACAAAGTCTTAGGAGAGGCATTTCAACCTTTTAGGGAAACGGCCCAAATGCCGGGAAGCCACTAGGTGGTCAGGCCCTGATAGGTGGTCAGGCGAAAGTGGCCAAGTGGACGGGGGGCCCAGGAGAGCTGGATTTAGCCCCTGGGCTTGAGATTCTGCACCCCTACTTTAAAAGATTAAAAACGCTGAGAAAGAAAGAAAGAAAGAAAGAAAGAAAGAAAGAAAGAAAAAGAAAGGCGGAGGGAGGCAAGATCTCAGTTGTTTCAAGTTTGTGACAGAGTATTATGGAAAGGCACCACCACGCACCTACCTATTTTTGAGCATGTTTACAAATGCTGACCCCTCCCTCCACCCACCCACCCCCGGTCCAATTCTGAATGCTGCATTCTGCAAGTAGAAACCTGAGATTCTGCAAGTGGACAAACAGAATGAAAGTTAACGCTAAATGTGCAGATTTCCCAATGCCCAGAGATGCAGAATGGGCCTCATCACCTTGTCAAGGAATCTGGAATGCACTGATTTATTTATTTGTACTGATTTTGTTTGTTGGTTTGTTTGTTTATCTGGCAGGGCCCCAGCGGTGCTGGCTCGCCAGGTGAGGGAGGCGTTTCATTTTGTTTCTAAAGGGCAGGGGGAAGAGTCAGGAAAGTGCTGGGACAGCGCCTCACCTAGCAGGGCCTGCTGGGTCCGAGTGCTAGACCCTTTCCGGCTCCTGGCAGGGGCCTTAGAATCAAGCGGGGTGCAGTGGGGGTGTTGCCGGTCAGGTTGTGTGATCGGTACAAAGGACAGCAAGATTGTGCAGGATTCTGCGCTGCCCCTGAATGAGGATGTGTGCCATGCTGCCATCTTCAGTCATAGACTCACAGAACAGTAGGGTTGGAAGGGGCCTACGAGACCATCGAGTCCAACCCCCTTGCTTGACTACCCATGGATAAGTCTATCTCCCACGATGAGCTAGTGGCAACCACTACAGCATTGATTATGCATTGTTCGGAGTACGTTTTTTCATCTGTCCATTGGATGATGCCAAGTTCCTGTATTGTGGCAGGATGAGGGGGAAATTCTCTTTCCCCACTTTCTCTACACCAGCCTTCCCAAACCTGGTGCCCCCCAGATGTGTTGACAACTCCCATCACCCATAGCCAGATGTGCTGGACTACGATTCCCATCACCCCAGCCAGCTATGTTGGGCTACAACTCCGCAGCCAGCAGGGCCAAAGCTAGGCCAACATATCTGGAAGGGGGAAGGCAGCTCTATGCCATGCATGATTTGAGAAGCCTCTGACATGTCTCCCTTTAGTGTTCTTTTCCTAAATCCCAAAGCCCCAAACAGGTTAACTTTTCCCTATGGTGCAGGTGCGCTAACTGCCCCCGGATCATTTTGGTTGCCCCTTTCTGTAGTACCCCGTGGGGCTGGAAGATAGTGATTAATCAAGGGCCTCATAGTGGAGTTTCATGGCCAAGTGGGGATTTGAACCCAGGTCCTCCCCTGACCCAGTCCAACACATGAGAATGGGTGGTACAGTCAAGAGGATGCCTCACTTGATCTTAGAGGAGAGGAACCCTCTTTGCTACTGATCTCTCCTTTTTAAGGGGGCAGGGGGAGGAACAGGAGATGTGGAAACAGTGGCCAACAAAAGACAGCTATCTAAATTTGGAGGGATGTTATTCAGAAAGTCCTCTTGCCAAGAAGTACATATCTTAAAAATAAAATGTACAAGCCTTCTGGATAATTAAAAGACTGAATTTAAAGGGATGCAGCAAAATAAAACAACACGGAGAATGGTTTTCATCCCAGCTCCAAAGACAGGACAAAAAGCATTCTGAAATTTCTCTTGCTGATCATGAGAGTAGCGTTTCCTCCAGGTAACACGGCAAAGGCCATGCTTTTGAACTGCCTTGTTCTAAGCACATCAGTGAGGACCAGGAACATGGAACTGCTAACACCAGCTCATACAAACACTGTTCAAGGATGTGGGGCCACAAAGAGATTCTGTTGTGCTTCTCACTGCAGAGCTACTCGCCCCGCTCATTCTCCCCCCGCCTGCCCCCCAAATGATGGGCTGATGTTTACAGCACTCTGTAAAAAGCAAAAAAGGGTGAGGGGCGATTTAAGCTGACCCATGTGGAGAACTAATCAGCTTCATTCATTAAGACCATTTCTGCCACTTACTTTTGCATAACTTCCACACTTCCAGTTTCCTACTTAGGATTTCTATAGTTCTGTGTACAATGCAAAACGACGTCCCCCAGAGTGCTAACTGGTTAAACCATGTAACCAAACATATCTCCAAATACTGTGTGATTACTGGAAGCTTTGTGATGAATTTATAAAAAAGTAACAATACAACTAACAATGACAAAAATAAGCACTTTCTGCTTTTTCTAAAAAGCTACTTCATTTGTCAAATGTGTGAAGACAAAACATGCAGGTGGGTGTTGGAACCTACGTGAGAAGGTACATTAAAATGTTATGACACTGAACATCCCTGAAATTAAATATGCCAAGGTCCAACACAATATATTAATTTGAAACTATCTTTATATTAGTAAAGAGCTTAAGGGGTCCAAATGGTTCCTGGAAATACAGAACAGTTCAGTAAATGCTCAGTAGCCGCTTGCAATTGGGTTTATTATTTTTAATTTTATTTTAAGTATTCATATACTGCCTTTACGGGGCATACAGCCCTCTCAGGGAAGTTTACACATTAAACTCATCATTTAAAAAATCTATCATCAAAATCAACAATAGCATTTAAAACCAATAATAAAATATTAACAGCAGCATTTTTTTTAGAAATCATATAAAAGCCTGGGTCACATCATATTTATCAGGAAAAGCAGATATAAACAACCAGGTCTTGAAACCCTGTTTAAAAACCACACAGTGAAAAGGCTGAATGAATTTTCTGTGGGAGGGAGTTCCACAGTGAGGGGGGCACCGCCCAGAGGCTGTGTCTCCCATGCTCACCAGATCGATGGATGAAAACAGGGCCTCAGAAGCCAGTCCGAATGGCCAGACAGGCTCAAATGGGCGTAGACAGGCCTTCAGATAACCAGGTCCCAAGGTCATCAATGACTAGCACTTTGAATCGGGCCTGGGAGCGCGCTGGCATCCAGAATAGTTATTGTCTGTTTCAATCACTTAGTGCTCCCCCGCCCCCCAGCAATGGGACATCCGGTACCAGCTGAAGCGTCCGAACCATCTTCAGACACGTCCGATCTGGATGTAACTGGGTTCTGCAGTAAATCATTCTATCGCCCTTTGATTGTCCTTTGCATTAGGTTCCAATGTGGGATGGGGGTTGAGAAATCTATGGAGAATGCTGGGTGAAACATAACTGCCTACCCCCTCAATTTTATTTTATTTTTTAAAGATACAGAGGCCCATATTTTCAACCCTGGGGGGAAACGATAGCTGCCTTCCTTGGCATTCACAATTTGAGTGTAGAGGAGAGTTCATGAATGAGTCATTAGCCGCATTCAGATTTCTTGAGCCCCCCGCCCCCCCCAGCCTTCCAAATCTTAGGGCAGAGAATAAGATTTTGGAAGAAAAAACATCGCCCCGGTCCAGCCATTTCTGGTTTCATTTATTCAACGTTTAAGTCATCTTTCCCACCAAAAATGCTCAAGGAAACATGCAAAAGGTAATGGAAGGCTCTTACATTGCTGCATCTACTTGTGGGTTCTGATGGGTATCTCCTGCTCACTTCTATGGAGAATAAAGGGGAAAACAATGCAGCCTCAGTGGGGACCGTTAACAAGACGGGCCTGTAAAGCTTCAAGTTGCCCACCCTCAATTAGGGCCGCAGGGCAACACTTTTGCTTCCCTGGCTTCGTGCGGAAGGCCAGCTTGCCCGACAAAGCAAGGGTGCTCACTGAGCTATCTGAAACATTGGCAGCTTATGGCAAGCCCGGGGTCTCCCATGTGGCACCTGGAGGCTCCAGTGTGCTCCTGGACACATCTCTTGGCGTCCGCCAGGCTCCCTGCTCCTCCTGATTTTCATTTCATTTCTTAAGATAACCGGGAGGCTGCAAAGCAAAGTTCTGCCCTCCTGTGCCATCTCAGGGTTCAAAAGAGGGGCTTTCTGTTGTGGAGCTCAGACCCCACTTCTGCCTTGGACCTCGGTTCTCGGGCAGGAGACTTTTAGTCTCACCAGTTTCGCCAGCTGTGAAATGAATGCTTTATGACTGGCCAAAACCACCACAGTAGGCAAGACTCCCACGGCAGCCGTTTTGTGAGAGCGCCCATGGGACACTCTCAAAACTGTCCATGTGCCCACCAACCCAAAAAGGTGGAGGACCTCTGTGATAAGCCCATCAAGGAACTGTCAACTAAACTGGGCATAAAGCAAAGCAATCGGGTGGCCCCTTCACCAAAGCTCGACACAGTTTTGGCAGTCACCACCTGGAGTTACGGTGAGACTGCATGCACAGGCCAATAGAACCAGAGTTGGAAAGGGGCCTGGTAAGCCTACTAGCCCAACCCCTTGCTTGGTGCAGGAAATGCAGAGCTAGCCCAGCCTGGCTTGAAGACCTCGTGTGACCCTCCACCAGCCTGGACATCCGAGCAGGAGCCTGGCTAAACGCTGGATTTGCCATGTAACAGGGGCTCCGCAGCGGGCTGAGAATTCTGAAGCCTTCCCGCAGCAACACACAGAGGAAGCTGGAGGGGGGATCGCAGTCATACATGCAAGTGAAGCAGCTGCCTTCACTGGCTGCCTTCACGGGATGACAGAGCTGGAGGCCTTGGAGATTGTCTAATCCAACCTTCTGCTCGATGCAGGAAATGCAGAGCCAGAGCATCCCCAAGGGGTGTGGCTGTCCAGCCTCTCCTTGAAGACCTCCAGCGAGGGAGAGCCCACGGCCCCTGGAAGGTAAATGGTTCCATTGCTGAACCGCTCCTCCCATCAAGATGCTTCTGTTAATGTTCATGCAAAATCTACCGTCCCGTAACTTAAGCCCATAAGGGAAGGGAGAGAGAAGAAGGCAACCAGGCAACGACCACTTCAAATAGCCTGCTCTGGCTGGACTATCCCCATCTGTCATGGTCGACCCAGATCCCAGCCAGGGTGACTCTTCAGATGAAGAGCCTGAGATAGCAGAGCCTGAAGACCACGTGGAACCCCCTGATGCGAGTGTTACCCCAGGCTCCTCCAGCACCTGCAGGGAAGCTACACCAGGCCCTTCAGCAGAGGTGGACCCTGAGGAACCCATGGATGGGGAGCCAGAGGAAGGTCTCTTACCATGGTGTCAGAGGAGGAAGCTGAGCAACAGCCCAGCCCGATAGAATGCCGGCACCTGAAGGTACAGGCTAAGACCATGGCCAGGCAATGGGGTGCCCAGTTGCAGAAAAACACTCCTCTAGAGTAAACTGCCTCCTCATGAGTAAGGCCCTTCTCCTGATTAGGACTTTTGCCACAGGCCCTGTGATGAACTGCATCTGAACCCTGGGTGGGGCTTCTAGGAGCTCAGGCTACATAAGCCTTCAATTTCAATCTAGTCATTGCTGGGATGACGTCTTACTTTCAGCTCCAGCGTTTTGTATCCCTGACCTTGCCTTGTGCCTGAGCCTTCATGCTACTGACCTCTGGACTCCTGCTTGACTCTGCTTCTTGGGCTGTGTTTGTGTTCGACTGCTCACCTGTCTTTGAACCATGCCTATGCCTTCCTTTTGGAACTCACCCTCTTGCCTGGTAATCCTGGCCTTTGGCCGCTGACAACTCCTGCCTGGAGCTGCCCTCTTGCTGGATGGATGCCTCTGTGCCTGGCCACTTGCCTGTTTATTGTCCTCCCTTTGGCTCGCCCCTCGGTTTGCCCTAATGCTGAGCCTATCCAGCCATAGCAGGACTCCATCCCCCACAGCACCATCTACTACCATCTGCCCTGGGAGAAGGATCCCAGAAGAGGTGGGGGGGGGAGCAGGGAGGCAGGCAAAGACCACCTCAGAGCCTTGCTCCAGCTGGACCGCCCCTCCATCTGCCCTGTTGGAAGGATGCTGATTGCTTTAAAAAAAAAGTTTATTGTGATTTTATTAATGATTGTGATGATAGTTGTAAGCTGCCTTGGAAGGACTAAATCGCTAACTGAAATAAATAAACAACAAAGACCCACAGGGATAAGCCAGTCCTATCCTCTGAGGCAGCAGAGAATAAGTCTTGTCCCTCCTCTAGGAGACGGCTCTTCCTCAGCCCCTTCATTATCTCCCCTTATCATTCTTCTTAGCAGCTAATTTTCCAGGGGGGGTGGTGGTGCAGGGGCAGGGGAAAGTATTGTTGTATTTATATACTTTACTTCATATATTTATATCCTGTACTTCAGCCCCCAAGGGGTTCCCAGAGCAGCCAACTACTGAAACAGATGAAAACCAAGCAAAACAAGAAATACAATAAATATGAAACAGCAGAAAGGAAAACACACACACACACAAGCAAGAATTGAGAGGGGCCATAGCTTAGTGGGAGAGGACATGCTTGAGATGAGGAAGGTCCCAGGTTCAATCCCCAAGATCTCCACATAGGGCTGGGAAAGAATCCTGCCTGAAATCCTGGAGAGCCGGCCTGTGGTGGCAGCATCAAACTAGATGGACCTAGAGCCTGACTTACTATGAGGCAGCTTCTTGTATTCCTAAGTATAAAAGCCTTGGTAAAAATACCACCCGAAGAGCAGGGGCAAATTTAAAAAGTCTTCAGCTAGTGGAAAAAAGATAATCAAGTCAGCACCAGGAGAGCTTCCCTGGGGAGTGCATTTGGGAGCTGGGGTGCCACCACCGAAAAGGCCCTGCCTCTGGTCATATCTGATGGCAAAGGGGCCCCAACGAAGAGCCCTTGAGGAAGATCTCAACCTCCAGGCAGGTGCAGGGGGTGGGGTGGGGAACAGTCCTTGAGTTTTAAGCTGAGAGAGATCAGAGGATGGAGTAAGGCAATGAGCAGTCCCTTCTGCAGAGTGTGATTGACTTTGTGCATGTATGTTCATGCGCAAGTGTGCGATTTCTCTTATCCCTGACGAGGGAGCGTTGAGAATTCTCAATGGGAAGACTGTGGCACAGCTTTCTCCAACCTGGGGCCCTCCGGCTGTGCTGGACTACATCTGCCAGAATATGGGACTTGTAGTCCAGCACAGCTGGAGGGCCCCAGGTTGGAGAAAGCACGATGGACCTATTTTCGCATGGTGTGCGTAGCCAGGCTCTGAGCTTCAGGATTATTGACAGAGTGACAGAACACAAGTTAAACCAACCCTCCAACTGCACCTGGGAGTCACAGTGTCCATATGCAGAGCAAAGAGGCCCGCCTCCATGGGTTGGGCCCACAAGCCCACTGGGGTCAGGTCAAGCAGTGGCCTTTATAGTATTTGGCCGCCCCATAGTTCACCACGCTAAAGGGATTGGATGAGATACTCCTATTACGAGTCAATCTTCCATATTGCTACATGATGATAAAGGCATTCATTCCTGGGGAACAGGAGCATGCAACTTTGCATGGGGGGGGGTGTGTAGAAAACCCTGTATGCTTTTGTGCCATAAGCAGGGCTGTGTGTTCCATTCCAAAAGCGTCATTCAAAGGTCTATGCAGAGGAAACTCCACGTTCAGAATGCAACCTGCACCTTAAAACAAATCCATAGGCCTTATTTGAATTGGATTGTTAATTATTCCGCTTCCAAGTGCTTTCAGAAAAAAAAAATTGTAATTCTTTGGCAAGGAGTGAATGATGGAGGTGGGGCAGAGATCAAGGCTGCATAACCAGTGAAATCGGAGGGCAGGAGAGAGCAGTATTACTCAATTAAACTAGAGAGGAGGGGGGCACCTGCCCTGAGCCCCTGTTCTTCCATGGGCTGTTCAATGAACTGCAAATCTGAGGCTGACCATGCACACATCCCTTTTGATCTATAAACCTTTGCTGGACACTGCCCATGTGTTTTCAAACTTCCCCCTCCCTCCAGAACAATGAGGACTAGAAATACTAGCGTGTGGGTTAAAAAAAAAAACAAAACAAGAATGGATTCTCGTAGGATACACACAGCTCTGGTTATATGGGCACATGGGATAAACAGACACGAGATCACTATGCATGGTGGTGCAAATCTGAGTTCATCATGCCCCTGCGTTTTTCAAAGGTGTGCGAGCGGAGTGTCAACTTGCTTGTTTTGAGCAGATCCTCCTGTCTTCTTCTAACTTCTCTGCTTCTCTGCCTCCCTCCGTACATCGTCCCTCCTCCTCCCCATTTCGTACTTGCCAAGTGTCCTGTTGTATGACAATAAATCCATGTGGGTGAAGGCTGTTCCAGCGGAGGTGCACTTTTCTGCCTCCCCCCAGTACGTGACAGTGGAAAAGGCCAAGTTATTCCAGGACGCTGAAGGACGCAAGGCCCGCCACCCCACATTCCGCCCCCCCAATCCCCAAATGAGGAATAGGAGACTCTCCATTCTGGGGCCGCCGGGCTTAGATCGGATACTTACCTGCTCTGAATAATCATTCCCGTCTACGTCGTCACTGTTGGAGTGGCCTCCGGGACTTTGTACATCTATCCCATGACTCTCCAGGATTGCTGCTTCTTCGAAAAAAGCAAATGGATCCCTGAATTATCTGCTGCAGGGTTACCAATAAGGATGAAGATGAAAAATGGGAACCCTCACAAACGGGGAATGTTATTTCTTGTAAGAACCACAAAGAAATACCCAGAGCTGTGTGTACTCCACGCTAAAAAAACCCAAGAACTGAAAAACCTGTGCCAAGAAAAATGGAATTCTGCAACCTGAGTTCTGCAAAAGAAGAGAAACTGTGCAACTTTGCTCCATTTGCAAGATTTATCACACACATTTGCACAATCTCTTATTTGACATGATTTATTGTGGCTTTTCTAGTGCACGGGGAGAGGCAGGGTGTTTTTGCAGAACACTGAAGTACAGGACAGTGATTTTGGGAAATCTTATGCAGCCACCTCCCTGGCTTCTGAGATTGCAGCAGCTGTTACCTTTGCAGTCATAAGGGCTAGAAACTTTCCTTTCAAATGGAACCAGCAATTCTCGGGAGCCGAATTCTGCCCCCAGTGTCATGTTTACACTTTTTTCTGCACTCCTGTAGAACCCTAGCACACACATGCACAGTACTTCCTACCAAACAGGCTTCAAACCTAGAAAGCCCTACTTCAGGAGGAGGAAAAAAAATAGGCTTGATTAGCGAAGCCGTAAACAGCAACATTCAAGCAAAATCTCTCTCTGTGTGTTATGTCTGTGAATATCCCAGGATTTTTGTCTTTCTGTGTGTGTGGCTGTTTTTAAGTTGTGGCTTGATGGTTCTTACAATAAACACGCACCCTGTGTGGGGGTCCCATTTTCGTCTTCATTTCAATATGGTGCAAGCCCCTTTTGTGTGTGTTGTTGCACTGTTAAGAAAGGAAAATTAATTTGGTTGGAGGAGGAGCATGAATGCCAATTCATTAAAAAGAAAAAAACACGCAGAAGCAAAATCAAGTTCAGTGCCAAGGTCTTTGCTCAGGAGTTGCAACCCTTCTGCATCCCAGGCTGCGTTCGCGGGGCTGGCCTGGAGCCCCTCGCAGCGCCAAGAGGCTGGGTGCCACTCAGGCCAGGCACTGGCGCCCGATGCCTGCACCAAAGCCAGGGGCTGGGCCCCGGTATCTTCCCGGGCACTGCAAGGCGTCCTGGGGCACGCCACTCAGGGCACACGCCACGCCACGGCACCAGCACCCCGACCTCAAGCGCTCGCCCAGCTCAAGCATGCCGTCAGGAGCGCTCTCCCCGCTCCTCTCCTCGGTGGGTGTCTGCTCAGTTTATCGCCTGCTTTTTGGCAATCCTGCCAGCTCGCCTTAGGCTAGTGGAAGAACGACGGAGATCCTGTTCTTCCAAAGGTCCATCTAGTTCAGCATCCCAGTGGGACTCGGAAGGCCTGTCCACCAGCAACTGGGACTGAGAGCTGCACTGTCTCTGAACTTAGGTGCTCCATGCAGCCATCGTGACAAGTAGCCTGGATGGGACTCTCCTCCTCCTCGCGTTTGTCTCATCCCCTTTTAAAGCCATCTCAGGCAGTGGCAGTTGCCGCATCATGTGGCTGCGAGTTCCATAACTTCGACGGTGTGAGGTACTCCCTTTGCTCTCCCCTGGACCTGCTGCCAAGCAGTGTCACTGGATGATTCTGAGGTTTAGTATTATGAGAGGAAGAGAACAAACGTTCTTCCTGCACGCCGTGCATACATTTAGAAATCTCTCTCCTGCTCTCTCTAAGCTATCTTTTTTTCCTAAACTAAGAAGTCCCCAGAATTGCCACCCTTCCCTGCAGCGACTCCAACCCTGTCATAGCTTTGTTGGCCCTCCTCTGCAGGCAAATGGGCCTTTGCTGCAGTGGGTATTTCCATACAGAAGTGCATCCTTCCTTCTTTCCTTCGCTTCTTACTCCACCATGAAAAACATCAGAAGACTTTTTTCTTCTCCTTAGCCTTCCAGGGACCTTGGGGCCAATCAACCCCCCGGAACCCACCAGAGGCTGCACCCCCTCCCTCCGCAGCTAACCAAAGTTCGGCAGCTACAGAAATTCGGCAGCACAACAGCAAAAGAGAGCTGATTTTCTTTAAAACTGGCCCTTTTTGCTGCTACACCACTGAATTTTGGTCGCAAATTCAGCAGTGGTGGTGGTCGCGGCCAAAAAAAAGGCCAGAGATCCTGTTTGTATGGGCAGTGCTTTGAATATTCTAAAGCACTGTACAGATGTATAAATAAAAAGCAATACTGTTGTTGTTCAAAACCTCAGATACTTCGGGAGAACAGTACTAAATAATTGAAGATACCTTTGCAGTAAACAAACACAGAAAAGTTGGGGCGGGTCCTTGAGGATATTTTGAGAGGAATGCAGAAGGGGGAAATTCCGGGCTTATTTCCAGTTTATTAACAGCCACAAACTATTCGTGGCATGGTTTTTGTTGGGGGTGGAAGAAAGGCATCCCCTGTGATAAAGAGTGGTTGGGAAATATTGGGACACAGCTATGACTAAGCTGAAATTCCGAGAAAGGCCACCCACAGTCATGGAAAGAAGGGGCTTATAGTACGGGTTGTTTTTTCACTTTTGAAAAAACTCAAAGTAAAACAAATTAATCCGTGTAATTAACAGCACAAAGAGTTTACATTGATAGTATGTGTCCCATTGTGTATTTTATATCAATGACTGGCTTTTGTTTTATACACATTGTTTAAAAAGGTGTAACAATATTTCCCTTTTCCTTAATGTCCGAAGCATTTCCAACACTTGAAAGTGCTGTATAAATGCATCATTATCTTCATCATCGTCATCACGCTGCATTAACTGCTCTAGCAGAGTGCTAGATACTGTCCTGTTTATTACGGTAGGGCATGACTCTAGTGAGACGGTAAAGAGGAAGGTGTGTGTGAAGGGAGAACTGAACTGGAAGACACACAAGGGGCCTGGACACCCTTTGTGGCATTCTCTGGTCTCACCGGCAAAGCATCGTGGTGGCGGATGTTTCGCTCGGACCTCGGCCAAACACACCTGGAGCAAATAAGGCCGTGGATTTCAGAACCCTCCGCTTTCAGGGAAAGCTTTCCACAGCAACCTGTCTGCCGCACAGGCTCTGCACCAGGCAGAAAACGCCGGGGCCTAGTTCTAGGAGTACCATCAATTCATGCACAGTGTTGGCCAGACCTATTAAGGACTCATTGCTGCCCTGAGTGAACCAAGAGTTCATTGTATGCAACACATCTAACGCTCCCCTGCACTTCTGGATTCCAGAAGGAGATCCACAGTTGTGGGGCGGGGGTAGGCTGTCAATCAGGAAAGCTTGCCTGCCATTACTGATCTTTTCATGGAGGAACTGCAGAGAACCTTCCAAAGAACCTGAAGTCACCCACAGAGTTCCTCGAACACAGTGGGAGAGCCCATGCCCTACGGGGGCTTACGGAAAGTATTTAACAGAGACACACACACACCACCGACTCCTTTTGGCAACGCCTGAACTTTGGCGTGTGTGTGTTCAACGTGGTTTGTTAACATGGGGGAGGCACCAAGAGATCTGTCCAGACCCAGCCCTCAAGATTCTGCTTTGAAATCATCCTCAAGACCCACCATATTCCCATTAAGATCACTCAATCATATGCCATTTCTACTCAGCAGCCCTTCAAGGCTGTCTGATACATTACCGATATTGGCTCGTCTCTTGATTTCCTTCCTTCTGTTGGCAAACCAGTTGTACACTTTGAGGGAGGTGACTCGCTCCAAGTCTGACAGCTTCTTTCCTGAGAAAAAGAAAAGAACAAACCATGTCAACATACATCTTGCCCTGTGCAGAGTCCCAGGAAGGTCGACGGTGGAGGCGGGTGGCTCCGATGTCAGTGCGGCAGAGAATCCGCTCTGGGTTTCAGTTAGAACCAGTCAGAACACCAAAGGAGCTATCCAAGGTGCTTTGCACCTCAGGGGGTGGGGGTGGGGGGAGAGGAAAGTGGAATAATGTGCTTGAAGAGAATGTCTGACTGAAACCCTGAACAGGAGCGTTCCTATTAGGAGGTAAAAGTGCATTACAATGTTCTGTTGCAGGCCCCATTTGTTCAGATCTATGAGACAAAATAAAGAGGCTTTAACCTGGGATACACCATGCCGCTCTTCCAAAATATAACACTCGGAATTCTACAGGTTCAGAGAGGGAGGAGGGAAAAGAGCATCCACAAGGTCACATCGGTGCCTGGAAAGCTGCACTAAGTGGTCGCGGTGCCAGTCGGGGGCACCCACCACTCTGCACAGGATCCAGCTTTTGGCCCTTATTAAGAATGAAGGCGTCACAATGCATGCTGAGAGCCAAAGCCTTTGCGAGTGGACACTCGAGGGCAGTGTTTTGTTTTTGTCCTTCACGCAGCACCTAGTTTGCTTTGGGCACTTAAATAAATGTGACCCTAAGAAGAACCGGTGACGTTGCCTTTTACTGTGGCAGATCATTGGTGGATCTAAATAACCTAAGGAGAGCCCAGCTGGATCAGAGCAAGGGTCCTTCTCATCCAGCATCCTGACCACACAGTGGCCAACCAGCTGTCTGTGGGGAACCCACAAGTAGGATATGAGAGCAACCATTTATGTTCTACAGGAACTGGTGTACATCGGCATATTGCCTCCGATACTGGAGAGAGCGTATAGCCATCAGGACTAGTAGCCACTGATAGCCTTATCCAGTGCTGATAAAGCACAAACCTTCATTTGCTTCTTTTTCAAGGGTATTGTCCTGCCTGAAACTCTTCCAAGGGACAGGAACATCTCCTTTTGCACTCTGTGTGTGTGTGAGAGTCTTTTCTTCCTCCGTTCAAAGAGAAAATATCACTGGATGTGAGGAAAGGAACTGCTGAAACTACAACTCAGGCCATTTTTTAGAATAAAAACTAGACTTTGAAAGCATCTTCAGATATTTCCCTTTTGTTTTTCTCTTGGATTGGTATAACTCTCTTGTTTCTAGGCCACCTCTGAGATAAGACATGCTGGGAAAAATGGAGCTGATGGCCACCTGGCAACAATGCATTGTTAAAGAAAAGGGCAAACCCCTACACAGGCACTTCTGAAAAAGCCCCCCCACCTCCCCTGCATGCCCATGCCCTGCCCCCATACCTGGCTTTTGAATCACTGCATTACATGCATTTGCAATTTCTTCCCTCTTGGCCTCATCAGGATATTGATTCTCATTGAAATAGCTGCAGAAACAAACATAACAAGTTGTTTTTAGAAATCCAATCCTTTCTTGGCACCCCCATCCCCGCAAAAAACAACAACAACAACAACCCTGAAAACTACAGACTTATAAGCAATTCTCCATGTGAAAAAAATCACCACCCTTGAACGCTGGGGACAGAGAGATTTGTTTGCAATTTTCACCACAGGAAAGGGGAGTGTATATGAGTTTTATATAGGCCCAGTGCAGACATATCAATGGCCAACCATGTTTACACAACCAGGAACACCCTAAGGTCTCGTATAATATATTTAAAACAGCTAAAAGCAATTAATAATAAAATACCATGCCTACAACTCGTACACACATTTCCCTTTCACAGGGCAAGCCCAGCTGTCAGTTTGAGAACTAACTGTTGTTAGTGTTACATCTCCACCAGTGTTAACGCTAATCGTTTTTAGCATGAACTATCCTTTGCAAGCCCACTTCTAACCATGGCTACAAACTGTGGATCGGCGCTACCCACAGTCAGCAAAAATGCTGGTACAGGCATAACATTAACAATGGTTAGCTCCATGAATGCCCATGCAAGAGGAGAAAGGCAGGAGGGGCATGTGTCAACAGAAGCAAAAATGCAGGTAACCACGCCGAAGATACGCTGAGGAGAATCTCAAAAGACAGGCCTTGGGCTCCTGGTCAGTAAGAAGTAGCATCTGCTGCAGTGCTAAAAGCCTAGGTTTGGGGGGCTTTGGTTATACACCAAAGCAGGCCCTTTGCATGCAGTTGCATATTTAGACCAAGAGTCAACGGTGTGGCCAGTTCGGGGCTATACCTGGGACTGGGGGCTGCCCCCCAGGGATATTCCAGGCCCCTTCCTGAATGTCCATCTTTTGCTGAAAAGGAGTGAGAGCCTCGCTCTCCCATGTATTCAGTTCTAAGGGAAGGCAGGCATAATTCTGCCCCACAGAGAAGAAAGCCCCCCTCACCACAAAAATGCTCTGGGCTGGTTGTAGTGTCAATCGCACGCTGTGATGGGATCCCCCGTGTTGGGTTTAGAAACAAAACTTCAACACAGATGTGTATGTGTGTGTGTGTGTGGGGGTAACATTAGGCAGAGTGAGGCAGCTGATTTTGGGTGTCCTAAAAGGGCAGCATGTTATTGTATGTTTCAGCTGACTGAGTGAACAAAATGCTGGACTAGATGGACCCTTGGTCTGATCCAGCAAGGCTCTTCTTGTGTTCTTATATTTATCATTATTGTATTTTTACCACCAGGGAAGGGGAGAGTGCTCCCACATGCACAAAGCCTGGGGATCATAAAGCCCTGTACCATAATTTTGAGACTGGCTCTTCCCCCATTTTGTAACCAGGGAGACTCGGTAATTTCAGCCCTCTCAAATAGCCCCTGGAAGTGGGGGTGGGGGGGAGAAAGTTTGAAACCCCTTGCTCTAATCCATGCACTCCCTGCTTTTTCTTCCTTCATCCATCCCTCCCTCAGGAGCCTGCATCCCAACCCTCTACCAACTCTGCCCTTCTTCCTTCAGCCGCCCCCCTGAGCTTCACCCCCTTCTGCCTCCCTTCCTGGCTACTGCTGAGGGATGTCTGAGGAATCTGAGCTTTGCAAATTTTGGTATGTTCACCCAATCTGCACCTGCCAGATTTATCTCTGTAAACTGCCGAGAGAGCTTTGGTTAAGGGGCAGTATAGAACAGAAATAAATAAATAATATAATATAATATAATAAAATAAAAAACTGACTGACTGACTGACTGAGTGGATTGGAATATAGCTATCCACCAAATGTCACACTTCTTCAAATATTGCAACAGAACTCTCGGCTCAAACAAAATGTATCAAATAGGTTTTAAAATACATGCTTTGAGAGAGAGAGAATACATTTAGACATGTGAATTGTGAGAGGAAATATATATACTGAAATCTTTATTTATTGAGAAATAGGTATTTAAATGTGGATTTTCATGCAGATTAAGAAAAAAATGGAGATGAATGCAGAAACTGGATGGAATGGACTTACGGATAAACAAAGTGACTGGAAATAGTGATCAAGCTATGCCTACCAGCACCACTGCCCCTTATCCTGATAAAGCCCATAAACCCTCCTGTGGCTCCCCATGTGAAGCTTTTCTTAGCTAAACTGACCTTTCACATCCCTCACAGAAACTGAACTGTTTGTTAAGATTCTAGTAATAGCAGTACCATTCCCAAGGTATCAAAGCAGTCCCAGGAATGATAGGGTGCACTGATACAGGTAGGGGACCGATGATGCCATATATATTGAAATCGACCCCAATTCCAAAACTCTGTCAATACATATTAGACTGTGCCGAGTTCAGAATGCTTTGAAGCAGCGAGGAAAAAAAGGAGCGAGAGAAGGGGGGGAAGCAAGGAGATAAAGAACGAAGTGAATGATTGCAAGGGCCCGGGGATAAACCTTCGCCAGATGCAATTGTGCTTCCTAGACAAAAGGCACCCGTCAGCATGGCAATGGCTGATCAGGGAGGGAATCAAATGATCTCTTTTGTGCAGGGCGACAGTAAAGGCTTAAAATGAAAAGTGGCCGAAATATGTGCCCTGGATGAGAATGCGCAGGGACAGCAAAAAAGACTGAAATATCCTTGAAGCTGCTTCATTTCAATGACGCTGTTGGGGCCTAGAAATACTGCTGGCTTGAAGAAATCTGCACCATCAGGGATGGCACGAGCAGAGTGGCAGGCCCCTCAGGTTATGGCCCTGGAGCAAGTAGTCTTTGGTATCCAGACGATGTTGCCTCCATGAAACGCGCCGCTTGTCTTAGATAAACCGAGATGTGCCCTGCATTAAGGGCAAGGTATCTCCAGTGACCCTGCGTGCACAGAATTCCATGAGCAACCTGCCTCTTTTTATTTGTTTGTTAAAATAGATAGGTTTCTAGTCCACACAGACGTGCAGCCATTCTCAAGCCCAGGCAGGCAGTGTCTGCTAGCAGCCCCATTCACCCATTTCTTCTGCCATTTCTAGATCTTACTTGTCTTACTTGCACCTCCATTCCACCTGCCACTCCTGCTTGTGTATTATAGATTACAAGTGTGGAGTTCCTCCTGTTCAGATTTCCCGCCAGCCATGCCCCCTCCCACGATACTCCATTCCATTAACATCACTTGGTTCTCAGTTTCCCCCCACAGCAGTCAGTCAGGATTCTGTGGCTACTGAGCATGCTCAGTTCTCATTGGGCTGGGGTTTGGGACAGGGAGGTCACCTTAAGTATTTTATTCTAAATATGTTTTATACTTCTGCAAATCCTGGATTTCCCCCATGCCTTCTGGTACCTCCCTCTTGTGCATAGATGGTGCTGTTTTGGCTACATAAAGATCCACACTTTGCTATACGTTTATAGGATTAGTCCTCTCAAAGAGGACTGTTCCATCCTCATGCCCTAGAACACTGCTGGCAATCAATAAGGCATCTTTGCAGGAACAAAGGCAAAGAGCTTTAGACAAGGCGTCCCTTGCCACCACTCACAAGGAACACCATGCTTGGCTAAGATACCTCAGGATATCCTGTTCTTCCTAAAGAGGAAGCCATGCTTCTCACTATGGTGTGCACACGTGTTATTCTTCTTATATTTACAGAAACAAACAGTTCAAGATTAGAATCAAGTACACTGAAAGGGATGGTGTAAACACAGTGACCAAGAGGCTGTGCTACAAAGGAGGAGGCCCCCGGTTTGAATCTCGGCCCTGCCATAAACTCACTAGATTGCGTTAATTAAGCCGCTGTCTCTTGGCCTCGGTCTTGCATCTGTAAAATGGATAACATTATTGACCTGCCTTATAGGTCATTATTATACAGGATTACACATGCTCCAATTGCCCCAGTTTATAAGGGGCACTCGCCGTCGTAGTTGTATGGTACCTGCCCCTAGTACATTCTTGACGATATTTCTTGCCTTTCGGAGGCTCCTTCTTAGAACGTCACTAGAGTGAGGTAGGTGACGCGCCGTTCTGCAGACTTCAGCCTCCCCAGGGATGGAGAAGTTAGATCTGGGAGTTGTGGGGGAGAGGCATCTCGTCTCCACGGCACATATATGTAAACGCAAGCGCATGAATATCAGGGTGCCATGTAGCGCACAGGCTGCCGATTCCCACATGGGTGAGGCTCATTTTGAATTTTCTGAACTAGTAAAAATTGCCGTTACCAGTTTTCCCTTTGTGCAAATAGCTCTACATCAGGGGTGTTGAACCTCTTTCGGCCCAAGGGCCAAATTTAATTTCAGATAAGCTCTTGGGGGCCGCATTCCGGGGGGGGGGGCTGAAGACAAAGGGGGGAGGGCCCTAGGCCAAAAGGGGTGGGGCCCAAATGCCAGCATATTTGAGCTTAAAGCTCTTGTGGCCATAACTAAACCTTAGGAGAGGCTTTTCAGCCTATTATCATCATCACCATCATCTCCTCTATACCACCCTATATCCGAAGCTCTCTGGCCAGTTTACAGAAGTTAAAACATTGAAATACAATATACAAAGTTTAAAAGCTATTTACTTAAAAGCACACATACAATACACACAAACATATAACTAAAAACAACTTTGAACTTAAACAATTTAACAAAAAATAAAAATAAAAATCCAACAATAAAACACAGCTTAAAACAACACAGCTTAAAAACAGTACACAAAGGTCAGCAAAAGGAACAAGAGTTCTAAAAAGGGGAGGCCTGTCAGAATAATAGAGTCTTAATCTTGGTGGGGGGGATTCTCAAAAGCTGGGAAACCCTAAAATGATCACGGGGAGGGGGGGAGGCAGTGGAGCCAGGGCAGGAGGCATCTGGGTCTGGGGGATCTTGGAGAGCTGGATTGGGAACCTCGGCAGGCCAGACTTGGCCAGCGAGCCTGACGTTCCACACCCCTGCTCAACATAGATCAGGATCAGATTATCTTCACCCTTATGAGCCTGCCCAAGATTAGCATTGGAGGCCCTGCTCTTTGGCCAGTCTTTAAGCAATCTGTGGGTACCAGGGCCAGGGCCATCTCGTTGATGGCACCACAGCTGTGGAATTCTCTCCAAAAAACTCTCTTTCCCCATGTCTGGAGAGGCGTTGAAAACATTTTTGTTCCGGAAGACCTTTTATAATTGCTTCCGGTGCTTTATAGATCACTCTTGTTTTGTTGCAGGGATGGGGAACATGTCGCCCTCCAGATGCTGTTGGGCTGCAACACTCATCACCCTGAGGTATGATGGGAGATTTATTTATTATTACATTTATTTTTACATTTATATCCCACCTTTTTCCTCTTGCAAGGAACCCAAGGTGGCTTATATGGCCCTTCTCCTCTCCGTGTTACTCTCACAACAACCCTGTGAGGTAGGTTAGGCTGAGAATCAGTGACTGGCCCAAGTCACCACTGAGCTCCATGGCTGAGTGGGGACTAGAACCCGGATCTCCCCAGTCGTAGTCCAACAGCCTAACCACTACACCCCACTGGCTCTCCAACAACGCCTGGAGGGGCACATGTCCCCCATCCCTGTTTTATGGTTCCTTGGCTGCTGTGTGTGTGTGTGTGTGCTTGAGCGTGTGCGTGTTCTCTATGTGATATCTTTGAATGTGTTTTTATTGTTACTCTATTTTAATGTTGTGAGCCACTTTGCGGACTGATGTCAAAAACAGGGACATAAACTTAAATAAACAAAAGTTAAAAAGACGTCTGAAATTTACAGTTGGCCCACACAGGTTTTGACCCACCAACCCAAACACAGCTCACCAGCCACATACAGGGAGCTGTCAAATGCTTTACCCAAGCAGGAAGCAAAACTAGGAGTTTTACTGAGTTCCTGGAAGGCCAGCATATGAAGTGTAGACTGCACTGAAAGTTAGGCTAGTAGTCCTAGGGCAGAATTTCTGTGCCTTGCCTGCCTTCTGGTCCCTTCCTCCTGGCCTCCATTCAGGCACATCCTGATGTTCTACCAACAGCACCGGAACAAGAGAGAAGGCCTTCTCGGTGGTGGCCCAATTATGGAATGCTTTCTGCAGTGATGTCCACCAGGCGCCAACATTGTCATCTTTTTGATCCCAGGTTAAGACTTTCCTCTACTCCCAGGTATTTGAAAGCACATGATAAGAGTTTGAATGGGTCCTGCGAATTTCACTGTTGATGGTGCAAAACTGTTTTATATTCTTGTATGAAAATAGTTTTATATTACGTTATTATATTGTATTTGGGGTTTTTAAATCTCTGTTAAACCACCCAGGGAGCTCTGGCTATTGGGCGGCATGGAAAGGTAATAAAATGAAATTAAATTAAATATTTCGCAACAGGGCGCCTGTGACTAAGCTGTCCTGGCCCCAGCCTCTGTGGCTTTCAACAGGGCAATTTATTCTGACTCTCAGTTCACAGGAAAGGTTCCTTCGGATCCTTTTGAAGTAAAAAGTCAGCAGATGCCCATCTCGGCCTCCTGCAATCATCTCTGTGGCATGACTGGAGGGGCAGCCTGTCAGAAACCTGGCATTCAATACTCACTCCCTGAAACAAGGCAGAGTTGCCACAGTATGCAGCAGCTCAGACAAAAATCACGCCACTAATAAGAATCTCATTCCAAACCTGCCAAACCATCTGCAGGACTACTCAAGTCTTCTGCAAATCCAAGAACATGGAAAACTATCGTGAAAGATCTAGCAGACTGGGTAAATAAGGGGTGGGTGGGGGATGTTTACTCGTGTTAATTGGTCTTAACATACATTGCAACAGGAGCTGCTACAGCATATTGACTGAGAGCGCGAGTTCAAATCTCACCTCTGCCACAGACCCACAAGGTAGCCTTATGCAAGCCATTCTCTCTCACTCATCCTTCCTCCAATTCTGGAATATAGGGATAAGAATAGTGGCCTACCTAGGAAGGTTGTCGTAAGCTAATGGTTCCCAAACGGTGGTCTGGGGAACCCTGGGCTTTCTCAGAAGCCACCACTGCCACCCTTCCTATCCTGATCCCTCCTGCAAGCAGAGATCTCCCCACTGAGAGGGAGGGTGAGATGCCAGCTGAGTCCGGAGGGCCAGGGACACTGACTGCAGAAGCACTGGGCCCCAACACCATGCCTGAGCCCCACAACCAGGAACCCTTTGAGTTCGGGACCGCTGAGACAGACACCACTCACCCGCCTGAGATCGCATCCCCTGAGCCTCCACTGAGGGTCCAGCCTGCTCAAGCCCCTCTGGCCTCCCACTCCAGCCAGCCTACGTGCCTGGAGAGGAACAGCAGAGAAGCAACAGAGTGCTCGGCGCCAGGCCAGGGGGAGGGATGTCCCTTTAAGGCTTGGACACAGGGCAGCCCAGGCCAGGGGGTGCCAAAGGAGGGGGTGCTAAAGCTGAGCTGCAGACTTTGCTGGAGTCCCTTGCTGGCTCAGAGCTGTCCGAAGTCCTGCAGCTCCAGCCTGACCCTGCCTGCCATGCTGGGGCTGCTGCTTGCCTCGCGGGTTCCCACTCATGGTCAGAACATGACATGCTTCCCTGGCAATGGAGAGCTGCGGGGGAGAGATGGGCGCGATAGAGGGTCCCTGTGGAATGACCCCGAGGCTCAACGGCCCTGGAGAGCATCCCTTGTGAACCGAGTGTGTGCCCCACAACATTTCCAAGGATCCTCTTAGACCACGCAGGGGTTCTGTGTCAGACCTATGCGGGTTCCTTGGTAGATAAGTCAAAACGGGAGCGTGCTCTCTGCAGCTAGAAAAAAACACTGCTGCGAGGATGATTAAGATGGCATCTGCGACGTCTGTCATGGCTTAAGAAGGAGGGCCCTCTGAGCCTGAGCTTTCTAGTGGCAGCACCTCTGAGGAGGAGTCAAACCCAGTCCCCCAAGCTTCACAAGTGGGGCCCTCCACCTTGGATCCCACACTCTGTCCTCCCAACCCCCAGGAGGCACCACTGCCTCCGAGAAGTGGACCTCAGACTCTTCCAGGGGGCAGGGGCCATTCCCCAACCAGCTCCTCCTCCTCCTCGCCAGACCCTCACCCTCACCCCCCAAGAGAAGTCAGAGCCGGACAGTGTGACCTGTACTCATGCTAAGCTATTGTCAGGAATTCCCCCGTTGTCTTCTGAACCCTCCAATAGCCAGAATCAACAGTCAGACAAAAGGGGCTGCTTTCCAAGGCTTTATTTCCATTCAACCTAAGGAGGCTTACAGATGCTAATTGCCTGAGACTCAGAGGAACTACAAAGGGACAGCCTACCAGGGGTTTCTAAGACTTAGGATGACAGTTGGTCTCCATTTGGAGGAAGCGCAGCAACTCTCTGAACTTAAGGAGTAGGAGGGGAAATTCTCCCCCTTTCCTGTGGGGCCTCGGGGCGCAGCTGTTGAGGTCGAGCCAATCGGGCTGAGCTCCTCAGCTCAGCACCCGCAACCTCTCGCTTGTGCCTGCCATCTAAAAGCTCAAGTTGTCCCTGCCGTTCCCAGGAATCTGAGCGGGGGGGGGGGGGTCTCCCTCCAGCTGTGCCTCTGAAACCTGAAAGAGTTCCTCTCCCACGGATTGTATCTCCTCCTCAGAACCAGAGCTGCTTTGGGACGATGGGCTCAGATCCAACTCTGACAGCTATGTTTTCTGTTTCTCTCTAGTCCATTGGTGCCCACTCTGGGCCGGGGCAGGCTAGAAATGTGAAGGACAAAACACTTCCAAGCTGGACCCCCATGGACACCCAAAGGGTCGGCCATAACAAACGCAGCTCCTTCCCCAGCGGGGAGCGAGCCATCCTCTCAAGACCAGGGCACAGGCGGTCTGTTTTGCAAGTGGGAGGTGCCGAAGGCGGGGACGTCCCTGCTCGTCAAGGGGGGGAATATCACCATCGTGGCAGGATGGAAGAGCTCGCATTGCAGTGATCTGGACCACACCCAGCCTGCAGTTTAAATATAGATGTTGACTCGCTGGAGCGGCTGCTTCTCTTTAACCTTCAGATCGTAAATATTCCAAGAGAAAATTTCAAAAGCAGGGAGGGACGGAGGAGAGTGCACTTCTGAATCTATTGCACAGAAACCAAACCTGAGCAACCAATAATGCGCCCTGGGAGAAATTCCAACAAAGCAGCACAGGAAGGAGAATTGAATTACAATTGGCTACAGATCCTTAAGCATACAATACTCATCCAGTGGAAGTGAAGAAACAAGATGACCGTCGTGGTACCATTTGGAATGACCTGCTAGAGGGCAAGCCCAGCCAAGTCACCAGATGGCTACAGGTCCCAGCTAAAACCTCTCCAATGGATCCTTAAGGAGCTACAACTAGTCCTGAAGACAATGCTTCCTTCAGACATGCCTTAGAGCAGAGATAGGGAATCCTATCCGGCACACGGAGATTCCCCGTCCAGCCCGCAGCCCCCATCAGCTTCCCCCTCCAAGCGTTCCCCAAGCCCCCACTCCATGGAGATAGCAGGATTCCCCAGCGCTCCTCTTCCCCACTCAGCAGAGAGGATGAGGATATGCAAAGTGCTTTGGCTACCCCACATCCTCCCCAATGGGCACAGGTGCCTGTAGAGCAGGGCAAAGGACAACTCCTCCACCTGGTGCTCTAGTGGGGGCAGGGGAGGCGCTTTCCCCGGCCCACCCACAGGAAGGCTGGGTCCCTGACCAAACGATGCCTGGGGTGTAGTCCCACCCACTGACATCATCTGGCCTGCACCTGGGCCTCTCCCTGAAAACAGTGCCCCACCCCGTTTTAGTTGTACAGGCTTGTCCCCACCCACCTCTGAAATGGCTACCTGCCAGCAGCAGCGGGCTACTAAGAACCAACTCCTGCAAGAAACGCTGGTGCCAGTTCTGTCCCAGAATCTGCTCAGGCAACGCTATTACAGGACCAGGTAACGCATCACGGGCTGACTCAGCTGCCCCTCCTCCAGTGAGCCCCGTGACCTTCCACTGTTTACATCAGATACCGTCTGGCTTGGATCATATCCGGAAGAAGGAGAAACATCTCCCTCTGGCTCCATAAAATCATCCATGAAGTCCTCCACAATACAGAAACATCTCTCCATTGTATGGTTAAATCTAGTGCCGCCCACCCACGGTTAAGTCATTCAAGCCCTGGGCAAGTCACGCACCTTTCCATGACAGCCAAACATTCCTTTCGCCAGGTGAACCGACTGCCCCGCCGCAAGCGGAAGGTCCCAGAGGTAGCGGTGACCGGGGGAGGCGTCTGCCTCCATTCTGGTTCTTCTACTGGGATGGGGGCCGGCCTCATGCTTAATGTAGCCCCTGAAAAAGCAAAGCGGAAGACAAAAAGTGTTTCCCACCGAACGGAAAACCCCACTCCTCTTGTTAGCCTGGCTGGCGACAAAGATTCAGCTCCCAATAGGAACAGCACTCATTTCATCGGAAATCAAGATGGAGACGGCAGTCTGGGAGGACAAAGAGGTTCCCACCCACCCAGGAGTGGAGGAGCTGCAGACGCAGAAGTCAAGTCAACGAGCTCAATGAAGAGAGTGACATGCCTGCACGTTCTCTGCTTCAGGACCACCATTCTCTTGCCCCCAAATCTAGTTTCTAAGCAAAGGGCCACATTCTACAGGGCAAAATTCCTACACAGAAGGCACCACCTTGTAGGACTTTGGCGCAACACATGCGTAAGTCACAATATATACATTATCTATGAGCACATCACCCATCAACGTGACAAGTGGGGAGGGGGAAGGGGTGTCCCCTAGATCTCCTGGCTGTCCCTGCATGGGTGGGAGAAGGCGTCCTCCTGTGCTCTGTGCTGCTGAGTTTGTGCCTTCAGAGCCAGTGGATGTCCAGTATGACCAACTAGGCGATATGAGACAGAAATTGGGGTTTGCAGATGGAGATGATGCTCCTCTGCACATGCACCCCGGCCATTCTTACTTCCACAGGACTTCCTATACAACAGAGGACAAGAGATCACCCTGCACTCAGAGAAAGGTGAGCTCACAGAAAGATAATCCTGACCAATCAAGGGATATAAGAGGCTGTCCCTTTCTCACTCATAGTGAGAAACCTTGCTTTTTTCCCTTTTAAAAATAATCATTTTATCCAGATGAAAATGTATGCAGATTTAATCCGAGCCCATACAATTAAGTCAGTACATTTATAACGTACATCACTCATATACCCCCTTTATCTCTCCCTCCCTCCCTCCCTCTCTCTCATCGTTGTCTACCATTGTGATAGCACTGGCTTCTCCCTTCTTTGCACCTGTTCCCTTCACCAGAACCACATATTCCTTCTGCCTAACATGTAGTACATTTTTATTCTAGTTTTTTGCTTGTGAGCAGCTGGAATGTTCATGAACATTCCTTATCACCTCAGCAGCTGAGCCAATGTCTCATTTCAGTATATGAACGCCAAGATTCTTCTAGCCAATAGCGATAAAGATTTCAAATGCCGCAGTCTATATCCACCACGGGGTTTGTTTGTCTTTTATCAAGCTTATCTTATCTGGGGAACAGAATAGCAAACCCCAAAGCCACAAAGCACATGCTTTTCATGTACAAACTCCACATCAGAACACTGGTCACGTGAGCCAACCATCTGACCCAGTATAAGGCAAATCCTGATATGATAATTATAGAAACAAAGCACTCAACTCTGAAGGCACTTCTGGAATAGATTCATGGTGGATTGTGGGTTGTTTTTAAAGAAACCCTGTGCAAACACATGCAAAATATTCAGAAGAGTATCTGCAATGTGAAGGGTGCCTTTGAGGTATCAAGTAGGCCCCCTTCTCTCAGGAGATCCTTCACACTCTACTTCAAAGCCAAACGGGGAAGAGAATGAGTTTCTGCACTGCTTAGCATCCAGGTAACAGATGAAAAGTAAATTCTATAAGGCAAGGATTTCAAAGATGCTTCTTAGTTAAAAGGAAGGCCATGCCAAAAAAAAAATCTATACAATTTTCTTCTGCCATACGTCTGCTTTCATGTAAATCACTTATAGACAAGGATGCTTTCAGAATGTAAAACACACTTTCCCCTGCCCCACCGGCCTCGGAGTATCAGCACTGTGGACGCAAAAGAGCCATGTGGCTAGAAGATGAGCGAGCTTGGCTGCAACCCTGAAAGCGCTGCTGGTTCAAGGCTCTCTTCGGTCCAGCATTTGGTGACTCCCTCATGCTAATCGCCTGTAAATGGAGAGGGGTATCCTCACCCACGGCAGCACCATCTGCAACCCGCTTT
Organism: Heloderma suspectum; assembly: GCF_057233095.1. Classification (NCBI taxonomy): domain Eukaryota; kingdom Metazoa; phylum Chordata; class Lepidosauria; order Squamata; family Helodermatidae; genus Heloderma; species Heloderma suspectum. The sequence goes on from NC_139458.1 coordinate 435,509,516, forward strand.
TCAAGGAAAGGGGAGAAGGTGAGAGGCTTTTTCGTTTAGAAACAAGACAAATCTGAGGGGACTGGATGGAAGTTTAGAAAAATGACCAGCGGGATCGGCAACAACATGTTGCAGTGTGAAGCGCTGTTGCTCAGGATGGCAGCCGCTCCATTCCATCCCCACACCTGAGACCCAGTCAGCATTTTCTGGCCACAGAACACACTTAGTCCTGAGTGGGCTGTTTTTGGTGGTTCACCCACCCTAGGGCTTTTTCCCTAAAGCTTTTTCGTACGTTCACAGACCTCCAGGATTGCCCTTGTCCTGGTCTGTTGATCCCTCCCTCTTGCGTGTGGGTGATGCTGCTTTGACTACGTAAGCCAGCAATCTTTGCTATTTTTTAAAACGGCGGCCACTTTGGTTCTAGGCACTGCTGCCAACGCCTGCTGGAGGGCTTTCCCAGGCCGAGGGGGGCCTCTCCCGCCGCCCCACCCCCGGTTAAGCGCTGTGCACCGGACTCGGCTGGAGGCCTTGTTTGGCCACCCATCCCACTCCCCATCATCCATGCAAGGCTTCATCTATCAGTCATCAGGCGGGCAAATTCTGACAATTTCACCTGGTCCTTGGACTGGGACGGTTCGTTTTCTCGCCACTGAGAGAGTGCTCTGCTCTGCTGAGTGCTGCACACTCTCCCAGCGCAGGTCCACATGGCTTTCTCTCTCTCTCTCACCCGCACATTCAGTGCTCCAGTGCTGCAGCTAGCCAATCACATTGTGCTTTGGCTCTGGAGCTCCTCCCCACCACAGCTAATTGGTGAAGTGCTTTCTTTCTCCCCCCAGCCACCTTACGGCTGAGGAGTGGCAGGTCTCCTGACCCCCCCACCCCCGAGGCCTCCTCCAGCAGCCCGGATCACAGCAGCTGGCCCCCCGCAAAAGCAAACAGCATGGCCATGCGAGAGTCCCTGCTGGGAGGGAGCAGAAAGAGGGGGGACAGCAGGGTGGAGAGCTGCCCTTGCAGTGACTGGGAGCTGCCAGCAGCCTCGGGCCCTGCAGTGAAGAACATTGGCATAAGCAATGAGGCTTGCAAGCCCCCTGAACATGGGAAATGGAAAGAATGCTGCTGTTCTGTTCAATTTCAGTTTTGATGTAGACAACGGACGTTGGGGAAAAATGTGAACATTCCTCCTCTCTGAGCATGGCCTTGAAGACTGTGTGTGAAAGGAGGGGATGTATGGATGTGTGCGAACTGTGGAGGTGGAGTGTGAATGCCAGAGTGGATGGATGGATGTGAATGGGGACGTCCCCGCCCACTTTTGGCTTTGGCCCCACCCCCTCCCCCTCCCCAAGGAAATGCAACCCTCAAACTTAAAGAAAGGTTCTCCCCCCCACACTACGTCGCTCCACTCTTCTGCGCCAATACCAGCTCAACATCTCAAGTAACTCCATTTTCATCATCTTAAATAAGAAGTTTCCAGCCCTCATGGAGGCCAAGATGGGTTTGAAAGCATGTGGGCAAGCCAGAGTAAAGCCTTAGAAGCTGGAGAAGGAAAAGCAAGGTTTGACCCTTAAAGGCGGCCTAAAAATAATTTTAAATACATAAATGGCTGAGTGAAACACCCGGCAGTCATCAGAGCTGGTGTTCAAGGTCCCACACAGCTCCCCTGCCCATGAGTAGCAGGAGGCTGCAATCCTAAACACACTTTAGGAGAGCAAATCCTACTGAATTCAGTGGGACTTACTTCTGTGTGAGTATTCTTAGGCTCGTGCTGTAAGGCACATAAAGCAGTGGTAATCACATGCAAAACACATAGAGGTTGAGTCATTCAGCTCTTCTCGGGCAGGAGTTGGGTTGCCTCGTTGTAGCAGAAATGTTGATTTTTCTTCCCAGCCCTGGAAATAACAGGCCACCTTGGGGGGGGGGGGGGCACAGGGCGCGCAGACCTGGCTGCAATCTTTGGAGCTCTGTGGGGCTGGGGAAGTTGTCTCCTGGGAGCTGGAGGGGTCTCCCTTCCTCCACTCGTGTCAAATGCAGCCATTAACGGTCAAGCAAAACAGAAAGCGAACCTGAGCCCAAGGAAAATGCCCTGGCATTTCTGTGAGGAACACAGGCAGTCAGAATGGCTTGTTGCAAGCCAAAGCCAGCACATCTCTGAGTCTACCCAAACCTGCAGCGTCCGAGAGAGAGACAGAGAGAGGGGCGGGGGGAAATGCAGCCAAGGTTACTTGCTCATCCTCTCGCAAGGACCAGCTAGCTCTTTGCCAACCAGACTAATCAAGTCAGTCCTAATGAATTAATATCCCAGATGTCGAAGCGTGGGCACTCCACGATCCATCAGGGTGACACGAGAGTCTACCAATGCAACAGGGCTCTGGCCCAAGTCCAAAACACAGAGTAGCCAGGGGGATTGGTGCACTCTACAGAACCCCTGTGGGAAGGACTCCTGGAGGAGTAGCTCCATCAGCTAGCGGACTCATCCATGGGCTAGTGGCCCAAGGGCGACCCCTGTCTCCCAGGAAGAACAGTGCAGTGAGGGGAAGACCGACCTAGCCCCATATATTGGCCAGAGAAGGGGCAGCTCTATGGAGCTTGTTCCACCTTTCCGTGCCAGAAAGAACACCTGTAAGACCTTCGTAAGAAAGAACTAACGCCAAGTTTGCTTTTTTCCTCCTCCTTCCCAACCCCTTTCCTTTTGCATCGTGCCTTTAGATAGTAAGCCTGAGGGCACAGACTGCCTTACCCCGTGTATGCTATTCTCGGAGCCTTTTTCAGTTGAAGGCCAGTGTGAAAATGCTTTAAATAAAGACATATCAATGGGCAGTGGGCAGAAGTAAATGGAATTTCCAGGTGCAGAGGCTGTATACCTCTTGAACCAAAGATGTGGGGTCAGTCCATGGGGGAGGGCCATGACCTTCATGTCAGAACGCTAGAGCAGATGGACCTTGATATGATCCAGCAGGGCTCTTTTTAGGACCTTTATTTACATCAGGCATGGAGAACCATTTTCAGCCTGAGGGCCACATTGCAAAATGGGAAAGGTCTGGGTGGGGGGGGTGCATTCCACTTGTCATCACCACCATTTCCAGCCTACTCACAAGTAGGCAGGACAAGGCTTGTTAAAGTCAACTCAGATATAAGGAGGACCAAATTACTCAGCAGGCCTTTCAAATAAAATGCCAGATACCAAGCCTCTGCATGTCTACTCACAAGCAAGCAGCTTTCCTGCCTTCAAAATGCAGGCTTCAAAATCTTTGCAACAGCTGGATTCTTTGCAGGGTATTTAAAGGTTAACTGCCTTTAAATACCCTGCTATCTCGCATCAGTGATTGGAGATAACAGCAAAAGAAGCTTGAGGGTTGCATGGGAAACCCTTGAGGGCCACATCCAGCCTGGAGGTTCCCCATCCCTGATTTTTACACACACACACACACACACACACACACAGATGCACCTCATAAAAATAATACAGGGGTGATGTAAAAGTTCTCAGTTTTTGAGGAGAAAGCAATTACCTCGTAAAATCCATATTAAAATGGGGACCCTGGAAGCTGCCTTATAGAAGGTCAGCTTTCCAGCACCTCAGGCAGACAAAGGTATTTTCCATCAGCTGCTAACTGATCCTTCTACCTCGACATGCCAGAGATCGAACCTCGTGTGGGACCTTCTACATGCAAAGCAAGGGCTTTGCCGCTGGGCTAGGTTCCCTCCACAAAATACAAATCCAGGTATGTACTCTAGAATTAATCTTGAGCTAACTCTTCACTCCCAAGTGGTTTGACAACTCTGAGGCTAATCCCCCCAAGCAGGAGAACGCATCTCCTCCCTTTGGTTACTCAGGAGGAAATGCCACCCCCACCCCAGGTTCTTCCTGCCAGACCCAGAGATGAAAGGAAGATGGGCATCTATAAGCAGGTTAAAAAGATGTTCATATCTGCCCTGCTTAAATAGTGCTGCTTCATTTCTGCGGGGGAGATACAATGCTTCCTACTTTTCTAGCACAGGATTACCAGCGACAGAGAAAAACCACCTACTGGCAGACAGGTTGGACTCTTTTAGGAAATGCATCCATGTGACAGTGTCAAGTTACAAAAAAGAAGGGAAAAGGTGCTGGTTTGCTTTGGTTTTGGAAGGTCTGAGGGCCAAAAATGAAAGAGCAACTCAGGGGAATGAAGGTTCCTTGCCTGGAGTCTGATTAGCAAGGCGAAGCCTGGGGCCTCAGCGGATGTGGAGGCCACGGTGTGAGCCACAGTGTCGTTCCAAAGCAGCCTTGCCTACCCTGACCCCCTCCAGATGTGTTGGACTGCAGCTCCCATACATCCTAGCCAGCATGATTGGCCATGCTGGCTGGGAATTATGGGAGGCGAAGGTCCAACACATCTGGAGGGCACCAGGTTGGGAAAGGCTGTTCCAAAGCATCATCCCTGCTTTGACTGGGAGTTGCCCAATAACATTTTGTCCATACCGTTGTGCATCGCCTGTTTCTACCCTTAAGGCACCTGGCACGTACCCGTGGTAGGATTGCCCAAGGATTAGTCTCAAGCATATACAGAAGCGCCTCCCAAAATCATAGTGTTGGAAGGGATCTCAGAAGTCAGCCAGCCTCTGTTTAAAAAACCTGAACCATCCAGAAGATCTCTGACAGCAGTACCTTATCAAGAATGCTATGGTAGTGGCTTTCCTACATCAGCAGGGGATTGGGCAAAATGACCTTTGAGGTCCCTTCCAACTCTTGTTTTCACCCTGACTTCTTCAAGGGTTAAAACTGAACTTCCACCTTCCCCTGGCTCATACACCAGAAGGGCAAAACACACACTGGGCAGACTGATGGGACCCATCCCTTCTGAAATTGCTGCAAGACAGGTACTATCTAAAGTGCACAATGGCTGGTGCCCTGTACAGGAATATGTGAGCCACAATAAATTCCTGGGATGTTGCCCGGTCTAGGGATGTCAGAAAAATCCATTTGGGGGATGGAGCTGGATTTACCTAGGGTTTACCTAGGTTCCCCCCCGAAACTTCGTTCCCGTTTCCCCTATGGCACCTAACTCAGGCTGCAGCAAGTCGGGCCAGTTCACAGATTTTCAAGGCATTTTGTGCATTGTTTTGACATGTTCTGCAATCCGCGCAAATCTCTGAGCAATTTGCACAAATCGCAGAACCTGTGGAAAAAATGTTCCCAGAGTTTGGGATAAAGCCCGCCACTCAGCTCACAGATGCAAATTGAGTTGTGCATGCTGCAGAACTCCATCAAGGCCAAAAAGGCCCCAAAAACGGATGGCCCAGTGGCAGACATTCCTAGCCCAGCCTCTCCTTCCCATTCTTGTTTCATTGGCCAACTCAGCAGCTCACCTGGGGCCCAGTGGCTGCCCCATTCCAGTTCCTCCCTCTCTGCCCTTGAAAAGAGGTGCAGTCCTGGGAAGGAGGGGACGAAGGAGCACTCAGGCAGGCGGCAGGCCACCCAACAGACACCAGCCAGGAGCGTGAGATAGATTGGAAGGCCAAGGGAACAGCCATGGTAGCCTAATGAGAACTGCAGAGTTTTTGAAGGGTGTGTGGGGAGAGAATATGCTACCCTAGAACAAGGCTTTGCACCACAGGGGGTCGAATACAATTATATCTTCTGCAGGGCACATTGGGGAAACTTCTGGATCGAAAGGTGGGACAGAAATCAAAGAAGGATGCTGTCCTTTTAACCACTGTGTTCCTTACACTAGTGTTTTAAAAAAAAGAATAGTGCCACCCACTGGCAACCAAACAAGGTAACCAGACAATGCTGTTAAATGCACTTTAGAGTGTTCAGTTAACCCCGGCGCTCTTGAAATGGCCTCATGCTAATGGCTCCTGGTTTCACTGGAATGAACAGCTCAACCCCTATCCACCCATCTCACAACAATATGGGAAAACCCTGTCCCATTTCCAAGGAATACAAGACTCTTGTGCTGCCTGCCCCAATCTCCTCCAACCCCCATCCCTGAGAATGGACTGTGACCAGTGTGGGTGGGTGGGTGGGTGGGGAGGGGGGCTCCATGCCGATTGAAGCATGATGAAGCCAACAACACTCACAGCCGCCAGGCAAAAGGTTTGGTTCAGAGGGAACAGCCGGAGTGACTCGGCTTGGTTTTGTTTACCGGGGTTTGTTTTCTCAAGCTGGTACCATCGGTAAAAGGCCCTTTTCTTTTGCTCGCTCAGGTCCGATCCCTGCTGCAACAGCCAGTGGGAGATCCGGCTCTGACTGATACCTGCAGGTGAGAGAGAAAGAAAGGAAGGTGGAAAGCAGCGGCAGCAGCATTTCTCTCCCCCAGCCCCAGCCCAGCTGTTCAGTTAACCTGAGCAGCGCTCGGCAGAGAAACCTAACGCTGCCTGCAAGCGTCACGCCTGGTGTGGAATAGGGCACTCCCAAAATATCAACCCTTCTTTAACGAAATGAAAGCCCAACAAGTTCCTAACCTGAAAAGCACCTGGGAGCCTCTGATGACATATCAGATGAAGGAAGAGAGCCCAGGTTCAGCGGCAGCAGTGGTTGCAGTGGATAGGTCTGATGTCTGTGGAGCAGTGAATCCACTCCGGCCTTCAGTCAGAACCAGCCAGAACTCTAAAGGAGCTATTCAAGGTGCACCCTGGATAGCTCCTTTAGAGTTCTGATTGGTTCTGACTGAAAGCCAGAACGGATTTGCCGCCCCACTGACCCTGGAGCGATCAGCCTCCACTGCATGGTTGCGTAGGCGCATAGCACTGGAACAGCCCCAAGGGCGTCCCTCTAGCCAGAAGAAAGAGAGCTGTCTATTCCCAGGACCCCACTTTGAGGGCACCCGCTACCCACAGAGCCCTGTTTGTCAGGAACATGTGAAAAGGCTTCCTCCTGTGCTGCCCCAAACCGTGGCATGCGCTCCCTCCAGAACTACCATCGGCCCCCACTCTCTTGGCTCAGTGGCAGAGCACACGCCTGACATGTGGAAGGTCCCAGATTCAATCCCCACGACCCCCAGTAAAAACAAACAAACAAAAATGGGTAGCAGGCGATGGAAAAGTCAGCTGCCTCTGCCCACGACCCTGAAGAGCTCCTGCCAGTCAGAGTAGGCAACACTGGGTCAGACGGACCAATCGTCTGATCTAATATAAGGCAAGGGTGGGGAACCTCAGGCCCAGAGGTTAGATCCAGCTCTTCTGGGGTCCCGATCCAGCCCATTTGACCGACACCCCCTTCCACTGGCCCTGCCCTTTCCCCCTCAACCATGGATCGGTCAGTGGTTTCACCGCTTCTGCACTGTTTTTTCCCCCATTCTAAAAGGTTGAAATGCCTCTCCTATGGCAGAAAGAGCTTTCATCTAAAATATGCTGGGCTGGTTTTGTTTTTTTGGGTTTTGTCTCTGCCCCTTTTGCCTTCAGCCCTGCCCACCACTGTAATCCCCCCCCCCCCCGAGAGCTCCTCTGAAACTGAATCCAGCCTTCAGGCTGAAAGGAGTTCCCCATACCTGGTATACGGCAACTCCAGTCTAGTTGATTATACGAGAGGTGGACCAAAGGTAGATCTTCAGATGTTTTGGATGCCAACCCTCAGCATTCCTAACTATTGGCTATGCTGGCAGGGATTTATGGAAATCTACTGGAGATCTACCTTCTGCCCACCCCGGATTACAACTCACACCTGTAGCAGCACACCATGGACTGTGTGAAGGAATGCCTTGAAGGTGTACATCAAACGATGACCATTATAAAGGTGGGGTGGGATGGGGGGGCAGTCTTTTCCTGGTCACACAGCTTGGGTGTCTTTGGGACAGAATACACTCGCCACGTATTACAAATATGCCCCCCATTTTTTCATATAAAAGGCTCTGAGCTCTCCAGTTGAAGAGACCTAATTTTCAGATGACATTATTGTGATTAATTGCTCTGACCGCCTGCACAGATAGATGGGGCCAGTGGGGAGGAGGGAAGAGATAGACAGAGCAGGATAGCGGCTTACAGGACATTATGAACACGTCCACCAGGAAATGGAATGACTCACTCGGCCGTTCATTTTGCGCTGGTCAGAACGATCCGGCCAGGCACGCGCAACACCCAGCAGTAAACAGCAGCCAGTCACTATTCATTTCTGGCTGGATCAGAAACGCTGCCTGGGAGCAGAATGAGAGAAGCAGCCGTATCTTCAAGAGAACCTGACCTGATGTCCCTCTATCACACGTAAAGAGAAGGAGGGAGTATTTTCCTAGAGCATTTTTTGCACTCGGATTTAAGCATCAGAGTAATGGCGGTGGTGGCAGGCAGGAGCGATACATCTCTACACGGCCCTTTTTGCCTGTGAGATACATCTGGGTGCTGATCAGGGTGAACTAGAAAGACCCCACTCCTGCAATTCCATCTCCCCCACCGCCCCGTCTGTTCTCAACACGCATTATTCTCCAATCTCACCTCTAGAGGGAGTGAGCATTAAAGAAAGAGCTAAATCACTACTGGGGTGTTCTGCACAAGCTATTATTAGTTGCTGGTCACACCCATCATTCGCCTGATCTGTATATTATTAATAGCAGGCCCAACCCATCAGGGTCTTCTTTATCATACAACAGAAACCTTTAACTCTATAAATACATTTCAGGTTGGGGAAGGCTGAACTAGATGGTCTCGTGCCATCTCTATGTGTCATACCCCACCCTGAAATCTGATCTGATGAATGTTTTAGATAACCTAAAGTCATGATTGGTACTGCAATTATTACTGGATTTATCCTCTCAATTAAACTGATGTAAAAGCTTTTGATCAATTAAAAATATGTCTCTGATGAATGAGGTAGCGAGATTGTTATATTTATAAAAGTTTTGGTGGAAGAGGCATTCATCTTAGAAGAGGCATTCTTCCTCCTCCCCCTCCTCTCTCCCAAAAGTAATGCCTCTTCTAAGATGAGGCCCATTGTAACATGTGGATGCATTATCTAAAAACAAAAAAGGATGCTTCTTCCTCCTTCAGAACTGCATTATTCATGTGCAAGTTTGTGCAGATTTAATCCCTCTATGAACACAATCCTATGCATGTGTAGATAGAAAAAAGTCCTACAACTCCAGCCAGCACAGCTGGCTGGGGAATGCTGGGAGTTGTAGGACTTTCTTCTGTCTAAACATGCTTAGGATTGCACCTTAAATCAACATCAGCGGAGGGCCCTGGTAATGCCAATTCTCTCTCTTCCTGTCCATCTGGCTCCTAACTCAACCCTGGAGCAAGGGAAGGAAGTTAATATTTTCCACCAGGACTAAAGAAGTTAATATTTTCCACCAGGAGTAACATGCATGCACATATGTGTGAGCATGCATGTTAATTCTGAACATACCATGAAAGCTTGACTTTGCAAAGCCGTCTGCCTGCCACTTGGTTAAATGTTTGTACTAGGCAGAGGAGATGCCGACAATATCTACAGTCTGGCTGGAAATGATCTTGCATCTCAAGGGCTCCTCTACCACTGGGGAACATACTTCCTTAGGGATCCATCACAGTTCAATTCCTGTTTGGACTCCGATTCTTTCATAAGAACAAAAGAAGGGCCCTGCCGGACCAGACCAAAGGTCCATCAAGTCCATTCTGTTCACACAGTGATCAACCAGTTGCCCACAGGAAACCCACAAGCAGGACACGAATGCAGCAGCGCCCTCCCACCCATGTTCCCCAGCAACTGGTGTACACAGGCTCGCTGCCTCTGATACTGGAGGTAGCACATAGCCATCAGGACTAGTAGCCACCGATAGCCTTCTCCTCCAGGAATTTGTCTAACCCCCTTTTAAAGCCATCCAAGTTGGTGGCCATCACTACATGTCGTGGTAGCGAGTTCCATAGTTTAACTATATGCTGTGTCAAGAAGTCCTTCCTTTTATCTGTCCTGAATCTCCAACCAACAGGCCTCATGGGATGACCCCACTGGGTTCTAGTATTATGAGAGAGGAAGAAAAATGTCTCCCTATCCACATTCTCCACACCAGGCATAATGTTGTACACCTCCATCATGCCTCCCCTTACCCTCCTTTTTTCCCAAGCTAAACAATCCCTGCTGTTGTAACCTTCCCACTCCAGCCCCTTGATCATTTTAGTTGCCCTTTTCTGCATTTTTTGTTGTTGTTTTAATATCATGTTTATTCTTTTGCATATATATGTTTTATTACTTCAACTGCAATTCTGTAAAGCGCCCCAGAACCTGATGTAGAAAAGCATGTAGAAAATAAATCAATAAATACAGCTAGACTTGAAAAAGGTATGGGGTGCAAGTTTAGTTTCTACAGCATTTATATGTGAATGGGGAATTCAAGGGGAGTTATCCCCCTTTCCTAAAACTGTTATTAGGAAGCCCTTGAAAACCGACAGGGTAGAAACTGAACTACAACAAATAAAATCCTGTGAAGTAAACCACTGTTTCTCCCACTTTGTAGATGGGGATTTGAGGTCAAAGGCTGCTCAGATGTAATTACATCCTATGGCTATCACGTCTGCACAGCAAAACAGCATGTGTCTGCATGTGCAATACATAATTTATTTTTTCAAAGAAATAATAATAAATAATAATGTGTTTATTTAATGCCGTTTTATTCCACTTCTCAGCCAAAGAGCTTTGCAGACTGGCTTCCATACACCAGCAGTAAAAAGACAGCCCCTGCCCACAGGCCTATAATCTAAAAAGAAAACACAAAAGGAAAAAGAGATGGGGAGGGAAGGGGGGAGGAACCAAGTGGTCTTTCAGCAGGGCTGGTGGAAAGGCCCTGCTTCCCATCTCATGTATGCAGCCAAACAGACACATGGGAAGCCATTGTGAAAAGACACCAATGCTCCCGAGGCCACCAAGCCCATGGAGGTGGCAGGATTTGATTCCAGGTCTCTCAGATTGAACCCTGCTATGCTATCTACCAAAGTAATCTGGCTTCTATTAACAGGTTCCCATAATTTGGGTCAACCAAGCATGTCTTCCTGAGCATATCCTTCACGCAACGCATGCGGCAAGGGTGCATAAAGAAGCAGTGATGATGAGTGCTCTGGAATGCACCCTCTTCCAAGGTTCAGCAGGACTCGAACATTTTCAGAAGCAATGCCAGTCCTATGAACGGGTCTTGCACAGAGTCTGGCCAATGGTCCATCCAGCCCAGGACGGCCTCGTCTGACAGGAAGCAGCTCTCCAGGTTCTTCTCCAGCCCTGGTAGCTGCAATCTACTTAACTGGAGATGCTGGGGACTGAACCTAGGACCTCCTGCGTGCAAAGCATGCGCTCCACTGAGCAATGGCCCCTTGCGCATATTTTGTTTGTCCGCCTGCTGTATTTAATGGCTGGAGACGAATAGGGATGATTACAACGAAACATTCTGTAAAAGGGTGCCATCCGATTTAGGAATTGTATCATTTGTAAGTGAGATCTGAATCAGGAAGGTTGCAGTGTGAAATGCTCCTGTTCACGGTTCCAGCCTGGCGTGCCCACTTCCAGGGTACTCTCCATTCCCCCTCCCTCTAGCCCCGCCCCCTCACCCATCAGACAACATCCCATGCTGACTGAGCACCCTCAGTCCTCATTCAGCTGTTCTGAGGGGCAGATCCCCCTTTATGGGGGGTTTTGTGCTTCTGTTCGCCCCCACACCCCCAAGCCTGGTGAGCCCTCTCTCCTGTGCACAGATGCTGCTGCTCTGGCTGCATCAGGACCAACATTTGGAGAACCACTTTCAGTAGGATCCCATCATGGCAGAAGAAAAACAAACCAAAGTGCCTATCCAGAGGGGCTCACAACCAAAACCTCAGCGGTTAATGAGAAAAAGGGAAGGGAGGGGTAGTGTCAGCCTCATTCAGCTTAATAAGATAGGGTGAGTTATAGATCTAATAAAATAAAGCAGTATGATTAAACATCCGTTCCAGCTAAGTGCCAAAAGGGCTGCCCGTCTCCCTGAAGGTACCTAGTCCAAAAGATAAGCCTCATCTCCCCACACTGAAAAGGCAGGCAATAGGGTCAGCCTTTCCCAACCTGGCACTCTCCAGGTGGGTTGGAGTACAACTCCCATCATCCCAGCCAGGACATCACAGGCATGTTGGCTGGGGATGCTTCGAGTTGTAGTCCCACACATCCAGAGGGTGCCAGGCTGGGTAAGGCTGCTGTAGGTGACGTTCACCATGTGTGACTTCAGAATTAAAAATAGAGCCGTTTCAGCTTGCGCCAAAGCACTTGATGTTTGTTACAATAGTATGCACACACACGCGCGCGCGCGCACACACACAATTCCTACTAGCATAAACCACGTAGGGGAAAAAGATCAAGCAGGCCGAGCAGTGAGGCGGAGGTGTGTGTGGAGGGGAAGAGAAGAAGAGACACTGATTCACTGGGGAAGTTTCATGACGTGCGGGACAATGGGTCTTAAATCAAAGGCATACATTATCATGACTAAGCTGACAGATCTGCACCGCAATGCAGAACGCCGAGTGATATCCCAACATCTGCGCTGGCAGACGAAGGTGGCGAGACGGCGGAGCAGCAGTGCCTTGGGATGGAAAAAGGGCCAGGCTTTTTGAGTTCTTACCTGTTACCTGCGCAACGACGGCTTGCGAAATCCTCCGGTTGGCCAGGAAGCCTTTGATTTCCTCTTTTATCACGCTGCTGTCCCTCCTACCAAAATGGGGGTGGAGGGGTGGGGAGGACAAATGAAGAGAGAAAGTCAGGACCACAGTAGAACCTGAAGATGCATTTATGGGGAGGGGGGGAAGGGTTGATATATCACTCTCGCCAGCAGACATTTCTTTTAATCAGTGTCATCGGTTGATCAAAGCATACAAGGAGGAGAATGGATGACTCACGGCCTGTATAAATTCATGCAAGCCATATGGAATGCACAAAGTTTCATTACAGGGGAATGAATAAATCTCTCCCACCAGCATCTTAAAAAAGAAAAAGCAGCAGTGGGAAATTCGGTCATAAAACAAGGCTCATGGGAACACAGCCCAATGGAGCATCAAAGCAAAAGTCACATTTTGACACCTTGGGCGTAAGGATACCCCCCCCCCCCTGCAGTGTTCCCACAGGCCTTTGCCATGGCCATGCAATCTGGTGGGGTGGACAAGGCCGGGCTTACCAGATACATGGCATGGCCATGGAATTCAAAATGGAGCTCTCCCAACCCCACCAACAAAACTAGATTCCTTGCCTTCCTCCATCTAAGAGCTGCTTGAGAAACGTGAAGTTGCCATATACAGAGTTTGACCACTGGATCCATCTAACCCAGCATTGGCTGGATTCACACATAATGGTAAACCATGGTTGATGTTAACCACAGGTTGTTGCTTTAGCCACAAATTGTCTTGCAGATGAGCAAACGGCAGCTAATTTACCCTATTTCTGGTTTGTTTCTCTCCTGCCCATTTTGCCAGCCTTCAGAGCGGTTTCGTTTTCAGGCTACTCTTTCTGAGTACCTCCATTTCAGGGCGGACAGGGTAGTGATTGTTGTAATTTAGAGAGCATAGGGAGGGGAGTTTGTAGGTGATCCCTAGGAGAAGGGAGTGGTGCCGGCAGCAGAGACAGGAGCTCCAACAGAAGCTACTCCTAAATAGATCTATCTGGTAATAAACAATATTAACTTTTCTGTTGTGAGACCTTCATATGAAAGAACCCCTAACTCAGGGCTGCAGAACCTCTTTCCCACCCCAAGTGTCAAATTCCATTTCAGAGAAGCTCTCGGAGGCTGCATTGCACTTTTGGGTGGGTCCAAAAAAACCAAAAATATCAGCATATTTTACCTTAAGCGCTTACCGCCAGTAACGAAGTCTTGGAGAGACATCTGCACCTTTTAGAATGGGGAAAAAGCAGCACAAACGCCAGAAAACCACCAATCCAGTGGGGGTGGGGCCAGGAGAAGAGGCGTGCCCTTCTGGGGAACCCAAGAGGGCCAGCTTGGGACCACTGGAGGGCCAGATTCGGCCCCTGGGGCCTGAGGTTCCGCACCTCTCCCCTAACTTATTACATGGTGTCAGAAGTGGAGGCCAAAGCAGACTTCTGAAGCAGGGATAGGGGCTGCTGAAGATTGGGGGCAAGAAGAACCCCACCCAAGAACTTGATGCCTGCTTGCACCCTAACAGCACAAAGGTAATTGTGGAGCTTTTGCAACCCCCATCCAGCCTACGGATGTCTGGGAATGTTACAGAAAACTGGAGAAAATTCAGGCAAGTGCAAACAAGCCAGGGAATAAACCACAGTTCTGGGATGACAAGCCATGGTTTAGACATGTCAGAGTTCGCAAGCCAGCAACAAACCATGGCTTTTATTTGTGGTTTGCAGCTGCTTCACAAACCATGGTTTGTTTGTGGGGATGGGCTCAGACACAACGACAAGCCAGATTTCAACAAACCACACCATGGCTTAGAGTTCTGTGCACACCAGGCCATTGTCTACTCTGACTGGTAATGGCTCTCCAGGGATTCAGACAATGGTCTTTCCAGCCCAGCTAGCCAAGACACCCTTTATTTTGGGGGTGGAGGTGGGGGGAATCAAACCTGGGACCTTCTACGTGCAAGGCATTTAGCTATGGTCTATGAGCTATGGTCTCTGAGCTATCACTGTATCAGGCTGGGGAATTAAAGTGCCAGGGGCAAAGATCAAGGCAAAACAGGAGAAAGACTGATTGAGGGAGGCACTAGGCTGGGCAAGGAGGGTGAAAGAAGGAGAAGCCACAGAGGGCAAAGGCTATATAGATGGGGTAAGGAAGGCAGACTTGGTTAGCCAAATGCGTTATACACAACTAAGCACATAAGTCTTGCATGGGCCTATCAAATCCACTCTGGTTACCAATCCAAAGCCTGCTGGGATCCTGCTTGAGCATAAAAGGGAGACCACTAGAACAGAGCTAGGGGAATGGATAATGCGCTGAATGGATGGCCAGAGAAGGACCTCAGAGCAGCCAACAGTGGCGGGAGCACTCTCAAGGTCTAACACAGGAACGCATGTGGTGAAACCACGATGGTGCGTGTGGTCTTTTTGGTAAAGTGAATGCTCCGACCCCAGATAGGCAGGTGGCAAAATCTCAACCTGGACTCTGTATGTTCCAGGAGTCTGTACATTTCTAGCCCTTATGGCCATAAAGAGATGCCCAAACCTTCCTTGGGCACTGCCTGGTGAAATCTCACATCACTAGAAGGCGGATTCAGGGTCTTCCATGACACTTTGCTCTGCCTTTATTCTGGCAAAATCAGAATAAAAATAGTTTCTCTAAATGCAGAAATATGATCATTTGTATCATCTATGCATACTGCTGAATTCATATTCCAGTGTGTATGTGTGTGTGTGTGTGTGTTGATCAAATCCAGGTTTGATCAAATGCAGAATTTTAATTATTTGTTTATGGCTGAATAGAGACGGACCCGTTTATCACTTAATCCAAATCATCTTTTGAAGCTGGCTTGGAGACTACGTCAGAATGTTTGTTATGTTGCGTTGAAACTGTATTTTCTTTAAAGACAAAGAAAATAATACAGGTAGTGGACAAGGTTTGCGGGAGGACCTTTCAAAGACCCAGCCCGAGAGAGTTCTCTTTGGAGCTGTCACTCCTACTGTGCACTCCACTGGACCACACAATAAGTGGCTGGCCTCCAGTCCAAAGGAAAAGGGAGTAGCCTCCCTCTCTAAACCCAAACCACGCAAGTTCTCCACCAGGTGCTGAACCCAAACCTTGACACAACTCAGCAGTGTGCCAGATGTTGGATACTCATCCAAACCCAACCTGAGGCTGTGCAGTGTGTGCCAGATGAGCAGAGATCTGGTCAGGATCCAACTTGAACCAGCTTGGCTCTGAGACAGATTATGGTGGTGGCCTGGGTTTGACCCCCTGAAGTGTCAGTGCTGGGGGCAGGGAGGAGCATTTACAGGGAGGGGGAAACTCGGTCTATGCAACATGGCTTTGCTCACCTCATCAACTCCTCCACTTTGTCATCTACATCCAAGTCCTCCTCGGAGGCTTCGAAGCTGTACGATCTCTGAGCCATGCTGTTGGCCAGAGGGTAGCGGGTGGGCGACATCTTCCCGTTGAAGGCGGACAACCTCTCGTTACTCTCCCTCCCGTTCTGATTGGTAGTGCAAGGCTGCGGAGAGGTGTCGTAACTATTGCTAGGCGACGGGGACATCCCAGAGTGCTGGGTCTGCGTGGAAGCCGTGGCAGTGGAGGACGATGCCGGGACGTTGGTGGTGGTGCTGTTGCTGCAGGTTCCGCCCCCGCCCCCGTAGGTGGACCGCCGGCCAAACTTGTCGCTGTGCTCCTGGTCGAGGCGGTCAAAGGTTTCCAAGGCGTGCAGGATCTCGTGCCGCGTCATCCCAGTGCGCCGCAGGCGTTGAAGCAAGTCGATCTGCTCTATGGTGAATCTGGGTTCGTCGGTGTAGTGAAACATGGTTTCCAGCAGACTGGCGGGGGGGGACAGGGGGGGACACAGTGGCAAAAGATGAAAAGAAGGACAGAAGAAACACACACATCACCCAATATATCCATGGCTTCCTGCCAGTGCACTCTGATTTGGTTCATTGGGTGCAAGTGATTTGATGTAATCAGTTTGGCTGACTGTTTGAAAAATGGTTTTTAGATATATGTTGCCTGTGTGTGTGCTATCTGTTTATATGTTCTTATGTAAATGGTTTTGCACTTTGTATGATGTATTTTTAATCGCTATTAATTTTTGTGAACTGCCCAGAGAGTTTTGGCTATGGGGCAGCATAGCAATATAATAAATGAAAGGAATGAATGAATGAATGAATGATGGGAGGCAAAGGATCCAAAGAGCCACACACAGAGACAGAGAGCATCAAAGGTCACTCTAGCAGGTCTTCCTCATGACAGTTCCCATAGACACACCCCAAGGGGAGTCCCAAAATACAGGCAGATCCATATCAACAAACCTGTTCTGGAAGTTCTTATTTGCCCATTCGAGACCAAGCTTGCATTACAATATATGCAAGCTAGGAAAATTCATACCCCAGCCCAACAAGCTACCATGAGGATTGCAGCTAAGCTCGGAGGGAACAGGGAATTCTGCGGGGGTGAAAGATGATGTCAGTGTCCCTGGTGAACAAAACGTCCTGGCGCTGCATCCCTGTGAGCCCTGGATCTGCTACACTACTGCTTACAGGGCTGGAGTCGAAAGGGAGGGGGAGCAAAAGTCTTGGTGTGCTTCACTCACTCACTCACTCATTATATTTTGAATTTGCCCAGTAACCAAAGTTTTCTTGCAGAATGCTCCCTGGATCCTAGCAAAGGTCACTGAACCTACACTTGTAGGGACACGGGGAGGTCTGCAGATGGAGAAGCCCATGTGGCAGGGGATGTGACAGTGGCAAAGGGGGCCACGGCTCAGTGGCAGAGCCCCTGCTTTGCATGCAGAAGTTCCCAGGTTCAATCCCGCGAATCTCCAGGCAGGGTTAGAAAAACTCCTTCCTGAAACTCTGGGGAGCTGCTCCCAGACAGTGTTGATGATACTGGGCTACTCGGGGTAGCATCCCATGTTCCTAAAGATCCAGGATCGTTCTCTAAGCAAGAGCCAGACCTCATTAGAGAGGTGTACAGGGTGCCAGGGAGGCAAGCTTGCTTCCTGACTCAGACTTCCAAATTCCAGCTGAGGTCCCAAGAGCTGTTTTCATCCATCCAACTTTTTTGGGCAGCCCTGTACTTTTGCCTCCAGATAGTCATATGATCCAGTCCCTCCCACTCTTCCAGAAGAGCCTCAAGAAGTACCAATTTCCCCAGGCCTTCTCTGATTGACTAGTTTTTTTTTTAAAAAAACATACACCTCAGTGTTTCTCTTCCTCCATCACCTTTCCTTCCTCTCCACACTTCCCGCTCTGGGGAAGGGCCCACAGCTCAGCGGTAGAGCACCTGCTTTGCACCCAGAAAGTCCCAGGTTCAATTCTTCAGGTAGGGATGGGCAAGAATACTGTCTCAGGCCTGGAGGGCTACTGCCAATCACAGGAGAAACCAAAACAGATGGATCACTGTTGTGCATTGTATGTGGGGCTGCCCTTGGAGAATGTTTGGAAGCTTCTGCCAGTGCAGGATGTGGCGGCCAGGAATGAAACCCCTACAGCCAGGTGGGGACAAATTACACAGACTCAAAAAGAGCAGCACTGGCTACCTATCTGCTTCCGAGCCAAAGTCAAGTTTCTGGTGTGCTTACCTTGAAAGCCCTAAATGGCTTGGGACCCAAATATCTAAGGCGTGCCTCTCCCTAGATCAGAGTTCCCTGGTTTTAAGGCATGCTTCTGCACCCTGGTGCCCTCCAGATGTGCTGGAATGCAACCCCCATCATTCCCAACCAGCATGGCCATTGGCTGCCAGATGTGTTCTGGTCCAACCCATCTGGAGGGCACCAGGCTACAGAAGGATGCTGTAAGGTCATCAAGGGAGGCTTCTTCTCCAACTACTGTTGGTACATCCTCCTTCTTCTCCTCCACTGAATTCCTTAGATGACTTTTTCAGAAAAGGACTCAAAACCTCTATCTATCTATCTATCTATCTATCTATCTATCTATCTATCTATCTATAAATGGTCTTTTTTCCAATACTTTCAAAATCTGGCCATTCCAGGAAGTTTACCAATCAATCTATCAGCAAAAGGCTGCAGCCTCCCTTATGGCACTAGAGTAGCTGCTCTAGAAAAACTCGGTAGACCAAGAGGGGGAAAAGAAAACATGCTAGAGAAATTTCTATACAAGACTTCCTATCTATAAACCTGAAGACACAGTGCCTGGCCTCAGACGTATAATCTAAAAACCAAAAAGCAGTCTTCCCTAACCTGGTGTCCTCCATATTTGTTGGGACTACAGTCCCCACCAGCCTCATCTGGCTGAGGGTGATGGGAGCTGCAGGTGCAATGCAACACATCTGGAGGGCACCAAGATGAAGAAGACTCCCACAGAAGCAAGGAAAGGCCAGTGGGGAGAAAGAAGTTAGAGAAGGCCAGAATGCAACAGGGCTCTTATGCTCTTCAAATGGGGGGAATGTAGAGGGGGGGGGGCTGTTCTTATCGGACAGCAGCAGCTTATCCCTGACTCTAGACCTGTGTTTTAAAAGAAGCCCATTGAAAAAAAATACAGTTAAAACATTTCAACCATCATCTGGCTAGATCAACCAAGCAAACAAACATGTTTTGATCAATTTCATGTAAGTCTAATACATTGGTTGGAAGAGGTTGCTGTTTTAAGTTAATTTTTGAAGCAAGTACTTATACAAACTACAGACAACAAGCACCAGCTTAAAAGAGGCATTCTACCCTTTCTCTCACATATAGGGGAATGCTTCTTCTAAGCGGATGCCTCCTGGAACACACAAGTGAATCATCGGAAAACAAAGAGAGTATGCTTTTTTTTCTTTTAAAGCATTTTTTTCTCATCTGCAAATATATGCAGATTAACTCAATTAAAAGAATAAAACTCATACATAATTCATCAACTGTCTTTCATCAGGTGACAACTCTATTTACAGTACAACATCTACTCAAAGGTAAGTCCCACTAAGATCTATGAAACTTCCTCCCCAGCAGGGAAAAGCTTTCATCTCCAATCACCGATCACGGGCTGATCAGAGATTAGAGCTTTTCCTTGCTGGGAAAGGGGGCAAGGCCTGGGGAAGAAGTGGCTGGCGAATCTGCTGAGCTGTGGGGAAAAAGTGGGTGGGGTGCCACTGGCTTTGCGGGCTGCACTAGGAGCAGCAAAGGGCCGCATACAGCCTGCATGTTGTGCACCCCTGATGTATAGGATTGTAGTCTTAGAACCCATACTAGTGCTGCTTAAATGCACAAATATAAAAAAAATGCACCCCAGATGTTCAGAGAAATGTCAGAGATGCAACAAGTAGGGTAAAGATTGTATGCCACAGGCAGAAGACATGCAAGAAAATTGATATTTTTTTTCACCCACAGACATGCTTGGAAATTATAGAAAAAGTTATCGGTTAATCACTGACATGGAATCAATGACTACATTATTACAATTCTTGAAAAGGAAGGCTGAGATTAAAGATATGGATTGACTGCTGCTTTGTTGATGACTGCCAAAGCCAGGGATAGCAAGTTATTGGAAACTGAAACAAATTCTGAAAGTTGAAAGAACCTAGACTAATATGGCCTTGGTTAAATTAATAAGCACTCTATGAGCTGCAGATGGGAAACAGAAGTATAAATCACTTCCAGGAAAAACAGACACATTTCTTTAACTATTTAATGTACACATTTGGATAAACAATGAAAGATGTTTAAATGTACTAATATACGCTGCACTTTTGTTACTTTTTTAAAATTTGCAGACCTAAAGGAATAGAATATTGACATTTACTGGCAAGTTTAGGAGGCTCAGCAAGAAATATCATCAGTGCTTAGGTCATGAAGCTTATTTTTAACGTTTATATGAAAAACTTCCTCTACGAGCAAATCACAGAAATGAAATTCATATTGGGATGTTTGAGCTGCAATCCTAAACATGCTCAGGAATGAACCCCACTGAACAAAATGAGACTTACTTCTGAGTAAAACATGCACAGAATTGCACTGCACATGAAGACACATAGTTAGCCTTAAGATTTACTGGTGAATGTCAGATTTTTTTAAACAAGCTCCTCTGAGCTTCTTAAAATCTTAAGAATTGCCAGCAAACTTCAGCATTTATAGAATCAGAGAATAGTAGGGTTGGAAGGGGCCTACAAAGCCATCGAGTCCAACCCCTGCTCAATGCAGGAATCCAAGTCTGAGCATCCCTGACAGATGGCTGTCCAGCCTCGTCCTGAATGCCTCCAGTGTGGGAGAGCCCACCACCTCCCTAGGGAATGGGTTCCATTGTCGCATTGCTCTAACAGTCAGGACGTTTATCCTGATGTTCAGCCGGAATCTGGCTTCCTGTCACTTGAGCCCATTATTCCGTGTCCTGCACTCTGGGATGATCAAGAAGAGATCCTGGCCTTTCTCTCTGTGACAACCTTTCAAGTACCTGAAGAGTGCTATCATATCTCCCCTCAGTCTTCTCTTCTCAAGGCTAAACAGGCCCATTTCTTTCAGTCTCTCTTCATAGGGCTTTGTCTCCAGTCCCCTGATCATCTTTGTTGCCCTCCTCTGGACCCTCTCCAGTTTGTCTGCATCCTTCTTCAAGTGTGGTGCCCAGAACTGGACACAGTACTCCAGATGAGGCCTAACTAGTGCTGAGTAGAGGGGAACTAGTACTTCCTA
Source organism: Heloderma suspectum (assembly GCF_057233095.1). Classification (NCBI taxonomy): domain Eukaryota; kingdom Metazoa; phylum Chordata; class Lepidosauria; order Squamata; family Helodermatidae; genus Heloderma; species Heloderma suspectum. The sequence continues at coordinate 435,530,672 of NC_139458.1, forward strand.
GGATTTGGAAGCTATGCTTCTATTAATGCAGCCCAAAATAGCATTTCCCTTTTTTGCAGCCACATCACAGTGTTGGCTCATCTTCAGCTTGTGATCGACAACAATTCCAAGATCCTTCTCGCTTGTAGTGTGGTTGAGCCATGTATCCCCCATCTTGTACCTGTGCATTTGGTTTCTTTTTCCTAGGTGCAGAACTTGGCCTTTATCCCTATTAAATGTCATTCTGTAGTTTTCTGCCCAGCTCTCCAGTCTATCCAGATCACTTTGAATTTTCTTTCTGTCTTCCAAGGTATTAGCTATCCCGCCCAATTTTGTGTCATCTGCACATTTGATCAGCATTCCCTGCACTTCCTCCTCCAAGTCATTAATAAAAATGTTGAAGAGCACTGGGCCCAGGACTGAGCCCTGCGGTACCCCACTCGTTACCTCTCCCCAGTTTGAGAAGGTCCCATTGAGAAGCACTCTTTGAGTCCGATTCTGTAGACAACTGTGGATCCACCGGATCGTTGTTTCATCTAGCCCACTTCGAGCAAGTTTGCTCATCAGGATATCATGGGGCACTTTGTCGAAAGCTTTGCTGAAGTCGAGGTATATGATGTCTACAGCATTCCCACGGTCTACAAGGGAAGTGACTTAATCAAAAAATGAGATCAGATTTGTCTGGCAGGACTTGTTTTTGACAAATCCATGTTGGCTTCAAGTAATCACTGCATTGTTTTCAAGGTGCTTCCAGATGGATTGCTTTATCATCTGCTCCAGAATTTTCCCAGGGATGGATGTCAGGCTGACTGGTCTGTAGTTCCAGGTTCCTCCTTTTTACCCTTTTTGAAGATAGGGACAACGTTAGCCCTCCTCCAGTCATTTGGCACTTCCCCCGTCCTCCATGATATCTCAAAGAGAATAGACAGTGGTTCTGAGAGTTCTTCTGCCAGTTCCTTTATTACTCTAGGGTGCAGTTCATCTGGGCCTGGAGTTTTGAACTCATTCAAAGTAATGAGGTGTTCCTTGACCATATGCCTATCGATCTCAAGCTGCAATCCTGCCCCTTCAGCCTGTACTTCGCCTTTGCCAGGGGGGTCATAGACCCTCTTTTGGGAGAAGCCTGAGCCAAAGTAGGAATTGAGCACCTCTGCCTTTTCTTACTCATCTGTTATCGTTTTGCCATCCTTATTTAATAGCTGAACCACCATTTCTTTCCTCTGCCTTTTACTCTGCACGTAGCTGAAGAAAGCCTTTTTGTGGCTTTTAGCATCCCTCGCTAACCTCAGCTCGTTCTCAGCTTTAGCCTTCCTGACACCATCCCTGCAATTCTGTGCTACCTGCCTGTACTCTTCCTTTGTTACTTGGCCTTCTTTCCACTTCCTATATGTGTCCTTTTTTGTTTTCAGGTCATCCCTAAGCTTTTTGTGAAGCCACATTGGCTTCTTCTGTTGTCTTCCACCTTTTCTTCTTGCTGGAATAGTTTGTAATTGTGCCTTGAGAATGTCCTTTTTTTAAAAGCTCCCACCCATCTTGGACTCCTTTTCTTGTTAGCATTGCTTGCCATGGGACCTTACTGATCATTGTTCTGAGTTTATTAAAATCAGCTTTCCTAAAATCCAGGGTACGCGTTTGACTACACGCAGCTTTTGCTTCCCTTAGAACCAAGAACTCAAGTACAACATGGTTGCTTTCCTCCGGAGTTCCTGTAACTGCTACTTGATCCACTAAGTCATCTCTGTTGGTTAGGATCAAGTCAAGGATAGCCGATCCTCTCATTCCTTCCTCTACTTTCTGTAGGAGGAAGTTATCCACCACACAAGTCAGGAATTTCCTGGAGGGGCCATGTTTTGCAGAATTTGTCTCCCAACAAATATCGGGGAAATTGAAGTCCCCCATTACTACGACATCATGCTTCCTTGAAACATTGGCTATTTGCTTTTCAAAAGTTTCATCCTTGTCTTCTCCTTGATTGGGTGGCCGGTAGTAGACTCCGACCACCAGGTTCCTTTTATTCTTTGCTCCATTTATTTTGATCCAGATGCTCTCGATGGGGCTATCAAGCACATCCTCCTGTATTTCTGTGCAGAGATACGTATTTTTCACATACAGTGCAACCCCACCTCCCTTTCTGTTCCTCCTGTTCTTTTTGAACAAGTTATATCCTTCCAATTGCTGTATTCCAGTCATGACAGTCATCCCACCAAGTCTCAGTTATACCTATCAGGTCATAATTTCCCTCTTGTATTAAGAGTTCAAGTTCGTTCTGTTTGTTTCCCATACTCTGGGCATTAGTATATAGACATCGAAGACCATGTGCTTCATAGTCTGGCTTTCTTCCTACATGTGTCTGAAGACTATTATTGGGCGCTATCAGAGCTGTTCTCTCTGTTGCAGTGCATGCGCCTACGTCCATTGTTACCCCCAACATTACATCTCCCTTCCCCATAGGATTCAGTTTAAAGCCGTCCTGATGAAGTTCTTCATGCTGCGGCCAAACACATTCTTCCCATCCTTTGTGAGGTGCAACCTGTCCCTTGCCAACAGCCCATCTTCCAGGAAGTATAGCCCGTGGTCCCAGAATCCAAATCTCTCTCGTCGGCACCACCTTCGTAGCCAGTCATTCACCCGGAGTATTTTTCGTTCCCTTTCTATCCCTCTTCTAACTACTGGAAGGATGGATGAGAAAACTATGTGGGCCCCAAAGTTCTTGAGTTTCCTTCCCAAAGCTTCCCAAAGTCTGACATGATCTCTTCGTAGCTCCGCTTGGTGGTATCATTTGTTCTCACATGGATAAGAAAGGGATACCTGTCAGTGGGCTTTATGAGTGCAGGCAACCTTTCAGTCACGTCTCTAATTCGTCCTCCCAGGAGACAATATACCTGGCAAGTCCACGGGTCTTCGCGACATACTTGGGTCTCGATCCCACGCAGCAAGGAGTCTCCCACTGCTACCACTCTTCTCTTCTTCTTGTAGGCCTGGGTTTCATCGCCTCTGTTTGACTGACCTTCAGCCTCATGCTCACTCTCATGTAGGTTCCCCTGTGATTCTTCCTCTGCAGGCCATCCTCCAGTCTCATCCGCAAGTACCTGGAATCGGTTCCACAGCTCCACTGCTTCCACTGGTGCAGAGTGGCGTCTAGGTCTTCTTCTCCTAACTGTCACCCTTTTCCAAGGAGTATCCTCTACTCCATTTTTCCTCACCTCAGTATTTCCTACTTCTGTCTCATCTTGCTGTTGCTCTTCAAGCTTCTGGTCCTCCCTTTGCTGCTGTAGTTCCCCCATTCTGTCCAAGAACTCTTCGTGTTCTCTTATTCCCCGAGGGTCGACAGTCGCCGCTCCAGTCCACTTACTTTTTCTTCCAGCAGCGAGATCAACTTGCACTTGTTGCAGGTGTCGGCCATGTTGTTCTCAGGCAAGAAAATAAACATGGCACACACCTTGCAGGACATCACCACTGGAGAGTCCTGTCCTTCCATTGCCTCTTTTCCCTTTTTGTGTCTAGCTTTGTGATTGTTCTAGACTAGCCTGTGCCTGCTCCTCTGCTCAGTAGAGGTTAAAAGCTGAGTCCCACTGGTGTGGAAGTGTGTGTTACAAGACAAATAAATGAAAAAAGTTAGTTAAAAAATAAAATGAAAAAATGAAAAAAAATTCACTAAATTTCTGAAATCTACCAGCTGATACATCTCTCATATCATATAAGAAATACTTAATTGCTTCCAAAAAATGTCTGGGCTTGAATCTGCTCAGTGCATCAAAACTCTGGGCTTGCATTACACCTCCAGAATTAGCTAATGCCTTTCACCTTTGCTCATGTGAACTCATCCTGGGTTAGATGAGAACGTTCAGTCCAACAGTTTCTGACAAAGTTGTCATGTACACAGAAGCAGTTACTCCAAATCCCTATCTTTAATTGATTTGCTTGCTCTCCTAGCATGCGTGGAACTACAGTAAGAAAATAAGATTGTGGAAACAGAAAGAGAACGAATACCAAGCTCTCTCCAGGAAAGTGTGACCCTTACAATGGAACAACCAATTCCATCACCAATTTCAGTTGTAAACCACATGTAAATCCCTAGTGTAAAAGTGCCCTGTGTTTAACAGGCCAATTTACAACAAGGCCATTCCTGCAATCAGACATTTAAGAATAATGTGATACTCCTCGTTAATTAAGGGACACACATTTCCATTAGCGGCTTATCACTACATAATGTTTGAAGACCTTATAATTCTCCACAACTCCTTTAATTATATCACATTCATTGGGGGGGGGGGTTAGAGGGTTTTTTCCCCTTCTTCCTCAGGATTTGTCCTACTGAAAAAGAAAGAGTGATACCTTCTTTTTTAAACGTAAAAATTAAAAAGAAGAGCAGAGGAGAATAAGAGAAGGGGTTCAAGTCTGCAAAAAATTGTCCCTCTTATGGGATTCGAGAGCAGGAGGTTGTCAGATATGCCTGCCTCTGGAAGCAAAATATTTGCAACAGAAACGGGCTCAGCGTGTTAATCGCTTCCCATATCCCTGAGTCGTTTATCAAATCCCAACACTCTTCATTATGTCACATTGAAACAGTATTTTTTAAAGGTAGCGGCAAGAAAAGGGAGCTTTCAAAGACCTAGGTCCAGGGCGATTATTGTGGAATTGTTTATTATATTTCATTGATTATATTCCCATTCCACCTGGCTGAAGCAGAGGGGGAGATGGGAGGCAAAGCCATGGCATAGGCTCTGTTGAAACCAGTTCCAACCCCCTCCTCCTCTCCTCAACTGGTCCCATTTAAGCTGGTCACGATAAGAACCATAAACTGGTGCCCAAGTTTGCTCTTTCCTCTTCCCTGCTCATCACTTTTTCTTTTTGTGTCATGCCTTTTAGATCGTAAGCTGAGGGCAGGGACTTTTATTTATCATATTTCACCTTCTCTTGGAGCCCTTTTGTCTGAAGAGTAGGGTAAAAATGCTGGAGGAGGAGGAGGATCCAGTGGACCTACCGAGATGGGATTTAAGCCCATTCGACTGGTCTAAGTATAAGTCTGGACCCAAACCAGTGTTGATAGCCAGAGGGAGGGGATGTTGTTGGACAGCAACTACCATCGGCCCTACCAAGCATGGCCAATGGTGAGGGATCATTGGAGCTGTAGGCCAAGATACCTGCAGGGCCACAGGTTGCCTACCTGTGACTGATAGCTGACTTTTCAGCAAAGATTGGCTCCCAAAGCAGTTTATAATTAAAACCAACCCAAACATAACTGGGGATATGTTGGGGGGGGCGGGGGGAGCGAATCTTCCCTGGCTCCTGGCAGTTGGCAATACAGTCCCTCTGGGCTGGGGGGTGGGGGTGGGGGGGAGAAGGAGCTGCAAATGGATTCGGGGCAGGCAGATGGGAAAATCTGCCAGCCCATAAATGCAGCTCCTCCATTCGGGCAAAGCTCCTATTCCACACCTTGACTGGGCCATCCAGCAGAATGACCAGCCCCGGGTCAAACTGAAAAGGAAATAAGAACTTCCTTTTTCTGATCAGTGCCCCCCACCCCGGCCCACTTTGGTGCCAATGGACCCACCATCCTACCCCTGCAAACCTGTGAGGAACTAAGCAATGCCTGGAGAGAAGCAAGTTGCCAAGTCGTCCAGCAGCAACGGCAAAAGCAGCTGGTAGTAGGCTGCAAACTCCTGACTCAGCCAGGGGAAAGAAGGCTTTGCTCTGACAGAGCACAGAGCTCAGCCAAGCCCTTCTGTCACTAAGCCGGGCCTGAGGACTGCTAGAGCCCCAACGTCCAGGTGAAGATGGAGGGGGTGTTTAAAGGGGCAGGGCTTTGGCTTGGAGCCCCACATGTCGACACTATTAAAGATCCTTCAGACTGGGTCCTCTGCTGTGTCCATGGAGGACCCTAGGAGAACTAACAGCCGGGCAGCGGTGAGTGAGCCAATTTAGACTCCCCCAACCAAAAGTTCTGAGATGGCTCTCCCAGGTTTGGACCCTAGTAACTCCTCCTCGTCTCAGCAGTGGAACCTCCATGTTCACATGCAGCATGACACCAAATACTAATTGCTTAGGAGCAACAGCGCAGGAAGGCTACTGCCTTTATACCCTGCTTTTTGACTTCCCGGAAGCCAGCTGCTGTGGAAAGCAGGGTCCAAGCCTAGCTGGACCTTTGGTCTAATCCAGCTGGGCTCGTCTCGTACCAGGTTTCCCCTTCAGCTCCAGTCCTGGTACTTTCAGGAGTTGTGAGACCTTCTGCGCATAAGGAGAGCCATCCGAGATCAGATCAAAGATCTATCTAGTCTAGCATCCTGTCTGCACAGTGGCCAACAAGGCTGCCTGTGGGAAGCCCACAGGTAGGACATGAATGCAATAGCACCACCACCATTGTTCATGTTCCCCAACAACTCGTATAAACAGGCATGCTGCCTCTGATACTGACGGTAGCATATCACCATCAGGACTAGCAGCCATTGATAGCCTTCTCCTCCATGAATTTGCTCAGTCCCCTTTTAAAACCTTCCAAATTGGTGGCCATCACTCGCTATTGTGATATTGAGTTCCATGGTTTAATGATGCAATGTGTGAAAAAGTCCTTCCTCTTATCTGTCCTGAACCTCCCACCACTCAGATGACCCTGGCTTGGGTTCATCACTGGGAGTCCCTGTTAGAGGGACCCAGAGTCTGGGTCACACCACTCACTACCCACAGGGTTCTTCCAAGGAAAATATTTGACACACCTACTGCAGCTGCATCTCTGATCAACCCGGCTTCTTTCCATCCCCTTCGATCTACACACAGAAGCCTCCTCTCACAACTGCTCAGGCCGCGCAACAGTCAAGCTAAAATGGTTAAAGCCAGACACATGGTCTGCCCAGCTGCAACTCCACCACTTCTGTTTAGGAATGCAAAGCAGGGCACTACAAATGCAGAAATCCGCCGCGCACTTTCGATCAAAGCGATGGCAGTTAATAAGAACAGCCCGAGACGTCTGAAAATAAATCCAGCATAATCAAATGCTCGCCGCCACACGACTTATACAACTCAGGCCAAGACTGGAATAGCAAGACATTATTCTTGTGTCTGTCCTCAAGTCCTTCAGCTACCAAATGCAAGCAGAGCTCCAAGTACTTGCATATAACTTGTTATTCCAGATGGAGGCTCAATTTGGACATGGATTGTGCTAACTGCAGGTTAGACTCCACACTATTGTTTGAGCTTCCAAAATGTACAATAGGCAAAACAAAGCTCAGAGCGGCTTTGGTTTGGTTTTCCATCTAAACCAAAATTTAGAGCTGTTTGTCTGCTTTGGTTTTCCATCCAAGACTCGCATTTCTATGGTGCTGCATCCTCTGGAGGCAAAACTATGGCTGTAACTATGGTTTGTCCATAGTAACTATCGTTTGCCCACTTCAAATCATGAAATCTAATTTGTCAGCTGATTGCAAACCATGGTTTCCCAAATCAGATATCATGCTAAACCATGGTTAATGTTGGTTAACCATGGTTTGGCACAATGCTTCAATTTAGACAACATGAAACATTCTCCACTTGATGCATCTTATACAGAAGTTGTCCTGTTAGGCACATGTTCTCAACAGCTTGAGCGCAAAGTGTTATGCATTACTACTATGACAGCAATATTTAATCTTTTACTGGACTAGATAAATCAATTCTTAAAAACTCTTTTAATCACCTAAAAAGGTGAGCTCAATTCAAGAACTTGTGATGGCAAAAGAGGTATTCTCCCTTTTCTCACACAGAGGAGGAACGCTTCTAAGATGAGTTTCACATTTGAGCTTCATCTAAAAACAAGAAATTAAATGCTCGTGCTTCATAAATATTGTTTTTACCCGTACGCAAATGTAATTGCTAGATCAATTAAATCGACTAAAACTCCTATGATGATTGATTTAATCAAAATTTCTTTAATCGGGTTGCAGCTGTAATTATTACCTCAAATATACAATACTAAAAATAAAATACAAAATAGATGCAAGTCACCTTCAAGCACCAAGATGTTGCGATGTTATGGAATGCTCACTAACATTCTAAATGCCCAGAGGGAAGCTATCAGCAGCAGAATATTGACAAACTCTACAGATTCTGACAGGGCCAATAACTTTGGTCCTGCTCTTCCTTTAAAATAAAATCCAGTAACTTGAAGGCAGGGTATCGGCCTTTGTGTTGTCCTAGCTCCATCTGAAAACTTGGACCAGATGCTGCCATCGATTTCTGACCAGTGATGTGAAAGGGCCACAGAGAAGCAAGAGAAAGGAGGCGGCAAGGCAGCAGGAGAGAAAAGGAGCAGAACCAGGGTCAGCTGGGCAGGGGCTATTTCCATGATCCACACTGGCACAACAGACAACACGCTAGCCCACCATAGGTAAAATAACCCTTACTGCAGAGCGTGGGTTTTGGGGGAGGCTTAATCAGGGGAATTAACCCATCATGGGTGGAAATGATGCCTCCCACACAGCATGCCAGCTCATCATGGGCAGCTCAGGCCACTTACCCACCATGGCTTAGCTTGACGTCTGAATCCAGCCTCAGAGTGCACGAGTGAGCAGGTCTTAGGCAAAATCTACTGCAGGGATGGAGAACCTGTGGCTCTCCAGATACTGTTGGACTACAGCTCCCATCTTCCCTGACTATTGGCAATGCTAGCTGGGGCTGATGGGAACCCAAGTACAACAAAATCTGGAGGGCCACATGTTCCCCATCCCTAATGCACTGGATGTATGTTATTCATTTCATGGAGACCATTTTGAGAATTCACTTCTCCTCAACTTACCCTCAACCCCCGCTCCACATGCTGAACATTTACTGAACCCTAGGGGTCCGAAAATCTGAAAAATGTAAATAAAGACTCCAACAGAAAAAGCATACATTATGCATTTCAGAGCAGGAAATTTTGCATGCACATGCCAGAGTATGAATCAGCAATTTGCAAACCTTTCATCCCTTAGGAACCCTTTTCGCTCTGCTTGATTGGCTGAGTAACCCCCACGCATCTGCAGAGGAGTCTGGGATATTTTCTAGGGCACACCCTCCATTCATGTGGGACATCTTCCATGCAACTGGGCTTCACCATTGCTCTCCCACCCACCCACACCAGTGAACTAAGAGCTGCACACAAAAGGTTCCAGTTTCAACCTCTGGCACCTCCACTTAAAGGAAAAGGGGGCAGGTGATGGGAAAGTTCCCACATGAGACCCCAGAGAATTGCTGCCAGACAGAGTTGAGAATACTGTACTAGAAGGCTTGATATAAGGCAGCTTCCTAAACATAGGAGCAGGGAAAATAAAGGCATTGCACCTTCTCCATGAATAGGTAGAAGTATTTGTTTCGGTCTCATGGAAACTGCCTCTTTATTCCTTTTCTACCTCTACCCATCTGGTCTCTTTGCCCTGTTTTAAGACTGTGCCAGGAAAAAATCAACAACACAAGTTAGATGAAATCTTGTGTCGGGGGCATTGGAGTCTCTGGGTCTTGAAAGAGACAGGGCCAGGTCCTACTGCCTAGACTGTGTCTGTGTTCAGACCTCAGAGCCCTCTTCAAGAACAGAAGAGAACAGCGCTGTGCAACACTGCTCCCTGTGATTGGCCGCCAGCATGAAGCCTCTGGATTGGTGGGGGAAGGAAGATCTAGTCAGAACTGAACTTCTATGGCACGTTTTCATGTGCAAACTCTTTACAGCCTCTTACAACAATCTGGAGTTTGGCAAAGAGGGAAATGAACTAGGAGAGCTGGGATTTGCCAAAGGCCACCAAGTAAAGTTCATAGCTTAGGAAGGATTCAAACCCAGGGCATTGCAGATCTCTCCATTCAGCCCCATGACATCATGATTTAAAGTTCAGAAGGGGGGTGGGAGAGGGAGGGAGAGAGAGAGAAGTTTACATTGTCCCAGCCTAGGTTCAAATCCCTTCTGACCATAGATTTCTTGGGTAGCTCACCTTCTTTCAAGCCATCTGTAAAATGGCAATATTCATGACAACCAGATGTTGAGGTTGTTCTAAAAAATAAGTTTTCCCTAAAAGCATACTGCATATTAAAACATCTACAGAAATTAACAATAACAATACAGGAAGTGGAAGGAAGGCCAAGCTACAAAGGAAGAGTACAGGCAGGTAGCACGGATTTGCAGGGATGCCGTCAGGAAGGCTAAAGCTGAGAACAAGCTGAGGTTAGCGAGGGATGCTAAAAACAACAAAAAGGCTTTCTTCAGCTACGTGCAGAGTAAAAGACAGAGGAAAGAAATGGTGGTTCAGCTATTAAATAAGGATGGCAAAATGATAACAGATGACAAGGAAAAGGCAGAGGTGCTCAATTCCTACTTTGGCTCAGGCTTCTCCCAAAAGAGGGTCTATGACCCCCCTGGCAAAGGCGAAGTACAGGCTGAAGGGGCAGGATTGCAGCTTGAGATCGACAGGCATATGGTCAAGGAACACCTAATTACTTTGAATGAGTTCAAATCTCCAGGGCCAGATGAACTGCACCCCAGGGTAATAAAGGAACTGGCAGAAGAACTCTCAGAACCGCTGCCTATTATCCTTGAGAAATCATGGAGGACGGGGGAAGTGCCAGATGATTGGAGGAGGGCTAATGTTGTCCCTGTCTTCAAAAAGGGTAAAAAGGAATGACAGAGCAGTCAGTCTGACATCCATCCCTGGGAAAATTCTGAAGCAGATGATAAAGCAGTCAGTCTGTAAGCACCTTGAAAACAATGCAGTGATTACCCGAAGCCAACATGGATTTGTCAAGAACAAATCCTGCCAGACAAATCTGATCTCATTTTTTGATCAGCTAACCTCCCTTGTGGAGTGTGGGAAGGCTGTGGACATCATATACCTCGACTTCAGCAAAGTTTTCGACAAAGCGCCCCATGATCTCCTGATGAGGAAACTAGCTCCAACTGGGCTAGATGAAACAACGATCCGGTGGATCCACAGTTGGCTACAGAATCAGACTCAAAGAGCGCTTATCAATGGAATCTTCTCCAACTCGGGAGAGGTAACGAGTGGGGTAAAGCTGGGCTCAGTCCTGGGCCCAGTGCTCTTCGACATTTTTATTAATGACTTGGACGAGGAGGTGCTGGGAATGCTGATCAAATGTGCAGATGACACAAAATTGGGTGGGATAGCTAATACCCTGGAAGAGAGAAACAGAATTCAAAGTGATCTTGATAGGCTGGAGCGCTGGGCAGAAAACAGAATGACATTGAATAGGGAGTTCTGCACCTAGGAAAGTTCTGCACCTAGGAAAAAGAAACCAAATGCACAGGTACAAGATGGGCGATACTTGGCTCAACAACACTACAAGCAAGAAGGATCTTGGAACTGTTGTCCATCACAAGCTGAATATGAGCCAACAAGGTGACGTGGCTGCGAAAAAGGGAAATGCTGTTTTGGGCTGCATTAATAAAAGCATAGCTTCCAAATCCTGGGAAGTACTAGTTCTCCTCTACTCAGCAATGGTTAGGCCTCATCTGGAGTACTGTGTCCAGTTCCGGGCACCACACTTTAAGAAGGATGCAGACAAGCTGGAGAGGGTTCAGTGGAGGGCAACAAAGATGATCAGGGGACTGTACTGGAAACAAAGCCCTATGAGGACAGACAGAAAGAACTGGGCATGTTTGGCCTTGAGAAGAGACGACTGAGGGGAGAGATGATCGCGCTCTTCAAGTCCTTGAAAGGTTGTCCCAGAGAGGAAGGCCACGTTCTCTTCTCGATCCTCCCAGAGTGCAGGACACGGAAGAATGGGCTCAAGTTATGGGAAGCCAGATTCCGGCTGAACATCAGGAAAAACTTCCTGACAGTCTGAGGAATACGACAATGGAACCAATGACCTAGGGAGGTGGTGGGCTCTCCCACACTGGAGACATTCAAGACGAGGCTGGACAGCCGCTTGTCAGGGATGCTTCCTGCACTGAGCAGGGAGTTGGACTCGATGGTCTTATAGGCCCCTTCCAACCCTACTATTCTATGATTCTAAGCTTCGAATAGTTAAAGCTTAACAAAATCCTTAATAAGGCACCACAATTTTGCGAAAATAAGCAGCAACTTCTATGAAGTAAAAACAAACCTCAGCATAAAACAGGCTTGAAAGAGGATCCTGTGCTCCTCTCTTAACTGTCTAGCAAGTACCGAAACAGCAGGAGACCCCCACCCCCGGATCAGCAGCAGTCTGCCAACTCGTGGGAACATGCTTAAAACGTGTGAATATGCACAGAGAAAAATGGCTGACGTAGTACTTACACCACTGGAAAAGTTCTCAGCATACTTTACATGGGGAGAGGAAGTCAGAAAGCCTCTTGGAGGTCTTCAGCATTAGTTACCATTCTGAAACAGACAAGAGGAAAGAGGAAAAAGCATTTTTAATATTAATAATAGCAAATTATTTTTCATATTATTTCATACAACTACCATGTGAAGGAAGTGATTATTTCATCTTACCGTCTTTGAAACTCCCTTCTACCAAGATTACTATAAAGTCAGAATGTCTCTAAAAATTATAGGGCCTCTTTGCTGAGTAGAGGTCCTTTTGATGGTGTATTTTGTGATGTATCGTTTTCATTGTCCTACACCTTGACGCATCATGGACACAACAGGTTAAAAAAGCAGAATGAATGAATAAAATATACAACTAAAATAACACCATCTGAGAAAGGAGTTTCTCATCCTATATCAGGCCACAAAACAAGCCAACAACGTGATGCTGTGTCAAACAAAGCTAAAACCATTTAGTACTGGAAAAACCACAATACATCTCAGTTCAGAACCGTTAAGACTTCATTTAGAGTACCGTGGTCTGTTTTGGACATCACAGATGGGGGCAAACGGGGAAGAGAGAGCCAAGGATGATAAAAGTATATAGGGCAGAAATCCCAAGGGAAGACTAGAGGAATTGGAATTAGAGAACTTCAGTTATTAGGAGGTTTAAAACTAGAGTAAATAGATACATCTTTTTATAATGATGTAAAACCCCATGGAACGTATCACAAGGCTAAAAGATATGACGCCGGAAGATGAGCATCTCAGGTCGGAAGGTGTTCAATATACTACTGGGGAATAGCAGACGGAATTTCCAAGTAGCGCCAGAAAGAGTGAAGCGGCTGGGCCAAACCCGAAAGGACACTCAGCTGTGGATGTGTCTGGTGGTGAAAAGAACATCCGATGCTGTAAAGAACAATATTGTTTAGGAACCTGGAATGTCAGATCAATGAATCAAGGTAAGCTGGAGGTGGTCAAACATGAGATGGCAAGATTGAACATCGACATCTTGGGAATCAGTGAACTAAAATGGACAAGCATGGGCGAATTTAATTCAGGTGACCATCATATCTACTACTGTGGGCAAGAATCCCTTAGAAGAAATGGAGTAGCACTCATAGTCAACAAAAGGGTGGGAAAAGCAGTACTGGGGTACAATCTCAAAAACGAAAGAATGATCTCAGTATGAATCCAAGGCAAGCCATTCCACATCACAGTAATTCAAGACTATGCCCCAACCACTGAGGCCGAAGAAGCTGAGGTTGATCGGTTCTATGAAGACCTACAACACCTTCTAGAACTAACACCAAAAAAAGATGTCCTCTTCATCATAGGGGATTGGAATGCTAAAGTAGGAAGTCAAGAAATCACCGGGATAACAGGCAAGCATGGCCCTGGTGTACAAAATGAAGCAGGACAAAGGCTAATAGAGTTTTGCCAAGAGAACACGCTGATCATAGCAAACACTCTTTTCCAACAGCACAAGAAGCAACTCTACACATGGACATCACCAGATGGTCAATATCGAAATCAGATTGATTATGTCCTTTGCAGCCAAAGATGGAGAAGCTCTATACAGTCAGTCAAAACAAGACCTGGAGCTGACTGTGGCTCAGATCATGAGCTGCTTCTTGCAAAATTTCGGCTTAAATTGAAGAACGTAGGGAAAACCACTAAACCATTCAGGTATGACCTAAACCATATCCCTTATGAATACACAGTGGAGGTGAGGAATAGATTTCAGGGATTAGACCTGATAGACAGAGTGCCTGAGGAACTATGGATGGAGGTCTGTAACATTGCTCAGGAGGCAGCAACTCAATCCATCCAAAAGAAAAAGAAATGCAAGAAATAAAGTGGCTGTCTGAGGAGGCTACAAGTAGCTGAGGAAAGAAGGGAAGCAAAAAGCAAGGGAGAAAGGGGAAGATATATCCAACTGAATGCAGAGTTCCAGAGAATAGCAAGGAGAGACAAGAAGGCCTTCTTCAATGAACAATGCAAAGAAATCGAAGAAAACAACAGAATGGGAAAGACCAGAGATCTTTTCAAGAAAATCGGAGATCTTAAGGGCACGTTTTGTGCAAAGATGGGCATGATAAAGGACAAAGAAGGCAGGGACCTAACAGAAGCAGATGAGATTAAGAAGAGGTGGCAAGAATACACAGAAGAACTATACAGGAAAGATCTGAATGTCCCTGATAGCCATGATAGTGCGGTCACTGAACTTGAGCCGGACATCCTCGAGAGTGAAGTCAAGTGGGCCTTAGGAAGCATTACTAACAACAAAGCTAGCGGAGATGACAGTATTCCAGCTGAGCTATTTAAAATCCTAAAGATGATGCTGTTAAAGTGCTGCACTCAATATGCCAACAAATTTGGAACACTCAACAGTGGCCACAAGACTGGAAAAGGTCAGTTTACATTCCACTTCCAAAGAAGGGCAATGCCAAATAGTGTTCAAACTACCATACAATTGCGCTCATTTCACATGCCAGCAAGGTTATGCTCAAAATCCTACAAGCTAGGCTTCAGCAGTATGTGAACTGAGAACTACCGGAAGTACAAGTGGGGTTTTGAAGAGGCAGAGGAACTAGAGATCAAATCGCCAACATTCGCTGCATCATGGAGAAAGTACGAGAATTCCAGAAAAACGTCTATTTCTGCTTCATTGACTACGCTAAAGCCTTTGATTGTGTGGATCACAACAAACTCTGGCAAATTCTGAAAGAGATGGGAGTACCAGACCACCTTACCTGTCTCCTGAGAAACCTGTATGAGGGTCAAGAAACAACAGTAAGAACCGGACATGGAACAACCAATTGGTTCAAAATTGGGAAAGGAGTACGACAAGGCTGTATATTGTCGCCCTGCTTATTTAACTTATATGCAGAGTACATCATGAGTAATGCCGGGTTGGATGAATCACAGGTAGGAATTAAGGTAGCTGGGAGAATTATCAACAACCTCAGATACGCAGACGATACCACCCTAATGGCAGAAAGCGAAGAGGATCTCAAGAGCCTCTTGTTGAGGGTGAAAGAGGAGAGTGCAAAAGCTGGTTTGAAACTCAACATTAAAAAAACTAAAATCATGGCATCTGGCCCCATCACTTCCTGGCATATAGAAGGGGAAGAAATGGAAGCTGTGACAGATTTTATTTTCTTGGGCTCCAAGATCACCGCAGACAGTGACTGTAGCCATGAAATTAAAAGACGCTTGCTCTTTGGGAGGAAAGCTATGGCAAACCTAGACAGCATAGTAAGAAGAAGACATCACCTTGCCGACAAAGGTCCGTCTAATCAAAGCTATGGTTTTCCCAGTAGTAATGTATGGCTGTGAGAGCTGGACTATAAGGAAGGCTGAGCGCAGAAGAATGGATGCTTTCGAACTGTGGTGCTGGAGAAGACTCTTACGAGTCCCCTGGACTGCAAGGAGGTCAAATCAGTCCATCCTAAAGGAAATCAACCCTGACTGTTCATTGGAAGGGCAGATACTGAAACTGAAGCTCAAATATTTTGGCCACCGAATGCGAAGAGAAAACTCTCTGGAAAAGACCCTGATGCTGGGAAAAATTGAAGGCAAAAGGAGAAGGGGACGGCAGAGGATGAGATGGCTAGATAGCATCACCGATGCAATGTATATGAACTTGAGCACACTCTGGGAGAGAGCGCAGGACAGGAAGGCCTGGCATGCTATGGTCCATGGGGTCACGAAGAGTCGGACACGATGGACCCTTGGATCAGACCAAGGGTCCATCTAGTCCAGCATTCTGTTCACTCAGTGGCCAACCAGCTATCCACAGGAAACCGACAAGCAGAACATGAGTACAACAGCACCCTCCCGCCCATGTTCCCCAGCAACTGGTGTACATAGGTATACTGCTTCTGATACTGGAGGGAGCATAGAGGCATCAGGACTAGAAGCCACTGATAGCCTCCTCCTCCAGAAATTTGTCTAACCCCCTTTTAAAGCCATCCAAATTGGTAGCCTTTACTCCATCATGTGGTAGCGAATTCCATAGTTAAGTGAGTACCATCTCCTGAGAAGTTAACCAAGAATGTAGTAAGAATCCTATCAAATATTTGGCAAAAGCACCTAAATTTAACAGGAATTCAAAGGTGAGAAACATGTCCTGAGAAGCACCTTTCTTGGGGGATTTCAAGGAAAGGTCGGAGAAGAATTTTCCAGAAATCTTTGATATGTAAGTTAACACCTTACAGCAGACACACCAAGCACATGATCCACTAGGATCTTCCTACTGCATTACTGGAATGTATCCTTGCTTCCAGAACAATGCTACGCATCTAACACATATCTGAAACTTAAACATTTCTACACCCTTAGAAATGCCACTAACAGCAGGGAGTCCACAACCCCCTGAAAAAGCCCCCAGGTGTTCTGACTTCTACACAGAGAAAGGTTTTGGGGGTCATTAGCACAAACAGTTTTGATAGCACATCTACTCAAAAGAAGACATCCATCCATCTGATTGTTGTGATGCAATAGCCACATCTGTACGGGCCGTTCCCACATTACAAGTGCCATTCACCATAGTCAGTCTCCTTGGATGCCAGCTGAGCGGCTGTGATGTCATGCAATGTTTGCAAAGTCTAACTCACCCTTCCTCAACCTGGTGCCCTCCAAAATTATTGGACTGCAATTTCCATATTTTCCCATGCTGGCTGGGAATGATTTGCAGCCCAAGACATCTAGAGGGCACCAGGTTGGGAAAGACTGCTTTAACTGTTCAGGGGGCGGTTGTAAGCAACAGGAACTTACAAACATTGCACGTTCTTTAAGCGATGTGAAAACTCAGTTGGGATGCGGGGGACACTGATGCAGGGCCCAAGAAAAGACAGGGCGGTGTCCCATTAACAAGAAGCAGGCAAAGGACCATCAGGGTGGTGATGTGCCGGAAATTTTTCCATTTCATACATTGATTAGTAAAAATGAATGGATGCCACTTGCAAATACCGTATTACGCAAGCTTGGCAGTTTCAAAGCTGCAATCGTGTTTTTCAGGTGATCATCTTTAGCAAATATGTGAAAGAATACATATATGTCATTGGAGAATATGTATGTGTGTGCGCGTGTGCGTGCATGCGTGCGTCTCAAGAGGGAAATGGAACTAATAAACAGCAACAATGAAACCGAAGGAACCCCAAGAATCTTCGTGGAAGGCAGTTGAACTCTGTTGAAATAGATGAGTTGTTGTCAGCGTATCGTGCACAGTTGTTTAGGTTGCTAAAATTTATTACAGCGCAATCCTATGCAGGTTTAGACAGAAAAAAGGCCTACAATTCCCAACATGCCCCAGCCAACAGGGAACTACATTCGATTGTCTTTAAATTTTTACAAGTATTGAAAAAAAACGGCTATGAAGTGTGCTTTCATTTTTTTTCTTCAAATATTACGGGTCAAATATGACTGGCGTATTGGGACAAAAAACTAACATAGGGTACATTTTCGCTTTGTTTACTAAATACAATTACAATAAACATGCTAGATTAGATCTCTCTAGGGCAGGGTTAGGCAACGGGTGACCCTCCAAATGTTTTGGCCTATGGCTCCCATCAGCTCTAGCCAGCAAAGCCAATGGTGAGGGATGATGGGAGTCGTAGGCCAAACCTTCTGGAGATTCCACAACTTGCCCATCCCTGCTTTAGGGCATCAGAACATTTTCCATTGCAAACTGAAATTTCCCCTGTGCAAACAACCCTGTGCAAATTAACCAAATTTCCACTGGGATTTTTTTCCAGGATTTTTTCCAGAAAATTTCCCAATTCAAAATATTCCAGAAAACCCACATCACTGGGTTGAGGACAGAGACTTAAGGGAGCAGAATCCAAACTTAGGGTGACTTTCAAGTAGTAATTTGAACTGAATCAGCCAGGTCTCCAGCACCGGGTCTATTGTAAAATTTGATTTTAGAACAACATGAATGCAGCCAATGTGGATTTCTAGATACAGGCCATGACAGTTCAAAAAAAACAAAAACTCCAGGCTCCAACCCTTCAGCCTGGCATACACTACCCAAGTCTGCCTTCCTAGGATTAACCAGCCAGAACAGCAAGTGTCATTAATCTCTATAACTAATGCAGAGGTTAAAGCTGACAAACCTTTGTCCCGTCTGCATTATTCATTAATGAAATTAACTTGTTAAGGGGGGGGGGGGAGAGGAGAAAAGGGACAAACGGAAGCCAAAAAAAAGAGAAAGTTCTTTCTTTGTTGCAGTAAAGACAAAGGGGGGGGGGGAATTGCATATTAGTATGAAAATGGTGGCAGCAACTGTGGAACGGAATGAACAATTCAATCCCCAGCTTAAAAGCCGCTCTAAAAGGCAGCTCAAATTTACAATGGATGAGCCTTCATGGCAATCTGTTTTTCTGATATTAAAAATCTCATTTTCTCAGTGCCAAGGACAAGTGGAAGCGTGAGGCATTGGAGTATCAACTCGGCATTTGTCTCATTTGACATTAAATCATTCTCATTTTCAGCTCGGATTTTCTAATATCTCCTTGGGAGCCACTTCAGTTTTCTTCATTTCTCTCTGGTTGCAATTAAGATGTTTGAGTACAGCCTGCCCTACCATCACCACCCCCTGGCCGCACCTGCTCCCTTTAAGGAAATTCTGTGCGTTTCAGCTGCTTCGTGGCAGGCAAAAAAAAAAAAACCCAACAGGTGCAGCCTTCCCATTAAGATTCATCTGTTGAATTTCTGCCTGTCAGGAAAGCTAACTTGTCTTTCTTCACACTGGCTGGAAGGAACAAGGAAAAAGCAGCTCAGACTGGTTGAGGGCAGAAAGACAAATTGCATTAAATAAAAAATGGAAGGGCTTTCTCACTGAGTAAGTTTCCTTAAAATTCCTAGGAAACAGCACACCAGCCACAGGTGCCTGCCCTCCAGCCCAGAATGCTGGACTTCAGAGTGTAAGCTCCTTGGGGACAGAGACCTGCCCTCTTGTACTCCGTAAAGCACCATGGACACTGATGGTGCAATGCAAATAATAAACAGAGAAACAGAGTGTTCCCCCATAGCAATTTGTCAGCCAGCCTTTCAGTGGCAAACAACCCCCCCCCACACACACACATCCCCTTTCCTCCTTCCAGCTGCTCAGACAGGGCCAACATCAAGGGTAGGCATAGATGGGCACTGCCAAGCGCCCACATGCCAGCAGGGGCCCACTGACAAGAGCCCCCTGGAGTTGCTCCTCCTCTTCACCCGTGCAACCTGCTTGTCCACCTGCCCCTCGCTGTCGCCCAGACAAGGGTGGTGGTGAGGAGGAGAAGCAGGAGATGCCGCAGCCTCCTTGCTCACCAGCTCTCTGCCTGCCGAGCAAGCAAGTGGCGGCAGTGATGAGGAGGTAGAGCAGCTGGGGACCACGGCGGTGAGAAGATAAATTCCCTGAGGGAGGGGGCCCATGGAAGGCGTCTTGCCCAAAGGCTCCCAAAAACCCAGAGCCGTCACTGTGCTCAAGTGTGGCTAGCAAGGCACTTTTCACGACAGAGCACGAAGGAGCCACATTTGCACACAGAGGCATGCCGCCTTGTAATCGCTTTCCTTGCCACCATGGTTGTGGGGATTAGTTCGATGACAGCATCACACATGTACACAAATTTAGTATGAATAGAAAATTCAGCAGCCTGAGCTACCTACTCAGCTTTTTGATTCTTTTCTAGAAAGGCCAGTTTCTAGTGCTTAGTGCAACACAGAAAGGTTCGGAAGTGTGCAGGCACTGCCTGTTGGCGCTTTGGAAGCTAGCGGAGAGGCCAAGCAGAATGTCCAGGGCGCAAGGATTGGGACATCAGACCCTCCATAATGCTTTGCCCCTCTCCATGGCTAGCTGGAGCAGAATTATGCCAAAAAAGAAAAGAAAAAAGAATTGCTTACTTTATATCCATTTATGAAGAGCACAGAATTTAATTCTTACCCCATATATTTGTAAACCAAACCAGATTATAAATACGAACAGGTCTAAAACACAAAGCATCATGAAGCCAAGTTACAGGTAACTAAAAGAACATGAAGACACACAAAATCAAAACTTGTACATCAAGCACTGCAACAGCAGCAGAATAAAAACTAATTCTGGAGACCACCGGCCACTTAACGTTGCAAGCCTGCCTGAACTAAGTGCTTGCCTACACTTGGGGAGAGGAACCCGACGGATTACCCCATGGAGGGGCATTACACAATTTTGGTCCCCCTGCCAAAAAAAGATCCCCTCTCCCTAACCCACACACCATACCTCTCATTTATAAAGAATTCAGATTCCCTTAATGTGGAATTTGGGGCCAAATTGTGATGTCTATTGTTTTAAATCTGAATATGCTCAGCCTGGTCTGACACTTCCTCTAACCATGCAGACCACAGGTAGTAAAATTGACTGGCAATTAACTTACTTATTTCTGTACCACCCAATAGACTTCTATACAGCCATCCCTAACCTGGTACCCACTAGATGTGTCAGACTACACCAACCCCACCCATCATGACCAATGAGATATTTCACTATTTGATCCTTTTCCTTTTTCACTGTGCTTGCTTCCTCTTGTAGCAGCTTGTCTAATTAAAAAGAACCCTATTTCTTGCACAAAACCTTTTTCTGGACCACAACAGGATGCTCTGCCTGGTACTACTTAGTTTTCCCCAAGATGGGTGGCAGGGGCACAAATGGGCTATATAAGGTGGGTGTTTGGGTGGGTGGGGCAAACTCTCCAGTCTTGGGCTAGGATGCTCCAGTTCCGTGGGCTGGTACTGAACCGAAGCTTGACTGCGGTGGCAAACGTGGAAACAGATATGGGCCCAGGAGTTTCACGTGTGGCACTAGTTCAGGGGTTTTGAACCTTTTGCAGGAGAAATCTGGCCCAGGTGGGTTCCCGGGATGGCCTTGCCCCTTTCTCTGGCCTTGCCCCTTCCCCTCGGCCACTGATAGTATAGTAGTTTCCTGGCTTTTATGTGTTTCTTTGCCCATTCTGAAAGCTTGAACTGCCCACTCCTAAGGCTCAGTGGCAGAAAGAGTGTCAAGCTAAAATAGTCCCTGCCCCTGTCACCTGCGGCCCCACCCTCTTTCGCCCTGTCTCCTGCCTGCCACTGGAATGTGCCCCCCGACAGCTTATCGGACATTGAATTCAGCTCTTAGGTTGAAAAAGCTTTGACACCCCTGCGCTGCCTGAGGTTCCTTGGAGGGCTGAACTATCTAGAGACCTAGTGCTGGCCGCAGCACAGCAAAAATCTGATTTTGGAGGATACAAGGAAGATGTAATGTAGAAGGCTGCCTTTATACCAAGTCAGGCCTTCGGTCTACATTGCTCAGTATTATCAGAAGGTGAGAAGAGCGATGCTGGATCAGACCAAAGGCCTATCTAGCCCAGCATTCTGCTCCCAGAATGGCCAATGTTCTGGGAAGCCCAAAGCAGGACGTGAGTGCAACAGCACCCTCCCGCTCATGTTCTTCAGCAAATGGTGGTCAAAGGCCTGGGCAAGCCCTGCCATGAAGCAGGGTGAGGTGCCCGCGTCAGTCAGCAGAGCTGGAGGAGTGGCACAACTGTGTCACTCCCTGCAGGCCCCACCTGGAGGGCCCACCGCCACTGCCCCACTGCCTCCAGCGGGTGCTCTGGAGAGCCCTGCCAGCCACTCTCCCACCATGCTATCTGCCATCCGCCTTCTGTTTCCCTTATTGCGCACCTTCCTTTGCCACCACGTGGCTGGAAGGAGCAGCCAAGGGGCTCTGGTGGAGACCCACAGCTGGAAAAGCTGACGTGGTGGTAAAGGCGGGGGGGTAATGTGGTGGTAGAGGGGCGCAATGCAGTGGAAGCGGTGGGGGGGAGGGGGGAGACGTGGTGGCAGCATGTGTTCTCTTCCACCTCAGGTGGTGAGAGTCCGTGGGCTGGGGCGGTCAGAGGCATATTGCCTCCAATACTGGAGGAAATATATAGCCATCATGACCAGTAGCCATATCTACCCTGACTGGCAGCACTCTCCAGGGTCCAAGGCAGATATCCGCCACCCAAGATCCTTTTACCTGGAGATGCTGTAGATGGAAGCTGGGACCGTCGGGATGCCAAGCATGTGCTCTGCTAATAAGATATGGCCCCTTCCAAGGCAAGAGCCACCACCCAAAAGAGTAGAGTCAAGAACCTCTGAGCGCTGGGAAAGTGATCCCTTAAGTGGCTGTGGATGGTTTTTAAGCAAGGCAGCAGGAAGACAAAAGATACTATTAGGGCTGCTAAATGTCTAAACTAATTACTGGAAGGTGGGTATCCTCTGGTTTCCTTGCTCACTTCTGCTGTACGGGTCAGAAGGTACGTAAAATCCTACGTGCATCCAAGAGATTATGGTGTCACTTTTTCCAGGCAGAAATTACAAGATAAAGCTTTGTTCCAGAATGGAGATCCAGTCCTTCCACCTGTTAATTGCTGCCCGTTAAGCAGTCGTTAAAGCCTCTGCCTGGTCTGACTTTAATTGCAGCTACGGATGCCCCCCCAAGAGGTCCCCCTTTCCAATCTCGTCTATGCCATGAACTTGCAGGCAGGAGTATTCTTCAGCACAGGGTCTCTTTATTTATTTGACATGTTTTTATCCCACTCCTCAGCCAAAAGGCCTCCTGGGGCAGCTCACATGCAATCAGCAAAACAAGACAGCCCCTGCCTGTACGCATACAATCTTAAAAAAAAATGACACATAAGAAAAAAGGGATGGGGAGGGAAAGGGTGGGGGGAAAGTCTTTCAGCAGAGCTGGTGGAATGGCCCTGCCGTTAGCGTCCCCTCTCATCTCCCTCTGTACAGCCTGCTGGAATGGCTGCTGGTGGCAACAGTCTTTTTTAGGCTGGAGCACATAGGACAGGGCTGGATCCAGGTAAGAAGGGACCTCTGGGACAGT
Organism: Heloderma suspectum; assembly: GCF_057233095.1. NCBI lineage: Eukaryota > Metazoa > Chordata > Lepidosauria > Squamata > Helodermatidae > Heloderma > Heloderma suspectum. The sequence goes on from NC_139458.1 coordinate 435,553,778, forward strand.
TCCTTAGGGTGGAGGCCCCCACACCTCACCTATCTGCTCTCCCAGCCATAGGCTTACCTGGTGGCTGGGTCTGGGAAGCCACCTGCCATTTTAAATTCTCCTGCCCGTGCTCCAAAGCAGCCCCTCCAGAGGGTGTTGGGCTTTGATCTCCAGCAGCTCCAGGCAGCTCTGTCAATGGTTGGAGATTATGGGAGTTGGAGTCCAACAGCATCTGAAAGGCCACAGGTTCCCCACACCTGCTCCAGAGTGCCGTAGGGCACTCTAGAACTTGGTAGGAAAATCAAAGTGGCCAGGGTTCAATGGAGCTGGCAGGCAGGTAAAGCAGCAGCAGCTGGTCCACCCAGGGTGCTTGTGCCCCAACAGCTGTCCAGGGGTGCTGATTGCTGCCTCTGCCCTAAAGTAGCAGGTTCTTCTCTGTTGTCTAGGGCAGGGCAGGAAGGAAGCCAGGCTCCACGCATTCATAAACAGACCGCGGCTGAAGTTTCACCCTGTGTGTTAAAACCTGGGTAAAATGGTTAGTTAAAATGTGGAAGATCCAGAACGGGAAAGAAAAAATTGCTTTGGGGGCCAGATCTGGCCTGTGAGCTGCCTCCTAACCGCCCCAAAGACAAACAACATGAAGCATATCCCTGACATAGAACTTTGCTCCCTGCCACAAGATCAACACAAAAGCCCATTCCTAGGGGAACTGAGGGCAGAAATCAACTAAAAATAAAACTGAAAATCCCCCCTAGCCCATCTTCCCTACCCCTTTAACCTAAGCAAAACTTAGCTATGCACCCAAAACATACTAAAGCTCGTTGGATTTGGGAACGGAGCTGCAGAGTGCACGATGACAGGGGCAGGCTAATAAAAACCCAAAGATGGCAGAGCGCTCTGAAATGCATAATTTAACAAGAGGACAGCCAGCCCAGATTCATAAAAAGGGAAGGTCACGGCTGACAAATCTGCTGAAATCCGGTTTTATTATACGACCAAATCGTTAGGTTAGACAAGAACGAAACGGCGGACATACGTTATCAGGGTCTTTGGGAAGAAAGCATTTGATTTGGTGCCGCTCAGGCTGATTTACAAAGTCATAAAGTGTCGCACAGGGGGGTGAAGAGAGGCATAAATGGATTAAACAACACTGGTGAAAGCGAAGAAGGAGAAGAGCGTCGGGGAGCGGAATCTGTTTGGAACGCGGCAGGGGGCGGGGCGGGGGGGAGAATAAAAAGGTCAGCCTGTCAACTGTTTACCTTGTTATATTGTAAAGGACTCCAAGGAGGGGATATATATATATATATATATATATATATATATATGTTTGTAGTTGGTTGTACAGAGAGAGTAAGGTCCTGGGACACAGTATCAGGCACAGGAAGGAAACCGTGTAAAGGAAAGAATGCTGTAAACTTAGAAACAATGTTTGTTTCCTGAAAACCAGGAAGGCCCTGCTCATGGAATGAAAGCAAGAGACCATACTCTATTCAGTGGACATGGGTAGGTAGGGAGGTCTAGGGATTTAGGGCACAACAGCATCAAAGTGACATCCGCTGGAGTGGGCAATGGATCTAGGAGATGTAGGCTCAGATCCCACCTCTGCCATGGACTCATTGCAGCCGTTTCTCCCCCACTCCAAGGGCCAATTCACAAATTACATTTTCAAGCACACACTTTATTTTTAAAAGTATAAATAACTTAGGGCACAATCCTATGCATGTTTGGGCAGAAGGAAGTCCTACAACTCCCAGCATTCCCCAACCAGAATGACCAGCCGGGGAATGCTGGGAGTTGTAGGACTATTTATTTATTTAACTAATTAAATTTCTTAATCGCCCATCTGGCCAGTCACCCAGCCACTCTGGGTGATGTACAATAATACAACAGTTTAAAACAGTAAAATTCCACATTAAAACATCGTATTTCTAAAAATACCCTGACCCACCTCAAATGCCTGCCTGAACAATCAAGTTTTTAATGCATGGTGGAAGCTCATTAAAGAGGGGGCATGGCAGAGTTCCCTAGGAAGGGAGTTCCACAGAGTGGGGGCCACCACAGAGAAGGACCTCTCCCTCATCCTCACCAGCCTAGCTGTCCTGGCTGATGGGACAGTCAGAAGGCCATCCGAGGCTGATCTTGTTGAGCAGCCCGTCTGGTGTTGCTGGAGGGTCTCCTTGAGATAGGCTGGGCCAGAACCATATAGGGTTTTAAAGGTCAAAACCAACATCTTGAATTTGGCCCAGAAAACAACTGGTAACCAGTGCAATTCCTTCAGCAGATGTGATCACGCCGGCAGCTGCCTTTAATCAGGTGAGCCGCCGCGTTCTGCACCAGCTGCAGCTTCTGAACTGTCTTCAAGGGTAACCCCACGTAAAGCGCACTACAGTAATCTAGGCAAGAGGAGACCAGGGCATGTACTACCGATGGGAGCAGATGGTCAGGAAGGTAGGGGCACAGCTGCTGTATCAGATGGAGTTGATACAGCACTGTCTGGCTCACAGCTGACACCTGAGCCTCCATGGACAGCTGAGAGTCTAAAATGACCCCTAGGCTGCGGACCTGGTCTTTCAAGGGTAGCCGTACCCCATTCAACACCAGGTCAACATCCCCCAACCTTTTCTTGTCTCCCACCAAAAGTACCTCGGCCTTGTCAGGGTTCAGCTTCAGCTTATTCCTCCCCATCCAGCCACTCACCATCTCCAGATATTTAGACAGAGATTCTATGGCCAACCTTGGTGAAGATTTGAACGAGACGTAGAGTTACGTGTCATCCACATACAGATGACACCGCACCCCAAACCTTCTGATGACAGCCCCCAGCGACTTCACATAGATGTTCAATAGCATCAGGGAGAGGATGGAACCCTGTGGCACCCCACAAGTGAGTGGCCATGGGTCCGAAACCTCCTCTCCCAGTGCTACCCTCTGGTACCTGCCAGAAAGGGAGGACCGGAACCACCGCAATACGATGTCTCCAATGCCCAACCCCTCTAGGCAGTCCAGGAGGATACCATGGTCAACGGTATCAGAAGCCGCTGAGAGGTCCAGGAGAACAAGGAAGGAGCATTCATCCCTACCCAAAGCCCTCCTCATATCATCCACCAAGGCGACCAAGCCCGTTTCTGCCCCATGCCCAGGCCTGAAGCCCGATTGAAATGGATCTAGATAATCTCTCTTTTTCTGTCTAAACATGCATAGGATTGCGCTATGCATGTTTAGACAGCAAATCTCTCTCTCTCTCTCTCTGACGCGCGCACAGACACACACACGGAGCCAATAGTAAGTCAGAACTGGTTTGGTTCTCTGGCAGCTGTGGCTTACACATTAGCAAATCTAGGTTTATCAATGCCTGCAGTCACACATAACAATAAACCAGGATTCCTGGCTTATCCTGGTTTACTGTGAATGAACAGCATGCTGCTCCACATAGCCTGTTTACTCCTACCTTTGTGCAAGCAGGTAAAACCAACCATGAAGAGACAGCATATCGTGACACTTGAACCTGTAATCCAGCCAGTGTTTGCTGCCAGTTTACAAATGCTGGCTTGTTTGGGAGCAACAAATCAGGATTCCAGGCTCAGGCCTCGCAATAAGCTATCCCTTCCTACTTTGTTTTACCTGTCAACACAAAGGGAGGAGTGAAGCGGAAGCCAAAACAAGCCAGGAATCCTAGTTTATTGTTATTTGCAAACGTGACCACCAAATAACTTGTGAAAAGTTATTTCCTCTTCCAAAGATGGAGAAAAACTTATGAAGCTGTGAAGAGGGCAAAAAACAGAGACCTTGTAATTAAAACTACTATATTAATTACAAGTAACATTAATTATCATGTTCAGGGTAAAGGAAGCACAAAACTTTGCACCCAGGTTTGGTGCACAGTATACTGAATGCAAATTAACTAAATGTACATGCCCCAATTTGCATGGTTCATTCTAAAGACACGGGTTTTCAAATACTTGGAACGTCATTTGCTTAGCAGGGAACTAGGAAGAAGAGAGCAAGGAGCAGAGGAACAATGTGACACAGCGGATGGTATGTCGGGTTTATCCAGCTAGGCTGAAATGCCTGCTCAGCTAGGAGATAACTGGGCAAAGTTTTGATGAGGGCAAGAAGGGGGTAGGTAGTGGGGCATTTGAGCAACAGTGCCTGCCTCTCTCCCAGCCCTCCCTGTCTCCACCTCAACCTCACCCACATAAGGTTGGGTGAGGTTCCCTTCCCTTCCCACCGCCCAATATGTCTGTATACCACAAATAGGGTTGTCACATGGCTACTCTTGGCATCCATGGCCCATGTGGGCCATTAGTTGACCTGGATTCCTAGCTTCCACTGTGTTTAAAAGGTCAGTTTCTGTCCTGCCCAAAAGACTTGAAGGGGGGGGCTTCTCATTTTGCACTGGACTCCCCCAAAAGTCAAAGTATCACAAGAGAAACCTGAACAGCTTTCAGGTCAATGGGTCCTCCTGGCATTTACCTAAACTGGCTGGATTTTAGCTCCAATAATAGCAAGCAGGGGTGACGTTTAAAACATCTATTGTTAATTTAGCATCAGGTTCAGGCTCTCTCCCTGCAGATAACAATTAGAAGCACGTTATCCACAGCAGCCATACGCAACCTGGTGCCCTCCCAATGTAGTGGACTACAACTCCCATAATCCCCTCAAGATATGTTGGACTCCAGCTCCCACCACCTAGCAGGCCCTGGATTGGGGAAGGCAGTGATATTCCCTTCCCACCTCGGAGCACACAAGGAGGGGAGGGTGAACCAACCCCCAAATCCACTACCCCACACTGAAATCAGGTCCCATTTGTGCAAATGGAATGGTTGTTTTTAAGGCCTCAAACCCAAGTGGGGGATGATTTTCAGGGGAAGGCTGGCATGGAAACCTTCCACCCCCCCTCCCCCCACCGAAAACCCCTCTCTACAGCAATAAGGCTTAAGGAGGGGGAGTCTCATTCACATTAAAGGGTCCTTTAATGCACTGAGGAGGGGAAGTTGTGGGCTGTAATGAAAGGCATTACAGACAGAGGCACCATACCCCTGTGCTAAAGTTTACTCACTTAGATGAAATCCAAATCCCATTGAACCCAGTCTTATGAGTAAAGATGTATAGGACTGTGCAGAAGACATCAGGTTTAAGGAAGGACAGGAAGGTCTAAATAAAACATTTTTAAAATGATTCAAGTTGGAACCAGTTCATTATGTATTGCAGCAGGTATGTCAACCAAAAAGTTCCTTTGGAGATTTTAGCACCCTAAGGAAGGCCTTAAGAGGTTTAAACAATTAATCATTTATGTACAATCGTTGATGTGTTAATATTGCTATGTCCCAAATAAAGAGTCACATAATCAGTAACATCTTCTCCGTTCTGCTGGAAGAATCTGGTGGATCTCTGTAGTATGAAGTATGAGTAGAAACCTAATTAAACATCTCAACTTAGAAAAATATGTTTTGTCTTACAAACATTCGGAGATGCATATTTAGATTACTATGGAAAATTATAATTTGAGCACAAGTTGTTTGACTGCATTTTCAGTTTATCCAATTTTTATATGCATTTTGTATCTTTGATTTTACAATGAAAAACAAATTTATAATAAAAAGCACATCTGGGCTATATGTTTTACTGCTGGTATTTGTTCATTTTATTAATTTTGGTTGCTTTATCATTTTATTTGATGGGATTTTGTTGTATAAGCTGCTTTGGGAGGGCTTTTGCCCTTAAAGGCTAGAAATATTTTAAATAAATAAATAGGACTTTAAAAGGAAAAGGGGGAAAAAAATCTTCAACTAGTCTGTAACAGTCAATTTACTTAAAACACATCTTCCCCGAAGTTCTAAATATTCTTGATGAGAAAACAAATCTACTGCCAAGATCCCATAGGACAAGACATTCTCCTTCCTCTGTTCCAACAGAAATGTACCCAAATTGTGATTTAAATTAAAAAGGCCAAAAAAGACGGATGCACGCAGAATTTCAGAGGGCCCCTATACTACCACAGCTGTTGCAGTCATGGGAAAAGTTAATGAAAAATTTAACTAGTTAAGCTTAAAAGTTAGCAGCCTTTAAAATTAACTTGAGCTAATTTAAAAGTTAAATATTTCCACTTCAATTAGTTAAAAAGTAAGTTAAAATGAGAGTAACTAGTTAAAAGTTAAGGTGATTCATGAGAAACGTGGGAAACATGATGAATTGCCTACTTGCATTTTTTTTTTTAATTCTCAAATGAAAATACTGCTATTGGGCAGTATAAGAAATGTAATAACTAACTAACTAACTAACTAACTAACGCAACGAGGGATTTCTTTTTCATATGCCCACAGAAGCACACTAATTTACTCGGAACTCACCCTGCTTTACCTGCAAACAGTGTTATACCTGTCAGACAGTTCTCAGAACAACAGTTTACCAATACCACTGGGTTGTAGCCAATACCAGTCCTACTGAGAGTAGACCCATTGAAAAGAACAGACTTAAGTTCGACTAACACTTGTTTTCACTGAACGGCATTTACATTTTAAACTGTCAGTGTTTTGGTGAGGTTGGCCACTGTGGGAACAGGATGCTGGACTAGATGGACCTTTGGTCTGATTCGGCAAGGCTCTTCTTATGTTCTTAGGCAATTGTGGGGTTAAAAAAAACCCTTTGTAAATTGGGCCACCATTGGTTAGTACTCATCATGTTACTGAATTGCTTTAAATGGAACCTGGGCTATTCTGAAGTGGCATGTGCAGCATGAAAAGGGGGGAGGGATGCTTTAAGGACTAGGCTGCCGAAGCTAGAAGGCGGCACAGGACATTTTTTTAAAGGATCAATATTCACTGGGCGGTGAGCTCAAAAGGGTGCTTTTATGTCATGCCAAGAGGCACTCTTAACATACATTTTTAAAACGCACCACATATTTATTCAGTAAAGAAACATCGCAATGCATGCATTTTAATATGAAAAGATAATGATGATTTCAGGAAAGCACTACTCTAAAAATGTCCAGAATTTTTATCACAAAATCCCACTGGCATACATCTCTGATAGGCTTATAAACTCAAGGAAAGCTTATTTATTCATATATTTTGGGGGGCCTGTAGATATAGCAGCAGAAATGGCTCCCCCTTTTACTGGGATCGATGTCTCTGTTTCCTTGGGCTTGTTCTCTCTCCTGCAGCCTATTGGCTGTCCAGTTGTCTTTGGTAAGAACAGAGAAAGGGACTGCGCAACTAAGGACGCAGTCCTATTCATATTTAGACAGACAAAAAGCCCTACAACTCCCAGCGTTCCCCAGCTGACAAGTGAATTGTTGGACTTTTTTTTGTCTAAACATGCATAGGATTCAGCCCTAAGGATCTTGTCCAAATAGGCATAAGAGTGCACCCTAAGGATCTCTGGAACTTGCCATTCTTAAGAGACTATCTCTTATAGATACGTGCATAGTAAAAGGCAGAGGAAAGAAATGGTGGTTCAGCTATTAAATAAGGATGGCAAAACGATAACAGATGACAAAGAAAAGGCAGAGGTGCTCAATTCCTACTTTGGCTCAGTCTTCTCCCAAAAGAGGGTCTATGACCACCCTGGCAAAGGCGAAGTACAGGCTGAAGGGGCAGGATTGCAGCTTGAGATCGACAGGCATATGGTCAAGGAACACCTCATTACTTTGAATGAGTTCAAATCTCCAGGGCCAGATGAACTGCATCCTAGAGTAATGAAGGAACTGGCAGAAGAACTCTCAGAACCGCTGTCTATTCTCTTTGAGAAATCATGGAGGACGGGGGAAGTGCCAGATGACTGGAGGAGGGCTAACGTTGTCCCTATCTTCAAAAAGGGTAAAAAGGAGGAACCTGGGAACTACAGACCAGTCAGTCTGACATCAATCCCTGGGAAAATTCTGGAGCAGATCATAAAGCAATCCATCTGGAAGCACCTTGACAACAATGCCGTGATTACTCGAAGCCAACATGGATTTGTCAAAAACAAGTCCTGCCAGACAAATCTGATCTCATTTTTTGATCAAGTAACCTCCCTTATAGACCGTGGGAATGCTGTAGACATCATATACCTCGACTTCAGCAAAGCTTTCGACAAAGTGCCCCATGATATCCTGATGAGCAAACTAGCTCCAACTGGGCTAGATGAAACAACGATCCGGTGGATCCACAGTTGGCTACAGAATCGGACTCAAGGAGTGCTTCTCAATGGGACCTTCTCAAACTGGGGAGAGGTAACGAGTGGGGTACCACAGGGCTCAGTCCTGGGCCCAGTGCTCTTCAACGTTTTTATTAATGACTTGGAGGAGGAGGTGCAGGGAATGCTTATCAAATTTGCAGATGACACAAAATTGGGAGGGATAGCTAATACTTTGGAAGACAGAAACAAAATTCAAAGTGATCTGGATAGACTGGAGCGCTGGGCAGAAAACAAGAGAATGACATTGAATAGGGATAAATGCCAAGTTCTGCACCTAGGAAAAAGAAACCAAATGCACAGGTACAAGATGGGCAATACGTGGCTCAACAACACTACAAGCGAGAAGGATCTTGGAATTGTTGTCTATCACAAGCTGAAGATGAGCCAACAATGTGATGTGGCTGCAAAAAAGGCAAATGCTATTTTGGGCTGCATTAATAAAAGTATAGCTTCCAAATCCTAGGAAGTACTAGTTCCCCTCTACTCAGCACTGGTTAGGCCTCATCTGGAGTACTGTGTCCAGTTCTGGGCACCACACTTTAAGAAGGATGCAGACAAACTGGAGAGGGTTCAGAGGAGGGCAACAAAGATGATCGGGGGACTGGAAACAAAGCCCTATGAAGAGAGACTGAAAGAACTGGGCATGTTTAGCCTTGAGAAGAGAAGACTGAGGGGAGATATGATAGCACTCTTCAAGTCCCTGAAAGGTTGTCACAGAGAAGAAGGCCAGGATCTCTTCTTGATCATCCCAGAGTGCAGGACACGGAATAATGGGCTCAAGTTACAGGAAGCCAGATTCCGGCTGAACATCAGGAAAAACTTCCTGACTGTAAGAGCAATACGACAATGGAACCAATTACCTGGGGAGGTGGTGGGCTCTCCCACACTGGAGGCCTTCAAGACGAGGCTGGACAGCCATCTGTCAGGGATGCTCTGACTTGGATTCCTGCATTGAGCAGGGGGCTGGACTCGATGGCCTTGTAGGCCCCTTCCAGCCCTACTATTCTATGATTCTATGATTCTATAGGAAGGCACACTACTCTGTCTCTCAAACTAAGAATTTCAATAAAGAGCTATCATTCCATATAGAATCCTAGAGAGTGGCTGGGCCAGAGAAAACCAACTTTCATTTTTTTAACTATTAACTTACTTTTTTAAAAGTTTACCTTTTTTTAAAGTAAAGTTAGAACTTGACAGCTGAAACATTCAAGTCAGCCTTCCCCAACCTGATGTCCATGTTTTGGACTTCATCTCCCATCAGCCTCAGCCAGCATGGCCAATAGTCAGGAATGCTGGGAGTTGTAGTCCAAAACATCTGGAGGGCACTAGGTTGGGGAGAGGTGATTTAAGTAGTAAAAGTTAACCATTTCTTTAACTTTTTAACCAGTTAATTAACTAGTTAATGCCCATTAACTGAGTTGTTCCATATGAGTCATTGATCACTACTGTGAGGTAAAACTACATGTACCTCAAATTCTGACCTAGGAAATTCAAATGATTATATTTTTAACTTATTTTATATTATAAAATTTCAACAAAAGAAATAAAGAAAAAATGTGGCTACATAGATATTAATATATCAATTTCAATGCATAGCATACATATGAAATGTGTGTTCGTGCGTGCATGCGTGCGTGCGTCTGTCTGTCTGTCTGTCTATCCATGAGAAAATACAGGTTGCTTGGAGCTGTACATAACCTCCACAAAAGCAGACCAAATATCCAAATAACTATCAATTCAAATTATGCAAGCAACTAACACATTATTATTATAGGGACTGAAGTGAGATGTTAAGGTGCGGACATCCCTGGAGACAAATCGGGCTGGGAAAGAACAGGGTAAGAGAGTTAATACAGGTCTCTAACTAGGATGGCTGTTTGAAAATGCAATAATACAGTGTCAGCCATTCAATCAATTTCACATACATACTCTCGGCAGCCTTTATGACAACTCTGCAAAGTAGGTCCATGTTAATGTCCTCATGCTGTCCAATGCGTGGTGGCAGGGGAAGGACTAGAAGCCATCACTGCCAGAGGAGAGAAGAAGCAGCAGCCATTGAGAGCAATTTTGCAGGGGAGGGGGTATCAACTCCCCCCCCCCGCATATCAGTGGGCCCCTACTGGGGCAGAGGCTGAAGCAGATGCCTGGCAATGCCAACCCCTGGCACCAGGCCTGTTCCCAATGAGAGCAACATTCAAGTCATGGCGATTTTATTTTCCGCATCTTACAAGGTCTGCAGCTTGTGCTTTGATAAGAGCCAATAAAAGCCAACTAAGAACATCAGAAGAGCCCTGCTGGATCAGACCAAGGGTCCATCTAGCCCAGCATTCTGTTCACACAGTGGCCAGCCAGCTGCCCACAGGAAGCCTACAAGCAGGACACGAGTGCAACAGCACCCTCCCGCCCATGTTCCCCAGTGACTGGTGTACAGAGGCATACTGCCTCCGATACTGGAAGTAGCATATAGCCATCAGGAAAGTAGCCACTGATTCTCCTCGTTGAATCTGTCTATTCCCCTCTTAAAGCCATCCTAGCTGGTGGCCATCACTACATCTTGTGGTAAAGAACTCCATAGTTTAACTCTACGCTGCATGAAGATGTCCTTCCTTTGATCTGTCCTGGATCTCCCACCATTCAGCTTAATGGGATGACCCCACTGGGTTCTAGTATTATGAGAAAGGAAGAAAAATTTATCCCTATCCACTCTCTCCACACCATGCATAACTTTGTACTCTCTATTTTCTCTCTCTATTGTGTTTCCCTTTATTTGCCTTTTTTCTATGCTAAATAGTCCCAGGGGTTGTAACCTTTCCTCATAGGGGAGTTGCTCCAGCCCCTTTGTCATTTTGGTTGCCATTTTCTGCACCTTTTCCAACTCTACAATTTCCTTTTGTAGGCGCAGTGACCAGAACTGTACACAGTATTCCAGGTGTGATCACACCATAGAATTGCATAAGGGCAGTATGATATTGGCAGTTTATTTTCGATGCTTTTCGTAATTAAGCCCAACATAGAATTTGCCATTCTCACAACAGCCGCACAGTGGGTCAACATTTGCATTGAGCTGTCTACCACAACTCCAAGATCTACAAACCAAGGAAGCCATTTTGTCTATGTTAGTGAGAAATGGGGCATTTCCTTTTTTAAAAAATTAAGGCCTCACCCAAGCAAACGAACAGAAAACACCCCTTTCCCCATCAACACTGTCGAAACCAATAGAAGGAATCTCTTAACAGTTGTTTACCACTGCACAAGAGTAAACATGATTTCCAGTCAGTGCTACTGATACGGCCATAAATTAGCACTAAGTACTCCATTAAAGTCTAGAGCTCTAATGTTTGTGTAGAATTTCCCTTGATATTCCGCCAACCCCTGGGCATATCCTTCCTTTCCAGCTGTATCCTTCCTTTCCAGCTCCCTAGTGGAGATGCCCTCATGGAGGAGGAATGATAACCAGCCGTTACTCACAGCACTGGCAAACAGAAGATTTGGATTAATGGTCTCAATTGCAGGAGCTGCTCCAGTCAGCTCCAGGCCACCACCAAACCTACAGAGCTTGTTTAGGGCTGTGAGTACTCAGTGTGGATTGTGGACTCTGCCATCTGGAATACATTTAAAACACATCCACGTAGCTTGGATTTTAGACTCCATGCTCCTATGGGCAGGGACCTGTCCTCATAGCAGCCTTTCCCAACCTGGTGCCCTCCAGATGTGTTGGACTACAACTCCCATAATTCCTAGCCAGCATGGCCATTGCGGTCTGACACATCTGGAAGGCACACCATCAGAAAAGGCTGCAGAGAGTGTCATGCACACTAATGATGCCATATAAACAACAATGCTGCAGTGAGCTACTGTGCCATGAGAAATGCACTATTTAAAAAAAAACAACTGCTCAGGCACTATCCCTTCATATAATAGGCCCACAGCTGTTCAACCAAACATGGGTGATCAGAGCCAACCCTTGTGTGTATTCCGTGAAGTTATGGTTATGGGACATAGACAGGTTTGGTCAGCTTGGTAGACAATCTATGCCGGGAACTGGACGGGGGAGTGCATCCCTATTGGTTCTGCTGGCCTTTGATACGAATCTGCTGGCTTTTGATACGATGGCCTTGTAGGCCCCTTCCAACCCTACTATTCTATGATTCTACTATTCTATGATTCTATGAATCAACCATGGTACCTTTCTGGTTGGGATGGGACTTGAAGACTTCATTTTATGGTGGTTCCGGCCCTTTACAGAGGGGCAGTCCCAGAAGATGGTGTTTGACGCCTTGGCCATTGGCATATGGTGTCCCTCAGAGCTCCATCTTGTCCACCATGCTATATAACATCATATGAACATAAGAAGAGCCCTGCTGGGTCAGACCAAGGGTCCATCTAATCCAGCATTCTGTTCACACAGTGGCCAACCAGGTGTTGATCAGGAACCCAGAAGCATGGCATGAGTGCAACAGCACCCTCCCACCCATGTTCCCCAGCAACTGGTGTACACAGGCTCACTGCCTCTGGTACTGGAGGTTTAACATAGCCATCAAGACTAGTAGCCATTAATAGCCTTCTCTTCCAGGAATTTGTCCAATCCCCTTTTAAAGCCATCCAAACTGGTGGCCACCACTACATCCTGTGGTAGTAAATTCCACAGTTTAACTATGTGCTGTGTGAAGAAATTCTTTCTTTTATCTTCCTTGAATCTCCCACCAATCAGCTTCATGGGATGACCCCACTGGGTTCTAGTATTTTGATAGAGGGAGAAAAATGTCTCCCTATCTACCTTCTCCACACCATACATCACTTTGTAGACCTCTACCCTGTCTCCCCTGACCCTCCTTTTTTCCAAGCTAAACAATCCCAGCTGTTGTAACCTTCTCTCCAAGGGGAGATACACTAAATGGATGCTCAGGTGTTGGCGGAGTCAGGAACTGCTAAGGCTAGGGCACCGTTGCACCTGTTCCTGGAGATTTCAGATCTGGCAGCAGTGATGCATGCCTTAGTTACATCTCATCTGAACTACTGTAACATGCTGCATGGCAGGGCTGCCATTGAATATTGGCCAGAAACTTCACATGGTTCAAAATGTTGCAGCCAGCCTATTGACAGGGGCTTACCATAGGGAACAGTAGAACTCCCATGTTACGAAAGCTTCAATGGCCACCAGTCCATTTTCGGACATAATCCGAGGTGCCTGTTACAACCCTCAAAGACCTATGTTATCTGAAAGAAGTGCATCCTGGCCAAGTTTTAAGACCTTCAGGAGAAGCCCTTCCTTCTGTCCTGCCATCATCTGAACCAGGTTTGCTGGGTACTCAAGAGAGCACATACTTATTTATTTCATTTGTACCCATCTTTCTACCAAGAAAAATGATAACAAGAGGGCCCTGGTGGCTACCCCATACTCTGGATCTCCTTGCCAAGGAAAGCCCATCTAGCCCCTTTTCTGATGACCTTCTGCAGGCAGGAGAATATGTCTTTATTCCGACAAGTCTTTCACCTCATTAGCCAACTCCTTCCAGCCATCGTAAACATTACAACTAGTTCAACTGGCTATTTTCTGTGATGTTTTACCTATTCTGTCCTTGTGCTTTGACTGATTTATACTTTGTATTTTGCTGGCAGCAGGCTTGAGCGCCATTTGGTGGAAAGTCAGGATACAAATTTAACAAACAAACAACTAAATAAATAAAAACAAGAACAAATATTTGTTCCAATCAAAGCAGGCGTGCAAAGGGTTACAGGGGCAGTTGCTTCCCCGCGCAGCTGTTACTCCTGATGTCATTTTCTCCCACCGCCAATCCAGCCCAAAGCTTTGATGATGATTACTTTTAGCATATGCCTTTCTTTCCCTTTCTTTAAAAACAGAGGTTGCTCAAAGGTGCCACAATATAAACAAGAACATTCCTCCTACATTGTTGCAAAGAACTAAAATTAGCATTTCACTAAGCAACGCCAGGATTCTCATCTGGCATCATCAACTGAAAGCTAATCAAATACATATGGCAGTTCACAGTATGGTTCATAAGCCCTTCTCAAACCATCTCGGTAAATACGTTATACACGTGGGGAATGGGACTGAACCCGCTTGCCCCTCCCTCAGCACTCTGCGTCCCACTGCACCTGACCCTTGACTTTGGCGCATACAGCCCAAGTTGCAGTTCAATTGCTTTTGGCTATCACAGGGGCCAGCAACTTCTGACATTCCAGATGTTTTTGCCTACAACTCCCATCATCCTTCACCACTGGCTATGCTGGCTAGGAGCTGATGGGAGCTGTAGGCCAAAACATTTGGAGGGCCACCCATTGGCCACCTGTGACGGGGCTATCAGAAAATAAAGTTTTGCAATATTTATACAGCATGTAAGATTAACAAGGGATACTTCATTTCGTTTTGTTTTCTAAACCAGTGGTTTTCAACTTTTTTTCCATGGACCACTTGAAAATGGCTGGGGGTCTCAGCAGACCACTTCATAAACGTTTGTGGTTCTATAAATCAAAGCACCTATGTAACATACATTTTAATAATGGTGAGAGCCAGTCTGGTGCAGTGGTTGAAGTGTTGGACTGGAACTTGGGCAATCAGGGTTCTAGTCCCCACTTGGCCATGAAACTCACGGGGTGGCTTTGGGCCAATCACTGACTCTCAGCCTAACTGACCTCACGGGGTTGTTGTGAGGATAAAATGGGGAGGAGGAAGATCATGTAAGCCACCCTGGGTTCCTTGCAGGAGGAAAAAAGGCAAGATATAACTGTAATAAATAAATAAATACAATATAAATATAAATAACATTTTTTCTTCAGCACCAGCATCACAGTCTAAACTGAAACCACTAGCATCGGTGCCTTTAGAGGTAATTTTAATAATCAAGTATATGGTGAACTATAGATATTCACAACTGTTCTGCAATCATTCTGCAGGAATGGACGGAGCTCCTGGACCACCAGTTTGAGAACCTCTGCGCTAAACAATCGCTGACACATCATGGCTTGTGCACCAACAGGATGAACCGGGACAAGACCCCAGTCATGAAACTGCACCCAGGGAATGAGCTTGATAAACAGAAATGAACTGGAGCCAGGAGAGGGTCCAGATATCAGTAACATGCAGCATCTGGGGCAAAGAAAAAAATTCCTTCCCAGGTGCCACTTGGTTAGAAAATCATATTGGTGTCTCACAGTCCGGTAAGTTGAATAAGACAACAACAAATGGTGGTGGAGGAGGTAAACCCTCCACCACTCCCAATTTACAAGGGCAGATCCTCTGGAGGCTGGCAAGTTTTGAGTACCTCTGCCAAAGAAGAGTGGAAACAGAACACATTTGAAAATGTAGCTGCATAAAAGCCTTGCCCAGAGATCGTTCCTGCAGTCCCGGGGCACTCCGTGTCCCAGAGAGCTGCTCCTGGTGCTATTTTGACTGTGTAAATAATTAACCACTTTAAGAGCATCTTTAGAGGTATTTTCCTAGAAAGGGGCGGGGGACACAGAACCCCCACTGAAACAGGGCAAAAGCAGTCCAAAGAAAGGTGGCCAGCATTTCTTATACTGACTTCAATTAGAGAACTGAGCCATACTCAAAACAGCTTATTCTCTCTCCATTTCAAAGTCATTATTATTTACTACATTTCTATATTGTCCAATTGCCAAAGCTCTCTGGGAAGTTTGCAAAAAATTAGAACCTTAAAAATACAGTATAAAACTTAATGTAAAAGCCATTTACCTACAAAAACAATCAACAACAGAAATCCCAGGACCAATTAAAATTTTATCATATGATGTCAAATGCCTGGGATTAGAGGAAAGTCTTAACCTGGTGCCAAAAGCATGGCAAAGTTGGTGCCAGGCAGTCCTCACTGAGGAGAGTGTTCCATAATCGGGGGGCCACCACCAAAATGGCCCTCTCCCATGTTGCCATCCTCCGAGCCTCCCTTGGAGGACTGCCTCAGGTGATGACTGCAATATTGGGAGAGGTGCTCCATCAGGTGTTTTGGTCCCAAGCTGTGTAAGGCTTTATTGCTTAAAACCAGCACCTTGAATTTGGCTCGGAAATGTACAGGCTGCCAGTGCAAGCGGGCCAGAATTGGTGTTCTATGTTCAGACCTTCTGGCCCCATTATAACTCTGGCTGCCGCATTTTGCACAAGCAGCAGCTTCCAAACCATCTTCAAGGGCAGCCCCACATAGAGTGCACTGCAGTAATATAACTCGGAGGTTACCAGAGCAGTTGACTCTTGATGCTTGTTTTTGGATGGACAATACTCTCTGGCAGGCCTACACAACTTCTGGCCTATCAATCCAAACACAGCCACAGACGGTGACCTACCAACGGCGATGTAACCTCTTGCTTTTGCTGCCTCCCTGGTACTGCCAGGCAAGGGTGTGTAGGCTTTCACCCTGGATGCATTTTTCTTGTGGCGTTAGCTCAGCCTTCCCCACCTTGGAGGTCTCCAGATGTCTTGGACATCAACTCCCATCAGCCTCAGCCAGCCTGGCCAATAGTCAGGAATGCTGAGAGTTGTAGTCCAAAACATCTGGAGGGCCCCAGGTTGGGGAAGGGTGGACTAGCTGCTGGGCCGTTCTGCAGAGAAAGCAAGTGCTCTAACACAGACCCATGATTCCCCTGCCCCCTTTGAGCCAAAAGGGAAGGCAAGATCCCGTGCTCTTAGTATGAAAAGGGGGCAGTTCCGACAGTTTTCAATCACCTTTTGATAACAATGTTCTGTATGTTTGATCTCCATGGAAGACAAAACGATCGCGATAACACTCCTACTGATCAGCACAGGAATGTGGCATGCTCTCGAGGGGCAGACTCAGGCCGTCTCAACAGAGGAACAGCAGTAATGGACTCGATGGTCTTGTAGGCCCCTTCCAACCCTACTATTCTATGATAATGCATGAAATGGATTGGGGCCACACAATACAGCCACCTCGCTGAAGCTATGCAGGTTTGGGTCCAGTCGGTACCTGGCTGGGAGGCCACCTGGGAACTCCATTTATGCCGCTTTGAATTCCATGATGGAAGAAAGGCCAGGTATAAATGTACCTAAATTTTAAATTAATTAATTTTAATTCATTCATTCATTCATTCATTCATTCAAAACTAAAATAGCCATTTCCTGGAAGCTTAGGAGATAAAACAAGCCCACCAAAGAAGAGTTGCTGTTTTGGCTAAACTAGCTAACGCCACAAGAAAAATACATTCAGGCTGACAGCCTACACACACTTGCCAGGCAGTAAGTCCCACTGGACTTCAGTGGGGCTTACTTCTGAGTGGACATGCATGAGAATGCACTGTCAGGCTGGGCTCAAACACAACACTAAACCAGAGTTGATCCAGGTTGGGTTTTAATTCACCGCTGGTAGAACTAGCCACAGTTGCCCAAGTTTGGACATGGACAGGGTAACTGTGGTTAACCATTAGTTCAAAAGCGAATGCTGACACTTTTGATCTCCTTGTCGTCTGTGCAGGGGAGGAGCAGTGAGATCAAGGCTTGTGCAGGCCCCATCTAATAACGTCAAGCCATGGTTTCGCATTATGCTAAACCTTTCCTCAAAACGTAAACATTTGAGCATCCCAGACACGATGACCCTTTCTAACCTCCTCATCTTGAAGCATTATGGGTCACAGACAGATCGCCATTAGCCGCAAGTGATGCCTACTCCTACGGAGGTCAAAGAATGTGGGGGAAGTGAAGCAGGGCCGCTATTAACACCCGCACCCTCAGGCAGCTGCCAGTGCCCACAGCTGGCCTGCGAGTTCTAAGCAGTGCAGGGCAGCCAAGTCTAGCCGCCATTTAAATTCCCCACAATGCCTCTGAGTGATGCCACATTGGGGGAATTGGGGGACTTTTTAGGTGGTGGCTAGGCCCACCTGCCCAGAGCACAGCTTGGGGTCCTACGGCTGTCGCTGGGTGCCACAACACCAGATAAGCTTACCCAGGGGCCAACCACAAGAGGGGGACCCACACAGGGCAGTGTTTGCCCAGGGCCCACTCAAAGCTGGAGGCAGCCCTGCAGTGAAGGGAGGGCCGCAGAGCGCTGGGAATAGGCAAGGAAGGGAGAAGTCAGCTGAGGATGTTTGGAGAGAAGAAGCTGAAGACAGACTTGAGGGAGGAGGAAGAATGAGAAGAAACGTAGATGAAGAGCAACAGAACTGACAGACTGATGCTGCTATCCTATGCACACTTCTATGGGAGTAAGCCCCACTGAACACAGCTCTCTAATAATAAAAGAGGATGCGTGTCTGTCTGTCCGTCAGTGCCACACCGCCAAGACTGTGGAACCTAGACAACTGAAACTTGGCATGCACAGTGAAGGGACCCTTGGGGTGTGCACCTCAGAGTTATTTTGTTTTTAAAGTGCATTAAGTAATTTAAATGAATTGAAATGTGTCCATGTAGCTGAAGCCTACAGCAACACGTTCAGCCATTGGGGGCAGACTTTCCTAAGGGGTGCCAGTGGGCATGGCTTCACTTAGGTGGGGGAGGGGGACACACACTTACAGCTGTGTACGTTTGCTCAAAGGCTTCACTGTGTCAAACTAAGGGCTATTTCAACCCCTGTAAAGCCATGTCCATTCGCTAGTAAGTGTTAGTGAATTGGCTGTATTAACTGTTTTAATCCACAGCACAAAGGAATATTGTCCAAGAGCCCAGGGGCATGAAAATGGATTTCAAATCTGCCTCTCCTCATTTGTAACTGAGGACCCTGTGCATGTCAGTGGTCCAAGAGATGCAGAGGTTTTATCTGGGATTTGCAGGGAGAACTCAAGGAAGTTGCTTTTCCAGCCTCAGGCCTCTCCCTGCAAAACGGGAACATCTGCTCCGCAAAAGAGAAATTAGAGAGGCCCTGCTGCCTTTGTTTCCGGAAGTCGCACTCCAAAAATGATTCAGGGCCGATGTGTTATGCTGAACTGGACTACATGTTAGGAGTGCCTTTTATTCCCCCGCCACCCTGTAAAACCACACTGTTTTATTTAAAATAAAATTTTTAAAGGATGCAACCAACTGGATTTCTCCCTCATTAACATTTGATGAACTCTAATTGAGTCAGTATATTTTTACATTTAAAACAGTGATTTAACAGCTATATTTAACCCTTAATTTGGGGATGTGTTAAGTATTAAAAATCAAGACCCAATTTGAAATTAAAAACTCAATCAATTTTTATTCGTCGTGATTACCAGGTCCAATTTGCTCCAGTTTCTCCCAACTCTGCAACGTAAAAAAAACAGCACAGGCATCCAAGGAGCTGCCAGTAACTGGCCCTACACTTCTGCACCTGCCTCCTCCGAATATACCACATGTTGTTGCATGCAGTGGATGTGGGTGCAATTGCTTAGGAAGCGGAGATGCTCTGACGATCTTCAAGTGTTGAACCAGCTCATTAAGGAAGAGCCTAAAGGGACAGAACAGCAACCCTGCAGGATCAGATCAAGGCCCCACCTAGACCAAGAGTGGCTAGCTAAATGCTTCTGGGAAGCTCAGAAACAGGGCCTGAAGCCCATGTGTTTGTTCCTTAAAATCTTATGTTCAGGGCAGTGGTACAGCTAGGTAATTTTAGACCCTGGACTTAACGGTCTTATGGGGCCCTCCTTTAGATGGCCACGTGTATTATTTCAGTTGCCAAGCACACAGCCAACATTTCTCTCTCACCCCCGCCCCAACCGCCACCCCATGCTTTACAACCGCTACTATGCTTCCTTATAAGTTAGAATGTTTGCCAATCCGGGGGGGTGGGGGGGAGAGATACTCTGATGACAGGAATAACATGGAGTGTACCTCTGCCACCCTGATGCCCTCATTACCTGCCATTCTTTGGGTGGTCATTTGGGACCCTCGAATGACCGCTCAGAGAGTGGCAGGTAATGAGGGCATCAGGGAGGCAGAGGTACCCTCCATGTTATTCCTGTTGTCATAATAGTGCTATTTGGCCACATGGTCCAGCCCTAACTGCCCCACTGATGCAGGGGTAGGCTGCATCTATCACTGGAGGTTCCATTTGGGTACTGACCTCCCTGAGTTTAATCCTCTTTTCGTTTAGTCATAGGCCGCTTTTTCCACAGTGCCCAAAGCAGCTCACAACTATCAAATAAATCTCAAAACACAGCATCGTTACAAGAACACACACAAACACATGCACGCCACAATCCATTACATGATATTACAATAAAAGGATTGCATCACATGTAAGACGTATCAGAATGTTTAGACAGCTAACCCAACTCCCCCTTTTAGTGCTGGTCTCACCGTACTCCAGAGGGTCACACCAACCCAGTTTCAATACTGTTTATTTTATTATACTGTTTACTGTATTGTTTTGCTTGTTTTATTGTTCTGTTTGTATATTTTATTCTTTTATGACCAGTTCTGGTCATACTCATGATAACCACAAGGATGAAGGGTGGTTTAAAAAAACTTTGTTTGTTTGTTACACTTACCTCCTGCCTTTTCGTACAAGGAGTCCAAGGCTCCTGCTCTCTAGACGAATCTGATCTCATTTTTTGATCAAGTCACCTCCCTTGTGGACCATGGGAATGCTGTAGACATCATATACCTCGACTTCAGCAAAGCTTTCGACAAAGTGCCCCATGATATCTGATCAGCAAACTAGTTCAAAGTGGGCTAGATGAAACAACGATCCAGTGGATCCACAGTCGGCTACAGAATCGGACTCAAAGAGTGCTTATCAATGGGATCTTCTCAAACTGATAACGAGTGGGGTACCGCACAGCTCAGTCCTGGGCCCAGTGCTCTTCAACATTTTTATTAATGACGTGGATGAGCAGGTGCAGGGAATGCTGATCACATTTGCAGATGACACAAAATTGGGCGGGATAGCTAATACCTTGGAAGACAGAAACAAAATTCAAAGTGATCTGGATAGACTGGAGCACTGGGCAGAAAACAACAGAATGACATTTAATAGGGATAAATGCCAAGTTCTGCACCTAGGAAAAAGAAACCAAATGCACAGGTACAAGATGGGCGATACGTGGCTCAACAACACTACAAGCGAGAAGGATCTTGGAATTGTTGTCTATCACAAGCTGAAGATGAGCCAACAATGTGATGTGGCTGCAAAAAAGGCAAATGCTATTTTGGGCTGCATTAATAAAAGTATAGCTTCCAAATCCTCAGAAGTACTAGTTCCCCTCTACTCAGCACTAGTTAGGCCTCATCTGGAGTACTGTGGCCAGTTCTGGGTGCCACACTTTAAGAAGGATGCAGACAAACTGGAGAGGGTTCAGAGGAGGGCAACAAAGATGATCAGGGGACTGGAGACAAAGCTCTATGAAGAGAGACTGAAAGAACTGGGCATGTTTAGCCTTGAGAAGAGAAGACTGAGGGGAGATAGGATAGCGCTCTTCAAGTCCTTGAAAGGTTGTCACAGAGAGGAAGGCCAGGATCTCTTCTCGATCATCCCAGAGTGCAGGGTACGCAATAATGGGCACAAGTGACAGGAAGCCAGATTCTGGCTGAACATCAGGAACAACTTCCTGACTATTAGAGCAATACGACAATGGAACCCATTCCCTAGGGAGGTAGTAGGCTCTCCCACACTGGAGGCATTCAAGACAAGGCTGGACAGCCATCTGTCAGGGATGCTCTGACTTGGATTCCTGCATTGAGCAAGGGGTTGGACTCGATGGTCTTGTAGGCCCCTTCCAGCCCTACTATTCTATGATTCTATGATGTGGCTGCAAAAAAGGCCAATGCTCTTTTGGGCTGCGTTAATAGAGGCACAGCTCCCAAATCCCGGGAAGTATTAGTTCCCCTCTACTCAGCACTGGTTAGGTCTCATCTGGAGTACTCTGTCCAGTTCTGGGCACCGCACTTTAAGAAGGATGCAGACAAGCTGGAGAGGGTTCAGAGGAGGGCAACAAAGATGATCAGGGGACTGGAGACGAAGCCCTATGAAGAGAGACTGAAAGAACTGGGCATTGAGCAGGGGCTTAGACTCGATGGCCTTGTAGGCCCCTTCCAACCCTACTATTCTATGATTCTATGACTATTCTGTGATAACCAGTCCTCTCCTGCAGTCTCCCAGATGTTCCAGCTGCAAGTGCTGGTCCTGCTTTTTAAGGCAGTCTGAGCCACAGCCCTCACCACATCTTGAGGGAGCAAATTTTATGAGTTAATTATGCATCGTGTTTAAGATGTACTTCTCTTTTGCCTGTCCTTTCGTTTTGCCTGCCCTCCTGTCTTTTTCCATTGGAAACATCATCCAATAACTGTATCTGCATTAACTGTTGGTGGTCCTGCACCCCCCTGTTCCTAAGTTGTGCTGAATGAGTAGGTCTCTCCAAATGCCAGGGCTGTGTGCCCTGTGCACTTAAAAAAATAAATATGTTTCCATACCAGGCAAACCAGAATTCTGCAGAATGGAGAGCCAAATGCTCTGCCCCTGCCCCTGGCCCCAATAATTTATCCTTCTTTTACAAGTTACGAGAAACAAGGAACTATACAGGGCAGCGAAGTCCTATCCTCTAGACACTGGAAGAAGACAAGAAGGGGCCAAGGAAAAACCTGATACAGGGTCTAGAAATAGGAGAGACAAGCAAGAGAGCTGGAACCTAGAAATAGGAGAGACAAGCAAGAGAGCTCCCACACCAAGGGAGAAAGGAGGACCACTCAGTAAGGAATCATAAGAACATAAGATGAGCCCTGCTGGATCAGACCAAGGTTCAATCTAGTCCAGCATTCTGTTCACACAGTGGCCAACCAGTTGTTGACCAGGAACCCACAAGCAGGACAGGAATGCAACAGCACCCTTCCACCCATGTTCCCCAGCAACTGGTGTACACAGGCTCACTGCCTCTGGTTCTGGAGGTAGCACAGAGCCATCAAACCACTGATAGCCTTTTCCTCCATGAATTTGTCCAGCGGTAGCAAATTCCATAGTTTAACTATGCACTGTGTGAAGAAGTCCTCCCTTTTATCTGTCCTGAATCTCCCACCAATCAGCTTCATGGGATGACCCCAGGTTCTAGTATTTTGGGAGAGGGAGAAAAATGTCTCCCTATCCACTTTCTCCACAGTATGCATAATTTTGTACAGCTCTAGCATGTCTCCCCTGACCCTCCTTTTTTCCAAGCTAAACAAAAATGGATGAGCAAAGGGCTGAATGTGCCTGATCTCGTCTTATCTCGGAAGCTAAGCAGGGTCAGCCCTGGTTAGTACTTGGATGGGAGACCGCCTGGGAATCAGGCTTCCTGCATTGAGCAGGGGGTTGGACTCGATGGTCTTGTACCCTATGATTCTATGAATCCCAGCTGTTGTAACCTTCTCTCATAGGGGAGATGCTCCAGCTCCGTGATCATTTTAGTTGCCCATTTCTGCACTTCTTCCAGCTCTACAATATCTTTTTTTAGGTGTCCAACCCCATTCCCAATGCCGGAAATCAAGAGATCAACTATGTACAACTTGTGGCTGTCCAGACCTCCAGCGAGGGAGAGACTTCCACGAGGGAGAGACTCCCACCCTCCTACGTAACTGGTTCCATTGTCAAACTGCTCTTCCCATTAGGATGTTTCTCTTCATGCTCAACCAAAACTTGCCCTCCTGTAACTTAAACCCATTAGGAAAACAGGGCTGGGTCTGAATTTCGCACACTGCATTTGAACTAGCCAGCCACGTGTTTTTGAAGGCAGGTCTCTATCATTACATGGTTTGCGTGCACAGGCATTAGCACCATTTTGTGGACACATGACCTAGAAAGCCACCTACACCTCTGGGCTTCATTCACATTGCCATTGTAACCATTGGCAGGAAGGACATCTGAACTGCCTTTTTAAAAAAGCAAACATTTCCTGTTTCCTGTCCTCCACACTCTGAAGAAGCAGCGGGCAGACTTGACAAAGAGATACAGTCCTTTCCGTCATTCCCAAGGCACAAGGAGGACAGGCTTGGGTGACACCTGGTGAGTCCAGGATGGGCAGGAACATCTTTGGTGGCAAGGACCGCGAAATGACAAGATGCCTTCCCAGGGCAGACGGATAAAAGCAGGGTGCTCCAAAATGGAGTGAGCATTGCGTCTGGAAGCAACTTAAGGCAGCTCCAGCCTGCCCCATTTTCAAAACATGTTAAGTAGCCTGGGAAAGTTGCCAATGTCAATATGGACTCAGCAGAGATGGGTTTCCTCGGTATTGAAGAGAAGAGAGCACACAGGGCACCATAAAGGGAAGGCTCCTCTTTCTGGGCTGCAGAGGAGCAGATTACAGGGAGAAGCAAGCATTTTAAAGGGTCCAATGAATTAATCAGGCTGAAGGTTATGATGAGACAGCAAGGCTGCGTATTGTCTGCTCGAAAATATAATAAATACGTTCTCGATTCTCCATCAAGGTCGCCGGAATTGTGCCCCAAGTAAAGCTGAATTCAGCACCCGGTGTGTAAATCATGCAAAGCAAGCAAAACTGAGCATACTGTCTCATCTGGCATAATCTGTTCAGCCACTGCAAATGGGCAGGGGGGCAAGAGTAGCACAAAGCCACCAAAAGCCGGGCCCTGACCCCCAGGAATCATCCACCCTTCTGTGTGGCTGCTGAGCATCACCAGGCATCACCTGCTCAGGTGATGGCCTCGTGTTACAGCCATAAGGGCCAGAAGCTAACTTTTGAAACACAAAGGCATTTTTCAACATGTTCATTACATTTTTATGCCTCCCTTCCTTCAAGTAGGTCACGACGACATACGTGACGCATCCCGCCTTTTATCCTCATAACCCTCCTAACAACGTTAGGTCAGCCCACCCCAACACGGTGCCCTCTAGGAGACAACTGGAGCTGTAGCCCAACACATCTGGAAGGCATCAGGGTGGGGAAAGCTGGGTTAGGTCCAGAAAGAGAGAGAGAGAGAGGTCCAATATCACACTTCAGTGTTCTTCCCATCCTGGGGAAAGAGAAGCAGAAAGCGTGACTGGCGGTTTGCTCACTCTCTCCTGGCTGAGCTATGGGTGCAACACACCCTCTCTCTCAAGGCTGGACAAAGCAGTGCCGTGTTATCTGGCCACTTCTTCTGGCTTAAAACGGCCAAAAGACCCAGCCTCAACAGTGATGTTGTATTCTTATTGGCTGGGGACAGAATACTGCAATGGAATACATACGGTAGCAAGTAGTGATCGAACCCCAACAGTATCGGCAGTTACCAACTGAACACAGCCATCTTCAGGCCAATTAATGCCATGGAGGCATAGACCTCTGCAGGGGTGCTGAATCTCAGGCTTGCAGGCCAAATCTGGCCCACCCAGGATCTCAAAAGCCCTCCAAGATGTCCCCCTTCCCTTGCCCTCACGAACTGATTCCCCTAATTGCCAATTGCTTGGGTGGTTTCCCAGCTTTTGCATGGCATTTCCCCTACTCTAAAATGTTGAAATGGCTCTCCTAAGGATTATTTACTGGCTATAAGAGCTTTAGGCTAAAACAGGCTGGGATTTCTGGCCCCACCCCTTTTGCCTTGGGCCCCACCCACCACTAGATTGCTCCTCTAAAACTGAATTTGGCCCTCAAGCTGAAAGACGTTCGACACCCCCGCACTACAGATATGCAGGTGGTAGAGCAGCTCACCCCCCTACCGCCCCCCCCCCCATTGTGGCTTCTGTCCTGGACACAGCCGCTTTCGATTGGTGGCCAGAAGCACAGGGCTGTCTGCAGGACTCTCGTCTTTCAGCTTCTAGAGAGGCTCAGTCATTAGGACAATTTAGTGGATGAGTAACTTGAATGTCTGCCCAGTTGGCCAAAGTTCCAGAACTCTGTCGAAAGCAGAAGGCACGAAGATATGTAGCCTCTTCATTCTTTCATGATGTCACCTCAAACATCTTCGCTGCGGCCTCCAAGAGTAGAATGTAAGAGAGGTTGCCAGGTGGGGTGGACTTTTGCCCCAGTTAAAGTCTCCTTGGGGAACCCTGATGGGCCAGTTCAGCTTCAGGTTCAGTGGCCTATATGAGAGCATCATCTGTGGTCTCAAGTGTGGGGTGCCTGCCTGGGCACTGGAGAAAAATCCTACATATTGCTGATCTGGGGAAGGGCTGTACCTCGGTGGTAGCATACCTGCTTTGCATGGAGAAGGCTCCAGGTTCAATCCCCGGCAACTCCAGGTAGGGCTGGAAAATACCTGTGCTGGCATGGGGAAATACCCATGCTGGCTGGGGTATACTGGCAGATATAGGACTTTTATTCTGTCTAAACATGCATAGGATTTTGCCCCAAATTAGCTTTCTATTTGGAGACGGGCTGCAGCTCAGTGGCAGAGAACCTGCTTTGAATGTAAAAGGTCCCGAGTTCAATCCCCAGCATCTCTGGGTCGGGCTGGAAAAGACCCCTGCCTGAGGCCCTGGAGAGATTACTGAGAGCCAAGTCAAACAGGGCTCTGGCTGTCCACGATGTGGCATCAATGTAAGCACCTCATAAGAATATAGGAAGATGCCTTATACCAGGTCAGAGTATTTGTCCATCTAGCCAAGATTCTCTGCTCTGAGTAGCAGCAGGGTCAAAGGCAGAGTTATTTCCAGTCACCTACTACTTGGTATTACTATTACTAGTAGTAGTATTACTGGAAGAGCTGGGGATTGAAGCTGGGACCTTCTGGGTGCAAAGTATTGTTCTCTACCGCTGAGCTATAGTCCCTACCCATCCCGACAAGCAAGTGATGTCTCAGATGTAATCCCACCCGTCTTTAGCAGAAAAACCTTCCCATTTTGCATTGCCAGACTGTACAACACAGGAGACTGTCAGAAGAATCTGCGAATTCCATTATGTGGGTAAAACAGAGGCAATTCCCCCAAGGCTTGTCTGACTGCATGCTCTAATCCAGGGGTACTGAACCTCTTTCAACCCGAGGGCCAAATTCCATTTTGGAGAAGTGCTCAGGGACCGCATTAGGGGTGGGCAGGGCCAAAGACAAAAGGGGCCGGGCCAAAGATACCAACAATACCAGAATATTTTTGCATAAAGTTCCGATGGCTGCTACCTAAGCCTCTGGTGAGGCATTTCAACCTTCTAGAAGGGGGCAGGGGACACATGTTACTAAAGCCGTGAAAGCATTATCGGCGGTTGGGGGAAAAGAGCACAGCTGTCTGGGGAAGCACAGAGGGCCGGATTAAGATGTCAATAGGGGCCGGATTTGGTTGCCAGGCTTGAAGTTCCACACCCTTGCTCCAACTAAAGGGTTGTGCAGGGTAAGAGACTCAGCTCTCTTGGTGCCTGGAATGTTTACAGCTTTTCTCCAAAGCTGATTCAGAATCTAGTTAATGTTTGGAATCCAATGGCAGGATGACCAGGTGGGAGCTCATAACCACCCTCTCTTGCCACTAGTTTTCATAGTTAGGAATGTATCTCGTGAAATTACTGTGCACGCAGCAGGTAGAAAGACAGGCCACGCCGCCCCCGCCCCCGTCTAAGCCAGCAAGGGCACTCCAGGGCAGGTATAGATAATAAAGACACATTGAGTAACAGATAAGCAATCATGCAAGACGAGGTCATAAATTCCACAGCTGGTGAAAGCTGAAGAGTAACCCCAGGTAATGTAATTATTATACATTCACAAATCTTACACGGAACCCTGACATTTAAACACAATGCACACATCGCCTTATGAAGCTTACTCTCTGCCCCTGGACAAGACACAACATTACCAGACTGGAATTTAAGAGAAAAACACGTATTTACTAAGTGGAAATGGGTCCATCTTTTCTCACACAAACCAATACAGGTTGGAAGTTAGTGTTAGTCCGAACCCTAAACCTAACCTTCCCCTTGCAATTCCACTACATTCTGTAAGATTAACCCAACGCTGTGGGTATATTACATTATTATTTAGCATTTTACACCAGTTTCACCATTGTGCTTCCCCCAAGGAATTCTGGGAATTGTTTGTTTCATACAGATGATTCCTTTACAAAACGACCGTTCACAAAGTTCTCTGCACAGAGGGAACGGCCTTTAAACTAGTAGAAGCAATGGTGGCAGTGAATCTGCTCCGGTTTTCAGTCAGAACTCTAGAGGAGCTATCTAAGGTGCACCTTGGATAGCTCCTTTAGAGTTCTGACTGGTTCTGACTGAAACGCGGAACGGATTCACCGCCCCACTGACATCGGCGCCCCCAGCCTCTACTGATGTGGGGATCCCTCCACATCAGAATCACTTCCCAAATCTACTGCACAAAACTGGGTAGCTTGGCCCTTTAAAACAACAACAACAACAGACAGCCAAGACCTTTCTTTTCAGAAGGGCTTTGTTGCAATGTAGTGTGCTGGGTCTTTGTTTTAAAATCTGCTTTTGTCGTAATGTTTTATGGTTGGGGGAAGAGTACATTTTTTTTCTTTTAACTGTAACTCCCCTTGAGAACACCTGAGAAGTGGACTATGAAGTGCCAGATAAATAAGTGAAATAATACGGCCTGATATTAGAGCACTTCAGTGGCAGTTTTTTTGCCCTTGCTGTATCCCACTGGCATCGTTACCTCCTGCCCAGGATGTATACACACAACAGGGCACTACTGCGGGTATCACTAATGCTGACGTAAGAGGGTGTTAAATCACTCCTCAGAGTAACGTTTCCTAAAATTTTGCAGGCAAAAGCAGTACTGAATGAAATGGGAGGGACACCTTTAGACCCGGAAAGAGGTAAGGATAGGCCACGCTCCGAAGAAGAGCCCGCTCCATGCATTTCTGCAGGAACAGGGTTCCATCAACCCAGTCGCTTGCTCGCCAGTGGTGAGTGGCCCTTCCCCTTTGGAGAGTGCCTCCACTCCATACATCCAGCACAAACGTGTTCTTCTTCCAGGCTTGTGCAGGAGATGGTGGCAGCCGCCGCAAGGGACTGCTTGCATCTCCTGCAGAAGGCCAGAGAGAGAAACTACCCCAGGGAGTGGGACTGGAGTCAGGCGGATGGGGTAATGTGAGAGCCATTATTCCAGATGGGCCTCCTTTGAAGGCAGGCAATCCTGCTGTGCCCCTGGATTGAAGGATCCAATTGCACCCAAGGCAGAGACACAAAGGAATTACCAGCCATGAAGGCTGATCACAAAGAGGCCACACCAGAGCAATACAGAGATACTGCAGGGAGCCTCTTTTCTGGGCAAGTATGTTGGGTTCACAGCAGCCTGTAATTATTGTCAATACAGTCCTATGTATGTCTACCCAGAAATAGGTTCCACTGTGTTCAATGGCACTGATTCCCTGATAACTGCATACACAGGATTGCAGGCTTACTTAACTTATTTTGCATGGCGTACAAAAGGCTCTCCCACCACACTCTTAAGCGCTTGTAGAGAGCTCGGGAATTACTGCACGAGTGGTAATAACTGCAACACAAGCTACGAGATTCTCATATCTCTTCTGGTGAGAAACACCTGTTTACAACCAGTGCCTCCAATTATCACAGAAGGTGTATGATGGATTTTCTAGAAAATACTGAACTGGGAAATTTTCAAGAAAATGATTTTAAAATATTTCCCAGTGTCCTAAATATACTGAAATGAGATTTAGCAAGTTTGGATTTTATGTACTTTCTTTAACCCCTTCCTATCCCCTATGCGTATGTAGCACATACATATATTGCATTCATATGTATAATATGTTTCTGTGTGTATGAGCGTACACACACATACACACCCTTTTAAAAAATGCATAATCTTCTTAGGGACAGTCACCTAAAAAATGCTTGAAACTGCCTGTTTTATCCATTTATAATGGTAATGGCTTAATTTTATGAAACAAATCACTTTTAGAAATAGACATTTTTAATGGGAAATAATATTGTCCTGAGAGATTTTCTGGGGAAAGTTTTCCACCACGCAGCACACGTGGCCTATTGCCAGAAAGCACAATCTTGCCACTGTGCATCAGGGGGTGGCAAATGTCCACTTGTTTACTTTCTTCTCTGGAAGAATGCAACTGATCAATAAAAACGGGTGCTCTGCTCTCACCATGAGTGACACTCACTCTCTCATTCAGAAGGTAAAAGCTAAAGTACCTAGAGAATAGTGAACTGCCATTTCAAACCAATAGGGCATGAACAAACAAGGACCCAAACACTTAATCGAAAATATTGTTTAGGATCCTTATCTCCTTTTAGGACGGGACAACACTCAGCAAGTTGCTGGAGCTAAACTGCTTTCTAAACATGCAGGACATTTTGTGAAGGACACCCAGTGCGATCTGAGCAGCATAAAATCTTTCCTCCTTACAGCAATACTACAGGAAAAGGGCCTAGCCTTAATGTAATCAAATTCTACGTTGCAGCCATATGGAAACAATTTTAGGCAATAAGCAACTCTTGCGGGGGGGGGGGGGCAGAGTAGCAGAAAAGAAAAGAAAATTAAAACAGAGGCAGGAAGCCTAGCAGCTAAACTAAAAAGGTAACCCTTCACTACCACTGAGAGCCTTCCAGAACCCTGTTTTCGTTTTGTTTTTTTGTCACCATGATTAGACTTGACACCATTCTGAGATTTCCCCAGCAACGGCCAGGGCATAACACTGCCAGCTGCCAAAGATTAATTCTTGGTGATTTTTTAAGCGTTGCCAGCAAGGGTTAAATGCTTTCATGCTCAACCAGGTGCAGTAAAGAGCTCAATGGGATGATCACCGATCATTTCCGAGAATCATCTCTGCTGGGAAGCAGGGCCTCCAGCAGAAAAACGTAAAAATGCTGACCAACACCAGGACAGACCATTTGTCTATCCAGGCCTATATTGTCTTCTCTGATTGGCAGCAGCCCTCCGGGACTTCAGACAGAGGGAGGTCCCCCTAAGTGTAGATGCCAGAGATTGAATCCAAGACCTTCTGCATGCAGCCATGCACTCTGCCACCGAGTTTTGGGGGCCCTCCCTAAGAGGAGTTGGGTAGCAATTACTGCTTGCTGCTGATGCCAGCACCAACCTATACATGTCTACTCAGAAGCAGTTCAGAAGTAAGTCCCCTTAAGTTCAGTGGGGCTTTCTCCCAGGTAAGTGGATACAAGACTGCAGCCCTGATCACCAGTGCACTCTCCCTGTACCCTCCACTCAAGAAGCTTCCAATTAAGAGTAGAAGACACCACCCCCAGCTGGTAACACAGTTGAAGTTTTCTGGCCAGCAGACTGGGCGCTAAAAAAATTATGCCCCAAACAACCTTAATCTCTCTCCTTTCAGCTCAAAACTGCTACATACTGTATCTGCAGATACCGGGTTTCCAGAGATTCATGGTCATCACAGGCCAATCCTGCGGAGACACGTATCACAATGATCGGCGTTTTAGGGCATTGGTAACAGAGGCAAGATCTGATCGCTCTAGACAGAGTCACAGCTGGCATACCAGCCTAAGCTGGTAAATGGCACTCCTAGCCACTGCCACCACCTGCAATTCCACAGATAAGGCTGGACCTAGGAGGACCCCCAAATGACAAAAGTTGGTCCTCCAGAGGGACTGCCATCCCATGCAAGAACAGCTGAATCGCTTCATCCAGACTGCTCAGAGTCCCAACCCACAGTACCTCCGTCTTTTCTGGATTAAGTTTCAGCTTGTCCTCCCTGACCCATCTCCAGATAGTTCGGGATATCCACGGCCTCCCTGGGACTCGGAGATGGAAATGAGAGAGTGAGCTCTCATCTGCATATTGTATCATCTGCATATTGGTGGCGTTCTCCCTAGTGGGAAGAATAAACACAGTCTGTGGATGGCGGCTCCCAGCACAGCAATGTGATGCAGGTTTCGGAGGGCTGTTGGGCAAGAGGGCCTCGAGAAACCCCCTTCTCTGAGTGGGCCCAACACTATGCCTCATCACTGTTGCCACTACCTATTTCCTTGCCTGTCCTGCTGGGCCAAATCCACACCACCTCCCACTTGGAGAGGATGAGGCAAGTGAGGATGACTGTTCCTTCTCCTTGCTCCTCTTACTGCTTGCTCACTTGGGAGAGTATAGGTGAGTAGGCAGCAGTGAGGACCAGGAGCTTGGCAGTGGGCCCCTAATGAGGAAGGGGCCAGGGCTGATGCCCGATGACGCCAGCCGACACCGGCCTAAAGCTGTCAACCCGGCTCTAGGTTCGCCCCCGTCCTGGAAATGTTGTCAGACTCCCGTCATAAGGTGGAACGCTTCAAAGAGAAACTAAAGCTTTGAATTCAGAGAAGAGCAGAGCTGGACTGCAGCAACACCAACACAGACTCATTCCAAAAGTATTTATAGAAAACTGTCACTGTTCGAAATCTCAGAGGTCAACTCTGCGACCCAAGCATTTGCGGTTAATACATTAAGTTACAAATATCCGGGAACATTTGCGAAAAGAAAAAAAGCTTAAACCACTACCGAGAAAGCAATACTGTGTACAGAAGTCATCACTTTGATAAAAGGTCTGAGCAGCAGCTTTAACCAGTTCAAGCAAACTGCTGTTGACAGTTCATATTACGGGAAAAGCTCAGAGTTAACTTTTCCACAAGCAAACAAATTTTTCCCCCAAGACACGTCAAGCCCAGATCATTCACGTGCCATATAATGCCAGTGTTAGATACTGCATATGATATGCCAGATGACAACAACTCCTGTCCAAATACACAGAGCCACAACCACACAAGGAAGGCAGACGCAACTAGTGCTTTTGATATTCAGAGAGGATATAGTGCCGGTAGTAATCTTCCTACTGTGCATCCAACAGAACTAACACTCTCCTGAACGCATACACAGAATGACAGAGGTTTAGACCAGACAGAAATTTACCTTCCTTTTTGATCTATATTGTATTGTGCTTGCAAAGGTGAAGCCTCCAACACCAATCAGCAGTGTTGAGATGATAGCACAGAACACTCACAAACATTCCAACTGCTCAGTTTAAGGAAGAAGAAAAAATGATGTCAGAATGTTTGAAGTCCAACTTCTGAGGGAGAAAGGAAAACTGTCCGTTTAGCTGGGATTTAACCTCGGACAACCCTGGGTGACTGTCTCAGGAGTAGCTTTGTGGACCTGACTTGAGGACCAGGAGGGATCCCAGGACATAGAGAAGCAGAGGAACAGAGCCCAGGGGCAACGGAGCTGATGGAAATGTGAAGTGCAGGCCATGGACTAAGAAAGAGTAACACATGACAAGAAGGGAGGCAGAGGAGAATAAGACTTGAGGAAAAGAGCAGGGGAGGCAAGATTGGGCAAATGAAAGAGAGGACTTACAGCAGGCCAGAGGTCCTGCACCCCCAACAGGGACGCTGGGGAGGTGTGCCAGGAGAGTGGCTGAACATGTCAGACAAAGTAAGCAGGGGGCTGAAAAGCAAGGGGCTGAAGAAACAAGGTTGATAGAGACAAAATTTAGGGCTTAGGAAGACGATGGGCAGGGAGGAAGTGGACAGACAAGGAAGGTTTTGGAGGGCTGGACATCAGGGAGCCAAGGGGCTGCCAGGTGTGGACTGAGCCTAGACCCTGGCACAGCCACCATGCTTTTAAGGGTTGCACAGAAGGGGGGTTCTGCTAACCGGGGTTTGTACTGTCACTGCAGCATTGGGAGCTGGCAACTCTAAGGGGTGAGGAAAGCAAAGCAGCAGGGTGAGGAGCGAAGCAGATTTTCAGAAATGAGACTTGGAACATGCCAGGAAGTCCCTTGCTTGCAGTTTCCCAATGCAAGAATGCTGGGTTACCCAAAGACGAGGCTGGTGGTGAGTGCCTCTTCACCCAAGGCACAACTGACAGGATTCACTGCCACCGGATGTGGTGACGGCCACCTGCTTATGCCAGACACTGAGGAGGGCTACTTACTGCCTTTGCACCCTGCTTGTGACCTGCCCAAAGATATCTGACTGGATGCCCTCACAAACCAAATACTAGACTAGACGGGGCCTTTTGTCCAATCCAGGAGGGCTCCTACCTTCTTTAGGACAAATGTACCATCAAAGACATTTATTATTATTTGCAGCCCCTTGATGGAATGTGCTATGCGACATGAGCTGTGGATAGGACAGGGCACAAGGGCCATTGCGCCAGGGTAAGGTTGCAAGCTGCAGAGCTGCACTTCTGTGCCAGAACACCAAGGGAACTTGCATGAGGTTCAGCAACACAGAAAAGTTGTGTTTTCTTTTCAATCACCCCATGCAAGGCTATGAACCAGTCAGGTGTCAGCAAACCAAAAGCCTGGCAACATAGGAAGTTGCCTTAGTTGGAATCAGATCATTGGTTCATCTAATTCAGAATTGCCAACACGGACTAGCAGCAGATGTGACAGGTTTCATACAGGGGCCTTTCCCATGCCTACCTGGAGATGCCTGAGGATTGAACCTGGGACCTTTTCCATGCAAAGAAAACTGCCACTGAATGCTGGCCCTCGATCTCATCAGTTGTGCCTTACAGAAGTCTTTTCAATAGGATGGTATTCCAGATTGCACGACAGACGGTTGTGTCATCAACAGAGAGGGACACAGCTAGCACAACAGTTGACACTATTATCGCCCAGAGTCCCCAATGCTCCCCTTCCTGCTTTTATATTATATATAGAGAAGCAATGCTCTGCTTCCTGCTTTTATATTATACATATAGAATCTAATTCATTAAACACCCCCTTGCCTGGTCACCTGTTGCGAGTAACAATTGCTTCCAGGCGACCATGTAAGGAAGATTTCACTGGAAGAGAGAGTTGGTTCTTTCTTTTATTTCGGACCATCGCCATACCACAAATGCCTAAAATAGCTATCCCCCAAGAGCTACATTGTGCAATGGAAGCGCAAAAATGGATGGCTACGGATAAAACTGAGCATAGCCAAGTGTGACCAAAGGAGTGACACCAAAATTTGTCAGAATTATCTCTGGGAAATGAACCAGAGAAGGGAAATTCATGAGCAATCTCAGCAGCTACCTGTAAAGATTCGTCTGTGCCATTGTCACAATGTCTCCCATAAAACAGGTCTTGGACAGAGTCAATAGCAAGAAGATGAGTGGAGTCATTACAACCTTCTCACGTTACAAAAAATCTCCTACCTGGAAAGTTTTTTACATGTGCGCAATTGCCACATGCCACAATTGCTACTTGTGGATTGAACGTTGATCATGACAAAGAAGTACTATCCCGGTAATAACTGTGTAACATTCAAAAGGGTTCCAACAATTGCCACTGAGAGTGGAGACAAGTGTTTCAAAAGCACAGCACAGGACGGAACCATGCACTAGGTGGTTCACACGTGCCATGTACCTCACTTGGTTGCTAGGTTACTTGCAGCAGAAAGGGTTCGATGTCTCCATTTAAAAGTAAAGAGTTTGAAGTGGTAAGAGGCAAAAGAAAAGTTCTCTCTGAGGTGTGACCTGTGATGGCTTATTCATACATGCACCTCACACACACACACGCTGCAGTCATCAAGTAATGGAAAGCCTTGTGCAAACCAGATATAAAAGATTCCTGAAGCAGGGAAAAGTCCTGATGGTGATGGCTCAAAGAAGTGAGTGAAGCTACAAACTATACACTACAGTACAAATCACCTCTCTCTCTCTCTCTCTCTCTCCCCCTCACACACACACACACACACACACCCCCTGATTCTCAAGTTAGGATGAGCCAGGGTTCCAGGGGAAATCTGCTTGTGCACACTGACTGATTGCTACATCCATGGTTTGTTTATCATTATGTGCGAACCAGGAAATCTGGCTTGTCTGTCCCCCTGACAGACAAGCCATAAACCAACAGCAAACCATGGCTTATGATTGTTGCAAAAAAGAAAATCTGTGGAGC
The DNA here is from genome assembly GCF_057233095.1 of Heloderma suspectum. Taxonomy (NCBI): domain Eukaryota; kingdom Metazoa; phylum Chordata; class Lepidosauria; order Squamata; family Helodermatidae; genus Heloderma; species Heloderma suspectum. Next base: position 435,589,594 of record NC_139458.1, read on the forward strand.
TTCTCAAGAGACAGCAGGTTTCGAGAAGCAACAACTTTGGGTGACAGAGGAATAATCTGGTAGCAGGAATAAGGACCAGTTTATTCCAAAAGTGGCAATTCCTGTGAGTGACAGCACACTCTGACTGATTCATTATAGCCACACTGCTTCCAGAATTATCTGACAAGCAAGTCAAGGCCACTGCCCAAAAGGAGGAAATTATGGGTATTTTAGGCCTGTTTTGTCCAGCAGTGCCTGTTGATTGGGCTGAGAGAACTACAAGAACCTTACTAGACTGACTTTGGGGTCTGTTCCAACAAGGTTTTTCTTATTCTGGCAAATAGTGTGGGTTTCCTGGACTGAACTATCGACAGTTCACTTCTCTGACCATTAGTCCCGGTGGAAATTGTGGTTAATTTAAACTATGGTTTGTTGAAACAAGCCAGGATCAAAAGATGGTTTACAATTCTGAATGTCATTGAGTAATATCTAACTAATTTCCCCCAGGTCAGATAAACTCCAGTTAGTTTAAACCAGGAGGCAGATGCTTCCGGTCACCTCCTCAGAGCCACACCGGAGGAGGAGAGGAGATAGGTTGCTCAGAAGCTCAGGGCTTGCATCTTCTCTCTCACAAGTGTTACCTCTGAAGCAGGTCACTGTACATTAGGACCCTAAGGAAACATACCATGGCTAAGCATTATGTCTGCACTGGGCCACTGCCCTGGAATTCTTCTTCAAATTTACAGACCCCACAGATTAACACACTAAATTTAGACGCATAAAGTTGAGCTTTTACAACTGTATTTCAAGAGCAGCAAATGGTTTATTCAAGGTCAAAGATAAGAGTTCAGTAAATTCATTTCACTTTATAAAAAGAAAGGGGAAAAAAAGGATTGCGGCTACCAATTCCTCAGAAGTAATTAAACAATGTTTTTAATGCTCCGGGTGACTCAGGGCTTTCCCCCGTTTTTGGCAACTGAGAGGGGTTGGAGAGGGCATCAGAATAAGGCAAATGAAAATCAAGTGACTGTCAAGGGATTAAGGAAACCTCTTCACACAACATGCAATTAACACATGGAATTCAGTATTACAAGGTGTGGTGATGGTCACTAGCCTACGCCTATCTATTCTGAAGCAAGTCCAAACAATTTCAATAGGACTTACTCCCAGGTAAGTGCATATTGGACTGCAGTCCTCAGTGGCTTTAAAACAGGATTAGACAAAGTCACGGGGATTGCACGCACCAATGGCTTTCATCAGCCATGAAAGAGAAACTCCTTGTTTGGAAGCAGTGTATCTCTGAACACCAGTTGCGGGGCAGGGGAGGGGGGAGACAACTGTAGAGGAGCATTGGCCTTCATGCCCTGCTTGTGAGCTTCACCGGAGGACCTGGCTGCCCACTGTTGGAAACAGAACACGCAATTAAATGGTCTGATCTAGCAAAACATTTCTTATGGCCATGGGCAAAGTGACTAACATTCAGTCTAGAGGACTAATGTAGTGGGGGAGGCAGGGTAGGGGGAAATGAATGCACCCACATGCTTCATTCCTGGACATTCCACCAACTTCAGCATCACAACTTCCTTGGGTTTGCCTCAACTGCACCAGTCTACCAGCTTCGACAATCCTGGCCAGCTGCCTCCATCCCACCTTGCACCATGAACCACCCAGGAAGAGAACCCATGGTTTGTTGTTGAATTGTGAACTCTGGGTTTTCATGGTTAACAACCCATAGTTAAACCATACTGAGGGTTCACACATAACAACAACCCACAATTCAACAACCACCTATAATTCAACAAGAACCCATACTCTGAGTGTTGTTATGTACGAACCAGGTCACAATGTTTGCACTGGACCACCGGCACAGTTTGACCACATCCTTGTATTCTTCTTCAACTTGGAGACAACTAAGTCTTTGGCTTAGTCCTCACCTCCCTGACTAAAATGAAGCCCAAGTATTGTAATCTTCTTGGGGCTTGGACCTGCCTTTTCTGCTTCTAAAATACTATATGCCAATGGCACTAAACCCTACCACCTGAGATCCACCAGACTCATTCCTCTGTTAAGTGTTGAAAACTTTTATTTGTTTGTTTGAACAAGCCTTTAATGTTTTTAGAATCTGTGCTCTGCTTTTAGCTGATGCACCATTTTCTTCTCTCTTTTTTTGTTCTGTTTTGGAGTTTGATCTTGCTTTATGTTTTCACGCTTTGGGTGTTTTTGAAGAGTAACAAAGGAGGGTACAGCTAATAATAGCAATAGTTTTAGCATCATGCCTTGCAGCCTGTTTTTGACCCTTTTCTAACAATAAAAGGTGTGCCACCCATTTCCCTGGGTTAATTAGGCATTGTTTGGAAGTGCTGACTTTTTGTTGGTTTCAAATGTCTGAGCCTGACCCTTAACTTTGGTATTTGTACAAGAGAGAAAGAGAGAGCGCAGATGTGAGTGAGAAAGAGAGAAAGACTAAGGGGTGCAATCCTACGCATGTTTAGACAGAAAAAAAGTCCTAAAGTCCCAGCATTCCCCAGCCAGCATAGCTGGGAGTTGTAGGACTTTTTTCTGTCTAAACATGTACAGAATTGTGCTCTTAGAGGGATTACATCTGCATAAACTTGCATATGAATAATGCATTTGTTCTGAAGGGGGAAGAAGCATCCTTCTTTGTTTTTAGATAATGCATCCACATGTTTCAGCGGGCCTCATCTTAGAAGAGGCATTCCTTTTGGAAGAGAGCAGGGGAGGAGGAATGCTTCTTCAAAGATGGTGCCCACTGCAACATGTGGATGCATTATCTAAAAACAAAGAAAGCATGGCTGGCTGAGGAATGCTGGGAGTTGTAGGACTTTTTTCTGTCTAAATATGGATAGGATTACACCTTAAATGTGTATGTACGATGGAAAAAACAAAGTGACGTATTCAACCCTCTCTCTTAAAAAAAATAAAGGAAGAAACCAACAGCTCTGGCATTTCACTTATTGCTAATCCTTTAGTACTGGTAGCAGAGGGGTGCGCCCATCCCAGGCTGCATGCAAGTCCCAGCCACCGAGTGAATTTTCCTGGGATGCAACTGCTCCCGGCATCCAATCCTAGCAAAATCAAATCAATGGCATTTGGGATAGCCCTGCAGCCCCCTGCCTCACTTGCCCTGCCAGGACAACATTTCAGGAACTGATAGTATCAGAGATGCAACAGTGCCATTTGGATTCCCATCCCACCTTCCTAAGTCCACACCCCTCTGTTGCAGCCATATCCCAGTGGTCTCTGTTTAAAATTAGGCTTTGCAATGATGCTCTGGAGGTTTAAAACAGACATTATTTTAAATGTGCATATAGCAGCTGGGTCTTCTTTTCATGGTGCTGGAGAAGTCTCTTATGAGTCCCCTGGACTGCATGGAGGTCCAATCAGCCCATCCTAAAGGAAATCAACCCTGAGTGCTCATTGGAAGGACAGATACTGAAGCTGAAGCTCAAATATTTTGGCCACCTAATGCAAAGAGAAAAGTTACTAGAAAAGACCCTGATGCTGGGAAAGATTGAAGGCAAAAGGAGAAGGGGACGGCAGAGGATGAGATGGCTAGATAGCATCACCGATGCAATGAATATGAACTTGAGCACACTCCGGGAGACAGCGGAGGACAGGAAGGCCTGGCATGCTGTGGTCCATGGGGTCACGAAGAGTCGGACACGACTGAACGACTGAACAACAACAACAAGGTGCAGGACCCATGATCTGGACCTGGAAAGCACCCCCTATCCTAACCCACATGCTAGGGGCCCAATCCAGACTTTGGGCCCTCCACCTACTCTAGACTTGAAATGGAAAAAAGATGTAGCTGCCAGACACACATTGAAAGCAATTTCTGTTTTGGCCCTCAATGTTACTTCTCGCAATTAACACACCAGTTCCAAGGCTGGAACTGAGCACCCTTCCCGTCAAGGCGGGGGGACGGACGGACGACATTCTGCTTTTTGTCCAGAATCACAAAGCTGGGAGGAAGCGGGAGATCACAGAGTCAAACATCTGTCTCCAAGGCAGAACGCTGCACAGATCAACTCTTTCACACTACCAGGATATCACAAACAGAAGGGAGGACCAGGAAGACTCAAGACGCTGAGGGACTCGGGGTTGCGGGTCAGGACACCATTTAGAAAGCAGGGAGGGCGTCATTCCACTCCATGTAGGCTCCCAAACTTTTTTTTTTAAACTTCCCCTTGTCACATGCCTTTAACAGCCTGATGTGAAAAATTCTACCTGGGCAGTGGGGGAAGAAATTACAGATCTGGTTCCAACGCTCCCAAAAACTGATGATGGCGGCAAGATATTTTAGTCTTGTTTGTTTTTAATCAGCTCTCTTCAAGGCCTGGTGCCTAAAACTTGGCCTCTGGGTCTTAAAATATAAGAATTTTGTATCTTTGTTTACTTGGATCCTAGCTGTACTTTCCTACTGAATGCTGCCAATTCCTATTCTGTACGTATGTTTTCAGCTAGGTTTGCACTGCTGCAAAGAAAGCGAAGAAACTGCAATGACCTCACCATTCTATTGGTACCCTTTAACATCCCAGGATCAGACTAGATAACCTGACCTCTTCCAGGCAACAATGCCACCTCCACTGTAAGCCTTTCCCACCCTACTCCAGGCCTTTACCATTTACTACCCACGTGCATCTACGCTGTTCTCTGTACACTAAGGACTGGCATCTTGCTTCAAAACATTTTATTTTAAAGCAAGATTTTTAGGATGCCAATTCTTCTGCAGCTTATGCAGAGAACAGAGCTCACATACTAATGAACCATATCTGAGAGAGAACAGATTTAACCCAGATCCTAGAATTTCACATTAGCACGTTGGGTTGTGTTTTTTTTTAAGGCAGACGCAAGATAAAAATAAAGGTGTGCATTTCACAGTTACACGGTGAGATTTTCAGTCGGCCAACTACTAGAGGAATGATTTCCCACTCCTGTGGACCGGATGGCTGTTTTACCGAGGGGAAAGAGACCTAATGTTTTATGTGCTAATCTTAAACCTAAATTGCATCTATTTGCAAACGCTCTCCAATCTTGCCTTTCAGTGTTTAATCAAAAATGCTTATCACACCACTAAAGAAGGAAAGAAAGAAAACAACAATGTCTCACTCACAAGAAAACTATTTTGGGATTGTATTAAATTAGGAAGTTGTGCTCTAAACAAAGATGGCTTGGGAGCAAAATCAGATGTGACTGGCCTTCAGCTCCCTTTGCAAGGGGGGCTCTCAGACCAGCTTTGCAACTTAGCAGCTAGCTACCCCTTGGCTGGAAGCCATGTGGCAAACTGCACAAGTGTTCCTGGATATCTATACATGCAGCATAAGGAGGTGGTAGAGTCCTGAGATGGTGGGCTGGGCTGTACCACTCCCAACTGTATAGATATATTGCATTTTTCCATGTTTCCCTAGTTAAAATGTTTCCTGCACATCAATTACAGCAAGGTTACAGAACCTCAGGCCCAGAGGCCAAATCCAGCCATTCGGGGTTGCCCTTCCCCTGGCCCCACCCCCTTTCCCCCAGTTAACAATCATTTGGTGGTTTCCTGGCTTTTATGCAGGCTTTTCCCCCATTCTAATAGGTTGAAATGCTTCTGCTAAGGCTTAGTTACCTGCAGTTACTTTGGATGACAGTTAACTTGGGCTGATGCAGAAGGGATCTTATGTTTCCTGGGCAAGCCCCACTGAAATTAACAGGAGCAGAGCGGCCCTGTGCATTGTGTTCAACAACTTCCTCTATTTCACTCAACAGTTTACGGGCTGTGAACAAACTATTATGCTATAACTTTATATCATTCCTGATAAAGTAGTCCAACACAGCTCGAGGGCACCAGGTGGGGAAAGATGTGCTAGATTACTTTTTTCTGATCTCCCCCACCCCAAATAGCCTTTTATTATTATTTTACTATATGCAACCATCTGAGTTTTTATTGTTCTTTGTTTCAAGAGCACCGTCTCAAATATGTACTTTTTGACAATAGGAAAAACCATTTTAGAAAACAGTAATTAACAAAAGGACCAGCCCATTGCATGAACTTATTCTCCCCTTCTTGAAAGGTATCCTTGCCAATTCCCGGCACACACGTTTTGAGCCAGCCAAGGAGATCCCCAATTAATAGAAAGTTTCCTGCCTGCTGTTACAGAGTTCTGTCCCAGCATGAGCTGGCAATGATGGAAGGAAGAAAAACCGTCAGCGATTCCAAGCAGGATTATGAACGGTGAGACACGCAAACAAACACCCCTGCTTATCCTACACCTGCTCACGGGTCCTGGAAAAGTGGTACAGTTGCTACTAAGGATGCTGGAGTGACACAAATCCAGAGGAAACCACCTCCTCTTTGGGAACTATGCTCCCCAAGCTCTCCTTTCCGTATTCCTCCCTCTGACATGCTATTGCCACGGCCCTGATCCAACAGATCGGGTGAGGCACGCAGGACATGCAGCAAAACTGCTCACCCCCTCCCCTTTCAAGAAACAGCCTTGAACGCATGGGGTTGTATCCAATGTCAGTCCTACTTAGAGAAGACCCATTAAAACTAAGGGGACTTAAGTTGGACTAACACTGAGTATGCCCCGTTGGATGCAAGCCTTGGAGCTGAGGGTAGACCAAGGGTGCTTCCAGACACACAGCTCGTAGCCATTTGTCTTTTCCTCCTTGACAGGTTTTTGTGGGGAAAGGAAAAAGAAGGGAAAAGCAATGGGAAGGTTACAAAGGGTTCAAAGGGAAGGCTATCCATGGCTACTAGTTCTGACGGCTCTATGCTCCCTCCAGTATCAGAGCCAGGATGCCTCTGAACACCAGTTGCTGGGGAACATGGGTGGGAGGGTGCTGTTGCACTCCTGTCCTGCTTGTGGGTTCCTGGTCGACAGCTGGTTGGCCACTGTGTGAACAGAATGCTGGACTAGATGGACCTTGGTCTGATCCAGCAGGGCTCTTTCTTTATATTCTTATGGAAGATGACAACATCCGGACCCCTCGTAAAATTCCATGTTTGAAGCAAGGCACTATAAAAGCCTTGTCTGTAGCATTTAGATCCAAGACCTGCCCAAAGTTGGGGTGCCAATCAAATAACCCATCAAATATTGTCAATTGGTTGCTTATCATTGGGCTTTAGCTGCTTTCTCCAACCTGGTACCGCACAGATGCTTGGGACTTCAACTCCCATCAGTCCCAGCCAGCATACTCAATGGTGGGGAATCCTGAGAGATGTAGTCCAAAACATCTGCAAGGCACCAGGTCGGGGAAGGCTGGTCTACTGTCAAATATTCCATGAAGTCAAGAATGCCTTTTTGTACACAGCAGCCTACCTTCTTCCACAGCCTTGCAAGAGTCATCAATATTCTCTCTCTCTCCCTCTCTCTCTCTCTCTCTCTCTCTCTCACTCACTCACCTTATTTATGCTACTGTCACGCTACTTATGTTTGTCAGCTGCTCTGGAAGCCTTTGGGGCTAAAAGGGCAGAGTATAAATGCTGTAAAGAAATAAATAAATTTTGTCACAGGGCAAAAGGGTGTCTGTAATTCCATTCACTTCTAATGAACCACACGGCCCATCTTCTCCTCCTGGCCATATGCTGTCCCCCCAGGCATCTCTGAACAGGAACAGAGCCATGTGGTCCAAGAAAAGGAAATCGGCACAAGCAGTCATCAGAAAGGCACAGGTCTGGGGGCTGCCAGGTAACCAAAACGTTACCAGACTAGTAAGAACGTTACCCTACATGGCTAGTTGCCAGAATTAAAGAATGCAAAATCAGAGAACATTCCAGCTAAGTACTTTTTAATTCATTTTGCTCTTCATGTGGATGCAAATGCCTTTGAAGCACAGAAATGTGCTCACGACATGGAGACTGCATTTGTAGGTGGGCATGCACTGATAATGCTTCTGGGCTGTTAATGCAAATGCACGTACACTGTGCTCTTCCAAAGAATCTCCCCTTAATGGCGGAGAACTACGGAGGACTTTTTAAAAAGATTTCTTTTCCTGGGTATGAGGGATAGAACTCTGCACCTATTCAGAGGCACTCAACCCTAGATGCCAGGAGGTATGTACACAGGACTAGCTATTTTAAATTTCGAAGGAAAAACTGAAAAGGTAAGGATGCTTTAGGTCAGTTTCCCCCAACCTGGTGGCCTCCAGATATGTTGGACTGCAATTCCCATAATTCCCAGCCTGCATGGCCAATTATGGGATTTGCAGTCCAACGGATGTGGAGGGCACCAGGCTGGGGAAGGCTGCTTCAGGTATAATTAAACATGTACACTATGCAAGCATACTGTGCAAGTGTGAGATTTGGTTTTGGGATTCTCAGCACTAAGAATCTAAGCTTCCATAGTTAAACAGCCAAGTTTTTAGTCCCTAAGACTGCAAAGCCAGAGGTGGGGCTGAGGACTTCTAATGGTGGGGAGCAGGCCTGGGTCTCATGAATAACTCTGCGCCCCTCCCCATTTATAGCAGTAGCAGGATACATGTAAATTTGCAGATTTCTGCAGGTTACAGAATTGAGTTGACCTAGCCAGAGAAAAAACATTTGGGTTTTGCTTTTGTTTTATAACTGTCCCCTTTCCATACCCTTTAAGCTGTGAACGGGGACCTCCTCACATCCGTATTTGGAGGCAGTCGCTTGGGGTAGATCACATGCTTTGTACGCAGGACTCCACGGCAAGGATGGAGTTTCAGGCGGCAAGGATGGAAACAAACCCTGTCTGAGACTCCAGAGAGCTGGTGCTGGTCCGAGGAAGCAGCATTTGGCTAGATAAGCCAATAGTCTGACGCAGTATAAGGCAGCTTCCTATGTATTCCTGGAACAATCCATGCTCTGGTAACCTCCAGATTAGATTACTGTAAAGCTTTCGATGAGGGGGCTGCCTTTGAAGACTTCTCGGAAACATCAGTACAGAATAGAGTCACCAGAACACCTTTGAAGCAACTTCACTGGCTGCCAGTCCATTTCCTAGCAGAGAAAAAAGTGTGGGTGCTTAGCTTCAAAGCCCTATAGGGCTTGGACCCTTGGGTTCCCAAAGCATCCCTGCTCCCACATATGCCTAACTGGGGCTACACACACCATCTCCACCAGATGCCACACTCCAGGTGTCCCTGCTCTCTGACGTTAGGCAGGTGGTGACCCAAAAGAGGGCCCTTCCAGTAGTGGCTCCCCATCTCTAGAATGTACTCCCCAGGGTGGCTCGCCCAGCACCTACCCTCATGTCTTTTTGGCACCAGGGAAATACCGTTTTTGTCTTCCCAAGCCTTTTTAAATTGTCAACCACGCTCAGTTTGCTGTTTTAAAACCTTGCTGTGATAGGCTGCTTTTTTATTTTCTTGGCTCCTAGAAAAAATTCATTGTTGTAATAGCTGCAAGATGTCCTGAGAGCAATGAACAATAGGGTGGGGCACATTTAAAAATTAAAAAAATGAAATAGGCCCATGTTGAAACAGCAGTACTGGCAGAGAAGGCTGTACAAGACACTCTCCTTCACTGCACACATGGCACAGAATTCATATTTATGCATTAAGTAGGTCAGTCTTCCCCAGTCTTGTGCCCTGTTGGCTGTGGATGATGGGAGTTGCAGTCCAACCTATCTGGATGGCACCAGCTTGGAGAAGGATGATTTAGTAGATATTAATACCCTGGTTTGTAAAGGTCTACACCAAGCTTCCCCAGCCTGGTACCTTCCAGATGTTCTGGACTACAACTCCCAGATTCCTGACCACTGGCCATGCTGGCTGCAGATGATGGGAGTTGGCACCCAAATCATCTGGGGAGTACCAGGTTGGGGACAGCTGGCCTAGGCCTTCACAAAGCAGCTCACAGTACATAAAAATATAAATATGTTAAAAATACAAATCTAATTTAAAAACTAAGATATGAAGCACATACATTTAGGGGCAAACTAAATGGCTTTCTCGTTGAGGCAAATATAACAAACTGTTCATATCCAGTGCATGTTCCACTGGAAGTCTGACAATGCTGACCTACCTGCCTTAATGGTTTTCAGTGACTGGGTTCACGCAACACGATAACCCACACTCAGGGAGGAGTATGGGTTGTGTGTGGGTTGTCATGTTGTCTGAACCCAGCCATGCTAACAAATGATTGTTTGTTAACCATGAACAACCCATGAAGAGAACCCTTGGTTTGTTGTTGCATTGTGAATTGTGGTTTGTTTGTGGTTAACAAACCATGGTTTGTTGTTATGGCTGAGTTCAGACAACACAACAAGCCATGTTTCATCAACAACCCACACTCAACCTTGAACGTGGGTTATCATGTTGTGTGAACCCAGCCAGTGTGCGTGTGTAATTGTGGAGACTTTTACAACAATGGAGTCCACTCTACAAACAGTGTGAGCACGAGTGATCATACACATGGATCCAATCACCAACGGATCATCTTATATGGCAGGGATAAATCCTGCATGCATATAATTAATAAAAGTTATGAACTGGGATACAAATGCAAAAGAAAAGAGAAGGCATTCAAAAGTTCAACAAAGTGAGCGGGGGGAGGGATGCTCCATTTGGTCTAAGGCAGGAGTGGACCACCTCTTCGTCCCCAAAGGCCACATATGATGCTGGCTTGCGGGCTGCACACACATGTACACACACATACAGACAGATGCATGCACGCACGCACACATACACAAGGGATTCCGACAGAGATTGCTCTTTCCTCACTGCTAGTGGGGGTGGGGGGATGGACAGGGATGATCTGGATGAGGATCTGTGGTGGAGGGAGCAGAGAGTACAGCGAGTGGGGAAACTGGCAGGGGGGAATTCAGTGGTGGTTGTGAGGGTCAGGGCATCCTTATGGGCCCACAGTAAAGGCTTTGGAGGGCCGCATCTGGCCTCCGGTTGTGCTCTCCTGGTGTAGGGGCCAGCTTGGTGGCACATCAGCTAGCAACAGTTGCTTCCACTGGGCCCAGTTGAGAGTTCATGTGCGGACACCAGCTCCAGCTTCTGCAGCTAAAGACTCCAGCTCCCAGGAATAACAGTGGCCTGTTGCTGGGGACATGTGGGAGGGCTGCCTTGCATTCACAGGAGGAAGAAAAGTGTCTGCCAACCTCACCACCCTCGGAAGGAAACAGCGCACAGGCCCAGCACCCGATAAGCACTGCAGAAACGAGCCTCTCCTATCACGGGACTGAGTCAAGCCCTCTGCGGTGATGTGAGCCCATGAGGCAGCAGTTTCTCTCCCTCTTTTCTGTCAACCTCTCTTCTTACAAACAACTTTAATTTTGAGCAGCAGCATCCATGGGCAGCAGAACATCCCACAGAACTCATCTCGGGCTATTTTTTAGGAAGGCGGGCTATATTAAAACACGCACACACGCACACACACACACACACACACACACTAAAGACACAATCCTATTCATGTTTAGACAGAAAAAGTCCTACCGATCCCAGCATGCCCCAGCCAGCGTTTAGGACTGCACCTTAGTAAACCCCTTTCTTCTCCCAAATCAGGGACCAAAGCACCGCTTTAACAGCCACCTCTTCAATTAAGGGCTTTAAAAAAATCCTGCTTGGTGCCCAAGCACAGGATCCGACGTTGCTTGCATTATACTCCGCATTAATTACTCTGAAGTGATGATATCATCTCCTGATCCTGTACTCACAATCGCTTAAATCGCCCACGGGCAGGTATCGAAAGAGTGATGGAGTGCACCTTTTTCTGCCAGACTGTGCAAAACAAGCCAGTTAAAGAGTGCTAAAGGAGTCACTCATCTGTAGTTGAAGCGCTTTCTCGAGGGCACGCCCACGGAGCAGGGAGGTTGCATCCCCGGAGGAGGCTGCACAGCTGCAGTCCTAGGCACACTTACTTGGGAACAAACCCTTTTGAAATCAGTGGGACTTACTGCCAAGTAAGCACACATACACCCGTCTGTTCATTCGTTGCTCCTCACAGACTAATTCTACCCAAGAATGTGAAGGGGGCAACTCATCTGTGTTAAGTGATCTTGCATACATGCCCACACGGGTGGAAGGTCATTGGCCCAGACATAGGATATCCATGTCTAATGCATGCTTGATCAATGCCTGCCCTCCCTCTTCCTTGAAAACCCGCCAGAGCGCAGATTCCACAGGACTCCCAAGCTGCTGCTTCTATCTCTCATTCCCCTCCCCATCCTCAACTAATTTTTAACATCTATTTGGTGACAATGTGGCACTCGGTGCTGTGCAGGAGAGGGGGAGATGATACGCTGCCACTACTCAATGGGCTTCCAACCCACATCGGATGGACTACAGACTGTTGCATTTCAGGTCTGCATTTCAGAGTTTATACAGCCCTTTTAATTCTTTTGGAACGTTGAGATGACTTGAAAGCTGCCCCCACCCACAATTGGGGAAAGGGGGGTTATATGAAAGCTACTAATTAAATAAGAGAGAGGGGAAAATATGCGTTGGAAAGAAGATGCCGGATGAGATGGACCTTTGGTCTGATCTAACAGGGCTCTGCTTATGTTCTTACAGAAGAGGCTGACGCATTCTAAATGCAATGAACTAATGTATACATATTTCAGCCTTTGCCAACCTGGTGCCCTCTAGATGTGTTGGACATACAGCATAATCCATACATGGCGCTTTAACATACAGAAGTACAAAGATCGGGGAAGGGGGGTTAAAGAAGTGCTTCAAGTGAGGGGTTAAGTCGGAATTTGGAGGGAGAGTTCCAAGCATGGGGCAGGAGCAGCAAAGGAGAAGCTCCTCCATGACAGGTTGGAGAATGCTGGCAGTTGTAGGACTTCTCTGTCTAAACATGCATAGGATTGCATCCTCATGCCATTACAATTTGCAAAAGTCAGCCTTAGCCATCTGGGGTTATGCATCAGGCTCCAAGGTATCACAAATATTTTTATCTTCCCCATAAGCCGTAGCAAAAAGGAAGTTTCAAGGCAGCTCAGAAAACAATGGTGTTTGGGTACAATTCTCAAGGTCGGGAAAATATCTTCACACGTTAACAAGGCTTTTTTGGCGACTTCAGTTCACAGCCAGCTTGTTATTCAAACAGCTCACAGTAGACTTTCACCAGCAATTGGTTTCTCATGATGAGCCTGGCCACTCATCCCAGCAATTCTGAATGTGACCAACAATGGTCATTATTTGCAATGACTGTAAACTGCGTTGGGTAGACCCTCCCGATGGTCCAGCACACACTTTGCCTGCAGAAAACCCCACTTCACTCTGTTGCGTCTCCAAGTAAAGTATTTTATGTAGCCACCAGTAGCAAAGAACTCTACCCAACACCCTGGACAGCCACTGCCAGTCAGTCGACTGGCCTTCCTTCCTCAACCTGGTGCCTCCAGATGTGTGGACTACAAAACCCATTGCTCCCACAGGAAGGCCAGAGTAGATAATGCCTGGTTAAGTAGCCCCATGGTCTGACTCAGTATAAGGTGGGTTTGCATGTTCATCCAACAATAACAATGCCAAACCAGTCCCATACACCCCATCAGAAACACAGAATTAGCTTCTTGGCTAATTCAAAATATGATTTCTATTCACAAAGCTTTCTCTGTGTCTGTCTGTGTGCATGTGTGTGTGTGTGTGTGCGCACATGCATGCGTGCGTGCATCTCCCCCGACCATGTTCTTTAGAGGAGAGAGAAAGATGAAAGATTTATATGATCTGAATAGAAACCAACCCCACAGAAGTGAGCTGGGGTTTTCCACTTGAGTTTGGGGACCCTCCTTTCAGCTTTCTTTGACCCTAGGTGCTGTTGTACAAGCAAAAGGAAGCTACCCAGACTTAAGTGGAAAACCCCAACTCACTTCTACAAGGTGTCCCTTTTAAGCACCTTCAAGGAAAAGTCCTCTTTGGGCATGATGATGTTGTAAAAAGAAAGAATACTTCCAAAGCAGCCTCCCTGGTCCCCTCCTCTATAATTTATTATTTTTACTCAATGGAAGATACAGAGGACTTTTAAAAATGACTCATTTAGATTACCAGTACAGATCAGGACAAGCAACAAGGCTTCACTCTCAATTTCACCTTCTCACCTTTTGGGACAGGGACACGAGCCTAGAAAATAGCAATACTACAACTTATTATTATTAACTATCAGTATTATTAAAGTATTTATGTTCCACTCTTCATTAACAAATTCCAGAACAGTGTATAAAATTCATTTAAAAATTAAAATTGAAATAAAAATCCAAAACAAAACAAAAGAAGTCTGAGTAAGGCATTAAAATCAGCAAATGCTTGGCTAAACAAATAAGTTTTTAACAGGCACCAAAACACCATCAGGGTCATACTGTAGGGTGGAGGGAATTCCAAACGTAGCATTAGTACAGATCTTTTGCATGATCATGGCATTTCATATACATTATCTCAGTGATCCTTACAAACAACCCTCCAAGGTAGGTCAGCATTACTATCCTTGTGTCACAGATGGGAAGAGCTGTAGCTGAGAAAAGGTGGCTTGCCTAAGGCCACTTAGGTTGCCACCCTCACTACCTGGGAGTAATTCCCTATTGAACTCAATGAAACTTTCTTCTGAATCGGCCTGTATTGCATTGTGCTGTAAACGATTTCATGGCTAAAATGGGATTTGAGCAAGAGATTTTCCAGTTACAGCTCAGTCTCTTAAGCACCACAGGACATCTGCTTTCATTAACTTGCCCAATAAACCCAGGGCTGGCTTGGATTTGAAACCAAGGTTGCTTCCAGACGAGGCTTTTATCACGCCATCAGCCTGCCTCATTCATGGAATTTTACAGGAGGTCCAGACGACCATGACTTCCACCTGCAACCCTCCTGGGATTTCTCACCACTTCTTCTGCGTTTTTTTGTTACTAGTAAAGAATCCATTGCAAGGAAAAGCCAGAATAGCTGAACAATGAGTTTTGACTGGTAGCACTAGGAGCCCTCTGGCTGGAACCACCTGGAGTCTCTGAGGTCCAAACGCATAATACCACAATGGTTCCTTTTTACGCTATCCTTGCATAGTGCCGGAAAGATAGTTCAAAACTATAGCACTGAATGTTGAAGCACTAAGTTCCTGAGAAGCAGGGACGGGATGTGTGTGAGTCTGACAAAAACCCTCAAGCATTCGCATCAAGTTTTAAGGGCCTGAGATATTATTCCAGACCAGCCCCACAAAACAACATGCAGACACTGGCCATGCACAAAACAGGCCTGATCCGGCACATACATAAGCTGATGCCTTCCAGTTTCATACACCTCCGTGGAGCCTAATCTAAAGCACTGAACTCTTCTGTATATTCCAACAGAAGGTCTCACCCCGCCAAAGATCTGGATACAGCGACAGTTAAACACATTCTACTTGTCATGCTGTTCTGTTTGTAAGAGAGTCATTCCCCTCTCCCCACCACCACCATTGACCCCCAACTCACAATATAGCCTGGGGCACACCCCAGCATCTCGACTTCTCCCTTTGCCAAAGACCCATCAGCTACTTCTCTCTCCTCTGGAAAAAAAGCCCCATCTCCCTTTTCAACCTGTGCACATTTTGCGTACTAAAATTCTCAGCACAATCACATCCCCAAACCCAACAACAAGCTCATGATAACAGCTCCTTTGGCAAAAATAGTGTGTAAAAACACACACATGCAGACACTCCTGCCCACAACTCAAGTCAGACAACTGGTTTTAGTGTAATGGAGGCAATAGGACAATTAAAGTTTAGTTAAAACCAGGAGCTTAGTTTTACTGAAGCAGTGGCTAAAGCTGCCTACAATGTGAGCATCAACTGCCTCATTCAGTACTGGGATCAATTCCCCAGCAAAACTGAGCAGAGATGAAACCAGATCTCTGTTCTCCTTTTTATACCCATTCCCCATTTCGGGGGGGGGGAGAACCACCACCCAGTTGAAGAGAACAAGCACCCTGCAAGATCATCAAAAAGGAATCCATCATCTGTCCCTTCTAGAAGATCCCAGGCAACATAATCTCTTTTGCACGCTGTCAAATAGTCCAGCAAACCCAGCAATAAAGTAGCAAGCACAAGCCACCCCATTATCATCACACGTCAGCCGTATAAACCTCACATATTGTGCAAACCAGAATTCCCATGGTGTTCACACGGAATGTGGGAGACCTGCAGATCTGCCGTATCCCTCTTTGACTTTTCTCATGCCCTGAGGGATCACCACCTTGACCTACGCAAGAACACATTTGTTGGGAAACAATCGTGTCAGACCAGGGTGTCTCTAATGAGCTACACTTAATGCAATGATTCCCCGAGCTCTGTTATGGTAGCCCAACATTTCCAGATGCTTGGAAAAATCCTAAACTCAAAGCCAGGACATCTCACACCCTTCTTTCCCGCTTTGGGGTAATTAATCCAGAAACACCATTTGTTTCTATACTAACCATCTCTCAATGCAGATCAGAACAATCACAACTTGATCCCTATCAAAAAGATTGTGGGGGGATCCAGACTTTCAGTCTGCCTGGGCGCCAAAAGACTGGCTAAAGTGAGCTAACTAATCTGTGATAACTGATCTTGGGTAGGCAGCCAAAGAGGCATTTCATCTCCCTCTCTTTGCCTGACACGATCAACAGCTTACATTTCAAGGGGAAAGAAGGGGGAACGCACAGTGCTGTTTCAAAACTTCTCACCAAAAACAAAATAAAAACAATTACGAAAAGCTAGTTAGAGGGGATTTTCCTTCCCCTTCAGCTCGGGGCGCGGGGGGGGGGGGCGTTTTCTCTTCCTCTCTCGGTTCTAAAATTCTCACGCCCCACAAAGTCACTTGGGGAGCATTTTTAGAGGGCATATTTTGCCCCCTCCCCTTACTCCCAAATGCAAAAATGAATTCCTGCAGCCAGACAAAAACAAAAGAGGGAAAAGACATGCCCCACTCAATTTTTGCAAGATCACTTATGTCCCTCCCCCCTCCCGCCCAAAACTGCCCAGATCGCGCCCTCCCGTGCCCAAAACCCACTCACCTTTGGGTGCTGGCAGCTTTCTCTCCACTTGACCATTGAAGAGCAGAAGTTGGGGGTGGCTCCCAAACGTGAAAAGCAAACAGGGTTTTTTTAGGGGGTCTGCAAAATAAAATGAGGGGGGAAGCTTCTGGGGATGCAAAATGCTTCAGGCTCCCAGCCCCTGCTTCGCCTGGACGCCCCTAAGGAGAGAAAAAGCCCCTCCCGCTCCTTCCTGCTCCCTTTTGGGCTCAATCAGACCAGACTGACTGTCTTTGTCTGTCTGACAAGCGCCATGTTGATATCAACATCCAAGCTCCCACCTGCTGCCGCTGTGAGACCCTGGGACTTGTAGTTCCTTCTTCCCAAGCGTGACGGGGCAGAGCCGGCCGCTCAGGACTACGACTCCCGGCGTCCTCCGCCCGCGCCGCCACGCCAATGGACGACCGTAGACGGGAGAGCGATGAGGGGGAGCGGGGCGAGGGGACTACAATTCCCAGCGTGCTCTCCGGGGGGCTGAAGGAATGGCTGCCCATGACTTCATTCTGGGAGGGGAAAGAGGGAGTCGGACACAGGGACGGACTACGCGCCCCAGGATGCCTTGGGGCAGGGTTAGGCCCGGAAAGAGCCGGAGGATGGCCCGCGCTAAATAGAGCCGGGTAAAGCATGAAGCTGGTGAGTTGGGCTGGGTGGTGGGGGGCTGAGTGGAGGAGGTGGGGGAAGGACATGAGGGGGGCACCCATTCCCCCGAACGTGTTACAGTGGGGGAGGGGGGCTGCAGCCCCTAACCCATTGGGGGGTGCTCTGATGAACCCTAATTAGTGTTTAAAATAATTCTTTTTTTCTTTTCCCCCTCCCTGAGAGTCAGGGGAAGGGGGCTGGCTAAGGGTTTTTATTTCTAAATTTAAAATGTTTTATTACGCTTGCATTTAAAACAGGAACGACGTGTGTGCCAACAAATTCGAGGGGGGGGGGTGAGTGGCTTTTTAAGCCTGCATCTGCCACTCACAGGGAGCAAATTCAAGTCTGGGCCAGAGCTGAGCTCCACCACCTGTTCCAGCGCTACAGGCCTCGGCCTTGAAATCGCTGGGAACAGCAGAGAATAGCGTGCCTTTGAGCATATGCAGAATTCCTTTCACTCTCCACAGAAGGCCACAGCAGTTTGTGTATTGGGACCCCAGGCCAGAGGTCTGATAGGCAGGCAGGCAGGCAAGCAGGAGCCCCTTTTAGATATGTTTTTTTTAAACCGCATTGGAATGAGGGTGGGTTCCCCTTGAGCTCTCTTACTACCTGTTACTCATATTACATAACATTTTGTTAAGTGCCAGCAGCTCTGCAAGGGCTGTGGGGAATTCAGCAGCGGCGCAGTCTCTGCCCCGAAGGTTTACAATCACGCAAGTTCTGGAATAAGTAGCCATGTTAGTCTGTTACTGCAAAACCCAAAAGAAAGGAAGAAAAAAGACTCTTGTAACTCCTTAAAGCAGGGGTGGGGATCTTGTGGCCCACCAGATGGTTTGGCCTACCTCCCATCAGCCCTAGCCAGCATAGCCATTGTTGAGGCATCATGGGAGTTGTAGGCCACAAATTGCCCACTCCTGCCTTATCATGGGACAGACATTATTTATTTGAAAATATATCCCAGATGTGGGCAGCCATGTGGGTTCTGTGCCTGTGGGTAGGGCCAGAGCTGGGACTGGACTGGACATGGCTAGGGCTGGCATCCCCTTCACACGCACCCAGCACATGACCTTCCCTCCATTAACACACGCACTTGTGCTGTGTCGCTCTGGCTGATGGACAGGGCTGGTGTCATGGGTCAGCATAATTGGGCAGCTACCGAGGTCCATGCCCCAAGAGGGGGCCATGGCCTGCTACTCATTCTCCTTGCTGTTGCTGCTTGTTCACCTGCCCTATCAGAGAGAGAGAGAGAGAGAGAGAGAGTGAGCAAGCAAGGAGGAGCACTAACCTCCACGCACCTTGTCTTCTCCCTCTTGGAAGTGGGCAGAGTGGGTCCAGAAAAAACAGCAAGCAAATGAGCTTTTGTAGAGTAGATGCAGGAAATGTTATCTGCCAGCTGAGAAAACACACCCAGTCGGCGAATAGAGAGGGAAAAAATAGTTCTAAATAGTGGAGCCAGAAGGCCATGAGATGCAAGAGGTTGAGCCTGGAACATTTCTATACCTTTTAGTTTTGCACAGAAATATTAAAAACTGTTGCCTTTTGCAGTTCCCTGCTGTTTTGATCTATTCCCGGGTGTTTGCCAACACAGGATAACTTTGCAAGTTGCCTCTGTGACTCTCAAAAAGAAAGTGTAGTGTTTTTAGCTGTACAGCTTGATTCTAGGTGTGTATTCTCAGAAGCAAGTCCCACCCAGTTTGGTGGGACTTACTCTCAAGTAGACATGCATAAGATTGCAAGTCTGTGGGTTCGCCGTGGGCAGCTGGCTGGCCCCTGTGTGAACAGAATGCTGGACCAGGTGGACTGTTGCTCTGACCCAGCAGGGCTCTTCCTGTGTTCTTATGATTGCAACCTTAGTTAAAAAGAAGTATTCATAGGCCCTTTCCCTTGTCTTCCTCCCCTGCAACCAGGCAGTTAAGAAATAATCTAGGCAGCTGTTACTGAAAACATCCTGGTTGGTTCTTTAGGCCTACGTTGTATGATGGGATGAAGGCTGGGGTATCTTTGGTGTACATACCACCTCTGAAGTTCCGAAAGTGTGTGTGTCTGGGGTTGGAAGCAGGCACATTTCTCACTTACATTGATCCTCAATTCTTTAGTTAGAAATCCGAGTTATTTTAATTGGAACCAGTGTAATTCGATTAGGATTGGAGTGTAAGGTTGGAGGGACCATATTTCGGAGGCAGAGCACCTGCTTTGCATGTGGAGCGGCCAATCCTGCTATATCCAGGTAGGGCTAGGGAAGAATCTTGCCTGAAACCCAGAGAGCCGCTGTCAGTCAATGTCAACAGTACTGGGCTAGATGGACTGTCAGGCTTCCCCTTATGTCCTGGACCCCTGAGCAACCACTTCAGGTTCTTTTGCCTCCTTAAGAGTCCCACCTCCCTTCTTTTACCTTCCCCTTTCCAATAATGTGGGGTTTAGGCTGTAGGCGTGGGGTGATTGACACTCTAGACACAAGGTTTAACCACAACAGTTTACTAGTAACTTAAAAGCAAGCAAATCACAACTAAACGTGTTTACACAATAGAGCTGAGTGATCCAAAAGGCCTTAAGAGAAAATAAAAGTTGCAAAGAGCAAGTTCCTTTACCCTAGCTGTACTTGAACTTTTCCAGGCTGCTGCTTCGTGCTCCCTCTTCAGGCTCTGGCCTCCCTCTTTTTATACCCTCCTCCCTCAAAACCGAAAGTACTGTTTCAAACCTGAAGAAATGACACTTAGCTGGGGAAATGAAACTGAAACTTAACCAGGGAAAGGAAACCACTCCTGTCAGGGATAGCCCCTCCCAACAAAAAACTCCAGGCCTCTAGGCCTGAGCTTTTTCTTTTCCTTGCCTCTGTAGGCCTCAAACCTTCACATGGGCCAAGGCAGATTCCTAAGGGTATGTACACAAGATCACCTCAGACTTAAGACCAGTCTAGTCCAGCATTCTGTTCACGGCGGCCGGCCAGAGGCAGGACATGAGCACAATAGCACCCTTCTGTTTGTATTCCCAGCAACTGGTATTTGGTATTAAATAATGACTAAAACTGTGAGCTGTGAACCAGAAAGTCCCTGGGTTCAGATTCAAATGTCTCCTTGGCCCCAGAGTCCCCAGCTGGCCTTAGAAATTGACAGTGTGGGGATTATGATTCTGGCCTACCTTACAAGGTTGTTGGTAAGGATCACAGAATGTGAAGTGCTTTTAACAGTAGAAAACCAGTATAGAAATGCTTACTCCTATTCAGACTAGGAAAGCTATCATACACTCTGTATTTTGTAGCTTTCAAACGAAGAAGGGTGGAATGCTTGGCTGTATGAGCCTCATTTTATTTAGCCACGACACACACAAAAAAAACCTCTGGGTCTCTCTCGCATGCTGTTTGTGTCATGTATGAGATTTTATTATATTCAGTGGTCTATAGATGCCACAAATAAATAAAAATATGTGAATACTGTTGAGGGCTGTAAATTCAGGACAGATACAAGGAAGTACTTCTTCACACAACACATAATTAGCCTGTGGGACTCCCTCCCATAAGATTTGTGCTGATCAGTTTAAAGGAAGATTAGACACATTTGTGGAGGATAGGTCTAATGCAGCTGGCTGAGAATGATGGGAGTTGCAGTCCAACATATCTGGAGGGCCTCAGGTTGGGGAAGGCAGGTCTAACAGTATCTGTTAGCCACTGTAGCTAAGTGGAACCACCTTAATCAGAGCAAGAGCACCAGATGCTGGAACAACCAGCGGCCGTAGGGGGTGAGCTGTTGCCATCATGTCCTGCTTGAGGACTTCCCAGGAGTATCTGGCTGTCCACTGTCAGAAACAGGATACTGAACTCGATGGACCCCCTGGTTCTGACCCTGTAGGGCTCGTGTTAACGCCAGTACAAGAGACAAAGTAGAAGGAAGCTATTTTAAAATCCAAGGTGCTTTCTCACTTAAAACAAAAACGAGTGCAATTCTCACACACGAGAACTTTTTGCATCTACACTAAAAGCAAACTGAACTGCTGTCGCTTCCCCATAGAACCCTGGGATTTGTAATGTTGCAAATATGATAAGAATTCTTTTGCCGATGTGCATTGATGACAGCACAGAAATAATCCAGAGTCCTAACTCCCACGGAGACCTACAAATCCTAGAGTTACTAATGGGAATGCTATTATTGTGTAGTTGTGAGTCTCATTAATTGTACATTTGACACTGAAAGGCTGCATTCACATTTGTAATGCTAAGCCGTGGTTGATACTAACCATGGTTTGTTGCTTTATCCATGAATCTTTTGCAGACAAGCAAACAGGCCACAGCTTTGTTTTCCCTGTTTCTGGTTTGTTTCTCTTCTGCCCATTTTGCCAGCCTTCAGAGTGGTTTCATTTTCAGGCTGCTCTTGCTGGGCGCCTCTGTTTCAGGGCAGACAGCAGTGCATTCAAGCCATGGAAAAGTCATGGTTCTGGGTTCAGACATCATGACAAGCCATGGTTTAAACAAGCCAGACTTTGCAAGCCAAGAACAAACAATGGCTTCTATTTGTGGTTTGTAGCTGGTTAACAAACCATGGTTTGTGTGTGGGGATGGGTTTGGACACAGCAACAAGCCAGATTTCAACAAACCCCATCATGGCTTAGCATTACGTGCATACCATTTCATTTGTGCTGCTGCTGCTGTTGTTGTTATTATTAATCTGGGCACAAACGCTGCCCAGAGGCTTGCAACTGAAGTTTTGCACTTTGGGGAGGACAAGAAAGGGAGGTAGGGGCGAATGAATCAGGATAAACCTCACTGATTACAATACCAGCACCCAAGCCACTTGCCAATTGAAGATAATACTTCATGCGTCTGATGAAATAGTCCACCAAAGCTTATGCCGTAATAAATGTGTTAGTCCCTAAAGTGTCACAACTCTTCCTTGTTTTTGATGAAACATAGCAGCCTTCCCCAACCTGGTGCCCTCCATATGTGTTGGAGTACAAGTCATATCATCCCCAGACAGAGGGCACACTGGCTGAGGAATATGGGAGTTGTAGTTCTACACATGGAGTTCCATAAGTTGCCCTCCCCTACTTTAGAGTATATTTACCCTGCTCCTTAGCCACAAAGGCTCCCTGAGCGGCTTACGAATATCAGTGGTAAGACAATGACCTTGTTCACATAACACGGCAGATTATCTTGGGTCAAATAGCCCAAGATGAGCTGTGGCATGTTTCAGGCACACGTGGCCGCCCATTTGAACACGCAAGACCTGATCGGAATGGAGCCGTGTCATGCAGACCTGGCCAGCATGTTTTATTCAAGAGTTAAACATGCCAGTGAGCCAGTGTAGTGTAGTGGTGAGAGTGACGGACTGGGAGCCGGGAGATCCGGGTTCTAGTCCCCACTTGGCCATGGAAGATCACTGGGTGACTTTGGGCCAGTCACAGCCTCTCAGCCCAACCTACCTCACAGGGTTGTTGTTGTGAGGATAAAACAGAGAGGAGGAGGATAATGTAAGCTGCCTTGGGTTCCTTGCAAGAGGAAAAAAGGCGGGATATAAATGCAATAAATAAATAAATAAATTAAACAACCCTCACATGACCCTCGATTAATAGTACGGTTATGTGCAGGTTATTTAACCCATGCTGACCAGGTTCGCAGGACACAGCCCAGCCCCTAATTGGGGGTTGCATATTCAAAATGGTGGCTGCAGTTCATCATGGGTTAAATAACTCATGATGACTTCGCCCTGTTCGGTCCCTGCTGTCAGGCTTGCAATCTAAAAGGCAGAGGACACAAGGAAAAGAGCTTCAGCTTGAACCAGATTGCTTCGGCTATTGGGCAGTATAGAAATGTAATAAATAAAATAAATAAAACAGAAGGGGATGGGGAGAGAGGAGGAAAAAAGCAAGTTTTAACCGCATGGTTCTAGACATGTCTACTCAGAAGTAAGGCTCATGGATTTCAATGGGACTTATTACCAGGTAAGCGTGTATAGGATTGCAGCCTAAATATTGCTTTTCATTTAAATGCTGCAACTCTAAACACGCTTACTGGGGAGCAAGCCCCACTGCACACTGTGGGACTTATTTCACAGTGAACAGGCCTAGAATTGTACTGTAAGTGTGGAATGTGTGGGGTTGTCCGTCCTCCTGCTTTATTTCCTATTTTTCCTCATGTGTTGTGCATTTTTGCGGTATTGTTCAAACGTTACATATGCAGATAATTTTTTAGCAACTGAAACCTTAAAGGTCAGACAAAGGAAGAGAGATGTTCTAAACTGTACAATATACGTTCTACAGCAGGAGTGGGCAATTTGCAGTCCTCCCAGGTTATTTTGGCCAACAACTCCCATGATCCTTCACCATTGGGTATGCTGGCTAGGGCTGATGCAAACTGTAGGTCAAAACATCTGAGGGCCACAAGTTGTCAGCCCCTGGTTTGCAGTCTCATGACAGACAGATTTAACCACCAGATCTTGTGTGAAATCCCCCTCTATCTTCACTCCCTTCTTGCTTGTGTTTTGGCTTTTCCCTTGCATGCCCATGCATGCAAGGGAAATTACGATTTCATACAGTGGCGTTGTGGGAGTCCCCAAGAGCTCTCTGATAAGTGCCGAAAGAGCTTGGACTTGGCATTCTTTTTCCTACTTTCCGTCTTGGATGACGGGTAATGGTTTACCGCTTAGTGTCAACACACAGTCCATACACCTGGCAATAGCTCTTTAAGTGGTTGCATGAACTCGCCTCTTCCTTGAGGATATCCCCAAGCATCTGACTGTCCAAATGCTGGAAGAAAACACTTATTTCCTGGCTTCTTCCACCAATCAAAGGTTTTGGCAACAGACCAGGTTGCTCTTTCTCAGTCCATTGCCTATTCAGCATTGCCTTCCTTCAGCTTCCTTGCCTCTTTGGTTTCCTGACCCTGAGCTTTGGTCCCATATGTCCTGGGACCTCTTCCCAACCTTCAGCCCTCCCTATAGCTATTTTAATCCCAGGCAAACTGACAACACTTCCTTCCCTCATAGAAGCTGAACTACAAACTGAACATTCCAAGCCATCACTCCAGTTTAGCCAATCAGTGTTAAAAGTTTCACTGCCGGAACTGGAATACAACATACATGAGTAAATACAGGGTGCATTCTGCAGTCATGGATGTATTCCTATCTGCTTCTGGCAATTCTTCCTCACCTAGTTTCCTACACCCCTGCATTCCATGACGTGTGTTTGGTTTGCCCTTTCTGTTGACACCAATTATGAGATAGATTCACTTTGGCAATTCCATGTGATAGATGTGAAAATGCCCCATTTTCAAACTCTTCTAGTAATCAAGGTTTCTTGGACTTCGTGTAAACCAAATTTCAGCATTCTGTCTCTTGAGGAAGTACTTCAGATTTGTGATGCTCCTGTCAATGAGTGAGCCAATGAGACCCACACCTAGGTAGATGGATTAACCTATGAGCTAGGTGAAGCAGTAGTTCAAGAAATAAAGCAATTGCTGTCCAATGCACTTCAGTGCCCTGTCTTGCTTTTCAATAACCTACAATACAGACTGCCATGTGATAACATATGAAGTGCTAATTGTCCTGGATCAGGTGCAGATAGCTACTACCCAGAGTTCAGTAGGTGCTATACAGGGAGCGGAGTGCACAGGTGAAACGTCGCAAGCCCTAGGAAGATTATTTTGATACTTTGCATGTCAAACGGAAGGGGAACAAGTCGTCATAACCTAGGATGTCATTTTAAATGGTGAGGATTCTTGGACCACAGTCTAGCACTGCTTCCCAGTCTGTGAATCCCATTTTTTACTTCCCTCAGCGCTAGTTATTTATTCAGTCCAATCTCATTCTTTTAGTATTGCTTGTCAGGGCATCCGACACTACCATGCAACATCCTCAAGTTCAAATCTACCACCATCATGCTCGATTGTGGGCTGGATATGACCTCTACTCTCAACTTTCTCCCTCTGCCCTTGGTCCAGAGGTATGTCATCTTATATACTACTTAAAACTTCTACTTTCTGCTTCATGAGCTATATTTTTGCGGGGGGAGGATTTAGAGGAGGTGGAGGAGTGACAGTGTCGTTGAAGGAGGCCCGGGGGTGGGTTACAGCAAAGGAGGTTTCGAATGAACATGCAGTATCATCCGATAGCATAAATAGACTTTGTCCACTTAAAAATTCCCTTTATCAAAATAACGTCCTTTGGCTCAGTAGACGGAAAACGTTTTATGGATTTATCGATTTGGTTTTCCAGATAATTTATTCTAAGCTTCAGTAAAGTATTGCAGCAGCAGCTCAGCACAAGTGAGGTCACTGATCTGTCATCTTTCTGGCTTCTTCATGCAAGAGGAGATAAATGGGAGGTAGATCTAAAGGGCAGGCATGCCAGACATATATTTCCACCCTAACCCATGCCCAGGTTAGCCACCTCTGTTGCAGGATCCTCAACACCATCTAGGCCTGCTAACGGTTCCGAATTCCTGGGCACTGGGGAGCCTTTGCTACTGTTTATAGCAGCCTTCCTCATCCATCCAGCACATCTGGAGGGCGCTGGGTTGGGGAAGGCATTGTTATAGAAAGCAAGCCAGTGTCTGCCATGATGGCACCAGAACATGGTCTGAAGGCAGCATGCCTCAGTCATGTGGCTGCATCTAAGCAGCCCCGGGTCTGGTCAGTGCCTGGAGTCATCTGATGGAGGAATGGCAAGATATAAATGTAATAAATAGATAGATCAATAAATGAACATGCCGGGCTGTGTCTGTCTGGCCAGAGCCTATATATTACATCCCATCTGTGTATGTGCCACGCCCCCACATGGTCCCATGTGCAGCTGTTCTGTTTTCTGAGTCATAGCTCAGCGGTTAAGCACATGAATCATAGAATAGTAGGGTTGGAAGGGGCCTACAAGACCATCGAGTCCAAGATGCTTTGTACCCAGAAGGTCCCAAGTT
Organism: Heloderma suspectum; assembly: GCF_057233095.1. NCBI lineage: Eukaryota > Metazoa > Chordata > Lepidosauria > Squamata > Helodermatidae > Heloderma > Heloderma suspectum. The sequence continues at coordinate 435,616,066 of NC_139458.1, forward strand.
CAATTCCTGGCATCTCCACTGAAAAAGAAACAAGCCGCAAGTGCCAGAAGAACCCCTGCGTAAGCCAAGGGTGGGGAACGTGTGGTCCTCCAGATGTCGTTGGAGTGCAGCTCCCATCAGCCGTTGCCAGTATAGCCAGTAGTGAGGGATGATGGGAGTTGAAGTCCAACAACATCTGGAGGACCACACATGCCTCATCCCTGGCTTAATGTGTCGGAGAGCAGCTGCCGGGCAGAATAAACAGTGCTGGGTTGAAAGGATTCGTGATCTGGCTCACAGTAAGGCGCTGTAATATGTTCCTATGCAGCCATTCAGAGAAACATGTTTGTGCAGAGAACTACATTTGTAAAGGGGGCCTAAAAATCATTTTAAATCAATCAATGGGTCCATTGCCTAATTCCCCAACCTAGGGCCTCCCAAGTGTATTAGACACCATCTTCCCCAGCTAGCGCAGCCAAGTTGTAGCCCAACACATCTAGAGGGCACCAGGTTGGGGAACACTGGCCTAGTTTAATATTTTGCCTTCTTTCCCGGGCTGCCGCTGGTTTACTTTCTCCCACAGAACGCAATGGGAGCCATTGAGAACAGAGTCAGCCATCATCTACATAGCCCCTCCCCTTCATCTGCATATCCCTTCGGGTTCCATTTCTTGGCATGATGCTAAATGGGATGGAGCCATGGGCTAGTGGCTTTTGTGTTCATGGATGAAAGGGAAGCCCTGAAATATGGCGAACTGCTTGTTGTGTTTTGTGATCGTGATGTGGCTCTTACCAGAATGGTACTGGAGAGCCTGAGGTCAGCCATAGCAGAGGGAGGGTCCATGGCTCATTGGCAGAACACCTACTTTGTATGCAGGTTCAATCCCCAGGTAGGGCTGGGAAAACTCCTGCCTGAAAACCTAGACAGCTACTGCCAGTCAGTGTCAACAGTACTGGGCTAGATGGACATAAGAACATAAGAAGAGCCCTGCTGGATCAGACCAAGGTCCATCTAGTCCAGCATTCTGTTCACACAGTGGCCAGCCAGCTGCCCAAATGGGAAGCCCACAGGAGCACAACAGCACCCTCCTGCCCATGTTCCCCAGCAACTGGTGTACATAGGGATACTGCCTCTGATACTAGAGGCAGCATATCACCATCAGGACTAGTAGCCATTGATAGCCTCCTCCTCCAGGAATTTGTCTAACCCACTTTTAAAGCCATCCAAATTGGTGGCCATCACCACATCCTGTGGTAACGAATCCCATAATTTAACTGCACTGTGTGAAGAACTCCTTCCTTTTATCTGCCCTGACTCTCCCACCAGTTACCTTCCTGGAATGAACTCTGTCTCTAGTATTGTTGGAGAGGGAGAAAAATGTCTCCCTAACCACTTTGTCCCATGTCTGGCTCAGTATAATGTAGCTTCCTATGTTCCTAAGGCATACTTGGTTGTGAGTTCTGCCGGCCATAGTTAATGTAAAGTTAGTTTACTCCTCTTTGGGGAAAAGTTGGTGTGGGTGCTAATTTTCCAAGGCACCTTCGTAAGAGCCTTGCCTGCATAAGAGGCTGTATGTTCCAGGAAGCAGGTTAATCAGCTGAAACCTCCTCTCCCGTAGCAAAGTCAAAGGCAGAGATGCTGAAGTCCAGTCACAGAAAGGCTCTTAACCTTCCTTGTCTGGAGGAGCAACGCTCCTGCTTGTTTTATTTATGTGACGGGTTGAACTATTTGGGATTAATCAATCACTTCACTCTGGTGGCAGAAGTCCACCAGCGAGAGTTGTTTTATTTGGGCAGCTTCTGGTAAAGAGCTTCGATGGCATGGGAAAGATGGCCCCCTCCCGCCACCCGTTTGCATTTGCATCCTCAAAAGGGAGCATCTTGTCCTGATCAACGAGGCGCATGAAGTTCCCGGACAGAGGCCTTAACCACTCCTCTCTCCTTACGAATTATCCATGTATTACGTTTGCATCCCACCCTTTCTCCCAGGGAGCATAGGGTGGCGTGTGTGGGGTTGGCCCATTTTCCCTCTCACAACAACGCGGCGAGATAGATTAGGCTGAGAGAGAGTGACTGGCTCGAGAACAAGCAGCACAGCCAGTCTGTCCTTTGATTTTCCCCAAAGGATTGCTGCTGATTCTCAACTTTCTCAAGATTGCTGTCGATCCTCCACATTCTGTGACTGACCCTTCCCTCCAGTGAGGGAAGCTGAGGCTGCAGACAAGGTGCTTAGGGGCGTTCCGCCAAGTAAATGTGTACTCCGTCCTTGCCCATTTTGGTTAATTGCATCTAGCCAGAGGGCACTGAGCTGGCTGTCCTTTAAAAACCCTCTCTGGACCCAGAAGATAGTAACAATTATCACCTTGTCGCAAGTATCCCCTTTCGGGGCATGGTGCTTGAGAGGGTGGCCGCGGTTCAACTCCAGGCATTCTTGGATGGAATCGTTCCTCTGGTAACCTCTAGTTTGGATTACTGCAATGTGTTATACGCGGGGCTACTTTTGAAAACAGTCCGGACACTTCAGCTGGTCCACAAACAGCGAGATTGTTAACAGGCTAGCCAACATGATCGTATTGACTGAAAGAACCGGGCATATATAGCCTTGAGAAGACCGAGGGGAGATAAGATAGCGCTCTTCAAGTCCTTGAAAGGTTGTCCCAGAGAGGAAGGCCAGGACCTCTTCTCCATCATCCCAGAGTGCAGGACACAGAAGAATGGGCTCAAGTTACAGGAAGCCAGATTCCGGCTGAACATCAGGAAAAATTTCCTGTTAGAGCAATACAAGAATGGAACCAATTGCATAGGGAGGTAGTGGGCTCTCCCACACTGGAGGCATTCAAGATGAAGCCGGACAGCCATCTGTCAGGGATGCTTTTGTAACCCACAACAACTGAAGCATGGGTTACACTTTGACTTAGATTCCTGCATTGAGCAGGGGGTTGGACTCGGTGATCTTATAGGCCCCTTCCAGCCCTAGAATTATTCTATGATTCTGTGTCAGTGCTCTGCGATCTGCACTAGCTTCCAGTCCATTTCCAGGCCCAATTCAAAGTGTTGGAATTAACTTTTAAAGCCCCAAGTGGCTTGAGGTCAGGTTATCTGAAGGATTGTCTCCTGCCCTGATCCTAAGATCATCTTCAAAGGCCCTCATTTGGGTCCCCCCACCAATGAGGTCAAGGACATGGCTACTAAGGACAGAACCTTTTCCATGGTGGCCCCCTGGTTGTGCCATGTCCTCCCCAGGGAGGCTTGTCTGGTGCCTACATTGTGATCTTTTCAGCACCAGGTGAAGACCCCAGGCTTTTTAGTTCTTCAGTTATGTTTTAAATGTGTCTTGTTGTGTTTTTAGGTTTTTTCCTGCTGCTGGTTTTTTACTCTGATTTTGTTCTGTTGTAAACTTTTTTTTTAAGGTTTGATATTATGTTTCATCATGTTTCATTTTAGGGTTTTAATTGTAATTGTAAACTACCCAGAAAGCTTTGGCTATTGGACGGTATAGAAATGTAATAAAGAAAAATAATAAGATGTATTTTCTAGGCCCATTTCTATCCAGGTTCAGGCCTGGTTTAAGCACTGAAACAGCCTTTGTTGCCCTGATGGATGGCCTCAGCCATGAGAGAGACAGGGGGAGTGCAACCCCTTTGAGTCCCCTTGCTCTCTCAATGGCTTTTGCTACCATTGACCATGGCATCCTTCTGGACCTTCTCTGTGGGTTGGAGGTGGGAGGCATGGTGATATGGTACTTCTACTCCTACCTTCCAGGTCAGTTCGAGAAGGTAGCACGGGCAGTGGTCTGTTTGACCCCTGGCATCAGCTCCCAGACAATAATTGTATACCTGGGGTAGTCCAGCAGGAAGAAAATTCCATATACTGATTTAAGATGACCATCTTGAGCTGCAAGTCTCTCGTAGAGCCAGCTTTTAATTAGGTCCTTAGTTACACTGTAATTGTGAAACATACATAGCATCAGTGATTTAAACACAGCTCTCTGAAAAGAGTGCTGATTTCATCATAAAATCCATTAATGCTCCTTTTTTCTTTCCTGCAGTCCAAGGCTATCCAGGCTCCCAGGTTGGGTCTTAAAAGATGGAAGCACTTTCCTAGAGAAGGTACCGTACAGATGGGATTGGGAGTCCCAGTGAACCTAGCTAATTAGCCAGCAAAATTGACTCTAAGCTGATTTTACTTATCCAGAGGGGGCGGGCGGGAAGCAAGGCTGTTGCCAAAAGTAATTGAATTTTCAGGTCAAATAATTTGAATTGTAGATGTCAAATATATCTTGAAATGTCTCCCATCCATTTGCTTTTTCAATGAACCCTGTTGGAGATTATAGTCGTCTGCATACTTGCTTTAATAATTTCTAGTTTGGGACAGCTTGCAGACCATCCTGCTGTTTGCAACCAACAAAAAGTGCGTTGGCGCAGTTGTAGTATTAATATTCTTGAGTTCATTTCCTAGGAATCACTTCACTTGTACTGTATTCTTTCCCAGTCATGTAAGGCAGGAGGGGGCAGCCGGTAGGCTGCATGTGGATAGGCAGACCCATCCCAAGTCCATTCTGCCTGTGTGGGGAGGTGGCAACCCCCTCCCACCCACGCAAGGAGAGAAGAGTGCTTTAAAAGCACAAACCCCACCGAATCTGTCCTTTCAGAAGCCTCCCTTCTTCCCCCACACTGCTGACCTGATCCGCGGGGAACAGCTGAGCAGTGGGGAAAAGCAGCCAGGCTGCAGTTAAAGGCTTATATCTCACACACCCTCCGTGTTGTTCTGGTATGTGTGTATGGGGGGGGGGGAGTGGGTGTGTGAGAGGGGGGCAGTGGGTGTGTGCTTGAGTGGGCGTCCCCCCCCAGTATAAATCACTGTCTTTTTTTCTATCATCCAGTCTCTCCCCCTCCCCAATACCGAAAGTTTATTTTGTGGCACTAGCTTAATGTTTTGAAGATAACTTCATTCCTCTGGGGCTCCGTAAAATACATTACATATTACAGTTTTATAGACATATGTACACAAGATATACAGCACCAAAAAATACCACGGGCTAATCAATTATACACATTCACAAATACATTACAAACTTTCAGCCAGTTATATGGGGTGGAAAATTTTCCATGGAAATTTTTCCAGTGGTTTATTTTTCCACAGAAATTTTTCCATTTCATAAGTTCATTTGTAACAATCAACAGATGCCAATTTCAAATTCAATATTAGGCGAGCTTGGCAGTTTCAGAGTTGTAATTAATGTTTTTCCAGTGATCTTCCCTAGCAAGTGTGTGATAAGTTACATATGTGTCACTAAGGAATGCTGGGAATTGTAGGACTTTTTTCTGTCTAAACATGCGTAGGATTGAACCCTGAAATACATATATGTCTCAGTGTGAAATTGAACTAATAAGTAGTGACACTGAAATGGAAGATGGCTCAACAGCCTCAGTGGAGGGGAGTTGAACTCTGTTGCAGTAGATGAGTGGTTCTCAGCATATCATGCACATTTCTTTGGGTTGCTAAAATTAATCAGTGCAGCTTTCCCCAACCTGGTCCCCTCCATGCTGCTGACTGAAGGATGCTGGGAGTTGTAATCCAGCATATTTAGGGGAGAATAAGTTTGGGAAGGCTGAATTAGTGTGTTAACAGTTTTCAGGACCTTTGTTTTTTTCTTGCATTTAAACAATAGGGGAACTATATGGTCTTTTCTTTAAATGTTTACAAATATTCCAATAAAAATGTCTGCATAATATAACATCTAAATCACATTAAGGGTGCAATCATATGGCCACTAGTCAGCAGCTAGATGGCCATACGATAGGTCGGTTCCCGGGGGAACCAACCGGAGCCAAGCTCTGAGGTCAGTTTACTGAGAACCAACCTTCATCCTCCCGTGCTGCCTCATAGGCAGCACGGAATGGCCCCACGCTCAGAAGAGAGGCGCGGAGCAGCGGAAACGGGGCGTACCAGCACAGGGAAATCGGAAACCCGGTAAAACACATCCAACGTATCGTCTGGCCACCGCTTCCCCTGTTCCACCTTCCCACAACTAGGCAGCGGAAATTGACTGTCTAGCCACAAATGCAGGGCAGCTGAAGCACAGAGGGGACAATCCCCTCCGCGCTTCTCCTGCCCTGCATTGGACAGGCGCACACCTCTGAGTTCAGAGGTGGTCGCCTATCGCTGTAGGATTGCTCCCTAAGTGTGCTTTAACTTTCCCCCTCAAATATTTCAGTTCACGTGCTTGTGGTATATCGAGACAACAAATTAACGGGGTACTTTTTTAGTTTTGCTGTTTATTTCACTTGTATTTAGTAAACATGCTAAATTAGATCACTCTCCAGTGATTTTCTGATATAAACAGAAAATTTTCTAATGCAAACTGAATATTTTGCCTGTGCAAATGACCATATACTAACTAGCCTAATTGTGATCAGAAAGTTTTTTGGGAATTTTTAAAGAAGTTGTTCCAAAAACTATATGAATGTTCTTAGCACAAGAAAATTCCCAAATGAAGTCCTTACATGAATGTATTTACAGACACTAAGCACAACCACCCACTACATCTAAAGCTCTCTACCCTTAGTCTTAAGGCATGTTTGTGTTTAGTTTATGGTGTTTTAGAATGTTTAAAATGTTTGACATATTTTAAATTGTTTATAAAGATATTCATCTAAGAGTTTTATCTGGGAATGTGTTTGAGAACACATATCATTGATTAGTCCATCACTCGTGTGATCTGGCCTCACTTACAGTTTTTGACAACTTCTGGTTCCTCCCAGGTGTTGGCTATCCAGTCTCCCCCACCCCAGATATTCCCATTTTGTGGACATGACGATTGAAGTTGCTGTGCGTAGGCAGAAGTGTGCTGCGTTGCAGCAGTCATGTTACTTGGTGGTGTCTGTCTGGAAGTAAAGTACATTTCTTAATGGGCCAGATACCTCAAATTCCCTGATTTATAACCTCAGGGTTCCCTCCTCTTATGAAAGACTGGCAGACAGACCAACACCCTGAAAGAGTTCAGCCGGTTCAGATAAACTTGGTTAATTTATTCCAGCTTTCTCCAACCTGGCGCCATCCAGATATGCTGGGAGTTGTAGTCCAACACATCTGGAGGGCACTAGGTTAGGGGAGGCTATTCTAAGGACTGTCTCAGTGAATCAAGGCATTCTTTCAGACTTAAATATCCCACGATATTAGGCCATTACTTATGTCGGCTTTCAGGTTACACATTAGAATTATGTGCCTGAGCTTTTTGGGAAACAGATGATTAATGAACACATCAAGCATGTTCTGTCAGCGCGCAGATGCCTCACAATGCCGTCCCACTTAACCTAATTCTTACGTCCTCAAGCAGGTTTGCCCTCATAGACTTCAGAAAACGCCTGTCAGCATCTTTGCCTTTTAACCTGAGAAAATGCAGCACGGTCTTCCGTGCGGGCTGGGGAGGATGGGAGTTATGCGTGGTCTAACACATCTGGAAGGTGCTAGCTTGGGGAAGGCTGCTGTGTCTGACTTTAGGTCAGACTTAGGTCAGAGATGACATAACGTCAACCCTGATGCATGATATTGCCTATCTATCTATCTATCTATCTATCTATCTATCTATCACATTTCTATACCGCCTAATAGCCAAAGCTCTCCGAGTGGTTCACAGCAATTAAAGCCACAAAATACGTCATAAAATACAATATAAAATATAAAAGCTTAAAACTATAGTATAAAAGTACAAACCAGAATAAAACCTAGCAGCTACATGGAGATTTAAAATACAATAGCATATTTAAAATAACAGAACTAAAGGTCTAAAATGCCTGGGAAAATAAAAATGTCTTCACTTGGTACCAGAAACAGCATCACATAGGTACCAAGCGAACCCCTCTTGGAAGCCCATTCCACAGCCAGGGTGCCACAGCAGAAAAGGCCCTCTTCCTAGTAGCCATCCGCCTCAGTTCCTTTGGCGATGGCTCCCGGAGAAGAACCACTGAGGATAATCTTAGGGTCTGGTCAGGTACATATGGGAGGAGGCAATCCTTCAGATAACCTGGCCCCAAGCCCTTTAAGGCTTTGAATGTTAGCCAGTACTTTGAATTGGGCCTGGAAATGGACTAGCAGCCAGTGCAGATGGAAAAGTACTGGCATAATATGATCACAGAATACAGAAAGAGAAGACCAGGGCATTATTTGGTCCACCCTCCTCTTCCCTGACCAGGATTTCCCACATAAACGCATTCTCCAAGACGGGGAAGTCTCTTGGCATCTGGGATCAGCTGAAATCTGTTCTTATAGCAGAAATCAACTTGTCACAACAGCAACTGTAGCATTGGCTTTTAGTGTAAGCAAACACGCCAACGTGTCTGCTCAAGGATCGTTGCTGGCCGCAGAGCAAGGTGTTGAACCATTGTCAGCTCAAGGGCTGAATTCAGTTTTGGAGAGCCTCTCAGGGGCCGCATTCCAGTGGCGGGCAGGCCAAAGGCAAAGGTGATGGGGCCAAAAATGCCGGCATATTTTAGCTCAAAGTTCTTACTGTCCATAGCGAAGCCTTAGGAGAGGCATTTCAACCTTTTAGAATGGGGAAAAGGTACGCAAAGCCAGAGGAGAACCATGGGAATACAGAACACTGCCTTATATCAAGTCAGACCCTGGGTCTATCTACCCAGTATTGTTGACACTGACTGGCAGCAGCAGCTCTCAAGGGTTTGAGGCAGGAATTCTTCCAGCCCTACTTGCAGATACCAGGGATTGTACTTGGGGCCTTCTACATGCAAAGCAGAGGATCTATCACACTGAGCGGCAGCCCTTCGATCTGTGGTTGGGGGGCAAGGGGGTTGGGCTAGGAGAAGGGGCATGGTCATCTGGGGTAGCCAAAGGGCCATATTGGGGGCCGGGCCAGATATGGCCCATGGGCCTGAGGTCCAACAGCCCTGCTGTAGAGGGTTGTCCCCATTAACCAGACTACTTATGGTTCAGTGCTGTTTGTGGCGATCCCATATGTGCAATATGTACGTAAATAGTAACGGTTTGTATGCATGTATGGTGGCTGGTATGTACCTGGAATGATTGACAGGTGAGTGTGAGGCGGGGCTTGGCAGAGTGTGGGCAAGAGTGGCAGTGTGGCAAATGGAAGAAAGGGGAGTGGCTGAGTGAGCATGGCATGCAGCGTGATTGGAGGAGAGCTTGTGCAGAAAGAGGTGAGGGGGTGCTTCTGGAGAGTCAGGCAAGTCCGGGGGGAAGGAAGACTGGGTACAGCTAGATAAGTCCGAGATCAGGTGGGGAGGTCAGAGTGAGAACATCTAGTGAGGTAGTCTGTGGGCTAGAGAGTATGTCCGATAGTGTGAGAGGTTTTGAACACAGAACTAGAAGCAAGAGTTATATTGTGCAGTTTGTAGTGTTGCCCTATTTTAATCATCATCCCTGATATCCTTTCCTCATCCCAGCCCAGTTCCTATTTCCAGTCCTGTTGTACCAAATAAACCTTCTTTGTTTTCGATTTTAAAAGGCAGTTTCCTTTTTCGTTATTAGGAAGGGTTTTGTGGAATCGCCCCCACGGGCCGGCTGCTTGGTCTGTGCGACCAAAACGAAAGAAAGCAGCTCTGAAAGGGTCCTTGGTGGCAGCAACTGAGAGAGTGGTGAAGCATCACAGAACACCAACAGAGGATTGTGGGTGACAGCCTAAAAGTGGCAGTGTGAGGAGAGGCACTGACCAAAGCACCTGACCTGGTGACTCGAAGTAGGATCGTGAGGTGGTCAAAAAGGCCTCGGGTCCTCACACTGTTGACTTGTGAGACACTGTTGGTGGAACAGGGCATCTTGGCCAAGAAAATCCCACCAGCCTACCTAAGACTTCCACTTCTTCATACATGGCTGTGTCTGTGCAGTTAGGGTTGCGCCAGTCCATGTTTATATAAAAATCAGTTCATAGGTTTGTGCCACACTTGAGTGTAACTCCAGGAAGTGGAAACCAGGGTGTTTCCAGAGAGGTGGGGAGTGATCTGGAAATTGAAGGTATATCCACCACCCCTTTGTCATGGTCAGATCACTACTGGTGGGGTTGGACATCTTGGTTCCACAACTCCTCCACAGGGGTGGAGGACCCATTAAGATGGTCCGCCCCAGGCTTCTTATGGATCCAAATGGATTCCTGACTGCGCTTGGTGATTCTTTGGAGCATGCAAATGGCTGCTTGGTCGAGACCCTGGTGGATGGCTGGAATGCTGCAATCACCAGGGCATTAGACTGAGTGGCTCCGAAATGCCCTCTCCCCCTGAACAGAGCTCAGATTGCACCATGGTTCACCCCACGGTTGCGAGCTCTGAAGTGGGAGGTGAGACGGCTAGAGCACCAGTGGCGGAAATCTCACTCTGAAGATGATCAGACATGGGTTAGAGCTGCAGCTTCAGCCTACCTCGTGGCGATAAGAGCAGCAAAAAATAATTTTTATGCTGCCTCTATCGCGTCTGCAGTGGTCCAGGCCCTGGTCAGTCCAGTTGTTCCAGAACCATTCTAAGGCCTCCTGTGATGAGTTTGCAAAGCACTTTGCAGATAAAATCAACGGGATAAGGAGTGCTATTCCGTGTGCTGTGGATACAGTTAGTGAATGAGGGGTGGCCAGTGGCAGATGAGTTGTGTGGGATCGGTTCCAGCTTCTTCCTTCTGAGGAAGTGGACAAGGTGCTTTCAGCTTTAAGGCTGACCACCCGCTTGCTCGATCCTTGCCCATCTTAGCTCATTATGAGCTGCAGGGAGAGACTTAGGGAAGGGGCAAAGGTGGTGGTGAACGCCTCCCTCGAGGAGGGAGTGATGCCATCAGCCGTCAAGGAGGCAGTGATAAGACCACTGTTAAAGAAACCCTCCTTGGATCCCCAAGACTTGAACAACTTTTGCCCAGTCTCGAATCTGCTGTTTTGGGGCAAGGTGATTGAGCGGGTGGTGGCTTTGCAGTTGCAGGCACACTTGGAAGAAGCTGATTATCTGGATCCATTTCAATCGGGCTTCAGGCCTGGGCATGGGAGAGAAACCGCCTTGGCTACCTTGGTGGATGATATGGGTAGGGTTCTGGATAGGGGCAAGATCCAGAACCCTACTCCTTCCTTCTTCTCCTTGATCTCTCAGCTCAGGGATGATACCGTCAACCACGGTATCCTCCTGGACTGCCTGGAGGGGTTGGGCATAGGGGACACCATATTACGTGGTTCCGTTCCTTCCTCTCTGGCAGGTAGCAGAGGGCAGCTCTGGGGGAGGAGACTTCAGACCCTTGGCTCCTCTCTTGCCGGGTGCCACAGGGTTCTATTCTCTCCCCGATGGTATTGAACATCTATGTGAAGCCGCTGGGGGCTATCATCAGGAGGTTTGGGGTTCATGGTCACCGATATGCAGATGACATGCAACTCTGCCTCTCATTTAAATCCTCGCCAAGGTTGGCTGTAGAAACCCTGGCCAAGTGTCTAGAGTCGGTGAGTGGCTGGATGGAAAGGACATAAACTGAAACTGAACCCCGACAAAACTGAAGTACTTTTTGTGAGAGACAAGGGGAGGTTGGGGGAGGTTGACCTGGTGTTGTATGGGGTTTGGCTATCCCTGAAGAACCAGGTCCACAGCCTGGGGGTCATTTTAGACTCCCAGCAGTCCATGGAGGTTCAGGTGTCGGCCGTGAGCCGGGCAGCGCTGTACCAACTCCATCTGATATAGTGGCTGTGCCCCACCTCCCTCACCATCTGCTCCCATCAGTAGTTCATGCCCTGGTCTCCTCTAGCCTAGACTACTGTAATGCGCTCTGTGTGGGGTTACCCTTAAAGACGGTTTGGAAGTTGCAGCTGGTGCAGAATGCGGCAGCCCGCCTGATTAAAGGCAGCCGTCGGTGAGATCACATCACTCCAGTGCTGAAGGAGTTGCACTGGTTACCAGTTGTTTTCCGGGCCCAATTCAAGGTGTTGGCATTAAAACCCTATATGGTTCTGGCCCAGTCTATCTTAAGGAGCACCTCCAGCAGCACCAGGAGGTGATCTCAGTGAGATCAGCCTCGAAAGGTCTTCTGTCTGTTCCATCAGCCAGGACAGCTAGGCTGGTAAGGACTAGGGTGAGGGCCTTTTCTGTGGTGGCCCCCACTCTGTGGAATTCCCTCCCTATTGACCTCTGCCATGCCCTCTCTTTGATGACCTTCTGTCGGTCTTTAAAAACCTGGCTATTCAGGCGGGCATTTGGGGTGGGTTAGGGTTTTTTAGGGCAGTGTTGTTATGTTGTTTTGTTCAGCTGATTATGTAAATACATTGTATTTCATGTTATTAGTTTTGTATGCCACCTAGAGTGGCCGGGTAGCTGGCCAGATGGGCGGCTAATAAATCTAATAAATAAATAAAATAAATAAATGGGTTTCTGTCACACTTGAGTGTAATTCCAAGAAGTTGAACCCAGGATGCTGACATGTTGTGGAGGGATGGGGCTATGGAGATTGGGATTGACATGGTCCTCAGTGGTGCCCATCTAATTCTATGGGACAGTGCATATGTACTGCCTGCTATCTTGGACATAGCTGACAGGGAGGGACCTGACCCTCACCCCAGACGCTGAGCTCACCATGGACGGGTTTAGTTCTCCTTCTCCACTTTAATAGTATCCCATAAAAGTGAATGGCAGCCCTTTGCTCATTTAAGAAAAAATGAAGCACTGCGGTAGCAGGACACGGCCCAACCACCCCTGATTCTTGTTCGCCCAATTTTCACTGCTAGGGATCCAGACGGCACAGAGGGAAATCCCATGTCCAGGCCCTCCTTCCACACTCCATCCTAACGAGGGTCATTTCTCTGGTACACCTCTGTAAGCAATTGCGGTTGGTGCAGTTCGCCATCATCTGCTCTGTTCACCCACCTCTTCATTTTTTGCTCGAAAGAATGGAGAAAGTGGCAGTAGAGATGGCTCCCTGTGCGCACCAGAAGCGCCACCATACATGGAGAAAGAAGCCAAACAATCCATGAAGCCACCACACGGTTCACACACACAAAATGGATTGGCATCAGCATCTCTCTTCCGCTTCTCACCGGCTGCTAAATGCATGTCGTGACAAAGATGTTTTGCATCGCCAATGGGACAACTCAGATCTTGAGCTCCAACACCTTGGTGGTTCTGACTCGCGGCACAGATGCTGCCTCTCAGAGAGCTTCTCCCCATGGATCTCGAGGGCTGTGAAGGGACACGGCAAAAGACTCAGCCGCCCTTCAGCTACATTTACAAATCAGTTGCTGGCTCCTCTAACTGCCAGCGTTGCTGATTCCACCTGGGACCCCTGATCTTTGTCGCCTCCTGCATCTTCGTCCATTGCAAAGAAGCTCATTGAGATGTTTCATTGATGCATCAAACTCCAGGGCCTCTTGCACGGTCTCCGAGAGCTAAAACAGCAGGACTGGCAGCGTGGCTGCCCACAGTAAACTAGACAGGAACGCTCAAACTGGACCTAGGGGGAGGGTACGTGACTGTGTGACTGTGTGCCCGTGCACGTACAAGCATACGCTTCAAACCATCTAGAATGTGCAGTTTGATTTGTGTAAATTAACATGTTTATCTTGCACCCTTTACTATAGCCTTATGGTGCCCAAGGGCACTAAAGTGCTGACAGACACCTTCATAGGATCATAGAATAGTAGGGCTGGAAGGGGCCTATGAGACCATCGAGTCCAACCCCCTGCTCAATGCTTAAATCCAAGTCAGAGCATCCCTGACAGGTGGCTGTCCAGCTTCACCCTGAATGCCTCTGGAGTGGGAGAGCCCACCACCTCCCTAGGGAATGGGCTCCATTGTCGTATTGCTCAGAATGTCAGGAATTTTTTCCTGATGTTCAGCTGGAATCTGGCCTCCTGTAACTTCCTTGCTGCCTGCAAAAGCTCCCTGCCTCTCCTGATTTTTTTTTAATTTAAAAACTTTTTTTTTAATGGGAGGCTGCCATGCTGCAAAGTGAAGCACCAGCTGCAGTGCCATCTTTAATCTTCGTTCAGCCACTGACAGGAGAGACTGTGGAGTTGGTTGCTAACCTCTCAAGGACAACGCCCCCCCCCCCCCGTGGCCCCCAGAGGGATTCATAGAAAATTAAAATGGTGAGTGGCTGCAGCCCAGTGTTTTGCTTTGAAGCGTGCCGACCCGCCCAGAAGAAAGAAAAAGTATGCTGTATGGTGGTAGGCTGCATTCTAGAGGGTTGTGGGGAGTGAAGGGGGGTCCTTTGCCTGTCCCATATGGCTCTCAGGAGCTCGTTTCTGCTTTTCCACTTCTGTATGTTAGTGGTGTTGTTTTTTTAATTTATTACATTTCTATACCACCCAATAGCTGAAGCTCTCTGGGCGGTTCACAACAGTTAAAACCCGTAAAATACAACATGATGAAATATAATATAAAATTTATATTAATAACTGCTTATATTATAAAATAAAAACGAAACTGAAAGACTAAAATGCTTGGGAAAATAAAAAGGTCTTCACCTGGCACTGAAAAGACCACAATGCAGGTGCCAGGAGAGCCTCTCTGGGGAGGTCATTCCACAACCGGGTGCCACAACAGAAAAGCTCCGCTCCTTAGTAGCCACCCACCTCACTTCCTTTGGTGAGGGCTCTGCTGAAGACATTGGTTTTGGGGTGTGTGTGTGTGTGTGTGTGTGTTTGGCCTGGTTTTGTGCGGGTTTTGCTTGTGGGGAGGGGGTGCCTGGTTTGTCTGTCTGGTTTGGGCATGGTATGGCAGGTGTTTTGCCTGTTCATCTATTTCTCTGAGCATCACCAGTTTGTCTTCTGTGAAACTGGTAGTTTGTTGTGCTTTCTGGGGTCAAGTGTGTGATTTGGCATTTGGAGTTCAGATGCCACCTCTACACTGTACTCAGTTTTTTGGCGTTCTGTAAATGGGTGTTGGAACAGAAGGCTGTGGGTCCAAATGAATGGCTTTGTGTTTTTGAATCCATAGCCCACCTCCGCCTTGTACATAGCTTCTTGAGCAAGTTACTGTTCCTTTAGGCTCACCAGTTTGCCTCCTGGAAAATAAGTGTTTTGTGACTGGTTGCACCCGCTGTGGCAGCCATTTTGTGAATGGCCAAGCCCCATCCTCATGGCAGCCACTTTGTGAGATTACCCAGGACACACACTCAACATTCCAAATGTGCCCAGTGGCCCCAAGTGTGTCTTCCAGCTGGCCGGGCGGTCTGCAGTATACTGCCATAATAACAGCACTCTTGTGTCTCATTCCTATCCTTATCCTGATTTTTTCAACAGGGTTTCCATTCTCAGAATCACAGATTTCAGTACAGTAGTACAGATTCTTCACATATTATACTACTCCCCCTCCCTTTCTGCTGGGTCTGTTCCTTTTGAACACAGGAGACCTTTCAATTGCTATATTCCAATCATGAGTCTCATGCCACCAAGTCTCAGTGATACCCAGTAGAGGCAGGTGGCTCTGACATCAGGGGGCAGTGAATCTGCTCTGGGTTTCAGTCAGAACCAGTCACGACCCTAAAGAAGCTATCCAAGGTGCTGGTTAGACTGGTTCTGACTGAAACCCGGAGTGGATTCACCACCCCACTGATGTCGGAGCCACCAGCTTCTGCTGGGGATCCCTGTCAGATTGTACTTACCACCCTGGATTAGGATTTCGAGTTCATTTTGTACGATTCCCATGCTCCATGCATTCGTATAGAGACACTGGAGGCCACGGGCATGGCATCTTCCCAGTTTCCCTGCTGTATTTACTTGCAAATGCCTTTGCTCCCCCTCCACTGCCTTGCTTCTCTTGTGTCTCTCATGTTCTTGTCCCTAATCCTTGACTCCCCGTGAGGAGCATCCCATCATCCCCAAGAAGTCCTTTCTATTCCTATTGCAGTCCATGAAACCAAACCTTTGCCGACGGCACCATCCTCGTAGCCAGCTGTTCGCGTTCAGCAGTCTTCTTTCCCTACTAGTGCCCTGACCTTTGGCAGGAAGGAGCGATGAAAGCTCCTTGTGCCCACAGTTCCTTCACTTTCCTACCCAGAGCTTCAGTGTCGTTGGCCATGGTGGCCGGGAATTATGGGAGTTGTAGTCCAGCACATCTTGGAGAAGGCCGCAGTAGGCCCCGTGCACGTGAAGCGCTGAACATTGCAAGTAGTCCCGGCAGCTGAATGAGGACGTGGCTGCATGTTCCTCGAGAGCATCCAAAGCCCCTCTGATTCACTGCTTCTAGCGGGCAGGTTTAATTATGAGTCCAGCCGCACTCTATCTCGCCCCCGTATTGACCGTTGTGCCTGCTTAGAATGACAAATGAGTTGACCAGTGCTGCGCAGAGACTGGGCCTGGGGTCAGGGGTGGACACTTTGTCTTGTAAGGAGAATGGGGCTCTTTGCTGCATTTGGCTATGCTTGTTTTAAGTCCGGGGGGGGGGGCACCCGCCTTACCCATCATTCACCTTTTAACTCCTCTTGATGAGGTTAAGAGCCTTCTGCCATTAGATGTAATTGCTCATTTGTTATAACTTGGCAAAATTGCTAGAATTTCTGAAGAACTGAATCCAGGCCCTGCACCAGCCTTAGGGGAGATGCAGCATAGAGGGAGGGGAAGGTAAAACACTCTGTTTGGGGAATCTGCTACCTTTCACTGAGGGGGACCCCCTCCCAAAGCCCCCTTCTGCTTAAGAACTGCGTAGGGGAACAGCTCATACCTCTGCTTTCATGGAAGCATCACTACCTTTATGACATCGTTCCAATCCCCACTTTCATCTCAGACCTATTTGCATGTCCAGCAACCAACTCGCCAGATACCGAGGAAGGGGGGCCAAGACTGCCATAGTTTAACAGGGCCAGAAGCAAAGAATATTCATGTGGGCACATGCAGAGGTGAGGAAGATGCAGCACAGCTTCCGCCTTGAAACCCCCAGGGTTGAAAGTGCAGAACTTGCAGAAGATGAGACGGAGGGGTGGAAGGCACCTGGCGCCAAAGGAAAAAAGGGTGGATCAGAGGGAGCTGGCAAGGAACAGGCCCAGCTTCAGGTTTTTGTTAGCCCTGAGCAAGTCCTGCAATGGGCCCACTCAGAGTCTCTGGCTAGAATCATAGAATCATAGAATAGTAGGGTTGGAAGGGGCCTACAAGGCCATTGAGTCCAACCCCCTGCTCAGTGCAGGAATCCAATGGCTAATGGGTTCCGTGCTGATAAATGGGCCCTGGCACTTGGCCGACTTGGCCCACCTCAGACACCATGCCTGGGAAGGAAGATAGTGTCAGCAGTTGCCCACCCGCTGAGCTAGAGCCCATCTCGATGGCTACATCTCCACCCACACCGCTTGGTGGGCATCTGGCTGGCTTGTGAATTATGTTGCAGTTCTCCCTTAAAATCGTTTGTAGGTAAAAACCCAGTAGGTGGTACTCTGTCCTCCGTTCACATTGCCTTGGATTTCGCCCTTGTCTGTTGCTTCTGGTTAAAGGTCTTCTCTCGCCCCCCCTTTGCAGGAGCTGAAAGATTGTTCCGCCCGTGCTTTTGTGGATTCCGTTCCTGAGTTTTGCTTGCCAGAGGTGAGTCTTCCTGGGAGACTTAAAGCCAAAATTCCCTCCTAGTGGGTTTTGTTAGCAAACGGTGGAAACTTCGGAACCACAGTGTGATCTGGGAGGGGGTCTCACCCTGCTGCTTGCCGCTGCTCCGTTTGTTCACTCCTTGCAGTCAAAGGAGTCCCAGGCCATCTGTCTCGCTTGAGAGAAAATTAACATTTCACAGGAGGATACAATGGGCTCTTACTGAAATAATACTGTCGTGAGACAACTTTCCAAGCCATTTCTCAAACCACTTACGGCTCCTGTTTCGAATTAAGGGAAAGTGGAACTGCAAAGAGGGACGGTTTTTTGAAACGTTTCATTTCAAGCTTCATAAGAGAGAAATAGCAACTTATGGGTCAGCTTACACCAGGATAAAATAATCCTCAGAATTTTATATACCGCTTTTCAGCAAGGCTTAAAAGTGCTTTGCATACATCAGGGCTCCCCAGCCTTTTTGGACTCGTGGGCACATTTGGGAATTTGAGAAACTGCTGTGAGCACCTCCACAAAATGGCTGCCTTGGAGGATGTGGCTAGTCATATAATGGTTGCCATGGGGGGCTGGCTAGTTAAGAGGTGGCGGGGTGCAGGGAGGGAGAAATACTGAGGCTAGAGACTAGGAGGGAGGGGAAATGGAAAGAGTTGCTTTGGGGGCCACCCAATCTTCTTCTGTCCACTCAGGCCTTTCCCCTTTGCTCACTCGCTCTCTCTCTCCCCCACTCCCATGCTATTTCTCTCCATCCAGCCCCTTTCCTTGCTGTTTCTCTCCCTTCCCCAGCCTTAGCCTTCTTCTTACTCTCCCTTCCTAGCCCCAGCCTTGCTCTTTCTCTCCCACTCACCCCTTTATCTTGCTGTTTCTCTCCATTCCTAGCCTCGCCCTTTTTCTCCCCAGCACCTTTTTACCTCACTATTTCTCCCCTCTCCTAGCTTCTAGCCTCACTCTTCTCTCCCCTCTGTCCCTTTGCCTTGCTTTCTCTTCTTGTCCGTTGAACAGCTGATCAGCAGCAGGTTCAGGAACAGGAAGGAGAACCTGGCACCCTAACGTTTTTCAATTTTTGTGAAACACCCAGAGAGCTTCAACTCTTGGGTGGTATAGAAATGCAATAAATAAATAAATAAATTATTGAACCATTTTTTGAAGGGGGTAGGCAGTGAAGAGCTGTGCGAGTGCCATTGGAGGTACCTGCGAGCGTTATGGTGCCTGTGCGTGCCACGTTGGGGATGCCTGGCATACATTATCTTGGCAGTTCCTAACAACAGCCCTGCAACATGGGCCAGCATTATGCCCATGCTGGAGATTCTGGTGGGGTTGAGATTGAGAGAGGGTGGCTTTCCCCAGGCCAACTGGTGCCCCAGCACCGTGACTCAGGGGTAAAATCGCGTGCTTTTGCAAATGCAGCCGTTAGTTTGAGAGTCAACACTCTGGGGCTGGGTGGAACAAGGAACTGATTCAGTCTAAGGCATCTTCCTACATTCATGTGAGTTTGGGGTGGAGCTGAGATTTCAAATAAGACTTCCTCCTGGCTCATACATCATGTTCCTTACCACTACACCAGCCTACCCAACCTCCAGATGTGTTGGACAGCTCCCATCATCCCCAGCCACTATACTAACACCAGTCCAGGACTCAGTAGAATTACCTGAGATCCTAGCTGTGTTCAAGATCCCTTCCCTTTTTGTAACCTCAGATTAGTGTGAACTTCTGGGATCCGACACCCAACATTTTTCATTTAGATTTTCCTAGCCTTCTTTCAGACATCTAAGGTTAGTGAAGAAAAGGGCAACCCAAATGATCTGGGGGCTGGAGCAACTCCTTCATGAGGAAAGAGTACAACATTTGGAGTTCTTTGATTTAGGAGGGTGGGGGAAAATGAGAAAGGGGGATTTGATAGAAGTCCATACAGTTATGCACAGTGTGGGAAAAGGAGGTAGGCTTATGTTTTCACCCTCTCTCATAGTGCTAGAATCCAGTAGGGTGATCTAATGAAGTGCATAGTTAAATCATGGGCAGTATCCAACAGGCACTTAAGCCCCCACCGATTGCCTTTCGCCCCGCCAATTCCCTTCCATTGCACAAGCGGGACCCACCGCCTACGCAAGGGAGATTTAGTGCTTCCTATAGGCAGCCCCTAAACAAGTGGAAATCTCTCCCGACCTGCCTCCTTCCAGGAACAAGCATTTCTGTTCATTTCGGGTGGCCTAAATCGCCACTTGTGCAACGGAATCGGAGGGCGCAGGAGAATCGGCAGGGGCGTGAGCACGCCGTTAGGTACCGTCCTAAGGAATTCACTTCCACAAGATGTAGTGTTGGCAGCCAAATTGGATGGCTTTAAAAGAGGGTTAGGCAAATTCCTGGAGGAGAAGGCCATCAATGGTGACTAGTCCTAATGGCCATGTGCTCCCTCCAGTCTCAGGGACAGTATGCCTATGTACACCAGTTGCTGGGGAACATGGGTGGGAGAGTGCTATTGCACTCATGTCCTACTTGTGGGTTTCGTACAGGCAGCTGGTTGTCCACTGTGGGAAACAGGATACTGGACTAGATGGACCCTTGGTCTGATCCAGTACAGCTCTTTTTTATGTCCTTATGATTATGCACGTGCTTTCTTTTCCCGCCTTTTTAAGCTATCCAAACTATTGGCCATTAGTGTATCACAGCAGCGAATTCCACAACATAGGGTGCAATCCTATGCATGTTCAGACAGAAAAAAGTCCTACAGCTGCAGCATTCCCCAGCAAGCTATGCTGGCTGGGGAATGCTGTGATTTGTAGGACTTTTTTCTGTCTAAACATGCTTGGGATTGTACCTTCAATTAACTAAAAAGGGGACGAAAGACCACAGGGGCCTTTTTTTGGTGTGTACCTCTCCATTTCTTGTCATGTTGCTGTTTTTTGTTTTTACAAAATCGGGCATTATCCTTGGGCTGTATGCCACCCCCCCCCTCCAATTAAAAAAAAAACCCAGCCAGGTCAGAAATTGGTTACTGGGGGACATTATGCTTTTGAGCAGCTGAGTTGACCCGTTTCTCTGCCGTTACCTTCAAATCGATGGGCTGACCCTGTGAGCAGATAGTTTTCCGCTTGATGACTATTGAATCACATTAGCTGCTCCATAATAACTGAGTTAGAGGTTAGGTTTCTGGTAAGTTTTCCAAATTGACATCACCAGTGTTATAGCCTTACCAGTAAATACTTCTATTTACAGTTCCTATAACGGGATGCAAAAAAAAAAAAAAAAACTTTTTCGACCTGGTATCTGTTTGCAAATCCAGAGGATGCTCCAAAGATGCCACGTTTAGTTCCAGCTCTGAATCGCCGGACATCCTCGAGAGTGAAGTCAAGTGGGCCTTAGGAAGCATTAGTAACAACAAAGCTAGCGGAGATGACAGTATGCCAGCTGAGCTATTTAAAATCCTAAAAGATGATGCTGTTAAAGTGCTGCACTCAATATGCCAACAAATTTGGAACACTCATCAGTGGCCGCAAGACTGGAAAGGGTCAGTTTACATTCCAATTCCAAAGAAGGGCAACGCCAAAGAGTGTTCGAATTACCGCACAATTGCACTCATTTCACATGCCAGCAAGGTGATGCTCAAAATCCTACAAGCTAGGCTTCAGCAGTATGCGAACCGAGAACTACCGGAAGTACAAGCAGGGTTTCGAAGAGGCAGAGGAATTCCAGAAAAACGTCTATTTCTGCTTCATTGACTACGCTAAAGCCTTTGATTGTGTGGATCACAACAAACTGTGGCAAATTCTTAAAGTGATGGGAATACCAGACCACCTTACCTGTCTCCTGAGAAACCTGTACGAGGGTCAAGAAGCAACAGTAAGAACCAGACATGGAACAACCGATTGGTTCAGAATTGGGAAAGGAGTACGACAAGGCTGCATATTGTCACCCTGCTTATTTAACTTATATGCAGAGTACATCATGAGAAACGCCGGGTTGGATGAATCACAGGTCGGAATTAAGATTGCCGGGAGAATTATCAACAACCTCCGATATGCAGATGACACCACCCTAATGGCAGAAAGCTAAGAGCATCTAAAGAGCCTCTTGTTGAGGGTGAAAGAGGAGAGTGCAAAAGCTGGTTTGAAACTCAACATTAAAAAAACTAAGATCATGGCATCTGGCCTCATCACTTCCTGGCGTATAGAAGGGGAAGAAATGGAAGCAGTGACAGATTTTATTTTCTTGGGCTCCAAGATCACCGCAGACGGTGACTGTAGCCATGAAATTAAAAGACGCTTGCTCCTTGGGAGGAAAGCTATGGCAAACCTAGACAGCATATTAAGAAGCAGAGACATCACCTTGCCGACAAAGGTCCGTATAATCAAAGCTATGGTTTTCCCAGTAGTAATGTATGGCTGTGAGAGCTGGACTATAAGGAAGGCTGAGCGCCGAAGAATTGATGCTTTCGAACTGTGGTGCTGGAGAAGACTCTTACGAGTCCCCTGGACTGCAAGGAGGTCCAATCAGTCAATCCTAAAGGAAATCAACCCTGAGTGCTCATTGGAAGGACAGATACTGAAGCTGAAGCTCCAATATTTTGGCCACCTAATGCGAAGAGAAAACTCTCTGGAAAAGACCCTGATGCTGGGAAAGACTGAAGGCAAAAGGAGAAGGGGACGGCAGAGGATGAGATGGCTAGATAGCATCACGGATGCAATGAATATGAACTTGAGCACGCTCCGGGAGAGAGCGCAGGACAGGAAGGCCTGGCGTGCTATGGTCCATGGGGTCACGAAGAGTCGGACACGACTGAACGACTGAACAACAAAAATATAGCCCATGCTCCCACTTCTCTAAGACTCTAGGCAAGAGGCCATCACTGGGGCCACAGGTCTTGTTCTCCCAGCTACCTCCCACTTCATAAGTGGTTCTTATAAACCACTGGAGGCGGGTGGCTCCAATGTCAGTGGGGCGGTAAATCCGCTCCGGGTTTCAGTCAGAACCAGCCAGAACTCTAAAATAGCTATCCAAGGTGCGGAACTACGTCTTGTAGATGTGAATTCCATAGTTTAACTCTGCACTGTGGGAAAAAGTCCTTCCTTTTATCCTGAATCTCCCACCAATCAGCTTCATGGGATATGTCTGATAGAAACAGACTTCCTGTTTGAATTACTGTCATGCACTGTAAGTGAGGCTGCTGTTGAAAGTCAGGAACTTCAGCAGTCCAGAATAGGGCTGTAGGATGATTAACAGGGACTGGATGAGCTGAACATATCTCACCAGTGCGTTATCCCAATCTCCCAGTGCAGTCTCCCAGTCCATTTCCAGGCCCTTTTCAAAGTGTTGGTTTTGACCTTCAGAGCCCTTACCGATTTGGGGCCAGGTTCCCCAAAGGATCGCCTCCTCCCACATGTACGAACCCAGACCCTGAAATCATCTTCGGATACCTTTCTCTGGGCACCACTGCCAAATGAAAAGCAACGGGTGGTCCCTGGAGAAAGGGCCTTTTCCGTGGTGGCCCCCCCCTCCAGTTACACAATGCCCCCCCTACAGAGGCTCATCTGCCATCTCCTTTATACTGTGTTCGGCACCGGGCAAAGACCTGTTTATTTTCTCTGACTTTTTAGATCTGTGCAACTTTAATCCACTGAATTTTCCATCTGTTGTGTACTTTTAGTGATGCTGGCTGTCTTATGATGCTGTTTTATTTGCTGCTGCTGAAATGTTTTATGCTGCTTCCTTCAGTTTTATTGATCAGTTGTGATTTGTTATTGCACTTTAATGTTTTCTTGTTGTAAGCCACTCAGAGATCGCTGTTTTGGGGCAGCATACAAATACTGTAAATAAATAGCATTCGAATCAAGAGCCATGAGACTCTTTGTGGGGTAGACACATGGATGGTGCAATGCAAATACAAAGCAGTAATAAAAGGAAGGCCTATTAAAACTTTCAGATGAGCTGTGTGCCAGTTTCCGCTGCAGGGTGGACAATGTAGGTTTCTTTTAAGCAATCCAGATGTTGTTTTGAGAGAGAGAGGAGATTTTAAGAGTGTGATTTTCTGAACAGGACCTAATGATCTTCACCCTCATTTTCAGATGGAACTAATAGACTTGTCTACAGTGGACGTGATCCTGATCTCCAATTACCACTGCATGATGGCCTTGCCCTACATCACAGAACATACCGGATTCACTGGAACGGTCTACGCCACAGAGCCGACGGTTCAAATTGGCAGGTAAGAAAAAGCCACTTAGCATCATTTTATTGAATCACCTTTCATCCGCTGCTGATGGAAGGCGGGTGGTGGTGGGGAGGTGTAAAAGTACGACACGGGAAGAAGGACATTGCTTCTAATGTTCTTGAGAGGCTTTTAAGACAGGATTGAAAGCAAGCCAGGGAAGATTCCACAGCTCTACACCTGTGCATGTCTTTAACTCCATGCTTTCCGAATGTGAATCAATCCAGACTCAAACGCGTATGAGTGGTGAAGCATTGGAGGAGAGTGTGTGTGGAAGACTGTGACACCCCTTCTGCAATGAGCGAGGCACATAAAGGAAGCTCTGATGGTACCCTGGTTTTGCAAGTTGCTAAACACACAAATGACCAGATTGAATGGGAAGGCAAGGATTGCAGCACTTCGGGCTGTACCACTTCAGGCTGGAGGTGCAGGCTGGAGATCACAAAATCATAGAATTGGAGGGATCCTTGTAGGCAATCTAATCGAACCCCTGTTCCATGCAGAAAACCCAGAACATCTCCAACAGACCTCTAGGAAGGAGGTAATCTAGGTAAATGATTCCATTGTTGGACTGCTTTTACTATTAAGACATTTCTCCTTATGTTCAACCAAAATCTGCCCTCCTGTAACTTAAACCCGCTCAATCTCATTCTGCCCTCTGGGGCAGCAGAGAGCAAGCTTTTGCCCCCTTCTATTGGACAGCCCTTAGGGTATTTGAAGAGTGCTATCATGTCCCCCATCACTTTTCTCTGCTCCAGGCTAAACATATCCAGTTCCTCTAAGCTTTCCTCAAAGGACTTGTTTTCCACACTCGTGACCAGTCTTATTTGCCCTCCTCTGAACCCATTCCAATCAGTCTGCATCCTTAACTCCAGTGCCCAGGACTAGACACAGTACTCCTGATGAAGTTTGATTAGTGCAGAATGAAGTGGAACAATTCCTTCCTGTGACTTGGAAACTATGGTTGTGTTCATGCAGCCTAAAATCGCATTTGCCTTTTTTGCAGCTGCATCACAGTGCTGACTCACGTTCAGCTTGAGATCGGCAGCGTGTATAATTCTCATCCTGGGAAAACACCCTTCCTGCCTGTAGGAAACCATCATGGCAAGGAAGAAGGGTTCAGCGTAGCCTTCTCCCTGGCTTCCTAAGAATGATTTACATGGAGGTTATACTGAAAGTTATACTGAATGGATAACCTGGGAGCCCTCGGACTCTTACTCTAGCGTGATACTACAACCAGCTGTTTTTTCTCTTGTGGGCGAGATCTGAGCTTTCTGTTGGATGTTGCTCCTGTTTGCAGGCTCCTGATGGAAGAGCTGGTTAACTTTATTGAGCGGGTTCCGAAATCGCAGTCTGCCTCCTTGTGGAAGAATAAGGAAGTGCAAAGGTAAGGATCCCTCTCCCTGCCTCCTTCCCCAAAGGGGGTAGCTCTCTTTGTGGGATTTCTATGAGGGGACGCTCCCCGCTTTACAGTTTATCTTCTCACCCTGCCCTTCAGCCATCAGGTTCTAAGATGACATCAAGTGAGCCTCTCTGGGGAGGGAGTTCCAAAGACAGAGGCTACAACCACAAAGACCCTATCTCCCACCATCATTTGCCTTGCCTCCAATGCAGGAGGACTCAGACAGAGGCCTCACAGGATGACCTGCTGTTCAGTTCCAGGTAGTTAACTCAGCCAGATGAGATTCCAATCCAAGCAGGGGGTGGGGGAGTTCTAGGCCAAAGTTGAGGTTCCGGGAAGGCAGAACAAAGCAAGGCAAAGTTCAGTTTCCAGTTGAGCAAAGCAAGGCAGGATTCAACTTCTGGTAGGGCCAAGTAAAGCAAGGCAAAGTTCTGGTTCCGGTAGGGCCAAGCAAAATATGGCAAAGTTCAGCTTCCGGTAGGGCCAAGCAAAATATGGCAAAGTTCAGCTTCCGGTAGGGCCAAGCAAAATATGGCAAAGTTCAGCTTCCGGTAGGGCCAAGCAAAATATGGCAAAGTTCAGCTTCCGGTAGGGCCAAGCAAAATATGGCAAAGTTCAGCTTCTGGTAGGGCCAAGCAAAATATGGCAAAGTTCAGCTTCCGGTAGGGCCAAGCAAAATATGGCAAAGTTCAGCTTCCGGTAGGGCCAAGCAAAATATGGCAAAGTTCCAAGTAGCACCCTGGACAGCTCCATGTGCAGCTCAGGCTGGAGGCTTTTGCTTCAGCAAAAGACAATCCCGGACTGAAAGCTACAGAGGGCTTCAGCTCAGTCTGAGTGGCTCACTCCACCTCCCCTAGGAGACGCCTCTTCCAGTTGGAGGGGCCTTGCTTGCTTCAAGAGCCATTGCCTTCAGTGGCATGGGGAAGACGGTGCCCCTACTGGGCCTTCCAGGCCGGAGTCCTGAGGAAACAGCAGTGCAACCGCCTGAGGCCAGGAGGTGGTAGGAAGACAGGCTCCCGAAGATGGGGACTCTGACCCCGCAGTCATGACACCGTAATAAGTGGGCGTGATCACATGGGAAAATGTGGTCTCTTAAGGAAAGGCCGTAGCTCGCTGGTAGAGAACTTGCTCTGCATGCAGAAGGTCCCTAATTCGATCCATGACATTTCCAGGTAGAGCTAGGAAAAAACCCTGCCTAAAACACTGGAGAGCCATTGCTGCCAGCCAGTGTCAACAGTACTGGTCCAGATGGACCCAGGGTCTGATTCGGTGTAAGGCAGCTGCCTATGTTCCTTGGTACCCAAGTCCCAAGATCATTAGCATTTAAATTTTTAACACCAGCATTTATGGAATTGTGCTCAGAAATGGATTTGAGCCGCTGAAGTTGTTTCAAACATGGCAAGAGATACTCTCGGAGTCTGGTTCCAGGAGGCTCTTGAACCAACGGTAGTTTCCAAACACTCAGCAAAGGCAGCCCCACGTGTAACACATTGCAGTAGTCAAGACGAGTAGTCACCAGGGCCTGGATCGCTGGGGCCAGGCTATTTTTGGCTCCAGAGAAATGGCTCATCTTAAAATTCCTACCATAGTGGGGCTGTGGAGTGAGGAACAACAATGTATTGTATGAAGTGACATAAAAGAGGAAGGGCTTCCCCCCTCTCAAGTAATCCTCTAATTTCCAGTTCTCCTCCCTCTGCAGACGCTTTTGGAGCTGAGAATTGTATGCAGGGGTGTATACAAGATGCGCTAAAATAATAAAAACTCCGGATCAAGGTTTTTGCATTCTTTTACAAAGACCATCTAAATTATGTGACATGATGTAGATCAGCTTTCCCCAGCCTGCTGCCTCCAGGTGTGTTGGACTGCAACTCCTATAATTCCCAGCCAGTCAGGCTGAGGAAGCCTGGGGTAGAAGAAGTGACCTTTGTATGCATTTCCTAATGTTGCATACTTGATTCCGCTTTAGCTAAACAAGAGCAGGGGATGCAAGCAGTCACACATGGCACAGACCCCCGCCTCTTATCACCACTTAGCATCCTACCCCCCCACCCTTCCCTAATGGGATTGGAGTAGGCATTGCTCACACCCTTCCAAGTCTGTCTTAAGGACTAGAACCCTGCTTCTTCAAACAAATGGAAAGCAAGAAAGCTGGATTATGTGGCTAACAGCCATTCTTTGTATTTGCACGGTGCCGCATCAGAATGCTGATTTTAAAAACATCCTGCCATTCAGGGCTCCAGTATTCTTGCCAAGAAAACCCCATGGAATGTATCACAAAGCTAAAAGATATGATGCTGGAAGATGAACCCCTCAGGTTAGAAGGTGTCCAATATACTACTGGGGAAGAGCAGAGGGAATTTCCAAGTAGCGCCAGAAAGAGTGAAGCGACTGGGCCAAAGCCGAAAGGACACTCAGCTGTGAATGTGTCTGGTGGTGAAAAGAAAATCCGACACTGTAAAGAACAACATTGTTTAGGAACCTGGCATGTAAGATCAATGAATCAAGGTAAGCTGGAGGTGGTCAAACATGAGATGGCAAGACTGAACATGGACATCTTGGGAATCAGTGAACTAAAATGGACAGGCATGGGCGAATTCAGTTCAGGTGACCATCATATCTACTACTGTGGGCAAGAATCCCTTAGAAGAAATGGAGTAGCACTCATAGTCAATAAAAGGTTGGGAAAAGCAGTACAACAGTGGCCACAAGACTGGAAAAGGTCAGTTTACATTCCAATTCCAAAGAAGGGCAACGCCAAAGAGTGTTCAAACCACCGTACAATTGCGCTCATTTCACATGCCAGCAAGGTTATGTTCAAAATCCTACGAGCTAGGCTTCAGCAGCATGTGAACTGAGAACTACTGGAAGTACAAGCGGGTTTTCGAAGAGGCAAAGGAACTAGAGATCAAATTGCCAACATTCGCTGGATCATGGAGAAAGCAAGAGAATTCCAGAAAAAACGTCTATTTCTGCTTCATTGACTACGCTAAAGCCTTTGATTGTGTGGATCACAACAAACTGTGGCAAATTCTTAAAGAGATGGGAGTACCAGACCACCTTACCTGTCTCCTGAGAAACCTGTACGATGGTCGAGAAGCAACAGTAAGAACCGGACATGGAACAACCGATTGGTTCCAAATTGGGAAAGGAGTACGACAAGGCTGCATATTGTCACCCTGCTTATTTAACTTATATGCAGAGTACATAATGAGAAACGCCGGGCTGGATGAATCAGAGGTCGGAATTAAGATTGCCGGGAGAATTATCAACAACCTCAGATACGCAGACGATACCACCCTAATGGCAGAAAGCGAAGAGGATGTAAAGAGCCTCTTGTTGAGGGTGAAAGTGGAGAGTGCCAAAGCTGGTTTGAAACTCAACATTAACAAAACTAAGATCCTGGCATCTGGCCTCATCACTTCCTGGCATATAGAAGGGGAAGAAATGGAAGCAGTGACAGATTTTATTTTCTTGGGCTCCAAGATCACCGCAGACGGTGACTGTAGCCATGAAATTAAAAGACGCTTGCTCCTTGGGAGGAAAGCTATGGCACACCTAGACAGCATATTAAGAAGCAGAGACATCACCTTGCTGACAAAGGTCCGTCTAATCAAAGCTATGGTTTTCCCAGTAGTAATGTATGGCTGTGAGGAAGGCTGAGCGCCGAAGAATTGATGCTTTCGAACTGTGGTGCTGGAGAAGACTCTTACAAGTCCCCTGGACTGCAAGGAGGTCAGATCAGTCCATCCTAAAGGAAATCAACCCTGAGTGCTCATTGGAAGGACAGATATTGAAGCTGAAGCTGAAATATTTTGGCCACCTAATGCAAAGAGAAAACTCTCTGGAAAAGACCCTGATGCTGGGAAAGACTGAAGGCCAAAGGAGAAGGGGACGGCAGAGGATGAGATGGCTGGATAGCATCACCGATGCAATGAATCTGGACTTGAGCACACTCCGGGAGAGAGCGGAGGACAGGAAGGCCTGGCGTGTGATGGTCCATGGGGTCACGAAGAGTCGGACACGACTGAATGACTGAACAACAACGACAACAACAGCTCCCCATATATTCCTGGTTCAGCACCATCCCCTGGGAAAAGCAATCGAGTGCTCAAAACAGGAAGCCAGCCCTGCAGGCTGTGTATGGCACCACCCACGGAATCAGCTGTGGAGACTGATAGAAGTCACTGCTGGCCAAGGTCCCTTGTCTATGCATACCGTACCAATGTGATGCCCTGGAATGGAATCGTTGTCCCCAGAATTAGGAATGGTTCACAGAACCGTCCCCACGGACGTTAGGTTTGGTTGCCCTGTACAAAAGATGGAAGCGATCCTGTGCAGGCCAGTGATGCCATGTGGAGCATGGCGTGCGTTGGCTTTGACTGTTCTGCTGAGAGTGGGACCTGCCTGTCAGCCAGCCTCCATGCATGGCCCCAGTGCCTCGGGAATTTGGTGCTATCCGTGCCCGTGAGTTGGTGGGGACAGCTTTCGGAAGTCGTCTTTGGAGCTGTCTCGTCATGTCCTTGACAGCAACCGTGAATGGCTCCTACGTATGGCTAACTGTGATCAACTCAGCGCCTCTGTCCTGAGGATGGTGGTGCTTAAAAAAAGAGTGGTGGCAATGAAGCACAGTATGCCGGAAGACAACACTGGCATTGGTTCTGCCTTTATTTTTAGTTAACCGTGGTTGTTGTAACAGCCTGACGATGACGCTTGTGCACGCTCGCTCGCTCGCTCGCTGTCATATGAGAGCCTGAAGTGTTGCTTCATTGCATTATCATTTTCAGCTCAGTTGCTTCCACCCTAAATAGTTTTCATGCAGCC
This sequence comes from Heloderma suspectum, assembly GCF_057233095.1. NCBI lineage: Eukaryota > Metazoa > Chordata > Lepidosauria > Squamata > Helodermatidae > Heloderma > Heloderma suspectum. The sequence goes on from NC_139458.1 coordinate 435,645,966, forward strand.
AAATTGTTATCTTTATTATATAGAGCACTGGAGCATTTTAAAGCAACACTTTGCAGGGAATGTACTAAGTGCTGCATCAGAGCTGCTTATGTTTTACCCCATTACCTTGTGCAATCTGAGCTAATTGCTGGCAACATCTAACCCCACTGAGTTGCTGCTGCTGTTGTTTTTAATCAAATGGAGTCTTGATGGTTTATGTGATGTTCACATCCTTCACCCCCCTACCTCAAACAGGGACACATTCTGGGTCGCTACTGCAGAACCAGGGCGGTTCCCTGGAGAATGAGATGGAGGGAGTGCACTAGAACCTTCTCAGCGTGTGTGGGGCCGGCCACAGAGTCAAGGCCAAGGAAAGGCAATTAGTTGTGAGCCAAACACAACAGAGGCCAGTGTTCGGACATAACAGTGACTTTCACCAGCAGTCCGTGGGTTAATTGTGGGGGTGCGAGCCACTTCCTGTTTCCAGTAACAACCCTCAAATGCCACATTTGGGGGTTGTTACTGTGACATCCGAACCTGGGAACCTGGGTTTGTTCATGGGTCAAACAACCCCAAGTTAACCCAAGGAACAAGCCATGGCTTAACCCGGGGTTATTTAACCCATGAACAACCCTAGTTCCTGGGTTCGGATGCCACAGTAACATTTGAGGGGTGTTACTGGAAACAGGAAGCACCTCGCAAGACTTGAGCAAATTACCTTGCGCTCCTTACTGATGTCCCAGATTGTGTGCCTTCATAAAGAGAAGTTTATTTTCAGTTTACTAAATTGAGAAGACTAATAAGGAAGCAGCTGCTAACTTTCCAAGCATAAAAAGGGTACAGTTTATTTTATGTTAATAATAATAATAATGAAAATGAACCATAGGTTCAATAGTGTGACATTAAGCAAACCACACTGATAGGGTCTGGCGGGGCCATAGCCATGAGGCCTGCAAAAGGGAAGAACAGCCCACCACCAACAACGCACAGTCCAGGAATCTCTTGTCAGTAATGTGAACATCTTTTGTTCCCCATCAAAGCATTTTCTTAGGCAGCTGACTCAAAGTTCAGCTGTGTGCTGTACGGAATAAGCCAACCTTCCCCAGCCATAATTGTGGGAGTTGTTGTGTAAGACATCTGAAGGGCACGAGGCTAGGGGAGGCTGGGAAAGGAGGACTGGTCCTCTTTAGGGCCAGGACCCGGCTCAAGAACAGGAAGCAGAGTGTATGAGTAAGCAAGCGGTTTTCACAAAGTTAGGAAATAAGTGGTGGTGTCCTGCAACAATCTGTATTGTGATCGGTGCTGTTCATAAATGATCCTGAGCCAGGGTGAGCAGCAAGCTGGCCAGGTTTGTAGACGCCACCCAAGATATTTCTAATGATGGTATCCCAAGCACACCAAAGAGCTCCAAAAACTCTCTCCCGCCTCAATGAATGGAGAATGAATAATCTACACTTACTTGCTTCTAAATAAACATTGATAGCTTTCCCCAACCTGGTGTCCTCAAGATGTCTTGGACTACAACGCCCATTGCTCCCAGCCAGCATAGCCATTGGCAGCACTCACACCTTTGCAGTTTTGACTTCCAAAAGGGTCAAATTCTCCTTCCCCAAATTCTCCTTCTGGAATTTGGGGGAAAGTGCTGAGGTTTTGCAAGCCCTCTCGCTCCTCTTACTTCCTTCTCATCGTTGGATATTAGTGGTGGGACCCTAGCGTGGAGGGTAGGGGTTTTTAACCCTCCCCCACCTGCCTGCAAGAGGTCTGATCCAGTTGAGGCACCCATTTCTGTGGCAAAATAGAAATGCTTTGCTTGATTGATCACCATTTGCTTTGCTTGATTGATCACTGTTTTGCAATAGAAATTGCAGGCCGCAGCCCCCTGATCCAGATCGTGCCCGTAGTGGGGGGCAGGGGGGCGGAATGTGGTGGGAGGGTTGAAGCTCCCCTAACCCCTTTCATTAGGGTCTTGATCCGGTACTGCCTCCTGTACCTACTCTAGACTGAAAATGAAAAATGATGCAGCTGCAAGCTATGTCTTTCAAGGAACATCTGTTTTAGCCCTGAGACAGGAATGGGTTTCATGATTTCCAGCCTCTCCATCTTGTCTATCTAACATCTTCTGCAAACACCCCTGGACAGGAACATGTTATTTCTATGTTCTGTACACCACCCAACCTACTCCTGCCACTAAAGAATAGTGCGTCGATAATTCCCCTGTGCCCCTTACCTTCCCCCTTACCTATCATTTTTAGAAGGCTGCATGGTGGGGCCAGAGGGAGGATTTGGTTAAAACTGGAGAGTAGGGGGGGTGGGGACTTTGAACTGTATGAAAGGCCAGACTGGATGGAAATTATGGGAGTTGCTGTCCAGCACAACTGGAGGGCTGGTTTGAGAAGGCTGATCTATAGGGGTGTATGTAAAAATGGCAGATGAGATCTTTACCTTTGAGAAAGTTGAGCACTTCAGGGGTTCCACCTGGGTTTCCCATCATTCCTCAGAAGAGGACATACTGTAGCTTAGATTTCCATCGGCATGTGTAGGTACAGCAGTTCCATGTAATTGGTGCTTATGGCAGTCTTGGCAGACACAATCTCTAATGCTCTCTTTGGTGTCTTAAATTATGGAGCAGTGGGTCACTGACCCAACAGATTCACCAATAAATTAGGTTCTTTTAAATAAACGGATCAGTGAAACTTGACCGATTTCCATAAATCACTGGAAATGGGTTGGAATGAGCTTTTGATTTAGCATCTGTTTAATATACAAAATAAGAATCCTATTCTTCTTCCCCTCTTTGGCAGCTCTCACTGCCTTCCTGCCTGGGCTTCTGGAACTGTAAGAGATTTATGTCCCAGGAGATGGCCATTCTTTTTATGTGCTGTGACGCTGCCATTCACAGCTTCTCGGATGTCATTCTCTGACTTCCTCTGCAAACTAAAAAAATAATAATTCTCTAAAACAGTGGCTTTTCCAAGGAGCAAAATATCTTAATTCCTGTATTAACGTTTCTCAAAGCCACGGTGCCCATCCCTGCTGCTTTGTGACTGCCACAGGCAAGATTCTAGTGCTGAGTGCAGCATGATGCTCGTGGGCACCGTTGTGCTTGCAGACACCTCTGTTGGAGCCTGCCTGGCTCCCTGCCCCTCCTGACTTATCTTTTGTTCCTTAAGATTTTTTTTTAAATGTATTAATTTGAACTGCGAGGCTGGCATGTTGCAAAGGAAAAGGCTGCCCTCTGACGCCATCTTGGTTTGGGTTCAAAAGAGTGGCTTTGTGTTTTAGAGCTCAGACTCAACTTCTGCCTTGTTTGGGAGCAACTTAGTCTCACCAGTTTGCCATCTGGGAAATGGGTGTTTCGTGACCAGCCACACCTATCATGGCAGCCATTTTGTGAATAGGCAACCCTGCCCATGGCAGCCATTTTGTGAGAGTGCCCATGACACCCTCTCAACATTCCCAGTGTGTCCACTGAGCCAAACCCCCATTCTGGTGCATTTACCCTGCCTGTCTCCTCAGAGGAACCACCTGACATCATGTGAACTGCCCAGACAGCTATGGCTATTGGGCGGCCCAGAAATGTAATAAATGAATGAATAATTAAAATGCTGATGTGACACAGCAGGGGGCACAGAGTAGTACAGGCCAAAGGTGAAGGCAATGAGAAGTAGTTCCCCAGCTTCCGGGACAATCTGCCCAGGAATGAACAGAACCATTGCAGCAGTTCCCCTAAGCTCCGTCCCAGCCAGGCGGCCCAGAAAGATATCCCAGCTGATGGTATCAAAAGCTGCTGATAGGTCCAGAAGAACCAGTAAGAACACACTCCCACAGTTGGGCTCCTGCTGCAAATTGTCTACCAAGGGCAAGCAGAGATATCTAGTGGTTAGATCAGAGATCGGCAACCTACAGCCCTAGGTCACCATGTGGCCCGCAGCCTAATTCTCAAATGCATGTGATCAGTTCAGACTTGTGGTGAAAGCAATCTGTCCTGTCCCTGGCAGCCTGCTGGGTGGGAAGAAAGGGACAGAGAGGAATTGACTTACCCACTTTGGGCTCTGGTTCTGCCCACCACTAACCCTGTGGCCCCCAACAGGTTGCCCAGGAGGGAATGTGGCCCACAACAGGAGAAAGGTCAGACTGAGGTCTGGGAGACACAGCTTCAGTCCCCACTTAGCTGTGATGCTCACTGGGTTTCCTTGGACCAGTCACTCACTCCTTCTCTCAAGCTAGTCTACCTCTCAGGGTTCTGAGGATAAAACAGGGAGGGGGAACTTTGCACATTGCTCTGAGGTCCTTGGAGTCAGGGCAGACTATAAATTGTTGTTGTTGTTCAGTCGTTAAGTTGTGTCCGACTCTTCGTGACCCCATGGACCATAGCACTCCAGGCCTTCCTGTCCTCCGCTCTCTCCCGGAGTGTGCTCAAGTTAGACTATAAATAAAATACATCAATAACAGCATCTCTCATTCCCTTGTAGCAGGATAGGAATTGGGTATAGTTGAGAGACCTGCTGGTTCTTTTAAATGTACCTACTTTATCCCACCCTTTTTCTCCTTCATCCTCGACATCTCTGGAAATCTGTCCAGAGTTGCGATGTGTTGGCGACCCTAATCCAATCTGCTCTGTCCAGGATGCTTCCTGCCCCCCTGAAGGATGCCGTTGAAGTCACTACATGGAGAAGATGCTACAATATGCAAGAAGTGAACTCAGCGCTCAGTAAGATCCAGCTGGTGGGGTACTCCCAGAAAATAGTGAGTATTCCCAACAAAAGGACTTTGGGAGAAAACTGCCGCCATCTTCTCTCCCCTTCCTTGTGATGGGGGACTGGGAGGCATTAAAAACATAAGAAGAGCAATCCTGGATCAAACCAAGGATCCATCTAGTCCAGCATTCTGTTCACACAGTGGCCAACCTGCTGCCCACAGGAAGCCCACAAGCAGGACATGAGTGCAACAGCACCCTTCCACCCATGTTCCCCAGCAAGTAGTGTCCATAGGTTTACTGCCTCCGATACTGGAGGTAGCACTTAGCTATCAGGACTAGTAGCCATCTATACCCTTCTCCTCCCTGAATTTGTCCAGTCCCCTTTTAAAGCCATCCAAGTTGGTGGCCATCATTACATCTTGTGGTAGTGAATTCCATAGTTTGACTATGCGCTGTGTGAAGAATTTCTCTCTGTTAAATTCTGGGTGGAATACAAACTTGCCTGACTATTGGGATCTTCTTCCCAGCTCAGGGTGTCCCCAACTCTTGAGGTCATGTACGTGGCAACTCTGGCCAGGGCCGACTTAGCTGTGGTCCCTTCTCCATTTACCTAGTGCGGTGTCTGATGGCACTTAGATACCTGCTAAAGGCACTGCTATTTGAGCTTTTAAAGGAGTTTAGCACCCTGTGGTTATCTCTTCGTGCTAAAAAAACTTATTTGTAATGCTGTTGATAATTGCTTTTAACCTGGGGGGAGGGGTCCATTTGTTTTTACTTCTGCTTCTTTTTGCTTAGCTAGTTTTAGTATCGTCTTTCTTTCTGTTGGACGCTGTCTTGGAAATGGAGATAGAGACACAGGTATGAATATGTTAAATACAAGCAGTGAGGGAAAAGTGGAAAGGGAAAGCGACTTTAATTATATGTGCTGAGGACTTAAGATAAGTCGTGCAGGGCAGGCCAAAGCATCCTGTTTTCCACAGCGCCCAGCCAGATATTTCCAGAAAAGCCACAAGCCGGCCATGCAGACATTGGCATTCTCCTGTTGTCTGTCTCCCAGCGTCTGTCATTCACGGGTATGCTGCCTCTGACCACGAAGGTCTCCTTAGCTATCGGAAATGAGTACCACTGTTGCGCCCATGCGTTGCTAAGCATGAGTTGTTTTCTGGAACGGCTCCCTCAGTTTGTTCTTATTCCTCTGCCTCTCCCCACAGGAGCTTTTTGGGGCGGTGCAGGTCTCTCCTCTCAGCTCCGGCTATGCGCTTGGCAGCTCCAACTGGATCATACAGTCGCATTACGAGAAGGTCTCCTATGTCTCGGGATCCTCGCTCCTTACAACACATCCACAGGTACCGCGTCGTCACAGAACTCCAAAGGCTGGCCTTCGAAAAGGGTGACATTCTCCCTCCCGAAAGCAGGTGGTGTGTGACTTAAGCTCTAGGCAGGCAGCAGTTCTCCCCTGTGCAGATCAGAACTCAGTGGGTCCAGTGGGGAGCCCCAGCACGCCGGCGTCACAGTAGCCCAGGTTCTGCGAGATGTGCCCGCTCTCGCCTGATCTCGGAAGCTAAGCAGGGTCAGCCCTGGTTAGTACTTGGATGGGAGACTGCCTGGGAATCAGGCTTCCTGCACTGAGCAGGGGGCTGGACTCGATGGTCTTGTAGGCCCCTTCCAACCCTATGAGTCTATGATTCTATGTTGGTTTATTTATGTATTTAACTTTTATACCACTTGATGTATTAAAATCCATAAGCACTTCACAATCAAATCCGGTATAACATATAAAAACAAGATACAATACATACTGGAAAACATTGCAACACCATGAACAGTAAAATAGGGTAGTAGCAGAGTCCCTCAGAGGTAAGGGAAAGCCTGTGTGAACACGTGTGTTTTTCAGAGGTGTTTAAAACTAGCCACTGTTTCTGCCTCTCGAACAACATGTGGGAGAGTATTCCGAAAAGTGGGTACCACCACTGAGAAGGCCCTTTTATGTGCTGCTGCCTGGAGACATTCCAAGTTAGGGGAAAGAGTTACGATTTTGCAATCACTCTGGCTCCCCTCACTTCTTCCTTCCCATTGGTTATTAGTGCTGGAGCCCTTAATGTGTGGGGTAGGGGGCTTTAACCCTCCCCCCCCATGGGCCCGAAGTGGATCGGTCACCCTGTGTCTGCAATTTCTATTGCAAAAGAGCGATCCATTTGCTTTGCACGATGGATCGCTATTTTGGAATGGAAATTGCAGGTACAGGCCCATAGGACGGGGAGAGGGTTAAAGCTCCCCCACTGTCTTCCACACTAGGGTCCCAATCTAGATTAGGCTTCTACTCTACACTAAAAATGAAAAAAGGGAGACTATTGAAACTAAAAATGAAGAAAGGGAGGTTATTGAGATTAGCCAAATGCTTGATGCGTGGGTCTGTTTACTGCTCTTAGCCATGACAAGTCAACCCTGCAACGAATGTTTGCAGCGTGGGGTGCTGTGCAGCATCACACCCACTTGGTTCCATTCCCCTCCCCATTGTCCATCCACCCCCCACCCCAACGATTAGTGAGTATTCTGTAACCGCTGAGCACATTCAGTCTTCTTTGGGCTGTTTGGGGGCTTTTGCCCGCACCCCCTTTTTCTAAAGTTTTTTGTACTTCTGCAAACCTTTGAGTTCCCTCGAACCTGCTGATGCCTCCCCCTTATGCATGGGTGGTGGCATTTTGGCTGCAGAAACTGTCTCCCCCCCATGCTCTATCACCTAATTAGACCCCCCGCTTGTCCCTCTGGCTCCCTCCCATCTCATTAGGAAGAAGTTATTTTCCCTGGGAAACACTTGCGTGCCACTCAGTTTATCTCCCCCCCCTTGAGCTTCCTTCTAAGTTTAACTGATTTGTTGCCAGTCTTGTCCAAGTTTTGCGCTTGTCATCATTTTTATATTTCTGTAATAAACCTGTATTCAATTATTTTATTACCTGGTTTGTGTCTCTAATTGCCAATTTCCCATCTTGAACAAAGAGCCGAGGTTCAGGTCTCGTGTGTGTTCCCGCATGTATTGGCAACCCAGTACGGGTCACTGTGCACCGTGACTCTGGGCCAGTCTTCCCCAACCTGGTGCCCTCCAGGTGTTTTGTACTACAACTCCCAGCGTTCGTGACCATGGGCCATGCTGACTGGGGCTGATGGAAGTTGCTGTCCAAGACATCTGGAGGGCGCCATGTTGGGGAAGGTTGCTTTACGCTAAAGACTCTTGACGTGTACCACACAGGCAGACGTGCCTTGGTACACACATGCAGACAAGACACACGGTAACAATCTAAAAAACAAATCCTATTGTTTATTAATAACGGCCAAGTATGATTAATTTTATTTGCTTTCCTGTTTCAAACATCTATAAAGACCCACAGATTCTCAGCTCGCTCGCTCTCTTTCTCTCTTTATTATTTAAACTCAGCATATTTCACTATATAATCCTTGAAGACAGTTTCCAGGCTGCATCTATATCACCCTGTGAATTATCTTTTCTTGAAGGAATGATGGCTTAACCGGCTGCCAACTCATCCACCCTGCTAATCTAAGGGCAAAGTCTTCATGGTGCTATAGATGTAATTTCCAGTAAATTAATTCTCGCAAGATCCATAATTTTTTTTTTGGCGCAAGATGGTTACATGTTTGGAGAACTGATGGGCTACGCAGGCAACGGGATCCGATGTAGACGTCTGAGCTACAATCCGGCCTCCTGCAGACCATGCAGTAGTGGATAAGGCTCTGTCGAATTTTTGCCCGTGAAAACTTTTAGGGTCAATTCATGCCCCTCCCTTTTCGGAAAGAGGCCCTGGGAAAACTGCTAAGCCCTTTGATAAGGTGAAATTAGAAGCTCTAGCAAGGTCTGCAAGGACACTTTGCCCTGACGCTACTCAGCAACCGCAACTCATAACATCAACTCTTGGCGGAAAGCAAAACTGGAGTCGACCATTGTGGGGGGACGGGGATGGGGCAGGCCGGAAGATTTGCCAAAACTCTTTTAGAGTACCCTCTGTACAGTGACCCCGGGAATCGATGCTAACCCCCTTGTCTCCATGGAAGATGAAATTATGACTATCGAATACTGCATAATCATTACATATATTTTCCACAGGCAGATTCAATATTACTTTTACTGTCTTATTGGCATTTTCATTTGACAAGCATTTCATTTTATTTTTGAAAAAACTTTGTAAGCTTATTCAGAGTGTTTTTCTGTCCACTACGACACCTTGGTTTTTTATCCCTTGCTTTGTGTTAAGCGTCTTCCTGCCCAGCCTTCCATCACTGAGATGGAGGTAAAGGATGACACTGAACATACAGGACGATGGCCATTAGCTTAAGATGGCTTTTCCGAAGAACTAGACGCATTTGTGGAGGAAAGGGTGGATCAGCGTTTGTTAGCCATGATAGGTAAATGAGAGCCCCATGTAGAGAGAGGGCGTCTGGCATTGCAAGTTGCTGTGTGGGGAGGGCAGGAGGTCAAACAACCAGGAAAAGCTGTTGTTTTCATGCCTGGCCTGTTGGCTCCCTGGAAGCATTTGTTGTCCACTGTTGGAAACATGATACTGCGCTAGATGGACCTTTAGTCTGATCAAGCAAGGTTGTTCTTGTCCTAGAATCATAGTAGGGTTGGAAGGGGCCTACAAGGCCATCGGGTCCAACCGCCAGCTCAATGCAGGAATCCAGGTCAGAGCATCCCTGACAGATGGCTGTCCAGCCTCGTCTTGAATGCCTCTAGTGTGGGAGAGCCCACTACCTCCCTAGGGAATTGGTTCCATTGTCGTATTGCTCTAACAGTCGGGACGTTTGTCCTGATGTTCAGCCGGAATTTGGCTTCCTGTCACTTGAGCCCATTCTTCCATGTCCTGCACTCTGGGATGATCGAGAAGAGATCCTGGCCTTCTTCTCTGTAACAACTTTTCAAGCACTTGAAGAGCGCTATCCTATCTCCCCTCAGTCTTCTCAAGGCTAAACATGCCCAGTTCTTTCAGTCTCTCTTCATAGGGCTTTGTTTCCAGTCCTCTGATCTTCTTTGTTGCCCTCCTCTGAACCCTCTCCAGTTTGTCTGCATCCTTCTTAAAGTCTGGTGCCCAGAACTGGACACAGTACTCCAGATGAGGCCTAACCAGTGCTGAGTAGAGGGGAACTAGTACTTCCCGGGATTTGGAAGCTATGCTTCTATTAATGCAGCCCAAAATAGCATTTGCCTTTTTTGCAGCCACATCACATTGTTGGTTCATATTTAGCTTGTGATCGACAACAATTCCAAGATCCTTCTCGCTTGAAGTGTTTGTTCTTGAGCCACATATCCCCTTCTTTTCTTTTCCGTAGGTGCAGAACTTGGCATTTATCCCTATTAAATGTCATTCTGTTGTTTTCTGCTCAGCGCTCCAGCCTATCAAGATTACTTTGAATTCTGTTTCTGTCTTCCAAGGTATTAGCTATCCCGCCCAATTTTGTGTCATCTGCAAATTTGATCAGCATTTCCTGCACCTCCTCCTCCAAGTCATTAATAAAAATGTTGAAGAGCACTGGGCCCAGGACTGAGCCCTGTGGTACCCCACTTTTTACCTCTCCCCAGTTGGAGAAGATCCCATTGATCAGCACTCTTTGAGTCCGATCCTGTAGCCATCTGTGGATCCACCGGATCTTTGTTTCATCTAGCCCACTTTGAGCTAGTTTGCTCATCAGGATATCATGGGCAACTTTGTCGAAAGCTTTGCTGAAGTCGAGATATATGATGTCTACAGCATTCCCACAGTCCACAAGGGAGGTGACTTGATCAAAAAACGAGATCAGATTCATCTGGCAGGATTTGTTCTTGACAAATCCATTTTGGCTTTGGGTAATCACTGCATTGTTTTCAAGGTGCTTCCAGATGGATTGCTTTATCATCTGCTCCCGAATTTTCCCAGGGATTGATGCCAGACTGACTGGTCTGTAGTTCCCAGGTTCCTCCTTTTTACCCTTTTTGAAGATAGGGACAACATTAGCCCTCCTCCTCCATTTCTCCCGTCCTCCATGATTTCTCAAAGAGAATAGACAGCGGTTCTGAGAGTTCTTCTGCCAGTTCCTTTATTACTCTAGGATGTGGTTCATCTGACCCTAGAGATTTGAACTCATTCAAAGTAATTAGGTGTTCCTTGACCATATGCCTATCAATCTCAAGCTGCAATCCTGCCCCTTCAGTCTGTACTTCGCCATTGCCAGGGGGGTCATAGACCCTCTTTTGGGAGAAGACTGAGCCAAAGTAGGAACTGAGCACCTCTGCCTTTTCTTTGTCCTCTGTTATCATTTTGCCATCCTTATTTATTAGCTGAACCACCATTTCTTTTCTCTGTCTTTTACTATGCATTCCTATGTCTTTTACTATATCCTCTTATAACGCTAAACTCCAGAGGAAATCCAAAAGCCACAGTAGAGTAATACGTCCATCAGGACCAACTAAAAAGTCATGTTTCAAGTTATCCAGAACGCTTCTTTAGGTTGGATGTTCGTAGCTGTCTTAAAATAGAGTGCAGAAAGCATTAAGCAGACTTAATTAGATTAGTCTCTGCCTAGGTGCAAAACAGATTTCCGGTTTCACCGAGGGCTTCTGGGACAAAGAAATATTAGCAACCGTTCCCACGTATTTTGAAAATAGAAAATCTGGGAGTGACTCAGATCTGTCTCCAGCACTGATCAGAACACACAGATCCCTTGCAAGACAGAAAACAGAAATAAATAAGAACATTTTTTTTTATTTATTTATTATTAAATTTATTAATCGCCCATCTGGCTGGTCACCCAGCCACTCTGGGCGATGTACAACATACAATAAAACAGTTTAAAACAATAAAATTCTACCATAAAAATATTTTCTAAAATACCCTAACCCACCCCAAATGCCTGCCTGAACAACCACGTTTTTAATGCACGACGGAAGCTCATTAAAGAGGGGGCATGACGGAGTTCTCTAGGGAGGGAGTTCCACAGAATGGGGGCCACCACAGAAAAGGCCCTCTCCCCCGTCCCCACCAGTCTAGCTGTCCTGGCTGATGGGACAGAGAGAAGGCCATCCGAGGCTGATCTTGTTAAGCGGCCTGTCTGGTGCTACTGGAGGTGTTCCTTAAGATAGGCTGGGCCGGAACCATATAGGGTTTTAAAGGTCAAAAACAACACCTTGAATTTGGCCCGGAAAACAACTGGTAACCAGTGCAACTCCTTCAGCACTGGAGTGATGTGATCTCGCCAGCAGCTGCTTTTAATCAGGTGAGCCGCCGCGTTCTGTACCAGCTGCAGTTTCCAAACCATCTTCAAGGGTAACCCCACGTAGAGCGCATTACAGTAGTCTAAATGAGAGGAGACCAGGACATGTACTACCGATGGGAGCAGATGGTCGGGAAGGAAGGGGCGCAGCCGCCGTATCAGATGGAGTTGATACAGCGCTGTCCGGCTCACAGCTGACACCTGAGCCTCCATGGACAGCTGGGAGTCCAAAATGACCCCCAGGCTGCGGACCTGGTCTTTCAAGGGTAGCCGTACCCCATTCAACACCAGGTCAACATCCCCCAGCCTCCTCTTGTCTCCCACCAAAAGTACCTCGGTCTTGTCAGGGTTCAGCTTCAGCTTATTCCTCCCCATCCAGCCACTCACCATCTCCAGACATTTGGACAGGGATTCTACAGCCAACCTTGGTGAAGATTTGAATGAGAGGTAGAGCTGCGTGTCATCTGCATATTGATGACACTGCACCCCAAACCTCCTGATGATAGCCCCCAGCGGCTTCACATAGATGTTAAATAGCATTGGGGAGAGGATGGAACCCTGTGGCACCCCATAAGTAAGTGGCCACGGGTCCGAAACCTCTTCTCCCAGTGCTGCCCTCTGGTACCTGCTGGAGAGGAAGGACCGGAACCACCGCAATACAGTGTCTCCAATGTCCAACCCCTCCAGGCGGTCCAGGAGGATACCGTGGTGAACGGTATCAAAAGCCGCTGAGAGGTCAAGGAGAACAAGGAAGGAGCATTCGCCCCTATCCAGAGCCCTCCTCATGTCATCTACCAAGGCGAGCAAGGCCGTTTCTGTCCCATGCCCAGGCCTGAAGCCCGACTGAAATGGGTCTAGATAATCAGTTTCTTCCAAGTGTGCCTTCAACTGTACCGCCACCACCCGCTCAATCACCTTGCCCCAAAATGGCAGATTTGAGACTGGGCGAAAGTTGTTCAGAACTTGAGGATCCAAGGAGGGCTTCTTTAAGAGCGGCCTTATCACTGCCTCCTTGAGGGCTGATGGCATCACTCCCTCCTCAAGGGAGGCGTTCACCACCGCCCTGATCCCCTCACCCAGTCTCTCTCTGCAGCCCATAATGAGCCAAGATGGGCAAGGATCAAGTAAGCAGGTGGTCAGCCGTACCGATGAAAGCACCTTGTCCACTTCATCAGGACGAAGAAGCTGGAACCGATCCAACAAAACCAGTTTGCCACAGGCCTCCTCTTGCTCACTAACTGTATCCACAGCATGCAGAGTAACAAACCTAATCTGATCAATTTTATCCGCAAAGTGCCTTGCCAAAGCCTCACAGGAGGCCTTAGAATGCTCCAGTGGTTCCGGAGCCACAGGACCGACCAGGCTCCGGACCACTTGGAACAGCCTCCTGGGGCAGCACTTTGCAGACGCGATAGAGGCAGCATAATATTCCTTTTTTGCTGCCTTCACCGCCACGTGATAGGCTGAAGATACAGCTCTAGCCCGTGTCTGATCGTCTTTGGAGCGAGACTTCCGCCACCGGCGCTCTAGCCGTCTCACCTCCTGTTTCAGAGCTCGTAACCGCGGATTGAACCATGGTGCAGTCCGAGCCCTGTTCAGGGGGAGAGGGCGTTTCGGAGCCACCTGATCTAATGCCCCAGCGATTGCGGCATTCCAGCCACCCACCAGGGTCTCGACCGAGTGGCCGTTGGCGTGCCCCAGAGAATCCCCAAGCGCGTTCAGGAATCCATTTGGATCCATAAGACGCCTGGGCGGACCATTTTAATGTGTCCTCCACCCCTGCAGAGGGGTTGTGGAACCGAGAAGCCCAACGTCACCAGATAGTGATCTGACCATGACAAGGGGGTGGTGGATATACCCCCGACTTCCAGATCACTCCCCGCTTCTCCAGAAACAAACACAAGGTCTAGTGCATGACCAACTACATGGGTGGGCCCAGTTAGAATATGGTGCAGCTCCCAGGAGGCCATGGTCTCCATGAAGTCCCGAGGTGCCCCTGTGGGGATGGCCTCCGAATGTACGTTGAAGTCCCCCAACACCAATAAGTTAGGGGACTGTATACGCACATCAGAGACCACCTCAAGCACCTCGGCCAGGGAGTCAGTCGTGCAGCGGTGTGGACGGTACACGAGCAGAATCCCCAGACTGCCCTTCGGGCCCAACCTCCAGTACATGCACTCAGCAACCTTGGTCTCCCGGAGAGGGGGTCTGGTGAAGACCAAGGACTCTCGGTAGATAACAGCCACTCCCCCTCCCCGATCCCCAGCCCTCGGCTGCTGTGCATACGAAATCCGGCTGGACACATGGCTGCAAGGGTTGGAGCAGCAGCCTCGGCCAGCCAGGTCTCCGTAAAACATGCCAGGTCTGCGCCCTCATCCGGGATCATGTCATGGATGAGGGAGGTTTTCTGGGTAACAGACCTGGCATTGCAGAGCAGCAAGCGAAGGCCAGAAGATGGGGTCACGCCTCCCCCAGCCATCCTTTGGCTCTGGACAGGCCCGGAGCAGGGGACAGATACTACACATCTCTCCCCTGTTCCCCTTACCTGGCACGGCCTGCCCCTAGCGCTCCTCCAGTGCCTGCCGCCCAGCCTCGGTATGTTCTGGCCCCCAACACTCCCCCCACTGCCTCCATCAGGTGGACACATGCCCCCTCGCTCCCGCCCATCAGGCAGGCTACCCACCCCTAAAAACACAACAGAATCCCCCAGAAAAAACAAAACAAACAAAACAATTAAAAATCCCCTTAAAAATAATGCCAGGCAGGAGTCCACAGGGAAGGCCTGGTGGCGGTGGTGGCAGCGGCGGCAGCAGCAGCAGGCTCAGCAGCAGCAGGCACGCCTCTTCCCCGGTGGCGGCTTCTCCTGCAGGCCCTGGCTGTCCCAGGCCACCTCAGCCAGCCAGCTTGTAGCCCCTCCAGGGAGGGGCAGGTAGAGCAGCACAGCTGGCTCGGTACCTGGGGGCCTGGTCCTGCAGGGACTGGCGGTCTGCCAGCCAGAAGTCTACAGGAAAGGCCTGGTGGCGGCGGCGGCGGCGGCGGCGGCGGCGGCGGGCCCAGCAGCAGCAGGCACGCCTCTTCCCCGGTGGTGGTGGTGGCTTCTCCTGCAGGCCCTGGCTCTATAAAAACATGCTTTTCTTTATATCAGTGAACCTGGAGATTAATTTTACAGTGGGTAAAGGCCTGGTTTGGACGATCATATCTGAGCTTAATAAGCTGATCTTTTCTTTTCTTTGCCCCTGTGCACAGCAAGAACAAGCTTTGCTGTTTTTTGCTGCCCCACGTGCAAAGAGAACAACCTCTTTTTTTTGCCCGCCAGCCCAACTCCTTTGCTCTTCACTTTGTGGTGCAAGCCATCAAACCAAGAAATCTATTTTTCTTACATTATATATTCCAGTTTGTCACTTCTTATGTTCATTTGGTCATTGGGATATATACTTCCTTTTGTATTGTGTGTTTTCTTCAATTGAAAGCAACCACCATGAAGTTGCTGCCCTTCAGATGTATTTTTGGCACAACCCAGCTATACTGGCTGCGGGATTCTGAGAGTTGTAGTTCAACACATCTGGAGGGCACCAAGTTGAGGAAGGCAGGCCTAATCCAAATGCTCATCCCATTAAAGGCACAATCCTATGCACGTTTAGACAAGAAAAAGGCCTACAACTTCCAGCACGCCCCAGCCAGCTGGCTGTGCTGGCTGGGGCATGCTGGGAGTTGTAGGCCTTTTTTCCTGTCTAAATGTGCATAGGATTGTGCCCTAAATTTGCCTTTCAAACCTTGTCTTTTCAGCCCATGGACCAAGCTTCTCTTAAGAATAGCGATGTTCTCATCCTGACCGGACTTACCCAAATTCCCACTGCCAATCCGGACGGGATGGTGGGTGAATTCTGCAGTAACCTCGGTAAGTGGCCAGGGTGGTGGTCAGTGTTGCCAGGAGGGGCTGGGGTGTTGCTCTTGCTTGCTTTATAATCTGACTCATAACCCCGTGTGGGAAATTGCTCTGAGATTCCTGGAACCGAAGTAACTGCTTGACTCTCTCCTCTCTCTGGCATAAAACTAGCAGTTCAGATTTTTTATGATGCGCCTTTGCCTCTCTCATTAATACAGTAAGTGCTTTTGAGAGATGCAAGTTGTACCTTTGGAGAAAAGAAAGAAAGGGAAAAAAAACACCCAGTTTTGGAATGGAAGTGGCATAATGAGATTGAATTGTCTGCTCTTGTTCGTTTGCTAAGTGGATGGCTTTGTTGCCAACGAGTTCTGTTTTGACAAGGCTTGGGGTGGAACCCCCCCTCGCAACTCATGCCATTTCCTGTCTGTCTCTCAGCCAGCTTAAAATCCTGACACATATTTCCTTAAAATCCTTCCTTCCTTTTCTTAAAAGCCAGAGATGTCCATCCTCTTTCCTACACTTGATGACCGCACAGCCTGCAGAAGGGAGAGGTGGCGGCCAGGATCTGGAAACTTGAGCTAATATATATAGCCACCACCAAATTTGGGGGTCCCAAATTTCACTAGTAGCAAGAGAGAGAAGTTCTAATGAGAGGGAACATTCAAATACAAATTGGTCATGATTTTTTGTTTTAGGCTTCGATTTTGTTGTTTTTTTATTTTGCTATTATCAACCCCCTTGAGATCTGAGATGAATGCCCTCTTCTTTTCCAGAACTGCCCAGAGAGCTTTGGCTGTTGGGCAGTATAGAAATGGAATGAATGAATGGGTGGGTGGGTGGTACATAGGAACATAAGAATGAATGGGTGGTACATAAGAACATAAGAAGAACCCTGCTGAATCAGGCCAAGGGTCCACCTAGTCCAGCATTCCGTTTTCACCGTGGCCAACCAGCTGTCGACCAGGAACCCACAAGCAGGGCATGAGTGCAACAGCACCCTCCTACCCATGTTCCCCAGCAACTGGTGTACATAGGCTCACTGCCTCTGGTACTGGAGGTAGAACATAGCCATCAAGACTAGTAGCCATTGATAGCCTTTTCCTCCAGGAATTTGTCCAACCCCCTTTTAAGGTCATCCAAATTGTTGGCCATCACTACATCCTGTGGTAGTCAGTTCCATAGTTTTAACGATGTGCTTGCTGTCCTGAATCTCCCACCAATCAGCTTCATGGGATGACCCCATTGAGTTAGAGTATTTTGAGAGAGGGAGAAAAATGGCTCCCTATCCACATTCTCCACACCAGGCATAATTTCATACACGTCTATCATGTCTCCCCTGACCCTCCTGTTTCCAAGCTGAACAATCCCAGCTGTTGTAACTTTCTCTCATAGGGGAGATGCTCCAGCCCCGTGATCATTTTAGTTGCCCTTTTAAAAGAAAGTATTTGTCTGCTTATGAAACCTTGATATTACCAGCAGGAAACTTTGATTGAAGTGTAAAGTGTGTGTGTGTGTGTGTAGCGGGGGGAGGGGATTGACATTCTGCCTGAAGGGTAGGCCTAAAGTTCTGTGATGTAATTAAACAACTTTTTATTTTACTTTTTTGTAAATAGTGACTGCAATCCAGTGCAGAGTTAGATGCATTTAATCCCATGCATTCCAATGGCATTTAATCCCTTAAGGCTGAAATCTGACCTGGGAGTGAGTCTCATTGAACTCAGTGGGACTTACTTCTAAGTAGATTTGTATAGGATTGTTCTGTAAATCTGTTTTGGACTGTAAACCTGGATTTTTATTTATCAGGCTGATGGTATGTGTACGTGCATGTGTCTTTTTAATTAATTATTTGTATTTCTCCTAATGGCCTTAAGTACTATGCAAAATTTATCTGGTCCAAATTGGTTTACTTGTCTTTAAATTGTGGCTTTTATTTGAGTAATTGTTTTAATTGTGGACCTTTGCCTCCATTTGCATATAGTAATTGCATTCTCTGCTGATTTTTGTGGCCTTTGGCAAAGACAATAAAACTGACCAACATTTCCCTTGAATTTACATCTATAAAATTGGTGCTGCCTTTTCTTTTTCTTTTCTTTCTGTCTTTTTTTTTTGAGCCTCCATAGTTTATAGATAGGTATAGCCACAGCTGCTATTACAAATTTAGAATGAATTAGCAAATTAATTTTCACCGTTGGAAAAGCTGATAATTGTCATGCTGGTACAATGCTGTGGGTGTGAACGACATCATTTTCCAGCATGCTTGAAATGTAGTATGTGATGCTTGTTCTCCGGAGGCATTTTATTTGCCCAGTTGTATATTCCACTTTTCATCAGAAAGGTTCAAAGTGGTTTGCAATACAATAAAATTAATAAAACATCAAAATACATCTAAAAGCAATCAAAATAAGACTTTGTAAATACCACAAATACATAACAGTAAAACAGCAACAGGAACAAACCAAAAGCAAGAGACAGGATCCAACACTGCTGGTCCGCTTACGCTATTGACATACCGCTAGCACAAGTGACCTCTAGTGGTATGCCACTAGCTGGTGTGAAACCCCAGAAAACAGTTGCTTGCGCTAGTGGTACATCAATAGCATAAACAGCCCAGCAGTGTTGGATACTGGACATCCCAGAGGTAGCAGCCAAAGGCATGCAAAAACAAAGATGGCTTAACCTGCTTGTTGGAAGGGATAGAAGTTAACATACAGCCTGCGGCAAGGAGTTCCAAAGCTGCAGTGCAAAACTTGAGCGGGTCCTGACCTCCTTCATTTTTGTGAACCACCCAGAGAGCTTTGGTTATGGGGTGGCATAGAAATGCAATAAATGAAATGAAATTATTCTTGTGGAGGCAATTTGGCCTCCAGGTATTAATGAACTTGAAGCAGAGAAGGCCTCACAAGAATACAACTCTCAAGGACCTGGGAGAACAGAAATGTCTTTGCCTGGTGCCCAAAAGATAAGTATGGGCACCAGGTGGCCCTCTTTTGGGAGGGTGTTCCAGAAATGGCGTGCCACCACTGAGGAGACCCCCTCTCTTGTAGCTTCCCACTTAACTTCCACGATGGCCTAAGGGTCCAGGCAGATATACGTGGGAGATGCTCCTTTCGATACTCTGGCCCCAAGTCACCTACGGCGCAATCCTATGCATGTTTAGGCAGAAGAAAGTCCTACAACTCCCAGCATTCCCCAGCCAGCATAGCTGGAATGCTGGGAGTTGTGGGACTTGCTTCTGTCTAAACATGCATAGGATTGCGCCTTTAGTGCTTTCAGGATCAGCGCCAGCCCTTTGATTTGGGCCTGGAAGCAGACCGGAAGCCTGTGCAGCTGACAAAGCACTGGCGTCATCCGCTCTTTGTGTGGCTGCCCCCGTGTGGTGAACCACTGGAACTACAGCATAGAATCGTAGGGTTGGAAGGGGCCTACAAGGCCACCGAGTCCAACCCCCCGCTCAGTGCAGGAGCCCAAGTCAGAGCATCCCTGACAGGTGGTTGTCCAGCCTCGACTTGAACGCCTCCAGTGTGGGAGAGCCCACCACCTCCCTAGGGAACGGGTTCCATGGACAGTCAAGTTATGAAAAGCTCCTGTTTGGGGCGGGTCTTCCTGATTCCGGGATGTTTCCATTTGCTTTTTAGCTCTGACTCCCATCTTTGTCCATCAGTGCCAGCAAGTGGCGCAGTCTCCTAGATCGGCCCCCTCCTCCCTCTGCAACGACACGCCCACCCTGGTGCAACTCCCACCCAGTGGCGGCGAAGAGGACCGACGCTGGCGGGCTTGATGGCTCATGTGTGGATGGTGGGAAGCACCGCCACAGAGGAGGAGGAGCTCTTCTCCCTCCCTCAAGGCCTCCGCTACCCTAGTCCAGGCTGATGTGAGGTGGCCCCCGATCGCCTGCTAGGAGTGAGCCGTGAAGGAGCGCTGCTCCGCTCCTCCAGCTGGCAGGTGGTAGCAAGCAGACTGGGAGAGGAAGGATAGTGGCATATTTTATTAGAGAACATTATTTAAAAACAGAGATGTACTGCACATTGTCTTATTAAAAGGGAGAAAGGGAAAGACAACAACAACTGGGATTATTTATAGGTAGGTAGGTAGATAGATAGATAGATAGATAGATAGATAGATAGATAGATAGATAGATAGATAGATTTATGTGTGTGTATTTTTTTGTGTCTGTGTGTGTATCTCTGTACACGCAACGTGCGCACACACATACATACAGAAGTTTAAATCTGTTAATTAACCACACAGTCTATGTAATATTCAATACCTCTTGTCTCACATTTTCATCAGGCTTTGTTCTATGCCAAGAGAATAGAACTGGGCACCTGTTTTCCAGTTAATCTTTTCTGGCTTTTGAAGCTTCCCAGATTCTTTTAGAATATGTCAGCTTGTACTTAAGTGCTGTCTGCTAAAAAAAATTGCAAGAGATTGATCTTTTCAGTTTGAGTCCTGTTCTCCAGCCTGTTTGTGTGTGTGTATGATGAGAGACTGAGAAGGAAGCATTTATATTTCCTTCATGCTTAATTCCTTGAAACATTTTGAGAGAGGGGGCCTTTGTGTTTCCTGTATCTTTGACTATATAATACACACATGTAACTCAGCATACTTTCTTGAGTCATCTGTTTTGCACGCAGGCTGTTTCTTGCTTTCTGATTGTGATATAGACTTGTTGAGATTGTTGTGATCTGTGGGGTTTTGACACCATCTTTGGATGGTATTGCTTGTTGGCAGAAGACCTGTAAGCACATACAGAGCAGCCTTCCCCAACATGGTGTCCTCCATATTTTTTGACTACAACTCCCATCAGCCCCAACCTGCATGCATAATGATCAGTGATGATGGCTCCAGAAATCCGGAGGGCACCATGTTGGGGAAATCCACCTTAGACCACCAGAGCATTTTCTGTGGGTTCTCCCTCTGGAGTCACCAGATTCTGACTCCATGCCTGCTCAGATACCTGAATGATTTTCTTCCAAGAGTTGGCAGTTCTACTCTTGTATGAGATGCTTAGAATTTCACTTGTAGATTTGGTGCTGCCGTTGCTAAGAAGCCAAGGTACTGGAGCTCCCAAAATCTCATCTCTTCCCCCCCTTTGATTTTTCCTCCTTTAAAAATAGAATGAATGGTTTAGTTATTTATTCTTGCTTCTTGCAATCCAAATCAAATGCCTTTCGCTTACTGGAGCTGTGCTGCCCTCTTCAGGCACAGGGTGTTAACTACATTGGAGTAGGCCCTGGCGCCTGTGGTGAAATTGTTAAGTCACACCGTGGGCTGCTTCATGTGTTACATGTATTCCTACATGGAAACCGTGCTTCGATCGTAACACGAGATGGTGTTCCTCCATGCTCAAAACGTTGTGCGTTTCCTACACCACTGAGTTCACCACAGCTAGTCAACTGGGAAAGGACCATGGCTCAGTGGTAAGGAACCTGCAGGAACCAGAGACAAGCCAGAAGTCAGGACAGAAGAGCAAGTTGGGACTGAAGTGGCAAGCCAGGGGACAGGGTCAAGAGCAAGTTGGGACTCTGAAGGACAAACCAGGGGGCAGGTTCGAAGAGCAAGCCGGGACCAAAGGTCAAGCCAGGAGGCAGGGTCAAAGATCAAGTTGGGACTCTGAAGGACAAGTCAGGAGGCAGGGTCAAAGATCAAGTTGGGACTCTGAAGGACAAGTCAGGAGGCAGGGTCGAAGGTCAAGTTGGGACTCTGAAGGACAAGCCAGGAGTCAGGGTCGAAGAGCAAGTCGGGACCAAAGGGCAAGCCAGGAGGCAGGGTCAAAGATCAAGCTGGGACTCTGAAGGACAAGCCAGGAGGCAGGGTCGAAGGTCAAGTTGGGACTCTGAAGGACAAGTCAGGAGGCAGGGTCAAAGATCAATCTGGGACTCTGAAGGACAAGCCAGGAGGCAGGGTCGAAGAGCAAGTCGGGACCAAAGGACAAGCCAGGAGGCAGGGTCAAAGATCAAGCTGGGACTCTGAAGGACAAGCCAGGAGTCAGGGTCGAAGAGCAAGTCGGGACCAAAGGACAAGCCAGGAGGCAGGGTCAAAGATCAAGTTGGGACTCTGAAGGACAAGCCAGGAGGCAGGGTTGAAGAGCAAGTCGGGAGAAAGGACAAGCCAGGAGGCAGGGCTGAAGAGCCAGCCAGGACCAAAGACCGTTACCGGAGCGTGAAATTATCCAGTGAAATGGATTGCTAGGAAGTTCCAGTGTCACTCGACATGTGATCAGCCTGCTAGAATTTGTTGCCACCGAGCTGTTGCAAAGAATTGCAGTCATAGAAGGTTTTGATAAATCCAGGGCGGATTGAGTCTGCCAATGGGTGTTGGCCATTACAACTAAGGATGGAACCTCTGTGTTCAGAGACAGTATACCTCTGATTGCCATATGTTGGAGACAGACGACAAAGGTGGCTGCCTCTGTCATGCCCTGTTTGTGCGCTTCCTTGGAGAAAAAGGCTAGCAATGGCTACTAGTCTTGATGGCTATGTGCTACCTCCAGTACCAGAGGCAGTGAGCCTATGTACACCAGTTGCTGGGGAACATGGGTGGGAGGGTGCTGTTGCACTTATGCCCTGCTTGTGGGTTCCTGGTCAACAGCTGTTTGGCCACTGTGTGGACAGAATGCTGGACTAGATGGACCTTGGTCTGATCCAGCAGGGCTCTTCTGATGTTCTTATGTGGCTGGCCTTCTGTTAGAAGAGGATTGATGGCACTTGAAGGGTTTTGGTCTATGTCAGGGGTGCACAACCTGAAGCGTGGGCCAAATCTGGGCTACCTGTGGTCCCACTCTGGTCCTCTAGAGGTCCCCAGAGGTCCACACGCCCTTTCTCCCGACCACCAATTGTTTGATATTTTCCTAGCTTTTCTGCAGTCCCCCCCCCCCCATTCCAAAAGGTTGAAATGCCTCTCCTATGGCTTAGTTCCTGGCAGTAATAGCTTTAAGCTAAAATATGCCAGTGTTTTGGGCCCCACCCCTTTTGCCTTTGGCCCTGCCCACTACTGGAATGCAGCCCCTGAGACCTTCTCTGAAATGGCATGTGTGGCCCTCAGCCTGAAAGAGGTTCTGCACCCCTGGTCTAGGCCCTTATGAGCATGATCTTATGTTCTTATTTTCTCTTCCTTCCCCACTCTTCTAAAAACATGTTTTCTGGATCTTTGTAAAGCACTGACTGTTCGGAATGGAGGAAACGTGCTGGTCCCGTGCTACCCCTCTGGTGTGATCTACGACCTCCTGGAATGCCTATATCAGTATATCGACTCTGCCGGGCTCTCCAGCATCCCCTTCTACTTCATCTCACCTGTCGCAAACAGCTCGCTCGAATTTTCCCAGATCTTTGCCGAATGGTAGGTGTCAAGGGCCACTCTGGTGGGCAAGGAGACTCAAAGCTGTTCTTGGGCAGTCCCCTCTCCAGCCCAGGAAGGAGGGTTGTGGGACAGATCCAAAGTCTTTTGGAGATGCAGGTATTGTTCAATCAGACCAGGAATTCTTTGCATTGTCGAGGAGTAGGTACACATCCTCCTGTCCACCAGGCATATCATGTAACATCTGAGGTGGGCACTCCACACTGAGGTTTGAACAACTGTAAGCCCTGTTTGCATGACCTTCCTTTGGGTTTTGAGCATTTCCTAGCCCCTCTGTATGATAGAACAGTGGGCATAATGTGTTAGGTGTTCCATGCACTTAGGCCTTGCCTGGAATGCCCAACACATGCACAATCCTCCACCATACCAAGAGGGTCTGGGAAGTGTATGAACCTGACCCAGCCACAGCTTTTGACAGTTTTCCCTCCAGGGATATCAATATTGAACATGCACAATAGTGCACTAGGCAGCTGCCAGAGAAAGAGCCTTCTCTGTAGCGGCCCCTCCCATCTGTGGAAGACCCTTCCCAGGTAGATCCACCCAATGTCTTCATCGTATACATTGAGACACGAGGCTAAGACCTTCTACATTTAATCTTTAATTAGCAGTCTTTATTATCAGTTTTGCTGCTGGCTCTTTAATATTGTTAATCTTTTAAATATCTTTTTTTTATATATTTTCGTTAGCTGTGTTGTTATTTTACTGTACTTTGGGGGTCTGATGATAGTAAACCGCTCTGAGGGTATTTGTCAGTTGAGTGGTATATAAAGCTGACAGAGGGATGGATGGATGGAACACAATAAATCGGATGAATTCAGTTTGAGCTGAAAGAAAGGGCCGTAACTCAGTGGCAGAGCCCCTGCTTTGCCCGCAGAGGGTCCCAGATTCAATCCATGGCATCTCTAGTTAATATTATCGGGTAGCAGGTGGCGAGAAAGACTTTCTGTCTGCCTGGGTCCTGGGAGAGCCACTGGGCTGGTTCACATGTCACAATAAGCCACAGTGAAAACAAGCCATGATGGGTTGGTTAATTGCTCGCTAAGCTGCGCTGCTGCCGACGGACGATCAGGCACTCGTCAGCTTGCCATCGTTTGGTTCAGACTTCATCCTCCCACCCACTCCCAGCACATATCCCAGGGGCCTTTGCAGCACAGCTCCTCTGTACTCCTGCAGTGATGAGATTCTCCCTCCGCCCTTTTCTTCCCTTGCAAAGCATCTGTGTCGACATATATCCATATGTCAATGCAGGTGCTTTACGAGCTAAGAAAGAGGGTGCCATATCTTCAGAGTGGAGGGGGGGGGCTTACCTTACCTTTTAGGATGAGGTGGCTGAGGGTTTTATTTTCTTTCTTTAACCCTTAACCCTCCTCCCAGCCTGCTCCTCTTCCCAGCAGAGCTATGCATGTATGCGTGATTAACTTACCTCTGTGTAAGCACATGCCCCCACCCCAATTTGGGAACACAGCGATTGGGGGGGGGGGGATTTAAGCTTTCCTCCTCCTGTTTTCATGCTGAAATTCCACCCTCACCTCCTTTTGCAGGGAATGGCAAAAAAGAAAATTGAGACTCCCCCCCCACGTTTTAAACCCTCCCCCCTGGAGTGTCTGGAATTTCAGCATAAAAACAGGAGGAGGGAAAGCTTAAATCCCCCCTCCAGAATCACCATGGTTCTGAATTTGGGGTGGGGGGAGCACGCTTACCCAGAAGTCAGTCAGCTATGCTTACCCTGTGCTAGCTCGGCTCACGAGGGGCAGTCACTGTCCAATGAAGCAGCGAGTTGGAGGAGGGGCGGAGGGCACTGCCAGGACCAGCCAGGCTTTTCATCGCTCTTGCCTGGCAGTGCTGTAGCCCTTTCCTACAAAACGTGCACAAGCCACTCCAACGGGTTCGGATGTCACACCAAGCCATGGGTTCTCGAGGTGGCTTGTACGTGGTTGACAAACCACACTGAGGAAACCCCGCCAGGTTCAGAACATCACAACAAGCCACCCTGAAACAAACGTAGGTGAGAACCCCTATGAGTTGTCACATCATGCGAACCAGGCCACTGCCAGTCAGAGTGGGCAACCCTGGGCTAAGATGAACAAGTCATCAGACCTGGTTTAAGGCAGCTTCCTATGTTTATATCCCCATTTCATTTTTCCATACATGTAAAGGTGAAACTGTCAATTGCTATTTTATTTAATTTAGGTTTTTAAAAGTTTACTCAGAATTTTAGTACAATAATAAAGGCAATAACATAGTACCAAGCCAGTGAGTATCGATCAGATGTTGAGGCTGCAACTGGATCTCATGCTCAACCTGGGGCTGCTGCAGTAAGCACAATGCAGCTAGCCTGTTGCAGTAAGCACAATGAAGAGTCTTGTGGCACTTCAAAGACCAACACGTTTATTCTTGCATAAACGTTTGCGGACAATAGCCCTCTTCATGAGATGCATAAAGCGTTATCCTGCATCCCTTCTCAAACTGGGGAGAAATAACAAGCAGGGCACCGCAGGGCTCAGTCCTGGGCCCAGTGCTCTTCAACATCTTTATTAATGACGTGGATGAGCAGGTACAGGGAATGCTGATCAAATTTGCAGATGACACAGAATTGGGCGGGATAGCTGATACCCTGGACGACAGAAACAAACTTCAAAGTGATCTGGATAGACTGGAGCGCTGGGCAGAAAACAACAGAATGACATTTAATAGGGATAAATGCCAAGTTCTGCATCTAGGAAAAAGAAACCAAATGCACAGTTACAAGACGGGCGATACTTGGCTCAACAATACTACAGGCGAGAAGGATCTTGGGATTGTGGTAGATCACAAGCGGAATATGAGCCAACAAGGTGATGTGGCTGCAAAAAAGGCAAATGCATTAATAGAAGCATAGCTTCCAAATCCCGGGAAGTACTAGTTCCCCTCTACTCAGCACTGGTTAGGCCTCATCTGGAGTACTGTGTCCAGTTCTGGGTGCCACACTTTAAGAAGGATGGAGACAAGCTGGAGAGGGTTCAGAGGAGGGCAACGAAGATGATCAGGGGACTGGAAACAAAGCCCTGTGAGGAGAGACTGAAAGAACTGGGCATGTTTAGCCTTGAGAAGAGAAGACTGAGAGGAGATAGGATAGCACTCTTCAAGTGCTTGAAAGGTTGTCCCAGATAGGAAGGCCAGGATCTCTTCTCGATCAACCCAGAGTGCAGGACACGGAATAATGGGCTCAAGTGACAGGAAGCCAGATTCCGGCTGAACATCAGGAAAAACGTCCTGACTGTTAGAGCAATATGACAATGGAACCAATTCCCTAGGGAGGTGGTGGGCTCTCTCACACTGGAGGCATTCAAGATGAGGCTGGACAGCCATCTGTCGGGGATGCTTTGACTTGGATTCCTGCATTGAACAGGGGGTTGGACTCGATGGTCTTATATGCCCCTTCCAACCCTACTATTCTATGATTCTGTGATCCCAAGTATATGTATACACACAAATAGAAGGGATTGTAAACAGTGAGGTCAGAGGGAATTGAAATGTAGGCAGTACAGACAGTGATAATTGCCTTATCATTGTAAATAAGGTAGTTATCACTGTCTGTAATTTCTGCATTTCACTTTCCTCTGACCTCACTGTTTACTATTTCCCCCACCACCCCCATCATGTGTGTAAATATACATTTGGGATGCAGGATAATACTTCATGCATTGATGAAGTGGGCCATAGTTCATGAAAACGTATGCAATAATAAAGACCGACGCGTTTATTAAAGATGAAGGAGCCACAAGACTCTTTGTTCTTTGAAACCTCAAACCCTTTTGAAATCCAGGGGGACAGTGGTGGCCATTTGGGGAATCCTGAAGGGCCAGACTTGAACCCAAGGAGACCCAGATGCGGCTCCTGAGCCTGACGTTCTGCACCCCTGCTGTACAGGAACATCTTAAAGCATCTGTGGAGTGCGGCAAGGGTTGGACAAAGGCAAATCTGGGTGAAGAGCCAATTCCCTGCAGGGTGGATGCCTCCCAGCTTCACCGCCTCTGTAGAGGGGGAGATGACGCCCCCAAGTGAGCCAGACGCGTGGCCAGCTGCTGCCCCAGAACATCTCTGCTTGGCTAGGAGATATGAGCAGTAGGTGGCAGCAGCGAACTGCATTGCACTGTACAGTGGCTTTGTAATTCTAATCTGTTTTGCTCTCTGTCTCTCCCTCTCTCTCTCTCCGCCCATCTCCAACTTAAGGCTGTGTCACAATAAGCAGACAAAGGTGTACCTGCCGGAGCCACCTTTCCCTCATGCCGAGGTAAGAGAATCGTATCGAACGCCCCGGCCTTTGACACTCTCAGAGCGAGAAAGGGAAGCAGTTCCCACAGGCTGAGAAAGGATGTTGAGAGCTGCCATCCCTTGAGACAGACCCCTGGGCGCTGGGCTGGCCCAGCCCAGCCTCCTCCAGCTAGCAGTGGCCTCGAGGGCTACAGTTGCCAGACAGTCTGTGACTGGGGATGAACCTGAACTTAGGAGCTGCCTTGTCCCACCCGAGTCACACCCCGGGTCCATCTAGCCCTATATTGCTGACGCTGACTGACCCAGCTCTCAGGGTTTCAGGCAGGATTCTTTCCGAGCCCGACCTGGAGATGCGGAGAATCGAACCTGGGACCTTCCTCATGCCAAGTATGTGCTCTGCCACTCACAGCTGTCATGACTAATGTGGGTCCCATTCCTTTCAATGGGTCTACTCTTCGTAGGACTAACTTTGGCTACTACTCCATACAATTACATGCTAAAAAGCAAATTAAACAACTCTTCAACCCGCAAGCCAAACAAAAACGCAACAATTTAGTTATAAAATAAATTTAAAATGCCAAAATATTAAAACTGAAATGTTGAAATGCCTGGGCGAGAGGAAATGTTTTAACTTGTGCTGAAAAGAAAACAAAGTTGGCGCCAAACATATCTCCCTTGGAAGGGCATTCCAAAGTCAGAGCGCCACCACGGAGAAGGCCCTCTCCATTGTAAATACACAGTGCATATCTCCCACTGTTAGGGTATTTGGAGAAAGGCCCCAAAATTTATTTATTTATTTGTTTGTTACATTTCTTAATCGCCCATCTGGCCGGTCACCCGGCCACTCTGGGTGATGTACAATAATACAACAGTTTAAAACAACAGAATACCACATTAAAGCATCATATTTCTAAAAATACCCTAACTCACCCCAAATGCCTGCCTGAACAACCATGTTTTTAATGCGTGGCAGAAGCTCATTAAAGAGGGGGCATGGTGGAGTGCCCTAGGGAGGGAGTTCCACAGAGTGGGGCCACCACAGAGAAGGCCTTCTCCCTCGTCCTCACCAGCCTAGCTGTCGTGGCTGACGGGACAGAGAGAAGGCCATCCGAGGCAGATCTTGTTGAACGACCTGTCTGGTGTCACTGGAGGCACTCCTTGAGAGAGGCTGGGCCGCAACCATATGCAATGATTTATTTGCTTGTAAAACATAATGCCTCCACCTGTCACTCAGCTGAAGCCCTAAAGGTAGCTCATATTTCAACCATTACACAAAAACTAAAGTATCACAGTATTTAAAACCGAGAAACATAAAATATACCCCAGTAAAGCACAGCGGTGGACCATGAGAGACTGATCAACAGCAGGGAGATGCTCGTTGTAATGCCCTTCCTCAGTCCTACCAGCACCCAAAAACGAGACCGCACAATCTTCACTGGGCTTTTAAAAGCAGCAGGGGAGCGAGCCAAATGGCTCCAGTTGTAGAGCTGGAAAAAGTGCAGGAAAGGGCAACTGAAATGATCAAGGGGCTGGAGCGAGACCCCGATGAGAGAAGGTTACAACCCTGGGATTGTCTAGCTTGGAAAACAGGAGGGTCAGGGGAGACAGGATGGAGGTGCACAAAATTATGCATGGTGTAGAGAATGTGGATAGGGAGACATTTTTCTCCCCCTCTCAAAATACTAGAACCCAACAGGGTCCTCCCATGGAGCTGAGTGATGGGAGATTCAGGACAGATGAAAGGGAGGGCTTCTTCACACAGCGCAGAGTTCAACTATGGAATTAGCTGCCACAAGATGTGGGGGTGGCCACCAATTTGGATTTAAAAGGGGGTTAGACAAATTCCTGGAGGAGAAGGCTATCCATGGCTATGGATGCCTGTATGCTCCCTCCAGTATCAGAAGCAGTATACCTATGTACACCAGATGCTGGGGAACATGGGCAGGAGGGTGCTGTTGCACTCATGCCCTACTTGTGGGTTTCCTGTGGGCAGCTGTTCGGCTACTGTGTGAACAGAATGCTGGACTAGATGGACCCTGGGTCTGATCCAGCAGGGCCCTTATGTTCCTATGTCTCCTCTGGAAGGGAGCTCCGTAATGAAGGCCCTGCTGCCGACGCCAATGTGCCCGCAGACACTTGTCTTTTCACCCACCAGGCTCCCTGAGCCTTCTGATTTTTTTTTTTTAAATTTCTTACGATTTTTAAAAACTTGATGTTTTTTCCACTGGGAGGCTGGCATGCTGCAAAGCGAAGCGCTGCCCTCCAACGTTGGCTTTATTTGGGTTCATAAGAGTGGTTTGTGTTTTGTAGCTTAGACCCCAATGCGAACTTGGACTTAGGTTCTCGGGCAAGTTACTTTTATTTTAGTCTCACCAATTTGCCTTCAGGGAAATGAGTATTTTGTGACCAGTCAAGAGCACCATGGGAGCCATTTTAAGAATGTGAAAGCCCCCCCATGGCTGCCATTTTGTGAGAGTGCCCATGAGACTGTCAGCATTCCAAATGTGCCCCCCGACCCAAAAAGGTTGGAGGAGACACCCTGGCATACACTTTTTTCCCATTGGATTCTGTAAGTCTTCAGGAGCAGACTAATCTGATGAGTTCCCCACCCCTGTAGAGGGCATCGAAACCAAAAAAGGACATGTCCTGACCATGACAGTGAGGTCATAGAGAACTCCCCCTGCGCCGCCACAGTTCCAGGCCACCAACCATCTGATACGTAAAAAAAAAAACAACCAGGTCCAAAATGTGTCCTATACAATGTGATGTATTGAACCAGCTCCATGGTTGTCATAGGGGCCATGAGGTCTTGAACAAGTCCCACTGTGCCAGCCTCAACGTGAGCATTAAAATCCCTCAGGTCAGTTGTCCTGGGAGTCTCCTACACCACACCCAGCTCTGGCCAAGGAGACGAATCCCCAGTATCTCCCCCAAGTCCAACACCAGGTACAAACACACAAGACCAGCACGTCATTGAACACATCTCCTGCAGAGGGAGATGGAATCCCTATAGATCAGAGGTGTCGAGAAGCCCTTGGGGGCCGTGTTCTAGCACTGGGTGCTAGAAAACCACCAGTTTATTTTAGCTTAAAGCTCTTCCTGCCCAGTAACTAAGCCTTAGGAGAGGTATTTCAGCCTTTAGAGTAGGGGGAAAACCATGTGAAAGCTGGGAAACCACCAAATATTCCGTGATTGGTGGAAAGCATGTGGGACCAGGGAAAGAGGGCATAGCCATCTAGGGAGCCCCAGAGGGCCACACTGGGACTGAGGTTCTGCCCCCATGTGATAGATGACAGCAACCCCCCAGTCCCCAAACCTTCAGCCAGTAACGTTATTTTGAACTTCTTCGCCCCCTATTTGAAGCCTTCCAAAATGGTTTTCAGCAGCTCTGACGTAAATGCCTAGAATATCATTATTGGCTTTTGCTTGTTTCTTGCAGTCTCCAGGTGTAGCTGAGGTGGGAGTCATTCTGAGACCAAAGTTATGAGAAGGCCGCCTCCTTCCTCTTTGCCGCCTTCCTTCATATCCTGCCTCCTGTATCCAGGCTGATAAGTGTCAGGAGCCATGAGATCTGGTGGAATCACATAGGCCAAAGTGAAAGGCTTTTTTTAGCTGAAGGTGGCCTGAGGGGGCGAGGGAGAGGAAGGCAGGACATGCTACACTGGCTTCCTTATTGATTTTCAAACTGAGGCATAGCTGACTTGGGATTTCTGGATGCGCAATAGATTACAATGTATGTTGGCCTCGCCGAACTAAGTCTACATAGATTTGTCCAATTTATCGCCTTGCTTATTGACCTTCCACATCACATTGCTTCTCTTGGAGGAGAAACCACTGGGGGCCTCCTTTGTTTTTAACGCTACAATTTGGGCCGGGAGAAGTTGTTTTTATCATCTCCGGCTCCCGGAGCTTTTGGTCAACAAAGAATCTTCTCTCTGCAGAAAGATGTCCTTGAAGTTGCTTCTTATATTTCCATACATGGGGGAAATAACTAAGGCTGCTTTCAGACATACGGATGTATTTGTTTTACATTTTTATTTTTATTTTTTAAAACGTGCACCCCGCCTTTCCAGTGTGAAGGCGACTTACATCAAAATATAAAAACAGTATAAATCAAATCAAATGGGTTTTAAAAAAATCCAGCCAGAAAGCTGCAGTTTGCATCAGTCAGCCATGCCCCAGTTACTTCCAGACTGGACTATTTCAGGGTTCTCTGTTTGAGGTTGCCTTTAAAAACAGTTCAGAACCTACAAGTGATCCAAAATGCAGCAGCAAGAGTACTTACCTGTCTGTGGCCAGATGCCAAGAGCGTATAACTCCGATCTTACACCATCTCTATTGGTTTCCTTGTCTGTTTTCAGGCTCAAGTTAGAGTGCTGCTCTTAACCTTTAAGACAGGCAACTTGTGCTCCTCCAGATGTTTTGACCCACAACTCCCATCACCCCTTATCATTGGCTATGGTGGCTAAGGCTGATAGGAGTTGTAGGCCAAGACATCTGGAGACCCACTTCCTTTTTTCAGACCTCGCAGATAGGCCATCTTCAATGGAGAAATAAAAGCCACTTTCCAAAATGCCATTATTTTCTTACTGATTCACGGGCAAGTCTGGTTGTCTTTGTAGTCTCTCATAACTCCTTGCCTTGCCAATGAAAATGCCCACCAGCAGCACTGAGAGGGACCCTCTTCCGGGTTGCCTTGGACATTCCAAGGTCTGCTTGCAGGCCTCTGTCTCCCCACACACCCTCCCCAGAGTTGAAATTCATATTTTACCGGAACCCACTTGCCTAGCACGTGGCCTGCCGAGCCTCCAGCTCTTGCTGCTGGAGGTCGTGCTTTGATGTTGAGAACTGTGAGCAGAAACCTCTTCCATCCAGGAGCATTTGGACACCTGAGTGCTTATGGATGGCCAGTGCATATTGCATGCGGGCATTTACATTCTACCCTGCAAAGCTTGAGTGGGGAGTAAGGAGAGATTTCTAATGGAGTGGGTAGTGGCGCTTAAGAGTGTTGGGCACGATGCGGGTTCATGACCTCTGCCCAGCCGATGTTGGCCAAGTCGCCATTCTCAGCCTCAGTTTCTTCTCCGTGAAATGGGAATATTGGTGGTCTCCCTCAGAGGGATACTGCGGATTAGAGGAGGGCCATAACTCAGTGGTAGATCATCACATGCTTTGCATGTATTTATTTTATTTATTATTGCACTTATCCTGCCTTTTTTCCTCTTGCAAGGAACCCAAGGCAGCTTACATTATCCCCCTCCTCTCCATTTTATCCTCACAACAACAACCCTGTGAGGTAGGTTGGGCGGAGAGTGTGTGACCGGCCCAAAGTCACCCAGTGAGCTTCCATGGCCGAGTGGGGACTAGAACCCGGATCTCCCAGCTCCCAGCCCAACACTCTTGCCACTACACCACACTGGCTCTCCAGAAGGTCTCAGGTTCCATCCCTGGCATCTTCAGGTCAGTCTGGGGAAAAGCCCTGTCTGAAATCCTGAAGAGCTGCTGCCAGTCAGCGCAGGCAATACTGAGCTTGATGATGATCGTAGACTCATAGAATAGCAAGGTTGGAAGGGGCCTACAAGGCCATCGAGTCCAACCCCCTGCTCAGTGCAGGAATCCAAGTCAGAGCATCCTTGACAGATGGCTGTCCAGCTTCATCTTGAACGCCTCCGGTGTGGGAGAGCCCCCCACCTCCCTAGGTCATGGGTTCCATTGTAGTATTGCTCTAGCAGTCAGGACGTTGTTCTTGATGTTCAGCCGGAATCTGGCTTCCTGTAACTGGAGCCCATTCTTCTGTGTCCTGCACTCTGGGATGGTCGAGAAGAGATCCTGGCCTTCCTCTCTGATGATGACGATGATTCATTTCATTTCTATACCGCCCAATAGCCAAAGCTGTCTGGCCGGTTCAGAAAAATACCACAATACAAGATAATAAAAGCAAGAAATCTCTAACTTACAACATTTAGAAGAATCTAGGCCACAATCCTATGCATGTTTAGACAGAAAAAGTCCTACAATTCCCAGCATGCTGGGAGTTGTAGGACTTTTTCTATCTAAACATGCATAGGATTGCACTCTTAAACAGCTAAAACAGTTACAATAAGGTACTGGACCTGATAAAACCCCCTGCCATAAATCCTGCCATCATGTGTCATCAAACGCCGGAGAGTAGAGGACAGCCTTAACCTGGCACCCAAAAGATGTTTGTGTTAGTGCCAGGCAGACCCCTGGCGGGGACGAAGGGTCTGACTTAGCACATGGAAACTTCCTTTGTTCCTAAGGTGGCTGTTGCTCTGCAAGTGAGAGCTGCAACAAAATGTTGCAGTGCTAAGTGCCTCTGTTCACAGTTCCAGTTAGTCAGCTATGCCCTCCTCCACAACAGCGTACTCCATTCCACTCTCTCTCACACACAGTTTTCCATTCGTCCCCCAGCGGTCAGTCAGCTGTGGCCACTGCGCATGCTGAGTCCTCCCTGGGCCGTGTTTGGGGTTCCTTTCCCCTTTGTATGCAGATGTGGTTGCTTGCAGTATGGGCAGCATAGAATCATAGAATAGTAGGGTTGGAAGGGGCCTACAAGGCCATCGAGTCAAACCCCCTGCTCAATGCAGGAATCCAAGTCGGAGCATCCCTGACAGATGGCTGCCCAGCCTCATCTTGAATGCCTCCAGTGTGGGAGAGCCCACCACCTCCCTAGTTGTCCAGAAAGTGTGTTGTTGCCACCAACATGGTTTTTTGGAGTGCTTACACCTTAGCTTTGCTTGTGATCTTGCAGCATTTCATCATATCTTGTCTCATTTATGTTAAGAGAGGTGCTGACGTATCTTTGTCATAGTCACTGAAGGAAAGGCTTAATAAGGACCCTCTTTCTTCTGTATTCCAGCTCATTCAGACAAACAAACTGAAGCATTATCCCAGCATCCATGGAGACTTCAGCAATGACTTTAAGCAGCCATGCGTAGTGTTCACTGGTCACCCATCGCTACGGTTCGGGGACGTGGTGCATTTCATGGAGCTGTGGGGGAAATCCAGCCTCAACACGGTCATCTTTACAGGTAAGCGTTCTAGCATTACTCATGGCAAAACAAGGTTGGACCCCTAACCTGCGCACTTCCTAGGTTTTAATTCCAAGGAGAATTTGCTGCTTTAGGCAACACGTTTCGGGGATATAGCCGAGGGGCCAGAGAAGGCAGATCTGTCGGTAAGAGCTGCAAGAAAAATAGGCGATGTACAAATGTCATGGTAGCAATATTTTCTGATCCATCACTTATGATGCAATCCTAGGCATGTCTACTTAGAAGCAAGTCCCATTTAATTCCATAGGGCTTACCTGGGAGTAAGCGTGCATGGGGTTTCAGCCTCAGCTGTTTTAAAACCCCCAGATAATGAGAGACATTCAGTGTTAACTTTGAGAATTATATTGCTAATGGTCTGTCTTGCTTTGGAAAAGTTATTCCTTTTCCACATCATATGTTAGGGGCACCTGTGGGACTAGAGAAGCAGTTTACCCCCGTGAGTTATGGATGTTTCAGCCTGACTTGGAGGAATGTAAGAGCCGACCTGTAATAACAAGTTTAAAAGAGCGGAGTAGGAGGTATGGGAATGAGTAAAATCCCACAAACAAACAAACAAACGGAATGGCATATGTGAATTATTGTTTCTGAATGACAACATGTGTACACTGGGCCATTGTGAAAAAAAGTGGAAGGGAAAATCTCTTGTCAGGTGCAACAGTTCTGGGAGAGACGGACTCGACAGTCTTCTGTCTTCCTCCATCCTCTTCTCTGTGGTCGGTCACTGCCTACATGACCTTCCCCTTTCTGCCTGCAGCCTGGCCTGATTCAGACATTCAGAATCCTCTTTTGTGGAATGGCCCTTTGGCTGCAGCATCAAAAGAGGGGGGCAGAGGAGGAGAATTTCCATGGTTGGGGCCTTTGCCCGGCAGGGCATCACCGTGGAGCACTTGGCCCATACGTTCCCTCCAGGCGTGAGGGAGCCCTCGGCTAAGTGGCCTGTCGGAGCCCACTCCTCCCTCGGTGGGGCCAGCAACAGTCTCACCTAGTGGCAGCGGCAGGCACCTGCAAGCCAGCATTTTCAGTTTCCCACAATGCCTCTCTCTTGGGCATTGTAGGAAATAAGAATATCGGATAGAGGGCAGGAATCAGCATCAGGGGGCTGGGGGCAGATACCCAACCTGGTTTCTTTTCTAGTGCGGCCCTGGCAAGTGGGCTGTTCTACAGGATGTCAGGGGTGTTTCTGAGCGCAGGGAGTGGGATACTAGTTCAGATTCTGAATGAGAACCATCAGACATGGGGGAGATGTTTTCCCAGGCTAGTCCAGACATGACTGGGCCAGCTTCTCAGGTTACAAACATCCAGCTGGCTGAGGATGAGGGTCCCTCTTCACCCCCCACCCCCATGAGAGGCAGCACACAGGAGGAGGAGGGGTTTGGGGAGTCTGACGTAATAGATGCCAGATGCAGGTGCAGGGTAAAGAGAGAAAGCCGGGGTGGAACTTAGACAGTCTGCCCGATTGGCCTTGTGTGAACAGCTGCGCTTAGAGGCCTCATGACAAGAGAGGGACCTCCCCCCCTTAAGTTAGGCTAGCCAGACAGCCTCCCTCTTCAAACGGCAGGCAACTCTCGTAAATCCCATTTGAATCCCCTGAAGGCATCCCTTTGTAGACGTAGAGTCTCTGAGAATTTGCATCTGTATGACCCTGTGAAGTAATGGATTAAAAGCTGCAGACTGAAGCCTCTCATCTGTGTATGTTTGGGCGACGAAGTGAAGTAGGGGCCAAGGGAATCCTGACACGGGGGGAGCAGGGTGTGGGGATGCATGAATCACCAGGGTTTTGTGCAAGAAGAGCCTCCTCTTTTGCATCCCTTGGCGTCATTCCTGCCTGGCTTCTTGGCTGTGCTAGGTCCTCTCGCTGTTCCGGGGCCCTGCCAGCCCTCTTGCCCGCTCCCCTCCCCTCCCGCTTGCCCTGCCTCCCGGGCCTGCTCCAAGGGGAGACATGGTGGGCAACTGCTGAGGGCCCAGGCCCCAGCAGGGCCCCCCTGGAGTCGCTCCCTCTCCTCACCGTTGCACCTGCTTGCGCACCTGCCTCTTGCTGTGGCCCGGACAACAGCGGTGGCGGAGAGGAGGAGGAGCATGAGGCAACATGGCCTGCTTGCCCTCTGGCCTCTGCCTGGCAAGTGAGCCAGGGTGGCCATGGTGAGAAAGAGGGAGGAGGAGGAGCTGCTGGCAAGAGCAGTAACTCGGGGGGGGGGCACTGAGGGCGCCTTGCCCAAGGGCACCCCAAAGCCTGCAGCCAGCACTGCCTGCCCCTCGGTTTTCGGACCATGTGCACCCGAGGGGTCCCACATTGGACACCTGGCCCCTGCCTCCTTCCCCGCGGAAGCTCCGCCCGGGCCGTGTCCCGCCTGAGCTCCTGGTGCCGGAGGGGAGGTCTCGACGCGGGCGCTTCTGCATTTCAGCATTCTAGTCTTGTAGCTTTACTGTTTTAAACCTGTTGCTGTATTTTAAATCTCTGCCTTGCTGCTAGGTTTCATTCTGGTTGTCTTTTTATACTGCAGTTTTAAGCTTTTACATTTCGTACTGCTTTTATTCTGTACTTCGTGTTTTTCATTTTTGTGATCCGCCCAGAGCGCTTCAGCTATTGGGCAGCACAGAAATGTAATTAATTAATTAATATTGAAATGGCATTAAT
This sequence comes from Heloderma suspectum, assembly GCF_057233095.1. Classification (NCBI taxonomy): domain Eukaryota; kingdom Metazoa; phylum Chordata; class Lepidosauria; order Squamata; family Helodermatidae; genus Heloderma; species Heloderma suspectum. Next base: position 435,683,102 of record NC_139458.1, read on the forward strand.
TTCTCCCATCCCACCCGCACCTTTCTGTTTACAGAGCCTGACTTCTCTTACCTGGATGCGCTGGCCCCCTATCAGCCACTGGCCATGAAGTGTGTTTACTGCCCCATAGACACCAGGCTGAATTTTATCCAGGTGTCCAAATTGCTTAAAGAAGTGCAGGTAAATCAGATGAAGCGTTCTTCCCTTATGAGCCTTTCCACAGGGCCAAGCCAAACCAGGCGTTGCCCTAAACACATGGCCACCTCCAAGCCACGGCAGCTGTGGGTCATAGAGCTGGAGGGTCCTGGTAGGCCTCCTAGTCCAGCTCACTGCTCAGAGAGCATCCCAAGCAGCAGTTTCCGGAACACCCCCAGCAAGGGAGAGACCACCGCCCCTCTAGCAATTGGGTTCTTTGTCAAATTGCTCTTACTGTCAAGAAGTTTCTCTTGCTGTTCAAACAAGATCTCTCCTGTTGTGGCTTAACCCCTTTAGATCAAGTCCTCTCCCATTCCTTGACATCCCAATACAACTCACCATATTACATGATATCACCACATTCTGAAATTCCCTGCCCCTGCTGCATGTTATTGGCTAGTGGAGGGAGAAGGGGTCGGAATAAACACGGAACGGTGTGATGATCTCACAACAGGTCATCAGTTCTGCAAGCACCAATAAACCGGTTCTATCCTTAACTATTTCTGACCACAAAAACAGAATAGGTTCAAGGGAAATTATGTATATCCCAAAATATAACACAATTTTAATTTAAATGCTAATTTTCCACTTAAAATGAAGGCAATTGATCAGCAATCAAAAATGCCCATCAATCCATCACATACATGGTGTGGAGGATGTGGACAGGGAGACATTTTCTCCCTCTCTCAAAATACTAGAACCCAACGGGGTCATCCTGTGAAGCTGATGGGTGGGAGATTCAACGCAGAGTTCAACTATGGAATTAGCTGCCACAAGATGTGGGGGTGGCCACCAATTTGGATGGCTTTAAAAGGGGGTTGGACAAATTCCTGGAGGAGAAGGCTACTAGTCCTGATGGCTATGTGCTACCTCCAGTACCAGAGGCAGTGAGCCTATGTACACCAGTTGCTGGGGAACATGGGCAGGAAGGTGCTGTTGCGCCCATGCCCTGCTTGTGGGTTCCTGGTCTACAGCTGGTGGGCCACTGTGTGAACAGAATGCGGGACTAGATGGACCCTTGGTCTGATCCAGCAAGGCTCTTCTTATGTTCGTATGATGTTATATAGCATGGCAGACAAGATGGAACTCTGAGGGACACCATATGCCAATGGCCAAGTCGTCAAACACCATCTTCTGGGACTGTCCCTCTATAAAGGCCCGGAACCACCATAAAATGAGGTCTTCAAGTTCCACCCCAACTAGAAGGGTACCATGGTTGATTCGTATCAAAAGCCAGCAGAACCAATAGGGATGAACTCCCCTGTCCAGTTCCCAGCATAGGTCGTCTACCAAGCTGACCAAACCTGTCTCTGTCCCATAACCATAACTTCACGGAATACACACGAGGGTTCTTATTCATAGACTGTACATAGTCTGAACATTACTTTCCAGGTCCAAGGCTGTACAAATACACAATACCAAGATCCCCTTAGGGTTTCGACCAATCTGGTCCTCTTCAGCAGGAGAAGATAGAGAGGTAAACAGTAGCAGCCCTCCCTAAAACAAAATAAACATGATGTTGGAATTCCTACATGGAACCAGTAGTTGTTTAATACATATATAAAGAAAACTGAGACCCACACCATGCAACTCTTAGTTCTACTAGACCAGGGGAGCAGAACCTCTGGCCTGGTAGTCCCAAAACATCTGGAAGGGGCCAGACTGGGGGAAGCTACCCCCACCTGGATGTAGATCTAGTGTGTATCCCAAAGCTCAGATCAGGATTTCTCTGCACCATAGCTGCTGGAACTCAGCATGGTTCTTCAGCCTCCAGCTGTCCCAGCTCATCCCTGAAGAAGGCAGGGACCTTCACTCTGGTCCTGTGATCCTCTTCACCTGCTGCAGGAATAGACGAAGTTCCCAACCCACCCTATAATAGGTTTTAAAGCAGGGGTGCAGAGCCTGAGGCCCATGGGCCAAATCTGGCCCACGTGGGGTCTGAATCCAGCCCTCCAGTTTCCCCAGATGGCCATCCTCTTTCCCCCAACCACCAGTTGTTTGGTACTTTTTTGGATTTGCGCAGTTTTGCTCCATTCGGAAAGGCTGAAACGCCTCTCCCAAGGCTCAATTTACTGGCAGTAGGAGCTGTAAGCAACAACAGGCCGCTGTTTGGGGCATTTGCCCACCCCCCCTCTTCCTGTGATCTCATCCCCTTTTGCCTCCCCCCCCCCCGCCAATGGAATGTGGCCCCGGGACCTTCTCCTAAATGGCCATTGGCCCTCCGGCTGAAAGAGACTCAGCACCCCTGCGCTAGACTTTAGTGGGGAGTTTGGGATGCAGCAGCCATGCATTTCAGGCAACATCTAGCTTGGCCCCCAGGAAGAGAAACTCTAGCTCGAGCTGCGGCAGCGTTGCAGCAAACGGTCCATGGGGGCTTTGAGCTGGGAGGTCGCCGGCACAAATCTCACCTTGGCCATCCAGCGAAAGGCCTGGGCAAGCCGCCATTCTCTTGGCCACAGCTGCTTCTTTGATACCGGGACTCTGGGCTGCCCTGATGGAGCTTCTCCCGGGTGTTGCTCAGGCCCCATCGACACAGGCAGCAGAACAAGGCCGCAGCATCCTGGGGCAGTAGAATGGACCCTGATCCATGGAGCCCAGGGCTACAAAACCTTTCTGGGCCATGGGAAAATTTGGCGATTTGAGAAACTGTCCCAGGCACCACCACAAAATGACTGCTATGGGAAGCATGGCAAAGGACTAGTGACCTGCCCCAAATTACGGATGGCTGAATCTCTCAAGTTCCATTTCTCATTTTTCCAGTCTTAAGTTTGGTTCATCTCAAACTTCGGGAATGTTCCCTTTCTTCAGTTTGGTTCGCCCAGAACATTGAGAAAAAAGTTCTCATGAAAATTTGCACATGTTTTTGTGCACATTTTTCTTAATGCATGCATTTTTGCAGGCAATTTTGCCTAATAATACACATTTTATTTGCATTTTCTAATGCTATTTTCACCCATGTCTACATTTTTGTGGGCACTTTCCCCTAATATGCAACTGTTTGTAGGCATTTTTTAATCGGAGAGCTCTGTTGCAAAATAGGAGAAGTGTGAATTTCAAAGGATAAGTGAGTTCTGGTTTGCATATTGGTTCGAAAGGGTACGGCAAGAGCAGAAACCTATTTCACAGCGATCCCAGCTGCTGGTAAGAAAATGTGTCACTGGTTTTTTTAAGTGCAAGGTGGGTGCCAAGAAAGGTGTCTGGGGGCGCTTTGGTGTCCGTGGCTACCACGTTGCCTACCCCTGACTTAGACAGTAGGCTAGGGGTAGGAGTGCACGAAAGCCACTTACCTGGTCTCGCAGCTTTTCGTGGTGGGGGGGAGGCGCTTCGCTGCTCTCCCCCTGAAGTTCAGGCCGGGGGGGGGGAGGCTTCCCACCTCACCCAGCCAAAATTCAGGCCTGGGGGGAGGCTTCCCGCCTCGCCCGGCCGAAATTCAGGCCGGGGAGGAGGTGCCTCGCCTCGCCCGGCCGCGAAATAAAAAGTTAAAAAAAAAACAACACGCCCCCGTGATAGGCTACGTGACGATTAACGTAGCCTATCACGGCTAGCTCTGCAAAGTCAGCCGTGATAGGCTACGTAAATCGTCACGTAGCCTATCACGGGTGACTTAAAAAAAAAAAAAGCGCATACACAAATGGCGGCCCCCATAGGGAGCCGCCATTCGCGTTCCTTATTTGGTCGCTGTAGTCTACGTAAATTTTTACATAGACTACGGCGAAAATAAGGGCAACGCAAATAGCATTGCCCTTATTTTCACCGTAGTCTACGTAATCTTTACGTAGACTACAGCAACCAAATAAGGAGCGTGAATGGCAGCTCCCTATGGGGGCCGCCATTAGCCGTACGCGCTTTTTTTTTTTAAGTCACCCGTGATAGGCTACGTGACGATTTACGTAGCCTATCACGGCTGACTTTGCAGATCTAGCCGTGATAGGCTACGTTAATCATCACGTAGCCTATCACGGGGGCGTTTTTTTTTTTTTACTTTTATTGGAATGGCGGCGGCAGCCGGTCAAAAGACCGGCTGCCGCCCCCGCCCCTGATGAAGACCAGACGAACCGCCGCCGGGACCCGCCGCCGGGAGGGACATTCGGGAAAGGTAAGTCCCGTCCTGGGGGGGGGGGGGGCGGGGGGCGGAGAATTTCTCCCCGAAACTTCTTCGGGGGGCCGAACACGTTGGCACTTGGCCCCCCGAAGTTTCGGGGAGAAATTCTCCGCCATCCCTAGTTAGGGGTCATATTTTTTAATGATTCCCTATTTTAAAACAAAAATAAATAAATCCTCCCTGCAAGTAGAAAACCAGAGGAGCAGGAAGCAGGCTGGGTTAGAGCCTCTCACCTTGCTGTGCTACCTTTTTTGTTTGCGTGGAGTTTCAACACAGAGGTGCATTCAAAGATGGTGCCTCATTCTGCCACGTGTGTCAACCAGCCCTGAGATAATGTGCGTGCGAATCACTTTAAAAATACGCTTGGAATATGCTCTATCAGCCTTCCCTGGCTGGGCGCCCTCCAGATGTGTTGGACTACAGTTCCCATCATGCCTCTGCCAGGAGACGGAGTTGTAGCCCTGGATATCTGGAGGGTGCCAGAGATTGGGGGATGCTGAGCTGTGTACCCCCTGTTGCTTCATCTGCCACTCGAGGGCTTCCAGAACGGTGCCTGAAGCGGTGCCTTCCCTGTTGTCTCCTGCAGCCGCTCCACGTGGTTTGCCCAGAGCAGTACACCCAGCCCCCGCCCGCACAGTCCCACCGCACGGACCTGATGGTGGACTGCCTGCCCCCGCCCATGTCCTACCGCCGCGCCGAGGTGCTGGCCCTGCCGTTCAAGCGCCGCTACGAGAAGATTGAGATCACCCCGGAGGTGAGTGAGACGGGGGGGGCATCGCACGAGCAGGCGCAACTGGCGCTGCGCATGCGTGGCTTTGCGCCAGCACAGCCTGAATGGCTCTCGAGCAGCCGGACGCCGTTGCATCCTTCCCAGAATGCAGCACTGAGGGGGCCGTTGGCGCCACACGGCCCGTCCTGCTGCGCCTGGTATCTCGCTTTTTTCCCAGGCAATCCAGTTTTGCAGGGATGTCTTCAGAGAGCCCTTGAGTGGAGTGGTGCTGCACAAATGATTTCACACAGGCTGCAGACATCCTTTATGGTTTCTTCCTTTTTTCTGTCTGTATAAGTGCAAAGGGACCTTTCCTGCACAGTGGACTTCCTGGCAGGAGCCAGCTGGGGCCATTGTCCCCCCATTGGCCATGCTGGCTGGGGCTGATGGGAGTTGTCGTCCAAAGCATCTGGAGGGTCCAAGTCAGGGAAATCTGCCCCAGGGGTTCGATCGCATGCTTTCTTCTAGCATGGCCTTGTTCTTTGAGCTTCTGTACATCACTGGTGGTGCATCCAGTATAGACTGGCCTGATCCCGTGCAGGGGAGCGAGAGAAAGCCACGCAAGGGCAGGCAGTGGGGTGACTCTGCACTAGTAACAGTTTTGTCTACCATATCTAAGAACAGCTAGCAAGGATTGGAATATGACAGCTCCGTTTTACTGTATGATATATGATACGTTATTCTCCTCACTGCCTCCCTTTCAAGGATGGGGAAAGTGTGGCCCTCCAGATGTTGTTGGACTACAGCTCCCGTCATCCTTCACCATTGGCTGTGTTGGCTGGGGCTGATGGGAGTTGCAGTCCAAGGACATCTGGAGGGACACACATTCCCCGCCCCTGCTCTGCTTCCTGCCCATGAGAGCGGGCTCGCGTTTCTTTAGCCCAAATGGCGCCTCCCACGTACAAGAGGGCGGAATTAGCAGGTTTGGGGGGAACCCACGGCTTGCAGAAGTACCAAAACTCTGCAGGAAACAAAAAAACCAAAGGGAGGGGAACTCCCCAAAAGATCCCCATGTGAATGGAGCATCCTTACTGGCCGCAGAGTGCTGGTGGGTGATTGGCCACGGTTGCTGGGGGGATTGGAGTTGTAGTCCAACACATCTAGGGGTGCTGGGTTGGAGAAGACTGCTCTGAACAGATACTCTGCTCCGAATTTTAGGAAAGGTTAACAACACGCAGCCTGCGATGCAGTGTGGTGGCTAGTGAACGCACCAAGCATTGTTTGGCATTTCCCTGCATCAAGGGAAGTTTGGGGCAGCCTTTATTCAGTTTCTGTTGGAGGAGATGGGACCGGGGGCACAGGCGGGGGTGTCTTTGTATCTATTTATATAAGTATACGTTGTGCGGGAATCACGGGGGAGAACTCCCAAGGGCACACTCAGGACTAGGACCCTGTTGTAGTTTTAATGTTTCCTTAATGATTTCAGTTGTGTGGGGATGTTTGTTTTTAATGAGTGGAATATAAATATTTTAAATAAATAAGTAGGTTCACAGCAGCCTCAGGCCAGCACACACACACACTCCGTCCAACAAGGGTTGGCATCAAGGGTAGGCATGGCTGGGCACATGCATGGGCCCACCCCCCAGCAGGGGCTCGCCGGGAAGGGCCCCCTGGACGTGCGCCTTCTTTTCACCCGTGCAGCGTGCTTGTTCACCTGCCTCTGGCCCAGGCAATGGTGGTGGTGAGAAGGAGGAGGACCAGATGCTGCGGCCTCCTTGCTCACTGGCTCTCTGCCTGGCAAGGAAGCGAGAGGCAGCCCTCGTGAGAAAGAGGAGGAGAGCTGGTGACAGGAGTGCTGAGGCTCACTGAGGGAGGTGGCCCACGGAGGGTGCCTTTCCCAGGGGCCCTCCAAAGCCTGGAGCTGGCGCTGGCTGTAGCCAGCTGCCAGCTCATGCCCTTTTGCCGCCCATCAGCTGGACGCCTCAGCGTCTAGAGAGGGGGCTGCTCCTCTATTTTGCGCATCGCACGGCAAGGCTCACAAAGACAGGTGTGTGTATGCGACAGTACAGGAACCATTCAGGCGGTAGTGCTGCATAAAGCCCGGCCTGTAATGGGCGATCTGGGAAGCACAGGGCGGAGTCCAATCCAGCCCCCAGTTTAAAGATCCTTAAGCGCTGTCGTAGACCGACGTCGGAGCATTTGCAAAAGGGCTCAGTAACTGGAATTACTGTTTTATTACTGCTCAAGGGGGCATCATTTCATACAGGATGTGCAAACGCAACGCAAGCCCAGGGTACAATTAAGCAGCTTTCTCAACGAAGTTTGGCTGCCCCTGCTGCTGAATCCCCCGCATTCAGTTTCAGAGGGAGCGCTGATTTGCATGCAAAGAGCCCGTTCGCCTGGATGGTGAGCTGGAGTCCAGGAGCGCGTTTTTAATTGGGAAAAGAATGATTCTCTTCAGGCTTCTCTGCATCCTGAAAAGATGCATATTTATCAGATTCCGTTCAGCCAGGGAGCCATGCACAGCAGTCGCCTTTTTGCCTGCAGCACATTGAACAGAACAAGTCAACCCCCCCGCCTCCCGAGGAGTCCGGTAGGTTTGTAGGTGTCACTTAGGGACTGGCTGAGCCCACGTACTTAATTTCCCAACGGAAAGCATGCAATTTTTTTGAAAGGCTCCTGGCGCCCACGGAAGTAGGTCCAAGGCATGATGCCGCCCAAACTCCCGCTTGTGTGTCTTCAGCCCAATCAAAAGACGTTGCCCGAGTCCAGTCATTTCTAGCTGGAACAGAGACACCACACCCACCCTTCCCCCCAAAACGTTCTGCAGATCTCAGCTGCAGTGCAACAAGGCCACGGTAGGGAACCAGCAGCCCCTAAGACATTGTGGGACCCCACGTCCCATCATCAGTCCGAGCCAGCAAGGCCACTGGTCAGGGATGATTGGAATTGTGGCCTCCATACATCTGGGAGGGTCAGAGGCCCTGTTCCCCCACCCCCACCTCAGCGCCAAGTGATTTTGTGGTGATCCTGGAGAACCACTGAAAGCGACTGGCGGAATAATAGGAAGCTACCGTCTACCGAGTTAGACCAGTGGTTACCGATGAACCAGTTACCGATGAACCGGTTGGTTAAACTCCATCCAACTCGGAGTTAGACCGGTGGTCTAACCATTGGTCTAACCATTGGTCCGCCGAGCTCGGGCAGAGAAGCTACCTGTCTGAGTCTTGTCTACTCGTACAGGTAGCTTCTCCCCACCGTCTCAGGCAGGGGTCTGCTATCTGAGATTCCTTGGGCTGGATCCTGATGTCGTCATACCTAGAGTAGACCAGCCTTCCCCAACCTGGTGCCCTCCAGATGTGTCAGGACTGCAACTCCAATGGCCATGCTGGCTGGGAATGATGGGTGTTGCAGTCCAACACATCTGGAGGGCACCAGGTTGGGGAAGACTGGAGTAGACCCATTGAAGTCAGTAGGACTTCATTCATGGCTAACGTAGTCAATCATGGTTAACTTCAGTCCCATTGATTGCAATGGGCCTGCTCTGACTGAATCTGGATACAACCCCCGTAAGTGCAGGTGCAAAGGTTTGAACCTGGGATCTGATGCTTGCACAGGGGGCCTCTGAGCTGTGGCCCTGGACCTAACGCCACAGCGGGCGGCACAGGGAACTGGCCTGTGGGCTGTAGCTGCCCCGTCACAGGGCGCGTGGGAGGGAGGACGATAGCCACTATGCGCAAAAACAGCACGGCCATACCTGTGGATCCCGTGTAGACACTATGGGTCACAACTGTGTTGGTTTGCATGCCAGCGCACATTTTTACATTGCGTAGATATGCACATGCGCATCAGGCCAGGTCTGGGGTGCAGGCATTCATCACAAGTAGCAGCGGACAGTTGTGATGAGAAAGGAAGAGGCTGCGAGGGTGTGCTGTAGGCCAGAGGCCCCATCAAGCCCCTGACGTGATGTGTAGTTTAGCTGTGGCTCGCGATAAACAAAATTCAAAGTGATCTGGATAGACTGGAGTGCTGGGCAGAAAACAACAGAATGGCATTTAATAGGGACAAATGCCAAGTTCTGCACCTAGGAAAAAGAAACCAAATGCACAGATAAAAGATGGGGGATACGTGGCTCAACCACACTACGAGCGAGAAGGATCTTGGAATTGTTGTCGATCACAAGTTGAATATGAGCCAACAATGTGATGTGGCTGCAAAAAAGGCCAATGCTATTTTGGGCTGCATTCATAGAAGCAGAGCTTCCAAATCCCGGGAAGTACTAGTTCCCCTCTACTCAGCACTGGTTAGGCCTCATCTGGAGTACTGTGTCCAGTTCTGGGCACCACACTTTAAGAAGGATGCAGACAAACTGGAGAGGGTTCAGAGGAGGGCAACAAAGATGATCAGGGGACTGGAAACAAAGCCCTATGAAGAGAGACTGAAAGAACTGGGCATGTTTAGCCTTGAGAAGAGAAGACTGAGGGGAGATAGGATAGCTCTCTTCAAGTACTTGAAAGGTTGTCACAGAGAGGAAGGCCAGGATCTCTTCCCGATCATCCCAGAGTGCAGGACACGGAATAATGGGCTCAGGTTACAGGAAGCCAGATTCCGGCTGAACATCAGGAAAAACATCCTGAGTGTCAGAGCAATACGACAATGGAACCAATTACCTGTGGAGGTGGTGGGCTCTCCCTCGCTGGAGGCCTTCAAGACGAGGCTGGACAGCCATCTGTCAGGGATGCTCTGACTTGGATTCCTGCCTTGAGCAGGGGGTTGGACTCGATGGCCTTGTAGGCCCCTTCCAGCCCTACTACTCTATGATTCTATGATCTGTGATTCTATGCGTTTCTGACGTGGCCCTGGGCGCTGGAGCGGCTGCCCCGCCATCCTGGCCGCCTGGCACGTACATCAGCTTGTTCACTGTGTCCTTGGGAAATTAACTTCTATGGGTTTATCAAAACTGCACAGAGAGGCGAAGGCGGCTCGCTGCGTTATTCCTTAAACGTTTTAAGAAGCCCATGAGACTCATTACAGTCCCTGTAGCAGAAAAATAGCTTTAATGATGTCTGTGATTAACAGCTTTTTAATAAAAACCTCCGCACCACGCCCCCTGCCTCAAAAGGGGAGAATGGAGGAGAGGGGGGAATTATCCTTGCGCATCTCCGGCAGGCCGGATTCGGCGGCTCTTGTGCACCAGGGCAACCGAGTCTGGTGGTGCCAATTGGGCTTTGCACAGGGCAAAATACTGATATTTAGCTATCAGTCATTACCACAAAATCCTGATCCTACTTAATAATTGCAGGGAAGGTTATTAAATAAAACACGCAGTTAAAACATTAGGCCAAGAAATCAGTTGTCCAATTATTAGCCACCTCATTCAAAACTTTGGCCTGATTCTCCCATCCCCTCAGAAATAGGGCCACTCTGCACATGGTAAGTGCATCTCCATCAGATAGGAAGCTGTGACTAATGTAGGTCAAGGACCATTCAGTCTGCCTAGGGAGGGGTGAAGGAGCGACAGTCAAGGTCGCCAGGCTTTTCCCAACATTGTCTCGCCGCTCATCTCGTGCCCAATCCTCTTTCACGCTTGCAATCACCACTTGCTCTGTGCGAACAGGAAACGTGCGCAAGTTGAGATTTGCACAATCTCCCCAAATTTGAGCAAATCTGCTTTGCGCAAATTTCCTCCAGGCAGTAAAGCGGGACTGAGTCAGTCTATTGGGGAAATTGGTGCACATTAGATTTGCACAAATCAAACTGGGAATCGGGAGTGAGATGAACGTGAGCATGTGTCTGACAATTTGCGAATATTTTTTGGCAGACCTGTGCATGAACTTGCATTCAGAGCTTCGAACAGGGCATACGCACATCTTTTGCGAGCTAAAATGAAATTCTTGTACATCCTTATCTGTACAGACAAAGGGCAGGACAAAAATACCCCTTCTCTGCTCATCGTCCCATGGGCACTGCAGCGCATAGCACATGACATCTTGAGCTTGGCCAGTGGCACAAACATGTGGCCAACCAGGTGACTACGGGAAGCCCACAAGCAGAGCATGAAGGTCAACAGCCCTCTCTGGCTCAGCAACTGGTGCATCAACTTTTAGAGCCATGTAAACTAGTGACCATCCCTCCATCTTGTGGCAGTGAGTTCTATAAATCCAGTATGCATTGTGCGTTTGCTTCGGGGTGCCGTGATTTTGACCTTCCCAAGACTACAGTGCATGAGACTTACAGAGGAAGAAGTGATTTGAGACCAAAGCCAGGTCTTGAAGGAGCTCATGCTAAAGCAGCCTTCCCCAACCCAGTGCCCTCCAAAAGTGTTGTCTGCAGTTCCTAGCATCCCCAGCCAGTTTGCTGCCTGGGATATATTGGGGATTGTAGTCCCAGAACAGCTGAAGGCACCAAGTTGGGGAAAGATTGCTAGGGGACCTTTTTCTGCTATTCCCCACCCAAAATAGCCTTGTATTCTTTTTTGTTCTGTGCAGCCATTTGAGTTTTTCTTATGCATTGTTTAAAGTACACCATCTCAGATACACTCGCAGGCAGGTTTTTAAGTTTGATGTTGAACTTAGAAATCTCGGCAGTACAGATCTGCAGCCTGCGCTCCTCCTTGCACACACTCCCCACCCCTCCGCCGGCATTTCACTGTGTCGCGTCTTGAATGAGTCCTATCAGCAGGAGGTTATATATATTATGTGCACACACACATATATACACCTCCACTCTCCTCCAAAAATGGAATCCAGCCATATAAATAAAATCTAACAGGAAGCCAAATGTCTTTTACCCTCTTGCTTCTGGGAAGAGGCTTCCTGGCTCTTAATAGATTTATTTATTGGGGTGTAAGGGTGTGCGAGGCCCTGCGGTGCTCCGCATTCCTTGTTGAAGGCAGCCTTCGCGGCCACCACTTGGCTGCTTCTGCTTTTTTTTATGATGGTACCAAGGAGCCGGTTTTGATTTCTTGCTACACCGTTTGACTGCAGAGACGATTTTGCAATGCGTAGAGTCAGCCGCCCGTTGGAGTCCTACAGACAGGAGCAGCTCCTGCACAGCAGCAGAACCATGAAGGGGTTGTAAGGCTATAATCTTGTGGCGTCTGACCTCGGGGTTCCTCAGAAGCCGTTCAAAGGTTCCCCAACGAGAAGACCGCGGGCAGCCCTGAACAACAGGCGGCCCATCATTCCTGATCTTCTCTCTCTTGGAGCACAAGAAGAGTCCAGCAGGATCAGGCAAGGGTTGATCCTGTTTTCCACAGTGGTCAACCAGATGCCTTCGGACAGTCCACCCGTGGAGCATAAGGGCAATCGGAGCCGTCTCCCACATCTGCTCCCCGTTCCATGTAGCCTTAGAATCATAGAATAGTAGGGTTGGAAGGGGCCTACAAGGCCATCGAGTCCAACCCCTGCCTTCATGATGAGTAGCCTCACAAGGAAGATGCTCCAGCCTCTTGATCAGTCTTGGTTGCCCTTCTCCAGCACCTTTTCCAGCTCGGCTGAGACGGTGCGTCCAAAGCTGTGTGCAGCATTGTGGTGCAGCACACCAACACCCTCAGGCCGACAGCTCTGCTCCCCCACAAAGGACCACCCAGGGCAAGGCAGGCGAGGAGGGCAGCAGCAGCAAACTCCATTCTCCTCCTGTAGTCGCACTAATGTAAGTGAGCTTAAAATGCAAAGCTGCACATGCTTGGAGTGTTGTAATTTTTTAGCAGGGTTGGCAGACCTTCTAACATAGATGGCATATGGAAGCCGTTGCGAAGGGACAGAAGCAGTTGGGAGGGCTCCTGCTCTGAAAGGTGGCCAGGAACTATTTTAAATAAATAAACGAAGCATGGAATGGTGGCAGGGGTGGGGGAGGAGAGAAATGCAATCCCGAAGGCCGTCTAAAGTGAGGAGGGCAGACGGCCATGAAATCCTGGGTCTACAATTACCCTGATGCACCACGGCCCATAGATGTGTGTGGCCATTTTGTTTTCAGTCCATTTCCTACGGATCCCTAGCAGGGACTTTGCCTTTTTCACAGCTGCTGCACGCTGGCTTGGCGTTCTCATGGAACTCTCCACCACGACCCCCAGAATCTCTTTCCTTGTTAACCCCTGCCAGTTTGGAGCCGAGCGGTGTATGTGTTGTATGAAACTGGGATCCCGGTGCCCAGAGTAAACAACAGGGTTTGTGCCCCCTCCCCAGCTGTCTCCCGGATGGCCCCAGTTACTTTGAGATCCCTTATTTGCATAGCCCAGCCCCTTATTTTTCATATTCTTGCCCTTGGTTCTGTTTCTTGGTCACACTGAAGTTGCAAAGGATTTGCAGCCAGGATTTGAACACAGACCTTCCTAGTTTGAGTCTAGACTCTGTATCAGCCTTCCCCAACCCGCTGTCCTCCGGATGTTTTAGACTACAACTCCCAGCATGGCCCAGCCAGCATGGCCAATGGTAAGGAATGATGACATGTATAGTCCAAAACATCTGGGGGGCACAAGGCTGCTCAGTCTACTAACCATTCTGGAGGCCTAGAATTTAATGCCATAATTATGACTTCTGAACTTTAGGCTGTGCAAGTAACCCCTTTATAGAGACGTTTGGGGGCCGTACATGCGTGGCATGCATATAGGGGTATCTGTAGACGTTTCTGTGCATGTCCCTGTTGTGCCTTTTATTGGTTTTCGTGAAATTCACCCAACTTCAGCTGAAGATGTGCTCCTCCTTTTCCTAAAGCTGCACCATCTGCTTTTGCTTTAGCTTGCCGATTCGCTGGTGCCCACAGAGATGAAGCCGGGCATTTCCTTGGCAACCGTTACGGCTCTTTTGCATACCAAGGACAACAAGCACGTGCTGCAGGTACAGTGTGGATACTGGGGAGGAAGGACAGGCACAGGCAGGGGGCGGAGGGAGGGGCTGGCTGGAGGAACTCCTCTTGCCCGGATTCCAGGGTTTCCCAATTGAACTGCAGCTGGAGTCACTAAATTCCAGTCAGACCCCTAGAATAAAGCATTTTTGGGCTGGCGCATGCAAAGGAAGTAGGATTCCTCAGCTGGTTGCATTTTGGAACAAACAGCAGGGAGCTGATACATTCCTGATACATTCAGCTGATCCGTGAGGGGGCTGGAGCCCCAGTCCCGGGTGCAGTGTCCGGAGAATAGAGAGGCATGACGGCCAGCAGCAGGCTTCTGGGGCATCATTCCCACTGAAGCGACTGCCCCTCCTTCCTTCCCTCCCTCTCGCAAATCTACCTTTCCTGGCAGCTCCCCCCAAAACCCCCTCAGCCTCAACCTGGCAAGAAGAGGAAGAGGGTGACAGACGACGTGCCAGAGCTGAAACCGATCAAGCCTCTCCTGAGCGGCTCCATCCCCGTGGACCAGTTGGTGCAGACACTGGAGAAGGTAACGGGGGGCTGTGCTGGGGGCTCCATCTGTCACTGAGCACTCGGTAGAGCAGGGCTGGACTGTGCCTCAGCCTTCCCAAACCTGGGGGCCTCCAGAGGTTTTGGACTACAACAACTCCCATCGCCCCTAGCCAACACAGCCAATGCTGAGGGATACAGTGGGAGCTGTAGGCCAAAACATCTGGAGGGCCACAAGATGCCCTGCCCTGCCCTGATGTAGCAGACCATTTGAATTCTAAACAGCTGATCCTGCAAATCAGGATATTGGGGGTGTATTCTATAGAGTGTGCGACTTCCAAGAACTCAGACCAGTGCCACTGAAGCTGCCAGTGGTGGCTCTGAACCTGCCCTCTGTGACCTCAGTGCCTAGGGAGCAGGGGCTGCCCCAAATGCAGGATGTCTGCTTTGTCCGATGGAACTGACGGGTCGCCCGTGCTGCCTCCAGTTTTGGAGGCCCTTGAGCACGGCACTCTCAGTGGGCCCCTCCTGCAGTGAGTCTCCCTCCTCGCCACCACGGTCACCAGCTGCAGTTGTGCCTCCTCCTCCTCTTTCTCATCAGGGCTACCCCTCGCCTCCTTGCCAGGCCGAGAGCCAGTGAGCAAGTGGGCCAAGGCATCTCCTCCCCGTCTCCAGCGAGTGGGCCGAGGCATCTCCTCCCCGTCCCCAGCGAGTGAGCCGAGGCATCTCCTCCCCGTCCCCAGCGAGTGAGCCGAGGCATCTCCTCCCCGTCTCCAGTGAGTGGGCCGAGGCATCTCCTCCCCGTCTCCAGCGAGTGGGCCGAGGCATCTCCTCCCCCTCTCCAGCGAGTGGGCCGAGGCATCTCCTCCCCCTCTCCAGCGAGTGGGCCGAGGCATCTCCTCCCCCTCTCCAGCGAGTGGGCCGAGGCATCTCCTCCCCCTCTCCAGCGAGTGAGCCGAGGCATCTCCTCCCCCTCTCCAGCGAGTGGGCCGAGGCATCTCCTCTCCGTCACCAGCGAGTGGGCCGAGGCATCTCCTCCCCATCCTCAGCACCCTTGTTGGGGCCAGAGCGAGAAGCAGGTGAACAGGCAGGCTGCAGTGGGGAAGGGGAGGAGCAAGGCCGGGGGCGCATGTTGCGGGGCCCTTGCTGGGGGTGGGCCCTTGGCACGTGCCCCACCACTCCTGCCCTTGGCGCAGCCCTGACGGGAGCCATGGAAAACTGAGCCAGCGTCTTTCTGCATAGCACCGCCTGGGTTCTGCTCCTTCATGCAATGTGATCGTGTGCCTGAATCTTGACCTGCGATGTGCAGGGTCATGAGCAGATGGCTATTGGCTCTTTCTATAGCTGCTTGAAGATTAACATTTATATCCCTGGCCCACACGTTGTACCAGGAATTCACCCCCCAAGTTTAGCGGATCGAAGGCATCACGTTCAGATGATGACGATGGCGCGAGTGTATGTGCCGCTTCCCGCAATGCTGGCTTTGGCACGCTGGTAACTCTCTCCTCTCTCGGCTTCAGCACGGCTTCAGTGACGTGAAAGTGGAGGACACCCCGAAGGGGCACATTGTGCTGTTCCAAGACGTAGAAACCCTCATTCGCATCGAGGAGGATTCGACCCACATCATGTGCGAAAGTGACGAGGCGCTCCGGGTCAAGCTCCAGGACCTCGTCCTCAAATTCCTACAGAAATTCTAGCTGCTGCCCTGCCGAAGTTCCCCTTTGTGCAAGAGGGAGAAGGCCCAGCAGCAAAGGAACTGGACTGTGACGAGGCCAGGAGCACAGAGTGGGAGCATTCGCAAGGAAACTGCTCTTCTCCGAAGTATGGTTGCCAGCTCTTTTCCCAGCGGAGGCTCCTGGGTCATTACACAACCAGGAAGAATTCAGCAGGCGCAGCTTTCCCCCTTCCTGAAACTACAGGAGCATGAGCTGCAGCTATTGATTTTTGCACTTCCGTAGAGGTGAGCAAGCGCAGTTGCCTCACTCCAGAAATGAGTTGGTTCACCCTGCTCCATAGTTATGCCTCTGTGTAAACATCCACAACACCAAAGTGCCCAAACTGTCATTCGTGCATCTGGCTCGGAGAGAGAAGGCACAGCCACTTCTGACATTTTGCTCCAGATGGGGCCTTTTCTCGTGGACACAGGCGGGCTGTCCTGTTCCGCACAAAGTGCACCTGGGTCTCTCACTCAAATCATTGGGGTCAATCTTTAGTTGTTTTGGGGGGGACATGATGGAAAGACCACAGTAAGAGGAAGTGCCAATGCTCTGCATTTCCGTTCTGCTCTGCCCCCCTCCTCAAATGGCTAAGAGAGGCTAATAATGTTTTTAAAGATGCATTTCGTTTCACTTTGTTTGTGATGGGGGCTTTCCCTTCAATTTCATTTGTTTTTTCAACTTTGTAATGCTGACTGGTTTGTTTAAAAAATAAAAACTAGAGACCTGGTCATAGGTGGTTGTTTTTTTCTTTTTTTAAAGGACCAACTATTTTATTTATTTATTTAAAACATTTCTTGGGCACCTTTTAGGGCAGAAGCAGATTTTTATAGATGATGTCACGGTGTCTTTATACCGTGTTTAGCACCATGGTATAAGGATTAACCAGACATTGAAAAGTGCTTTTGCAGATCAGAAGCACTAAACATACAAGTGGTATGAAAGGCAGAATAAATAACCTTGCACTCCCCAGCTTTTAAAATGTGTTTATATCAATTTCTACTCTGCGTTGTCAGAAAAACACAACTAAAACAGAAAATCATGGAATCATAGAATCATAGAATCATAGCATAGTAGGGTTGGAAGGGGCCTATAAGGCCGTCAAGTCCCACCCCCTGCTCAATGCAGGGATCCAGGTCAGAGCATCCCTGACAGATGGCTGTCCAGCCTCGTCTTGAACGCCTCCAGTGTGGGAGAGCCCACCACCTCCCCAGGTAATTGGTTCCATTGTCGTATTGCTCCAACAGTCAGGAAGTTTTTCTTCCTGAAAATCTGTAAAGATGAACATAATCTGTAAAGTGGGGGGTCAAAAGAACCCCGTGTGTGCAGGCAGCGGGACACTCCCCTTTTCCACCTCATTTTGATTAGGAATTGGAGTGAAAGGAACAGCTGGAGTTGCTGTAAACCTGATTCTGGCTGTGTGCTTGTGTCTATATCCCCGTGATACTTAATGAGTAGATCACAGATGATCAGGAAGACACTTCTGCTCTGATCCAGATAAGGAGATCTGGCCATGGAAGGAGGATTCTGCATACATAGCACTTGTCGGTCCATGAACCATGGATATAAATCGAATATGCATTGGAATGTGCATTGGAATACACATCCAGTTGGAGATAGCCACCTGCCCTGCGTTCAAATGCACATCTCCATCCTGCCACAACTGGTCGTGAGAAATACTGTTTGTATGCATGACAAGAGCTACGTAGCAGAGCAGAAGCTTCCACTGCCCTCTTCTCCAAGAAGAACATCCTCTCTGAAGTCCCCACTGCTCAGGGAAGAATCTGCGAGTTGCCCTGGCTTCCCAGACGCCTGTGCCCAGTGGAGAATACAGGACAGTAACATTCCAGTGCAGTGTTACCCTGAGAACGGCAGCCAGTGCAGATCTACTTATTGAAGATGGTAGCCTTGATTGATGGGCCACTGCCAGGATTTTGCCCCCGGAAGGTGAATTAAGAACCACTAACATCCCTGTGCTTGTCTTGTCAAGCCTTGGGCGGAGATTGCATGAAAGAGACCCAGGACAGATGTGGCATGGTGGGTCGGCCTCTTCAAGCCTGACCCTTGAAATGGCAAGCTGGAGGCCCTGCCCATAAGTAAACAGGCTCATGGCCTGTTCTGGAGGGAGTTGCTCTCCCTCTGAAAAATCAGGTCCGTTGCCTGGGGCTACTCTTAGAGCCATCACTGTTGCTGGAGGCCCAAGTGGCCATGGCGGCTCAGAGCACCTTTTGCCAGTTTTGGCTGGTTCATCTGGACAGGGATAGCTAATAACCTCACCGCCGGATTACTGCAGTGCGCTCTATGTGGGGCTGCCCTTCAGGCTGGCCAGAAGCTGGTGCTAGTGCAGAATGCAGCAGCTCTGCTGTTCTCAAGAGATGCCTCTTCTCAGCATCCCTCTCCCCTGCCGAGGGAACTGTGCTGGCTTCCTATCCGCTACCAGGCCAGGTCTAAGGTTTTGGAACTAGTGTACAAAGCCCTAAGCAACTTGGGACCAGGATACCTGAGAGAGCCCCTTCTCCCTTCCCAACCTGCCCAGTCGCTGACGTCATTAGAGGGCTCGTTCCTGGTGGTTCCACGTGGACCTGTGGCCCGAGTGGCACCCACCCATCGAAGCACCCTCAGTGTGGTGGCTCCATTCCTATGGAACTCCTGCCTTCTTATTTCAAGAAGCCTTCCTTGAGTGAGCAGACACTTTTTTACTGGTACTGTTTTTAAGAAACAAAATTTTTAATATGGTGTTTTATTCTTTTTATCTTTTATTGTTCACTCCTCTGGAATCTGTTTATATGTGGAGTGGTATATAAATGTCATGAGTAAGTAAGTAAATAAATAAATGTATTTGTGGATGTATTCTCCATCAAACGTCAATACAGAGCACCTGCCCATGACTAGACCTACTTTACTTCTAGCAGCAAGCTGCCAAGTCTTCTCACAAACAGACTGGATTGATTTCTCCCTTAATCAGCGCCTTTCCTGTGTGAGTGCTGCTCTTTGCATGTATGAGCACCAAATGCCCACCGAGTCCCCAAGGAACAAAAAAGGGCCCACATGCAAAAGAGACAATGCAGGAGAAATCAGGCAAAAATGAGCTGCCGTTGAGGGGCTCCGGGGCAGTCAGATCCTTACGCTCATCAGCCTTTCCTCATCCAAGGTGGCTTGCCAACGTAACGGCGGCATCTGCCTGCACCTTGGATTAATCACTTGCCTAATAACCTCACATTTCCCTCTGACTGTTTATAATATTTACAATTTCTAGGCTATAATTTATAGCGAGCGGCTGTCAGGGCTGAGCAATCCTTCATCGGCCAACTGTGGAAGTTTTGTTCCATCGGTAATTGATTGCTATCGTTTTCCAGCATCTCCTTTCCCTCCTGCATGCCATTCATTATTAACTGCTGGGCAAAAAAACAAACAAAAAGGAAAAAAATATCTGTGTAATTCCAAGTTTTAACATAGTTATTACAGAGCCCAGAGGATTATTGAGCAACTCCTGCCTCGAAGCAGGTTTTAAATGGGCTCTGGATGTGGTCATTTGCAAACAAGCTGTAAGCGTGTCTTGCAGGGCTGGCGTCAAGGGTAGGCACTGTTGGGCACATGCCAAGGGCCCACCCCCCAGCAGGGGCCCACTGACAAGAGCCCCCTGGAGTTGCTCCTCTTCACCCTTGCACCCTGCTTGTCCTCCTGCCCCTCACTGTCACTCAGACAAGGGTGGTGGTGAGAAGGAGCAGGAGATGCCGTGGCCTCCTTGCTCACCGGCTCTCTGCCTGCCAAGCAAGCAAGTGGCAGCAGTGATGAGAAAGGGGAGGAGGAGGATGAAGAGCAGCTGGGGACCACTATAGAGCAGCTGCTTTATAACAAGTCAGACTCTTGGTCCACCTAGCACTGTATGGCCTACACTGACTGGCAGCAGCTATCCAGGGCTCTCAGGCAGGAGTCTTTCCCAGGCCTACCTGGCAATACCAGGGACTGGACATGGGCACTTTTGCCCGCAAAGCAGGTGCCATTGAGCAATGGCTCTGGCCCAGATTCTGGCTTCCTGATATGCACTCCGGTTCTGCTTGTGGGCTTCCTATGGGCAGCTGGTTGGCCACTGTATGAACAGAATGCTGAGCTAGAGGGAGCCTTGGGCTCTTCTTATATACTTGCATCTGTTTGGCACGTCACCTGGCCCAGATTCCCAGCTTTCACTTTTTTTACAAAAGCAAGTTACTAGGCTTTATAGAACCAGTCGTGATTTCTTATTAAGGGCAGGCGGGCAGGGCAGGGCACAAACGCACACACACCGCACCCGGAACCCTTAACTGTGTCCCGCCACTCACTCGCCCCCCCCATCCCCCAAGCAGCCACCAAGTTACAAAGTTAGAAGACAAAATATGGGGGCAGTATTCTGGCCAGCCACTGCTGCTGTTGTTTTAAAAACAAGCCCTCTCCCATCATCCACTGTAGCCACTGAGGGGCGTTATAGCTAAGGTTGATATTTAAGGGAAGCAGTGATATCCTTGAAAAGGAGAAGAATTTCAGGCAGCACATTTATTAGGGCCAAGCAAAATGTCACAGAATGGCGAGCAAGCTTTGGAGTTCTCCAGAACTCTTCATCAAGCTAGATGTTAAACAAAGCAAAGGGGTGGGGGAGAAAGTTGGCTGGATGGTAAAGATGTGGAGCCTGCAATATTTGATATCCATAGAGAAAGGAAAATATCAGCCACAGTTCAGTTGTCTGAAGTTAAAACATAGAACCATAGAATCACAGAATAGTAGGGTTGGAAGGGGCCTATAAGACCATCGAGTCCAACCCCCTGCTCAATGCAGGGATCCAAGTCAGAGCATCCCTGGCAGATGGCTGTCCAGCCTCGTCTTGAATGCCTCCAGTATGGGAGAGCCCACCGCCTCCCTAGGTCATGGGTTCCACTGTCATATTGCTCTAACAGGACGTTTCTCCTGATGTTCAGCCGGAATCTGGCTTCCTGTCACTTGAGCCCATTCTTCCGTGTCCTGCACTCTGGGATGTTCAAGAAGAGATCTTGGCCTTCCTCTCTGTGACAACCTTTCAAGGACTTGAAGAGCACTATCCTATCTCCCCTCAGTCTTCTCTTCTCAAGGCTAAACAGGCCCAGTTCTTTCAGTCTCTCCTCACAGGGCTTTGATTCCAGGACATCCTAGGTCTGAACCTATCATTTTTTTCTCCCTGGAGACAGAAATGAGAGCTGCCTATAGAAAACAACAGACAAATCTAGGACTTTTGCATATCTGTGATTGAGCAGCTACATGCTCTCTCACCAAACAAAAGGGAGCAACAGAGACAGAAGTATATGCTCATCCTAACTCCAGTCTTATGTTGATTTTTTTCCTTCTGTTTTTTTTACACTTCAAACGTTGTTTAAAATGGCCCTGCAAATGCCAATACAATCGATTCTCACCATTCTACAGATCAGGAGGAATAAAGTCACAGTACTTACCGGGAAGAGATGATCCAGATGCTGGATTAGATGGACCTTGGTCTGATCCACCACGGCATATTGTATGTTCACTATTGGGGGCTGTGCCTGGAAAAGCATGGTTTGCAACAGCCCTGCAATGTAGCACACTATTAGTAGTAGAGATTAGAGGTGGGTCTGAGGCTGGTTTGGATTTTCAGCCCAAACTCCCCTATACAGAAGATACCTCAGGTTGCAGCAACACTCAGTCTAGTTCAATTGCCCCACTCACACGCCCTCCCATCCCAAATCCAGTGCTCAATTGTATGCAAGTCAGTTGAGAACAAGTCACTTTTACATTTTAAAAAACTTTTTAAAAATTATGCAAAATTAGTATAAAAATTGTTTAACTAACAAATAATTTGCACATTGTGTTGCCTGGATTTCTACACTTGAAATATGGCACCCCTACTGTGCGGTGGATTGGGCCCTTTGTTTGTCAGTTGCTCATCTCTGTACTATTTGTCACCAAAGAGAGAGACATGCAGGAATATTGCCCCTGAGGCTCTTATACAGTCTAGGCACAATTAGATAGTACCGAAATGCCGCAAGCCCCATAGAGAGAAGTTCAAGGGCCCTGCAGCCCGGGCATGGCAATTGCTTTACAGGGCATGAGAAGAAAAGCCATTATTCCTTGCAACAGCTGGCGACGCAAGTTACTTGTCCATCACATTTATGCTAAATTGAAGTAACACAGATGCAAACAAATTGGAACAGCAAGGGGCCAGAGACCTTCCCTGTGGAGAAGCGACGCACAAAAGCCGATGTCTGAAATCAGGAACAAATTTCCCACTGGGGCCCACAGCAAGAACCTGCAATGAGTTGGTAAGCACGGCACACAGTGAGTGAGCAGAGGCGAGGGGCAGAGAGGCTCCCTTGACAGTCACCTCTTTCCCCACCCCAGTCCCCTGGCCACACCGTTCCAAACTTTCCTGGGTCTGCGCTTCCTCCAGAATCTTACTCCAAATACTAAACATGTTTTTCCTCACTTTTCATCGAGTCCAGCCCCCTGCTGAATGCAGGAATCCAGTTCAAAGCATCCCTGACAGGTGCTTTCCAGCTTCATCTTGAATGCCTCCAGCATGGGAGAGACCACCACCTGAGCCCATTATTCCATGCACAGAAATGCAGTATTTAGTTTCCTGGCAATCTCAGCTTGTTATGAGAAACAAGATTCTAGCCCTCATGAGCACAGTGTGGGGATGCTGTCATGCCTCAGAAACCAGAGGCAGCGCTGAATAGGATCCCCAGTGCTTGGGGAGGTTTTCATCGAATCATTGAATCATCGAATAGTAGGGTTGGAAGGGGCCTACAAGGCCATCAAGTCCAACCCCCTGCTCAATGCAGGAATCCAAGTCAGAGGATCCCTGACAGATGGCTGTCCAGCCTCGACTTGAATGCCTCGGGTGTGGGAGAGCCCACCACCTCCCTAGGTCATGGGTTCCATTGTCGTATTGCTCTAACAGTCAGGAAGTTTTTCCTGATGTTCAGCCGGAATCTGGCTTCCTGTCACTTGAGCCCATTCTTCCATGTCCTGCACTCTGGGATGATCGAGAAGAGATCCTGGCCTTCCTCTCTGTGACAACCTTTCAAGGACTTGCAGAGCGCTATCATATCTCCCCTCAGTCTTCTCTTCTTAAGGCTAAACAGGCCCAGTTCCTTCAGTCTTTCTTCACAGGGCTTTGTTTCCAGTCCCCTGATCATCTTTGTTGCCCTTCTCTAAACCTTCTCGAGTTTGTCTGCATCCTTCTTAAAGTGTGGTGCCCAGAACTGGACACAGTACTCCAGATGAGGTCTAACCAGTGCTGAGTAGAGGGGAACTAGTACTTCCTGGGATTTGGAAGCTATGCTTCTATTAATGCAGCCCAAAATAGCATTGGCCTTTTTTGCAGCCATATCACATTGTTGGCTCATATTCAGCTTGTGATCTACCACAATTCCAAGATCCTTCTCGCTTGTAGTGTTGTTGAGCCACGTATCCCCCATCTTGTAACTGTGCATTTGGTTTCTTTTTCCTAGGTGCAGAACTTGGCATTTATCCCTATGAAATGTCATTCTGTTGTTTTCTGCCCAGCGCTCCGGTCTATCCAGATCACTTTGAATTTTGTTTCTGTCTTCCAAAGTATTAGCTAACACCTGCCCAATTTGGTGTCACTTGCAAATGTGATCAGCATTCCCTGCACCTCCTCCTCCAAGTCATTAATACAAATGTGGAAGAGCACTGGGCCCAGGACTGAGCCCTGCGGTACCCCACTCGTTACCTCTCCCCAGTTGGAGAAGATCCCATTGATAAGCGCTCTTGGAGTCCGATCCTGTAGCCAACTGTGGATCCAGGGGATCGTTGTTTCATCTAGCCCACTTTGAGCTAGTTTGCTCATCAGGAGATCATGGGGCACTTTGTCGAAAGCTTTGCTGAAGTCGAGGTATATGATGTCCACAGCATTCCCACAGTCCAGAAGGGAGGTTACTTGATCAAAAAATGAGATCCGATTCGTCTGGCAGGATTTGTTCTTGACAAATCCATGTTTTGGTGCCCTGCTCCTCTACATGACAAGCAGAAGCAGGAAAATATATATCCAAATTATGCAATTGCATGGCATAACACAGAGCACAGGGTTCTGCTACAGTTTTGATTTAGTTTTTCTTTTATTTTTTTTAGGGCAAAGTACACCACATCCTGCTTTAGGGCCATACCTTATTCCCTTAGGAAACTATTGCATGCCTTACAGAGAGTCCACAATCCTTTTGATTCACAAAATGCTTTACAACCTCCTTGACCTTTTCAGGTGAAGTCACCACCACACCACTACAGATGAGGAACTGAGGCTTAGAGGGGACAAAGGCCACCCAGCGAGTCCATGGCCAAGGGAATGTTGGGTGCTTGAACCTTGGTCTCCAAGATGAACAGTGCCCATTTAAGCTTGCAGGACAGACGCATCCAAACTAACAGGCTGCCTTTACATTAAAGAAGAAATCCGCAGTCCTCCCGTCGTGGAGCCTTTCCGTGTTTACTGCGGGCTCCCAGACAGCGACCACGGGATTGCTGGGACCAGAAGCGCTTAATTTCAAGCTTCCACAGAACTCAATGACACAGCGCCATCTAGTGGCTGCTTTAGAAGCATAACAATCCGAGATCTTTTGATACCTCATTTCCTCATTTCTCATTTCCTCCGGTTGTTTTTAACATGGAATAACCAGGAAATACCCCTGGATGTGCCCTGGAGGTTGACGACGTCATGAACAGGACCCGCAAACTTCCGTGAGTGAGCAATCTCAACAGCAGGATAAAAGCTCTGTCTGAAGAAGCCCACAGTGACATAAGAGTATGAAGGACTGTTGTTCTACTCAAAACGGAATGACAGGATTAGGCCTGGTGCCCCCAAGGCAGGACCTGCAGGTGCCACTGCATCCATGAGGCTGTGCTGAGGCACCTGCCAGCTCTCACTGCCTCCTGCTGCCCCCCCCCCCAGAATGCAAGTGAATGGACCTACTTCTCCATTCAATTGGATTGGGGGGGGGGGAGGCAGGTCAGCTGTGCTGTCAAGAAACAGTGGGGGGGGGGAGAAGCCCCATAGAGTACCATTGGGGCAACAGGGCTCTTGGCAGGCATGAGCTTCTCCCAAGCCATTTTCCAGAAATGCAGCTTCCCCTCTCCCATGCAAGTGAATGGAGAAATGACTCCAGTCACTTGATGGGGAGAGGGGCAGGGAGCTGCACTGCTGAAAAATGGCTGGGAGGGGGGGATTCCACCCGCTGCCAAGGAAGTGTGTGTGTGTTTTCTCTGCATCTGTGTTTTTTTCCCTTCAGCCCTCCCCTCTCTCTCACACACAGACACAACACCCAGCAGTTTGTGCCCTACCACAACCCCATTCTGAGCATTCACAAATATGCAGCAGAAGCTTCTGCCAGGCTTCGTCTCGCAGGGCTTGGCCACGCCGAACATGAGTGTGTCTGTGCCATTTTAAGCCCTGCTCCAGTGGGAAGGGTCGACCCCTCCCAATCGGTCCTTTAGATGACGCAGAGAACTCCTCTCCAGCGATGTCGACCTTATTTGGAATATAACCATCTGGTCTTTATTTAAAAGAACAAAGGATGCTTAGCTGGCAAATAAACTTGCTTAAAATAAACAATGTGATTGCAAACCAGCGTAATCTCAGCCTGCATTGCTCAGCCCCCTCTTGCCTGAGTTGCCTGCAAAGCATCCGTGTGGATGTCAAAGATTATATTAACTGAGAGCATTACATTAAATGCCAGCTTCACTCCAAGGAGGTAATTTATGATCCATTTTTAATTTAAGGTCTGTTTTTCCCTACCCCATCCCCTTTTCTTTGGAGCTCGAAAGGAGGGTGGGTTGCGTGGATGCATGCAGCAGGCAGCTAGAACCGCATGTACACCATGAGTGGACCCTGTTGTCTTTGTCACGGACCGAGGCTAGCTTCAGACCTTGGAGGAAGACTCACCATCTGCACAATTATGTCAACAGAGCTACTCGATCATGTTCATGTTTTACAAGGCCCGCTGACTGCCGACCATGCTCTCTACACCAGCTTTCCTCAACCTGGCACCCTCCAGTTGTGTTGGACTACAGCTCCCATAATCCCCACCAACATGTTTTTGCCTGGTTGGTGTAGAGCAGATATTAATGAAGTACTATGAAGATTAGAAAAGGCCATATCAATGTTAAATAGCATTACTGTCTCCTTTTGAACCATTGTGCCCTAAAAGTAACTGTGAGGTCTCTTGGGTATCCTGCTTCTGTAAAAAATTAAAATAACCTCCATGGACCCAACAGACACAACCCTCTTTTGCCATGACTGTTGATCTACAATGAACACTTGCAATGTGGTCAATTGATTCACATTTTTGAAAACCCTGATACTACTATCAGAGGATGCTTCAATTACGCGCAAAAGACCATTGTATCTATAGAGAAATCTAGATTAGGTGGGTCACGGAATAATGGTAACTGATTGACCCTCCTCATAGATATTACAACCATGAAGGGCACAATCCTGTGTGTGTTTGGACAGAAAAAAGTCCTACAGCTCCCAGCATTCCCCAGCCAGCATAGCTGGATTATAGGACTTTTTTCTGTCTAAACGCGCATAGGATTGCACCCTAAAAAGATGGTTTTCAGAGTTGTGTGCTTCATTTGATGTAGCTGGTGTCTAAAAAGGGGTGGTGTCTCCCCCCCCCCTCCCTGGCAATCTTGAGAGAGGATCAGAGTCAGATGTCTGTGGAGATACCTATCATTGTGCAGGCAGATACAAATCAAGAAAACCTTTAAAAAACTGTTAGACCAAAGAATTGCAGGGGGCTGGGGAACAGAGAATAATGTACATGCTTTCGAACGTATGAAAGTAGATGACCAGTTAAAAGCAGTTTAGGTGAACAGAAATATAACCCTTCCAGTGTGGTGTAGTGGTGAGAGTGCTGGACTGGGAGCTGGGAGATCTGGGTTCTAGTCCCCACTCAACCATGGAAGCTCATTGGGTGGCTTTGGGCCCGTCAGAGACTCTCAGCCCAACCTACCTCACAGGGTTGTTGTTGTGAGGATAAAACAGAGAGGAGGAGGATAATGTAAGCCGCCTTGGGTTCCTTGCAAGAGGAAAAAAGGCGGGATATAAATGCAATCAATCAATCAATCAATATAACCCTTCTTCAAATGTAACAAATAAGGTATTGCAAAAACAATGTTTCCACTATGAATATACAACTTTGGTTCCTTCGCCCCAGGATTACTTCATAGAATGGTTCTCAATACAAGTGATGAATCCACTCTAAATTCCTTAAGCCTTTATCCTCCAAACCATTCAATGGCCATGCTGACTGGGTGTGATGGGAGTTGTAGTCTGACATATCTGGAGGGCACCAGATTGGGAGAAGGCTGGAGTACGGATTGCAATGTGAATTACGTAAAGCTTGTCCTTTCTCCAAAATTAGGTCTGGTTGTAGAGGAATATATTTATTTGAAATTACTTTTAGGTCACCCTTAAAGACGGAAGACTAAAAGCTCCCCTGCCTTCTTGATTATTTCAGCAACACCGGAAACCATCCCTACTGATGCAAAGATGGGTTAATCAGGATACATCCGTCCCATTTGCTAACACTTCTTCACTCCCACACAGCATTGTGAATCGCCTTGCTGTTTTCTTGCAAAGGCATCTCCTGCTGAACAGAACCATTTGACACTTTGCACCGAGACTCTGCAGTTGCAAAAAAAATCTCTTTGAGGGCTGGTTTGATCCTCTCCCCCTCCCCTCTCCGTAGTGCTGGAGAAGTTCCATCGCTACAGACAAATGCAGCAACCACTCATGTTTAATACTCCTCTCTCTTAAAAATTGGCTGTCTTGTTTTCAGGTTCCAGGATATGCACTTGGACTGGAATTTTTTTTTCTTCTCTGTAGAGATTAACCACGAAACAAACAAACCATAAGTAGCTGTGTTGGACCATTAGAAAACCCCCCAAAGCCAAAGTGGAATACCTTCCACAAAGTGGAAAATATCACAAAATCCCAGACATGGACCCACCTCCTGGCAAGACAGAACTACTTACCTTGACAGAAAAGGGGCCGATGACATCAGACCTTACAACCCATAACTCTCTAGACGAGGTGTGAAACAGCCTCTTTCGTTATCCAACGTTTTATTTTTTGGTCCTGTGCACTGTTCTTCTGATGGCAGAAATTCTGATGGTGGATTTGTCGTTTCTCACCTCAATCTAGAAAATGCCATCATTTCTGCAGCCGAACACCTCTTTCCCCATTCCATCCCCAGCTCAAAACTCCGCATGTGCGTGTGCGCGCACATACTCGTCTCCTCCAGGTCCTGTTGGGAAACCTTCAGAGGGGTGTCTGTGTTCACCTGTTCCAGCAAAACCTGCTGTTTGGAATTGCTGCAACGGTTAAAGCCACCCATCCTGGGAGTCTTGGAATGTTTTCTTTAAGGGGCTGCCTTGGGCATTTAATGAAAAGCTGAATCCAAGAGCATCTCTCTAGAGTTCTTTCCTATGAAACGTGCCTTTGCAAAAACTCCTGTGAACTGCATTCGCTCTGCCAGCGACAGATGAGTCTGTTTATCAGTAATCGGAGTTCTTTTGCTGCCTGCTTGGTGTAATTTATTTCTTGCAGTCTCACTCTCCATGTCCCTGACCAATAAGCAATTGCAGAGATATGGGTACAACGGAAGGTAGCATCCTCTTAGGTACACTGCAACACACTTCAGGGACTCCTGGGAGGCGGCCGAAATTGCAAAGGGCAGAACAATATTTTCTACCGACATGAAAGCAGATAGACAGATGTACTGTGGCGAACTGCAAGAGACACTTGGATGTATTCTAGCCATTGCCAGTCAGATGGTAGACAATACCAAGCAAGACAATCTGACTCTGTATAAGGCAGTTCCCTATGTTACTTCCCAAAAGTCTATAGTAGACTTTTAGGCCGCTGCCAGCGAGATCACATCACTCCAGTGCTGAAGGAGTTGCACTGGTTACCAGTTGTTTTCTGGGCCAAATTCAAGGTGTTGGTTTTGACCTTTAAAACCCTACATGGTTCCAGCCCAGCCTACCTCAAGGAGCACCTCCAGCAGCACCAGAGAGGCCGCTTAACAAGATCAGCCTCGGATGGCCTTCTCTCTGTCCCATCAGCCAGGACAGCTAGGCTGGTGAGGACGAGGGAGAGGGCCTTCTCTGTGGTGTCCCCCACTCTGTGGAACTCTCTCCCTAGGGAACTCTGCCATGCCCCCTCTTTAATGAGCTTCTGCCACGCATTAAAAACGTGGTTGTTCAGGGAGGCATTTGGGGTGGGTAAGGGTATTCTTAGAAATACGTTTTTAATGTAGAATTTTATTGTTTTAAACTGTTTCTATTGTTGTACATCACCCAGAGTGGCCGGGTGACCAGCCAGATGGACAATAAATAAATAAATAAATAAATAAATGTATCCTTTTAACTTGGTATCTGAGAATTTTCACAATTACTATTGCTATTACCACTGCTACCACCCCCACCACCACTGTAGTAGTAGAAGTCGTAGTCGTAATAAATAAATAAATAGATAGAATAAAGAGAGAACTGCAATGGCTCAACGATGTTCTGAGACCATTTCGGATTAAGCAGCACGGTCAATGTTGGGCAGATGTGGCACCACCGGCACGAGCCTGGCGGTAAGGTCTCGTCCAGCACGATGCGCATGGGCCCAGCACTCCTGGCCTCGCCTCCATAGAGAGCTTCCTTCCACCACAGGAGGCAAACAGTGGGACAGACATGTTCAAGTTAACCTCCGAGTTTATTTTGTCCTTTTACAAAACTCAACATATGAATATTGTGCTCGTGTCAGGGTTGTCGATCCCTCCCTCCCACTCTTTGTTTTTTAAACCACCATTTAAAATTTGGTGCTCACAGAGCTTTTAAACATGTCCCTCGCGGCAGGGGATGCAGGGCCAGTGACGGATGTTGGGAGCTGGGGGTGGCGGGGAACAGAGATAAAATGGGAGGTGAGCACCACACACTGTCAGCTGTTGGGATTCCAGAATGCACTGGAACAGGAGCCCCCCCCCTTGACACAGCCCCCACATCTTCCCATCATCTCCAAGAGACAAAAAGCAGAACTGCCATTTTGACAGAGAATAAAGAATATGGCAGAATTGCGGGTGGAATGTTATTAATATGGATGTTGCAGGTGTGGGGAAACCCAGCGGTTTGCTTCAAGCACAGGGGAAAGGGAGATTCGCACAACCACTTCCTTCTCCTCTTGTCATGATCACTGGAAACACCTTCTAGCGAGGACTGTGGAACGACCAGCCCGAAGGAAGGCTCTGATCATCAACAGGACCGTTTCCCCTGGCAGAAGAACGAGCAGGGGACGGCCTAGCCAGACTCCACCTTAGCCTGCAAACATATTTGGTAAAAGTCATGATTTGGACTAGTCATAAAATCAAGGTGATGAGGAACACAATCCCAGTAGATACTTTAAAAATCTCAAATGCACCCATTTTTAAGGTAGCTGATACCATTTGAAAGGGCATGCGTGCCCATGCGCTTGAACTGTACACTCATCAAGCGAAAAGTGGAGCCTCCGCTCGGTGAGCACCAAGAGGGAAAGAGCGTGGCTGGATCCACGCCTGTATCTACTGCGGGCCCAAACTGGCTTTGCTGCAACCAGCACAGCAAAGGCAGAGCAGGATGAGGAATCGCTGTGGCAGCAGAAACACAGTACCGTTAGAGTAGGCATGAGCTCAACATGTAACAGAGGTGAAAATGCATTAGGGAAACAAGTGGCAGTGCTCGGCCCAGCAGGCAGGTGAGTAACTCAGGATGCAATGCTATGCATGTTTAGACAGAAAAAAGGCCTACAACTCCCAGCATTCCCCAGCCAACGTGCTGGCTGGGGAATGCTGGGAGTTGCAGGACTTTTTTCTGCCTAAACATACATAGGATTGTGCCCTTATGGAAGTACCTTGATGCTGGCGGAGGCTGGTGACTCCAATGTCAGTGGGGTAGTGCATCCGCTCTGGGTTTCAGTCAGAACCAGTCAGAACTGGTTCTGCTTGATGCTTTTTCCCAGCTAGAGTGAAGCAAGATGCCAGATGAGGATGCTAAGAGTTGCAGTCCAAGGCATCTGGTGGGAACCAGGCTGGAGAAGGCGGGTGTGGTGACTGTAGAATGGGACTGTTAGCTTTGATGGATGGCAAGCGAATGCGGGTATTTTATCATCCCCTTTCTCACGGAGAAAAAGAAGAACTGAAGTGAAGCAGGAGGGGAGGGGGAAATCAGCAAACAGCTGCACTTGGTTTTCTAGTTTGGCAAAGACTTCATTGGTGGCCTGTGAACACATGCTGGAGGGAGCACCTTTGAGAAGCGGCACCCCGTGGGCTGAAAGCACGATGGGGTAAATGTTCTCAAGGACGGTGGCAAGCCGTGTCCCATGCTGGGTGCCTAGCAGCTCCCCAAAGGCATTTTTTGTGTGTGTATCTTGGGGAGAGATGTCCCGAGGACAGGCGTGGTCTGCAGGGCTGCTGACAGAGAATGGATTTCGGGCACCTTTCATCAGCAAGCGAAGGACACCTTTTGCCTGAAAGACAGCACAGACCCCTGAGCCCATAAAGGAGGACAAGAAAGCTGTGTGTGTGCACGTGTGCGTGCACACATGCTTGTGTCAGAGAGAATTGTGACAGAATCACTAAGAGGCCACATCAAAAGGATTAAAGCAGCAACACCCCCACATACCCCTTTTGCAGTAAACCTCCTTTTAAAGGGTTGCGGAGTGCAGCCCCGTCGCATCACCATTGCTTTCACACACAAGACAAACATTTTCCACAAGGCTGGCGGATGTGTAGTCCAGCTGCTGGACTGCAACTCACAAGAGTCCCTGCCAGCATAGCCAACAGTGAGGGACGACAGGAGTTGCAGTCCCACAAGGACCGGAGAACAGCACGCTCCCCTTCCCAGGGCTAAGTAACGCGAAGTCTTTTGAGCCAAGACTTCCAGAGGGCAGCAAAGTTTCACCAAGGTTCACATGGGCTGGGAAAGAAGAAACAGCGTTGGGGAGGAGAGAGCAGGAGAAGGGGCTCCAGGCGTTTTCACGCACACACCCCCGCAAGGCATCGGCAGTCGGAAAAGCACCACTGGGCTGGAACGGGGTGTGCAGATGAGCCTTCCCCAACCTAGCGTGCTCCAGATGTGCTGTACTGCACAACTCCCAGAATTCCCGGAATTATGGGAGTTGCAGTACGAAGCATCTGGAGGAAGCTATTTGGGGGAAAGCTGCTGTACACCGACTGTGAAGTCACCATGGAAGGGGGCTGCAGTGTAATCCATCAGCAGGCACGTGGGACAGGCAGGCGGCTGGTCCTGGAGGAGGGACTCTGCTCCACCACGGTACAGGCGGATGCTTGCCAGCAGCAGCGAGCGCCTTAGCAGCCACAGCATGGGGAAAGGAGCAGAGGAGTTTTCCAAAGGAAGAATCCACCATTTCCTCCGTGAAATCCCAATCAAATCTTAAGCATGACAGACCAAGTAGCAAGCATCTAAGGGCCTCTGGGGGCCACCCCCCACCCTCCCAGAGCACACGGGGTCATCCAGGAGTATGGGGCTTCCTTGGGTCTCTCCTTCTCCCCAAGCAAAATATGGGCCGGGTACAAAACAAAAATAACCCCCCCTCCCCGCCCTGTCGAAAAAAATAGAAAGCCTTGCAAGGCATATCTAAAACACTTCCATTTTAAATAATTAATATTTTAAAAACCCCAGCTCTGCCCTTGGATAGCTCACTAGCTGGGGAACTAAGCAAAGTCTCTGTTTCCCACCCACCCCCAGTATGCGATTCCCGGCAGAGTCTGTAAATGGGACCCCGCGCCATACAGGTCCGGTGGGGCTCGCGCGGATGAGGAATCCATGACTGCGTCCCTACTTGGGCAGAGAGAAAGAAGCGCCTGTTCCGGGGAGGGGGGGTCTCGAAGGCACCTTCCTTGCCCCCTGGCACATTCTGGACGTCTGCAGCCAAGGCCTCCAAGACTAGATGAACTTGAAACATTTCGTCTTGTCGTGGGGCAGCCGGGTCTTGAAGAGGACCGAGTCCACACGGAACTGGGTGTACAGCAAGGGCATGTAGCCGTAGACTCTGACAAAGAAGTTGATGCACTTGTGCCGCTCGTGGAAGTGGGAGTCGTCGTGGGAAAGGGCCTGAGGGCAGCCAGGGCAACGGAAAGTCCAGCGGGAAGTCACCTGGGCACAAGGGAGCAGGAAAGAGGGTCAACCAGGAGGAGGACGGAGTCCCTGAGCGCACCCCAACCGAGCTAAGCAGCAGCTCACGCAAGCAGATTCAGTGGCCCAAAGTTTAAAGCTGAGGAAAGGACCCTCCCGTTGTGATCTTCCAGACAACGAATTTCCCCGCCATTCGCTCTAAGCGAAGAAGTCCTGAGCAGGTCAGGCACAAGAGCCAGGATTCAAAGAACTACTCCAGGCCCCACTCAAAGGCTCGTGATGAGTGCCTGGTGGGACGCTTCTGACTTTAGGGCTATGAAAAGCAAATGCACCCCCCTCCCATGAGTGGTGTCCCAGCCTCCTTTGGAAAGTCACAAAAGCAAAAACAAAGGGAGCCGTGCTGGGCCACGAGAAAGAAATCCAACATCCACAGTTGAGCAATACTTTTATTAGGACCAATCCGAATTCCACAAAATGGTGCAGGCTTTTGAGTTCTTCAGAACTTTCAGTCAGGCTAGGTGGTACAAGAGGAATTGTTCTGGAGAACTCAGAAGTTTGCACCATTTTGTGGACTTTGAACCGGTCCTAATAAAGGTTATGCCCAACTCTGGGTTTTGGATCCTTTGGAAATGGTTTACCTCTAGGGTGCGGGGCGGGTGAGAAAGGGCTGATGGCTCTACGGTCTCCTCCATCTCCAGAGCAGCTCCAGAATTCTTTTAAGAGTGTGGACCAGGCCTACATGGGCAACCTTGGATGTGATGAATGGAAAAGGCAGCCAGGCTCCGAGCTGGCCACAGACCAACTGAATCAGCTAAGCGGCCGGCTTTGCTGACATGCCAGCCTCGATGCTGCCGCCCCGGCACCCAGGGCCTCCCCACCCCTGTGCATGTATCAACCAAGCTCTCCCAAGCTGGCTGCCTGCTGCTGCAGCTCTGCTGGGGAGAATGGGATGGTCCTGTTTCTCAAAAGCTTCTGGCTTCTCTTGCCCCTCCTCAGGAGTGTACGTGGGCACACACATACTGAAGCTGTGGCGGGGGGGAGATGCATTGCCCTGATGGTGACTCCCGGAAGCCAAGGGATCGCCTCCCCCTGCCCGGTAATTGCCCTTTCCCGAGAAGACTCGTGTTTAGCGAAGGGAGACAACACGCCTGGCGGTGACCTCACAGACACTCCAGTGCGCCCAGCTCCAGTGCCAAGCCTCTTCTTCTTGCCCGCTCAGGCTGCAGAGCAGCCCTCAAAGGTCAAAGCAGTTACCCAAGCTGACCGAAAGACTTTGCTGGAGAGGAAGGTCAGCGATGACACTGTTGAATGAAAAGGGTTCTGAAGATGCAGCCTGACCCCATGCTTTGGGGACCCTGACCCCCACACCAAGGGCAGCGTGTACCCTGACCAATTCCCCTCCCTGTCCCCAGTCCAAATAAGACTCCAAGGAAGCTCGGGGCTGTTCTCAGGATTGTGCAAATTAACAACATCTACCCGTTCTGGTAATTTTAGAAATATGATGTTTTTAATGTAGAATTTTATTGTTTTAAACTGTTTTTTATTGTTGTACATCGCCCAGAGTGGCTGGGTGACCAGCCAGATGGGCGATTAATAAATAAATAAATAAATAAATAAATAAAACAAAGCTGCATGAAAGGTCAGTATAATTACACCCATATTGCAGATGGAGGGGGAGTGAGCTCAATAGAGAGCAGCTTGCTTAAGGCCAGCCAGTGAGTTAGTTCATGGCAGGGCTGAGATTTGAATCAGGGACATCTTAATGCGTAGCTCAGTCTCTTAGCCACTATCACCAGAGGTGATGCGCAAAGAGATCAAAGATAGGTAAGATGAAGAAGAAGGCAAGGAAAAGCTGTCGCCAGGAAACTAGAGGCATGGAACTGTGCAGGGCAGAGGAGCCACTTACTAGTCTTGCTCAGACAACCTGGGAGGTTGAGAGGGGAGGCAAAGTTGATGAATTTGCTACTAGAAAAGGGAGGAGGAGGAGGAGGAGGAGGAGGAGAAGCTGTAATACCAAAGAGCTAATGGTCCATCATTGTTGACAGGAAGGTTGAAGAATTCCTGCCCCTATGAGTAGTGTCCCAAATTGTTATCCATTTGTCCCACTGAATCCAATGGGAGACACTGAGAACCATATGCAAATGTATGTACATACACCCTTTATTCTATTATTTATATACTTACTATCTACATTTCTATACCACCCAAAAGCCAGAACTCTCTGGGCAGTTCACAAAATAGAGGTAAAAAATGATGTTTTTATATAATGGAGGAATTAAAATGCCTGGGGGAATCAATCACTGTTCTTTGTATTGCGTTCTTTCTATGGAGAGCTCGGGGCAGCTCCCTGTGGCCTTCCATTTCAAGGTGCATCCCTGTTTAATGATGCTGCTCCTACAGAATTAGGTACTCCCAACATCTGCTGAGAAAGAGGGAGGGAAGATGGGATGCAAAGAAGAAATATGTATGCACAGCAGAAGGCTTCATCTGTAGCCAGAGGGGTCTTTCCCAACTATTTTGCAGCTGTGGCTCCCATAGCTGGAGAGGCAAGATGCAAATTGGGAAGAGTTATAGCAAAATTGGGAAGCAACACTCCACGGCTCCCCTGTGTGTGCACACTCCTCCTTTGGATCCTGGCCAAAGTCAGGGATGAAGTGTCAAAAGATGTTTTAACAGGTGTGAACTGGGAGTGAGAATCTGAAACCAATGACGTTGGTTTTCAGTCCCCCTGCCCTGCATTCCTCCTGGCTTTTCAGTCTTAAAACCTTTTAGCAGTTAATGGATCCTTTGGATATTTGTGAAGTTTTAAGATGTGTGGAACTTCGGGTGCTGCTCTGTTGCATAGATGTTCTCTTCTGTTTCAGGATGGTGGTTGTTTTGCTGTACTGGAATTTATGGTCTTATTCGTTATTATTTATTCATTCATTTATGTTATTAAATTCATATCCAGCCTGATGCTAAAAATAGCACTCAAGGCACTTTTGCATTTAACTGTTTTTAACTTTTATTGCAAGCCACCCAGATAACATTTGTTACTGGACTGGAAACAAACACATTAAATAAATAAATGTCCTTTATCTGGGGCTGCCTTTGAACATGGTTCATAAGCTGCAATTAGTCCAGAATAAGGCTGCCAGAGTTTAACTGGAGCCCGGCAGTTGGACCATGTAACTCTGATCCTTTGTCCTCTGCATTCAGGGCCGCCGCCAAGGGTAGGCATGGTTGGGCACTTGCCAAGGGCCCACCCCCAGCAAGGGCCCACTGGCAAGAGCCCCCTGGAGTTGCTCCTCCTCCTCACTATTGCAACCTGCCTGTTCACCTGCCTCTTGCTCTGGCCCAGACAATGGAGGTGGTGAGAAGGACGAGCAGGAGATGCCACTTCCTACCTGCTCCCTGGCTCTCTGCCTCTCAACCATGCAAGTGACGAGAAAGAGGAGAAGCAGCAGCAGCAGCTGGGGACAACGGTGGTGAGAAGGGAGGCTCACTGAGGGAGGGGGCCCACTGACGATGTCTTGCCCGAGGGCCCTCCAAAACCGGGAGCCCGAACTGTGTACACTATTTGTTTCTGGGCTCAGATTAAAGTGCTGGTACTAACCAGCTGGTGGTGGTGCTCAAGGGCTGTCTTCTACCCTGTGAGCCTGTCCCCAGCCAAAGTCCGCTTCAAAGGCTCTACATCCCGTCACTGTTAGAGAGACGGGGCCTTTTTGGTGATGTTGCCAGAACGGTGGAACGCACTTCCTAGGGAGTGTCGCCGGGCGACCTCTCTTCCTGCACCTAGATGGGCTTGGAAAGCTTCTTTTGTTTAAGTGGGGGTTTTAATGCTTGGTGATTTCCTGCTTCTTAAACTGTCATAATAGTTTCTAATGAGCTGCTGCTATTACCATGCTTTTTCCCTCCTTGCATTTGTCTGTCTGAACTTTCTGATAATGTTTTACTATATACATTTGAAAGCCGCTTTGAATATTAATGTCACAGATAAATGGGGTAAAATTGATTAAATAAATAGATAGATAATATCAGCAGATTCAGATCGAAGTGGACTTCTGGGGTTTGCATTACACACAACACGCGCACACAAACACGCACGTGGCTCTAAAAAGTTAACTGTCCGCTAGCGAATCCTGATCACCTGAGCTTCCGTGCACACATTTTGAAGCTTGGGGAAAGTGCAGAAAAGAAGTAGGTCATTCCATCTGCTTCAGGGGAGGCTTTTGTTACACAAACCCTATTTATCTCCTTGTGCTTAGGCTGAGGTTTCAGAGCCTAAACACTTTCTTTTAATAAAAGGCAGAAGCTAAGGGAATTTGGCTTTGACAGATGACTGAATTTCCTTGCCTAAGCTATTCTTACTGGCCTTGACTATTTAGGGTATGTCAGGACTGCGACGCATGTAGCAAGCTGATCCAACTAGTTCAGCCAGCCACACCTAAAAGTATCCCCCAACCCCACCCTGCTTGAAGGACCATTTCAATAAATGTAACTCCCCCCACCCCTCCTTTGGTGTTTGGAGGGGAACCTTACTGGGAGCGCTGAGTGATGGGAGTGTTACAACCAGGGTATCTTTTTAGTCAAGGGTTTTTAGAGCCAATTAATCAAACTCTTTACTGGATTAAATGTTCCACTCCTCTTGGCCGCGTACGTTCAGATGATCACCATTTATTAACATTTCTATACCATCGACTAGCCAAAGTGCTCTGGGAGGTCTACAAAAGATTAAAGACATTAAAATACAAATTCAAAAAAATAGCCTTTTCTTCCAGAAAAACTGAACCTCCAGGTATTCTGCCAGGCACTTACCTTGATAGGTGGCTTCCTAGTGATATGGGAGACCAGGAAGTTCATGGCAATATCCTCACAGTTGATGTATTCGTCTACCATGTCACGGATGGCCTGTGGCATCACGTAGGAATACAGATAGGCATAGTACTGCAAGTGGAAGAAGGAAACATTGGGCACATGTCAAAGGAGGGGCCCAAGACTGTTCCAAATGCTACTGGGGACACTGGACAGTGGACACACTGGAAAAAAGCTCTGTGATTCACCGAATTTAAGATCATTCTGGGCTCAGGGATCATAAGCAGTTTCCTGAGCCCAGTTACGTATGCACTGGGAAAAGGAAGCACAATGGTGCTTCAGGGAACTCAAGAATGTGATTGCCTCAGGAAATGGAAGTTACACTTTGGTTTTTCCTCTAGAGAAGCCTTCCATAACCTGGTGCCTTCAGGTGTGTTGGATTACAGTTCCCATACTCCCACAGCTCACTAACAGCACAAAATATACTACGATTCCTGCAAGTACATTTACTTGCAGGAACACGAAATCTAATGAAAATCACAAACCACTAGAGAGAATTTAAAGGCAGCTTTCAGCAGCATATCTCATATTCATTACAGAAACTGCCATTTCTGGGACCCAATATTCAGGCTTTGAACTCAAAGTCTCAGGTTCACTAAGGAGCCGCTGGCACCGATCCTAACTGGATCCGCATTTCAGACCACACAGAAAATGTGATTCCTGTTTGAGGGCAGCAACAAATATATTACTAGTGGGTGCCTTTGCTTCACCTCCAGCACATGGTGCAACAAGGCAAAACATTCCAACTTGCAAAGCAATACACAGCCCAGAGAAATGCTGAAATTGCAATGGTCACGCTCAGTCTCCCTGGTTGCCCTCTGCCATCTCCTGAGATGCCGAGATCAACCTGCAGACAGCAGCATTTCAGTTTTATGCTGCACTTAGCTTGGCAAACTCAAGACAGAGGGAGCTTTGCTTGTGCAGCTGCTTTTCTTGCAACTTCCCTTATTATTAAAAAAAATTGAGCTAAGCGCCATTCCAAGGGATTGGGTTGTCCCCCACCACTCGCCCCTTACTTTGTGAAAGAAGGCAGCACCCGTCAGCACCATAGACAGTTCACAGGAATAATTGGAGTTGTAGAGCCAGGACTGGTGAGGGATGTCCCATGCGTGGTATCGCCCAGGGAATCCAACAATGCGGTCCCTAGCCTCTCTCCAGACCCTGCAGATGCGAAGATAAGAACTTCAGTGGGCAGGAAAGAGAGGGAGCATGTTGGATAGGCAGGAGACAACGAGCACCGCCCAGCCCCCAAACAGCATGGTCGCCAAGTCAATGACAGCTGCTTCATAAATAGGTGGACATCATGGGGGTTCACCCTCATCAGGCCAGAAAAGCAGCCGTTGGCAGGAGGACTAGGCTACATACGGACCAGAGGCCAAATGCAAAAGTTACCCCATCCAAACATCCCAGCACCTCTCGCTTTCAGCTATAATTAAAGAAATACAAACAGTTCTTTTTCTTTTGGTTTACAATAGTGATGGAAGAAACAGCCCATTAATTCTAAAGCCGCATGCTAAGGCAGGCAGGAGGACTGGGAATCACAATCGCTTCCTTGGAGGGAAGAGGACTTGTGGGTGTAGGAAGGGAGAAAAGAACTGCGGAGAACATCGATATTCACAATTTAACGAATGTTCCTACTACTCACTTTGTTTCTTGATCACAGAATCACAGAATCATAGAATACTAGAATAGTAGGGTTGGAAGGGGCCTACAAGACCATCGAGTCCAACCCCCTGCTCAATGCAGGAATCCAAGTCAGAGCATCCCTGACAGATGGCTATCCAGCCTTGTCTTAAACGCCTCCAGTGTGGGAGAGCCCACTACCACCCTAGGTAATCTATTTACTGATCTATTTACTGTCTCAAAGGCGCGTTCCCGGGATTGTGTGCAGGTTTTTTATGTGTTGTCAATACAAGTTTATCCCTCCAGCAATTTTGGGGTGGAGAAACTGCCTAGTGAATGCTTATGCAAGTATCCAGACTATAATTTGGACATTTCTTGAAAAGTAGATTGAACTGGCCTCAATATTAAATACATTATATATCAGCCTTCCTCAATGTGGTGCCCTTCAAATATTTTGGACTTCAACTCCCATCAGGCTAAGGCAGCATGGCCAATGGTCAGGAATGCTGGGAGTTGTTATCCAAAACATCTGGAGAGCACCAGGTTGGGGAAGGCTATTATATATAGCCTATTACATATAATCATGATAATTCTCACACACACACACACACCTTTCCCTGGGAGAAAGACTTGTTGTTGTTCAGTCGTGTCCGACTCTTCGTGACCCCATGGACCATAGCACGCCAGGCCTTCCTGTCCTGCACTCTCTCCCGGAGTGTGCTCAAGTTCATATTCATTGCATTGGTGATGCTATCTAGCCATCTCATCCTCTGCCGTCCCCTTCTCCTTTTGCCTTCAGTCTTTCCCAGCATCAGGGTCTTTTCCAGAGAGTTTTCTCTTCGCATTAGGTGGCCAAAATATTTCAGCTTCAGTATCTGTCCTTCCAATGAGCACTCAGGGTTGATTTCCTTTAGGATGGACTGATTTGACCTCCTTGCAGTCCAGGGGACTCGTAAGAGTCTTCTCCAGCACCACAGTTCGAAAGCATCAATTCTTTGGCGCTCAGCCTTCCTTACAGTCCAGCTCTCACAGCCATACGTT
The DNA here is from genome assembly GCF_057233095.1 of Heloderma suspectum. Taxonomy (NCBI): domain Eukaryota; kingdom Metazoa; phylum Chordata; class Lepidosauria; order Squamata; family Helodermatidae; genus Heloderma; species Heloderma suspectum. The sequence continues at coordinate 435,723,834 of NC_139458.1, forward strand.
GCTACTGGGAAAACCATAGCTCTGATTATACGAACCTTTGTCGGCAAGGTGATGTCTCTGCTTCTTACTATGCTGTCTAGGTTTGCCATAGCTTTCCTCCCAAGGAGCAAGCATCTTTTAATTTCATGGCTACAGTCACTGTCAGCGGTGATCTTAGAGCCCAAGAAAATAAAATCTGTCACTGCTTCCATTTCTTCCCCTTCTATATGCCAGGAAGTGATGGGGCCAGATGCCATGATCTTAGTTTTTTTAATGTTGAGTTTCAAACCAGCTTTTGCACTCTCCTCTTTCACCTTCAACAAGAGCCTCTTGAGATCCTCTTCGCTTTCTGCCATTAGGGTGGTATCGTCTGCATATCGGAGGTTGTTGATAATTCTCCTGGCAATCTTAATTCCGACCTGTGATTCATCCAACCCAGCGTTTCTCATGATGTACTCTGCATATAAGTTAAATAAGCAGGGTGACAATATGCAGCTTTGCCGTACTCCTTTCCCAATTTTGAACCACTCGGTTGTTCCATGTCTGGTTCTTACTGTTGCTTCTTGTCCCTCATACAGGTTTCTCAGGAGACAGGTAAGGTGGTCTGGTACTCCCATCACTTTAAGAATTTGCCACAGTTTGTTGTGATCCACACAATCAAAGGCTTTAGCGTAGTCAATGAAGCAGAAATAGACGTTTTTCTGGAATTCTCTTGCTTTCTCCACGATCCAGCAAACGTTGGCGATTTGATCTCTAGTTCCTCTGCCTCTTCGAAACCCAGCTTGTACTTCCGGTAGTTCTCGGTTCGCATACTGCTGAAGCCTAGCTTGTAGGATTTTGAGCATCACCTTGCTGGAATGTGAAATGAGCGCAATTGTGTGGTAGTTTGAACACTCTTTGGCGTTGCCCTTCTTTGGAATTGGAATGTAAACTGACCTTTTCCAGTCTTGCGGCCACTGTTGAGTGTTCCAGATTTGTTGGCATATCGAATGCAGCACTTTAACAGCATCATCTTTTAGGATTTTAAATAACTCAGCAGGAATACTGTCATTGCTAGCTTTGTTGCTACTAATGCTTCCTAAGGCCCACTTGACTTCACTCTCGAGGATGTCCGGCTCAAGTTCAGTGACCGCACTATCATGGCTATCAGGGACATTCAGATCTTTCCTGTATAGTTCTTCTGTGTATTCTTGCCACCTCTTCTTAATCTCATCTGCTTCTGTTAGGTCCCTGCCTTCTTTGTCCTTTATCATGCCCGTCTTTGCACAAAACGTTCCCTTCAGATCTCCGATTTTCTTGAAGAGATCTCTAGTCTTTCCCATTCTGTTGTTTTCCTCGATTTCTTTGCATTGTTCATTTAAGGCCTTCTTGTCTCTCCTTGCTATTCTCTGGAATGCTGCATTCAGTTGGATATATCTTCCCTTTTCTCCCTTGCTTTTCGCTTCCCTTCTTTCTTCAGCTACTTGTCAAGCCTCACCAGACAGCCACTTTGCTTTCTTGCATTTCTTTTTTTTTGGGATGGATTGAGTTGCTGCCTCCTGAACAATGTTACGGACCTCCGTCCATAGTTCCTCAGGCACTCTGTCTATCAGGTCTAATCCCTGAAATCTATTCCTCACCTCCACTGTATATTCATCAGGGATATGACTGAGGTCATACCTGAATGGTTTAGTGGTTTTCCCTACGTTCTTCAATTTAAGCCGAAATTTTGCAACAAGAAGCTCATGATCTGAGCCACAGTCAGCTCCAGGTCTTGTTTTTACTGCCTGTATAGAGCTTCTCCATCTTTGACTGCAAAGGACATAATCAATCTGATTTCGATATTGACCATCTGGTGATGTCCATGTGTAGAGTCGTCTCTTGTGCTGTTGGAAAAGAGTGTTTGCTATGGTCAGCGTGTTCTCTTGGCAAAACTCTATTAGCTTTTGTCCTGCTTCATTTTGTACACCAAGGCCATGCTTGCCTGTTATCCCGGTGATTTCTTGACTTCCTACTTTGGCATTCCAATCCCCTATGATAAAGAGGACATCTTTTTTTGGTGTTAGTTCTAGAAGGTGTTGTAGGTCTTCATAGAACCGATCAACCTCAGCTTCTTCAGCATCAGTGGTTGGGGCATAGACTTGAATTACTGTGATGTTGAATGGTTTGCCTTGGATTCGTACTGAGATCATTCTATCATTTTTAAGATTGTACCCCAGTACTGCTTTTCCCACCCTTTTGTTGACTATGAGTGCTACTCCATTTCTTCTAAGGGATTCTTGCCCACAGTAGTAGATATGATGGTTACCTGAATTAAATTCGCCCATGCCTGTCCATTTTAGTTCGTTGATTCCCAAGATGTCGATGTTCAGTCTTGCCATCTCATGTTTGACCACCTCCAGCTTACCTTGATTCATTGATCTGACATTCCAGGTTCTTAAACAATATTGTTCTTTACAGCATCGGATTTTCTTTTCACCACCAGACACATCCACAGCTGAGTGTCCTTTCGGCTTTGGCCCAGCCGCTTCACTCTTTCTGGCGCTACTTGGAAATACCCTCTGCTCTTCCCCAGTAGTATATTGGACACCTTCCGACCTGAGGGGCTCATCTTCCGGCGTCATCTCTTTTCGCCTTGTGATACGTTCCATGGGGTTTTCTTGGCAAGAATACTGGAGTGGGTTGCCATTTCCTTCTCCAGTGGACCACATTGTGTCCGAACTCTCCGCCATGACCTGTCCGTCTTGGGTGGCCCTGCACGGCATAGCTTATGGCTTCACTGAGTTACGCAAGCCCCTTCGCCACAACAAGCCAGTGATCCATGAAGGGGGGGATAAAGGCTACCCAGCCAAATTTGTCAGGGGGTGGGGGCTGAGTTGCCCTCCATGACAAGACCATGCTGACTTCAATTGTGGGAGCCACAATACCCAAAGGGAAAGAGGGGGAATATGATACACCTCCTTGGCCCTCTTTCCCCAAAATGGCGGCTTTATGCACGTCATTTGGGCTTATTTCCCTCCCTGCAGGGCACTCCTATGACTCATGTCATGCCAGCAAAGAGCAGTCCCTCTCTACCGGAGCTAAAAATAGAGACGTTACTAAAAATAAAAGGGCTGCTGCAGATGAGCTTCTCCATGTGGTGGGAATTAAGAGCAAATGCAAAGATATGAGTTCATGCAGCTAATTTTCTGGAAAATATCCTCTCTTACAGCTGGGGATCATCACACGGGCTAACAGGAAATGCTTTTCCTTGGGAGGCAGGGTGGGGGAGGCAATGGGATACCCAAGCCTGGAAGACAGCTGAGAAGCCCTGCCCCCTGGTCCTTTGCTCTAAACAAACAGTCTTTATTGTCTGCAAATTCAAAGTGATGGGTAAGTTAGGAATGAAAACAGCAATACAGGAGAAAGCTACATTGGGAAGGAAGGAGTTTGGTGCTTCTGTCTGTGGCCACGAACTCGTTGGTTTAAGCCAGGCTTCTCCAACCTGGCAGGCTCCAGATGTGTTTGACTATAACTTCCATCACCCCCAGCCACATGGCCAATGGGAGGGGCCACAGCTCAGTGTGACAGAGCCCTTGCTTTGCATGCAGTCAGTCCCAGGTTCGATCCCCAACTTCTCCAGGTAGGACAAGGAAAGAATCTTGCCTGAAACCCCAGAGAGCTGCTGCTGCCCGTCAGTGTCAACAATATTGGGCTAATGGACCTAGGGTCTGACTCAATACAAGGCAGCCTCCTATGTTCCTACATCTGGAGCCCGCCGGGTTGGAGAAGCCTGGCATTAAAAAACAGGACTTGACTGAAAGAGGCTACCGTGAACAGCACACGGGGAATGGCAAGTGAGGGGGCAGAGCTAGAGAAGATGCCAAGGTCAGGGGGCTGGGAGCTGCTGGGCGAAGACATTAGGCCACATGTGATCCCACTGGTTACCCATGAAAGAGCAGTCCTGCAGGGTTTCACTCACCGGAATCCAAACATGATCTCGTCATGACGAAGGTGAGCATCATCGTCGATGGACAAGATGGCCTCGGTCTCGATCTCATCCCAGGGGAGGAAGCGGTTGTTCAAACTGTTCTTCTCTGTGCGCACAACCTAAGAAACCGAAGTAATAACCTGTCATTTTAATGCTAGCAAGAGCTTATGATGGCTGTAATGGGGCAGGTTTCTCCATTCCAAAGATCTTTTAAAGCAGCCTTCCCCAACCTGGTGCACTCCAGTTGTTTTGAACTACAACTCCCATCAGCCACAACCAGCATGGCTAATGGTCAGGAATTTTAGGAGTTGTAGTCCAAACGATCTGGAAGGCACCAGTTTGGGGAAGATTGTTTTAAAGTATTGTACAAGAATGGAGACACAGAGCCCTGCTACACGTTATGTGGGATACAACAGAACCCTGGTAGCTGCTTTTCCTAGGGAAAACCCCCTACATCCAGTTCCCACTCCAAGTGTAAATTCTTCTCTTCCCCCAATCCCCAAGTTTTTTAAAGCGAGCAAACTCTGCAAATGAGCATAGAGAAATGCAGCATTAGAGCAATAAAATGCCATTAAATAAGATTACATTTGGGTCATATATTAAAAAGGAATCCTGCACTGAAACCATTAACGATGGAAAATATTTGTCGGAAGGAACCGGGTGACAGCTGGTATGATCAAATTCCCACATTAAGCCAACATTAGTACTTTCCCCTGTCAATAGCTAACGGGACAGACAGAGAAAAAATTACGAAACATTCCACAGGCAAGTATTAGAATGTTTCATGAAAGACCAATCAAAAGCAGGAACAAAATTTATGGCAGGAAAACACAGTAAATGCCTTTAGCGTACCAAAGACTCTTTCCATCATTGCTGCAAGGAGACGAAGCCCTTCAGTGTTGCAAGGCAGGTGGGATCCGGTGCTCCTGCTGCTGCCTTGCTGGAGCTCTACCTCCACCTGGGGGACTTCTACTCTGCCTCCCTGCAGACCCAGGTCCAGCCAAGCACCACCCCACTCCCAGCTGCAACACCTGTGGGAGCTAGGGCATAAAACCCAGGCCCCGGTGGGGGCGGGACCGCCACCGGTGGGTGTCGCCATCGAAGGGGGCGACACCAAAGGGGGCCACCCCTTTGGGGGAGCCACTTCTGGGGAACACGAAGGCGAGGGCCTGTCCCCCTGCTTGAAAGGAGGGAAGGGGAGTGTTTGTCTCACTGTGGCCTCCTAGACTGCCTGCACGAGACATGTGTTTTTTAAAGAAGGGGGGGGTCTTGGGAGCCCGGGAACGGCCACTGCGGTTCTACAGGGCAGAGGGAGATACGGAGGGGAAAGACTGTCATGCTCTAAAGGCAGAGTGTGTAACAATAGGGTGCTGACTGTCCCTAAACTGTCCCCCAACTCAAATAACCTGGATGGCCCTGGCAACAGACCCCCTGGGTTGAAACTGCTGCTGAATGCCAGGTCAGTGCTTGATAAAACAACGGCTATCCGGGCCTTGATCCTGCATGAGTGCACTCACCTGGCCTGTATTACAGGGACCTGGCTGGATGAAGCGGGGGGGGGGGGATCTCTCTCAGCTCTGCCCTCCGGGGTTCTCTGTCCAGCAGCAGGCAAGACCTGGGGGGTGGGGAGGTGGAGTGGCAGTGTCTATCGGGATTCGATCCCCCTCACCAGATGCCCTATCCCGCAGTCTGCTGGGTTCGAGTGTGTGTATTTGAAGGTGGGTGCCTGGGACAGAATAGGGATTCTGTTGGTGTACCACCCACCCCGCTGCTCAGCAGTTTCCCTTCCTGAGCTAGCCGGGGTAGTCTCAGGGTTGGTGTTGGAGCCCCCTCAGCTTGTTGTGCTGGGGGATTTCAACATCCATGCTGAGGCTGCCCTGTCGGGAGCAGCTCAGGACTTCATATCCACTATTACAACCATGGGTCTACCCCAGGAGATATCTGGCCCCACCCATGCTGCTGGGCACACTCTGGACCTCGTTTTCTGTGCTGGATGGGGTGATAGTGATCTGAGAGTGGAGAAACTCTCAATAGCTCTGTTGTCATGGACAGATCACTACCAGGGGGAGTTTAGACTTGCTGGCACGCGGAACCTCTGCAGGGGTGGAGGGCCGATTAAGATGGTCTGCCCCAGGAGGCTGATGGATGCGAATGGTTTCCTGATGGCTCTTGGGGATTTTCCTGTTGCCTCAGCAGGCGATTCTGTCGAAGCCCTGGCCGATCTCTGGAACGGAGAAATGACCAGGGCTGTGGACACAATCGCTCCTGAGCGTCCTCTCATGAAGTGGAGCTGCACCAGCACCCTGGTTTTCTAGGGAGCTGGCGGGGATGAAATGGGTAAGAAGACGACTAGAGTGATGTTGGCAGAAAACTCGGAGTGAATCCGATCGAACACGGCTAGAGCCTGTTTGAAGGCCTACTCTGTGGCAACATGGGCAACAAAGAAAATATATTTTTCTGCCACTATTGCATCTGCAAAGAGCCATCCAGCGGAGCTGTTTCAAGTGGTTAGGGGTCTTTTACACACCAGCCCGCAAGAGGATAATTTAAACCTCTCGACAGCCCGTGAACAATTTGCTCAGTACTTTGCAGACAAAATCGCTCGGATCCGCTCTGACGTGGACGCTATAGTTGATACAGACCCAGTGGAAGTAACTTTGTCCCCTGCTTGTCCAGTATTGTTTGATATTTTTCAATTTGTACAGCCTGAAGATGTGGACAGGATCCTGGGAGGGGTGAGAGCCACCATGTGTGTTCCAGATCCTGGCCCTTCCTGGCTCATAGAAGCAGCTGGAGGTGGACTGGCCGAGTGGGTAAGTAGAGTGGTTATGCCTCCCTTAGGCAAGGCAGAATTCCAGCCTGCTTGAAGGAGGCGGTGGTGAGACCTTTGTTAAAAAAGCCCTCCCTGAACCCCACCACATTGGATAATTATCGGCCAGTCTCCAATATTCCATTTCTGGGCAAGATATTGGAGCACGTGGTGGTCTCCCTACTCCAGGGATTCCTGGATGAGACAGATTATCTAGATCCATTTCAATCTGGCTTCAGACCCGATTATGGGACAGAAACAGCTTTGGTCGCCTTGGTGGATGACCTATGCCGGGAACTAGACAGGGGGAGTGTGTCCATGATGGTTCTGCTGGACCTCTCAGCGGCTTTCGATACCATCGACCATGGTATCCTTCTGGGCCGCCTCGCTGGGACAGGACTTGGAGGCACTGTTTTGCAGTGGTTCCATTCCTTCTTGGAGGGGCGGACCCAGAAGGTGGTGCTGGGGGACTCCTGTTCGACTCCCTGGCCATTGGCTTGCAGAGTCCCTCAGGGTTCTGTTTTGTCCCCCATGCTAATTAACATATACATGAAACCACTGGGGGAGGTTGTCCAGAGTTTTGGGGTTTGGTCTCACCAGTACGCTGATGACACCCAACTCTACTTTTCCTTTCCATCTAATTCCAAGGAAGCTGTTGGGGTGCTGAACCGGTGTCTGTCGGCAGTAATGGACCGGATGAGGGCAAACAAACTGAAGCTTAATCCGGACAAGACAGAGGTGCTCCTGGTCAGTCGAAAGCTAGATCAGGGAATAGGGATACAGCTTGTGCTAGATGGGGTTACGCTCCCCCTGAAGACACAGGTTCGCAGCTTGGGTGTACTTCTGGATTCAGCCCTGAGCCTGGATGCCCAGGTTTCAGCGGTGGCCAGGAGTGCATTTGCACAGTTAAAGCTAGTGCGCCAGCTGCACCCGTTCCTTGAGATGTCTGACTTGGCCACAGGAACACATGCCTTAGTTACATCCCGTTTGGATTACTGTAACGCACTCTACGTGGGGCTGCCTCAGAAGAGTGTTTGGAAACTTCAGCTGGTCCAAAGAGCTGCTGCCAGACTGCTGACTGGGGCTGGTTACAGGGAGCATACAACTCCCCTGTTAAAACAGCTTCACTGGCTCCCAGTCGGTTTCTGTGCACAATTCAAAGTGCTGATCATGACCTATAAAGCCCTATACGGCTCGGGTCCAGGTTATCTGAAAGACCGTATTCCTCCCTATGAGCCTACTCATGCCTTGAGAGCTTCAGGGGAAGCCCTTCTCGCCGTCCCACCACCATCACAGGCACGCCTGGTGGGAACATGGGAGAAGGCCTTCTCGGTGGCTGCCCCAAGGCTCTGGAACTCCCTTCCCAGGGAGGCGAGAATGGCACTCTCCTTGATATGCTTCCGTAGGCATGTAAAAACTTTTTTGTTCCAGCAGGCCTTTGGGGATAACTAGTTGGGACCTGTGAAAATATGATGAATGGATACTATTTTTCTTGTTGTCTTTTAATGTTTTGATACTTTTACAATTTTAATATTGGTGATTTAATTATATTTTAAATTTTGCACACTTGTATTTATATTTCTATTTATAGGTTTTAATTGTATAAGTTTTAATGTCATAAAGTCGCCTTGAGTCCCAGTATTGGGGAAAAGGCAGGATATAAATAAAAATAATAATAATAAGACAGACTCAGCAATGGCCATGAACACCCAGAGCAGCCCATGTTGGGTGCTGCTGACCGTGCCTCAAGCGGCGGTTTGCAAAAGGTATGGGATGCGCACCTGGGACTCTCCCTTTCCTTCGCAGCTGCTCTGCAAAACCTGCTAGTAAACACACAAGCCCTCAACCTCCAACTGCCATCTGGCTTTTGTTACCAAGGCACACACACACTCCACGGATCTTAGGATCCTGCTAGCGGCTTCTGCATAAGCTACTGCCATTCACCAAAGTGGAGAGAGCAACACAGTCAAGGATGATGAGAGCTGGATCCAGTAGACAGAATGTACGTCAGGCGTTTAATGGACGCAGAGATTTCTGCATCATCCTTGATTTAGGTAATGATCCAAAGATGCGATAAGGATGCACAGGTGAAGTATTCCCTGACACTAGAAAGCTCTGTGTGTGCATGTCCTGGAGCCTCACTCCTCTTTGGATCATGGCTTTGGATCACAGCTACAACATGTGCATGATATATACCTGAATTACTGGCATCTAGCGTCTGTCTTTGGCAAGGAAAACGGTGATAATGTAGGAACAGAAACATAACCCAACAGTACTCAGCAGTTGTTATTAATCTCAAATCGTCAAGAGGGAATAATTAAGGTTTATATATACAACTAAATTAGCCTTTGTATTTCCTGGATCTTAAATATTAAGCTGTCGAGACTTCACAGCGCATTAAGATAGCTTTTAAGTTCTCGTTCCATGAAGCTTTGATAGTAATCAATAATAATAGAAGCACTAACAATAATGCATCTGTACACATATATAGATTTCTGCATAATGAGCCAATATTTATTTGGAGATATTTAAGATGCAAACACCCTTTGAATCAATATATTCAAAGGAAGTAACTCAAACAGCCACATCGATTCAACTTGCTATTTTCCTGTAACTGTGCTGAAGACCGTAATGCAAATTGCCTCCTGAGGAAAATCATGAGCAAATTCTCTCTTAGAGTATCTCAAATGGACAATGTTGCTGGGAGGAGCAGATTAACTAACACCACAATCCAGAATACATTAACTGAAAAAAAGGTTCCATGCAAATCCATGGGATTTCCTCAGAAGTAATGTTTTTAGGATTTGTGTGTTAGAGGCTGGATGGATAAGGCTGGTCAAAAAGCTTTTGGGACACAATTTTAACTACACTTAACAATTCGGTTGTTTTTGAGATGGAAATCTCACCAACCGATGGATTTTCTCCTTGACTTCCAGGTAGCAAAAGCACCTTGTGAAAGGCTCTCCTTAACTAGAGATGCCAGCAACGCTCGCCACACTTGGGCTTGCACACTCACCTCAGAGAAGAGGTGGGCTTTATGAGGCCACTGAATTCTTCTCTGGATTGGATGAAGACCCAAGCCAGAGAAGACTTCCCAGCTTACATACCCCGCAAACATCCAGCCCTCCACCAAACCCCCTTATTGGGGCTGGGAATGGCAGCTGCAGTAGTTCTCCATCTATGGTGATGGGGAAGAAGGGGGCCTTCTCCCTCCCTCTGTCCATCTCTCTGGAATCCAGCAATAGCGCACTGCCTTGCTGCTGGTTGACCTTGGAGAATATAGTTTTTCCAGGGGCTGCTGCAATGTCAGTAGCCCACAGAACAACTACATTTCCCAAGGGGTTAACAGGGCTTAAATAGTTTGCCAGCACAAGGTGCTGTCCAGACGGGGGAGGGAGACACTTCTGCTTTCTCCTTCACCATGCATAAGGTGCTGTGGCTACCACTGGTCCCAGTAAGTGTGGTTTAATGGGAAGGGAGAGAGGGCACCATCAGGTAAGATTTGGCTTCATTTTTTATTTTTTTGAGTGGGGAGCTGGAACCCTGCAATCTTCCAACTTGGGGGTAAACTTTACTAATCCGATTTACAGTGTGGATATCAAGGGAGGAAAATGTCACCATCACATCAAAGCAACATTTTGCCCTGTTGGTCCCAAGCAATGGCAAGCTGCCAATTTCAGCGAACAAACCAAGCCGCCTGCAATCAGCTATAAGTGATGGAAAATGCGGGGAGCGAGGGGGAGAGAAATGAAGATCCCTCTGCGTGGGCTGGATTTTTCCTATGTGGGAACTGTTTCCCTTTGGAAGCATGGAAAAAAGCTGCCAAGCGAGATGAAATAATTTACTTCTAACTAATGAAAGTGTTTTTTCTAAGATAAGACCTAAAAACCTCAACAGTGATCTGGCTATGCAACTCTTGATCATCTGAGAAGCTTACAAAACTATAATAAGGGGGGAAACTATGGTTGAAAGTAATATAACTCTGAGATGAAACATCTGCAAGAAATTAAAGATTTAGAGACAGAGGTTAATAGATTAGAAGAGCTTCATAAAAATATCTTGTCCAAATGAATTTTTAATGTAATGCAAATGGTACAGAAACAGCTGGATTTAAAAAGCATGGGCAAGGTGGAAATGTATTATTTTATTTTATCTTTCTTGTTGTTGTTGTTGTTCAGTCGTTCAGTCGTGTCCGACTCTTCGTGACCCCATGGACCATAGCACGCCAGGCCTTCCTGTCCTGCGCTCTCTCCCGGAGCGTGTGAAATTTTATCTTTAATCTTTCCCAAAACAAAAGTTATCTGGGTGGATCAAAACAATTGCTTTTCAAAACAATTTATTTCAGAAATTTAAACAGCTGACCACCTATTGCTGAATAGGATTAAAGGAAGAGCAACATAAAAACTTTATTGAACCTATAAGGAAGCAAGAAGTTCTTGCCTCCCCTTGAGATATTGTGCAGGGTGTTGTACAGTTTTATAAGACATTATATACCTCCAAGGAGCCCTGTATGGATAACGTGAAAGGGGTTTTACGAGCTAATAATCTACCTAAATTCATACCAGAATGACATTTAGATCCTGCAATCTCCTGTAACAAAGGAATTGTTGTCACCCAACAATATTTTGTGAATTGCAACTGTTAATCTAATCATCACTGTCTGTACTTTTTGCATTTCGATTCCCTCTGACAACACTATCTCTCTCACTCCCACACCCCCAGCATTTGTGTATCTGATGATTTGAGGTTAACACTTCATGCGGAGTGCGACCGGAGTGTCTGCCAAAGCCTGTGCAGAATAAATTCGTTAGTCTTTAAGATACCACAAGACTCTGTGTTGTTTTTGTGAAAAAGACAGTATCTCAAATTAAGAGTAAAAAAAAGCCTCCAGTCAGGATAATTCCACAGCAGAGTTGGAAGGAAGCAAATGTCTCCCCTTTCTTTTTAATTTGTTTTTAGAACTACTTGTTATGGCCATGAGAATAAATCCCAATATTCATGGGATTACTATCTGGCTACTGCACGTGTTCAGTCTTAATTGGACCGGTTTTTATGCTGCCAGAGGTTTTTTAGTAGTAGCTACTTGTTTTGGACTTCTGTAAGCCTCAAAGTTCATAGAATCATAGAATAGTAGGGTTGGAAGGGGCCTTCAAGGCCAGCAGGTTCTCCTGAGCATGCTGATACCGCCCTCCTATTTCTCAGCAGCCCCATTTTTGCTATAAACAATCTTGGAAGCACTCACCACCTGCATTCACTGTTAAGAGTGATCAGGCCACATGCATTGTTTTCACAGGTATGATGGCCTCTTAGTATTTCTTAATCTAATATTGTTTTTGTTGATTTTATCATTTATCTATGTGTGCATGCGTGTGTGTGAATACATGCACATGCGCACACACACTATGCGTAACTAACTTAGGGTGTAATCCTATGCATGTTTAGAGAGGAAAAAGTCCTACAACTCCCAGCATGCCCCAGCCAGCATGGCTGACTGGGGCAAACTGGGAATTGTAGGACTTTTTCCTGTCTAAACATGCATAGGATTGCGCCCTTATAGAATCTGCTGCTGCGAGATGTGGCAATTGACACTAGTTTAGGTGGCTTTTTAAAAGGTTCCAGTTTACAGAGGATAGCTGTTAGCTGCAGGGCAAGATGCAACCTCAGTGTCCAGAGATGGTCTCTCTCTAAGATCCTGATGTTGGGGACACACAGGGGATGGTGATTACTTTTGTGCCTTTCTTGTCTGATTGCCTCAGGCATCTGACTGGGTACTGTTAGAAACAGATTCCTGGACTAGATAGCTCTCAAATAAGGTAGAGCCTGGCCTTGGAACTACCACGATGACTCCCACAACTCCTCGATCACAACAGGCAAGCGTTGTTGATTCAAACTAGCAGCCCAGAGATTTGCGGCCATGGAAAAAAACACAAGCACCCACCCACACGCTCAACTCTCTTTCCCCCTGGTGACTTGAATGCACTAGGAACAAAGAATATAAGCAAGCCCAGATGCACAATGGTAGGGAAGGCCTCACCCCTTGAAAGAGGTCATGGAGTTCGTGTTCTTCCCGGAGGGTGAAAAAGGAGATGGAGAGAAAGTTCAATGCAAGACCAAGGCCCTCAAGAGTCATTGCTGTGCTGCAAATATGCCCATTGTTCCTGGAGCCGGCAACAAAGATTGTACTGTGGAGCACAGAGTCCATGCTTACAACATCTATGGCTTTGTGCCATGTGCTCCTGTAAGTTGCAATGAGGCAGCAATCTATGCCACAGTGATGTACTTCAAAGAGGTATCCTTGCATTTCGCTTTAGCCTTGCCCTTGGTTAAACTGGCTAGCTGGCTGCCAATAGAATCATAGAATAGTAGGGTTGGAAGGGGCCTACAAGGCCATCAAGTCCAACCCCCTGCTCAATGCAGGAATCCAAGTCAGAGCATCCCTGACAGATGGCTGTCCAGCCTCGTCTTGAACGCCTCCAGTGTGGGAGAGCCCACTGCCTCCCTAGGTAATTGGTTCCATTGTCGTATTGCTCTAACAGTCAGGACGTTTTTCTGTGAACGGTGAATTGTCACTAGCCAGAAACAACCGCCTGCAGATCTTGACAGCTGAGAAGCCCTAGGGAATGGGAAAAATGTATTTCTCTGCTCTGAATATGGAGAACACGCAAGTTGTCTCATAAGTTGTAGCAGATGGCTTAAGATAACAAATACATCTTCTAGTTCTGGGGTGACTAGTCCTGGATTAGGGTGCCAGAGAGAGGGCAATGCAGCTTCATTGCCCTTAGTGGCATCACTGCGAAAACAAACCTGATTGGCTCGGGCACTGTGACATAATCACATTCATTATGTGATCTCTGAATGGCTGGGATTATGTAGTGAAGGAAAATAGTACGATTCCAGAGCACCAGCAGGTCGTGGGAACAATGGGTTGCATCCACTGTTAGTCCTTCTTAGAGCAGACCCATTAAAATGAATGGGACTTAAGCTAGGCAACACTGGATACAACCCAATGGCTGCCAGCAGCAATGAAAACACCACAAAATGTGGAGGACTGGGAGATTTGGGTGTGTGTACTTTTTCAACCCTCAGAAGTGCCTCAAAAATGTTTGAGGACAAGAATTTTCCCCTCTACTCAGCACTAGTTAGGCCTCATCTTGAGTACTATGTCCAGTTCTGGGCACCACACTTTAAGAAGGATGCAGACAAGCTGGAGAGGGTTCAGAGGTGGGCAACGAAGATGATCAGGGGACTGGAAACAAAGCCCTATGAAGAAAGACTGAAAGAACTGGGCATGTTTAGCCTTGAGAAGACTGAGGGGAGATAGGATAGCGCTCTTCCAGTACCTGAAAGGTTGTCCCAGACAGGAAGGCCAGGTTCGATTCTCAATCATCCCAGAGTGCAGGACACGGAATAATGGGCTCAACTTACAGGAAGCCAGATTCCGGCTGAACATCAGGAAAAACTTCCTGATTGTTAGAGCAATACGACAATGGTACCAATTACCGAGGGAGGTGGTGGGCTCTCCCACACTGGAGGCATTCAAGACGAGGCTGGACAGCCATCTGTCAGGGATGCTCTGACTTGGATTCCTGCACTGAGCTGGGGGTTGGACTCGATGGTTTTATAGGCCCCTTCCAACCCTACTATTCTATAATTCTATGAATTTTGTACAACTATGCTTGTATCTGTTTAATTTTAGGTCTTCAATTCAAATTTTATAATTGTATTCACGTTTTTGCAGTGGTCTTGTTCTATGTACATGGTTTTGTGACTGATTTTTGCTACTCTTTTGTTGCAGCTAATGGCCAATTAAAAAAACACACATTACTGACAAACGTGAATCAGGTTATGGCAAATTTTAAAAATGTGTAAAAATATACAATGCTACCAAAGAATAGATATGTTATTGTTGCACCTGTCATTTACTCAAGAGCCTGAGCTATGCCTAGCTGCAACTCTGGGAGGAAAAAACCAGCAGTGGCAGTTAAACAAAAATACATCCGGCCAATTCAATGCCCTGCTCCAGCTGGCTCCATTACCACAGCGAGGGTTTACCCTCATGTTTCAAATTAAATGTCAAATATAATTTGCTCCCAGAAACATGGAGTGTGGCTGTACCCTTGGAGGAATGCAGACAGCACAGCTTCTGTGTGCTGCATTTAACGTCTGACAAAAGGAGAATGGATGCCATGGGCCTCTCCCATCGACACATGAGGGCACCTCGAGCAGAAACACAGGACTGCGAGTATCACCTGGTTAAGAAATCAAGGCAGGCAGGGGTTTACGACCAAAGTTCTAATTCTCCCCATCCTCCTCCCATTGGAACAGGGGTCATGTGGCAAAAGCCTCATGCCTGCCAATGGTTCCAATACGAACACTGTTTTCAGGGAAATGGTGATACGTCGGAGATGCACCAAATATCAAGTACAAGATCCTGAAATGAATTGCTAGGTGGGACTGGGATGCAATACAATAATATTCTTCTAGGACAGTCTTCGTCCAACCTGGAGCCCTCCAGATGTGTTAGACTACAAGTCCCAGCATCCCCCAGCCAGCTATGTTCAGTTGGTGTGGGCGACAGCCTCCCAGGTCATTAAATCAGCTTCCTCACCAGCCCCATATTGTCTCTTGGGAGAGTTTCCATGCAGAAGGCCCCAGGTTTGATCCCTGGCATCTTCAATTAAAAAAAATATATATCAGGGGAAGGAACTTTCCCTGCCTGAGAACCAGAGGACTGTTCGTGTAGACTAACCTTCGCCATGGCCTAGCTATGCTGGCTAGGAATTACGGGAGTTATAGTCCCAACACATCCGGAGGGCACAAGGATGGGGAAGGCTGGTGTAGGCAACACTGGGCAAGGTGGTAGAAAGCAGCTCCCTATGTCCACCAGACACAAAGGTCATGGTATGTCAAGCTACAGAACAAAAAGGAAACCCATGTCCAGAACCAGAGCCTGGAAAGATCGCCACTGCCTAGGCAAAGTCTCAACCTAATAGGAACACTAGCAAAAATATTATTTATTTATACAAAAAAGAAATATGTATGTTTTGTTTTATTATACACATACACACTCCATGACAGCATACACTGGGGGCACAGATAAGTGGAAGTTCAATCCCTGGCATCTCCTGGTAGGGCTAGACAAGGTCTGGCCTGAAACCCTGGAGAGCCATTGTTGCCAATCAGCATCGACAATACTGAGCTAGAGGGATCCATGGTCTCACTTGGTATAAAGTAGCTTCCTATGTTCTTATACTTATTCAAAATCAGAAACCAGAAAAAGAAATGTAAGAAAAATGTTAGAAAAATGCTTTACAATCATTGGACCATACAAAATGACGCTTAAAATGGTAAAACTTTAAAATGAAAGAAAAGAGAATGGGTGTACATCATCTTGATAATTATTATTCCAATAATTGATATAAAACGCGCTTTTCCACAGATTTACCCATCATTATTTCTTCTTTTTTTTTTGTCCTACACTAGCTTGCACATACAATTATCCATAATTTACTGAGCCAATCAAACATGGAAGGCGTGTGTGTGATTTTCCATTGTGCAACACAAATTCTGGCAGCTGTTAAAAAACCTGCAGCCGTTTCTGTGTCCAAAGACAAAAATCAGATTTTTCATGTAGCTGAACAAGTACAATTTTAGGGTTTTACAGTGTTCCACATCTGGTGATACCTTTAATTTCTACAATAATTTTCTTCCAAAACTGAGTAATCACTGGACATTTCCAGAACACATGAAAAATATCAGCTGCTTGCGCCTGACACCTCCGAAACCACCTTGAAAGTTACAAATATGCCTTAATCGCTTGGGAGGTAAATATAACATGAACTGTAATTTGTAAAAACTCTCTCAAAGGAAAATACTTCTTTCTAGTGTTTCGCCACACTCCTCCCCCATTCCTCAAGTATGACTAGTTCTCCCAGATCACTTACCCATTTTATTGTATAACTTAAGATGCTACCTTGCAGAAAATGGTGCCATTTATTTAGGAGATCCTTCTGATTTATATGATCTTATGGAACATTCTGCTTTTGTCAGTCTAACTCCTAAACCATACTTCCAGCTCAAGGCGAACATGATGTCTCCATTCTGAAATTGTTTATACAGCCGTGGTCTAAACCCACCCGTTTATCCACGTGTCTTTCATATGACAGAATGTTGCCTGGATACATCAAATCTGAAACCATAAGGATAAACAGAACCAAGAGGGTACTTCTCCCAATAAATCCTAGGCCAGAAACAGGAAGCCTCTCTAGCCCTCCTTCTTAAGGATAGCCAATGGCCAGCCTGGGTGGGCTGAATCAGTCTACTACCTGGGAATTCTTTGAGGCCTGGGGAGAGGCTCCCACCAGCTGCCTTGGTGACTCACCTCCCAAGGCAGCTGAGCACAGAGCTGTGGGTTCCCAACTGTAGCCTTGGAAGCTCTGGACAATGACCCCCCCAACTGAATGGAGCTCAACAAGCCACCTGTTTTGCTGTCTGCTGGGGGGCGGAGGGGGATTGAGCACCAGACAGACCATAGTCCATGGTGGAAAGCCTGCATTCAGCTTGATGGGTCACGAACTGTGGAGGCCGGTGCTAAATGAACATTAAACGGAGGGTGACAAGGAGCAGCAATTGCTGCCAACCCTGCCACGGTTTTTTTTAATGCAGAGTTCCCAAAAAGGAAGAGAGGCGCCCCCTACATTTGCAGTCAAGATGCATCTGGTGGCAGCAGCAGAGGAAGCCAGCACTCCCCCTTGCGAGAGCTCATCCATATTCTACAAGGAAGCGGGGTTGCAGACAGACTAGAGCATAGTTAGTAACTTCCTATAAAAGGTTCTGCCAAATTGGGAAAGCCTTCTGTAAACGCCTCCACGTCTCTGTGGGTGTTTGCAGCAGTGATGGAAAGGAGCATATTTAGACAGTGTTTTGACACTGTTACTTAAAGCAAGGCTAATGCTGCAGAACAATCATTCATTACAGCTCGTCTTCCAGGAGCCCCACAAGGAGGAACCTCTGCTTCACACACTCAGCCACAGGGATGGGGAGAGGAGGCCCGCACCAACAGAGGCTTCAAGCTCAGAAGGCCCAACAGCCAGTGCATCTCCATGTTTTTTGGCATATTTGGCTTTGCATTGTTGGCTTGGGGATTTTCCCACCTTGCAGAGAACAGGTTCTGCCTTTACAGCAGGGGTGTTGACCTTCAGGCCCCTGAGCCAAATCCGGCCCTCTGGGGCTCCCCAGAGGGATGTGCCTCCTTCATTTCGCCCCCTTTTCCCACCACCACCAATTATTTGGTGGTTTCCTGGCTTTTGCACAGATTTTTCCTCATTCTCAAAAGTTGAAATGCTTCTCCTAAGCCTTAATTACTGGCAAGAGGAGCTTTAAGCTACAACAGGCTGGTATTTTTGGTATTTCTGGTATTTTTGGCCCTGCCCCCTTTTACCTTTGTCCCCACCCACCCCTGGAATGCAGCCCCAAGAGTCCTCGGACTGAAAGAGGTTTCATCCCCCTGCCTTACATGGAGCTTGGAGGAGGCCCATGAGCCACATCGTGCTGGAGGTTGCTGGGGAAAGGCAATTGGAAGGTGACTCTGAGATGGTCTTCTTGCAAAAGCAATGGGGGACGCAGGTCATTTCCCAGAGGTGCTGTGGCAGCACATGAGCAAGGAGAAAGAAAGAGGAAGTAGGGACAGCATGGAATGTGCAGATAAAAGGTTGAGGAACAGTACGGCCAGGAAGGAACCCCGCAGCAGTTCTGCCCTAAACAGAAGGGAGGGTCACAGAAGAGAACAGTAAAGGATGCTTGACAATTTCCTTCTCTTGTCTGAGGCCCCTGTGGTAAACAGAGAGCAAAATAAGACCTGGCAGACCCCCAAATTGAAGATTCCTTCCCCATTCAACCGAAATACATTGGGTCTTACAGACTTCAGAGTCCACCTCCACCCTTCTAGGCTGTAATAAGTCCAGCCTCTAAGATCCAAGGCTTATTTATGCTACCTACAAGCATCATAAGCTACATCATATGGGGTAAGAGCAGGCACATCCCCTCTGAAAAGTTACTTTGCCCCCTCTGCCCCCTCACATAACGTTTCCCTAACTTCTAGCCTGGTGGCGGCAAATGTGTGTCCTACTTGTGGACTTCCCACAGGCAGCTGGTTGGCAGCTGTGTGTACAGAATGCTGGACTAGAAAGGCCTTTGGCCCAATCCAGCATGGCTCTTCTTATATTGTTGGACTGCAACTCCCATCAGCCCTAGCCGACATAGCCAATGGTGAGGTACGCTGGGAGCTCAGGTGCTGATGCTGCCTCCATCACCTGAGGTCCAGCTATCAACACTGAAATCAGCTCACTCTCAATTCAGCAGCCTCTTCTCTTGTTCTCCTCCCCTTCCTTCTGCTTGGTTCGTCAGTCCATCCTAGCACAAGGAGAAAAGCCCTTGATATAAGCAAAAAAGGGAGACAGATACTGCTGCAAAGCTACCACGATTTGTGCAGCCCTGTGAAAGTGGGTAGGGTCAACACTAGCACCCAAGTGCCACCTCTCATTCCACCAAAGGGGTGAAGAATGAGGGAGGTTCAAAAATAAAGCACTCCAGCCCTTCTTCTCCTTGTCAGCTCTTCACCTCTTGAAAACCACTTCCCTATCAGGCATGTCTACAAAACCAAAACCCTCTCAAAAAGACACCAAGAATCCAGGGTGGTTCTGTCACTTCTCATCTGCGTAAGAGAGCACTCCAAATTCCACAGCACCCTCCGACGTGCCCTGGTGCTAGTTCGCTGAGCTGACTTTGGCAAAGCGAGCAACTTCCAAATGCCACTCAAGCAGCACTTATGGAGGAGACTTGCAAAAAATGCTCCATTTGAGACATGACAGCAGTTTTAAGCTTGCTAGGAGGCCAAAGCAGCTGCATGAAAGGAAGTTGTGCGGAGATTTCTCTGTGAAAATACTGCCCTCATTTTCAGGAGGCCCGTTTTGCAACAGACTCTGTGACCGGTCGCTCCACTGTTTTCATGTACACGGGCTTCTGCAGTGCTTTGGTACTGCACCTTCAAGCAGAATTTCTGCTTGGTTGCTGGATATCTAATCAGGCACAATTTCTACAGCAGGAGTAAAGCAAATCTCTGGCATATGCATATATATATATATATATATATATATATATATGCATGCATGCATGCATGCATGCAATTTTCAGTGTGCGAAATGGGTACCACTTCCACCGACTTAAACACATCAAACGTATTCACTCAGCAAGGCAAAATCTAAAAACAGGTATAACCAATGCGTTTTGTTCTTTCTTCAAAATTGCAAGCTAAGAAAATCCCAACTGGCTCGCAGAGAAGTAAGTTGGTGAAACTGGGAACCCTAGATTTTAAATTCCAGATTCCAAGTTCCCACCTAACTTTGGACTACATTCTTCTTTGTGCACAAACTTTGCTTGTGCATTTGAGGGACATGATCAAAGACCCACTGAAAAATTGAGCACACAAGTAGCTCTAGGTAAACCTAACACAATTCAGAAGGCTGTTCTAAAGATACAATGCAGCCTTCCCCAACTGGGTGTCCTTCAGATGGGTTGGACTGCAACTCCCAGCATTCCCAGCCAGGAATAAGGATCGCTATAAGGACCATCAAGGTGTACACTGTACAAATGCTGTGCCGATGAGTGCCTAGAGTCAAGTGGCGTGCTGAAGGTTCAAACACACTTGAGACATAAGCTTTAGTATTATGCAGTGCACCGATGAAAATGAGATAGTCAAAACTGTAGAGCACCATTTCCTTGGTAGAAAGGCGGGGTGTAAATCAAATAAAAAATAAGATCCAATCAGAGAGGATGTGACCCTACCAAGTGGTGCTGGACTGGCAAAGCAAGAACACCTAAAGAGTGAAGTGAGCAAGCCGCTCCCACTCTCTACTTGGCCTGATTGTGTTGAATATGTCAATGAATTTCAAGTACGCAGATGTAAGAGTACAACAAAACAAGAACATAAGCCTAGTAGCCACGGATAGCCTTCTCCTCCGGGAATTTGTCTAACCCCCTTTTAAAGCCATCCAAGTTGGTCACCATCACGACATGTTGTGGTAGCGAATTCCATAATTGTACTCTGCGCTGTGTGAAGAAGTCCTGCCTTTTATCCGTCCTGAATCTCCCACCAGTCACCTTCATAGGATGACCCCTTTGGGTTCCAGTATTATGAGAGAGAGAAAAATGTCTCCCTACCCATCTTCTCCACACTATACAGAATTTTGTACACCTCTGTCATGTCTCCCCTCACCTTCCTTTCTTCCAAGCTAAGCAATCCCAGCTGTTGTAACCTTCCCTCATAAGAGAGACGCTCCGGATCCTTGATCATTGTACTTGCCGTTTTCTGCATTTTCCAGCAGACGGGCATATGGGACTGGGCTCCAGCCTCTCTCCAGCCACATGTCAAGTGTGGATGACATGCATATCTTGAGACACACATGTGAAGCAAGCCAGTGTGACAGAGTGGAGAGGGTGTTGGGCAAGGAGACCCAGTTTCAAATCCCACTTGGTTTGGCATGAAGTTCACTGTATGAACGTGGGCTAGACACTGTCAGCCTAACCTACACACAGGGTCATTGTGAGGCTAAAACAAAGGGAGGTGGAGGTGGAAACCGTGTCCACCACCTTGAGCTCTTTGAGGAAGGGCCAGATAAAGTGAAAGGAAATTGCACATAGCATACAAACTGTAAGGTGTACACACAAGTTAGCATGAGCTCAAACCGGTTGCCCAGATATATGTTCACCACCCCTTGAGAGGGGAAAAAACAGCACACCTATGTAGCCATTGCGTTTGCAACATGAGATGCTGGCCAAACCAAATATTGTAGTCGTCAGCACCCCCTCCCCAAGCCTGCGAAGCTGCCACTCCTCTTCAGGCAAGCCCCCTGCCCTGCCAACATGTGCCAAGGGAAAGGAGACTCAACAAGGAGCATGCCAGTGCGGGTGCTGCGGCATGAAAGCGATCTGGGTGCCTTCAGATAACAGCATCCAACAACCCCTCCCCAAGGAGCGTGTATTGTTAGGTGCTGCTGCCTCAAGACCTCATGTTCCCACCACTCTACTTTTCCTCTCTGGAGCACAAAAGCTGGGGCAGGCAGCCTCTTTGCCATTTTGGCCCTGTGTAGTGAAGGCTCTTTGGGTGACTTGGCCAAGCAGATGCCAAAAAATTCCCCAACCTTTCGCACAACTTTGGAGTAGGGATGGGAGAACCTGGGATGCTTGAGTTCACCGACATTCTCTGCACTACACTTCATAGCTCAGTTCGCCTCTTTCCCATTCTCATTTGCAACCTGTTTTTCTTTTCATTGGAACAGAAAAGGTGTGCATTTATGTGACCTTTCACCCCACTGACAGAAGCGTGAAAATGTGTATTTTTTTTTTAATGCATTCTGAAGTGCACATTCTTCAAAATATGCAGTTTTTGAACCTGATTGCAAGTTTGGGAACTTGCAAACATTTTCTGAAAAAATATGCTCCCATTCACACTGGTGTTCATGTTCAGATGTACATGCAGGGCAAGTCTGAATGATTTGAGAACTGAAATGAAATTCTTGCATGTTCCTACTTTGGAGCTGGGCAGGTAGTGGAGATCAAAGTTGGGAGGAGCAGATTTGTTGACGCCCGCAGTTGAACACCGAGAATCCCATTATAGCATGTACTCCTAATACATGCAACTGGATTTTATTGACCAAAAAAGAAAACAAACATCCCGCAGTGTTATTTAACATGGGCAGTAAAATGGCTTGTATGCTACTCAAGTTTCCAGTGGGCACGGAGGAAGTTACCAAAGTTTTCAATATGGGATTGCACCATTTTGTAGACAGCTCGCTGGGCCTTTTCAAATTCAGAACAGTCTCATATAATTACCTAAAGATATTGTTTAAAGCACCCATCTTGGACTCGGCAAAATAATCCCATAATAATGATCCCATAATAATGATCCCATATTATGATCCCATAATAAGTGGGATCCCAACTTAATACAGGGTTTGGACTAAAGCTAGGTTCTAGGTCTGAAAAGGTGGAAGATGACACTGACAGGCAGAAGCTCTGCAGGGTTTCAGACAGAGGTCTTTCCCAGGCCTACCTGGAGATGCTGGGGATTGAACCTGGAACCTTTTGCATGCAAAGCAAATGTTCTGCCAATGAGCTACAGCCCTTCCCCTACAAATGAAAATCCTATGGCTGTTTCTCCCAAGGAATACCATCTTCCATACAGGTTTTCCAATTCAGAGTGATCCACATTTTCCAATCAGAGGAACATTTCCATGAATGTCTGCATTGTCACTGAAGCAGATGGTAGATCTTGCATTTTCACAGGGGACACAGAAAGCTTCCTCTATCACCAGCTTATTAACCCCATGCTCTCATTCAGAAACATCTTTCTCTCTCTCCCAATCCTCCCCCCCCCACCTTCATTTTAACATTTAGCATGGAGAAGAATTCTATGCAGCCCAAATGGTTGCTCACTATTTTATTAGGGCCAACTGCTCACAAAAGGGATTGTTTTCCCCGTTTTGCATTTTCAGAATTATCAACACAGAATTTGGCAACAAACACAAATTTGCTACTCTGCAAATGAAGTGCTCAAGAAAGACACGGAGGAGTCAAGAGGGGAAATGCGAATTCTTTTCCAGGTGAGCCAGCGTGGTGCTCGCTTGAGCAGTCCTAGCAAGACTGCTAATGGCTTGGGCACACTCAACCTGGCAATCCCACAAACATAATACACAAATGCAACAAATACAGTAACAGCTCTCTAAAAACTGTGGGAACCAACCTGTTCTAACTGCAAAGCTCTTTGGAATCCTTCCAGACTTAAAAGTGCTACAAAATAACCATTCCCCCAAAAGAAATCCTTTTGAAACGGAGCTGCAAGATAAACACACAAAATGTATGCCAGCACTCCAGTCCTCCCCAGAGAATCCTACTGATGTTAGACTGTGGAGTAAAACCATCAAGCGACGTGGACATGCCAGCATTTACCAAGCTACCTTAAATCAGCATTTAATTTGTGTTTTTGGAAGGCTCAAAAGGAAATAAGTGGAGAAAGCTATCTGGGGGGTGGGGAGACGGCAGAGCCTCTCTGCAGAACTTGCTCCAAGGAACAAGGCAGGCATTTTCTCCAATCATCCATCTTCGCCCTGGCAAACAGCCTGTATAAACCAGTCATCTTGGCAGCATCATGGAACAGTTTCTTCTTCTTCAAGAAACATAGCTTGAGATTCCAGTGCATTCAAATAGCTTTCCCTCCTTTCTGCCTAGACCCAAGAGTTTCACTACCTTTTCAAAGCAGATTTGTTCCATATCTAGCACTTGCTAATTACAAGGTGGTTGACCATCAAATCTAACAGATTGGATCTGCCCACTGAAGCTGGCCCCTTCCCATCCACAGACCACAAGGGTGTTTCACTCACGTAGGAGAGGTTGCAGACACCGACATTTTTTTCTCCCCCCGCCCCCCAATCACTGGAGAGAGGAGATTGGCTCCTTCCAATCTGATCCTATGTATCTGAACGATTCTTCCAGGCTAAAATGGGCAGTGTAGAAGCAAATTAAAAAATAACATGCAAGCTTCAGAAATGATAAAAGGGCCAGTCGACCCAGTGTGTTGCAGTACACACGACTGCAGTACTCAGCCTATAAATTATAGACATGGTCATGTTGGCCGTTCACTGCTGAACAAATTGCTCCCTGCTAGTCCCAAAGTGCTTTGATTCAATAATCCACAGTCCCCTGAGATAGGTTTGACAGACCAGTGTGAAGGCACAGGCAGAAGGTCTGACACCACTGATTACTAATAACGTACGTGACACACTCTGAAACCGTAATATACAGCGCTTCAGAAAGTGTCCAAACTCTAAATCTGGCTGGAGTTCATAGAATCATAAAATAGTAGGGTTGGAAGGGGCCTACAAGACATCGAGTCCAACCCCCTGCTCAATGCAGGAATCCAAGTCAGAGCATCCCTGACAGATGGCTGTCCAGCCTCGTCTTGAACACCTCAAGTGTGGGAGAGCCCACCACCTCCCTAGGTCATGGGTTCCACTGTCGTATTGCTCTAACAGTCAGGAAGTTTTTCCTGATGTTCAGCCGGAATCTGGCTTCCTGCAACTTGAGCCCATTATTCCGTGTCCTGCACTCTGGGATGTTCAAGAAGAGAACCTGGCCTTCCTCTCTGGGACAACCTTTCAAGGACTTGAAGAGCGCTATCATATCTCCCCTCAGTCTTCTCTTCTCAAGGCTAAACAGGCCCAGTTCTTTCAGTCTCTCTTCACAGGGCTTTGTTTCCAGTCCCTGATCATCTTTGTTGCCCTCCTCTGAACCCTCTCCAGCTTATCTGCATCCTTCTTAAAGTGTGGTGCCCAGAACTGGACACAGTACTCCAGATGAGGCCTAACCAGTGCTGAGTAGAGGGGAACTAGTACTTCCTAGGATTTGGAAGCTATACTTTTATTAATGCAGCCCAAAATAGCATTTGCCTTTTTTGCAGCCACATCACATTGTTGGCTCATCTTCAGCTTGTGATAGACAACAATTCCAAGATCCTTCTCGCTTGTAGTGTTGTTGAGCCACGTATCGCCCATCTTGTACCTGTGCATTTGGTTTCTTTTTCCTAGGTGCAGAACTTGGCATTTATCCCTATTCAATGTCATTCTGTTGTTTTCTGCCCAGCGCTCCAGTCTATCCAGATCACTTGGAATTTTGTTTCTGTCTTCCAAAGTATTAGCTATCCCTCCCAATTTTGTGTCATCTGCAAATTTGATAAGCATTCCCTGCACCTCCTCCTCCAAGTCATTAATAAAAACGTTGAAGAGCACTGGGCCCAGGACTGAGCCCTGTGGTACCCCACTCGTTACCTCTCCCCAGTTTGAGAAGGTCCCATTGAGAAGCACTCCTTGAGTCCGATTCTGTAGCGAACTGTGGATCCACCAGATCGTTGTTTCATCTAGCCCACTTTGAGCTAGTTTGCTCATCAGGATATCATGGGGCACTTTGTCGAAAGCTTTGCTGAAGTCGAGGTATATGATGTCTACAGCATTCCCACGGTCCACAAGGGAGGTGACTTGATCAAAAAATGAGATCAGATTAATTTCTAAGATTACCTCAGTTAAGTAGGTATGGGGAAAATATTACATTTATTTTAGAATATACTGCTTTATATTTGAATGGCTTTTTTATAGGAACATGAGAAAAGCCCTGATGGATCACAGCAAAGGGCTATCTAGTCCAGCATCCTCTGAGAAGCGTACGAACAGGACACAGAGGCAGCAACTCTTTGGTTTTATCGCACTGCTGGTTTTGCATGTTATTAAGAGAGCTGTGGGAAGGTATATTTGGTAATTTGCTATAGTTTTAATCTACTCAATAACAAATAGTCTCTGGGTGGGTTACAAACAAATTAAGGACTAAAATGCAGCACAAATAGTTAAAAGAAAGAAATATGATGCAAAATGACAAACAGGATAGGAATAGAAAAATATAACTATATATAAAAACAGCCCTAACATCTAAAAACTAAGTCTCTAAAATGCCTGGGGAAAAAGAAAGGTCTTGCCTGGCGCAAAAAAGATAACAATGTAGGTGCCAGGCGAGCCTCCTTCAGGAGAGTATTTCATAAACAGGGTGCCACAACTGAGAAGCCCCCCTTTCTTGTAGCACCCCCCGCCCCCAGGGCAACATTCATCGCGAGAGCAGATGGAGTAAGGCCTCCAAAGATGACCTAAGGTTCTGGGCAGGTTCATATGGGAGGAGTCATTCCTTTAGATACTCTGGTCTAAAGCTGTTTAGGGCTTTAAAGGTCGACCTCAACACTCGGAATTGGGCTTGGAAATGGATTGTAAGCTAATTAAACAGTAAGGAACTGAAATATATTCATATATGTTTTATTTATTTACAATATTTGTATACTGCTCCACTTCCAAAACCCCTTCATGGATCACTGCCTTCTTGTGGCGAAGGGGCTTGTGTTACTCAGTGAAGCCATAAGCTATGCCGTGCAGGGCCACCCAAGATGGACAGGTCATGGCAGAGAGTTCTGACAAAATGTGGTCCACTGGAGAAGGAAATGGCAACCCACTCCAGTATTCTTGCCAAGAAAACCCCATGGAACGTATCACAAGGCGAAAAGAGATGACGCCGGAAGATGAGACCCTCAGGTCGGAAGGTGTCCAATATACTACTGGGGAAGAGCAGAGGGTATTTCCAAGTAGCGCCAGAAAGAGTGAAGTGGCTGGGCCAAAGCCGAAAGGACACTCAGCTGTGGATGTGTCTGGTGGTGAAAAGAAAATCCGATGCTGTAAAGAACAATATTGTTTAGGAACCTGGAATGTCAGATCAATGAATCAAGGTAAGCTGGAGGTGGTCAAACATGAGATGGCAAGATTGAACATCGACATCTTGGGAATCAGCAAACTAAAATGGACAAGCATGGGCGAATTTAAGTCAGGTGACCATCATATCTACTACTGTGGGCAAGAATCCCTTAGAAGAAATGGAGTAGCACTCATAGTCAACAAAAGGGTGGGGAAAGCAGTACTGGGGTACAATCTTAAAAATGATAGAATGATCTCAGTACGAATCCAAGGCAAACCATTCAACATCACAGTAATTCAAGTCTATGCCCCAACCACTGAGGACGAAGAAGCTGAGGTTGATCGGTTCTATGAAGACCTACAACACCTTCTAGAACTAACACCAAAAGAAGATGTCCTCTTTATCATAGGGGATTGGAATGCTAAAGTAGGAAGTCAAGAAATCACCAGGATAACAGGCAAGCATGGCCTTGGTGTACAAAATGAAGCAGGACAAAAGCTAATAGAGTTTTGCCAAGAGAACACGCTGATCATAGCAAACATTTTTTCCCAACAGCACAAGAGATGACTCTACACATGGACATCACCAGATGGTCAATATCGAAATCAGATTGATTATGTCCTTTGCAGTCAAAGATGGAGAAGCTCTATACAGGCAGAAAAAACAAGACCTGGAGCTGACTGTGGCTCAGATCATGAGCTTCTTATTGCAAAATTTCAGCTTAAATTGAAGAACGTAGGGAAAACCACTAAACCATACAGGTATGACCTCAATCATATCCCTGATGAATATACAGTGGAGGTGAGGAATAGATTTCAGGGATTACACCTGATAGACAGAGTGCCTGAGGAACTATGGACGGAGGTCCGTAACATTGTTCAGGAGGCTGCAACTCAATCCATCCCAAAGAAAAAGAAATGCAAGAAAGCCAAGTGGCTGTCTGATGAGGCTTTACAAGTAGCTGAAGAAAGAAGGGAAGCGAAAAGCAAGGGAGAAAGGGGAAGATATATCCAACTGAATGCAGAGTTCCACAGAATAGCAAGGAGAGACAAGAAGGCCTTCTTAAATGAACAATGCAAAGAAATCGAGGAAAACAACAGAATGGGAAAGACTAGAGATCTCTTCAAGAAAATTGGAAATCTCAAGGGAACGTTTTGTGCAAAGACGGGCATGATAAAGGACAAAGAAGGCAGGGACCTCACAGAAGCAGATGAGATTAAGAAGAGGTGGCAAGAATACACAGAAGAACTATACAGGAAAGATCTGAATGTCCCTGATAGCCATGATAGTGCGGTCACTGAACTTGAGCCAGACATCCTCAAGAGTGAAGTCAAGTGGGCCTTAGGAAGCATTAGTAGCAACAAAGCTAGCGGAGATGACAGTATTCCAGCTGAGTTATTTAAAATCCTAAAAGATGATGCTGTTAAAGTGCTGCATTCAATATGCCAACAAATTTGGAACACTCAACAATGGCCGCAAGACTGGAAAAGGTCAGTTTACATTCCAATTCCAAAGAAGGGCAACGCCAAAGAGTGTTCAAACTACTGCACAATTGCGCTCATTTCACATGCCAGCAAGGTGATGCTCAAAATCCTACAAGCTAGGCTTCAGCAGTATGCGAACCGAGAACTACTGGAAGTACAAGCTGGTTTTCGAAGAGGCAGAGGAACTAGAGATCAAATCGCCAACGTTCGCTGGATCATGGAGAAAGCAAGAGAATTCCAGAAAAACGTCTATTTCTGCTTCATTGACTACGCTAAAGCCTTTGATTGTGTGGATCACAACAAACTGTGGCAAATTCTGAAAGTGATGGGAGTACCAGATCACCTTACCTGTCTCCTGAGAAACCTGAACGAGGGTCAAGAAGCAACAGTAAGAACCAGACATGGAACAACTGAGTGGTTCAAAATTGGGAAAGGAGTACGGCAAAGCTGCATATTGTCACCCTGCTTATTTAACTTATATGGAGAGTACATCATGAGAAACGCTGGGTTGGATGAATCACAGGTCGAAATTAAGATTGCCGGGAGAATTATCAACAACCTCCAATATGCAGACGATACCACCCTAATGGCAGAAAGCGAAGAGGATCTAAAGAACCTCTTGTTGAGGGTGAAAGAGGACAGTGCAAAAGCTGGTTTGAAACTCAACATTAAAAAAACTAAGATCATGGCATCTGGCCCTATCACTTCCTGGCATATAGAAGGGGAAGAAATGGAAGCAGTGACAGATTTTACTTTCTTGGGCTCCATGATCACCGCTGACGGTGACTGTAGCCATGGAATTAAAAGACGCTTGCTCCTTGGGAGGAAAGCTATGGGAAACCTAGACAGCATAGTCAGAAGCAGAGACATCACCTTGCCGACAAAGGTCCGTCTAATCAAAGCTATGGTTTCCCAGTAGTAATGTATGGCTGTGAGAGCTGGACTATAAGGAAGGCTGAGCGCCGAAGAATTGATGCTTTCGAACTGTGGTGCTGGAGAAGACTGTTACGAGTCCCGTAGACTGCAAGGAGGTCAAATCAGTCCATCCTAAAGGAAATCAACCCTGATGCTGGGAAGGACAGATACTGAAGCTGAGACTCAAATATTTTGGCCACCTAATGCGAAGAGAAAACTCTATTTGCTGTTCACTGAGAAAACTATTAATGCGAAGAGAAAACTCTATTTGCTGTTCACTGCAGAGGATGAGATGGCTAGATAGCATCACGGATGCAATGAATATGAACTTGAGCACGCTCCGGGAGAGAACGCAGGACAGGAAGGCCTGGCGTGCTATGGTCCATGGGGTCACAAAGAGTCGGACACGACTGAACGACTGAACAACAACAACAACAACAACCACAGCATCCTATGGCAATGAATTCCGCCGGTGCACAAGCTGAAGAGTCACTTTAACAGATCCATTGCTGAGGTTTCTCTGCAACAAGCAGGGAGGTAACATTTTGAATTTTTGTTCCCTTGGCAACTTGGGCTTTTTTGTACTTACCTGCAAGGCGGAATTACATGCATACAAACGTAGATCTCTTTGCATAATATCCGCAAGCATCTTGCACCCTCCAGTGTGTTTGTACAATAGGATGCAGATTAGCATACACATATACACCCCTGAGATTCACAGAGACAGAGACGAAAAACTCCTGGCTTGGATGACAAGGGTAGTTTATCCCTTAGCAATGATGGAAACCCTCCATCCTGCTATGCCTTGTAGCAACTGCAACAGGCTGCTCAAGAATGGAGAATGTTTTTAAAATGTGAAAACCTGCAGCAGCAGGCTGAATATTCATGGCCATGGGATTTAACAAGAAATGCAAGACTGACTTTCTCCTACAGGGACACACTCTTTGCTTGAGTGCAAGCTCCAGGATTCTGCAGGTGGGAGCATCAATCCAAATTTTACATACAACATTCCCAGAGGAACAGCTGCTTTATGTGCGCATGTGTACATATTCATCCTTTGCATAAAAAGACAGTTCCATCTCTGTCACGCCCTAACATCACCAAAAAATCCAATCTAGTGTGAGGTTAAGCAGATGGGACCAGCTTGGTTCGCAATGGCTCCCATTCAGCTCTGGGGGGCAAAGTAAAGCGAAGGCAGAGGGTTCTTAGCCCAGGGGTAGAGCACAAAAACCGCAGGAGGCCCTGAGTTCAATTCATGTTATCTGATGTTAAAAATTATTAGGGGTGCAACCTTAGGCATGCTTAGACAGAAAAAAAGTCCTACAACTTCCAGCATTCCCCAACCAGCATGGCTGGCTGGGGAATGCTGGGAGGTGTAGGACATTTTCCTGTGGTAGAAAGTGGGAAAGGCCTCTGCTAAGCCTCCCGAGAGTCACTGCTGCTCCGAATAGGCAATACTGGGGTATACGGACAAACAGGCTGACCTGATATAAGGTACCTTCCTATGTTCCTAACAAGCCACATTGGGTAATGGGTAACATCTTTTCCTGCCAAGAAACTGGGGTCACCGGTATAGCCCCACCTCATCAGTGTCCCCAAGCACTCTCTTTTATTTTCTCCCATAGAGTTCAACAGGTTCCATTAATTCCAACAGGAAAAAATAGCACTTTGGGCCACTTTTGTGACGAGGGCAAACTCCGCTCTGCAGAAACTGCCTGGTTTCTACAAGCAGGGCGGGGCAGGCAATCATGGCAGGTTGTTTTTCTCATTATATAGAAAATCATGTGACTGTATAAGTCTTCCCTAACTTGGTATCCCCAGTACATTTTGGAATTTAATTCCCATCAGCCCCAGCTAGAATGGCCAATGGTCAGAATGCTGGAAGTTGTAGTCCAAAACATCTAGAGGGCGCCGGATTCAGGGAGGCTAGTATATTTAGTGCTAATAGCTTGCTGGACATTACATCTGACTTTCAGATGTTTTGGACTACACCTTCCATAATCTCTCACAACTGGCTACGCTGGTTGGGGCTGATAGGAATTGCAGTCCAAAGATCTGGAGGGGTCCAGGTTGCCTGTTCTGCATTCAAACACACAATCTCACCTGCATTTTGAAGGGATTCAGTCCAGGAAGGAATGTTTCTCTGCATTTCTAAATGTTTGACTCAGCCCCAAGCTGAGAGAGCAGAGAGAAAATATCTGCATGTCCAGATTGCTCCCCCATCACAGACAACATTGTGAATAAAAATGGATGCCTTGGGGGGGGGGGGGCAAAAAGCCATTTTTAATGCCCCGATTTAGCACATGTGTGCACAGGCAAATGAATAGTTCCAATTACGTTCAGTGGGATTACTTTCCTGGAGAAACCTGGCACAGTCTTTTCCATAATCAGGAGATGCCAAAGCTGGTAACTCTGCAAAGTTCCAAATAAGACTCCGTCATGACTTTATATAGCATCATAAACATACATGGCACTTTACTGAGTATGGCAAGCAGAGACGACTCAGGTCCCCATCCCAAGAAGCTTACAATCTAGATCTTGATCGCGTGGGACGCAACAACTAAGGGAAGGGTATGAAGGGGAGTAGGTGAGCTTGGCTTCATTTTGGTTGGGGATGGAAATGAAGGGCCATATGCAGCCCGCACCGCCACCCAGTGGGGCCACCACCGCACAATGTGACCCCTGCTACTGCCCCAAAACCAGGTTTAAAAAAATTATGGAAAAAACAGCATCCAAGGCTCTACGAAGTCCCAGAAAGGTTAAACCTAGGTTGTTTGCAAGTGGTCCATGGGGCGAAAATGGCCCCCGGACCACCTGAATTGCCCATCCATGACGTAGCATTCCGGCAGTCATAAGGAGCAGCCCTAAGGGAGAATGGTGGAGTCTTTTTAAGAAAGCAGGAAACTTTGGGATGTTGAGGCTGGCAGAACTGGAGAAGGAGAAGTCACAGGGCAAGGGTACGCTGGGAAGAGACGAGCAGAATGGGGCAAGGCCACTGAGAGCACTAAAGATACGAACAAGGAGTTTGCAAGAGGGGCTGGGAAGCCAGTGTGGGATTTGAGTCAGGGTACCACATGGCTTGAGCCAAGAGAAAAATGAATGATTTCTGCAGCAGCATTTTGGATAGGATTGAGGTGCGGCAGGGGAAGGCCTGAGAGAAGGAAGTTGCAGTCGTCAACGCAGGAAATGACCAGCGCGTTATTGGACCTAGGGCATAGTCCTATGTATGTTTAGACAGAAAAAAGTCCTATGACTCCCAGCTTTCCCAGGCCAGTGCCCAATTAGGACTTTTGGTGGTCCGTTCTCCAATGTATGCTTCCAGCTCACTAAGGTAAGGTGCATACTGCAACGTGAATTCCACTGAACAACCTCTTTCTTCTCCACCTCCTTGGAATACTTCACTGTCCAGGACTTTAACTGGCAACTAGATTGGTTTGCATGCCAATCTAGACATGGCCTACACATGCTGCAGAATGGGCAGCACCATTTCAAACCGCGGGGGTGTATGTGTGGAGAGAACTGCACTTTTGCACTGGCTTAATTTATTTTAAAAAGGGATTAGACCAATTCATAGAGCAGAGGTCTGTCAATGGCTATCAATCTTGGCAGCTTAATGGAACCTCCATGATCTGAGACAGTGTACCTCTGAATACCGGTGCTTGGGGCTAACACTTTGTGCCAGACTTATAGGATGTCCCAAAGGCATCTGGCTTACTGCCGTTGGAAACATGAGTATTCAAGAAGATGGCCCTTTGGTCTAACCCACCAGGGCTCTCCTAATATTGCCATAGACCTGAGCAGTGTAATGGTTAAGATACGAGATGCGAGTCGGGAAATCTGTGGTTCAAACGGCACCTCACTGGATGGCCTGGGGCAAGATGCTCGCTCTCAGCATCCCGTGACCAGCCCACCTGAAATATGGGGACAGCAACAACGGGGTTGTGAGGATTGCTGGTGCAACGTGAAGGGTTTCAAGCACTCAAGGAAAGCGTTGTATAAATGGGAAGAAATGTCATCATTACTATTATTATCTACTACACACAGAAAATGTGGTGCGAGGATTGAGAACTAAAATCTTGGGGACCATCTTTCCCTTAGGAAAGAAGAGCACAACAGGAGACCCCAGAAATCTAGCATCTTTGCTGAAGACTCAATCTTGAAAAAGCCATATTGGTGTTTTGGTTCAGGTCTTCTAAGGCAGGGGTGTTGAACCTCCTTCAGCTCGAAGATCGAAGCTCTCAGGGGGTGCATTCCAGAGGTGGGTGGGCAAAATGGGGCATGGCCAAAATACCCCCAATTCCAGCAAAGTTTAGCTTTCAGCTCTTACTGCCAGTCACAAAGCCTTAGGGGAGGCATTTATACCTTTTAGAATGGGAGGGGAATTCACACAGTTGGGAAACCCCCAATAGTCTGGGGAAGGTGCATGGCCTTCAGGGAACCCCGAAGGGCCAGGCCAACCCACAGTCCTCAGGTTTTGCACTCCTGTCCTAAGGGAACCATTCCTGAAAGTACAACTGACTCTCTGAAGGAAGGAGATTGGATTTCACTCCGACACTCCGTGTTAGATCCCACAAGATAGTGATGGCCACCAATTTGGATGGCTTTAAAAGGGGGTTGGACGAATTCCTGGAGAAGGCTATCAATGGCTACTAGTCCTATTGGCTATGTGCTACCTCCAGTCCCAGAGGCAGTGAGCCTATGTACACCAGTTGCTGGGGAACATGGGTAGGAGGGTGCTATTGATCTCATGCCCTTCTTGTGGGTTCCTGGTCGACAGCTGGTGGGCCACTGTGTGAACAGACTGCTAGACTGGATGGACCCTTGGTCTGATCCAGCAGGGCTCTTCTTATGTTCTTAAGATTGTCAAGTAAATGCAAATCTCATCCTAAGACACGGTCTGGGGATCTTCTTCCACAGAGCTAGTTGGCCTGTGCCATTCTGCAAGTCTGAGAGGGTTCATTGCTCACAATGACCTCACAGTGAAGCCATTCTTAGGAGATCATTTCAATAAATAAATAAACAAACAAACAAATAAACAAATAAGATGGGCATCCACGCTGAACAAGCTTCCCAGGTGGGCCTCCGAACTAGCAGCCTGCCACACAGATCAAAAGCTAGCCGAAGGAAAGGATTAGTGACCATACGGAACCAAGTTTGCTGCCCCTGGCCACAAAACCAGCTAACCGGCTCAAAAATGCCTGTGACTGCATCCCCACAGACGTTCACAATTGCACGAGAGAGAGGGGAGGAAGCTGACTCCTGCAGCCGCTATACAGCTGGTGCTCCTGGCCAGTCCATAGCAACTCCCCTCATGTTTTGGTCAAGGGGTCAAATAACAGTTTAGCCGAACAAATAAATAGCGTCTTGTAAAAGATTCCAGACTCTACTCTGTCCTAGAAGCTTTACATTTATCACTAGGCCAGATCCCAGGGAGGCGCCTTTTCCTCACAGCAAACGCAGTTAACTCAGAGAAAGCCCTGATTCCTGGGCGCTTGCAGCCCTGAGCAGCTGTGACGACTGCTTGTGCATGTATCCTTCTGAATCATGTGCATTCAGAGATGCCTGCAGTTACAGCATATAGCCAGGGCCACGCGCTTCATTGGAAGTGGAGAGGGCCGAAGTTCTCTGGAGAGAACCGTGGGGCAGGGGGTGCCTGTCCCTAAATGCACTAAAGTACTTAGAGATATTAGTAAATATGTTTAGCAGTGTATAAACCTATTACATAAATAAATTAAATAAATAAAAGTGCACGAGAGACTCTTGACTTTTGCAGGGCTCAGAGAAAGGTGGCTTTCCTTCCACCATTACTGGCAGATGACCCCATGACCCAGCTAAGAACAGAGTCTGCCATTTACAAGCGGGTGATACAGATTTTATGGAATGCTTGGCCATTATTCGTGCAGAATTAATAGGGTCTCTTGATTCTGCAGAAAAATAGCAGGGGGTATGGGAAAGCAACCTCCTGGTACCCTTCAAATCCATAGCAGGTGAGGATGGTGTATGTACGCTTATGGCCAGGTTAACCCCTGGGAGAAGAGGGTGGCACAGAGTTATTAGCACTCACCCACTGGGGTATGGAAACATTGGGGTATAGGAACAGAGGCAGAATTTGTCTATGAAAATCCCCTTTGTTGCCAAAATGATTCTATAGGGCAGTCTTCCCTAAACTGGCATCCTCCAGATGTGAGGGACTAAAGCTCCCATCATCCCCAGCTAGCATGTCCATGGGCACTCTGGCTGGGGATGATAGGAAGTGCATTCTGACACATCTGGACAGCACCAAGCTGGGGAGGATTGGGTTCCCTCAGAAGCCAAACGCCGTTTTCCAGCACAGTCACCAAAGAAAGGATCACAAAAGGACCCAACTTCTACCTTAAGCATTACCACTTGCATCATTAAATGTGAGTAAACTCACAATAAAATGCAAAAAGAAAAACCAAAATGCTTGCGGCTTCACTCTGTAAATGATATGACACTTTTAAATTTTTGGATTAGCAGGAAAAGCAAGCAGTTTCTGACGTTAGTGCTTCCATTTGGAAGTACCACACTGTGACTTGGACTAAATTAAAGAAAAGGGGCTAATTGGCAGAACAAGCGTGAGGAGGGGGTGGGGGTGGAAAAGGCAATTTGCAACATGTGGCATGGGCCACTGTGTTTGCCACATGTCTTTTCTAAGGCCCAGTAATTACCTCATTCCAATTCTTGGAACTTGCTCCTTGGCAGAGAAGATCCTTTTAGTAGGCTAAGTGCGATGCATGAAATGGATGTGGCTTTTGCGCTCCCTCATATGCGCAAATGCTAAATCCACCCACGTTTTGCCACTAGGAAACCCACATCTTACAAACAAACAGAATGTTACACAATTTCTATCTTAGAGAGAGCTGGTGCAGGATAAGGAGTGTGAGCTGAACCAAGTCTTGCACTCACAAGTTGGCTTTGGGTAAGCCACTCTTGACCTCCCATCTGCAATGTTGGGATCGCAACAACGTACCCTTCAAGATGGTTGTGCTGATGAGTGAGGTAATGCATGTCCCGGTCATGAACTAGTTTGCTGGAGACAGGAAGGCAGGACTGGGGTTGGCTCAGCATGATAGAGTAGAAGGAGCAACGGTGACAGGCAGAGACAGCATAAGAAGGAAGACCAAAGGATTTGGGGCAAGAATTGTGGAGGCAAAGCTAAGGGCCCTTAATTTATTTATTTAAAATATGTATTTATTTAAAAATAAGCCCTCCCACTCTACCATGCTGAGCCAACCCCAACCCTCCCGCTTTCTTAACAGTGACTACCCATTCTTCCTTGGCTGCTCCTTACACCTGAAACCCCCACCCAGAACCCCGGGGTGGCAAAAGGGCTGACCCTTCCCCCAAGCCCAATATTTCCAAGGCAGCTTTGGCTTACCCCATTAGCCCCCATGCCCAACAAAAAGGAAGCAGGCCTCAGAACCCAATGGTCATGTCTCAGCATTGTTGATGTTGCACTAGATGGGCCTTGGTGTCATCCAGCAGGCCTCTTCTTACGACTGAATGATCCTCTGTACAACACACACACACACACACACACACATCTTCCATGTGCACACACACCCTTCCATGGTACGTATGGATAGACCACATTGGGATGATCA
Source organism: Heloderma suspectum (assembly GCF_057233095.1). Lineage (NCBI taxonomy): Eukaryota > Metazoa > Chordata > Lepidosauria > Squamata > Helodermatidae > Heloderma > Heloderma suspectum. Next base: position 435,760,929 of record NC_139458.1, read on the forward strand.
GCAGGGGAAACAATGCAGTATGGGCTGCTTCCCCTGTCCCCATGTGTGGCGGTCATACAGCCAGCATTTTCCTAATTACCCGTGCCGCATTGCAGCCTCCATGCTGTCTGAACCGCAAGTGGTGCGGCAGGGGTGGCTTCTCACCTACCCCACAACTGCTACTCCAAGCCATGGTTGTAGGATGATGAGAAGTGACCCCTGCCACACGACACGCTGGGTTCAAATGACAAGGCAATGGGTAATTACCTGACGTGGCGCAGGTAATTAGGGAAATGCCGGTCATGCAACTAGCATGTGGTTGTTTCCCCTGCTGATTGTCCGAAGCCAGTCATTACCTAGACCAAGGGTGTTGAATCTCTGTCAGTCCACAGGCTGAATTCCATTTCTGAGAAGCTCTCAGGGCCGCATTCCAGTGGTGGGTGGGGCCAAAGGCAAAAGGGGGCAGGGCCAAAGTAACAGCATATTTTAGATGAAAGCTCTTCCTGCCAGTCACTAACCCTTAGCAGAGGCATTCCAACCTTTTAGAATGAGGAAAAAACTGTGCAAAAGCCAGGAAAACACTGAACAATAGATGGTTTGGGGAAGGGGGTGGAGCTAGGGGAAAGGGGGTATGGTCATCTGGGAATCTTGGAGGGTTGGATTTGTCCCCCAGGCCTGAAGTGCTGCACCTCCAACCTGGACACAGGGTGGGACCTCAGTGAAAAGTCAGCCCTGCGATCCCTAGAGATCCTTTAAAAGTTGCCGCATGACAACCGACTTGTTTTCACGCTGCATGTATGTTTCTCCTCTCTAAAAAACTAGTCCTGCTCATTTCCCGAGAGCGCAGAAAATATATTTTTAAAAAATTAAATTGCTACTGTTATGATTTTGCAGCTGTTTGGCATCCTTTGCTTTTGAGGCTGCGTCATAATTGCCATTTCCAAAACAAGCATTTTGTGTTCTCTGCAGAAGTATTCCGAGTATGAGCAAAGCTGGCCCTTTTGCTTCCCTTGCCTTTTTTTTTAAAGCAAAATTGTTTCTTCAGAAAACGCTCTCATATGAACAAATCCAACCTGCCGCTTTCTCCCTAGTTTTGATCATTAAAACCAGGCTGGAGAAGGAAAGGCGCAACAGCACAGCCACGCTGGAGCACCAGGTGAGCCAAAGAGCCCCGCACCCTTTTGGAGGCTTGGAGATGGCGCTGGATTGCAACAAGGCCCGAGAGGCTCCAGGTGTTAACCCTTCCATCCCACAAGGCCGGTTTATTTATTTATTTATTTATTTATTTATTTTTATTTATTTATTTCATTTCTATACCGCCCAATAGCCGAAGCTCTCTGGGCGGTTCACAAAAATTAAATCCAAACAACACACAATAAAACAATTTAAAATATACAGAACATTAAAACCACAATATAACAATACAACCACAATAAAACTTAGCAGCAGTGCAGAAGTTTAAAATACAGATTTAAAACAGCAAAGATAAAAATTTAGAAGGCTAAAATGCCTGGGAAAATAAAAAGGTCTTCACCTGGCGCCGAAAGGAATACAATGTAGGTGCCAGGCGAACCTCACTAGGGAGCTCATTCCAGAGCCGGGGTGCCACAACAGAAAAAGCCCTCCTCCTAGTAGCCACCCGCCTCACTTCCTTTGGCAGGGGCTCACAGAGAAGGGCCGCTGACGATGATCTTAAGGTCCGGGCAGGCACATATGGGAGGAGGCGATCCTTCAGGTAACCTGGCCCCAAGCCATTAAGGGCTTTGAATGTTAACACCAGCACTTTGAATCGGGCCCGGAAATGGACTGGCAGCCAGTGCAGCTGGAAAAGTACTGGCGTAATATGAGCTCGCAGGCCAGTCCCTGTTAACAATCTTGCTGCCCTATTTTGGACCAGCTGAAGTTTCCGGACCATTTTCAAAGGCAGCCCCACGTATAACGCATTGCAGTAATCCAGACGAGAAGTTATCAGAGCATGGATAACTGTAGCTAGGCTATCTCTGTCCAGATAAGGGCGTAGTTGGTATACCAGCCTAAGCTGATAAAAAGTGCTCCATGCCACTGAGTTCACCTGTGCCTCAAGTGACAGTTCTGGATCCAAGAGCACCCCCAAATTACGAACCTGATCCTTTAGGGGGAGTGCAACCCCCTCCAGAACAGGTTGAATATCACCTAGCCGGGCAGACGAACCACCCACTAACAGTACCTCCGTCTTGTCTGGATTGAGTTTCAGTTTATTAGCCCTCATCCAGTCCATTACCGTGCCCAGGCACTGGTTCAGAACAGCCACTGCCTCACCTTGTTTTGATGTAAAAGAGAGGTAGATCTGGGTGTCATCTGCATATTGATGGCACCTCAGCCCACACCTCTGGATAACCTCCCCCAGCGGTTTCATGTAGATGTTAAACAGCATGGGGGATAAAATAGAGCCCTGTGGAACCCCATGGCACAATTGCCATGGCACAGAGCAGTAATCCCCCAGCACCACCTTCTGGAATCGGCCATCCAGGTAGGAGCGGAACCACTGTAGTGCAGTGCCTCCAACTCCTAACCCAGACAACCTATCCAGAAGGATACCATGGTCGATGGTATCGAAAGCCGCTGAGAGGTCCAGGAGAATCAACAGGGTCGCACTCCCCCTGTCCCTCTCCCGGCAGAGGTCATCCCACAGGGCGACCAAGGCAGTTTCCGTTCCAAAACCAGGCCTGAAGCCCGATTGAAATGGATCTAGATAATCCGTTTCATTCAACAGTGCCTGGAGCTGTCCTACAACCACCCGCTCAAGCACCTTGCCCAGGAAGGGGATGTTGGCCACTGGCCTATAATTGTTAACATCCTCTGGGTCCAGGTTAGGCTTTTTCAGGAGTGGTCTAATTACTGCCTCTTTTAAAGCGGCAGGCACCACTCCCTCTCTCAAGGAGGAATTTACAACCTCCTGGACCCAGCCAGACAACCCCTCCTTGTTTGATTTAATAAGCCATGAAGGGCAAGGGTCAAGCACACAAGTGGTCGATCGGACTTGGCCAAGCACCTTGTCCGCATCCTCAGGCCTCAGTAACTGAAACTCATCCAATAAAACTGGACCAGACGGTGCTCTGAACGCCTCTACCAATGGAACTGCATTAATGGTGGAGTCCAATTCATGACGAATCTGAGTGACTTTATCCTCAAAGTGCCGTGCAAACTCGTCACAGCGTGCTACCGAGGGTTCCACCGTCTCTCTCCCTGGCCCAGAATGTAACAGGCCGCGAACCACTCGGAAAAGCTCCGCTGGACGACACTGAGGAGACGCAATGCTGGTGGAAAAGAACTGTCTCTTTGCCACCCTCACCGCCACAGAGTAGGCTCGATAGTGGGCTCTTACCTGTGTTCGGTCAGACTCAGCATGAGTTTTCCTCCACCTGCGTTCTAGCCGTCTCCCCTCTTGCTTCATTGCCCTCAGCTCAGGTGTATACCAAGGAGCTGGCCGGGCTCTGCTCAGAGGGAGAGGGCGCTTGGGCGCGATCGTGTCAACCGCCCGAGTCATCTCTGCATTCCACAGAGCGACCTGGGCTTCGACAGGAGCACCAGCCATACCAGCAGGAAAATCCCCCAGAGCCCTCTGGAATCCATCGGAATCCATTAATCTCCGGGGGCGGACCATTTTAATAGGTCCCCCACCCTTGCAGAGGGGAAAGGCCGCCAGGATTCTAAACCTCAGCAGGAAGTGATCTGACCATGATAAAGGGACAGATGTTAATTCCTCCACTTTCAGATCACCATCCTCCTGCCCAGTCGAGAAAACCAGATCAAGCGTGTGTCCTTTTGTATGCGTTGGGCCCATGACATGTTGGGACAGCCCCATGGTTGTCATGGTGGCCATGAAGTCCTGAGCCGCCCCGGATACAACGGCCTCGGCATGGAAGTTGAGATCCCCCAGGACCATCATCCTAGGGGTCTTCAACACCAAGTCCGAGACCACGGTTCGCACATGTAAATTCACCACGTGGGTTTTCATCGCCAGATTACTCGTCCGAGGGCTGGCTGCTCGATTTGCGAACTGACGAGGCCACTGGCCAAAGCACGGTGCCTGGAAGCAATGCAAGGTGAAATGGACACGCGCTCTCTCTGGTGGTGTACGTGCCGCGCTCATTCACTTGTGCAGGGTGTCAAGGGATGTCGCAGTCATCCAGGGTCCTCATATGCATTGTGAATCAGGCTGACGGTATCACCCTCGGCTGCAGCTACAAATAGCCCTTTTGCCACAGGGATTTCTGCACCCCCTCGGCCCCTTGGAACTAGATCTCATGTTCGCCTCTGCCATCTCTCCTCTCCTGATCACCCCTCTCCTATCTCTGGCATTTCTCACCACTGCTCCTCTCATTTTCCTTTTTCAACCATAGCTTCTGCACCCCTAAAGTCCTGTGTCCCCCCCCCAATTTATAGTCCTCTTTCAAGTAGTCCAGCCTGCCTTCTCACACCAGCAACCTTAGGGAGCGCCTTCTCCTACGTCCCAGGCCGCCACCTAAGGTCCTCTGAGGGCTCTCTGCTGTGGCTGCCTAATGTGAGGCTGGCAGCCACGTGCAAGAGGACCTTCTCCTTTGCCGCCCCGCAGTTCTGGAACAACCTGCTGGTTGAAATGCGCCTGCTGACGTCCTTGAAGGTTCTTAAGCAGGCAGTAAAGACTCTTGTTATTCCGGCAGGCCTTCCCTGCAGTGTGATTCCTTTTTGACCAACTGGTTTTACTTGTGACATGAATACCCTGCCTCTTCTCCAAGGAGCCTGGAGCACCAGCAGATGTGGGGTCATTTAATTTTGGCTTCTGAACGACCCTGTTAGATACACCTTCCAGAAAAGCAAACTAAGCTATTGTCCCAGTTCAAACACTCACCAGTACTGAAACAACAGGGTGGAAGAGCAACATGAATCTCCACCACTGCCATACAGACAACCCCCAACCACAGGGCGGGCATTCCCACCAACCCTTGATCGCATGGAGGTTCCACACAACTGGTGTTCCTCAAAAAGGGGGGAGAAATTGAGCAAACCGGCCCTCTGTGTAATCTGGCATTCATGTAAGGACCCCAACTCACACAGGTAATTAATTACATGAGGGAAGAGGCAGAAGAGCCTTGGGGCGCCCAGCCGCTTTGCTATTCCCACACCAGATCCTGAGGGGAATGTATGATCCGGGGCTATGATTTGCCCAAGGGCCAGACAGTGAGTGGGGATTTCAAACTGGGTGTCCTGCATTCAAAGCCAACACTGAAGTAGTGATGTTGGTTTTCCAAAAAAAAAATTGAATTGGATGCAAAAATGTTCTGATGCAACCTGAAAAATTCCCCATACAAGTTAGGGTCATTTGCATAGGGTAATTTGCATCAGAATTTTTTTCTTTTTGCATTGGAAAAATTTCTGATGCCCTAAAGAGTGCTTGAATTTAGCATATTTATTTTAGGGCGCAATCCTATGCAGAACTCGGAGGCGACTGCCTATCCAATGCAGGGCAGGAGAAACACAGAGGGGATCGTTCCCTCCGTGCTTCTCCTGCCCTGCATTTTTGGCTAGACAGCCAATTTCGGCTGCCTAGCCACAGGAGGGCGGAGCGAGGGAGGAGGCTGCCACACGACACATAGGATGTGTCATACCGGTATTTCCACCCTCCCCGCCCCAGAACGCCCTGTTTTGGCCACTTCGTGCTCCTCTTGTGAGCGCAGGGCGCAGGGCTGTTCTGCGCTGCCTGCGAGGCAGCACAGGAAGGGGAGGAAGGTCAGTTCTCCAGGAACCGACCTCGGAGTGCAGGCTCCGAGGCTGGTTCCTGGAAAACCAGATATCCTATGGCTGTGTAGCAGCTTAGCGGCCATAGGATGCTCCCTTACTTGTAATTAGTAAACAAAACAAAAGAAACCTACCCCGTGCTGCTGTTGTTTTGTCGCAGTACACCACAACTATTTGAAATATTTGAGGGGGGAAATTAAAGCCCACTTAGGCTGCAATGCTATACGTGCTTACTTGGGAGTAAGCCCCACTGAACTCAACTGGACTTACTTCTGAGTAGATATGTATCGGGTTGCACTGTCAAGGTGATTTAAAGCTTATATTGTGTAGTCATTTTAACTGGAGTTCTTGTAAAAATGTACTATAGCAATTATTCCCCTTACATTGTTTAAATTTAAGGGAGAAAAATGAAGGTGCTAAAAATTGTTGAAACACTAATACATTTCAGCAAACCAAAAACTATGCATAATGTGCTGATAGCCACTCATCTATTTCAACAGAGTTCGACTCTCCTCCACTAAGGTTGTTGGGGCACCTTCAGTTTTGCTGTCATTAGCTCAATTTCACACTGCAACATAGATGTATTTCATTGACCTATCTGTATTCTCACACAGATCTACTCAGGATAATCACCCGAAAAATATTAATTATAACTTTGAAAATGCCAGGCTCACCTAATATTTCATTTCCAATTGGCATCCGTTTTTACTAACAACATGGAAAAATTTCCACAGAAAAATAAAGCACTGGGAAATTTCCTGTGCAAAATTTTCTGTCCCACTACACTGCACTCAAGTCACTATATCACACTGGCTTGCCTCCCCACTCCACCCTAGTCTGTAGCTTCCGTGTATTGACTGCTACGGCTTTGGTGGCTGCACCTATTCAGAATGCACGACATACTCCATCTCATTACACTTGTAATTTGTTGGAGTTCATTAGCCGGCTGCTTTAGGTGCTTTGATCAGTAATCACTTTGTCACAGTGGCATTATCACTGTTCTGCACCTGGTGGTCCTTATGATGCTTGAAATTGTTTTGGTGCTAATAGAAAAAGCAATTTTTGAATGACGCTGGCTCTCCCCTACCTCCCCCACCCTCAATTAGAGAAAAACCTTGTTTCCCTAACCCTCACACCTCGTACTAAATAGCTTAAAATAAACTAATACCAGGGAAAGGAAGAAAGGCACACATGCGTTGGCAGCCCATGTTATACATAGGGAAATAGTTCATTCCCAGGCTCAGCATCAGGCTTAAAAGCTCATGGGCAATCAGACACCTGGAATCTTCTAGTTTAATTTGTTCAGGATCAATGAACAGGAAGAACAAGCAGGGCTGTGTGTACAAGAAAAGGGGGGAAAAAACCCTCCGCACCATAGAATCATAGAATAGTAGAGTTGGAAGGGGCCTATAAGACCATCAAGTCCAACCCCCTGCTCAATGCAGGAATCTAAGTCAGAGCATCCCTGACAGATGGCTGTCCAGCCTCATCTTGAATGCCTCCAGTGTGGGAGAGCTCACCACCTCCCTAGGTAATTGGACTGTTGGCAAGGGATGGGTTGTACCTCAAAAGGGCTGGGAAGAATGTGTTTGGCCACAGCATGAAGAACTTTATCAGGAGGGCTTTAAACTGAATCCTACCGGGGAGGGAGACGTAAAGTTGGGGTAACAATGGACGAAAGCTCATGCACCACAGCGGACACAACAACAGCTCTAATAGTGTCCAATAATAGCCTTCAGAAACATGTAGGAAGAAAAGCCAGACTATAAAGCACATGGTCTTCAATGTCTATCTACTAATGCCCAGAGTATGGGAAACAAACAGAACAAACTTGAACTCTTAATACGCGAAGGAAATTATGACTTGATAGGTGTAACTGAAACTTGGTGGGATGACTCCCATGACTGGAATACAGCAATTGAAGGATATAACTTGTTCAGAAAGAACAGATGGAACAGAAAGGGAGGTGAAGTTGCACTATATGTTAAAAATACATATCTCTGCACAGAAATATAGGAGGAGGAGCTTGGTAGGCCCATCAAGAGCATCTGGGGTAAGATAAATGGAGCAAAGAATAAAAGGAACATGGTGGTTGGAGTCTACCACTGCCCACCCAATCAAGGAGAAGACAAAGATGAAACTTTTGAAAAGCAAACAGCCAATGTTTCAAGGAAGCATGATGTCGTAGTAATGGGGGACTTCAATTTTCCCGATATTTTCTGGGAGACCAATTCTGCAAAACATGGCCCCTCCAGGAAATTCCTGACTTGTGTTGCTGATAACTTCCTCCTACAGAAAGTGGAGGAAGGAACTAGAGGATCGGCTATCCTTGACTTTATCCTAACCAACAGTAATGATTTAGTGGATAAAGTAGCAGTTACAGGAACTCTGGGGGAAAGTGACCATGTTGTACTTGAGTTCTTGGTTCTAAAAGAAGCAAAAAACAAGTGTAGGCAAACGCGTACCCTGGATTTTAGGAAAGCCAATTTTAATGGCCTGTATATAATTATGCAAGTTAAACAAATTTGCATCTGTAGTGTGTACAACTTCCTGGTGTAGTGCAGTGCTAAGACAGACTGGAGCAACAAATCAGGAAGCCCCAGTTTGAAACTCAGCTCTGTCATGAACCCACTAGTGAGCCGTAGGCTTAGCAACTATTCACTCAGACCTAGTTCACCCACGTGCACTGTGGGGATAATAATGCTGACCTCCCTCATAAGATTGTTGTAAAGGCTTTAAAACAACTCTGTAATGTAAGTCAGCATTATGGGACAAGGAGCTATGCAGAGAACTGAAACTCTATCTTCAAACCACTGGAAATCTGACTCAGCCAACTGCCTGGCTTCAAAGGTTTCACCTGCCATTATTCACACACTCTCAAGCGTACCTGCATAACCATCAAGGACTAGAAAGCTGCTTTTTAAAATCACTGAGGGCCACTACTGAGGGCTGCTGAGGGTTGCTGCTGTAGTTTAAAAGTGAACTGGTATCATTAGAGCGACGTCAGATACGAATCCTGGAAGCCAACAACGACATCATTGTTTTTTGTTGAAAAAATGCAGTCGGGCCCATTTTCACTGGGTATTTTATACTGCCGGCTTTATTGCACACTGCTTTTAATGGGTTCCTGCCAATTAAAATGAGGCAAGCTAAAACTTGCAAATAAATAAAAACAAGTTTCCAGCAACATTCCCCTAATTACAGCAAATTCCAGGTTGGAGGAAGAGCGGGAGTAGTTTGGGTGAAATCAGCTGGCCTCATTAAGAGGCTTGCTCATTTTTATGTAGGCACAGGAGAAGCCGCTTTGCAGCCACCATTCTGGAAGAGAAGGAATAGTTAAGATTTTAAGTGGGCCTTATTTCAAGGACTTTTGTTGTTCTCTTTAAAAACAAAAACAAAACAAAGACTCAATGGAGTTAATGTAACATTCGTTTTACAGTGACATGAGAAATAATAACTCACTTTATTGCTTCAGGGAGGCAAAAATGTTTGTATTCACTTCTGCCTGTGAACAGTTTGATTTACTAGCCAGAAACAGTAAGATGAAATATTAAGAATAAATTATTTTCATCCAGGGCTAAGCTCCTAGATACAAAATGGCAGTAGGCACCTTTCCAGCCTCATGTAAACACTGTACTCTCTTTCTAAACTGTTATCCTTTAAGATGCTCTCTGTTTTAAAGCTTTAACCTTCCATATGCATAAGACTTTGGACAGGCTGAGGTGGGATGAACCTAGGTTCACACCCCATAACTCTTCTCCCCCCACCCCCAACCTGAATTGGAGCCAGGATAAATAAGATGCTTGTCAAAATACACATAAGATGTAGATGCTCTGTACCTGAGTTGCATTATTTTGATGTGCATCCAAATGCCAACAGATTATCTACTCTGGGATGTGTGCCTTTGGATGTGCAGCGCCCCTACGCAAACCACAAAATGTTTTCACAGAGCTACACTTGTACAACATCCAGAGCTAAACCAGCATCTACAGCAGGGATGCTGAATCTCTTTCAGACGAATTCTGTTTTGGAAGCTCTCAGGGGTCACATTCCCGGGGAGGGGGGGGGTTGAAGGCAGAGGAGGCTAAAATAACCAACCTATCAGCATATGTTATCATAAAGCTCTTACTTTAAGTAAGAGTACATGTAGTAAGGCAGTAACAAAGCCTTAGGAGAGGCAGTTCACCCTTTTAGAAACCTTTTAGAATGGAGACAATCTGCACAAAAGCTGGGAAACCACTAGATGATTGGTGGTAGAGGGAAAGGGGGGCGGGGATGGGGGAATGGGGCATGGCCCTCTGGGGAACCGCAGGGGGCCAGAGTGGAACCCTGGCCTGAGGTTCTGTACCCCTGATCTACACTAATCCAGCTCAAATTGCAAAACCCAGGCTTCAGATTTAAACCATACAAACTGCCACCAAAAGGTGAGGGTAGAGAATACCACACTCAAAGAAGAAACAACTGACCTGCTCAAACAGCAAAAACAACCCCACTAGGATTAAACTGCCCAAGCTAATAAGCTACTCAAGTGAAGCAACGAGACACTAACTATATTGCAGAAACTGGATCTGATTCATCTCTTGTGCTACGTCAGTGTTGCAAAGGGCCATTGGTTGATGTGCCTCTCAAGGGCTCTCTTTTAGGAATTCCTTCCTAAGGGAGGTTAAGACTAGCTGTATTTCTGATGACTTCTAAGCTGGAGGCAAAAACAAATTTATCCTACCTGGCTTTTAATGCTTTTTAATTTAGGATTGAGGGTTTTAACGCTGCTCTTCTTGGTTTTGACGCTCCATTTGAATTCTGTTATTTTTTACATTGGGGGGGTTGTAGTTTGTTTTGTAAATTGCGTAGGGGGCACGTGCTAGGGCTAAAAGGCAGTACAAAGATATCTTTACATGTAAATAAGAGCCTACTTGAACCAGCAGGCACATTCATTCCTCAACACCTCCCCTGCTCCCCAGCCAACAACTTCATCCCACACAATTGTGGAGGCCCTATTACAGCAAAGATCTTTCTTCTCAGAAGCAGGAACTCTATTACAGGGGTTGTTCCATGGATAAAGAGATTTGGAGACCTATTTGATCCTGCAATCCGCTTTGCTCCAAACCTTGCAAAGACTCCCACTGGTCCGTTCTAAGGGTTCTACAACACCTCTGTACAGAGCTGGACTGGACTGTCAGAGGGGCAGTGTTGGGGGAAGTTCGATAACACAATTGTTGGTCTTGTTCTCACTTGCATACATATACCCCAAAGGCTGGTACAGCCCCCTTACATCCACCCTGTCTACTGCAAGTACTGGGAGAATCTTACTGAACAGTGAAAGATATAATACATAATATTAAAAATTCACAGCATTTTGTAAGAAAAAATATGAAGCCTGCCCATCTCTCTCCTAGGAGTAAAACAGTAAATATATGAATTGCTCTTACCACAATTGGGACCCCAATGTCTGGCCACAGGAGGTCTTCTGATGGAAGCTTGGGGGAATTCCAGACCACCACCACTTTATTTAAGTAAGGGAGACCATTCAGCCTCTCCAAGGAGTTCATTAATACTTCCTCTCGCTCATAGGTCAACATTACCACTGTAAACTGCTCCCTGGGGACATTGCCACCCAAGGCGGCTTGGAACTCCTTCCCAGAGCCACCAGCTCCTCCTCCAATCGGGCGAAATCCAGTCCCAGACCCTAGAAACTTCGCTTCGGATGGGAGCACAGGATCAAAGGGAGTGTGAGGGAAGAGGTGGAAGGGCCCAGGAGCTGAGTTCCAGTTTCTGTAAATATCCATTGCTGTCAGGGTAAAATTGCGTAGGTATTTGGGAGAGGAGTAAGGGGGCTCTGTTTCAACTGGCCCCAAGTCTAAGTCCCCATTGTCGGCCATGTTGGGATCTGTCCCGGCAGCTTTGCCAGACCGATGGGGAATCTCCACTGCCGTTTCCTCTTGGATGGGGACGGCTGGGATTTGGATTCGAGTCCTTATGATGGCCAAGACTGTGCTGAAGACACTGTCCGAGGTGGAAAAGTAGGTCTCCCACAAGAAGCGGCCCTGCCTCCTCATGGCCAAGAGGTCATTGTCAGAAATGCTCCTCAGAAGGAAGTGCACTTCTGTGATACGTGGCTTTGGTATGATTAAGGCTGCCTCGTTCCACCGGATCACATCATGATAGGGCAGCTGGACTTGCTCTCCAAGAACGACTGGGATAGCTCCAACTTCCAGAGCCTCAAACAGTCTCATTGCACACCCAGCGGAGATCACAAGGTGTGTGTCCCCTGGGGTGATTATCAGTGCAAAAGTAGATCGTTTCAGTAGCTCTAGCCTGTCTTCCCTTTCTCCACAAAGAGCCCACTCAGTGGGCAGGCTTGCCTTCGGCTGGTTCTTACAAGTGAATTCCACCAAGACAAAGTCCAGCTTGCTGTCTTGGACAGCCTTCAGGGTGGTAATGATCCTATCGTCATAGTCCGCTGGGGCGTTACCTTCCATTTCTTCTTCAAACGAACGTACTTCTTGCAAGCTGGATCGGAGAGACTCAACCTTCTCCCCTTGGAAACTGAATAAGTATTTCCGCTTGACTGGCACCTGGGGTGGGATCTCTAGGAAGTTGGGTTCAGACATGGCGTGCACAAGAGGAGACACCACAATGTCAAAACCTGGACGATATTGTACATCATAAAAGGTGGACTGGGCGATCATGGCCCGCCCCGTGCTGACATTATAAAGGAAGTTCTGAGTTTCCGACTTCCGGGATAAGTTAATAATGAGGTGGTTGTGTCCATCAGTCCTCCAGTATGGCAGAGTGTGCAACTGTTGCTCTATTTCAGTAGGTTTTGGCATTACAGGCTCCTGCATTTCCCCCACTAGGACTATGTATACGCAGGCGATGTTTGCATTTTCAGTAACATACACATTAGTTCTGACGGTGGATTCAAAAGCTTGCTTAATTAAAGGGTCCAATGAGTTCCCAAAGTTGAATTGGTCACTGTTGTAGACATACACCGGGAAACCAGAGGTTAATGGGCAACGTGAATAGTCAAAGCAGTTGTGTAGCCGGCAGTGCCTGTTGGATTTTGGCAAGGGGAAGCTGGAGTCGTCTTTCTCTGGTAGCAGCCGGATTGGCAGAGAGAGCTTGGGCTGGTTCTGAGCCATCAGTTCTTTGTACGAATGCTCTGTCTGGCTGATGACGTTTTTCAGCTGCAAGAGATCCTGCTTGGCGTTCTCAATGCTTTTCTTGCAGGCTTCGATCTTGAGGTTCAGCTTGGCAATTTCACTGTTCAGCTCCTGCCTCTTGGCTTCCAACTGAAGCAGCTCTTCACTCACTGACTCTCGGATGCGACACAAGTCCTGGACATGCTTCACTTCGCACAGCTCATTGCCTGTGCGGGGCCCGAAGATGCGCTTGCCCGCATCATCGGCATCATCGATGGTGGTTAAGTAGTAATGGGCGATAAGGGGAAAGAAGACCAGGATGATGAACAACGTGAAACTCAGCCAAGTGAGCCGAATCCGACTGGACCATCGTAACATCCAGGGTTGGCCTCCGTTCCCTACGCCCCCATTCCGCAACATGGTATACCCAGTCATGAGTCCAAGAGTTGGTGCCGCACCCTATCACGTTGGATCAGTAGCCATAACCAAAACAGTTTTTATCGGCAAGTTGCCAGAAGGAAATGTTATTGTGCCAGACAACAAGGCCAATAGAATGGAAATTTCATTTTCTCCTTGGGGTGACGGATACAACTTTTGATCCGACTAGAACCAATCATCAAACTCTTCTCCTTGACCTTCAGTTAACTGGGTGTTGCTAGGAGAGCAGGAACAGTGTCACCATGGCAATCAGATGCCTCCTCTGGGCCAGAAAACGACAAAAGGAGCAAGCCAACCTTTCCTGTCACTTCACACATTCTATATCAGCATCCAGTGAACAAGGCAAGCAGGAAGAGGTTCGCAGTATCAGTATCCCTCGTTGCCATTGTGCTGCTGGTATTCCACTGTTCCTAAAAGACAACAATAATACATCATACAGTGCAAGCAGTGCGTGTTTCATTAAGCCACAAAAACGGAGCCATCTTTTAGATCAGCTACACGCATTAATAAGACCACACCGTTCTACCTTTTGCCTAGATCTCCACCATGGCTTTCAAAGCCAAGCTAACTAGATCCTGCTTGGGAAGTGGTCAGATGTTACTTTTCAAACCTGGTTCAAGATGGAGAAAGTCTCTGGATGCCTCCTGTGCACCCTCGCTATCACCCTTCTTTCCACATAAAAAATATAGCTGCCCTGAACACACTATCCATTCCCGGATCTGGGAAGGGTGACATGTGGGCCCTCTCACAAAAAGTGCAGAACAGAATATTTGCCCAGGCCATGATTTAATACAACTTTAGCCATCTTTTGCAAAAAGTTAAGCTTCCAAATGATTAGAACAGAAGAACAGCTGCAAACCTTTCAGCTTCTGAACTGTATTTTGACAAACAATTTTGACCTTCATGCGCCTCAGTTCCTGCATCTTTATAAACAAGACTAACACTGATGTAGATTTCTGCCAGCTTAGATTCAAGTGATATGAAGAAAGTGAACCGGGGGGGGGGGGATATTTACTCTTCCTCTCTCAATTTAACAGAAATATAAAGAAAATGTCAGGATGATCCACTCAAAGACAGTAGATTTAAGGGGTAGAAAAGTGATTCTTCACATAAGACATAAATAGCTTATGGAATTTATTGCAAGTCAAACAGTTTTTTAAAAGAATAAAAATAACAAATACAGGGAGGAGAGAGTATATCTGGATTGTGCCATCGCAGTGTCCAGTTTAGATAGCAAGGGCACATCAGAGAGCCATTCTTGGGTGGCTGCCCCTCAGTGGCAAAAGTATGGAAATCCTGAACTTACGCAGGGAATTTCTGTTCTCTTTGAGTGAAAGAGGCCAGCTAGTCCACCAGCCCTGGAGTCCCGGGCTAGCTGGCCTCCCTCCCCTTGAAGGGAGAACCCTTCCTTTAGAACAGGGGTGCACAACCTTTCTGGCCTCGAGGGCCGCATGTGATGCTGGCTTGGGGGTCGGGGGGCCGCACATGTGCATGCACACACGCACAACCCCAGCGATCCTGATCCACATGACCATTTCCTTGCCACTGGCAGTGATCTGTATGAAGATTCCTGGAGGCTAGAGTGGAGTGTTTTCTCTCCACTCCATTGCCCAGCATTTTTGAGACAGAGTCCTCTTTCCTCCCTGCTGCTACCAGCAAGGAAAGAACGATCTGGATCAGGATCACTGGGGGGGGGGGGAATACTTGGTGGCTGGGGATTTGGAACACCTTTGGGAGCTGCAATTAAGGTCTTGGGGGGCCCATGTGCCCTCTAGGCTGTGTAGCCCTACTTTAAAAGTTCACCAAAATCTCAGCCTGTGTGCCTTTCGGAAGTATCTGTTTGGGCTGGCTTTTAAATAGCCAGGGTTCAGGCATGCGCTTTTGCTTTAAAAAAAAAAAAAAGATCTTTCCTGCTCTGGCTAATACGAGAGTGGACAATTAAGAAGAGAGCCCTCATCACTGCAGATCATGCTGGAATGAACACCAGCACTGGCAAGCACATTGCCCCATTCATGCACAATGCCACCCAGGAAAGGGCATCAGTGCACATTTCACAAGCTGTCTAGAAGGAAGAACAGACGTGCTACGGAGTCCCAGGAGAAAACAGCAACACAATTAGCTTTCTTGATTCCTGGCAGTGCAAATTGTCTATGTGAGTAGGAAAGGGAAAATAATCTTCACCTCTGTTGAAGGAGCATCTTTCCCCGTAAGCTGGGGAAGGAAGCTGTCAGTCAAACTCAGTTAAGCCTTCAAATTAACGCGTTACTATCATTGTGCCCCCAGGTCCCAGGGCCATCACAACGCCTTCTGGAACAGATGGGGGTTTATCGGATGCAAAATATGTGTGGTGGCTAATTGACTGATGTAACAGAAAGCTTCCAGAGTGTACTTAAAAGCTTGTTGTCATTTTAATGCCCAGCAACTCCTGCAGAGGAGGGCATACCCAACTTCCATTCTGGAATGTGTGTCCATTTTCTCTCCCAGCTGCAGGACGCACTCTCCCACTGGCCTCTCTTCTGCTGTTACTACTTTCAGGTAAAACGCTTCCTAAAGACATATTTCTCTCGCTGCCACCACCGCAACTTTGGTTGGGGGACTGTCCCTTTCTCCTTCCTTATGTGTCCTCTCCAACTAGATCATAAACCTGCTTTTAACTTTTAATTGCTGTACTGCATCCCTAGCCATTTTATAGTTGTTTGAAGAATAATAACTCCAATAAAACAAATCTTCAATCATGTGAGTTTTAGATTAATATTTTAAAATGTGAATAGGACTTTAAAAAAAGTTCCAAATCAAAACGCATAAACTGGCACACCTTTCTTGTAATTCTAGATAATACTACAATCCGGCATCAAACTGAATAGGGATAAATGCCAAGTTCTGCACCTAGGAAAAAGAAACCAAATTACAAGGTGGGGGATACTTGGCTCAACAAGACTACAAGCGAGAAGGATCCTGGAATTGGTGTAGATCACAAGCTGGATATGAGCCAACAATGGGATGTGGCTGCAAAAAAGGCAAATGCTATTTGGGGCTGCATTTATAGAGGTATAGCTTCCAAATCCTGGGAAGTACTAGTTCCCCTCTACTCAGCACTGGTTAGGCCTTATCTGGAGTACTGTGTCCTGTTCCGAGCACCGCACTTTAAGAAGGATGCAGACAAACTGGAGAGAGTTCAGAGGAGGGCAACAAAGATGATCAGGGGACTGGAAACAAAGCCCTATGAGGACAGACTGAAACAACTGGGCATGTTTAGCCTCGAGAAGAGAAGACTGAGGGGAGATATGATAGCACTCTTCAAGTCCTTGAAAGGTTGTCACAGAGAGGAAGGCCAGGATCTCTTCTCAATCATCCCAGAGTACAGGACACAGAATACTGGGCTCAAGTTACAGGAAGCCAGATTCCGGCTGAATATCAGGAAAAACATCCTGTCAGAGCACTACAACTATAGAACCAATCACCTAGGGAGGTGGTGGGCTCTCCCACAGTGGAGGCCTTCAAGACAAGGCTGGACAGCCATCTGTCAGGGATGCTTTGACTTGTACTCCTGCATTGAGCAGGAGGTTGGACTCGATGGTCTTATAGGCCCCTTCCAACCCTACTATTCTATGATTATATAATCCTATGAAGCTGGATGGTGGGAGAGGCAAGACAGATAAATGGAAGGACTTCTTCACATAGCGCATAGTTAAAACTATGGAAGTTGCTCCCCAAAGTGTCGTGATAGCCACCAATCAGGATGGATTTAAAGGAGTATTATGCAAATTCATGGAGGATAAGGCTATCAATGGCTACTAGTCATGATGGCTATGTATTAACTCCAGTATCTGTGGCGGTATGCCTCTGAAAACCAGTTGCTGGGGAACAACATCAGGAGAGGGCTATTGCACTCTTATCCTGCTTGTGGGCTTCCCAGATGCACATGGTTGGACACTGTGGGAACAGAATGCTGGACTAGATAGGACAAGCCTTCCTCAATCTGATGCCCTCCAGATGTGTTGGACGACAACCCCCATCACTCCCCAGCCAGCCCTGCTGACTGGGGGGAGGATGCTGGGAGTTGTTGTCTAACACATCTGGAGGGCACTACATTGGGAAGGGCTTAGAAAGACCTTTGGTCTGAATCAGAACAGCTCTTCTTATGTCCTTGTCTTAGGACAGCCATTCCCCCCTCTGTGAAAAAAAGGAGGGAACTCCTCTCCCAAGCTGCCAGATGTAATTGTTTAACGTGTGTTGAAAGTAATACAATCAAATGAATCAGGCCCACAATTGGGGTGCCATTTTGGATGGCTACCAGTAGGCAGGTCCTGGTCAGTGGTGATACCTCAGTAATGGAATTCCCTCACCTTATATGTCTGCCTGACACCGGATTCTATGATCTTGAGGTTAAAATGATTGCATTTTCTTGGGCTTTTAATGCTTTTTCAAATCTGCTTTTAGTGGCTCTCCATGACTTGTTGTTTTTAAGTGGCTTTTGAAGACTCCACTGCAGTTGAAACGTAGTGCTGTTATATTGTGGTCATTTTAAATTAAATTTGGTATGCTGCTTTGCATGGAAATACTATAATCAAAAGATGGAGGAAAAATATTTTAAATCAAGAGGTGCTTTGTACAAGAGTTTCAATATATATCCCTTTACCTGCTTGAAGCATTTTGCCTACATCGTCAATCTCTTTTTGCTATCTGTGTCTACACCCAGGATTGGGACAAACAAGCATCTTTTTATGTTTGCATCACTGCAGGCTGAAACAGCTTTTGGACATGAAATTGTTTTACACGACTAATCTCCAGCAGGAAACCACACAGCAGAGATTTAGAAGGAGCCCCGGGAGAATTTAACAGTTGCGAGATGCCAGATTTTATAATGCTGTGACATATTTCATGCTACAAAGATGCGCCAAGATTTGCAGAGTGCCTTGGAAACGACAGCCACAGGGAGAAGTCTGTTTGGTTCTCAGCAGGTACAACCCTGGCTAGTAAAAGCTTCCTTAAGATCATGAAAGGAGTAATTTTTGGTCAGGCAAGGGGGAAAAACTCTGACCAAAAAAAGCCTCCCAGATACATAGTGATAATATCATCTTAAACGAGGAACGTACAGAAAGAGAGGGAGAGCTTGAGCAGCACCCTTTTTAAAATCCTTTCTTGGATCCAATCTGGAATTTGTCTGCTAATACACGCTTATGTTGGGTTGGTGGGAACGGTTGCTGACTGGGAATTCTCTCTGTGTTTGGTGCATTAGGACCGCTCACCCAGCATCCTCATCCCACCATGCGCACAACAGCAAGTGTGACCCACGACATACACACATCAGTCCAAAAGCACATATAAATAATGCCCATGAGCCTTCCCTCTTAAAAACAGGAACAGGGGCAGGGGGCAGAAAATGCAGTTAACAAATGTACACAGATATAACCCCTGTCACATGTCACCATGTATGCGCTGCTCAATGTATGCCCACAATCCCATTAGCCAACAACTGTGTGAACCAACCCTTTGATGTCTGTATCTGAACATATATCACCACCCCATTCCCCAAACGTTCAGGGCAGGTGAAGGATAGGCTGAAAACAGAAAATATACTGTTAAAATACCAAGTTAAACTAAAATGGTGGATCATAACAAATTGTGGCAAGTTCTTGGTGGTATGGGGATACCAAGTCATCTTGTCTGCCTCCTGAGGAATCTGTATAACGACCAAGTAGCAACGGTAAGAACAGACCATGGAACAACGGACTGGTTTAAGATTGGGAAAGGAGTACGGCAGGGTTGTATACTCTCACCCTACCTATTCAACTTGTACGCAGAACACATCATGCGACGTGCTGGGCTTGATGAAGCCAAGGCTGGAGTTAAAATCGCTGGAAGAAACATTAACAATCTCCGATATGCAGATGCTACCACTTTGATGGCTGAAAGCAAGGAGGAGCTGAGGAACTACATGACGAAGGTGAAAGAAGTAAGTGCAAAAGCTGGGTTGCAGTTCAACCTCAAAAAAACCAAGATTATGGCAACCAGCTTGATTGAGAACTGGCAAATAGAGGGAGAAAACATGGAGGCAGTAACAGACTTTGTCTTTCTAGGCGCAAAGATTACTGCAGATGCTGACTGCAGCCAGGAAATCAGAAGACATTTACTTCTTGGGAGGACAGCAATGACAAATCTTGAGAAAATAGTGAACAGCAGAGACATCACACTGACAACAAAGGTCCGCATAGTGAAAGCAATGGTATTCCCCGTAGTAACCTATGGCTGTGAGAGCTGGACCATAAGGAAGGCTGAGCGAAGGAAGATAGATGCTTTTGAACTGTGGTGCTGGAGGAAAATTCTGAGAGTGCCTTGGACTGCAAGAAGATCAAACCAATCCATACTCCAGGAAATAAAGCCAGACTGCTCACTTGAGGGAATGATATTAAAGGCAAAACTGAAGTACTTTGGCCACATCATGAGAAGACAGGAGACCCTGGAGAAGATGCTGATGCTAGGGAAAGTGGAAGGCCAAAGGAAGAGGGGCCGACCAAGGGCAAGATGGATGGATGATATTCTGGAAGTGACGGACTCGATCTTGGGGGAGCTGGGGGTGGCGACGGCCGACAGGAAGCTCTGGCGTGGGCTGGTCCATGAAGTCACGAAGAGTCGGAAGCGACTGATCAAATAAACAACAAAACTAAACTCTCAGTGTTTTATCAGCTTAAGTCCATGCCCCCAAAACTCTTGCAGGGCTCCCAAGAGAGTGGTCGCAGTTGGAGAAGCACCAGCAAATTCTATAGTTATGGGGTAACTTCCAAGAACGCCCCTATCCAATCTTCTTACCTTGGAGTCTGTGATAGGCTTCTCCTTCTGGGGAGCAAGCTCCTTCCTCCCCAATCTGCCAAACGTATACAAAAACCTTGAAACCAGGGGTTGGAAACATGCAGCTTGCACGCCATATGCAGCTGCTGCAGTTCCCAAAATTCAGGAGCACCCCACCCCCAAAGAATCTTTAAAACAAACAAACAAAATGGTGTCCAGTGCTACTATGGAGTGCCAAAGGGGGCAAATTAGCTTGTCTGCAAGCTAATTTTGACCCTTTTGATGCTTCGTAGCTACTATGGAGTCCCGAAAGACCCGAAGTTAGCTTGCAAACAAGCTACTTTTGACCCTTTGGGAGCTCTGTAGCAACTCTGGATACCATTTTTGCCTCCCATTTTCAGCACCCACACAGGGGAGGGGGGGGGTTCTAGGGAGGTGAAAATGCCCCCCTGAAGTTGCCCACCCCTGCTCTAAATCTAGATTTTGCACATGACTAGACTTGGATTAGGAGGTGAAATATAGACAGTAGACCTGCTCTTCTTAACCATTGGTATAACACTGTAGCCCCACTTCTCTGTGGCTGAAGACACTAATGGAGCAATTCCCTACTTTTTACTGGAAGATTTACCTCCACTGTAGTCCCTCCATTGGGGAACGCTTCCATAGAACTAGCTGCTCCCAAACCTGAAAGCAACTTTACCAAGCAGCTGGGCTTTGATCTGCAATTGTTAAAATCAAACACTGCTTCTTAAACTGGGGGAATCTGGTTTGGAAATCCGATCCAGCAAAATGACCAGCAAAGCTTTCCTCAGGATGGAAATGAAAAGGAATATAGAAATCTACCTTATATCACGTCAGACTACTTGTCCATCCAGCCTGGTATCGTCTATTGGGACTGGCAGTGGCTCTCCATTAGGGGTTCCCAATGAAGAACCCGCGAAGCCCTCAAATGGCACTGCAAAGCTCTCCACTCCCTGCCCCCTTCAAAAATTTATTTTAATTTTTTTAAAAAACTTGGACTATGGTAGGGTACCAGGTTCTCCTTCCTGTTCCTGAACCTGCTGGTGATCAACTGTTCTGTGGGCAGGAAGAGGGGGCGAGAGTTGCTTTTTGGCCCCACTCAATCTTCTTCTATCCAGGCAGACCTTTCCCCGTTGCCTGCTCTGTCTTTCTAATCCCACCCTCTAGCCTTGCTTTTTCTCTCCACACAACTCCTTTCCTCTCTACTTCTCTCCCTTGCCTTCCCTGTCCCTTGCCATCATCATCATCATCATCATCATCATCTAATTTATATGCCACTTTTCCACAAAAAGTGCCCAAAGCGGCTAACAAAACAGCAACACAACAACAAAAAAGCATACCAGTACATCATTATAATAGGACCTCATTACAATCATAAATAACTAATTTCACTGATACTAACATAATAACATTTCAGTTAATTACAAAATAGGCAAAATCAAACATTGCAACACAATATCAATTATTATCTTTCAGTAGTGTGTAAACCAGAGCCCAATAAACTAATCTTTCCTATGCATTAAGGCTTTAATAAACACTACAAACTGCAACAGCTACACCAGGAAAACAAAATTCAGAAAATAGCAGCCAGGTTTCTTACAGCCTGCAGCAGATCTCTCCCCTATGCTCCACTCTTTCATGCTGGTGAAATTCGCAAGGCTTCAACAGAGATGGGGGGGGGGGTGTTCAGTCTCTTCCCCTCTACTTTCTTTCCCTTCCTAGCCACTAGCCTTGCTTTTTCTCTCCCACTCACTCTGTTATCTTGCTGTTTCTCCCCACTCCCAGCTTCTAGCCTCGTTCCCTCTCTCCCTTCTACCTCTTTGCCCTGTTATTTTCCCCTCCTTCTCAGCCTCTACCCTTGCTATTTCTCCCTCCCACTTCTTTTACTAGCAAGGCCCCCCTGGCAGCTATTATGTGGCCTGCCACATCCTCCATGAGAGCCATTTTGTGGGGGTGCCCACATCAGTTTCTCAAATTCCCAAATGTGCCCACAGGTCCAAAAAGGTTGTGGATGCCTGCTCTCTAGGGTCTTGGGCAGAGAAGAGTCTTTCCCAAGGCCTGCTTGCTGAACCTTCTAAGTGGAGATGCCAGGGATTGAACCTGGGCACTTCTCTATGAAAAGTAGGGGCTCTACCACTGAGCCAAAAGGAACCAAAAGGTGAGCCCCTCCACTGCTCTTCAACTCAAGCCAAACCGAGACTCTAAATGACGGTGCTACGTTTTGCAGCTCGCTCTGCTGCACCACACAGCAGATGTGACGCGCTCGAAATGTCATTGCCACTTACAGCTGTGTCAGGTTTCACTTTTCGGAAAACTCCCCATGGCACAAGCAGAACTGGTAACAAGCATCTGCAGGACACAAGAATTGCCACATTTCCAAGATGTGGGAAGGAGATGGATTGCTCCACTGAACACCTGGCAGACTTTGTCTGGAGCACGACATTCCAGCAACACAACACAACACAACAGGGCAACACAAACTCCACGGAGCAGGCTGGAAATAAATTCGGAGGAGCACTTCGATGATGGCAAAAGGGTCTCAAATCCAAATGCTACGAAAAGTGAAGGAACTGGGAATACTGCCCGAGAGGAATGGACATGAAGGGAGAGAGTTGCTGACAGCTTTCTCATATCTGAAAGTTCTTAGGTAGAACCCAGAACCCAGCAGCAATGGGTGTATACCACCACTGTTCAGCACTAAGCCAGGCAGCTTGAGGAAGCTAGTTTGGAGGTTTGCAAGCAAATTTGGGACACATTACCTCACAGGGATGCAATGTCCCACTTTAGAATAGTGGGACCAGATAATCCCTCAGGATCCTCATGGCCATACAAGGCTATAATTCTACCCATGCAAGAGAAAAGATTGGCAAAGAGTGGCCATCTCACTAAGGAGGGTCCCATAGCATTTGGTTTAAGCTTTCCATCATATTTTGCCATTCTGTCCCTTTACTTTTTAACCATGTCACCCACTTGATTCCACCAACTGCCCTGCTTTGCTTTTACGTTGGAACGAGTCTAGGACACACAAGGAACAGAAGGGCCCACCATTGCTATGTTCCTGTTCCCAGGCCTTCTGAAAAAGAACTTGTGGAATTTAAATGTAAAAGTGGATTCCATAACTGCAGCCTTCCAACTCCACCAGGTCTTTTCCCACAAGTGGTGTCAAGCGCTGTGGGACCAAGAAGTGCAAATCACATTCTCCTTCCCCCATCCTTCCTCAAAACATGCAGGAGTCAAGAGCAGTGGGGTCCTTCGAAACAAGCTCTCCATAAACATGCAAGAAAAGCTCTATCCAGGGCTCTGGATAGGGGTGAATGCTCCTTCCTTGTTCTCCTCGACCTCTCAGCAGCTTTTGATACCATTGGCCACGGTATCCTCCTGGACCGCCTGGAGGGGTTGGGCATTGGAGACACTGTATTGCGGTGGTTCCGGTCCTTCCTCTCCGGCAGGTACCAGAGGGTAGCACTGGGAGAGGAGGTTTCGGACCCGTGGCCACTTACTTGTGGGGTGCCACAGGGTTCCATCCTCTCCCCGATGCTATTTAACATCTATGTGAAGCCGCTGGGGGCTATCATCAGGAGGTTTGGGGTGCAGTGTCATCAATATGCGGATGACACGCAGCTCTACCTCTCATTCAAATCTTCACCAAGGTTGGCCGTAGAATCCCTGTCCAAATGTCTGGAGACGGTGAGTGGCTGGATGGGGAGGAATAAGCTGAAGCTGAACCCTGACAAGACCGAGGTACTTTTGGTGGGAGACAAGAGGAGGCTAGGGGATGTTGACCTGGTGTTGAATGGGGTACGGCTACCCTTGAAAGACCAGGTCCACAGCCTGGGGGTCATTTTGGATTCCCAGCCGGACAGCGCTGTATCAACTCCATCTGATACGGCGGCTGCGCCCCTTCCTTCCCGACCATCTGCTCCCATCGGTAGTACATGCCCTGGTCTCCTCTCGTTTAGACTATTGTAATGTGCTCTACATGGGGTTACCCTTGAAGACGGTTCGGAAGCTGCAGCTGGTACAGAACGCGGTGGCTCACCTGATTAAAGGCAGCCACTGGCGAGATCACATCACTCCAGTGCTGAAGGAGTTGCACTGGTTACCAGTTGTTTTCCAGGCCAAATTCAAGGTGTTGGTTTTGACCTTTAAAACCCTATATGGTTCCGGCCCAGCCTATCTTAAGGAGCGCCTCCAGCAGCACCAGACAGGCCGCTTAACAAGATCAGCCTCGGATGGCCTTCTCTCTGTCCCATCAGCCCGGACAGCTAGACTGGTGGGGACGAGGGAGAGGGCCTTTTCTGTGGTGGCCCCCACTCTGTGGAACTCCCTCCCTAGGGAACTCCGTCATGCCCCCTCTTTAATGAGCTTCCGTCGTGCATTAAAAACGTGGTTGTTCAGGCAGGCATTTGGGGTGGGTTAGGGTATTTTAGAAAATGTTTTTATGGTAGAATTTTATTGTTTTAAACTGTTTTATTGTATGTTGTACATCGCCCAGAGTGGCTGGGTGACCAACCAGATGGGCGATTAATAAATTTAATAATAATAATAATAATAATAATAATAATAATGAAAAGTCATCCTTCACAAGTTCTTCTTGGGCCAAATTTTGGTGACTAAGGTTAAGCCAGCTTCAATTAAATTTAAAGACTGTATATTATATTTTACTGTTCTTTAATTCTTCATCCTCCCAGAGACCTTGGGATAGGCCCATTCAACATCTTCTGAACTAATAAAACATGTGTAAGTGTATCGTTTCTCTCTCCCTTCATGGCCATACACCAAGTGAAGAAATACGACAGCACCAAGCATAATGGATGCAATACACACCATCTACGCCAAGCACAGATGGGCCAGCATTGTGGACAGCAAGCAAGACAACAGATAGGCTTGCCTCCTTACACGTTTTATCCCCAGGAATCAAAAGCGCCCTACCAGCAGACCTAAAACACACAGGGCTGATCCACTGATGAAACTTTTTGTTCAGCAATGGCAACAACATGCTAGATACAGAATGGTCAAGGTTAACGTAAGAAGAGCTGTGCTGGATCAGACTAAGGGTCCATCTAGTCCAGCATTCTGTTCTCACAGTGGCCAACCAGATGGCGATAGGACCAGAAGCATGGCATGAGCAGCGATGTGCAAATCTGCAAAGCTCAAGCTTGTCAAGGCTCTCCCAATTCCACCTTGAAGCTCGTACCGACTCATGTCCATACCATACCAGATGGGAAGTTTTGCTTTTGTTATTTTCGCATGAACATTTGTGTGTATTTCCATGCAAATTTTTCCAAATGCATGCATCAGCTGCGTGTATTTTTGAAACAGATGCATTTTCTCCCATTGATTGAAGGGCTGGTGTGCATTTTTCAAGCAATGCATTTTTCAAATGTATGAATTTTTCAAACACTTTGAATCGCATCGCAAGTTCAAAAATATACAGATTTTGACCACAGGCCATGTTAGGGTTCATGTTAGGTTCTAGGAGATGCAAATTGGATCAGTTCTGGCTACAAACTAATTGAAATGAATTTATCATACTTCCCTAAAAAACAGCACCTTCCCACTCGTGTTCCCCAGCAACTGGTATACATAGTCATACCACCTTTGATGCTGGAACTAAATTGTAACTGTCATCATTAACAGCCTCCGAAGATCTTACTTGTGGACATGGAGAAAATGGGTGAGGACAAGTTGGATACAGATGATGTTTTAAAATTTTATTTTTATCCCTCTGCATTTTAAAATGTCTGCTGGGTGATACTTTTTAGGAGGGGCAGAGGAAGGAGCTTATACCTGCATTAAAAAAAACTATTAGCCCTCAAAAGGGGGGCGAACCACAGTATAACAAAATAAAATAAAGAGCAGGAGAGATTTAAGGACCACACATTTGGAGCCAGGAAAGCTGCCAAAGGGCTTGGCTAATTTTGCTGCTCCTTCTAGTAGCTATCTGAGCCCATTAGCCTTTCATTTTCTGCCTCCCACCTCAGACTTTAAGTAAGAGCCCATCAGCAAATCATTAAAGGGCTTTATACAGAGTTCTTCTAATAGCCTGCAAATACCAGCTGGCTCTGAAGAGCAAGCTAATTTTATATAATGGCCTTCAAAAACTAGGCACAAAAGACATGTAATACTCAGGTGACAAGATGTTCTTGCCTTTTAAAATTAGACCCACGTATTCTCCTGCTACAGAGTCGGGTGGAGAAAGATGTGTCAGCTCACTCATACACAGTGTGTTCTGCTTCAGCTTTTAAAAACACACAAATCCATTCCATCTTTCCCCATGAATCTCAGACATTAAAGAACTGTCCTTGTTTTCATAATAATATGGCAAATGAAATGAAAAAGGGAGTCATACATCTGGGCCAATTGGTAAAGAACTACAGGATGCTTGGTCTGGGACACTCACTACAGCCCCGGATCCAATTGGCCTGGGGAAATCAGGTGACATCGGAGGGCCAATCTGGGAAATAATATAAAGTTCCCAAATCGGCTGCCTTTCATTACTGTGAACAAACTCCCTCTCCACCAAACTGCTAGATCGTTGGTCCTGGACCTGCCCAACACGGAAGGGTTTGGTGAACTGGCCCATAGCCCATGTCTGCCGTTGCCTCCCAAAGCTAACAATCAAAACAGACAAACCAATAGCAGGAAAATATCAGTGCTGTTCTCCCAGTCCCCCCCCCACACACACACACTTTGTTTAAATACACAGAGGGGTACAGAAGGGTAATCTTCATTAACAGATTAAACCTGATTACGCACCTTAAGCTGTGGGCCCCAGCCACCTTCCCTCCTCAACCACCAAGACTTGAACATGCATCAAACACAATACTGCTGCTACCACTTTTACTGCTTATTATTGTGATAGCCAGGTCTTCTTCTGAGTCAGGGCTTAGCCCAGGGGTGTTAAACTTCAGGGCCATGAGCCAAATCTGGCCCACCTCATGTTCCACAGATGGCCACACACCTTCTGGACTCATCTCCATTCCCCCCAACCACCGATTGTTTCATGGTTTCCTGGCTTTTGCATGTTTTTTCCCATTCTAAAAGGCTGAAATGCCTCTCCTAAGGCTTAGTTACTGGCAGTAACAGCTTTGAGCTAAAATATGTAAGTAGTTTTTGGTATTCTGGCTGCACCCCTTCTGCTTTCACAGCCTCACTCTCGTCTGGAATATAGACTCCGAGAACATCTCTGAAACTGAATTCGCTCCTCGGGCTGAAATAGGCTTGACACCCCTGGCTTAGCACTGGGACCTATTTTTCATAATCAGCCCTTTGACATAGGTATGAAATAGTAATGAAGAAGAGTGCCTTTGGCGATGTAATTCGCGTGGCTTTTCCTTCCCAAAGGATAACTACTGTTGGTTCCCCCCTCACTTTGGAGGATTCAGGGACAGGACTCCCAGACAGCCGTGAGTCTCAGGACTCTTGCTTTAAAACTCAAGGACTTTGCTTAGCCACAGCCGGTCAGCACTGCAGCAAGCAGCACACTTCCATTCACCCAGAAGCATTGTGCTGAATTACGTATCGGCCTGGGAATTGTGTGGCGCTGGTAATTAAGAAATTTTGATAAGCGTCTGTTTTATAGAGGTAATCGTAAAAACCTGCTGCAACGGAGGAAAGCCATCATGAGTTGTGCTGAAGCAGCAGCAAGGCACACTTGGGAGTATAGGGGGCTCTTTTCAAAGGTAGTGAGCCCTTTTTGTAACCTGTGTGGTAGCAGGCCTCCATGGAGAAGGCAGTGTGCTGCTTGTTCTGGCAGGGCCCATCTTGAGGACTGGGTCAGGGAGCGCTTTGCAGGCTTTGGTTTTCGACAAAGAAGCTAGAAGGTCAGCCTCAGCCATTAGCATCAATGGACAATGGAACCCATGATCTAGGGAGGTGGTGGGCTCTCCCACACTGGAGGCATTCAAGACGAGGCTGGACAGCCATCTGTCAGGGATGCTCTGACTTGGATTCC
This sequence comes from Heloderma suspectum, assembly GCF_057233095.1. Taxonomy (NCBI): domain Eukaryota; kingdom Metazoa; phylum Chordata; class Lepidosauria; order Squamata; family Helodermatidae; genus Heloderma; species Heloderma suspectum. The sequence continues at coordinate 435,789,012 of NC_139458.1, forward strand.
TGCGTTGAGCAGGGGGTTGGACTCGATGGTCTTGTAGGCCCCTTCCAACTCCACTATTCTATGATTCTACGATCTCTGCTTTTTGGGGAGCCAGTCATTCAAAACTCTGTATAGCAGCCTGTAACATCACAGGCCTGTGGTATTCAGCCTTTTTAGCAAGTGAGGCACAAGTCAAGTCCAAAGCTGGTCTTTAAGGGAGAGCGAGACCCCCATCCAGACAGGAAAAAGTCTAGGTTTGGGGCCACCAGAAGTTCTCTCCATCCCCTGCACCAGAAGATGTGGTGATGGCCAGTGATTTAGATGGCTTCAAAATGGGATTACACAAATTCATGGAGGATCAGGTTATCAATGGCTTCTAGTCACGATGGCTATATGCTACCTTCAGGATAGTATTCTCTGAATACCAGTTGCTGGGCAACAGCGAAAGGAGAGGGCTATCACCATCATGTCTTCCTTGTGGGCTTCTCACCGGCATCTGGGAGGGGCTGTAGCTCAGTGGCAGAGCACATACTTTGCACGCAGAAGGTCCGAAGTCCAGTGCGTGTGGGCTTTCCACTGGCATCTGGTTGGCTACTGTGAGAACAGAATGCTAGACTAGATAGGGCTTTGGTGTGATCCAGCACAGGTCTTCTTATGTGCTTATGAATTTCAGTTTGTTAGGCTTCATCTAGTCCATCGCTAACTCCAGTCACCACTAAGACAGTCAGTAGAACTGTACTGAGGACACGTAAGAACATCAGAAGAGCCATGCTGGATCAGACCAAGGGTCCATCTAGTCCAGCACAGTGGCCAATCAGCTGCCCATAGGAAACCCACAAGCAGGACACGAGTGCAACAGCACCCTCCCACCCATGTTCCCCAGCCACTGGTGTACATAGTCATACTCCCTCTGGAGGCAGCACATAGCCATCAGGACTAGTAGCCATTGATAGCCTTCTCCTCCAGGAATGTGTCCAACCCCCTTTTAAAGCCATCTAAATTAGTAGCCATCACTACGTCTTGTGGTAGCAAATTCCATCGTTTAACTGTGTGCTGTGTGAAGAAGTACTTCTACGGATCACCTGCTACAGCTTGCCATACTGACAGATTATTACCGCTTCATAGCAGTCCTTGCTGATGCAAACACGAGGGCTAAAAGCTTGCTCGTTTCTGAACCAAATTCTGCATTTGCATGATGGAATGACATGGACGGCACCTATATGCCCTTGCCCTGGGTAAAGGGCCAATCTCTACAAAGCCACTTCGATCCAGCAGAGGGCAGTGACAGGCATACAACTATTGGCACACCACATGCCGAAAGCTACGTTCCAGAGCTTGAGAAGTAATGCAGGTTATTAACTTTATACAAGCTTCACAGGGCAACAATCTAAATCACATAATGTTCTAGTAACAGGCAATTCAATCGTTCCAAACAAGCAGTCACCTGAACAATTGCAGCATTATGGGAAAACACGGACAGGGGAAAATAAAAATCGATAGTCTCCAATTATGAAGTCTAGTAAAAGTAGAGTTTAAAAGGGAGAGCACTATATGGCGTAAAAACAACTCTGCCCCTAATAGCTTCATGGACCTTGCAGAATCCTCTCCTGCAGCCAAAATATGCTGATGGCTTCGTCGGCTGCTGCCTCTGTAACTCTTCCAAACCATGATCAAGTCGCAACTGTGCTCCAGGGTGCAGCGCTAACTTCTCAGATTGAAGTGATAACCCAGACACACCCAATACAAGGCTGTTTGGTGGATTTATTTTAAAGTTGTTGTACATTGAAAAGGTGGCAAGAATATACGGAAGATTTGTATACGAAGGATAATAATATTGGGGATAGATTTGATGGTGTGGTCAGTGAGCTAGAGCCAGACATCCTGAAGAGTGAGGTTGAATGGGCCTTAAGAAGCATTGCTAATAACAAGGTAGCAGGAGATGACGGTATCCCAGCTGAACTGTTTAAATTCTTGCAAGAGGATGCTGTCAAGGTGATGCATGCCATATGCCAGCGAATTTGGAAAACACAAGAATGGCCAACAGATTGGAAAAAATCAACTTATATCCCCATACCAAAAAAGGGAAGCACCAAAGAATGCTCCAACTATCAAACAGTGGCACTTATTTCACATGCCAGTAAGCTCATGCTCAAGATCTTGCAAGGTAGACTCCAGCAATTCATGGAACGAGAATTGCCAGATGTACAAGCTGGGTTTCGAAAAGGAAGAGGAACTAGAGACCAAATTGCCAATATCCGCTGGATAATGGAGAAAGCCAGGGAGTTTCAGAAAAACATCACTTTCTGTTTTATTCACTATTCTAAAGCCTTTGACTGTGTGGATCATCACAAATTGTGGCAAGTTCTTGGTGGTATGGGGATACCAAGTCATCTTGTCTGCCTCCTGAGGAATCTGTATAACGAGCAAGTAGCAGCAGTAAGAACAGACCACGGAACAACGGACTGGTTTAAGATTGGGAAAGGAGTACGGCAGGGTTGTATACTCTCACCCTACCTATTCAACTTGTACGCAGAACACATCATGCGACGTGCTGGGCTTGATGAAGCCAAGGCTGGAGTTAAAATCGCTGGAAGAAACATTAACAATCTCCGATATGCAGATGATACCACTTTGATGGCTGAAAGCAAGGAGGAGCTGAGGAACCTCATGACGAAGGTGAAAGAAGAAAGTGCAAAAGCTGGGTTGCAGTTCAACCTCAAAAAAACCAAGATTATGGCAACCAGCTTGATTGAGAACTGGCAAATAGAGGGAGAAAACATGGAGGCAGTGACAGACTTTGTCTTTCTAGGCGCAAAGATTACTGCAGATGCTGACTGCAGCCAGGAAATGAGAAGACGTTTACTTCTTGGGAGGACGGCAATGACAAATCGTGATAAAATAGTGAAGAGCAGAGACATCACACTGACAACAAAGGTCCGCATAGTGAAAGCAATGGTATTCCCCGTAGTAACCTATGGCTGTGAGAGCTGGACCATAAGGAAGGCTGAGCGAAGGAAGATAGATGCTTTTGAACGGTGGTGCTGGAGGAAAATTCTGAGAATGCCTTGGACTGCAAGAAGATCAAACCAGTCCATACTCCAGGAAATAAAGCCAGACTGCTCACTTGAGGGAATGATATTAAAGGCAAAACTGAAGTACTTTGGCCACATCATGAGAAGACCGGAGACCCTGGAGAAGATGCTGATGCTAGGGAAAGTGGAAGGCCAAAGGAAGAGGGGCCGACCAAGGGCAAGATATTCTGGAGGTGACGGACTCGACCTTGGGGGAGCTGGGGGTGGCGACGGCCGACAGGAAGCTCTGGCATGGGCTGGTCCATGAAGTCACGAAGAGTCGGAAGCGACTGACCGAATAAACAACAACAACAACATTAAAAGAGTTAGCAAGTCCTGTCAAGCTGACTAGTTATTAAAATACACAGAATCCCCATAGAGAAGTCTCCATGACAATTGGGCCAATATGGTGCCATTAGGAGATGGAGACTTGGATCATGGTTGAAGGCTCCCCATGGCTATAGACGCCCCGCATGGCCGTGAGTGTATGAGGTTTCCACATCACAAAGACTTTTGAGGCTGAATTTCATAAGAGCCTGACTGCGGGATCAGACCTTAAGGGCATGATTCTATACATGTTTTGACAGGGAAAAGGCCTACAATTCCCAGCATTCCCCAGCCACCCTAAGTCCATCTAGTCCGACATCCATTTCTGACAGTGTCCAACAAGATAGAAACATCAGAAGATGTCTTATACTAAGTCAGACCCTTGGTCCATCTAGCCCTGTATTGTCAACACTGACTGATAGCAACTCTCCGGGGTTTCGGGCAAGAGTCTTTCCAGCCCTACCTGGAGATCTAACGTGCTAGGATTGACTTCTAAACCCTTAAGGGCACAATCCTATGCATGTTTAGACAGAAAAAGTCCTACAATTCCCAGCATGCCCCAGCCAGCATGGCTAGCAGGAGGGATGCTGGGAGTTCTAAGCCTTTTTTTCTGTCTAAACATGCATAGGATTACACTTGAAGTGGTTTGGGATCAGCCTTGCCTGTACCTTGAAATCAGCAATAGATCACTCACCCACCTTTGAGGGATGTAGTGATGGCCACCAACCTGGATGGATTTAAAAGGGGGTTGGGCAAATTCCTGGAGGAAAAGGCTATCAATGGCTACTAGTCCCGATGGCTATGTGCTCCCTCCAGTACCATGGCAGTGAGCCTATGTACACCAGTTGCTGGGGAACATGGGTGGAGGGAGCTGTTGCACTGCAGCAGAGGTTTACTTGCAGCAGTGCCAGGTTGCAGCAGGGGTTTACTTGGAAGCAGAGGGGCTCCTCATGAGTGGAGGGCCTCCTCATGAGGAGGACTCTCTGCAATCAAAGAACACAACTGCAGCTGGGACTCAGGTGCGGCTCTGGCAGCTCTAGGATAAAATGCCCAGTAGAAGCTTACAGGAACTGCTGGAAATAATATCTGTGTTTGTCTCTGGCTCCAGCCTGCCATCTGCTTGAACCCCTCTCTCTAAGTGACCTTGGCCTGGGTTTGAGTATTCTCTTTGCATAACCCCTTTTTTCCTGTACTGCCTGGCTTTCTATTTGTTACTCTGAATCTGACTTGGACTGTTTGTGGACTCTGGCTCTGCTTGCCCCTCTGCTGTACGTTCAGCCACTGATTTGCCAGGCCCAAGACCCACCTGAGCATTGGGGGAATTAGGACACTGCCTTGAGTGGGGGACAGACTAGATGACCTCCAATTTACCATCCAACTCAATGATTCTATAATCACAGTTTGAATGGAGATGGAGAGGTTAAGGATAGAAGTCATGGTATCTGATCTTTGAGAGTTTTGCCCTCAAGTTTTACTGCAGTGCAACTAATAGAGAATAGGGAAGTCTGCCTCACTTCAGCCCAGTAGACATCCAGTGCAGTCTTATGTTAACTTCCATACGCTGCTCATGTAGACAAGACAAACCCTCCAGGCTGGCTCTTAATTAGGAAGCTGGTTAAGATTTTGCTATATAGAAAACCATTTGCTGCTGACAATGTCTGGCCCGCTTTTAGTTATCTGCTGTTTTGCTGGGTTGCTTTACTGCATTTATTATAGTTTTTATTGTGTTTTGTAAGCAGCTCTGAGAGCCTTTCGGCTGTGAACATAGGGTAGAAAATTTAAGATAAGCAAAACAAAGCTTTTTTTAAAGAAGTTACCAGCCTTACAGTGAACACCAACCTATGTCATTTATTTCGGTTTAAATCCATCAGTAATAGAAGTTACGTCAGTCATTTGTGGCCTTAAAGTGACAAAGTGAAAAAAGGGAGTGGCAGCTTTCGGTTTGCTCGGTGGCTTCGCAGCTGGGAGGCAGCTGTCCTCACCACAGACAACGAAGTGTGGCGCTACCTGCAAGCCCAAGTTAGAAGCGCCGTGCAGTTCAGCTCTGGACAACAGGAGTGTGGTCCAAATAATATGAGTGAGTCCTACATGAAGATGGTTAGGAGAGCAGTGAAGTGAGAGGAGGTTTGCCAAAGGTGAAAGAAAACTAATGATAGGGAAGGGGTAAGTAACTTGGGGCTGACACTACAAAATAGAAATCCCCCCCCCCCGCAAGAAATGGATTTTGAAGAACAATTTAAACAAACATAGAGGACATAGGCTTAATGAATGGGGGAGGAGGGCTGTCCTAAAGATGCCCATGGGGGAGAGGACAGAGAAGGGATCACACAGACCCGAAACTGAGGCAGAAAGCCAAACAGGAAACCAGAGCAAAGCCAATATCTTTCCACACCAAGCCCCTTCCAGCAGCCCTTTTCCTTCAAGGAGCTTTTGCTGTTTCCTCTAGACCAGCAGTTTGCACCCGGTGAAGGTGAAAATTGGTGGTTTGGCCCCACTCTCTTTACACACAGTTTCCAAAGTGCACATTTCAACAGCTTGGCAGGTGCTTGACTTTTCCTCCAGCAGGTAGTTTATCAGCTTGGCCACAAGACAGTTTCGAAGCGGAGGTCAGAACCCCTCTCAAAGGAAGAGGGAAAAAACCCTCACTGGCTGAATTTATGAAATAAATATGAAACTAGTCATACCGCAGGGACAGTATCTCCCCCTCCCCAGAGCTTTTCATTTTAAGGCTTTTAATGCCAGATCCACTAATAATGTCTCTCCCCGGCCCCAACCCCGTACTTGTCTCGTTTTGCCCCTTGCCTCTCCCATCTGCCACTCCACTGATGCTTCCCACCCTTCCCATTTCAATCCATCTTTTTGTTTGTTTGCTTATATTCTTTTATAAACCACTTTGGGATTTGTTTCAAATGTTAATAAATGAATAAGTCAAGAAAAAGGATGGGGGAGGAAAGAGGTTTAGGTGGGACTTGTTGGGCACAGGTGTATAGAACAAAAGTCATTATGAGGGACTCTGGCTAAATTTCAGAGCTGTTGACAATGGCTCAAAGAGCTGCATTCCCCATTCGTTTTTCGGTTTCAAGTGGCTGAGTCCGAAATTCACACGGCACATATTCTCATTCAGCATCATCCCTGGCATTTCTCAGTGGACCAGAAGTGTTTGGAAGGATAGTATCTTTCAACACAGTAATGTCTCTCAGTTTAACTTTGGAATAAAGGGTACCTTAATCCTTTGGCTGTTTGCCTTAAAATCAAACTCACATAAAGGTTTTCAGAGCGGGGGAGAAGAGAACTAGTGACTTCAAGTCCCACGGGTTACATCCAGCCCTCTTGGATTACCAACCCAGCCCCACAGCTACCAGCTTAGAGGTGAAAGACGGGTGTAAAACCGCTCAAGTGGCTTCTTTGGCAAAGGAACTTGCTGGCGGACCTCTTGTATGAGAAAGCAGAAGAGTCTGGCATGTCATTATGGACCTCTGAAGCTGTCTCATGGCTGGGGATTCTGGGCGTTGTACTCCAACACAACTGGAGAACATCAGGTTGAGTAAGGCTGCCCTGCTGGATCAGACTGAGGGTCTGTTAAAGGCCAGCATCTGTTGTTAACATGAGCAGGATAGAAGCCCACAAGTAGCACATAAAGGAGACAGCTACTCCCTGATTTGTCTGACATTCCCAGTGCAACCCAACTAGCCACTGAAACTACTGGGAGCTTCTTAAAAACTCTTTCATGTCAATGAGATTGAATTTTGATTTCCAGCTCCTCCGTACCCCTCCCTGTTATGATTGACACAGTGCTAAATGTTTTCTCCTCTACCCCCAACTCCCAGATTAACTTCTCTCCTCCCCACAACCACAAATGGCTCAACAGAGGCCTTTGGATGCACGACTTTAAGCCTAGCCCCTGGGAGGTCAGAGAGATGGCCAACACCATCCACTCTGCAAGGGTAATTTCCCCAAAGAGCGGTAAACTAGCAGATAAAGAGCAACAGAGAGAAATTAACCAGCACACCTAGCCTGGGAGAGCTATAAAATGTGCTAATGCATGGGAGCAGGGGGCTAAATTATGTACAGAGGCTCCTGCCAAGTGCAAGCAGAAAGGGTTTTTTTACCACAAAGCAAAAGAGGGTTTAAAAGAGGTCCCGTCGCAGCATGTTCCAAGCAGACCCAGGGAATGAAGGGCACCCTGGCAGGCGTTTTGTTTCCCTGTCCTTGCAAGGTAACCTTGTCGTGGATCATGTCCAATTCCCTTTGCCACCAGTTTTCCTTGAATCTCAACTCTGATTTATTTCTTAATTCTCTGGCTACAAGATCCTGACAACGAAGCTTATGAATGACGACGACAGGATCAGAAAGCTGACAGAGCAACCCACCGCTGTGATATGGGACCACCCAACTACCAGCCTACTCCCCCTTACCCAATTCACCTACACAACAAAGACCACTATTGCCAGCCCAAGATCCTGTTAAGTTAGGACACAAGCTAAGGAGAAGCAGAGATAATCTCTCAAAAGGAACCCAGAACAGAGACCCTTTAATAATCAGACCAGTGAGTAAGCCTGACCTAAAAGCTTTAATGGGAATCAGGGCCACATGACCTGTTAAGAGACTCTCTGGCTGTTATCACTGGTTTTGCTATAGCTCCACTTATTGAACAGAGATAGGTGGGAGCGGTTAGGCTGGATCCCCCCACCCCAACATCCAGACTATATAAAGCTGCCTCATATAATGTCAGACTACTGGCCCATGTAGCCTTCCCTTGCCTACTCTGAGTGGTAGCAGTTCAGTTTTTCCCAGCCCTGCTGTCTGGAGGTGTTGAGGGTTGAACTCAAATCATCCTGAAGGTAAGCCTATGCTCTACCTCTGAGCTATACCCTCCCCCTGCCCCCCGCCCATTGGTATAGGTTCCACGGTGGACTTGAGTTCCAGTAACCTCCAACATGCCACAAGCAGAGAGAAGCAAGATTGCCGAAAGGATCTTGGCAAGGAAAACAGCTCCGGGGGGGGGGGGGACTCACTCGGTATCACATTTGTTTGTTCCATCATGGAATGTGGCATTTGAACCATTTTATCATTTCTCTTATCTTGGTTGTGCAACCCTGCACAGCCAAACACATGGGTCCACACCGGTACTCCAAGGAGAGTGGTCATAATGTGGTAGGGCAGAACATCTGCTTTACACATATAAAGGCCCTAGGTTTGAATCCCCCATATCTCCAGTTAAAAGGCAGTAAGGCTGGAAAAAGCTCTGCCCGACTCGCTAGGGAGCTGAGCCAATCAAGGTAGGCAGTACTGGGCCAGGTGAAACATTGTCCAGCAGTAGGCAGTGTAAATCTAAACAAACAGAGCTACGGTGGGGGAAAATGGCATATAGAAGAGCTGGTATTGCAGGGGGAGGCCCATGTGCAAAGTGCCAAAATCCGGGCACCCCGGTAGGCACTGGAATCACTAAAATTGGACCTGGCGCATCACTGTCACTCAGATTGCTGCAGGGGTCAGAAAGAAGATCACACTGGCACCTCATTTTACAAAAATGTCCACCCCCTCTCCATATGTACGCAAAGCCCCAAATCAGGGGTGGGCAGCCAATCTTGGGGTTCCTGCCCCACCTCTGCTTTGGACTTTGCCTTTCTTTTCCTTGTGCCTGGGCCCTATTCTCCCCTAAACCTGATTCTGCAAGGTTCTACAGTCAGAACCTATAAATGCACCTGCAGTTTAAGATGCCAGACCAATTCCTGACCATCCAAGCCGCTTCAGCATAAGGACTGTTATATGTACTGACTGTGTAACCACACTGGTAAAATAGGAAGGGAAGCAACACATATGTCCAGGTTATCTGAAAGACCATATTCTCCCTTATGAACCTACTCGTGCCCTGAGATCTTCAGGCGAAGCCCTTCTCGCCATCCCGCCATCATCACAGGCACGCCTGGTGGGAACGCAGGAGAGGGCCTTCTCAGTGGCTGCCCCAAGGCTCTGAACTCCCTTCCCAGGGAGGCGAAAGTGGCACCTTCCTTGATATGTTTTCACAGGCATGCAAAACCTTTTTTGTTCCAGCAGGCCTTTGGGGATAACTAGTCTGGACCTGGGAAAATGCGATGTATGGATACCATTTTTATTGTTCTGGCTGTCTTTTAATGTTTTAATATCTTTACAATTTTAATACTGATGATTTAATTATATTTTTAACTTTTATACAGTTGTATTTATATTTCTATTCATAGGTTTTAATTGTAGCAGTTTTAACGTTGTAAGGCCGCCTTGAGTCCCAGTATTGGGGAAAAGGCGGGATATAAATACAAGAAGAAGAAGAAGAAGAAGAAGAAGAAGAAGAAGAAGAAGTAGTAGTAGTAGTAGTAGTAGTAGTAGTGAACCTGATGGGAAATGTACTGGGGTGCTGCAACCAGTCTAGGGTTCCCTGGCAAACCACTGGAGCACGCTGAGGAACTGGTGCCTGCCTTCCACATTTGATGCATTTACTGCAGGAAACATTAGTGCAGCCACAACTGACATGTACACTGTGGCAGGTTTACGTGGCAAGGCCAGGCACAGGACAGCTCCTGGCAAGCACACAACTTATTCATTTTTGGTCCCCCTCTGTGGCCAAATCACTTGGAATTTAAAACACGGGAGAGTGGGGGAGAGAGACAGGCTCAAGGTGGCCAAAGCAGCAGTTCCTGGGCTCCAGCTCTGTGCTTCTGCTGCATGTCTTTTGTCCTTCCCAATATAACCACGTTATAAAATGCTTACTTCAGGGCAGATCAGCTGCTGGAGCTCAGCCAGTTGGCAATGCCAGCTCAAAAGCAAGAAGGAGCATTTATCTCTATGCAACACCTCCCACAGCAACACATTAAATGCTTAAACATAAAACCCCAGCCAAGGCAGCAGCGGCAGCAGACTTAAAAATCCAGAATGCTGTGCACAACTCACCTCCATAGCCAAAGCCGCATTTCTCTTCTCGCTTTACAAACCGTACTTGTTTGCCTCCCCCCCCCCCTCCTTTCAGCAGACCGCAACCTGGCCTCAAAGCAGCAAAATCTTTTAAACCAAGAGCGTGCCAGGACCTCTTGCGAACCAAGCTTCAAGGCTTCTTCAGAATAAAAAAGAAGAAAAGGATGTACTATTTTGGTGGGGAAAGCAGAAGATGCAAGGACCTGAGTACAAAATGGCTCATGAGGATTGCAGTGGAACTTATATAACGCTTAATGCCTCTGGGATGGAGGGGGATGCTGCTCATCAGACCTGGGCTTGCACGCAAAACAGAACTACCAATCTCCTGCCTATGAGACACCTAGACGTACCCTGTCAATTAAGTTGGCACCACTTGAAGACTTGGCTCAAACATGCAAGCGCATCACCGGATTGTCCAGGGAGAAGATCTGAAAGCTCTGCCTGTGGTGACTCATTCAGACATGCAAGCCATCAACTGATGTTGCAGTCATCCATGTGATGAACCATACATGTGTGAACCAGACCCAAGACGCTCTTCCTTCTGCAGGGAGGAGAATATGACTAGGTCCGATTAATCACTAGGCTAAGCAGTCTGTGGGGCTCGCACGTGTCGGCCAAACCAAGATCTTTGCTACGGTGCAATTACCCGGGATGCTTCCCCAGTGGAGTGGAAATGTGGACCCACAAATCCCTACCTGTACTTAGAACCTTTAAAACAGAGGTGCTGAACCTCTTTCAGCTTGAGGGCCAAATTACATTTCAGAGAAGCTCTCTGGGGCCACATTCCAGTGCTGGCAGGGCTGCAGGCACAATGTGCCAAAGGCAAACAGGGCAGGGCCAAATTACCAAAAAGACCAGCATGTTTTAGCTTAAAGCTCTTACTGCCAGTAAATAAACCTCAGGAGGGGCATTTAGAACTTTTAGAAGGGGCAGGGGGGAAGACACAGGAAAGATGGGAAACAACCAAATGATTAGCAGTCAGGGGGAAGGGGGCACAAGAACATAAGAAGAGCCCTGCTGGATCAGACCAAGGGTCCATCCAGTCCAGCATTCTGTTCACACAGCGGCCAACCAGTTGCCAACCAGGAACCCACAAGCAGGTCATGAGCACAACAGCACCCTCCCACCCATGTCCCCCAGAAACTGGTGTACCCAGGCTCACTGCCTCTGGTGCTGGAGGCAGCACACAGCCATCAAGACTAGTAGCCATTGATAGCCTTTTCCTCCAGGAATTTGTCCAATCCCCTTTTCAAGACATCCAAACTGGTGGCCGTCACTACATCCTGTGGTAGAGAATTCCATAGTTTAACTATATGCTGTGTGAAGAAGTACTCCCTTTTATCTGTCCTGAATTTCCCATCAATCAGCTTCATGGGATCACCCTTTGGGTTCTAGTATTTTGAGAGAGGGAGAAAATATCTCTGTAGCCACATTCTCCACACCAGGGATAATTTTGTACATAACCATCTGGGAAATGCCAGAGGGATGGACTGGGACCGCAGGACCTGAGGTTTTGCACCCCTGCTTTAAGAACTATTATGGGAAGGGTTGGAGACTTGACCTGTCACTGGTCCCTCACCCATCCATGTAGCAGATGAGGAGGATCACAGGACCAGAGCAGTCTGTATGGTCCACGTAGAGTTCTCTCCCAACAAAAGGTCCCTGCCTTCTTCAGAGATGAAGTTGGCACAGCTGGAAAGTGAAGAACCAGACTGAGCGCAAGCCGCTACAGTGCAGAGACATCCTGAGCCGAGCCTTGGAATACACACTGGATATATGTTTGCTAATGAAAAGGGCGTCATCATTGCAGTTGCTAGGCAGACCAGCTACCCCCATCCCAAACACCTGCTGCTCACCATGGCTGCCAGTCCCAGCTGTCATGCTCCTGTACAATGCTGCGCATACTTACATGCACATTTGTGCAATCTGTAGCAACATGGCATATGGGTGATGGCAGCCACTGCAAAAAGCAGAGAGAAAACCTCATGGGAGTCTGGGGGTTACTGCCTCGTTCCCACTATCATCCATACATTTCCATTCTGAGTCGCTATGTGCCCACCATGCGGTCCTGAGAGCTCCAACTGAATTGAAAGGGCGTAGTCTGAGTACTTCTAGCAGCTGTATGGGCAGGGAGTTTCAGTCTGTTTCCTGTCCCCTAGCAGAGCAGAGGAAGCTGCTCCAGCTGGTCTAGGGGCTATACAAGCAAGCAAGCTCCCAGAGAGCAAGCGATCAGAGTGAGCAAACAGAGGCAGCAAACAGGAGTTTGGCAGGGGAGGTCAAGGGGGAGGCCCCTAACAATATTTTTTTTACTTTTTTCTTTTTTATGTTTTTAATTTCTTTTTCTTGTAACACACACTTCTACACCAGCGGGACTCTGTTGTTAACCTCCAGTGAATAGAGGACAAAGCACAGGCTATCCCACTACAACCAGAAAGCTAGAAACATAAAAACGAGCAAAGGGCTGGATATGCCTGATCTCGTCTGATCTCAGAAGCAAAGCAGGATCAGCCCTGGTTAGTACTTGGATGGGAGACCGCCTAGGAATCAGGCTTCCTACACTGAGCAGGGGGTTGGACTCGATGGTCTTGTAGGCCGCTTCCAACCCTATGTTTCTATTATTCTATAAAGTGAATACAGACTATGGAAGGAAAAGACTCTCCAGTGGTGGTGACCTGCAAGGTCTGTGCAACGTTTGTTTTCTTGCCTGAGATCAACATGGCCTACACCTGCAACAGGTGCAAGTTGATCATATTGCTGGAAGAAAAAGTAAGAGGACTGGAGCGGCGAGTATCAACCCCCCAAGGAATAAGAGAAGACAAGGAGTTCTTAGACAAAACGGTGAAACTACAGCAGCAAAGTGAAGTACAGAAGCCAGAAGAGCAACAGCGAGCTGAGGCAGAAAAGGAAAATGCTGTGGTGAGGAAAAATGGAGTAGAGGATACTCCTTGGAAAAGGGTGACAGTTAGAAGCCACTCCACACCAGTGGAAGCAGTGGAACTATGGAACTGTTTCCAGGTAGTTGAGGACGAGACTGGAGGACAGCCTGCAGAAGAAGAATTACAGGGGAACCTGCATGAGAGTGACCAAGAGGCTGAAGGTCAGTCAAGCAGAGACAGTGAAACCAAGGCCTACAACAACAAGAAGAGAAGAGTAGTAGTAGTGGGAGACTCTGTGCTGCATGGGATTGAAACCCAGGTATGTCGCGAAGACCCATGGACTCACCAAGTATGCTGTCTCCCAGAAGGATGGATAAGAGACGTGACTGAAGGGTTGCCTACACTCATAAAGCCCACTGACAGGTATCCCTTTCTTCTCATCCATGTGGGAACAAATGATACCTCCAAACGCAGCTATGAAGAAATCACATCAGACTTTGAAGCTTCGGAAAGGAAACTCAGGAACTTTGGGGCCCAGATAGTTTTCTCATCCATCCTTCCAGTAGTTAGAAGAGGGATAGAAAAGGAAAGAAAAATACTCCGGGTGAATGACTGGCTACGAAGGTGGTGCCGGCAAGAGAGATTTGGATTCTGGGACCATGGGCTATACTTCCTGGAAGATGGACTGTTGGCAAGGGACGGGTTGCACCTCACAAAGGCTGGGAAGAATGTGTTTGGCCACAGCATGAAGAACTTCATCAGGAGGGTTTTAAATTGAATCCTATGGGGGAGGGAGACGTGAATTTAGGGGTAACAATGGACGAAGGCTCATGCACCACAACAGAGAGAACAGTTCTAGTAGCGCCCAATAATAGTCTTCAGAAACATGTAGGAAGAAGGCCAGAATATAAAGCACATGGTCTTCAATGTCTATATACTAATGCCCAGAGTATGGGAAACAAACAGAACGAACTTGAACTCTTAATACGGGAGGGGATAGGTGTATGACTTGATAGGTGTTACTGAAACTTGGTGGGATGACTCCCATGACTGGAAATTAGCAATTGAAGGATATAACATGTTCAAAAAGAGCAGAAGGAACAGAAAGGGAGGTGGGGTTGCACTGTATGTTAAAAATACATATCTCTGCAAAGAAATACAGGTGGATGAGCTTGGTAGCCCCATCGAGAGCATCTGGGTTGAAATAAATGGAGCAAAGAATAAGAGGAACATGGTGGTTGGAGTCTACTACCACCCACCCAATTAAGGAGAAGACCAGGATGAAACTTTTGAAAAGCAAATAGCCATTGTTTCAAAGAAGCATAATGTAGTAGTAATGGAGGGCTTCAATATCCCCAATAGTTCTTGGGAGATAAATTCTGCAAAACATGGCCCCTCCAAGAAATGCTTGACTTGTGTTGCTGATAACTGCCTCCTACAGAAAGTGGAGGAAGGAACGAGAGGATCAGCTGTCCTTGACTTGATCCTAACCAACAGTAATGACTTAGTGGATAAAGTAGCAGTTACAGGAACTCTGGGGGAAAGCAACCATGTTGTACTTCAGTTCTTGGTTCTAAAGGAAGCAAAAGCCAAGTGTGGCCAAACGCGTACCCTAGATTCTAGGAAAGCCACTTTTCAATAAACTCAGAACAATGATCAGGAAGGTCCCATGGCAAGCGACGCTAACGAGAAAAGGAGTCCAAGATGGGTGGGAGCTTTTAAAAAAGGACATTCTCAAGGCACAATTACAAACAATTCCAACAAGAAAAAAAGGTGGAAGACAACAGAAGAAGCCAATGTGGCGTCACAGAAAGCTTAGAGATGACCTGAAAACAAAAAAGGACACATATAGGAAGTGGAAAGAAGGCCAAGCAACAACGGAAGAGTACAGGCAGGTAGCACAGAATTGCAGGGATGGCGTCAGGAAGGCTAAAGCTGAGAACGAGCTGAGGTTAGCGAGGGATGCTAAAAGCAACACAAAGGCTTTCTTCAGATACGTGCATAGTAAAAGGCAGAGGAAAGAAATGATGGTTCAACTGTTAAACAAGGATGGCAAAATGATAACAGATGACAAAGAAAAGGCAGAGGTGCTCAATTCCTACTTCGGCTCGGTGTTCTCCCAAAAGAGGGTCTATGATCCTCCCTGGCAAAGGCGAAGTACAGGCAGAAGGGGCAGGATTGCAGCTTGAGATCAACAGGCATATGGTCAAGGAACACCTAATTACTTTGAATGAGTTTAAATCGTCAGGGCCAGATTAACTGCATCCTAGAGTAATAAAGGAACTGGCAGAAGAACTCTCAGAACCGCTTTCTTGAGAAATCACAGAGGAGGGGGGAAGTGCCAGATGAATGGAGGAGGGCTAAAGTTGTCCCTATCTACAAAAAGGGCAAAGGGAGGAACCTGGGAACTGACATCAATCCCTGGGAAAATTCTGGAGCAGATTATAAAGCAATCAATCCGTAAGCACCTTGAAAACAATGCAATGATTACTCAAAGCCAACATAGTTTTGTCAAGAACAAGTCCTGCCAGACGAACCTGATCTCAGTTTTTCATCAGGTAAGCCTTTGATTGTGTGGATCACAACAAACTGTGGCAAATTCTTAAAGTGATGGGAGTACCAGACCACCATACCTGTCTCCTGAGAAACCTGTACGAGGGTCAAGAAGCAACAGTAAGAACCAGACATGGAAAAACCAATTGGTTCAAAATTGGGAAAGGAGTACGACAAGGCTGCATATTGTCACCCTGCTTATTTAACTGATATGGAGAGTACATCATGAGAAATGCCGGGTTGGATGAATCAGAGGTCGGAATTAAGATTGCTGGGAGAATTATCAACAACCTCCGATATGCAGACGATACCACCCTAATGGCAGAAAGCGAAGAGGATCTCAAGAGCCTCTTGTTGAGGGTGAAAGAGGAGAGTGCAAAAGCTGGTTTGAAACTCAACATTAAAAAAAAAACTAAGATCATGGCATCTGGCCCCATCACTTCCTGGCATATAGAAGGGGAAGAAATGGAAGCAGTGACAGATTTTACTTTCTTGGGCTCCAAGATCACCGCAGACGGTGACTGTAGCCATGAAATTAAAAGACGCTTGCTCCTTGGGAGGAAAGCTATGGCCAACCTAGACAGCATAGTAAGAAGCAGAGACATCACCTTGCCGACAAAGGTCCGTCTAATCAAAGCTATGGTTTTCCCAGTAGTAATGTATGGCTGTGAGAGCTGGACTATAAGGAAGGCTGAGTGCCGAAGAATTGATGCTTTCGAACTGTGGTGCTGGAGAAGACTCTTACGAGTCCCCTGGACTGCAAGGAGGTCAAATCAGTCCATCCTAAAGGAAATCAACCCTGAGTGCTCATTGGAAGGACAGATAATGAAGCTGAAGCTCCAATATTTTGGCCACCTAATGCGAAGAGAAAACTCCCTGGAAAAGACCCTGATGCTGGGAAAGACTGAAGGCAAAAGGAGAAGGGGACGGCAGAGGATGAGATGGCTAGATAGCATCACGGATGCAATGAATATGAACTTGAGCACGCTCCGGGAGAGAGCGCAGGACAGGAAGGCCTGGCGTGCTATGGTCCATGGGGTCACGAAGAGTCGGACACGACTGAACGACTGAACAACAACAAACCTCCCTTATGGACTGTGGCAATGCTGTGGACATAATATACCTCGACTTCAGCAAAGCTTTCGACAAAGTGCCTCATGATATCCTGATGAGCAAACTAGCTCAAAGTGGGCTAGATGAAACAATGATCAGGTGGATCCACCGTTGGCTACACAATCAGACTCCAAGAGTGCATATCAATGGGATCTTCTCAAACTGGGGAGAGGTAATGAATGGGGTACTGCAGGACTCAGTCCTGGGCTCAATGGTCTTCAACATTTTTATTAATGACTTGGAGGAGGAGGTGCAGGGAATGCTGATCAAATTTGCAGATGACACAAAATTGGGTGGGATAGCTAATACCTTGGAAGACAGAAACAAACTTCAAAGTGATCTGGATAGACTGGAGCGCTGGGCAGAAAACAACAGAATGACATTTAATAGGGGTAAATGCCAAGTTCTGCACCTAGGAAAAAGAAACCAAATGCACAGTTACAAGTTGGGGGATACGTGGCTCAACAACACTACAAGCGAGAAGAATCTTGGAATTGTTGTCAATCACAAGCTGAATATGAGCCAACAATGTGATGTGGCTGCAAAAAAGGCAAATGCTATTTTGGGCTGCATTAATAGAAGCATAGCTTCCAAATCCCAGGAAGTACTAGTTCCCCTCTACTCAGCACTGGTTAGGCCTCTTCTGGAGTACTGTGTCCAGTTCTGGGCACCGCACTCCAAGAAGGATGCAGACAAGCTAGAGAGGGTTCAGAGGAGGGCAACGAAGATGATTAGGGGACTGGAAATAAAGCCCTATGAGGAGGGACTGAAAGAACTGGGCCTGTTTAACCTTGAGAACAGAAGACTGAGGGGAGATATGATAGCGCTCTTCAAGTCCTTGAAAGGTTGTCACAGAGGGGAAGGCCAGCATCTCTTCTCTGTTGGACTCGATGGCCTTGTAGGCCCCTTCCAACCCTACTATTCTATGATATGATACTCGATTCTGGCTGAACATCAGGAAAAACATCCTGTTAGAGCAATACAATGGAACCAATGACCTAGGGCGGTGGTGGGCTCTCCCACACTGGTGGCATTCAAGACGAGGCTGGACAGCCACCTGTCAGGGATACTTTGACTTGGATTCCTGCACTGAGGGTTGGACTTGATGGTCTTATAGGCCCCTTCCAACCCTACTGTTCTATGATTCTATGACTCTACCTATGCTCAAGGTCTCTGCACAACCAACATTGCTGCCACCATTTTGTTGGGCCCACAACCCCAACAGATCCCCGCTGTACCTTTTCACATCCTGCTCTTGGGCTCAGGCCCACAGAGCATCATTATCACAGGTGCAGGTTTCCCTTGTCACTCAACAACTCTGTTGTCAGAATGCCAGTTGCCAGGGCTTCGCCTCCTGTTTACCACACCAACAAAATGACACTTGCTTAGTTGCAGACCGGAGGCTTTCTGCAAGGAAAGCTGTGCCTCAGCACACTGGATGGAAAGAAGCCTGGCAGTCGTCCCATCAGTAAAGGGCGAAGGGGGTGGGAAGAGAGGAGGTTGAGACACAGAGGCCTTCCTTCAGGGACTGAACTTATCCAATGACACAGAGGCTAAATAAATTCAGAAGATCACGTGGTATCTTGGAGGGAAACACGTTTCCCCCTTCCCATATCTGACTGTGTCCTGTGCCATGTACTGTGGGCACTCACCCGTTCCGGCAACACTGGAGGGCATCTTGCAAGTGATTAAAAACAAAACTGCACCATCTTAATCAGTTCGAACTGCAGGGGGGTGGGAGTGGCATGTTTGAATGCTCTTCACTTAATAAAAACAAAATCACACACGGAAAGCTAAAACAACTGGGCCACCAACTTAGATGGCTTTAAAACAGGATTAGGCAAAGTCATGGAGCCAGAAGCCTATCAATGGCTACTAGTCATGGCAGCTTTAAATTACCTCCAGGCACCATACCTCTAAATACCAGTCGACAGCAGGAGAGAACTATTGACCTCACATTCTGCTTGTGGGCTTCCCAGAGGAATCTAACTGGCCACTGTGGGAAAAACAAGGCTGGACCAAATAGGACTTTGGTCTGATCCAGTGCAGCTCTTCTTATGTTCTTAGGGAGAACATAAGAAGAGAACATAAGAATGTGAAAGGTTTTCACAGAGAGGAAGGCCAGGATCTCTTCTCGATCATCCCAGAATGCAGGACACGGAATGATGGGCTCAAATTATAGGAAGCCTGATTCCGGCTGAACGTCAGGAAAAACATCCTGACTGTTAGAGCAATATGACAATGGAACCCATTACCTGGGGAGGTGGTGGGCTCTCCCACACTGGAGGCATTCAAGACAATGGGGGGTGGGCTCAATGGTCTCATAGGCCCCTTCCAACCCTATGATTCTATGATTCTATGAAAGTTTGTAGCTTTCACCCTGAAATGCTAGCTTTCTATAAGCAGGGAAGCTTCTAATATTGGGGAACATTCAAACACGCAATCCTGCAGCTTGCATGATAGAACCAGCAAGAGCGGCAGCCTTTAGTGCTCTTGGCCTGGAAGACAGTAACAGTGGGCTCAGCATGGCATCTTCAAAGGCAGCCCCACACAGAGCTTACCCAGCTTAAGTAAGCTTACCCAGGTGTGGATGCCTGTCTAGTTCTCAGTTCCCCAGCCTCCCTATTGGGAGGATGCGTAGCTCAGGGGCAGAGAACATGTTTTCCACACAGAGGATCCCAAGTTCTAATGCATCATCTCCAGTTAAAAGGACCGCAGAGAGCTAAGCAGGACACTGCACCACTTCCAGCCAAAGAGAGCCGACCAAGAGCAAAGTGGACCAACGGCCCAGCACATGAACAAGAGCAGATTCTCTCCCAGAATTGATGGGAGGATGGAGATGAGAAGCCTCACGTGGGCTGCCCAGAGATCACCTTCCAAAGCAAGGCTCCCTAAGCAAGGGCTGCCCAGAGATCGTCTTCCAAAACAAGGCTCCTTTTCCTTCCATCGCCGATAGTCAGAGCTCTGCAGCAGCAGGTACCATCTCTTGGATCACTATCAGTGGCTGCAAACGCAAGGATCTTCAGTGCTCCCCATCTGATTCACACTCTCCTGAGTGCATCACATTTAAGAACAAGACATCAAACATTCCAGCCCCAACATGCTAATCCAAGTGCAGCTGATGAAGCACGTTTGGTTGCAGACTATTTTCCCCTGTGGCTTTACTGCTCTGATTGTAAAGAAAGTGCAGCACCGGTAGCATGCCCTGCTTTGAACAGGCACTGCACACATAGCTGGGGATCAAACTGGGGCTACTCATCTTCTCTGGACAGGCAATGAGACTGGATGACCACCCGGCATTCCTCACTGGTTGTCCCTGTGATCACACCTGATCAAGTGAAAGGAAGTTGGATGTGTTGCCACTACTGCAAGAATGGGCAACCTGTGGCCCTGAGCCTAATTCCAAAAGCCATCTGCTTGCAATCAGTTCAGACCTCTGGCAAGAGTGGTCTGTCCCTTCCTTGGCAGCCTGCAGGAAGGAAGAGGGAGAGAGAAATGGGGGTGGCAGAAAGAGAGAGGGAAAGACAGAAATGGGGGTGGCAGGAAGAGAGAGAGAAGTGGTGGTAGAGAGAGAGAAAAAAGAGGTGGCAGAAAGAGGGAGAGAGAGAAAAGTGGGTAGCAGAAAGAGGGAGAGAGACAGGGGTGGCAGAAAGAAAGGAAAAGAGAGAAATGGGGGTGGCAAGAAGAGAGAGAAAAAAGGTGGCAGAGAGAAAAAAGGGGTGGCAGAAAGAGGGAGAGGTGGGAAGGCGTGGCAGAAAGAGGGAGAGCAAGAAGGGGTGACTGATGCACTTTAGGGTCTGTCCCTGCTCAACACTGGCTTCATCCCCACTTGCATCAGTGACTGAAGATCAGTGATGCAACTCCAGTGTGGCGCAATGGTTACACTGTTGGTTCTGAAAGCAAGGAAACCCTTGTTGACCTTCTCTGGGCAGTCTACAGCAAGTCACAGTCTGATAGCAGAACTGCTAACTGGCAGGATTGCTGGGAGCTTAAGATGAGACAATGCCACAAATAGCTTGTTGTGATAGCATTTCACAATGTTTTGCTTTCAGGAAGTGGTATACAGGGCAGCAGAAGATGACTCCCTAGATGCACAGGAACGTTTTCTTGGCAATTATTCACAGGTAAGATTTACAACAGTCTTGCTCACCATCCGTTCCCTGGGGCTAGGCCTTTTTTCACAGTCCTCTTCCTTTTCTCTGTTGCCAGGAGTCTTTAAACTGCTAGGTAGCCACCCCAACCATTCCCCAGCCCTTAGTACCCCCAGATAGCACTGTGCATACAGGACCAGCCACCCTCACCAATGGACTCCCTCCATTTGCTAGCTGCTGGTCCTTCTCAGTTCTAGCAAGAGCCTGGCAGGCCACCCAACCACCTTCTCTCCCCTTCCCCCTCCCCACTTGCCACGGATCCATCTCTCCGCCCAGCAGTCAGTGGCTCTCCAAAGTCCCAGGCAAAGAGCAGGGCTCCATAAATCTTGGTTTGGTTTACTAGCTAGCCATTATTTGTGGTTGCCATCAATCTCCTCCCGCCAGCATCCTCTGACATACATGGAGGACTTCGGAGATAGGCAGGGTCTTCTCTCTTTTGGTCACGGTAGGGCAAGTAGGGAACAGTGTGAGTCTCTCCCACGGCTCAGAAGGGATGCTTGCCATTCCTCACCTGCTTCCAAACTGCAGCAGAAGCGGGACTTCCGGGAGAGGGAACTGTGCGATGCCAGGCATCCTGCTCACCAGGGAACTAAGGGCACCCGCCACTGATGAGCTGGCAAGAGGGGTTGTGGATTCCTGGCTGTCTTCCCTCCCCAAGCAGACTAAGCTTGTTCTCAAGTGAGTCTCTCCTCAGATGCACCCGCCACGGAGGGGGTAGTTGGCAGGAAGGTTGCCAGCACGGCAGGTCTGGGCCTAACCTTGTCCACAACACTCCTTTGGGCTCCAAATGGCAGCAGCTCTCCAATGCCTCTCCAAGGGCCCTTCCCAAGCCCTGATGCCCAGAGAACCTTTTTTAAAACTAGGAGCTGTACCTAGGACTTTCTGCATGCCAAGTACATGCTGCAGCTCCAAGCTATGGCCCTTCCCCATGGTTTTCCCCCATTCTAAAACACTGAAATGCCTCTTCTAAGACTTAGTTACTGGAACGAAGAGCTTTGAATTAAAATATGCTGGCATTTTTATGTGTTTGGCCCTGCCCCTTTTGCCCTCAGTCCCACCCACTGTTGGAATGCAGCCCCCTTCTCCAAAATGCAATTCAGCCCTCGGGCTAAAAGAGTTTCTGTACCCGTTTTAGGGTCAAAGGCTCCCAAGACAGCTTCCAACATACGAATTCACAATATGAAATCAACAACAAATTTAAAACCATGAAACACCATAAAGATACAACTAATAAAATAATTAGCAGCAGCACTAATCACAAACATTCAGCTTAGTAAGAACAGTAAAATCAGATAATTATTAACTACAGAAGCACCACCTATAAAGTATCCCAATAAAATCTTCATTTAAGAGAAGGCAGCTATAAACAGATACTTATTTAGGGCCCACTTAGAGCCTTGCTGAATGGTATTTAAAGTCATTCACAGAATGGCTTTCGATAAGAACGTAAGAAGAGCCCTGCTGGATCAGACCAAGGCTCCATCTAGTCCAGCATCCTGTTCACACAGTGGCCAGCCAGCTGTGGACTGGGAACCCACAAGCAGGGCATGAGTGTAGCAGCACCCTCCTGCCCATGTTCCCAGGGCCTGATGTACGTACATAGGCATACTGGCTCTGATACTGGAGGTGGCATGTAGCCATCAGGACTAGTAGCCATTGATAGCCTTCCCCTCCAGGAATTCATCTAGCCCCCTTTTAAAGCCATCCAAACTGGTGGCCACCACTACAGCTTGTGGACGTGAATTCCATAGTTTAACTCTGCGCTGTGTAAAGAAGCCCTTCCTTTTATCTGCCCTGAATCTCCCACCACTCAGCTTCATGGGATGACCCCGTTGGGTTCTAGTATTATGAGAGAGGGAGAAAAATGTCTCCCTATCCACTTTCTTCGCACCATGCAAAATTTTACATTCTTTTCCCGCTTGCACAAAGGCAAGGTAAAAGAGATGGATAAATAAGATCACAACAATGCCAGCATCCATGTAGCGATCAGAGTACTCTCTAATTATCCTGCACTACAGTGTCTCACAACATAACATTCATGCTGCCCTCCTGCCCACCACCACCAACATACAACCCCTCTCCTGTTACATCAGGGCTGCTGCAACGGTAACAGACATAACCGACTGTGCTCCACATCCACAGGTGGTCCACACCATCCCACTGCTCTGCAGTGAAATAAAAGCAGACATCTGGATCGTCAGATGCTTATAAAACGGTGACCAATATGAGCCAATTTTATTTTTTTTTTAAGAAAAACTCTTTTCAGACTTCCCACAATCAAAAGTATTAACTCAAGGAATGCACAGTGGCGTGAACCTAGCCCTCCCTTTTATTTTTTCTCTCGGCAAGCTCATCAGTGTGGCAGACTTCCAAGTGAGCAAAGAAGACAATGAGTTTGCAGATCTGAAAGGAAAAAGAGTGTGTGCGCGCGCGCACACACACACACACACACACACTTTTTAAGACTGAAAGATGTTCAGAGGTGCCTGAAGCATCAACAATAGAATTTTGGGGTGACAAAAGAGAGACGTTACAACACAGGATAAGGGGGGGGAGGACATGGCACATGGTACAGGATAAGGGGACATGTTGCAGGGAAGAACATGATGTGGAGATGTGGATTTTTGGTGACATGACAAGCATAGCTCAATAGTTAGCAGGGTAGCGGTCAACAGCATGATTCGGTGGTTAACAGTGTGATCCCATTTCAACTCTTGTCTCAGCCACGAACTCTCTAGACAGTTTTCAGCAAGCCTCTCTCTCTCTCTCTCTCTCTCTCTCTCAGTCTCCATATCTGCAGAATGTTGATAACACTGGTACAACAACGTAGGAGAGTAGCAGCAAACACAGTGGGAGAGGGAAAGAGAGGGAAACCCCAAATGAAGTAAGCCAGGCCTTACACTTACTTCTGTTTGGATACCTAAAGGCAGCCTTCCCAGCCTGGCACCCCCAGATGTCTTGGACTTCAGTTCCCATAACTGGCCATGCTGGCTGGGAATTTTGGGAGTTGCAGTCCAACACATCTAGAGGGCGCCATATTGGGGAAGGCTGCCTTAGAGTTGTAAGGTTTACCAAGATGTAAGCCCTCTGAACACTCAATAAGTGCCACATAAATGCTGTTTTCGCAATCATTCTAGATCAGGGATGCAGAACTTCAGGCCTGGGGGCCACATCTGGCCCTTCTGGGGGCCACATCTGGCCCTTCTGGGGGCCACATCCGGCCCTTCTGGGGGCCACATCCAGCCCTTCTGGGGGCCACATCCGGCCCTTCTGGGGTGCCCCAGATGGCCACACCCCTTTCCCCAAACACCAATCGTTTGGTGGGTTCCCAGCTTTTGT
The DNA here is from genome assembly GCF_057233095.1 of Heloderma suspectum. Taxonomy (NCBI): domain Eukaryota; kingdom Metazoa; phylum Chordata; class Lepidosauria; order Squamata; family Helodermatidae; genus Heloderma; species Heloderma suspectum. Next base: position 435,813,369 of record NC_139458.1, read on the forward strand.
GCACATTTTCCCCATTGTAAAAGGTTGAGATGCCGTCCTAAGGCCAAATTACCGGCAGTAAGAGTTTAAAGCTCAAATAGGCAGGTATTTTGCCCCACCCCTTTTGCCTGCAGCCCTGCCCACCACTGGAATGCAGCCCCCAAGAGCTTCTCTGAACTGGAATTTGGCTCTTGGGTTTAAAGACGTTCTGAACCCCTGTTGTGGATATACCATAGTCCCGCATCAGAAGATTTTTGTTGTTGTTTCTTTAATAATAAACAATAAGAAGAAAAAGATGTTTAGGCCACACATACTTAAAAAAAATAAAGCCAACCTCAGCAGAGCCTTCCAGATGTTTAATCTGCTCCCTGAGTGTCAACTTTGGCACCCAGGGCCCTCAGAATTCTTGGCAATCACCATCTGGATGGGCCAGGCTGAGTTCCATAGCCCCAGAATGGCTCCTTTGATGCAATATTGTTTTGGGAGCTGCAGGCCCCGGTGGTCTTTAACAGGTACGGGAACTGTGTGGGAAGAAACACTTTGCTGTTCTCCCCCCACCCCTCCCATGAAGGGGCCAATTTTTAATCTTCATCCAAATGCTGTGGTCAAGGATAGAAGAAGAAATACATCATCTTTCCCTAAAATAATATGAACTTCCTCAGAAGGCTTAACAGAGAGAATGTCTGGAATCAAGAGCTTCTTCATGTAGCATAATCATGTCGATAACTGAGTCCCCACCCCGCCCCGGCCCCATTCACTAGAATCAAATCATGCCAGCATCCTATACGTAGAAAAGGCAAATTCACTACTATAGTCATTTAGTCATACTAGACATTTGATGTCATATATCCTCCTATCCAGCAGGGGGCAGACACGTTCGCAAGAGGAAGGCTGAAGCAAGGCTCTGGGGAGGTTGGTTCGGAGGGTCTGTTCACGTAGCTATGGCCTTCCTTGCGTGGAAAGCAGCTGGGAAAAAGAAAAACGGGCAAACCAGATGGAAGAGAGAATGGAGGAAAGCTTCTTGTGTGCCCTGCCGATCCAGGGGCACAACATGGGGGCACAGCAGATGCAGAAGGTCCGTAGTTCAATCCCTGGCATTTCCCATTTCCCAACCCAGCCTCATACAAAGCAGATTGCCAAGGATCTTATGCATGCAACAGAAAAAAATGTCCATTTCTTTTTAAACTTAAAAATATAGAGAGATCCACTAGCACTGAGAACCATGCTCAGAAGAAGAGATAATGAAAGGCGCTCCAGAACTAGGGGGTACAAGGAAAAACAGGTAAAAGGAGGCAAGTGGGAGAAAAGAGTTATGATGGTCTGAACAGCAGCTGCTATTAATATTTAGCAAGAGTAACTGCAGAACAGCCACCAGCAAAAGAAAAATGTAAGCTTGGAATTGATTTCCGTTTTTACCAAAACTGGGATTTAACGTTTCACACAAATGATACATGGAGGCAGAGTCACAGAGCGGAGTATCAAGGCCAATCATAATCAATAGGCAGGAATGAATGCCAGGATGCATAGCATTCCTCTTTGCCTGGGAGTTTCACCTCAGATGACCACCATAATCCCATCAACACAATTTAGTTTGCATTACAAATCACTGCATTTGCTCCTGAAAGTGCTCCATGGGGATTCCGGTTCCTAGATGCAGCCATGTATCCTCGTTCTTGATAGTGCTTTTAATTTGCAAAATGCTTTTCAATCTTTACTGCATTTTCCCTTACTGCAATGGTACAGGGTCACTCTTACTATTACTGTACAAATGGGAGACAGAGGGTGGTTGCCCTTCTGAAGTTAGCAAAATAGCAGAGGTGAAACCCCAGGTGTTCCAGTTCTCCATCTTCCTTCACCACACTCATTCTCCATATTATTAAATTTATCCATGGAAGATCCTACCATAGTTGGGAGGATCTAAGCAGCCTAGCACCCTCCACACGTCTTGGACAGCAACTCCCATAATTCCCAGTCAGCATGGCCATTGCAGGGCTAATCTAGGGGAAGGGGGAAGATAGGGGGAGGCAACAAAAACTGGGGGCAACAGCATTTAAAAAAGAGATAGTGGCAATGTTTTAACCTTCCAAGAGGAAATAGTCCACTAGTGTTTCTTTATCAAAATGTGCAGCAGCCTCCCATATTTCTGTGGTTCCCTGCAATGCAAAGAGTCAGCTACTTCCAAAATGCAATATGGAGAATAATTACTCCTGGGGAGTAATACATGTCAAGGGTTAAAGATGCAAACAGAGAAATGGAACCTGAATCAAATGCAATTACTGGGTGATAAAAAAGCAGTAAGTGCAAATGCACCTGCTACCCACTAAACCAACTGGAATGATAAAGAAAAGGTTAGGATTAAAATAGGAGATTTGCAACTCAGAGCAGATTAGCTTTTTTAATTAAGGGGGGGGAGAAACCCACAGAGGCTGACTGCTAAAGACCGTCTCCTTGTGAATGCCTTTTCTAATGAGAGGGAAAAAATAGAGAACACACTTAGAAGAGGAAAGACACAAGCAATAATGTGCCATTCTGATTGCTAAGAACCAAGGCTACGCATATTCTACCACCACACAACTGCTGACATTGGCAGCTGGAGATCCTCACAGACTGTATCCCTCCCTGCTATAAAAAGACACTTCTGTGTTGGCGCAAGAGGGACCTGCAAGAACATTTTGCAGTGTGGAGAGCTATCAGAGTTCCAGCCAGCCATGCCCTTTTCCAAGAGATTCCATTCCTCTTCCTCCAAGTTTTCCTCCTGGCACCGCAACCCCACAACAGACACTCATCAGTCCTCATTGGGCTATTTCGTTTCTCCCGACCCTTAGGGTTTTCTCCGTAAAGATTTCTTGTACTTCGGTAAAGCTTGGGGCTTCCCCGAACCTGCCGATACCTCTGCCTTGTGCTCGGCTGCTGCTGTTTTGTCTTCATAAGGATCAGAGAACAAGTTCACTATTAGTATACACAATTTCAGGGTGGAGGAACTGAACCTTTGAACTGAACAAAGGCTCATCCTGGTCGACAATATTTGAGCATATTAGGGACACTTCTTCGTTTAACCGATCCTATGCATTCAACCTAGCATTTGCCTGAATCAGAAGGCCCCACATGATGCCACGGGGACAACCACTTTGTGTCAGATACCTTAAAGAAGGGACTCCTAAAGCTGGACCACAGCCCTCTTTGTTCAGATTTAAACCCAGTCCTCCCCAAGGTGGTCTCAACCTGTGTCTGGACTGTACCACTTGGGACTGCAGTTAAGGGCTGACATGATCGAATACTCCTTGAAAACTAAAGGTCAGGGGAAAATGTTCTAGCCTAACCTTCTCTTTAATGTCTTAAGTTTCCAATATGCAGGAATATTGGGGGGGGGGGGGTATGAAGAAGCATTCAGCCAGAGGACAGTAGGAAGCTGCCTTACAACTGTTTGTCTGTCTAGCCCAAGCATGGACAAGCAGCAGCTCTCCAGATGTTTTGGCCTACAACTCCCATGATCCCTCACTTTTGGCTATGCTATCCAGGGCTGTTGGGAGTTGTAGGCCAGAACATTGGGAGGGAGACAAGTTGCACACCCCGATCTAGCCCAACATGGTCTCCTGACAGATTGAAAGTGGCTCTCCTGGGTCTCCGACATAGGGAGGTCTTTGACGCCACCTGCTACTACCAGATCCTTTTAACTGGAGATGCCGTGGGTTGAACCTGGGATGTTTTGCATACAAGGCATGTGCTCCACCATACCACAGAGTTACGGTCTCTCCCACAAGGTAGACAGAAGTGGTAAAGGCCAAACACAGGTTGACCACCTTAGTGAGAACTTGGCCACAGGGTATAGCTGTTCTTCACCAATGGCAGAGTTCTCACCAGGACCAGATGTCTGTAAAACAGACCTTAAGAACATAAGAGCCATGCTGGAGCAGACCAAGGGTCCACCGAGTCCATCATTCTGCTCACACAGTGGCCAAGCAGCTGCTTGTGGGAAGCCCACAAGCAGGACATGAACCCAACAGCACCCTCCCACCCATATTCCCCAGCAACTGGTGTACATAGTTGGTGTACATAGCTGCCTCTGATACTGGAGGTAGCATAGAGCCATCAGGACCAGTAGCCATTGATAGCCTTCTCTTCCAGGAATTTGTCCAAGACCTTCAAACTTCAGCTTGTTTAACTCCAGCCTATAAGAAAGGAACCCTTCTCCTGCTCCTCTTTATATATATATTATTTATTTATTTATTTATTTATTTCATTTCATTTCTATACCGCCCAATAGCCGAAGCTCTCTGGGCGGTTCACAAAAATTAAAACCAAACAACACACAATAAAACAATTTAAAATATATAGAACATTAAAACCACAAAATAACAATACAACCACAATAAAAACCTAGCAGCAGTACAGGAGTTTAAAATACAGATTTAAAACAGCAAAGATAAAAATTTAGAAAGCTAAAATGCTAAAATGCCTGGGAAAACAAAAAGGTCTTCACCTGGCGCCGAAAGGAATACAATGTAGGCACCAGGCGAACCTCACTAGGGTGCCACAACAGAAAAAGCCCCCCTCCTAGTAGCCACCCGCCTCACTTCCTTTGGCAGGGGCTCACGGAGGAGGGCCGCTGATGATTATCTTAAGGTCCAGGCAGGCACATATGGGAGGAGGCGATCCTTCAGGTAACCTGGCCCCAAGCCGTTAAGGGCTTTGAATGTTAACACCAGCTCTTTGAATCGGGCCTGGAAATGGACTGGCAGCCAGTGCAGCTGGAAAAGTACTGGCGTAATATGAGCTCGCAGGCCAGTCCCTGTTAACAATCTTGCTGCCCTATTTTGGACCAGCTGAAGTTTCCGAACCGTTTTCAAAGGCAGCCCCACGTATAACGCATTGCAGTAATCCAGACGAGAAGTTATCAGAGCATGGATAACTGTAGCTAGGCTATCTCTGTCCAGATAAGGGCGTAGTTGGTATACCAGCCTAAGCTGATAAAAAGTGCTCCGTGCCACTGAGTGACAGTTCTGGATCCAAGTGACAGTTCTGGATCCAAGAGCACCCCCAGACTACGAACCTGATCCTTTAGGGGGAGTGCAACCCCCTCCAGAACAGGTTGAATATCACCTAGCCGGGCAGACGAACCACCCACTAACAGTACCTCCGTCTTGTCTGGATTGAGTTTCACTTTATTAGCCCTCATCCAGTCCATTACCGTGCCCAGGCGCTGGTTCAGAACAGCCACTGCCTCACCTGGTTTTGATGAGAAAGAGAGGTAGAGCTGGGTGTCATCCGCATATTGATGGCACCTCAGCCCACACCTCCGGATAACCTCCCCCAGCGGTTTCATGTAGATGTTAAACAGTATATATGCCCAGTTTCTCCTTTTCTGTGTGCTGCCTCGCCTTTTAGGATGGGGGCAGGGGTAGTGGCTCTGCCACTGGCACAGCCCACCATGGGCCAGGGTACAAGCAACCAGGGAAAGCCAGTGGTACAAGAGACCTGCACGCCACAGAAATCCAGAAGTCTGAGAAGCAAAAAGGCCCTGACAGTTATGCAGTCTCCTGCCCACTTACGCAGCCCCTCCATTTCAAAATGCCGTTTCATGTCAAAGCTTCCCTTCAGCTCCTCCTCGCTTCCTCAGGGCACTTTCTCAACAGGTGCGGGAGGAATGAAAGCGCTCATCATTACTGAAGCCTTACATTAGGGGCTTCCATATTCATGGCTTGCAAACTTTTTGAAAGCCGCTTCTTAGATGGCAGGAGCACGGATGGCCTGAGGGAACGGGGAAAGAGATGGAACGTGGACAGGTTTTCCTGCTGACAAGGCTTCTGAAGGGAAAGTACGGGCGAGGAAAAGCGTGTCAGGCTTCTCCAGCTGCCTCATCCCTCTTTACCCCGTCCTCACACAGCGAGGAAAATCCCAGGGCAGGCTAATCAGGAGCCACCCGCCTCCGAGGGACGTCCCCTGCAAAAGACAAATGGTGAAAGGGAAGCAGAACGAGCCACTCGGGATGTTGATCTAAACTGACACCACTTGTCATTTCGGCTCATTAAACCTGGCAGTTCCTCTTCCCTGCCAAGGAGAAACAACTTCATCAAGGGAAAATTCCACTGTTGCCACCTCAAACGAGGGGGGAGACAGTCCCACTGAGTTAGATGCGTGGGGGGGGGGAGAAGGAAGCGAGGGGAGGGGAGGGAGGGGGAGAAGAAAAGTGGAGAAAGACCCTTTGCTGAGCGAGAGGCGAAGCATAAATTATTCTTGGGAAGCAGCAGAGACTGCTGGAGAGATATGTCAGCAGAGAAACTCCCGACCAAACAGAATCAATATGGCAAGCAGGACTCAGAGATAAGGCCGTCTCTATGTTCACTGGAACTAGTGTCAAAAGTTGAGTTGGGGGAGAACAGGTCTCTCAGCCAGGCTGAATTTCCCAGCCACACATGAGTTCCAAACAGAGTTTGCAACTGCAGGATTCATCTCCCGTGTGCCATTTCTCAGTTTTAACATATAGACACAAGCATTATTGTCCTGAACATCAGAACAGCCATGCTGGATCAGACCAAGGGCCTATCTAGTCTAGTGTCCTGTTTCCCACCACAGCCAACCAAATTCTGGGAAGCCCACAAGCAGGTAGCCCTCTCCTGTTCTTGTTTTTCAGCGACTGCTATTCAGGTAACACCAGCTGTTCTGGAAACACAAGCCGGAGGAAGAGTTCCTTCCCTCACTTCTCTTCCCAAGAAAGACCCCCTTGCAGTCGACTCCACGGTCCCATGGGCCTGTGATTCTCTCCTGCCTTTCCAATTATAAAAACTCTCTGCATGGGAAGCCAGCCATACACAACTGACGCGGGTCCCAAGATGGCTCCTGTCAGCCCTATGAGTTGATGGGGGTGACGGGGAAGAATCATATTAAGGGAACATGTCAGCGTTGCGTCAGACGTGCGTTTCGGGTCGACAGAAGAACACCGATCGCAGTCATCTGGGGGCTGGTCTGCTGTGGGCCGTGACTGTGCCTGGCTTCCATGGAATCAATCTACGCATCTGCCAACATTTTCACCCATGACAGCTCTACGGCGCCGGGCCCACATTCGTGCGTCCTTTCTTCGCAATAGTAAAACCAAGGGCAAGGCCGCTGAAGAGCTGTGCACCCGTGCTCAGAGTCATGTTAGCCGTGGCTTGGATTTGTGGCACCGTGCGCACACCGCATAGGCAAGGAGCAAAGAGGCTGGCGCTTTGGGGAGGGAGGCACATGCTGGTGGCCAGGTGGAAGCGGGAATGAGGAGGCAGGGGCACCAGTGCAACAAAAGAAGTGGAAGACAGAAAGGGGCTGCTTGGATCCCATCCAACCCTCCCCATGGCATAAAGTAATTTCAGCCTTCCCCAAACTGCCACCCTCCACATGTGTTGGACTGCAAGCTCTGCCTAGCCTTGACTTCGGGGGGGGGGGGGGAATGGGCCTGGAGACCCAACAAGAAGCTGCCTGAAGCACCTTCCGCGGTCTCCACCCCTCCCCACCCCCAGGAGGCGTTTCCAAACGCAGAGACGGTGGCAGTGTGGAAAGAACTGTGCCGGCTACAAGGGGGAGGGGGCAGGGGCAGGGAAAGCGGTTTCTGGAAACCAAGGTCAGACAACCTCAGTTTCGGGAAACTGGAAAATCCTATGGTCGTCTAGACGGTGTCTAGTGGCCACAGGATTGCTCTGCCCACTAAATTATCTACGTCACAGGAGCACCAGAATTCTGGATCTTCACCTCCCTCTGAAGGACACACACAGCCTTGGTATTGTGTGGTACACTCCCACAGTTTTAATGGGGTGCACCCTTTTGCAGCCCGTTCAGTTCCCACAAGGCACACAGGCAGAATGCATCTGCCTAGGCAGATCCCAGCTGGGGAAAGCCATTTTAAATACACAGAACTGAGGGGAGGGGAATACTTTGTCTGATGAATGTGCTGCATATCCAGTGTAGCACTGATCCTGGAGAGTGGGAAGCAGGCCCAAAAAACAACAGAAGCCATCTGAAATGAAACCCATCGGATCTGCAGCAGGATATCCTGTGGAAGCTAGAGAGTGCACTGTACGACACCCTAGGGAGAACTATAAAGAGAAAAGACAAGGATGTTTCCCTTTCCTCCAATTCAGACTACTCAAGAGCGTCTCTTGCTTCCACTGTATCTGGGTCTGTTTCCTCTCCTAGGTCAGTCTTCCTCAGTCTGGTCCAATGCTTCACACTCTTTCCCCCACCCCATTAAGTAAGACCATTCCTTTCCCATCCAAACTCCCAGACCACCACAAGAGACTCCAACTACACAACCTTTCTTTTTACAGGTTTCAAATTCCCGTGTTATAACATCAGCAGTAACTACTTCATTTTGCGGCATATGAACAGCTAGTCCAAACCTAAAGGCACACTTCGTGTTTGCCATCCCAGTATTACTGTGCAGTGAACAATGCTCCCATTTCAAAAGGGTATCTTACAAAATTTGGCCTGTGGTTAAAGCAGTTCAGTTGTAGTTACTGCGCCTTCCAGAATATCCCAATACTTGTCCTTCCAACTAGACATTATATTTGGGGTTGGGTAAGAATTTTCCCTTACATCAAAGTGGATGGCTTCTTGGCCTTTACATCTATGTCTCTGCCACAGCAGAGGGAATGATGCCCAGTCTAATGACTAAAAGACTGTCCCAAAGGCCTGCATGCTCTCGCTCTCTCCCAATCTCTGGGCTGGTTGGCACAATCAAACAGGCCACTGTAGCTTAAATAAGCCACAGTGGTTTGTTTTAATCAACGGCGCATGCCGACTGCCGTCTCCCTAATCATCCGCCTGGGTGCAGCTTGTCGTATCGCCCATTCCGAGGGGGAAGCAACCCTCAAATAACCCTACAACAGGCCATGGGTTATTTGAAGGATTTCCTCCCCTCAAACAAGCCATGCTGCGTGGGTTCAGACGGCATGGTATGCCATGCCCAGGCAGGGAATTAAGGAAATGGCAGCTGGCACATACTGCAGATTAAAACAAGCCACCATGTTTTAAACCACAGTGGCTTAATCTGAGCATGCAAACCAGGTCTCTCTCTCTCTCGTACATATTCTGCCTCCCTTCCCAATATTAACCATAGTGTAGTGCTATACCTGCACCAAGAATAGAGCTAACCAGGGTTAGCATTAGCTAGAGTTTGCAAACCAGTTTCTAACTCTGGTTTCAGATTACAGTTTAAAGCTAACCATGGTCAGCATAAATTCTGGTATAGATGCAATGCTCCACTGTGTCTAACACAGAAAAGGGGAATGAGGAGGGAATTTCCATGAGCATGGAAAAGTGTAGGATACTTATCCATCTCTTGATCATGCTTGAGTGATAGGTAATTTACAGCTGCACCAATCTGTGTAGCTTGGCTCACTTGCCTGAGTAGCCTGAAGGAATCTGTTCTGCAGGTATCTCTCTACAGTATACCTGCTCTCTCTGCTTGGGATCACTATGGTCTGGATTGTGGAGGTCCATCTACTGGGAAATGGGGTGGTGGTGGATGATCCTGCCACTAGAGTACCGATCAGACCAGACGTTTTTCTGAAACTCCGATTCTGTGAAGAGGACCAGAGACCTGTTGCTTCCTTCTGTCTTCAGCTTTCTATAATATGTGGCAACAGTGACATCTAAGAACAGAGCAGAGCACTGAGGGTGGTGGGTTTGGTCGTCTCTATGGGACCATAAGTGAAATACAAGAACAATATCCATTTAGCATTGTTGGATCACAGCTAACAAGCCTGAATTTTAAATCTGGAAGCCTTTCAAGCATCCTCCCCAAGGGCTCCAACAAAGGACAAGAAAACCAGGAAAGGGCTCCTTAACACACAGAGTCTAAGAACCACTGATCTAGAAGGACTCAAGACCTTTTATCAGGCTTGGCTTTCTGGTCCTCTGTCCCATTTCCTAGCTCTTCTCTACCTTCTCCCCAATGTAAATTGGCATTCCAACTAAGTAACACTGTTACATGAAAAGCGTTAAAAGAAACCCAACATCTTTCACCCTAATCTGTTATTCCTCCCGTTCAATCAAGGATTACTTCAAACGACAGAAAACCACTGTGGGCTGTTGAGGTCTTTGTCCAAAGTCACGGCTCTCCAGGGTGCAGTTCCTGTTTCTGCACCCGCAGCCTACGTCTTCTCTTCAAAGGTGTGGCAGGACGGCACTTTGGCTCTAATGAGTTCTGAAGCAGGCAAAAACCAAACAAGGAACAAAAGCGTATGGGGTTTTCGTGTGAATTCCAGCTTACCACAGAGCCCAGGATGCAGCCCAGCCAGCTCATAATGACTCCAGGAACAGCTATTTAACACAGCAGTTTCAAGCCCAAAGAATATAAATGAACCTCCATCTCTCCTTGGAAAAAATTATTATCAGAATAATAGAGCTAAAAGGTGATGGGCTGAAACGTTCTGAACAATTCACAGTGTCCAACGGTTGTGGAGAGAGATGGGAAACTATGCTGAGCATCACCCACCTTATCACTAGACATCTTACTCTCCTCCACTGTCCCGACTTCTGAGAATTACCCAGGCAGCCCATGTACTTTTGTCAGACTTACTCCTGCAGGCATGAGGACTAGCAACCTTATACTACTCAAAAAAATTAGGGTAATTTAGAGGAGAGACAGAGAGGCTGGATAGCAATTTCATCTGCCTAGCACACTCTTCCCCAACCTGGTGCCCTCCAGATGTTTTGGACTTCAACCTCCATCAGCCCCAGATAGCATGGCCAATGGTCAGGAATGTTCAGAGTTGTAGCCCAAGACACCTGGAGGATACCAGGTTGGGAAACGCTGCTCTCGCATCAGCACAAATCTGGCATGTATTACCATTCCCTTCCGTTGTGTTCTTCTCCCTTCCCTGTCGACCCTTTTCTAAAATTTACAGTGTTAACCCTTTGGGGCCAGAATAATCTCTTTGAAAGCAAATTCCTCTGAAGTCTAAGCTCACAGGGTGTCCAGTAAAACAAGAGAGAAAACTAGGAGGTCATTCCAACATGCTCTTGCTTCTGACCTGGACCAGCTGCCTTTGATGACCAGCATGCAGCTGGCAGCCAAAGCCTGCAAGCTGAGACAGTTATTTTGAGGCTGGGAGCGCAGGGGTAGCGTTCGGGCTTCCTGCCCCGGATAGAACATCTGGATTCTACATGGTCATTCAAGGGTTTTACTTTCCTTACAGTTCTCAGAATTTCATAGGAACAGAGGGAAGGAAGTGGGCAGCTTCCTTTCCAAAATCATCAACAAGGGACACAAAGCCACAGTAAACAGCCACAGATGACATTTACTTGGTGGCAGCAACCCTGTCTTAGCACAGAAGCAGACCAGCCAACAACAGGGCATGGCATCCTCATAAACATCAACCAAAATCAGTATGAGCAAAACAGACCAACGAACTCAAAAGTGAATGGAGAGGAGCCCAAGGCCACTCCTAATGTTCTATAGGGCATCCGGCATACTTAAGTCCACAACAATGGTCTAACAGTAGTCACTGGCACCTCCGTGTTTAAGGTGCTACTTGGTCCTGCAGCTTCTTTCTCTGTTTCCTTTCCAAGTTCTTTCAGCTCTCCCCTTGCTGCTAAAAGCTACCTCCATAAAGACCCTGATGCTGGGAAAGACTGAAGGCAAAAGGAGAAGGGGATGGCAGAGGATGAGATGGCTAGATAGCATCACTGATGCAATGAATATGGACTTGAGCACGCTCCGGGAGAGAGTGCAGGACAGGAAGGCCTGGCATGCTATGGTCTGTGGGGTCACAAAGAGTCGGACATGACTGAACGACTGAACAACAAAACATTCTTTCCTCTTTTTCACTATCCCTCTACTGTTTAGCCTCTGATCCACCTTGGAGACCCTTCACTTCACCACCACAGTGTCCCACTGCCTTCTCCTTATTCTCTCCTCTCCAGACAAGTTAACCCACAGCCTGTTCCCATGCCCACCTTCACACATTCACCATGCTGCTCACTACACCGGAACATCCTCCTCTCTGTGTCAGTCCTGTTCCCCTCCTTATAAGCTTGCTGTCCTAAGCAACTCTGCCTTGACCCCTTCATCTCTGCCCAATCCATTTTGTGCACACTGCGATTCTCTGGGTGGGGAACAGTGTCTGTTCTGTGCTGCTATATGTGAGAGCAAGGGTCTTCCTCTGCTCTCTGCCCCCAGCATCTGATATGCTGCTTCTGAATATAGAGGTTTCATTTAGCTGTCATAATTCCCTCTACTTCCAATGTTCAGGCTATGAGTGCCACTGCTTATGTAGCCAAAATGGTACTACCAATACACAAGAGGGAGTGATCAGTCCAAGGTTTGCAGATATATAGCAAATCTTTAGGGGGGAAAACCTAAGAAGGGAATTTACCCAGTGAACACAGAAAGCTGACTATGGGGGGAGGGAGGAAAACAACAACAGAAAACTGGGTGGGAGAGGAAATGAAATGGAGTGTCCCAAACTGAAGTACTCCACACTGCAACATTTTGTTGCAGTTCCACCTATTACAGCTAATAGCAGTTGACATGCTTCTCCTCCATGAATATCCAATATTCACCTAATTCTTATTTTTATTTACTATATGCACCTGCTGAAGTGGACACTAGTCCACAAAAGCTTATGCCACAATAAACCTGTTGTTCTTTAAGGTCAATATGTTTATTTTGTTGCAAAATACCAATGAGCTACCGTTCTGAAAATACTTATTTAATACATTTATATCTTTTCAATCAGTTGTCTAAGAAGACTTACATCAAAAATCATTGTTTTAAAAATTATACCATTTAATTATATAATTAAAAAATTATAGCCTTCGCAACTCTCCTACCCACAGCAATGTTTCAAAATATAAGGACCTATATAACAGTTTCATGCAATAACTGTTGCATGGAGGGAGGGAAATTGCACAGCCTTCAAATTAAGTCTGAACACCTTTGTGAGAGACAGAATGCAAGTAAGTAGCTATAAGAACAAATGGAGGACTTTAAAAATGATCATGGTAGAATTGTTGATGATCCAACAGAAAGGCACGCCATTAGGACAGGAAGGCCTGGCGTGCTATGGTCCGTGGGGTCACAAAGACTCGAACACGACTTAACGACTGAACAACAACAACATATTTCCAGAACGCGTGTTCATTTTGTTTATAGAGATGCAATGGCTTGGAAAAGGCAGTCACATTTCTGCATAAAGACAGATAAACTAAAGAAAACTTCAAGCATTGGCTTCGTCAGCACAAAGAACTGCCACCTTACCCCCAATTCTGTGGCCAGCCTGCAACCTGGATCAGCCGCCAATCCGTAAATTGGGTCAGTCGCTGTGCAGTTTAATACCTTTAGACTCCTTTGTCACCAGAAAGAAGTTTTACAGATGATCCACGGGAACAGCTGCAGAAGGGTGAAACAAAGAAGAGGGGGAGAGATTATGAGAGGGTTTTACCTAAAAAATGCCTGTGACAAGTAGAATGAGTTGGCAATTTTGATTGCTTGACCGGTAGTCACAACATGTGGTGGGTCTTCCTGGAGAGGCAATTGTGGATGGAGTATCAAGCTCTGCCCAGAGCCTCCCCCAATTATATTTCTTGGTGATGATGGTCCAAATTATTATTATCTCCTTAAGATACAAACAAAGTCACACACTTTGGGCAAGAAAACAAACCAGATTATACATTTGGGTCAAAGAGAAACCACTTTAAGGAAAAATGTTTATACAAAAATAATATTAAATTAGCAGTGACTGCTAAATCTCTCATTCCAGGAGGGAAACAAAAATGCTCTTTTCCATATGCCCTTCTCTCTGTTTTATGCAGTGAAGTTTTCCTTGTCAGTACTGAAACTCTCCCACACACTGTGAAACTATTCATTCACTGGTAAGTGACTCCTGGATTTCCAGTATTTAAACGACAGTCAATCTAGCAGCTGTTAACAGAATGAACACTAAGCCTACATCCCTTTAGGGAATTCTTCCCTCTATATCTCCCAGAAGAAATCAGTATGCACGCTGATGGTAGCTCTACGTATCACCACCACATCCTTTCGTAGCAGACTCCAATGGCGAGTGGTGACAGAACTGAAGCCAAAACAAGGCCTCCCGAGAAAACAAGGAGGTTTTAGCATGCTATGTAGCAACCTGAGGTTTGCAGAAGTACAACAAATATTTGTGCTTGTGAAAGCCAGATGAAATCAGTGCCTGTGTTAGGGTGGACACTGAGCCCATAGAATCCCAGAGTAGTTCTGATTCGGAGGAAGAGCAGTTGCTCCTGGGAGAGGAGCGCGCCCCTTTTTCCCAGGGCCCGCAGCTGCCAGAGATTCCTCCCACCCACATTCCTAGATTAGAAAGCAGTCCAGGGAGTGACCCAGCACCGACAGCAGACTGGTTAGATGCGCAGCGCAGACGCAGAGAGCGGCGCCAAATGGAGAGCGCGGAAAGGAGGCGTAGCGCCCGGTTGGCGCTCAAAAAACGGTTGCGCCCAGAGGATCCAAGGGAAAAGGGGAGGGATTCTCCCTAGTCCTTATATTCAGGGGTCTGCCAGTAATTGCTTTTCAAACGGGGACCAACTGTTCTAACTTAGGGCACAGGGATGCTGCTGCTCAGATCTAGTTGCTACCTGTAGAGCTGTTAAGTTGTAAAAGAAGAATAAAGCTTTGAAAAGAATCCCTTTGTCTGTGTCTGGACTTGGCTACTGGATTAGACTGAGAGCCCTCCAAGGAGCCCTTGACAGCCTGTTGGCCATCCGTCATTCTATCCACCATCACCCCTTCTCACTATAATGGGATTTGGGCAAGGATTGGATTTTTTTTAGCCCAGCCCACTTTTGCCTGTGCTCCTGTGGACCACTGGAATGCAGCCCCAGAGAGCTTCTCCAAAATGGAATCCAGACTTTGGGCCAAAAAAGGTTCCCCAGCCTTGCCCTAAGTATTGCCATTTCATACCCCCCATTTCATGGGGGTTGGACTCAATGGCCTTGTAGGCCCCTTCCAACCCTACTATTCTACTATTCTATGATACCCCATGTATTGTACGATAAAGGAGGGAATTGTTCTATGGTGTTATACACACCATTATGGGGTTCTCATTTGTTGTGTTTTTTTAATTTTACTTTTTACTAAAAAGGGCACTGGGGTCAGTTAGACCTTTGTCAAAATAAAAAGAGAGATCTATACCCCAACATGGTGAAAAGTCATAAATACACAACAGCTATGTTATACTGATGAAAGAGTCAAGACAAGGAACAATAACCATTCAGTATTTTTTTATGCATACCTCCAAGTGGTAAAGTGCAAGAATTCCTGCACTGAACAGGGGATTGGACTCGATGGCCTTGTAGGCCCCTTCCAACCCTACTATTTATTCTATGATTCTAAAGTATCCGGGGTCTGCAAGACCCTCTGGGAATTAACATTATGGGTAATTACAGACCCCAAATATCACCTCTGCATGGCTATACCCAGTACTTTAAACGATAATCATTAATGTCTACTTTTTAAAAGTTTCATTGGAGTAACTGCCAAAAAAAAAAAATGGTGTAACTGAGGTATATTTTCCCCTAAGATCAATCAGATCAAACAGAAGAAAGTAAAGAAGCAGGTTTAAAACGCAGGTTAAAAGAAGGTTACACGCAGAAGAAAGTAAAAAGTAATTAGGGGGGATGCTTACAATAACTTCAGTGCATTGTTAAGTGCACACATGTTTGGCAGCAGATCCCCATCTTAGAGCATGGGTTGTTGGAACAAGTTTAAAAAAACATGGTAGGGGACAATTTCACCTGGAGAAGCTGTAGGTCAGTGTCCCCCAATCTGGTGCCCACCAGATGTTTTGGACTACAGCCCCCATCATTCCTGACATCAGCCAGCCTGGGTGGGGCCAGTGGGAGTGGTATTCCAAAACATCTGGAGGGCATCAGGTGGGGAAAGGCTGTGGAAGCTAAAGGGTGCTGAACCTTCCCCTTTTCCACCATTTTCCTTCCCCCAGCCAGGAAAAGGAGGCTGGCTGGGAGGTGGGGGTGGCTGGAGAAGGGCTGCTGAGGAAACATGTTGGGCAGAGGAAGGTTTTGGGATTTATCCGATGAAAAAACGTCAGCTGCACCACTGTTCTACAGCTGTTCAGAAGCAACATGTATTGTAAGGCAAGGCACAGTGTCTAGCTTGGCCTAAGAGATTAGAACAACCTTCCCCAACCTGGAACCCTCCAGATGAGTTGGAGTGTAACTCCCCTAATTCCCAGCCAGCAGAGCCCTCCCCCCCGCCTCCCCGCTCCATTTTTTCCTCCTAGTTCAGAAACAAGGCACATCTATTTGCTCCCTCTCTGGAAGTTCTTCTAACATTGTAGACACAGCAGACATCTACAATATCTAGAATGTAATAGAAGTAATAGAACGGCAATACATGTTTCCAATGTAATAGATGTTTACAAAGCTGCCTTGAGTAGAAATGCAGGGTACAAATAAAATAAAATAAAATAAAATAAAATACATTTGATTTAATCATCAACCAGCCACAGGGGCAGATGCACAACCCTTTTTGATCCTATCTCAGTGTTATTCCAGTAACTGCATGGAAACCAGCCATGCTTTAATGGTGGAGGGTGTATCAGTTTGGGATCTTTAAACTAACTCTGGCAGAAGCTCTCCAAATATTTAGTCATATGCCCTCTAAAAGAAAAGAAACAAACAAAACCCTAGAAACTGATTATTACACAGTAAGTCTGAGAATAAGAAATAAGGAACAGGTTCTGAAAGCAGCAGAAAAAAATCAAGTACATGCTAGGGATGCAGAAAGTGGAAACCTACAAGACCGAGGACTAAAATATTCTATATGCACAGACTGGTTAGCAACTGAGCAAGAAAAAGGCTTTTTTTGGACTGAGCAGAGAAACAATCCATCCAACACTGTAGAGGCCAATCGGTGGAATAAAGATGACACCTTTGCCTCAAAATACGGTCAGTGCATCTAAATTGCTAAGCCTCCACAGGCAATCTGAGTGCCTAACAGAAATCTAAAAGTACCATCAGCAAAATGATTCAAAAACAGCAGAGTAGCATAAAAAGAAGTTTAAACACAAAGCCAGTGTCACACAAGATAATACACAATCCTAAAAACAGGACATCTAAAAGGCCTGGGTAGAGGAAACGCTCTCCAGCTGGCCCCTAAAGTGAGGGTCTCAGAGGCAGATTGTAACATCCAGGCAGATTTGTATGAGAGGTGGGTCCCACACCCTTTAGGGCTTTAAAGAAAAGGTTAAAACCAGCAGTTGGAATTAAGTCCAAAAAAAGACTGGGACCCAGTGTGGTTGTTTCAAAACTGACAAAAATATGTTCCTTATGCCCATCTTGACTAGTAGCCATTGACAGCCTTCTCCTCCATGAATTTGTCTAATCCTCTTTTAAAGTCATCCAACTCTGTGGTCATCACTACATCTTATGGTTTTTGTTTGTTTGTTTATCAACCATATTTATATACTGCTCCACCTCAGAAGATTTCTGAGTGGTGAACAACACAGTAAAAGAATAAAATAGCAGTTTAAAAGAGTGATTTTTTTTTAAAAAAAGACAAACAATTTAACAAACCAGGGCTGGTCATGCAAGGAAGGCCTCTTGAAATAACAATGTCTTCAGGAAGCACTGGAAGGAACACAGTGTTGGCGCCTGCCTGACCTCTAAAGGCAGGGAATTCCACAGGAATGGTAGCAAATTTCATAGTTTGATTATGCTCTGTGTGGAGAAGTATTTCCTTTTATCTCTCCTAAATCTTCCACCATTGAGCTTCATGGGATGACCCCACTGGCTTCTAGTATTCCGGGAGAGGGAGAAAAACATCTCCCTATACACCTTCTCCACACCATGCATCACTTCGTAGACCAAAGTTGTAACCTTCGCTCATAGGGGAGATGCTCCAGCCCTTGGATCATTTTGGTTGCCCTTTTCTGCACCTTCTCCAGCTCCACAATATCTTTTTTGAGGTGCGGTGACAGTTGCCAAGTGCGGTTGCACCACTGATTTGCATAAGAGCATTATGATATTGGCAGTTTTCTTTTTGATTCAGTCTGACCGCGCGCCCAATCTGCTGGTTTCTAGATTTCCAGGTTTTGCTTGTGGCCTAAACCATCCCTTGAAAGCTAATCAATATGGGGTGAATCAACCTAAGCAGGGAGAATTGGTGACGGGACTGCAAAGCAGAGCTTAGTAGCTCAACAGATATGAACATACCAGCTGGAATCCTTGCTTTTCCTTTAAGCCCAGCTCCAGATGCCTGATCCATGTACTAATCCCTAATTTTGTTGTTAAAGAGCTTCTTGACCCAATAGTTTCCTTCCACTCCTTACAGCAGCCCTTGTAATCCTGAAGTAACAGGAACATGTAGAGTGTACTGCGCTTTTCGATAAGGAGAAAATCAACCCCATCCCCTTTCTTTGATGGAATTCACTCCCCCTCCACCCTATAATGAGATAAAATTCTTAAACCATTCCAGGCTGTTGGTAACCTAGAGTTAAGGCTGCCTGTGCTCTCCGCACAAACAGATGTGAAGAAAATAAACTAATCTAAACCAAACAATTCAAGTTCCATGACCTGAGCACCATTTCCGTCACAACTGCAATATGCCCTCTGTTTGCTCTTGGTTTAGGGTCCTTTGTCTGAAATCAAAGCCACATATTTCTTTACTTCATGAGGGCTAGAAGCCTGAGTTATTAACGAAGGAATGAACCAGGCCCCACACTGAGAGCCAGCGTTGTACAGTGGGCAGAGTGCTGGAGTAGGACCAGGAAGACCAGGGCTCCAGTCCCCACTTGGCCATGACTTTGGACCAGTTACTCTCTCCCTCAGCCTACCCTACCACATAGGGCTGTTGTGAGGATGAAAGCGGGGGGGGGGGGGGAGAGCATAACCTTTGGATTTGCTAGCCTGCCCTCTCCAATGAGCAGAAACCTTCTCCAATCCATCACTTGGGCATTCTTTATTTAGACCATTTATACCCCACCTTCCATTCCTTAGAAGGGCTCCCCAGGGCAGCTTGCAACCATAAAAATGCAACTGCAATAAAAACAGAGCACTTCAAAACATAACTGTTAATACACACTCAAGTAGCAAAGGAACATTCAAACCAAGCCAAAAGCCTGGTGACCATAAGAGGGGTTTTCTACTCTCTACACCTGGCACAGCCTCTCTCTTCAAGTGGCCATCAGCCAGATTTCCTATCCTCCATACAGCCTCTGCTTCCCCTCAAGGGGATCTTTTTATAAAGCCCGATGCCTATCTATCCCAGTGCAACTCCTCTACCAGTGAGAGGGAAATTGACCTGGTTTGCACATAATAGCAGCAAATCATAGGTTAATTAATTAACCCACGATTTGCCAAATGCTGGGCAAGTTCCATAGTCATTTTGAATATTCAACCCCCAATCGGGCCAATTGGGGGTTGCTATGTGACATCTGAATCCGGACACTATGAGTTATTTGTGGGTTAAACAACCCACACTTAACCTAACTACTAATTGAAGGTTAACTGTGGGTTGTTTAACCCATGATTAACCTATAACATCTGGGTTCAGACGTCACATAGTAATCCCCAATCAGGAGTTGAATATTCAAAAAAGCTGTGGAACATGCCCATAGCACACCATGGCAAATTGTGAGTTAATTTATTAACCCATGATTTGCTGCCATTACATGCAAACAGCCCTGTAAAAAGGTCAGAATAAAGATGGGTGAGTATTTCATTTCAGTTCAGTTTTGATGAGAATTTATCAAAAGCCAAAAAGTACTCCATATTTGGAACAAAAAGAATATGAGATTTTTTTAAAAATGGAATATGTGAGAAACCGAAACTGACAGGTTTGTCCATCAAAGCCCAGGGCTGTGAATGCTTTGCTCTTAAAAGTCTGGATTTGAATCCCTGTGTATTCAACCATGTTAGTGTTGAATTAGGGTTGCCACCTCTTTTTTCTGATAGTCTCCTCATCTTTAACAGCTATGCGGCAGGCAGGTTCATCATGATCCCCTCTCCATGTGAATAACTGTCCCTGCTGAATTTGGCTGGTGCAGATAGATGAGAATTTTGTTTCAGTTTGTTTCTGATAAAAACATTTTCTGACATTTGTAAGGGTTTTCAGATTCCAGGGAGAAAGAACTTGAGATTTTAAAAATGTGAATATGGGAGAAAGCAAAACTGACAGATTTGCCAGTCCTTAGGTCAGCCGCATAATGCTCAAAAGGCAAGAGGTGTTAGTCTCGGGGAGCCCTCTCCTACAGGCCCGGTGTTCTTCCACCCTTCAGAGCTGGGTTTAGGATCACCCTGTGCATCACCTTTACAAGGAATCCCACATCTTTCATGCACTATGAACCACAATGGAGTCCTCACTTCCCTTGGATAGCTTTTAGACATCAATGCTGCTTCTCCCCTTTCCCATCGCCTACTTTCCTTTTAGCTTAAATTCCTCCTTGTGAGAACAAAAGCTGCACAGCAAGAATCCCATTCCCTGTCAATGCTTTTCAGGGTATTCAAGGGTCAGACTTAATTTTTTTTAAAGAAAAACAGACAAGTACTTAAGAACAAGAGCAGGAGAGGGTTGAGAATGGATGAGAATGTGGGAAGCAGGTCAGTTCCACATTTTTGTGGCTCCTGGTAATCCCTTTGTTTTGGCGTGGCTTGCACAAACAGTTTCAGCAACACCACCTCCAAAAGTATCCAGATAATGTCTGCAGCAGTTCAGACCCAACACAGTGAATTATGACACACAGGAGAGAAGAGAGAGAAATCCACTCCCAGAAATACAGTGTTTGTTCTTGTTTCCTGCACCATTTTTGTCTTTCAATCAAGAAAAACTTAGATTTAGAAGGATTGTTTTGTAATTTCTTCCCACCCAATGCAGACACTTGGTAAAGACATTTACTCCACAACAGCAGGGGCTCTCAGAACAGACCAGTACCAGGAAGTTTCCCTGGGTCAGTTTAGACATTCCTAAATGGCCTCCGCCCTCCCCTTGACCTATCACAAGCTCATGTCCAAAAATTCACATGCTCTCCACACCAAAGAATCACTCTGGTGAAATACAGAAATATAGGGAGCTGCCTTAAATCAGGTCAGATATTTGTCCATCTAGTCCAATACTTTCTACTCTCACTGGTAAGAGGATGATAAACTAGATGAGCCCACAGTCCTTTTGTTTCATCAGCTCAGAGGAATAGAAGAAAGACATTTAGAGCCCCAAATCGGGGATTGAACACTCCATCCTGTGGCTGTGCACAAACCAAAATTCAGCACAGGATCATTCAAAGGGATGCTCATACTGTCTTGCTGGATTATATCAGCATTGTAAGCAGATAGGTGAGTGCAACTGTTTTTTAAGATCTGGGACGCCAGCTAAGTTTTTTAAAAAACACAGATGAAAAATGATACTTTGGTACTTTTGTCAGTGTTCACAGCCTGTCTCTGGGCCACAATTTGGAACCTCAAAATAGAGTTATTTTTTAAAAAGCTCTTCCACCCAGGCTCCGCTTCCTTTTAAGACATTCTGGAGCTGCTGAAAGCGTACAATTCTGTGTCTAAGGCAGATGCATCAACCTCCCAATTTAGGCCTATTAAGCAAAGCCCAGCTGTTCAATAGCTGGCAGCCACTTTCTGCCCCATTTTCAAAATCATGACTCAAGATGTGCAAATTTACACAGTGCTGAGGTGAACAGAAAGAGATGAAGGTTAAGGAAGAGATGGACAGAAATATGCAGCTACATTCCTTACAGACAGGTGGTCTTTTTGCAGTTCTACAAGCGCAGAAAAAGGCAGCAAGTGTGGAATACAACATCCTGAGAAAGTTTAGTCCCTAAGGCCAAGAAGATAAATGTGGAAGCATGTAAGTGCTATCTGATGAAATCTCAGAAACCAGGAATTTGAGAAGGCTGATGAAATTCTGAACCAAATTTCCAGCAGTCAAGATGTGAAACTTTAGTGCCATATAAAAATCTTTGCCCCCTCCCCATGACTAGCAGAGGCAAAATAAACTAAGCATATGTATAAACTAAGCATGACTTTGCCCCCAAACAAAAACATGCAATAACATTTCCTTGCATTCAGAGGCCGTCAGTCTGTCGTCAGCAAGGACTGTTTTTTTCCCTGTACATGAATACGTTTACAATTTTCCCCATCTGACATTTAATTCCCTTTCACAGCAGCATCTAACTCAGGGGCTCGTCAACTCCTTCTACAATCTCTTTAGGACCCTCTGGGGAGTTACCAGCGGTAGAAAATTGACATTCAGCTGTCACGGAATGCATCATCCCTTCCTGACTTTCTAGGATGTTTAACTTCCGCAAGCAGACATAGTTAGTTAGGGACATTACTCATTATGAGGATTTCTACTGTCCATGGGCCAAATTTCTGCTGTTTGGGCTTTACCTCTCCATTGGCTTTTTCTTAATATGTCTCCAATGACTTGACCTGATGTAGCATCTTTCACCTGCAAGGACACCAAGTCACTTCCACTACATTCTGGGATGCAATACAACAGCTGCAGCTTTGCACACACGAGACCTACCATGACGAGACACACCTTCTACCCAGCACGTCCCTGAGCAGGGACTATAGCTTAGTGGTATAGCTCTGTTCACATTTGGGGGTAAGGTTCAGGTACACTGGGGACAGAGGCCTACAGGAGCTGTGGAATGGAAGAGAGGAAAAACTCTGGTCAAGAAAAAATTTTGGCTCATGGCTTGGTTTGCAAAGCAGGCCTGCCTTTCTTGAGGACAGACATCTGCCTAGTTTTTGAGATGTGAGAAAGACAGAAAACAGGGATGCTGATAAAACTGAAAGCTGGGCTGAGACAATGGACCAGCATGGATGAAGATACAAAGTGAGGTACCCCCTATATCCACCTGCTCTGGCTGACCTTCATGGCCCTCTCGTGCACCCTGATAAGTCTTGAAAACACACAGTTCCCCCCAAACAATGGAAAACTGTCTCTGCAGATTTCTGCCCCCCCCCACCTGTTATTAGCCAGCACTGAACCAAATTTTTAGTGAGATAACTGAGGAAACAGAAAAGAACCAATCAAAAAGCAGAGATGTTTTATGTATTTATTATTATTATTTTGTTTATTTGCTTGTTCTGTTTTATTGTATTCCCCATTTATTTCTTTGTGAGGCTCAGGTTTCACTATTTTATGTTTTCCTCAATTTTCTTGGATCCTGCGTATTAGATCCTGGATCAGTCTTCCTCAACCTTCACTTGAACCTTCAGGAACCTGCCTGTTGGAATATGTAGCTATAATTTTTCTTTCCACTTCTTCCCCCTCTTGATCTTCAGGCTAAATTGCTGTACAGTTGGTAATGTAGTATGCTTTAACTAATGTGGACTGGTGGGCGTTCAGGTGGTGCCAGAAATAGAGTTAAGCCATAATTAAACTTGCTGCTAGTCTTGTTGGCTAGAGTTTCTGCATGTAAAAGTTATATTACAGCTAAAGGTTATAATTCACTCTCCTGGTAGAGTGTGGTTTAGTAAGAGTTAAATAGTAGTTCATTTTGTGCTTTACAATCCTTCCATGTAAACTGCCCTAATTCATAGCTGCCCAAACAAATGCTGTAATTTATGTTACTTTTCCATGTAATCACCGCATTTTACTTTAGCCTCTATGCACTGTTCCTTCCATTTTTCCCCTCCCTCAGAATTCATTGACATATAATGTTCTTTTGTTTTCTCCTATTGCTGGTGTACTGTCCTTTCACCTCATAAGTCTGCTTATCTGCTGTAAATGTTAAATTTTTTTTTTAATGATCAATTTCATTTAAAAGTGGTTTCTGGTCCTTCCTGGTTCAGCATCCTAGCTCACTCGTGCTTTTAAGAAACCCATCATAGAGCACATACTTTGCATGCAGAAGGTCTCAGGTTCAATCCCTGGCATCTCAAGTTAAAGCATCTGGTAGGCGATTCATTTTCATTTATTTCATTTATTGTATTTCTATACCGCCTCATAACCAAAATTCTCTGGGCAGTTCACAAAGATTAAAAATCATTAAAAAAACAGTATACAAAGTAACCATTTACATAAAAACATATAGACAGGCAGACAACATATATCTAAAAAACTATTTTTTAAACAATGAGCCAAAGACAATCCAGGACCTGATTATGAACTCATTATACGTTGCCAAAGGGCAGTTTTAACTTGGTTTAAGATAATGATGTTGGCGCCAGGCAGGCCTCGTCAGGGAGATTGTTCCACAATTGGGGGGTCACCACCGAGAAGGCCCTCTCACTTGTGCCACCCTCCAAGCCTCCCTCAGAGGATGGCCTTAGATGCTGAATGTAGCATACAAGTCAGTTCACACCGAGAGAGGCACTCCATCAGGTTTTGTGGTCCTGATCCGTGTAATGCTTTTAGATCAAAACCCACACCTTGAATTAGGGTTGGAAACATACAGGCAAGAGCCTTGGAGGAGCTGCCTCCCATCACGAGGTAGGAAATCAAACTGGGGGGCTTGGGGAAGGCCTGGCCTCCTCCGGAAGATATAATCGGAGACCGCTTTCCCGGTCCCAGAGGTAGGGCCTTCCCTATGCATATGGTGGGAGAAGGGGAGAAGTCTACTGCTTTCATGCTGCATTTGCGAGATGCTCACGAGCATCCAGCTGGCCAGTGTTGGGAACAGAGTGCTTGATGACGTGGACCCTTGGTCCGATCCAATATGGCCCCCCTAAACCCTCCCTGTCTCCCTAGCAAGGCCCATGGTCCACTTCAAGAGCCACCAGAATCCCTCCCACCAAACATCTGCTCCCACAGTAATTACTGTGGATTAGAATCCTCATCCCATGCTTTAGGGAAGCAATTCCCCAAATCAGAGAAGCCTCCAATATTTCTGTATTACCCTGGGAGCATCTGTCATGGGTCAGCACTTGTAATTCCTTAACTTCTCACACCACAGTCAGTAGCCCAAAGAGGCCCTGTCTGCCGAGGCTCAGACAGGGAGATGAATAAAGTTGCAGAAAGCATAGAAAAGATGGGGGGGGGGGAGCAGGGAGCTCTCCAGAGAGGGGTGGGGCAGGAGGGATCTGGAAGAAAGGGGGAAATTACATTCTGTTCACACGGTGGCCGACCAGCTGTCGACTGGGAACCCACAAGCAGGACTAGAGCGCAACGGCACCTTCCCGCCCATGCTCCCCAGCAACTGCCTCTGAGACTGGAGGTGCCACACGGCCATCAGGCCTAGTCGCTACTGATAGCCTCCTCCTCCAGGAATTTGTCCCAAAACATCTGAGGGGCACCAGGTTGGAGAAGGCTAGTCTGGATTCTCAGAAGCACTTCACATGCATTATGCCATTGTAATATTCGCAAACAGCCCTGTAAGTTAAATCAGCATTATTATCCACCGGGGGGGGGGGGGCACACTGAGGTTGACAGACTGACCACTGGGCCCAGCCTCCCAGCTTGTACCACGGACTTCCTGATGCCCTGCTAACTCTTAGCCACTTTGCTACACCAGCTACCTCAGCTTAGGCCAGGAGTGTTGAACCTCTGGCCCACCTGGGGGCCGAATCTAGTCCTCCGGGGTTCCCCAGAGGCCCACACCCCTTCCCCAGGCCACACCCCCTTTCCCCTGACTGCTGCTCATTGGGTGGTTTTCCGGATTTTGCACAACTTCACCACCACCACACCACCACCACTCTAAAAGGTTGAAATGCCTCTCCTAAGGCTTAGTTATTGGCAGTAAAGAGCTTTAAGCTAAAATAGGCTGGTGTTTTCAGTATTTGGGGCCCAACCCTTTCCCCCCTTTTCTTTTTGGCCCTGCCCACCACTGGAATGCAGCACCCAAAAGTTTTCCGAAATATGCCTATGTACACCAGTTGCTGGGGAACTTGGTTGGGAGGTTGCTGTTGAACTCATAGGCATAGAATGGAAGGAGTTGGAAGGGGCCTACAAGACCATCAAGTCCAACCCAGCATGGCAGCCAGTGTGGTGTAGTGGTGAGAGTGTTGGACTGCGAGCCAGGAGATCCGGGTTCTAGTCCCCACTCGGCCATGGAAGCTCATTGGGTGACTTTGGGCCAGTCACAGACTCTCAGCCCAACCTACCTCACAGGGTTGTTGTTGTGAGGATAAAAGGGGGAGGAGTAGGACCATGTAAGCTGCCTTGGGTTCCTTGCAAGAGGGAAAAGGCGGGATATAAATGCAATAAATAAATAATAACCCCCTGCTCAATGCAGGAAGCCTGATTCCCAGGCATTCTCCCATCCAAGTACTTACCAGGGCTGACCCTGCTTAGCTTCCAAGATCAGACATGTCCTGCTTATGGGTTTCCCACAGGCAGCTGGTTGGCCTCTGTGTGAATAGACTAGATGGACCCTTACGGACTAGATGATCCAGCAGGGTCCTTCTTATGTTCTTATAGAATTTGGTCCTTGGGCTAAAAGAGGTTTGTACCTTAAGCACAATATGGCTTCCCCTCCCGTAAATTCCTCAGCCCTTGCTGAAGATGACTGCAAGCCTCAGTCACTGAAAGAGAAGAAGTCAGGCACAGCTAGGGAAAACCAAGGCAAAGCCATGGAATTTTCATAATTAATTCTGGCTACCAGGGTTAACAGTTTCATGCACATGGAGTATGCACAGGGCCGCCACGTCTTCAATCTGGTGCTGCAGAAAAAGGAAGCATTTCCCCCTCTTTCAGCTTTTAGCCAAATACCATCGGGGTGAGGATAAAGAGGAGTGCTTGCTTTACCTGCAGATTGTAAATCTTTACATGCCAGAGGCAGCCTTGCTCATAAAGCACGGTATTAAATATCTCCCTGCCCACACTGCTGCAGGGCTAAGCGCTCATCTCCAGCTTTGTAACAAAACTGCAAGCAACACCAGCACCTCAGCCACAGTCAGAAGAATCCTGCCTCAACAACACAGGAGCGCGACTGCAGCAGTGCAGAAGTCCAGTTTTTTGCTTCTGCAACACTATTGTACACTTGTAAAAGGAAGACTTCTCACTGGAAAATTAAACTGAAAGGGATGCCTTTCATACTTATCATAACAGAGTGACTGGTTCTTATGCAAATGGAGGCCTGATTTGCAGGGGGATCGCAAGGAGACGCAAACTAGTTGGCCTCATCTTTCACTGTCCAAGTTACTCTCCCTTCAAGCAGCCAGTCTAAATGCAAATTTTGAGAGGAAAAGAGGCCACCAAAATCTCTAAAATATTTTGGAAGAATAGCAGAGGAAATTTTAAAATTGCAGAGGAAGTACTTTTAGACATAATCCTGCATAGGTCAAAAGATCCTGACTGGCCTGGATTAATCATCATGCCAACTACAACAAAGAGCAGGAACCCTACTATAGCAAAATTATCTAGGCGTTAAGTCAGTGCGAAGGGCCACCCAGCCTGATCTCCTTTGAGCATGGTGATCAACCCACAGAAAGTTTCCTATTCATTCCTACGTTGCTCCAGACAGCCCCACTCCTGAGGTTCCCATCTCCCCACAGAGACTTCTGTGCACATACAAAGAATTCTGATAAGGTTAATGACCACTGTCAGCCTTTGCAATTCAAAAGAAGGGACAAAATAACTCCTCCCCACCCTTCCCGGTTGCACAGACACACTGCTGCAAGGCATTCTTGGATGTGCAGTTGCATCTAGATCTTCACTGGGGCCCACACATTTTAGCTTGGCAGAACTGGTGGTTGTCATGACCTGATTCCTGCATTGAGCAGGGGGTTGGACTCGATGGTATTGTAGGCCTCTTCCAACCCTGCTATTCTATGATTCCTTGGAGGCCCTCCCCAACTAGGCAGAGAAGCAGGTGTGACGATCCTGAGCGGGGAAAAGAACGCCATGGAGGAGGGCGGCTTACAAGAAAGAGTAAGGTTGCGAGGGAAGAGACGTAGCACTGGAAGTACCACAGAAGACAGATGGGCTCTGGGAAGGATTAGGTGGTTTCTAGGAGTGAGGGACAGTCCCCAACCCTCCCCTATGATGAGCTGGGGCTCCTAGGTCCAGGAACAGAGACTGGGCATGTTTCCAAGCCCTGTCCTAGAATCATAGAATAGTAGGGTTGGAAGGGGCCTACAAGGCCATCGAGTCCAACCCCCTGCTCAATGCAGGAATCCAATTCAGAGCATCCCTGACAAATGGCTGTCCAGCCTCGTCTTGAAGGCCTCCAGTGTGGGAGAGCCCACCACCTCCCCAGGTAATTGGTTCCATTGCCGTATTGCTCTGACACTCAGGAAGTTTTTCCTGATGTTCAGTCGGAATCTGGCTTCCTGTAACTTGAGCCCATTATTCCGTGTCCTGCACTCTGGGATGATCAAGAAGAGATCCTGGCCTTCTTCTCTGTGACAACCTTTCAAGTACTTGAAGAGTGCTATCATATCTCCCCTCAGTCTTCTCTTCTCAAGGCTAAACATGCCCAGTTCTTTCAGTCTCTCTTCATAGGGCTTTGTTTCCAGTCCCCTGATCATCTTTGTTGCCCTCCTTTGAACCCTCTCCAGCTTGTCTGCATCCTTCTTAAAGTGTGGTGCCCAGAACTGGACACAGTACTCCAGATGAGGCCTAACCAGTGCTGAGTAGAGGGGAACTAGTACTTCCCGGTATTTGGAAGCGATGCTTCTATGAATGCAGCCCAAAATAGCATTTGCCTTTTTTGCAGCCACATCACATTGTTGGCTCATATTCAGCTTGTGATCGACAACAATTCCAAGATCCTTCTCGCACGTAGTGTGGTTGAGCCACGTATCCCCCATCTTGTAACTGTGCATTTGGTTTCTTTTTCCTAGGTGCAGAACTTTGCGTTTCTCCCTATTAAATGCCATTCTGTTGTTTTCTGCCCAGCACTCCAGTCTATCCAGATCACTTTGAATTTTGTTTCTGTCTTCCAAAGTATTAGCTATCCCACCCAATTTTGTGTCATCTGCAAATTTGATCAGCATTCCCTGCACCTCCTCCTCCAAGTCATTAATAAAAATGTTGAAGAGCACTGGGCCCAGGACTGAGCCCTGCGGTACCCCACTCGTTACCTCTCCCCAGCTTGAGAAGGTCCCATTGATAAGCACTCTTTGAGTCCGATTCTGTAGCCAACTGTGGATCCACTGGATCATTGTTTCATCTAGCCCACTTCGAGCTAGTTTGCTCATCAGGATATCATGGGGCACTTTGTCGAAAGCTTTGCTGAAGTCGAGGTATATGATGTCTACAGCATTCCCAAGGTCTACAAGGGAGGTGACTTGATCAAAAAATGAGATCAGATTTGTCTGGCAGGACTTGTTTTTGACAAATCCATGTTGGCTTCGAGTAATCACGGCATTGTTGTCAAGGTGCTTCCAGATGGATTGCTTTATGATCTGCTCCAGAATTTTCCCAGGGATTGATGTCAGACTGACTGGTCTGTAGTTCCCAGGTTCCTCCTTTTTACCCTTTTTGAAGATAGGGACAACGTTAGCCCTCCTCCAGTCATCTTGGACTTCCCCGGTCCTCCATGATTTCTCAAAGAGAATAGACAGCGGTTCTGAGAGTTCTTCTGCCAGTTCCTTTATGACTCTAGGATGCAGTTCATCTGGCCCTGGAGATTTGAACTCATTCAAAGTAATGAGGTGTTCCTTGACCATATGCCTGTCGATCTCAAGCTGCAATCCTGCCCCTTCAGCCTGTACTTCGCCTTTGCCAGGGGGGTCATAGACCCTCTTTTGGGAGAAGACTGAGCCAAAGTAGGAATTGAGCACCTCTGCCTTTTCTTTGTCCTCTGTTATCATTTTGCCATCCTTATTTAATAGCTGAACAACCATTTCTTTCCTCTGCCTTTTACTATGCACGTAGCTGAAGAAAGCCTTTTTGTTGTTTTTAGCATCCCTCGCTAACCTCACCTCGTTCTCCGCTTTAGCCTTCCTGACGCCATCCCTGCAATTCTGTGCTACCTGCCTGTACTCTTCCTTTGTTACTTGGCCTTCTTTCCACTTCCTATATGTGTCCTTTTTTGTTTTCAGGTCATCCCTAAGCTTTTTGTGAAGCCACATTGGCTTCTTCTGTTGTCTTCCACCTTTTCTTCTTGTTGGAATTGTTTGTGATTGTGCATTGAGAATTTCCTTTTTTAAAAGTTCCCACCCATCTTGGACTCCTTTTCTCGCTAGCGTTGCTTGCCATGGGACCTTACTGATCATTGTTCTGAGTTTATTAAAATCAGCTTTCCTAAAATCCAGGGTACGCGTTTGACTACACTCGGCTTTTGCTTCCCTTAGAACCAAGAACTCAAGTACAACATGGTCGCTTTCCCCCAGAGTTCCTGTAACTGCTACTTTATCCACTAAGTCATCTCTGTTGGTTAGGATCAAGTCAAGGATAGCCGATCCTCTAGTTCCTTCCTCTACTTTCTGTAGGAGGAAGTTATCCGCCACACAAGTCAGGAATTTCCTGGAGGGGCCATGTTTTGCAGAATTTGTCTCCCAACAAATATCGGGGAAATTGAAGTCCCCCATTACTACTACATCATGCTTCCTTAAAACATTGGCTATTTGCTTTTCAAAAGTTTCATCCTTGTCTTCTCCTTGATTGGGTGGCCAGTAGTAGACTCCGACCACCAGGTTCCTTTTCTTCTTTGCTCCATTTATTTCAACCCAGATGCTCTCGATGGGGCTACCAAGCTCCTCCTCCTGTATTTCTGTGCAGAGATATGTATTTTTCACATACAGTGCAACCCCGCCTCCCTTTCTGTTCCTCCTGTTCTTTTTGAACAAGTTATATCCTTCAACTGCTGTATTCCAGTCATGAGAGTCATCCCACCAAGTCTCAGTTATACCTATCAAGTCATAATTTCCCTCCTGTATTAAGAGTTCAAGTTCGTTCTGTTTGTTTCCCATACTCTGGGCATTAGTATATAGACATCGAAGACCATGTGCTTCATAGTCTGGCTTTCTTCCTACGTGTGTCTGAAGACTATTATTGGACGCTATCAGAGCTGTTCTCTCCATTGCAGTGCATGCGCCTACGTCCATTGTTACCCCCAACATTACATCTCCCTTCCCCGTAGGATTCAGTTTAAAGCCCTCCTGATGAAGTTCTTCATGCTGTGGCCAAACACATTCTTCCCAGCCTTTGTGAGGTGCAACCCATCCCTAGCCAACAGCCCATCTTCCAGGAAGTATAGCCCGTGGTCCCAGAATCAAAATCTCTCTCGTCGGCACCACCTTCGTAGCCAGTCATTCACCCGGAGTATTTTTCGTTCCCTTTCTATCCCTCTTCTAACTACTGGAAGGATGGATGAGAAAACTATCTGGGCCCCAAAGTTCTTGAGTTTCCTTCCCAAAGCTTCAAAGTCTGACGTGATCTCTTCGTAGCTCCGCTTGGCGGTATCATTTGTTCCCACATGGATGAGAAGAAAGGGATACCTGTCAGTGGGCTTTATGAGTGCAGACAACCTTTCAGTCACGTCTCTAATCTGTCCTCCCGGGAGACAACATACCTGGCGAGTCCACGGGTCTTCGCGACATACTTGGGTCTCGATCCCACGCAGCAAGGAGTCTCCCACTACTACCACTCTTCTCTTCTTCTTCTTGTAGGCCTGGGTTTCATCGCCTCTGTTTGACTGACCTTTAGCCTCTTGCTCACTCTCATGTAGGTTCCCCTGTGATTCTTCCTCTGCAGGCTGTCCTCCAGTCTCATCTGCAAGTACCTGGAATCGGTTCCACAGCTCCACCGCTTCCACTGGTGCAGAGTGGCGTCTAGTTCTTCTTCTCCTAACTGTCACCGTTTTCCAAGGTGTATCCTCTACTCCATTTTTCTTCACCTCAGCATTTCCCACTGCCTCATCTTGCTGTTGCTCTTCAAGCTTCTGGTCTGCCCTTTGCTGCTGTAGTTCCCCCATTCTGTCCAAGAACTCTTCGTGTTCTCTTATTCCCCGGAGGGTTGACAGTCGCCTCAGACAGAAGAGGGAGCTGAGAACGCTCTGAGGAGCTAGGACCTTATGGAGAGCCCAACAGCAGCAAGGCCTTGCTTCTGATGTCACGCTGAACATTCAAGGCCCTCAAAGAGCCTCTGAAGCACACTGCAAATGCAGTTGGGACCAGTCCGCTGCCCCAAGCTCAGGCAGATGGGGGATGCTCCATATCGCTCTGTCTTTCTCAGCTCTTCCAGAGTGCAGTGCGACTGTATGGGCTCACCCCTACCCTTCTCCAGAGTTTTGAGCTGAGAAGGGGGCACAGGGGATCACCCCGATCTCACTCCAAGCTCAGGCAGGACCTCATCACAAGGGCAAGGAACACTCACCATGGTGAGCAAATTCCTGGACCCCCATATTATTATTATTATTATTATTATTATTATTATTATTAAAAATTCTTCTGGTTTCAATGGTGATCAGGAGCACCGCATGGCTGTCCCAGCCACCACCTTTGGACTTAAAAGGGCCTGTAGAGGAGGCTGAGATGGTTCCACATCACCCTTTCAGTTGAGGAAACAGTGTGCCGTGGGGGGGGGGGCAGGGAAGAAGCATGGTGTGAGTAGGGACAGAAAAGAGATCGTGAGAGAAGAGAGGACAACAGGACAGGAATGGGGCAGGAATGCAGGCTAGGTTGCATCAGTTATTTGCACCATTGTTGTGGCACAAGAATCCCGTCAACAGTTAATTGACCCTTGAAAATGTGTTGTGGACAGGGGCCCACTTCTTCAAGCTCCCTCTGCCCCCGTGAGTTTCTCATTTGCAAGACCTGTGTAGTCAGATGGTTCATCACACTCCCTACGAAGTCAAAGGGAGAGGCATATCCAGCATCATGACCTGAGAATAGCAGAAGGGTTTCAGCTGGGCCCACGCTTGTGGCTAAACAGTAGCCAGATCCAGACATGAAATTGCTATTTGAAAGAAGGGTGGGGAGACGTTAACTGCATAATTCTTAAGCTGCTGGAGAATTTTCCCCATGGATGCCTCCAAATGTGCCTCATGCTGGGCGATATTAAAAACCCGAATCCGTGTTCAAAGTGCTTTTGAGTTGGAAACTATAAGAGCATTTATAACTGAAGAATAGATTGTACAATGAACACCCTTTTCCCAAGGATCCAAACTCTGTCACAGACCAGAAACCAAGTCTCTGCACAAAAAACCCTTCAAGGACTCAAGGAAGATGTTTGTTGGAGCTGCATTCATACTGGCAGAAGTTAAAACCAAACCCTCACTGGGCATTTTCAGTGCTATTCCCTGCAGTTATACAGAAATGACCAGCAACAACCCAGGAACTCAGAAGGAAAGGGAATAATCAGGTTTTATCGTTCCTGTTTGTACCAAGCAGGGCTGTCTCTGTGGATGGAGTATCTTCCCAGTTGCTGCCATTGAAGTCCAGAGTTAATTCTGGCAGGAGCCGGTCCAACTGGGTGCAGCCCATCTGGGTGTGTCAGCCTAAAACTGGAAGCTGGATCATGTCAGTGGGATTAATCGTTTCTTAAAAACAATTTCAGGAATAAAGCCATCAATGGGGTCTACTCACATAGGCTAGGATTTGGTCTTGGACTCCAGGAAAGCAGACTATAACAGAGGGCAAGGAAGGGCAGGAAGTCGAACATGTGGGTTTGGCCAAGGCTTGCTGATTGCCAACCGCAGGGTCTTCTAGTTGGAGTGGGAAAGGGGGGGAGGAAGTAGAGAGAAAATAGCGGGGGGGGGGTGACGCGACCCAGGAGTTGGTATAAGACTCCACACCAAATCATAAGGCTGACCTGAAAGTCAAATTAAAGCCCTCTCATACTCAATAGCTTTATTTAAAAGTATATTAGTTGTGTCTTTTAAATAATAGTTTTGGGGCATGCTGGGGGGGATGATGGGAGTTATAGTTCAACTTATATGGAAGGTAGCAAGTTGGAGCACAGTATACTTTTTATTGTTTTAAATTAAATTCTTGTACACCACCTTGATGGCCTTTTAGCAGATAAGGGGATATATAAATGTTAATAAATAGAATACTTCCAGTCCATGCAGAGCAACGGTGACGCTCAACAGGTCTGGCCAATGCTACACTTCCCATAATCCTCGGCAACATTCAGAACTTCAGTGACAGACATGCAGGCCTTCCTTGACATTCAAGTCAACGTGGAAAGGATTCCTTGAAGCTGGGAAAGTTTGAAAACCACTCTTGTAGGAGCATGATTCATCCTGCCCAGATGTGTCATCTCTTCCAGTTCAGATGACATTTTGCCCAGTGTGTATTTGTCTGTCTTGGACTAGGCCCAATACACGCTCATCAGATCCCAATGCTGGCTCTCTCCAGGGCTTTCTGGGTGTTGCAGACAGACACATTCAACTTCTCTTTAATAACATTTGCACTCGTTGAGCACAGGGGCAGGCATGTGCTTTGCACTGGAAAGTCTGAATTAAAAGCCCCAGGCAAAATCATTGCCTTCTCAAAGGAGTAGGGGAGGGAGCTCTTCTTTTTGGCAAAAGCCCACCCATAATCCTGCAAAATGCAGTAGAATAAATGTCCAAATCCCTATCTGCAAATCTCATAAATGAAAGGTCTGTTACATGCCTGAACTGTTAAACAGAGCCTGATCAAGAGCAAAGGTACAGGCTGGCCAAACAGCACCATGGCTGCCACAGAGCTGGAAGTGCCACCTCAACAACCCGCAGGATACGCACACACGAGTTTCTTCCCATCAGCGTGCTGGGCATTCCACTTCCAGGTGGGAGATCCTTTAAAAAAGGGAAATAAAAATCCTACAGAGTTCCCAGCACAGCTGGGTGTACAGATGCTTCTGCAGCATCAGGAGATGACAACTGTACTTACTAACAACAGCTGTTTGGGGGCAAATGGATGAGCCCTCCCCCCTTTTAACAGAGCAAGGATCAGAGGGGAGGCTTCTGCCAAAGATGCAAGTGCAATCCGTGAGAAAATACAGCCAGAGGAGGCTTTACTGCAGATGAGAGGGAAGGCAATAAGAATTTTTCTTTAGGAAGCCTTGGCATTCCATCTTGGGAAGCACAGCCTACAGCTGCAAAGGTCAGGAATGTAAATGCACTGCTGTGTGGTTTCCGCAATTCCATGCAGTCACTTGGTTTTGGCACAGAACCTGGATTCTGAGAATCTGAACCAACTCTGCCTAGCCTGGTTCCCTCCAGGTGTGCTGAACTGCACCTCCCATCATAATACTCCCAACACATCTGGAAAGGCGCCAGGTCGGGGAAGGCTGATTTACCCTGAAAAGGGCAGAGTCAGTCCCTACATTGGTAAGATGCACTGGTACATCCCACCCACTGCTGGGTCATTAACAAAGTGCAAAAACTCTACTGAGAAAGTGTTGCTAGCCTTGAGGAAGCTTTGGCTTTCCTCAAAATTCCTCCGATGGTTTGTCCAAGGAGAAGCCCAGACATTTATTTAACATCAGCAAGCTGCTACCATAATTTCTTCTACTCATTCTGCACCAACGTAAAGCAGCTACCAAAACTTTGATCACCACCCATTCCATCCTTGCTGCATATTCATGTCCCTCTGCAAAAGCCACAAGGAACACGGCCAAACCTAAAGGAATAAGGCCAAGCTGCAGTGAAAAACAAGTCCTTGCTTTTCCAAAATAAATAAATAAATAAATAAAGAGAGAGAGAGAGAGAGAGAGAGAGAGAGAACAAATCAACTCAAAACACATGCAAAAGATCATTGAGCAGTTTCCTGCTGAGATGGTAAGGTAGAGAAGGGCTCCTGCAGCACAAGACACCCAGATCACAAGTAACCAAGACAGCAAGGAAAGAAAGCTAATTTTACTTGTTTGTGGATACATGCTGGGATAGACAGCTGTGGTCAATTACTGCTAGGAAATGGCACAGAGGAAATAGACATGAGACAGAATTAAGCCATGTATGAACTCTAAATGTGAAAAAAGCAGCAGCGGACATTGTCGGTGAAGGACAAAAAAAAGCAAAACCAGAAACAGAAGGTAAAAGAATGTCCCCACACGACTACAGGAAACTGGCCAGAATTTACCTACAAATGCCAGCAGTCACTGTGAGCAAAGTGAACCAAGGGAAAAAAAGAAGTATCTTGTTTCTCAGAACTAGCCATAGTTCTAGAAGAAAAATAGTTGAGAAGTACTGGGAACAAATTGGGAAGGCAAGGAAGGGAAGACCGGGTGGGATAAAGGGCACAGAGAGGACCTTTTTTGTCCCTGCCCCCACCCCAGTTCCTCAGCTGGAGAGTGAGCATACCATGGTGTCCTCAAAGCCCTCTCTCCCAGAGGTTTCATGCAATCTGATAGGCCAAAGGACCTTGCCAAGACCAGCATAACATCCCAAGAGCAACTGGGATGTTACGTCAGGTCTGCTAAGAGTCCCCAGTGGGTTTCACAGAACCTAGTGAGAAAGGATCTCGGAGGAGGCCAGAGAATTCCCTGAGAAACAGGGCCAGGACTCCTTGGAGACCCCAGTCCCTATAATCGGCTTGGAGCCAAAGGGGTGAGAGATTATGTATTTATTAACATTTATATCCAGCACTCAGGGCGGTTAACGATAGTACACAAGATAAAATAAAAAAACTATAAAAACGAAACATAAAAAGCATATCAATAAAAAAAACACATCAGTAAAATTACCCAGAGGGCTCTGCATTGGACTTGGAGAATGCAGCCACATTTGTTAATCCACTTCAAATAGCAGGGACCTGTATGGGTCTGGACAGCAGGTTTCCAAAGCGCCAAAGCAGACTCCCAGTGCCCCCAGTTTGAGCCATCCAGAAGGGCCCTCGGCACCCTGGATTACATGCCTGCTTTCCATAAAGCACAACAGACTCTCAGCCCAACCCACCTCACAGGGTTGTTGTTGTGAGGATAAAATGGAGGAGGAGGAGGAGTATGTACGCCGCCTTGGGTTCCTTAAGGAGGAAAAAGGGCGAGATATAAATGTAATAAATAAACAAACAGTATTCTTCCTGAATTTCCAGTTTTGTCTCAGGTTTTCATACAGCCCAAGGTTCAAACCACAATGAGGAATCAGGACTGCATGTTGAAGGCACAAACGTACCTGTCAGAGAGTCTGGTGATGCAGGTTGCTTCCTCCTCACAGTCTGCAAGAGGAACTCTTCTTGGGGGGCAACAGGCAGTAAGGTTCCTCTTCTGGGCACAGAGCCAATTTGACAAGCCCATGTTACAAATACTTTTGGACTATTTTACCAGCATGAGAAATTATCCCAGTCATACTAATCAGCTGGCCGCAGAAATGCACAAGTCAGCTGGCTGGCAGAGAATGCTAAAGCCCACTATCCTAGTTGGAAAACTCCCCAGAGCAGAGGTAGAGTTTTCAGAGGGGGTGGGTCCATCCACTCAGATTGTATCTGGGAAGGGAGATGAGAGGGAGCAATGCACTCTCGACAAACCGCTTGGGAAGAAAGGGGCCAGAGGTGAAAACGGCTTCGCTAAGGTCACGTGAGCAATTTCACTCTCAGGAGTCCCTGTGTGCAGATAAAAATGCAGCCCCCCAAATGGTTTTAGACTATTCAGTTTTGGTAGACACACAACTAGGGCTGCTGCTAGTCCTGAAGGGTCATTCACGTGTTGTTGTTGTTGTTGTTGTTGTTGTTATAATCATTATCACTACTACAAAGACGAAGGGGGCGTTGGAAAATACGTATTTTGCCATTTTGGGAAGCTGCACAGCACATACCATCATCCCAACATGTCGTATGTGGGGCAAAATGAATGCCTTTAGAGCAGCCTTTCCCAACCTGGTGCCTTCCAGATGTGCTGGGCTACAACTCCAAGCACCAGGTTGGGGAAGGCTGCTTCAGAGGAACAGGCTACCCAGCCATTTCCTAACCCTTGGCAAGAGCGCTGCCGAGCCAGATCCCATCAGCAAAGTCAGGGATTTAGTTTGGTTTTTAATGTATTTCTGCCCCAATGTGTATCACTTCACATTTACTATGAACTTCCCTAAAGTGAGCTTCATGGCCAAGCAGAAATGTGAACTGATTGTCCCCAGCAGAAGCCCAATGTACTGCCCGGTGAACCACACTGGCTCATGGCTTAGTTTTTTAAATGGACTATTTAGAATGGCATGCCCTGCTCAAGTAGTACCCCATGTCACCATGCTATGGGAAGCAGAAGATGCTTATGCAAATGGATATGGGAGAGGCTGCTGCATCATAGGTTTAGCCTTCAGCTCCCTGTGTTGCATACCCAGGGTATGCTATTTTGGAGGTAAAATGGCTATTTTACCTCCAATATCAGAGGCGGCATGCCTATGTATACCAGTTCCTGGGGAACATGGGCAGGAGGGAGCTGTTGCACTCATGTCCTGCTTGTGGGTTTCCCCTGGGCATCTGGTTGGCTACTGTGTGAACAGAA
The DNA here is from genome assembly GCF_057233095.1 of Heloderma suspectum. NCBI lineage: Eukaryota > Metazoa > Chordata > Lepidosauria > Squamata > Helodermatidae > Heloderma > Heloderma suspectum. The sequence continues at coordinate 435,851,578 of NC_139458.1, forward strand.
TGCTGGACTAGATGGACTTTGGTCTGATACACCAAGGCTCTTCTCGTATGTTCTTAATTCTAGAGTTTACATGAAGATAAACTTCACATGCTGCTCCACAAGTACATATTACATTTGCCACACAGACTTCATGTTTCCAGTTTTCCATGGAAACTTCATGTTTCCAGGAAGAGCTACCATTGGGTATTCAATGTTTAGATTAGAATCACAGCTACCAGGGTATTTTTTATGCACTTCTGTTATTCTTAGCTCTTCTTACCTCATTAATTTGGTTTAACCTGTAACATGCCTCAACCCACATCCGTCTATAGCTTCCACAAATTATTTTTGTACCAAGAGCTGGAATTTAAGAACCTCTTAGTAAATAAATGCAAAGGCTTTTTGCTACAGAACATTCTAACAATACAACCTCTCCAATGAAATGTAAACCTCTTAACCCAAAACAGCTGCATTTCATGAAGTACTGCTGTTCCAAGACAAGCCCACCAGCAAGCGGTGTCAATTCCTTGTCAGTTAGTGTGCAGGGGAGGTCAGAGCGGGTAATTATGACAAGAGCAAGCCTACAAGAAAAATCAAGCCTCTGAAAGCACATAGAAGGCTACGAGGCATTCGCCTAAAACAAAACTCAACTAACAGTACAATCCTATGCATGTTTATTCTGAAGTAAGTCCTCGTATGCTCAATAGGACTCACTCCTAAGTAAGTGTGAACAGGACTGCAACGTCAAAGTGTAATTTTGTTTACTGAGCTCATTCCTAGAAAGCTGCCAACTAAGATGATAGAATTAATGCTGGAACACTTGATCAAAGTCTCTCTTCTTGATGGGGCAGCATCTGCCATCCAGGGCAATTGCAAATATTACCATACATTTTCTACCTATGTAACCAAAAGACACTGTCGGCCTACAAAAGGAACAGCCCAGGTAAGGCCACTTCACATCAGCGCTATTTATTAATGACACAAGGCATTATTTATTTCTGCATACCCACCCTTTCTTCAAACACCTCCAATGGATCTCTGAGAACTGGTTTGCTGGTTTGATCGCAGCCAGTAGAGGGAGCCCCGAACTGGCACTTGTGCTTTACACAGGACATTTCACACACATACACACCTGCAGCTGAAATGATGGAAAAGCCAAAGCTATTGGAACTAGTGAAAAACAACACCACCACCTGACTATTCTCTACAAAACTGTAGCAGTCTGGAGTCATTTCAAATATTGGCCCACAAGCCACTAATTTCCCCTCGTTTATTCAGAATTGAACCCATTTGCAGTGGATTACTTAGACCACTAAGCCACTCTCACCAGGAGGAGACTTCAATTCGCAATGATTTCTGAAAGATTTCACGTTGCACTTCAAAATGAGTCCCCCTCCTCCTCTGCTTTGTAATAAAACGACGCTACCTGCAGGTTTACCTGGCCAGACAACAGCCAAAGCTTCTGACTCCTACATCGCGTGCAAAATGATTAGCCATAGTAGACAAGACAGTTACATGCCTTCTCCCCCACTCCATCCCGGTCTGTTCCAGTCCTAACAAAACCTTAGTACCCAGATTGTCAGGCAAATGAGTCAGGTTGTCAAGAGATCAGGCCCCAAAGCCAAAAATCATCAAGAACCAGTGTCGAAGCAGCCAAATGTGGATACAATCACTGCATAAAAGCAAATTGAAACTACCATTTAAAATACTTTGCACTGGATTATTCCCTGTACTGCCAATTCCTCTGGCACATCAGAAGTTGCCACAGAAAGTAAATAAATATGGGTAGCGTCTTGTGCCCCAGTTACGTTTTTCTTGATGAGAGACCTTCCACGAGAAGGCACTGTTCGTGTGAACCTGTGCTCCCTCAAGGATAACATGCATGCAATCACTATGACTTCCACGATGGTGGTGGTACTTCTGGGAGCGATCACAGAACTGAAATCACAGTAGCATCTATAGCACACACACACACACCTGAAATCAGCAGCTTACAAATAACTTTATTCATTAAAGCGTTTACACACCGACTCTCGGTCCAAATTAACAAGGAAAATCAAATCAAAACCAGCTTCAAAGCAAAACAGCAGCAGCAGCAGCACTAGAAAAGACCAACCACAAACACTCAAACATTCACCCAGGTCAAACACACATCTAAAAAGCAGCATTTCAGCTTGGTGGCAGAACGGGAGGGAGTCGAGTGAGCCCCCTGGCTCCCAGAGGGAAGTATCCATTACTGCCACTGCGCTAGCAGTAGCGGCTGCTAGCACAATGGGGAAGTAGCACTTGGTAGCGCAACTGGAAACTACCCAAAAGGTCCACTGACTTCTCCCATTCCGGAAGTGATTGATGTCAGCCAAGGCCACAGTCTAAGTTCCTAAGACATCCCTACGTGAGCACAGCCCAGCTGCCAAATGGACAGCAGCACCATGGTCATGATATGAGTGCTGCCATGTGTAAACTAACCGTCGGGATCTAACTGACTGCCATCACGGAAGTCAGGAAGGCATTATGCCCCCCACATGCCAGACAGGCTAGCCTCTCCCTCTCCTTTCCTTCCTCCCCCTGACTTTATCACTTACATTACTCCACGAAGCCTCATGTACACAACAATGGCGCTATTTAATAGCAACAATTTGCCTCATATCCCAAAGTCAGGAAGCAGCAGAGGAACAGCTGTAGATTTAACACAGTTAAGGAAATGGCAAAGCATGGGAGCTAGGGTGCAAAATAATGAGAATCGCTGTGGTTGAAAAGCAGTGTACAAGTACTGCAAATACAATACTGACAAACAAAAAGTATTCTTCTAGAATCTGAAAAGAGCAAACGTTTCAGAATGAGGCTCCAGAAGAAATCTTGAATTAAAAATGCACCTGAGCATTTTTAAAACCTGAGTTTTACAAAACTGCTATTACTGTCAAGATTTTACAGGAGCCACAAACACTACTAAGCTTTTTGCAATTTTCTGTTCACTCAGTCATTGGTGGAATCATCCAAATGGGGAAGACCCACAACAGAGCGAGTTCCCTTTTCCTTTTGCTCTTAACATGCACCTTGGCTCCTCTCGCTCTACAGCCAAGACAGGCGCCCATATCGGGGCATCACAGTTCACATTTCCAGTATTTCTTCCCACCCTATTCTTTCCCCTCCCAAAAAATAAAGATCAGGAGTGCTTCAAAAAGTTGTTTAGGCAGATCTTGTGCAACAACATGTCTAACAGTTCACAGACTCTTTGTACCATCGTTTCACTGCCAGGACAATTTGGCTGGATGCAGCTGAACTCTGAATGAAGATAAACTGTACTTGCTGGAATGAAGAGACGTTACAGCTGAAAACAAAAGCAGGACTTTGCACAAATTTACTGAATGATGAGGCTTTCAGCACTGTGTAGCTGAGGATGAGGATGATGAGACTGCTAAAGAAAGAGGTCAAAAATGCCCCCCACCCCAGCTGATTGCAGTAAATACCAAGAGACATTAGTCATCACTCCCACACAGGATGCCTTGCTGAACGCTGCATTTCCCAGTCTAGGGCCTTTGGCTGTCATTATAACTCTTGAAACTGTCCATTTAATATTGATTTCATCCAACAGCAAAGACAGTCAACAATAATAAATTATTTGATTAAATCCTGGCAAAAGTGCAAGACAAGGCTCCAGCCCAAGGAAATATAATGGCACAAAACACTGGAGAGGCTACATTTATCTGGTTAAAGGTTAGGTCAATCGATTAACAGTGCAATCCTAAGCACATTTACTCAGAAGTCAGCCCCACTGAGTTCACTGGGTCTTACTCTGTTTAGGACTGCAGTTTTAAAACCTTTTGACCAAAGTGATCCAAATTAATTTGGCAGCAGTTTTTTTTAATGTTCATTATTTTTAATACGAGGGAATTATTATTTTTACATTCGAGGGAATGCCTCTTCAAAGATGGTGCCTGTTCTGATGTGTGCTCACATCAAGGAAATTTCAGGGGGGCAGCTGTGTTAGTCTGTTGCAGCAAAAACAACAGAGACTCTTGTGGCACCTTAAAGATTTATTATCTTTAAATGTAAAACTTATTCTGGCATAAGTTTTCATGGACTACAGCCCACTTCATCCGATGCATGGGCTATTGTAGAGTTTCCGGTTTATTTACAATGGATATTGGAGCAGGGGTTAGAATTGTAAGCAATGACATCAGAAGAATATTAAATGCAGAAAATAACTACCACATTATTCACAGTAGTCATTCACGGTGCAGTTGTTGCTGATAACACAACCAATCTAGAACTAGGTAAGCCAATTAACACATGTAATATGATAAAAATCCTCTATCCCAATTTAAGCTTCTGGCAATAGAACTAAACCTGTTGATGAATACTGACTCAGCAGTCCCTCACTCCACTGAAATTTCTTTGTTCCACAAGGGCTGCTTTAAGGTCAGTGATAGAATGTCCAGGGAAGCTGAAGTATTCTACCACTGGTTTTTGAATATGGCTTCTTCTTCTTCTTTTCTTCAGAAAGACGGCTTTTATCCATTTGCAAGTATATGTCAACTTAGGGTGAAATCCTATGTATGTTTAGACAGAAAAAAGGCCTACAACTCCCAGCGTTCCCCAGCCAACCATGCTGACTTGGGAATGCTGGCAGTTGTAAAACTTTTTACTGCTTAAACATGCACAGGATTGTGCCTTTAATCTAATCAACTAGAGCTCGTGTGATTCACTGAATTATATTTAACTGTATGACCGCCCTACAAAACAGACCAGTCAAAATCAGACAACCAGAGCAAACGTTTACCACACATGTGATTTTGAGTACTGTATCCGGTTCTGGGCACCACAATTTAAGAAGGATGCAGACAAACTGGAGAGGGTTCAGAGGAGGCAACAAAGATGATCAGGGGACTGGAAACAAAGCCCTATGAAGAGAGACTGAAAGAACTGGGCATGTTTAGCCTTGAGAAGAGAAGACTGAGGGGAGATAGGATAGCGCTCTTCAAGTCCTTGAAAGGTTGTCACAGAGAGGAAGGCCAGGATCTCTTCTCGATCATCCCAGAATGCAGGACACAGAAGAATGGGCTCAAGTGACAGGAAGCCAGATTCCGGCTGAACATCAGGAAAAATTTCCTGATTGTTAGAGCAACACACAATGGAACCAATTACCGAGGGAGGTGGTGGGCTCTCCCACACTGGAGGCATTCAAGATGAGGCTGGACAGCCATCTGTCGAGGATGCTCTGACTTGGATGCTGTCAAGGATGCTCTGCCTTGAGCAGGAGGTTCGACTCAATGGTCTTGTAGGCCCCTTCCAACCCTACTATTCTATGATTCTATGGTTTTAAACACAATTGTCCCAAACTCTGCTAAGCCACATCAAAGGTGGAAAGTAGTTTAGGATATGAGGGAGCCACAGCATTGCAAGGACATAATTCTGTTTTACCTTTTATGGACACCAACCTCCCACAACCAGGTGGCTGACTGAGAATGATGGGAGTTGTAGCCCAACACATCTGGATGGTGCCAGGTTGGGGAAGGTTGGTGTACACCATTGCTGGAGTCAAGGACATGCAAAAGTGCTGCTGGAGGTAGCAATCTTTTATAAAGAGAAGTTCGGTGGTCAAGATTGGCCTTTTCCCTTAATTTCAAGCGCGGTTTCCTGGCTACGAGGTTGGAGCCCTGTCTTTGACCTCGTATCCAGGAAACCGAAAAATCCTATGTCCCCCAGCCATGTCCAGGAGGCATTGGATTGCTCTCTAAGGGAGCGATCCTATGGCCACTATACCCTGTCTAGAGGGCCATAGGATTGTTCGGTTTCTGACTGCTCCCAGAAACTCCCCTCCCCACTCCCTCCCCCACTGCCTCATAACCAGCATGGTTTTCTCTGCACCGGCGATGTCTCTGCACTCAGAAACGAGTGCAGAGACAGGGAGGAAAGGGGCGGTCCCAGGGGCGGGGACGGGAGGAAACCGCGGAAGCTGCTTTATGCAGCTTCCTATCAGGCCTCTAGGCCCCTTCCCTCTCCCTCCCCAAACCTGCGCCTAGATGGGTGAAATCGCCTGTCTAGGCAAAATGTGGGGTGGCCAAAACATGGAGGAGAGGGTCCCCTCTGCGCTTCAGCCACCCTGCATAGGATAGTCAGCAGCCTCCGATTTCGGAGGCTGGGGATTATCCAGATAGGATTGAACCCTAAGCCTCTTACAATGCCCTTTGATTCTGTGTCATGGCACAGCTAGGGCCGGATGGACCTCCAGGCAGAGGTCCGGGGTCCCCACAGCCCCGGGGCTGGTTGGCCACTGCGTGAACAGAATGCTGGACTAGATGGACCCTTGGTCTGACCCAGCATCAGGGCTCTTCTTACATTCTTGTCAAAAAAAAGTCAAATATATAATTTTTATAGATTGACCATTACTTTCAGAGCCAAGGAATGAGGGCAGCAGGAGATGGGAACATATGTCTAAATACTGAAACACAGAGCTATGCTCACAGCCCTTTTTTCATAAGAGCCATTGTGGTGGCTAGACTGTTAGACTAGGATCAAGGGGACCCAGGTTCAAATCCTCACTCAGCCATGAAGCTCATCAGGTGACCTTAGGTCTGTCACCATCTCTCAGCCTAACCTACACCACAAGGCTGTTGAGAGAATTACATGCTGGGTGGGGACAATGGGAGTTGTAGTCCAACATGGTTCAAAGGAGGGCAACAAAGATGATCAGGGGACTGGAAACAAAGCCCTATGAGGAGAGACTGAAAGAACTGGGCATGTTTAGCCTTGAGAAGACTGAGGGGAGATATGATAGCACTCTTCAAGTACTTGAAAGGTTGTCACAGAGAAGAAGGCCAGGATCTCTTCTCAGTCATCCCAGAGTACAGGACACAGAAGAATGGGCTCAAGTTATGGGAAGCCAGATTCCGGCTGAACATCAGGAGAAACTTCCTGACTGTTACAGCAATACGACAATGGAACCAATTACCTAGGGAGGTGGTGGGCTCTCCCACACTGGAGGCGCTCAAGACGAGGCTGGACAGCCATCTGTCAGGGATGCTCTGACTTGGATTCCTGCATTGAGCAGGGGGTTGGACTCGATAGCCTTGTAGGCCCCTTCCAACACTACGATTCTATGCTGGTTGGGGAAGGCTGGTTTATACTACCCTGAACTCCTTGGAGAAATAGCAGTCTAAAAATATAATCAATCAGCACATAGGATCAGAACTTTCCAAATGTGAAACCAGAGATGTGGGTCAATGCTTTTGGGAGCCTATCGTGAGACTTTTGTTATGTTTAAATCAGCAGGATATACTTAATAGCAGTGTGTTTGTGCTGCAGTTAAAACTGGCCATAACAAACATAGGAAACTACCTTTTACCAAGTCGGAGTATTTATCCATCTAGCCCAATATTGTTTACTCCGACTGGCAGCAACTCTCCAAAGTCTCAGGTACAGGTCCTTCCCATCCCCCGCTACTTGAATCCCTTTTAATTGAAAACTAACAAACAGACAGAATCTGGGACATTACACATGCAAAGCGCTCTATACCACTGATCATCCAAGTACACACGTTTAGTAATGCTCTTACACCTATGTTCAAGCAGCTTCATTGGCTCCCAGTTTGTTTCAAGGAAGAATTCAAAGGGTTGTATCCAATGTTGGTCTAACTTAAGTCCATTTCATTTCAATGGGTCTAATCGAAGTGGAACTAACATTGGATACAAACCAAAGTGCTGGTTTTGACCATAAAAGCCCTAAACGTTAAGGGTTCTACTCGTAAAGGCAGCCTAAAACTCATTTTAAATAAATAAATATAAATAAAACAGTGGGCACATGAAGGTCCATCTGTTCCCATGTGAACCTGGCTGGCAGCCAATAATCAGAGACCTTTCTTTGAGTACCTTCTCTCTACAGGGGTTAGGTGGGTAGCTACTACAGTACCAGGGAAAGAAAGGACCTTTGCTGAGCACCTCCCTTCCAAGGGAGATCAACATGACACTTTTAATATTATCCTTTAGGCAACAGGCAAAGTCTGTCCCATTTGCTCAGACTTTGGTGAGTAAACTGATTTGTTGTATTTGCTGTTTTGTTTCGTTTGCTCAAGTTGGTTTGCACACTAGTTAATATAACTCTGTGTTCTACCACAGTCAGAAGTACCTGTGGTGCGAATGAGACAGGGCCTTCTCCATGAACCCGGAATGTGGAACTCCCTGCCCCAAGAGATTCATCTTCCTCCCTGCCCTGAGAGAGTCTTCCCCTGGCATCTGAAGTCCCCCAATATGATTTTATTTTGTCCACCATGTTGTTTATGTTGATGTTTTCTATTGTTTTTTTAATGGACGTTGCTGCAATTTTAATATTAGCAAGCACTCCTTTTGAGAATCTCTTTTTAGATACAGAGCGTTGTATAAATTCTGCAAATAAAATAAGGTCCTTCTCAGTTGCCCGCCACCAAGGGCCGGCAAGTACAAAGGAGAGGGCATTTTCAGTGGTGGCCCCGCAATGTCCGGAATCAGTTTCCATCAGGGGTTCATCAGATCTTCCAGAAGGCTCTGTTTTCGCTGGCCTTCCTATAATGCGTGGGCTACAGGCTTTATTGGTGCAATGTTTTATAGTGTGTTATTGTGTATTTGTTTACTGCCTATGTGTGTACTTTTGAATGTGTGCGTGTGTGTGTGTGTGTGTGTGTGTATATATATATATATATATATATATCTTGCACACCGCCTTGATAGAGTTCTACACTCAAAGGCAGCCTAAAAATAATTTTAAATCAGTCAAATAATTGGCAGAGGTGAACATGATAACAGTAAACGGTTTAATATGTAAGGCACAGAACTTACGTGTCAGTGATCCAAGGGGAAGGAGGCGAGGGAAGCAGGGGAAATGGAGGCTTAATAGATGCCTTGCACCGTCAACTGTGTAAGTGGGTGGGTGGGAGGGAGGGGGGGTCTTTTATTGTTTAACCCCTTTTCAAAAAACATTTCAATAAAGAAGACCACAGCAGCAACACTGACGCGCGACCCCTGCGCCGGTAACGTCAACCACGGAGACCCCCCAGTCCCACAGGGGATGCTTCCCCCCCCCAACTTCAGAGGTAGGGTCCCTGGCCTCACGGTGCCCCCCCTTCTCCACCAGCCCCCCAGTTCCTCGGGGGCCCCCAGAGTCCCAAGCACCCGCCCCCCAGTCTCCCATTCCGGAGCGACCTTAAAGGGGAGGGGGCTGCCTTCCCTCAGACTGTACCATTCCGCAGGAAAGGGGGGAAGCCCCCCCAAAGCCTGCGTCCAAAAGGTCGCCTATTTGCGCATAAACACACCCCCTTCCTCGCGCGTGGTACGACCCACCTCCCCCCCACTTACCTCCTGAGTTTGACCCTCCCGCCCGGCGGGCGCCGCAGCCTCCAGTCGGTCGCTCCCGGGGTCGGCAGACAGCCACCATTCGGAGAGGGAGGGGGGAGAAAGGCGGCGGAGCGGGCGCCCGCTGTCTTCGCCTCCGTCCGATCCTCGTTTCCTCCGTTCCCCCCCTCGAGGTTGGCGGCGGATGGTTCGCTCCACGGGGCGAGCGGTCCAACCCGCAGAGCCCTCCCAGCGCCTCACCTCTCGCTTTCTCTACTTCACCTCGCCCGCCGCCGGTTCTTTCAACGCGTCTTCGGTCATTTCCGAAAGGAGTCGGCGGAAAGGGCCGAGGGCGGCGCGGGAAGGGACGAAGACGAACGAAGATTCCCGAAACGGAGGGAGGGGGAGGAAAGGGGAGAACCACAGGCCGGCAGAAGAAACGCGAGAGAGGAGACGACTCGGGGGAGGTTCGGAAGCAGACGGAAAGTGCCGACTCTCTCTCCGATGCGAGCCCCCCCGCTCCTAAATTCTACGCATGCGCAATCGGCGAGAGTAGCTTTCCCGCCCAAACTAGCGTTCGCCTCTAGTCAAGTTATATGCTATATTTATTTTGTCATTATTTTAGGAGTTACTTGGTTCAAGCCAATCATTGATATATTTTATATTTGGATTTAAACTTGAGGCAAACTTTGAGAATTTGTAAAAAAAAATATGTATTTTTTAATTAAAAGTAATGTCATTTCCCCCCTTCGTGGATCGCTGCCTTGTTGTGGCGAAGGGGCTTGCGGCACTCAGTGGAGCCATAAGCTATGCCGTGCGGGGCCACCCAAGACGGACAGGTCATGGCGGAGAGTTCTGACAAAATGTGGTCCACTGGAGCAGGAAATGGCAACCCACTCCAGTATTCTTGCCAAGAAAACCCCATGGAATGTATAGGCTAAAAGAGATGACGCCGGAAGATGAGCCCCTCAGGTCGGAAGGTGTCCAATATACTACTGGGGAAGAGCAGAGGGAATTTCCAAGTAGCGCCAGAAAGAGTGAAGCGGCTGGGCCAGAGCCGAAAGGACACTCAGCTGTGGATGTGTCTGGTGGTGAAAAGAAAATCCGATCCTGTAAAGAACAATATTGTTTAGGAACCTGGAATGTCAGATCAAAGAATCAAGGTAAGCTGGAGGTGGTCAAATGTGAGATGGCAAGACTGAACATCGACATCTTGGGAATCAGCGAACTAAAATGGACAGGCATGGGCGAATTTAATTCAGGTGACCATCATATCTACTATTGTGGGCAAGAATCCCTTAGAAGAAATGGAGTAGCACTCATAGTCAACAAAAGGGTGGGAAAAGCAGTACTGGGGTACAATCTTAAAAATGATAGAATGATCTCAGTACGAATCCAAGGCAAACCATTCAACATCACAGTAATTCAAGTCTATGCCCCAACCACTGAGGCCGAAGAAGCTGAGGTTGATCGGTTCTATGAAGACCTACAACACCTTCGAGAACTAACACCAAAAGAAGATGTCCTCTTCATCATAGGGGATTGGAATGCTAAAGTAGGAAGTCAAGAAATCACCGGGATAACAGGCAGGCATGGCCTTGGTGTACAAAATGAAGCAGGACAAAAGCTAATAGAGTCTTGCCAAGAGAACACGCTGACCATAGCAAACACTCTTTTCCAACAGCACAAGAGGCGACTCTACACATGGACATCACCAGATGGTCAATATCGAAATCAGATTGATTATGTCCTTTGCAGCCAAAGATGGAGAAGCTCTATACTAGGGGTCTCAGAGAATTTCTCGCCGAAACTTCGGGGGGCCAAGTGCCAACGTATTCGGACCCCCGAAGTACTTTCGGGGAGAAATTCTCCGCACGCCCCCCGCACCACCCCCCGGGATGGGACTTACCTTTCCCGAATGTCGCTCCCGGTGGCGGGTCGCAGCGGCGGTTCGGCAGGGCTTCGGCGGGGGCGGCGCTGCCGCCACCATTCCAAGAAAAGTAAAAAAAAAAAAAAAACGCCCCCGTGATAGGCTACGTGACGATTAGCGTAGCCTATCACGGCTAGATCTGCAAAGTCAGCCGTGATAGGCTACGTAAATCGTCACGTAGCCTATCACGGGTGACTTAAAAAAAAAAAAAAGTGCGTACAGCTAATGGCGGCCCCCATAGGGAGCCGCGATTCGCGTTCCTTATTTGGTTGCTGTAGTCTACGTAAAGATTACGTAGACTACGGCGAAAATACGGGCAACGCTATTTGCGTTGCCCTTATTTTTGCCGTAGTCTACGTAAATCTTTACGTAGACTACAGCAACCAAATAAGGAACGCGAATGGCGGCTCCCTATGGGGGCCGCCATTAGCCGTACGTGCTTTTTTTTTTTTTTAAGTCATCCGTGGTAGGCTACGTAACGATTAATGTAGCCTATCACGGCTGACTTTGCAGATCTAGCCGTGATAGGCTACGCTAATCGTCATGTAGCCTATCACGGGGCGTTTTTGTTTTTTGTTTTAGTTTTCTGTGGAAGTTTGCGGCTGGGGAGACGGGGCGCTTCTCCCCGGCCTGAATTTCAGCCGGGGGCGAGGCAGGAAGCCTCCCCCCCGCCCTGAATTTCAGCCGGGCGAGGCGGGAAGACACCCCCCACTCGCATGAATTTCGGGGGGGAGAAGCGAAGCGCCTCCCCCCCACCGCAAAAAAAGCTGCGGGACAAGGTAAGTCCCTTTCGTACATCCCTACTCTATACAGTCAGTAAAAACAAGACTTGGAGCTGACTGGCTCAGATCATGAGGTTCTTATTGAGGAAAACAATAGAATTTATTTATTTATTCATTTCTATACCGCCCAATAGCCGAAGCTCTCTAGAATGGGAAAGACTAGAAATCTTTTCAAGAAAATCAGAGATATCAAGGGAACATTTTGTGCAAAGACGGGCATGATAAAGGACAAAAAAAGCAGGGACCTAACAGAAGCAGATGAGATTAAGAAGAGGTGGAAAGAATACACAGAAGAACTATACAGGAAAGATCTGAATGTCCCTGATAGCCATGATAGTGCGGTCACTGAACTTGAGCCGAACATCCTAGACAGTGAAGTCAACTGGGCCTTAGGAAGCATTATTAACAACAAAGCTAGCAGAGATGACAGTATTCCAGCTGAGCTATTTAAAATCCTAAAAGATGATGCTGTTGAAGTGCTGCATTCAATATGCCAACACATTTGGAACACTCAACAGTGGCCACAAGACTGGAAAAGGTCAGTTTACATCCCAATTCTAAAGAAGGGCAATGCCAAGGAGTGTTCAAACTACCGTACAATTGCGCTCATTTCACATGCCAGCAAGGTGATGCTCAAAATCCTACAAGCTAGGCTTCAGCAGTATGTGAACCGAAAACTACCGGAAGTACAAGCTGGGTTTCGAAGAGGCAGAGCAAATCGCCAACATTCGCTGCATCATGGAGAAAGCAAGAGAATTCCAGAAAAACGTCTATTTCTGCTTCATTGACTACGCTAAAGCCTTTGATTGTGTGGATCACAACAAACTGTGGCAAATTCTTAAAGAGATGGGAGTACCAGACCACCTTACCTGTCTCCTGAGAAACCTGTACGAGGGTCAAGAAGCAACAGTAAGAACCAGACATGGAAAAACCGAGTGGTTCAAAATTGGGAAAGGAGTACGACAAGGCTGTATATTGTCGCCCTGCATATTTATTTTATATGCAGGGTAAATCATGAGAAACGCCAGGTTGGATGAATCACAGGTCGAAATTAAGATTGCCGGGAGAATTATCAAGAACCTCAGATACGCAGACGATACCACCATAACGGCACGAAGCAAAGAGGATCTAAAGAGCCTCTTGTTCAGGGTGAAAGTGGAGAGTGCAAAAGCTGGTTTGAAACTCAACATTAAAAAAACGAAGATCATGGCATCTGGCCCCATCACTTCCTGGCATATAGAAGGGGAAGATATCTGGGACCACGGGCTATACTCTGGGACCACGGCCTATACTTCCTGGAAGATGGGCTGTTGGCAAGGGACGGGTTGCACCTCACAAAGGATGGGAAGAATGTGTTTGGCCACAGCATGAAGAACTTCATCAGGAGGGCTTTAAACTGAATCCTACGGGGAAGGGAGATGTAATGTTGGGGGTAACAATGGACGTAGGCGCATGCACTGCAACGGAGAGAACAGCTCTGATAGCGCCCAATAATAGTCTTCAGACACATGTAGGAAGAAAGCCAGACTATGAAGCACATGGTCTTCGATGTCTATATACTAATGCCCAGAGTATGGGAAACGAACAGACGAACTTGAACTCTTAATACAGGAGGGAAATTATGACTTGATAGGTATAACTGAGACTTGGTGGGATGACTCCTATGACTGGAATACAGCAATTGAAGGATATAACTTGTTCAAAAAGAACAGGAGGAACAGAAAGGGAGGTGGGGTTGCACTGTATGTGAAAAATACATATCTCTGCACAGAAATACAGGAGGAGGAGCTTGGTAGCCCCATCGAGAGCATCTGGATCAAAATAAATGGAGCAAAGAATAAAAGAAACCTGGTGGTCGGAGTCTACTACCGGCCACCCAATCAAGGAGAAGACCAGGATGAAACTTTTGAAAAGCAAATAGCCAGTGTTTTAAGGAAGCATGATTTAGTAGTAATGGGGGACTTCAATTTCCCCGATATTTGTTGGGAGACAAATTCTGCAAAACATGGCCCCTCCAGGAAATTCCTGACTTGTGTGGCGGATAACTTCCTCCTACAGAAAGTAGAGGAAGGAACTAGAGGATCGGCTGTCCTTGACTTGATCCTAACCAACAGAGATGACTTAGTGGATAAAGTAGCAGTTACAGGAACTCTGGGGGAAAGCGACCATGTTGCACTTGAGTTCTTGGTTCTAAGGGAAGCAAAAGCCGAGTGTAGTCAAACGCGTACCCTAGATTTTAGGAAAGCTGATTTTAATAAACTCAGAACAATGATCAGGAAGGTCCCATGGCAAGCGATGCTAACGAGAAAAGGAGTCCAAGATGGGTGGGAGCTTTTAAAAAAGGAAATTCTCAAGGCACAATCACAAACAATTCCAACAAAAAGAAAAGGTGGAAGACAACAGATTAAGCCAATGTGGCTTCACAAAAAGCTTAGGGATGACCTGAAAACAAAAAAGGACACATACAGGAAGTGGAAAGAAGGCCAAGTAACAAAGGAAGAGTACAGGCAGGTAGCACGAAATTGCAGGGATGGCGTCAGGAAGGCTAAAGCTGAGAACGAGCTGAGGTTAGCGAGGGATGCTAAAAACAACAAAAAGGCTTTCTTCAGCTATGTGCATAGTAAAAGGCAGAGGAAAGAAATGGTTGTTCAGCTATTAAATAAGGATGGCAAAACGATAACAGATGACAAAGAAAAGGCAGAGGTGCTCAATCCCTACTTTGGCTCAGTCTTGTCCCAAAAGAGGGTCTATGACCCCCCTGGCAAAGGCGAAGTGCAGGCTGAAGGGGCAGGATTGCAGCTTGAGATCGATAGGCATATGGTCAAGGAACACCTCATTACTTTGAATGAGTTCAAATCTCCAGGGCCAGATGAACTGCATCCTAGAGTCATAAAGGAACTGGCAGAAGAACTCTCAGAACCGCTGTCTATTCTCTTTGAGAAATCATGGAGGACGGGGGAAGTGCCAAATGACTGGAGGAGGGCTAATGTGGTCCCTATCTTCAAAAAGGGTAAAAAGGAGGAACCTGGGAACTACAGACCAGTCAGTCTGACATCAATCCCTGGGAAAATTCTGGAGCAGATCATAAAGCAATCCATCTGGAAGCACCTTGACAACAATGCAGTGATTACTTGAAGCCAACATGGATTTGTCAAAAACAAGTCCTGCCAGACAAATCTGATCAAGTAACCTCCCTTGTAGACTGGGGGAATGCTGTAGACATCATATACCTCGACTTCAGCAAAGCTTTCGACAAAGTGCCCCATGATATCCTGATGAGCAAACTAGCTCCAAGTGGGCTAGATGAAACAACGATCTGGTGGATCCACAGTTGGCTACAGAATCGGACTCCAAGAGTGCTTATCAATGGGACCTTCTCAAACTGGGGAGAGGTAACGAGTGGGGTACCGCAGGGCTCAGTCCTGGGCCCAGTGCTCTTCAACATTTATATTAATGACTTAGAGGGGGAGGTGCAGGGAATGCTGATCAAATTTGCAGATGACACAAAATTGGGCGGGATAGCTAATACTTTGGAAGACAGAAACAAAATTCCAAGTGGTCTTGATAGACAGGAGCGCTGGGCAAAAAACAACAGAATGACATTTAATAGGGATAAATGCCAAGTTCTGCACCTAGGAAAAAGAAACCAAATGCACAGTTACAAGTTGGGGGATACGTGGCTCAACAACACTACAAGTGAGAAAGATCTTAGAATTGTTGTCAATCACAAGGTGAATATGAGCCAACAGTGTGATGTGGCTGCAAAAAAGGCAAATGCTATTTTGGGCTGCATTCATAGAAGCATCGCTTCCAAATACCGGGAAGTACTAGTTCCCCTCTACTCAGCATCGGTTAGGCCTCATCTGGAGTACTGTGTCCAGTTCTGGGCACCACACTTTAAGAAGAATGCAGACAAACTGGAGAGGGTTCAGAGGAGGGCAACAAAGATGATCAGAGGACTGGAAACAAAGCCCTATGAAGAGAGACTGAAAGAACTCGGCATGTTTAGCCTTGAGAAGACTGAGGGGAGATATGATAGCACTCTTCAAGTACTTGAAAGGTTGTCACAGAGAAGAAGGCCAGGATCTCTTCTTGATCATCCCAGAGTGCAGGACACGGAAGAATGGGCTCAAGTGACAGGAAGCCAGATTCCAGCTGAACATCAGGAAAAACTTCCTGACTGTTAAAGCAATACGACAATGGAACTAATGACCTAGGGAGGTGGTGGGCTCTCCCACACTGGAGGCATTCAAGATGAGGCTGGACAGCCATCTGTCAGGGATGCTCTGACTTGGATTCCTGCATTGACCAGGGGGTTGGACTCGATGGCCTTGTAGGCCCCTTCCAACCCTACTACTCTATGATTCTAAGAAATGGAAGCAGTGACAGATTTTATTTTCTTGGGCTCCAGGATCACTGCAGACGTTGATTGTAGCCATGAAATTAAAAGACGCTTGTTCCTTGGGAGGAAAGCTATGGCACACCTAGACAGCATAGTAAGAAGCAGAGACGTCACCTTGCCGACAAAGGTTCGTATAATCAAAGCTATGGTTTTCCCAGTAGCAACATATGGCTGTGAGAGCTGGACTATAAGGAAGGCTGAGCGCCAAAGAATTGATGCTTTCTAATTGTGGTGCTGGAGAAGACTCTTACGAGTCCCCTGGACTGCAGGGAGGTCAAATCAGTCAATGCTAAAGGAAATCAACCCTGACTGCTCATTGGAAGGACAGATACTGAAGCTGAAGCTCCAATATTTTGGCCACCTAATGCGAAGAGAAAACTCCCTGGAAAAGACCCTGATGCTGGGAAAGATTGAAGGCAAAAGAAGTGGATGGCAGAGGATGAGATGGCTAGATAGCATCACCGATGCAATGAATATGAACTTGCTATGGTCCATGGGGTCACGAAGAGTCGGACATGACTTAATGACTGAACAACAACAACAATGTCGTTTTCATACACAATCTGGTGAGCCCAGGAGCCTCCTGTGGATGTTTTTCCCCCATTTTCCTTCCCATCAGGGTCATTTGGCTTTATTTCCTTTGCCTCATAGAGATATGGAAGCACAGTGAAAACTTGCTACCTTCTATCTAAAATGCTAATCTAATGGGCCTGAAGAGTGATCTTTATGTCATATTTTCCAAGATTTTACACCAGCCATCCCCCAAAATGACACCTCTTACAGAAAACGACATTTGATTTGTGCCAGTCCTATGAGGCAAGTGTTAATTGGCCCACTGCATGGCCATTAAGAGGCAACAGTCAATTCTTAAAGCTGCAATCCTATGCACCAGCTTTCCCCCACCTGCTGCACTCCAGGTGTGTTGTGCTACAACTCCTAGCATGCCTGGGCACCTGGGAGCTGTAGTCCAGCACATCTGGAGGACACCAGGTGGGGGAAGGCTGCTTACCTGGGAGTAATTCCCATTGATTGAACACCAAGTAAGCATGCACAGGAGCGTGCTGCTGTTAGCACATTTGTAACGCCACGAAGGGGGGAGATGTCATTTGGCTTTTCTGCCTCAAATACACAAACAACTTAGGCTATTCCATAAAAGGTACTTCCGCCAGAAACACCAAAGCAGATTGCCAGTCTTCAATCGAAGGGGGGGGGGGGGACCAGCCACCAATGGCTCCCATCTTTAAAATGTCAAAACATCTTCACTAGCATCTATAGCGCATATATGCATAAAGCACATATCGGGGGTGATTTAAACATGACTAGTCACTTGGACTCCCGTGTAGGTGTTCGAGACACCAGCATCACATTTAAAATGCTCTGACTCTGTGCACTGATCTATATGACATACATACATACATACATATATACAGTTCCAAATACACATGGGCACAGGGTAAAAGTTGTCTTGGGATGGGGGAATCATCCCTCAGTGATAGTGCACTTGCTATGCATGCAGAAGGTGCCGAGTTAAATCTCCAGGTAAAAATAAAGAAACGGTAGCAGGTGATGCAAAAGACCTTTCTCCATCCGAGACCTTCGAGCAGCCTTCCCCAACCTGGTGCCCTCCAGTTGTGTTGGACTACAGCTCCCAGCATGCCCCAGCCAGCCTTAGAAAGCCACTGTCAGTCAGTAGCCAACACTGGGCTAGATGGACAAAATATATTGATATAAAAGCAGCTCTGTATATTCCTGTGACACCTGTCCATTTTTCACCTGGACAGTCTAGGAATCAAAGATCTATGTCCTGAGCAACTTTTGCGCCAGGCTCCCAAAATCCAGACAGGGCTGGGGAGAAAGGAGCAGATACTCTCCCACACCCCCTCTGCCCAGCCTTACTTGACCCATTCCAACAGGTCTCATACACTGCTCAGCTCCACTTGGGAGCCTGAGAAAGGGAAGAGAGAGAGCCTGATTGCTGGAGAAGAAGGGACTCGTCAAGGCAGTGATTCCACCTCATGCTTCTCACCCCAGAACTGACTTGGCTCAACTAAATATCCTCACGTTGCACCGCTTGGAGAAAAAGATGAACCATTCCAGCACAAGTCCACAGACAGTCAAATGACAGCAGAAGAGTGCAGAGAAGGGTAGGAGGCACTGGCCAAACAAATCCACTCCTTTCTCCAGCCATGTCTGTCTCCCCACTAGGGCCAGATGATGGTTAAGGTCATAAGAGACCAAGGGTCCATCCAGTCCAGAATTTTGTTTGCAAAAATAGCTTCATAGATGGTTCCAGAAAGGTCCCAAGCAGGATATGAAGATATCCTTCCCTGCTTGTCCCTAGCATCTGGTACTCAAAAGTTCACTACTTCTGAACATGGGGGTTCCATCTAGATATCCTAGCTAGTAGCTCCTCATACATCATCGATATCTAATCCCCCTTTTCAAAGTAATCTAAACTATTGTTTTATGCATTCCTTTCAAGAGATCATTCAGTTTCCCCAATCACATCAAAGATGACCAGCTCCCCTCCTCCTCATAGCTGATTTGCACAGTTAAGAATGTCTCCAGAATTTGCATTTAATCTTATAGAACCAGTCATAGGGATAAAAGTGGCACCAATCCCCTACAAAATTTGCTTCTGTAAAACAGTTATGTCTATGATCATCACAACTGAAAAACTTTCTGAAAATAGGTGAAGGAAGCATTGGTAGAAATGATTCTGTACCAAACCTTCACGAGGGTCTACAGTATATGTCATTTCCTTGTCAATAGTTATCTGGAGTTTGTCTTCCTCAAAATGGACAATATCTCAGCAAATGAGAGCCAGTGTAGTGTAGTGGTGAGAGTGATGGACTGGGAGCTGGGAGATCCGGGGTCTAGTCCCCACTCGGCCATGGCAGCTCACTGGGTGACTTTGGGCCAGTCACAGACTCTCAGCCTAACCTACCTCACAGGGTTGTTGTTGTGAGGATAAAACAGAGAGGAGGAGGATAATGTAAGCTGCCTTGGGTTTCTTGCAAGAGGAAAAAAGGTGGGATATAAATGCAATCAATCAATCAATTGCTTTGCTTTTACTATATCAAACCAAGATACCAGAACACATTTAAGTTTTGATATGTCTTGTGGTTACTTCCATGACTTAGGGCGCAATCCTATCCAGACAGGTGGCCGCCTCCGAACTTGGAGGCGACCGCCTATCCAAGGCAGAGCAGGAGAAGCACGGAGGGGATCGTTCCCTCCACGCTTCTCCTGCCCTGCATTTTCAGCTAGACAGCCAATTGTGGCTGTCTAGCCGCGGAAGGGCTGAGCAGGGGAGGAGGCTGTGTACAGGCATTTCTGCCCTCCCTGCCCCAGAACACCCCCAGACATGCCCCTTTTCGGCCACTCCGTGCTCCACTTATGAGCACAGAGGATGGGGCTGTTCTGCACTGCCTCAGAGGCAGCGTGGAAGTGGGGGGAGGTCAACTCCCCAGGAACCAACCTCGGAGCGCGGGCTCCCAGGTTGGTTCCCGGAAAACAAGATATCCTATGGCCGTCTAGCCACTGTCTAGCGGCCATAGGATTGCTCCCTAAGCAAGCCAGAAACCAGCAGTTTCAAACAAAAAGATGTATTTGAAGTCAAATGAAAACTTCATGGAATATAGTTCGTGAAATTCTTTAACCTGGCACTTTTTCTTTTTTAATTAAGAAGTTGTGAATTTTAGTGGTTGGAGGCATGATCCATCACCCTCCTTGTAACAAAACAAAAAAAGAATGAGGGGGAGAGTACATAGCCAACACATATAGGGTGGAATCCAACTAAAGTCCTACTTAGAGTAGACCCATTGACTAATGTGAGTCTCATTCATTTCAAATGGGTCTGCTCTAAGTAGGACTTTAGTTGGATTCTACCCATAGATAGGAAACTAGGAGTGAAGTAAGGCTACAGTTCGAGGGAGAAGCTTGAAAAGGATTGCCAATTCCCACCTTCCCACAATCGCACTGTCATTCACCCTGTAGGTCACATTCACCCAGCTCCTCTCTGCTACTGAGCCAGACACATTAGAAGCACCCTACTGGATCAGACCAAAGGCCTATCCTGTTTCCAACCAGATCCGTCTTGGGAAGCCCCCACAAGAAAGGCATGAGAGGAACAGCCCTCTCCCACTATTCCCCAGCAACTACTGAAGGTAGCTATCCTGTCTAGCATCCATTGATAGCCTCTCCTCCATGAATTTGTCCAGTCCCATTTTAAAGCCATCTAAGCTAGCAGCCGACATCACATCTTGTGACAGCTAATTCCATAGGTTAACTACACACTGTGTGAAAAAGTAGTTTTTGCATTTCAATTCTCTCCGACTGCAACAGTTTACATTCCTCTGCCCCCCCCCCCGCACATGTATATAAATCTGCCAATTTGATTTGCATCAGATGAAGGGGACAGTGTCCATGAAAGTGTAAGCTAGAATACATTTCTCAGACTTTAAGGTGCCACAAGACTCTTCGTTGTTTTATCTCTCCAATCAGATTCACTGGGTGACTCCTGGTTGTAGAATTATCCACACCGTGTATAATTTTACAACTTCCATTATGCACCCCCTTACTCGCCTTTTTGCTAAACTAAAATGCTCCAGACACTGTAACCTGACTTCAGGCAAGGAAGAGGAGGACATTTCCTGCAGTGGACAACTTCTCTTTTTTTCAGCCTACATCCTTCCCCACACGCACCTTTAATCCTGCCTTTCCGGTGTCTGTATATCCAGGAAAACTTGGAGCCACGAAGGTGGCAAGAGCCTTTTTCATGTCAGCCTTCACTAGTAAGTGCTTTTCAGCAACCTCTGCATAGCTGTCATCACATTAAGTTCAACCCGGAGGAACAGAGTCTCGAGAAAGCATACAGGACTCCTGTGCTATATTGAATCTGGCAAGCCTATTATTATACCGCTATTAAAAGGGATTAGGGGGAAAAAAGGCCTCAACTGAAACCAGGGTGGAACTCCCCCTCCACTGGAAAGCCCAAGGCTGCATACGCAAGGGCAGTCAGCAGGGACTACTTCCGTGTAACACCCTTCAAACACCATGTTGTACTCACGGAGTGGTTACAGAATGGATTTTACCACATCCTTTCAACACAGGCTTACAGAAGAAGTGGGTGTTTCCAAACCATTTAGAAATGTGGGGCACTTTCATTCCAGTGGTAACCGGCAGGGGGAGATATGGTGGTGCGAGTCAGAGAGGGCACAAAAGGGGTGAGACTATTACGTTCTGGGGCCCCTTTCAATCCTCTCCCCTTCCTTGGTAGTCCAAGTAGTCCTGCCCACTTGCCCTCAGGCCACATGATGCTATTACGGATCGCCTCACCCCTTATGTCCCTGTCTTGTTTTTTGTGATAGTACTTGTAATAGGGCATTTAGTGTTGCAGCACCCACCCTCTGGGATGCATTCCCTATTAACATCAGGCAGGCACCTACAGTTTCAACTTTCAGGCACCCGCTTAAGACCTACCTCTTGAAGCAAGCCTTCCCTGAAATATGACCCAGTCAGTTATATATTTTTATTGTTCAACAGCGATTATTTTATTGTTATATTATGTCAACCACTTTGATACTTCTATTGGAAAGCAGTATACAAATCTGTGTAATAAATAAATATATACTGCTAAATGCCAGGTTGGCCCATAATAAATCAATTAATTATCCATGATTTGGTCTTGGAAGCGAGGGTTGACCCAGTTTGCATTACTAAGACCTGGGTGGAGTAGTTGGTAGAAGTTGATCTTGTGTCTGCCTGGGCTCTTGTTATGGCACCAACACAGGCTTCAGAGTTGGGAGGGGGGCGGTGGAGAGAATCTCTGATCTAAAGGGATTCTATCTCCCCCACTAGGTGACCTGTCAAGCTGAGACCCAGATTAGAGTATTTGTACCTAATGTTCAGTTTTAGGGACAAATGTCGACTGGGGGGGGCCTGTTTGTGAAACGCCCACCCCTCTGCCCAATGGTCTCCCTATCTGAGCTGTCAGAGGTAATCTCAATCCTGGTGTTGAGGACCTGCCCCCCACCCCAGGTGACCTCAACATCCATGCAAAGCCTGCCCTATTAGCAACAGCTCAAGATTTCATGGCCACCATGACAACCCTGAACCTGTCCTAATACAGCAATGGACCTCTGCATCTGGTGGGTCACATGCTGGATCTGGTTTTTGCAATGGAGAGGAAGAGGATGGTGGTCTGATACTGGAGGGGTTTGCTCTGGCCCCATTGTCATGATTCAACCATTTCCTGGTGAGGGTCATAGAATCATGGAATCATAGAATAGTAGGGTTGGAAGGAGCCTACAAGACCATCGAGTCCAACCCCCTGCTCAATGCAGGATCCAAGTCAGAGCATCCCTGACAGATGGCTGTCCAGCCTCATCTTGAATGCCTCCAGTGTGGGAGAGCCCACCACCTCCCTAGGTCATTGGTTCCATTGTTGTATTGCTCTAACAGTCAGGAAGTTTTTCCTGATGTTCAGCTGGAATCTAACAAACTGGGTCAGCCCTCCCCTCCAAGATCAAATCATGGATAATCAATTGATTTATTACAGACTGACCTGACTCAGGGTGCTACCAGCCCTAGAGATCAAGTGAGTGGCAACAAAGGAGACGGCGTTTTCATCTGTGGTGTCCTGGTTATGGAACTCCCTCTCCAAGGAGGCTGGCCTGGCATCCAGTGTGCTATCTCTTAGGCATCAGGTTAAAATATTTTTATTTCCTCAGGAATTTTAATGGTTTGCATTTTAAGTATTGAAAGGATGCTGTATATTAAACTAGAAATGAAGCTTTCACTCTGCCATTTTGATAATTAATTGTGCTATTGATTTATTTTGCATTGTACCCTGCCCTGAGATAATTATAAAGGACGATTTATAAATGCCTTATGCAAATAAATGAACTTTAAGCAACTGGTAGTAGGGAAGCAAGTGGCAGGTAGCAAGGAATAATGAATGTAGAACCTTCCATATATATGGCACAAGGTAGCAGGGAAAAATTGCCTCCAGCTGGACTGTTCCTCTTTTCCCCCACAGGGCTTTCTGCCATGACCTGCCCTGTGGGAGAGATCCTTATAAGCTGTTCTTTTTAATTTTGTTTTATAATGGTTTTTATTAATGCATTGTTGTTTTACTTGTAAACTACCTTGGTAGGATTTCATCCTGAAAGGCAGGATATAATTGTAATAAATAAAATAAATAAAATAGTGGCAAGGCGAACTGGAGGGGGGTATGGTAGTCTAGGAAGCTGACTATCAAGCTGGGAGAGGCCATGGCTCTGTAGGGGCCAATCCCCCCGATCCCCAAGACCCTGCCTGAACACAGCCTTTAAAATCCTCTACTTTCTGTGTATACAATGTCAGTGCCTGCCATACTCAAATTTCAGGCAGTTCACTTCAGTGCTATTGAAGAGTCCCTTGTGTACTGCATACCCCATAAGCTTCCAAGGTTTATATATTGTTCTGCCACCCACCCATTTTTACAGTCCTATTTTATTAACAGGAATGTTTCAGATATTTTAAACCTAGTCTGCAAAAGAACGTGGTGGAACCAGAACATTCACAGACATGAGAGAACTATTACATTATTATTACTACATTTATATCCCACCTTTCTTCCATCATGGAACTCAGGGTGGCTACATGTGGTTCCCAGGTGGTCTCCCCTCCAGGCGCTGACCAGACTCAAAGCAGCTTAGCTTCAGAAAGGTGGCTGTCTCAAGTGCCTTCAGACTATGCCCTGGGATGACAGCCAATTCACACAATTCGTGCCATAGAAGGTGACGGTTAACAGCCATCTTGTGGTGCACTGGACACCCAGTGTTGTCAACTGGTTCACCACACACTTCAGTTACCCCACCACCAAACACCCTGCAACACAGTTTGGTGTTGATGATGGAGCAAGAGGTGCCTGGTGGACCATAAGATTATGTTAGACATAGATGTCAAGCAAAGGATGCCTGCTGGCCAGGCATTTGGAATATTTCTGTAAGCCACCAGGAGAGTGGCAACACTGAAGAGGATGATATAAATCTTTATAAATAAATAATAAAACAAGAAATCCGTTGGGAATTGGCCCTTAGAGCAAGAGGAAGCTCAAGTGAATTGTTGCTCAGTGTTCTATTGCTAATTAAGGAGGTCCAAAGCATCTCTCTCCGTGGGAAGATGTGTGTGCAATCTCTGCATTTGAAGCATGCATATATGCAAGCGTGCACACATGCACACACGCCTCCCTGTAGGGAGAGATGCAAAGGCTCAGCTTTGGACTTTCTGAACAAGCGTGGGAAGCAGCAATGCAACCCACTTGAGCTTCCCCTTCTTCCTTCCCCTCACGGCACCTGGTTAAAACATCCAAAGCCACACTCAATTCCCTCTTTGTTAGGTGGCACGCTATTCAGGATCAAGAACTGGGTAACCAGCTGCTGTAGAGAAAGACAAAAACAGTATTATAGGTGCACACCTACAGAGAGCAAATGGAAAATGTACATCAAAGTGCATTTCCCAAAGAGACAATTACCGCATTATGTAGGACTTAGGCAAAATGTCATTGAAACTACTGAATACACCCACGCATCCTTTCCTCTTAGAAATATAAACACCTTTGCCCACAATATTTCACTCCTCTTATCATTTTTAATGCACCCAACAACAGCAGGCACAGTGAATATTACCTTGGGGTGGGTGTGTATGTGTAAAAAAACTTATCTACAGCTACAGAAATATTCTATATATTCTACATATTTATTTTATAAACATTTATTCCACCTTTTTTTTTAGACAAGGATGGGTTGTTACTTTTGCATGCTTTCACTAAAGCTTTCTTGTAAGCCACATAAGAAGAGGCATGCTGGATCAGACCAAAGTCCTTTCTTGTCAGTATCTTATTTCCCATAGTGGCCAACCAGATTCCTACAGGAATCATAGAATAGTAGGGTTGGAAGGGGCCTACAAGACTACCGAGTCCAACCTGCTGCTCAATGGAGGAAACCTGATTCCCTGGCGGACTCCCATCCAAGTACTAACCGGAGCTAACCCATAACCAGGGCAATAATAGCAGCCATCTCCCACTGTTGCTCCCCAGCAACTGGTCATGTGAGGCATGCTGCCTCTCATCCTGGAGGTAGCAGAGAGCCATAGTGACCATTAACCACAGATAACCTTATCAACCCCTTCATGGATCACTGCCTTGTTGTGGCGAAGGGGCTTGCGTAACTCAGTGAAGCCATAAGCTATGCCATGCAGGGCCACCCAAGACGGACAGGTCATGGCAGAGAGTTCTGACAAAATGTGGTCCACTGGAGAAGGAAATGGCAACCCACTCCAGTATTCTTGCCAAGAAAACCCCATGGAACGTATCACAAGGCTAAAAGAGATGACGCCGGAAGATGAGACCCTCAGGTCGGAAGGTGTCCAATATAATACTGGGGAAGAGCAGAGGGTATTTCCAAGTAGCGCCAGAAAGAGTGAAGTGGCTGGGCCAAAGCCGAAAGGACACTCAGCTGTGGATGTGCCTGGTGGTGAAAAGAAAATCTGATGCTGTAAAGAACAATATTGTTTAGGAACCTGGAATGTCAGATGAATGAATCAAGGTAAGCTGGAGGTGGTCAAACATGAGATGGCAAGACTGAACATCGACATCTTGGGAATCAGCGAACTCAAATGGACAGGCATGGGCGAATTTAATTCAGGTGACCATCATATGTACTATTGTGGGCAAGAATCCCTTAGAAGAAATGGAGTAGCACTCATAGTCAACAAAAGGGTGGGAAAAGCAGTACTGGGGTACAATCTTAAAAATGATAGAATGATCTCAGTACGAATCCAAGGCAAACCATTCAACATCACAGTAATTCAAGTCTATGCCCCAACCACTGATGCCGAAGAAGCTGAGGTTGATCGGTTCTATGAAGACCTACAACACCTTCTAGAACTAACACCAAAAAAAGATGTCCTCTTCATCATAGGGAATTGGAATGCTAAAGTAGGAAGTCAAGAAATCACCGGGATAACAGGCAGGCATGGCCTTGGTGTACAAAATGAAGCAGGACAAAAGCTAATAGAGTTTTGCCAAGAGAACATGCTGATCATAGCAAACACTCTTTTCCAACAGCACAAGATGCGACTCTACACATGGACATCACCAAATGGTCAATGTCGAAATCAGATTGATTATGTCCTTTGCAGCCAAAGATGGAGAAGCTCTATACAGTCAGTCAAAACAAGACCTGGAGCTGACTGTGGCTCAGATCATGAGCTTCTTGTTGCAAAATTTCGGCTTAAATTGAAGAACGTAGGGAAAACCACTAAACCATTCAGGTATGACCTAAATCATATCCCTTCTGAATATAGTGGAGGTGAGGAATAGATTTCAGGGATTAGACCTGATAGACAGAGTACCTGAGGAACTGTGGACGGAGGTCCGTAACACTGTTCAGGAGGCAGCAACGAAATCCATCCCCAAGAAAAAGAAATGCAAGAAAGCCAAGTGGCTGTCTGATGAGGCTTTACAAGTAGCTGAGGAAAGAAGGGAAGCAAAAAGCAAGGGAGAAAGGGGAAGATATATCCAACTGAATGCAGAGTTCCAGAGAATAGCAAGGAGAGACAAGAAGGCCTTCTTAAATGAACAATGCAAAGAAATTGAGGAAAACAACAGAATGGGAAAGACTAGAGATCTCTTCAAGAAAATTGGAGATCTCAAGGGAACGTTTTGTGCAAAGACGGGCATGATAAAGGACAAAGAAGGCAGGGACCTAACAGAAGCAGATGAGATTAAGAAGAGGTGGCATGAATACACAGAAGAACTATACAGGAAAGATCTGAATGTCCCTGATAGCCATGATAGTGCGGTCACTGAACTTGAGCCGGACATCCTCGAGAGTGAAGTCAAGTGGGCCTTAGGAAGCATTAGTAACAACAAAGCTAGCGGAGATGACAGTATTCCAGCTGAGCTATTTAAAATCCTAAAAGATGATGCTGTTAAAGTGCTGCATTCAATATGCCAACAAATTTGGAACACTCAACAGTGGCCGCAAGACTGGAAAAGGTCAGTTTACATTCCAATTCCAAAGAAGGGCAACGCCAAAGAGTGTTCAAACTACCGCACAATTGCGCTCATTTCACATGCCAGCAAGGTGATGCTCAAAATCCTACAAGCTAGGCTTCAGCAGTATGCAAACCAAGAACTACCGGAAGTACAAGCTGGGTTTCGAAGAGGCAGAGGAACTAGAGATCAAATCGCCAACATTCGCTGCATCATGGAGAAAGCAAGAGAATTCCAGAAAAACGTCTATTTCTGTTTCATTGACTACGCTAAAGCCTTTGATTGTGTGGATCACAACAAACTGTGGCAAATTCTTAAAGTGATGGGAGTACCAGGCCACCTTACCTGTCTCCTGAGAAACCTGTACGAGGGTCAAGAAGCAACAGTAAGAACCAGACATGGAACAACCGAGTGGTTCAAAATTGGGAAAGGAGTACGACAAGACTGCATATTGTCACCCTGCTTATTTAACTTATATGCAGAGTACATCATGAGAAATGCCGGGTTGGATGAATCAGAGGTCGGAATTAAGATTGCCGGGAGAATTATCAACAACCTCCGATATGCAGACGATACCACCCTAATGGCAGAAAGCGAAGAGGATCTCAAGAGCCTCTTGTTGAGGGTGAAAGAGGAGAGTGCAAAAGCTGGTTTGAAACTCAACATTAAAAAAACTAAGATCATGGCATCTGGCCCTATCACTTCCTGGCATATAGAAGGGGAAGAAATGGAAGCAGTGACAGATTTTACTTTCTTGGGCTCCAAGATCACCGCAGACGGTGACTGTAGCCATGAAATTAAAAGACGCTTGCTCCTTGGGAGGAAAGCTATGGCCAACCTAGACAGCATAGTAAGAAGCAGAGACATCACCTTGCCGACAAAGGTCCACATAATCAAAGCTATGGTTTTCCCAGTAGTAATGTATGGCTGTGAGAGCTGGACTATAAGGAAGGCTGAGCGCCGAAGAATTGATGCTTTCCAACTGTGGTGCTGGAGAAGACTCTTACAAGTCCCCTGGACTGCAAGGAGGTCAAATCAGTTAATCCTAAAGGAAATCAACCCTGAGTGCTCATTGGAAGGACAGATATTGAAGCTGAAGCTCCAATATTTTGGCCACCTAATGCGAAGAGAAAACTCTCTGGAAAAGACCCTGATGCTGGGAAAGACTGAAGGCAAAAGGAGAAGGGGACGGCAGACGATGAGATGGCTAGATAGCATCACCGATGCAATGAATATGAACTTGAGCACGCTCCGGGAGAGAGCGCAAGACAGGAAGGCCTGGCGTGCTATGGTCCATGGGGTCACGAAGAGTCGGACACGACTGAACGACTGAACAACAACCACCTTATCATCCACAAATTTGTCTAATCCCTCTTTAAAGCCATCTAAGCTGGTGGCCGTCACCACCTCTGTCTCAACTGCTAACCAAGAAGCTTCTGAACTAAGTTCTATCATGTTCAAAGGGACCCACTCCTAGGTAAATGTGCATTGGACTGCAACCCTGTCAGGGTTCCCCTTATGTCCTGGGCCCCCTGAGCAACTCCTTACGGATCTCTTGCCTCCTTAAGAGTCCCACCTTCCTTCTTTTACTTTCCCCTTTCCAATAACGTGGGGTTTAGGCTGTAGATGTGGGGTGACTGACCCTCTAGACACAGAGTTTAACCACAACAGTTTATTGGTAAAACTAGCAAATCACAACTAAAGGCATTTACACAATAGAGCAGAGTGATACAAAAGGCCTTAAGAGAAAATAAAAGTTGCAAAAACACAAGTTCCTTTACCCTAGCTATACATTGACTTCTCCAGGCTGCTGCTTCTTGCTCTCTCCTCAGGCTCTGGTCTTCCGGACTCTGCTCGTACTGGCTCTCTCGCTCTCTTTATATACCCTCCTCCCTCAAAACCAAAAGTACTGCTTCAAACATGAAGAAATGAAACTTAACTGGGGAAATGAAAGTGAAACGTAACAGGGGAAATGAAACTACTCCTCTCAGGGATACCCCCTCCCAACAAAAAAATCTAGGCCTCTAAGCCTGACCTTTTTTCCCTTTGCCTCCGTAGGCCTTAAACCTTCACAAATCCAAAAGATTTAATTTTCTTACTGTCCTCATCCCAAAGGCCACCAACTAGGTTGCCACAATTAATATTGAACACTTGACCAGCAGCTCTCTCCTTGATTGGACAGTAATAGGGCAATGCATTCTACACATGGTTAGAGTCACGCTTTTGCTTATTGTTACTTGACAAGTTCCAGTGCTCAGGCATAGTCTGAACTGCACAGGCAATTCATCTGTGCGGGCTGATGGATGGATAGATAGGCCTAGTTGTGGGACAAAGGTTGGACAAGATTGTCTTTGGGAGCCTTGCAGCTAGCTATCTCTGTGACTTGGAACACATTCCACAGCCGAGCCCTATAGTGACCAGCTTATGAACAAGCTAGCATATTAAACCAACATCAAACTGTGGTTTTAATATACTGGATTGATCCAACGCCGATAACCATAGTTTCCAGGTTTGGACAGAACAGGAAACTATGGTTAAGCAAAGGCTTCCTGGTTTCATCATGGCTTGTGCAAGGGGTAAAGAGGCTCTGTGCAGGAGCGAAATTCTCAGGCACATCTCTGCTTAACAGGCAAAGATATGATCACCCGAACCAGCTGAAGTGTCAAACAAGTTGACCTCCCAAATATTATTGCTTTGAGAACTCAATAAATAAACTAACTAAAAAGTTGTTGGCTCTGATACTGCAGAAATAAAAATGGTATTCTACCAGTTCCTAAGTGTTGAACATTCACATCAAGCCATTGCTTACAACTGAAATCAAGCCTTTACATGCAGGAAGGACTTTAGAAATATCAAAATTTCTGACAAGCAAAGAAGTTATTGCCCCCAAACTGCTCCACTTTGCAATATTGGTTTGGTTGAAAACTTTAAGATGACTCTTTGGAATATTTAATTATTTATATTTTTAAACCGCCCATAGTTCTCTGGGTAGTGTACATCTTAAAAACATAAACTACAAGGTTGTTGAAACTGCATTTTATATAAGGCTCTTTTTAATGCTTGGGGCAGTTTCACTCTCTCTCTGGATCTGCTCCATTTTTTGTAGATACTGGATGCTACCAACTGCAGGCCATTTGTCTTTTTTTCCTCTCTACAAATCAACCCATTTGAGGTTTCCCACGCTCGCTATAATTTAAAAGGAATGTCCACCAGGGAAACCCAAGTAACTTCCCGCCCTCCAGAATCCACCATGCAGCAGATGGCAAAGTTATAAATATCAAGGCATTCAGTAGCTAGCAGTACTCAAAACAGACATGCTGGGCGTTCAGTCTGCACAGCTTAAAATACCACAGTGCATTCTATGAGCAGCATTTATTTCAATTCTGGCGGTCGCACAACCAAAATGCAAACTCCTGAGCTGCTGTGTGGTAGATGTGCAATGGGAACTGCCAGCTCCAACAAACCATTTATCTGTCATGCTCAATCCATGCTTCTACAGCATTAAAGGTTGGACCTATGGAAACAATTAGGTGCTCTATACATGTGTTTAAACTCAAGTACATAGGGTGACAACAAATAAAGATGTTGAATAGTGATAGGTTCAGGACAGATAAAAGAAACTATGATGCCCAGGTTCATGGTTTCAGCAGCTTGGGTAGCTCCTTTAGATTCTGGCTGGTTCTGACGGAAACCCAGAATGGATTCACAGCTCCATTGAAATTGGAGCCACCAGCCTCCACTGGCTGTAAGACAGCCTTCCCAAACCAGGTGCCTTCCAGATCTGTTGGACCAACTCCCATCATAGGACTTGTAGTTCAACACTTCTTGGGGGAGCCTGGTTGGGGAAGGCTTGCTATAGGGGTGTAGTGGAACCCATTCCAGAAGACTATCATGAGATCATTTAGCCTTGAGAAGAGAAGACTGAGGGGAGATATGATAGCGCTCTTCAAGTCCTTGAAAGGTTGTCACAGAGAGGAAGGCCAGGATCTCTTCTCGATCGTCCCAGAGTGCAGGACACGGAAGAATGGGCTCAAGTGACAGGAAGCCAGATTCCGGCTGAACATCAGGAGAAACATTCTGACTGTTAGAGCAATATGACAATGGAACCTATTCCCTAGGGAGGTGGTGGGCTCTCCCACACTGGAGGCGTTCAAGACAAGGCTGGACAGCCATCTGTCAGGGATGCTCTGACTTGGATTCCTGCATTGAGCAGGGGGTTGGACTCGATGGCCTTGTAGGCCCCTTCCAACCCTGCTATTCTATGAGGGTAACAGCAGCATATGACAATAGTTCCCCCATGTTCAAATCTCCATGCCTGAGTCTCCCCTTTCTGGAGGCCTCTGTGCCTGAACTTTCTCCCTTTCTCATGGGAGAATTTAGGGCGGATATTCACGGAAACATAGCCAGGTGTAACAGATGAACCAATCAGGGATACCAGTTGTAAGTAAGAACAGATCACTCATGATTAATGTATATAACCTTGAAACTATGTATTTACTAGATAGTCTGTCAATTCTTGAGAATGTAGCCAAATCACAAATGTAGTTGATAGTTAATTAGTGATGTGAGCATGAGTTGGCAAGACGTATTGGAACCTATCAGAGAAATACAATATAAAAAGCCTCAAGGGAGCTCATAACAAAGAACCTCTCCGTGGGCAAGGATCGTGACATGCGCCACGGCTGACCAGCTCTGGAGCACATCTGTTACTACAGTGGGGCTCTTGGTAACGGAAGGGACATAAGCTTCCTGCACTAGTCTTTTCCTTCCCATGTTCTTCTGCTGTTAATATCATGCCGCTCCCTCTAAAAAAATCTGGGAAAGGAACAAACCTGGTGTGTTTATTGCCTCATTCAAATCCTAAAGAACCTCTGCCCTTGGTGGAATGAGGGGAAAGGGTGCCCCCTAGGCTGCAGTTCTAACCTGAAGAAAGTCAGCTGACCTGCCAACTTGAATACCGTCAGCTGATTCTCCAAGCCAATTGGGACACACCAGACAACTATAAAGCCCTTACAGCCGAGCCAGATCATCAGGTGCCCCTTCAACCCTCTATTGCTGCCTTCGAACTTGACCTCCTGCCTGACTCCAACTCTGCGCTCGCCTTTGCTCCTCATCTACCCAACCTCCAACCCTTCCATGACTACATTTATCGCAGCCTTCCTCAACCTGGTACCCTCCAAATGTTCTGGACTTCAATTCCCATCATTCTCAGCCAGAATAACCATTTATTTGTCATGCTCAATCCATGCTCAGGAATGCTGGGGTGTGTGGTCCAAAACATCTGGAGGGCACCAGGTTAGGGAAGGCTGATCGATTGCCTCTGGCCCTTTTCACCTCATCTGCCTGATCTGATGATGCTCAACTTCCAGCCTGTCTGGCCACATCTACTACCCTTCTGATCCTTGTCCGCCCTTCATCTGAACTGGATGGATCCCAACTGCAGACTATTTTGACGTCTTCACACAGTGCATAATTTAATTGTGGAATTCACCACCACAAGATGGATGTCATGATAGCTACAAGCTTAGATGGCTCTTTAAAAAAGGAATTAGACACATTTATGGAGGATAAGTCTATCCATGGTTATTAGTCATGGTAGCTCAGAAGAACCTCCATTTACAGAGAGAGTATTGCTCTGAATATTAGAAGCTAAGAATAAAGGGGAAGTCCATCACCTTCATATTTTACTTGTGCGGTTCCAGAAGTTGCCCCTGGCTGGCCACCACTGGAAACGGGCATGCTGGACTTGTCAGACCCTTGGAATGATGGGCAAGATAATTATATTCCCAGAGCCAGGTTTAGTGGCAGATGTTCCTGTGCTGCCAAGCTGCTTGGCACAAAAGCATGCACAGACAGCTCCCCTCAGCATTTGGAAGAATACGGTGTGTTCACTTCAAGGAACCTGGCCTAGAATGAAAGACGTCAAGGCTTGGAGACGTCGCAGGACAACTGAGCAAGCGATCTTCCTATGACGGCAGCAACATTAAGTCACGTACTTAGGTCCAGATTTAGCAACACCGTGCGATCAAGCAGCACTTGATCAAGTAAGTGCCCCATGATTAGATCAGGCACAGGAATCAGGGAGGAAGATATGCAAGCACAGCCAGGCACGCAGTGCTTTCTCTCCAGGTGCAGCACAGTCATTGAGAGGGAATTTTCCAGTCTTAAGCAAGGCAACCTCAGGGCACAGCAACTGTCCTGATTAGATTTGCCCATCTGGAGATAGCCCTTTCAGGACCCTTCAGCGATGAGTCATGCCGACCTTCTGTCTGTCTGGTTTAAGAAGATATACGGCAGAGCCCAGGGGCTTTGAAGTTGCCCATCCACAGTTAACACCTGGACAGCAGACGGAGCAACTGCATACAAGTCTCGCCCTTCCCCACTATGGTGAGACAGATGGTATTTCTACTGAAATTTTAGTTATGATTTCTAACTGTGCATCTGTACATATGAAGCAGCACATGCACATTTCATGCAACCTGCATCCTATCTTGTCCTCTTATTTGGAAATGTGTAAGTGGGTCACCCTATTCAGCATTCAGAGAAATACCTGTATTGGCCTAGGGTGCCTCCAGATGAGGCTTGTATTGTGCAACTGCCCTGCCTCACTCATGGAATGCAGCCCTCCCACGGTTCCCACAGCTTCTTCCACCTTTTTCCATACCAGAAAAAAAATACGTTGAGGAGGGAAGACAGAATAGCTGCGCAATGCCTTTCGACGGGCACCGCTAGGTGCCATCTGTGCGGATGCACTCCCAGAAGTTGCAGTCCTCTGCACTGTTACGCTACTTAAATCCCACTGGTTTCCAACAAACCACAGTCTCCTTGCCCAGAGTATGAAGTTTGCTACTAACATATGAAGCTACTTTATATTCAGCCATTAGTCCATCTAACCCAGTATTACTTACCTTGACCAGCAGCTGCTCTCAAAGTTCCCAAGGAGATGCCTTACCCTGCAGTAGAGATGTGGAAATTTGGAAAAACCTCGAACAATTAAAAACACACACACACACACCCATTTTCCACAAATCCCTGGATTATTCCCATTTTTTCGGGGGGGGGGGGTCCAGGCCTTCACATGACTACTCAGAAGTAAGTCTCGCTGTGCTCAGTGGGGTGTCCTCCCTAGTACAGGAGTGGGCAACTTAGAAGCAGAGGATGCTGCCTTATACCGAGTCAGACCATCGGCCCATCTAGCCCCAAATTGTCGACACTGACTGGCAGCAGTGCTCCAGGGTTTCAGGCAAGATTTTTTCCTAGACCTACTTGGATCGAATCAGGGACCCCCTCACTTGTGGTCCTCGAGATATTGCAGCCTTCACTGGAGATGCCAGGAAATGGGCCTGGAACTTTAACTCATATAAAACTATGTGCTCTCCCACGGAGCTATGACTGCTCTCCTCTATTATCCCCCTTATTAATAAATTAATATTATTAGTGATCAGGGCATTAAAGTTGACTCTAGTGAATTAGGTACAAATTGTGTCTTTTACTGGTTGTTGTTGTGCAGTCGTTCAGTCGTGTCCGACTCTTCGTGACCCCATGGACCATAGCGCGCCAGGCCTTCCTGTCCTGCGCTCTCTCCCGGAGCGTGCTCAAGTCCATATTCATGGGATCGGTGATGCTATCCAGCCATCTCATCCTCTGCCGTCCCCTTCTCCTTTTGCCATCTTTTACTGGACAACTAGTCAATTCAAGGAGTGAAGTTCAGCTCCGAAGCAATCTTCCTTTGAGTTGTATTTATTATTTCTCCATTTTACATTTGGTTTTCGTAACAAGAGCAAGTTCAAACAGCAGCCTCATAATCTGAACTGATGGGAGGACTCTCAATCGGTTTTAGTGCATCATAAAATGAAATGCCGATGGGATCATTTAAGACCCACGCAACTGAAAATGTTTATCATCAAGAAGGAGCCAAAACATAAAACTGGATTTTACTTGGTGTGCTCCATGACAGAACATCAATAAAAAAAGGAATCCCATAAAACTAATAGGAGATCTTGCTTATTGAGTCAGTCAGCAAATAAAATACTCCTGGCTTGGCTTAACCTCTCTCTGAGTAAATCAGCGTACCTCCACTGATAATCAGCAGAGCAACAGCATAAGACCTGTGGAAGACAATGGAGGCATGGATCCCCCTAAAGTCAATCAAAAGCAACACAAAAATGTATAGAAAACCCAGAATCCGTAACCTAGTGCTTTTCACTGTAAAATACATTTAAGCAACAACTTTTGGCTGGACTATTAGTATGTTGGGAAGTGGGAACAGGACGGCGGAGTGGGGGGCAGAAAGACACTACTCAACCCACCCACAGATCCAAGACAAAGCAATGTCAAAATCAGAACTCTAGAACATGCATTTCTAGCTTTCAAGTTACCCCAACAGGAATTATCAGAAAGGTACGTTTAAAAGCATCACAACTATCCCTGCTCTGGGATCACATGATACATCAAGAAAAGGCAGCGACATGTGCTCACTATGGCCCATCCTTGCGAGGTGGGGCTGCCAGCATGGTGCTCTTGGCACCCGCCACGCTCCCTGTCCCTCCTGATCTTTTAAAAAAATCTTAAGGTTTTTTAAATTATTTTTTTTACTGGGAGGCTGGCATACTGCAAAGAGAAGTGCTGTCGTTCAGCGCCATCTTTATATGGATTCAAAAGAGTAGCTGTGTTTTAGAGCTCAGACCCCCAACTCTGCCTTGCATTTAGGTTTTGCGGCAAGTTACTTTTCTTTTAATCTCACTAATTTTCCTTCTGGGAAATGAGTGCTTTGCAATCAGTTTACTTTCCAATTCCAAAGAAGGGCAACGCCAAAGAGTGTTCAAACTACCGCACAATTGCGCTCATTTCACATGCCAGCAAGGTGATGCTCAAAATCCTACAAGCTAGGCTTCAGCAGTATGCGAACCGAGGACTACCGGAAGTACAAGCTGGGTTTTGAAGAGGCAGAGGAACTAGAGAGCAAATCGCCAACATTCGCTGCATCAGGGAGAAAGCAAGAGAATTCCAGAAAAACGTCTATTTCTGCTTCATTGACTACGCTAAAGCCTTTGATTGTGTGGATCACAACAAACTGTGGCAAATTCTTAAAGTGATGGGAGTACCAGGCCACCTTACCTGTCTCCTGAGAAACCTGTACGAGGGTCAAGAAGCAACAGTAAGAACCAGACATGGAACAACCGAGTGGTTCAAAATTGGGAAAGGAGTACGACAAGGCTGCATATTGTCACCCTGCTTATTTAACTTATATGCAGAGTACATCATGAGAAACGCCAGGTTGGATGAATCACAGGTCGGAATTCAGATTGCCGGGAGAATTATCAATAACCTCCGATATGCAGACGATACCACCCTAATGGCAGAAAGCGAAGAGGATCTCAGGAGCCTCTTGTTCAGGGTGAAAGAGGAGAGTGCAAAAGCTGGTTTGAAACTCAACATTAAAAAAACTAAGATCATGTCATCTGGCCCTATCACTTCCTGGCATATAGAAGGGGAAGAAATGGAAGCAGTGACAGATTTTACTTTCTTGGGCTCCAAGATCACCACAGACGGTGACTGTAGCCATGAAATTAAAAGACGCTTGCTCCTTGGGAGGAAAGCTATGGCAAACCTAGACAGCATAGTCAGAAGCAGAGACATCACCTTGCCGACAAAGGTCCACATAATCAAAAGCTATGGTTTTCCCAGTAGTAATGTATGGCTGTGAGAGCTGGACTATAAGGAAGGCTGAGTGCCAAAGAATTGATGCTTTCGATCTGTGGTGCTGGAGAAGACTCTTACGAGTCCCCTGGACTGCAAGGAGGTCAAATCAGTCCATCCTAAAGGAAATCAACCCTGAGTGCTCATTGGAAGGACAGATACTGAAGCTGAAGCTCCAATATTTTGGCCACCTAATGCGAAGAGAGAACTCTCTGGAAAAGACCCTGATGCTGGGAAAGACTGAAGGCAAAAGGAGAAGGGGATGGCAGAGGATGAGATGGCTGGATAGCATCACCGATGCAATGAATATGAACTTGAGCACGCTCCGGGAGAGAGCGCAGGACAGGAAGGCCTGGCATGCTATGGTCCATGGGGTCACAAAGAGTCAGACACGACTGAACGACTGAACAACAACAACAATGCCCACCATGGTAGCCATTTTATGAATGGGCAAGCCCCCCCACCCATGGCAGCCATTTTGTGAGAGCACACACAAGTCTCTCAAAATTTCAACTGTGCCCACTGGCCCAAAATGCTTGGGATCCCCTGCCTGACAACCACATATGCCCTGACCGGAACCTATGCTGAGCATCACAGCAGGGGACCAGAGAGGGGCAGGATAGCACTGAGAGCTTCCAACTGTCAGGAGCGCCCTACCTGCCTCTTGCAGTCCCCTCCAATAGCCAACTCAGGACACAGACAATGAGGATTCTTTCCAAGACTTTATTCCTTTATTACTTTATGACTCTTTCAGATACTAATCACTAGCAGCTAAGCAAGGAACAACACTGGGGAAAGACAGCAGAGTAGCCTAAGCTCCAGGTAAGGCAGTTGGTCCCCATCTGAAGGGGAACCACGGGAAGACTCTGAACTTATGGGCTATGGAAAGATCCTCCCTCTTTCCCTTGGGTCCTCGGGAAGCGACCGTTGTTTGACCACCAAATGGGCGGAGCGCCTCCTTTTGGCGCCCTCCATCTGTTGTCGCTCCCTGCGTCTGCACCGAGCACCCAGCAAGCCCCCCTCCAGCGCTCTCTCACTGCCAGGGTCACTATCTATCTCAGGAATGCCGGCAGGAGGAATCTCTGCCAGCTGCTGTGCCTGTGAGGGATGAGTGAGCTCCTCTCCCACGGATTGCTGTTCCTCCTCAGAATCAGAACTGCTCCGGGGCTCTATGGGCTCAGTTTCTACCCTGACACCAACAGAAAGGTGGGGTGTTCGTGCAGGTTTCATGCAAACCACATTGAAGCTCTGTCTTCCAGGCTTCACATTCAATGCTAGATGCGCAACTAGAAATAGGGAATATTTTTGTGCAGACATCCCAGAATGGCACTCGGCTCAGCTGGCGAGGTATAAAAAGAGTCTCTTCCCTTTTAACAGCAATCCAAAGAAAGAACACCAAAGGGCAAAAGAATCACAGGACTTCATCTTGCTTATGGACTGCAGTCACAAAGCAAACTTTGAAACGCTGCTTTCTTTCCCCTTCTCCCTCTCCTCAATGGCACAACAGATGCTGATGCTGGAGGAAAAAAACAAAGCCCTGACAATGGAAAGGGCTGTCAGTCAGTGGAGAAAGGGGGAATCTCAATGGCTCAAAGTGTTTCTTTGAAAAGAGAAATAATGGGGAGTCTTGATGACTGAATGATCTGGCAGTGGGATGCAAAGGCACCAGCCAAAGAACACGCACATCATGAAATATCACTAGGGTTATTTGCTCATGCGTGCACCCTAGCCGTCACCATTGCCGTTGTGAGACCCCCACCTCCAGCCTTTGGCCTGGATCCATAGCGCTACTTTAGCACCCGCTCAAAGGCTTGACCATGCCGGCCGGAATTTCTGACTTTTCTCCTCTTTGAATAGAAGCTGCCCACCCGCCACCCCCGCCACTGCATGCCATATCACAAGTTCCCCTCATTTTCAAAAATGGTTTGATATGTAGAAAGGCTGGCTGCTCTTCCAGAACATGTGGACCTACCCATCTACCACGCCAGACCACAGATCTAGCCCAGGCCCAGTGGAGACTGGTGGCTCCAATGTCCATGGCCCAGCAAATGTGCTCCGGGTTTCAGTGGGAACTCTAAAGCAGTCCTTTAGATTTCTGTGCTTCACACCTTGGAGAGCTCCTTTAGAGTTCTGACAGGTTCTGAATGAAACCTGGAGTGGATTCACTATCCCACAGATATCAGAGCCACCAGCCTCCACTTCCCACTGCTGTCAACTCTGACTGGTAGCAATTCTAGGGTCTCGGCCCCCGCTTCCTTGCTTATTTAAAATAATTTTTAGGCCACCTTTAAGGGCAAAACCCTTTCTTAGCCCTGCTGCTTGAGATTCTTTCAGTGGGAGTTGCTGAGGTCTGCACCTGGAACCTTCTGCATGCAAAGGTTTATTTATTTATCTGATTTGATTTGCACCTTTCCTTTCTACCAAGAAAAATGGCACTCAAGCGGCTTACATAGCTCAGCATTCTACCACTGAGCTATGGCCCAAGAATTAACTCTGCGGTTCTTTGGATCCCAGTCCATCACTGCAGTTACATCCTCTTTGGGCCAAGCATATAGTCATCTATATGTATATTCAGTAAAACAAGACAGACCCTATCTGCAGTCTAAAAAGAAAAGACACATAAGGAAAAAGGAATGGGGAGGAAATAGGGGAGGAAAATTAAGTATTTCAGCAGGGCCCTGCTTCCCATTCTCATTTCCCTTAGTACAGCCTGGCAGCCTATTTGCTGCCAGGCCAGGTTTAAGGTTCTAGTACTGGTATACAAAGCCCCAAACAACTTGGGACCAGGATACCTGAGAGAGCATCTTCTCCCTTACCAACCTGCCCCGTTACTGAGGTCGTCAGAGGGCTTGCTCCTGGTGGTTCTACATGGGCCTATGGCCTGACGAATCCACCAGAAGATCCTTCAGCGTGGTGGCCCCCTTTCTTTGGAATTCCCTGCCCCTGGAGGTCAGGCAGGCACCAACGTTGTGTTGTTTTCAGCACCTCCTGAAGACATTGTTATTGTTTTGTTATCAAGTGACCTGTTTATCAAACTTGGTTTTATCAGAATTCTGTCTCTTTTTAAACAATTTGAAATTATTTTAGCATGGTGTTTTTATTCTTTGAGCCTCGTGTGGCAAAGAGTGGTAGGCAGCGGTATTGCAACTGAAACTCTCCGCACGACCTGAGTTCGATCCCAGCGGAAGCTGGGTCCCAGGTAGCCGGCTCAGGTTGACTCAGCCTTCCATCCTTCCGAAGTCGCTAAAATGAGTACCCAGCTTGCTGGGGAAAAGGTAGTCACGACTGGGGAAGGCAATGGCAAACCACCTCGAAAATGCCATGAAAACGGCAGCGAAAGCGGCATCCCTCTAGGAGTCAGCAAGGACTCGGTGCTTGCACAGGAGGAACCTTTCCTTTCCTTTTATTCTTTATCATGTTTATTGCTCACCGCTCCAAGGTCTTTGGATGTGGAGCAGTATACAAATACTGTAAATAAATAAAGACTCTCTGTGGTACCAAAGAACAAAGGCTGAGGTTCAGAGACATTGCTTTCCTAGTTGTATATGGGAAAGATGGGGGGGATGGGACAATTCTATATGCTTCCCCTTTGCCTTAGATCAGAGTAAAGAAAAATATTGCATAGTGTTCTGGGAAGCATGCTTTAACCAGTGCCTAGGAAGGCAGATGGAACATGTGGAGTTCCCCTTTTTTTTTCTGGAAAGAATTTGAAAAATGGTTGCTCTCTAGTCTGGATGGCATTACCGTGTATGTACCAAGGGAGGGATGGGAAGCCATCATTTAATTTCTGGCTTTCGAAAATGCCCTTCCTTCTTGCTGCTCATGCAAAACAAACACAGAAACCTGGCGTTCGTTCATTACAGACTGGCATTATATACTTACAGAGCAATAAGGGTTGCAAAAAAAACCCTGCCTGGACAGATGTATATTGTTATTCTTCATGCGATATACATGCCTTTCATCTCTCATTATATACGTGTCTGTGAGCGTGCGCATGCCACTTCCTAATGTTCCGTCACATTCTAGCACAGCCTTCCCCAACCTGGTACCCTCCAGAAGTGTTGTATCAGCATGGTTGTGCTGGTCAGGGTGATGGGAGTTGTAGCCCAAAATATCTGGGGGGCACCAGATGGGGGAGGCTGAGCTACCATGCGACAGAATGCTGTGCTGTGCTACCATGGCTAAGCCTTCATGCTCACAGAAGAGATAAGCCAAGCCTGGGCTAAACCATTCAGGTGGGGACTCGCCTGACAGAACACTCTCCTCTCCCCACCTGAAACAAGGATTCTTCCACACAGGAAAATGTTCATGTCAAGAGAAGGCTAAGTGAGAAGCCTTCTCCCAAACTTGCTAGTTTTTGTTTGTTTTTATGCAGAGGGAATTTCTTTGCAACCTGGATCATGGACGGAGCAATCCTAAGGCCACCAGACAGCGGCTAGACGGCCATGGGACATCTTGTTTTCCAGGAACCGACCTCCCCTGACTTCCACGCTGCCTCGGAGGCAGCGCGGAACATCCCCATCCTCCGTGCTCACCTCCGGGGCAGGGAGGGTGGAAATGCCTGTACAACACATCCTGTGTGTCATACAGCAACCTCCTTCCCCGCTCTGTCCTCCCGTGTCTAGGCAGCCGCAATCGGCTGTCTAGCTGAAAATGCAGAGCAGGAGAAGCGCGGAGGATCCCCTCCATGCTTCTCCTGCCCTGCTTTGGATAAGTAGTCGCCTCCGAGTTCGGAGGCAGCCACCTATCTGGATAGGATTGCGCCCTAAATCTTACAAGCATACACACACACCACATTCTGAAATGGTACAGTCTAGACACAGGTCAGCCAACATATCTGCCATTTAGGAAATGGACTAAGGAACAGAATGCAGGATCAGGTAATGCAAATAGGCCCAGGTTTTATTCCTAATGGTGTGGGTCACTAAGCGTTTAGCCCACCCACCCAACGGTATCTCTAACTGCTCCCCTCTACTGCTACACGTTCTCTAGTTCCTACAGACCATGCACAAGCACGTACATCTCCGTTTGATACCCTGGGATGTTTTACTCAGCCAGTTTTTGCTTTCCAGAGAGACAACACGTTTGTTTGTTCATCTGTTACATTTATACCCCATCTTTCCTCCAAGGAGCCCAAGGCAGTGTACATGGCCCTCCTCCACTCCATTTTATCCTCACAACAATCTTGTGAGGTAGGTGAGGCTGAGAGTCAGTGACAGGCCCAAGTCACCCAGTGAGCTTCATCACCGAGTGGGGACTAGAACCCGGGTCTCCCGAGCCTCAGTCCAACACTCTAACCCCCACACTACCCTGGCGCTTTTTCTCCCCCACCCAAGTTCTTTTGTGCCTCCCCGCTGATGTCACTGCCAGCCCTGGCTCAACAGGAGCGGCTCAGTGCTGGCAAACTATTACTTCCTTATTGCAGATGAACAAAGGCATGAGGATATTTTGGAGAAGGGGGAGGGAAATTCCCGATGATCATCCCAGCCCATGTGACTGGAAGACATTTTTCAAAAAATGGGTATAATCAAGCTATTGTCCCCTTCCCTCATCAGCCGTGACTTAATCACTGCAAGTAAAATGGACATAGGGAGCAATGCTATGCATGTCAGGCAGAAAAAAGTCCTACGACTCCCAGCGTTCCCCAGCCAGCATGGCTGGTTGAGGAATACTGGGAGTTGTAGGACTTTGTTAGGTCTAAACATACACAGAATTGCGCCCACACTGATCCTATGCATGTTTGCTCAGAAGCAAGTCCCACCACATTCAATGGAGCCTGATGCCATTATGAGCGTCCACAGCATTGGAGCCCAACAGGAATGGCCAATATCCGCCAGTGGGCCATGGCGGGCTGTTGAGATGAATTACTTTGGCCCCTGGAAGCCAGGGGGATTCTGAGCCATCTTTAGACAAGCCTATGTTGGCCTCTATTAGTGAAAAGTTTTCCCTGCTTTCAGCTTTAACCATTTCTAGAGATGTGAGGGCTTGGCAAAAAACAAGAAAAACTACATTTTCTGGGGGGTTTCCAAGGATTTGGGGGAGATTTGGGAGAGAACAGAGTTTTTCCCCTCATTGTTCCGTTTCTCTCTCCCAGAGTTTCCTGTTGTTTCCTGAGGCATATCTCCAACCCTCCCTCCATGCCTAGATAGCCTCAGAGCTCCCTTTTGGCACAGAAGGGCACAGCAGTGTGCAACATCAGCTCACGTGATTGGTAGGCAATACAAAGCCCTTGCTTGGACTGGTCAGCATTTATTTATTTTTATGTATTATTGCATTTATATCCCACATTTTTCCTCTGCAAGGAACCTAAAGTGCCTTACATGGTCCTCTATTTCATCCTCACAACAACCCTGTGAGGTAGGTGAGGCTGAGAGTCAGTGACTGGCCCAAGGCCACCCAGTGAACTTCACAGCTTCACTAGAGCCCAGGTCTTCCGAGCCCCAGTCCAACACGCTAGCCGCTACACCACTCTGCCTTTCAGAGCTGTCTTCGCAGAGTTGACCAGATGGTTAGCAGCGGACTGGAGGAATCCATGGGTTAGAGAGCACACCAACGCACCCTTGGTTACACCGCACTGCCCACGCCTTGCCCAGTCCTACAAAAATTACAAACTGGAGAAGAAAAAGCCTGTTCCCGGTGGGAACAGGAGGTGTGATGCCAGTGAGTGACTGAGAGTGGTGGTGAAGATTAACATCTCCCACCACTGCAAATGGTGTTTGATCTTATTTCCCCCTTTACAGGCTGACTTTCAGTTTCTTCTGCTCCTTGTTGCGTGCTCTCCTTTTAAAAGTGAGTTTTGATCAATTATTAAAGGCTGTGCTTGCCTCCCCCTTTCCCTAACAGCTGCTAGAAAGACAAGCTGTTTTGTGTTTTTTTAGTGCGAGTCATGGAATGAAAGCCTGACTTTTAAAATTGGATTTGGGTACCTGTTTTAAGGGCTCAGAGCCTCGTGTGGCGCAGAGTGGTAGGCAGCAGTATCGCAACCGAAACTCTCCCCACGACCTGAGTTCGATCCCAGCAGAAGCCGGGTCCCAGGTAGCCGGCTCGGGTCGACTCAGCCCTCCATCCTTCCGAGGTCGGCAAAATGAGTACCCAGCTTGCTGGGGGAAAGGTGGTCACGACTGGGGAAGGCAATGGCAAACCACCCCGCTACAGTCTGCCATGAAAACGCCAGCGCAAGCAGCGTCCCTCTAGGAGTCAGCAAGGACTTGGCGCTTGCACAGGAGGAACCTTTCCTTTCAGGGCTCAGCTACACC
The DNA here is from genome assembly GCF_057233095.1 of Heloderma suspectum. Classification (NCBI taxonomy): domain Eukaryota; kingdom Metazoa; phylum Chordata; class Lepidosauria; order Squamata; family Helodermatidae; genus Heloderma; species Heloderma suspectum. Next base: position 435,895,972 of record NC_139458.1, read on the forward strand.
ATGTGCAAGTGGGGTTACTAAAGGGCAATGGCTACCAAAGGAGAAAAATGCCTCCAGGCCTAGGAATGCCTTTTCCTGATGTTGGTACCCACAGCTCAGCAGCACATGCAGAGCGCCCTAGATTAATTCCCTGGCATTTCCAGACGGTAGGGCAGGGCTGGGAAATACCTCTGCCTGGAACCCTGGAGGGCTTCCATCCAGGTAGATGGTACTGCTGAGAAATCTGGGCCAATTAGCCCAGGGGTCCGACTCCATATAAGATGGTTTTCATATGTACTGTGCGATGTTACTGCACAGAAATAAAGTTAGCGATTCTCCTGACTGCTCACTTCCCAGGGAGTATAAGAAATCGTTATTTCTTATTTTCACAGCAAGAGCAAACAGGAGGACTTTCTTCCCTAGAGCTACATCCTGCAGACGACTGAAACAGAAATCTATAGGAGGACTCTCAAACAGTGTTTTAAACATTATTTAGGAATTCGTAACCAGCTTCTTGCCTCGAGTCTTCAAACCAGTTCAGGACAGATTAAAACGCCAAAATATCACAGTGTCTCTGTGTGTGTATAGAACGTTCTTTTTTAAAATCCATTTAAATCCAACATAAAATAGGAAGCAACATATGAACAACAACCCCACCGCCACCCCTCCAACAAAAGCCTATCTTTAATACATGAACAAATACTATTTCTCTCTTTTGCAATACACATAAGAACATAAGAAGAGCCCTGCTGGGTCCATCTAGTCCAGCATTCTGCTCACACAGTGGCCAACCAGCTGCCCACGGGAAACCCACAAGCAGGACAGGAGCGCAACTGCACCCTCCCACCCATGTTCCCCGGCAACTGGTGTACATGGGCATACTGCCTCTGGCACTGGAGGGAGCACATAGCCATCCGGACTAGTAGCCATTGACAGCCTTTTCCTCCAGGAATTTGTCCAACCCCCTTTTAAAGCCATCCACATTGGTGGTCATCACTACGTCTTGTGGTCTTTTTCAAAGTACCTGGGAGAATGAAAAGGGCTTTGCCTGAAAAGATAACAGTATGGGCACCAGGACAGCCTTCTGGGGAAGAGCATTCCAGAGGCAGGGCACTACAACCGAAAATGCCCTCAGAGGAGCACAGCCTCACAGAGGAAGAGCTGGAATGCCAGAATGAGTGACATGAGCGTTGTGACAACGCTGTCTTACAAGAAACATAAGCAATACACACAGACCCAGTTCTCACCAAGATGACATGCCAGGGTCTGGGCTGTGCCAATTCAGACTGTATCGAAGAGCTAACATAGCTGAATGCCCAGACATAGGTTTGCCACCTCAATGGGAACTGGGTCCTTGGCTCTCAGTTACTATACTACACCAGCTTTATTTACACCACTTCTACCTGCCTTTGAACCAGGCAAGAAGTGCTGGTCCTGGTTAGGCCACAATGGCAGCTTAAGGCCTCTGGTGAGGGCCGTAAGTGTTAAGCACTACAGAAATTATATATACTTTTTTTAAAACTTTGCAACTTTCGCCAAAATGTTTGTGAGCCATCTCGGTGAGACCAGTGAGGAATTGAAGCTCAGCTGTCCTTTGGATGAAGGAGTCAACTGCAAAGGGGATCCTTTAGGAAACTTCTGGATGTCTTCACTTCCTAACACAGTCAACAACTCAACGGTTGAGAAGCTCGCCACATCAAGGGGAGGAGGGGGAACGTGAGGCTCGGGACATAGTCCCTGCTGAAGCTAAGCACCTGTGGGTATGGTCAGTAACTGGAGGGCAGACTGCCTAGCAACCCCCATGTATTCCACCCTATGTGCCATCATGGAAGAAAGGTGGGGTGGAACCTTAGTTCAGGGGCAGAGCACCTCCTTGGCATGCAAAAGGTCCTCTGGCACCTCCAGGTAAGGCTGGAAGAGACCCTGGAGGAACCACTGCCAGCTAGTTACTGTAGACCAGGGGTGGGCAACATGTGGCCCTCCAGATGTTTTGGCCTACAAGGCCCGTCATCCTTCACCATTGGCTATGCTGGCCGAGGCTGACGGCAGTTGTAGGCCAAAACGTTTGGAGGGCCACAAGTTGCGCACCCCTGCTGTAGACAGTACTGAACTAGATGGATCAGTACTCTGACATGGCAGGAAGCACTTTCCTCAGTGTGATAAATAAAGTGCACAGGCGTCTCGCCAGACATAGTATGTGACCAAATGAACCATCCGTGAACTTCAAAGGTGAGTAGCACACTGCTTTGCAGAGGACACGGGCGTGGATTCGTGGTGGCGTTGGCAGCAAGGTGGATTCAGAGGGAAAGGAAGTCTCTTGCGCTACCTAGAGAAGCGAGTATACAACCTGGGCTGGTAGAGGAGGTGTCCACAGGTGGAGTGAGGGAACTAAATCCCTGGTCTCCTTCCCACATTGCTCTTGTACCTAAGCCCAGCCTTTAGGAAATACTGCAGGAGTAAATTATTTCAACAATAATTACAGAAGGTGGGCAAAACGGACACAGAGCAGATACACTGGGAGTTACCACAGGAATAAAGAAACCAGAAGTAACAGGCATCTAAAGACTAGAGGAGAAGCACATTCCACCAAAATCAAGAGCAATCCCGTCCAAAACAAAAAATAAATAAATCCGGGAACAGAAAAACAGCTTGGAATGTCTGTGTTTGTGCAAGGCACCGGCAGCCCTGGTACGTTAGTGAGAAAATACAAGGCAAGGATGTGTTTGTTTTAACTTTGGCCTAGTTTCTCTCTTAATTCACTCTTCCAGTTCTATTCACTCCAGTTATGTTGCAAAATAATTCCCTCATCTACAGACAGTGAGGACGGCATGAAGTATCAGGAAAAACGTCCTGTTAGAGCAATACAACAATGGAACCCATTGCCTAGGGAGGTGGTGGGCTCTCCCACACTGGAGGCAGTCAAGATGAGGCTGGACAGCCGTCTGTCAGGGATGCTCTGACTTCGATTCCTGCACTGAGCAGGGGGTTGGACTCGATGGCCTCGTAGGCCCCTTCCAACCCTGCTATTCTATGATTCTATGTTTCTATGTATTATCCCCAGTCATCTCCATGAACCAAACTAAAGATGTGCTAAAAAGTCCACATTTAAAGAGGGCATGCCCACATGTGTCGGAGGGTTTTGATGTGCTCCAGGCAAATGTGCTACAGGTAGCTCCCACACATGTGTTTTTGTAGGTGACATGCATAGTTGTGAAAATGTCAAGTGTTTTAGTGTAATGACATATGATGCCATTGCGTATCTCTACCACTGAGATGGGAGCCTAGAGAGAACATTTTCTGGGCTGTCCCCTCTCTGGTACTCTCCTATATTCCTTCCTCACCAGGGAAGACGTGAACCTATCTCGGAGTAGGGCTGGAAAAATCCCTGCCTGAAACCCCAGAAAGCTGATGCCAACCAGTGTCAACAATACTGGACAAGATGAAACCATGGTCTGACTCACAGTAACCTGGCTTCCTAGGTTCCTATTTCTTTTATCAAGGCTTCCTCATTAATTTCCTGCTCTAATTTGAGGGTGAAAGGAGAGTTGAGAGGGGGAGAAATTCAATAAAATGTATTTGTTTGGGCAAAACATTTCTGTTCTGTGTGTACATTTTATTGCATCTACTGTATTTTTACGTTATTTTGCATGCTGCTGTGAAAGCCATGACGGAAGAGCCACTGCTAACAAATAATTAAATCAATCAATAAAATATTTGTCTCTACTGAACTGTGTGGATGATTGCAGGAGGAATAGTTGGGGGGGGGGGACACGCTGCCACCAATATATCCCTCTTGGGTACTTCAGACAACTAAGTAATGAGAATTTTATTTATTTATTTATTTATTTCTATACCGCCCAGTAGCCGAAGCTCTCTGGGCGGTTCACAAAAATTAAATCCAAGCAACACACAATAAAACAATTTAAAATATAATATAACAATATTATATATTATATTATATATAATATAATATATAATATAATATTATATGTTATATTTACAATATAACAATACAACCACAATAAAACCTATAAAATAATAAAATTTTGATGGAGAATACTACACACTGAATATGAGATGCCCACGCCCCAGCAACACACCCTAGGGAGTGTGCAATCCACAAGGAAGAAGTGGATTCAAATATCTGCTCAGCCTTGAAGCTTTCTAGATAGCCTTTAACAGGTCACAGTCATAGTGCCTCTGCAGCTTGAGCCCCGCTGCAGTGCATGGCTTTCGCACACCACAACATTGACTCCAGAAACCTAAGATCATGCGGATGAGTCCCCCGAGAAGGCCAGCGCGGTCCAGAAACTGAGGTGATTCTAACGAAAACGCCGGACAGCGTCGCTTAAGTAAAAATGGGATAAGCCCATCCTGAGCTCCACAAGGGAGCAGCAGAAAATAAATGAAATAAACATGAGATTTTCCCGCTGTCAAATAATACGCTCACAGCCAAACATGTGAATCCCCCCACCCTCAGATACAAAGGTGTGAGCAATGCGGCATCAACACATGCTTGTAAACAAAACTACTTCGCCGCAACTCCTATTGCCAAGACCAGGAAGCCACACGGAATCGGAGCAGAGGTTCAACAAGCGGCTTCTGTCCGGAAAAGTAGGACACCACCCTAGATATTACACCCGGCATTTCTGAGGGTACATATCGAAGTCTGCAGCCCTAAACTGACTCACACGCCAGGGGTCGATGGGGAAAGGCGGTAATCCTGCGGTAAAACAAGTTCTTGGCACGTAAGACACCCCAGGTTCGATTCCCGACATCGCTTGCCGAGAGATTTCGCAAGGCGAAGCGGCGACGGCGGGTTCAGAAGAAATCGCTGTCGCTCCGGCTGGAGCGCGTGGGGCCGGGCAGAGCAACGGTCTGCCTCGGGGTGAAGCGGCTCCTTCCGGCGTTACTTCTGAGTAAGCAAGGTCAGAGCGGCAGCCGTGAAGCTCGCAACCGCGTCCCCGCGCGCTCGGGGACCGCTTCGCGCGCCGCTCGAATCGGCGGCACACCATCCCCGGCAGGGCCGCTCCGCGGTTTCGCCTTCTCCACCGGGGCCAAAGGCGCGCGCGGCCCAGCGCGTGAGGCGCCCTATCAGCGCGCGGGACCCCAAGGGGCCGCCCGGCAGCGCGGGGAGCTCGCGCGGCCTCGGCTCCGGCAGAGGCGCGCCAGGGCGGCCGCCGCCGCAGGGAGGCGCTGGTCCGCCGCTGCGCTGCGCTCCGCTCCGCTCCGCTCCCCACGCTGGCGGGCAGCGCCGCGGCGCCGGGGCGCGGCCGGGAAGCCACGCGGGCCGGCCCGCACTCAGGGCGGCACGCGCCCGCCGCGTCGTTTACTTGGGCTGCGGCGGCGGCGGCCCTCGCTCCCGTCTCCCACGCCGCTCCCGGAAGACGGGCGCTCGGCGGGCGCGCCGGCGCCCCGGTGCGCGGCCAGCCCCGCGCGGCGGCCAGCAGCCGCCCTCCCCGCCGCAGCCGCCGTGCGCGGCCCGCCCAGGAAGGGGGCAGGCGCGCCCGCACCGCGCTCCGACGCCGCCGAGCGCACGCGGAGCGCACGCCAGCGGCCCGCCGCGGCGCCCCGGGCGGAAGCCGGCGGCTGCGCGGGAGGCGGGAGGCGCCGCGGCCGGGCCGCCCACGCCAGCCGGCGGCGCGGCGAGGCCAAGCGCGCCCGGGCCGCTGGAACGCGGAGACCCAGCCGCGCTGCCCGCGCCCGCCGCCAGCAGCGTCCCGGAGCCTCTTCGGGCAGAGGGCCCTTCCCGGCTGCCCGGCCCGCTTGGCCGAGAGAAGCTGGAGAATGAGTCCTGGGGAAGAAGAGCCATAGAGAGAGGGAGGGCCGTGGCTTGGGGCAGAGCGCCCTGCCCGCCCGCGCTTGGCCTGTTCAGACTCCTGCTTCAGGGACCTGAGCGGCGGGGTCGCCGCGGTCGCCTGCCGCAGCACGGGCAGCAAGGCTTGCCGGGCTTTAGCCAAAAAGAATGAGGGCGCAACCCTACGGGGATAGTCGGCCACCACTGAACTCGGGGGAAGCTGACTATCCAATGCAGGGCGGGCAGAGGGCAGAGGGGATCTTCTCCTCCGTGCTCTGGCCGCCCTGCATTTTCGCTGTCTAGCTGGGGGCTTCGGAGCGGAGAGGGAGGCCACACAGCACATAGGAAGCATCATAACAATGCTTCCACGGTCCCCTCCTCGCCCCGGGACGCCCCCTTTATCACCCACTCCACGCTGCAGTTGCGAGCATGGAGACGGGGAAGAACCATGCCACGAGGCGGCGGGGAACACGATTTCTGGGAACCAAGCTCAGAGCCCCACCAAGCATTGCGGAGACTGCAGAGGCGTTTGAGAAGACCACCTGTGCCACAAGGGATGCCTCCTGGAACAATGCTTTTATCACTGAAACACAGAAACAACACCGTGTTGGTGACTGCCTGACCTCCAGAGGCAAGGAGTTCCAAAGAAAGGGGGCCACCACACTGAAGGCTCTTCTCTGGGTGGACTCCAGTCGGGGCATAGGTCCATGTGGAACCACCAGGAGAAAGCCCTCCAATGACCTCAGTGACTGGGCAGGTTGGTAAGGGAGAAGGCGTTCTCGCAGGTATCCTGGTCCCAAATTGTTTAGGGCTTTATACACTAGTACCAAGACCTTAAACCTGGCCCGGTAGTGAATGGGCAGCCAGGGCAGTTCTCTCAGCGAAGATGTTGCATGCTGAAAAGTGGCAGCTCCCGACAACAGCCGAGCTGCTGCGCTCTGCACTAGCTCCAGCTTCCCGAGCAGCCTTAAGGGCAGCCCCATATAGAGTGCATTGGAGTAATCTAGTATTGAAGTTACTGCGCCTGTACCACTGTGGCCAAGCTATTCCTGTCCAGGAGAGACGATACTTGGCGAACCAGCTGAAGCTGGTAAAAGGCACTCTGAGCTGCCAGTTTTGTGACCATTATCACGGGGTTTTTTTCCTATTGAGGAAAGTGTGGTATTTTTTCTGCGTGGCCTCTATAACACCATAGCAGTCCCATGTCATTGCACAATTCTGCTGTACCACAGCACCCCACAGTGGCTGTATAATGAAACATATAGAAACCGTAAAGGAGCCAGAGCCGATCTTAATCCGACAAAGTATCTGGGAGCAGAAGCCTCATTAAAGCTGTGGGTTAAGACCCTCATGTAGAAAAGACTCCATCCTCGGGAGACTGCAATATTTTCTAGTAACTCTTGAGATACAGCAGCTTCAAAATCAGTTTTAGAACAGTAGAGCAATGTGTTCCATTGTCTTTATCATTCATGAAAAGCCTTTGCATCCCAAGTTTTTTTTGTGGACCAGAGTCCACGTTGTCAAGTAAAACTCTGCACAAACTCAGAGGTATGCAGCCCTAGGTCTTGCCCACAATGCTGTTAAAGACGCGGCAATGTTCCATCTAGCTTCTACCCACAGTTGTTGTTGTTGTTCAGTCGTTCAGTCGTGTCCGACTCTTCGTGACCCCATGGACCATAGCACGCCAGGCCTTCCTGTCCTGCGCTCTCTCCCGGAGCGTGCTCAAGTCCATATTCATTGCATCGGTGATGCTATCTAGCCATCTCATCCTCTGCCATCCCCTTCTCCTTTTGCCTTCAGTCTTTCCCAGCATCAGGGTCTTTTCCAGAGAGTTTTCTCTTCGCATTCGGTGGCCAAAATATTTCAGCTTCAGTATCTGGCCTTCCAATGAGCACTCGGTTGATTTCCTTTAGGATGGACGGATTTGACCTCCTTGCAGTCCAGGGGACTCGTAAGAGTCTTCTCCAGCACCACAGTTCGAAAGCATCAATTCTTCGGCGCTCAGCCTTCCTTATAGTCCAGCTCTCACAGCCATACATTACTACTAGGAAAACCATAGCTTTGATTAGACGGACCTTTGTCGGCAAGGTGATGTCTCTGCTTCTGACTATGCTGTCTAGGTTGGCCATAGCTTTCCTCCCCAGGAGCAAGCATCTTTTAATTTCATGGCTACAGTCACTGTCTGTGGTGATCTTGGAGCCCAAGAAAGTAAAATCTGTCACTGCTTCCATTTCTTCCCCTTCTTTATGCCAGGAAGTGATGGGGCCAGATGCCATGATCTTCGTTTTTTTAATGTTGAGTTTCAAACCAGCTTTGGCACTCTCCTCTTTCACCCTCAACAAGAGGCTCTTGAGATCCTCTTCGCTTTCTGCCATTAGGGTGGTATCGTCTGCATATCGGAGGTTGTTGATAATTCTCCCGGCAATCTTAATTCCGACCTCTGATTCATCCAACCCGGCATTTCTCATGATGTACTCCGCATATAAGTTAAATAAGCAGGGCGACAATATGCAGCCTTGTCGTACTCCTTTCCCAATTTTGAACCAATCGGTTGTTCCATGTCTGGTTCTTACTGTTGCTTCTTGACCCTCGTACAGGTTTCTCAGGAGACAGGTAAGGTGGTCTGGTACTCCCATCACTTTCAGAATTTGCCACAGTTTGTTGTGATCCACACAATCAAAGGCTTTAGCGTAGTCAATGAAGCAGAAATAGACGTTTTTCTGGAATTCTCTTGCTTTCTCCATGATACAGCGAACGTTGGCGATTTGATCTCTAGTTCCTCTGCCTCTTCGAAACCCAGCTTGTACTTCCGGTAGTTCTCGGTTCGCATACTGCTGAAGCCTAGCTTGTAGGATTTTGAGCATCACCTTGCTGGCATGTGAAATGAGCGCAATTGTGCAGTAGTTTGAACACTCTTTGGCATTGCCCTTCTTTGGAATCGGAATGTAAACTGACCTTTTCCAGTCTTGCAGCCATTGCTGAGTGTTCCAAATTTGTTGGCATATTGAGTGCAGCACTTTAACAGCATCATCTTTTAGGATTTTAAATAGCTCAGCTGGAATACTGTCATCTCCGCTAGCTTTGTTGTTAGTAATGCTTCCTAAGGCCCACTTGACTTCACTCTCGAGGATGTCCGGCTCAAGTTCAGTGACCGCACTATCATGGCTATCAGGGACATTCAGATCTTTCCTGTATAGTTCTTCTGTGTATTCTTGCCACCTCTTCTTAATCTCATCTGCTTCTGTTAGGTCCCTGCCTTCTTTGTCCTTTACCATGCCCGTCTTTGCACAAAACGTTCCCTTGAGATCTCCGATTTTCTTGAAGAGATCTCTAGTCTTTCCCATTCTGTTGTTTTCCTCGATTTCTTTGCATTGTTCATTTAAGAAGGCCTTCTTGTCTCTCCTTGCTATTCTGTGGAACTCTGCATTCAGTTGGATATATCTTCCCCTTTCTCCCTTGCTTTTCGCTTCCCTTCTTTCCTCAGCTACTTGTAAAGCCTCATCAGACAGCCACTTGGCTTTCTTGCATTTCTTTTTCTTGGGGATGGATTTCGTTGCTGCCTCCTGAACAATGTTACGGACCTCCGTCCATAGTTCCTCAGGCACTCTGTCTATCAGGTCTAATCCCTGAAATCTATTCCTCACCTCCACTGTGTATTCATAAGGGATATGGTTTAGGTCATACCTGAATGGTTTAGTGGTTTTCCCTACGTTCTTCAATTTAAGCCGAAATTTTGCAACAAGAAGCTCATGATCTGAGCCACAGTCAGCTCCAGGTCTTGTTTTGACTGACTGTATAGAGCTTCTCCATCTTTGGCTGCAAAGGACATAATCAATCTGATTTCGATATTGACCATCTGGTGATGTCCATGTGTAGAGTCGTCTCTTGTGCTGTTGGAAAAGAGTGTTTGCTATGATCAGCATGTTCTCTTGGCAAAACTCTATTAGCCTTTGTCCTGCTTCATTTTGTACACCAAGGCCATGCTTGCCTGTTATCCCAGTGATTTCTTGACTTCCTACTTTAGCATTCCAATCCCCTATGATGAAGAGGACATCTTTTTCTGATGTTAGTTCTAGAAGGTGTTGTAGGTCTTCATAGAACCGATCAACCTCAGCTTCTTTGTCCTCAGTGGTTGGGGCATAGACTTGAATTACTGTGATGCTGAATGGTTTGCCTTGGATTCGTACTGAGATCATTCTATCATTTTTGAGATTGTACCCCAGTACTGCTTTTCCCACCCTTTTGTTGACTATGAGTGCTACTCCATTTCTTCTAAGGGATTCTTGCCCACAATAGTAGATATGATGGTCACCTGAATTAAATTCGCCCATGCCTGTCCATTTGAGTTCGCTGATTCCCAAGATGTCGATGTTCAATCTTGCCATCTCATGTTTGACCTCCTCCAACTTACCTTGATTCATTGATCTGACATTCCAGGTTCCTAAACAAAATTGTTCTTTACAGCATTGGATTTTCTTTTCACCACCAGACACATCCACAGCTGAGTGTCCTTTCGGCTTTGGCCCAGCCGCTTCACTCTTTCTAGCGCTACTTGGAAATACCCTCTGCTCTTCCCCAGTAGTATATTGGACACCTTCCGACCTGAGGGGCTCATCTTCCGGTGTCATCTCTTTTAGCCTTGTGATACATTCCATGGGGTTTTCTTGGCAGGAATACTGGAGTGGGTTGCCATTTCCTTCTCCAGTGGACCACATTTTGTCAGAACTCTCCACCATGACCTGTCCGTCTTGGGTGGCCCTGCATGGCATAGCTTATGGCTTCACTGAGTTACGCAAGCCCCTTCGCCACAACAAGGCAGTGATCCAGAAACACAAGGGCACACGAACACTGGCATTTTGTATCACCTGTTAATTCCCAGCATCTGGTAAACACAAAGGGAACCTGCCTCTAAAAACTGAGCCTGCATTTTTGCAACCTTAGCTAACAACCACCAAGAGACCCCTTCTTAAGAGCTGCCAACTTTCTTATCAACCATCCACCTGTGCCTTTAACAGAAGCACCACATGTAGAAATGATGCAGATTAAGTCTCCTCCATGCCAGGAAAAGCTCACCTGCTACATTTCTGTGTTATACTACTGACAACAGCAGGGCCAATTAAGAAACTGACATCTTCAGCCATCAATGTGTGGATCACATGACATCTTCAAATCCCACTGCTGGGACCAACTCACTGGGTGGCCTTAAGCAAACCATAACTTCCCACCTGCAGTATCACATAGGCTAAACATCATCATCCATGCACAAGAGCAGCGGTGAGCAACCTGTGCCCCCGTGTTCTGCCCCCAATTCTCCCTCCCAGCAGTACCATTGCCACCACGCAAAGCATACAAGAGTCATCTCTGCACACCCTGTTTCCCAGCGGAATACTGTGTCAGTGCACGCACATGTATGTGTATGTGCAAATGCATATATGTGCATCCAGTCTAGTCAGCAGGAGCAAATCATGCAACACTAAAGGCTTGTTGGAATAAGACAGCCCTCACTGAACTTCTAAAAGGTTAATATGGAAGGGGCTAGGCAAGTTTCTCAAGGGACCAAGTTCTCAGGTCTGGGTGCTACAACTAACCAGGCCCTGTCCTGAGTACTCACCAGCTGTGCTTCAGAGGACAGAGGGATGTAGAACAGAATCGCCCCCTAGGATCTCAGTGGATGGGCAGAGTCATTAGGAAATTCCTAATTCCGTTCCTGCTGCTGCTTCAGTTCCTCGGCCCCAAGCCTTTGAGGGCTTTAAAGGTGATGAACTGCACCTTAATTTGGGCCTGGAAACAAACTGAAAGCCAAGGCAGAACCAATAATACCAGCATGGCCTGCTCTGCATGACGCACTGCTGTCAGCACTCTGGCTAGAGCATCCTGCCCCAGCTGCAGTTTCTGAAAACTCTTCCGAGGCACCTGACACAGACTATTGTATTGCATTCTAACTAAGGCACGTGGCCCTGTACAAAAGGCTCCTGGCTCCTGACCTCCTTCCCCTGCTGAGGATTAAACCCAGAACTTTGGGTCAACCCCAGGACCGGCATCAAGGGTAGGGGTAGTCAGGTTCTGCCAGGGCCCACACCCCAGCAGGAGCCCCCGGACAAGAGCCCCCTGGAGTTGTTTGTCCTCCCCCCTGCAACCTGCTTGTCCCTGTGCCCCTTGCTGTAGGCGAGACAACGGTGATGATGAGAAGGAGGAGCAGCAGATGCCACGGCCTCCTTACTTCCTGGCTCTCGGCCTGGCAAGTAGGCAAGTGGGAGCCCCAGTGAGAACGAGGAGGGGGCACAAGAGCAGCTGGGGGCCATGGCGGTGAGGAGGGGGGCTCCCCGAGGGAGGGACCCATGGAGCTGGCTGTGTCAAACCTCAAGACTTGGCAATCCTATAAACCTGGGCAAAGAGGAGTGGATTGCTTCTCTGGCTGTGCAAAGTGGATTGCAAGTTAATGCTAGACAAATTAAGAAGATATAATCAAAGACTCACAAAATACATCCATGGAGCACTGAGGTGTGAATTGCAGTTCTGTTCTGACCACATTTAGCAGCTGGCTCAGAGCCACTAAAATGCAATTTAAAAGAAGTGTAAGTCATCTTTTCGTGGTCTGCTAGGTCTTTGACACTTAGGGAAAGACCTGTCGTTCAGTGGTAGAGCTCTGCTGTGTATGCAGATGGCCTTAGATTCAAATCCTGGTGGCTTCCATTTTTTGTAGGTTTTTTGGTTAAAGGATCAGAGCTAACAGGGACATATGGGAAGGACCTTGGTCTAATACCCTGCCTTAGGCTGCAACTTTGTTCTCATTTACCCAGGAGTAAGTCCCATTAAACTCAATGGGCTTTCTTCTGAGTAAACATGTAGAGGATTGGACTGTTATTCCCCAAGAATTTGTCATAAAGAACTATGCAAGTGAAAATAGGGTCATTCATGACTGCTCGGGTCATCCTTATCTTTTTACAAAGGATAACTGCCAGAATATTTGTTTCTTACATTTGTATCCCAACTTCCCACCAAATGGCACTTATGGCAGCTAACGGGAAATGCAATGCAAAACACAGAATTACAGTGAAAATGTAAAAAAATAAATCAGTAAAACATCAATAAAACCAATTTTAAAAAACAATCAGTTGACCAAATTGCAACATTTACAGTGGCCACAACCATCAGCTTACAAGACTGAAGTCTATTCTGAATAAAAATGTCTGCCTGGCAGCTGGAAAGTCACCAGAGATGGGGCTGGATGGGCAGAGGCTGGAGTACCCACCAAGAAGGCCCTTCCTCCAGGTCCCGCCAAACATGATTCAGATGTTAGCTGGACAGAAAAAAGTGCCTCTCCTCAAGACTTTGGAGGGATACCTTGTTAAAAATCTTGGGAGTGTGAGTGGCCAGAGCTGTCATTCTTTAAGATTCAGCTCCTGCCCCTGAGTTTCTAGAACTTAAATCTCAGTTTGAAAGGGGGTAGATACACCTCCTCTCTAGCACACATGAATGTTAATGTGCATGCCTGAGCATTAAGGCTCCATGCAATCCACAGTCTGCCATTTCACCCACCACTCATTTCACATCGCTGGTGGTTCTTCTCTATCTGCTGTATGCGCTGAGGAGGATTCCACAACAATGGGAGGAGAAGCAAATGGAAGATTACCCGGATTTTTCAGGGAATTGGCTTTGGTCCATGCAGGGGTTCACAAGCGAGTGCACCATACCATTCTAAGTCCCTTCACAGTAATGTACTTCCAGGTGGGGTGTGGCGGTTGGGGTGAATGTCATCAGACTGGCAGGGGCTGATCAACCAATGCGAGAGGCTTCCCCCGCCCTCCAATGCGAGAGGCTCCCCCCCATCCTTCCTTACAGCTAAGCAAACGGAAACACAGCTGCAGCCTTCTCGCTCCCCTGAAGCTCCCGATGTTCCGAAGGAGCGAAGCTGCGAATTACTTCTGAGAAGCAAGGAAGCAGACATCAAAGACATGCAGCTTCAACATAGCTTTAAGGCTCCTAAATGCGTTATTTCGATTCATGGGAATCTCAGTAACTTCGGGAGTGCGTGTTTCGGGAACAAGCCTCATTGACCACAATGGGAGTTACTTCTGAGTAGACACACCTATGTTTGTGCTAGGAAAGACAGGGACAGGAAACACCCCTTGACTTAGGTCATGGTGAAAGGCACATCCCTGGGCAGGGCTAGCATACCCAAAGTAAATGCGGGGGTTGGAGCACACAGGAATGATAGCATGGAGAACCCGACTTAAGGAAAAGAATCGGACTTTAAGCAATCTCAGGAAATCAGGTTTTCCTGTGAAAAACTCCAGGGTGGCTGCAGGATGGCAGCCTGCACGTGCCCTGGATGACCTCCAAACGCAGCCAGCTCACAGCAAATCGCCCATGGAGACAACGCCCTGGTCATTCACTCTACAGTAGCTTGCCCTGGACTGCAGAAAGCAAGGAGGTTGTTTTGCTCTTGTGATACAGATACACTAAAAAGACATTTTTGTTGTTTATTTGGTCAGTCGCTTCCGACTCTTCGTGACTTCATGCACCAGCCCACGCCAGAGCTTCCTGTCGGCTGTCGCCACCCCCAGCACCCCCAAGGTCAAGTCCGTCACTCCAGAATATCATCCATCCATCTTGCCCTTGGCCGGCCCCTCTTCCTTTGGCCTTCCACTTTCCCTAGCATCAGCATCTTCTCCAGGGTCTCCTGTCTTTTCATGATGTGGCCAAAGTACTTCAGTTTTGCCTTTAATATCATTCCCTCAAGTGAGCAGTCTGGCTTTATTTCCTGGAGTATGGACTGGTTTGATCTTGCAGTCCAAGGCACTCTCAGAATTTTCCTCCAGCACCACAGTTCAAAAGCATCTATCTTCGTTTGCTCAGCCTTCCTTATGGTCCAGCTCTTGCAGCCACAGGTTACTACGGGGAATACCATTGCTTCAACTATGCGGACCTTTGTTGTCAGTGTGATGTCTCTGCTCTTCACTATTTCATCAAGATTTGTCATTGCTCTCCTCCCAAGAAGTAAATGTCTTCTGATTTCCTGGCTGCAGTCAGCGTCTGCAGTAATCTTTGCGCCTAGAAAGACAAAGTCTGTCACTGCCTCCACGTTTTCTCCCTCTATTTGCCAGTTCTCAATCAAGCTGGTTGCCATAATCTTGGTTTTTTTGAGGTTGAACTGCAACCCAGCTTTTGCACTTTCTTCTTTCACCTTCGTCATGAGGTTCCTGAGCTCCTCGCTTTCAGCCATCAAAGTGGTATCATCTGCATATCAGAGATTGTTAATGTTTCTTCCAGCGATTTTAACTCCAGCCTTGGCTTCATCAAGGCCAGCACGTCGCATGATGTGTTCTGCGTACAGGTTGAATAGGTAGGGTGAGAGTATACAACCCTGCCATACTCCTTTCCCAATCTTAAACCAGGCCGTTGTTCCGTGGTCTGTTCTTACCGTTGCTACTTGGTCGTTATACAGATTCCTCAGGAGGCAGACAAGATGACTTGGTATCCCCATACCACCAAGAACTTGCCACAATTTGTGATGATCCACACAGTCAAAGGCTTTAGAATAGTCAATAAAACAGAAAGAGATGTTTTTCTGAAACTCCCTAGCTTTCTCCATTATCCAGCGGATATTGGCAATTTGGTCTCTAGTTCCTGTGCCTTTTCTAAACCCAGCTTGTACATCTGGCAGTTCTCGTTCCATGAATTGCTGGAGTCTACCTTGCAAGATCTTGAGCATGACCTTACTGGCATGTGAAATAAGTGCCACTGTTCGATAGTTTGAACATTCTTTGGTGCTTCCCTTTTTTGGTATGGCGATATAAGTTGATCTTTTCCAATCTGTTGGCCATTCTTGTGTTTTCCAAATTTGCTGGCATATGGCATGCATCACCTTGACAGCATCATCTTGCAAGATTTTAAACAGTTCAGCTGGGATACCGTCGTCTCCTGCTGCCTTGTTATTAGCAATGCTTCTTAAGGCCCATTCAACCTCAGTCTTCAGGATATCTGGCTCTAGCTCACTGACCACACCATCAAATCTATCCCCGATATTATTATCCTTCCTATATATTCCTTCCTATATATGGAATATATCTTCCATATATTCTTGCCACCTTTTCTTGATCTCTTCTGCTTCTGCTAGGTCCTTGCCATCTTTGTTTTTGATCATACCCATTTTTGCCTGGGATTTACCTCCGATGTTTCTAATTTTCTGGAAGAGGTCTCTTGTCCTTCCTATTCTATTATCTTCTTCCGCTTCCGCACATTGCTTGTTTAAAAATAATTCCTTATCTTTTCTGGCTAACCTCTGGAATTTCGCATTGAATTGAGCATATCTCCCCCTATCACTGTTGCCTTTTGCTTTCCTTCTTTCTTGGGCTGCTTCCAGTGTCTCAGCAGACAGCCATCTTGCCTTCTTGGTTTTCTTTTTCTTTGGGATGTTGTTTGTTGCCGCCTCCTGAACAATGTTGCGAACTTCTGTCCATATTTCTTCCGGGACCCTATCTACTAAATCTAGTCCCTTAAATCTATTCTTCACCTCCACTGCATATTCATGAGGAATATTAGTGAGCTCATATCTAACTGATCTGTGGGTCTTCCCTATTCTCTTTAGTCTAAATTGTGCAATAAGAAGTTCGTGATCTGAACTACAGTCAGCTCCAGGTCTTGTTTTTACCGACTGCATAGATGTCTGCCACCTTTGGCTACAAAGGATGTAGTCAATCTGATTTCGGTGTCGACCGTCTGGTGAAGTTCATGTATAAAGTTGTCTCTTAGGTTGTTGGAAGAGAGTGTTTGTTATGCACAGTGAGTTGTCTTGGCAAAATTCTGTCAGCCTATGTCCTGCTTCATTTTGTTCTCCCAGACCATGCTTGCCTGTAATTCCAGGTGTTGTTTGACTACCCACCTTAGCATTCCAGTCTCCTGTAATGAAAATAACATCTTTTTTTGGCATACTATCCAGTAGGTGCTACAGATCTTCATAGAACTGTTCTACTTCTGCTTCTTCAGCATCTGTGGTTGGGGCATATATTTGGATCACTGTGATGTTAAATGGCTTGCCCTGAATTCGAACTGAGATCATTCTGTCATTTTTTGGATTGTATCCAAGCACCGCTTTAGCCACTTTATTATTAATTATGAAGGCTACTCCATTTCTTCTGTGGTCCTCTTGTCTACAGTAGTAGATCTGGTGGTCATTTGATGTGAAGTGGCCCATTCCAGTCCATTTCAGTTCACTGACACCCAAAATGTCTATATTTTTATTAATCTTAAGATTAATCTTGACATCTCCCCAATAACCACATCTAATTTGCCCTGGCTCATAGATCTGACATTCCAGGTTCCTATGGTGTGTTGATCTTTAGAACATCGGATTCGTCGTTCATCACCAGCACCATCGGCTGCTGGCCGTCCTTTCGGCTTTGAGCTAGCTGCGTCATCACATCTGGGGCTAGTTGAACTTATCCTCTGTTCCTCCCCAGTAGCATTTTGACCATCGTCCGACATGGGAGTCCCATCTTCCGATGGTATACCGACATATCTCTGGTTGTACTGATCCATTTAGTTTTCATGGCAAGAATACTGGGGTGGGTTGCCGTTTCCTTCCCCAGGGATCGTATTTAGTCTGACCTCTCTGCCATGACCTTCCCGTCTTCGGTGTCCCTTCACAGTTTAGCTCATGACATCATTGAGGTGCTCAAGCTTCAGCACCACCACAAGGTAACGATCTCCTTTGCTGGAGAGAAAGACATAATTGTCCTATAATATGTCGCCAGTAACTCAAAACAAAACTCGCCTGCTACAGTGTATGAAATGGCAGGCCTTGGGTTATATGCGCTAAGCTCAAGATGCAAAGAGATTTATAGCCCAGAGCTATGCAGAGAAAAGTCTGCAAAAAATTAAGCGGCGCTTACCCCCAAGTAACTTGGGGGGGGGGGGAGTTAGAAACAGAATCTCACAGAACTGAAGCCATAATTTCAGATCCATACCTTGGATCTTTTAAATCAAAGATTACAGCTGGCATCCAGGTAAGGATTTGGGGTGGCTCTTGTAAGGATTTGGGGTGGCTCTTTTCATCCTTTCCAAAAGTAGCTTGTAAAATCAGTTCCCCAAAAGAAGCATGGGAACATATCTGGATTTTTTAAAGCATCCACCTATTATTTTAGGAAGATCAGCTGCTTCCTTTTTTGCACAGGTAAAGAGGACAGTTTTGTGTGCCTCCCTGAGGAAGCTAGAGACCCCCAAGGAAAGCCAATGTGTCACTGGCCGTCTGGTGGGATAATCCCCTGGTGTGAGACACGCACAAGCCCTTGCTGTCCTGACACAACTAAATAAAGAAAATCTCAATGCCTGAAAACAGAAAAGGAGCTAAGGAGCCAACAAAGCACATCCAATGCGAGCAAAGTCTTTGGTTATCTAATTGGATCAGAATATACGCAGGTTAAAAGCTAAAGAGGCTGGAACATAATATAGGAAGGAATAAGCTGAAACTGAACCCCGACAAAACCGAAGTACTTTTTGTGGGAGACAAGGGGAGGTTGGATGATGCTGACCTGGTGTTTAATGGGGTGTGGCTACCCCTGAAGAACCAGGTCCGCAGTCTGGGGGCCATTTTAGACTCCCAGCTGTCCATGGAGGCTCAGGTGTTGGCTGTATGCTGGGTGACGCTGTATCAACTCCCTCACCATCTGCTCCCATCAGTAGTTCATGCCCTGGTCTCCTCTCGCCTAGATTACTGTAATGTGCTCTATGTGGGGTTACCCTTGAAGACGGTTCGGAAGCTGCAGCTGGTGCAGAACGCGGCAGCCCGCCTGATTAAAGGCAGCCGTCGGTAAGATCACATCACTCCAGTGCTGAAGGAGTTGCACTGGTTGCCAGTTGTTTTCTGGGCCCAATTCAAGGTGTTGATATTGACCTTTAAAACCCTCTGCGGTTGTAGCCCAGACTATCTTAATTTGCGCCTCCAGCAACACCAGGGATGCCGCACAACGAGATGGGCCTTGGAAAGCCTTCTGTCTGTTCCATCAGCCAGGACAGCTAGGCTGGTGAGGACTAGGGAAAGGACCTTTTCCATGGTGGCCCCCACTCTGTGGAATTCCCTCCCTAGTGACCTTTGCCATGCCCCCTCTTTGATGAGCTTCCGCCGGGCTTTGAAAACCTGGCTGTTCAGGCGGGCATTTGGGGTGGGTTAGGGTTTTTTAGAACAGTGTTGTTTTGTTCAGTTGAGTTGTATTTTGTGCTGTTATTTGTATAGTGCACCACCTAGAGTGGCCAGGTAGCTGGCTGGCCAGATGGGCAGCTAATAAATCAAACAGACAGACAGACAGACAGACAGATCCCCACACACACCAGCTGAATTGGTTTTACTTTGTGGTGAGGTGGCCACCCTAGGCAGTCAACTGTGGCATCATTAAGTGTGGCAGAGAGTGGGAGACACACAGATCTGGCCCATGTGGCATAATCCACTGGGAGGTTCTCCTGCACAGGCCCCATGCAACTGAGAGCACTGCACATATGCATCCCAACAGTTCCATACAGCAAATCCCATATTATAATGCGATACAGATAAGGCAACACTAAAACCAGGTCTAAAGAAAACAACAGTAAGCATACAGGCTGGGTCACAGATCAAAGAAAGCTGGCATGAAAAGAAATGTTTTGAGCAAGCAACAGAAACTCAACTATGACGGCGCCTGCAGAATCCTAGCTGGTTGTGCAGCCTTTCCTTCAGGGAAGCTTGTCTGCCAAGAACCCCGATCAGCTTCCAAAGCACACCAGGAGTTGTCTAGAAAACAACTGAAAACCACTGCCCTGCAGGAAGGGTGTTTTAGCCCCTTTCTTTGCCATTTTTAATTTATTTTTTTTGCCTGTCTACTGCAGTACAGCTAGACAGTCTTGGAGCCTGGGCCTTGTTGGGTGGGCAGCTTGTGGCCCTCTAGATGTTTTGGCCTACAACTCCCATCCGTCCCAGCCAGCATAGCCAATGCTTGAGAGATCATGGGAACTGTAGGCCAAAGCAACGGGAGGGCCACAAGTTGCCCAGCCCTGCATTACAGCAAAACAAAACCCCCAAAACCTATTTGCCAATTTAATTAAGGAAAAAATACACGAAATGCATGTACAGTTTCACATTTTAAACACGTAAACTACAGCACCATCAGGAATAAAATGGAGCTTGCTTCTGCTGGCCTGATGCGAAACACATTCACTTGGGGAAAAGCACCACTTTGTTGTAGAAAAGGTTAATATATTTTAAAAGTAAAAATACTAGAATGAGCATCTGTAACAATGTTGCGCATCCCCCCCCCCACGAATGTCACCCTTCGAAAAGGTAGGTGACTTTCGGACATCCCTACCTACAAGACCATCGAGTCCAGCCCCCTGCCCAATGCAGGAAGCCTGATTCCCAGGCAGACGCCCATCAAAGTACCAACCAGGGCAGACCCTGCTTAGCTTCCGAGATCAGACGAGATTGCGCACATCCAGCTTAATTTGGGGGGCCTGTACTGTGGGGCCCCGGAGCATGGCCCCAGTGTCCAACCCTAACTGCACCACTGCCTGTCCCCTCTGCAGCAGGGTTGGGGGAAGAGCATCACTCTTGCTAGGAGTGTAAAAGGCTTGAGGCTAAGATGTCCCTGTCTTTCAACCTGGCACTGCCCATTTCCTGAAAAAGCAAACCCTGCCAAACTCACTCGTTAAAGAATATTAACAATACTGCAGTAGGATGCGGTATTGCCAGCTCTTTATTTCAAGCACGCAAGCTATTTTTATGGGGCTTTCTATAGGCTGTTTTGTTTTCACTTTAACAGGCAATTAACTCTGTTTTAAAGAATTAGTGTCCATGCCTGAAACGAGGCCTGCCCCCCTTCTCTCCTTTATGCCGTGGCTTGTAAGGCTGTGTGGAATATAACTCCTGCATCTTGGTCCTCCAGCTCCTATCCATCACTCGGATCGCATGCCAAACTCCGGCTGCGCTGAACAGAGGAGAAATTAAAAGGCATAAACTCACCTCCACGTTTGCCTGCGAAGAGCAATGCACCAGATTATGTTACAAGCGAAATGCCAATTAAGATGAATCATTAAAGATCACCATCAAGGCCACCGCTAGACAGCCTATCCTCTCCATCATTAGAGCTTAAGTAGTTCTCCCTTCTTCACTTACCATTCCGATCTTCACTAACATGACACCTTTCTTGGAAATGCCATTTTTGTCCCATTGTGACACCTCCAAACCAGAAGTCTAGTATTTCCATATGACAGCTGAGATGCATGTCTGCGTGTAATTCATACCAGAAGAATGCTTCTGCTTCAGAGCCAGAGTCAAGCAGCAGGGTTTAAGTTATTCAGCGATGCTTGACCTCATCAAGGTTTTCCAAGTGCCACCTCAACGCTTGGACCACCATGCTCCCATTTCCAACTGGGGTCTTTCTTTTAGTGTGAACGGAAAAAGTGTACAGTTTTTAAAAATGCCCACCCAAATGCATTCTTTCCTTCCGTTGACCATTAAATCCAATGGAAGAAGAAGAAGAGCCCTCTTGAAGCCACATTCCTCTTGTTTGGGAGTTGTGCTGCAGAGTTTGACCTTTCCCAACTCTCTGGATGCAGCTCCTTATTACCCCAAAACTGTTACCGTTCCACTAAACCCTTCTCAAGTCTTGCTTGGCAGCCTGCAGAATTCCTGGTATTAGCCTCCATGGAAGTCATCCACATGGCTGAACCAAATCATGGAGTCCACTAATGATGACCATGTCACTAGCCATGTGGAGTCCTCCATCATGTCTGAATTTGTCCTTGATATCCAGAAGGCAAATAGCTGCCTTGCACATCCTTACAATTCTAGATTGGGCACAGGTGAAGCATCTTTTGGCAAATACTGAGTTCTTCAATTAATGGGGGCTCCAGGCCAAAAAGGCCCCATGACCGCCACCTACTGGGGGGAAAAACAGGGCAAAACCCCCACAACTAATTCTTACAAATGGGCATAGATGCCTGTAACACTAACAAGTCTCCATAGCACTTTGAGTACTGCACTTTTAAGATACTTAATCTGGAGAACGAACCCCAAAGAAAATGCTTCAACACCCAAATTCTGGCGTTCATTGAAAAGAAAGCCCCATTCAGTACTGTACAGCAGACGAAGAAGACGGCCTGTTGTTTCATCTACTCCACAGACCTCGCTGCGAGTGAAATCAGAGCTCCCCCAGACAACCAGATTGCTACACAAATGCTGACTTTCTGCAGAATGCCCAGAGGAAACAACTCCAGCCCTCCCCGTCCCGCTGACCCCACCTCCTGCTCATCCCTGGCACAGTCGCTGGGACACCGACCAAGCCTCCACGGTATCAGGACGACATCCTGTGTGTCATCAGACAAAAGAGGTGATGCCACTTCTGCCAGGTAACAACTTTAATTGAAATCCCAGCAGGAAGGGGAAGGTGGCAAACATACAAGCTGTCTGAGCTAGAAAAACTGGTTAAGAAAAGAGGTTCCTGGTCGACAGCTGGGTGGCCACTGTGTGAACAGAATGCTGGACTAGATGGACCCTTGGTCTGATCCAGCAGGGCTCTTCTAATGTTCTTAACCAGTTTGGCATTTTTAAGAAAATAGCTGTGTTCATACATAACACTATGCCATGGTTGATGTTAACCACGGTTTGTTGCTTTAGCCATGAATTGTTGCACATGCTCAGAGCATTCCTGCTGCTCCACAGCCTTTCCCTGGCCTGGAAAGACTTGGATGGCTTTCAAAGGGGGTTGGACAAATTCCTGGAGGAAGAGGCTAGCAATGCCTACTAGTCTTGATGGCTGTGTGCTACCTCCAGCACCAGCGGCAGTGAGCCCAGGTACACCAGTTGCTGGGGAACATGGGCGGGAGGGTGCTGTTGCCCTCCTGTCCTGCTTGTGGGTTCCTGGTCGACAGCTGGGTGGCCACTGTGTGAACAGAATGCTGGACTAGATGGACCTTTGGTCTGATCCGGCCGGGCAATTCTTATGTTCTTAGACAAACAAAAATGAACAAGTCTTGTGGCACCTTCAAACAGCGGTGCAGAACCTCTTTCAGCCCAAAGGCCTAATTCCATTTCTGAGAAGCTCTCCGGGGCTGCATCCCATTGGTGGGCAGGGCCTAAGCCAAAAGTGTCGGGGCCAAAACGTCAGTACATTTTAGCTTAAGAGAGCAACCCTAGGCCGTGCCTGGGGGACATAGGATTGTTCGGTTGCCTGGCTCTGAGCTCAGAGATGGGAAACGGCACTCCCTGCCCCTCCTCGTCATAGTCGGCGCGGAGAGAACTGCGCCGGCTACTGATCCGGTGCAGGTCTTGGAGTGCAGAGAAAAGGGGCATTCCCGGGGCAGGAAGGGGAGGACACCAGGGTGGCACCATACAGCAAATCTTCTGGCCGCCCCTGTCTCCTTCCCTCCCCCTCCTTAAAGCCTCCACTAGATGGGTAAAAACGTCCATCTAGCTCTTCCCATTTTGCATAGGATACTCATAAGCCTCTGAGTGTGGAGGCTTACAAGTACCCAGGGTGGATCACATAGGACTACTGCCAGGGCCTAACCTCTCACTGCCAGGAACTCAGCCTCAGGAGAGGCACTGCAACCTTTTAGAATGGGAGAAAATGCACAAAATTTGGGAAACAACCAAACAATCAGGAGCCAGGGGGAAGTGGTATGGCCTTCTGTAGAGGAAATGCCCCGGAAGACTTTTGTGTACCGAGGAGACAGTGTGACGTGCTACAACTGCTTCTTTTATGCCTGAAACTCCTGTGAGACCTTAAAAATGAAGTCTCTTAGGCCTCTTTAAGAACCTTCTAGCCTCTTGGCCTGACTCCTGGTTTTTCTAACCAGTTAGGATGGTATGGCCTCGGAAGGCAGGGAGGATCTCTTTGGCTGTGGTCCACCTGCCAATTTAACTGAAGATGAAAATAATGCTTAGACATCATGAGACCATCATAGCTTAGGGAGCTGTGAAAGACAGCATGTAGCCATGGGAGACTCTGGGTATACAAGGCCCTCCAGAGCGTCACTGTGGGCCCCATCTACACCAGGCTTTTACTCCGGGGCAGGTGCGAATCAAGGTCCCTCATGATAGATGACGCAGTCGTGACTTTGCAGCCATCTGTGGGTTTTACCCGGAAAAAGAAGAGTTCCAAGTTGTTTTACTGTGATTTTGGGGGGTTGCTGCGGGTTGGTTGTGGGCCATCTGTTCCTTCCCCGCACTGACTTCAGATCTTACAGTGGGCATGTTGTAGGTGTGCATAGTGCCTGTGTCACTCTGTGACACCCCTTTGTTCCCCCCATCCCTTTGCAGCTGCATAGTTACAAAGGCACAGAGGGACGTTTTCATTTATTTAATCACACTTTTGCACATTTTTGCAGCTTCGTATCTTCGCAATGGTTGCTTTTGGACTCAGTACCCAAGGGCCGGGGGCGGGGTGTCTTGGGGGAGGACCAACATCGCTCCAGCCACCATTTCAGAGTGATGGCTAGGCACATAGCGCTCACACTTGTGAGTGCGAACCATCACAAGAGTCTCAGGCTGGGGAACTGACAAACTGATGGTGCGGAAATGAAGGAGAACCAAATACCCAATTTTTACCTAAAACAAGGTCAGAAAGACACAGCAGAGCCCCTCAAATATAAAACAGCCATTGAAGTTTAATATTTTTTTAATTATTTTTATTTTTTATTTTAACTAACTTTTTTCCATTTATTTGTCTTGTAAGTTGTAACACACACTTCCACACCAGTGGGACTCTTACTGAGTAGAGGAGCAGGCACAGGCTAGTCTAGAACAATCACAAAGCTAGACAAAAAAAGGGAAAAGAGGCTATGGGAGGACAGGACTCTCCAGTGGTGGTGTCCTGCAAGGTGTGTGCAATGTTTGTTTTCTTGCCTGAGAACAACATGGCCGACACCTGCAACAAGTGCAAGTTGATCACACTGCTGGAGGAAAAAGTGAATGGACTGGAGCGGCGACTGTCGACCCTCCGGGGAATCAGAGAACATGAAGCGTTCTTGGACAGAATGGGGGAACTACAGCAGCAAAGGGCAGACCAGAAGCTTGAAGAGCAACAGCAAGATGAGGCAGTGGGAAATGCTGAGGTGAAGAAAAATGGAATAGAGGATACTCCTTGGAAAAGGGTGACAGTTAGGAGAAGAAGAACTAGACGCCACTCTGCACCAGTGGAAGCAGTGGAGCTGTGGAACCGATTCCAGGTACTTGTGGATGAGACTGGA
Organism: Heloderma suspectum; assembly: GCF_057233095.1. Lineage (NCBI taxonomy): Eukaryota > Metazoa > Chordata > Lepidosauria > Squamata > Helodermatidae > Heloderma > Heloderma suspectum. Next base: position 435,920,966 of record NC_139458.1, read on the forward strand.
GGACAGCCTGCAGAGGAAGAATCACAGGGGAACCTACATGAGAGTGAGCAAGAGGCTAAAGGTCAGTCAAACAGAGGCGATGAAACCCAGGCCTACAAGAAGAAGAAGAGAAGAGTGGTAGTAGTGGGAGACTCCTTGCTGCGTGGGATCGAGACCCAAGTATGTTGCGAAGACCCATGGACTCGCCAGGTATGTTGTCTCCCGGAGACGTGACTGAAAGGTTGCCTGCACTCATAAAGCCCACTGACAGGTATCCCTTTCTTCTCATCCATGTGGGAACAAATGATACCGCCAAGCGGAGCTACGAAGAAATCACGTCAGACTTTGAAGCTTTGGGAAGGAAACTCAAGAACTTTGGGGCCCAGATAGTTTTCCCATCCATCCTTCCAGTAGTTAGAAGAGGGATAGAAAGGGAACGAAAAATACTCCGGGTGAATGACTGGCTACGAAGGTGGTGCTGACGAGAGAGATTTGGATTCTAGGACCATGGGCTATACTTCCTGGAAGATGGGCTGTTGGCTAGGGATGGGTTGCACCTCACAAAGGATGGGAAGAATGTGTTTGGCCACAGCATGAAGAACTTCATCAGGAGGGCTTTAAACTGAATCCTACGGGGAAGGGAGATGTAATGTTGGGGGTAACAATGGACGTAGGCGCATGCACTGCAACGGAGAGAACAGCTCTGATAGCGCCCAATAATAGTCTTCAGACATATGTAGGAAGAAAGCCAGACTATGAAGCACATGGTCTTCGATGTCTATATACTAATGCTCAGAGTATGGGAAACAAACAGAACGAACTTGAACTCTTAATACAAGAGGGAAATTATGACCTGATAGGTATAACTGAGACTTGGTGGGATGCCTGTCATGACTGGAATACAGCAATTGGAAGGATATAACTTGTTCAAAAAGAACAGGAGGAACAGAAAGGGAGGTGGGGTTGCACTCTATGTGAAAAATACGTATCTCTGCACAGAAATACAGGAGGATGAGCTTGGTAGCCCCATTGAGAGGATCTGGGTTGAAATAAATGGAGCAAAGAATAAAAGGAACCTGGTGGTCGGAGTCTACTACCGGCCACCCAATCAAGGAGAAGACAAGGATGAAACTTTTGAAAAGCAAATAGCCAATGTTTTAAGGAAGCATGATGTAGTAGTAATGGGGGACTTCAATTTCCCCGATATTTGTTGGGAGACAAATTCTGCAAAACATGGCCCCTCCAGGAAATTCCTGACTTGTGTGGCGGGTAACTTCCTCCTACAGAAAGTAGAGGAAGGAACTAGAGGATCGGCTATCCTTGACTTGATCCTAACCAACAGAGATGACTTAGTGGATCAAGTAGCAGTTACAGGAACTCTGGGGGAAAGCGACCATGTTGCAATGACTTCTTGGTTCTAAGGGAAGCAAAAGCCGAGTGTAGTCAAACGCGTACCCTGGATTTTAGGAAAGCTGATTTTCATAAACTCAGAACAATGATCAGTAAGGTCCCATGGCAAGCAATGCTAGCGGGAAAAGGAGTCCAAGATGGGCGGGAGCTTTTAAAAAAGGAAATTCTCAAGGCACAATCACAAGCAATTCCAACAAGAAGAAAAGGTGGAAGACAACAGAAGAAGCCAATGTGGCTTCACAAAATGCTTAGGGATGACCTGAAAACAAAAAAGGACACATATAGGAAGTGGAAAGAAGGCCAAGTAACAAAGGAAGAGTACAGGCAGATAGCACAGAATTGCAGGGATGGCGTCAGGAAGGCTAAAGCTGAGAATGAGCTGAGGTTAGCAAGGGATGCGAAAAACAACAAAAAGGCTTTCTTCAGCTACGTGCATAGTAAAAGGCAGAGGAAAGAAATGGTGGTTCAGCTATTAAATAAGGATGGCAAAACGATAACAGATGACAAAGAAAAGGCAGAGGTGCTCAATCCCTACTTTGGCTCAGTCTTCTCCCAAAAGAGGGTCTATGACCCCCCTGGCAAAGGTGAAGTACAGGCTGAAGGGGCAGGATTGCAGCTTGAGATCGACAGGCATATGGTCAAGGAACACCGAATTACTTTGAATGAGTTCAAATCTCCAGGGCCAGATGAACTGCATCCTAGAGTCATAAAGGAACTGGCAGAAGAACTCTCAGAACCGCTGTCTATTCTCTTTGAGAAATCATGGAGGACGGGGGAAGTGCCAGATGACTGGAGGAGGGCTAATGTTGTCCCTATCTTCAGAAAGGGTAAAAAGGAGGAACCTGGGAACTACAGACCAGTCAGTCTGACATCAATCCCTGGGAAAATTCTGGAGCAGATGATAAAGCAATCCATCTGGAAGCACCTTGACAACAATGCTGTGATTACTCGAAGCCAACATGGATTTGTCAAAAACAAGTCCTGCCAGACAAATCTGATCTCATTTTTTGATCAAGTAACCTCCCTTGTAGAGCGTGGGAATGCTGTAGACATCATATACCTCGACTTCAGCAAAGCTTTCGACAAAGTGCCCCATGATATCCTGATGAGCAAACTAGCTCCAAGTGGGCTAGATGAAACAACGATCCGGTGGATCCACAGTTGGCTACAGAATCGGACTCAAAGAGTGCTGATCAATGGGACCTTCTCAAACTGGGGAGAGGTAACGAGTGGGGTACCGCAGGGCTCAGTCCTGGGCCCAGTGCTCTTCAACATTTTTATTAATGACTTGGAGGAGGAGGTGCAGGGAATGCTGATCAAATTTGCAGATGACACAAAATTGGGTGGGATAGCTAATACTTTGGAAGACAGAAACAAAATTCCAAGTGATCTGGATAGACTGGAGCGCTGGGCAGTAAACAACAGAATGACATTTAATAGGGATAAATGCCAAGTTCTGCACCTAGGAAAAAGAAACCAAATGCACAGTTACAAGATGGGGGATACGTGGCTCAACCACACTACGAGCGAGAAGGATCTTGGAATTGTTGTCGATCACAAGCTGAATGTGAGCCAACAATGTGATGTGGCTGCAAAAAAGGCAAATGCTATTTTGGGCTGCATTCATAGAAGCAGAGCTTCCAAATACCGGGAAGTACTAGTTCCCCTCTACTCAGCACTGGTCAGGCCTCATCTGGAGTACTGTGTCCAGTTTTGGGCACCACACTTTAAAAAGGATGCAGACAAACTGGAGAGGGTTCAGAGGAGGGCAACAAAGATGATCAGGGGACTGGAAAGAAAGCCCTATGAAGAGAGACTGAAAGAACTGGGCATGTTTAGCCTTGAGAAGAGAAGACTGAGGGGAGATATGATAGCACTCTTCAAGTACTTGAAAGGTTGTCACAGAGAAGAAGGCCAGGATCTCTTCTTGATCATCCCAGAGTACAGGACACGGAATAATGGGCTCAAGTGACAGGAAGCCAGATTCCGGCTGAACATCAGGAAAAACTTCCTGACTGTTAGAGCAATACGACAATGGAACCAATTACCTGGGGAGGTGGTGGGCTCTCCCACACTGGAGGCCTTCAAGACGAGGCTGGACAGCCATTTGTCAGGGATGCTCTGACTTGGATTCCTGCATTGAGCAGGGGGTTGGACTCGATGGCCTTGTAGGCCCCTTCCAACCTTACTATTCTATTATTCTATTCTATGATTCTATGAAGTGTTGCACCCCCACGCTCACGGGACTGCACAGCTGCGCATTTCAGTGTAATGGCAAAAAAAAGGGCACGGCGAGTCTCTTTGGGAAGCGCGCAGTACATCGCGAGTATATCGTAGGGCATGGTGATTCGAAGCTGCATTGCTGCGAAGTTGCGATGGGGTGGGGGGCCAAAGCGGTGTAGACGGGGCCCAGGTGAAGCTTCGGCTCAGACTGGGACCGTGGAGGTGCTGCGCGTCAGCCCACTGGAGTCTCTCCGCTGTCATTATCTGGGGCTCTGAACAGCAGAACAGAGGAGTAAGATATTTTACTTAGTTTTGCTTTATAACATCATATGCTAAACTGTAATTCTCTGCCTGCTCTAGTTAATAAAGCTTTTTTACTCTTACTCCCTTGTGTAGTCATTGCTCTGAATCCAAGAAGAGCCAGTGTAGTGTAGTGGTGAGAGTGACGGACTGGGAGCCAGGAGAGCCGGGTTCTAGTCCCCACTCGGCCATGGAAGCTCACTGGGTGACTTTGGGCCAGTCACAGACTCTCAGCCCAACCCACCTCACAGGGTTGTTGTTGTGAGGGTAAAACGGAGAGGAGGAGGATAATGTAAGCCGCCTTGGGTTCCTTGCAAGAGGAAAAAAGGCGGGATATAAATGCAATCAATCAGAAAGAAAGAAAGAAAGAAAGAAAGAAAGAAAGAAAGAAAGAAAGAAAGCACCTCTCTGCCTTTGGCAAAACACCTTCTGGGGAGCCGCAGAGGGACAGATTCGGACTCCGTGGAGTGGACTGGCACCCGGGCATATGGTTCTGCACCCCTGCCTTCAAAACTAACAGATTTATTCAGGAGAACAGTTTGGTGTTACAGACAGACAGGTGACAGAGTGCCTGACTGCAGACATGCAGGCATTTCCTGCCTCTGAATGGAGTTCTTGCATGAGTAGCATCAAGCCACAGTATTAATAACCATAATAAAGCAAGCCTCCTTCACATGGTAGGCAGCATATCTGTCTCATGAAAAGAAATTAAATCAATAAAGATAACCTGAAGGTCCTGAGTTGGAGCCTCAGAAGAGGCTGCGTGAGCGCGACTGTTTGGGAGACGGCGTCGCTCGGTAGCAGAGCGCAAGCTCTGCGAGCGCAAGGTCAGTTCTTGGTTTCTCTAGTTCTAAAAAAAGGTCTCAGGTAACTGGACACAGAAAACTTCTGCATGAGACTTTGGAGGGCTGCTGCCAGTCGCAGTAGACAATACTAGCTAGGCTAGATGGATAAAAGAGACTTCCTGGAATAAGGAAGCACCCTCTGCAAGTCCTTATCTGTACCAATTTTTTTTTTTTTTTAAGAGCAGGGTGGTGTTGTTTTTATGGGTTGCCATTTTAAAACATAATATTTAAATGTTCTGCTCTCAGCCTCGAGGGAGAGCTAAAAATGCAAAGAAAGCATAAGGTTAAATAACAATTAAATACAGACTTCCAGGCCCGAGTGGTGTAACTGGGCTTGTCCGGAGCTCTGGATGTCCTCTTCCAGTTGCACATCAGGATATGGCCCAAGCACAGCCTGTCTGTGATCAGTTACAGACCACACAGGTGAGCTAAGCACTGCTGCACAGCTGATGTTCCCCTGCCAATACAACAAAAGCAAGTTCGGAATCAGATATACCCTGGGAATCCATTCCAGCTTATAGACCAGGCAGAGACAGAACTTGGGCAGTTTATTCAGCAGATGCCCACGCAGTGCAGACAGGATCAATCAATACTTCTCATTACAAGTCTCACTGCTTTGATTTAACAAGAAACCAATAACCAGATACCCAGGCTATTTTTGAAGTGCACGTATCTTTCTCCTTCCCCAGTTCTTACTTTATTCCTTTTTCTACTCCCTTGACGTGGCACAGTAGAGATATAAACTGCGGAAACTGCTTGGCTGGACATTCCTTGGCTGTCTGGACATTTAAACTGCCTTTACCTTATCTTTGAACAAAAAGGTTTTTCCCCTCTGATTTTTTCTGTGCTTTTGAAATGTAGATGCTGTAATAAAGTCCATAGAATCATAGAATAGTAGGGCTGGAAGGGGCCTACAAGGCCATCGAGTCCAACCCCCTGCTCAATGCAGGAATCCAAGTCAGAGCATCCCTGACAGATGGCTGTCCAGCCTCGTCTTGAAGGCCTCCAGTGTGGGAGAGCCCGCCACCTCCCTAGGTCATTGGTTCCATTATCGTATTGCTCTAACAGTCAGGAAGTTTCTCCTGATGTTCAGCTGGAATAATGCTTTGCTGGATCATCACGAAAGTCAACCTGGGCCAATAATCTAGCTCCAGCAGCAGCCAGCAAGATGCTTGGGAAGCTCACAGAGGCGGGAAGGGCTCTGGTCCGGCCTTATTGCTTATTCCAAGCTCCTTGGATTGTCTCTGTCACAAAGGCTCCATTCAACTCTCATGGCTAGTAGCCGCTGAGAACATAAAAGAACCAACAATGCTGATTCAGACCAAGGGTCCATATCGTCCACCATTCTGCTCATACAGTGGCCAAAAAGCTACCTGTGGGACTGTGCTGGCTCCAGGCTTTTGAGGGCTCTGGAGCAAAACACCCTGCATGGCCCCTCCCTCAATGAGTCTGCCTTCCCATTGCCGTTAGCTGCTCTTCCTCTCATCATCGCTGCCACTCGCTTGCTTGACAGGCCGAGAGCCAGTCAGCAAGGAGGCCGCGGCATCTCCTGCTCCTCCTCCTCACCACCACCCTTGTCTGGATCAGAACAAAGGCAGGTGAACAGGCAGGATGCACGGGTGAAGAGGAGCAGCAACTCCAGGTATTTCTTGTCCATGGGCCCCTGCTGGGGTGTGGGCCCTCGGCAGGTGCCTGATCATGCCTATCCTTGACGCCGGCCCTGCTGTGGGAAACCCTCATGTGGGACACGAGCGCAACAGCACCTCCCAGTTGTCTTCTCCAGGAACTGCTGTACCTGGGCATACTGCCTCTGATACTGGGGGTAGCACAGATCCACCAGGACTCGTAACCATTGATAGCCTTCTCCTCCAGGAACGCAGGTGTCCTCCCACTGCTGTTTCTAGCCTGTTTATTAAAGCCATGGAAGCTAGTGCTCATCACCACATCCTGAAGCACCGAACTGTAAAAGTTAATTATGCGAAATAGTACTTGGTTTTGCCTCCCCTCAAGCTAAAAAGTCAACAAGAGTATAGTTCCCAGGTGATGCCTGTGACTAAGTGGGGACATTATTCCGAATCTGGGACAGCACGTCCCAATGCAGATGTGGCTTCCCCTTTGTTTAAAGTGAATGATGATGTGCTCTTCTGCCAGGTGCTCTTCTGCCAGGTGCTCTTCTGCCAGGTGCTCTTCTGCCAGGTGATGTGCTCTTCTGCCTTCTCTCCACTCCAGGGCAGTGGCTTCCCCTGTGTGTCTTCTGTCTTGCTACTCGGGGGCTGTCTTCACGAGTGATTTAGTATGAAGTCGGAGCAGCTTGAGTTCCTCCGTGACAAATGACGTCGTCACCAACCCACTGCCAACCAGCTGCTTCCCTCTGGAAAAGCAGCATTTTCTGAAACTCCTTTTACTCTGACTTTTTTACTGAAAGCGGCTCCCTGGCAGTTTTACCGCAGTGTGCCGTGTCCTGTTCTCCCCATTAAATCCTGGGCGTGCCTCTTTGACCTGGCAGTGACGTGGTCCAGGGGGTGGGACGTCCCATTACCTCTTATTTCCTATATGGAAGTAGTTTTTCCCATTCCCATTGAAAAAATCCGCAGGAGCAGAGCAGCAACCCCCCACATTGCTGCAGTACTGGGGGCACACAGTCACCTTAGGTAGCCCGCTTTTAATCTTGAACACATCCCCCCTTCTGTGCATGTTTACTCAGAAGTAAGAAATAAATTTTGCTCCTCTTCAGTGAAAGGCTTAAAGGCTAACTGCAGTAACCTGCCCTAAAGCAAGTTACTCCTTTGCTCTCTTAAGAGGCATATTGTAGGACCTTTTCTGTCTAAACATGCATAGGATTGCGCCCTAAGATGGGGTTGGCGCTTATCTCAGGAACCACCTGCCTCCTCTTATGAGTTTGCCTGAGAGCTCCAGCATGGAGGCTCTGCCCATGTTCTCCCACCATCACAGGTGAGGCATGCATGCATGAGAGAGCGGTGCAGCAACAGCCTCCTAAGAGAGGTGCGCCTGCCCCCCAACCCTCAAGTCTGTGCTGTTTCAGCAAGCTTCTAAGGGGTTCTGCCCTGATGAGATATTGTGCTTCTTTGATGTTCTGTAGTTTCTCTGTTGTTATGTAAAGTCCCTTCTCCCTTTATCGCTTTAGGTTTATGGGAGCTTCTCATTGCAAGCAGGGAGAAGGAGAAAGGGAGAAGGGGGGCTGGAAGGGGGGGTTGGAAGCAATAGGCAAAAGTGCACACATGGGGGGAAATGGGGTGGGAGCAATAACTCCACAGCAGATTGCTAGGATGGGGCGAAATTGGGCCGTGGGGGAGCTCTCAAGTTTCTTCAGATGCTGCACTGGAGAACTGGGGATTTTGGTTTCTTTGGGGAAATCTGCACACACAGGGAAAATTAGTTGCTCTCCATTCATAACGTAGTAGCAGCGGGGAGCCTGGACGGGGTGGGAAACATGGGTTGAGCAGCCCTTGCTGGCTGGATGACATTCAGTTCTAGTCCTGCTCGTGACTTGGAATTATGTTCCTTTCTAGCACAGAAATCCAGATTTTAAAGGTACGGCACACTCAGCTTATCTTGCTTTGTGTGTGCTCGATGGACCAAAGCCGATTCCATTAAAATCCCGGTAATTCTCCAATGCACTTCCCATTCCGTTGTCATAAAGATCCCCCCTTGGATCCCCTTCCTGTTGGTAATCTGTATACATAGCTCCTTAAAAGAAACTCAGCTCCCCCCCCCCAAACACACACACACACACACACAGAGGTATCTACCCAAAGGACATAGTGACAGCACTCACAGCTCTCACACACACTCCCTAGTTATTTATTTAAAAGTTCTACCGTAAAAAAAAATCCTCAAGGCAGTCAATATACTTTTTAAAAAACATACACGCACACAAATCCACAAACCAAGCCATAGTGAACTTAGGCGGCAGCACCATTTTTTAAAAGCCAGAAGGATATAAACCAATAAAAACCAGAGTCAATTAAGGGCGCAATCCTCTGCACGTTTAGATAGAAAAAATCCTACAACTCCTAGCATTCCCCAGCCAGCTATGCTGGCTGGGGAATGCTGGGAGTTGTAGACCTTTTTCTGTCTAAACGTGCAGAGGATTGCACCCTAAGATGGTGTTGGCGCTTATCTCAGGAACCACCTGCCTCTTATGAGTTTGCCTGAGAGCTCCAGCATGGAGGCTCTGCAGCTGCCCCACCTTCTCCCATCATCACAGGTGAGGCAGGTGTGCATGAGAGAGTGGTGCGGCAACAGCCTCCTAAGAGAGGTGTGCCTGCCCCCAACCCTCAAGTCTGTGCTGTTTCAGCAAGCTTCTAAGGGGTTCTGCCCTGATGCAACTGTTTTTATCTGCTGCTGTTTTTGTCTGGTCAGTTCTTGTATCTGGCAGGTCTGGGTTTGGTCAGTGTGTGGTTGGTCAGGTGCCTGGGAGCCCCATGCACACTGCCTTGACTTCCATAACAGAAGGAAGAAGGGATGTAAATGTGCAAAATACCTTTATTGTTTTATAGCAGGCAGGAAGAGGGATGGACGAAAGGGCCATGGAAGAGGGATGGACGAAAGGGCCGCAGAGGAAACAGGCAGGAGGAAGCACAGCTGCCTAATTCAGTGGAAAATAGGAAGGGGGTGAGGTGGGGGGAATCTCCAGGTTGCAAAACTCTCCAACCCCTTCCCATCTAGAAAGTCCCTTAGTTCAACCTTCCTCAACCTACTGCTGACTGGAGATGATGGGGTTTAGTCCAACACATCTGGAGGCATCAGGTGGGGCAAGAAGTGACAGACAGGGGCAAGCCTCCCACCTCCAGCCACTCCCCCCCAACACACACACAATGCAGCAAAAAAACATCTGGTTGGGGAGAAAGCAGCCGGGGGTGGGGGATAACAGTGCAAAAGTGGTGGGTTGTAGAAAGGTTAAGCGCCACTTCTCCAGCATGAATTGTTTTATTTAGTTTGGAGATCCTGGTTCCCAGATCCAGTTCTGACACCAAATATCTAGTTTGGCCCACCATTTTAATTGAAAATGGTACCAAATGCAAGAAGAGAGTAATCTGGCCAATGCACTTCTAGCTCTCTACCATCCCTTCAGTAGGCTAGTGATTGGTCCAAAAAGTCTCACCGGTCACAATTTGTTGATACTGCTGATTTTTAATTGTTCCTCAGAGTGGTGAGATCATGAAAGCAGGTTCTAACTTAACATTTCGGCTGGTTCTCTCTGCAGCCTTGCAGTACAGAGCTCATGAAGAACAGTGCCTTTTGTGCCACTTAGACTCTTCGGCTTTGCATCAGTATCCAATCAATGTTGCAGCAGTGTATTATTCTGCAGTCAGGAAGGCAAAGGGAAATGGTCTGCAATTATCTCTAAGTTGTATTTATATTTCCCCCCCTCTCCCCAGCTTCCAGAGTGTGTTTCTGACAGCAATTGCAGGGGTTTAGAATGGGTGCAATGCATGTTGATGGGCAATAAACCCAGGGCTTCTCCACACGGCTTTTATCCCGCTATTGAGATTGGCTACTCACAGAAGTTTGTGGGTCCTTTACATGACGTCGTCAACCCCCAGGGCATCTCCCGAGTTAAATGACCTTCATCCGATTTTTTAAAAGATCACAGATAATGTGCTATGAAATTACAGCGCATTGAATTCCTTCATGAAAAGAGCAAATAAGAGGAGCTAGACCATGGCGCCATCTAGTGGCTGTATAATGAAATATATAGAACAAGCAGGTAAGGGGGGAAGAGGGGGAGGGAAGTGTGTCTAAAGGGAGCCCGTCATGATCCTGCATTTAAAACTGAAGCAGAAAGCCCTGGTAAAGTTGCAGCATTGTAGGCTGGTATAGAAATGTTCACAGACTCTCCAAAGAGCAGCCCATCAGAGGTTTGCGATGCTCTGCATTGCTCCAGTCATAGCCTTGCTTTTTTTGCTAGGTTTAGGAGAAGGGAAGCAGCCACGATGGCTTGGTTTGGCTTGGCTTTGCTCCCGCGTCCAGCCCCTGCGATATCCAGTGAGAAGGATCTTGGCTAGCGTTACCAGTGCCACCTCCAGGTTTTGACAGCCCTTGGGCAAGACACCCTCCATGGGCACCCATGGACACCCTCATCCTTTTTCTCATCATTGGTACCACTTGCTTGCTTGCCAGGCAGAGAGCCAGAGAGCCAGGAGGCCGTGGTAACTGCAGCTCCTCCTTCTTACCACCCCTGTTGGGTTGGTCAGAGCGAGAGGCAAGTGAACACACAGGTTGCCATGGTGAAGACAGGGACCAGCTCCAGCAGGCTCTTGGCAGTGGGCCCTGCTGGGGTGTGGGACCTCAGCAGGCGTGTGACCATGCCTACCCTTGATGCGGCACTTAGATGGCTCTAAAGGGAATAAAGCAAATTCATGAAGTAAAAGGATTTATTTATTTTCTATACCACCCAATAGCCAAAGCTCTCTGGGCGGTTCATAAAAATTAAAACCAAAAAGTACACAGTAAAACAATATAAAATACAAAAGCATTAAAGCCAGTGGCTATTAGTCATGATGGTTTTCTGCAACTTCCAAGATCAGAGGCAACATGCCTCTGAATACCACCGCTATGGAACAGCACAAGCAACTGCCATTGAGCTGGCCCAGAGGTGGTTGCTTTATAGGACTAGCTCAAACCCTATTGGGCTCTTATGTCACCTGATGGTTGCTGAGATGGTAGCTATCAACTGGCATTTGCGACAATGGACTGGATGAGGGCTAATAAACTGAAGCTCAATCCAGGCAAGAGTGAGATGCTGTTGGTGGGTGGTTCTGCTGACTGGATGGAGGGTGCTCAACCTGTTCTGGATGGGGCTGCACTCCCCCTGAAGGAGCAGGTCCACAGCTTGGCGGTTCTCCTGGAGCCATCTTTCTCACTTGAGGCTCGGGTGGCCTCAGTGGCACGGAGTGCCTTCTACCAACTTCGGCTGGTGGCCCAGCTATGCCCCTATCTGGACAGGGATAACCTGGCTTCCATTGTCTACGCTCTGGTAATCTCCAAGTTAGATTACTGCAATGCACTCTACGTGGGGCTGCCTTTGAAGACAGTTCAGAAGCTGCAGGTCGTGCAGAATGTGGCGGCCAGATTGATATCAGGGACCAGAAGGTCCGAACATATAAGACCGACCCTGGCCCACTTGCACTGGCTGCGTGTATGTTTCCAAGCCCGATTCAAGGTGCTGGTTTTAACCTATAAAGCCTTACACAGTTTGCGACCACAATATCTGACAGAGCACCTTTCCCGACATGAAACTACCCATACACTACACTCAACAACTAAGACCCTCCTCCGGCTGCTTACTCCGAGGGAAGCTCAGAAGACAGTGACAAGTGAGAGGGCCTTCTCAGTGGTGGCCCCCAACGAGGTCTGCCTAGCGCCAACATTGTTATTTTTTCGGCACCAGGTTAAAACTTTTCTCCCAGGCATTTGGCAGTATATGATAACAACTAACTGCACAGTTATAAGATAACAAATAACTATATGATAACAAGTATAAGTATATGATACTATAATTATAAGTATATGATAACATTTATAAGTATATTATAAGTATAAGTATATAATATAAGTATATTATAAGTATAATTACAAGTAGATAGTAAGTCTATGATAACAAATAACTGCACAGTTACAAGATGGGGGATACGTGGCTCAACAACACTACAAGCAAGAAGGATCTTGGAATTATTATCGATCACAAGCTGAAGATGAGCCAACAATGTGATGTGGCTGCAAAAAAGGCTATTTTGGACTGCATTCATAGAAGCAGAGCTTCCAAATACCGGGAAGTACTAGTTCCCCTCTACTCAGCACTGGTTAGGCCTCATCTGGAGTACTGTGTCCAGTTCTGGGCACCACACTTTAAGAAGGATGCAGACAAACTGGACAGGGTTCAGAGGAGGGCAACAAAGATGATCAGGAGACTGGAAACAAAGCCCTATGAGGAGAGACTGAAAGAACTGCGCATGTTTAGCCTTGAGAAGAGAAGACTGAGGGGAGATAGGATAGCGCTCTTCCAGTACCTGAAAGGTTGTCACATAGAGGAAGGTCAGGATCTCTTCTCGATCGTCCCAGAGTGCAGGACATGGAATAATGGGCTCAAGTGACAGGAAGCCAGATTCCGGCTGAACATCAGGAAAAACTTCCTGACTGTTAGAGCAATGCGACAATGGAACCAATGACCTGGGGAGGTGGTGGGCTCTCCCACACTGGACGTGTTCAAGACGAGGCTGGACAGCCATCTGTCAGGGATGCTCTGACTTGGATTCCTGCACTGAGCAGGGGGCTGGACTCGATGGCCTTGTAGGCCCCTTCCAACCCTGCTATTCTATGATTCTGTAAGTTTTAATTGATCCTGGAATGGCTTACGGTTATGGTTGTTTGCTTTCAGATTGCTTGTTTGAAGTTGTTTTAGATATATGTTCTTGTGTATATTGTCTATTCATGGTTTGTTTATGGAATTGGCTTTTAAAATCTGTATATTGTATTTTTAAATGTTTTTAATCTTTGTAAACCGCCCAGAGAGCTTTGGCTATTGGGCAGTATAGAAATGTAACAAATAAATAAATTTGTAGGGGTGGGACTGCAACACAGCAGAGAGTAAGCCAATGACTAGCTCTGCATGACACAAGGGCAGTTAATAAACCAGAGTGGTTAACCACCCACACAAATATCGGTTGATTTGTCTCATTCCTCTCGCCAGGTGCAGGTTGTCATGACATTAGAACTCAGCGTGGCTGGGGTGGGTAACAAACTGCGCAGAACCCACAGTCTGTTGTAGGGCTGCTGGGTGGTTTGTTAACCACCCCAGCCACCCGTCCTCACCGGGTTCGGACATCACGACAACCTGCGCCCAGCGAGGGGAATTAGGAAAACCAGCTGGCACGCACATGGGTGGTTAACAAGCCACTGTGGCTTATTAACTACTGTTGTGTCATGCTAACTGGCTCACTAGCTCCTTCCTCTGTCAAGCTGCACACTCGGACCATAGCTCAGTGATAGAGCCCCTGCTTTGCATGCAGAAGGTTCCAGGTTCAATCCCTGGTATCTCCAGGTAGAGCTAAGAAGGAATCCTGCCTGAAACCCTGGAAAGCCATGGCTGCCAGTCAGTGTCGACAATATTGGACTATTTATTTACTACATTTCTATTCCTCCCATAGGTGAAGCTCTCTGGGCACTTCACAAAAACTAAAACCACAAAGTATAGCATGGACAAACATTCTAACTCAGCATAAGGCAGCTTCCTATGTTCCTATGAGTTTAACGTTGTGTAGGAGCTACACTACTCTGGTTAGCGGCAGGTCTAGGTCAGTATTAGGCAGCTCCATACATAGAGTAGGGAGAAGGAGAGTTGTAGGAAATGTGCTCTGGATACACTCAGAGGCACTCTTGTTTGTTATGATAAATATTGATTCCAGATTAGTACTGATATTGATCCCAGATCAAATTAACTTGGACGACATGAAGTTCTTTAGGAACATTACTGCAGTTGGTTCATTCATGTTGGCTCATGAATGAATTAAGGCTTGATATTTCCAGTTTACGTATCCGCAAGCTGCCTGTCTTTTTTGCCGGCACAATATCTGAAGGAAAGCTCCACCCCACCCCATCTCTTCCCAACACACATCCAGGAGGCCCAGTTTGGATGTGCTGATTAGCACTACTGACGAAGAGTGCCATCCCGCCACGTAATTAACACCATGTAGTCATCCATCTACCCTTGCCCCTGCCGTTGCCATAACTACACCTTGATGCAACAGCTTGATGCATTGTCATGGCGTTAAAAACCCTCTTATTCTGTAAGCATTTGGAATAATTGCTTTTCCCTGGCCTATACCACAGGACACCACAATAAATGGCTATAAATAAATAAATGTCAGAACATTAGCACTCCTGCCCTCCGGAAGCAACGCCACCATCTCTGCAGAGTGGTTCAAAGAGGCTGAGAGAGGAGAGAGAAGCGTCAGGTGCCTCTTAGGCCTTCCCCTGCTGAAGCGGCGACCAGAGGGTGGAAGGACTGCCACAGAGAAGCTGGAATTAAAACCCCAGCAAGAGCCGTGGGTACCTCCCTCCCTTTCCGATGCAGACTCCAGATGCAAGAGGCGTGACTTGTGGCACACTTGCGAAAAACCTTTACTTGCCTCTGTTTCGAGACCTAAGGATGTGATCCTGGTGTGCACAACCATTATTATTATTTTGAGTTTCTTAGATGCCTTTCTGAAAAAAGACTCAAGGACATTACAAAACTGAAACATCCAAAATTTAGAACAGCTAAAAACAATTATCTATATTGTACTAAAACACAGCCACCCCATAAAAACAACTAGATCATCACTGACAACTACAGACAATTAAACAGCACGACTGAAAGGATGCATTAAAACACCCCAACAAATGCTTGGGAAAAGAGAAAAGCCTTGACCTGGCACTGAAATGTTGGCACCAGGCAACCACTAGGGAGAGGATTCCATAATCAGGAGGCCACCACCACACAGACCCTCTCCCTTGTTACCTTCCTCCAAACCATTCATGTACAGCTGGGAGTAGATAGGGCCTTCACTGTGGTGGCCCCCATTCTGTAGAACTCCCTCCCTAGGGAACTCCGCCATCCCCCTCTTTAATGAGCTTCCACCATGCATTAAAAACATGGTTGTTCAGGCAGGCATTTGGGGTGGGTTAGGGTATTTTTAGAAATATGTTTTTAATGTAGAATTTTATTGTTTTAAACTGTTTCTATTGCTGTACATCGCCCAGAGTGGCTGGGTGACCAGCCAGATGGGCGATTGATAAATTTGATAGATGATAGATAGATGGATAGACAGACAGACAGAGGTCAGGAGGGGCTGGCAGCTGTTGCCTCACTCCCTTGGTCCCCTGATAGGTCCCTATAGAAGGGGTCTCCAATGCAGCACCCATGGGCACCATAGTGCCCGTGGGCACCTCCAATGGCGCCCACAAAGGAATCCTTGGCATGGCACCAGCAACTTTTTATGTTATTTTTTTCCATTTTTTAAATGTATGTACATGGATTTGTATGAAATGCATACAACTTTCTAGCAATTATACATAGGCTTCAACAAAAGCAAACCAAATATCCAAATTAGCATCTATTTGAAGGTGGTATCTATATGCCATCTGTTCAAATATTTTATTTATTTATTTATTGTATTTTTATCCCGCTCCTCAGCCAAAAAAGGCTCCCGGGGCGGCTTACAATCAATGAACAAAGACAACAGTCCCTGCCTGCAGGCTTGCAACCTAAAAAAGACACGACACGCAAGGAAAAGGCAATGGGGAGGGAAGAGGGAGAAAAAAGAGGCAGACTGTCAGCAGGGCTGGTGGGATGGCCCTGTTCCCCGCTCTCATCTCCCAAAGGAGGGACGGTCCAGCTGGAGAAGGCCCTGATGTTCCCTTTGCCTGCTCCCTCGCTCCTTCTTCTTCCCCACAGGGCCACGGATTGAAAGCACTGTAAGGTCCTCAATGCATTGCATTATAGGAGGTGAGTGTTTATGCTTCCAGTGTTGTAATATCACTCCTGTAGCTGTCAGTAGGACACAGAGAATCCATTTACACTGACCCTTTGTTAATTTCCATGAAGCAGGGAAATTATTTAAAAGAGCATGTACATCAGTGCATATTAAAGAGTGCTCCAGTACAAAATTTATCTGTTTAATAATCTCCCCACCCCCCTCCAAAAGCAGCTACTGGATATTGCGAAAACATATGTTTTAACAGAAGCACTAGCTGTATTGCCCTGCCAGCAATCAGCCAAATTAGACAATCACTTTCTTAGAGATGTTGTGGTGTCCAACAGACACGAAACAAAACTTGTTGCTGAATAAAACGCAGCGTAAGATTCACAGATGTGCCAAAGCAATGGGTGATCCACCGATTAGGCATTTTGTGGTGGTGCCCACAGCAGTTTCTCACATTCCCAAATGTGCCCATGGGTCCAAAAAGGTTGGGGACCCCTGCCCTATAGCTTCAGACAGAGTGGGGGGGGGTGAATACCCTTTGTCCTTCTCTTCTTCTCAGATTGTCCCTTCACTTCCAGCCAGTAGAGCTGTGAAGTCTTCCTCTTCCTACACCTTTTATCAGCAGCTCCCAAGCCGTGCTCATTTCCTCCCTCCCTTTCCTTCCCCACAAGGACCATCCTGTTCCCACCTCCTCGCTCCTGAGTAGCCTGTTCTGCCCCAGGCAGTGATCTGGACCAGGGGAGGGTTCTAGCCCAAGTGGGGAATGGATTCACAGATTCACAGCCACATACTGCTTGTCCCAATCCAGGATCCAGTACACAAAGTCGGATTGAGAGGCCAAATGCAGGAGGGCAAAGGCACCAAGCAGAGTTCAGATCCAGCAGGGCAAAGCCCGGCAAAGCAGAGGTCAGATCCCAGTGAGGCCAGTCAAACAAAGCGGAGGGCAGGTTCAGTTAAGCAAAATCAGAGGCAAACACATAGGCTGTGTCAGGATCTGCTCAGTCTGGGAAGCTCTGCAGCTCCACCTGGGGGCCAGACATAGAAGGCAGCCCGGCTCATGGTATTTGCAGGATTAGGCCCTGGCCCATCAGGTGCTCCCAGGTCCAACTGGGAGCCTCAGGGAGGCTTATCAAGTGCTTCCTCTGCCTTTCAAAGCTGGCCACAGCAACACAGGCCATTGTGGTGGCAGCATTGTGCTCAGTTGCTTGTTCATGATCTTTGCTATGCCTTGCTGGCAGCTGACCCCTGCCTGTTTGGATGCTGCTTTCGCCTCTGGCCCTGCCATGCCTTGCTAGAGTTTGGCCCTTGCCCAGGGAACCTCTGCTGTCCACCCACCTCTAACCCTCCTGCTCCTGCTGTCCATGCCCCGGACCTGACAGGCTAGAAGTCAGAGGAGGCTGCCTGCATGTTCCTCCGATAACCACAAACCCAGGCTGAGCCTTTGGACCTGTCACTTCCATGCTGGCTGGGGATGACAGCAGATGTAGTCCAACACATCTGGCAGGCAGCAGGCTAGGGAAGGCTGGACTAGTTGAAAAGCTAGGCCCCAGGCCTGACCCTCCGTCACGGCCAGGCCCCAGAGGGCTCCGTTGCTCCTGCTCAAGACAGAGAGCCGCATCGTCATGTTACCTCTAGCAGCTGGTACAGAACGCGGCGGCTTGCCTGATTAAAGGCAGCCGCCGGCGAGATCACATCACTCCAGTGCTGAAGGAGTTGCACTGGTTACCAGTTGTTTTCCGGGCCAAATTCAAGGTGTTGGTTTTGACCTTTAAAACCCTATATGTTTCTTAAGGAGCGCCTCCAGCAGCACCAGACAGGCCACTTAACAAGATTAGCCTCGGATGGCCTTCTCTCTGTCCCATCAGCCAGGACAGCTAGACTGGTGGGGACGAGGGAGAGGGCCTTTTCTATGGTGGCCCCCACTCTGTGGAACTCCCTCCCTAGGGAACTCCGCCATGCCCCCTCTTTAATGAGCTTCCGTCGTGCATTAAAAACATGGTTGTTCAGGCAGGCATTTGGGGTGGGTTAGGGTATTTTAGAAAATGTTTTTATGGTAGAATTTTATTGTTTTAAACTGTTTTATTGTATGTTGTACATCACCCAGAGTGGCTGGGTGACCAGCCAGATGGGCGATTAATAAATTTAATAATAAAAAAATAATATAGCAGTTCCGAAACCTGTGCCTCAAGTTGGCCACCGATTAAACATTAAGATGGCATGAAATACAATGCGGTTCACAAAAATTTCATCCTATATCGTTATTACTAATTTATTTCTTAAATTTGTATCCCACCTTTCTGCCAAACTGGTTGTAGTGGAGGTTGTAGCACTTTACAGCAAATATTGCCAAGCAGTTCCATTTCAACACTGCTCCCAGTCCAGAACACTCACAGTCTGGACTGTGTATATTACTGGCACATCAGTGTGCATCCAATGTGTGACTGACCCATAAGTTTACAGAATATTAGTGCCCGTAGCTGCTCTGATGTGATATGTTTATGTGAATGGATGTTTCCCAGGGGCATCTGGATTGAGACTGCTGGATTAGACAGACTTTTGGTCTGGCCCAGCAAGGCAATTTTTAATGGCCCAAATTGAACGCATTTTGCTCTTCTGTCATTGCAGCCAAATATGACAGTTGAAAAACTGTTTTAATTTCCCCAGACAAGAACAGAAGATCTTTAAAGGTCTTCTAACTCCTGAGGCCTCTAATTGCTAATTGATCACAGGGCTTGAATGTATAAACTCTGCCTGTTGTGGTGAGATCTCATTCTGAAGTCTTTCATTCCAGCTTCCTGCAAGAGTGATGACGCGGAAAAGGCTCTAAATTGAACTGCAAACCACGTCACTAATTGATTTCTGGCATGCAGTCTTTCAGTTTCCTTCTACTTTCCTGCAGTCTCGCCTTAAACTTTCCCACTGACAAACCTATTGCCAAAAGCAATATGATCCAGCAAATTGACTCATCTAGTCAAACTCTACACTGATGGGTCATGTTACATTAATTTGCAGGACGTGCATACCTGCTAATGAAAATCTGTTTTCTGAACTTTTATCTCCTCCAATCTGATAGCCATCCAGGGTTGCTGTACAATCCCCCAGGTTTCTTAGGTGGTCCAGCGTCAGTAACCAGTCACAGGTTGTTGTTCAGTCGTACAGTCATGTCCGACTCTTCGTGATCCCATGGACCATAGCATGCCAGGCCTTCCTGTCCTGCGCTCTCTCCCGGAGCGTGCTCAAGCCTCAAGTCCATATTCATTGCATCGGTGCTGCTATCTAGCCATCTCATCCTCTGCCGTCCCCTTCTCCTTTTGCCTTCAGTCTTTCCCAGCATCAGGGTCTTTTCCAGAGAGTTTTCTCTTCGCATTAGGTGGCCAAAATATTTCAGCTTCAGCTTCAGTATCTGTCCTTCCAATGAGCACTCAGGGTTGATTTCCTGTAGGATTGACTGATTTGACCTCCTTGCAGTCCAGAGGACTCGTAAGAGTCTTCTCCAGCACCACAGTTCAAAAGCATCCATTCTTCGGCGCTCAGCCTTCCTTATAGTCCAGCTCTCACAGCCATACATTACTACTGAGAAAACCATAGCTTTGACTAGATGGACCTTTGTCGGCAAGGTGATGTCTCTGCTTCTTACTATGCTGACTAGGTTTGCCATAGCTTTCCTCCCAAAGAGCAAGCGTCTTTTAATTTCATGGCTACAGTCACCGTCTGCGGTGATCTTGGAGCCCAAGAAAATAAAATCTGTCACTGCTTCCATTTCTTCCCCAGGAATATGCCAGAAAGTGATGGGGCCAGATGCCCTGATCTTAGTTTTTTTAATGTTGAGTTTCAAACCAGCTTTGGCACTCTCCACTTTCACCCTCAACCAGAGGCTCTTTAGATCCTCTTCTATTTCTGCCATTAGGGTGGTATCATCTGCATGTCTGAGGTTGTTGATAATTCTCCCGGCAATCTTAATTCCGACCTGTGATTCATCCAACCTGGCGTTTCTCATGATGTACTCTGCATATAAGTTAAATAAGCAGGGCGACAATATGCAGCCTTGTCATACTCCTTTCCAAATTTTGAACGAATCGGTTGTTCCACGTCTGGTTCTTACTGTTGCTTCTTGACCCTCATACAGGTTTCTCAGGAGACAGGTAAGGTGGTCTGGTACTCCCATCTCTTTAAGAATTTGCCAGAGTTTGTTGTGATCCACAC
This sequence comes from Heloderma suspectum, assembly GCF_057233095.1. Classification (NCBI taxonomy): domain Eukaryota; kingdom Metazoa; phylum Chordata; class Lepidosauria; order Squamata; family Helodermatidae; genus Heloderma; species Heloderma suspectum. The sequence continues at coordinate 435,941,412 of NC_139458.1, forward strand.
AATCAAAGGCTTTAGCGTAGTCAATGAAGCAGAAATAGACGTTTTTCTGGAATTCTCTTGCTTTCTCCATGATGCAGCGAACGTTGGCGATTTGATCTCTAGTTCCTCTGCCTCTTCGAAACCCAGCATGTACTTCTGGTAGTTCTCGGTTCGCATACTGCTGAAGCCTAGCTTGTAGGATTTTGAGCATCACCTTGCTGGCATGTGAAATGAGCGCAATTGTGCAGTAGTTTGAACACTCTTTGGCGTTGCCCTTCTTTGGAATTGGAATGTAAACTGACCTTTTCCAGTCTTGCGGCCACTGTTGAGTGTTCCAAATTTGTTGGCATATTGAGTGCAGCACTTTAACAGCATCATCTTTTAGGATTTTAAATAGCTCAGCTGGAAGACTGTCATCTCCACTAGCTTTGTTGTTACTAATGCTTCCTAAGACCCACTTGACTTCACTCTCGAGGATGTCCGGCTCAAGTTCAGTGACCGCACTATCATGGCTATCAGGGACATTCAGATCTTTCCTGTATAGTTCTTCTGTGTATTCTTGCCACCTCTTCTTAATCTCATCTGCTTCTGTTAGGTCCCTGCCTTCTTTGTCCTTTATCATGCCCGTCTTTGCACAAAACATTCCCTTGAGATCTCCAATTTTCTTGAAGAGATCTCTAGTCTTTCCCATTCTGTTGTTTTCCTCGATTTCTTTGCATTGTTCATTTAAGAAGGCCTTCTTGTATCTCCTCGCTATTCTCTGGAACTCTGCATTCAGTTAGATATATCTTCCCCTTTCTCCCTTGCTTTTCGCTTCCCTTCTTTCCTCAGCTCCTTGTAAAGCCTCCTCAGACAGCCACTTTATTTCTTGCATTTCTTTTTCTTGGGGATGGATTGAGTTGCAGCCTCCTGAACAACGTTACGGACCTCCGTCCATCGTTCCTCAGGCACTCTGTCTATCAGGTCTAATCCCTTAAATCTATTCCTCACCTCCACTGTATATTCATAAGGGAGATGATTGAGGTCATACCTGAATGGTTTAGTGGTTTTCCCTACGTTCTTCAATTTAAGCCGAAATTTTGCAACAAGAAGCTCATGATCTGAGCCACAGTCAGCTCCAGGTCTTGTTTTGACTGACTGTATAGAGCTTCTCCATCTTTGGCTGCAAAGGACATAATCAATCTGATCTCAATATTGACCATCTGGTGATGTCCACGTGTAGAGTCGTCTCTTGTGCTATTGGAAAAGAGTGTTTGCTATGATCAGCGTGTTCTCTTGGCAAAACTCTATTAGCCTTTGTCCTGCTTCATTTTGTACACCAAGGCCATGCCTGCCTGTTATCCCGGTGATTTCTTGACTTCCTACTTTAGCATTCCAATCCCCTATGATGAAGAGGACATCTTTTTTTGGTGTTAGTTCTAGAAGGTGTTGTAGGTCTTCATAGAACCGATCAACCTCAGCTTCTTCGGCCTCAATGGTTGGGGCATAGACTTGAATTACTGTGATGTTGAATGGTTTGCCTTGGATTCGTACTGAGATCATTCAGTCGTTTTTGAGATTGTACCCCAGTACTGCTTTTCCCACCCTTTTGTTGACTATGAGAGCTACTCCATTTCTTCTAAGGGATTCTTGCCCGCAGTAGTAGATATGATGGTCACCTGAATTAAATTCGCCCATGCCTGTCCATTTGAGTTCGCTGATTCCCAAGATGTCGATGTTCACTCTGGCCATCTCATGTTTGACCACCTCCAGCTTACCTTGATTCATTGATCTTACATTCCAGGTTCCTAAACAATATTGTTCTTTACAGCATCGGATTTTCTTTTCACTACCAGACTCATCCACAGCTGAGTGTCCTTTCGGCTTTGGCCCAGCCGCTTCACTCTTTCTGGCGCTACTTGGAAATACCCTCTGCTCTTCCCCAGTAGCATATTGGACACCTTCCGACCTGAGGGGCTCATCTTCCGGCATCATCTCTTTTCGCCTTGTGATACGTTCCATGGGGTTTTCTTGGCAAGAATACTGGAGTGGGTTGCCATTTCCTTCTCCAGTGGACCACATTTTGTCAGAACTCTCTGCCATGACCTGTCCGTCTTGGGTGGCCCTGCTTCACTGAGTTACGCACTATGGCTTCACTGAGTTATGCAAGCCCCTTCGCCACAACAAGGCAGTGATCACTGGTTGGTTTACAAAAGTTAAAACACTAACATACAATATACAAAGTTTAAAAACCATTTACATAAAACACATGGACAAACAACATATAACTAAAAACAACTTTGAACTAACAACAATTTGTTTAAAAAATCCAACAGTAAAACACAGCTTAAAAATAATATACAAAAGTCAGCAAAAGGAACAAGAGCTCTAACAAGGGAAGGTCCTGCCGGAATAACAGCATCTTTAATGCCTGCATAAGAACCTTCAAGGAGGTCAGCAGGCGCATTTCAACCGGCAGGTCATTCCACAACTGCGAGGTGGCAAAGGAGAAGGTCCCTTTGCGCGTGGCTGCCAGCCTCATATTAGGCAGCCGCAGCAGACAGCCCTCAGAGGACCTTAGGTGGTGGCCTGGGACGTAGGAGAAGGCACTCCCTAAGGTACCTTGGACCTAGACCACGTAAGGCTTTAAAGGTAAGAACCAGCACTTTATATTTTGCTCAGAAACAAATTGGCAGCCAGTGTAAAGATTTTAAAACCGGTGTAATATGGTCTCCAAGGGATGTCCCAGAGACCGTCTTGGCTGCTATATTTTGTACCAGTTGAAGTTTCCAAACCAAATATGAAGGCAGCCCCAAGTATAGCACATTGCAGAAATCAAACCTAGAGGTGACCAGTGCGTGCACCACCGTTACCAGGTCCATATGTTCCAGGAATGGGCGTAGCTGGCGTATCAGCCAAAGTTGATAACAGGCACTTCTTACCGTTGCCTCTACCTGGGGTGCCAGGGGAAGGGTTGGGTCAAAAAGCATACCCCAAACTACGAACTTGCTCCATCAGGGGGAGTGCAACCCCATCCAGAACTGGTTGACATACCTCAATACCTGAATTAGGACCCTTCACGATGAGCACCTCTGTCTTGCCTGGATTCAGTTTCAGCTTGTTCTCCCTCATCCAGCCCATTACCGACTTCAGGCAGTCATTCAAAGGAGTCATACCTTCCTTGGATAAAGATGTTAAGGAGAAATAGATTTGGGTGTCATCAGCATACCGATAACACTCAACCCCAAACCTCCTGATGATCTCTCCCAGCAGTTTCATGTAGACACTGAACAGCATCGGGGATAGAATGGAGCCCTGAGGGACTCTGCATAATAGTTCCTTATTCGAGGAACAACTATCCCCGAGCAACACCATCTGGAACTGTCCTGAGAGAAAGGAGCAGAACCACTGCAGAGCAGTGCCTCCAACCCCCAACGCCTTTAGGTGATCCAGAAGGATAGCATGGTCAATGGTACTGAAAGCCGCTGAGAGATCCGAAAGAATCAGCAGGGATGCACTCCCCCTGTCGATTCCCAGGCAAAGATCATCCACCAAGGCGACCATGGCAGTCTCAGCTCTGTATCTAGTATTGAAGCCAGTTTGAAATGGGTCCAGATAGTTTCATCCAAGGGTGCTTGGATGAACCCACGCGTGCTGGTTCGCATAACACGACAACTTTTGAGTAGGGGTTGGATATGCAAAATGGTGGCCACAAGCACCCTGCGTGTGCTACAGCCTCACCATGGGTTAAATAACCCACAGAGGGCTGTTGTGTCATGCGAGCTGGGCCGCTGTGGGCTGGGAGCTGACAGGGCAACTCGACATGAGCTCTATGCACTGGGGAAAAGGAAAGACGGGAACTGAGAGACCGTCCATTGTGGGGCGGGGGAGGCAATGGTGCTAGAACAGAGCATGAGCATTAGAGAGTCTCTTCCAGAATAGATCTATATGAAGAGCCCAGCTGAATCAGGCCAAAGGTCTGTCTAGTCCAGCATTTTGTATGCCACAGTGAGTGTCAGGGTGGAAACTGAGCCGATAGAACCCCAGAGCAGTTCTGATTCTGAGGAGGATCAGCAATCCGTGGGAGAGGAACCAGCTCATCCCTCAGAGGCACAGCAGCTGGCAGAGATTCCTCCTGCCGGCATTCCTGAGATAGATAGTGATCCTGGCAGTGAGAGAGTACGGGAACGGGGCTTGCTAGACGCTCGACGCAGACGCAGGGAGCGATGGAGGGTGCGGAAAGGAGGCGTAGCGCCCGTTTGGCGCGCAAGTAACAGCCGCCTCCCGTGGACCCAAGGAAAAGAGGGAGGATCTCTCCCTAGCCCATAAGTTCAGGGTCTTCAAGTAACTCTCCTTCAAACAGGGATCAACTGCCTACCAGGAGCACAGGCTACTCTGCGGTTCATTGCTTAGTCGCTGGTGATTAGCAACTGAAAAAGTCATTAAGTTGTAAAAGGATTAAAGCCTTGAAAAGGATCCTTTCGTCTGTGTCTTGAGTTGGCTATTGGAGTCCACTGAAAGAGGCCGCTAGGGCGCTCCTGACAGCGGGCGATGAGAGATGCCTCTGGGAAGCCCACAAAATAGCCTTCTCCTGCACCTGCTCCTCAGCCAGTGGTATTTAGTGGCTTACTGCCTCTGAACATGGAGACTCTCTTTAGCTGTCAGGGCTAATAGGCCCTGGTAGAGTCATCCTCCATTAACTTGTCTAATCTCCTCTTAAAGCCATTGCTACATCTTGTGGCAGCTAATTCCATAAATTAATTATGCACTGTGTGAATTACCTCCTTTCATCTCTCCTGAATCTCTCACCATTCAGCTTTGTTGGATGACCTCCAGGTTCTAGCAGAGCCTTCCCCAAACTGGCACCCTCCAGATGTGTTGGAGTGCAACTCCCATCATTCCCAGCCAGCATGGCCACTGATAGGAGCTGCAGTCCAATCAGTGGTGTAGTGGTAAATTTTGAAGTGCAGGCACTCATCATGACAGTCTCCATAGCCATGCCCCAAGGAGAGTCTAAAACTGCAGGCCTACTGTGTTGGTCCCTATCAACAAACCAGGTCAAGCGGTTTTCATCTCTACCAGGAGCAGGTCTTTGGTCAAGCTAATGGTTCTCAATTGTCCATTCAAGACCAAGACACCCCGCAAAAGTTGCTTTGCATATTGTTGCTGGGAAAATTCATTCCGGCCCCTGCTACTGTGACAATTGCAGCTGAGCTCAGAGGGAGCAGGGAAGTCTGAGTGGGGTGGCAGATGATGTCAGTGATCCTGCTAATAAGAAAGTGCTGGTGCTGCATCCCTGTGAGACCTGGTTCTGCTATACTACTTAGTCCAATACATCTCGAGGGCACCAGGTTGGGAAAGGCTGTTCTAGTATCATGAGAGGGGGAGAAAAACGTTGCCTCTATCCCCTTTCTCCGCCCGATTTTATAGACCTTGTTCTCCACTCCCCATCGCTTAACTAGACCTTTTCTGGTGGGAAAGGTGCTCTTCCACACTCTTTGCCCCATTCCTAGCTCTACAATACATCTTTTTTAGATGTGGCTCCACATGGAATATGGAGCACGCCATAGATTTGGATGAAATATATTGGTGGTGTCATAAAAACCAGAAATGCCATCTCTATATTCAGGGAAAATGGACTTGCTTGATTTATTTATTTGAAGTATTTTTATGCGACTCCTCAGCCAAAAAGCCTCCCAGAGCAGCTTATCCATAATCAATTAAACAAGACAGTCCTTGCCCGCAGACTTACAGTCTAAAAAGACATGACACACAAGGAGAAAGGAACAAGGAGGGAAGTGGGGAAAAATCAATTCTTTTAGCAGAGCTGGTGCAATGGCTCTGCTCTTCATCCTATCTCCCTTGACTGAGCCTGCTGGAATGGGTGGTGGTGGTGGTGGTGGTGGTGGTGGTGAGAGTTGAGGGAGGAGGAGCCTTCATGAGGGAGGCCTTTCTGTGTACCCAAGTACCACATGCGTGACAAATGGGTGCAAAGAACAGACACTTTTGGTTAAATTGCATGTTGAGGTCACACAAAGAGGAATGGCAACCTTCTCCAACTTGGTCCCCTCCAGATGTGCTGGACTACAACCCCCATCATCCCCCATGTTGGGACCAAGTTGGGGAAGGCTGAGATACGGCAATTCCATCTATGATGATCCCTTTGTATGCTCCAGTCTTCCCCAGGAGTTATGTTGGAGTTATCAGGTCATGAACATACACTTGTGAAGTAGCTCAGGTTTAGTGCATCTCCCAGCACATGGAGATTAACAGCCATCCATTGATCTTATTGCCCTGCCCGCAAACTTTTCTAGAGCAGCTGGGTGATCACAGTTAAGGGAAAGAACAATGCTTTGCACTGACCAATGTAGCAATATTTATGTGCATCTCCCTCTTCCATGCTGGCCTCCTCTGTGCACAGTGATTAGTGCTGTGTGCCTCAAGATCTCTCTCTACACTGGGAATTAGCCTAGTGTAAGTAGCATCCTCCAGCTTCTGTATTCACAAATCAGGCACACATACTGAGTTCCTCATCCTTCAAAAGTACACATGAAATGAGGAGGATTAAAGGGTATGAATTAATCTGTATTACTGATTTACCCTAAATAATCCTAATTACGCTCCTTAGGTGTGTTGATGTTGCTAAGTGTATCCACAGGGAAAGGATTAAACATTCAAGAGCTCCATAGTTTAGCTTCCTTACCCCCAGTGTGTCGGAACCAGACACTTCTACAGCTGTAGCATGGGCTGATCTTGCAATGCGCTTTCAACAACCCTGTTGGTCACAGTCCCCTGGCAATTTCCCACACTCAGTCTGAGGAAAGCTGATTTCATTGGCATGGAGGGGCACAACTGGGTAGGCAAAAGGTGTTTTACCAAATTGTCACATACGGTAAAGAAGTTATATATTTAATATCAACATCCACATTCTGTATCTGTCTCTAAAAATCCAAGGTTCTGACCTGGTCAATATGTGTAGGAGAATGAGATGAAAGAATGGATACTTAAAACTGAAAACAAACCATTCCTGCCAGTAGAAAACTAACATATTAGGGAAACTTCTCCCTGGTATGCTAGGTGTTTGTTTGTTTTTTTAAATTACACATAGAGAACCATTAAAAGGAACATGCCCTGTCAGAATTCTAAAGTAGTAGAGTTCACTCAATCTCCTCTGGATTCGATTGTGATTCTGGTCAGTTGAACACCAAGAAATAGCATACAGGGTGGGATTAGGAAAATTAATAGGTGAGGCTAAGCAAATAGAAAGCAATTCCAGTGGCTCCCACTGAATTCTATGGGGAAAGTAAATCAGCTGAAACTGGGGATACAGTTCAGCAGTGTGTGTAATAACCTTCCACTTACCTAGATTCACCTGGTGCAAGTCCAAATAATTAACTTCCTTTCCTGCTAACCCTGATCCCTTGCAAGAAAACCCCAAATGAGTTCGGTCCAGCAAGATACTTTTATATTCCTTATCCCATTCCCAATATTCTGTATAGGATTGGCAATGCACGTTGTTGAAAGAATCCTCCCTAAAAATTGCTGTAAGTGGGTCCAGTTCCAGATCTGAGGAGCTGCCAAGATAGTCCCCTTGTGTTGTGCCTTTGGGATGGAAGAGGACACAGAACACCTCCGCCTGAGAGTGTCTGGGGAGGGGCCCAGCGCAGGGGCAGGCCCGAAGATGTCTGCAGCTTGACCCAGCTGGCCTCACTTCTCAGTCAGCCTCTGCATAAAAGACAAGCCTCAAACCCAGTTCAGGTGCTAGAAGCGATTGTTGATGCTCATCCATAGCAGATGTTTCTGCCAGCTCCTGGACCCGGCTCTGATTATTCTCAAGCCCAGAACGACTCTGGCTATTCTTTAGCGTGACCCTGTATCTGGTTTTCTTTTCCTTGGTTTTGGACTGAAACTCTTAGCTTCTTGACCTTGGACTGTTTAATGACTAACACTAACTGCTGCTTATTGCTCATGTAATTTGCAACACCTTGGTTGGGCCCTTTCTGACACTGGTCCCCCACCCAATGAGCCGTGGTAGTCTTACCTGGTGGTGAGAAGTGGCTGGCAGCAATGATGCTCTTACAATGCCCCAGAGCAAGCTGAGGTAACCTTGCTCCAGGACTTTGTGGGAAATTTATATGATAACCCTGCCCCCATGGGGGCTGACATTTATATTTTCCGCAATGCACTCTGGCAGACTGTAGGGAATTAAAATGGCAGCTCCAAGTCACCCATGATGGAAGTACCTGAAAAGGGGGACGGGGCGTGCACCGGCAGTGGGCCCTGTTGGGGTTGTCGCACATCAGCAGCTACCTAAGATGCCAAACCTCCTTAGGACAGAGTGTCAATTCCTGTCTTTTGATGTATTGAACTGCAGAGGCATTTTAAGGCATAGATATTTAACCCAGGAAGAATTACTCCTGCTTGGTAATCTAGAAGTCCTGTGGTAAATAATTCAGAAAGTGGTTCCAGCTACTGATCTAAAGTATGTTTTGAGGTGAGTGGTAAAATTGAAGGAATTTCGTCTTGTTCTAATTGAGATTACCACAAGTCCTGGGAGAAGGGGAGGTACCCTGGTATCTGTGACACTTCTATTCACATTTCCCCTCCCTGGGTCCCATGATGCTAAGATCATAGTTCTGTTACATATTTTAGCTGTTCCATCTTCTGCTGGAAATACAAGCCAAAATTGCATTTGGCTTCTCTATGTGCACACATAGGAAATGTATACCAAAACCCACCCTGCATTCTTTTCTACAGTTTGATTTCTGACTAGTAATTGCCTGCCAGCACCTCAAGAATTGTTCTAGCCCTATGGTCATAGAATCATTGAATAGTAGGGTTGGAAGGGGCCGGGGCCTGTAAGACCATGGAGTCCAACCCCCTGCTCAATGCAGGAATCCAAGTCAAAGCATCCCTGACAGAGGGCTGTCCAGCCTCAACTTGAATGCCTCCAGCGTGGGAGAGCTCACTACCTCCCTAGGTAATTCGTTCCATTGTTGTACTGCTCTAACAGTCAGGAAGTTTTTCCTGATGTTCAGCAGGAATCTGGCTTCCTGTAACCTGAGCCCATTATTCTGGGTCCTGCACTCTGGGATGATAGAGAAGAGATCCTGGCCTTCCTCTCTGTGACAGCCTTTCAGGTAGTTGAAGAGTGCTATACTATCTCCACTTAGTCTTCTCAAGGCTAAAGAGGCTAAATTTAAACCGTTTAAATTAAGACAAAACCATCTGTCTTCGATGACTGCTGTTATTTAATAGTGGCTCTGTACAAGCCTAGGAAAGACAAGGTCCCTACCACAGCACATATTAAATAGAAAAGAGGAGCTCTCTAAACATGTGCAGAGTTCCTTTCCCTTACCACTCAATAAACAGAGCTAGCATCTATGTATCTGGGATATGGATATAGGCTTGAATGTCAGACGGTTGAACTTAGAGACAGGCTTTCAGCCCAAATACATTAAAAAAATAACTGAAGAACTGCCTTCTACAACACAACCTTGTCTGAACTCTGCAGTCATCACCCAAAGCTTGCCATGTCCCCCTGCCATCTGAAGTTAAGGAAGGTGTTACTGGGGAGAAGGCTTGTTTATTTGCAGTGCCTGTCTGCAAAATGTTCTGAGAGACACGCACCTAGCACCAAGTTTGTCATTTTGATGCCAAGCAAATACCTATTAAAAAGTAACCTGGGCAATTAAGCTAGTCTTGATTATGGGTCCTGAATTTGATGGAATTGCTTTTAAATGGCTGCTTCTGTTTTGTTGGTGTTGTGTGTATATATAACTATATTATTTAAAGAGTTTTACTGAAGGGTGGTACAGAAGGTTCCTAGATAAAGAAAACCACTGCATGTACCATTTTTGTCAATGAAAGTTCAGTTGAATGGCTATCCACTTTCTCTGGCATTATGGAACAAACTGTATGTCCAGCCATATAAAAGAAAATGAGCAACCCAATAGCAGCCGTCCTGCCAGCTCTATCCCTGCACACACCTCACCCAACCCTCTGAAAAAAATGTCGTGAGCAGACCAAGCTCCAAGATCCAGCAACTTCCCTGTTTCTTCAGCCTCAGAAAAAGCAGCTGCGCCAGCAGCCCTGGCTCTCCATTCTCAAAAGTGTTGGACTGCAACTCCCATCATTGTCAATGATGGGAGTTGCAGTCCCAAGCCACCTGCAGGGCACGAGGTCGAGGAAGGCTGATTTGCAGTGCAATCCCATACGTACCCCAAGTGAGTTCAGGGGGTCTCATTCCCAAGTGCTTTCACTAACAACCTATATAGAAGCAGGGTATCAGGCGAAGCAAAAAACATCAGTTGCTTTTATAGATTTAAGTGCAGCATATGATACAGTGTGGAGACATGGACTACTTTATAAATTAATACAAGTAACCTCGTGCTGAAAAGCTATCCGACTTATTGATAATATGCTTGCTGGAAGAACTTTCTCTGTGACTATAGGAGAGGATACTAGCGTCCCTAAAATTTTAAACGGACTACCACAAGGCTCGGTTCTTGCACCTCTCCTTTTCAATCTATACATAGCGGACATACAACACACAAAGTCTAGGAAGTTTGGCTACACGGATGATTGGGCTATAGCCACACAACATAAATCCTTTGAGACAACTGAAGATGTCCTCACTTCCAGTCTAGACACACTGGATAAATATTTCTGTAAGTGGAGGTTACAGCCCAATCCAACAAAGACGGAAGTAACATGCTTCCACCTTTGTAATAGATCAGCAGGCAGAGAGCTTAACGTTCAATTTAAGGGAAATCGGCTCAATCACAACATGCATCCCAAATATCTTGGGGTCACACCGATAGGACACTTTCCTATAAAGAACACTTGATGAAGACTGCTGCCAAACTGAGAAGTAGAAATAACATTCTACACAAACTATGCAGCACTAGCTGGGGCTCGACAGCGGATACGCTAAGAACGACCGCACTGTCTGGTTTACTCAGCAGCAGAGTACTGTGCCCCAGTGTGGCTTAATAGTCCGCACACGAGAAAGATCGATACACAACTGCATGAGTCAATGCGTATTGTTAGTGGGATGATACGATCTACTCCCACATACTGGCTGCCTGTTTTGAGCCATATACCACCTCCGGATGCAAGACGAAAGAGCGCCTTGGAGATTATTGACCATCTCCAGCTACCAATATTACATGGCGCAACCTACTTGGAGCAAAACAGGTTAAGATCGAGACATCCAGCCATTTCTACCGCTAAAGCTCTTCTAGATGATTTCAATATCCACAACACGTGGAAACAACATTCGCTAGGAAACTGCCCTCCGCAGCGCCGAAGCTTGCCCCGCATCTTGGAAAAAGCACCTGGATTTGACCAGCCCCGTGCGATATGGACAGCCTTGAACCGAATTCGCACGGGTCATGGTAGATGTGCAGATGCCCTTTACAAATGGGGCAAAACGATGTCACCAAATTGTGATTGTGGGGCTGCAAAACGGTCCATCCTAAAGGAAATCAACCCCGAGTGCTCATTGGAAGGACAGATAATGAAGCTGAAGCTCCAATATTTTGGCCACCTAATGCGAAGAGAAAACTCCCTGGAAAAGACCCTGATGCTGGGAAAGACTGAAGGCCAAAGGAGAAGGGGGCGGCAGAGGATGAGATGGCTGGGTAGCATCACCGATGCAATGAATCTGGACTTGAGCACCCTCCGGGAGAGAGCGCAGGACAGGAGGGCCTGACGGGCTGCGGTCCGTGGGGTCGCGAAGAGTCGGGCACGACTGAACGACTGAACAACAACAACAAAACGAACTATCCAACGTACAGCGAGGGACAAGAGTGCCCAAACCGAGCCTGCCACGGAGACTTTGCTGATGTCCCGGCTGTGACCACTGAAGCAAAAAACTGTGTCTGTCACCTAGGCGCACGTCCGCAATATCCCTGTCTCCATTTTATATTTTGCATTTCGTATTTATTATGCTCTGAAATATTTATTATGCGCTTATGTTTTTACTGTAACGCGATGTAAATGCGCCACACGACAGATAAATAAATAAATAAATAAATAAATCCCAGGCAGGCGGGGATACGCGCGGAGCCCGCACTCCTACCCGGAGCCCGCCCGCTGCGCCCCTCGGGGCTGACAGAGGCGAGCAGACGCGCGCTGCGACGAGGCCTGCGTCGCGAGAGGCAACGCGAGTAGTCTCGCGAGATTCCCCGGTTCTCGCGTGGCACGGCCGAAGGAGCGTTCTTGGGCCAATTCTCGCGAGATCCGGAAGCCCCGCGAAGCGTCGCCGGGCCCTGGCGGCGGCGGCGCCGAGGGGACCATGGGGAGCGGGACGGCGGAGGCCATGGCCCCGAACGGCGGACTCGTCGGGGCTCCCTGAGCCGTTATCCGGCCTCGCTGAGGAGAGCGGCTTTCTCCCCTCCCCTCCTGGGAGATGGAGGCGAAGCGGAAGGAGACGCGCAAGTCGTTGCGGATCAAAGTCATCTCCATGGGCAACGCGGAGGTGGGCAAGGTAAGAGGAGGGGCAGGGGCAGGAGAAGAGGTTGTGAATGACAAGCCGGACGACCAATCAGGCGCCGTTATGGCCGTTGAGGTGTGTTAGTTTGTAGAGTGAGGCGATGTGCGCCAGTTGTGTGGCCAACCGCAAAGGCTTCTGGGAAGGGAAATGGTCAAGATGGAACTTTAAAATGTATCTCTTTATTATATTTCTATCCTGCCTTTTTTTCCCCCCAAGGAGCTTTGTTGTTGTTCAGTCGTGTCCGACTCTTCGTGACCCCACGGACTGTAGCACGCCAGGCCCTCCTGTCCTGCGCTCTCTCCCGGAGCGTGCTCAAGCCTCAACTCCAGATTCATTGCATCGGTGCTGCTATCCAGCCATCTCATCCTCTGCCGTCCCCTTCTCCTTTTGCCTTCAGTCTTTCCCAGCATCAGTGACTTTTCCAGTGACTTTTCTCTTCGCATTAGGAGGCCAAAATATTTGAGCTTCAGCTTCAGTATCTGTCCTTCCAGTGAGCACTCAGGGTTGATTTCCTTTAGGATGGACTGATTTGGCCTCCTTGCAGTCCAGGGGACTCATAGGAGTCTTCTCCAGCACCACAGTTCGAAAACATCAATGCTTCGGCGCTCAGCCTTCCTTATAGTCCAGCTCTCACAGCCATACATTGCTACTGGGAAAACCATAGCTTTGATTATATGAATCTTTGTCGGCAAGGTGTTGTCTCTGCTTCTTACTATGCTGTCTAGGTTTGCCATAGCTTTCCTCCCAAGGAGCAAGCGTCTTTTAATTTCATGGCTACAGTCACTGTCTGCGGTGATCTTGGAGCCCAAGAAAGTAAAATTTGTCTGTGAATGTCTGTAATATGCTGTATACACTGATGGCACTGTATGTAAAAACAGTTATAAGTTGGGGAAATTATATAAGGGAGCAATCCTATGGCCACTAGTCAGCGGCTAGACGGCCATAGGATATGTGGGTTTCCGGGAACTGACCTCGGAGCCTGTGCTGTGAGGTCAGTTCCCAGAGAACTGAACTTACCCCCCTTCCGTGCCGCCTCTTTGGAGTGCGGAAACGGCCCCATGCTCTGCGCTTGCAAGAGGAGCACAGAGAGGTCAAAACGGGGCATTCCAGGGTGAGGAAGGCGGAAACGCTGGTACGACACATCCTATGTGTTGTCCGGTAGCCTCCTCCCCCACTCCACCTTCCCGCGGCTAGACAGCTGCAAATGCAGAGCACGAGAAGCACAGAGGGAACGATCCCCTCTGTGCTTCTCCTGCCCTGCATTGGAAAGGTGGTCACCTCCGAGTTTGGAGGTGGCCGCCTATCCCCATAGGATTGCGCCCTAAATCTTTGTCAAGATGTAAATTATGGGTCTTTTAAAATACAAAACTCTTAACTGTGTTGAGTTGAAATCAAAATTTACAATTGCTTACTGTATAACATTTATTACTCTCTCACACACACACATACAGCAAACACATATTTTTTAAAAGATGTACATTGCGATTAGCCTTGCAAAGCACATCACATAGAGGGCTGAATAGACAGCTTAGCCAATTTGGTAAAATTCACCATTCTTTTGCTTTTTAGAGCTGCATCATAAAGCGATACTGTGAGAAGAGGTTTGTTCCCAAATACCTTGCAACAATCGGCATTGATTATGGTGTCACCAAGTGAGTACCTTCCTTTCATAGCAAACAGCAATTACACACAGCAGTTTCTGAAAATAGTCTGATGTGGTGAGAACCAAGGCAAAATATATGTATGAGCAAGACAGAAAGACAAGAAGTCATGCTCTGATAGTTCAGTGACTGCAATCATTCATCGTTTTGCTACCATGACATTGGTGAAAGTCACTGCTGTAAATTTGCATGTATATCTGTTGTCATCTCATCGCATATTACATTTTGCACACAAATGTGTCCCTTTAGAAGTCAGGATGCATATGACCTGGAGAATATTTTGAATGTCCAAATAAACACTTACTGTGATACTAGTGAAATCCTCAGTGGAAGGAGAATTTGTAATCTGATTGATTTGGAGTCTCCTTTCACTGATCGCTTATCCAATTACTAATCCTTTTCACAAATTAACCATGGATTTTTTCATGCTGCATATCCACATCAAAGTTCAGCTGTGCTGGTGGATCAACTTTCATGTTGTCATGCTTGCTAATGCCTGTGTCACAAAATAGCTGAACTTGGTGCAAGAGAGAAGGGTATTTGGAATACTTGAATGTTATGGCTGTCTTTCTTTCAGAGTGCAGGTTCGGGACCGAGAAATCAAAGTGAATATCTTTGACATGGCTGGACACCCCTTCTTCTATGAGGTAAGCAAGATGGCAGCACTCTGGTGATGAAGTCAGGACCATAGATCCAGAGATTTCTGGCCTTTGAAATCTTGATGGCTCCATCGTATAGAATGAAGCTAGAATATATGTTAAAATAAACACCTTAATATGCATTTTAATAGTGTTTTATTGTATATTTATTGCCTATTTGTAAATTTTTGATTTATTTATTTATTTCATTTCTATACCGCCCAATAGCTGAAGCTCTCTGGGCGGTTCACAAAAATTAAAACCAAACAACACACAATAAAACAATTTAAAATATATAGAACATTAAAACCACAAAATAACAATACAACCACAATAAAAACCTAGCAGCAGTGCAGGAGTTTAAAATACAGACTTAAAACAGCAAAGCTAAAAATTTAGAAAGCTAAAATGCTAAAATGCCTGGGAAAATAAAAAGGTCTTCACCTGGCGCCAAAAGGAATACAATGTAGGTGCCAGGCGAACCTCACTAGGGAGCTCATTCCAGAGCCGGGGTGCCACAGCAGAAAAAGCCCTCCTCCTAGTAGCCACCCGCGTCACTTCCTTTGGCAGGGCTCACGGAGAAGGGCCGCTGATGATGATCTTAAGGTCCGGGCAGGCACATATGGGAGGAGGCGATCCTTCAGGTAACCTGGCCCCAAGCCGTTAAGGGCTTTGAATGTTAACACCAGCACTTTGAATCGGACCCGGAAATGGACTGGCAGCCAGTGCAGCTGGGAAAGTACTGGCGTAATATGAGCTCGCTGGCCAGTCCCTGTTAACGATCTTGCTGCCCTATTTTGGTTTTTATTCTATATGCCGCCTTGAGAGGGTTTTACCATTAAAGGTGGCCTAAAAGTAATTTTAAAAATAATCTCCTAAGGTCCAAATTGTTGCTCCAGTAAGGTTGATGTGCTATCATCACCTACTATCCATAACATGTGACTACAGTGGAGTACTCAGTTGACCATCCTACATATATAGTAGGACTCCTATAATCTTATACAAGCATAACATGAATTCCATTTTTACCCACATGATTACTGCATCCTCCTGGCTTCTAAAGATGGAAGGGATGGATCACTTCCCTTATCCCAGGGCTCTCTTATGAGAGCCAGTGTAGTGTAGTGGTGAGAGTGACGGACTGGGAGCCGGGAGATCCGGGTTCTAGTCCCCACTTGGCCATGGAAGTTCACTGGGTGACTTTGGGCCAGTCACAGACTCTCAGCCCAACCTACCTCACAGGGTTGTTGTTGTGAGGATACAACGGTGAGGAGGAGGATAATGTAAGCCGCCTTGAGTTCCTTGCGAGAGGGAGAAAGGCGGGGTATAAATGCAATAAATAAATAAATAAAATAAATCCCCTTATTGCATCTATGCCAGGGCAGATTGTATTTCAGTCAGGTGCAATGTACCTGTGCACAGCCAAAACTGCCTCTCCTGATACAGTTCAGATTATAACATTGGTGGTGAATCCTGCAGCAGCATTTGTCTCCTGTGTAGATTATGTCAGATCAGTTGTATATTGGCACCCAAGTGATCAAAAATTTACTCATAGACTCCAGTGCCTGATTTATGGTACTTGTGGTCACTTCTCTTTCCTGCGGCATCTTGTTGGTCCATAATATCCACTTGCTTTGTTTCTGTGCTCTGTTTAAGGTGCGCAATGAGTTTTACAAGGACACCCAGGGTGTAATTCTAGTGTATGATGTTGGGCAGAAGGAATCTTTTGATGCTCTTGACCTGTGGCTTGCTGAGATGAAGCAGGAACTTGGACCACATGGGAACACGGAGAACATTGTCTTTGTGGTTTGTGCCAACAAGGTAACCATTTCTAAGAGGAGTATAAAATGTAGAAAGGTTCTTGCTTGTAACACTGGGCTCTTGTAGAGACTCTCAGATCAGAAAGCAGCGTGGTTTGGAGACATTACTGATGTGAATTATTGGCTTTAAAAAAGGATGAGTAGACAAAGTCATGGAGTACAGGTCAATAACTATTAGCTAGGATCATGCTTTTCTTCCACTTGTGTTTCAGATTGACTGTGCCAAGCTCCGCACTGTGGATGAAAGTGAAGGACGGCTGTGGGCAGAAAGTAGGGGCTTCCTTTATTTTGAGACCTCAGCACAGACTGGTGAGGGAGTCAATGAGATGTTCCAGGTAAAACCTCCTATGTCCTCCTGCATCCCTTTTCCTTGGCTTCCAGTGGATTGTGCCCTGTACACTCTCCTAAATGAATGCTTTGAGGTGGCATTTTTTAGCCTCTGTATTTGAGAGATGCTGCATTTCTGCCCGGCTCACAACCTGGAAGCTGCTAATAAGTGTAGTATTGAAGCAAAGTTTTATTCAGCTGGAAGCTGAACATTCCGAATGAAAAATGTTATTGATGATGTTGATGAAGCTTTGTAGTGACCTGTCTTGGAATTTGAAATGTCCAGAACATAATGCTTGGATGTGTTATGAATTGAATATTGTTAGGTCAGCGTGTGAAACAAGATTTTGCATGTGCTTGGACAAAAAGTAGACTTGAATTTGAACAAGAAATAGATGAAATTTTGATGGGTGGCTGAAACTGATGCAGCAACATGATAATGATTTTCACCCCCTGACTCACTCCTGCGGGCCACACTGGGGTTAAAAGTTCGTGGTTCTCTACCAAACTTTAGCAGCAAACCATTACAGACGGCTGAAAGGGTCAAATTTAGCTTGAGAACAAGCTAAATCTCACTTTGTTAGTGCTCCATAGTGCTAAAAAGGCAGGTTTTTGGCAGCTTATTTTGCCGCTGCCAAATTTGGTGGAATGCAGTGGCCACATATTGTCTACCCCTCTGATGAAGTATGCCAACATTACAAACTGGGAGAGCAGTCTTCAGAAAATATGAGTTGTATGTGTTTTAGAGCTTGCAAATACTAAGCCAATTCCAAATTGTATGGAGGGGAGTTCACCCATCACTAGCACTTAGTAATTTTTCTCAGATTCCAGTAGTTTGGTTAGAAAGTTTTAGTATTTCTATAACTTTGTGCATTTTCTCCCTCTTCCTTTTGAATCCTGTCCATCTTTTAGATTGTAAGCCATTCTGGCAGCAGCTTTTCTGTTGTGACCTTTTTTTAAAAAAAAACCTATAAAGACCTTCATAGCCTAGGACCAACATACCTTCGAGCAGGGTTTCTCAGGTTCAAAGGTGAAGCAGACTCTTTTCAGGATTAAAATTGGCCACACACTTCAGTCTTAACCACATGTTTGGAATGTTTATGGGTAAGAATGGTGTACCTGCGTTGAATCCTAACCACCATATTTCTTCATGAGTCACTGTTGATCTGGGTGGGCATCTTTACTAGAGGGGCTCATTCAGAGACTCAACAGACAGCTTCCTCAAAAGACTTTGCACTGGGAGTGATTGAATGCGTCAATTGCACCCAAAGTCAAGGTGTAGCAGAATTCCACCCACCCACCGGTCATCTTTCTTCTGCACCATTTGAAGGTCTTACGCTTGTAGGATTAAGCATTTAGATCTTCCTCAAGAAAACTAGCTTTTCTCCCTTTTCTCAGCTTTCTGGGCATAAAATAAAAATTGTGGCGCAGTAGGCATATACAAGAATTTGCTAACTTTGCCTTCGGTATGCTTTCAGACTTTCTACTCTGCCATTGTTGATTTGTGTGACAATGGTGGAAAGCGCCCCATGTCCAGCATGAGCATCAGTTTCACCAAAGAGCAAGCGGACACCATCCGGAGAATCCGCAGCAGCAAGGACAGCTGGGACATGCTGGGTGTCAAGCCAGGGGCCACGAGGTAATGGAGTCCCCAGCCTTTAGACAGAAAGTGATCACTGTTGGTGTAGCAGCCAGCAGTGGAGAATTGGGTGGGAGAGGATGGGAAGGGCTTTTGATAGTTTATGGTAAGCAGTAAGGGGGAATGTTTTTTCTGTGTGGAAAGCTTGGCCAGTATATAATGCCTTTCTGCACAACAGACTTGCCAAATATCTCCCTTTGCCAGTGCCCCTACATCTTTTTTGCTTCTAGTGGCTATAGGTGCCCCAGTGCCCATCAGCAACATCGGGTACTCCTAGATGATGCATGTGCACTGACCCCCGTCCAAACCATTGGTTTTGGTCCCGTCCCCCATCCCCCTGCCACCATCATGCTGTGAAGGAAGGGGGTGGGGGTTCTGACAGTACCTTTTAGGACTATGAAGATTGCCATTCTTCTTGAGTTGAAAGACTGAGACGAACGTTACTTGGACTTCCGAATCCTGGATGTATTTGTAGTAGCAGTTGCTTCATCCACCTGTCTGATTGGTAATAATGGAGACCATCCTTTTCTTGCTTGGTTGATTTTATAAACAAAATGACCTGTGCATTCAGAACAATAAGCACAATGGTCAGTAAATTGCACTATTCGGGTAATTTCGGTGCTCTGTTTTGAGTCCTGTGGGCCAGTGGATGGAGCCAGGACATATACCACCTCCTGAAATTGTACTTCATTATTATGCCTGCAATTGTAGTGGCAATTCTTGACGCATGTCTGTCTTGCCCTCCAGGGATGAGGTGAACAAGGCCTATCGGAAGTTGGCAGTGCTGCTCCACCCAGATAAGTGCATGGCTCCTGGCAGTGAGGATGCCTTTAAAGCTGTGGTCAATGCGCGGACTGCCTTGCTCAAAAACATCAAGTAAAATGGGGAGGACGTGGCTTTCCCCAAGAGCAGGTGTTCACAGCCTCCTCATGTCCAGATGAGAGACATCAAGGGTTGCCTTCTGTTTCAAGCAAGGATGGTGAGAGTAAGACCTGGAGGAACTACTGCTGCTGCAACAGGCTCACTGGAGGTTGCCCTTCTGTGATGGATTCCCACGTTCATCTGAATGGCTCAGCAGCTGAAATACCCCTTTCTTTCCCCTGTAGGGAAGTTGGCCTTGGATTAAGATGACTCCAAAATATGTTTCTTCTATGTGGAAAGACATGTTTCTGTGGCGTCCTTGTACTTTGTTAACCCAAATGTGGTGCTTTTCAGTCTGCTCTGATTTATCATTGAGTTGCTCCTCTTGGCTTTTACTCTTTGGCAATTTGCCCTTTCCAGTGGGCCCACTTCCTCAATAAGCAGCCTATGAGGCCTTGCCTTTCCCAGTGCCATGGCTGGCCATGCTGGCCACCAGGTGCCCTTTCCTGGCTCTTATGGTCTCTTACACCGCATGTGCGCGCACGCACGCGCACACGGATAAGTAAACATGGCAGCTGGGACTGGAGCACTGGGAGCCGCTGTCAGATGAATGTGGAGTGGTGGGGAGGTGGGCAGCGCCATTCACCATTTGAGTCCTACTCTCTAGGCATGTTCAAATGTTTTCTGACCTCCCCTGTGGCTTTCTTCTCCACATTAGGGATTCAGTCACTGAGGCTCAGCTCCTAGTTTATATACCAAATGATTCCTAATACAAACTAGCAGACAAGGAAAGCATGTTCAGGTTAGGGGAGGTAGGATTTAAAATCTCACTGGCTGCTTCTCCATTTCTTGATGAGACTAAAATGACAGGAAATATTCTTGGTGTTGATCAAGTATTTCATGGGATTTGTTTTGCTTGAGAGTCATAAAGCAACAGGGTAAATAGTAGCCAGTACATCTGAAGTGCTTCCGGAAACAGGCTTGGCCTGCAGGGTTCCCACCCTCACCTGCCTGCAGCCCAGCCCCTGTCAAAGGTAAAATCCTCTGCTATGGAGTTTCTCTGGAATTGATCTAACTTTGCGTCCTAATGACTGGAAGGAATGGCGTGGGGAGCTGTAGCATCCCCATAATGCTTTGTGGCACTCAGGAGCCCTTCCTGATCACTGCTATGAGATTTCAGAGTATAGTTTGGGAAAAGCAAAACAAATATAAACAGGTGCATGGGGCTGGGTAGGTGAGATGCCAAAAGATCCCTCTTCCCACGGTCAAGAGGTGGGGGGTATGGTAATTTAAAAGCTGGAAAATCTATTTTAGCCTCATCAGGCTAAAAACGTAAGAACTGCTATTTTCAAGATCACTTTCTTAAAGCTAATTAGTGAAATTATATCTCAGTTAAAAGGATACATTTGACTCTGGGAAAATCATGTAGCCAATTTTACTGGAAAACCTGTGTCTATATCTTCTTGGGAACATGTTTTGCCAACGGGCTACTTTGGCAAGCAAAGGGGTGTTGATTCTCCCAGCAAGTCCACACTTCTCCCTGCCTCTCCCCCACCCCCCACATTGCTATCTAGAGCACTTCAAGGTAACATAGCTGGAAATGGAAGAGAGGTAGAGGTGCACGTGGGTAGAGGTGGGATCCCCCTCCTAGCGCTCAATCACTCAAGTCTGTTTCTCTACCCTAAATCTCAATCTCCTAAATTCTCAATTGAGAATTCTAAATTCTCAATCCTCTAAAATACCCCTTAGTGTGGTGCGGTAGAGTGACTGAATGGCAGCCTGGTTTGCAGTGGGAGGGGGTGGGAACGGCATTCCTTATGTGCCAGGATTTGTTCTGGAGCCCGGCAGTCGCCATCTCTTTATCTAAAGCCTCATAGCCTTTGCATGTCCAAGCTGTGGCATACTACTTTCAGAAAGTAATCATGAGAACACCAAAGTGCTCCAGTCGGGTGAGGCCTTGAGATTCTCCTTCAGAAGAGGAAGCTTTTAACATGGACGTGGGTGAGCCCTGCAGGGCTACCCTGCAAGA
Organism: Heloderma suspectum; assembly: GCF_057233095.1. Lineage (NCBI taxonomy): Eukaryota > Metazoa > Chordata > Lepidosauria > Squamata > Helodermatidae > Heloderma > Heloderma suspectum. The sequence continues at coordinate 435,962,844 of NC_139458.1, forward strand.
CAGGTCTTGACTGCCTTCAATATGAACTGGTCAAAGAAAGGGGGAGAGAGAGACTCTCCTCCCCTTAGCCAGAAACAAAGCTCTACCCTGCAATGTGTGTATATAAGCTAAATTGAACCACATCAGCACTTTAAGCTGCACACTTCTGCGAATCCGCTATAGTTTTTCTTCATCTCGTCATCTCCCCTTAAAACTGAAGTGCTGTCTTCTGACCACTGTGAATGCCTTGTAATGTAAAATCCCCATGTGCTCATGGACTTGCTGTATATTTTTGTAATGGCACTTTTCTGCCTTCTGTTTTGTGCATATTATTGAGGTCTGCCTTCACCACCCCTGCCCTCTGATGCCAACAGATACTACCTCCTGTTGAGATTTTGACATCTTGAGCTCCCATCTCCAACACCCCCCCTGAGTCAGCTGTGAGTGCTGTTGCAGATCTTTACTCCCTACAGCCTAGATGTGTTGCAGGGAGCTATAGCCCTTGGTGCTCAACCCAGAAGTTGGTGTGATTGACCAGGATTGCCATGGAAACCAGAGCAGGCTTTTTAGTTTGTTGTAAATGCAGGGCTGCCCCAAGAAAAAGGTACCACTTGTCTTTTGGAGCCTGAGGAACTGCTCTGGGTAGATCTGCTACCTCTGTTTCAGGTCTGGCAATCTCCCTTCCCGCTGGGCTGTGTCCTTACACAAAATGGAAAAGGACAATCGGGACATCCCAGGAGGCTTCAAACTAAGCTGGGTAGGGTGGGGGTGGAATCCAATGAGATTTTTGCTAATGTGAATAATACTTCGGTTTTTTCTCTATTATATAGCAGATATTGTCTTCTAGTTTCATTCTCAGTTGTTTTCCATCCTTGTGTTTGGGTGAAGAGCCTTTCTGTTTTCATTTCGCCAAGGCTGTTAAAGTTGCAACTGACTCTCCCTTTCTAGGGAAAACCTTGTGGGGGACTCCTGCTCTGTAACACAAAGCTGGCAAAACATTTTGTGGCAAAACATGATGGCAAAACATTTTGTCTGAACCAACGTGCAACATGAAGGGATTGGCAAACCAAATATTTTGAAGGTGATGTAGCCTGGTCAGATCTTGCCCCCTGACAAATTTCCCTGGGCAGCAACTCATTGTGTTCTCTGATGCTGGCATGCTAAGCAGGACATGTGGAATGTAAACCCTGTCAAGTAAACTCTGCTGGTATCCTTTTTGACATGCTGTTATGGGGCCACTTTAGCTGCAAAACTTACATGGTCATTCTTTTTCCTTCACTTTTGCACAGCCTGAGGTTTTGATCAGCAGAGAAAAGGGTGTCTGCATAGGATAGTAAACAGATGTGCTGTGTATATGCATCTATTCCCTGCCCCTGTCATGAGTGATTATGGCCTTGCAAGGGCATCTTCTGCCTTCAGATTTCTGTGCAAATTATCCCCTCCTAGTGTAAGTGTTGCTTCTGAAAGGAAAAAGCAAATGCAGGGTGGTTAAACTGCAAGCCATAAAGGTAGGGATCCCTTTTTCAAAGGGTCCCCCATCCTTCCTTGTGTGGTGTGGATTTCAGTGCACTGTGTGAATTTGGTAGGTACAACTCACACAAAAGGGTCTTCACCATACATCAGCTGAAGATGTATATAGCCCATGTGAGCTGACAGAAAATACTGAAATGCCTGAACCTGCATGTCCTTGTATAGAAAACTTTGAAGTTTATGTATTATTTTTTTACAAAATTAAATCAGGTTTAAAATGCGCTTGGTGTTTTTGCTGGCCATCGTGTGAGTTGCTTTTTTCTGCTCTGTATGGCAAAGAGGGCACAGTGTCAAGCTTTTCTTTCCTGTCTGAAGTTTCCTCAACTGTATATGCAGCAGAGGGAGCTTCTAGCAGAATTCCTGCAAAAGGAAGAAATTGACGTAGTTATTAAAAGCAGGAAAGGCCCCTGGCCCTGATGGGTTCTCCATTGAGTGGTATAACGTCTACTCCAAAATCTTGACAGCCAGACTTTTGGAGCTCTATCGGGATGTTTTTAAAATAGGCACACTGCCCCCCGCCCCTGTAAAACACCCACATCTCAGTCATCCCCCAACCAGGAAAAGATTGTGGGTTCTGTGCAAAGTATAGACCAAATCTTGATTAATGTAGATGCCAGGATTCTCACTGTTGCACTAGCTAACAGAGTTCAAGAAATAATAGTAAGATTGACCAGATAGAGTTCATACACACCAGGCAGGGAGCAGGAAATCTGAGGCTGTTAGACTGAGTGGGCACTTAATGCTGCCAAGAAGTCCCCTGCCACCACCCTTTCGCTAAACATTGAAAAGGCCTTTGATAAGATTTATTGGCCATTTATCACTGTCACTGTTTCTCAATTTGGCTTTTCTCAAGAATTTCTGGCCTGGGTGAAGATTCTATATGCAGATCCAAGGTCACAGGTATAGACCAATGGAATCCTTTCCCCACTGTTCCCATTTGAAAGGGGCATGCACCAGCACTGTCTCCTCTCTCCTGCTGTTCAACGCCTGACTGGAACCATTCACTTGCACCATCCGACAGAACAAGGCAATATGGGGTTTTGTTCATTGTACCATAGAATATAAGACCATCCTCTTGCTGTTCCTGAAAACTCTGTACCAGAGCTTATCAGATTAAAAGATATTTGGATCAATATCAGGATATATAATAAATTTGGCTAAATCAGAACTTAAGCCCTTGGGGACGTGCACCTCCTCTGCCCTGTTTTTGAGATGGCCGTTCAAAGAATGCCCTGATGCCTTCGTTTATCTGGGAATAAAGGTCCCCAAGGATATTTCCCAATTGATTAAATTGAATCGGACATCTTTGTTTGCTGAAATTGCTTTGGACCTGGACAGATGAGCCCCACTCACTTGCAGTGTTTGGAGTAAAATCAACACCTTAAAAATTAATGCTTTGCCTCAAATATTGTCCAACCCACATTCAGGCGGCTAGAGGGACATGGCGAATGCTAGCCTGTCAGCTGAGCTTTGACCCTTTTTTCGCATGCCGAAGTAATGATCTGGTTCAACCCAGATGTGAAGATTGCTGTACGGCTTTTTCTGTAGTGGCAGTGGGCTGAGAGAGGTATCGTTGGATCAGTCAGTAGTCAAGACCTGTGCTTCAGAGCTCTCCGCAGTGTTGCAAGATCTGATTAGCTCTATGCAGGTGAACAAACCAAAAATTGCCATTTACAAAAAACAACCCCCCCCAACCTTAACAGACCGTAAATTTGACATTCAGAGAGGAGTGGAATAGGGATCTAGAATACTGCATCAAACCGCACCAATGGAAGATATCTGTGTCTTCCATACGGACTATATCCCCTGATCTGAAATTACACCTTATCCAGGAAAAGTTGCTCTTCTGGGCATACTGTACACTGCATTGGATCTATCATCTAATAAATGTGGGGCAACAGATGTATCTTTGGTGTATGTAATGTGGGCCTGCACAGTGGTGGCTCCCTTCTGGGCAGGGAGGTCCATGAACTTTGTTCTGGATACAGCATTATTGTTCAGGGACATTCATGTATTGCTTACCCAATGACAGTGGATTATATGAGCTCTCATGGTGGCCAAGAGACTCCTACTACAGGGATGGAAGGACAACGTATCTCCCTCAATTGTTCAGTAGTCCGAAAACTGTTTTTCTTCCAGGTGGTAACTTGGGCAGGGTCCACGTTTTGTTCTCGTGAAGAGCATCTAGCTCTTTCTTAGCTGCTTTCTTCCATTTGTCAGCTTCTTCCCATAGTGGTGGCTCAGGAATTTAATCCTCCCTTGCTAGATAGGGCAGTTTTGGTGCTGGTATGCCTCTATTTGGGCAGGTTGAGCATCTTGGTGACTGATGAGTTGATTGATTGGGTTCGCTTGAAAGTTGCCGTTCCGAGGCTTTTTCCAGAATATGGACTGTTGCCTGGAACGGTTATCAGAATGAGGATTTTTGGTAGTTTTGGTAGTTTTGTGGATCATTGCATCCCTCCCATAGAATTATGTCTGACTCGTGAATTTGGTGGGTTGGCTCATGTGGGAATTGCCATTCCGGGCCTTTCCCCCCGACATATGGACTATTGCCTGGAATGGCTACTGAAACATGATTTCTGTGGATGTTTTGTAGATTATATCAGTCCTATCTAGTCATGTGTGACTCATGAGTTTAGTTGATCTGGCTGTCTGGAAGTTGCCATTCTAAGACATTTTTCAGAATACGGACTATTGCCAGGAATTGGTATCTCAACTTGGTTGCTATGGATGTTTTGTGACTCGCTGTACCCCTACCATGTAGTTATGTGTGACTTTTTAATATAGTTGACTTGGCTCACTTGGAAGTTGCCGTTCCGGGCCATTCTCCAGAGTACAATCTATTGCCTGGAATGGGTATCTCAACGTGGTTGCTGTGGATGTTTTGTGGCTCACTGCATCCCTCCCATGCATTTGTGTGTGACTGGTGAGTTTGATGTGGCTCACTTGGAAGTGGCCATTCTAGGCCTTCCCCCCACCCCCCGAATAGGGACTATTGCCCGGAACAGCTACTGAAATGTGGCTTCAGTGGCTGTTTTGTAGATTATTATATCAGTCCTATCTAGTCATGTGTGTTAAGGAAATATCCAAGGCAGGTTAGGTTGGACATTTAGAAATTTACCAAAGCACATCACAGCCATGGGCGAGACAGACGAAACTGTGTCTCTCCAAAAAAAGAGAAAGAAAACAGGATGCATTTATGCGAAGAGAAAACACCCTGGAAAGGACCCTGATGCTGGGAAAGACTGAAGGCAAAACGAGAAGGGGACGGCAGAGGATGAGATGGCTGGATAGCATCACCGATGCAATGAATATGAACTTGAGCACGCTCCGGGAGAGAGCGCAGAACAGGAAGGCCTGGCGCGCTATGGTCCATGGGGTCACGAAGAGTCGGACACGACTGAACGAGTGAACAACAACAACAACAAAAGTTGGAGAACAAAGAAAACACACTATGCATGCTCAGAAACCGATTAGTAGTCAGTAACAATCTTATCAGCACAGCTGCATTATTACTCTTCTTATCTTTAGTGATGAGTTACTTTGGTGGATAGGAATTTCCTGCTTATGAGCAAGTTACAATTCTCTTCTCCTGGTCAGACACGCACACATTCTCACTCCCATCCGGCACCTCCCCTGAACCAAACTACTTCAAAGGCCTAGTCAGGCCTACCTTCACATGTGTGACTGATGCGACTGGTTGATTTGGCTCACATGGAAGTTCCTGTTCCAGACCATTTTGTGGAATGAGGACCATTGCAAGGAACGGCTTCTGAAATGTGGTTTCTGTAGACTTTCTGTACCTTATTATATCAATCCCCATGTAGTTGTGTGTGACTGGTGAATTTGGTTGGCTTGGCTCGCTTGGACGTTGCCAGTGTGGGCTGTTCCGTTCTGTTCCGAATGGGTTCTGGGCATTATAGCATTGATAAGCATATAATATTGCAAGGGTTTCAGCCCTAAAATATTGTTCTCAAGCGTTTCTAACATATGCCATTGTTTTTGGCATGTTTTTTTTAAAAATAAAGGGGCCGTTCCAGCCCACCCCGTTGTGCTCTGTTCTGGTTTTTACACCGTCCCCTGGATTTCTGCTCCCGATGTGCTCTGTGCCTTATGGGGTTAATAGTAATAATATAATATAAATAATAATATAAATAATATAATATAAAATGCCGCAAGGGTTTCAGCCCTAAAATACTGTTCTCGAGGTTTAATGCTTTATATATTCTGTATTGTTCTATTAAAAAAAAAACTAAGATCATGGCATCTGGCCCCATCACTTCCTGGCATATAGAAGGGGAAGAAATGGAAGCAGTGACAGATTTTACTTTCTTGGGCTCCAAGATCACCGCAGACGGGGACTGTAGCCATGAAATTAAAAGACGCTTGCTCCTTGGGAGGAAAGCTATGGCCAACCTAGACAGCATAGTAAGAAGCAGAGACATCACCTTGCCGACAAAGGTCCGTCTAATCAAAGCTATGGTTTTCCCAGTAGTAATGTATGGCTGTGAGAGCTGGACTATAAGGAAGGCTGAGCGCCGAAGAATTGATGCTTTCGAACTGTGGTGCTGAAGAAGACTCTTACGAGTCCCCTGACTGCAAGGAGGTCAAATCAGTCCATCCTAAAGGAAATCAACCCTGAGTGCTCATTGGAAGGACAGATACTGAAGCTGAAGCTGAAATATTTTGGCCACCTAATGCGAAGAGAAAACTCCCTGGAACAGACCCTGATGCTGGGAAAGACTGAAGGCCAAAGGAGAAGGGGACGGCAGAGGATGAGATGGCTGGATAGCAGCACCGATGCAATGAATATGGACTTGAGCACGCTCCGGGAGAGAGCGCAGGACAGGAAGGCCTGGCGCGCTATGGTCCATGGGGTCACGAAGAGTCGGACACGACTGAACGACTGAACAACAACAACAACAACATTGTTCTATTGCGCGCGCTCTGGTTCTAATTTTTGTGAACCGCTCAGAGAGCTTCGGCTGCTGGGCGGCATAGAAATGGAATGAATGAATGAATGAATGAAGTGTCCCCAACACATGCCATTGTTTCTGGCGTGGTTTTTTGGTTAAATAAAGGGGCTCCACCCCGTTCCACGCGGTCCCAGCCAAAGGCTGCGACCAGCCAGCCAAGGCGCGCAGCGGCTTCGCTCAGCGCGGCCACGAAAGACGCCTCCGTCGCAGCGCGCTGCGCGGCCCTCGAAGGGTTAAAGGCACGGAGCGGGATTCCTAGAGAGGAAGCGCGTTTGCGGGAGGAGGGGCCTCGGCCTCCCTGGCCCAGGCCCCGCCTTCCGCCCCGCTGCCCCTTCCTCTTCCTGCCGGGGCAAAGGGCGCCTCGGCTTCCCCCAGGGCCGCCGTGGCGCCGCCCTGCCGCCTGGGGCCCGGTGAGCCCCGCATCCCTCGTGTGTGGGGCGGGGGGAGCCCCTGAGCGGGGGCGGCGGCGGGGGCGGGGAACGGGTGCCCAGCCCGAAGCCCAGCCCGTGAATGGAGCGGGGAGTCGAGGGGGGGGACCTGCTGGTTCGGGGTGCTCTTAGGGGGGCTGGGAAGTGGAGCTGGACCCCCCCATTTCACCCCGTAGGCAGGTGGCCTCTGCAGCTGATCCATCTGGGGCTTCCTCATGAGCGCAGGGCGCTTCTTCCTCTCCCCGTCAACAAAGCGAGGAGGACCCTTTGATTTGGGGGGAAGCAGTTAAAGGAGGTCTGCCAAGAATCAGGCAGATTCATGGGTTGGGCATCTGTACATCGACGGAAATCATCCCCCCCCCCCCAATCCCATGAATTGGGCACTGCTCCCCACCACCGACGCGGCTCCTCCTGGCCGAGACGCTCCACTGGTTGTCTGCTGGCTTGGCTGGACTACCAGACGCAAACCAAGCCAGGCTGGGAGAGATGGGTGAGGTCCCCCCGCTCAGGGCCGGCCCTGCCATCAGGCAGAGTGAGGTGTCCCCTCTGACAGTTGATTTGGAGTGTCCGAAAGTTAAATGACTTTAAGTATTTGCTGCCGTGTTACTGTATTTTTACTGCCAGGGATGTGGGGAGGCACTTGTGGGGTTTTCTGCCCCAGGTGCCAAAATGACTAGACCAGCCTTGGGTTTGTTGTTGTTAAGTCGTGTCCGACTCTTCGTGACCCCATGGACCACAGCACGCCAGGCCTTCCTGTCCTCTGCTCTCTCCCAGAGCGTGTTTAAGTCCATATTCATTGCATCAGTGATGCTATCTAGCCATCTCATCCTCTGCCGTCCCCTTCTCCTTTTGCCTTCAGTCTTTCCCAGCATCAGGGTCTTTTCCAGGGAGTTTTCTCTTCGCATTAGGTGGCCAAAATATTGGAGCTTCAGTATCTGTCTTTCCAATGAGCACTCAGGGTTGATTTCCTTTAGGATGGACTGATTTGACCTCCTTGCAGTCCAGGGGACTCGTAAGAGTCTTCTCCAGCACCACAGTTCAAAAGCATCCATTCGGCGCTCAGCCTTCCTTATAGTCCAGTTCTCACAGCCATATATTACTACTGGGAAAACCATAGTTTTGATTATATGAACCTTTGTTGGCAAAGTGATGTCTCTGCTTCTTACTATGCTGTCTAGGTGTGCCATAGCTTTCCTCCCAAGGAGCAAGCATCTTTTAATTTCATGGCTACAGTCACCGTCTGCGGTGATCTTGGAGCCCAAGAAAGTAAAATCTGTCACTGCTTCCATTTCTTCCCCTTCTATATGCCAGGAAGTGATGGGGCCAGATGCCATGATCTTAGTTTTTTTTTTAATGTTGAGTTTCAAACCAGCTTTTGCTCTCTCCACTTTCACCCTCAACAAGAGGCTAGGCATTTTAACCGGGGGGGGGGGGGCATTTACAAAAGGCAGCAAAATGTCTTGTGGAAGCCTTAATGCAGAGAGACGCAGCTGGAGGGGGTATTCAAGAAGGATTATTATTATTACTGTTGAGGAAAAGTAAACAAGAATGAAAAAGAGGTGTTGTAAAACAACAACTTCCCACTGGTGTTGGCAGGTTAAATAAAACAGATTCTGAAAAATACCACCCTCAACAGAGCAGAAATGGTGACTCCCAATTTCTGTGGGGTCCAAAGGTTGTGGTGTCCTTAGAAGGAGGATGCAGTCCTATGTTCCTGGAAGGCAGCTCCTAGCTGTGATAGGAATGGAAGCACCATCTGCTGAGAACTACACCTCAGAAAACTGGGGAGAAAAGTTATGGTTTTAACAACCATTTAATGTAAAACACGGTATATCTAAAATAAAGAAACCATGTTAATCAGTATTTCTAGGTTTTATGCAAATGGTATTAATACGTTGACTTTTCATTTCACTGTTTTTGTACACTTAAATAGTAATTATTATATAATTAGGTACTTTCCTTCTGAAGTATGACTTGTTTGCTACCTGGAGTCCTACACATTTCCTTCCTGCCCTGATAGTATAATAATTCTTTGACAGGGTCACTATCTTGGCTTGACACAGCTTCAGTAGCACTGCCTGGTAAGGCCACCTTTGCTTGATAGAATTAGAAGCTCCATTGCAGGCTTCTGTAGAGCACGGATCAAAGATGGATGGGCAAGACTCGGCTATCCCTGAAGCAGGAAGAGGCCCCAATGCCATCAAGATTGGGAGTGGCAGGGAAATCTGGGAAAGAATGGGGCAGAAGGTCCTGGGCAAGGGCATGGTCACCTCAGATGTACAACCCCAGCGTTTCAGGCAGCTCTGCTCCCAGGCGGCTCAGGGCCCCCGAGAGGTTTGCAACCAACTCCACCATCTCTCCCGTCAGTGGCTGAAGCCAGAGCAACACACAAAAAATCAGATCGTGGACTTGGTAATCCTGGAGCAGTTCCTGAGCATCCTGCCCCTGGAGATGTCGGGCTGGGTGAGAGAATGTGGAGTGGAGACCAGTTCCCAGGCGGTGGCCCTGGCAGAAGGCTTCCTCCTGAGCCTGGAGGAGGACAAGAAGCAGGAAGAGCAACAGGTGAGAGCATTGCATCGTCGGAGCTCCAAGGGGTCAAGCATGTGAGGGAGGGCATCCTGAAGCTCTCTCGGTGAATTGCCCGACCTTCACCTGAGGAGGGATGTCCTATACCCAAGCCCCAACCCCCAAGGTTTTGGCCTCTATCATTCCTTTTCTAACCCTGCTTCTCATTGTATGTCTTGGATCCCTATTGCTATTTCAGGTACAGAATCTTTTTGCAGAAGTGGGGCCTGATTTCCCTGTGGCAAAGAAGGTTCCATCAGACACTAGATGGAATCCCATGAAAAGGGGGATCAAACAGGAGAGTGATGGAGGTGCTACCATGCAGGGTAAGGACTAAGTGTGGGGAGTGGGGGCATATTTCAGCTTGGTCTCCCTCTCTGGAGTGTGCAAGAAATCTTGGGCTGCTTTGATGTTTCCCTGAGTCTTTTGGAGTGGGGTGGTGGGAAGACATTTGTCTCCAGTCTTTCCTATAGTTCAAAAACATGTTTTTGTCCTCAACACTTGAAGACTATATGTGGAAATCAGCACCTTAGTTTGTGGCCGGGAGCCTAGCTGGGGAGAGCTACATTTTTACCCAACTGGACGATGACATCGAAAATGCAAATAAAGGATAAGGCATCGCTTAATACACACATGTACTGGGAAGGGAATCCCATTATTTTTTAAAATTAATATTCCATTGTAAATTTCAACAAGACAGAACAGATAATAAAAAGGAGAAATAAAAAGGAAGATAAACTATATATTTATATATATATATAGAGAGAGAGAGAGAGAGAGTTTATCTCTTGTTTTATATATAGTGGAGGAATTTAAAACATGACACTCCAATTCTCTTTCAAGGTCTGATTTATTCCCAGAACAACACAGCTGTATGGTGGTCTCAAGCCTGGGCAAGAGAACACACCCCATTGCCACATTCAATGAGGTTATATACTTTTCTTTATATAGCATAAGTACATCTGCACATGCTCAGAGATTAAGACTGCACACCAACAGCATAAACAATCTAAGCACTTAGGTATACATTGGGCATTTCCTGTTAGTCCTTATCTTTAAAGCCTTATCATAGTAGTTATCTTAGACAAAGCACCTGCAACTCTCTCCTTCTAACTCAGCAAGAATGTTGTTGAGCTTATCCAGCACTTCTTGGGCTGGACCTTTGTTATTCCTAAATACTGCTATCCATTGACTTAAGACCTTAGTTCCTGTTTCCTATCACATATGGCCTTCTTACTATTTTTCCTTCTTAGGTTTTTTTCCATGCTCCAAGACTGTAAGTACATTCATTAAAAGTATCCGTTTCAATTAGTTACAGCATTTTTGATAAAAATGATTTATGCATAAACTTCAGTAAAAGTGCACCAAATTGTCCCATTGTGTTCAAAGGGGCTTACTTGCTAGTAAATTTAGTTTCGGACAGTCTCCTTAACCTTTGAGATATATGATCCTGGTTTCCTTTCTCTCTCACAGGGGATGGAATGATGCCAGCAATGAGTCATCAGCTACCTCTTCTTTGTGATGGAGTAGAAGCAGATGAGGTAGGGGGAAGGATCACTTCAGTGCCTCTGTCCCCTGCTCACCTTCCTGGGCCTGAATGAAACTCTCCTTCTGATTGCGTTCGTCAAAGCTAAGAACATAAGAAGTGCCCTGCTGGATCAGACCAAAGGCCCATTAAGTCTAGCATCCTGTTTCCCACAGCCAAAACCAGAAGACTCTTGTGGAGCCCACAAGAGGGCATGAGCGCAATATCCCCCTGCCGCTGTCCTTCCCCAGTGACTGGTCTGGAGAGGCATGCTCCCAAAGATCCTGGAGTTAGCCAGCATGACTAGTAGCCATTTCATAGCCTTGTTCTCCAGTTGGAAGGCAGTGAATGCCACTCACGAACGCTTAAATCGTGAAGTATAATACCCAGCCACCTGAGCTTAAAGAGCCATTTGGATTTTGTTAGTCAGTAAACTTTATGTTGGCTGTGAGGAGTAAACGATGTTGTTTTCCATCCAGGGTCTGGTGCCCTTCGAGGAGGTTGCTGTATGTTTCAGTGAAGAGGAGTGGGCACTGCTGGATCCTGACCAGAGAGCCCTGCACAGAGAAATCTGGGGGGAGATTTGTGGGATCATGGCCTCTCTCGGTAAGGCTCTCTATCTCCCTGCTTGATTATGTGTTTACAAATACAATGATGATTATACTGATGGTGATGATGATGGTAGTGGTAATAGTAATGATAGCGATATTTTTGCCCATTCCTTATATTCACTGAAGTATTTTTAGGCTACCCTTTTGGGCAAACCCCTCACAATGTGGAGTACGCAACCAAAATAAGATACAGTAAAATAATCCAGTCAATATACACTGTCATGAGAGCAGCTTCAAGACACAGGGCTCAACCATAGCAGAAAGATTTCCAGAAGAGACATTCAGACAGCTCAGAGTCTGAAAAACCAGCAGCACAAAAACCGTGATTAGGGAAAGGCAGCCTGAAACACGCAAGTTTTTAAGGCATGTCTGAAAGCCTGAACTCTAGGGACCCATGTGTAATTCAGTGGTGTATCTCAGCATCTCAACATCCCTTCTTTTGGTCTAGCAGGATTTGTCCATTTTTATTTAGTCTAACCTTAATAATCCTGCCTTTACATTTAACAAAAATTCCCAGAGGAGCTTATAGTGGTTAGAAATTAATACAAAATGTTAAAAAAGACACACAGTCTAATCAAAACAACAATGAGCATCAGTTTATTAATAATAGTACTAATACTACTAATAATAAAGAATTGCAATACATTCAGATACAGATGTGAGCCACTGTGGAATCTCAAAAGCCAGATCAGCACTGTTGTAGCCTATAAACTAAAAGTCAACAGGGGCATATGTCTCTATGGAGGGAGTTGCACAGTATCGGCACTACAGATGAGAATGTTCTGTGCCACATTCCATAGACAGAGTGTGAAAGCAGAGCTGGGCAGCCAAGGAAAATGCTCATGCGTGGGTAGACTTATATGGGAGTGGTCCTTCATGTATCAGAAGTGCTGATCCTTTAGGGCAAGGCTTGGAAAACCTTTTCCAGTTAAGGGCCATAGACTCACAGGGGAAGTCAAGTAGGGGCAGCTGTTGATGGTGGGTGAAGCAGAAGCAAAAACTGGTAGAGCCAGAGCAAAAAGTAGATGTAGTTTGAGTATTTCAGGATTGCATACCTCCTGCTCTCTCTCTTTCTCTGTGCCACCTCATCTCTGTGGGATGCTTGAAATTACATTGTGCCGCCTCAAGACCTATACTGTTAGTTTTCCACCACTACACTGACTGGTGATAGGTTTCAGGGAGGCAGCACTTAACAATATTCGGGTCCCTTGGGAATGAGGTCATGGGAGGCCAAAGGTGCTTCCTAATGTTAGAATTTAGCGTAGGTGGAGGCACAGCTCAGACACTCCAAGAGACAGCCAAAGCCTCTGCTCCACATCTCAGGAGAGGCAGCCAGCACCCAAAAATTCTGTTAGCTGACAGAGCCCAGACCCAGCTGTTTCCCTCCTTGTTTATTCTAGTCTCTTCAGTCTGAGACACCTATACTATATCAGCCTTAGCTGGGGTGGGTGATGAGGAGGTGGTCTGCTTTTGCCCCATTCAGGAGACTTAAAGAAGATTGTCTGACCATTAGTTCCCATGGAAATACATCACCTGACTATTCCAGGATATTCAGCAGCAGTTTTCCTAATCAAAGATGGGCTAACAACTTTGTCGGCCCTATTACAGAAGTCTCCAGAAGTATATCTGGCTCCATTAGGCCTCTTCTGTCCATACTCCAAACCTCACTGCAGTATGAGCATTTCAAAGTACCATTTGTCTACCTAGTTTGGTATCATCTGCTCACAGCATCTCTCCAAGGTCTCCATATCCAGGACATCCAAGCACTCCTTCCAAGATCCTTTAATTGGAGGTGGTGGGGATTGACTTTGGGACCTTCTGCAGGCAACACACATATTTAACTCATTTACATTATTTATAGGCCTATAACAAAAGCACCTCTGGGCACCTCTGCCACTGAATAGGGGCCCCTCTCCTCCTTTTATCCATATTTGCATCCTACTGTCACTCCAAACAGCTCATAACACCATGCATCCGATTGTCCACTTACCTGCACAACAGTTCTGTGGGATAGGCTAGGGTGAGAGAACTGGCCCTACAGCACCCAGTAAACTTTATGTCTGAGCTGGAAGCTGAACTCAGGACACTGTAGTCCTAATCCATTGCTCTTTACTACACCAGTTCTAAGTCAATGCTAGGCAGCAGAGGCTGTTAAACACATGGTAAGGACTGTCTCCCATCTAGGTCGTTAGAGGTCTTCCTTTTCTCACAAAGTTAACTGAAGTCATTCAATGATTTAAGCTCTATTTCTAATTCAGGCTTTTTCCAATTTCTTGTCTTCTTTTTAGAAGATGACAGGGGTGAAATGGAGAAGAGGAGAAAACCACGTGGGGTGTCACCAAAAACAAACAGATATAAAAGTAGGGAAAGGCAGGGAAGGAAAATGGAGGTAAATCAGAAGAGGAAGATTAAATCCTTTGCTTCTCAGGGCAGTGACTACGATGATGTCTCAGTGACAGAAAAAATGGATAAGACACAGGAAAATGATGGGTGCTATCATAGGAAAACATTCAATTCTAAATCAAACCTTAAAGCTCTTTGTAAAACCCACACAGGAGAGAAACCATATCAATGCTTGGAGTGTGAAAAGAGCTTTCATTGGAAGGAAAGTTTCATGTACCATCAAAGAACTCACACAGGGGAGAAACCGTATCAATGCTTGGAGTGTGGAAAGAGCTTCATTAAGAAGATATATCTCACTTCTCATCAAAGAATTCACACAGGGGAGAAACCATACCAATGCTTCGACTGTGGAAAGAGCTTTAGTAAGAGTACAGACCTCACTTCTCATGAAAGAATTCACACAGGGGAGAAACCATACCAATGCTTCGACTGTAGAAAGAGCTTTAGTAAAAGTTCAGACCTCAGTAAACATCAAAGAATTCACACAGGAGAGAAGCCATATCAATGCATGGACTGTGGAAAAAGCTTCAGTCAGAAGACACATCTGATTTCTCATCAAAGAATACACACAGGAGAGAAACCATATCATTGCTTGGAGTGTGGAAAGAGCTTCACTCAGAAGATACATCTCACTTCTCATCACAGAATTCACACAGGGGAGAAACCATACCAATGCTTCAACTGTAGAAAGAGCTTTAGTAAGAATTCAGACCTCACAAAACATCAAAGAATTCACACAGGGGAGAAACCATATCAATGCTTGGAGTGTGGAAAGAGCTTCAACCAGAAGACACATCTCACTTCTCATCAAAGAATCCATACAGGCGAGAAACTGTATCAATGCTTGGACTGTGGAAAGAGTTTCAATCAGAACACACGTCTTACTTCTCATCAAAGAATTCATACAGGGGAGTTTAGTGCATGGAGTATGGAAAGGGTTTCTATGAGAAGACATATCTTATTAAACATCAAAGAATGTACACTGGGAAGAAATCGTATCAGTCCTTGGATTGAGGAAAGAGCTTCAGAAAAAGAAAAGTCTCATTTCTCATCATAGAATTCACACGGGAGAAACCATATCAATGTTTGTAGTGTGGTAAAAGCTTCAGTCAGAGAATATGCCTCACCTTCAGTAGAAACACAAACCTCAGTTCCCATCACAGAACTCATAGAGAAACCATATAAAGACTTGGAAGTATGAGAAAATCAGTCAGAAGGCACATCTTTCTCCATCAAGTAAGTAACACAAGGGAGAAATCATAGATATGCTTGATGTAATATACAATTTAACACATGTTGGAGAATCCACTTACAAGATGAACTGGGGCCATCTTGCACAAGACCCTGCTAAATTTTAAAGCTGTCACTGAGTGTAATAATAATATTTTGGGGGGTCATCCAATGAAGCTGAACGGTGCAGGATTCAAGACATACAAAGGGAAGTACTTCCTTATACAGCACGTAGTTAAAACTATTGAACACACTACCACAAGGTGTGGTAACGGCTACCTACTTAGATGGCTTTAAAAGGGAGTTAGCCTTATCCTCCCTGAATTTGTCTATCACTGGCAGCTAATTATTTTTAAAGGTTTTAATATCTTGAGGTTCTTGTGACTTGAAAATTCTGAATTTAATTTCAACCTAAATAGATTTTGGATTGTTTATTTGGTTGATGATTTTGGGTCCTGGGGGATAACAATTAAAACAAGTGTTATGGGTTTTTTTCAGATTTTTTCAATTTCAGGTGTCTGTGTGCGTGCGTGCGCTGGATATATCCAACTGTTTAATCCCCTTAGACAGTGTAATTTTTATTCCCCATACTGTGGTACATGGGATAGCACAAGAAACCAGCCACAACCTATATAAATGTTACATAACTCAGAATGTATGAATATTAAAGAGCAAAAAGAAAGGAAAAGAAGGGGGTAACCCATGAATACTGAGTAAGGAACTGCATGTTTACGAATGATGGATAGGAAATTTACTACATTATCAGGAAATTTGATAACAGGACCCAACTATGGAATCCAGAATCACAAATCCTAAAGAAACAAAAAAGTTAAATAATTTAAAAGTTGAAAATTCACACAGCAAGAGAGAAAGATGTGTCTGAAAACTTCCCAGATGCAAAAGCTGCCAGTTGATAGGGAATTTTGAAGGTGGTGCTATGAAAGCAGAATGCACTGATTCAGAGTCAGATGTCAAAGCAGATTCTCGGTTTGGCTAGAGCACAGGGAAACCTTGTGTGAAGTCAGCTACTTGAGGCTTTGGGCACCTTTTGGTGGAATTTAACAAAGAAAACAAATTAACATATAAAGTAAGTTGCCTTTTCAGCTTCTCATGGTTTTTATGCTGAACAAGTAGTTCCTAACATTCACAAAGAGATCTAGTTCAGGCAGGATTAATCATCATTCTAAATACTCCACAGTAGAATTTATACATGGAAATCTGCACTTTGGATTGTGGCCAAGAGCCCATTTGGGGAGAGATACATTTTCTCCTAACAGTACTAAAGCATCCAAAATGCAAATACAGAATAAAACATTTCATAACACACATGTTTTTACAGTTGCATCACTTAAAGTGCAATCCCGTGCATTTTACTGGGAAGGAAGTCCCACTGTGTTCAAAGGGGCTTACTTGCTATTAAGTGTGTTCAGGACTGTCATCTTAATCTCTTGAGACAAGCATTCTCCTCTCATGGGATGGAATGAGGCCAGCCAGAAGTCCTCAGCCAGCTCTTCTTTGTGACGGAGTTGAAGCTGATCAGGAGGGGAAGGATCACTTGGGTGCCTCTGTCCCCTGCTCACTTCCCTGGGCCTGAATCAAGCACTCTTCCTCTGATTGTTTCCAGAAACGTTAACATAAATGCCCTCCTGGGTCAGAACAAAGGCCTGTCAAGTCCAGCATTCTGTTTCCCCGAGTGGCCAGCTAGAAGTCTTGTGGAGCCTGCAAGTGGGGCATGAGCACAAGAGGCCTCTGCTGCTGATCTTCCCCAGTGACTGGTCTTGAGAGGCATGCTTCCTCGGATCCTGGAGATAGACCTCATGACTAGTAGCCATTTAATAGCCTCCTCCTCCAGTAGGAAGGCTGTAAATGCTAGTCATGAACACTTAAATTGTACAGTATAATGCCCAGCCAACAGCCTTTTGCATTTTGTTTGTAGATAACCTTTACATTAGCTGTGAGGAGGAAACGTTATTTTCCATCCAGGATCTGGTGGCGTCTGAGGAGGTTGCTGTGTATTTCAGCAAGGAGGAGTGGGCACTGCTGAATCCTGACCAGAGAGCTCTGCACAGGCAAATCACAGAGGAGAATTGTGGGATTATGACCTCTCTCAGTAAGGCTCCCTCTTTCCCTGGCTGACAATAATATCTGTTTACAAATATGATGATGATGATAGTATTATTATTTATTACATTTCTATACCGCCCCATAACCAAAGCTCTCTGGGCAGTTTACAGAAGTTAAAACATTAAATACACTATAAAACATTTAAAAGCCATTTACATAAAAGGACACAGACAATATACACAACAATGTGTAATTAAAAACAACTTTGAACTGTTAGTCATAACTAAAGACACATCCAGGACCGATTAAAATTCATCATGTGCTGCCAAATGCCTGGGAAAAGAGATAGGTCTTAACCTGGTGCCGAAAAGATAACAATGTTGGTGCCAGGCGGACCTCATTGGGGAGCTTGTTCCACAGTTGGGAGGCAACTACTGAGAGGGCCCTCTCCCTTGTTGCTGCCTTCCGAGCTTCCCTTGGAGGAGGCACTCGGAGGGCCTTAGATGCTGAACGTAGTGCATGGGTAGGTTCATTGTGGGAGAGGTGTCTGTCAGATATTCCAGTCCCAAGTCATGTAGGGCTTTATAGGTTAAAACCAGCACCTTGAATTGAACTCGGAAGCATATAGGCAGCCAGTGCAAGCAGGTCAGAGTCAGTCTTATATGTTTAGACCTTCTGGTCCCTGCTACCAATCTGATCATTGCATTTTGCACGAGCTGCAGCTTCCAAACCATCTTCAGATGGAAGCCCCACGTAGAGCGCATTAGGGTAATCTAACTTGGAGGTTACCAGAGACAACGGAAGCCAGGTTATCCCTTCCAGATAGGGGCATAGCTGGGCCACCAGTCGAAGTTGGTAGAAAGCACTCGGTGCCACTGAGGCCACCCGAGCCTCAAGTGAGAAAGATGGCTCCAGGAGAACTGCCAAGCTGTGGACCTGCTCCTTCAGGGGGAGTGCAGCCGCATCCAGAACAGGTTGAGCACCCTCCATCCGGTCAGCAGAACCACCCACCAACAGCATCACAGTCTTGTCTGGATTGAGCTTCAGTTTATTAGCCCTCATCCAGTCCATTGTTGCAGCTAGGCACTGATTCAGCACATCCACAGCCTCACCTGAAGAAGATGTAAAGGAGAAATAGAGCTGTGTGTCATCAGCATACTGATGACAACTCACTCCAAAACTCCAGATGACTGCACTCAGTGGTTTCATGTAGATGTTGAACAGCATGGGGGACAAAACTGACCCCGTGGAACCCCATATTGGAGAATCCACGGGGCCGAGCAGTGTTCCCCAAGCACCACCTTCTGGAACTGACCCTCCAAGTAGGATCGAAACCACTGCAATGCAGTGCCTCCTACTCCCAGCTCGGAGAGCCATCCCAGAAGGATACCATGGTCAATGGTATCGAAAGCCACCAAGAGACCAAGGAGAATCAACAGGCTCACACTCCCCGTCTTTCTTCTGACATAGGTCATCGTACAGGGCGACCAACGCTGTTTGCCAAAACCTGGTCTGAACCCAACTGAAATGGATCCAGATAATCAGTCTCATTCAAGAGTGCCTGGAGCTGGTTTGCAACCACCCGCTCAAGGACCTTGCCCAGGAACAGAACATTTGCAACTGGCCTATAATTATTAAGGTTTTCTGGGTCTAGGGAGGATTTCTTCAGGTGTGGTCTCACCACTGCCTCTTTCAGGCAACCCGGGACCACTCCCTATCATAAAAAGGTAAAGGTGTCCCCAACCAGTCGTGTCCGACTCTAGGGTGCGGTGCTCATCCCCATTTCTAAGCCAAAGAGCCAGCGCTGTCCGAAGACGCTTCCGTGGTCATGTGGCCGGCATGACTGAACACCAAGGTGCACGGAACGCTGTTACCTTTCCCGCCGAGGCGGTACCTATTTATCTACTTGCAATTTCTTGCTTTCGAACTGCTAGGTTGGCAGGAGCTGGGACTGAAGACGGGAGCTCACTCCGTCATGCGGCACTCGGGTCTCGAACTGCTGACCTGCCAACCTTCCAGTCTGCAGTTCAGTGTCTTAACCACTAAGCCACCGCGGCCACAACTCCCTATCATAATGAGGCACTAATCCTCTCCCTAGCCCAGCTGGCTGTTCCCTCCCTGCTAGTTTTTATTAGCCAAGCGGTGCAAGTATCCAATATGGAAGTGGTGGTAGGAACCTGTCCAAGCACCTTGTCCATGCCCTTGAGCTGTACCAACTGAAACTCATCCAAGAAAACTGGACAAGGCTGTGCTCCGGATACCTCACCAGATTCACCTGTAGTAATAGTGGAGTCTAAGTCCTGGCGGATGCAAGAGACTTTATTCTGGAAGTGCCTAGCCAGTGCATTACAGCGGGCCTGAGATTGTTCCATAGTGTCCTTAAGGCCAGAATGTAAAAGGCCCTGGACAACCCTAAAAAGCTCTGCTGGGTAGCATATGGATGACTGAATAGAGGCAGCGAAATATTTTTTTCCTTGCTGCTCTCACTGCCTTGAATATACCTGGCCATAGGCACACACCAGGGTTCATAGTAGTAATAGTTGTAATTTTTTTGCCTGTTCCCTATATACATTGAAGTATTTTTAGGCTATCTTTTTGGGCAAACCCTTCACAATGTGGCATATGCAACCAAAGTAAGATACATTAAAATAATCTAATCATTATACACTATTATTACAGTGGCTTCAAGACACAAGGCTCAACTGTACCAGAAACATTTCCAGAAGACACATTCAGACAGCTCAAGAGTCTCGGAAACCAGTAGCACAAACCCCTTGATTAGGGAAAGACAGTCCAGAGCAGGCAAGCTTTTAAGCAATCCTTGAAGGCCTGCAATGTAGGAGCCCGTGTGTAGTTCAATAGTTTATCTCAGCATCTCAAGATTCCTCCGTCTTGGTCTAGCAGGACTGATCCATTTTTAGGTATTAAAACATTTATGATCCTGCCTTTTCACTGAACAAAAATCCTCAAATGAACTAACAGTGTTTAGACATAAATATAAAGGGTTTTTGAAAACCCACAAGTCAAAACAAGAATTAGCATCATGCCATGAAAACATTGATGATATGATGATGATAGTCAATATTAAGGACTGCAATCAGTGCAAATACAGACATGAGCCATTGTGGAACCGCAAAAGCCTGCCGCCCTCGGGAGGATGCTGTCCCCCTGCTGGTGTCGAAAGAAGATCAAACTGCCTGTCTAATTAGCTTCCGTACCGGGAAAGGGGAGGCGCCATCTTGTCTTTCACCTCAAGCAGCCAAATATCTTGGGCCGGCCCTGAGTGGGGAGGCTCAAAGGGGGGAGAGCGGACCTTCATGATTCAGGAATGCTGGTCCTTTAGGGCAGGAGCGTGAAACGTTTTTCCTGTCAAGGGCCATTGACCCAGAGGCAGGTGTAGTATGGAGGATTGCAAACCCCCCCCTCGCTCTGTGTGTGTCAACCCATCTCTGTGGGTTGAGAGCCACAGGTGCCCCACACGACGTTTAGGACTTTAAAGTTGAACATCAGCACTTGGAGTTGGGTCTGGAAAGACTTGGCACCGTGGCTACAGCCGGTAATTAATGTGGCAAGCACGTTACAGTGGATCTGAGCAATGTGTATAATAATAAAAAAGGATGTGTGTCCGTCCACTCATCTGTCTGTCACCACCATAGCTCCAAGGCCGTGAAACCAAGACTCTTGAAACTTGGCTTGTATACTGGGGGGGCCCTCGAGGTGTGCGCCTCATGGGTATTTTGTATGTTTGTATACAAACATACAAATTTAGTATTTTGTATGTTAAATGCGTTAATTAATTTTAATGTGTCCATGTTACTGAAGCCTGCAGTACATCTTCAGCTACTAGGGGCAGACTTCCCTAACCAGCACAGAGCTTTGCAAGCACGCAGTCTGAAGTGAAGGGAAATCACTAGGTTGAGGGACAGAGTTACGTGCCCGCCCCTCCCCCTGCTGTGGGGCAGCCCCCGTCGGGGGGAGGGCGTGGGAAGACGTCTCCCTCAGGCGGTATAAGGGTGCCTTGCCTAGGGGAGATGAACGTAAGGGTTATTCCCACCTGTGCGAAGCCGGATCCGTTCACTAGTTATCCATTATGTGCTAAGAGAGTTGATTGCTGTGGGCTCCTTGAGGTTCCTTCAACCCTCAAATCCAGTGGTAGATTTGGATATAACTAGAGTTTTGAAGGCCCAGAAAAAAACTGGAAACATTAGTGTAAAAATTTTTTTTTCCTGTGGT
This sequence comes from Heloderma suspectum, assembly GCF_057233095.1. Lineage (NCBI taxonomy): Eukaryota > Metazoa > Chordata > Lepidosauria > Squamata > Helodermatidae > Heloderma > Heloderma suspectum. Next base: position 435,984,388 of record NC_139458.1, read on the forward strand.
ATGTTTTTTTTTTCTGAAAAATTTAAAAAATTGAACAGCTTTGGATTATGAAATATTTTAGAACTTAAGACAAAGTATTTATATATTGTTACCCAGCCATTACTCCCCTCAAATGATTTCTAAAAGCTATGTAATAAGAACACTTTTATAGAAAGACTAGAGATGTAAAATGTCTGGAAATAATGTAGCTATGAGGAAAAATATTTTAATCCCATCTGTAAGGTTCCCAGCACAGTTAATTCTTTCATTCCTTATTAAAATTAGTAATCTAAAGTATAGTTTATTTTATTTACTGACATTTATGTCAGTAAATTTTTAATCCCATCTGTAAGGTTCCCAGCATAGTTAATTCTTTCATTCCTTATTAAAATTAGTGATCTAAAGTATAGTTTACTTTACTTTATTTACTTTATTTACTGACATTTATGCTCAGTTTCCCAACATGTGAATAGAGTCACCATTGTGCATTCTTGACAGTAAACGTGCATTCTTCACAGTTTGGATTTTATTCTACAGTGTTTCTGATGCTGTAGCAGTCATTTAATGTAGCTCTGTTCTATTCAGACAATAATTACAAATTTACTAACTGAGTTTACTTTTAAAAGTTTTAAAATACGATAATTTTATGAGCAAACTAAGTCATACATAAAATAACTTTAAGAACAGAAAGGCGGCTTTATTTTCCTAAAGCAGCCTTCCCCAACCTGGTGCCCTCCAGATGTTTTGGACTACAGTGCCCAGCATTCCTGACCATTGACCATGCTGCCTGAGGTTGATGGGAGCTGAAGTCCATAATATCTGGAGAGCACCAGGTTGGGGAAGGCTGTCTTAAAGCAACAAAGTGACTTTAGATCTGTAAAGAGCACTAAAAAATAAGTATTGCTTATTTTTCATTTTTTCCAAAATTTCCCATTTTTCCAACCCCCCCTGGAAAAAAACTGGGTTTTTTCCATGGTCTCAAGATTTCTGGAAATTTTATATCTCTAGATATAACAGGCTCTGCTGGATGCAGGTGTGTTGCTAGGTTCTGCTAAGATCCAGGGCACAGGCCCCTTACACAAATGTGTGTGTGCTAACGCATGCAGATTTAGACTAACTAAAATTTATTTACATTTCACCAATGGTAGCAAAAATAACAGTGAAATAAGCAGTGCCTCAGAACATACACAGAATGCTTTTCTCTCACGATTGAGCAATTACACCCTCCCCCTCACCACACACGTCATAGCGTTGGAATATATTCTAGAGATTAAAACCTCAGCATTTCTTTTTATAAAGATTAAGCGGTGGCCACACCTGTTGCAAGAAAACGACAACGGATCACGTACATTCTGTTTCCCTCCACACAACAGTTCCTTATTTTCCGCTGGAAGAGTGTCTACTGGAAATGGTGGTGATTGAACTTGGGACCTTCTACATGCAAAGTACATACTTGACTTAATTAGGGTACAATCCTATGTATGCTTAGAGAGAGAAAAGGCCTTCAACTCCCAGCAAGTTGGGAACTGTAGGATTTCTCTCAAAATGCATAGGATTGCACCCTCAGGTGTTACATAGACCTTTATAACAGAAAGTTCTCTGGGTGGCTCTGCCACTGAACAAGGGCCCTCTTCTTTCTGTGCCTTGTGTCAGATGGTCCACCTATGTGTGGGCACAGTGTGTCCAACTCTGACAGCTGCATAGGTTACGTGCAGCCTTTGCTGTATCAAGGGAAGGGCTTTTCCCACCCTTGCAAATATGTGCACAGCAGTCCTGTGGGATAGGCTGGGATGAGAGAGAGTAACTGGCCCCACACCACCTAGTAAGGTTCCTATCTGAGCTGGGAGCTCAATCCAAGACTCCCTAATGCTCTTTACTATACCAGCTGCCAGTTAACTCCAGTCAACAGAGCATATGAAATATGTGGTAAGAACTGCCTCTCATCTAAGTCTTTAAAATCCTTCATTTTATCATAATAATTAAAATCATTCAGTGATTTGAGGCTCCACTTCTAACTTAGTTTTTTACCAATTTTTTGTCTTCATTCCAGACAGGGGTGAAATGGAGAATAAGAGAGAACCATGTGGGATGTCACTGAAAAGAGACAGATGTAAAAATAAGAGGACAGCAGAAAAGGAAAACTGGAGGAAATTACCAGAGGCGGAATATATCCTCTGCATCTCAGGGTAGTGACTGCGATGATACTGCAATGCAAGGAAAAAATAGGTAAAGCACAGGAAAACAATAAGTGTGTGTTCATAGGAAATCTTGCTATTAAAGCTCATTGCAAAATCCACTCAGGAGAAACGTACATGTTTGGAATGTGCAAAGAGCCTCAGTCAGAAGACAACCCCATGTTTCTCATCAAAGAATTCACACAGGGGAAAGACCATATCAATGTTTGGAGTGTGCAAAGAGCTTCAGTCAGAAAATAAGTCTCACTTCTCATCAACAAATTCACACAGGGAAGAAACCATATCAGTGCTTGGGACTGTGGAATGAGCTTCACTCAGAAGGCAAATTTCACTTCTCATCAAAATATAGACATAGGGAAGAAACCTTATCAATGTTTGGAGTGTGGAAATACCTTCTCTCAGAAGACACGTCTCATGAAATATCATATAAGTCAGACGGAAGAAACCATATCAATGCTTGCAGTGTGGAAAGAGCTTTCCTTGGAGGGAAAACTTCATCTACCATCTAATAACTCACACAGGGCAGAAACCATATCAATGCTTGGAGTGTAGAATGAGCTTCAGTTGGAAGACACATCTATCTTCTCACCAAAGAACTCACACAGGGGAAAAACCACATCAATATTTGGAATGTGGCAAGAGATTCAAACACAAACCTTGCTAATGATCAAAAACTCAGAGAAGGGAGAAGCAGTATAAATGCTTGGAGTGTGGGAAAAGTTTTAGTCAGAAGATCTCACTTCCCATCAAGTAGCTCACCCATGGGCAAAATCATAGAAACGCTGGGCTTACAGCACAGTCTAATCTGTATTTCATGTTGGAGAACCCTCTTACCAGATGCACTGCAGCTCTGTTTCCCAAGCACCCGCTAAATTTTAAAGCTGTCACTGGATGTAATAATTCTTTGGGGAGTCATCCAATGAAGCTGAATGTTGGGGGATACAAGAGAGACAAAAAGAAGTTCTTCATCATACAGCACATAGTTAAATTATGAAATTCACTCCTACAAGGCGTAATGGCTACCAACATAGATTTTATTTATTTCATTTCATTTCATCATAGATGACTTATTATCTACCTTATAATACCTTATTAAGGGCATTAGTCAAATTCCTGGAGGGTCAGGCTATCAATGGCTACTAATTATACTCAAAGGTTTTAATATCCTGAGGTTCTTGAGACTTGGAAATTTTAAATTCACTTTCAGCCTAAACAGATTTTGGATTCTTTGTTCGGTTGATGATTTGGAGTTTTAGTGGATGACAATTAAAACAAGTGTGGCTTTTGTGTGTCCCCCACAAGTGTGTGTGTGTGTGTGTGTGTGTGTGTGACTGTACTGGGGTAGGCTGCCTTTTGAAAGCTCAGTTTAATCCCCTTGGACAATGTAATTTTTATTCCCCATACATGGGAAGCACCCTCAAGGAACTGCAAGTGCATGAATGATGGATAGGAAATTTGATAACAGGAACCAACTATGGAATCCAGAATCATAAATCCTAAAAAAAAAGTTAAATAATTTAAAAAGGTGAAAATTCACACAGCGAGAGAGAAAGATGTGTCTGAAAAGGTTAGGCCACATGCAAAAACTGCCAGTTTAAAGGGAACTTTCAAAACAGTGATATGAAAGCTTGATGAACTGATTGGGTATCAAGTGTCACAGCAGATATTTTGTTTGGGCTAGAGCAGAGGGAAACCTTGTGTGGTGAGCTGCTCGAGGCCTTGGACACAATTTGGTGGAGTTTAACAAACACATAAATAAAATTTAACACAGAAAATAAGTTGCTTTTTGTAGCATTTGATGGTTTTTATGCCTCCTGAGAAACCTGTAGAAGGGTCAAGAAGCAACAGTAAGAACCAGACATGGAACAACCGATTGGTTCAAAATTGGGAAAGGAGTACGACAAGGCTGCATATTGTCACCCTGCTTATTTAACTTATATGCAGAGTACATCATGAGAAATGCCGGGTTGGATGAATCAGAGGTCGGAATTAAGATTGCTGGGAGAATTATCAACAACCTCCGATATGCAGACGATACCACCCTAATGGCAGAAAGCGAAGAGGATCTCAAGAGCCTCTTGTTGAGGGTGAAAGAGGAGAGTGCAAAAGCTGGTTTGAAACTCAACATTAAAAAAACTAAGATCATGGTATCTGGCCCCATCACTTCCTGGCATATAGAAGGGGAAGAAATGGAAGCAGTGACAGATTTTACTTTCTTGGGTTCCAAGATCACCGCAGACGGTGACTGTAGCCATGAAATTAAAAGACGCTTGCTCCTTGGGAGGAAAGCTATGGCCAACCTAGACAGCATAGTAAGAAGCAGAGACATCACCTTGCCGACAAAGGTCCGTCTAATCAAAGCTATGGTTTTCCCAGTAGTAATGTATGGCTGTGAGAGCTGGACTATAAGGAAGGCTGAGCGCCGAAGAATTGATGCTTTCGAACTGTGGTGCTGGAGAAGACTCTTACGAGTCCCCTGGACTGCAAGGAGGTCAAATCAGTCCATCCTAAAGGAAATCAACCCTGAGTGCTCATTGGAAGGACAGATACTGAAGCTGAAGCTCAAATATTTTGGCCACCTAATGCGAAGAGAAAACTCCCTGGAAAAGACCCTGATGCTGGGAAAGACTGAAGGCAAAAGGAGAAGGGGACGGCAGAGGATGAGATGGCTAGATAGCATCACGGATGCAATGAATATGAACTTGAGCACGCTCCGGGAGAGAGCGCAGGACAGGAAGGCCTGGCGTGCTATGGTCCATGGGGTCACGAAGAGTCGGACACGACTGAACGACTGAACAACAACAATGCCGAGCAAGCAGTTCCTAACATTCACAAAGGGATCCAGTTCAGGGGGAGATTAATCATTCCAAATACTCCAGTGTAGAATTGGCAAATCATTATGGGATGGGTCCAAGCTCCCTCCCAAAGAACCAGGTTCATAGCTTCAGATGTTGGTAGATTCAGTATTGTTGTTGGAGGCCTAAGTGGCCTCTGTGTCATGCAGTGGCTTTTGTCAGCTGATCCCTTGTGGATAGAGAGAGCCTGGCTACAGTTCTCCATGCAGTGATAACCTCTAGGTTAAGACTATTGAAATGTGCCGTATGTGGAGGTGCCTCTGAGGCCTTCCTGGAAACATCATTTAGTGGAAAATGTAGCAGTTAGGTTACTAACTGGGACCGGTTTGACAGAATATATCTCGCCATTAGCTTAAATAACCGCACTGCTTCTGGCCAGTTTCTGGGCACAATTCAGACTTGGTGCTTACCTAAGAAGAACTGAGCAACTTGGGATCTGGTTTGTACACCACTGTGCCCAAACACCCCACTCATCCTTTGAAAAACCTCCCAGTTCCCTCACCATCTGAACTTGGGTGGGTGGTGACTGGGGAGAGGGCCTTTACAGCTGTGTCACCCCAACTGTCATGGGAGTCTTCAGGGACATCAGTCAGGAATCCAGGCAAGAACTTTGGCTCTCTTAAATGAGAAGAGAATAGACATAGAAATCTCCTGACTCCACCCAGACACAACAGAGTGTCACTTAGGGCACAATCCTATGCTTGTTTAGACAGAAGAAAGTCCTACAAGTCCCAGCATTCCTCCACTCAGCCATGCTGGCGGGGGCATGCTGGGAACTGTAGGACTTTCTTCTGTCTAAACATACATAGGAGTGCACCCTTAGTGACTAAAATATATCCACATACCAGCTCAACTGGCACCAAAACCAGGCTCTTTCCAGCACTGTCTGAGCCCTGGGAGAGGAGACAGAAGCACCTCCTGCGGTCTTCTGCCATTCGGTAGGATCACTGGCTTTGCAGCTCCCGGGATGGGGGTCAGTTAGAGCCTCCCCCTTGCCCCAGCCACCTGCAGCAGCATCAGTGAAGGGGAGGGGGGTTCTAATCTTGCCCCCATCCCAGCGATGCTCCCCAAGATCCTTGGGACGGGGTTGAGATTGAAGCCTCCCCTGTAACCCTGCCAAAGGGAGGGGGATTCAGTGAGGCCCCTGGCTGCCAGCCCAACACTCATAGAGGGCCACGGGCAGCAGAGGCAGGGATGCAGCCCTGGCACTTTTTCCTTAGCAGGGACTCCCCCACGATTGAGTGCCTCGTGTGGCGCAGAGTGGTAGGTGGCAGTATTGCAACCGAAACTCTCCCCACGACCTGAGTTGATCCCAGCGGAAGCTGGGTCTCGGGTAGCCGGCTCAGGTTGATTCAGCCCTCCATCCTTCCGAGGTCGGTAAAATGAGGACCCAGCTTGCTGGGGGAAAGATAGTCACGACTGGGGAAGAAAATGGCAAACCACCCCGCTACAGTCTGCCATGAAAACACCAGCGCAAGCAGCGTCCCTCTAGGGGTCAGTAATGACCTGGTGCTTGCACAGGAGGAACCTTCCCCCCCGCCCCGATTACCTGCTCCCTCTGAGCTTAGCTGCGATCCACGCTGTAGCTGCAGGGGGAATGAATTTCCAAGCAACAATATATTGTCCCACATTGGAATGCAAAGCATTTGGGACGCCCTGGTCTGCAGCGGGCAATTAAGACCCATTCACTTTGTCAAAGATGCGCTCCTGGTGGAGATGAAAACTCCTAGAGCTGGTTTGTTGACGCGGATCGACACAGCGGCCTGAAGGTTTTGGGCGGCCCTTGGAGGCCGTCACGACGAGCGGCATTTCCAAATTTGCCACGGGCCCCGCAAAAGCGCCCCTTCATGGATCACTGCCTTATTGTGGCGAAGGGGCTTGCGTAACTCAGTGAAGCCATAAGCTATGCTGTACAGGGCCACCCAAGACGGACAGGTCATGGCGGAGAGTTCTGACAAAATGTGGTCCACTGGAGAAGGAAATGGCAACCCACTCCAGTATTCTTGCCAAGAAAACCCCATGGAATGTATCACAAGGCTAAAAGGGATGACGCTGGAAGATGAGCCCCTCAGGTCGGAAGGTGTCCAATATACTACTGGGGGAATTTCCAAGTAGCGCCAGAAAGAGTGAAGCGGCTGGGCCAAAGCCGAAAGGACGCTCAGCTGTGGATGTGTCTGGTGGTGAAAAGAAAGCCCGATGCTGTAAAGAACAATATTGTTTAGGAACCTGGAATGTAAGATCAATGAATCAAGGTAAGCTGGAGATGGTCAAACATGAGATGGCAAGATTGAACATCGACATCTTGGGAATCAGTGAACAAGCATGGGCGAATTTCATTCAGGTGACCATTATATCTACTACTGTGGGCACGAATCCCTTAGAAGAAATGGAGTAGCACTCATAGTCAACAAAAGGGTGGGAAAAGCAGTACTGGGGTACAATCTCAAAAACGATAGAATGATCTCAGTACGAATCCAAGGCAAACCATTCAACATCACAGTAATTCGAGTTAATGCCCCAACCACTGAGGCCGAAGAAGCTGAGGTTGATCGGTTCTATGAAGACCTACAACACCTTCTAGAACTAACACCAAAAAAAGATGTCCTCTTCATCATAGGGGATTGGAATGCTAAAGTAGGAAGTCAAGAAATCACCGGGATAACAGGCAAGCATGGCCTTGGTGTACAAAATGAAGCAGGACAAAGGCTAATAGAGTTTTGCCAAGAGAACACGCTGATCAGAGCAAACACTCTTTTCCAACTGCACAAGAGGCGACTCTACACATGGACATCACCAGATGGTCAGTATCAAAATCAAATTGATTATGTCCTTTGCAGCCAAAGATGAAGAAGCTCTATACAGTCAGTCAAAACAAGACCTGGAGCTGACTGTGGCTCAGATCATGAGCTTCTTGTTGCAAAATTTCGGCTTAAATTGAAGAACGTAGGGAAAACCACTAAACCATTCAGGTATGACCTCAATCGTATCCCTTATGAATATACAGTGGAGGTGAGGAATAGATTTCAGGGATTAGACCTGATAGACAGAGTGCCTGAGGAACTATGGTCAGAGGTCCGTAACATTGTTCAGGAGGCAGCAACTCAATCCATCCCCAAGAAAAAGAAATGCAAGAAAGCCAAGTGGCTGTCTGATGAGGCTTTACAAGTAGCTGAGGAAAGAAGGGAAGCGAAAAGCAAGGGAGAAAGGGGAAGATATATCCAACTGAATGCAGAGTTCCAGAGAATAGCAAGGAGAGACAAGAAGGCCTTCTTAAATGAACAATGCAAAGAAATCGAGGAAAACAACAGAATGGGAAAGACTAGAGATCTTTTCAAGAAAATCGGAGATCTCAAGGGAACGTTTTGTGCAAAGACGGGCATGGTAAAGGACAAAGAAGGCAGGGACCTAACAGAAGCAGATAAGATTAAGAAGAGGTGGCAAGAATACACAGAAGAACTATACAGGAAAGATCTGAATGTCCCTGATAGCCATGATAGTGCGGTCACTGAACTTGAGCCGGACATCCTAGAGAGTGAAGTCAAGTGGGCCTTAGGAAGCATTAGTAACAACAAAGCTAGCGAAGATGACAGTCTTCCAGCTGAGCTATTTAAAATCCTAAAAGATGATGCTGTTAAAGTGCTGCACTCAGTTTCCAACAAATTTGGAACACTCAACAGTGGCCGCAAGACTGGAAAAGGTCAGTTTACATTCCAATTCCAAAGAAGGGCAATGCCAAAGGGTGTTCAAACTACCGTACAATTGCGCTCATTTCACATGCCAGCAAGGTGACGCTCAAAATCCTACAAGCTAGGCTTCAGCAGTATGTGAACCGAGAACTACCGGAAGTACAAGCGGGGTTTCGAAGAGGCAGAGGAACTAGAGATCAAATGCCAACATTCGCTGCATCATGGAGAAAGCAAGAGAATTCCAGAAAACCGTCTATTTCTGCTTCATTGACTACGCTAAAGCCTTTGATTGTGTGGATCACAACAAACTGGGGCAAATTCTGAAAGAGATGGGAGTACCAGACCACCTTACCTGTCTCCTGAGAAACCTGTACGAGGGTCAAGAAGCAACAGTCAGAACCAGACATGGAACAACCAAGTGGTTCAAAATTGGGAAAGGAGTATAACAAGGCTGCATATTGTCACCCTGCTTATTTAACTTATATGCAGAGTACATCATGAGAAATGCCAGGTTGGATGAATCAGAGGTTGGAATTAAGATTGCTGGGAGAATTATCAACAACCTCCGATATGCAGATGATACCACCCTAATGGCAGAAAGCGAAGAGGATCTCAAGAGCCTCTTGTTGAGGGTGAAAGAGGAGAGTGCAAAAGCTGGTTTGAAACTCAACATTAAAAAAATGAAGATCATGGCATCTGGCCCCATCACTTCCTGGCATATAGAAGGGGAAGCAGTGACAGATTTTACTTTCTTGGGCTCCAAGATCACCGCAGACGGTGACTGTAGCCATGAAATTAAAAGACGCTTGTTCCTTGGGAGGAAAGCTATGGCCAACCTAGACAGCATAGTCAGAAGCAGAGACATCACCTTGCCGACAAAGGTCCGTCTAATCAAAGCTATGGTTTTCCCAGTAGTAATGTATGGCTGTGAGAGCTGGACTATAAGGAAGGCTGAGCGCCGAAGAGTTGATGCTTTCGAACTGTGGTGCTGGAGAAGACTCTTACGAGTCCCCTGGACTGCAAGGAGGTCAAATCAGTCCATCCTAAAGGAAATCAACCCTGAGTGCTCATTGGAAGGACAGATACTGAAGCTGAGGCTCCAATATTTTGGCCACCTAATGCGAAGGGAAAACTCCCTGGAAAAGACCCTGATGCTGGGAAAGACTGAAGGCAAAAGGAGAAGGGGGCGGCAGAGGATGAGATGGCTGGGTAGCATCACCGATGCAATGAATCTGGACTTGAGCACCCTCCGGGAGAGAGCGCAGGACAGGAGGGCCTGACGGGCTGCGGTCCGTGGGGTCGCGAAGAGTCGGGCACGACTGAACGACTGAACAACAACAAGAACCGCAAAAGCGCGCCGCCCCTGCAGCCTGGCAGTCAGCCCCCTTGCGCCTCCAGGCCTGCGGCGGCGATGCGTGGACTGCGACGCCCATCCGCCCCGGCCGGCAAAGCCGGGGGCGGGCACGCGCTCAGCGCCCGTTGAGCCGGCGCATCCAGCGCGGAAGCGCCGTCTGGAGCGGAGCCCCCGCCAGCCGCTCGGCCCTGGAAGGGTTAAGGGGGCGGAGCGGGACTCCTAGAGAGGAGGCGGATTGGGGAGGGGGCCCGGTCTCCACGGCGAAGGCGCCCCCCCCCCGCGCCCAGCGCCCGTCCAGGGCCAGAGCGCGTCGCCTCCCGCCCGGGGTCAGGCGAGCGCCGGGGGTCACGGCGGGCAGGCCCGGCGGAGGGGCGGGGGCGCCGTGCGCGGCGGAGGAGGTCGCGGGGAGAGAAGCCGGCTGAGGGGGGCTGGGGCGCGCCCGCGCCGCACCGCCGGGCAGGGCAGGGCCTGTGCAGCGGGTCCCTCCGGGGCTCCCCGAAGCCAGGGGAGCCTTTGCCGGGGGCGCGGAGGACGGCGGCCTGCCGAGGAGCGGGCGGGTCCGCGGGCCGGGCGCCCGAGAGCGGCAGGGCGGGGGCCCAGCAGGCCGCCCGCCAGCCCCGCCGCGCCCCGCGGAGGCGGGCCCGCGTCTGGCCCGGCGCGCCCCGGCTCTCTCCTGAGCTGGGCGGGCTGCCGGGAGCAGGCGACACTGGCTGAGGCGCCCCTCCGGCCGCTGCCCTGCGGGCGGGGCCCTCGCGCGCGCGCTGCCTCGCCGCTTGACGCGGGGCGCGCTGGAGGGGCCGAACGACGAGGCCGGGGCTGGGGGGCGGCGGGCAGGTGGCGGGGAGCCCATTGCGGTGGGGCACTTCTTCGTTGCCCGAAACTGCTTCATATTTTGGCGCGCGAATGGGATTTACATTTCATCGCTGCATTGTGTTTTTAGGGTTTTCATCTTCGTAGACGGCCTAGAGAGCTGCGGGTACGTGGCAGCAACGCACGAAATGAAGTGAAACTATTATTAATGTTAGTCCTGCAGGAATTAACCGGGAACGAGGTGTTCGGTAAGTCCTGGGTTCAGAAAAACCACCTCAGCAGAGTACAACCAGTGGCTCCCATTTTCCGCGGGGCGTAATGACGGCGGTCTCCTCGGAAGCAGGATGCTGTCCTGCGGGAACCTTTCCTCTCTTCCAGGAGGGCAGGCCCTAGCTGTGAGAGTTAGGAATGGAGCCCCCGTCTGCTGAGGCGCTGTGCCTCAGGGCACCCAGGAAAAACGTTAACCGGTTGTTAAAATTATTTAATGTGAACCAAAGGAGGTCTGAAATAAAGAAAAAGTGATGTTTCCCCCCCAGAATTTCTAGGTTTTATGCACATGTGAATCCAGTTGATTAATACATTGAATTTTCATTCAAGTTTTTGTATTGTTAAAATATTATTGCTGTGTATTTTTGAAAATGTTATAATTCCCTTTTTAAAAGTCAGACTATTGATCAACGGAAAGTTCCTAAATTGAGGGACAGCCTTAACTTAAAAAAAAAATCCACATAGTTTTGTGTAAGAGAGGTTGAAGCAGGATACAAAGCAGCAGAATGCATCATGGGGAAGAGTGTGGTGGGAGCTTTAGATGAAGAATGGACAGGGACCTTACCAGAAGGCCCAGCATGGGAGTGTGCCTGAGGGTGAGGAACATTGGGGAGAGGGGAGGATGCTGCATCTTCTGACTTTTAAGCCAATGAGAGGTGTTTTGGTTCATTGCTCTCAGGTAAAGGATCCTCCTCAGGTCTCTAGTTTCTCTTTGAGACTTGGCATTTGATTCGCTTTCCTTCTGCGACATTACTAGTTGCTCCCTGGAGTCCGCCATGTTAACAGATTACTGTCTTGGCTTTGCAGAGCTTCTGTAGCACCTTCTGGTAAGGCCATCTTTGCTTTGAGGCAGAGACTGGCAAAAGCGGGAGCCCCATAGAGCAGGGATCAAAGATGGACGTGCGAGACTCAACTACCCTGGAAGCAAGAAGAGGCCCCGATGCCATCAAGACTGGGAGTGGCAGGGAAATCTGGGAAAGAACAGGGCAGACGATGCTCGGCGAGGACATGGTCAGCTCAGATGTACAACGCCAGCATTTCAGGCAGCTCCGCTATCAGGCAGCTCATGGCCCCCGAGAGGTTTGCAGCCAACTCCACCATCTCTCCCTTCAGTGGCTGAAGCCAGAGCGACACACGAAAAATCAGATCGTGGACCTGGTAATCCTGGAACAGCTCCTGGCCATTCTTCCCCAGGAGATGTCAAGCTGGGTGAGAGAATGTGGAGCGCAGACCAGTTCCCAGGCGGTGGCCCTGGCAGAAGGCTTCCTCTTGAGCCTGGAGGAGGACAAGAAGCAGGAAGAGCAACAGGTGAGAGCATTGCGTCGTGGGAGCTCCAAGGGGTCAAGCATCGCCAAGCTCTCTCTACAAATTACCCGACCGTTTCTGGAAAACATCTGAGGAGGGATGTCCCATACCCTTCAAGCCCCCCCGCCCCCACAAACGTTTTGCCCTCTAACATTCTTTTTCTAACTCTGCTTCTCATTGCATGCCTTGGATCCTCATTGCTGTTTCAGGTACAGAATCTGTTTGCAGAAATGGGGCCTGATTTACCTATGGCAGAGAAGGTGCCATCAGACACCAGACAGCATCCTATGCAAAGGGCAATCAAGCAGGATAGAGGTGCCACCTTGCAGGGTAAGGGTTAATTATGGGGCGGAGATGCATGCAGGAAATACTAGGGCTGCTTTTATTCCCCCCCCCCCCCCCAGTCTTTTGTGGGAGTAGGGAGACTATTGTCTCCAGGCTTTTTCACAGTTAAAAAATCTGTTTTAATATTCAGTACTTGAAGACTATATGTGGAAATCAGCACTTTGGATTGTGGCCAGGAGCCCAACTGGGGAGAGATGCATTTTCACCCAGCTGAACAATAACATCTGTTATGCAAATAAAAGATGAAGTATCCCGTAACACGCATCTGTTCTTACACTTGCATTACTTAAAGTGCAGTCCTTTGCAGTTTACTGGGAACTGTTAGCTTAACCTGGCTGGGTGACCAGCCAGTTGAGCGATTAATAAATTTAATAAAATAAATACATAAATAAATAATCTCTGAGACAAGCCTATGCTCCTAATTCCCCACTACCTTTCTCTCTCACAGGGGATGGAATGACTCTAGCAATACGTACTCAGCCACCTCTTCTTCTTTGTGATGGAGTGGAAGTGGATCAGGTAGGGGGAAGGATCACTTGGGTGCCTCTGTCCCCTGCTTACCTCCCTGGTCCTGAACCAAACTCTCCCCCTCTGTATGCTTCTGGCAAAGCTAAGAACATAAGAAGCGTCCTTCTGGATCAGAGCAAAGGCCCATCAAATCCAGCATCCTTTTTCCCAGAGTCACCAACCAGATGAACCTCGTGGAGCCCACAAGCGGGGCATGAGCACAAGATGCCTCTGCCGCTGACTTCCCCAGCCTTGAGAGACATGCTTCCCCAGATCCTGGAGGTAGCCAGCATGACAAGTAGCCATTTGATAGCCTTGTCCACTAGTAGGAAGGCTGTGAATGCCACAAATGAACATTTAAATTCTGCAGTTTAATGCCCAGGCACCTCAGCTTAAAGAGCCTTTTGGATTTAGTTAGTAGATAGTCTTTACATTTCCTGTGAGGAGGAAACATTGTTATTTTTTCTATCCAGGATCCAGTGCTGTTTGAGGAGATTGCTGTGTATTTCAGCGAGGAGGAGTGGGGACTGCTGGATCCTGACCAGAAAGCCCTGCATAGGCAAATCACGGAGGAGAATTGTGGGATCGTAGCCTTTCTTGGTAAGGCTCCCTCTTTCCTTGCTTGACAATATCTGTTTACAAAACATCATGATGATGATGATAACGTTCACAAGGTTTTAGCCCATCTCGTATATTTATTGATTTGAAGTATTTTTAGGCTCAGCTGGATGGTACTGTATATAATGGTAGGGAGAAATCCTTGCTGCCATCACCACCATAGCTCAGGCATTAAAGAGGGCTTTATCCTGTGTTGAATCTCTATTGTGATGTGCTTTTTAAAAATATTTTTATTTGCAACACAACAATAACAACAACGAAAGGGAAAAAAACTTATAAAATATATCAATATACAGCAATGGTTAACATTACTCTTAATATAGGAAAGAAAATAAAGGAGGGAAAAAAACTCAAGAGGGGAAAAATTGATTCAACACTTCCATCTGAAATTTATACGTTAATATAAGTAGTCCATCTATCTAAATAGGCATCCATACATCTTTGACGGTTGTAGGAGATATGCTCAACCGTACCAAGAACAGTGAGATCTTCAGTCCATTGAGTGACAGGTAGATATTTTCCCTCCAAGCTTGGAGTTGGAAGTCTCTTTGCAACTGTGAATCGCCCAGAGAGCTTTGGCTATTGGGCGGGATAGACATGAAATTAATAAATAATAAAACTGTAAGGGCTCTCACTATCCACTTTTGCTGTCCATCTGTTAATCCCCACATCACAGGGATATAATTTAAAAGAGCATGGACATCTGCTATTATCACTGACTTTTCCAGAACAACCTTTATATGGGCAATGACTTCCAACCAAAAGGAAGCCATTACAGGACATGCCCACATCGTATGCCTCAATGAGGCTCTGTCCTCATTACATCACTAGCATCTAGCAGAGCTAGCCAGCTTCTTCTTAAGAACTTTCTGTGGCATCCAATATAAATGAAATATTTGTTGAATCAATCTCAGTCTTAAGACTACAGAAATAGTCCGGGGGTGGGGCTGGGGGGCGAGGTTGCCAGCAGGCAAGATGAAGGCATAACTCACTAATTCAACACACAAGTTCCTTTCATCTGCTTACAATGGTAACTTTGAATTCCTCACCTTCTAAATATTGCATCCACAAAGGGGATGCAGCAGAGAACGAATTGGCAGCATAGAAAAATACCAAACCTCACTGCTTCCATAGCTAATACCAATGACAGCTCAGAGTTCTTGAGTGAAGAGGATGGAGCTGTCATGGCAAAAGGCAGCACAAAGACAACGAAAGGCAGGAAACTGTCGGGCACTCTGTCAAAGGACATGGACACCTTATCGCTCAGCCAGCAACTCAGAGCAGATTTGGGAGAGGAAAGAGCTTTTCCCATTAGAAGCAAAACTAAATCCAGTTCCTATGCAAATCGAGAGATTTACAAAATTATTTACATTATTTATAGGCTGCCCTATAACAAAAGGTTCTCTGGGCAGCTCTGCCACTGAATGATGGGTCCTCTCCTTCCTCTTTTTATTTGTATCTGCATCCTACTGTCACTCCAAACAAGTCCTAATACCATGAGTCAGATTGTCACTTACCTACACAACACCCTTGTGGGGTAGGCTAGGGTGAGATTGACAAACTGGCCCCACACCACTCAGTGAAGTTAAAATACCTTTGGCTATTGGGCGGTATAGAAATAAAATGAATGAATGAAAAAGTGGCCGAGGGCTTCTTCTTGCTTTTTTAAAACTGAAACATATTGCAAAGTCCTGCACCTGCTGACAGAGCCAGGAGGCACCCTGCGTGCAGCCTCCCCAGCACTTCCTGGAACATGATGTCCTAAACCTCCTTTTGGCATAATCTGCTGCCTGCAGCTATGTGGGAGAAGTTAAAGGTAGAGAGGGGGAAAGAAGTTTGTGGAGGCTAATTAAATCCTTGTCTGTGCTGAAGCTGTTTCTTCACCTTCTCCAGAAGCCAAAAGTTCCATTTTGGGGCAGTAAAATCAGATGCTGTGCGAAATACCATCATTTCACAGGGAGTACCTCCAGCCCTTCCTCTTCAAACTTTCATTGCAAGCAAGCACCCAGCAGTGCGCATGTAAGAGAAGAAAGGTAGTGAGAGAGAGAGAAGCAGGGAGCACGCTCTGGAAGGAAAGGTGGCGGTGTAGTTTCCTAGAGCTTCCTAGAGTTTCAAAGGCTGCTGCCTTCATGCTACACCCCCTGTTGGTCGTCTAAAGGAGTGAGTCTTAAGATCTCGTAGTCTCCACAAGGCTACTGAGCTCAGAGGGAAGACAGGCTTCTTATAAGGCAGATGACATCATTGGGGTAGTTCATTGGTGCATGCACATTTGAAACTGCCATTTGTCCACCTAGTCTGCCATCATCTGCTCTGACTGGCAGCATCTCTGCAGGTCTCATCCAAGGGCTCCTTACAAGAGCCTTTCACTGAAGATGGTGCGGGCTGAGCTTGGGACCTTCTCCACGCAAACTTTAATTACAGGATTAATAGCACTCTGTATAACAAAAGCAGTTCTGCCCTTAGAATCATAGAATCATAGAATAGCAGGGTTGGAAGGGGCCTACAAGACCATCGAGTCCAACCCCCTGCTCAATGCAGGAATCCTAGTCAGAGAATCCCTGACAGATGGCTGTCCAGCCTCATCTTGAATGCGTCCAGTGTGGGCGAGCCCACCACCTCCCTAGGGAATTGGTTCCATTGTCGTATTGCTCTAACAGTCAGGAAGTCTTTCCTGATGTTCAGCTGGAATCTGTCTTCCTGTAACTTGAGCCCATTCTTCCATGTCCTGCATTCTGGGATGATCAAGAAGGGATCCTGGCCTTCCTCTTCCGACAACCTTTCAAGTACTTGAAGAGCGCTATCCTATCTCCCCTCAGTCTTCTCTTCTCAAGGCTAAACATGCGCAGTTCTTTCAGTCTCTCTTCATAGGGCTTTGTTTCCAGTCCCCTTATCATCCTTGTTGCCCTCCTCTGAACCCTCTCCAGTTTGTGTGCAACCTTCTTAAAGTGTGGTGCCCAGAACTGGACACAATACTCCAGATGAGGCCTAACCAGTGCTGAGTAGAGGGGAACTAGTACTTTCCAGGATTTGGAAGCTGTGCTTCTATTAATGCAGCCCAAAAGAGCATTTGCCTTTTTTGCAGCTGCATCCCATTGTTGGCTCATGTTCAGCTTGTGAGCTACAACAATTCCAAGATCCTTCTTACTTGTAGTGTGGTTGAGCCGCGTATCCCCCATCTTGTAACTGTGCATTTGGTTTCTTTTTCCTAGGTGCAGAACTTGGCATTTATCCCTATTAAATGTCATTCTGTTGTTTTTTGCCCAGCGCTCCAGCCTGTCAAGATCACTTTGAACTTTGTTTCTGTCTTCCAGGGTATTAGCTATCCTGCCCAATTTTGTGTCATCTGCAAATGTGATCAGCATTCCCTGCACCCCCTCCTCCAAGTCATTGATAAAAATGTTGAAGAGCACTGGGCCCAGGACTGAGCCCTGCGGTACCCCACTCGTTACCTCTCCCCAGCTTGAGAAGGTCCCATTGATAAGCTCTCTTGGAGTCCGATTCTGTAGCCAACTGTGGATCCACCGGATCATTGTTTCATCTAGCCCACTTTGAGGTAGTCTGCTCATCAGGATATCATGGGGCACTTTGTCAAAAGCTTTGCTGAAGTCGAGGTATATGATGTCCACAGCCTTCGCACAGTCCACAAGGGAAGTTACTTGATCAAAAAATGAGATCAGATTCATCTGGCAGGAGTTGTTCTTGACAAATCCATGTTGGCTTCGAGTAATCACTGCATTGTTTTCAAGGTGCTTACAGACGGATTGCTTTGTAATTTGCTCCAGGATTTTCCCAGGGATTGATGTCAGACTGACTGGTCTGTAGTTCCCAGGTTCTTCCTTTTTACCCTTTTGAAGATAGGGACCACATTAGCCCTCCTCCAGTCATCTGGCACTTCCCCCATCCTCCATGATTTCTCAAAGAGAATAGACAGTGGTTCTGAGAGTTCTTCTGCCAGTTCCCTTATTACTTTAGGGTGGGCCCTTGAATGGTGGGCCCTCTCCTTTCTCTTTTTATCCACATTGGCTTCCAACAGTCACTCCAAACAGCTGAGCATACCATGTGTCAGATTGTTCACTTACCTGCACAGCAATCCTGTGGGTAGGCTAGGGTGAGGGAGAGTAACTGGCCCCACACCAACTAGTAAGGTTTATGTCTAAGCTGGGAGCTGAACCCAGGACTCTGTAGTCCTAATTCATTGATTTTTACCAGACCAGCTGTCAGTTATTTCCAGTCAAAAGAGCCTGTTAAATGTATGGTAAGAGCTGCCTCCCATCAACGTCTTTAAACTCCTTCCTTTTATTTATTTTTATTTATTTATTGCATTTATACCCCGCCTTTCTCCCTCTCGCAAGGAACTCAAGGCGGCTTACATTATCCTCCTCCTCACCGTTGTATCCTCACAACAACAACCCTGTGAGGTAGGTTGGGCTGAGAGTCTGTGACTGGCCCAAAGTCACCCAATGAGCTTCCATGGCCAAGTGGGGACTAGAACCCGGATCTCCCGGCTCCCAGTCCGTCACTCTCACCACTACACTACACTGGCTCTCCAATAATTTTATTGGAGATAATAATTTTATCATAATTATTAAAGTTGTTCAGTGATTTGAGGCTCTGTTTCTAACTTAGGTTTTTGCCAATATCATGTCTTGATTCCAGAAGGTGACCAGTGGGACATGGAGAATAAGAGAGAACCATGTAGGATGTCACTGAAAAGAAACAGACCTAAATACAGGGAACAGCAGAGAAGGAAAACTGACATAAATCAGAAGAGGAGGAAGAAATCCTTTGCTTCTCAGGGCAGTGATGACGACAATACCACACTTCAAGAACAAATAGTTAAAACACAGGAATATATGTGTTGGAAAACTTTTGATTCTAAATCAAATCTTAATGCCCATTGCAAAAACCACACAGGGGAGAAACCATATCTAAGTTTGGGATGTGGGAAGAGCTTCAGTCAGAAGACTCATCTCACTTCTCATCAAATAGTTCACACAGGGGAGAAACCGTATCAGTGCTTGGAGTGTGGAAAGAGCTTCAAACAGAAAAGAAATCTCACTTCTCATGAAAGAACTCACACAGGGGAAAGCCCATATCAGTGCTTAGTGTGTGGCAAAAGCTTCAATCAGAAAAGAAGTCTTACTACCCATCAAAGAACTCACACGGGAGAGAAACCATACCAATGCTTGGAGTGTGGAAAGAGTTTTCATTGGAGGGAAAGCTTCATCTACCATCAAAAAATTCACACAGGGGAAAAGCCATATCAGTGTTTTGACTGTGGAAAGAGCTTTATTTTGAGTACACACCTCACTACACATCAAAGATCTCACACAGGTGAGAAACCGTATCAATGCACGGACTGCGGAAAGAATTTCAGTCAGAAGATACATCTCACTTCTCATCAAATAACTCACACAGGGGAGAAACCGTATCAGTGCTTGGAGTGTGGAAAGAGCTTCATTCAGAAAGGAAATCTCACTTCTCATGAAAGAACTCACACAGGGGAAAGCCCATATCAGTGCTTAGTGTGTGGCAAAATCTACAATCAGAAAAGAAGTCTTACTACTCATCAAAGAACTCACACAGGGGAGAAACCATATCAATGCTTGCAGTGTGGAAAGAGCTTTCATTGGAGGGAAAGCTTCATGTACCATCAAAAAACGCACACAACAGAAAAACCATATCAGTGCTTTGAGTGTGGAAAGAGCTTTAGTTTGAGTACACACCTCATTAAACATCAAAGATCCCACACAGGTGAGAAAACATATCAAAGCATGGACTGTGGAAAGAGCTGCAGTCCAAAGATACATCTCACTTCTCATGAAAGACCTCACACAGGGGAAAACCCATATCAGTGCTTAGTGTGCGGCAAAATCTACAATCAGAAAAGAAGTCTTACTACTCATCAAAGAACCCACACAGGAGAGAAACCATATCAATGCTTGCAGTGTGGAAAGAGCTTTCATTGGAGGGAAAGCTTCATTTACCATCAAAGAACTCACACAGGGGAAAAACCATATCAGTGCTTGGAGTGTGGAAAGACTTTCTATCAGAAGACATGTCTCAGTAGACATCAAATAATTCATACAGGGGAAAAACCATATCAGTGCTTGGAGTGTGGAAAGTGCTTCACTCTGAAAACATATCTCACTTCTCATCAAAGAATTCACACAGGGGAGAAACCATATCAGTGCTTGGAGTGTGGAAAGAGTTTCCTCAAGGGAAAAGACCTTAATAAACATCAAAAAATTCACATGGGAGAAACCATATCAGTGCCTGGACTGTGGAAAGAGGTTCTGTCAGAAGATAAATCTCACTGCTCATCAAAAGATTCACACTCGGAAGAATACATATAAATGCTTGGAGTGTGACAAAAGCTTCAATCAGAAGACAAATCTCACTTCTCATCAAAGAATTCACACGGGAGAAACCATATAAATGCTTGGATCATGAAAAGAACTTTGATTTGAGGAAAAGCTTCACCTAACATCAAAGAACTCATACAGGGAGAAACTAGATCAATGCTTGGATAGATTAGTTAGACCTATCTTCTGTTAGACCTATCTCACTAAATATCAAAGAATTCACACAAGGGAGAAATCATATCAGTGCTTGGGCTGTGGAGAGAGCTTCAGTGAAAAGATAAATTGTACTTCTTATCAAAATATTCACATAAAGGAGAAAACATATCAATACTTAGTGTGTGAAAAGAGCTTCCATCAGAGTATAGGCCTGACTAAACATCAAAACATGCACATTGGGGAGAAACTGTATAAATGCTCGGAGTGAGGAAAGAGCTTCAATAGAAATGCAAACCTTGCTTCTCATCAAAGAACTAACAGAGGGGAGAATCCACATAAATGCTTGGAGTATGAAAAAACTTACCATCAGAAGACATTACTAAAGGAGGATAAGGAGATCGCTGAGAAGCTGAATGAATACTTTTCATCTGTCTTCACTGCAGGACAGATACCTGTGCCTGAACAGATGTTTTCAGAAAGGGTCTGAGAAACTGAGGCCAAATAATAGTGACAAAAGATGACATTCCCAAAGCTATTGACAATTTGAAAGTTAATAAATCGCTGGGCCCAGCTGGTATCCATCCTAGAGTTCTTACAGAACTCAGATATTATCTTCTAACAAAAATATGTAACGTGTCCCTAAGATCAGCCACTGTACCAGAGGACTGGAGAATGGCCAATATAACACTAGTTTTTAAAAAGGGATCCAGGGGGGATCTGGGAAATTACAGGCCAGTTAGCTTAATGTGTGTTCTGGGTAAATTGGTTGAAAGCATTATTAAAGATAAAATTAGTAAACATTTAGAAGGACAAACCTTGCTGAAAAAGAATCAACATGGCTTCTGCAAAGTTAAGTTCTGTCTCGCTATCCTTTTAGGGTGCAATCCTCTCAGGATAGTCGGCCACCTCTGAACTCAGAGGCAGCTAACTATCCACTGCAGGGTGGGCGGAGCACGGAGGGGATCCTCTCCTCTGTGCTCTGGCTGCCCTGCATTTGTGGCTAGACAGCTGATTTTGGCTGTCTACATGGGGGCTTCGGAATGGGAAGAGGGGAGGCCATACAGCACATAGGAAGCATTGTACTGATGCTTCTACGGACTGCTCCCCTCCCTGCTCCTGGGAACACCCCCTTTTCGCCCACTCTGTGCTGCAGTTATGAGTGCAGAGATGGGGAAGAACCGTGCTGCCTACAAGGCGGTGGGGTAGGGGGTAGGGAGTGCAGTTTCTGGGAACCAAGCTCAGAGCCCTGGCTCCAAGCTCAGTTCCCAGAAACTGAAAAATCCTATGGCCGTCTACACACTGTCTAGTGGCCATAGAATTTCTCTCTTCTTTGTGTGTGTCAATAAATGTGGACAGGGGTGATCCAGTAGACTGACAAAGTCCCTCACCAAAGACTCCTGTGCAAACCTAGCAGTCATGGAACCCAGTGTGTGGCGGCTGTGAAAAAGGAAAAAATCTATGTTAGGTATAATTAGAAAGGAACTGAAAACTGGTTGGCTGCTTGTGAACATAATGCTGGACTAGATGGACACTTGGTCTGATTCAGCAGGGCTGATATTCTTATGTAGATCTCACGCGTCATGAAATAGCTCACAGAGGGGAGAAAACATAAATTCTTGGAATCACAATTTAGCCTGTATTTCAGTTTAGAAAACCCACTTATTCGGTGCACTGTATACATGAATGCAGATGTGGAGCCATTGTTATGTGCTGAAGCTAAAACAACAAAGAAATATCAACATCGTTAATTTTTTTCTCTTACATTAGTACAAAGTGAGAAATACTGACCTAGATACCACCATCCTAGAATGCAGGGCTGGATAGATTTTCTCAGTTAAGTGTTCCTGAGTTGCAAATCTATTTAACAAATACTTTATTTTTGGAAAGATTAAGAAGAAAAATACATTTCCGTGTTGAATACAAATGTGCTATTAGCAAAACCAAGACAATAATTCATACATATACATACAGTGGTGAGAAAGTTTTTGATCCCTAAAGATAATTACGGAAATTCCATAGTGTTACCATGATAGCCTTTGTGAATCAAAACCAGTCCTCTACATATCCAATAGGGTATATATTAACCAATTCCGTATCTTGTGAAATAAAATGATGTATAAATTAGGCAAACAATGAGTACCTAAGAGTCAGGCTATGTGCAAAAGTAAGTGAACCCCTGGTTGCATCAGCTCAGTTAAAGGGAATAATTACAATCGGGTGTTTAAGTAATTAGGTGGATCTTCAGGGATGGGTTTGGGAGGCCCTGCCCTATAAAAGGATCAGAAACTTTGTGAGTTTGTTCTTCACCATACGGTTGGGTGGAAACACATCATGTCACAGTCAAAAGACATTTCTGAGGACCTCAGAAAAGCAGGTATTTCTGCTCATCAGTCCAGAAAAGGTTAGAAAACCATTTCTAAGGATTTGGGGCTCCACCAATCCACTGTCAAACAGATAGTCTACAAATGGAGAAGGTTCAAGACCACAGTCACCCTACCCAAGAGTAGTTGTCCTACCAAAATCCAAGAACAAACTGATGCATCATCCAGGAAGTCAAAAAGAACCCCAGAGTGGCATCTAAGGATCTGCAGGCCACTCTTGCCTTGGCTAATGTGAGTGTTCATGACTCAATGATCACAATAAGACTGAACAAGAATGGTGTTCATGGGAGGGTAGCCAAGAGGAAACCACTGCTCTCTAAAAAGAACTTTGCTGCCTCTCTGAAGTTCACTAAAGGTACAGAAAAAGGCAACCAAAACAAATTAGGGTTGCAGGAACTCCCCTAGCAGGAAAGATTACAACATTTGGGGCTCTTGAGCTTAGAAAAAAGGCAAATAAGTGGGGGACATGATAGAGGTGCATACAATTATACAGAGGGGAGAGGGAGATGGAGAAGGTTTTCTCCCTCTCTTAATAGTTGAACCTGGGTTCTCTGATTTTTTGTGGTTTATTGTATCAGTCCCACCTAGTCATGTGGCACTGGTGAATTTGGTTGGTGTGGCTTACTCAGAAGTTGGCATTCCTGGAATTGCTTTTGTTCCATATGGCTTTGGGTGTTTAGGGGTAAATAAAAGAATAATATTGGAAGGGTTTCAGAGCTAACAAATTGTTCTGAAGTGTCTGTAACACATCCCTCTCTTTTTTATACTCTCTCTCTCTCTCTCTCTCTCTCTC
This sequence comes from Heloderma suspectum, assembly GCF_057233095.1. NCBI lineage: Eukaryota > Metazoa > Chordata > Lepidosauria > Squamata > Helodermatidae > Heloderma > Heloderma suspectum. The sequence continues at coordinate 436,008,004 of NC_139458.1, forward strand.
TATATATATATATATATATATATATGGCCCAATTCCAACATGTTCCGTTACAGCTTTTACAAGCTCTCCATAAAAACCAGGGCTGCAACCCTATGCAATCCTTCCCCACCCTGGTGCTCTCTGTATGTTTTGGCCTGCTCTAAAGTGAAAGTAAAGGTCTGCCACCAAACAGACACCCACAGTACACCAGCCCACCCCCATCCCTGCCAGCACTGGAGGCGCCAAAATGCCCTGGGCTGCAACACCTGATCATGGATCATTGGCTCTGCTTGTGGAGATCCCAAGAAAGGATCTTGCTGCTTGACCCTCCAAGGGTTAAATGAACAGACCTGGATCCCTAGAGAGGAAGACAATTTGGGTGGGGGCAGTGGGCTGTCTCTTTCCTCCCCCCCCCCCAGTCCCTCCATCCTCTCTTACCTTTTCCATCCAGGGGACTTTGGTATTTCCCGAGTGCCTCCCTCCCTCCTGAGATCAGGTAAGTCCGCCTTGTGCATTTGAGTGGGGGGAGTCAGAAGGAATGCATGAAAAATTCTCCCAATAGAAAGATCTAAAGAGTGGATCTCTTTACTACAGGAATCTGTATTGGGACTTGCTTTTTAACTTGTTCATAAATGAACTGGAATTACGAGTGAGCTGATGACACCAAATTATTTAGAGTGGCTTGGACAAAGTGATTGAGAAGATCTCCAAACTGGATCTCTCCAAACTGGGAGAATGGGTATCAAAATAGCAAGTGTGGTTCAATATAAGCAAGGGTAAAGTGATGCAGGTTGGGGTGAAAACTCCCAACTACATATATATGCTGATGGGGCCTGAGCTTGTGGTGACTGACCAATGTAAGAACATAAGAAGAGCCCTACTGGATCAGACCAAGGTTCCATCCGGTCCAGCATTCTGTTCACACAGTGGCCAACCAGCTGTCGACCAGGAACCCACAAGCAGGGCATGAGCGCAATAGCAGCCTCCCACCCATGTTCCCCAGCAACTGGTGTACATAGGCTCACTGCCTCTGGGACTGGAGGTAGCACATAGCTATCAGGACTAGTAGCCATTGATAGCCTTCTCCAGGAATTCGTCCAACCCCCTTTTAAAGCCATCCAAATTGGTGGCCATCACTATCTTGTGGGATCTAACACGGAGTGTCGGAGTGAAATCCAATCTCCTTCCTTCAGAGAGTCAGTTGTACTTTCAGGAATGGTTCCCTTAGGACAGGGGTGCAAAACCTGAGGACTGCGGGTTGGCCTGGCCCTTTGGGGTTCCCTGAAGGCCATGCACCTTCCCCAGACTATTGGGGGTTTCCCAACTGTGTGAATTCCCCCCACATTCTAAAAGGTATAAATGCCTCCCCTAAGGCTTTGTGACTGGCAGTAAGAGCTGAAAGCTAAACTTTGCTGGAATTGGGGGTATTTTGGCCATGCCCCATTTTGCCCACCCACCTCTGGAATGCACCCCCTGAGAGCTTCGATCTTCGAGCTGAAGGAGGTTCAACACCCCTGCCTTAGAAGACCCGAACCAAAACACCAATATGGCTTTTTCAAGATTGAGTCTTCAGCAAAGATGCTAGATTTCTGGGGTCTCCTGTTGTGCTCTTCTTTCCTAAGGGAAAGATGGTCCCCAAGATTTTAGTTCTCAATCCTCGCACCACATTTTCTGTGTGTAGTAGATAATAATAGTAATGATGAAGTTTCTTCCCATTTATACAACGCTTTCCTTGAGTGCTTGAAACCCTTCACGTTGCACCAGCAATCCTCACAACCCTGTTGTTGCTGCCCCCATATTTCAGGTGGGCTGGTCACGGGATGCTGAGAGAGAGCATCTTGCCCCAGGCCATCCAGTGAGGTGCCGTTTGAACCACAGATTTCCCGACTCGCATCTCGTATCTTAACCATTACACTGCTCAGGTCTATGGCAATATTAGGAGAGCCCTGGTGGGTTAGACCAAAGGTCCATCTTCTTGAATACTCATGTTTCCAATGGTGGTGAGCCAGATGCCTTTGGGACGTCTCTTAAGTCTGGCACAAAGTGTTAGTCCCAGGCACAGGTATACAGAGGTACACCGTCATATCATGGAGGTTCCATTAAGTTTATTTATTTATTCATGTCAGAAGCATCACAATTAAAAAACATACTATAACACATAACATTTAAAATATAAAATGTAGAAGTTAGAAATTAGACAAATCTTGCCCCCAAACTAGCAACATTAATTGCGTTCTGTTGCGCTGTCATAAGGTCCTCATGTGTACATTGGTCAGGGCAAGTATACATCTGTGTTGTTATCTGCAAGTCTCCACAGTCGCAAAGGGCAGAGATCACCGGATAACCCCATTTATTCAGAGCGTCTCTAGATCTTGTTACACCCGTGCGCAGTCTATTCAACGATTTCCACACTTCCCAGCTCTCATCGGAACCGGGTGCCGGCTCCTCTGCTGGTTCCCTCCAGTGTTGATTCTTTGTAGCTTTCCATAAGTCCATTCTACTTTTGAATTCATCGAAGTCTTCCGTCTATCTGAGGAAGCTTTTCCTGGAATTTAATCTCTGAGGAGCTGGTTGTAGGCTGTAAAGAGGGTGTTGTTTGGATATTGAGGATTTAAGCCTCTCTTTGTATGCTGCTGCTTCTCTACGAACAGCAGGCGAGGCAATGCCAACTATATGGTAGATCTTATCTAGAGAAGTAGGTTTAGACATCCAGTAATGATTCTACTTGTTTCATTCAAAGAAACATCAACTTGCCCAGCATGTGCTGATTTATACCAAACTGGGCAGGCATATTCGCCGGCCAAGTGGCAAAGGGCTAATGCTGTAACCTTAAGAACCCTTGGTTTATCAACCCAAGTAGGGCTTGTCAATTTCCTAACAATGTTATTCCTTCCGCTGACCTTGAGTTTAGTGTTAATACAATGCTGTTTATATGTTAAGGCCCAATCCAAAGTAACCCCTAAATATTTAGGGTTAGGGCAATGCTCCAATAACACTCCTTTCCATGTAATTTGCAGCTTCGTAGCAGCCTGCTTATTGCGCAGATGGAAGGCACATGCCTGAGTTTTTGCTGGATTTCGCCTTAGCTGGTTTTCACAGTAATATCGATCCACCTCTTCCAGAGCTTTGGTTAATCATTGTTCTACCTCCTCGAATGTTTTTCCTTGTGTGGCCGTTGCTCATATAGCCTTGATTATGCAAATCCCAGCCCGAACAACTGCTCTTCAGGTTACAGACTTAATCAACATCCATCAACATGGATTGCTTCAAACATTGAAGCTTTGGGAAGGAAACTCAAGAACTTTGGGGCCCAGATAGTTTTCTCATCCATCCTTCCAGTAGTTAGAAGAGGGATAGGAAGGGAACGAAAAATACTCCGCGTGAATGACTGGCTATGAAGGTGGTGCCGGCAAGAGAGATTTGGATTCTGGGACCACGGGCTATACTTCCTGGAAGATGGGCTGTTGGCAAGGGATGGGTTGCACTTCACAAAGGATGGGAAGAATGTGTTTGGCCACAGCATGAAGAACTTCATCAGGAGGGCTTTAAACTGAATCCTACGGGGAAGGGAGATGTAATGTTGGGGATAACAATGGATGTAGGCTCATGCACTGCAATGGAGAGAACAGCTCTAATAGCGCCCAATAATAGTCTTCAGACACATGTAGGAAGAAAGCCAGACTATGAAGCACATGGTCTTCGATGTCTATATACTAATGCCCAGAGTACGGGAAACAAACAGAACGAACTTGAACTCTTAATACAGGAGGGAAATTATGACCTGATAGGTATAACTGAGACTTGGTGGGATGACTCTCATGACTGGAATACAGCAATTGAAGGATATAACTTGTTCAAAAAGAACAGGAGGAACAGAAAGGGAGGTGGGGTTGCACTGTATGTGAAAAATACGTATCACCGCACAGAAATACAGGAGGATGAGCTTGGTAGCCCCATCGAGAGCATCTGGATCAAAATAAATGGAGCAAAGAAGAAAAGGAACCTGGTGGTCGGAGTCTACTACCTGCCACCCAATCAAGGAGAAAACGATGATGAAACTTTTGAAAAGCAAATAGCCAATGTTTTAAGGAAGCATGATGTAGTAGTAATGGAGGGCTTCAATTTCCCCGATATTTGTTGGGAGACAAATTCTGCACAACATGGCCCCTCCAGGACATTCCTGACTTGTTTGTGGCGGATAACTTCCTCCTACAGAAAGTAGAGGAAGGAACTAGAGGATCGGCTATCCTTGACTTGATCCTAACCAACAGAGATGACTGAGTCGATCAAGTAGCAGATACAGGAACTCTGGGGGAAAGCGACCATGTTGCACTTGAGTTCTTGGTTCTAAGGGAAGCAAAAGCCAAGTGTAGTCAAACACGTACCCTGGATTTTAGGAAAGCTGATTTTAATAAACTCAGGTCAATGATCAGGAAGGACCCATGGCAAGCGACTTTAACGAGAAAAGGAGTCCATGGGTGGGAGCTTTTAAAAAAGGAAATTCTCACGGCACAAGTACAAACAATTCCAACAAGATAAAAGGCAGAAGACAACAGAAGAAGCCAATGTGGCTTCACAAAAACTGAGAGATGACCTGAAAACAAAAAAGGACACATATAGGAAGTGGAAAGAAGGCCAAGTAACAAAGGAAGAGTACAGGCAGGTAGCACAGAATTGCAGGGATGGCGACAGGAAGACTGAGAATGAGCTGAGGTTAGCAAGGGATGCTAAAAACAACAAAAAGGCTTTCTTCAGCTACGTGCATAGTAAAAGGCAGAGGAAAGAAATGGTGGTTCAGCTATTAAATAAGGATGGCAAAATGATAACAGATGACAAAGAAAAGGCAGAGGTGCTCAATTCCTACTTTGGCTCAGCCTTCTCCCAAAAGAGGGTCTATGACCCCCCTGGCAAAGGAGAAGTACAGGCTGAAGGGGCAGGATTGCAGCTTGAGATCAATGGTCAAGGAACACCTAATTACTTTGAATGAGTTCAAATCTCCAGGGCCAGATGAAATGCACCCTAGATTAATAAAGGAACTGGCAGAAGAACTCTCAGAACCGCTGTCTATTCTCTTTGAGAAATCATGGCGGACAGGTGAAGTGCCAGATGACTGGAGGAGGGCGAATGTTGTCCCTATCTTCAAAAAGGGTAAAAAGGAGGAACCCGGGAACTACAGACCAGTCAGCCTGACATCAGCCCCTGGGAAAATTCTGGAGCAGATGATAAAGCAATCCATCTGTAAGCACCTTGAAAACAATGATTACTTGAAGCCAACATAGATTTGTCAAGAACAAATTCTGCCAGGCGAATCTGATCTCATTTTTTGATCAAGCCACCTCCCTTGTGGACCATGGGAATGCTGTAGACATCATATACCTTGACTTCAGCAAAGCTTTCGACAAAGTGCCCCATGATATCCTGATGAGCAAACTAGCTCAAAGTGGGCTAGATGAAACAACGATCCGGTGGATCCACAGTTGGCTACAGAATCGGACTCAAAGAGTGCTTATCAATGGGACCTTCTCAAGCTGGGGAGAGGTAACGAGTGGGGTACCGCAGGGCTCAGTCCTGGGCCCAGTGCTCTTCCACATTTTTATTAATGACTTGGAGGAGGAGGTGCAGGGAATGCTGATCACATTTTCAGATGACACAAAATTGGGCGGGATAACTAATACTTTGGAAGACAGAAACAAAATTCAAAGTGATCTTGACAGGCTGGAGCGCTGGGCAGAAAACAACAGAATGACATTTAATAGGGATAAATGCCAAGTTCTGCACCTAGGAAAAAGAAACCAAATGCACAGTTACAAGATGGAGGATATGTGGCTCAACAACACTACAGGCAATAAAGATCTTGGAATTGTTGTCGATCATAAGCTGAATATGAGCCAACAATGTGATGTGGCTGCAAAAAAGGCAAATGCTATTTTGGGCTGCATTAATAGAAGCATTGCTTCCAAGTCCCGGGAAGTACTAGTTCCCCTCTACTCAGCACTGGTTAGGCCTCATCTGGAGTACTGTGTCCAGTTCTGGGAGCCACACTTTAAGAAGGATGAAGACCAACTGGAGAGGGTTCAGAGGAGGGCAATGAAGATGATCAGGGGACTGGAAACAAAGCCCTATGAGGAGAGACTGAAAGAACTGGGCATGTTCAACCTTGAGAAGAAAAGACTGAGGGGAGATAGGGTAGCGCTCTTCAAGTCCTTGAAAGGTTGTCACAGAGAGGAAGGCCAGGATCTCTTCTCCATCATCCCAGAGTGCAGGACACGAAAGAATGGGCTCAAGTTACAGGAAGCCAGAGTCCGGCTGAACATCAGGAACAACTTCCTGACTGTTCGATCAAAACGACAATGGAACCCATGACCTAGGGAGGTAGTGGGCTCTCCCACACTGGAGGCATTCAAGACGGGGTGGACAGTCATCTGTCAGGGATGCTCTGACTTGGATTCCTGCATTGAGCAGTGGGTTGGACTCGGTGGCCTTGTAGGCCCCTTCCAACCCTGCTATTCTGTGATTCTATAACACACAGCTAAATTCTCTAGTCAGCTTTGCACAATACTAATTAGACTACAAGGAGTTTCCTTTGTTGAATGCTCTAGGCTAGAACATTGATATGAAATTGGCACCCACCAGCAGTAGGAAAACCAGAGTGGCTGTTCTAGACCCACCCTCAGGGAGGGTCTTCCCCCAGGGACTTCTTTTGGGTGGCCAACCTTTTAGACTGCTTCACTTCCCAAAGTTGCTCCTCCCCCTTGGGTCTGTCACTCCCAACTCCTTCCCCACCGTAAGATCTGGCATTCCCATGGTGGGAGAGGTCTGTGCCTGGTTTGTCCCGTCTGATTAGCTGGCATCTGGAAAGACCCCTCTCTGCCACTGTCTCTCTGCTCTGTCTCCTGTGGCCTTGGTAGCTCCCCCCACTTCACCCTCTTCCTCGTCGGACTCCGACTCTGTTCCTGCACCTTCGCTGGGTGCTTCTGCAGAGATGTGAGGCCCAATCCTTACAGTAACCTGAGGGTTGAGGTGAGGATAAAATGGGGAGGAGGAGGACCATGCGTGTCGCCTTTGGCTCCTGGGAGGAATGGCGGGATATAAATATGATAAATAAATAAATAAATAAATAAATAAATAAATAAATAATGCATTGAAGCCATAAAACGGATTGCCAATGAAATAAAAAGGAGTGCTTCCTTCAGAGCACATACCTCACCAATCGTCAAATAATTCACACAGGGGAGAAACCATATCAGTGCTTGGTGTGAGGAAGGGGCTTCAGACAGAGTACAGACCTCACTTCTCATCGAAGAATTCACACAGAGGAGAAACAGTATAAATGGATGGAATATGGGAAGAGTTACAGTTAGAAAACAGATTTCACTTCCCATCAAGTAGCTCACAGACGGAATAAACCATAGAAATGCTTGGAATGTGGAAGGAGATTCAGTTTGAAGAGAAATCTAATCTCATCATAGAATACACGCAGGGGAGAACCCATATGTTTGGAATGGGGAAAGCTTCAATCAGAAGGGACAGCTCACTTTTCATAAAAAAAAAACACTTGGGAAAAACATTTATTTATTTATTTATTTATTTATTTATTTATTTATTACATTTCTATATCGCCCCATAACCAAAGCTTTCTGGGCGGTTTACAGAAGTAAACACAGATAAGAAGGCATTATCTGTGAATCTGCAACATGCCTTCAGTCCAGATGATGAGATGAGTTAGTCTACAATTTTTTTATCTCTATGCCTTGAACATTAAAAAACATACCAAGGGACTCCCCTGAGTATGTAGAAACTGCTATCGTATTTTTGAGTGCCCCATTTTGCTTCCAAACTGATCGGCACTCAACCATCTGAGTTCACAGAGGAATGATACTAAAGAACCAGACGTTTGTTGGAAGCTCCCACTACAGCTATATAATTTGCTTAACAGGGAAGTGGCTTTTCAGTCTAAAGCAACAAAGTTTGCTATTAGAGGGACCTGCAGCAACGTTGCAGTTTATCCTCACCTTTTAGCTCGGTTGGGTAACCTATTGCCTCCAGCCGTTGGGCTCCAATTCCCATCGGTCCTGGCCAACATGGCAAGTGGTTAGAGGTGGTGGAAGTTGTAATCCAATAACATGGAAAGAGCTTTAATCAAAGTACACACCTCACTAAATATCAACGATTTTACAAACTTGAGAAACCATATTAATGGCTTGGACCATGAAAAGAGCTTCCATTTGAAGAAACACTTCCTTACCATCAAAAGCTCACACTCAGGAGAAGCCACATAAATGTTTGGAATGTGGAAAGAGCTTCTTTGAGAAAACATATCTCATGAAACCATCCAGAGAGGCCACCCAGCTGTGAGCCCTGCAGGACCGGGACCCTGCTTCTCTGCCTGGCTCTTTCCCCCTTGCCTGGGAGGGCAGGGCCCCCACCTGGCTCCAGCTGTAAAGGCTGCCTACAGCTGGAAGTGCCAGGAACCATGTAGCTGTGAGTGATTCAGGACCTGGACCCTGTTCCTTTGTCTGGCTTTCTGGTGGCCTGATATGTGCCTGGGAGGGAGGATATTGGGCCAATTGGGGGAACCTGAGGGGGGGCCAATCAGTGTAGTGACAGGTAGAAGGATATATGGAGTTGTGAGGAGGACTCGCCAGGTAAGGGGAACGTGGCTCAGGCAGTTAATCATCGTGCTGTGTTTCAGTCCTTCCTGCACCCGCAGGTTTGGTGGCTGCCCTATCAGCTTGCCTTCCGGTCTCCGGATGCTGCTTTTAAAAGCCAGATCGGTTCAGAATGAGGCCCCCCTTATCCATGACTTCAGAGTGGATGAGGTGGCCGATCTGGCATGTATAACTGAGACCTGGGTGGGTGAGCAGGGAGGAGTCAGTCTCCCCTGAGCTCTGCCCATGAGGGTACTTGGTCCAGCATCAGGGAAGGCTTGTAGGCCAGGGAGGGGGCGTTGCTGTGGTCTATAGGAATTCCATCTCCCTCTGCAGGCCCCCTGTCCATGTGATTACCGGTCTGGAGTGTTTGCACCTTGTGTTGGGTCAGCGGGACAGATTAGGGATTCTGTTGGTGTACTGCCCACCCCGCTGCTCAACAGCTGCCCTAGGTGAGCTGAGGGAGGTGGTCTCGGGTGTGCCGCTGAGATCCCCCGAACTGTTGGTTCTGGGGGATGTCAACATTCACACTGAGGGCACCTTGTTGGGGGCAGCTCAGGATTTCATGGCCTCCATGACAGCCATGAGACAGTCCCAACATGTCATCGGCCTGACGCATGTAGCGTAGCACACTCTAGACTTGATTTTCTCAACTGGACATGGAGATGGTGATCTGAAGGTGGGGGACTTTGTATCAGTCCCTTTGTCATGGTCAGATCGCTGCCTGCTGAGGTTTAGACTTACAGCAGCGTTTCCCCTCTGCAGGGGTGGGGGACCTATTAAGATGGTCCGCCCCTGGAGGCTAATGGTTCTGGATGGTTTCCAGAGGGCTCGGGGGGGGGGGGGTCCGCCTGATATGGCTGGCGCTCCTGTCGAAGCCCTGGTTGATCTGTGGAATGCAGAAATGACCCAGGCAGTTGCCATGATCGCTCCTGTGCGCCCTCTTCAGAGAAGAGCTCATACGGCTCTGTGGTATACCCTGGAGCTGAGAGTGATGAAAGAAAATAGGTGATGGCTTGAGTGCAGGTGCAGAAAAACTCCTAGTGGATGCAGTCGAACCCTGGTGCGTGCCTATGGCCAGGCATATTCAAAGGCAGTGAGAGTGGCAAGGAAAAAGTATTTCACTGCCTCTATTCAATCATCTATATGCTGCCCAGCGGAGCTTTTTAGGGTTGTCCAGGGCCTTTTACATTCTGGCCTTAAGGACACTATGGAACAATCTGAGGCCCGCTGTAATGCGCTGGCTAGGCACTTCCAGAATAAAATCTCTTGCATCCGTTGGGACTTAGACTCCAGTATTACTACAGGTGAATCTGGTGAGGTATCCAGAGCACAGCCCTGTCCAGTTTTCTTGGATAAGTTTCAGTTGGTACAGCTTGAGGACGTGGACAAGATGCTTGGACTGGTTTGTACAACTACTTCCATATTGGATCCTTCCCCTTGGCCAATAAAAATTAGCAGGGAAGGATAGCAGGCTGGGCTAGGGAGGGGATTAGTGCCTCATTATGAGAGGGAGTGGTCCCAGGCCACCTGAAAGAGGCAGTGGTGAGACCACTCCTGAAGAAATCCTCCCTAGACCCAGAAAACCTTAATAATTGTAGGCTGGTTGCAAATGTTCCATTCCTGGGCAAGGTCCTTGAGCGAGTGGTTGCCAACCTGCTCCAGGCACTCTTGGATGAGACCGATTATCTGGATCCATTTCAGTTGGGGTTCAGGCCAGGTTTTGGCAAAGAAACAGCCTTGGTTGCCCTGTATGATGACCTATGTCAGGAGAAAGACGGGGGGAATGTGATCCTGTTGATTCTCCTTGATGTCTCGGCGACTTTCGATACCATCGACCATGGTATCCTTCTGGGACGTCTCTCTGAGCTGGGAGTGGGAGGAACTGCATTGCAGTGGTTTCGATCCTACTTGGAGGGTCGGCTCCAGAAGGTGGTGCTTGGGGAACACTGCTTGGCCCCGTGGATTCTCCAATATGGGGTTACACAGGGGTCAATTTTGTCCCCCATGCTGTTCAGTTGAGTGCAGTCATCTGGAGTTTCAGAGTGTGTTGTCATCAGTATGCTGATGACACGCAGCTCTATTTCTCCTTTTCATCTTCTTCAGGTGAGGCTGTGGATGTGCTGAATTGGTGCCTGTCTGCAACAATGGACTGGATGAGGGCTAATAAACTGAAGCTCAATCCAGACAAGACTGTGATGCTGTTGGTGGGTGGTTCTGCTGACCGGATGGAGGGTGCTCAACCTGTTCTGGATGGGGCTGCACTCCCCCTGAAGGAGCAGGTCCACAGCTTGGCGGTTCTCCTGGAGCCATCTTTCTCACTTGAGCCTCAGGTGGCCTCCGTGGCACCGAGTGCTTTCTACCAACTTTGGCTGGTGGCCCAGCTGTGCCCCTATCTGGAAGGGATAACCTGGCTTCTGTTGTCTATGCTCTGGTGACCTCCAGGTTAGATTACTGCAATGCACTCTACATGGGGCTGCCTTTGAAGATGGTTCAGAAGCTGCAGCTTGTGCAAAATGCAGCGGCCAGATTGTTAACCAGGACCAGAAGGTTCAAACATATAAGACCAACTCTGGCCTGCTTGTACTGGCTGCCTATATGCTTCCGAGCTCAATTCAAGGCACTGGTTTTAACTTGTAAAGCCCTACACAGCTTGGAACCGCAATACCTGATGGCATGCCTTCCCGAAATGAACCTACCCATACACTACATTCAGAATTTTAGGCCCTCCTCCGAGAGCCTTCCTCCAAGGGAAGCTTGGAAGGCAGCAATGAGGGAGAGGGCCTTCTCAGTGGTGGCCCCCCATCTGTGGAACAAGCTCCCTGATGAGGTCCACCTGGTGCCAACATTATTATCTTTTTGGTGCCAGGTTAAGACCTACTTCTTTTTCCAGGCATCTGGCAGCTCATGGTGAGTTTTAACCGGTCCTGGATGTGTCTTTAGTTATGTCAGATAGTTCAATGTTGTTTTCAATTATATGTTTGTATATATTGTTGGTGTGCTTTTATGTGCTTTTTTTGTAAATGGCTTTTAAACTTTTTATATTGTATTTAATGTTTTAACTTTTGTAAACCACCCGGAGAGCTTCGGCTATGGGGTGGTATAGAAATGCAATTCGTCATCATCATCAAATAATTTACATTGGTGAAAACCTGTGGAAAGGCTTCCAGTGTGAAAATAGGTTCAGTAGAAAGACAACCCTTGCTTTTCATCAAAGAACTCACAGAGGGGAGAAACTGTAGAAATGCTTGGGGTGTGGAGAATGTTTCAGTCACAAGACAGATCTCACTTCCCATTATGTAGTTCACGCAGAGGAGAAACCACAGAAATGCTTGGTATGTGGCTCAATTTAATCCATATTTCATGTTGGAGAACCCACTTACAAGATGTACTGAGACCCTCTTGCCCAAGGGTCCACTAAATTTCAGTGCTGCCATTGGGTGTGATAATCATATTTTGGGGAGTCATTCAATGACGCTGAATGGTGGGAGATTCAAGACAGCCAAAAGGAAGTAATTCCTCATACATCCTAACTATTGAATTCACTACCACACAGTGTGGTAATGGCTACCTACTTAGATGGCTTAAAAGGGGCATTAGACAAATTCATGGAGGATAAGACTATCAATAGCAACTGCTTAGTTTCAAAGTTTTTAATACCTTGAAGTTCTCCAGACTTTAAAATTCTAAATTCAATTTCAACCTAAAAAAATTTTGGTTGATGCTTTGGGGTTTTAGTGGATGACAATTAAAAAAAAGTGTAGTCCTTGTTGTTGGTGTTCAAATGCAGTTATTTGTGTGTGTGGGGGGGGGAGGCTGCCTTTTGTTAACTGTTTATTTCCCATGCTATGGTACATGGGGCAGCAACAGAAAGCAGCCACAAGTTTATTTTATTTTATGTATTTATTTCATTTCTATACCACCCAATAGCCATTTCAGAATTTCAAAATGGTGGTATGAAAGCTTGATGTACTGATTCGGAATCAGATGTGACAGCAGATATTTCGGTTGGGCTTGAGGGAAAGTAAGTTGCCTTTGTAGTTCTCATGGGTTTTACGTGGAGCAAGCAGTGCTTAACTTTCACAAAGGCGTCCAGTTCAGGGGCGGATTAATCATAATTCTAGGTAAGTACATAAGAAGAGTCATGTTGGATCACACCAAGGATCTATCTAGTCCAGCATTCTGTTCACACAGTGACTAACTAGCTGCCTTCCACCAATTTATGCAGACAGACATTAAACTAACTAGTCTGTAATTTCCCTGATCCCCCCCAGATCCTTTAAAAAAAATTTATGTTATGTTGGCCACTTTCCACTCCTCTGGTATAGAGGCTGATCTTTGGAACATGTTATATATTTTGCTTAGAAGATCACCAATTTCACATTTTGAGTTCTTGAAGCACCCTAGGATGGATACCATCTGGGCCTGTTGATGTATTAGCTTTCAATTTGTCAATAGGTGTAGAAATTCATTTCTTATCACCAGCATTTGCCTCCGTTCCTCAAACTCTTCTGATGTATTTAAATAGTTTATTGTTTTCCCTGCTGCTGCTAGCAATATGCTCTTGGAAAGCTTGTTTTTGCATGTCTTATGTTTGTCTTGCATTTTCTTTGTGCAAGTTTGTGTTCCTTTATGTTCTTCTGTTTGGGCAAGACTTCCATTTTCTGATGGAAGCTTCTTTCCTCTGTAGCTTCCTTCAGATTGTTCATTAAGCATTCTTCCAACCTCTCAGGACTTGGTGCTACCTCTCCTAACCTGTAGTATTCATTTTAGCTGAGCTTCTGTTTTTGTGGTTTTGAATAACCTCCAAGGTTTTTGGAGAGATTTACCCCACGACTTCCCCTTTCAACTTGCTTTTTACCAGTTCCCTCATTTTAGCAACATTTCCTCTTTTGAAGTCAAATGTGATAGTTTAGGACTTCCTTGGCAATTTTCGATTTCAGTATAAATTAAATTTGATAGCACTGTGGTCACTGTTTCCAACTGGTTTGCCAATACTCACATCTTGCACTAGATTCTGCGCAGCACCACTTAGGATTAAGTCCAGGGCCATCTCCCCTCTGGTCAGTTCCATGACCAACTGTTCTAGGGAACAGTCATTTAGGGCATCGAGAAATTGTGATTATTTTATTTTGGGGTTTTGTTTAATAATGAAGTTATTTACTAGGAGAGGGTGAGGAAGATTTTACTCTCCTGGTCTCCCCACCCTGTTCCTAAGCTTCCTTGGGTGCTTAACGTGTGTGTGTGTGTGTGCGCGTGCGCGTGCTTAACTTATTTTCACCTTGACGCTTTGCCACTGGGGCTGAGACGCTTTGTCACTGACAAATGTGTGGACACCTTAATTTGGGAGAGTGATGGAAAGGGTTCAAAAGCAGATGAATGTGCTTATATCATCAAGTGGTGTTGAGCTAGGGTGGCCCAGTAAATGGAAGACTGGGTTTATGCCTGTGACATTCTTGGGTTCAACACCCACCGGAGCCCTAGATTCACTGAGTGGCTCGACACAAGTCATAATCATTGGCTGCCCCACATCCCACAGCTTTATTTGCATTAACTTCCTTTGCCTTCCAGGTGCTGCCCATTTTCCATGCCTGGGTTTTCCCCCAAAAATATGGTGGGAAGAGAGATAAGCACATAACACATGACAGGTGGCCCTCCTGATGTTCCTGCAGTGTATGTGCACCCTTTCCTTCCTATTCTGGAGCTGAATTAAAGCAACAAGAACATCTGGAGTCCAGCTCAGCCAGTGAGTGCTCCAGTTACCTTGTGGCTAGGCCTGCCTTTGTGCAGGAATGCTTTGTGGGGTGGACATCCTCATCTTCCATTAAAATAAACTTTGCTGGAGAAGCTACCTGCAGTGGCCACTGGGTGCTGCTGTAGGCCCACATGTACACACATGTTCCTTCCTGAAAAGAAGATCCTCAGGATTGTATTCTCTTAGTTTTCAAAGCTGGTCTTTTCTAAATGCTTGCTTCTCATTTCTTACTCCACCCCGGCTGGGGCTGTCTCGCATGAAGCAGGGTGAGGTGCCCACATCAGGTGGTGGAGCAGGAACAGCAGTGAATTGCATCGCTTCCCCACCCAGAGGGCTTACCACTGCTGCTGCCACACCACCTCCAGCGGGTGCTCTGGAGAGCCCCGCCAGCCGCTCTCCCGCAGCGGCATTTGCCACAGGGAATGATCGGCTAGTGGGGCTCTCTGGAACAGCCACCCACACTCTGTTTTCCTTGTCGCACATGTGCTCATGCCATGCCCCCCTTCCCTCTGCTGCTGCATCGACTCTGTGGAGAGCCACACAGCCAGAAGAAGCAGCTCATGAGAGCTCTCCAGCTGTTTCTTCTCTCCATGACAGTGGCAAAGTGAAAGGGAAGGGGGCGCATGATGCGGCGGCAAGAGGTGTGATGCGGTGGTGCATGTTCTCTCCCACCTCAGGCAGTGAGAGACCTTGTGCCACGGCTGATATCCCAACAGTCATGCACAGTCCCACCCACCCACCCAATCGACACCACAAACTATGACTTAGCAGGCAGCCAGGCTCCTCCCTTTAAAGTGGCAAATTTGGCAAAATTCAACACATAGTTTATGGAACTGATATATAAAATGCAGTTGGTATGGTCTGTGGCATTGCTGGAGTCTTCCTTTTCCCCTGACCTGTATTTAGTTCTTCAGGTTAAACATACACATAGAGATATGTGAGAATAAATATGCCATGAGAAGTTGGGACCTGTGAAAGATATTGTTGTCTAAGTGGGGTGGGATTGGCCTCACAGCCAACACATAGAAAGACCTATTTCTGTCTCCACCTCCATTCCAGTGTTCCTTTCAAGAGGCAAAGAAGGTGGGCAGGATACTGTGTATGTGTGTGTGTGTGTGTGTGTGTGTTGTGCATGTCTGGATTGGGCTTCCAGAATATACACCACAGCTACATTCCCTAGCAGCAACATGTGTAAAACTCATCCCCCATTGAGTTTGGGATGAGATGCGGGGTGTCACTCTGGCCTTCTGGAACATTTCTCTGACAGGGTGGGGATTTTCTATTGAGGACAGATACTGTTTTCTACCCTGCCCGTTTCAGCACCAGGTGAAAGCCTTTTTATTTTCCCAGTATTTTAGCTTCCTATTCTTTTCGCTCCAGTGCTTTAAATCTGTATTTGAAATCTTTGTATCGCTGCTAGGTTTTATTCCTGTTGTACGGTTATATTGTGGCTTTAAACTTTCATATTTTATATTGTTTTATGCTGCACCTTATGGTTTTAATTTTTCAGAGCTGCCCAGAGAGCTTTGGCTTTTGGGCAGTATAGAAATGAAATAAATAATAAATACCCTCCCATTTAGTCACAGTATTAACCCGCATACAGAGTTACTGCTTATTTATTTCTGGGGAAACATACATCATCAGCGGGCATTCAGTAAATGGTATGTGAGTGAGTGAGTGAGTGTGACAACAAACATCAGTCTGTTTCCTGCCCCCCAGCTGAGCAGAGCAGAGCAAGCTGCTCCAGCTGGTCCAGGGACTACAGAAGCAAGCAAGCTCCCAGAGAGCGAGCGAACAGGGGGAGCGAACAGGGGGAGCGAACAGGAGTTGGCCAGGGGAGTTGCAGTGGTAGAAGAGACAAAGGAGACAAAGGAGACAGAGGCTAAGAGGTACGTGGGCTGCAGGAAGCCCAGGGGGCTGCCCTTTATCCTTCTAGGTGGCTGTGAGCTCACTTCTGAGAGCTCCAACTGAATTGGGTGTGTGTGGCCTGAGTACTCCCAGCAGCTGACTGGGCGGGAAGCTTCAGTCTGTTTCCCGCCTCCCAGCTGAGCAGAGCAGAGCAGAGCAAGCTGCTCCAGCTGGTCCAGGGACTACAGAAGCAAGCAAGCTCCCAGAGAGCGAGCGAACAGGGATGTCAGAGAATTCCACCACGGATCTCAGTGAGGCCGAATGCCAGTGCATTCAGCTCCCCGAAATCTGTGGTGGAACGAAGCCCCCCCCCCGAAAGGCACGCGAAACGGAGCACTTACCTGCTGCCGTCCGCGCTGACTTGCGAATGGCGGCCGCCCTGCAGCCGCCATTCGCTTCCTCATCATAGCTGTGATAGGCTACATAAATAATTATGTAGCCTATCACAGCTAACGCAGGGACGCCATTTGCGTCCCGGCGGAGGCCGTGATAGGCTACATAAATATTTACGTAGCCTATCATTGCAAGCTAAAAAAAAATAAATACAGCGTACGCAAATGGCGGCAGATATGGCGGCCGCGATTTGCGTTCCCTTTTTTCGCTGTTTTAGCCTATGTAAATATTTACGTAAGCTATTATGGTGAAAAAAAAGGGGAACGCAAATAGCGTAGTGGGCGCTATTTGTGTTCCTTTTCCCCCCCGCCGTAATAGCTTACGTAAATATTTACGTAGGCTAAAACAGCAAAAAAAGGGAACGCAAATGGCGGCCGCCGTAGCCACTACCATTTGTGTGCGCTGGTGGTTTTTTTTTGCCTGCAGGCTGCCCAGCGGCTGGATGTCTGGCTGCGGGCGGCCCTGGCCGGCGACTCTGCGGAATCTCCGTGGAGCGGAGCTGGCCGGATTAGGATTTCGGGGGGAGGTGCGGAGCGCCTCCCCCCCACCGCGAATCACCTCGTTGAAAAGGTAAGTGACTTTCGTACATCCCTACGAGCATCCAGAGCAAGTGAACAGGGGGAGCAAATAGGAGTTGGCCAGGCAAGTTCGGCGGGGGAGGTCAAGGGGGAGGCCCCTAACATTTTTTTTTCTTTTTTAACTAACTTTTTTTTTCATTTATTTGTCTTGCAACACACACTTCCACACCAGTGGGACTCTGCTTTTAACCTCTACTGAGTAGAGGAGCAGGCACAGGCTAGTCTAGAACAATCACAAAGCTAGACACAAAAAGGGAAAAGAGGCTATGGAAGGACAAGACTCTCCAGTGGTGGTGACCTGCAAGGTGTGTGCAATGTTTGTTTTCTTGCCTGAGAACAACATTGCCGACACCTGCAACAAGTGCAAGTTGATCACGCTGCTGGAAGAAAAAGTAAGAGGACTGGAGCGGCGACTGTCGACCCTTCGGGGAATCAGAGAACACGAAGCGTTCTTGGACAGAATGGGGGAACTACAGCAGCAAAGGGAAGACCAGAAGCTTGAAGAGCAACAGCAAGATGAGGCAGAAGTGGGAAATGCTGAGGTGAGGAAAAATGGAGTGGAGGATACTCCTTGGAAAAGGGTGACAGTTAGGAGAAGAAGAACTAGACGCCACTCTGCACCAGTGGAAGCAGTGGAGCTGTGGAACCGATTCCAGGTACTTGCGGATGAGACTGGAGGACAGCCTGCAGAGGAAGAATCACAGGGGAACCTGCATGAGAGTGAGCAAGAGGCTAAAGGTCAGTCAAACAGAGGCGATGAAACCCAGGCCTACAAGAAGAAGAAGAAGAGAAGAGTGGTAGTAGTGGGACACTCCTTGCTGCGTGGGATCGTGACCCAAGTATGTCGCGAAGACCCGTGGACTCGCCAGGTATGCTGTCTCCCGGGAGGACGGTTTAGAGACGTGACTGAAAGGTTGCCTGCACTCATAAAGCCCACTGACAGGGATCCCTTCCTTCTCATCCATGTGGGAACAAATGATACCACCAAGCGGAGCTACGAAGAAATCACGTCAGACTTTGAAGCTTTGGGAAAGAAACTCAAGAACTTTGGAGCCCAGATAGTTTTCTCATCCATCCTTCCAGTAGTTAGAAGAGGGATAGAAAGGGAACGAAAAATACTCTGGGTGAATGACTGGCTACGAAGGTGGTGCCAGCAAGAGAGATTTAGATTCTGGGACCACGGGCTATATTTCCTGGAAGATGGGCTGTTGGCAAGGGATGGGTTGCACCTCACAAAGGCTGGGAAGAATGTGTTTGGCCACAGCATGAAGAACTTCATCAGGAGGGCTTTAAACTGAATCCTACGGGGAAGGGAGATGTAATGTTGGGGGTAACAATGGACGTAGGCGCATGCACTGCAACAGAGAGAACAGCTCTGATAGCACCCAATAATAGTCTTCAGACACATGTAGGAAGAAAGCCAGACTATGAAGCACATGGTCTTCGATGTCTATATACTAATGCTCAGAGTATGGGAAACAAACAGAACGAACTTGAACTCTTAATACAAGAGGGAAATTATGACTTGACAGGTATAACTGAGACTTGGTGGGATGACTCTCATGACTGGAATACAGCAATTGAAGGCTATAACTTGTTCAAAAAGAACAGGAGGAACAGAAAGGGAGGTGGGGTTGCACTGTATGTGAAAAATACATATCTCTGCACAGAAATACAGGTGGATGAGCTTGGTAGACCCATCGAGAGCATCTGGATCAAAATAAATGGAGCAAAGAATAAGAGGAACCTGGTGGTCGGAGTCTACTACCAGCCACCCAATCAAGGAGAAGACGAGGATGAAACTTTTGAAAAGCAAATAGCCAATGTTTTAAGGAAGCATGATGTAGTAGTCATGGGGGACTTCAATTTTCCCAATATTTGTTGGTAGACAAATTCTGCAAAACATGGCTCCTCCAGGAAATTCCTGACTTGTGTGGTGGATAACTTCCTCCTACAGAAAGTAGAGGAAGGAACTAGAGGATCGGCTGTCCTTGACTTGATCCTAACCAACAGAGATGACTTAGTGGATCAAGTAGCAGTTACAGGAACTCTGGGGGAAAGCGACCATGTTGTATTTGAGTTCTTGGTTCTAAGGGCAGCAAAAGCCGAGTGTAGTCAAACACGTACCCTGGATTTTAGGAAAGCTGATTTTAATAAACCCAGAACAATGATCAGGAAGGTCCCATGGCAAGCGACGTAACAAGAAAAGGAATCCAAGATGGGTGGGAGCTTTTAAAAAAGGAAATTCTCACGGCACAATTACAAACAATTCCAACAAGAAGAAAAGGTGAAAAACAACAGAAGAAGCCAATGTGGCTTCACAAAAAGCTTAGAGATGACCTAAAAACAAAAAAGGACACATATAGGAAGTGGAAAGAAGGCCAAGTAACAAAGGAAGAGTACAGGCAGGTAGCACAGAATTGCAGGGATGGCGTCAGGAAGGCTAAAGCTGAGAACGAGCTGAGGTTAGTGAGGGATGCTAAAAGCCACAAAAAGGCTTTCTTCAGCTACGTGCGTAGTAAAAGGCAGAGGAAAGACATGGTGGTTCAGCTATTAAATAAGGATGGCAAAATGATAACGATGACAAAGAAAAGGCAGAGGTGCTCAATCCCTACTTTGGCTCAGTCTTGTCCCAAAAGAGGGTCTATGACCCCCCGGCAAAGGCGAAGTGCAGGCTGAAGGGGCAGGATTGCAGCTTGAGATCGATAGGCATATGGTCAAGGAACACCTCATTACTTTGAATGAGTTCAAATCTCCAGGGCCAGATGAACTGCATCCTAGAGTGATAAAGGACCTGGCAGAAGAACTCTCAGAACCGCTGTCTATTCTCTTTGAGAAATCATGGTGGACGGGGGAAGTGCCAGATGACTGGAGGAGGGCGAATGTTGTCCCTATCTTCAAAAAGGGTAAAAAGGAAGAACCTCGGAACTACAGACCAGTCAGTCTGACATCAATCCCTAGGAAAATTCTGGAGCAGATGATAAAGCAATCCATCTGGAAGCACCTTGAAAGCAATGCAGTGATTACTCGAAGCCAACATGGATTTGTCAAGAACAACTCCTGCCAGACGAATATGATCTCATTTTTTGATCAAGCCACCTCCCTTGTGGACCATGGGAATGCTGTAGACATCATATACCTCGACTTCAGCAAAGCTTTCGACAAAGTGCCCCATGATATCCTGATGAGCAAACTAGCTCAAAGTGGGCTAGATGAAACAACGATCCGGTGGATCCACAGTTGGCTACAGAATTGGACTCAAAGAGTGCTTATCAATGGGACCTTCTCAAACTGGGGAGAGGTAACGAGTGGGGTACCGCAGGGCTCAGTCCTGGGCCCAGTGCTCGTCAACATTTTTATTAATGACTTGGAGGAGGAGGTGCAGGGTATGCTGATCACATTTGCAGACGACACCAAATTGGGCGGGATAGCTAATACTTTGGAAGACAGAAACAAAATTCAAATTGATCTTGATAGGCTGGAGCGCTGGGCAGAAAACAACAGAAGGATATTTAATAGGGATAAATGCCAAGTTCTGCACCTAGGAAAAAGAAACCAAATGCACAGTTACAAGATGGGGGATACTTGGCTCAGCAACACTATAGGAGAGAAGGATCTTGGAATTGTTGTTGATCACAAGCTGAATATGAGCCAACAATGTGATGTGGCTGCAAAAAAGGCAAATGCTATTTTGGGTGGCATTGGGGGCGGGGGGGGGGGCTTCTGTGATGACATCTCCAGGGTGGGGCTGGAGGTGTAGCCTCTCCCTGCGCCAGCGATCTGCAGCCGCAGTGTTGTTGAGAAGGGGAGGGGGGTTTAATCCCCTGCTACTGGAGATCACTGGGTTGAGGGTGAGAAGAAAACCTCCCCTGCACCCCAGTGATGCTGCAGCTGGACTGGGGGGAGGGGTTCTGCATGTGCCCCCCCCCCGCCTCCAACCCAACACTGCACGCGGCGCTCGGGGCCCGTGGGCGTTGCGCACCGCTGCACCTCGCACTTACCTGGGAGGAAGGCACGGCGGGGCGGGGAGCGGCCTTTGGGCCCCTGCAGGGGCTGCCCGGGCGCCCCCGTCCCTCCTCCCGGGATCAGGGGAGCCCCCCTTGTGCATCTGGGCGGGTGGGGAGTTGCTGCGGAGGACGGGGGGCGCGGACGCAGACGGAAGACCCTGCCTGGGGGGGCGGGGGCGCCCCGCTGAGCAGCCCCGCCTGCCGAGGCCAGAGGGGCGCGGTGTGCGACCTGCCGGTTTCGGGCGGTTTGGGAGGGTCCGCGGAGGGCCGGCGCGACACGCGCGCCCAGGCCGCCCCTCCGCGGGGCCCTCCGCAGCCCACCCACGGGCAGGCTCGCGGCGCTTCGCTCTTTCCTGCTCCCCGCAAAGCAAGGAGGGCGCTTTGATGGGGGCGGGGGCGGGATTCAGGGCTTAGGCTTCTGTATATCGCCTAGAACCGTTCCGCGCCCCCGCCGCCCCAGCGGGCCCTTGCTCCGCGCTCCGCAGCGCGGCTTCTCCGAGGGCAGCGGGGCTGGGCGCCGATGTCGGTGGGGCCGCGCCTCCCTCCTGGGTCGCCGTCGGAGCTCCAAAGGAGCTGTCCAGGGTGCTGAGCCTGTTCCGAGGGCAGGGTGCTGCGCCTTCGACGGCTGCTTTGGAATTCCGACCGAAGCCCAGAATGGACTCACAGGCCCCCCGAAATCGGAGCCGCCAGCCTCCCCTGCCCGAGGCATCTCTGCACGTGGCGGAGGTGCTCCCAGCTGGTTCCCTGCTGGCCTTGCTGGACCGTCGAAAGCAAAGGAAGCTGGGCTGAAGTGCCCCCCCCGGCCCTCCCCTTGGGGAGAGTGAGCTGTCCCCTCTGGCCGTTGATTTGGAGTGACCTGAAAGTCAGACAACCGAGTATTTGCTGCCTTATTATTGCATTTTACTGCCAGGGATGTGGCGAGGCGCTTGTGGGATTTTCTGCCTCAGGAGCTAAAATGACTAGACCAGACTCGGGTCCCAGGCGCTTTGACTGGAGGGGCGGGCGGGGTGGGGATTCTGCAAAAGCAAAATGTCTTGTGCCAGCCCGAATACAGACCTGCGCAGAGGGGCAGCGACAGAGCAGTCTGCTCAGGAATTGTTGCTGTTGTGATTGCAAGGAAGGGATTTTTTAAGGGGTATGTGGTTACTTTTTATACCTCATGATAACCAGAGATACAGATGCTCCTGAGGAATAATCATGTGGTCCAAAAGACAAGCCCTGGGGTAGGGGAAATTTTCTGTGCAATCACAAATGGTACAGGCTGACACATAACATAAGATTTCTATTTTGGATTGTGCAAAATTGTTCAATGTCTTTGTATGCAAGTGGGTTTTATATTATGTAATTATGTTGTATTTTTAGGGTTTTAATCTTTGTAAACTGCCCAGAGAACTTTGGCTATTGGGTGGTATAGAAATGTAAAGCACAAAATGAAATGAAATTATTATTATTATTGGAGGAAATTAAACAAGAATGAAAAAGAGGTGTTAGAGAAATCCTGGATATAGAAAAAGACACCTCAACAGAGCACAACTGGCAGCTTCCAGTTTCTGCGGGGTGCAAGGTTGTGGTCTCCTCGGAAGTAGGATGCTGTCCTGTGTGAACTTTTTCTCTCTTCCAGGAAGGCAGGTCCTAGCTGTGAGAGTTAGGAATAGAACCCCCATCTGCTGAAGCCATGTGCCTCAGGAAACCCAGGAAAAATGTTAACTGGTATTTAAAATGATTTCGGGCTCAATCCTTTTCAGATAGGCAGCCGCCTCTGTACTCAGAGGCGACCGCCTATCCAATGCAAGGCAGGAGAAGCATGGAGGGGATCATTCCCTCCGCGCTTCTCCTGCCCTGCATTTTTGGCTAGACAGCTGATTGCAGCTGTTTAGCTGCAGGAGGGCAGAGCTGGGGAGGAGGCTGCTGTGTGACACATTGTACAGGCATTTCCACCCTCCCTGCCCTGGAACGCCCTCCAGGAATGCCCCTGTTCGGCCATGAGCATGGAGCACAGGGCTGTTCCGCGAAGCCTTGGGGGCAGTGCAGAAGTGGGGGAGGTCGGTTCTCCAGGAACCGACTTCGGAGTGCAGACTCCGAGGTCGGTTCCCAGAAAACCAGATACCCCATGGCCATTGAGCCACTGTCTAGCAACCATATGATTGCTCTCTCCGTTTAAGATAAAGTATGTCTAAAACAAAGGAAAAGGGATGTTTTCATCAGAATATCTAGGTTTTATGCACACATTAATCCGGTTGAGTAATACATTGACTTTTCATTTAAGTTTTTCTATGTTTAAAATTATATATGTATGTATGTGTTTTTTTTTAAGTCAGATTATTAATCAATATGGATTTCTTAAATCAAGGGACAGGCTAAATTTAAAACAATTTCTATTTAGTTTAGGGTTAGAGAGGCTGAAGGAGAATATGGCAGCAGTAGAAAGCATCATGGGTGTGTGTGTGTGTGGAGGCTTTAGACAAAGAATGATGGGGGGCTCAACCTAAGGCTGCGAGTGGGAAGGTGCTTGGAGGGTGAGGAACACTGAAGGTG
The DNA here is from genome assembly GCF_057233095.1 of Heloderma suspectum. NCBI lineage: Eukaryota > Metazoa > Chordata > Lepidosauria > Squamata > Helodermatidae > Heloderma > Heloderma suspectum. The sequence goes on from NC_139458.1 coordinate 436,031,807, forward strand.
AGGGATGCTGCATCTTCTGACTTTCAAGCCACTGAAAGCTGTTTTGGTTTGTGGCTCTCAGGTAAAGAAACCTCCCCACACTACTCATTCGTTTTTCTGTGAACCTTGGCATGTGCCTGCCTTTCCTTCTGGAACATGAACTGGTTCCTACCAGAGTCCTACATGTTGCTTCTCACCCTGACCGTGTAATAATTCTTTAACAGGTCTAGTAGAGCTTTAGTAGCACTGCCTGATAAGTCCGTCTCTGCTTTCTGGGAGAGACTGACAGAATTAGAAGCTCCGTGGCAGGCTTCTGTGGAGCGTGGATCAAAGATGGATGGCAAGACTCGGCTACCGAGCAGGAAGAGGCCCCGATGCCATCAAGACTGGGAGTGGCGGGGCAATCTGGGAAAGAATGGGGCAGAAGGTCCTGGGCGAGGGCATGGTCACCTCAGATGTACAACCCCAGCTCTGCTACCCGGCGGCTCAGGGCCCCCGAGGTTTGCAACCAACTCCACCATCTCTCCCGTCAGTGGCTGCAGCCAGAGCGATACACAAAAAATCAGATTGTGGACCTGGTAGTCCTGGAGCAGTTCCTAAGCATCCTGCCCTTGGAGATGTGAGGCTGGGTGAGAGAATGTGGAGTGGAGACCAGTTCCCAGGCGGTGGCCCTGGCAGAAGGTGTCCTCCTGAGCCTGGAGGAGGACAAGAAGCAGGAAGAGTAACAGGCGAGAGCATTGCATCGTGGGAGCTCCAAGGGGTCAAGCATGTGAGGGAGGGCATCCTGAAGCTCTCTCTGTGAATTGCCCGACCTTCACCTGAGGAGGGATGTCCTATCCCCAAGCCCCAAGGTTTTGGTCTCTATCATTCCTTTTCTAACCCTGCTTCTCATTGCATGTCTTGGATCCTTATTGCTGTTTCAGGTACAGAATCTCTTTGCAGAAGTGGGGCCTGATTTTCCTGTGGCAGACAAGGCTCCATCAGGCACTGGACAGAGTCCCCTGCAAAGGGGGATCCAGCAGGAGATTAAGGATTAACTGGGGCTGTATTTCAAATTGGTCTCCCCCTCTGGAATGTGCAAGTAGTCCTAAGGCTGCTTTTATTGTCCACCGAGTCTTTTGGGTGCAAATTCCCTTGACTCCAAGGTTTTCCACAGTTCAGAAATGTTTTTAATATTCAACACTTGAAGACTTTATACATGGAAATCTGCACTTTGGACTGTGGCCAAGAGCCCAATTGGCAGGAGATACATTTTCACCCCATGGTACTAAAACATCCAAAATGCAAATAAAGGATAAAATACCTTGTAATGTATTTATTTTATTATTTATTTATTGAATTTATTAATCGCCCATCTGGCTGGTCACCCACATGTCTTCTTACAGTTGCATCACTTAAGGCGCAGTGCTGCACATTTTCCTGGGAAGGGGCCCCCGCTGGTTTCAAAGGGGCTTACTTGCTAGTAAGTGTGTTATTGTCATCTGAATTTCCCAGACGAGCACATCCTCCTGCTTTCCCTCCACCTTTCTCTCTCACAGGGGATGGAGTGAGTCTCCGACAAGTACTCAGCCACCTCTTCTTCTCTGTGATGGAGTGGAAGTGGATCAGGTAGGGGGAAGGATCACTTGGGTGCCTCTGTCCCCTGCTCCCCTCCCTGGGCCTGGACCAAACTCTTCCCCCGCTGTGTGCTTCTGGCAAAGCTAAGAACATAAGAAGCACCCTGCTGGATCAGAGCAAAGGCCCATCAAATCCAGCATCCTGTTTCCCGCAGTGGTTAACCAGAAGACTCTTGTGGAGCACACAAGCAGGGCATGAGCGCAATAGCCCCCTGCCGCTGTCCTTCCCCAGTGACTGGCCTTGAGACGCATGCTTCCTCGGATCCTGGAGGTAGCCCTCATGACTAGTAGCCATTTGACAGCTTTGTCCTCCAGTTGGATGGCAGCAAATGCCACTCATGAACACTTAAATCATGAAGTATAATACCCAGGCACCTGAGCTTAAAGAGCCATTAGGATTCCGTTAGTCAATAATTTTTATGTTAGCTGTGAGGAGGAAACGTTGTTGTTTTTCTCATCCAGGGTCTGGACGCATTTGAGGAGGATGCTGTGTATTTAAGCGAGGAGGAGTGCGCACTGCTGGATCCTGACCAGAGAGCCCCGCATAGGCAAATCACGGAGGAGAATTGTGGGATCATGGCCTCTCTCAGCAAGGCTCCCTCTTTCCCTCCCTGCTTGACTGTTTACAAATACAATTATGATAATAATTATGATGGTGATGATGGTAGTAGTAATGTTAGCGGTTTTTTTGCCCATAACCTATATATATTGAAGTATTTTTAGGCTACCTTTTCGGGCAAACCCCTCACAATGTGGCGTATGCAACCAAAGTAAGATACTTTAAAATCATCCAGTCATCATACATGATTATTACAGCGGCTTCAAGACACAGGGCTCAACCGTACAAGATCAGAGAGCTCAACAGTCTCACAAACCAGCAGCACAAAAAACATGATTAGGGAAAGGCAGCCCAGAACAGACAAGTTTTAAAGCGATATTGAAAGCCTGCACTGAGGGAGCCCATGTATAATTTGATGGTGTATCTCAACATCGCAAGATCCCTTCCTTCTGGTCTGGCAGACTTGATCCATTTTTCCATTAAAACATTTATAATCCTTTTTATGAAACAAAAATCCACAAAGGAGCTAACGGCTGTTAGACATCAACACAAAAGGACACACAATATAATCAAAACAGCAGTGAGCATCAGTTCAAGAAAACATCAGAATGTTAAGAGCTGCAATAATGCAAACACAGACACGAGCCACTGTGCAAGCGCAAAACCTGACAGAGCAGCACAACCTAAAAGGCAACGGAGAGGGAGGAGGGAGATGGCACAGCATTGGTGCTACTGTGGAGAAGGCCCCACTCCACAGACCATAGACAGAGTGAGAAAGCTGAGGTGTTACACAGCAACCAGGTTAGAATGGATGTGAGCAACTTTATCCAGAAAGCACTGAGCAAGTTGATCACAGTGGACTCCTTGAGGAACCTTCATTCCTCAGATCCCATGGTGGGTTTGGATACCACAGGCCCCACTGGATGGTACTTATAATGGTAGGGGAGAAATATGCTATCTTTCCCGCCATCACCACCCTCACTCAGTCGTTAGAACAATGAGCTAGCCTGTGTTAAGTCAGCTTTCTGATGAGTTTTCGACTGCCGCTCTCCAAGGTGTTGTACTTCCCCCAACAATTCAGTGTAACAACAGGCCCAAGAGTATCTAGGAACAACTGTGTCATTTTCCCAGGCCGTTTCCCCATTCTGGAGCTTCGTCTGGGCAACGACGTAATCACCAATCATGCTAGCAGGGAAACCCAGGAGCCTCTGGGGCACATCATCTTCATTGACTCCCTGTCCCTGTCAAGTTTTGTGTACCCTGTAAGACTAACTGGTCTCAGGTAACAATCTGTCCATGACAAAAGGCATTATCTAAAGTACCTACATGCTCATGGGTAGGGCCAGACATAAATGGAGACAGACTCATGGTTGGTGGGGAGGTGATGAAATCCCAAGCCACACCAGGCATGGAGGAACTGAAGGAAGAGGGATGCTCTGTGAGGATTCTTCCCCCTTCGCTATAGCTCCCCTACATTACAGCATGAAAATAGGTTTTGTGCTCTGTCAGGGTTCCCCTTATGACCTGGACCCTCTGAGCAACCCCTTAAGGTTCTCTTGCCTCCTTAAGAGTCCCACCTTCCTTTTTTTACCTTCCCCTTTCCAATAACGTGGGGTTTAGGCTGTAGACGTTGGGTGATTGACACTCTAGACACTCTAGGGTTTAACCACAACAGTTTAGTGGTAAATTAAAGCAAGCAAATCGCAACTAAAGGTATTTCCACAATATTGCTGAGTGATGCAAAAGGCCTTAAGAGAAAATAAAAGTTGCAAAATGCAAGTTCCTTTATCTTAGCTGCCCTTAAACTTCTCCAGGCTGCTTCTTCCTGCTCCCTCTTCAGGCTCTGGTCTCCCCAACTCTGCTCTTACTGGCTCTCTTGCTCTCTTTATATACCCTCCTCCCTCAAAACCGAAAGTACTGTTTCAAAATGAAATGAAGCCTAACTCAGGAAAATGAATCTGAACTGGAGAAATTAAGTGACTCTTCTCAGGGATACCCCCTCCCAACAACAAACAAACAAACAAACAAACCCCAAGCTTCTAGGCCTGACTTTTTTCCTTGCCTCTGTAGGCCTCAAAACTTTGCAGGCTCTTTCCCCATGACTTTCCCTTTCCTTCCCAGCTGTTGTCAGTCCAAGCTGGGGAAGCGGTGGCTGAATGCAGCTTCTGGGTTGGAGTGGTGTCTCAGCTCACACCAGGCACTGGAGGATCTGAATGGCATCTGGAGATGTGCAGCTTTGATGTAGGAAGGGGAATATGGTGCTGAATGAATAAGTGGGTGGGCATTCTTCGGTAGGCCAAATAACGATAGATGGGAGGGGGGAATGGGCTACAGTAGAACCATGGCCCGCTCCCCAGTGTTAATGAGGACTATGGAGGGGGAGAAGGAGACGCTAATATGATTTTGAATTGTCATGAGCTGAACTGAGAATGTGATTTAGTAAATAACAACTGTGAAAGAGAGGTTATTGTGGGGAACAAGATGATAGGTGCTTGTTCTTTTCCTCCAGTTTGTGGGGGAAACATTATGCAGCCTTAAAACTTCTACGTTTACTCTTACACCACTCCTCTGAGAAGTGAGAGGCTCCAGGGTGGCAGTGCTTCACAAGTCTGGTTTCCTTGGGAAGGTAGTCACTGGAGGCTAATGGCGATTCATAACATCTGAATTTAGCAGAGGCAGAGGCACAGCTCAGAGGCTCAGGAGAGGCAGCCAGCGCCCCAAAATGCTGTTAGTGGGGAGAACCCAAACCTAGCTGTTTTCTCCTTGTTTGTGCTAGTCTCCCTATCAAACTGCAGGTCTCTTCACTCTGGGACACCTATATTATATCAACTTTAGCTGATATGCAGGATGAGGAAGTGGTCTGCTTTTGCCCTGTTCAGAGGACTTAAAAGAAGATTGTCGAACCATTAGTTCCCATGGAAATACATCGCCTGACTATTCCAGGGTATTCGTCTGTAGTTTCCCTAACCAAAGATGGACGAACAACTTTGTCAGGCCTGTTACAGGAGTCTCCAAAAGTATATCTGGCTCCATTAGGCCAATCCTGTCCATGCTCCCAATCTCACTGCAATATCAACATATCAATCTACCACCCAGTTTGGTATTATCTGCTCTCGGCATCTCTCCAAGGTCTCCATATCCAGGACATCCAAGGACTCCTTCCAAGATCCTTTCACTGGAGGTGGTGGGGATTTATGTTGGGACCTTCTGCAGGCAAAGTACATATTCAACTTATTTACATTATTTATGGGCTGCCCTATAGCAAAAGGTTCTCTGGGCAGCTCTGCCACTGAATGCCCCTCCTGTTTTTATCCATATTTGCATCCTACTGTCACTCCAAACTGCTCATAATTATTTTATGTATGTATGTATGAATGATATTCTGGAGGTGACGGACTCGACCTTGGGGGAGCTGGGGGTGGCGACGGCCGACAGGAAGCTCTGGTGTGGGCTGGTCCATGAAGTCACGAAGAGTCAGAAGCGACTGACCGAATAAACAACAACAATGTATGTATGTATGTATTATTACATTTATGTAATCCCCAAAGCTGAGGCTCTAAGGGCAGTTCATAATTAAAAATCATAAAATACAATACAATAAAACCTAATATAACACTTTAAATATTTAAAAGTAGCATGTAAAACCAAAATAAAACCCAACAGCAGTTACAACCCAGGGAAAGCCTGGGTGTGTTTTTAGGAGGTGCTTGAAAGATGCCACATTTTCTGCCTTCTGAACTGCATGGGGGAAGGTTTTCCGGAGGGTGGGTGCCAATACAGAAAAGGCCCGCTGCCGGGGGTTTTCATGGCAACATTCCTTTCATTTTGGAATGACCAGCAAGGCCTCCTCTGCTGATCTTAGATGTTGCCTGGGTAATACATGCATCTGATTGTCCACTTACCTGCACAACAATCTTGTGGGGTAGGTAGGGTGAAAGAGAATAATTGGCCCCACAGCACCCAGTAAGTGTCAGGGCTGAACTGGGAGCTGAACCCAGGCCTCTCTAGTCTCAATCCATTGCTCTTTACTATACCAGCTCTACGTCAATGCCAGTCAACAGATGCTCTTAAACACGTAAGAACAGTCTCCCATCTAGGTCGTTAAGAGTTCTTCCTTTTATCACAACTGAGGTCATTCAGTGATTAGAAGTTCTGTTTCTAATTCCAGCTTTTCTCAGTTTCTTGTCTTCATTCTAGAAAGGGACACGTGGGAAGAGAGAACCATGTGGGTTGTTACCGAAAAAAAGACAGATGTAAATATAGGGAACAGCAGAGAAGGAAAACTGAAGTATATCAGAAGAGGAAGAATAAATTCTTTGCTTTTCAGGGCAATGACTATGATGACTGAGCAGGGGTTGGACCCGATAGTCTTGTAGGCCCCTTCCAGCCCTACTATTCTATGATTCTATGATATCTCAATGCAAGAAAAAATGGATAAAAAACTGGACAACAGTGGGTGCTATGAGTGTAGGATAACAATTCTAAATCAAACCTTAAAGGTCATTGCAAAATCCACACGGGAGAAACCATATCAGTGCTTTGAGTGTGGAAAGAGCTTTAGTTTGAGTACACACCTCATTAAACATCAAAGATCCCACACAGGTGAGAAAACATATCAAAGCATGGACTGTGGAAAGACGTTTAGTCAGAAAACACATCTCACTTATCATCAGAGAACACACACAGTGGAGAAGCCATATCAATGCTTGGAGTGTGGAAAGAATTCAATAAGAAGATACATCTCACTTCTCATCAAACAATCCACCCAGGGGAGAAACCATATCAGTGCTTGGACTGTGGAACCAGCTGCAGTCAGTAGGCACATCACACTTCTCATGAAATAATTCACACAGGGGAGAAACCATATCAGTGCTCTGAGTGTGGAAAGAGCAGCAGTCAGAAAATGAAACTCACTTCTCATCAAAGAATTCACACAAGGGAGAAACCATATCAGTGCTTTGAGTGTGGAAACAGCTTCAGACAGCATACAGACCTCACTTCTCATCAAAGAAGAGTACACAGGGGAGAAACCATATAAATATTTGGAATGTGGAAAGAGCTTCATTCAGAAAATAAGACTCACCTCAGCAAAGAATTCACACAGGGGAGAAACTATAGATGAACTTGGACTGGAAACAGAAACCTTGCTTTTCATCAAATACCTCCCACGGGAGAATCTGTGTAAATCTTTGGAGTATGGAAAAAGCTTCAATCAGAAGACAGATCTCACTTCTCATGTAATAGCTCACACAGGGGAAAAATCATAGAAATGTCTGGAGTATGGAGAAAGCTTCTGTCAGAGTACAGCTCTCACAAACTTCAAAGAACTCAGACTGGTGAGAAACCATATAAATTCTTGGAGTGTGGAAAGAGGTTCAAACACAAACCTTGCTTCTCATCAAAGAACTCATAGATAGGGATGTATGAGAATTCTGTTTAAGGGGCTGAAAGCTCAATGGATTTTTCCAGCCCAGCCCCCTGGATTCTGTTCTGTTTCCCCACTCCCATCCCCACTGGTGCAACTCACTCTGTAGCAAGTCAAGCCCACATGCAGATTTCCAATTTTTTTAATGGCGGCAATTTGCGCATCCTCCCTTGTGGTTCTGCCATTTGTGCAAATAGTAATTTGCACATTTTTTTGTTGTTTGGGATCTTGAAATGTGTGCAAATGTTGCCATTCTTTTAAAAAATATTTTTTATTGCTGTTTTTGTGCAACTGCGTACAACTGCAAGTTCGCCTGTGGCTGCTATGTAGCCCCACAGAAGTATATGATTTCCCACTTGTCACTGTGAATGGGAGTTGCAAAAAGGGTGTGGAGCGTAGATCTCTGTTAAAAGGACTTGTTGGAGACTTGGACAAGAGCGCACTGGAAGCGGGGCATCCCCACGTTGTCAGTTCAACACTTCAAACCCTGAGGATCAGGTTACTAAGTGGGCGATCTGGTCTTCTTTTCCCAATCTGTCAGTTGGTAATTTGACAGCTGTCACTGTCAAGCATGCGCAAATTACCCCCTTGCAGTAAACTGGGAGCAAGGCGGGGGGGGGGGAATTGAGACCTTGTTTTGACAAGTACAAAATATGGCTTTGATGGGCTAAAGGAAGTAATGTGCAGAGGATGAAAGGGACAAGGATATTGACATTGACAAGAGGGGAATAATATGCCTCTGCGGGGCTATATCAAGGACACACATGGACTTGCAAATGCACAGTTGTGCAAAAATGGCAATAACTTTAAAAAAAAAAAATGGCAACATATGTGTACATTTCAAGATCCCAAACATTAAAAAAATGTGCACATTACTATTTGCGCAAATGGGGGGAAATGTGTGAGTTTCCCAGGCTCCACCCCCCCGTTTCAATCTGCCCCCACTTACTGGACCGCATATGCTGTGGAAATCTGTTGGGCTTAAACAGAACAGATTTCCCAGTGTCTCATATCCCTACCCACAGAGGGGAGAAACTGTACAAATGCTTGGAGTGTGGGAAAAGTTTCCATCACAAGAGAGATCTCACTTCCCATCATGTAGTTCACATATGGGACAAATCATACAAATTCTTGGTGTATGGAGCAAAATTCAGGTACAATGCAGCCTGTATTTCATGTTGGAGAAACCACTTGCTAAATGCCCTGAGGCTGGCTTGCCCAAGGGCCTGCTAAATTTTAAAGCTTTCACTGAGTATAACGATCCGTACTCTGGGGAGTCGTCCAATGAAGCTGAATGGTGAGAGATTCAAGACAGACAAAAGGAGGGACTTCCTCACAGCACATAGTTCAACTGGAATTCAGCACAGCATATTGTTGTGATAGCTACCAACTTAGATGGCTTTAAGAAGGTATTAGTGAGATTCATGGAAGATAAGGCTATTAATGGATACTAGTTACTGTAGAAGGTTTTAATATTTTGAGGTTATCAAGACTTGAAAATTCTAAACTCAATTTCACCCTAAATAGATTTTGGATTCTTTGTTTGGTGGATGATTTGGGATTTTTAGTGGATGATAAAGCAAGTAGTGTTGCTTTTTCATATTCGTGCGTCTGTATTCGTGCGTCTGTGTGCGCGCGTGTGGGCGCGCACACACTGGGGGAAGCTGCCTTTTGATATCTCCAACTGTTTACTCCCCTTGGGTAATGTAATTTTTATTCCCCATACTAAGGTAGATGGGATAGCACCAGAAACTACCCACAACTTACATAAACAAGTTACATAACTCAGAATATATGAATATTAAAGAGCAAAACAGGAAATAAAGGGGGGATCCTAAAAATACTAAGCAAAGAACTGCAAGTTCATGAATGATGGATAGGAAATGTACTACATTAACAGGAAATCTGATAACAGAGACAAAGTATGGAATCCATAATCACAAATCCTAAAGAAACAAAAAAAATTATTAATACACTGAAAATCCACCACGCAACAGGAAAGATGCGTCTCAAAAGGCCAGATGAAAACCCTGCCAGTTCAAAGGGAATGTTCAGAATGGTGATATGAAAGCTTATTGTACTAATTTGGGGTCAGATGTCACAGCAATTATTTCAGTTGGCCTAGAGCAGAGGGAAACCTCTGTGAAGTTAGCTACTTGAGGCCCTGGGCACCATTTGGTAGAATTTAACAAACAAAATTTAACTCATAAAGGAGGTTGCCTTTGTAGCTTCTCACGGTTTTTACACTAACAAGCTGTTCCTAACATACACAAAGGCATCCAGTTCTGGGGGTGGGGATTAAACATAATTCCAAATACTCTGCAGTAGAACTGGCAAATCTATATGGGAGGGGGCCAAGTTCCCTCCCAAAGCCCCAGGTTCATACCTTGGGTTGTTCGTTGTCATCACTGGAGGCCCAAGTAGCCTCCGTGGCCTGTAGTGATTTTCATCTGCGGATCCCTCGTGGCTAGAGATAGCCTGGCTATAGTTCTCCATGCAATGATACCCTCTAGGTCAGACTACTGAAATGTGCTGTATGTGGAGCTGCCTCTGAGGCCTTCCCAGAAACCTCAGTTAGTACAAAATGTAACAGTTAGGTTACTAACTAGGTCCGGTTTTATAGAATATATCCCACCAGTTGTTTAAACAACAGCACTGCTTCTGGCCAACTTCTGGGCACAATTCAGACTCTTGGTGCTTACCCATGAAGCCCTAAACAACTTGAGAGCTGGTACAGAAAGGACTGTACACTTTCACTCAGACCAGCGTGTGAATATTCTCTGTATTGCAAAGTTCAGGTTGAAAAGATCTTCACCTGGCAGCAGAATGACCATAAAGATGGACACCAGTATTTATTTTACAATATTTATTTTATTTACAATATTTATATAGTGCTCCACATCAAAAGATTTTGAAGTGCTGAACAGCAAAGATAAAAGCATAAAACACCATGTTAAAACAATTAAGGGCGCAATCCTACGGCCGCTAGTCAGCAGCTAGACAGCCATAGGATAGGTCAATTCCTGGAGAACTGACCCCCACCCCTGCACTGCCTCGTAGGCTGTGCGGATCGGCCCCACGCTCGTAAGAGCAGCGTGAAGCGGCAAAAATGGGGCATTCCTAGGGGCTGGGCTGGGTAGTCGGAAATCCGGTATGACACATCCCATGTGTCGTCTGGCTGCCACTTCTTGCGCTCCAAGGTCCCATGGCTAGACAGCTGAAGCCGGGCAGGGGGAGCAAGGAGGAGATCTGCTCCTCACCACTCCTCCTGTCTCGCACTGGATAGTTGGTCACCCCTGGGGTCGGAGGCAACTGTTGATCCAGATAGGATTGCTCCCTCCAACATTTTAAAAAGAAACAAGTTCTGATAAGACCGAATTTAATAAACCGTGGCTGGTCACTCAAGAAGAGCTTCCCAAAATAACAATGTCTTCAGGAGATGCTGGAAGCAACACAACATTGGTGCCTGCCTGATCTCCAAAGGCAGGGAGTTCCACAGGAAGGGGGCCACCACACTGAAGGCTCTTTGTCTGGTGGGCCCCAGCCATGCCATGGGTCCATGTGGAACCACCAGGCACATGCCCTCTGATGATATGGGCCCATATGGATGAGAGTAGAAAAGAGACCACATCATTATGGCAAATAGATATGCCAACAAAACTTGATGTCATTAATCTACATACATTTCTCTTTTGCTTCCTCTTATTCCTGGAACTGTTTCGCAGAATACCTACATGGCACCACCCCTCATACTTTACTCAAGCCTTTCCTCAAAGCCCAAGTTTACCGTGAAGCCTTTGACATACCCCTCCTGGTCCTGATACGCTGCTGTAATGAAGCCTAAGCATTTTGACCACATAATGCCTGTGCTTCCTCACCTGCACGGACTCCCAGTCTGTTTCCGGGCCCAATTCAATGTGCTGCTTTTAACGTTTAAAGCCCTAAATGGCTTGGGACCAGATGACCTGAAAGACTACCTTCTTCCATATGTGCCCCCTTACACCTTAAATTCTTCAGAGGCACTGAGGTGGGTAACCACTAAGGGGAGGGTCTTTCTGGTCATGCCACTCTGGCTATGGAACAGCCTTCCCAGAGCGGCTTACCTGGTGCCCATCTTTATGGTCACTTTGGCACCAGGTGAAGATCTCTTTATTCACTCAGGCCTTTAAATAATGACTGGACCTATCAGTTTAAAATCTGTGTTTGAATTGTGTTTAAATAAAACAGTTTAAGTTCTTAATAGTTTTTACTGTTTTATATTGTATTGTAACGCTGTATTTGTTTTGTGAACTGCCCAGGGAGCTTGTGTTATGAAGCAGCTATATAAATACTAGCTTTACTACGTAAATAAATAAATCTAATCCAACCTTCTGCTCAGTGCATGAATCTTACAACTACAGCATGTTGGACAGATGGCAGTCCAGCCTTTACTACAACACGTCTAGCAAAGGAGAACCCACCACCTCCTGGGGCAGACTGTTCCAGGGTCAAAGAGCATGTTTCTTCTGTCTTTTCCCCGAAATTTGCTTCCCTAAAACTTTCATCCATTGGTTCTAGTCCTGCCCTCTGGAGCAACAGATGACAAGCCTGCTCCACCTTCTGTGTGACAGGCCATCGCACAGTGGTTGCACGCAGAAGGTCCTAGGTTCAATCCCTGGTGTCTCCAGGTAAGGCTGGAAAAACTCCTGCCAGAAACTCGGGAGAGCTGCTGCCAGTCGCTGCTGACAATACTGGGCTGGATGGACCAGTGGTCTGACTCAGTGTAAGGCAGCTTCCTCTGTTCCTATATTTGAAGACTGCTATCTTATCTCCTAGGGGACGGCAGAGGATGAGATGGCTGGATAGCATCACCGATGCAATGAATATGGACTTCAGCACACTCCGGGAGAGAGCGCAGGACAGGAAGGCCTGGCGTGCTATGGTCCATGGGGTCACGAAGAGTCGGACACGACTGAACGACTGAACAACAACAACAACAATCTTATCTCCTCCTTATTCTTCTCTTCTCCAGGTAAAGATATGTAAAGATAACTTGTTCTTCCTGTCATTTCTAAGGGACATCGTTCCCACACACCCTCACCATCCTGGTTGCCCTCTTCTGGATGCTCTCTGGTTTGCCAATGTCCTCAGCCAATGCCATGTCTCTTAATCTATGCCTGCCAATCATGGAACTATTTTTTGGCTGCAACTCACTTGCCAGGTCCACTAGATTTTCCTTCCTCAGTTTAAACTGAATTGAAATGGCAGTGTGAACCCTTCAGAAAAAACGGGTTCTCTTTGGCCAGAGTTTGATTTCCTCAGAGCTAGAGAAAGAAATAGTCTGACACCGTCAACAACAGCAACAAATATTGTATAGCACTTTCAAGGGTTGAAAGAACTTCATATGCATTAACTAGATTTAATTCCCACAACAACCCTGTAAGGTAGGTTTAAAAAGTCCCCTAGTGTTGGCAGTTTGAGCCTATTCATTCAAATGAACACTTGTTGTTCAGTCGTTAAGTCGTGTCCAACTCTTTGTGACCCCATGGACCATAGCACGCCAGGCCTTCCTGTCCTCCGCTCTCAAGTTCCTATTCATTGCATCAGTGATGCTATCTCGCCATCTCATCCTCTGCTGTCCCCTTCTCCTTTTGCCTTCAATTTTTCCCAGCATCAGGGTCTTTTCCAGGGAGTTTTCTCTTCGCATTAGGTGGCCAAAATATTTGAGCTTCAGCTTCTGTATCTGTCCTTCCAATGAGCACTCAGGGTTGATTTCCTTTAGGATGGACTGATTTGACCTCCTTGCAGTCCGGGGGACTCGTAAGAGTCTTCTCCAGCACCACAATTCAAAAGCATCAATTCTTCGGCGCTCAGCCTTCCTTATAGTACTCACAGCCACACGTTGCTACTGGGAAAACCATAGCTCTTTGATTATGCGGACCTTTGTCGGCAAGGTGATGTCTCTGCTTCTTACTATGCTGTCTAGGTTTGCCATAGCTTTCCTCCCAAGGAGCAAGCGTCTTTTAATTTCATGGCTACACTCACGGTCTGCAGTGATCTTGGAGCCCAAGAAAATAAAATCTGTCACTGCTTCCATTTCTTTCCCTTCTATATGCCAGGAAGTGATGGGGCCAGATGCCATGATCTTTGTTTTTTTAATGTTGAGTTTCAAACCAGCTTTTGCAGTCTCCACTTTCACCCTCAACAAGAGGCTCTTTAGATCCTCTTCGCTTTCTGCCATTAGGGTGGTATCGTCTGCATATCGGAGGTTGTTGATAATTCTCCCAGCAATCTTAATTCCAACCTGTGATTCATCCAACCCGGCGTTTCTCATGATGTACTCCGCATATAAGTTAAATAAGCAGGGCGACAATATGCAGCCTTGTCGTACTCCTTTCCCAATTTTGAACCAATCGGTTGTTCCATGTCCGGTTCTTACTGTTGCTTCTTGGCCCTCGTACAGGTTTCTCAGGAGACAGGTAAGGTGGTCTGGTACTCCCATGTCTTTAAGAATTTGCCACAGTTTGTTTGATCCACACAATCAAAGGCTTTAGCGCAGTCAATGAAGCAGAAATAGACGTTTTTCTGGAATTCTCTTGCTTTCTCCATGATGCAGCGAATGTTGGCGATCTGATCTCTAGTTCCTCTGCCTCTTCGAAACCCTGCTTGTACTTGCGGTAGTTCTCGGTTCACATGCTGCTGAAGCCTAGCTTGTAGGATTTTGAGCGTCACCTTGCTGGCATGTGAAATGAGCGCAATTGTGCGGTAGTTTGAACACTCTTTGGCATTGCCCTTCTTTGGAACTGGAATGTAAACTGACCTTTTCCAGTCTTGCGGCCACTGTTGAGTGTTCCAAATTTGTTGGCATATAGAGTGCAGCACTTTAACAGCATCATCTTTTAGGATTTTAAATAGCTCAGCTGGAAGACTGTCATCTCTGCTAGCTTTGTTGTTAGTAATGCTTCCTAAGGCCCACTTGACTTCACTCTCGAGGATGTCCGGCTCAAGTTCAGTGACCGCACTATCATGGCTATCAGGGACATTCAGATCTTTCCTGTATAGTTCTTCTGTGTATTCTTGCCACCTCTTCTTAATCTCATCTGCTTCTGTTAGGTCCCTGCCTTCTTTGTCCTTTATCATGCCCGTCTTTGCACAAAACGTTCCCTTGAGATCTCCGATTTTCTTGAAGAGATCTCTAGTCTTTCCCATTCTGTTGTTTTCCTCGATTTCTTTGCATTGTTCATTTAAGAAGGCCTTCTTGTCTCTCCTTGCTATTCTCTGGAACTCTGCATTCAGTTGGATATATCTTCCCCTTTCTCCCTTGCTTTTCGCTTCTCTTCTTTCCTCAGCTACTTGTAAAGCCTCATCAGACAGCCACTTGGCTTTCTTGCATTTCTTTTTCTTGGGGATGGATTTCGTTGCTGCCTCCTGAACAATGTTACGGACCTCCGTCCATAGTTCCTCAGGCACTCTGTCTATCAGGTCTAATCCCTGAAATCTATTCCTCACCTCCACTGTATATTCATAAGGGATATGATTGAGGTCATACCTGAATGGTTTAGTGGTTTTCCCTACGTTCTTCAATTTAAGCCGAAATTTTGGAACAAGAAGCTCATGATCTTAGCCACAGTCAGCTCCGGGTCTTGTTTTTACTGACTGTATAGAGCTTCTCCATCTTTGGCTGCAAAGGACATAATCGATCTGTTATCCCGGTGATTTCTTGACTTCCTACTTTAGCATTCCAATCCCCTATGATGAAGAGGACATCTTTTTTTGGTGTTAGTTCTAGAAGGTGTTGTAGGTCTTCATAGAACCGATCAACCTCAGCTTCTTCAGCATCAGTGGTTCGGCCATAGACTTGAATTACTGTGATGTTGAATGGTTTGCCTTGGATTCATACTGAGATCATTCTATCGTTTTTGAGATTGTACCCCAGTACTGCTTTTCCCACCCTTTTGTTGACTATGAGTGCTACTCCATTTCTTCTAAGGGATTCTTGCCCACAGTAGTAGATATGATGGTCACCTGAATTAAATTTGCCCATGCCTGTCCATTTGAGTTCGCTGATTCCCAAGATGTCGATGTTCAATCTTGCCATCTCAAGTTTGACCACCTCCAGCTTACCTTGATTCATTGATCTGACATTCCAGGTTCCTAAACAATATTGTTCTTTACAGCATTGGACTTTCTTTTCACTACCAGACACATCCACAGCTGAGTGTCCTTTCGGCTTTGGCCCAGCCGCTTCACTCTTTCTGGCGCTACTTGGAAATTCCCTCTGCTCTTCCCCAGTAGTATATTGGACACCTTCCGACCTGAGGGGCTCATCTTCCGGCGTTATATCTTTTCACCTTGTGATACGTTCCATGGGGACTTGGCAAGAATACTGGGGTGGGTTGCCATTTCCTGCTCCAGTGGACCACATTTTGTCTGTGGGGGCCAGTGACTCCGATTTCGGTGGTGCTGTGAATCCACTGCCCGGTTTCAGTGAGAACCAGCCAGAACTCTGAAGGAGCTATCCAAAGCTCAGCACCTTGGAGAGCTCCTTTAGAGGGTTCTGGCTGGTCCTGACTGAAGCCCAGAAATGGAGCACAGCCCCACCGAAATTGGAGCCGCCAGCCGCCACTGACACCGGCCCTCGGGTTTTCAGAGCGAGGCTGGACCATATCCTCGTCGAACCCCCCTTAAAGGCCGGGGTTGAGCCCGAAGCACTGTGAGACGATAGTGAAGAGCGCATCTGAACACGCACAAAGTGAAGAGCGCATCTGATAGTGAAGAGCGCATCTGAACACGCACAAAGTGCTTTCCCCTCTCTGCCACGGTTAATCACGGCGGCCTGGGGCCCCGAGCGAGCCGGACTAGCGCCGCGCATCTTCTCCCCGTGGGAGCTCCGTGGTAGGGGAAACTCTGGGCGGCCTCCGCCGGAGGATGGCAGCTCGGGGCGGAAGGGGTTACCTCCCCAAGCGGCCGGGAGAAAGAGGGTGGGATTGGGGCGGCGGCAGCCCCGCCGCCGCCGCCGGCTTCGCTTTCCCAGGCTCCGGCGCGGAGCGTGGCAGCGGCCGGCCGAGGGAGCTGGCCGCCGCCTTTGCGCCCGGCGCCTGCGAGGCGATCCGCCGCGGCGGGGCGAGCGCGGACGGGAGCGGCGCGGGGCGCGGGGCGCCGCGGAGGGGCTGCCCTTCTCCGCGGGCGCCAGGGGGCGGCCCGCCGCGAGGTCTGGCGGCCAGCGCTGCGCAGCCCTCCGCGGAGGCGCTCCGGGGACCGTGGGCAGCGCAGCCGGGCTGGGCAGCGGGTGGCGCGGAGGCGAGGCGAGGGGCGGGCGGCGACCCCGGCCGCCCGCCCGCCTCTTCCCCGGGTCGCTGCTGCTCGGAGCCCCGGCGCCGGAGAGGCTGCCCCGGCCTGCAGCGAGCGCCCCCGCCGCCGTGGGCGCAGGAGAGGCGAGGGCGCCGGCGCCGCTGCCCGCGGGGAGCCCCCGCCTCGCGCGCTGGCGCGGCGGCAGAGCGGGCGCGCCCGGCTCCCCTGCGCCCTCGCTCCTCCTCCTGCCGCGCGCCCCGCAGCCGGCGGAGCTCCGCGGAGCAGCCCCCGCCTCGCGCGCACCGCCCCCGGCGCACGGACGGGCAGGAGCCCCGGCGGGCCTTTCCGGGCGCGGGGGAAGCACCCGCGCGCGGGAGAGGCGGGCGGGGCGAGCGCGCCCCGGAGCCCCGGGGCAAGAGCCGGGAGGCAGACCCGCGCGCGGGCGGAGGGGAGCGGCGGGCTGGAGACGCCGAGCGGAGAGCGGCCCTCCCGGCTGAGGATGCCGCTGTAGTCCGGACCGGCGCGCTGTCCGGGAGGCCCCCCTCTCTCCTCCTCTTCGCCGGATGCCGCCGCCTCCCGCCCCGCCCCCCCCCGCGTCCGTCGCGAACTGGCAGCCAGGAAAAGGAGGCAAGAAGCAGCGAGGTGGAGAGCGCGCCCGCCGCCGCCGCCGCCGCCCCCTCGCTCCGTGGGAACGGGCTGACTCTCTGCGCCAGCCCTAGATTTCATTCTGACGGGGCCTGATCCAAGGACTTTGCCCTGTCCCGCTTCTAGACCCGCGGGAAACATGGCAAGGACGAGGAGCCAGGCTTTCTGTGGAAGTGATGCTGGGCACCGGCTGAGCCAGTGGGGAAACTGAGGGAGCCCGCCGGGAGGACGGGTGTCAGGGCCTCAGCCTGCTGCCCGCCATCCCTGGTTGCTTTCCCCACCACATCTGGACGCTGAAACTGCCACTCATTCTTGGCAGACAGCTGGACGAGCTCCGAAAACAAGCAGGGAGGGAAGAATCCAACACCAGCCCAAGAACGTTTATACTCTCGCAATAACTGATGCAGGGGCACAGACGTAGGGAGGCGCTAGGAAGGCTGAACCAAGCTAACATATATTGATCCGTCAGGGGACTGAACTCCGTGTTCAAGCCCCCTTTTCATCTTACTTTATGGGGGTGGGTGGGTGGTGGAATCTCCTTTACTTCCTGAAACTGAGAGGTGGTCTTTTTGATAACATTTCTCTGGTGCTGGACCAACTATTTCTTTGTTTTAAAAAACATTAATTTTTAATGTATTTTTAACTATTTTAGCACACATAAAAACTGGGTGAAGTCTGAAAGGGCAGCCAAAGAAAGAGAAGTGGGTGGCTTCACAGCCGGTTTGTGGGAATTCAGCATTTGGTGCACTAGGCCGGAAGTGGGCTAAATGGAGGACATGTCTTTTGCGCTAGCAATATGTTCCTTTCTCCATTAGGGGCCTGTATGCGTTGAACTGTGAAGGACATCAGAAGAAGGCCATGAATAACCGCTCCTGATGCCTCCAGGCCTTGACCTGCCTGTTGCCTGGTGTTCATGGGAGACAGACCATCGCTGAGGTAACTTTTGGCCTTAGGCAGGTCCGCTTCACAAATTCTCTGAGGGCCGGTTGGCGAAAACGAGCAGGATGCCGCGGAACAGGGCCTTCTCGGAGCCCGAATACTCGGCAGAATATTCTGCGGACTACTCGGTCAGCTTGCCCTCTGACCCTGAGCATGGGGTAGGACGGACCCATGAGGTTACTGTGAGGCACTCCGGCTCGTGCCTCTGCCTGCCGCGCTTTATGCGCCTCACGTTTGCCCCGGAGTCCCTGGAGAACCTCTACCAGACCTACTTCCGGCGGCAGCGCCATGAGACTCTGCTCGTTTTGGTGGTCTTTGCAGCCCTCTTCAACTGCTACGTCATCATCATGTGCACCGTGGTGTACACCGCAGAGAAGCTGCCCCCGACCCTGGCCGCCTCAGTGGCCTTGGCTGCTCAGATACTCCTTTTTGTCCTATGCAAATACGAGCTCCTGCCGGACCGCGTTACCCGGAAATTCATGCCCTACATTCTGTGGATACTCATAGCTGCCCAGATATTCTGCTACCTGGGCCTGAACTTCTCCCGCTACCACGAGGCCAGTGACACAGTTGGCTGGCAGGCCTTCTTCGTCTTCTCCTTTTTCATCACCCTCCCCCTGCGCCTCACGCCCATCGTCCTCATCTCGGCCATCTCCTGCGGCATTCACACTCTGGTGTTGGGGGTCACCATCGCCCAGCAGCAGCAGGAGTCCCTCAAAGAAAAAGACTTGCTGTGGCAGGTAAGAGGAATTGTTTTGGACTTTGGCGGAAAACACCCTGTGAGTTAACAGAAGGCTGGTAAAAGGGAGGAGAAGATGGGCCTCTTATATTTTGGGTGGTGGATGATTGAGCTCGTACGGGCAGAAATGGTGAATGATTCTGGGTACAAAATGGTTCCACAGGACTTTTTCCCCTTTCTACTCAGGCAAGTTGTAGACTAGAGGAGACTTCCATCTATGAGTAGAGATGGGCGTTATAAGAATTCGATCTAAATTCAGGTCCACTAGTCTTCAGCTATTGCACATATATGGAATTCCAAGCATAGTGATGTATACTGTGCACAATTTGGAATCCTCAGAACCTTAGCTGCCATTTAAAAAACAAACAAGCAGACCAAGTTCCTAGCCCTCATGGTTTTGTATGTAGTGTGGCTAACTCACTGCCCCTTTCTTGTAGCTCCTTGTAAAGATCCACCCCCACCCCCTTCTGCTTTACAGACTTAAAGACCCTCACCTGCAACTCTTTTGCCATTCTGTTACTGAAAGAAAATGGCATTTTGGGGAGGAGGGGCAGGATATTCAACCATCAGGTGCCTAATAAAGCATGGGTTTTCTGCAAATTTGCAGACATACCCCCCTTAGATGTTTAAAGAAAGGCAGGATATAAATTTTCCAAATGAATATATGGTTTATCTGCAATCCACAGTTTGGAGTTTTGTTTTTGTTTTTTGAGGGGCAGGGATAAGATATTAATGGCCCTGGCTGCTAATATATACTGGTTCTGATATTTTGGACTGGGACTGGTGTGCTGAAGCAGCACAAAGTCTGTAATAGAATGCCCTCTTCTTTATCCCATGAGATTGTATGCAATTGAAGGATGACCTTCTTGTTGGGAGAGCAGCTGAGCTTTCCCCTTTTGTACAAATTCTCCTGAAGGATGGTTGGCCCTCCAGATGTTGTTGCACTACAACAGCCATCACCCCGACCATTGGCCATGCTGTCTGTGGCTGATGGGAGTTGGAGTCCAACAACATTTGGAAGGTCACAGATCCCCCACCGATGTCCTAAAGTGAGTCCACACTAGTAGCCCAGTTGTATGAGTTGGGAACCAAACAGAAACAGGTGATTTAGGGTGTGCCTTGGCCAGCTGATTTTCCTCTGGTTTGTCTTCTAAAATGCTACAAGTTGTGTCATGTAGATACCCTCCCATGACCTGTCCTAGCTGGTACAGTGCTTCCAGGTTAGATCTACACCAGCTGCTATTGGTTTCCCTTCTCATTTGGGTCTGCCTCACCTTGTTTGGGGCTTGCCCAACTGCAGTTGCGTCGAACTGCAATATTTTGAGGGTTGTCAAAGGGAGCCCCACATCGTAGACTGAGAGGTGTCCCCCACCCCCAGGATCACTTGCAGTGTTGCAGAAGATGGCGGGGTGCAACTGTTAGTTCTCACACGGACGCAGCAGCATCTGCAGCATTGCAAGATATTCTTGGGGGCTGCATGTTACAGCCAGTTTGGGAGGCAAAATGTCCAGGGGGTGGTCTGTAGCTCAGCGGCAGAGCCCCTGCTTTGCAGAAGGTCCCAGATTCAATTGCCAGCATCTCCAGGTAGGGCTGGGAAAAACCCTGGCCTAAAACCCTGGAGAGACTTACCAGACTGTCCAGACACTACTGAGCTAGATGGACTGATGTTCTGATTTGGTATAAGGCAGCTTCTGAATTCTTATTTAAATCAGGTGTTTATTCAGAATAATGAGGACCAGAATCTTTCTTTACTTTTTGCTAGAGGGCAGCTTCTTATGTTACCCTATATATTTAGAGAGGGACTGTAGCCCAGTGGTAGGATCCTTGCCTTAAGTGCGGAAGGTCCCAGGTTCAATCCTGGCATTCTGAGATAGGTGGGGAAAAACTCCTGCCTGAACCCCTGGAGAGCAGCTGCCAGTCAGTGTCAACAATGCTGGGCTAGATGGAGCAAGCGTCTGACTCCATATAAGGCAGCTACCCATGTTCCTAAGCCTTGTCTTTGACCTTTGACATGCCAGGATGAATTTGAGTGCATTTCCTGTACCTACTTATGTCTGTTGGGATTAAAGGGCTTGCTTGTGTAGTTTGTGTATGAAAAGGAAATTTGGCCCTGCAGTTTTCCCTCTGAAGTGCAGTCCACCACCGGACAGGATTTGGGGTTAAACTGGGGTGTTCATCTAACCTGACCTGACTATATTGGTTGTGTTTTTGCAATGGAGAGTAGATTACAGCTCTTGTAGATAGATGTGTGTGTAGCTGTGAGAGCGTGAAAGGATACAGAATAATGGGCTCAAGTTACAGGAAGCCAGATTCTGGCTGAACATCAGGAAAAACGTCCTGACTGTTAGAGCAATACAACAATGGAACCCATGACCTAGGGTGGTGGTGGGCTCTCCCACACTGGAGGCGTTCAAGACGAGGCTGGACAGCCATCTGTCAGGGATGCTCTGACCTGGATTCCTGCGCTGAGCCGGGGGTTGGACTTGATGGCCTTGTAGGCCCCTTCCAACCCTACTATTCTACGATTCTATGATCCAATGCAACTAAAAAAGGCGGGGAAGGAGTGGAGTGACAAGGGCGAGGTGGGGGTAGGGGAACAAACTTGAGCTAGTAATTATGTATTGTTTAGATCGGTCATTTCTTTATTGGTCTTTGCTTTCTGTATGGGAAAGAGCAGCCTGTCTTAGCCGATTGTAGCACTCAGTTTGAGTCTACCAAGCCCACTTCAATCCACAACTCTGGAATGGTAAAAAGGGAGACTTGGCTGTGTTGTTGCTGCATAAATAATTATTAAGTACTTGCTATTAAATATCCCATACTTCACAACTCACGTGAGGTTTCTAGGTAATCTCCCATCTAGGCTGAGACCTGCTTAGCTTTAACAGATTCATTTCCCCTCAGACTGTTCTCTGTGCTTAATACCAGTATCTGTGCTCGTTATGGAATCACCACAGACGTATGTCGATGAGGATTTGGGGGGGTAACATTTAGGTTATTTTTACTTCTCAGTTTGCTGTTCTTGGTTTTACTGTAGAATATCCCCAGACAAGTGGATATACAACTACCACCTTCTTAGTTCATGTTGTTCATCTGATGAAGCAGGGTCTTGCCTATGAAATCTAATGAGACAACAATTAAGTAGCTAGTCCCCAAGATGTGACAGCACATTTATTTATTTATTTATTTATTTATTTATTTTGTTACTCTTTTGGAAACTGTGAAATCATGGATGTTTCTTCTATCAAAATAGAAGAGAGGCAAGAAAGTGATTTCGTTGAGATGCAGGCCTCAAATTATTTAAGCCATGGAAAGCTAGAAACATCGCTTGGAGGAATACCCAGAAGGCTATAGAAAGTCAGGACAGGTAGCCGGGGTTCTTCATCTGGAGTTGAGTTCTGGCCATAGGACATGCAAGATGCAAGATGACCACAGATATGGCTTGCCTATGAATAGTGTGTCTAATTGCTGATCTTTCCATACTCTTCATAGCAGTCTGTGGAGTCTATGGAGGAAAGTCACCCCACCCCGCTCCCTGTCTCCATTCATGCTTTTATGGACTCTTCATATTTCAGGAGCTCAATCCTTGATAAGCAGAACACTTTCTAGAGGCTGAGTTTGTCTTTTATTCTTGTTGTCTTTTGTTGTAGTCTGACCCTCCAGTTGGGCCAGACTACAGCTCACATCATTCCCAGCCAGGCACCAGGTTGGGGAAGGCTGCATAAACTATGGATGATCAAGTCAGACATCACACCAAAGCATAGTTAGCACTGTCATACCTGGGGGGTAGTTTTGCGACAGGCTGCTGGGAAGCCAAACCTGCCCCACTCAGGTGTGACTCGGATGGGCCAGAGGCAAAGGTGTAGTGATCAGAGGTGGGCCAGAGGTCAGGTGTCAGCAGAGACGAGCGACAGCTTGCTCAAACTTGAGCTGGCTTGGGATGAAAGTTTTATTGGGCCTGGAGTGTCTCCATCAGCTTGTGAGGTTAGCTGATAGCACTCTTACCAGTACTGCAGCTCGGAGAGCATCCTTGAGTTACAGAGCCTAGGCTGGCTGGCTGGCTGGCTGGCTGAGGGACCAGAGTGTTGGTAGCGCAGGAAGTAAGGCCCTGAAGATCCTGGTTCAAGGTCCTGGTTCAAAATTTCCCTTGGCACCTTACACAAACCCAATTCAAACCACACATTCAAATTCTGCCTTGCTGGATGGTCCAAAGCCATGGGTTGTAAATCCAGACATCATGGCAAACCATGCCTAAATTTCCTTAACCGTGGGTTTTGGTGTGTGACGTCTGAATTGAGGCAGCGTCTATCCTGCATGGGAAGCAGCGTTTTGCCCTTTAAAGGTTTTTCTCATGGGGTTGCCTGTAACACAGCTGCGGATGTTAACACTAGAGATCTGAGTGTGTCACCCAGCAAGCATGGAGTGTGTGTGTTTATCACACTGCTATTTCTGGACCTTTAGTGCTTTGTGACAGATGGAGCGCATGCTCCTTTTCTCTCTGTGCGTATGGCTGTTTGTATGTGCACATAGTATTCTGAAAAGCCAGCAATTTGAAACCGCACAACAGGACTGCAAAACATGGTTTGGGAACAGTGACTGGGGGATCTCATTAACTTGGAGGGGGCGATACGTTTTTCAGAGTTGGTTTGAAAGAGAGACGATTGCTCGTGGTTTGTACACTCACTCCATTTCCTCCTTTGGTAAGTAGGTTTGCAGGTTTTTTGTACGGTTTCAAAAACCTGCACAATCTGGTTGGCCAGAAGTGGTAGTGGGTTCAAAAGAAATACATATAGACCTTGGAAGTGAAGTCAGTCAGTCAGTCTATCTGTCTGTCTCTCAAGTCTCCTTCACCTCTTTTAAAGAAAACGATTGTCTGCTTTCAGTCTCAGTCAACCATCCTTGGGATGCCAAAACCCATGTTGCTGTAATACCTTTATGCCTTTTTAACATCTTGCCTGAAGAAGAGATCTGGTGATCTTGAAAGCTTGCATGGCCTAATAAAGGTATTACAGCAACATTGTTTTTGGAATTTTTCTTATGGTCAACTCTGGTCCCTTTGCATTTTTGTCATCCTCAGGACAGCGTCCTTGCATTTAGCATGATTCACCTGTAAAGAGAAAGGCTGACCTTTTTGAGCTACAACTGTGTACACTTTGCAATTAATGCTTTAAAAATCAAAACACTGCATACGTTCCACACCAAGAAATGCTAAATTCTGCAACCTGTATGAATCGTGTTATATTGTAACACACCCACTATGCTGGCTGAGGAATGCTGGGAATTGCAGGACTTTTTTTTCTGTCTAAACATGCAGTGCTCAAAATCAGCCTTTCCCCAACCTGGGGGATGGTGGGATTTGTAGTCTAGCACATCTGGAGGGCACCAGGTTGGGGAAGGCTGCACAAAATGGTTTTGCAGTGGTGGTGAAGCCTCTAGCAGGGACTGGCTTAGCTGTGCTACTTTCAGAGAGGGGAGGGCCAGGGCAAAACGTCTTTGTCCATCTGTCATTGGCTGAATTGCTCTGCTCCTTGAGAGAGGAAGGGCGGAAGGAGTGAAGGAGGGGGAGGAGAACCCTGGGACTTGGAAATAAAGAGGAGGAGTGATGGGGAAGCTGGAGAGAACGTTGGGCGAGCATGTGCCGGAGAAAGCTAGAGAGGGAGGGGGCACTGAGCGAGAGAGACCAGAGAGAAGCAGTCCACGTGGATAGGAACTGCAGAGCTAAGGAAGGCTGAAGTTCGGATCTTCGGCTGCTTCCAGGCCAGGCCTTCGTTGTGCATTCACAGAATTTGACCAGAGGCAGTTCTGTATTGCGTGCAAGTGGGGCAGTGACCCGCCCCCTCTCCCCTACCGACTTGGGGCACAGAGATCCCCTCACAGCCAGGTACATATGCAGCTGCTGAGTGCCATACATTATCTTCTGTCTGCCTCTGTCAATCTCAACAGAATATTGAACATCTGCCCTGTCCTCCACGCTACCAGCGGGTACCAGCTGCCACTGAATTTGACAGGGAGTCTGTATGTAACCTTGTCATGTCTTTCCACCTGTGTTTCTTCCTTTTCTTTCTCACCACAGAACATCTGTTAAGGGCGGGGAGAGATGGAATAGCTGCACTGTGTCTTTTGCTTGGTAGCACTATGAGCCATCTTTCTGGAAGCACCCTTTGGCAGATGCAGGCCTCTAGTTCGGGGGTGGACAGACGCCAGGTGTCTGGGGTTTCCCTGGTTTATTACCAGAAATCCGAGGTCCACCTGCTGGAACAGCTGCAAAATGGTGGTGGTGGTGGTGGCAGAGAAGCCAGATATAACACGATGGCTCTGGTGCAGAGTAAATTATCTGTTGCACCCTTGTGACTTACACTGGGATGACCTGCATGTACAGAAACAGTTCAGTAGTTGCATGAAGATCTGGTCACTGGTAACCAAGGAATGGTCCTATTTTACAGATGAGGAACACTGAGGCCAAGAAACTGCCTTGGTCGCCCTGTGGGATGACCTCTGCCGGGAGAGGGACAGGGGGAGTGCGACCCTGTTGATTCTCCTGGACCTCTCAGCGGCTTTCGATATCATCAACCATGGTATCCTTCAGGATAGGTTGTCTGGGTTGGGAGTTGGAGGCACCGCACTGCAGTGGTTCCGCTCCTACTTGGATGGCCGATTCCAGAAGGTGGTGCTGGGGGATTACTGCTCTGTGCCATGGCAATTGTGCCGTGGGGTTCCACAGGGCTCTATTTTATCCCCCAAGCTGTTTAACATCTACATGAAACCGCTGGGGGAGGTTATCCGGAGGTGTGGGCTGAGGTGCCATCAATATGCGGATGACACCCAGCTCTACCTCTCTTTCTCATCAAAACCAGGTGAGGCAGTGGCTGTTCTGAACCAGCGCCTGGGCACGGTAATGGACTGGATGAGGGCCAATAAACTGAAACTCAATCCAGACAAGACGGAGGTACTGTTAGTGGGTGGTTCGTCTGCCCGGCTAGGTGATATTCAACCTGTTCTGGAGGGGGTTGCACTCCCCCTAAAGGATCAGGTTCATAGTTTGGGGGTGCTCTTGGATCCAGAACTGTCACTTGAGGCACAGGTGAACCCAGTGGCACGGAGCACTTTTTATCAGCTTAGGCTGGTATACCAACTATGCCCTTATCTGGACAGAGATAGCCTTGCTACAGTTATCCATGCTCTGAGAACTTCTCGTCTGGATTACTGCAATGCGTTATACGTGGGGCTGCCTTTGAAAACGGTCCGGAAACTTCAGCTGGTCCAAAATAGGGCAGCAAGATTGTTAACAGGGACTGGCCTGCGAGCTCATATTACGCCAGTACTTTTCCAGCTGCACTGGCTGCCAGTCCATTTCTGGGCCAGCGGCCCTTCTCCGTGAGCCCCTGCCAAAGGAAGTGAGGCAGGTGGCTACCAGGAGGAGGGCTTTTTCTGTTGTGGCACCCCGGCTCTGGAATGAGCTCCCTAGTGAGGTTCGCCTGGCGCCTACATTGTACTCCTTTTGGCGCCAGGTGAAGACCTTTTTATTTTCCCAGGCATTTTAGCATTTTAGCTTTCTAAATTTTTATCTTTGCTGTTTTAAATCTGTATTTTAAACTCCTGTACTGCTGCTAGGTTTTATTGTGGTTGTATTGTTATATTGTGGTTTTAATGTTCTATATATTTTAAATTGTTTTATTGTGTGTTGTTTGGTTTTAATTTTTGTGAACCGCCCAGAGAGCTTCGGCTATTGGGCGGTATAGAAATGAAATAAATAAATAAAATAAAGTAAATAAATAAGAGAGAAGTTATTAGCACAAGGCCAGGCACTGCAGACAGGTATCTCTCCCCACCCCTACCCCGGCAATGTTACTTGTTAAAACGACTGTTAGAAGCCCCTGGAGAAATACTGTAAAACACCCCGAGATCTTTCAGTAGATCCCAGTCTGCCTTCGGCTCGTCACTGCTCAGATCTGCATGTCTTTGTTGACTACCTCTAATTCATTTTGCTTCTGCAATCAATGAGAAAGAATTATACAGGATGGTGAACCTTTTGCTCTCTGATCCCGTGGATGCTGTTTATGGCACAGAGCTTCCTTTTTGATGCAATACTGGCAGTTTTATCTGTGTTGTTCTGTTGGTTTTATGTTAGAAGTAGTAGCAAAAGGTGAATCAACTATGACTAACTGAACAACCATTGGAAATTCTGCTCACTTCTTCCTCCCCCACCCTGCCCACTTTATATTTTGCACTTGGAACTTCTCGTGCTGTTTCCAGCCAATCTTTCTAGCACTGAGGACTAGGAACTTTATTTTTTAAAGACAGAGTGCTGGGAGCTTCAGGATGCTGAATTGTGCACCCAGAACCAATTTCTGTGAGACTGAAGGATTTTGAAGGGGCCTGTCCAGTTTCCCAGGCTGTGTTTGTGCAGCTGTAGTGCCACAACCAGAAGTGCAGGTTGTTTCCTGGGCAAAAGATGTACTCCATTCCTTGGGCCGCTAACCTTAGGAGGGAAATGGAAGTGGAGTAAACAGGGGAAGAATATGCATTTAGCTCAAGTTGCACACACTTAGGCAATAGGACAGGGGCGTTGAACCTCTTTCAGCCCGAGGGCTAAATTCCATTTCAGAGAAGTTCTTGGGGGCAACATTTTAGTGGTGTGTGGGGCCAAAGGCAAAGTGGGCAGGGCATATCAGCACATTTTAGCTTAAAGCTCTTACTGCACATAAGTAAGCCTTAGGAGAGGCAAGTCAAGCTTTCAGATTGGGGAAAACCTGCACAGAAGCTGGGAAACCACCAAATGATTGGTGGTTGGGAGAAAGGGGATGGGGCCAGGGGAAGGTGATGGGCCCATCTGAGGAACCCTAGAGTGCTGGATTGGGACCCCAGGGGAGCCAGATTTGGCCCCCAAGCCTGAGGTTCTGCACCTTTGCAGTAGGAATTAGATGAGCCGGCCCTACCATTAGGCAGAGTGAGGCGGCCTCCTCAGGCAGCAGATTTTGTAAGTCATGAAATGGCAGGAATTGGCTACTTATTGAATGTATTGTTACTGTATTTTTACTCCTAGGGAGATGCGTTTGTGAGATTTTCTGCCTCAGGTTTCAAAATAACTCAGACAGCCTTGAATATTATGCACTTTGATGGGGGCAGAGGGGAAGGCACTGTTTATTGTCCTGCCTCAGGCAACGAAATGACTTGGCCCAGCCCTCACAGAAAGGGCCATGTTGCAGAAGTATTTGAAGGAAATGAGGGGTTACCTAATGGAGATGTTCTGGAAAGGGGCTCCAGGCACAAGAGGTGGCAAGGGAGAAAGGGTGGAGCATTTTGAGAGAGGCCAGGAGACATTTAGATAGCTGAGGATGGTGGAGCTGGAGGAGAGAAGGTTATGGGCAGGGATATATCATGATAGAAAAATGGAGAGGTAAGGGGGAAATACCATGGAAGGGGTTTAAAGGTGAGGATGAGGAGTTTGTGCTGGATCAAGGAGGAGACTGGCCTCTTTCCCCTTTTTTTAAAATTTCAGAGGGTTGTGCAATTGCGTCTTCTACACAGTGATGAAGTACATGGGGTCTGCTTCTCAGAACTAGCTGGCATGACCCACCAGTACGTGGCTGATTTTTATTTTATTTTCTGGGTTTATTGCTTTGCTGCACAAAATAAACCCTAAGGTGACTTGAGCGGCTTTTGTACCGAGTTGCATATTTTTGCTTGTGTTCAAGAGCCAGTGTGCAACCACTTCATCACAAACACTGCGGAAAAGCATTGATGGATAGAAGATAAGTTGAGGGGGCCTCATGAATTGCTTCCAAAGTCCAGTCGGGACAAGTAACTTGTTACATGGTAAAGTTGTCCCTGGACTGTTCCACTTCAGAATGTAGGGGTGTATGTAAGGCGTATGTGTGCTGCATGATTGTTTTTCCTCCCAATATTAGACAAAAAAGGATGTCTGTAAGAAGGGTTCTTGACTTCTCCCTGACACACTACTTTTCTATGTGCAGGAGTATCTTTAATCAATCAGTCAATCAATCAATCAATCAGTCAATCAATCAATCAGTCAATCAATCAATCAATCAATCAATCCTATACTTGCTTATCTGGGAGTAAGCACCTTTTAACATTTTGGGACTTACTTCTGACTGAGTAGAGTGGACATGTTAAGGATGGCACTGTAATTTGCTAAAATAATTATTCTAAAATACTCCAGATAAATAAAAACCAACAACAACATAAAAAGCAGGAAGGGCAACTCCAGCAAAAAGAGCAGCCATGACGGAACATAAACTAATTAAATGCATGTCAAAACAGAAATGGCTTAGAGTGCAATTCTATGCATGTTCAGACAGAAAAGAGTCCTATAGCTCCCAGCATGCCCCAGCCAGCCATGGCTGGCTGAGGAATACTGGGAGTTGTAGGACCTTTTTCTGTCTAAAAAAACCATTTCTGACATGCCTGCAGAATGTCAGAAAGGGAGCTTTTGTGCATGTATGTGTATTCAAACGTACTATTGTTCACCTGAAGTCTGCAAAGGTACAGTCTGGGGAGCAACTGTTAATGTCTGATGATGATGATACCACTGCCTTATTTGCTAAAAAGCCATCAAGCCAGTGCAGGGCAATTTACAGAGCAATCCTATGCCCCCTAGCCAGCCTCTGGGGGAAAGAGGATTGTTCAGTTTCCTGCTACGAGGTTGGAAACAGGCCTCCGATCTCAGAGCCAGGAAGCCGCACTCCGTGCCCCCTGCTCTGCCCCCTCATAGCTGGTGCGGAGAGAACCAGAGCGCAGAGATGGGGAAAAGGGGGTGTTCCCCGGGGTGGGGAGGGCAGGAGGCTGGGGCGGCACCCATACGAGAGATCCTATGGCTGCCCCAGCCTCCTTCCCTCCCCCTCCCTGAAGGCTCCACTAGATGAGCCTGCCTAGCTTAAATGCAGAGCGGGAGGCCCATTTAAGCCTCCAAAGGCTTACGAATAGCCAGCATGGATCCCATAGGACTGCGCCTTTAAAATAATAAAACCTTAAAACAATAAAAAGCAAGAACATAAAAAAAAAGTAGTTAAAACTGCACATTTTAAAAGGCTACGTGAAAAAGATGTGTCTTCACACCCTTTCTAAAAGCCACAAGAGTGGGTGGGACAACTGTAGTTCTGGGGGGAGTGCATTCTCCTTAGCCAGCAGCAGTAATGAAATAGGAATGCGCAATGAAGGCTATGAGAACCAACCTGAGCTTAATTTCTAAAATGGAAGGTATGGCACTCAATTTAACCAGTGTGGTGTAATGGCTAGAGTGTTGGACTGAGACCTGGGAAACCCAGGTTCTAGTCCCCACTCGGCCATGAAGCTCACTGGGTGACTTTGGGCTAGTCACTGACTCTCACCCTAACCTACTTCGTAGGGTTGTTGTGAGGATAAAATGGAGAGGAGGGGGACCATATAAGCCACCTTGGGTTCCTTGCAAGAGGAAAAATGCAGGATATAAATGCAATAATAATAAATCCCTGAAAGCTGTCTTCCCCAATCTGGTGCCTGCCAGATATTTTGGACTTCAACTCCCATCAGCCCTGAGGTTCCAGGATCTCACTTCAGTTGAAGGATAAATAATAATATTGGCCTGCCTGACAGTGTTGTTCTATTGGAATTATATATATAAAGCGTTTTGAACAATCGGAAAGTGCTATGGAAACACCAAGAAGTATTATTACTAATAAAGCAGCTGGCGGATTGGCTCACTTGCTTGAGTTGCTTAGCTTGAGACCTTTCTGGTGAACTGGCTTCTCTTTCAAACAGAAAACAGGGCTGGAGATGGACTGAAATGTGCTGTAAGGGCAGTTAGTAGCCGTGCAGAGAACCCCTTGACTGCAACACCAGAAAGCAACACAAGAAAACCCGTGTTCCCCTTTGGGAGAAGTGACAGCTCTAAGAAGGCCCAAGCAAGGTCTCCCCACCCCCCCACCCCCATTTTGGAAAACACACCTGGACGACAGTGACACCTCGGCAGTAAGAGCTTTGCCTGCTGCTTTGCGGTTCTCTGGGTGTTGATCGTTTTCGTGGTACAGGCAGTGGCGGGCCAGCAAAACCTTGGCAACGCCGCATGCTCCAGACTCTGCAAGCTGGAAAAAGAGGAACACAGTGTCCAGAAATAAACATTGGTGGCTTGAATTGCTTTATTATGATCATAATTGTTGAATGGACCTTTGGATGGTTCCCTCTGGGAAGGTGCTATTAATAGTGCTTTATGTGCCAGCAAGGAGCAAGATGAAGATGGTAGAATCTCTTTGCTCACAACACACCTGATGAGCAACGCATGTGACAAGGGCCAGGTTTTGATAGATTTCCCCCTTTACCATATCCCACACTCCCCCTGGGCAATGTCACTCCCCCTTCCCTTTTTCTTCTCCACTCACCGGACAAGCCTCCAGTTAGGGAAGCATGAGGAATTCGATCTTTGTTAATTCTGATACAAGCTGTCCTGAGTCAATGTGTGGAAGAGAATTTACTTATTCACCAGCCTTCGTATTTCCCAAATATTCTGATATTCTGAACCAAAAATTTTGCAGTTTTCTGCTAAAAAATGTGTAAAATTTGCACCTTGAGAGAAATGCATTTAAAAATACCAATTGAACTACTATGTAAATGAGATTTTTCATGCAGAGTAATATAGAAATGAAGATTAATGTAGCAATGGGATGGAACAGACTTACGGGTGAAAAGTTACACGGCCTGGAATTAGACTGGTTTGGCCATCCAGCATCTCTCTGCAGCATCGGCCCCAAAATCTGTAATACTGTTACCTGTTTCCTTATAGCCCCACTGCTACCAGCTCAGCTAAGTTGCTTCTTCCTCCGCCATGTTCGTCAAGATCTGTCCAGACTGAAAGCTCCCTTGCTTCCTCTTTCTGCAAACCGGTATGAACCTACCCGGACACTATGATCATCATCTAAGGCCCTCCTCCAATTGCCTTCTCTGAGGGTGCTTCGGAAGATGGCAACAAGAGTGATGGCCTTCTCGGTTGTGGCCCCCCCAATTGTGGAATGCTCTCCCCAGTGAGGTCTGCCTGGCACCAACGTTGTCCTCGTTTCAGCACCAGGACAACACTTTAATCTACTCCCAGTCGTTTGACAGCATATGATAAGGCTTTTTAATGGGTCCTGAAATTTTTGTTGTTGATCGTTTAAAACTGTTTTTATATTTTTGTAGGGTAATGGTTTTATATTATGTTATTATATTGTATTTTTATGGTTTTAATCTTTCTAAACTGCACAGAGACTTTGGCTATTAGGCAGTATAGAAACAGAATAAATGAAATGAAACCCCATGATGATGTCATGCCATCATCAGCTAGCCATTTGTCCAGGACAAGTATCTCACTCGCCCAGTAGATGAGCCAGCAGCCACCTCGGTGTCTTGGGAAAAGCAATGTATGAACATCTTGTATTGATATCCTGTCCTGGCCACCAATTTTGGGAAGCTAGATTAGTGCGGAGTAATTCTCACAGAGGCAGGCGGTTGGTCCAGTCATGCTGCTGCTAACAGCACAAAATGGCAGCCAGTGATCGAATTGCAGAATTTGGGCTCAGTGATCCATCTCCTTCTCCTAAGGCACAATACCCTATACCGCAGTGGTTTTCAAACTTCCTGCCTTCAGTTCAGAGAACCTTTTCCACATTGATGAGTCTGCCAAGGAACCTTTAACATCTTGCCCCACAACCCCTATGTGCTGCAATGGATTCTGGGACATATTCGCCCTGCTTAGGTCTGAACAGGGGAAGGCAGCGTGTGGAGCAGGCACATTCCTGGCCCTGCCTGCTCCACCCCTGAGCTCCCCGTATTGAGTGCTCACTTCAGACCTTCCCACTCAATGCCGGATGGGCGGGGGACGGTGAGGGCGGGGCAGCACCCCCCCCTCCACCATGCCCCCTCCATAACACCTGAACACGACTGTTGTGGGGTGCACATCCAGCCTACATGCAGCACTACCCAGCCTCTTGGGCTTCCCTGTTATTCTGCACCATGTGAACATGTTCCCTAACTCATAAGTATGTAAGAGGAGCCCTGAGGCTGGATCAGACCAAGGGTCCATCTAGCCCAGCATTCTCTTCACATTATGGCCAATCAGCTGCCCCCAGGAGATGCACAAGCAGGACACAACTGCAACAGCACCCTTCCGCCCATGTTCCCCAGCAACTGGTGTACATAGGCTCACTGCCTCTGATACTGGAGGTAGCACATGGCCATCAAGACTAGTAGCCATTGATAGCCTTCTCCTCCAGGAACCCTTTTCAAGCCATCCAAATTGGTGGCCATCACTACATCTTGGGGTAGCAAATCCCATAGTTTAACTCTCCGCTGTGCGAAGAAGTCCTTCCTTTTATCTGCCCTGCATCTCCCACCATTTAGTTTATGGGATGACCCTGGGTTCTGGTATTATGGCTGCATATTTTAGGGGGAGGGTTTGCAGAGTGTTTTTTTCCAGAGATGTCTGCCCACCATTTCTGGTCTTCTCGCTGAGGAACTTGTGATAAGCATCCAAGGAAAGCCAGAGCCCCCCTGAACGCAGGTTGGAAACTGCAGTTCTACTGGAGACATATGCAACGGGTGGGGAACAGTCTTGTGCAACAGGCTGCGGGAAATCCCATCAGAATTCCCGGCCCGGCCAGGAAGCTGTGGTGCTCATGAGCCGCCACCAACACCAACGAGTTTAAGATTATTCTACCTGTTACAGGAAAGCCGGGGACTTGTTGCTGTATGACGAGGAGAGAGGGATCTCTAATAACACCTAGCTGGCCTACTTCACACGATTGTTGTGAGGCTAAACACTGCTTTGAGGACTTTGGAGGAATGGGAAACAAAGGAAAGGGTTGCCTTAAAGAATTGTGGCTGTTGGAAGCTGCCTCAGGCACATGGAAAAATGTGATATGAATGAATGACTGGCTTCACATGTTCAGAGGCACCCTGCTTTTCAGTCTGCCTACAGATGTGGAGAGAAACTGTTCCAGACAGCTTGAGGATGGCGTGGAGTTTCTTAAGAATATCCTAAGTGACCTGCTTCTCAGAAACACCTCAGGGGGCAACTCAGCTGAAAAGGCTGCCGTCCCTTCCTCCTTTTTACATTCTAACCTCCTTGCATCTGGGGTTGCCTGGCTAGGCCAGCCCTGTGCTATCCAGAGCAGTGTGGTGTGTGTACACAAAGTTTCTATCCCAATAAACGCATGTGCTTGGCAGTTGTCGGCTCCAGCGGCTTTCTTTCCATCAAGCAATGCATCTTGGCTGTTGGGCTTTGTTTGTGTTTTCAGCCTCTTCGTCTCCCGGCCCTTTTTAAAGCTAATTGCTTGTGTTTAACACTGGCAACTGAAGCCCTGGATGGTCTCCACAGGGAGCCAGACACCTCTGGAGTCAGAAACATACACAATAATAACACACAGGGCCAACGGAAGGCCTTGGAGCTCTCCGCTTCTAAACCTTCCTCGGCGGTTAAGCAGTGAGGCCTTTCAAACCCACCTTGTTTCGTAGGCTGCATCCAAACCAGCATGGAGCCAACTGCTGAGGGAGGTGGTGGTCTTTCCATTGCTAGAGGTCTTCAAGCAGAGACTGGACAGCTATCTGTGAGGGATGCTTTAAGCTGGATTCCTGCACTGAGCAGGGGGTTGGACTTGACAGCCTAAATGGCCCCTTTCAGCTCTAGGATTCTGTGATTGGAGGGTGCATCCAGACCAGCATTTCTTGGGGTGGGGACTTGTGTGTGTGATCTGCTACTGCTGAACCTGACAATTTCACGATCTCAGATGTTTCCTGGTCCGAAGGAGGGACCACGATCCACAATGCATCCCTTTTTAAGTCATTTCCATGTCCTATGTAGAGACATGGTCGGTGGTGTGATGGAACCAGGGCTCACAGGGTCAAAGTGCCTAGACTTTTTGATTAGCAGGGATGAGTCTAGTTAAAATCCTTGTAGTAGCTGGTGGGCAGGGGATGGATTTCCCCAGCAACAATATATTGTTATGAGCTAGCCCTGTTGTAATGCGGAGAATTTTGGAGTGGCGTGGTCCTGACTGGGTAATTAAGAGCCATGTGCTTTACAAAAGTCCTACAAAAGAGAGAGAGAGAAAGAGAGAGAGAGAGAGAGAGAGGAAAGAGAGAGATGGATTGATATATCTTCCTGCATTTTTGGACCCTCCTTGAGGGAGTGGCTATGAAGACAGTCATGATCTCATAGATCTCATAGAATCATAGGGTTGGAAGGGGCCTACAAGACCATCGAGTCCAACCCCTGCTCAGTGCAGGAAGCCTGCTTTCCAGGCAGTCTCCCATCTAAGTACTAACCCGGGCTGACCCTGTTTAGCTTCCAAGATCAGAAGAGAACAGGTGCATCCAGCCCTTTGAGTAAAAATTTACTGCTACACCACTGGGTATGGTTCAGAAAGCACATGTGGGACCTGGTGCAGCGACATGTTGCAGTGTGAAAGGTTCTTGATCCATTATTCCAGCCTAACTGCCCACTTCTACTTGCAGGACACTCTGTTCCATCCCATCCCTTTGTTTTCTGACTGTCCTCCCACTGAGCATACTGAGCTGTTTTTGGGATCCCCCCTTAGTGTGTTCCCCCCCCTAATTTTTTTTGGGGGGTACTTCCACAAACCTCGGGATTCCCCCAAGCCTGATGGTACTTCCCTGTTGTGTGTGGATGGTGCCATTTTGGCTGCATAAGGTTTGGCACTTGGATCATGAGTCCGTTGATAGTATATAGGATGTCTGCCACTTTTAAGAGATGGAAGCCCTCACACAGAAACAGGAATGGGAGCTGAAAGCCTCTCCCCCCTCCATTTTACCCTCATAACAACCCTGTGGTGTGTGTTAGGCTGCGAGTTGGATAGTGTTCCATGGTCACCCAGTAAGCTTCACAGCTGAGTGATTATTTGAACCCAGGTCTCCACGGCCCTAGTCCAATGCTCTAACCCGACATTTTCCAACCTGGTGCCCTCTTGATGGGAGTTGCAGTCCAACACATCTGGAGGGTACCAGGTTGGGGAATGCTGCTTTAACCACTACACTACACTGTCTCTGATAGAACATATTAATTAGGAATGTATGAGAATTTCGTTTTTGCTTGCAAAACATGTGAGCATGCCCTGTTCGAAGCCCTGAACCTGAGTGTGTGTCTGCCAAAAATATTTGCAAATTGCTGAACACGTACTCATGTTCATCTCATTCCTGATTCCCAGTTCGATTTGCACACATTTCCTCAGTAAACTAAATCAGCCTCAGTTAACTCTATGGAGGAGATTTGTGTGAATTTGGAGAGATTTGCTTTTCTCTGGCCCATTCTGTCAGCTTTCAGAGCAGTTTCATTTTTGCTAGACTCCTCTGTTTCAGGGTAAACAGCAGTGCAAACAAGCCAGAGATAAGCCAGATAAGTTCTGGGTTCAGACATAATGACAAGCTATGGTTTAGACAAGACAAACTTCATAAACCAACAATAAACAATGGCTTTTATTTGTGTTTTATATCTGGTTAATAAACCATGGTTTGTTTTCAGGGATAGGTTCAAGGACTGGTTCACACAACATGACAAGCCAGAGTATGGGTTGAGTATGGCTTGTCATTGTATCATGGGTTGTTGTGTTGTATGAACCATGGTTTGTTAACCACAAACAGCTCAAAGTTCACAACTCAACAACAAACCATGGTTTCTCTTTGTGGGTTGCTCTTGGTTAACAAACCATGGTTAGCACAGCTGGGTTCACACAACACAACAACTCACAATTCAACAACAACCCACGATTCAATCTGAACCCACACTCAACCCCTATTCTGGTTTGTTGTGTTGCATGAACCCAGCCCACGCTAAATTTCAGCATACCACAACATGGCTTAGCGTTATGTGTCAACTAATGCCATGTCACGAAAAGCTTCGCCGGATGATTTCTGCAGAGCAAGCCTTTCAGTGCCAGGACCAGGTTTTGGAGGGCCCTTAGGCAAGACACCCTCAATGGGTCCCCTCCCTCACTGAGTCCATTTTCTACCAGCATTGTTGCCTGCTGCTCCCACTCCCCCTTTTCTTCATCATTGCTGCTTCCTCCTTGCTTGCCAGGCAGAGAGCCAGTGAGCATGCTGGCAGCCGCATCTACTGCTCTTCTGTTGCACCACCACTGTTCCGGCCAGAGCAACAGGCAGACAAACAAGCAGTTTGCCGTGGGGAAGAGGAGAAGCCAGTCCAGGGGCTCTTGTCAGGGAGGGGCTCTACGGGCCCTCCGCAGGTGCCCAACCTTGGCTCCAAAGCCTTTCTTAAAGGACAGGAGCAGCCCAGGCCTTCCCCACTCCCCACCGCTTCTTTTTTCCTGACCAGTTGACAATCCTGCTTTTAACTAGCAGGGACGGATGCGTTGCCTTTCATGCAACAGCTGCATGCCAGGCAGAAATCCAACCAATGCAACTTTTATCATCCCCTTGTTTCCATGCTGAGGGAAAGCTGTATGCTGCAGGACAGTGGACCTAATAGCCAAAGGTGGGCGTCCCTTTCGGGCTGATACTCTTTCCACCTTCCCTTTTAAAATATACAAATATCCCAGAATAGTGAGCCATCTCCAGAGACAGAGCTGGGGCCATGTTTGCCGTGTGGCCTCTAGTAGCTGTTATGCCGAGACTTAAAAAGCCCCTCAGGAGCAAGCACATCTTCAGTGCTTCAGGACTGGGTTGTCATGACAACTCCAAGGCGTTAAAAATAGCAAGTCACTGGTGCACATTTATGAGCAGGAGGAGGAAGAGGTGGGCTTCCCCCATCTTTCCCTTACAGCTTTTCTTGTTCAGCTTGTTCAATGGGGTATTCTTCTTTCTGTTAGTTTTAAAACCTCCAACAGTGTCCACAAGCTACTGTCTTTTATTCTGAAAGGACTGGTGTGGGGCAGTCAGAAATTCAACAGGTGCAGCTTTTGTCATCCTCTTTATCATCATTTCTGTCATTATCATTTATTATTTTGTGTTGTTGTTCAGTTGTTCAGTCGTGTCCGACTCTTCGTGACCCCATGGACCATATAGCACGCCAGGCCTTCCTGTCCTGCGCTCTCTCCCGGAGTGTGCTCAAGTTCATATTCATTGCATCGGTGATGCTATCTAGCCATCTCATCCTCTGCCGTCCCCTTCTCCTTTTGCCTTCAGTCTTTCCCAGCATCAGGGTCTTTTCCAGGGAGTTTTCTCTTCGCAATAGGTGGCCAAAATATTTGAGCTTCAGCTTCAGGATCTGTCCTTCCAATGAGCAGTCAGGGTTGATTTCCTTTAGGATGGACTGATTTGACCTCCTTGCAGTCTAGGGGACTCGTAAGAGTCTTCTCCAGCACCACAGTTCAAAAGCATCAATTCTTCGGCGCTCAGCCTTCCTTATAGTCCAGCTCTCACAACCATACGTTGCTACTGGGAAAACCATAGCTTTGATTATGCGGACCTTTGTCGGCAAGGTGATGTCTCTGCTTCTTACTATGCTGTCTAGGTTTGCCATAGCTTTCCTCCCCAGGAGCAAGCGTCTTTTAATTTCATGGCTACACTCACCGTCTGTGGTGATCTTGGAGTCCAAGAAAATAAAATCTGTCACTGCTTCCATTTCTTCCCCTTCTATATGCCAGGAAGTGATGGGGCCAGATGCCATGATCTTCGTTTTTCTAATGTTGAGTTTCAAACCAGCTTTTGCACTCTCACCCTCAACAAGAGGCTCTTGAGATCCTCTTTGATTTCTGCCATTAGAGTGGTATCGTCTGCGTATCTGAGGTTGTTGATAATTCTCCCGGCAACCTTAATTCTGTCCTGTGATTCATCCAACCCGGCGTTTCTCATGATGTATTCTGCATATAAGTTAAATAAGCAGGGCGACAATATGCAGCCTTGTCGTACTCCTTTCCCAATTTTGAACCAATCGGTTGTTCCATGTCCGGTTCTTACTGTTGCTTCTTGGCCCTCGTACAGGTTTCTCAGGAGACAGGTAAGGTGGTCTTGTACTCCCATCACTTTAAGAATTTGCCACAGTTTGTTTGATCCACACAATCAAAGGCTTTAGCGTAGTCAATGAAGCAGAAATAGACGTTTTTCTGGAATTCTCTTGCTTTCTTCATGATCCAGCGAATATTGGCGATTTGATCTCTAGTTCCTCTGCCTCTTCGAAACCCAGCTTGTACTTCCGGTAGTTCTCGGTTCACATACTGCTGAAGCCTAGCTTGTAGGATTTCGAGCATCACCTTGCTGGCATGTGAAATGAGTGCAATTGTACGGTAGTTTGAACACTCTTTGGCGTTGCCCTTCTTTGGAATTGGAATGTAAACTGACCTTTTTTAGTCTTGTGGCCAATGTTGAGTGTTCCAAATTTGTTGGCATATTGAGTGCAGCACTTTAACAGCATCATCTTTTAGGATCTTAAATAGCTCAGCTGGAATACTATCATCTCCGCTAGTATTGTTGTTAGTAATGCTTCCTAAGGCCCACTTGACTTCGCTCTCTAGGATGTCTGGATCATGTTCATTGACCGCACTATCATGGCTATCAGAGACATTCAGATCTTTCCTGTATAGTTCTTATGTGTATTCTTTCCACCTCTTCTTAATCTCATCTGCTTCTGTTAGGTCCCTGCCTTCTTTGTCCTTTATCAAACCCGTCTTTGCAGAAAACGTTCCCTTGAGATCTCTGATTTTCT
Organism: Heloderma suspectum; assembly: GCF_057233095.1. Lineage (NCBI taxonomy): Eukaryota > Metazoa > Chordata > Lepidosauria > Squamata > Helodermatidae > Heloderma > Heloderma suspectum. The sequence continues at coordinate 436,071,617 of NC_139458.1, forward strand.
TGAAGAGATCTCTAGTCTTTCCCATTCTGTTGTTTTCCTCGATTTCTTTGCATTGTTCATTGAAGAAGGCCTTCTTGTCTCTCCTTGCTATTCTCTGGAACTCTGCATTCAGTTGGATATATCTTCCCCTTTCTCCCTTGCTTTTTGCTTCCCTTCTTTCCTCAACTACTTGTAAAGCCTCATCAGACAGCCACTTTGCTTTCTTGCATGTCATTTTCTTTGGGATGGATTGAGTTGCTGCCTCCTGAACAATGTTTCACACCTCCGTCCATAGTTCCTCAGGCACTCTGTCTATCAGGTCTAATCCCTGAAATCTATTCCTCACCTCCACTGTATATTCATAAGGGATATGATTTCGGTCATACCTGAATGGTTTAGTGGTTTTCCCTACGTTCTTCAATTTAAGCCGAAATTTTGCAAGAAGCAGCTCATGATCTGATCCACAATCAGCTCCAGCTCTTGTTTTGACTGCCTGTATAGAGCTTCTCCATCTTTGGCTGCAAAGGCCATAATCAATCTGATTTCACTATTGACCATCTGGTGATGTCCATGTGTAGAGTCGCCTCTTGTGCTGTTGGAAAAGAGTGTTTGCTATGATCAGCGTGTTCTCTTGGCAAAACTCTATTAGCCTTTGTTCTGCTTCATTTTGTACACCAAGGCCATGCTTGCCTGTTATCCTGGTTATTTCTTGACTTCCTACTTTGGCATTCTAATCCCCTATGATGAAAAGGACATCTTTTTTTGGTGTTAGTTCTAGAAGGTGTTGTAGGTCTTCATAGAACCGACCAACCTCAGCTTCTTCGGCCTCAGTGGTTGGGGCATAGACTTGAATTACTGTGATGTTGAATGGTTTGCCTTGGATTTGTACTGAGATCATTCTATCATTTTTGAGATTGTACCCCAGTACTGCTTTTCCCACCCTTTTGTTGACTATGAGTGCTACTCCATTTCTTCTCAGGGATTCTTGCCCACAGTAGTAGATACAATGGTCACCTAAATTAAATTCGCCCATGCCTGTCCATTTTAGTTCGCTGATTCCCAAGATATCGATGTTCAGTCTTGCCATCTCATGTTTGACCACCACCAGCTTACCTTGATTCATTGATCTGACATTCCAGGTTCCTAAACAATATTGTTCTTTACAGCATCGGATTTTCTTTTCACCACCAGACACATCCACAGCTGAGTGTCCTTTCGGCTTTGGCCCAGCCGCTTCACTCTTTCTGGCGCTACTTGGAAATTCCCTCTGCTCTTCCCCAGTAGTATATTGGACACCTTCCGACCTGAGGGGCTCATCTTCTGGCATCATATCTATTAGCCTTGTGATATATTCCATGGGGTTTTCTTGGCAAGAATACTGGAGTGAGTTGCCATTTCCTTCTCCAGTGGACCACATTTTGTCAGAACTCTCCACCATGACCTGTCCGTCTTGGGTGGCCCTGCACGGCATAGCTTATGGCTTCACTGAGTCACGCAAGCCCCTTCACCACAAGAAGGCAGTGATCCATGAAGGGGATCATTTATTATTGCATGTTATTTATTTACAACATTTGTCTAGCGCTTCCCAACAAGTGTTAACAACGGTTTCTAGAGCCCTTAATTCATACTGAGTGCTTAATAACTGGTAAAGATTCACAAAAATCTTTGTGTACTTGCTTATAACATAAAAAGTGTTGGGAAGTCTGGTGTGACTTGCAGTAGAGTTGCTTTATATAGAGAACGCATGGCAACACAGCATTTAGTATTGGAGGCAATAAACACCGGCTGGAGCCAGTTTAGAAGAAGTTCAAACCAACTTACTTTATTAGTGCCATTATTCACATCAACAGAGGTTATCTAACACTGCTTAACTACAAGCACATCCCAATGCTGGGTGTATGAGTGTAAATGAATGAAGGCATGAGATATGCTTACTTGCTTCCTTCCTGGAGAGACCACATGGTGCTTGCTGCAGAGCAAGAGGAAGAAGGAAGACGAGGGAGTAGGAAATAGGAACTGATCAAGCTACAGGACATTGTGGGTTTCCCATGGGCAGCTGGTTGGCCACTGTGTGAACAGAATGCTAGACTAGATGGATCTTTGGTCTGATGCAGCAGGGCTCTTCTAATGTTCTTATTCTCTATTGTCCCCTAGTGTCTGGAAGCATGCGGAGTTGTTCCTATTATCCACAAAAAGGCGGAGTGGGAGGAGGAGACCAGGATGACACGTGGAATGGGGAGAAGAGATCTGGTCATGTTCATGAGCTTAGGAGGCTTTAAAAAGGGATTAGACAAATATGCAAAGCAGCCTTCCCCAACCTGGCGCCCTCCAAACTCCTATCATCCCCCAGCCAGCATGGGTTGTAGTCCAACACATCTGGATGGCATCAGGTTGGGGAAGGCTGATTTAGAGCATCAGTGAGATATCAGTGTCTGTTAGGGTGCAATCCTATGCGTGTTCAGACAGAAAAAAGTCCCACAACTCCCAGCATTCCCCAGCCAGCCATGTAGGACTTTTTTCTTTCTAAACATGCGTCCTTAGTCACTTGCTTCTTTATGGTTAAAAATAAAAATGGTCAGGCTGTGTTTGCTAACCTGGAGCTTCTTGATGTATCTGGGGAGTTGTAGGACCTTTTCTATCTAATAGGATTGTGCCCTTAGTCATGATAGCTAAATAGAGCCTCCTTGTTTAGAGGCAGTGTATCTGAGGACCAGTTGCTGGTCAGCAGCAGCAGTAGAGGGCTGTTTCCCGACAAGTACTGCCTGTGAGCGTCTTGGAGGCACCTGACTGCCCATTGTGGAAGCAGGATGCTAAATGGCCCCTCACTCTTGTTCAGCAGGGATGTGCTTATGTTCTTATGAGAGGGCAGGAAGAGGCTATGTGAAGAAAAATAAAGCCAAGGCGTGAACAGTGGTGCAGCTACAGGCCAAAGGCCAGGCTCCTGAAGCTGAGGGGACACCCAGATCCCTAGAGAGCAGACGCAAACTCCATTTTATTCCTGTAGTCACCCTGGTGCTATGATTAAAGTGGATTTAAAATGCAAAACTGCACATGCTCAGGGTATTCTTTTTTAATAGTGTTGACAGTTTTGTTGTTGCTGTAACATATCAGGACTGTAGAAGCAGTTTTAAAGCATGGAATGGCCGTTCAAGGCCCCCCCCCCAATGAACAGAAAGCAGCAAGTGCAGAAGCAAACTCCATTTTATTCCTGACAGTGCTATGATTTAAGTGAGTTTAAAATGGAAAACTACACATGCTCAGAGGGTTTTTGTGTGTGTGGATTTTTTAAAAAATGAGGGTTGGTAAATAGTTTTGGTGTTGTTCAAACATATTGGGAATATGGACACTGTTTTAGAACATGGCAGGCAGCTGGAGGTGGAGGGGGGAGAAATGTTCATTGTGTGTTTCCCAGATGAAGTAATACTCATGGCCATCTAACCCCCCCCCCCCCCGGCATAAGACCATTAAGTCCAGGGTCTAAAACTACTTAGCACTGCTAGTAGGACAAACAAACACATAATGATCACTTCCCCCATTCTTGAACATAAAAAAATCCAGTTGCTCCTTCGATTTGTCTCTGATCTTATACAAAACACACAGGTTTCTGGGTAGGCCAAGAGAAAAAGTGAAGGGAAACATTGTGTTTTTTATAGTAGCAAAGCTGGAGATTGATTTTGTGTGTTGCACAAGGTAAAAGAAAAAGAAAAAAGGTCAGTAGAAGCCAAATTGGGTGGTGCTCCGTAGTGGTTGAAGGAAACCCTGAGAGTAAAGTCCCATTTTCAGGCCGTCGACACTGCTCTTCCTCGGGTTCTAGAATCCCAGATAGTTGGAGAAGGAAACAAAGAGAAGTGCAGGAAAACGTCACCTGTTGAAATCACAAGCCATGCAGCTGTTGCGAGGAGAAAGGGAGGGCAGGAGTGACTTGCGGAACAGAGGTTTGGTGAGGCAGCAGCTGTCTTGTGCCCCAACAATCTGGGCGTCTCTTAAGATGCCACAAAACGCTCCATGGTTTTTGCAAGAGGAGACGAGCATGGCTGTCCCTCTGGAGCCCTTTGGTTCCCAAAGGATCAGTCCTGCTGCTCCAACCCGGATGCTTCTCTGGAGTCAGAATGTGTCGTAACGTCTGTTCTGGCCTCTTGGTGTCCGTCGGGAGGACATTTCTAACCTGGCTGGTCTTCTTTCAGCTTCCTCCTTTGGCCCGGGCTCAGCTAGGATGAGCAGACTAAATAACCAGAGAGCCCGTGTGGTGTAGTGGCGAGAGTGTTGGACTGGGAGCCGGGAGATCTGGTTTCTAGTCCCCACTTGGCCATGAAAGCTCACTGGGTGACTTTGGGCCAGTCACAGACTCTCAGCCCAACCTCCCTCACAGGGTTGTTGTTGTGAGGATAAAATGGAGAGGAGGAGGATTATGTTCACCATTGTGGGTTACTTGGAGGAAAAAAAGGTGAGATATAAATGCAATAAATAAATAAAGAAAGAAAGTCCATATTACCCCAGGGTCCTGGGTTCAGAACTTGCTGGAAACTTGAATGCTGAAGGGAGCCATGGACTGTGGCCAACAGGGCTCGCGGGGGCGAGCATATGCTGAGACCCCCGGCCCAGCCAGGGCCCTGCTGCTGCTGCTGCCCTAGAGCCCGCTACCCTTCCTGACGCTGCTTCCTGCTGTCGTTGCCTGTTCACTTGCCCTCTCCAAGTGGGTCAACAGTGACCGGAGCAAAGAAAAGGAGTAGGCGCCTTTGCTTGCCCTCTCCCTCTGGGTCATGGTGTGGATTGGGCCCAAAGGACAAGGACAAGCAAATGGGCAAAAGTAACAGTAATAAAGAGGAGGTAGGACTACTGATGGAGAGGGCATCCTGAGGACATCATGCCCGGAGCTGACATTACTGGCCAGTATGTCTGCTTCGTAGCCGAGGGTGCAGAGAACCGAAAGGTAAATGTGGCCCACTGTTGCTCGAACAGCAGAGAGGTGCTATAGACGTGGTCTATATTTAAACTGTAGGGTTGTCAAATTGGATTTCGAAAATGCTGATCCTTGAGTGGGGTTGGAGGCAGAGCAAAGGAGGATCAGGGCAGAGCCAACGGTTGGGGTGGAGCCTACAGGTTGCAGCAGGCCAGAAGGGCAGAGCTAATAGCAAAACCTTTCTGTTAACTCTGTGGCTGGTGCTGCCAGGGATGATGGGCTGATTCTGTATTTGGGGTCCAGTGGAATGGAAGAACACAAGGAGGTGGACGTAAATGCATCCCACCGCTTCCCCCTTTTGCTTCTGTCTTTGGCTACCTTTGATTCATGAGGAGAATGGTTGTGGAGGAGCTGGCTGGGGGGTGCTGGATGTTGTAGTCCAACACATCTGGAGGGCGCTAGGTTGGGGAAGGATGCTCTAGAGATATATAGTGTGACATGTGAATAGTTCCCCCCCCCTTTTAAAACTGGTTCAGATACAGTGCAGTCTGAAGGCCAAACATGTCATTCTGTTTATTGTTCCTTAGCAACCCCAGAGAAATAGGCTTAACACAAAAAATAGTTTTCCAAAAATAAATAAAAAGTATATATATGGAAAAACACAACATTTGGTAGCCACCAGCCAAATTTAAGGTTGGGGTGGGAGAGGGAGAAAGCACATTTTGGGCAGCTGTCCAAAATTCACCACCCTTTTCACCCTAACCCACCGTCTTATTTCTGCTTGATGATGTGGCTGGCTGTGAAAGAAAGAGCAGGAGAAGTGTGTATCTCAAGGGTGCTTTTGGCTGAGGAACACGGGAAGCTCCCTTATACTGAGTCACATCATGGGTCCATCTAGCCCAATATTGTCAGCACTTACTGGCAGTGGTTCTCCGGGTTTCAGGCGGGTGTTTTGCCAGCCCTATGTGGAGAAGCCGGGGATTGAATCTGGGACCTTCCGCATGCAAAGCAGTTCCTCTACCACTGAGCCACGGCCCCACCCTCAGGTCCTGCTTTCCGTTACAGAGACGACGGGATCTCTGTGTTTCTGCAAAGTGTCGGCAATGTCTTTTCCGCTAAACCAGCCTTCCCCATCCCGGTGCCTTCCAGGTGTGTTGGACTGCAACTCCCAGCATGCCCCAGGGAGATGCTTACAGCCCATATTGGGGAAACCCTCTCCAGGGAACTGCAGTTGGCCAAGTCTCCTGGGTGTGCATTCCCTGTATGTGTACACTCTGCGGAAAGGCAAGGACCTGCGTTTTCCTGTAACTTGCGCAACGACTCTTCAGTGCTTCAACTAGCTTGTATGAAGGGAGCGTCTGGGCTATATTCTTTAGAAGTCCTTCTCCTCGATAGCCTGTGACCCACTGAGAGTCATCGTGGTGTCGTGGTTAGAGCGCCAGGCTAGATCCAGGTTCCAATCCCCACTCAGACATGAAGCTTCCTGGGTAACTTTGGGCCAATCAGCCTAACCTACCTCGCAAGGCTGTTGTGAAGATAAAAGTGTGGATGGGGGGAGAGAACCATGTACACCCCCTTCAGCACCGTGGGAGAAAGGTGGGATGTAAATGCAAGAAATAATTGTCCTTCTGGATCTGTTCAGCTAGCCTAGTATTCTGATTCCGACAGCGGCCAGCCATATACCTCTGAGAAGGTCATGAGCAGTCCTGGACAGAAAGTCATCAGCCCTCCCATGTTGTTCATCCCCATGACTTGTTCCATGTTGTTCATCCCCATGTTGTTCATCCTAGAGTGGGGGTGCAGAATCTCAGGCCTGGGGGTCAAATCTGGCTCTCCAGGATTCCCCATGAGGCTATGCCTGCTCCCCCCTGGTCCCACCCCCTTTCCCCCAGCACAAATTGTTGGGTGGTTTCCTGGCTTTTGTGCAGGTTTTTCCCCTTCTAAAAGGTTGAAATGTCTCTCCTAAGGCCAAGTTTCTGGCAGTAAGAGCTTCAAACTAAAGTAGACCTTGCCCCTTTTGCCTTTTGACCTTGGTATTTTGACCTTGCCCCTTTTGCCTTTGGTCCTGCTCGCCAGTGGAATGCGTTGCAGAGAGAATGGAATTCTGCCCTCTGGCTGAAAGAGTTTCTGCACCTCTGGCAAATGGTCATGGACAGACCCCTCCTCCTAGCCGTGAATTTATCTAATCCCCTTTTGAGGTCATGGCTACATCCCATGGCAGAGAATAGCACAAGACTCCTCCAGCTAGCCCACAGAGCCTGTCTGTAACTGCTAATTACACTTACTGCTAATTACAGTTAATGTAGAACTTTCCCCCTGAATGCTTCACATAGGTTAGCTCAGGACTAAAGTAACGTGATGTTAAATGCATCCTTGGATTTAATGTGCAGGTTTTTTAAAAAGTGCAAAATAGTATTAGCTGGGGGTGGAGTGGGCTGGAGAGAGTTCCCCTAATATTTGCTGTAAGCCTCTCCTCTGCAGACTTTATCGTAAAAGGCATGCGGGAAAGGCTGTAGCTCAGAGGTAGAGCCCCTGCCTTGCCTGCAGAAAGTCCCAGGTTCAATTCCCATCATCTCCAGGTAGGGCTAGGAAAGCCTGAAACCCTGGAAAGTCACTGCCAGTCAGTGTTGTCAGTACTGGGCTAGATGGACCCAGGGTCTGATTTGGTATAAGGCCGCTACTTGTGATCCCGCAGAAACACAGAGAGAGCCTGTCTTTTCCATAATGGGTTCAGCAGCTTCTTAGCCAAATGCATCCTTGATATACACACTTCTGCTCCTTCTTTAAGAGCCAGCCACACTATCAAGCAGAAGGAAGACAGTGGCTTAGGGTAAAATGAGTGATGGATTTTGGACACCTGCCCAAAATGTGCTTCTTCACACAGTGTATAGTTCAACTATGGAATTCACTATCACGGGACATGGTGATGGCCACCAATGTGGTTGGCTTTAAAAGCGGGTTAGACAAATTCCTGGAGGAGAAGGCTGTCAGTGTGTACTAGTCCTGATGCCTCTATGCCCCTTCCAGTATCAGAGGCAATATGCCTATGTACACCAGTTACTGGGGAACATGGGTGGGAGGGTGCTGTTGTGCTCGAGTCCTGCTTGGGGTTTCCCGTGGGGAGCTGGTTGGCTGCTGTGTGAACAGAGTGCTGGACTACATGGACCCTTGCTCTCTGATCCAGTAGGACTGTTCTTATGTTCTCATGCTCTCTCTACTAGAGAAGCACCCTAGAAATGCTTCTTTTTTTTGTAAGTTGCTGAATTGGATTTCAGAAATGCTCATAGCTGAGTGGGGTTGGAGGCGGAGCCTAAAGAGGATCAGGGCTGAGCCAAAGGAAGGTTGGGACGGAGCCTACAGGTTCCAGGAGGCCAGAAAGGTGGAGCTAATAGCAAAACCGTTCTGTTAACTCTGTGGCTGGCGCTGCCAGGGCTGATGGGCTGATTCTGTACTTGGAGCCCCGTGGAGCGGACGAACCACACCAGGAGGTGGACGTGAATGCATCCCACCACTGCCTCCTTTTGCTCTTGTCTTTGGCTACCCTTGGCTCATGAGGAGATTGGTTGTGGAGCAGCCACACTGATGCATACCCCCATCATCCTTGTCCATCAACCCTGCTGGCTGGGGCTGATGGGAGTTGGAGTCCCATCAGCCCTAACATCTGGGTGTCCACACATTCCCATCCCTGCGCTAGGCCCCCAAGTAGAGGAATGCAACAGACATGGGGGATCTCATCCCTTTCTCCTGTGCTGTGGTTCTGAGGAAAAGCCCTCCTCTGAAGCTGGTATTTGTGTTGTCAGCCTAACAAATTGAGAGTGGGAGGCACTTTTGGGCATTGCAAGCAAGATGACGGCGGCGGACACAGAGACTGACATGAGAAAAGGAGGCAAAATGGGAAGGGGGACCTAAGTTCAAGTGGTGGGAAACAGTCAGTGATCAAAGGGAACTTTTAAGGAGAGGGACCTAAGGTCCAGTGCTCTTCAACATTTTTATTAATGACTTGGAGGAGGAGGTGCAGGGAATGCTGATCAAATTTTCAGATGACACAAAATTGGGTGTGATAGCTAATACCCTGGAAGACAGAAACAAAATTCAAAGTGATCTTGATAGACTGGAGCACTGGGCAGAAAACAACAGAATGACATTTAATAAGGATAAATGCCAAGTTCTGCACCTAGGGAAAAGAAACCAAATGCACAGTCACAGGATAGGGGACACGTGGCTCAACCACACTACAAGCGAGAAGGATCTTGGAATTGTTGTCAATCACAAGCTGAATATGAGCCAACAATGTGGTGTGGCTGCAAAAAAGGCAAATGCTATTTTGGGCTGCATTAATAGAAGCATAGCTTCCAAATCCCAGGAAGTACTAGTTCCCCTCTACTCAGCACTGGTTAGGCCTCATCTGGAGTACTGTGTCCAGTTCTGGGCACCACACTTTAAGAAGGATGCTGACAAACTGGAGAGGGTTCAGAGAAGGGCAACAAAGATGATCAAGGGATGGGACACAAAGCCCTATGAAGAGAGACTGAAAGAACTGGGCATGTTTAGCCTTGAGAAGAAAGACTGAGGGGAGATATGATAGCACTCTCCAAGTACTTGAAAGGTTGTCACAGAGAGGAAAGCCGGGATCTCGTCTCGATCATCCCAGAGTGCAGGACACAGAATAATGGGCTCACGTTACAGGAAGCCAGATTCCGGCTGAACTTCTGGAAAAACTTCCTGACTGTTAGAGCAATATGACAATGGAACCCATGACCTAGGGAGGCGGTGGGCTCTTCCACCCTGGAGGCATTCAAGATGAGGCTGGACAACCATCTGTCAGGGATGCTCTGACTTGGATTCCTGCATTGAGCAGGGGGTTGGACTCGATGGCCTTGTAGGCCCCTTCCAGCCCTACTATTCTGTGATTCTAGGATTCTAACCTTGAAAGTTGTGGACAGCGGAGGAGCCTCAGGAAAGGGTGGCATGATCCTAGTGATGGCAAGAGAAGTGCAGGAGGGGCAGTCTGACACAAGATATGGAGGGAAATAAGACCACAAAGAAGGAGGTTGTGGGGATATTAGCAAATGGCAGGAAAAGGCAGCTCTCAGAGATGTTGAAAATAAGTAGGTGACTGGGTTTCCACCTATCAGAAACATGCTCGGTGTATTATTGCAAGTGATCCATCTCACAAAGTTGTTGTTAATCTCATAATCTTAGCTTTGCAGCCCTCCAGGTATGTTGGCCATTAGCCATGCTGGCTGGGAATGATGGGAATTGTAGTCCAGCACGTCTGGAGGGCACCAGGTTGGAGACGTCTGGTCTGGTTCCTTGACTGAGGGAACAGTTTGTTACCTGGTCATTGGATGCCAGCTCCGTTTAAGAAGTTGCTTTCCCAAGATGCCTCCCTGCCCCTTGGCACTGAAATGCTTAGAGACTTGATAGTTTTTTTTTCCAAAACACCTTAACAAATTTTAATGAAGAGATGAGAGAAAGGGCATTTGAGAGGACCAAGAAATTGAGAGTGAAACTAACTCTGAATCCCAGGACATATTGGGAGCAGCTGAGATACACCCACACCTCACCGTGGGTGGTAGTCCTGGGAGGGTTCCCAAGGTTTTTTTCCCCCAGCCTGTGTTCCTGTGCCTGTTTTGCAATCCTTGGCAAGTGCTAAATGCTTATCTCCGTGCTGCAAAAAAGCTCCACTTGCTGATTTCTGCAGATCAAGCTGTTATGGGCACAGGGGCAGGCTAGGGAAAGTGTTGTGGTCACACTTGGCAACTCCAGCCTCTGTTTTCTTGGAGGCTTTTTGTTCCAGGGAAGTCTTTAATTTATCCGCAGAATCCCTTATGAATGATTGTTTGCAAGGTTGGTGCTTGATGTGGCAGACTAGGACTCTTCCATGTGCCTAGATCTACTGGAACACGGGAACACTGGAAACGGCCTTATACCGAGTCAGACGCATGGTCCACCTGGCAAGCCCCAGAATTGCCGACGCTGACTGGCAGCAGCGGCTCTCCAGGGTTTCAGGATGGATTCTGTACTAGCCCTACCTGGAGATGCTGGAGATTGAAGCCGGGGCCTTCTGCGTGCCAAGCAGGGGCTCTGCCACTGAGCTACTGAGCTAGAGAGCTACCATCCCTACTGATGGGAAAGTGCCTCAGTCTGCAATGTCAAACATTGCCTGGAGCATCTTTTCTGCCAGTAATTCAAATGGGCAAAGTGCCAGATAGGAACGCACCAGAACTAGGGGCGTGGGGGAATGGGAAGCTCAGTCTTCTCCCTCCCTCTCTCTCTCTCTCTCTCTCTCCCCCCCTGTCTGTCTGTCTGTCAAACATCTCTGCGCTCGGACTCAGCTCCCTGTCTCTTTTGTCTCTTCACCTTCTATGCTGCTTGCTCTCTATGCTTGGAACCACCTTCCCTCCTTATAACAGGGGAGGGCAACTCCTGGCCTGTGGGCCTAATGTGGCCCGTGGAGGCTTGGGCTCTCTCCGTGGGCCCCTCCCCAAGCCCTGCTCCCTGGCCTGGGGACTATGGGGGGGTTGAGGGGAGGTGAGTGGAAGAGGAATCCCATCTCCAATTATAAATTTGCCAGGCTGTCCCCTTCTGCCCCTTTTAGATTCCTCCTCATGGCCCACCTCCTTGACTATTCTTTTCTTTCACCATTCCTGTGTAAAAGAACTGCTGGGTTCACCCTGAATGGGTTGTGCTTCCAGGAAGTAGTTAAGGGCAACATCCACTGCTTCTGGACTGAGGAGAGTGTGGCCACAGCCTGAGAGAGCTCTGTATGGGAGTCTGTTTAAATAAAACTTGTAAGTTTGTTTGAAAGCAGAGCCTGTTTGAATCTGTGGGTTGCAGTCCACCAACCTTGAAACATCCTGAACTTCCTTAGCTTCATCTTGCCTATGCCTTCCCGTCCATGTACCTGTCTTCTGCTGCACCCTCACTACCTGAATAGCCAGTCCCTGGCTTGGCGAGGTCCCGGAGCAGCTTTGCATGCCGAATGCTCCAGGTTCCCACACCTGGAGAAGTCCCTTCCCCCTGACTGTGAAGAGCCACTGCCCGTTGGAATAGGCAATGCTGTGCTGGCTGGGAATGATGGGAATTGTAATCCAACACATCTGGAGGGCACGAGGTGGTGGAAGGCTGGTCTGGGTCCTTGACTGAAGCTGGGGAACTGTTTGTTACCTGGCCATTGGAGGCTGGCTCTGTTTAAGAAGTTGCTTTCAAGAAGTTGGTGGCTGGAGCAGTGAGCAGTATATATCACTCAGTATAAGTGAGCATTGCTTAACTCAGAGGTAGAACAGATGAAAAGAATCTGGGAGAACAGTTTGGGAGCAACCTCTGCTTGAGGCACTGGAGCATGGATAGGGAACGTGTGGCTCTCCAGATGTTGTTGGACTCCAACTCCCATTAGCTCCAGACAGCAGGGCTGGAGGACAGGGGCGATGTGGGTTGTAGCAGTCCAGCAACGTCTGGAGGGCCAGCCCTCCCTCCACTCCTGCCCTACAGAGTCACTGCCAGTCCAAAGAAGTGGGTTGGATGACCCAGTATAAAGCCTCTTCACAAGGATCTTGAGTTCTTCATTCAGCCATTTTTGCCCATCTCATAATGTGAGTTGTAATACTTCTATGCAGGATCTCTACCATTTCTGCATCTATGCAGTATAGTTATACCAGGGGTGGGCAACCTGGGGCCCTCCAGATGTTTTGGATTACAACTCCCATCATCCTCATCAGCATGGCCAACGATCAGGGATTATGGAACTTGTAGGCCAAACCAGATGATGGGCACCAGGTGCAGGGGTCAACAGCGACCCCTCACATAGACAGGAAAGTGGGCCTCCTAAGTGCTTTCATCTTCTGCACCTGTCTTCTGGAGGATGGAGACCTCCCCGTCTTCTGGAGACTGATAGTTGTCATTTCCGTCCCCCCTCCCCTCCTCTTTCGTTCAAGATCTTGTCCAATGTTGCCATCTACCTATGCACCATCTGCGTGGGCATCATGTCGTACTACATGGCCGATCGTAAGCACCGCAAAGCCTTCCTGGAAGCTCGGCAGTCTCTGGAGGTGAAGCTCAACCTCGAGGAGCAAAGCCAGCAGCAGGTAAGCGACCAAGAGCGCCAGCTGTCGTCAACATTTCCTTCTTGTCTCGCATCCGTGCAGAAGCTCAGGTAGATCATAGAACAGAATCACAGAATCCTAGGGTTGGAAGGGGCCTGCAAGACCATCAAGTCCAACCCCCTGCTCAGTGCAGGAAGCCTGATTCCCAGACAACCCCCCATCCAAGTACTAACCAGGGCTGACCCTGCTTAGCTTCCGAGATCAGACGAGATCAGGCACATCCAGCCCTTTGCTCATGCTTATATCCATGAGTTGGCATTCCATGGAGGAAAGGTCCATCTTGGTGGTTTCCCGGTTGATGAATTTGTGCGTGCCCATGAGTGAGTGTGCCTGGCAGGTCTGGGTTTATGTGCAATTCCAGTCCCTCTACCATGTTACATAGTGTACAATCAGTACTCTGTCAAGGGGACCTTATTCCCTCCCACTTCGAGTATTTCTTTTGTGCTAGGTGCTGAACATAACACAGGAGTGTCGTGATTTCTGCCCAATCTACCTTGGAGTTTGGAGGGACTGGCAAAATGGGTTGCCAGAATGTGATAGGGGAGATAGTTTTATTTAAGGCACAGTCCTATGTTTAGACAGAAAAACGTCCTACAATTCCCTCGCCTTCCCCCTCCTGGTACCCTTTGGATGTGTTGGTCTCCCAGCATTCCCCAGCCATCCAGCCAGCCCCCATGCTGGCTGGGGGATGCTGGGAGTTGTAGTTCAACACATTTGGGGAGCACCAGGTTGGGGAAGGCTGGTCTGGAGCATGGGCCTCAGGGAAGTTGGCCTGTTTATTGTGGTTTGTTGGCATTCGCTTCCCCCCTCTGCAATTACGCTGCCAGGGACTTCATGCAGAAATGCACACACATACACACCTTTTCAAGGGTATATTTGGAAGGAGGCTAAAAATACACATGGCACCCTTTTTATAAATGTTGCTGTAGATATGTAGATATCCAATCTATAGCTGCTGGCCCATTCGACACCTTGTGCCATCTGTCCCATGGCAGACACTTCATAACACTTCCCTGATGAGCGTCACCAAAGTGCTATTGATGTCAGCCGGAGCTGTGAGTTCATGGGGAGACAAACTTTTAAAGGCGTCAGAGGGTGTTTGGATGGGTCTTTGAAGAGCTGTTGATATGCTGCTGAGAAAGACATCCAACCAAGGCTTGTTCCATGTGTCTGATGAGCAAACAAGGGTCCCCTGTGAGGGGCACAAAACAGAGGAAGGGAAGCTGAAAGGAATGGGGAAGGTTTATGAAAAGACAAGAAATATGGACGGTCTGTACATCAGGACAGCTGATGAGCAGCACCAGGTTTGTGCAAAGCACTAATAATAATTGGGGATTGCCATCAGAGTTTGTTTACCAACATTTCTACCTCACCCCAGAATAGCTGATAAAACCAGCAATGTAAAACAATAGTAATCCCACTGAAACAATCAAAGAGAACATTACAGGGCACGAGGGTTGTGTGCCTTTGTTGTTTTGAATGTGCAGAATTATGCCCGAAATCAGGTATCTGACTCTCAGGGTTTCTAGTCCTCATGCCTGTGAGAAAATGATAGAAAGCATTCAAGCACTGCCAATAAATGGCTGAAAGGCTATTTCCAAGGGAAGTTTTCCTGTGTCCTTCTGCCTTCTCTTCTTGCTGCTTGTTTATTCAGACCAGATTATAGTTGCAGAATTTGGGATCTGGAACAGAACTGGAATTCTAAGAGCCTTTTCCTCATCTTAAAAGGTTTATTTTATTTTGTTTTATTTTATTTTATTTTAATCAGTCATTTTACCCACGGGATAAAACCTGCCCATTGTGACATAGAATCCAAATAAATAAAATTTAAAATAAGCATATAAGGCTAACGCACAGAACAGTGAAAAAAGCCCTTCCCAACAATTTAACAGAGCAGAAAAGTAGAGTTTATTCTTCTTAGCCTAAAAGCGACTCTAAAAAGGAATATATGTGTGAGATCATTGTTCCTTGTTAACCAGTTTTGTCTGCCCTCCAGCAACTCGCAGCTTTTTCCAGAGTACTTCCTATCGTGCTACTTGAGATCCTTTCAACAGAAATGCCAGGGCTTGGAACTGGGGTAAACATGCCCTTTGCTGTTCTGCCATGACCTCCTCCCTGGAACTTTCCATTTCCCTCTTAAGATCCCATCACCTTTGGTCTCTCAAGGGGTGCCACAGCAGAGATACAGGTGCCACAGTAGACAGTATCCCCAGCCCAGGTTTGCTGGATCCTCTTTTATTTTTGCGAGAATTATAAGATCCACCAACCAGAGCCTGATGCAAAAGACATAAGCTTAGATTTAAAGTATTCTGAGCCCAGGAATGTGTTTTGAGTAGAGGAGCAGAACTGAACGGAGCTCACGGTCCTTCCACACAAGATTCCACTTGTGGTCACCCCAAACTTTCTTGCTTTCAGTGGTATAATTTGAGGCGGGGGATTGTTTTGTTGTTGCTTTTTCTAAATGACTGGGAGTCAGAAGTCCTTGCCAAAGTACCAGATCATCCAGGTACCTACCAGTAGGTCAAGAGCCACCTACTGCACACCCCTGCCCTAGTCCACATGCCCACCAAGTGAACTTCACAAACACATGGACCACAGAGTGAAGTCTTTGCGACAGAAAAAGGCAGGCAGCTGCTGAGCCCCAAAGGCTGCAAAGGAAATCTGGGAAATGTGCTGCAAGTATTTTGACAAATCTAGTCGAGTCTTGGATGGAAGCTCAGGAGGATCACCAGAGGTCAACTTTCCATGGCTTCGGTAGCTGACACGGCTCCAGAGGCTGCATTAGTCTGGTTTCAATAGCTGAAGCAGCTTCTGTTTCCCTTCATGGAAATCTCTGTCTGTCCAGGCCCAAGGACAAGATGAAACGCCGCTGCTCCTAGTACTAGTAGAGGGGAGGTGTCCAGCTCCTCATCCACCCACTGTGGATTTGGACAGGCTGCTCCTTCCATACACTGACCACCACGGCACTGCCACCCTGTGTACATCAAGGTCCCTGGGAGTAAGGCCTGTGCAGAGTAGTGATGGCCCTCTGCGCTTGCACTTCGTCCAAGCTGCGGGTTTGCGCAGCGCAGATTTGTGCAGCATCGGTTTGTAGAGCTTGTGCCACCTTTGTATCTGGCTATCTGTTTACAAAGCTGCTGCCACATTATAAGAACCCCGCCTCCCTACTTACACAACAGTGGGATATCCCATATCAAAAGGGTGGAATCATGGAGTTAGAGGGGTCCTTGTAAGCCAGAGATGGGGAACCTTTTTTGGCCTTAAGACTGCATTCCCTTGTGGCTGCCTGTAGAGCAGAAAGGAGGCAGGGCCAGCCCACGGTCACTCTCTTTCGCTTACACATCCACCCATTCATGCATATACATCAGCTTGGTGCCCTTCAGATGTTTTGGACTACAGCTCCCAGCATTCCTGGCCATTGGCCATGGCTGATAGGAGTTGGTCCCAAACTCCTGGAGTTCACCAGTTTGGGAAGACTCTGTCTTTCTGCTTCTGTCTCTGTCTCTCTCACACGCAAAGGCTTTTCTCACACGGAGCTTTCATCCTGCAATTGAGATTGCTCCTTCATGGAAGTTTGCGGGCTCTTTACATGATGCCATGACCCTCCAGGGCGTCTTCTGCCCTAAATGCCATTTGTTCCGTTTTTAAATAGATCGCAGATATTGAGCTATCAAATTACCTCGTCGTGTTCCGCTTGAGTTCCCTCCATGAAAAGAAGAAAAGCGGGAAGAAGAGGAGTGAGACCAATGGAAGATAATGGAAGACTCAGATACATAGAGAAGGACCGGGAATAGGGAGCGGGGAAAGGAAGCGGGTGAAAAAGGGAGTCCTTGTGATCCTGCATTTAAAACAGAAGCAGAAAGCCCTGTTTCAAATGCAGGATTTTAGTCTGGTGTAGAGATGCCCAAAGACTGGAGGGTTTTTCCAAGCCCTTTGCTGTTCAGGGGAGGGCGACGTTCAAAAGAGGCCACAGCACATGGGGAACTCTTCCCTCCGTAGTTGTCTCCCTCCACCCAGCCGCAATTGACTCCAGTGGGAGGCTTTTTCATAATTAAAACTTCAGTTAATACAATTGTATAAGAGTTACAACCAATAATATGAATTGCTTTTATTTACGATTGTGAGTAGAGTTTAGCATTTGGGAAGGGTTTGCTTTTTTGGGGAGAGGGTATATTTAAACTGTTATACTCTCCCTGAAAGTTGGAAGCATTTTATGCTTCTATACTCAGATTCCAACTGATAACCATATTTGGGGATATTTCAAACTTTTACTAAATTTGGACATAGCCTGTTTCTTACCCATTCTCCGTTCCTTACCATGGACTCTATGGAGAAGAAATTCCCAGTGGATTGCTTCCTTTATTCCTTGAGCACCAAGGCCTCTCTTCCATCTGCTGTTTACCTGCAATTGATCTGGATTTTGGATAAATTACATCCTGGCCTGTTATACATGTAAATCACCCTTTCTCAGATCCATTTTTAAACATTTAATTATTATTTAAAATATTTCTTGACCACTTTTCAGGGCAGGAGCCCTCCCGAGATGGCATACAACAATAAAACATAATAAAAACTGATATGGTATTAGAAATCGTAAAAAACACAATGAAACTGGTAAGAACACAACAACAGCATAAAATAAAACTTACAACAGAGAACTGCAGCCACAACCCAGTCTGATAAAACATAATCAGGGGGAGGCCAGAGTAAAGTAGTATGTTTTCAGGGCCTTCTTAAAAGCCTACAGTGATGGGGCCTGGCAGAGCCCTGATGGTAACTTATTCCAGAGGTTTTTGCACAGTGCAGCTGTGGTGTGTTAGCTGCTGCAAAAACACCCCTGTGAGCTCAGACTCCATCTGGCACTCGTAACGGGGAAACATTGACAGGTAGAAGACAGAAATGGTGCACATGAAAAATGTTTGTTACAAGAAGAAAAGCACGCAATGAAGGCGACTCTTGGATTTTTTCCAAATCAGTATTGTCAGAAGCCGCTTGGGATTGTCACACTGTTCAGCGCTATCCCGCTGCCAGCTGAGGACAAACTGGGGGCATCACTGGCCTGATTTGAAGGCTTGGGGGTGGGGGGATGCTGCACACCTGCTGACCGACCCAGACGTTGAGAGCAGCTACCAGTGCAAACAGTAGTCCAGGTGGCAACGAGCAAGGCCAGCACTCTGCCTTGAGTGCCGCTTTTTGGTGGAAAGGCAGGGTACAAATCCAATCATTCAGTCAATATAAATAAACAGGACTTCAAAGGAGAAGTGGCCAGACAGGAGTGGGGAGTGGACAAAAGGCAGGAGGAGGAGGAAGAAGAGAGAGAGAAGGACAGAGGGAAAAGAGCCAGAAGGATGGAGGTGGAAAGGGAGGAGGAAAGAGACAGGTAAGCTTAAGAAAAACCTTCCATTGGCACCAAGGGAAGCATTTTTCTATGCTTAATTACTATGCAGGAGGGGGTTTGATTTTCAGGTGGGGTCACAGGGCATGGGCAGGTTACTTACTTACTTACTTACTTATTTATTTGTACCCCTCCTGTCTACCAAAAAATGGCACTCAAGGCGGCTTGCAGAACCAATTAAAAGCGATTAAAACAATGCATTAAAATGCAATAAAAACATAATAATTACAGGGGGGAAAATATAAAAAAATAGCACCCAACCCACCAGACTCACTTCAGGTTAAAGGCCTTCTTAAATAAAGCAGTCTTTGCCTGCTGGCAGATGGACAGAAGAGAGGGAGTGACCCTAGCCTCCTTTGGGAGGGCGTTCCAGAACGTAGGAAGGGTTATTCCTTCCCTCTCCAGCTGGGCCCCCTTGAAAATTGCCCCTGTCAACTGGGCAATAAAGATGAGAAAAGTTACTTTTAACAGAAACCAATGGAAGATTTCCCTAAGCTTTATTGACATGTGGGATGGAGCGATAATTATTTTTTTATAGGCCTAGCAATGGGTCTACTTCCTGAGGACACTCTGGGGACCATAAGGATACCTTTTGCTCACACGGGACCCTCCTGGCCAGAGAGCGACTGGGCCATTCTCAGCCCTGGGGCCAGAGGCAGCCCACGTTCACCCAGAGAAAGGGGGTTACCCCATTTACCTGTCTGGAAGGGGAGAAGAGCCAGTGATCCAGACCTCCAGGAGCCTATTAACCCAAGTGGAGGTGCAGAACCAGGGGTGCAGACCTCAGGGGCCAAATCTGGGCTGCCTGGGGTCCCAGTCCAGCCATCCAGGTTCACCCACCCCAACCACGAACCATTTGGCGGTTTCTAGGTTTTTGTGCAGTTCCTCCCCCCCCCCCTTTCTAAAAGGCTAAAATGCTTTCCTAAGGCTTAGTTACTGGCAGGAAGAGATCTGAACTAAAATAGGCTGGCATCTTTGGT
This sequence comes from Heloderma suspectum, assembly GCF_057233095.1. NCBI lineage: Eukaryota > Metazoa > Chordata > Lepidosauria > Squamata > Helodermatidae > Heloderma > Heloderma suspectum. Next base: position 436,090,976 of record NC_139458.1, read on the forward strand.
ATTTTAGCCCTGCCCCTTTCCTTTGGCCCTGCCCAGCACTGAAATGTGGCCCCCAAAAGCTTCTCTAACATGGAATTTGGCCTTCAAAGAGGTTCTGCGCCCGTGTCCTAGAGGAAACCTCTTTAAGGCTATTGCAATGGGCTGGATGCTTTGGCAAATAGGAAGAGGGTGGCTATTAGAAGAGGAGCACAAGGGAGAGGTAGCGGTCTTTTCCCAAGGGTGAAAAGGAGGAGAGGATCCCAGCTGGCCAGCAAGTTGACCATGGGAGCTAAGGAGGGGGTCCTTACCCGTTAGCAGTGGAGGCTGGTGGCTCCAATGCCAGTGGGCCGGTGGATCCGCACCGGGTTTCAGTCAGAATCAGCCTGAACTCTAAAAGAGCTATCCAAGGTGTCAGCTTCAGCTTTTTAAGGACCCTTGGACACCCTCAATGGGTCCCCGCTTCAGGGAGTGCACCTTCTCACCACCTCGGTCACCAGTTGCTCTTGCTTCTCCTCTGCTTTCTCATCATGGCTACCACTTGCTGCTTGCTTGACAGGCAGGGAGTCAGTGAGCAAGGAGGCACTAACATCTAGTCCTCCTTCTCACCACCACCGTTGCTTGGGCCAGAGCGAGCAGGAGGTGAATAAGCAGGTTGCAGTGGTGAAGAGAAGGAGCAGTTCCAGGGGACTCTTGTCAGTGGGTCCCCACTGGGGTCTGGGCCCTTGGCAAATGCCTAACCATGCCTACCCTTGACGCCAGCCCTGATGCCTAGGGTGGACTAACAAAACATTAGCAAAAGAGTACCTGTGTCGATAGTCCTGATAGATCATGGTGGCTTTGAAGTTCCTCTGCCGTGGGTAAAAGTAAAGGTAAAGGTGTCCCCAACCAGTCGTGTCCGACTCTAGGGTGTGGTGCTCATCTCCATTTCTAAGCCGAAGAGCCAGCGCTGCCCGAAGATGCTTCTGTGGTCATGTGGCTGGCATGACTGAACACCGAGGTGCACGGAACGCTGTTACCTTTCCCGCCGAAGCGGCACCTATTTATCTACTTGCAATTTCTTGCTTTCGAACTGCTGGGTTGGCAGGAGCTGGGACTGAAGACGGGAGCTCGCTCCGTCACGCGGCACTCGGGTCTCGAACTGCTGTCCTGTCGACCTTCCAGTCTGCAGTTCAGCATCTTAACCACTAAGCCACCACAGCCCCTCTGCCGTGGGACCTGCACACAAATACACATAATTGGAAGCTGGGATGACATTTTATTTTTTTCTGATTCATTTCCATATATGGTGACATTTTGTTCATACGGAGAATGGAAACCATTAAAATGAATGCTTCTAGTTTATTTATATCAATATCATTTCACTTTTTAAAATAACACATTCCACCATTTTAGATATGCAGTTGCCAAGATGCATTTTGCATATAATCAGCTTACTGTATCATCAAATAAGATGATGCTCTTTTTAAAAATAATATTCAAAATGTCTCGGTCTGTATGTAACAATAGTTTATATGGTTTTTTTTTTTAAGGAATGAAGACACTAAATACTTGTTTTCTCAAAACAAGGGGCATTTATTTGTTTGTATTAAAATGTCTGTAGACCTCTTTCTCACACTCAGATCAACTTACAGTGGATAATATGCCACAAAAATAATAAAATAAACCCCCCAAACAATACAAGCACACAATGAGACCTGTTTGAAACAACAGAGGATAGTGTAACCCAACACAGCTGAAAACTCTTAACTAGACAGGCCAAAAGCCTGCGCAAAAAGACCTTGCAACCCTTTCTAAAAGCTGTCAAAGAGCTTCAGTTTTGTGTCTTGTGTGGGGAGATAGTTCCGCCGTCCTGGTGCCACAGCTGTAAAAAGCCTGCTCCTAGCATCAGTCACTTCCCTTAAATGATGGACAAAAAAGCAAGGCCCCATTTCAAACGCAGAGTTGTCATGAGGGCTGATGTGCTGTGAAAATGAGGTTCTTTCCATGCAAGAAGACGAGGAGCAATAGCAGCTGGACACAATGGCTCTGAGGAGGTAGACTCACTGAGGGAGGAGGACCGCTGACAGTGTCCTGTCCCAGGGCCCGCAAACCCTGGAGCGGGCACTGCCTTGTTTGTTCAAAGCATTCCTCCTATCCATCCTTTTCAATTCAGAGAATTTTCCAGGCACCTTCTAACAATTAAAGCAAACGATAATAACCACGATAAAGTCACAATAAAATACCATTACAAAAACAGAGCCAGTAAAACAGCACGTTACACAGCGTCAACGGCAATAAAAACGCAATAGTCATTGTTTGCAAATAGCTTGGGCAAATAAAGCAGACAGCTTTGATCTAGTGCCTAAAATTCAGTAGACCAGGCATGCATCTGTTGGGGAGGGTATTTTTTTTATAGTAGGGGCACCAGTACAGAAAAAGGCTTCTGGTCATCTCCTGATCAGAGGGGTCTCTGAAGATGAGTTTATTTGAAACGTGGAGAATGCCCTGCCTGCCTCGGATGTAAGGCACTTTCTCTGACAGGAGGAATCTGTGGATCCAGCCCAGAGCGAACTGCTATTCCTGCAGTTGTGTGCAAATTTGTTTATTTGCGATATTTATCTGTCTGTAGGACACCTACCACCACATCTTGCTTTTAGCAAAGCTTCCTCCTCAATTTCTTTCTACTGTGACCCAGGTAATGGGGGAACCCTGCCCTGCTCAGCCACCCCCCACCATCAAAGCAGTTTGAGAGGTTTGTGTTGGGGTCTTCCCCTGAACCCACAGTGAGTATTGTAGGAGAAGATGAGTTGAGCAGGGTCAGCCAGTCTCTACCCCAAAGCAGTTTGGGGGTGCTTCCAGACAGAGGGCTCCTCATGCTACCAAGCAGAAGGCATATGCAGCTATTCTTTTCTTTTTTTTTCCTTTACGGATTTCCAAGACAGAAGAAGCGGTAGGAAAACACAGGAGAGATAAAAGTGGAAGACCGTGTCGTCTGGACTCCTGAGGCCCCGTAAAATTCTGTGAATGAGGAAGGGTGATGGTCGAACGAAGGCCTCGTCTGGAAGTACCTGGCGGGTGGTGGTAGTGGTGGTGGACTAGGTTCAGAAGAAGAATGCAGGAGGCAACACCCTAACCTACCTCAGCCCAACCATGAGAGAAGATACTAGGCTGCCTGAACAGATCCAGAAAGACAATTATTTATTGCATATATATCCCACCTTTTCCCCACAGTGTTGAAGGGGGCATACATGGTTCTCTCCCCCTGCTTTTATCTTCACAACAACCCTGTGAGGTAGGTTAGGCTGACTGGCCCAAAGTCACCCAGTAAGCTTCATGTCTGAGTGGGGACTGGAACCAGGATCTAGCCTGGCACTCTAACCGCGACACCACACTGATTTTCAGTGGGTTGTAGGCTGGCTACTAAGGAGCAGGTTTCTTAAAGAATATGGCATTGTACAAGCCAGTTGAAGCACTGAAGAGTCCTCGCCCATGTTACAAGACAACACAGGCCCTTGCCATTCCGCAGAGTGCAAATGTACAGGAAGTGCACTCCCAGGAGCCTTGGCCAGCTGCAGTTCCTTGGAGAGGGTTTCCCCAATATTTTCTGTAAGCATCTCCCTGGGGCATGCTGGGAGTTGCAGTCCAACACATCTGGAAAGCACCAGGATGGGCAAGTCTACCTTAGCAGAAAAGACATTGCCACCTAAGGGTGGGGCCTTAGTGTGGCAGAGCCCCTGCTTTGCATGCAGAAGTTCCCAGGTTCAGTCTCCAGCTTCTCCAGGTGGGGCTGGAAAAACTCCTGCCTGAAACCCCGGAGAGCTGCTGCTGCCAGTCAGTGTCGACAGTACTGGTCTAGAGGGACCGAAGGTCTGTCTCAGGATAAGGCAGTTTCTTACATTCCCATCTGCAGATGGTGTGAGACTGTGGGAAAGGCCACAGGAAGGAAGCTGCCTTATATCAGGTCAGACTCAGCATTGACTATTCTGGCTGTGGTGGGTCTCAGACCAAATTCTTTTGCCCATCCCCTCTTGCCTCATCTTTGTAACTGGAGTTCAGGGAAACCATATGCTCTCCCACTGAGCTGTGATCCCTCAACAACAGGTCATTTGATCATGACAGTTTCAGGGAAATATGCAGATACATGTGGCCTGAGGAGCTGTTTTGGACTCCTGACAGAGAGTCCATTAGCAATGACAGAGCAAATGCTGCTGCTAATTAGCATTTATATAGTTGTTTTGCCACGCAGGCCTATACATGTCTACTCAGAAGTAAGCCCCATTGTAGTGTAGCTTAGTGTAGCTTACTCCTGGGTAAGTGTGTATAGCAGCCTTTCCAAACTCAGCACCCTCCAGATGTTTTGGACTTCGACTCCCATAAGCTCCAGCCAGCATGGCCAATGGTCAGGAATTCTGGGAAATGGAGTCCAAAACATCAGCAGGGCACCAGTTTGGGGAAAGGTGATGTGTAGGATTGTGACCTTAGTGTGTTCAAAGCACTGTTCTCATCTTGCAGACAGGAGCCTGAGCCTGAGCCTGAGTGGGACAACTTTGCCTACTAAGGCCACTTAGGGCTATGCATGTTTAGACAGAAAAAAGTCAGACAGCTCCCAGCATCCCCCAGCCAGCCACACTGCATAGGATCGCACCCTTAGGGTGCGATCCTGTGCAGAAAAAAAGCCTACAAGTCCCAGCATACCTCCTAGCTGGACAGCTCCCATGCTGGGAGTTGTAGGCCTTTTTCTGTCTAAACTTGAATAGGATCGCACCCTTTGTGAGTTTCTGGCAGAAGTAAGAATCAAACCAGGAATTTCTTGAGCCATAGCTCAATCAATTAGCTGCTATGTCATACCAGGTCTAGGTCTGTTCAGCAAAGTGATTTTGTGGGAATACTTACTTTATATCGGGCTTTTTGAATGTTCACATAGGTTGAATGTTTTGAATGTTTACATATCTCAGTAACCCTTAAAACAGCGCAGTTTTAGGGCCAACACAGACATGATTTTAAATGTCTGTCTAGTAGCTACATCTTTTTAAAATGTTACACTAGAATAGGCACAGGGCCTCTGATCCAGATTGAGCCGTGTGTGTGTGTGTGTATTTTTAAAATCTTGATCAGTCCCCCGGCACCTACTCTAGAGTAAAAATGAAGACCTAGCTGCTAGATATACATTTACCAAGTAATGTCTGTTTTGGCTCTTACACTTCCCACATAGCAGATAGGGTGGAGGTTGAGGCCACCTTAATCATAGCTTAAGTTCACAGAGTTCACAGCTTAGTCACTCATTCAACCCAAGAGCAGACTTTTGGCACACACTCCGGGCTACTTCAAAACAGAGTTTGTCTGTTTTCTTGTTATATAGCCTTTTTTATGGGGAAGACCTGGCTTGGCAACAGTACATGTGAAAAGAACCTAGAAGTCTTAGTGGATCACAAGCTGAATATGAGCCAGCAGTGTGATGCAGCAACTAAAAAAGCTAATGCAATCTTGGGCTGCATTAACAGAATCATAGTGTCCAGATCTCTGGAAGGATTAGTTCTGCTCTATTCTGCTTTATTCATGCAGCATTTGGACTACTGTGTCCAGTTTTGGGCGCCTTGTTTTAAGAAGGACATTGACAAGCTGGAGCACGTCCAGAGAAGGGCAACCAGGATAGCGAGGGGTCTGGAAACCAGGTTCTGTGGGGAATGGTTGAAAGAGCTGGGTCTGTGTAGCCTGGAGAAGAGGAAATTAAGGTGAGACATGATTGTTGTTGTTGTTCAGTCATTCAGTCGTGTCCGACTCTTCGTGACCCCATGGACCATAGCACGCCAGGCCTTCCTGTCCTCCACTCTCTCCCGGAGTGTGCTCAAGTTCATATTCATTGCATCAGTGATGCTATCTCGCCATCTCATCCTCTGCCGTCCCCTTCTCCTTTTGCCTTCAGTCTTTCCCAGCATCAGGGTCTTTTCCAGTGAGTTTTCTCTTTGCGTTAGGTGGCCAAAATATTTGAGCTTCAGCTTCAGGATCTGTCCTTCCAATGAGCACTCAGGGTTGATTTCCTTTAGGATGGACTGATTTGACCTCCTTGCAGTCCAGGGGACTCGTAAGAGTCTTCTCCAGCACCACAGTTGGAAAGCATCAATTCTTCGGCGCTCAGCCTTCCTTATAGTCCAGCTCTCACAGCCATACATTACTACTGGGAAAACCATAGCTTTGATTATGCGGACCTTTGTCGGCAAGGTGATGTCCTGCTTCTTACTATGCTGTCTAGGTTTGCCATAGCTTTCCTCCCAAGGAGCAAGCGTCTTTTAATTTCATGGCTACAGTCACCGTCTGCGGTGATCTTGGAGCCCAAGAAAATAAAACCTGTCACTGCTTCCATTTCTTCCCCTTCTATATGCCAGGAAGTGATGGGGCCAGATGCCATGAATCTTCGTTTTTTTTAATGTTGAGTTTCAAACCAGCTTTTGCACTCACCACTTTCACCCTCAACAAGAGGCTCTTGAGATCCTCTTCGCTTTCTGCCATTAAGGTGGTATTGTCTGCATATCTGAGGTTGTTGATAATTCTCCCGGAAATCTTAATTCCGACCTGTGATTCATCCAACCCAGCATTTCTCATGATGTATTTTGCATATCAGTTAAATAAGCAGGGCGACAATATGCAGCCTTGTTGTACTCTTTTCCCAATTTTGAACCAATCGGTTGTTCCATGTCCAGTTCTTACTGTTGCTTCTTAACCCTTGTACAGGTTTCTCAGGAAAGGTGGTCTGGTACTCCAATCTCTTTCAGAATTTGCCAGAGTTTGTTGTGATCCACACAATCAAAGGCTTTAGCGTAGTCAATGAAGCAGAATAGATGTTTTTCTGGAATTCTCTTGCTTTCTCCATGATGCAGCGAATGTTGGCGATTTGATCTCTAGTTCCTCTGCCCCTTCTAAACCCAGCTTGTACTTCCAGTAGTTCTCGGTTCACATACTGCTGAAGCCTAGCTCGTAGGATTTTGAGCATCACCTTGCTGGCATGTGAAATGAGCACAATTGTACAGTAGTTTGAACACTCTTTGGCGTTGCACTTCTTTGGAATTGGAATGTAAACTGACCTTTTCCAGTCTTGTGGCCATTGTTGAGTGTTCCAAATGTGTTGGCATATAGAGTGCAGCACTTTAACAGCATCATCTTTTAGGATTTTAAATAGCTCAGCTGGGATACTGTCATCTCCGCTAGTTTTGTTGTTAGTAATGCTTCCTAAAGCCCACTTGACTTCACTCTCAAGGATGCCTGGCTCAAGTTCAGTGACCGCTCTGTCATGGCTATCAGGGACATTTAGATCTTTCCTGTATAGTTCTTCTGTGTATTCTTTCCACCTCTTCTTAATCTCATCTGCTTCTGTTAGGTGCCTGCCTTCTTTGTCCTTTATCATGCCCGTCTTTGTACAAAACGTTCCCATTCTGTTGTTTTCCTCGATTTCTTTGCATTGTTCATTTAAGAAGGCCTTCTTGTCTCTCCTTGCTATCCTCTGGAACTCTGCATTCAGTTGGGTATATCTTCCCCTTTCTCCCTTGCTTTTTGCGTCCCTTCTTTCCTCAGCTACTTGTAAAGCCTCATCAGACAGCCACTTTGCTTTCTGGCATTTCTTTTTCTTTGGGATGGATTTCGTTGCTGCCTCCTGAACAATGTTACGGACCTCCGTCCATAGTTCCTCAGGCACTCTGTCTATCAGGTCTAATCCCTGAAATCTATTCCTCACCTCCACTGTATATTCATAAGGGATATGATTGAGGTCATACCTGAATGGTTTAGTGGTTTTCCCTATGTTCTTCAATTTAAGCCAAAATTTTGCAAGAAGCAGCTCATGATCTGAGCCACAGTCAGCTCCAGGTCTTGTTTTTACTGACTGTATAGAGCTTCTCCATCTTTGGCTGCAAAGGACATAATCAATCTGATTTCGATACTGACCATCTGGTGATGTCCATGTGTAGAGTTGCCTCTTGTGCTGTTGGAAAAGGGTGTTTGCTATGATCAGCGTGTTCTCTTGGCAAAACTCTATTAGCCTTTGTCCTGCTTCATTTTGTACACCAAGACCATGCTTGCCTGTTATCCCGGTGATTTCTTGACTTCCTACTTTGGCATTCCAATCCCCTATGATGAAAAGGACATCTTTTTTTGGTGTTAGTTCTAGAAGGTGTTATAGGTCTTCATAGAACCGATCAACCTCAGCTTCTTCGGCCTCAGTGGTTGGGGCATAGACTTGAATTACTGTGATGTGGAATGGTTTGCCTTGGATTCATACTGAGGCCATTCTATCGTTTTTGAGATTGTACGCCCGTACTGCTTTTCCCACCCTTTTGTTGGCTATGAGTGCTACTCCATTTCTTCTAAGGGATTCTTGCCCACAGTAGTAGATACGATGGTCACCTGAATTAAATTCGCCCATGCTTGTCTATTTTAGTTTGCTGATTCCCAAGATGTCGATGTTCAATCTTGCCATCTCATGTTTGACCACCTCCAACTTAGCTTGATTCATTGATCTGACATTCCAGGTTCCTAAACAATATTGTTCTTTACAGCATCGGACTTTCTTTTCACCACCAGACACATCCACAGCTGAGTGTCCTTTTGGCTCTGGCCCAGCCGCTTCACTCTTTCTGGCACTACTTGGAAATTCCCTCTGCTCTTCCCCAGTAGCATATTGGACACCTTCCGACCTGAGGGGCTCATCTTCCGGCGTCATATCTTTTAGCCTTGTGATGCGTTCCATGGGGTTTTCTTGGCAAGAATACTGGAGTGGGTTGCCATTTCCTGCTCCAGTGGACCACATTTTGACAGAACTCTCTGTCCGTCTTGGGTGGCCCTGCACGGCATAGCTTATGGCTTCACTGAGTTACGCAAGCCCCTTTGCCACAACAAGGCAGTGATCCGCGAAGGGGAGACATGATAGCGGTCTTCAAATATCTGGAAGGCTGTCATGCAGAAGATGGAACAGATCGGTTCTCTCTTGCTCCAGAGGGCAGGACTAGAATTAGGGATGGCGGAGAATTCTGCCACGGACCCTAATGAGGCTGGATTCTAAAGAATCCGGAGTCTGTGGTGGAACAGAGCACTTACCTCCGCCTCCCTCTGGAATCCTCAGGAGCCAGCTCCTCCACCGTAAATGGCTGCATTTAGGTTAATCTAACAGCTTTACGGCCGCAAATGGCGTCCACTACGCCATTTGCGTCCAGAATTAGGCCTCATGCAGTCAGCCAGTGATACAGCATGGCAATGGCAGCTGGCCATATTGCTAGCGCTGTGGAGCTGGTGGCTGGCTCCGTAGGATTGTCGCGTAGTGGAGCCGGCTCCTGAGGATTCTGGGGGGAGGGATGGATCGCCTCCCCCCGTGGGTGGACTCCCACCTGGACCAGCAGGTAGGGAATCTGCCCATTCCTAACTAGAAGCAAAGGATGGAAATTGAAGGGAAGCAGATTTTGGCTAAACATTAGGATAAATTTTCTTGGCTGTGAGAGCTGTTCAGTAGTGAAACAGGTTGACTTGGGAGGTGGTGGGTTCTCCTTTGCTGAAGGCATTTAAGCAGAGGCTGGGTGGCCATCTTTCAGGGATGCTGTAGCTGCACCCTGTGGTGCACAGCCTACATTGAAAACGGGGTTGGACTAGATGATCTCTGAGGTTCCTTCCAATTCTGTGATTTTTGCTGTACATAGCCTATCCACTAGAGACAGATCCCTTGTGATGGCTGCTATGCCGGGTGACTGAGCATCTACTTTGGAGCATAAGATTTGTCTCGCAGTTTACTGTTGCTCCTGGCTGGAAAGATTTCTCCTTGTTTATACTATTGCAGATTGACCGTTAAATCAAGAGGGAGGCCATGGTGACAGTGCAGTTCCCATAGCAACACACTCTCTGTATCTGCTACCAAAGAGTAACCCCTGTAGGCTCTTAGTAAAAATCCACTTAATTAACCATGTTATTTACATTCACAGCAAATCCCAAAATAAAATTAGAACATGCATTTGAAAAATTATTTTTAAATGATCACCATAGAAAGCATGGATGGAAGCATCCTAGCTTCGCAGGCCTCCTTTCTTTTTTGGTGGAATGTGTCCATTGTGAACCCACTCCAGTTTAAGGCATCAGAGGATGAGATGGCTAGATAGCATCACGGATGCAATGAATGTGAACTTGAGCACGCTCCGGGAGAGAGCGCAGGACAGGAAGGCCTGGCGTGCTGTGGTCCATGGGGTCACGAAGAGTCGGACACGACTGAACAACTGAACAACAACAATGGGCCTACCACTGCATATGCTCTGGAAGGGGGATTAGGTCAGCTGATTCACATTGATTTGCAACATAATCTTCATTTGGAGGCATCAAAATGACTAAAATGGCCAGATTTTTAAAAGAACCACGAGTTAAACCAACAGTAAAATCGTGAAAAGGAAACTGAGGGATAGCCTGATCCTATGCACATTTCCTTGGAATTAGCAGCACAATCCCTATGCGTGTTTAGTAGGAAGTAAGTTTTCCTATGTTCAGTGGTGCTTACCCCTGGTAAACTGTGGCCTAAATCCCACTGACAGTGCAATCCTCTACATGTCTAGGAGCTTAGTCCCAGGAAAGTGGGTGTAGCATTTCAGCCTGTGTATAGTAGGACTTGCTTCTAACTAAACATACATTGCATCTGGGTGTTAGAATGGTGGGTTGATGACAGTAGGCCCGTCCTTCAATTAAAGGAGTCTTGGTTAATTAATCATATGTATTTTAGTTAATCAATTAACATCTTCATAGGATACGAGAAAAGACAGTAGTTCTGGTGGAACACACCTGGTATCTTTTCTTTCCTTTTTTTCAGTTGATTGCATGTAGATGTTGTGGCATGCATCATCTTAGAAGAGGCATTCCTATATATGTAAAATAGGGAGGGATGCCTCTTTAAAGATGGTGCCATTTTTATAAGTACCTGCATTAATAATAGTAGCCGTATTGATGCGTTCTTCCAGGGTTCTTAATCCAGAGTTCTTAATTGTGTGGACAGCCTCCATGGGTACAGGAGGCTCTCCTGTTCAGACCATTGCCCTCCATGCGCACAAGGTGACAGATGCAACGACGGAGGACAGGGCTGCAGCACTTCTTTCCTCATGCGTTCCTTTAACACGTGAAGAAGAACTCATGAAGAGGGCTATATTTTTTTTAAGATCTGCAGTCCAGTTAATAGGGACACCTTTTTAGTCAATCAAAAATGGTTTAATTTAGGGCGCAATCCTATGCAGGTTTAGACAGAATAAAGTCCCACAATTCCCAGCGTGCCCTGGACAGCATGGGTGCCTGGGGCATGCTGGGAGTTGTAGGATTTTTTTCTGTCGAAACATGCATAGGATTGCGCCCTTAACCAGTTAATTGGTTAGACTTTATAAGTTGCCTTGTTTATTTGGAATCAGACCCTTGGTCCATCTTGGCTCAGTACTGTCAACTTTGACCGGCAGCATCTCTCTGGGGTTCTGAGCAGCTTTCCAGGGTTTCAGGCAAAGTTTTTCCCCAGCCCTACCTGGAAATTCTGGGGATTGAACCTGGGACCTTCTGTATGCGAAGCATGTGCTCTGCCACGGAGCCACGGTCCCTCCTAGTGGAACACAAAGCAGGTTCTAGTATAGAACCAGCAGCCCAAATATAGTCATTTGGGGCACAATCCACCAAGACGTTCTCCTGCGCAAACCCTGTTAAAATAGATGAATGAGGGATACTGCACACCAGCCTTCCTCAAACTGCTACTGTGATGGGGTGATGGGAGTTGTAGCCCAAAACATCTGGAGGGCACCAGGTTGGGGAAGGATGCTGTAAACTTATGCAGCTCCTATTCATTCAGTGGGGCTTGGGGGAAATAACTTCCTGGTGTTTGGAGTCGGTGGAACTTTTAAACCCAACTGCACCATAATCACCAAAGGCTCTGGGGAGGGAACAACACTTAAGAATAATGAATAGGTGTATCTTACATTTGTTATGTTGATATATTTTTAAAAGATGCCTTTTGGAGAACTCCCTGTTCTTCTCTGGCCAGAAAATGCATTATTTATTCAAATAATATCCTACCCATCATGAACGTAACAACTGAGTAACAAAATAAAATGCCCATTAAATTATAATACAAAACTTCTGTGGTATTGATTGGAAGCATGGCAGAAAAGCATACCTTGGGGCCATACTAAAGGGCAGGACATTTCCTGCATAAAGAAGGCCTTGACTGGCAGAAGGTCACAAATTCCATGCAACAGTATTAGTTGGTTCAAGCAAGGTCTAATATGAAAACAACACTTTGAAACCAAGATGATATAAGAGAAATGCTCAAATGGGAAACTGACACATCGGAAGATGAAAAATCTGAAGAAGTTTTTTTTTTTTTTAAAGTTGAGATTTGCATTTTTTTTTAAAGCTGGGTTCTGGAGTTTTGAATTTGGAGCATGTATTCTGAATCAGATCAGGTGACTTGTCATGGTGATAATAGGGCAGGATGGAGGAGAATGATAGGAAAACCTGGGTAGAGTGATAGGCCAGGGAGGTGGAATAAAAACAGAAGAAGAGCCCTGCTGAATCAGACCAAAGTCCTACCCGGTCCAGCATTCTGTTCACACAGTGGCCAACAACCCCACAGGTGGGACACGAGTGCAATGACACCTTCCTGGTCAGGTTCTCCAACAAATAGCATATAGAAGCATAGTGCCTCTGATTTGGGGGTAGCGTACACCATCAGGACTAGTATTTATTTATTTATTTATTTATTTATTTATTTATATTTTATTTATTGCATTTGTACCCCGCCTTTCTTCCTCTCGCAAGGAACCCAAGGCGGCTTACATTATCCTCCTCCTCCTCCTCTCCATTTTATCCTCACAACAACAACCCTGTGAGGTGGGTTGGGCTGAGAGTCTGTGACTGGCCCAAAGTCACCCAGTGAGCTTTCATGGCCGAGTGGGGACTAGAACCCAGATCTCCCAGCTCCTAGTCCAACACTCTTGCCACTACACCACACTGGCTACACCACACTAGTAGCCATTGATAGCCTTCTCCTCCATGAATTTCTCTAATCCCCTTTTAAAGCTCCAATTTGGTGGCTGTCACTACATCTTGTGGTGGTGAATTCTGGAACTGGTGATTTGTTAGCTTTTGATAAAGTCCAGGTCTTCATCTCTTCATCTATTTGTCTAAGTTCCTCAGACTCCCTTCCTGTAAATATCAATTCAGGCACGAGTATCTACCCTAAGTCTTCTGCAGTGAAGACAGATGAAAACAACTCATTTAGCTTCTCTGCAATTTTCTCATCCTCCTTTAGTACTAATTTAACTGCATTGTCAACCAACGGTCCAACTGCCTCCCCAGCTGGTTTCCTGTTTCTAATGTATTTAAATAATTCTTGATTGTTGGCTTTGATGTTATGCACGATATGCTCCTCAAAATACTTATTTTGCATCCCTTATTGTCTGCTTGCATTTCCTTTCTGCAAGTTTGTGTTCCTTCTTGTTCTCCTCAAGACTTCCAGTTTCTGAAGGAAACCTTCTTTTCTCTAATAGCGTCCTTAACACTGCTTGTTAACCGTTCTGGCAACCTCTTGGACTTGGTACTACCTTTCATGATCTGCAGTATACATTTCTAACTGAGCTTCTATTATTGTGGGTTTGAGTAATGTCCAAGCATTTTGGAGAGATTTAGGGCATAATCTTATGCATGTATAGACAGAAAGAAGTCCTAAAACTCCCAGCATTCCCCAGCCAGCATGCTAGCTGGGGAATGCTGGGAGTTGTAGGACTTCTTCTGTCTAAATATGCATGGGATTGCATCCTCAGGGTATGTGTGTGATATGGGGCTCAAATGTCTTCTTCAACCCAGAGCTTACTTGGCCCTTCTAGGATACCATATATTTTACAATGCTTATTCCATTCATTCTCGCCATACCTTTGGGAAATAGGGTACTGATGGTCCCATTTTACAGATGAGAAACTGAGGCTTATAGGTAGTAACCTGCCCAAGACCATTGAGTGCAGTGTTACTGAAATTTGAACATTGTGGCTTAAGTCTGTGGCTATGAAATTCTCTTCTAGATTACTTTATTGTTTTGTTTTTGTGTTGTTGCTTTTTACCAACATTCTGAATCTGAAATTATGACACTTGGAATGTAGAATACAACTTTTAAAATATCAAGCGTTTTCAGTGTTTTTGAAATCCATGATAAATATTCAAATAAATATTTCAAATTTGAGTTTTATATTTATTTCTACCTTATTTCCACCTCTCTGGCATCAATAGCCCCTTGATTTCCTTCATTACTACACTTAAGGATGACTGAACTTGCCTTGCTTCCATCAAGAACCTCGTTATATCGTCGCTCTCCTTAGCAAATGTTGCCCCAGCCTCATCAGCAACCCAGTCAATTAGCCAAGCCAGAAGAGCTAATTAGTCTGGCACGCTTCATCTTTAAACACCATAATAGGGTGCCTAGGGAGCTAAAGTAAAGGAGGAGGGAGAGGTTTGTCTCTGATATATTCTGAATTATTACTCTTCTCATCTGGAGTTTTCTGCAGTTTGAAACGGCTGCAATTCTTGGCGGAAGGAGGGTGAGATTCGAGCCTCCGATCATCCTTAATTTCAGCATCTGAATGCTCTTCTGCAAATTACTTTTCCTGATATGAAGATTAATTATCTGATTGACAGAAGAGCTATGTCTTCTGTATACAGAATTTCCTACACACACACATACACACGGACAGTTTCACATCCAGGTTTGCAGACTGGGTGGGTAAAAATGGCGGCGGGGGCAGGGGGAGGCACCTGAAGGAGAGAATAAGAGGCACTGCAGTTGCTCCTTGCCCTGCATTAATGCTGGGAACCAGGTTGAGTGGGTGGCATCAGAAATAAAAACATCAGTTTCTTCTTGGTTACAGTAACCACAAAGTAAAATGTATTGTGTATGCAGCCTGTAAGAACAATGCTCATTTGCAAAAGAAGTTAATAGGCCTTATGGAGGCCTGATGTACACATGCGGCAGAATGAAGTGCTAAAATCCCAGGGTAGTGGAATGAACTGTACTGCTTAAGATTGCAGGTGGGTGTGTAGCTTGGGCACATTTGTGATTTTCGACAGGAAAACAGCATGGGCAAAAGGGTTTGAACACCCACCCACCCCAGTACTGTCACTCTTATCTAGATTGCAGAACCCTGTGTCCTGTTTTGCGTAAAGAGAAAGATGTGGCATTCAAACATGCCATTAAAGTAAAGCCTAGTTTGACCCAAGAGGTGAAACTAAGGTTGGGGATACAATAATAAGCAGCGATAGCTCTTTCACAGCGCTTTTGTCTCTCTGTGAGGGCATAATCCACACATTTTTAGACAGAAAAAAACTCCTACAACTTCCAACATTCCCCAGCCAGCCATGTCTAAACATGCATAGGATTGTGTCCTTAAGAAACGACAGGATTGTGGCTTGCAGAAATCAGCACACTATATAGTTCTTTGTCCCTCCCAGCCGATAGAATTATGCAAAATAAACAAGTAAGCATACACTTGTTTTCAGAATGCAGCTTTTAGTGCAAAAATTGATTTAAAAAAAGTGGAGCCCTCCCATGAGTACACAGAAAGCAAAGAGAAGTAATCCCTTTCTCTGCACTTTTGCACTTCTACCTCTATGGGAGTGCTTCCAGACAGAGGCCTTACTTAGAAGGCATTGTGAAGTTGTTCCGTCTTCTTTTTCTTAAAGGAATTTTTTGCGATAAGAGAAAAGATGGAAGAGGTGGTGGGAAAACATGGGTTATGAATCGAAGACATCACTGTCTGGATCTCCTGTAAAATTTTGTGAATGAGGCAGGGGAATGGCACCCCGCTTGGCAAGGAAGTCAGGTGGAGTCGCTCTGTATGCCATTTCCACGACAGCAAATGGCAAACGCTCGCAGACAGGTTGTCCCTGTTGGTATCACAAAACACACACCAAGCAAAGATCTCCTTGTTTCCCAGGCAAAGGGGGGAGATTTCTCGTCCCTACAAGGGCTCATTTCACCTCTTGCTATGTCCCCATGCAAAGTGAGAGGGTGCCAGGCCTCAGCAAGGGTCAGAAACGGGCCCGCGGAAGTCTGATTCCAACACAGGCAGACAAGGTGGGCAGGGCAGGGCAGGAGCTTCTCCAAAAGACAAATTGCTTACTGAGGAGCTGACTCGGTTGTTAGGACTTCAGAAGGCTTTTGATACCGTTGACCACGGTATCCTCCTGGACCGCCTGGAGGGGTTGGGCATTGGAGACACTGTATTGCGGTGGTTCCGGTCCTTCCTCTCCGGCAGGTACCAGAGGGTAGCACTGGGAGAGGAGGTTTCGGACCCGTGGCCACTTACTTGTGGGGTGCCACAGGGTTCCATCCTCTCCCTGATGCTATTTAACATCTATGTGAAGCCACTGGGGGCTATCATCAGGAGGTTTGGGGTGCGGCGTCATCAGTATGCGGATGACACGCAGCTCTACCTCTCATTCAAATCTTCACCAAGGTTGGCCGTAGAATCCCTGTCCAAATGTCTGGAGACGGTGAGTGGCTGGATGGGGAGGAATAAGCTGAAGCTCAACCCTGACAAGACCGAGGTACTTTTGGTGGGAGACAAGAGGAGGCTGGGGGATGTTGACCTGGTGTTGAATGGGGTACGGCTACCCTTGAAAGACCAGGTCCGCAGCCTGGGGGTCATTTTGGACTCCCAGCTGTCCATGGAGGCTCAGGTGTCAGCTGTGAGCCGGACAGCGCTGTATCGACTCCATCTGATACGGCGGCTGCGCCCCTTCCTTCCCGACCATCTGCTCCCATCGGTAGTACATGCCCTGGTCTCCTCTCGTTTAGACTACTGTAATGCGCTCTACGTGGGGTTTCCCTTGAAGACGGTTCGGAAACTGCAGCTGGTACAGAACGCGGCGGCTCGCCTGATTAAAGGCAGCCGCCGGCGAGATCACATCATTCCAGTGCTGAAGGAGTTGCACTGGTTACCAGTTGTTTTCCGGGCCAAATTCAAGGTGTTGGTTTTGACCTTTAAAACCCTATATGGTTCCGGCCCAGCCTATCTTAAGGAGCGCCTCCAGCAACACCAGACAGGCCGCTTAACAAGATCAGCCTCGGATGGCCTTCTCTCTGTCCCATCAGCCAGGACAGCTAGACTGGTGGGGACGAGGGAGAGGGCCTTTTCTATGGTGGCCCCCACTCTGTGGAACTCCCTCCCTAGGGAACTCCGCCATGCCCCCTCTTTAATGAGCTTCCGTCGTGCATTAAAAACGTGGTTGTTCAGGCAGGCATTTGGGGTGGGTTAGGGTATTTAAAAAAAAAAAATTATGGTAAAATTTTATTGTTTTAAATTGTTTTATGGTGGGTTGTACATCGCCCAGAGTGGCTGGGTGACCAGTCAGATGGGCGATTAATAAATTTAATAAATAAAAATAAATAAATAAAGTGGAACCTGCAAGAAAACGTTGCAGTCAGTGGAGGCTGGTGGCTCTGATGTCAGTGGGGTATGAATCCACTCTGGGTTTCAATAATCCCTCAAACTCATAAGAACATAAGAAGAGCCCTGCAGGATCAGACCAAGGGTCCATCCAGTCCAGCATTCTGTTCATACAGTGGCCAACCAGCTGCCCACAGGAAACCCACAAGCAGGACATGCTCTGCTTGTGGGTTTGCCTCTCATGCCCTGCTTGTGGGTTCCTGGTCAGCTGGTTGACCACTGTGTGAACAGAATGCTGGACTAGATGGACCCTGGGTCTGATCCAGCAGGGCTCTCATGTTCATATGACATGAGTGCAACAGCATACTCCTGCTTGTGTTCCCCAGCAACTGGGGTACATAGTCGTACTTCCTCTCGTACTGGAGGTAGCACATAGCCATCAGGACTAGTAGCCATTGACAGACTCCTCCTCCAGGAATTTGTCTAACCCCCTTTTAAAGCCATCCAAATTGGTGGCCATCACTACGTCTTGTGATAGTAAATTCCATAGTTTAACTATGCTCTGTGTGAAGAAGTACTCAGAAAACTATATGATGTACAAATATTGCTTCTTTTCATTCCAAGCAATGCTCCAAACAATTTTTGCCACATACTTTACCACCGTTTGGTAGGACCAGATGAAGTTGCCCCATGACCAGATCTACCCCCATGGTCTTCCAGTTGGCCAACCCTGCTATAGAAAAAACAAAAAGCAAGGCCATTGGCCAGTCTGACTTGAGTTCTTTGCTGGCCACAAATATGGCAAACTGTCGTCACATCCCAATGGCCTCTTCTCATGATCATCTGGGTGTGTGGTGGCTACTAGAAAATTCTACACCCCAACTTGTGGCAGGCTTACCACATGGCAGGTTACCTCAGGAACTGCCTGTTCCCACTTGAACCTGCCCAGTTCTTGAGATCAGCATGAAAGGTTCTGCTCTCTGTTCCATTGTTATGTGAGACCAAATGTGTGGGCATAGGAGACAGGGATGTCCTTGGGAACGTCTGTAGGACTCCCTCTCTTTCTGTTTTTAGATTTTTGAAAGCTTAAAAAAAATTTTTTGACATGCTTCTAACATCTAATTGAACTGCTGTTTTAAGGAATTTTAGGGCTCAACGTGATACTGAAAGATGTGGGGAACTTTAATAAGATGGCAAATTGCCTAAGATGTTTTGGTGAAAACCTTCCAGAGCTCTGAAAGAACAAACCATAAGCCAAATAACAATATAAAAATTATTCATAATACAAATTGTATATGATATACATAGGCACTATCCGTTAACCAGTAGTACAGGTTTTATTAAGACATATCTTCTTCCCTCCCAAATCGACCTGGACAGCTGTTTACAGCCACCGGTGGAGAGAGACTGTCCATTCTCCTCACACCTCAGTCTCTGTAGCTTCTCTTTCACTTGGCAGCAATGTCCCTTTTGCAGTTCAGTGCTAGACACCGAGAGCTAAGTGATGCCGCGACTTGCTGCTGATTGCTTCTGCTGCTGCAGATTGTCGGCATGGCAACTTCAAGCGCCAGTTTCCTCCTTCCATAGAGAGAAGGATGCTAGAGTCAACATGTTGACTGTTCCCGTGAACGCCAACCAGCTGGGAGTGAGCAAGCCGGCTCTTGAGTAGAGGACAGCCATGTGCCCACCTTCTGGGTGCCCTCGTGTGACTGTGGCAGTGTGTGTGTTCAAACTGTAGAGTATCAAATAAACATTTTCTCACTATTTTCTTCCATACCAAGGGATTTGCGTGCCAGATTGGTCTGGCGTGCTAAATCGGTATGTTTGGTACTCGTAAACCCTGGCCTTCCCCAAGGGATTTTGATAACCCAGGTGGAACAGATTAATAAAAAATGGACAGATTAATAAATCTGGAGCATAATCCATATGGGAGAACTTTCCAGTGGATTCCCATGGGCATCAACCCCTTATTTCCTATTCTGTTGCCTTCATAGAACCATAGAAAAGTAGGGTTGGAAGGGGCCTATAAGACCATTGAGTCCAACCCCCTGCTCATTGCAGGAGTCTAAGCCAAAGCATCCCTGACAGAGGGCTGTCCAGCCTTGTCTTGAATGCCTCCAGGGTGGGAGAGCCCACCACCTTCCTAGGCCACTGGTTCCATTGTTGTATTGCTCTAACAGTCAGGACATTTTTCCTAATGTTCAGCTGGAATCTGGCTTCCTGTCACTTGAGCCCATTATTCCGTGTCCTGCATTCTGGGATGATCGAGAAGAGAGCCTGGCCTTCCTTTCTGTGACAACCTTTCAAGGACTTGAAGAGCGCTATCCTATCTCCCCTCAGTCTTTTCTTCTCAAGGCTAAACCTGCGCAATTATTTCAGTCTCTGCTCATAGGGCTCCGTTTCCAGTCCCCTGAGCATCTTTGTTGCCCTCCTCTGAACCCTCTCCAGTTTGTCTGCATCCTTCTTCAAGTGTGGTGCCCAGAACTGGACACAGTACTCCAGATGAGGCCTAACCAGTGCTGAGTAGAGGGGAACTAGTACTTCATGTGATTTGGAAGCTATGCTTCAATTAATGCAGCCCAAAATAGCATTTGCCCTTTTTGCAGCCACATCACATTGTTGGCTCATCTTCAGCTTGTGATCTACAACAATTCCAAGATCCTTCTCACTTGGCTCAGCTTACATCTGGCTAGGGCCACCTCTGCATAAGCTACACAGTGGTGGTGTCAACCTCGTGTTGATCACAACTACTTATGGCTTCCCACCAGTGGTGTAGTGAAACATTTTGCCGTGCTCATCATGACAGACAGTAGCCATAACCCTGTCCCCAAGGGGAGGCCAAAAATGCAGGCAGCCGTGTTGACAAACCAATTCTAACAGTTTTCATCTCTGTCAGGAGCAGGTTTTTGATAAAGCTATGAGGTTTTAATTGCCCATTCAGCACCAAGCCACTCCAAAATACTTCACATTACAACAATGCATTTTGCTGAGAAAATTACCCCCCCGACACCCCCCCCACACTACTCTGAGAATTGGAGCTAAGCTAAGAGGGAACAGGAAATTCTGAGTGGGGGTAGCAGATGGCATCAACGTCCCTGCTAATCAAACAGTGCTGGCACTGTGTCCCTGTGAGTCCTGGTTCCATTACACTAGTGGTTTCCACATTGAGACATTGGCTCATTTTGCACATAACACTGACTCAGTCAAATGTGCAGAACTAAGTCAGTTTCTTCACCTATGTGGCTAAAAATATGGATCTTCCAGTGGGCAAAATTTTGTTCATTCCAGTCCCAACACAAAGATAAATCTTCATGACATGGTAGCAACTGAATTAGGCCTTGAACATGCACACACAGACACCTCATAAAACTAGTTCTCTTAGTGTTGTACAGTGGTTAAAAAGATAACACTAAAACAACAGCAGTCACAGTAAATCCTTGAAATCTAGCATAGCATAAAAACCTAATGAGCACATACCAATACAGCACAATAAAATACAATACAAAATACACAGCTAATACAAATACAAAGCAGATTTTGTTTTGGAGGGCAAACACAAGCCATGCCTGGCTATTTGGATACTTTAGTATTACTGAGGCTTTGAGAGGGCTGCCTGTACAAGTATCAGCATGGCCCCTAACTTAAATCCTCTAACATGCAACTCTTCCCCAGTAACCACCCCCACCTGTTCAAGGTGTTTCACTTTTCTTCCCCAGCTAGTGACAAAACTGGGGGAGAAGCATTCTAGCTCTCCAACCATACAGTTCATCAGCGAGAATGGAAGCATGCACATGTATCTACCCTGTTTTGCATAATGTAATCAAAGAGTGCTGAACTAGTTTCACCGGGTCCCCATGGACCAGATTACATCAGAGGGTATGGCCATGCCCACTTATGTCATCACCCTGCCCCCACCATTTTGCCTTTCTCTGAGCTGCGAGAGGCACAGAGTTCCATGCCTCTCTCAGCATGGAGAAAGGGACTCAGCCGACCCTGGAAGGAACAGCTGCTCTTCCTAGAGCTGACCAAGTCCTTGGCTTTGTGTAGTACATGTTGTCCCCATGGGAGCGGCATGTGCCACATGAAAGGACCAGCCCGGCACTGGGTAGAGTGGGTGCTCCTCTGAGCACTGGCCATTCATCACCCGCATCCCTGCTGTTATCTCTGATCTCGGGTTGGAGATAACAGCAGGCATTCCTCCAGGGAGGACTCCTCCAGGAGGATGCTTTGACTTAGATTCCTGCATTGAGCAGGGGGTTGGACTTGATGGTCTTATAGGCCCCTTCCAACGCTACTATTCTATGATTCTATGAACCCAAGGAGACTCCATGGGCTGGATCAAGAACCTCTGCAGGTTGGATTAGGCCCATGGGCTGGAGGTTCCACATCCCTGATGTAATCAAGCTGTAAAATTCTGGAGGATATTCTAGCAGAGAATTCTACCTCACCCACATATCCAGTGTAGTCCGGTTGCAGCTGGGTTTATTTCTCCCTTGTTCTTGGTTTGATTATGGAATGTGTGGCTGATGTGAAACAATAGGATGGTGGCCTGCAATGTTTAGAGCAGCCTGCCAGGCAAGCGCTAATAGGCTTGGCAGTCTATGGGACCAGAGAATGAAACGCTGCCAGGAGCTTGAACTGGTGATGTCTACTGTTGCTACTGCAACATCCTCCTGGGAGTTTCTCAGGGAGGATGCAGTGGGGTTAATTTGATGCTTCAGTTTTAATGAGGATGATTTGACAATCCAGATATGTTCAGGAAATGAAGGATGAAGCATTAAATGCAGGCTTCTTTCCCTCATGTGGAGCAGTGACTTGGCGTTTGTTGTTGAGAGTGAAAATCAAACTCCCAACCTTTCTGACAGCCAAAGAGAAGACTCTGCCAAGCTAATGGCTGAAACAAATGAGACATGGGAGATCTCTAATCAAATCTCCCAGCATCTCTATTTTTCGTTCAAAGGTTGTTTTCATCAGAGCTGTGGACCACGGCCCAGTCGTAAACACCTGATCAGCATGCAGAAGGGCTGGTTCCAGATGAGGCTTTTATTGTAGAATCTCCCTGCCTCATTCATGGAAGTTTACGGGAGGGTCCAGACGCCGACACCATTGTACGTTTGTGTTCTCCTGTGTTTTCCTACCGCTTCTTCCTTTAAGGAGGAAGAGACATTGAGCATCTCTACACCAGCCTAAAGTCCCGCATTTAAAACAGGGCTTTCTACTTCCATTTTAAATGCAGGATCACAACGGACTCCCTTTACATGTGCTTCCTCCCCCACCTTATCTGCATCTTCCATATGCTTCATTATACAGCCGCTAGATGGTGCTGTGGTTTAGCTCCTCTTATTGCTAGTTTTCCTCTTTTTACGGAAGGAACTCAAGTGGAACTCAATGCACCGTAATTTGATAGCTCATTATCTCTGCTCTTTTAAAAAAATGGAATAAAGGTCATTTAGTGCGGGAGATGCCCTGGAGGTTGGCGATAGCAAGGATAAAAGCTGTAGCTGCACAATGTATTTGATTCGTTGTATTAGGAGTTGTCCATCTGGAAGCACACAAGGTCTCAGGTTTAATCCCTGGCATTTCCAGTTAAAAGAACCTCGCGTAGCAAATGACAGGAGAGACCCTTCTCTGCTTGAAACCCTGGTGAGCCACTGCCAGTCAGAGTAGGCAAATAGTCTGACTTGCTATAAGGCAGCTTCCTATGAGAATCCACTGAAAATCCCCACCTGGCTGTTCATGGCAGGGATGATGAGTAGTGGTGGGCATGCAGTTCTTTCAGGGAAGCTTCTGCCTTTACTGATCCTGTCATCGAAAGGGACCCCTGATAAAATGTCAAAGAACTATGGGCAGTGTAATAGTGGAGCCAGGGCTTGCAGGGTTGAACCAGCATTTCTTGATGAGCAGGGACCATGCTGTCACCTGCCACCCCCTCAGGCATCCCTGTTCCCCCCGAGTTTAGTTGTAATCCTCACAGCAGCTGGGGGAAAATGGATTTATATTGTTGCGAGCTACCCCTGTTAGTTTTGGGGTGGGTTGGTTTTGAATGGGCGATTGAAACCCCTTAGCGTTTGCTCCTGATGGAGATAAGATTGCTAGAAGTGGTTGTTGATATGGATCTCTGGTGTGACCACACTTGGAACACTGTATACAGTTCTGGTCATTGCACTGAAAAAAGGATGTTGTAGAGTTGGAAAAAGTGCAGAATGGCTTTTTTCTGTCTAAACATGCATAAGATTGCACCCTTAGTCACTTGCTTCTTTATTATTAAAAATAAAAATGGTCAGGCTGTGATAGCTAACCTGGAGCGTCCTGATGGGACTGATTCATACAGGCAAACAGCCACAGGGGTAGCGGCTTGAAAGGGAAAGATATGGGCCTGGTGCCACATGGAAAGTAGTTTCTGTGAACGGCGCTCTACATGGTTTGAAGAGGTGTTGATGTAGAAGGGGGAGTTTTGGCAGGTGTAACTTCTCATGTCTCAGTGCAGCAGAGGGGAGACAAGTTGAACCTACCAGCATTCTGCACCACCGTTAAAGCAGCCTCTCCCAAATGTCTAAAAGCCGAGGGACAGTTTCCCTATATTAGAATTAGGTGCACATTCTCTCACCCAGAACATTGACTTTACAGGATGCAGTCCTATCCATATTTAACTGGGAATAAGTCCGATTGATCTGGATGGAACTTATTTCCAAATAAACAGGATCACATGGTAAAAATGACCCACTTTCATCGGAGCCTCCACCCCCATGTTTCTGCATGGATCGCTGATAGGGGTGCGTTTCCTCATCCGAAGGAGGTAGTGTAAGCTGGTGGCTCCAGTGCCAGTGGGGCGGTAAATCCGCTTCGGTGTTCAGTCAGGACCAGTCAGTGCTCTAAAGGAGCTATCCAAGGTGCTTCTGACTGAAACCCGGAGCAGATTCACTGCCTCACTGACATCAGAGCCACCAGCCTCTACGGAAGGAGGGAAACCGATAGTAGCAAGTCTTGCAGAAATGCAACAGGTACCCTCCTCGAGAGCAACTGCTTCTACTGTGTCAGAAGCGAACAAATGATCCAAGCAGTCCCAGTGCAGATAGATAGCAGAACCAGCCATCCCTGGGGCAGTTGATTACAAAGGAGGGCAGGCTAGAGCACTGTCAAGCAAGGACGCAGTGTGTAGGCCTGACATGGGAGCCATTGATGCATGGATTGATTGTGGCAGACACTTGCCGTTCTCCCATGGCACACAATCTGGGAAGGGCTGTAGCTCAAGGGTAGAGCATGTGGTTTACATGCAGAAGGTCCAGGTAGGGCTGGAAAGGGTCTTCTCTGAAATCCTGAGGAGCTGATTCCAGAAAGTGCAACCAGTTCTGTGCTAGACGGAACAACGTTATGACTTGGTATAAGACGGCTTCATCTGTGTTCCTATGAATCACTATACGGCTGTGATCTCTGTTGCATCGGGCCCCCTACCCCAGTGAATTTCTTCTAAAAATGATGCATGCTGGGATGGATCATTTTTCTCCATGTTAAGAGTCTCACCAGAGGGAACCTGCTGGCTCACTTATGCCAGCCTGACAGCACTTTATCGCACTTAGAAAGCTGCTAGTTGCATCCCACTGCGCGGGCTAGCATTTGCTCCCTGTCTGAGAAGATTTTTCATGTTATGTGACCAAGGGGCAATGGGGAGAGGAGCCGCCACTGCCAGGGAGGAGGAAAAGAGGCAGCAAGAATGCCACTTCCTTTTTTAGAGTCAAATGACGAGGAATCTAGCGGGTGCCACATACCACTGAGGAGGTCTCACTGATAGGTTGCAACTTTTGACAGGATCTATGGCTCCTACACATTCTGTCTGCTGATATATTGCTTCTTCCTGATAACTGACAAGGCAGTGGAGGAACTCAAAGCCAATTAAATACTTCAACTGAAAAGATATGGCTCCCTTTTCCCCATCAGTCTGATGTCACCCCTGTCAAAAACCACCTACTCCTCTTTTCCCAAACCACCCTAACTAAGGCAAGAGGGTGGGTGTGCGCGTGTGCTCAATGGGCTACTTATCCACCAACAAAAAGTGAACATTAGAGATTTGCATAACATTTACATATGCTAATTTATATGTATAGATGCCCATTCAGACATCATTACTATAATTTATATAGCAAAACGTCTCACCATAGTGGAGAAGACTGTGACCAGGTGAGCTCCTGTGTGCGCTGTTCAGTCTGCTGTCCAGGTGCTGCTACCTGTGGATGGGCAACTTCAAGGCCCGTCCCGGCTCTCTTTGCTTCTGGTTATTTTCCTTTAAACTGGACTCAGACAGGACAGCCCTTCACATAGAGGATGTCTTCAAGCAGAGGGCTGTCCCTTGTAAACTGGGCCACCTGGCCACCCAAAGGAGGCCTGGGTGCAGTGTCTGTAGGTGGTAGCAAGCATGGGAAATGTAGCTTCTTCTTTTAAAAATATATTGGTATTGATTTTTCCAACACAACAATCTGTTATACAAGATAACATCATGAGATAGCATTAAATTCATCCGTTCCTTTTTAAAATACCCAAAGTTACATACAGTTTTAGGAAATGTAGTTCCCGTGCTTTCTGGCTACAATAAATTCTGCGTGCTTCTTCAGCTCCACTCACTTGTGTGCCCATTGTGGGCTGGTGCCAGCGTTCGGCATATCTGGGCATTTGTCTGGGCTCACACCACCATCTTCAGCCACCACCTGAGCCTTGTAGCAGCACAGATGTGGGCACTGCTGGCCCTGGCCATGCTGCAGCTACCAGCCCACTTCCTGGGCACACTTGCTTGGAGGCCTGGGCACTGTAGTGGGCTGGGGGCTGAGCAGCCAGTCAACTCTAGGTGGCACCTGGTGGCCGCCATATTCTGTCTCCCGCAGTGTTGTGGAAGACCAGGCACGCTGGCTGCCAAGTGCTGTTCAAAGTCGAGGAGCTGCTTGTTTCACAGCCCATTTCAGTGCCCCCATGGCCTGCTCACTTGGGGAAGGGGACTGCAGCAGCAGCAGTTTCTGGAGGGAAGTGACCACTCAGGATAGGTTCCCTGTGGCCAAGCCCAGAGTTGAGCATGGGCCCTTTTGATCTTCATATTAGAACCTCCCGTCCCCTGTTTTATACATGAACGGGGCAGATGCATGAACAACAAACGGCACATTTAGTTTGACCCTGGAAATGTAATGTTCGAAGCTCAGTGACTGGCCTGGCCAAAGATGCTGTCTTTGAAATGTGGCAATCTTGTGTGCTGGGGCTCCACTGGTGTGGACGGGACACACTTACTCCTAAACAAGTACTTGAAAGGTTGTCACAGAGAGGAAGGCCAGGCTCTCTTCTCGATCATCCCAGAGTGCAGGACACGGAAGAATGGGCTCAAGTTCCAGGAAGCCAGATTCCGGCTGAACATCAGGAACAACTTCCTGACTGTTAGAGCAATACGACAATGGAACCCATTCCCTAGGGAGGTGGTGGCTCTCCCACCCTGGAGGCGTTCAAGACGAGGCTGGACAGCCATCTGTCAGGGACACTCTGACTTGGATTCCTGCACTGAGCAGGGGGTTGGACTCGATGGCCTTGTAGGCCCCTTCCAACCCTACTATTCTATGATTCTAAACCGCTATGCACCCATGGCACAAAGCCCTGTCTGGCTGCACCTCCTCAGGGCTCAAGCAGCATTTTTCTGGACTCGGTGCAACATGGGCTGTAACATGGGCCCCATTCGCCCACCTGCAAAGGCCTTGCCTACTGTGAAAAATTGCTTGGCGTCCTTCAACTTCTCGAGGTCCCTTTAGGCTGTAAGCACCATTGTTTTCCCCAGAGAAAGCCTGATCTCTAGTTTAGTGAATTTCACAACTGGATCTAGTCTGTTTCATAACCCTAGCTGTTCAGTTCATAATGCAGATAGAAAATTTGCTGGTTCAAAGTTTCCTGCTTGTTAGTCAACTCTCCCACTTCTGCTTTCGCAGAAAGTATTAGTTCCCCTCCTTCATGCTCACAAAGTGGCCCCATTTTTATTCCCCCCAAACTTTTATTTAATTAGATCAGAATTGCACAGAAAATTAATTAAAAAGAAAGAAAATGGCACAGTAGAATCCCCTAATTAAGTAGCTAATTGAAGGGGGGCGGGAATAGGACAACCTTCCATCTAGGAGAGAAGGAAGCAAGAAGCAATCCATTCATGGGTTGCTGAGAGCCCTGCGGAGAAAGGAAGAAGTGGGAACTACTTTAAGCGATATGAAATGCATTAATTTACCTTTTTTGTTTAAAAAAAATGCTTTTAAAAAATAGAAGGCAAATAATGAAGATGAGGCAAAACCAAGGAGAGGAAGCAAACTGTCTTTAGAGGAGTTGCCATGAAAGGATATGAAAATTCTGCAAGTCAAGCGATAGAGAAAGGAGGAATATCCCTAGGACCTCATCCACCTTTCCCAGGGAAAATGCTTCCCACTATATCTCAGTCACACATTTTCTTATCTGGACGGTGCTTTATTCTGCTCATTCTCAACTTAATGGATTTTTTTGTGTTAAGAGAAAAATGACAGATGAAGCCGGGGGAAATACAGGAGGATTATATGCACAAAGGAGTATGACAACATCGTATGGATACCCTGGAAAATCCCGTGGATAAGGCAGGGTAATGGCGCCATCAAACCCTCATCTAGAAGCAGAGTAATTATTCTGCTTGAAGCTTGAAACAGAATATCAACAGTTGGGTGGTGCTAAGTCACCCACGTCTGGAAGCACCATTCTGCATGGAGGAGAAGAGCTCCGCAGTGAGGAGCTCTCCCTCTCTCGCGCCATGGGATGAGTAAAAATCCCCATCCCGATGCTAATAGTCTAATGATAGTTGTGCACTGCTGAGCTGGTCTGGGACAATGCTCACAGCTTTACCAATAACTCTTACCCATCTTTTTAACATTTCCCTCCTTGTTCCAGGAACGGCTGATGCTTTCAATTTTGCCCAAGCATGTAGCTGATGAGATGTTGAAGGATATGAAGAAGGACGCAAGCCAGAAGGAGATGCAGCAGTTTAACACCATGTATATGTACCGTCATGAGAACGTCAGGTAACAAGCATGGCTTCTTTTAGGGGGGAGTTCCACACATAGGATGCTACTGCTGAGAAGCCCTCTGCCCCACGTCATGACAGATTTTACTTCATGAGACATGAGGATCTGAAATCCAGAGCAGAGCCATTTACATACTCACTTACTTACTTACGTATGGCAGGGGTATTGAACCTCAGGCCTGTGGGCCACATCTGCAAATCCCTGAGGCTGAAATAGGTTCAACACCCTTGATTTAAAGTATTTGCATACTCTCCTTGATTTGATATATCCCATGGCAGTTCACAATAAGAATCACTACAGTAAAATACAATTACATAATTAAAATACTGCAAAAAGCACCATTAAAACAAAAACATTTTCCAAATTCACCACAACATCAGACCTAGTTCAGTCTGCAAAATGGATAACTCAGTTATCATGTTTAAAGTTGGTATGAGACAATAGAGGAAGGCCGTAAAGGGAATCATATAGGGGCATGTCCCTTCACTGGGAAGCACAAAGAACGAAAAAATGAACAAGCAGAAGAACTGAGAAAAGAGAACAGAATCAGTTTAAGCTGAGGAATAGCAACACCAGTAAGCAAAACATTACAACAGTAAATGCAAAATAGAATGAGAATCTGAATACAGGTTTTAGTAGATTCTCTTGATCAGACTTCCCCAACTGGGATCCCTCCAGACGTTTTGGGCTACAACTCCCATCAGCCTCAGCCAGCATAGCCACTGGTCAGGGATGATTGGAGATGTAGTGTGAAGCATCTGGAGGGACCCAGGCTGGGAATGGCTGCCCTCGATAAAAAAAGTAGTTTTAGAAATATTATAGAGAAAACCAACAAGTTGTATGAACTGAGAAACCAACAGTTGAAAGCATGTCCAAATTCATGGTGAAGACTGAAGAGTGATGTGGCTAGTTGACAAAGAAAGAGAAGATGGAAATGAAGCGTTAAAGTTTAGACAATCTGTCTTCTTCAAATTGAGCTAATGATCTGACTTCCAGGCAGAAGAAGCCTTAAGACTCTTTGGAATTCTAGAAAGGGCAGAAGGAGAGAATGGAAAGATAGAGCTCAGCTGAATATCATCAGTCTGACAGTGATACTGCAGGTCAAAAAAGGAAACTGGATTGTCAAGTGGAAGTGTGAACCGAGCCAAGAATAGCCCTGAGGGGCCCCAACTTGAAAGGGGAACTGGGAAGTGAAACAGCCATCGCCAGAGACTTTCAGAGAAAGATCCATGAGGCAGGAGCAAAAGCAAGAGAAGACAGTGCCACCAACCCCCCCCCCCCCCGAAATGAACAGAACTAAGAAGTGGAGCAGTAGATGTGTTGGACTACAACTCCTATCAACCCCAGACAAGATGGACATTGCTGGCTTGGGATGATGAGAGTTGTACCCCAACATATCTGGAGGGTCAACTGTATCAAAAGCTGAAGAAAGTTTGAGCAGAGTAAGAACAGGAAAAAAAGAATAGAAAGTCCAAGTTCAGCTATCTAGTCATTCAGTCACTATGAATAGTATCCAACGGTGTCATTCCACAAACTGAAATATTGCTAGTGGAGCTCCGCTGAATCTTTCCGTTGCACAAATAGTTGAGTATTATGCTTGCGCAACGGATTACACAACGGGCTGCGCAAGTGTATTGCACAACCAGTTGTACAATGGGTTTCACAAATGTTTCTGCAACAGATTGCACAATGAGTTGCATGAGTTGTGCAAGTGTAATGCACAGCCATTTGTGCAACCGCACTTGTGCAAATGTCACTTCAATTGGATTGTCCTCTTACGTACGCTTTGGAACCCAGGTTCTGCTAGCACAGCATCATTTACACAAACAGAATGACACAGTTGGATACCGCCATTTTCTCGCTAGTGTGGACTAGATGCTGATAATGCAAATTAATGAACTTACTTTGTTCTCTTTCTGCTAGAACATCTGGATAGTGGGGATGGAATAAGAAGCTTTGCAGAGCACTGGAACCCCATGTGTCTTTGGCCACTAGAGCCCCAATCCTGAGAAAGTTGGCCACACTTCAGGCCCATTGAACTCACCAAAATTAATCACAACTAACTTGCCCCTTTGTTTCAGTGCAGCTGATGTGTGACCTTTTCTGATTTGTGGACTGGCGATTTTGGTTAGCCCAGCTGAAATTTTATCAGGCTCTTGTCTCTAGAGTCATAAGGGCCAGAGACTTGCTTTGAAACAGAATGAAATCTGAGAGTCTTGGGATTATGATATGAATGATGATTGGACAGGTCTTATTTCCCCCCAAGCAGGTGTGCTAGTTTCTCTGCCACTCCTATTTGGCAACCAGGGTGTGGCAGCTATCCTACCTTCTTTGGTTCTTGTGCCTTTCCTTTCCACAGCATCCTCTTTGCTGACATCGTTGGTTTCACACAGCTGTCGTCCTCGTGCAGCGCCCAGGAATTGGTAAAGCTTCTGAATGAACTCTTTGCTCGCTTCGATAAACTAGCAGCGGTAAGTCTGTGACTAGCCTTGGACTAGCCTATTTGCCCCCTAGGATTCCTCTCCCATCCACCTCGATTATTCTGGGCAACCTACAGGTTTTTGGAACAAAGTGCTTGTTACATTGCAGCCATATGTAACTAAGCCCTGAAATACCTCTTTCCTCTGCAGAAATACCTGTGGGCACTTAGATAAGCAGTTGAGAGGAAGGCAGTAGACATGGGTCATTAACAGTGGTAGTGGTAAAAGCAGATGGGGAGAAGTTTTAAGGGGAAACAGGCTTGCCCGGAAGGGTTAAGCATCTCCCCCCCGCCCCTCGGCTGCTTCTCTCCTCTTTAAAGTGCCTATTGCGGCTGCATTATGGCATTTAGTCTGGCACTTAGAGTTGATTCTTATCACTGTTTTCTCAGACCAGATATTAATATGTTAGAAAGAAGGATGCATGAACCATATTAATCTGACTCAGACAACAAAACCTGATGTCTTCGGAAGCCCTGAGGTTTCTCAGAGTGACTTACCATTTAAAAAGTATAAAAGCACAAATAGCAGAATTAATAATTAATAAGCAAGCAGCATCAGCACAATCTCAATAAAGCAAATAAAACCCGAGCATAAAACAAATATCAGATTTTGCATGGAAAGACCTGGACAAATAAAAAGGTTTTCACCTGCCTCCAAAAAGATATCAGAGTCGGTGCCGGGAGAGCATTCCACAGTTGGGGTGCCACAAAAGAGAACGTCCGGGGGGGCGGGGGCGGCTCTTACATCAAACACAGAATTATTATTGCAGTTATGCAATAATTACAGTTAGGGATGTATGGATTTTGTAAAATCTGCTCTATCTGCGTTTCCTGGATTGTCAGGTGCCTTTAATTCTCTCATCTGCTCATTGACAGAAACAGATTTTTTTCCAATTTCCCAAATTTGTGCAACCTCCCCCCGCCCCGTGCATTTTCATGCTTTAGCCTATGGGGAAATGGACATTTTTGGCTAGTGTTTTTTATTTTACATATTTTACTATGACTACATTTGCATAAAATCACAGAAAGTAAAAAAACTGGTCCACAAGTCCATGGAATCTGTGCAACTCGGGAAAAGTGGGTCCACTGCAGAATCTGCAGGACTCATAGATATCTGAACTCATTTGATTCTGTCGCAGATTTCTCCAACATTCCTACTTGCAGTTAAGATTCCTTCTTCTGACTCTGGCAGACGTCAGCTTAGTTGGATATCTGCTGCAGCCGACCAACCGGCAAGGGGCCAGTTGCCAATATGACACAAGAGTGCCGCCATCTTAGCCTTTTGGGCTTGCTCAGACATGCATTCTGGAGAAGCTTGTTCCAATTTCTGTCCATCCGGCCCCCATCATTACAGGCCTTCGAACAGGCCCTAAAGTTATTTATTTAGTTAAAATATTTTTATTCCACTACTCAGTCAAAAAGGCTCTCGGAGCAGCTTACATATAATCAGGAAGAGCCCCAGCCCAAGGTATGTTGCTGCCTAAGGTGAGGACCCTCACTGCTGCTGCATAAGAATGCAAGAAGAGCCCTGCTGGATCAGACCAAGGGTCCATCTAGTCCAGCATTCTGTTCACAGTGGCCAACTAGCTGTCGACCAGGAACCCACAAGCAGGGCATGAGCGCAACAGCACCCTCCCACCCATG
This sequence comes from Heloderma suspectum, assembly GCF_057233095.1. Lineage (NCBI taxonomy): Eukaryota > Metazoa > Chordata > Lepidosauria > Squamata > Helodermatidae > Heloderma > Heloderma suspectum. The sequence continues at coordinate 436,123,534 of NC_139458.1, forward strand.
TTCCCCAGCAACTGCTGTACATAAACTCTGCCTCTGGTACTGGAGGTAGCACATAGCCATCAAAACTAGTAGCCATTGATAGCCTTTTCCTCCAGGAATTTGCCCAACCCCCTTTTAAAGCCATCCAAATTGGTGGCCATCACTACATCCTGTGGTAGCGAATTCCATAGTTGAACTCTGTGCTGTATGAAGAAATCCTTCCTTTTATCTGTCCTGAATCTCCCACCAATCAGCATCATGGGGTGACCCCTTTGGGTTCTAGTATTTTGAGAGAGGAGAAAAATGTCTCCCTATCCACATTCTGCACACCATGCATAATTTTGTAGACCTCTATCATGTCTCCCCTTACCCTCCCCTTTTCCAAGCTAAACAATCCCAACTGTGTAACCTTCTCTCATTTAGGGAGATGCTCCAGCCCCTTGACCATTTTAGTTCCCCCTTTCTGCATCTTTTCCAGCCCTACAATATCTTTTTTTAGGTGTGGTGACCAGAACTGGACACAGTATTCCAAGTATGGTCGCACCATAGATTTGTATAGGGGCAGTATGATATCGGCAGTTATATTCTCAGTTTCTTTTCTAATTATGCCTGACATGAAGTTTGCCTTTTTTACAGTGGTCGCACACTGGGCTGACATTTTAATTGAGCTGTCCACCACAACCCTAAGATCTCTTCCTTGGTTGGTCACCGCTAGCTCAGATCCCATCAGGCTACTTGAAGTTGGGATTTTTTGCCCCAATGTGCATCACTTTACACTTGCTTACATTAAACCGCATTTGCCATTTAGATGCCCATTCTCCAAGTTTGGAGAGATCCTTTTGGAGCTCTTCACAATCCCTTTTTTTTAAAACCACCCTAAACAATTTGGTGTCATTGGCAAATTTGGCCAGTGATCTTCTAATTCTAGATCATTTATGAACAGATTGAAAAGCATTGGCCCTAATACAGGTCCCCGTGGGGCCCCACTATTTACTTCCCTCCACTGAGAGAATCTACCATTTATTCCCACTCTCTGCTTTCTGTTCTTTAACCAGTTACTGGTCCATAAGAGCACCTGCCCTCTTATTCCATGACTGCTAAGTTTGCTCAGGAGTTTTTGGTGAGGGACTTTGTCAAAAGCCTTTTGAAAGTCCAAGTAAACAATGTCTACTGGATCACCCCTGTCTACATGTTTGTTGACACTCTCAAAGAACTCTAAATGGTTATCCCACATTCCTTCCTGGATGCGGGACTCTCTCGCCCGAACTCTCATGAGAGTTCACCTGAACTCTTGTGAAACCTGCAGCTGCAGTAAGGGGAAGCAGGTGGCGCACGACAGGAGGGCAGGTGGCTGCTCCAGAGAGCCCCGCCAGCTGCTCTCTCACTGCAGCAAGTGTGGTGCAGTTCGCCGCTCCTCTTGCTCCGCCGCCTGATGTGCGCAATGTGTGCGCAATTCTGGGCCAGCTCTAATCAATAAAATGAGACAGTCTCTGCCCACAGGCTTACAATCTAAAATGATACAACACACAAGGAAAAAGAAATGGGGAGGGAAGAGGGGGGAAATTAAGTTTTTCAGCAGGGCTAAAGATTCAGCTCTTAACTTGGCCTGTCATTGAGTAGGACTCTACTGGGGCTGATGTGCATGTGGTGCTATTTGGCTTTTAAATATTTCTAATTTTGACTTTTATCACTGAAAGCTGCCTCCTGCTCACTCCTCTACGATGACTTCTCATGGGTGGGCAGGTGGCTGGTTGTGGCACTGAGAGAAGGCTCCAGGCTTTTGAGGTCCTTGAGGTCAATGGACCGGCTCACTCAGGGAGTCCACCTTTTCACTGTCATTGTCACCAGCTGCTATTGTTCCTCCTCCTCTTTCTCATCTTGGCTGCCACCTGCTTGCTTGACAGTCAGAGAGTCAGTGAGCGAGTAGGCAGCAGCTTCTACTGCTCCTCCTTTGCACCACCAGAATGAGAGGCAGGTGACCAAGCAGGTTGCAAAGATGAAGTGGAGGAGCAACTCGGGGGGCTCTTGGCAGTGAGCCCCTGCTGGGATCTGGGCCAGAGCGAGAAGCAGGGGAAGGATCTTCCAGGAGAGGCTCGCCTGGCACCTACATTGTGCTCTTTTCAGTGCCAGGTGAAGACCTTTTTATTTTCCCAGACATTGAGTTTTTATTTCTTTATTACATTTCTATACCACTCCATAGTTGAAGATCTCTGGGCAGTTTACAGGAGTTAAAACATTAAAATACAATATACAAAGTTTAAAGCCATTTACATAAAAGCACACAGACAATATATACAAACAACATGTAACTAGAAACAACTTTGAACTGTCAGTCATAACTAAAGACATATCCAGGACCGATTAAATTCATCACGTGCTGCCAAATGCCTGAGAAAAGAGAGAAGCCTTAACCTGGTGCTGAAAAGCCATGACAACCATGGGGCTGTCCCAACATGTCATCGGCCCAACGCATACAAAAGGACACATGCTTGATCTGGTTTTCTCGACTGGGCAGGAGGATGGTGGTCTGAAAGTGGAGGAATTAACATCTGTCCCTTTGTCATGGTCAGATCACTTCCTGCTGAGGTTTAGAATCCTGGCGGCCTTTCCCCTCTGCAAGGGTGGGGGACCTATTAAAATGGTCCGCCCCTGGAGATTAATGGATTCTGATGGATTCCAGAGGGCTCTGGGGGATTTTCCCGCTGGTATGGCTGGTGCTCCTGTCGAAGCCCAGGTCGCTCTGTGGAATGCAGAGATGACTCGGGCGGTTGACACGATCGCGCCCAAGCGCCCTCTCCCTCTGAGCAGAGCCTGGCCAGCTCCTTGGTATACACCTGAGCTGAGGGCAATGAAGCAAGAGGGGAGACGGCTAGAACGCAGGTGGAAGAAAACTCGTGCTGAGTCTGACCGAACACAGGTAAGAGCCCACTATCAAGCCTACTCTGTGGCGGTGAGGGTGGCAAAGAGACAGTTCTTTTCCACCAGCATTGCATCTCCTCAGTGTCGTCCAGCGGAGCTTTTCCGAGTGGTTCGCGGCCTGTTACATTCTGGGCCAGGGAGAGAGACGGTGGAACCCTCGGTAGCACGCTGTGACGAGTTTGCACGGCACTTTGAGGATAAAGTCGCTCAGATTCGTCATCAATTGGACACCACCATTAATGCAGTTCCATTGGTAGAGGCGTTCAGAGCACCGTCTGGTCCAGTTTTATTGGATGAGTTTCAGTTACTGAGGCCTGAGGATGCGGACAAGGTGCTTGGCCAAGTCCGATCGACCACTTGTGTGCTTGACCTTTGCCCTTCATGGCTTATTAAATCAAACAAGGAGGGGTTGTCTGGCTGGGTCCAGGAGGCTGTAAATTCCTCCTTGAGCGAGGAAGTGGTGCCTGCCGCTTTAAAAGAGGCAGTAATTAGACCACTCCTGAAAAAGCCTAACCTGGACCCAGAGGATGTTAACAATTATAGGCCAGTGGCCAACATCCCCTTCCTGGGCAAGGTGCTTGAGCGGGTGGTTGTAGGACAGCTCCAGGCACTGTTGAATGAAACGGATTATCTAGATCCATTTCAATCGGGCTTCAGGCCTGGTTTTGGAATGGAAACTGCCTTGGTCGCCCTGTGGGATGACCTCTGCCGGGAGAGGGACAGGGGGAGTGCGACCCTGTTGATTCTCCTGGACCTCTCAGCGGCTTTCGATACCATCGACCATGGTATCCTTCTGGATAGGTTGTCTGGGTTGGGAGTTGGAGGCACTGCACTACAGTGGTTCCGCTCCTACTTGGATGGCCGATTCCAGAAGGTGGTGCTGGGGGATTATTGCTCTGTGCCATGGCAATTGTGCCATGGGGTTCCACAGGGCTCTATTTTATCCCCCATGCTGTTTAACATCTACATGAAACTGCTGGGGGAGGTTATCCGGAGGTGTGGGCTGAGGTGCCATCAATATGCGGATGACACCCAGCTCTACCTCTCTTTCTCATCAAAACCAGGTGAGGCAGTGGCTGTTCTGAACCAGCGCCTGGGCACGGTAATGGACTGGATGAGGGCTAATAAACTGAAACTCAATCCAGACAAGACGGAGGTACTGTTAGTGGGTGGTTCGTCTGCCCGGCTAGGTGATATTCAACCTGTTCTGGAGGGGGTTGCACTCCCCCTAAAGGATCAGGTTCGTAGTTTGGGGGTGCTCTTGGATCCAGAACTGTCACTTGAGGCACAGGTGAACTCAGTGGCACGGAGCACTTTTTATCAGCTTAGGCTGGTATACCAACTACGCCCTTATCTGGACAGAGAGAGCCTAGCTACAGTTATCCATGCTCTGAGAACTTCTCGTCTGGATTACTGCAATGCGTTATACGTGGGGCTGCCTTTGAAAATGGTCCGGAAACTTCAGCTGGTCCAAAATAGGGCAGCAAGATTGTTAACAGGGACTGGCCTGCGAGCTCATATTACGCCAGTACTTTTCCAGCTGCACTGGCTGCCAGTCCATTTCCGGGCCCGATTCAAAGTGCTGGTGTTAACATTTAAAGCCCTTAACGGCTTGGGGCCAGGTTACCTGAAGGATCGCCTCCTCCCATATGTGCCTGCCCGGACCTTAAGATCATCATCAGCGGCCCTTCTCCGTGAGCCCCTGCCAAAGGAAGTGAGGCGGGTGGCTACTAGGAGGAGGGCTTTTTCTGTTGTGGCACCCCGGCTCTGGAATGAGCTCCCTAGTGAGGTTCGCCTGGCACCTACATTGTACTCCTTTCGGCGCCAGGTGAAGACCTTTTTATTTTCCCAGGTATTTTAGCATTTTAGCTTTCTAAATTTTTATCTTTGCTGTTTTAAATCTGTATTTTAAACTCCTGTACTGCTGCTAGGTTTTATTGTGGTTGTATTGTTATATTGTGGTTTTAATGTTCTATATATTTTAAATTGTTTTATTGTGTGTTGTTTGGTTTTAATTTTTGTGAACCGCCCAGAGAGCTTCAGCTATTGGGCGGTATAGAAATAAATAAATAAATAAATAAATAAAATAAGATAACAAAGTTGGCACCAGGCAGACCTCATTGGGGAACTTGTTCCACAGATGGGGGGCCACCACTGAGAAGATCCTCTCCCTTGTTGCCGCCTTCCAAGCTTCCCTTGAAGGAGGCACTCGGGGGAGGACCTTGGATGCTGAACGTAGCATACAGATAGGTTCATTTTGGGAAGGCGTGCCATCAGGTATTGCGGTCCCAAGCCATGTAGGGCTCTATAGGTTAAAGCCAGCACCTTGAATTGAGCTCAGAAGCATATAGGCAGCCAGTGCAAGCGGGTCAAAGTCGTGAAATGAAAAATATGTGCGGACCTTCTGGTCCCAGCTTTTCAGTTTGTTTTAAATCTTGTACTGTATTTTAAGTCTTTGCACTGTTGCTAGGTGCTATTTGGTTATGATTTTTATTTTTTGTACTGTATTTTTAAACTTTTATATTGTACATTATTGTCTTGTATTTTATTGTTTTAATTGTTGTGAACTGCCCGGAGAGCTTCGGCCATTGGGTGGTATAGAAATGTAATAAATAAATAAATACAAGGATTTATCGTATTTATACAAAAAAATAAATACAAGGATTTATTGTATGGAAATACCCTTGGCAGGTGTCCGAACACACCCTCCCTTGATGCTGGTCCTGGGCCAGCAGTGGTAAGACTGTGGGCTCTGAGCCCCCCCTGCTGCTTGGCGCACCAAGTGTCGTGGCCGGCGAGGAAGGGGAGAAGCAGCCTCTGCCACTGCTAATGTGATCAGCGGAGCAAGAGCCTGCCCCAGTCCTGCTCCCATGCTCTTCATTTGAGGCAGGCCTCAGCTCCTGGGATCTCTTTCAAAACAGCCATGAAGCCCTCTGGGTCACTTTGTCCAGTCATTCCCAGTATAACCCATCTCAGAGGATGGTTGTGAAGATAAAACCTGGGGTGGGGGGAAGGGGAAGAGCCATGCACGCTCCCCGGAGCAGCTTGTGCGAAGCGTGCCGTAGGAACCTAGTGTGTGTTTCTCGCTTTTTTGTGCGGTGCAGAGTTATTATCACAGCCTGCCTTAGGTCAGGCTTATAGCAGCGCTGGGGAATAGGTGGCCCTCCAGATGTGGTTGGACTGCAACTCCCATCACCACTGGCTATGCTGGCCAGAGCTGATGGGAGTTGTAGTACACACAACCAGCCAGCCACATGTTCTCCACCCCTGACTGATAGGCTGAGGTTTACAGGCCTTTGTGAGCTCTCCTGGCAAAAGGGGCTTGCAGATACCATGGTACCCAAAGTCCAGATTATCTCCTTAAATGAAAAATAGAAATTAAATATTTCTGGGACGGGGGGGGAAGCAAACTGAAGATTAAGATTAATGTTTCATAATCATCGTTCCTAAAATTGCTCAGCGCTGCACAAACATTAAAAGCACCACAGGCCCTGGCCGCAGGGTTACTGTTTCACTGGGTCTCTTGTTTACATTTGAAAGTGTACCTATATTTAGCTCCCTGGTTATCAGGGGAGGCTGGTGGCTCTGATGCCATTGGGGTGGTGAATCCACTCTGGGTTTCGGTCAGAACTCTTGGAGAGCTCCTTTAGAGCTCTGACTGGTTCTGACTGAAACTGACCTCGGAGCCACCAGCCTCCATTGCTGGTTATTCTGAGGACTTGGCAGAAAATGCTAACTAATAGCTACCGCAGGGACAGGGAACCTCTGGCCCACAGGCTGGATACGGCCTGCACAGGTTTCCTATCTACCCTGCCAGCTTCTTCTTCCGGCCTGGCCCCCTCTCCCCAGCCAGGGAAAGTCTCTTCTCCCTGATCAACTGATCAGAGAGAAAAGAATACCCCCCCCCCCATGTTGCATTAGCCTTTAGGCTTTAAAAATCCTGATTGCTGTGCAGGGGAACAGTTTAGGGTGTGGGGAACGTGTGTTGTGTGTGTGTCTTGTACTGTGAGAAAATGAGTGTGCGTGTGTGTGTATTTGAATAGGGTCCGGGTAATCACGTTGCAGGCGGGGCATATGTGACCCCCCTGACTTGCTTGGCTGGAGCCAATTCGGCCCTCACGTCGAAAGATGTTCCCCACCCCTGGTTTACAGGGAGGAAGATAAGCAAGGGTCCCGCAAGCAATGCTACAGAAACCTTATAATAAGGGAAGACTGACTGTTCCCCCAAATTAGGCTGTATTATTATACCAGTTGTTTAAAATCCACATTTGTATGGATAATGGCAGATAAGAATAAACCATGATGAACCCTGGAGCAAGAATTCTTCTTAAGTACCTCTTGAGTACTTACCATGATTCTATGGCGGATAATGTTTTAAACTCATGTAATAATCCCTTTTTTTATGAGCATCATTATCTGCTTGGGCTTTTTTTAAATTACTGTTGAGAAATGTTACCTTCCTCTGTATTTAATCAAGGCTTTGTTCCATTGGGAAATAAACACTGTTGGATTACATGTGGGTTAGTAAGATTAGTGGATGTAATTCGGAGAGGAAATGGCTTGTCTTGTAATAAATGAAGACACTGAATAAATAAAGAAAATACCTTAGGCTACCAATATTTCCAGTTAAGAGACTTCATTTTAGGCGGTACAAGGAATGGCTCCCCTAAAATGCTTCCACCAGATGTGAAATTATTGTCATGAGTAGCCACTCAGCAGTGGGACTCTTGCCAACATTATATTCCTGTTTACTAAAATTAGAACATTCATTGGTATAGAAATTAAATTAAGTTGGAAAAGAATGACTAATACAGATATTCCAGAAGATGTTTAGGTGAACATTTTCACAGAAAGTACAGCAGCATCCACTAGTGTTAATATTAAGATAATTTAAAAATGATGTATTTATGGTACGTTGCTCCTTACAAGTTAAGTGATATTTATCAAAATGCCCAAGATAAGTGCTAGCTTAGTAAGAAACCTGCTATTGTTTTTATATGTATGCATAAAATTCAACTTGAGTGCCATTTTTGGTAGAAACGTGAGACTGGTTTAATAAATAAATAATGTGGTGGGTTTTTCATAGAATCATAGAATAGTAGGGTTGGAAGGGGCCTACAAGGCCATCGAGTCCAGCCCCCCGCTCAGTGCAGGAATCCAAGTCCGGGCATCCCTGACAGGTGGCTGTCCAGCCTCGTCTTGAACGCCTCCAGTGTGGGAGAGCCCACCACCTCCCTAGGGAATGGGTTCGATTGTCGTATTGCTCCAACAGTCAGGAAGTTTTTCCTGATGTTCAGCCGGAATCTGGCTTCCTGTCACTTGAGCCCATTCATCTGTGTCCTGCACTCTGGGATGTTCAAGAAGAGATCCTGGCCTTCCTCTCTGTGACAACCTTTCAGGGACTTGAAGAGCGCTATCATATCTCCCCTCAGTCTTCTCTTCTCAAGGCTAAACATGCCCAGTTCTTTCAGTCTCTCTTCATAGGGCTTTGTTTCCAGTCCCCTGATCATCTTTGTTGCCCTCCTCTGAACCCTCTGCAGTTTGTCAGCATCCTTCTTAAAGTGTGGCTCCCAGAACTGGACACAGTACTCCAGATGAGGCCTAACCAGTGCTGAGTAGAGGGGAACTAGTACTTCTCGGGATTTGGAAGCTGTGCTTCTATGAATGCAGCCCAAAAGAGCATTTGCCTTTTTTGCAGCCACATCACCTTGTTGGCTCATCTTCAGCTTGTGATCGACAACAATTCCAAGATCCTTCTTGCTTGTAGTGTTGTTGAGCCATGTATCCCCCATCTTGTAACTGTGCATTTGGTTTCTTTTTCCTAGGTGCAGAACTTGGCCTTTATCCCTATTAAATGTAATTCTGTTGTTTTCTGCCCAGCACTCCAGTCTATCAAGATCACTTTGAATTTTGTTTCTGTCTTCCAAAGTATTAGCTGACCCGCCCAATTTTGTGTCATCTGCAAATTTGATCAGCATTCCCTGCACCTCCTCCTCCAAGTCATTAATAAAAATGTTGAAGAGCACTGGGCCCAGGACTGAGCCCTGCGGTACCCCACTCGTTACCTCTCTCCAGTTTGGGAAGGTCCCATTGATAAGCACTCTTTGAGTCCGATTCTGTAGCCAACTGTGGATCCACCGGATCATTGTTTCATCTAGCCCACTTTGAGCTAGTTTGCTCATCAGGATATCATGGGACACTTTGTTGAAAGCTTTGCTGAAGTCGAGGTATATGATGTCTACAGCATTCCCACTGTCCACAAGGGAGGTGACTTGATCAAAAAATGAGATCATATTCGTCTGGCAGGACTTGTTCTTGACAAATCCATGTTGGCTTCGAGTAATCACTGCATTGTTTTCAAGGTGCTTACAGATGGCTTTCTTTCTAATCTGCTCCAGAATTTTCCCAGGGATTGATGTCAGACTGACTGGTCTGTAGTTCCCAGGTTCCTCCTTTTTACCCTTTTTGAAGATAGGGACAACATTAGCCCTCGTCCAGTCATCTGGCACTTCCCCCGTCCTCCATGATTTCTCAAAGAGAATAGACAGCGGTTCTGAGAGTTCTTCTGCCAGTTCCTTTATTACTCTAGGATGCAGTTCATCTGGCCCTGGAGATTTGAACTCATTCAAAGTAATTCGGTGTTCCTTGACCATATGCCTATCGATCTCAAGCTGCAATACTGCCCCTTCAGCCTGCACTTCGCCTTTGCCAAGGGGGTCATAGACCCTCTTTTGGGAGAAGACTGAGCCAAAGTAGGGATTGAGCACCTCTGCCTTTTCTTTGTCATCTGTTATCGTTTTGCCATCCTTATTTAATAGCTGAACAACCATTTATTTCCTCTGCCTTTTACTATGCACGTATCTGAAGAAAGCCTTTGTGTTGCTTTTAGCATCCCTCGCTAACCTCAGCTCGTTCTCAGCTTTAGCCTTCCTGACGCCATCCCTGCAATTCTGTGCTACCTGCCTGTACTCTTCCTTTGTTACTTGGCCCTCTTTCCACTTCCTATATGTGTCCTTTTTTGTTTTCAGGTCATCCCTAAGCTTTTTGTGAAGCCACATTGGCTTCTTCTGTTGTCTTCCACCTTTTCTTCTTGTTGGAATGGTTTGTAATTGTGCCTTGAGAATGTCCTTTTTTAAAAGCTCCCACCCATCTTGGACTCCTTTTCTCGTTAGCGTTGCTTGCTATGGGACCTTCCTGATCATTGTTCTGAGTTTATTAAAATCAGCTTTCCTAAAATCCAGGGTACGCGTTTGACTACACTCGGCTTTTGCTTCCCTTAGAACCAAGAACTCAAGTGCAACATGGTCACTTTCCCCCAGAGTTCCTGTAACTGCTACTTGATCCACTAAGTCATCTCCGTTGGTTTGGATCAAGTCAAGGACAGCCGATCCTCTAGTTCCTTCCTCCACTTTCTGTAGGAGGAAGTTATCCGCCACAAACAAGTCAGGAATTTCCTGGAGGGGCCATGTTTTGCAGAATTTGTCTCCCAACAAATATTGGGGAAATTGAAGTCCCCCATTACTACTACGTCATGTTTCCTTAAAACATTGGCTATTTGCTTTTCAAAAGTTTCATCCTCGTCTTCTCCTTGATAGCTTCTAAATGGATGTCTCCAATATTTCTGTATGTCAAATAATGATTACATATAATTTAATTGTTGAATTGTTAAAATTAACTGAGATTTCTTGAATAAGGGAGTGAAGAAACAAAATGCAAACTTTTAAATTGAATTGATTACTATTTATTAATTTGTGTATCTTGTTTTAAGCAAATGTGTATGTTTCTTAATCATTAAAAAAACACACCAAGATATCCATGCTCTGTAAGAAAAAAATTCAAAATCCACAGTTGGGCAATATATGTTTATTAGAATCAACCATAATTCAACAAAAATGTGCAAGTTTTCATGTTTCATATGTACGAATAACTCTTTAGAGAAATCTTCATCAGGTTGGAGAACTCAAAAGCTTGCACATTTTTGTTGAATTTTAGTTGGCTCTAATAAAGGTATTGCCTAACTGTGGATTTTGGATTTCTTAGGGTGCAATCCTATGCATATTTAGACAGTAAAAAGTCCTACAATTCCCAGCATTCCCCAGCCAGCACCCTTAATCATGTAATCTTGTTTGATTTTTTCCTTCTAGTTAAGTATGTTTTATTTTTATGTTACATGCCTTCCTATATATGTAGTATATGATCGTCATATGTAGAAAGCCTTCCTCGATTTGATAAAATAACTATAAAGTATAAAATAGGAAATAAGAAAAAGGCATGCAGTAATTATTATTATTTAGCCATGTGGGGAAAGGGGTACAGTGATGAAGCCTGAAGGGTGATTGGATTTGATCTGACAACCCGGAGATCTGTGCTGTATCTTTGCATCTGCTGTTGAATTGGAGGTGAGGAAGCTGTGTTGCTTCTCCCATCCTTCTGGTCTTTTCACCCATCCCACTTCCTTATTTGCTGTAGCGAGGATGTTACTGAGGAGCTCAGCCTTGCTACCTTTTTAAGTACACTCTCAATCCCTTGACTCAGTAAACTCCCATGTGCCTGAATACGTGATAGCAAACAAGCGGCTAGAGGATCCCAGGGCATGACGACTCAGCACATTTTCACCATCCTCAAGCTGCAGTACACTCCAGCTGTCTTTAGGCTTTTCTACATGGGGCATTTATCATTCACTTGTCATTCCTTATAGTTGTTTATGGGTTTTTAAATGACGTAATGACCTCCAGTTTTGCTTCTGTGCCTAACCAGCACTTTTGGCAATTTTTTGTAAAGTAGTGAAAACGGGGTATTATTTCTGACAGTGAAAGAAAGAACAATTTCCTCTTGTGTATTTGTGGTATTCCACTATGCCACAGTGCCACCTAGAGGTTATGTAGCAGAAAAGCAGGAAAGGAAATGCGTCTCATTTAGTGCTCAGATCTCAATTTTGTGATGAAGCCAAAAGTAGATACAGCAGATTAACAGCCTATTAAGAGCCTCGTATAGAAAAGCCCCTTGTCTTACATTGTTTACCAGATGCAAATTGTCTTTTGCTTTACAAAGAAGTGCGATAACTCCAGATATATGCAAATGACTTGCACTTTTCCCAGCACCTTTGGCACACACACATCACAGAGGCACCTGTTTGAAACGGCCAGTCAGAAACCTGGAGAGTTAAAGCAACGTGCCAAAAAGCAGCAAACCACAGTCATTAGCACAGGAAGGGATGGGAAGCTCTACCCAGGGTGTGCATGCAGAATTCCTGGTGCACCAGTGCTGAAGGGCCAACTGAGCTTAGCTCATATTTGGTCTTGCACAAAGAACCCATGGTAAGGAACCTAGAACCTCCTTTGTTCTCTTTGTTTTGGGCAAACCCTTCCCCCCAAACTAAGGGTCCATCTAGTCCAGCGTTCTGTTCACACAGTGGCCAAACAGCTGCCCACGGGAAACCCACATGTGGGACATGAGTGCAAGAGCACCCTCCTGCCCATGTCCCCCAGCAACTGGTGTACAGAGGCATACTGCCTCTGTACTCCAGTTGTGCCCAGAGGTCTGGCCCTGGCTGCGCCTCTAGAGAGAACCAAAGGGCATTGTGAGAGGTTTACTCTTTTCTGTAGAAGTACTAACTCCCATGCAAAGAAACCAGGAAGTGGTGCAGTTATCAGGGATGTGGGATAAGGGAGTGTGATTCTCCTCCTGGGATTTTCAGCATCAGATTTTGCAAATAGAAGCATAAAAACATAAGAAGAGCCCTGCTGGATCAGCCCGAGAGTCTGTCTAGTCCAGCATTCTGTTCACACAGTGGCCAATCAGCTGCCTGTAGGAAACACACAAGTAGGACTTGAGTGCAATAGCACCCTCTTGGTCATGTTCCCCAGCTACTGGTGTCCTGGAAGCACACGTCAGACAAATATTGCGGACATGGTAACAAGAAGGAATCCTGGTGTGCCGCTGACCAGTTGAAAACGGGACTGTGTGTAACCCAGATTGTGGGTTACATGTGCATGAGAGGCCCAGTGGGGAAATGGGCAGGGAAACACATGGTTGTCTTGTCTCTGATTCAGGAGTAGATTTAAAAGTACAGTGCCGATCTCCAGGTTATGACCTGGCAACCCTACGCTGTCGGCATTACTTTTTTGTATTTATTCCACTCTTCTAGAAATACCACCAGCTGCGTATCAAAATCCTGGGAGACTGTTACTACTGCATTTGCGGACTGCCTGACTACCGCGATGACCACGCTGTCTGCTCAATCTTGATGGGTCTTGCTATGGTGGAAGCTATTTCGTAAGCATTCCCTCCCTTCCCAGGGTGCTTCCAGACGGAGGGCTCCAAGTGCTAACAATGAGCAGCCGTTGTGCAATAATTCTGTCTTTTTTCCTCTGTAACGGATTTTCTGCAGTAGGAAAAACAGTGGACGAAGCGGTGGGAAACATGGGAGGGTTACAAGTGGAAAACGATAATGCCTGGATCCCCCATAAAATTCTGTGAATGAGGCAAGGTGATGGCAGGATAAAAGCATTGTCTGGAAGCTCCCCCAGTTTTCAAGTATCTTATTCTTTCTTTTGAGTCTGGGCTAGTTTTGTTTTCAATCCACAACTTTTTCTTCCATAAAGGGTTATTCTTTTCATGAAGCTCCCAAGGAACATTTCTTGCAATGGGTACTCTTTTATGAAAGCTATTGGGTCAGAGACCTGCAGCCCAAAATTTGCCTGGTTAATTTGCTCTATATGGATCTCATACAGGTGGAAACATCCCTGTAAGGCTGTTCCCATTTTGTTGGGTTCTTCAGGCAGTCACCTTGTCCTCTTTTATCCTACTGGTCTTCCCTGATCCAGGCCACTATTCAGTGCATCAGAACAGGGGGACAATTTGTTTTCCCTGCAGTTCATAGTTCTTCTTATAACGATTGTTAAAAATCTTCCCTTAAAGTGTGGCTAGTTTTGAACTGCAAATATTCGTGGCTGGTGATCTTTTTCTTTTTCAACTGGAGAAAAAGATCCCTCTGGGTCTTCTTTCCAACCCACAGAATAATAACTAAGCAATATCAGCTTATTCCTCCATTTTTCTAAAAAAAACAACCCCAAAACACCAATGCAGAGCCGAGGTTTCATGGATGGAAAATGTTGGCCCTAAAATGATATGATTATGGAAAATTACTAGGGAATAGCAACAATCAAAGCTGGCTTCCCAGCTCATTTACAGAAAGAAGGAGCTAGAGTTCAAGTTTTAGAGATATAAGAGTTGTGTGTCCTTCCCATTAACCCTTAAAGCCCATGTTTCAGACTGTTAAAGTTGTACAAGGAGATCGGCTGTACAAAACAAGGGTAGGCTCCCTTTGGCCCTAGAGCTCCATGCAGCCCATGGCCCAGTTTCATGCAGCCCTCAGCCTAATTTCAAAAGTGCTCTGCATGTGATTAGTTCAGACCTCTGGCAAGAATGATCCGTCCCTCCCTGGTAGCCCACTGCTTGGGAAAGAAGAGAGTGAGAACGAGAGAGAGAGAGAGAGAGAGAGAGAAAGGGGGTGGCAGAAAGAGAGAGAAAAGGGGGGGCAGAAAGAGAGAAAGTGGGTGGCAGAAAGAGGAAAGGGGTGACCCAGAGTTTTGGCTCTGGCTCTGCCCATCACTGGCTTTGGCCCCACCCACCACCAGCCTGTAGCCCCCAACAAATTACCCACAAGGGAATGTGGCCCTTGACAGAAAAAAATTGCCCGCTCTGAGCAAGAGCTTCCAGATCTATTCATAACAAACACTGTCTGTGGGTTAGTGGAGCAATCCTCGAGGACTGGATTTAGTGTTGTTCATCATTGTTGGCTCCTTCCCTCAAAGCTATGTGCGAGAGAAGACCAAAACCGACGTGGACATGCGTGTGGGAGTGCACAGTGGCACCGTCCTGGGTGGTGTTCTGGGGCAGAAGCGTTGGCAGTATGATGTGTGGTCCACGGATGTGACGGTGGCTAACAAGATGGAAGCAGGCGGCATCCCTGGGTGAGTGCTTCTTTGGGAACTGGGTTTCTTCTGTGCTCTTTTTGTGTGCGTGCTCTCTGTGAAGATTCTGACTGTCTCAGCTCATACACAACGGACATGTCTGTACTGCAAGCCTGAGCGTTTAACCCTATGCATGTTTAGGCAGAAATTAATCCAGAAATTAATTAATTCTCAGGTTGGCAGTTGTAGGACTTTTTTTCTGTCTAAACATGCATAAGATTGCACCCTAAATGAGTTTAAAACCGGTTCCTCTGTCAAGGCTTACAGAAGAATTTATTCTAGCTGGGAGCTAGAATATGCAGTGAAGGAAAAATTGCTAATTGGGAAATATGTTTCTGTGCAATTTGGTATGTGCTATTTGATATGGAGTTAGGCTGCTTCTCGAAAGGAAATAGGTGAGAAAAAAAAGAAGATAAAGGACATAGAAAATAGATATGAATACTGCCCCCCCCCCCAATCTTCATCACCTTATGCTAGTAAATATATGAGCCAGTGTTCTGGGATGGTTATTATTATTAATTACATTTCTATACCGCCCCATAGCCGAAGCTTTCTGGGTGGTTTACAGAAGTTATAGTGTTGGACTGGTATCCAAATTCAGATCATGAGCTTCATGCTCACTGGGTTACTTTGGGACAGTCACCGTCTCTCAGCTGAACCTACCTGTTCAATACATCAGCTCTAATTTAGAGGACCAGCTGTGCTGTTTCAACCTGGGTTCTCTCTTTTTGCACATAAAACCTGGACTTTTACATCTCAAGGTTGCCTCCATATTGCAGGCACTTAAGTTTTTCTTTGGATTTATTACAAACAAGCAGAATGCACAACCAGCTCAAACATAAGGACTGAATTATACCTTTCCAAAGGATCAGAGTCAACTTTCTACCTTAGTCAACAGTAGACCATCAAATTCTGGCCAGATGCAGGTAATGGCTAGCCCATCCCTTTCACAAGCTATCGGAGAATTCCAGAAGGCAAATGGAGTTTACTTTAAGAAGAGGTTGGACAAATTTTCCATGTATCCTAGTGGGCATGCAGGAACCAAGGAGGAAGTTCCTCTTGGAAGGAACCACCTCCCTTGCCCCTGGCGCTAGGGTTTGTCTGCTGACCCATGTTTCCTCTGTCTCCTGGCAGCTGTGATGAAGTGCAGATAAATTTGAGTGCACTTGAACTCATCAGCTGTCAGAAACGATAGCTTCAGGGCAAGGATCAGGCAAACAAGTGAAGCACAGCCAGCCAGAAACCAAAGGGAACTAATAAATCTGCATTCTTCTAAGAGGGTCAGTGTCGTGGCCTGGTATGAAGCAAAGGGGCTTGGCTATTAATAGCAATACCCATGTTATATTTAGAAGCAGAGATGGCCCTGAAAGTTAAAGCATTGAGCAGTCATGGCTTCCATGGAGGCTGGATTTGGGGGGATTCAAGTTCAGCATCAGTATGTGACGGCTTGAGAGCAAAACGATGGAGCCTATTGTGGGGTCTGATCAGTCTGAATTTCTCCTCCTTTTGCATTAATGTATGTGGCACTTGAGATAGTAAGCATAAACCGAGATTGAGAGGCCAGAACTCAGTGGTAGAGCCCTTGCTTTGTATGCAGTCGGCCCCAGGTTCAATCCCTGCCAGCATCTCCAGGTAGGGCTGGCTAAGCCCTAGGGGACTGCTGCCAGTCAGTTTTTTAAAGTCATTTTTTTATTGTGAGTTTCAACAAAACAAAACAAAACAAACAAACAAAAACATAACAAAACAAAACCAAAAAAATTGAATATATAACAACATACTCTAAAGTCCTCTGTTTCAAATATTACAACATTGTAGGGGGAAGGAAAAAGGAATAGATCACACATAGACTTCAGTAAAAGCAGACCAGATATCCAAATATAAGTCCATTCGCAAGTGGCGCCTATAGACCACTCTTTCAGGTGTTGCAAGTGTTGTGAAGTCTTCAGTCCATTGCATTATAGGCAGTGAGCTTTTACCCTTCCAGTATTGCAGTAACAGTCTTTTAGCAGCCAAGAGGGTGTGAAAGATTCATTTACGCTGACCATGTGTCACATTTCAAAAAGCAGGCAAATAGTTTACAAGAACATATACATCAGTCAATATTAAAAAGTGTTCCAATACAAAGTTTATCCGTAGGATAACTTCCTCCCAAAGGAGGCAACTATTGGGCATTTCCAAAACATATGAATAAAAGAAGCATTAACTGTATTACACCTCCAACAATTAGCTGAGCTTGTCAAACCTTTGTTAAAGAGACAGTGTGGTGTCCAGTAGACCTGAAACAAAAGTTTTTGCTGAATAAGACGTAACCGGAGGTCCATAGAGATATCAGATACAGACGCCAAACGGCGGTCCATTGATTAGACAAAATAGGACATTCCAATTCCCTGTTCCATTCCTGCTGTAGACCCCATGTATCATATTTATTCACTGATAATAAGTATTTATAAACATGAATCGTGGGTTGATATACCTGGGCAGCTTCAATAAGTGTTTCCAATAGCAAAGGAGACTCGGAGGAAGTAACAGCAGCAGGGCTGAATCTAGATACTAACAAATGTTTCATTTGCAAATTTGCAAATACTGCCATTCAGCTGATGCGGGCAAATCAAATTTATCTTGTAAAGTGAAAATGGCAAAAACTCATCTTCAACACCCAATAATTGATCCAAGGCGAAGATAATTTTATCTGTCCAGGTCCTCTACAGAAACATTTTCTTTCCTATTCTTAGATCTGGATTTCCCCATAAAGTCAGTTTGGCATGGGGAAATGGGTCACTGTAATTGGCGTGACATTATACATCACGCATCTCTAACCGCCGAGATTGTGGGAGGAGCTCTCTCTGCTTTAATATGCCAAGAACCTAATGCCATCCATTTGAAGAGAGGCTCCAGACAGGAGGATTCCAAAACTGACCAAGACGGAAAATCAAATCTGAGAGGAAAAGACCAACATTTAGTACAGGTCATCAAATAAGCCCGATGATATGCAGCAAGATCCAGAAAGCCAAACCCATTGCCAGTCAGTGTTGATATTACTGGGCTAATTTTGTTATAGCATCTCCTATGAATAAAAGTTTTGATGGCAGCAGATCATGAGCTAAAATATCCCTGAAGACTCTCTCCCTTTTCACATGACATTTCTGTAGCTTTCAGTAGTTGCCTTATAGTAACAGTGGCAACATCATTGCAACTGTTACTGATGTGGTAAATTCTAGGGCTAGAACAAACATCACCATCACCATCACCCACCTTTGCCAAATGCTCAGTTCCCTCTGAAGGAGGTGTGCAGTCTTTCTGTGGAGGAAAGACATTATATTGCCTTCCAGTGTGTGGGTCATTATTTACAGCGTGGACAAGAGTTCCTAAACCTCTGGAATCTTCTTCAGGGTCCCCCTTCAACATCTCTGAAATCAGCCCACCAGTAATGGCCTGTTACCTTTTCTGTGATCCTTTTAGGCGTGTACACATTTCCCAGAGCACCATGGACTGCTTGAAGGGAGAGTTTGAGGTGGAGCCAGGAGATGGTGGGTCACGGTGTGAATACCTGAAGGAGAAGGGGATCGTCACCTACCTCATATTAGTACCCAAGCAGCCACTCAAGAATGGAATCAATGGTGTAGTGAGTATTCTTGGGCAAAAGTCTCATTTGTCCAGTGTTTGGGCTGGCACTATGTGGGTCCTCTGGAAACAATGGAAGTTTTTGGTAGTGTCAGGTTGGGATAAGGGTTGTGGGGTAGGCAGAGGGAAGGGGAAAGTCTAACCTTTTCCCTCCTGCACCATGGCCTCAGTCCAAATGACCCCCTGGATCTTGCTACTAACAGTGGAAGGGAAAATACACTTGTACTGTGCCCAGCAGCGTTGCTAGGTACTTAAAAGATTCAGGGCCGAGTCTTTCCATTGGTATCAGTGGAAGGGTTTTTCAGAAGCTTAATTGCCATGCGGAGGGGGCATTTTGGGGGGCCACTGTGCAGAGGGAAGGGAGGGTAAGTCTTCCCTCCCCAACTATGATCCCCCTAGAAATCCCACCCCCTTCCTCCATGGCAGCTAAACTTAGGAAAAATCTCCCTTTGGCACCAATGGACACCTATGTCTCTGGAGAATAAATCTAGTGCCGTGGAAATAGGGGCCTTGCAACACCCCTGGTTGGGCCTGTATGTTTTCCCGTCTGTGGCTAATAGCAGCTGGGGGTGTGTATTGTTTGGATTGGGGCCCGCAACAGCTGCTTTTAGAAGGAGAAAATTACAGCAGTATTGTGTGAAGAGGCCCTAAGAAGCGGTAAGTTTTAAAGCCTTGTGTTGTGTTCTGTTTGTACATTGTGAGCTAGGAATCCCATTGGAAGGTTTGATTGTTAAACCTAGGATCTTAGCTATGAAGCAGCTCAAATTGATTTATCATGATTACCTTGAAAGGAGCTGAGGGCTTGCAAGAGGCTTTGTGGGAACAATTCAGGTTCTGCAAGGCTAGCTCAATCACTGCAATACGCTTGCCACTCAACCTTTCTCCTTTGCACACAAATGAGCAAGTTGCTTGTGCAAGGAGGTGGGTAGTAAGAAGCTTCATGCTGTCCCATTTTGAGGTTGATGGATGATACATTTTTGCGTCTTTTACTCTTGTGCTCTATTTGTACCTTCTGACCTAGGAAGCTCTAGCAACGTCCGATATTGGGTTAGATCCAGCCCTAGTCATACTTGGTAACCCTAGTTGTACCTAGTAGACCTATTGAAATGGTTAAGAGGGAACGAGGTTGACATCTTCACTGGGCACAAGAAAAGAAAACTGACCAGAACACAGAGAAAACCAGGGAGTATATATCTCAAAGTGGGATCAATGGAGATCAGCCTTGTGGTCATTTATCTTCCACCAAAAGTTGAATAATGGGCAGGACAGATGTTTATGTTTCTATTGAGCATTCCGGTAGGTGAAAGAGTGAAGGAGATTTCATGCCCTAGTTGTTGTTCTCTCTCTCCCTCTTTATGCACTGCATCCCATTTCCATTTGCTTGGACAGCCAGGATCAATGGAGTTGATTCATCAGCCTGATTCTCTGTTTAGCTGGGAATTAAAAGAGCCCTGCCCCAGCAGGTTGCTCACTCTCAGGGCCAAAGAGAACCCCTCCTTCCTCATTTCAGTTTGTCATAATTTAAGTGTCGGATGCTGGCTTGTGCTTGGAATTCCTTCCCCGCATGCGTTGCAGCTGAGGCTGTGCTGCTGCACGTGGGTGCCGCTCGTGCGCCAAGACTCTCCTCAGATTCCTCAAAGGCTGCACAACAGCTTCTGGTTAGCTGCCAGCTTCTGCAATGCACGACGTTAAATTTTAAAACATTCCTTCCAGTTTTAAATCTGCTTCTCAGCTGCTGTTTAGCTCTTTAAAAACATCAGCTATTAAAGAACTGGTGTTTAGCTATTAAATATTCATTTCCCACCACTTCATCCATTTTCTTTCTTTCCACACAAAATCTGTTAAGGAGGAAAAGATGGGATAGCTGCACAGTGCTTTTCAGTTGGTAGGCTGGGAGCTGTCCATCTAGACGCACCCTCGCTGTGTTCTGAGGGCGTGGAGGAGGGTGGGGAGTGGGTGGAATCTTGCTTTGTTTTGTTTTACTAGATTCGAACAGAACACACACACCCCGCGCCCCATTTAATCATGAATTTGGAATTTGTAGTAGAAGCAGAAGAGCGGGGGGAGGGGGAACCTGAAAGATATTGATTCCACAGTGAAAGTGGACGTCTTCGCTTGAAGTGGAACCACATAAGAAAGGCTGTGCTAGATCAGACCAAGAGTCCATCTAGTCCAGCATTGCGTTCACACGGTGGCCAATCAAGCTGTTGACCAGGAAACCACAAGCAGGACACGAGTGCAACAGCACCCCCTGCCCATGTTCCCCGACAACTTGTGTACTGCATACTGCTTCTGATACTGGAGATAGCATAGCGGCATTAGGACTAGTAGCCTTTGATAGCCTTCTTCTCCAGGAATGTGTCCAACCTCCTTTTAAAGCCATCCAAGCTGGTGGCCATCACTACATCTTGTGGAAGTGAGTTCCGTAGTTTAACTCTGCACTGTCCTTCCTTTTGTCTGTCCTGAATCTCCCACCAATCAGCTTCAGGGGATGACTCCTTTGGGTTCTAGTACTATGAGAGCAGGAGAAAAATGCCTCCTTTCCCACCTTCTCCATGACCAAAATGGGGCCACGAAATCCACAATAAATCTAGCTTGTGTGGTGTTTGTGCTTGCAGCAGGCAGGAGGAGAGAGAGAGCCAGTGTTTTCATGGTGCAGAATCAGGTGCCAGCTTTCCAAAGCGCAGCCTCCTCCCATCCCAGGTTTGGAAGGCCTCGGGGCTGGCGCTGCCCCCCTTGACTTCACCTCCGTTGTCCCTTTTCTGTTTCATTTCATGCTGCAGAAGTTATCCGTCTCGTCCTCCCATGGGAATTCGCCTCAGCTGATCAACACCAAAGAATGCAATGGGAGCATCAGCACCACCTGTACAACCCCAGACGAGACGGAGGAACTGGACACCAGGGTATGGGGACAGGGTGGGCAGTGAAAGGCTGATAAATAATCAGAATCCTGTAAATCTGCACTCAAATTCTGTTCCAAGCGAAACTGCCTTCTGCAATGTGTGGGAATTACAGCAGTTAAGCAGATTTGCACATCTGTGTATGTTTTGTTTGTTTGCCTGTTAGTTCAGTGAATACTTAAACCACCCTTCATCACAATGGTTCCTGGGGTGATGCGCATTTTAAAAAGTACAATTAAAAATGCAGTCTTAAAAAAAGAAAGATAAAAGCAGCAGCCCGTAGCCAGGCAATAAAAAGAAACAGGTGGGTTGAACACTCTAAAACTGTACACTGAATATGCTGGAACATTTGGGCAAATACAAAAGGCTTCGCCTTGTGCAAAACCACATCACGGTGAATGCCAGGCCAGCTTCAAAATACGAGATGGTGCCGCTACTGAGAAGGCCGTCTCTCTGCCCACCCGAGATCAGGTGGTGGGAGGACTCGGAGGAGAGTCTCTGATGATGATTGCAATGTTTCGGCAGGGCGATCGTTCTATGTCATTTGAGAGAGCTTCGGCTATTGGGCGGTATAGAAATGAAATGAATAAATAAATAAATAAATAAATTTGTTACACTCCTGCCAGTGGCGGCTGGTGGCTCCGATGTCAATGGGGCAGTGTATCCGCTCCGGGTTTCAGTCAGAACCAGTCAGAGCTCTAAAGGAGCTATACAGGCACCTTGGAGAGCTCCTTTAGAGCTCTGACTGGTTCTGACTGAAACCTGGAGCGGATGCACCGCCCCACTGACATTGGAGCCACCAGCCGCCACTGACTTCCGCTAGCCATAGAGAGGGGTTATGCAGGGCACAGGAGACCCATCTCCTGAACCCTGGCCGCTCTGCTCAGCCACACTCTTTCACAGCATTCTGAGATTTCACCAGGCTAGCAACTTGTTTTTGTTTGAAATGGAAGATGAGATCCTGGGAGTGTTATCTGCAGCCGTGGCAGGGAGTGCGTCTCCTGCAGGCATCCGCTGTTTCTCGCCAGAAGCCCCCTTGGTGCAGTGTCATGTCACAGAAGCACAGGAAGCCGCCTTATATCAAGACTGACCATTGCTCCTTCTTGCTCTGTGCTGTCTGTGCTAATTGTCAGTGGCTCCCTAAGGTTTCAGACACGGGTCTTTCCCAGCCTGATGTGGAGATGCTGGTGACTGAACCTGGGACCTCTGCATGCAAAACAGGCGCTCTGCCACTGAGCCACGGCCACTTCCAAAGGCATGTGCCAGAATTGTGCAGAGGTAGCATTGAGCAGAGGGGTTTGGGGAAGGGGGAGTGAAGATGTCCGCTGGTGTGTGCCATTTGTTTCTCAAGGGCCCCTCGATACAATGCTGTGTTGTGTCATACAGAGGCCCGCACACAGTTGCATCCAAAAGTTATTTGTTTATGTATGTATTACATTTCTGTACTGTCCAATAGCAAAAGCTCTCTGGGTAGTTTACAATGATTAAAACCTTAAAAACACAATGTAAAACATAACACAGAAAACATTTACATGCAAATATGATTTAAAACAATCAACAGTAACAATCCAAGGACTAGTTAAAAACTCCCCATATGCTGCTACATGCCTGGGAGTAGAGGAAAGCCTTAACATGGTGCTGAAAAGATTACAATGTTTGTGCCAGGCAGATCTCACTGGAGACAGCGTTCCATAATCGGGGGACAACCACTGAAAAGGCCCTTTCTCTTGTTGGGTCCTCCAAACCTCCCTCGGAGCATACACCTGGAGGAGTGCCTCAGGGGAGAATGGTAGTGTTGCCCTGTTACTTTGTTTCCCTCACCTGCATCCTTTCGTGGTTTAATCAGTGCCTCCCCACACCATGGTCCAGTGGGATGCAGTCCTAGAATCCACTGGCCAAAAGCCGCCTCCCTTCACCCCATTCCTTGACTTCTAAATTTCTGCTTCAGGCTTCTCCATTTGTCTCTCCTTGTGCTCAGGTGGTAAACCCCTCCTTTCCCAACCCTCGGAGGCGTCTGCGCTTGCGTGACCTGGCCGAGAGGGTGGTGGATGCTTCTGAGAACGAGCAGGAACTCAACAAATTGCTCAACGAGGCTTTGTTGGAGAGGGAGTCTGTGCAGGCGTAAGTTCCCCATTCCCACGCTGCAGTGTCTGTTGCGTAGCTCCTCAAATACTTCTCCATCAGCGGTTCCCCTGGTCCTGGGACCTCTCCTCCTTCCTCTGGCTGCTGTTTCAACCATCATGGTGCCCACTCACCTTATGATTCCAGATACCTGCCTAGGGCTCCTCCCCTTGCGGATCTGGCTCTGTTCCTTCCTCCTTTGGTTGCTATTTTGCATGGGAAAGAGAATTTCCCTGCAGACCATGTAGGAAAGGCTTAGCTGTTATTTATTCATTATAGCGTTTAGCCCTTTTATAGCCCATTTATATCTTCTCACATGGAACTCGGGGTGGTGTATCTGGGGTCCCAAGGTGGTGACTGTCAGGATTGGGCCCAGGCTCCCTGATTTGGTTTCTGAGTCAGATTCCGAGTCGGAGGCAGAGAGAGAAGAAGCCCAGCCAGGACAGGGAGGAAATCCCCAAGACTCTCCAGGAGTCAGTGAAGAACCTTCCCAGGGGCCTATTGACCAGGAGGGCCAGGCTCAGAGACCGTCTTCCCCCCTCCCCATGGGAACCTGGTCTGTGTCGAAGGGGGAGGAGGAACCGGCATTAACATATGCCAGAGCTCACCGCCAAGGTAAGCGGATGGACCTGAGAGGAGGTGGGAGGTGTTCTGCCAGAGTGGTGGCCTGTCAGAAGTTGAGTCAAGAGGACCCTGCCTGAAGGGAGGAGCCCAGAAAAAGCGTGTGGAGCACTGTGAAAGATGCGTCCAGTAGTTGAAAGGCAACTGCCCTGTTTCAGTAGTTCTCTTAACAACAGCTCTGTTTTAATAATTAGGCCCAGAGGGCAGCTCCCAGCTTTTGTAGGCGCTTTAGGTGTGAAGAGGTGCTATTAACTGAATAAAGAGCTTGTGGACTGCTAAGCAAGTCTCTGTAGCTTCACTACTCCACGGGAGGGCTTGGAATCCCTGACAGTGACCAAAGCCAGACCTGCTTAGCTTCTGTAAGGTGGCTGCAGCAGATGCCCTCAGTCCATCTATTTGTTTTTTATTTATCTCTAAATTTAGGAGTTGTCTTTTGGCCCAGATATGGCCCTCAAGGCAGCTTACTATTGAAACTTAGAAAGAATTTTAAAACGTAAAAAAAACAAGTCCAACACTTTAAAACAT
Source organism: Heloderma suspectum (assembly GCF_057233095.1). NCBI lineage: Eukaryota > Metazoa > Chordata > Lepidosauria > Squamata > Helodermatidae > Heloderma > Heloderma suspectum. Next base: position 436,148,195 of record NC_139458.1, read on the forward strand.
CATAAACAGCAGAATTAAGAGCAGGAGAAAATCTTTAAAACAGGGTGTGGACCTAATACTTTTTAAATGCTGAAAAAAACATGTGGAGCAAAAATGTTTTAACAGCCTGCCAAAAAGTGAACAAAGAAGGGGCCAGTCTAGTATCTTTTGGGAGAGAGTGCTAAATTTCTCCAGCCTGGGCTCCTCTAGATGTGTTTATTCACAACTCCCATAATCCCCCAGTCAGCATAGTTTTTGTCCAACACATCTGGAGGATACCAGGTTGGGGAAGGCTGCCTTGGGACAAGCAGCAAAAGCCTATATATATACTCTGCGTGTGTGTGTGTGTGTATGTGTGTGTGTATATATATATATATATAGCTGAAGTCCCCGAGAAGCAGAATTCAAACAGAACATCCCATTCTCCCCCCTTCCCTGTGCTTGCACAGAACTGAAGAATAAACAAAGCCATCAACATACTCCAGCCTACAATGTCAGCCACAGGTTTGCAGGTGATAAGGGAGAAAAAATGCTGCCGAAAAAACCAAAGACGCGGACTTTAAGCCAAGGAGTATCATCAGTATTCCTTGGCCGTAAACACAGGGAGTTTTCAGGAAATGAATATAATTGAGGGTAGGAAGGTTCCAGGTTCAACCCCTTAACGCCTCCCCCCCCAACACCTCCAGACAGGTAGCCCCGGTGATGGAAAAGGTCTGTGTCTGTCTGAGACCTTGGGGAGCCACTGCCAGTCAGTAGACCAGCTGTCCCCACCCTAGTGCCCTTAACATGTTTTGGACTCCAACTCCCATCAGCTCCGGCTAGCATGAACAATGGTCAGAAATGGTGGGAGTTGTAGTCCAAAACAGCTGGAGGACACCAGGGTGAGGATTAGGTACTGTTTCTGAGCCCAATTTAAAGTGCTGGTTTTGTCCTTTAAAGCCTTAAACGGTTTGGGACCCAGTTACTTGAAGGACTGCCTTCACCCATAGCAGCCTGCCCACACTTTAAGATCATAAACATAGGCCCTTCTAATTTGCTCACCTGTTAGAGCAGTTAAGTGGGTGACCACACGAAAAAGGGCCTTCTCTGCAGTGGCCCCACACTTCTGGAATAAGTTGCCATCAGGGCTCCACCAAGCTCCATCATTGCAGGTTTTTAAGAAGGCCTTGAAAATGTATTATTTTACTCTGGTCTGTCTTCTCCTAATAGGATTGCTTTCATTGCTGTTTTCATTGCTGGTTTTGTTGTTGGTTTTATTGATGTTTTTTATTGTTTTTATTGCTGCTTTTATTGTATTCTTACTCTTTTTATGGTGTTTTTATCGTTCTTAATATCATGCTGGTTTTATATGTTTTATTGCTGTATGGCTTGTACGCCATCTTGAGAGGGCTTCTGCCCTGAAAGGCAGCCAGGAAATATTTTAAATACATAAATAAGCCAGCAAGCCAGCAATACGGGGTCTGATTTGGAAAACACCAGCTTCATCTTTCCCCAGAGAAGGATGTATGAAGTGCCCTGCTGGGTCAGAGCAAAGGCCTCTCTAGTCATAGAATCATAGAACAGTAGGGTTGGAAGGGGCCTACAAGACCGTCGAGTCCAACCCCCTGCTCAATGCAGGAATCCAAGTCAGAGCATCCCTGACAGAGGGCTGTCCAGCCTCGTCTTGAACGCTTCCAGTGTGGGAGAGCTCACCGCCTCCCTAGGTCATTGGTTCCATTGTCGTATTGCTCTAACAGTCAGGAAGTTTTTCCTGAAGTTCAGCCGGAATCTGGCTTCCTGTAACTTGAGCCCATTATTCCGTGTCCTGCACTCTGGGATGATCGAGAAGAGATCCTGGCCTTCCTCTCTGTGACAACCTTTCAAGTACTTGAAGAGCGCTATCCCATCTCCCCTCAGTCTTCTTTTCTCAAGGCTAAACAGGCCCAGTTCTTTCAGTCCCTCCTCATAGGGCTTTGTTTCCAGTCCCCTGATCATCTTCGTTGCCCTCCTCTGAACCCTCTCCAGTTTGTCTGCATCCTTCTTAAAGTGTGGTGCCCAGAACTGGACACAGTACTCCAGAGTAGTCCAGCATCCTTTTCCCAAAGTGGGCAACTAGATGCCCCCATGGGAAGATCACCAGAGGGCATGAGCACAACTGCACCCCTGCTGCTCATGTTCCCCAGCAACTGGTAGCGAGAGGCATACTGATTTGCTGGAGGTCTCCGTGGGACTGGATCTGAGACCGGTCCTCCTGCCAAAGGTCTGGAAATCTAGAATCTCCTAGGTGAGGGTCATGTGTCCTGTGTTTCTGGCAGGCTGAAGGGCCGATCCACGTATCACCTGTCCATGCGCTTCATCGATCCTGAGATGGAGACACGCTACTCTGTGGAGAAGGAGAAGCAGAGCGGGGCTGCCTTCAGCTGTTCCTGTGTCGTCCTCTTCTTTACTGCTGTGGTGGAGATCTTCATCGATCCGCAGTGAGTGCAGCTAGCTCTGTGGAGCAGTGTCTGTTGCAACCTGCTAGAACTTGGCTAAAAATGTTGTGTAAAACTTGTACTTGTTTATGACATTTATATCCCACCTTCCCCCAAAGTTGCTCGGGCAGTGTACAAAGTTCTACCCATGGTTTATCCTCTCAACAACCTTGTAAGGTAGGTTAAGCTGAGAGAGACTGGCCTAAGTGGCTTGGGTCCTCAATATTTGACGGAGGACTCTCCCTATATATGCCTGCCTGAGGATTGAGATCTGTTGGAGAGGCCCTCCTCTGTGTCCCACCAGTGCAAGACATGCACTATGGTGGGGCGTGGGAGAGGGCCTTCTCTGCTGTGGCACCCTGGTTGTGGAATGCCCTCCCCTTGGAGGCTCGATTGGTTTCGTTTTGGCACCAAGTTAAAACATGGCTTTTCACCAAAGGCCTTGCGGGCTAACTGAATTCCCTAAAATTGCATGCTGTTTTAACTGTTTTATTGTTTTAGATTTTCTAATTGTTATTAGCTTGTTCAATGGTTTAGCTGTTTAAATTATTTATTGTTGCATACTGTTTAACTGATTTTATCTGTATGCCGCCCTAAGATCTTAATGATATAGGGCAGGATACAAATGTTTTAAATAAATAAATAAATACAGTCCCCCGGTGAGCTTCATGGCTGACTGGTGATTTGAATCTGGGTCTCTCTCATCCTACTCAGACTCTCATCCAGCTTTCCCCAACCTGTGGCCTCCGAATGTATTGGACGGCCATTGCCAGCCAGCAAGGGGAGATGATGATGATGATGATGATGATGATGATGATTATATTTATTTATATCCCGCCTTTTCCCCAATACTGGGACTCAAGGCGGCCTTACAACGTTAAAACTGCTACAATTAAAACCTATAAATAGAAATATAAATACAACTTTATAAAAGTTAAAAATATAATTAAATCATCAATATTAAAATTGTAAAGATATTGAAACATTAAAAGATAACCAGAACAACAAAAATGGTATCCATACGTCGCATTTTCCCAAGTCCAGACTAGGGATGTCTAGTTTCGCCACGAATCTCGGGGAGGCCGAATGCCAGTGCATTCGGCCCCCCAAAATCGGTGGCGGAACTGTCTGCCCCCCCGCCCCTCCCGGGACGGGACTTACCTTGGGCAGATCTTCCTGGCGGCGGCGGCGGTTCAGCGGCGGCGGCGGCGGCTGGTCTTCTGAGCGGCTGCTGCCGCCATTTCCAGTTAAAAAAAACCAAAAACAAAAAAAGTGATAGGCTACGTAAAGATTTACGTAGCCTATCACGGCTAGATTTTTAAAAAACACCGTGATAGGCTACGTAAATGTTTACATAGCCTATCACGGCTGATTTAAAAGAAAAAAAAAAGCACGCGCGTACGCAAATGGCGGCGCCCATGGGCACCGCCATTTGCGTTCCTTATTTTGGCACGCCTTAGTTACGTAAACGTTTACGTAGACTAAGACAGCGAAAAGAAGGGGAATGCAAATAGCGTAGACGCTATGCTATTTGCGTTCCCCTTATTTTCGCCGTCTTAGTCTACGTAAACGTTTACGTAGACTAAGATGTGCCAAAATAAGGAACGCAAATGGCAGCGCCCATGGGCGCCGCCATTTGCGTACGCGCGTGCTTTTTTTTTTCTTTTAAATCAGCCGTGATAGGCTATGTAAACATTTACGTTGCCTATCACGGCTGACTGCAGGGACGCAAACGGCGGCGGCTACGGCCGCTGCCATTTGCGTCCCTGCTAGCCAGCGGTCGGATGTCTGGTTGCTGGCGGAGCTGGCCGGCGGCTCCGCAGAATCCCTGTGGAGCGGAGCCGGCTGGCCAGAATTTCGGGGGGAGGGACGGAGCGCCTCCGCCCCCTCGAATCAATTTCGCTAAAGGGTAAGTGACTTTCGTACATCCCTAGTCCAGACTAGTTACCCCTAAAGGCCTGCTGGAACAAAAAAGTTTTTGCATGATTGCGAAAACATATCAAGGAGGGTGCCACTCTTGCCTCCCTGGGAAGGGAGTTCCAGAGCCTTGGGGCAGCCACCGAGAAGGCCCTCTCCCGCGTTCCCACCAGGCGTGCCTGTGATGATGGCGGGATGGCGAGAAGGGCTTCCCCTGAAGATCTCAGGGCACGAGTAGGCTCATAAGGGAGAATACGGTCTTTCAGATAACCTGGACCCAAGCCGTATAGGGCTTTATAGGACATAACCAGCACTTTGAATTGTGCCCGGAAACAGACTGGGAGCGAGTGAAGCTGTTTTAACAGGGGAGTTGTATGCTCCCTGTAACCAGCCCCAGTCAGCAGTCTGGCCGCAGTTCTTTGAACCAGTTGAAGTTTCTGAACACTCTTCTGAGGCAGCCCCACGTAGAGCACGTTACAGTAATCCAAACAGGATGTAACTAAGGCATGTGTCACTGTGGCCAAGTCAGACATCTCAAGGAACGGGCGCAGCTGGTGCACTAGCTTTAACTGTGCAAATGCACTCCTGGCCACCGCTGAAACCTGGGCATCCAGGCTCAGGGCTGAATCCAGAAGTACACCCAAGCTGCGAACCTGTGTCTTCAGGGGGAGCGTAACCCCATCCAGCACAAGCTGAATCCCTGTTCCCTGATCGACCTTTCGACTGACCAGGAGCACCTATGTCTTGTCTGGATTAAGGCTCAATTTGTTTGCCCTCATCCAGTCCATTACTGCCAACAGACACCGCTTCAGCACCCCAACAGCTTCCTTGGAATTAGATGGAAAGGAAAAGTAGAGTTGGGTGTCATCAGCGTACTGGTGAGACCAAACCCCAAAACTCTGGACAACCTCCCCCAGTGGTTTCATGTATATGTTAAATAGCATGGGGGACAAAACAGAACCCTGAGGGACTCTGCAAGCCAATGGCCAGGGAGTCGAACAGGAGTCCCCCAGCACCACCTTCTGGGTCCGCCCCTCCAAGAAGGAATGTAGCCACTGCAAAACAGTGCCTCCAAGTCCCATTCCAGCGAGGCGGCCCAGAAGGATACCATGGTCGATGGTATCGAAAGCCGCTGAGAGGTCCAGCAGAACCATCATGGACATACTCCCCCTGTCTAATTCCCAGCATAAGTCATCCACCAAGGCGACCAAAGCTGTTTCTGTCCCGTAATCGGGTCTGAAGCCAGATTGAAATGGATCTAGATAATCTGTCTCATCCAGGAATCCCTGGAGTAGGGAGACCACCACGTGCTCCAATATCTTGCCCAGAAATGGAATATTGGAGACTGGCTGATAATTATCCAATATGGTGGGGTTCAGGGAGGGCTTTTTTAACAAAGGTCTCGCCACCGCCTCCTTCAAGCAGGCTGGAATTCTGCCTTGCCTAAGGGAGGCATTAACCACTCCTCTTACCCACTCAGCCAGTCCACCTCCAGCTGCTTCTATGAGCCAGGAAGGGCCAGGATCTGGAACACACATGGTGGCTCTCACCCCTCCCAGGATCCTGTCCACATCCTCAGGCTGTACAAATTGAAAAGTATCCAACAACACTGGACAAGCAGGGGCCAAAGTTACATCCTCTGGGTCTGTAGCAACTATAGCATCCAAGTCAGAGCGGATCCGAGCGATTTTGTCTGCAAAGTACTGAGCAAATTGTTCACGGGCTGTCGAGAGGTTTAAATTATCCTCTTGCGGGCTGGTGTGTAAAAGACCCCTAACCACTTGAAACAGCTCCGCTGGATGGCTCTTTGCAGATGCAATAGTGGCAGAAAAATATATTTTCTTTGTTGCCCATGTTGCCACAGAGTAGGCCTTCAAACAGGCTCTAGCCATGTTCAATCGGATTCACTCCGAGTTTTCTGCCAACGTCACTCTAGTCGTCTTCTCACCCATTTCATCCCCGCCAGCTCCCTAGAAAACCAGGATGCTGGTGCAGCTCCACTTCATGAGAGGAAGCTCAGGAGTGATTGTGTCCACGGCCCTGGTCATTTCTCCATTCCAGAGATCGGCCAGGGCTTCGACAGAATCGCCTGCTGAGGCAACAGGAAAATCCCCAAGAGCCATCAGGAAACCATTTGGATCCATCAGCCTCCCGGGGCGGACCATCTTAATCGGCCCTCCACCCCTGCAGAGGTTCCGCGTGCCAGCAAGTCTAAACCCCACCAGGTAGTGATCTGTCCATGACAACGGAACTATAGTTGCCGTCCGACATACCTGGACAGCAGAAACCTGGGGAAGCTGCTCTAACCACTAGTCCACACTGGCTTTCAGGATGACTTACGGTGTGTTATTTTTTAGCAGAGAATTCTACCGCCTCTGCAGCCAGAGTGAAAGCATTCATACGCTTACATCTTTGCTAACATCATGTGGTTTCCTTTTCCTATCTTTCCCCACTCCTGTGCAGGCTGGTGGCGAATTACATGACATTTGTTGTCGGTGAGATCCTTCTGCTCATCCTGACCCTTTGCTCCCTGGCGGCCATCTTTCCCAGGGTAAGGAGCATTTCTGCACAATAGTCCGCCCCCCACACACAACAAACAAGAAATGCAGTCATTGCTCACTTGTGGGGAGCCTGGACGGTTGCTCTCAAGGAACGCCATCTACAGTGGCAACATCACTGTTTTCCAATACTCAGCCTGCAATATTTGTGTCTCTGGGAAAGTGGAATTCTTCTCCTAGTTAATAATGCCATTTGTACTGCATGTTCTGCATGAGATGTGATGGCATGACTGCTATGGCCTCCGACTGGATAGTGGCCATGACACCGTAGACTGCAAACAGGACAATGCCACCTCCACCACCACCACTCATCTTTACCTGGATTCGATTTTGTTTCTGTGTGTGTTGGGAACTACAGTACGTTTCCCTAATGCAGAAAGGTTGTCCCTCTTCACACACTAGTGTCAGCTCGTTGCATGTGCATTGTGGTCATTGAATTCAAATTCAGGGACTGTTTCACAAAGTCTAAAATATGGTTGGGCTGTGGATTCACTGACTGTAAGCTTTTCTACATGAGGCATTTATTGTATACTCATGATTCCTTACTCGTGGTTGTTTATTGGTTCTTTAGACGATGTCATGACCCTCCAGTTCTGCCCCTGTTTTTTAAGAGCATTTTCCTGTTTCTTTTTACAGCAGGGAAAATGGGGTATTATTTCTGAAAGTGAAAGAAAAGGTATTTTCCTACTTGTGTAATTGCGCTATTCTGCTACAGTGCAGCACCACCTAGAGGTTATGTAGCGGAAAAGCAGGAAAGTTAAAGCCCTTTGTGTATAGCTGGGATCTCAGTTCTGTGAGGAAAGCAAAAGTAGATACAGCAGTTAACAGCCTTGTGTAGAAAAGCGCCAGATGCATAAGCCAGATGCATAAGAAATGAGGATTTATACTGAAATTCTGCGTCTCTTGGAGTCAATGGCATTCGAGTTTCAACTGATACATAAAGTTCTCTCTATCTAGCTAGGTAGCTACCATCCCATCCGTCTGTCTGCCTTTCCATCCATCTTTCTTTCCATCATTGTACAGAATTAGGCCCTCTAACTAACCCTCAAATACATAACTGATAAACCAGCAAGCAGGCTGGCTTCAGTTTTGGTGGGCCTCATGTCTCCAGTTCGAATTTCCCAGAATGCATTGTGGGAAATTAAAATGGCGGCGCCACAGGGTGTGGGGGACAGTCGTGCTCTCTGCAGGAGTGCTTGGGCCCTGACAGCTGCCTGAGGATGCTGGGAGATCATTCTGGCCCTGCCAACAGGTTTGAAGTCTGAACCCCAGCCACTGAAAGCCTGCTCAAGCATGAGCAGCTTCCAGGTCATGCTCAGCTTTTGGGAAATTCCATTGTTCAGGGCCAGGTACAAATAATGCCCCTCTGTGCATTGTCAGTGCGTAGATGAGGAACATGCTCACCAAGTCCACTTGGTCCCCTTTGACGTTCTAGGAACTAAAGAGGCTGCCTTGTTAAGCTCTTTGTCCATGCATTAATTCCTTTATTACATTTCTGTACCGCCCAATAGCCAAAGCTCTCTGGGCGGTTCACAACAAAGCTCAGTACTGCCTACTCTGACAGGCAGCAGCCCTCCATGGCCCTTCCCAGCCCCAAAGCTCTTTAACTGGACATGCCAGGAATTGAACCTGGGACCTTGTTCCTGCTACCACTTAGCTGTGGCCCCTCCGCCATCAATTCTCCCTGCCGAGAAGTAGGAAATTGGCAAAATGTTCCTTGAGTGTTTGACGCCTTCCTCTCTTTACAGGTTTTCCCCAAAAAGCTTGTGGCTTTTTCCACGTGGATTGACAGGACTCGATGGGCCAGGAACACGTGGGCTATGTCCGCCATTTTCATCCTTACCATGGCAGACATAGTAGACATGGTAAGCAAGGTGTGAAACAAAACCTCTCCTTTCCCTGTATCCTTGAATCAACCCCTAAAGAAGGCATCTTGAACCTCTTCCAGCCTGAGCGCCAAATTCTGTTTCAAAGAAGTGCTCCGGGACAGCATTCCAAGCATGGGTGGAGCCAAAGCCAAAAAAGGGCAGGGCCAAAACACCAGCCTATTTTAGCTCAAAGCTCGTACTGCCAGTAACTCAGCCTTAGGGGAGGCAGTTCAGCCCTTTAGAATGGGGGAAATCTGTGCAAAAGTCAGAAAAACGCCACACTTGTGATTGGGGGATTGGGCCTGGAGGAGGCGGTGTGACCATCTAGGGAACCCCAGACAGGTGGGTTGGTTGGGACCACAGGTGAGCAGTGGAGGTGGGTGTCTCCGATGTCAGCGGGGCGGTGAATCTACTCCGGGTTTCAGTCAGAACCAGTCAGAACTCAAAAGGAGCTATCCAAGGTGCAAAGCTCCTTTAGAGTTCTGACTGAAACCCGGAGTGGGTTCACCGCCCCACTGACATCGGAGCCACCCGCCTCCATTGCAGGTGAACTTCATAGAATCATAGAATAGTAGGGTTGGAAGGGGCCCATCAGACCATCGAGTCCAACCCCCTGCTCAATGCAGGAAAGTTCAACAGCTCAGCCCTAAAGCATTGTGAAGAATTGCCATTCTAGGAGCAGGAAGGGTTTCACTCCGGCATGAAGGCAAGCAGGAGTTTCTGGGGAATGTGGTATTACAGAGACACCATCGTCTGGGGTGGTCATTCTCATTTCTTGTGTTCTACTCTCATCTGTAGTCAAACAGCTTTTGCAGGATTGTGAAGCACCTGTTTTGCTGGGGGCTATGGTGGGACAAAATAAATGGGTGGCTCTAACACACCGCTTCCAGTTCTTTAGCAGGAAAAAGCAAACTAGTTTTGGTGGGACAAACTAGATCTGACATGGAATTCCTTGTCTCTTTTCACCCAATGTATTTTTGTGTAATGTAAAGCAGCTGCAGAAGACTGCAGTTGGAAGCAAAGATTGGTGGTGGGCAGAGACCGCTTAACCCTTTCCTTTCCTGCCATTTATCTGCTAACTTCACACACACACACACACACACACACACACACAGCTTTTCTGCCGGCAATATGGGGAAGTGGTGTGAATTTTAATGGACAAACAGCAGGAAGGGAAAGGGTTAAGCAGCGTCTCTTCCCCCACCGCAGGAGAAAAGAATCGCCAAAACTCTGGAAATGTCTCCAGCCACAAATGTGTTCTGGTTCTGTTTGGAAGGGAGCGACACCTAAAGGGAGCGATACCTAGAGCCCTAAAGGTTGCCCCTCTGCCTCTTTCCCTAAGCCACCTCGTGTGGCGTTTGGCCGACGTCTGCGGTGAACTCCCCTCTTCTGGGTGAGCCTATAATTGTTTACAGAACTGTATGGTGCGGATCATTAAGGGGAATTAGCAAAAGGCCAGCTGCAGCTGATTATTTTTAGAACCTGTTAATAATTGGCCAGACCTTGAACCCTTCTGTGCTGGAGCTGATATGGAAATGCTGCCATTTCATGCTGCAAAACCTTGGTGAGCTTCCAGGAGGGTGTGTGGAGAGGGAGCTCTGATCCCTTCCTTTAAAAAAACAACGATAGGATACAAGGACCATCTTTCCCAGTGCTTCCCTGTCCTTTTCCAACTGTGCGCTCTCCGGATTTGTTGGACTACAACTCCCATCACCCCAGCCACCATGGGCCTGCTGTGTGGGGACAATGGAAGTTGTAGTCCAACCCATCTGGAAAGGCCCCCTTTTTTTTAGCATCCCCTGCCCACCCTGTTTTTAATAAGGAGGGGCAAGGGTGGAGGTTGCATTTCCCAGGATGAACTGGGAATGAACTGTGTCCAGTTCTGGGCACCACACTTTAAGAAGGATGCAGACAAACGAGGGGGTTCAGAGGAGGGCAACAAAGAGGAAACAAAGCCCTATGAAGAGAGGCTGAAAGAACTGGGCTGCTTAGCCTTGAGAAGAGAAGACTGAGGGGAGATAGGACAGCTCTTCAAGTCCTTGAAAGGTGGTCACAGAGAGGAAGGCCAGGATCTCTTCTCGATCAGCCCAGAGCGCAGGACACGGAATAATGAGCTCAAGTTACAAGAAGCCAGATCCCGGCTGAACATCAGGAAAAATGTCCTGACTGTTAGAGCAATACGACAATGGAACCAACTCCCGAGGGAGGTAGTGGGCTCTCCCACACTGGAGGCATTCAAGACGAGGCTGGACAGCCATCTGTCAGGGATGCTCTGACTTGCGTTCCTGCATTGAGCAGGGGGTTGGACTCGATGGCATTGTAGGCCCCTCCCAACCCTACGATTCTATGAACTGCTCTGGTACTGGCTGGAGTGTGAGGTGCACCTCCATGGGAAACACCGGGTTGTATGGCCCGAAAGAACCCCAGATGACCATTAGGATCCTGGCCCCATCAGGGTGCAGCATGCCACAGTCAAAGCTGGCTGACATAATCAGAGGGCATTGTGGATAGTTTAGTCTCCTCCATAGAGATGCTGACTCTCATGCAAACAAGCCAGGAAGTGATGCGCTAATCAGACACATGGGACAGCGGGGTGTGGTTTTCCTCCTGACAGCATCAGCATCAGATTTTGCAAATGGAAGCATCACAACATAAGAGCCCTGATGCTGGATCAGGCCACAGGTCTATCTAGTCCAGCAGTCTATTCAGGCAGAGGCCAGCCAGCTGCCTCTGGGCAGGGGCATTGCTAGGCCTGGGTCCATGCAGGATCCCAGTGGAAGCCTTACTTCCAAGGGCCTGGATCTATTCCCCAGAGCCCTTAGTGTCCACTGGTGCCAATGGACTTTTTTTTCTCAGCTTAATTGCCATGCAGGGAGGCAATTTCAAGGGGGATTGCAGCTGTTGAGGGAAGGATTAATCCTTTTTCACACGGCACATAAATGATGGAATCTGCTTCCACAAGATGTAGTGATGGCCACGAGTTGGGATGGCTTTAAAAGGGGGTTAGGCAAAGTGCCTGAAGGAGAAGGCTAGTCCTGGTGGCTATATGCTACCTCCAGTATCAGAGGCAGTACACCAGTTGCTGGGGAACATGGGCGGGAGGGTGCTGTTACATTCAGGTCCTGCTTGTGGGTTTCCCACAGGCAGCTGGTTGGCCACAGCCTGAACAGAATGGACCTTTGGTGTGATCCAGAATGGTGTGATCCAGAATGGTGTGATTCAGAATGGACCTTTGGTGTGATCCAGCAGGGCATTTCTTATGTTACTATTATGAGAGAGAGAAAAATGTCTCCCTGTCCACTTCCCCCTCCTTGAATAATTTTGTACATCTCTATCAGGGGTAAGTGTGTCTACACTCTGGAAATCATGGCAAGTCAAAGCCACTTGACATGGTAATTTTGATGAACCAGTGACATATGTACCATCTGCAGCCCCCTGAGGAATGGGATGTAGTGGAGGAGACCAAGTATTATACACAGGAGGAGAAAACTTCTCTGTAACTCAAATGAGCCACCGCACAGATACACCAGCATAGACACCATAAGATACCTTTAACTGATAATTTTCGTAAATTTACTGTTTTGAATCTAGTGAGACTCTTTGCTCCCTCTGAAATTAATGTGTTCCTTCATGGGTGACTAAGGTTGCTCTCGGTGCCCACTCCATTTATTTATTTATTACATTTATATCCTGCCATTTTTCCTCTTTAAGAAACCCAAGGCGGCGTACATAATCCTCCTCCTCTCCATTTTATCCTCACAACAACAACCCTGTGAGGTAGGTTGGGCTGAGAGTCTGTGACTGGCCCAAAGTCACCCAGTGAGCTTCCATGGCCGAGTGGGGACTAGAACCCGGATCTCCCGGCTCCCAGTCCAACACTCTCGCCACTACACCACACTGGCTCTCGAACACTCCATGTTTTGGAGGGTTCTTGGGCAAGGTCCCCTCCATGGGCCCCCTGCCTCAGTGAGGCTCCCTTCTTACCGCCATTGTCCCCAGCTCCTGTTGCCCCTTCTCCTCTTCCTTATCATTGCTACCACCTGCACAGGGCCAGCAAGCAAGAAGGCCGTGGCATCTCCTCCTCCTCCTCCTCCTCCCCATCATGGTTGTCTGGACCAGAGTGAGAGGCAGTGAACAAGCTGGTCGCCATGGCGAAGAGGAGGCTCAGGTCCAGGGAGACCTTGTCAGGGGGGCCCTGCTGGGGTGTGGTCCTCAGCAGGAGCCCCACCATGCCTGCTCTTGATGCTGGCCCTGGCTGCTGAAAATGAACCCGCGCGAACCCTCCTGCCTTCTCCTCTGCCCCCACAGCTCAGCTGCCAGCAGTATTACAGCACTGTCAACGCCACAGTGCCGGCGCTGCTTCCGGGAGGTTGCGTGGAGAACCCCAAGTACTACAGCTACATTGCCGTGCTGGCACTCATCGCAGCCGTAATGCTGGTGCAAGTCAGCCACATGGTCAAGCTCACCCTGATGGTGATGATCACTGGGGCTGTGGGTGTCGTCAACGTCCTTGCCTGGCAACGCATCTTCGAGAAGTATGACGAGGAGCGATTCCGAGAGAGCATGTGAGAGCCTGGGGGGCCGGGGGGGGCACGGGGGAATGGGCAGGGGGGGTTGGCAACGGAAGGCCTGCGGGGAAGACCACCCCCTGGGATAGGGGGCTGTGGCAGAAGCAACCACCATGAGCGGGGATTCCTGGTGCCTTTACAGCCGATAAGCCATGAAGGGCTTGATTGGGTTGCAGTACTGCCCATGTGAATTAACTGACAAATTGGGTTTATTTACGTAGAACCCCAATCGTGTGTGGCACTTTGCAGAGTAACATGGAGAGGGCATTTTCCTGCCCCGAGGAGCTTACAATCTAAAATTCAAGACCAGGGAAGGCTACAGGGGAAGGGAGGAAGCAAGGATAAGCAGGGGAGGAAAATGGGTTCCATTTGGCTACTCTCGGATCGCAGAGGAGGAGTCTGGGGGTGTGCCAAACCCTATTATTATTATTATTATTATTACTATTATTATTATTGCTACTGCTACTGCTACATTTCTGTACCACACCTGAGCCCAAGCTCTTTGGGGTTTACAGAAATTGAAACATTAAAATACAATATGCACAGTTTAAAAGCCATTTACTTAAAAAGCACGTAGACCATATACACAAACAACATATAACTAAAAACAATGTTGAGCAGTCAGTCATAACTACGCCTGCGCAGAAGGAGAGCCTTAGAAGAAGAATGGGAGCGAGGTGGCATCGTACAGGTGTTCTGGGGTGCAGCTGCGTGCGTTGGGAGGAGCAGGGGCCTTCAAATGGCTGAGGGTGGCAGAGCTGGAAGAGCGACGGTGATGGGAAGGGATATGTGGCATTCCAGATATACACCTGTGAGTGCCCAGCAAGAACCAGGTTGGTTCTGATTGATGTCCAGTCGTTCAGAAGGCACCTGGCCAAGGGCATCGCACCAAGTTTTGCTGCTCCTTGAGTTAGGGAAGACAAGCTTCTGCGGGTGAGGCGGAAGGGACAACCTCAGCCACTTTCAACACAGCACAAACTTGAGTTTGAAACTCTCCTGAATTCCCCGGGCTGCTGTTTAAAAAATACACAAAAGCCTGCCCCCTTCTGGTTGAGTAGAGTCAGAATTAACCTACATATTCAGTGAAACCACATGGTAGAGAATCTTTCTTGGACTGTACCACTTCAGGTGTGGTATTGCATTTTTGAACTAGACATAACCAAAGAAATACATCGCCCTGCATGTAGGAAACTAGCATATTGGGGGCTAGATTAGGCTTTTTCTCCCTGAGTTTTCTATATAAAGAGGTTTTTTTTTTTTTTTACATGGGAAAGTATTCACAAAGTGATCCATCCACCTGCAGAGTAAAGTGGCAGAGCTCGGGGAGGACTTGACCATGCGACTCTGCTGAAGGTGTCGTGCATCTCTCAGTAACAGGCGTCCCTGGGCTATGGGTCTCATTCATTTTGCACTTCCCTGCAGGCACTTGCTGGTTCCGTCCAAGTACTCCATGACAGTGATGATCTTGGTGATGATGCTCAGTTTCTACTATTTCTCGCGCCACGTGAGTAGCCTGTGAGATCTCCTAGCTTGGGTGGCTGTTGACTTGGAGCTCTCCAGAATCTGCCACAAAAACCATAGGTCAGGTGTCTGCAACCTGGTGCCCTCCTGATGTTGTAGACTCCAACTTCCATCAGCCCCAGCCAGCAAGGCCAATGGCCAGGAATCCTGGAAGTTGTAGTCCAAAACATCTGGAGGGCACCAAATTGGGGAAGGCTGCCAGAGGTTGTTTCTGTCTCAGGGGAGCTGTCTGCCTCTGTTTTCTGAGCAACACCTTGGCCATCTGAGCACACAACCTGAGGCTTCCCCTGGTCAGGTGTCTCTACTGGCTGGAAGTCTTTGATTTAGAAGTCTCAGATCCTTCTGAGCAAATTAGAGGGGGGAATCCAACCTGCTGTGAACGGCCCAGAGAGCTTTGCCTATGGGGCAGTATAGGAATGTAATGAATGAATGAGGGAGGGAGTGAACAGCACAAGATGTCCTTGCTCTCAGAATCTGAGAATTCAGATCCCTTTTGAAACCTGACAACCAGTTTTGGAATCCAGGACAACTGGCGCATGACACCAACATAAGAAGTGTTGTGGCTCTTACTCGGGACATGTGACTCTATACCCATCTGTAGATTACTTCTCTTAGTTCAATGTATAACCCCTTTCAGAACATGGATGATGGGGGTTGGGGGTGGGATTTTGCTCAAACATGCATGTGGAACCATTTCCCACTGTGACCCTGGCTCTTGTTCTCCCAGAGGACAGGCTGCTGTCTGTCTGGTAGAGCTGCTGCAGAAACTTCATAGATTCATAGAATAGTAGGGTTGGAAGGGGCTTACAAGACCATCACGTCCAACCCCCTGCTCAATGCAGGAATCCAAGTCACAACATCCCTGACAGATGGCTGTCCAGCCTCGTCTTGAACGCCTCCAGTGTGGGAGAGCCCACCACCTCCCCAGGTAATTGGTTCCATTGTCGTATTGCTCTTACAGTCAGGAAGTTTTTCCTGATGTTCAGCCAGAATCTGGCTTCCTGGAACTTGAGCCCATTATTCCATGTCCTGCACTCTGGGATGATCGAGAAGAGATCCTGGCCTTCCTCTCTGGGACAACCTTTCAAGTACTTGAAGAGCACTATCATATCTCCCCTCAATCTTCTCTTAAGGCTAAACAGGCCCAGTTCTTTCAGTCTCTCCTCATAGGGCTTTGTTTCCAGTCCAGTTCCCTGATCATCTTTCTTGCCCTCCTCTGAACGCTCTCATTTGTCTACATCCTTCTTAAAGTGTGGTGCTCAGAACTGGACACAGTACTCAAGATGAGGCCCCACCAGTGCTGAGTAGAGTGGAACTAGTAGTTCCCGGGATTTGGAAGCTATGCTTCTATTAATGTAGCCCAAAAGAGCATTTCCCTTTTTTGCAGCCACATCCCATTGTTGGCTCATATTCACCTTGTGATCTACAACAATTCCAAGATCTTTCTTGCTTGTAGTATTGTTGAGCCAAGTATCCCCCATCTTGTGACTGTGCATTTGGTTTCTTTTTCCTAGGTGCAGAACTTGGCATTTATCCCTATTAAATTTCCTTCTGTTGTTTTCTGCTCAGCGCTCCAGCCTATCAAGATCACTTTGAATCCTGTTTCTCTCTTCCAGGGTTTTAGCTATCCCACCCAATTTTGTGTCATCTGCAAATCTGATCAGCATTCCCTGCACTTCCTCATCCAAGTCATTACTAAAAATGTTGAAGAGCACTGGGCCCAGGACTGAGCCCTGCGGTACCCCGCTCGTTACTTCTTCCCAGTTTGAGACGATCCCATTGATAAGCACTCCTGGAGTCTCATTCTGTAGCCAACTGTGGATCCACCGGATCGTTGTTTCATCTAGCCCACTTTGAGCTAGTTTGCTCATCAGGATATCATGGGGCACTTAGTTGAAAGCTTTGCTGAAGTCGAGGTATATTATGTCCACAGCATTCCCATGGTCCACAAAGGAGGTTACTTGATCAAAAAATGAGATCCGATTAATCTGGCAGGATTTGTTCTTGACAAAACCACATTGGCTTTGAGTAATCACTGCATTGTTTTCAAGGTGCTTCCAGATGGATTGCTTTATCATCTGCTCCAGAATTTTCCCAGGGATTGATGTCAGACTGACTGGTCTGTAGTTCCCAGGTTCCTCCTTCTTGCCCATTTTGAAGATAGGGACCACATTAGCCCTCCTCCAGTCATCTGGCACTTCCCCCGTCCACCATGATTTCTCAAAGAGAATAGACAGCAGTTCTGAGAGTTCTTCTGCCAGTTCCTTCATTACTCTAGAATGCAGCTCATCTGGCCCTGGAGATCTGAACTCATTCCAAGTAATGAGGTGTTCCTTGACCATATGCCTATCGATCTCAAGCTGCAATCCTGCCCCTTCAGCCTGCACTTCGCCTTTGCCAGGGGGGTCAGAAACCCTCTTTTGGGAGAAGACTGAGCCAAAGTAGGGATTGAGCACCTCTGCCTTTTCTTTGTCATCTGCTATCATTTTGCCATCCTGATTTAATAGCTGAACCACCATTTCTTTCCTCTGCCTTTTACTATGCACGTAGCTGACACTTGCATGTTTTCTAACTACGAAGCAGAAAAGTTTCAGTGACTGGATGATTTAGTCATAACAAAATGGCAATTTAATAGTTAATGGTTTAACAGAGATGGGAGGGTGAGAGGTGCTAAGAGTGGTTGTTTCTCCCGGTGTTTGTGCAGCTTCTTAGGGAAGCAGCCAAAATAAATCGTCCACTCAGCAGCTTCCATCCTCCTCCCTTTTGCTGGACTGCTCTCTGGTTGGAGAGATGCCACTTCCTCCCAGCAAGAACCGAGATGCCACTTCCTCCCAGCAAGAACCCTGTTTCCCGCCTCCCAGCTGAGCAGAGCAGAGCAGAGCAAGCTGCTCCAGCTGGTCCAGGGACTACAGAAGCAGGCAAGCTCCCAGAGAGCGAGTGAACAGAGCGAGCGAACAGGGGGAGCAAACAGGAGTTGGCCAGGGGAGTTGCAGTGGTTGAAGAGACAAAGGAGACAAAGGAGACAAAGGAGACAGAGGCTAAGAGGTAAGTGGGTTGCAGGAAGCCCAGGGCGCTGCCCTTTATCCTTCTGACTGGCTGTGAGCTCACCAGGAGCTTCTGAGAGCTCCAACTGAATTGGAGGGGTGTGGCCTGAGTACTCCCAGCAGCTGAGTGGGCGGGAAGCTTCAGTCTGTTTCCCGCCTCCCAGCTGAGCAGAGCAGAGCAGAGCAAGCTGCTCCAGCTGGTCCAGGGACTACAGAAGCAGGCAAGCTCCCAGAGAGCGAGCGAACAGGGGGAGCAAACAGGAGTTGGCCAGGGGAGTTCGGCAGGGGAGGTCAAGGGGGAGGCCCCTAACATTTTTTTTTTTATTTTATTTTATTTTATTTTTTTTTACTAACTTTTTTTCATTTATTTGTCTTGTAACACACACTTCCACACCAGTGGGACTCTGCTTTTAACCTCTACTGAGTAGAGGAGCAGGCACAGGCTAGTCTAGAACAATCACAAAGCTAGACACAAAAAGGGAAAAGAGGCTATGGAAGGACAAGACTCTCCAGTGGTGGTGACCTGCAAGGTGTGTGCAATGTTTGTTTTCTTGCCTGAGAACAACATGGCCTACACCTGCAACAAGTGCAAGTTGATCACGCTGCTGGAGGAAAAAGTAAGTGGACTGGAGCGGCGACTGTCAACCCTCCGGGGAATAAGAGAACACGAAGAGTTCTTGGACAGAATGGGGGAACTACAGCAGCAAAGGGCAGACCACAAGCTTGAAGAGCAACAGCAAGATGAGGCAGTGGGAAATGCTGAGGTGAAGAAAAATGGAGTAGAGGATACTCCTTGGAAAACGGTGACAGTTAGGAGAAGAAGAACTAGACGCCACTCTGCACCAGTGGAAGCGGTGGAGCTGTGGAACCGATTCCAGGTACTTGCAGATGAGACTGGAGGACAGCCTGCAGAGGAAGAATCACAGGGGAACCTGCATGAGAGTGAGCAAGAGGCTAAAGGTCAGTCAAACAGAGGCGATGAAACCCAGGCCTACAAGAAGAAGAAGAGAAGAGTGGTAGTAGTGGGAGACTCCTTGCTGCGTGGGATCGAGACCCAAGTATGTCGCGAAGACCCGTGGACTCGCCAGGTATGTTGTCTCCCGGGAGGACAGATTAGAGACGTGACTGAAAGGTTGCCTGCACTCATAAAGCCCACTGACAGGTATCCCTTTCTTCTCATCCATGTGGGAACAAATGATACCGCCAAGCGGAGCTACGAAGAGATCACGTCAGACTTTGAAGCTTTGGGAAGGAAACTCAAGAACTTTGGGGCCCAGATAGTTTTCTCATCCATCCTTCCAGTAGTTAGAAGAGGGACAGAAAGGGAACGAAAAATACTCCGGGTGAATGACTGGCTACGAAGGTGGTGCCGACGAGAGAGATTTGGATTCTGGGACCACGGGCTATACTTCCTGGAAGATGGGCTGTTGGCTAGGGATGGGTTGCACCTCACAAAGGCTGGGAAGAATGTGTTTGGCCACAGCATGAAGAACTTCATCAGGAGGGCTTTAAACTGAATCCTACGGGGAAGGGAGATGTAATGTTGGGGGTAACAATGGACGTAGGCGCACGCACTGCAATGGAGAGAACAGCTCTGATAGCGTCCAATAATAGTCTTCAGACACAGGTAGGAAGAAAGCCAGACTATGAAGCACATGGTCTTCGATGTCTATATACTAATGCCCAGAGTATGGGAAACAAACAGAACGAACTTGAACTCTTAATACAGGAGGGAAATTATGACTTGATAGGTATAACTGAGACTTGGTGGGATGACTCTCATGACTGGAATACAGCAGTTGAAGGATATAACTTGTTCAAAAAGAACAGGAGGAACAGAAAGGGAGGCGGGGTTGCACTGTATGTGAAAAATACATATCTCTGCACAGAAATACAGGAGAAGGAGCTTGGTAGCCCCATCGAGAGCATCTGGGTTGAAATAAATGGAGCAAAGAATAAAAGGAACCTGGTGGTCGGAGTCTACTACCGGCCACCCAATCAAGGAGAAGACAAGGATGAAACTTTTGAAAAGCAAATAGCCAATGTTTTAAGGAAGCATGATGTAGTAGTAATGGGGGACTTCAATTTCCCCGATATTTGTTGGGAGACAAATTCTGCAAAACATGGCCCCTCCAGGAAATTCCTGACTTGTGTGGCGGATAACTTCCTCCTACAGAAAGTAGAGGAAGGAACTAGAGGATCGGCTATCCTTGACTTGATCCTAACCAACAGAGATGACTTAGTGGATAAAGTAGCAGTTACAGGAACTCTGGGGGAAAGCGACCATGTTGTACTTGAGTTTTTGGTTCTAAGGGAAGCAAAAGCCGAGTGTACTCAAACGCGTACCCTGGATTTTAGGAAAGCTGATTTTAATAAACTCAGAACAATGATCAGTAAGGTCCCATGGCAAGCAATGCTAGCGAGAAAAGGAGTCCAAGATGGGTGGGAACTTTTAAAAAAGGAAATTCTCAATGCACAATCACAAACAATTCCAACAAGAAGAAAAGGTGGAAGACAACAGAAGAAGCCAATGTGGCTTCACAAAAAGCTTAGGGATGACCTGAAAACAAAAAAGGACACATATAGGAAGTGGAAAGAAGGCCAAGTAACAAAGGAAGAGTACAGGCAGGTAGCACAGAATTGCAGGGATGGCGTCAGGAAGGCTAAAGCGGAGAACGAGGTGAGGTTAGCGAGGGATGCTAAAAACAACAAAAAGGCTTTCTTCAGCTACGTGCATAGTAAAAGGCAGAGGAAAGAAATGGTTGTTCAGCTATTAAATAAGGATGGCAAAATGATAACAGAGGACAAAGAAAAGGCAGAGGTGCTCAATTCCTACTTTGGCTCAGTCTTCTCCCAAAAGAGGGTCTATGACCCCCCTGGCAAAGGCGAAGTACAGGCTGAAGGGGCAGGATTGCAGCTTGAGATCGACAGGCATATGGTCAAGGAACACCTCATTACTTTGAATGAGTTCAAATCTCCAGGGCCAGATGAACTGCATCCTAGAGTCATAAAGGAACTGGCAGAAGAACTCTCAGAACCGCTGTCTATTCTCTTTGAGAAATCATGGAGGACAGGGGAAGTGCCAGATGACTGGAGGAGGGCTAACGTTGTCCCTATCTTCAAAAAGGGTAAAAAGGAGGAACCTGGGAACTACAGACCAGTCAGTCTGACATCAATCCCTGGGAAAATTCTGGAGCAGATCATAAAGCAATCCATCTGGAAGCACCTTGACAACAATGCCGTGATTACTCGAAGCCAACATGGATTTGTCAAAAACAAGTCCTGCCAGACAAATCTGATCTCATTTTTTGATCAAGTCACCTCCCTTGTAGACCGTGGGAATGCTGTAGACATCATATACCTCGACTTCAGCAAAGCTTTCGACAAAGTGCCCCATGATATCCTGATGAGCAAACTAGCTCGAAGTGGGCTAGATGAAACAACGATCCGGTGGATCCACAGTTGGCTACAGAATCGGACTCAAAGAGTGCTTATCAATGGGACCTTCTCAAGCTGGGGAGAGGTAACGAGTGGGGTACCGCAGGGCTCAGTCCTGGGCCCAGTGCTCTTCAACATTTTTATTAATGACTTGGAGGAGAAGGTGCAGGGAATGCTGATCAAATTTGCAGATGACACAAAATTGGGAGGGATAGCTAATACTTTGGAAGACAGAAACAAAATTCAAAGTGATCTGGATAGACTGGAGTGCTGGGCAGAAAACAACAGAATGGCATTTAATAGGGACAAATGCCAAGTTCTGCACCTAGGAAAAAGAAACCAAATGCACAGTTACAAGATGGGGGATACGTGGCTGAACCACACTACGAGCGAGAAGGATCTTGGAATTGTCGTCGATCACAAGCTGAATATGAGCCAACAGTGTGATGTGGCTGCAAAAAAGGCAAATGCTATTTTGGGCTGCATTCATAGAAGCATCGCTTCCAAATCCCGGGAAGTACTAGTTCCCCTCTACTCAGCACTGGTTAGGCCTCATCTGGAGTACTGTGTCCAGTTCTGGGCACCACACTTTAAGAAGGATGCAGACAAGCTGGAGAGGGTTCAAAGGAGGGCAACAAAGATGATCAGGGGACTGGAAACAAAGCCCTATGAAGAGAGACTGAAAGAACTGGGCATGTTTAGCCTTGAGAAGAGAAGACTGAGGGGAGATATGATAGCACTCTTCAAGTACTTGAAAGGTTGTCACAGAGAAGAAGGCCAGGATCTCTTCTTGATCATCCCAGAGTGCAGGACACGGAATAATGGGCTCAAGTTACAGGAAGCCAGATTCCGACTGAACATCAGGAAAAACTTCCCGAGTGTCAGAGCAATACGGCAATGGAACCAATTACCTGGGGAGGTGGTGGGCTCTCCCACACTGGAGGCCTTCAAGACGAGGCTGGACAGCCATTTGTCAGGGATGCTCTGACTTGGATTCCTGCATTGAGCAGGGGGTTGGACTCGATGGCCTTGTAGGCCCCTTCCAACCCTACTATTCTATGATTCTATGATTCTATGAAGGGGAGGGTGGCTGTGCATTTCATGGCTGTGGAATGCAGTGGTTTTTCACTAGTCCCAAACTGTTGAGAAATGACGGATTTATTTATTTACAACATTTATACTGCTCCACATCTAATCAGATTCCGGAGCAGTGAACAACAACAGATAGAATAAAACACCATATTAAAAAGAGTTATTTTAAAAAACAGAATACCAGTAAAAACAGTGGTTGGTCAGTCAAGGAAGGCTTTCTGAAATAAAGATGTTTTCAGGAGGTGCTGGAAACAACACAGTGTTGGCACCCGTCTGATTTCCAGAGGCAGGGAGTTGCACAGTATGGGAGCCACCACACTGAAGGCTCTGCTCCGGGTGGACTCCAATTGGGCCATAGGCCCACGTGAAACCACCAGGAGCATGACCTCACTGACTGGGTGGGTTGGGAAGGAAGAAGGCGCTCTCTCAGGTGTCCTGGTCCCAAGTTGTTTAGGGCTTTGTACACTGGTACTAGAACCGTAAACCTGGCCCAGTAGCGAATAGGCAGCCAGTACAGTTCCCTCAGCAAAGGAGTTACATGATGGAAAGGGGCAGCTCCCGACAACATCCACACTGCTGCGTTCTGCACAGCAGCCTTAAGGGCAGCCCCACATAGAACACACTGCAGTAAAGCAGTCTTGAGGTTATGTAAAGTTTTGGAGTTGGGTTAACATTGCTATGAGGGGAAAAGGGCGTGGCATGGTTGCTTTTCTCAATTCTATTGAAAAGAAAACTCTGGTTAAAGAAATAGGCAAATGAACATAACCCTGAGGGGGTGGGGAGGGGGGCTGTTAAAATGGTATTGAAATGGAAGGCAAATCAGTGGAGGAGCCATAGCTCAGAAGCAGAGTATGTGGTTTGCATGCAAAAGGTCCAAGGTTTGATTCCTACCATGTTCAGTGAATTTAAGGTAGCTGACCTGAGACCTTCAAGAACTCTAGAGCAGCCTTCCCCAACCTGGCACCCTCCCGATGTGTGGGACTACAGCTCCCACCATCCCTATGCTGGCTGGGGGATTATGGGAGTTGTAGTCCCACACATCAGGGCCAGGTTCGGGAAGCCTGCTCTAGACCATTCCTGGCTGGCAAGACCAAGGATATGATTTGGTATATGGCACCTTCATGTGTTCAAATGGGGTGGGGGCTGTGCCGTTGCCATGCTGTGCTCCACGTGGATTTAAGCCCTTCCTGGGAAGGCCCTGGGCTTCTTCACACGGAGCTTTTATCCTGCTATTGAGATTGCTCACTCACGGAAGTTTGCGGGTCATTTTCATGATGTCATCGACCTCCAGGGCACATCCAGAGGCATTTCCTGCTTATACCATGTTAAATAGATCCGGAAATAATGAAGTCTTAAAATACGTTGGATTGTTGCGCTATTAAAATAGCCACTAGATGGCGGTGTTTCATTGATTCCTATGGAACCTTGAAATTAAAAAATTTTTCTGTTGTGGCACCCCGGCTCTGGAATGAGCTCCCTAGTGAGGTTTGCCTGGCGCCTACATTGTACTCCTTTCGGCGCCAGGTGAAGACCTTTTTATTTTCCCAGGCATTTTAGCTTTCTAAATTTTTATCTTTGCTGTTTTAAATCTGTATTTTAAACTCCTGTACTGCTGCTAGGTTTTATTGTGGTTGTATTGTTATATTGTGGTTTTAATGTTCTATATATTTTAAATTGTTTTATTGTGTGTTGTTTGGTTTTAGTTTTTGTGAACCGCCCAGAGAGCTCTGGCTATTGGGCGGTATAGAAATGAAATAAATAAATAAATTAATTAAAAGCTTCCCCTCCCAGTAGCCACTCGGTCACCGTCTGGGAGCCCGCGGTAAACGTGGAAAGGCTCCACGACGGGAGGACTGCAGGTTTTTTCTTTGATGTAAAGGCAGCCCCTGTAATCCTGGATCTCCCTCGCGGGGCAGGTGGAGAAGCTGGCCCGGACTTTGTTCCTGTGGAAGATCGATGTTCATGACCAGAAGGAGCGAGTGTATGAGATGCGGCGCTGGAACGAGGCCCTGGTCACCAACATGCTGCCGGAGCATGTGGCTCGGCACTTCCTCGGCTCCAAGAAACGAGACGAGGTGAGCGTTGGCGGGCGAAGACCAGGCTGCCAAAACGGGCCGCCAGGCTGGAATTGTTTGCTCAGGGCCGGGGCGCGCAGCCGCCTGTAGGCCGAATTCTGTTTCGGAGAAGCCACTGGGGGCAGCATTCAGGCGGTGGGTGGGGCCCAAGGCAAAGCAAAAGGGGGCACACAAGAATAATTAAAAATATCAGCATATCTTAGCTTGAAGCTCTCACTGCCAGTAACTCAGCCTTAGGAGAGGCATTCCAGCCTTTTAGGGTGCGATCCTATTACGATAGGTGGCTGCCTCCAAATTTGGAGGCAACTGCGTACCTGCCTTTGTGGCTAGACAGCCAGTTTTGGCTGTGCAGCCACAGGACTTCGGAGCGGGGTGGGGGGAGGCCGGATGATGCATAGGGAGCGTCATACCAGCACTTCTGCACTCCTCGCCCCTGGGAGCGCCCCCTTTTGCCCCACTCCGCACTGCTCATCCGAGTGTGGAGCCCAGGAACGAATCATGCCGCCTACAAGGCGGCGGGGCTGGGGAGGCAGTTTTCCGGGAACCAACCTCTGAGCGCGGGGTCTGAGGTCAGTTCCCAGAAACCAAACAACCCTACGGCCGTCTAGCCGCTATCCAGTGGCCATAGGATCACACCCTTAGAATGGGAGGAAAACTGCACAAAAGTTGGAAAAACATCAAATGATTGGTGGTTGGAGGGAAAGGGGTGTGGACGCAATTAATGTTTATATGTTTTGCTGTGTTAAATAGAACTCAGGTGATCTGGGGTTAACTGTTTGGTAGAGAGTGAGTGAAAGGTGGAAGCGGAGCGTGCGTGCGTGCGTGTGCGAGAGAGAGAGAGAGAGAGAGAGAGAGAGAGAGAGAGAGAGAGAGAGAGAGAAGAGGCTGAGCATACTAAAGGCAGGAGCAGAGACTTAGTTGGTTAGACAGGGGTGGAGAGAGGGGAGGGAGGGCCTTAAGGGTTGATGAAGCTATGCGTAGATCGTGTGGTTGTGGGAATAGGAGTGAGAAGGGGTGGAGCAGGCAGGGTAAGGCTGGGAACTGAGTTAATTAATTATAAGATATAACGTCTGTTGTATTAAACAAACTTTAATTTGTTTTAAAATTATAAAATCCCACATCTTGTTCATCTTTCTGCACCACCAGATGTGTTCCTGTTTCCTGGGTCCTTCTCCTGGTTGGGTAAAGGGAACCCATTAGGCATACTGGGCGTCTCTTTTACCTGGTGAATTTAGGGGCTGAAGCTTGTGGGACAGTGAGATCAGCTGTCCCAAAGCGCAGGCGATGGACCTGAGGGAGGGTGATGTCACAAGGTTGGGAACCCCGGGGGGCCAGATTTGGCCCCTGCACTTTTGAGGTTCTGCTCCCCTGGCTCAGGGGATAATTGTTGCACAAGAGTCCAGTGGCACCTCCCTGCACAGGCTCTGAATGCCTCTGAGTAACAGATGCTGGGCAGAAACAATAGCAGGCAGCCGTCTGTTGAGGAGCAGGTCTTAGTGCAGCGGAGAGCACAGACCGAAGGTCTCCGTTTCAGTCCCTGGCATCTTCAGTCTGAAGGATCCAGTAGGTGATGGAAAGGCCTCTCTGGCTGCCTGGGAGCCTGCAGGGCTATGCTGGTCACAGGAGATCAAGCGTCCCCAACCTGGTGCCCTCCATATGTTTTGGATGACAAAACCCAGCATTCCTGACCATTTGCAAGACCGTGGGACTGATGGGAGCTGACGTCGAGTACCTCTGGAAACCCCTTCATAGATCACTGCCTTGTTGTGGCAAAGGGGCTTGCGTAACTCACTGAAGCCATAAGCTATGCCATGCAGGGCCACCCAAGGCGGACAGGTCATGGTGGAGAGTTCTGATAAAATGTGGTCCTCTGGAGAAGGAAATGGCAACCCACCCCAGTATTCCTGCCAAGAAAACCCCATGGAATGTATCACAAGGCTAAAGATATGACGCTGGAAGATGAGCCCCTCAGGTCAGAAGGTGTCCAATATACTACTGGGGAAGAGCAGAGGGAATTTCCAAGTAGCGCCAGAAAGAGTGAAGTGGCTGGGACAAAGCCGAAAGGACACTCAGCTGTGGATATGTCTGGTGGTGAAAAGAAAATCCGATGCTCTAAAGAACAATATTGTGTAGGAATCTGGAATGTAAGATCAATGAATCAAGGTAAGTTGGAGGTGGTCAAACATGAGATGGCAAGACTGAACATCGACATCTTGGGAATCAGCAAACTAAAATGGAGAGGCATGGGCGAATTTAATTCAGGTGACCATCATATCTACTACTGTGGGCAAGAATCCCTTAGAAGAAATGGAGTAGCACTCATAGTCAACAAAAGGGTGGGAAAAGCAGTTGTTGTTGTTCAGTCGTGTCCGACTCTTCGTGACCCCATGGACCATAGCACGCCAGGCCTTCCTGTCCTGCGCTCTCTCCCAGAGCGTGCTCAAGTTCATATTCATTGCATCGGTGATGCTATCTAGCCATCTCATCCTCTGCTGTCCCCTTCTCCTTTTGCCTTCAGTCTTTCCCAGCATCAGGGTCTTTTCTAGAGAGTTTTCTCTTCGCATTAGGTGGCCAAAATATTTGAGCTTCAGCTTCAGTATCTGTCCTTCCAATGAGCACTCAGGGTTGATTTCCTTTAGGATGGACTGATTTGACCTCCTTGCAGTCCAGGGGACTCGTAAGAGTCTTCTCCAGCACCACAGTTGGAAAGCATCAATTCTTCGGCGCTCAGCCTTCCTTATAGTCCAGCTCTCACAGCCATACATTACTACTGGGAAAACCATAGCTTTGATTATGTGGAACTTTGTCGGCAAGGTGATGTCTCTGCTTCTTACTATGCTGTCTAGGTTTGCCATAGCTTTCCTCCCAAGGAGCAAGCGTCTTTTAATTTCATGGCTACAGTCACGGTCTGCAGTGATCTTGGAGCCCAAGAAAGTAAAATCTGTCACTGCTTCCATTTCTTCCCCTTCTATATGCCAGGAAGTGATGGGGCCAGATGCCATGATCTTCAATTTTTTAGTGTTGAGTTTCAAACCAGCTTTTGCACTCTCCACTTTCACCCTCAACAAGAGGCTCTTTACATCCTCTTCGCTTTCTGCCATTAGGGTGGTATCGTCTGCATATCGGAGGTTGTTGATAATTCTCCCGGCAATCTTAATTCCGACCTGTGATTCATCCAACCCGGCGTTTCTCATGATGTATTCTGCATAGAAGTTAAATAAGCAGGGTGACAATATGCAGCATTGTCGTACTCCTTTCCCAATTTTGAACCAATCGGTTGTTCCATGTCTGGTTCTTACTGTTGCTTCTTGACCCTCGTACAGGTTTCTCAGGAGACAAGTAAGGTGGCCTGGTACTCCCATCACTTTCAGAATTTGCCACAGTTTGTTGTGATCCACACAATCAAAGGCTTTAGCGTAGTCGATGAAACAGAAATAGATGTTTTTCTGGAATTCTCTTGCTTTCTCCATGATCCAGTGAATTTTGGCGATTTGATCTCTAGTTCCTCTGCCTCTTCAGAATCCAGCTTGTACTTCCGGTAGTTCTTGGTTCACATATTGCTGAAGCCTAGCTTGTAGGATTTTGAGCATAACCTTGCTGGCGTGTGAAATGAGCGCAACTGTACGGTCATACCTGATTTAGGTCATACCTGTATGGTTTAGTGGTTTTCCCTACGTTCTTCAATTTAAATGATGGTCACCTGAATTTAATTCAGGTGACCATCATATCTACTACTGTGGGCAAGAATCCCTTAGAAGAAATGGAGTAGCACTCATAGCCAACAAAAGGGTGGGAAAAGCAGTACTGGGGTACAATCTTAAAAACGATAGAATGATCTCAGTACGAATCCAAGGCAAACCATTCAACATCACAGTAATTCAAGTCTATGCCCCAACCACTGAGGCCAAAGAAGCTGAGGTTGATCGGTTCTATGAAAACCTACAACACCTTCTAGAAGTAACACCAAAAAAAGATGTCCTCTTCATCACAGGGGATTGGGATGCCAAAGTAGGAAGTCAAGAAATCACCGGTATAACAGGCAGGCATGGCCTTGGTGTACAAAATGAAGCAGGACAAAGGCTAATAGAGTTTGGCCAAGAGAACACGCTGATCATAGCAAACACTCTTTTCCAACAGCACAAGACGCGACTCTACACATGGACATCACCAGATGGTCAATATCGAAATCAGATTGATTATGTCCTTTGCAGCCAAAGATGGAGAAGCTCTATACAGGCAGTAAAAACAAGACCTGACTGTGGCTCAGATCATGAGCTGCTTCTTGCAAAATTTCGGCTTAAATTGAAGAATGTAGGGAAAACCATTAAATCATTCAGGTATGACCTCAATCATATCCCTTATGAATATACAGTGGAGGTGAGGAATAGATTTCAGGGATTAGACCTGATAGACAGAGTGCCTGAGGAACGATGGACGGAGGTCCGTAACATTGTTCAGGAGGCAGCAACAAAATCCATCCCAAAGAAAAATAAATGCAAGAAAGCCAAGTGGCTGTCTGATGAGGCTTTACAAGTAGCTGAGGAAAGAAGGGAAGCGAAAAGTAAGGGAGAAAGGGGAAGATATATCCAACTGAATGCAGAGTTCCAGAGAATAGCAAGGAGAGACAAGAAGGCCTTCTTAAATGAACAATGCAAAGAAATCGAGGAAAACAACAGAATGGGAAAGACTAGAGATCTCAAATATTTTGGCCACCTAATGTGAAGAGAAAACTCACTGGGAAAGACCCTGATGCTGGAAATGATTGAAGGCAAAAGGAGAAGGGGACAGCAGAGGATGAAATGGCTGGATAGCATCACCGATGCAATGAATATGAACTTGAGCACACTCTGGGAGAGAGCAGAGGACAGGAAGGCCTGGCATGCTATGGTCTGTGGGGTCACGAAGAGTCGGACATGACTTAATGACTGAACAACCTCTGGAGAGCACCAGGTCGAGGCAAGCTGCAGGAGACGATTCTAGGCGAGGTGGGCGTCAGTCTGCCCTGGCATGAGGCCGTTTCCTGTGTTCCAGCTCCATCCCCTGCTTGTGGGCTTCCCTCAGGCCAGCCTTTCCTAACCTGGCGCCTTCCAGATGTGCTGGACTACAGTTCCTGCCACCCCAGCTGGGGGAAAGCTGCCGTAGGCATCTAGCTGGCAATGGTTGGAAGCAGCCTGCTCAGTTGGATCAGCCGGTGGCGTCCCTCAGCAGGGCTCTTCTGTTCTTAAGGAAAGGATTGCATATTTCACTCGTGCATCTGAATACCCGCTAAAAATCTAACCTCCAGCGAGCCGACACACAGAAGTCACTAGTGGTCAGATCTATGCCTGCATTTAAGGATGTGGATGTGACCATAACTGAGAATCTTGTGTTAGTGCTGCAAAAGGCAGGTTCTCAGTGGGTGTGTGAGCTGTTGTTCTCATCATCTGCCACCTCCACTAACTGCAACAACTGAGCTGGCATGTCAGAACCAGGGCACTGTCTGCCTTCCTTCATTTCTTCTCCTCTTCTTCCTTGCCCCTAACGTGCAGGAGCTGTACAGTCAGTCCTACGATGAGATAGGTGTCATGTTTGCCTCCCTCCCCAACTTTGCCGACTTCTACACGGAGGAGAGCATCAATAACGGGGGGATTGAGTGCCTGCGCTTCCTCAACGAGATCATCTCGGATTTCGATGCGGTGAGTCACCCCAGGCGAGCAGACAAAGCAGCCGCTTGCTAGTGGGCCCAAAGGCCGGGCCTGGCCGGGCCGACTTCTGGCTTGTGGGTTCCGCTTTGTTTTTTTACTAGAGCCCCAAGATCCACCCACTGGAGCCTGATGCAGAAAACAGGCATTTACAATTCAAGAATTCTGATCCCAAGAATTTGTTTTGACTAGCAGAACTAAACAGAGGACACAGTCGTTCCACACAAAAATCCACTTTTGTTTAGCCTCACCCCCACAAACTGTCTGTGTTTCAGCAGTGTAATTTAGGGGAGGTGAGAGTCATTTTTGTTGCTATCGTTTAAAAAATTGGGAGCCTGATATTCTTGCTGATCTCCTCCAAGTCACCCAGAGATCAAGCAATAGATGCTGGCTGACCATCTATCCACCTGACTGCCTTCTTCTCTGCTACCACAACTATCAGGTGGATCCACAGTTGGCTACAGGATTGGACTCCAAGAGTGTTTATCAATGGGATCTTCTCAAACTGGGGAGAGGTAACGAGTGGGGTACCGCAGGGCTCAGTCCGGGCCCAGTGCTCTTCAACATTTTTATTAATGACTTGGAGGAGGAGGTGCAGGGAATGCTGATCAAATTTGCAGATGACACAAAATTGGGTGGGATAGCTAATACCCTGGAATACAGAAACAGAATGCAAAGTGATCTTGATAGGCTGGAGCGCTGGGCAGAAAACAACAGAATTACATTTAATAGGGATAAATGCCAAGCTCTGCACCTAGGAGAAAGAAAGCAAATGCACAGTTACGAGATGGGCAATACTTGGCTCAACAATACTACAAGTGAGAAAGATCTTGGAATGTGGTAGATCACAAGCTGAATAGAGCCAACAATGTGATGTGGCTGCAAAAAAGGCAAATGCTCTTTTGGGCTGCATTAATAGAAGTATAGCTTCTGAATCACATCAAGCACTAGTTCCCCTCTACTCAGCACTGGTCAGGCCTCATCTGGAGTACTGTGTCCAGTTCTGGGCACTGCACTTTAAGAAGGATGCAGACAAGCTGGAGAGGCTTCAGAGGAGGGCAACAAGGATGATCAGGGGACTGGAAACAAAGCCCTATGAGGAGAGACTGAAAGAACTGGGCTGTTTAGCCTGGAGAAGACTGAGGGGAGATATGATAGCACTCTTCAATTCCTTGAAAGGTTGTCACAGAGAGGAAGGCCAGGATCTCTTCTTGATCATCCCAGAGTGCAGGACACGGAATAATGGGCTCAAGTGACAGGAAGCCAGATTCCGGCTGAACATCAGGAAAAACTTCCTGACTATTAGAGCAATATGACAATGGAACCATTGACCTAGGGAGGAGGTGGGCTCTCCCACACTGGAGGCATTCAAGATGAGGCTGGACAGCCACCTGTCAGGGATGCTTTGACTTGGGTTCCTGCATTGAGCAGGGGGTTGGACTCGATGGTCTTATAGGCCCCCTCCAACCCTACTCTTCTATGATTCTAGGATTCTACCACACCTCCTGTGCTCCACAGGAGACAGGCAGTCGGGGAGCTGGCTGTCAGCAGGGCTGTGATGATGACAAGATTGGCCAAGGCGGCCTTTGGGAAATAAGAAGGGGGCAGGGGTAGTATGAGCCAAGCTGCACCAGAACTGGGCTTCAGAACCTAACTTGCATACCAGCACTGCGCTGGAACACGTTAGGTAAATAAAGAGAGTCCCAGTAGTACAGCTGCATGTCTCGAAATACTAATTGCATGACTTGGAATACTAAGTGCACATCCTATAATAGAATCTTTAGCTTGTTTAATTGGCTTTAGAGCCAATTAAAATGTTCTTGGAATTGCCCATGATACAGTCTTCATGACTTCCACTACAGGAAGAATGGGAGGGATTACTTCTTTGGAAGTGCCTTGCTATCCAATTTGCTCCACATATGGAAAATCAGGGTCAAACCACACTCTGCACAGGAGATCTGTGATTAGCTTCCTGACATTTTCTTTTCCAAACGAAATGCAGCACGTAGCTGAGGGGCTGCGTTTTTTGATCAGAGCGGTGGGCTTACCTGTTCCTCCCCGCCCCTCCCCATATGCAAACGGCAGCTCTGCCAACTGCCCATGTAACATCACATCATGCTTGTTTGTTTATTTGCTGCGTTTATATGCAGCCTTTCTGCCAATGTGCTCAAGGTGGATTACAATCTAAGATATTTCTTAACATATTAAAAATTAAATTAAAAAGGTACAAAATATAAAATAATAAAACAGCAGAATTCCGTCAGGCCGCTGGTTTCTCTTCTTAAGCAGAGGGCCTTTCTTTGTGCCTGGCGGGGTGGGGAGGGTATGTATGCCCACTGCTCTTCCAGGCATGCATGATAGAGGGAGATTGTTGGCTGGCAAGAGCGTGAACTGGCCTTTGGGTGTCAACATTTCTGTCAGTCCCGTGGCATCCCCAACCAACTTCCTCAATGGGTTTGTTTGACCCCTATAATTATGGAGGTGGGGGTCCTTTGGCCCCCCTGCTTCTCACAGCTCCTGGATGATCCCCAGTTCCGGTGCATCACTAAGATCAAAACGATTGGCAGCACCTACATGGCAGCTTCTGGAGTGACCCCTGACGTCAACACCAATGGTTATAACAACACTGTGAAGGTAAGCAGAGGAACACTTCACGTCGTCTTAGGTGTCCAAGAATGCATGCCAGTGCATGTGCCAGTCGGGGCTCTCTGCAGTTCCTTCCTCTGTAGCTCAAGACTGGTTTTCCTCTCACTTCACAGCAAAATTGACGGCTGTGCTGGCTGACGAATCATGTGCCAGTTCAGCACTCTGTTTCACTCATCCCCCCATATTTTAGGTGGGCTGCCTGTGTTCTTTAATTAAGTTTAATTTTAATTTACACTTATTCCATTAAAAAAGGTATCCACTTATTCATTAATTTAAACTATTATAATTCATTAATTTATTCAGTCAACTTCCCCCTTTTCTTTTAAAAGCAGAATCAGCTTAAAACCATTGAACAAATGCTCTGTGGAGGAACCAGGTGGACGGCTCATGGCATCGCCCCTGGCTCGGCGAGTCAGCGGGTGCAAAGCTTGGCTCTGCCGCAAAACACGCAGAACCAGCTCCTTCTGCGTATAAACCGACGTAGAAGTTTTCACCTCCACGTCTGGGCGCACTTGTACAATGGCTCGACTTCTGAAATAATGTACACCCTGGGTTTGCTCAGCTCCACTCTCTTGAATGGCCTGTGCATTTGGTTACAGCACAGCTGTATGCAATAAAATCTACATTTCTGCGTTGCCCACCAGGAGTGTTGTGTTTTTGAAATAAGATATGGCCAGCCCATTCGAATTGATCGCTTCCTAGGAAATGGGCCCAGCTTTGCACAGGTTGGAATAGCCCTAAGTTTGATACACAAAAGGCCTTTGAGCAAACGTACGCAGCTGTCAGAGGTGGATACAGAGGTGTGCCCGCCCTGCCTTAAGTGTAGCCATGCCCACTGGCAACCCTGGGCCCAACCCCTACTCCCCTGAGGGAGGGGTCTGCCAACTCCATTCCCCTCAGGGTGGCCGGCCGGCCCACAGAAGGGGGGAGTGGGTAGCCATAAAACTGACCCTGAGACTGCACCTTGCTGACTTCCAACTGTACTGAGTGCAGTGCAAAGCTGTGTGCTGGTTAGGGAAGTCTGCCACTTTGTGACTGAAGACAGTACTGCAGGCTTCCACACATGGACACATTTAAATTAATTAAAATTATTTGATGTTTTAACAACCAAATAACTCAGAGGTGCACACCAATAGGGCCCCTGTAGTATGTGCACCAGGTTTCAGGCATCCAGGTTTCATGGTCTTGGTGCTATGGCACTGGCAGGCAGACAGACACACATTCTCTTTTATTATTAAACAGACACAAACACTTGACATTTGATGTCGTTTCTATCACAAGCAAAACATGGACACTTTCCCATCGTGATACATCGTGATGGGGTTTCTGGCCTCACTATATGGACGCTTGGGGATTGAAAGGCAGTCTTAGATGGACGGTGGGTGAACACAGACAGCCGTTTACCAAGTGGTCACTTTACTTAGAAGACCCAGCCAACTTTCTGTCTTGTTATGGAGTTCAGTGAGAGATCTGCTAGTCCCTGATTTTTTAAAAAGTGGGTCATTATAGAGGTTACATGCTGTTACAATAAGCAGAACTCATGTGTCCAGTACAAGGGTGCTTCCAGACAAGGCTTTTATCACACCATTGCCCAGGATTTTATGGGGGGGTCCAGATAATGTCGTCTTCCACTCATGACACTCCCATGTTTTGTCACCATTTCCATCTTTTTTCTTACCACAGAAAATCCATTAAGGGAAAGACGGAATAGCTGTACAGTGCCTTTCAATATGAAGTAGTAAGGGTGCCCTCCCATCTTGAAGCACCCTATCGCTGACTGCAACTTAACAAATACTGCAGCATATTAAATCCTTCTGTAGCAACTAGACTGGATTGATTGATTTCATTTCTATACCGCACAAGAGCCAAAGCTCTCTGGGCGGTTCACAAAAATTAAAAACTACACATTAAACAATGTAAAACATGAACGCTTAAAACCACAGTATAAAAGTACAACCAGAATAAAAACTAGCAGCAATGCCGAGATTTAAGATACAGATTTAAAACAGGAGAGCTAAAAGACAAGGATGCTAAAATGCTGGGAAAATGAAAAGGTCTTCACCTCACATTGAAAGGAGCACAGCATAGGTTAAAAAGGGACTGACATGTGTTCCTCTAGGACAAGTGACAGAGCTTTGAAAAAGAGCCATTGACTATTCTGATATAGTTTACAGAAGAAGTCCTGAGTAACTCATTCCATTTGTTCAAAGGTCTAAAAGGAAAGAGGGGTGGGGAAACTCTGCATCCCAGTCTCAGAATTAGGAAGTGGGCTTTAAAACTGTCCATAGAGTTAATGAATTATGGTATTTAATTGCATGTACTTTGGGAGCTCTGGACCATGGACCTGTGCAAAGTAGGTCATACTAGTAAAGGCATGTGTGGATTTACTGCCCAGCATTGGGGAACTGTGAATTGGGCTGGGAGTGGAAATGTCTCCCCTCCTGGGAGTTAAGCTTTTCTGCTTTCTGTCTTTCGCTCTCCGCAGAAGGAAGATCTTTCAGAAAAGGAGCGCTGGCAACACTTGGCGGATCTTGCTGACTTTGCCTTAGCCATGAAAGAGACACTGATGAACATTAACTACCAGTCCTTCAATAACTTCATGCTGCGAATAGGCAAGTGGGCTGCTGTCTCTCTGTGTGCGTTCCAAACACGGACACTGGAACCTGAATCAATCCTGGGCTCAGAGCGCCTCTGAACAGTAATTAGGGAGAGGACATTGGAAGCTTTTGCATGGGGTAGAGATGTATTTTTCTCCCTTTTAAAAGTAGAACTTGGGGTCTCCCAATGACCTTGATTTGGAACCAGAGTCAGGACAAACAAAAGGAGGTCCTTCCAGTGGAGGCTGGTGGCGCCGATGTCAGTGGGGCAGTGAATTTTCTCCGGGTTTCACTCAGAGCCAGCCAGACCCTCAAAGGAGCTATCCAAGGGGTGATTCACCGCTCCACTGACATCGGAGCCACCAGCCTCCACTGGGTCCTTCTTCTCACAATCCATAATAAACTTCTGGAACGTACTGCTGCAAAAACTGGTGAGAACTGTTGGCTTAGATAAGTTTAAAGGAGGACAGGGCCAATGCATGGAGGGGAAGCGGGGGCTGGGGAGCCCAGTCAGCAGCTTCACACGCCAGGCTGCTGGGGAGCAATAGCAGGAGTGGGCTCCGGCCCTCATGGTCTGTGTGGGCTCCTCCGAAGAGTCTGGTTATTTTAATATATATATATATATATATATATATATATATATATATATATATATATATAAAATTTAAAAAAATGTTTATACTGCCCAATAGCCAAAGCTCTCTGGGCAGTTCCCCAAAATTAAAACCAAAAAGCGCGCAGTAAAATAATATAAACTATAAAAACATTAAAACCACAATATCACCAGAATAAAACCTAGCAGCAACACAGAGGTGTAAAATACAGTTCTAAAACAGCAAAGCTAAAAGTCTAGAAGGCTAGAATGCTAAAAATGCCTGGGGGGGGGGGAACTGAGGGAAACAGCCTCCTGGGTTTTGGTCTCATTCCACTGGGATTTTCTGATGCTCTTGGGCTCCTCCTGACCCCCATCTCACCCAGGCCCTGCACACCAGGCCGAAGATTTGGAAAATGTGTTTCCTTGACGCGGGTGTATTTTCTGTCTTCTCGTGGTGCTGGCAGGCATGAACAAAGGAGCCGTGCTGGCAGGCGTCATTGGTGCCCGCAAACCTCACTATGACATCTGGGGGAACACGGTGAACGTGGCTAGCCGGATGGAGTCGACAGGCGTCATGGGGAATATACAGGTGGGGGAAGGAAGGCTTGTGAAGGGGGTGGGAGGGAACAAAAACGCCTCCCAGGATCGTAAATGCAGTTGAGGCAGGGGATTTAAGGACCTGGCCCCAGCCCCGGCCCCCAACAGCAGAAGAGCTTAGCAACTGGGCTGCAGGAGGAAAGCAGGGAGTCAAGGGTGCACAGCGGAGGCGCATGGGAAGTAGCCCTCTCTTGCCGACCAGGATGCTCCGACACACATGCGGCGCGTGTCACCTGCAGAGGGCCCCCCATTCACTTCAGCGCAGGTGGCAACAGCAAGCCTGCGCACTCTTGCAAAGGAGCAAGTGTGGCACTTCTGTCTCTCTTAAAATGGACTAGGAGGAGCAGAGCACATACAGGCTCCTGGAGGGGGATGAGGATGTGGAAATCAAGTTCCCTTGGTTTCTGTGGAACGTGCTTCAAGGCAAGGGTGCTTAGAGTGGAAGCCTGCTGGTCTAGTTTGAACATGGCTGCGCTAGAAGGGCAACCCAAATGACCAAGACACTGGCAGAACAGGAAGGACGACGAGATAGAAGCGGATACAAGTATGTGTGGTGTAGAGGAAGCAGTTGGGGAGAAGCTTTTCTCCCTTTCATAATACGAGATCCTGTGGTCATCCAATGAACCTGAATGGTGGGAGAATCAGGACAGAGAAAAGGAATGATTTCTTCACAGAGGGCAGAATTAAAACTATGGAACTCACTTCCACAAGATGTAGTGATGCTTGCCAATATCAACAGTTTTAAAAGGGAAATTCATGGGGATAAGGCTATCATGGCTACTAGTCATGGTGGCTAGATACCAACTTCAGTATCCGAAGTCATATGCGTCTGAACACCAGTTGCTGGGGAACATGGGCGGGAGGGTGCTGTTGCCCCCATGTCCTGCTTATGGGCTTCCCCTAGGCAAGGGGCTGGCCACTGTGTGAACAGAATGCTGGACTAGACAGGTTTACAATCTGATCTCACCTTATGTTGACTACCGCAATTTCAGTCTTTTAGGGAGGGATGTACGGATTTTGTTAAATCCTTTCCATCTATTTTGCAGATTGTCAGGTGTCTTTCGTTCTGTCCACTCGTTGACGGAATCAGATTTTTTTTAGGGATCTACGAGAATGTCATTCCACCTGCACAAGCATGCATTAGCGCAAGTGAAAATTTGCACAAACCTACCCTCCCCCCAACACACACACATAAAAAAACCCTGGTGTGCCAAGTCCATGGAATCCACGTGACTGGGAAAAAGCTGGTCCACTTCAGCAGCCACAAGTTAGATTAATAGAAATACAAACTCATTTGACTGAGATATGGATTTCTCCAGCATTCCTGCTTTCAGGGTACACTTTTTGCATTGGCCTCTGCTGTATACACATAAGCCTCACAGAGGGTTCTGGGGCATCTTCTAGGAATCACACTCAGCCAGACCTTTTGCTCTGCTTGAAGTCAGAGTGTACCCTGAGGCATACCCACACACCCACTGATGCATAGTGCCATGGTCCCCCAATAACCATGATGGCTGGGATGATGGGAGTTCAGTTCCAACGCATATAGAGGGTACCAGGCAGGGGAAGGATCAGCTGCAGTGGCTGAGCTAGCTGTATTTCAGGTGTCACCCATGCCTGTTCATCTCTTTGAAGAACTGGTAATAAAATTCCAAGAAAGCTCTGCACTGTCCAGAACGCAAGGTTGAAAACAATACTGCATCAGCATACCAATCCTTGCACTTTGCACAAACAATTCCTACCAGTCCCCAGTTTCAAAAGATTACCAAAGGCTGTGTCTGCATACTTTGCCCGACTCCCCCACCTGAATTTTACAAGGGGTTCAGGCATCATTATCTTCCTTGTGTAGCCCTCCCATATTTTCCCACTGCTTCCATCTTTTTTCTTACAAGACAATTCCATCACGGAAGAGAAGACAATAGCTGCACAATGCCATTTCCTTGGTAGTGCTAGGAGCCCCTTCTCTGGAAGCACCTCGAGTCCCAAATGATCTTCTTGTGGTCTAATCTTGCATTCACTGGGCTGTGAGACCAAGTCCCATGCCATTGTGATCTGAGTAGAACTGCACTTCTGCATGAATTTTTTCCCCTTCTGTTGGGTGCATGATCTAAGCACAAACAATCCACCTCCCCAGTTCTGTTATAGGATGCAGCATAATCTTTGTAAGGCCAATTTCTGTTTTGATCAGATAATTAGTGAAGCGGTGGGTGGGCTGTTGAACCAACACAGAACAGTCTAAAGGGAGCCATCCAAGACTGGTTGGTAAGCCCTGGCCACACCAGATCGGTGCATTCATGTCTGCTCTCACCTCTGCAGGTGGTGGAGGAGACCCACTTTATCCTGAAGGAGTACGGCTTCCGCTTTGTGCGCCGAGGACACATCTTTGTCAAGGGCAAAGGTGATCTGTTGACGTACTTCATGAAAGGGCGTGAGAAGCAAGGTTCCTTCATCAATGGCTCCTGCGTGACTCTGCCTCATCAGGTGGTTGACAGCTCTTGAAGCTTCTCAAGCTCTGCATGCAGGTCACTGAGAACAGCAGGTGCCCCCGTGATGCCCCAAGTCACTTTTCAGCACCTGATGCTCCGCATGGGAGATTGATACATACACCTCTAACACCATTAGATTTACAGGAAACCAAACCTTTCGCCCCTCCCTTTCTTCTGGAAGGCTTATTATTTGGAAAGGCTCCCTGTGCCATCAGTGTTTGCATTTGCTTCTTGATGTAGTTGGGAGTGTTGGTGGGAGGAATTCCTGTCTGTTGCCCATGTATGTGACCCCTTGCACATTTGGGACTGGAATTGGGAGCAGGGAGTAGAATTATAACTGCAGCGTGGCTTGGGTAGATCGCCTTGGCTGCATGAGTCCAAGTGAGCGGTGGGCACTGTGGTTTTGCTAACATAAATACAAACTCAGGATGGGTACTAATAGCAAGCAGATGAGCTGGGCAATGTTGGCCCAGTTCTTAGTTCAAATGGAGCTCACCTTTGCCACAAAACCACTGTAGGTAAGTAGAAGAAAAAGAAAAAACAGCAAGTGCAATCTATTTCTTTTGACTATAAAAGATGTCCTATTTCAGATATATATATATATATATAAATATATATAAAAGATACAGATTAACTTTATATTTTTAATTGTGTCTTAATTCTGAAAGTGAGGTGCCTCTTTCAGGCTGCACCTTGCATCTTTTGCTCCCCTCCCCTCTGCTGCTGCTTTAAAAGGAAGAGATTTATACAGCCTGGTTCAAGACTGTTTTTATTAAAAGCTTTCATCTGATTGTTTTGTTGAAATAAAAAAGTATAACTGTTTCTCTAGTTTCTCAAATAGAATCAGTTTGATTTTAATGTTATGCTGTGTCTTATTTTTGTTTGGGGAGTAGTGGGGATTCAGTCACTTCAGTGGTGGGCTGAAAAGGTGCCATTACAGGCCAAGCAATACACAGCTGTGGAATTTAGATTGATGGCTGCACTGGCTTCAGAGTGGCAGATGTTTGGAATGCCAACTTTCATTGACAGAAGAGCAGGTTTCTGGATCTCACAGAGGCAAAGTGAAGCTTAAGAGTGGCAGTATGCCATTAAAAACAGTTTAAGAATAGATCAAGCGTGGGTAAACAGATCATAGCCTGCGGGTGGGCCACTGGTCAGTTTCTGGTAGGCCACCTAGCTTAGCACCTGCTGACTGGTGAGATCCTTGCAGAAAAAAATACCAGACTAAGTAGACTTTACTCTGATCCAGGAAGGTAATTGTGTTCTTAAGCAAGAGGGCAGATAGAGGATCGCTTAACACAGGTGACTTGCGCTGTAACTGCTAAGAAACTGGTAAGAAATCCTGAGTATGTACTCTGGCTGTGCCGATTTAACACACATCAGGGATTCATTTGTTTGTAAAGTTGTGTATTCCAGAGTGAAGTTGGATTATTCTGTCACACATGGTTAAAAACTCTATATAGAACATACAGAGGAACACTTTTACCACAATTCACTGCCGTTTATTCTACACTTGATTTGTAAAAATGAGCCGTCAGGGCCATGCCTGCCTAAAGCCAAACCCACCTTGTCCTAGGGCTATGGGAGGCTTAGCTGTGGTAAAGCTAAACTCCACCCACACTCTGAAACCCAGTAAAATTAAATGAGACACTTTTAGCTTTCACAACCTGCTAGATGTGATTTAGGTATTTAAATGGGAAACACTGTAGCAGGTTTAAGGAGGCCATGACATGGAAATACAAGGCCACCCAGGCTTGTAAGCCTGGGAGTATCCCCAACACTACATCTGGGACCATCCCTGTCAGGTCAGTAAACAACACTGTGATGGAGCTTCAACGAAGTCCTTGTTCTGTCCCAGTTGTCCAACGCCAGTTTTACCCACACCCACACATACCGAGTCCAGTATTGGGGGAAAAGGCAGGATAGTAATAATAAAATAATAATAATATAGCTTGGGCCAGGCACATGGTAAGCGGGATTTCTCCTGAACAAAGCACCCACTTGCTTTGCACTTGGAAGCAATCGGATCAGGTCCATCTGCTGCATCCAACCAGGTCTTCGAAGTGCAAACCAGGGTCAGCATCCTCATCTCTGATCAAACCAGGAATGACAGACGGTTCATTTGGAACTAACCGGTGGTTTGTGAACTGCCCAGAGAGCTTCAGCTACTGGGCAGTATAGAAAAAAATAAAAAATAAAAGCAAGTGATGGATCTATGGAAGGCAACTATGCTCCACAGATTAAAAGGGTGAGCCCCCTTAATTTACTCCCCCCGCCGCACTTGCCACCACTGCGAGGCCCACCAGCACTAACTAAAACACATCCAAGGCCAGATTAAAACTCCAGCAGCAGCAATTAGCAGCAGGCTATTTAATAAGTAGCAGTTTAAAACAATTGTTAACAGTAATAAGTTAATTTTATTTGGTGACCTTATTTATTTAGTGACTTTATTGACGCTGGTAAATGAAATGAAGCTGTAGGATAGTTAACCCTGGGATTAAACAAGAACATGAGAGAGCAGAAGTAAAAAATGAAATGCTTAACTGGAAGGACTGATATTTGCTTGCCCGAATAGAACAATAAACCAGTAACATCCTGCTCTCATCAGCAGGAACATTATCAAAATATATAGAAAGCACGTAAAAGGTAAAGTCATAAGGCAAACCTCCCAGTAACAGAGTAATTAAATCAGCTATCATCCCACTCAGGAAGTACGAAAGGGCTATATG
Organism: Heloderma suspectum; assembly: GCF_057233095.1. Taxonomy (NCBI): domain Eukaryota; kingdom Metazoa; phylum Chordata; class Lepidosauria; order Squamata; family Helodermatidae; genus Heloderma; species Heloderma suspectum. Next base: position 436,190,039 of record NC_139458.1, read on the forward strand.
ACCAAGCTCAAACTCAAGGGAACAAACCAGTATTCAAATAAATAGCCTGCCAGATTTATTTATTACGTTTCTATGTTGCCCAATAGACAAAAGCTCTCTAGGAGGGTCAGCGGCATCTAAAGGATGTCCCAGAGGGAATATTCTCTTGGTACAGTCCTGATTCTATCTGCCTTTCCCATATGTGCATGTCATCGGAGCAACCTGGGCTGCTTGCAGACATTTCCTGGTCAGGGCCTGGGATATTCATCAAGGATAACAACTGCTGCCACGCACAGGGCCTGGATAGAGGCAAGTCTCACGGAACGTAGATTGCAGATTGGTGGGATGTCAGGTAGCAGTCTCCCATCCTTGCTCTCCAGCTCTAACATTTACTGCCAAAAATGAATCCTCTGTCATGTGCTTGTCCCAACAGTCCTAGGTGTAACCTGAAACTCGCATGACTCCTCACAGAGCCCAATCCATTTAAGTCTGTGACTTCCTCAGTTCCATGTTAAGACTGACCATGCAGACTTCACATCAGGTTTTCTCCCCCGCCCCCTGCTTTTTGTAACATTTTGCTTGATGACGATCTCAAAGGCTTGTCCACCATTTTGTGCATATTTGGTTAGTCCTAATAAAAATACTGCCTGTCTGTGGATTTTGGAATTTTTCTTATGGACCAACATGGCTTACTTGGTTTTTACATCCATGCATTACTGCTTAGTAGCTGACCACCTAGAGGTTGCATGCTTCTACTTAGGAACTACTGGTATAAATCTTATTAGCTTAAATAGTTAATATGTATTTTTTTCTTAGTAGCAACTCTACTCAGGGAGGGGCCCTAGCTTTGCAGCAGAGCACCTATTTTGAAGGCAAAAGGCCTCAGGCATCTCCATTTGAAAAGATCACAGGCAGAAGAATTGGGAAAGACCCCTGCCCAGGCCCTGCTTACCAGTCAGAGTAAACAACATTGGGATAAATGGAACAATGGTTTGGTTCATACATTCAACAAGGCAGCTTCACAGATTTGTAACGACCGATGGTTTCTCACTTGTAGATTTTTGGAACAAGCTTAATTTTAAGAAGGCATGCTGTTCCAACGTACTAATTTGTTCTAATCAAAATTAGGTTAAAATGTTCAACCATCCAAAAACAAGCAACATCCTCAATGGTACCAAAGCTGTTGTTACCCTGCAGCCACAGAAGCAAGGGCAATCTGGCCTCACTCAGTGGCCTAAAAAAGATGGGCTGTTGGAAGCTCATGCTCCCTCTCCCCCGGCAAGAGGAAGAGCATTTGGGAAGGGGCCCGCATCTCTCTTTTTCAATGTAAAAAGTTGAATAATTCATTTAAGCTGCCGACAGCCCTTGGGATGGAGCAGGACTCTTGAATGTTTTCCAGCATGGAATTTGTGTGGGGGAAAAAACCGAAATGGCAAAACTAATGGGAGAGTGTACAATTAAGGAAAGCAAGAAAGCAGCAGCAAACATTTGAATTAAGCTGGTTGCCTTTTATTAACTTTCTAAACACGATAATCTTGAAATTAATAAGCACAAGTGCTTTGAGATAATGCTATAGATTTTTGTATGCCTTTCTTTACTGTTAAGCCTGCTTTGATGTTACATTGCTTCACATGTGAGCAATTAATCTGTTTGATCCTATTGTGAAAATTATGTATAAACTAGTAGAAAGTTTAAATTAAAAAAGACTGAAAGCCATATTACATATTCAATGTTGGTTACAAAATTTCAATTACTTTTGCAAAACACAGCTGCTTCTGAAATCCCTCTGAACGACCTCCATGAGGGCCATCCTCAGTGCAAGGCCAGTTCTCTGGGGGATGCCAAGGAACTCCCTCTTCCTCTGTTTTGAAACCTGCAGAATCAGAGCGCTAGGGCACCTCAACAGAGCACCTCAACAGCAAAGCAGGAGCTTACAGTGCGAATGGTGCCACATGAACACGTTTTGACCCTACTCAGGGCAATTATAGTAGGCAAGATTCTCACACCAAAAGGTCATAGGACGCACTCCCCAAGATTGCTAAACGTGGATCGAAAAGTGGAAAGGCTGCCGCTCCACCTTGTCCTGACTTGGCAGATTTCACTGGCACGTGCTTCCCTCACTCTTCAGATTTATCATGTAACTTTGAAAGTGCAAACTTTTCCTATTGGGCTAATATCAAGCTTCATTAAGCTGAAGACAGCCCATCAGTTATGTAAATACCAGAGGTTTTCTGGGTAGAAAAAAGCTGTACTACTCAGAGTAGTTCCCTTCCTGGAGAGGATTTACACTGCAGCAGCCTCAGAGGGAGCCCTGCTGTTACCAGGAGGCGCAGCTGTGGAGGGGGCAGGCGACTCCAGTGCAATGGACTGACTCAGATTTTCTGCTGACGATGTGATGGAGGTAAAGACCTCATGAAGAGGCTTCTCATGGAACAAGGCCAAATGAACTGCTGCCATCTCTGCCAAAGACGCTGGGGCATCTTCTGCTGAAGAAAAGCAAAGAATAGGAGTCAGCAGTTCAGTGGATGAGGAAAGAGTTTGCTCCCCCCCCCCCCGCCGAAATCTATTCCTTTCTCCCAGACTTTGAGCATGCAACTTCTTTTTGTTGCTATCCCCAAACCCCAAGGACAGGCCATTAAAAATGTTAATACTAAACACAAGGTTATTGGGGTTTTTACTGTCTGGCTATCATATGTACTCCATTATCAACCCAATCACAAGCAGATGTTCTCTTACCTCTACACATAACAGTGATTTCAGTTGGGAGGGTGCTCACAGGATCTCCATAAGTGAGTTTTGCTGTGAAAGGGAAAGTCCTGTCTTTTCCTGCTACACGGTAGTTAAATTCCAGTAGGTTGTACAAGGAATTTCCCCGCAAGCATCCTTCAAGAAAAGCAGCAAAACGCTCCTGAAAGCAAAGGAGGATCTTATTCAGACTGCCATCTTCAGAGGCTAGATGAGGTACAGTGAATGACTCTCAGTGAGAGGGCCTTCTCTGTGTCTGGCAACAACCAAGGTGCTCACTCCCACTCATCTGGTACCTGTTTTGTATTTTTGGGCACCAGGTGAGGACTTTCTTATTCTCTAAGGCTTTTAAAAGATTAAGGTTCTTAGGGGAGGAGGGGTTGTATGATTTTGGAACTCTGATGTTTAAGATCTGTTTGTGCTGCTTGAGAATTTTGGTGTTTTTGATTGGTTTGTCCTCTGTTGCCCAATGTTTTTATGCTGTAAATTTACCTTTATGGGATGGATTAGATACAGGAAACTTTGCGTCCCCATAAGTCAAACATTGCAAAAAGCCATAGATCATCTTGCACTATGTATGGACTATTTTATTAAGGGGGGAAGTTTGTTCTGAAACACCAGCCTGCTTTATTTGGAGACTTTCCAGCCACACTGAAAAAGCCTTGCTGTAAGCCACATAGAAGACAGGCAGTTCAAACCAGAGCCCTTATTCTGGGGTTTGGTGTGTGTGTGTGTGGGAGTGTGTGTGGGAGTGTGTGTGGCGGGGGAGAGAACAAAAGGAAACACAAAACCAGAGGAGCCTAAACTTCCCTTTGCAGCCATCAGCAAGATCATAGCCATTAGCAGAGTTTATATTATTTATTTCATTTCTATACCGCCTAATAGCCGAGGCTCTCTGGGTGGTTCACAATATTAAAAACACAAAAATACAACAGAAAACACAACAGAAAATATATTTAAACTATTTAAATACATTTAAATTTAAATATTTAAATTTAAATTTTGAATTTAAATACAGCCAGAGTAAAACTAGCAGCAGTGTAGATGTGTAAATGCAATAGCAGTATCGAGAAGCATTAAGAATAACCCCTGCATTACGACAAGAGAGTGACTTGCTCAAGGCCACCCAGTGGCCACCTTGCATATTGCAGATTAAGAGCGTACAATGAGTGTACACGTGTTGTGCGTCGGCTATTCCACTACGTGCCTTTTCAACATGAGAAGCCAGGAGCAGCAGGCAAGACTCAAGTGGCCATTTGAAAAGCAAGGATGTTAACTAACACAGCCAACTGGCCCCTGCTAGAAAGAACATGCAGCTCCAGCTGACGGTGCCCTGGGACTGCAGACTGGCCTCATCCATCAGCCAGAAAACCGAGGGCCACTGGTGGGCTGCACCGCCTGCCTCCCAGGAAGAACATCTTCACAAGGAGGAGACCAACTTGGTCCCATACATCAGCCAGAGAGTGAGGAGCTGCAGGGAGCTCGCTCCACCCCGCCCTGCTAGAAAGAACACACAGCTTTCCGTCAACCCAGAAAGGCTTCTAACTTGGGTGAACCACTCAGGTTCACGAAGGGAGCAGAGGGCCTGGGGTGCAGCTTTTAAAATTTGTTGGTGGGGGGTGGGCTTTGGGGTTGTGTTTGTGATTTTAGGGGCGGGGCACCCACCTGATAGGCGGAAATGAGGGAGGCATGTGTCCACCTGGTGGAGACAGTGGGGGGAGTTTTGGGGGCCAGAACATACCGAGGCTGGGTGGCAGATGCTGGTGGAGTGCTAGGGGCAGGGCAGGCCATGCCGGGCAAGGGGAACGATGCATAATATCTGTCCTGTTTTGGGCCTGTCCAGAGCCAAAGGATGGCTGGGGGATGCGTGACTCCATCCTCTGGCCTTCACCTGCTGCTGTGTAATGCCAGGTCTGTTGCCCACAAAACATCTCTCATCCATGACATGATCCTGGATGAGGGTGCAGACCTGGCATGTATTACAGATACCTGGCTAGGTGAGGCCGCTGCTCCCACCCTTGCGACCATCTGCCTGGCTGGATTTTCATATGCACAGCAGCTGGGGGTCAGGGAGTGGCTGTTATCTACTGGAAGTCCGTGGTACTCACCAGATTCCCTCTCCGGGAGACCAGGGTTGCTGACTGCAAGTACTGGCGACTGGGCCCAAAGGGCAGTCTGGGGACCGTCCACCCCGCTGCATGACAGACTCCCTGGCTAAGGTGCTTGAGGTGGTCTCTGATGTGCGTGTGCAGCCCCCCAACTTGCTGGTGCTCAATATACATTTGGAGGCCATCCTTGTGGGGGCGCCTCAGGACTTCACGGAGACCATGACTTCCTGGGAGCTGCACCCTATTTCAACTGGGCCCACCCATTTAAGCTGGTCATGTGTTAGACCTTGTGTTTGTTTCCGGAGAGGTGGGGAGTGATCTGGAAATGGGGGTATATCCACCCCCCCCATCATGGTCAGATCACTACCTGGTGGGGTTGGACTTCTTAGTTCTGCAACCCCTCTGCAGGGGTGGGGGACCCATTAAGATGGTTCACCCCAGGCATCTTATGGATCCAAATGCGCTTGGTGATTCTTTGGAGCACACAAACAACCGCTTGGTCGAGACCATAGTGGATGGCTGGAATGCTGCAATCACTGGGGCATTAGACTGGGTGGCTCTGAAATGCCTTCTCCCCCGAAATGAGCTCAGACTGCACCATGGTTCACCCCACAGTTCAAGCTCTGGAGCGGGAGGGGAGAGGGCTAGAGGGCCAGTGGCGGAAATCTCGCTCCGAAGACTATCGGACAGGTTAGAGCTGTAGCTTCAGCCTACCACGTGGCAATAAGAGCAGCAAAAAAGTATTTTTATGCTGCCTCTATCACATCTGTAGAGTGCTGTCCCAGGAGGCTGTCCCAAGTGGTTTGGAACCTGGTTGATCCAGTTGTTCCAGAACCAACGGAGCATTCTAAGGCCTCCTGTGATGAGTTTGCAAAGCACTTTGCAGATAAAATCAACTGGATCAGGAGTGCTATTCCATACCCTGGGGATACAGTTAGTGAACGAGGGATGGCCAGTGGCAGACCGGTTGTGTGGGATCGGTTCCAGCTTCTTCCTCCTGAGGAAGTGGACAAGGTGCTTTCATCTTTAAGGCCGACCACCTGCTTACTCAGTCCTTGCCCATCAAGGCGGTGGTGGACACCTCCCTGGAGGAGGGACTGATGCCATCAGTCCTCAAGGTGGTGTGATAAGACCGCTGTTAAAGAAGCCCTCCTTGGATCCCCAAGACTTGAACAACTTTTGCCCAGTCTTGAATCTGTTGTTTTGAGGCAAGGTGATTGAGCGAGTGGTGGCTTTGCAGTTGCAGGCACACTTGGAAGAAGCTGATTATCTGGATCCATTTCAATTGGCCTTCAGGCCTGGGCATGGGAGAAAAACAGCCTTGGCCACCTTGGTGGATGATATGGGTAGGGTTCTGGATAGGGGCAAATGCTCCTTCCTTCTTCTCCTTGATCTCTCAGCTCAAGGATGATACCGTCAACCACGGTATCCTCCTGGACCGCCTGGAGGGGTTGGGCATAGGGGACACCATATTACGTGGTTCCGTTCCTTCCTCTCTGGCAGGTAGCAGAGGACAGCTCTGGGGGAGGAGACTTCAGACCCTTGGCTGCTCTCTTGCAGGGTGCCACAGGGTTCTATTCTCTCCCCGATGGTATTGAACATCTATGTGAAGCTGCTGGTGGCTATCATCAGGAGGTTTGGGATGCAGGGTCACCAATATGCGGATTACATGCAACTCTACCTCTCATTTAAATCCTCGCCAAGGTTGGCTGTAGAAACCCTGTCCAAGTGTCTGGACTCAGCGAGTGGCTGGATGGAAAGGCCTAAGCTGAAACCGAACCCCGACAAAACCGAAGTACTTTTTGTGGGAGACAAGGGGAGGTTGACCTGGTGTTGAATGGGGTGTGGCTGGTCCAGGTCCTCTACCTGGGGGTCATTTTAGACTCCCAGCTGTCCATGGAGGCTCAGGTGTTGGTTGTGAGCTGGGAGGCACTGTACCAACTCCATCTGATATGGCGGCTGCGCCCCTACCTCCCTCACCATCTGCTCCCATCAGTAGTTCATGCCCTGGTCTCCTCTAGCCTAGACTACTATAATGTGCTCTGTGTGGGGTTACCCTTGAAGATGGTTCAGAAATTGCATCACTCCAGCACTGAAGGAGTTGCACTGGTTACCGGTTGTTTTCCAGGCCCAATTCAAGTAAATAATATTGACCTTTAAAACCCTATATAGTTCCAGCCCAGTCTATCTTAAGGAGCGCCTCCAACACCACCAGGGACTCCGCTCAACGAGATCAGCCTCGGTAGGCCTTCTGTCTGTTCCATCAGCCAGGACAGCTAGGCTGGTGAGGACTAGTGAGAGGGCCTTTTCTGGGGTGGCCTCCACTCTGTGGAACTCCCTCCCTATTGACCTCCGCCATGCCCCCTCTTTGATGAGCTTCCGCCAGGCTTTAAAAATCTGGCTGTTCAGGCAGGCATTTGGGGTGCATTAGGGCTTTTTAGAGTAGTGTTGTGTTGTGTTATGTTGTTTTGTTCAGTTAATTATGTAAATTCGTTGCATTTCGTGTTATTAGTATTGTACACTGCCGAGAGTGGCCGGATAACCGGCCAGATGGGCGGCTAATAAATCTAATAAATAAATAGCTCAACCCAAGGCTAGCCCCAAGCATAGCTTCCGGGGACTCCATGCGTTTATGCCCCCTTAGCTGCTTTCTCTCAAATGGAGACACAGGCAAATGCCACTTTATCTCCATCCTCCCACTGCCTTTGCCTCTTATGCATCTCAGCTGTTGATCAGCTGCACAAACCAAGACAAGGGTGAACAGCAAAGCTGTGCAGAAGCTTCCACTGGGGCGGAGTGGCTAAAGGCCCCTTGCCTGCCTTGCAGCTCATATAGGGGTGCGCCAGTGGGCCAAGGCAGTGCTGCTGGCAGACTGGATAGAAAGCAATGTTTTTAATCCAATTTAAAATTAGACTTCTTAAATCTAAAATTTCAGTTACACTAAGTGTCCCTTAAAAATAACCCAGTTTAAAATGACATCTGTATGTAATAGATATAACCAAGTCTATACCCAATTTCTTAAAACTGAATCCATAACTATCAAAAACCAGAGTTGATCTTCTATATAAACGACTGTGCAACTTTTAAGCATTATAAAGGTCAAACAGGTCATAAATTGTAGTTATTACTGTGCAAATTATGAATGTGTTAACCAAAACAGTATAGACATTTACCTTCCAAGTCCTGAAGAAAACACTGTTCTGACCAGTAACTAACAGCCCTTGCTTTAGGAAAGTTCTAGGCAGTTCACAATCCTAAGCTCTCTGACTGAGCACTCCGATATCGCAGCCTCTGATCTATCCTCAGCTCTGCAGAGCCCTTGCTGGCAGGGCAGAAGGGAGCATGCAGCCTTTTCTTTACACCCCCCGCCCCCAGGGATTTTCTGGTGGAAGAAAAAATAATCCCTCCCATTGCAAGCAATAGGAAGAACTTTATTTAGACAAGCTCCAGGACAGAACTTTGAGACTGTAGCAGCTACAATTGCCTGACTTTTAGTGCAACTGTCCTTCTTCTGAAAGACCATTCAGTTGCAGGGACCAAACCGCATAGCTGAATGAAAGACACATGCCTTTTGGGATGCACTAATAGACATCAAACTTTCTTAAACAGTTTGGACCCTCCTACCTGTAATTGATCTGCCTGGAATTTCCTCCCTGCATAAGCATTCAGGTGATCCGAGAGTTCAGACAAGAAGCGTTTGATGTCTGTTTGCAAATGCTTGCGAGCTATTTGCTCCAAGGGAATGAAGGCTGGAACCGAGTGGCGCTGGATCTGGACTGGCTGCTGTATAAGGAGGTCCAGGTAATAAGAGTCCAGGTAGGTGCCTTCAAAGGCGGTGCTGATGCACAGGCAGGCTCCACGCTTGGTCAGTTTCCCACTGAAGCCTAGAAAAGGCATCCTTACACATTGGAAGCTCAAAGCAGGGTAGATCAGGCAGTAAGTATGTCTGTTCTACAAAAAGGTGCATCTCATAAACATGGGTAACCCATTTTTTGTTTCATTTTTTATAGTTTCCATCCTGCCACATGGTTTTGTCAAACTCTCTGGGTGCCTAACTACTGCCTGTCTACACTCAATTTCCAGGCCTTCCCTCCTTTTGCCCTCTAGATCCAAGGATTTGACAATATGCTTCAATTTTACGGGAAACCTGAGGAATTATAAAAAAAAAATAAACATGTGCAGTTGTGGCACAGAGAAGGGGAGATGGAGACTAGCATAAGGCCTACCCAATCTCCCCAAGTCTTGTTTGTATTTTCTAACTACAGTTACGAGGGCTAGAAATTTGATCAAATCTTCAAGTGTAGAAAGAGAGATTGAGAGATTCTCTGTCACCCCACGTTTTCTCATAATACTAGAACCTGGGGTCATCCCATGAAACTGATTGATGGGAGATTCAGGACAGATAAAAGGAAGTACTTCTTCACACAGCGCATAGTTAAACTATGGAATTCACGTCCACAAGATGTAGTGATGGCCACCAATTTAGGCTTTAAAAGGGGATTGGATCAATTCCTGGAGAAGGCTATCAATGGCTACTAGTCCTGATGGCTACATGCTACCTCCAGTATCAGAGGCAATCTGCCTATGTACACCAGTTGCTGGGGAACTTGAATGGCAGGGTGCTGTTGCACTTATGTCCTGCTTGTGGGGTTCCCACAGGCAGCTGGTTGGCCACTGTGTGAACAGGATGCTGGGCTAGATGGACCCTTGGTCTGATCCAGTAGGGCTCTTCTTACGTTTTTATGTTCTATGTTTTGCAGCAGATGTCCAAAAGCTAAAATAATGGCAACAAAGATGGGGGTGGGGTGGGGGGAGACCACTAACCACTACCTTAGGAAGAGAGTCTTGCATGCACCTGAGGGGGGTACCTGTTAGATGAAAAATCTGCAGCAGACCCTTGACGTTCTCCATCTTCCACTCCAAGAGGGTTTGCTGGCTCATCTCTGTTGCCTGGGGAGCCTGAGAATTGCTTTTTGTGGAGGCTTTGCTCCTGATGCGCTACAAAAAAACAGAACACGATTTCTCAGCTATTACTAGTTGGTGCATCTACATTGGCCTTGAAACTCGTTCAAGTGCTTTTGCTTCCTCTGATGGTAGATCCTTACTAGAGAAGCCAGGAAAGAGACTCGGCATTGGAGTAAAAGAAGATGCTTCTGTAAGACGATCCTTGCAACTATCCACACATACAGTTAACATGGGCTACTGCCCTTTATCTTTTTTAGACAAAGTACTTTCTTTATTTGGATTTTTGAAGTCCAGTATGAATAATAAAAGTTATTTATACTGGGCAAAACGGACCACTGCTGTGACCGAATCAAGGCTTCAGACTCAACTCCATATCCCACAGGGATGGCATAGATAATACACATTTGGACATCTACGATTTCCCCACTTAGGATCGAACCCCTATTTACAGGTAAGAGGACCAGGAAAAGCTATGAACCCACAACAGCCAAGGACTCTGTAAATGCCCTAACAGAACTGCCCACATATTGCTCTGGCTCAGGTAAATTCACATGTGACTGCAATTCTCTATGACTAATATAATCACTTCACAATTTACAACCAGAAGCTGTTACCATTATGTGTTTTCCTGGGGTGGGTCACCACAGATCACTTTCACTTGTAAATGCAGGCAGGTACCCAACATTGCCAACTCAGCTGGGTAGTGAGAAGTCTATTGTGGGCGGGCTGGTTGGAAATGCAGGACAGAACACTAAAGAATAATGAGTCGGAAGCAGAAGGGCCCAGCCAGCCAGCCACCTATCCTAATCTGCTGCCCAAATGCTGGCCATCCATCGACCCACTTGCCCTCTTCCGTCCAAAAATCTACTGATGCACTCCAGATGACTCACGCAGTCGAGCTAAGCCCTATGTGGCAGAGAACAGCTTCCCCTCCCGATCTGGTCAGTGACCAGCCTGATAAGGGTTGGGGAAAGAGGGATCCTTTGGAGCCCCGAATAGAGCAATCAAGTAAGTCCCCAAGGCTGAACAAAACCCACTCACCTGGTCATCCCAAATAAATGCTGCTGACTTCAATTCACCACCTAACAGCTTGTATCTAAGCATGGCATCTTTGGATTTTACTTTTTATGACTGATGTTACAAGTGTTGAATGTTTTCATGTGGCTGTGAGTCATTCTAAGCCCCTTGGGACAGGCAGGCACCCCCTCCAAGAAAAATACGTACTTGTGGCACCCCACAATACCTCAGGGAAAGAATATGCAGGAGAAAAAGTCCCTTTCTAATTGCAATGGGGCTAACATAACTGAGGTTTCAGACTACAAATCTTTAGGAAGGCTTCTTACACATAACTAGTTTTCTGGGAGTTTAAGACTAAAATTTAAAACTGTTTTGAGCTGCAGAATGAATTTAGTTGAAGTTCCATTTGTATGCATTTGATCTTGTGGGCATAGTGTTTTTTACCCTCCCCTCAACTGCATGACTTATGTTCTGCATCAAGCTTTAACTAGAAGAATGGAAGCATGCAGTAGCCTTTGGGTCAGCATACAGTTTGCACCCACCTGAGAACGACACATATTCAGTTTGGCCTTCAGCTCATCTCTTTGACATCGCAGCTCCTGGATCCTTTCTTTCATCCTGGTCACTTTCTCCTCATGCTGCTGTATTTCCCCCTGTTTCAATGCTACTTTGTGGGCACAAGCCTCCAACTTCTCCAGGTGGGATAAGACACCTGCAAAGAATATGTGCAGACAATGGAAGCAACCAGTGCTTGCTTCTACTGCAGAAATCACAACTGAGCCACCTTCACAACAATGCACTGACAAATAACACTTACAATTAAAATCACCCCATGACAATTTGCTTTTCTAGTTTTATGCTAATGATCCATTTTTATGTGCTCAGGAATTCCCCAAGAACCACAGATGCAAATCCTGTTCAGAGTGGAAATACAGAAAACCAGCTGTAACAAAAAAGAAAACTCGTTCTGCTCTCCTAAACCTTTGTAACTAGAATAGAGAAGTCACCTGCATTGCCTGTCCACTTACCATCCTTTAAGGAAGCTGCAGCTTCACCCATTTTCACTTCTTAAAAAAGGAAGAGGCAAGCAGAATCTCCTTTGCTGGTTTAAGAACTGGGGCACAATTTCCTCAAGTTCCTGAAAAATTATAGCATTGAGACAAGAGATTGTCTAGTTACCAAGTGTCACCATTCTTACAACACAATAAAAACATAGGGAGAGAATATTGGAGTACACCGTATTTGTTTACTTGCTTTTAATGTTGTGAACACCACCCCGGGATCCCTTGCAGCTAAAGAACAGTGCAAACATCTTGGAAATGAAAAACAAAACAAAACATGAAAGCCCCTGATCTAATGCCTGCTCCTGCCCTTGGTTCAGTATATGCTCGGCCCTGATGTCAGTTAACAGGCAATTTCTAAAAATTACCGAGGGATAAGAACGGCAAACACGTTTGGGCCTCTCAAAAACTGTCACAGAAAATTACATTATTTTTTATTGGGCCTCTCAAAACCTGTCACAGAAAATTGCATTATTTATTAGATTTCTTAATCGCCCACCCGGCCGGTCACCCGGCCGCTCTGGGCGACGTACATCAATGCAAACAGTTTTGAAACAGCAACATTTTACATCAAAGCAAATTATTACTCGGAACGGTGTAGCGCAGGCAGGCAGGCAGGCGCCCCGCGCCCTGCCTGGCAAGTCACGGGGGGCGGAGCCTCCTTCAGCGGCAGCAGGCGGCGCGCGGGGCCCCGAGGCCGGGCGCCAGCTGGAGGGGCCGCGCCCAGAGGCGAAGGGGGCAGCGAGCCGCGGCAACGGCGCGGCGGGGGAGCGGCGGCCTCCGGGCCGGGGCGCAGCCTGCCCGAAGGCCTCGGCTGCCGGCGGCGGCGGAGCGGGCCAGGCCGCAAGCCCCGACCAGCCGCCGCGGCCCCCTGGGCGGCCTCCACACCGGCCGCTCGAGCGCGCTCGAAACGCCCGCGCGCCCGGAACCGCGTCATCCGCCCTCGACGCCCCGGCGAAGCTCGCGCCCTGCCCCGGCATGCCCCGCGCCGACGGCGTCCCGCGAGGGGCGCTCCCCGCAGGGCGTCCTCGACGGAGCCCCCGCTCTGGCGGCCGGCGGAGGAGCGCCGGGTGCCCCCGCAGCGCGGCAGCAGGGCGGGCCGGGGTGCGGGCGGCGAGGCGGGGCCTCCGCTGAGCCCCGCCCCGCCCCGCCCGGGACCCCGCCCGCCGTCGCGCGATGGCGGCGCGCCCGCTGGTGCAGTACGTGGTGCTGCGGGGGGACCTGCGGCGCGAGCCCCTCGCGTGGCCCCTGGGGGCCGCCGTGGCTCAGGCGTGCCACGCGGCCCTGGCCGCCGTGCACGCGCACCGCGAGCACCCGGACACCGCGGCCTACCTGGCGCAGGGCGGCGGCATGAGGACCGTCGTGCTGGAGGTGAGCAGGCGGCGCCCCGCGTGGCCCCGCGGGCCCCGAGGCGCGTGTTGGGCGTCGAGGCCGCCTTCCGCCAGCCGGGGCGGCGGGGGCTGCTGCAGGCCGCGCTCGCAAGCCGGCAGCCGCCCCGCCCCGCCCCGCCCCGCCCCGGGACGGCGGAGGCGCAGGCCGCGCGTCGGCAGGGCGCCGCGAGGCGTCGGGCCTCCTCCGCAGCTGCCTCGCCTGGCTGCCGCCGCCCGCCGGACGACAGGCAGCGTCCAAGCAGGCGGCCGGCGGCGGCTGCTTGCGAGGGCCTTTCCGCCAGCCGGCCCGCCGCCGCGGCCCCCTCCAGGGGCGTCAGACCCGGGCCCTCTGGGCAGGGCGGCGCTTGCGTGGCCGGGGCAGGGCGGAGGGCGCGCGGAGCGAGGTGGCCTGTGGGCCCCCTGCCCGAAAGCTTATTCTCCTTAACGCTCTGCGACTGACTGACAGGGTGACAGTGTTTATGTACTGCTTCTCATTTGAAACAAATTTTATAACGATAGAGTATGTGTCTGCCTGTCCGCCCGTCTGTCAGTGCCGTAGCGCCAAGACTGTGAAACCTGGGCGCCTGAAATCTGGCATGCATGTTAAGGGGTGCGCCTTGGGGTTATTTGGTTTTTTAAGTGCTTTAATTTTTATCAATATGCGACCATGCGTTTGACGCCTCCAGCACCATCTTCAGTCGCTAGGTGGCAGATCTCCCTAACCAGCCCACACAGCTTGAAGTAGGGATGTCGGAGAATTTCTCCACGAATCTCCGGGAGGCCGAATGCCAACGCATTCGGGCCCCCGAAATTGGTGGAGAAACGGTCCGCCACCCCCCCGGAATGGGACTTACCTTTGTCGAATGTCCCTGGCGGCGGCGGCAGCCGGTCTTCTGACTGGCTGCTGCCGCCGCCATTTCCAAGTTAAAAAAAAAACAACAACAGCAAACGTGATAGGCTACGTAAAGATTTACGTTGCCTATCACGGCTAGATTTTCAAAAAACACCATGATAGGCTACGTGAATGTTTACGTAGCCTATCACGGCTGACTTTGGGGGGGGGGAAGCGCATACGCAAATAGCGTTGCCCTTATTTTCACCGTAGTCTACGTAAACATTTATGTAGACTACACGTGCCCAAATAAGGAATGCAAATGGCGGCGCTGCCATTTGCGTACACTTTTTTTTTTCTTCCCAAAGTCAGCCGTGATAGGCTGTGTAAACATTTACGTAGCCTATCACGGCTGACTGCAGGGACGCAAACGGCGGCGGCTACGGCCGCCGCCATTTGCGTCCCGGCAGGAGATGAGACTCGCGGCGGGAGGGTCGGGGCGCCTCCCCCCCAGCCAGAATTTCGGACGGAGGGACGGAGCACCTCCCCCCCACCGCGAAGCAAGCTGCGGGATCAGGTAAGGGACTTTCGTCCATCCCTAGCTTGAAGCCAGTGGAGATTAGTAGAGTGAAGGAGTTATTCGCCTGCCTCCTGCCATGGGGCAGATCTCCCTCCGGAGAATAGCGTAACAGACCTCTCTCCCTTGGGGGGCTATGGGGTGCACCATGGTAGGGCCCGTGTTGAGGGGTGCCAGCTGGCAGGGCTTCACTCACATGGAGTGGGCACACTGTGTCCAGCTCTGACACTTGTGTACTCTTGCTTGAAGACTTCAGTGTACAAAGTAAGGGCTAAATATACATGACAGACATGCACTGACCCTAAGCATGTGTACAATGCCTTGGAACCCAAGAGTTGTTAGCATAAGGAAGTTCACTGAAGGCAAGGGTTTTTTTTTTTGTCTAGTCCCTCTACTGCAGCCACCAAAAAGCCTCTTTGAGGGTTTGGGGCTCACCTGACTAACGTGGGGGCTGCAGCTGAGAGGGAAGGACAGGAAATTTTCCTCCCATGAACTGCCTTTACTTAGGATCCAGACCTATTTCTTGTTCTGTTGACAGGCTAGATCATCTCTCTTAGACAAGAGCAGGCCACATTTGAGTTGTGGTGGAAGGGGGAGAACATCTATCCCTGGTTGCCAAGTCACTGCAAGATGTTTCCTTCCTTCCCCACGATCAAAGTAGCAACAGCAGTGCTGGCCCTCCCAGAAGTAAATCCCAGTGTTTAGGATTGCACTTATTCTGTTTTCTGTATATGTGGCCCAGACCCGTTAAGTGTCTACAGAAGGGGTCCCGTTATAGTATATATCGGTTAATAATGTTTTATTTTATGTTAAGCAGATGTCTTCCCTTTTATGCTGGCTTAACGAAGCAGTGGTGAATTAGTCTTGCTGTAACGTTGTGTAAGGCATTGTTGCTAGACCTTGTGTGATGCTGTATGTTGCAGTAAGACCAGTGTCCCCCTTTTCCATAGGCCCCTGATGAGTGCGCCTTGAGTGCATTAGCAGAGACACTGCAACAAAACAGCATCGATCACGAAGTATGGATAGAACAGCCAGAGAACATAGCCACTTGCATTGCCCTCCGCCCATACCTGAAGGAGCACGTACACCACCATCTGAAGAGATTCAAACTGCTGAAATGATCTTCCTCTCAGGCCATGTTCAGGGTTGACCAGGAAAAGTAGCTCTCCATCAGGTCCTTGTGGCTGTTTGCAGTATAGCAATACCATTGTAAGATGCACAAATCTTTTCAAGAGCTTTCATCGCACTGCATGTTGCTGGCAATTATGCAATTTCAACCACAGTGCGTCTGTAGAAGTGATTAAAGATTGGTCGATTTTCACCAATACAGAACTTGGTTTTTTGTATTTTGGCATGATGCACCTCTCTCTTGATTTAAGAAGAAACTGCTGGGGCACCTTATAGAGTTAAAGATGGGATTCAGGGTGGCAAGGAGTTGTGCCTAATAAAATGCCCTTTGCAATTTGGTGGGTTGGTTTTGCTCATTTTGAATTCTAACAGGCACATTAATGATACGTTAAGAGATAAATTTTCTTGGGTTGGATTGGTTAGAAGTCCTAGTTTGTTTTTTTCTTTCTGTGATGGTATTATATTAAAGATTGCATAGATGTGGGGGGGGATTGGCAGGCATAATATTTTGCCTTGTGGCAGGGTGTGAGTTGCACTGGTCTAATTGACCTTGTCTGGTGCTAAAAAATTAGGAGAACAAAGCTTGACCATTGACAGTGATTCTTGGGCAAGGCACAGAGGCAGGGCTATTCAAGAATATAGAATGCTTTCTTTGCTGAAGGCTTGGGAAGCAGGGTGGGGTAGTAAGTCAGTTCTTCAGAAGTCTGTTATGGACTTGCTGAGCTTTCAGTAAGCTTTTGACACAGTCTCTTGTCAAAAGCTCCTGAATAAACTTAGCAGTAGTGGAATAAGAGGATGGGTCTGGTTAAAGAACAGGAAGCAAAGAGTAGGAAGAAACTTAACATTTTCACAATGGAGGGATGTAAGAAGTGGGTTCTGCCCCAAAGGTCTGGGATTTTAACTTGTTCATAAACAATCTGGAGTTAGGAGTGTACAGTAAGGTGGCCACGTTTGCCGATGGCAGATACATTATTTAAAGTGGTTAAACAAAAAGGGACAGTGAAGAGATTTCTCCAAACAGGGAGTATGGGAAATAAAATGGCAAATATGGTTCAATGCAAGTGTAAAGTGATGCACATTAGGACATCACCCTGCCTCCCCCACTTTACATATACAGGTCTGAGCTGGCAGGGAACGACCAAAAAAGGGATGTTGGGGTTGTCGCAGATAGAATCCAGTGTGCGGTAGCAGCAAAAAAGGCAAATTGCATGCTAGGCATCATTAGGAAAGGGATCCAAAATGTATGGTGTAGAGGAAGCTGGTATGGAGATGGTTTTGTCCCTCTCATAATACTATAATTTGGGGTCATCCAATGGAGCTGAATTGTAGGAGATTCAGGACAGGCAAAAGGAAGTACTGTTTCAACACAGCACACGCATGATGGAATTTTCTACCACAAGATATAGTGATGGCCACCAATGTTCTATCAATGCCTACTAGTCATGATGGCTGTATATTACCTCCAGTATCAGAGAATGGTATGCATTTGAATGCCAGTTGCTGGGAAGTGATGGAAGGCTATGACCCTCATGTCCTGTTTGTGGGCTTCCCAGAGACATCTGGTTGGCCACTGTGGGAAACAGGATGCCAGACTAGCTAAGCCTTTGGTCTGATCATACAAAGCTGCTCTTAGGGACCAGATCAGACACCTCTGTAATCCAGCTTACCCCTGACAGCAACCAGCCAGATGCTTCTTGGTACACACATGCAAGACACAAAGGCAGCAAGCAACCCTCAGCACCCACAGTTCAGAATTAGACCATTTCTGGTGCTTAAATCCCGTGCCAAATATTTCAGTGAGATTTTGCACGCGTTTAGGCTGGGCATATGTGGGGTGTGGTAGTCAAGACAAGACCAAGTGAACAGGACAGAGAACACCATGTTCCATGGAGTTAGTTAAGCAGGAATGGCCTTCAGTAACGAGGAGGCTGCTAGGAAGCTATGGAAGAGAGCTAGAGCTGTTGTTTAAAATCTAATCTTCTGGGAGTGACCTATACCAAAGTTTGGTACCCTTGTCCTCTCTATCCCGTAGCAGGAAACCTCATGTTCCAGAAGAGAGTCAGCCAGTGTTTTCTGGGGCAACCTTAACCATGCAATTTAGAGATTATTGCCCTGGGACTACAGAACTGAAAGACGGCACACTCTGGCCTCAGCCAGGGGGCGGAGGCCAACAGGAGGATGCACCCCCTGGTTCCCAGGAAGAACCTCAAGGTAAGGGGGGGCAATCTGGCCCCATACACTGGCCGGAGGAGGAACAGTTGCAAGGAGTTTGAGTCACCTTTTCTTGCTAGGAAGAACACATATAAGAACCTTGTAACTGATAACTCATGCCCAAGTTTGCTTTTTTCCTCCCCGTTCCCATCCCTTTTCCTTTTGGGTCATGTCATTTAGAGCAGGGTGGGTGGAAGGTAGATCGTCAGATGTCTGGGTCGTCAACTCCGAGAAGCTGCTGCCAGCACAGCCAATGGTCAGGAAAGCCGTGAGTCAAAGGCCAAAACATCTGGAGATCTACTTTCTGCCCACCCCTAGTTTAGAGTGTAAGCTGGAGGGCAGGGAGTGCCTTATCTTTGTTAGCTGTTCTGTGAGGTTTTTTTGGCTGAAGGATGGGGTAAAAATGCTTTAAATAGTAAGATTGTATTTTGTCCCATATTCCACAAACATGTATGACAATCTGTTGGAAAAAAAAAAAATCCCAGCACTCAAATCATGACTGCATATTTGTGAATATCCCAGGCATCTCAGCCCCTCGCGGAAGGATGAGGAGCCTTCATTTGGCTGGATGAAGTTTGGGGCTGCTTTCTTAGCCATGCAATTCAGCTCGCTCTGGATTGGCTACTCAGGGGCTGTTAAGCACCTGTCTAGGGTGGTGTAGCCCTGGGTCGGTCACTAGCGCTATGCTGGCTGGAGTTATGCCATTTCCACTCCCCTGTTATTTCTGTGAACGCATGAACACTTGATATCTGGGAGCCACAGGCACTCCTCCCAACTGGAGCTGTAATTTCTTGAAATTGAGTGGCTACCGAGGCCCAGGTGGTTTTTAGACTCTCGTAGACTCATCCTGTGTACTGGGACATTATGTTCAATAGGATTGCTGAACTTAACTTCTCTTCCTAGTGCTTCACCTTGACGCAAGTTTCTGCAGGATCAAGCCCTGTCGTATGAACAGGGCAAAACCAGGAAATGTGTGCCTACCTTCCCACCCCACTAGCCACAACAAGAGGGAACAGAGTATGCTGGAGGAGTACTATGAAACCTGGTACTCAACCTATGCTCTAGCAGAGAACCCTCTATCCTAGGCTTTATAAAAATCCACCCAATGCATGCAAGAGTGAGGAAGAATCTGGGAAAGAACTCATACTGCTCACCAGTTTAGGGTGGGCTTAGAGGTGCCTTGAACTGCATTGGCCCCCCTGCCCTACTCACTGTGCATCATCTCTTTTATTCCCAGCCCCTCTCTTCATGAAACTGCTCCAGCCCCAGCCCATGAAAAATCCACACATAACACCTTCCTTCCCTGTTGTCTTTTTTAAAGCAATAATGCAACATTAGCCACCAACTTTATCTTTGTTTTTTAAACTCTTGCAAATTCAGTTAACAAAAGCTACACGTTTTTTCACACATCAACAAAATTTCAGAAAGAGAAAGAGGAAAGAAAGAAATCCCCCCACCCCATCAAAAAAGCAATGCTACTTAAGAGCAACCCCCAACTAAAAAGAGAAGGAAACCAATTTATACAAGAGGTCTTGAGCTATTTACATTGAAAGGCCTGAGGGGGGCAAAGAATAAGCTTGTCTCCCATTCCACAGAGAATCGCCTTTTTATTATAATATTATTTTAAATAGTTTTAAGCTACCTTAGCTGTTAAACAGAATCAAAGCAGAGAGAACCGACTGCTCATTTTTAATCAGAATTTTAAAAAAATCTACAAGAGTGGCCAGTGGGAGCAACTTTGCGGTAAGCTTCTACTGCACCTCCTCCATTTCATTTTGATGGGGCTTGTGGCACAGCACCCCCACCCACAAATCCCATGGAAATGAACGGAATAGTCACAGTGGTGGCGCTCAGTGCTTTGCTCCGAGCCACCTCTCCCCCCCCTAAAAAATATTGCAATTTTCCCCCAAACTGTACTTAGGTGTTTTATTTTCAAAAATTATTATATTAGTTTTTGTATGAGCTCCCTCCCACCCTGTTGTCATATACACAGAGGCCTCTTTCTCACTAAGGAGGCTGTCTATATACCAGCATAAAACATGGAAAAAATGGTGGGTCAAAATACTCTCGTCATTATTATTATTCTTTAAAACTGACAAACTCACGATTGCTAGAAAAAGCTGATTGCACAAACGGATTGGGAGGGCGGGGGCAGGCAGTGAGCGAGGTGTCTGCTTTTAAGAACAGCTAAAAACATCCCTTCCCGGAGAAGAGGCGAGTGCGATTATTCACCCAATTCCTGCTTCACTGAAGACGCAAATCAGTAACAGATCCAGCTGAAACTGAGAACTCGACTCCTCTACCTCCTCCTCCTCATCCCCCCACCCAGCAAGACACTTCTCCTCGCTCTCGTAACTCCCCTGCCCCGCCCCGCAAGTAACTTCCATTGGGGATAAGAAGCCAGCAACTGATTACAAAAATAAGGATCATCTGAAAATTTTGGCTCAACTGCTCTGTCTTGTCACTTTGCTGACATCCAATGCCTTTAAAAAACAAACAAACAAGAAACGAAAACAAAAAACTTTTTTTTTTGCTCCAAACACTACAAGAGCTGAAGAATGGCTGCAAGTTTTGAGATATCAAAAATCTCAGAAAAATATATAATATATTTATATATATTTATATATATCTCTGTACGTCTTATTATTTAAATTTCACATTCCTTTGAAAAGCGGGTTATTCAGTCAGTAGCTGCTGAAGGAGGCTTTTCTGCTGGGCTTGTGGGGTCTGGGGGCCTGCGGAGCTTTTCTGTGCCCCCACCGGGCCTGGCTGGTTCAGGTAAGAGTCTCCACCTACCAAGTTGACCGTACACTGCACGTCAGCAAACACTTGGACCTGCTGGACCTGCTGGAACAAGGAGAGAGGAGAGGGGCAGTTAGCCTGGCACCGGAAAGGGCCCTCTGCGGATGGAGCGGGTACTACGGTTAAGTGGAAACTCACTAGAGAATTCCTCTAGCCTGTAGTCACCACAGAGAAGAAGAACTCTTCTGTCTTCTTGCCCTACAAAAAGAAAACCGCTGCACTCATTTGGATCAGAGCTTGGAAAAAGTTCACACGTTCTTGCATTAAAGAAAAGTCGGGCAACCCTGAGTCTCCAAACACGAGGGGCAAAATGGGAGCCTGAGATGGGCAAGTTCATCTCCCCTTCCTGGGCAAGACTGCAACGTGAATGAATCCTGAAACCAGGCTCCTGGGAGACCAGGCTGTTGAAATCTCTCTCTCTACACGTTTTTCTGTACCCCCTTTTGTAAATTCTCTCCTAGTGCAGAAGAACATTGGGGCATTGCCTCCCTCTAAAGCCTACTCTTGACCCTGCTCAAGAGGCAGCCCCGTGATACCTTTCCAGCCACTCTGGTGCAGCAGGAAGGTCTGAAAGCAAGAGAGGCTTAATGCTAGGTCCTGGAAACCTCTAACTCCTGCCCCAACCCCCAGGACAGCAGCCTTTCCCTTTTTGCTTTCATCTTCCTCACTTCTTGCCTTCTCCGGTTCCTTAGTTTCAGCTTTCAGCTCCAAAATCAGGTACCCAACATTTTAAATGGAACTCTCATGTTAGAGCACTCTATATTGTCCTAACGATGTCACAGAAAGTGGACAGATTCCTAAAGTGGGATATTCCTAAGACCCCCATTTCATCTATCTCTCTTGCCAGCGTCCAGCTTCTCAATGTCAACCTCCAGAATTCCCCCACAACTCCTCATTTCTGAGGGCTCCCAGTTTCCATACATGCTTCCACAGATGCCTGTGCACACTGCCTCCAGAGTATTCTTTAGGCAGGGTGCTTATACACAAAACACACACACACACGCAGCGCCATTGTGGCCCCTCTGTTCCCGAGTCCACATGTTCCTTGTTGGAGTGCCCATGTGCTTGAGAATCCAGATCTCTCTGCAAGGAAATGTTAAAAGCTAAAGATGGAAGTTTGGTTCAAGATCAGAGAAAGTGTTTTCATCTGGCCCTAAATGGGTGAAGTTTATAGAATCCTCCTGAACACGAGAGCTGTGATGTGAAACCAGTTCCCATGATTGGTCACCGCTGGCAGAGCTCTCTTCCAGCCTTTTAAGGATTTTTATGGATAAAAGCTATTTCTCATTGTTTATTTCTGGGGCTGAATTATGAGGCTTGCAGATGTTTAAAACTGTGCCAAATAATTCTTCAGAACATTCCTAGTATTACCCTCTGATCCCACTGCCCCATATTTGCTCAGCAGAGCTGGGACTCCGAGCAATGTACATGGCCGTACAGCTATTTTATTGACAGAAACTCTGGCATATAGAGGATCTCAAGCAAAGCTGAAGGGTCAAATAGATAAATGACTAGTTGAAGAGGGTGGTTGTACCATAAGGCAATCTAGCTTGGTGGTCTATTTGCTGAAGATGGATTTTAGTAGTACCAAATCTTTAGGTAAAAATAAACATAACACCACAATATATACCAAGATATAGCACAGCTTCTAAGTTCCACATTTCCCTCCATTACTGGAACACAGTTTCACCAGCTAGAAAGTTGTCTTCCTAACTTCCCATTTCTTCCCTTGTGTAGGGATTCTGGTGCACTTACTTTTCAGAGAATGCCCTCCATGTATCTGGAAGGGTGATACGATATGCCAAGCCAATGATTAAGGGCAACAGCTATTTAATGCTAGATTAACTGAAGATACTCTCATCCTTTGAATACAGAACTTGTACATGGGATCCAAACTGATTCATAATGAAACAGATCTTGAGATTACATCAACATGTCCTAAGGGCCAATGAGCTCATCAGACATTCTCGATCCTTGCTGAGGCTAGCAGTGTACAGAGAGGCTCAGTGTTACCTGATAGCTTTGCTATTCACTTTTACTGTTTTTAAGTTACAATGGAGCTCTGAAAACGTCTCTTTAATGTGAAAAAAAACACTCCTAAGGGCGCAATCCTGTGCATGCTTAGAGAGAAAAGAGTCCTGCAACATCCAGCATTCCTCAGTCAGCATGGCTGGCTGGGGGAATGCTGGAAATTGTAGGACTTTTTTCTCTCTAAACATGCATAGGATTGCACCCTTAATATAGCTTGATTTATACAGGTTGCAGAATTTCGCATTTCTTGGTGCAGGATTTATGAAGTATTTTGATTTTTTAAAAGCATTAATTGCAAAGTGTACACAGCTGTAGCTCAGAAAGTTCAGCCTTTCTCTTTACAGGTGAATCATACTAAATGCAAGGACACTGTCTCACGCAAAAGACACATCCTGAGGTTGTCAATAAAAAACAAACAGAGGGACCCATGTTGACCATAAGAAAAATTCCAAAAACAGTGTTGCTATAATAGCTTTATTAGGCCATGCAAGCTTTCGAGATCACCAGATCTCTTCTTCAGGCAAGATGTTAAAAAGGCATAAAGGTATTACAGCAACATGGGTTTTGGCATCCCAAGGATGGGTGACTGAGATTGAAAGCAGACAATTGTATTTGGACAGGTGATACGGTATGCCAAGATACTGATTGTAAACAGACTGTGTGCCTGAAGCCATAGGATTGTGCCCTAAGAAATGTTAATTGGCCAAAGCAAATAAATTAAGAGAAATGTTTTTAGAATTGGAGGTGTTCATTTGCTCAAAGTTTGGTTGCTTCCAGACTAGGCCTTTAATGTGCAGTTGCCCTGCCTCATTCACAGAATTGAGGGCGGGGTGTGTGTATTCAGACATCATCCACTTGTAAGCCTCACATGTGTTCCCACAGCTTCGTCTATATTTTTTCTTACTGCGAAACATCTGTTAAGAAAAGATGCAACAGCTGCCCGAGGCCTTCTGTGATAGTGCCAGGGCCCCTCTGTCTGGAAGCACCCAGTGCCTGCAACTGGAGGCAAGCAAGGGTTGTTTCGAAAGAGACGGCACTGTTACATACACCAGCAGACAGAAGTCTGACTGATTTCATAGGCAACCTTCAGCTCCTCATGTGAAAAGGAGGCCAACTAGATTTTGGGGGATCCATTTGAGTCTGGCTGCTGACCTGGTAACTGCCTTGGCTGCCCTTATGGATGGCTTATACTGGAAGGAGAACAAGGAGGAGAGCGGCTTTGTGAATTCTTCTGGACCTCTTAGCTTTCAAACCCATGGGCCATGGAATCCTTCTGAAGTGCTTCTCTCAGGTGGGGATCGAGGGTTTTGTGGTGCTGTTCCTACCTGGAGGGCTGGTGCTGGATGACTTGCTCTGCCCTGTGGAGCTTTGCAGGGCTCAATTTTCTCCTCTAGTCTGTTCAACATCTACAGGAAGCTGCTGGGGTGAGGCCATTTGAGGATATGGGGTGTGGTGTCATCAGTACACTGACTACACCTAGCTCTCCTCCTCAAGTTCAGGTGATATCTTTTTATCTTATTTTAAATATCTAAAATAAATAAAAATAAAATAAATTGGACCCAAGAGCACAGATGAGCTGCCAACTTTGGCTCTGATCAGCTCCAACTTTTCCAGTCCAGCTCGTTCTGCTGAGAACAATTCTTGTGTCCCGCTGCCTTCATGGGCCAGATATCCAGCCAAGGAACATGCTTGTATCCACTTGCCAGCTGGTACAGGGCTCCGTGCAGGGTTGGAGGAAGGAAGGACATACCCAGCTTTGCAAAACAGGATGCAAAATTTACCGGTCACAAAAATGCTCAAAAAAGATACACACAATCAGCCTGCCTCTCTCCTATGCCCAACCGGATGCCCTCCAGATGTGTTGGACTACAACTCCTAGTGTGCCCCTGCCAGCACACATCTGGAGGGCGCCAGATTGGGAAAGGCTGCCCTAAACATCACAGGGCAAGCCTGATTCTGAAACTCTTTGGTCAGAAGAAATTTCAGTTCTCGCCAGGACATGTGGCAACGGCACCTCCCACACTGCTTGTCTAGTGCGGGAAACACGACCTCCCAAAACAGAGGAGCCTCACTGCATGAGGTTTTTGTGTGGCTGGATGACCTGCACTGCCAAGGGGGGAATCTGCAGGGATCTCAACTGAGAATTGTCATGTGGCATGCAAGACTCAAGGACAAAAAGCCTCATGTAGAGATGCTCAAATGGGAGATCAGGGTCCAATCTACACAGATGATTTAGTGCAGAGCGAGAGTCCATCAGGGTTGTTCATGACACATGATGTTGTTGCCACACTGCAGCAACTGCAGCTTCCCTCTCAAAAAGGCACATTTTTGCAAAGTCCTTTTAGTGTGACTTTTTTCCTTAAAACACAGCTCCCACTGCAATGTGCCCTGTTTCCCCAAATTAAATCCTGCTTGCTGGGCATGCCTAGTTGTGTGTCTCTGACCTAGTTAAGGGATGGGGCTTCTCCCCCCCCCCATTCCATTCCCCCCCCGCCCATTGGCAGTAGCTGCTTTGGACACAGGTTTCTCTTCCCACTTAGCACTATTACACACACTTAGCACTATTACACAGCAGTGTTATTTGGCTGCTGGCCTTCCCTGTTTATTTTTACTTTGCACTACAACATTGCTACTTCACAGTCCTGTAATCATGCAATTGTGCAATGTTGCATTAGTGGGATAGTCAGAACTGAACTGTACTGGGGCAGTAACTCATGCAGGGAGCAGGGCTTCAATACTGGTACTTCACAGTCCTGACGGATGCGAGGGGAGAGGTGTGGGATAAACTATGGGATGTAAATCACCTCTTCTATTAAATTCCTCTGAGCACGGGAGCATTGAAAGTGGCAGGAAGCAAGCCTCTCTCATTCACTGAGCAGCACCTCCACGGCTGATGACATTCAGTTCTACTCACTGGACTCCTCCCACCCAACCCCGAAGTATGGCAGCTTCGAGTGCGGTTTGACCTATGAAAGAGGGTTTTTAGGTAGCGTGTACTCCGTTTTTCTTGCTTCATGTGCTGCTGATGGACAAAAGTGATTTCATGAACACCCTTCTGAAACCATTCCATGGAGGTTGGGCCCAGGAAAGCCTGAAGGCTGACCATCTCCAGCCCAATTCAGTTCCAAACTGCAACAGCCTCTAGTGAGGTGGCTTTTCTGGAACCAACCACCCCACTTGCTTGTGGCCAGAGTTCAGCTGTAATCAGTTTTTTCAGACAAAATGCAAGGCAACTGAGGCAGCCATTCTAGTTCCCCCTGAGATAATTGTGGGCTTAGGACAGTTTTACTGACCTGTGCTCCATCCGCTTCTGTTTTCAGAAGGTCAGAGGATAGCTGGTTGCAGTAGAGGCCCGTGGGTCTGAGAGCCGGGTCGTTTACCTGAGGTGGAGAAAAAAAGACGAGAATTCAGGAATTGTTTGACAGCTTTTCATCCCCAACCTCTCTCAGGCAAATCTGATCCCTCCTCACTGGAACGTCCAAAGCTAAGGGAGATTCTGATGCACTCTGCAGTTGTTGGGTTGCTATGTTTCTGGCATCTGTGTTCTAAGACCTAATGGGAAACTCTTGCTTTGCATGTTGTGGCCAGAAGATGATGCTCATCATGTGCAAAACATCCTGCTACACATAGCAGCCTGGAGGTCACAATCCCTCAGGGCATCTCTGGGCAGCATCTCCACAGCAGAAACATGTAGGGCAGCCTTTTCCAATCTGATGCCCTCCAGATGTGTTGGACTACGCCAATAATCTCCCAGCCAGCTATGCTAGGGGATTATGGGATTTGTAGTCAAACACATCTGGAGGGCACCATGTTGGGAAAGGCTGATGTAGGGCATACCTAAACCCAGACTTAAAGGGTTGTATCTAATGTTAGTCCTGCTTAAAGTAGACCCAGGGCTTCTCTACACAGACGCTTTTTATCCCGCAACTTTACTGGGGCTTCTGCTTCCATATTCTTTGCGGGATTAAGGTTGCCCCTTTTCACACACTTCCGCTTTTTTCCCAGGGAGTTCCTTTATCTGCAAGCTCTATATGTTTCATTAGACAGCCACTAGATGGTGCTGTGTTATAACACAACTTACTCTTTTCATTGAGAAATTCAACTCACTATAGTTAAATAGCTCATCTGCAATCTTTAAAAAATAGGATAAAGGTAAAAAAAAGCATGGGAGAGGCTCTGGAGCTTGAAGATGTGATGTAAAGGCCCTGCAAACTTCTGTGAGTAACCAATCTTGATTGCGGGATAAAAGCCCTGTGTGGAGATGCTCCCACTGAAATGAATGGGACTTAAGTTGGACTAGTATTAGAGACAGTCCCATACTGTTTAATAATCATTCCCTCTGCACAGGGAACCCTGAGGGAGGAGGAACATAAGAAGAGTCCTTCTAGATCAGACAAGGATCTATGTAGTTCAGTATCCTGTTCCCCAGTGTAGCCAATCAGGAAGCCCACAAGCAGGCATGGAGGCAACAGCCCTCTCTTACTGTTTGCCCTGCAGCAACTGGCATTCAGAAGCAGACTGGCTCTGAAGAGGGCGGGGTCCGTTGAGCTATCATGCCTAATAGCTGTTGATAGATTATGCTCTGTGGATTTGTCTAATCCCCTTTTAAAGCTATCTTTGTCAGTGGCCATTACCACATCTTGTGGCAGTAAATTCTGGGAATAAAATTCTCCATTGTGTGAAGGACTTCCTTCCATCTGTCCAGAACCGACTGCACTCAGTTTTGTTGTTCAGTCGTTCAGTCGTGTCCGACTCTTCGTGACCCCATGGACCATAGCACGCCAGGCCTTCCTGTCCTGCGCTCTCTCCCGGAGCGTGCTCAAGTTCATATTCATTGCATCCGTGATGCTATCTAGCCATCTCATCCTCTGCCGTCCCCTTCTCCTTTTGCCTTCAGTCTTTCCCAGTATCAGGGTCTTTTCCAGGGAGTTTTCTCTTCGCATTAGGTGGCCAAAATATTGGAGCTTCAGCTTCATTATCTGTCCTTCCAATGAGCACTCAGGGTTGATTTCCTTTAGGATGGACTGATTTGACCTCCTTGCAGTCCAGGGGACTTGTAAGAGTCTTCTCCAGCACCACAGTTCGAAAGCATCAATTCTTCGGCGCTCAGCCTTCCTTATAGTCCAGCTCTCACAGCCATACATTACTACTGGGAAAACCATAGCTTTGATTAGACGGACCTTTGTCGGCAAGGTGATGTCTCTGCTTCTTACTATGCTGTCTAGGTTGGCCATAGCTTTCCTCCCAAGGAGCAAGCGTCTTTTAATTTCATGGGTACAGTCACCGTCTGCGGTGATCTTGGAGCCCAAGAAAGTAAAATCTGTCACTGCTTCCATTTCTTCCCCTTCTATATGCCAGGAAGTGATAGGGCCAGATGACATGATCTTAGTTTTTTTAATGTTGAGTTTCAAACCAGCTTTTGCACTCTCCTCTTTCACCCTCAACAAGAGGCTCTTGAGATCCTCTTTGCTTTCTGCCATTAGGGTGGTATCGTTTGCATATCGGAGGTTGTTGATAATTCTCCCGGCAATCTTAATTCCGACCTCTGATTCATCCAACCCGGCATTTCTCATGATGTACTCTGCATATAAGTTAAATAAGCAGGGTGACAATATGCAGCCTTGTCGTACTCCTTTCCCAATTTTGAACCAATCGGTTGTTCCATGTCTGGTTCTTACTGTTGCTTCTTGACCCTCGTACAGGTTTCTCAGGAGACAGGTAAGGTGGTCTGGTACTCCCATCACTTTAAGAATTTGCCACAGTTTGTTGTGATCCACACAATCAAAGGCTTTAGTGTAGTCAATGAAGCAGAAATAGACGTTTTTCTGGAATTCTCTTGCTTTCTCCATGATGCAGCGAATGTTGGCGATTTGATCTCTAGTTCCTCTGCCTCTTCGAAACCTAGCTTGTACTTCCGGTAGTTCTCGGTTCGCATACTGCTGAAGCCTAGCTTGTAGGATTTTGAGCATCACCTTGCTGGCATGTGAAATGAGCGCAATGGTGCGGTAGTTTGAACACTCTTTGGCGTTGCCCTTCTTTGGAATTGGAATGTAAACTGACCTTTTCCAGTCTTGTGGCCACTGTTGAGTGTTCCAGATTTGTTGGCATATTGAATGCAGCACTTTAACAGCATCATGTTTTAGGATTTTAAATAGCTCGGCTGGAATACTGTCATCTCCGCTAGCTTTGTTGTTACTAATGCTTCCTAAGGCCCACTTGACTTCACTCTCGAGGATGTCCGGCTCAAGTTCAGTGACCGCACTATCATGGCTATCAGGGACATTCAGATCTTTCCTGTATAGTTCTTCTGTGTATTCTTGCCACCTCTTCTTAATCTCATCTGTTTCTGTTAGGTCCCTGCCTTCTTTGTCCTTTATCATGCCCGTCTTTGCACAAAACGTTCCCTTGAGATCTCCAATTTTCTTGAAGAGATCTCTAGTCTTTCCCATTCTGTTGTTTTCCTCGATTTCTTTGCATTGTTCATTTAAGAAGGCCTTCTTGTCTCTCCTTGCTATTCTCTGGAACTCTGCATTCAGTTGGGTATATCTTCCCCTTTCTCCTTTGCTTTTCGCTTCCCTTCTTTCCTCAGCTACTTGTAAAGCCTCATCAGACAGCCACTTGGCTTTCTTGCATTTCTTTTTCTTTGGGACGGATTTCGTTGCTGCCTCCTGAACAATGTTACGGACCTCCGTCCATAGTTCCTCAGGCACTCTGTCTATCAGGTCTAATCCCTGAAATCTATTCCTCACCTCCACTGTATATTCATCAGGGATATGATTTAGGTCATACCTGAAAGGTTTAGTGGTTTTCCCTACGTTCTTCAATTTAAGCCGAAATTTTGCAAGAAGCAGCTCATGATCTGAGCCACAGTCAGCTCCAGGTCTTGTTTTTACTGACTGTATGGAGCTTCTCCATCTTTGGCTGCAAAGGACATAATCAATCTGATTTCGATATTGACCATCTGGCGACGTCCATGTGTAGAGTCGCCTCTTGTGCTGTTGGAAAAGAGTGTTTGCTATGATCAGCGTGTTCTCTTGGCAAAACTCTATTAGCTTTTGCCCTGCTTCATTTTGTACACCAAGGCCATGCCTGCCTGTTATCCCGGTGATTTCTTGACTTCCTACTTTAGCATTCCAATCCCCTATGATGAAGAGGACATCTTTTTTTGGTGTTAGTTCTAGAAGGTGTTGTAGGTCTTCATAGAACCGATCAACCTCAGCTTCTTCGGCCTCAGTGGTTGGGGCATAGACTTGAATTACTGTGATGTTGAATGGTTTGCCTTGGATTCGTACTGAGATCATTCTATCATTTTTAAGATTGTACCCCAGTACTGCTTTTCCCACCCTTTTGTTGACTATGAGTGCTACTCCATTTCTTCTAATCAGTTTCGTTGGGTGACCTTAAAGCATTCATTCTTAGCTGTCTTTTTAAAATAACCCAAATGCTTAGTCTTTGCTCATAGGAAAGGTCCTTCAACTCCTAGTTCATTTTGGTTGTCTTTCTGCACAAATCTATCATTCATGGTTTAAAGTGTTGCATTGTGAATTGCACCCTCCAGACTTGTTCATGTATACCAGCCTTCCCCAACTTGGTGCCCCTCCACATGTTTTGGAGTACAACTCCTAGATTTCATTGCCATTGGACACGCTGGCTCGGGCTGATGGGAGTTGAAGTCCAAAACATCTGGAGGCACCAGGTTTGGACAGGCTGAGGTATCCTGTAGTATACATGAATGATAAGAGGGGAGTCAAGAGACCCTGGTCTCGTAAGGAGTTGTTGAATTGCTTACTCACTTCAACTCCTGATTTGCCCCCTGGAACTGTAAGCAGACCTACTCAATGTGTTTTACTACTGAGTAGGCCTGTAGCGATCTATGCCACTGAGTGAGTCCAGGAGTGCTTATTCCAGGGTAACTAGTGAGGAAAGTCTGCCCAGAGGGAGCGATCTGCCTCCGTTAGTCAACTTCTGATCTTTCTGTGTGTGATACATTCAGTGTTTCAGCTCTCAGAAGCTGCTACCACTGAGCAACATGGCTGCTCTCTACACGAATGGAGAATTGGGGTGGGAAATGGCCTGGAAGTCTTGGTTCGTGTTGATGAAAACCTCCAAAAGCATTTTCACACATTAGGTTTCAACTTGCCTTTCAACTTACCTCTTGCCAGTTATGCAAATAAGAACATAAGAAGAGCCCTGCTGGGTCAGACCAAAAGTCCATCTAGTCGAGCACTCTGCATTGAGCAGGGGGTTGGACTTGATGGTCTTATAGGCCCCTTCTAACCCTACTATTCTGTGATTCTATGGTCACACATTGGCCAACCAACTGCCCACGGGAAACCCACAAGCAGGACATGAGTGCAACAGCAGCCTCCTGCCCATGTTCCCCAGCAACCGGTGTACATAGGCTCACTGCCTCTGGAGGTGGCATATAGCCATCAGGACTGGTAGCCATTGATAGCCTTCTCCATGATCAGTTAATGCTGATTGGTGAATGTGGAAGAGGGACATTTGTAGTGTGAATGTTGTTTTTACTGGTCAGAATGCCCAAAGAGCCTTATGGCACCTCAAAGACTAACCAATTTATTGGGGCATAAGCTTTCGTCAGCTTTCTCCATCAGTCCACGAAAGCTTTTGCCATAATCATCTGGTAAGTCTTCAAAGGTGTCACAAGACTCTTGGTTGTTTTTGCTGCAACAGACCTTTCTGGCCAATGTAAATTTGACATTTACATTCCAAGCACGACAAAAGCAAGAGCTGCTTTAATACTCATGTGTGAACACCACCTGTATCTTCATGGCGCACAATGAGCTTTCCCCTCCCCCACATGACATTTAAGTCCCAGCTATGAGGCAAAAGTCCCAAAGGCCCCTGACCTTAAACATGCAAATTCCAGGAGTCCTTGCTTGGTAGTCAAACTACTAGATCGGGGTGGGCAACTTGTGGCCTTCCAGATTTTGGCTTAGAACCCACATGATCCCCGACCATTGGCTATGCTGGCTGGGGCTGATGGGAGTTGTAGGCCAAAACAACTGGAGGGAACAAGTTTCTCCCCACTGACCTAGATATATGACCGTAGAACAGAATCTGGGGGCCCTGTGCTGAACATCTAAAAACAGGACAGGGAGGAGGGGGGAAGATGCAATTTGGAGGGGTGGGTAGCAATTCTCCTGGCTGCTGCTGCTCCCCTGCTCTCCCAGCCACTCCCCCTCCCCTACTGGTGAGAGGGGGAATTGTTCAGCACCCCTTCCTTCCCCATCCCTTCTCGCATCCCAAGTGCACCCTCCCAATCCCCGTTACTTAAGAGATACTTGGCAGAGATCCCGGTCTCTTGAGAAATGCCTAATTCGCAAGGACTGCATGGGCCTGACACGGTTATAGTCACTGTTCTTTGGGGCCTTTGTCTCACTGAACGTGTTGTCCTGGCCTCGGGCCAACCAGCCGAATCCCAGCGTGAGCCTCTTGGCGTGCCCTGCATGCGCTCTGTGGAGGGAGGAAGCGCCAGCTTCCCCAGGAGAGCCGCTGAGCGGAGCCTGGGCGCAAGGGAGAAAAAGGTGGTGAGTTGCACTGACCTGCTCGGAGCACAGCTGACTCATGCTAGGCACCTGCAGTGAGTTCATGGGCATCTGCCCAGCCATTGGGTTCATATTCTGGACATTGGCATTCCCTCCAGCCATGGAGACCGTGATGCTCATGTTGTTGTACATTCCCTGCTGGGCTGGTGGTGGCTGGGTCTGCCCAGCTTGGCCAAAGACACTGCGGACCGAAGGGACAGGAGAGCAGAGAGTCGCACACAGAGGTGAGCCGCATTTCCAAGCAGTTTAAGTTGCAAAGAATGGTATAGTTTAGGACACGCAAATCCCTCCCCCCCCAATTCTCAGGGTTACACAAGCCAACAAGAGGGGTCCTTGGATGCCAGCACCAAAGAGCGCCAGAGTCCACTGACAATGGCCTCGTCAGGAGCCTTCCCAAGAACCAATGCCAAACATTTCAACTTGGATTACAAGAAAAGTTCTTGAAAGGCGGAAGGAGGAAGAGAAAAGCAAGAGAGGGAAAGGGCATGTGACTTGCACGGCTCGGCTCTTGAGATGATCAGTATTGGGATTCTGACCAGTCCAGCAGAGGAAGTGTCCGGAGGCACGAAATACAAACACCCCAGTGTAAGACATGAGGAGAAGCTGAACAAATTCGGGGTGGGGGTGTTTATCTTGGGATGGCTTTGGACAAGTGTGTGAAGCGAGGGTCAGTGATGGGCCCCCCACAGCTAAATCTAGCCCCTGAAAGGACACCAGCTGGGCTTCTTCCAGTTGCCACCTGGGAGACTGGATGGGGCAGCCATAGTGACCGGGGGACTTGCCACCCAGCAGCCCACTTTGAGGAGTGGGTAGATCAGCCTGGCTTGCCACCTCCCATCCCACACTCCAAATTAAGTGCTCCCCCCCACATAATTAAGCTGTTGACCACGCAGGGATGTCAGCTCTGACTGAGCCTCTTGGCGAAGAATGATTTGTTGAGTTATGGAACATGCGAAGGAGGGGTCAGTTGACAGAGCAAGCACATCTGTGGGTCAGGCTTACCTGTTATTCCCCATGGCTCCTTGCTGCCAGGTCTTCATATCTGGGGACTGGTACCCAGGCGTGGGCGGGGCTGACTGGAGCAGGGGGCTCTGAGAAGGAGGGAGTTGCGGCGACATCAAGGGACTGCTGGGGCTGAGTGACGGAGCGAATGTGGCCTCCCCTTGCTGACCCATTCCTGGAGAAAACACAACCATATTCTTTTGGATGAGCCTACAGTATGACGGCAACCACTAGATGTTACCCCAGGGAGGGAGAGCTCAGGAGGCCAGAAATCCTACACAATCCGAGTTGGTATCCAAACCCAGTCCCTTGCCTATTTGGCTGAGCAAATGCCAGGCAGTCTGACATGGTCATCAGCAGAGCTCACGGGTGAGTTTGTGCCGGCACTTATCCCAACCCCAGGCCTCAAGGCTGGAACATGGGAAGGGAAGGACTCTCTGTACGGCTGCCTGGAGGGCACAACAGTTTCCAAAAGGGCTGGAGGGGCTATGGACGCCTATTTGTTTTGATCCACTGTTCTCTCTCATCAAGCAGGTATTGCAGGCTTTTGAAGGGCACACACTCGCCTTGAGCAAAGGTGCTTACTTAAACTGCTTCCAGTCCTCTGAAGAAGTTGTTGTCTACTCCCAAACAAGAAACGGCCTTTGAACATGTCCCAAGTAGAGTGGCAATCATCCTTTTCTGCCCCAGAGTTGGAGTGGGAACTGTTACGTGACCAAACTACTAGCTCTGGCAACCCCCCCCCCCCCCCGCCAATCCTTTCCTCTTAGCAAGGTACAACAGAGCAAATTCCCCCCCTTGGCAGGCCCAGCCCGAGACGCACCTGACCCTGAATACTGGAAAAGGTTCTGCTGCATCTGAGGGTTCATGCTGGAGCCGAACTGTCCTCCGACGTTCCCCATCATTCCCCGGTTGACCATGCTGTTTCGGCCGGCCAGCGCCGCCTCAGGGTTGGAGGCCAGCTGCGAGAAGGGGCTGGTGGAGGCAGGGGGGTTTCCTGGGTTCGTACCATAGTTGGGGGGGAAGGGGAACTGCTGCGGGGGAGCCTGGGGGAGGCGCCCTGGCCCCAGCTGCACCGGGACCCCGGCCGAGGGAGGAAGGTCATTCCCAAAGCTCTGCTGTTGCCTCATCAGTAGGGCTCGCTGCTGCATGAGCTGCCTCTGCCGGTGCTGCTGGCTGTAGAGCTCACGCTGGCGCTGAGCCAGCATCTGTGCATTCAGGGGCGGCTGAGCAGGAGGAAGGAGAAGAGAGCACAAAGAGGGCAGCGGGGTTAGGGTGAGAGAGCCAGGCAGGCCCCCCAGAGGCTTGGAGGCGATCCATTGTGCTGCACAGCAACTCTCAAAAAGGAGACTGCAGAATCAAGGGGCGGAAAGGGCCCCTGAAGGTTCCCCAGACAAGTCTCAGCCCTGAGGGTGAGCCTTGCACGGCCCCGCCTGCACGCCACCCAGAACCAATGCCCCTCGAGCCGGGGGGCCAAAGCCTTTATCCCCACCCCCCACCCCTTTCCTCAGGCCTCCACAGCCTGGCTGCCAGGAAGCACAGCTTTTCTGTTCCTGCCCCTGGGGACCTCTCAGTCCTGGGTGTTTTGCTGGGCCCCTAACGAAGGGCTCACTCATTCCTGCTTGGGCAGTCCAGGTGCACCCACCTGGCGTCCGCAGACCAGAGCTCAGGGGTGGAGCACTGGCTTTACATGCAGGATGTCCAGGGTTCGAACCCTGACATCTGCAGTCAACGAAAGGGGATGCCCAAGACCCTAGAAAGCCTCTGCCAGTCAGGAGAGGCAATACAGAGAGGATCAGCTGTAGCAGAATATGCATTGTACTGCGTTGAAGTGATGTGAACCTATTGTATTTTGTAGATGTGACTAGTAGCACGTGTGTGTGTCGGGAGATAACTATGAGTAACAGAACGTATTCTTGGAATTGGAGGAAGGCTGCCACAAGTGGGCCGGTTAGGCACTGGATGCAGCACATGGCCTACTTTAGCAGGGATACCTTCGTCTAGGTGTTCCTGGTGTCAATGGCAGGCCTGGTTACACTGAGAACAACGGGAATGGTGGCATGACCACGTCCAAAACAAAGGATGAGGTAATTGACTTCATGGCGGTTATAGAAGACCAGGGTTTGTTTGAGAGAGAGATCCTGGGAGAATGAGAAACCCACCTTACGTACTTAGGCTGGTTTCACCCACCATGCCTCCTATTTACGTAAATATGAAACTTTGATATTGACTGTTAAATTGAGAGAAGCCTAGGTTTTACTCTGTTGAAAATGTGGCTTGCTGTTATTTTCATTATACTCTTAGTGATTGTAACTTGTGTGTATTTAGGGATGTTTGTAATCTGCCTCATTTTAGCTAAAGCTTGTTATTCTCTTGAACTGTTTGAGCAATAAATATATATTCTTTAATACCATATTTGTGCTGTCTGGCTTGAGAGAGGGTTCAGGGACCGCCACCCATACATTAATTCTTGAAGCCCTAAACACTTGGTAGAGGTCTGCAAATCTTGTCGCTGAGTGGGGTCTGTCCTTGAAGCCATTGTATTTGCTCTTGATCTGGTGCATCTCAGATGCACCCATTCAGGTTTGGGAAACAAGCTAGTTGGATGGAGTGAGAAGAAGTGACTCATCTCACAGCAATGGCCATTAGCCATCATGACCCAGCAGAGCCTCTGTATTTGGGGAGAACTGTGCCTCTTTTGCGGGGACAGAGGCCGGGGAATGGCGTCACGCCGTGCTTGAGAACATCACGAAGTGGCCTTATCCCAGCCAAGCCTCCCAAAAGCGTGGGCTCTGTCCTGGAGCTCTGCCCCCATAAAGATTCGCTACGGTTCGGATCTCGGCTCCCCCTCTGCCAGGGAGGCTGGGGAATCTGACCCAACAGCTTCGTGACTGGGAATTTCGTGAGACTGCCAGGCCTGTGCCACAGAGACACCCCTCAGGTGCACCGTGAGGTCAGGAAGGCATCTGGCTGGCTGCTGTTGGGAGCCAGGGCAGATGGAGCAGATGGAGCTGGGCCTCATCCAAGGAGGCCAGTGGTCTGAGGAGGATGCAGCCCTCCCCCACCACTCTGCAGGAGCCCCACAGAGGCCACCAGAGAAAAAGGGCAGGCAAGACAGCCCAGAAGCTGGCCCTCCTAAAATCACAGGGGCCTCTAAGAGCAGTCCTTTCAGAGCAACTGTGCTGCAGCCCAGAGGGTTCTTCCTTGCCCAGCTGGGGCCTGGGGCAGCACTGAGCACAGATTCTTGCTTTCTGGCTTTCTGTGCAGCTGCTAACTTGGGAAAAAGAAGTGTGGAGAAACACCAGCTGCTCCTCCCACCTCCACCTGTCCCAGCCTTAAAGAACAGCTGCTGCTGGCCTCTAATATGGCTATGAACACTCACCCCATTATGTGCCAGTCCCTGGCTGCCCACAAGTCCCCCTTCCCCCAGCCGCCTGCTGGAACACACACACACACCGTTCTTTTTTCTTCCTCCAGGCTCTCAACGTGCCCTCCAGACATGCTGGACTGCAACTCCCATAGTCCTGGCCATGGTGGTTCGGGATGATGGAAGCTGTAGTTCACCACATCTGGAGGGTGCCAGGTTGGAGAAGTCTGTTCTAAACCTTGCCAGCCAAGAACTGGGATGCTGACCAGACTGATGGCCCACCGGGAGCTTGACCGTCTGCCTTGAAGGCATGGCCGGGTGGATGCCCCAGGGTGCGATGACAGCCACATCTACCCATGGTTACAAACCTATGGTGCAAGCACGCTTGGAATACCATGCAGAGCAGCTTCCCCCAACCTGGCGCCCTCCAGATGTGTTAGACCACAATTCCCATCCTCCCAAAGTCAGCTTATGGGAGTTGTAGTCCAGCACATCTGGGGGGTGCCAGGTTGGGGAAGGCTGGTTTACTATGCTGGTCACTGCATCTCAAAAAGGATCTTGCAGAGCTGGGAAAGGAGCAGAAGGGGGCCACCAAATGTCCAGGGGGCTGCAGCAACTCCCCTATAGGAAACAGCTACAATGCTTGGAGCTTTTTACTTTAGAAAAAGGGTGAGTGTGTGATGTAAGTTTGTAAATTATGCCTGATGTGGCGGAAGCGGATAGGGAGATGTTTCTCTCTCCCACTCATGATGCTGTTTCAGAGCATCTTAAAGGCCGTGGCGTCCTCGGGCCAGCCAGCCACACCATGTGCTGGGATCCCTGTGCAACCAACACCTAGCGTGCGCGTGTGTGTGCGAGAGAGAGAGAGAATTGGCTCTCAGCCACCCTCATTGCCCCCTAGGCCCTGGCACTAGGCAGCAGGGTCTCCAGGGCCAGGG
Source organism: Heloderma suspectum (assembly GCF_057233095.1). NCBI lineage: Eukaryota > Metazoa > Chordata > Lepidosauria > Squamata > Helodermatidae > Heloderma > Heloderma suspectum. Next base: position 436,227,741 of record NC_139458.1, read on the forward strand.
TGGGGAGGCAGCCTGGTGGGCAGTCCTAAGGCCAGACCTCTTGCAGCAGAGTCATTCATTATTGCTTTCAGCACCATCACCCTTCCAGCAGGTGAGCACCATTATTCTGGAAGCAGCCAAAACCCAGCGTTCTCCAGGCTTTGCCAGTACCAGACAAAATGGCCACGAGCAGCACAGTGAGGCAAGCGGGGTCCCAGCACTCACCTGTGGCGTGACCTGTTGCTGCATACCCGCCCTCATGCCGATGCTGCCTGGAGGGCTCCCCGCAAACTGGTTCAGGATAGTCTGCCGATTTGGGTGTATCAACTAGAGAGAGGGTGACGAGGGAGAATTTAGAGCTTCATAGCCTGCATTGTCCGACACAGTTGCACATCCCATCCCTTCTGCCAACAACGCAAGTGGCTGGTCACCTATGCAGTCAAAAGGAGCAGCTGCATGGGTGGGGAGAAGCAGGGCTGGAAGGAACAAGGCCCTGAAGCAAAGGACGCCATTTCCCCTCTGTTCTTGGGATGGTTGAGCAAACCCCACCCCCCCCCACACACACACATCCGCTCTGCTGAGATGCCCTCTTTTCTGTTGTGTCTCCCCCTCTGCTGTCAAGAGATGGCAGACCAGGAGGATCTGTTGCACGTTAAGGGACCGCCCAGGAACAAAGAAGCCGGCTTGCAGCTGACACAGCAAATGCAGGTGAAGGAGCGGGTTTCTGTGGGCCAACCCTGGCAGGGGCTTTCAGCAGCTGGGCAAAGTGTTGAAGTGGCCCCACAATGGCTTCCCACAGTGATCCCAAGCTTATACGCGTCCGTGACTGTAGCAGCCAAGCTGCACTGGGACTCACCTGCTGCTGCCCCTGGAGCCGCTGCTGCAGCTGCAGTCGCAGCTGGTTGGGGGCCGTTGGGGGCCGGCTGAGCACCTGTCGGGGCGGCATCCCCATGCTGGCTGGGAAGGGCCCCCGAGGGGGCGGTGCCTGGACAGGCATGGGCCCAAAGGGCTGCTTCGGCCTGACCATGCCTGGAAAAGGGCTGGTCGGGGACGCCGAGGGGTACGGCTGCGGGTACATGCCAGGCTTCTGGTCCATCACGAGAGGCGGTGGGGGCGGGGGCGTCACTTGCTGCGGCTGGAACCTCTCGCTCAGCGCTTCCAGGCCACCTCCCTGCTCAAAGAGAGAAGCCAGCGTGAGATTCTTGGAGCATCAAGACAGCTCCAGGCATGCGCTGCATCCTTGGAAAGAAACCGTATTTAGCTGAGGTGAAAGCGACACGAGTTCATGTGTTTTGTTTTGGGACAGGGTCTATTGCATGAAGGGTTTACTGGTAAAAAGAGAAAGAGCAGTGCCTTTTACTGTGGGTAGGGCCAGAGGCGTGATACAAATCAACAGGTGGTGTGAGACGCCTCACGGTTATAGCCACTAGTCCTCATCAAGATGGCAGTCTAGTGGTGGGATACCACTAGATATCACTCTTCTAATGAGAGACTGTAGCATTACAGAGATTTTGGACTCCGATCCTGGTAGGGTACTGTAATATATGCCTGTTGTATTAATGTACGTGTTTGCATTGTTAAATGTGACCCAGGTAAGACAGGAAATTCTGGCTGTGAATTTCAGTTTTCTGAGTCCCATGGAGGGCATTCTCCACCTCAGGATATTCCAGAGCAGTGTAAACTATGGGTGGGCTTCCGAGAATGGCACGCTACTGGACCATCACCTTCCGGAGCACACGCCTCCCAAAAGCTGCTGATGCAGAAGCACATCTATCAGCTTCATAATGTTTGCATAGCTATGTGCAGAAGCCCAAGTGGCTGCCTGACAAATCTCTTTAAAAGAGCTTCCTCTAAGGGCTGCCGAGGTAACTGCTCCCCTAAGAGAACAGGCCGTGATTCCCCCTGGAGGTGGTTTCCCCAAAGCCTCATACGCCTCCACAATACATTCCCTCAACCATCGAGAAATGGTGGACTTGGAAACCTTATTCCCCATGGAGTTTCTCTGAAAGGACAGAAATAGGGCTTCCAATTTTCTAAAGTCAAAAGTCCCATCCAAATAAAATCGAAGTGCCTGGCACACATCTAACCTATGCCAACTTTTCTCCTGAGTGTGAACAGGATAGGATAGTGCTCTTCAAGTCCTTGAAAGGTTGTCCCAGAGAGGAAGGCCAGGATCTCTTCTCGATCATCCCAGAGTGCAGGATACAGAAGAATGGGCTCAAGTGACAGGAAGCCAGATTCTGGCTGAACATCAGGAGAAACATCCCCACTGATAGAGCAATACGACAATGGAACCCATTCCCTAGGGAGGTGGTGGGCTCTCCCACACTGGAGGCGTTCAAGACGAGGCTGGACAGCCACCTGTCAGGGATGCTCTGACTTGGATTCCTGCATTGAGCAGGGGGTTGGACTCGATGGCCCTGTAGGCCCCTTCCAACCCTACTATGCTATGATTCTAGTATTTGGGCAGGAGGAAGGTAAGGAACCTTTTGGGAAACCACGGACGGCGAGGCCAGTGAGGAGCAATCAGAATGACTGTCTCCCTTGTGCGTTTGGTCTTCTTGAGCACCTGCAGAAGGACCTGCATAGGGCAGGGGAAGCTTAGAGTAGACTCCCTGAGCACTGAGATATGAGGGCATCCATCCCCTCAGCACCAGGGTTGGAAAGCCTTGTCATGTGCATGGGTACTTGGGCATTCTGTCTGGAAGCCACAGATCTATGATCGGAACCCTGAACTGGAATGTGATTGACCTGAAAACATGTGGATTGAGCGTTCATTCTGATTCCCTGATGGATGTCCTGCTGAGCCAGTCAGCCACCTTGTTGGAGCTCCCTGCTAAGCATTCTGCTGTGATGGATTGAAGATGTTTCTCCACCCACATCCATAGCTTGTGGGCCTCCTTGTTGAGAGAGGCCTTTAGGAATTTATGGGGGTGGGCAGCTGCCCTTATGGCATCTGGGGGAAGAAGGCGGGGAGGAGGTGGAGGGTGATGAAGACGGACTGGAAGAGCTGGAATCTCCCTAACCCTCTTCCTTCCCCCTTTTTCCTTGTGTTTAGTGGAGCTTCTAGACTCATGTCTGCTTCTTATAGGGGGAGGGGGATTTATTCCTGATGGGCCTCTTCCCTTGACCCAGTCATTTGTGGGATATAATGTCTCACCCAATGGCAAAATTGCACCTCCTCCTGGGGCAGCTCCGTGGTGGGGGCTTGCAATGTTGGAGTACTCACTCCCACCTTGCCCTGGGGCTCCATGTTGCATGGCACTGAGAAGCTGTGTCCCTCTTGTGGCAGGGCTCCGGCCCTCTCCATGTTCTTCTGAATGGGTCTGGCCAGGACTGCAATTTGTTCCCCCCCAGCCCTGTCCGTAAGGGAAGGGAGTTGGAACTGGGTGCAGTGGTGGTGGCAGCGGCGGCCTGGGCCTTCGGTGGCCCCGTGAAGTGAGAAGGGATGCCCTTGGGCCTTCGGGATCTTCCAGCCATGCCACGCCACGCCTAAAGCTGAGTGCAGGCCATGCCCAGCCCTGGAGCCTTGCAAGCGCTGCTGCCACTCGCTCGTTTTCCCTGCTGACAAAGCGCCCTTGCCTCAGTGGAGTGTCTGTTGCAGGCTGTCTCTAGGCCTCAGCAGAAAAGCTGAGGAAGTTAGACCCTTCCCCCCTGCTAACTTGTTTCCCCCGGCTCTAGCTACTGCTGGATGGGGGAAAGGGCAGAAAGGGAGAAAAGAGAGAGAGAAATGAGAACAGAGAAGAATAAAGGGACAAAGAAATTTTTCCTATCTGGGAAACAAAAGTGAAACTATGATGTAGGCTAAAGCTCTACAGAGCTTCAGCATGAGTGAACTGCTCTGCTTGCAAGGCAGGGCCAGTCAGGGAGATAGGACAGTTCCTTCCCCTGGAGAGATACAGTTTGGATGTGGACCCTGCCTACAAGCTCCAGGAGGAGGCGCCTTCCGGAGGTGGAGACCCCCCCACCCCGTGGGACTCAGGAAAAAAGGTTGTTAATGTGTCAGGGAGCGAGTGGAAGGGGCTGGTGTGCTTGAGGAGACAAGTTATAAAAGGAACGAACTGACAGGAGTCAGATGGGGCCTTAGGGATTGAGGAAGCTACATTTAGTTAGTATGGGGGTTTGTGTATAGGATTTTAGAAGGGGTCAAGTCAGTAGGGATGCTAGGACCAAACATGAATAAATGATAGTAAGATATAACTCTTCCCGTGTTAAATACATTTTTATTTGTTTCAAAATATGGGCTCCCATGTGTTGATTGAATGGTTATGCTACCATTAGTATATCTGTTTCCTTGTTACTTCTCCTGTGGTGGGTTGAGAGAACTAATTGAGCATATTGAGTTTCTCTGGAACCCAGAGAGAGTAAAAGGGCTGAAGGTTGGGAGTCAGGGGGAACGCAGGCGTTTCCTGAGGGGCTGATTTCTCAGTTTCAGAGGTGGAGGCTGGGGAAAGGTGGAACCCAGGCAAGAACGCCACAGTATGGCTCAAGATTACTCCTGTCCTCTGGTACGTTTCCAGCCTGCTCTCCACTCCCACCCACCAGCAAGGAGCTCCAGAGGCTGGAAAACCCTCTCAAAGGCAAAGCAAGACCCGGCCTCTGGGCCCCGGCCAGAGTGCCCCAACAGCTCACTACCTGGACCAGTTTGTCGATGCCAAGCGCTCGGTCCAGTTCTGCCAGCTCATTCTCGTCTTTGCCACTCAGGAAGGACACCAGCTGCTCGAGGAGGGCTTTCTCATCGTTTCGTCCCTCTGGGGTGGTGGGAGGGCACAAGAGCTCGTCCAGCTGAGACGTGATGCACTGGCTATAGAGACGGCAATGCAAACAAGAGAGGTGAGAAGACTGTGATGGCTTTGGCTCTCTGCCTGGAGGCTCGAGAAGAAGGCGATGCTTCTGTAAGTGCCCTTCTGCTGATCTACAAATGCTTCTATCCCATCGCTTTGGGTTCTGTGTGAAAAACCATACAGTGCTCTGCCATGCAAGCTGGGTGCAGGATTTCCAAAGATCCAGAGACAATGTGCACTCACTCCAGAAAGGGCAATGAACAGGATCAGCTGGTGTTTGTGCAGTGACCCATAAACACATGACAAACTGAGTTTGGGTTGCTAGATGAGGATCTCGTCCAGCATTCTCTTCCCATCAGTGGCCAGCCAAACCTGGCTGGGCCCCGCTCCAAATGAAAGTGCGCCCTAGAGTCCCCCTGCAATGATGCTGCAAAGCCTGCAGCATTCTCTCCACTGGCACACCCACTCGGATGCATCCCTCCTTGGCAAGGCCTCTGTTCCCTGTCCCAGCAATGAAGGGTGCCTCCCAGGCACAACTGCAGCCCCCGTCTATTTTATGCTCTTCATCTTGCTTCCCATCTCTACACTGTCAACCCCTGGGCGTCACCTCTCTTGCTGCTTTTTTCCCTCCTCTGTACAGCACTTAGCTGGTTCCAGGTGTCATCATAAAAACATCATCAACATTTATGTAATGTCCTTACAAACCAAAACTTGGACAGGCTTGGGAAATGAAAGAGCTAGCAGCAACAGAACCCCCACCTTTCTCATGCACCCTACTCCCTCCCCACAACTGGCAAGGCTGTTTCCAATCTCCTTTGTGTGAGCGGGTAATAATGAGACACATCCTGATGACAGGACTAATTGAAATCAATGGGACTGCTGGGCCAAGCATCACCAGGACCAAGCACGTCATGCCTGCTGGAGAGAGTCAAGAAGCCAGAAGAGAGAAGGCCCCAGAGCTAGACGTTTCGGAGGAGTCAGCAAGTCTACTCACTTAGCTCCAGATGAGCATCACACATAAGTCACTGGAAGTGATCTAGCCCAACATATGGTTGCCAGCGCACATGGGATTTTGGGCAGGGGGAGGGAGAAACAAAGCCCTCAAGTTGGGGGAAGAAAGGCAGATGTAATGCAATACAGACTTAAAACAAATCCATTACAAGACACAAGTCCTGTCTCCCAACCAGCCCATATAAAAACCTGTGTTGGGGGTACAGAGGGTGACGACTTGGGGCTTGTGATGGATTAGCTACATCACAGACCAGGCTGCCTTGACCTTGCTCTATATGACCAGCAAGCAAAGCATGCAACACATTGTACAGCCATCTCCTGCCGAGGACAGAGGCAGTGCTTGCAAACTGGAAGGGGCAAAGCTCGCTTGAAGGGCCAGTTCAGATGAGGCACAAATAAACCGGGGTTTGTCACTGAGCTTACTTGTTCTCAATGGGGAGTGGGCCTTTTTGAAGAGCTGTAACTGTATAAAACACATGTTTTCCATGTTCACCCTTTACATTTTTTGGTCTCCAGTTTTCTTTTTAAAATCTTTTGTGTAAAAAGAGGAGTGTGTAAAGACAGCTCTTCCCCAAAGTAAACAAGTGATGCAATTGTACAACCAGGTTGGGCTGGGAGAGCTTAAGGCTGAGAAATGAGTCTTCCACTTTCAGCATCCCAGCTACGTGCAGGCCAGGGTATTCTTCGTATAACCCAGCCTTCCCCAACCTGGCGCCCTCCAGATGTGTTGGGACTACAACTCCCGTTGGATGAGTCGGAGTCCAACACAGCTGAAGGGTGCCTGGTTGGGGAAGGCAGATATAAACGGGGGCTGGGGTGTATTTGGAAAGACAGTGAGGCTGCATTTGTCACCTTCAATCCAAGTTCCCTCAAAGCAGCAGTGAAGCAATGGCTGCTTGAAATGCACACTGTTCAGAGGAGCGGCTTAGCATATGGATCCGACGTTTTGCATCACCCCACCAACCAGTTACCAAAAGGAGGAGGGGGTTGTGGAGGGGTGGTGGAAAGTGATGGATTTGCATGGCGCACAAGACCAGAAGTCTCCAAACAGCTATTTTTTCAAAGAGGTCATCACTCCACTGTTTGTTTGTGGATCAAGCACACCTTTTCAGACCAAGGCCTCTGGGTTCAGGTCCTACTTTTCCAAGTTTTCAGCGAACAAGTCTAGTGAAACATACAGGAAAAGCTGAGCCAGGAATACAGAGGCAAGGCAGTTGGTATGCCACGATTTTGAGTGCTGCCTTGAGCACCATTTGTCTTGGTAGAACAGCGGGGTACAAATCAAATCAATAAATAAAATGCTGTATGAGCACCTGCAAAATGTAGAATGTGGTTCTGAGCCCAGAATTCAGCTTCCCATGAGAATTCCAACTATCATTGGAAGAAGAAGAAGAAGAAGAAGAAGAGAGAACACACTTCTTGTTCTTATGTATTTCACACAATCCATAATTAACTTCTTGAATTTGCTGCCACGAAATTCAGGGATGGCCACAGGCTTTGATACATTTAAGGGGGGGGGGGGATAGTCAAATGTGAGGAGGAGGTGGCAGTGGTGGTGGAGAAATCTATCAGGCTCTTAGCCATGATGCCTACATGGAACCTCTATGTTCAGAGGCAGTATACATCTGAATTCCAGGTACAGGGAGCATACAGTGGTGGTGGGGAGCTGTGCTTATGTCCTGCTTGTAGGCTTCCCAGATGCATCTGGCTGGACAGTGCTGGAAACTGGATGCTGGACTAGAAGGACCTTTGCGCTCACCCAGCAGAGCTGTTCCTTATGGGTGTAAAGATCTGCCTGAGTGGCTGATGCCTGCTTAAATCTCAGAAGCCAGAGGGATGAATGACTAAATAAGGCTTCCATCCAATGGTCAGGGGTGAGGCTTCAGTGTTATGTCCTATTTACTGTTCCTAATGCCTTGCAATGATCAGAAAAATGATGCAACTTGGTGAAAATTGCAGAATAAATTAGGAAAAATTGGATGCAATGATGCAATTTGGCAGCCACCGAACTGAACTTTTGTTGCAAAAGTAACAAAGAGTCTTTAAAGACTAACAAATTTATTCTAGCATAAGCTTTCATAGACTATAGCGCACTTCACCAGATGCATGGATATTATGGAGCATTTCAGGTTTATGTGCAGTGCACATGGTGGTGGTGAGAATTATAAACACTGTCAGAAGGAAATTAAAATTAAATGCAGAACGCACTGCTGGTGACTCTTTTTTTTTTAAAGTGTGGCGTACATGCAGCCCTGATCATGGAGGTGGAAGAGATCAAAGTTCAACTGTTCCCTCCCCCGCCTGCCATAGGTGAACCCAACCCAGCGCAGGCTGCAACATGCCACCACCAGAAAGGCGCTTGAAGAGCAAACAGCTCCAGACAACACAAGCAAAAGAGCCAAGCTGCATGTTGTGCAAAATGTTCTCTCCAATTGCACAAGGAAGTCGTCGTCCCCCCCCCCCCCCCGGCTGCCCAAGGCCCCAGGGCTGCTGGAGTATTCAGACCAACTCATTCATTTGTAGGAACAGAGGGAAGCTGCCTTATACTCAGCCAGTCCTTGGTCCAGCTAGCCCCATATGGTTGACACTGACTGGCAGTGGCTCTTTCAGAGATGCCAGGGATTGAGCCATGGACCTTGTGCATGCAAAGCCCTTATATTTTCTAGCCTACCCTTTCCTGTGGGGTCAGAGGAAAGAACCCAGCCATTTCAAACCCCCGCCCCTGCCACAAGTGCTCACAATGTAACGAGTGAAAGAAATCAAAAGGAATAAAGGAGGCCAAAGGAAATCACATGGTAAGGAAATTAAACACTGCACTTTACAGGGAAAGGGAAGTTAAATATGAACCAGAAGCTTGATTCTCCCCCACTCACTCATGTTTCCTTCCCTCAGTTATACAGTTCCCGCCCCAATGCAGCAGCATCTGCATGCTCCCTCCCCACCCGTAAGCCAAAGACTAGAAGAAAGACAGAGAAAAAGTAGCCCCCCGCCCCCGCCCCACTTTCCCAAACAGACTTCTAAAGGACCGTCATATGGTTGCTGCAGCTGGTCCGTCAAACACCCTGCAACTGCTGGTCCTCCTTGCAGGAGATCTTCCCAGAAGGAAGGGGGTAGCTCCCTCCGACCCTATTCTGCATAGATCTTGCAGCAAACAGCAATCACAGCCCTCTAGGGAAAGCCTGGTGAAAAACAACTGGGGCCGTAATAAGCTTTACACATCAAGCTCCATTTTAGCTTCAAGGCAGCTCGCCAAATGGGAAACGGGGCATGAGGCCAGAAACCTGTAAGGAGATCCTCTCCCACTCAGAGCTCACACACCGAGTCCCCTCTTGGCTCCCCCGAGCTGCTCAGCCATTCCAAAATAGCTGAAGTTGATTGTATCTGGGGGAGTGAGACAGGATGGCGGGGTGGGGGAGAGAAGGGAGGTTCCTGTCCCGCAGGCCCTGCCTCCAAAAGACACTGTGCATTTCTGCCTAGACTCGTTTACTACTCTCCCCGCCCCCTCTCAATTTCCCATTAGTCACAAAAATGGCTGGGATTTGCTTTTGCAGGATTTCCCTGTCTTTTCCTTACACTCAGGGGGTGGGTATTGCAAGAGATGGCATTCTGAAGATGAGGGAGGGGATGTGGAGCATGGACAGTAGCTGTGAAGTCAGAAGAGTAGGCTGCATGCACATCACTCAGTGCCACAATTCAAGTCAAATATCTATTTATGAAAGCAGTGGTCTGGGCGGGCGGGCGGGCGGGCTGTCTTTCTTTCTTTCTTTCTTTCTTTCTTTCTTTCTAGACACTAGATGGCACAATTTTAAACAGATGGAACAAAGACATTTCATCTCCACTGAAAAATCTAATTATAATCAAAGAGAAGAAAGGGGCCCCTGAAATACTCTCCCTTTAAAACATACCCAACAGGATGCTTGTCCAATCTTTTCTTAAAATCCACAAAAGGGGGAGTTTAAAAACTTTGTTATGGGATGGGGGCTGGTCAAGATGACCCCCCAGGATCCCTTCCAACTCTTTGACCTGGTTCACAAATCATGACAATTCCTGGGTTGCTTAACCCAGGAATTGTTGGGGACAAGTGGCAGCTTCTGCTTTCAGTCAACAGCTCAGGAATGCCCTGTTCCTGGGATGTTATTGTTACATCTGAACCCGAAATGCTGGGTTGTTTAGAGGTTAAACAACCCAGAGTTAACCCAACAACAAAGCATAGGCAATGATTGGGTTAACTCTGGGTTGTTTAACCCCTAAACAAGTTCGAATGTCACAATTACAACCCAGGAGTTCCTGGGTTGTTGACTGAAAGTGGAAGTGACAAACATAAGGGAGGCAGCACCCTCACTTGCTGCCACTCAGCCCCAACAATTCCTGGGTGAAACAACCCAGGAATTCTCATTATGTGTGAACCAGGCCTCTGATTCTTAACCCATCAGCCTCCTGAAACCTTTATCATCCTTTCCGTGTTTCTCTCCTGAGCCAATCCAAATAACGGTTCGCACATCCAACACACCCTGCCCCCCTGAAGTCAGCCTCATCTGTGCCTCTCTTCTTGCTGTTCTTTGTCTCCTTTGCTAAGGGCCACGTAAGCTGTGCTGTTATCTATTGTATACTCCATCCCCAAAGCTCTCTCCTGACGTATATCAAAACCTCCAAATGGGTAAGAGGTTTGGCTTGCGCCTTTCAAACACTCCCTGGTGCCCATAACAACACTGCCTGGAATCTCTAACAAACAAAGCAGGGGTGGGGTGGGGTGGGTGGGCAAAGACTCCTGTACTCACTCATCTGGTTTGCTGACTGGTCCTCGGTTGATGGAGGACATGGAGTTGTCTGGCCACGGGATCTGCTCCCCCATCGCTGGCTGACCAAATGGATGGTCTGTGACTCCCAGTTCTAGTTCGGGCAATCCTGAAGGAGAGATGGGAGGGGAGAAAAAGTTACAGGTCACTTTGTGAACTAGTCTGTCTTGTGATGTGGAGGGTCAAAGGGAGAGGATGTGAGGGCGTCAAGGATGGTCATGCCCGAGGTGAATGAGCAGGGGAAATGGGTATCACGCACCCAGATGACCCATGGTTTAAGACTGGCCCCAAAACAACATAGTGGAGTGGCCGCCTGCCATTCCAAGCAACATTCAGGCCTGGCCAGCTGATCTAAGCACAGATTGCTGAAAGTTCCCTTGATCAAACAAAAGTGGTTGTGTGCCATGGAGGCAGTGCTACTGCCAGGCATGGGCAAACAGGGGTGGACAATGCAGGACACTTTCATGCCCCAAGCAGATGGTACCACACCGTCTGCGAGCGTGCTGCATCCAGGGTTTCCTTGCAAAGTTGTATGAGTGCGGGAGGAGTCCTCTTGAGGTCTTGCCCATTTGGGCCTTGCATGGCGCTACACCGGTGCGCCTAACAACACGGCTGCCCCAAGCAACGGATTGAATCACAGAATCATAGAATAGCAGGGTTGGAAGGGGCCTACAAGACCATCGAGCCCGGCCCCCTGCTCAGTGCTGGACGCCTGGTGGTCTTCAGTCCAGTTCAGAGCTCTGGGTAGCACTCGGTAGTCCGGGGCACAGTGTGACAAAGCACCTGAAAGTGCCCCATGCAGCCAACGGAGCTGGAATAACAGAGCAGCATGGCAGGCTAAGCTGGGGACCAGGTGATCTCCCCCGCCATTTCTTTTTTAAATTAAGCAAAGGGCTGGATTGGGACCACAGGTGCAGCCAAATCCATTTCCACAGGGGCAGCAACTGTCCCACAGGTGCTGCCAAAAGCCAGTGACCTTGGCGGGGGCAGGGGGGCAGGGTTCTGCTGACTAAGGACATGCCTGCTTTCTGGGTCTTGGGGCACACTCATTCAGTGCACTGGACCCATGAAAAGCACATGATACTGCCCTCCCAACACACACACTGACCCCCTTTGAAGTTCCATGGCAGACTGGATGACTGCCTGTGGTCACAGATTTGAAACGAAAGACTCGCCCAGCAGAAGGCCCATCTTAATCGCCTCCTGGGCCTTCCAGAAGGAAAGAAGGTGCAGGAGGAGTGAAATGACAGAACCAGGAAATGAAGTGAGTGAAAGAGTGCACTTGAGATGGCCATCCACATAGTAAGAGGGGCTCCTGGCTTAATACAGTCTGGTTGCCATTGCCAAAAGGAAGAAAACCTTGTTTATTCTTTAAAAATGTAGACAGCAGCCTGGCAGCATCACAGTATCCACCGACAACACAGAAGTTTGGGGCAGCAGTTGCTGGTGAAAAACTAGAAGTCTATGAGGCATTCTCCCCGCCCCCCAATTCCTTTTGAAAAGGCCTCCTTTTAAATGAATGGATTTCTAAATTTACAAATCCAAGGACTACTATTTCCAGGGCTATCTGGGGCTAATGAAGGTGCTAAAGAAAAAGTCTGACTTTTAAAAAATGTGTTTTCCGCCATATCCATTTTAACAAGTTGAAAAGGCAGAGCAGGATGAAACCCAGGTGAGCACAGCAATGTTTGTCCAGTTGGCTCTGGCGGAGGGCCACCTGTCTAGGCTGCCAGAGCCATGGCTGCATTAAAGGTTCACGCATTTGCTGTAGCCATTTAACTGGCGCGTTCTTAAGAAGAGTGTTAAGAAATCCTTTTAAGGGCCTTTGCAGAGCCAGAAGACATCGGTTCAAATCCCAGTATGGGGGTGAGCCAATCAGAAGAAACATTAGAAGTGCTCGTAATGTTCCTTCCAGGGGGGCTCACACTCTTCCCAGTTACAGACCCAAGTGACAGAAAAACCTGGGATGTTAGGGCACAGGAGGTTACTGCCAGCACTTATCATCTACAATTAGGAACATGTCAGGGGCCAAAGTGGAAAATCCAAATGGCACCCTCTCCTCCTCCCACTAAATAATATGGGGCACAATCCAGTGGAGGCTGGTAGCTCCGATGTCAGTGGGGCGGTGAATCTGCTCCTGGTTTCAGCCAGAACCAGTCAAAACTCCTTTAGAGTTCTGACTGAAACCCGGAGCAGATTCACCACCTCACTGACATCAGAGCCACCAGCCTCCACTGGCACAATCCACCAAGGACATTCTCTTGCACAAGAGAACAGAAGCTTCACACAAGCAGAGCACAGAGCTCCTGTTCATTTCAGTGGGCCTTGTGCAAGGGAATGTCTTGGTGGATTGGGCCCCATAGTTCAGATTTCTCTCCCACTCTGCACCTCCTCCACCTTGCGTCATGGCAGGGACACCTCTGTGCTGGGCTGAGGTTCAAGCAATACCCTTCGATGTGGGGACGCTCCCCGAGTATCTTAGATGTTCGAGAGTCTGGTGGAGGTTCCACAGTGGTGGAGGACAGGCACTCTGTGCACACACAATAACGACAACAACAACAATAGTTATTTAAAATATCCATGGCTCTGAATATCCATACAGAGGCTAAGCACTGGCCACCAGCCCCTTCTCTCAGTGTGTCAGTGGACAACGTGGCCTTGGGGTGAGATCAGCGAGTCAGAAAACAGCCATGGATTGGAGAGTAAAGTTGATCGGAGGGGGCTCATTTTGTTCTTGAACTGGCTGTGCAGCAGCAATGCAGTGTTCTTAAGGGTTGCCTGGCAACAGGGAAATAAAAGAACCGCCAGCAACAGCAGCAGCACGGTTGATTAGGGCTGAGAAAGGGAAGGTGCTCCGTGGGGAGAGACTGGTTCGGGTGCCCACCCACGGGGGGTAGCCCATCCCTGCCGTTGCTGCCCCATGGCAAGTGTAATTAGCAGCTAAGCCCTGAGCTCTCGGCTGTGGATGCTGCGTTTGTCAGGGCAAAACAAAGTCTTTCCGGAACATCCTATCAAGCAGAATCAAATTGTGCCCTTTATTTCTGAAGGTTTTTCTGAGACATCTCCCATTTATAAACAACAAGAGACACCCCACTCCAGCACTACAGGCAGCTGGAACTTGCCTGTGAGCATCTCAGGGGCATCCAGCTAACCGCAAGTGGAGCAGAACACCTGTACTAGATGCTCCTTTGATCTGAGCCAGCAGAGCTGTTTTGCAGTGTTCTGTCTTCTGAGCAGAAGTGGATGTATAAAGCTGACAGTTCACGAAACCGAAGCAAATGAACCTTCAGCCAAATGGGCAAAATCAGGGGACGAGAATAATCTATCCTAGGCTTCTACCTAGTGCCTTCCAGAGGTGTTAGACTACAGCTTCCATCATCCCTGATCATTGGACAAGCTGGTTGGGGCTGAAGAGAGTTGTAGTCCAAAACATCTGGAAGGCACCAGGTTGGGGGAAGTGTGGTCAATCCTAGTTCTACGAGCCGTCACCTTGTGGCTTAGCATGTACTGCACGTGCTTAGCACATACTGCATCTAACAGGGAAAGACTTTGCAGGCTAAAACTCACAGCCTAGTTCTGCAGTCCTGTTCCTCCAACTCTTGGTTCTACGCCATAGAAATACTAAATTCTTGGCCGCTTATCACTTGGAGTTGATAACCAAAGCTTCATCACCCTTCTGCAGACAAGTTACCATTTCATCTTATATTTGGTGGCTTTTGCCAAGGTCATTATTGTGTTTGTTTGTTTGTTTAGATAGGGTGAACTGAGTGGGAGAGGAGAGGCTAATGCTGTCTTAAAACTCTCTAGAGAAATCTGTTCCTAATTCTGTTCACTGGGGGCCAGGATTTGCACCAGAAGATTGGAATCCCTTGTGGTACTTGTCAGGAGCAGTGTGTATTGCCCACCAGTATGACATAATGCTTGTACATAGGCCATGATGTGCTCGAGCATTTCCTTCAGGTAACACTGCAGCATGGGCTTTGTAGTGTTTAAAAATGTTGAAAACACAAAATCATAACTCTGCCATTGTATTTGTTCTTCATGCATGCCTGATACTGCAACATGAGATATGCTGTGGTTGATCAGAAGCTCTGTATTCAAACTGCAGGAAATACAGTGGAAGGTTCCTTGATGCATAAGCCAAAAAACAGGAGTGTTGATATCCCAGATGTAGTGCCGGCTTTGGGATTTCATGTGCACACAATCTTTCAAAGAAAATTGGCTTTGGGATGTCACGTGCAAAAACTGGTAAGTCTGGGATAACTCCTCCTAAAATTTTGCACGCATTTCTATCATGCTGTATTCAGATCTTCCCATCTTGTCACGGGGACAATGATAGGAGGTGACTTTTCTAGGTTCTGCTGTGAAGATGCTTTCCCCACTGACTCCCAATGCAGCTGTTACTTGATGAAAAGCTGCATTTGCTTACATGTCGGAACTAATGTTGGGCTGACTGTGCTGCTCACTCCCTAGAATGTAATGGATTAAATGGGAAGTGGGGGGGGGCACTATGGTGCTGTGGAGACTGTGCTGCATTTAGGACTTCAAATCCTTGCTCAGCCTTGGGTGGCTTTGGCCAAGACATTATTTCTCAGGCTGAACTACCTCAAGGAGTTGCTTTTGGGAGAAGGAATGCATGTCGTATATTGACGGTACTACAGAAATCCATCATTCCCCTCCTTCCCTCCGCTGTCAGGAAGAGGTGTGCCTGTTCATCAGAATGAAGGTACTTACCTGTGTTGGGCTGGAAGGGGCTTGGTCCAGGAACTGCTCCTCTGCCTTGCTCAGATGGTAATCCAGGATGAGGACTGCTGCCGTTCATTGCAGGGAACGGTGCCGTCCTAAGCTGAACGGGCTCCATGGGGTCGCAGAATTCAAAGGGGGACCGGCTGGCCTGCATGCTCTGCCCACCATTAACAGCTGGAACAGAGAAGTGCAATTTAGGGAGCAGCACAGGATCACTGTAGCTTCCCTGGCGTTTGCTAGGCCCAAGGAACAGCTAGCAGGGGTGTTACAGAGACAAGGGCCAAGGTGGCGTCATTTCGCATTCAAAGCCAAAGAATCCTAAACAGTAGTCTCAGAACTATGTGGTGGTTCTCCCTTTCCCCCAACCCTACCCTCCAAGTAGAACAAAAAGAGAGGCAAGAACTGAGCAGTTATCATGCTAACATAACGTGCCTCAAATCAACAGCAGAAAACTGCATAGCTTCTGTGGATCTCATGTAAACTCTAGAGCAGCCTGCTCCAGCCTAGCAACCTCTAGATGTGTTGGACTACAACTCCCATCACACCCCAGCCAGCATATCCATTGGCCACATTGGCTGGAGGGATGATGGAAGTTGTAGTCCAACACGTCTGGAAGGCCTGCTGGGTTGGGGAAGGCGGCTCTAGGCTGTGACAAATCTTCTGGCATGGGCTGGAATTCCTGCACAGTCCACCAGAGGGTTTGTCTCCAGCCCCCCAAGCCTTGCAAGACATTTTTCAGCAAAGTCAGAGTTTTCTTTTCCTTGCACACTTAATCAAGGCGCACTCATTTCAGTTACAGGTATGCTCATGTGAACACTGTAATGCAGGGGTGGGTTTAAATTACAAGCTGAACCCAGTGGGGTGAACAATTCTAATTGCAAAAATTCTTTTATTGTTGGCTTTTATTGTTGTTTTTATTGTTTTTATATTTTTTATCACGTTTAATATTTTAATTGTGTTTATGTATCTTATTGTTGTAAGCTGCCTTGGGAGGGCTTCTGCCCTGAAAGGTGGCCAAGACATATTTTAAATAAATAAATAAGTAAGTAAGTAAGTAAGTAAATTTCTTTTCCCTCAACTTGATTTGTTGTTGTTACATTCTCAATTATGGATGCTTTCTGTTTTGCAGTTTTAGAAAAGGTAGGACATTTAAATTAAACACGTTTGTTGTTTATTCGTTCAGTCATTTCCGACTCTTCGTGACTTCATGGACCAGCCCACGCCAGAGCTTCCTGTCAGCCTTCGCCACCCCCAGCTCCCCCAGGGTCGAGTCCGTCACCTCCAGAATATCATCCATCCATCCATCTTGCCCTTGGTTGGCCCCTCTTCCTTTGGCCTTCCACTTTCCCTTGCATCAGCATCTTCTCCAGGGTCTCCTGTCTTCTCATGATGTGGCCAAAGTACTTCAGTTTGGCCTTTAATATCCTTCCCTCAAGTGAGCAGACTGGCTTTATTTCCTGGAGTATGGACTGGTTTGATCTTCTTGCGGTCCAAGGCACTCTCAGAACTTTCCTCCAGCACCACAGTTCAAAAGCATCTATCTTCCTTCGCTCAGCCTTCCTCATGGTCCAGCTCTCGCAGCCATAGGTTACTGCGGGGAATACCATTGCTTTAACTATGCGGACCTTTGTTGTCAGTGTGATGTCTCTGCTCTTTACTATTTCATCAAGATTTGTCATTGCTCTCCTCCCAAGAAGTAAACGTCTTCTGATTTCCTGGCTGCAGTAATCTTTGCTCCTAGAAATACAAAGTCTGTCACTACCTCCACGTTTTCTCCCTCTATTTGCCAGTTATCAATCAAGCTGGTTGCCATAATCTTGGGTTTTTTGAGGTTTAACTGCAACCCAGCTTTTGCACTTTCTTCTTTCATCTTCGTCAGAAGGTTCCTCAGCTCCTCCTTGCTTTCGGCCATCAAAGTGGTATCATCTGCATATCTGAGATTGTTAATGTTTCTTCCAGCGACTTTAACTCCAACCTTGGATTCATCAAGCCCAGCACGTCGCATGATGTGTTCTGCGTACAGGTTGAATAGGTAGGGTGAGAGTATACAACCCTGCCGTACTCCTTTCCCAATCTTAAACCAGTCCGTTGTTCCGTGGTCTGTTCTTACCGTTGCTACTTGGTCGTTATACAGATTCCTCAGGAGGCAGACAAGATGACTTGGTATCCCCATACCACCAAGAACTTGCCACAATTTGTTATGATTCACACAAAGGCTTTAGAATAGTCAATAAAACAGAAATAGATGTTTTTCTGAAACTCCCTGGCTTTCTCCACTATCCAGCGGATATTGGCAGTTTGGTCTCTAGTTCCTTCCTCTGCCTTTTCGAAACCCAGCTTGTATATCTGGCAATTCTCGTTCCATGAATAGCTGGAGTCTACCTTGCAAGATCTTGAGCATTACCTTACTGGCATGTGAAATAAGTGCCACTGTTCGATAGTTTGAACATTCTTTGGTGCTTCCCTTTTTTGGTATGGGGATATAAGTTGATTTTTTCCAATCTGATGGCCATTCTTGTGTTTTCCAAATTTGCTGGCATATGGCATGCATCACCTTGACAGCATCCTCTTGCAAGATTTTAAACAGTTCAGCTGGGATACCGTCGTCTCCTGCTGCCTTGTTATTAGCAATGCTTAAACACATGTATCCTGTTATTATTGTCTTGAAATATAACAAAACCCCAAATTCATGTATTTTTTAAAAAGGGTATTACAACTGAAGACACACATTACAACTGTGTGTGTGTGTGTAAAAATTCTCAGAAAAAATCAGTTTCAGATTTTTAAAATATTGTCAGATTTACAAGAATTTTAGAACACACTCCATCCTTCACTCCTACACTGACTTTTAAAGTAACTTTCTTGGGGTCCAAACCAGCCAAGCAGATTATCTTCTCTATTGGACAACCTCCAAGGCATGTTGCAAGCTTCTACATTATACAGGACCCTTTGCCAAGCAGGAAAAATGTCTATGTTACCTCAAAAGCTTGCATGCTTCCCACGAATGGAAGGCCATTCCAGTTTTTAAAGGTCTGTTTTCACCTTAGCCATCTTTTAACTCTTATTCTGTGGGATTAATAAGTTATTGACTGCCTAGTTTAAAAAACCCTTCCGTATCATTAATGTCCCCTTGTCTCCTCCAAGAGAATTAGCCCAGTCATAACATGTCACTGCCTTCTGAGTAGCCTTAAAGTTGGTTTCCCTGAAGGCAGCCTCATTTGAGTCTTTGGAATAAGAAGCTTCCTTCAGCATGCAAATAATAGGCTTAAGTGAAATGCAGCTGTCTGATTCTTGCATCAGGAATTCCTCAGTGACAGGACAAACGGTCCATCGGTGCAATTCGGGATTTGACAGCTCTTTTTCAAACTGCTGGATGGTTCCTGCTACTGTGGAATGCAAAGTCTGCCTCTTTGATGATTCTTGTGCCTGCGCAGCGGTCACTCACAAATCTTACTTCAAGGATCTCCTCTCCTGACCTGAGCCAGTCTGCTCTCTCTTTCAGCAGTTTAGGTCATAAAAGCTCTTGATACCCTCTTCTAGTTTGCTTCTCAACAATTACAAAATTTAGCAAAAACTTCCTCCCTGTAACTGAGTCCGTTGATTGGTTTAAAGCTACTGGGAAATGGCTGAAGGGAGGGGTGGTGGCAGAAGCAGAGATCTGGCACAAAGAAGTCTGCTCTGGCCAAAGCTTTGCACAGTCTGGGCTTGCTTGGTTGCCAATGACAAGTAAGAATCACCTCTAGGTGATCAGGCAGAGAAGCACTGCCAAAGCTGTTTATAGCTGCTTCTTCATTCTCCTCCTCTCCTTTTTCCCTGCAAGGCCACAAATAATTACTAGGGAGAGAGTGTAGTGTAGTGGTTAAACAGTTGGAATGGGGCTCGGGAGATCCGGGTTCTGGTCCCCACTCGGCCATGAAGCCTTTGGGCCAGTCACTGACTTTCAGCCTAACTACCTCACAGGGTTGCTGTGAGGATAAAATGGAGAGCTTTGTTTCCCCACAAGAGGAAAAAGGCAGGATATAAATGTAATCATACATAAATATAAATAAAATAAACAATCCTGAGTGATTTAATTCAACTTATCACTGGAAGTCAGTCTCATGATGTCATTAATTCCAAGTAAGTGTGCACACAATTGCACTCTTTGGACTCAGTTCCTATGGCCAAACTAGGGTGGTGAACTGAGGGGTTAAGAGGACCCACAGCTTGTTCACCACAAGTCCAGCTTCAGAACGTAAGAGGAGCCTTGCTGCGTCAGACAAAATGGTCCACCTGGTCCAGGATCCAGCTGCCCATAGTGGCCAGCCAGATGCCTCCCAGAAGCCTACAAGCAGGGTGTGAGGGCCACCGTTCCCCAGCCACTGGCATTCAGGGACATACTGCCTCCTTGCCCTTGAGGTTCCCAACAGCCATCATGCATGACAGCCATTGACAGACCTCTCCGGAGACCAACAGGCCCGTCCTGCATGCATGTGCAGAATCCCCCATTTAAGGCCATCAGAGCCAGGCGCCACCACTGCATCTGGCAGCAGCCAGCTCTGTAAACCACTTGTGCACTGGGTGAAGGACATCCTTTTGTCTGTCCTCAGCCTTAGTGAGGTAGCAACAGGCTTGAGAGATGAAGAGGCTGAGAATGCAGCAGAGTGGCAACAGGACATATGCTGTGTGACTGCAACAACACCCCAAACGGGTTAAGCATCAGAACATAAGAACAGCCCTGCTGGATCAGACCAAAGGTCCATCTAGTCCAGCATTCTGTTCACACAGTGGCCAACCAGCTGCCCATGGGAAACCCACAAGCAGGACACGAGTGCCACAGCACCCTCCCACTCCCAATATGTGAGGTAGCATATATGGCCATCAGGACTAGTAATCACGGATAGCCTTATCCTCCATGAATCTCAACAGACTGGTGGTATTTGTGGCTGGGTCTGCAAGTAGGGCAGGTGGCAAAACTACTGTCCAACCATTTTGTCATGGACCAGACACCCCTTCCGTCTCAGCAGTGTCTATAAAAGAGCAGCAGGGGAAGATTATACAGAGCCACTTCTCCTCCTGGTCAAGTCACCCACTCTAGGCATCTGATGAAGTTGGCTTTTGCCCCTCCACTATAATAAACTCGTTAATTTCTAAGACAAAATGGCACTCCGCTTCTTAATGGGAAGTAGACCCAGAACTCTAGTCAATGTCTAACAGTAATGAGACCTTAAGCCCACAGGCAGAAAGGTGGTAGGTCCATCCTAAACGTTGCCTTTTATAAAGAAACAGTTACAGAATTTGGAAGGAAAGCGTTCAGTATCTTCTTATACTCAACCAAATCCTGGCATGTCAACTGCAATATAACAAGGCTCCAGTCGATCAATCACAGAAGCAGCATTAAGAACATATCCTAAAGAGTCAGACCAGGTCATGCCCTGGGGGTCATGGAAAGGTGAGAAACTCTCCCCAGAAGCAAATGTACGTACAACTCATCCCTGTGGGAGTTCTTGCTGTGGTACTGGGCTGGAGGGAGGGGGTCAGCATCTCGGACTTGACAACAATACCGCCACTTTCAGTTGACTCCGCTCCACACAGGCCTGACGGCAGCTGGGCTGCTTTTTCCAGCGACGGCAGGATCTGGTCAAGGTCGGATGCAAACTGAAGGGAGAAAGCGAGGCCACAGGTGAGCTGCTGAGCCTCTGAGGGACAGCCACAAACGGAACAAGGAACACCAGGCCCTCTGCTCTGGTCTGGAGCCACAGCCCCTGCCCACCTCTTAGCCCCATACCTCTCTCGCTTGTCACTAGTGACACAGCGGGCGCTCACCAACAGACCCTCGTGACAGAACCCTGCGTTCCCGCTGGCAAAACATCAGAAATCTGAGCACTGGGAAAATGAGATAACCCTGCCACAGAACTGCTACCAAGAGAGAAATATTTATTATATTAATTTAGATCACTTCTGGGGCTGCCTTTGGTATAGCGCTCCCAGGACTGTAGGCCAGAATAAAATTACAGTAAAACATCATAAAGCTATTCCTGTGGATTTTCTTGTCTTCTGGAGGGATCTGTGTATGCGGAAGCTTCTTTTTATACACAAAAAAGCCCCCCCCAAAAAAGCACAGGAACAGCAGCCATAAAACCAAAGAAATTCAGCAGAGCTACACCATAGGGCAGAAAACAGTTCTAAAACATACTGAGATGCCTGGGCAAAGGGGAAAAAGGCTTCCCTTGACACCAAAGGAACAACAGGGATGGTGCCAGGCCAGCTTCCCTGGAGAGGGCCACAGCCCAAAATGGCCCTCTCTACAGCTACCCATTGCCTAACCTCAGATGGCTCAGAGGGGACCTGGAGGAGGAGGAGGCCGCAGATGAAGAATGGGGGGTCTGGTCTTTTAACACATCATTACTCTTCATTTCCCTGCCTCTGTGCTGCATCCTTGATGGCTACTGGTGGGGATGGCGAAACAGCTTAAAGACATTAGGACAGGTGGCAACCTTGCCCATTAAACATGAAAACGTTAACAGCTTGCCCATATTTATTTATTTCATTTCTATACTGCCCAATAGCTGAAGCTCTCTGGGCGGTTCCCAAAAATTAAAACCAAAAAGCTCAGGGTAAAACAATATAAAATATAAAAGCATTAAAACCTTAATATAACAATACAACCAGAATAAAACCAGAATAAAACCTAGCAGCAATGCGGAGATTTAAAATACAGAGTTGCAGTCCAACACATCTGGAGGGCACCGGGTTGGGGAAGGCAGCTCTAGAGTGTCATAAGGGCACTGGGCAGGGAGAGGACACACACACACACACACACACACACACACACCCTTTTTGCAAGCTTCGCTGTCCTGCTGACTTGCAGGAGATCCTTACTTGCCAGTGAGTGGCTGCTTACAGCGTATGATGCCTTAATGAGTCAGACCTTCGCATTTGCGTGCAAAGCAGGTGTTCTGCCTACAAGCTAGAGTGAAGTATACTATACATAATGGGAGTATGGGGAGACTAAACCCATGTTTGTTAGAACTTGTGGCTCTATCCTGATAATGGGATGAATGTACACACCGCACAGGCAATGATACAGTCACTGTTCCAACTCTCCAGTCTCTGGGGGAAACACCATGGCCTGTCCCTGTGGGGGCTGCCCCTCCCGCCGCAAGGACCCGCTGCGTCTCCAGCTGCCCCCCTCCTCCTGCCCCTCATTGTGAACTTAGCCAAGTCCCACTGCTCAGCATTACTGGATCTAATGCAGCAGCGGTGGGCAGCTTATGGCCCTCTATGTGTTTTGGCCTACAACTCCCAGCAGCCCTAGCCAGCATAGCCAATGATGGGGGATCATGGGTGTTGTAGGTCAAAACACCTGGAGGACTACAAGTTGCCCACCCCTGCCATACAACCTCCAGCATTACTTCCCTTTTTTGTTCTTTCTCTGCAAGTATTGATTTTATTCCAAACAAACGCTTGATTAAAACTATTGATCTGTGAAGTTCTATACCAGCAGGCAGAAGCCACTTCCCACCCCAAATAGCTCAGAGCCCCAACACTGGCTTCATGTTTGCCTGGATGGGAATTAACAGGCTCTAACCAGACAATAATGGTGTACTTGGTGGTGCTAGGTGGGAGAAAGGGCCGCAGGAAAGGAGTTGGACCTACAGTTACAGCCACAATGTGTTACCAGATTTTGTATCACAAGACAGAGCATTACTTTAGCAGTTGCCCTGGACTGTTGCAGGTACACACAGTGCCTGGGAAAATCAGATAAGTCCACCATCCTAATGCAACAGAGAAAAGGTGCAGAAGGACTACTTGTTACATCCTGTTTGCTCCAGGAAGCGGTACCACTTCCGGGTCTATTAAAAAAAAAGTGAACATCCAGAAACATTCTGAGAGTGAAAACACTGGCAAGGTGTGATGAGCTTACTTGGAGTAGAGACTGTTCCAGTTTGGAAACAAGACATTTCAACTCTCACGCCCACCTATCGAGATGCTTGAAAGACTGACTCAGTCTCGCACATATGAAGGGAACATTTTCAGCATCAGGAGCCTGCAGAGCAAGCGCAACCACCATGCTCAGGAAAACAAGTGTGCGCACTCTGTTTACTGTATTCATCAACCATGCGAAATGGCTTGCTCATTCTGTGCCTTGACATTTCCACTGTGGCCACCAAGACTTAACCACAATGATACGCACACAGAGGCACGGATCAGTCCCTAGAACATCCTCTCCACTGAAGCTCAACGGGCGCCAACACTGCTATCACTCCAGTGACAGGTTAAAACCTGCCCAGGTGTTTTACAGTATTGTTCTTGGTTTGTTTAGTTTGCTCTGCCTTTTCTGTTAATTGTGAATTACGTTTATGGTTATATTGTATTATAAGACATCCCTCCCCAACCTGGTGCCCCTCCAGATGTGTTGGACTACAACTCCCAGGATGCCCCAGCCACCCATGGCTGGTTGGGCATGCTGGGAGTTGCAGTTCAACACATCTGGAGGGTGTCAGGTTGGGGAGGGATGTCTTATATTGTGCCTTGTTTTCGTTTGTATGTCTGTTGGTCTATTTTGGTTTGTATGCCTCTTGTTTGTTGCCCTGACATCCCAGGATGAAGGCCAGGTTAAAAATACTTTTAATAAATAAGTAATAAACAATGTAATGAAACCCTGATTGCTTCTTCTTCTTCTTTCTTTTGTTAAATGAAAGACAAAAGCTGTTTCTGGAGGGGGCAATTTTACAATGGAGAAGCGGCAGGGTGAAGGGGCTCTTTACCTGCACATCACATCTCCATGTGTGATGTAAATGCACATGGGACCCCCACAGTGGGAAAGGCAGTTTGGTGGAGCAGGAAAAGATAGCAGACAGGGAAGGGGTGAAGTACCGCTCCTCCACTCTATATCACCCCCCCCCACTCCCTACAGCTTTTCCCTTTAAAAATGCTGTTGGGGTTTGGGAAAGCACCCGCCCTGGTGTAGACGGTGCACACCCGTGTCATAGCAGCAGTATCTTGGGGGGAAAGGCATGCTTTCCTTCTGCCTGAGAGAAATGGGGGAAGCTCTTTTCTAAAAGGGCACCTGCCACCTGCAGTTTTTAATAAATACTCATATTAAAAAGCATTATTAAAAAATTGGGCATCTTTTTGACTGAGCAGAAGTTGTGTGTTTTTTAAAGCAGATTAATCCCTCATCAGAACAATCCCTGACTTGCCCTGACTGGACACCCCCGCAGCCGCCCTCTGAACTGGGGCCAGCTCAAGAGGTTTCGCAAACTCCATACACAGTGGCACCACACGACCTAAGAGCAAGCTGCGGGCCTCCTCTGGGCCCTGAGCCACACGTCGCAGACTCCCTGCAGCTTCCCTGCTGCCCCTCAATGCATTGCCACCCCAAGCAAACGTTTGGGTTGGTTGTGCAGCCAACCTGGACTGGTATGGCTGGGCTTCTTCTGACCCTCCTGGCCTCCCATGAGAGTCAAGCTCCCCTGTGTCCTTGAGGAAGAGAAGCAGATGGACCCGGATATTGCTGGGAAGGCAGGTCTCCTCCATCTGTTGGCCTCAGTGGCTACCAATTGTCCTGGCCTGCTCACCCACGAAAGGGGGCACTGGCATAGGATGGCTGCTTCTCAGCTGCAAGGTTCAAGGTTCTCCCTCTTTTGCCTAAGATTGAACTTCATTGCTTCTCTCCATATTTATTCAAGTATGGCCGGGAATACTGCAAAAGACAGCCCTGTCTGCTTAGATTATTTCATTCCCACTCATTCTCCCTCCCTGTCTCTTTGCTGACACAAGTTCTCCAATTTAGCAAATCTCCCACAAAAGGAAAAAGATTGGAAAATGTACTTGAAGATGGGAATGTGATCTAATGAGACAATTAGAGGGAAAGCGATATAATGAGAAATCACAACACCATTGTGCCTTAAGAAAGAAGAGTTCACTTACATTATTACACTCAACAGGTAAAGAACAGCACAATCTCCACCTAATACAACCACCAGCAGCTGTGGTATGCTGTGCTATTATCACTTTTGCCATTTGCGTGTGGCTTTAATTGTGGCCTTGGAGCTGCAGATTTGCTTTGCCCATCCCTGAACGGGGATACGGTTACCACTTCAGCTAGAGTCATGCTGGCTTTAAAGATCCACAAATTACACCTCACCTACAGCCTGCAATTCTGGTCTGTGTTGTGGAAACATTGAAAAGTAAAGAACTAGAAAAAGGTAGAGAAATATACAGGTATGGAAAATAGCCCTAAGGTCAAGGACAAACATACAGCAGAGATGCAGAGCACTTTCCGAACCTGGGGATGCTAATACTACTTTGTGTTTATATTGTGCTTTCTGAGTGTCCAAGGTACTTCTCATGCATTCTTATAGCAATCCTATGAGATAGGCCAGTATAATTATCCCCAGGTTGCAGAAGACGGTCTGGGGCTGAGAGTGGGCTAAGGAGCACCATTTCAGGTTTCAGTTTGTACAACTCGGGGGCGGGGGGGAGAGGAGGGAGGGCAAGATTCATAGCAAAGTTCAAATGCACGCTCTCGGCAAACAAGAATGTCTGTTAAGAGCATTTGTTGTGATTTTTAAATACCTCATTATAACTGGACACCACAGAGGAAAGTGCTCCTGAGCGATGATCACATGCATATTTCATCCAGAATGGATGAGATACACAACACTGAGCTCGGCCCCATACTGCGCCTGTCTATGCCAGCCTGGCCCAACCTGGGGCCTTCCAGATCTGTTGGACTGCAACTTCACACACTGCTTTGCTCACTTGAACATAGATACAAGGTTGGCGCTTGCAAATGCAAACAGGAACATCCAAACAGGCCCCATGTGTGCCTTTAAGAAGCTCACTGGCCAACAGGCCAGGGAGAAGGAAGTCTGATCTTGGCTAGCAAGAATACGCAGGGAGGAAGGTTGCTAATTTAGACTACCAGCAAAACCTGGAGCAGATATTTAGAAGTAAGTTATCTAGTTTGTAATGAGATGGACAAAGGTTTGCCCCTTTCCCCCTCTGTTCCCCTTGTGGGAATAATGAAGATCAGATTGGTGGACTGAAAGGTAGCTGCACCATTTTCAATCTCTCTCTGGGGCTGCTCAGTTCATTTTCTCCCTCTTCACATGCAAAGCTGCTTTTCCCACGCAGTCTCTTTCGCTCCCCTTGCCCAGCATTATCTGAATAATGGAACTCAGGAACCCCTGCAGCCCCAGCTTCCACCCCACACACTGTGAATATATCCTTTTCAAATTTCTGCTAGGCAACAAGCTTTGTTCCAACGGCAAGTAGATTTTTTTTAAGAACAAGAAAGTTTGGCTTTGGCACTGACTGAGTGGGCAGTTTCAGTGCCTGCTTCCTTCTCTCTACATCTCCTCCTTGGTGAGCTCTCTCCATTCCGCAGTCCCAACTTGCAAAGGGCTTCTCTATGTATCACTCCCACTTTCCACACCAGAAAGAAGCCCCCCTCCCATTTTTTGCCCTCCCTTTGTTTTGTCCTCTTGATTGATCAATCAATCAAAGACTGGGTTGTGAAGGGGGGCAGCTGCAGGAAAGGAAGAAAAATCTGGAGTGGACTTCTTTGGGAGAGAGGGAAAGACTGTGTTTTCTAGCCTTTTAAGTGCTGGTTTTGAAAACAAATGCTTGCTGTTCTGTATTAGGGAAGTGCCAGGAAAGTGCTGGCAATGTTTAATTTTCAGAAGGAGATCTGCAGGGCACTCTGGCTTATGGGGAACACTGCCATCTGTGCTATTAGCCATTCTCCCTAATTGTGGGAGTGGCAGGCTGCCAGTTCCTGGGTGGAAAAGCCTTCTGCATGTGTTCAGAGGCACTTTTGCTATGACAAGAAGAAATAATTTTTACTAAGCACAGACATAATTTCTGGCTCCCTGCCTATGTGGGTTGTCCTGGAACATATTATCACCCTGCTCCTCAGTGCTAAGCAAGATGCCCAACCTGAGCCAAGGAGCACCTTCAAGCCAACTGTAGCAGCCTGAGCCTTATCATGAATGGAACACTGTATTGCTGCTTTTACTAGCAGGAAAGGATTCTCGATGGGGGAAAACCCACCTGACCCTGTGGCTGCAGCTTCACCTCCTCCTGAGCAGGGGGCTTGGTCAGTAGGGTTGGAACTCCACTGCAGGGATCCAAATGCTCTGGACTCTCTTTCACCTTCACATCATCCAGGCTCAAGGTGGGGTTAGACACCAGCTCGTTTTCATCCTTATCAAGCAGGGACCGAAGGAGCTGATGGTCCTTGGAATTCTTCTTCTTCACAGCATCTGCCTCAAGCCTGATGTCAGGGGTCCCGGGGGCCTGGCCCTGTGGGGTGGCAGCAGTGGCTGTCCCACTGGGCACACTGTCCTTTTTGTCATGCTCCATGGACAAGTTGCCAATGTCCGAGGGGCTGCCCTCCTGGAGGAGCCGATGCAAGATCTTGTGGCGCTCCGTGAGGGAGCTGTGAGAGGAGGGGCATGCACTGGCCACGGGGTTCCCAGAGGCCGGGGTCCCAGAGGCACCTGTGCAAGACAAAGGCTCTTTGCAGCTTGTGTCTGCGTCCGCATGCCGTAACTGCTCCTGGGCTGTGGAAGCCAGGAGCTGGACTAGTTTGTGGCTGGTGACCTGCAAGCACTTGCTATCGCTCTCCGAGAGTCTGTCCCCACCGTGCAGCAAGCCAGAGTCCAAGGGTGGCTTGCTGTCGCTGGGGCTGCCGTCAGAACGAGCCATGCTGCACAGGATGGAGGAGATCTCCTTGCTGTCCTTTGGCTCCGTTTTCATGGGCGGCATGCTCATCCGGCTGGGCGAGTTCTGGTTGCTCAGCTGCCGCAGCACAGGAGGGGGCGTGGAGTAGCCCACTGGGGGGCTGGGCCCTTCAGCCAGCCCCTGCATGGAGTTTAGCGGGGTGCCTGGGTAAGGCCTGTTGCAGATGGTGCTGCTGCCACCGCAGCTGCCCACCATGCCCACCGGGGAGTGTGTGTGGGGCATCGTGGGAGAAAAAGGGTTGCTTGGCATTCTGGGCCGATGGACCAGCCCAGGGCTGACCCGATGCCTGGGGGACATGAACTGTGGCAGGGTGACCCCGGGGCTGTTCATCGGGGAGCCACTGAGGTTCAGCGCATGGGTACTGTTCTGGGGACCGGCCTGTCCCTGACTTAAGGCAAGGTTAGCTCCCATCTGGCTCCCAGGGGAGCATCCAAAAGTGGCTTGGCCAGTGGCAGCACTGCTGTTGCCATGCAGGCTGGGTCCCGGTGGGTGGCTCGTGCTGGCTGGTACCATGCTGCTGTTGGAGGGGGGGAGAGGAGAGGGCAGAGCCAGGCCTTGTCCAGGGGAAATGTTGGGATTCAGCGAGGGACTGACGTGGGGAAGAGGCATTCCAGAGTTAGTGTTCTCTTGGGGCGACAGCGTGCCATGTTCTCTGCGTTGAGAGAAAGAAAAGAAAAAGATGGTTGGTGCCGAAGAAGGACTGGCCATCCACATGGAATTTACAAGGAAGATCCGTTTCTGCTGGCTTCTGTCTTTGTGACTGTTCCAGGAAAATCCATGTGGCCAATTCCATGGCCAATTCCCATATAACAATGGCCAATTCCCATATATCATGCACAGGCCTATGGAAGAATCATTCCAAAAGGACCCAGTGGAGGTCACATCGTAACAGAGGAAGCCCTCAATGCCAAAAGAATGGAAAGGTGCTTACCTTGGCAGGTGTCTCATCCAAATATGGTCCCCTCCTCTCTCCACTCCCAGAATTGCTGGCTTCTAAGCCCCAGCCCCAAACTAACAACCATTCTTTACTGTTGAAACTGTTCACTCGTACAACTCCCCCACTCCAAAAAATTGTATGCACTGGGCCCAGAAGAGAGGGGGACCGCTCTACTCCCTCCACCCCGAGATGAGATCATGAAGGAACTCATTTCCAAGACTGAGAAGTGGCTGGACTAAGCTTCTGCTTGAAAATAAATTAGTGTGTGTGTGTGGGAATTAACAGTATTGAGGCAATTAAGAACATATGCATGTGCAAATTCATCTTACAAAAAAAATAAAAAGGAAAAAGGAATAAACCATCAATGAGAAAAGGGCTGGGCTAATGGAGAAAGAGGGGTGGGGAACTGCCAGGAACATAAACAGTGTGAGATTTCCATCCCAGGCCCTTGCAGGAAGGCTTGTGCCCAGTTTAACAAGGTAGAAGCTTTTCCATGGCAATACCTGGAAGCGAAGCAATACAGAAGGCCAAATGCAGCATGTAGCATGACATGGGCCTCCACCGTGTGTGACTGATGGCAGATTGCAGGGGGAAAATCACAGGTGGCCTGGATACGGACTCTCTTAGACAGGCACCCAATGCAGAAAGAGCCTCTACGACTTACCAGCAGGTAGCAGCCCATCACACACAGCTATTCACAGTTCAAAATTGGTGGTTCCTGCCCTTGGGGGTTCGCCTCAGGGTCTACCTCAAACTCTGCCTTCCCAGAGGCCAAAGGCCCACATGAATTGCTCTTTTACCCAAAGTCACCTTCAGAACCTAAAGTGCATGCTGCCCATCCTGTGCCGCAGGGGTGTTGAACCTCTTTCACCCCGAGGGCCAAATTCCATTTCGGAGAAGCTCTCAGGGGCCACATTCCAGCGGTGGGTGGGGCAAAACAGGGCAGGGTCAAATATACTGAAAATAACAGCCCATTTTAGCTTGAAAGTTCTTATTGCCAGTAACAAAGCGTTCCACCTTTGAGAATGGGAGAAAATGTGCATAAGCCAGGAAACCACCAACTAACTGGTGACTGATCAGGGAAGGGATGGGGCCATCCAGGCAACCCTGGTGGGCCAGATCTGGCTCATGGGTTTGAGGTTCTGCACCCCTGCTGTGCTGTCTCAGGCTGGGTTACAGGCAATCTTCAAAAGAGCTGGAGAGAGCTTTGCTTCCCATAGCATTCGCACACATTTTCATCGCCCCATGTTGAGTCACTCTCTGGTTTTTGAAACTCAGAACAAAAAACTCACAAAGCCTGCATGCCAGAAAGCAAAATGTGTGGAGCAAACAGGCTAGAAGCAGTGCTCCCCCTTTCAAAGTGCCAGCAACTCTGAAAAACCCATGAGCCATCTCCACCCTCCTCGACACACTTTCTGCCAGATGTAAGAAGCAGGAGCGAGAAGCTGCTGCCTTGACCAGGCTCTCTCACACTGCCTCATAACATTCACAAAGGACCCCCTTGTGGCATAAGTTCCAAGTGGTCCGGAGCCTGGTCGGTCCTGTGGCTCCGGAACCACTGGAGCATTCTAAGGCCTCCTGTGAGGCCTTGGCAAGGCACTTTGCAGATAAAATTGATCAGATTAGGTGTGTTACTCTGCACGCTGTGGATACAGTTAGTGAGCAAGAGGCGGCCTGTGGCAAACCGGTTTTGTGGGATCGGTTCCAGCTTCTTCCTCCTGATGAAGTGGACAAGGTGCTTTCATCTGTACGGCCGACCACCTGCTTACTTGATCCTTGCCCATCTTGGCTCATTATGAGCTGCAGAGAGAGACTGGGTGAGGGGATCAAGGCGGTGGTGAACGCCTCCCTTGAGGAGGGAGTGATGCCATCAGCCCTCAAGGAGGCAGTGATAAGACCGCTCTTAAAGAAGCCCTCCTTGGATCCTCAAGTTTTGAACAACTTTCGCCCAGTCTCAAATCTGCCATTTTTGGTCAAGGTGATTGAGCGGGTGGTGGCGGTGCAGTTGAAGGCACACTTGGAAGAAACTGATTATCTAGACCCATTTCAGTCGGGCTTCAGGCCTGGGCATGGGACAGAAACGGCCTTGGTCGCCTTGGTAGATGATATGAGGAGGGCTCTGGATAGGGGTGAATGCTCCTTCCTTGTTCTCCTCGACCTCTCAGCGGCTTTTGATACCGTTGACCACGGTATCCTCCTGGACCGCCTGGAGGGGTTGGGCATTGGGGACACCGTATTGCGGTGGTTCCGGTCCTTCCTCTCCAGCAGGTACCAGAGGGTAGCACTGGGAGAGGAGGTTTCGGACCCGTGGCCACTTACTTGTGGGGTGCCACAGGGTTCCATCCTCTCCCTGATGCTATTTAACATCTATGTGAAGCCGCTGGGGGCTATCATCAGGAGGTTTGGGGTGCAGTGTCATCAATATGCGGATGACACGCAGCTCTACCTCTCGTTTAAATCTTCACCAAGGTTGGCCGTAGCATCCCTGTCCAAATGTCTGGAGACGGTGAGTGGCTGGATGGGAAGGAATAGGCTGTAGCTCAACCCTGACAAGACTGAGGTACTTTTGGTGGGAGACAAGAGGAGGCTGGGGGACGTTGACCTGGTGTTGAATGGGGTACGGCTACCCTTGAAAGACCAGGTCCGCAGCCTGGGGGTCATTTTGGACTCCCAGCTGTCCATGGAGGCTCAGGTGTCAGCTGTGAGCCAGACAGCGCTGTATCAACTCCATCTGATATGGCGGCTGCGCCCCTTCCTTCCCGACCATCTGCTCCCATCGGTAGTACATGCCCTGGTCTCCTCTCGTTTAGACTACTGTAATGCGCTCTACGTGGGGTTACCCTTGAAGATGGTTCGGAAACTGCAGCTGGTACAGAACGCGGTGGCTCGCCTGATTAAAGGCAGCCGCCGGCGAGATCACATCACTCCAGTGCTGAAGGAGTTGCACTGGTTACCAGTTGTTTTCCAGGCCAAATTCAAGGTGTTGGTTTTGACCTTTAAAACCCTATATGGTTCCGGCCCAGCCTATCTTAAGGAGCGCCTCCAGCAGCACCAGACAGGCCGCTTAACAAGATCAGCCTTGGATGGCCTTCTTTCTGTCCCATCAGCCAGGACAGCTAGACTGGTGGGGACGAGGGAGAGGGCCTTTTCTGTGGTGGCCCCCACTCTGTGGAACTCCCTCCCTAGGGAACTCCGTCATGCCCCCTCTTTAATGAGCTTCCGTCGTGCATTAAAAACATGGTTGTTCAGGCAGGCATTTGGGGTGGGTTAGGGTATTTTAGAAAATGTTTTTACTGTAGAATTTTATTGTTTTAAACTGTTTTATTGTATGTTGTACATCGCCCAGAGTGGCTGGGTGACCAGCCAGATGGGCGATTAATAAATTTAATAATAAATAAAATAAAATAAGTGTTCCCACAAAAAACGTGCGGGGAAGTGAGAAGCTGTTCGAGAAAGCAATTTTAAGTTTGGGGCAAAAGCAGAATGAAGAGTCCAAAGAAATACCAAGCCCCTCCACCCCATCTATCTCTGTGACTCTTCAAAGGCAGCTACATGTTTTATTCAGGATTAAATAACCCAGAACAGGAAATTCTGTATCTGAATTTATTTTCTCAGAGGCAGTTGAGGCTGCTTATTCATAGTTAGGTCCTCTGAAGGGCCAGGCTCAAAACGAGCCCCAAGAGGGAATGTCAAGATTGCAGCCAGCCTAAAAACTTCCCAAGGCAGAAGGGCGTGTGCTTTTTGTTCCACTTGTTACAACAAATGCCCTTGCAACCTGCCCCAGCAATGGCTCAAATCGGCACAAGAAGCTCACACTTGCACTACGCTTCAAAGACAATGGCAGCCTTGTGCAACCTGGCGCCCTCTAGATGTGCTGGACTGCAACTCCCATCACCCCCAGCCAGCATGGCCCCCAGCATGAGTTGCAGTCCAGCACATCTGGAGGGTGCCAGGCTGCGCCAGGCTGGACTATGGGAAACGCATCATTCTGTCAAGGGATGTTCTCCATGAAGAAAAACTGTCATGTGCGGAGGGCCCCGTCAAGAATCAACATGTACGATCATCGCTGATATACATCAGGATGGCTACTATCGTTGTTGTTAAGCACCACCTGTGTTTATGCCGACTTTCAGGGTTCCACAGGCAAACCAAACTGGTCCCTGCCCAAGGAAAAGAAAGCCTCAGGCAAAAAAGCGGGGAATGACTAAACCGACGAAAACAAAGACCAGAAACCACCACAGGGGCATAAGAAGAGATGGATGGAGTAGCAAGCAGTGAAAGTGGGGAGCTCTCACCTCTCAATGATGTGAATGCCCATGATGAATGGCTGCATCTCGGGACTCTGAGGGCAGCAGAGTTTGCACTTGGTATGAGCGCTCAGCACAGTCCCATCACTAAGTGTGAACCGGTAAGACGGGCTGAAGGCTGTGCCCCGGGTCATCACTGGGGAGAAAGAGAATGGGGGGAAGGGGAGGGAAAAAGAGAGGATGGCTTCGTGAGCTGGGACAACCTGCCTTCTGTTGTCACCAGTAGTAATGCTTCTGATAGAGGTTCTGCCATAGAAAGATTTGCAATCATTCACTTTTTTGTGTACGTGCTTCCATCCACATTTGACCTGATGCTCTTATAGGCCCCTTCCAACCCTACTATTCTATGATTCTATGACTCCCAGTTTACAAACGGGAGGGCTGAGACAGGAGCTTCTCAAGGTCATCCAAGTGAGTTTACAGCTGAGCAGACATTTGAACCAAGGTGTCCTCCTCTCTCCAGTGGAGTGAGTCTACTGGCTCCTAAATAACGTTGTTCCCAAGGAGCGGTCAAGCCCTCACTAGAGGAATCCTCTTCAGAGGAAGAACTAGAGCCTCCAGAAACCAGGGGCACACTACAGCAGCCGCTGGCACCAGACCAGGGGCATCTCTATACCAGCCAAAATTCTGCATTTAAAATGGGGCTTTCTGCTTCCATTTTAAATGCAGGATCACCATGACTCCCTTTTTCACAAGCTCCCTTTCCCCCTCCTTCTCCCCCATATCTGAGTCTTCCATGATCTTTCACTGGTCTCACTGCTCTTCTTCCTGCTTTAACACTTTTGATGGAGGAAACTGCAGTGGTGAACAGGACAGGGTAATTTCATAGCTCATTATCTGTGATCTATTTAAAAGTGGAACAAAAAGTATTTAGTGCAGGAGATGCCTTGAATGATCACGGCATCATGTAAAGAGCCTGCAAACCTCCCTGAAGGGGCAATCTGAATTGCAGGATAAAAGCTCCAAGCCCATAGCAGCCTGGGCCCTCAGGGGAGACCGCTGCAGGTCCTTCCCTGTCATGGGGAGGGGTCCCTGACTCTGGAGCAGATGCTGAGCAACCCCCTGACCCCCTGGTGCAATATCCAAGCCAGGAGGCCTCCTGTGAGAAGGAGTGCTAGTTTACAAAGATGGTCTCCTCAGGAGAAAGTGACTCCTCTTGAGTAGGGCTCTGGCCGGAGAGCTTGAATGGACAGCAGCCGAGCTTGGGTGGGTCTCAACAGCCTTTGTGGTCAAAGCCTTCCATCAGAGCTGCTTGTGGCTAGAAACAACGTCTCACCAGCTCCTCCGGCCTTGCGACTGAACCTCTGTGCTGCAGACCTTGGACTCCTGCTTGACTCTGCCACTGGATTGTGTATGTATCTGACTAACTAACTGTACGTGATGCTGCCTGTTTGGCTGTTCCCACTTTGCCTGACTCCATATACTGCACTGGTTGCCTGTGCTTTGACCCTGTGCCTGTCTTCTTGATCACTTCATAGAATCATAGAAGAGTAGGGTTGGAGGGGGCCTATAAGACCATCGAGTCCAGCCCCCTGCTCAATGCAGGAATCCAAGTAAAAGCATCCCTGACAGATGGCTGTCCTGCCTCGTCTTGAATGCCTCCAGTGAGGGAGAGCCCACCACCTTCCTAGGTCATGGGTTCCATTGTCGTATTGCTCCAAGTCAGGAAGTTTTTCCTCATGTTCAGCCAGAATCTGGCTTCCTGGAACTTCAGCCCATTATTCTGTGTCTTGCACTCCGGGATGATTGAGAAGAGATCCTGGCCTTCCTCTCTGTGACAACCTTTCAAGGACTTGAACAGCACTATCCTATCTCCCCTCAGTCTTCTCTTCTCAAGGCTAAACAGGCCCAGTTCTTTCAGTCTCTCTTCATAGGGCTTTGTTTCCAGTCCCCTGATAATCTTCATTGCCCTCCTCTGAAGGTGGAGAAGCCTTCAGAGTACTCTCCAGTTTGTCTGCATCCTTCTTAAAACGGGGTGCCCAGAACTGGACAGAGTACTCCAGATGAGGCCTAACCAGTGCTGAGTAGAGGGGAACTAGTACTTCCCAGGATTTGGAAGCTATACTTCTATTGATGCAGCCCAAAAGAGCATTTGCCTTTTTTGCAGCCACATCCTATTGTTGGCTCATATTCAGCTTGTGATCGACAACAATTCCAAGATCCTTCTCGCCTGTAGTATTGTTGAGCCATGTATCCCGCATCTCGTAACTGTGCATTTGGTTTCTTTTTCCTAGGTGCAGAACTTGGCACTTATCCCTATTAAATTTCATTTTGTTGTTTTCTCCCCAGCGCTCCAGCCTATCATGATCACTTTGAATTTTGTTTCTATCTTCCAGGGTATTAGCTATCCTGCCCAATTTTATGTCATCTGCAAATTTGATCAGAATTCCCTGCACCTCCTCTTCCAAGTCATTAATAAAAAAGTTGAAGAGCACTAGGCCCAGTACTGAGCCCTGCGGTACCCCGCTCATTACCTCTCCCCAGTTTGAGAAGATCCCACTTCTGCCTTTGCCTGAACTCCCTTGAACTGAAACCTATTTGCTGGAACCTTGGCCTAGTTTACTACTTGGCCTTGTGGCCAGCCCTATCATTTAGGGCAGGGGTGGGCATCATGCAGGCTCCTTGTGGCCCCCGCCATTCCTCAGTGCTCCCCCCTGTGCCTATTTTCTTTTACTAGAGAAATAAGTGAGAATAGTTGCAGTTTGCCACCAAAATTTGGCAACAGACCACTATGGAGGCTTGGAATTCCCAAATTTAGCTTCTTTTCAAACTAGATTTGTCCATTTTAAGCCTCTGCAACTTTCCCCCCTTCCCCTGGCTTTTTTGTCTGGTGGCAGGGGAGTGTAGGCTACAGTAGTCTGGGGAGAATTGGCCCCTGGATCACTCAAAGTTGCCCATCCCTGCTTTATGGGTTAGGTATCAGTAGGGAGCATCAACCCCCACCCTGCCGCCCTTTGGAACTCATCAACATAGGATGCCGAGAGTTCCTGGGCTACGAATAAGGAGATGACGAATTCATGAATAAACAAATATCTTATTCTCTCAGGCAACGCAATATGGGGGTATAGTTGGACTGACCCACCTTGCAGAACTCTTGCAAGGATTACTGAGATATTGATTTCTTTCTTTCTTTTATTAAAAGTAGCCTTTCCACTACAGATTGCGCTGAAGGCTACAGGGCACTGTGCCCCAGAGCAGCCATGCATCATGGAATGGATATGCCTTGTTCAGCTGCTGTATGTCCAAGCGGTCTCGGAACACTCACTTGGCCACAGCCTGGAGCTCTGTGGCAGCAGGAGAGCCTCCGTTCTCTTCTGAGCTGGAGAAGGGTCCATAGATACACTACAGCTGGGCTGGGAACCCGAATTTTGTCAGGCTGGGAAATAGCATATGACTGTTTGAGGGGTTGCCCAAGGGAGCATCATGGTTGGATGAGGACAGGAACCCAGGTCTCCCTAATGCAAGTCCAGCGCTCCCAGACCATCATACCAGCTCTTAAGAAAAGGAGCCATCCTGGGAGCCTTTGGAACCTCTTTGCTCCCCTTCGGGGTCAACGAGTCAGCCAAGCTTGGGATAACTTGGCTCGTGTGCTTTAGTTCTTACTTCCTGAAAGGGCTGCGAGAAGACCCCTGGGTTGGCACGCCACCCCTGAGCTAGAGGCCAGCTGCCTCCCGGGCCAAGTTGCCACAGCAGTGCAGAGAGATGACTGGCAGCGTGCTGGGATTCTATTGACTGGGCAGGTCAGCTCCCCTCGTGAGCCAGAGGGGCACTGGCATTACTCAGCCATCCCAGCGACTTCCTTTGGCAGCTTTATTTGCCTGCTTTGTTGGCTTTTTATTTCCAGTCCGGAAAGCACCTATCCAGCAACAACGGCTGTGTGTGTAAAGAGAGGAGCCTTTTACCTTCCTGAAATAGCTGCTTGGCATATGATGGCTCCCTGCCCTGAGGCTGGAAGAAAGCATAGATGCATTTCCTCACTAAATCCTCCCAGCCGGTCCGGCCCGCTGCTCTCAGGGAACTGGTGTCGATGGAGATGATTTTACCTGAGTGGAGAGGAATGGAAACAGACATGTTAGAACTGGAAACGCAAATGCAGAGCAATAAAGGAAGTGGATTTAACAACAGATCTTGCACCTGTCTATGTATCTGCCCAATCACTGTAAACGGGCCTCAAACCCCCATCTTGTGACAGTTAATAGGATTATCCTCCATGAATTTCTCTAATCCCCTTTTAAAGCCATCCAAACTGGTAGCCATCACTAGTCGTGTGGTAGAGAAGTCCATAGTTTAACTGTGTACTGTGTGAAGTTAAATCCTTAGTCCTCATCTGCAGATGAACAGCCTAAATGCCAAAGTTTAAATACGTGTAACTGCACATACTTGCATTCATCTCTCGTTACCCTTGTCTTTCCCATGTCCCCCAGGCTACATGCAGGGACCTGACTTTTGCCCATATTAAAATAAGGTAAAATAAACAGAGCGATCTTCGTTGATAGGTGGCCACTGTCTTTTCTCCTCCCCTCCCTTGCTCACTGCCACTGACCCCACACATCTTTCTACTCCTTGTGATGGTGGCAGCCACATTTCCTTATGAAATTCTGCACGGGCAAAACCTGGATGTGTCCGTGCAGCCTTCTCCAGTCTGGAAGAGAATGGAGGCTCTCCTGCTGATGCAGAGCTTTATATGTACATAGCAACGGCAGGCTGTGGCCCAGTGAGTGCTCTGAGACCTTTGGGATATAAACCAGCTGCTCCAAAATAAAGCATCTCCATTCCATGACGGATGGCTGCCTGTGGTAGGTCAACACTCCCCCTGCACTCTGGGGCCAACAGTCTGGTTATCCCCCAAATGGTACCTGTAGTATCTTGCTTGGTCATGAAAGACTCTGATGTGACAGGGGCTGTGGAGCGAGGTAATCTGCGTGCGATGCATATCAGACAGGACTGCAAATCTGCAGTGAACAGAAGAAGAGCAAGGTTGGAGGTGGGGAAGAAGAGATACAGGGTGAGAAGGGGTGGGGGATATTCATCACCATCATCTATTTATTTGCATGCCGCTTTCCCACAAAATTGTGCCCAAAACGGCACACAACATAACCAACGAACAACAGTAAATATAATTCACAAGGTATCAAACAACAATAAATATAACAATATTAAAAAATGAAATAGAAACAATTACAAATAGCCATAATGTTGGCAGATAAAATACATACTAGAAATATCAACACATACAATATCCAATAGAATAGTATTGAATATAGAATAGTAAACGAATCCAGCAACTGAGCACTACAGGAGAGAGAATAAAGCACAATACAGAAATATTAAAAAAATAAATAAATCTCCATTGCACATGAGGGTTCTCCACAATTCGCCTACAAGCACAGATTGGCATCCACACCTCTCTTGTGACCACCTTCCTTCCTCCCAGATCTCACCTGCGCCTCTAAACAACAGACATTGGTACAGGCATGTGAACAAACTTCCCCCTTTTCACTTCCCTCTTCCACGCCCCCCCCCACTAATATTGCCCCTCCCTCCTCTTTCCCATGCCTGCCATCTGTATTAGATCCCCCCGCCCCATCTACCACATAGCAGGCATGCTGGCATGAATTCAAAATGACACTTCTCAAAGAGTAAAGCAGGCCCTCCCCAAAGCAGTTGCAGACCTTTGCCAAAAGAGGCACATGCTCTTCTTGGCCTCTTTTTTTTAAATGAAGAATTTGCTTTCCCCATAACCTGAAAAGGGAACATTGAAACAGTGACTCTGTCTGGGATTTCGTGTGAGCGCCAGTATTAGCTGTTCCTGGGATACATCCCAGCAAATACACAGTTAGAGATGTGGGGCTAGAGGAAGAATATAGGAACACAGGATACTGCCTTATACGGAGTTAGACCCTGGATCTAGCCCAGTACTGTCAACATCTAGCCCAGTACTGTCAACACTGACTGGCAGCAGCGGCTCTCCAGGGTTTCAGGCAGGATTCTTTCCTAGCCCTACCTGCAGATGCCGGGGATCTAACCTGGGACCTTCCGCATACAAAGTAGATGCTCTGTCACACTGAGCTATGGCCCCTCACATAGTAGTTAATGGAGGAGAGGGAGAAGGTGGTAGCGAGATGGGGCTTGCACAGGAGAGCTTTGCAGCGAGGTAGTGCCCCCCGTCTTCAGACATGGGATGAGAGCACGACCAGCCAGCTGAGCCACTCATCGCTGTTAATTTGGGGAAGAGCCCAAACGGTTCTCCCCCCGCTCAGCTTAGGGAAGACCACAGGAGCCACGTCTAGGCCAATGCCTTTCTACATTTTGCAGTGAAAAGCAGTAGTGTTTGAGCTGAACTCATCATAGCAGCTATTTCCAATAAACGACTGAAAGGTTGTTTGGAGAAGGAGGATTGGCACAGGGCGTGCATGTGTTTCACGCTGTTTGGGGAGAATTAATTCTAAGGCCATTTGGATCTGGCAACACTGTAAAATAAAAGACAGCAGCAAAAGCCAACAGCTATCAGCTCTGGGCAAAGTATGTGCTCATAAACCCCTCTGTGATTTATTCCTTCCAGTCATGATCTCCTGTGTAAGCTGCAATGGATTAATTCAGCTAATGCACTGGAACGAAATGGCGGTTACAGAGAGATGAGCCCAAAGTGTTCTGCTGAAAAGCCTCTTTGGCATTCTGGGGCTGAACCAGAGCACAGGTACGTATCAAGATTCCAAACCTGGACCCAGGGGCACATCTAGACGTGCCTTTTACTCCGGGGCTGGTGCGAGTGGAGGTCCTTTTGATTAGATGATGCAGTCCCCACCTTGCAATCTTCCGTGGTTTCCACCCGGAAAATGTGGATTTCCAAGGTGTAGTTTTCCTCCGAATTTTTCAGCTGCTGCGGCTTCACCGCGGTGGAGTGTGCTGACTAACTATCCCTCGGGGTGACCGCGTGGTTTGAGGTGGGCGTGGAATGGGCGGTGAGTGACAGTGTGACGCCTTTTTCCTCCTCCCCTCTCGTCCCTCTCTCACGCCCCAGTCGCTTCCCATCCTGCCCGCAGTTGCGATTGGAGAGGGGATGGGAGAGGGAAGCAGCGCTTCATGCTGCCGCTGCGAACAACTGCGTCCTTCTTTGCCGGGCGCCGTTGTTCGCAGTGGCGGCGACAGCACTCGGCGGGCTCCTGCACCGCAGCAAAACTGCGCAGTAACTAGCCCCCGTATATCTAGGTCGTTGAGCATCCACGGTGCAGGAGCTGTGCAGTTCCAATGATGCAACAGACCCAGTCGGCACCATGTAGATAGGGCCCAGGTCTCCAAGGCACAGGCATCCAGCATCCAGGCAGCTTTCCACCTCCTGCGGTACTGAGGGACTTGAGCAAGCTATAAGACTTATCAAGTGCTCCTGGGGTCAAACTGAGGATGTGGGTGAGTGGTGACAATCAGGGGAGATACCCCTGCAGAACACCCCCACTTTTTTGTTTGCAGTAAGATCCAAAGGACTTTTTGTTTGTTTCTGTAGCAGCTGGTTCACACAACCCCAAAATGATCTTGCCAGAGATAAGGGTCTGCCAGTATTGGGAAACATACAGGTATGTCTTCTGCCCCTTCCTGTATGTAAGGTGATGTGAAGGACAGGAGTTCCTTGCGAGTGCAACTAGCAGAAGGAAAGAGCAGAAGTGCAGTGGACCGCCTGGCACTCCTGCTCCTGCCTTACTCGCCTTTCACTCATCTTGCAGTGCAAGGGCTGCACGCTCCACAGATTGTACAGCTCACACACCTGAGGGTGAGCTTGTGGGCTTTGTGTCGAGCTGCAGGCATCACAAGAGCTGCTGCAAAGTGAGCAGGAAATGCCGCAGGGAGAAATCAAGCCCTTGCAGAGCTGCAGTCCCCTTGCAAGAAAAGTCCCGCAAGAGGATAATTTGTCGCTCCTCTCCAGAAATGCAAAGCAGCACAAGCAAGAACTCTTTCCCTCTCCAAACAAGCTCCCCTCTCTTTCTACCTTCGCCTTCCTCCTTGATCAGTTTCGGCTGGGACACCGTGAAGCACTGCATGACCTCGTAACGCTGGCGGGCCTCCTGGTTCTCTGCACCGGGCTCGTCTGGGGGACGGATCAGCATTCTGCAGTTGAAAGTATGGCTGTTGCGTCGGGTGGATTCTTGAGGCCAAGGGACTCCATTGACTGCAGAAGGATAGGAGGAAGAGCAAGGAATCCTTGTAAAAGGTTTTGAAAAAGTGGATGTGCAGAAGAGCAGAGCCTGGGGACTTGATAGAAAGACTGAGAGTCATGATTACACCCCCACCCGCACATACACACACAACCCCCTTATGGTTGTATGAACATATGAAACTGTCAGATTGTGTAAAAGCCTTGGGCCATCTACTGTCAGACCATTATCTCTAGTGCAGTACTGCGTTTCTACACCACTTAGCAGCAGCTCTTGAAGGTCAAGGCAGAGGTCTTTCTCCAGCGTGGTTACCCAGTTTCCACCAGGGATTGAAGCTATGACATTCTGCCTGCAAAGCATATGCTCCACCACTGGGCTATCACCTCTTCCTTGCATTTCTCTGTCTTCTTCACATGACTATGTCTTATAGTCAAGACAACAACATTCAGATTGATAGCATTGTTCAAATCATGCATGCAGCTTATCGTACAGTTTGTGGTCCTCAGATACATAAATAACTGAATGACTTTGTCACAATGACATTCGCAGAAAGGAGCCAATGATTTCTGCCAGGTCTGAACACAAACAGTAAGGAGTAAGAAGATGGTGTACCCTAAGCATTATCTCGTCATCTGAGATGTAAAACCTGCACTATACATGCGCCATCTAGAATTACCGAGATAATGTATCAGAAGCACTTTGAACAAATGCAAAAAACACTGTATTAATAAAATTATTATTATTATTACTACTCCAGAGCAGATTAGGTGTCTCTCCTGGGAATCACTGTGGATCTTTTAACATAACCCAAGCTGCCAAAATGAAGCTTGCTAATTTTTCTACAGCTTTTCCACACGCTCAAGTTGTAGAACATTGTTACTACCACGCAGTGGATAGCGAGTGGGCCACATCAGGGCCTTCACGACCCCCCAACCAGCTTCCTCCCACTGGCATTGCTCTACAATCTCTTTGTGTTGCCAGCAGAGGCTGTGCCAGTCCCGATTTCGATGATTCCCTAAGCTTCACGCACATCCAGATATGCACACGCTGCCTGTCATAATGGTGAGGCCACCAGCAGCCAACACAAGCAGCAGACGCATGGGAGAGACAACAGCAGAGGAAGAGTTGGTCTTACTGAATTTGTCTTTTCAGGTCATTCTCAGGTAGTGCAGCTGCACTGAATCATAACTATTAAATGCTACATATCTGAGATTTAATATTGCTGCATGTTCATGCATCCCAAAATTGTGCAATTTCTTATTTGATGCTTTGGTTGTGGGCTGTTGGAATTGGGACACAACCTCTACCAGTTCCTGGCATGTGTCATTTGGGCTTTTTTCTCCTACTTCTGCTGAGGGACCTGAAAGAGACACATCCTGGGACGGGATTCATGCTGGTGTGGTGACACAACCAATTAAATGTGAGCATTGCTCATATGAACATCCGGAGCTGTCTTGTATCAACCCAGTCCACAACCTGAGATCCTTTTAACTGGAGATGTTGTGGATGGAACCTGTACCTCCATGACACAAAATCCCTTTCAAGTAGGGATGCCAGGGACAGAATCTGGGAGCATGTACATGCAAAGGATGTATTATGCCACTGAGCTATGGTTCTTCCACAATTCCCTCCTTCGATAGTCACATTTGAATTAAATGTAACAGTTCCCTTGGCAACCATATCCACAAGTTTAAAACCCCCCATGGTCAGTACCAGCAAGGAGTGTTCTTTGCATCACCCTCCTAAAAAACAGCATGGGAGAAAACTTGTCCAGCTCCTGCATTAAAGAGAAACCTGGATTTTATGATTCTCTACAGGAAACTGGCTGGTGTGTGTTTTTAAATGCTGCGATGACATTTCACAAAACATTAAACTTCATCTACACACGAGTGTGCGCTGCAGTAAGCTAAAATCAGTTTAAGACCTGATTAAGTGAAATATTGATTTAAGCCTGCCTTATATTTGAATTAGCTTAAGTCAGTTTCATATTGAATGGAGCTAATTTGATACAAGCTATGCCAAAATCAATGTTAAGGTGCTGTATGCAGAGGGTCTGGCACTGGCTTAAATGGACAGATTTTG
This sequence comes from Heloderma suspectum, assembly GCF_057233095.1. NCBI lineage: Eukaryota > Metazoa > Chordata > Lepidosauria > Squamata > Helodermatidae > Heloderma > Heloderma suspectum. The sequence continues at coordinate 436,271,265 of NC_139458.1, forward strand.
AAAATGGCAGCATTTGTTAAAGGGCGCACTTGTTGTGTGTTCGCTTTAGATCCTGTCCAGCCGAATGTGCTTGCAAAGCGTCTAAGGGCCTCTAGAATATGAGATCACAGGTCCTACGGGGAAGGTGAACCAAGTGTGCTCAGGAGGACTTTCCCCCACGTTCCGCGTGACAAAAGAACCCCCAGCCAGAGTTGCCACACCAGTTACTAGGAGATTTGGCCATCTAGCTCTGCACTGATTAGCTAGCAGCCCATTGAACTGGCAAAGGAAACTGCATAACAACGACATTTGTATCAAGGCTTTCCTCCAAGGACCTCAGAGGGAGTGTACTGTTAATCTCATGACACCCCTGTGAGGGAGATCAAGCCCAGTTAGACTGAAAGACAGCAACTGGCCCAAGCTTCATGGCTAAGCCAGGATTTGAATCCAGATCTTTCTGGCCCAAATAAAAGACTCAATCTACTGTATCACACCAACTTCCATATACTGCTGTGCATCTAAGCATATGACTATATGCTATAGAGCAGTAGACTTAGGACCCATCCTATCATGCACTGGGAGGCACTCTTCTGAACGTTTTGCCATATGGTGGCAGTGCTCCTGTTGTGACCAACCTTAAGCCAACAGGACCCACCAGGCAATCGAAGACCAAAGCTGTACTGCTCAGGTGGGGAATGGGTGGCTCTCCAGATGTTGATGGGCTGGAACGCCTATCGGCTCTGGCCAACACAGCCAATGGTGAAGAATGATGGCAGCTGCAGTCCACCAACATCTGGAGGGCCACAGGTTCCCCATCCCTGCTGTAGAGTATATGAGCAGAGAGGAGCAAAGCCCTCTTCAGAACGTTCCTCATCTAATCTGCCTGGCTGCAGCAATCCCTGCTGATATAAATGCTGCGAAGTGATGGGTTGGGGGCTGCTAGTTCAGGAAGAAGCTTCCCTCTTGCGGGTGCTCCTTGAGCCTCTGCAGTGGGAACTCCTGGCATTTCAGTCCAGCTGGGTGCCGCCACCCCCACAGCCCTCCTTGTCTGTTGCTCCCACAACTCTGCTGGTGCTGACGGTTCTGGCTCACGGGATTCATCCCCACTGAGAGCAACCCTTCTGCTGAATCCCAGCCCCCTGCTCACGGAAGCCTGCACACCATGGCTCTTTCCAAGTATGGCACTCCTGACACATGATGCTCTGACAGCATTCAGCCTTGTCTAACTACTGGTATGTAGGTGTGTGCACATGCGCACATCATGCGTAGGGGTAAATGTCTGTGTGCATGGCCTCCAGTGGATGGAGGGACCCAGGCAATGAGATTCGCCATTCCCATCTCTGCCCTCACCTTCCACCCACCCCACACAGTTCCCAAGGGCACCTGCAGAGTGAGTAGAGGGTGAGGCATGAAAGGTCCCCTTCTACCTGCCCCACTCTCTCTAACCATTACAAATTATCACAAGTCACCACTCGTTCTACATGGAATGCTCAGCCTGCTGCTGCTGGTTTCCCTTCCACTCCAGAGAACTGTAATTTCTACCTTTGCAGCCTTCAGCAGACTCCCGTCCTGACAGGAGGCAGCAATGAGAGTTTACTGGGTCAGCGGCTCGTCAACTAATCAGGCTTTAGCTAATAGGCCATAACTTTGATAAATGGAGTTGTGTTTAGCAAGAAGAGCCTTATCACCGAGTCGATTAAACACTGGCAAGGTTGACAGGCCACAGATATGACCTTCCTTGAACAAAGCATCGGTCCGTGAGCAGCAGCAATCCCCTTGATTGAAACCAGCCATGCACTCATTGCACCATGACAGTCAGGAACTGACCAAGGAGCATCTTTTGCACCTGCAGTCACAGGTTTCATCTGCTGGTTAGGTTAGCACTTAGCAAGCACCTCATGTTTTTAGCCTCTCAGCCTCCACAATGGCAGAAAGCAAAGCTTTTACATCTGTTGGGGTTTCTGGTTGAGTAGTCAACTGAGGTTCTTACTGGGAATCACATTATGATGCTCTTGAGTAAGCATATTATTCAAAAAATGAGCTTAAATGCAGATTAAGTGACACGCATTTGGAATGACAGTGAGCAAGTCATCGGTAGGATTAAACCGGATCCCACTTGCAAAACAGAGCTGCCTCCTAATCTCCCCAACCACCCTGCTTACACTCTCGGGTGCAGCTTGCACCGATTCTACTGCATCTTCCTAGTAGCACTCCACCAACCAAGTCAAAGCTTCAAAAAGCCAGGAGGAAATAAACACCTGCAAATGTATTGCACAAAGTGGCTGCACAGGTTTGTGTTGCCAAGAAAGGAGGGTGCCATAATCGAGATAGTGACACCTGGCTTCCCAGTCATCTTTTCCCCAAACTAAACAGTCTCAGCTTCTTTAGCCTTTCTTCACAAGTAAAAGTCTTCAACCTTTTGAGCTCATTGAGAAAACTTGACCCTTCTAATTAAGGGTCTAATTCTAATTTTGACCCTTCTAGCATCTTTTAGCTTCCTTTTAATTAATGCCTTCATTTTTGAGAGTCCCCTTTTTGAGATGAAAAAGGACGGTGCCACGGCTGTTTCCCATTCACACATGAGCTCAATTTGAACGTGCTGGGGTCACTGCTTGCAAGCTGCCTAGATCATGGACACTGCTTAGGAAGCCATGAGGAGTCGCCTGTTGCCTTGGCTGCTCCCTGACTAACTATTCCAAGGCAAAATTACTTTCTACAGTATCTAGAAAAGTCCACCCATTGTTGTGACCTGAAGTCTACATTGATTGAACTTGCTATTGAATGGCTTCACTGATTCACTGGCATCTTTGGGAGAGGATGGGTGAGTGGGGGCCAGGAAAGCCAGGTGGCTTACCAAGTGACTTGGGCAGCAGGTTCTTGACGAATTCAGCATGGTCTCCCACATGCAAGATGCTGTAGACGCTGGTGTTCATGAGCTCCTCCTGGTTGTAGCCCAAGTAGCTGGTCACATTCTCAGAGACAAAGACAATCCGTCCTTCACGATTCACAACAAAGAAGAAGCCGTCAAGTGCCTGTGGGCCCAGAAGAAAAAGGAGAACAATCAAGACCAGTGCTGTGTGGGGCAGTGCAGTCTTTGGCTCGTGCCCCTCCCAAGATGATGTCATTAACATCACGGGAGCCTCCCCAAGCGTAAGGCTGTTAGGAGAAAGAAGGGCTGATAAAGGGGGCTATTCCAGGGCCCCACGTTGATCAACATGGGATTGCACTATGGAGTCATCATCAGTGCTGACCCTGTCCTCTTCTCTACTAGAGAGGGATGAGCAAGGGCGGGAGGTTGCTGCTGGGAATTGGGGTCCTCACAACTTGTCAAACCGCTGTTGGTGGGCTGTTGGGAGGTGATTCTGCTTGGAAACAAGCAACACATGCCTTACTCACCTTGGTTCCCAGAGAACCACTGGGTTCCCAGTGCCACTTTCATCAGTGGCAGTAGGATGTGGTCCCCACAGTGTTCCAGAGAGGAGCAATGAGCCCCCCCCAAAGTTGCCCGCCCTTGCAGTAGAGGGATTTGCATATTCCATATGTGACTATATACATGTGTATATAGTCTCAGTGGGTCTCAGTGACTTCAGCAGGGCATTGTATGAGTAGCAGGTCCAGCTAACTAGGTCAGTCAATTTCATTTTAGGATGGCAACGTCTTCAGCTCTGGTCTGCATCCCACTGGATCTGCTGAACCTCCAGAACTAGCCCACAAAGCCCCTACTTTTCTCCTGCTCATTGCATCTGTGCTGTTCTTTGCTCTCCAAGGGGCCTGATACAACATGTCTCTTGTAACTGGCATGTTTTCTTATGACACACAGCATTCCCAGTGTATAATGAGGGGAAATGGCTGCTAGCCTAGGACTGGTGCTCCCACAGCCATCATATCCCTGGGACAGATGATGACCTACAGGGCAGATAGGTAAAGGGGTGGGGGGCTGAGCAACTCTGGTCTTGATGTTCAGCAGGGATGGTGTAGATTTTGGATTTCAAGCTCCTTTTCTACAAGCCCAGCTTGTGTTGAAAAGAAAGAAAAATAGATGCACTCTTCAAACATTTAAAGTCTGAAAGATCTAGATGGGACTGGCCCAAAAAATATTCTGTTGCCAGAGATGGGACGTGCAAATGGAACTGCCTCTACCAATGAACTTGGGTGCCTCTAGATTTAGATGGAAGATCTGGAACAGTTGCACTGTCAGAGGAAGGGAGGGAGGGGGGAATGGTGAGCAACATCGAGTAAAGAGGCATGGTGGATTTCTGATGGTTGTATGTTTTTTCAAACCGGTTGAGAAGGTCTCCCTTGGGTATGCTTCAGAGATGAAGGGGTTGATGAAGGCCTGTCCATTTATAATGTGAGACTATATATTCATAGGCGCAACCACCCACGCGTGCATAACATCTGGCAACATTTGTTCCCTCTCGGGTAGAACGGATTGCCTTGCTAAGCAGGCAGACACAATTTACTTGGCTTTACACTTGTTTATTTTTTCCATTGGAATTGCCTCTTCCCCATCCTGCTACATTAGCTGCTGGAAACAGGAAGCAATTTCAACCCACCCCACCCCCCTCCAAAAACTGGCCCATGACATCTGCAGTTTCCCTTAGTCACAGCTGTTGCCGGTTGCTAAGCAACCAAAGGCTTCTGCACCACATGCTCTCCCCATGGAAAGGGGCTGCTAGTGGAGGAGAGCCAAGACAGTTCCTGTCTGCACTAAAACCCTCTCGCTTCCCTCCCCTCCCCCACCTCACTTAACTTTCTGCTGATTTCAGCACATCTTCCAGCCCCACCATAAAAACCAAGTGCTGCGTGTTTTTAAGGTATTTAGGAAAGGAAAAGCGGCATGAATAAGTCAGGCAGGAAATACAGTGGGCAAAAGGAACAGGGTGAATCAGCATCTCAGAAATGGTATCGGGTGTAAATCAATCTCAGTTCCATTAACGCAGCCTGCCTGATGCCTAACCCATGTGCAACTTGTACTGAATAATCCTTTTCCGGAAATTAGGAACAGGGCCCCTGCCTCTCTGTTGAGTATCCTAAATTGGACAGCAATAAAAAATGCGCACACGCGCTGCTGTGTTCTGAAAGGCGGTAGGTGAGCAGGGAACATGGATCACAAGGAGTAACAACTTGCTAACAAGCCACTGGGCTTTTCCTGAAGGCAGTCCTGGGGGGATAATGTGACATTTTCGCAGCACTTGCCACGTCTGCCACACTCTCTGTCTACACATTATGGAAAGGGAGCACTCCAGCCTTTTGAAATTGTAGGCACTGTGCACTCCCGCTCCAAGCGGGAGGAACGGGAAACAACAGAAGAGGAAAACATTGAGAATGGGTGTGGTGCTCATAAGTGAGCAGGGGTGGGACTTGTGACAGGTCTCACAGTGTCTGTTCTTAGAAGGGGATTAGCTCAAGATTGCAAGATAACTTAATGGGACATCCAGGTTCAGAGGAAGTGTACCTCGCAACACCGGTTGCTGAGGCACAAACTGCAGGAAAGACTGTTACCTTCCTGCGCTACTTGTAGGTTTTCCAGAGGCCTCTGGTTGGCCGCTGTGGGAAGCACAGGGCTGGATTGTCCTTCCCACAGGTCTGATCCAGCAGGGTCTTCTCAGGTAGTGATGTCACAGGCAGCATCCAGCAGGTGTACAAGACACTAAGATCACCATTTGCACCCCCACAGCAAAATACCTACAGACAGCTGTTAAAGCAGGGGTATGGACCCTCAGGCCCAGGAGCCAAATCCAGCCCCTCGGGTTCCCCAGACAGTCACGTTCTTTCCCTGACCACCAGCAGTAAGGGCTTTGTTCCTGGCAGTAAGAACTTTACGTGAAAACATGCTGGCCTTCTGGGTCTTTTTGGCCCTACTCCTTTTGCCCCACCCACCTCTGGAAGCCCCTGAGAACTTCTCTGAACTGTAATTTGGCCCTGGGGATGGAAGAGATTCAACACTCCTGCTGGTAAAGGGATTTTAGTGCCTCCTGCACAGACAGGAGCCTTTAGCATAACAGGCAATTTCCAGCCTAGCCAGGTCTGTTTGCTTCTCTTTACTTGGGCCAATGCATTTGAACTTTACACATACATTGCTGGGTTTTGTTTATGTTCCAAGGCAGATTGCTTTAATCTTATGCACGTGCATTATACTTCTGAAAGACTGTGTAAAAAATTGCATCATACCTCAAGATGTGGAAGGGCCACCATAGAGGATGGGATGAGGGAGGAAACTACCTTCTTTTTAGAAAGGGTAAAGAGCTGGAGGTCTCATTTGCTCATCTCGGTAAGCCAGCATTCAGGATGCAGACTTTTGTTCCTGCTTGGCTTCTCCTGCTAGTACAAGTGGGTAAACTAACCAGATTTGGAAAGCTTACCATGATGTTTCAATCCAGCTTCTGGTTTGTTGCACCCTTTAAAAGCTAGGATCATAAACCAGGGTTTGTTCTTGGCTTACAAATCCTGGGCTGGTTGGGAGCAACATACCAGGAGACTGGGCTCGAACATCTTGGTAAGCTTTTGAATTCTGGTTAGTTTACTCACTTATGCTCATAGGAGGAGCCAAGACTGAGAGAACAGGCTGTGTGCAGGAGCAAGCAGCTTGCTCACAGTAAGCCGAAGGGATGCTCTGACTTGGATCCCTGCACTGAGCAGGGGTTGGACTCGATGGTCTTATAGGCCCCTTCCAACCCTACTATTCTATGATTTGCCAGAATCCAGGTTTACCATGTTATGTGAACTGGATTGTCTTTGGTTAATTTTTGTGAACCGCTCAGAGAGTTTTGCCTATGGGGCGGTATAGAACTATAATGAATGAATGAATGAATGAATGAATGAATGAATGACTATGTGAACATGCCCAAAGAGTTGTAGTTTCAAAAAGAGAACAACAACAAAAACACCTGCCAAATGTAGGACAGCCAGAAACAAGTCCTTTTATGCTTGTACTCTGCAGAGGCTGAACTAGGTATCAACAGGTCCTATTTCTCCACAAATGTGTTCATGCACTTCATTTTCATCCTGTAACACTGCCAGGTTCTAATCCAAACATCCTACCAATTTATCTGGGCTGATGTTAGGCTAACTGACCTGAAATTTCCTGGTCAACCCTAGATCTCTTTTTAAAAATCCCTTCCCCCTGCAACCACGAGTACTAGAAACATATTATTATTAGTAGCAGCAGCAGTAGTAGTAGTGGTGGTGGTGGTGGTGGTGGTAGTGGTGGTGGTAGTAGTAGTAGTAGCAGTATTGCTGGGATTCACACAAAGGATCTATGAAAGAACCGCCTCAAAGATGTCTTCTAGATTTAAAGCACAGCTTGGTACACTTAACCCATTTGCATGAACCCTTTTTCTAACCTATTTTGCAAATATTAGAAAGACAGGGCTTCACAGCCCCTTGCAGGAGCCCCAATTCCCACTTTCCAGCTAATCTTAAAGGAACAAACCTCCCTGGTTTTTAAAAGGTCAAGGCATTATGAATAGAGAAAAGCGTATTCCTGCAGACTACATGGAGCAGCTGCTTCCTTAAGCACATACCTCCAGGAGAAGAGGCCCCAAGGACTCTTTCTCAATCACTCCTTGACTGCTGGATGAGATATCGGACTTCTGGACATCATCATCAGCTGTTTTTTCTGCAACACAGAAGAAGACACGTTTCGCTCAAAGGGAATTCACTTTCAGTTTCAAGTATGTCTGAGCTGTTCCAAAGAATCTGTACAGAAAGCAGAACAAACACTTAAATCACTTTTGCGAATAAAGCCATGGACTAGGAACATGAACAAGGAAAAAGAGAAAACCAACCAAGGGGGAAGCATGGCAGGGTTGAAACACAGCCAGTGGGGAGTCCTTGTTTAGAAACAACAGCGGTAGATCCCTTGGCCCCAAAGAGGAGTCTGTCAGGTATGGCTCAGGTAGAGAAAGTAAAAAAGTGACCCAGGGTTAGGAATGGGAAAGTCGGTTGAAGCTGAGACATGGCTGGTCCAGTGATGAGGAGATGCCGAGGTCAGGCAGGTCCTGGAGTGACAGCTGGGTGGGGAACGGAAGGGGCATCAGGAGATGTCAGGATGGGCAGACTTGCATGAAGTTGGACCCAGTCACTTTTTGTTTCTGTGGAAAGGATTTGTTCATACTTGGGGGCTGACTGGCCACCCTACTGAGAATGGGAAGGAACCTTGCCCACTTTGGATTGCCTAGTGGTACTTCCCCTTTGCGTCTTCTACACTACATGGTTTGGATCAGCAGCATGAGCTCTCTCTGCAGGTGACCACCATGCCATGGCTGCTTTCTGCTTGTGGCACATGATGGACTGAAGCAGACAGATTTATCTGGGGGCGGCTGAAAGGATTCAGAGTCCTCCCTGCAGCTGAGGGGTGTCTGGGGGAGGAGGCTGCTTTTCGTGCCTTACAGCTCTGCGATTTAGAGTGAGCTCATAGAAACACAACTCACTGCCTTCAGTTCTTGCCTCTCTCCCAGCTGCTCTTCTTAGAGCATTTTGCACTAAGAGGGAGAGACACAGATGGAAAACACACTTATGAAGCAGCAGGCACACAATGCACGAGACAGGACAAAAGATTTACCTCCCCTGAAACCAGCCCCTGGGCCTGGAGCACAGTCCAGGATAAGGCTGTCTTAGAGTGAACACTCATTCCTCTCTTTGGTCCCATCACCAACTTCATAGACTCGCTGCTTCGGGATAAGGCAACGCGTTCCCATTCTAATCCTTTAATTGGGCTGTGGAATCCTCCTCCGAGTTGAGCAAAATAGTTTCATATAGCACTTCCAAGTCTATTATTCAAAAGGATTAGCGGGTGGAAAGAGGTGCCATTGACTCCCCTGTTGTGCCTGGAGCACTTTCCATCCCTTGGCTTCAGGAACTGGGGGCATTCAAAGAAGAAGTGTCTTTGCTAAAGCAGAGCTAAGACCAGGAAGAGTAAAAAATGCTACACCTCCAGCCCCCAAACCAAGCCTCAGCTTTAATTTAACACATACTTCCTTATACATTTTAGTTTTTATGGTCAAAGTGGCAATCTGACAAGTGTTTTAGTACATTCCAGCATCTGAAGCACCTCTCCGTCGGCTCTGGGCAGAATTGGAAACCCAGGAGTTGTGGTGTGTGTGTGTGTGTGTGTGTGTGTGTGTCTGGGGCCAGCAACAACAAATGGCAGAGATCACCTATTGGTCTGTCAATGGTGACGACAGTGACACTCCCTTGCCTTTCTCAGTTTGTCTAGGAAATTTAGAAACTAGTCTAAAACTAACGGGGCAGATGGTGGTGTATCCCAAAAGCAAAATGGGAGGTTCCCTCCCTCCTCCTGCCTCCAAAAGATGCCTCGCTGCCATCTATGCCTACCATTTTAGTCAAATGCAAAAATTCCAGCCAGCATGAGACCTTAAAAAGTAGCTACAGTTATGGCAAATCTAGGGAAGGCATAATAATTAAAACCATCTCCTATCCAGTGGGATACTGAGAGACAGAGCTGAGAAGGCAGTCATCTTTCTGGGTACCCATGAACCTGATACACAGCACCATAGCCAGGTCTCCCATGGAAGGAGCAATGCCTTTTGGTAGTTGCTCCAAGGCTAAAGAATGACCTTCTGGATTAGGTTTGTCAAGGCCCTTCTCTGTTAGATTTGCACAAAAAGTGCCACACCCAGGGCCTCTCACAGGTATATGGCAGCTGAAGAAGGAAAGGCAGATAGTGCTGGCTTTATATCAGCTGAGATTGCTGCGCCACTTAAGTCGTGGACAACAGAGCAAGGTGGTCGGAACAGTTACTGTGGGCAGCATATACACAGAAGCAGGGAAGAGCAAGACGCAAAATCCAGAAGTCAGCCATAAGTAGGGAAGAGCAGGAATTGAGAATAGGACAAATGCTCCAAGCGAAGTATAGCTGCTCTGAAGAGAACACAAGGGCGGAGATGCACAGAGTTAGGCCAGCACCAAGACAGAGGATCCACGGAACATGCCAATGCTTGTAGCCTTTTCCCCCTGGGCTTTTTAAGAGAAAGAATGAAAAATAAGAACAAAATAGCTTCATTTCAAATCAGCCAGAAACACAGCATGGTGCCTTCACTGTCCTTTACAAAGAAATTGTTTCAGATCACAACAGAGGGGAAGAAAAGTGGCTCGCTTGCCCCTGACTTTCAGTGTAAATTAAAACTGCACAGCCTCCCTTCCCCATCCCATTATTTCCAGCTCAGATTGTAAATACTGGAATTTGAAGTGTGGCCCTGGAAAATCCTTCCCCCAGAACAGGCACAGCAAGGCCCACCCGCCTTCACACTCCCAGAAGCAGCCCCTCTGCCACACGAACAATGAACCAGGGGGATCTCCATTAGGGAGCAGGTGCCTCGGCCTTTTCATCTAGCAGGCCCTGCCCCATGACACACGATGCACTGGGGTGAAGCATGCAATCCAAGGGAGTTCTATAAAAATGAGATGTTTTGCTGTGCTCTGTCATATGCAACAGAGATGGGGAACCTGGGGCCCTCCAGATATTGGACTCCCACCAGCCCCAGCTGGCCAATGGTCAGGGATGATGGGAGTTATAGTCCAACTTCATCTGGAGGGTCCCAGGTTCCCCATTCCTGATGTACAAAAAAGCAGGAAGAGGTCACAGCAGCCTATAGAGAAGCACCAGGGCTGTGCCCCCAGGGACCTCATCCAAATTTCTCTTGCAGGCAAACAATGGTTATCTGAACCCCGTGACAAGTTGTCAAGTAAGTAGGACTTACTCCAGTGTCTCAACACCCTCGTGTTGTGCGTTTATTCCACATTATGGCTGGTGGGGACAAGGAGACACACAGCATGGTGACACCAGGCAATGGGCAATTTTTTTCTACACATTATTGAGGTGGAGAAGTCAGTGGCAACCCCACGTTTCTTAAAATATACGGTTCAGCCCACAGGAGAATTGAGATGTGTTTGAGTGTTGCCAGTGTGTACCTCCGCCACATGCTTGTCCCTATTTCTGAGGCTGATGGGTAGTCATTAACCACCATCACCACCCCTTCACTGAGCATGAGTGAGTGGTAATGCAGGAAGCCAGAGTCCTCCCAGTATAAAGCTTCAATGAAGCTTTATGAAGAACAACTGTTGCTCGCTTTAATTCCCTGTTACCTTTCCCTCTCGCTTTTCTCTCCCTTCTGTCTGTCAACCTCAGGACTGCAAGTTCCCTGGGGCAGGGAACTGTCTTTTCATGCCCATGTTACTCTGTAAAACACCATACGTGCGGATGGGGCTCTTCCATTAAACATGATTGTTACAAAAAAACACATGGGAAGGGGCGCAGCTGCAGAGTACCTGCTTTACATACAGAAGGTCCCAGATTCAATCCATGGCACCTCCAGTTTAAGGTTCTCAGGTAGAAGGTGGTTGGAAAAACATCTCTCTGAGACCCTGGAGAGACGCTGCCAGTCAGAGTAGAGAACACTGAGCTGGATGAACTAATGGAACTTTTCTACACGAGGCTGTTAATTGAGTGTTAGTCCGCTGCATCTACTTTTGGTTTCGTGGCAGAACTGAGATCCGAGCACTACACAAGCAGCATTTCTTTTCCTGCTTTTCTGCTACAAAACCTCTAGGTGGCACTGTGGTATAACACAACAGCACAAATACAAAAGAGAAAAAGACGGTTGCTTTAACTTTAAGAATTAAATGCCACATTTTCCCTGCTTGCTGAAAGTGCTGGTTAGTCACGGAAGTGAAACTGGAGGCTCATGACGTCATCTAAAGAACCCATAAACAGCCGTGGGTAGGGAATGATGAGCACACTATAAATGCTCTGTGTAGTCTGGTCTGGTATTAAGCCCCCTGTGTTCCTAAAGGTCCACTGATATACATCTTTCTCATATGTAGGAGGGATTCTGCCTTCTCCTCACTCACACATTTGCTCAACTTGTAACTCTCCATTCTTGTTTCTTTGTCTACTCTCTCACATCATCTCATACAATTTTTTGTTGTGTCTGCTCCCCGCCCTGCCCTACCAGCCATAATGGTAGCTAAGCAAAGTCCTTAGTTGTGAAGCCTGTGGGGATAGGGGAGCAAGAGGCTTCCCAAGCAAGTCAGGCCCCTGAGAAGAAGCCACTCCCCAAGCTGTCCTCAATGCAGGCAAATACGTCAGACACAACCAGCCCTGGAAGGACTACATCTCTCCCTGCCATCCCCATTTGATCCAGTACTCTGGTCCTGGCACAAGAAAGCCGAGTAGTTTCAAATCTATTTGTTCAGGGTGGGGTGGAGGGTATCCGTGTGGCTAGAGGACTCCCCTGCCAGCCTGGCCAATGGTCAGGAATGCTGGGAGTTGAAGCCCAAAACATCTGGAGATCTACTTTCTGCCCACCCTGAACATGTCACCCTGATCTGCTAATTTCCACCTGCAGGATTTTTCTTGTATGGAGGAGAATTTGTTCATGTGAGGTCCCTCTTGCAATCTCAAGACGTACAACCCAGAGCACCAGTGGATCACCTTGCCTGCTGTTTGTGAGAACCGGCATATGGGATAACCCGACTACGTGCAGGGGGCCTCCAGGTCCCCAGCCAATTGCTTCTCCTCTCTTACCACCTTGTTTATTCTCCTCTACCTCCCCAATCACATCCCACCACAAGGATCTGACTCCTAAGCCTCCTACCATGCTCTTAGTCTTTGACACAACAAACAAACTAATCCTGAAAGTAAAAAATGGGTTTCTGCAAGCCAAAGTATATACATTTAAGCACCAGATTAAGACCTACTTTTCCAGCAGGCACTTAATCTTTAATCTGTTGTTCTAATTATTAATTTTACTGCTGGCTCCTTAAACGTCTTAACCTTTTAAATGTTTTAAATGTTTAATATTATGTTACTTTGATAAGCTTACTGCATTTTTTGTTTGGTTATTTCGTTGTTGGGTGGGGGTGGGGGTCTTTTATGCTTGCACACTGCCCTGAGGACATTTACCATTTGGGTGGTATACAAATCAAACAAATAGTCACAATAACAAAGCATAAATATATACACACGGCAATGTTCAGGATTTCTGGCTCCAAGATTCCACTGCACTGAACTTCAGCTCATTAAAGAAGCTCCATCTCTCAGTTATGGTCCTAAAAGGGATGATGGCCAACTCGAGTTGCAAGGCATGCCTGGGAACTAAAATGCACGGGCCAGATCGACTGGCAAAGTCTGGAAAGACCTCAGGGTGGTGGTAGTGGAGGTTTGCTTGTGAAAAATTGTCTGCTCTTTATGGCAGTCCCCACTGGACGTGCTAAAGATACAGGAAAGAGCAAAAACCTACATGCCCAGTGCATTCTGTCAGGAGCTTAAAATCCAGCTGTATGTTACTTCATTTCTGTGAAACGTTTCCTTCACTTTTCATTTCTTAGTAATTTTTTCATAGTGCTCTTCAAGCAAATTACTTTCCAATCTTTCTTTTCAGAGGGAAGTTCAGATTTCACTCCTCTTCCCATCATGCTTTCCGCCAGGTGAATATGTATGTCTCCCTTCAGACCTTCTGCGCAATACACCAAGCTCAGGGGTGGAACTAGCCAGGAGAAAGATTCTGGGGTAACAGCCGATGCACAACTCTCCCCTTCATGTAATCTACTTTGACTGGCAGCAGTTTCTTGGGGCATTAGGCCACTCTCTCTCTCTCTCTCTCTCTCTCTCTCTCTCTCTCTCCATGTTACCTATGATCCTTTTAAACAGGAGATGCTAGGGGCTGAACTTTTCTACATGCAACACCTGTGCTCTGCCACTCAGCTATTTTTTTTAAATTTGTTGCATTTATATTCTGTCTTTCCTCCGAGGAGCCCAAGATGGCTCCACCTTTCTATTTTATTCTAACAACCCTGTGAGGTAGGTTAGCCTAAGAGTCAGTGAAAGGCCCGAAGCCACCCAGCAAGCTCCATGGCAGAAGACAGAAACAAAATTCAAAGTGATCTGGATAGACTGGAGCGCTGGGCAGAAAACAACAGAATGGCATTTAATAGGGACAAATGCCAAGTTCTGCACCTAGGAAAAAGAAACCAAATGCACAGTTACAAGATGGGGGATACGTGGCTCAACCACACTACGAGCGAGAAGGATCTTGGAATTGTCGTCGATCACAAGCTGAATATGAGCCAACAATGTGATGTGGCTGCAAAAAAGGCAAATGCTATTTTGGGCTGCATTAATAGAAGCATCGCTTCCAAATCCCGGGAAGTACTAGTTCCCCTCTACTCAGCACTGGTTAGGCCTCATCTGGAGTACTGTGTCCAGTTCTGGGCACCACACTTTAAGAAGGATGCAGACAAGCTGGAGAGGGTTCAAAGGAGGGCAACAAAGATGATCAGGGGACTGGAAACAAAGCTCTATGAAGAGAGACTGAAAGAACTGGGCATGTTTAGCATGGAGAAGAGAAGACTGAGGGGAGATATGATAGCACTCTTCAAGTACTTGAAAGGTTGTCACAGAGAAGAAGGCCAGGATCTCTTCTTGATCATCCCAGAGTGCAGGACACGGAAGAATGGGCTCAAGTTACAGGAAGCCAGATTCCGGCTGAACATCAGGAAAAACTTCCTGAGTGTCAGAGCAATACGGCAATGGAACCAATTACCTGGGGAGGTGGTGGGCTCTCCCACACTGGAAGCCTTTAAGACGAGGCTGGACAGCCATTTGTCAGGGATGCTCTGACTTGGATTCCTGCATTGAGCAGGGGGTTGGACTCGATGGCCTTGTAGGCCCCTTCCAACCCTACTATTCTATGATTCTATGATTCTATGATTCTATGGCCAAGTGGGGACTCGAACCCAGGTCCCCCCAGTCCCAGGTCAACACTCTAATCAATACACACCCCACTGGCTCTCAATGGCCCTCCCCTTATGTCGCATGATTGAAAAAAACACCTTCAGAACATGTTTCAGTTCACATTTTACTGAACTTGAGCTGCTGAGTTCAAATTCAAATGCAGGTTTGAAGGAAGGACTTTCTTCACACAATGCTTAATTAATTTTTGGAACTGGCTGCCACAAGATGTGGTGAACGTTACTGGCTCAGAAGGTCATTCATTCATTCATTACATTTCTATACTGCCCCAAAGCTGAAGCTCTCGGGAAATCTGGACAAATTTATGGAGGGGGGTGGAGTCTATCAAGAGCTATTAGAAATGATGGCTATATGGAACCTCCATTTTCAATGGCCATGCTATCTGGGGATGATGGGAGTTGTAGTCCAACACATCTGGAGGGCACCAGGTTTAGGAAGCCTGGCATAAATAGAAACCAAAGAACTTGCCCCAGAAGAGCAAAAAGAAGCCATTTCTAAGTATGACCATTCAGGAACTGTGTGAACAGTCATACAGCATCAGTGCCTTATGAAGCGGAAAAGGCTGTTTGAACTGTGATAAGGAAAATTCTGTATCATGGATTCAGCATAGAAGTGATGATTAGTGATCTCCTGCTGATGTACTACTTTTTAAAGAAAACAATTACTAATTACACATTCACATTTCTTTGCAGTGATTCATCCAGAGATGGTTAGTTTCACACCTATTAAAGAACCAAGGCCCAATGAGGCTTTTCCAGTTCCCCCTCAATCATTTTCATGACCTTGGTAAGCACATAAAGCGCTGGATGCGCCCAATCTTGTCTGATCTTGGAAGCTAAGCAGGGTCAACCCTGGTTAGTACTTGGGATGGGAGACCGCCAGCTTCCTGCACTGAACCGGGGGCTGGACTCAATGGTCTTGGCCCTTTCCAGCCCTATGATTCTATGATTCTAGGTAAGGAATTAACACATCCAGAGATTCTACAGATGGCTACCCCTGGAAATCAAGGCTTAGCTCCAGACATCATGGTCAAACCATGCCTTGATCATTGTGAATGGGCTTCGTGACCATGGCCTTTGAGTCCCTCCCTCACTTCCTGGTTCGTAGGAAATACAGTTTGCCGTAACATCTGAGTTGGTTAAATTATGGTTACTACAAACAACTGTTTGCCTCGAAGCCAGAAGTGGAATTCCAGCCGAAAACTGTGCTTTCCAATTCTGGTTTCATGGCAAATGTATTTTTTATTTACAAAATTTATAAACCACAAGAGTCCAGTATAGGTGTAGGACAGGCATGCTTCAACCTATAGGCAACTGCCCCAGCTGGACTCCTAATCTACAATGATCAGCCCAGCACCTGGTTCTCACTCAACCATTCTACTGACCCATCACACTCTTTCCCACCAGAGCAAGACCTACTAAGGGCACGGCTCGAGACATTTCAGGCCCCAAACACTGCCTTTCTGGGAGACCAGCTTGGACCCCAGCCCACATTCAAATTGGCACAGAGGTTATGAGTCAGTCAGCAGCAGATGAGCTCCTTTTATTTCAAAGTTCGGTCATCTCTGTGTTATCTTCTCTTTCATTATTGCTTCCGGGTCTGATAAGAAACCACTTGGGTAATGTAAACAGGCAATTCAATGTTTCAGTGAGAAGTTCAACTTGGGAGTGAAAGCAGTTCCCAGATGTTAACCAGCCCTATTCCTGATTATTGCGATTTCACTGTGGTGACAACCACAGGCCCTCTAATTTTTCTCCAGTTATTCTGCAGACAGCATGAGCTCAACAGGGGGAATGCTCCAGCAACAACCACATTCATATGCTTGAATGTGACATACAGCGGGCCATACAACAAAGGCAGATATCTCATTTGCCTTGTCCGGCCCCCTAAAGGCCAGGACAGGAAGCCAGGGCACTGCATGATTGAATGTGTGTGAAAAGCTCTGAGCCCTTGAAATGCACTACATAAATGTCATCACCATTGCACAGATACTTCCAATCTTTTCAACACATCCATGAGGACCAGAAACTTTGCTTAAACAAAAAGATTATCTGAATGCCACGTTTTGTCAGAACTGTAAACCTAAAGAAATTGCACTGGCCCAGAAGAAGGAAAAGGCAGGGGCAATTCATATTGTGTCTTCCTAGTTTCCCCTTGTTGTTCAATCGTTCAGTCGTGTCCGACTCTTCATGACCCCATGGACCACAGCACGCCAGGCCTTCCTGTCCTGCGCTCTCTCCCGGAGCGTGCTGAAGTCCAGATTCATTGCATCAGTGATGCTATCTAGCCATCTCATCCTCTGCCATCCCCTTCTCCTTCTGCCTTCAGTCATTCCCAGCATCAGGGTCTTTTCCAGAGAGTTTTCTCTTCGCATTAGGTGGCCAAAATATTTGAGCTTCAGCTTCAGTATCTGTCCTTCCAATGAGCACTCAGGGTTGATTTCCTTTAGGATGGACTGATTTGACCTCCTTGCAGTCCAGGGGACTCGTAAGAGTCTTCTCCAGCACCACAGTTCAAAAGCATCAATTCTTCGGCACTCAGCCTTCCTTATAGTCCAGCTCTCACAGCCATACATTGCTACTGGGAAAACCATAGCTTTGATTAGATGGACCTTTGTCAGCAAGGTGATGTCTCTGCTTCTTACTATGCTGTCTAGGTGTGCCATAGCTTTCCTCCCAAGGAGCAAGCGTCTTTTAATTTCATGGCTACAGTCACCGTCTGCGGTGCTCTTGGAGCCCAAGAAAATAAAACCTGTCACTGCTTCCATTTCTTCCCCTTCTATATGCCAGGAAATGATGGGGCCAGATGCCATGGTCTTCGTTTTTTTAATGTTGAGTTTCAAACCAACTTTTGCACTCTCCTCTTTCACCCTCAACAAGAGGCTCTTGAGATCCTCTTCGCTTTCTGCCATTAGGGTGGTATCATCTGCGTATCTGAGGTTGTTGATAATTCTCCCAGCAATCTTAATTCCAACCTGTGATTCATCCAACCCGGCGTTTCTCATGATGTACTCTGCATATAAATTACATAAGCAGGGCGACAATATACAGCCTTGTCGTACTCCTTTCCCAGTTTTGAACTAATCATTTGTTCCATGTCTGGTTCTTACTGTTGCTTCTTGATCCTCGTACAGGTTTCTCAGGAGACAGGTAAGGTGGTCTGGTACTCCCATCTCTTTCAGAATTTGCCACAGTTTGTTGTGATCCACACAACCAAAGGCTTTAGCGTAGTCAATGAATCAGAAAGAGACGTTTTTCTGGAATTCTCTTGCTTTCTCCATGATCCAGTGAATGTTGGCGATTTGATCTCTAGTTCCTCTGCCTCTTTGAAACCCAGCTTGTACTTCCAGTAGTTCTTGGTTCGCATCCTGCTGAAGCTTGTAGGACTTTGAGCATAACCTTGCTGGCATGTGAAATGAGTGCAATTGTACGGTAGTTTGAACACTCTTTGGCGTTGCCCTTCTTTGGAATTGGAATGTAAACTGACCTTTTCCAGTCTTGTGGCCACTGTTGAGTGTTCCAAATTTGTTGGCATATTGAGTGCAGCACTTTAACAGCATCATCTTTTAGGATCTTAAATAGCTCAGCTGGAATACTGTCATCTCTGCTAGCTTTGTTGTTAATAATGCTTCCTAAGGCCCAGTTGACTTCACTGTCTAGGATGTTCGGCTCAAGTTCAGTGACCGCACTACCATGGCTATCAGGGACATTCAGATCTTTCCTGTATAGTTCTTCTGTGTATTCTTTCCACCTCTTAGTTTTCCCTTACCCTTGTTCTATATTTATCTGTCAACTAGATTGAAACTGTCAGCAGAGAAATTAGAATTTTATTGACTTGCTTTTTGGAGGGAGGACTCTATAAGATAAACACATGCAGAGCAAAGTGCCCAGTGATGCTGCACAGACAGATTTTTATAGTGGTGACCGTAGTTTGTATCCGAAATCAATCCCTGATAGAAACCAGATTCAAAGGGAGGAGACAGGGAGATGAGCAATACAGCCCTACTGAAATAAAGGGCTGGAGGAGTTTCTCAGCTCACTGGAATTCATGACCCAGGGGAAAAAATTATGGGCTCTTTACAGGGGATATGTGTTGCGGTAGTATGCTGAAAAGACCTCTCGTGTAACACATGGCTGCAGGTGGGTGGGCTGTGAGTTTATATGGTGTGATATACTCAGCAATACCCTAGCAAGCACCAGACAGGGTGTGAAGGGCTCACATGTCCAAATGACAGTCAAGTGATGCACACCAGGGGAAAAGCTTACAACTTCACATATACACTGATGAAGTCTGAGCTGGTGGTGACTGGCCACAAAAGGGATCTTGAGGTTGTGGTGGACAACTTGATAAAAACATTTACCCCGTGTGTGGCTGCTGTGAAAAAGGCAATCCCCATTGTGGGCTTCACTAGAAAAAGAACAGAAAATAAAACTATCAATGCCATAATGCCTCTATACAAACCTACGGTGCCTCCACACGTGGAATACTGTGTACAGTTCTCATCACGCACTTAAAAGAGGATATTGTAAACTTGGAAAAGGTGCAGAAAAGGGCAACCTGAACAGTCAAGGGGGTGGAGCAACTCCCCTAGGAGGAAAAGTTACAATGTTTGGGGCTTTTTAGCTTAGAAAACAGGTGAGTAAACAGGGATATGATGGGCATGTATAAAGTTATGCATGGTGTGAAGTGGACAGGGAGATGATTTTCTCCCTCTCTCATAATACTAGAACCCAGGTTTATTCAGTGAAGCTGAATGGGGGAGATTCAGGAGAGATAAAAAGTAGGACTTCTTCACACAGCACATATTTCAGCTATGGAATTTACTACCACAATTTGTAGTGATGTCCACCAATCTGGATGGCTTTAAAAGGGATTAGACAAATTCATCGTGGATAAGGCTATCACAGAGCAGTCAGATATGAGCTCACTAATATTCCTCATGAATATGCAGTGGAGGTGAAGAATAGATTTAAGCGACTAGATTTAGTAGATAGGGTCCTGGAAGAACTATGGACAGAAGTTCGCAACATTGTTCAGGAGGCGGCAACAAAAAACGTCCCAAAGAAAAAGAAAACCAAGAAGGCAAGATGGCTGTCTCCTGAGACACTGGAAGCAGCCCAAGAAAGAAGGAAAGCAAAAGTCAACAGTGAAAGGGGGATATGTGCCCAATTAAATGCAAAATTCCAGAGGTTAGCCAGAAGAGATAAGGAATTATTTTTAAACAAGGATTGCGTGGAAATGGAAGAAGAGAATAGAATAGGAAGGACAAGAGACCTCTACCAGAAGATTAGAAACATCGGAGGTAAATTCCAGGCAAAAATGGGTATGATCAAAAACAAAGATGGCAAGGACCTAACAGAAGCAGAAGAGAGCAAGAAAAGGTGGCAAGAATATACGGAAGATCTGTATAGGAAGGATAATAATATCGGGGATAGATTTGACGGTGTGGTCAGTGAAGAGTGACCTGAAGAGTGAGGATGAATGGGCCTTAAGAAGCATTGCTAATAATAAGGCAGCAGGAGATGACGGTATCCCAGCTGAACTGTTTAAAATCTTGCAAAATGATGCTGTCAAGGTGATGCATGCCATATGCCAGCAAATTTGGAAAACACAAGAATGGCCAACAGATTGGAAAAAATCAACTTACCAAAAGTTTACCATACCAAAAAAGGGAAACACTAAAGAATGTTCAAACTATCGAACAGTAGCACTTATTTCACATGCCAGTAAGGTAATGCTCAAGATCTTGCAAGGTAGACTCCACCAATTCATGAACGAGAATTGCCAGATGTACAAGCTGGGTTTAGAAAAGGCAGAGGAACTCGAGACCAAATTGCCAATATCCGCGGGATAATGGAGAAAGCCAGGGAGTTTCAGAAAAACATCTATTTCTGTTTTATTGACTATTCTAAAGCCTTTGACTGTGTGGATCATCACAAATTGTGGCAAGTTCTTGGTGGTATGGGGATACCAAGTCATCTTGTCTGCCTCCTGAGGAATCTGTATATCGACCAAGTAGCAACGGTAAGAACAGACGAAGGAACAACGGACTGGTTTAAGATTGGGAAAGGAGTACGACAGGGTTGTATACTCTCACCCTACCTATTCAACCTGTACGCAGAACACATCATGCGACGTGCTGGGCTTGATGAAGCCAAAGCTGGAGTTAAAATTGCTGGAAGAAACATTAACAGTCTCAGATATGCAGATGATACCACTTCGATGGCTGAAAGCGAGGAGGAGCTGGGGAACCTCATGACGAAGGTGAAAGAAGAAAGTGCAAAAGCTGGGTTGCAATTAAACCTCAAAAAACCCAAGATTATGGCAACCAGCTTGATTGATAACTGGCAAATAGAGGGAGAAAACGTGGAGGCAGTGACAGACTTTGTCTTTCAAGACGCAAAGATTACCGCAGACGCTGACTGCAGCCAGGAAATCAGAAGACGTTTACTTCTTGGGAGGACAGCAATGACAAATCTTGATGAAATAGTGAAGAGCAGAGACATCACACTGACAACAAAGGTCCACATAGTTGAAGCAATGGTATTCCCCGTAGTAACCTATGGCTGCAAGAGCTGGACCATTAGGAAGGCTGAGTGAAGGAAGATAGATGCTTTTGAACTGTGGTGCTGGAGGAAAATTCTGAGAGTGCCTTGGACTGCAAGAAGATCAAACCAGTCCATACTCCAGGAAATCAAGCCAGACTGCTCACTTGAAGGAATGATATTAAAGGCAAAACTGAAGTACTTTGGCCACATCCTGAGAAGACAGGAGACCCTGGAGAAGATGCTGATGCTAGGGAAAGTGGAAGGCCAAAGGAAGAGGGGCCGACCAAGGGCAAGATGGATGGATGATATTCTGGAGGTGACGGACTCGTCCTTGGGGGAGCTGGGGGTGGCGACAGCCAACAGGAAGCTCTGGCATGGGCTGGTCCATGAAGTCACAAAGGGTCGGAAGCAACTGAATGAATAAACAACAACAAGGCTATCAACGGCTACTACTCATGATGGTGATATATTACTTCCAGTATCAGAATACCAGTTGTTAGGGAACCTAAGCAGGAGAGCACTATTGCACTCAAGTCCAGCATGCAGGCTTCACACAGCATCTTGTTGGGCACTGTGGAAACAGAATGCTGGACTAGATGGGCCCTTGGTTCGATCCAGCACAGTTCTTCTTTGTGCAAACAGTCACAGTCTGTTAATCTGTAAAACAGGAGGTGGCTGGGGGCGGCAATTGGGCAAACAAATGAAAGCTGGTAAAAAGCACCCCTGGTCATAGAATCATAGAATCATAGAATAGTAGGGTTGGAAGGGGCCTACAAGGCCATCGAGTCCAACCCCCTGCTCAGTGCAGGAATCCAAGTCAGAGCATCCCTGACAAATGGCTGTCCAGCCTCGTCTTGAAGGCCTCCAGTGTGGGAGAGCCCACCACCTCCCCAGGTAATTGGTTCCATTGTCATAACCCAGAATTCCTGCAGTGACTTGGACACTAGCTCAGAGGACGAGGAGCCAATGGAATCCAGAGGGCTAGTGGTACAACTGACAGAGGTGCTGGACCTTGATCCTGACACCACTAAGCCCTGCCACCACAGACCTTCTGAACCTGAGAGTCTTGAGCAAGGACTCAAGACTGCAGCCTCCAAGCCAGAACCCATTGAAGGGTCAACATGTTTGCTCTCCTAAGGTCTCATGTGCCACTGAATCTGGCACACTTGCGGGCAGAACACCCAATGGGAGTTAGCAGAGGTGAGACAGCATGCCAGGCCTCAGGCCAACGCCCCCCACCCCTTTAAGAATCTCCAGCTGAGGGCTGGAGCCTGGCAGGGGTGCTCACGCCAAATGACCAGATGCCAGCCTCCCCTAAATGGGTGTCCTTCAGATGTGTTGGACTACAACTCCCTGCATGCCCTGGCCAGCTGGCTGGGGCACACTGGGAGTTGTAGTCCAACACATCTGGAGGGCATCTGGTTGGGGAAGGCTGCTACATACAACTCAGGCAGGAGCCCACCCAGTCCAGTGCCTCTCTTCCCTGGGACCTGTCCAGGGTCCTGAAGGACCTGTCTCTTACTCAGGTCCTGACCTACTAGGCCTGCCCATTGTCCCCTTGCTCTTGCTACCTGCTTCAGACTACGGCCAACTTGCTTTCTCTGGGCTCCACACAGAGGGCTCATCCTTGCCAAGACGGGGCAGCCACCACCAGCACATCCAGGGAAAGCAATGGATCCAGAAGCACCCCCAGACAGCGTACCTCCCTTTGGCGGGTTCAGCCCTCTCTAGAATAGGTTATTAACCATAATTTCCTCCTATTTTGGTCCTGAAACCTAGCAGCCATCAATTTGATTGGATGACCCAGAGTTTTAGTAATTTAAGAGAGAAGCAAATTTGGATATCCGCTCCCTCCATGCTGTTCCGAGTGTTATACACGCCTGTTGGGTCTCCCTTGGACTCTTTTTTCTTTCTTCCCTCAGAGCTAAAAATCTTTCCAAGTTCTGGCAAGATAATTAAAGAGGCTGGAGTATGGAAGCATGAGGTCTTCCTTATCGGTTTCACTCCTGAACACAGAACTGCTGAGTCCCTCATACAGAAAACATTGGTCAATTCCATTTTGATCTCCCTTAACTGAAAGGGAAAGAGAGGAACTTCATTAAAATTCAATGTGGCTCATCAGACGAGATCAGATTTAGGCTGACAATCAACCTTTGATGAGATCACAATCTAATTTTAGATATGATACAGGCTTTAAATGTGGCAGCATGGAATGTTTTCTTTTAAAACCCTGCATTTGTTTTAAACTTTAGGAAGAACCCGATGGTATGAGCTGTTCAACAGTGGAAGGGACTGATGGAGAACTTGGTGGACCTTCCTTTGTTAGGGGTTTTTAAGCAGAGGCTGGGTAGCCACCTATTAAGGGTGCTGCAGTAGAGGATTTTCTGCATTGAGAGCAGGTTGGACTACATGGCCTTTGAGGTACCTTCCAACTCTGTGATTCTAACTTACAAGTCAGAAGTCTGTAACAACAGTGGCCAACAAAGCCCCTGGAAAGATGAAGAACATTGGTGGAATGAGCCTCAAATATTTTAACATAAATATGACTCTAGGCATTAAAGTCATGAGAGAAGAGATTCAAGACTATATGGATTGGCTTGCTGGCTGAGAACGGAGGGCCATTAGTCCAGCACTTCATCTCCAAAAAGAGCTATCCAGTTGCCTCTAGGGAACGCTCATGCAGAGCATAATGGAAACGATCACTCCTTGATGCTGCTTGTTCTTATCAGAGGTAAACTGTCTCTGCCCATAAAGGTGCCATTGACCAATTATGGCCAAGAGAGAACTATGGGTCTAATCCTTTCTTGAAGCCACCTAAGCTTGTAGAATTCACTGTACGATAACTAAGTGTTGCATGAAGAAGTCCTTCCTTGTGTCTCTCCTGAACCTACTGTACATCAAACTTCAGTAGGTGACTGAGAGCTAAATGCCAGAGAGAAAAAAAAATCCTGCTGCACACCATGTATACATTTCATAAACGATTACCATGTTCCGCATGAAATCTTTTTTTTTTTTCTAAACTAGAGAGCTGCAACTTTTCAGTCTGGCCTTGCAGGAAGATGCTTTAGAACACTAAAAATTTCACAGCCACCATTTTTTTTCCTATCTTCTCCATATTTTGACAATATCCTTTTTGGATGGTGGAACTGGAACTGCACACAATATTATAAGTAAGAATCCTTACTTAGGCTTCTGCAGTAAGAATCCTTCCTGCAAACATGTCAAGCAACCAATGGGGCTGGGTTCTTCTTTGGTCCACCGCAGCTTCACAATAACTTCCCCCTGCCACAGGACACCCATCGTTTTGCTTCCAAAGTGCATACAGGATTACATGCCACTGTTCCCAAAGCCACGTTCGCTGAAGTAATGTGGAAATGAGGCAATTGTAACGGAGAGGCAGTTAGGTGGCAGAGGAGATACTTAACTCTCCCCACATATGCCAAACCTCCCTGCAAGTTCCACCCACCCCCTGCCATTTCCACCAATTGAGCTTAATTCTGGTTTTGGACCCTGCCTGGAGCAAAAACAAAAACATACACACAGAGAGACCCAACACCAGAAAATTGCACACAGCTGTGGGGGCATTTGCATGGGAGAATCAGCTAAGGGGGAGTGTTAAGCCCCCCATCTACCCCCTCCTCTCCTCCCCCCCATTTGTTGTATGAGGAAAATGCACAGTTTGGAACTTGATGTTTCCCCTCTAATGCGTGGAATAACTCGAGACTGAATATCAAGGGATTTGGCAGTGGGCAGAATGCCGAACAGATGGTAATCATCTGAAACTCCCAGTTCAGTTCAGTCCTAGGCAAAGCCCTTCCATGGTGCTTTTTTCTTTTCTTTTTTTGGCAGAAAACGACCAGGTGTGAAATCTAGAACTTAACAAAAGCAGTTGTGTTCCAGTAGAGAATGTAAAAGGGATTAACAGTGCTGAACAAACACATGTGTATTCACAACTGTGAAAAGCAATTTTCAGATGTAATCTGGATGCCCAAACTTGATTCCTTCCAAATGAATACTCTGATGTATTCAAACCTCCTTTAGTTCAAGGTGAGTTTCTTTTCTTTTTTTAAAAAAGGAGAAATAAGATTGTACTACCTCCCCGCCTTCTGCAGGGAGCCACATTTCTCTTTTACATCTCCTTCTGGAACATCTGCCCACCCTTTTTTTTAAAAAAAGTAAAGATATTTAAGGAGCTGCCTTATACAGAGTCACGCCTCTGGTTCATCTCGCCCAGTGTTGTCTACTCAGGAGTGTGGGTGTCTTTCCTGGCTCTGTTACCGAAGGTCTTTTTTTTACTGGAAGGTCTTTTTTTTACTGGAGATTCTATCTATCTATCTATCTATCTATCTATCTATCTATCTATCTATTTTCCTTTCTATACCACCCAATAGCCGAAGCTTTCTGAGATCCCAAGGATTAAACCCAGAGCCTCATGAATGGAAAACACATGCTCTACCACTGACTAGCTCCAATGTCAACATGGCAGCACTGTTCCCATAATGCTGGGTGCCTTTGCACTGGCAATGCACTCCTGGAACTGCTGCAGAATGTTCTCCTGCTGCTATAGGGTTTGCACCTGCCCAGTGGTTGTTGGGGATTCAATTACTGCTGGAGATGAAGAGGGGTGATATGGGGGAACTTCCCTCTCCTTTTCATAAATAAGGAGCCTGTAGACATTCCAGAGGCCACATGTATGTTTCCACTATACACACAATGCAAGACAACAAGTCTCCTGGGGAACCTGCTCAAAGATGTGAAAGGTGAGGACTCTGGGAAACAGGGTAAGCAGACAAGCCAAACAAGTTAGGAACTTCAGGAAAGGGTCACTGCATGCAGTGAGTTTGTAGAGCTCAAAAGACAAATAGGATCTCGTTCCCTGTGGATCAAGAGAAGACAAGTAATAGAAAGGGGGAGGTAAGAGCAAAGGGGTCTTGGAAAGAGGCAAGGAGGCCACAGTTAGTGGGCTCTGTCACACTGGAGGCATTTGGGATGAGGCTGGACAGCCATCTGTCGGGTATGCTCTGACTTGGGATTCCTGCCTTGAGCAGGGGGTTGGACTCGATGGTCTTGTAGGCCCCTTCCAACCCTTTGTTGTTTATTTGGTCAGTCGCTTCCAACTCTTCGTGACTTCATGGACCAGCCCACGCCAGAGCTTCCTGTCGGCCATCGCCACCCCCACCTCCCCCAAGGTCGAGTCCGTCACCTCCAGAATATCATCCATCCATCTTGCCCTTGGTCGGCCCCTCTTCCTTTGGCCTTCCACTTTCCCTAGCATCAGCATCTTCTCCAGGGTCTCCTGTCCTCTCATGATGTGGCCAAAGTACTTCAGTTTGGCCTTTAATATCATTCCCTCAAGTGAGCAGTCTGGCTTGATTTCCTGGAGTATGGACTGGTTTGATCTTCTTGCAGTCCAAGGCACTCTCAGAATTTTCCTCCAGCACCACAGTTCAAAAGCATTTATCTTCCTTCGCTCAGCCTTCCTTATGGTCCAGCTCTCGCAGCCATAGGTTACTACAGGGAATACCATTGCTTCAACTATGCGGACCTTGTTGTCAGTGTGATGTCTCTGCTCTTCACAATTTTATCAAGATTTGTCATTGCTGTCCTCCCAAGAAGTAAACGTCTTCTGATTTCCTGGCTGCAGTCAGCGTCTGCGGTAATCTTTGCGCCTAGAAAGACAAAGTCTGTCACTGCCTCCACGTTTTCTCCCTCTATTTGCCAGTTATCAATCAAGCTGGTTGCCATAATCTTGGGTTTTTTGAGGTTTAACTGCAACCCAGCTTTTGCACTTTCTTCTTTCACCTTCGTCATGAGGTTCCTCAGCTCCACCTTGCTTTCAGCCATCAAAGTGGTATCATCTGCATATCTGAGATCGTTAATGTTTCTTCCAGCAATTTTAACTCCAGCCTTGGCGTCATCAAGCCCAGCACGTCGCATGATGTGTTCTGCGTACAGGTTGAATAGGTAGGGTGAGAGTATACAACCCTGCAGTACTCCTTTCCCAATCTTAAACCAGTCCGTTGTTCCTTCGTCTGTTCTTACCGTTGCTACTTGGTCAATATACAGATTCCTCAGGAGGCAGACAAGATGACTTGGTATCCCCATACCACCAAGAACTTGCCACAATTTGTGATGATCCACACAGTCAAAGGCTTTAGAATAGTCAATAAAACAGAAATAGATGTTTTTCTGAAACTCCCTGGCTTTCTCCATTATCCCGCGGATATTGGCAATTTGGTCTCGAGTTCCTCTGCCTTTTCTAAACCCAGCTTGTACATCTGGCAATTCTCATTCCATGAATTGCTGGAGTCTACCTTGCAAGATCTTGAGCATTACTTTACTGGCATGTGAAATAAGTGCCACTGTTCGATAGTTTGAACATTCTTTGGTGCTTCCCTTTTTTGGTATAGGGATATAAGTTGATTTTTTCCAATCTGTTGGCCATTCTTGTGTTTTCCAAATTTGCTGGCATATGGCATGCATCACCTTGACAGCATCATCTTGCAAGAGTTTAAACAGTTCAGCTGGGATACCGTCATCTCCTGTTGCCTTGTTATTAGCAATGCTTCTTAAGGCCCATTCAACCTCACTCTTCAGGATGTTTGGCTCTAGCTCACTGACCACACCGTCAAATCTATCCCTGGTATTATTATCCTTCCTATACAGATCTTCCGTATATTCTTGCCACCTTTTCTTGCTCTCTTCTACTTCTGTTAGGTCCTTGCCATCTTTGTTTTTGATCATACCCATTTTTGCCTGGGATTTACCTCCGATGTTTCTAATTTTCTGGAAGAGGTCTCTTGTCCCTCCTATTCTATTATCTTCTTCCACTTCCGCACATTGCTTGTTTAAAAATAATTCCTTATCTCTTCTGGCTAACCTCTGGAATTTTGCATTTAATTGGGCATATCTCCCCCTATCACTGTTGCCTTTTGCTTTCCTTCTTTCTTGGGCTGCTTCCAGTGTCTCAGCAGACAGCCATCTTGCCTTCTTGGTTTTCTTTTTGTTTGGGATGTTTTTTGTTGCCGCCTCCTGAACAATGTTGCGAACTTCTGTCCATAGTTCTTCCGGGACCCTATCTACTAAATCTAGTCGCTTAAATCTATTCTTCACCTCCACTGCATATTCATGAGGAATATTAGTGAGCTCATATCTAACTGATCTGTGGGTCTTCCCTATTCTCTTTAGTCTGATTCTAAATTGTGCAATAAGAAGTTCGTGATCTGAACTACAATCAGCTCCAGGTCGTGTTTTTACCGACTGCATAGATGTCTGCCACCTTTGGCTACAAAGGATGTGGTCAATCTGATTTCGGTCTCGACCGTCTGGTGAAGTCCATGTATAAAGTCATCTCTTAGGTTGTTGGAAGAGAGTGTTTGTTATGCACAGTGAGTTGTCTTGGCAAAATTCTATCAGCCTATGTCCCGCTTCATTTTGTTCTCCCAGACCATGCTTGCCTGTAATTCCAGGTGTTGTTTGACTACCCACCTTAACATTCCAGTCTCCTGTAATGAAAATAACATCTTTTTTTGGCGTACTATCCAGTAGGTGCTGCAGATCCTCATAGAACTGATCTACTTCTGCTTCTTCAGCATCTGTGGTTGAGGCGTATATTTGGATCACTGTGATGTTAAATGGCTTACCCTGAATTCGAATTGAGATCATTCTGTCATTTTTTGGATTGTATCCAAGCACTGCTTTAGCCACTTTATTATTAATTATGAAGGCTACTCCATTTCTTCTGTGGTCCTCTTGTCCACAGTAGTAGATCTGGTGGTCATTTGATGTGAAGTGGCCCATTCCAGTCCATTTCAGTTCACTGACACCCAAAATGTCTATATTTAATCTTGACATCTCCCCAATAATCCAATTTGCCCTGGCTCATAGATCTGACATTCCAGGTTCCTATGGTGTGCTGATCTTTAGAACATCGGATTTGTCGTTCACCACCAGCACCATCGGCTGCTAGCCATCCTTTTGGCTTTGAACTAGCTGCGTCATCACATCTGGGGCTAGTTGAACATATCCTCTGTTCCTCCCCAGTAGCATTTTGACCATCTTCCGACCTGGGAGTCCCATCTTCCGATGGTATACCGACCTATCTCTGGTTGTACTGATCCATTTAGTTTTCATGGCAAGAATACTGGGGTGGGTTGCCGTTTCCTTCCCCAGGGATCATATTTAGTCTGACCTCTCTGCCATGACCTTCCCGTCTTGGGTGTCCCTTCACGGTTTAGCTCATGACGTCATTGAGGTGATCAAGCTCCAGCACCATGACAAGGTAACGATCTCCTTTGCTGAAGCCTTCCAACCCTAATATCCTATGATTCTATGATTGTAGTTCTGACTGTGAGCAATCCCCACCCCCCACATCTCCTGGCCTGGGGCATCATTCCATGCCTGGAATTAAATAAGGATGCCTTAATAAAAGGTCAAGAAAACATTTTCAGGGCCAGGGAGGGACTTGGTTTTGTCTCACAGGTAAACTTGGAAAAGAATTTTCTTCTAGGTCAACTTGGCTACTAGCAACCTTTGCCAGGTTTTGTTTGTTCCCTTCCCGATTTGGCTTATGGAGGCCCTAGACTGGTGTGTCCATGCCTGTATGCCCCTTCCCCCCTGCCCACTGTCTTTTGAGCACAATGGCATATTTATTTGTTTGTTTGATTTACATCATGCATTTGTTTATTAGGCTGGTGGTTGTGACTTATGAAGCCTTGAAGTGACTTTGCACTTCAGGTATTGTTGTTTTTTTAAGGATAAGGTTTTTTTTTCATACAAAATTCACATGTACAGGCTTGTAGTGTGAATGAAAAACCTACACTGGTCTTTCCAGAATGCTCATGTGCATTACAAATGCTCTTGTCATTTTTTTTGCCTTCTATATTAACAACATTGGGACATTCAAAACATTAACCATGCAAAGGAGGGTCAAAGGCAGCTTAAGCTTCATGTGGGTATGTGATGGTAGTGAAGACAATCCTTAAGAGTTTGCCTCCCCTGCCCCCTTAGGTCCTCTTGAGATGTCTCAGTTTAGCTAGGTGTGGAAGTTCAGACAGAGGCATTTCCAGCAGCTGCTCAATAGCTGCTCTATTGTTAATCTGGTACTAAAAGGGTTAACAAAGAGTAAAGATGGCTGATTTGATCTGGAATGGTAGAAGGACTTGAGTGAGGGTTTTGGGGAGACCTACAAGAAAAGCCCCTAGAAGACCCCAGACTCATAACTAGTTTTATATACCAGACTCTTGACCCCTGGGCAAGAAGACCTTGAAGTTTTATTCTATGCTAATGATATTATTTTCCAGCAAAGGAGATCGTTACCTTGTCGTGGTGCTGGAGCTTGAGCACCTCAATGAAGTCATGAGCTAAACCGTGAAGGGACACCCAAGACGGGAAGGTCATGGCAGAGAGGTCAGACTAAATACGATCCCTGGGGAAGGAAACGGCAACCCACCCCAGTATTCTTGCCATGAAAACTAAATGGATCAGTACAACCAGAGATATGTATACCATCAGAAGATGGGACTCCCAGGTCGGAAGATGGTCAAAATGCTACTGGGGAGGAACAGAGGATACTGGGGAGGAACAGAGGATAAACAACAATGATATTATTTCACTGAGACGTGAACTAAGATTTTGCAGGACTGTCTTTGAAGAAAGGGGAAAAAATGCAGCTGCCTTTACAAGTGGCTTCACAGAGCTTGTTCAAGGCCACAACGTACTGGCAGAGTGTCTAAGTGAGATGAACAGAAGAACTGAGCATACTCAGATGCCTACTAAGAGGAGGAAAAGTACTGTTTTGACATCTCATGGTGTATACCTGCTGGTAAGAGTAAGAGAATGTCCTTACTCGATGCTAGTTGGGCAGGGAAGCTGTAGCCCTGAACATGAGTGACAACCGGGAGGAGGTGTTTGGGCAGAAATGACCAAAAATGGCCAAAGATGTTTTGGGACATTTCGAAGTAACCCATTTGTAATTATGCCAGATATGGTCCCCAGACACATGAAATTGTGGGAGATAGATGAGACACCTTGCTTCTGATTGGTGAGCAAATGCTCTAACCACGTGCACCACATTTTGATTGGAAAATGATAATCTCGTTGCTCCTTGGGGCCCCACCTTTCACCAGAGCGGGGGTATAAAAGCACAGGGAATGGGAGCTCCTTGCTGCTCTTGCTCTCGTTGCTCTTGTTCCTGCTGCTGTTGCTGTTCCTGCTGCTGTTGCTTCACCACCAGACCCAAGGATTTGGGTAACTATGGACCTCTTTAGACGCTTAGTCTTTGGAACTTAGTCTATTTTCTAAAAGTAGAACTTAGAATTATTTCCGAGTTTGGGACTTAGAGTGATTTCTAAGCTTGAGACATGGAGGTTATTTCTGAGGAGGGGATTCGGAATCCCATCTTCAGAGTTGGCAAATGGAATTATTTCCAGGCCTTGGGTTTTCCTTTCACTCTAATTCCTACCCTTATTCTTCACGTGCCTAGAGGAACTTAGTAATGCTTTAGAGTAGCTTTTATATTCGAGAAGCAAGAGGGGGTAACGGGAGGGTTAACACTTAGTTTAGGTTGTTTTAGTTTAGCTTTCAACCACAACCAGTAAACAGGAGAAAGTAAGAAGGAGGAGTCATAACAATGTTAGAAGTTCAAGCCATTATCTTATTAGCCAGATTCATAATACCAGCTTTGGCAATTGCAATTCTTTTGATTAATCTTCTATTTTTGTTGCATTTTCTTTCCCTGTAACTATACAGAAAGTTTCTAATGCTCATATAACCACCATGCCACTTTCTTTATATTTTGTATTTTTCTGAAATAAAGCCTTAAATAGATTTCAATTTACAATTTTGTCTGTAGTGATGTTTGTCTGTTGGGATTACCTTGGTTACCCACTGGGGTGCTTCGGACCAATTTGGTGCAGGTTTTGAGGTTAAACAGGGCTGAATTTACACCTGTGGTCCTCCAGATGTTGTTGAACTAAAACTCACATCATCCCTGACCCCAACAATGTCTGGAGGGCCGCATGTTCCCCACCTTTGCTCCTCAGGGGAAGAAATGAGTCACCCACAGGGCTGCGTGTCTTCTTCCACCTGAAGGACCATCCAGGCAAGTGAGAGAGAGTTGCCTACTTCTCAAGGGGCAGCACCAGCCATGTTCACACTCTCCCTTCCAATCTGGAAAGGGGGGTGGGATGGGACTGGTGGGAGAGAGGGGGAGGTGTGTGCGTGTGCATGCACGCATACACTCCTGTTGAAGAAAATCTTTAAACACACAGTTTATCCCAGTATCAGATCCTGAGAAAAAGCTGCTCACACATAACTGCATTGGTGAGTTTCCACGTGGCTACCTACAAATCAGGGGGTTTGTACATTTGTTGGCAGTTGCCTCTGGAAGGGAGAGTACATTTTGGAGAGATTTGTGTGTTTTCTGGAAGCATGGGCAGAAGCAGAATGCCCCTTGCAGGGTAGGGGAGTAAATGAGAGAGGGGTCTTGTCTTCCTGTCCTGCTTGGGGGCTTCCCAGAAACATTCAGCTGGCCAATGCTGGACTAGATGGGCCTTTTGGTCTGATCCAGCAAGCCAATCCTCATACTCTTCACAGTGCAATGCTGCCTTCCCTTGGGTTGGCTTTTCGGTGGCCACAATTAAGTCTTTAAGGGTATCCAGCTTCAGTGAGTATTGCTTCAGCCTGATTTTATTTGATCAATTTAATGCTTGTCAATAGTCCTAGAAATGTAATTAAATCAAGTTGTGGCCTGCTTTAATTAGGAGGATATGAAGTAATCCATATGGGAGATAGCAGACAGATGCCGCCTCGGGGCCGGAGGCTGAGCAAGATCACCCCTGGGTCCGTAGCAGCCCCACAGTTCCACAAACAGATGAGAGAAGGAGTTGCAAATGTGGCACAGTGAGACATGCCTTGAGCACACAACACTAGGATGGATGGTGGCATAAATGGGTCAACAACAGTTTCTCATCTTCTAGCTTTGCAGCTGTGGATTCCTAGGACCAGCCCAAAACATTTCCAGTGCCTGAGGCAGAATATCTAAATCCCTCCCCCCACACACACACATAGACACACACTCCCCATATATACACACACTAATTAACACCAGTCACAACACATCTGGATGTTCTCCTGCACAAGCCTCACTGGGGAAGGGCCATTGCTTTGTGGCATATGGCCAGTGGTGGGAACACTGCAAACTCGACACTTCTTGTGGTGGGAGGAGTAAACGA
Source organism: Heloderma suspectum (assembly GCF_057233095.1). Taxonomy (NCBI): domain Eukaryota; kingdom Metazoa; phylum Chordata; class Lepidosauria; order Squamata; family Helodermatidae; genus Heloderma; species Heloderma suspectum. The sequence continues at coordinate 436,304,801 of NC_139458.1, forward strand.
TTTGGTGGACTGATGCTGTGTATAATGTGCAGTTGCTTTTGGTGTCCTGCACACTCATTTTCCAAGGCACCCAACAGCAGAAAATTGACACCCTTCCAAAGAGCAAAGAGCACACTGATTTGAGCTTTAAATCGACAGTGTGTTGGTGTTTTTAATTTTGAGCCACATGCACAATGCTGGGGAGGGGGCAGGTGTGTAAATTCCCCCCCCCCCCAGGGGCTACTAGCTCTTTCCATGGCAAAGCCCTCGGAGTTCTGGCATCTTGGATTCTTCATTAACAGTATTGGTACGAAGCAGTAGCCTGACTAAAACCAGAAGGCTTTGCTCCTTTTCCTCCCAGTCTATTCTGGCTTTCCCCCTCAATAGCTATGGTGCCCAGCACATGGGAAGAGTCCCACTGTGGGAGCTGCTCTTCCACAGGCTCAACTCATGGGGCAGCTACAAACCATTTAAAGGTGGATGGGGCAGGATCATGGGGCTATTTCCTGTAGAACTGATGCTCCGCACTGGAAGGGAGGGTACCGATCCTGGAAGAAAGTCCATAACATTCCAGGCTTTTAAATGATATGGCTGCACTATGAGCTGAAGCCACAGAAAAGAGACTCCCATCAGGGGGCTGCAATGTGCAAAGGGCACCTATGTTGTGCTTCTCCCCGGAAAACCCGCACATAAATTAAATAGCTTTGCACTGGTTTAGGGCTCTGTTTCAGTTCGTTCAGATGACAACTTTGGCAGACTGAGCAACTGCAAACTCCAAGCCACGAAGATGTATTTGGGTCCAGACCAGTTGCAGCCCACAGGGACAGAAGATGTGGATTCAAATCCAAATCCCAGCGGGCACGACCCCTGAGTGGCAAGTCATTCTTTTTGGCTGCAGCTCCTCATCCATACCCCTTCATGGATCACTGCCTTGTTGTGGCGAAGGGGCTTGCGTAACTCAGTGAAGCCATAAGCTATGCCGTGCAGGGCCACCCAAGACGGACAGGTCATGGCGGAGAGTTCTGACAAAATGTGGTCCACTGGAGAAGGAAATGGCAACCCACTCCAGTATTCTTGCCAAGAAAACCCCATGGAACGTATCACAAGGCTAAAAGAGATGACGCCGGAAGATGAGCCCCTCAGGTCGGAAGGTGTCCAATATGCTACTGGGGAAGAGCAGAGGGTATTTCCAAGTAGCACCAGAAAGAGTGAAGCGGCTGGGCCAAAGCCGAAAGGACACTCAGCTGTGGATGTGTCTGGTGGTGAAAAGAAAATCCGATGCTGTAAAGAACAATATTGTTTAGGAACCTGGAATGTAAGATCAATGAATCAAGGTAAGCTGGAGGTGGTCAAACATGAGATGGCAAGATTGAACATCGATATCTTGGGAATCAGCGAACTAAAATGGACAGGCATGGGCGAATTTAATTCAGGTGACCATCATATCTACTATTGTGGCCAAGAATCCCTTAGAAGAAATGGAGTAGCACTCATAGTCAACAAAAGGGTGGGAAAAGCAGTACTGGGGTACAATCTTAAAAATGATAGAATGATCTCAGTACGAATCCAAGGCAAACCATTCAACATCACAGTAATTCAAGTCTATGCCCCAACCACTGCGGCCGAAGAAGCTGAGGTTGATCGGTTCTATGAAGACCTACAACACCTTCTAGAACTAACACCAAAAAAAGATGTCCTCTTCATCATAGGGGATTGGAATGCTAAAGTAAGAAGTCAAGAAATCACCGGGATAACAGGCAGGCATGGCCTTGGTGTACAAAATGAAGCAGGACAAAAGCTAATAGAGTTTTGCCAAGAGAACATGCTGATCATAGCAAACACTCTTTTCCAACAGCACAAGAGGCGACTCTACACATGGACATCACCAGATGGTCAATATCGAACTCAGATTGATTATGTCCTTTGCAACCAAAGATGGAGAAGCTCTATACAGGCCGTAAAAACAAGACCTGGAGCTGACTGTGGCTCAGATCATGAGCTGCTTCTTGCAAAATTTCGGCTTAAATTGAAGAACGTAGGGAAAACCACTAAACCTTTCAGGTATGACCTAAATCATATCCCTCATGAATATACAGTGGAGGTGAGGAATAGATTTCAGGGATTAGACCTGATAGACAGAGTGCCTGAGGAACTATGGACGGAGGTCCGTAACATTGTTCAGGAGGCAGCAACTCAATCCATCCCAAAGAAAAAGAAATGCAAGAAAGCAAAGTGGCTGTCTGATGAGGCTTTACAAGTAGCTCACGAAAGAAGGGAAGCGAAAAGCAAGGGAGAAAGGGGAAGATATACCCAACTGAATGCAGAGTTCCAGAGAATAGCAAGGAGAGACAAGAAGGCCTTCTTAAATGAACAATGCAAGGAAATCGAGTAAAACAACAGAATGGGAAAGACTAGAGATCTCTTCAAGAAAATTGGAGATCTCAAGGGAACGTTTTGTGCAAAGACGGGCATGATAAAGGACAAAGAAGGCAGGGACCTAACAGAAGCAGATGAGATTAAGAAGAGGTGGCAAGAATACACAGAAGAACTATACAGGAAAGATCTGAATGTCCCTGATAGCCATGATAGTGCGGTCACTGAACTTGAGCCGGACATCCTCGAGAGTGAAGTCAAGTGGGCCTTAGGAAGCATTAGTAACAACAAAGCTAGCGGAGATGACAGTATTCCAGCCGAGCTATTTAAAATCCTAAAAGATGATGCTGTTAAAGTGCTGCATTCAATATGCCAACAAATCTGGAACACTCAACAGTGGCCACAAGACTGGAAAAGGTCAGTTTACATTCCAATTCCAAAGAAGGGCAACGCCAAAGAGTGTTCAAACTACCGCACAATTGCGCTCATTTCACATGCCAGCAAGGTGATGCTCAAAATCCTACAAGCTAGGCTTCAGCAGTATGCGAACCGAGAAATACCGGAAGTACAAGCTGGGTTTCGAAGAGGCAGAGGAACTAGAGATCAAATCGCCAACATTCGCTGCATCATGGAGAAAGCAAGAGAATTCCAGAAAAACATCTATTTCTGCTTCATTGACTACGCTAAAGCCTTTGATTGTGTGGATAACAACAAACTGTGGCAAATTCTGAAAGTGATGGGAGTACCAGACCACCTTACCTGTCTCCTGAGAAACCTGTACGAGGGTCAAGAAGCAACAGTAAGAACCAGAGATGGAACAACCGATTGGTTCAAAATTGGGAAAGGAGTACGACAAGGCTGCATATTGTCACCCTGCTTATTTAACTTATATGCAGAGTACATCATGAGAAATGCCGGGTTGGATGAATCAGAGGTCGGAATTAAGATTGCTGGGAGAATTATCAACAACCTCCGATATGCAGACGATACCACCCTAATGGCAGAAAGCGAAGAGGATCTCAAGAGCCTCTTGCTGAGGGTGAAAGAGGAGAGTGCAAAAGCTGGTTTGAAACTCAACATTAACAAAACGAAGATCATGGCATCTGGCCCCATCACTTCCTGGCATATAGAAGGGGAAGAAATGGAAGCAGTGACAGATTTTACTTTCTTGGGCTCCAAGATCACCGCAGACGGTGACTGTAGCCATGAAATTAAAAGACGCTTGCTCCTTGGGAGGAAAGCTATGGCAAACCTAGACAGCATAGTAAGAAGCAGAGACATCACCTTGCCGACAAAGGTCCGTCTAATCAAAGCTATGGTTTTCCCAGTAGTAATGTATGGCTGTGAGAGCTGGACTATAAGGAAGGCTGAGCGCCGAAGAATTGATGCTTTCCAACTGTGGTGCTGGAGAAGACTCTTACGAGTCCCCTGGACTGCAAGGAGGTCAAATCAGTCCATCCTAAAGGAAATCAACCCTGACTGCTCATTGGAAGGACAGATACTGAAGCTGAAGCTCCAATATTTTGGCCACCTAATGCGAAGAGAAAACTCCCTGGAAAAGACCCTGATGCTGGGAAAGACTGAAGGCAAAAGGAGAAGGGGACGGCAGAGGATGAGATGGCTAGATAGCATCACGGATGCAATGAATATGAACTTGAGCACGCTCCGGGAGAGAGCGCAGGACAGGAAGGCCTGGCGTGCTATGGTCCATGGGGTCACGAAGAGTCGGACACGACTGAACGACTGAACAACAACAACCTCATCCATAAAATGGAAATAACCCCCCAAAGCCACCCTTAGGCAGCCCTGAGGACTGTTGAGGAGATGGATGTACAAGAGTAAGACCAATCTCATTCATTCACACTGGGTCTGTCAACAGCTTTGAGCTGTGATGGCTACATGGAGCCTCCAGGCACAGAGGCAGCATGCCTTTAAATACTAAATGCTTGCGACAAACAACAGGGACAGGCCATCACATGCCTGCCCTGACACTTTGGCTGCAGGAAAGACAATGCTGGACTACACAGCAAAGGTCTCTGCATACCCAGAGGTCCTATTCCAGTCTTCCCCAGCCTGGTGGGTATTGTAGTCCAACACATCTGGTGGGCACCAGGATGGAGAAGGCAGTCCTCTTCAGATGGCTCAACAGCAACTCCCAGCTATGCTGGCTGGGGGATTATAGGAGTTGTAGTCCAGCACAGCTAGGGGAATATCGTCCTCTACAAACAGCTCAACAGCAATCCAATACTGTTTTTGCCAAGGGGCAGGCATTTAATCCTTCCTCCTCCTTCACTTGTGAAACCCAGCGGAATTATGACTTCATCAAGAGAGCTTTTCTTCTCGCCTCTAGCAAATGGGGGGGGCAGATTAAGAGTGCTTGAAAAGCAGCATTCACGGCGTGGCGGTGCTGGCTCAAAACCGTCGTGCAACTTTTGTGGGATGGCAGAGTGCTGAAAAATTAACTGCCTGGCCCCTTTCTTTGCTGCATTTATGGCTGTCTTGGCAGACGAACGCCAGGCCGCTGCCACCGCCGCAAACTCAGTGTCCTGCCAACTGTACATTACTGGCCTTGGAAGCGCTCCAGCCCTGGGAAACCATTCTGAGAGCCTTTGCTGGATGCTTCGAAGCAACAGCCGCCCAGCATGCAAAGCAGAGGACGAGGAGCGGGCCTCGGCAGCTGCATGGGCACACAGGCAGGCCGGGCGAGGACGCAGAAGGCTTGCTCTGTTCTCGTGGGCTCCTCGCGCTCTTCTGCGGGAGAAGGTGAAACAAACGAGGCACTCCGGGCGGGGAGGAAGCGCTGGCCTCCTTCACCTCTTCAGGAGGGGCAAGCTGAGAAATCTGTCAATGGGAGGAACTGCCCCGGCGAGCACTTGGCGAGGAGAGGCGGATTGTTTCCATTCATCGCTTGCTTCCACCTGCCGCTCCATCACTTCGCTGCTGCAGAGCGCTCCAATTAGTGCTCTCTGTGCCAGGGAGCCTCCTGCTGAGGCTCTCGTCTGTGGAATTCGAAGGGGTGGGGGTCTGGTCTGCCACCTTTTGAGTGAGAAACCAAGACCCTCTCCCCACGGCACTAGAAAGTCCAGGCAGCAGTCCCGCTTTCCCTATTCAGCTCTTCTTTGGACTTAACTGGAGCCGGGACTCTCATGTCAGCCCTGGTTTCTGTTCTGAGTGTGGGAAGACTAAGAGAGCACTTCTGAGCATATGTAGAGTGCCAGCTGTAAGCAAGCACAGATCACCTCCATCATATATGTTTCATTTGTGCAAAATCCTTCACAGAATTTGGATTTTAAAAAAAATCTTTTTTTCCAGATTATGCGCTGCCCTAGGAACAGGAAGGTATAACCATGCCACAGAATCTTGGTGTGGCTACATCTCTCTTTGAAACAGATGAACTGCAACAAGGGAAAGGGCACCCTGTCTTTGCATCTGAACACTCGCCCAGGGAGAGTAATATATATTTTCAGGCAAGCAGACCTTTCCAGACCTTCCCTTTAAGCTGTCTGTGACAAGCAGATCATTCTCTACCCTGTCATGACAGATACGCATGGGGGAACTGAAGATCAGGTTCTCCGTATGGGTGAATTTCTGCTGCAGCCCTTTATGGAGGAAACTGCCCAGGAAAGGAAAGCAGACAGCACAGTAATAATTAATAGGTAATGAAGCTGTACATGCACACAGTTCTTTTTGCATGAGGAAAGAAGCATTTGCAGGCTCTAATGAATTCAGCTTCACAAACTCCTCCTATGCATCGGCTGGTCTGTCTCTTGGAGTCTGAGATGCCCAGTATCAGCAAGCCTACTTCCTTTGCCTACCACCATCACTCCTGGAGGGCTACCGAAGCATTTTGACATCAGCCAGATGAGGGGTGGGAAGAAGCAGCCCCTAACTCCAGCAGGAGCATGATAGATGCTATTTGACTCTTCTGCACCTGAACAAATGTCACTACAGCTCTTTAGGCTGCTGTGTGCAAGTCTGCCTGACAGCTCACTGTACCACATGCTGTCATGCCTGACCCAGACAAGGCCAGTATAACTCTTCAGATGAAGATCCTGACACCACATGGAGCCTGAACAGCATGTGGAATCCCCTGATGCAAGTGTTACCCCAGGCTCCTCCAACACCTGCAGGGAAGCTACACCAGGCCCTTCAACAGTGGTGGACCCTGAGGAACCCATGGATGGGGAGCCAGAGGAAGGTGTGTTGCTGATGGCGTCAGAGGCGGCGGCTGAGCAACCACTTAGCCTGAGAGAGCGCTGGGCACCAGAAGGTGCGGGCGTAGGCCACAACTCAGAAGCAAAGCTCCTCAAGGCCCCAAACAACAGGCTCCTCAAGAGGCAAGGTCTACTCAAGAGCAGTGGTCTCCTCAGAGGCAGGGAGGCTCTGAGGCATAGACTAATGGCTTGCAACTGTACCTGGGTGTGGCTGGGAGACCTGATTATATAAGCTCCCAGTTGAGACCCACTGTTGGCGGGAACAACACCTTTATTTCAGCTCCTGGTACCTTGAAACCTTGACCTTGCTACTTCTTGGACTGATAAGAACGTAAGAAGAGCCCTGCTGGATCAGACCAAGGGTCCATCCAGTCCAGCATTCTGTTCACACAGCGGCCAACCAGCTCTCAACCAGGAACCCACAAGCAGGGCATGAGTGCAGCAGCACCCTCCCACCCATGTTCCCCAGCAACTGGAGTACATAGGCTCACTGCCTCTGGTACTGGAGGTAGCACATAGCCATCAAGATTAGTAGTCATTGTGCCACTGACCCCTGAGAAGACCCTGCTTTTGGACTGCCCCTTTGCTGAACTGGTAAAACGGTGCTTTGACCTTTTGCCTGCCTGCTGACTTTGCTAACAGATTGGTCCCAGGGCTGAGCTCAGCCCAGCCATAGCAGGACATTATGGGCCATGTATATGGCTCCACTGCTTTGACAAAGGCTCTGGGTCTGGTCTGCCTGGGGGCTCCTTCACACTGAGCTTTTATCCTGTGACAGACATCAGTCTGTTTCCTGCCCCCCAGCTGAGCAGAGCAGAGCAGAGCAAGCTGCTCCAGCTGGTCCAAGGACTACAGAAGCAAGCAAGCTCCTAGAGAGCGAGCGAACAGGGGGAGCGAACAGGGGGAGCGAACAGGAGTTGGCCAGGGGAGTTGCAGTGGTAGAAGAGACAAAGGAGACAAAGGAGACAGAGGCTAAGAGGTAAGTGGGCTGCAGGAAGCCCAGGGGGCTGCCCTTTATCCTTCTGAGTGGCTGTGAGCTCACCAGGTGCTTCTGAGAGCTCCAACTGAATTGGGGGTGGTGGCCTGAGTACTCCCAGCAGCTGAGTGGGCGGGAAGCTTCAGTCTGTTTCCCGCCTCCCAGCTGAGCAGAGCAGAGCAGAGCAAGCTGCTCCAGCTGGTCCCGGGACTACAGAAGCAAGCAAGCTCCCAGAGAGCGAGCGAACAGGAGATGGCCAGGGGAGTTCGGCAGGGGAGGTCAAGGGGGAGGCCCCTAACATTTTTTTAATATTTTTTTCATTTTTAATTTTATTTTATTTTTTAACTAACTTTTTCATTTATTTCTCTTGTAACACACACGTCCACACCGATTCCAGGCACTTGTGGATGAGACTGGAGAACAGCCTGCAGAGGAAGAATCACAGGGGAACCTACATGAGAGTGAGCAAGAGGCTGAAGGTCAGTCAAACAGAGGCGATGAAACCTAGGCCTACAACAAGAAGAAGAGAAGAGTGGTAGTAGTGGGAGACTCCTTGCTGCGTGGGATTGAGACCCAAATATGTCGCGAAGACCCGTAGACTCGCCAGGTATGTTGTCTCCCAGGAGGATGGATTAGAGACATGACTGAAAGGTTGCCTGCACTCATAAAGCCCACTGACAGGTATCCCTTCCTTCTCATCCATGTGGGAACTAATGATACCGCCAAGCGGAGCTACGAAGAAATCACATCAGACTTCAAAGCTTTGGGAAGGAAACTCAAGAACTTTAAGGCCCAGATAGTTTTCTCATCCATCCTTCCAGTAGTTAGAAGAGGGATAGAAAGGGAATGAAAAATACTCCGGGTGAATGACTGGCTATGAAGGTGGTGCCGATGAGAGGGATTTGGATTCTGGGACCACGGGCTATACTTCCTGGAAGATGGGCTGTTGGCTAGGGATGGGTTGCACCTCACAAAGGATGGGAAGAATGTGTTTGGTCGCAGCATGAAGAACTTCATCAGGAGGGCTTTAAACTGAATCCTACGGGGAAGGGAGATGTAATGTTGGGGGTAACAATGGACGTAGGCGCATGCACTGCAACGGACAGAACAGCTCTGATAGCGCCCAATAATAGTCTTCAGACACATGTAGGAAGAAAGCCAGACTATGAAGCACATGGTCTTCGATGTCTATACACTAATGCCCAGAGTATGGGATACAAACAGAATGAACTTGAACTCTTAATACAGGAGGGAAATTATGACTTGATAGGTACAACTGAGACTTGGTGGGATGACTCTCATAACTGGAATACAGCAATTGAAGCATATAACTTGTTCAACAAGAACAGGAGGAACAGAAAGGGAGGTGGGGTTGCACTGTATGTGAAAAATACATATCTCTGCACAGAAATACAGGAGGATGAGCTTGGTAGCCCCATCGAGAGCATCTGGATCAAAATAAATGGAGCAAAGAATAAAAGGAACCTGGTGGTCGCAGTATACTACCGGCCACCCAATCAAGGAGAAGACAAGGATGAAACTTTTGAAAAGCAAATAGCCAATGTTTTAAGGAAGCATGATGTATTAGTAATGGGGGACTTCAACTTTCCTGATATTTGTTGGGAGACAAATTCTGCAAAACATGGCCCCTCCAGGAAATTCCTGACTTGTGGCGGGTAACTTCCTCCTACAGAAAGTAGAGGAAGAAACTAGAGGATTGGCTATCCTTGACTTGATCCTAACCAACAGAGATGACTTAGTGGATAAAGTAGCAGTTACGGGAACACTGGGGGAAAGCGACCATGTTGTACTTGAGTTCTTGGTTCTAATGGAAGCAAAAGTCGAGTGTAGTCAAATGCGTACCCTGGATTTTAGGAAAGCTGATTTTAATAAACTCAGAACAATGATCAGGAAGGTCCCATGGCAAGCGACGCTAACAAGAAAAGGAGTCCAAGATGGGTGGGAGCTTTTAAAAAAGGAAATTCTCAAGGCACAATTACAAACCATTCCAACAAGAAGAAAAGGTGGAGGACAACAGAAGAAGCCAATGTGGTTTCACAAAAAGCTTGGGGATAACCTGAAAACAAAAAAGGACACATATAGAAAGTGGAAAGAAGGCCAAGTAACAAAGGAAGAGTACAGGCAAGTAGCACAGAATTGCAGGGATGGTGTCAGGAAGGCTAAAGCTGAGAACGAGCTGAGGTTAGTGAGGGATGCTAAAAACAACAAAAAGGCTTTCTTCGGCTACGTGCATAGTAAAAGGCAGAAGAAAGAAATGGTGGTTCAGCTATTAAATAAGGATGGCAAAGTGATAACAGATGACAAAGAAAAGGCAGAGGTGCTCAATTCCTACTTTGGCTCAGTCTTCTCCCAAAAGAGGGTCTATGACCCCCCTGGCAAAGGCGAAGTACAGGCTGAAGGGGCAGGTTTGCAGCTTGAGATCGACAGGCATCTGGTCAAGGAACACCGAATTACTTTGAATGAGTTCAGATCTCCAGGGCCAGATGAACTGCATCCTAGAGTAATAAAGGAACTGGCAGAAGAACTCTCAGAACCACTGTCTATTCTCTTTGAGAAATCATGGAGGACAGGGGAAGTGCCAGATGACTGGAGGAGAGCTAATATTGTCCCTATCTTCAAAAAGGGTAAAAAGGAGGAACCTGGGAACTACAGACCAGTCAGTCTGACATCAATCCCTGGGAAAATTCTGGAGCAGACGATAAAGCAATCCATCTGGAAGCACCTTGAAAACAATGCAGTGATTACTTGAAGCCAACATGGATTTGTCAAGAACAAGTCCTGCCAGACGAATCTGATCTCAGTTTTTGATCAAGTCACCTCCCTTGTGGACCATGGGAATGCTGTAGACATCATATACCTCGACTTCAGCAAAGCTTTCGACAAAGTGCCCCATGATCTCCTGATGAGCAAACTAGCTCAAAGTGGGCTAGATGAAACAATGATCCGGTGGATCCACAGTTGGCTACAGAATCGGACTCAAAGAGTGCTTATCAATGGGACCTTCCCAAACTGGAGAGAGGTAACGAGTGGGGTACCGCAGGGCTCAGTCCTGGGCCCAGTACTCTTCAACATTTGTATTAATGACTTGGAGGAGGAGGTGCAGGGAATGCTGATCAAATTTGCAGGTGACACCAAATTGGGTGGGATAGCTAATACTTTGAAAGACAGAAACAAAATTCGAAGTGATCTGGATATACTGGAGTGCTGGGCAGAAAACAACAGAATGACATTGAATAGGGATAAATGCCAAGTTCTGCACCTAGGAAAAAGAAATCAAATGCCCAGTTACAAGATGGGGGATATGTGGCTCAACAACACGACAAGCGAGAAGGATCTTGGAATTGTTGTCGATCACAAGCTGAAGATGAGCCAACAAGGTGATGTGGCTGCAAAAAAGGCCAATGCTCTTTTGGGCTGCATGAATAGAAGTATAGCTTCCAAATCCTTGGAAGTACTAGTTCCCCTCTACTCAGCACTGGTTAGGCCTCATCTGGAGTACTGTGTCCAGTTCTGGGCATCGCACTTTAAGATGGAGGCAGACAAACTGGAGAGGGTTCAGAGGAGGGCAACAAAGATGATCAGGGGACTAGAAACAAAGCCCTATAAAGAGAGACTGAAAGAACTGGGCCTGTTTAGCATGGAGAAGAGAAGACTGAGGGGAGATAAGATAGCGCTCTTCAAGTACTTGAAAGGTTGTCACAGAGAGGAAGGCCAGGATCTCTCCTTGATCATCCCAGAGTGCAGGACACGGAAGAATGGGCTGAAGTTACAGGAAGCCAGATTCCAGCTGAACATCAGGAAAAACTTCCTGACTGTTAGAGCAATACGACAATGGAACCAATTACCTAGGGAGGTGGTGGGCTCTCCCACACTGGAGGTGTTCAAGACGAAGCTGGACAGCCATCTGTCAGGGATGCTTTTACTTGGATTCCTGCATTGAGCAGGGGGTTGGACTCGATGGCCTTGTAGGCCCCTTCCAACCCTACTGTTCTATGATTCTATGATTGCTCCTTCACGGAAGTTTGCAGGCTCTTTACATGATGCCCTCATCATTCAAGGCATCTCCTGCACTAAATGCCCTTTGTTCTATTTTTAAATAGATTGCAGATAATGAGCTCTCAGTAAAAGCGGCAAGAAGAGGAGCGAGATCAATGAAAGATAGTGGAAAACTCAGATATGGGGAGAAGGAGGGGGAAGGGGATGGGGGAAAAGGAAGCACAGGAAAAAGGGAGTCGTCGTGATCCTGTATTTAAAACAGAAGCAGAAAGTCCCATTTTAAGTGCAGGATTTTAGGCTGGTGTAGAGTTGCCCTGGATCTGTATGTATTTTATAAATCTGCATATTTGGGGCAAAGGCACAGGATCTACCAACCTGAGACCTCATTTTTTTAAAATACTGCAGGATTCTAGCCCTCTCTTAATGTTAAAAATAGCTTAGAAAGGAGTGGGGCAGCACTGGCAAAATGCACAGGAATCGGGAGGGCTAGGCAAGGATTCCACGTGATCAGTATGGGAAGAAGAGATTTCAGCAACTTGCATTACTAGTTCTCCTGTGGCTCCTGCTCTGCAGTTCTTACCTATCTCTGACCCCCACACACTACTGCTTACCTTACACCACTATCACCATGCCCTTCTGCCGCTTTCACAGCCCCAGGCTTTACTCTTTCAGAAGGTGGCTGCTACAGCATGCTGAGCTCCAATTCTGTCATGTCCCCACTGGAGTTCAGTGGAATGGCCTTGTTGTCTCAAGACCAAGTGTCCATCTAGTCCAGTTTTCTGCTTCCATCAGAAGCCAGCCCAATGCCTCTGGAAAATTAGAAGCAGGGCTTCCCTTTTTGCTCATCCCCAGACGCTGGTAGTAAGAGGTAGACTGCCCCCAAACATGGAGTTTGAATCCCATCCTGTTTGAGCCCCCTTTATGCCAATTGTCACTGCTCCTCAGTCAACAACCCACACTGCTGATCCTTCCTCAGTTTTAGAACTCTCAGGTGAAGACTCCCATTGCAGAGAACACAAATGGTTGAAAAGCATAAATGGGGCCAACAGTGGCGCTCACACTTTCTCAAGCACAGTGACTAGTCTGTTTAACCTCTGTGGACTCCAGTTCAAAATATATTCATGCCACATCACATTTCCCCAGATATCTGGAGATGGAGATCACTAACCAGCATGAAAGGAACTCTAAATTGGCACCGTGGATTCTTGCAGGGGCAGGGGGGAATAGGAAAGGTTTTGGAGCAGAGAGACAGACAAATCTAATGCTCAGTGCAAAATGTTGACTTCAAAAAGCACCTCTTGACCAACGATGCTGGCCTTAGACACTTCTCAGTCATGTCATACGCAATAATCCAGAGATAAATGGAATGAAAATGAAGCAATGAGGTTTTCTCCCTCCACAAAACAACAATGGCCGGCGGAAGCAGATAAGCTGGTAATGAAGAGCAAAGCTCAAGGAACAAAACAGTGAAGTAGCACTTGTCCTAGTTAATGTTCAGCTGCACTGCGCTATGCCAAGAAAACTAATCACAGCTGAAGTGCCAATAAGTTGGAGACTGAAGCGCTTACCTACTAGGAAGCTCCCTTCAGATTCCATCTGTAATGTTCATGAAACTTGATTTAGCACACCACTGAACAGGTATTTCCAAAGTAGCCCCCCACCCACCCAAAAAATGATGTATGGCATTTGGGTTCCTGAAGTAACAGAAAGCTAGAGGTTGATGTTATTGACTTCTCCACATACAGCTTAAAATGACGTGTCCTGCTATTATTTTCCAGAAAGACAGAAACTTCCACAAACAGGCAGAGGGAAACGTTTTACTCCAGACATTTTAAGTATGTGTGGAAGGAATATTCAGTTCTCAAAACTAGCATCATGAGTTTGAGCAGAACCAACATGGTGTCCTCCAGAAGTGCTGGACTACAGCTCCCATAATTCTTGGCATTGGCCATGCTGGCTGGGGCTTATGGAAGTTGTAGTCCCAAACATCTGGAGGGCACAACGTTGCCTATCCCTGGTCTAATGTATGCAAACTTCATAAAACTGATGAAGAATTTCGTGAAACTTTCACTTCCTTACAGTAACAAAGGTTGAAATGCCTCATTATCTAGTATCATTAACTGCAGATAACAACTTTAGAGCTTTTCCCTGAAGATAGGAGGATGCCTGCTCTAGAATCGGACCACAGGAAACAGAGGTCTTTACCAACCCTGGTAGTGGAGATGTCAGGGAATACACTCAAAATTCTCCACCCCCAAAGCAGTAGTGTGACACTTGAGCTAGGGCTCCTTCCAAAATCAGATGTTTTGTGTAAATCCCAGTAGAAAATGGCAAGTTTTATATATACATAATTTGTAAAAATTAAGCTAGCTCTCTCCAGTAGAAAGCAGTGATGAATACAGATGATTAGAATCTCAAGACACTTTCACAAGTACTAACAGGAACATCTTTTTGTCTCTAACACATTTATATTTAATGTGGAACAGGAATAACATGGGAAACAGCTATTTTATTCTCCACAATAATCCCTATGAGTGCAACAACAACAGCACACACACTTGTATTCCTACAAACATGCATAGTCAAGCATGCATTATCAGTTGCCACTCAGCAAATCTAAACATGGTACATTGTGGGCTCCAGGAAATGCGCAGAGGATACACAAGTGTCCCTTGCAAAAGTCCCTTCCCTCACTCTCAGCACCAGGGCTGCCTCCAGTTGCACAGACCAACCACTTCCTTGGGATGCTTAGCACAGCCTTTCTCCCCTGGCAAGCTGCCAAGATAGACGCCACTGGCTACTCGTTTTGTCTTTTGCAAGAGCTGCTGATGCCACAAGGGCAGCATGCTACTGAGAGAGAGAAACATGGGGCAACTGCTTCCACCTTCCAAGTGAGGAGGGACCCCGGGGCAGACCTTGAGCTGCTGGCCAGGCACCATTTCTTATGCTCCTGACCGCTAGCAATTCAGTCAGAGTGGGAGGGCATGAAATGAGAGGGGCACCACTCTCTCTTGCTGGAACGCTGGCAAGAGCACAGAAAATCAAAGGAGTTTTACGAAATATACATTATTTCTATGCCGATATAGCAGTTCCTGGCTTCTCTTGCCCCACCCCCTGACAACAGGATGCTGGGCAGTGTAGAGTTATGCCCAACAGCAGTGGGCTGGATTTTGCTCTGCTTAGGTTGACTCTTCCTGCAATACGTGACCCTGCATACTTGTCAGATTAGTCAGGAGATACTGAGCATTTCTGCATGAGGCTTTTATTGCACACTCATGTCTGGTCATTCATGTAAATTTGCGGGTCCTTTACACGACATCATCAACTTCCAGGGTGTCTCCCATGCTTTCTGACATTTAACCCGGGTTTTAAAGAACAGAGATAACCCAATAAGGAACGTTAATTCACTAGTTGTGTAATTACGCCGTTCCACTATACAACATTGCCATCTAGTGGCTGTATAATGAAACATATAGAACTTGCAGACAAACGAAGTCCTTGAATCAAAGCATGTGTCTGCCTGTGTAAAGGAGCCAATCTTAATCTCACAAAGAATCCAGAAACAAAAGCCCAGCTAAGTTGCGGAATAAACAGCCTGGTGTAGAGAAGCCCATTTTTGTGGCAGACACTTCCCAACAGTCCACGCCTCCTCTGGTCTGGATTATGCAGTTTGACCTGCAGAGAGGCTGGTGGGTGAGATGACAAATGGTCTTGCTGCTGGATGGGGATGAACTGCCACTTCCTGTGATTTTGAAACTATACACTTCCATGTACATTTATGACTATGGTGTGGTGTAATAAATACTGTGCCAGACCAGGGATTGAGGGCAGCAGTGTTCAAATCCCTAGTTAGCCATGAAGTCCATTGGGTAGCCTTTGTCCGGTCACTATCTCTCAGATGAACCTACCTCACAGGGTTGTTGTGAGGATAAAATGGCAGGCAGGGGGGAGAAATTTGTATCCAGCTTTGAGGAAAGATGGGATATAAATATGAATGAATGAATATAAGAATCTCTTAAGAATGTAGGAACCTCTATCAAACACAACTAAAGCCTATTTTTCTATGTAAAAGGAAAAATGGGAGAAATTATTTGACTTCTGCAGAAAGGATTATAAATGATTTGTTGTTTATTCGTTCAGTCGCTTCCGACTCTTCGTGACTTCATGGACCAGCCCACGCCAGAGCTTCCTGTCGGCCGTCACCACCCCCAGCTCCCCCAAGGACGAGTCCATCACCTCCAGAATATCATCCATCCATCTTGCCCTTGGTCAGCCCCTCTTCCTTTGGCCTTCCACTTTCCCTAGCATCAGCATCTTCTCCAGGGTCTCCTGTCTTCTCAGGATGTGGCCAAAGTACTTCAGTTTTGCCTTTGATACCATTCCCTCAAGTGAGCAGTCTGGCTTTATTTCCTGGAGGATGGACCGGTTTGCTCTTCTTGCAGTCCAAGGCACTCGCAGAATTTTCCTCCAGCACCACAGTTCAAAAGCATCTATCTTCCTTTGCTCAGCCTTCCTTATGGTCCAGCTCTCACAGCCATAGGTTACTACGGGGAATACTATTGCTTCAACTACGCGGACCTTTGTTGTCAGTGTAATGTCTCTGCTCTTAACTATTTTATCAAGATTTGTCATTGCTCTCCTCCCAAGAAGTAAACTTGTGTCGTCGATCACAAGCTGAATATGAGCCAACAATGTGATGTGGCTGCAAAAAAGGCAAATGCTATTTTGGGCTGCATTAATAGAAGCATCGCTTCCAAATCCCAGGAAGTACTAGTTCCCCTCTACTCAGCACTGGTTAGGCCTCATCTGGAGTACTGTGTCCAGTTCTGGGCACCACACTTTAAGAAGGATGCAGACAAGCTGGAGAGGGTTCAAAGGAGGGCAACAAAGATGATCAGGGGACTGGAAACAAAGCCCTATGAAGAGAGACTGAAAGAACTGGGCATGTTTAGCCTTGAGAAGAGAAGACTGAGGGGAGATATGATAGCACTCTTCAAGTACTTGAAAGGTTGTCACAGAGAAGAAGGCCAGGATCTCTTCTTGATCATCCCAGAGTGCAGGACACGGAATAATGGGCTCAAGTTACAGGAAGCCAGATTCCGGCTGAACATCAGGAAAAACTTCCTGAGTGTCAGAGCAATACGGCAATGGAACCAATTACCTGGGGAGGTGGTGGGCTCTCCCACACTGGAGGCCTTTAAGACGAGGCTGGACAGCCATTTGTCAGGGATGCTCTGACTTGGATTCCTGCATTGAGCAGGGGGTTGGACTCGATGGCCTTGTAGGCCCCTTCCAACCCTACTATTCTATGATTCTATGATTCTAAACGTCTTCTGATTTCCTGGCTGCAGTCAGTGTCTGCAGTAATCTTTGCGCCTAGAAAGACAAAGTCTGTCACTGCCTCCACGTTTTCTCCCTCTATTTGCCAGTTATCAATCAAGCTGGTTGCCATAATCTTGGGTTTTTTGAGGTTTAACTGCAACCCAGCTTTTGCACTTTCTTCTTTCACCTTCGTCATGAGGTTCCTCAGCTCCACCTTGCTTTCAGCCATCAAAGTGGTATCATCTGCATATCGGAGATCGTTAATGTTTCTTCCAGCAATTTTAACTCCAGCCTTGGCGTCATCAAGCCCAGCACGTCGCATGATGTGTTCTGCGTACAGGTTGAATAGGTAGGGTGAGAGTATACAACCCTGCCGTACGCCTTTCCCAATCTTAAACCAGTCCGTTGTTCCATGGTATGTTCTTACCATTGCTACTTATTCGTTATACAGATTCCTCAGGAGGCAGACAAGATGACTTGGTATCCCCATACCACCAAGAACTTGCCACAATTTGTGATGATCCACACAGTCAAAGGCTTTAGAATAGTCAATAAAACAGAAATAGATGTTTTTCTGAAACTCCCTGGCTTTCTCCATTATCCCGCGGATATTGGCAATTTGGTCTCGAGTTCCTCTGCCTTTTCTAAACCCAGCTTGTACATCTGGCAATTCTCGTTCCATGAATTGCTGGAGTCTACCTTGCAAGATCTTGAGCATTACTTTACTGGCATGTGAAATAAGTGCCACTGTTCGATAGTTTGAACATTCTTTGGTGCTTCCCTTTTTTGGTATGGGGATATAAGTTGATTTTTTCCGATCTGTTGGCCATTCTTGTGTTTTCCAAATTTGCTGGCATATGGCATGCATCACCTTGACAGCATCATCTTGCAAGAGTTTAAACAGTTCAGCTGGGATATTGTCATCTCCTGCTGCCTTGTTATTAGCAATGCTTCTTAAGGCCCATTCATCCTCACTCTTCAGGATGTCTGGCTCTAGCTCACTGACCGCACCGTCAAATCTATCCCTGGTATTATTATCCTTCCTATACAGATCTTCCGTATATTCTTGCCACCTTTTCTTGCTCTCTTCTGCTTCTGTTAGGTCCTTGCCATCTTTGTTTTTGATCATACCCATTTTTGCCTGGAATTTACCTCCGATGTTTCTAATTTTCTGGAAGAGGTCTCTTGTCCTTCCTATTCTATTCTCTTCTTCCACTTCCGCGCATTGCTTGTTTAAAAATAATTCCTTATCTCTTCTGGCTAACCTCTGGAATTTTGCATTTAATTGGGCATATCTCCCCCTATCACTGTTGCCTTTTGCTTCCTTCTTTCTTGGGCTACTTCCAGTGTCTCAGCAGACAGCCATCTTGCCTTCTTGGTTTTCTTTTTCTTTGGGACGTTTTTTGTTGCCGCCTCCTGAACATTGTTGCGAACTTCTGTCCATAGTTCTTCCGGGACCCTATCTACTAAATCTAGTCCCTTCAATCTAGTCTTCACCTCCACTGCATATTCATGAGGAATATTAGTGAGCTCATATCTAACTGATCTGTGGGTCTTCCCTATTCTCTTGAGTCTGATCCTAAGTTGTACAATAATAAATGATGATACAATAGGTTATATAATGTATCTATTATTGTGGCACATTATGAATATTTATCAAGCAGTGTGAACGTTTAATTTCCATCTCATGGAGAAACGCTGTTTTGCCCAGTTAATTACTATTCTTGCTTTCAGAACGTGGTGGGCACTTGTTCACTTCTAACTCTGTTGGGGATTGTGGCCCTTGTCTTCAAGTAAGTGGATCGGGCTATTAGTCCAGATGGCTATTCCAGGATCAGAGGCAGTATGCCTCTGAATGCCAGTTGCTGGGGAACATGACTTGGAGGCTGCCACTGCACTCATGTCCTGCTCTGGGGTTTCCACAGGCATCTGGCTGGCCCGTGTGAACAAAATTCTGGACTAGACAGGCCTTTGCTCTGATCCAGCACAGCCCTTCTTCTGTTCTTATGGTCTTGCAGCCAAATGGAAATCCATTAATTTCACAATTGCCATGCTGGTCTCTAAGCAGATACAATTATGAAATGCAAAAAAACAGGAGAGCTGAAAGACCAAACCTTCTGGCTGCAAACCAACATGTTCGATTGTTATAGCAACCAATTAGTATGAGCTCTTTTTACCAATAGTGTTTTTAACAAAATAAACCTGGTGGTGATGATGATGATGATTAGGATGAACTCTTGTTCAGGAAACACATGAATTACAAAACGGGAAACATTATTTAAATCAAAGGTTTTAAACTGGTCTTGTTCTAGGCAACTTAAATCACTGATTTAAATTGCTTTAATTTAAATCAACCCACCCTGTATGCAGCCCCTCTTACCCACTCAGCAGTATTTGGATGAAACTGAAATTAAATAAAATAAAATGAGGAATTGCTGTTCATATTAACATTCTAGCACTTGGTGGAAATTTCCCTAGCACCGTAGAAGTAAAGGTTATCTAGTTACAGCTGAAAGATCCCTCAATAATTCTAAGCATCCAGATTTAAAGTGGAGGCAATGCTATTTTTATTTATTTATTTATTTATTTCATTTCTATACCGCCCAATAGCCGAAGCTCTCTATGGTGCTATGACGGCTGTCATCCTCTTAAAGACAGAGGACCATTTCACACATTACATCTCAACAGACAGCTGAGGACAATAAGCACACCTGTCTAAGGAAATGCTTGCTGCATTACCCTTTAAGTCCACATGCCTAACGTCTGAAGCCTGTGCCTAAACATGCAATGTGTGAAGGGGCTGAGAACTGGCTTCTCAAATGCAGCACCCTCCCCTCCCTCAATCCACACAAAGGAATGTGTCCAACTGTCCACCCAGGGCCAGTTCTGGGCAAAGTACCCTCTGGTGAGGCCTGTCCTGGCTTACCCGGTAGTAAGCAGCAGCGGCGGCAGCGCTTTGACCAGCACCGTCATGGCCACCATTTACGTTTTCCACAAGGCCCCCAACATAACGGCACTCCCTGCCGCCTGGCGCGGCTCAGTGTGTCAGGCTTGGTGGTGGCGGAGAAATTAAGAGGGATCCCAGGACAAGCATCTCTCGGGCATCCTGCTCGGATGCTGGGCCCTTGCAGCTGACTTAGGATGCAGGTGTTGTGTCCAAGGCATGAAATAATGGAGGAGAGAACAATCCACACAACAGAGGACTCAGAGGCACTGCAGTGCCTGGATAAAATACAGCAGAGGTTACCACTGGCGGCTGTCCCAAGGGCAGAATCAGTTGCAATCATGGCAGAAGCAGATGTAATTCTGTAAATGCAATCCCAAGATTAGAAGACAGACCCCTTCCAGGCAAAAAGTTCTTGCAGCCTCCCAAAGAGCACTCCTAAAAAATTTATGTCATTACAACTTCACACTAAGTTGCAAGAACAACAGACCCTTTTTCACGGGCCCGTTCAAAACACAAATGGAAGGTCAGAGTCCTATCCAGAGACCTGGAAGAAATGTCAGCCAGATGCACTAGACTGGCTGGCTGGTATCATTTGACTTCCTCGGCTGGGCAACTTATGAGAAGCTGTGTGTATGTCTCAGCTGGAATTGCCTGGAGTTCCTCCTCTAACCAGCAGCCCTGGGGGAACAGGGAGCCCAGCCTGAGCTCTGCTGATCCTACTGTCCTTGTAGTAGGATAGAACTGTTTGCTACCTTGCTAAACGGATATTTGCAGAGGTAATGTCAATACGAACGCAGGGGAAGCATCTGTAGGAGAACTGGCTAAGGCTAAGGGGGGTTGTGCTGAGCTCTTGCTGTGCCCCCTGGCTCCACCTGCAAATCCCACCCACCTAAGGGGAAGGGGCTTAGGAAAGGAGAATAAGCAGTAGGGGAAGGGTTGAGTCCCCACTCCCATCTGCCAGTTCTTCCCTGCAAATGTCTCTCACCACATTAGGGTTACAAGACAAACAGGAGGTGGGCAATCTTGTGCTCTCCTTGAACCTGATTCTTCTACCCCCAGGGGTAAAGCTACATGTTATATGTGATTGCCCCTGATGTCACTCACCATATATTAGGAAAAGGAAAAGATAGACAAGGAAGGAAAGTGTGCTCCCAACAATAGTAGTGGAATAAACCATGGTGCTTGCTTTGGGATGAGGCGATTTTAAGCAAAGAAGCATCTGGGGAGGGAATAGGATGGGGTGTTTCACCCTTTCTCGGCTGGCCATTTTCCCATTCTAAATCCACCCCTGCAAAGCAGATTCCCCTCAGCTTTGCAGGATCCAGACACATGTTTGCAAGGGTAAACATGTATCTGAAACCTTACAGAGGGAAAAACAGGGGTTTCACGGGGGGCCAGGAGGGAGGGGCAGTAAGGGAAGCATTAAGCATCCCTCCCTCCTGCCATTACTTAAAATCAATCCTTCCCGAGGCTGTTTTTCTTTACAAAAAGCAATCAGAGGGGCTTTATTGCAAATATTTGTGGATAACATCCCTCAGCCCAATGCTTCTCAAACTTCTTGAACTTGCCCTCAACTCGCTCTGCCCATGGCTCTCCCTATCCCATATCCAATACCCTGTTCTACAGGTCACCGAGCGGAGATTCACATTGTGCAGTTGCATGTGAGAAGCACTGGGCTGGGACACTAATTCAGCAACAGCTTTAGAAGAAGCCTAGATCAGAACATCTCAGATCCCCTCCCTAAACCACACACAGGGGAATTATCATTGGAACAAGGCGGCACCTCTCACCGAGCTCTCCTTTGAAAAATCAGGTTGGTATTACGGAGCAGTGAGGATCCTGTTATCCCATTGGTCCATTGTGGATCAGTAAGAGGATCTCGTGCCGCAGAGGGCTTTGAATCCACTTATACCTTGGCTGGTGGTGGGAGGAAGGCTCCAACGGCCTTAGGATCCTATCTTTCCCTAGAAATTCATATAGCCACTTCAGTTGTCCTGGGCCCTCTGCAATGCACCATTTACGAACCATGCCCTAAAACTGTAGCTTCACATGCACCGGAAACCAACAACAAAAGACCAAAGGGCCTGCAGATTTACCTTGCTCAAGTCTCTTCATCTGCTGAATCTGATCCACGGTTTTCTTCAGAATCTTGCATTTATCAGGTTTGACGCTCAGGCTGTCAATCTCTCCGATATTGGCTGAAAGCAGCTCCGCCAGCTCTTCTAGGTATTTGTTCTCTTGCTCCCTGCGCCGTTTCTCATTGCTGTTATAGAAAATAATTTTCAGTTACTGAACTTCTCCATGATCAAAGTCTATGCATGCATCACTCCAAAACCAACACCAAGGATAGCTCACAACAAGTACTTGAGTTTCCTGAATGTTTGTGGGTGCTTTGTGAACATACCCTGAGCAGTAACACCCAGTCCTTTCAAACATTAAACAGGTATAGATCTGGTGTGAACAGGGATGTATGAGAAGTTCAAAACATGAGAGCATGTCCCGTTCAAAGCCCTGAGCATGTCTCTGCCGAAAATATTCACAAATTGTCAAACATGTGCTTGTATTCATCTTGTTCCTGATTCTCAGTTGAATTTGCGCAAATTTCCCCAGTAAACTAAATCAGCCTTGCTTTAGTCTATGGAGGAAATCTGCACACATTTAGAGAGATTTGTGCAAATCTCCCATTTGATCGCTGCTTGATTTGTGCAAGTTTCCTGTTTGCACAAAGCAAGCAGTGATCGCAAACGCGAACGGGTATTGGTCACAAGATGAGCAGCAAGACAATGTTCAGAGAATCCTAGAGATCTCAAACATTGCTTGTTTACTTGTCTCTAGATGTGAGGTTCCAGTTATCAGCTCTTCAAGATAATCTCATCCAACTCCCTCCATATCATAGCTTTGTTCCATTATAGTCACCAGCAAAATAACTTGACCAGACTAGTGTCACCAAACATTTGATATTTTGCAGCACACTTGTTTTTCTGGATTAGATATAATCTGTGCTACATATATATAATCAGCTAGAAATAAAATGTAATAATGAAGGCTTTACTACATATTTCTGTGAATCTACTCGTACCAGTACAATTCTCCAACTGCTGCTCAATGAAAGGTTGGTCAGCTACCTGTTTCATGCAGTCTTAATCATGAGGATAGATCTTCAGAAGGATCACGGGTGCATATATTCTGTTCTTGAAAGTTTGCCTTTCATGCTCATTGACATGCAGATGTCAAGATGATGTACACTTTCTATTATTACACGTTCTGATTAGCAGTTCATCTTTGTACCACAGATGATGTGTATTTTCACATTTGTTAATGCTTGTATTATCTTACCAAGTATTTATAATACATTAATGATCACATCCTGTATTTTTTGTGCTTGAGATTTTATTGGTAATTGTTATGTCGGTCTTGAGAAGTAGTGCTTTTTGATGTTTGCACAGAACTATGCAAGAGAATCTCTCACTGGTCTGGGCTCCTTCACCAGATGATTGGAGGAGGGTTAATGTTGTCCCTATCTTCAAAAAGGGCAAAAAAGAGGAACCTGGGAACTACAGACCAGTCAGTCTGACATCAATCCCTGGGAAAATTCTGGAGCAGATTAGAAAGCAATCCATCTGGAAGCACCTTGAAAACAATGCAGTGATTACTCAAAGCCAGCATGGATTTGTCAAAAACAAATCCTGCCAGACTAACCTGACCTCATTTTTTGATCAAGTGACCTCCCTCATGGACTGTGGGAATGCTGTGGACATAATATACCTCGACTTCAGCAAAGCTTTCGACAAAGTGCCCTATGACATCCTGATAAGCAAACTAGCTCAAAGTGGGCTAGATGAAACAACTCTCAGGTGGATCCACAGTTGGCTATAGAATCGGACTCAAAGAGTGCTTATCAATGGGATCTTCTCAAACTGGGGAGAGGTAATGAGCGGGGTACCACAGGGCTCAGTCCTGGGCCCAGTGCTCTTCAACATTTGTATTAATGACTTGGAGGAGGAGGTGCAGGGAACGCTGATAAAATTTGCAGATGACACAAAATTGGGCGGGATAGCTAAGACCCTGGAAGAGAGAAACATAATTCAAAGTGATCTTGATAGGCTGGAGTGCTGGGATGAAAACAACAGAATGACATTTAATAGGGATAAAGGCCAAGTTCTGCACCTAGGAAAAAGAAACCAAATGCAGTTACAAGATGGGGGATACTTGGCTCAACAATACTACAAGCGAGAAGGATCTTGGAATTGTTGTAGATCATAAGCTGAATATGAGCCAACAATGGGATGTAGCTGAAAAAAGGCAAATGCTCTTTTGGGCTGCATTAATAGAAGTATAGCTTCCAAATCACGTGAAGTAGTAGTTCTACTCAGCACTGGTTAGGCCACATCTGGGCACCGCACTTTAAGAAGGATGCAAACAAACTGGAGAGGGTTCAGAGGTGGGCAAGGAAGATGATCAGGGGACTGGAAACAAAGCCCTATGAGGAGAGACTGAAAGAATTGGGCATGTTTAGCCTTGAGAAGAGAAGACTGAGAGGAGATAGGATAGCGCTCTTCAAGTACTTGAAATGTTGTCACAGAGAGGAAGGCCAGCATCTCTTCTCGATCATCCCAGAGTGCAGGACACGGAAGAATGGGCTCAACTTACAGGAAGCCAGATTCCGGTTGAACATCTGGAAAAACCTCCTGACTGTTACAGCAATACAACAATGGAACCCGTGACCTAGGGAGGTAGTGGGCTCTCCCACACTGGAGGCATTCAAGATAAAGCTGGACGGCTATCTGTCAGGGATGCTTTGACTTAGATTCCAGCATTGAGCAGGGGGTTGGACTCGATGGCCTTATAGGCCCCTTCTAACCCTACTATTCTATGATTCTATAATTTTCTCTTTTTTTGGACACACCCTGCCCCCAGCCATCCATATGACTGTTAATGCGGAACAGCCACTCAGCTGATCAAGTTATAAGTACCAGCAACTGATCAAGTTACAAAGCCAGTAAAAGAAAAAAGAAATTGGTGAGTTGCGAAAGGGGATAAATTGTGAGGGCAACATGCCAAGAAATGGAGTTAATAAGCTAAAAGGCAAATGTGAATTAAGAAAGAAAGGAAGGAAGGCAGGCAATCAATTTGTTTGCAAAACCTGCTAAAGCAATCACTTTATAAGCAAATCTGAGAAGCATCTGATTTGCCATGAAATGATGCAGATGAAGAGTGAGCAGCTCCCATTTGGCTGCAACTACTCACTTCTATACTTTGCAAAACACTCTTAGAGTGCTATTCCAAGCAATTTGTTTTTCAATGCAGTGATAGCTTAGTTGTTAGTTCCTGAGCAGGATTCAGAAGATGCCTTTTGCCAAGGCTGCAATTCAGTTGTGGTTAAGGGGGAAAAGATTTCCCATTTTTACAGCACTCCAACTGTAGTTTGTTTCTGGGAAAATATAATCACTTTTCCTCCTCTCTCCCTTAGCAGGTCTATTGATTGAGGGTGCCGTGTGGTTCACGAGTGCCGTGGCTTGGCCCTATTGGGCTGTGCCAGTGACATCAACAGTGATGAATAACACCACATTTCACTGCCCCCGCCCCACCCCAAGCTCACACTATTTCCCCCCTGCTGTACCATTTTTGTATCAAAAAAATGCAGCTCCAACCAAAGCAAGGTTATTCTTGCGACTCCCACCCTGCAGCAATGTCCTGCCATTTCAAGAACGCTTTGCTTCCTTTTTCATGTTGTTCTCTGAAGACTTTACGCTGCCCTGTTGAAGCGTCGGAAGCCGTAACTAGCCCACTTATCACCATTATTTTTAAAAAGCAGGGAACAGTAGTATAGCTATCTTACACAGGAAAGCTCCCCCCGCCTTGCCCTGCCACCAGCAGCTTCTGTTGGATAAGGGCTACTGTAAATACGGTGCTAAAGAAAATAAAATCAGTATTTTAAAAACTTCTGGAAAGGCTGAGTTTGCTCAGATTATTGAAGGACTGGTAAATATCACTTAGGACAGTAGTATGAGTATTTGAGGTTAAATTAAGAAGTGGGGGGGAGGAATCAGCAAAGCAACTTGTGTATGAATTCATTTAGGAATTAAAGAAATATTTGATGCCACTGTTGCTGTGGCAACACAAGCTGTAGGGGATAGAAGAACAGGCCAATATCTCTTCAGAAAAGCACTGTAAGAGTATGATTTCAGTCATTTCATCTTTCTGACATGCCACAATACCATAATCTGTAACAATTCAAACTTTCTAGACTTCAGTGCAGATGAAAATGGTATATTAGCAGACCAAAAGCTAAAACTAGGGCTGACAAACACTGTAACATTTTTTGTTGATTAATCATATAAGTTAACGTATGGCTTAATCGCTGAAATTGGCATAGATGTTCATATGAGTAAAAGAACAGTTTAATGAAAAAAGCACACACTTGTTATTTGATGCATGCAAGTAAAAGAGCAAGAGCCATCTTAGAAGAGGCATGGGGGGGAGAGGAGGAGGAGGAATACATTTTCTAACTAAGAATCAACAGATTTCATCCATTCCACTATGTTTAAAGGGGGGCGGGCAGGGAGGGAGAGAGCGAGCGAGCAAGAGAGAGAGACTAAAAAAGCTAACTCCCTGCTCAAAAAGATTTGAGTCTGGCTCAGGCTCAAAAGGGCCTTTGCTTCCTGCCTCTGCTGCTAGCCCTTCCTGCTAGTCTTGCCTCCAAAATCAAATGAACCTAAACCAAAACCAACCTCCCTTTATCTTTACAAAGGGGGAGAGGCAGAAAAGGTGCAGAAAAGGTGCAGAAAAGAGCAACTAAAATGGTCAATACCTTAGCAAGCATCAGACAGGGTGCAAAGGGCTCACATGTCCAAATGACAGTCAAGTGATGCACACCAGGGGAAAAGCTTACAACTTCACAAGGGGGCTGATGGGGTCTGAGCTGGCGGTGACTGGCCACAAAAGGGATCTTGGGGTTGTGGTGGACAGCTTGATAAAAACATTTACCCAGTGTGTGGCTACTGTGAAAAAGGCAATCCCCATGGTGGGCTTCACTAGAAAAAGAACAGAAAATAAAACTATCAATGTCATAATGCCTCTATAGAAACCTATGGTGCCTCCACACGTGGAATACTGTGTACAGTTCTTGTCATACACTGAAAAGTATTGTAGACTTGGAAAAGGTGTGGAAAAGGGCAACCCAAATAGTTAAGGCTTGAGCAGCTCCTCTAAAAGGAAAGGTTACAACATTTGGGGCTTTTTAGCTTAGAAACGAGGTAAGTGGGGACATGATAAAGGTGTACAAAATTATGCATGGTGTGGAGAACGTGGATAGGGAGAGGTTTTTCTCCCTCTCTCGTAATAATAGAACCCAATGGGGTCATCCCATGAAGCTGACTGGTGGGAGATTCAGGACAGATAAAAGGAAGTCCTTCACACAGCGCATAGTCAAACTGTGGAATTCGCTACCACAATATGTAGTGATGGTCACCAATTTGGATGGCTTTAAAAGGGGATTGGAGAAATTCATGGAGGAGGATAAGGCTATCAACGGCTGCTAGTTCTGATGGCTATAAGACCATCTCTTGCTGTTGTTCAGTTGTTCAGTCGTGTCCAACTCTTCGTGACCCCATGGACCATAGCACGCCAGGCCTTCCTGTCCTCCGCTCTCTCCCGGAGTGTGCTCAAGTTCATATTCATTGCATCGGTGATGCTACCTAGCCATCTCATCCTCTGCCGTCCCCTTCTCCTTTTGCCTTCAATCTTTTCCAGCATCAGGGTCTTTTCCAGGGAGTTTTCTCTTCGCATTAGGTGGCCAAAATATTGGAGCTTCAGCTTCAGTATCGGTCCTTCCAATGAGCACTCAGGGTTGATTTCCTTTAGGATGGACTGATTTGACCTCCTTGCAGTCCAGGGGACTCGTAAGAGTCTTCTCCAGCACCACAGTTCGAAAGCATCGATTCTTTGGCTCTCAGCCTTCCTTATAGTCCAGCTCTCACAGCCATATGTTGCTACTGGGAAAACCATAGCTTTGATTAGATGAACCTTTGTCGGCAAGGTGATGTCTCTGCTTCTTACTGTGCTGTCTAGGTTTGCCATAGCTTTCCTCCCAAGGAGCAAACGTCTTTTAATCTCATGGCTACAGTCACCGTCTGCGGTGATCTTGGAGCCCAAGAAAATAAAATCTGTCACTGCTTCCATTTCTTCCCCTTCTATATGCCAGGAAGTGATGGGGCCAGATGCCGTGATTTTAGTTTTGTTAATGTTGAGTTTCAAACCAGCTTTTGCACTCTCCACGTTCACCCTCAACAAGAGGCTCTTGAGATCCTCTTTGCTTTCTGCCATTAGGGTGGTATCGTCTGCGTATCTGAGGTTGTTGATAATTCTCCTGGCAATCTTAATTCCGACCTGTGATTCATCCAACCCGGCGTTTCTCATGATGTACTCTGCATATAAGTTAAATAAGCAGAGTGACAATATGCAGCCTTGTCGTACTCCTTTCCCAATTTTGAACCAATCGGTTGTTCCATGTCCAGTTCTTACTGTTGTTTCTTGATCCTCGTACAGGTTTCTCAGGAGACAGGTAAGGTGGTCTGGTACTCCCATCTCTTTAAGAATTTGCCACAGTTTGTTGTGATCCACACAATCAAAGGCTTTAGCGTAGTCAATGAAGCAGAAATAGATGTTTTTCTGGAATTCTCTTGCTTTCTCCATGATCCAGCTAATGTTGGTGATTTGATCTCTAGTTCCTCTGCCTCTTCGAAACCCAGCTTGTACTTCCGGTAGTTCTCGGTTCGCATACTGCTGAAGCCTAGCTTGTAGGATTTTGAGCATAACCTTGCTGGCATGTGAAATGAGCGCAATTGTACGGTAGTTTGAACACTCTTTGGCATTGTCTTTCTTTGGAATTGGAATGTAAACTGACCTTTTCCAGTCTTGTGGCCACCGCTAAGTGTTCCAGATTTGTTGGCATATTGAATGCAGCACTTTAACAGCATCATCTTTTCGGATCTTAAACAGCTCAGCTGGAAGACTGTCATC
The DNA here is from genome assembly GCF_057233095.1 of Heloderma suspectum. Lineage (NCBI taxonomy): Eukaryota > Metazoa > Chordata > Lepidosauria > Squamata > Helodermatidae > Heloderma > Heloderma suspectum. The sequence continues at coordinate 436,333,650 of NC_139458.1, forward strand.
TCCGCTAGCTTTGTTGTTAGTAATGCTTTCTAAGGCCCACTTGACTTCACTCTCGAGTATGCCCGGCTCAAGTTCAGTGACCTCACTATCATGGCTATCAGGGACATTCAGATCTCTCCTGTATAGTTCTTCTGTGTATTCTTGCCTCCTCTTCTTAATCTCATCTGCTTCTGTGAGGTGCCTGCCTTCTTTGTCCTTTATCATGCCCGTCTTTGCACAAAACGTTCCCTTGAGATCTCTGATTTTCTTGAAGAGATCTCTAGTCTTTCCCATTCTGTTGTTTTCCTCCATTTCTTTGCATTGTTCATTTAAGAAGGCCTTCTTGTCTCTCCTTGCTATTCTCTGGAACTCTCCATTCAGTTGGATTTCGCTTCCCTTCTTTCCTCAGCTTCTTGTAAAGCCTCATCAGACAGCCACTTGGCTTTCTTGCATTTCTTTTTCTTTGGGATGGATTGAGTTGCTGCCTCCTGAACAATGTTACGGACCTCCGTCCATCGTTCCTCAGGCACTCTGTCTATGAGGTCTAATCCCTGAAATCTATTCCTCACCTCCACTGTATCTTCATAAGGGATATGATTTAGGTCATACCTGAATGGTTTAGTGATTTTCCCTACGTTCTTCAATTTAAGCCAAAATTTTGCAATAAGAAGCTCATGATCTGAGCCACAGTCAGCTCCAGGTCTTGTTTTTACGGCCTGTACAGAGCTTCTCCATCTTTGGCTGCAAAGGACATAATCAATGTGATTTCGATATTGACCATCTGGTGATGTCCATGTGTAGAGTCGCCTCTTGTGCTGTTGGAAAAGAGTGTTTGCTATGATCAGCGTGTTCTCTTGGCAAAACTCTATTAGCCTTTGTCCTGCTTCATTTTGTACACCAAGGCCATGCTTGCCTGTTATCCCGGTGATTTCTTGACTTCCTACTTTAGCATTCCAATCCCCTATGATGAAGAGGACATCTTTTTTTGGTGTTAGTTCTAGAAGGTGTTGTAGGTCTTCATAGAACCCATCAACCTCAGCTTCTTCAGCATCAGTGGTTGGGGCATAGACTTGAATTACTGTGATGCTGAATGGTTTGCCTTGGATTCGTACTGAGATCATTCTATCGTTTTTGAGATTGTACCCCAGTACTGCTTTTCCCACCCTTTTGTTGACTATGAGTGCTACTCCATTTCTTCTAAGAGATTCTTGCCCACAGTAGTAGATATAATGGTCACCTGAATTAAATTCGCCCATGCGTGTCTATTTTATTTCATTGATTCCCAAGATGTCGATGTTTAATCTTGCCATCTCTACGCCAGCCTAAAGTCCTGCATTTAAAATTGGACTTTCTGCTTCCGTTTTAAATGCAGGATCAGGACGGACTCCCTTTACATGTGCTTCCTTTTCCTTCTCCCCTTTCCCCCACCTTCTCCCCCTTATCTGAGTCTTCCATATGTTTCATTGATCAAGCTCCCCTTGCCACTTTTGCTCTTTTCACAGAGGGAACTCAAGCAGAACACGGTTGAGGTAATTTGATAGCTCATTATCTGAGATCTATTTAAAAACAGGATAAAGGTCATTTAGTGTGGGGGACGTCTCGGAGGTTCATGACATCATTTAAAAGGGCCTGCAAACTTCCATGAGTGAGCAATCTCAATAGCGGGATAAAAGCTCTGTGTGAAGGAGCCCTATGCTATGTCCAGTATCAGAGGCAGTATGCCTATGTACCTCAGTTGCTGGGAGCATGAATGGGAGGGTGCTGTTGCATTCATGTCCAGCTTGTGGGTTCCCCCTGGGAGGCTGGTTGGCCACAGTGGGAACAGAATGCTGGACTAGATGGACCTTGGTCTGATCCAGCATGGCTCTTCTTACTTTCTTATAGGGGTAACCAACAGCTGGAAGGGCTCACAGACAGGTCTGCCTGCTTTTCTCCTGAGCTTAAAATGATATTTCTGAGCATACTCAGGAGCATAATTTCAGCTGGGATCATATGATTTGTAGTAGGCTCTCAGTGTGTCAAAGTGGTCAATGAAATAAAAAAAAGTGGCCTTCTTCTCTCCCTGCCCCCTTTTGTTGGAAGGATTTAAAAATATTTCCTGAAGCAATCCACACATTCTTAAAAGTAAGATTTAAAAAACCCCTTACAAATCCCTTTGCTGGGATTTGTAAAAACAGGTACATGATCCTAGAAGAAAATTATTCTCCTTCTCATGCTAAGAAATGTAACTTCAGCTCAGGGGTTGGGCAGACAGGCCAGTGTATGTATGAGTCCTCCCTGATGCCAGTCTGCCGCCCCCACTCCGACTTTGCAAAGACAAACAGTTTTTTGCTGGCAAGGACGCCGTAACTGGAAGAGGAGGGAAAGGGCCTGAGAAAACTCTCTTGGCCTTGTTGAAGAGAATTTCTGTTGAATTCTCAAAAGAACTCTCAAGATTCTTTGAGTATTTCACATAAATGTCCGTAAATGCTCAGGTGATTTTCAAGGTATGCTAGGGGGTGCAGGTGGGGATGATGTCACATAGCCCCATTTATGGTTCCATCATTCTACTTTCCCATGGGTTTTCCTCCACCCTTCTTCCATTTGGCATGGAGATCCACAATACTTTCAGGATTGGTACGTGCACCATGCATGTTGCTCTCTTGCCATAATTTTGCTGGCATTGGTTGATTTTTTTATTGCATTATTATCTAAGCACAGCAACACAAAGGAAAATAATTTTCAGTGCACTGAATGATTTTGTTCAAACAAAAGGCATTTATCACTGAATAAGAACGTTTTCAGGCATGCAGCTGAATAGGCAATTTTCCTTCCCTCTATTCCACCTCATTAAAAAAAATTATTCCTCTCACGTGAGTGGTCTAGCGGAGTTAGAGGCATGAACAAGCACATGGTTGCAACTTGAATTGTTTTAAAAACTACTGATTCTGTATGATGTGTTTGTACATGTGTATGAGAGAGAGAGAGAGAGAAAGCAAGCAAGCAAGCAAGCAAGCAAGCAAGCAAGCTGCATCAAAGCAAGGTTGACATTAGCATCAGTAAAGAAAATCAACTAAAGTACACTGACTTTCGCAAGCAATACGCGGGAACCTTGCAACAAACCAGATACCAACTCTGTCCCCAGAGCCACTCTGGCAACATTATTACAGGACCTAACAACATCAAGGGAACATTTTGACCTCTCAGGACATTCTGTTGCCATTCTCCCGCAGAGGCATTTCAAAGGGAGACTCCGGACTCTTAAAAAGAGGTTTGAGTCTATTCATTTAGAGTTGAATCCAAGTAATGGTTTTCTGTTCTCTACAGCTGCTAATCAGCTTAGCAATGCTAGGATTATTGTGTTACCTCCAACTGCTGCTGTTGCGAATGGTCATTTTGCTTATACAATTGTTGCAAACTGCTTTATTCATGTCATGGTCATCTGATTTCACTTTACCCAGGTATATATGCACACATCTGCCAGCAGAGGGTAATGCTACATGCATCTGAGGAAGTAGGCTTAAATTAGGGATCTTGGAGGAATCAGTTTGTGGGGATGTAGCTCCATGAGCTTTCACTGGTTCGACCCCCTGGACTCTGGCCAGTTTTCTGCCATGGAGCCTGACTGAATCTGTAGCGAGTCAGGCCAGTCTGTGTTTTTTCTGTGTATTTTTTAATTTGCACAAATTACAGCTGAATTTTGTGCAATTTCCACAAGTTATGCAAATTATACAAATTTCAGTTGCAATTTACACAAATCCCTATTTGGACAAATTACGGCTCACCACCAGAAAAACAGCAAACACAAAAAGGTTATGGACTTCAGGGGAAAAACTGCAGCTCAGCCTGCAAACGCAGACCGAGTTGGGTACGCCACAGAACTACACTGGGCCAAAGGACAGATAGATTTCCCAGTGACGGATCTCCCTTGCTCTAGTCCACCTAAACTTGTGCCAGGATAAATCTGTTAGGCAGCCACACAACTCTTTCTTGTTTTTACCAAGCAATGAAAAGTAGACTTCCAGTCCTTCCTCCCTCTTCCTTGTTCCTTCCTCAGAATTTACAAAACTGAACCAGCATCCCTCCCTCTTCCCTTTCGTGTCATATTTTCACACTGTACGACTGCAGTGATTACTGATCTCATGTAAGCTGCTATGGGAGGCTTTTTGGCTAAAGAGTGGGGTAAAAATGCTTCAAATACATACTACATACATTTCCACCCAGATGCATTTAAATAAGCAATGAGACAGCAAAGAATGCTCCACCAGCTCAGCTGGGTTCACGCTGCAATTTTGCTGGGTCTCGCTGCTCTGTGCAAAGTCTAAAAAATCAAACACAGATGGCAGCTGGATTCTGAATTCACCAATACCAATCTGGAAAGACGGCCATTAAGCTGAGACCCAAGACTCCACTGAGAAATTTCAAAAGCACCCCTGCCTCTGAGAAAGTGCCAGCTACCTGCAGGTTTTATAAGTACTTGTACTTAAAATAAACGCTTCCTTTAAAACAATATATTCTGCTCCTCAAACAATGGGGGAGGGGATTTTTGACTGATCAAAAGGTTACATTTTGATGATTAATCAAACCAATGAGCTGCCTAAATATTGCAGTCATAGTTAAAACTTGGCACCTGGCTGAGGACAAACAGGAAGAGGCTTCTTCTACCTGCTAATGGTGGAAGCAAGATTGTCATCTCCTAATCAAAAAGTCAATGTTATGATACTTAGGGAGAAGGTCAATATTCCCCCTCTGAGCTCTCAATTACCAATGGGACTTTAGGATGCACTTTGTTTAACTGGGCTTTGGATTACAGAACAAAAGAGATATAAGGAGTGAAGAGAGCTAGAAGTTGAATCAATCAAACATTAAAACAGCCTCAGCAACAAGTCACCAGTTGCTCCCCAAGAGTGAAGAGGAACATATGGGGAGTAGTGTGCCATCTTCCACAGTAGCTCCTCCAAACATAGAGCCGAACCCTGGTGGGATGTGTGAACTTATTTGAGTGGATGAAATCTGCTCCCATCTGCTTCTGCAGAATGAGTGTCAGAATGACAGAACAGTCCCCCCGCACCCCGCCGGAAGGAAAAATCCACAAAACCGTACTTACCTTTGGGCTAGAGTGTCGCACGGTGACCCCTTCCTCTTCTGGGAGTCCGGGTTCGCCGAATCTGTTGAGTTGTTCCCAAGGCCGCTCATGTTGAATTAGTTCACACCTGAGGAACATACAGGGAACAAGGCTAAGGAACTCAACATGGTAAAGTAGATGGAAAAGAGATAACAAATTATTCACCCAGAGCACCTTCAGGAAGCAGGTCTCAGGTGACTGAGAAGAGGGAGAGAACAGCCCCGCTCTTCTGGGGGCCACCTCCTCTCTCTTTCAACAACCACACATACCATGTCCCAATATCCAACCAGCTTTCACGCACAATGGTTTGCCGCACATTATTCTGTCTTCTCAGCTTTGCTGACCTTTCACAGAACTTCCTGAAAAGTGGTTGGCCAGGCCTGACATCACACACGCAAAAGCTGGCCATGTGGGCAGCAGAACTGTCTGTCTCGGACTCCAGTGCCTATCACACTGCACTGGGGCTGTGCCTACAAAATGCCTTCAGCACAAGACTATGGCTTGTAAGAAACACTTATTCCAACACTCGCCAGAAAAAAAAAGGTGCATTTGGTTACTGAGCTATCACCATTCACCACTTTCGGTGCAAGGAAGAGGAGCAAGGTTCCTGGAAAGGAAACAACCCTAGATTGCACCAGCAAGAGAGCAAGGGCATGAATGATGCAAAAGAAGCTCTCCAATAGTCAGATCCTCAGCAAAGTGCATCCACTGAAATAGCCCCAAAGGAAGTTTTATTGGTTCATGCTGTTGTCCCCAGCTGAAGCAATCCACAAGTTCTTAAAGGAAGGTTTTTAAATGTGGTGCTTTTATGAAAGAAAACACAAGAGAAGAGCGAGCACACCATCCTAGGAAAGCAAAAAGGAATACCAACTCTCCATTAACACTCCTCTGTTGCTTTTGATTTTCAGGGGGAGATACTGCCAGCACCTTGCTAATAATGCTGGTTCATTCTGAATCCCCCCTCCCTGTTTTTTGTTTAGTGGAAAATAACTGTTGCCCATAGAAAACAACTGAGAAAGACAGAACTTCAGTGCAGCTGTGACTGGGAAGTACTGTATCTACTACAAAACCAAAGATAGTTGCAAAGACAGGAGTTTATGCTCTAACTCAGAACTTATCTCATGCAAGTAAATTGTGTTTTTTCTGAGTTTGCAAACATTAAAACTTTACAGAGCCAAACATTACAGAGCCAATGCAAATATAGTGCATCATTGCTATACCCATACCACGGTCTGGCTGTTGTGTAGCTGAGGGTGGAAGTGGGGATAGAGAGTGTAGTGTTTGACAATCCTGCAGTGTAGTCCTGTGCTATTTAAACTCCTGGCTTGTTAGTTTTTTTTAGGGAAATGTAGTAGGGTGGGAGTTGTGAAGCTGATTACAGTGGCAATACTTGGTAGTGGTGGAGAAGAGGGGGTGATTAATTGCTTTCCCACCTATGTTAGAAAAATAGGGGGACTCTTGGAGGGTGGATAGATTTTGATCACAAAAGCAGCCTGAAGGGAAAGTGTTAATTACTACCACCACTACCCACCTGTATTTCCAAAAAATTAAACATTCTTGAAACAAACATGTGCAGCCTGAGTCTCGGGCCGTCTAAACAATGCCTTAAAGTGCGGCAGTAGAATTCACTACCACCACCACTCCACCTCATTGGGAATTTTTTGGCAATGGCTGGTTTGGTTTTCCACCAAAAAATACCCCCCGCAAAAACACACGTCAGGCCACAGCTCAGTTTAGTTCAATTGCCCCCTCTCAGACTCCCCACCCCAATCCAGCCCTCCAGTGCATGCAGAAGCCTCAAGCTCCATTGACCTGCATTGAGCCGCTTTTGCCTGAGAAGCACATCATCTGATCACATCTGGTCAACAGTGGTGGTGCCAATCAGAGGGCAGGGTGTTTGATGCCGGATCCATCAATCCCCCATCAAAGTCTTAAAAAAACAAGCCAACCCAAACCTTTGAGAAGTGATGCAGTGCCAGCTTCTTCTATCCAGCTGCCTGCTGCTGTGGGCCAGGAAGGAACTGGCACCAGTAAGGTCAGCTTCACCCCCCAGCGTACGAAAGAAAACAGCTTCCTTCCCAGAGGGCTTGCTCCTCCAAAACTTTAAATCAATAAATAAAAGGCACAGCCTTTGAGGGCCAGGCAGCCAATTGGGTCCGATCCTGATCCTTCCCAAAGGGATGGGTCAAAAGGGCGCCGGCTGCCCCAGCTCAATTCTCTCCTCCTCCCATCACTGTGCCACAGTCTCTCAGCCAAGTGGAGGAGGTGGAGGCAGTGGCGGCAGTAGCAGGCCAGACAGACATGCGAGGAAAACCCTGCCTCTGTTTCACGTAAGCAGCAGAGCCGCTTGGTGAGTTCAATGCTCTATTGCATGTCTGCCCGGGAGGGTGGGGGGTAATCCTTTCGTGACCCCCTTGGCCCCACCCTCTGCCCCACCAACCACAGTGGTCACTGGCAGCCTTAAACTGAGCAGGGTGTCACTCTTCTCTTTCCCTATCTGTCCTGGTGATAGTTTGCTTCATTTTTGTGCAGAGCATTGGGGATTTATGCAACTGGTTAAATTATAGACACTGCATATGGTCTGAAAGTCTGTGTCTGAGTCTTTCACACAGACCCACAACCTGCCTTCCTGAGGCAAAAGTGCACGGTGCCCTATTAATGGTGGACCTTTGTTTTACCCCTGCCCAGTATCCGAAAGAAGGTTTCGCACGAAAGGTCCTATAAATATGCAACGTAGTCTTTTGGTAAGGGTTTCCCATCCCATCCCATCCCCCCACCCCCCTGATCCTAATCCTCAGCCCTGCTCTTAATCCCAGATCTCACTTTCCCTCATGCCACTCCTAACTCCTAATATAAAGTACAGTGTATAAGCCAGACTAATACTTTATGTTTTGAAAGGGCTAGGGGAACGTCTGCATAGCATTCAGTAATTTACAGCGTAATCTTATACACAACTACCCATAAATAAATCCCATTGAGTTCTGGTGTATTACTGCAGCAATTACATATATATAAAACAATGGTATGAGTCAGAGTAAAAAATGCCACCTAAAAGCGTTATGACTGACAAAAAAGAAAGCACCAAATTACATACAGATAGGAAAGAGAAGCTTGGGTTTTCTTACATTCTTGTGCGTATATCATCTATTTGAACTCTCAAAGGCTAAACACAATTTAAGACAATTATATATTGTAAAGTCTAAGGCTGTAATGCAGTGCACACTTTCTTGGGAGTAAGCCCCATTGAACACAGTGGGACATTGTTGTTGTTTATTTGTTCAGTCGCTTCCGACTCTTCGTGACTTCATGGACCAGCCCAAGCCAGAGCTTCCTGTCGGCCGTCGCCACCCCTAGCACCCCCAAGGTCGAGTCCGTCATCTCCAGAATATCATCCATCCATCTTGCCCTTGGTCGGCCCCGCTTCCTTTGGCCTTCCACTTTCCCTAACATCAGCATCTTCTCCAGGGTCTCCTGTCTTCTCATGATGTGGCCAAAGTACTTCAGTTTTGCCTTTAGTATCATTCCCTCAAGTGAGCAGTCTGGCTTTATTCCTGGAGTACGGACTGGTTTGATCTTCTTGCAGTCCAAGGCACTCTCAGAATTTTCCTCCAGCACCACCGTTCAAAAGCATCTATCTTCCTTCGCTCAGTCTTCCTTGTGGTCCAGCTCTCGCAGCCATAGGTTACTATGGGGAATACCATTTCTTTAACTATGCAGACCTTTGTTGTCAGTGTGATGTCTCTGCTCTTCACTATTTCATCAAGATTTGTCATTGCTGTCCTCCCAAGAAGTAAACGTCTTCTGATTTCCTGGCTGCAGTCAGCGTCTGCGGTAATCTTTGTGCCTAGAAATGCAAAGTCTGTCACTGCCTCCACGTTTTCTCCCTCTATTTGCCAGTTATCAATCAAACTGGTTGCCATAATCTTGGGTTTTTTTAGATTTAACTGCAACCCAGCGTTTGCACATTTTGTTCTTTCACCTTCGTCATAAGGGTCCTCAGCTCCTCCTCGCTTTCAGCCATCAAAGTGGTATCATTTGTATATCTGAGATTGCTAATGTTTCTTCCAGCGATTTTAACTCCAGCCTTGGCTTCATCAAGCCCAGCACGTCGCATGATGTGTTCTGCGTACAGGTTGAATAGGTAGGGTGAGAGTATACACCCCGCCGTACTCCTTTCCCAATCTTAAACCAGTCCGTTGTTCCGTGGTCTGTTCTTACCGTTGCTACTTGGCAGTGGGACATACTTCAGAGTAAACATACACAGGATTGCACTGCTTCCTATCTGTAAAGCAACTTTGAAAAGGGTGATTTGGAGTGGGAAATTAGCAGAGTGGTGGTGGTTACCCACCACATGACTTACATAATTATTAGATAGTTTGCATAATATGCAGATGAGGCTGTCCAGATTTGTGGAACTGGAATGTGGCAACCATACTTTATCTTGACACAGGAGTTAAGACTCTCATAGTGTAAACCTCTGAAAGATCAGGTGTGTAGTATGGGGGTACTCCTAGATCCCTCATTGTCACTGGGAGCCCAAGTGGACATGCTTGGTTGGTTATGCTTCGGCTGGTTTGCCAGCTACAGCCTCCCCTGGGGAGGGATAGCTCAGTCACAGTGGTACAAGCTCTAGCAATGTCAAGGCTGGATTACTGCAATGCGCTCTATGTGGGGCTGCCCTTGAGGCTGCTCCGGGAGCTGGAGCTAGCGCAGAATACTGCAGCTCGGCATGTAACTCCTTTGCTGAGGGAACTGCACTAGCTGCCTATTCACTACCGGGCCAAGTTTAAGGTTTTAGTACTAGGGTACAAAACCCTAAACAACTCGAGACCAGGATACCTGCGAGAGCTCCTTCTTCCTTACCAACCAGCCCAGTCATTGAGGTCATCGGAGGGCTTGCTCCTGGTGGTTCCACATGGACCTATGGCCCGATTGGAATCCACCAGGAGAACAGCCTTCAGCGTGGCAGCCCCCTTTCTTTGGAATTCCCTGCCCCTGGAGGTCAGGCAGGGACCAACACTGCGTTATTTCCAGCGCCTCCTGAAAACAGCACTATTCCAGGAGGCATTCTTTAATTGACCAATTATGGTTTTTATTGGCACTGTGTTTTTAAAGAAGTATAATTTTAATGTCTTGTTTTAATCTTTTTATTCTTTTATTTTTTGTGTTCGCCACTCTGAAATCTGTATTAGATATGGGGCAGTATATAAATATTGTAAACAAACAAACAAACAAACTTGCAACACTGATTCATTATTTGTAATGTTCTTCTGGGGGAAAAAAACATTAGGCTATTGGTGTACTTTGGTCCTTTTCCATTATTTATTATGAGCCTAGTATTTCATCTATGCATTTCTGTTTTGCTTTCTTTTCATTTTCTCCTCCAAGGTTTCTGGAGCCAGTGAGGATTACCTAATTGGTGTTTTGAAAAAAGTTAACATTTTGGGGTCCAATGTACCCCAATAGTTTTTGTATTAGTTTTGGTGTTTGGAATGTGACACCAATAAAATATATTTTTTATGTTAAACTGAAGTCATCAATCGTATATTTATTTCCAGCTAGGTCATTAAAGAGGTTTGTTGCATCCCCATGGCAGATAGATACTGGCAAAAAACAGATGGTGTAGGTAAGGGAGTTAAACGTATGACATTTAAACCCCCTAGCTTGTTTGAAATGATCCTCTATGCATTTTTGCTAATGCTTGAAGCACTATTATTGAGATGAAAACCTTTGTTCAGAGCCAGAGTTCTTTTTTCAGTATTACCACCAACAATCAATAACCCACTCACCCCTTGGGCCAGTAGCAATGGACACTGTGGTCAGCTGTCCTAATTTATGAGTATCAGGATAATGAAGAACAAGAGAACTACTGGTCAGGAACCAGCAGGCCAGCCAATGACCACAGATCTAATTTTATTCCTCCACTTTGGCATATTTAAAGTATAAATAATGCCAAAGTAAACGTAACAGGCAAGAGGGGGAGAATCTTGACTCTTTTGAAACTAGAGACTGCAAAACTCATCTGCTCTGGGTACAAGAGCTATACATCCATTACAGACTTGACTTTATTTATCATCCATTTCCTTCACTGCTTTCCAGTTTGCTTAAACAAACCACTACTTACTTATATCCAGCCCTGGCTTTGCTTCAAAAACAAAATTTAATTCGCACCAGAAATTATTACACCAATGTGAAAACTTTTGGCTTTGGCTCATGCAGGCCAGAAAAATCATTCACAAAAGCCTTAAAACATCAGTCACAAAGGCAAGGCCATTGTTCAAAAGCAATGTTTTTCAGGATCAGGGCCACAAAATACATGCACCCCACCTGCTCAAATCCCATTCAGGGAGGACAAGAAGATTGTGACCTTGGCAATGTGGCCAATAAAACCAAGAGAGGCTATGGACAAAACTGCAGGCATAGCTGAAATCTTTGGCTCCGTGCAGACCCTTGATGTAATATGTTCAGGTTTATTTTTTTTAATTGTAAATCCAGTTTATTTTGCAACAGCCCTTGCCAAGGCTGACAAGCCAAAGACAATTTAAACTATCCTAAAAATAACTCTGATGGTTCAGCTGGAAAAATGATTTGACCTAAGAGCTCAAAATTAATCTTCTGACTCTAAAGGTGGTACTTACTCTGTGGAATGGTGGGGAGGGGGCAGTGGAGTAGTTGCAGTTTTGTACATCCACAATCCACACACCCTGTTCTCAGCTACAAGAAATCCAGTGTATGGGGATTTTGCACATTATACTATCTTGCTCATAGGAAAGGGAAATTAGAGGGGGAATGAGAACCTAAACCAATTGCTTGCTTATTTGTGTTGGGGAGGGGAAGGAATGGACATGGGTGCAACAGCAAGGGTTGAAATATTTACACTAAATAAAAAGTCTTGAAATAGTTTGCCATATTGTCTGGGACAATACTTAGGCTTGGTAAACTGACAGAAGGAATGGTTTAGCAGAGGCCAGAGTGGTCGATGGAAAAAGTGATGTATGTGGGAGGCCAAGAATCTGCCATGGACGTACAGGGTGGCCTCAAGCTCAGCTTCCCTGATGGAAGAGAAGACCAAGAACCACCTTACAGGTATACCCCTAAGGTATACTTCTGGGCAGGCAGGGCCATGGTCAGAGCTATGCAAATGGGAAGGAACCCAGAGGTAGGCAGAGCATGTGAGCGTAAGAAACCCTGCCTCCACAGTTGCATGCTCTGCTCATTCTTCCCATGTTGAGCTCCACAATCTTATTCAGTAGCCAAGCACAGAGGGACACAGACCAGAGTGACCTAGCTAAAGAAAGACTTCTCAGGTGCTCTGATTTGTTTCCCTCTAATTCAGCTCCAGAGACTCCCAGGAGCTGATGAAGAAGAGAATGACTGGGGCACTGGAGTGAGAAGTGTCCTCTCCTGGCTCAGTTGCTATCGTTTACTTAGCTGCTGCCTCCTCCTTTCTGGCACAGGTACAGCAGCCTCAGTAGTTTGAAGCTTGCTGCCTTTCAAAAAGGTGTTCTACCCATCTGTTTCTGTCAGGAAGAGAGATGCAGTTACTGTGGACTTACAACTGACATCTATGATGCTTTAATTACTGCTTCTCCTGGTATCCCTGACACTATGGCTGAAATTTAAATGCAGCTAGTCACTCGAAAACCTACAGCCATGTGACACATCCTGGCTTAGTTCCTGTTGCAAATCAGGGGGAAACTGGTAGCATCCACAGGTAGTGAGAAGCTAAATTAGGGAACTACTGCTCAAACAATATTATTTCATTATTTCATTATTTCATCAGCAAACATCATTTCTGGGGCAGTTGTTATTTATTGTTCTGGTCACCATCATCCAATTGTCTGACATCTATGCAAATGCAGGGAGAATCTCAATTAGAAATGATTAAGAGCATACTTAGCGAGCCAAGACAACACATCTAGAGCTCCTCTCCATCGTAGCCTATTAGTTGCTAAACTCTGTATTTGGGACTTCTCTATTTTTCAACTTTTGCAGACTGCAAAATACTGGAACCACCTGTCGACACAGCAAGAATATCTATGAATCATTAAGCAAAATGCTTGACTGAGCCAGAAAAGGCAGGGTTCTGACTTGATTTGGTAAGTGGAATTTTCTGTCTTTGACCTCCCATTAGGGAGAAAGCGTCAACAGCCCATCTCAAGCCAGCCACATCAGTTATCAGCCAAAGAAAATAAGCATGCCACTGCCTGGGAGCAGTGTGGGGAAAGGGTGAGATTCCAGAGACTCATCTGTCATTGGATGGGCAAGAGCCACCTGCTTCCATGCCAAACTCTGCTTGCATTTCCATCTCACCTGTTCCAGCAACTGTGCAACCCAGGCTTCCCTCAACATAACTGGATGCTGATCCTTGACAGGCAGTTCCCAAGCAACTACCTTGTTATGGGCCGATTGTTAACAGCATGCCCCTGATTGGGATCAAAAACAAGTTCCCACAATCATCTAAGTTGTGTCACTCTTGTCTTCCTTCAGGCCAAGTCTTAGGGAGATGCCAACAGATGGAGCTACTGGCACTGTTAAGTATTATAGTCCTTAGGAAGAACAGTCTGCATGACAATAATCTAGTCACTAGATTCTAGTGTGTATGTGTGGTGTATTGTCCAGAGGGTCTCTTTCAGAGGTCAGAAGTAGCACCAGTCTAAATGTAAAGAATCAAGCCAGAGTTCTCATCCATCGGGCATTTACATAGAGGCTTCCCACCATACAGTGGAGCCATGAAGATCATCTTTATTCACTAACACTTTTTTAAAATTTGCCTGCCCACACATACATGGTAATGGTAGGCTGCTGAGCCATGTGTCTGGCAAGCCACTCATCCAAACAGACTTCAGGAAGCTCAGAGTGAATGCTCAAAAAGCCAACCACAAATGCTCAGCTGGATGCACAGGGAGAAATGCTTCCAAAAGGTGACAGGAGGTAAAGTGAGGGACCTCAGCTCCAGCTCTCCCCCAGTGCTGGCACTGGACTTCTCTATATCAGGGGCAAAGTCAAAAGACGACCCAGTGCAGGTGGAGCACTGCATGCACAGAAAAAGCACATCCATCTGATCCACGCAAAATACCACATGCTGATCAAGGGTCATGTCACATGTTATGGATTAAGAGTATCTATGACACATGCATTCATGGACATATCATGTTTGAAGCAGGTATCCGTCTGGCTGGCCCTGCTATCAGCCAGGGTGGGGCAGCCTGTGTGGGCAGCAGATCTTGGAGCAGCAAGAAAAGGCAGCAAAATGTTGATTTATCTTATCACTAGGTGGGGTGGGGGTAGCCATTTGGACTTCCTATCTCAGGCACCAAAATGCCTTGGACAATCAGCTATCTTCTCCAGCAGATGGGGAGCCATAATCTTCCCCACTGGAGCCATTCCTTTTTCATTTGCAATGGTTTACAGAGACTCCTCTGTAGAGCAGGTTACAACTCCTGAACTGTCCCTTCTGCAAAGGAATTCTGATTGAGGGAGACAAGAAAAGACATTTTTAACCTCACCATTAAAACAAACTGAGATTTAGAGTGATGAAAACTGTAATTGGGCTTTAATCAAACAAATTGTAATTTTGCTACTGATTGCCACAGGGGTAGGTTTGGACTCCAAGTGATTTGCCCTTGGCTAGATTTTCTGAAGAGCAGTTGATGCTGGTGAGGTGAGGGCCACCAACGCAAGATATGGGCACAAAAGGCAGCCCTGATAGGAACCTTGTGTCCTCTTCTCATTTGCAAAGAAGCCTTCCTATCTGGCTGGAGCCCTGGAGGCTTAATTGACTGGTATTTACCAAGCACTTAAGATCCACCCAGGGGAAGGTGCTACAGGATTGAGAAGAATGAATATTATTAGCTGCCAAGCTAGTGCTGAAAGACAAGCCCTGCCCAGCAACAGGGCAACAAAGCACTCGGATTGTACACAGACAGTATAGTTATCTAAGAAGAGCACCCACCTATTCTGTGCAGCAATTTGTTCTCCAGAAAAACACCCCCTATCTTTCATGCCCAAGTGGTGCACGGCCTGCAACAGCAGCCTGGCACCAAAAACAAAACCTCACCATGAGCTGTCCTTTGCGTGGCTGCGTCATGGCCTGGTCTTCCTGGGATAGTGTGAGCAAGAGCCTGGGGCCAAAATTGGTTCTAGATCAACAGTAGGTCACAGTTTTCATGCAAGGACAGACATCAGGTGAGGGAGGAAAGGAACCTGCCCAGGTAGTCCGGCAAACAGGGGCCACAACCACATTGGTCCAGTGCAAGTGCTGAGCCTGGCATGTGAAAAATGGGGAACACCATAAAGGGGGATTAGACAAACTCAAGCATGGTAGATCTAACTGCAGCTACAAACCATGACGACTAAATGGGATCCCCACATCCAGAAGCAGTATACTTCCAAGTACCAGATACTGGAGGACATGATGATGATGGTGATTATAATAATATCAACCTATATACTGCTTACCATATCAAAAGATACCTCTAAGTGGTTTACAGAAACAGATTAAAATACATAATTACAAATACAAAGAAATCTGTTAAAATATTTAAAATATTTCAAACCAAATCTACAGAATAACGAACAAGCGATGGCCAACACCTTCATGTCTTACTTGGCTAGCCAATATTGAAAACAGCATGCTGGAATAGTTGTAGTTTTGGAATGGAAACTGCCTTGGTCGCCCTGTGGGATGACCTCTGCTGGGAGAGGAACAGGGGGAGTGTGACCCTGTTGATTCTCCTGGACCTCTCAGTGGCTTTCGATACCATGGTATCGACCATGGTATCCTTCTGGATAGGTTGTCTGGGTTGGGAGTTGGAGGCACCGCACTGCAGTGGTTCCGCTCCTACTTGGATGGCCGACTCCAGAAGGTGGTGTTGGGGGATTATTGCTCTGTGCCATGGAAATTGTGCCATGGGGTTCCACAGGGCTTTGTTTTATCCCCCATGCTATTTAACATCTACATGAAACCGCTGGGGGAAGTTATCCGGAGGTGTGGGCTGAGGTGCCATCTATATGCGGATGACACCCAGCTCTACCTCTCTTTCTCATCAAAACCAGGTGAGGCAGTGGCTGTTCTGAACCAGCGCCTGGGCACGGTAATGGACTGGATGAGGGCCAATAAACTGAAACTCAATCCAGACAAGACGGAGGTACTGTTAGTGGGTGGTTCGTCTGCTCGGCTAGGTGATATTCAACCTGTTCTGGAGGGGGCTGCACTCCCCCTAAAGAATCATGTTCATTGTTTGGGGGTTCTCTTGAATCCAGAACTGTCACTTGAGGCACAGGTGAACTCAGTGGCACGGACCACTTTTTATCAGCTTAGGCTGGTGTACCAACTACGCCCTTATCTGGACAGAGATAGCCTAGCTGCAGTTCTCCATGCTCTGATAACTTCTTGTCTAGATTACTGCAATGCGTTATATGTGGAGCTGCCTTTGAAAACAGTCCGGAAACTTCAGTTGGTCCAAAACAGGGCAGCAAGATTGTTAACAGGGACTGGCCAGTGAGCTCATATTATGTCAGTACTTTTTCAGCTGCACTGGCTGCCAGTCCATTTCCAGGCCCGATTCAAAGTGCTGGTGTTAACATTCAAAGCCCTTCACGGCTTGGGGCCAGGTTACCTGAAGGATCGCCTCCTCCCATATGTGCCTGCCCGGGCCTTAAGATCATCCTCAGTGGCCCTTCTCCGTGAGCCCCTGCCAAAGGAAGGGAGGCGGGTGGCTACTAGGAGGAGGGCTTTTCTGCTGTGGCACCCTGGATGTGGAATGAGCTCCCTAGTGAGGTTCGCCTGGCACCTACACTGTATTCCTTTCGGCGCCAGCTGGAGACCTTTTTATGTTCCCAGGCATTTTAGCTTTCTAGACTTTTAGCTTTGCTGTTTTAAATCTGTATTTTAAATTCCTGCACTGATTCTAGGTTTTATTGCGGTTGTATTGTTATAGTGTGGTTTTAATGTTCTATATATTTTATATTGTTTTATTGTGTACTGTTTGGTTTTAATTTTTGTGAACCGCCCAGAAAGCTTCGGCTATTGGGAGGTATAGAAATAAATAAATAAATAAATAGTTCTTCTGCCCTTAAACTTGTGAATTACTGAAGCCACACAAATATTTGCAAAATTGACAGAAGTGCATGAAGGGCTTTGAGTTCTTTATTCCACCTACAAATGTGGAACATAACATCTAGTCATAACATCTAGTTATGATATTTAGTATCCCACACTTTTAGTCTCAACTTCTTACAAAGAAGTTGAAACACAAAATAGACTATAAAAGCCACATTAAAAAATACAGTCCAGCAGCATGAATAAAAACATTACACGGAAACACAGTACAGGGCCTCAAGATGTTGACTTGAACGCGCAGGTTGGTATATTTGATGTGTTTCCAAGTAAAGCCCATTGTGCTATGCCATCGTAATGTCACACTTACAAAAAATAGATCCCTTTGAACAATAGGAACATAGGAATTTGCCTTATATTGAATTAGACCATTGGTCCATCTAGCCCAGTATTGTTGACACCAACTGGCAGTGGCTCTCCAGGCAAGATTTTTTGCAGCCCTACCTGGAAATGCTGAGGACTGAACCTAGGACCGTCAGCATGCAAAGCAGGTGCTCCACCACTGAACTATGGCTCCTCCCCAAGAAGGCTTTCAAAAGAACCCCCATCCACCTGGAACTCTCCACATTAATGTCTATACTCCTGCAATGCTTAAGGATTAATTATTAGCAACAAGATATGTCAACTCAGATGCTTCCTGCTGAAGCACCCTGTCTTGTAGGTTCTCATAACCTTTGCCCAGAAGGTAACTGCGTACAAGATGATTCCCATATCTGATTCAATGTATCAGAAATGATCACTGTGCTAAGTAATGGCATTAGAAGTATCTGCCTTGCTGAAAAACGAAAAACAAGCAGAAGTGACGGCTAAAATACTGTTGCATGAGATGATAGCAAGGTTTTTATTTCCAACAGCAATTTAAAACTTCAACATTAACAATCGTAATGCTCTGTCTCCACATGTTTGCTTTATACAAAGATGTGGGAGTTCTGGTTTTGAAGTCTGCATTTCAATTGGTGGCCAAGCCAGGCAAAAGGGAAGGCAACCAGCAAACCTAACAAAGGAGTAGTCAGGATCAAGTAATTTGCAGAGACGAAGATGATTGCATGGCATTAGGGGTACACTTTCTCAGCTCCATCACTGCTGAAAACTGCTCAGTTCATGGAGTCAGCTGTAACTTTTTGTATCAGTTGTTTCAGAATCCAGAGCAGCTGCCCACTTACAGTGAAGCAGATTATCAGTTACGTAGTGCCAAATCAGCGTACGCGATGCTTTGCAGAGGAAACGAAGCTTAAAAAACAACGGATGGAGGGTGAGAGGGAGCGAGTGGTTCCTTGCTCCAAGAAACTTGCTATCTAAAATGCCAACTGAGGCAGTGAGGCAGCAAAGGATGACTCTGACCAAGCGTAGTTACCTATAAAAAGGTAAAGGTGTCCCCAACCAGTCGTGTCCGACTCTAGGGTGTGGTGCTCATCTCCATTTCTAAGCCGAAGAGCCAGCTTTGTCCGAAGACACTTCCATGGTCATGTGGCCGGCATGACTGAACACCGAGGTGCACGGAACACTGTTATCTTTCCCGCTGAAGCGGCACCTATTTATCTACTTGCAATTTCTTGCTTTCGAACTGCTAGGTTGGCAGGAGCTGGGACTGAAGACGGGAGCTCACTCCGTCACGCGGCACTCGGGTCTCGAACTGCTGTCCTGCCGACCTTCCGGTCTGCAGTTCAGCGTCTTAACCACTACGCCACCGTGGCCTCTAAGTTACCATTTTTGGCTGCATTTCACCTGCTACCGGTACTTATTTCCACATTTTAGCACCCAGATCTTTCTTGCTTCTGCTGCTTTACAGATCCCTCTATTATTAAGATGAATTATTTGAATCACAGCTCCATCGACTTTGTACTTTGTTTAAGCTTCACTCATCCTGAGTATAAGCCCCATAAAGAGGCAGCATCAGCTTTGTGTTTTCTCTTCACCCCCCAACCCTTTTCTCTGCATGCACTTCATTCTTTCCTGCCTGAAACTAATTGCTCAGAATCTGAGGAAATGCAAAAGGGGATGGGAGAGAGGAAGAGTGGAAGCTGTATTTGCAAAAATGGTTATCAAATAACTTTGGTTAACTTATGTGATGAAGTAGCCTCTTATACTGAATCCGACCATTCTCAGTCTTCTCTGACTGGAAGTGGATGTCAAGCAGAAGCCTTTCCCAGCACGTTTAACCAGGGATGCCAGGACTGAACCTGGGGCCTTCTACATGATGATGATGGACGACGACGATGATGGACATGCTCTGCCACTCAACTATGGCCCTTCCCCCTACTATGGCTGTTGGGTATAAGTACAATACAGTCTCCAGGGAGGTTGACAACACAGTAAAAAGTGACACATTGCTCACAGAGTCTGCCTAAAAGGGAGCTGCCTAAAGCAGGAGTGTTGAACTTCAGGATTGCGGAGCCTGAATTTGGCCCTCCAGGACTCCCTTTTCTCCCGGCCTCACCCCTTTCCCCTGAGTGCCAATCATGTGGTGGTTTCCTGGCTTTTGTGCAGTTTTTCCCATTCAAAAAGGATGAAATGCTTCTCTTAAGGCAGCAAGAGCTTTCAGCTAAAATATTCTGGTATTCTGGACTTTTGCCCCAGCTCCTTTTGCCTTCTGCCCCACCCGCCCCTGAAATGTGGTCCTGAGAGCTTCTATGAAACTGAATTCAGCCTTTGGGCTAAAATAGGTTCAACAACCTTGGCCTAAAGGGAGTTTATCCCTCTGGAATAAGCACTCAATTGCCCCACCATGGCACTGATATCTACAAAACCAAGAAAAATCACCAAGGAGGGAGCAACTGGAATTGCACTCGTTTCTGGACAAACTTTTTGCAATGCAAGCCTCAAAGTATCTAGAACAATATACAGTCTAGAACAGAGGACTTGGCCTGTGTGATTTCCATAGGAAGCAAAACCCAGAAAGGATTGGGGGGAGGGGGTTTAAAATCCAGAACCTGGCAATGGGTACTGCTAGGAAAAGGCTGCTGCTGAAATTGGGTCAACATTGGCACATCCAGACAGCTTAACAACATAACAGAATCAAGTTTCACGTTAACAGTCCGGATTGCAAACAGAGGGCACATCCAATAAGCAAACAGCCGCTGCAACATTTATTGAGCAAAAATGGAAAAGGACAAACGTTATATTTTGATTAGCGACCAAGTTCTCCAAATGAGCAATTGGCCTGACACCAGCCCTTGCATTCATTACTGCAGAAGAGAACGGTTTTTACAAAGCATATTAAAGCCACTTTGACTGACACATGACAAATGCCTCGATCTCCATGGAAAAATCAATGTTCCCATTTCTTTAGACACAGAATTACATGTTTCAGTTTCAAACCTGGAGATTCTGTCTTTTACACAAAACCTTCATCTAAAATTGAAGAAAAAAGAGTCAAAAATTGCTTCCACACTAGCACTTTTTGCATTGTCCATGCACTTTTATGGAGAATCCAGACAACATTGTTGTTAAGCCATTGCAGTCTAGTGCTTTCTGAATCGTTCCTTGTGGATTTTCAGACTTGATTTGTAGTGATTTTTCTTTCTCATTAAAACACAACTGAAGCACCATCTTGTCCAATGTGGAAAGACACTGGGGCTTTTAAGGGCTCCTGTACCTTTAATTGAAAGTATCCTGTTTGCAAGGTCTGCCTATTTTATTGCTTCCTATTGATTGCAGCCAAGGGATTAGTGATGAATAGCCTCTTAATTGCTCCTGTGTTACAGGAAACCTCTGTTGCAACTTTCTGTTACAAGTTTCATCTCTTTTTAACAGCGAAGTAGCACAGTTTCACTATAAAGAAGAAAAAACAAAATGATGCAAGGAAACCACCAATTAAGGCCTTCTCCCTTGTCTCCCACCCCACCCCGGAAAAACAGAAATGGACACTGAAGCAATTAAGAAAAGCTATTCAAGAGACAATTAAGGACAACTCATCTTTTGGAAAAGATGAGTTTCACTTTGCTGAATAGAGTTACTTGTGAGTAAACATTATAGAAGGATTTGGCAATGGGGAAGAGCTCTCCTGGAAAACACAGTGCTAACCTCTGTTTTAATTCCAGCTTATTATGAAAAGTGATGCCTCAGCAGTTTTTAAGGTCTCTAGTGTGGAAGCAACTGAACTGTTTCAGACTGTTATAAACATCTTAGAAGAGCATCTTACTCTATGTTATTCATTATGAAGTCATTGGAAATTCAAATCTACTTCTTTATAGCAGCTGTTTCCCTTCTGCATGCCAAATGGTTTCATTACTATAGGGATGTGCTTATGGAAATGACACAACATTTTTTTTAAAGTAGGAAAGCAGCATTAAAAACACACATTTGTTGTTAACAGAGAACACTTCCTGCCCGGTTGTTCTTCCACTTGCAAAGCCAATCTCCTTCATGTTTGAATAGTTGGAGGTTCTTTTCCCATTGCAGGCAGCCTCTTTCACTAATACAAATTAGTTCAACATGATGTATCTCTTGTGGACTGTGGGAATGCTGTGGACATAATATACCTCAACTTCAGCAAAGCTTTCAACAAAGTGTCCCATGATCTCCTGATGAGCAAACTAGCTCAAAGTGGGCTAGATGAAACAACGATCCGGTGGATCCACAGTTGGCTACAGAATCGGACTCAAAGAGTGCTTATCAATGGGACCTTCTCCAACTGGGGAGAGGTAATGAGTGGGGTACCGCAGGGCTCAGTCCTGGGCTCAGCGCCCTTCAACATTTTTATTAATGACTTGGAGGAGGAGGTGCAGGGAATGCTGATCAAATTTGCAGATGACACAAAATTGGGCGGGATAGCTAATACCTTGGAAGACAGAAACAAAATTCAAAGTGATCTGGATAGACTGGAGTGCTGGGATGAAAACAACAGAATGACATTTAATAGGGAGAGAAATGCCAAGTTCTGCAACTAGGAAAAAGAAACCACAGTTACAAGATGGGGGATAATTGGCTACAAGCGAGAAGGATCTTGGAATTGTTGTCGATCACAAGCTGAATATGAGCCAACAATGAGATGTGGCTTCAAAAAAGGCAAATGCTATTTCGGGCTGCATTCATAGAAACATAGCTTCCAAATCCCGGGAAGTACTAGTACCCCTCTACTCATCACTGGTTAGGCCTCATCTGGAGTACCGTGTCCAGTTCTGGGCACCACACTTTAAGAAGGATGCAGACAAGCTGGAGAGGGTTCAGAGGAGGGCAACAAAGATGATCAGGGGACTGGAAACAAAGCCCTATGAATAGAGATTGAAAGGACTGGGCATGTTTAGCCTTGAGAAGGGAAGACTGAGGGGAGATAGGATAGCGCTCTTCAAGTACTTGAAAGGTCGTCACAGAGAGGAAGGACAGGATCTCTTCTCCATCATCCCAGAATGCAGGACACGGAATAATGGGCTCAAGTTATAGGAAGCCAGATTCTGGCTGAACATCAGGAGAAACCTCCTGACTGTTAGAGCAATATGACAATGGAACCCATGATCTAGGGAGGTAGTGTGCTCTCCCACGCTGGAGGCATTCAAGACGAGGCTGGACAGCGATCTGTCAGGGATGCTCTGACTTCAATTCCTGCATTGAGTAGGGGGTTGGACTCGATGGTCTTATATCTAACCCTACTATTCTATGATTCTATGATCAAGTCTGTGGCTCTCAAATGAACATAGCAGCACTCCATCCTAAGTCAGCCATTCATTCTTTCCACAGCCCTGCTATAACTGAGACAGAAGAACATCAACTCATACAAAAATGGCTGGTTCATCCATTTCATGACATCTTGGTTGCAACCAACAAGCCCACAACTCATGACTGGGGGCCAGTCTACATAAGGGTCTTTGTTCAGTATTGCAACATTCTTGCGGCACACAACACCCCTCCCCCACAACCTGTTGTCTTGACACTATTTCTCCTTCACTATTCTTTTCCACACACACCATCTCCCAGACCACTTTTATAATGTGTGTGTTTGTGACTGAGGTTTCCATGTGTTTCTGAGTCATAATATAATACCTTAATGGTATTATAATGCTTAAGGGAACACTCGGATCTTGGGTCTTACTCTACTTGGCATCAGGATTTCATGAAAATATAATACAATATAACACAATTAGGTGTGCCTATACTCTTGTCGCATTTCATCTCATTCCACTATGGCCAATGCCTTTCCAGAGCTAATCTTTGGTTATTTCCCATGTATACACATTTCCTCTTCCCAGAATTGCAACTTGGTGACTTTTTCCTCCCCCCCGCCCAAATTTAAATGTGCATATATGCACCTATGTAACCACATACCACTACCCACTTTGATAAACTGAGGCAGCGTACCAAACTGGGGCGGGGGAGTACCTTGAGACAGGGTGTGTCAACCTTCTATGTTCTGAACAGACTGAGAATGCCCCCTAGGTCAATCCCCTTTGCACAATGACCCATCAGGTCTAAACTGGCTGGGTCTTTTATAATGTAAGTTCAGAGTCGGCAAGGATGCGGGAGCAGCGCTGGCTCCAGGTTTTTTAGGGCCCTTGGGCAAGATATCCTCAGTGGGCCCCTCCCTCAGTAAGTCTATCTTCTCACCACCATGGTGACCAGCTGCAATTGCTCCTCATCCTTTCTCATCACTGCTACCACTTGCTTGCATAACAGGCAGACAGCCAGTGAGCAAGCAGGCAGTGGTACCTGCTCCTCCTTCCCACCACCACTGCTGCATGAGCCAGAGCAAGGCAGGTGAAAAGAAGCAGGTGACAATGGTGAAGAGGAGGAGCAACTCCAGGAGGCCCTTGCCTGTGGGCCCCTACAGGGGTATGGGCCCTCAACAAGTGCCCTATCATATCTACCCTTGACAATGACACTGGCCCTGAATGGAAGCAACTTATAAATCATTTTCTGATTGGATAGCTAGACTACTTACATCTGAAACTGAGCTTCTCTCATAATTGGTCAAAACAACAATCCAAGTCGTCAAGGGACTGGCTTTTGTTGTTGTTGTTCAGTCGTTAAGTCGTGTCCAACTCTTCGTGACCCCATGGACCAGTGGACCACAGCATGCCAGGCCTTCCTGTCCTCCGCTCTCTCCCAGAGTGTGCTCAAGTTCATATTCATTGCATAGGTGATGCTATCTAGCCATCTCATCCTCTGCCGTCCCCTTCTCCTTTTGCCTTCAGTCTTTCCCAGCATCAGGGTCTTTTCCAGAGAGGTTTCTCTTCGTATTAGGTGGCCAAAATATTTGAGCTTCAGCTTCAGTATCTGTCCTTCCAATGAGCACTCAGGGTTGATTTCCTTTAGGATGGACTGATTTGACCTCCTTGCAGTCCAGGGGACTCGTAAGAGTCTTCTCCAGCACCACAGTTGGAAAACATCAATTCTTTGGCGCTCAGCCTTCCTTATAGTCCAGCTCTCACAGCCATACGTTGCTACTGGGAAAACCATAGCTCTGATTATACGAACCTTTGTCGGCAAAGTGATGTCTCTGCTTCTTACTATGCTGTCTAGGTTTGCCATAGCTTTCCTCCCAAGGAGCAAGCGTCTTTTAATTTCATGGCTACAGTCACCGTCTGCGGTGATCTTGGAGCCCAAGAAAATAAAATCTGTCACTGCTTCCATTTCTTCCCCTTCTATATGCCAGGAAGTGATGGGGCCAGATGCCATGATCTTAGTTTTGTTAATGTTGAGTTTCAAATCAGCTTTTGCACTCTCCTCTTTCACCCTCAACAAGAGGCTCTTTAGATCTTCTTCGCTTTCTGCCATTAGGGTGGTATCGTCTGCGTATCTGAGGTTGTTGATAATTCTCCCAGCAATCTTAATTCCGACCTGTGATTCATCCAGCCTGGCGTTTCTCATGATGTACTCTGCATACGAGTTAAATAAGCAGGGCGACAATATACAGGCTTGTCGTACTCCTTTCCCAATTTTGAACCAATCGGTTGTTCCATGTCCGGTTCTTACTGTTGCTTCTTGACCCTCATACAGGTTTCTCAGGAGACAGGTAAGGTGGTCTGGTAGTCCCATGTCTTTAAGAATTTGCCAGAGTTTGTTGTTATCCACACAATCAAAGGCTTTAGCATAGTCAATGAAGCAGAAATAAGATGTTTTTCTGGAATTCTCTTGCTTTCTCTATGATCCAGCGAATGCTGGCGATTTGATCTCTGACTGGCTTTTACTGGTCTCAAATTCCCATAAGATGGAGAAGTTTCACCTTAGTACTTATCGCTTGAAGCCATCCAACCAAGAGTCCAAAGATGCTCTCTTACACTGCAGAGAACTCTGCACAAGCTCTGAAAACCAAGGTTCTATTCAAATAGGTAAGATGTACTAGCTGTGTTAGATTTTATGGATTTTTATTTGGTATTCTGTGCATGTTGCCTCCCCCCCCCCCCGCCCTTTCCCAAATAAACTTCTTTCCTGCCTTGACCTTTGGCTGCATGGACAGGGGAATTTCTTACCAAAATCTTCCTCATTTGCCAAGACTGCACTGTTGTTAACCTACTCCCTCATATTTCAAAGATAGTTCACAAAGTTTTGTAAGATTTGGCATTCTTTGGGCTTTGGGAAAGCAAATCCAAAGTGCCTTCTTCTTATTTACTTAATTTTTTTCTAGAGCCAGGCTGAAGGGAGGGGTTCCTGGCAACAGGGCTTAGAAACACCTTGAAGAGTTTGGAGTGTTCAGGCAAGAATCAGCCTGCGCCTGCGGTCTATCCATATTTTTGGGAGGAACGCTTACAAAAAGGGGGGGCACCCCATCCATCACGCAGTCATGTTTTGGTAACTGTGAGAGTTGGGTTATTAGTTTCTGCTAACAGATCTAGGGGCAACTAGAGGCAACAGGGCAGCCATGTATATTTTATCCACTTGTAATCACATATAAAGCAGGAACAGGAGTGCGTTTACACTAAAGAGATAACGCAGAAGAGGGGCAGAGGGAGGAGGGGAGGTGTTAACTGCCTACCCTGCATGCTCCTCTTGGTGTAAGCTTGACACTGTAAAGAGTAGATGCCCACCCCACACCCGCTTTATATGTGAACCTGGATGACATCTGCAGGCTGCTGCCCCATCAAGTGTAGCTTGTCTCTCAACTCATAAGGTGTCTAGATAAACAACTGCCTGGGTACAGTGATGCAAATTCACCAGACTTTTTTTTTAAAGGATTTTATAATGAAGGATGGCAAAACAATAGTCAGATTATCTTAGAAAATCTTGTGGAAGAAAACCAGGAACATTGAGTATAAGCAGCAAATGAATGATGGGATGCAGTGCAGATTGTCCCCTAACCTAAACTCTGCACCTGCAAGCCAGGATCATTATCATTATCTCCCGCTGCCTGTAATTTCCTTGCCATTACTATCTGATTCCATGCAAGGACATTTCATACAATCTGCAGAGGCAAACCCAGATTTGACACTAAGTGTTGGATGCATGTGTTTGTTGCATTCAGACTGTATACATTTTGTGTATACACTTAACGTACCTGAAGTGTACACCTTAACAAACAAACAAAAGTAACATTGGTGAAGGGGCACTTGGATGGTGCAGCAAGGCCAAGCGGCTGCAATTTCCCTCCAGTGCTGTCACCAGTACTGAACTATGATATCTACTCCCATACCCAAGAAGCTTCTCATTCCCCCAGGCTAAAAGGAAGAGTCCAGTATTATTGCATGGGGGTGGGGAGATGAAAAAAGTATGCCTAAATCCTTACAGTCCAAATAGGGAACAAAAAGTGCCTCTTGTCTCCTGGGCATGAAAGGCCCCTTTTCCAGACAGGAAATCCATAGCTACCTTTGTAACCTTCAAAGGGCCATCATCAGAGCAGCAGCAAGGACGATGCTCTTTCTGGAACGGGCACTGCAGCTGTATATGCTGCTATGGTAGCTTACACTTGCATACCACTTATTACACACTTGGGAGAAATGGCTGCGAGGAAACCCATGTCACAAAACCAGTTGCCCTTTAAGACAGGGGCCGGGTGGCCACAAGCTCCTTGCTAGGTAATTCACATTCAGTTATACACAGCGGCTTTTTAAACCTCACACACTCGTGGGGCTGGGCCATCAAGAAAACCTTGAAGAACTGTTCCTCCAATGCCTTGGAGATGTTCCTCCAATGCTGCCCTTCGTGTTTTCCAGGTGGAATTTCAGAGCAAATTAAAGTGCCTTTCCACCAAATGCACTAGATCCCAACATGCTGCTTAAGTCTCTCTCCTGTGCTCAGCCCAAGCATCTGCTACTGTCCTTGAACTGCTTCACTTATTGTTTGCAACCACCAGGACCAAAAACCAGTCAGAGCTATGTTCCCCTGAAGGTTGGATCATGTGCCTTTAAAATGCTGGGAAGGAGATATGCTGGTAGCAAGGTTAAGAGATACGAAGACACTATTTGAAAGTGGAATGGTAGGCGAGAAAGACTCCTTTTCAAAAAGGTGAGTCAAGGATAGGCCTGTATCATTTAAACAGAGCATCACTTCACTAATTTTTATCTTTTTCCCAGTGCCCCAAAGCTTGTAAAAGCAGCAATGCCACGGTCACCACACAGACAAATATACATTGGTCAGCAACATGAAGCCAAGCTTGTACACCAGCAGAAGTAATTTGGTTCTGTTCTGCAGCACAAACGTGGGGTGTAAATATCCACTTGAAACTAAAGAGTGCTCCCTGCTCTGTTGTCCCACAAGACCAGGATCATGAAGATTATAAAAGTACCACCTGAATGCTAAATCTTACTATGAACCCACCTGCTCCCCTGGTGCCTGTGAAATCAAGACGTGGATTTGCTTGACTTTAAAGTGGTACAAGACTCTTCTTTTTAAGACACAGATGTATTCTTAGAAATGCTTTCAGCTGCATTTATTTTCACAAAGGAAAAACCTATATAACTAGTCCCCTCCTTCATCTACTCTGTTAAGAATAAATGACAACCTTATTTTCATCTGTGCAGCTTCTTCATCTGCTGCACAAGAACTGACAAGGAAGACACAATGATAACTGGTAATCTGACACATGCACCCTGCGGCAAAACGTCCCACTCAGGAACTACAACCTGGATCTGCTTTGGCCCCCTCCCTTGACTGCTAATCCTGCACAGCCCCTCCCGTCATTAAGACCCTATGTGTAGACTTACCCCAGCCCTTCTTTCTCCTTGGTTTCTCTTCTACATGGAAATGAGATCACTCCTCAAAGGCATCCACCAAGCTAATACATTTGTAAGATGTGCTGAAGGATCCCACTTTAAGACATCTATACAGTGCAAAATGAAGCCCCCAAACTATGAATAATCCAAGATCAAGCTCCACTGATGCTCAGGTTCCACTTTGCTTTCCCAGTTTCTGATGCTGCCCATTCCGCCTCTCCTATTCTAAATGCATCTCTGTTAGACTCACCCACCAGCCAGGACCTCTGGGGTCCTTTCTCCCCTCATCTACTATCAGTCAGCAGCAGAAGGCAGCCTGCACACTTGCACAGGGGGCCATTTTGACTGTTCATATTTCGCACAATTACCAGATCCTTCCAGTTTATGCTTAAGAGTGTCATCAGAATGGATTTTATGCTAGAACTGGGCTTGTGCTGTTCTCAGAATGGCCACCAGGCAGCAATCGCACATGCCGTGAACAACGGTTCTGGCTCCATGTTAGAGGGCAGTTCGATCTTAGCCTGGATTAATAAAAGAACATGGTGTTGTGTGGATCCTCATCCCTGCACTCCAGTATCTTCAATTTCCATGCACACTCAAAGCCTCCAGATCTCAAGCACAGGCTAAATGGCTGCATGGAGGTTTCTCAAGCACTGCCATTAAGCACATCAAAGCTGCCAAGAGTACAGAATTAAAAATTGTTCTGGAGGTTTGGAGCCTCAGCACTGGTGGTGACAGATTCCACAGCCACATCCTGGGAAGTTCAGAAGGAGGACCCGAATGCCAGGCAAAGCCAGAACCAGTTTCCTGACTGCTTTTGCCTCTCCCATCCATCCTTTTCACTTTGCTCGTAGCTGCCCTACTTTTGGTTTCTCCGCTTGTCTCCTGTTGGTTTTCATCCATTAGCTCTTCTTAGAGACAGCTCTACCCATTGACAGACAAGATTAGCTACAAGCAAAAGACAAATACCAGCCCTGCTTATGCTCCATCTCCCTTGCATCTCCCTTGGTCTGCCTGCTTTAAACACTCCCTAGGACACACTCAGGACCCCATATGTTTCGACAGAATCTCCATAATGACTTTGGCATGGTGAACCACAAGTTGTGCAGGCCTTCACAGAAAGAAAAAGAAGGTCTGCAATCGATCCTGTTTCAAAACATGTGATAGAGAACACGTCTCCTGGCCATTTTCAAGATGGCAGCCTTTGGGCAAAAGGACTACATGCCACCTCCTGTAAATTCTCCACCAGGGAGATATTTTAGCACCGCATGCGGAGATGCAGGAGGGCCAAAGTGATGAGCAGCTTCCCCCACTCATACCTGCTCAAAAGTCAGAAGTGGTTTCAGCTCTCAGTCCAAACAGAAAAGACATTAAGCTTGGAAATCAAAGCCAGGAAGTAGGGATGACAAGGCTCAGGTGTCAACAATAGCCTTCTCTAGTACAGCACTTGAGCTGTCTTTTTCAAGATCTTGGGCCCACCAAGGCTGGTCTGTCTACACAAGGATCCTTGTCCCAAGTGGTTTCTTTGAACACCAATATGTGGGGGGCGGTGGACTGTGAAACAGGAGAGCCTCTGAGAGAGGAGACCCAGGGTCTCATTTGGCTGCCATCTGCAATCCCTTATGACAGCCTTCCCCAACCTGGTGCCCCTCCAGATGTTTTGAACTACTACAACTCCCAACATCTGACCATTTCACATGCTGGCTGGAGCTGATGAAAGTTGAAGTCCAAAGCATCTTGAGGGCACCAGGTTGGGGAAGGCTGTTTTAAGGGATCCGGGGACACACCTCTTATTTATTTATTTAGTTATTTATTTAAAGCATTTCTTGGCCACCTTTCAGGGCAGAAGCCCTCCCAAGGTGGCTTACAGCAATGAGATTTTTAGCCCCAACAACTGTGCCTACTTGACTGCGGTTACATAAAGGTTCATGGCACTTCCTGCCTAGTGTCTATAACAGCCTTCCCCAACCTGGTACCCTCCAGATGGGCATCAGCTCTCATCAGCCCCTGCCAGCATGGCCAATGAGCAGGAATGCTGGAAACTGTAGTCTTCACCTGTATGGGGCAGCTGCTTGGGGCAGCAAAATGTGCCAGCCCTGGAATCCCACTCTTTGAATTGTCTTGAGGATAAGGGGGCCCCTTAACATAGCCAGTGCTATTTGAAGTTCCATCTTTATGCCAGTTCATGGCATTATTACTGCCACCATGCACTCGTAGCCCTATGTAAATTCTCTCCAGCTCTTCAATATATGAAATCCTGATTATCCAAATGTGTTTTTATATCCTACAGGCCATTTGGATAAGTGATGCTGCACTGTATTTTAAATAAGAATAATTGAATTCACACTTGTTCCTCCTCCATTAAGAATTGGATGTAACCATGGCAACCACTGGCAAGCGATGATGTTTTCCCTTGGGACTACTTTATAGATCTAGTGTTGCATAATCAGGGTAGTTATTAAATTCTGATAGGAACTTCACGGGCTAAACAGTGCTCCCCGCCCCTCTAAAATGAAGTGTTTGGCAAATGTATGCTGTGTTGCTTTTTGCTCCCTTCTATTGGTTATACCAATATACCATATCCATGCATCAGGGGGTAGATGTCAGCTCTGTAAAGGAAACAAGCAGGTGTGTGGAGCAAGGTAAACATAGAGCTGTGAGCAACTCACATTACTGTGAAGGAAGGAGCAGAAATTCCACTCAAGAGAAGCAGCAGCTGCAGCTGACGCCAACTGCAGGGAAGACAGCATACAGGGGCCCCGACAGTCAAACCCCTTCTCCAGCACTTGATCAGAAATGGGGGGTGGGGGGAGGGGGCTACTTGCAAAAATGTAAAGAGACAGGTGATCCAATCACAGATCCTTGTTGCTTCATTTTGTTCAGCCCTTAGATCATGGCAAATGCAAACTGAGGCATCCCAGGAAGAGCCTCTGTAGTAGAAAGCCAAACAGAGAACATGCTTGAGGAGTGTGAGTCCATCATGGCTCCTCCTTGTAGCTTTCTAGCTGTTTGTTCACTCCTGCTCTGTGTGTGTGTGTGTGTGTGTGCGTGTGTGTGTACATGCATGTGTGTGTACTCATGCACATGCACGCATGCACGCGCACACACACAGAGCGTAATATGTATTAGACTTGCAGCAAACAAATGTGTCAGAAGCACCACCTGCTTCCATTCTGCCCATTTTGCCTTTTCCTGTGGGAGGAAAGAGGTAGGAGTTGCTTGTGCTCTGACTTTCTTCAGAACTTTCTGCATCTCACAGTAATGAGAAGACAAATTAAGTTGTTAAATTGCCATCATCCAGGTATCCCCTTGTGTATGTGTGTCATCTCTGTGACTCAAGCAAGCCCTGGCTAGGCAGCTCTTCCCAAAGCCTGTTTGGAGAATGCAAATCCCATTATCTCCAACCTGAACAGTGTTGTCAATCATGGACCATCATTCAAGCTTTGTGACAGCTTCAGTGGGTTGCTGAAGAAAATTATCTGCACTCTCTTGTGCTGCTAAGTGAGAACTTCCCTAAGATCTTGAAAGTCCTAGGAAGTCTCAGAGGTGGAACTGATAGCTCTTAACTTGCTGCAATTATTCCAATATATACACTTTAAAAAGGGGGCCTCAGAGAACACAGTCTCAGAGACGCCTACAGATTAGTTAGTGTCAAATGCAAGTATTCAGGAAGGTAAGAGCTTGTGTAAATAAAATCAGAATGAAGCTCAGCAGGTTTTGTCTGTGATGTGTTCAGTCTCCTTACTCACTGGTAAGAAAGATTAAATCTGCCCTAAAGGTGCAGGTGGGCAGGAGAAAGAGATTCCGCTAAGCGCCACCCCTAACCTGAAAGCTGTATCTCAGATCTAGCTGGGGTTGCTCAGTGACAAAAGAATGGAATTCTGCACATGTTCAGAGGAACTCCATATGTTACTCCTTCACATATGGTCCTGAGATAGACATTGGAATCTAAAACAGGCTCTGATGAGCTCTGACTAAATAAGATTCTGAGATGTGTGTAAAGAGAGGTGCCTGTATAGTAGCAGATCAGTCTGGCTAATTAAGGGCTGACAGCCTGGACAGGCAGGTGAGTATTTGATGAGCAAAACAATTATTGGTTAACTGTCTACTCACATATTGATAATAAGTCCAATACTTTTAAGTACTATGGTGTAGCATAATGGCTGTTCACATTTATTTAAGAAGGGCTGTAACAGATTTTAAATTAGCTGCAAAAAATAAGGAATCATTATTCTAGATTATATCCAATGTTAATCCTATTTAGAGTAGGCCCACTGAAATGAATGACATTTAAGATACAAACATCATAATAATGATGCTCACATTTATTTACACGTTTTATTTCTGTGTGCCTTGCTGGATGGTAAGTGAATGGGAGCCTGCTCAGTGGCCCTTCCCTGCGAGGACTCAATTTTAGCCAAGAGCTGCTGAGCAGTTGAGTCAAAGGGCACTTGCCATTTTGGGAATGTTTGGAGAAAATCTATTCCTTGTAAGTCTTGAGGGTTGCAGGTGGCTGCGGCGGGGGGAGGAGTAGATGGGAAACCTTCCTTAACTTCCTTAAATTAACTTATCTTGTGATGGAAGCCAATACATTTTAGGTGAGGGAGTGGCCAACACATAAGACCCAAACACTTCAAGAGGGAGGGGAAGTTGGTGTGTTGGGGAATAAGCTCCTGCCACCCCTTGAACAGGAAATCTAACATGAGGGAGACAGATTTTGTATGGGATTACTAGAACTATTTGGTTTTCA
Source organism: Heloderma suspectum (assembly GCF_057233095.1). Taxonomy (NCBI): domain Eukaryota; kingdom Metazoa; phylum Chordata; class Lepidosauria; order Squamata; family Helodermatidae; genus Heloderma; species Heloderma suspectum. Next base: position 436,366,685 of record NC_139458.1, read on the forward strand.
TACCCCCAACCTCTCTTCTTCCCCAGTTTAGGGTGCAGTGCTCTGGGGATGGCTGTAAGCCTCCAGACTCGGAGGCTTAAGGCCATCCAGTGAAGAGTGGGAGGAGCGGAGGAGGCAATCTTCACCTCTGTGCTGCTCCTGTTCTGCATTTCAGCTAGATGGGCATTTTCTTCTGTCTAGCTGAAGGGTCGGGGAGTGGAAGGGAAGGAGGCTGGGGAAGCCAGAGGATTCCTTGTAAGCTGGCCTCCCCAGCTCTCCCCGCCTCCCTGCCTATGGGAACGCCCCCCTTTACCTTCCCTCAAAGGTCTCCATTGCTTGGAGAGGCAGGCAGTGTGATTATCGCCACACCACCTTCAAGGGAGAGGGGCTGGGAGCTCGGACCTCTGGGTCCAAGGTCAGAGTGCTGGGTTCAACCTAGGATTCAGGAATCCAAACAATCCAATGGCCTGCCCAGACACTGTCTAGGGCCGCAGGATTGCTCTCCTAGATACTTTACTGTGTGAAATGAATGTGGTTTAAATAAGCCTACCCAGTGCTGGGTTCCACCTTTCATCTTTATCTATTCTGTGAATAAAGGGTTCAACGAATGTATTCCTCAACATTACAACAGATTAAGGAATAGGTCAGGTGGGTTTTACTTAGAATTCCTGATTGTTTTTCAAGTGTTCTATTTACTTCTCTGTATCATATAAGCTATTCTCGAACTACCAAGAGTAACCCAGATAAAAGCCAACACACAGGGAAGTAGTACAAACATATCCGACAGTTACCTGGATAACTGTACTGCCCAAGGCAACAAATGTCAAAAGGAGGTTGTGTATGTCTCCTTGATAGTGTTTGAAAAGAAAATACTGGATTTGGAAGGAGGCCACCTTAAGTCAGAACTAAGCCAAGCTGCAAACAACATGTTACTCAGGCCAGTTGCACACATTACAGCCTAAGAACATACACTGTTTGTACACAGTCACATGTGAAACAGCTGCATTCAACTCCATGTACATGTCCAGGGAACCATAACTGGCTGTGGCTTATGTATGCAGCAAAACACAGGTGTTAACTGCATCATCAAATGTGATGGCATGTGCCACGTATACACAGAGTGTACAGTTCATTCATATTATGTGAGGTGGTTGCACTTGTCAGCCTGCAGGTGTCCATGTCATGGAGCTGGTCGGCGGCTGCTTAAACAGATATGCCAGAAGCCACTTACTAAAATGTTGTTCATTCATATGTAATGACTGCCCTATTCCAAAAGTTCACAACGAGTAACACTCTCTTATCTCATTCATCTCCCACCCAAAGTAGGTCATTCATTCATTTATACCTCTTTCTTTAACCCCAAACCACCAGAAGGTCCCTGGCCTCTGTATTACTGTCTGTTTACCATAGGGAAAGGACCCATGGTTCAAGTGGTAGAGCCCCTGCTTTGCATGAAGACAGTGTCAGGTTCAATCCTGACATCTCCAATCAAAAGGGCCTAAGCAACAGGGGTGGGAAAGATCCTGATTGGAAACTTCAGAGGGTATCTAGGCAACCAGGGATTTTTCTAGTCCTGCTCATTTTTACTGTACAGCACTTATCCAGGGGAGGGGGGGCGATATTACTCCTATTTTCCAATTGTAAAGCTCAGAAGAGATGGGAATTTGTCCATGACATTCAAGAGGTTTTCATAACTGAGATAGAATATGAAGCCAAACACTCTACCCATGGGACCACACAAGCTCTTTTAATATATCTAGGGCAGTGCAAACATACAAGAAAAGCAGCAAGCATGCGTTTTTATTAGGCAGTGTTGCAGCTCCCCTCACAACAGGCATTTTCACAACAGGTCACTGTTATGCTATTCCACAGATTTGGAAGAAGGACTAATAGACAAGGTCTTCCTGAAGCCAACCTATGAGCGGCTGAGCTGGCATTTCAATGTTGGACTGTGAAGTCCAGGATTAACACTCCTGTCTACTAGACCGCATTGCTTCCCTGTTGATTTGAATGAGACTCTCTCAGAAGGCGATGTATCACAGTGTACCTTTCCCCACCCCTCCAGATGTCAGTTTTTGGCCGGAAAAGTGAGGGTGAACTTGCCATGTCCACGCCCATTGTTTTCTATATGCTTAGTACTCTCTCCCAACACACAGACAGGCACATGTCCCAAGGTGGACCAAACATTTACAAATTCTACACAGCCAAAAAGCAGTCAGTATACCACTCTGTCCATAGTAGAGATGAACCCACATAAAAAATGGACTTCAGCATGGTAAGTGCCATTGGAACAACAACTTTTTTAAAAATGTACATTTTTCTAACGCAATCACAAGTTCAGAAATGTACATATGTTTTTTAAAAAAATACGCTCCCATTCACATTTGCAATTGCAAACAGGGTAAGTTTGGATGATTTGAGAACTGAATCAAAATTGTCATAGATCCCTATGTAATACAGGCCAGTATTATTCTCCTGATATTGCAGGCCTGAGGATGCGGACCAGCCACTTGCCTAAGGGCACCTAGCAAAGGCAAGATCTGAATGAAGGACTTCAGGATTCACAGCTCGATCTTTGGTCACCACGCTGTGCCAGTTCTATTCTATAACCTTAAGTGAATCGGGCAGTATATTTTAATATAACATTTCCTCTAGTATTAGGTGAGTGAGGGATGTTAACTAAACTCACAACAGCACACCACATTCAGCGCCCCAAGCTGCATGGAGTCAAGTCCACATATGCATTTCAAAGCAGACTTGTGACCCACAAGATTTTTCCCATCGATATCTTAATTTACAGGCTTGCTGGCTAAGTAGCTCTCTGCACTTCAGAGATGACACAGAATGGAAAAAGCATGAACTCTCTTGCTATCCAAAGGTCTAGGACAGTTGAACAAGTCTAGGATAGGGTTCCTGTGGCAGACATGTTCAAATGTGGGTTTTCTTGTTGCACTGGTGCGGACAATTACCCAAAAACTTCTTTATGTCTGACTCTATCCAATTTATTTTTCATTGTGGAGGGGCGATTGTTGGCTGGATATTCAAGCTGCTGCAGACAGGGGGGATATCATAGGCTGAGTGCACAAATGCGCAACTGAGTGCAGATGTCTGTCAGCACTGTGTTACTCTCAACCAGATGTGCATTCCAACACACAATCAAATATGCATTTCTATGCACAACTAGGTGCATGCACACATGACCAGAGCTGCATTGTGGTGTATATGGGCAAAGACTAACATGTAATATATACAAGCAAAACAATCTTTTTTTGAATCTTTAGTTGAGCCAATTGTTCCAGGATGGTCTGTGTGCATGTGCTTGCATGTTATTCCTCCCTTCTCAATTGCACATGTGCTTGTAATAATGTAATACATGTGATAAATTAATAAAATAACTATGCATCAATGATAAGGCATGAAAATGGAATGGAAACTGTGGCACCACCACCAATGTTGCATACTAATTTGTCCATGTAAAATGTCAACACACATGCACTGGCCTGTTGCTATAATGCACACCAGTTTGTACAACTGCTTTTTCGGTGGTGGAGTGGGGAGAATAGGGCTCCACGTGGGCAGATGTTGCACACAAACTGAAGGATATCTGAGACAATGCATGGACTTCCCATGGATCTCTAAGAATGTGTGGAGACCAAGACGAAGTGGAAATTTCCATGGAGATAAAGGAACAGGTTTTGCACATTCCTAATCTAGGAAGAGACACCCACTGGAACTGAGTGATCCATAACACTGCCCGATAACAAAGCCCTTGGATCACTGGAAGAGCACTGAAGGGAAAGAGGAAGGCAATACCTAACAAAAAATGGTAGACCATGACAGACAGGTCACACTGCTAGCAATCAGCTTTATCTTTCTCCACATCCTAACAGGCAGATTGAAGCTGAAATAAACAACTAAATAAACCATTGACAAGGTCACGACAAGCCACAGAAAGTGTGATCAATGTAAGTGCTAACAGAAGCTGGGTAGCTCTTTGAGCATCCTGAGATCACAATAATGCTGGAAAGGGAGTCCTTTCTGTAAAGGAGAACTGGTGATTGCATCATGTTGTGCCCTTTGGACAACCTCTGGGTTCTAATGTCATTGCTGGAAGAATAAAGGAAGTCAGTGGATTAAGCACAGAATATGCTCACAGTACGGAATGTGAAGCAACACTGAAAAACTTGAGGAGCTGTGAGGAGACACACTGATCCTAGCTTAGGTTTCACATTGTCATGTTTTTGGAAACCATGAAGGTGGTACAGAAATGGTCAAAGCAAACAACTAGCATTCATCTGAGTTGAAAAATTGGAACGTGAGTGCACCGACCTGAAAGGATTTTGAAAGGATGGATCTCCGACTTCTCTGCCAACATTAAAAAGGTAGTTGAATAGGTTAATGAGGGAGCGTCTTTGCAGCTTCTGCAGCTAACAGGCCAACAAGGCATGGTCTCACTTCTGGAGGAGCAAGTGCTCACTCTGGCAACATGGGGGGGAAACTGAGTCTACAAAACTGAACTCTGTCATGCACAAAAGTAAATGTTTGGCAAATATTTTAGATGCAATGTTTGCATTAGCTATATAAAAAAACCCATCTCTCACTGACCTGGTTCACACATAATGACAAAGGCTTACTGCTTCCATTCTGAATCCAGTTTAGCAAAGAACCCAGGAATGCCCTGTTCCTTGGTTGTTCGGCATGATGTGTGAACCTGGTATGCTGGGTTGTTGAGGGAGAAACAACCCAGAGTTTTACAAGAAACAAACCATGGATAAAAACTCTGGGTTGTTTTTCTCTCAACAACCCAGTGTGCTGGGTTTGGATGTCACAGCAAACAACTGGAGAACGGGGCGTTCCTGGGTGGTTTGTGAAACTGGATGCAAAGTGGAAGTGCAAGTGGGCGGGAGGCAGACTGCACTCACTCTCCTGTGGTCACAGGTCACTAACTCTCACTCACACACCTACTTACTTTCATAGCAAACAACACTGCTTGAGACTGTCTACATTATGTAATAGGGTTGAAACAGGTTTAAGCTACCATGTTTTCCCTCAGCATACCCTGATAATTATAGTTTTGTCAAGATAGTGAGAGTTTGAGATTCCCAGTACATTCACCAAACTACAGTTCCCAAGATCCCTGGTTAAAAGTCATGGTAGTTATTAAGCAGAGAAACTGTTTCATTTGGTAGCATAAACCAGCCTTTCCCAACCTGGTGCATTCTATTCTTTATTTATTTGAGTTATATCCCACCTTTCTACCAAAATATGGCACTCAAGGTGGCTTACAAAACAATTTAAAATAAATAAAACAATAAAATACAATAAAATACAATAAAAATATAACAATTATAGAATAAAAACAGCACCCAACCCACAGACCTACTTAAAGGCCAAAGGCTTTCTTGAATAAAGTGGTCTTTGCTTGCTGTCCGAAGAATAGTGTAGAGGGAGTGAACCTAGCCTCCCTTGGGAGCGAATTCCAGAGCTTGGGAGCGGCAACCGAAAACAGCCTCTTTCACATTGCCACCAAGCACGTCTCTGTTGGTGGCGGCCTCAAAAGAAGGGTCTCTCCAGAAGATCTTAAGGGCCAAGCAGGCTCACATGGGAGACAGTGGTCTTTGAGGTATCCTGGTCCCAAGCCATATAGGGCTTTATAGGTCATAACCAGCACTTTGAATTCTGCTCAGAAACAGACTGGTAGCCAGCAAAGCTGCTGTAACAAGGAAGTCACATGCTCCCTGTAACTGGCCCCAGTCAACAGTCTGGCTGCAGCATACTGGACCAGCTGAAGTTTCTGAACAGTTTTCGAAGGTAGCACCATGTAGAGCACATCACAGTAGTCTAAATGAGATGTAAGTAGATGTGTTTCAATAAACCCCCCTCATTCCCAGCCAGCATGGCCTCTGGAGATGATGGGAATTGCAGTCCAACACATCTGGAGGATGCCAGGCTGGGAAAGGCTGGTGTAGACACACCCTTACTGCTGGATACCTAGTCAATTTTGGACTACAGAAGAGATCGGAGCGTGTGCATGTGTTGGTCAACACACCTGGTATCGCTCCTCTTCCCTATTTCCCATCCATGCTGTATTTTAGCCCCTTTCTCATTTATTTATAAAATATGCACATCAACTGTCTATTAAATAAATACCAGAGACATGCAATTCATAAAACCTACAAGATCCTTAAAACGGTTACTTATCACACACACACAAACAAAACAATAAGAAAAACAGCTGCAGCAACAGAAAACTGCCTTTAAAAATCAAAGAACTCCTGTCGGTGACATTTTAAAGGGCCTTGCTAAGTAGGAATGTTTTGACTGGGCAGTGAAATGAATAAAGTGACAACGCTAGGCAAATTGCCTGGAGACTGAAGTGCACTGCACTGAGTTCCATGATGGAGGAAAGGCAAGATAACAGCCAAATAATTAAACAAAATTTCTCTCCAGTTAAGAGGTTCCACAGAGAGGGCACCACTGCTAAGAACTCCTCAGCAATCCTCACCGTTCTAACCTCTGTAAATAAAAGAAAGAAGAGCAGGGTTCTTGCCTACTGGTCTGGGAGAATGCAGACACAGATTTAGGGTATTTTGCAGCACTCTTGTCATATTTAGTGTTCAGTGACCATTCATCTGACCGAGTATGTGGCCACTCAATAGGCTGAGTGTTCAGGTAGAGCCCATTGCTAAGGGGCAAAGCACATGCTTTGCACAAAGAAGGCTCCAGGTTCCATCCGTGGCATCTCTAGTTAAAGGGATGCTGGATAGCAGCACGGAGAAAGACCTTACAGGGCCGCTGCCAGTTGCAATAGAACGTACTGGGCTAGAAGGACTCAGGTAAAGAAACTCCACAGAATCATTAGATTCTCCTCAGTCCCAGCACTAATCTCTGTGCATTTCTCCATGCATACATGCTTCTTCCATCCAGAACTGGTGCATGCCTTAAATTTTTCCATAAACCCAAAAGCGAATCTGTGTAATTGCATCGATGCACTGATACACCTAAGTTGACACTGTGCACCCATGGTGGTGGGAGGGGGAAAAATCTTTAGGACAGGAATCACAGAAGTAGGTGGGCTTAATGTCTACTAATAAAAAGACGAAATGAGCAAGTTGCCCACTTTGGAATATGTGCAACAATAGAAATTCACTTTTGAAAAAGAGAGAGAGCTCTGATAACGAAGGAGCAGCAGCAAGGCAATGACCGGGAAGTAGGGGGCCATGGGACTTATGTCTTGATCAGCCACAGGAAGGATGGAACACTAAACAGGACTTAAAGGTTATAAGGTCATTGGATCTCATGCGGACTGCACTACCACACTACACAATTACCAGGAGCAAACTGCAAAAAAAAAAAAAGGCAGCTGGTCCGGACACATCCGCCAAGGACTGCATTCTGCGTCATAAAAGTACAATGCAGAACTGAACCTCCCTCCACACAAGCTAAACCACTACACAATGTGATGCACACGCATTAATGTATCGTCGTATCAGACCGCAGGTGCTTGTGGTTCCAAGTTTGGAAGGAATAATTGCCACAGTGCAACTATAACCAGTCGCACACTTCCCCTTCATGCTGTGTAGCAACTGTCATGTACAGCTCTTTGTGCCAAGCCTGTTTCTCCAGCATGTGGAACTCTGTCAGAGACAAGTTAGCACAACACAAGCAGTACGTATTGGCTGTAACGGAGCAACTTGTCCACAATGTTTGCAAACCATACTGTGCTGTCCTGAGCCACAAAAAAACACAATGTTGATAATACAGTCTGTATGCTGCTCAAGTCTACTGAAGTATCAAAACCAATACGACTGCCTTCTTTTAAAAAAACCACTTGTGCTTTCAAAACGTGCCTGTAGAATGTCTGGAGCCTCAAGTCAGATCAAGGAATCCAGCATTTGCACTCACAACATTCAGAACTTGCTGATACAACAGCAGCAAATCCATTTCCACCAGAGGAAAGACTTCCTTTCTATTGTGCGATGGTTGTTAGGAGAAAACAATCTGAAATAATTAACTTTTTCTGCTGCTTTTACTGCTTGTCAATGATTAGCAAATGTTAAGCAATCAGCATTTTTTTCAAGAGCTCTTTTCTTTCTCATTTTCTTTCCCTTTAAGGACACCCCCCCACTGCCCCCCCCCAACCTGTGTGTCTACTTCTGCAAGCTGGTGAGAGAATCTTTGCCAAGTATGACCAATTTAAACATTTACACACCGATTTTCAAGGTCACTGCTGAAATACACGTTTTCACTTATGACATTATCCAAAAACTAGTCAGCACTACTGAATACAAAAGGCAGAGGTGGGGAGGCAGGAATGACGGAACAAGCTACCAAAGTTAAGTCTACGGTGAATGTGAGCTCAAATGCTGAGGGTGAGCAAGCCTCTTGGCAGGAAAAATCTAGATGTACTCATGTGGGTGGACATTGCCGTTTATTTGCACTGTTACATAAACAGAGATAACAAGCACCAAAGGGTCGCTTTCTCTGCCTCCAGTCTTCCAAGCCAATGAAGAGTGCCTAGAAACGGGAGAGTTCTTTGGGGAAGGACACCAACACTCGAAGCTGCAAAGCGCAGGGGGGAAAGTGGAAGGAACAAAAACACATTGTAAAGATTTGATGCCTGAAACAGTGCTCGGGGCAAAAAGCAGCACAAACATAAACGGAGCCACTGCCCTTACCTGGGCGATTTCCAGCTAGACAAGCGTGCTCCTGGGCTGCGCGGCGACAACCAGACGACTAACCTGCGGCCCCTGCAAGGCTCTCTCGCCCACCCGCTGCCCCATGTGCTCCGGGCTGTTTGGAATACATTCGGTGGGTGAGGGCTTCTGCTGCACGCTGCTGCGACAGGCAACAAACGGATTGAGCACCCGAGCAAAGCTGCTGCTCGATTCCCACACCAGCTGACTGGATAATTACACTAAACACATGCCGCCAGAGCCACTCCAACACAGCGACGCTCCTGGGATCCCTGGTGCCACCTGGCAGACTCTGGTCAAGCACAAGGGAGCTGGGCAGATAGAGCTCTCGGAAAACAATCCTCAGAGGCACCGCGCAAGTGGAAAGCAGCTAGTGGATGTGCTTCCATGCCCTGACGCCAACGTGCCCACACAACGAAGCAAGGAAACAGGCAAAGGAAACCCACTTAATGCTTCCATGGTGCTTTAGACTAGAGTGCCAAATAGGAAATGCAAGGTGTATTGTTGAAAGGATGGAGGAAGCGTCAGACTATAGGAGCCACCCACATTCTATAGGAGCTTAGAGCATGCCCCCGTATGGCCATCTCCACGCTTCTGCAGTGTATGGGAGACTTGCGAGCCACATGACACTTGTGCACAGCTCAGGAAAACCCCTTGAGAACTGAAGATCTGTTGGGTCAGCATAACCGTTGGAAACCACCATCAGTGGATGCTGCTTAAACTGGATGCTGTTTAAATGTCTCCATCCCCCATCTGCCGTTATATTCACACACTCTACATTTAGCATCCAAACAGGACCACAGGATACCTCTATCCAAAAATACAAAAATTCACAGAACACATCATTAACCTATGGAACTGGCTGCCACATACTGTGGTGATGGACATCAGCCTAGTTGGTTTTAAAGGGGGATTAGGCAAATCCATTGATGAGAGTCAGTCAACTACTAGTTATGACTGCTAAATAGAATCTCTATGTTCAAAGGCAGTATGCCTCTGAATACTAGTTGCTGGAGGATAGGCAGTGAGACAGAAAGGCCCCTCCTCCATGCTCTGCTAGTGGGCTTCCTGAAAACATCTGGCTAAGCACAGCTGGACATAAGATGCTGGACTAGACTAATGCAAAGAACGTCAGAGCAGCCCAGCTAGATCAGATAAAAATATGTCCATCTAGCCCAGCACACTGCTTCCAACAATGGCCAGCCAGATATTTCCAGGAAGCCCACAAATAAGGTACAGGGGCAGTAGCTGTGCCCAGCAACTGGTATTTAGAGGTACACTGCCTCTGAACATGGAGGTTCCTTGGAGAAGGCAGGCTTGGCTGTAGTCATTCATGCCCTGCTAACCACCAAAACAGACTACTATGATGTGTTCTATGGCGACTGCCCTACGGGGGCTGCTCTCAGAACCGTCAATTGGTGCAAAATGCTGCACCCAAAGCTCTGACTTGGGCTCACTGCATGGAGCACGCGACTCAGAGAGTACTTAAGCTGCAGTACTGACTACCAATTTCTTTCTGGGTGCAGCTCAAGGTGCTAGTGCCAGCCTTTCAAGAACTAAATGACCTGGGACCAGAACACCACTCATCCCACCCATGCCTGCTGGAACACCCAAGACAACAATTAAGGCCCTGCTCCATGCCCCATCCCACCCGCCCTGCCTTCAGAGGTGAGATGGGTGGACAGATGGCCTTTTCAGTAGTGGCATTTAGAATGCATTCCCAAAAGGAGGCCCACCTGGCCTGATCTGTTTCTGTCTAAGACTAGAGCTCTTGAGGGCAGCTTTTTGGCTGGGGGGGATTGCTGGCTGGGGGATTACGGGAGATACAGTCCAACACATCTGGAGGGCACCAGGTTGGGGAAGGCTGGAGTAGGGTGATGTTATCTGCTGCTGGATATGGTTATGGCATTGGTGTTTCGTGTGCTGTTGTTTTTGGTTTGTTTGTTGTAAATGTAATTAGTTTTATCCTGTCCTTATCTTTTGTATATGCTATTTTAACTGTATAAGATGCTCTGGGGGTCCTTGCGGGGCAAAAGAGTCAGATAGAACATAGAAGTACTGGAAAAAAGTAGTTTTAGCTATTACGACTAATAATCCTTGGTCTCTTCTTATGTATGGAAATGCTGGACCCCAATAGCATCTTTGACAATCTGAGTGAAGAGAGCTGCTAAAGCACAAGGAAAAGGGAGGGAAGAATCCCAGATGTATGTGTTCACATTTGGGATCATGCACACATGTGTGTCATACTCCTAAGACTAAGGTGGCCGTGTAACATGCCTGGATAAAATGGTCCCTTCTACCATTAAAATGATGGCGTTGAGCCCCTGGGAGCCCCTCACATCCATGCTCTGAACGGACTTTCCACAGCTCTCTGGGGACAAGTTTAAGATGGTGGCTTGGACTTAAAAAAATGCTGGACTGCACATACCTATGAGATCACCACTGGATTTACTGTCAGCTTATGGCGGCCTCTTGTCGATGGTGCCTTTCAAATAGGCATCAGGACCAGCCAGGACTCAGAACTATGAGTTGCTGCTCTTTGGCGTGAATCACTTGAGGCTGCAAGGTGGAGGAAGAAGTTAGCAATATCATCCTCCCAGGCCCCAGCTTAGTTCCACCTCTGTTCCCACCAGGTAATCCTCTTGCTTCTCCTGAACTGGCCAGGCTATAAATCCTTCCTGTGCTTCTACAGCTCCCCAGCGCGACTCCAGGAAACTGCCTGTTCCTCTACCTCACTGCCTATCTATTTTGTTTTCTTGCTCAAAACATCTAGGATCACTTGCCCTGGGTGGCAATAGCGTTGTGTGGTGTGTTCTGCTGCTCCACCAGCAACAGCCAACAACACAGAGCAGGAAAGGGGAAATCATGCAAAAGGAAGTCATCGCAGTACAAGGTATGTGATCCTGCACATTATGGGGGAGAACCTGACATGGGGATGCCAATTTCACCAGTAGCCCAGGGCATCTGTAATGTACAGCACTGTCATAAGAAGGCAAGATCAGACCAACAGCTGGGCCTTCCAGCCTGTCTTCCTATCCAGCAATGGGGGCAGGAGACAATATCCAGTAACAATGAGTTATCCAACTCTCCAGCACCTGGCGTTCAGACGCTCACTGTCTTTTAACATGGCTATCATGGCTAGTAGCCACCAATAGGCAGGTCCATCCTTCCACATATTTGTCCAATCCTTTTAAATAGCCATTTATAGCAGTTGCCATCACAACATTTCATGGTAACTGATTTCCACAGATTTTTCACTGTAGCAAGTAGTACTTCCTTTGGTTTCAAACTTGCTGCCTATCAATTTCAGTGGTTTATTTTTTATTTAGAGAGAAGGTAAAATTATTTTTCCCCACCTCCCACCCCCAGTTCACTCTCATTATGATTTTATAGACCTCTGCCATGTTTCCTGCAACTCGCCTTTAATGGCCAAACTTCATATGGCAGATGTTTCTTCCCCACCACCTCTTGGATTGGAGCTGCAGCCTTGAGAGGGGTGGATCACACCCTTTTTCCCCACACAGGTTCTCCAATTAAAAACAGGCTCCCAGGCTGCTATTAGCCAGAGAGGGGGGAAAGATAATGCAAGTACCTTTCTGCAATCAACAGTATGGGGGCGGGGGGGATTTAAATTGGTGAAACCATGCAGGGAGAGTAGATTCAACCCTGGTGCTTTGGTATAATCCTATTCAGACTCCTTGTCGTCCCCCCCCCCCCCAAGTTTCTAAGCATAAAAACAAATCCAGCAGGAGATCCAATCAGTCTAGTTTGGTCCTAAGATAGTAAAATGTTAGGTGTCTATTTGGCCTGCCAAGATTTCCCCCCTGAATCGTGCCATCTTGCACAAGTGCCATGTGGCAGCTCACAGGTGGTGGCCCACAGATCTTATACTGCCTACCCCCTTTTACCCCAATGACCTATGCCTGCTACCCTAAATAAACAAAACAAAATTTCTTTAGAACATGAATGTTATCCTGCCTCTCCAAAGCTTGAGCAGACTCACAACATAGTGACACACACAGCATCTCTACACCAGCCTAAAATCTGCATTGAAAACAGGGCTTTCTGCTTCCGTTTTAAATGCAGGATCACAACGACTCCCTGTATCTGAGTCTACCATTGATCTCGCTCCTCTTCTTGCCACTTTTACTCTTTTCACAGAGGGAACTCAAGTGGAACACGACGGGGTAATTTGAGAGCTCATTATCTGCGATCTATTTAAAAATGGAACAAGGGGCATTTAATTCAGGAGATGCCTTGAATTATCACGGCGTCATGTAAACAGCCCGCAAACGTCCGTGAAGGAGCAATCTCAATCACAGGATAAAAGCTCAGTGTGAAGGAGCCCACATTCTACCCCTTCCCCAAATCATTTCTCCTCTCTCCCCGAAAACACTTAACAGGGAGTTAAACATTGCAAGCTCTGCAGGCAAAATAGCAAGGAACAGGGAAAGAAGCGAGATGAAAATGAAATGAAGTGAATCTTAAAAATGTGGAAAGTCAGCTCCAGACACCAAGGGTTTGATGCAAAAGGGAAAACTTTTGCCCTAAGCTAAAGCTGCAGGAGGGGAGCCATTTCTTGATGAACTTGGCCTTTCTAGATAAGGAGCAGAATGAACACTGAGCTAAGTATGTATAGGTGATCTTCTTGATGGTCTCACTCCAGCCCCAAATGCACCATTATTGCCTCTTTGATGGATAATTTAGTTAGGGAATTTTGCCCTAGGATGTTCAGGGTTGTAGGATTTTTGTCCAGGGCTTCCTTCTTCTTCAAGATGGTCTTCTAAGCATATACAACTTTTTTTTGGGATAGCTAATTCTAAGTCTGCTTTTGCAAATGAACCCCCCCTTCCCATATGGTAAGAGGTAAAAGAGACACTTTAATCACAAGTTGATATAGAGGCTCAGGGGTGTGTGTGTGTTCAATTGCCATCTTTGCTTTTTGTGTTTCAAGCCAGCATATCTAGGCAAAAAGCCATTTCGGCAGTGCTGTGTTCAAAAGCACTTACCCTTTGGCAGTCTTGCTTTCTGCAGTCCCTCCTCTGTTCACCATTATCAGCTGGGTGGGTGATTGATGAGCAGACAAGCCCGCTTTTGAACAAGGGACTACAGGGGGGATAACTTTGTCCCTTCCGTTTCCTTGGGTTTTGCCATCCTGTTAATTAATCACAGTGTCCAGCAGAACAAGAGGCAGAGTGAAATTTGAGCTCCATATGGCACCGGGGGGGGCCTGCCCATTCTTCTTTACCAACCCAGAATCCCTATCACAGGGTTTTAATTTCCTTTTCTTTTTAGCAGCGTTGCCAACTTCAACCATTTTCATGATTGCAAGTCTTGTTATGCCCTTGGGGTGGAGGGGAGGATCTTGAAACATGGAGTTCTTGCCCTCATACAGTGAAAGAGTTTGCATTTCTAGAGGAGTCAGTGTAGATGGCCTAATAACCTTTTCCTGTAGGGTGTGTGTGTGTTTAATGCATTTTTAAACTGCACCTTCACCCAAAATTGGATTTCAGCATGGTATACATAAAAATGTACAACAATATAATATTAAAACATAAAACATTTAAACAATACAAGGCATACAATATGTGCGACTGAAACGAATCTCCTAGTGCACTTTACAAAGTAAGCATTGGCCAAGATTGGCCCGACTGAAATAGAGCTGCCGCTTGGGGGAAGCGCAGGAGTTTATCTTGAGAAACCACTCACAGGAATGCATTAAGGTCAAAAATGAAAAATTTTGGCTATCTGTGTTGTTTGTAGGCTTGGGGGAGAAATTCGTTGTGTTTGCGTTTCAATGTGAACATGTAATTTGCACCTCCAGACCTATACACAAACCGAAATGAAGTCATACTTTGATATTCGCACTTAATCTCAATTTTGTGATGCAGTTGTCGAATTTTAAAAAAATGCATACAAACTGCATACCTTAGGGGAATGTTTTAGAACCTGCAACATGCAAGCAGGTTGAGTGCTCATTCTGCAGACGTTATAGCACCCCCCTTTTTTATCTGGAAGACATGGATTTGACTGGGTATCAACCTCTCTCAGTAAAACCTCACCCAGCACCTTGAATGAGCATGCATGTTTGCACATGTGTGATCTTTGGGGAGCCTCAATTTCTCAAAAAAAAAAAAGAGGGGGGAAAGGCAGGAACAAATGATTGCTGGTTTCTAATCCTGGCTTTAACTTGGAGAATTCATTACCAGAAGATGTGGTGATGGCTATTAGCTTAGAAACCCTTTTTAAAGGACTAGTGTGGTGTTCCCCATTCTGGTGTCCCCCGGATGTGTCCCATAACTGCAAATCCCATAATTCCCAGCCAGCATGGCCAATGGCTAGCATATCTGGGAATTATGGGAGTTGCAGTCCAATACATCCTGATAGCGCCAGGTTGGGGAAGGCTGGGTTAGAGAAATTCATGGAGGGGGAGATGTCTACCAATGGCTATTAACCATGATTGCTAAATGGAACTTTCATAGATTCAGATGCCTCTGAATAAGAACATAAGAAGAGCCCTTGCTGGATCTGACCAAGAGTCCATCTCATCCAGCATTCTGTTCACACAGTGGCCAACCAGCTGCCCATAGGAAACCCACAAGCAGGACATGAGTGCAACAGCAACCTTCTGCCCAAGTTCCCGAGCAACTGGTGGAGGTAACATATAGCCTTCACAACTAATAGCCATTTATAGCTTTATCCTCCATGAGAGTATCAGCTGTGGGGGTGGGGGGATTGCAAACAGCAGGTGAAAGCTATTGCCCCCATAATGCTCTGTGGGTAGGCTTCCCAAAAGCATTTGGGAAACAGGATACTGGACTAGATGGACCAATCCAGCAAGGCTGCTCTTAACCTCTGAATACAGCACGGATGGTTTAGGTATCAACATGAGCACCAGAAACAGCCTCTCTTCTGTATCCTCCTCCCACCAAGAATATGCAAAAACCAACTGCCTAGAGGGATTTTTCTAAATATGATATACCTTTAAGCTTCTCTCATACAATTTGAGTGTATGTGTTCACATGGCGTAGAAAGTGGGGAAGGAACATTAAAAAAAATCGAATATACATTCCAAACACTGCAGAGATTACATTAGAATTACAGATATGGAAAATGCAAACACCAGTTTAAGATCATGTGTCAAAACACACTGAGACCAGGTCTAAGTCAACAACGGTTTCCCAGATGGAAAGGCAACTTTGAGCTTTATTGCATCATCTGGCTCCTTTAGTAATAATAATTACCCTGGCTAATCAGTATTTTTAATTGGAAAGAAACAGTTTCTGTAGCCCACAGATTATTTGAACAGCCTTAATGATGCACTAACAGATCTATTTTCCCTCTGTGTCTTTAAAAAATATAATAACAATAACATGCCTAGAAGCCTTCAGCATGTCTGCTTTGAGGCACTGCCTTGGAGATTCAAAGAGGCTTTGCAGCAAGGACCTCTCAATCCAGAATCGACATTGCTCAGCCCAGAACATGAACATGAAGGCTACTGAATGCATGCTTGTTAGGTTACATCTCCTCTGCACTGAGCTCATGGATTCCTTGCACGTCATGTGTGGGATCTTACCCACCCACACAGCAAGAGCATCCTGTTGGACTTCAGTGGAGGGAACAATTACACACCTACATACGCAGCCACTTAATCTCATCTCCCAGTCTAGAAGTAACACAGGTGCATTAGTTCTCTCTCTCCTTCGTCAAAATGTTTCTTAATCTATTCTAATCCTGTAGTAAGACTGTATCAACGTGGAGAATGTGTCTGGATACAGAGGGAGGAGTGCATGCGTCTCTAAAACATATCCAAACACACTCAGTCTTGTCTGACAGCTACATATTTCTGCTTATCAAGGAGGATTTCAAGTTTGTGAAGAGCACTGGTGGAGAAAAAAGCGAGGGAGTAAGAAAAAGATAACTCCATTTCTCAACTGAGATTGATCAGCTCTGAGCTTACAAAGACCAGCAAGGAGGGGAAAAATCAGTTTGCTTCCTAGTGTTGCAAATGCAAACACAATTTTCCACTCACTGGGGAGCAGGCTGCACACAACTTTCCATGGGATGTCAAATTTACCTGGAGGTTGGATTTAAGAGAGGAGATAGGGCCTTTGAGAATGGGTACTTGCAAATGGAAAGCAGCCAAATACCCTTCTACTCTTCTGTAGCACGTCATAAGAGGTAGAGCTATTTGGAAGCAGGTTGAGAGAAAAGGGTGTTATTCACTGGGCCAAATCCTGAAAATCTCACTGAAAAAAACTTTCACAGCACAAGACAACGACACCCTCTCATCTCCGCTCATCACATCACACATTTTCTAAGTTGCAGGAGCAACAGTGCTTGTGCTGACTGATCTCCAGGGCAGATGTGATTGCACTTAAAGGAGGCGGAGCAGGAGATAGCACCGGTATTATGATGTAATGTCTGTATTACACCTGAATCCAAAACACAGAATCATAGCACTGGAAGGGGCCATTTAGGCCATCGTCTCAAACCCCCTGCTCAGTGCAGGAATCCAATTGAAAGCACCCCTGACAGAAGGCTGTCCAATCTCTGCTTGAATACCTCCAGGGACGAGAGCCAGCATCTCCCAAGGCAGGTGGTTCCATTGTTTGACTGCTCTGACCGTTAGGAAGTTTTTCCTGATGTTCAACCGAAATCTGCTTCCCTGTAACTTCAGGCCATTATTTCATGTCCTTCCGTCTTGGATGATAGAGAACAGGTTGTGGCCCTCTTCTGTATGACAACCATTAAGGTACTTGAAAAGTGCTGTTGTATTTGCCAGGTACAACAGCATCATGCTAGAGAAGGAGCTGTCATTCTCCCTCCTGAGCAGCGCAGGTTGAAGCGACAGCAACTTTCCCATGGTCAAGTTGCAAAGTCCAAGATAGGTTTATTAATTTAGCTCACTATTTCTCTACAGTTTGGGGTGGAGAACTGCCCTGGAAATATAACTGAAGGATCCTATAAAAATACTTATATTAAATATATAACCATTAAAAATTAACACACATCATTAAAAAAAACTATTTGAAGTTCCTCCATGGATGCTTAGTCCCATCATTGAAGGTCAACCCAAAGAAGAAAGCCCTTTCACAATTCTTCTAACCTTGATCTCTAGGCCAGGCAACTCATGACCCTCCAGATGTTTTGGCCTACAACTCCCATCATCCCTCACCATTAGCCATGCTGGCTAAGGATCATGGGAGTTGTAGGCCAAACATTTGGAGGGCTCCAAGTTGCCATGCGCTAGCAAAGGATCTTCTAAAACTGAAGGGAAGCCACAGAGAACCTCTCTCGATGGCTTCCTGTTTGAACTTGGCATATGAATTGTACTCTCAAGAACATACTTTCAGCAGATTTTAATTCAAGATCTGCACTTTCAGCAGATCTTAACTACCACAACGGAGAGGGCAATCTCCATGATATTTATAGTAATTTAGAATGATGGCTTCCAGACTCTGTGGGCCACACCCATAACAACAGCAGCAGGAGAGAGTTATCGCCTTCATGTTCTAATTATGTTCTAGCTTCCCATAGACATTTGCTCAGCCACTATGAGAAACAGTATGCTGGACTAGATAGGCCTTTGATCT
Organism: Heloderma suspectum; assembly: GCF_057233095.1. Lineage (NCBI taxonomy): Eukaryota > Metazoa > Chordata > Lepidosauria > Squamata > Helodermatidae > Heloderma > Heloderma suspectum. The sequence goes on from NC_139458.1 coordinate 436,384,956, forward strand.
GTTCCAGCAGGGCTCTTCTTAACAACCCACTCCCTTAGGGCTCTGGTTGCCCTTTGCATACATATAGTCCATAAAAAGAGCGTTAGCGGGGTTGCCATAGGTCTTCCTAATCTGGTGCCACCCAGATGTTTTGGACTACAACTTTCATCCTCCCCAGCCAGCATGGCTAATGGCTTGGTGGTCAAAGACAATGGGAGGTTGTAGTCCAATGAATCTGGGTGGCAGCAGCTTGGGGAAGGCTGCTATAGATTGTATCTATGTCTGCACAAAACTGTCAGTAATTTTAATATCTGGCTACTTGCTGTTAGAATCAAAGGGTTTACAGAAGGAGAATTTGGCCTATCCAATGCCCCTTTGATTGGCAAAGCCAACCGAAAACACAAGTTAGCAACAGCATCCAAGTGCCAACTTCAAAACAGAAAGCGCATGTTAGTGAGGCATGTGCAGTGGCCACCCAGCAACTACGGAACTCCTGCCTGTGGAAAATTACCCAACCCTGAGCATATATCAGAAATATTGTACAACAGTTTCCATTTTGACTGTTCTTGGGAGTGAAGGTTAAGCCAACAAAGGGCTGAGACATTTGCAACTATTGTGACTTCACTGTTTTGACTGAATTTTAATTGAAATGTAATGGTGCAATTCTGTCACCCCCTCAGCCAGCAACTCAACCCCAAGTTTCCAAGATGTGGCAGGCAATTTATTCAAAGATTAAGTCAAATCTGACCTATCTAATCAGCATTGTATCCTGCTTGGTTCTGCCTCGGCTTGTGCTTGGACTAAACGTGAACAATTTACCTAGTGATGGGTCATACAAATACACTGTGGCACCTAACCACATGATGGGAATTTAATCACTCAGCCGCTTCCCTGGACTTGTGCTCTGTGCAAGGGTGTGGTAAAATTCTCTTCACCATGAGTGGATGCCACAACCCCCAACATGGCTGTATGCTTCCTTATCATGGTGAGCGACTTGTTGATTAGCAGGTGTTTGTGTTCCAACACCAGGCAGCCCTGCAGCATCTGCCAGACCACACCAGCCACAATTTTTACACAGTACAAGGCAAATCTTCTTTCTGCTGTGCTGAAGGAGCTCCTGTTGCTGATATTTCTGAGCATAAGGAATTGGCAAGGTTCTTACAGGAGTTATTCTTAACTTTGTGGATTTTGCTTTCCTGCCCGCTCTCAGCCACATTTGTGTTCGAGTCAATTATGTGCTTCTTTAACCTTTGCTCAGCATAATTCTACAGCTACACAGCGATGATGATCGTTATTATTCTCATTAGTGTGGAGAGCCCTCAGTGCCTCTACGGCACTTCACAAACAAAGCTATCGAGCAGCAGCCGCCCGCCTTACGCCAACCCCTTTCCTGCCGAGGGATCAATATCTCACTGCCCTTATTATTTTAATTTTAATGCCTCATGTGGGGTTTCACAACAGAAATAATTATAAGCCAGTGATGAAAGTATCTTGCTTCCCACAGAGCAAAGGAGACCTTGGGGTTCAATTAAACAACAAGAGAAAACAACAAAGATGGTGCCCTGTGTTTGTGCTCCCTCTTCACAACACATCCCCCTTGTTATTCTTATCTAATGTAACGGCTTAGGTAACCATGCTTAATTGTTGCCCAGATGGTGAAACGTGCTTCGTATCAACAAGACCGCATAAGAAGAGCCCTGCTGGATTAGACTGAAGGCCTCTCTAGTCCAGCATTCTGCTCCCACACTGGCCAACCAGGTGCCTGTGGGAAGCCCATGAACAGGACATAAGCACAAAAGCACCCACCTACTTCCTCCCCCCACCAACTGGTACTCAGGAGCCATACCCCGCTGATACTATAGTCAATGTATCACCATTATGACTACTGGCCACTGATAGCCTTATCCTCCATAGAATCATAGAATAGTAGGGTTGGAAGGGGCCTACAAGGCCATCGAGTCCAACCCCCTGCTCAATGCAGGATCCAAGTACGAGCATCCCTGACAGAAGGCTGTCCAGTCTCATCTTGAATGCCTCCAGCATGGGAGAGCCCACCACCTCCCTAGGGAATTGGTTCCATTGTCGTATTGCTCTAACAGTCAGGACGTTTTTCCTGATGTTCAGCCGGAATCTGGCTTCCTGTAACTTGAGCCCATTCTTCTGTGTCCTGCACTCTGGGATGATCGGGAAGAGATCCTGGCCTTCCTCTCTGAGACAACCTTTCAAGGACTTGAAGAGTGCTATCCTATCTCCCCTCAGTCTTCTCTTCTCAAGGCTAAACAGGCCCAGTTCTTTCAGTCTTTCTTCATAGGGCTTTGTTTCCAGTCCCCTGATCATCTTTGTTGCCCTCCTCTGAACCCTCTCCAGTTGGTCTGCATCCTTCTTAAAGTGTGGTGCCCAGAACTGGACACAGTACTCCAGATGAGGCCCCACCAGTGCTGAGCAGAGGGGAACTAGTACTTCCCGGGATTTGGAAGCTATGCTTCTATTAATGCAGCCCAAAAGAGCATTGGCCTTTTTTGCAGCCACATCACATTGTTGGCTCATAGTCACGTATCCCCCATCTTGTAACTGTGCATTTGGTTTCTTTTTCCTAGGTGCACAACTTGGCATTTATCCCTATTCAATGTCATTCTGTTGTTTTCTGCCCAGCGCTCCAGTCTATCCAGATCACTTTGAATTTTGTTTCTGTCTTCCAAGTATTAGCTATCCCGCCAAATTTGGTGTCATCTGCAAATTTTATCAGCGTTCCCTGCACCTCCTCCTACGAGTCATTAATAAAAATGTTGAAGAGTACTGGGCCCAGGACTGAGCCCTGTGGTACCCCACTTGTTACCTCTCCCCAGTGTGAGAAGGTCCCATTGATAAGCACTCTTTGAGTCCGATTCTGTAGCCAACTGTGGATCCACCGGATCATTGTTTCATCTAGCCCATTTTGAGCTAGTTTGCTCATCAGGAGATCATGGGGCACTTTGTCGAAAGCTTTGCTGAAGTCAAGGTATATGATGTCTACAGCACTCCCACAGTCCACAAGGGAGATGACTTGATAAAAAAAATGAGATCAGATTCGTCTGGCAGGACTTGTTCTTGACAAATCCATGTTGGCTTCGAGTAATCACTGCATTGTTTTCAAGGTGCTTACAGATGAATTGCTTTCTAATCTGCTCCAGAATTTTCCCAGGGATTGATGTCTGACTGACTGGTCTGTAGTTCCCAGGTTCCTCCTTTTTACCCTTTCTGAAGATAGGGACCACATTAGCCCTCCTCCACTCATCTGGCACTTCCCCCGTCCTCCATGATTTCTCAAAGAGAATAGACAGCGGTTCTGAGAGTTCTTCTGCCAGTTCCTTTATTACTCTAGGATACAGTTCATCTGGCCCTGGATATTTGAACTCATTCAATGTAATTCGGTGTTTCTTGACCAGATGCCTATCTATTTCAAGCTGCAATCCTGCCCCTTCGGCCCGTACTTCGCCTTTTTCTTTGTCATCTGTTATCGTTTTGCCATCCTTATTTAATAGATGAACAACCATTTATTTCCTCTGCCTTTTACTATGCACGTAGCTGAAGAAAGCCTTTTTGTTGTTTTTAGCATCCCTCGCTAACCTCCGCTCGTTCTCAGCTTTAGCCTTCCTGACATCATCCCTGCAATTCTGTGCTACCTGCTTGTACTCTTCCTTTGTTACTTGGCCTACTTTCCACTTCCTATATGTGTCCTTTTTTGTTTTCAGGTCATCCCCAAGCTTTTTGTGAAGCCACATTGGCTTCTTCTTCTTCTGTTGTCTTCCACCTTTTCTTCTTGTTGGAATTGTTTGTAATTGTGCCTTGAGAATTTCCTTTTTTAAAAGCTCCCACCCATCTTGGACTCCTTTTCTTGTTAGCATCGCTTGCTATGGGACCTTACTGATCATTGTTCTGGGTTTATTAAAATCAGCTTTCCTAAAATCCAGGGTACGCGTTTGATTACACTTGGCTTTTGCTTCCCTTAGCACCAAGAACTCAAGTACAACATGGTCGCTTTCCCCCAGAGTTCCTGTAATTGCTACTTTATCCACTAAGTCATCTCTGTTGGTTAGGATCAAGTCAAGGATAGCCAATCCTCTAGTTCCTTCCTCTACTTTCTGTAGGAGGAAGTTATCCGCCACACACGTCAGGAATTTCCTGGAGGGACCACGTTTTGCAGAATTTGTCTCCCAACAAATATTGGAGAAATTGAAGTCCCCCATTACTACTACATCATGCTTCCTTAAAACATTGGCTATTTGCTTTTCAAAAGTTTCATCCTCGTCTTCTCCTTGATTGGGTGGCCGGTAGTCGACTCCGACCACCAGGTTCCTTTTATTCTTTGCTCCATTTATTTTGATCCAGATGCTCTCGATGGAGGTACCAAGCTCATCCTCCTGTATTTCTGTGCAGAGATACGTATTTTTCACATACAGTGCAACCTCACCTCCCTCTCTTAGGGATGTCGGAGAATTTCTCCACGATTCTCCGGGAGGCCGAATGCCAACGCATTCAGCCCCCCAAAATTGGTGGGGAAATTCTCCGCCCCCCCACCCCCCCCGGGATGGGACTTACCTTGTGCGAATGTCCCTCTCGGCGGCGGGTCCCGGCGGTGGTTCGGCGACAGTTCAGCGGCCGGTCTTCCGACCGGCTGCTGCCGCCACCATTTCCCAGTAAAGTAAAGTAAAGTAAAGTAAAGTAAAGTAAAGTAAAGTAAAGTAAAGTAAAAAAAAAAAAAAGTGATAGGCTACGTAATGATTTACGTAGCCTATCACGGCTAGATTTTCAAAGTCAGCAATGATAGGCTACGTAAATCTTTACGTAGCCTATCACGGCTGACTTTGGGGGGGGGAAGCGTGTACACAAATGGCGGTGCCCATGGGCGCCACCATTTGCGTAAGCGCTTTCCCCCCCCCAAAGTCAGCCGTGATAGGCTACGTAAAGATTTACATAGCCTATCACGGCTGACTGAAAATCTAGCCGTGATAGGCTACGTAAATCGTTACGTAGCCTATCACGTTTTTGTTTTTGTTTTTTTACTTTAGTTTTTTCTTTCGCGGCCGGAGAGGCGGGGCGCTCCCCCCCGGCCTGAATTTCGGCTGGGAGGGGCGGGGCGCCTCCCCACCCGCCAAGAATTTCAGGGGGAGAACCGGAGCGCCTCCCCCCCCCACCGAAAACAGCTGCGGGACCAGGTAAGGGACTTTCGTCCATCCCTACTTTCTGTTCCTCCTGTTCTTTTTGAACAAGTTATATCCTTCAATTGCTGTATTCCAGTCATGAGAGTCATCCCACCAAGTCTCAGTTATACTTATCAAGTCATAATTTCCCTCCTGTATTAAGAGTTGAAGTTCGTTCTGTTTGTTTCCCATACTCTGGGCATTAGTATATAGACATCGAAGACCATGTACTTCATAGTCTGGCTTTCTTCCTACATGTTTGTGAAGACTATTATTGGGCGCTATCAGAGCTGTTCTCTCCGTTGCAGTGCATGCACCTACATCCATTGTTACCCCCAACATTACATCTCCCTTCCCCATAGGATTCAGTTTAAAGCCCTCCTGATGAAGTTCTTCATGCTGTTGCCAAACACATTCTTCCCATCCTTTGTGAGGTGCAACCCATCCCTTGCCAACAGCCCATCTTCCAATAGCCCGTGGTCCCAGAATCCAAATCTCTCTCATTGGCACCACCTTCGTAGCCAGTCATTCATAGGGGTGCACGAAAGTCACTTACCTGGTCTTGCAGCTTGCTTCACGGTGGGGGGGAGGCGCTTCGCTGCACCCCCGAAGTTCAGGCCGGGGGGGGGAGGCTTCCCTCTTCGCCCGGCCAAAATTCAGGCCGGGGGGGAGGCTTCCCGCCTTGCCCGGCCGAAATTCAGGCTGGGGAGAAGCGCCCTGTCTCCCCGGCCACAAACTTCAAAATAAAAAAACGCCCCTGTGATAGGCTACGTAACAATTAACATAGCCTATCACGGCTAGATCTGCAAAGTCATCTGTGATAGGCTACGTTAATCGTCACGTAGCCTATCACAGGTGACTTTGAAAAAAAAAAAAGCACGTACGCAAATGGCGGCCCCCATAGGGAGCTGCCATTCGCGTTCCTTATTTGGTCCGTGTAGTCTACGTAAAGATTTACGTAGACTACAGCGAAAATAAGGGCAACGCTATTTGCGTTGTTCTTATTTTCGCCGTAGTCTACGTAAATCTTTACGTAGACTACAGGGACCAAATAAGGAACACGAATGGTGGCTCCCTATGGGGGCCGCCATTAGCCGTACGCGCTTTTTTTTTTAAAGTCACCCGTGATAGGCTACGTGACGAATAACATAGCCTATCACGGCTGACTTTGCAAATCTAGCCGTGATAGGCTACGTTAATCGTTACGTAGCCTATCACAGGGGCGTTTTGTTTTTTTTTACTTTGCTTGTAATGGCGGTGGCGGCAGCCAGTCGAAAGACCGGCTGCCGCCCCCGCCCCTGACGAAGACCTGCCGAACTGCCGCCAGGACCCGCCGCCGGGAGGGACATTCGTGAAAGCTAAGTCCCATCCCGGGGGGGACGGGGGGGGGACGGGGGGCGGGGGGGCGGAGAAGGTCTCCCCGAACAACCTTCGGAGGACCGAATGCGTTGGCGCTCGGCCCCCCGAAGTTTCGGGGAGAAATTCTCCCCCATCCCTAGTCATTTACCCGGAGTATTTTTCGTTCCCTTTCTATCCCTCTTCTAACTACTGGAAGGATGGATGAGAAAACTATCTGGGCCCCAAAGTTCTTGAGTTTCCTTCCCAAAGCTTCAAAGTCTGACATGTTTTCTTCATAGCTCTGCTTGACAGTATCATTTGTTCCCACATGGATGAGAAGAAAGGGATACCTGTCAGTGGGCTTTATGAGCGCAGGCAACCTTTCAGTCACGTCTCTAATCCGTCCTCCTGGGAGACAACATACCTGGTGAGTCCACGGGTCTTCACGACATATCTTTGGGTCTCGATCCCATGCAGCAAGGAGTCTCCCACTACTACCACTCTTCTCTTCTTCTTCTTCTTGTAGGCCTGGGTTTCATCGCCTCTGTTTGACTGACCTTCAGCCTCTTGCTCACTCTCATGTAGGTTCCCCTGTGATTCTTCCTCTGCAGGCTGTCCTCCAGTCTCATATGCAAGTACCTGGAATCGGTTCCACAGCTCCACTGCTTCCACTGGTGCAGAGTGGCGTCTAGTTCTTCTTCTCCTAACTGTCACCCATTTCCAAGGAGTATCCTCTACTCCATTTTTCTTCACCTCAGCATTTCCCACTGCCTCATCTTGCTGTTGCTCTTCAAGCTTCTGGTCTTCCCTTTGCTGCTGTAGTTCCCCCATTCTGTCCAAGAACTCTTTGTGTTCTCTTATTCCCCAGCAGGTCGACAGTCGCCGTTCCAGTCCACTTACTTTTTCTTCCAGCAGCGTGATCAACTTGCACTTGTTGCAGGTGTAGGCCATGTTGTTCTCAGGCAAGAAAACAAACATTGCACACACCTTGCAGGTCACCACCATGAAATAGTCTAATTGCCTTTGGCTGTCACTACATCTTGAGGTAGGAAATTTCATAGTTTTAACTATGCACTGTGTGAAGAAGGACTTCCTTTTATCTGTCCGGAATTTCCCACCATTCAACTTCATGGGATGACCCCACTGGGTTCTAGTATTCACAGAGAATTTTCCCCATCCACTTTCTGCACACCATGTGTAATGTTATACATTTCTATCATGTCCCCCTTCTTAATCCTTTTTTCTAAACTGACTAATGCAACCAAGGGATGAGGACCAACCCTTTAGTGCCTTCTTATTGTTCAACCTTTATCACTGGAACCTTCTCCTGAGGAAGAAAGGGGTGGAATAGTCAAACCCTGGCTCTTTCAAGCTTGGAAGAAGAGAAGGGCAAAATCAAGGAGAAGATGGGAGCACAGAAGTTTTTCTAGAGCTCAGGGAAAAATCACATGACCTGTTCCAACCTCTTGTCATTCCAAGGCTTTCGTGCTCATTTCCTTAAAGTTGGGTGGTGGTGCACAGAGTTCAGGATCTGCTGAGGGTTCAAGTCCTGGCAGGACTGTACCTCTAATTTCAAAAACAGCAATTACAGGCCAACAAATGTTAGTGAAAGTGGACTGCTCTAATTGGAAAGGGTGATCTGACAGATACACCTACACAACTGGGCAAAAGAACAAAGGCCGCTAAACAGTAAGGAGACAGAGAGTCTCTTAGGTGACCATCTGACAGAGATTCCTGTGCACACCACACTCCAAGACTCAGGCTTACTTCCCTGCCATCCACTTTGGCATCAGGTGCTGGTGTTTTACCACTGAGATGCATATGCATGCTGATGTCCTTTATTTGCACACTTACCAACAACAGTTAAATCAAGAGAGAGCCAACCAGCAAGGCAGCCTTGCTGAAAAACTAGGTTAGAGAAGAAGAATGAACTCTCACTGGCAGGAGGAGACAAGCAGTGACATGTTTTAAGAGACAAACACATTGGGAGCCATTAGGTTTTAGGGAAAATGTAGTTAATTATGTTTAACTTAAACACACATACATGGAATGTGATGCCTGGGACTCTGCACATTCCAAGTGATGCTTGATTCGCTTAGTATTTTTAAGATTTCAATTATTTTCCAACTACTAGTCTAATGAAATCCATATTTGATTCTTAGATGCATCCTCAATGGCAAAAATCCAGAGAAACAAGGTTACCTTCTGCAAGTAGGACAGAAACACACTATGTTGCAAAGAGAAAAGGAAAAGCACATTTGTGGCACCATACAGGGGTGCATTTCAGGCAGGTCTGGGGGCCTCCCATTCCTTTATCCACTCTGATTATTTGCTACCCCAGATGTGGTGATGGCCACTAGCTGTGTAGAAGCAGAATGCCAGATGCTGGGGCAGAGAAGAGAGGAAGGCCAAGCCTTTCAAACTCCACCTGTGGTCTTCCCAGAGGCATCTGGCTGGCTGCAATGGGCATTGGAAATTCTTATATCTCCAGTAGGTGAGGGAAATAGCTGCCATATGCATCACTGAAAGCAATATCTGAAGGCTCAGAAATGTCTGCTGGAATACCTTATGCCAGCCTTCTCCAACTTGGCACCCTCTAGATGTGTTGGACTGCAGCTCCCATAATTCCCACCCAGCATGGCCAAGGGCACATCTGGAGGGTGTCAGGATGAGCAAGGCTGTCACACAGACTGGACTTAATCTGAACCTTGCTTTCCAGTCAAGGTCCGTCTCATATGCACTGAGACTGGTATGTCTACAGAATCTGGACACCTGGTCAATCGCCCCAATGAAACCAAGTCTGACAAAACTCCTTTTTCAATGTAACATGTCTTTGAAGTAGAGCCATCATTACAAATGCTTGTAAGTCAGGAATTTTCTCCGGAATCCTCTGACGTTAACAGTTGATTGTCATAGAAAGATTACGGTTTCAATCCTAAATACACTTATTAGGGACTAAGTTCCATTGAATTCAGCAGGCCACTGCAAGTCACTGCAGCATACCCAAGGAAAAGAGGCTGCATTTTAGAAGTTCCATTAGCTTAGCTAGTCAGTGTTCCTTACATGATACTGAAAGCGAAGCTCAGGCATAGTGCAATGGAAAGGAAGAAAACAGGTTAAAATTGTTTCTAGATACATTCAGGTATAGACTAGAGAGTTGGTTTTGGGTTAAAACCAACGTTGCATCTTCCCTCCCTTGTCCTCCTCTCTCCTGCAACCCACAACCTGCCTTCCAAAGCTGCTACAGAGGGTCCTGTAATCCTCTGGAGCAGATTTGGAAGGCATGCAGGGAGCTGCACAGAGGAGCGGAAATCCATTCCGCTGGCAGATAGCCTGGGTTGAATACAATCCATTGAGTTTATGCAGATTTTCACCAATAAGCTATTTAAAAATTTAATATACACAGCAGATATATTCATGCACCAATCATAGTACCCATGCCTAATGAAAGTTGCAGATTAATTTAATGCCACAACAACTGTGATTGGCTTTTCTTTCACAGCTGAAAGTAGAAGCAGCAGCGATTTCTCCTAGTGGCCCCAAAACTCTCTGCTACTGAATCCAAACAGAATTAAACCAAGGATCAAACCACACACTAGGAGGGAGATGCATGACTGGACAATCTTGTCTTCACTGAAAAACAGCTATGGAGCTTCCAAATTGGATCAAAGCAGCTGCATGTGAGAGTACACAAGAATGTGAGATATTGTCAGCACCCTTTCCCTCTGTAATGTTGTCCCAGGGGATTTCTACACCAGCCTAAAATCCTGCATTTAAAACGGGGCTTTCCACTTCCATTTTAAATGCAGGATCACAACTGATTTCCCTTTACACGTGCTTCCTTCTCTGTAGATGGCTGTTCCCACAGTGTTATGTTTCCGTGAAGAGGCATTACACACGCTCCAGGTTCAGCAGTACTTGCTCCTGGGTCCCTGCCCCTTTCCCTCCCCTCGCACGTTACTGGCGGATGGAGACTGACACACGGACAGCCCCCCCACCGATCTCCCTGGGCCCTGTCTCCCTCTTCCATGCTTTTGGCCAGTCCCTGCTGCTCAGCCCCTCTGCTGCTCCTCTGCTCTGCTGACCCCCCTCGCTGCCGCTCTGCCGTTCTGTTTTGAACAGGCAGGCTGAAAATGGCGAGGAGCCAAAATGGTGCAGGAGCAGGAAGGCTGAACAACCATCAGACCTTTGTCACCACCTTTGACATCATGACCACGCCCCCAACAACCACACCCAGCACTTCATTCACGCTACGGGAGAAATAGATGGGGAGGACATGCGCTCCATTTGCACATATGTGGAAAAATACCCCATTTTTTCCGTTTGAGGAAAACACAGGATAGGTGGGAGGAAGGAGTGGAATAATGACTGGACGACGATGACATCATGTAATGGACCCGCACAATTCAGTTGAGTGAGCAACCATGAATGCGCAATAAAAACTTGAGGTGTAGCGATCCCCCCAGTCTAAACTGCCCCGGAAAGCTGCTATTAGGCCTTATGGCAGAGTGGGGAACTTTTCCTTGTCCATGGGCTGGATTGCTCCTCCCCAGGCCTACCTAGTGAGCTGGATGACATCAGAGCAGGGCCCTGCCCTGAAGCTCTGCCTTCTCCACTGATGCCATAAAATATTGTATTTTATGCTTTTAAATACTGGATTGTACTTTGTATTTTCAACTGTTTGTATTTCAGTCTTTTAACTGTTGCAGTCCACCCAGAGAATGTTGGTTATTGGGCAGATTACAAATAAATGAGTTAATGCCATTAACCCCACCCATTTTTCCCATTTTCCCATAAGGCTTATGGTTTCCCTAGTAGGGCAAGCAGTATCTAGCAGCTTTGGGGTTGGGGTGGTCAATTCAGATCTGGAAAAAGTGAAGGAAGGAAGGGTTAACACCCCTCTCCCAACTGCCCTGGTCTAATGTGAGGGGTCCCCGGGCTGCTTCTAAGTGAGAACCAAATAATCAAGCGAGCCAATAACAGATTGTTTTGTAAAATGTAGTTTCGTCCGTATTGCTATACCAGGTATTCTCTAAAGTAACCATGAATTGAAGAGCTGAGTCTCACACAGCTCTCTTGGTTTGTGGTAGCAGCAGGGAAAAGCCCAGTTTGCACATGATTCTAGGTACCTTGACTTACTGCAAATGGGGTCAACATGGATCTGCTACAAGGGTCGAACTGTAGCAGATCTACCACAGAACAGTGGGATGGTGGCAGCAGACATTTGCCTCACTGAGACTGGGACTTGGCCTGGGCAAGGAACTCTCCTGTGGGTGTCCCAGGAAATTGTGCCAAAAGGGCCTCCAAACAGGGCTCTAAATCCCATGTTGCATCCTTTGAGACTGAGAATCCCTAATGAATCTGGACCCTGAATAATGGGGATGATAGCTTCACCTAGCAGTCTAGTCTTGACTTGCAGGTACATCAAAACCAGATTTCTGAAACTGAAAAAAACAGATATCCATAGAGGTCAAGGGCATATTCCAGTACAATGCTTGTGCGTGCGTGTGTGCGTGTGTGTCCAGTTTTGAGGAAGATTCGTTTAAGCAGAAAATAGGAGATTTGGTAGCTTGCATATTCTTCTTGGAAGCAGACGTAATATGCATAAATCCTTCTCAGGTTGTTAGTAATCTGAACTGCACTTTTCAGAAGTCAAAGTGCTTTGCCATTCTTCCCTCATACCACGATCGTTCTGTTCTATTAGAATGTGTGATTGTGACTCGCTCAAGGCCACTCACAGCTGAGCAGGAATTTGAAGCTGAGATTCTCAAACTCCACACCAGCCCCGCTAAGGCTTCAGATGCAAAACTGTCTCATCTAAACATGCCCATCTTAAAAACATAGTGTAGGATGTTTCTCTGAAAGAGGAGTACTTTTTGTTTCAGCATTTTATCTCAGGGCAATTACAGATCTAAAGTTGGAAAGATAAACTGTCTGTGGGGAGGGGAGAGTTAATTTCTGCTGCATAAACAAATACTAATGAGTAAACACCAGCTTTTGATTCCCTGTCTCCAGAGCATGGCCATGAAGAGTCAAATCGGAGCATGATATGAATTAGGCAATTTCCTGGTTACAGTGGAGAGGTGTAAGAAGGACCAGAAGCAAAAAATGCAATTTCTGAAGCATTTGAGGAAGACAGCAGGTATGGTGGCTCGGAGTAAGGTAAAGTGGCACAATCATTCTTGAGCAAGCTGTGCACAGATGGGGAAACCAAGGTGCAGCCAAGACCAAGGAGTGGTATCAAACAGCAGCAGCAAAGGGGAGAAGAGAGACCAGGCATGTGCAAGGGGGACATGTATTCTTGCAACTGCTCCACCCATCTTAACCTCCATCTGTTTCCCATTCATAGAGATCTTGGAGGACAAACCCATCCCTTGCTTTGAGCCCATCCTTGAAAACCTCACTTGCTATTAAGTCAGAATGTGAGAAAGTCTCAGGAGCTAGATGTCCAGAGGAAGGTTGCATTGCAGAAGCTGAACTGGGCTGCCAGAAAAACCTTTAATATACTGTAGCCCTTCTTTACACCATTATACGGAGGACCATTCTAGGATAATTTCCTCAAAACTTCTAGGGCTGTCTCTCTCTGGGATCATGTAAAAGGGAGGACCTGGCAAATCAAGGATGCACTCTCTCCCTTTTCTGGTGAAAAGGGGGAACAAGGTGAATGTGTAGTTTTATCCACATATTGCACAGTTTTCCAAAACTTTATCTAGGATCACACAAGGCACTGAGTTTATCCAAAATGCTGTTTTTAGTCAATAATAAGAACCAGACATCTTTGGACTGCATGCATGGCTTGGCTTTTTAAGCAGCGCTGCCACAACCTCCTTCCTTTGAGACATGGGAAAGATGATCAGGAAGGGAAGCCAAGAAATGGGTGGGGCTGGTTAACACCTGTGCCTAATACTGGCAGGTGTGTGCAGAGCATGAGAGGAAAGGGTGCTCCATTGCTGGAACGCTTTTCCAGTTACTTGACCTTGACAGCACACTATTTTTTCCCTTAAATACATGTGCTTTCTACAATGCTAACAAGTACCATTTTTAAAAATGCCCTCTATAACCCCACAGCCAAAACAGTAAGAGCTCAAAACACCACTGCCATCTGAAGTTGTTGTGCCCTGCCTTTGGAATTCCCTCCCTAGATAAGTTCTCTTGGCGCCTACGTTGTTGCCCTTCTGGTGCTGGCAAAGACCTTTTCATTCTCCCAGACTTTTCAGATCTTTTAATTGCTTAAATTCTGGTTGAATTTGCTGGTATGCTATTATTTATTTATTTGCATGTCAGCAATTTATTTATTTCTAGTCATCTGGAGAAGACTAGAAACTGGAGAAGGAAATGGCAACCCACTCCAGTATTCTTGCCAAGAAAACCCCATGGAATGTATCACAAGGCTAAAAGATATGACGCAGGAAGATAAGCCCCTCAGGTCGGAAGGTGTCCAATATGCTACTGGGGAAGAGCAGAGGGTATTTCCAAGTAGCACCAGAAAGAGTGAAGCGGCTGGGCCAAAGCCGAAAGGACACTCAGCTGTGGATGTGTCTGGTGGTGAAAAGAAAATCCGATGCTGTAAAGAACAATATTGTTTAGGAACCTGGAATGTCAGATCAATGAATCAAGGTAAGCTGGAGGTGGTCAAACATGAGATGGCAAGACTGAACATCGACATCTTGGGAATCAGCGAACTAAAATGGACAGGCATGGGCGAATTTAATTCAGGTGACCATCATATCTACTATTGTGGGCAAGAATCCCTTAGAAGAAATGGAGTAGCACTCATAGTCAACAAAAGGGTGGGAAAAGCAGTACTGGGGTACAATCTTAAAAATGATAGAATGATCTCAGTACGAATCCAAGGCAAATCATTCAACATCACAGTAATACAAGTCTATGCCCCAACCACTGATGCCGAAGAAGCTGAGGTTGATATGTTCTATGAAGACCTACAACACCTTCTAGAACTAACACCAAAAAAAGATGTCCTCTTCATCACAGGGGATTGGAATGCTAAAGGAGGAAGTCAAGAAATCACCGGGATAACAGGCAGGCATGGCCTTGGTGTACAAAATGAAGCAGGACAAAAGCTAATAGAGTTTTGCCAGAGAACATGCTGATCATAGCAAACACTCTTTTCCAACAGCACAAGAGGCGACTATACACATGGACATCACCAGATGGTCAATATCGAAATCAGATTGATTATGTCCTTTGCAGCCAAAGATGGAGAAGCTCCACACAGTCAGTCAAAACAAGACCTGGAGCTGACTGTGGCTCAGATCATGAGCTTCTTGTTGCAAAATTTCGGCTTAAATTGAAGACCGTCGGGAAAACCACTAAACCATTCAGGTATGACCTCAGTCATATCCCTTATGAATATACAGTGGAGGTGAGGAATAGATTTCAGGGATTAGACCTGATAGACAGAGTGCCTGAGGAACTATGGACGGAGGTCCGTAACACTGTTCAGGAGGCAGCAACGAAATCCATCCCAAAGAAAAAGAAATGCAAGAAAGCCAAGTGGCTGTCTGAGGAGGCTTTACAAGTAGCTCACGAAAGAAGGGAAGCGAAAAGCAAGGGAGAAAGGGGAAGATATACCCAACTGAATGCAGAGTTCCAGAGAACAGCAAGGAGAGACAAGAAGGCCTTCTTAAATGGACAATGCAAAGAAATCGAGGAAAACAACAGAATGGGAAAGACTAGAGATCTCTTCAAGAAAATTGGAGATCTCAAGGGAACGTTTTGTGCAAAGACGGGCATGATAAAGGACAAAGAAGGCAGGGACCTAACAGAAGCAGATGAGATTAAGAAGAGGTGGCAAGAATACACAGAAGAACTATACAGGAAAGATCTGAATGTCCCTGATAGCCATGATAGTGCGGTCACTGAACTTGAGCCGGACATCCTCGAGAGTGAAGTCAAGTGGGCCTTAGGAAGCATTAGTAACAACAAAGCTAGCGGAGATGACAGTATTCCAGCCGAGCTATTTAAAATCCTAAAAGATGATGCTGTTAAAGTGCTGCATTCAATATGCCAACAAATCTGGAACACTCAACAATGGCCACAAGACTGGAAAAGGTCAGTTTACATTCCAATTCCAAAGAAGGGCAACGCCAAAGAGTGTTCAAACTACCGCACAATTGCGCTCATTTCACATGCCAGCATGGTGATGCTCAAAATCCTTAGGGATGGCGGAGAATTTCTCCCCGAAACTTCGGGGGGCCGAGCGCCAACGTGTTCGGCCCCCCGAACAAGTTTCGGGGAGAAATCCTCCGCCCTCCCGCCCCCCGCCCCCCCCCCAGGACGGGACTTACCTTCCCTGAATGTCCCTCCCGGCGGCGGGTCCGGCTGGCAGTTCGTCCAGTGTTCGAGCGGGGCGGGAGCGGCAGCCGGTCTTTCGACCGGCTGCCACCCCCGCCATTGCAATGAAAGAAAAAAAAAAAACGTCCCCTGATAGGCTACGTGACGATTCACGTAGCCTGTCACGGCTGACTTTCCAGATCTAGCCGTGATAGGCTACGTGAATCGTCACGTAGCCTATCAGGGGACGTTGTTTTTTTTTTTTTTTACTTTCGTGTTCGCAGCCGGGCGAGGCGGGAAGCCTCCTCCCCGGCCTGAATTTCGGCCGGGCGAGGCAGGAAGCCTCCCCCCCGGCCTGAATTTCGGCCGGGCGAGGCGGGAAGCCTCCCCCCCCCGGCCTGAACTTCGCGGGGGGAGCAGCGAAGCGCTCCCCCCCACCGCGAAAAAGCTGCGAGAAAAGGTAAGTGACTTACGTTCACCCCTAAAAATCCTACAAGCTAGGCTTCAGCAGTATGCGAACCGAGAAATACTGGAAGTACAAGCTGGGTTTCGAAGAGGCAGAGGAACTAGAGATCAAATCGCCAACATTCGCTGCATCATGGAGAAAGCAAGAGAATTCCAGAAAAACGTCTATTTCTGCTTCATTGACTATGCTAAAGCCTTTGATTGTGTGGATCACAACAAACTCTGGCAAATTCTTAAAGTGATGGGAGTACCAGACCACCTTACCTGTCTCCTGAGAAACCTGTACGAGGGTCAAGAAGCAACAGTAAGAACCAGACATGGAACAACCGACTGGTTCAAAATTGGGAAAGGAGTACGACAAGGCTGCATATTGTCACCCTGCTTATTTAACTTATATGCAGAGTACATCATGAGAAATGCCGGGTTGGATGAATCACAGGTCGGAATTAAGATTGCTGGGAGAATTATCAACAACCTCCGATATGCAGACGATACCACCCTAATGGCAGAACGCGAAGAGGATCTCAAGAGCATCTTGTTGAGGGTGAAAGAGGAGAGTGCCAAAGCTGGTTTGAAACTCAACATTAAAAAAACGAAGATCATGGCATCTGGCCCCATCACTTCCTGGCATATAGAAGGGGATGAAATGGAAGCAGTGTCAGATTTTACTTTCTTGGGCTCCAAGATCACTGCAGACGGTGACTGTAGCCATGAAATTAAAAGACGCTTGCTCCTTGGGAGGAAAGCTATGGCAAACCTAGACAGCATAGTAAGAAGCAGAGACATCACCTTGCCGACAAACGTCCGTATAATCAGAGCTATGGTTTTCCCAGTAGTAATGTATGGCTGTGAGAACTGGACTATAAGGAAGGCTGAGCGCCGAAGAATTGATGCTTTTGAACTGTGGTGCTGGAGAAGACTCTTACGAGTCCCCTGGACTGCAAGGAGGTCAAATCAGTCCATCCTAAAGGAAATCAACCCTGACTGCTCATTGGAAGGACAGATAATGAAGCTGAAGCTCCAATATTTTGGCCACCTAATGCGAAGAGAAAACTCCCTGGAAAAGACCCTGATGCTGGGAAAGACTGAAGGCAAAAGGAGAAGGGGACGGCAGAGGATGAGATGGCTAGATAGCATCACCGATGCAATGAATATGAACTTGAGCACGGTCCGGGAGACAGCGCAGGACAGGAAGGCCTGGCGTGCTATGGTCCATGGGGTCACAAAGAGTCGGACACAACTGAACGACTGAACAACAACAAGGCAACATACCAACAATTAGACCAAACAAAAATTAAAAACATAACACAATAACAAAAACAAACACAACAGAAGCAATGCAATAAAATACAATTGTATTCTTTTAGAGTTATTTTCATGTTTGTAAGTTACCCTGGCAATATCACTGAAGGTGTGGTACATGCATTCCTTATATTAAATAAATAATAAAGTTGCTTTTCCCACATTGTGGAGACACATAGCCATACGGAAAACCAACAAAGCATACACCAAGCCCCATGGCAGCCTTTCCCAATCTGGTGCCCTGCATATGTGCTGGATTACAATGCCCACCAGCCTCAGTCAGTGTGGCCAACCATGAGGAATGCTGGAAGTTCTAATCCAAAACAACTGTAGGGCACCAAACTTTAGATCTGCATAGAGATCTTTAAATAATAGTCTTTAAAATGTGCTCCCCCACCCCACTCTGACTTCAATATTTCTAGAAATTTTACATCTCTAGGCTTGCTTCCTAATGGCTTGGCTTCCACCCAGAAAATGGGAGCAGGTTTAGCACTCACAACCATGGCGTACCTGATTGCACTTTCTCACTTTCATTTGTATAAGCAAAAAGTCAAGTGCTTTGTGGGCAATGCTGGGATGGTGGCAAACTGCCCACCCTCTCTGACACTTGGCCATCCCCCAATGAGAGATAGGAAGATGGTGGAATTCTCTATCCCTCCACAGCCTTTGGACAGTAATATATAATCATAATTCCCACTTTAATCATGGGAGCAACTAAAGGTGAAGTGGTGCGTTCTCCAAATGGCCATCCATCACTAGGCAAGAATATGGATCCAGAGCTAGCTTAGCAAATGTTCTTACCAAATGGACTAACGAGACACATGGTCCACAGGAGATTTAAGTCACTGGGTTAAATGTACGCAAAGAAGCCCCAACACTGTGCAGTTTGACCCTGAATTTTAGGATAAGAATCTTATCCTATTAGTCTGTTGACACAAAGCCAACAAAGAGTCCAGTGGCACCTCAAAGACTAATAGTTTTATTAGGACATAAGCTTAGGATAGATGTCCTACCTGCGGCAATAGGCCAGCAATGGAACACATTAAGATCTCCATTTTAGAAGATTTGTCTGTGGAAACTAGATTTGCTGCCAGCCACAGTGGTGCAGGGACTGGCAGAGGTATACCTTTGAAACAGCCAAGAAGTCTATCTGAGCAGATAGAAGAGACTAAGAGGGAGATAAAACACACACTTCCATTGGGTAGGGGAGCACTCTGACGAATAAGCACTGTACCTGGCTAAGCCCTCACCAGCGATGTACAGTAGACTGTAAAAAAACAATTGGAGGGAAGGTGCACTTGCTCTAAAGGGTCACCTCAGTTACATGCAGTGTTCATCCAGCATGCAGTTTGGTATAGAGATTACTTGTGTCCAGTATAGTTTATTGCGACCAACAAGGATGTTACTTACAAGTGATCTCTTTAAATACTGATTTTGTGCAGTAGATATCAACAATGCTGTGGCACCAAGGGTATTTTGCTTCAGCCACACCTGGCAACACAATTACCCAAGTCTGTAAATCCCCAAGAGCTAAGAAACGTCACAGAAAAATGGCTTGCTTCAGGTTGCTGTTTCCTAGGGGGTGTTTCCACCAGCAATTTACTCCAAGCCGGCTGCGTGCTGACGTCATTAGGGATACATGACATCATGGCCATCCAGCAGCCACCCCGGAGCTTATCAGGGAAAAAATGGATGTCCTGGGACTGCTTAAAGTTTGATTCTTTTCCTCAAGTTGGGTTCTCCCCAGTATAGTTGTTGTGCGCCCCAAGCCCCATATTCAGCTCGGGTACACTAGCCCTGCCCAGGGGTGTGCCTTGCACCGTGACCCCAGTCAAAGGGTGTTTCTTCCAACTGTGCTGAATGAGGCTTTCCCTCTCAATGGCCACAGAAATAACGGAGAAGCCGCTCAACTGACACGGCACATATCAAAGCCCAATTCCTTAAATGCGATTAAGCACAATCTCAAGGCTTCAGTTCATTGCCTTAGGACGTAACTCCTTCACAGCTTCCTCACAGAGATCCTGTATGTTAAAATGGGTACTGCTTTTGGTCTCTTTCCCACACACAAAAAAATTAGCATCTCCTCAGAATTAACTTCCACTGTGGTCAGTGAGGCTTGTCTTTGAACACCCACATCAAAACTTACAGAGATTCCCCCTCAACTGAAATGGCACATTTTAAAGTGCAATTCCTTAAGTGCGATTAAGCGATCAAGTGTGATCTTGAGGCTCTGATCCATTGCCTTATGTAGAGATGGTGGAGAATTCCGCCATGGATTCCAGTGAGGCCAGATTCTGTAGAATCCGGCCCCCCGGAATCTGTGGCGGAACGGCCTCCTGCCCCCGCACAGAATCCCTCGGTACGGCACTTACCTGGGGCGGATGTGGCAGATTTGGCGGCGGCGGTTCCGGCAGCGGCTCCAGCGGCGGCGGCTGGTCTCCTGGCTGGCTGCGGCCGGGCTGCTGCGGCTGCCATTGCCGTCCTTTGAGCTGTGATAGGCTATGTAAGAATTTACGTAGCCTATCACGCCTAACCCTCCCCCCAAAAAACCAGCGTATGCAAATGGCAGCTATGGCAGCCGCCATTTGCGTTCTCTATTTTTCGCCATTCTAGCCAACATAAATATTTATGTAGGCAATTATGGCGGAAAAAAAAGGGAACCGCAAATAGCACCCACTACACTATTTGCGGTTCCCTTTTTTTCTCCATAATTGCCTACGTAAATATTTACGTAGGCTAGAACGGCGAAAAATAGGGAACGCAAATGGTGGCCGCCATAGCCGCCGCCATTTGCGTATGCCGTTTTGGGGGGGGCATGCCGTGATAGGCTACATAAATTCTTACGTAGCCTATCACGGCAGCCTGGAAGGACGCAAATGGCGGCCGCTATGGCGGCCGCCATTTGCATTCGCAGCAGCCCGTCCGCAGCTGGAAGTCCAGCTGCGGACGGCCCTGGCCGGCTGCTCCATGAAGCCGCCGCAGAGCAGAGCCGGCCGGGCAGGATTCCGGGGCGAGGGAGGACCGTATCACCTCCCCCCTGTTGAGGATTCCGGGGGGAGGGATAGAGCGCCTCCGCCCCCCAGCGGATGCCTAGACCGGAACAGGTAAGGGATTCGTACATCCCTAGCCTTATGACGTGACTCCTTCACTGCTTCCTTACAGATATCCTGCGGGGGCGTGTTTCCACACTATCGAATTCACTTTGTTTGCAACTTTGTTGCGATGTTTCCCCAATCACATCTTCTCCTTTTTCTGTTTCCACAATCCTTAAAGACCCGGCTTATCATCACTGTAGCCTGGGGCTTTGTGTTGTTTCCACTGAGCTCTAATCGAATTATTTTCTTGATGGCTGGGTGGAGTCTGAGTGGAGTCTGGGTTGGGTCTGATTACCTCATCAGTGTTCCTGCCTCCTCAGACGTGTTTCCAGGACAATGGAAGGAGAAGCTAATGGTGGAGTACCGGGTTTTTAAAAAGGAATCAGCTTTGCTGTGAAGGGAGGCTTCCCCCTTCCCCCCCCACTTTCTCCTTTCCCCTGAAAGTCCAGCTGCACCTGCATTTCAAGAGCAAGCCTCACTGAGCACAGTGGGAGTTACTTCTGACTAGATAGTAATGGGTTTGTTGGGGGAAAGAGAGCAGTAAACACAAAGACAGAAACTAGCCCCCATTGTAACCCACAGGATATCTATAAGGAGCTGTGGAGTACTTTCTTCCTAAGGAAATTCATCGGAGCCTCGTAATCCCACCTGGTCGCTTAATCGCACTCAAGGAATTGGGCTTTTACGTGTGCCATTTCAACTGAGGTGGAATCTCTGTAAGTTCTGATGTGGGCATTTGAGGCAAGCCTCATCAACTACAATGGGAGTTATGTCTGAGGAGACACTTATGGGTTTCTTGTGGGAAACAGATAGAAACCAGTCTCCATTTTAATGCACAGGATCTCTATATGGAAGCTGTGAAGGGCCAGATGAACTGCATCCTAGAGTAATAAAGGAACTGGGAGAACCACTGTCTGTTCTCTTTGACAAATCATGGAGGACGGGAGAAGTGCCAGATGACTGGAGGAGGGCTAACGTTGTCCCTATCTTCAAAAAGGGCAAAAAGGAGGAACCTGGGAACTACAAACCAGTCAGTCTGACATCAGTCCCTCGGAAAATTCTGGAGCAGATGAGAAAGCAATCCATCTCATGAGAGAGCCAGGGCCTGCAGGAGAGGCCGCCACCACCACCACCGGGGAAGAGGCGGGCCTGCTGCTGCTGGGCCTGCTGCTGCCGGGCCTGCTGCTGCCGCTGCCGCCGCCGCCACTGCCACCACCACCAGGCCTTCCCTGGAGACTTCTGCCTGGCAGACCGCCAGTCCCTGCAGGACCAGGCCCCCAGGTACCGAGCCAGCTGTGCTGCTCCACCTGCCCTCCCTGGAGGGGCTAAATAAGCTGGCTGGCTGAGGTGGCCTGGGAGAGCCAGGGCCTGCAGGAGAGGCCACCACCAACCCCAGGGAAGAGGCGCGCCTGCTGCTGCTGGGCCTGCGGCGGCGGCGGCGGCTGCTACTGCTGCCGCCGCCGCCACCACCACCACCACCACCTGGCCTTCCCTGTGGACTCCAGCCTGGCATTATTTTTAAGGGGATTTTTAATTGTTTTGTGTGTGTGTGCCTGTGCGTGTGTGTGCGCTCGCGTGTGTGTGTTTTCTTTTTCCTGGGGGATTTTGTTGTGGTTTTAGGGGTGGGTAGCCTGCATGTGTCCACCTGATGGAGGCTGTGGGGGGAGTGTTGGGGGCCAGAAGATACCAAGGCTGGGCGGCAGGCGCTGGCCGAGCGCTAGGGGCAGGCCATGCCAGGTAAGGGGAACAAGCGAGAGATGTGTAGTATCTGTCCCCTGCTCCGGGCCTGTCCAGAGCCAAAAGATGGCTGGGGGAGGCGTGACCCCATCTTCTGGCCTTCGTTTGCTGCTCTGCAATGCCAGGTCTGTTACCCAGAAACCTCCCTCATCCATGACATGATCCTGGATGAGGGTGCA
This sequence comes from Heloderma suspectum, assembly GCF_057233095.1. Taxonomy (NCBI): domain Eukaryota; kingdom Metazoa; phylum Chordata; class Lepidosauria; order Squamata; family Helodermatidae; genus Heloderma; species Heloderma suspectum. Next base: position 436,407,525 of record NC_139458.1, read on the forward strand.
GACCTGGCATGTATTACGGAGACCTGGCTGGCCGAGGCTGCTGCTCCAACCCTTGCAGCCATGTGTCCAGCTGGATTTTCGTATGCACAGCAGCCGAGGGCTGGGGATCGGGGAGGGGGAGTGGCTGTTATCTACCGAGAGTCCTTGGTCTTCACCAGACCCCCTCTCCGGGAGACCAAGGTTGCTGAGTGCATGTACTGGAGGTTGGGCCTGAAGGGCAGTCTGGGGATTCTGCTCGTGTACCGTCCACCCCGCTGCACAACTGACTCCCTGGCTGAGGTGCTTGAGGTGGTCTCTGATGTGCGTGTACAGTCCCCTAACTTACTGGTGTTGGGGGACTTCAACGTACATTCGGAGGCCATCCTCACAGGAGCACCTCGGGACTTCATGGAGACCATGAAGGATGGAGACCTGGGAGCTGCACCATATTCTAACTGGGCCCACCCATGTAGCCGGTCATGCACTAGACCTTGTGTTTGTTTCTGGAGAAGTGGGGAGTGATCTGGAAGTCAGGGGTATATCCACCACCCCCTTGTAATGGTCAGATCACTATCTGGTGACATTGGACTTCTCGGTTCCACAACCCCTCCTCAGGGGTGGAGGACCCATTAAAATGGTCCGCCCCAGGCGTCTTATGGATCCAAATGGATTCCTGAATGCACTTGGGGATTCTCTGGGGCATGCCAACAGCCACTCGGTCGAGACCCTGGTGGGTGGCTGGAATGCCGCAATCACTGGGGCATTAGATCAGGTGGCTCCAAAACGCCCTCTCCCCCTGAACAGGGCTCGGACTGCACCATGGTTCAATCCGCGGTTACGAGCTCTGAAACAGGAGGTGAGATGGCTAGAGCGCCGGTAGCGGAAGTCTCGCTCCAAAGACGATCAGACACGGGCTAGAGCTGTATCTTCAGCCTATCACGTGGCGGTGAAGGCAGCAAAAAAGGAATATTACGCTGCCTCCATCGCGTCTGCAGAGTGCTGTCCCAGGAGGCTGTTCCAAGTGGTCCGGAGCCTGGTCGGTCCTGTGGCTCCGGAACCACTGGAGCATTCTAAGGCCTCCTGTGAGGCCTTGGCAAGGCACTTTGCAGATAAAATTGATCAGATTAGGTGTGTTACTCTGCACACTGTGGATACAGTTAGTGAACAAGAGGCGGCCTATGGCAAACCGGTTTTGTGGGATCGGTTCCAGCTTCTTCCTCCTGATGAAGTGGACAAGGTGCTTTCATCTGTACGGCCGACCACCTGCTTACTTGATCCTTGCCCATCTTGGCTCATTATGAGCTGCAGAGAGAGACTGGGTGAGGGGATCAAGGCGGTGGTGAACGCCTCCCTTGAGGAGGGAGTGATGCCATCAGCCCTCAAGGAGGCAGTGATAAGACCGCTCTTAAAGAAGCCCTCCTTGGATCCTCAAGTTCTGAACAACTTTCGCCCAGTCTCAAATCTGCCATTTTTGGGCAAGGTGATTGAGCGGGTGGTGGCGGTGCAGTTGAAGGCACACTTGGAAGAAACTGATTCTCTAGACCCATTTCAGTTGGGCTTCAGGCCTGGGCATGGGACAGAAACGGCCTTGGTCGCCTTGGTAGATGATATGAGGAGGGCTCTGGATAGGGGTGAATGCTCCTTCCTTGTTCTCCTCAACCTCTCAGCGGCTTTCGATACCGTTGACCACGGTATCCTCCTGGACCGCCTGGAGGGGTTGGGCACTGGGGACACCGTATTGCGGTGGTTCCGGTCCTTCCTCTCTGGCAGGTACCAGAGGGTAGCACTGGGAGAGGAGGTTTCGGACCCATGGCCACTTACTTGTGGGGTGCCACAGGGTTCCATCCTCTCCCTGATGCTATTTAACATCTATGTGAAGCCGCTGGGGGCTATCATCAGGAGGTTTGGGGTGCAGTGTCATCAATATGCGGATGACACGCAGCTCTACCTCTCGTTTAAATCTTCACCAAGGTTGGCCGTAGAATCCCTGTCCAAATGTCTGGAGACGGTGAGTGGCTGGATGGGGAGGAATAGGCTGAAGCTGAACCCTGACAAGACCGAGGTACTTTTGGTGGGAGACAAGAGGAGGCTGGGGGACGTTGACCTGGTGTTGAATGGGGTACGGCTACCCTTGAAAGACCAGGTCTGCAGCCTGGGGGTCATTTTAGACTCCCAGCTGTCCATGGAGGCTCAGGTGTCAGCTGTGAGCCGGACAGCGCTGTATCAACTCCATCTGATACGGTGGCTGCGCCCCTTCCTTCCCGACCATCTGCTCCCATTGGTAGTACATGTCCTGGTCTCCTCTCGTTTAGACTACTGTAATGTGCTCTACGTGGGGTTACCCTTGAAGACGGTTCGGAAACTGCAGCTGGTACAGAACGCGGCGGCTCGCCTGATTAAAGGCAGCCGCCGGCGAGATCACATCACTCCAATGCTGAAGGAGTTGCACTGGTTACCAGTTGTTTTCCGGGCCAAATTCAAGGTGTTGGTTTTGACCTTTAAAACCCTATATGGTTCCGGCCCAGCCTATCTTAAGGAGCGCCTCCAGCAGCACCAGACAGGCCGCTTAACAAGATCAGCCTCAGATGGCCTTCTCTCTGTCCCATCAGCCAGGACAGCTAGACTGGTGGGGATGAGGGAGAGGGCCTTTTCTGTGGTGGCCCCCACTCTGTGGAACTCCCTCCCTAGGGAACTCCGTCATGCCCCCTCTTTAATGAGCTTCCATTGTGCATTAAAAACGTTGTTGTTCAGGCAGGCATTTGGGGTGGGTTAGGGTATTTTAGAAAATGTTTTTATTGTAGAATTTTATTGTTTTAAACTGTTTTTATTGTATGTTGTACATCGCCCAGAGTGGCTGGGTGACCAGCCAGATGGGCGATTAATAAATTTAATAATAAATAAATAAATAAAATCTGGAAGCACCTTGAAAACAATGCAGTGATTACTCGAAGCCAACATGGATTTGACAAGAACAAATCCTGCCAGATGAATCTGATCTCATTTTTTGATCAGGTAACCTCCCTCATGGACTGTGGGAATGCTGTGGACGTCATATACCTCAACTTCAGCAAAGCTCTTGACGAAGAGCCCCATGATTACCTGATGAGCAAACTAGCTCAAAGTGGGCTAGATGAAACAACGATCCGGTGGATCCACAGTTGGCTACAGGATCAGACTCAAAGAGTACTTATCAATGGGATCTTCTCAAACTGGGGAGAGGTAACGAGCGGGGTACCGCAGGGCTCAGTCCTGGGCCCAGTGCTTTTTGACATTTTTATTAATGACTTGGAAGAGAAGGTACAGGGAATGCTGATCAGATTTGCAGATGACACAACATTGGGCAGGACAGCTGATACCTTGGAAGACAGAAACAAACTTCAAAGTGATCTGGATAGACTGGAGCGCTGGGCAGAAAACAACAGAATGACATTTAATAGGGATAAATGTCAGGTTCTGCAACTAGGAAAAAGAAACCAAATGCACAGTTACAAGATGGGCAATACTTGGCTCAACAACACTACAGGCGAGAAGGATCCTGGAATTGTTGTAGATCACAAGCTGAGTATGAGCCAACAATGGGATGTGGCTGCAAAAAAGGCAAATGCTCTTTTGGGCTGCATTAATAGAAGCATAGCTTCCAAATCCCGGGAAGTACCAGTTCCCCGCTACTCAGCACTGGTTAGGCCTCATCTGGAGTACTGTGTCCAGTTCTGGGCACCACACTTTAAGAAGGATACAGACAAGCTGGAAAGGGTTCAGAGGAGGGCAACAAAGATGATCAGGGGACTGGAAACAAAGCCCTATGAAGAGAGACTGAAAGAACTGCGCATGTTTAGCCTTGAGAAGAGAAGACTGAGGGGAGATAGGATAGCGCTCTTCAAGTCCTTGAAAGGTTGTCACAGAGAGGAAGGCCAGGATCTCTTCTCGATCATCCCAGAGTGCAGGACACAGAAGAATGGGTCAAGTTACAGGAAGCCAGATTCCAGTGGAACATCAGGAAAAACCTCCTGACTGTTAGAGCAATATGACAATGGAACCAATTACCTAGGTCTAGGGCTCTCCCACACTGGAGGCATTCAAGATGAGGCTAGACAGCCATCTGTCAGGGATGCTTTGACTTCGATTCCTCCATTGAGCAGGGGGTTGGAATCGACGGTCTTATAGGCCCCTTCCAACCCTACTATTCTATGATTCTATGAGTTACATCCTAATCACATCTAAGGAACTGGGCTTTGATATGTGCCTTATCAGTTGAGGGGTCAAGCCTCATTCAGCACAGTGAGAGAAAACACCCCTTGACTGGGGTCATGGGCTGTGTTCTGGTGCTTATTTTCAATGATGTTTTAAAAGTTGATCCCTTGACATCCTGCTCCAAAACAGGAGTGAAACATCTGGAAAACAGGGAGGTAACGGATTGAGTGACTGAGGTCAGAGTGGCACACCCATAAAGGCCAGGCTACACGCCCCATGGTCAGGACTATGATACTGAACCCAGTGCAGTTGTGGAAACAAGTCAGTAATGGAGCTGAAGTAAGCTGAAAAGGTCAGACTATAACCAGTCTCGGAAGAAGCGGTTTTTCAGTGTTAAAATGCGGGGCTGGTGCTGAATGGCCATGATGCCATGGAAACACAGGGACCTCACCGTGCAGCCAGGTTGGAGTAAATCGTTGGTGGAAACACACCCTGGGTAGGCATGGCGGAGAATTCCGCCACAGATCTCGGTGAGGCCGAATTCCAGTGTATTCGGCCCCCTGAAATCCGTGGCGGAACGAAGTCCCCCCGCCCCGCGAAATGGGCCCGGAACGGAGCACCTACCTGCGGCCGCCATTCGCTTCTTCCATATAGCCATGATAGGCTACATAAATACTTATGTAGCCCATCACGGCTAATGCAGGGACGCCATTTGCGTCCCTGCGGAAGCCGTGATAGGCTACGTAAGTATTTACATATTCTATCATGGCAAAACTAAGGGAACGCAAATGGCGGCGGCTATGGCGGCTGCCATTTGCGTTCCCCTTTTTTCTGCCGTGATAGGCTACGTAAATATTTACGTAGCCTATCACGGCAAAACAGAGGGGTGCAAATGGCGTAGTGGCCGCCATTTGTGCCCCTCTGTTTTGCCGTAATAGGCTACGTAAATATTTATATAGCGTATCACGGCGGGAAAAAAAGGGAATGCAAATGGCGGCTGCCGTAGCCACCGCCATTTGCGTTTGCTCTTTGTTTTTTTCGTGATAGGCTAAATATTTACGCACCATTTACGTCCGCACCAGTCCGGCAGTGGCTGGAGGCCCCGCTGCGGGTTGGCCCGGCCCGCAGCTCTGCGGCCTGGCCGTGGAGCACAGCCAGCCGGGCAGGATTCCGGGGGGGGAGGAATGGATCGCCTCCCCCCCCATTGAGGATTCTGGGGGGAGGAACGGATCGCCTCCCCCCACCTCCGGAACCCGGCGGAGCCAGGTAAGCGGGGTTTCATGCACCCCTAACCCCGGGTTACAATGGAGGCTGGATTCTGTCTTTGTGTTCTCCCTCCCCCCCTCTTTCCCAGCATAAGCATATGTGTGTCTACTCAGAAGTAACTCCCATTGTCCTCAATGAGGCTTGCTCGTGAAATGCAGGTGCATCTGGACTTTCGGAGGAAAGCAGAAAGGGGAGGGGGGAAGGCCTCTCTTATTGGTTGAGCAGCCCCTGCCAGTCAGATGATGTTCATGCCAACCCCGCCCCCCCGGAAGTGTGTTCTGTGAAGCGATTTTTACTGGTCCAGAGAATTTGCTTGTGGAACCCTGCTCACAGCGAAGGCGATTCCTTTTTTAAAAACGGTACTCCTCCATTAGCTTCTCCTACCGTTGTCGTGGAAACATGGCCCTAATTGAGGAAAACTGGCATGCATAGTCTGCTTTAGATTGCTAAGGGATATTTTGCTGCTACTGAAAGCTGAGACCAGAGAAAGCAGCCACAATGACTTCAGCATATAATTGAGAGGTTGTTAGATCTCTGTGTGAGGTGTCATGATCCTAGTGACGATAAGCTTACATTTCGAGAGAGCAAAGGGAATATACTAGTTCTTCAGCAAGAGTCTGGGTTGGGGCAGAGAATTCACCAGAGACACAGCTGCAAATACTGCAACTAAGTCATGGTTATTCATAGCTGAATCTTCGCATTCTCAGAGGCAATGAGGAGCTGTGATTCTACAGGCGCTTAACCTTGATGTTCTAAGAGGAATCTTAGCTTTCTGCTCCCAAAGGAAACCTTCCCACACAAGAATGAGTAGTGACTTCTGAGTTGACTTGCCTTAAGTCCCAAAGTTTGAAAAATCTGGTCTAGGTTTTTGTTCCTCCATAGGGTTACCTGCCAGAGTCTTACTAAATGAGGCTCCAATAGGCGTCCTCTTCTCCCCCTGTTCAATGCCCAGCTCCTTTCTCTGCCGCTGGTGATGAGTACTAGCAACCATGGTCTGGCTGGCTGCTCTCTTTTCCATACAATAAATACTGCAGCCAGGATTGGGGTGCCAGCAGCCACTGAGAACAGGTGCTTGGGACATCTGATGCCCCCCACCCCGAACAGGCAGCTGAAGCAGCCAGTGCTCAATCAAAAACAATGTCAATATACCTTTTAAATTTAGATTTTTCATGGTACTAATGGATTTTGAATCCCCACACCTCTGTCCATCTATTCTGGCATGCTACTATAATTTGAGCAAGAAAATGATTAAAGAAGGCCTGTCCTCAACTGCTTTTAAGTTGTGTTTACTAAATTCTAAAGATGCATCTTACACTTAACTTTTTTTTTCCAGGATCCTCAAAAATACACCTTCATCTTGTCTTGCACAAGAGAATTTCCTAGTGGATGTTGCCCTTGGACTACCACAAGAAATATGGGGGCACCTTAGAAAGGTTATTGAAGTTTCCAAGGAACAGCTGCACTTGTGCCTTTGACTTCATAATGGCATTTGGGATCAATTGCGAGCAGCCTGCTACAAAAAACCATCTATACAACAAAAAATTCTATAGATCCAATTTGCAGTTACCTCCCCTCGCAACAACATGAACTATTAAAATTAAAGCATTTATTCACAATATGAGCATGCCTCCTAAACACATGCCCAAATGATTGGTGCAGCCCTGTGGGTTACCTAGACATGCCCACTTTTGGTATTTATTTCATTTTATAGTTTGTATCGTGTCTTTTAGGAAAAAAATGGCAAGGTGGCTTGCATTAATGTATAAAAACAATTAAAACAGTTATAATGAAACAATACAAATAATGAAACAGCACTGCAAAAAAAAAAAACACTAAATAAGTCCACACACAAATACAGCTAATCAAAGTCCTTCCTGTTTTTTTTAAAGCCATCTTCAAAGTGCAAAGACAAGAGGCTTGCCAGATTTGCCCAGGAAGGGAACTCCACCATCTCGGTGGGGCTGCAGGAAACCCCCTGTCTTCATCTGTGCACTAGCTTTGTGAGCCAAGCATAATTTCTGTCTCACTGCAGGGTAATCTTTGGGCTATGAAGCATGCTTAAAATGCTTTTATAATGCTTGCTTTTAATCTGATTTCCTTAGTAACTTTTAAATACACACAGGGCTTTCATAAGGGTAAATGCCAACCAGTTTTACAGTTATGCTCTGGACATAATTCCGGTTGTGTGTAGAAGCCAAAAAGATCTCATAGCTACTGACAGTGTTTGCAACCCACCTATTAGCTTGGAATTTCATTCTGGAGGATGGAGGGGACTTTTATGCTTAATTTGGCATCTGATTGACAGCCTGCCAATGCTGCCAAGGTACTGACGTGCCAGCAACACACTACAGTTTAGACTTTAAACATTCAGGTGGCATGTTAATTTTGATTTGATGGGTTGATTTACACTAGTCAGGAAACCCTGTGATTAAATACTTAATGGCTGGTCACCATTTCTGACACAGATGGAGAGACTGACCGAAGCAACTCCATCTTTTCAGCAACCTGACAGGAGATACTGTCTGTAAAAGTAAAAGCTAAGGATCAATACAATATCCTCAAACCCACTGCCAGGACAGCTGGTGGCACAAGAAGTATTTAAACAAAGATTTGGTTCCATGCTATACCAGCCCACATGAAAGGGCAATTGTATGCAGGTGGAAGGGTACATCTGGATAAAGAAAAAAGGTGCACGGCCTGGAAGGCAATTTTGGTGTGTACTACCAGCCACAATGCCCACTTTCCACCAGCAATTCTGCAACATCCCTATCATGAGGAGGATTAATAAAACTTACAAACTTGGTTTTCTGGAGAAAAAGATGCAAAGCCAGATTGTCCACAAAAAGCCCATTTATTGATACCTGTTCTAGATATGTACTGCTGACAACTTGACTTCTAATCTTCCCATCAGTGGCCAGGTGAAGAATTCCTCATCTCACCTTTCGAGCCACAGTTGAGTGGCAGAGCAGATGCTTTATCAGCACAAGGCCCTGGCATCTCCTGTTAAAAATAAGTGCAAAGGCTGAGAAAGACCTGTCTTTGTTGAGGTCTTGGCTTCTTTCTCTAGCTTGGTGGGCAAGAGTGAAGCCAGAGTTTTGGGTTTTCACATCACGCTAAACAAACGATGGATGGAAAGTCCGTGGCTTGTTGTGGCACTCCTGCATGCAGCATGAGCAATTGGGCAGTGTGCACGAGCATGCAGGTTGTAAGCAATAAGGCAGTGATCCCCCCAAACCCTGGCTTAGCGTTACATCTGAACTGGCCCAGAGTAGACAATACTGGGCTAGATGGATCAATAGTCTGACACAACATAAGGCAGCTTCCTAATTTTTTATTTAAAAAATGGTCTTTTAAGCCTGCTATCATGTCCTCAGTTATCTTTTCTTTCTGCGCAAGATTATTTTAGATATCACTGAAATTCACAGCAGACAGCCTGGCCGAGTGATAAACTATTTTCAGCAATATCCAGTAATTGTTAAATTGTTACTTGCTTTGTGCCAAAATGACCAGCTGAACAGCTGCCTTTGGCCAAGCCAACATTTGATTGAATGTAGTTATGCATCCTTACGTAACATCTTTGGGAGAGGTACTCTGGTGCTAAACACATAATTATATTTATGTTGTGTACATACTAAAACACCAGGAGTCTGTTTTCTAATTAAATAGCTTGTTTGTGCAAAAAGAAAAATCCCTCAAGTAGAGAATTGTGTAAGAAAAATTATATACATTTTACACTGTTAGCTATATCCCCCAAGTATAGAATCATTATCATCACTGCAAATGGAAGCTTACACATATTTACCAACTAACCAAGGTGGCATAAGGCAGGGAAAAGGTGTTAAAACAATGGAAGGATTAAAAAAAATTAAAATGGTTTTCCAAGTTGCACAGAATGGCCATGGTATGAGAACACTCCAGGAGGGATAGAGAATTCCTGCCTCTTACTGCAACATTTAAGATGCTTCATGCTTTATATTCTCATTTGCCTACATAATGGTGCTGCATGGACAATCATCCCTCATTTCCCAATAGGACGTGGAGGCTATAAGTGGCCCAACCAAGGCCACCCCTGTGAATTCCGGGATTAAAACATTCCGTATAATCAGAGACCAAAGACCTGCTGGGTCCAACCTCCGTTTCAATATTTGGGGAGGGAGTTTAAGATTAGTGGTATGACACTAACTACTTCGAAGGTCCCCTGGTACAGATCCTGTCATGGGAACTCTTAATAAAAGGAGAATAATAAAATCCCTCATTGCCTCACGATAGCCTTTTGCAATAGCCTTTCACCAATTACTGGGCAAGCCAAACCCACCCACCCTTCATCTGCCTGCCTCTCAGGAGCTGAAAGGGGCTGGGTAGCATGCCATCATCTGTCCTCTCAGGATGCAAACTCTCATGAGAAATGGCAGCCACTTCATGCAGCATGGAGAAGGGGGAGGCTCAGGAGGCCTGATGTAGCACATATGTACTTTGCCCAATCAAGAAAGAACTGCATAGCAAGGATAATCACATTTGTAAGACAGTGCTTAGATTCTATGGTAATAGGGCCACACGAGCACCTCTGACAAAGGTTTCTTCGGCTTTTCTGCCTAACTGCACTGGCTCACCCAATGTTGTATCGTTCACAAAGACCAAAACTCTCAAGGAGTTTTGCGCCTCACTGGTGCAAACTGGCCAAGCTGCCAACTGTTGCTGCTGACGCTCAAGTGTAAACAGGACATCAATATTTCAGAGCAAACATGATTTGTAATCGAGCGGATGCTAGCAGGGCAGCTCTCACAGACTCTGTGCAGAAAAGGAGGAGGAGGAGCGTTGGGCCACGCTGCTATTCTTGGCATATTGTGCAAATCTTTCTTTCTGACTAACCAGAATGAGAAAAAAACAGGTGGTTAAAAAGCAGAGCCTGTGAAGTCCATCAACACACAATCAGGCCAGCCCAAATTGGCCTGATTGACGGCCGCCAGGTAGTCTTCCCTGTAGCCATGAGATCCAGGGGCTGAATATAATTCAGATGACAACATTCTGCTAGGGCTGGAGGTCTGAATATCAGGGACACAAGAGGGATAGCTGACAGCACAGCCCACTGATGAGATACAATTAGCCACACAGTTATCTTCATGTTAGCCAAAGGGAACTACCAGTCCCAGGAAACAATGCCTATGTCTGATTTAGCACCGCCACCACCCACTAAACAATCCTATTCAGAGGCAACCTAAACTAGCCAACCAGAAGCCCCCTGGGGTGATTTTATGCTGTTTGAAAGCCTGAGTTAACTACTTGGCCATCCCAAGCAGTTTATGCAAATCCTTTTTCTTTTTTCTTTCTTTTTTTTCCAATTACCACAGGGCTAATCTAATAATTGTTCCAGGTATACTAAGAAGCTGTGCTCTTCCAGAAATTACAGAAATACAAAGCATCTCCATATACCAGCCTTCCCCACCCTGGAGCCCTCAAGGTGCTTTGGACCACAACTCCCAGCATTCCTGATGCTAGCTGGAGCTGATGGAAGATGAAGTCTAAAATGTCTCGAGACGTCTGCAGTGTACAGCAAAGTGCCAGTTAGCTAGGGGCCATTCCCAGACATCTAGCGCAGCACTCACATGGGCTGAAACCAGACCTCAAGGGGCAGAAGGTCAGGCCAAACTACTTTGTGCTTTGTGACCATGTTAGAGTACTCAAGCGGTGCGACTGCTCAGAAAATATAGAGTCAACGTCACCATCCATGACCCACACTAAATGAGTGTGTTTGGCATAAAAACAGAGTACTTACAAAGGAACATTCATTTGGATTTCAGCGCTGACTGTCTGGATACAACGTTGCTTGCCATCTCTCATCCGCCCCCAGCCTCCAAAGATACAATTTTCTCTCCAACCTTTTCACTTACCATCTGGGGTCAAATAAACTCTCACTCTCATCGTGAGCACTTCCAACTTTAATTCTCATCTCCTGTGCAAGTGTGTCACCTTTCCTATGTCACCAGCCTCTGCTTGAGTTCAAAGAACCCCAAGGAAGCCACAAGTCTGAGGAGTCTTCTAGAGTTAATACTGTTGGCAAACCATTCTGGATGTTCTCAATCCATCTCTAGCCCCTTGCTGACGACAACTTTGGGCATGGGGAAAGTACGACAAGCGATGGCCCGTATCCTTCCTTCCATACTGTCTGTCTCCTCATCCTGCCTCTTTTTTTTCTTAAAATGTTATCTCTACCATGCAAGGGAGTGCCTGTATCATTATTGTAAGCATCTTACCTTACACAACACACCCAAGGTGGAAAATAAGTAGTAGCTTATACCGGATTGAACGACACAGTGGAGCATGCAATTGCCTTGCTGACAAATGCAATGGCCTAGATGTTTACTGGAGCACTGGTATTGGCTTTATTTGTGGCCGTTTGGTGTTGAATTTGAACAAGGCCCTCAGGTTTTAGTAGCTTTTCACATAACCAAAATGAGAAGAAAAGTAATGTCGCTTCTGTTAATTTGAAAGATTTTACGAAAGGCCACTGGTATCAGACGTGTGTGAAATCATGCTGTCTTTATTGCAGCACACGGTGACCCATTACTCACCAGCCCCTGAGGGGTCTCTGTTCCATTACCAAGATTTGCTCGTACTCACCCACTGTCAAAGCTCCAACTTTATTTCTTCCCCCCCTCCTCTGTATCTGCGTTCTTTATTTCCCACAGCCTCTCTCGTTTCTTCCAATCCTTGCATCCTGTATGACTTATTTTTGTTCTCATTGAGTTTACATGCAGCACTTGGGTGGGGGAGAACTGAGCTAGTTTCTTTTACTTTCAGTTTTCTCCATAACTTTCAGTTTTCTCTCTAACGTTTGTTAGGGAGCCATCCTATGGCCACTAGACAGTGGCTAGATGGCCATAGGATATCTGGTTTTCAGGAACCGACCTTGGAGACCGCACTCCGAGATCGGTTCCCGGAGAACCAACCTTCCCCCACTTCTGCGCTGCCTCAGAGGCAGCGGAGAACAGCCCTGTCCTCCACCCTTGCAAGAGGAGCACAGAGCAGCTGAAAAGGCATGTGTCTAGGGGCGTTCCGGGGCAGGGAGGGCAGAAATGCCCGTACGACACATCCACTGTGTCGTACAGCAGCCGCCGCCTCTGTTCCGTCCTCCCGTGGCTAGAGAGCCGCAATTGGCTGTCTATCCAAAAATGCAGGGCAGGAGAAGCATGAAGAGAATGATCCCCTCCGTGGTTCTCCTGCCCTGGATAGCCTCCGAGTTCGGTTAATTTCAGTTAATTTCCAATTGCACCGTTAATATTCTTTCTGGCTTACAGTTTAAATTTTACACAGCTGACAGTGGAAGGCAGTTTGAAAGAAGGATCTCTACTCAAAACCTCAAACGGAGATTCGAATGAGAGACTGCCAAGCAAGAATTCATCAACAGGTTTAATTCTATCACCAGTGGCTTGAATTGGGATACAGGATTTTCACCATACTACCTGTGTTAATTGGCTTACCTACTGCCAGGATGTTTGTGTTATCAGCAACAACTGCACTGTGAATGACCACTGTTAATGATGTGATTGCCACTGCTGGTACTTTATGCATTTAATTTCCTTCTGACCTCACTGCATACAATTCTTTCCACACCACCATCATATGTACTGCATATAAACCTGAAATACTCCATAATACTCACAGAATCATAGAATAGTATGGTTGGAAGGGGCCTATAATACCACTGAGTCCAACCCTCTGCTCAAGGCAGGAATCCAAGACAGAGACATCCCTCTCCAGCCTCATCTTGAATGCCTCCAGTGTTGGAAAACCCTCTACCTCCCTAGGTCATTGGTTCCATTGTTGTATTGCTCTAACAGTCAGGAAGTTTCTCCTGATGTTCAGCCGGAATCTGGCTTCCTGTCACTTGAGCCCATTATTCCGTGTCCTGCACTCTGGGATGATCGAGAAGAGATCCTGGCCTTCCTCTCTGTGACAACCTTTCAAGGACTTGGAGAGCGCTATCCTATCTCCTCTCAGTCTTCTCTTCTCAAGGCTAAACATGCCCAGTTCTTTCAGTCTCTCTTCATAGGGCTTTGTTTCCAGTCCCCTGATCATCTTTGTTGCCCTCCTCTGAACCCTCTCCAGCTTGTCTGCATCCTTTTTAAAGTGCAGTGCCCAGAACTGGACACAGTACTCCAGATGAGGCCTAACCAGTGCTGAGTAGAGGGGAACTAGTACTTCCCGGGATTTGGAAGTTATGCTTCTATTAATGCAGCCCAAAAGAGCATTTGCCTTTTTTGCAGCCACATCCCATTGTTGGCTCATCTTCAGCTTGTGATCTACAACAATTCCAGGATCCTTCTCGCTTGTAGTGTTGTTGAGCCAGGTATCCCCCGTCTTGTGACTGTGCATTTGGTTTCTTTTTCCTAGGTGCACAACTTGGCATTTATCCCTATTAAATGTCATTCTGTTGTTTTCTGCCCAGCGCTCCAGCCTATCCAGATCACTTTGAATTTTGTTTCTGTCTTCCAAAGTATTAGCTATCCTGCCCAATTTTGTGTCATTTGCAAATTTGATCAGCATTCCCTGCACCTCCTCCTCCAAGTCATTAATAAAAATGTTGAGGAACACTGGGCCCAGGACTGAGCCCTGCAGTACCCCACTTGTTACCAATCCCCAGTTTGAGAAGGTCCCATTGAGAAGCACTCTTGGAGTCCGATTCTGTAGCCAACTGTGGATCCACCGGATCGTTGTTTCATCTAGCCCACTTTGAGCTAGTTTGCTCATCAGATTATCATGGGGCACTCCATGCATCTGATGCAGTGGGCTATAGTCCACAAAAGCTTATGCCCAAATAAATGTGTTAGTCTTTAAGGTGCCTCAAGACTGCAATAGACTAACATGGCTCCCCTCCGGAAATTACTCTAAAATAAATGTGTAACATTTCTCCCAATTTAATCTCTACTAAACATGTTCTGCAGGTTCTTTCAAATTACCAGAGGTGACAGTGGGACAAAAGAGGTCAGTGTGTACCCCATGCGATGGGATGCCTCTCTCGGCCCACGTGAAACTCTTTTAGTATGTACAGGTCAAATATACACAGGCCTTAAATGTTTCCACAATGCAGAGAGCCACTTTTTAATATAAGTATGGCTGCAGCAGAGCAGCAGGCCACTGGGACATTCTCTTCCCCACTGGCTGGCTGTCTGTCTCGCTTCTGACACAGCCTCCTCCAGTCGCAGAATGAAGTGGCTCCCAGCTGTTGCTTGAGACAGGAAGAGGTTGCGCAACTTCCATCTCAGAGACCTGGCTGTGGGCATTTCCCCCTCCCTTGCATACCTGCTCCTTGCTACTGCCACCCCCACCTGCTGCTGCCACTGGGAAAGTAAATGCCCCGCAACCGCCTCCCGTCTCTGGAGAAAGTGCTGTTGTTGCAGCAACAGGGCAGCCAGCCTGTGTGGGGAAATATATATCAGCATTCAATTTGCTGCTGTGCCGCAGTCACATGTGCACTGAGAAGAGGCTCCCCAGGCTGTGAACGTGCTTTGAGCTCTTTTAATATTTCATCTGTTGAGACTCTTTTAAAACTACTGTTTCCATAGTTTCCTTGTGCAGCACTTTCCTAAGCATGTTACGTCAAAGCCAGTCACACTTAATTCAATGGAACTTATTCCTTAAGGGTGCTTGGAACTGCACCCTCAGTCCACTGGAGGAAGGAGGAATGGACTGGCTTCCTGTCACTGCAATCTGCTCTGATGTCAATTGCCCCCCAACCATGGGGGGAACTTCATGCCAAAGGAATGAAAAACGCGTTGGGGTATTACCCAAAATTTCATGAAATCATCTTTGGTCTGTCAGGAGGACACAAAGCAGGAAAAGCCGAGTATGCACTACCTAAAACCCCGATTTTCTTGCTTCGTGTGCCCCTGATGGGCCAAAGTCGATTTCATGAAAAACATCACCAACCCCGTAGGTGCTGCTCAGCGAATGAGAGAGTTGTTTCCTGCCTCTGTCCATGCTCAAGGAAATTAACTGGAAGCCCTGAAGTAAGCCCCTGTAGTTTACCCCACACCTCTCCCCTCTCATCCAGTATTGGGGTGAATCCCTCTCCTGTATCTGGAGAAAAAGCAAATTTTGCAGCATGATCCCCATGAAGGCTTATTTGAAAGTAAGCCCCATTGAATTCGGTGGGGTTTACTCCCCTGTTTGAGACTGCAGGGGAGCAAAATTTACTTCTTACTGGGGAGCAAGTACTTCCAAGTAAACATACACACAGAAAGGGGGGTGGTGACATCACAGAACCTCTCATCCAGCACTGGGATATGGGAAAGATTAAAACTGTGCTTTTATGAATGGAGAAAGCCTGAATTCTATGAATGCGTCCAGCCACTATCCTGACAGATTGGAACAGCGAAACTAAAGAAGGGAGAAAGCGGCAGCCCATCTCCAATTTTCTCAGTGGGAAAAAGATGCTACAGATTCTCAAGGGTGTATTTTGGTGTGTTTGGGTGGAGGGAAGAATAGCTGTGGGCATTGGTGTGACAGGAGCAGGAAGAACAGAAGAAGCAGGGCAGCAGTGTCTGAGGAGAGAAGAATCTGGAATAGGTGGTTCTCCTCAGGCACCCCGAGGGCTTCCCCAAGTTCATTCTGAGGAGGTGGATACAGGTGGGAAGTTACTTAATGCTTGACCACCATTTTGAAAAAACAAAAAATCCCACTTCCTATGCCTGTTAAAGGAAGCGCCAATGTCTCTCCCCTATGCCGTCTCTCTCTTTTCCCCTTTTCCTAACCAGACAGTGGGAGGGTTTCTGGCTCCTAGCAAGCCCAGAAGCTTTTATGAATGAGAAAGGCAGGGTAGATACTCTGACCGGTGACAGTAGTGCCAATGGGGAAAAAGAGGGGAGGGGGGGAGGGGCAGCCCCACCCCTTGACCACCTCCCTGCCAGGTCACAGCCACGTCGCAGAGGCAGGCCCAGGATTTAATGCGGAGGGATGGGGCACACTGCAGGGAAACCACCTGGGAGCCACTTTAAGTAAAAAATATGGAGTAAAAGGACTTTCAGAAAATGTGGCTTTTCAAGAGGGATGCTGCTGGTTGGCTGGCTGCAGACTGGCCATGACAGCATGTGATGCAAAGGACCTCAAATGGCTCTCCCTTCGCACCAGATCATTCATGTAGAATGCTCCCATGACAAAGGATCAGGCACATTCCTCAAGCCTCCAATCCACAACAGCACAGGTGTGCACATTAATGCCATCACTTCCATGTCCTGCTAAGCACCAAGAGGAATCTGGCTAGCTGCTGTTGGAAACTAAATGCCACACTAGATGGACTGTGGTCTGATCCAGCAAGGCAATCCTTCTGCTTTTATTAAACCAGCAACTTGTTTGGCCTCAAGTCATGGTCTCCATTTATACATTCTAACTACAAAACCCCCAATTCTTTCCCCAAATGCACACCGGGTATGTTTATGCAAAATAAGTGTGCATAAGGGCCTTGATCTGCATTGTCTGAATAGATCATTTAATATCTGGATATTTGTGGGAACAGAACATGTACAGCCCTCTCCCAATGAACATCCTGGGAAACGTGCAAAGTCTCCAATGAATATCCAATGAGCACCCTGGGAAACGTGCAAAGTCTCCAATGAATATCCAATGAGCACCCTGGGAAACATGCAAAGTCTCCAATGAACACCCTGGGAAACGTGCAAAGTCTCCAATGAACACCCTAGGAAACGTGCAACGTCTTTCTTTGGTGGCAGAAAGAAGAGGTAGTCAACAGTTACCTTCTGAAAGATGGTCAGCGCTTTTGCAAAGTTACTGCTCCCATGAATAGAAGAACAGTTCCTGAATTAACTACTGGTTCGTCACAGAGATGGCTTTTACACTAGGCTTAGAGAGCAGCTGCCTCATGCAGCGTATCTCAGACACTATTAAGGGATGGGAGACAGAAGGATCCAACCCATGATCACGTAGTGCTCTTTCACAACAGCTCCTGTTTGTTTCAATGAGGCTTGTGCTGGGCAGCCTCCTTGGAGATTGTGCCAATTAGTGTCTGCAAGCAAACCATTTGGGTGTTTTTCTTTAGACACAAAAATGTCCTGAGCTGGCACCAGTTTGTGGAAATTGGACTTTTTATTCTTGTTAAAGGTTTGCTCAATGCATTTTGTAAAACCCCCTAAGTTGGATTACACAGAAAGGTGTTTAAAATGGTGCTATTTTTAGTTGCAAAAGGTATTATTTTAAATTTGCATTAAATTACATAGATTAGCATGCACTAAATTACATGAATTAGTCGTGTCCCATCTTCTAACCTGGGACTGTTGGCAAGCTCAGGAAAAATAGTGTTGCTACACCACTGTGGTTTTTGAAGCTTTTCCCACAACCTGCAATCGTGAGCTATTTTTTCTTCCACAGCTCATGCATTTTAATTCTTTCCCTTCTTCCTAGGTACTTTCACATGAAAAGAAAAGAGAAAAAACATCTCTCTCCTCCAGACTAATTATCCAGACACAAATTGCAACCCAGCCAAATAGTGCAATAATTGCACCATCTGACCCCTGGAGGATTTCACCAGCTTGATAGTCCTTCCCCCAACCACCTGTGCCACCCCTTACTTACTCTACTGTACATTTACTCTAACTGGAAGACAGAAGAGTATATAATTCACCTAATTCAATAGGCAAAGGGTCATCATTTTTCACCATCTCTCGTAATACCAGAACCCTGGGGTCATCCCATGAAACTGATTGGTGGGAGATTTGGGACAGATAAAAAAATACTTCTTCACACAGTGCATGGTTAAACTATGGAATTTGCTAGTACAATACGTAGTGATGGCCACCAATTTGGATGGCTTTAAAAGGGGGTTAGATAAATTCCTGGAGAAGGCTATCAATGGCTACTAGTCCTGATGGCTATGTGCTACCTCCAGCATCAGAAGCAGAATGCCTATGTACACCAGTTTATTTATTTATTTATTTATTTATTTATTTCTATACCGCCCAATAGCCGAAGCTCTCTGGGCGGTTCACAAAAACTAAAACCAAACAACACACAATAAAACAATTTAAAATATATAGAACATTAAAACCACAATATAACAATACAACCACAATAAAACCTAGCAGCAGTACAGGAGTTTAAAATACAGATTTAAAACAGCAAAGATAAAAATTTAGAAAGCTAAAATGCCTGGGAAAATAAAAAGGTCTTCACCTGGCGCCGAAAGGAGTACAATGTAGGCGCCAGGCGAACCTCACTAGGGAGCTCATTCCAGAGCCGGGGTGCCACAACAGAAAAAGCCCTCCTCCTAGTAGCCACCCGCCTCACTTCCTTTGGCAGGGGCTCACGGAGAAGGGCTGCTGCTGATGATCTTAAGGTCCGGGCAGGCACATATGGGAGGAGGTGATCCTTCAGGTAACCTGGCCCCAAGCCGTTAAGGGCTTTGAATGTTAACACCAGCACTTTGAATCGGGCCCGGAAATGGACCACCAGTTGCTGGGGAACATGGGCGGGAGGGCGCTGTTGCACTCGTGTCCTGCTTGTGGGTTTCCTGTGGGCAGCTGGGCTGGTTGACCACTGCGTGAACACAATGGATTAGATGGACCCTTGGTCTGATCCAGCAGGGCTCTTATGTTCTTATGTTCTCAGTGTCCTTTTTGGGGACATATACAACTGCACATGTGAATAGTTCTGCTTGGGAGTTTTCTCCTGTCAAGCCTATCAAATCTTGTTGAAATCGTCGGGTGAGAGGGTCAGAACCCATCTTCCCAAAAAATGAATGCTAGAATAGGACTCTCCTGGCAGCAAAAGCTACTCTGCATGCAAAAGGAACACAGGAAGTTGCCTTATTCCAGGTCAGGCTATTTCTCCATCTAGTCCAGCAGAGAAGGGTCTTTCCTATGGTGTGCTGACTGAATATGCCAGGAATTGAACCTGAGACCTTCTGCACACAAAGCACGAATTTACCACTAGTAGCCACAGGAAGGGCAATGGGAATATTCGCATGAATGAGGTAAGTGTGGGCCCACCATTTTACAGAGAGGGAAGGCACACAGAGAACTATTCCTGCCACTGCTACAAGCCTGCTCCGCCCTAGGATTTCCGGGTAGAGAGGGGAACAGCTCACAGCTGGGCCAACAAAAATCACTGGTTCCAACAGCCTTCTGGCCCTGTGGATCCATTTGGCAGATAGATACACTGCAGCAGGAAACCGACCACTGTAAGTCATCATGGATCCTCATGCTTATAGACAATATAGCATAGTTTTCAACCCTTTGAAATCTCATTATTTTGCCATCACATTTCCAATTGTGCGTATGTAGCAACTAGATTTTTTGAAAAATAAAACACGTATAATGTTGAAAGGTCTGGATAAAAATTGTAGTTAGCCTAAGTTTTCCTACCAAGTAGAACGAAATGGGGAACGTAGAGGTGGAAGACTAGAGTACACACATGAGTGAAGAAGAAACAGGATGCATAAAAGTACATCTGGCATGAAGAAAGTGTGGAACTCTTCCCTAATAATACAGAGTGTGCAACTATATAACGGCTTATGGTCATGGGTCATGAAATTAACAAGCAAAAGACTTAAAAACAAGAAGGGTACTATTCCCCTCCCCAGCACAATTAACCAACTAACTTCCCAGTTGAAGATCAACATGACAACGGAGATCAAGAGTCATGAGGCCAAATTAAATGAGCTAATGTCTATTCATGGTTGTTAACAAAGATGGTTGGGGGAATGAAACCATTTGTCCAACATCTGGACTACATATTGCTGGAAGATGGAAGTAACTGAAGGAGTGGGAGTCCCAATTTCATCTCCCTGGTGAGGCAGAATATTGCTAAACTTACATTTTTGAAAATCCTAGGGGTGTTAGAGAATTCCGCCACGGATCTCAGTGAGGCTGAATGCCAGTGCATTCAGCCCCCTGAACTCCGTGGCGGAACGGCCTGCCACCCCCCCGCGGATCCCCCCCAGGACGAGACTTACCTGAGGCAGATGTTTCGGACGGCGGCGGCTCCGGTGGCGGCGGCTGGTCTTCCGACCGGCCGCCGCCGCCATTTGCAGTCTCCCCCCCCCCCCATTCGTGATAGGCTACATAAAGACTTACATAGCCTATCACGTCTGGGTTAAAAAAAAAAACCCGTATGCAAATGGCGGCGGCTATGGCCGCTGCCATTTGCGTTCCCTATTTTTGGTTGTCTTAGTCTAGGTAAATATTTACGTAGATTAAGACGGCAAAACTAAGGGGGAACGCAAATAGTGTAGCGGACGCTATTTGCGTTCCCCCTTATTTTCGCCGTCTTAGTCTATGTAAATATTTACATAGACTAAGACAACCAAAAATAGGGAACACAAATGGCGGCGGCCGTAGCCGCCGCCATTTGCATACGCGTGTTTTTTTTTTAAACCCAGACGTGATAGGCTACATAAGTCTTTACGTAGCCTATCATGGCTGAATTCAGGGACGCAAACGGCGGCGGCTCCAGCCACTGCCATTTGCGTCCCTGCTAGCCAGCGGCCGGATGTCCGGCTGCTGGTGAAGCCGGCCGGTGGCTTCGCGGAATCCCTGCGGAGCGGAGCCGGCCGGCCAGGATTCCGGAGGCAGGGACAGAGCACCTCCCCCCCCCAGCAGAACCCAGCGGAGCCAGGTAAGGGGGGCTTCGTACATCCCTAGAAAATCCAAAGGATTTTGCGGCAAACACAGCAATCGCCTGTGCTCTCTATGGACTGACCCAAAGCAGCTGGCAACCCAGAATCAGGATCAATCCCCACATTACTCTTTACCAACATGAGTCTGATTGGAGTAAGGATGGAGAGGGAGGCTCATAGCTCAGTGGTGGTGCACACACAAATAAAGATCCCAGAGTCCATCCCCAGGATTTCTAGTTTAAAGGTTCTTAGCTAGTGGACCTGGCAAACATCCCTGCCCAACATCCTGAAGAGTTGCGGCTAGTCAGAAGATACTGGCTAGCAGGATGGACCAATGGTATGACGCAGAATAAGTCAGCTTCGTATGAATAACATGACATCTTCCCGGTGAATTAGGCCACTCAAGTTACATTTCCATACATCCACCACCACATATCTTAAGACGTGTGTTGACAGAAAGCAACACAAGTGTTCATCCTTAGCCGAAGCTGAGAACGTGCGTGCCAGTGGAGGGCAGCAGGCAGAGCACTGGCTTTGGACATGGTATCCGTGGATTGAAAGCCACAACGCGCCGTGTGGCCTTAAGCAGTTCATTTTCACTTGACCTCAGTTCTCCATCTGTAAAGTGGGAACTGCAGCAACCAGTTTCACAGAGCGGATGCAGAAATTAACATGATAAAAATCTGTGAAATGCTTACATGTTAAGTGTTCCTTCCAAAGGGTTAGCAGCAGCAATTTTGGAATCTGCCAAAAAATGGTTCTAAACATATACTTTTAAAGTATGCTATTTCAGCTGTTAATTAGCAATCATCTTGCCTGATAATTAGAGGTATAATTTGCTGCATATGGCATCTTTTTTCCTTTAAGAGAAAACACAGGAGCTTCAATATGTTGGCTTGTCAAGGGTCCCACTCTTTAATGAGATCACATTCTCACAAAAACAGCGATTCCAAACCCTTAATTCCTCCTCTGTCTCCAACACTACTACTCTAGTAATGCTACTCAGCTAGTACTTCTAAGACTTCAGCTCTGTGCCAATACACTTGACTTTAAAAAGAACACGACCAGTTTGAAACAACATTCCTAATTGCTTTTGCTTATGAAGATTATTTGACAGGATTGCTCACTCAAAGTGCTTGCATAACATACAGCACACAGAATCAATAAAGTCTGCATTTCAAGATCTAGCCCCCTGATCCTGAACGCCTATGCCGGCATATCTTCCAGCAACACCACAGCGACACTGCTGTCAGTACTCACCCTTCTGAACCATACAAATAGAGGCAGCTGATGACCACTGCTCCATGTAGCCCAGTATTGTCTATTCTGACTGGCAGCAGCTCTCCAGACTGGCTACCAGAAATCCTTTCACCTAGAGATGTTGGCAGTGGAACATGGGACTCCCGGCATGCAAAGCAGGTGCTCTGTCATTGGGCAATACACCCTTTCCCTATCATATTGGCACAGCAAGCCTTCGGGTTAGGCCACGAGGACCAATTCCACCAAGAATTACATTTTCTCACCCAAGCTCCACTGAATGTGCAAAGAGAAAGGGCAGGCAAGCGTAGGGAGAGTGGCTGCCCTGGGGTCAATGGCACCCCTACCATGAGGCAAGGTGGCTGCCTCAGTCAAGGGGTTTGCAATGCCATGGAAGACAGCAGAAAGGGGCATGCTCTGCAGGGCTATTCTCCTGCACAAACGTCACTGATGCGAGTAGGAGTATGGTGGTGCTGTTGGGATGTTCCTGTTCATTTTGGTGGAATATAAGCACATCCTAGCAGATGGCATCCTAGCAGATCGCACCCCTCTGGCTTTCTGCCTCAGGCACTGGAATGGCTTGGGCTGGCCCTGTCCTAGTGTATGCTCCAAAAGCCCTTGAACATTACAGCAGACAGCTAAAATCATGGAGAAAAAAGCAGAGTCTAGGGTTTCAGAACTGCAGCTCTGACTGAGCACTCAAGAAGTAAAATAATTGGAGGGGGGGGGGACGCTAACAGCCAAAACTCCATTACCATAGAACTTGGATATTTTATGGCTTATACCCACTTACTGCTGATATATGTAGCCATTCTGACATGCTGGGGGCAAAAGGTGAACTGTTTTCTTTTTCTTGTGAATGCTCCAACATGCTGCACTTGTGGCTTGCCCTCTCGGTCCAACCCACATTTCAAAGATTTCCCAGAGACATATTTTCAGAATGCACCTCACCGTTCACACCATACAAACTGGAAGCTCCCGCAACCAAAGACCACCCCTGCTCAGTTCTGAATCTGGACTGACTCACAC
The DNA here is from genome assembly GCF_057233095.1 of Heloderma suspectum. NCBI lineage: Eukaryota > Metazoa > Chordata > Lepidosauria > Squamata > Helodermatidae > Heloderma > Heloderma suspectum. The sequence goes on from NC_139458.1 coordinate 436,430,872, forward strand.
AGCACTAAATTGGCTTGGAGAGCTTGGCCAATACAACATTTGAAACTGCTAACCAGGCAGGAAGGCCATCCTCCAATTGCTCCATCTTACGGCATGCTATTCTTTCAGCATTTGAAGCAGGTTGCCATTTTTCCTGTTTCTCTTATTACATGATGAAATTTCTTCTGACCACAAGTTGGAGGAGTCAGGAGTTTGCTTTGCCATGCAGTCAGCTACAAGATGCCCTCAGTGCCAAGTGGGCACCATGGGTACCAGCCTCAATTTGCAGAGTGCAAAACTTTTGATGTGGAGAAGGGTCAAGTTTAAACTCTGAGTTTGCTCACCGGGTGGCCTTGAGCAAGTCGCTCATACTAACTGTGAAGAGGGGGAAGGGGGAGCGAAGAGTCCCAAGAGCTAGAATGATGGTGTTTCGTAAAGGTCTTGCATAGACCTGAGAAAAAAATACTTGAATTCCTTAGCAACAGCATCACATTCAGTGCCTCGGCAACCAAGCAACTGGGATATGACCAACCCTCTCCTTACTGCCCACATGGCTGCTGTGAGGATAAATGAGGTAGACATTCCTGCTGCTCAGCCCCATTCCCTCGCTCAGAGGTCTTCGGTAGACAATCCTGGAAGGCAGTGGCTTAGGGAGAGTACCAAACGATGACAACCCAGGAAGAACGAGAGCAAAGGTGTCCCTAGTTTCATGAAGAAATCACCATGTTTCTGTTCCTGGTACTAGCCCTTAATGCAGCCATCTCCAAACTGGTGCCCTGTGGGATACGGATGATGGGAGTTGTAGTCCAACACATCTGGAAGGTGCCAGGTTGGGGAAGGCTGCCTTCATGCAACTTTATTTATTTTATTTTAGCCAAGAGTTTCTTACCCTCATCCTTTGAGTATTGTTATCCTCTTCGGGCTAAAGAAGCCACTGTAAAGAAAAAATAGGGAATGGACCAGAACACGCAATGCAGTTCTGCTGAAGCTAAATAGGTTCGGCACCACAAGTTGCCTGGATGTGAGACCATGTGGGAAACATACAGCAGTCACTCTGAGAGCTCCTTGGAGCAAGAGTGGCATATAAGTCAGAAATAATGGAGTACTGTATCATCAGAAAAGTGCTACAGAAGTAATTTAATCATCATCATAATCTTTCCAATAGAAAAATTAGAGTTGTTGCCTTTATGCAAACACTCCAATTCAAGAGGGAACGCAGGATGCCATTTCCTAACATTTTAATGGTGTTTGAGTAGCGAGCAATTTGAACAGCACTTTAAAAACACTAGAGAGTGGACAAAATGTCAGTGCCAACTGATTGTAACAACAAATGGTTGAGAGAAACTTAAACTGTGGCACACACATGTTACACCTAACAATATTTTTTCCCACACAATCTGAAGTCCAGTCCCAAAAACCTGGTTACCTAACTAACAGCATCTTGCTTCCAAGCACTGCCAATAAGAACTGTGCAAAATGTCTAATATGCCGACCACCACCACAAACACACATTCCGCCTAAGCATCTGGACCAAGTTATCAGTATTGTGGAAGCAGGAGGAATCTGCAAGTCTAATTACACCTTGGGATTACTAGCATGGCATGCTCTAATAAATACTCCCCACAGCATCTGCTGATCTAATAACTGGCACTAGAAAATAGTGCATGCTTATCTATGTGGTTATTCGCTCTCACCCATTAAGAGCCTGGTGAAGCAACGGGCTGTGTCAGGCACAGTGGGAGGAGAAGGGATGAGGAAAGATTAAGAAAGGAAATGGAGAATGTACCCGTCCTACCAGCAAGCATTTCTCAAAGCACCGATCCACCCATTCCCTTTCATTGCTATGAATAACTGAGGTCACATTTAACTCACTTCCCTTCTGGTTCACACTGTTTGCATCTTATGGTTGGTTGTTGTGGGCTCCTTCTCTTGCTCCTATATCTGAAGTGTATCCCATATGACTGGCTGCTCTTTGGAGTACCTGGCCTGTCCTTCCAGATGACAGGGCATCAGTTTTATAAAGCTTCAGCTATTGCTGCCTCCTTACTTTTTAAAGCTTTGGAAAGAACATTCTTTCATACGACAATGGATGAGCCCAGAATTTCCTTCAGCTGTGCTTCACGACTACTGCACCCAGCTCTCTTGACATTGCCTATTCAGTCTAGCCACTGAAGAAATATTTATGAGTATTTCCCTCTGAACTGCCTGTGCAGAAACATATATTTTAATTTTTTTTAAAGAAATTTAGGGATTTGCAAGAGCTACTGAAAAGGAAATTTGCCACGAGTTCGCACACACTTCTTTTTACTGAGTTTCCCTTTCAGCCCCTCAAGTTGCTTTTTTAGACTTCAGGGAGCTTAAATGACTGTTTGTTAGTCCTGTGGGATAACTACTGAGACAGAAAACTCCCAGAACAAATGGTGCATGTGTGTGTGAGGGGGAGGATGTGCACATACGACACAGGACTGCAGTCTATGCTATTGTGTTTTTAATCTTCTCTCTGTAACCACCGGAGTTGGGAGACTGCCACTGCCACTGGCCATTGCTGGGGAACTAACTCTGGGATGAGCCTTCCCCTCCCCTATCACAGACACAGAACAGGTAACAACTGCTGCATAAAAGACATTTGGGTTCCCTTAACACCTGTCAAGCCCTCAGTCTAAAGCAAGGATGGTAAACCTTAGGCCCATGGCACAAATCTAGCCCACCTGAGGACCAAATCCAGCCCTCCAGGGTTCCCCAGATGGCTATGCCCCCCATTCTAAAAAGGAAGAAATGCCTTTCCCAAAGTTTAGTTAGCGGCACTAAGAAGAACATTAAGCTAAAATAAGCTTGTATTTTTGGCCTCACCCATTACTGTACTGCATTCCCCAGTAGTTTCTCCCAAACTGAATCCAGCTCTTACGATGAAAGAAGTTCAATTCCCCTGGTCTAGGGGCTAGAGATCTGAAGGCCCAGGAAAAAAAAACAGAAAATATTGGGGGGAGGGGACTGTTTTTTCCCAAGGGCTGTTTTTTCCTGAAAAAAATAAAAAAATGGACAGCTTTGGATTATGAAATATTTTCTTTTATAATGACAAATAAAATATTTAAGACAAGGTCTCTAGATACTGCTATCTAGCTTTTACTCCTCCCAAATTATTTCTATAAACTAGGTAATAAAACTTTTATAGAAAGACTAGAGACATAAAATGCCTAGAAATAATGAAGCCATGGGGGGAAATGTTTTTTTTTAATCCTCTCTGCAAGATTCCCAGCATAATTATTTCTTCCATTCCTTATTAAAATTATTGATCTAATGTATCTTTTACTGACAGACATTTCGGCAGTTTCCCAAAATGTGAGTAGACCAGCATTCCCAACCATATTATAGTATGGAAGAAAATGTGCATTCTTGACAGTTTGGGTTTTGTTCTACAGAGTCCTTTGTTTCTGGGCTAGTTCTGGTTAGATGCTGGAGCAGTCAATTAATGTAGTTCTAATCTAAAACCCACACATGTGAAAGAAACACTATAGGTTATCCCACTACTACCACCAGATGCAAGGGAACAACAGGTGGGTTATCCCACCTATGTTTCTCTTCTAAAAATTAACTTTGAAACTTGGGTCTATAGAACTCACTGACACAGTTCTTAATAAAGTTCTCAACTGCTAGGGAATGCTGCCTCAGCTATAAAACCTTTGACTTCAGCAGTCCTTCTCTGGGAGCCCCCGTCAAAGGAAGTGAGGCAGCTAGGTAGGGATGGCGGAGAATTTCTCCACGAATCTTCGGGAGGCTGAATGCCAACACTTTCGGCCCCCCGAAATTGGTGGGAAAATTCTCCGCCGGCCCCCCGCCCCCCCCGGGATGGGACTTACCGTGGCCGAATGTCCCTCTCGGCGGCGGGTCCCAGCAGCGGTTCGGCAGCGGTTCGTCGGGGGCGGCGGCCGGTCTCCCGACCGGCTGCCGCCACCGCCATTGCAAAAAAAAAAAGTAAATTAAAAAAACAACACACACCCGTGATAGGCTACGTAACGATTTACGTAGCCTATCATGGCTAGATTTCCAAAGTCAGCCGTGATAGGCTACGTAAATCGTCACGTAGCCTATCACGGGTGTGTGTGTGTGTTTTGTTTTGTTTTTACTTTTTTTTCGCGGCCGGGTAGACAGGGCGCTCCTACCTGGCCTGAATTTCGCCTGCGAGGGATGGGGTGCCTCCCCCCCGGCCTTAATTTCGGCCGGGCAAGGCGGGGCGCCTCCCCCCCCTCGCCTGAACTTCGGGGGGAGAACCGAAGCGCCTCCCCCCCACCGCGAAGCAAGCTTCGAGAACAGGTAAGGGACTTTCGTCCATCCCTACAGGTAGGTGGCTACTAAGAGGAGGGCATTTTTCACTGTGGACTGAGCTTCCCAGAGAGGCTCACAGCACCCACGCTTTGCTCTTTTTAACACCAGGTGAAGACCTTATTTTTCCAGGCATTTTAGTCTTTCTGTTTCAGTTGTTTTAAACCTGTTACTGTATTTTAAATCTTTCCATTGCTGCTAGGTTCTATTTGGTTATTATTTTTATTTTATATTGTAGTTTTAAAACCCGTAAACTTTTAGATTGTGTTGTATCATGTTGCATTTCACCGTTTTAATTGTTGTGATCTGTCCAGTGAGCTTGGGCTGTATGGAAATGTAACTAACTAGCTAATTTGTTGTTGTTGTTGTTCAGTCGTTCAGTCGTGTCCGACTCTTCGTGACCCCATGGACCATAGCACGCCAGGCCTTCCTGTCCTCCGCTCTCTTCCGGAGTGTGCTCAAGTTCATATTCATTGAATCGGTGATGCTATCTAGCCATCTCATCCTCTGCCGTCCCCTTCTCCTTTTGCCTTCAGTCTTTCCCAGCATCAGGGTCTTTTCCAGAGAGTTTTCTCTTCGCATTAGGTGGCCAAAATATTTGAGCTTCAGCTTCAGTATCTGTCCTTCCAATGAGCACTCAGGGTTGATTTCCTTTAGGACTGACTGATTTGACCTCCTTGCAGTCCAGGGGACTCGTAAGAGTCTTCTCCAGCACCACAGTTCGAAAGCATCAATTCTTCAGCGCTCAGCCTTCCTTATAGTCCAGCTCTCACAGCCATACATTACTACTGGGAAAACCATAGCTTTGATTAGATGGACCTTTGTTGGCAAGGTGATGTCTCTGCTTCTTACTATGCTGTCTAGGTTTGCCATAGCTTTCCTCCCAAGCAGCAAGCGTCTTTTAATTTCATGGCTACAGTCACCGTCTGCGGTGATCTTGGAGCCCAAGAAAGTAAAATCTGTCACTGCTTCCATTTCTTCCCCTTCCATATGCCAGGAAGTGATGGGGCCAGATGCCATGATCTTCGTTTTTTTAATGTTGAGTTTCAAACCAGCTTTGGCACTCTCCTCTTTCACCCTCAACAAGAGGCTCTTGAGATCCTCTTCGCTTTCTGCCATTAGGGTGGTATCGTCTGCATATCGGAGGTTGTTGATAATTCTCCCGGCAATCTTAATTCCGACCTGTGATTCATCCAACCCGGCGTTTCTCATCATGTACTCTGCATATAAGCTAAATAAGCAGGGTGACAATATGCAGCCTTGTCATACTCCTTTCCCAATTTTGAACCAATCGGTTGTTCCATCTCTGGTTCTTACTGTTGCTTCTTGACCCTCGTACAGGTTTCTCAGGAGACAGGTAAGGTGGTTTGGTACTCCCATCACTTTAAGAATTTGCCAGAGTTTGTTGTGATCCACACAATCAAAGGCTTTAGCATAGTCAATGAAGCAGAAATAGATGTTTTTCTGGAATTCTCTGGCTTTCTCCATGATGCAGCGAATGTTGGCGATTTGATCTCTAGTTCCTCTGCCTCTTCGAAACCCAGCTTGTACTTCCGGTATTTCTCGGTTCGCATACTGCTGAAGCCTAGCTTGTAGGATTTTGAGCATCACCTTGCTGGCATGTGAAATGAGCGCAATTGTGCGGTAGTTTGAACACTCTTTGGCGTTGCCCTTCTTTGGAATTGGAATGTAAACTGACCTTTTCCAGTCTTGCGGCCACTGTTGAGTGTTCCAAATTTGTTGGAAACTGAGTGCAGCACTTTAACAGCATCATCTTTTAGGATTTTAAATAGCTCAGCTGGAATACTGTCATGAACTAGCTAATTGCTGACACTAGAAAAAGCCCTTTCTATCTAAAAGAAACTCAGTAGCCTGCTTCCTATGGCTTAAGCATGGGATTGACACCACCACTTCCTTTCACTTACCTTTCAAATAAACAAAAACTAAGGTGTTCCTTAAGGAAATTATTTCCAAAAAAGAAAAAATGTTACTCTTCAAATAATAGGTTGAGATTACTTAAAGATTCTTACATTAAATATATTTGCTTAACAGGTGAGAGTCTTTCCCAGCTAAATAAAATCTCAATAGCTTTTCCTTCTGATTTCCCTAAGCTCCACCCCACAACCAGGAACAGGTTTAGGAATGGCCCGAAACTTCCTTACAAACAGAAACAGATGCTGTACACCAGTCTTCCTCTGTCTCCAGTTCTTCCTGCTTCATCTTGCTTCTAGGATGATACAATTGTTTCAGGGACTATTTGATGAAATAGGAGCCTAACTTGCTTTGCACATAAAATTATGATGTTTGGTATACTAAATTTTAAAGTATAGTTTATTCAGACAGTAATTACAAATTTACTGAGTTTAGTTTTTAAGTTTTAAATTTAATGATAATTTTATGAGCAAACTAAGTTATGCATAATATCTTTCATGTTCCTAAAGCATCCTTCCTCAATCTGCTGCCCTCCTGATGTTTTGGAAGGGCACCAGGTTGGGGAAGGAAAAAAAAAATAAAGTCGTGCATTTTTTCAATTTCCCCCCAAATTTCTGTTTTTTTCTGAAGCTCCCCAGAAAATAACAAGTCTTTTTCCATGGCTTCAAAAATTTCCAGAAGTTTTGTATCTCTACTAGGGGCATGTTCCTCATTTTTATTCCCCCTCTGCAGATTTGAGAACTGACATGTAGGCTTTTCAGCAACATGTCCTCCGTTAGACAAGGTTTGAGCAGAAAATAGATTGGTTGGCTGTTAAAACATAAAAGCAAAGTGACATCCATTAGAGCAAACCTTTTCTGGCATTTTTAGCCCAAATACTTGTATTTACAAAACTGACAATCCCTGGGGAGATTGTTCAGCTGGACAAGATTCTAGGAGCGCAAGGTGTTGATGCTGCTGCTGCTGCCACCTTAATGGCAAAGTGGAAAGGAAGAATGCAAAGCCGACTTAAGTAGATGCAGTTCTTAAAGATTCAAAATGCAAAAGGCATCCAAATTATTGTCATTGAAGTTGGAAAAAGGGAAGCCGCTTTCATTATTAAATAGCACCTAGAAACAGATGCCTGCTGATTTCCTTTTTCTGCCTGCAAAGAAAATATTTTAACGGTAATGCTTGTTTGCTACTGAAACACTAGTGAGTTAAAACGTAAAAATGGATAGTCTGTCTTCAAAGTTAGGATAGTTAACATTTGCAAAAACATAAAGTATCACACATACTTCTCAGTTACACTCCTAAAGTTCTACATTTGGCCTGCACAACTTATGACCAGGGATGGGCGAATCTATCAAGCTCAAATTCACTCAGGTTCTCATTTTTCCATGACTAAGTTTGTGCTGTCCTCTTTTTACATCAGATTGTAAAATTATTTTTGTTCGTCTGCATGCAAACATGTACATTTTTTAAAAAATTCAAAACGTGTGCATTTTTGTTTGCATTTTTACAAGCATTTTTCCACTGAATAAAGCATTTGTGTGCATTTTTCCAAATATATGCATTTTATATGCACGGTTTCAAACGTACAATTTTTGTGTGTATGTGTTTTCAAATGTACAGATTTTTGTACATTTTGTTTGTTTTTTGCAAAATGCATTACAAAAAGTATGGATTTCAACATATAACTGCATTTCGGATCAGGTTCAAGAAGTACAAATTTGATAAATTCACAACGAAATGAGAACCAAATGAATCTCTCACCCAACCCTGTTTCTGGCCCACCTCGCCAAACACAGCCTACCGGCCTGCCTGCCACGTATTTGTAACCTGTCAACTGCCTAACATCCTTCATCTTTCTAAATTCCCAAGGGAAAGTTAAAACAGGCCACAATCAAAGCCTCCATGGACTACTACACATAGCTAATAGGGTGCATTCAGCTTGGTAGGTCACAAATTGCAAAGGTCTACATGGGGACATGGAGCTAGGCAAGAATGAGATGCCAGAAGGAAAGACTGAACAAATAAAATGACGGCAATGTTCATATGAACAGTTATTTAGCTCCAATATTTTGGACAAAGCATGCTTCATCTCCTGTTCTGTTCTTGGAGTAGGGATGTACGAATCCCACTCACCCATCCATTCGGAGGCATCAGCAGTTGGGGAAAGGCGCTCCGTCCCTCCCCCCAGAATCCTCTCCAGCCGACTCTGCGGAGCTGCTGGCCGCAGCCAGAATTTCGGCCACTGCCGGGCTGCTGCGGCCGCAAATGGCGGCCGCTACGCCATTTGCGTGGCTGCCTTTTGCCGCGATAGGCTACGTAAATACTTATGTAGCCTATTACAACAAAGACCAGGGGCGCAAATGGCGTAGCTGCCACCATTTGCATCCCCTGCTCTTTGCTGTGATAGGCTACATAAGTATTTCCTATCAGCCTGGCTGTTTCCTGCCTCCCAGCTGAGCAGAGCAAAGCAGAGCAAGCTGCTCCAGCTGGTCCAGGGACTACAGAAGCAAGCAAGCTCCCAGAGAGTGAGCAACCAGAGCGAGCAAACAAGGGGAGCAAACAGGAGTTGGCCAGGGGAGTTGCAGTGGAAGAAGAGACAAAAGAGACAGAGGCTAAGAGGTAAGTGGGCTGCAGGAAGCCCAGGGGGCTGCCCTTTATCCTTCTGAGTGGCTGTGAGCTCACCAGGTAGGGATGTACGAAAGCGACTTACCTTGTCCCGCAGCTTGCTTCGCGGTGGGGGGGAGGCGCTTCGCTTCTCCCCCCGAAGTTCATGCGAGGGGGGGAGGCGCCCCGCCTCGCCCGGCCGAAATTCAGGCCGGGGAGGAGGCGCCCCGCCTCGCCCGGCCAAAATTGAGGCAGGGGAGAAGCGCCCCGTCTCCCCGGCCGCGAAAGAAAAAGTGGAAAAAAACAAACAAGCCCCGTGATAGGCTACGTGACGATTTACGTAGCCTATCACGGCTAGATTTCCAAAGTCAGCCGTGATAGGCTACGTGACGATTTATGTAGCCTATCACGGCTAACTTTGGAAATCTAGCCGTGATAGGCTACGTAAATCGTCACATAGCCTATCACGGGTGTGTTTTTTTTGTTTTTTGTTTTACTTTTTTATTTTGTAATGGCGGCAGCAGCAGCAGCCGGTCAGGAGACTGGCCGCCGCCCCCGCCCCCAACGAAACACCGCCAAACCGCCGCCAGGACCTGCCGCCGAGAGGGACATTAGCAGAAGCTAAGTCCCATCCCGGGGGGGGGGCGGCGGAGAATTTCCCCAACACTTTCGGGGGACCGAATGCCTCGGCGCTCGGCCTCCCGAAGATTCGTGGAGAAATTCTCCGCCATCCCTATCACCAGGTGCTTTTGAGAGCTCCAACTGAATTGGGTGTGTGTGGCCTGAGTACTCCCAGCAGTTGAGTGGGCAGGAAGCTTCAGTCTGTTTCCCATCTCCCAGCTGAGCAGAGCAGAGCAGAGCAAGCTGCTCCAGCTGGTCCAGGGACTACAGAAGCAAGCAAGCTCCCAGAGAGCGAGCGAACAGGGGGAGCAAACAGGGGGAGCAAACAGGAGTTGGCCAGGGGAGGTCAAGGGGGAGGCCCCTAACATTTTTTTCCATTTTTTTATTTTCTTTTCTTTTTTTAACTAACTTTTTTCATTTATTTGTCTTGTAACACACACTTCCACACCAGTGGGACTCTGCTTTTAACCTCTACTGAGTAGAGGAGCAGGCACAGGCTAGTCTAGAACAATCACAAAGCTAGACATAAAAAGGGAAAAGAGGCTATGGAAGGACAAGACTCTCCAGTGGTGGTGACCTGCAAGGTGTGTGCAATGTTTGTTTTCTTGCCTGAGAACAACATGGCCGGCACCTGCAACAAGTGCAAGTTGATCACGCTGCTGGAAGAAAAACTAAATGGACTGGAGCAGCGACTGTCGACCCTCCAGGGAATAAGAGACCACAAAGCGTTCTTGGACAGAATGGTGGAACTACAGCAGCAAAGGGAAAACCAGAAGCTTGAAGAGCAACAGCAAGAGGAGGCAGAAGTGGGAAATGCTGAGGTGAAGAAAAATGGAGTAGAGGATACTCCGTGGAAAAGAGTGACAGTTAGGAGAAGAAGAACTAGAAGCCACTCTGCACCAGTGGAAGCAGTGGAGCTGTGGAACCGATTCCAGGTACTTGCAGATGAGACTGGAGAACAGCCTGCAGAGGAAGAATCACAGGGGAACCTACATGAGAGTGAGCAAGAGGCTGAAGGTCAGTCAAACAGAGGCGATGAAAGCCAGGCCTGCAACAACAAGAAGAGAAGAGTGGTAGTAGTGGGACACTCCTTGCTGCGTGGGATCGAGACCCAAGTATGTTGCAAAGACCCGTGGACTCGCCAGGTATGTTGTCTCCCAGGAGGACAGATTAGAGACGTGACTGAAAAGTTGCCTGCACTCATTAAGCCCACTGACAGGTATCCCTTTCTTTTCATCCATGTGGGAACTAATGATACCGCCAAGCGGAGCTACGAAGAAATCATGTCAGACTTTGAAGCTTTGGGAAGGAAACTCAAGAACTTTGGGGCCCAGATAGTTTTCTCATCCATCCTTCCAGTAGTTAGAAGAGGGATAGAAAGGGAACGAAAAATACTCCAGGTGAATGACTGGCTATGAAGGTGGTACCGATGAGAGAGATTTGGATTCTGGGACCACAGGCTACACTTCCTGGAAGATGGGCTGTTGACAAGGGATGGGTTGCACCTCACAACGGATGGGAAGAATGTGTTTGGCCACAGCATGAAGAACTTCATCAGGAGGGCTTTAAACTGAATCCTACGGGGAAGGGAGATGTAAAGTTGGGGGTAACAATGGACGTAGGCGCATGCACTGCAACGGAGAGAACAGCTCTGATAGCGCCCAATAATAGTCTTCAGAAACATGTAGGAAGAAAGCCAGACTATGAAGTACATGGTCTTCAATGTCTATATGCTAATGCCCAGAGTATGGGAAACAAACGGAACGAACTTCAACTCTTAATACAGGAGGGAAATTATGACCTGATAGGTATAGCTGAGACTTGATGGGATGACTCTCATGACTGGAATGCAGCAATTGAAGGATATAACTTGTTCAAAAAGAACAGGAGGAACAGAAAGGGAGGTGGGGTTGCACTCTATGTGAAAAATACATATCTCTTCATAGAAATACAGGAGGATGAGCTTGGTAGCCCCATCGAGAGCATCTGGATCAAAATAAATGGAGCAAAGAATAAAAGGAGCATGCTGGTTGGAGTCTACTACTGGCCACCCAATCAAGGAGAAAACGAGGATGAAACTTTTGAAAAGCAAATAGCCAATGTTTTAAGGAAGCATGATGTAGTAGTAATGGGGGACTTCAATTTCCCCGATATTTGTTGGGAGACAAATTCTGCAAAACATGGCCCCTCCAGGAAATTCCTGACTTGTGTGGCGGATAACTTCCTCCTACAGAAAGTAGAGGAAGGAACTAGAGGATTGGCTATCCTTGACTTGATCCTAACCAACAGAGATGACTTAGTGGATCAAGTAGCAGTTACAGGAACTCTGGGGGAAAGGGACCATATTATACTGGAGTTCTTGGTTCTAAAGGAAGCAAAAGCCGAGTGTAGCCAAACGCGTATCCCGGATTTTAGGAAAGTCAATTTTAATAAACTCAGAACAATGATAAGTAAGGTCCCATGGCAAGTGACTCTAACAAGAAAAGGAGTCCAAGATGGGTGGGAGTTTTTAAAAAACGAAATTCTAAAGGCACAACTACAAACAATTCCAACAAGAAGAAAAGGTGGAAGGCAACAGAAGAAGCCAATGTGGCTTCACAAAAAGCTTAGAGATGACCTGAAAACAAAAAAAGGACACATACAGGAAGTGGAAGGAAGGCCAAGCTACAAAGGAAGAGTACAAGCAGGTAGCACAAAATTGCAGGGGTGGCGTCAGGAAGACTAAAGCTGAGGTTAGCAAGGGATGCTAAAAGCAACAAAAAGGCTTTCTTCAGATACACGCATAGTAAGAGACAGAGGAAAGAAATGGTGGTTCAGCTATTAAATAGGGAAGGGAAAATGATAACAGATGACAAAGAAAAGGCAGAGGTGCTCGATTCCTACTTTGGCTCAGTCTTCTCCCAAAAGAGGATCTATGACCACCCTGGCAAAGGCGAAGTGGGCAGGATTGCAGCTTGAGATCAATGAACTGCACTCTAGAGTAATAAAGGAACTGGCAGAAGAACTCTCAGAACCGCTGTCTATTCTCTTTGCGAAATCACGGAGAAGGGGGGAAGTGCCAGATGACTGCAGGAGGGCTAATGTGGTCCCTATCTTCAAAAAAGGGTAAAAAAGAGGAACTTGGGGACTACAGATCAGTCAGTCTGACATCAATCCCTGGGAAAATTCTGGAGCAGATTAGAAAGAAATCCATCTGGAAGCACTTTGAAAACAATGCAGTGATTACTTGAAGCCAACATGGATTTCTCAAGAACAAATCCTGCCAGATGACTCTGATCTCATTTTTTGATCAAGGAACCTCCCTTGTGGACTGTGGGAGTGCTGTAGACATCATATACCTCAACTTCAGCAAAGCTTTCGACAAAGTGCCCATGATATCCTGATGAGCAAACTAACTCAAAGTGGGCTAGATGAAACAACAATCTGGTGGATCCACAGTTGGCTACAGAATCGGACTCAAAGGGTGCTTATCAATGGGATCTTCTCCAACTGGGGAGAAGTAATGAGCAGGGTACCGCAGGGCTCAGTCCTGGGCCCAGTGCTCTTCAACATTTTTATTAATGACTTGGAGGAGGAGGTGCAGGGAATGCTGATCAAATTTGCAGATGACACAAAATTGGGCGGGATAGCTAATACTTTGGAAGACAAACAAAATTCAAAGTGATCTTGATATGCTGGAGTGCTGGGCAGAAAACAACAGAATGACATTTAATAGGGATAAATGCCAAGTTCTGCACCTCGGAAAAAGAAACCAAATGCACAGTTCCAAGATGGGGGATACGTGGCTCAACAACACTACAAGCGAGAAAGATCTTGGAATTGTTGTTGATCACAAGCTGAATATGAGCCAACAATGGGATGTGGCTGCAAAAAAGGCCAATGCTCTTTTGGGCTGCATTAATAGAGCATAGCTTCCAAATCCCGGGAAGTACTGGTTCCCTTCTACTCAGCACTGGTTAGGCCTCATCTGGAGTACTGTGTCCAATTTTGGGCACCACACTTTAAGAAGGATGCAGACAAGCTGGAGAGGGTTCAGAGGAGGGCAACAAAGATGATCAGAGGACTGGAAACAAAGCCCTATGAAGAGAGACTGAAAGAACTGAGCATGTTTAGCCTTGAGAAGAGAAGACTGAGGGGAGATATGACAGCGCTCTTCAAGTACTTGAAAGGTTGTCACAGAGAGGAAGGACAGGATCTCTTCTCCATCATCTCAGAATGCAGGACATGGAATAATGGGCTCAAGTGACAGGAAGCTAGCTTCCGGCTGAACATCAGGAGGACAGCCATCTGTCAGGGATGGTCTGACTTGGATCCCTGCATTGAGCAGGGGGTTGGACTCGATGGCCTCGTAGGCCCCTTCCAACCCTAGTATTCTATGATTCTATGAGGTGAAGAACCAGTCAGTCAGAAGACCCAAAGGCTAAGCTTTGATTTCAGTGTGCTAGTTTCCGAGCTTAGATGCTCCTGGGTATAAAATAATCGTAGAACACACTTTTAATTCTTCTGTTATTGCAGTGGTTACCATTATACTGAAAGTCCCAACAGACTGGAGTAAGATCCTGCCTCAGTTTTTTGCATGTAGGAGTGAGCAAAGAATCATGAAACTGCAGCAGTTCCTCAAAGTATACCCCCTAAAAAGGTTACATAAAGTCAAACATTGGAACGCCCTGGGGTTTACACAATGCCACAAATAGGATGGTCACATGTGCTATGCTTTCCACACACAAAAGGCATATATAGCAAAAAGAAAATGGAAAAAAGTACAGCAGAAATAGCCAGTGAGAACAAAATATGAGACTTCTTCCCAAGAACATACAGCGTTTCAGAATGAGAGACAAAAGTAAACTAAATGCTCACACTGCTGGCCTCACCATCATCTACTACAAGACACTGGCTTCATAAGCATATGAGCATGAGAAAAATAGGAGCAAAGAGTCTGAGATGAGCTATGCAAATTTAGCAATACTATGCAGTACAATTCCTCCTGGACCAGACAATTGTAGCCTGCAGGTTGGAAAATAACATTTGTGAATGCTGCCCAATGAATGAGAAGGAAAGAAGTCCCTACACATTGACAACTAGCACACAGGGAAGAAAGAGGTTATAGCCATATCTGTAAGTTATATAAGCAGGGCCTGGGAGGCTATTCTTTAGCTACACCCAAGTGTGTCCCAGTTCACATGTTCCGAAGCTGACCTAAGGCTCAGATTATGTTCTGTTACTAGGACAACACACCACAGTAACTGATATTGGACTTGTGAGTTCATGCTTTATTGCCTGCCTTTGAAACTGAGAAGCAAAACATCGGTCAATAGACCAAAACCCAGAACGTGCAATGGGAAGCCAAAGTAACAGAAAGATAATATATTTTACTTTTCCCTTTACTGAAGGTGATGTAGAATCCATATTGTTCTTGGGAGGAATGGAAATATCCAGCTTACTGTACTTTGGCAGATCCATATCTATGCAAACAAGGCAGTTGGCTCAAGAGACATATTGTCTCAGTCTAGGGGTGTTGTTTTGGTTAAGAAATAAATATGATGGAACTGGTCAAGTATCGAGGGGAAGGGCCACAGCTATTATGGACAATGTATTTTTTATGGATCAGTTTGGCTGATTTATACAGCACATCCCCCCGCCCCCCAGTGTGCGTGTGTGTGCGTGTGTGTTTAGGTGTAGAATTTATTTTAGAACGAATCTCACAATGGTTAAACTAGCTCTTTGCATTCCCGTGTGTGTGTGTTTTGTGGGGCGGGGGGGGAGTCAGCCATTGAAAATACCCTTGCACTAGAAGAACATCCACCTAAATCAAAGAGGCCTTACTAATGTAGACCTGAGAAGCCTGAGACCTGTGTTTTTAGCACATCACTCAAGCAATGCCAATTGTGCAGTATTCTGCTTGTTTGAAAGTCTTAGTAATCCAACAGCATCAAGCAATATTTTAGACACTAAATTGGTAAATGACTACTGAACTATAGTGAAAACTTGGAATTTTAAGAGCAACGATCATACCCTAATCAAGGAAAACAGAAAGACAAAACTGCAAGGCTAAATGGGATGAGAGCAGTCCAGAAAGACAGGCACTTGGTGATCATAGAAGGAGACTGTTTGAAACTATTTCAGATTGAGTAAGGCTGTGAAATATAATCACCTTGCCGTAGGCATGTATTTTACTCAACTCCACTCTCACCCTTGAAGTCCCTGCACTGACTCCCTGTCACTTTTATCCATTTATCTATTTGCAAAGTCAAAGCCAGATTTGGATAGTTCATTGGATAGTTCGTTGGAGCACTTCCTATCCTCCACAGAAAAAGGAATCCAGGTATCAATGCACAGAACATGTAGATTTAAAGAATCAATGCATTTGTTCAATGTACACCCCAAACCAGAGAAATTTGATGGTCTGAAACTTTAGTAGCTAGAGGCTGAGGAACTCCAGATGTTAGGGGATTAAAATGTGCCTTCTGTACCCATTGGTTTAGCAGCCAAGGACATAATTCATAAGAGAAGCCCTACTAGGTCAGATCAAAAAGTCCATGTAGCCTAGCATCCTGCTTCCCAGAGTGGTTAACTACATGCCTTCAGAATCTCTACAAGCTGGGTAAGAAGGCAATAGCCCTCCTGCTCTGTTGGCCCCAGCAACTGGCATTCAGAGGCATACTCCATATTAGCAGAGGGATCAAATCACTTAGTACATTTTGCCTAAGGAAACTGAGGGAGAAAAGAACATGAGCAAATCTGAGGCAATGGGGAAGAGAGGTGGAGAGGGATATTTCAGCTGAGTAATAATGGAAAAACATAAGGAACTGCCTTATACCAGATCAGACCACTGGCCAATCTAACTCAGTATTGTCTCCTCTGACTGGTAGCAGATTGCCAGGATCACAGGCAGAAAAGGATCTTTCCAAGAACCTGCTACCTGGTTCTTGGGGGGGGGGGACTGAAATGCCTGCGATTGAACCTAGGACCTCCATCCAAAGCATGTACTCTTCCACTGAGCTATGGGTCCTCCTTTTCTAGGGAGTTCTAAGAACTGTTGTCCCATTGCCGATGCAATTCAGGATTCCCTCCTCCCACTTGCTGCCCTTCTGGTTGGAACACCCAAGGCTCGAGGGGCAAATCTGCCTCACTGATAGGGTACCTGGTTATTCCAGGCAGAATACAGAGTAAATGGCAATGGTTATTTGTTGCCTTTTCAACACACCTTCCACTGCTGCTTCTAACTTTTCCCCTTCACTTCAACATTGCCATTTCACTTCAAGGGCTCCTTTGGGCGTTTGCTGGAGAGTACTGATTGGCTGGCTCACTTGAGCCATTTCTCAAGGCCACTTACAACTTGGCATCTGTGTTGCCATCTCTTTTTTTCTTCCTGTGGAGATTCTATGCATTTTAATAACTGCAGAATACACAACAAAATTCAGCAAGGGAAGATTTCCATCACTGCACCTTCATGCCAGGAAAAGCTTGTCATCTTGAATTTTATTTATGTATTTGTTTATGTTACATCCAAGGTGCCAAAGGCAGTGTTCGGGATCCTCCTCCTCTCCCTTTTATTCTCACAACAATCCTGGGGGGTAGGTGAGGCTGAGAGTCAGTGACTGGCCCAAAGTCACCCAGTGAGCTTCATGGCCGAGGGGGGACTTGAACCCGGGTCTTCCTAGTCCTAGTCCAGCACTTTACCCACTACACTGCACTGGCTCTATTAAAATAAAGCTATCTAACTGCACAAGACCTGCTTCCAGAAGATAGGTAGAACAGGGTCTTAAATAAGAATTTTAAATTAAATTAAGACTGCAATCCTAAAAAAATATGCTTGTCAGAATAATTATTTTCGAGTAAATGTTTTGAAAGATCATAATGTTTATGTGAAAGAGAAAGGGGTTCTGTCTGGGAAGGTTTAACATGGGAGAGAGGTCGCCCCCTCAAAATCTAGTATGCCTCTTCTGAGATCACCCTTTTTTCCCTGGTTCTGTCACCATATGTGAAGCACTCTGAACACTTGAAATGTGCTATATAAATGCTATTACTACATAATTAAGAGGCCATCCTGAGCAATAAAGGATATAAACACTAAAATAAAAATAAAAATCAGTGACTCTTAGTATGTGGTCATGTAAATAGCAGTAAGGTTATAATCCCCGGTGAGCAGAGTTTACATTCCAATGGAAAAAGAAAATAACCTGTGAATGGAGCAAGAGAGTCAGCAAGTCACTGTGTCTGAAATATCCTGTAATTGTTTGCTTATGTCAAAGGAAGCTCTTGTCTCGGGATCACAAAGTCAAGATGACAACGTCTAAATCTGGATTGTTAAGGAGTACCACTGATAGCCCTTCATGGATCACTGCCTTGTTGTGGCGAAGGGGCTTGCGTAACTCAGTGAAGCCATAAGCTATGCCGTGCAGGACCACCCAAGACGGACAGGTCATGGCAGAGAGTTCTGACAAAATGTGGTCCACTGGAGAAGGAAATGGCAACCCACTCCAGTATTCCTGCCAAGAAAACCCCATGGAACGTATCACAAGGCTAAAAGAGATGACGCCAGAAGATGAGCCCCTCAGGTCGGAAGGTGTCCAATATGCTACTGGGGAAGAGCAGAGGGTATTTCCAAGTAGCGCCAGAAAGAGTGAAGCGGCTGGGCCAAACCCGAAAGGACACTCAGCTGTGGATGTGTCTGGTGGTGAAAAGAAAATCCGATGCTGTAAAGAACAATACAGGAAGGCCTGGCGTGCTATGGTCCATGGGGTCACGAAGAGTCGGACACGACTGAACGACTGAACAACAACAACAACAACAACAACCACTGATAGCATGGTCACCACATGCAGTTTACAAGGTCTTGCAAACTCAGATTTCCAAATCGTACACGTAACGTATCACAGAGGAACAAAATAAATTACTATTTTCAATTTGTAAACTGCCTTGTATGTTCTTTAAGCTGAAAGGTGGGGTAGAAACATTTTAAATAATATAAAATAAATAAAAACGGGAGATTCCAGTGTTTGGTAGCAGGCACAACTCCAGCTCAAATAAGACATCCAAGAACTTTTTCAGGTTTCATTATGATGCCCCCCCCAAAAGGCCAGGCATTATACCATTTAGAAAATACTAGCAGGGAATTTCCCCCAACTCTTTTGTTGTTACTTAACTCCCCACCCCCACCCTCAAAAACAACCCATAATATGCATGACATCAGTATCATAACATTACATACATTTTAGCTTTTTGCATCATATATATTTTAAATCTTCCTGTTAAACCTTCCCGAGTATGGTTCTCCTTTTCGTGTGTGTGGAGAAAAATGACATTGCATTTAAAAAAATTCTAATCCTATTTTATTTGGTTCTATATCTATGGGAGCTTATTGCTACTCTTCAAGGCCTTGAAGCTGGGCAGGCAATAATAAGGTGGGTCCTGGTTAGAACACAAGGTCCAAGACCATGAGCATTGGGCACAACCACAAAGGGGAAGCCAGGCTTGGCACTCCAGCTCCGCTGCATTCTGGAATCGTTCACAGAGGGCTACGCTGGAGGAGCAGCATTTCCCACCCATTCCAGTTCTCTTTCACCAGGAGGGGGGACCTACCTTCTTCTGCTCACTCCTGCCTCTGCAACTGGTCTTTCTGATCCATCTGAGAGATACGTTAAGAGCAAACAGGGATTTCTCAAGCACATATAGCTTGGGTCGCTGTATTTTATCAAGCAACATTCTGCTGTGATGCCCTGGAGAACAGGAGATACCACATGATCGCAGCAAATCCCAGAGAGAGTTCTTTCTGTGCCACTCCCTCTAGCCAAGCTGCTGGCCTCAGAAACAGGAGGAGACAGAGAAAGAAAAAAAGAGAACCGAAAGCTCTTTGCTCAGAGAAGACTCTTCTAAAAAGGCACGGGACATGTGCCTCCCCAAGGGGAATTTTCTGTAACTTTCCCTTGGAGTAAAAACACCCAGACCATGGACTCTGTAAGTTAGCCAAGGTAGAAACAGTATGACCGGCACACACTCCTCTTCCCAGACACACGTGTGGGCCCGGCACCTACCTCGTCTTAGACCTCACATGTTCAGCTGACCACCTGAATAGAGCTTCAGTATGAACGTTTAATAACAGAGTGTATGAGCATGTGTTTTCAAGTATAAATGTGAAACTTTATTTTATTACATTTTATTGCTTTCCTCCATGCGCATGAAGTCTCTCCACTTTTATCCTCACAACTAATCTGTCAGGTAGATTAGACTAGGAGCTACTGACTGCCTAAGGTCACCCACTGAGGATTTGGCCGGGGGGGGGGGGGTTTGCTGGTCTACTCCAGGCAGC
This sequence comes from Heloderma suspectum, assembly GCF_057233095.1. Taxonomy (NCBI): domain Eukaryota; kingdom Metazoa; phylum Chordata; class Lepidosauria; order Squamata; family Helodermatidae; genus Heloderma; species Heloderma suspectum. The sequence continues at coordinate 436,450,631 of NC_139458.1, forward strand.
AAATTGCCGTGGGCCAGCCATACATGCGCACGCGCATGTGTGTGTGCATGCCATCCCGTTTGGCTGTTGTGTATCAATGAAGCAGTGTGTCTCTTTCAGGAGGGGGTGGGGGAGAGAAAGTGTTTGTGAGAGAGTTTGTATGTGTGTTGAGGTTTCCTGTGTCTTGTGTGCTATGTGCTGTAAAAGGGGAAGTGATCAGTGGGGGCCTGCGTTCCTATTTGAGTTCTCTACCATGAATGGTTTGAGGGTCTTTGCTTCCAGGAAATCAAGTGATATGATTTCCACTTCATTCTCCCCCACTCCAAGAAAATGTTTTTGCACTGTTGTATGTAAAACAGCTTTGTGTGTGTGTGTGTGTGTGTGTGTGTGCACATGCATAAATGCCACGTGAGTTTAGTGCTGGGAATGGAGTGGTTGGCCCACTACAGCCTGCTAGCTCTAAGGCCCATCATGGCCTGGACCTGGCCCAACCCGTACCCACTCACAACCCATGCTCCCTTGGACAAGGTGATCTTCCCAAGTGGCAAGCATTCAAGATGTTAAGTTATGTTCTGTGTTGAAAAATAAATATTCTGAACACACTGAAGTGTCAATGGTCTTCCTCAGGAACAACAGCTATTTATTTTTATTGTTACAACAAACAACAGTTATTTATTCCCCCCCCCCATTACCATTACCAGAAAAAGAAGAAGAAACTTAAACACTACTTGATCAATATAAGATTTTCTGATGAATAAGTCATTTTCCATTTGGACAGCAGACCCAACATTAATTCATTCCTCCTCTTAGAGGTACTTTATCCCTCATTTCTGGCTTGGTGCTACTACCATTGATGGAAACATTGCCTTGGAGCGTTTTCCTTGATCAGCGTAGCAAGATGCTTTGGGGCACTTCTGCCCACAATTCCTCTCCATCTGTAGGGCAAATAGGCTGGAAATGCAGCATGTGGAACTAGATACTTCAAAGAACATGGTTATACTTTGACAATGTAAAGGATTGCCCTGCGCAATGTTCTCCTCTCCCCCTACTTTTGTTGTTGTTGTTCAGTCGTTCAGTCGTGTCCGACTCTTCGTGACCCCATGGGCCATAGCACAGGCCTTCCTGTCCTGCGCTCTCTCCCAGAGTGTGCGCAAGTTCATATTCATTGCATCGGTGATGCTATCTAGCCATCTCATCCTCTGCAGTCCCCTTCTCCTTTTGCCTTCAGTCTTTCCCAGCATCAGGGTCTTTTCCAGAGAGCTTTCTCTTCGCATTAGGTGGCCAAAATATTTGAGCTTCAGCTTCAGGATCTGTCCTTCCAATGAGCAGTCAGGGTTGATTTCCTTTAGGATGGACTGATTTGACCTCCTCGCAGTCCAGGGGACTCGTAAGACTCTTCTCCACCACCACAGTTCGAAAGCATCAATTCTTCAGCGCTCAGCCTTCCTTATAGTCCAGCTCTCACAGCCATACATTACTACTGGGAAAACCACCGCTTTGATTAGACGGACCTTTGTCGGCAAGGTGATGTCTCTGCTTCTTACTATGCTGTCTAGGTTTGCCATAGCTTTCCTCCCAAGGAACAAGTGTCTTTTAATTTCATGGCTACAGTCACCGTCTGCGGTGATCTTGGAGCCCAAGAAAGTAAAATCTGTCACAGCTTCCATTTCTTCCCCTTCTCTATGCCAGGAAGTGATGGGGCCAGATGCCATGATCTTCGTTTTTTTAATGTTGAGTTTCATACCAGCTTTGGCACTCTCCTCTTTCACCCTCAACAAGAGGCTCTTTAGATCCTCTTCGCTTTCTGCCATAAATTGATCCTGTGTCCTCATACTATTACGCTGCATTTCTCACTGGCCAAGCACATGTTCTGTACGTAGAATGCACCTCACTGAATCACAGGCATCTCCAGTTGAGTCTCACATGCAGAGTACATTGTATGCCAGAAGAACATAAGCAAAGCCATGCTGGATCAACCCAAAGACCTATCTAGTGCAGCATCCTATTTCCCACAGTGGCCCTCAAGCAGGATATGAAGGCCTTTGAAAGCCCCTGCCCATCAGAGTAGCCAATACTCAACCAGTAGCCTGGCTCAGAGGAAGGTGGGTATGTTTAGCCTGGCCAAGAGATATCTGAGAGGCAATCTGATGGCATCTTCAAGTATCTGAAGGGCTGTGATATAGATGACAGAACAAATGTGTGCTTTGTTGTTGCAAAGGGTAAGACCCAAACCAAAAGGTTCAAATTACAAGAAAAGGGATTTCAGCTAACATTGGGAAGGCATTCCTGACAGTATGTATTAGCTGTTCCAGTGAGCAGACTGCCTCAGAAGGTGGTGGACCCTCACACCCACCCTTTGTTAGTGGTTTTTAAGCAGAGTGGATGACCACCTATCAGGGAAGTTGTGGCAGCAGATTTCTTGCATCAGTCATGAGCTTGGACTAGATTACCTTTAAGGGATCTTCTAATTTTATGATTCTAACAAAGCTTCCAAGTCTCCCCCTCCAGCAGCAAGCAAATATGAGGAGCAGGGCAGGGAAAAGCATAATCACTTCAGAGCATGAGTACATTCAATTAAACATTTTGGAGCGGGAAGCAGGAACTTGACATAGAGCACGTCCTTGATCTCTGGAGTGTCTTGCTCCATGTGAGTTGAGTGAATTGTGCACCAACTTGAAAGGATTAGATGTGTGAGTTATTTCGTCTGGTCCTCCCAGCAAAAGCCCATGTAGACACATCCAATCATTGATCAAGAGGCTGGTGAGACAATGGAACAAACTGCCAAGAGGAGGTGTGGAGATCTCCTCTCCTGCAGATTTGGAAAAAAAAGCCTGGAGTGACCTTTCCTAAGAGTGGTTTTAATTCCAGGGCATCACCCCCTGCAAGTAGTTGGAAGCATTAAATATGTGGTGCAACTGAAGCTCTGCAGATGATCAAGGGGGGATCTCCACGACAACAGGGGGAGAAGTGAATGTAGGATTAGCTGGATTTTTCAGGGAATCAGCTATGGTCTGTGCAAGGCTCCATGAACGAGTGCACCGTACCATTCTAAGTCACTTCATAGTAACATACTTCTGGGTGGAGTGGGGGGGGGGGTTGGGGTGAATGTCATCAGACTAGCAGGGGTTGATCAACCAATGCGAGAGACTTCCCCCACCCTCCAATGCAAGAGGCTCCCCACCTCCTTCCTTACAGCTAAGCAAAAATTAGAGAAACACAGCTGCAGCCTTTTCCCTCCCCTGAAGCTCCTGATGCTGCGAAGGAGCGAAGCTGCAAATTAATTACTCCTGAGAAGCAAGGAAGTGGACATTCAAAGACACACAGCTTTGACAGCAGAGCGCTTCACAGCCTTTAGGAGAGTTAACCCCTGAATACTTGACGCACCAAGTATTGGTGGCTCCAACCAGCTCCATTTCTAATCCCCTTTCTCCTTTCCCCTGAAGCTCCCGATGCTGTGAAGGAGCGAAGCTGCAAATTAATTACTTCTGAAAAGCAAGGAAACAGACATCAAAGACATGCAGCTTCAACATAGCTTTAAGGCTCCTACATGCATTATTTTAATTCATGGGAATCTCAGTAACTTGGGGAGTGTGCATTTTGGGAATGAGCCCCATTGACCACAAAGGGAGTTACTTTTGAGTAGACACACATATGTTTGTGCTGGGAAAGACAGGGACGGGAAACACCGGGACAGGAAACACCCCTTGACCTAGGTCATGGTGAAAAGTACACCCCTGCGCAGGGCTAGCATACCCAAAGTAAATGCATGGGTTGGGGCACACAGGAACTATAGTGCATAGAACCCAACTTGAGGGGAAAAATCAGACTTTAAGTAGCCTCAGGAAATCCAGTCTTTCTGCGAAAAGTTCCATGGGAGCCTATATGTGCCCGGAACGACCTCTAAACGCAGCCAGCTTGCAGCAAATCGCCCCGTGGAGACACCACCCCATGTGGCGGGAGGTGGTGGAAAGGGTATGTATACAACGTTTTGTGCTGAAATTCACATTTCTTTACAGTACTCCTTTAGCCCAGTTTGAAATATATGTTAATCCAGTTTATTACAAGAGATCATGATTTTTTTAAAAAAACAAAAATCAATTTCAAGCAGCCCCAGCTTTTCATTCCATACATTCCTGTAGTAATTACTTGCAAAGAGAAGATTCAGATAAACACACTCTGGACTAGCCAAGACTTTAAGCGATTTTTGTGGAACTCAACGTCTATTTCAAAACCTAATTAAGGAAGACTATGCAAGGACAACTTGCAAAGACCAGAGGCAAAGCTTCAGGACAACTTCCTAATAATGATACATCTTCAGATATGCCCTCCACACAAGAAGGGATTGTGAAATATCAAATTCACTTAGCTTTCCAGGCATGCCCGAGTTTATTAAGTTACTTAAGATAGTTCTTCATTCACAGATATGGACAATGTACTTTCCCCAAGGTTATAAGGAAGCATCCAGGTTGCACTTGAGGCTTCACTGAAAGTGCTCTGGAAAAGGCATTGGCTAGTCCTAACACAGGAGAACACAAAAGCAGCAAGTAAATAAAATTACAGGCATCGAACAAGGTCTTCGTAAAACAGCTACCCCCTCACTGAAGGGCCCTTCCAGATGCCGAAAAACTTGTCTATGCAAGTAAGATTTAGAGGTCATTGCGCCAGGATTGATATCCCAGAATTCCAAGGAGTTCCACCTTCTCAGACCACACCCCTTACTGACTCCCTCGGGTCATTCCCATGTCTCGAGATCCACCACATTATTTGCATGTTCACTGGAAGTGCCCCTTAGACATTATGGCGGTGGCAAAGAAGCTGCTTAGCCATCAAATCATCCAGGCTGCTACCACAATGTTTCACAGCCTGGCAGGGTCAGGCAGGCCCTTTGCCTCCCATCCCAGCTGAGCAAAGAGCGGGTGGGAAGGTTGTGTTGCAAGGCCCTTAAATGTTGTGGCAGCATGGGATCAACCCAAAGCTAAATGCCTCCCACGCCGCGACCACAGCATATAAAGGGTATCTTGTTTTTGACTGAAAGGCAATGGAATCAAGGGCAAAGGGCTGCTAAAGCTTGGTGGCCCTCTTTTTATCCACCGTAACCTCCAAACTCAGCCCTTCAACTTCAGATCTGTTTGTACATTCAAGTGGTGACCTGAAGGCTCAGGACAATTCTAGGATTTTCCCAGGCCCTAAGGAATAATTTTTGCTGCACTAGGACATGGAACCAACTCTCCTTTCCCCCTGCAAGTTTGATGCTCCAGCTTCTAGAGGAGGGACTTCAGCTCAGTGGTGGAGCATATGCTTTGCATGCCGAAAGCCCCAGGTTCTGTCCCTGGCATCTCTAGTTAAAACGATGAGGTACAAGGTAATGGGAAAGACCTAAGACCCAGGACAGCCATCACCAGTCAGAGTTAACCGTACTAGGCTACATGGACCAATTGTCTGGCCTGGGATAAGGCAGCTCACAAATTCCATTTTTTGAGGAAAGGGCCATAGCTCAGTGGTAGTGTCCTTGCTTTGGAGGCAGAAGGTCCCAGATTTGATCCCTGGCATCTCCAGGTAGGGCTGGAAAAACTCCTGCCTGGAACCTGGAGAGCTGCTGCCAGTCAGTGCCAACAATACTGGGCTAGATGGACCAATGGTCCAACTCAGTATAAGATAGCTTCACTATGTTCCTAGGTTCTGCTGCTTCAGGATAGCAAAGATTGAGGAAAAGGCAGAGAAATATTGCTACAGGGAGGCCAGGAGGACCACACAGAAAGTACTTGGAGGATTTTGTTCAAGAGTTTCAATGCGTGGTGTGCTGAATGGCTGGAAGAACATCAATCCATCAGGATTCTTGGCCCACTAAGAACTGAAGAGGGGGCAAGGTAGGGGCTGGATGCAGTAAGGAAAGAGGGACAGTTAGGTCTGAGGTGTTCCATAATATGATGCAGGTAGGACCAACATTCTGCTCTTACAGAACTAACGTTTGAGGAACTCAGAAGGTCAACATTCCCACCACTTGCAGGTAGTAAATGCATGTGCATCATGTCTTCATGGTCACAAAATAGATGAAAATGAAGAATAGAAGCCTTGGCATAAAGTCATGAAAGCTGTTTTTTCCCCACCCAGGTTAAATCCCCCATGATCAGACCCCAGAAGGACAAGCCACGCTTTTCAAAGTATTAATGTCCCCTTATGCCTGGAACACCCTCACCTTTTCTGTGAAGACTTTGGTGTAAACCCTTAGCCTCCATCCCCACTAGTTTAAGCACACACAACTGCATTTACTTGTATTCATCCCCGTTACCCTTGCCACTCCCTTCCTCTTCCTCATTTCCTCCTGCAGTGTTGAAATGTAAGCTCCTCGGAGCACAGAACTGTCTTTGTTGTTTACATTATTATGCAAAGTGTTGGTGGTTCATTAGTAATTTTTATTATTCTGTCCTGTTTGCAAATTAATAGTTCAGTCTATTAAAGGTGAGTGTTGGGTTTTATCTTGCCACAATGCCAAATGATAAGGAGCGAACACCTGACATTTAGGTCATTAGCCCATCCCATTAGATCTTCTCAGATATTAACATACTGTTCAATTCAACAACCTTTTAAACATAGAATAATAACAACACCACATGTAAGCACATGAATTCTAAGATTTTGTAACCATGGCACACATAGCGTTCTTCTGGAGAACAGTGATTTATCAAAAGGACATGTGGGAAATTAATGAGCTTAGGGAAGTAAAACAGTCTTGCTTGTGTTGCAAAACACAGGGACCATTCTCACATTGCCTGAAATTCAGGTAAGACATTTTCTTCGCAAAAGACATGTGCGACGACGGCCTACTGCAGGAACCTTCAAAATACTGCCTCACACACTTGGAAGGGGTGGTGGTTATCCTATTATTCAAACATTTACACATATCAGGAAATTATGGAAAGCTCATCAGACTTGCAACCTATAACAATAGGTTGCTGGAGTTTGACATCAGCAATGGTGCATGCCCTTATTAAAATGAATAATCACTGCTGCATGACTACTTATACAGGAACAATGGAAGTCTTCCTGCAGCCCAATCAGTGAAAAAGATGGGCAAATACAAGAGATTCAAATGCATATAGAAAGATGTACACTTACTTGTATTTTATCATTAAATCTACATTGCTGGGTTAAATGTGTGTACAGGAAGAAGAAAAACGTATGGTAGGGTGGAACGGACAGAAGAAAGGATTTTAAATTTGGTTATGGTGTTGCAGCTGTTGTCGTTTCGTTATTTTTGACACTGCACCCATAATAAAAGTTAGCTTTTTTTTTTTTTTTTAAGGATGGTACCTTTTTTTTTAGTTTCATCCATGTTATATCTCTACTCTTCTAAATAATGTGTGTTTGAATATTTAGCAAGGAAGGAAGGAAGGAAGGAAGGAAGGAAGGAAGGAAGGAAGGAAGGAAGCTTCTACATCAGCTACTGCAATTAACTTTAAAACCCTGAACAGAATTTTTAGTCATCATCACAACAGAACAGGTTACTTACTATTCATAAGGTCTAGCTGAAAAACAGAGGTGTTTCAGTGCTGGCACAATATATATATTATCCCAAGCAAGCCTCTTAATAGCCCCATCTGTGTTTTTAAAAATGTATATAAAAGACATATATTGCCAAATGAGGTGACAGTGGGGATTAACTGCAACTGAAAAGCATTCAAATCCCTAACTAGGTCAATGGTCAGACGACAAGAAGTGCTGTGGCATCTTAAAGACAAACTGGTTTAGTGTGGCATAAGCTTTCGTAGGCAACAGCTTATAAGTAATTATGTTATTGTTGTTCAGTCGTTAAGTCATGTCCGACTCTTCGTGACCCCATGGACCACAGCACGCCAGGCCTTCCTGTCCTCCGCTCTCTCCCCGAGTGTGCTCAAGTTCATATTCATTGCATCAGTGATGCTATCTAGCCATCTCATCCTCTGCAGTCCCCTTCTCCTTTTGCCTTCAATCCTTCCCAGCATCAGGGTCTTTTCCAGGGAGTTTTCTCTTCGCATTAGGTGGCCAAAATATTTGAGCTTCAGCTTCAGGATCTGTCCTTCCAATGAGCAGTCAGGGTTGATTTCCTTTAGGATGGACTGATTTGACCTCCTTGCAGTCCAGGGGACTCGTAAGAGTCTTCTCCACCACCACAGTTCGAAAGCATCAATTCTTCGGCGCTCAGCCTTCCATATAGTCCAGCTCTCACAGCCATACATTACTACTGGGAAAACCACCTCTTTGATTAGACGGACCTTTGTCGGCAAGGTGATGTCTCTGCTTCTTACTATGCTGTCTAGGTTTGCCATAGCTTTCCTCCCAAGGAGCAAGTGTCTTTTAATTTCATGGCTACAGTCATTGTTTGCAGTGATCTTGGAGCCCAAGAAAGTAAAATCTGTCACTGCTTCCATTTCTTCCCCTTCTCTATGCCAGGAAGTGATGGGGCCAGATGCCATGATCTTCGTTTTTTTAATGTTGAGTTTCAAACCAGCTTTTGCACTCTCCACTTTCACCCTCAACAAGAGGCTCTTTAGGTCCTCTTTGCTTTCTGCCATTAGGGTGGTATCGTCTGCATATCGGAGGTTGTTGATAATTCTCCCAGCAATCTTAATTCCGACCTCTGATTCATCCAACCCGGCATTTCTCATGATGTACTCTGCATATAAGTTAAATAAGCAGGGTGACAATATGCAGCCTTGTCATACTCCTTTCCCAGTTTTGAACCACTCGATTCTTCCATGTCTGGTTCTTACTGTTGCTTCTTTACCCTCGTACAGGTTTCTCAGGAGACAGGTAAGGTGGTCTGGTAACTCCCATCTCTTTAAGAATTTGCCAGTTTGTTGTGATCCACACAATCAAAGGCTTTAGCGTAGTCAATGAAGCAGAAATAGACGTTTTTCTGGAATTCTCTTGCTTTCTCCATGATCCAGTGAATGTTGGCAATTTGATCTCTAGTTTCTCCGCCTCTTCGAAACCCAGCTTGTACTTCCGGTAGTTCTCAGTTCACAGGCTGCTGAAGCCTAGCTTGTAGGATTTTGAGCATCACCTTGCTGGTATGTGAAATGAGTGCAATTGTACGGTAGTTTGAACACTCTTTGGCGTTGCCCTTCTTTGGAATTGGAATGTAAACTGACCTTTTCCAGTCTTGTGGCCACTGTTGAGTGTTCCAAATTTGTTGGCATATTGAGTGCAGCACTTTAACAGCATCATCTTTTAGGATTTTAAATAGCTCAGCTGGAAGACTGTCATCTCCACTAGCGTTGTTGTTAGTAATGCTTCCTAAGGCCCACTTGACTTCACTCTTGAGGATGTTCGGCTCAAGTTCAGTGACCGCAATATCATGGCTATCAGGGACATTAAGATCTTTCCTGTATAGTTCTTCTGTGTGTTCTTTCCACTTCTTCTTAATCTCATCTACTTCTGTTAGGTCCCTGCTTTCTTTGTCCTTTATCATGCCCGTCTTTGCACAAAATGTTCCCTTGAGATCTCCAGTTTTCCTGAGAGATCTCTAGTCTTTCCCATTCTGTTGTTTTCCTCGATTTCTTTGCATTGTTCATTTAAAAAGGCCTTCTTGTCTCTCCTTACTATTCTCTGGAACTCTGCATTCAGTTGGATATATCTTCCCCTTTCTCCCTTGCTTTTTGCTTCCCTTCTTTCCTCAGCTCCTTGTAAAGCCTCATCAGACAGCCACTTGGCTTTCTTGCATTTCTTTTTCTTTGGGATGGATTGAGTTGCTGCCTCCTCAACAATGTTATGGACCTCCGTCCATCGTTCCTCAGGCACTCTGTCTATCAGGGCTAATCCCTTAAATCTATTCATCACCTCCACTGTATATTCATAAGGGATATGATTTCGGTCATACCTGAATGGTTTAGTGGTTTTCCCTACATTCTTCAATTTAAGCCAAAATTTTGCAATAGGAAGCTCATGATCTGAGCCACAGTCAGCTCCAGATCTTGTTTTTACTGACTGTATAGAGCTTCTCCATCTTTGGCTGCAAAGGACATAATCAATCTGATTTCAATATTGACCATCTGGTGATGTCCATGTGTAGAGTCGCCTCTTGTGCTGTTGGAAAAGGGTTTGCTATGATCAACATGTTCTCTTGGCAAAACTCTATTAGCCTTTGTCCTGCTTCATTTTGTACACCAAGGCCATGCTTGCCTGTTATCCCGGTGATTTCTTGACTTCCTACTTTAGCATTCCAATCCCCTATGATGAAGAGGACATCTTTTCTTGGTGTTAGTTCTAGAAGGTGTTGTAGGTCTTCATAGAACCGATCAACCTCAGCTTCTTCGGCCTCAGTGGTTGGGGCATAGACTTGAATTACTGTGATGTTGAATGGTTTGCCTTGGATTCGTACTGAGATCATTCCATTGTTTTTGAGATTGTACCCCAGTACTGCTTTTCCCACCCTTTTGTTGACTATGAGTGCTACTCCATTTCTTCTAAGGGATTCTTGCCCACAGTAGTAGATACGATGGTCACCTGAATTAAATTCGCCCATCCTTGTCCATTTTAGTTCACTGTTTCCCAAGATGTCGATGTTCAGTCTTGCCATCTCATGTTTGACCACCTCCAGCTTAACTTGATTCATTGATCTGACATTCCAGGTTCCTAAACAATACTGTTCTTTACAGCATCGGATTTTCTTTTCACCACCAGACACATCCACAGCTGAGTGTCCTTTCGGCTTTGGCCCAGCTGCTTCACTCTTTCTGGCGCTACTTGGAAATTCCCTCTGCTCTTCCCCAGTAGTATATTGGACACCTTCCGACCTGAGGGGCTCATCTTCCGGCGTCATATCTTTAGCCTTGTGATACATTCCATGGGGTTTTCTTGGCAGGAATACTGGAGTGGGTTGCCATTTCCTGCTCCAGTGGGCCACATTTTGTCAGAACTCTCCGCCATGACCTGTCCGTCTTGGGTGGCCCTGCACGGCATAGCTGATGGCTTCACTGAGTTACGCAAGCCCCTGCGCCACAACAAGGCAGTGATCCATGAAGGGGAAGGGAGTATAGGACAGCTCAATTATGTTCTGTGAAAGGGAAGCTCTCTGAGGCTCAAAGAGACAAATGGCTTGGGCAAAGCAGCTGCTGCCATGGACCAGAAGCTAATATGAACCTAGAATTAAAAGAGGGAGAGATAATGCACACAAAGGGGCCACTTCAGTGACCACTTAAGACAGGTGTAGCCTCACCAGCTTCCACTAGGGGCCACCGACACTCCAACCCTATCAAACCCGAGAGAGTGTTCTGCACCAAGAAAACTCTAAAAATTCTGCACTTCAAATTCTGAAAACCAGTGTCATTTATGCAATTTCCCCCACAGTCTGCCTGCTTAATTCTGAACCCAGTACTAGAATGTGACATTTTTAATTCAAAGGAACAGTAATGTGGCAGGAAGATATGCAGGACTAAGTGAGGTACAGCAGAAGTCCACAGGGGAGGTGCAAGAGAATGTCACTAGTAGCCATGCTGGGCGGTGAGACATTGCCCTCTATTGCAAGCTCAAGCATCCATCCGCAAATGGAAGGATCTTGACACTCAACTGGGTTGCACCTAAGGTGGGTCACCAGAGAGGGAGATGAATATACACAGTAAAACAATTACATGTGTTGCCACATCGCAAGTTTGGGATTGAAGGGGAGTCCCAACCCTGAAGATTACTGGCCTGATGAACACAGGGCTTGCCAATTCCCATCAGAACCAGACCAGGGGACACTATAGCAAAATCAACATCTGAGGTCTGTATTCTCCAACCCAGGGTCTCTGGTCAACTGCTGAACCTGAGAGCTTTAGCTACACATGGACCCAAAACCAGGGCCTGCTTGCTCCCATATGATTCTGCCTGCCTCTTAAGATCTTTGCAGGGAGCTATGTTCCATGTCCTTCCACCATCTGAGGTTCAATTGGGGAGGGGAGGAGTGCCTAGGCTCTAGAATGCCTGACCTCAACAGGCACATCCCTGCTCTCTTCCCAATGGATAGTAAAGACCACTCACCCGGCCTATTAGAATGATTCACACAGGCATGCACACACAGCAATGTCATGTTAAGCCTGGGGGCCAGAGAAAGTACAACTGGCACAGGACCTGGCTAACAGTAGCAGAGCGTTAGCAAACTGTCAAATTTCTGATTGTCATCAAGAAGCAAAGCACCATCTGCCATAAGGTCGCTGGCTCAAACCCTGGAGACACTGGGAACTCTTCCCCTTCAAAGTCAACCTACTGCCTACAAGAGGAACTTTCCGATCACCGCTCCAGACTTCAAGGCCATTGCAGCACCTGGAGCTTTAGCTAGATATGCCAAAAACCATAGAGGCAAAAGGCTGCCTCCAATTCCCGGTCTGGCTTTCTGCCACTCAGCCCAATTCCTGGAGGCAGCCAGGCCGTAACTGCATTTAGCCTATAATGAAGAAGTTGCTTTATTTTGTTCTTGATGATCCCAGGAAGACTAAATTAGCACATTTATCTAGCAAGGCAGCTTCAGAGCCATCCATGTTGCTAAAGTTTCACGAAGTGCTGAAATTTGCTTTACAGAAGCAAGTCTGATCTGCCTTGATATTATATAAGGCTGCCTACATTTTCCTGCAGGCTTCCTCCTTGAATCAGATGGCAATGGCCTCATGGAGCTGTAGTCTGAACTTGGCAACAAAAGGCTCCTACAATAGACAGGCAGCTTTCCATGCTAGTAAGAGAGAAGAATACCCTGGGGAAAAGGACAGAAAGGAATGAAATGGTCCGTGCCTGGCGAAGAGGTATAACACAGCTTTGTTCCATGTTCTCTCTCCTACAAGCACCCCCCACCCTGCATTCACTAACCCACACTTAAAGAGAAGCCACAATAGGAAGGGAACGCAATAAAAGTACCATGTTATAGAGCATCAAGGAATTAAACCTGATGGTTCCAGAGGCATAGCTGTGTTAGCCTGTTTCAGCAAACACACAAAAGACTCTTTGTGGTTTAAACCCAATGGGGAAATAAAACACAAGATGCACCACAACACAGGAGCCTGTCTTGAACCATGTACAGATTGTCACAGCTGGCTAAGTGAACTCAAAAGCTGCCAAAATCACAACAGGTTTTTGTTTTGTTTTGCTTTGCTTTTTACAGCAAGCTCCACAGGGTATCCTCAGACTTGCAGAGCTGCTAATGATGTTTGAAGGAGAACTGAAATATACATAAGAGATGCATATCAGTCCTTCTAGTTTGATTCCCCTTTTCCTAAATGATTGCAAACTATCACCGAGCACATTCTAACTGGATGAGCAACTTCAAAGCTCTCAATTAATATTACTATACGCTCCATCTCTACAAACCTAAGAACCTGCTACTGCTTCCCTTTGGTCCCATCACAATTTCTAAAATCAACTGAAGGAACCCTGAGGATTGCAGCGTTCCATTCACCCAGGTCATGCAACAAGGGCACCAAAACAGGTATTGCCCTGCAGCTTGAGCTGGTTTCCACAGATTCAAGTTAATCTGGTTAAATAGCTGGAGTTGTTTTAGAAGCCTCCCTAAACCCAGTGCCCTCCAGATGTTTTGGACTACAACTCCCAGCATACTGGTCCACTGGCTATGCTGGCTGGGGCTGATGAGAGTTGAAATTCAAAACATCTGGAGGGCACAGGTTGGGGAAGGCTGTTTTAGCAAGATTATACAATATCATCTACATTTGCCTTTTCACAGAATCATAGTGCTGGAAGGAGCCTACAAGACTATTGAGTCCAATCCCCTTCTCAATGCAGGAAGCCTGATTCCCAGGTGGACTTCCATCCAAGTACTAACCAGGGCCGACCCTGCTTAGCTTTGTCACAGTCCAGCTGTGCAGTCCCGTAAGTGTGGGGGTGCGACACTTCAGTGGCTGTTTTGTATTTGAGGGGCTCTGCTGTGTCTTTCTGTCCCTTTTTAGGTAAAAAGTGGGTGTTTTGTGCTCCTTCATTTCCACACCATCAGTTTGACACTTCCCCAGCCCGAGACTCTCGCAATTGTTCACACTCACAAGCGTGAGCACTACGTGCCTAGCCATTGCTCCAAAATGGTGACAAGACCGATGTTGGTCCTTCCCCAAGACCTGTCCCCCCAGCCCTTGGGTACTGAGTCCACAACCATTCCAAAGATACAAAGCTGCAAAACTGCGATTAAATAGATGAAAACGCCTCTATGTGCCTCTGTAACTGCACAGCTGCAAAGAGATGGGGCAGGGGGAGTAAAGGGCATCACAGAGTGACGCAGGTACTACACATGCCTATAACACGCCCACTGCAAAATGTGAAGTCGGTTTGGGGAAGAAACAGATGGCCCGCAACCAAGGGGAAACCCGCAGCAAACCCCAAAAATCTCAGTAAAACGACTCCTTGGAACTCCACATTTTCCGGGCGAAAACCACAGATGGCTGCAAAGTTGTGACTACAACATCTATCACAAGGGACCTCAACTTGCACTCACCCCGGAGTAAAAGCCCAGTGTAGATGTGGCCATAGTGGGTTTAGGAAATAAGAAGGATGGGCCACAGCCATATTTTCTCACTCTATTACACTCTCCAGACAGCCTTTACTATATGTAAACCTTTAATGCATATAATCTTCAATCAATCAATTAATTAAAGGTTTAACAGCCCAGCCCAAGGCACAGCAATTAAATAATTATTATTAACAGCAAATTAAAACATTTGACATTCAGATTACTAGTCTTCGTTTTTTGAAATATGAAACACAAAGCCAAAAAAAAGCAATACCTGTACAGAAGCAGAAGGTAAGAACAAGCACCTCTTTGTACTGGTGTCCAATATACTACTGGAGAAGAGCAGAGGGAATTTCCAAGTAGCGCCAGAAAGAGTGAAGCAGCTGGGCCAAAGCCGAAAGGACACTCAGCTGTGGATGTGTCTGGTGGTGAAAAGAAAATCCGAAGTTGTAAAGAACAATATTGTTTAGGAACCTGGAATGTAACATCAATGAATCAAGGTAAGCTGGAGGTGGTCAAGGATGAGATGGCAAGACTGAACATCGACATCTTGGGAATCAGCGAACTCAAATGGACAGGCATGGGCGAATTTAATTCAGGTGACCATCATATCTACTACTATGGGCAAGAATCCCTTAGAAGAAATGGAGTAGCACTCATAGTCAACAACAGGGTGGGAAAAGCAGTACTGGGGTACAATCTCAAAAACAATAGAATGATCTCAGTACGAATCCAAGGCAAACCATTCAACATCACAGTGATTCAAGTCTATGCCCCAACCACTGAGGCCGAAGAAGCTGAGGTTGATCGGTTCTATGAAGACCTACAACACCTTCTAGAACTAACACCAAGAAAAGATGTCCTCTTCATCATAGGGGATTGGAATGCCAAAGTAGGAAGTCAAGAAATCACCGCGATAACAGGCAAGCATGGCCTTGGTGTACAAAATGAAGCAGGACAAAGGCTAATAGAGTTTTGCCAAGAGAACATATTGATCATAGCAAACCCTTTTCCAACAGCACAAGAGGCGACTCTACACATGGACATCACCAGATGGTCAATAGCGAAATCAGATTGATTATGTACTTTGCAGCCAAAGATGGAGAAGCTCTATACAGTCAGTAAAAACAAGACCTGGAGCTGACTGTGGCTCAGATCATGAGCTTCTTGTTGCAAAATTTCGACTTGAATTGAAGACCGTCGGGAAAACCACTAAGCCATTCAGGTATGACCAAAATCATATCCCTTATGAATATACAGTGGAGGTGAGGAATAGATTTAAGGGACTAGCTAGACCTGATAGACAGAGTGCCTGAGGAACTATGGACGGAGGTCTGTAACATTGTTCAGGAGGCAGCAAATCAATCCATCCCAAAGAAAAAGAAATGCAAGAAAGCCAAGTGGCTGTCTGATGAGGCTTTACTGTAGCTGAGGAAAAGCTGAGGAAAGAAGGGAAGCAAAAAGCAAGGGAGAAAGGGGAAGATATATCCAACTGAATGCAGAGTTCCAGAGAAAAGCAAGGAGAGACAAGAAGGCCTTTTTAAATGAACAATGCAAAGAAATCGAGGAAAACAACAGAATGGGAAAGACTAGAGATCTCTTCAAGAAAATCGGAGATCTCAAGGGAACGTTTTGTGCAAAGACGGGCATGATAAAGGACAAAGAAGGCAGGGACCTAACAGAAACAGATGAGATTAAGAAGAGGTGGGAAGAATACACAGAAGAACTATACAGGAAAGATCTGAATGTCCCTGATAGCCATGATAGTGCGGTCACTGAACTTGAGCCGCACATCCTCGAAAGTGAAGTCAAGTGGGCCTTAAGAAGCATTACTAACAACCAAGCTAGTGGAGACGACAGTATTCCAGCTGAGCTATTTAAGATCCTAAAAGATGATGCTGTTAAAGTGCTGCACTCAAAATGCCAGCACATTTGGAACACTCAACAGTGGCCACAAGACTGGAAAAGGTCAGTTTACATTCCAATTCCAAAGAAGGGCAACGCCAAAGAGTGTTCAAACTACCGTACAATTGCGCTCATTTCACATGCCAGCAAGGTGATGCTCAAAATCCTACAAGCTAGGCTTCAGCAGTATGCGAAACGAGAACTACCGGAAGCACAAGCTGGGTTTAGAAGAGGCAGAGGAACTAGAGATCAAGTCGCCAACATTCGCTGCATCATGGAGAAAGCAAGAGAATTCCAGAAAAACGTCTATTTCTGCTTCATTGACTATGCTAAAGCCTTTGATTGTGTGGATCACAACAAACTGGCAAATTCTTAAAGAGATGGGAGTTACCAGACCACCTTACCTGTCTCCTGAGAAACCTGTACGAGGATCAAGAAGCAACAGTAAGAACCGGACATGGAACAACCGAATGGTTCAAAATTGGGAAAGGAGTACGACAAACCTGTATATTGTCGCCCTGCTTATTTAATTTATATGCAGAGTACATCATGAGAAACGCCGGGTTGGATGAATTACAGGTCGGAATTAAGATTGCCGGGAGAATTATCAACAACCTCCGATATGCAGACAATACCACCCTAATGGCAGAAAGAGAAGAGGATCTAAAGAGCCTCTTGTTGAGGGTGAAAGAGGAGAGTGCAAAAGCTGGTTTGAAACTCAACATTAACAAAACTCAGATCATGGCATCTGGCCCCATCACTTCCTGGCATAGAGAAGGGGAAGAAGTGGAAGCAGTGACAGATTTTATTTTCTTGGGCTCCAAGATCACCGCAGACGGTGACTGTAGCCATGAAATTAAAAGATGCTTGCTACTTGGGAGGAAAGCTATGGCAAACCTAGACACCATAGTAAGAAGCAGAGACATCACCTTGCCAACAAAGGTTCGTATAATCAAAGCTATGGTTTTCCCAGTAGCAACGTATGGCTGTGAGAGCTGGACTATAAGGAAGGCTGAGCGCCGAAGAATTGATGCTTTCGAACTGTGGTGCTGGAGAAGACCCTTATGAGTCCCCTGGACTGCAAGGAGGTCAAATCAGTCAATCCTAAAGGAAATCAACCCTGACTGCTCATTGGAAGGACAGATACTGAAGCTGAAGCTCAAATATTTTAGCCACCTAATGTCAAGAGAAAACTCCCTGGAAAAGACCCTGATGCTGGGAAAGATTGAAGGCAAAAGGAGAAGGGGACAGCAGAGGATGAGATGGCTAGATACTATCACCGATGCAATGAATATGAACTTGAGCACACTCGGGGAGAGAGCGGAGGACAGGAAGGCCTGGCGTGCTATGGTCCATGGGGTCACGAAGAGTCGGACACGACTTAATGACCGAACAACAACAACAACAGGCCTTCCACCAAATAGGGGGCTAAGAAGCAATTCCTTCTGTCTTCACAGCAACCATTTGAAAAATTGTACATGTCACTGAAAAGTGTTATAGCTTAGAGGCCTTGAAGCAGTTGCTGTGTATGTGTTCACCAAAGAAAATTTGAACAGGCCCTCCAGAAAACGAATAAAAGAATAATAATAAAAAATCTTAGGGACCGCTTAAAGCCTACAACTTCAGCAAAGGAGATCGTTACCTTGTCGTGGTGCTGGAGCTTGAGCACCTCAATGACGCCATGAGCTAAACCGTGAAGGGACACCCAAGACGAGAAGGTCATGGCAGAGAGGTCAGACTAAATACGATCCCTGGGGAAGGAAATGGCAACCCACCCCAGTATTCTTGCCATGAAAACTAAATGGATCAGTACACCCAGAGATATGTCGGTATTAGGGATGGCGGAGAATTTCTCCACGAATCTCCGGGAGGCAGAATGCCAACGCATTTGGCCCCCCAAAATTGGTGGGGAAATTCTCTGGCCCCCCCCGGGATGGGACTTACCTCTGTTGAATGTCCCTCTCGGCGGCGGGTCCCAGTGGTGTTTCGGCAGGGGCGGGGGCGGCAGCCGGTCTTCCGAACGGCTGCCGCCGCCGCCATTTCCCAGTAAAATAAAAAAATTAAAAAAAACGTGATAGGCTACGTAACGATTTACGTAGCCTATCACGGCTGACTTTGAAAATCTAGTCGTGATAGGCTACGTAAATTGTTACATAGCCTGTCACATGTTTTTTTTTCCCATAACTTTTTTATTTCGTGGCCGGGGAGACAGGGCGCTTCCCCCTGGCCAGAATTTCTGCGGGGAGGGATGGGGCGCCTCCCCCCCAGCCTGAATTTTGGCCAGGAGGGGTGGGGCGCCTCCCCACCCGCCAAGAATTTCGGGGGGAGAAACGGAGCGCCTCCCACCCACCGCGAAGCAAGCTGCGGGACCAGGTAAGGGACTTTCGTCTATCCTTAGTCAGTATACCATCGGAAGATGGGACTCCCAGGTCGGAAGATGGTCAAAATGCTACTGGGGCGGAACAGAGGATAACTTCAACTAGCCCCAGATGTGATGACGCAGCTAGCTCAAAGCCGAAAGGATGGTTAGCAGCCGATGGTGCTGGTGGTGAACAACGAATCCGATGTTCTAAAGATCAGCACACCACCATAGGAACCTGGAATGTCAGATCTATGAGCCAGGGCAAATTGGATGTGCTTATTGGGGAGATGTCAAGATTAAATATAGATATTTTGGGTGTCAGTGAACTGAAATGGACTGGAATGGGCCACTTCACATCAAATGACCACCAGATCTACTACTGTGGACAAGAGGACCACAGAAGAAATGGAGTAGCCTTCATAATTAATAATAAAGTGGCTAAAGCAGTGCTTGGATACAATCCAAAAAATGACAGAATGATCTCAATTCGAATTCAGGGTAAGCCATTTAACATCACAGTGATCCAAATATACGCCTCAACCACAGGTGCTGAAAAAGCAGAAGTAGATCAGTTCTATGAGGATCTGCAGCACCTACTGGATAGTACGCCAAAAAAGATGTCATTTTCATTACAGGAGACTGGAATGCTAAGGTGGGTAGTCAAACGACACCTGGAATTACAGGCAGGTATGGTCTGGGAGAACAAAATGAAGCAGGACATAGGCTGATAGAATTTTGCCAAGACAACTCACTGTGCATAACAAACACTCTCTTCCAACAACCTAAGAGACGACTTTATACATGGACTTCACCAGACGGTCGACACCGAAATCAGACTGACTACATCTTTTGTAGCCAAAGGCGGCGGACATCTATGCAGTCGGTAAAAACAAGACCTGGAGCTGACTGTAGTTCAGATAATGAACTTCTTATTGCACAATTTAGAATTAGACTAAAGAGAATAGGGAAGACCCACAGATCAGTTAGATATGAGCTCACTAATATTCCTCATGAATATGCAGTGGAGGTGAGGAATAGATTTAATCGACTAGATTTAGTAGATAGAGTCCCAGAAGAACTATGGACAGAAGGTCACAACATTGTTCAGGAGGCGGCAACAAAAATGTAAAAAGAAAACCAAGAAGGCAAGATGGCTGTCTGCTGAGACACTGGAAGCAGCCCAAGAAAGAAGGAAGCAAAAGGCAACAGTGATAGGGGGAGATAAGCCCAATTAAATGCAAAATTCCAGAGGTTAGCCAGAAGAGATCAGGAATTATTTTTAAACAAGCACTGCGCGGAAGCGGAAGAAGATAATACGATAGGAAGGACAAGAGATCTCTTCCAGAATTCGAAACATCGGAGGTAAATCCCAGGCAAAAATGGGTATGATCAAAAACAAAGATGGCAAGGACCTAACAGAAGCAGAAGAGAGCAAGAAAAGGTGGCAAGAATATATGGAAGATCTGTATAGGAAGGATAATAATATCGGGGATAGATTTGACGGCGTGGCCAGTGAGCTAGAGCCAGACATCCTGAAGAGTGAGGTGGAATGGGCCTTAAGAAGCATTGCTAATATCAAGGCAGCAGGAGATGACAGTATCCCAGCTGAACTGTTTAAAATCTTGCCAGATTATGCTGTCAAGGTGATGCATGCCATATGCCAGCAAATTTGGAAAACACAAGAATGGCCAACAGATTGGAAAAGATCAACTTATATCCCCATACCAAAAAAGGGAAGCACCGAAGAATGTTCAAACTATCCAACAGTGGCACTTATTTCACATGCCAGTAAGGTAATGCTCAAGATCTTGCAAGGTAGACTCCAGCAATTCATGGAACAAGAATTGCCAGATGTACAAGCTGGGTTTAGAAAAGGCAGAGGAACTCGAGACCAAATTGCCAATATCCGCTGGATAATGGAGAAAGCCGGGGAGTTTCAGAAAAACATCTATTGCTGTTTTATTGACTATTCTAAAGCCTTTGACTGTGTGGATCATCACAAATTGTGGCAAGTTCTTGGTGTTATGGGGATACCAAGTCATCTTGTCTGCCTCCTGAGGAATCTGTATAACGACCAAGTAGCAACGGTAAGAACAGACCACGGATCAACGGACTGGTTTAAGATTGGGAAAGGAGTACGGCAGGGTTGTATACTCTCGCCCTACCTATTCAACCTGTATGCAGAACACATCATGCGACGTGCTGGGCTTGATGAAGCCAAGGCTGGAGTTAAAATCGCTGGAAGAAACATTAACAATCTCTGATATGCAGATGATACCACTTTGATGGCTTAAAGCGAGGAGGAGCTGAGGAACCTCATGACGAAGGTGAAAGAAGAAAGTGCAAAAGCTGGGTTGCAGTTAAACTTCAAAAAACCCAAGATTATGGCAACCAGCTTGATTGACAACTGGCAAATAGAGGGAGAAAACGTGGAGGCAATGACAGACTTTGTCTTTCTAGGTGCAAAGATTACTGCAGACACTGACTGCAGCCAGGAAATCAGAAGACGTTTACTTCTTGGGAGGAGAGCAGTGACAAATATTGATGAAATAGTGAAGAGCAGAGACAACAAAGGTCCGCATAGTTGAAGCAATGGTATTCCCCGTAGTAACCTATGGCTGTGAGAGCTGGACCATAAGGAAGGCTGAGCAAAGGAAGATAGATGCTTTTGAACTGTGGTGCTGGAGGAAAATTCTGAGAGTGCCTTGGACTGCAAGAAGATCAAACCAGTCCATACTCCAGGAAATCAAGCCAGACTGCTCACTTGAGGGAAGGATATTAAAGGCCAAACTGAAGTACTTTGGCCACATCATGAGAAGACAGGAGACCCTGGAGAAGATGCTGATGCTAGGGAAAGTGGAAGGCAAAAGGAAGAGGGGCTGACCAAGGGCAAGATGGATGGATGATATTCTGGAGGTGACGGACTCACCCTTGAGGGAGCTGGGGGTGGCGACGGCCAACAGGAAGCTCTGGCGTGGGCTGGTCCATGAAGTCACGAAGAGTCGGAAGTGACTGAACAAATAAACAACAACAAAGCCTACAAGAGAGGAGGCCAAGTGGAGTTTCTGGAGGACAGAATTCCATATGTGTGAATCCACCACTAAAAAGGCCCTGTCACTAGTACCAGCCAACATGATCAGCCTTAGTGGCCGGTCAGAGGAAGACCTCTGAGGTCAATTCCAGGGCCCAGGTTCATATGAATGTAAGTAGTCCTTCAAATAACCAGATCTAAGAGTCTGTTCAGGGATCAGCACTTTATTAGCATTTTACAGAGAACCTGGAAACAAATGGGTAAGCAATGCAACTGAGGCAGAATGTGTGTAATATAGTACAACTGCCTAGCCCCCAAAAGCATTCTGGTGGCTGAATTCTGCACATGCTGACATTTCTGAACTGTCTTTAAAGGCAGCCCTACAAAGACAGCATGCTTTGCATGCAAAGGGTCCTAGGGTCAACAATTCCTGGCATCTCCAGGTAGAAGGATCTTCAGCAGCAGAGGGGTACTCCAAGATTCCAAATTGTTCATGCATAATCTCACATGTGGAGTTCCATAGAGAACAATCATAATCAGAGCAAATATTTTACTGAATCCTGGTTTGGTTATTCCTCTGGAACCTACTATAACCAGAGGCCACAACTGAATCTAAGTGCAGAAAAACAACTTCATGAAATCCTTCTTCAAGCTTTGATAAATAACTATGGGCAGGTAACAAAAAGAATTTCATAAAGGTCTAAACAGAGTTAGATAGCTGCCATTAAATATTTGTTTATTGGTTGATGAGGTCATTAAAGTGTTGAAGTAAGATCTTTAGATTGGCCACTAGAATTATTTACTGTTCGAGCCTGGCATTGATCATAGATGGGCAAGTACAGAACAGAATGATTTTTTTAATGCCTAATGTATTTGACTCATCAAATGCTCTAATCTTGTGTAATGCCTGGAAGAGTTCTCTTCCAGTTTTAAAATATGCAGAATAATCTCACAAATTATATTGACAAAGCAAACAGAGACTGTGCATTAATAAGAAACATTTGTCAAACAGTACACTCTTGATAGCAGCATTAATACTTCCTGGTCAATAAAGGATTAAAGTAACATGACAGTAATTCACAGCAAATACAATCTGGCATAAACATTTATGACTGTGGTTTGCTTCTAATGCTTGAGATGAAGAGTAAAAATGCAACAGTTTATGGCTTCCAGTGAGGCCTGCCTTACAAAAACTGAGCTCTGGAACTAGGTATGACAGTGTGGTTATGCTTCCAGAGAGCCATATAAAACTCAGATTACCTTATAACCACTGTAGACGGATCATCTTAACATTTTCAGACCGGGACCCAGCTTCAGTCCTACCCTAAAACATGGGACCCACTTATGTAGCCTGCTCCTATGCATGTTGGGTGCTATTACACTCTTGTACTTGTGGGCTTCCCTTTGGGGCAGCTGCTTGCCACTGTGTGAACAGAATGCTGGACAAGATGGACCCTTGGTCTGACCCAGCATGGCTGTTCTTATGTTCTTATGTTTACTGGGAAGCTGACGGGATTTGAGGTGACATTAACTGATCAGGAAAGGTATCTTGGGGTTGTGGTGGACAGCTCAATGAAAATGTCAACAAGTGTGAGGCTGCTGTGAAAAAGGTAAATTCCATGTTGAACTTGAAAAAGGAACTGAAAATAAAACTGTCAATATGATAATGATGTTATACAAATGTATGGTGCAGCCACTCTTCGAATACTGTGTACAGTTCTGATCACCTCCCGTCAAAAAGAATACTGTAGGGCTGGAAAGGGTATAGAAAAGGGCAGCCCAAATGTTAAAGGGGCAGGAGCCTTGAGTGGAAAAGTTACAACGTTTGAGGCTTTTTCGTTTAGAAAAAAAAAGTGAATTAAGGGGAACATGACAGAAGTATATAAAATTATGCATGGTGTAGAAAAAGTGGATAAGCAGAACTTTTTCTTCCTCTCCCATAACACTTGAACCCAATGGAGTCATCCCATGAAGCTGAATGGTGGGAGATTCAGGACAGACAAAAGGAAGGAAGTACTTCTTCCCACAGCACATAATTAAACTAAGGAACTCACTTCCACAAGAAGATGGCCATCAATTTGGACACTTTAAAAAGGGATTAGACAACTTCATGGAGATTAAGGCTTTCAGTGGCTGAATACACTATGCCTCTGAATACCAGTTGCAGGGGGTCATGAGTGGGAGGGTGCTATTTATTTATTAAGAGACTTTATGTTCCTTTTCAGAATAAAAAGTTACCTCAAAAAGACTTACAATTAGGAAAATTATACATACAAAAACTTCCAAATATTAAAACCAAACATAATTTAAAAGTAATCTATAACACTGTTACAAAGAAAAATAATAAAATAGCTCAAAAATTAAAACATCAGCATAGCTACGAATCCAAATTCCTCAAAAAAGAAAGAAAGAAAAGAACCAACTCAACATCTAAGCAAGTTGAAACAAAAATGTCTCCAGGGCCTACATGAAGGAAAAAAAGGTGGGGAGACACCTATCTCTTTAGGGAATGATTTCCATAAGTGGGGGCCACTGCCAAATAAGCCCTGTTTCATGTCCTTGCCAACCTAATCATACCAACTGGTAGAACTGCAAGCAGGGCCTCCATGGCTCATCAGTGCTTGGGCAGGCTCATATAAGCGCAAGTAGTCCACCAAGTAAGCTGGTCCCAAACCATTTAGGGTGTTAATGGTCAAAACCAGCATCCTGAATTGGGCTCAAAAGCAAATAGGCAACCAGTTCTGCTTGTGGGATTACCATAGGCTTCTGGTTGGCCACTGTAGGAACAGAAAATTAGACTACATGGCCTATGGTCTGATCCAGCAGAACTCATCCTCTGTTCTTAACTCGGTCCCAAAGTTCAATATGCATTACTCCTAGATAAGCTTGCACTGGATTTGCAGCCTCATATATATATATATATATATATATATATATATATATATATATATACATACACACACACACACACACCATGTGTGTGCTGTGTGTTTCTTCACTCTCTCACTCTCTCTGCCCTTTCTTCCTCTTTAAAAACACTATCCTTAGACCAAAGAAAGAAAATGGTTGTAGTGCCATTGATGTGGCTTACCTTAAGTCCAGACATGGCCAACTTGAAGGTTTAAACCTACCAATTGAAGACCAATGCTCAAAACAATGCAAAAAGCAGTACAGGACCTGACCACAGATTAATCATGTCCATGTTAAACGCTGGTGAAGCAGAAACCCAAACAACGAATAAATTCATTATTTCACTGTACATCAATACATACTTACATTCACAAAAAAACTACTAAACTCATGTCAGCCAGGTTTTTACCTGAACCTAACTTTCAGAGGGAGGGAGGGGGGGAGCAAGAGAAAGGGCACGCACTGGCCAGAACAAAATTAAAATAGTTCAGGGGATTAAATTCAAGAATGTGCCAACATACAGCATACAGCATGAAAAATTAGACAAGGTTCTCAGATTCAAGTAATGCTAGAACCAGCAATTACCTCATGCTGTTTCCCACCCTTTAATTAAAACAACAAATGGGGGGAAAGAGAAAGCTCCAAAGAAAATATAGTAAATCAGACTGCTAAGGTTCCTTAAAAAATAATGAACCCTATTTCTGGGCATGTCCCTTGTTGTTGGACTTATTGCAGGTCCAAAGACTATGTGAGTGAACCCAAATGCTTATCACTCTCTGAGCCAGTCTAAGGTGAATCTTAAACTTTCCAAAATGAAGCTAGGACCATTTGTTTTCATACTGGAGGCTCCCCCTGGATAGCTGCCACATAATGTCAAGTGTTTTAGTAACGTATGGCTGTGAGAGCTGGACTATAAGGAAGGCTGAGCGCCGAAGAATCGATGCTTTCGAACTGTGGTGCTGGAGAAGACTCCTACGAGTCCCCTGGACGGCAAGGAGGTCAAATCAGTCCATCCTAGAGGAAATCAATCCTGAGTGCTCATTGGAAGGACAGATACTGAAGCTGAAGCTCAAATATTTTGGCCACCTAATGAGAAGAGAAAACTCTCTGGAAAAGACCCTGATGCTGGGAAAGACTGAAGGCAAAAGGAGAAGGGGACGGCAGAGGATGAGATGGCTAGATAGCATCACTGATGCAATGAATATGGACTGGAGCACGCTCTGGGAGAGAGCGTAGGACAGGAAGGCCTGGCGTGCTATGGTCCATGGGGTCACGAAGAGTCGGACACGACTGAACGACTGAACAACAACAGCAGTTTCATTCATACCAACCAGCAGTGACTGGCAGTACCATGGCCACCAAAATGAATCAGTCGAGGTATCGTAAACCCACAACAGCAAGAAATTATCTTTAGTAACATCTGAAGTTAACATGTAACAGGAAGTTGTTAGGTTACAAAATACACACACACACACACACACAGGCATTACCTGCCTTGAGTTTGTCGATGGGGTGGGTTATATATATTTTTTTAATCCTCCAATTATTTTGTCACAGGAAACACGCCAGTGCAAAAGTAACAAGGGTCACCTAATGTCCCTGCAATACATCACTGTCAGCAGTGATAACGCTAACACACATAATGCTACTGTATGGTTTATATAAGCTATGGTTAACCTGTGATGTGTTGCCCTACCCAGAATTTGTTTAGCAGATGTTTAAACAAGCAGTGGTTTGTTTTCTCAATTCCCTGGGTTATTTGGTTTCCCACCTTCTTCACTTGCTTCCTCCCTATATCCCAAATGCCTTTGTAGTGCTTGCTGGTACCAGCATGTAGAGTGACTAGTCTTTTTTTACCACTCTTGCCCACTGCCTCTGTAGCCTGGTGAAACAACCCATGGTTCTAGGTTCACACATAACAACAATCCATGGTTTAAACAACCCGGAATTCACATCCCAACAACAAACCATGTGTTCCCTTTCTGGGTTGTTTGTGGTTAACAAGCCATGGTTCGTTAGCGCAACTTGGTTTGCACAGCACAGCAACCCAGAATTCAACAACCCATGGGATAAATAAACCATGGGTTAGCATTATGTATGAACCAAGTCTATAAGCCCATTGAACCCAGAACTTATCTATTCTGACAAGCAGCAGCTCTCCAAAGTCTCAGTGTATCTGCATTAAAGCTGGAAACATTTATTCATTAAACTATCTGGTAAAATAATTAATTGTCTGCTCTACAAACTTGGTTCTTCAAAACCACATTGCCCTTGGAGAAGCAGTCACCTCACTTCATTCAGAGAAACAGTTTCTCCCTTATGATACAGTCACATCAACAAGACTCCACTTTCTGCAGAGGAGTCAGGACATGATCAACATATTTTGAAGCACCCTGGTAAAAAAGGAACTGAATTCTACTAAACAACCTCAAGTGTAAGTTAAGCTAGCCTAGAGTTGTCAAGTCTCTACTCAAATAAATCCATTGTCAAGGGGCCACAGCACAAATGGCACACGGATGCCAAATACTTGCTTTAATTACACGTAGTGTCATTCATACATTATAATTCTAATGGGTACATGGTACAGATCTGCATTGTGCAACTGCTAAGGATATAACAATTCAAGCAGACCCTTTTAAAACCCTGTTCTCCGTGGGCCATGTTAGGAACAGAGCTATTCATTTACATTCATATCGTGCTTTTTGTCATGATGGAACTCAAGGCCTGGTACCTTTGGTTCCTAGGTGATCTGATCGGACCCAGAACTCCTCCTCATCAGCAAGTTTTCTGCTCCATGTGCCTTTGGACTCTGTTCTGGGCTGAAGAGGTTACAGAAAAATGCTCTGGTGACCAATGGAAATAAGTGATGCCACAGCCTTTACAGAAGATAGACTTCCTATATTTATTTATTCATTTATTCCTATATTTCTTTATTCATTTATTTCATTCACTTCTTAGAAAACTCCTCTCCTACACCAAGCTGAGGATAATGTTATAGTTTAACTAACCTTTTGGAGGAAGGTTTAGACTTCCTCCAAAAACTCTAAGCAGTCCATAATTGACCACAAAAGCGACACAGTCATTTTACAATATAATAAACCAAGAGGCTCTTTCTGCTAGGAATTAATTTAATTAAAACAAAGCTCCAGTGCACTTCCATGATTGCTAATGCAATATTTTACTTTGCTATAAAAGAGACACCTGCATGCAGAGGTGGTAATGATTTATGGGCCTTGTTTGCTATGCACTTTTGCAATGAAACGTTTTCATTTTTCTCCCATGAGGGAGGGCACAACGAACCTCAAGCCTGATGGAGAAGCGGTGGAGATGCCTTTTCCAATGGCAAGCCTTAGAGACAACTGGCACACGTCACCAGCTGCATTTCCCAGTTTACGGCTAATACTGCAGCCTTGACATATTTATACATTCCTGAATGTTTTCTGGCACAAGGACTGTTTGCCCTGTTAATTTTGTTTTGCTGCTCTCTGCAGCTGTGAGATGATGCTCCTTTAGAGAAAAAAACAACAACTGGCTTCCTACTTGCCATTTTCATGGTAAATGTGAACAGCTATTCTTTTTCCTTTAAAAAAGAAAATCCTTTCTAATATATTCCTGACACATTCAAAGAAAGTGAAGGAACAACTTTACCTTCAGTTATTATGTTCAAGACATATGAGGAATGCTCCAGAATGCGTTAAATCTGTTAAAAAGATCTGTTGTCTGATACATTGTGACTTCGTTACTAAAATTCACTAGCTAGCCTAGCAATTTTTTTTTTACAGAGCCTTATTTGAGCTGGGGTCCGTAATGCTCTCTTAATTTCCCCAAAGGTAAACCAAGTCCCTTTTAGCACGCCAATCTTTTAACAAGAATGTCTCTAACTCCTAGATAATGTTTTGAAGTGAATTATAAAAGGCAGGAAGGAACAGTTTCCCTTGATATTAAAATGAGCTTTATAACTTCTCCAAATATATTTTAATTGACATGTGTATGCAGCGCAAGGAAAACCATGGCTTGTGATGGTTCTATATTCTCAATGTATTCTTTCTTTCCATTCTCTAAAGCAGCTTTAACATAAACGATGACAAAGTGAAAGGGGGGAAAAGAGCAAACCCATTAACCTAGAGGCTTTCATTAACTTCTTCAGACTTTTTTTGGAAGCTGCAAGGGAAATCTAAGGTTCTTTGTTTCAAATGGCTAGGCACTTTATAATACTCTGTGCATTAGTTTTACATTTTTAATTCACCCTACTGAGAAAAAGTTCAGATACTGCAAACTTGAGGAACAGACACTTTCCCTTAAAGTAACTCAGCCCATGTGCATGAAACACAACACAAAAGGCAAGCAGTGCGGGCTAGGGATGGTGGAGAATTCCGTCACGGATTTCAGTGAGGCCAAATGCACTGGCATTCGGCCCCCCGAAATCCGTGGCGGAATGGCCTGCCCCCCCACCCCCTCCGCGGATTCCCCCCAGGACGAAGCTTACGCGGGGCAGATGTTCCGGACGGCGGTGGCTCCGGCGGCAGCGGCTGGTCTTTCAACCGGCTGCCGCAGCCACCATTTGCATCCTGGTCTTTGCCGTGATAGGCTACGTAAGTATTTACGTAGCCTATCACGGCAAGCCAAGCAAAAAAAAAAAGCGTACGCAAATGGCGGTGGCTACAGCAGCCGCCATTTGCGTTCCCTATTTTTCACCGTTTTAGCCTACGTAAATATTTACGTAGGCTATTACAGCAAAAAAAAGGGGGAACGCAAATAGCGTAGTGGGCGCTATTTGCGTTTCTTCCCCCCCCCCTTTTAGCCTACGTAAATATTTACGTAAGCTATTACGGCGAAAAAAAAAGGAACGCAAATAGCACCCACTACGCTATTTGCGTTCCCCTTTTTTCGCCGTAATAGCCTACATAAATATTTACGTAGGCTAAAACGGGGAAAAATAGGGAATGCAAATGGCGGCCGCTGTAGCCACCGCCATTTGTGTACATTGTTGTTTGGGGGGGGGGTTGCCGTGATAGGCTACGTAAATCCTGGCTGGATGCAAATGGCAGCTGCTACGGCGGCCACCATTTGCGTCCTCAGCAGCCCATCCGCAGCCGGAAATTTGGCTGCGGACGGCCCTGGCCGACTGCTCTGCGGAGCCAGCCGGTCAGGATTCCGGGGGGGGGGAGGACTGGATCGCCTCCCCACCTGTTGAGGATTTTGGGGGGAGGGACGGAGCGCCTCCCTCCCACCACGAAAAATTCCGCAAAAAGGTAAGTGAGTTTCGTACATCCCTTCCCTAGTGCAGGCACATTCAGACAAATGTTTGAGGTTTAAGTACTTTCTGCTGAACACCAGCAATGTAGTGTTAAGATCTTTTAAGTTCCAGCAGGAGACTCAGAAGCCAGAAAACAGGCAAACATTTGTTCAAGCTGCATATGTAGTTTTACTGGGGGTGGGGGGTGGGGGTGTAATCCATTTATAACACGCAGTTTCTAAAAGCTGCTCTGTAAGTGCTGTTACCTCACATTTTAACCAGTTTTCCTAACCAAATTACTTTAACATTCTATTCCAGAACGGGTACATGAGGGTAAGAACAATTTTATTTACTTACTTACTTACTTACAACATTTGTATACCGCTCCACATCTAAACAGATTGCAGAGTGGTGAACAACAAGAGATAAAAAAGAGATAAGAATGAAATATAATATTGAAATTATTCTTTAAAAGAGTTCCAATAAAACCAAGGCTGGTTAACCAAGGAAGGCGTCCTGGAAAAGATCTGTTTTCATAATACGTAATATTTCTAAGGTTGCTCAAAAGAAAGAACAAAAAAAGAAGGTTCAGCTTTCTGTTATTACTGTGCACCAACCATGGGGAGCCAGAAGAGTCACAAGTGCCCATCTCCGGGAACTCCCCCACCTGGCTTTCTGTAGCCCTGAAATATTTTGCAAGGAGTTTTGGCATGTGGTCAGATAACAATTTTAGAAGAGCTTATTTGGCTGTCTGTTTGCTTCAGGGACAAAATTAAGGTGCTGGTTCTTACCTTTAAAACACTGAAGCTGCAATCCTATGCAAAATTTCCTGAGAGTAAATCTCACTGAATTCAGAGGACTTACCTCTGAGCAGACATACATAAGGTTGTGCAGCAAGGGGCTTGGACCCAAATACCTGAAGGAGCACTAACTCCTGTATCAGAGATGGGGTGCCATTGCAGTTCCCTGACCACTACCCACCTAACCTCTACAGGCAGGGGAAACCGCTTTTAATTCACCGTATTTGATAGAGGGTCATTAATTCAGCTTTCAGAGATTCAAAGTGGTGTTAACATGGTTGTTTATACTAAACTCAGCTTTCATTCTGAACCAGTTTTTTTAAAATTAAAAACACATATATTTATTAAAATTGATTTGGGGGGGGGTAAATCTTTTTTGTTTTCAAAACCACTGATTTTTCATCATCTTCTGCAACATGTTACTAGCATGTGTACTGGGGATGAGGGTAGAATCCTGAAAATATCCAGACCTGAAAAATCATGGGTGTAAAAGGTACTAGATTTGAAAGTCTTCACAACCAGGCTGGTGGTGGGTTAGGCTGGGCGGTCAAGAGTTTGCATCTGTAAGCTGCATGTCTCTGATCAAGTGGATTGTGCTGGACTTGGACCTGCAAATCCAGGTTCATATCCCGGCTTAGTCATGGACCTTCTCCTCAGCAGACAGAGGGCTCCTAGCGCAAACAGTCAAAAGGCACTGTGCAACTATTCTGCCTCTTCTTCCTTAACCAAAAGAAGCTGTGGAAAAACACATTGTCTGGACTCCCTGTAAAATTATGTGCTTCTCCTAAGACAAACAGCACTACACTTCTGGGGACAGAAAGCCTCAAAGATGGCTGAAAAAAGCAGTTCCTCCCCTCAGACAGAAACTTCCCAAGCTCGCTTTCAATCTAGAGAAAGGAACCCTTGGGAAAATCTGTATAAAAACCCCTCAAGCCATTCAGTGAATTAAAACCATGCCCTGAACATTAAGACTACTGAGAAACAGCTGGCCAAAAACGTCTCTAAGCTGTGTGCTATAAACAGTCTGGTGGCAAACATTCCTAGCTCTCAGGGGAAGGGAAACAACCCATTAAACATTTGTATGGGAGAGGGAACGCAAACTGATGACACTCGTTTGTCATGTACCTTTTTCTTTTTTTCTTTTTAACAGGAGCCTAACAAGCCAGACCAGTTTTCAATCATGGCACAAGAAAGGCAGAACATCAGTTATGTTGCTGCTCACGGATTTTCAGCACCTTCCTGTATTCTTTTGAACACTGTTCCAAGTTTAGGTTTAACAGTAAAGCTTTACATGGCTCAGGCCCAACATGTCTAAGATGATCACCTCCAGCCATGTATTCTTTAAAAATGTGTGGCTCCTTGTCCTGAGCCTTCTGGATGGGATGGCATACAAACAGAAGTATAGAAGTAGTCCTGGAGGTACTGCCAGGGGAATCACAGCATTTTGAAATCCCTTTCAGCCTGTTAGACACACCCACCACACATGCAAAAGTGTGTCCACTCTTCAGTCAGCCTTACTGCTTGCACGACTGACTCCTTGGAAAAACCACAATCCATAGAACTTGGCGCATTTTGGGTTGACCTCTCAAATCAAAAACATGGAAGTTCCATTGTGCGCAGAAAATGTGCTGTTTTAAAATGTTCCCTGCCACTCACGTGTGGCAACTTACTATGCAAATCAACACTGGGAACAATTTAGAGTGACAGTGACCTCTGTAGTGAAGGCTATACTAAAGTTTGTGTGTTAGGATCACAGACTAAATTACAATCCAAAATAGACCTTTAATTGAATTTTGACCCACACATCTCTGGCTCTCTTTATAAGATTCATACATGGAGAACCTAAAACATCGGATGTACCCTATGAAACAGGTTGTTGCCTACCAATGAATTAGGCAGTTTCCCAGATGTCCATGTACTTCACATCTGTTGCCACAGGTTTTAGTACAGCTACTCATTTGGAAAGTGTGGGATAAGTTACTCAATTAGAAAGTTAACAAGTTGCTAGATAAAATATAGTTAGTGTTACAGCGTGCAGTCAATGTTCTTTGGCCTTACAAGAAAAGATATACACTACAAGACAAGTACCAGCCATACAAGTGTTTTAAAGCAGGCCTTTAGCATTACATATTGTTCATTATTGTCTGTCATACATTTGAAATTTCAAAACAAAATCTTACCTCACAGACACTTAAGATAATTAGAGCCAAGGTGAGTGTGTGACTAGTTGAAACACACTACAGGACCTTCACTTACAACCAGAATCCTCCAGAAACTTGTTAAGTGCAGAAACTCTCCCATTGCACATTAAAATAAAAATCTGCATAATCTGATGAACGCAGAACACAATGCCCAACTTTATAACTGAAATCAAATGCCTTTCGTTCAGTTCTCATCCATCAAAGGTTGAAAGGTTTGTTAATGTGTGAGGTCTCTCCTTCAGATTACCTAAAGCCCTAGCGTTGTTTCTCCACCCAACCTTGAAGCCTTTTCAATATTTACTGTGATCTAAGCCGAGCAGTTACTCTAGTTCTTATAAATGAAACATGAACACACAAGGAAAGGGGAGTGTATTTTCAATGCTAACCAAACTATTCTCACACCTGAGCTGCATACTGTTCCAAGAAGAAAGTGTCTTGTTAGCTACCTTACAACACATCTTAACGCTGTCTAAACAAAACCTTCCAACAATTTATTCTGTTCTCACATTGTAGATAATAAAGTGACAAACATTTCTCTTGCATCCTCTCTCCAATCTGAGGCACCCAACATATGACTAAGTGTGATCGTGTGCTGCAGCTCCAGTGTAACCCATACCTGCTCAAAGCTCAAAGAGGAACACACAATATAAGGAAATGGGGTGACCCAGTTTCACCATCTCCCCTCTCTCATATACTCTGTCCCCACCCTAAACTGTTTCTGCACTCAGATTTCTGAAAGTCAGTTACACACACAGTGCTGTGCAGTCAGGGTCAGATCCTGGACAGCACTAAAAGAGTACCCTCAAATGCTTTCTGAAGATTCCTGTTTAAAACAGGAATGCTTATTCTGTCAGGCTCCTATTAAAGCTTTGCTTTAAATGTTATTTTGCATTTTAAATTGTTTACTTATTTAGGCATTCTGCCTTTCATGATACATATCCCAGGGTGGTTCTCAATAAGGAAAAAAATACATTTTTTTTTGTTTTTTACAGAAAACTGCAACAAAGCCAATATAAAACAATAAAAATGGAGAATGCCAGAGTGAGCATTGCATAGATGGCATTGTTCATTAGATGTGCAGTTGCAAAAATGGGAGGGGAAAAGAAAGGTGAAGAAGTGGTCTCATAGAAATTGGCAACTGCCGGTGGAGAGATTTACTGGTTCAGTTTGGCACGAGGCAACACTGCACTAATACCAAGCCCATGTCTCCTCCCATAGTTTCAAAAGGAACATCAGGGCCTGCTCCATTTGGATTCCCCCAGCCACTGTCCCCATAGGGCTAACTGACATCAACGACCCTGCAAGGGAGGCAGGAGCAGGCAAAGGAAACACCACAGCTTGCTCCAGCTGGATTGCCCCCCACCTGGGCAGATGAGAACGGATGTAGGGCCATATTCCACCAGCCTTGCTGCTGGTCTACTTAATTTTTTCTGCTCCCCTTTTTCCTCTTGTGTCGTGTCTTTTTAGCCTGCAGGCAGGGACTGTCTTTTTGCTGATTGATTATAAGCTGCTTTGGGAACCTATTTTGGCTGAGGAATGGGATACAAAAATACCTTAAATAAATACATAATAAATTCTCAACAGCACTAGTGATACTAGGATTAAAGGGAGAAAGCATCCACAAACGTATAGATTCCACAGGCTTGATGTGCCCCAATACAAGCTATGGCTTGCAGAATAGAGAGGGAGCAAATATGGCCTTAATCGGAGCACCTCTGTTTGTAGATCCAGTTCCAGTACTTTACCTGCCCAATAAGCTCTTTCTGGGTTCAATTAACCTGGATTCCTTACACTCCATTTGTTGCTTTTGGTCAATGGATTTCAGCTGAACTTCTCATCCTGGACTAAACATGCTGAGCCTTTAGTCCTTACTCCATATATGATCCTGCTTTGCCCCTTGCCCCAGATCGGATCTTTTTTCTACCTGTTCCAAAACCTATTACAAGGGCACCCACAAAAGTGGTAGCAATACACTGTGGTTAAGTAATGTTAATGTATGTTAGCTTGGGTCTCTTCCAACAGAACCTGTGATATGGTATCTATGATTAACTGCTCTGGTTAATCAAAAGCCTTTTGTTTTGTTTCATTTCTGCATCTGGCAACGTTTTCAATGAAGTTACAGTTAGGTACCCTTAGTGGTGCCTCAGCCATCAGCTATTTATCAGGCAACCACCCAGAAAAGGGCTTTCACAGTGAGAGAACCTATTCTCTGGAACAGCCTCCCCTTGGACATAAGGCATGGTCAACAATATTACTATTTTGTCATATGCTGAAAATGTATTTGTTTCAACAGGGATTTCTGGACCCATGATATTGTCAACATACACTACCACCAGATGGGATATTGTATTTGTTATGAATTGTTATGTTTTTTTAATCTTGTTTTTACTATCATGATTTTTTGGAATACTATTTCATTTGTACACCGCTTTTATACTGAAGTGGTTTTTCAGTATACAGTATTTCAGTTTTTCAGTATAAAGTTTTTCAGTATGGTGAACCATGGCAGGGGTGCCAAACACAGGGCCCAAGGAGCCTTATCAAATCCCACATGCAGCCTACAGCAGCCTAATCATGCTCTGCTAAAATGCTGAGACATCATCAGAGATAGGAAGCGGATGGCCTTAAGAGGCAAAGGGGCTGACTCGTTGATACCTGCTATTATTTGCCACAGCGCCACGTTGACTAATTTAACATTATGACAATGAGCTGCAGTAAGCTACAGCCTCTCTACACTTTCCATCTGAGGGGAAGGGATTGAAAATGTCAATGTTCACTTTTGAATAAGCTACAGTTTCCCTTTA
Source organism: Heloderma suspectum (assembly GCF_057233095.1). Taxonomy (NCBI): domain Eukaryota; kingdom Metazoa; phylum Chordata; class Lepidosauria; order Squamata; family Helodermatidae; genus Heloderma; species Heloderma suspectum. The sequence goes on from NC_139458.1 coordinate 436,486,320, forward strand.
TATATGGACTCAGGAAGCTGTGGTTTGGTCTACCTATGATTAGTTAACAAACCAGGATCTGAAACCACGGTTTGATCTTGGTTTGTTTGAACTAATCACAGTTAGAATAAACCACAGAATAATAACAGGAAACAGTTTATTCAAAACCAAAAATAAAAGCTTTCTAACTCTTACTGCACGTAAATGGGGCAGGGGGCAGCTACACAAAGCCAAAACTCATCATAGGCCATTTTTGTAATGCTAAACCTTTAAGCTCAACCAGACTGTAATCCTATTCATGCTATGAATATTTAAGAAGACAGCTTGCTGAAGCTGCAGATACCTTTTCTATTGTTTCCAATTTGAGCAACTAATTGATACGTCAAATGTTGATAGAATTGACTTTTTTTTCATGAAAATGTCTGAGTGTGGCCCCTGCTGGGTAGGGAATATGATTGTTCAGCTTCTTTCAGTTTAACACCTCTAATGTAGGGTATGTCCATATAAAGTGAAATGGTTTCGCTTTTTTGTTTCGTAAATTTTGCAGTTCTGCAAGGTTTCTAACTGACGGCGTTGCACCCTCAAAGAACTATACTATACTGTTGGGGGTGGTGTGTGAAATATTCAATGAGAACAAAAAACCATCAGCCTTCAGTGTACATCTGCCCTTAACTGATATACACATTATGGGAGTTGCTAACTCCAGAGTTTAAATACCTTCAAATCAGCTTTTCCAAAAGATTCCAATTATAGAATGAATCAGATGTGAATTTTAATTGTCTTTTCATTTTGAATCTTTGACATCATCAGCTCTCCAGAAAATTTGCAAGTCATACTTGTAAGGGGCCCCTTCATGGATCACTGCCTTGTTGTGGTGAAGGGGCTTGCGTAACTCAGTGAAGCCAAAAGCTATGCCGTGCAGGGCCACCCAAGACGGACAGGTCATGGTGAAGAGTTCTGACAAAATGTGGTCCACTGGAGAAGGAAATGGCAACCCACTCCATTATTCCTGCCAAGAAAACCCCATGGAACGTATCACAAGGCTAAAAGATATGATGCCGGAAGATGAGCCCCTCAGGTCGGAAGGTGTTCAATATACTACTGGAGAAGAGCAGAGGGAATTTCCAAGTAGCGCCAGAAAGAGTGAAGCAGCTGGGCCAAAGCCGAAAGGACACTCAGCTGTGGATATGTCTGGTGGTGAAAAGAAAGCCCGATGCTGTAAAGAACAATATTGTTTAGGAACCTGGAATGTCAGATCAATGAATCAAGGTAAGCTGGAGGTGGTCAAACATGAGATGGCAAGATTGAACATCGACATCTTGGGAATCAGCGAACTAAAATGGACAGGCCTGGGCGAATTTAATTCAGGTGACCATCATATCTACTACTGTGGGCAAGAATCCCTTAGACGAAATGGAGTAGCACTCATAGTCAACAAAAGGGTGGGAAAAGCAGTACTGGGGTACAATCTCAAAAACGATAGAATGATCTCAGTATGAATCCAAGGCAAACCATTTAACATCACAGTAATTCAAGTCTATGCCCCAACCACTGAGGACGAAGAAGCTGAGGTTGATCGGTTCTATGAAGACCTACAACACCTTCTAGAACTAACACCAAGAAAAGATGTCCTCTTCATCATAGGGGATTGGAATGCTAAAGTAGGAAGTCAAGAAATCACCAGGGTAACAGGCAAGCATAGCCTTGGTGTACAAAATGAAGCAGGACAAAGGCTAATAGAATTTTGCCGAGAACACACTGATCATAGCAAACACCCTTTTCCAACAGCACAAGGACGACTCTACACATGGACATCACCAGATGGTCAGTATCGAAATCAGATTGATTATGTACTTTGCAGCCAAAGATGGAGAAGTTCCATACAGTCAGTAAAAACAAGACCTGGAGCTGACTGTGGCTCAGATCATGAGCTGCTTCTTGCAAAATTCCAGCTTAAATTGAAGAACGTAGGGAAAACCACTAAACCATTCAGGTATGACCTAAATCATATCCCTTGTGAATATACAGTGGAGGTGAGGAATAGATTTCAGGGATTAGACCTGATAGACAGAGTGCCTGAGGAACTATGGACGGAGGTCTGTCACACTGTTCAGGAGGAAGCAACGAAATCCATCCCAAAGAAAAAGAAATGCAAGAAAGCCAAGTGGCTGTCTGATGAGGCTTTACAAGTAGCTCACGAAAGAAGGGAAGCGAAAAGCAAGGGAGAAAGGGGAGGATATACCCAACTGAATGCAGAGTTCCAGAGAATAGCAAGGAGAGACAAGAAGGCCTTCTTAAATGAACAATGCAAAGAAATGGAGGAAAACAATAGAATGGGAAAGACTAGAGATCTTTTCAAGAAAATCGGAGATCTCAAGGCAACGTTATGTGCAAAGACGGGCATGATAAAGGACAAAGAAGGCAGGGACCTAACAGAAGCAGATGAGATTAAGAAGAGGTGGCAAGAATACACAGAAGAGCTATACAGGAAAGATCTGAATGTCCCTGATAGCCATGAGAGTGTGGTCACTGAACTTGAGCCGGACATCCTCGAGAGTGAAGTCAAGTGGGCCTTGGGAAGCATTACTAACAACAAAGCTAGCGGAGATGACTATGCCAGCTGAGCTATTTAAGATCCTAAAAGACGATGCTGTTAAAGTGCTGCACTCAATATGCCAACACATTTGGAACACTCAACAGTGGCCACAAGACTGGAAAAGGTCAGTTTACATTCCAATTCCAAAGAAGGGCAATGCCAAAGAGTGTTCAAACTACCACACAACTGCGCTCATTTCACATGCCAGCAAGGTGATGCTCAAAATCCTACAAGCTAGGCTTCAGCAGCATGTGAACCGAGAACTACCGGAAGTACAAGCGGGGTTTCAAAGAGGCAGAGGCACTTGAGATCAAATCGCCAACATTCGCTGGATCATGGAGAACGCAAGAGAATTCCAGAAAAACGTCTATTTCTGCTTCACTGACTACACTAAAGGCTTTGATTGTGTGGATCACAACAAACTGTGGCAAATTCTTAAAGAGATGGGAGTTACCAGACCACCTTACCTGTCTCCTAAGAAACCTGTACGAGGGTCAAGAAGCAACAGTAAGAACAGGACATGGAACAACCAATTGGTTCAAAATTGGGAAAGGAGTATGACAAGGCTGGATATTGTCGCCCTGCTTATTTAATTTCTATGCAGAGTACATCATGAGAAACGCCGGGTTGGATGAATCACAGGTCGGAATTAAGATTGCCGGGAGAATTATCAACAACCTCAGATACGCAGATGATACCACCCTAATGGCAGAAAGCGAAGAGGAACTAAAAAGCCTGTTGTTGAGGGTGAAAGAGGAGAGTGCAAAAGCTGGTTTGAAACTCAACATTAACAAAACTCAGATCATGGCATCTGGCCCCATCACTTCCTGGCATGTAGAAGTGGAAGAAATGGAAGCAGTGACAGGTTTTACTTTCTTGGGCTCCAAGATCACCGCAGACGGTGACTGTAGCCATGAAATTAAAAGGCGCTTGCTCCTTGGGAGGAAAGCTATGGCAAACCTAGACAGCACAGTAAGAAGCAGAGACATCACCTTGCCCACAAAGGTCCGTCTAATCAAAGCTATGGTTTTCCCAGTAGTAACGTATGGCTGTGAGAGCTGGACTATAAGGAAGGCTGAGCGCCGAATAATTGATGCTTTGGAACTGTGGTGCTGGAGAAGACTCTTACGAGTCCCCTGGACTGCAAGGAGGTCAAATCAGTCCATCCTAAAGGAAATCAACCCTGAGTGCTCATTGGAAGGACAGATACTGAAGCTGAAGCTCAAATATTTTGGCCACCTAATGCGAAGAGAAAACTCACTGGGACAGTCCCTAATGCTGGGAAAGATTGAGCGCAAAAGGAGAAGGGGACGGCAGAGGATGAGATGGCTCGGTAGCATCACCGATGCAATGAATATGAACTTGAGCACACTCCGGGAGAGAGCGGAGGACAGGAAGGCCTGTCGTGCTATGGCCCATGGGGTCACGGAGAGTCGGACATGACTGAACGACTGAACAATAACTTGTAAGGGGAGGGGAGAGCCTGCAATTTCATAGATATATAGGTCATCATCAAATATGATTTGAAACACTAGGGGGAATGCACTCCACACCCTATCCTTCTGGAATGGTGCCCCTGGTAAACCAGAGTTTGTACTATGATGTGGAAGATTAGCTGCCAGGACGGGAAGGAAAAAGGTAGATTTTCCTACTGTGAAATGCTCAGTTTCCATCAGGGCCATTCTCTGGTTACACCTTAACAAAAGCTCTAATTATTGATGCATCCTCAGTAAGTAACCTCAGCCTCCCCAGCCCAATGCCAGGTGGCAATTTGCGCTGCAGTTGGGGCAAGGAAACAGTCCTGCTTTCTACACCCATCAAATCCAGCAGTATGTTTTGTTGCGATGCACTTTGTATGGTTTGGTAACTGCAATTGCAGCATAATGTGGTTCTGTGATCAGTAATACACTGAAAACAAACCCACAGAATGCAGAGCAGAGAAGGAAAAGAAGGATTCCCTGTTTGGGGCAGTTCCAGCTATTAGTTCCACATGAAGAGATTCCTCTGTACACGGCATTTCTGGCAAGTGTAAGTAATTGTTATAATAATAATTTTTAAAAAATAAGTCGGGGAGAGGAGAAGGAAGGAGAAAAGAAATAGTTTGGGAAAAACAACTTACCTCTACCTTTCCAGAGGTGGAAGATAACTCGTGGGGAAACGAAAAATCAGACTCGTCTGTAAATCACGTACACCGAGCAAAAGAATATTAGAACTTCAGTGAAGATGTACATCTATCTTCAATGGGCAGCTGTCAAAGTCACTCTCCTCTTCGGGGGCCCAGCATCAATTACTGAATTCTGGAGAAGAAAAAGGTAAGTGTCCCAATTAGCCCAGTGACGTAGGACCAAATTCCAGTTTAACCATTACATCTGCTAACCATGTTATAAGTAAAACTATGGGACCTGTGGCATTTCCAGATGGCACTGATTTCAGGGATCGAACATGTTCCCAATCCTCGCAGGCCAGGCATAAGGGGTGCTCCAGCCAACATTGGCCTTGGCCTGATAAACGAATACACAGCTTGATAGTCCTGCACAGCAGGCCACTCAGGTTACACATAAGGACACCACAGGGAGAAGCTACCTGACGTGTTCTCCAACATTTCCTGCATCTTTGCACTGCAATACCAGCTAGGAGCTGTGGATGTTGCTGTGGTTGCACTCCAAGGAATGAAATGGAAGTGCTGGAAAGAAATGGAAGTGTTGTCCAGAGGTGTGCATCCTACAATTCCAACGTAGTGCAGAAAAAGTGGGCAATCTGGTAATGGACACAGAATTCAATTTCCTGATGATGAGCTTTCATTAAAAATAAGCTTCTAGCCCCTATGACTGAAAAAATATATGCTTGTAAGTACACATACAAGGCTTGCTAAAACTTCAGAAGCTTAACACCAGGATACCCTGACAACTGCCTCCTCCTGTATGGACCTGCCTGTCCCCTGCATTCAGCTGGAGAGGCCCTGCTGTGTCCCTGACCACCAGCTGAGGTGTGGTTAGTGGGAACAAGGAAAAGGGCCTTCTCTGTGGCAGCACCCAAGTTCCTTGCCCTGAGAGACTTGCTGTGCTTTTTCCTTGATGGCTTTCCTTCACCAGTTAAAGCCCTCTTTGTTTCGGCAAGCATTTCGCTTCCCCCTTTTGTGTTCTGATTTGCTCTGCTGCTTCATTTCGTTAACTGTTATGATTTTTTAATCTACTCCTCTTTAGAATTGTAAGCTGCCTTGAGCACTCCTTATTGGAATGGAAAGGCAAGGTAAAAATCCTAATAATTATAAATAGAAGCATCCCAAACCAGACCACTTGAAAAACAAAGTAGACAAAGACCACCACACACAGTCATGCTGGCCTTTTGTATCATAGTTTCAACCAATCATCCTAGACAGATTACTCCAGAGATGTCATCCTCATTGGTCTCAGTCTCACCCTCAAGAACCAAAAAATCTTTTCCAAGGACAGAACCAAGACAGACCATGCCAATCTGTTCCCTTTCCATCAGTAGATCCCTAAAAGCCTGATGCACTTGTAAGAAACTGACTTGGCGCATCGTTAGAAATGGTGAGGACGTTCCATGCAGTACAAGCCTTGACCCATGAGGGTAAAAACTCAAAAGCCTAAAAAAATCTGTAGGCACTAGATGAAGCCTGCTGCAATCCCCCCTTCCCCACCCAATCAATTAAGCGTGAAACAGGCTTAGCCGACTGTTTTTAAACCTCGTGTTAAAGACTTCATCTCCTGGTGCGTTCCCTAACAACAGTTAAAAGGCTTTTGTTCGCCACAAAACCTGCAACTGAGCTTTGTTTCTGCAATCCTAAAACTTTTGCTGTCAATTCCTAGTCTAAGCAAATAGATAAATTCACTTGGAGGCTAGTTTTGTTGAATTAATGGAGGAAGTGGTAATACAAGCACCAGTCCACTACTACAACCATCATTGCTTACTAAAAGGGTCTGAGCTTCCTTCTTGAGATGCCCAGAAATGTGATGGTCACACAACATGACAACTTGCCATGGATTATTTAACCCACGGCGAGGCTGTGGTGTGTGCAGGGTGCACGAAGCCAACGTTTTGGATATGCAATCCCCACTTGGGGATTGTTCTGACATGCAAACTCGGCGAGTGTGGGTTATTCGAGGGTTGTCTGTTTTAGGGTCTATTTTAGGGTTATGCAAGGGTTGTTTAGCCCTCACATAACCCGTGCTTGCTCAGTTGCACGACACAACACCCTCCAGGTAGGGGTTGGATGTGCAACATGGTGGCCATGGGCGCCATGGCTCATTGAGCCGCACTGTGTCATCCAAACCCTGTCATTGTTTTTTGAACATGTCCTCTGCTACCAGCAATGTGTTCTCCTAACCTCTAGATTATAACACCCTCACAAAATTGGGAAAGATGCTGACTTTTGTTGAGTAGGAATCTGCAAACTCTTAAGACACACAAATGTCACATTTGCATATCACACTAAACCATGGTTTTGCATGAGATGCACAAGCTACAGTGAGCTTTGGGCTCCTGCACTCCCCACTCCCCTCTCTTCATCCCTTGTGGCTGAGGAGGAAGAAGAGTTCAGAAGCTTTCGCTTCCTCCTTTTGTTAACCGTAGCTTCACATGTCATTTGAACCAGGAACTGTGGTTAACACAAACTATGGTTAATTCCAACTAGCCAGCTTCAGAAACCACTATTTGAAGCTGGCTTGTTTGAAACTATAATCTACACATAGTGTTAACCACTTTATATCATGCCAGATGACACAAACCACAGTTAAGCAAAAGTAAAAGCTTCTAAATTGTTTCGCCTCACTGCGCAGAAGGAAGAGAGGAGAGGGGACAACATGCAACCTGAGGCTCACTGTGGCGCAGCCCTGCTTGTGCACATTGCACTAAACCATTGTTAGCATGATGTACAAATGTGGCCAAATCTCTTAATTGGGCTGAATGGAAAGATCACTAAATGTCAGCTGTGAACCCTGTGAAGTTAAATTAATGACCTACTCACAAAACTTACTACCTTAAGAAAAAATTTGCTCTTTATACTAAAAACGGGGCTCCCTTTCCACTGTGACTGATGAAAAAGGCTTTGTGTAATTAAAATGCTTGCATACTTGCATACCAAAGAGTACATCTTTCCTGTTTTTATAACTCACGTAACCTAACATGATAAAATTCTAAAAGGAATAGTATAGGAGTACACTAACCATATCATACTCATTCAACTGATTTGTGGAGGCCCCAATACCTTTTCTAATAGCTTGCCTTCATCTCTCCACCAATACATCCGAAGGGAGCAAATTTGTTCTGCTTCAGTTGCCTTTTAGTTATTACTGCAAGAGAATGAGGCCTAATCCTCTATTTTTATTTTTAAGAAATTTCCCATTTAAAAAAATAAATACAACTGCACTGGATTTTCTGGGCATTATTCCATTCACAGGTATGTTGAATTTGATAGTGTTGTGGTCCCTATCTCAACAATTATTACATCTTGCTTCAGTTGCTGGGCACCACTTAGGCATACATCAAGAATGATGTCCTGTCCACTCCATAAATACATATTCCAAGGAACTATAATATGTTGTATCTATAAATCCTGTATCTTCCTCATATCCTGCATTTACATTTATGCAGACAATCCGAGGTAACTGAATTCACCTATTATTCTTACATGTAGGTTGGTTGGGTGGGGTTTGTTTGTTTTTTTGGCTGCTTTCTAGATTTCTTTTTTGCACCTAAAGACCTCCATCAAAGCTTGGATCTGTGGGATAATAGTACAATATTACTTTTTTCGATTATATTGGAGCATCAAGGGAAAGATTCTGGAGTTTTTAAAATCATCATCTGTAAAATCTGTAACTGGAATCTCTGCAGAATGATCGCATCAGTCAACTTGTTCCTCTAGACAGTCAAAACTAAGCACTACTTTTTACAAGTTATTTATCTTGGCCCTCCTATGCCATGGGTCAGGGATTAAATTTAAATTAAAAAGAAATTCAACAAAACTCATTAAGCAATTCTGCAGCTATATGGATTTGCTCAGTGGGGTGGAGGACACAAAATTTCATCCTATTGTTGGATGATCCCTTTTTTATTATTACTTTATCATCTATATTATTAATTCCAACCACAGCCCAGAAATGCCTTTTGAATTTGATCCAACTCAGTGATGACCAATTTTGTTCCCTGAAGGCTCTCAAAAATCAGAGCTGAACACACCCAAGATTTAACATAAACCAGCACACCACCACCACCTTTACGCAACACCAGGATTCATCCCTGGAAAATGCAAAATATGTTATTAACGCACATATGTTAACTGGGGAGAAAAACAGCCCTAACAACACCTACCTTAAACACTGTTTGACCCGTTTCACAATCTTTTTGGCATGACAAAAGAGTAATCACCAAGACTATTGCGCCTCCTCAATTAGTTTTTTTCTATTTCTATAAATGCCTAAATATAATCCTCTTTATTAATATTAGATACATCAAGATAAACACATATTCAACTAGTCACAAGATCGCCTGGTCTGTGCCTATTCCAATTACTAAACGGGGTCCAGTTCTTAAAAACACACACAAAAAACCTCTGTACAGAGTTCAGCCTACCATCCCATAACAGTTTATATCTTGTTATCTTATTCATCAACATAGTAGCCCAGACCTTCTTTTTCCATCGTTCAATTGACGGTAGGCAAGTTGTTTGCCAGGCCTTTGCCAACATAATCCTTGCAGCCATTTAACATATAGCTCACCGTTACAACAAAATCTCTGGGGATCTAATCTTTAATATCCCCCGGTAGTATAGTTACTGAGGTTAAGTGTAACTCATATCCTGTAATTTCTCTTAAACCACAAATAATCTCCTTCCAATAAACCTTAACCAGATTACAATGCCATCACGTGTGAAAAAAAGTCCCCCTTCTGTTCCTAAACCTCCAGCAAAATGTTTGTTACCACTGGGAAGACCTTAGATATTCTAGTAGGGGAATACCACCACCTGTACATAATTAGAGATAGTCAGGTTGCTTACCTGTAACTGTAGTTCTTCGAGTGGTCATCTGTGCATTCACACATATGGGCTCTGCGCCTGCGCGGAGACTCGTTCAGGAAACTTCCAAGCTGCATAGTTTTTTGGCGGGAACCCCTCCCCCACCGTCCCTGGCATATATAGCGTGGGTTCCCACCTTCCCCTCAGTTCCTTGAGATCGTAAGTAGTCCCAGACTGAGGAGAAGAACACCCCAGTACCAACAGCCCAGTTGACACCGAAGTGGGGACGGGGGGGGGGGTTGTGTGAATGCACAGATGACCACTCGAAGAACTACAGTTACAGGTAAGCAACCTGACTTTCTTCTTCGTGGTCTTTGTGCATCACACATATGGGCGAGTAACAAGCTAACTTACCGGAGGTGGGTCGGTGTCTCAGTGTAGTACCAGAACGAAAGCACTGCCCTGCCAAAGGCACAGTCCGCTCGAGCTCAGACGTCCAGTCTGTAGTGCTTAATAAAGGTAGAAGGCTTAGACCAGGTGGCCGCCTTACACAAGTCTAGGATAGGAACCCCTCTTGCAAAGGTAGTGGAAGTCGACACTCCCCGTGTCGAGCACGCTTGGATTCATGTCAGTAGGGGTTTCCTGGCGACCTTGTACGCCAGCCGAACGGTGTGTACGATCTGAGATGAGACTGGAGAGCCTTTATTGGGTCCCCCATAGCATAGGAAGAGCCGTTGGGAGTTGCGGAAAGGCTCCATCCATGACTTATAGAAGGCCAGTGCTCTCTGGACATCTAGAGTGTGTAGCCGTTGGTCCAAATCAGAAGTTGGGGATGGAAAGAAGGCAGGGAACACGACTGGGTGATTAAGATGGAAGTCCGTGACCACCTTCGGGAGGAATGCTAAGTCTGGCTGCAAGACCACCTTTTCCTTATGAAATACAGTGTAACATGAGTCTATTCACAACGTGGAGAGTTCGCTCACTCTCCTCGATGTCATAATGGCTATCAGGAAGGCGACCTTCCAAGAGAGCAGCCTCAAGTCCATGGCAGCCAGCAGTTCAAACGGTACCAACATGAGGGTGTTAAGCACCAGGGTTAGGTCCCACTGAGGAATGAAGTGTCTCACTGGAGGAGCCAAGTTTCTGAGTCCTCGCAGAAATTGCTTGCATAATGGGTGGTGGAATATGGAGCACCCATCAGTGTTGCCCCTTGTAGCAGAAATCGCTGAAGCATACGCCCTGATGGAGGGTGGAGACTTCAGGCCTTTGCTGAAAAGATGTTGGAGGAAAAACAATGTGTCCACTAGACAACGGTCATTAGGGTTACAGTTGTTGTTGGTCACGAACCGAACGAATGAAGCCCACTTTGCAAAGCATGAGCGGCGCGTGGGTGGCTTCCTCGCTGCATCAAGTACAGCCTGCACTGTCGGTGGAATCAGTGGGGGAATGTGCTGGGTGTTTGGATCTTCCACACCGTGAGGTTCAGAGTGTGGAGACTGGGGTGAAGGATCCTGCCCCAGTCCTGGGAATCAAGTTGTCTATCCACAGTAGCAGGAGGAAGCGTCCATGCGCTAGGTTCAACAGCATTGTAAACCAGGGTTGTCTGGGCCACCAAGGGGCAATCGGGATGCAGTTCATGACATCCTGTCTGATTTTGGAGATCACCCTCATGAGGAGTGGGAATGGAGGGAAAAGGTAGAACAGGTGCTCCTTCCATTCCAGGAAGAAGGCACTGCCTAGCAATCCTTGTCCAATGCTGGCCCTGGAGCAGAACTGTCCACAAGCCATATTCTCTGGAGTCACAAAGAGGTCGATCTGTGGTTAGCCCCACTGGATGGAAATTAGCTATAGGACTGTCCTGGCCAGCTGCCATTCGTGAGAGCACCAGAGAAAGCGGCTGAGGGAGTCAGCTAACAGGTTGTCCCATCCTGCAATGTGTAGAGCGGTCAGGCGAATGGCCTTAGCAATGATCCAGTTGTAAAAGTGTAGAGTGAGAGAAAGGAGCCGGGAAGAGTGTGTTCCGACTTGTTTGTTTATGTACCAGAGAACTGTGGTACTATTTGTGAGGACCTGGATGTGCCGATGTTGGAGGCATGGTTCAAAGGCGCAGAGAGCTTTCCAAACCGCCAACCGCTCCAAGAAACTGATATGGGACAGTGTTTCCTTGGAGGACCAGAGACCTTGTGCTTGAAGGGGGCTGCAATGCACTCCCCAACCTAGGAGGGAGGCATCTGTGGTGAGAACCCTGGATGGAGTGGGAAGGAATAGCATCCCTTGGGTCAGATGCCTGGAGTCCATCCACCAGTCCAGGCTGAGAGCAACGTCCTCTGGTACTGAAAGTGTGACAAAGAGAGGGTTGTGGGTCAAACTGAAGCTCTGGATGAACCAGTGTTGAAGTGGTCTCATTTGTAACCGAGCCCATTCCACGACCGATACCATGGCTGCCATGTGGCCAAGGAGGCACTGAACATTGTGTGCCCTGGCACGGCGGGCAGAGAATATCGACATGGCTTGCACAACGAGGGTTGTGACACAAGTCGTCGGGAGGTACACCTGGCCCGATTTGGAATCAAGGACGGCCCCTATAAATTGAACAGTTCGAGTAGGGGTCAAGTGGGACCTTTCCTTGTTGATTCGTAGTCTCAATGTCCGAAGAAGATCCAAGACAATCACGATATCACACAATAGAGCTCCTCGGGAGGAGGCCACCAGTAGCCAATCTAGATACAGGTAGATTTCTACTCCCTGAAGACGGAGGTAAGTGCAGACCACAGCCATGCACTTGGTAAATACGTGTGGGGCTGTTGAGAGGCCAAACAGCAAGACATTGAACTGGAACAGTTCCACTAGGGATGAATGAAATTGACTCACCGTTTCGTCCAGGGTCATTCACGGTGGGGGTGAGGTGCTCCGTTCCTCCCCCCGAAAATTCTCCCTGGCTGGCTCTGCTCCGTGGCGAGTCTGGTGACTCCACGGAGCCACCGGCTGGGGCCACCCACAGCTGGACATCCAGCCACTGGGCTGTGCAGGGACGCAAATGATGGCCTCTGTAGCCACCGCCATTTACGTCCCTGTCTTTTCCCGTGATAGGCTACGTAAATATATAGGTAGCCTATCACGGCAATAGGCAGGGACGCAAATGGCTACAGCGGCCGCCATTTGCGTTCCTGTCTATTGCCGTGACAGGCTACCTATATATTTACGTGGCCTATCACGGCCTCCGCAGGGACGCATATGGCGTCCCTGTGTTAGACGTGATAGGCTTAGGGATGTCAGAGAATTCTGCCACGGATCTCGGTGAGGCCGAATACCAGTGCATTCGGCCCCCCGAACTCCGTGGCAGAATGGCCTGCCAACCCTCCCCACTGATCCCCCTCGTGACGAGACTTACCTGGGGCAGAGGTTCCGGAAAGCGGTGGCTCCAGCGGCAGCTTCGGCGGAGGCGGCTGGTCTTCCGACCGGCTGCTGCCGCCACCGCCACTGCCACCACCATTTCCAGTCTCCCCCCCCCATTCGTGATAGGCTACATAAAGACTTACATAGCCTATCACGTCTGGGTTAAAAAAAACCAACACGTACACAAATGGTGCCGGCTACGGCCGCCGCCATTTGCGTTCCCTATTTTTGGTTGTCTTAGTCTACGTAAATATTTACGTAGACTAAGACGGCAAAACTAAGGGGGAATGCAAATAGTGTAGCGTTCCCCCTTAGTTTCGCCGTCTTAGTCTACGTAAATATTTACGTAGACTAAGACAACCAAAAATTAGGGATGGACGAAAGTCCCTTACCTGTTCTCGAACCTTGCTTCGCGGTGGGGGGGAGGCGCTTCGGTTCTCCCCCCGAAGTTCAGGAGAGGGGGGGAGGTGCCCCGCCTCGCCCGGCCGAAATTCAGGCTGGGGGGGGAGGCGCCCCATCCCTCGCTGGCGAAATTCAGGCCGGGTAGGAGCGCCCCATCTACCCGGCCGCGAAAATTATCTATCTGACAGCCGGTCGGGAGACTGGCCACTGCCCCCGCCCCCCATGAACCGCCGCCGAACCGCCGCCGGGACCCGCCGCCGAGAGGGACATTCGGCCACAGTAAGTCCCATCCCAGGGGGGGCGGGGGGCCGGCGGAGAATTTCCCCACCAATTTCGGGGGGCCGAATGCGTTGGCATTCGGCCTCCCGAAGATTCGTGGAGAAATTCTCCGCCATCCCTACCAAAAATAGGGAACGCAAATGGTGGCGGCTACGGCCGCCACCATTTGCGTCCCTGCTAGCCAGCAGCCAGAGGTCCGGCTGCTGGCGGAGCCAGCCGGCGGCTCCGCAGAATCCCCCTGGAGGGGAGCCAGCCAGCCAGGATTCCGGGGGGAGGGACGGAGTGCCTCCCCCCCCCCAGCAGAACCCGGCGGAGCCAGGTAAGGGGGGTTTCGTACATCCCTAGATAGGCTACGTAAATACTTATGTAGCCTATCATGGCCATTTGAGGAGCACCGGGACAGCCAACAAAGGTAAGCTCCGTTCTGGGCCCAGGGTGGTGGGGTGGGTGGCTTCGTTCTACCATGGATTCCGGGGGGCCGAATGCGCTGGCATTCGGCCTCCCTGGAATCCGTGGCGAAATTCTCCAACATCCCTCAGTTCCACTCCGATCGCAAAGCTGAGGAACTTTCTGTGTGAGCGGTCTATGGCTACATGGAAATACGCCTCTTTGAGATTGATTGTGGCGAACAAAGAGTCCTTCCGTAGGAGTGGGAGAATTGTGGCTAGAGTTGTCATCCTGAACTTCTTGGGGGTGACAAACGTGTTCAGGTCGCAAAGGTTGAGGATGGGCCAAAGGCCTCCGTCCCATTCCGGTACTGTGAAGTACCTGGAGAAGAACCCCTCTGTACCGACGTTTGGATGAACGTGCTGAATGGCGCCCTTTCATAAGAGAGATTGAATTTCTTTGTGGAAGGCCTCCGAAGGCGGAGTGACCCAGAGGCAGGGGGTGTTGAATTCTATTATGTATCCATGATGGACAATAGCTAGCGCCCAGTTGTCCAACGTCACTCTTGTCCACACCAGGTAATATTGGCTCAGGAGGTCTCCGAAAGGTGGATTGTAATTGTTGGTATGGAGGGGAATGGAGTTGAAGTCAAAGACGACCTTTAGAGAATTCCTCACCCTTCGCCTTTTGTTGGAACCTGGGGAAGAAGTAGCTTTTTCTCTGCTGGTGCTGCTGCTGTGGGAATCTGGGTGTCCAGTCCCTAGATTGCCGAGGTGGATAGGGCTGTTGTCGGTACCAGCGACGCTGCTGCATGCTGCTACTGTTGTTGCTGGGCTTGACCCATGCCCATCTTATGAGCAGTCGTTCTGGCTTTCTGCATGGACTCCATCTGGTCATTTGTGTTGGCGTTGAATAAACCCCCGCCGTCAAAGGATAGATTTTCTATCCGCAAGCGGGCTTCAGGAGTTAGGCCCGCGGAGCAGAGCCAGGCATGCTGCCTTAGGGCAAAGGATCCCATCATGCTCTTAGCACTGCAGTCCGCTTGATGACGGGCAGTGTTGATCTGTTGACAAAAAAGCTTGGATGCCTTGGCATGAAACATTCTAGCTAAGTTGCGTTGCTCCCCAGGGAGGTATGCGATGAGGGAGTCCATTTTCTCCCAGAGAAATAGCTGATACCTGGCCATCATCACCTGGTAGTTGGAAATTCTAAGCCCCAATGCCACTGAGGAGTAGAGACGACGTCCAATGATATCAAGTTTGCGACCCTCCTTATCCTCAGGCGAGGCATGTGCTTTCTGCGAGTGACCTTGGGCAGGATCCACAATTATGGAGTTCGGTTTCGGATGTGAAAAGAGGAAAAATGCGTCCATCTCTTGAACCCTGTACATCGATTCCAGCCTCTTGGACATCGGGGTCAAGGACGAAGGTGCTTTCCACGTCTGTTGGACTGCACTCAGCAGGGCTGGAAGAAAAGGAATGGCCACCAGTGTTGACAGGTCTGTCGCAACAGCATCGAATACTGGATCGTGAATTTGTTGGGGAGGTTGTTGCACCCCGATGCCCAACAATTGCACCACTCTCAGCACTTGTTTGGAGAAGTGGCCCATGTGTTCCAAAGGTGAAGCTCTATCTCGTGTCCCAATGACATCGTCCAGTGATGAGACAGACGGAGGGACCGAGGAGTATGAGGAGGAGTCGGACTGGTAGCCCTCCCCAGACTCCTGCAATTGAGTAGATTGTAGAACCACAGCAGAGGCATGATGTGGAACAGGAGGTGGCGGGCTTGATGGTCCTGACTGGTTTGGCATATTGCTAAGGATGTCGAGTGCCTCAGTACCGAAGGAGGAGGGCAGAAGATGTCCTGGGTGTCGAATAGGGATGGCGGAGAATTCCGCCACAGATTCCAGTTCTAAAGGATCCGGCCCCCCGGAATCCGTGGCGGAATGGCCTCCTGCCCCCCGCCCCCCCCCGCGGAATCCCCCCCGCGACAGCACTTACCTGGGGCGGATGCGGTGGTTCCGGCGGCGCTGTTTCCGGCAGCAGCAGCGGCTCCGGTGACTGGTCTCCTGGCCGGCTGCAGCAGGGCTGCTGCTGCAGCCATTGCCGTCCTTGGACCGTGATAGGCTACGTAAGAATTTACGTAGCCTATCATGGCTAACGTCAAAAAAACACCAAAAAACGCAGCGTATGCAAATAGCGGCGGCTACGGCGGCCGCCATTTGCATTCCCTATTTTTCGCCGACTTATCTTACGTAAATATATACGTGAGATAAAGCGGCGAAAACAAAGGGGAACGCAAATAGCGTCCACTATGCTATAGCTATTTGCGTTCCCCTTTTTTTCGCCGTTTTATCTTACGTAAATATTTACATAAGATAAGTCGGCGAAAAATAGGGAACGCAAATGGCGGCCGCCGTAGGCGCCGCTATTTGCGTACACTGCATGTTTTGTTTTTTACGATTTGCCGTTTTAGCCTACGTAAATCTTTACGTAGGCTAAAACGGTGAGTCAAAAGGGGACGCAAATAGCGCCTGCTATGCTATTAGCGTTCCCCTTTATTTTCGCCATCATAGTCTACGTAAATATTTACGTAGACTAAGACGGCCAAAAATAAGGAATGCAAATGGCGGCTGTAGCCGCCGCCATTTGTGTACGCGGTTGTTGTTGTTTCTTTAAACCCAGCCAGCCACAATAGGCTACGTAAAGATTTATGTAGCCTATCACGTCGTGTGTTTTTTTTTAACCTAGCCATGATAGGCTACGTAAATCTTTACATAGCCTATCACGTCTTTTTTTTTCTTTTTAACAAGACTGGAAATGGCAGCGGTGGCGGCTGGTTGGAAGACCAGCCGCCACCGCCGCCGCTGAAGCTGCCGCTTCCTGGAAGATCCGACCCAGGTAAGTCTCGTCCCAGGGGGGATCCGCAGGGGGGCGGGGGGGCAGGCCGTTCCGCCACGGAGTTCAGGGGGCCGAATGCACTGGCATTCGGCCTCACCGAGATCCATGGCGGAATTCTCTGCCACCCCTATGGGATTGCAGAGGCAAAGAAGACATAAGTACGGATGGCGGAGAATTTCTCCCTGAATCTTCAGGAGGCCGAGCGCCGACGCATTCGGCCCCCCGAAGTTGGTTGGGAAATTCTCCGCCAGCCCCCCGCCCCCCCCCCGGGACGGGACTTACCTTTGGCGAATGTCCCTCTCGGCGGCGGGTCCTGGCGGCGGTTCGGCGGCGGTTCGGCAGGGGCGGCGGCCTGTCTCCCGACCGGCTGCCGCCGCCATTGCAAAAAAAAAAACTAAAGTAAAAAAACAAAAAAAACACCCGTGATAGGCTACGTAATGATTTACGTAGCCTATCACGGCTAGATTTCCAAAGTCAGCCATGATAGGCTACATAAATCGTCACGTAGCCTATCACGGGTGACTTTGAAAAAAAAAAAAGCGCATACGCAAATGGCGGCGCCCATGGAGCGCCGCCATTTGCATTCCTTATTTTGGCATGTCTAGTCTACGTAAAGATTTACGTAGACTACGGTGAAAATAAGGGCACGCTATTTGCTTTTTTTCCCCCCCCCCCCAAAGTCACCCGTGATAGGCTACGTGACGATTTACGTAGCCTATCACAGCTGACTTTGGAAATCTAGCCGTGATAGGCTACGTAAATCGTCACGTAGCCTATCACAGGGTCTTTTTTTTTTTTCCTGTTTGTTTCACAGCCGGGGAGACGGGGCGCTTCTCCCCGGCCTGAATTTTGGCCGGGCGAGGCGGGATGCCTCCCCCCCTTGCCTGAACTTCGTGGGGAGAAGCGAAGCGCCTCCCCCCCACCGCGAAGCCAAGCTGCGAAAAGGTACATGACTTTCGTACATCCCTAGACATAAGGAGTGACCGTCCGAGGAGGGTACCTTACTGCCATAGGCCGTGCACCTTCTAAACAGAGGCTTTGGGGCCATAGGCTGAGGAAGAAAAAAACTGTCGCCGCTCCCCAACACCACCAAACAATCTCTGTCTCTCTCTCTCTCTGTACCACTCTCTCTCAAACTCTCTTATTCGCTTAGAAGATAAAGGAGAAAAATAAGATGAAGGAAGAAATGAGGTTTAGATAAGATAAGACAGAAATACAGCGTGACAGAATGTCGAAAGAAGTTCCCCAGGAAGTAACGCTGAGGCGGTCGAAAAGGAACTGAGGGGAAGGCGGGAACCCACACTATATATGCCAGAGACAGCATGGGAGGGGTTCCCGCCAAAAAACTATGCAGCTTGGAAGTTTCCCGAACGAGTCTCCGCACAGGCGCAGAGCCCATATGTGTGATGCACAGAGCACAAAGAAGAAGTAAAGTTCCCAGAAATTGAGGCCATGGAAAACCCCCAGGGGGGGTCGGTTTTTTTGGGGGGTCAGAAATTTTGGGGGGGAAATGAAAAATAAGCAATACTTATTTTTTTAGCACTCTTTATAGAACTAAAGTCACCTTGTTGCATGAAGACAGCCTTCCCCAACCTGGTGCCCTCCAGATATTTTGGACTTCAGCTCCCATCAGCCTCAGGCATTCCTGATCTATGGCCAGGAATGCTGGGCACTGTAGTCCAAAACATCCGGAGGGCACCAGGTTGGGGAGGGCTGCTTTAGGAACATAAAACAGTCTTTATGTTCCTAAATTTATTTTATGTATAACTTAATTTGCTCATAAAATTATCATTATATTTTAAAACTTTTAAAAGTAAACTCAGTTAGTAAATTTGTAATTATTGTCTGAATAGATTAGAACTATATTAAGTGACTGCTACAGCATCAGAAACACAGGACTCTGCAGAACCAAACCCAAACTGTCAAGAATGCACATTTACTGTCAAGAATGCACAATGGTGACTCTACTCACGTTTGGAAACTGCGCAGAAATGTCTATCAGTAAACTATACTTTCGATCAATAGTTTTAATAAAGAACGAAAGAAATAACTATGCTGGGAATCGTACAGAGAGGATTAAAAAAAACCCCATAGCTTCATTATTTCCAGACATGTCTAGTCTTTCTATAAAAGTGTTCTTATTACATAGTTTTTAGAAATCATTTTGGCAGGAGTAACGGATAGGTAACAATATATTGTTGTTCAGTCGTTCAGTCGTGTCCGACTCTTCGTGACCCCATGGACCATAGCACGCCAGGCCTTCCTGTCCTGCGCACTCTCCCGGAGTGTGCTCAGGTTCATATTCATTGCATCGGTGATGCTATCTAGCCATCTCATCCTCTGCCGTCCCCTTCTCCTTTTGCCTTCAGTCTTTCCCAGCATCAGGGTCTTTTCCAGAGAGTTTTCTCTTCTCATTAGGTGGCCAAAATATTTGAGCTTCAGCTTCAGGATCTGTCCTTCCAATGAGCACTCAGGGTTGATTTCCTTTAGGATGGACTGATTTGACCTCCTTGCAGTCCAGGGGACTCGTAAGAGTCTTCTCCACCACCACAGTTCCAAAGCATCAATTCTTCGGCGCTCAGCCTTCCTTATAGTCCAGCTCTCACAGCCATACATTACTACTGGGAAAACCATAGCTTTGATTAGACGGACCTTTGTCAGCAAGGTGATGTCTCTGCTTCTTACTATGCTGTCTAGGTTTGCCATAGCTTTCCTCCCAAGGAGCAAGCGTCTTTTAATTTCATGGGTACAGTCACCGTCTGCGGTGATCTTGGAGCCCAAGAAAGTAAAATCTGTCACTGCTTCCATTTCTTCCCCTTCTATATGCCAGGAAGTGATAGGGCCAGATGCCATGATCTTAGTTTTTTTAATGTTGAGTTTCAAACCAGCTTTTGCACTCTCCTCTTTCACCCTCAACAAGAGGCTCTTGAGATCCTCTTCACTTTCTGCCATTAGGGTGGTATCGTCTGCATATCGGAGGTTGTTGATAATTCAACAATATATAGATAGTCTTAAACTCTAAAAGAAAATATTTCATAATCTAAAGCTGTTCAATTTTTCCATTTTTTTTTGAAAAACAAAACAAAAACTGTCCTCAGAAAAAAATGTGTTTTTTTCCATTTTTTTCCGGGCCTTCACATCTCTATTGTTGTTGTTGTTCAGTCGTTCAGTCATGTCCGACTCTTCGTGACCCCATGGTAGGGGTGAACGAAAGTCACTTACCTTTTCTCGCAGCTTTTTCGCGGTGGGGGGGAGCGCTTCGCTGCTCCCCCCGCGAAGTCCAGGCCGGGGGGGGAGGCTTCCCGCCTCGCCCAGCCGCGAACACGAAAGTAAAAAAAAAAAAAAAAAACGTCCCCTGATAGGCTACGTGACGATTCACGTAGCCTATCACGGCTAGATCTGGAAAGTCAGCCGTGATAGGCTACGTGAATCGTCACGTAGCCTATCACGGGTGACTTTAAAAAAAAAAAGCGCGTACGCGAATGGCGGCCCCCATAGGGAGCCGCCATTCGTGTTCCTTATTTAGTTGCTGTAGTCTACGTCAATGTTTACGTAGACTACGGCGAAAATAAGGGCAACGCAAATAGCGTTGCCCTTATTTTCGCCGTAGTCTATGTAAACATTGACGTAGACGACAGCGACCAAATAAGGAACGGGAATGGCGGCTCCCTATGGGGGCCGCCATTATCCGTACACACTTTTTTTTTTTTTTAAAGTCACCCGTGATAGGCTACGTGACGATTCACGTAGCCTATCACGGCTGACTTTGCAAATCTTGCCGTGATAGGCTACGTGAATCGTCACGCAGCCTATCAGGGGGCGTTTTTTTTTTCTTCTTTCATTGCAATGGCGGGGGCGGCAGCCGGTCGAAAGACCGGCTGCCGCTCCCGCCCCGCTCGAACACCGGACGAACCGCCAGCTGGACCCGCCGCCGGGAGGGACATTCAGGGAAGGT
Source organism: Heloderma suspectum (assembly GCF_057233095.1). Classification (NCBI taxonomy): domain Eukaryota; kingdom Metazoa; phylum Chordata; class Lepidosauria; order Squamata; family Helodermatidae; genus Heloderma; species Heloderma suspectum. The sequence goes on from NC_139458.1 coordinate 436,507,187, forward strand.
AAGTCCCGTCCCGGGGGGGGGCGGGGGATTTCTCCCCGAAACTTGTTCGGGGGGCCGAACACGTTGGCGCTCGGCCCCCCGAAGTTTCGGGGAGAAATTCTCCGCCATCCCTACCCCATGGACCATAGCACGCCAGGCCTTCCTGTCCTGCGCTCTCTCCCGGAGCGTGCTCAAGTTCATATTCATTGCATCCGTGATGCTATCTAGCCATCTCATCCTCTGCCGTCCCCTTCTCCTTTGGCCTTCAGTCTTTCCCAGCATCAGGGTCTTTTCCAGGGAGTTTTCTCTTCGCATTAGGTGGCCAAAATATTGGAGCTTCATTATCTGTCCTTCCAATGAGCACTCAGGGTTGATTTCCTTTAGGATGGACTGATATGACCTCCTTGCAGTCCTCTATACATAATTGTATTTTTATTTTTTAAATAGAGTTTATTTCCTAGTACATTTTTAAAGGAATGTATACACACATAGTTCCACTCTTCGTCTGAAATAGATGTATTAAATCCTCTTTCTCAATTTGTTTAATTCCTCCAGTTCCATTGTGTCCTATGACAGTTAATATTTCATTTTTTTGAACAATATTCCCTTCGTTACGGCAACAGAATCCCTATCCTGTCTCAGATCCAATAACCAGGTAAAGGCATGCAAAACAGGAAGACGGTTGAACAGAGTATCTGTCCAGAGAAATTCCTATGGATCAAGTCTACCCCCCTCCCTACCTCTCAAGCCATGCTTGATGCTACACCTGGTAACCTGGCTGTAACACACCTTTGCCCAATCACATTTCAGTAATAAAAGCACAGAGGATATCCTCTAGCTTGGATGTTTCACTAAACTCATTTCAACAGAACAGTATATGTCTTATCAAAAAGCCCTAGAATCATTCTGCACATTTATATATACTTTTATACTATCTCTCCTGATGCCCCCGGCTGCAAATGGTGTGTACCTACATTGGTATTTTTGCCATAGTACCTTGAAACAATAATGAAAGGTACTTTCTGAGTGGTGGCTCTGCACTAGTGTTAGTACTTCATATGAACTTTAAGGATGAGATAAAAGGGTGTTCGAGGACAGAGAGCAAAAGAAGTGTCAACCGAATTCAAAACAACTGCATCTGAGAAGCCTTTTATTTCTCCATAAGAAAAACCTTTCAGTTGATTCTTGGCACTAAAAACAGGAGTGTGGATTTTAGATTTTTTTTTGAAGCTTAGGCCTTCCAACCAAGATAAATATATGTCTCCATCCAACATCCTTGCTCTCTGCTTTATGCATGTCATGAAGTAGACACTTTGTCTATGAAAGCTCATATCCACAATGCATGTGTTAATGGTTAAGATGCCACATGACTGTTTTGTTCACCAAGAGTGACTGTATTGTCACTCAGCCGTCTGAAAACAAACACTCTTGCATGCACCAGATTTTGTTTTTATACATGTGCCACTGCTGATACCCAAAATAAGGGTAGAGGATACAGCATTATTCAGCATTAAGAATATTTCATTTATTTACCCTCCAGTGTGGGTGCAGACCCTATCCAACTGCCAGCCCAGTCGGCTTGTGAACATAGAATGGAGCAGAGACCCTGTCTTGCTGTTTGCCTCAGGTAGCAAAACATCTTGGGCAGGCCCTGCTTTTATCTCTCCCAACTGTCACACCAATCAGCTTCATTAGATAACACCGGGTTGTAGCATCATGAGATAATGCCATATATAATTGTGTGTTTTCATATATTATGTACAATATATCAGCCTTCCCAACCTGATACCCTCCAAATGATTTGTACTTTAATTTCCATCAGCCCCAGCCAGCATGGCCAACAGGCAGGAATTCTGGGAGTTATAGTCCAAAACATCTGGAGGGCACTAGGCTGGGGAAGGCTGCTAGATATAATGTTCATTGTTTTTACCTGTAGTGCCCCTGAAGAAGAGCTTTAATTTGAATCTTGTTAGGCCAACAAAGCCTTTAATTTTTTGCACCCTTGGGTTTAAATCCCTAACACCTCTTTTTCCTGTCATTGGTGCTTTTCCTCCTTGGGTTTGTGTGTTATACAGAATGGGCATAGAAGTTTAAGCATTCTGAAGTCCCAGAGAAGTGAAGGCAAGATGCAAATCATTTGAGGTCTTTGCTTTGAAGTGAAGCTCCATACCTCATTATAAATAGGCTCTTCCATTTAGTTGATTATTACTGAATATGGCAATCCGAAGGAGTTTTCGTAATCCTCCTAAAATGTACTCCCAGCATATACTACACTGCCAGCCACACAGATGTGTCTGTTACTTTTTCCATTACATATCCTTGCTTTAAAGATTATATAAAAGTTGGTTACAGGAATTGTTCAGGAGCTAAAATGTGGAAAGCCATTAAGCTCAATGGTTCATTTAGTGTTCAAGGAAAACACACATAACAACCACTTGCTAGCCGATCCCACAGAGGCCAAAACACAACCATCCACCTTTCACTTGGTTTATTACAGTTCAAGGCACTCAGTTCTGTCAGAGATGACACAGCAAGGGCTCACTTTGGTTTCAGTAAGAGGTGGAAGAATGCTGTCTGGGGTAGGTCAAGTTCATTTTTCTGCAGGGACTAAAAGTTGCCTGTGTATGATCTGAGTGAGTGAACCATGGGCTCTAGCAGAAATCATCAACTCTGGACCTGCAATTAGGGGCAAGGGTAACACCATGTAAATAATCAGGCAACTACTTTCTGTAGCCTCTCCTCTTCTTTCCCCCTCATGGTTTACTGGTTACCATGATGGGAACCTTCAGTTCATGTCAGGCCCTGACTTTTGAGTGAGCAGCTGCCTATCTGCTTATGGGCTCAAGTTCCTGTGGTGGCTGTCTCAACCAATGTCCCTGCCTTGCCCACCTCTAGCCCTGTGCAACTTCCTGTTCCTCCCAGACAACAGGCAACACCAGTGGTGTGCAAGGAGCTGAATCAGCATTAAAGGAAGTAGTAATTTCTACAGCAGTTTTAACATGCAAAGTGCATTGTATTACAGTTCTTATTTCATTACCGAAGATCCTCTGTTTCGCCTGCCTAATGGTAGGGCCTGCCCTGATCATTTCACAAAATAACTCTGTGACTATGATAAATATGGTTGTGTTCTGTAACTGTGGAAAATCACTTTAGTGCATGGTACTTTCACTCTCTCAGACTCAAAAAAAGTCCTCCTGCCACCACCAATCCCAAGTTTTGTCAAAGGTTATTTGACAAAAGTTATTTGTCACCACAAATAACTACATCAAAGAGTAATACTGAGGATGGAAGAAATAAAGATTGTAAATCCATCTGTGTATTAAAGATTTGCCTGTAATGGCGTCTTGCCCTGTGCCATGCAAACTCCAATGACAATTCAGCTAAATTTGAACTCAGTTCTCTTCCATCAAACTAGGCTTTGAATTCAGCTTGCCTAGACCAAACCCTAGACTAGTCTCTGGACAAAATTCAGAGGTTCACTACTGCAGAGGTAGAATTAATAGTTTGCTTCTGTCTCTCCCTAACACAGGAACCTGTGGAATCGATATTGTAAACCACAAACATGCAAAAGGCAACAAGTCAGCATCAATGCCATGCCTAATCCACCTTCCCGTTCATCTGTGTGAAACCAAACAGTTGATGTGACTATCTCCTCCCCATCCCTTAAACCCTGCTTTCAAAAGCGCTATAAAATAAATGCTGTATGACAAACAAAGGGGAGAGCTACTGGAAGGCACCATCCCTTTTCTGTCCTCATTACATTGTAGGCATCCCTGGTTTGATCAGATTTACTTTTAAAGCACTTGAGGAAATTATATACTTCTAAAGTGAGAGGGCAAAAGTTGACACATTTGCCCAAACACAAGGGAGGCTCGCAAGAATGATGCAGATCTCAGTTTCCTTTTATTGTTTATTTTATTGGTTTTACTTTGTTTTTCATTTAAAAAAAAATGTTGCCACAAGTTTGAACTTACCACTGTATCCACACGAGTAGAAACTTAAAAGAAGCTTCTACTCGTGTGGATGCAGTGGTAAGTTCAAACTTGTGGCAACATTTTTTTTTAAATGAAAAACAAAGTAAAACCAATTCCCAATTCCATGTATTCCCATCCCTCACGACATTGGTCCATTTATTAAGACTTATCAAAATATTTTGCTTTGGGCAGTAGAAATTGCAGAATAAAAATCTAATAGGGTCAATGAAATATATCCAACTGGCATTCAGCCACCTGCCGCATTTATAAAACTTGATATGTTAATTCTATTAAGTGCATGGATATAAAATTGCAAGTTAGCTGCAACCCGTAATATTTATTGAGATCCTCTTGGCTCATCAAATTCTCAGTGCTTGCTTTAATTTGACCTCAATTGAAACGTGACATTAGCAATGCTGTAGTCAAGAAAACACACTGTAGTGTGGGTATGGCTCCACAAAGTTAGTGTCACATCGGTAACCAGTAGAACATATAGCGTGCACCTTTATCAGTAGCAGCAGCCCCCAGAAATGAGTGAGAGTCACATCACATTAGTGTGTCTTCAGCTAGTGCCGCACTAATGTCAAGTCTTGAACTGCACCATAGGCTATTGTAGGTTCACAGCAAAAAGACCTCCCTCAAAGAGTTAATTTTACAACCACTGTGTCTCTCCCCTAGTCCAAATGCATTGCCAAAGGCCTTCTGGCTCCTTTGTACAAATTTCAACCAGAAAGCTCCCAAAGAGCCTGCTAAGAAAAATTAATGACCACTGAGGATACATATGCTGCAGAGGCAAGAAGCAACCTTGGACTGGGATGATTTGGAAGCTTCCCTTCCTCCACTTACCGCCTAGAAAATGCAGGATCGGCTCTCTTTTCTGTGAGTGTTGGAGCAACCAATTTAATATTTAAACAAGTAATTGGCATGGTAGATTGGAGAATACTTCACCCATGGCCAGGTGACATCTTATTATCAGAATACCTGCAATTCAAAGGATGATTAACACCCATGAATGGATCTTCCAGGCAATCCACCTATTATTGTGCTTGGATTTCTCTTCCCTTCCCAAGGCCTATGCATTTCCCATAAGATGTTTTTGTTATCTGCAGGGTTTTTTTTTATACTGCTGGTAGACTTCATTAATGGATGCCAAAGTCTTTGCTTCCCTTAATGTCATCACAGGCTGCTGCTTCTAGACTCATCTGCCTTTAAGGGATTCAGCAGAGATGATCGATTGTGGGAGGATTTGACTGGCTTTAAGAGGAGTCTTAATGCTGTTTCCATGTGCTTAAAAAGGCAGGATAGAAACTGAACTTTACCCTGCTACAAGTTAATTGCTGCTACTTCTAATAATTTGCATAACACTCTACAATCTTCTTTATAGAAATGTGCCTCACCACAACCCTATGCACTGAGCCACAATTATTCCTTGTATTAAACTACCTGGTGAACTCGAGTCCATGGCAAATCCAAGGCCATGCAACAAGCCTTCGGCAGATGAAAGAACTGAAACCAGATTTCCCAGAAACGGCTCTCTATACAATGCACTACAACAGACCTCATTTATTTAAATAGATAAAAAAACAAAATTAGTTGACATCTGAGCAAAATAATCCATGTGATACACATGATCGCATTGCACTGAAGTATTTACCCAATGCTCTCATACTCCCATCTGCTAAAAGCAACATTTTAACATCCACAGGCTACAAAGACCACCTAATGAAAGTACGAAATCAGTCCTGGCTGTGTTAACTGCTCTCTTGAGAAAAATACCCAAGAAACAGGCATCAAGTGAGGGTGGGCAAAATGCGAAGCCTCAGCCTCTACATGCGCTGTGTTGAAATCCAACCTGCTAAGGGTTCTGAACAGCTGCATTTTGTATTACAAATACGGTAAAGCACTCTAAAGAGGAATTTTCCTCTGTCCCTCCACTATTAAGAATAAGATTTGATATTTTATAACAGGAATCCCAACAGCCTGGAACAGATGTTGCTGTCATACTCTCTGCCAAAATGCATAACGTTTGATGGCAAGTAGTACCTAAAAAAAATACAACCAGCAAAATAATGAAAGATGAAATAATGAAAGAAATGCCCCTTCCTTCCCGACCATCTGCTCCCATCGGTAGTACATGCCCTGGTCTCCTCTCGTTTAGACTACTGTAATGCGCTCTATGTGGGGTTACCCTTGAAGACGGTTCAGAAGCTGCAGCTGGTACAGAACGCGGCGGCTCGCCTGATTAAAGGCAGCCGCCGGCGAGATCACATCACTCCAGTGCTGAAGGAGTTGCACTGGTTACCAGTTGTTTTCCGGGCCAAATTCAAGGTGTTGGTTTTGACCTTTAAAACCCTATATGGTTCCGGCCCAGCCTATCTTAAGGAGCGCCTCCAGCAACACCAGACAGGCCGCTTAACAAGATCAGCCTCGGATGGCCTTCTCTCTGTCCCATCAGCCAGGACAGCTAGACTGGTGGGGACGAGGGAGAGGGCCTTTTCTGTGGTGGCCCCCACTCTGTGGAACTCCCTCCCTAGGGAACTCCGTCATGCCCCCTCTTTAATGAGCTTCCGTCGTGCATTAAAAACGTGGTTGTTCAGGCAGGCATTTGGGGTGGGTTAGGGTATTTTAAAAAAAAAATTATGGTAGAATTTTATTGTTTTAAACTGTTTTATGGTATGTTGTACATCGCCCAGAGTGGCTGGGTGACCAGCCAGATGGGCGATTAATAAATTTAATAATAAAAAATAATAAAAAAATAAATTTGCTAAAATCCTGAAGAATGATGGCTACTGCCTTATTACTGGTTTTAATTCAAATCATCCCAGCTACATTTTGGGGGCTTATATGTTTATTAAAAGGGGTCTGAAAAAAAAAAGCACTTGGACAGTGACTCGGTTCAGTCTGAACATTCATTTAGAATATTTTTTCTGTGCTAATCAGAGGTGGCACTAATACAGAAAGTCATTTGAAATTGCACTGGGGAACACAAGACCTGCCCCCTGAAATCATTTTGTTTAACCTTCCATCTCCTCAGAGTCATGCAAGAGCTCATTCTAAGAGGTTTAATTCAGGAATATACCTAGAATACTTTGCATTTCTGTTTCAAACTTGACAATTCGCATGGAATCACATTTTTTTGCCCAGGTTTGCAAAGAAATGGTTCACAACATCGCACTAGTAACTTCTCACTCCTATAAGGCAAGGAGTTTATCACAGAAACAGAATTGTGAACATTAGAATAAGCTGTGATCAGGTACAAATGGCAGATAAGGTTGAAAATAAGCAAGTGTCTGTTCTCCTTGTGGGGAGAAGAGACCCTCTTCGCACATAAAACCATGTAACGCTTCCAAACTGGGGAGGCTTCACTTTTGTCACAGGCTCTCTCTTAAATGGTTTCATTCAGGGCAAAGAAAGTTCACTCAGAGTGAGGGCAATTCTTCCTGAATAGGCACAGAATTTCATTCTATTCAGCCACCAGTCATCACCTAGTAATATAATTATATTTTAAATATGTTGATAATGCAGTAATGTGATAGGTCAAATACATAAAAGAGAGGCTATGGATACAAACTAGACTTGTTTACTATAATCCAAGGTTGATTATTAAACTTACCAAAGCAAACAATGAAATTGCATATATTTGTGAAGGTAACTTAACCAAGACATGATCACAGCAACTCTGAAAGGCTTGTGTATAATTAAAAGAGTACTTAGAAAAGAGAAATACACCTCTGCCAAGCCAAACAAAAAAACACAAACTCTTCTCAGAAGGGAAATGGGAGTGGGAGGAGACAAAGTGCCCAGTATGGAGCTCACAATTCAAGAGGGATTTTTACCAACATCTGTGCACCACACAAAACTCTTATTTTTTTCTTGCAAGTTTAAACATTAGTCTAGTATTCCAACAGCAGTCATCCAAGGCTCATGGGTTGAGCAGAGCCAAGAGATCTGAGGCTCAGATGGGACATCCATTAGGTAGACACGAAGCGATTTCACAGACTCTCAAGCAGAGATGTTGGTGCTGATGATGGGTGCTGACTTCCTTGAGCTAGAAGCTGCATAACAGGGGGCCATTGCTCAGTGGCAGAGCAAAGGCTCTGCATGCAGAAGGTCACAGGTTCATGCAGAAGGTCACAGGTTCATTCCCTGGCATCTCCAGGAAGGGCTGGAAAAATCCCTGCCGGAAACCCTGGAGAACCATTGCTGCCAGTCAGTGTAGACAATACTGGGTTTGATGGACCAACGGCCTGACTCAGTAGAAGGCAGCTTCCTATGTTCACCCTTCTGGCTATCTGCACTGATGGCATTGCAGCACAACAGGGATCAGGCAGGCAACTCCTGCAACTTGCCAGCTGCCGAAGAACACAAGGGAGTAAGGTGCCTAGGGTCCTGCTACCTCTTCAAGACCCTCAGCACCCTAAAGGCAGGATTCAGTGCAGCCAGCACCTGCAAACCCATAGGGGGCCAATTGTTGTTGTTCAGTCGTTCAGTCGTGTCCGACTCTTCGTGACCCCATGGACCATAGCACGCCAGGCCTTCCTGTCCTGCGCTCTCTCCCGGAGCGTGCTCAAGTTCATATTCATTGCATCCGTGATGCTATCTAGCCATCTCATCCTCTGCCGTCCCCTTCTCCTTTTGCCTTCAGTCTTTCCCAGCATCAGGGTCTTTTCCAGGGAGTTTAATCACTGATAGTTCAAATGGGTTAGCCAGGCCAGCACAGGGGCTGCAGCAACCTGTGGTAAACTGCAGTAGCTGTGGCATTAAACCACCATGTGCCAATTGACAGAAGCTTCCAGTACTCTTGAAACGACTTCTGTGAAGTAAGAGGTCTGGATTCTTCCGATATTTTTCTGCATAAATTGACCCCCTCATTTAATAGAAATGTGAATTAGCAGCATCAATGCCTGGTCACAGTCCCAAAATGCAAATGGGAAGAGAAGGATCCCTGTGTCCCATTTAAGAAAACTGCTGATCTTCAAATAAGAAATGTGTAAAGCCATTAACAAAATGGGGGCAGGGAGTGCTTGAGAGCTGTTTGGAGAGCCTCTTGCATCATGATAATAAGACTATTATACATTCAACTGCTTTAAAGCTGTTAAAAGCTTTTAGGACTATCCGCTGGCAAACTTTTGTATCATTTCCAGCCTCTCTTGACACGACAGGAAAGATGGGGTTCCTTCCACGATCCATTTTGTAAGACTCATAAAAACTTTCCACTTCCATCTCAGAGCATTTTAATACTATTAAGCTACAGAGCTCCTCTGACCAAACATCCAAGCAAAGCAAGCATATTATTAGCATCCAGATTTTTCAGCATCTCACCAAACTGGATCAGGAATAGGCTGTTTAACTGCAGGGCATCATTGTAAAAAAAGCCAAAATTAATATTGCAAAGCAGCAGACCTTTTGAATTGGTGCATTAAAGACTACAAACAAAGGTATTTGACCATCACCTGCGTTGCCCTATAAAATTGTGGACTGGATGGGCTGCTCCTGAAACGATGGGGCAGATGTCAAAGCTCCTTCTGCCCTGCTGGGCAAATAAAAAGTGGTTCCAGCAGCGCAAGGAAGAGCCTGCCAGGCTCACTGACCCTGCATAAACAGTATGTTTTTCCTCCTCCTCCCTCCTCTTAGATTAGGGAACTGTAAGAAGTAGGTGCTGTTTACTTGCTACCCTGGGGTGACTTTGTGAAGCCTGCTGTCATACAGCAAAGCCTCGCAATGGGCTTGCTCAACAGACTGCTTCCCATGCCCCCTTGGCTGCGTTTCATCAGAACAGGTCATCTACTAACCAGTTCGGAGAAAAGACTGTAAAGCGGATCCACCCAGGAATCCAGACTCTGCTCGTAGGATAGCTTTTGAACAAATTGCATGGATGCCCCACAGGGGTGTGCAAAATGTTTTCACCTGAAAATCCATGGGACTCACCCCAAAAGCCACCTGGGGTAAGCTGCACATACCACAATGGCAGGACTACACTGATTAGGAAAGCTTCAAGACAATCTCTTTGATTTTTAAAAATAAAAGTGGGGCCACTGCTTGTAAACTAAATTCTACAGCATTTAAACCAGGTCTGTGCAACTTGTGAGCTACAAAATAGATTTTCCTGTTAGATATCATTTTTGGAATCGTTGGCAAGCTTCTAATAATTAATTGTTCCTACCGATGACTATTGCTGTTTTCCACTGATCAGCTTCTTTTAAATGTTTCGGAATTGAAGCTTGGTTCCAGTGTTCTCAGTGTCAGTCAGTCACATAACAGTGCTTTTACCTCTTGACACAGATCCACTTAAGTGTCACATGGATGAAGAACTAGACAAAAAAGAAGTAGATAAAATCCTTGCACACTCAAAATCTACCAGCCAAGTTAAGGTAATAGACATATGTCCCATTAGCAGGGTAGTTCCTTGGATTTGTTCCTTAGATTTACTAGGTTTAAGTTCAAAAATCTTTAACTCGTCTGTTTATATGTTCAGCTTCTGTAAAATAAGAGAAATAAAAGAATAAACAAAAGAAGAGAAATAAAGGAGGTGATGTCGACATGAGAGATTTGGATTCTGGGACCATGGGCTATACTTCCTGGAAGAAGGACTGTTGGCAAGGGACAGGTTGCACCTCACAAGGACTGGGAAGAATGTGTTTGGCCACAGCATGAAGAACTTTATCGGGAGGGCTTTAAACTGAATCCTATGGGGGAGGGAGACGTAAAGTTGTGGGTAACAATGGACGAAAGCTCATGCACCACAACAGACACAACAGCTCTAATAGCACCCAATAATAGTCTTCAAAAACATGTAGGAAGGAAGCCAGACTATAAAGGTCTTCGATGTCGAACTTGAACTCTTAATACAGGAGGGAAATTATGACTTGATAGGTGTAACTTGGTGGGATAACTCCCATAACTGGAATACAGCAGTTGAAGGATATAACTTGTTCAGAAAGGAGGAACAGAAAGGGAGGTGGGGTTGCACTATATGTTAAAAATACATATCTCTGCACAGAAATACAGGAGGATGAGCTTGGTAGCCCCATCGAGAGCATCTGGATCAAAATAAATGGAGCAAAGAATAAAAGGAACCTGGTGGTCGGAGTCTACTACCAGCTACTCAATCAAGGAGAAGACGAAGATGAAACTTTTGAAAAGCAAACAGCCAATGTTTCAAGGAAGCAAAATGTAGAAGTAATGGGGGACTTCAATTTCCCCGATATTTGTTGGGAGACAAATTCTGCAAAACATGGCCCCTCCAAGAAATTCCTGACTTGTGTGGCGGATAACTTCCTCCTACAGAAAGTAGAGGAAGGAACTAGAGGATTGGCTATCCTTGACTTGATCCTAACCAACAGAGATGACTTAGTGGATGAAGTAGCAGTTACGGGAACTCTGGGGGAAAGTGACCATGTTATACTTGAGTTCTTGGTTCCAAAGGAAGCAAAAGCCAAGTGTAGCCAAACGCATACCCTGGATTTTAGGAAGGCCAATTTTAATAAACTCAGAACAATTATAAGTAAGGTCCCATGGCGAGTGACTCTAATGAGAACAGGAGTCCAAGATGGGTGGGAGGTGAGAGGAGATACGATAGCGCTCTTCAAGTACTTAAAAGGTTGTCACAGAGAGGAAGGCCAGGATCTCTTCTCCATCATCCCAGAGTGCAGGACACGGAATAATGGGCTCGAGTTACAGGAAGCCAGATTCCGGCTGAACATCAGGAAAAACATCCTGACTGTTAGAGCAATACGACAATGAAGACAATTCCCTCGAGAAGTGGTGGGCTCTCCCACACTCAAGATGAGGCTGGACAGCCATCTGTCAGGGATGCTTTGACTTAGATTCCTGCACTGATTGCCCCCAGGAGCATAGCCAAGTCATTGTAGTGTTAAAGGGGCCTAGAGATTAGGGATGGCGGAGAATTTCTCCCCGAAACTTCGGGGGGCCAAACGCCAACGTGTTCGGCCCCCCGAACAAGTTTCGGGGAGAAATTCTCTGCACCCCCCCGCCCCCCGCACCTCCCCCGGGACGGGACTTACCTTTGGCAAATGTCCCTCCCGGTGGCGGGTCCGGCCGGCGGTTCGTCGGGTCTTCGTCCGGGGTGGGAGCGGCAGCCGGTCTTTCGACCGGCTGCCGCCGCCGCCATTCCAATAAAAGAAAAAAAAAACGCCCCCGTGATAGGCTACGTGACGATTAACGTAGCCTATCATGGCTAGATTTGCAAAGTCAGCCGTGATAGGCTACGTAAACCGTCACGTAGCCTATCACGGGTGACTTTAAAAAAAAAAAGCGCGTACGGATAATGGCGGCCCCCATAGGGAGCCGCCATTCCCGTTCCTTATTTGGTCGCTGTAGTCTACGTAAAGATTTACGTAGACTACAGCGACCAAATAAGGAACGGGAATGGCGGCTCCCTATGGGGGCCGCCATTTGCGTACGCGCTTTTTTTTTATTTTAAAGTCACCCATGATAGGCTACGTGACAATTTACATAGCCTATCACAGCTGACTTTGCAGATCTAGCCATGATAGGCTACGTTAATTGTCACGTAGCCTATCACGGGGGCGTTTTTTTTTTTTAACTTTTAATTTCGCGGCCGGGCGAGGCGAGGCACCTCCTCCCCGGCCTGAATTTCAGCCGGGCGAGGCGGGAGGCCTCCCCCCCGGCCTGAATTTCGGCCGGGCAAGGCGGGAAGCCTCCCCCCCCGGCCTGAACTTCACGGGGGGAGCAGCGAAGCGCCTCCCCCCCACCGCGAAAAGCTGCAAGACCAGGTAAGTGACTTTCGTGCACCCTTACTAGAGATCCATAATGCTTGCTTAAGTTCATTATTGTTGCAATTCCCTTGCTAGTAAGCCTCTGAGCATATGAAGATGATTCAAAGGGCCAATAGCGCGGCCTAGCACATTCCATACTAATGAACGAGAGTGTTATCAAGCACTCTGCGTGGGAAGCGAAGTTTGTTTATCTTAGGTAGCGGTGGTTGAGAACCAAGTGCTGTTAGTTTATGCTGGGAGTGAACGCCAGGGGCGCTTGCTGCTGCTATGCTGCCTCATGGCTAACATGTATTGTATAAAACCCATTTGACCTAATGGCTCGTGGTTCAGAGAAGCTGTGTGATCCAACCATTGGGTACGCCTCTGTGCTGTAAGTTACCCAATAAAGTCTCCTTGTAAGTAAACCTTTGAATCTGATTTATCACTATCTTGGCACTTCTAACCTAAGAGTTCAACACCCACGGCAGAGGCAATACACAGCTGGACTCGATGGTCTTATAGGCCCCTTCCAACCCTACTATTCTATGACTCTATGACTCTAAAACAGGAGCAGGCAGAGAGGCTCCCAAGAGTTCTTCCTCCCTTCGCTTGTTCCCCTCACCTCCTCACAGACATCCTTTTGCAGGGTGAGTGACAGGACTTGTGCCAATGGCCTCCATGAATCCAGGTGGGTGGATGGGCAAGACTGCTTGGGCATGGGTAGGCAGGGGGCGGGGGTCTTATGGATTGCTAGATTTGCTTGGGGAGAAGTTCAGTCAGTTCAGCCTTCCTCAGCTTGGCTACCAGAGTTCCCCAGGGCTTTGGCATTGCATCCCTGCTTCTCTAAGTAGTTAGGGTTGAGCCTTTACCCTGCCAACCAGCCCAATAGCTGGTTAGGGAGAGGCTAGAAGTGAAAGTAATGGAAATCCAATATGTGCAATCCTTTCCTTTCAGAAAGGGGAGGCAGGTTATGCGAAATGGACCTACATGCTACAGCTGTACCACATCGCCTTACTGAGGAGTTCACTAGCTCCTCATCATGCATATTACTCATTTGTTTTATTCATTTCTATGCATACCTTCAAAGATAAACATTCTCAGGGCAGGATAAAATGAATGCAAAACATTAGCATATGGCATCCTTGTCCAGGTGGGTGTGCACCAGCCACTGAGGACTAGCAGCTGAATGTGTGAATGTGAACTGATGAGTGAACAGCTGCTTCCAAAGACACATTAATTCTGCACAGCCAAATACCTGAAGCAGAAGGAAACTCTACCTGAACATTTGCATGTTTCAAAAAGAACCTTGCATGCTAGCTGGATTTTCTCTATCCCAGGGCAAGCCATTTACAAATACTGTATTTGTGTTGTTAATCAGGCTACAGCAAATTAACTCCCTGGTGTTTGAAGTCTGAAGCAAATGTGCTTCGTCGTAGTCATACAAGCAGAAGCTTGTGCCAACTGAGCTCGCTCTTGTCCTGAGAGAAGGGAATTCAACGAAGTGTATAGCCCTGCACCTTCTCAAAGATGCTTTGAAAAATCTGCTTCTCGTAGCTGCTCTGGAACACTCCCTTCACCCAGGAAAGAGGAGGAAGCACACTTGTACAGGTACCTCATGCTCAGCCACATGAGCTCAAGTGTCCAAATATCCAACAGTAGCAGGAGGTGGCGGTGGCTGTAGCAATGACCATTAGCCACTAACAGCTGAAAATGGAAACTCTGGGTACAAAGGCAGCGCGCCTCTGTTACCATAAGCTGAGAATAAACATCTAACGGCTGTCCCCATCGCAGGGACATGGAAGCTGCCTTATAACTGAGTCGCACCACAGGTCCATCTACCCCAGCATTACTGACACTGACTCGCAGTCGTTCTTCAGGGTTTCAGGCAGGAGCCTTTCTTAGCCCCACCTGGAGAAGATGGAGACTGGACTCAGGACCTTTTGTACAGAGAGCATGTGCTCCACCACTGAGCCACAGCTCTGCTAACGAGCTTCCCAGGGGCCCCTTGCTGGCCACAGCTGCAGACCGAAGGCTGAGCGAGGAAGAGACGCCCCTTGATCCAGCCGGACAGCTGCGTTCCCGTGTTTTTAACGGGGTCTTTGTGGTGCTCATACTGCTGACACGAAGTTCGTGCCAGCTGCATATCTGCAGAATCACAGCCATGAACACAAAGTGTCGGTTTGGTGTAATAGCGAGTGTGCTGGACTTTGACTGGATAGACCGGAGTCCAAATCCACAGTCAACCATGAAGCTCACTGGGTGGACTTGGACCACTCAGCAAAGCTCTATGCAGGCATGGAGCGCAAAGGTGTAGAGGGGGATGTGAGCATGCATGAAACCCGTTGCCCCCAACATCCCTGCACTCCCGGCTGTCAGTTAGACCTTCGTATGTTGAGCACACGACGGTCTGAAAAGGGCTCCATGAGCACGTTCAGCTGAAGGGGCTTATAGAGATTCCGTGATCTGAAACCCTGATTAGGATTGCAGAATCTCTGTGAGCGCGTTCAGCTGAATGCGTGTACAGAGGCCTTTATAGATCTTTGTGCATTGACAGCTGGACATGTGGGGACGTTCGATGTTGGGGTCAGGCCTTGTGTCCACGATCCCCTCCACACTTTTGCCCTACACGCGAGCAGGCAAACACCTCCACAGGGCTCATATCTCAGGCTAAACCTGAAGGACTGCCTTCTCCCATACCAGCCTGCCTGCACACTGAAGTCATCAATAGAGTAAAGCTCCCGACACATTTCAAGATGCTTCTCTTTATCAAGGCCAATTGATTTCTTCAAAACTTCCAAATAATGCTTAGAACTCCTGGCTTCTGACTCCCATCACTGAAGAATCTTGGAACGCATCTGAACTATAAACAATGGTGCAGATGTCCTTTGTTTTGGTCAATTACAATTGGGTTTGGTTTTTACCTTCTTTGTAGTCATCAACAGAGGCCCCTCTCACTTGCCCACTGCCAAGGGCGGTTCGGCTAGTGAGTGCAAGGGAGAGGGCCTACCCAGTGGTGATCCTGCACCTCTGGAATCAGCTTCCATTGGGGGTTTGTCAGGCCCCTCCTCTGCAGGGAAGCTCTGGAGCTCACAAACGGGGCAGAAAGGCAGTGGCCTCCCCCTGCTGTTTGCCACCCACCACCCCAGAAACTGGTATTCAGAGATATAGTACCTCGGGTTATGGAGGTTCCATATAGCCATCTGAATTAATAGCCACTGACAGACCACACTGGACAATCCCCTTTGAAAGCTATCTCTGCCAGTGTCCACCACCAAATCTCGTGACAACAAATTACTTATGCATTGTGCAGGGTACTTGCTTTTGTCCATCTGGAATCTACTGTCAGTTTTATTGGATGTTCTAGTGTTACAATGAGAAAAAAAACATTCTCTCGTCACCTCTGCGAAAAGGTCATAGAATTCATATGCTGTATCTGCAGTGGTCCAGCAAATGAGAAGTGTGGCTGCTCAATGGGTAATATTTCTTACTTGAACCCAGGCTCAAATCCCACCTTATCCACCAACTCTCTCAACATGGAGCTGGGCAGTTCATTTTCTGTCAGGCTCAGTACTCCATGTGAAAAATGGGAACAGTCAGGCATACAGAATACACCTAAAAGCAAACATGACAATTTTTAGACACAAACTACCGGACACTAATCTGTTTTTCAGGGTTTTTGTGAGGAAAAGTTTGTAACAGACATTTACATGTTAAAGGCGCAAATCAAGTTAATAAGGAGCATACAAGTGATTATTTATTTATTATTAACATTGATAGGCCACCTTATCTGCTAAAAAGCTATCAAGGCACCATATAACAATTTAAAATAATAAAGCCTTAAAACAACAACATTAAAAACAGGAAAAAATATTAAAACATTAGAACTAAACATTTTAAACAGCTAAACTGAAAAGCTGCATCTTTACACCCTTTCTAAAGGCCAATAACAGTCGTACCTCTTGAGGGAAAGCTTTCCATAGTTTGGGGGCAACATAGAAGAAAGCCCTTTCACGCATGTCCGATAAATGGGATTCAGCGGGTAATGACGCCCTCAAAAGGGCCTCTCCTGCAAATCCAGGAAGGATCATAGCGAGACTGGCAGTCCCTTCCATAGCCAGGTCCTAAGCCATTTAGGGCTTTAAAGGTTAAAACCAACATCTTAAATTGTAATCAGAAATCAATCGGCAACAGCTTTCAAGGAAGGTGTAATATGGTCACACGCCAGTTAGCAGCCTAGTTGCCATATTTTGCACTGATTGACACTTCCAGGCACTCTTCAGGTGTAGCCCCACGTACAGCACATTGCAACAGTCTAAACGTGATGTGATCAAGGCATGGGTAACTGTTGCTAGGTGAGGTCAGACCAATTCAGGAAGGATTATTAATGCATTTATTAGCCAAGAACAACAGGCTATTGAGAGACTGTTCACACAAGCACAGGTCGTTAGTCTGAATCATCCTGGAAGTGATCACCTACGTGCCTTAAACATATGAAGAGGCTTCCTGTGATTAAAGGGAAGCGGGCTGCCCTGCTGGCCCTGCCTGTGAGGTCACATGCAGGGATTTGAAGGACTGGGAAAAAAACCAGGAAAATGGAGGGGGGGGCGGGAAAAGTTTAAAACATACCATTTCTCACCCCCCTCCCCCAATTTTACTTCCTAGCAAATGGGCCCAGCTTAACAGGTTGGAATAGCCCCCACTCTGAGAAAGCAATGATTTCAAGCAAACGCACGCAGCTGTCAGAGGTGGACACATTGTGCCCACCTCATCTAAGAGAAGCCATGCCTGCCAGCACCCCTAAGCACGGTGTGGCGATCCCACATGTGCAATATGTAAATAGTAACGGTCATGTATGGTGGCTGGTATGTACCTGGAATGATTGACAGGTGAGTGTGAGGCAGGGCTTGGCAGAGTGTGGGCAAGAGTGGCAGTGTGATTGGAAGAAAGGGGGAGTGGCTGAGTGAGCATGGCATGCAGCGTGATTGGAGGAGAGCTTGTGCAGAAAGAGGTGGGGGGGTGCTTCTGGAGAGTCCGGGGGGAAGGTAGACTGGGTACGGCTAGATAAGTCCGAGATCAGGTGGGGAGGTCAGAGTGAGAACATCTAGTGAGGTAGTCTGTGGGCTAGAGAGTGTGTCCGATAGTGTGAGAGGTTTTGAACACAGAACTAGAAGCAAGAGTTATATTGTGCAGTTTGTAGTGTTGCCCTATTTTAATCATCATCCCTGATATCCTTTCCTCATCCCAGCCCAGTTCCTATTTCCAGTCCTGTTGTACCAAATAAACCTTCTTTGTTTTCGATTTTAAAAGGCAGTTTCCTTTTTCATTATTAGGAAGGGTTTTGTGGAATCGCCCCCACGGGCCGGCTGCTTGGTCTGTGCGACCAAAAAGAAAGAAAGCAGCTCTGAAAGGGTCCTTGGTGGCAGCAACTGAGAGAGTGGTGAAGCATCACAGAACACCAACAGAGGGTTGTGGGTGACAGCCTAAAAGTGGCAGTGTGAGGAGAGGCACTGACCAAAGCACCTGACCTGGTGACTCGAAGTAGGATCGTGAGGTGGTCAAAAAGGCCTCGGGTCTTCACACACGGCCCCTGCCATGGTGGACCCTTAAAGCCCCAAGGGAGGGGTCTGTTCCCTCCATTTCCGAGGGAGGGGGCAGGCCTATTACTCTGTCCCACAGCCTACTAAACAGACCATTGGTCCATCTAGCCCACTCTTGTTAGCACTGACTGGCAGCAATGGCTCTCCAGGGTTTCAGGCAGGATTTTTTCCAGCCCTACCTGGAGATGCCAGGGATTGAACCTGTGACCTTCTGCATGTAAAGTACGGGCTCTGCCACTGAGCCACAACCCAGCAATCCTAACCAGCAACCCTTACCACAAACTTGTAAGACCATTATTTGTCCCCTATAACAGACCAGAGGCAGAGTCCAGGAAATCATGGCTCACAGACTCATAGGGCTGGAAGGAGCCTACAAGACCATCGAGTCCAACCCCCCCCCCCCAATGCAGGAAGCCTGATTCCCAGGTGGTCTCCCATCCAAGTACTAACCAGGGCTGACCCAGCTTAGCGTCCGAGATCAGACGAGATCAGGCACATCCAGCCCTTCACTTGCTCAACTAGTGAATTCATGATGCACTAGTTTGAACTTGCCATAATTCTGGAATGGTGCTTTGGATCATGCAAATAAATGTATTTATTTATTACTGTCCAATAACAAATTCTCTAGGCAGTATACAAATTAAAAACATAAAGTACAAAGTAACAATAAAATAATGATAATAAAAGAAGTCAGATAAAAACATGATAGCAGCAGATAAAAACCAACATAAAAACAGCAATGGGGATAAACAATACAGAAATCTTATAGCACTCAAAGCAGTTCCTAAAATGGGGCTGATATCAGTTAAGGGGCCCTTGCCTTAAGATCTTGGCTCTTAAAATAACCAAAATAAGACACAACTGTGACCCAAGGTCACAGTTTAGCTTTTCCCATCAAATATTCTTTACTTTTCAAAGCATCTCCATCATCAAGGAAAGTCTACATACCAAACTGAGGAGTTCCAAGGACAAAAAACAGGAGCAAAGTGAACCAAATAAATGTAGATTGAAAGATCTGGAAGTCATTCCCCATTTCTTCCTTCCTCCCACAATCCTTTTTATTCCATTTGCATGCATTCAGTGTCTTCCTCTCTGAAGAAGAAAGGAATTTCTCTTGCAGTAATAAGAACAGGCTGCTGCAGCGCCCTAATTCTGTGCTCTCTCCTTTCCATGTAGATGTGGCATCCTGACAGCTATGCTGCTGTGTGTCCCATTTCCAGCCTCAGCTGGGAGGTCTACACTTAATAGTCTGCAAAAGCAGCACAAAAATACTGATTGGTTCCCCTTTATGAAGAACAGTCAAAAGCACTGACACTTCTGAATTATACCCAACGCATTGTATACCCAACACAGTAATGTATGGCTGTGAGAGCTGGACTATAAGGAAGGCTGAGCACCGAAGAATTGATGCTTTCGAACTGTGGTGCTGGAGAAGACTCTTACGAGTCCCTTGGGCTGCAAGGAGGTCAAATCAGTCAATCCTAAGGGAAATCAACCCTGAGTGCTCATTGGAAGAACAGATGCTGAAGCTCCAATATTTTGGCCACCTAATGAGAAGAGAAAACTCTCTGGAAAAGACCCTGATGCTGGGAAAGACTGAAGGCAAAAGGAGAAGGGGCCGGCAGAGGATGAGATGGCTAGATAGCATCACCGATGCAATGAATATGGACTTGAGCACACTCCGGGAGAGAGTGCAGGACAGGAAGGCCTGGCGTGCTATGGTCCATGGGGTCATGAAGAGTCGGACACGACTGAACGACTGAACAACAACAACGCATTGTAATACACATCACCTGCACTGTTTTTATTATGTGTGCCTATTCATCAGAATTGAAGAATCAATCTGAGTCCTTCAATGAAACGGCTAAAGAAAAATGGCTTTCCCATGGTCATTACAGAGACTTAGACACACCTTGAACTGAGCAAAGAGACAGCAAAGTTTGTTCTGGAGACTGAGGCTTGAGCAATTGCTTCCTTACCTGTTTAGTTGGAGCTCAGTAAATGTTCTGATGATACTGGATGCTTTTACTTTCAATCCCTTTCCAAATAATCCTCAACATGGAATTTGCCCCAAGCTCTTTTTTTCTAGGGAGTCACAGATCCTGCTCTGATCCCTTCAGTATATGTGCATTCCACAGTTCAGCCACAGTATTGTTATAAAGCAGCCTTCCCCAACCTGGTGCCCTCACAATGTTTTGGACTTCAATGCCTATCAGCTCCAACCAGTATGGCCAATGGACAGGAATGATGGGAGATGTAGTTCAAACCATCTGGAGAGCATTAGGTTGGGGAAGTATTATTATAAGGAAGCCACATTATGGTTATACAGATGTTCCAGGGCTGAATCCTGATGAAGCTTGGCACAGAGGTATGCCTTAAACAGTTGCCCAAATTCAACATGATTTGGAAGCCAGGCCTCCATGCTGACAAGCTTCAAGGTGTGGTAAACTGCACCGAGCTGAACAGGAAGAAAAGTTCCCCAACCTTCTGCTTCCTCCACCTGAAAACAGTACTTGGAGAGTAATCTCTGGAAATTTGACAGAACGACTATCACAGCCTTGCTGCTCTTCCCCTTTCCATAACAGGAGAAGTTTATGGGTTTTCTCCAAGTTAGAATTTGCATAGTTGCTTCCAATTCAGCACCAGTCACTATCATGAGAAATCTCAGAATGCAATCATGTAATATTAAACAAACAAAAGAAAAAAAGAAAAGAAAAGAAAAGAAAAGAAGGAAGGAAGGAAGGAAGGAAGGAAGGAAGGAAGGACGGCCCTAGGAGAGCGACAGAACCTGGATATGACAGCTAGACATGGCCACTCCAAAGTAGTGCAACGATGTACAATCTCAGAAGAAAGAGGGAGGCAGGGAAAGACCATTTCAGAGCCAGCTACAGGAGACTGTCCCATTCCCCCTACAGGGCCATCTACCACCATCTGCCCTGGGGGAAGGATCCTGATCACTTGCTTTTTTTTTTTTTTTTTACAAATAACGTTTATTGTGATTGAATTAATAATTGCTGAGGTTACTTGTAAGCCACCTTGGAAGGATTTGTATCCTGAAAGACAGGATATAAATACTTGCAACATATAAATAAATGCCATTCCAAGATGAGATCCCAGTTAGCCAATCGGATCTGAAGCCCGGAAGCAGCCTCAAAGCAATGATCTGCACACAGTAAAC
This sequence comes from Heloderma suspectum, assembly GCF_057233095.1. Lineage (NCBI taxonomy): Eukaryota > Metazoa > Chordata > Lepidosauria > Squamata > Helodermatidae > Heloderma > Heloderma suspectum. Next base: position 436,528,653 of record NC_139458.1, read on the forward strand.
AGGTCATGCAGACAGGCCGCATGAATGGAAAACTATCTAGACTGTACATCACAGTACCTGCCCCCCATGTCCTATACCCCTGGGTGCTATGTGCCAGTCCAAATGCAGACTGGCACAAACAGATAATTCCCAAAGAAATGTAATGCAAGAGAAACAAGATTAAAAGTTGTCAAGTACTGCCAAAACTGCAGCACAGTAATATCCCTTTAAAAGAATACATAAATAGTTGGGAAATCGGAAATGAATAGTTACACAAAGACTTATAATAGATTCTTGTATCATCTTTAAGATACCTTCTGCTACATTTGGGAAGGGGGAAGAGAAAGAAAATAGAAGCACCTTTCCCCTTTTAAAGGGGTACATTTTTCAGGAAGCTATAAATACATCATGCCGAACAAACACCATCACTTAAAATAACATCACTTAACTAATTTCCTAAACTCAGAAGTACAGAACAATTTCCTAAACTCAGAAGTACAGAACACATATGGCACACCTGTTGCTTCACCTGACAGGTACTTTCCAAAAACAGAGCTTAGGCAGAAAAACAGAGCTGACAGAAGGTGAAATTGCACTGTTTCTGATTCTGCAAGATGGTCTTACAGAAAACGATGAGAAATCACCAAGGAAACATGGCCATAAATGTTTTACAGGATGCTGTTTGTAAGCCTTGGATGGCTTTTAGGCAGATAGCTGGCTTATAGTTTTGTTTGATTCTTTGGTCTGGTGCTTTAAAGATGCAGGGGGTTGTATGTTCCCCCCACCCCACCACCAAGCTATTAGTTTCTTATGTGTACCGCTGACAGCGGAAGTGGGGGAGAGCTCTGAGGTTTAATCCTTGTGCCAATATTTTTTTGACATGCATTCATTTTATAGCATTCTTTAGTGTGCTTAACCTAATTTTTAAAAAGTTTATTAAAAAAATAAACCAGAACATGTGTTTTACAGTTCTCCAGTATGGGGGAAGCTCACTTATTATACATGATCATTTTCAGACTGGATTTATAAAGCTACAGAACTGGGTTTGTTTGCTTTTAAGGATTTGGTGTAGCAGAATTTAATTAATATGCTACATTTTGGAACCAATGTACATTTTGAACATTTATATGATTTCCAGACCACTAAATGCTCTGAAAAAGAAAAATAGAGCTGTTTGTGACTGGACAACAAATGTGATGAAAAATTAGTAAGTAGTTAAGTGACTCAGCGTATGATGAATACTGCAGCCTGGATTCAAATAGAATTGTGGATCATATTCCAAAGCAAAGAGACTAAATGTGTGTGTGATGCAGATCCCCAAACAACATTACTTATGTGGAAGAAGCAACTCCTCTGAAAGTTAGGGCTGCTTCTTCTGATATTTTCGAAGATCAGACTTCTGTAAGTAAAGTTGTCCACCTGCCAGGAGCAAGTGCCCCTGCCCACACGCTCTCTGATGAGACTCGTGAGAGCCCTTTCCCCTTTCCCACAAGTCCCCACACGAAGCTCCCTTTGAGCTCCTGCTGGAGGCAGCAGCAATGCCTAATATAGAGGCAAGAAAACATGCCAGAGGGAAGGGGTTGGTGGTGACCATGGATTTTGGCTCACCGGTGTACATGACGCTTTACAGTTTACATAGGCAACGAAGACAGATCCCTGCCCTCAAGGAGATTGCAATCTAAAATGGGGGTGGGGGAGGAAGAGATAAAAGGAAGGAGAGAATATGGTTGAATGCAGTTACATGCGCTTCAGCCTCAGCGGCAGTTGGGTATGAGGATTAAGGGGAAAAACCCTGAGGCCATACAGAAAAGATGAGCTTTGAGGAGGAATTTAAAGGAAGGGAGGGCATTAACACCATGCACATATATGTTCAGGATAGCATAGGGGGCACCGAGGAAGAATGGGTGGAAACATTCAAAGCCCCCCCACCACCACCACCACAGAATGTGTAAAGCCCTGCTGGAAAAACCTTGCCAAATGATAAGTCCCAGATTTACACCAGTGCGAAAAGGTATTTAATTCTCTATTTTAACTTTGATTTCAGTGGAATTTAAGCATGCCTTTCAGATCAGGGCCACTATGAAGTCCTATTTTCCATTAATTTTCTCAATTCAGGTTTTTCTATTCTATTTTATTTCTACTGGCTGAAAATTGTTTACGTGCTTTCCTGCAGAACCAGCACTGGAGTCCCTGCCCAACCTGGGGGGGGGGGATTCTTTTAGGAACAGAAAAATAGCTGCCTTCCACTCCACCACCACCAAAGCTATCCACTCTGTAGTAAAGCCCAACTGACCCTACACACACACACGCACACACTCCTTTACTGACAATGAAAAAGGACTTGGGGGAGCATCACACTCAGGATAAATGTTAGTTGGGACACAATCTTCAGTTCTTACAGGGGGGAAAACTTGCACATGCTGCTCTGCCTTCCCAAAAGTTCCCTCCATTTTTTTCAACAAGTAACATGAGAAGCCAGCCAAGGGCTTTTGTGGTACAGCAGATAATCAGGTTGGCCAAATCACTCTCTCCTAGCTAAAGGTCAGAAAAATGACACCCCTTAAATTAATAGGGTGTTATGAAAATTACTGAGGCAAGGTTTGTTAACAATGTGATGTGGCTGCAAAAAAGGCCAATGCCATTTTGGGCTGCATTAATAGAAGCATAGCTTCCAAATCCCGGGAAGTACTAGTTCCCCTCTACTCAGCACTGGTTAGGCCTCATCTGGAGGACTGTGTCCAGTTCTGGGCACCACACTTTAAGAAGGATGCAGACAAACTGGAGAGGGTCCAGAGGAGGGCAACAAAGATGATCAGGGGACTGGAAACAAAGCCCTATGAAGAGAGACTGAAAGAACTGGGCATGTTTAGCCTTGAGAAGAGAAGGCTGAGGGGAGATATGATAGCATTCTTCAAGTACTTGAAAGGTTGTCACAGAGAAGAAGGCCAGGATCTCTTCTCGATCATCCCAGAGTGCAGGACACAGAAGAATGGGCTCAAGTTCCAGGAAGCCAGATTCCGGCTGAACATCAGGAACAACTTCCTGACTGTTAGAGCAATACGACAATGGAACCCATTCCCTAGGGAGGTGGTGGGCTCTCCCACACTGGAGGCATTCAAGACGAGGCTGGAAAGCCATCTGTCAGGGATGCTCTGACTTGGATTCCTGCATTGAGCAGGGGGTTGGACTTGATGGCCTTGTAGCCCCTTCCAACCCTACTATTCTATGATTCTATGATTCTATGAAATGCATCAAAATGATACACAATGGATCTCTAGAAATTAAAGTTGAAAATGGTGGGCCCTGGGGAAGGAACTGAGCCTTACGCAAATACCTTAACATACTGTCAATATACAAGGCGCAACTGCATATTATCACTTTATGGTTTGGTATCCTTGGTTGTACTTTATCCACCCCTCTCTCTTCCAGAAGACAACTTTTTCATAAATTGGAAACACCTAGCTGTTGTTCATCTTCCTCCTATCTAGGAATACCAATTCCCGTAGTACAGCTGCTTGACATAATGGAATCTTCACAAACATTCCAACTGCATCACCACCACCATCATCATCATTTTGTTAGGACATCATTTTGTTTCAGTGAGCTCTCCTATGTTATTTGGGGAAAACGCATACCTGCAGACAGGAAGCAAAGATCGCAAGTTGAGTTGAAAGGGAACCCAGGTTCCAAGGGGAAAATGAGCACAGAGGAGAGGAGAGACATGGATCAATGCCTTGTTGTGGCGAAAAGGCTTGCGTAACTCAGTGAAGCCATGAGCTATGCCGTGCAGGGCCACCCAAGACGGACAGGTCATGGCAGAGAGTTCTGACAAAATGTGGTCCACTGGAGAAGGAAATGGCAACCCACTCCAGTATTCTTGCCAAGAAAACCCCATGGAACGTATCACAAGGCTAAAAGAGATGACGCCGGAAGATGAGCCCCTCAGGTCGGAAGGTGTCCAATATACTATATACTGGGGAAGAGCAGAGGGTATTTCCAAGTAGCGCCAGAAAGAGTGAAGCGGCTGGGCCAAAGCCGAAAGGACACTCAGCTGTGGATATGTCTGGTGGTGAAAAGAAAATCCGAAGCTGTAAAGAACAATATTGTTTAGGAACCTGGAATGTCAGATCAATGAATCAAGGTAAGCTAGAGGTGGTCAAACATGAGATGGCAAGATTGAACATCGACATCTTTGGAATCAGTGAACTAAAAAGGACAGGCATGGGTGAATTTAATACAGGTGACCATCATATCTACTACTGTGGGCAAGAATCCCTTAGAAGAAATGGAGTAGCACTCATAGTCAACAAAAGGGTGGGAAAAGCAGTACTGGGGTACAATCTCAAAAACGATAGAATGATCTCAGTACGAATCCAAGGCAAACCATTCAACATCACAGTAATTCAAGTCTATGCCCCAACCACTGAGGCCGAAGAAGCTGAGGTTGATCAGTGCTATGAAGACCTACAACACCTTCTAGAACTAACACCAAAAAAAGATGGTGTTCCCTCTTCATCATAGGGGATTGGAATGCTAAAGTAGGAAGTCAAGAAATCACCGGGATAACAGGCAGGCATGGCCTTGGTGCACAAAATGAAGCAGGACAAAGGCTAATAGAGTTTTGCCAGGAGAACACGCTGATCATAGCAAACACTCTTTTCCAACAGCACAAGAGGCGACTCTACACATGGACATCACCAGATGGTCAATATCAAAATCAGATTGATTATGTCCTTTGCAGCCAAAGATGGAGAAGCTCTATACAGGCAGTAAAAACAAGACCTGGAGCTGACTGTGGCTCAGATCATGAGCTTCTTGTTGTAAAATTTCAGCTTAAATTGAAGAACGTAGGGAAAACCACTCAACCATTCAGGTATGACCAAAATCATATCCCTTATGAATATACAGTGGAGGTGAGGAATAGATTTCAGGGATTTGACCTGATAGACAGAGTGCCTGAGGAACGATGGACGGAGGTCCGTAACATTGTTCAGGAGGCAGCAATGAAATCCATCCCAAAGAAAAAGAAATGCAAGAAAGCCAAGTGGCTGTCTGATGAGGCTTTACAAGTAGCTGAAGAAAGAAGGGAAGTGAAAAGCAAGGGAGAAAGGGGAAGATATATCCAACTGAATGCAGAGTTCCAGAGAATAGTAAGGAGAGACAAGAAGGCCTTCTTCAATGAACAATGCAAAAAAATCGAGGAAAACAACAGAATGGGAAAGACTAGAGATCTCTTCAAGAAAATCGGAGATCTCAAGGGAACATTTTGTGCAAAGACGGGCATGATCAAGGACAAAGAAGGCAGGGACCTAACAGAAGCAGATGAGATTAAGAAGAGGTGCAAAGAGTACACAGAAGAACTATACAGGAAAGATCTTAATGTCCCTGATAGCCATGAGAGTGCGGTCACTGAACTTGAGCCGGACATCCTCAAGAGTGAAGTCAAGTGGGCCTTAGGAAGCATTACTAACAACACAGCTAGCGGAGATGACAGTATTCCAGCTGAGCTATTTAAAATCCTAAAAGATGATGCTGTTAAAGTGCTGCATTCAATATGCCAACAAATTTGGAACACTCAACAATGGCCGCAAGACTGGAAAAGGTCAGTTCACATTCCAATTCCAAAGAAGGGCAACACCAAAGAGTGTTCAAACTACCGCACAATTGCGCTCATTTCACATGCCAGCAAGGTGATGCTCAAAATCCTACAAGCTAGGCTTCAGCAGTATGCGAACCGAGAACTACCGGAAGTACAAGCTGGGTTTCGAAGAGGCAGAGGAACTAGAGATCAAATCGCCAACATTCGCTGCATCATGGAGAAAGCAAGAGAATTCCAGAAAAACGTCTATTTCTGCTTCATTGACTACGCTAAAGCCTTTGATTGTGTGGATCACAACAAACTCTGGCAAATTCTTAAAGTGATGGGAGTACCAGACCACCTTACCTGTCTCCTAAGAAACCTGTACGAGGGTCAAGAAGCAACAGTAAGAACCAGACATGGAACAACCGATTGGTTCAAAATTGGGAAAGGAGTACGACAATGCTGCATATTGTCACCCTGCTTATTTAACTTATATGCAGAGTACATCATGAGAAACGCCGGGTTGGATGAATCACAGGTCGGAATTAAGATTGCCGGGAGAATTATCAACAACCTCCGATATGCAGACGATACCACCCTAATGGCAGAAAGCGAAGAGGATCTCAAGAGCCTCTTGTTGAGGGTGAAAGAGGAGAGTGCAAAAGCTGGTTTGAAACTCAACATTACAAAAACGAAGATCATGGCATCTGGCCCCATCACTTCCTGGCATAGAGAAGGGGAAGAAATGGAAGCAGTGACAGATTTTATTTTCTTGGGCTCCAAGATCACCGCAGACGGTGACTGTAGCCATGAAATTAAAAGACGCTTACTCCTTGGGAGGAAAGCTATGGCAAACCTAGACAGCACAGTAAGAAGCAGAGACATCACCTTGCTGACAAAGGTCTGTCTAATCAAAGCTATGGTTTTCCCAGTAGTAATGTATGGCTGTGAGAGCTGGACTATAAGGAAGGCTGAGCGCCGAAGAATCGATGCTTTCGAACTGTGGTGCTGGAGAAGACTCTTACAAGTCCCCTGGACTGCAAGGAGGTCAAATCAGTCCATCCTAAAGGAAATCAACCCTGAGTGCTCATTGGAAGGACAGATACTGAAGCTGAAGCTCAAATATTTTGGCCACCTAATGAGAAGAGAAAACTCTCTGGAAAAGACCGTGATGCTGGGAAAGACTGAAGGCAAAAGGAGAAGGGGACGACAGGATGAGATGGCTAGATAGCATCACCAATGCAATGGATATGAACTTGAGCACACTCCGGGAGAGAGCACAGGACAGGAAGGCCTGGCGTGCTATGGTCCATGGGGTCACGAAGAGTCGGACACGACTGAACGACTGAACAACAACAACAACAAAATGTATGGATCTGAAAGATGAATAGATGGAGAAGGCATATAATTGGGGCAACGGGGAAAGCCCTCAAGCCATGGCACTGATTACTGCTAGTACAAATACACTTAGGATCAACAGAGCGCAGAGAGCACAACAGCAATGGTAATAGCCCCACGGTAACAGGTGCTTCTTTTATGGGGTATTTCCCATTTTGCTCCTCAGCTTGGCCTACTGGTACTGGGAAAGCAAATGTCTGGAACAGCCACTGAAGGGAAGAGCAAGGGCACATGAATGACACAGAGTTTCTTTATAATTTCTTAGTCTGCAAATTATCCATGCTCAGACTCTGTCACTTCACTTCTGTCCTGTAGGGCACAGCACTTCACTGCTGGTGCTGAGTAAACATCTGTAAGAAGTTGAACTGTCTGGGCCAAAAACATAAAGGATTCCCCAGACGTCCTACAAGGATCGTGGCTACCCACAACACAACACGCACAGTGCTCTTGTAATATAAGCTAAAAGGTAAAGGTAAAGGTGTCCCCAACCAGTCGTGTCCGACTCTAGGGTGCAGTGCTCATCCCCGTTTCTAAGCCGAAGAGCCAGCGCTGTCTGAAGACGCTTCCGTGGTCATGTGGCTGGCATGACTGAACACCGAGGTGCACGGAACGCTGTTACCTTTCCCGCCAAGGCGGTACCTATTTATCTACTTGCAATTTCTTGCTTTCGAACTGCTAGGTTGGTAGAAGCTGGGACTGAAGACGGGAGCTCACTCCGTCACACAGCACTCGGGTCTCGAACTGCTGACCTGCCGACCTTCCAGTCTGCAGTTCAGCGCCCAGTAAGCAAGGGGAAACAATAATGCACCAACAAAGTACACAGAAAAAATATTTACAGAGCAAGATGGTGAGGACACCAGAACAGCTGTACTGAATTAAGGGAGCAATCTCACAATCAGATATTAAATACTGCAAAGACCCTGCTGTGCTCATCTTGTATTGTCAGTCAGAAATGTTCATTCTATGGACTGACAAAGGCAATACTCTGTTTGCTTGGGAAGGCTCAATCCCTGAAACCAGCTTAACTTTAAATTAATTTAAGCCAAATCAAGCCTATGTGATTAATGTAGAGAACCCATCGCTTATCGGGATAGACGCACAAAGAGAAACTTTATATAGGGGATGGGGAGAACTACCAGAGTAATTCTACTTCTAAGCAAAGGTATGGTCACAAAGCTTAACACTGCAATTTCTGTGCAAAGCAATCATCATGAAATAAAATGTGTTTTCAATTTCTTTAATTAGAACTTAAGAAAAAGCCTTAGCTAAGAATGTTGCATGCAAAACTGGTTCTCTTTCAACAGCTGTACTGTTTTACTAAAAGTCTCTGCATCTCAGAACATTTCTACACATACACACATGGGCGGGGGGGAGAGTCCTTTAAAGCTGTTTTTAGTGAACTTTGAGAGTAGGGAGGTATACTGAACTTTGAGATTTATATACAATATAGGTTAACTGTATTTGGCTTAAAAACATCAACCTGTTGCTATAATGTGGTCCACAAATCTGGTTGACAGGTCACCAGTGGCAACTATCCCTGCCCTGGGGGGTGTCTCCATGAGCGATTTACTCTGAGCTGGCTGCGTTTGGAGGTCAATAGGGATATATGATGTCGTGGCCATCCAGCGGCCACCCCGGAGCTTATCAGGGAAAACCCGGATTTCCTGAGACTGCTTAAGGTACGATTCTTTTCCTTAAGTCAGGTTCTCCCCAGTATAGTTGCTGTGTGCCCCAAGCCCCGCATTGGCCTCGGGTATATTAGCCCTGCCCAGGGGTGTGCCTTTCACCGTGACCAAGGAGTGTTTTCTGTGTGTTTCCCGTCTCTACACAAACCAGTTAATGTCTACTCAGAGGTATCTCCCATTGTGGTCAATGAGGCTTCTCCCCTGAATAGAGATCCTGTGGGTTAAAATGGGGGCTGGTTTCTGTCTTTGTGTTTACTGTTCTCTTTCCCACAATAAGCCAATTAGTGTCTACTCAAAAGTAACTCCCATTGTGGTCAATGAGGCTTCTCCCCTGAATGCCCACATCAGAACTTACAGAGATCCCCCTCAATTGAAATGGCACAGTTTAAAGTCCAAATTCCCTAAGTGCTGTAAAGCATGATCTCGATGCTCCAATTCTCCGTTGTTTGGTTTATTGCCTTAGGAGGTAACTACTTCGACCCTTCATTATAGAGATCCTGTGCAGCATCGGGTTACAATGGGGTCTGGTTTCCCATCTTTGTGTTTACTGCTCTCCCACAACAAACCCATTAGCGTCTCCTCAGAAGTAACTCCCACTGCGCTGAATGAGGCTTTCCCTCTGAATGCCCACATCAGAATTTACAGAGATCCTCCTGAATTGAACAAAGAGTTTAAAGCACTGAGTCCCTGAAGCCTGTAAAGCACTTTACTGAACCTTCGATTCTCTGTGGCTTGGTTTATTGCCTTAGGAAGTCACTACTTCACACATTCCTTATAGAGATCCCACAGCTAGAAAGGGGGCTGGTTTCCCATCCCTGTGTCCCCCTCCTTTCCCAGCACAAGCATATGTGTGTCTACTCAGAAGTAACTCCCATTGTGCTCAATGAGGCTTGCTCCTGAAATGCAGGTGGGGACGAGGGAGAGGGCCTTTTTTGTGGTGGCCCCCACTCTGTGGAACTCCCTCCCTAGGGAACTCCGTCATGCCCCCTCTTTAATGAGCTTCCGTCGTGCATTAAAAACGTGGTTGTTCAGGCAGGCATTTGGGGTGGGTTAGGGTATTTTAGAAAATGTTTTTATTGTAGAATTTTATTGTTTTAAACTGTTTTATTTTATGCTGTACATCGCCCAGAGTGGCTGGGTGACCAGCCAGATGGGCGATTAATAAATTTAATGATAAATAAATAAATAATAAATCTGAAGTTTCAGGGAAAAGGAGAAAGGGGGGGAGGTGGAAGCCCCTCTTATTAGTTGAGCAGTCCCTGCCAGTCAGATTACATTCACTCCTACCCCCACCAGAAGTATGTTCTGTGAAGTGATTTTTACTGGTGTGGAGCACTTGCTCGTGGAGCCCTGCATGGACCAAACTGTAGGCTGATTCCTTTAAAAAAATCTGGTAGTCCTCCATTTGCTTCTCCTTCTGTTGTCGCGGAGACACAGTCCTGGATGTCCAGCCCAAAGATCCCCTTCCCAGGATTATTTGTGAATTGCAGAGCACTCATGGGGAGGGGTCATTCACAGTGCTTCCCCTCCCACAAGTGCTCCCCACACTGCCCCTCCACAAGCGCTTGTAAAGAAAAGGGACAGGACAACCAACCCCTCCTGTTTACAAGTAGAATCACATTGGAGCAAACTTGTTGGAGCAAACTTGTAGGCCATCTATTCCAATCCTCCCTGCTTGACTCAGGAAATCCTACAAAAGAGGCTGCCAGTCACTGCTTGAAGATCTCAGGCAAAAGAGAGCCCACAACCCCTCTAGATAATCGAACTGCTCTTACCATCAAAGCATTTTACCTAGCATTGAACTGAAACCTACCCTCCTGTAACTACTTACTTATTTACTACAATTCTATACTGCCCAATAGCCGAAGCTCTCTTAAGCCCATTCAATCTAGTCCTCCCCACTGGGGCAACAGAGAACAAGTCTTTCCCCTCTTCTATTGGACAGCTATTCAGGCATTTGAAGAGTGCCATCATGCCCCACCAGGCTAAACATACCCAGTTTCTTCAAGCTCTCTTCACAGGGCTTGTTTTCCATATGACTGACCATTTTCATTGCTTTCCTCTGAACCAGTTCCAAGTTGTCTACATCCTTCTCAAAGTGCAGTACTCTGAACTTAGCACAGTGCTCCAGATAAGAAACAAAAATGTCTTCACTGCATCACAAAGAAAATAATGTTGGAACCAGGCAATTTTCCCTAGGGAAACAGTCACACAACTGGGGGGTGGGGTGTTATTGGCCAAAAACAGCACTTCAGATTGGGCTCAGAAAGCAGTTAGGAGCCAGTGCAAGTGAGACAGGACTGGTGTAATATGACCAACCCACCTGGTCCCCGTTAAAACTCTCGCTGCCATATTTTGCACCAACTCTAGTTTCCTAAGGCAGCCCCACATATAACACATTCAAATATTCCCAACAGGAGGTTAGCACTGCAACCAAGTTATGGATTTCCACATAGGGTTGTAGCTGGGATACTAGCCTAAGCTGGTAAAAGGCACTCCATGTCACAGAGCCTCTAATGACAATGATGGATCATTGAACCTCTAATGACAATGATGGATCCAAGAGTAACCCCAAGTTATGAACGTGTTCCTTCAAGGGGAGAGCAAACTTGTCTAAAACTGGTTAAACCCACCTCATCTGGACCAAGGAACCACCTATCAATGGTGCCTCTGTTTTATCTGGATTGAGCCCTCAACCAGTCCATTACTGTGGCTAGACATCAGTCTACCAAACCCACAGCCTCTTCAAGCTTCAAACAGGAGTAACAGAGTTGCATGTCATCAGCATACCGACGACAGCACACTCCAAGACCCAGAATGACCTCATTCAGCCGTTCCATGTAGATTGTAGATGCTCCAGCAGTTCGTTGAAATTTCAATTTACATATTTTATTAAGGACAAGAAATGAAAGTGTTCTCTTACCATACATGCCGGCCCATGACAACAAAGAACGAGTCCTCTTGCAGGTCTCAATGCCTTACATGTGGAGAAACATGTCCACAAAGTACCAACTTGCCAGCGGAGTGATGAACAGCTAATTGAACAGAATCTTAGAATCGTAGGGTTGGAAGGGGCCTATAAGACCATCGTGTCCAACCCCCTGCTCAATGCAGAAATCCAAATTAGAGCATCCCTGACAGATGGCTGTCCAGCCTCATCTTGAATGCCTCCCTAGGAGAGCCCACTTCCTCCCTAGGTAATTGGTTCCATTGTCATATTGCTCTAACAGTCAGCACTTTTTTCTGATATTCAGCCGGAATCTGGCTTCCTGTCACTTGAGCCCATTATTCTGTGTCCTGCACTCTGGGATGATCGAGTAGAGATCCTGGCCTTCCTCTCTGTGACAACCTTTCAAGTACGTGAGGAGCGCTATCCTATCTCCCCTCAGTATTCTCTTCTCAAGGCTAAACAGGCCCAGTTCTTTCAGGCTCTCTTCATAGGGCTTTGTTTCCAGTCCCCTGATCATCTTTGTTGCCCTCCTCTGAACCCTCTCCAGCTTGTCTGCATCCTTCTTAAAGTGCGGACACAGTACTCCAGATGAGGCCTAACCAGTGCTGAGTAGAGGGGAACTACTACTTCCTGAGATTTGAAAGCTATGCTTTTATTAGTAGAGCCCAAAAGAGCATTTGCCTTTTTTGCAGACACATCACACTATATCTGATACCTACTCTACTACTATTCTAGTAGTAATATAGTATATCTACTACTGCCAACTCAAGAAATATAAAAATGTGATCCCTCAAAACAAGACATGTGTTTTAAAGGCTTTCCATGCAATCTTTTGTTGTGCAATAAACATGCAGTTGTTATTTAACGTGTGGTATCTAGATGTTTTCCCTCAGGGGAGAACTGTAGTTACAGGGTTATCACATCTCCCAAGCATGGAAAGTACAATATTTTCTCCCCGGAAAAGCGCAGTTCATCCCACAGATAGCATGGCCATTGCTATTGTGACTGCTGTATGGAACAAGGTTGCACAAGTATATCATGGACAACAACACAGTAGCATGGGATATTGTGAATAGTGATGAGCAATGAAACTCGCCTCACCCCGCAAATGCTTGCCCTTACGTATAAACCTGCCTGCATAAGCAACTGAGTTGTACCTTTTAGATTTATTTATTGGCTTTTTTAAAGAGCGCATGACATCATGCTGTACTATGTGTTTCCAAATGACATTTCCCAAGATGCACCATTATTGAACATGCGCACCCCCCCCCCCCCATATGCCTGGAATGAATGTTCATATTAAAGGAGAACTCTCAGCCGAACTAACATGGTGAATTCATTATTTTCTGAGGAAATAATAAATTCACCTGGGGTAAGTTCACCCATCACTAGTTCCTACTTACACGTGGGGGTTTTTTAGAGTCAAGTATGACCTTCTTGCCCACTGGAACACATCTGCAGCCTGAAAAACTGCAATCCACTCGACCACCGCACAATTTCACCACCTCATTCTGCTGCATGTGTAAGATGCTTCTCTGAGGAGGAGCAGAACACAGCCTCCCTGTCAACTTGATCTGGGCCATGGGACAGTTCTTCGTGTTCTTACTTTGATTCATCAAATTTGTATGTCATCCATGCTCTACCAAAGAGCTCAGAAACGTTAACCCATTTAACTCTACCACCTTGTAATACTACTTGGCATTCATACAGCACTTCTGTGTGTTCCAAGTGGTTAATTCACATTGTCTCAATCCTGATCTATACATGCAGCAGAATGAGGTGGGAGGAGTTACAGTCCATGTCTGACTGATTGAGAATCCACTTTTTGAATGCTCTTCTATGTAAGAACTCCCTGCAAGCAGAAAACTAAAAGAATGGGCCTTTCTCCTTGATGCACAAGCATGCAGGGACCTTTTACGAGGGGATCATTCAATGCCAGTGTGGTGTCATGGTTAGAGTGTAGGATTAGGACAGAAGAGACCCTGGTTTAGATTCACAGGCAGGAAGCTCTCTGGAAGACCTTAGTCCAGCTACTCTGTCTCAATCTAGCCTGCCTCATAGGGTTGCTGTGCAGATATAATGAGGAGTGAACCATGTATGCAACCTTAAGCTCCTTGGAGGAAAGTCGGGCTATGTCAAAAATGAGTGGCAATCCTCAGAAATGCAATCATCCACCTCAGTCCTAAAGTGGCACAGTCCATTCTACCATATCATTCTTCTACATTTATAGCCTCAGTAATGCTTGCAACCCCCTTCATGGATCACTGACTGCCTTGTTGTGGCGAAGGGGCTTGCATAACTCAGTGAAGCCATAAGCTATGCCGTGCAGGGCCACCCAAGACGGACAGGTCATGGCAGAGAGTTCTGACAAAATGTGGTCCACTGGAGAAGGAAATGGCAACCCACTCCAGTATTCTTGCCAAGAAAACCCCATGGAACGTATCACAAGGCTAAAAGAGATGATGCCGGAAGATGAGCCCCTCAGGTCGGAAGGTGTCCAATATGCTACTGGGGAAGAGCAGAGGGTATTTCCAAGTAGCGCCAGAAAGAGTGAAGCGGCTGGGCCAAAGCCGAAAGGACACTCAGCTGTGGATGTGTCTGGTGGTGAAAAGAAAATCCGATGCTGTAAAGAACAATCTTGTTTAGGAACCTGGAATGTCAGATCAATGAATCAAGGTAAGCTGGAGGTGGTCAAACATGAGATGGCAAGATTGAACATCGACATCTTGGGAATCAGCGAACTAAAATGGACAGGCATGGGCGAATTTAATTCAGGTGACCATCGTATCTACTATTGTGGGCAAGAATCCCTTAGAAGAAATGGAGTAGCACTCATAGTCAACAAAAGGGTGGGAAAAGCAGTACTGGGGTACAATCTTAAAAATGATAGAATGATCTCAGTACGAATCCAAGGCAAACCATTCAACATCACAGTAATTCAAGTCTATGCCCCAACCACTGAGGCCGAAGAAGCTGAGGTTGATCGGTTCTATGAAGACCTACAACACCTTCTAGAACTAACACCAAAAAAAGATGTCCTCTTCATCATAGGGGATTGGAATGCTAAAGTAGGAAGTCAAGAAATCACCGGGATAACAGGCAGGCATGGCCTTGGTGTACAAAATGAAGCAGGCCAAAAGCTAATAGAGTTTTGCCAAGAGAACATGCTGATCATAGCAAACACTCTTTTCCAACAGCACAAGAGGCGACTCTACACATGGACGTCACCAGATGGTCAATATCGAAATCAGATTGATTATGTCCTTTGCAGCCAAAGATGGAGAACCTCCATACAGTCAGTAAAAACAAGACCTGGAGCTGACTGTGGCTCAGATCATGAGCTGCTTCTTGCAAAATTTCGGCTTAAATTGAAGAACGTCGGGAAAACCACTAAACCGTTCAGGTATGACCTAAATCATATCCCTCATGAATATACAGTGGAGGTGAGGAATAGATTTCAGGGATTAGACCTGATAGACAGAGTGCCTGAGGAACTATGGACGGAGGTCCGTAACATTGTTCAGGAGGCAGCAACGAAATCCATCCCAAAGAAAAAGAAATGCAAGAAAGCAAAGTGGCTGTCTGATGAGGCTTTACAAGTAGCTCACGAAAGAAGGGAAGCGAAAAGCAAGGGAGAAAGGGGAAGATATACCCAACTGAATGCAGAGTTCCAGAGAATAGCAAGGAGAGACAAGAAGGCCTTCTTAAATGAACAATGCAAAGAAATCGAGGAAAACAACAGAATGGGAAAGACTAGAGATCTCTTCAAGAAAATTGGAGATCTCAAGGGAACGTTTTGTGCAAAGACGGGCATGATCAAGGACAAAGAAGGCAGGGACCTAACAGAAGCAGATGAGATTAAGAAGAGGTGGCAAGAATACACAGAAGAACTATACAGGAAAGATCTGAATGTCCCTGATAGCCATGAGAGTGCGGTCACTGAACTTGAGCCGGACATCCTCGAGAGTGAAGTCAAGTGGGCCTTAGGAAGCATTAGTAACAACAAAGCTAGCGGAGATGACAGTATTCCAGCTGAGCTATTTAAAATCCTAAAAGATGATGCTGTTAAAGTGCTGCATTCAATATGCCAACAAATCTGGAACACTCAACAGTGGCCACAAGACTGGAAAAGGTCAGTTTACATTCCAATTCCAAAGAAGGGCAACGCCAAAGAGTGTTCAAACTACCGCACAATTGCGCTCATTTCACATGCCAGCAAGGTGATGCTCAAAATCCTACAAGCTAGGCTTCAGCAGTATGCGAACTGAGAACTACCGGAAGTACAAGCTGGGTTTAGAAGAGGCAGAGGAACTAGAGATCAAATCGCCAACATTCGCTGCATCATGGAGAAAGCAAGAGAATTCCAGAAAAATGTCTATTTCTGCTTCATTGACTACGCTAAAGCCTTTGATTGTGTGGATCACAACAAACTGTGGCAAATTCTGAAAGAGATGGGAGTACCAGACCACCTTACCTGTCTCCTGAGAAACCTGTACGAGGGTCAAGAAGCAACAGTAAGAACCAGACATGGAACAACTGAGTGGTTCAAAATTGGGAAAGGAGTACGACAAGGCTGCATATTGTCACCCTGCTTATTTAACTTATATGCAGAGTACATCATGAGAAACGCCGGGTTGGATGAATCACAGGTCGGAATTAAGATTGCCGGGAGAATTATCAACAACCTCAGATACGCAGACGATACCACCCTAATGGCAGAAAGCGAAGAGGATCTCAAGAGCCTCTTGTTGAGGGTGAAAGAGGAGAGTGCAAAAGCTGGTTTGAAACTCAACATTAAGAAAACTAAGATCATGGCATCTGGCCCCATCACTTCCTGGCATATAGAAGGGGAAGAAATGGAAGCAGTGACAGATTTTACTTTCTTGGGCTCCAAGATCACCGCAGACGGTGACTGTAGCCATGAAATTAAAAGACGCTTACTCCTTGGGAGGAAAGCTATGGCAAACCTAGACAGCACAGTAAGAAGCAGAGACATCACCTTGCTGACAAAGGTCTGTCTAATCAAAGCTATGGTTTTCCCAGTAGTAATGTATGGCTGTGAGAGCTGGACTATAAGGAAGGCTGAGCGCCGAAGAATCGATGCTTTCGAACTGTGGTGCTGGAGAAGACTCTTACAAGTCCCCTGGACTGCAAGGAGGTCAAATCAGTCCATCCTAAAGGAAATCAACCCTGAGTGCTCATTGGAAGGACAGATACTGAAGCTGAAGCTCAAATATTTTGGCCACCTAATGAGAAGAGAAAACTCTCTGGAAAAGACCCTGATGCTGGGAAAGACTGAAGGCAAAAGGAGAAGGGGACCGCAGAGGATGAGATGGCTAGATAGCATCACCAATGCAATGAATATGAACTTGAGCACGCTCCGGGAGAGAGCGCAGGACAGGAAGGCCTGGCGTGCTATGGTCCATGGGGTCACGAAGAGTCGGACACGACTGAATGACTGAACAACAACAATCAAAAGCAACCTGAAACAAAATTCTTACCCATCCCTAATGTGAACTGAGGACTTCAGATTCTTGGCCCTGAATTGCCTTGCTCACTTACAACAGAGGTCCGCCTAATCAACGGCCAGCCAGATACCTCTGCCCACTCACAAGTAGTGCATAAAGGAAGGAAATAGCCATATTCTGTTGTTTGTCTCCAGCCCCTGGTAAACAGGTTCCATGGAGGTTCCAATCAACTGACATAGCTAATTATTAATAGAACACATTAACTTTCCTAACAAGCTATATGCACTTTTCTCATCCTTTTCTTAAAGCTGATGTCCATCCCAGGTAGAGCCCACTTGCTCGCCCCAGGTTTACTTTCATCTTAGATTCCACCTAGCATTCCTGGCCCTTCATCCAATGTACTCAGGGTGGTGTCCATGTTATTCCAGTCTCTCCTACCACCTCATATGGATCAAACCAAATGCTTATCTAGTCCAACATGCTGTTTCCAGCAAAGGAAGAGAAAGTCAGGATGACATTAAGGCTGCAATCCTATATGCGAAAATAACCAAGTAAATCCCCATTGAACTCAGTGGATTTATTTCTGAATAAGTGTGTAGGATCTGGCTGCATGAGACGCTATCTGTAAAGTACTACATGCAACAAAAGGGAATAGTTGTGGGCAAGCAGGTGCTGGAAAATTTTAATCAGCAGGACTGTAGGAGCACACTTGTTCAAATATTTAAGCTATTTTGGTGCTGGTGTGTTACTGTAGGGATTGAAAAAGAAAACATTAAAATGACCATTCCTTTAGCAACGAGCAGCAGCTTTTCTTTATACATTCTAAACTGTTGTAAACGTCCTTTAACAGCTCAAAAAGGCTTCTGGCAATTTGTTACTTCAGGAATTGATACCTGAATTTGCTTGCCTTCCTCTTACCCCACCCCACCCCCATTCCTTTTTTCTTTTGCTCATGTTTTAAGGAATCCCTGGTCTGAGATACCTGGGCACACTTACTTTAAACAGCTTCAGTTTGGTGCAAATGTTAGTGAGGTTCCTTTGAGAACTAGAAGGATGCAAACCCTTCACTCAGCAAAGCAAACATAAGACATACTCACAAATCCTGACTACAGGGCCTCGATGGAGGTCCTGTATTGTGAGAAGGTTCCCTTGGCTGGTGAAGGGAGATCTTCTTTTGCTAGTAAAGTACAGGTGTGAGTGGCAGGCCTACAGCTGCAGAATTTGTGAGAATGTCTTATCTTTGATTTGCTGAGTGAAGGGTTTGCATGCGTGTTCAACTTTCTTTATCTTTCTTTAATAAATGCATTTAGCTTATGCCATTGTTTTAGTCCTTATTTGTAGAATTTAAATGAATTTGAGTGAACGTGAACATTCTAGCTCAAATCCTCGAAGGAACCTCACCTACAACATCCAGGCCAAACTAAGGATGTATAAAGTAAATGTGCCCAGGTATCTAATACCGGGGACCCTGAAATTTTAGCCTCCAGTTTTCCCCTTACAACATCCATTCAGTTGTGAGCCTGCAGGCTTAAAGTACTTAGGAAAATTTAGATACTTTATAAGTGATAAATAATAATACTATAAATATTATAATAAATAAATACAATACTCCGGCCCAGCCAACTATGAAGAAGTGGAGTACATTGGGAGAAAGCATGGAGGAAAATCCACATCCAAGTGAGTCTTTGAGTCTTTGACTAGCCAGGTTCTGCTGAGCCTCTGAGTTACAACAGCACACCATTTGTTCAGAATTATATCTCAGCAATCAAAATAAATAAATAAATAAAGACTAGAGACTTAATATTGAAAAGATGGTTCTGCTTCTTGAGATTCTGAGAAGGGCCACCTTCATGCAAGACCTAGAAGAGTGCTTTGGAAGCCACAGGCAGCCTAGTAGAAGCATTTAGACCAGGGGCAGGAAATGTGCTGCTTCTGGGCACCAATGGACCCTCTGACATCTTTCTTGGTGCCCGCCAAGATTCCCTACCCCTCTCACTTAAAAAAACAAAAATAATGCATTTTCTTACCAGCAGCTGGGATAACTGTTTAATAGGTTTCTGTTGGTGCTGAAAACTGTGGTTTGAAAAGAGGGTTTTTTTAGTGAGTTGGGGCTGAGGCCCCACCTCTGCCTCGTGCTCAGTCTTTGGGCATGTTACTTGTCCTCTACCATGCCTCCCATGGCAGCCATTTTGTGGTGGTGCCCAGAACAGTTTCTCAAACTGCCAAATGTGCGCACTGCACAAAAAGAACATAAGAAGAGCCATGCTGGATCAGACCAAGGGTCCATCTAGTCCAGCATTCTGTTCACACAGTGGCCGACCAGCTGTCAACATGAAACCCACAAGCATGAGCGTAACAGCATCCTCCCGCCCATGTTCTCCAAGCTTGCCTATCCCTGATTAAGACAATCCTGCCCACCTCCCCACTCTTTCCTTAGAGGGTTTAAAAACAAGGCTTGCATTTGCCCATCAGACAAGACTTCATCTATGGATATAATCCAGCAACTGCACATGAAGAACAAGAGATCTATTCCCCTGTATGTCAGGAAGGCTTATGTGTGGAATGGCTAACGTCCATTAATGCTAATGGGAGCTAAATCCTTCGATTGGAGAAAACAGGCCCCTGAAGTTTACTTGACAGAAATCCATAATATTAAAAAATGTCCACTAGCACACCAAGAAAATTGATTCAAAGCCTGAGATGCTCTCAAATGTTGGTTTATTGCCTTGCTGCAAGGCAAGTTGAAAAACATACGTATATTTCCCTAAGTGCCTGACCAAGAGCAACCTTGTTAGCACATTGTCACTAGTAATAAAGATTATGCAACCAGAGCAGAGCAATATTCCCCTGGAAAGAGAGAGAAATACATATACAATTGTAATTGCCTAATAGTCTTTGGTAATTTAAGATCACCATTTTTATTTTAAGACCTTCATGATGTGCTCAGGGCAGGACCTCAATCCCATCTCTACAACACAACACCACTGCTTTTTTTCTTAGTAGCACTACACACTGCTGTAGAAACACTGACATAAACACAAATTGTGGATGTAAAATATGCACGCACACACACACACCTGGGAAGCCTGATGCCCTAACACACAATCACTAATGAGGAAATTCAATATTTGCTCTCTTTGGTATAGAGAGAGGTAGAGTTGGCTTTTTCATGGATTAGGAACACTTGAAAGAGGTGAACCATTTTGCAGAAACACTGCCAACATAAGCACAGCTGGGAGAGCACCAAAATATGCTATTTTAACAGAAAACCTTAACAATAACATTATAAAAAACACACCTATGCCATACAGTCTCAAGACCACTGGCAAAATGAAGTGGTTCAGCAGGTAGCACAAGACCACAATTACCCAACACTTTCAAAGAGACACAGCACACAAGACAATGACTGCTGCATAACTAGGACAATGCACAGCAGAATAAAGTACTGTATTTGGCCAGTAAGTGCTTTTAAACTCAGAAGTACACAACAAAAGAGCTCCAATTATTTTTCCTGTAAATGCTGGAGGCTTGACGTACTTACCTACTGGCATTCTAATTGAGTCAGCAATCAGGGATTTTAATTTTTGAAGACCGATTGCTGCAGTTAGCCTTGATTTAATTTCCAGCAATAAATTATTTTTATGCAGGCTTCGGCTCTGTAAAGAAAAAAAAATTGCTCACAGTGGCCAAACATTAGGAACATTTGAAAAATAAGTTTTATGGGAAAGCTCGAATTCATATTTGAAAGGCTGTCATCCTACAGCAGCAAATTGTGCTGAAAAAAGGCCTGGCATGAGTCAGCAGAAGGAGGCACTGTTGCCAGGAGAGTTAAAAGTGGGGTGAAGGAGAGCGACAGAAAGAACGAAAACAAAGAAAAGAACTGAGAAGCTAATCATTTCTGCCTCTCAGAACCCACTTAAAAACCTGTTGTTATCTGTCACTGTGACAAGGATACACTGGAAAGTCTAGATTTTTTAATCGCTTCCTTCGTTTTCTCCCCCTTTGGTGCCCCTTGAGTAAAGTGAAGTTGAGAAAGCTAACTTTAAAACCCAGCAAAATGCAGTTCTCAACAAATTCCTGCAGTTAACAGCATGTGGATTTGAAGCAGTCTGAAGAAATGAATTAAGCCTTGAAATTCCCATATGTGGAAATTGGACCACTCACAAACGTGCAGCCAACTTATCAAAAGAGCCTGAAAGTCATAGCTCTATTTGCTATACCATTTCAATTTGCACGGGGTGTTGCTTGTATGTTTTGCCAAATGCTTCTGAGAAGGCCACCCTCTTAGCCCAGAGACAAAGAGCGTAGTCGCATCTGACAAAACCTGCTCTGCATCCAACATTTCTCCCTGTGACACACAGCAACAACACATTTCTAGCCTGCCTACTTTCACAGCAACTTGCTTAGTAAGCACCTTTTTGTACTTACAAAAGGCCTCCAACATTACTGATCAGATATTACATAAACTAACCCTTGGAGAGCGATCCATTTCATATCAGGGAAAATAGATATCTCCCTAAGGAGTCTCTACACGGAAACATTCATTTAGAGCACTTATAAATCCACACACAATACACGCAATTAAAAATGGATGCTGTCAACCTTTGCCAAAGGAAAATTGTCACTATAATGTGAAAAAGAAAGCACGGACACAGAATAACAGTCAAATATCAAGCCGTAATATCAGCAGGCACAAGTTGCCACTAAATTCCTGCTATTCCAGACTAGAATCATAGAATAGTAGTATCATAGAATAGTAGGGTTGGAAGGGGCCTACAAGGCCATCAAGAATGGAATATCAAATTGAAACTGCTCCAACAGTAATTATCAGCAGAAAATAAGCCACCAAAACTGGATTAACCTCAAGCCAGAGAGCGGCAAGGAGAAGGCAAACTGAGGCTGGTGGCTTGGGGTCATTGATAAGAAGGAACTAGCAGTGCTACTAGAATTTTGGTTTCCCCAAACAACAAGAACGCCTTCTTCAATAAGACACTATTTTCACCATTTGACAATTTTTATACTCCCAAATGTTAGGACAGATTGCAGTTTCATGACATGTTTTTGATGTTTATCATTTTGTGGGGCAATGAATCTAAAAAAAAGAAAGAAAAAGCAACGAGCTCACAAGTGTGCAGCTCCTGTAGCATTCGGATTTATAAAAGTAAAAATAAGTTTCTCTCTACATCCATAAAGCACTAGAAAGTAACTAGATGTAAATAAAAGGAGAGCTGGGATGTGCCCCAGCAGTAATTTACAGGCTCCAGTCAACAGCCTTGGACGTCCCATACAAATTGACCGCTAGGATCCTAACTCTCCATACTAAAACACCATAGCTCAGTGGTAGAGCTTGTACATTGCAGGCAGAAGGTCCCAGCTTCAATCCCCGGCATGTAGAGATAGAGCTGGAAAAGACCCCTGTCTGAAACACTGAGAACCACTGCCAGTCAGTGTAGACTAGAGGTGGGCAGACTTCAAACTTCTGGGATCTACTTTGCTTTTTACTACAACCTCAAAGTCCACCAACTGGAGTCAGGTGCAAAATAGTGGCTGGGGGCAGGGAAGGGCTGGATGGGGGTGGGATGCAGCAGTTGAATTAAGGAGTGTGCCTCTGAGGCTGAGCACATGGCTCAGAAGAATTTGTTTTCAGTATCAGAACTGAGCTCACAATCCTTTCACATAAAATCCACTCCTGGTTTCCCCATCCCCAAGCCTTCTTCATTTCAGCAGTGTGATTTAGAGTGGTGGGAAGCCCTTTTTGTTGTTACTGTTAAACAGTTAGGAGATATACTGCAAAATACCCCAAGATCTATCAGTAGATAGACTGTCAGAGCAATACGACAATGGAACCAATTACCTAGGGAGGTGGTGGGCTCTCCCACACTGGAGGCATTCAAGATGAGGCTGGACAGCCATCTGTCAGGGATGCTCTGACTTGGATTCCTGCACTGAGCAGGGGGTTGGACTCGATGGCCTTGTAGGCCCCTTCCAACCCTACTATTCTATGATTCTAGATCCTGATCTACCTCCTGCCCATCCCTGATCGGACAATACTGATTTGCTATATGGCAGCTTCTTGTACTACTGATATACAACTCATTGTATTATTGCGGTGATGGAAATATAAAGGTATATACAGCAGAAATGTTAGCTACATAGAGAGAGAAAGATTAAACACAAAGACCCAACCCCTACACGCTAGCCTAGACGTGTAGGTCCATGCAACATCTACTGAAAAGCAAGCAGGTGAGACAAGCAAGGAGTTGCCAAGAGATGGGCTCTCCCATTCCCAGCATACTGACAGTGACATGTTCGGGGTTTATTAGCAAGCAGGCTAACACTGACAAATATGACTTACTCACACCTTTCAGGGAGATGGGTAAGAGATAATGTGCAGAGTGATAGGTCTGAGCAGGCATGTGAAACTGTTGCCCAAACCCAAGTACATCCTCAAAAGACAAAGCCAGGCAGATTAAAAAAATAAGATGTTCTACGTATTATATAAGATTACATACATTTGCACATAATCACAGCCTGGGCTACTTCTGCAAGCTTCATTTGCATAGCGCTAGTCTATTAACTCTACACCACCAGCCATACTCAAAGGCTCCTATTTTGATCAGCTAATATCGAAGTCCAGCAAAGCATGCTCAAGAGAAAGATTCCTCCCCCTGCATCTTACTACAACCTGTCCCTGATCAGGCAAGCAAAGATTAAGCAGCACCCAATGCTGCTTGCACAGCTAGACAACTCTACAGCCTGATCGTGTCATTTTGTCGCAACTCTCTCGCTTGCTTGCTTGTTCCTTCCCCCACTGACACACTGCTTCTCTTTTCTCTGTACCTGCACTCTACTCCAAAGCATCAGTTTCAAGAAAAACGAAGAGGCATTGCTGTTAAAGGTTTGCCATGGGGTCAGAAAGCCATCCATAAGCATGTCAATTTCCCAGCAATAGCCAGTAGAGAAACATCCAGGCATAGCCTCAAACATATCCAACAAGCCTGGGAAAACTCTGATATTCAGCTCAAGAAAATCTACATCTCAGGCTTACAGTACTATATGCAATCCTACACTATACATTCTAGCACAGAGGCAGGATCTTTCCAATATACTATCCCCGCCCCCAATGTTTTTAAAGGAGCCATGCTCCAAAATGTTCTGCAGCGTGGGTGTCTCATGCTAGCCGCTCTAAGATAAAAGGGGCTTTGATGCTTAAAAAATTACTTTCCTTTCCTTGACGGCATTAAAAGGCAGCCCACCCTCGATCACATGAGGGTGATCAAGGGTGGGCTGCTTCTCCCCCTGCCGCCCCCTGCCAATGAGAACTAATAACAAAAGCTTTGATGCACTCCCAGCCCTGAAGCGCAAAGTGTTCTACTCCATAGATGGGCTTCAATAAAGCCTGAAGGCTGTACTAGTTCTCTGCAAGTTTCACATCTCCAAAATGAATAGTCTGTGGAAGCTAAATTCCCCACCTGATTACCTTAAAAAGCTTACGCCCTATGAATCCACCTCACTGTAACCTGCTACAGCCCACATCTGATCACACACTATCCCTGAAGCACAGCATCCATGAGCTGTGTTCATGGATGGCTTGGTGGCTTGTGCCCCACCCACCCAGCTTAATGGCACCCCCTCGAAGGGCTCAATAAGTCTCCTGGTTTCGCCGCTTGTGTGAATGCAAAAACAGGGGAGGGTCTCAAGCACCTAACAGGGTATAGCCCTCATTTTCGGGTTAGACATCTGAATGCATGAAATATGATGGCCTATATGTGAGGCTTGGTCAGTGACAAGTTTTGGAAGCAGACTCCAAAGCGGACTCCATGGCAGCCTTCCCCAAACCTGGTGCTCTCCAGATGTGTTGGGCTGCAACTCCCATCATTCCCAGCCAGTATGGTCAATGGCCATGCTGGCTAGGAATGATGGGAGTTGCAGTCCAACTCATGTGGAGGGCACCAGGTTGGGGAAGGCTGCTCTATGGACTCCACTTAAGGTTCTACCAAACATCTTCTGGCTTCTTTTAAGCACCTGGGATTGCAGTAGGGGAGGAGGGGCATTTGCTGGATTTTTAATCATGTTTGGATCTTGTTTCTGTATTTTGCCTGTTGAGCTCCTAGCACAGGGGGATATCAAAATCCAAATGGCAACATTTCTGCCTCATTTGGCATTGAATCACATACGCGTGCTCAAATTATCTGAAAAATATCCCTTTCTCTGAGACTCTCTCCTCACCATCAAGTCAAATAAGATAGTCACAGCACTGTACTGTAAGTCCAAAGGTATCCACATTTACTTAAAACATAAATACTGTCATCCAAAACAAAGAAAATACATCAAGAGTTTAGCTCTCAGAATTAAATGTATCTGTAACAACAACAATAATTAACTCAAACACCTTTAAACTCAAACTTAAAAGGCAGCTTTAAAAGCACTGTTAACAAACAGTGGGCATCACTGGGCATCAATCCTACCCTTTTGCGCAAAAGTGTGAAAGATAGGAACAAGGAATATTGTCTCTCTTTGGCAATGCACTTCAATCCATTATCCCCTGTCACCTTGCAATTAAAGAATTCAATAGACAGATAACGATGAACAAACACAACCTTAAGTACACACACACACGTACACGCATGCGCACACACTGGGGGTGGGAGGAAGGGAGAGAATTCAGTACTAGCAGTTAGAATGCATCCTGCAAATAGCATGTGGCGTACATTTGTAAGGCCTTTCCTAGTTTAATTTATGTGTAAATCTTAATTTCTTGATTCTATTATCACCTTTGCCATTCTTTGTCAAGGCATTCCTGATTAGGCAGTGGAGGCCTGATATACTGAGAATGAGGAAACCAGAGGGTCAAGAAGGAGACCAGAAAATTTTAGTGAATCCACAGTGCTCATTTCTTTCTCTTTCAAACTATGTTTTGCAAAAGACATGCTTCTTTTTGAATTTCTGCACATTTCTGGTAGTTCATATCCTGTAGTCATCTTTTCAGATACAGAGATTTTCTTTCATTTTAGTCAATTTAGTTTTGTTTTAGCCCGTTACCACTTGCCTATGGAGAGTAAAAATCCACTCCAGGAGATTTAAGCAAACAATTTAAAATGGCCTTGATTTAAAATTAATCCATCCTACCCAAAGGAGTCCTTTGCAGTGTTTTGGGCTCAGACAGGGTTTCCCCTCCCCTTTACGGCTACAAAGGGCCATCACAGCTAAGTGCGAGCAAATCAGCTAGTAACACGGCCAGCATCAGGGACTGCCATCACTGGGCACTTGTCAAGGCTCATGCTCAATCAGGGCAGGGGGCCCAGCTGCCAGTCCCTGGAGCCTCCCAGCCCTGCTCCTTGTTCTCCTCCCCGTTGTTGCTGCTGCTGTTTCCTGTTTGCCTGCCTTGTCCAAGCAAGCTGGCAGTGAGAAAGGCAAGGAGAAACAGCAGTCACTTCAGCATACTTTGTCCTCTCCCTCTGGAAAGTAGGGTGGACTGGGACTAGAGGAAGAGGCAAGCCAATGGGCAGCAACAATATTGGCAAGGAGATGATAGTGGGTGCCCTCAGGGAGGGGGCCCACTGACAGCCTTGTGCCCAAAAGCCCACACAAAAATGGGAAACTGCCACTGACTAGTGCCTCGTGTTGACTCCTTTGCAAGGCTGCATAACCATCTCAAACACATCAGTAGCCATTTCTCTTTCTGCATTCTCTGACTTGGATTCCTGCATTGAGCAGGGGGTTGGACTCGGTGGTCTTATAGGCCCCTTCCAACCCTACTATTCTATGATTCTATGATGTTTTAAAGCAGGGGGTACGCAACATGGCCCTGGCACATGTAGGGACCTCCAACGGTGCCTGTGAAGCTCTCTACTCTGTGCCCCCTTCATTTATTTTTAATAAAAAACTTGGAAAATGTTAGGATGCCAGGTTCTCCTTCCTGTTCCTGAACCTGCAGCTGATCAGCTGTACAGCAGACAGGAAGAGGAAGAAAGAGTTTCTTCCTAGCCCCACCCAATCTTCTCCATCCACACAGACCTTTCCCCTTTGCTCTTTCTCCCCACTCCCAGCCTCTAGCCTTGCTATTTCTCTCCACCCAACCCCTTTTCTCACTATTTCTCTCCCTTTCCCAGCCTTATCCTTCTTCTTTCTTTCCCTTCCTAGCCCCTAGCCTTTGCTCTTTCTCTCCCACTCACCCCTTTATCTTGCTGCTTCTCTCCACTCCCAACCTCTAGCCTCACTCTTTGGGCTCCTTCACACTGGGCTTTTATCCTGCGATTAAGATTGCTCCTTCACGGAAGTTTGCGGGCTGTTTACATGATGTCGGGACCTTGCCGTGACCCTCCTGCACTAAATGCCCTTTGTTCTGTTTTTAAATAGATTGCAGATAATGAGCTATCAAATTACCCTGTTGCGTTCCGCTTCAGTTTCCTCTGTCAAAAGAGTTAAAGCGGCAAGAAGAGGAGCGAGATCAATGGAAGATAATGGAAGATTCAGATACGGGGAGAAGGGGGGGGAGTGCTTGTAAAGGGAGTCAGTTGTTATCCTTCATTTAAAATGGAAGCAGAAAGCCCCGTTTTAAATGCAGAATAAACAGCTGAATCCCCTAAGGATTTCTATTGGGACCAATACCTTATTAAGAATGACATAGACATACATAAGGTTTAAGTGCATAAAAGGTTAATAGCTAAAGAAAACTATTTGCCTCAGTTCCTCAGACTTCCTACTTGAAAAGAGAGCTTCGGCTATTGGGCGGTATAGAAATGAAATAAATAAAGAAATGAAAATAAATAAATAAATAAAAACGTCAGTTCAGGCATAGGTATCTGTCCTGTATCTTCAGCAGTGAAGGCAGATGAGAAGAATTCATTTAGCTTCTCTGCAATCTCTTTATCTTCCTTTAGTACTCCTTTAACTCATCATCCAATGGTCCAACTGCCTCCCCTAGGTGGTTTCCTGCTTCTGATGTATTTGAAGAATTCTTTCTTCTAGACCAAGACAACCATGAGGACATCAAATGTTTAAAGCCGAGGACTGTATTCCAGTGTTAGCCAGTTTCGCCCAATTCACACAGGCAGTCCCACACGGAATGCTGCTGTGCTTCATGTGGCTGGCAAATCGTTTGTGCAAAGGAAAGCAGCCCACCCCCACATGCAGCAGTGACCACCTATGCAGATGGGTCTGCATGTGGAAACTGGGCTTAACCACACAATACAGCAGGGGTCCCCAACCTTTTTAGACCCGTGGCCACATCTGGGAACTTTAGAAATTGGTGTGGGCACCACCACAAAATGGCTCCCATGGAAGATGTTCCCGTGGGGGGCTGGGTAGTCAAAGATGAGCTAAAGAGGGTGAGGGAGAGAAATAGTGAGGCTAGAGGCTGGGAGGGGGAGAAACAGCAAGGCAAAGAGGGAGGGGGGAGCGCAAGAGCAAGAGCAAGGCTAGAAAGGGTGAGAAAGAAAACAACTTTAAACATTTTTCCATTTCCCCCCCAAAAAATCTAATTTTTTTTTTGAAGGGGGCAGGGGGTGGAGAGCTTCATGGATGCCTTGTTGGGGAACTCTGCAGTACAAACCAGAGCAAGAAGCAAAACATGACTGGTAAAATTCATCCAAAGAAGTTCATAACTGAAGACCAAGAATGAATTTCTTAGGCATTTCTTTCACATGGAAGCACAGGAGTGCCCCCGGTCCCAGAAAAGGAAGGGTCAGGGTACAGCTTTTCGCTTTGAGAGATTTCCTTGAAAAAATCAAATTTCACCTGTGCCTTACACAAAAACTAGTGGGCTAAACTGTCTTAAGATTTGGCAGGTGGGATGCCCTCCAGGGGGGCTGTGCATTTCCTAGAGTTCATGCACTTATGTGCACGCAGTGAAAAGTTATAGCTCTTTGCTTTGAGAAATTTCCTTGAAAAATTCAAATTTCACCTGCGCCTAGCACAGAATCTACTGGACCAAATTGCCTGAAATTTGGCAGGTGGACAGCCCTCCAGGGGGCTGAGAGGTCCCCAAATTTCATGTATGTATCATGGAAACCAAAAAAGTTATGGCTGTTTGTGTTTTCCCATGCAAGTCAATGGGAAAATGCCCAAAACGAGTGATTCAGATGTCTAAATTTCGCCTCGGATTTGGATCCAAGTCGAAGCGGATGGGGTCTGAGGAAGTTCGAAGCGAAGCAGGGCCGCTTTGGAAGGCCCAAAGCAGCATCCAAAGCAAAGCGAGGGGTCTGTGCACAGTCCTACTAAACACCTCTGCTGAGTGGCACAGGCTGCAGTGCCCCTCTTCCTCTTGCAGCTTTCAAGCCGTGATATTGCAACAAGGACACAGAGTTATAAGAAACCGGTCACCCTGACCAGTTGTATTGATCTAGGTAGATATTCCCATTTATAGCAACTGGCATGGAGTCTCTAGATTCTGCAGCAATGCACAAAAGGGCTGATTCATCTATCATGTTGGCTTTCTGAGAAAGATGAAAGTCACTATGCCCCGTTATTTAGGCTTACAAAGGAAGCAATTACCATTGCCTAAGCATATAAGAGCAGTCCTGCAAGATGGGACTGAACTGAAGGCCCATTTAGTCCAGCATCCTGTTTCCCACAATGGCCAGCCAGATGCCAATAGGAAACCCACAAGCAAGACATAAGGGCAATCTTCTGCTCCTGCTGGTGTCCCCCTGGAATGGTGTTCAGAGGTAGGATACAGCCATCAGGATACAGCCGTACGCTGCATGAATCTGTCTAATCCCCTTAAGTAGGGATGCCTGGATTTTGTGGAATCCATTCTGTGTGTGCGTCATGTTTGTTCCATTGTCACTCACAGACGGAATCGAAATGGTTTTCTGGCAGCAGAAAAGTACACCAAAAAATCCGCTATGAGTTTCACAGCAATTTAAATAATTTCCATTAGTACGTGACATTTAGCATATTTCTCTGCTTCCACCAGCACTGTTTTGTGTGGCACAAAAAACGACTGCTACATGGAGGCTGAAGCGAGATTGAAGATGGATTAAACTTTTTTTTAAAAGAAAAAGGCATACATATTTGCGTAATTTTTTCAGAACTCTGTATGTACTTGCATATTTTCCAGTAACATTTGTACTGTCCAATGAATAAAACTGTGTAAAAATTTTTTTAAAAAATGGTTTGTAATTCCAGGGCCTCTGAACAACTCGAAAAGGACAGTCCACCACAGAAAACGCAGGTTGAATTCATAGAAATCCAAATTCGTTTTAATCCATCTTGAATTTCTCCGGCATCTCTACTTTAAAGTAATCTAAGCGAGTGGCTATCACATCATCTTGCAGCAGCAAATTCCATTAGGTAAATATGTGCTGTGTGAAAAAGTACAGCTTTTGTCTGTCCTGAATGAGTGTCATGAGAGAAGGAAAAAAAACTTTGATCAGCTTTCTCCACACAATGCAAAATTCTATAAACCTGTATTACACCCTCCACACACACATTCTGCTTTCTTTTCTTTTTCTGTGCACTGACTGCTCTGGGGTTGCATATCTGAATTGCCAATATCTTGGCGAGAAGATTCTTTTTGGTACTATACTGACCACATTGGTTTATTAATCCCACTGCGTGTGCCAGCTGGATTTCCCTAATAACCCTTGCTGGTGCAATTTACTATGTCATCTGAAGCGGGGCAGAATGGCTTGTTTGAGCGGGCAGCAACCCTCAAACAATGCATGGGCTGTTGTTGGGTTATTTGAGGGTTGCTGCCCCCCCTCCTTTTAGGGAAATCTGTCCAGCACACATGGCAGGGTGCAAACCAGCCCACTGTGTACATGCAATCTGTAGGCAATGACCTTCAAGCATATACTTTCATAAGGGGTGGCAGCATTCCTTTCCCCTTTACTGCTCACAAAGTTCAAATCTTGGTTATCATGCTCTTGGCAATGAACGTGGCTATTTTATAGGGATGGGGGAGAATTTCTCCCCGAAACTTCGGGGGGTCGAGTGCCAACGCATTCGGTCCTCCGAAGACTGTTCGGGGAGAGATTCTCCGCCCCCCCGCCCCCCCCGGGATGGGACTTACCTTTCACGAATGTCCCTCCCGGCAGCGGGTCCCGGCGGCGGTTCATCGGGTCTTCGTCAGGGGCGGGGGCAGCAGCCAGTCTTTCGACCGGCTGCCGCCACCGCCATTACAAGCAAAGTAAAAAAAAACAAAACACGCCCCTGTGATAGGCTACGTAACGATTAACGTAGCCTATCACGGCTAGATTTGCAAAGTCAGCCGTGATAGGCTATGTTAATCGTCACGTAGCCTATCACGGGTGACTTTAAAAAAAAAAAAGGGCGTACGGCTAATAGCGGCCCCCATAGGGAGCCGCCATTCGCGTTCCTTATTTGGTCCCTGTAGTCTACGTAAAGATTTACGTAGACTACGGCGAAAATAACGCTATTTGCGTTATAAATCTTTACGTAGACTACAGGGACCAAATAAGGAACGCGAATGGCGGCTCCCTATGGGGGCTGCCATTTGCGTACGCGCTTTTTTTTTTTTCCTTCAAAGTCACCCGTGATAGGCTACGTGATGATTAACGTAGACTATCACGGCTGACTTTGCAGATCTAGCCGTGATAGGCTACGTTAATTGTTACGCAGCCTATCACAGGGGCGTTTTTGTTTGTTTTTTCTTTTGAAGTTCGCGGCCGGGGAGACGGGGCGCTTCTCCCCGGCCTGAATTTCGGCCGGGCGAGGAGGGAAGCCTCCCCCCCAGGCCTGAACTTCGGGGGGAGCAGCGAAGCGCCTCCCCCCCACCGCGAAGCAAGCTGCGAAACCAGCTAAGTGACTTTCGTGCACCCCTACTATTTTTTCAGGATCTGATTCTTAAAAAAAACTAAAAAAACAGGTTCTGCCGCACCACCGCCAATAACCGCCACCGCATCCTCACACCAATCACCACTGCATATCCCCACCCCCAACTGGGGGCTGCCCACTGCCACCTCCTCAGCATCCCACTCCCACCCTAACCACCACTCTCAGATAGGGATGTACGAAAGTCACCTACCTTTTTGAAGGGTGACATTCACGGTGGGGGGGGAGGTGCTCTGTCCCTCCCCCCAAAATTCTCTCCGGCCGGCTCCACTCAGCGGCGATTCCGCAGAGCCGCTGGCCAGGGCCACCTGCAGCTGGACATCCGGCCGCTGGGCAGCCTGCACAGGGACGCAAATGGTGGCTGCTGTAGCCGCCACAATGTGCGTCCCTGTATTTTGCCATGATAGGCTACATAAATATTTACGTAGCCTATCACGGCAAAAAACCCCAAAAAACAGCGAACGCAAATGGCGGCTACGGTGCCTGCCATTTGCATTCCCTTTTTTTTTTGGCCATGATAGGGTACGTAAATATTTATGTAGCCTATTACGGCAAAAGAGAGGGGCGCAAATGGCGGCCACTACGCCATTTGGGCCCCTCTCTTTTGCCGTAAGAGGCTACGTAAATATTTACGTAGCCTATCACGGCAAAAAAAAAGGGAACGCAAATGGCGGCCGCCATAGCCGCCGCTATTTGCGTTCCCTTTTTTTTGCCGTGATAGGCTACGTAAATATTTATGTAGCCTATCACGGCTTCCGCAGGGACGCAAATGGTGTCCCTGCGTTAGCCGTGATAGGCTACATAAATACTTACGTAGCCTATCACGGCTATAATGAAGAAGCAAATGGCGGCCATGGACACGGCCACCATTTGCAAAGCAGCGCGAACGGCAGCAGGTACGTGTCCCATTTCACGCGCCTTTCGTGGGGCTGGGGGGCGGGGGGGCTTCGTTCCGCCACGGATTTCGGGGGGCTGAATGCACTGGCATTCGGCCTCACTGAGATCTGTGGCAGAATTCTCTGACATCCCTACTCTCAGAATAAGCCAGAGGGTGGGCTCTCTGGAGAGCCGTGTGTACCTAAGGACGTGGTTGGTAATTCTCTTCAGTATATAGTGGGTAATGCTCTTCAGAGAGCTGGCCAGATGCAAATGCCTGAGTCTGAGGAGAATGTCATAGAATCATAGAATAGTAGGGTTGGAAGGGGCCTACAAGACTATCGAGTCCAACCCCTGCTCAATGCAGGAATCCAAATCAGAGCATCTCTGACAGATGGCTGTCATAGAATAGTAGTAGGGTTGGAAGGGACAAGGCCATCGAGTCCAACCCCCTGCTCTGCTCAATGCAGGAATCCAAGTCAGAGGAGCATCCCTGACAGATGGCTGTCCAGCCTCGTCCTGAATGCCTCCAGTGTGGGAGAGCCCACAACCTCCCTAGTGAATGGGTTCCATTGTCGTATTGCTCTAACAGGCAGGAAGTTGTTCCTGATGTTCAGCCAGACTCTGGCTCCCTGTAACTTCAGCCCATTCTTCCATGTCCTGCATTCTGGGAGGATCAAGAAGAGATCCTGGCCTTCTTCCCTGTGACAACCTTTCAAGTACTTGAAGAGTGCTATCCTATCTCCCCTCAGTCTTCTCTTCTCAAAGCTAAACAGGCCCAATTCCTTCAATCTCTCTTTATAGGGCTTTGTGTCCCATCCCCTGATCATCTTAGTTGCCCTCCTCTGAAATGTGGTGCCCAGAACTGGACACAGTACTCCAGATGAGGACTAACCAGTGCTGAGTAGAGGGGAACTAGTACTTCCCGCGATTTGGAAGCTATGCTTCTATGAATGCAGCCCAAAAGAGCATTTGCCTTTTTTGCAGCCACATCACATTGTTGGCTCATATTCAGCTTGTGATCGACAACAATTCCAAGATCCTTCTCGCTTGTAGTGTTGTTGAGCCACGTATCCCCCATCTTGTAACTGTGCATTTGGTTTCTTTTTCCTAGGTGCACAACTTGGCATTTATCCCTATTAAATGTCATTCTGTTGTTTTCTGCCCAGCGCTCCAGTCTATCCAGATCACTTTGAATTTTGTTTGTCTTCCAAAGTATTAGCTATCCCATCCAATTTTGTGTCATCTGCAAATGTGATCAGCATTCCCTGCACCTCCTCCTCCAAGTCATTAATACAAATGTTGAAGAGTACTGGGCCCAGGACTGAGCCCTGCGGTACCCCACTCGTTACCTCTCCCCAGTTGGAGAAGGTCCCATTGATAAGCACTCTTGGAGTCCGATTCTGTAGCCAACCATGGATCCACCGGATCATTGTTTCATCTAGCCCACTTTGAGCTAGTTTGCTCATCAGGATATCATGGGGCACTTTGTCGAAAGCTTTGCTGAAGTCGAGGTATATGATGTCTACAGCATTCCCACGGTCTACAAGGAAGGTTACTTGATCAAAAAATGAGATCATATTTGTCTGGCAGGACTTGTTTTTGACAAATCCATGTTGGCTTTGAGTAATCACGGCATTATTTTCAAGGTGCTTCCAGATGGATTCCTTTATCATCTGCTCCAGAATTTTCCCAGGGATTGATGTCAGACTGACTGGTCTGTAGTTCTCAGGTTCCTCCTTTTTACCCTTTTTGAAGATGGGGACAACGTTAGCCCTCCCCAGTCATCTGGCACTTCCCCCGTCCTCCATGATTTCTCAAGGAGAATAGACAGCAGTTCTGAGAGTTCTTCTGCCAGTTCCTTTATTACTCTAGGATGCAGTTCATCTGGCCCTGGAGATTTGAACTCATTCAAAGTAATTAGGTGTTCCTTGACCAGATGCCTATCGATCTCAAGCTGCAGTCCTGCCCCTTCAGCCTGTACTTCACCTTTGCCAGGGGGGTCAGAGACCCTCTTTTGGGAGAAGACTGAGCCAAAGTAGGAATTGAGCACCTCTGCCTTTGCTTTGTCATCTGTTATCGTTTTGCCATCCTGATTTAATAGCTGAACCACCATTTCTTTCCTCTGCCTTTTACTATGCACGTAGCTGAAGAAAGCCTTTTTGTTGTTTTTAGCATCCCTTGCTAACCTCAGCTCATTCTCAGCTTTAGCCTTCCTGACGCCATCCCTGCAATTCTGTGCTATCTGCCTGTACTCTTCCTTTGTTACTTGGCCTTCTTTCCACTTCCTATATGTGTCCTTTTTTGTTTTCAGGTCATCCCTAAGCTTTTTGTGAAGCCACATTGGCTTCTTCTGTTGTCTTCCACCTTTTCTTCTTGTTGGAATTGTTTGTGATTGTGCATTTATCTTGTAAATGCACAGTTATCTTGTAACTGTGCATTTGGTTTCTTTTTCCTAGGTGCAGAACTTGGCATTTATCCCTCTTAAATTTCATTCTGTTGTTTTCTGCCCACTGCTCCAGCCTGTCAAGGTCACTTTGAAGATCAAGATCACTCGGTGCCAGGCATTGTGGAGACTGG
The DNA here is from genome assembly GCF_057233095.1 of Heloderma suspectum. NCBI lineage: Eukaryota > Metazoa > Chordata > Lepidosauria > Squamata > Helodermatidae > Heloderma > Heloderma suspectum. Next base: position 436,563,969 of record NC_139458.1, read on the forward strand.
AGAGGTGTCTGAGAAGATCACCTGTGCCACAGGCGATCTCCCAGGACACCTCTCCTCCACAGCAGCCAGCCGTCCTCTGTTAGCTCTGGCTAAACAGAGGACACGCAGGTGCTCCAGGGGAGAGGTGTCTGAGAAGATCACCTGTGCCACATCTGAAAGGGCTGGCCTGCCAGACGCCCACAACCAATGCACTTGTGTGGGTTGTTTTTTAAAAATTCTTCCTGTGATTGCTGGTTTCAAAAAAGAACATACTGAACCTCATTTTCTAAAGCCCAAGATTGCAAAGAAACAAGCTGTGTTATATCTGCACCAAAGTGACACACATACACACCCCTCTTGCAGTTCCTCAGGAGGTGCCCCAACTGGTTTAGCTTCGCTTTGAAGGGACTGTTGGGTCATGTTACACGCAGCATTTGTCTACCACAGCAATAAAGATTGAAATTTAACCTCAATATGCATCTATAAAGTGACAGCTACCAAGAGCAAATCACCTGGATTTCTGGCGGAAAAATTTCCCCCGCTCAAACTAAATGTGCCTGAGGAAATTTCTCTGCAGTGAAAAACTGCACTGAAAGTCTAAAACATAAATTAATGAATCTCAAAAAGTGGGCCCACAGCCCAAGAAAATTCTCATCCCACATCTGCTTGCCTAGTTAGCAAAGGCAGAAACCCTGGAGTGAGATCTTCGGAAGCTGGCCTACTTGCTCCTTTATTTTAATCCTACCTCACCAATGCTCAAGGTAGCTTATAAACCATTCATATACAAGAATACAATCTTGCTAAAAATAAACCTACAATATGTCACACCAAACACAATAAAAACCAATCCAGCGTGCAAACACTATGCTCTTCTTTCCTTTTGCATACCCTCTGAACAGCTCTTTTTCCCTTCAGGTGGCTTTGCCACTCATACTGTTGAACCAGAGGAACCTAGAAGCAAAGTGCTGGAAAACTCAGATTTCCATTGAAAAAGAAGAGTTAGTAAGAAAAGATCTCAACTGCAGGCTATTGTTCTTCACATTCCTGGTGTTACTCTGACTATCAGCTCATCCAATAGGAAAATATTTTGTATTAATTTACCAAACTTAGAGCATTTCTACATCAGCCTAAAATCCCACATTTAAAAAGCGGCTTTCCGCTTCCATTTTAAATGCAGGATCAGGGGACAGACTCCCTTTATACACGCTTCCTTCCCCCCTCCCCCCCTCCTTTCTCCCTTACCTGAGTCTTCCATATGTTTCATTATACAACTGCTACATGGTGCTGCGGTCTAGCTCCTCTTATTGCGGGGTTTCCTCTTGTCATGGAGGGAACACAAGCATTATAATTCGATAGCTCATTATCACCGATCTTTTTTTTATTTATTTGTTTGTTTGTTTACTAAATTTCTTAATCGCCCATCTGGCTGGTCACCCAGCCACTCTGGGAGATGTACATCAATACAAACAGTCTTAAAACAATAAAATTTTACATTAAAACATCATATTTCTAAAAGTACCCTAACCCACCCCAAAAGCCTGACTGAACAATCACGTTGTTAATGTGTGGCAGAAGCTCATTAAAGAGGGGGCATGGCGGAGTTCCCTAGGGAGGGAGTTCCACAGAATGGGGGCCCCCACAGAAAAGGCCCTCTCCCTCGTCCTCACCAGCCTAGCTGTCCTGGTTGATGGAACAGAGAGAAGGCCATCCAAGGCTGATCTTGTTAAGTGGCCTGTCTGGTGCTGCTGGAGGCACTCCTTGACATAGACTGGGCCAGAACCACATAGGATTTTAAAGGTCAAAACCAACACCTTGAATTTGGTCTGGAAAACAACTGGTAACCAGTGCAGCTCCTTCAGCACTGGAGTGATATGATCACGCCAGCGGCTGCCTTTAATCAGGCGAGCCACCGCGTTCTGTACCAGCTGCAGCTTCCGAACCATCTTCAAGGGTAACCCCATGTAGAGCCCATTACAGTAGTCTAGACAAGAGGAGACCATTTTTTTATTCCATAAAAAATGGAATAAAGCTAATTTAGTGCGGGAGATGCCCTGGAGGTTGACAACATCATCTAAAGAACCTGCAAACTTCCATGAGTAACCCATCTCACTATCCAGATAAAAGCTCTGTGTGAAGAATCATAGAATAGTAGGGTTGGAAGGGGCCTATAAGACCATCAAGGCCAACCCTTTGCTCAATACAGGAATCCAAGTCAAAGCATCCCTGACAGATGGCTGTCCAGCCTCATCTTGAATGCCTCCAGTGTGGGAGAGCTCACCACCTCCCTAGGCCATTGGTTCTATTGTCATATTGCTCGAACAGTCAGGAAGTTGTTCCTGATGTTCAGCCGGAATCTGGCTTCCTGGAACTTGAGCCCATTATTCCGTGTCCTGCACTCTGGGATGATCAAGGAGAGATCCTGGCCTTCCTCTCTCTGACCACCTGTCAAGTACTTGAAGAGCGCTATCATATCTCCCCTCAGTCTTCTCCTCTCAAGGCTAAACATGCTCAGTTCTTTCAGTCTCTATTCATAGGGCTTTGTTTCCAGTCCCCTGATCATCTTCGTTGCCTTCCTCTGAACCCTCTCCAGTTTGTCTGCATCCTCCTTAAAGTGTGGTGCCCAGAACTGGACACAGTACTCCAGATGAGGCCTAACCGGTGCTGAGTAGAGGGGAACTAGTACTTCCCGCGATTTGGAAACTATGCTTCTATTAATGCAGCCCGAAAGAGCATTTGCCTTTTTTGCAGCCACATCACATTGTTGGCTCATCTTCAGCTTGTGATCTACAACAATTCCAAGATCCTTCTTGCTTGTAGAATTGTTGAGCCAAGTACTGCCCATCCTGCAACTGTGCATTTGGTTTCTTTTCCTAGGTGCAGAACTGGGCATTTATCCCTATGAAATGTCATTCTGTTGTTTTCTGCCCAGTGCTCCAGCCTATCAAGATCAGTTCGAATTCTGTTTCTCTCTTCCAAGGTATTAGCTATCCCACCCAATATTGTGTCATCTGCAAATCTGATAAGCATTCCCTGCACCTCCTCCTCCAAGTCATTAATAAAAATGAAGAGCACTGGATCCAGGACTGAGCCCTGAGGTACCCCATTCGTTACCTCTCCCCAGTTTGAGAAGGTCCCATTGATAAGCACTCTTGGAGTCCGGTTCTGTAGCTAACTGTGGCTCCACTGGATCGTTGTTTCATCTAGCCCACTTTGAGCTAGTTTGCTCATCAGGATATCATGGGGCACTTTGTCGAAAGCTTTGCTGAAGTTGAGATATATTATGTCCACAGCATTCCCACAGTCCACAAGGGAGGTTACCTGATCAAAAAATGAGATCAGATTCATCTGGCAGGATTTGTTCTTGACAAATCCATGTTGGCTTCGAGTAATTACTGCATTGTTTTCAAGGTGCTTACATACTGATTGCTTTATAATCTGCTCCAGAATTTTCGCAATCCCTTGGGAATCTACATAACAAATACATTAGCAGTAAGTCATCAGGTCCTACCAAAAAAACAAAGTGCACAGTGAAAGCATCCATATAACTAGATTACTCCAAATATAATCTCTATAAAATCATGGTCTAGATGAGGGTGAATGAACTGAAACGTAATCCAGAGAAGGTGCTGTCGGTGGGGACATTTTGCTGATCTGGGTAGCAGAGCCCTTTGTCAATGGCAGATCTACCTTGAGAAGACCCTGGAGTCAGTTACTCATGCACCAGTCCCATCCAGATGAGGCTGACTGTAAAGACAATTTAAAAGTTCATATAAACTGTGATCACCTGTGCTAGGAACAAGACAGCCAGAGCATACAAGACTGGCTATCAATTAGTTTGGGGGCTCAATTTAAAGTGCTGGCATTAACCTTTAAAGCCCAAATAACCTAAGATCACATTATTTTAAGGACAGCCTGTACCCATACAAACTTTTCTAAGCCTTAACATTGGTATCAGAGGCCCTGCTTTCTGGCCTATCATTAGAAAAGATTTCACTGGGACAGGGACATTTCAATGGAGGCATCACAGTTGAGGAACTCCCCCCACAGGGGTATCCGAGAAGCTCCTTCCCTCTCCATTTTTAGATGAGTGTTTAAAACAGCAAAAAACAATTAAAAATGCCTTCCCAAATAAAAACACTTAACTATTTTTCTGATTTTAATACCGTGTTTTTGTATTTGATTTATTTTAACCTGTTTTTATTGTCTTTGCTTTTTCTTTTTGTAAGCCACTTTGAATTTCATTTTATCTTTTTAAAAAGCAGGCTATAAATAAATAAATAAATAAATAAAATCAGTCCTTGCATTCTAGAACAGAATATCATGGATGCAAACAGTAGTACCATTAATCCAAATATGTTGAAATTCTATATGCAGGGAAAGGGTGTATACCAGGGGGCACCATGGCACTCATGGTGACGTCCAACTATGCCCATGAAGCCTTCCACTCCCTGTCCCCTTCAAACATTTATTTTTATTTTTTTTAAAAACCTTGAAAAACATTAGGGCACAAGGTTCTCTTTCCCACCTGCTCCTGATCAACTATTCAGCAAGCAGGAAGAGAAGGAAAATGTTGCTCCCTGGCCCCACCCAATCTTCTTCCATCCACATAGACCTTTCCCCTTTGCTCTCTCGTCCTACTCCCAGCCTCTAGCCTTGCTATTTCTCTCCACCAACTCCTTTCTTCACTATTTCTCTCCCTTCTCCAGCCTTAGGCTTCTTCTTTCTCTCCCTTCCTAGCCCCTAGCCTTGCTCTTTCTCTCCCATTCACCCCTTGCTGTTTTTTTCCATTCCCAGCTCTCTAGCTTCACTATTTCTCCCACCCACCCTTTTACCTCACTATTTCTCCCTTCCCACCTCTTTTTCTCCCCTCTACCACTTTGCCTTGTTATTTCCCCCTCCCTCCCAGCCTCTAGCCTCAGTATTTCTCTCTCCACTCCAGCTCTTTTAACTAGCCAGGCATTATGTGATTAGCCACATCCTCCATGGGAGCTGTTTTGTGGTGGTACCCACAGCAGTTTCTCTAATTCTCAAATGTGCCCATGGGTCCAAAACGGTTGGGAACCACTGAATACAGGTCCTTAGAGAGAATGAAAATTGAGATTTTTTTTCCAGCGACAATAACGTTCCCCAATGAATAATTGTGTCAGTTGAAACATGTTGCAAATCACTAAATGGTGGTTTAATATTACACACAACACACACTTTGTAACACAATCCATTCTGGGCCTGGCTCACATTCCCCAACAGATAGATCATTTGGCCATGTTTGATCATAGCTCACACCTTAAACTAACTTTAAATCACAGTTTAATAGCCTGGCCTGATCTGAACCTGGTAGCCATAGTTCTCCAGTTTGGATGAAATAGAAAACTGTTAACTGGAGTCTTCTGGGTTTAATTGCTATACACTACAAAAGGAAGACAGAAAGAGGCTGTATGCACAGCAAAAGACCTGCACATATTTTGGCTTATTAAGCTGATGTAAGATCAAACATGGTTGAATACTCAAGCAATGGGGATTGTGAGCAAGATTCACAATGGATTGTGTTACAAAGTGTGTGGCTGTTGTGTATAACATTATAGCACCATTCAAACCAGGCCTCTCTTGGACAATCGGAATCCTAGTTCCTGTGTCTCCAAAGGTCTTTGATCTGTTTCCCCCCCTCCCCCGATGTTTTTAATATGGGTTTCAGCTATTTTTGTTATGTACACTGAATTTTTCTAATATTTAAGGGTTTTGTTAGCCACCTTAATTTCTTTTTAAAAGACAAATAAAAGTAGGATTATAAGCAACTTAAACACACAATACCCACGCAGTTCAAATGTTGCTTTATGTTTATGACATTGCACTTTTGTTCCAAAACCCTATCACTCTTAAGGGTATAAAGACGCCTGGGTAAGTTCTGTACAAGAATGTTTAATGATTAATGAACTACCAGAAGTCCAAAATTGCAGTCTTTGGGACTTGGACTAATTCTCAGAAATGGTGTAATAATAACCATCCCATTTTAACTGGGAGGTAAAAAACGAATTCCCTTCAAAACACACCTCTGCTCCTGAGCTAAAAGATACACCATTATACATCTCCTTAAATATCTTGTGATTACTCACTTTTTTTATTAAATAGGAGTTATGTGGGTTCCACTGGATGGTTAAATACTCAGCTAGCTGGATGGGGAAATCATGCACGTAGATGTTGCGATGCCAATTCCCCCTCTCCAAACCAGGCTCTGTATATGCATAGGCCTTTATTAAACGCTAAAATCTCAGTAATTGGAGGGGGGTAGGGGAGACTAGATTCAGTCCCCAGCCTCATTCCCACTCTCTTGGACAGTTGGCTGATCGGCAGAACGAAATGAATAATAAATTTAAACTACAGCTTTTTAAAAAGGGCACTTAGCCCCAGCTACTCTGTGAACGCTCCATCGGGGAGTTTTTCTGCCTCCTTTTCAATTTTACAAAACCTGATAATTGTTCATGATTCTAACACACACATACACACACACACACTCACCCAAACAAGCTACATTTCACCAAGTGACATAATAAGATTAAAGCCAGCTGTGTCAGGCCAGAACAACTGCCATGTTTTTTTCATTTATATGACTCCATGTCAACATGTTTCATCTCCATAATCATTTTCATATTCTCTGTAGTTGCTTCTTTATATCATAATTTATAACCTATGTTGTTTGGCACCGCAAAAAATCTAAAATAAAACTAATTACTGAGCCCTGTTTGAGCTGCTTGTGGAATTCTGGTTATGGACAGAGGCAACTATATTCTGCTTATTTTAGAAGTATTATTGCAGCATATGTAATCACACATTCTGCACTGCATTCTTAAATATATAGCATTACCATTTAGTAAGTAGTGCATAGACATTAATATATGGGGCAGACAGGGGGTAAGTCAGTCAACAAAAAAGTTTACAAAACTCTGTTATACAACTTCTGTCAAAAGTGTCCCTGTACTACTGTTTGTGAAGGACAGGTACATTATGTTGTAAGATGCCCCATTCTTCTAGCTGTCCGGGGCGGGGGGGGGGGGGATAAGGGATATGAGAAAGACAAGAGTAGCAACTGCTTATGTGGTGCACATGAGAATGTTTCCATGATGAAAACATGCTCACATTATAAATTAAATTAATTATATGCCACTGTTGAGGGCTTTGTGTTTTACTTTTTTGTCCTGTGGTCACTTATCACATTCATTTCACACAACAAGATGCTGACATAGGCAGTAACGTATTCTAGGAAACATGGCCAAGTCAGGATTTTATTCAAGGTCCCTGGGGCCCAAAATAAAACATATCAACAGATGTCTCTTTCCTCTCAACCAATCAGTGGTATTACCTCCCAAAGGAGTTATTATTTCAGGTGGAAACTATCCCATTATTTAAGATAGTGAAAGGGAAAACCAGCCATGCTGGTTACAGACAGCAACAAAAGTTTGCAGAAGTACTTGCAACAACTAGATAAGTAACTTCCACTTTTTGAGCTCACAACATGCAAAACATACAGGAAGAAATCCATTTTTAATTCTGTTTTCAGAGCCCTAAGTAAATGATTACCACAGAAAATGCACCTGCCTTTCTGGATTTCAGACAATTTCAAACATGATACCATTCATTCACCACTATCAAGTTGTCACTTCACTTGAAGGTGCCAGATATCCTCACTCTAGCTTACATGACATCACTGGTTTTGTAGTCTTCAGGATGAATAAGCATATTGCTGGTCAAGCTCACATATTTTGCTGTAGGGTGTGCCTGGTTTATGGCACTGAAGGATTATAATGTTACAAGAATTAAATTGTGGTCTGGCAAGAAATAGTTAATATTGTGAGGACACAGATATTGTAGGAATACATCAAACTTGTTGATGAACCCATAGGAGTATAAACATTCTGTTGGAAACATGAAGTAATATTGTAGGAAGCATGACAAATTTCAGTATGGCTACTAGAATTTTATGAACAAGATTCCGAAGTGTCATCACCATAATATTTGACCCTAAATTCCCTTTTTGTTGTGGTGCAAGTTTCTATTTTGTGGCAAATCTAGTTATATCAGTGATACTTGGAGATTAGCCTGATCCAGCACAGAAGGCAAGAGATACTGGCACACACCAGAGGTACACAGACAGTTTATTTCATCACCTACTACTCACGAGTCCTGCATCCTCTTTGATCTTGAAGAATAACTGTTTAAGGACTCAAATCAAAACTGCATTGATCTTCTTACTAATCTTTGGCTCACCAGCTTCTCTTGGAACCACAAGCAATACCCAATATGCTGCAACCCTATGCACAGTTACTTTGGAAACTGAACTGGTTGAACCCAATGGGATTTCTGGTTAAACACACATAGGATAGTAACACAAAATGTCTCCTTTACCGAGTGATATCATGCATCTAGAATCCTACACTCCCTCTTCCTAAGTTGACCCCTTAAGCATATTTTGTGGTGCTGCCACCAGATTTAGCTACATTATATCTCATTATTCCATTTATTTGTTAAAATGGGCCACAATTTTTTTTTTAAGAAGACAACAACGTTCAATTTCATGTAAGGTGCACACTTACTAACCTAGTCTCCCTGAAGACAAGCAGTCAAATACTTTATTTTATTTTTAAAAATACAAGATGGGAGGTGGGGAGAGAAATCACACTTCTAACAACCTGCTAAAGCTCCTTCACCTTAGAGAGACAAGGTGTAAAATGTTCAGAGTGTCATTTAAACACAGCATTCCGGGTGTTACCATGACTCAGCAGCGACAGAAGCTGGGATTCTGTTTCTTCAGGCTCTTCACGCCCTTCCTCCTGCCTAGATTCTAACTTTGCTTTCAGAGGCCTAAGCAGCTTTTCCTCTTGACATTTTTTCTGTTGAAAAACTACTTCACAGACCACTTTCTTTTGCTGCTGGAATGACTAGTTCTGACCTAGTGTGGCTTGGCGTCTTCTGAATCTTGGAGCACAAGCCCTCTCTTATTTCCCGGTTTTGCAGGAAAAATGGTGCCATTTCAATGATTCAACAATCTGCAGATTTCTCTCCCCACTCCCCAGCCCATAGCTATAGCGCATTAGCAGACTTCATTATTTTATTTAATTCCAAACTAAAACGTTTACCGCATGAACATAATTTAAATACATATTTAGAAGCACTCAGCACTACATACGCACAAAGTTTGGTAACAAAAAGCTGGTGGAGTGCAGCATTCAGAGAGTATTGAGAGAACGAGAGATGAGAGAAATGGATGAGAGAAATACAGATTTAAATTCTCCCCATTCAGCCATTAAAATTAATTGCACAGGGCCTTAAGACAGTCCCAATTGATCAGTCTAGCCTACATCACAGAGGTGTTGCAAGGCTAAGATACCTTATGAAGCTCCTTGGAGGATGGATAAAAGACATTTTAATGAGAGCCAAAAAGCAGGAAGCTTTTAATACTACCTGCAATACTAGATGCATAATTGGAGGGGGACATTCTTCTGAGGCTGAGCCGTTAAAAGGGTACCTGACTTTTAAAAAAGAAAATGGCATACTTGAAAATCAAGGGCTCTGGGCGTAGCAGTACCACTTGGCCAACAAATAATTGTTGATATACCTACTGTGTTATTTGCATTCATTAGCGGCTGTTCCTCTGAGCACTTCTGCAAAGCATTCATGGTCCATCCCCGTAATTCCCATTTTACTGATGGAAACTAGAGGCTGGAAGATAAATGCTGCCTTTAACAATTCAGTACAGCCATAATCCAGAGAAATGCACAACTTTATTCCCAAACTCTCTCTCTTTGTGTGCGTGTGTGTATCTCCCCAAACTGTAGCCCCTCATAATGAATAGCAAGCTACTCTTGATTTATTTTATTTTGGTTTCTAAGAGTCAGAAAAGGTAATTTAAGAACAAACCATACTGAAAAAATTAGAATTGAAAAGGAGAGATCGCTTTGATTAAAATGGATTAACATATACTAGGAACACCAGGGCCAGATAAAACTCCTTTGGGGCAGACTTGTGGCCATCAGTTGGCTGGCCTTGTCACAGCACGGCCAGGGCTTACAACCAGAAGCACTTTCAAGGAAAGTGTGATATTGGATCCAACTTCATCGTCAGCACAAAATGGACAGAACTACAGCAGCGTATCTCACCTGCCAGACAGGCACTTCCTTTCTGGACGTCATCCCTCTCCATATATCTTGGGCAAAATCTCATATCTTCCCCTCACAGCATTATACAACAGGGGGCATTCTTTCCATCAGCCCCTTTGGCCTATTTCTTCTAATATCTGAAAGAGATGCCTTTCATGGCAGACGCTCAGGTACCATTTGTAGCACATACTTCAGTGTTCTCTCTCTCCTGGATGACTGTGAAGATAAATAGTCTCCTAATGAATCTTAGCATCTGTTATGAATTTGTTCCATTTAATCCCTCGAACTTTCCTCAGGCATTTGGTTTCAAAAGTACCAAAACACTTTTCTATATCTTTAGTAGATTAAATGCCACCTTCTGCATCTGTAGGTTACAGTGGAAAGTATGCTCAAACATCAGATCTTTGACTTGAACTTTGAGCTACAAATTTTCCAACCATGTGTAAAGTTTAGAAAGTTGTTAAGGAAGGTTCTGGGGGGAGGGGTGGGGATGAGAAGCATATTCTTATTCTCAACTACTCCGCTGCTGAAGCCAAATAGTTTAACACATGTTGGCCTATATACAAGCGTGGGCAGAGTTCAACCTTGTGGGATCTACTCAGAACCTTGAGGTCTACTAACTGGAACCTGGTGCAAAATAGTGATGGAGTGGAGACACACACATACACAGAGTTAAGAAACAGGGTGCCTCTGAGCATATGCTCAGCCCAGGAATATGTTTTCAGTACTAGATCTTTTCACCCCCAAATCCACTCCTAGTTTCCCTTCCTCCCCGTCTGTCTGTCTGTCTGTCTCTCTCTCTCTCACACACACACACACACACACACACGCCACTGTGTTCTGTGTTTCAGCTGCCTAATTTAGTTGCTGTTACTGTTAAACTACCAGGAGTTGCAAACCCTTGACAATCAAATACAGTTCATCCAGGGGTATACCAGAACTTTCTATCAGCCCCTGGCCTACGGAAGAGTTTCAGAGGAGAAAGCAACAAGTCCTGGCAAACATATAGCCTTTTGCCTCACCACATATGTTTATAGCAAACCAACTTAAGGAGGATTCAAATTCATGTTTTCCATGTGGTAGCTTGTTAAACTTATCACATAGCATGGAGAGGTGTGTCATTACTCCCAACGTCCCAAGCCCTTTGCCAAGGCATCTGTGAGGGCTGGCTCCAGGTGTTTGTGGGTCCGCTGGTACAAAGCTATCAGTAGGCCATATTTAGAACCTTTTAACCATATCCATGTAACCGTACCTCTTCCTCCCATGGCCATACTTCTTCCTCTTAGACCCACCTGTCCCCCATTTATTTATTTTATTTGTACCCTGCCTTTCTACAAAGTAAAATGTCACTCAAGGGGGTCTACGATCCTAAATACAATTTGATTAAACAATAATAAAACAAATACCTTAAAACACAATTAAAAACACAAAAATATCAAAATATTAACAACATCCAACCCAACAGACCCGCTTGCACACCAAAGGCCTACATAAATAAAAACATATTTGATGGCTTTAAAAGGGGGTTAGATAAATTCCTGGAGGAGAAGGCTATCAATGACTACTAGTCCTGATAGCTATGTGCTAACTCCAATGCCAGAGGCTGTGAGCCTGTGTACTCCAGTTGCTGGGGAACATGGGTCGGATGGTGCTGTTGTGCTCGTGTCCTGCTTGTGGTTTCCTGGTTGACAGCTGGTTGGCCACTGTGTGAACAGAACGCTGGACTAGATAGGCCCTTAGTCTGATCTTCAAGTATTTGAAAGGTTGTCACAGAGAGGAAGACCAGGATCTCTTCTCAATCATCCCAGAATGCAGGACATGGAATAATGGGCTCAAGTTACAGGAGGACAGATTCTGGCTGAACATCAGGAAAAACTTCCTGACTGTTAGAACAATATGACAATGGAACCAATGACCTAGGGAGGTGGTGGGCTCTCCACACTGGAGGCATTCAAGATCAGGCTGGACAGCCATCTGTCGGGGATGCTCTGACTTGAATTCCTGCATTGAGCAGGGGCTTGGATTCGATGGTCTTATAGGCCCCTTCCAACCCTACTATTCTATGATTCTGTCAGGGTTGTATCTGAGCCCTCAGAGTCCCAAAGCAGCTCTGACTCTAAGGATGTACGAAAGTCACTTACCTTTCCGAAGTGTGACATTCGCGGTGGGGGGGAGGCACTCCGTCCCTCCCCCTGAAATTCTGTCTGGCCAGCTCCGCTCCGCGGAGATTCCACAGAGCTGCCAGCCGGAGCCGCCCACAGCCGGACATCCGGCCGCTGGGCAACCTGCACGGACGCAAATGGCGGCGGCCATAGCCGCCGCCATTTGCATCCCTGTATTTTGCCATGATAGGCTACGTAAATATTTACGTAGCCTATCATAGCAACAAAAAAAAACCAGCGGACGCAAATGGCGGCAGCTATGGCGGCCGCCATTTGCATCCCCTTTTTTTTGCCGTTTTAGCCTACATAAATATTTACGTAGGCTATTATGGCAAAAAGAAAAAAAGGAACGCAAATGGCGTAGTGGCCGCCATTTGTATTCCCTTTTTTCGCCGTAATAGCCTACATAAATATTTACATAGGCTATTATGGTGGGAAAAAAAGGGAATGCAAATGGCGGCCACTACGCCATTTGCGTTCCCTTCCCCCCCCCCACCGTAATAGCCTACGTAAATAGTTACGTAGGCTAAAACGGGGTGGGGGAACGCAAATGGCAGCCACCGTAGCCGCCACCATTTGCGTCCACTGTTTTTTGTGGGGTTTTTGCCGTGCTGGCTACATAAATACTTACGTAGCCTATCATGGCCTCCACAGGGATGCAAATGGCATCCCTGCGTTAGCTGTGATAGGCTACGTAATTATTTACGTAGCCTATCACGGCTATAATGAAGAAGCGAATGGCGGCCGCAGATGCAGCCGCCATTCGCAAGTCAGCGCGGACGGCAGCAGGTAAGTGCTCTGTTTCGCGCGCCTTTCGGGGGGCGGGGGGCTTCGTTCCGCCACGGATTTCGGGGGGCTGAATGCACTGGCATTCGGCCTCACCAAGATCTGTGGCGGAATTCTCTGACATCCCTAGTAGTTTCCCTTTGAACCCCTAGATGGCTAGCATTTGTATGCCTCATTAGGGTAAATGGAATTAGAGCCTTGGAAAGCAGCCCTTTTGTCTGAGTGTTGGTTTGGCTATTGGAGTATTCAGTAGGCAAAGGGGGAATCCTGACAGATTCTATGATCCAGCATGACCCTTCTTATGTTCTTATCTTTGCCTGCTGGCAGAAGGACAAAAAAGAGGGAGCAAACTGAGCCTCCCTCACCAGGGAATTCCACAGCCTGGGAGTGACCACCAAGAAGGCCCTCCTTCATATTTCCACCAAATGCCATCTTTAACCAGATCCATTAATTCTGAGTGGTTGAATTCTGAGTGGTTGAATCCTGAGCATGATCATCCATGCCTTCACATATGGCTGGATTTCTACAGATGACTAGCTCTCCATCTCCATGCTAATAAAATGTGTCAAAAGGGAAACTTAAGGAGCCACTTCAAATCAAACCTGAGTTTGAAACCACCCCCACCAAAATCAAATACACTTCCAGGTGTTTCTAATAACTCACTCTAACCTTTTAAAAAGTTTTTAAAAGTTTAACTTTACACATGACCAAAAAAAAGCAGAAAAACTACCCTAATAGATATTGTAATATATTTAAAAATGTCACAAACACGCAGCATTAAGATGGCATGGGTATTCTCAGTACTGGGATCCCCTAACATTGGAATGCTTTGTTTTGCAACCTCTTTGTAATAATGTGTATGTGTGTGTGTGTGTGTAATTTATTTATTATATTTCTATACTGCTCAATAGTTGAAGATTTATTAAAATTTATCAGAATTTATTTTAATAATAATCACTCAAGGGGGTTAACAACAGAACAAAATCTGGATTAAAGGAGTAATATTATGCAAATATGTAGGGAGAATTAGCATGTATGACTGCTGCATAAATATATTTACATCCTCAGTTACATAACTAAGGAAGACTGAATATAAAATGCCTGTTTTAAGGGTCACCAAGAGATAGACTAATGAAAATCATCCATTCTACTCCTCCTTCATGAAGACATGCATGTGCTCCTGATGTGAGGCCAGCTTCCATGGGAGTTGTGCGTAAATTATCCTTGATGCAACCCCCCACCCCTCATTCTCCCTTGCATTTCCTGTTTTGGCACTACAAAAACTGCTTACAGACAAAAGTGGAATCAATTGATCAATGTTCACCACATAGCTCCGGAACCTAATTATAGCACTAGTAATTTAACAAGGCATGCAATTTCTGAGAATAATGCTTACTTCAGATTTCACACTCAATAAATATTATATATATTTAATGGTGTATTTAGGAATTCCTACAGCATTAATACAAATTTTTGATGACTACAACAAGAAACGTTCACTTAGTAATGTTACCTGCCATCTGGCTAGCATTCTATTTGAGCACTGAGTATCTTTTTTTCCTTCATATTTTGACAACTCCAAGTACACCTTTCATTAGCCGCTAAGGGCACAATCCTCTGCATGTTTAGACAAAAAACAGCTGTACAACTCCCAGCATTCCTCAGCCAGCATGGTTGGTTGGGGAATGCTGGGAGTTGTAGGACTTTTTTCTGTCTAAACATGCATAGGATTGTGTCCTAAAACAGTGTGTCCCAAAAGATAAATAACTAGAACTAGACAAGCCACTAACTCAATATACGGTCTTGGAAAAGACAGAGGCAGTGTGGTTGGGATGGGAAGTGATTTTAAATGAGAAAATCTGGATGAAAATTTGCTTTTTAAAGGGGACTGATAGCAAATGAAATTTAAATGAGCAAGGTCACTACAATTTTAGTTCCCTCTTCTGTAAAATGGCAATCAAAGATCAAATTCACAAGGCTCTTGTGAAGCTAGCTAATAACTTTAAAAAATACACTAAGGTGCATATCATCTGATTAAGAACATAGGAACATAAGGGCCATGCTCGATCAGATCAAGGACCCATCTAGTCCAGCCAACCAGCTGCCCACAGGAAACCCACAAGAAGGACACAAGTGCAACAGCACCCTCCAGCCCATGTTCTCTGGCAGCTGGTGTACACAGGCATACTGCCTCTGATACTGGAAGTAGCATATAGCCATAAGGACTTGTAGTCATTGAAAGTCTTATCCTCCATGAATTTGTTCAATTCCCTTTTAAAGCCATCCAGATTGGTGATCATCACTACATCTTGTGGAAGTGAATTCCACAGATAATTATTATAATATTTACGCTTGTTCCTACAAGTTCCTGTTTCGTTGTTCAGTTTTGTTTTATGCTGCAGGTGATCAGTGGCAAGGAGGCTGTATTCCCAGTCATTCATGTTTCTACCTAAAGGCTTGTTTTTCTCTGTCAGAACAAACTGCCTCTGCAAAATTACATCAAGGTAACAGTAGCCTGGAAACAACTAGTCCCACGGACCACTGGATAGGAGTCAACCTTAAAAAACAAAAAATAAAAAAAGTTGCTCAATAAGGCAAAATAGTAACACAATGCGCATAACCCCCTCTCTCCCCATTCTTCAGGCTCCTGCTTGAAGATGACACAAACAGAAAGCGTAAGAAATATTTATTCATATCAACACATGAAGGGCACATCTTGTTCTTTTCCTAGAATACCTGCCGTCTCAAGCAGCCCCACTCCCTGTTAACAATTACTTTGTTTTTGTTCTTCGATGAGTCTGTGTTTTCATTTGCTACACTGAAGTTTCAGAAGTACCTTTTGATTCTAACTGGGTATGGTTGTAAATATACAACAATACACAGGTTTTTCCATGCCATCACACAAAAGTCCACTCCTTGCAAGAATCATTCATGGTCTTCAAAAGTCCTGTCTCATATTACCTAATTCAAGCCACATTTTTCACATATCACCCAATGTTGATGCTGCAATGTAGTATCCATTCTCAAGGCTCTACCAAGATGGAATTCAGATCCCTGTGGGCAATGCTAGAATCCTGGATGCCTTCCCACATCCATACGCCCTCTCTCTTTTGCTTTGATTCCAGGCAAACCATTTCTTCTATCTATGGCTTCTAGGATCGGTGGAATTTTCCCTATATCAACAGTATTCTCTAGCGTGTTGGACTCCCTGGCTTCGACTTGACTTCAAGACTGCACCAATTAGTATCTGCCATTCTTAATCATGTATCATAGAAAAGTACCTCTCTCCAGGAGCATCTCTACTCCAGCCTAAAATCCCGCGTTTAAAATGGGGCTTTATGTTTCCATTTTAAATGCAGGATCACGATGGACTCTCTTCATATGCACTTCCTCCCCCGCCCTTTCCCCACTTATCTGAGTCTTCAATATGTTTCATTATACAGCTGCTTGATGGCGTTGTGGTATAGCTCCTATTATCATAGAATCATAGAATAGTAGGGTTGGAAGGGACCTATAAGACCACTGAATCCAACCCCCAATTGGGAGCTTTCAGCTTTTCCTTTTTCACAAGGGAACTCAAGTGGAACTCAAGCACTGTAATTTGATAGCTCATTATCTCCGATCTTTTAAAAAATGGAATAAAGGTCATTTAGTGTGGGAGATGCCCGGAAGGTTGACAACGTCATCTAAAGGACCTGCAAACTTCTGTGAGTAACCAATCACAATAGAAGGATAAAAGCACTGTGTGAAGAAGCCCCAGATCTCAAAAGCAATTGTAAATATTAATAGAACTCTCTATATACCTGAGAATCTCATACTTCATTATAACCTCCTTTTTTTCAAAGCCTAGAAAGGAACCTAAAGCTTGACCAAATGGCTCTAGAACAGGGTGCACAACTCCCCCCTGCTGCCGCCACCAATGTTTTATGCAAACTGGGTGAGCTCTTTTAAGATACTGACAAATGTAATTGCTGTTTTAACAGCAAATAGGGATAAAAAAGTGGTGGAAGACAAGTCACACAGGTAGAGCAGCCACTTTCTGCCACCATTACATCCACAAAAGTCAGCCAGCAGAACTGTTTCACGTGCCAAGGGACCTGTTGTACCTTGGCCCACAAGAAGCAATGGAGATTCCTTGGTAGTCCACACCGACTAATTTGAAGACACTGTGTGAATAAAATCACTGGCATCCATTCCAACTTGAACTCTTCACTGATTGCAGAATCATTAGATCTATCTTTGGCAGCTGCTTATGGATACCTTTCATTTGTTCACCTGAACATGGCAACAGAATCTTGGAAAAGAATAGCCAACCATCTGTGTGCTTTACTCTTGCCCTTCCTGGATACTTAAAGCAGCCAGAGGGGAACTGAAAGGGCCAAGGGGGTTGAAAGATAAACACTTAATAGAAAAGAGTGATAAACACTCCCTTCATTAAAGGAAGCTGCTGGGAAGCCTTTATTGGGAAAGCGTTCTTTCAACCCCACCATTCTAGATAATTATTACCCAGTCTCTAACATTCCATTTTTGGTGCTCAAGCATATATGGCAACCCAACTCCAAGGATTTCTGGATGAAACTGATTATTTTAATCAATTTCAATCTGGCTTCTGGCCCAGTTTCAGAACTAAGATGGCCTTGATAGCCCTGGTAGACAATCTAAACCAGGAACTAGACATTGGCAGTGCATCCCTGTTGGCTCTGTGAGATCTCTCAGCCAATACCATTGACCATAGACTCCTACTGGACCACTTAGTTGGAATGAAGCTTGGGGGGCATAATCCAGAGAGGCTGTGGAGGTTCTGAATCTGTGCCAACTGTCAGTATTTGACTGGATGTGAGCTAATGAATTGACATTTAATCCAGATAAGATAAAAAATGCTCTAGAATCAAAAGAATTGCTGATCCACGGATTATGTTTTAGTCTGTTTGGGGCAGGGCTGCACTCATCTGTCACCCTTTGCTATCGCAGAGCATAAGATAGCGAGAAGTAGGGATGGCGGAGAATTTCTCCACGAATCTCGGGGAGGCCAAATGCCAACGCATTTGGCTCCCCGAAATTGGCGGTGAAATTCTCTGCCACCCCCCCGCCACCCCCCCAGGATGGGACTTATCTCCTGCAAATGTCCCCCTCGGCGGCGGGTCCCAGCAGCGGTTCGGCAGCGGTTCGGCGGGGGCGGCAGCCAGTCTTCCGACCGGCTGCCACCGCCGCCATTACAAAATAAAGTAAAAAAAAAAAAAAGTGATAGGCTACGTAATGATTTACGTAGCCTATCATGGCTAGATTTCCAAAGTCAGCCGTGATAGGCTACGTAAATCGTTACGTAGCCTATCACGGGTGTGTGTTGTTGTTGTTTTCACTTTTGTATTTCGCAGCCGGGGAGACGGGGCGCTTCTCCCCGGCCTGAATTTCGGCCGGGCGAGGCAGGGCGCCTCCCCCCCCCCGGCCTGAACTTCGGGGGGAGAACCGAAGCACCTCCCCCCCACTGCGAAGCAAGCTGCGGGACCAGGTAAGTGACTTTCATACATCCCTAGCGAGAAGACATCCAAGTGACAACAGCAAGTCCACTCATTCTCTTGGTAAGCCTGACTCACAGTTTTTGAACACAAATTGGCAATCCAGTGGCAAGAACCCCACAAGGATGAAGATTTTTCCACTAGCTCCCTGAAGAATGCCTCACAGTGGAAAACGTTTATCTGTTCTCTTGCAAAAGAGAGACATAAAGCAAAAAAAAAAACCCATCCTATAGTCAATCTTTCTATAGAAGATCAGTATTCTCGGCATGCAGAATATGATTCCAAGTGATGTTGTGCGATGTTCAGATAGAGTTTAAAAGGATGACTTTCGACCTCTAATTTTTGGTTAATTTTTGTGAACTGTCCAGAGAGCTTCAGCTACTGTGTGGTATAGAAATGAAATAAATAAATAAATAAATAAAATAACAAACAGTTTTTTGCAGGAGCCAATTCCCGATTTATATGCCATTACACCTACATGTCTAACTAATGAGAAAACTCCAATGTTACCATTCACAAATTCACATATCATTTATCAAGGAACAGAATATGAAACATCAGCATAGCTTCTGATTCAAGCATTTGAACACCAGATTACAATAAAACTAAAAAAGTGAACATGAATGGAAAGAGCCAACAGAATTTCACGTACATTTGTAAGTAGCAAAAAGAGAGAGAGAGAGAGAGCGCGCACCTTGCTTTGACTGGGTTTCCAGCACAGCAGCTACAGAAGTGCCTTTCAATGGAAAGCTCAAATTAATTCATAAAAATGATTCAGATTAGTGAAGTGAAGATAATATATACCATTATTTTTAATATACTGCCATTAACGTGCATGGTGGTTCACAGAGTACCTGGGGACAGGTTCTTGCCCCCAAGGGATTTACAATCTATAATTCAACATCAGGGAGGCAAGGGGGAGATGATAGAGGAAGGGAAGGAGAGGGGTGACAAGAGTAAGAATGTCCATTATTTCAGTAACGTATACTTAAGCACAGTTACAGTGGAGTGGAGACTACATGATTCTACCAAGGGGTAGGCAACCTGGTGCCCTCCAGATGTTTTGGACTACATTTATTTATTTATTTTATTATATCTCCCATATAATCTCTGACCACTGGCCATGCCGGCTGGGGTTTATGGGAGCTGTAGTCCAAAACATCCACAGGACTCCAGGTTGCCCACCCTGTGAGATTTTAAGCTTACCAGTAATCAGACAACCTAGCAACCTTGCAGACCACAACTTTTGGTCTTGACTATTCTCTTTTTCTTGGGAATGAGAATATCCACAGCCTTGAGAAGGAGCCAGGATATATATGCAAGATGATATGGGAACAAGAAAAGTCTGGGCAAATCCCTTCTCTGAATTGCATTGGAAAACAATCTCCCAGTGATATCAGTTCCTTCAGAGGTGCGGACTGCATCAGGAGAGGAAAGAGTTAAATCCCCCTTCCCCACCTGATGCAATGAGGGATGGACGAAAGTCCCTTACCTGGTCCCGCAGCTTGCTTCGCGGTGGGGGGGAGGCGCTCGGTTCCTCCCCCCAAAATTCTGGGCGGGGAGGGAGGCGCCCCATCCCTCCCTGCCGAAATTCTGGCCGGGGGGGAGGCGCCCCATCCCTCCAGCCGGGAATCCTCTAGTCCTGCCGGGTCGCAAATGGCGGCAGCCGTAGCCGCTGCCGTTTGTGTCCCTGCAGTCAGCTGTGACAGGCTACGTAAATGTTTACGTAGCCTATCACAGCTGACTTTGGGGAGAAAAAAAAAAGCGCGTACACAAATGGCGGCGCCCATGGGCGCCGCCATTTGCATTACTTATTTGGGCACGTGTATCTACGTAGACCCCCTTCATGGATCACTGCCTTGTTGTGGCAAAGGGGCTTGCGTAACTCAGTGAAGCCATAAGCTATGCCGTGCAGGGCCACCCAAGACGGACAGGTCATGGCAGAGAGGTCTGACAAAATGTGGTCCACTGGAGAAGGAAATGGCAACCCAATCCAGTATTCTTGCCAAGAAAACCCCATGGAACGTATCACAAGGCTAAAAGAGATGACGCCGGAAGATGAGCCCCTCAGGTCGGAAGGTGTCCAATATGCTACTGGGGAAGAGCAGAGGGTATTTCCAAGTAGCGCCAGAAAGAGTGAAGCGGCTGGGCCAAACCCGATAGGACACTCAGCTGTGGATGTGTCTGGTGGTGAAAAGAAAATCCGATGCTGTAAAGAACAATATTGTTTAGGAACCTGGAATGTCAGATCAATGAATCAAGGTAAGCTGGAGGTGGTCAAACATGAGATGGCAAGATTGAACATCGACATCTTGGGAATCAGCGAACTAAAATGGACAGGCATGGGCGAATTTAATTCAGGTGACCATCATATCTACTACTGTGGGCAAGAATCCCTTAGAAGAAATGGAGTAGCACTCATAGTCAACAAAAGGGTGGGAAAAGCAGTACTGGGGTACAATCTCAAAAACGATAGAATGATCTCAGTATGAATCCAAGGCAAACCATTCAACATCACAGTAATTCAAGTCTATGCCCCAACCACTGATGCTGAAGAAGCTGAGGTTGATCGGTTCTATGAAGACCTACAACACCTTCTAGAACTAACACCAAGAAAAGATGTCCTCTTCATCATAGGGGATTGGAATGCTAAAGTAAGAAGTCAAGAAATCACCGGGATAACAGGCAGGCATGGCCTTGGTGTACCAAATGAAGCAGGACAAAAGCTAATAGAGTTTTGCCAAGAGAACATGCTGATCATAGCAAACACTCTTTTCCAACAGCACAAGAGGCGACTCTACACATGGACATCACCAGATGGTCAATATCGAACTCAGATTGATTATCTCCTTTGCAGCCAAAGATGGAGAAGCTCCATACAGTCAGTAAAAACAAGACCTGGAGCTGACTGTGGCTCAGATCATGAGCTGCTTCTTGCAAAATTTCGGCTTAAATTGAAGAACGTCGGGAAAACCACTAAACCGTTCAGGTATGACCTAAATCATATCCCTTATGAATATACAGTGGAGGTGAGGAATAGATTTCAGGGATTAGACCTGATAGGCAGAGTCCCTGAGGAACTATGGACAGAGGTCCGTAACATTGTTCAGGAGGCAGCAACGAAATCCATCCCAAAGAAAAAGAAATGCAAGAAAGCCAAGTGGCTGTCTGATGAGGCTTTACAAGTAGCTGAGGAAAGAAGGGAAGCGAAAAGCAAGGGAGAAAGGGGAAGATATACCCAACTGAATGCAGAGTTCCAGAGAATAGCAAGGAGAGACAAGAAGGCCTTCTTAAATGAACAATGCAAAGAAATCGAGGAAAACAACAGAATGGGAAAGACGAGAGATCTCTTCAAGAAAATGGGAGATCTCAAGGGAACGTTTTGTGCAAAGACGGGCATGATAAAGGACAAAGAAGCCAGGGACCTAACAGAAGCAGATGAGATTCAGAAGAGGTGGCAAGAATACACAGAAGAACTATACAGGAAAGATCTTAATGTCCCTGATAGCCATGATAGTGCGGTCACTGAACTTGAGCCGGAAATCCTAGAGAGTGAAGTCAAGTGGGCCTTAGGAAACATTAGTAACAACAAAGCTAGCGGAGATGACTGTATGCCAGCTGAGCTATTTAAAATCCTAAAAGATGATGCTGTTAAAGTGCTGCATTCAATATGCCAACAAATCTGGAACACTCAACAGTGGCCACAAGACTGGAAAAGGTCAGTTTACATTCCAATTCCAAAGAAGGGCAACGCCAAAGAGTGTTCAAACTACCGCACAATTGCGCTCATTTCACATGCCAGCAAGGTGATGCTCAAAATCCTACAAGCTAGGCTTCAGCAGTATGCGAACCGAGAACTACCGGAAGTACAAGCAGGGTTTCAAAGAGGCAAAGGAACTAGAGATCAAATCACCAACATTAGCTGGATCATGGAGAAAGCAAGAGAATTCCAGAAAAACGTCTATTTCTGCTTCATTGACTACGCTAAAGCCTTTGATTGTGTGGATCACAACAAACTGTGGCAAATTCTTAAAGTGATGGGAGTACCAGACTACCTTACCTGTCTCCTGAGAAACCTGTACGAGGGTCAAGAAGCAACAGTAAGAACCAGAGATGGAACAACCGACTGGTTCCAAATTGGGAAAGGAGTACGACAAGGCTGCATATATTTAACTTATATGCAGAGTACATCATGAGAAAAGCCGGGTTGGATGAATCAGAGGTCGGAATTAAGATTGCCGGGAGAATTATCAACAACCTCCGATATGCAGACGATACCACCCTAATGGCAGAAAGCGAAGAGGATCTCAAGAGCCTCTTGTTGAGGGTGAAAGAGGAGAGTGCAAAAGCTGGTTTGAAACTCAACATTACAAAAACGAAGATCATGGCATCTGGCCCTATCACTTCCTGGCATATAGAAGGGGAAGAAATGGAAGCAGTGACAGATTTTACTTTCTTGGGCTCCAAGATCACCGCAGACGGTGACTGTAGCCATGAAATTAAAAGACGCTTGCTCCTTGGGAGGAAAGCTATGGCAAACCTAGACAGCATAGTAAGAAGCAGAGACATCACCTTGCCGACAAAGGTCCGTCTAATCAAAGCTATGGTTTTCCCAGTAGTAATGTATGGCTGTGAGAGCTGGACTATAAGGAAGACTGAGCGCCAAAGAATTGATGCTTTCGAACTGTGGTGCTGGAGAAGACTCTTACGAGTCCCCTGGACTGCAAGGAGGTCAAATCAGTCCATCCTAAAGGAAATCAACCCTGACTGCTCATTGGAAGGACAGATACTGAAGCTGAAGCTCCAATATTTTGGCCACCTAATGCGAAGAGAAAACTCCCTGGAAAAGACCCTGATGCTGGGAAAGACTGAAGGCAAAAGGAGAAGGGGACGGCAGAGGATGAGATGGCTAGATAGCATCACTGATGCAATGAATATGAACTTGAGCACGCTCCGGGAGAGAGCACAGGACAGGAAGGCCTGGCGTGCTATGGTCCATGGGGTCACGAAGAGTCGGACACGACTGAACGACTGAACAACAACAACAACATCTACGTAGACATTTAGACTACAGCGAAAATAAGGGCAACGCAAAATAGCGTTGCCCTTATTTTCGCCATAGTCTACGTAAATGTTTACGTAGACTACACGTGCCGAAATAAGGAACGCAAATGGCGGCACCCATGGGCGCCGCCATTTGCGTACACGCTTTTTTTTTCCCCCAAAGTCAGCCGTGATAGGCTACATAAACATTTACGTAGCCTATCATGGTGTTTTTTGAAAATCTAGCCATGATAGGCTACGTAAATCTTGACGTAGCCTATCACATTTGTTGTTGTTGTTGTTTTACACTTGGAAATGGCGGCGGCGGCAGCTGGTCGGAAGACCCGCCGCCGCCACCGCCGAACCGCCACCGAACCGCCGCTGGGAGCCGCTGCCGCCAGGGACATTAGACCAAGTTAAGTCCCATCCGGGGGGGGGGGGGGCGGAGGACAGACCGTTTCTCCACCAATTTCGGGGGGCCGAATGCGTTGGCATTCGGCCTCCCGGAGATTCGTGGAGAAATTCTCCGACATCCCTAGCAATCCCAAGAATTATTAGCCCTTCCTCCAGCTGATGCTATTTGCATTTTTTTAACTGCATATAAAATGTAGAGTCACATTCCACATCATGTCTAGTTTGGCCCTCAGAGCATATACTTTGCACAGAAAAGGTCCCAGGATCAATCCCTAGCATTTCTAGGTAGGGCTGGAATATATTCTTGACTGACATTCTGGGGAAAGGTTGCTTGCCTATGGGCATCTCTACACCAGCCTAAAATCCTGCATTTAAAACAGGGCTTTCTGCTTCCATTTTAGATGCAGGATCACAACGATTCCCTTTTGCATGTGCTTCCTTTTCCCCCAACCCCTTCCCCCTCTTTGTCCCCATATCTGAGTCTTCCATTATCTTTCACTGATGTTGCTCCTCTTCTTGCAGCTTTTACTCTTTTCACGGAAAAAACTGAAGAGGAACACAAGTGGGTAATTTGATAGCTCATTATTTGCCATCTATTTAAAAATGGAACAAAGGGCATTTAGTGCAGGACACGCCTTGTACATCACGGCATCATGTAAAGAGCCTGCAAACTTCCATGAAGGAGCAATCTCAATCGCAGGATAAAAGCTCAGTGTGAAGCTCAGAGTGTCTATGTAGACAATACTGGGCTAGATGTTTCAATGGTCTGACTCAGTACAAGACCGCTTTCTGTGTACCTAATATAAATATGGAGAAATAGCAAAACAAGAAAGGGGCAAAGCATAATGGTGCATGGTATTTTGTACCATTGAAGAATAATTTTCTGCCAAAGGTTCATTATCAGAAGAAACCAGTCCAGGGCACCAGGCGAAAGATACCTGTGACAATCCCACAGGGGTACAGCTGATAAGAGTCCTAGCCATAGTTTCTCACAAGGCCTCTGTCCCCCAGAGCAGCTAATCAGACAACACCCTAGTCCACCAAATCAGACACAAGGGGTGTGACCAGACCAGCACTCCAATCCCTGAGCTTCAAAGAAACAAAAGCCATTATTATACATTTAAAATAAAAGGGCACACCCAAAACACTCCACCTCAACATGCTCAAGAGCGGACTGACAACGTGCTGATCCACAATCTGTATTATTGGTTAAGTAACTGGGAGAACCATTCAGCACATGGCGAGTCAACACTTAACAGGAACAGACTAATACCCTCAATAAAATTTGTTTCTTTCATGAGTGGCAGCACTGGAAAAGACACGAAGACCTTCCATTTTGCTCCTAAGGCCTCAAGACTCAGCCACTGTGAACCTTTAATGCATTCTGCATTTTTAGAAGGTCCGCATTTATTTCATGCATGAACAAAAGTTAGTCCACTAAACATTACCTCCTTAATTCAGGCTAGGCAGCTTGCTCAGCACTAAGGGCCACAAGTGAAAATGTTCCACACACTGGAGGACTGTAATTCATTTGCACCCTGCAACTAAAAACTATCAGACTGATAGGCAGGGTGGATGTGCTAGATTAATTTACGATATGAATACAGATATTGAGGATGCTTGTTAACTTGATTCCATATTCCCAACCCTTTAGCATAATTTATGTTCATAAGCCTGTCTGCAAAATGTCCCAAAAGGAAGAATTCTAATAAAAGCTCATGGACCACCACAAGAAGAGTCTGTGGGGCTACATGTAGCCTGCATATTGTTCATCCCTGCCTTCATTACCTCTTCATCTCAGTCTCTAGGCACACTGGGGCACAAAGACTGGTTGCCATGTGAGATTGTGATGGCATTTCATGGCACAGTCATTTCCTTAAAACAAGTGTCTTTGTTACCCTTCTGCTTTTAGTAGGGGTGTACGAAACCCCACTTACCTCCGTCTGCTGGGATCCACAGGAGCGGGGAGGCGATCCGGTCTGGTGCACCAGGGTCCGCGGGGGGGGGGGGGGAGGCAATCCATCCCTCCCCTCCGGAATCCTCCCCGGCAGGCTCCGGTCCACAGCAAGGCCACGGACCCGCCGGCCGGGGCCAGCCACAACCGGACTTCCAGCTGCAGCCGGGCTGCGGCCACAAATGGCGGCCACCATTTGTGTCCCTACCAAGCCGTGATAGGCTACATAAGTATCTACGTAGCCTATCACGGCAAAAGGCAGGGATGCAAATGGCGTAGCGGCCGCCATTTGCATCCCTGCCTTTTGCCGTGATAGGCTATGTAGATACTTACGTAGCCTATCAGGGCTTGGCAGGGACGCAAATGGCGGCCGCTACGACGGCCGCCATTTGCGGCCGCAGCAGCCTGGCATTGGCCAGAAGACGCCCCGGAGGCACTGCCAGCACTGCTGGAGCCGCCGCCGCTGGAGCCGCCACCAGGTAGGTCCGTTCCAGGGGGGTCGGGAGGTGGTGGTGGGGTCGTTCTAAAGAATCTGGCCTCACTGGAGTCCGTGGCGGAATTCTCCAACATCCCTAGCTTTTGGGAAATGTAGAGACTGTCCTTCAGTGCCCACATCATCCTTTTCCTGGAGCAGTAATACTACCATCAGGATATTTTCCCTCCATTACTTGAAGATCACAAGAACAGTTACACACAGCTTGCTCATCTCAGCCTTTTCAAACCTCTTTTCTATAGAGGTTAGACAAATTCGGTAACAAATCCAAAGCCCCTCCAGAGAGAGAAGGAGGTGGGCAGAGAGAGAAAAAGAAGGGGTGGCCCCACCAACGTTTGACTCTCACCCTGCCCAGCATATGGCCCTGACAGATTAACCTCAAGTAGAGATGCACAGATTTTGTTAAATCCATTCCGTCTGTGTTTCATGTGACTTTCTTTCCATTGCCCTCTCATTCACAAAATCAGATTTTTAAAGGATATTTTTTCTGTTCCACTTGCACAAGTGTATATTAGCGCTAATGCACATTATTGCAAGTGTGTATTAGCACAACTGTGCACTTGCTCAAATCCCTCAAATATTAAAAAAAAAAACCAGTCTGCAAGTCCACAAGATCAGCACGACTCAGAAAAAGATGGTCCACTGCAGAATCCATAGGTCGGATTCATAGAAATCCAAACTCATCTGAATTCACTGTGGATTTCTCCAACACCCCTACCCCCAAGGGAACATGGCCCCCAACCAAAAATAGGTTGCCCATCACTGCAACAACACTACAAAAGCTTTGAAATAACTACATAATCTTCCATCTTTAGTGCTTGCTAGGAGAAAAATATACTTCTGCTATAGGGATGGGTTTTTTTTTTTACTTTAACATTAATGTAACGTGACAGCTGAATATAAAAATCAGCAAGTCCTATCAGAATAATCATCAGGGGGGAGGGGGGAGGAGAAAAGAATTTAATTTGCTTGATGAAGAAGGAACTGGCAAAAACAAATTTCTACTGCTGAAGCTATCATCTCTGGGGATTGCAGGTTGTTGGCCAGGAGGGGGTTAACCTCTCCCTCTGTAAGGGGGCTATTGCAGCAGGTTGATGTTTGGCACAAACACTTCTGGGACACTCTTATTAGAAGGTTCCCTTCTGGTAAGCCCTCAGGTGAGACCCAGGAACAGAGGATCAGTGTGCACTGTGTCTCTTGTGCAAGAGAATTATTTCTGGTATCATTAGGCTCCAATCCTATACACATTTACATAGGGGTAAGTCTCAATGAACTTACTTCTGAGTTGATATATAGGATTGCACTATTAATGGCGTTGAGGAGAACGAGACTGAGGAAATATGAGGAAGCATGGCTACAGACCTACTCCGGAAAAACATAGGATCTGCATTTGCACTGTAAAACTTCAACGATTGGTCTTAGGTGAGAGGAAGATTTAAGAACAGACTTTTTCTAAAAGGGTTTTTAGAGACTGAACTCATTAAAGCAGGTATGATTCAGCACTACGCACTTTTTCTTCTAAGAAGTACTGATGATATATGCTCTAATGGAAGACTCAAACTTTCAGAGTTACCTGAAGTTTCAGGGAAAGTGGAAAGACAGTTGCCAGCCTACAAAGGAAAATGCATCCTAAAGACTGAAACTGAAGTCAAAGTCTAAGGATGCAATCTTAACCCACAGAGCAATCCTAACCTTCCACCGCCTGTGGGGAGCTCCACCAGTAGGGAGGCTCCATCTGCCCCAGCGGCCTCATTCCATCCCTGGGAAGTTCAGTAGGCAGGAAACTATGCTGACTGTGCTCCGGCCAGGACGGGCTGGCAGAAGGTCCCCAAACAGAGTGTTTTGGGGGCAGGACACCTGCAGCTTGGGACCCACTGGATCCATAGCCCCATGAATCCCCTACAGGGCCTGATCCTTGGGCCGCTCAGCTACGTCAGCCTGGAGCTGACTTAGCAAAAACCAGAAACACTGCCACTTCCCAGCCTGGCCAGCATGAGCCAGCAATGCTCCCCCCTCCCCTCGCCCACTTTGGAGTGCTCTGCCCATTAATGAAGAGCATGTAGAATACTTTTTCTTGCATTAGCTCCCTTAACTGCCTCAACTTTATTTGGAAATGTTAATTGTGCAGGTAGTTCTACAAGTGTTGAAGGCTGGGGCTGGATCTCCACAACAACGGAATG
The DNA here is from genome assembly GCF_057233095.1 of Heloderma suspectum. Lineage (NCBI taxonomy): Eukaryota > Metazoa > Chordata > Lepidosauria > Squamata > Helodermatidae > Heloderma > Heloderma suspectum. The sequence goes on from NC_139458.1 coordinate 436,592,644, forward strand.
GGAAGCACATCAGGGTATTATCAGGATTTTCATGAAATCGGCTTTGGTCCATCAGCGGCGCAAAAAGCAAGAAAACCCGAGGATGCACTACCTAAAACCCCACTTTTCTTGCCTCATGTGCCCGTGACAGACCAAAGCCGATTTTATGAAAAATGTCATCAGCCCTGTAGGTGCTGCTCAGCAAATGAGAGAGCTGTTCCCAACCTCTGTCCATGCTCCTCTGCTCAGGGAAGTCTACTGGAAGTACCTGAAGAAAAGGCAAACCTCACAGCACGATACCCGTGAAGGCATACTTCACTGAATCCACTGAATTCGGTGGGGCTTACTTCCCTGCTTGAGACTGCAGGGGAGCAAATTTTACTACTTACTGGGGAGCGAAACTTACTTCTGAGTAAACATGCAAAGAAAGAGGGGGGGTGGCTTCACAGAGTCTCTCATCCAGCACTGGGATATGGGAAAGATTAAAATTGCACTTATATGAATGGAGAAAACAGCCTGAATTCTACAAATGAGTCCAGCCACTATCCTGACAGATTGGAATAGCGAAACTAAGGAAGGGAGAAAGCAGCAGCCCGGCTCCGATTTTCTCAATGGGAAAAAGACGCTACAGATTCTCAAGGGAAAGATGCCTTTTTTTAAAAAAGGAGATGGAGCAAGTGTGTATTTTGGTGAGTTTGGGTGGAGGGAAGAATAGCTGTGGGCATTGGTGTGACAGGAGCAGGAAGAACGGCAGAAGCAGGGCAGCAGTGTCTGAGGGGAGAAGAATCTGGAATAGGTGGTTCTCATCAGGCACCCCGAGGGCTTCCCCAAGTTCATTCCGAGGAGGTGGATACAAGCAGGGAGTTACTTAAGGCTTGACCGTCAGTTTTGAAGAAAAAAAAATCCCACTTCCTATGTCTATTAAAGGAAGTGCCAATGTCTCTCCCCCTCACCCCTGGCTCTTGCGCTGGGTTTCCGGCTGGTAGCAAGCTCAGAAGCTTTTGTGAATGAGAAAGGAAGGGTAGATACTCTGACTGGCAAAAGCAAATATGGTGGGATCCTGAAAGGGAGAAACAGCACTCTGGCGCTTCTAGGAATGAGAAAGGCAGGGTAGATACTCTGACTGGTGCCAGTAGAGCCAATGGGGGAAAAGAGGGAATGGGGAGGGGCGGCCCCACCCCTTGACCACCTCGCTGCCAGGTCACAGCCATGTCACAGAGGCACGCCCAGGATTTAATGTGGAGGGACAGGGCATCCTGCAGGAGAACTGCCTGGGAGCCACGCTAGTAAAAATATGGAGTAAAAGGAGGGATGTGGCTGGCTGGCTGCAGATTGGCCACAATGTCATGTGTTGCAAAGGACCTCAAAGTGCTCTTGCTTCGCACCAAATCACTCATGTAGATTTCTCCCAGGTTAATTTGAGATATCTGAAAGATTTAGATTTGTTTCTTTTGTTGGATATAGACAAAAACAATTAAGAGGATAAGGAATGCAGGATATTGAAGATCTCCAGACTTGGTTGTTCTATGCAACTTAAGGTCACTGTTGTTTCTGTAACCTCCAGTAGACTGAGGATATATTATATTTTACATTGTATGAGGGGATTGTTTTATTATTTTAGTTGTTGTAATCAATATTAAATGAAATACGAAGAGATTATTTTTTGAAATTGAATATATGCTATTAAATTAATAGTACTTAAAATCAGCTTTAAAATATTACAGGAATTGTTGTTTTCAAAAGTGAAGCTAGTATTTATAGAGTAAGGGAGCAATCCTATGGTCCCTAGACAGTGTGGTGGGCGGGGGGATAGGCTATTTCAGATTCCCTGATCCGAGATCAGAGACAGCGCTCCAACTTCGGAGGGAGGAATCGGAGCTCTGACCCCCCTCCCCCTCACAGCCAGCATGGAAAGAACTGCACCAGTTGCTCTCTGAGGTCAGGAACTCAACCTCAGAGAAGGGGGCGTTTCGGTGGGTGGGGAGGGAAGGAGACTGGAGAGGCCAGGATGCGAGTTATCTGGAGGCCTCCCCAGCCTCCTTCCCTCCCCCTCCAAAGCACCCCAGCTGGATGGGCAAAAAAGCCTGCCCAGCAAAATATGCAGGGTGGGAGGACGAGGAGGCTTGTGACCATCCAGTGCAGGGTGGGAGGAACAGTGGGAAGTGGTCTTCACCTCCACATCCTCCCGCCCTGCGTATTTCACTAGTGGGGCTTTTTTGCCCATCTAGCTGGGCACTGCGGAGGGGGAGGGAAGGGGGCTGGAGATTCCTTGTTTTCTAAAACCAAAACAAAACCCTTTCTTTTGATTCTAAAACCAATTATAATCAACATTTTAGATACCTACTTTTTGATACATTGTCAGAGTACTTCAGGCTTTTAAATACATATTGATCTGTAAATGAAACAGGCGCACCTGGTCCCAGGACCTGTATGCATGTGTTAAATTAGCTTTCCCTATAACTCTACCAAGCGTACAGGCTAGCCACTGGGTTGCGCATGTCTCCCAAAACAAACTGCTGCAGAATTTTTTTCTCTCGATTTCATTATTCTCTTCCCACCTCCAATCTTTCACTTTCTCCCAGAAGCCTCAGAACACCAATTTGCTTAGTTCCAACCCCAGTGGCACTCCAGATGCCATAATCCAACTGGTACAGGACAGAGTCAGGCACACCTGCCCATGACCTAGTTTTCTAAGTGTAACAGCCCTTGATTTAGACATCACGTGTATTAAACATCATTAAACTAAATTCCCTACCCTTCAATCCTGTGTATTGAGTTGTACGATCCCTATTTGGCCTTCTGTGTGCATAAAACTTTCAGTTATATACAATCAATCCCTATTGGGGTTCATAAATAATATTAGTGTCTAAATGCTTATTGCAAACAAGCTAATTCCCAAAGTGATCATTTGTATATTTTGATTCTTGTGTGACCAACAAACCAAACTCCTTAGAAGTAGGGCCTTTGTATGAGTGAGTATCACTAGGACAAATCTGCTAAGGCGTACTATTGACAAAGTTAAAAGATCCTTTTTACATGCAAATCTCAGATCATGTGAAGGCCTAAACACATATCTGGAGATAACACTTGTTACCCGTAGTGACCAATTTGAAGCAGGGTTATTTAACATTTTATTTAGATATTCGTTGAGAAATAGGAAGTTGGAACAACTATTGATGATTTATCATAATACGGTAATAGAAGATACATGATTGCTAAAAACCTATGAAAAATATTGTAATTTTTGGTGAATATTTATATAGATTTGTATTTCTATATTAAATCTGAATTCTTGTATTATACTTGAAATCAAATTTATTTTAAAAATGGGGTTGTATGACTCCTATCTTGGATGTGTATTAAGAACTGCCTCAGCCTTTTCTATCTCTCACCTGTGTGGGAAAAATTCCTTAACAAAAATTCCATACTTCTCAGACATGTAAGCTTGAAAATTGTAGCTTTTGTGCAAAAAAAAAGAAATGAGCCCTCATAGTTGATAGAATAAGATTCTTGCTTTGATGCTTGTAACTGCCTGATTTTCAATGAGCAGTTAATAACAAGGGGGACAAAGTAATATACCCGTTCCACCACTCTTTGTATGTATATGGGATGAGCAGGAACTCAAGTCTGCATTCATTCATTCATTCATTACATTTATATCCCGCCTTTTTTTCCTCTTTCAGGAACCCAAGGCGGCGTACATAATCCTCCTTCCATTTTAGCCTCACAACAACAACGCTGTGAGGTGGGTTGGGCTGAGACTCTGTGACTGGCCCAAAGTCACCCAGTGAGCTTCCATGGCCGAGTGGGGACTAGAACCCGGATCTCCTTCAGGAAATCACCTAAGAATAGAAGGGGAAATAAACCTATCACATGCTTATCAACCCTCTGCCAATGAACATAAGCAGCTTATCACAAAAGTAGACTTAACATCAAAAGGGAAGTGTTGAGTAAGCTTGATGAAAGATGCCGTCTACCTGCCATTTTCAGTAGAATGACTAAAAGGGCTTCCCACAGGTAGTGGCAGGTGACCTAGTCTAGGCATCATACTCTTAAGCCATGGCCTGCAACTAATGGGCCAACTAAGCTCACTTTAATTAAGGTGGGTCACACTAGCAGAATATAAAAAATCAAAAATTAAAGGTAGGTCTCATCATGCACGTTAGGCTTAAAGGCAAGTCCTGTGTTTGGAAAAATTTAAGGCTACCACTCCATGCTGTGAAAGAAAGCAAAAAAAGTGGACTCTGACAATGAACGCCCAATGCACTGGCATCTGACCTTTGTAACCAAGTTGCTGAGCCTGTTTAACAAGCAACAGTAAGCCTTAACTTATGTGCAATAACGAAGTGCTTCTCTTGTTTTCCCTCTCCCATGGCTCTGCGTTCAGCTCCAAAACTGCTACCATTTGTATTTCGTCATTCAGTTTCAGGATACAACAAAACATGTTTATTGTTAAGGAAGATTTACCTATGAGAACAGAGTTAACATCCATAGTTTTAAGCCAATGTCTCTGACTTAAGAGCTGCGTTCAACAACAGACATGGCTTCAGGACCAGATTATAACTTCAGTGCTGGCTGCCTCCCTATTAATTTAAACTTTCCACTCTCATACAAGTTCTTGTAATTATCTTCAGATCCAGTACTCACGCAACCCCTAAAAATTCCTGCATATCTTTGAATAAATCTAAGTCCTATTGTGAAAACAGAGTGCGCCAAGACAATAGCTGGTGGAAACTCAAGAGAGTATAAGCACATTTTTGGAAGAACATAATGCTTCCAGGGATCCACTTCCAGTGTTATGCACTTTGCAGTGTAGCAAAACACATGCATTATGTGCCAAAGGCAACACTTTTTTCTGATGTATGCAGATGAGATCAGATATAGTACATGAACTGTGTAGCACATTAATGAATTTGCTGCCTGATACATTTTGGAACATATTACAAATCCCCCTAAAATAACATAAAGGCTTGGAGAGGAAAGATCCAACAGAAGGCCAGTAACTGCAGCACTCAACAGCATTTCAAATGCCACGGTCGGCATCCTCCCTCTGTTTCCCTTGCCTTTCTATTGTTGACATTATGATCTTTCTCCGTCTTGTTGCTGATAATCTCAATATATCCCCCTCTCTCATGTGCTGTCAGAAAAGCAGCATTGCCCCTGAATCGGAGAAGCCCTTGCACAGTGGCAGTGCATGTGGTTTACACGTAAATAGTCTGAGATCCAGAGGTTCCCAGGTAGCCAAGCTGGGAAAGACCCCTGCCTGAGACCCAGGAGAGACACTGCAGGTGAGAGTAGGCCACCCTACCTGGTGCCCTCCAGATATTTTGGATGACAACTCCCAGCATTCCTGACCTGGTGCCACACTTGTGGCTGGGGCTGATGGGAGTTGAAGTCCAAAACATCTGGAGGTCACCAGGTTGAGGAAGGCTGGAGTAGACAATACTGATCAAATCAGCCAAGAGTCAGTTTGCGACAACTTCATAGTTTACACGTTTGTAAAATTCCTTCCTTCCTTACCACAGTGATAAGGTAGTGTCAAGGGCTCCTTGGAGGCCTCTCTCAATCTAATCCAGTAGCCAAGTCCAGACACAGACAAAGGGATTCCTTTCAAAGCTTTATTCTTCTTTTGCAACTTAACAACTCTACAGGTAGCAACTAGAACTGAGCAGCAGAGTACCTATGCCCTAAGTTGGAACAGTTGGTCGCCGTTTGAAAGGGAATTACTGGCAGACCCCTGAACTTAAGGACTAGGGAGAGTCCCTCCCCTTTTCCCTTGGATCCTCTGGGCGCAGCCGTTGTTCGCGCGCCAACCGGGCACTATGCCTCCTTTCTGCGCCCTCCATTTGGCGTCGCTCTCTGCGTCGGCGTCGCGCATCCACCAAGTCTACTTCCCATGCTCGGTCACTCCCTGGACTGCTATCTAATCTAGGAATGCTGGTGGGAGGAATCTCCGTCAGCTGTGGGCCCTGGGAAAGAGGAGCGCACTCCTCTCCCAGAAGCGAATGCTCTTCCTCAGAATCAGAACTACTCTGGGATTCTATGGGCTCAGGTCCACCCTGACAGGTAGTGCCCTTAAACCTTTTTGTGTTCTAAGAGTTGTTCCCAAGGATCAAATCTCCCCCAACCCGTCTTTCTAATTATCTTCCAAAGACAACCTGCCTCAAACAGGCTAAGGACTGTAAGGTAAAAAACACAAGTAAGAAGTAAACAGTGCAACAATCCACAAATATACATATATCGAAAGCACAGAGTTGAAGGAATAAGCCGGGGGGCGGGTGGGGGGGAGTCAAAACATGCCGTCAACAGCAAAATCACTACAGAATAAGAGCAAGAGAAAGCAGCTGCTGATCAATGCCACTTCCTCCAACTACATGCCTCGGTTGCTTTTCTCTCATCCAACTGAGCACGTTTCTGGTTGATTCCTACCAAAACCTCCTCCGCACCCAAGATCCCATGATTAGAATGAGGGACAACAGCTGCATGACTTCCAAGGACCCCCAAAGCAGGGTACAAGTTGCCATCCTGCATTCCTGGACAGCATCCAGAGAGGCAGTCCTCTCGCAACACAGAGCAGCCAGTGACAGACAAAGAGTAGACTACTCCAAGTCAGCAAAAGGGGGTGCAGCAGAAGAGAGAATTTTTGTATCTGTAGAGGAAGGGGAGCAATGTTCCTTTTAATAAGATTCCAACAGCATGGAGAATGTTACAGGGTAAAATCAATCAAAGCATAGGCTAACTCTGTTTGATCATAGGAACTGTCAAGATTTGGGTGAGTCCAGGAGTTATCTCCATGATCAGGACTCTTGAAGAGGGGGATACCCAGCAGGGGGAGGCAGCAATACACGGGAATAATAGAAACATAGAATAGTAGGGTTGGAAGGGGCCTATAAGACCATCGAGTCCAACCCCCTGCTCAGTGCAAGAATCCAAGCCAGAGCATCCCTGACAGATGGCTGTCCAGCTTCATCTTGAATGCCTCCAGAGTGGAAGAGCCCACTACCTCCCTAGGTCATGGGTTCCACTGTCATATTGCTCTAATAGTTTTTCCTGATATTCAGCCGGAATCTGGTTTCCTGTAACTTGAGCCCAGTCTTCCATGTCCTGCACTCTGGGATGATCAAGAAGAGATCCTGGCCTTCCTCTCTGGGACCTTTCAAGGACTTGAACAGCACTATCATATCTCCCCTCAGTCTTCTCTTCTCAACGCTAAACAGGCCCAGTTCTTTCAGTCTCTCCTCATAGGGTTGTTTCCAGTCCCCTGAACACTTTTGTTGCCCTCCTCTGAACCCTCTCCAGCTTGTCTGCATCCTTCTTAAAGCGTGGCACCCAGAACTGGACACAGTACTCCAGATGAGGCCTAACCAGTGCTGAGTAGAGGGCAACTAGTACTTCCTGGGATTTGGAAGCTATGCTTCTATGAATGCAGCCCAAAATAGCATTTGCAGCTTTTTTGCAGCCGCAACACATTGTTGGCTCATATTCAGCTTTCAGAGGTGACTCCTCAAGGGGAGAACCATATTTGACAGATGGAGGGGTCAGTTCCATAGAAGCAATCTGAGAGGAAATCCAGGAATTGGCAAGGCTAGGAGGGAGAGCGGAGTCCATGACAGAAAGAAGACAGGAATTCAATGCTTCACAGTCTGGGAGCAATGCAAAGGGTAAGCCTTTCTAGGGATGTACGAAAGTCACTTACCTTTTCGCAGACGTGATTCGCGGTGTCGAGGGAGGTGCTCCGTCCCTCCCCCCAGAATCCTCGATGGGGGGGAGGTGATCTGGTCCTCCCCCCAGAATCCTGCTTGGCCGGCTCCACGGAGCAGCTGGCCAGGGCCGTCCGCAGCCGCAGATGGGCTGCTGCCGACGCAAATGGCGCCCACCCTAGCGGCCACCATTTGCATCCAGCCAGGCTGCCGTGATAGGCTACGTAAGTATTTATGTAGCCTATCACGGCAAGCAAAACAAACAAACAAACCACGTATGCAAATGGCGGCAACTACGGCGGCCATTTGCATTCCCTATTTTTCACCGTTTTATCCTACGTAAATATTTACGTAGGCTATTACGGCGAAAAAAAAGGGGGGACGCAAATAGCGTAGTGGGCGCTATTTGCGTTCCTTTTTTCCCCCACTGTTTTATCCTACGTAAATATTTACGTAAGCTATTACGGCGAGGAAAAAAAAGGAACGCAAATAACGCCCACTATGCTATTTGCGTTCCCCTTTGTTTTTGCCGTAATCGCTTACGTAAATATTTACGTAGGCTAAAACAGCAAAAAAAAAGGGAACGCAAATGGCGGCCGCTGTAGCCACCATTTGCGTACGCGGTTTTTTGTTTGCTTGTTTGTTTGTTTTGCTTGCCGTGATAGGCTACATAAATACTTACGTAGCCTATCACGGCAAAGAGCAGATGCAAATGGCGGCCACGGCAGCCAGTCGAAAGACCAGCCACCGCCGTCGCGGCCACCGCTGCCAGAACATCAGTCCCAGGTAAGCTTCGTCCCAGGGGAGAATCCACGGGCGGCGGAGGGTGGGAGGCCGTTCTGCCACGGGTTTCGGGGGGCTGAATGCCAGTGCATTCGGCCTCACTGAAATCCATGGTGGAATTCTCCGCCATCCCTAGTTCCTGCAGACAGAACAAGGGCGTTATTATTTATGGAGAAGTGAGCAATGCCCAAACATGCAGAAATGGGTGGGCTGGTGTACGCCACAGAACCTGTGATGGCAGAACCTCCAGGGGCACCTGCCTCAGCTATGTAAGTGTCATAAACCATGACTGCCTACACTTAACAGATAGTCAGTTGGCCATGTCTCTTTGAGTGTAAGGCATAGAGCCTCCATCAGCAACACAAAGTATACGATACTACAGACAAGATTTTAAGGAGGAGAAGGAAATAAATTCTAAAGCAATCAGTCTGTAAGCACCTTGAAAACAACGAGGTGATTACTCGAAGACAACATGGATTTGGCAAGAACAAATCCTGCCAGATGAATCTGATCTCATTTTTGGATCAGGTAACCTCCCTTGTAGACCGTGGGAATGCTGTAGACATCATATACCTCGACTTCAGCAAAGCTTTCGACAAAGTGCCCCATGAAATCCTAATGAGCAAACTAGCTCAAAGTGGGGTGGACGAAACAATGATCAGGTGGATCCACAGTTGGCTACAGAATTGGACTCCAAGAGTGTTTATCAATGGTATCTTCTCAAACTGGGGAGACGTAACGAGTGGGGTACCGCAAGGCTCAGTCCTGCGCCCAGTGCTCTTCAACATTTTTATTAATGACTGGGAGGAGGAGGTGCAGGGAATGCTGATCAAATTTGCAGATGGCACAAAATTGGGCGGGATAGCTAATACCTTGGAAGACAGAAACAAAATTCAAACTGATTGATAGACTGCAGCGCTGGGCAGAGAACAACACAATGAAACTTAATAGGGATAAATGCCAAGTTCTGCACCTAGGAAAAAGAAACCAAATGCACAGTTACAAGATGGGGGATACTTGGCTCAACAAGACTACAAGCGAGTAGGATCTTGGAATTGTTGTAGATCACAAGCTGAATATGAGCCAACAATGTGATGTGGCTGCAAAAAAAGCAAATGCTATTTTGGGCTGCATTCATAGAGTGCAGGACACGGAATAATGAAATAATCCTGCACTGAGCAGGGGATTGGACTTGATGGTCTTACAGGCTCCTTCCAACCCTACTATTCTATCATTCTATGAAATGACAGAACTTAAACATTAGAAATAAAAGAAAATACTGGCCAACTTTTATTCATTTAGTCTGCAATCCTATGCACATTTACCTCATAGTAGCAGCACCCACCCTCTGGCACATGCTCCCCATTGCCAATAGAGAGACGTGTACAATTTTGATCTCTAGACACCTGCTTAGGAACCACTTTTTTTATGAAGGCTTTCCCCGTGGTGACCCAGCCAGTATAACTTTATTTTTATTCTTGGGCACTGATTATTTTACTGAATTTTATTGATATATTACGTTAACCACTTGGATAATTTCACTGAAAAGCAGTATACAAATTTGTGTAATAAGTAAATAGTAAGCTCCACTGAACTCAGTGGGACTTACTTCTGAGTAGACATACACAAGATTGTTCACTTAAATATTCTTATGCTGCTCAATATACAATATAAAGAGTGGGAGATATCTTTTTTTTAAATTTGTCTTGTGTTCAAAGAAACCCATTCCAGCCACCCATGCCTGGCTCAATACAGGTTGAAGTGGTACATCTCTTACAAGGGAGCAAGACCTCAGCCCAGCCCCCAGGAGGTTCCTGGTCTAAGACTCCCTGTACCTGAAGGCTCTGACAAAACCCTTGTCTAAAAAAAGCAATCCACACGATAACATCATGATCCGTGAAACAGCATTAGCATCATGCATATGGCATAGTAATTAGCGCATGGCACACTAGTGGCCTGAAATAAAGTATTTAATTGTAGGTGTAATTAAACAATTAGAATCAATGATGAGCTAGTCCATGGAATGAAGACTATCGAGTCAGAGCATCTGGCTCTGTTCTCCTCAGGAATTTCACTGTGAGCAGCTGCGGGAGACTGCTGGCTGTGCTGTATGATTCACTCTCTGTTCAGAGTATTAAAAAGAGGGACCTAACAATCCTGGCCAGGATCCTATAGGAACTGCACATACATCAGATTACTTCCCAGAATCCTCGGCAACCTGTAAGAGACCTGTGGGGTTCCCTCAAGGTAAAATCCACTGGAATACAGTGCTTAGACTATGCCTGCAGACTTGCAGCTCTCACAGGTATTCTCTCTTCCTCCTTTATACCAAGGGTGGAGAGCCTATTTTGGCCCAGTTAGCAGTGCGTGAAGGGAAATTCCCATTGTAATCTCCGATGCCTCCCCAGGAAAGGGCCTGGGAAGAGAAATCTCTGCAGGCTGTTTGGGGAACCATCTTCAAGCTATATTCAGCCCAGGGGCCAGAGGTTCCCCATCCCTGCCTTATACTCTTCAGTTTGGAAAACACACACATTTACTTAAGAGATCATAATTTCACCGGGAAGGGTGTGAGATCTCCTTCCTTGGAGGACGAATGACACCTGCCAAGGATGCTGGAAATAAAGATATCCTGCATTATGGCAGAATATTGAAAGGTAAGAGTTTAAAAGCATATGAATTCAGAATACTGAATTATATTTTAGCTGCATTAGTTTATCTTCATAACCTCTATGTAAACCATAATTGAATTTCTACTATCTGATGCTCTGTGGCAAAATGACACCCCCAATCTTAGCGGTGAGGTGAGGCCTGCCCGACAGGAAAGTTGTTTACAGCTCTGAAGGAAGGCCTCTCCTCCATCCGTTACTAAATTTGTGCATGCCGTAGCTTAGTGTTTACATGCAAGCTAGCCATTAAAGTTTTTATTTTTATTTTCCCTTAGCAAAATGGCAAGACCAACTTCTAGAATTTCCACACTGCAAGCTATTCTGAGAAAATTGTGATTTGCAAATACCATCCAATGAAATGCACATTCCCAAATGCTACTAGGATGGCCAAGCACAACCTTGTATGTAAGAAGTGTCTTGTAGACATTAAAAAATCCTTTCTGGGTGTTAAGTGAGGAGAACTATGATGGTGATGAAAGTGCAAATAGTTCTACAAAAAATTGTCAATAGCTTTATTTGTAGACATGACAACACCTGAAGATCAGGGAAAAACTGACCCAAGCAGCTCTTGCAAGAGCAATGTATTATTCTGGAATGCCACTGTCAATGGCATCTTTAATAACTGAAAATACATACTGGCTGGAAGCTTTTAAGTTACTAAGGCCATCATACCATTTGCCCAGCAGACATTTTGTGAGCAAGCCTCTTCCAGAGGCATAATATAAATGGGTAATAGAATCTGTGCAAAGGAAAATCAACAAAGCACTTTATCTTGCAGTACTTACAGATGGGTAGGCAAATGCAGAGAAAGATTAAGGAATCATAAACTTTGTGACAACATCTCAACCATTTTATTTTACAGAAGCAATGAAACAGGAGAGGACATACTACAGAATATACCAACTGCAAAATAGGTGATGTTCTACAGGAGATTGGGAGTGGTGAAGTATTTTCTTTGCTGACAACGCAAGTAATATGAAAATGCCATGGGAGATCATAATGGATAAATATCCAAATATTACTGCAGTAGGATGTGCATCCCATGGGCTAAACCTGCTTCTTAACGACATCATGAAACTGGACTACAGAAGAGCTAAAGAAGTTATAAAACATGTAAAAGCTGCTCACATCATAGCTGCAGTCTTCAAGAAGCAGCAAGCAGAAAAGGAGGCAAAGAATAAAACAATGACACAAACTCTGTAGTAAAACTCGATGGATTGGAATGGTGATCTTCTTTGAAAATTTACTAAAAATAAATATGCTCAAGAAAAAGTAATAGCTGAGGATCTTAAAGTACCCAAAAATGTAAGGAACACCATAATTGATGAGGATGCGTTCTGCATTCAGCTGCAGAACTCCCTGAAGATTCTAAAGCCAATTTCTTCAGCAATCACTGTGTGTGAATGGGACGGTGCACTTTTGTCAACCAAAATAAAATCAACTGGCTTTGATCATCTAAGTATGACTGGGTAAACACATAATGACCCAAGGTCGGTTGGGGCCACACAGATGTGAGCAAGCTGCCTCCCACCTGCTCAACCACTTCCACTTTGCATCCAATTTAGAAAACAACCCAGGAACGCCCTGTTCTTGGATTGTTTGGCGTTACATGTGAACCCAGAGCCCTGGGTTGTTGTGGGGAAAATAATCCAGAGTTTTAACCCAACAACAAACCATGGGTTAAAACTCTGGGTGGTTTGTCTCTTAACAATCCAGAGTTCCAGATTCGGACGTCACATCAAACAACCCAGGAAAAGAGTGTTCCTGGGTTGTTCGAGAAACTGGATGCAAAGCAGAAGAGATGAGGAAGAGGGAAGCAGCACACTCCTGCACAGCCCCAACAGCACGTGGGTTAAACAACCCACAGCTTGTTGCTACGCACAAACCGGGTCTGTACCTCTACCTAAAAGTAGAGAACAAAGTAAACTGAAAGACTTTATTAAGAAGCAGGAAGAATTCTGTCAGCCAATTCATGCTGCTGCAAATCTCTCGGATTCAAAATTCAAAGACAGAAATGTATGTGATGATACCATTGCTTGTGCATTTGACTGGATTATGAAACAAGCAGCACACTCAGGACTTGACGATGGAAAGGTACTTTCAAATGTTGCAGAATACTTGCTCCAGGAATACAATCTGGGATTCTGCCAAGCAATCATCTCCTGCAACAGGGGCAAGGCATTTGCACAACAGAGCCTCCAACTCCTCTTACTTCTCTGCTTCACATTCCTCGATCTTCTGCAGCATGTGAAAGTAACTGTCTGTGTTTGGAAATACTCACACAAGCTGAAGAAACAAACTGTAGAAGGATAGAGAAGCTTGTCTCAATCTGGGCAAATAAAAAAATGGAGGATCAATAAGAAGCAGAAAACGTTGATAATGATAGCTCAGAAAATGAGACTGAATAGACAAAGTTTCATGTGGCAAAATTAATATTCAACGAAACTTGGGTTTCCCCCTTTTTTTCTCAGTGCTTTTTCTGAAAATGAGTTGCTTTCTATGTCTGCTTGACACTGTGGAGGAGACTAAGTTCAGAATATATAGCTTTTGCCATTTTACTATAAAGATGATGGTGTCTTCTGTCTTCAATTTTAAGTTTTTGCTAGCTTCTCATAAACTGGCAAATAACAGACATGCTAGGATGCCTGTAAGTTCAGCAGCTAGTAGCTCCATTTGTAACAAAAAAATAAAATAATTTTAAAATAAACTCAATTCGTATATTTTCAATTATTGTCTGAATAAACTATACTTTTAAATGTAATGTATCAAACATGGTAATCTTATGAGCAAGCCAAGTTATACATAGTATACTTTATGTTCCTATAGTAACAAAGTGGCTTTAGATTTGTAAAGATGCTTTAAAAAAGCATTGCATATTTTTTATTTCCTCCCCAAAATTCCATTTTCCCCCAAGAAAAAACCAACTGTTTTCCCCCATGGCTTTAAGATTTCCAGTAATTTAACATCTCTAAAACACTGCAATATTTTGGTGCAAGTACCACTTGTCTGAACACTTGTTCAGCTTTAAAATATTGAACAGAAAAAGCCTTCTCCTTACTCATCCAAAGTAAAGACATTCTGAAATAAAAACAGCAGCTTTGACCATTTTCCTTTATCTATTTTTTCAGAATAATGTTATTCACATGTACTCAACTTTGATTTCTCTTTTAAAGGCATAAGATTTCTTTATTTCTATCTTGTAACAACAATTTACAGTACACAACAAGAGATAAATTATACAAGATATTTGGACAATTTGCTTACAGGTTTTGAGGTCATTTATTTTGGTAGTGAAACTAAGCTGCCCAGTTTCTCTGAGAATTACTACAGCTTTCACATGCATGTGCACATGCATATGCACACAGCAACTGTAAAGTCACATATACCCAGCGGAATATATACTGACTATTTTGTTTGTTGGTATGTCATAAATGTTCTATGCTCGATTGTCTGAAACTTGCCTGGTTTCAGCAAAAGATCCCTTCTGGCCAAGGCTAACGTCATATATAATATCACATATTTTTAAGTTCCATTGACTTTATACATCCAGTTCACACATCACAATAACACAGAATGTTTAAAAATTAAAAGTTTTAACCCAGCTCTGGCTCATCAGGGGAGGGACAAGCCAAGAGTTTCTGGTTCAAATGTCATGGGAATCAAGCCAAGGACAAAGTTAGCCACTCCCACATGCAGAAGGAGTAATCAAGCAGTGTTTACTAGCATGCTCACTCACTCATGACAACCCAGGGCTTAAAAATCTCTGGGTTGTCATTATGTGTGAACCAGGCTATTGTGTGCAGGATTTCAGCAGTCTGCTAGTCTTCACTGAGAAGCTGTTGTTAGCCAGTAACGCAGAAAATATAGGATGATACCTCTCTGAAATGGCACGTTCTTAGTCACATGTATGTGGGTGATTAAAAAAACACACAGAACCAATGCACCAGGAATCTATTATTCACAAGCACAATAACTTTTTAAAATAAACTAATCCAGTTTACATAATTCATTTATGGTGAGGAATAGTACAATCCCCAATGAAGATAGCTGGGCTAACTATATAAAATTAAAGTTGAAGCAGACAGTGTGAGGGAGAATAACTGTCAAAGAGAATAATGGGGATAGTTAAGGGGGAGGATATTTGGGGAGTATTATCCACAATTTTAATATATCGATTGTAATACAATTTACAATAAGCTATTCTGAAATTATCCCTTATTGTGCATTATAGGTTATTGAAATGATTTATTTCTCTATTTACCTGAAGTTGTAATACGTACACTGAAAGGCTGGGTTCTTGGTAATCGTTTTTTAAATGGAAACTAAGCTATTAGGTTTATACAATACAGTGCTACAACAGAAAATCTGTATATTCTTTTCCCTACATGCAAGTGCTTTCCGCATAGGAATTGTACAGAAGTTTGACGAATACCTATGTCAAAATGAGAACCCACTGCTTATGCAGAGGTGCATTCCTAATCCAACTGGAACACAGAAGGGATGAGGCCACAGCTCAGTGGCAGAGCACATGCTTTGCATGTAAAAGGTCTCTGGTTCAATCCCCAGCATCTCCAGGTAGAGCATGAAAAACTCCTGCCTGAAACCCTGGAGACCTCGCTGCCAGTCACTGTCAACAATACTGCGCTGGATGGACCAATGGTTTGACTCAGCATACGGCGGCTTCCTATGTATGTTCCTAAACTCACAAAAGAACAATCCTCAATCTATTCTCAAACCTCATTTCTGCAATAAATTTAATATGGCTGTCTTACACAATACTTTATATTCATTTTATACCAGGACAAGTGAAGATTCAGCCAACAGCTTTAGCTAAATTTTAAAAAAAAGTTTAATTGAACACTGACTTTTATGCAAGTGAAGAGTAAGGCATCTGAACTATTGTTTCAGACACTTTTCCAATTATATTTCATGGTTTATTTTATTAAAAACACCTACATCTTTAGACACCAACAATACATTTAGGTCTCAACCTGAACTTCTAATTTTAATTTAACTTCAATGAACGTAGGCCCCTAGACCTTTCTGCCAATGCATGCTAATATGGGCAAATAATGCCCCCCAGGATAATAATCAAACCCTTTCCAGACCTTGATTTAATCATTACCCATTTTTGCATTCTTTTTCTGTTTAAAAAAAAAGCAACAGGATTTATATTCAACTTTGAAAAACATCATGCTCAAATACAGAGGTATCACAGCTTCAACTAAACACAATACGTTAGGCAAAAGAACATACACTGTACACAACTTTACTTTTTAAAAGCAAGTTATTTTTTCTTCAGTTCATAGCTCCCTTAATATCCCATCAGTGGATCATACCTGCAACGTAAATTCTGACAATTAACACAATCCAAACTAACAGCAACCACCAACTTTCTCTCTAAATCAGCTAGTTGAATACATCTGTGCAGATCAAATATCATAATATCAAATACTAATAATGCTGAACACTTAAGATTACACTTTTAAATGCATCCTGCTCAGAAACTGGGGCAATATACACATTTATAAAACAGTATTAAGATACAAGAAAGTTATTTTTTGTGAACCGCCCAGAGAGCTTCGGCTATTGGGCGGTATAGAAATGAAATAAATAATAAATAAATAAATAAATAAATATATTCCAATAAGTCACAATTTGCTTTACATAACAAACTGTGAAGTAGTCACACTTATCATGAATATTAATCTGCTTGCCACAAAAGGAAAGTTGTGCATAAAAACCAAGGTTCAACCAACGTGCCCAATATCTCTATTGGTTAATTAATCCTGAAATAACATGCTGAATTCTTCAGAAGACACAGGCAATGCTGCAACATTTGATAATGTATTTCCACACAGCTGAAAAGATCCAACTATATTTTTTACCACAGGCTATTGAAAATCAGTGTCATTTATCATCTACTATCAATAGCTTGTAAATTCATTTTAAAAGAATGTCAGCTTCAGCTACTAATTATTTTCAAGCAAGCAAAATGATTCAGCACCGCCAAAATACAGTTTATGTTCACATTTTCCTACGCTACATTATTTTCCTCCTTGCTGCTGGGCAAAAAAAGGCCTCCGTATGTAGGCAAACCCAACTCTCTACAGTTCTTGAAAATAGAGTATCAGAACCCAAAGGTATCAAAGACTGGGGGTGGGGTGGGGTGCAATGATGTACTGGAGCCAGGACTCCCAAGGATGTTACACCAGCACTTTTTGATTAGCAGGAATGCTGCTGTCCTCTGTCCCCACCCCACCCAAACTTCCCTGTTTCTGAACTTAGCTGCAATTCTCACAGCAGCTGGGGGGGGGGGGTGAATTTTCTCAGCAACAACATATAGCTGTGAGCTAACCCTGTTGTAATGCAAAGTATTTTGGGGTAGCCTAATCTTGAATGAGCAATTAAGATCCAATAGCTTTATAAAAGAACTGTTCTGGGTAGAGATGAAAACTGCTAGAACTGATTTGCTGATATGGATCAACACAGTTGCCTGCATTTTTGGCCTCTCTTTGGGCATGTGACTATAGGCACTGTCACTTGCACCCCAAAATTTACCAGTACACCACCATGGGCTTGTGTGCATATATATCACCCGCTCCGAAGCAGAACTATAAACCCACCACTGCCACAGATCAACCTGTGTAATCCAGATGAAACAAATATACATAAAGGAGGAAATGAAATGCGCTAGATAACTTAATTCTTGTATAAGATGACTGGAAAGGGGGGCATTATGGACTATAAGAGACACAAGTTGTTCTTTAAGAATGCCATTTTGCTGTGCTAAAACTACCACTAGACCTCATTATAGCTTTAATCCGGAGGTTCACATTTCTTCACATATCGCATAGATTTGTTATCCCCTCACTACATCTCCTAAAACTGTATATCTTCCTCCCAACAGAAAACCATTTCCAGCTCTCTTCCACCTTCCTTTTCCAATACCTGCTTTTGTTTAAGGTCACACAGAGCCTCAATCCACTTAAACCAAATTACTTGGGTTGAAGCCAAGTCTGTCCCATTGGCCTACTATTTTTCTTGCTTCGGTTTTTAGGATATCAGGATAAATTTTAATGTCACTCATTATTTTAATGTATTGCTCTTTCTAATTGAGTTTATATTGTTGGCCACTTTGACTAGGGGGGTGTTCTTTGAGCCAAGAGTTAGGTTATAAATGAAGTTGAATGAATGAACATTCAAGTCCAGGTGTCTAAACTGGTATTTGGTATTCCAATCCAACATTTAGTTATCTCACACATTTGTATCTTCCCCTTTTCCCAAAGAGAAAAGTCAACAAAAGTCAAAAAGTCAGCAGTCAACAACATGGCTGAAGATTGCCCTATAAAGGTTTTTAAGAACTGAAAGCCCCTGTCCATTGCTGAACTTAAAGAAGTGTCCTTATTCTTAACTACAGTGCACTTTACTTCAAAGAACACCCTTTCCTTTATCTGTAGAACAAATCAGTAAAATCATCAGAATACACAATAATAGGTAGAATGATCACCCAATTCTCAGTTACTAAACATGCCCTGAAATACTCCCACTGTAAGGTGCATTTCCTTCAACCTACACTAAAAAGAAGTCCCCTTTCAACCGCTATTTCCTTCCATGCTAAATGTCACATACATTCAGCACACGCACACACAACCACCTCTCTCTTTCCTACTCATGGGATTCATTCAAGAAGAGGAGCCCTGCTTCCAGAATGTGAGCTTAAGAATCTTCAAGTTGCCTATAGAGGAAGTTCAGTGCATGAGGTTAGGAAACCAGATTACATGCACAAACATGTGATTTAGAGATAGAAATCTAATGCCAGTTAGCAATGCTATGCTCCAGGTGTAACACATTAAACCATATTATCTATAAACATATTCACTAAACTGATTTGATAATCCTTAGATTCAAGTGGTTGGAAAAGCCATTTTCATGAAACCAAACCATTTAGAGGCCAACACAAAGGGGTGGGTGGGGGCTGCCTCTCAACATGTACTCTTAATGCAGCACCAGCTCAAATGTCCCCATCACCCACCATCTTTATTCCCTTGCCCTTTATTCCCACACTTCATCCCTTGCCCTCAAAAACTGAGTCATCTCTTAAACTCAAATTACCCTAGAAGCCATTTGATACCGCATTACCATCTTGATTTCCTTTAACCAGAAAAGCTGCAGGAGGGTATTACTTATTCTCCCCTAGCCCCCTGAAAGGGGACATGTAAACAATTAGTGTGCATAAAACGGTTTGCTGGTGGTGGTATAAATAGTCTAACTGACAAGGAAAAACAGCAAAGTGCTATGGTTTAAAAGCAACAATGCCTACCCCTCCCAGCTCTCTGTGCAATGCGGACTTCAGCTTGCAAGTTACCTGTTGCCATGTGACCATCACCACTCACCACCCCCTGCCCGTCTTTGCCCCAGTCTACTGCAGTCCCCCCAACCCACCCCTCCAGCCATATTTAGAGTCAAAGCAGACTACAAGATTCTTAATGGAAAACCAGACATCCTAAGAAAATGCAGGAATTAGCTTCACTAAATTTGCTATTAAACTTACTGGTTGGTGTGTGTGTGTGTGTGTGTGTGTGTGTGTTTTAATAAATCAAGAATGAATGCACAGGCATGTCAAAAGTTAAGGGCCTTAATTCAACAGAAGTAGGGAGAGAGAAGAGGGCCATTTTCAGGTAGGTTTGCCCCCTTCCTCCCAAATGACATTTCATCACACTACTCATCTGGAATATTAAGAGAAGAGTGGAGTGGCGTTTGACAGAATCCAGATACAAGCAGAAGGAGCATCTCCATGTGCACAGTTTTGGTTCAATGGCTTATTCCTCCCCAACCACAGCTCCGTCTGCCTCTCTAACTACACAGCCACTTGCAGATCCCCTTCTTGCCCAGATCTCCAGTTGCCTCCGCAGTTATGTCTTTGTAGTCTCCTCCCAGCCCCATAGAGGGAGAGGGGATGCCCCAGGTGTCAATGCCACTCACAGGCAGGGCCAGCAGCTCAATGCCTTTCCTTGTTTGCATGGGGAGTGCCTGCCGCAAAGAATCCCCACCCACGACAACTGCTGCCTCTCCCTGGCATTTTGGGGTGGGGAGCGAGACCTCTCTGCTCAGAAGGCCAGGTAATCTGATTGCTTCCAGTTCCAACCCCACCTTTGATGTGTTGTGGAGAAGAGATGAGGTAGTCCACAGACCGTTTCCTATTCAAATTTAATCCAAGACAGAAGGGGAAACAGGGAGGTGCACCAAATCCCACAGAGACCAGAGCTCACCTCTCATGGCAAGCCCTTTCCCAACCCCAAGTTACATTCCCCCAATCCCCATACATTCTTCTACATCCCCTCAAACTACTATTCATTTCCTAAAGATATCACAGCGGGAGAGGGAAAGCAAGTGAGTGACGGAGAGTCCCATCCCGGTATGTGCTCATACCTGGCCGAGGGGGTCACCTGTGCCTCACTACCTGGGTTCTCCTGTTCTCACCAGGGAGCTGCGGGGCGCCTTCCGCTTTCTTCAGCATCTCATCGCCCGTCTTGCAGGTCCCCTCTCAACCTGCTCATCCTGCTGCCTTTGAACCTTCCAAATGTGAAGGTTTCCTCGTGGCCTCATTCTATTCCCCCCTCTCTCGGTGTATTAACCTACTGCGAGAGAGGCAGATGATGCCCTCTACCATTTCCCCCAGGCAGCGCCCGCCCCCTTGGGAGAGCAGCACTTCTCCACCCCTTCCCCATCCAGGACCCCCACCAC
Source organism: Heloderma suspectum (assembly GCF_057233095.1). Taxonomy (NCBI): domain Eukaryota; kingdom Metazoa; phylum Chordata; class Lepidosauria; order Squamata; family Helodermatidae; genus Heloderma; species Heloderma suspectum. Next base: position 436,613,519 of record NC_139458.1, read on the forward strand.
GCTCGGGGGCCCTCGCACGCCTTTTCCCTCCCCCCGCGGCAAAAGCCACGTTCCTCCTGCCACAGCCGCTCTTCGCCCCCAAGACCTCCGCACAGGCGTCTCGCCTCCACCCTGCCGCCATCCCCACCCAAATAATCACGCTCCCGCACGTCCCCCCCCACCTTTGCTCCCCGGATCAAGTCCCCTCGCCTGGCGCTCGGCATTATGCAACAGCCCCCGCCGCGGCCTCGGCCGCCCCGCCGGCCGCTCCTGCGCCACGCCCCCTCCCGCGAGCCCCTCCCGGGCGCGTCGCCCCTGGGCTCCCTCGCGCGCGCAGCAGCCCCGCCGCCCCCGCCCGCCCCGGCCAGGCTCGCGCGCCCCCCGCCCCGCTCCGCCGCGCCTCATCCTGCGCTGCGCCCGCCGGCCCGCCGCAACCCCGTCCCCCAGGGAAGCCGTCCACCACGGCGCGGCGGGCCCTCCTCGCGCTGACAGCTGCCGCGGCGGGCCCTCACGCCCTCACCTGCTGCCGCCTCCGCCGAGCGGGCTGACAGCCGCTCGCCCGGCCTGCCGTTCTCTCGGCCGTCTCCCTCAGGCCGGGCCGAGGCCGCTGCGGCCGGGCGAGGATGCGGCGGCCGGGCGGGCGGAGCCGAGGCGGCGTGCCGCCGCTGCTGCTGCTGGGGCCCCGGTTCCCGCTGCGGGCTCCTGGGCGCCCGGGGCCCCCTGGCTGCGCGCTCCCGCTCCGGCGGCGGCTCCGGCGGCTCCTCCTCGCGCTGGCTGGCTGGCTGGCTGGCTGGCGGGCGGGGCGGGGCGGGCCCGGCCAGCGAGCGCCGCGGCGGCTGGAGCGCGAGGGGAGGGGGCGCGGGGACGGCGGGCGCGGCGCGGCGCGGCCGCGGAGGCGACGTTGCCCCCTCCTCGCCTCAGCCGCGCGCCGCCGCCGCCATCTTGGGGACGGCGGCGGACGGGGCGGCCGAGAGCGGCGGCTGGGGGGCGAGCTGGCCCCCCTCGGCCCGCCCCCGCCCCCCGACGGAAAACGCAGCGCCCCCCCCGTAGCCCAGTTTTAACGCCGCCTGCGCCTCGTCGAGCGACGGCGGGAAGAGCGCCCCGAAGCATGTGCAGAGTTGCCGCCTTGTGACGCACACCCGCGCGCAGAGGCCCTGCTCCTGGCTTCTTTCCCCGGCCTCCTCAGATCAGTGTTTCTTTTAACGCCGCCTGCACCTCCTCAAGCGACGGCGGGAAGAGCGCCCCGAAGCATGTGCGGAGCTGCCAGCGTGTGTGTGTACGCAAGACAGCGGGGGAGAGGCCCTGCTCTTTCTCCAGCCGCTTTAGCGTCAATATTCCTTTTTAACTAGTAGTCAAGGTAGGTGTGTGTGAGGGGGGGGGGGGTGTTGACATTTTATTTTCAAATAAAGATGAAAATATAGGCGTGTCACACACACAAAAAGATTGAGCAAGGGGAAGTTTTGTTATCGGGGTTCCCCCACACGCGCAGCGAGGGGGTCGATAGGACAGCGCCTGACTAATTCCTGCGTGGGCTGCTGTTGCTGTTAAAGCCGTGGAGCCAGTTGGGAAGAGTCTGCAACTTTAAGGGTGCAAACAATCAACAACAAAACTATCTTCAGAAATAAATACAGTTTAAAATGTAAAGGCCAACAACCCCTGTAAAAACACAGGCGGCAGGCTACTGCGTGTTTATAACCAGGTATTTCTCCTCCACAGTTTATGGCGCTGGAACATGAGAAGCTGCTTTACACCAAGTCGTACCATTTATCCGTCTAGCTCAGTAACGTCTACACCAGCCTTCCCTGACCTGGTGCTCCTCCAGATGTGTTGGACTACAACTCCCAGCAACCCCAACCAGCTGGGGTGCGCTAACAGGCAGCAGTTTCCCAGGGTCCCCAGCAGGGAGAGGCCTTTCCCTGTTCCTACCTCAAGATGCAGGGGTTGAACCTGGGATCTTCTGCATTCATATCATATGCTGTACCCTGAGGGCTAAACTAGACATGATGTTAGATGTGTCTTTGCATTTACTGTGCAGGTTTTTAAAAAATACAAATAGTGTCACTGCAGTCCTCCTGACAAAAATCCCTCCTATAAAAGGTACTACTTTCATCAGGAGGAAATCCCTCCTGGATTTTCCTAATGTACACGGTCAGGAGGAAAGTGTTAAATTCCCTTTCCCTGTCTGCAGTGCTGCACCCTCAACACCAGCTGATACGTTTACATTTTTTTAAACCTGCATCTATAGCTTGGCCTAAAGTGATGTTTGCCACTTTAAACATCCTTGCCAAATGAAGTGTGAAGGAGCTTGGAACTAAGTTATACAGCACTGGTGGAGTGGTGGAATTGTGCAGTTACTTGACCACAAGTACAATCCATGTTCACAAACACACTATTAATCATACCACTTTGGGCAGTTTTGCTGTAATTGTAGTAATATCAGTCAAGCAACTCAACCCACACACAGTCTCACCACACGTGAGTTAGCCTCAAGATGACTTCACACATGCTCTGGAAGTTCATGAGTTTTGTTAGGCTTGGTGCTCCTTTCAGTGCCTATATGCATGATGGATTCAGGATTTTTGGTATGATTGGTGCACCTCATTGTGCATACGGCTGCACATGTGAGATGCCTCTTTCTAATAACACACCAGCAAAAGGTTGCAGGGTGACCATTCTCCCTAAAATATATATTCCCTGGTGCATAACACACAACTTATTGGAAAAACGAACATTAAATGCAGAGTGTGGTAAGCAATGCTCCATTGTGTGGGCTTTGATGGTGTCTTCTGCCCATGATGTGTTTTTTTTTTTAAACATTCTAAATAAATAAATAAATAGTAGTAGTAGTACCCTCTCCACTTGTGTCCCCCAAAAGCTGGTATTCAGAGGCATCCTACCTCTGATACTGGAGATAATATATACCCTAAAGGACTGTGTCTTAGAACAGACAGAAGGGAACCCTAGACCCGATCCTAGGTGATGTCACCCAGGACCTAGTGCAAGATGTGAGAGTTGTTGATCCTACTGCAAACATGGACCACAGTGGGATCAAATTGAATGCAGATGTAAGTGGAAATTTGTCAAGGAACTCCAACACTGTCACATTTGACTTCAAATAATGAAACTTCTCTAAAATGAGGGGAACTGGTAAAAAGGAAGTTGAAAGGGGAAGGAAGACAAGAAGGTTACATCTCTCCAAAATGCTTGAGAATTACTCAAAACCACAATAATAAAAGCTCAGTTAGAATGTGTATGGCAGGTCAAGAAAAGTAGCACAAAGTCCAAGATGTCACCTGCATGGTTAAGAAACAGTGTTATGAAGCTATTAGAAAAAAGAAAGCTTCCTTCAAAAACTGAAAGTCTTGCCCAAATAAGGAGAACTAAAAGGAACGCACGAAGGAAATGCAAGCAAACAATGAGGGATGCAAAAAAGGATTTTGAGGCACATATTTCTAACAACATTAAGACCAACAATTAAAAAAATTTAAATACATCAGAAGCAGGTAACTAGCTAGGGAGGCAGTTGTACCATTAGATGACAAAGGGGTTAACGGAGTACCAAAAGAGGATAAGGAGATTGCAGAGAAGCTTAATGAATTGTTCACTGCAGAAGACATAGGGCCTATACCCTTTCCTGAACTGATATTTTCAGGAAAGGAGTCTGAGGAAATGAGGCAAATTGTGGTGACAAGAGATGAAGTTCAAGATTTTATTGACAAATAGAATACAAACAAATCACCAGATCTAGATGGTGCTCATCCAAGAGTTCTTAATGAATGCAAATGTGAAATTACTGATCTTCTGACAAAATATGTAACTTATCGCTAATATTGGCCTCTGTATTAAAGGACTAGAGAGTGGCCAATGTAATGCCAATTTTTAAAAAGGGATCCATGGGGAATCTGAGAAATTACAGGCTGGTAAGCTGTCTGTTCCAAGTAAATTGGTGGAAAGCATTATTAAAGATAAAAATATCAAGCATATAAAATGACACGTCCCGCTGAAAAAGATTCAGCATGCCTTCAGCAAATGTAAATCCTGTCCCATTAACCTTTTAGAGTTCTTTGAGAGTGCCAATAAACATGTGCTCCTGTGAAAAAGGCAAATTCCATGTTGGGCATAATTTAAAATGGAATCAAAAACAGAACTGCCAATATCATAAAGCTATAGTGTGACCACACTTGGAATACTGTGAACAGTTCTGCTCACTGCCTTCTCAGTGGTGGCTGTTACTACATGTCCTCATTCACATGTTTACGTGCATATGTATACATGTGGTAAACCAACACGTATCTTTCAGATCTTGGGCTTAGAGTCATAATGCGGTACAGGGAGGTTATCCTTCACAATTATAATTAGTAACAGACCACAGACCAACTTAAAAGTCTATTGTCAGGGCTAAGCCATGGGCATTGGTCTGGAGAGAGTCAGCAGTCAGGAATAGGGATGTCAGAGAATTCCGCCACGGATTCCAGTGAGGCCGGATTCTAAAGAATTCTAAAGATTCTAAAGAATCCAGCCCCCCGGAATCCATGGCAGAATGGCCTCCCGCCCCCTGCCACCCTGCGGAATCCCCCCGGGACAGAACTTACCTGGGGCAGATGTGGCGGTGGCTGTGGCTGGTCTCCCGACCGGCCGCAGCTGGGTTGCTGTGGCCGCCATTTGCGTTCTTGCAGCCATGATAGGCTACGTAAGTATTTACGTAGCCTATCATGGCATAGAGAAGGGACGCAAATGACAGCCGCTATGCCATTTGCGCCCCTGCTCTTTGCCGTGATAGGCTACGTAAGTATTTACGTAGCCTATCACGGTTAAGGCTATGTAAGTATTTACGTAGCCTATCACGGTTAAGGCAGCCACGCAAATACTTACGTAGCCTATCACGGCTGCTTGCAAGGATGCAAATGACGGCTGCTACGACGGCCGCCATTTGCGGCCGCAGTAGCCCGGCTGTGGCTGGAACTCCGGCTGTGGCGGAGCCACCGCAGAGCTGGTCAAGGAGGATTCTGGGGGGAGGGATGGAGTGCCTTCCCCCCACCGCGGATGCCCCAGTGCGGAGCCAGGTGAGTATTTCGTAGATCCCTAGTCAGGAACTGGGAGCCAGAATCAAAAAGCAATCTGGATCCCAGGATAAGCCAGGAGTCAGAACTGAGAGCAAGTCCAGAAAAGATCAGCTGTGCCCTTGCCTGACCTGTTTGCTCAGGCAAGGGCTCAGCTGCAAATGGAAGCCAAGATCCGATGGTCAGCTGGATGGTGTCCTGCAATGGCTGGGTTGGGTCTCAGCTAGTGGAGGCTGGTGTCTCCAATGTCAGTGGGGCAGTGAAGCTGCTCTAGGTTTCAGTCAAAATTCTAAAGGACCTATCCAAGGCACACCTTAGATAGTTCCTTTAGAGTTCTGACTGAAACCTGGAGCAGATTCACCCCCCACTCACATCGGAGCTGCCAGCCTCTGCTGGACTCAGCTCAGCCCTATGGCAAACTAGGGGCGAATCCGTTTAGCGAAATCAGCAAGCAAACAGTCAACAGTTTTACCAGTCCAGCAAAGAGAGAAGTACAAAGCAGGTGACACCAACAGGCAATCAAAAGGTCTGTACAGGCACAGTATTACCAGTTCAGCAAAAGGGCATTCCAAAAGCAGGGTCTAATCAGGAGTCCAGGAGTGAGGGATAGCAAGGTCAAGAAAGAAAGACTTCAAGGCACTAGAAGAGAAAAATAGGTTGTTCCAGCAGCTAGTGAGAGCATTTCTACCTCAGGCTAAAATCTCACAACTTTACCAGGGCTTTCTGCTTCCGTTTTAAATGCAGGGCCACGATGGGCCCCCATGAGATGTGTTTCTCTTCCCCTCTTTCCCCCCCTTATCTGCGTTGCTCTATATGTTTCATTATACAGCCACTACATGGTGCTGTGGTCTAGCTGCTCTAATTATGGGATTTCCTCTTTTCACAAGGGAACTCAATGCACTGTAATTTGATAGCTCTTTATCTCTGATCTTTTAAAAAATGGGATAAAGGTGGTTTAGCATGGGAGATGTCCTGGAGGTAGGGATGGTGGAGAATTCCACCACAGATTTCAGTGAGGCCGAATGCACTGGCATTTGGCCCCCCGAAATCCGTGGCGGAAAGGCCTGCCCCCCCGCCCCCCCACGGATCCCTCCTGGGACGAGACTTACCTGGGGCGGATGTTCCGGACAGCAGCGGCTTCGGTGGCGGCGGCTGGTCTTCTGACCGGCTGCCACCGCCATTTGCAGTCTCATATTTTTCTTTTTTTTACATAGACGTGATAGGCTACGTAAAGACTTACGTAGCCTATCACGTCTGGGTTAAAAAAAAAAAAAACGCATATGCAAATGGCCGCAGCTACGGCGGCTGCCATTTGTGTTCCTTATTTTTGGCCGTCTTAGTCTACGTAAATATTTACATAGACTATTACGGCAAAAATAAAGGGGAACGCAAATAGCGTAGTGGGTGCTATTTGCGTTCCTTTTTGATTCGTTGTTTTAGCCTACGAAATATTTACGTAGACTAAGATGGCCAAAAATAAAGAATGCAAATGGCGGCCGCCATAGCCGCCGCCATTTGCGTACGCGTGGGTTTTTTTAACCCAGACGTGATAGGCTACATAAGTCTTTACGTAGCCTATCACGGTTGAATACAGGGACGCAAACGGCGGTGGCTACGGCAGCCGCCATTTGCGTCTCTGCTACCCACCGGCTGGATGTCTGGCTGCTGGTGGAGCCGGCTGGCGGCTCCACAGAATCCCCGCAGAGCAGAGCTGGCCGGGCAGGACTCCGGGGGGAGGGACAGAGTGCCTCCCTCCCCCACCGCAAAGCAGATCTGTGAAACGGTAAGTAACTTTCGTACAACCCTACCTGGAGGTTGATGATGTCATATAAAGCACCCACAAACTTCTGTGAGTAACCAATCTGAGTACCAGGATAAAAGGCCCATGTGGAGAAGGCCTAAGTCCCAGGTGAAGGTTTATATGCTGCAACTTCCAGAGTCCCACCCAGGACTCAGCTCGGGAAAAAGTCTTCATGAGGAGAGCACTACTTATGAGGAGTCCTTTACTCCCAAGTAGTCCAGTTGCTGCAGTTCTTGAGACATGTGCTTTGCCTCTGAGTGGTGGAATGTGCCTCCATCTTCTGGAGGTAGTGCATTCTAGGCCTGGTAGCAGCTAGCCCTTTTCCACTGACACCATTGGCAAACTATGGTCCTTGCGGGGTCCTGTCTGGGGGTTCATCAGGGTCCACTGCTGTTGAAGGGTCTGGTATAGCTTCCCCACCAATGCCAGAGGTGCCTGGGGTCTCACTAGGGATCCCACCCGGTCTTTAGGCCCGGGCCTGGATCAGGCATGACAGATGGGCATAGCCAGTCTGGATGGTTCTTTACTGAGTAGGGAGCTTCCTGCAGGTCAGTGAGTCACCACATGAGGGAAGCTCCAAACAGATCCTTCTGGATGCCTCCTGTACCAGAGAGAGGTCCACCACACCCTTATGGCCAGGTTTGTTGGGGCAGCAGTGGAATGCACAGGTCTTCACTGGGGCATTAACATATTCTGCTGGTTCTCGGGAGCAATTATGAGGTCAGTAGCCATCCGAGTTTGCTGTGGATTTTTTTGGTACATAATATTCCTCATGACTCTAAATCTGAACTGTGAGTGTGTGTAAGTGGTCGGCATGGTAGGGCTTTAACTCAGAGACATGGAAAACTGGATGGATTTTCAGGAAAGCCCCGTTTGTAGATGACTAGGTTGATCTGTTGGAGGATTGTAAAGAGTCCCTCATACTGCTAGTCTAGCTGGGCTGAAGGAGACGAGATGCTGTGTGGAGAGCCATATGTGCAATGGTGAAATCAGGACCCTCCTATTCATTTGGTCTTCATGGCCTTTGTAGGGGTCTTGTCCAACTGTCAGGCCAGCTCAGTCAGGACATTGTGCAAGTGTGTCAGTAGGTCTCTGGCATCAGGTACTAATCATGAGGCAGGCACAAATGGATAGCTTAAGGGGATGGAACCTGTAAGCTGCCTTGGGAGAAATGTTATAAATAAATAAATAGCATAGTATAGCATAGGAGGTCAAATCAGTCAATCCTAAAGGAAATCAACCCTGACTGCTCATTGGAAGGGCAGATACTGAAGCTGAAGCTCAAATATTTTGGCCACCTAATGCGAAGAGAAAAGTCACTGGAAAAGACCCTGATGCTGGGAAAGATGGAAGGTAAAAGGAGAAGGGGACGGCAGAGGATGAGATGGCTAGATAGCATCACCGATGCAATGAATATGAACTTGAGCACACTCCGGGAGAGAGCGCAGGACAGGAAGGCCTGGCGTGCTATGGTTCATGGGGTCACGAAGAGTCGGACACGACTTAACGACTGAACAACAAAAGCATAGCATAGCATAGAAGGGGCTCAGGAGTGTGGCATTGTTGTAGTCGAATTCTGCAAGTGACTAGAGGGAGACCCAATAATGCTGATGGTAGCTGAGGAAGCAACAGTGGTATTGTTCCAGGATCTAATTTACCTGCTCAGATTGTCCATTGGTTTGTGGGTGATAGGCTGTGGACAGGCATATTTATATTCTCAGCAACTCCAGAAATGCCTTTCAGAAAAAAGAGGTGAACTGGGAACTTTAGTCTGAGATTATGTTGTTTGAAAGCCCATGAAGGCAGAATATCTGATCATGGGACTCTCTGAGGGGTGGATGGAGATCCTCATACTGGAATAAAGTGAGCCATTTTGGTACGTTCTACTAACATTAAGCCTCTTCATGGATCACTGCCTTGTTGTGGCAAAGGGGCTTGCATAACTCAGTGAAGCCATAAGCTATGCCGTCCAGGCCCACCCAAGACGGACAGGTCATGGCGGAGAGTTCTGACAAAATGTGGTCCACTGGAGCAGGAAATGGCAACCCACTCCAGTATTCTTGCCAAGAAAACCCCATGGAACGTATCACAAGGCTAAAAGATATAACGCCGGAAGATGAGCCCCTCAGGTTGGAAGGTGTCCAATATACTACTGGGGAAGAGCAGAGGGAATTTCCAAGTAGCGCCAGAAAGAGTGAAGCAGCTGGGCCAGAGCCGAAAGGACACTTAGCTGTGGATGTGTCTGGTGGTGAAAAGATGCTGTAAAGAACAATATTGTTTAGGAAACTGGAATGTAAAATCAATGAATCAAGGTAAGCTGGAGGTGGTCAAACATGCTTTGGCAAGATTGAACATCGATATCTGGGGAACCAGCGAACTAAAATGGACAAGCATGGGCAAATTTAATTCAGGTGACCATCATATCTACTACTGTGGGCAAGAATCCCTTAGAAGAAATGGAGTAGCACTCATAGTCAACAAAAGGGTGGGAAAAGCAGTACTGGGGTACAATCTTTAAAATGATAGAATGATCTCAGTACGAATCCAAGGCAAACCATTCAACATCACAGTAATTCAAGTCTATGCCCCAACCACTGAGGCCGAAGAAGCTGAGGTTGATGGGTTCTATGAAGACCTACAACACCTTCTAGAACTAACACCAAGAAAAGATGTCCTCTTCATCATAGGGGATTGGAATGCTAAAGTAGGAAGTCAAGAAATCACTGGGATAACAAGCAAGCATGGCCTTGGTGTACAAAATGAAGCAGGACAAAGGCTAATAGAGTTTTGCCAAGAGAACACGCTGATCATAGCAAACACTCTTTTCCAACAGCACAGGAGGCGACTCTACACATGGACATCACCAGATGGTCAATATCAAAATCAGATTGATTATCTCCTTTGCAGCCAAAGATGGAGAAGCTCTATACAGTCAGTAAAAACAAGACCTGGAGCTGACTGTGGCTCAGATCATGAGCTTCTTGTTGCAAAATTTCAGCTTAAATTGAAGAACGTAGGGAAAACCATTAAAGCATTCAGGTAAGACCTAAATCATATCCCTTATGAATATACATTGGAGGTGAGGAATAGATTTAAAGATTAGACCTGATAGACAGAGTGCCTGAGGAACTATGGACAGAGGTCCGTAACATTGTTCAGGAGGCAGCAACGAAATCCATCCCAAAGAAAAAGAAATGCAAGAAAGCCAAGTGGTTGTCTGATAAGGCTTTACAAGTAGCTGAGGAAAGAAGGGAAGCGAAAAGCAAGGGAGAAAGGGGAAGATATATCCAACTGAATGCAGAGTTCCAGAGAATAGCAAGGAGAGACAAGAAGGCCTTTTTAAATGAACAATGCAAAGAAATCGAAGAAAACAACAGAATGGGAAAGACTAGAGATCTCTTCAAGAAAATCGGAGATCTCAGGGGAACGTTTTGTGCAAAGACGGGCATGATAAAGGACAAAGAAGGCAGGGACCTAACAGAAGCAGATGAGATTAAGAAGAAGTGGATAGAATACACAGAAGAACTGTACAGGAAAGATCTTAATGTCCCTGATAGCCATGATAGTGCGGTCACTGAACTTGAGCCGGACATCCTCGAGAGTGAAGTCAAGTGGGCCTTAGGAAGCATTACCAACAACAAAGCTAGCGGAGATGACAGTCTTCCAGCTGAGCTATTTAAAATCCTAAAAGACGATGCTGTTGAAGTGCTGCATTCAATATGCCAACAAATTTGGAACACTCAACAGTGGCCACAAGACTGGAAAAGGTCAGTTTACATTCCAATTCCAAAGAAGGGCAACGCCAAAGAGTGTTCAAACTACTGTACAATTGCGCTCATTTAACATGCCAGCAAGGTTATGCTCAAAATCCTACAAGCTAGGCTTCAGCAGTATGTGAACCGAGAACTACCGGAAGTACAAGCTGGGTTTCGAAGAGGCAGAGGAACTAGAGATCAAATCGCCAACATTCGCTGGATCATGGAGAAAGCAAGAGAATTCCAGAAAAACGTCTATTTTTGCTTCATTGACTACACGAAAGCCTTTGATTGTGTGGATCACAACAAACTGTGGCAAATTCTGAAAGAGATGGGAGTACCAGACCACCTTACCTGTCTCCTGAGAAACCTGTACGAGGGTCAAGAAGCAACAGTAAGAACAGGACATGGAACAACCGATTGGTTCAAAATTGGGAAAGGAGTACGACAAGGCTGCATATTGTCGCCCTGCTTATTTAACTTATATGCAGAGTACATGATGAGAAACGCCGGGTTGGATGAATCACAGGTCGGAATTAAGATTGCCGGGAGAATTATCAACAACCTCAGATACGCAGATGATACCACCCTATGGCAGAAAGCGAAGAGGATCTAAAGAGCCTCTTGTTGAGGGTGAAAGAGGAGAGTGCAAAAGCTGGTTTGAAACTCAACATTACAAAAACGAAGATCATGGCATCTGACCCCATCACCTCCTGGCATATGGAAGGGGAAGAAATGGAAGCAGTGACAGATTTTATTTTCTTGGGCTCCGAGATCACTGCAGATGGTGACTGTAGCCATGAAATTAAAAGACGCTTGCTCCTTGGGAGGAAAGCTATGGCAAACCTAGACAGCATAGTAAGAAGCAGAGACATCACCTTGCCGACAAAGGTCCGTCTAATCAAAGCTATGGTTTTCCCAGTAGTAACGTATGGCTGTGAGAGCTGGACTATAAAGAAGGCTGAGTGCCGAAGAATTGATGCTTTGGAACTGTGGTGCTGGAGAAGACTCTTACGAGTCCCCTGGACTGCAAGGAGGTCAAATCAGTCAATCCTAAAGGAAATCAACCCTGAGTGCTCATTGGAAGGACAGATACTGAAGCTGAAGCTCCAATATTTTGGCCACCTAATGCGAAGAGAAAACTCTCTGGAAAAGACCCTGATGCTGGGAAAGACTGAAGGCAAAAGGAGAAGGGGACGGCAGAGGATGAGATGGCTAGATAGCATCACCGATGCAATGAATATGAACTTGAGCACACTCCGGGAGAGAGCGCAGGACAGGAAGGCCTGGCGTGCTATGGTCCATGGGGTCACGAAGAGTCGGACACGACTGAACGACTGAACAACAACAACTAACATTAAGACCAGAGTCTTCCCTTGTGAAGGTGGGAGGTCCACAATGTAATATGGGGAGATGGTAATCCACACAGTCTCTTGGAAGTAGGCAGTGGCTATGGCAGGTTCTGGCGGGTCTGTTGTGGGGTCTCTTGGTTCTGGCATGCATGTGCATGTGCTAAAGGACTGCTTATCCTTTTGAACTGATGGCTATTAGAAGGCATGAGTCAGGAGTGTGTGGGTTTACAAGGGTCCCCCATGCCCTGTTGTAGAAGCATCGTGGCACTGGTGCAGGGGTAGAGAGAGTGGATAGGGAGAACATTATTCTCCCTGTCTCAAAATACAAGAACCCAATGGGGTCATCCTAGGAAAATGATTGGTGGAAGATTCAGGACAGATAAAAGGAAGTACTTATTCACACAAAGCATAGATAAACTCAGGAATTCACTACCACAAGATGTAGTGATGGCCACTACCCTAGATGGCTTTAAAAGGGGGTTAGACAAATTCCTAGAGGAATGCTACCTCCACTATCAGAGGGAGTAAGCCTATGTACACCGGTTGCTGGGGAACAGGGGCAGGAGCATGCTGATGCAAGTCATTCCCTGCTTGTGGGTTTGCTGTCAACAGCTGGTTGGCCACTGTGTGAACAGAATGCTGGACCAGATGGAACTTGGTCTAATCCAGCATGGCTCTTCTTATGTTCTTTTGTCCTGGAGTCTAAGTGGAACCTCTGGAATATAGAGCGTCTGCCGGTAGAACAGGCAGCCCGGTTAGATGGAGATCGGGTGAGGTGGAATCCGCTTGCCTGTAACCTTGCCAGATTATAGATATGCTCTGGACCTGGGAGAGGACATCCATGCCTAAGGTTCTTTAGAGAAAGCTAGCAGGGGTCAGCAATGGTGCTACAGGGACCTTCTTTGGGAGAAGACCTCATCCTTCTGTGAAATGCATCTGCTTTGCTGTTCTTTGTTAATTCTAAAACCTTGTGAGCACTGATACAGCACCTCTGGATATCTTATCGCCCATGTCTGGAAACAATCCAGGACTTTCTTTGGCTTCCCCCAAAATAAATCCCCCCAGGATCCACAGCAATTTGGTCCATTGGATGTGTGGATGCAACCATCAAGGGAAGATGGCTTTTAACTAGCATTACCAATGTTTTGCCAAAGTGTTTGTTGCTGGACTTGTAATAGCAGTTTCAGCCACAGACATTAGCAGGTGATAATGCTTTTCTCCATGCTGTGGAAAGTGTGACCTGCTGATTTCAAGCTGCTGTTAAAGACACAAGAGCAGGCCAGGCCTGTTTTGTTTCCCAGTGAGTTTGCAACCCTGTTTATAATTCCCATGGTGTCAAAACCATTAGTGCATCTCTGCATCTGAAAATGGGAAGCACCATAGTTCAGTGGTAGAGCACATTCTTAGAATGTTGAAGGTCACAGATTCAGTCCCTGGCATCTCCAGTTCAATCCTAAAAGGGGCAGAAAGAAATAGTATTATTTTGCGGTCACAAGAAGAGACACTTGTCAGATTATCTTCTCCAAGATACAAAAAATAGGAGTCTTGTTGGAGGATGCTATAGCAACAGCTGCAATCATGGCAACTTAAAATATATGCACACACAAGCCAGAAGGATAACAAGCATACATTCGTCTTAATGTATTATTGTGTACATCCAGAACTGGAAGCAGATAATCTTTCTGTCTGTCCATCAATCTGAATTCTTATATATTCCTCATAAACATAAAATGTCACCTTCTCTGAAGTCAGTCTAACAAGCTAAGGGGCAGTATATAGATTTACCTGGAGAGGAGAATGGCTTGTTGTTGCATATATATATATATATATATATATATATTAGGGTGCAATCCTATCGATTGTGCCTTCACTGCTCAGAAGCCTCTGAACTCAGAGGCTTCCAAGATTCCTGTGCCCTGCTGGGCTGAAGCCAGCAGGGTGGGATGAACAGAGGAGGTGACCTTTGCCTCCTTGCTCTCCATCTTTGGTGATTTTTGCTAGATGGGCTTTTCAGCCCATCTAGCAAGAGCGCTTTGGGTGGGTGGGTGGGGGAGGGAGGGAGGCTGGAGGAGACTCAGGATATCTTTTATCCTAGCCTCTTTGGTCTCTTCCCCTCCCTGCTCACCGGAATACTCCCTTTCTTCCTCCTCTGTGATCGCTTTTCCAACCTCAGAGAGCAACTGGCATAGTTCTTTCCACACTGGCTGTGAGGGAGAGGGGGACAGATTTATTTATTTATTTATTAAATTTCTTAATTACCCATTTGGCCAGTCACCCTCTCCCCCACAGCCTTTCCCTCACTAACACTCTGGGTGATATGCACACACAGTAAAACAGTAATTTTAAAACAGTAAAATTATACATCATTAAAACATTATTTAAAAATACCCTAACCCACCCCAAATGCCTGCCTGAATAACCAAGTTTTCAGTTCGTGGCGGAAGCTCATTAAAGAAGGGGCATGGCGGAGTACCCAAGGGAGGGAGTTCCACAGAGTGGGGGCCACCACAGAGGAGGCCCTCTCCCTCGTCCTCACCAGCCTAGATCTCTTACTCCCCCTTCTGAGGTTGGAGCTCTGTCTCCAACCTCAGAATAGTTCTTCCAAGCATTCCTTTGGCCTCTAGGACACTCTCCTAGGGACCATAGGATTGCTCTCTAAATGTGTGTTATCACTGGTTTTATTGTATTAGTTTTTATTATGTCTGTTGCCCTGAGAGCTTCAGCTATTGAGCAACTCATACATTGTGGTGGTAGTAGTAGTAGTAGTAGTAGTAGTAATTGTTGTAGCCCTCCTTCACCTAAGATAGCTGAAGGCTGGTTGACCCTTGAACCTGAAGAACCAAACGCTCTTTTAGACAGAAGAGTGGGGTAGATTTTTTAAAGAATGCCTAGAAATAATTAAATAAAAATAAATAAGACTGGACAAGGCAGGACAAGCAGCAAGGGCTGTAGTCTCTGGCTCTGTATTGCCATGGTGAAATCTGGCAAATATTGTGACTATACAAGTCCTTGCTTAAATCTCCTGAGGAAAATCCCTCTTCTGGAGCTGGTGTTTGCTTTGGGGGGCAATCCCTTATTGCCATCAGTAGGTCATTTCCTCCAAAGAACAAACACAATTTTCCTCAGTACCACAGCAAGGGACAAAAGGGTTAAACCCCTTCTCTGTACACACTCTGATCCTGTTAGTTGTCAGCTCCTCCTCAGCAGATGCAAGTTGCGTTAAAAAAAAAAAAAAGCCTGCAGGTTAGCTGCAAGGGCTTATTTAATGTCACACCTAACTTGGCCCTAAAATGAGATTTGCTGCTGGAGTTGTTCCTCTGGTCTGGGAGTCCTTTCAACAAACCTTATATGGAACATGGGATGTGGAGGCAGCTGAGGTTACTGAACGGTGAAGAAAAGGCACTCTGTACATGTTCAAGAACACTGTTTTCCAGAATGAGCCATGGGGTTGAAAAAATGTTCTGGGGCTCAGCTTCGTAAATTGGTTCTCAGGACCAGGGTGAAGACTGGTGGGGAGCTGAGCCAGGCCTTTTGCGCTATTGGTGTCTGCAAAATCATTAAGAGCTAGGAGAGCTGAGGTGAGTATTGTTGCTTAAGGGCAACATGGTTACACAGTGTGCTAGGGGATGCAGTTGAGCCCAGCCATGGATTATTCTAAGCAAATGCTGGCTCCTGGCAAAGGGAGCCAAGCAAACCTGGCTTGGGCAGGAGGAGAATTCTCTGCAAAATGCTTCTCAAATCTAGAGCAATGTGCTTTGCTGTTGTGCCATTATGACTATTGACAGTTGTAATAAACACGTTAGATTTAGTGTCCCCAAGAACGGAGCGCTAGGAATTCTTGATTAGAAAGCCAGCCCCAGCTACGCAGGCTGTCCCAGAGGCTGCTAACAAAGGCTGGAAGTGCCAATTAGTAGCAACTTTAGGAACAAGTGAGGGGTGGTATGAGAGGTGCAGCAGTATCAATGGTATCCAGTGCACCTGTGATGATTCCACGTCCCTCTAGAATTCCCCCCTTGTTCTCTGGAATGGCCTTTAACAGCTGCAGGAGAGGCAGAAATGTAGCAGGCAAGGCTTTTCCCAGCATGGAGGTGCAGAAGTAGGATGGACAATGGCTCAGGAATAGGATACTTGCTTTGCACCACAGAAAGTCCCAGGTCCAAAGCCCGGCATCTCCAATTGCAGAGGATTTCAAGGAGCAAATCCTGGGAAAGACTTTTCCCTGCCTGGGACCCCAGAAAGCTGTTGCCAGTCAGGGACACGGTTTGCACAAACTTGGCGTGGTTAACAAGCCACAGTGGCTTATTTTCATCACTGTGATCTTGCAAAGCGGGCCAGTGTGAGCAACACTGGGCCAGTGGAGGCAGGTGGCTGATTCTGCTTTGGGTTTCAGTCAGAACCAGTCAGAACTCTAAAGGAGCTATCCTTGCACCTTGCATAGCTGCTTTAGAGTTCTGACTGGTTCTGGCTGAAATCCAGAGCAGATTCAGCTAGGATTGTTTAGTTTGGAAAAAAGGAGATGAAGAGACATGTGGAGGTGAAGAGACAGGTGAAGACATGATAGAGGTTTACAAAATTATGCATAGTGTGGAGAGGGATACATTTTTCTCCCTCTATCCCAATACTAGAACCTGGGCTCATCTCATGAAGAAGACTGGTGGGAAATTCAGGAAAGATAAATGGAAGGGCTTCTTCACACAGTGCACAGTCAAAGTATGGAATTCGCTACCATGAGACAGAGCGGTGACCACCCATTTGGATGGCTTTAAACAGGGGTTGGACACATTTCTGGAGGAGAAGGCTATCAGTGACTACTAGTCCCGATGACTATGTGCTATCTCCAGTACCAGAGGCAGTGAGCCTGTGTACACCAGTTGCTGGGGAACATGGGCAGGAGGGTGCTGTTGCACTTGTGTCGTGCTTGTAGGTTCTGGGTCAACAGGTGCTTGGCCACTGCATGGACAGAATGCTGGACTAGATGGGTCCTTGGTCTGGTCCAGCAGGCTTTTTTTTTTTTTTTTACCTTGGACAGCTCCTGTGGAGTTCTGACTGAGAGCTGGAGCAGATTGAAATCAGAGCCACCAGCCTCTACCGCACTGGGCTAGGTGAAGGAACATTCTGGCTTGGAATAAGGGAGCTTCCTCTCTTCCAGTGATTAAAGCAGGCTTCCCTAACCTAGTGCTGCCAGATGTGCCCTCCAGATGCAACTCCCATGATCCCCAGCCAGCATGGCCAGTGAATCACGGGGCTTGTCATCCAGCAGGTCTGGAGGGCACCAGGTTGGAGGAAGGCTGGGTTAAAGGATCAAGAGCGCTGCAAGAAAAAATAGTGACCTGATATCTTTCCTAGGGCTGCCTCCTTTTCCCCCAAGTTCTGCTGATGAGTCAGTAACAGCAATCTGGTGTACCAAAATAGAGCAGGCGAAGCTTTTCCCACTACTTGTCTCTATGCCAGGAAAAGCCTTCTAGCAGCTGTTAAATGCAGAGGGGCAGCACCAGAAAAAAAGGTGGCAACCAACGATGATTCCTTCTGGTGGCAGCCCTTAATCTGTGGTCCCACACCCCAAAGCACCTACTCCACCCTCCAAACACCCCCCTCCATCCCATGACTCCACTCACTGCCCCACTCAGCTATCTCAGACCTTGCCAAATATCGGGCCCTCTGAAAAGCAAACACCACAACTTGTGAATACTTCAAAATGGAAGAAAGAACATATACTTTCTCAAGATGTGTATGAGCCTTTGGGATAGGGAAAGAGACAGAGATCTTACTGCATTTGTCTTCTTAATGGTGCCTTGTGCCACCACAGTCTGCAAAGGCAGTGTCGGCTCTAGGTCTTGGAGGGCCCTTGGGTGAGACACCCTCTATGGCCCCACTCCCTCGGTGGGCCCCCCTTCTCACCACCACTGTCCCCAGCTGCTCTTGCTCCGCCCCCTCCTCTTTCTCATCCTTGCTACCACTTGCTTGCTTGACAGGCAGGGAGCCAGGGAGCAAGGAGGCCGCGGCATCTGGCGCTCCTCATTCTCACCACCTCCATTGTCTGGGCCAGGGCAAGAGGCAGGGGGACTAGCAGGTTGCAAAGGTGAGGAGGCTCCAGGGGGCTTTTGTCAGCAGGCCCCTGCTGGGGTGTGGGCCCTCGGCAGGTGCCCGATCATGCCTACCCTTGACGCCAGCCCTGTACAGAGGTGGGGAACCTTTTTCTTGTCCAAGAGCCCTCCAAAACCTGGAGGTGGCATTGGGGTATGATATGACATTGTTCTGTTTGTATGACATGCACGTTGTCACTTGATTCACACTTAAGATGTCCCATGATTAGCTGGCCAAATCTTTTATATGGCCGTAACTAAGATATCCCCTCCTTCAAGTTTTGTATTCAATCATCATAACAGATGGGCTGATCAAAAGGAATAAATGTGCTTTAAAGTGTTCCATAGCATTTATGCAGGGGGAATTTTGAAACCTTACATGCTACAGCTTTAATCTCCAATATAGTTTTGGAATGGAATGCAGGTATAAATAATGCCATAACTTTAAGTACATTACAGGGCTGTCAGACTGTGACAACTTGAATGAGAGAGATTTTAAACAAAATTCTAGCACTGCTAGAACACCAGTGCAGGAAGCAGAAAGAAATCCATCATACAAGTCAATGACTCTTTAAAAGAAATGGGCAAAATGTGTCTCCTAACTAATGAGAAAGCCATGGAATGTGTGACATTATGTTTTAACTATTTTAACTTGTGAGGCCGTTTTTAAAAAGGTGCATATGGTGTTGTTTTGTCAGACGGCTCCCAGGGGCTTTAAAAAAGTTGGGTCAGCCTCAGTAGCCTCAGTTTATGTGTGGGGGAACTGAGGCATGCAATATATCAGGAGTTTCCTGTGAGCGTAAAAAAGGGAATGGGATACAAAACCAAGGACTGCAGTCCTAAAAGGACTGCAATCCTAAAACATCTGATGTTTCAAGATGGACATGTTAGTGCCTGAGAGGAGGAAAATCTTCCACTAAATCGTGTGGGACCAGTGGAGGCTGGTGGCTCCAATGTCAGTGGGGCGGTGCATGCTCTCCGGCTTTCAGTCAGAACTCTAAAGGAGAGTTCTGACTAGTTCTGGCTGAAACCCGGAGTGGATTCACTGCCCCACTGACATCAGAGCCACCAGCCTCCACTGCATGGGACCCAATCCACCATGGAATTCTCCTGAGCAAACCCTTTTGTATCTCCCATTCGTTTCAATGGGGCTTGTGCAGGTCAATTTCTGCATATATTGAATGAACCTTTACGTATTGTGCTCCAAGGACAAGATCCATCTGTGTCCTGCTCTCTGCAGCTCACCTGACATTTTGCCTTATTTTGTGGCAGGAGAGTAACTACAAAGTATTTATTTATTTTTAATCTATTTTTTAAACTATTATTTTATTGTTATGCACATAATACAGAGTGATATCACAACACCTGATATTTAATAACAGCAAATACTGCTCACAAGGATCAAATTTTAACATCAAAGATAATCAAAGTTAAAAGCAGCCTTAAGATTTTAAACATAATCAACTTTTATACCAAAGCTGACATTTATTTTTTATTTATTTATTTTTATTTTTATTTATATTTTTATTTATATTTTTATACATATATATATATACACACACACACACATACATATATATATATATATATATATATATATATTTGTGTGTGTGTGTGTGTTTATTATATTTTTACTCTGCCAGGTGCATAACAGATGCTCTCTGGACAGATTACAAAAACTAAAACACAATATAAAACCATAGACGCAAAAAGAATACAATACAACAAACAGCACAGGAATAAATATAAAATGTCTAAAGACAGCCATAACATCTAAAAACTAAACTCTAAAATGCCTGGAGAAAAAAGAAAGGCCTTTGCCTGGTGCCGAAAATATGTCAGCCCCATGTGAGCGTCCTTGGGGAGAGGCGTTCCATAAATGGGGTGCCACAGGCCCACAGCTGAGAAGGTTGCCCAGGACTAGCCTGAAAGTTTCATGCGCCATTCCCACAACACATACCTAAATATGGGCCAAATTAGATGTGATGGGGGATATCCCATGGTTATTTTACTTATTAATTTCTCAAACCTACAGATTGCTGCTCAGCAAAACATGGAGAAATTTCCCTCTTACACGAGGGTACAGAAAGAGACTGGCTTTCACACCATGGCCCACTGCTTCCTCTTGGAGACTGTCCTAGCATCTTTCAGAAGACCTAGAATCATAGAATCAAAGAATAGTAGGGTTGGAAGGGGCCTATAAGACCATCGAGTCCAACCCCCTGCTCAATGCAGGGATCCAAGTCACAGCATCCCAGACAGATGGCTGTCCAGCTTCATCTCGAATGCCTCCAGTGTGGGAGAGCCCACTACCTCCCTAGGTAAATGGGTTCCATTGTCGTATTGCTCAAATAGTCAGGAAGTTTTTCCTGATGTTCAGCCAGAATCTGGTTCCTGTAACTTGAGCCCATTCTTCTGTGTCCTGCACTCTGGGATGATCAAGAAGAGATCCTGGCCTTCCTCTCTCTGACCACCCTTCAAGGACTTGAAGAGCGCTATCCTATCTCCTCTCAGTCTTCTCAAGGCTAAACAGGCCCAGTTCTTTCAGTCTCTCCTCATAGGGCTTTGTTTCCAGTCCCCTGATCATCTTCGTTGCCCTCCTCTGAACCCTCTCCAGCTTGTTTGCATCCTTCTTAAAGTGTGGTGCCCAGAACTGGACACAGTACTTCAGGTGAGGTCTAACCAGTGGTGAGTAAAGGGGAACTAGTACTTCCTGGGATTTGGAAGCTATACTTCTATTAATGCAGCCCCAAATAGAATTTGTCTTTTTTGCAGCCACGTCACGTTGTTGGCTCATACTCAGCTTGTGATCTACAATAATTCCAAGATCCTTCTCGCTTGTAGTGTTGTTGAGCCACGTATCCCCCATCCTGTAACTGTGCATTTGGTTTCTTCTTCCTAGGTGCAGAACTTGGCATTTATCCCTATTCAATGTCATTCTGTTGTTTTCTGCCCAGCGCTCCAGCCTATCAAGATCATTTTGAATTTTGTTTCTGTCTTCCAAGGTATTAGCTATCCCGCCCAATTTTGTGTCATCTGCAAATTTGATCAGCATTCCCTGCACCTCCTCCTCCAAGTCATTAATAAAAATGTTGAAGAGCACTGGGCCCAGGACTGAGCCTTGTGGTACCCCGCTCATTACCTCTCCCCAGTTTGAGAAGATCCCATTGATAAGCACTCTTTGAGTCCAATTCTGTAGCCAACTGTGGATCCACCAGATCGTTGTTTCATCTAGCCCACTTTGAGCTAGTTTGCTCCTCAGGATAACATGGGGCACTTTGCTGAAAGCTTTGCTGAAGTCGAGGTATATTATGTCCACAGTATTCCCACAGTCCACAAAGGAGCTTACCTGATCAAAAAATGATATCAGATTAGACTGGCAGGATTTGTTCTTGAAAAAACGACGTTGGCTTTGAGTAATCATTGCATTGTTTTCAAGGTGCTTACAGATGGATTGCTTTCTAATCTGCTCCAGAATTTTCCCAGGGATTGATGTCAGACTGACTGGTCTGTAGTTCCCAGGTAACTCCTTTTTGCCCTTTTTGAAGATAGGGACAACATTAGCCCTCCTCCAATCATCTGGCACTTCACCCGTCCTCCAGGATTTCTCAAAGATAATAGACAGTGGTTCTGAGAGTTCTTCTGCCAGTTCCTTTATTACTCTAGGATGCAGTTCATCTGGCCCTGGAGATTTGAACGCTTTCAAAGTCATTAGGTGTTCCTTGACCATATGCCTATCGATCTCAAGCTGCAATCCTGCCCCTTCAGTCTGTACTTTGCCTTTGCCAGGGGGCTCATAGACCCTCTTTTGTGAGAAGACTGAGCCAAAGTAGGAACTGAGCACTTCTACCTTTTCCTTGTCATCTGTTATCATTTTGGCATCCTTATTTAATAGTTGAACTACCATTTCTTTCCTCTGTCTCTTACTATGCACATAGCTGAAGAAAGCCTTTTTGTTGCTTTTAGCATCCCTTGCTAACCTCTGCTCGTTCTCAGCTTTAGCCTTCCTGACCCCATCCCGGAATTCTGTGCTACCTGCCTGTAGTCTTCCTTTGTAGCTTGGCCTTCCTTCCACTCCCTACAGTCAGGGCCAGAAATATTGGAACAAGGATAAGTGTTTTGGCAGTTGGCCTCTGTACACCACCACATTGAAGTTGAAAGGAAACACACCCAGATGCGAGCGAAGTCAGGACTTTCAGCTGTAATTCAAGGGGTTTGACAAAAGTGGGGCACTAACCATTCAGGAAGTACAGCCAGTGGCATACACACACACCCATCGTTGGTGGCTCATAAGTAATGGAACGAATGGCTGACAAGCAGCTGCATGGCCAGGTGTGGCCTGTTTCCTGGGTACCCCATGACCAATCAGGCAGATAAAAGGCCTGGAGGTGGTTCTGAGTGTTACATTTGCATTCGGTAGCTGTTCACTGGAACTCCCAACATGAGGTCCAAAGAGCTGTCCATGCGAGTGAAGAAGGCCATCCTCGGGGCTGAGGAAACAAAATAAACCCATCAGAGAGATAGCAAAAATAGTGGGAGTGGCCAATACAACAGTTTGGAACGTCCTGAAAAAGAAGGAATTAACTGGCAAGCTCAGCAACAGCAAAAGGCCTGGAAGACCATGGAAGACAACTAAAGTGGATGACCACAGAATTCTGCTCATGGTGAAGAGGAACCCTTTCACAACATTTAGCCAGGTCAAGAACACTCTTGCGGAGATAGGCATGTAGATGATAGTCAACATCTACAGTCAAGAGACAGCTTTATGAATGTAAATACAGAGGCTTCACAACAAGGTGCAAACCACTGGTAATGCTCAAGAACAGAAAGGCCAGTTTATCCTTTGCCAGCAAACACCTAAAAAAGCCTGCCCAGTTCTGGAATAAGATTCTTTGGACTGATGAAACTAAGATTAACTTGTACCAGAATGATGGGAAGAGAAAATATGGAGAAGGAAAGGAACAGCTCATGATCCAAAGCATACCACATCATCTGTCAAACATGGTGGAGGCAGTGTTATGGCATGGGCATGTATGGCTGCCAATGGAACTGGGTCACTGGTGTTTATTAATGACCTGACTGCTGATAAAAGCAGCAGGACGCATTCTGAAGTGTACAGGGCTATACTTTCTGCTCAGATTCAGCCGAATGCTGCCAAACTGATAGGACGCCGCTTCATATTGCAGATAGATAATGACCCAAAACATACAGCAAAAGCTACCCGAGAGTTTGTCAAGGCAAAGAAGTGGGATGTTCTTCAATGGCCAGGTCAGTCACCTGATCTCAACCCAATAGAGCATGCTTTTCACTTCCAGAAGACAAGACTGAAGGCAGAAAGACCCACAAACAAGCAGCAGCTGAAGGCAGCTGCAGTAAAGGCCTGGCAAAGCATCTCGAGGGAGGAAACTCAGCATTTGCTCATGTCCATGGGTTCCAGACTTCAGGCAGTCATTGACTGCAAAAGATTTTCATCCAGGTATTAAAGGCGATCCTTAAGTTTGAAATGATGTTGGTTTGTTCCATTACTTATGAGCCACCAATGATGGGTGTGTGTGTATGCCACTGGCTGTACTTCCTGAATGGTTAGTGCCCCACTTTTGTCTAGGGATGTATGAAATTGGCCTTACCTGGCTCTGCTGGGTTCCGTTGGGGGGGGGAGGCGCTCCGTCCCTTCCCCCGGAATCCTCGCCAGCCGGCTGTGCTCCGCAGGGATTCTGCGGAGCCACTGGCCGGCTCCGCCAGCAGCCGGACATCCAGCCGCTGGCTAGCAGGGACGCAAATGGCGGCGGCCATAGCCGCCGCCGTTTGCATCCCTGTAGTCAGCCATGATAGGCTACATAAATCTTTATGTAGCCTATCACGTCTGACTTAAAAAAGAAAAACACGTACGTACGCAAATGGCAGCGGCTATGGCCGCCGCCATTTGCGTTCCTTATTTTGGCCCGTCTTAGTCTACGTAAATATTTACGTAGACTAAGACAGCGAAAATAAGGGGAACACAAATTGCGTAGCGGACGCTATTTGCGTTCCCCTTATTTTCGCCATCTTAGTCTACGTAAAGATTTACGTAGACTAAGACGGGCGAAAATAAAAAACGCAAATAGCGGCAGCCATAGCCGCCGCCATTTGCGTATGCGCGTGTTGTTTTTAAATCAGATGTGATAGTCTATGTAAAGATTTGCATAGCCTATCACTTTTTTTTTACACGGGAAATGGCAGCAGCGGCAGCTGGTCAGAAGACCGGCCGCTGCAGCTGCCGCCGCCGAACCACCACCGCAGCCGCCACCAGAGCCGCCGCTGCCACCCGGAAGATCTGCCCCAGGTAAGTCTCGTCCCAAGGGGATCCGTGGGGTGGGGCGGGGGGGCAGGCCGTTCCTCCACAGATTTCGGGGGGCTGAATGCGCTGGCATTCGGCCTCCCCAAGATCCGTGGCGGAATTCTCTGACATCCCTACTTTTGTCAAACCCCTTGAATTACAGCTGAAAGTCCTGACTTCGCTCCCATCTGGGTGTGTTTCCTTTCAATTTCAATGTAGTAGTGTACAGAGGCCAACTGCCAAAACAGTTATCCTTGTTCCAATATTTCTGGCCCTGACTGTATATGTGTGCTTTTTTGTTTTCAGGTCATCTCTAAGCTTTTTGTGAAGCCACATTGGCTTCTTCTGTTGTCTTCCGCCCTTTTTTTCTTGTTGGAATTGTTTGTAATTGTGTCTTTAGAATTTCCTTTTTTAAAAACTTCCACCCATCTTGGACACCTTTTCTCATTAGTGTCGCTTGCCATGGGACCTTACTGATCATTGTTCTGAGTTTATTAAAATTGGCTTTCCTAAAATCCAGGGTACGCATTTGGCTACACTCGGCTTTGGCATCCTTTAGAAGGAAGAACTCAAGAATAGTTGTCTGCTAGTAGTCTGCTATTTTGGGCTGCATTAATAGAAGTATAGCTTCCAAATCCCGGGAAGTACTAGTTCCCCTCTACTCACCACTGGTTAGGCCTCAGCTTGAGTACTCTGTCCAGTTCTGGGCACCACACTTTAAGAAGGATGCAGACAAGCTGGAGAGGGTTCAGAGGAGCGCAACGAAGATGATCAGGGGACTGGAAACAAAGCCCTATAAAGAGAGACTGAAAGAACTGGGCCTGTTTAGCCTTGAGAAGAGAAGACTGAGGGGAGATATGACAGCACTCTTCAAGTACTTGACAGGTTGTCACAGAGAGGAAGGCCAGGATCTCTTCTCGATCATCCCAGAGTACAGGACACGGAAGAATGGGCTCAAGTGACAGGAAGCCAGAGTCCGGCTGAACATCAGGAAAAACTTCCTGGCTGTTCAAGCAATACAACAATGGAACCAATTACCTAGGGAGGTAGTGGGCTCTCCCACACTGGAGGCATTCAAGATGAAGCTGGACAGCCATCTGTCAGGGATGCTCTGACTTGGATTCCTGCATTGAGCAGGGGGTTGGACTCGATGGTCTTATAGGCCCCTTCCAACCCTATGATTCTATAACATGGTCACTTTCCCCCAGAGTTCCCGTAACTGCGACTTTATCCACTAAGTCATCTCTGTTGGTTAGGATCAAGTCAAGGATAGCCGATCTTCTAGTTCCTTCCTCTACTTTCTGTAGGAGGTAATTATCAGCAACACAAATCAGGAATCTCTTGGAGGGGCCATGTTTTGCAGAATTTGTCTCCCAACAAATATTGGGGAAATTGAAGTCCCTCATTATTACTACACCATGCTTCCTTGAAACATTGGCAATTTGCTTTTCAGAAGTTTCATCCTTGTCTTCTCCTTGATTGGGTGGGCGGTAGTAGACTCCAACCAGCATGCTCCTTTTATTCTTTGCTCCACTTATTTTAACCCAGATGCTCTCAATGGGGCTACCAAGCTCATCCTCCTGTAACAAATAATACCACCAAGCGGAGTTATGAAGAAATTACGTCAGACTTTGAAGCTTTGGGAAGGAAACTTAAGAACTCTGGGGCCCAGATAGTTTTCTCATCCATCCTTCTAGTAGTTAGAAGAGAGATAGAAAGGGAAAGAAAAATACTCTTTGTGAATGACTGGCTATGAAGGTGGTGCCGATGAGAGAGATTTGGATTCTGGGACGACTGGCGGCAAGGGACGGGTTGCACCTCACAAAGGCTGGGAAGAATGTGTTGGGCCACAGCATGAAAAATTTTATCAGGAGGGCTTTAAACTGAATCCTACGGGGAAGGGAGATGTAAAGTTGGGGGTAACAATGGACCATGGCTCATTCACCGCAACCGAGAGAAGCGCCCAATAATAGTCTTCACAAACATGTAGGGAGAAAGCCAGACCATGAAGCACATGGTCTTTGATGTCTATATATTAATGCCCAGAGTATGGGAAACAAACAGAATGAACTGTAACTCTTAATACAGGAGGGAAATTATGACTTGATAGGTATAACTGCGACTTGGTGGGATGACTCTCATGACTGGAATACAGCAATTGAAGGATATAACTTGTTCAAAAAGAAAAGAAGGAACAGAAAGGGAGGTGGGGTTGCACTGTATGTGAAAAATACATATCTCTGCACAGAAATACAGGAGGATGAGCTTGGTAGCCCCATCGAGAGCATCTGGGTTAAAATAAATGGAGCAAAGAATAAAAGGAACCTGGTGGTCGGAGGCTACTACTGCCCACCCACTCAGTCAAGGAGAAGATGAGTATGAAACATTTGAAAATCAAAGACAGCATACCTGGCAGGTTCCATGGGTCTTCACAACATTGGGTTTTGATCCCACGCAGCAAGGAGTCTCCCACTACTACTGCTCTTCGCTTCTTTTTGTTGTTGGCCTTGGTTTCATAACTTTCATCACCTCTGCTTGACTGACCTTCAGCCTCTTGCTCGCTCTCATGCAGGCTCCCCTGTAATTCTTCCTCTGCAGGTTGCCCTCAGTTCTCATCCTCAAGTACTGTCAGGGTGGACACTGAGCCCATAGAATCCCAGAGTAGTTCTGATTCTGAGGAAGAGGAGTTGCTCCTGGGAGAGGAGCACACTCCTCTTTCCCAGGGCCAACAGCTGACAGAGATTCCTCCCACCAGCATTCCTAGCTTAGATAGCAGTCGTGGGAGTGACAGAGTGCGGGAAGCAGACTTGATGGACGCGCGACGCCAATGCAGAGAGCGGCGCCAAATGGAGGGCGCAGAAAGGAGGCGTAGTGCCCGGTTGGCGCGCAAACAACGGCTGCGCCCAGAGGATCCAAGGGAAAAGGGGAGGGACTCTCCCTAGTCCTTAAGTTCAGGGGTCTGCCAGTAATTCCCTTTCAAACGGGGACCAACTGTTCCAACGTAGGGCATAGGTACTCTGCTGCTCATATCTAGTTGCTAACAGTAGAGTTGTTAAGTTGTAAAAGAGGAATAAAGCTTTGAAAAGAATCCATTTGTCTGTGTCTGGACTTGGCTACTGGATTAGACTGAGAGAGGCCTCCAAGGAGCCCTTGACAAGTACCTGGAAACAGTTCCCTAGTTCCACTGCCTTGACTGGTGCCAAATGTCTTCTAGCTCTTCTGCTCCTAACTGTCACCCTTTCCCAAGGAGTATCCTCTACTTCATTTTTCCTCA
Organism: Heloderma suspectum; assembly: GCF_057233095.1. Taxonomy (NCBI): domain Eukaryota; kingdom Metazoa; phylum Chordata; class Lepidosauria; order Squamata; family Helodermatidae; genus Heloderma; species Heloderma suspectum. The sequence goes on from NC_139458.1 coordinate 436,641,139, forward strand.
CCTCAGCATTTTCCTCTTCTGCCTCAGCTTGCTGTTGCTCTTAGGGATATACGAAAGTGACTTACCTTTTAACGAAATTGATTCGAGGTGGGGGGGAGGCGCTCCGTCCCTCCCCCCCCCCCGAATCCTGGCCAGCCGGGTCTGCAAATGGCAGCGGCTGTAGCCGCTGCCGTTTGCATCCCTGCAGTCAGCCGTGATAGGCTACGTAAATCTTTACGTAGCCTATCATGGCTGATTTAAAAGAAAAAAAAACACGCATACGCAAATGGCGGCGCCCATGGGCGCCACCATTTGCGTTCCTTATTTTGACACGTCTTAGTCTACGTAAACATTTAGACGCTACGCTATTTGCGTTCCCCTTATTTTCGCCATCTTAGTCTACGTAAATGTTTACGTAGACTAAGACATGTCAAAATAAGGGACGCAATTGGCGGCGCCCATGGGCGCCGCCATTTGCGTACACGAAGGTTTTTTTTCCTTTTAAATCAGCCATGATAGGCTACGTAAACATTTACGTAGCCTATCACGGTATTTTTTAAAAATCTAGCCGTGATAGGCTACGTAAATCTTTACGTAGCCTATCACGTTTTGTTTTTGTTTTTTTTACTGGAAATGGCGGCGGTGGCAGCCGGTCGGAAGACCAGCCGCCGCCGCCGCCGAACGGCCGCCGCAGCCGCCACAGCCGCCGCCAGGAAGATTCACCCAAGGTAAGTCCCGTCCTGGGGGGGGCGGGGGGGCAGACCGTTTCGCCACTGATTTCGGGGGGCCAAATGCGCTGGCATTCAGCCTCCCCGAGATTCGTGGCGAAATTCTCTGACATCCCTAGTTGCTCTTCTAGCTTCTGTTCTTCACTTTGCTGCTGTAGTTCCACCGTTCTGTCCAAGAACTCTTCATGTTGTCTTATTCCCTGGGGGGTCGCCACTCGCCACTCCAGTCCTATTACTTTTTCTTCCAACAGCGTGATCAACTTGCACTTGTTGCAAGTGTAGGCCATGTTTCTCAGGCAAGAAAACAAACATGGCACAGATGTTGCAGGTCACCACCACTAGAGAGTCTTTTCCTTCCATAGTCTCTATTCCCTTTATGTTTCTAGCTTTCTGATAGTACTAGAATAGCCTGTGCCTTGTCCTCTATTCACTCGAGGTTAAAAACACCGGCCCACACTTTGCCTTTGTCTCCTCTTCCACTGCAACTTCCCTGGCCAGCTCCTGTTTGCTCGCTCTGATGGTTCGCTCTCTGGGAGTTTGCTTGCTTGTATAGCTGCTAGACCAGCTGCAGCAGCTTCCTCTGCTCTGCTCAGCTCTTTGCCTTTGTCTCCTCTTCCACTGCAAGCAGGTTCTATTTTAGAACACTGATCCATTTTGACTGGTTTTAGGGCCTTAATTTAGGGAATTAAATAAGGAGGTGGTTAGAGGTGGGTGGAGTGCTGTTGGTTATGTTTCAGATGCTTAATTGAACCATAATGTGAATTTTAACAGGGACTTTCTTTATAGTATTGTTATCCATCCCAAGTCTTTGGCATGGGATAACAATAACTTAAAAAGCCAATTAAACCCACTGCAAAACTCCTGTAAAATGATTAAATTAAACAAAAATACTTGCTGCAAGCTGTTTGTTTGTTACATTTCTTTTGACTTAGCACTGCCCAATAATAAAATCATGGGTAGCCAGAGTTAAGCCCTATTGATTTCAATGGGGAAATCAAACACATGCTTATATCATTCATGTCGAAATTGATGAGATTTAAAAGTGCGTAACTTTGGCTGGGTTGTGCTCATAATATATGAGAGTATTAATTCTTGCAGTTTACTGTGCATTAATTCTGGGAACTGCTACAGGAGTCAGATGTGCCTTTCAGCTGTTGCTGTTGCAGGGTTCATATTTTGCCCAGCAGCAGTTACAAGTTAAATTTCCCATTGGAAGATCTGTTAGTACTGTTTACTGCTATGTGTCTGGAACCTCTGAAAGAGGATGGTTCTGGAGCACACTATGACATATTTCAGTCTTCCTGGACAAAAAGGAATGGTGTGGGTTACTTTTTCAACATTCATTTATTACAAAGGCTGAAAATTGTATTAATCATAAAATAAAGGCAAACTGTCCAATATGTAGAAAATTTGGTATGGAGAATCTACCTCAAGAGGAGAATAGCCTGAACAAATTTCAGAAAATTCTCATGAAGAATGGCTGACTTACAACAGTTTTTGAAGGATAGGTGTCCTGTGTTGTTATTACAACACTTTTCTTTTTACCCAACAAAAACATATCTGAAATTTCGGCAGTTCAGATATTGTCAGATATGAAAGGATACTGTGTGAGCATGACCTTCGCTGGTTTTATAAAAAACCCTTATATATTCCTAAAGTTACAAGTGTTCAAATTTCCCATTTTGAATTGGTCATTTAACTAAAGGCAAACATTGCAACTCATTTCTATGAGGCCGACAGAAGCTTCCTTGGAGGAACCTGCTTCCCCAAAGAAAAATGTCCTTCGCTGGAGTGAACAGGCATCAGCACTGTGGATTGTAGACAGGGCAGGGTAAGCTACTGCACCTGCCCCTGTTTGTGGATGCCGTGTAGCTGTGCTTGGCGTGCCGATGCATGTCTTTGTGTGCTCCTGCATGCATTCCTGTGTGGCATGTTGCTGCTTGCGTTTGCATGTGATGTTTGCATATGCATCAGGGTGGCAGGTGGGACTCCCATGACTTCACTTGATTTGCAGCCCCTGACTTGGCTCACTTCCTCTGGTATTCTGCTTTATGTCTCTTTTGCTCTCTCCGCTATGTTAACTTGATTGGCAATCTGTGACCGTAGCAATAGACTGCATTCTAGGTCAGTGTGCTTCATAGCAAGACCTAAGGGCACAAAGTTATGCCTGGTGTGCAGAAAGTGGAGAGGGAGGCATTTTTCTCCCTCTCTCATAAAACTATAACCTAAGGGCGTCATCCCATGAACCTCATTGGTGGGAGATTCAGGGCAGATAAAAGGGAGGACTTCTGCACACAGCGCAGAGTTCAACTGTGGAATTTGCTTCCGCAAGAGGTAGTGACGGCCTCCAATCTGGATGGCTTTAAAAGGGGCTGGACGAATTCCTGGAGGAGGATAATGGCTACTAGACCTAATAGGTGTGTGTTATCTCCAGTATCACAGGCATGCCTATGTACATTGCTGGTGAACATGGGCCGAGGGTGCTGTTTCACTCCAGTTCTGCTTGTGAGCTTCCCATGGGCAGGTGGTCAGCCACTGTGTGAACAGAATGCTGGATGAGATGGATGCTTGGTCTGATCCAGCAGGGCCCTTCTTATGTTCTTATGAGGGCCACTGGCAGCTCTGTTACCTCAAGTGCCTGGGACTCCACCCTCCACTGCTGTCTCTCACTCTCACTCTCTCTTTGCAGGAGCTGCTCACTCTTGCCAGGGTTTTTCTAGCTTTGCCTGGTTGTTTGCTTTCGCGGTGGGTGGGCTGCTGTGATCTGGGCTACTGGAGGAGGCCTCAGGAGTGGGGAGTCAGGCAACCTGCCACCCCTTAGCCCTAAGGTGGGTGGGGATGGGAGTGAGGAGGACGCAGGAGCAATCAGTCCATTACCTGTGGTGGAGGAGGAGCCCAAGAGGCAAAGGGCAGCCTCATTGGCTAGCTGCAGTGGTGCACCGCACAGGCAATGCAGGGAGAATTGAATGTGGGGTGAGAGAGGGTCACGTGGACCTGTGCTTGGAGAGCTTTCAGCACTCAGTCAGTAGAGCAGAGCGCTGTCTCAACAAGAAGAAGATCCATCCCGTTCCAAGGACCAAGTGAGCCTGTCAGAATGTGCCTGCTTGGTGACTGACCATGGAGGCCTCGCTTGGAAGAGGGGGAGGGGGAGGGGAGGGGAGGGGAGGGGAGCCCCAAAAGGCCTTCAGCCAAGTCCAGTGCACAGTGTCACAGCTTGACTGGGGGGCGGGGGAGAAGAGAACCCGCCTCCACCTCAAGGCCCAGGAAAGTTCCCAAGTGGCCTCAGTGGCAGTACCTGAAGCCAAAGCTGGTCTTGCCTGAAAAATAATGATCTCTGTTCTCAGGTGTCACAAGCCAGTCTTTCTCAGCCTCAGCTATCCCCAGCCCCCAGAGCTAAACACCAATGGACTACAATCTTCATATGCCTCAGACACTTTTTGAACAATTAATCAAACTATGAAGATAATGATAAGCCCAGGAATTGTACAGGCACCATAATAAAAATGGCCTATCTTACAAGATTCACGTAACAATGACCGGGATAATGTGCTTGGAGTGCTTTCAATGCCTTAAAGCACAGAATAAGGTCAAAATGTTATAGACCCCTCCCTGGGAAGTTAAATGTGGGAGGCTCTCCCCAAGACAGCTCATGCCATTCACTTAATTTCCTATTAATAAAACAAGGAACATCTAGGATTTAAAAACAGCTACATTTGTTTAAGAGAAGAGATAAGCACGTAAAGATGTACAAAAACCATTGGAAATTGTCAATTACGGTGTCTGCTTTTTCTTTGCCAAGGAAGTAGCGCTCTTTTTAAAATTTCTACATTCTCATCCATTGTGTTTGCTTACAACTTAACTTCCGCATTTCCCCTGTTTTTTTCAACCCCATCCAGTTTGGGGAAACTCTGAAGATCAGAAAACTATCGTTTTAATCAGAAGGCAACACACAAGTCAGCAAGAGGAGGAATTATAAATGAGTCTTGTATTTATAATTATCTAGACCCATTTCAATCTGGCTGCAGGCCTGGACATGGCACTGAAACAGCCTTGGTTTCCCTGACTGATGGCTCTTTGGCAGAGTGCTACCTCGGCAATTCTCCTTGACGTCTTGGTGGCTTTCGATCTACGGAATTGTCCTGGAACAGTGGGTTGGGAGTAGTAGGAGGCACTTTATTACAGGGGTTCCACTCCTACCTACAGGGAGGGAGTAGCACTGGGAGACTTCTGCTTGGCTCCATGGTGGTTATGCTGTGGGGCCCCTAAGGTTCCCACTTGTCTCCCATTCTATCAAAAATCTGTATGAAACCACGGGGGAGCATTGTTTGGGGATCTGGAGCGCGGTGTCACCAATATGTGGATGACACCCAGCTCTGTCTCTCCATTCCATCTGAACCAGGAGAGGCAGGGCCAGGGCCTGGAGGCAGTGATGGGCTGGATGAGGGCCAATAAACTCAAGTTAAATTCTGACAAGATGGAGGTTCTCTGGGTAGGTGGTTCCCAGGTCCAGGGATTAGGCAGACAGCCTGTATTGGGTGGGGTAGCACTCTCTCTGATGGAGCAAGTACATAGCCTGGGAGTACTCCTTGATTCAAAGATGTCGCTGGAGGCCCAGGTGGCCTCAGAGGCCCATATAGCCAGCTATGGCTGTTCCTGGACCGGGATAACCTGGCAACAGTAGTACATACTCTCATAACTTCCCAACTGGACTACTGCAAAGCTCTCTACGTGAGACTTCCCTTGAAGATGGTCTAGAAGCTGCAGCTGGTGCAGAATGCCAGTGCCTGCATCCTGACAGGGGAGCGAGATCTGCGGCTGTTACACCACTTTTAAATATCTGCGCTGGCTGCCAGTGAGCTACCAACCTGGGATTTAAGATCAGCTGCAGCACAGGAGGCTTTGCTGGTGGTGTCTTGGGGGAATGTGGCTTACGGGGCTACCACATGTAGCAACGCCTTCCTGGTGGTAGCAACCCAGCTGTGGAGCTCCCTTCCAGTAGAGATTTGGCTATTCCCAACATTGTTGTCATCAGGCACTAGCTAATCATGTATTTATTTGTACATGCTTGGGGGATATAGGCAAGCATTTTATCTGTATTAGTGATGATTTTCTTGCATTTTACTATGTGAATGATTTCAGAGTTATGATTTTAATGGTATTTATATATTGTACTGTTAGATATGGGTTGTTAGCTGCCCTGTTGTCCTTGAGAGGAAGGGCGGGATATAAATCAAATAAATAAGTATGCATAGGATTGGCATTTTCCATAGGTTGGCTCTGTTTAAAGTTCATTAATTAAATCCTTATAATTTACAGGCCAAGGAACTCCTATGTTCCAACAGTCCTGAAGAGTAAGTAACTTTGCTTGTATTTCTGTAAACACAGAATAGTGTTTTGGAGCTTCACATTCTAGCAGGCAATACTGAAGGAGATGAGAGGAAGAGCAGGGCCATTCTACCAGCCCCGCTAGAAGAATTAATTTCCGCTCTTCCCTCCCCATTCCTTTTTTCTTGTGTGTGATGTCTTTTTAGAGGGTAAGCCTGTGGACAGGGACTGTCTTTTTTTAATTGATTAGATGTAACCTGTGGTGGGAGCCTTTTTGACTAAAGACTGGCATAAAAATACTTCAGATAAAAAGATAGACAGACAGACAGATAAGCTATGCAAGAAGTTGTGAGAATTAAGAGTTTAAAATTTAAAAGCATATCTCATATTAAGATTTGATATAACATTGACACCCAACTTCATTGTTGCCCATAACCTGGAGAAGACAGTGACTGGAGCTGTAACTAATATCTGAGACTGCGGGGTGTGTTTATTGCTTACATAACAGAGACATGAAAGGGGGCACCGTTCCTTGCAGTTTCCATGCTTTTTAGTGCCTGAGTGAATTTTTTAGCACCTTAATTCTTCTCTATAGCTGAACATTTTTTGATCCTAGAATTCTTTATTTTCATTTGGCAGAGACTCTCCAAGCCACAGGGGTCCCCAAACATTCTGGGTCAGTGGGTACGTATGGAATATTAAGAATGTGTCATGGGCACTCTCACAAAATGGCTGCCATTGGGGCTTACCTATTCATAAAATGGCTCCTATAGCAGGCATAGCCCATCACAAAAGACTCATTTCCCAGAAGGCAAACTGGGAAAGCCATCCAAGTTGGAGGCCATCACCACAGGATGTGGTGATAGCCATCAACTTGGATGGCTTTAAAAGGGGGTTGGACAAGTTACTGGAAGATAAGGCTATCAATGGCTACTAGGCTTGAGGGCTGTGTGCTATCTCCATTACCAAAGGCGGTATGCCTATGTACACCAGTTACTGGGGGACATGGGTGGGAGGGTGCTGTTGCACTTGTGGTTTCCTGGTCAACAGCTGATTGGCCACTGTGTGAACATAATGCTGGACTAGATGGACCCTTGGTCTGATCCAGCAGGGCTCTGCTTATGTTCTTATGGTGATATGAAAGGAGAAGGAATTTGCCCAAGAACCTTTTTACAAGGCAGAGGTGGGGGTCTGAGCTTCAAAGCATAAAACCACTCTTTTGAACCCAAATAAAAATGGTGTTGGAGGGCAACACTTTGCTTTGCAGCATGCCAGCATCCCAGGTAAAAAATATCTTAAGAAATAAAATAAAAATCAGGAGGCGCAGGGAAGCCTGGCAGGCACCAAGAGAGGTGACTGCAGGCACATTGGTGCCCATTTTGGAGACAGCAGCTCCAAGGTGTCAGGTAGAATTTTTTTTCTAGCCCGGTTATCAGAAATTGTTTTAACTGGAGATGCCAATGATTGATGTTTGGACGTTCTCATGCAAACCACAGAGCTGTGTAATACACCGCCACTCCTGTTGCTGCAGACGCTGCTCCCTGATACGCCTCAGGAGCCGGATGTGGCCCTGGCCTCCATATTCTAAGCCCTGCCTCTGCTGCAGGTGGTTAAAAAAAATGTCTGGTCTAAGCAGCTGTCCATAGTATGGGCAGCGCCCTGCACACTGATTTAGCCTGCTAACCGATGACAGATTGTAAAAACATGCAGAGCTGAAGAGTCATTTTTTAAAATTAATGCACTGATTTAATATCTTATATGTCGTTTTTATTTTTATAGTCTGCAAATATTCTCCAGCCAAGATTAATGTATAATTCCATTAAGGTTAATTAGTTGTTTTACATTCCGACAGCTACTTATCCTGTGATAATTCATGCAAGCTTTTGGCAGTGCAGAGGATTTTAAAGACTTGCACGGTTTACAGGAAAGTAGCTGTCTACATTTAAACAAATCCTTCGCTAAGAAGATGGTCGTTGCTGCGTTTCTTGAAATGTGCCTTAGCTGTTGGCAGGCGGAGATAGGGGGAGGAAAGAATTAGATGCGACGCCCTCTTGCGTTTGCAGGCAGCACTTTGGAAGTATCTCCTAACAAGTTACGTAACCTCATCATAATGTGGGATCAGCGGTGAAATAATATTTAAAGACACAGCATCCTTTTTTTTTTTTTGCTCTGGCCCAATTCAAGGGAAATCAGAGGTCAAGCATGCATGGCTATGAACTCTGCAACTGCTTTCATAGGAAAAGGGGGCTTTATTTGGGAGGGGGAAATAGTGTGTGTGCATAAAGATTCTAATTCTTCACTTAGGCTATAAGTAAATGGGAGGCAGACAGTCTAGAGTTCATATGATATCATCTCCAGCTTGGCTAAGAACAAACCAAGGCAGCAAAATCAGTAGAGCAGGAATCAGATGCCAAACATTTGGAAAGGGCGGGGGGAGAGCCGCCTTGCAAATAAGTTAAAAAACAAAACAAAAAGTCATTTATTTTAGAATGAGGCAGGGAAATCTGTGGTCCTTCAGATGATGTTGGACTACAGTTCCCATCATCTGTGACCAGTGGCCACCCTGCCTGGGGCTGATGGGGACTGGAGTCCCACTGGTTCCCCAGCCCTGTTTTAGAACTTTTCTGCCCATTTGCATTCAGCATTCAAGGTGACATAACAACATTCAACTTCCATGGTATCCAAAATGCCCAAAATGTATGCTAGGCTTGGAGACAACTAGGACCATCACCCAGTTAAAGAAATATTAGTTGATTAATCCTGTGAGTTCTAATCAATCAGTCCATTAATTCATAGACTAAATCTGTATGGGGAAAAACGCAACCATTGTAAAGGGGAGGAAAGCACGCCTACTTTGCTTTCAGTGATGGATGCATATATCTCAGCCTGTGGGCACACCTTAGAAGAAATAGTCACGCTTCTCTCCTGCACAAAAGGAAAAGGCTCTTTGAAAATCATGATTGCATTATGCAGTATTTATAAGTACTTGTATTAAAACACACACACACACACACACACACACATCTTAAAAAATGTTTGGCCCAGGTAATTGGTCACATTAACCAATTAGTCAAAAAATGTTTTTAATCCATTAATCAAATCAATTAATTGACAGTGCAATCCTATGCATATCTACTCAGAAGTAAATCTCACTGAGTTCGATGGGACTGAGTTCCGGGTAAGTGTGTATAGGTTTTGCAGTTAAGTGTTGCAGCAGCCTTGCTTTTAATTAAGGTTGCCTAGGGTCAGTCCACCAGCAGATCAGGGGCATGGAGGGGATTGTGCTAGTCCAGGAAAGTTATAACATCTGGGATTGTTTAGCTTAGAAAAAAAGATGAAAGAGGGGAGACATGGCAGAGGTGTCCAAAATTATGCATCGTTTGGAGAATGTGGATAGGGAGACCTTTCTCTCCCTCTCTCATAAATAATACTAGAAGCCGGGGTCATCCCATGAAGCTGATTGGTGGGAGATTCAGGAAAGTTAAAAGGAAGTGCCTCTTCACACAGCGCAGTTGAACTCCTTCACACAGCGGAGAATTAAACTATGGAATTTGCTACCACAAGATGTAATGATGACCACTAGTTTGGGTGGCCTTAAAAGGGAGTTAGACAAATTCCTGGAGGAGGAGAAGGCTATCAATGGCTGCTAGTCCTGATGGTTATATGTTGCTTCCAGTACCAGAGGCAGTATGCCTTTGTATACCAGTTGCTGGGGAACATGGGCAGGAGGGTGCTGTTGCACTTGTGTCCTGCTTGTGGATTCCCAGGCGACAGCTGGTTGGCCACTGTGTGAACAGCATGCTGGACTAGATGGACCTGTCCCGTTCCTTCGTCCTCCTCCTTTGCAATCAACACACTCCAAGATACTTTATTAGTTAATGACCAGGTTCTCTACAAATGCAAATTCCAGGTAGACTATCATGCATAGCTAATCTGGTGGAGCGTCTGAGCTCCGCCTTTAACTTTTCCCGCTTCGCTCTACGATGGACCCTAGCATCCCTCAAGTCACACCCCTCACTCTCCTCCTCCCCCGAGACCTGGGTTCTCATGGAGGAAGAAAGGGGGGGCCCTCAGGCCAAGCCATCTGTGTGCCAAGGTCTTGAGAAGAAGGCCTTGTCATATCTGAGCTCACTAGGGAGAGAGACTCCCCCTGTTCTGGCTATTCCCTTTCTGAATCTGAGCTGCTAGATATCTCCACACGCTTAGATTCATTCCTGACAGGACCCTTGGTCTGACCCAGCATGGCTCTTCTTATGTTCTTACATTCGTAGTCAGTACAATGCAGCACATTTTGAGAAATACCAGTGTAACTCTGTAGTACCTTAAGAGATAACTAATCTGCCTTCAATGATCTTGAGTAGATAATTCCCCAAAGCACAAGAACAGCTGTTGCTTACCTCCCCACTGCCTGGGCACTGTTTAGATACACTCATCAGGAGTGTTGAACCTCTTTTAGGGGCATTGAACATCTTTCAGCCCAAGAGCTGAATTTGATTTTGGAGGAGCTCTTGGCGGCTGCATTCCAGTGGTGGGCAGAGCCAAAGGCAAAAGGGGTGGGACAAAATGCCAGCATATTTTAGCTTAAGCCTCTTCCTGCCGGTAACGAAGCCGTAGGAGAAACGTTTCAACCTTTTAGAATTGGGGGAGAGAAATATACAAAAGCCAGGAAGCCACACAACAATGAGCGGCTGGGGGAAAGGAACCCCAGACAGCCAGACTGGGACCCCAGGTGGGCCTGATTTGGCCTCTAGCCCCGAGGTTTGCACCCCCGGAGTAAAAGAAAGAACGCTCTCTTGGGCCAACTAGTTTGCTTTGCCACTGAGTTTTATTCCTCACATGCTGCAGGGAAGGCACAGGCCCATTCCAGTGCATGATGGATGTGCATCAGTGTGTATCTTCATCATGAGCTGTTTGATGGGACCTGTGTGGGGGAGATGCTGCTGCCCTCTGTCCATCAGATAATGTCCACATCCTGCTGGTTTGTGTGTAGTGGTATCTCCCACAGCTGCACACAGCGTAGAAAGATGCCCAGTTACCTTGGAATTAATTGAGCTGGATCGCAGGGTCCAAACCTATGACAAAAGACAAGGATCCACAACCTCAAGCCCACGGATCAAATGCAGCCTACCTGGGGGTCCCAATCCGGCTCTCCAGGGTTCCCCAGATGGCCACACCCCTTCCCCTGGTCCACAAACACTTGGTGGCTTCCAGGATGTTGCATGTCTCCCCCCACTCCACCACCACCCCCGCATTCTAAAAGACTGACCTTGGCCTCTCCTAAGGTTTCGTTATGGGCAGTAAGACCTTTAAAATAAAACATCCTGCTCTTTTGGCCCTGCCCCTTTTGCTTCACCCCTGCCCACCACTGGAACGCCCCCCCAGCTTCTCCAAAACTGAATCTGGCCCTTGGGTCTACGAGCGGCACAGAGGGATGCTTTGCTGCACTGACAAAGGTCTGCTGCCTGGAAGGGGAAATTGTATAAGGTGCAGGAAAAGGCAAGGGCCAATCAACACAAGGAGGGGCAGAACAAACCATAGGAACCACCAAGCTACTCCAAGAGTTCTTCCAGGTGGCTGGCTCTGAGGGCCACCAATCACTGGGCAGTCAAAGAAGGCCCAGGGTTTCCCTGGGAACTGCCTACAGTGGCTCCCAGAGGGAGACTTCAACCCAGCTCCAGAACGTCTGAAGTTCAAGTCCATCTATGGCTGATGACCTCAGCGGTCTCGGGATTGGAAGTGTGGATGTGGCCTGACAACAGAGCCGCCTCTCCGTGGGAATGCCACTGCGGTTTCAGAAGCCAGGCAGGCTCCTTCTGTGGCTATGTTTCCAGTCTGCTTTGCAGGCTGTGCACCAAAGCTGTTGCCACTGTACTTTCTGAAGCTCCAGGTTGGCCCCATTCCACCATGAGGTCCTAACATTTGCATTTAACTGCAAGAAGACGCAATTACAAGCAAATGGGCCAAGTGGAAACAAGTGTGGCCCTCCTAGTCGCTGCTTCCCCTCCCCCACTTTTCCACTTTTCACTCCCACAAGGGGAGGGAAATTTGAGTAACAGGTGAAGCACACAGATGTCGCTTTGGAGCTCGGCTTTTAATCTGGCAACAGACTGAATAAAAAATGGTGGAACTTGTACAGAATGGCAATGCAGAGTTTGTTTCCTTAGTTAATTTTGTCTCCATTAATTAAAGGCATGGGGCTGTAGGTCAAGTTTAAAATCCAAAGGAAACATCTCTCTCTCTCTCTCTAAGAGAGAGGCATGTCAGAACATAACACGCTTAGTGAGCATCTGTCTTGAATGGTTCAAAGTCAAAAGAAACCTGAACTTGCAAGAAGTTGACTACACAACCATTGAGGGCCCTTCCGACTTCAGCGGCTGTGCTCCAGCATAACTATGTGCAACTGGCTCTCAGCCTCATCTATAGAAAACAGAAACCTGCTTGCACAAGTCTTTTCACAACTGAGAATGAAGAAGCCCTCCAGTACCAGAGGTAGAGCCTATGTACACCAGTTGCTGGGGAACATGGGTGGGAAGGTGCTGTTGTGTTCATGTCATCCTTTGGTCTTCCCATTGGGGCAGCTGGTTGGCCACTGTGTGAACAGAATGCTGGACGAGATGGACCCTTGGTCTGACCCAACAGGGCTCTTCTTATGTTCTTAAGCCCCAGTCATGCTGGCAGTAGTTGCTTGTTGGGCTGTGGCCGATGATTCTATGATTAACAATTAGACAATTAATGAATTCATGTTTAATCGATTGCTAGTGGGAGATGAATGCTTAGACCAGGGGTGTCAAACAGCTTTCAGCCCGAGGGCAGAATTCAGTTTCAGAGAAGCTCGTGGGGCCACGTTCCGGGAGGGGGGGGGAAGGAAAAGGGGCAGGGCCAAAACACAAAAAATAGCAGCGCAATTTAGCTCAGGGCACTTACTACCAGTGACTCAGCCTTCTGTGAGGCATTTCAACCTTTTAGAACATGGGACAATGCGTGACAGCCAGGAAACCACCAAGGATGGTGGCTGGGGGGAAGGAGGTGGGGCTGGGAGAAAGGGGGGTGGCCCTCTGGGGAACCCTGGAGGACTGGATTGTGATCTCAGGTGGGCCAAATTTGGTCCACGGGCCTGAAGTCCAGCGCCCCACTCCTTTTGCCTTTGCCCCACTCACCAGTGAAAGGTTGCACTTGGGCATTTCTCCGAAGCGGAATTCTGCTCTCGGGCTGAAAGAGGCCCGACACCCGTTTTAAGCCAAGGGCTCAAGCAAAGGCATTCCGCAGCAGCAACATCGCAGGAGCACAGAAATGGAGGGTATGTGAGCAGCACTGTGCTTTCTGCTGCAATGGCAGCTGCAGGCAGAAAAGGAGGAAGCTGCTACAACCCAGAGAGCTCACAATCCGCACCGCCCCCCGCAGTGCAGCCTCTTCTCTGTTCAGAGCCATTAAGGTACTTTTGCATAAATGTGATGAAGTCAAGTAATTCTGAGCACCAAGTCTGAGTTTTGCTGGCAAAGAACAGAGGATTCCTTTCTGCAAATTGACGCTGCTTTTGGTACAAAATAGGGATGTACGAAACCCACTTACCTTTTCGCGGAATCTTTCGCGGTGGGGTAGGGTGGGGTGGGGTGGGGGGAGGTGATCCGGTCCTCCCCCCCGGAATCCTCAATGGCCGGCTCCGCTCCGCAGCCAGGCTGTGGAGCAGCCGGCCAGGGCTGTCCGCAGCCGGATTTCCAGCTGCGGACGGGCTGCTGTGGATGCAAATGGCAGCCGCCGTAGCAGCCGCCATTTGCATCCAGCCAGGTAGCCGTCATAGGCTACGTAAGAATTTACGTAGCCTATCATGGCTAACCCCCCCCCCCAAAAACAAAAAAACCCAGCTTACGCAAATGGCGGCGGCTACGTCGGCCGCCATTTGTGTTCCTTATTTTTCGCCGATTTATCTAATATTTACGTAAGATAAAACGGCGAAAAAAAGGGGAACGCAAATAGCGTACTGGGCGCTATTTGCGTTCCTTCATTTTTCGCCGTTCTAGCCTACGTAAATATTTACGTAGGCTAAAATGGCGAGTAAAAAAGGAACGCAAATAGCACCCACTACGCTATTTGCGTTCCCCTTTTTTTCGCCGTAATAGTCTACGTAAATATTTACGTAGACTAAAACGGCGAAAAATAAGGAACGCAAATGGTGGCCACCGCAGCTGCTGCCATTTGCGTACGCTGTTTTTTTTTTTACCATGATAGGCTACGTAAGTCGTTATGTAGCCTATCATGTCTGGGTAAAAAAAAAAAAAGACCAGACTGCAAATGGCAGCGGGTCGCAAGACCAGCTGCCGCTGCCGCCGCCACAGCCGCCACTGGAGCCGTCGCCGCCCGGAACATCCGCCCTAGGTAAGTCTAGTCCCGGAGGGGATCCGCGGGGGGGCGGAGGGGTGGCAGGCCGTTCCGCCATGGATTTCGGGGGGCTGAATGCCAGTGCATTCGGCCTCACTGAAATCCATGGTGGAATTCTCCGCCATCCCTAGTACAAAATGGAGCAAAGGCAAGAAGGGAGAGGACCTTGAAAACTGGGAGGCTGTTCTGAGCGGTATGAGTTGGCAGATGCACACTCGCCAAGCAGCGCATGCACAACAGAAGACGCCCAGCCTCTCGGCTGCCAGAGCTCAGTGCCAGCTCCGGGGGTTCGAGGGCCCTTGCGCAAGACACCCTCAGAAGGCCCCCACTCTTAGCGGGCCTGCTGGCTCGCTGCTCTTGCGCCCCCTCCTCGTTCTCATTGGGGCTCCCACTTGCTGCTTGCCAGGCCGAGAGCCAGGGAGCGAGGAGGCTGCACATCTGCTGCTACTCTGGGCCGGGGCAAGGGGCAGGCGAACAAGCAGGTTGCAAGGCCAGGGGCCTCTTGTTGGGGCGCCCTCAGCAGGTGCCCATCTCTTGATGCCATACCTGCCAGTGCCCATGAGAAGCGCGGGGAAGGAGCCTATCTGTGCAGGGCAGGACCGCTCGCACTGCACCCGTGCGCAGCCCAACTGTGTTCTCAGTTCATGCTGGCCAGCCTCTGCGCAGATGGCCTCTGGCCACTGCAGGGCTGCCTGGCTCTCCGGTGTGCTGGCTTCTACTGAACCTAAAGGGCTGTGATTCCAACGGTAAATGTTTTTGCACTCCCCCTGCCCCCATTTGCAGTGCAAGTGTGCTCTTTGTCGGCTATGGGAATTACAGCTCTCTGGTTTCCCTTCCAAGTACACCAAGCCTCTCTGGATCATTGTCCCCCAGCTCACATTTTGAGCAAAAATTCTTGCCCCTCCCTACCAGCTGTCACACATTTGGACTTGCGCCAAACATTCCTCCCCCGTCATTCTTACACTTGATCTCCTACTGGAGAAAGGCACAGCCATCGCAGCCACTCTGTGCTGTCAACTGTGCACGTATGACATGTTAATCCAGCGCTTCACATCTCAGAAATACCTTTGAATCCCGCCCCCTGCTTTTCTGTGTCTGTAGCTGCAGTGCTTCCTCCTCCTCCAGCGGTGAGGCTGGTCTCCCCTGGGAGGTTCTGATCTTGGGAGAAGCGCCGGGAAGCTCAAAGACAATGGAAAATACAAAATTATGTTTCTTGCTGGCTTAGCAATTTCTGCGTAGGATTCAGCAAAGGCAGAACCATCTGTTGTACATGGAATATCCAAGAATAGGCCTCTGTCTCTCTCTCTGTCTCACTCTCGCAGCGCATTTGCTGAATTCTACATGGTAACAAGCCAGGGCGTGGCCAGCTGCAAAAGAGGATAGCAGCACTCCTGTTCCTTTAAGTGGTGTGGAGAAGCGAGAACTTCAGCAGGTGCAGCTTCTCCTGCAAGTTACGCCAACTAAAATTCTCTCTCCTGCACAGCAGTTAAAGCTGCAGGAGCCCTGCGGATCTCTTTTGCACCCAGACACGCCAGTTCACCAGCAAGGAAAGAAAGTGATCCAGCTGCCTTCACTCCCCCGTCCCAGAGGATGGTACTGAAAGTCCTCATGGACAATACGTCTCACAAAAGGGAGCAATGTGACACACAGGATCCATCTGTAACAGGCCCAGTTCAAAAACCAAGGGCACAAACGGCTGCAATTAGGGTAAAAAGCCAGCGCTTTACAGCCGCAAGTGGCATCCACTACACCATATGAGGCTGTATTCCTCACAGCGAAAAGGTAATGGTGGCTGCCATTACAGTATCACCAGCGCAACAGGGCCGGAGTTCCATTCCACAGGAAATCCTTGGGAGGCGGAGGTGAGTGTGCCATTCCGCCACGGATTCCAGATTCATTTGAGTCCGCAGCGGAATTCTCTGCCATTCCTATTAGGTGTGGGGGATCATAGAATCATAGAATAGTAGGGTTGGAAGGGTTGGAAGGGGCCTACAAGACCCTCGAGTCCAAACCCCTGCTCAGTGCAGGAGTCCAAGTCAGAGCATCCCTGGCAGGTGGCTGTCCAGCCTCATCTGGAATGCCTCCAGTGTGGGAGAGGCGAGCCCACCACCTCCCCAGGTAACTGGTTCCATTGTCATGTTGCTCTAACAGTCAGGAAGTTTTTCCTGAAGTTCAGCCAGAATCTGGCTTCCTGTAACTTGAGCCCATTACACCGTGTCCTGCACTCTGAGCACCCTGTGGCACCTCAGACACTGTCTAGAGCCCATAAGGTTGGGCTCCAAGATCACCGCAGACGGTGACTGCAGCCATGAAATTAAAAGACGCTTGCTCCTTGGGAGGAAAGCTGTGGCAAACCTAGACAGCAAAGTAAGAAGCAGACACATCACCTTGCCGACAAAGGTCCGTCTAATCAAAGCTATGGTTTTCCCAGTAGCAACGTATGGCTGTGAGAGCTGGACTATAAGGAAGGCTGAGCGCCGAAGAATGGATGCTTTGGAACTGTGGTGCTGGAGAAGACTCTTACGAGTCCCCTGGACTGCGAGGAGGTCAAATCAGTCCATCCTAAAGGAAATCAACCCTGAGTGCTCATTGGAAGGACAGATACTGAAGCTGAAGCTCAAATATTCTGGCCACCTAATGCGAAGAGAAAACTCCCTGGAAAAGACCCTGATGCTGGGAAAGACTGAAGGCAAAAGGAGAAGGGGACGGCAGAGGATGAGATGGCTAGATAGCATCACCGATGCAATGAATATGGACTTGAGCACACTCCGGGAGAGAGCAGAGGACAGGAAGGCCTGGTGTGCTATGGTCCATGGGGTCACAAAGAGTCGGACACGACTTAATGACTGAACAACAACCTGTATCTTAGGGATCAGTGATGAGGTCTCATCTGGCAGTGAGAGATCAGGAATGAATGAGACTTTGGGGTCATGGTGGACAGCTCAGTGCAAATGGTGACCCACTGTGTGGCTGTTGTGAAAAAGGAGAATCCCATTTTAGGGATAATTCAAAAAGGGTTCAATAGTAAATTGCTAATGTACAAATCTATGGTGCAACCACACTTGGAATATTGTGTACAGCAGGGTGGGCAGCTGCAGGATGTCTGGGGGGCTGTTCCACCCTCCCGGACTTCCCTCACAGGTTGCACTCCATGGGGCACTGCACAGTCTGTGAGGTGCCCCCCTCCCACAAGTTTTTAGAAAAAGAAACACTTCATAGTGCTACAGAGCGCTACAAGCTTAAAATTAGCTTGTTTCCAAGATAAATTTTGGTGCTATGGAGCAGAAACGTAACACCAAAAGGGCCAAATGTAATTTGTGAACAAGCTAAATTTGGCTGTTTGGGTACTCTGTAGCCACTATGGATGACTTTTTTGGTAAAACATTGAGTTTTTTTCCATTGGGGGGGACAGCGGGGGTTGCACCAGGCGGCAGCTTTCACTGAGCTATTTCCCACCCCTGGTGTACAGTTCTGACCATCACACCTCAAAAGGGATATTGAAGAGCTGGGAAAGGGACAGAACAGGGCAACCCAAATTATCAGCAGCTGGAGCTGCTCCCCTTGAGGAAAGGTTACAACATTTGGGGCTTTGTAACTTAGAGAAAAAGCGAGTAAGGGGAGACATGACAGAGTTGTACAAAATTATCCATGGTGTGGCGAAAGTCAAGAAGGAGGCATTTTTCTCCTTCACTCAAAACACTAGAGCCCAGTGGGGTAATCCCATGAAGCTGATGGATGGGAGATTTAGGGCAGATAAAAGGAAAGACTTCTTCACAGATGTTGTGATGGCCACCAACTTAGATGGCTTTAAAAGGAGAATAGACACATTCGTATAGGATAAAGGTGTCAATGGCTGCCAGTTATGATGGCTATATGCTACCGCCAAGATCAGAAGCAGCTTGGGAACAAGATCATGGGAACGCTATTGCCTTCATGTCCTGTTTAGAGGCTTCCCAGTGGTGTCTGGTTCAGCTTTGTGGGAAACAGGATTGCTGCACTAGATCCAGCAGGGCTTCTCTTATCCAGGTTTGCTGCCAAGTATTTACTTGGCAGAGAGCTGCAACTCCTTGATGAGCGGGTGTGCAGTTAGGTGTTCGTTGGTTTCATAAGTTAGATTTTTAGGTGCTCATCTGAAAACATATTTGGTATACACATTAAAAAAAACTGTGCTGTGTGCAGAATCCCTTTGGGAAGGGGCTTGAAGCTCTGTGGCAGAGTACCTGTTCTGCATGCAGAAGGTCCTAAGTTCAACCCATGGAAGCTTCTCAAGCCAAAACGATCTCCAGCAGAGCTAGGAAACAACTTCAGGGAGGGTGTCTCTGTTATTCTGTTTTGTAGCAAAACCCAGGAGTCTTGTAGCACCTTAAAGACTAACTTGTTTTTTATGACATGAGTTTTCATGGACTTGTGAGCGAAGAATGAACCTAGGAAGCCATCTCTAATCAGCCAGACAACTATGGGTTTGTTGGGCCATTAGTCTGACTTAATATATACTGTAGCTGCTATATTATTACAGATTCATAGAGTACGTCTTGATGAACTCAAGTAAATTGCTCTGAGCCAGTAATTTCTTAGAACAACAGAACTTCAAAGACAGACTGCAATGCAAAATCACTGAACAACAATTCAGCAAGAGACTGAACTCTATTTCCTGTGGTTGAACAAGGACAAAGGGGTGCGCGCATGTGTGTTTAGAATCACGCTACATGTGTTAATCAGCTCACCAATGAAATGATGTCTGTGTTATCACTCAACAACATTTTATGAATGGCCACTGTTAACGTAATTATCACTGTCTGCACTTTCTGCATTTCAGTTCTCCCTGCATAGTTAAACTATGGAATTCGCTACCACTGGATGCAGTGATGGCCACCAATTTGGATGGCTTTAAAAGGGGGCTGGACAAATTCCTGGCGGAAAACGGTATCAATGGCTGCTAGTCTTAATAGCTATGTGCCACCTGCAGGACCAGAGGCAGTGAGCCTATGTACACCAGTTGCTGGGGAACATGGGTGGGAGGGTGCTGTTGCACTCATGCCCTGCTTGTGGGTTCCTGGTCAACAGCTGGTTGGCCACTGTGTGAACAGAATGCTGGACTAGATGGGCCCTTGTTCTGATCCAGCATGGTTCTTCTTATGTTCTAATATTCTGACCTCACTGTGTACGATCCACACATAAACACACCCCACAAGCATGCATATAGAAATCTGTCAACTTTTAGACTAACACTTCATGCATCTGATGAAGTGGACTCTGGACCATGAAAGCTTATGCCAGAATAAGGGCACAATCCTATGCATGTTTAGAGAGAAAAACATTCCTACAACTCTGAGCATCCCTCAGCCAGCATGGCTGGCTGAGGGATGCTGGGAGTTGTAGGACTTTTCTCTCTTTAAACATGCATAGGATTGCACCCTAAAGTGATGTGTATGGTGCCAGAAGGCATTGGTTTTTTTGCCACCACAGACTTAACATGGCTGCCCCTCTGGAAATCATTTATCAGGGTGTTGAAATAATTTCTTAGGTTGACCTGAAAATAGTTTTGCATGTTTCACCTGCAAATCTTTCATGACAGCACAACCATTCTAGCTGATTTGCATTACTTGTATTAAGAGCAGTAAAGCTTTGACCTCTGTAAAGGACAGGACAGCACACTGCTCTCCAGTTAGTGCAGGACAGGAAATGCGCGCGCACACATGAATGTTGCCAGTCCTTCATGTGATGTTTTTCATTTTAACGTTAACATTCTAAGAATATTCTACTCAACCTACCTTGAGGGTCCAATTAGGTCCCAAGGCAGCATATAAAACTAAAAATGAAGTTAACTATACCCTAGAGATTCTATAAAGTAAGTATTCCCTAGAGATTATACTATTCTGTGGTGATAATGATGGATGACAGAGAACATTGTGTTTCAGGTACAGTAGACCTGTTCACAGGTAGTAGTAAAAGTCTATGGAAGTTGAAATGTGGACCCAAATCTGCCTCCCTGAATGTCTCTCTGACTTAAAAACTGGACTCACATGCACATGGAAACTGCGTTGTCAATATCCAGATATGGATGCATGCAAAGTTATATCCAGGCTTGCAACAAAGTCGAAGTATCTGCAACTCCATTTGCTGCCATTGATCACCTATTGTGGCTCTTGTCTCTGCTGTCCTGTTCCCACTGCCAAACTTCAAATTGTAAGCTCCTTGGGGGGCAGGGACCCTGTTTTCTTTTCCTGTGAAGCTGTATAGATGTGCATTGCATGAAATATTATATTATTTAATGTATTAATAAATGATGGGCCTATTAGAGCAGGGATGGGGTACGTGTCGCTCTCTAGATGCTTTTGGACTGAAGCTCCCATCAGCCCCAGCCCATATAACCAATGGTGAGGAATGATGGGAGTTGCAGTTTATTTATTATTGTTATTACATTCATATCCCACCCTTTTTTCTCTTGCAAGGAACCCAAGGCAGCTCACTTAGACCTCCTCCTCCTCTCCATTTTATCCATTTTATCCTTACAACAACCCTGTAAGGTAGGTTAGGCTAAGAGCCAAAGTTGCCCTGTGAGTTTCACGGCTGGGCGGGGACTAGAACCTGGGTCTCCGGAGTCCCAGCCCAGCATTCTAACCTCTACACCACACTGGCTCTCTTTCAGAGTTACTTCTGAAAACAGCATCGGGGTGGAAGTGACTTTTCCTGCATGGGCTGCTACATTCCTTTCAGTAGATGTGGTGGATCTGCCATGGATACGCTGCCCTCTGCTTATGTGGGTCTACTCCCTCCATTGCAGTAAGACTTTTGGAATAGCTCAGTATGAGCACTGGGGGGCAGAATTTTAGACCAACATGCATACCCTTTCCTTTTCTTTATTCATACCATCTATGGAAAACAACAGATGAAGGGGATTGACAGGGGACTGGAGCCTTACCAGCCGTGGCAGCTGGATCCTTTGCTTTGCTGTAGCGCAACATCTGCATTTTCCCAAGTGCCACTGTGGTTGCTTCTCAGCTGGGGGCATTTAGCAATATCCAGACATTGCTCTTCCTGGGCATGCTGAATTCCCGCTGACTTTCCACACTTCTGTGGGTATGGTGCTTTTTGCACAGGTACATCTTGCTATGTTCTGTTCCAACTAGTGGGCATGACAGTGCCATGTGGACAGAAGGCATTTCAGCACCCCCAAAAGAAGGCATTTCAGCACCTCCCCCTCCCCCCTCCCCCCCCCACACCACAGCTCACCCCATTCAGCAGGGTCTCCTGGCTCTCTGTGTAGCATTTTCAGGGGTCTCGAGGGGCTGCTGTGGGAAGGAGGTGGCAGGGAAGTCCACTTCCGTCAACATAATTGATCCGGCATTGATCTGGATCCAGTCCAGAGTGTGGAAGCACCCCTATAGAGTGGAATGAATCACTTGTGAAACACTACTAATACTGAAAATGTTTTTTAACACATGGTTTTCAATCTTATTTGTGGGGTGTTTTAGAGGATTTAATAGTGAAATAACGCTGGGGGTGGGAAAAGGAGTACTATTTTAAGTGGAAGCTATTCCTGGCATCCTACCTGTATTTCTTCCCACCCTTCCTTTTCCCACATCATCCCTGGGGCTAAAAGTTCTCTCTGTTCCTTTCGTCTCTTTCTATAATAGGATACTTGCCTTTGAAAAAACCTTCATTTGAAAAACCTGTTCTAAATACTTGGACCCTCCCAACTCTAGGACATTGGTGATTGATTAGGCCCTGGAAGCTATCCAAGATAACACTTTGAGAGAAATTAAAAACACCTCTTTGTCCACAGATCCTGTGAAACTTGTGTACCTGAAGGGCAGAGCACCTTAACTTTTTGAAGTAGTTTCAATAACGCAGCACCTCTTCTCTCTCTCTCTCTCTCTCCACATCCCCACCTGGAAATACATTTGGATGTGAGCCAGCTTGCTTTGACTGAGCACAGTAACAGACTCCCCTTGGTAGCTCGGTCCAAGTCCAAACAGCAGCTGAAAATCTCCATGACTTTGTAGAAGTTAAATGTCCCAGCTATGAACTTGGTTAGAAGCACATTCATGCAATCGTGATCCCAGCTGGATTGAAGGGTCTGGTCTTTTCTGAGCGGTGAAGGAGTGAGATGTTGGTCACTCTTCTGTGATTGCTCCACAGGTAACTGTGTTACAGGCACCAGAGAAGACAATTTGGGGGGCTGCCCATCATTCAGCTCCAGTTGCTCCAGCTGATGTGGCCTATTCCTCCTTGAACTGTCGCCACAGGATTTGTTTCTTAAATTTGTATCCCGCCTTTCCACCAAAAGGTGCTCATGGGTGGCTAACAGCAATACAATACAAAATAACAACTTTAAAAAACCCATAGAAAACAATTCAGGTAAAACACATCATTAAAGCTGATTACTACAAGTTAAAATGATTTCAGCAAACTTGCAGTGGCCAAACCTAGTCAGCTTATGAGGCTAAAGGCCTATCTGACTAAAAACATGTTTGCCCGCTGGTGGAAGGTCATCAGAGACAGGCCCAGATGGGCCTGTCTTGGCACGGAGTTCCAGAACCTGGGAGTAGCCAATGCAAAGGCCCTCTCTCAAGGTCCCACCAAACACAGTACAGATGTGGGACAGAAAGAAGGGCCTCTCCGAAACATCTTCAAATCTCGGCAGGCTCTTGTATGGGAGAATACAGTCTTTCAGATAACCTGGTGCCAAGTCATGTAAGGTGTAGGTCAGGGACAGGCAGAAGGTAGATGTCCAGATGTTTTGGACTTCAACTCCCAGAAGCCCCTGCCAGCATGGTAAATGGTTAGGAATGCTGGGAGCTGAAGTCTAAAACATCTGGAAATCTACTTTCTGCCCAAACCTGTTGTAGGTCATAAGCAGCACTTTGAGTTGTGCCCAGAAACAGACCAGTAGCAAGTGAAGCTTTTGTAGTTCAAAGTCACATGCTCCCTATAACCTGTCCTGGTCAGACATCTGACTGCAGCATTCTGGCCCAACTGAAGTTTCTGAACACTCTTCAAAGGTTGCCCCAGGTAGAATGTGTTACAATAGTCTAAACAAGATGTAACTAAGACACATGTCACCATGGCCAGATCCAACATTTCCAGGAATGGGCGTGGTCGGCACACTAGTTTTAGTCACGCAAAAGTACTCCTAACTGCTCCTGAAACCTGGGTGTCCAAGTTCAGGGCTGAATCAAGAACCATCTTGCCCCGAGGGAAGTAAACAGAGAGCAACCTGTCAGATCACAGTCTGACTGAAGAAAGCATGATGAAAGGAGCAGGTGAGAGATTCCATTAAAGCTGTTGCAGTATATTTCCTTGTTTAGTCCTGTGGGTTTGTGTGAGAGAACCTTCCGACTTGCCTGCCCTAAGGCCAGAAGCAGCAGGAATCAGAGGAACTTGAAGAACCTTATTTATTCAGGAACATCAGATACCAACAACACAACACAGCAGCTTGAGCTTCCCATACAGACAAACACAGACCAGTTCTAACTAGATCATGAGGAAAACCATAACCACCCATTTTGGAAGTGGAGCTGCTATTACAAACGAGGCAGGTCTTTTAAAGAGACAGGTCACACATACTACATTGCCCCCTCATTACATGGATATACACAACTGTTGTACTTCCTATTTGAAATAAACGTATGAGGTTTGGAGTGAGAGGTTCAAGGACATGACTCTCCATTGGGGATAAGTCTTTACCACTTCCCTGCAACAAAGTCATTGAAAATAGAAGTGTGATGTACAGCTTGACCTCTCCTAGTCTGAGAGACTGTCTTTTGAGTATACCCAGTCACCTCTTAGGGATGCTGGAAAAATTCGAGACAGACTAAAATGAGCTTGGATTCCTAAGGATCTGACCTGTGCTCCACTGTGGAGCAACCCCCTCAGGAGTCTGTGGACTTCCAGATCTTTTTCTTTTCCCCTGAAATGTACACATATTTATTTGTAGGAAAATATGCAAGTTTCTGCTGAGACTGGTAAACTTCAGAGAATTCTCCTTTGGGGATATGTCATGGTGCATCTGGAAATGTGGGGTTAGATTAATGGTTCTTTCACAATTGTTTCCCGTTCCTTCTGAACATTGCTTCACCAGGTGTTTTCACCACAAATGCTCATGACTCACCTCTCCCCACAGTGACAGAGGCTGGGTGTCAGGAGCGCCCTAGCGGCCTCTTTCAGTACACTCCAATAGCCAACTCAAGACACAGACAAAAGGATTCTTTTCAAGGCTTTAATCCTTTTACAACTTAATGACTCTTTCAGATGCTAATCACCAGCGACTAAGCAGTGAACAGCAGAGTAGCCTATGCTCCGGGTAGGCAGTTGGTCCCCGTTTGAAGGAGAATCACTTGAAGACCCTGAACTTATGGGCTAGGGAGAGATCCTCCCTCTTTCCCTTGGGTCCACGGGACGCGGCCGTTGCTTGCATGCCAAATGGGCGCTACACCTCCTTTCCGCACCCTCCATCACTTGTCGCTCCCTGCACCTGCGTTGAGCATCTAGCAAGCCCCCCTCCCGCACTTTCTCACTGCCAGAGTCACTATCTATCTCAGGAATGCCGGCAGGAGGAATCTCTGCCAGCTGCTGTGCCTGTGAGGGATGAGCTGGCTCCTCTCCCACGGATTGCTGATCTTCCTCAGAATCAGAACTGCTCTGGGGTTCTATCGGCTCAGTTTCCACCCTGACACTGGGTCCCATCCACCAGTCATTTGTGTATGGCAAGGTGGTTCCTCTATCATAATGAGACTCTTGTTGTGGCTGGAGTTGGGGAAATTGTGTGTTCTCTCCTGTGGGCAGTGTGGGGGACAGTGCTGTTGAGGTATCTGATCATGTGCTACACAAAAGTGGCCCCATTGACAATGGAAGACCAATGATTGGGGTATTCCTGAGGTTTAGCATGACCAGAGGGGCATCTGTGCCATCTTTCAGTGTCTTCCTCAACATATACTTGATGGTCTGCACCATGAATTCAGCTAGCCCATTGGATTGGGGAAATGTAGGGCTCAAGTGTGTTGTAATGATACCCCATTCTTTGGCTCACTACCTCACGAGTTGACTTGCAAATGGGACATGGTCAGAAACATTCTCAGTGGGAATGCCACGTTGGTGAAATACTCCTTTCCTCTTGGTGGCAACAGTGGGGGGTGATGTGGCAGGGATCTTCCCATAGGGCTTTTTCAGCTCAAGAAGTGCAGGCAGCCTGGGAGGCTGCAGAGCAATGGAGAGATGTGCAATAGAAAGAAAACATACACAAACAACACCCTCAGCAACCTTGCAGTGATTAAGTAAGCTCAAAAACAGGGTGCTGAACCCAGAAGTATGACAACCAGACCTGAGCCAAAATGTCTTAGAAGACGTTTTGCTCAGAAAAGTTCTTAGATTTTCCCTTTCCCTTTCCTTATCTCCTTGGAAATAAAAGGCCACTCTGAAGAATTTTCTCCAAATTTTCTTCACCGTTCTGTGTGTGTGTGTGAGCTGTTGGTGGTTGCCTTCCCTCTCCCCCCAAAATGCCCTGAAACAACAAGAGGTAGGGGGCATTGTGGAGGATGCAAAATGGGGGCCAGGCTGCCAGCACACACACACACACCTTTGGAAGAAATGAAAGAGGTTGTGTTACATCCCTTCCAGCCATGAGCCCTACCTGTGAGAAACTGATGGGAGATTTTCTCCTCCCCCTGGACAAATTGATGAAATTGTCCCGCCAGTGTCTCTGCCCACAAATAGGGTGGAGAATTTTGAGACACCATTTGGGCACAGCTCTAATGAGCTCAAAGATGTCAGCCGCAACTTTCAACCAGGAGAGATCGGGAATCTCATGCCATAACATCATAGGCGCTCTCAGATTGCTAAACTGTAAGGACTGACATTGCGGGCAATTTCTTCCCCACTGCTCAACATGGGCTGTCAGTTTTGGCCAATACATGAGGAGCCTGGCTCGGTCTAGTTTTGTCCTCTGGACTCCCTGGTATGGTAAGTGTAACAGCTTCAGCATCTTGTCTCATCTACCTGCTGGGATGACAATCTTTGCGCCCATAATTAATACATCATTTTTAAGTGAAATCTGATCCTTCAAAGGCCAGTGTGCCTTAAGTTCTGGCTTGACTTGTTGTTTCCATCTCTGGGACAATCCACTGAAGTTGCTGCATGTGGTCAGTACTGGTGTAGTCTTGCAACTGGTGAAGCAAGGGATCGCCAACAGGTTAACTTTCTTTAATCCCATAGATGACCTTCTCATGGGGGGGGTACATCTGATATTAAGATTGAGTGGGATGCCCTCTTGACGGTGCCCTATTTGCCTGGAGTTCAGCGTGTGGCAACCGGAGGGCGGGCGTTCTCCATACAGGCACCATGGCTGTGGGACTCCCTCCCTGCTCATATACAGTCAGGCAGCAACAGCGCTTCACAGCTTTCAGCACCAGCGAAAGACCTCTCTGTTTATTCAGGCTTTGGGTGGATTTTTTCTCTCTTTTCCTTTGCTGCATTGGGTAAATTGTTGTTTATTTGTTCTCCCCCGCTGGATTGTTTTTGGTCGATGCTGTATTATTTTACTGTGCTTTATTTGTTGTACCCCACTTTGGGATTATTTTATAATGAAAAGTGGGTGAGGAATTTCTTAAATAAATATATAAAATAAATATCGTCCTGCAGGGTATTCCACGTGACCTTGGGTAACGTGTCAGCAACAGACACGTCCTTGCTCTTTGGTGTAGACAATGTGTGTGTCATCCTTTTGGAGCACCCTCTGTAATCTTGCAGAAGCCTGTTCTATAGGCTTTGAGAAGACCACTCGCAAGGGTTTGTGACAGGACTAACCCCGAGCGAATCCGTTACTTACTCAGAAAGTAACACCTTTCTCGTGAGACCTTGGACAAGAGTTCTTCTTTACTATGAAATCTCATTCCACGTACACAAGTTTTAGCATATGTGCAAAATTAAGGTGCATCTTGGGAGCTGCAGTTTGGAATCATGTACTGTGGCATGATGTCATACGTTACCACGTAGTTCCTCCTTTCTGATTGGATATTTTCATGTCGCCTGCCTACGTAATGGTGTCATGTGATCCTTATTCGCTGTCGCCAATTGCCAGTATGAAGATGGACCCAGCAGAGTTTTCCTCCTCACGGAGCCAGAGCCGCGGAGGCAACGATGAGGGAAGCAGCTAAGGAGACTGCTTCAAGGGCGGTCTTGGGGATTGTAGGTGATAGGAAGCCTGAAAATTTAGGGAGGGAATCTACTTTACTACACATGCGCCAATGTCCACAATCAATTCCGTAATAGCAAATTCATAATACTTTGATCCAGCCTTGCCCTCGCTACAAAGGCGAGCATTACGAATGGACACATTTTGACCAACGAGCCAGGTATCTACCTAAACTGTCCTTAAAAATTAAATGGCAAACTATGCCCTGCATTACAAAAAATAAAATTCATACTGCAGATGTAGAGAGATCAGAACTGCGAAGGAGAACACGTAGGAAGAAGTGCTCAGGGCTAGTGGCTGGCAGGCAAGCAAGAACAGGCAGTCCAGGAGCTGCTCAGACTGATGTGTGAGGCTCAGTTGGCCCCTTGTGTCATGTCTCCGGTGAGATGCCAGCCTCTGGCTGTGCACACTAGGGGCATTGGAGTGGAGTACAGAACAGAGCAGGCTAATTGCTCCCCCCTTCACAGTAGCATGAGAGAGTGAGGCACCTGGGACCCACAGTACCATGATGAGAGTGAGGCGCCTGGGACCCATCACTAGAGTACCCACTTTGAGAGCCCAGCGAGAGGCCTTATGAAGGACCCTTCCAGACTTTCAGTTCACTCCGCAACAAATATGAAGCCATTGGTCATTTGCTGTGTATGACCAGTGAGGGCAGCCATCTTTTCCCCAAGAATGCCTCAGAAGCAACGGCACATCACGGCGTGGCCTTGTTCCCATTGGGCCGTTCTGCTTTGACCGCAGCTCCGCCTTGTTCTCATGGGACCACTGCACTGACCGCAGCTGTGCCACAGCTTGAAGTGGCAGCAGAACATTTCATTCCTTTTTACAGAAGAAAAAAGAAGCACAAAACCCTCTGCAACCTGCTCTTAAATAACGTTCCCCCACTTAACAAAAACAATGGATTTCAGGCAGCCCCCAAAGATTACTGCAAATTTCAGGGGCATTTTCAAACCACCCATCCCCAAACTGACAATGTCTGGATGAATACTTTGGCCTGATCTTAGCTCAGCCTGTACCACTTCTTACTCCTCTGTCGGAATGATGGCACCAGGAAGAAGGAGGCTACAGGAAAGAGCCCCCCCCCCCAAAAACCCTGGTCCAAATAGTCCAAGAGAGAGCTTATGAAAAGGAACTACACCTAACCTCAAAGAGAATCAGCTTTGGCATCCTAACATCCTGAGGATCTCTGGGAAACTTTGTCTTGACCTAACTGTTATCTAATCAGTAGGCAACCCAGTGAGGTAACTGGAGAGCCAATAAAGTTATTTATTTATTTATTTATTTATTTATTTATTTTCATTTCTATACCACCCAATAGCCGAAGCTCTCTTTAATGTCAACCACTTTCCTGTTTGGGACTTCTTAGGGTGGCCATGTGACCTCTTCTACAGAGGACAGTCCTCTATTTCAAGTGCTGCTAGGGGACAGTCCTCTGTTTTGAAACGTCCTCTCTTTGCAGGGCTGCCCTGTCCAAGTCTGGTTTCATGACAAGGAGCCACCAGAAGGAAGAGCTCAAGGGCCTTGAAGTTGCCCATCAGCAGCACCTGGGCAGCAGGCGGAGCAAGGCACGCCGGTCGCCTGGTCACAGTCTTCCACACTAGGGTGAGGCGCACTGTATTTCTTTTAAAATTATAATGATAATTTCTAAATGCACACCTCTACATACACATTAGTACATGTGAATTTGTCTCCTCTTTTGCCCTCATTTTTGCCCTCTTTTTTTGGCCACCTTACCACCTCTGCTGGGCATTGTAGTCCAATCAGTGGAGGCTGGTGGCTTCAATGTCAGTGGGACAAGGCAGAGGGCCTGCTTGGTGGTGGCCCCCCAGTTATGGAATAATCTCCCTGACGAGGCCCACCTGGCACCCACATTGTCATCTTTTCAGCGCCAGGTTAAAACTGCCTTCTTCTCTCAGGCATTTGGCAGCATATAAGGAGTCTCTGATTGCCTCTGGCTGATGGTTTCAAATTGTTTTAGATATATGTTGTTGTTGCGTGCTATTTGTTCTGCGCAATTATGTGAATGGTTTTATACTTCATATAATGTATTTTAATGGTTTTTAATTTTTTGTGAACCGCCCAGAGAGCTTCAGCTATGGGGTGGTATAGAAATACAATAAATGAAATGGAATGAATGAAATGACAGTGAATCCGCTCCGGATTTCAGTCCGAACCTGCCAGAACTCTGAAGGAGCTCTCCTAGGTGCTTTGCACTGTCCACTGACATCGGAGCCACCAGCTACCACTGTGTCCAGCACATCGGGCGGGGAACGCTGCGGCATAGGACAGAAACGTGGCTATGAGCCATTTTTGGGTACACGCAAAGACTTTTTCCTGAAGAAGACGGAGGTGTGCAGATTCAAGAGTCGGGACCAGGGGATTAATGCAAATTTTCCATTCAGATATTTTTCCTTCCCAGACAGTTGCACAAATGGTGGCCGAATGCCGCCCCCCCACCCCCCCGGATGTATTTCCACTACAATGAAGGCGCTCTAACTGTCTTTAGCAGGCACAGTGCTGCTGGCATTTGCTTTGGCATCCCAAGGAATCGGGGGGCAGGGGGGTTGAGGCCCTTCTTCCCACGAAATGGGTTCAGGCTCCTTGAAGATCCCTCTTCCCTGCCTCCTCTAGAGGGAGCTGCAGCTGCTGTCTTGCAAAGAAGAAGAAAGCAAAAATGCAGCAACCCTGATGGTGATGACACTATTTGTGTAGCGCTGGGATAGAAACTTCTGCCTTACAGTATATGCAAAATCTGTGTCAAAACTGTTCCTGCTCTTCTGGTTTGTTTTGGGCTTTTCTCAAAAGAACCATGTTAAAACCAAACAAAACCACACACCGTTCTCTTTCAATATGTCAGTTTCCTCCCTGTCCTGTTTCTACATAGCATATGAACAGACCATTAGGCTAGCTGGCCTGTTGTTTTCAATGGGGATTTTTCTCGGCTTTGCTCCCTCTGATCCTTATAATTAGACACAGTAATAATACTTCACAATAATAACA
Source organism: Heloderma suspectum (assembly GCF_057233095.1). Classification (NCBI taxonomy): domain Eukaryota; kingdom Metazoa; phylum Chordata; class Lepidosauria; order Squamata; family Helodermatidae; genus Heloderma; species Heloderma suspectum. The sequence continues at coordinate 436,671,742 of NC_139458.1, forward strand.
CTAGCACAGGGATGCAGAAACCTCCGGCTCATGGACTGGATCTGGCCCGCCAGGACCCTAATCCAGCTCACAGTTCCGGGGGTTCCTCCAGGGGGCAGGGCTTATGCTCTAAGCCCCGCCCCTTGAGGAATCTCCTCAGAGGCCTTCCCCCACTGCTCTCTCCCATCTGAGATAACAAAACCATTTTTTAAAAAACTGACTCAGCTTTCTTCAGCCTGGTACGTCTCCAAATGTTTGGGACTACAGCTCCCAGCATTTCTGACCATTAGCCATGCTGGCTGGGGTTGATGGGAGTGAAGTCCAAAACATCTGGAGGGTACCAGGTTGGGGAAGGCTGCTTTAAATAAATGGTGCCAGAGCGTGGGCATCTCTCCATAGGAGATCAGGAAGTAAAATCTTTGGGAGGTGTAGATCAGCCTTCCCCAACCTGGCACTCTGCAGGTCTGTTGGACTACAGCTCCCATCAGCCCCAGCCAGCATAGCCATTCATATTTTTGCGCTAGAATATTAAGGACCAGAATATTATTGCAGTTCAGCGTCCTATGATGCAAAACAACAACTCTCACAAATGCAAGAAAGGCTCACAGCCCCCCCCCTTCACCCAAACTTTCCTTTTCCAAGAACGTGCTTATTTCATGCATTTCTCAGAGCATGGAAATGGGGGAAATCTAAGAAAACATATTTTGTTGGACGGGTCCTGCTTTCTGTCTCCCCTGAGTTTCTCTAGTTTGGCAGTGCCCAGGTATCATTAACTATGTCTGCAGCCAACATTTGTAGATCTGATCATTAATTATTATGCTCCTTATTAACGTTTTCCAGCCTGCTAGTGTAGCTGGTCTTTAGAGAATTCTGAAATGAAAAACACACAGAAATCTGTTTCTTCTGAAGCTAGATTTCCAGATGGAAAAAAAGGACTTGGTCAGGGGAAGATGACTAGATGTGTCACTTCTTTGTAGGTTTGTGCTACTAAATTGTCTACCCACCTGATCCCATAGACCATGCCTGTCAAACCTGCCAGCAATGTTACTGTGGTCCTTTTAAAAGATGCTGATCAGAGGTAGAGAGCCAATGAGCCAATAGATTAGTCTTTCATCCTGCTACGATAACAGGGAACACGAGACACTCCCCGCTTGTTTTCCTTTTCTGATTTCTCCCTCAATATTCCATTTTCCCCCAAACCACTTTTATGATGTTTTTCTGGCGCTTTCATTTCCATGTGCTACAAAGACATGTGTGTTCCAAGTATCTAGCGGTATTATAACTCTTACTGGTGGGAGTGCCTTTAAAGCTGTAGAACCTGTTTTGCAACATTTCCCCCTGACCTTCCCCCCGCCCGGATAGTAGGAACTACTCCTCCTCCTCCTCCTTTAATTCTGTGTTCTTTCCTCACACCAATTTTCATGGTATTTGGGGGCAAGAAATCAATGTTTGTTTTGTGGCCATTTTTCGCTGCACACCTATACAGCTGTGCAGCAGTGAATAACCACACAGTTTATTGTTAAACTTCCATGCCTGCACAGCAGCGAAGGTGTGCATGCAGTTAGTGGACTCAAAACCAAACCAAACCAAACCCTGAAGCAACTGTATGCCCTCCCATTTCTCCTGCAGTTGCAGCACTCTACTGTGGATTGTGGCATGTGGTCATGCTATAAACATGAATGATAAAACTCACGTGACCGTTCAAACACCTCCTACTTCTCCCATAATAAAAACAATATGCATTTGTCTGTGGCAGTCATGCACATTCTAAACAGGATTGGTACTGTGCTGTATTCATTACTTTGTGCGCCCAGAGCAGCAACTGTATTTTGAAAAAATATCAGCCTCACAAAATGAATCAGGCTGTAGTGTAGGTTCTTCCAATGATTTTTGTCCAAGGCCACACAGAACACATCTGGCTGAGCAGAGGGTTGAATCCAGTTTAATTCTAACATTTTAGGTTTTACCCTACCTTGAGCTTCATCACTCCCCCCCACACACACACCCAAAGGTACACTTAAATGAAGTTTGCATCTGCTTGTTCCTGGCTCTCTTTCCCAACTCCAAATCTGAAGAGGTGTTGAAATCCCATCTCATGTGCTTCTTGGCTTGCCCTGCCTGGAATGCTAGCCAGTATTTTGAGGCAAACTTCATATCCCACGTTTTCTTGGTTTGGCACAGAAATATCCCATTTGCAGTCTTGTCTAGTAATTTACCAGTGTGTCTTCGGCTGCATGTGTACCAAATTTCAGCTTTCTGGGTGGTTGGAATCATAGAGTTGGAAGGGACCTCAAAGGTAATCGTGTCCAACACCTTGCCAACAATGGAAATCCACCATTACAGCATCCTGAGAGTTGGCCATCCAGCCTCTGCTTAAAACTCTCTGATGAAAGTTGACAACTCCACCACTGAGCAGCTTGCACTGTCAGAACCTTCTTCCTAATGTTCAGTAAAAATTACCTTTCTTGAAATCTGAACCCATTCACTCAGCTCCTACCCTCTGAAGCAACAGGGAACAAATTTGCTCTGTCATCTATGTGACAGCCCTTCATATATGCTTCACTCTTCCTGGTGCTACTTGGAAATTCCCTCTGCTCTTCCCCAGTAGTATATTGGACACCTTCCGACCTGAGGGGCTCATCTTCCGGCGTCATCTCTTTTAGCCTTGTGACACGTTCCATGGGGTTTTCTTGGCAAGAATACTGGAGTGGGTTGCCATTTCCTTCTCCAGTGGACCACGTTTTGTCAGAACTCTCCGCCATGACCTGTCCGTCTTGGGTGGCCCTGCACGGCATAGCTTATGGCTTCACTGAGTTACGCAAGCCCCTGCGCCACAACAAGGCAGTGATCCATGAAGGGGCATATATTTGAAGACGGCTGTCAAATCACCCCTTAATCATCTCTTCTCCAGGCTACCTATACCCAGCTTAGTGGAGGATGGTGGCTCTGATGTCAGTGGGGTGGTGAATCCACTCCAGGTTTCAGTCAGAACAAGTCAGAACTCTAAAGGAGCTCTCCAAGGTGTGAAGCAACCAACTCCTTCAACCTTTCCTCATAGTACTTGGCCTTCAGGCCTCATATCATCTTTGTCACCCTCCTCTGGATGCATTCCAATTTCCTACACAGCTATGCCTAGAATGAAAAGTACTTAAGCAGTTTTCACTTCAAATCTTACTATTTCTAGGGAGAGACTTGCAAATGTCTCTTTTTCATACATTCTTAGATATCAGGGTGTCTACAACTATGTCTATGCCAAATTTCCGGTTCATGGTTGACTGGGAAATACTATTTTGGGGTGCACCTTGGCCTGATTTGGGTAATTATATCTTTGCTTAACAAACTGAGACATGAGCAAGCTTTCTGCCTTTGCACACTATGACTTCACCCCTCTCTTCACAGGAAGTCACAAATCAATCATAGTTTCCTATTTTGTCCAAATCAGGAAAAATATAGATACCACCAGAAGAACAAGCCAGGATGTTAAACCACAATTTGAAGTTGGTTTATGATTCTGGCTTGTTGTGAAGATGGTTATCTATAGTTTCCTGGGTTATACAAAATAGGAAACTTGGTTAATTTAATACTTCCTGAGTAAATTGTGGCACACTGAAAAGTTCAGAGGAATGGGGTGGCAAATAAGAGCTCAAGGCTCATTCACATCTTGGCTTAATAAGCCAAGATTCATCATCCAAATGCAGCCTTTGGGTTCCCCATCAAACACGGAGAAACCTGTCTGACCCCTTTGTTTGCAACCTTTCATAAGATTGCAAAAGCTCCTTTTAAAATTGGCATTCAAGGATTTCTATTAGGGATAGTTTTAATCAGCTGCTGTTTTTTAAAATCAGGTGATATATTTTATAATTGGATGATACAATTTAAATGGATATTGGGATGCACTGTTATCCAGTTTTATGGATTGGCTTTTAAATTTAGTTTTGTTGGTGGAAATGCAGCATATAAATACTGGAATGCATAGATGAATAAATAAAATATAAAACTTTTAAGAAAAATGAAACATCAATAGGAACACACACACACACACATTTGAGTGATCAGTGGAAAATGTCAGAAAATGCTGATGCTTATCAACAAACCCCTAGAGAAGCACCAGCAGCCTTGGTTAATAAAGCCTGCAACCCTATACCAGTTTCCTGGGGATAAGCCCCATTTAATTCAGTGGGACTTTGTTCCGACTAGACATGTCTAAGATTGTACTATTATTGACCCAGTTTGCACATCACAATAAGCACTGTGTATGAGCAGCATGCTCATGCATGCTGCCCAATTGCTCCCACTGCATGGTTTGTTTACTGTGACATGCAAACCAGATGGAGCTCTGACTTGTCTCCCCTCCAACAAGCAACAACCCACAGTTTGCTGTTGGGTTCTTTCTCTGGCTTGTTGCAAGAGAGACAAGCCAGAGGTCTGGGCTTGCCAATCACACTAAACAAACCAAGGACCCGTGGACAAACCATGGGACAAACCATGCAGCAGGAGCGATCAGGCAGTGTTTTCAAGCATGCTGCTTGTACACGATAAACCAGGGTTTCAGAGGAAGGTGCAGACATATCGTGATGCGCAAACCCTCCCATCGTCTTTATTTTAGTTGTTTTGTAGCCCGTCATATTCCTTCTTCTCAGTAAATGTCAGAAGTGAGAACGTCGCGTAAGCATATATCAGCAAACAACAGGAAGAATCGGGCAATTTTATCCTTAACCTAAGGATTAAAAATATAGAGACAGAGTCTGTCTATCTGTTTAAAGCTTTTCACCCATGTGCAGAGTACTTTAAATGGCTTGTAAAACTTTGAATAAAAATTAGCTGGAAGGCCAAGTGTTTTAAATTTCCACCCCCACTAGTCAGATTATGGGCACTGAAAGGAAGAAAATAGACAAAACCTTTGAAAGAACAACAGTGGCAGCAGGCCTGAGAGAACCAAGAATTTGGCACTCCTTTGGACCAACCAAACTCAAACTGAGCATACCGTGGGAGAGCATACTGCCCCCAGGGGGGCATTGGCCTGATCAAGCGTCTTGAATTCTTACTTTTGCCAAGAGTCTAATGTAGTGGTTGTTTTGCTGGAAGGAGGAGCTGATGTGCCCCCCCTCCTGGCAAGTGGTAAGGAGGGGAGAATGAGAAAGCCTGCCTCTGCTTCCTCCTCCTCCTCCTCCACTGCTTCTTGGCTCTGCAGTTCATTAGCACATCTGGAAATCCTTCCATCCCCCTTCAGCTGTGAGTGGAATGGAGCAAATATGTTGCAGATGCGCTTTGGAGACAACAGTCATCATTTCACTTCATCCCCTTCCCTCCCCCTCCTCCAGGGCTGGCCTCGGTAAAAATGAACATTCGTATTGTGTGGAAAGATGGGAGGCCTTTGCTACGCTTGGGTCCAAAGAGAAACGACAGACCTCTTCTTCTTCACCTTTGCCATTATGCGACCCATGAACCGTGCAGGGGCAGAGGGTTTCTTGGCAAACTCAGACAAAGCGTGTCCCTCTTGCATCTTATCCTTTGCCCAATGCTTTTCCAGATGAAACCTCAGTGGCAGATTGTTTTGCCTTTTACCCCTTCCTTTTTGCTATCAATGCTTTAAAATAAAGTTATTTAAAGGCATCAGATTTTAATAAATAAATGCAAAAAAGAAAAAAAAGGAAAAAAGAAAAAGGAGAGGCAAGAGTAGGAATGGATAAATTGTGTAAATTAGGGATGTCAGAGAAATCTGCAACAGATTCAAATGAGTTCAGATTTCTGTGAATCCAACCAGTGGATTCTGCAGCAAACTGGCTTTTCCTGAGTTGCACAGATTCTACGGACTTGTGGACTGCCTTTTCACTCGGGGTGGGGTGGGGATTTGCACTAATTCACACTACCTAATGTACATTTGGGCAAATGCGCACTAGCACTAATGTGCACTTGTGCTAATGCAAATTAGTGCTAATGTGAATTCGTGTGACAAAATTCTGGTACAAAAAAATCCAATTCTGTCAATGGCTGGGTGAGAGGACAAAAGACGCCTGACAATTCGCAAAACACGTATGGAACACATTTAATAAAAACTGTACATCCCTGGTGTAAATGCAGCTGCACATACTTTTCATCTGAAGATGAGGATTAAGAGCTTAACTACATTTGACATGACAGCATGAATAACCAAATCTCAGTGGTCCTTTTTTCAGGAAAGCCCACTGGGGGTGGGATTTCGAACAGAGAACTGGCAGTGTGTGTGTGTGTGTGTGTGTGTGTGACCCTTTCCCTCCTGCCCCTTATCTGCTCTAAACTGTCCCCTCCTTTTCCCCCAAACCAAAACAATGTTGTTGGGATTGGGTGGCAGTTGTGGTGGGGACAGCTGCTGTTCTTGTTATAACTTTAATTGGTATGCTGCTTTTGCCACATAGATCTGCCCTGAAGTGGCTCATAACACAGGAAGAGCAATAAATAAGAATATAAGAAGAGCCCTGCTGGATCAGACCAAGGGTCCGTCTAGTCCAGCATTCTGCTCACACAGCTGGCCAACCAGCTGCCCCAGTGGGAAGACCAATGCATGACATGAACACAACAGCATCCTCTTGCTCGTGTTTCCCAGCAACTGGAATTCAGAGGGATGCTGCCTCTGATACTGGGGGTAATATATAGCCCGGTCTTCCCCAAACTGGTGCCCTCCAGATGTTTTGAACTTTAACTCCCATCTGCCCTGTTTAGCATGGCCAACTATAAGGAATGCTGGGAATTGCAGTCCAAAATATCTGGAGGGCACCAGGTTGGGAAAGGCTGATATAACCCATCATGACTAGTTGATATTGATAGCCTTATCCTCCATTAATTTGTTGAATCCCCTTTTAGAACTAAGTTGGTGGCCATCACCATATCTTGTTTGTTTTATTTTGTTTAATTTAATTTAATTTGATTTGATTTAATTTAATTTTGAATATTTGTAGGCTGCCTTTTAAGGCCAAATCCTCCCAAGATGGCTTCACAATATATAATCAATAACAACTTTAAAACATAAAACATCATAACAATAACATTAACAAATAAAAATCAGCGATAACACTAATAACAAACAAGACTCAACCAAGTAAAAACAATAAAACCAGATAAATAGTTAAAACAGGCACTGCACCAGCACCCAATAAACTTAGTGGAAGACAATTCCATAGTTTAACTATGTGCTATGTAAAGAAGTTCTTCTTTTGTTTGTCCTGAATTTCTTATCATTCAGGTCTTCATTGGATAACCCCATTAGGTTCTAGTATTATCTACCTTCTCCATTCTATGAATAATTTTGACAATGCTGTTATGTTCCCCCTCACTTGCCCTTTTTCTCTCAACTAAAAAGCCCCGAACTCTGTGACCTTTTCTCATAGGAATAATTTTGGTTGCCCTTTCATGTACCTTTTCCAGATCTACAATATCCTTTTTGAGGTGCAGTGACCAGAACTGAATGCAGTATTCCAAATGTGGTCGCACCGTCATTTGTATAGAGGCAGTACAATATTGGCAGTGTTATTTTCAAACCCGTTTCAAATGACCCCTAGCATGGAATTCACCTTTGTCATAGCTGCCCCACATGTGGTTGACATTTTCAGCAAATTATCCATCACAACCCCAAGATGCCTTTCTGCTCAGTCACTGCCAGCTGAGAACCCCATCAGTATATATGTGAAGTCAGGATTAGTTGCCCCAGTGTGTATCTGTTTACAGTTATTTACACAGAATCCCATTTGCCAGTTTGATGCCAATTACCCCTGTTTGGAGAGATCCTTTTGGAGCTCTTTGTAATCCCATTTATTTATTTGTTTGTTAATTTATTTTTATTAGATTTGTAGACTGCCCAACTGGCAAATGCCATCAGGGCAGTTTGCAATCATAAAACCACACAGCAGCAGCAGCAACAAAATAACCATAAATAAACAAAAATGTATTTATTTATTTACTTGTATGTGTACCCTGCCTTTCTACAAAAACTGGCACTCAAGGCGGCTCACAAACAATAATACAACGATACAAATTTCAAGAGAATACAATGCTGAACATTAAAACATTAAAAATATTACAGACATTGAGGAGCCAGCAGTAAAATTCATAATGCAACAGATTAAAGGTCAAATGGCTGCTTAAAGAGGAAAGTCTTAACTTGGGGTCTAAACCTATATGGCAGTAGTTCTCAACCTTCCTAATGCCGCGACCCTTTAATACAGTTCCTCATGTTGTGGTGACCCCCAACCATAAAATTATTTTCGTTGCTACTTCATAACTGTGATTTTGCTACTGTTATGAATCGTAATGTAAATATCTGATATGCAGGATGTATTTTCATTGTTACAAATTGAACATAATTAAAGCATAGTGATTAATCAACCCCCACCCAAGAAGAGACAGGGCTCCTTTAGCCCATTAACACCCCCTTCACCCCTCACTGCCCAGCCCAGCCCAGCCCAGCCCAGCCCAGCCCAGCCCATAGGGACTAGCCTCTGCTTCCCACGACCCCACATAGGGCTCCTCTCCCAGGTCGTTTTGCCCATAAACACCCCCTTCACCCCTCACTGCCCAGCCCAGCCCATAAGGACAAGCCTCTGCGGCCCACGACCTCCAGGTCCTTGCCCAGCCTTCTGACCCACCCCATATGCTTTTGCACTGCGCCCTTCTTCCACACACCCTATAGGCCTCCCTTAGCCCATATAAAAATGCCCCCTTCACACACCCCCACAGCCCAGCCCACTCCTCAGGGGCAGGCCTGTGCGTGCCGCGCCCCAACCCCACAGCCTGCCTGCCCCCCACGGAGTGCTTCGCAGCTGCCCTTCATCCCCACCTCAGGGATCCCCGAACCCACGCAGGGGTTCTCCTCCTCGCCCCACAGCGCAACCCAGCCCACTCCACAGCATCAGGCCTCGGCTTCACACACCGTCCTCACGACCCGCGGCGACCATCGCGGCCCATCTCCCCTCACCCTCCTGGCTTGCGGGGGCCAACCTCTGCCCACAGCAGCCAGGCCTCGGCTCCCTTCTCTCCCCACATCCCCCAATAATTCGGCGTGCAGCTCTGGACACCGGCCTTCCCTCCCGCTGTCCCTCGTATCATGGAGATCTTCCCCCGCCCACCCATAAGCGGCGACCCTTCGGCTGCTCTGCCTCCCGCCATCTCCAATTTCTCCACACGCCATCCTTGCCTACCCCACGGCGGGTGGCCGGGCCTAGCCAAGCCTTGCAGGCAGCGGACACAGACACGCCAGCCCTGCATGGCTCTCTCCCCACGCTCTTACCGCTTAGGCCGCCACCGCTTCAGCAGCCCCCCGGCTGGCCACACACGCTTCCTGGTCTGGCCTCCCCGGGGCGGAGCACGCCGGACCCCGCCAGCCAGTCACCCCCGTAAGGGGAGCCGCCACCGTCGGCGCTGGAGCCTCTTCGCCTCCCCTTCTCTCGCCTCCCTCACCCGGAGCCTCGCAAAGGTGCTAGATTCGATCTAGCATATCTGCATGTGGGTGGACCTGCCTGGAGACGGATAGAGGAGCGGTGTCTCGGTTCCTAAGACCATCGGAAATATGTGTTTTCCGATGGTCTTAGGCGACCCCTGTGAAAGGGTCGTTCGACCCCCAAAGGGGTCGCGACTCACAGGTTGAGAACCGTTGCTATACAGTGAAGGTGTTTTGCCTTCTGAATAATCTGCATGCATCTGCAAACTTGGCCACCTCACTAAACGGGAAAGGCTGTGGTTCAGTGGTAGAACAGATGCTTTGGAGGCAGAAGGTCCCAAGTTCATTCCCTGGCATTTCCAGGTAGGGCTGGAAAATTCCTGCCTGAAACGATTGGAAAGCTGTTGCTGCCAGTCAGTGCCGACGATACTAGGCTAGAGAGGCCAATTGTCTGACTCAGTATAAGGCTGCTTCCAACATCTCTAGCTCCAGATCACTTATGAACAAGTTAGAAACGACTGGTCCCAATGCAGATCCTCAGGGACCCCACTGCTTACATCCCTCCATTGTGAGAACTGTCCATTTATTTCTGCTCTCTGCTTCCTGTTTTTAACCAGTTTCTGATCTATAAGACCCATCCTCTTATCCCACAACTGTGAAGTTGCATTCTCTCCTGCAACGTTACAAAGACTTCTGGTGTGCCTCTCGCAATCTATGCCGTGCAACGATTTATGATTAGCTCTGCTCTGCCATATTGTGCTTCTTGTAGGGGACATTTTCCATAGGTGGTAAAGGGCCACTGGTAGAGTTGCCAACTGACTAGAAAAACTTGTGATTGAAGCTGGTGTTTTACACCAAAACATTTCACGTTTTAAAATCTGTTCATATATCTATAAACTTATCAGCCAGATGCGCTACTAGCAGTCATTTGCTTTGTTTTGAAGTGCTGTATCATGCACATTGCATCTCTCGCATATCAGGTGACTAGAAAAAGACAACCAGGCCTGTGTTTGTGCCTTCAACAGCGGCTGAGTTTCAGAAATCAGCTGCTGAAGCTTTTCAAAGTATGGAGGTAAAAGCTTGTCATCTGCCACTGTCTGTACATCAAATTGCTGTTAAAGGCAGAGCTACAGGCTGGGAATTCTCATTTGTTCACCTGGTGCCAAGCTAGATTCTGGCCCTTCTGGCATCCTATGATGGTCATTGTGGCTCAGCATCTTCCCTTGCAACATCACAAGTAATTCTGGTGCCCTGAATAAGATGCATGCAGGTTGGCTTTAACTTGCTGTTGCTAAGCAACTGGTTGTACAGGCTTAGAAAGCCTACTTTCCAGCTAACATCGAGGACTGGGTAGTGGAACTCCTGCAGTTGCATCTTGAGAGTAAGTGACATATGTAGATATGGAAGAATACCTTGCACAAATTTAATGGCACATGGAGTACCTTTCTGGAGTCCTTGGACTACAACGCTATTGCACCCAAACAACAATTGCGGTGACCCCCTAATCTACTTTCTTGCCCAGCTGACATGCAAAGGCTGACCACCCCTCTCTCCTGCTCCCCACTTTCACTTTTGTCTTGTTCCCTCGCCTCCTGTTTATTGGGATGAAAACAGAAGTCTGAGTTTTCAGTGATCCTGAAAAGGTCCAAAACAGGGACACAAATAAACAAGAAGTCCCTTTTCTTCCCAGTAGTTTTGTACCACTCAAAGGGATGATGATTCTGCTTTTTAAACAATAAATTCTTGCTTGTATTTCAGTTATAATTCTTCTCCTTAATTTTTACTGTTACAGATATTGAAAAAAACCTTGATAAATTACTGTTTGGAAGAAGAAGTAGAGCTATAAAAAAGTTAGTGAGCCACATCTCTTGCTGGAAGCAATACTTTATGCTTGCTGCAATAGGGTATCCAGACTCGCCAATGTTTATCTTGTTCCCATACACCTGAGGGGACATCTTAATATGGGAGGTACAAAGGTGCATTTTAAGCCAAGGCTTCTGGGTAGACTTGAACTTCTGAAGGAATTAACCGCTGGCTTCTGGTCTAATATTTAAAAATGAGATCGAATGTGTGGTTGTAAGATAATTAAATAAATGGACAATTGCTAAATGGCAAATGCTTGCCATTGTGAAGAATACTGCAAAAAAGACATTTTCTCTTTCATTCACTTGCTTTTTAATTAAATAATGTACAGTAATTTACTGCCCATAACCAGATAGCTAGCTATATGATTTAGCTTGGGGTTTTGCTTATATTTATGTATTTTTATTATATCTCCATTTGTCCTGTGGTGGCTTTTAACTTTTAAAAAATGGCTTCATGTGACTTTAATTACAGAGTGCTAATGAAGTAATGGCAGAATTGTTGCCCTATGTCTACAGCAGATTTTTGTGCTAAAAGAATGGAATAGCAGTATGCACAATCTTGTTGGCATGGGGATTCTTATACTGATCATATTGTGCAGCCACATTGCAAACAAGAGGAGGTGCACTCTTGCCACTTCATTCAGCAAGCGTCAAAGAAACTGAAAGGAGATGTAGATGAAGGAAATGGTCTTAAGCTCCTGGCGAACTACTTAATGCAGAGCAGCTACCATAACATCCTTTAGGTCTAACAACATGTATTGTGCAAAACAGTAAACCAAGGTTTTCCAGATGCTGGTTTACGTGGCCCATTTCCACATTTGCACAGCATGATTGCAGAGTCCTAGAAGCTCAGCAAAGTCTGACTTAACCTGCGTGGCTGAACTGTGGGGAGGCCAGCCATGCTGAAAGAGTTTTCTGACTACAGATTAACAATATGTTTGGTGCTTCTTAACATAGTCTGGTCTCAGCGGCTATAAAGGTCAAAATCAGTACTACGAATGGAGCCTGGAAACAAACAGGCAACCAGTAAAGCTGGTACAAAACCAGTGTAATACGACCAAAATACTTCTCAGAAGCATCCAGCTGGCCACTGTTGGAAACAGGACACTAGGGCAGATGGGCTTTTGGTCTGATCCAGAAGATGGGCTCTTCTTATGTTCTTCTCTTTCTTGCTCCCAGTGGCCTTAGGGGCAGGGATGTACAGATGTTGTTAAATCTGTTCCATCTGTGTTTTAGGGACTGTCAAGTGTCTTTCATTCCCTCAGCTACTTACTGATGGAATAGGGTTTATTTTTTCCAGAATTTTGTTCTACTTGGACTAATTTACATTAGTGCTAATGCGCACTTGCACAAAGTGCTAACCTGCATTAAGTAATGTGCATTTGCATTAATTAACTATTTGCACAAGTGCCCATTAGTGTTAATTCAAATTAGTACAAATCCCTCCCCAAAGTGAAAAACTGGTCCATAAGTCTGTGTGATGTGGAAAAAACTGGTCTGCTGTGGAATCCGCAGGTCGGATTCATAGAAAACCGAACTAATTTGAATCCACTGCAGATTTCTCTGACATCCTTAGCTAGGGGCAGCTGCAGGTAACCTGTAACCATCACATGACTTGCTGAGCCTAATTTGAATGTCTGCAGACCCCTCCTCCCCTTCATGGATCACTGCCTTGTTGTGGCGAACGGGCTTGCGTAACCCAGTGGAGCCATAAGCTATGCCGTGCAGGGCCACCCAAGACGGACAAATCATGGCGGAGAGTTCTGACAAAATGTGGTCCACTGGAGAAGGAAATGGCAACCCACTCCAGTATTCTTGCCAAGAAAACCCCATGGAACGTATCACAAGGCTAAAAGAGATGACGCTGGAAGATGAGCCCCTCAGGTCGGAAGGTGTCCAATATACTACTGGGGAAGAGCAGAGGGAATTTCCAAATAGTGCCAGAAAGAGTGAAGCGGCTGGGCCAAAGTAGGGATGTACGAAAGTCACTTACCTTTTCGCAGCTTGGCTTCGCGGTGGGGGGGAGGCGCTTCGCTTTTCCCCCTGAAGTTCAGGCGAAGGGGGGGAGGCTTCCCGCCTCGCCCGGCCGAAATTCAGGCCGGGGGGGAGGCTTCCCGCCTCGCCCGGCCGAAATTCAGGCCAGGGAGAAGCGCCCCGTCTCCCCGGCCGCGAAACAAAAAGTAAAAAAAAAAAAAAAGACCCCGTGATAGGCTACGTAACGATTTACGTAGCCTAGCACGGCTAGATTTCCAAAGTCAGCCGTGATAGGCTACGTAAATCATCACGTAGCCTATCACGGGTTACTTTGAAAAAAAAAAAGTGCATACGCAAATGGCGGCGGCCCATGGGCGCCGCCATTTGCGTTCCTTATTTTGGCACGTCTAGTCTACGTAAAGATTTACGTAGACTACGGCGAAAATAAGGGCAACGCAAATAGCGAAGATTTGCGTTGCAAACAGCCCCCCGAAGATTTGGTGAGAAATTCTCCGCCATCCCTAGGTCAAAGCTGAAAGGACCCTCAGCTGTGGATGTGTCTGGTGGTGAAAAGAAAGTCCGATGCTGTAAAGAACAATATTGTTTAGGAACCTGGAATGTAAGATCAATGAATCAAGGTAAGCTGGAGGTGGTCAAACATGAGATGGCAAGATTGAACATCGACATCTTGGGAATCAGCGAACTAAAATGGACAAGCATGGGCGAATTTAATTCAGGTGACCATTATATCTACTACTGTGGGCAAGAATCCCTTAGAAGAAATGGAGTAGCACTCATAGTCAACAAAAGGGTGAGAAAAGCAGTACTGGGGTACAATCTCAAAAACACCTTGGATTTGTACTGATAGAATGATCTCAGTACGAATCCAAGGCAAACCATTCAACATCACAGTAATTCAAGTCTATGCCCCAACCACTGAGGCCGAAGAAGCTGAGGTTGATCGGTTCTATGAAGACCTACAACACCTTCTAGAACTAACACCAAGGAAAGGTGTCCTCTTCATCATAGGGGATTGGAATGCTAAAGTAGGAAGTCAAGAAATCACTGGGATAACAGGCAAGCATAGCTTGGTGTACAAAATGAAGCAGGACAAAGGCTAATAGAGTTTTGCCAAGAGAACATGCTGATCATAGCAAACACGCTTTTCCAACAGCACAAGAGGCGACTGTACACATGGACATCACCAGATGGTCAATATCAAAATCAGATTGATTATCTCCTTTGCAACCAAAGAGGGAGAAGCTCTAAACAGTCAGAAAAAATAAGACCTGGAGCTGACTGTGGCTCAGATCATGAGCTTCTTGTTGCAAAATTTCAGCTTAAATTGAAGAACGTAGGGAAAACCATTAAAGCATTCAGGTAAGACCTAAATCATATCCCTTATGAATATACGGTGGAGGTGAGGAATAGATTTCAGGGATTAGACCTGATAGACAGAGTGCCTGAGGAACTATAGATGGAGGTCCGTAACATTGTTCAGGAGGCAGCAACTCAATCCATCCCAAAGAAAAAGAAATGCTAGAAAGCCAAGTGGCTGTCTGATGAGGCTTTATAAGTAGCTGAGGAAAGAAGGGAAGCGAAAAGCAAGGGAGAAAGGGGAAGATATATCCAACTGAATGCAGAGTTCCAGAGAATAGCAAGGAGAGACAAGAAGGCCTTCTTAAATGAACAATGCAAAGAAATGGAGGAAAACAACAGAATGGGAAAGACTAGAGATCTCTTCAAGAAAATTGGAGATCTCAAGGGAACGTTTTGTGCAAAGACGGGCATGATAAAGGACAAAGAAGGCAGGGACCTAACAGAAGCAGATGAGATTAAGAAGAGGTGGAAAGAATACACAGAAGAACTATACAGGAAAGATCTGAATGTCCCTGATAGCCATGAGAGTGCGGTCACTGAACTTGAGCCGGACATCCTCGAGAGTGAAGTCAAGTGGGCCTTAGGAAGCATTACTAACAACAAAGCTAGCGGAGATGACAGTATTCCAGCTGAGCTATTTAAGATCCTAAAAGATGATGCTGTTAAAGTGCTGCACTCAATATGCCAACAAATTTGGAACACTCAACAGTGGCCACAAGACTGGAAAAGGTCAGTTTACATTCCAATTCCAAAGAAGGGCAACGCCAAAGAGTGTTCAAACTACCGCACAATTGCGCTCATTTCACATGCCAGCAAGGTGATGCTCAAAATCCTACAAGCTAGGCTTCAGCAGTATGTGAACTGAGAACTACCGGAAGTACAAGCTGGGTTTCGAAGAGGCAGAGGAACTAGAGGTCAAATCACCAACATTCGCTGGATCATGGAGAAAGCCAGAGAATTCCAGAAAAACGTCTATTTCTGCTTCACTGACTATGCTAAAGCCTTTGATTGTGTGGATCACAACAAACTCTGGCAAATTCTTAAAGAGATGGGAGTACCAGACCACCTTACCTGTCTCCTGAGAAACCTGTATGACGGTCAAGAAGCAACAGTAAGAACCAGACATGGAACAACCGATTGGTTCAAAATTGGGAAGGGAGTATGACAAGGCTTTGTATTGCTGCCCTGTTTATTTAACTTATATGCAGAGTACATCATGAGAAACGCTGGGTTGGATGAATCACAGGTCGGAATTAAGATTGCGGGGAGAATTATCAACAACCTCAGATACGCAGATGATACCACCCTAATGGCAGAAAGCGAAGAGGATCTAAAGAACCTCTTGTTGAGGGTGAAAGTGGAGAGTGCAAAAGCTGGTTTGAAACTCAACATTAAAAAAACGAAGATCATGGCATCTGGCCCCATCACTTCCTGGCATATAGAAGGGGAAGAAATGGAAGCAGTGACAGATTTTATTTTCTTGGGCTCCAAGATCACCGCAGATGGTGACTGTAGCCATGAAATTAAAAGATGCTTGCTCCTTGGGAGGAAAGCTATGGCAAACCTAGACAGCATAGTAAGAAGCAGAGACATCACCTTGCTGACAAAGGTCCGTCTAATCAAAGCTATGGTTTTCCCAATAGCAACGTATGGCTGTGAGAGCTGGACTATAAGGAAGGCTGAGCACCGAAGAATCGATGCTTTTGAACTGTGGTGCTGGAGAAAACTCTTACGAGTCCCCTGGACTGCAAGGAGGTCAAATCAGTCCATCCTAAAGGAAATCAACCCTGAGTGCTCACTGGAAGATCAGATACTGATGCTGAAGCTCAAATATTTTGGCCACCTAATGCGAAGAGAAAACTCTCTGGAAAAGACCCTGATGCTGGGAAAGATGGAAGGCAAAAGGAGAAGGGGATGGCAGAGGATGAGATGGCTGGATAGCATCACCGATGCAATGAATATGGATTTGAGCACACTCTGGGAGAGAGCAAAGGAAAGGAAGGCCTGGCGTGCTATGGTCCATGGGGTCATGAAGAGTCGGACATAACTGAACGACTGAACAACAAGACCCCTCCTTCCTCGGGCCATTTTGGAACGCTAAACAAGCAGATTCTATAATTTCACCATCAAGTCAGATCCCCCCCCCTCTACTATTCCCCCCACACCTGCTTTTTATAACATCTTGCCTGATGAAGAGATCTGGGGATCTCAAGTAAAAAACTTGCACTTTTTTGTGTGTTCCTTTGGTTGGCCTAATAAAGGAATTATACTAATATGGGTTTTGGAATCTTATTTATTTATTTATTCATTTCATTTCTATGCCACCCAGTAGCCGAAGCTCTCTGGGTGGTTCACAAAAATTAAAACCAAACAGCACACCATAAAACAATTTAAAATATTAAACATTAAACATTAAATTTTAAATATTAAACATTAAAACCACAATATAACAATACAACCACAATAAAACCTAGCAGCAGTGCAGGAGTTTAAAATACAGATTTAAAACAGCAAAGCTAAAAGTCTAGAAAGCTGAAATGCTAAAATGCCTGGGAAAATAAAAAGTCTTCACCTGGTACTGGAAAGAATACAATGTAGGTGCCAGGCGAACCTCACCAGGGAGCTCATTCCAGAGCCGGGGTGCCACAGCAGAAGAAGCCCTCCTCCTAGTAGCCACCCGCCTCACTTCCTTTGGCAGGGGCTCACGGAGAAGGGCCGCTGAGGTCCGGGAGGCACACATGGGAGGAGGCGATCCTTCAGGTAACCCGGCCCGAAGCCGTTAAGGGCTTTGAATGTTAATACCAGCACTTTGAATCGGGCCTGGAAATGGAATGGCAGCCAGTCTTATATTTAAGTAGTTGACCAGTGCCAATGACCCCCAGGGCTTCTGTACCTTTAATAGGGGGAATTTTAGCTGGGACAACTTCTGCAACTCCTGCATGATGAACTGCATCTGTTAACTTCCCACCCCCCTGCCCAGCACGTAAAGGGACAGGATCCCTGCTTTCTGTATTCCTGGGCATCAGGTTCTGGGGGTTTCCCATTCCAGTCTTTCTGTGTCTGAGAGTTTCATGGGTGTGGTGACTGTGCATTCATGTAATAAAGTTATGAGCATGACTGTTCTCATCCCTTGTGCTATTTACAAAGTACATGAAACTGCTTACTGTCTGTTTTTGGCTGTAGAACTGTGCATGTTGCTTCGCCACCTGCAAACATTGCACAAGTGCAAACTCATTCCCACCAGAACATGCTGACTACCAGACAATGCGCGCCTTCCGATGTATTACCTGGGAAACTGGCCAGGAGGAGGTCTGGACTGTCACCTCATTAAAGGTTTGTTCTAACCAATTAAGGGTGCACTCCTGTGCAGGCAAAAGGCCACAGCAGGAGAGCAGCCAAGGATGCCCCTGGAGCAAGGGATCAGGTGAGCAGCCTCCCCGGAGAGGCCCCCACCCAGTCTCCCACTTCGGAAGAGTCCTCAGGGAGAGAGATGGGGGGCCCTCTGGAGAGGCTGCCTGAACACTGACCTAATCTCTCACTCTGAGGACTTTCCAGAGCAAGAGATCAGACAGGCAGCCTCTCCAGAGAGCTGCCCCGGCCCAAACGCCACGCTCTGCGGGGTCCTTCCTCAAAGCGAGGCATTGTGAGGTGGCCTGGAGAATGCTTGCACCGGGCGACCTCACAGTGCCTCACCATGAGGCAGGACCCCTAAGAGCGGTGTGCGGGCCAGGGCGTCTCTCCAGAGAGGCCGCCTGCCCAATCTCTCATTTGGGGGGAGGGTGCAGTGGCCATGGGGGCCAGGTTGAGGAGCAGTTGGGGTGTGTGACAGCAGGCACCCTCTTGCCTCAGGAGGCAGGACATCTCGCGCAGCAACTAGCAAGAGGAGCCCTGCCAGATCAGACCCAGGGCCCATCTAGTCCAGCGTTCTGCTCACACAGAGGCCCGCCAACTGCCTGTGAGAAGCCTCCAAGGAGGACATGAGTGCAGCAGCACCCTGCCGCCCATGTTCCCCAACACTTGGCATACAGAGACATACTACTTCTGAAACTGAAATATATAGCCATCAGGACAGGTAGCCATTGAAAGACTTCTCCAGGACTGTGTCCAACCCCCTTTTAAGGCCATCCAAATGGGTGGCCATCACTGCATCTTGCCGTAGCAGATTCCATAGTTTAGCTATGCTCTTTGTAGTTGCCTGACCCATTAATCCATTAAGTTTACGTGCTGAGTTTTGAAGGCTTTTAAAAAATGGTGCATCATGCATCATATTTGCTTTCCACCCTCTCTCCCAGGGGCCCAAGTTCCATACATAAATGGGGGCAGGGCAGGCATAAGCATCTGGCAGCCCCCCAACCCCTTAACAAATTGCTGGCTCTGGAAGCTGCCATTTTCACTCCCCCAGCCCAATATACATAAC
The DNA here is from genome assembly GCF_057233095.1 of Heloderma suspectum. NCBI lineage: Eukaryota > Metazoa > Chordata > Lepidosauria > Squamata > Helodermatidae > Heloderma > Heloderma suspectum. The sequence continues at coordinate 436,690,766 of NC_139458.1, forward strand.
TCCAGGGCATTATGGGAAAACAAAATGTCAGCTCCCAGTCACCCTGCCTGTTGCTGCCAGGATCCACTGAGGTAGGAGGGGGGCCAAGGTACATTTTGCCAAGGTACCCCTCAAACCTGGCGCTAGCTCTGGATGGGAGTTACCCTGCTTTATCCTCACATCAGCCCTGCAAGGTAGGGTACGTTAAGGTCACTCAGACAGTTTTATGGCTGAGTAGAGATTTGAACTCACGTCTCCCTGGCCAAACGCTAACCACACTGGCAGCCAAGAGGTTGATTGTCCACTGCGGAAAGTCTCCCAGCCCTAAACAGATCCAGATGTGGTGGACTGGTGACATTGGTTGTAGGTTAAGAGAGAAGGAGGATCTAAGATGCAGAAATATGGGATGTGTTGCTATTACTCAGGAAAGGTATGAAATTGGCTGTTCTACTTTATTGTACTGTATTATAATGACATTTAAATAGGAGTGGGGGAATGAAGTATCTTCCCTTAAGGTTACTAAGTCTACTTTACTGGGGCAAAATCTAAGGTTACAGAGTCTACTTTAAAATCTTAAGGTTACAGAGTCTACTTTACTGGGGCAAAATCTATCTCAGCTAACTGACCACCAGTTGCTGAGTCCACTTCTCAACTGTTGGTGGCAGCCAGATAATTACACTTCCGTTTATTACTAAGGTTGCCAATTGACCAGAAAAGTGTGGCCTGACCTGTTCCTGTGATCTGCAGAAACCAGCAGGTGAAGCTTTTTGCAGCACCGTCACCTGTTGATCTCTGCAACCCAGACTTGGGGAATAATAGAGATGAACCTTTGGAGCCCTGGTGATGTCAACAGGGCGATTTACAGTGCAAGCCTATGTGTGTCTACTCAGAAGTAAGTCTCATTGGGTTCTGTGGGGCTTACTCCCAGGTAAGTGGATATTAATCCTTAAGCATCTCTTTAACTCTTCCACTGAAATCAGGAGGGCTTCCGAGTGCTTACCTTCACCTGGAGCATGCCCAGCATTATTAGTAGCAATTAAACATAAAAACATTGCATTTTGCAGAGATTCATTAAAAGTGTCCGAGAAGTCTAAATTGTCTTCTGTGTGTCTATTATTGCTGCCAGCTCCTTATATTGGCTCTTATGCTCTGCTCCCTTGTGCATATGATTTAAAAGCATCACAGCCATCTCCCCCCCCCCACGCCTCTTTCTGAGAATGCAAACAGAACGTACGTGTGTGTGTGTGTGTGTGTGTGTGTGAGAGAGAGAGAGAGAGAGAGAGAGAGAGAGAGAGATCACTACATGATGCAGAAGCTGCGTTGTTGTTGTTGCTCCCCAGGAGCAGGCGTCTTTTAATCTCATGGCTACGGCCACCGTCTGCGGTGATCGTGGAGCCCAAGGAAGTAAAACCTGTCACTGCTTCCATGTCTTCCCCTTCCATATGCCAGCGAGCGATGGGGCCAGACGCCAGGATCGTCGTCTCTTAATGCTGAGGTTCAGACCAGCTTTGGCGCTCCCCACCGTCACCCTCAGCAAGAGGCTCCTCAGATGCTCTTCGCTTCCTGCCGCGGGGGCGGCGGCGTCTGCGTACCCGAGGTTGCGGATCCTTCTGAAGCAGCGACCCGGTGCCCAGTTCCTGGTCTGCGCAGACCTCTGAAACGGGGCACGCCCGGGAGCCGGCCGGGCCCGAAGGTGGCGTGCCCGCGGCCGGGAAGAAGCGCTGGGCGGCCCCGAGCCATCACCGCCTCCTGCCGGCCAGAGCGCGGAGCCCGCAGCAGCCTTCGGCCCCCCGCGCCTGCCCTGAGGCGGCCGCAGGTAGAGCCCTGGAGCGGCCGCTCGGGTAGGTGCAACCAGGAGTCGCTGCCGCCCTGCCCGCGCCGGCCGGCCGCCCCGCCTCGGCGCCCGCCTTCGGGCTGCTGCCGGCGCCTGTCGTTCCGCTCAGCGGCGCGGCGCGGCGGCCGGGGCGGCTGGCGAGGCCGCGCGGGCACGGCGGCTGCGGGCTCTCCCCAGAGAGCCCAGCGGGGGCGCCCGGAGCCTGGAGCGCCCCGGGCTGCTCGCCTTTCCTCTGCCCTCCTCCTCTCCCTCGCCTCGCGCGCGGACGCTGCGGCCCGGCTGCGAATGAGCGCGGGACGCTGCGCGGGCCGGACGAGCGGTCTGGCGGGATCGCCCCCGACGGACGCTGCCCAGCGCCCGCGGAAGGCCCCCGAAGCCCCCGCCGGTGGCCGCGCTTCTGGGCGCGAGTGGCGCTGGCCGCGCTCGGCGGGGCTCCGGCTCCGGCGGCATCCCGCCCTCGGCCCAAGGCTGCTGCCTTGCCCCCCCGCCTCCCCAGCCAGCGCGTGCGGCCCGCGGGCCTGACTGCGGCGCCCTCTCGTGAGCAGGGAAGCCCCGCGGGTCGGACTTCCGCCTGTTGTGCCCCTGGGGAAGGCACAGGAATCCCACCGGGAGATACTGGTGGCCGCTGGCCACCCTGGAGTGGCCTGAAGGCCTGGCCCGTGCCGAGCAGGTCTTGCGTTAGAATGGGAATGCGTGAAAACGCCCGACCAGGGCGTGATTTGCAGCTCGTGAAGACCTAGTCGATGCAAGAAGTGGCTACTGACTATGGCGAAGTGACCACAGAAGGGGCTACCTGGCTTGGCTCCTCGTCTCCTCCCATCCGAGGCGCATTTGGTGGGGACGCAAGTGGAGGCTTTTTCTGTGGCTGTTCCCAGGTAAAACGTGTTTTTTTCCAGGCAGGCCTTTGGCATATCGGGGGACCTGTTGCTGAAGGGTGTCTCAGCTGGTCAGTGCTGTTCATTTCTTGGGTGCTGTCTGTTTCTTTTTTGTTGTGTTTTATGTTATTCATCCATCCATCCATCCATCCATCCATTTATTTCATTTCTGTACCATCCAGTAGCCAAAGCTCTCTGAGCGGTTTACACAAATTAAAACCCAAAGTAGAACATAATAAAAATGTGATAGAAAAACATTAACACACTAATAACATTGAAACAATTTAAAGCACATTACATCTTCATTAAGATTTTGTTTTTAATCTGAGTTTTACTGTTAGCCCCCTTGAGTGCCATTTTTTTTGGCAGAAAGCTGGAATATAAATGAAATAAATAAATGCTATGAAACCCTTTGTTCGCCTAGCTTAAAATTGCAAGTTAAACTTTGAGTGTGTGTGCGCGCACGTGCGCATGCATGCATATGTATGAGCAGACACGCACGGACAAACCTGCACCTATGATCTTTTGCCTGATGTTCAGATGCTGGGACACCTTTCTTCCTGGAGTAAAGAGGTTATGTCACTCCAGCCTCTGGGGTGAAACCCTGGGGTAATAATCTGTTTTGCATTTCCTTTTAAGAGTTATCGGGACTGCTGTGGGAGTCTTTTCCTTCTGAGCTCCTTCCAAATACACAGATCCAGTTAGGATTGCCATCTATTTTGACTGGCCTTGCTCTTGTGCCGTTCAGAGTAGCCTGACAGTGAGCAGCAGGAGAAGCTTTTCCTGGCTTGGAGACAAGTGACAAGGTAAAGAGTGGGAACATTCCCTTGCAACATCTCAGGGCAATAGGTTTCTGTGAAAGCCGTGGATGGGAGAAGGGCCAGTGAGAGAGGTTGCCAGCTTTGTATTGCTCACCATATCTTGTGGACTCATGGAAAATAACAGCAGATGTAGAAAGCTTCACGCTAACATTTTATGTTCAAGGCACAGGCGAAGCAAGGCTGCCAGGATCAAAAGGCGCCAACCATAGCATTTTCTTTCACCACTGAGTAGAACCATAGGGTAGAATCCAACATAAGCCCTACTTAGAGCAGACCCATTGACATGAATGGGAGTTAAGTTAGTCATGACTAAGTTAAGTTCCATTCATTTCAATGGGTCTACTCTAAGGAGGACGTATGTTAGATTTTACCCATATTGAGCTCCCACAATGGGAATGACCAAAGCAAGACCTAGATTTGGGGAGCTCTGGCAGCCTCCTCACCTGAGAAGGGATGCTTGTGAGCCCTTGCCAGCATAGATTGGGTTTGTTGTTAGCGCTCACTGCTCCCTTCCCTTCCCCTCCGATCCATTCTTCTTCTGCCCCCACTCCCCTTGTGCCCCCATCCCATGCAAGCACATGTATGCACAGTTGTTGGGTTTTTAAAATAACAGAGGTGGGGGGACACTCATGCATACCCCTGGAAATCCCTGAGCATGGTGAGATCTCCATCTTGTGCATGGGTGGTGCTGTTTTGGCTACATAAACATCGGCACTCACCCGAAGTACATGGGAAATAGAGGGAATGATTAAAGCTTCTGGACTTAACGTAGCTGTTCTTATTTAACTAAAGAGCTTGTAATGCCAAGGCTGGGTTTAGGGGTGAGGGGGCCCTCAGCAGAGTTCCCTTTGGTGGGCCCCCTCCTATGCCAGTGGGCTTGGTAGAGTTTCCTGGCAGCAGCACTGGTGTTGAAATCAGTGGTGGGCAGCTGAGTCTGAACTGCCATTTTTATTTCCCACAATGCCTTGGAGCTATGCTAAGTGGGGGGCGGTGTGGAAAATTTAAATGGCGGCTCAGACTTCGCTGCCTGGTTCGGTGGGGCGTCCAGGGAAGGCATCGATGCAGGGGTGAGCCCTGTCGGGGCTCTGGTAGCTGCGTGAGGGTGTCAAATGCTGATGCTGGAGTTCTTTGTTTTTGACGCTAACGACGCATAAACACTCGAATGCACATAATCCACCTGGATTTAGCAACAGACGTGTAGAAATGTCCAGAGGGGTAGCAGCCGCGTTCGTCTGTTGCAGCAAAAACACCAAAGTGGCTTGTGGCACCTACCTTAATGACGAACCGATTTGCCTTGGTGTAAGTTGGACCAGAGTTGCAGAGCTGGCAATTAGAGCCTTGTGCTAAAATGTGCTGCATTTTTTTGGTATTGCATTGCCCACCACTGGAATGCGGCCCCCAAGAGCGTCTCCGAAATGGAATTTGGCTCACGCTCAGGCTGAAAGAGGCTCTGCACCCCTGAAACACTGGCTACAGAGGTGGCTGTATCAGGAGATGTTGCAAGCTTCCCCAACCTGGCGTCTGCCAGATGTGTTGGGCTACAACTCTGTTCATTCCCAGCTAGCATGACATATTGCAGCCTTCCCCATCCGGGTGCCTTCCAGATGTTTTGGACTACAGTTCCCATCGCTCCCAGCCAGCATGGCCATGTAGTCCAACACGTCTGAAAGGCATCTGGTTGGGAAGTCTGGCATGTTGGGTGCTTCCAGACAAGGGTTTTACGACATTTTTTACTACCACCTCTTGTATCTTTTTTTCTCACTGCAGAGAATCCGTTAAGGAGAAACAGGCAGAAAAGCTGCATGATGCCTTCTGACTGGTGCCGCTAGACCCCTCCATCTGGAAGCTCCCCTCTTGTCCAGGCCAGAGGACCAAGGTATTTTTTTTTACTTGGGTAGGACTGTTGGGTGGGGATGCTTTGCATGCTTTGGGGTGTCAGATGGTATGGTGAAGCTGGGAACACTTCCATTTTGACCATGAGGTGGTGGTGAGAAGAGTTGGCTAAGCTGAATCATCCCAGCAGGGATATGTGTGGGTGTACCGGACAGAGGGGCAGTTTGTGCAGTGAATGCTTGTGTGAATGCAGCCGTATAGAGCAGCAGCAAGTCGGCCCAATGCCATTTCCATGAGGTCCGGTAGCACGCCTTGCCAAACCATGTCTTGAACCATTAACAAAAGGTTAACTTTAAAATATAAATCTTCCTACCGCTCAGTGAGTTCAATATTCACTTAGATGTGGGAAGAAATGAGCCTATGTTTATCATAATGCAGCACCTTGCTCCCAAAACGGTACCCTGCCCGAACCACAGTACCCTATCTGAACCCTGGAAACCCATCTTCTGAATCTGAGTCCCACTTCTAAGTTGATTTAGTGACAAAGTGCCGAGCCTGCGGTGTAGGATGGCCCAGGACACTCGCCTGAGGGCTGCAAAGCTGTGCTGGCAGTACCGGAAGGCAGCCGAGGCTGAGCTGTTCGGTGGGATGCTTAGCTGGATGCCTAGAGCTGAGACACACGGTGATCAGACAGGTAGTTGGAGGGAATGGGGAGCTCTGTGTGCTGCTTCGCGATTTCTCTCCCGGCCCTGTTAGACAAACTAATGGCACCTCCTCTCCCCTTTGTCTCTCTTTGCTATGCCCTGGCTGCGCATGTGGCGATAGGGCAGAGGAGAGGGGTCTCTTCAGAATGTTCAATATAACCTCTGTGGGATTGTGGGGTCCTGCTGGGCCGGGCTTGAGATCCCAGTTGCGGCCTAGGAGCTAGGAAGGAAGGCTCGGTGAATGCACCCTGTGGATGAGGGCCAAATTCCCAAAAGACAAATTACACAGCTAGGCCTCTTTGGGGCTTCGAAAATAGGTAGCTGGGAGCCTTTTACAGTAAGGGCGCAGAACGGTATAGAAATGCCATATATAAATAAACCTCAGACCAAGGGGCCCCAATCCAGCCCTCCAGGGTTCCGAAATGGCCACACACCCTTCTCCTGTCCCCCCTTCCCCCCGACCACTGATCAGTTGATGGTTTCCCAGCCTTTGTGCCATTTCCTCCCACCCTAAAGGGTCGAAATGCCTCTCCTGAGGCTTTGCTACTGGCAGGAAGAGCTGTAAGTTAAAATAGGCTGGGGTTTGGGGTGTTCTTTGGCCCTGCCCCTTTGCCTTTGGCTCCTGCCACCGTTGGAAGGCAGCCCCCGAGAGCTCCTCTGACATTGAATTTGGCCCCCAGGCTGCAGGAGCTTCAGTGCCCCTGTTTGCAGAATCCCTGGGGTCACGTCATCCTCTGGCCAGTCCACCCACTCGAGGAGAAGCGTGTGGGGTGGGGCTGTAGCTCAGTGGTGGAGCAGATACGTTGCATGACAAAGATCCCATGTTCAGCCTCTGCCCCCTCTAGGAGAGATCCCCGTCTGAAATGCTGGAGACCCTTTGCTGCCAGTCGGTAGAGACAGCACTGAGCCAGCACTGAGCCTGGCGGACCAACAATCTGATTTGGTGTGAGGAAGCTTCCTGCATCCCTAAATTCATGCATTATATTTATATCCCCCCTTTCCACTAAAATTAGTACTCGAGGCAGCTAAATCACAGTAGGGGTGATTCCAGGGGATCTTGACACTCCTGTCTTTCATCCTGGGATGTGAGATTGTTTTAAATCAGGAGCGGGGAACTTTTTACCAGTCATTCCTCGACGGGTCATCTCTTGGGGGTCACATGCCAACAGTGATGGGGCAGAACCACCTCGCTCTCTTTCCTCCTCAAGAACATCACTACCAGCCTCTTCTCTGTCTCTCTCCCACACACACAGACACACACACCTCACTTGCCCCTGCGCCTCTCTCCCTCTCCCTCTCTCTCTCTCACACACACACACACACACACACACACACTCTGTCTCTCTCCATTCACCCCCCCATCCAGCCAGCCATCCTTCCTCTCACACTTTCTCTCTCACATACACCCCCCCTCAATCATACACAGACACACCCACGAAAGGGCCCCAGCTAGATCCGTGCTGTCAAAGCTCTCTGCTCTCCCTGCCTGGGAGGGGCAGGATGCCTCTCCCCATGCTGGCTGGGAATTCTGGGCATTGCAGGCCAAGTCATCTCGGGGGGTGGGGAAGCTGCTCCTCACCAGCTGGCTGTGGTTCTCCATGGTTTCAGGCAAGGTCCCTGCCGCCCCCACCCCACCCCACCCCCAGCTCCACCTGGAGATGACTAGATACTGAACACGGGACCTTTCGCACACAAAATGTGTGCTTTGCTGCTGAGCTACAGCCAGCCAGAAATCTAACCGACCGCTTCGTTGCCACAGCCTGCCACTCGATTCCTCTTTTCCTTTCTTGCACCTTCCTTTCGGTTTAAAGTGCAGCTTGCTCCTCAGCCAGCCAGAACTGGGCGGGACAGTCAACACGCCAAGGCTATTTGGCTGGGAATCAGACGCTGCTCCCTCTGGCTCACCCAAACCGGATTGTCCTGTTTGTCGTCTGCAGCAGACGCCACTTGGGTGACTCCGGCAGCTTCTTCCTGGTGGGTCTCTGTGTTGTTGTGCTCCTTTCTGGCATGGGGCGTTTGGAGGAATAAAGGCCTCTAAAAAAAAAGTGAGGGCAATCTCCGAGCAATGCTGCTTGCCTCCGTGTGTTGCGTCTGCGCCTCTTTGCTTCTGTTGTATCTTCAGCAGTCGTTTCCCTTATCTCCTCTCACCTTTAAAGAAAAATAAACAACCAGCCGGCCAGAGTATTCAGTCACTTCTTTCCTGGGAGACGGGGTGCCTTCTAGCTGTTAGTTTCTCAAGAGACGGGTGCCAGGCCCTACTTTCTGTCCCCTAAACCCAGGTGCAGAACTGTGGGACGTCCTGCCGGAGGCGTTTTCTGCCTTTTGGACTGAGGCAGTCACAGCATCCCCGTTCTTTCATTTGGTCATGTTCACACTCCCCCCCCCCGCCCGGAAGGGGCACTTGGCAGGAGTCTGGGTCTGAGGATGGTGGGATGGGCATTTGCGCACACGAGCAGTGTTTGCCCCGTGTTCGGAGGCCCCTTGGGCCAGGCGCCCTTTGTGTCCCTCCCTCGGGGAGTCTGCCATCTCACCACCGTTGTTCGTGCTGCTGCCCCCCTTTCTCATGCTGGCCACGGCTTCCTTGCTGGACTGGCAGAGAGCCGTAGGCAACGGCATCTGCTGGTTCCCCTTCTCACCACCGTCGTCGTTTGCCCCAGAGCAAGAGGCAGGTGAGCCTTGCGAGGGTGGAGTGGGGGAGCAACTCCAGGGAGCTCAGTGGGCCCTGCTTGGGTGTGGGGCCTCAGCAGTGGACCAACCGTGCCGGCCCATGTGTATGAAATGAGTGCAGCAGCTTCCTGCTGACCTCCACTTTCCAGCCTTTCTCTTTTGCTGGGATGCTCACAGTGTGCGTTGCCTGTCCCTGGTAAATGACTTTGCCTTGTGTGGAGGCCTTTTGGGGAGAAGGTGGCGTAACCAGTCTTTGTTCTTGTGAGTTGCTGGGGGTGCCACTTGCCCCATCGTACGTGCACGGGCCCAAGGGCTCCGCGGAGCGCTCTGCCTCCCAGTGCACAGGCAGCAGCTGCTGGTGCTCATTTTGAATCACCATTAATGCTTTCCTCGGACACCTTTGGCCAAAAGAACAAATGCCTCCTTTACTTCTGAATCCAGTGCAGGAAAGGTGGTTGTGGAATCAATGAGAACCGCAGCCTTCCCCAGCCTGGTGTCATCCAGGAATGCCCATCATTCCTAGCCAGCATGGCCTTAGGCCTATGCCTGTCAGTGCAGGCTGGTGGCTCCGATGTCAGTGGGACGGTTTCAATCAGAACCAGGCAGAATTCCAAAGGAGCTCTCCAAGGTGCGGCGCTTTCCTTGGAACACCTCGGAGAGCTCCTTTAGAGTTCTGACTCCACTGCTGCCTATGTGTAGAATATGCTTTTATATCCTACAATATGATGTATCTATTCCATGTTTGTCTTTCCAGTTTCTCCCATTAGTGGATTATGGCTCCTCCATCGGCAGAGAGAGCAGAGGTCTCTGCCTCCCTCAGGCTCTCATCGCCCCCCCTCATACGGGGTTTGGGATCTGTGGGTCCCGTCATTCTCATGATCCTTCTGCTGCTTCTCTGCTTTCCCTTTAAAAGGTATGTGGCCGTCTCGGGGTGTCATGGGCAGCCCTGGTGGTGAGGAGGAGGAGGAGGAGGAGGGATTGCAAGAGACCCTTGGCAAGCAGGGGCAGTTCTTCATGTGTTGGCTGAGATCATGCATAAGATACAAACACTTTTGCATGCCTTATGCTGGCCTGTTTCCTTCCGAAATCCCATCCAGCTCTATGATAGCTGGATCAGTGGTTGGACTCGAAGTCCAGCCCAGTTAGCGATGGACGAATCTGTTCATTTTGGTTTCTCTCCTTTTCCAGTCTCAAATTCAGTTCATCCCAAACTAAGAATTTTCCCAGTCTTAATTTTGAGATTTTTTTTAAAAGTTCACATGAGTATTTGTATGTGTGTTTGTGTGCATTTCTCCTAATGCCTGCATTTTCTATGAATTTTCTTTTATTTAATTATTGTACACAGTACGATGAGCTTATCGTTGACAAATACTTCAAAGGTCAACTGTTCAAACGTTCTTGTCTGGCTTATGTCAACAGCAGAATCTTCTTAGAGACCCCTCACTGAATTAGACCCTCCTTGAATTAGATCCCACCCCAAATGATGTTTGGGGTGTCAGGGGCTTGTAGGCACCACCCTGTTGTGGGCAAATGCGGTGAAAGGAAACCAGATTTCCTTGAAGTGGCCATGTTCGGCCCTCTGGGAACACCGCCACGGTGGGTTAGCTTCTCCGAAAGTGCCGTTCTCCAGATATTGAGAAATGAACCAGCACCGCAGGGCTGCACACCGCTTCGGCATGAAGCTGGAGCTCTGAGTCAAAGTGGGGTGCTTTGGACCACTTCAGGCCACCTCCAAGGAAAGGCTGAGGGGGCACAAAGCGGCCCGACACGGGTCAGGGCGCTCCGAAGCGCTTCACTGTGGTCCAGCAGCCCAGCTGCCTTGCCACCCCCACTGCCGCTGCCCAGCCCCCAGCTCCTTACCCAGGTCCTCTGGATGCGTACTGGCAGCCATCTTGTGCTGGAGGGGGAGCCATGTTTAAAATGGCGACTCCCTGTATTTCCATAAATAAAATGGCTCCCCGCATCCCCCGGAAGAACAGGACAGCTGCTGGCACGCATCCAGCGGGTCTAGGAGCTGGCGGGAGCAGCAGCGCCCTTGGCGGCGGCGGCAGAGGCTCCCCGGGCAGCAGCTCTCCTGGTGGCAGTGGTGGCAGCAGCGGCAGCAGCTCCCTGCCCCCCTATGGAACAAGATGGCTGGCAGCTTAAGGGCCCAGGTAAGGAGCTGGGGGCTGGGCGACGTGTTGAGGGGGGGGGGCGGAAGCGGGATTCAGATGTCTGAATCCCACTTCAGCTTTATAGGCTAAAGCAGGTCGAGGGAACCAATTCCCTGGGGAGGCGGTGGGCTCTCCCACACTGGAGGCCTTCAAGACGAGGCTGGACAGCCACCTGTCAGGGATGCTCTGACCTGGATTCCTGCACTGAGCAGGGGGCTGGACTCGATGGCCTTGTAGGCCCCTTCCTACCCTACTATTCTATGATTCTATGAGGGGGCCCCGAATCAGCCCAAGCCAAATCGGGCCTGCCTCGGAAGCCCCAAAGTGGCTTCCGAGTCGGATTGGGGGTCTGTGCACAGCTCTACTTAAAAGGCAATTTAGTCAAAATGTTCCAGCTGTCAGTTTCCCAGACCGTATCTAAACTTCGCGTGGCACTCGTTGTTGCTTCCTCAGGTATGTTATAAATGTTAGATAAGAGTCCTTTTATGTTCTCTATGGTTTGAGGGCACAAGGATTCAAATTTTGTTCATCTGGTTAATGTCATGGTTTCGGCCACCTTGTGAGCAAATACTTTAATCTGGAGTTTCTGGATCCACCCAACCTGTGTTCCAACTAATAGATCATTCAGATTTGCAGTTGAAATAGGCTGCCCTTTGTCTACAAGATCCCTCATTCTGTAAAGTTCTCTAGCTTCCCATTCCCTGTATTGTCCATATTTGTCCTACTGACGAAAAGCTGGGTGATCCAGGAACAGGATGGGAGGAGAGGTAAATGGAGCAAGCTGTGTCGCCCATCAATTCTATACTGAAAAGGTGGCCTGGGTGAATGGGTTGGTTATGCATGCCAAGTTTGTTGGCTTAATAGGAAGGAAAACACTTCCCCAAAGCATTGAAACTGCTTGTACATTTTGCATCTGTACCCAGTGGACACCCAGAGTGGAACTGATTAAGCGGAATAATTGAGAGAGCTGGGCAGCACAATAATAAAGTCTCAAACTGGGCAATCCCACACCCTCATTTTTCATATTTCTAAATAGCTTATGAAGTTTATGTAATATCATGCATTTTTACTGTTATTTTCAGAAAAATACCCATTTTTGTGTGCACTTTCCCCTAATAGATGCATTTTTGCATGCATTTTTTGGTTCATAGAATCATAGAATAGTAGGGTTGGAAGGGGCCTACAAGCCCATCGAGTCCAACCCCCTGCTCAATGCAGGAATCCACGTCAGAGCATCCCTGACAGATGGCTGTCCAGCCTCGTCTTGAACGCCTCCAGTGTGGGAGAGCCCACCACCTCCCTGGGTCATTGGTTCCGTTGTCGTATTGCTCTTACAGTCAGGAAGTTTTTCCTGATGTTCAGCCGGAATCTGGCTTCCTGTAAGTTGAGCCCATTATTCCGTGTCCTGCACTCTGGGATGATCAAGAAGAGATCCTGGCCTTCTTCTCTGTGACAACCTTTCAAGTACTTGAAGAGCGCTATCCTATCTCCCCTCAGTCTTCTCTTCTCAAGGCTAAACAGGGCAAGTTCTTTCAGTCTCTCTTCATAGGGCTTTGTTTCCAGTCCCCTGATCATCTTTGTTGCCCTCCTCTGAACCCTCTCCAGTTTGTCTGCATCCTTCTTAAAGTGTGGTGCCCAGAACTGGACACAGTACTCCAGATGAGGCCTAACCAGTGCTGAGTAGAGGGGAACTAGTACTTCCCAGGATTTGGAAGCTATGCTTCTATGAATGCAGCCCCAAATAGCATTGGCCTTTTTTGCAGCCACATCACATTGTTGGCTCATAGCCAGCATGTGATAGACAACAATTCCAAGGTCCTTCTCGCTTGTAGTGTGGTTGAGCCACATATCCCCCATCTTGTAACTGTGCATTTGGTTTCTTTTTCCTAGGTGCAGAACTTGGCCTTTATCCCTATTAAATGTCATTCTGTTGTTTTCTGCCCAGCGCTCCAGTCTATCCAGATCCCTTTGAATTTTGTTTCTGTCTTCCAAAGTATTCGCTATCCCGCCCAATTTTGTGTCACCTGCAAATTTGATCAGCATTCCCTGCACCTCCTCCTCCAAGTCATTAATAAAAATGTTGAAGAGCACTGGGCCCAGGACTAAGCCCTGCGGTACCCCACTCGTTACCTCTCCCCAGTTTGAGAAGATCCCATTGATAAGCACTCTTTGAGTCCGATTCTGGTTGGTGCACTCAATTGCAAAATTCGTGGAAGTGCACATTTTGAAAGATAACGGAGTTCCGGTCTAGCAATGGGTGAGCGACATTCGAGATCGCCAGGATCCTCTGAACCCCATCTTGCCTCTTGTCTCGTCGCCGACCCTTGTTTGTGTTTGCAAACGCTGCTCACTCTGTGTGAACGCAAAACTTGTGCGATCAAACAGCAATCAAATGGGAGATATGTGCAAACTTCCTAATTTGCACAACTTTCCTCCATAGACTAAAGCAGGGCTGATTCAGTCCACAGAGGAAATTTGCACAAATTAGGGCATTTGCACAAATCGAACTGGGAAGTGGGAATGAGACAAATGCGAGCTACAATTCGTGAATATTTTTTGGTAGATACACGCTCGCGTTCGGAGCTTTGAACGTCTTTCAAACGTTTGAATGTTTGAACAAAACATGGTCGCATGTTTTGTGAGCAAATGCAAAATTCTCATACATCCCTATTCTGGTTCTCATGTTGGTTTGAAAATGTGAACTGAACAAATTCATCCCCCATCAGTAAACCCGGTATAGTTTTAATTTTTGTGAACCGCCCAGAGAGCTTCAGCTATTGGGCGGTATAGAAATGAAATAAATAAATAAATAAATATTGTGACAGTAACAGCCTGAACGTTGAATTGTGCCCAGAAGCACAAGTGGAAATTGCAAATGAAATGTCTTGCTTGCAGCCAGCAGTCCACCCCTGCTAAGAGGTTAGCAGCAGCTGCTGCTGCGGCTGCATTCTGTCTTAGAATATTAGTATTGGTTGTGGCACTTTACAAGACTAAGGCGTTGTGGCATAAGCTTTTGTGGACTAGAGCAAACTTTGTCGGATGCATGATCTAAGTGGACTCTAGTCCAAGAAAGTGCGTGCCACAAGGCAGCTGCTAAGCCTTTAAGGTGTCACAAGGTGTTTCTGCTATGACTCACTAGGCCCCCCTGATGGGTTCTGTATTAGGCAGAGTTTCCAAGCACTTCGCATGGGTGGCTCTACATGGTGCGCTGCAGTAGATCAGGCTTATAAATAGTGACTTACCTAGTCACTGGATTTGTTTATTTATTATTTATTACATTTATATCCCGCCTTTTTTCCTCCTTAAGGAACCCAAGGTGGCGTACATAATCCTCCTCCATTTTATCCTGACAATGACAACCCTGGTTGGGCTGAGAGTCAGTGACTGGCCCAAAGTCACCCAGTGAGCTTCCGTGGCCAAGAGGGGACTAGAACCTGGATCTCCCGACTCCCGCCCAACAGTCTCGCCACTACACCACACTGGCTCTCAGATATCCTGCTTCTTCACCCAGGAATTCTGAAAGGCGTTTTCAGTGGCAGCACAAGGACTGTGCAGTGAAGTCTCTTGGCTCTCAAGTCAAATAAACTTTTGTCTCTCTCTGTTCCAGGAAAAAGCGGCAGTTATCAACCAGAACTCTTAAGAGGGACTTAAATACGTCAGAGCTCATTAGCATGGTGAGTCTTTCTGAGGCTGCTTTGAGGACAGTTTGGCTGATGGCTGGCCCTCCTCAGAGACCCACTTATGGAAGAAGCTGGCTCAGTTGTGCAAAAGACCAGGGCCTTTCTGGTGGCAGCCCCAAAGTTATGGAAGGAGCTCCCCAATGCCCTTCCATTTAACTTTTTTAAAGTTTGGCTTTTGTGGGGAATAACGCAGGCTTTTATTCACTTATTTATTTATACCATTGATACCTGGCCATGCAATAGAAATATTCTCAGTGTGGCATTAAAAAAAACCTCACTAAAAATAATAATGCAACAAGTCACTAAGAATAACAAGAATAAAATGGCAGAAGTGGAGACAGCAAGAGCAGGCTGAAGGAAATTTAGCTGATGCATTTCAAAAGGCCTGGATAAATAACAAGGCCCTCACCTGGCACCGAAAGGGCATAAGGATAGGTGCCCAGCAGCATCTTTCTGGAGAGGGAGTGATATAAGTGATAAAAGGCCTCTTTTTCCAGTAGCACCCTGCCTAAGGTCAAAGGGCAGGAGTCCCTTGGAGACGGGCCTGTGATGATCATCTTATTGCACAGGCATGTCTATGTGGGAGCAGGAGGTCCCCAAAGCTCCCTGATTCCAAGCCATATCAGGCTTTCAAGGTAAGCACCAGCACTTTGAATTGTGCTTAGAAACGGATTGGCTGATATGCAGTATGTCAGTTCTGATATGTTTCATGGCACTATTAGGCATTTCATTTACTTTTTTATATATAGTCTCCTATCACTTTTATAAGCCGTCTGGAGCAGCCATCCCCAACCTGGTGCCCTCTAGTTGTTTTCAATGGCAATTCCCATCAGACCCAGGCAGCACGGCCTGCAGATATTCCTGCTCCATAATTTGCAGCATTGGAACATCGGAAGCTCCCTTGTCATACATAGCTCAGTATTTTCTGCACCAGCCTTCCTTGACCAGGTGCCTCTTCAAAGGGGGTTGGACTGTAACTCCCAGCATCCCCCAGCTGGCTGGCTGGGGAATGCTGGGAGTTGTAGTCCTAACATCTCTGGAGAGGCACCAGGTTGGGGAAGGCTGATCCTGAGCTTTGGAGGAGGTGGGGTTATAAAGTAAATAATGCTCGGTTGTTCCTTTGATAACCTGAACTGGAACCTCTTAGATT
Source organism: Heloderma suspectum (assembly GCF_057233095.1). Lineage (NCBI taxonomy): Eukaryota > Metazoa > Chordata > Lepidosauria > Squamata > Helodermatidae > Heloderma > Heloderma suspectum. The sequence goes on from NC_139458.1 coordinate 436,706,462, forward strand.
TGGGACACACATTTGCTCATCATGGATTCCTCCCCCTTCTCCTCCTCCTCCATCAGGCAGTTATACATGCAATATATTATATTTCTAACATGTCTATGTGCAGACTATGGGAATTCCCAGGTGGAACTGCTTACCTCTTTCTGGGTTAAGCAGAGCTGTGTTAAAAGGAGGGTGGTGGCAGCAGCAGCTCCACATATGGGCCAAGCGATGCTCCCCAGGGCTTGCTGCAGTGTTGCTGAAGGCGCCGCTCTTGATCCCATGTGGCTGGGCACAGCTCCCAGGCCGCCCCGCCCAGCAGCCAGTTGCCTATTGGTAAAGCCACCAACCTGGGCCCATGGTTTTCTCTGGTCCTCCGAAAGGCATGTTGGAACCACTTTCAGCCTCTTGGTGGCAGCAGATACTCAGCTGTGTGGTTTCTCTTTTTCTTTCTTGTGTGAGTTAGAAGGGTTACCCCAATGCCTTTTAAAACAGGGGGGGTGGGCAAGTTGTGGCCCTCCAGATGTTGTTGGGCTGCAGTTCCCATCTGCCCTAGTCAGCATAGCCAATGGGGAGGGATGATGGGAGCTGCAGTCTAACAACATCTGGACGGCTGCAGGTTGCTCACCCCTGCAAAACAAACTAACTCAAAGTGCAAATAGGAAACCCAGTTACATGGTGTCTTATGATAGGATGTGTGCGATGTGTGTGGTTAGACTGGATGATTGGATGGGGTGTCTTTTACCATAGTAGTTCTGGAATAACTGCTGGAAATCCATTGATCTGTGTTTTAGTTTTATATAATTTATAGTGTCACTGTTCTAATGCTTAACTAGCACATGGCATACAATACTGTGCTAAATGAATGCTTGGCAAATAATTCAGCAAAAATGAAGCCAAGATGGCGTGCAGTTCATTTAGGCATGGCATATTTTCCCCAAAAGCTGTTGGCGCTGAGTTCTAAACTCGCCGGCCAGAGGCTGTTGCTTTGGTACATGCAAGAAATGCCCCCAAAATGGCGCCAGGCATACCACTGCAGCTTTCTTAGAGCAGTTTTCCGGTGATGGTGCCATCATAAGAAGACGGTCACTGCCTCAGAGCTTCCACCAGGCCTAGGACAGTTTTCCCCAACCTGGTGCTCTCCAGGTGTTTTGTTGCACTACAACATCTGGAGGGAAAGATGGACAAATAGTATGAGCTGGTATAGGATAGCTCCATGGTGTTTCTGTGCAAATCATCCCTTGAAGGTAAGTCAACAAGTGATAAATTGTGAAGTGGAATTGAGGCTTCTTTTACTCTAGTGGCAGCTCAAAAATGAGGCCGCGAGAACCTTCTTGTGGCTTTGCTTTGGCTCCCCATGGAATTCTACAGCCTCGCCTTCCGAAACTATTGTGATCGACATCTGATCATACAACGCCACACTGGCTGCCAGTGCATTTCCACACCCAATTTAAAGTGCTGGTTTGGGCCGAAGCTACTTGAAGGACTCTCTTCTCCTGTACCAGCTTGCCTGCATTTTGAGACTCAGCAGAGGCCCTTCTCACTTGCCCATCACCAGAGGCAATTAGGCAGATGAGTATAAGGGAGAGGGGCTTCTTGGTGGTGGCCCCGCACCTCTGGAATCCAATTCCTTTGGGAGTTCATAAGGCCTCCTCTTTGCAGGTCCTGAGAAAGGCTATGAAGACCTACCTGTTTTCTCTGGCCTTCCCATAATCTGTGAGCTGCATGTTTTTCTGGTGTAACCTGTTTTTATATTGGTTTGTAGTATTTTACTGTATATTTATTTTCCTATTTGTATACTCTTTTATGGTTGTTATCCTGTACTCCACCTTGTGAGGGTTTTACTCTTAAAGGCTGCCCAAAAATAATTTTAAATAAATAAATTGTATGTGTGCGCGTGTTAATGTTGTTGTCTTTCAAAATGTGCCACAGCCAACTACCACAAAGAACAGATTTTAATCCCCAAGCTGGCTGGGGGATGTTGGGAATTGTAGTCCAACACATCTAGAGGCACCAGGCGGGGAAAGGCTGCTTTATATTTACAGAAAGTACACATCTTTACATCGTAAGCCTCCTTTGGAAGATTGCAGTCGTGAAAGGTGGTTAAAATACTGCTAGTACTACTTCATCTGATTGGAGTCATGAAGGCCTCATTTCCACCGGACACTGTGCAGCGTTCCTTGAGTTTGAGAAGCCTTGAGACACCTCCACTTGGCCTTAAACCTGTTTTGGTTTCTTACACAGACTAAACTAGAATGTGGTCTGAGTCCCGAAGGGAAGTCCCTGCAAGATGGAAAACTGCACAAAGGTAGGATGGCAGGGCATGAAGGGCTTTGGATGCTTGAAAAGTGCTGTTGGTAAGAGCAAAGTATTAATAAGTCCTTCTTCTTTCTCAATGCCCTAAACGATTGTGCCCTAGAACAGTTGGTCATGGAACCAACCAGAGGGGAGGCGACCTTGGATTTAATCGTAAGTGGTGTCACCCACGACCTAGTATGAAATGTAAATGTTGTTGAACCAGCTGGAATGGAAACAGTGATCACAGTGCTATCAGATTTAACATATATTTAAGTGGGAAATTGCCCAGGAAGTCCAACACAGTCACATTTGACTTCAAAAGAGAAAACTTCTCTAAAATGAGGAAACTGGTGAAAAGGAAGTTAAAAGGGGGCATCAAGCGGATTAAATCCCTTCAAAATGCTTGGAGATTACTCAAAACCACAATAATAGAAGCCCAGCTAAAATGTGTACCACGGGTTAGGAAAGGTAGTGCCAAGTCCAAGAGGTTGCTGGCATGGTTAACAAGCAGTGTTAAGGGAGCTATTAAAGAAAAGAGAGCTCCCGTCAGAAAATGGAAGTCTTGCCCAAGTGAGGAAAACTAAAGGGAGCACAAGCTTGCTCAAACACAATGCAAGCAGACAATCATAGAATCATAGAATGGTAGGGCTGGAAGGGGCCTACAAGGCCACTGAGTCCAACCCCCTGCTCAATGCAGGAATCCAAGTCAGAGCATCCCTGACAGAGGGCTGTCCAGCCTCGTCTTGAACGCCTCCAGTGCGGGAGAGCCCACCACCTCCCTGGGTCATTGGTTCCATTGTCGTATTGCTCTAACAGTCAGGACGTTTTTCCTTATGTTCTGCCGGAATCTGGCTTCCTGTCACTTGAGCCCATTCTTCCGTGTCCTGCACTCTGGGATGATCAAGGAGAGATCCTGGCCTTCCTCTCTGGGACAACCTTCCAAGGACTTGAAGAGCGCTATCCTATCTCCCCTCAGTCTTCTCTTCTCAAGGCTAAACATGCCCAATTCTTTCAGTCTCTCTTCATAGGGCTTTGTTTCCAGTCCCCTGATCATCTTTGTTGCCCTCCTCTGAACCCTCTCCAGTTTGTCTGCATCCGTCTTAAAGTGTGATGCCCAGAACTGGACACAGTACTCCAGATGAGGCCTAACCAGTGGTGAGTAGAGGGGAACTAGTACTTCCCGCGATTTGGAAGCTATGCGTCTATTAATACAGCCCGAAAGAGCATTTGCCTTTTTTGCAGCCACATCACATTGTTGGCTCATATTCAGCTTGTGATCGACAACAATTCCAAGATCCTTCTTGCTTGTAGTGTTGTTGAGCCACGTATCCCCCATCTTGTACCTGTGCATTTGATTTCTTTTTCCTAGGTGCAGAATTTGGCATTTATCCCTATTGAATGTCATTCTGTTGTTTTCTGCCCAGCACTCCAGTCTATCAAGATCACTTTGAATTTTGTTTCTGTCTTCCAAAGTATTAGCTATCCCACCTAATTTTGTGTCATCTGCAAATTTGATCAGCATTCCCTGCACCTCCTCCTCCAAGTCATTAATACAAATGTTGAAGAGCACTGGGCCCAGGACTGAGCCCTGCGGTACCCCACTCGTTACCTCTCCCCAGTTTGAGAAGGTCCCATTGATAAGCACTCTTGGAGTCCGATTCTGTAGCCAACTGTGGATCCACCAGATCACTGTTTCATCTAGCCCACTTGGAGCTAGTTTGCTCATCAGGATATCATGGGGCACTTTGTCGAAAGCTTTGCTGAAGTTGAGGTATATTATATCTACAGCATTCCCACGGTCCACAAGGGAGGTTACTTGATCAAAAACTGAGATCAGATTCGTCTGGCAGGATTTGTTCTTGCCAAATCCATGTTGGCTTGGAGTAATCACTGCATTGTTTTCAAGGTGCTTACGGATGGATTGCTTTCTCATCTGCTCCAGAATTTTCCCAGGGATTGATGCCAGACTGACTGGTCTGTAGTTCCCAGGTTCCTCCTTTTTACCCTTTTTGAAGATAGGGACAACATTCGCCCTCCATCTGGCACTTCACCCGTCCGCCATGATTTCTCAAAGAGAATAGACAGCGGTTCTGAGAGTTCTTCTGCCAGTTCCTTTATTGCTCTAGGATGCAGTTCATCTGGCCCTGGAGATTTGAACTCATTCAAAGTAATTAGGTGTTCCTTGACCATATGCCTATCGATCTCAGGCTGTAATTCTGCCCCTTCAGCCTGCACTTCGCCTTTGCCAGGGGGGTCAGAGACCCTCTTTTGGGAGAAGACTGAGCCAAAGTAGGAATTGAGTACCTCTGCCTTTTCTTTATCATCTGTTATCATATTGCCATCCTTATTTAATAGCTGAACCACCATTTCTTTCCTCTGCCTTTTACTATGCACGTAGCCGAAGAAAGCCTTTTTGTTGCTTTTAGCATCCCTCACTAACCTCAGCTCGTTCTCAGCTGTAGCCTTCCTGACGCCATCCCTGCAATTCTGTGCTACCTGCCTGTACTCTTCCTTTGTTACTTGGCCTTCTTTCCACTTCCAATATGTGTCCTTTTTTGTTTTCAGCTCATCCCTAAGCGTTTTGTGAAGCCACATTGGCTTCTTCTGTTGTCTTCCACCTTTTCTTCTTGTTGGAATTGTTTGTAATTGTGCCTTGAGAATTTCCTTTTTTAAAAGCTCCCACCCATCTTGGACTCCTTTTCTTGTTAGCGTCGCTTGCCATGGGACCTTCCTGATCATTGTTCTGAGTTTATTAAAATCAGCTTTCCTAAAATCCAGGGTATGCGTTTGACTACACTCGGCTTTTGCTTTTCTTAGAACCAAGAACTCAAGTACAACATGGTCGCTTTCACCCAGAGTTCCTGTAACTGCTACTTTATCCACTAAGTCATCTCTGTTGGTTAGGATCAAGTCAAGGATAGCCGATCCTCTAGTTCCTTCCTCTACTTTCTGTAGGAGGAAGTTATCCGCCACACAAGTCAGGAATTTCCTGGAGGGGCCATGTTTTGCAGAATTTGTCTCCCAACAAATATCGGGGAAATTGAAGTCCCCCATTACTACTACATCATGCTTCCTTAAAACATTGGCTATTTGCTTTTCAAAAGTTTCATCCTCGTCTTCTCCTTGATTGGGTGGCCGGTAGTAGACTCCGACCACCAGGTTCCTTTTATTCTTTGCTCCATTTATTTTGATCCAGATGCTCTCGATGGGGCTACCAAGCTCCTCCTCCTGTATTTCTATGAAGAGATATGTATTTTTCACATACAGTGCAACCCCACCTCCCTTTCTGTTCCTCCTGTTCTTTTTGAACAAGTTATATCCTTCAATTGCTGTATTCCAGTCATGAGAGTCATCCCACCAAGTCTCAGTTATACCTATCAGGTCATAATTTCCCTCTTGTATTAAGAGTTCAAGTTCATTCTGTTTGTTTCCCATACTCTGGGCATTAGTATATAGACATCGAAGACCATGTGCTTCATAGTCTGGCTTTCTTCCTACATGTAACTGAAGACTATTATTGGGTGCTATCAGAGCTGTTCTCTCCGTTGCAGTGCATGCGCCTTCATCCATTGTTACCCCCAACTTTACATCTCCCTTCCCTGTAGGATTCAGTTAAAGCCCTCCTGATGAAGTTCTTCATGCTGTGGCCAAACACATTCTTCCCATCCTTTGTGAGGTGCAACCCGTCCCTTGCCAACACCCCATCTTCCAGGAAGTATGGCCTATGGTCCCAGAATCCAAATCTCTCTTTTCAGCACCACCTTTGTAGCCATTCATTCACCCGAGATGCAAAACAGCATAACATTGATATGTGTTGAGCAGGGGTTTGGACCCGATGGTCTTATAGGCCCCTTCCAACCCTACTGTTCTATTATTCTATGAACAACATCAAGGCCAACAATAAAGAATTCTTTAAATATATCAGAAGCAGAAAACCAGCTAGGGAGGCAGTTGGACCACTGGATGACAATGGAGTTAAAGGAGTACTGAAGGAGGACAAGGAGATTGCAGAGAAGCTGAATGGATTCTTTTCACCCATCTTCACTGCAGAAGATATAGGACAGATACCTGTGCCTCAACTGATGTTTTCAGGAAGGACCTCTCAGGAACTGAGGCAAATAGTGGTGACAAAACAGGAAGTTCTCAATTTCATTGATAAATTGAAAGCACATAAATCACCGGGGCCAGATGGTATCCATCCTAGAGTTCTCAAAGAACTCAGATATGAAATTGCTGATCTTCTAACCAAAATATTCAACATATCCTTAAGATCAGCCTCTATACCAGAGGACTGGAATGTGGCCAATGTAACACAAATTTTCAAAAAGGGATTGAAGGGGGACCTAGGAAATTACAGGCCAGTTAGCTTAAGGTCTGTTCTGGGTAAGTTGGTTGAAGATCTGGAATTAGGAGTGTGCAGTGAAGTGGCCAAGTTTGCAGATGACACCAAATTATTTAGGGTGGTTAAAACAAAAAGGGATTGTGAAGAGCTCCCAAAGGATCTCTCCAAACTGGAAGAATGAGCATCTAAATGGCAAATGTGATTCAATGTAAGCAAGTGTAAAGTGATGCATGATGGGGCAAAAAATCCCAACTTCAAGTATAGCCTGATGGGATCTGATGGGATCTGAGCTAGCGGTGACCGATCAGGGAAGAGATCTTGGCGTTGTGGTGGACAGCTCAGTGAAGATGTCAACCTAGTGTGTGGCCGCTGTAAAAAAAGCAAACTCCATGTTAGGCATAATTAGAGAAGGGATTGAGAATAAAACTGCCATATCATACTACCCCTACACAAATCTATGGTGTGGCTACACTTGGAATACTGTGTCCAGTTCTGGTTATTATAACCACAATAACCACAAGCTATTGTAGAGCTAGAAAAAGGGCAGAAAAGGACAACTAAAATGATCAAGGGGCTGGAGCATCTCCCCTATGAGGGAAGGTTACAACAGCTGGGATTGTTTAGCTTAGAAAAAGAGAAGGTAAGGGGAGACATGATAGAAGTCTACAAAATTATGCATGGTGTGGAGAATGTGGATAGGGAGACATTTTTCTCCCTCTCTCAATTCTAGAACCCAAAGGGGTCATCTCGTGAAGCTGACTGGTGGGAGATTCAGGACAGATAAAAGGGAGGCCTTCTGCACGCAGTGCATACTTCAACTATGGAATTTGTTACCACAGGATGTAGTGGTGGCCACCAATTTGGTTGGCTTTAAAAGGGGGTTAGACAAATTCCTGGAGGAAAAGGCTGTCCATGGCTACTAGTCCTGATGGCCATGTGCTATCTCCAGTACCAGAGGCAGTGAGCCTAGGTACACCAGTTGCTGGGGAACATGGGCAAGAGGGTGCTATTGAGCTCATGCCCTGCTGGTGGGTTCCTGGTTGACAGCTGGTTGGCCTCTGTGTGAACAGAGTGCTGGACTAGATGGACCCTGTGTCTGATCCGGCAGGGCTCTTCTGATGTTCTTAGGTTCTTATGCCTCACCATGTAGTGGACTGAGCCGTCAATCTTGCAAGAGGATGCAATATTTCTCCATGCTCAGAGCAGGGAGAGATGCTCCGCCCTGCCCTGCCAAGGTATGCACAGTCCCACCCTCTATCACAGTGATGAGGATTTTGCAAACAATTTTATAAATCTCTATCAGGTCCCCACTTTTTCATGAAATGAAACTGCTTTGGCCTCTTGCCTTTTCCTTCTCCAAAAGGCACCCCACCGCCGGTGGAATTTTTGCATCCCGCATCAGTACAGATAAGGTCATTTCTAATTGTTGTGCAGACCAACCTTGATCTTGGCTGGATAAGCAGCACCCTGCCTCTTGTTCTGAAGCAATGGGGCGATCCAGGCTGTGTGATTTTTTTTTTAAACAATTAAAAATGATTTTAAAAATTACATTTACAAGGGTCGGGGCGGGGGGAGGGGGAGATCAGCAACAACAACGACGACATATTAAACAGCTAACTTATGCCAACATTTCCTCTTCCTTATATCAACAAAGATGGGTTGCCAGTCATTATAATTTGTTGACTGTTCCAGAATTGTTTAAATTCTGCATTGTTGCTCAAGCTTAGCACAAGACTTCCCTTCCTGGCAAGCTCCCATAATCCAAGGTAGTCTAAACAGAACTGCAAAAATCCCATAGCTTAAAATGCCATGCTCGTGAAATTTGAATAGCTGTCCAATGCTTGGCATATACTACTTTAGTGGTGACAATTGTGTGATAAAGGAGTGTTTCCATATCCTTTGTTAGCCCTTTAAAGTTTATTAATAGAAAAAAGAAGTAACTTTCCCCCCAGAATTTTATGAACTGATGCTAACACTATAACCAATGCTAATAGCATAAGCTGCTGCAAAGGGTTTCCTGGGGGAAGGTGGCTTAGAAATATATATATAAATATATATATATATATAATATCACACCAGCTTACGCTGTTCGCGTTGTGCTAACGCTACGTCAATTGGGGCTTTGGGATACTGCCCCAATATCTCTACTGTCTATACTGCCACCAACGCTGGTAGAAATCCACTCTGTCTTTACTACATTTCCAACGCACCTCCAAATATCCTCTGAATGTTGTATCTCTTTGCAATCTTCACTGGAGTTAAAGTAAGAGCATAAGAAGAGCCGTGCTGGATCAGACCAAGGATTCATCTAGTCCATCATTCTGTTCCCATGGTGGCTGCCCAGCTGCCCATAGGAAACCCACAAGGAGGTCATGAGTGCAACAGCACCCTCCCGCCCAGGTTCCCCAGCAACTGGTGTACCTATGCTGCTTCTGATCCTGGAGGGAACATAGAGGCATCAGTAGCCATCGATAGCCTTCTCCTCCAGGAGTTTGTCAACCCCCTTTTTCAAGCCATCCAAATTGGTGGCCCTCACCACATCTTGTTACATCCCGCTGTGCCCACATTTTTACACAATTTGCTTTCAGACAACTAGCTCTTGTGCCTTGATCCACCTGTTTTCCAAAGAGCATTCCATGTTCGCATTGGCTTTTCTGCCGTCGTCTCAAGTGAGAGCCAACATGAATTTTCTGCTAGCAGCTTGGCTGTTGTGAGGTATGGGGCGACTGCATGCACAAGCGCTTCCTGGCAGGTGCTCCTTCCTCCTTTTTTGGCGTGACTTCCTTGCAGTCACGACAACAACCGCCCGCTTGCAGTGCCGCAAGGTCACGTGGATGGGCGAACCCTGGATCTCGTGCCAGGCAGCTGGTAATTGGGCTGTGTGTTCCTGAGCTGGGTTGGAGGGTCAGGATTTACCCCATCTGCCGGTCGCTTGGCAAGCACCTGCCCCTCCGTCCTGCTGCTAATCTTGTGTAATCCCTTCAGAAAGGCCCTATAAACACTTGGGCGAGTCGCGGCTTCTGTTTTCATTGGGCTGTAATTAGGACTTCCTCCAAATGAACTCTGGAGTGGAGGGCACAGAGCAGAGGGGGCAGGAGGGGGGGATCTCGGAGCAGGCGGCAAAGAGCAGTCCCGCGGCCTTTTGCGTGGGAGTTGGCTCATCCAGGGCAGCCTCCCGCAACCTGGCGCCCTCGAGATGGGTTGGACTGCAACTCCCATCATCCCCAGCAGCATGGCCTTTACTGCTGGGGATGATGGGGGTTGCAGTCTAACCCATCTCGAGGGCACCATGTTGCAGGAGGCTTATCCAGCGCATTGGTTTCAAACGACAAAACCAAGTTATGTTTGGGTCACGTTTGTGTTTTGGCTTTTACTCTCTGGCTTGGCTCGCTTGCTTTGTGTCACTGAAAATAATGGCCATTGTGTGTGCTTTTTGGCGTGTGTGTGTGTGTGTGTTTGCGCATCTTTTTGCGCTTCTAGAGCTTAAGTCTGAGCCAAGGGCTGTTCGCAGAACTTTTTCCTACACCCCAAAACATTTTTGTGTCTCAGACAAGGGGGGGGGGGGCTATCCAAATGGTACCTCCTCCACTAGTTGCATGGGACAGAATCCATAAGGACCCCCTTCCTCAACCTGGCGTCCTCCAGAGTAGTTGGACTGCAGGTCTCTCTCTCCCAGTGAGAATTAGGATGGCCATCTGTCCTCTGTCTGGAGGACTGCCCAAGGACCATCCTCCATTTTGAAGGCTTCCTCTATCTGAAGGCCTGTCCAATCCAAATCCACATCTGGTTTGATGAGAAACATGGAAAGAAGAGCTCAAGGGCCTTGAAGTTGCCCATCAGCCACACTGGGCCGCAAACTGAGCGAGGCACACCCAGTGCCTGGTCCCAGTTTTGTACACCCTGCTGAGATGCACTGTATTTCTACTTAAATTATAATTGTTGTTGTTCAGTCATTAAGTCGTGTCGGACTCTTCGTGACCCCACGGACCACAGCACGCCAGGCCTTCCTGTCCTCCGCTCTCTCCTGGAGCATGCTCAGGTTCATATTCATCGCATCGGTGATGCTATCCAGCCATCTCATCCTCTGCCGCCCCCTTCTCCTTTTGCCTTCAATCTTGCCCAGCATCAGGGTCTTCTCCAGGGAGCGTTCTCTTCGCATTACGTAGGGATGGCGGAGAATTCCGCCATGGATTTCAGTGAGACCGAATGCACTGGCATTCGGCCCCCTGAAATCCATGGCGGAACGCCCCCCCCCCCCGCGGACTCCCCCCTGGGACGAAGCTTACCTGGGGCGGATGTTCTGGCGGCGGCGGCTGGTCTTTCGACCGGCTGCTGCAGCCACCATTTGCGTCTGCTGTTTGCCGTGATAGGCTACGTAAGTATTTATGTAGCCTATCACGGCAAGCAAAAAACCCCCACCAGTGTACGCAAATGGCAGCAGCTACGGAGGCAGCCATCTGCGTTCCCTATTTTTCGCCGTTTTAGCCTGGTAAATATTTACGTAGGCTATTACAGCGGGGAAAAAAGGGGAATGCAAATAGCATAGTGGGTGCTATTTGCGTTCCTTTTTTTTCGCCGTAATAGCTTACGTAAATATTTACGTAGGCTAAAACAGCAGGAAAAAAAGGAACGCAAATAGCGCCCACTACGCTATTTGCGTTCCCCTTTTTTTCCTCCGTAATAGCCTACGTAAATATTTACATAGGCTAAAACGGTGAAAAATAGGGAATGCAAATGGCGGCCGCCGTAGCGGCCGCCATTTGCGTACACAGTTTTGTTTTGTTTTTTGCTTGCCGTGACAGGCTACGTAAATACTTACATAGCCTATCATGGCAGCCTGGTTGGACGCAAATGGCGGCTGCTACAGCAGCTGCCATTTGTGTCCGCAGTAGCCAGTCCGTGGCCAAACTCCGGCTGCGGACGGCCCTGGCCGGCTGCGGAGCAGAGCCGCTGCGGAGTGGAGCCGGCTGAGCAGGATTCTGGGGGGGAGGACCGGATCGCCACCCCGCCGTCGAGGATTCCGGGGGAGGGATGGAGCGCCTCCCCCCCACTGCGAATCACCTCTGCGTAAAGGTAAGTGACTTTCGTACATCCCTAGCATTAGGTGGCCAAAATATTTGAGCTTCAACTTAAGTATCTATCCTTCCAATGAGCAGTGAGGGTTGATTTCCTTTAGGATTGACTGATTGGACTTCCTTGCAGTCCAGGGGACTCGTAAGGGTCTTCTCCAGCACCACAGTTCAAAACCATCAATTCTCCGGCGCACAGTCTTCCATATAGTCCAGCTCTCACAGCCATACATTACTACTGGGAAAACCATAGCTTTGATTATGCGGACCTTTGTCGGCAAGGTGATGTCTCTGCTTCTGACTATGCTGTCTAGGTTTGCCATAGCTTTCCTCCCAAGGAGCAAGCGTCTTTTAATTTCATGGCTACAGTCACCATCTGCAGTGATCTTGGAGCCCAAGAAAATAAAATCTGTCACTGCTAGGGATGGCAGAGAATTCCGCCACGGATCTCGGGGAGGCCGAATGCCAGTGCATTCGCCCCCCTGAAATCCGTGGCAGAACGGCCTGCCACCCCCTGCCCCCCCCACGGATCCCCCCGGGGCGAGACTTACCTGGGGCGGATCTTCCGGGCGGCTGCGGCGGCTGGTCTTCCGACCAGCTGCCGCCGCCGCCATTTGCAGGGTTTTTTGTTTTTTTTACACCCACGTGATAAGCTACGTAAGTTGTTACGTAGCCTAAAACGTCTGGGTTAAAAAAAAAAAAAAAAAAAAAGGGCGTACGCAAATGGCTGTGGCTACGGCTGCCGCCATTTGCATTCCTTATTTTGGGCCGTCTTAGTCTACGTAAATAATTACGTAGACTAAAACGGCGAAAATAAGGGGAATGCAAATAGCGTCCACTACGCTATCTGCGTTCCCCTTATTTTCGCCATCTTAGTCTACGTAAATATTTACGTAGATTAAGACATCAAAAATAAGGAACGCAAATGGCCATAGCCGCCGTCATTTGCGTACGTAGTTGTTGTTTTTTTCCCCCAGAGCCCTCCGCGGCCAGAAATCCGGCTGCGGACGGCTCTGGCCTGGCTGGGCCTGGCCGCCTACTCAGCTGGCCAAGGAGGATTCCGGGGGGGGAGGAACAGAGTGCTTCCCCCCCCATCCAGGATTCCGGGGGGAGGGATGGAGCGCCTCCCCCTCCCATCAGCATAATCCGCAAACAGGTAAGTGATTTTCGTACATCCCTAGTCACTGCTTCCATTTCTTCCCCTTCCATATGCCAGGAAGTGATGGGGCCAGATGCCATGATCTTCGTTTTTTTAATGTTGAGTTTCAAACCAGCTTTTGCAGTCTCCACTTTCACCCTCAACAAGAGGCTCTTTACATCCTCTTCGCTTTCTGCCATTAGGGTGGTATCGTCTGCGTATCTGAGGTTGTTGATAATTCTCCCGGCAATCTTAATTCCCACCTGTGATTCATCCAACCCGGCGTTTCTCATGATGTAGTCTGCATAGAAGTTAAATAAGCAGGGTGACAATATGCAGCCTTGTCGTACTCCTTTCCCAATTTTGAACCACTCGGTTGTTCCATGTCAGGTTCTTACTGTTGCTTCTTGACCCTCGTACAGGTTTCTCAGGAGACAGGTAAGGTGGTCTGGTACTCCCATCTCTTTCAGAATTTGCCAGAGTTTGTTGTGATCCACACAATCAAAGGCTTTAGCGTAGTCAATGATAAATTATAATAATTATGTCAACATTTGCATATATACCTATATATTAGCATATGCAAATAGGGGGTCTTCTTGCGGCCTCCTTTTGAGTAATTCACAAGTGGCCACCCTACCAGCTGGCATGACCACGCCTGCTGGGAATGATGGGAGCTGCCGCTCGACACATCTGGCAGGCACCAGGTTGCAGAAGGCTGGGCAAGGATGTTCTTGCACAGGAGAACTCGCTAGCGGCTTGTGCTCGGTGGCGTTTTCCCCTCCTCTGCTGCCCTTCATGGTGCCTGGAAATCTGCCGCTTCCACTGCCAGGGCTCAGCCCTGGAATCTGTGGAACAGGAACAAAGCATAGGTTGTTTGTGTAAGGGCCTGCGTTTTCGGCGGTGCAGTGGAGCCAGGGCCCACAGGGATGGAGCGCTGGCCCTTCGGGATTAGCAGGGGCGCTGACATGGCCTGCCGCCCGCTCAGGCTTCCTTCCTGCCCCTGAGCTGCCATCCTCACAGGAGCTGGTGGAGCGGGAATGAATCTCCCCAGCAACAGTATCTTGTTCCCAGTGGTGCGGCAAAGGGTTTGCACGTGGCTTGGCCTCGAACAGGCAGTTAAGACCCATGTGCTTTTCAAAAGACCTGGCCCTGGTGGAGAGGAAAACAGCTAGGAATGGTTCCTGGAGGTGGATCCACACAGCTGCCTGCATTTGGGGGCTCTTCCTGGGAGCTTGGCCCTGGGGACTGCCGGGATGAGCGCCTGCAGTTCAGAATTCATCGCTACACCCCCGGCCATCTCAGCTCTGTGACATGCCTAGGCGAATCCACAGGGCATGCTGGGTGACTCAGGTGGCCTCGCGGTGCTGTCCCCAAGCCGCTTGTTTCTGCTGGGTTCTGAAATGGAGCTCCGTGCCGCACTGGACGTGTGTGGTGTTTCTCTTTTCACAGGAGCGTGAGAAAGTGTTGCCACTTTCCCCCCTCGCCTTTGGCCAGGAATGCAGGGAAATTCACTTTCCTGTTGGAACAATGGCTTTTCATCTGTCAATAGCTTTTTGCCTTGTACGCAAAGCTCTGCGAGATCTCTGTGCTTCCCTTCCAGCCCTGGAGTGAGTGTTGAACATGCAGGCTTGCCAGCTTTGGGAAACTGACAAGACTGACCTTTTGAGGCCTCGGCCCTGGATCTGTCTCTTAGCCAATGATTAAACTGAAAACAAGGGTATATATTTTAATACTTCCATTAATTCAGATCATTTTCTTACTGTACACTAAAAGCAAACACATAAAGATGCGCCATATCACAGTCATAAAAACTGAAGAGCAGATTTAAATCTACAAATCACTCAGTTTGTAGAGGCATTTAATCAAAGCATCTCCTCTTTAACCTTGCTCGCAAAAGAGGTACTTAGGGGTTAACTTTTGCTAAAACTGAGCTGCAAGATAGCTGATATCTGCAAGGAAATAGACCTCTGAGCTACTTTAGATAAACTTTGCTGCACCTGCACTGTTACATGAAATTCTACTTTGATTGCACAGCTCTGGCTTGTTTTCATTAGTTGACCAAGGCTGCAATCCTACGTGTACTTAGTTGGGAATAAGTCCAGTTGAATTCAGTGGTTCTCACCAAGTATACACACTGCATCAGGGTGTGCTTTAAGAAGCTAACTTTGACAATGATTTGCTTTCATCTAGCAAGTCTCTTCACTAATGCTGATCCACATCGCCTAAAAGCACCTCTGCCATTCACTCTCACCTTTTATTTAGTATATTTTCATCCTGTCTTTTTCAGTAAAGCACTTTTTTCAAGGTGGTGTACAAATTCTAAAAAGAAAACCAAATCAAACACTGCAGAATTACAAAACAAAACAGAACAAGAAAGGTCATGAAAACAGTAAAAAAAACAGCCATAAACCAATAAAACACTAAAAACAGCCAGCAAATAAAACATCCTGCTATTAAAATGCCTGGCCGAATAGATCTGTTTTCACTCAGTGCCTAAAACTTGTAAGACGAGGCGCTAGGCGCACAGACTTGGGGGGAGGACGTCCTCCGAACCAGGGCACCAGTATGGAGAGGCCCCAGTTGTCCATAGCTGCCCGCGGAGGCCAGGTAGGAGGGGTGCCTGAGAATGGCCTTGAACAGGCCAGCACAGAAGCTGGTAGCTGAGGTGATGGTGGCTTGTGGGAGGCTGAGCTGCTGCTCCATTCATTCCCAATGAATCAGATTTTGTGAGCTCTCAAAAGAAATGGAAGAAGCACGAGGCAAATGCAGGAGAACAATGATTTGATGGCGACATCATGGAGAAGCCACATAAGAAGGGGGTGAACTGGCAATTCCAGAGTAAAGACCTAGTGTGGAAGGGCCCCCCGCCCCCAACATGCACCTCAACTGGAGAAGACCCTGAGCTGGACAGGCTCGGATCACATCAGGGAACGGGGAGAGGAGCTTCAGTCCGGCTTTCTGGCAACTCCTTCTTTGCCTCTTGATGGCACTGCTGTGCCTCGACGCTATGGCCTGGCACCTTCTTTTCCCCACATGTTCTGGTTTGATCTTCCATTGGCATGTAGCTGACCCTCCCGCCACCGGGTGGGCTTCTGGTGCCCTGATGAGCTGACTCCAGAGGAATCTTTCCTGACCCTGACTAATGGCAGGGCCGGCTCTGACAGCTGGAGATCCTTGCGGGATGGAACCTGCCGCAGATGCATGGCAGAAACAAGCTGGCAGACCCCTCGTCCTCTTTGCTAGCAGCGGGAAGTGGTTCGGAAACGTGTTGTGGGGTTAGTGCTGCTAGGGAGGGGGCAGTCGGGGGCGTCCTGTCTCTGGAGCACAGCAAGCAGAGTTGCCACGGAGTCAGAACTCACAAGGTTGCAGTGCCAGGAGTTTTTTTTATTAGTGGGGATGCTGACATCCTCCACCCGCCTCAGACCCGCCTGCGCCCTCTGAGCTCAGTTGCAGTCCTCACAGTAGCTGGGGATGACTTGGATTTTCCCAGCTTGATAGGGATCCACACAGCCGCCTGCATTTTTGGACTCTCCTTGGGGGCGGGGCTACAGGGAGCGACATGATGAGCATCTGCACTTCAGAATTTACCACTGTGCCACTGGCTGTGTGACGCATCCACCACGCTCTACTGAGTGTCCAGCAGCCTCTCGGCACGTTGTGCGACGGCTCCTGTGAAGTGCTGAGGGCCAGCCTGCATTTCCAGTGACGCCTTCAATCCTGCCCTCCCAGTCTGGTCATTGCTCCTCCCTTCGATTTGACTGTCCTGGCTCTCTGGTGGTGCTGAGTCACACGCACTGCTCTCCGCTGAGTTAATGGCCTTTTGGACACTGTTGCTGGTGCCGCGCGGGGTTTTCCCCTCTCTGAGGGTCTCTCTGGTGTAAGGCTTGAAACGCCACTTTATGCCGTGTGCATAAGGCAGTTGGAATCTATTTTAACGCGGATTATCCGCCAGACAGAGACGGTGGCTGTAAAGGGGCATCTGTGGGATCCCAGCAATGCTGGTTCGTGGCAGAGGCTAGAGACTGGGGGTGGGGGAGGGGGGAAGAAATGTCCCTTCAAACAGAGAAAGAGATTTCCTCATGTTTCCCCATCAACCCACCCTGTGGAGTTTCCCCAGTGCTGATTATCTTTATCCCTAAGTTTACTCAGAGAGAACAAGGAGAAAAACCTCTCAACTTCTCTACAGCTGCTGGAAGACTCAAGGCACCAACGCACAGAAGGCCGTCACTGTAGCGGGAGGCTGGGATGGTCCCATTGCCTCTGGGTCCTGTCAGCATGGGGTCAGTTCCAACTTGAGGCCTATCAGAGGCCGCACTGCTAGGGCTTGGCCCGGAGCCAGTGAGCCAGGGGTCAGTGCCCTTGGCCCTCGACTGCCCGTGGGAGAAGTAGGGTGGCCACTTGCAAACTGCCAAAAAGAGGAAACGCATCACCAAAGAAGAGGACAGTCATTTGCATAAAATTTGCGTGCGCCAATTTATGTGCATAGGTGCGTATTTAGAAATAATTATGATAATCTAAGTAGGAATGCAGTACATCTCCCCAGAGCGTGGAAGACTGTGACCAGCGGACCTGTTCAGTCTGCTGTCAGGTGCTGTGAAGGATGGCCAGCCTTTCTTTAGTTCTTTATCTTCACACCAGAACTGGACAGGGCAGCTCTTCAACTAGAGGACACCATAAAACAGAGGGCCGCCCTCTGGCAGCCCTTCAGATAGAGGACTGTCATATGCCCACCCTTGGAGGAAGGCTCACGGAACGCCCTGTTCTTGACCACCTTCTTTTGAGCTCACTGCTCATTAGCTCCTGATGACCTTTGTTGGCTCCGTGTAAATACTTCCAGGTCATGTTCAGGTCAACACCAATCTTGGTTCCTGGGATCGGATGTTGTTAGTGCTGGTCCTTCTGCTTGCCTACTCGGAGCTGCTTACTTTGTTTTTTTTCTCCCTCCAACTTGTCAAGTCCTTCCCAGACCAGCGAGATCCTGGCCTGGGAGAGCGACTGATTCCATGTGCAATTTCTGCCCTCGCTTCTGTGACCAGCAAGTGTATGTGCCATTCTGTTTGGTCTGAAAGCATTTTGTGCAGCGTTACCTTGCTGGAGATCATACCAGTCGGATGAGAGGCAAATGGCAACGGTTCCTATGATGCCCAGAAAGAAGTACAAGGAAACCTCCTGGCGTCCTGGCTCAGTGCAGCACCGAGAGGAGAGCATGGAAATATGGGTACTTGTGCCCGGGCAGACTGCTGTGTCCACGCCCAGTGCCAACTCCAGCTTTTCACAGGCCCTTGGGCAAGGCCCCCTCATAGAATCATAGAATAGTAGGGGCCTACAAGGCCATCGAGTCCAACCCCCTGCTCAATGCAGGAATCCACATCAGAGCATCCCTGACAGATGGCTGTCCAGACTCGTCTTGAACGCCACCAGTGTGGGAGAGCCCACCACCTCCCTAGGGAATTGGTTCCATAGTCGTATTGCTCTAACAGGATGTTTTTCCTGATGTTCTGCCGAAATGTGGCTTCCTGTCCCTTGAACCCTTTATTCCATGTCCTGCACTCTGGGATGATTGAGAGGAGACCCTAGCCTTCCTCTCTGTGACAACCTTTCAAGTACTTGAAGACTGCTGTCATATCTCCCCTCAGTCTTCTCTTCTCAAGGCTAAACAGGCCCAGTTCTGTCAGTCTCTCTTCATAGGGCTTTGTTTCCAGTCCCCTGATCATCTTTGTTGCCCTCCTCTGAACCCTCTCCAGTTTGTCTGCATCCTTCTTAAAGTGTGGTGCCCAGAACTGGACACAGTACTCCAGATGATGCCTAAAAGTGCTGGGTAGAGGGGAACTAGTACTTCCCAGGATTTGAAAGCTATGCTTCTATTAATGCAGCCCAAAAGAGCATTTGCCTTTTTTGCAGCCACATCACTTTGTTGGCTCATCTTCAGCTTGTGATCGACAACAATTCCAAGATCCTTCTCGCTTGTAGTGTTGTTGAGCCACGTATTCCCCAACTTGTAACTGTGCACTTGGTTTATTTTTCCTAGGTGCAGAACTTGGTATTTATCCCTCTTAAATGTCATTCTGTTGTTTTCTGCCCAGCGCTCCAGTCTACCAAGATCACTTTGAATTTTGTTTATGTCTTCCAAAGTATTAGCTATCCCACCTAATTTTGTGTCATCTGCAAATTTGATCAGCATTCCCTGCACCTCCTCCTCCAAGTCATTAATAAAAACGTTGAAGAGCACTGGGCCTAGGACTGAGCCCTGCTGTACCCCGCTCATTCCCTCTCCCCAGTTTGAGAAGGTCCCATTGATAAATAGTCTTTGAGTCCAATTCTGTAGCCAACTGTGGATCCACTGGATCATTGTTTCATCTAGCCCACTTTGAGCTAGTTTGCTCATCAGGATATCATGGGGCACTTTGTTGAAAGCTTTGCTGAAGTTGAGGTATATTATGTCTACAGCATTCCCACGGTCCACAAAGGAGCTTACCTGATCAAAAAATGAGATCAGATTCGTCTGGCAGGACTTGTTCTTGACAAATCCATGTTGGCTTGGAGTAATCACTGCATTGTTTTCAAGGTGCTCACAGATGGATTGCTTTATCATCTGCTCCAGAATTTTCCCAGGGATTGATGTCAGACTGACTGGTCTGTAGTTCCCAGGTTCCTCCTTTTTACCCTTTTTGAAGATAGGGACCACATTCGCCCTCCTCCAGTCATCTGGCAATTCCACCGTCCTCCATGATTTCTCAAAGAGAATAGACAGTGGTTCTGAGAGTTCTTCTGCCAGTTCCTTTATTACTCCAGGATGCAGTTCATCTGGCCCTGGAGATTTGAACTCATTCAAAGGAATGAGGTGTTCCTTGACCATATGCCTGTCGATCTCAAGCTGCAATCCTGCGCCTTCAGCCTGTACTTCGCCTTTGCCAGGGGGGTCATAGACCCTCTTTTGGGAGAAGACTGAGCCAAAGTAGGAATTGAGCACTTCTGCCTTTTCTTTGTCATCTGTTATCGTTTTGCCATCCTTATTTAATAGCTGAACCACCAGTTCTTTCCTCTGTCTTTTACTATGCACATAGCTGAAGAAAGCCTTTTTGTTGTTTTTAGCATCCCTCACTAACCTCAGCTCGTTCTCAGCTTTAGCCTTCCTGATGCCATCCCTGCAATTCTGTGCTACCTGCCTGTACTCTTCCTTTGTTACTTGGCCTTCTTTCCACTTCCTATATGTGTCCTTTTTTGTTTTCAGGTCGTCTCTAAGCTTTTTGTGAAGCCACATTAGCTTCTTCTGTTGTCTTCCACCTTTTCTTCTTGTTGGAATTGTTTGTAATTGTGCCTTGAGAATTTCCTTTTTTAAAAACTCCCACCCATCTTGGACTCCTTTTCTTGTTAGCATCACTTGCCATGGGACCTTCCTGATCATTGTTCTGAGTTTATGAAAATCAGCTTTCCTAAAATCCAGGGTATGTGTTTGACTACACTCGGCTTTTGCTTTTCTTAGAACCAAGAACTCAAGTACAACATGGTCGCTTTCCCCCAGAGTTCCTGTAACTGCTACTTTATCCACTAAGTCATCTCTGTTGGTTAGGATCAAGTCAAGGATAGCCGATCCTCTAGTTCCTTCCTCTACTTTCTGTAGGAGGAAGTTATCCGCCACACAAGTCAGGAATTTCCTGGAGGGGCCATGTTTTGCAGAATTTGTCTCCCAACAAATATCGGGGAAATTGAAGTCCCCCATTACTACTACATCATGCTTCCTTAAAACATTGGCTATTTGCTTTTCAAAAGTTTCATCCTCGTCTTCTCCTTGATTGGGTGGCCGGTAGTAGACTCCGACCACCAGGTTCCTTTTATTCTTTGCTCCACTTATTTTGATCCAGATGCTCTCGATGGGGCTACCAAGCTCATCCTCTTGTATTTCTGTGCAGAGATATATATTTTTCACATACAGTGCAACCCCACCTCCCTTTTTGTTCCTCCTGTTCTTTTTGAACAAGTTATATCCTTCAACTGCTGTATTCCAGTCATGAGCGTCATCCCACCAAGTCTCAGTTATACCTATCAGGTCATAATTTCCCTCTTGTATTAAGAGTTCAAGTTCGTTCTGTTTGTATCCCATACTCTGGGCATTAGTATATAGACATCGAAGACCATGTGCTTCATAGTCTGGCTTTCTTCCCACATGTGTCTGAAGACTATTATTGGGCGCTATCAGAGCTGTTCTCTCCGTTGCAGTGCATGCGCCTACGTCCATTGTTACCCCCAACATTACGTCTCCCTCCCTCGTAGGATTCAGTTTAAAGCCCTCCTGATGAAGTTCTTTATGCTGTGGCCAAACACATTCTTCCCAGCCTTTGTGAGGTGCAACCCGTCCCTAGCCAACAGCCCATCTTCCAGGAAGTATAGTGCATGGTCCCAGAATCCAAATCCCTCTCGTCGGCACCACCTTCGTAGCCAGTCATTCACCTGGAGTATTTTTCGTTCCCTTTCTATCCCTCTTCTAACTACTGGAAGGATGGATGAGAAAACTATCTGGGCCCCAAAGTTCTTGAGTTTCCTTCCCAAAGCTTCGAAGTCTGACGTGATCTCTTCGTAGCTCCGCTTGGCGGTATCATTTGTTCCCACATGGATGAGAAGGAAGGGATCCCTGTCAGTGGGCTTTATGAGTGCAGGCAACCTTTCAGTCACGTCTCCAATCCGTCCTCCCGGGAGACAACATACCTGGCGAGTCCATGGGTCTTCGCGACATACTTGGGTCTCGACACCACGCAGCAAGGAGCCTCCCACTACTGCCACTCCTTCCTTCTTCTTGCTGTAGGCCCTCCATGGCCCCCCTCCCTCGGGGAGCCCCCCTCCTCACCGCCATGGTCCCCAGCTGCTCT
Organism: Heloderma suspectum; assembly: GCF_057233095.1. Lineage (NCBI taxonomy): Eukaryota > Metazoa > Chordata > Lepidosauria > Squamata > Helodermatidae > Heloderma > Heloderma suspectum. The sequence goes on from NC_139458.1 coordinate 436,728,149, forward strand.
GGCTCCTCATCCTCCTTCTCAGCATGGCTGCCGCTTGCTTGTTCAACAGGGAGAGAGCCAGGAAGCAGGTAGGCAGTGGCAGCTCCAGGGGGCTCTTGTCAAGGGCCCCTGCTGGGGTGTGGGCCCTTGGCAGGTGCCCGACCAGGCCTACCCTTGGTGCAGGCCCTGCGCACAGTGAATCCACAAGCAAGGTGACCAGCGTGTAGAAACAAAATTGGAGCCCCCTCCCTCCCCTACGGCGCTCAGGACAGCCCCTTTCCTAGGCACGCAAGGAGAGGATGAGCCCAGCCACTTCGAAAGGCCCGGAAGAGCCTCTTGGTCTGGCCTGAGCAGCAGTCGCTGTCTGGTGCGGCGGCTCCCTTGCGTCAGAGCTCTGGGGACGCCTGGCATCTTTACCTTCCCGCGTCTCAGCTTCCCCCTTTCCTTTCACCCTTCTCGCCTCGTCCCCACCCCTTCTGGGCACTGGACTGTCTTACCTGCCTAGGCCTGGGTTTCAACACTGCCTCCACGGGTTTCTAGTTGGTGCTGTGCTCTCTGGGCTATTATTATTACCATTATCATTATCGCCGTTGTTGTTATTTCTGTACCGCCCAATAGCCAAAGTGCTCTGGGTGATTCACAAAAATGAAAACCCTAAAATACTACACAGTAAAACGGAATATAAAGCCTTTAATGTGCAAACATTTGAAACAATTTAAAACAGCTAAAAAGAATGAACAATGAAATACCCCGACCCAACATATTTAAACTTTAAGGAGACCTGGCTGTTGTGTCTGGGATCATCTGCACAGGAGTGGCCCTGAGTCAGGCATCGCAGACCCTTAGCCCCAGCTTGGGGCAGGCTGTGCAGCCCCCTTGCGCTGAGGAAAGGGGGCACGGTGTGTGCCTCCAGTTCTTTCTCCCCGAGCATTAGCTGCAAGAGCAAGAGCCGAATGCAGCTCCTCTGGGAGGAACAGTTAATGCTCTGCTCCAGAGCAGACTGCGCTTCTTTCTTCGCTGCTCTTTCCCCAGAGACGCTGGCTCTTCCAGCAGGAATCGAGCCCCGAAATGCCGCTGGCCAAGCGCGAGGCTGGTGCAGCAGCGAGGTCATGGCCACCTCCATCAGTGATCTGCCAGTGTGGACGCAGACTGAGCACCAGGCTGAGTCCCCAACTCCTGGAGCAGGCCGAGATGGGAAGGAGCGTGGGAGACTCTGAGACTCCTGAGCCTGGAATTGCGATGTTTCCTCTGCGGCGTGCAGGAATGGGGTGGGGGGGGGCGGCGTGCGTGTGCGCGCACAGTGGAGGCTGGTGGCTCCTATGTCAGGGGGACATCACATCTGCTCTGGGTTTCAATCGGAACTCTAAAGGAGCTCTCCAAGGCGCAAGGATAGCGCCTTTTAGAGTTCTGGCTGGTTCTGACTGAAACCCGGAGCGGATGCTGCGCCCCACTGACACTGGAGCCCCCAGCCTCCGCTGTGCGCGGGTGTGCCTGGGCGCCCAGAGAGCGGGGTTCCGCCGAGCCCGACGAGTCATTGCGGCTCCCTGGTGGACAGCTCTGCTGAGAAGGCGCCAGGTCGTTTGGCGAGTTAAAGCAGCGCCGCGTTCCGGGCCGTGGCCCCGGGGAGGCCCGGGTGCTGCGCGCTGACCTGACCTCCCCGCCCTGGCTGCAGCACAGGAACGAAAACTCCGAACAAATAAAGGACTCGCCCTGCCAAAACCCGGGGTGGATTCCAAAACCGACACCCCCTTTGGCGAGCTGCGCTGCGCTGCGCTGCGCTCCAGGAGCACGAGGAGCCGCTGCGCCAGCCGCCCTGGCCGCTGGGCGGCTTCGGCTTCGGCGCATGCGGCGCCCTGCAGGAGACCGTGGCGCGGCAGCCAGGCCTCTGCCCGGGGAGCCTCGGTGTCCCTGGCGAGCGCGGGGAAGACGACGGAGGGAGCAGGGCGGGCGGAGGCCCGCGCAGAGGAGCGGGGCGCGGCACGCGCAGCGGCACTGGCGGGGCCCGGCGTTGGAAGCCGATCCGGGAGGCCGACGTCGAGGGAGAGGCCGGGCGGGGCGCCCCAGCCGCGGAAGCCGTCGGGCGCCGGAGCCGAGGGCGCTGCAGGAATCTGCCTCGGAGCCCAGGCCGGGCGCGGGGCCGCCGGGCGCCCGGGAGCGCCCCTGCTCGGGAGACGCGCCTGCTCAGGGAAGGCTCGGCTCACGCCGGAGCCCCGCCAGCCCCTCTCTCCGCCTCGTCTCGCCCAGGCGAGGCGGTGGATGCCTGAGCAGGGTCATGGGCTGGATCCGGGCCAGCGAACCGAAGCTCGGTCCAGACAAGACGGAGGTGCTCTTAGCAGGGCCTCGTCCGCCCAGCGGAATGGTGTTCAGCCTCTCCCTGAAAGATCAGGCGGCCGCTTAGGGGTGCTCCTGGATCCACCATTCCCGCTTGAGGCCCAGGTGGCCTCGGTGGCCCGGAGCGCCTTCTGTCAGCTGAGGCTGATGTACCCGCTGCAACCCTGTCCGGACAGAGTCAGCCTGGCAACAGTCATCCATGCTCTGGCAACCTCCCAGTGGGCTTACTGCAATGCACTGTACGTGGGGCTACCTTTGAAGACCATGTGGAAACTTCAGTTAACTAAAAGCAGCTGCGAGGCTACTAACTGGGACTGGCCCGCAAGATCATGTGACAACAGAGCTTTGCCAGCTGTACTGGCTTCCAGTCCATTGCTGAGCCCAATTCAGTGTGTTGGGGTTGACCTTTGAAGGGCTCAGCAGCTTGGGACCGGAGTCTCTGAAGGAATGTCTCCTGCCGTGCCTAGCTGCCCACACCTTCAGAGGCCCTCCTCTGGGTGCCCCTGCCAAAGGAAGCTAGGTGGGCCGCTACAGGAGAGAGGGCCTTCTCTGTCGTGGCACCCCCACTTATAGAATGGCCTCCCCTAACAGGTTCATCCGGCACCAACATGGTTATCTTTTCGGCACCAGGCAAAGACCTTTCTTTTCTTTCAGGCGTTTACTGACCTAGTTCTAGATTTTTATGGTTGTATTGCATTCTTTTAAATATTCGCACTGTGTTTTATATTTTTCACTCTTTGTATGGCATTTTAGTCTTTTAACTGTTTGTAATCTGTCCAGAGAACATTGGTTATTGGGCAGATATGAATGAATGAATGAGAAATTTATAGTCCTTCCTGCCCAGGAAAGTCTGAGGACCAGCTTGGGCGGGCGAGGCAAATGCAGGGCCTGTCGAGGTAGCTGCTCCAGCCCGCAGTTCTGCAGTTCACCACACGGGGCAGCGGTACGGAGATCCAAAGATCGCCAGTTCGAGTCCCGGAAGCTCTTGATGTACACAGATTTGGGCTTATTTCAGTCAGAGGAATGAAGAGTGATGGCTTGTGCCAAAACTGTGTAGAAAAGGTTGGGGGGGTTAAGAAAACAAGAGGGAGTGGCACCAGATAAGTCTTCTATCAGGGTGTTCCCTGGCAAGGGGTAGAGAGTGTCTTAAGACAGCAAATTTACTGAAGTAGCAGAGTCAGAGGAGTGAAGAAGGATCTGGTTGATTGTGTGTGTGTCTTGCAGATATTTATACCTAAGAACATGTTTTCTTAATTACTAATTCTGGATTTAATCCAACATAAATGAAAGAGTCAGTTTGATAAGTTAATGTGTAACTGTATTGCCTTAAAACATGATGAGCACAATGTAAAATATCACTTAGGAGGGAAGAGCCACCCTTGCAAAACTGGATCTCAAAAATTAAATCTTTTAGAAACTGTAGGATTCTACATTTCAGATTCAAACTGCCAAACCTTTTGAATTTGTGCTCTGTTGAATCTCAAAATATGTGTGCAGCACACACAGAGACACACACGTGGCATTGCAGACTCATCTGCGGCATGCACTCGAAGCAGCATCAAAAGCAGGTTTGAAACAGAAGACTTCCTTCAGATCTTGCCCCACTGCAACGAAAAGGAGGACCTTCAACAAGGCGTTGGAGAGAGCCGAAGGCAGAATAATCCCCTGGTCTGTCAGGAAGTCCTTGAGGCCGTTAGCCTTCCTTCCTTCCACCCAGAACTTCCCTCTCCTGTTTATGTTGCTAACTGGCTGTATCAGGTTGCGGGTGCCTGTTTTTCGTTGCTCTGTAACAAGCATTATTATGATTTGCATCAAGTCAGTGCCAGTGAATCCTCGCCCTGCGGGGACAGCAAGTGTATTTTCATAATTCCTGACATATCACCACTCGTGTGCATGCGCGCACACATCTTGTGACTAGCAATGAACTCTGTGAGTGGGAAACAGGCCACATCCAGGCCATGGAATTTGTGCAGCTCCTGCACATTTCAGTGGGGTGTGTGCAGGAGAACTTCCAGGTAGATTGTGTCCGATGTTAATGGGGGGGGGGTGTTACAATTTGGCTTTTCTGCCTAGGCCACCAACTTGTCATGGGCAGGCCTTCTTTGGCATTCCTACTATTTAGGGTTGTTTGGGGGGGTAGGTTTAGTGTTTGGGGTGCTGTACAGAGCGTAGAGTTGACCATGTACCTTTCCAGAGTGTTTGCAATGTCCGTTGGATGGAGTCAAATAAGGGAGAGGGAGCATGACGATGGATAAGCTGAGCAGTGGCAGTCACGGGGTTTGGAGAGAGGGTTGGGGGCAGCGGGGGGGGGGACGACAACAAGAGGAACAGGTAAGTTGGTTCAGGAAGGATTTGCAAGAGTGGCTGCTGTTTGCCCCCACCAGCGCTCTGCTTATATATTTGCAAATAAAGGAACGATTGCAAGAACACTCAGAGTCTCCAGTGCTCTCTCCACCGGAAGCAAAGCCCAGTAGCTTTGCTCTTGGAACTTCTCATTACTCAGAACTGGGGAGCATGCAATGGTATCGTAAGCACAACCAAAAGAAACGAAGAGGCCATTGTGGTTATGTAAGGCAAAAGCCATGCACAACGTGGAGGTCAGCTCTATGACTGACTCGCCCCATGTTTGGCTTTGCCTCGAAGGCAGCCTCAGGGGTGTCCAATTTTGGCAGCCTCAGGGGTGTCCAATTTTGACTGGAGCAGCGACCTGATCCACTGTGTTACTTCCCTGATGAAAATCTCCCCTCTTGCGCCAAAGCTGCTGCTGCAGAAATACAGGTACAGCCTCCAAAGTCTCTCTGGTTCAAGGCCAGTATGCCAGACACTGGTGCTTTTTTGTCACTTTATCTTTAAGGAGAGGAGGGCCTGCTCTGCAGTTATCTTTGCCAGAGACTCAGTAGTTGGCAGCTTCTGCAGACGGCACTGGAACCTGCTTCTTGGCTTAAATACTTATTAACAAAAGGAACAAACTCATTACAAGCCTCGGCACTTGGCCAAATCGGCCTGGATGCTGCCGTGTTAGGAAAAATAGACTTGCTACAAAAAAGAGGAGAAAAAATGGCCGGATCCCTCCCCCGATTCATCCTCACATGTGCCTTGCGGAGCAGGACTTATCGCTGGCACGGAAACAAACAGGGCAAGGCCTATCTGGATTCTGAGAGGGGCCTGTTTTCTGCCACACTGTGGAACTGGAAGTTGCTTTGGGGAAGCCCTGAATTGTAACACAGGGATCAAAGGGTGTTTTGCTCTTCCTGGTGGTGGGAAAGGGCTTTATGGAAGTATTGCAAATATATCCACTTGATCATCTGTCCATCCAACTTCCCCGCCACACCCACCCTGCCCCCTCACTTCGCTCCTCATGCTTTCTAGCCAGTGATCACCACAGCACAACTCTGGCTGAGCACATGGCTGCTGTAACACTTCGACGTGCTTTTCTAGGGTGGCCATTTATGACTCGCCAAAAAAAAGAAATGCATCGCCAAATAAGAGGACAACTATTTGCATAGCATCTGCATATGTGAATATATATATACATATATATAAATGTAGACATGATTATTACAGTTTAAATACAGTACATCTCATAGCATGGAACGTTATGACCAGGTGTCATGTGAGCCCTGCCTGCTCAGCGTACTGTCCAGGTGCTGCTGATGGGCAACTCCAAGGCCCTTGAGCAATTCCTTCTAGTGGCTCTTCATCTTTAAACCAGACTCAGGCTGGACAGCCCTTCAAAGAGCAGACACCTTCAAAACAGAGGACTGTCCTCTGTAAAAGAGGACACGTGGCCACCCTACTTAAAGTGCCTGTTGTTGCTGCAGCATGGCATTTAGCCTGACACTTAGAGTTGATTCTTATTGTTTTCTTAGACTTGGATAGTAATATGTTAGAAAGAAGGGTGCCTTTCTTGTAGGGCACTTTTCCGAAGCTTCTTCATGCATAACCTGTATGCGTCCTTAGATAGCTGCGCACCTAGAAGAAGTCAAAGGGGCACACAAACCCTTGTTCCATTCTTAGAATCATAGAATAGTAGGGTCGGGAGGGGCCTACAAGGCCATCGAGTCCAGCCCCCTGCTCAATGCAGGAATCCACGTCAGAGCATCCCTGACAAAGGGCTGTCCAGCCTCATCTTGAAGGCCTCCAGTGTGGGAGAGCCCACCACCTCCCCAGGTAATTGGTTCCATTGTCGTATTGCTCTTACAGTCAGGAAGTTTTTCCTGATGTTCAGCCGGAATCTGGCTTCCTGTAACTTGAGCCCATTATTCCGTATCCTGCATTTTGGGATGATCAGGAAGAGATCCTGGCCTTCCTCTCTGTGACAACCTTTCAAGTACTTGAAGAGCACTATCCTGTCTCCCCTCAGTCTTCTCTTCTCAAGGCTAAACATGCCCAGTTCTTTCAGTCTCTCTTCATAGGGCTTTGTTTCCAGTCCCCTGATCATCTTTGTTGCCCTCCTCTGAACCCTCTCCAGTTTGTCTGCATCCTTCTTAAAGTGTGGTGCCCAGAACTGGACACAGTACTCCAGATGAGGCCTAACCAGTGCTGAGTAGAGGGGAACTAGTACTTCCTGGGATTTGAAAGCGATGCTTCTATGAATGCAGCCCAAAAGAGCATTTGCCTTTTTTGCAGCCACATCACATTGTTGGCTCATATTCAGCTTGTGATCGACAACAATTCCAAGATCCTTCTCGCTTGTAATATGGTTGAGCCACGTATCCCCCATCTTGTAACTCTGCATTTGGTTTCTTTTTCCTAGGTGCAGAACTTGGCATTTGTCCCTATTAAATGTCATTCTGTTGTTTTCTGCCCAGCGCTCCAGTCTATCCAGATCACTTTGAATGTTGTTTCTGTCTTCCAAAGTATTAGCTATCCCTCCCAATTTTGTGTCATCTGCAAATTTGATCAGCATTCCCTGCACCTCCTCCTCCAAGTCATTAATAAAAATGTTGAAGAGCACTGGGCCCAGGACTGAGCCCTGCGGTACCCCACTCGTTACATCTCCCCAGTTTGAGAAGGTCCCATTGATAAGCACTCTTTGAGGCCGATTCTGTAGCCAACTGTGGATCCACCGGATCGTTGTTTCATCTAGCCCACTTTGAGCTAGTTTGCTCATCAGGATATCATGGGGCACTTTGTAGAAAGCTTTGCTGAAGTCGAGGTATATGATGTCTACAGCATTCCCATGGTCTACAAGGGAGGTTACTTGATCAAAAAATGAGATCAGATTTGTCTGGCAGGACTTGTTTTTGACAAATCCATGTTGGCTTCAAGTAATCACGGCATTGTTTTCAAGGTGCTTCCAGATGGATTGCTTTATGATCTGCTCCAGAATTTTCCCAGGGATTGATGTCAGACTGACTGGTCTGTAGTTCCCAGGTTCCTCCTTTTTACCCTTTTTGAAGATAGGAACAACGTTAGCCCTCCTCCAGTCATCTGGCACCTCCCCCGTCCTCCACAACCTCCCAAACAGAATAGACAGCGGCTCTGAGAGTTCCTCTGTCAGTTCCTTTATGACTCTAGGATGCAGTTCATCTGGCCCTGGAGATTTGAACTCATTCAAAGTAATGAGGTGTTCCTTGACCATATGCCTGTCGATCTCAAGCTGCAATCCTGCGCCTTCAGCCTGTACTTCGCCTTTGCCAGTGGGGCCATAGACCCTCTTTTGGGAGAAGACTGAGCCAAAGTAGGAATTGAGCACCTCTGCCTTTTCTTTGTTATCTGTTATCGTTTTGCCATCCATATTTAATAGCTGAACCACCATTTCTTTCCTCTGCCTGTTACTATGCACGTAGCTGAAGAAAGCCTTTTTGTTGTTTTTAACATCCCTTGCTAACCTCAGCTCGTTCTCAGCTTTAGCCTTCCTGACGCCATCCCTGCAATTCTGTGCTACCTGCCTGTACTCTTCCTTTGTTACTTGGCCTTCTTTCCACTTCCTATATGTGTCTTTTTTTGTTTTCAGGTCATCTCTAAGCTTTTTTTGAAGCCACATTGGCTTCTTCTGTTGTCTTCCACCTTTTCTTCTTGTTGGAATTGCTTGTGATTGTGCCTGGAGAATTTCCTTTTTTAAAAGCTCCCACCCATCTTGGACTCCTTTTCTTGTTAGCGTCGCTTGCCATGGGACCTTCCTGATCATTGTTCTGAGTTTATGAAAATCAGCTTTCCTAAAATCCAGGGTGCGCATTTGACTATACTCGGCTTTTGCTTCCCTTAGAACCAAGAACTCAAGTACAACATGGTCGCTTTCCCCCAGAGTTCCTGTAACTGCTACTTTATCCACTAAGTCATCTCTGTTGGTTAGGATCAAGTCAAGGATAGCCGATCCTCTAGTTCCTTCCTCTACTTTCTGTAGGAGGAAGTTATCCGCCACACAAGTCAGGAATTTCCTGGAGGGGCCATGTTTTGCAGAATTTGTCTCCAAACAAATATCGGGGAAATTGAAGTCCCCCATTACTACTACATCATGCTTCCTTAAAACATTGGCTATTTGCTTTTCAAAAGTTTCATCCTCGTCTTCTCCTTGATTGGGTGGCCGGTAGTAGACTCCGACCACCAGGTTCCTTATATTATTTACTCCATTTATTTCAACCCAGATGCTCTCGATGGGGCTACCAAGCTCCTCCTCCTGTATTTCTGTGCAGAGATATGTATTTTTCACATACAGTGCAACCCCACCTCCCTTTCTGTTCCTCCTGTTCTTTTTGAACAAGTTATAGCCTTCAATTGCTGTATTCCAGTCATGAGCGTCATCCCACCAAGTCTCAGTTATACCTATCAGGTCATAATTTCCCTCTTGTATTAAGAGTTCAAGTTCGTTCTGTTTGTTTCCCATACTCTGGGCATTAGTATATAGACATCGAAGACCATGTGCTTCATAGTCTGGCTTTCTTCCTACATGTAACTGAAGACTATTATTGGGTGCTATCAGAGCTGTTCTCTCCATTGCAGTGCATGCGCCTTCATCCATTGTTACCCCCAACTTTACATCTCCCTTCCCCATAGGATTCAGTTTAAAGCCCTCCTGATGAAGATCTTCATGCTGTGGCCAAACACATTCTTCCCATCCTTTGTGAGGTGCAACCCATCCCTAGCCAACAGCCCATCTTCCAGGAAGTATAGCCCATGGTCCCAGAATCCAAATCTCTCTCGTCGGCACCACCTTCGTAGCCAGTCATTCACCCGGAGTATTTTTCGTTCCCTTTCTATCCCTCTTCTAACTACTGGAAGGATGGATGAGAAAACTATCTGGGCCCCAAAGTTCTTGAGTTTCCTTCCCAAAGCTTCGAAGTCTGACGTGATTTCTTCGTAGCTCCGCTTGGCGGTATCATTAGTTCCCACATGGATGAGAAGAAAGGGATACTTGTCAGTGGGCTTTATGAGTGCAGGCAACCTTTCAGTCACGTCTCTAATCTGTCCTCCCGGGAGACAACGTACCTGGCGAGTCCACGGGTCTTCGCGACATACTTGGGTCTCAATCCCACGCAGCAAGGAGTCTCCCACTACTACCACCCTTCTCTTCTTGTTGTAGGCCTGGGTTTCATCGCCTCTGTTTGACTGACCTTCAGCCTCTTGCTCACTCTCATGTAGGTTCCCCTGTGATTCTTCCTCTGCAGGCTGTCCTCCAGTCTCATCCGCAAGTACCTGGAATCGGTTCCACAGCTCCACTGCTTCCACTGGTGCAGAGTGGCATCTAGTTCTTCTTCTCCTAACTGTCACCCTTTTCCAAGGAGTATCCTCTACTCCATTTTTCTTCACCTCAGCATTTCCCACTGCCTCATCTTGCTGTTGCTCTTCAAGCTTCTGGTCTGCCCTTTGCTGCTGTAGTTCCCCCATTCTGTCCAAGAACTCTTCGTGTTCTCTTATTCCCCGGAGGGTCGACAGTCGCCGCTCCAGTCCACTTACTTTTTCCTCCAGCAGCGTGATCAACTTGCACTTGTTGCAGGTGTCGGCCATGTTGTTCTCAGGCAAGAAAACAAACATTGCACACACCTTGCAGGTCACCACCACTGGAGAGTCTTGTCCTTCCATAGCCTCTTTTCCCTTTTTGTGTCTAGCTTTGTGATTGTTCTAGACTAGCCTGTGCCTGCTCCTCTACTCAGTAGAGGTTAAAAGCAGAGTCCCACTGGTGTGGAAGTGTGTGTTACAAGACAAATAAATGAAAAAAAGTTATTAAAAAAAAAAAAATGTTAGGGGCCTCCCCCTTGACCTCCCCTGCCGAACTCCCCTGGCCAACTCCTGTTTGCTCCCCCCGTTCGCTCGCTCTGTTCGCTCGCTCTCTGGGAGCTTGCTTGCTTCTGTAGTCCCTGGACCAGCTGGAGCAGCTTCCTCTGCTCTGCTCTGCTCAGCTGGGAGGCGGGAAACAGACTGAAGCTTCCCGCCCACTCAGCTGCTGGGAGTACTCAGGCCACACACCCCCAATTCAGTTGGAGCTCTCAGAAGCACCTGGTGAGCTCACAGCCACTCAGAAGGATAAAGGGCAGCCCCCTGGGCTTCCTGCAGCCCACTTACCTCTTAGCCTCTGTCTCCTTTGTCTCTTCTACCACTGCAACTCCCCTGGCCAACTCCCATTTGCTCCCCCTGTTCGCTCCCCCTGGTCGCTCGCTCTCTGGGAGCTTGCCTGCTTCTGTAGTCCCTGGACCAGCTGGAGCAGCTTGCTCCGCTCTGCTCTGCTCAGCTGGGAGGCGGGAAACAGCCTGCTCTTCCAATCTGGAAGGATACAGACAGCAGCAAAGTTCTGGATTGCCTATAATAAGTCTGCAATGACTCCAGCCTGGTCTGCATATTGGGCCAAAAAAGGTCCAGTCCTGCTTACTCACTGCTGTGCTAGTTTTCTTCATTCCAGGAGCTTTTTCCATTTCAGGGGAAAAGCAACAACAAAGCATCTTAGCACCTTAAGAGCTCAATCCTATGCAGGGCGGCTGGCGCACGGAAGGGATCCTCTCCTCCGTGCTCTGGCCACCCTGCATTTTTGCCTAGATTATCTAGGCGCGGCTTTGGGGAGGGGGAGGGGGAAGGGGAGGGAAGGGGTCTGGAGACCTGGTAGGAAGCGATGCAAAGCAGCTTCCACGGACTCCTCCCCTCCCTGCCCCCAAGACTGCCCCCTTTTCCCCGTCTCTGTGCTCCGTTTCCGTTTCCCACGTAGCCGGCGCAGAGAGAACCACACCAGCTATGAGCAGATGGGGAGGGCAGTTTCTGGGAAATGGTTCCCAGAAACCAAATAATCCTATGGCCCTCCAGACAGTATGTAGTAGCCATATTACGATTACTCCCTCCAAGACTTAATAAATAGGTCATAATAATGTCAGTTTCGTGGACTACAGCCTGATGTTAGCCTGAGTTCCAAGTGTGTATATATACACACATGGTGGGGGTGGGATTGTAAACAGTGAAGTCAGAGAGAACTGAAATGCACACGGACAGTGATCATTACTGTGTCTATGGTGCCCATTCACAGAACAGTTTTCAGGTGATAACACAGGCATCTTTGCATTGGTGAGCTGATCAACGCTTGTACTGAGAGTTTAAAAAGTTGTCCCTATTCTAGCAAGAGGAGATAGGGTTGAACTTCGTGATGAATTGCAATTCAGCTGTTTTGCACTGCCGTCTGTCTTTGGAGTTCTTTTGTTCCAAGAATGGCCACCTTCAGGTCAGTGACAGAGTGTCCTGGGAGGCTGAAGGGTTCTCATACTGGTTTTTGAATATGCCATTCCTGATGTCAGATTTGTGTCCATTTATTGTTTTCCACAGAGACTGGCCTGTTTGCCCTAGGTAGAGTGCAAAAAGGCACTGCTGACCAAAGGTGGCATATATCACATTGGAAGATGAACAAGTGAATGAGCCCCTAATGTTGTGGGTGACACTATGAGGTCCTGTAATCCTGTTTCCAGAGTAGATATGGCAACAGAGCTGGGATCTGGGTATGTTGCAGGCCCTGGTCCCTGAGTCTGTCTCCTTGTTATGTGGCCTGCTGCTGCTCGTGAGTGGCTGTTTTGGGTTGCTGGGCTGTCTATAAGCAAGTACAGGCCTGCCACCCAAGGCCTGTGAGAGGGAGGTCATGCTGCTTTGTCTCTTCTGGGTCTATCCTGTAGTAGATTTTTCCTGAGGACGAGTCTGGTGAAGGTGTTTTTTTTAACTTCCTTTCACTGGGTATTGTAGTCTGAGGAATGCCAGCTGGGCACAGGTTCAGTTTTCATAGAATCATAGAATAGTAGGGCTGGAAGGGGCCTACAAGGCCATCGAGTCCAGCCCCCTGATCAGTGCAGGAATCCAAGTCAGAGCATCCCTGACAGATGGCCGTCCAGCCTCGTCTTGAACGCCTCCAGTGTGGGAGAGCCCACAGCCTCCCTAGGTCATGGGTTCCATTGCAGAATTGTTCTAACAGTCAGGAAGTTTTTCTTTCTGAGTGGTTTCGCGAGTGTAGTTGTAAGGGCAGAGCCGGCCTTCACATTCTTCCATTTGGCAGACCTCAGTAAGGCATTACTGGCTATCGGTTTTCCCCGCCCCTAGGCAATAGAATCATAGAATCGTAGAATAGCAGGGTTGGAAGGGGCCTACAAGACTGTCGAGTCCCATAAATAAAGGGTTGTTGCTATTTGTTGCAGGGGAGTTCAGCAAGTGGGGGTCAGTTATTTATGAAATGTCTTTCTAACATTTGAGTTATATTTTTTAATGCTTTCCCCTTGTTACATCACTCAAAGCAACGTTTCATGAAAACAACGTATTTGTCCGCAGGTAGCACTTTGCCCAGTCACCAGGTAGAGGGGCAAACAAATGGATTTGCTGCCGAGCTGCAGGAAGAAAATATGACTTCTCTGAAGGACATCCATTCGGGTAGCCCAGACTACCAAAGACCGGAGAAGGCTAGGAAGTTGGACTTGGACCACCCGGGAGGTGGCTTGACTCCCCCAGTATCTTGTCCCAAGGCAACGTCCCCGAGCTCGCTGCAGTTTAGGAAGCTACCCATGACTCCAAAGGAGGCCCACATATGCAGAATGGAGGCACTGAATCAGAGCACAAATAGCCAAGTTTATGAACGCATCCGGGACGAAGAAACGGAATCATCTCTCAGAAGTCAGTTGGAAGGACATGAGGGCTCTGGTTTGCCAACCAAGACCAGCTCGAGCTGCGCTACCACGCAGGGCCTTTTTGCAGGGTCAGTGGAATCTGGGAGGAAGGATGCAAGGACTGTCGGGTCCAGGGGCAGGCCAAGCCAGACGGCTGCACCCCTCCAGTGCAACGAGTCCCATGGCGAATGGCAGGACACAGCGATGTCTGAGAGAGACGCTCCCCCCGTGGCCGCCTCTGACATGGAGAAGAGGCTAAGCACCATGTATGCCCGCGTGTGCAGGAGGCCCAAAGCATCTCAGCAGCTGCTGCCTATGACCTGCAACAAGCCGGCGGAACAAGAGGAGGAGGAACCTCCGCCCATTCCAGAGAAACATTTTGAGAATATCTATGAAAGCCTGAGCATCGACACTGAGATGCAGGTAGGCGGGTGCATGCTGCTAGGCCGAAGCCTGCGCCTTCGTGTGTTCTCTTGCATGTCTGGGCAGGCCCGCTCTCCCCGACCTGGTGGCTCCAGATGTGTTGCACCATAAATCCCAATGGCCATGTTGGCTGGAAATGATGGGACTTGCAGTCCAACATATCTGGTGGGCACCAGGTTGGGGAAGGCCGGCATAGGCCATTACCGATATGTGGCCACACAGATAAATGATTTACTGTCTCCTTCCATTGCATTAACTCTCAAAGGAGTCCATTTTGCACATTCAAGTGATGTACATGTGCGTCTGTGGTTCACGTATGCTAGTAAGGACTAGGGATGTGTGAGAAATTCACTCCATTGAGAGTTTTTTTAAATGGATTTCCCCAATCTGCATATCCCAGAATTGAGTGTGGACTCAAACCCAATTTGTGTTTGGAAATCCATACATCGCCAAGCTTGCAGCGTGTTCCGCAAAACAAATGTATTCGATAATATGTGCAGATCTGAAAAATGTTTAAAGGGAAATGCGTACATTTCCGAACTGCACGCAAACATACTTTAGCCAATGGGTGCATGAGGCCAAAAATGTGTATGTTTAAAAATGTGCACAAAAGATGTGTATACATTGGTATATATATTATGAAGAATGCATATGAATTTCCATACAGAACTATCGCTTTTAAAAATCACAAGGCCAACAAACTTGGCCTCAAAGAAAAGAACCGTCTCAGCAAGACTGCCCTCCCCTTCCCTCCCCAGGAAGCAGCTTCCTTCCCCTTCCCTCCCCAGGAAGCAGCTTCCCTCCCCTTCCCTCCCCAGGAAGCAGCTTCCCTCCCCTTCCCTCCCCAGCCACCGCAACTACAAGTCCGAGGGCTCCCCAGGAAGAGGGAATGACTGTTACTCCAGTGTGTGTTTGTAATGCGGACTTCGGATAATACCCGTGAACTCATTTCACCCTCTGATTTGATGGGTGTTCAGTCTGTGATTCAGAGGGTGAAGTGACCTGACCAGAGACTCGACAGCCTCTGGCACGACTGGGGCTCTTGACTCACTTGTCTTTCATCTTGGAATTAAACAGCAATGGAGGAAACAGTAGCAGGATTGCAACCGGTGCTGGGGTGGTGCTCACAGCTTCACAGAGGCAGACAGTGGTCTGCAAGTAACCCAAGACGGGCAGCAGCCGATCTCCACCCTTCACGAGGCTGGATACGAGGAGCTGCTTATGGAGTCAGACCTTTGGTCCTTGTAGGCCAGGGGTGCACAACTGGCAGCCTCCAAGGCCTTCACTGTGGCCCCCCATAAATACCCTGCCCCCCAATTCCCCCACCTGTACTCTCCCCCCCCCAGAAATCCTCCTCCAGATGGCTCTTTCCCTGCCAATGCTGGCGGCGAGGGAAGAACGATCAGTATCAGGACCGCAGATTTGCATGTGTGCCAGATTTGCATGTGTGCACGCCAGTGGAGGCTGGTGGCTCACTTCGGGCAGGAGATTTGCTCCGGGTTTCAGCCAGAACCTGGGGCAGGGAGGCTCTGCACCTTGGAGAGCTGCTTTAGAGCTCTGACTGGTTCTGACTGAAACCAGATTCAGGTTACCGCCCCACTGATGTTGGAGCCACCAGCCTTATAGAGTCTTGAGCCCGTATCTGGAGGGATGCCGGCTGGGGACTGCCACCTGAACCGGGCATACAAGGAGAATGAACCCGGCACTCTCTCGACTCCCCTGCCCTCAGCCGCAGCTGTTGGTGCTTGCGCGCGCATCTTCACAGCTGCACAGAGCTACTGTTGGCTGTTCCACAGTTCACTTCCCACAACGCTCAGGAGGCGAGAAAGGGAAGGAAAGAGAGATGTGAAACCATCCTGCGGTCTCAAAATAAGAGTTCGCCAAAATGCAACCTTAGGATGATCTAGGCTGATACAATGGGAAGCCACGGCGTAAGCAGCGTTGCAGAATGAACGCACCGTATGCGTTCATTATGCGTCTTAAAAATGCACCAAGGGCGCTTCCAGATGGACGGCTCCTAGCGCTGCCCGTCAGAAGGCACTGCAGAGCTCTTCTGCCTTGCTGTCCCTAACAGATTTTTTTTCTGGTAAGAAAAGCAATGGAAGAATTGGTGGGAAAACATGGAAGGGTTACAAATTGAAGACGGCGACGTCTGGACCCCACTGCGGTGGAGGCTGGTGGCGCTGATGTCAGTGGGGCAGCGAATCTGCTCCAGGTTTCAGTCAGAACGCTAAAGCAGCTCTCCAAGGTGCGAGGACAGCTCCTTTAGAGTTCTGACTGGTTCTGACTGAAACCAGATTCACCGCCCCACAGACATTGGCGCCACCAGTCTCCACTGCCCCCCTGCACAATTCCGGGAACGAGGCAGCAATTACATTTTACTGCAATTACACAGCAAAAGCCTCATCCGGGAGCACCCCAAATGCCGGGGATGACGCTATCGAGGGTTATGCCATCTTAAACGAGTGTGGGGGAAGCTGCCATACTGATGGGGCCCCTGCATCGCCCCATGGCCTGGACAAGGGGAACGGGAGACACCAGGCCCAGTGTGCGCACACCTGCAGCGCATGCAGAAGGAGGTCCCAGGCCGACCCCCTGGCCCCCACCCAGAAGGGGTCCGGATGGCCAAGCTGGGAAATGTCTCTGCCCAACGTGCTGGAGGCAGCCCACAGAAAAGGGAACGTTTGTGGTGCAGCAGCAGCATGCTTTCCTGACCGGCTTTTCTTCTTGTGCACTTTCTCTCTCTCGTTCTGTAGGGTGGCGAGATGCCAGGTGTCGCAGCCCCACCCGAGGCGTGAGCAGCTGGGGAGCAGAGAGAAAACCCCAAGCCAGACCAGAGCCCCGCCAGCCTGTTGGGGCTTTTCCCAGGCCTCTCACGGTGGCGGGATGAGAGGCAAACAAACTCGGGCGGCACAAAAAGCGTTTCGGGAACAGGGCTCTCTTCTGCTCCTGGCTGCTGAGGGCTTCCCAGAGCCGTTTAGGGTAGGCTTAGTCCTGTCGCCACGAGGTGGCTCCGTTGTAGGATGCTGAAACAACGATGGCTCTTCTGGAATCGTGCTGTTGTGTTTAGGGTGACCGGGGACCCCCCTTTGGCCAGACTCGGGCACAAGCTAAGCACATGATGCCGCTTCGAGAAAGGGGCCATCGCGCAGGTTCACCTTTGCCTTGCAAGACTTTGAATTGCGTACCGCAACAATTGCAAAGGGAGAAAGTAAAACTTCTGGGACACTTTTTAAAAAAGCAACACCAACAACTCTGCAACTGCATTTTTTGGTCTATTCTTTCAACGTCTTGAGTGGACGAGGCAATTCCACTCAGCACTCAGGTGCAATGATCCCAAGACAGAGCGCGAGTGGGTATCAAATGGGAGATTATTGGGAAAACAAGAACAGCCTGCTTTTTATTTCTACGGAGATGACTGGACGTGTTTGCCCTCCTCCGATGGGACGTGTATTGCGTGTATTGCAGTCGCCTGAGTGTTGTGACTAATCAATAGTCTGGAAGGTGAAATAGCAACTTGCTAGACATTCGGCCCCTCTCTCCCTCCGGGCTCCTCCCTCCGGGCTCCTCCCTCCATCCATGAGTTTTGGAACAAGTGGCCTTTGTGTGGGCAACCTTTTGAACTTTATTCACTTTCATGATCTCAGCAGAGGTGTGAATGGTCAGGTGTTCAAGGCCTAATTCTCACTGACATGGTGGTGAACCTGTCTCTGGCCTGTACTACTTCAAATTGCTCACATGATTGGCTGCTCCTCCATGCACCCCCCCAAATCCTCCCAGCTCCCTGCACATAGACAACTAGCATGTCAGGGAAAACTCTTCTTCCTGAGATGCTAGTTTGCTATGTTTTGGGGCTTTTATTTTACTTTACTTTACTTTGTGCAGAGAAGCATTCACTTCTTTAAACCATCACCAGTCTGAAGTGGCACAGCACAGCTTGTCCAAAACCTCAGTGGATTTTAGGAAATTAAGTTGGCAGGAAATTAATGTTGAATTATTCAGGGTGAGGGATTCCAGAGGGATCCCTCCTTCAGTTGAGTGTCTAGGCTAGAGAATGGCCACTGAGATTAATACTTGTTTGGGAAAAAATATTTCTAGCTATGCTTAGAAGGAGGGAAGAGATTTTGCAGGGCCTTGGTGCAATGATAACTGAAGATAACTCAGTATCTCATGGCCGTAAAAATGGCAAATTAAGTGTTATGAGGCGGCTGGAAAACAGTTGACATAATAATGCCATTGCATGATTCTGTGGTGTGTCTACATTTAAATGTTGGGGTCCCCTTCTCTTTGGCTCATGGCTGAAGAAAGAGAAGATAAGAGTTGGAAAAGGTGCAAAACGAGAGCAAATTGGTGGCTAAAGTGATCCAAATGGTGGACCATCTTTCTCATGAAGACAGGCTTGCATTACAGTGGCCAGATGCAAAAGAGTGCAGGGCTACTGCACCTTTAGTAGTTGTGTAAGAGAGGAATTCACCCGGTGTAGCTTGCAGGAGTCCTGTGCTCTTTTGCATACAGAATTCACAAGCCTCAACTGCTGAGAGTTCTACTCACATTCTTCATCTGGCTTTTTTTGCCATGCCGTCAAGTCTTAACTTGCAGTAATGAGGGCTAGACACTTTCTCTTCGAAAGAAAAGAGAGCTTCGGATATTGGGCGGTATAGAAACGAAATAAATAAATTAGAAAGAAAGAAAGAAAGAAAGAAAGAAAGAAAGAAGAAACGGAAAGGAAAGGGAAAGCTGAATATTGGCTGTGTCGTTGATACATATGCATAAATATACTTAGACTACCCTAGTTTTCTTCATTCGTGTTCTGTTAAGCACAGCAAAGAAGGGCTGAGTGAGCTGGTATGGCCTAGTGGATAGAAGAGATGTGTTCAAATGCTTCCTCAGCTGTGAACTCACTGGGTGGTCTTAGGGAACTGGCTCTCTCAGCCTCAGTTCTCACCTGTAAAATGGGCACAGTAGAGGCCCGCCACACTGAGTGGTTCTGACGATACATGTATGAAATTTATGAACAACCATACTTGTGCATAGCTTGAATTCACTTCAAAGAGGTTTGCACAGGAGAACCTTTAGCGGGGTTTATGCCCATTGTGGGGGAGGCGGAATAGATACTATATTTGTAGATCTTTGGGGCATGATTTGCAAGCAGTCTTACTGAGCTGCCCGATGCTTGTGTACTTAGATAAGAGTAATAATGCAACTCTTAATGTTCTGGATTTCAGCATCGTCCTTTTTTCATAGTTAAAAATGAATATTTCGTTATTAGTTTTCGGCTGCGGGGCGCACTTTAGGAATCAAATATGAATGCATAAATTGGCGGCTGTTTTCCGCCCCCGGCGTTGCCCTGCCCCCAACATTCCGAGATCAATGCAGCCATTGTCTTCTGCCCTAATTCCCCTCTTCCCCTGCCCCAGTGTTGCTTCTGAACGCTGGCTGCTATCTCTCTTGTAAAGCAACAAAGGGAGTTAATGTCAATGTGAGGTTGGCCGGACCCTGTGCTGGAAACAAAGGGAGACCATTCAGAATTAGGGCTCTAGGACAGCCCAGATGTTGCGGTCCTGGCTGCTGACTGGCTGCCATTGAGAACCGGAGCAGTGGCAGGGGATGGAACAGCAGCTTTAGGAGAGCTGAAAGTGAGATGACAGAGGCTTGTCTTTGCTTTTGGCATGGAAACACACTTTCTTTCTCCTGCTGTTTGTCTCTGGTTAAACAGGGTTTGGGGAAGGGTAACACCTCCTACCCCACCAGGTCCCCTGGTTTACTACAGACGACAGTGGAACAAGTGTTCACAGCATGGGCAACAGGGCCACTCTCACATCAGCCTTCGGCACTCTGCAAGGCTTTGGTCTGTTTTCCGTTTGTGGTGGACAGAATCCTGTTTTTTGGATGTGTGATAGATTCATTATTTCCTGGCACACTCCTCTACAATGAAACGGGCTTATCTTACAGGGGGGCTGTAGAAATGACTAAGGTTATTCTTATACCTGAAAAGTGTAAAAAAAAAGAAAAAAAAAGACACTCTCTCCTCCCAGGAGTCTGCCCTCTGTGTTTCTGCATGAGCCACATATCTGGGCATGCCTCCTGATTGAAGAGAGGCAAGCCCGTAGTAGTAAATGGATCATTCAACCCTCCCTGCCCCCCATGAAGAGAGGCAGTGGAATTAACCACCCCCAGCAAGAGGGCAAGAGACATCGTGCAGAGAGACAATGGGCAGCCTCCTCCTCCATGGCTGGGGCATTTGAAGCTCTGAGAACACTGCTAGTGAGCCAGAAGGGGCACAGAGTTAATTAATGAAAGGCTCTTAATTAATTAATTAAGGGGCACAGAGTTAATTAATGAAAGGCTCTTTGGGGGCCCAAATGCCCCCATCTATGGAGGAGAAGTCTGTATGTTGTGTCTGCTGTGTGATGTACTGCTCTGACCACGCCTCCCTTTGATCAGGCTTTTCTGGAGGTGTGCATTTTGGGGGTGCCTTGGTATCCTTCCAATGCACAGAAACGATGGAACATGGGTTGGCAACTTGTGGCCCTCCAGATGTCTGAGTCTACAACTCTCATCGGCCTTAGCCAGCATTGCCAGTGGCAAAGTATGATGGGAGTTGTAGGCCAAAATATCTGGAGGAACACAAGTTGCCCACCCCTGTGATAGAATGAGACACAATAGAATTGTCATCCAAAGAGGCTTCCTGTTGCACCTCTTAAGTGGTGCCTGATTCCTCTGCATGAATCGTGGCTCTAGACTTGGGTCCTTTTGATCAGGAATTCTGTCCAGATCAACACCTGTCTGCTGCCCATACACTGAGATCATTATTGCCTGGTAACTGGTAACTGACACACTGGAGACGATGACTGTGGAAAGGGCCTTCTTGGTGGTGGCGGCAGCCCGTCTGTGGCACACTTTCCCCAGGGACTCTGGCCTAGCACAGATGCTGCTCTCTTTTCAGTGCCAGGAAAGACCTTTTTATTTTTTCACACCATGCAATACAGTACAAATAACAATATGAACACCAGTAAATAAAAGCAGCATAAAACCAAACAGTTTAGGGAGTTTAAGATGTTCTCCAAGTCCACCACCACCAAGCAATTGATTTTATGCTGCTTTCATTTACTGGTTTTATATTGCTATTAATGCTCCTTCTAACAGTGAACTCAAGTACTGGGTGCTGACAAGGCTACCGAGAAATAAGGAGATATTTGCATGCTCAGGGGAACCCTAAGGTTTACAGAAATACAAAAAAAAGTGGGGTAACCCATGGGAGGACCCCCCCTCAAAAACAGCCCAATGAGGGCTGGACACGCTCAGTGGTCACAGGTCATTGAGTGTGTTGGGGAGGGAAAGCCAGAAAATGGGAGGGGAGTGGAATCGAATATTGAAAGAGGGCCTGGCTGCCTGCTTAGCAACCCATGCTGTCACATTTTGTTGCAGTTTCCACTTGTTTCTATTATATTTTATAAAGTTGATTGTTTTATTGATATGTTTTGTTCGTCTGAGCTGGGAAATTTTATCTGAAGGGCAGGATAATAAAACATACAAAATTAAATTAAGGGCTCTTCTGATGCAGGTTATCCTTATATTTCCTACTCTAAATGTGAACCTTTGGGGCTGCAAGAGTGAAATTTGCCTCCATGATGCATACTTTGGGAAAAACTCTGGGCTACCGGTGAGATTGGCCATCAGGCTCCAAAGCAAAGAAGCTGGAAACACTGAAAATGCAGCGCAAAATACACAGCCTCTGCCTCTGAGAAGCAGCCACATGGCCAGAAAGGACGTTGGTTATTGTCAGATGCTCTGCGCCATTCTCTTCCCTTCTGTGGTTCACTGCCTCGGCCTTCAGCCTCAATCTGCCCTTTTGTACTTTAATAATTGGCTGGATTTGAGGGCAGGGATTATTGTCAATTAGTGTGCAGTTATATTCCCATGTGGTGTGTGTATGTATGCTTAAATGACGCTGACCATCTTTGCCATGCGTCCCTTCCACATGGCAAGCCCTGTCACATCAGATGACAGAGACAGCAGCACTCTTAAAGAGACAGGCACCATCTCTGGGTGAAAAGACCCAGCGATGCTACTTGCGACGAGAACGTTCTGGGTGGTTGATACAAGGTTCTGAAGGATTTGGTTCCTGTTCACTCACTGGCTCCAGGAGTTTCTTTACTGTTGAATGTCAGAATCTATAGCGAGTGGGAAGTTTAAGGCTTCCCTCCACCCTGCTAAAGCAAATATACATACATCGTATGCAAGTTTGCAAGAGTCCATGCAAACTTGTTGAAGTAATAACGTTGGGCAGCAGGGTAGAATTCCGCAGGGTGGGCAGCAAGTCTCAAGCAAGAGGGTGAGGGTGGTTCTCTCTGTACTATTTCTGCAGCTCTGATATCACTGCCCAGTTTGGCCATGAGAAGGAAGAGAGAGGGAAGAGAGCAACAACAGAGAAAAGTGTCCCTGCTCTCAAGTCTTGGTGGGAGATCTAACCTTTTCTCTCTGGCAAGGAAACTGTAGTTGGTCCTGATCTGGCTGATCAATGGGGCCAGAATGATTTCCCCCTACCCCCAATACAAATTGACTCTCTGGAGCTGAGCTGCTATTAGCTGGGCTGGGGAAACAAAGAGACACTGAAATTGGGGCACTTTGTGGCTGTTCTTAGAAGCAGCAGCAACAGATGCCAGGGGGATGCATTGACTAGGGATGTTGGAGGATGAAGTGCGACAGATTTTTTCTGGTTTGGCCCTGTGGATTTTGTTCTGTTTCCCTCTGCCGGCATGGATGTGCTCTGTAGCAAGTTGAACCAACACATGGATTTCATATTTTAATGGTGGCGATTTGTGCATTCCACACCCCCCATTTGCGCCATTTGCACAATGGTTCCTCCATTTGCACAAATTGAAATTTGTGCACTTTTTAGTTTTTAATTTTTTTGTGGGGGGATCTTGAAATGCGCACAAATGGTGTTGTAATTTTTTTTAAATTTTAATTGGTGAACTTGCACAACTGCACATGACCGCAAGTCCACGTGTCCTCTATGTAGATACAGAGATACATTTCCCTCTTGTCAGTATCCTTGTCAGTTTCACCCTCTCCACACATTACTTCATTTAGACCAGAAGAGCCAAATCCCATACTTGCCAAACACGTTGTCAATTCTCCCCGCACCCCGCTTTGCTCGGGAAGCGCTGCTGCGGTTACTGCAGATGGGAGCTGGGAAAATGAGGTGTCAATGGGTAACTTGTGCATGCTTGACACTGACAGGTCACGAAAAAGGGGAGCAGTTCACCCACTTAGCAACCTGATCCTCAGGGTTTGAAGTATTGATCTGAAACTCCTGGGTGCCCCACTTCCATTGCACACCTCTTTGAGTCTCAAGGAAGTGCTTCTAACACAGAGCCTCTATCCCCTTTTCCTCATTTGCAGTAATCGTGACAGCACTTCCTGAGTGAAGTGTGTGTGTGTGGGGGGGGGGGAATTGACAAGTTGTTTGACAACTATGGAATATGGCTCTACTGGGCTAAACAAAGTAAGGTGTGGAGAGGATGAAACTGAAAAGAATATTGACAAGAGGGAAATATGCCTCTGTGGGGCTACATAGGAGACAGGCGGACTTGCAATCATGCGCACTTGTGCGAGATAGCCAAGAAAAAAAAATTATGACACCATTTGTGGACATTTAAAGACACCCGCTCCCCGTTTTAAAAATTGTGCAAATTATAATTTGCACAAATGGCGGAACCCAGTGGGGGAGGGAGTGCAAAATTTTCCTGGAATCCGGAAAAAAAATCTGATGCAGTCCGGCCCCGCTTACCAGAATGGAAACAGTGTGGAATTCTGTCAGGCTTAAACGGAATGGATTTCCCAGTGTCAGACATCCCTAGCATTGACACATCTCTAACGTCACATCTATGTTGGCCCTCAGTTGGTTTATGTGGATTGCAAACTGCTCCCCAACTTTGGCAGTCCTGCTGAGAGACTGGAGTGGAGGAGGCTAGGGCTGCTGATATCTGTGGAGGGGGAAAAGGCAAGGCCAAACGTAGGAATGAACGCAGAGGAGCAGGCAGACCTCGGGTCGGGCAATCTGAACAGTTGCCCTAGGCACCAAGAGGAAGGGGGTGCTGAGCTGAGCCCTGTGGCTCAGTGCTGGTTGAGTGTGGTCTCTGCAGTGAAGTGGTGGGGTGGGGAGCAGTAAATGTCTTTCCTTTTTTCAAGGTTCAACAGGTTGTTTGCATGTTTACTAGAAAAAGGGACTTCCACCCATTAGCTTTAAAGTATGTTTCTTTTGCCATTTCCACTGTGATGTAATTTATTCTAGATAACAATCAGTGGAATGTGGCTTTGCTTTGAGGCAATATTACCAAGCACTATAAGCACTACAAATACTGGAAGCACTAAAAATAATTTTAAGAAAAGAAAGCCATAAGCTGATGTCGGGGAAGGGATCCCTGAAGGGGCTCCTTGCTCAGGGTGCAATTTATCTTAAGGCTGGCCCTGTAAGCAAGGCCATTTGGTTTCTCGTTGAAAGAAAGAATTGAGCCACAGTTGATCCTGAGAAAGAGCTATAATACTCGAAAGGCATTGGGCAATAAATGATCTTCCATGCTGTGCCTTTGAGGTCTCCTCCTCTTAGGACCACTGAGAAATCTGGGATTGCTCCTTCCTAAGGAGAGGAGGGGAGCGTGGCAGCCTGTATCCCTTCTGTGGATGTGACCCGCTGGATTGGGAAGATCTGCGGTTTCCCCACAGATATATTGTATGGACTTGGGTGAGTCACATTTCCTCACCTGCCTCGGTTCCCCTGATGTGCATGTACTTTGGATTGCAGGGTTGGTTTCAGTGGAAGCTGGTGGCTCCAATGTCAGTGAGGTGGCGAATCTGCTCCAGGTTTCAGTGAAGCTACTTGGATAGCTCCTTTAGAGTTCTGACTGGCTCTGACTGAAACCCGGAGTGCATTCACCGCCCCGCTGACATCGGAGTCACCAGCCTTCACTGGTTGGATTGAGAAAACCATCAGAAGTGTTTCAGAACTCTGTACTTAAAAAAAAAATGCTAGGCATGATAAACTAGAGCATAATGTGGCAAGGGGTGGTAGACTTGGGCTGCAACCTTACACACATTTAAATTTCAGTCCAATCCAATGCATGTTTACCACTGAATTCAATGGGTCTTACTCCCAAATAAGTGTGCATACATTTGCAGAATTAGTTGGAGCAATGCAAATTGAACATAGTTGGACTTACTTCTGAGCAAACATAGAGGATTGGGCTGCAGTAGGAAAATGGAGGGGGTTGTTGCTACACTTTGTGAAACGTACAGCACCATCCTATGCATGTTTAGCCAGAAAAAAGTCTTATGACTCCCAGCAATCGCCAGTGGGCCATTCTGTCTAAACATGCACAGGATTGCCCCGTTATTGTGTTATTCCTGAAAAGGATTCTTGGACTGTGGTCCTATGTACACATTTGGGAGTAGTAAGTCCTATTGTGATTGGTGGGACTAAATTCTTGGTAAACAAAACCTGCAGGCTGCTGAACTGCATAGAATAAATCCCCAGTTCAAAAGAACCCAGACAGCAGATGTATGAAAGACCTCTGCTGGACACCCCAGAGAAGCCACAGAGAACATGAAATCCCAGAGTAGATGGACCATTGGTCTGGCCCAGTTCAAGGCGGATTCATATGTTCATGTGTCTGTTCATATGTTGCATGTGAAACAAGAGCTGGGAAGTCCCCTTTGAGCGAAAATGAATCTTGGCGCTCTTCGGACGTGGATCACCTACTGAGCCTTGGCTGGCAAAAATAAAGTAACACTATAACTATGTGCGAAACTGCCAGAGGTCTTTCAAAATGCTCAAATGGACTTGGGTTTGTTCTGAGCAGGAGCTCTTCCATGTGCCTGCTACTAGCGGCATGCTGGGAGTTTTAGCAATGGAAAACCTGGATGGGATTGAAATTCCAAACTTTTATCAGGCTGCTGAGTTGTAAATGAATAAACGTCTGATAAGGATAGTCAATAAAACAGTAAGTCAGGGAACGTCTGAGACATGTTACTGCAGGGGCTGGAAGTATGTCTGAGTGTTGCTGTTCCCCACAGCCCAGCTGGTGCAGCGCTAAATTGTGCAAATGACAGGAAAGCGTCATCTAGTCTATGGGGAGAATATGGGTGCTCAGCTCACAGAACTAGGGTGTTAACGGTGGTTTTTTAAAGAAGTGCTGAATAGCAGACCTTCAGTGCTGGCAACTAATGCTCTTTCATGTCTTGTCCTTTTGCAACCCGGGCTCTCTTTTTTAATTTAAAGTTGTGTGGGCTTCCCTTTCCTTCATCCCAGTATTCCTCTGGTGCTAATCAGGTGTGTGTGTGTGTGTGTGTGTGTGAGAGAGAGAGAGAGAGAGAGAGAGAGAGAGAGAGAGAGATTTTCCCCTCTAGCATGACACTCTTAGTTTGTGGTTTGAAAAAGTAGCTATCACAGTCAGTTTCAGAACATGGGAGTGTCTCTCTTACTGTCTTCCAGATGAACGGAGGAGGAGGAAAAAAGCAGGCATGACAGAGGCTAAGAACTGGTTGAAAGTCAGGAGGCTTGGTGGTTGCAGCGTGTACATGAGCAGCTTAGGAAAGAAGCAAACCTTGAAGGATCAGTTAGCTCTAAAAAAGTAAACACAGACAGAATGCACTGATAAATGATACTGAAAAGCATGTGTCAACACTGTATAGCAGGGTGTGTGCGTGTGTGTATGTTTTATTCAGAACAGGGCAGCCCTCCCCATCCCTGTGCCCTCCAGATATGTTGGACTTCAACTCCCAGAATCCCCCAGCCACCATCAGGTTTGAGAAGGCTGCAACAGAGCATACTTGGATAACCAGCTGTATGTTTCATGAAGCCATTTTAATGAACCGCAACAGTGTCAACCTACTTTTATCCAGATAATTCCTTATAGTTTGCTTAGGTAAAGCAACTGCATCACCTGCTGGCAGACAATGATATAAAATCACAAATGCATTCCAGTACACCATGGTAGCTCAGTGAACTCTAATGCATTTTGAATGAAGCTTGCTGAGACATTTAACTACAGTAGATTCTAGAGAAAGTGTTAAATTTGCCTTGTTTTAAATGGGCTCTTAAGACTGTTTTATTCTGGTAGGCCCACTTTTACTCAGAGCCTATCACCAGGTATTTTAATTGCTGCTTGCTGAGGTTTTCTTTTTAAAATGAGGCTGTTATTGCTATGTATTTTTGTGTGTTTCCCCCCATTTTGTTATGGTTGCATTTTAACTTGTTTGATCATCTGTATTTTTATTTTGCGAGCCACCTTGAGTGTGCTTGTCCTAGAAAGGTGGGATATAACAATTACAATAAATATAAGGGCGCAGTCCTCTGTGTCAGTTCTGACTGGCTCTGATTGAAACCTGGAGCAGATTCACTGCCCCACTGACATCGGAGCCACCAGCCTCCACTGGTTATATACTCAGGTGGCTGCATTTCTCGCCCATCCTTGCGTGATACATATAAACAGACTGCTAAAAGACCCTTCATGTAGTGCAATCTCCCTCATCCTGGCTCAGGAAGCCTGCCCAGCTGTCGGCTGGTGAGCTCTCCTGTCTTGAACATCGATTTAGACCTTCTGAAGTGCCCATCAGGAGCCGATGCGGCTAGAACCAGAGAGCTGTGGGTTCCAGGTGTTGCTGCCCCATGTGGCAAGCTGTCAGAACTGCAGCCTGGAACAGGGTGCTTCCAGATGGAGGGGTCCTAGCTATCGGAAGGCAGGGCACAGCTATTCTGTCGTTTGTTTCTTAACGCATTTCCTGCGGTAAGAAAAAAGACAGAAGAAGTGGAGGGAAAACACGGGAGGCTTATAAGTGGATAACAACATATAGGACCGGTGTCAAGGATAGGCATGGTCGGGGTCCTGCCAGGGGCCCAGATCCCAGCAGAGGCCCTCTGACAAGAGCCCCCTGGACTTGCTCCTCCTCTTCACCCTTGCACCCTCCTTGTTCACCTGCCTCTCACTCTGGCCCAGCCAAGGGTGGTGGTGAGAAAGAGGAGTAGGAGATGCTACGGCCTCCTTGCTCCCTGGCTCTCTGCCTGTTAACCGGCAAAGGGATAGGGGGGAGGAGACAGAGATGGAGCAATAGTGAGAATGTAGACTCCCCGAGGGAGGGGGCCCATTGAGGGTGCCTTGCCCAAGGACCCTCAAAAACCTGGTGCTGGCATGGACAATGTTGTCTGGACCCCGCATGAAATTCCGTGAAAGAGGCAGGGCAACAGCATCATAAATGCCTAGTCTGGAAGGCTCTAGGCTGCTCCTGCCCAGCCATTGGGCCCCCCTAGCCTGGAAGAGTTATAAGAGGCTTCTTGTTTGGGCTGGGACCTTGGTGGAGCGGCAATGGTCTTCCTGGCCACGGTTCATTTTCGTGCATTCCTTGGCCTTGACTCCTGGCCTTTCTCCTGGGCTCTTAGTGCTGTGCTAAACTCCTGGCTCGGCCTTGACAGTGCCTGGAAAATGGGACTCCACCCCCCCACGCACACACACACCATCTGCTTCTACAGAGCTCTGGGAAGAACGAAAGGGAGCCCCTGAACCTTATCTCCCCTGGTATATTTGTTTGAACAATTGTCTTCTCAAAGGAGCTGGGCTTGCTATGGCCAGACTTCCTAAATGTTTTGTGGACATCCCTGTTTGTCAGGCCCTTCTGGCTTCACTACTTTTCATCATACTTCACATACTTTTCATCATACATTCTCCAGCCATGCTCAGCGCATGGCTTCTGCCTCTCCCATCCATCTACTCAGGGGCTTGTTCTTGTTACGTCTGCCCATATCTTCAGCTTGACTCACTTATGCCTCCTCTGGGTGAGAGACTGAGCCATCGTTCTCAATTCTGTTTCCTCTGGAGTGAGGTGGGGGGTGTCTGTAGCAGCCTGCTACAGCTGCTGGGCGCAAATTTGCACGGCTCCTTCCACGCCTTCCTGCATACAATTGCACATTGTGGGGAGGAACCAAAAAACAGAGACATCACATGTTCCTGTTTACAAAAAGATCATTGTGTCATATATATTTTATTGGTGGGGGTAGGTATTCAGAAGACACACATACAGACCCCTCATTGTGCACCCCCCCCAACTCATTAAGATCCATTTTTTTTAAAAAAGTGGTGGAAATGTGGCATGATGGGCCAGTGAGAACAAAATGTCTGTCGTGTTACATGCACCCTCTGCCAAACTACACCATATTGCTTGTATCTGCTATGGCAGATGAGATATAGAGATGGCCCTGTGAGTCTCTGGAGAAAGGGCCATTCTGATGGTATTTGTGGGCCCAGTTTCAGTGGTCATCTTCATGTGTCATCCTGTGGAAAGTGCAACCATCAACAGATTTGTTCCTGCTGTTGACTCCTAGGATCTGAGCTTCACTTTTTACATGTACTGAGTTTCATATACTTTTTACATATACTTCTCCCTTCCATTGTTGCATTTCCAAAACAAACAGCTGACACATCAAGGAAAGGTAGCCTGTTGCCCATTATCAGCCTAGTGAGGTAGTGGCAAAGAATAACAATGTAGGACTCTTTGAGGGCCCTGTAACTGGAAAAATTGTGCCTTTGCTTTCAAAAGTATTTAAAATGGCCTTTTATTCCAGCTGGTAGTTGGTGTTCATTAAATTGCAATTTATTTCATATTTTCTTCAGTATCTCAAAGAGATACCCATATTGTGATTGTGGCAACTTTAAGACTAAGACAGTTATTATGGCATAGGCTTTTGTTGACTAAAGTCCACCTCATTAGCAGTATTGTTTTATCATATGCAAATGCAGGCTGCATCCTATGTATACGTGGCAGTAAGTCCCATTGTACTGGGACTTACAAAGGGCCTTCCTTCTGCATACACACAGGATTGTGCTGCCAACTGATTTAAATAATAATAATATAACCATCTGAACGTCATATGATTAATCGACTAAGGGTGCAACCCTATGAAGATAGTCGGCAGCCTCGGAAGGTGAAAGCTGCTGTGTATCCCATGCAGGGCAGCTGGGGCGCAGATCGCAGGTTGCCCGTCTAGCAGCACTGCTTTGGAGGGGGAGGGAAGGAGGCTAGGGCGGCCATAAGAAATGCTGTATGGCCGATGCCCCAGTCTCCTGCCCTCCCCACCCCCGGGAACGCCCCCTCTTCCCATCTCTACTCTCTGTTTCCAAGCACAGAACTGTGCTGGCTATGCAGAGGAGGGGGTGGGGAGCGAAGGTTCTGGGCTCAGAGCGAAGTTTCTGACCTTGGAGCCCAGAAACCGAACAATCCTATGTCCCCCCAGATGCTGTCTTGGGGACATAGGATTGCGCTCTCTGATTTCTTTAATTGTGTGACAGCCCTAAAAATAAGACATCACAGACATTTGCTTAATTTGCATCATATAATCTGGTTACAGAATTCAGCTTTTTTGCAGACACCAGTTGCTGGGGAACATGGGTGGGAGGGTGCTGTTGCGCTCATGCCCTGCTTGTGGGTTCTTGGTCGACAGCTGGTTGGCTGCTGTGCAAACAGCATGCTGGACTAGATGGACCCTCGGTCTGATCCAGCAGGGCTCTTCTGATCTTCTTAGATGCGGGGTGCCGATATTGAGGTTTTTGCAAAAAGCAAATTAAATGTAATTAATTCGTCAATATAGATATATTATTTAATTGTATAATGCACAGATTAGTTTATTTATTCTTTTGAAAGCAAAGAATATGTAGAACTTTGGAGAGAAGAGGGGGCAGGGGCTGTGTGTTTGAACCTACCCTTTGAGGTTGCCTTTTGACAGGGGAGCCTTGCTGCTATTTGTGTTCGGCAGGTCAGAGCACAAAAGCTGTGTCAAGCGGGGAAATTGGCAGCCAGGGACAGGGCCTTAGCTGCAATGGCCCCAAGCAGCAGGGAGATCTCTCTGATCCTCTGTTTTAATCTTTTGGAAGGGCTGCCCAACTCACTAGTTTGGGCCATTGCACTTTGATGAGGTTTTCTTACTGCTGCTGATACAGATTTTGTGGTCCTTTCTGTTTTGTTGGGAGTTTTCCTACTTGCATTTATTGGTTTTTTTTAAAAAAAAAACACCCAAGTTCTATGGTTTAGTTGCTTTAAACTTTGTCATAATCCGCCTTGAGCTTTGGAAAGGCAGGAGAGAAAGGGTAGTAAGTGAATAAGCGCCACGTATTTATTCCAAACATCCAGCCAGATATCTTTGGCCGCAGCTCTTTAGTTGACAGCACAAACGGCTCCTCTTCGCTTATTGTGTTTGGCTGCAGCCCATGTCAGTTTCACGGAGGTTCTGTGTGAAAATACCCATGTGTACAATACAAAGGTTAACAGATAATCCCCTACCACCCCGCCGCCTGGGTCCACGGACTC
The DNA here is from genome assembly GCF_057233095.1 of Heloderma suspectum. NCBI lineage: Eukaryota > Metazoa > Chordata > Lepidosauria > Squamata > Helodermatidae > Heloderma > Heloderma suspectum. The sequence goes on from NC_139458.1 coordinate 436,759,300, forward strand.
CAGCGAGAGCCGGCCCGAGTCCTGGGCGCAGATCAGTCAGAATGCACGTACCTGCCTTGTGCAAGTGACACAACATGACAGTGAGCAAGCCAGCTGTAAATTTCCCAGATCCCTTATCCTGCTGTGATTGAATCATTTTGCCTCTACCAGCCCTGAAGGTATGTCACAACATCTGCAACGGTTACAGCAAATCCCCCTCCCGGCGCCTTGCATTCTCCCCATGGAAGGAACCTCCACTTACTGACACTCGCGCGCGCGCGCGCGCACGCACGATCTCTTCGGTTCCTTCCTCTTAGTCACGAGAGGATGTCGTTATCCTGAATCAGCAGGAAAAAAAATCTTCGGGTGTCATCACACTGCCAACTTTTAGACACTTCTGCAGCTGCCCTAGTTGCCCGTTTATGAACGGGGGGATTACGTGACAAGTGGAGAGGGGGCAGTCAGCGGTGATGTAACAGGATAGCCTCACACCCTTTCCCTTCATATGCAGGACCAGACAGTTTGTGAAATGCGTTCTGACTGAGTCAGATGCATAAGCGTAGAAATCATGAGAGATTTCAGGGATGCATCCGGGTGAAAGGCCATGAGCAGGGCAATTGTTTGTATAGGATCCCAATAACTTTGTTGTTCAGTCGTTCAGTCGTGTCCGACTCTTCGTGACCCCATGGACCATAGCACACCAGGCCTTCCTGTCCTGCGCTCTCTCCCGGAGTGTGCTGAAGTCCATATTCATTGCATCAGTGATGCTATCTAGCCATCTCATCCTCTGCCGTCCCCTTCTCCTTTTGCCTTCAGTCTTTCCCAGCATCAGGGTCTCTTTTCCAGGGAGTTTTCTCTTCGCATTAGGTGGCCAAAATATTGGAGCTTCAGCTTCATTATCTGTCCTTCCAATGAGCACTCAGGGTTGATTTCCTTTAGGATGGACTGATTGGACCTCCTTGCAGTCCAGGGGACTCGTAAGAGTCTTCTTCAGCACCACAGTTCGAAAGCATCAATTCTTCGGCGCTCAGCCTTCCTTATAGTCCAGCTCTCACAGCCATACATTACTACTGGGAAAACCATAGCTTTGATTAGACGGACCTTTGTCGGCAAGGTGATGTCTCTGCTTCTTACTATGCTGTCTAGGTTGGCCATAGCTTTCCTCCCAAGGAGCAAGCGTCTTTTAATTTCATGGCTACAGTCACCGTCTGCAGTGATCTTGGAGCCCAAGAAAGTAAAATCTGTCACTGCTTCCATTTCTTCCCCTTCTATATGCCAGGAAGTGATGGGGCCAGATGCCATGATCTTCGTTTTTTTAATGTTGAGTTTCAAACCAGCTTTTGCACTCTCCTCTTTCACCCTCAACAAGAGGCTCTTTAGATCCTCTTCGCTTTCTGCCATTAGGGTGGTATCGTCTGCATATCGGAGGTTGTTGATAATTCTCCCAGCAATCTTAATTCCGACCTCTGATTCATCCAACCCGGCATTTCTCATGATGTACTCTGCATATAAGTTAAATAAGCAGGGTGACAATATGCAGCCTTGTCGTACTCCTTTCCCAATTTGGAACCAATCGGTTGTTCCATGTCTGGTTCTTACTGTTGCTTCTTGACCCTCGTACAGGTTTCTCAGGAGACAGGTAAGGTGGTCTGGTACTCCCATCACTTTCAGAATTTGCCACAGTTTGTTGTGATCCACACAATCAAAGGCTTTAGCGTAGTCAGTGAAGCAGAAATAGACGTTTTTCTGGAATTCTCTTGCTTTCTCCATGATGCAGCGAATGTTGGCGATTTGATCTCTAGTTCCTCTGCCTCTTCGAAACCCAGCGTGTACTTCGTGTACAGCGTGTACAGCGTGTTCTCGGTTCACATACTGCTGAAGCCTAGCTTGTAGGATTTTGAGCATCACCTTGCTGGCATGTGAAATGAGCGCAATTGTGCGGTAGTTTGAACACTTTTTGGCGTTGCCCTTCTTTGGAATTGGAATGTAAACTGACCTTTTCCAGTCTTGTGGCCACTGTTGAGTGTTCCCAATAACTCCAAGGGACTATCTCCCCCTCCCCCTCCTCTATGCCCTATCTCATTCCTAAGAGGGCCCCATTTGTAATATTGTCTGTGATCCAAGGTAGGGCATCATGGGTGCTTAGAAGGGTGTCCTTGGGGGCCACTGGCACGATCTCCCTATCCTTGGAGTTCTACTGAAGCCTGAGAACTTTTATAACTGATGTAATACTATTAATTGTAATTAATACTATTAATGCTGTAAATAATAATATTTTAGTGATATGTTTGTGTATGTTGTCTGTGTGCTTTTATGTGAATGGCTTTTAAACTTTTTATATTGTATTTAATGTTTTAACTTCTGCAAACCGCCCAGAGCGCTTCAGCTATGGGGCGATGTAGAAATGTTAATAATAATAATAATAATAATAATAATACTTTGATATATGGCTTGATTTTAGGGAGCTGCAGCTATGCAGCCAAACTTGGTTGGGATGGGCTTTTGAGTGATTGTGACAATTTCTGGTTTGTTTGTTTGTTTTAAATAACCCTACATATATAAATCAGTGTATTGATAGTATATCAAAGCGTCTACTTGCAGGAAGCTCTTAACAGTTCACAGTAAAAGCTACAAATAACATACACTGTTATTTTAAGTGAACTACTATAAATGGGAAGGATTACCTTGAATGGGAGCTCCCAGATGCCCACAATAGAGACCTCAGTTATGGCGATTTTAAACGGAGATATTCTATACCATGCCTTTATAGATCATCAATAACTAATATAATACATGTGTGTTTTGCACCCAGATAGCCGCACCAGAGTACTCTATCAGAAGATGTTGCCTTTAAACTGTGGTTTTTAAACACACACACACACACACACCCCTCCCTTCCTTACTCTGTGGGCCCGGTAGTGGCAGAATAAACGCTCTGTTGGATAACCTTTCACATTTTATTTAGATCTCCCGTTGCAAGCGGTGGAGTTCTCTGCTCTCACGACTGTTCTGCAGAGGCAGTTCCGAGGCAGGCAGAACACAGGAGGAGAGGAAGAGGTGGTGGTAGCTAGACTGGTAGCTTAGCATTCCAGGAATGGAGCCAGGGGCAAAGCTCCCAGCACCACAGGGAGGGTTTCATGGTTGCCTTTGCTTCAGAACGAAAGAGGAATTGGGAAGGGGTTTGACTTGCTTTTAGTTCACTTGGTTCTAGTGATCTACAGAAAGGAATGCATGAGGTTCCTGGGCCGTAGGGAAGGGAGAGGCTCCATCCAGCAGCCTCGGCTGCAGTGTTTTTGAAATCTAAGACACACTCTGTGTGTGTGTGCATGTGTTTGCGAAACTGTGTCAGTGGTTGTGGGTTAATTTAGCCTCTGGAGAGAGATCAATTTAGCATGTGGCAAACAAATGTCCCTGAGCGAGAACCGCAAGGGAAGTTTTGGGAAGGAGGCCAAGAAACTAGAAGGGAGGGGAGCTCTGGCCAAGGTTGCCCAAACTGGGAGAGCTACAAGAGAGGAAGATCTGGGGAGGCGGCAGCGGCAGGGGGTGGGGGCAGGGAGGAGTTACCAAGTCCACCCTTGCACTGCCAGCCCTGCACTGAAACCAGAACATACTTCACTAGCGGATCTACAAATCTCAAGCACTGCTGCTCGACTTCGGAGGGATGGGGTTTGGTTTTCTTGTTCAGGGGAAGGAAGCATGAATTAGTCCTCAGCTATCTCCACATAGCACAATAAGGCATCTGCAGCACGCATATCCTCAGGAGTCCACTAACTGAAGAAAAAAACACAGGCCTGGGGAGGCTCATGGGAGCAGGATGTTTAAGAAGTGTGGCTAAAGTAACAGTATCTTTGTGCATGCACTGCTTTCTGCATAGTGGTTTTGTATTAAAGCACCAAACAGGGCAGTTTAAAACAGAGCAGGGTTGTTTTTTTAAGAGAATGAGGGTATCTAGAAAAGAGTAGCGCAACTAGGGTGGGGAAAAGGGCCCCAGGTAGAACCTGGACAGTGGTGCAAAAAGGGGCATGGAAGGCTGCATGATAATGTTGACAAGGATAGCTGCCTCCTTTCTCATGAAACTTGCTTCCCAGAGATGCCTACCCATTGTTGTTGTCATTCAGTCGTTCAGTCATGTCTGACTCTTCATGACCCCACGGACCAGAGCACGGCAGGCCTTCCTGTCCTCCACTCTCCCCTGGAGTGTGCTCAAATTCATGTTCATTGCATCGGTGATGCTATCTAGCCATCTCATCCTCTGCCGTCCCCTTCTCCTTTTGCCTTCAATCTTTCCCAGCATCAGGGTCTTTTCCAGGGAGTTTTGTCTTTGCATTTGGTGGCCAAAAATTTGAGCTTCAGCTTCAGTATCTGTCCTTCCAATGAGCAGTCAGGGTTGATTTCCTTTAGGATTGACCCACTTCTTTTTGCGTTTCTGGCAGGTGGCCAAGATGTTGCTCTTTTGGGCAAGCGTTTCCAGGGATTAAGATTTGTCTAGTGTATGTTGTTGTTTTTAGATAATCAAGAGGTTATTTTAACTTATTTCTGTTACTTTTTGTAAACTTCCTCAAACGCCTCTGAAAGAACAATAAAGTGGGTTAGAAATCCTTAAATGAATCCTTACATGAATAATTTTATTTATTTAGTAAATTTATATCTCACCTTTCTTCCATCATGGAACTCAAAGGGATAAATGTGATTCCCAGGCAGGACTTACTTCAGCAAGCTGGTTGCATCACATGTCTCAGACCCTGTGACATTTAGAGAGAGACTGAAGCCCTCCGTCTACCCTCTGCCCTACGGGCAAGAGCCAGGCAGGGCAGGAGGAGGATGGAGTATATTTTGTCTCCAATTCCTCTTTAAAAATAAAAACTTCAGCTAGGCAGGCCTCTGAGCCTATCTAGCTGACATACCTTTTTGTGGGTGGGGACATTGATGGAGAGGCTGTAGGATCCTGTGGTGTTTGTTTCTGCTGCAGCTGCAAGGGGGCAGGAGTGGGGGAACGGTCTGAAGTCGGATTCCCTCTTCAGAGGTTGTAGGAGTGTCTATAGCCTCGGGGTGGGGGGGAATCCAACATATCCTACGGTCCCTGGAACACACTCTCAAGGACCATAGGGTTGCTCTGTTAAATAATGTAATATTTTCTTTTCTGTATGGAATAATGATGCATGTATTCCAAGGTGGTGGGTGATAAAGGAAGCCAGATATCATCTTGTTTGGAGGTTTAGTGAGGACAGATGGCGAGGTAGAGTGGTGCAGGTTGGGATTAAAGGTGGGCCCGAAAAGGTGCGTGGCCGCTGCCCCCTAATAGAGAAATAGGTTGCTATGGCAGTGCCAGAAATTGCACTGGAAGTCACTGACATATCCCTCTTCCTCACTGAGGAAACGAAAATGCTACATAAATGTCCTTCCTAAGAATATTTAGCTATTTAACAGCAGAGAGATGTAATATTTGAGCAGTTGCAGAAATGGACTTTTGGCTAAAGACACAAGTCAAGTGCTCCCAAGATTTGAGCACTGGGTGCTGCCCCTGAAAGCTGAAGCCCACCCCATCAATTGGCCATGTAAAACTCAACAATATAATTTGCCAGGGACAGCCAGTGGCAAAATTTTAGGTTTGTTTTTCTTGCTTAGGGCTGATTAAGGACAGTTTGAAATACATTATTTTAAAAGCAATGTTACACCTCTGATTATAAGGGAAAGAATGAGCTGATAAACGTATTTGCTACGAGAACTGGGGTTTTATTACATATTGGAACAGTTGCTTTTAATCAGAACATTTCTGCAGACAATTTGCTCTTCTGGTTTTCTCTATGTACTTGTGCTGCACCTTTTCATGAATTTTCGTAGCCTATTTGACTGTATTATTATTGTTCTTACAATTAACATTTTTAGTTTCACCTTTTGAATAAAGCATTCAGCTATGAACTTTATATGTGTGAATGGTTACATTCACACGTAATGCTTTAGGGAGCCATCCTATGGCCCCTAGACAGCGTCTAGGGGGCTGTAGGATTTTTTGAATTCCTGGACCCAAAATCAGAGACTGCGCTCCAACCTCAGACCCAGGAGTCCAAGCTCCCTTCCCCCTCCCCCTTGCAGGCGGATGCCCCTCTGAGGTTGCAAAAGCGACCTCGAAGAGGAGGGAAAGGGGGTGGCTCTGTGAGTGGGGAGGGGACTGGGGAGGCTGGCTTACAAAGAATCCTCCAGCCTCCTTCTCTCCGCTCCGCAGAGCCCCAGCTAGATGGGGGGGAAAGCCCCTCTAGGAACAATGCAGACAGGGAGGAGCATGGAGGAGAAGATTGCACTCCTCCCACACTGCATAGGATCCCCGCCAGCCTCTGACTTCGGAGGCTGACAGGCATCCCGATAGGATTGCGCCCTTAATATTATGAGCTTCAGGCTTAGCGTGCTCCCCCCTCTTCCCCCGTCCTCTGGTGTGGCCACAAGGAAGACTTTAGAAACTTTTGCTGCTGCTGGTTTAGAACAATTGCAATATGTTGTGACATCCGAAACTGGACGAACTGTGGTCAATCTTAACTACGGTTTGTTAAAACAAGGCCATTTCAGCTGTGGTTTATGGAGCTGGATTCTTTCAACAAACCATAGTTAAAACTAACCACACTTTAGGGTTCAGATGTGAGCCTTATTCAGGCGTTCTGAAAGAGGTAAAAGTTAACATGTGAGGAGAGGGAGGGCACTAGGGCCTTCCCTTCCCCACACATTTTCATTGCCCGTACTTGTGGAGGGTGGCTTTCTGAAGAAGAAAGCCTCTTCTTTCTGTCAAGGCACTCCACATGACTGAGAATGCTGATTTTCAGTTAATCTAAACTGGAAGCGGAAGTTTCCAGTATCCGCGTGGTCATGCCAGAAGAGATGGGGTGAAGAGTGTGCAAACCAAAGCTGTCTGCAGCCAAACTATAGCGTTATGTTCAAATGCAGCCAGTGTGTCTTCTGTGTTGTGAGAACACGTGCGTATGGGGAGCTGGTGTGGTGTTAAAGTGTTGGACTAGGACTGGGCTGGGGAGACCTGAGTTCACACTCAGCCATGAAGCTCACCGAGTGACCTTGGGGCCAGTTGCTAGTTCTCAACCTAGCCTACCTCACGGAGTTGCTGTGAAGACAAAACAGGGAGAGAATCATCTACACTGCCCTGAGGCCGCTAGAGAAAGGATATGATAAAAATGTTATTATTGGTTACTATTATATATCAACAATTCTTTGACAAAAAGTGCAAGTATATGTGTTTACTCAAAAGTAAGTGCTATTGAATTAATCATGTATATTGAAGCCTTCTCCAACCTGCAACTTTCATCATCCCCGGTCAGCATGGCCAATGGTTGGAGTTGCAGTTCAACCCATCTGGAGGGCACAAGATTGGGGAATGGTGATGTATAGGGTTGGATCTTTAGAATATCACCAGAGCTCTGGGAGATGTTCATTTGTCTTACTCAGTATCATATGGTGATACAGATAACTTTGTTCTTTAATATGAAACACTGTACTTATTTTCTTCTACCAGATTTTAGAGGGTATGAAAACACTGGCAGCCCCATCATGATTTTTTCCCTGGTTTCTCCTAAGAATCAAAAATTACAGGTAGCTGTGTAGGTCTGTAAATAAAAATCCAAAGTGTAAGAGTAGGGTAATACCTTGACTAAAATGACACAAAGCACTGGAATCAGTGGAGCCAAAAAGAAGTTCTTAGACCTTTTTGTTGTTTTCAGTCGTTAAGACTCTTCGTGACCCCATGGACCATAGCACGCCAGGCCTTCCTGTCCTGCGCTCTCTCCCGGAGCGTGCTCAAGTTCATATTCATTGCATCGGTGATGCTATCTAGCCATCTCATCCTCTGCCGTCCCCTTCTCCTTTTGCCTTCAGTCTTTCCCAGCATCAGGGTCTTTTCCAGGGAGTTCTCTCTTCGCATTAGGTGGCCAGAATATTTGAGCTCCAGCTTCAGTATCTGTCCTTCCAATGAGCACTCAGGGTTGATTTCCTTTAGGATTGATTGATTGGACCTCCTTGCAGTCCAGGGCACTCTTAAGAGTCTTCTCCAGCACCACAGTTCAGGAACCTTCAACCTGAATTTTACAGCCGAGTCTCAGCCAATATTCAGTGTTCGAAAGCAAAGCCGGGAGCAAGTGTAGGATGTGATTAATGCTTTAAAATGTGAATTCTTCCAGCTAAATACAGTTCAGTTACTGACATCATCCAAAGTCGCTTATGTGTTTACAGATCCTTTTTCCAGCTTCCTTAAATAGGATTTTGGTGCTGTCTCTTTAAGGGAAGAAAAACTTCAGTCCTCTTTTGGCTTCCATGTGGGAGTCTTTACAGCAGAGAGAGCCAAGCCAAACAACCCAGATCCCCTCCCCTCCCTCTCCCTCATCACGTTTATATATCCAGCCTGCTGAGACTGGATCTCTCTGGCTCAGAAAATATTTGGCAACTGTGGAGCAGAAGAAAAAGAAAAGAGTCTGTGTGGGTTTGGTTCCTATTCCTCTCATTAACCACAATGGTGGTGGTGAAAGTTCTCAAGACACATTATAGAATGCTTGCTTTAAAAATAAAAATAAAAGACAGCTTTCAGAAAAAGAATAGGAATAGGCAAATCAGATATTGTTTAGAAGATTAAAAACCATCATAATCACTCATAACATTCACTCTCCATTCCTGTATAGAGGCTAGTGTGTTGCAATTTGTTTGAATTCCCTTGTCTACAGTCTCTAGTTCAAATATATTTCACTGGATGGGCTATGCAAGCTGCTATCTTTCATGGGGGTAACAATAATGTAAATGTTACTGATAATATATGTGAAAAAATCTGAGGACTTTGGAAATGTGTTATATATAAATTAGTATAGTTGAGAGTCAGTGCGGTGCAAACAGTGGGTGGGCAGAATTATAGAATAGTAGGGTTAGAAGGGGCCTATAAGACCATCAAGTCCAACCCCCTGCTCAATGCAGGAATCCAAATCAGAGCATCCCTGACAGATGGCTGTTCAGCCCCATCCTGAGTGCCTCCAGTGTGGGAGAGCCCACCACCTCCCTAGGGAATGGGTTCCATTGCCGCATTGCTCTAACAGGCAGGAAGTTTTTCCTGATGTTCAGCCGGAATCTGGCTTCCTGTCACTTCAGCCCATTATTCCGTGTCCTGCACTCTGGGGTGATGGAGAAGAGATCCTGGCCTTCCTCTCTGGGACAACCTTTCAAGGACTTGGAGAGCACTATCATGTCTCCCCTCAGTCTTCTCTTCTCAAGGCTAAACAGGCCCAGTTCTTTCAGTCTCTCTTCATAGGGCTTTGTTTCCAATCCCCTGATCATCTTTGTTGCCCTCCTCTGAACCTCCTCCAGCTTGTCTGCATCCTTCTTAAATTGCGGTGCCCAGAATTGGACACAGTACTCCAGATGAGGCCTAACCAGTGCTGAGTAGAGGGGAACTAGTACTTCCTGGGATTTGGAAGCTATGCTTCTATAAATGCAGCCCCAAATAGCATTGGCCTTTTTTGCAGCCACATCCCATTGTTGGCTCATATTCAGCTTGTGATCGACAACAATTCCAAGATCTTCCTCTCCTGCAGTGTTGTTGAGTCAAGTATCCTCCATCTTGTAACTGTGCATTTGGTTTCTTTTTCCTAGGTGCACAACTTGGCATTTATCCCTATTAAATGTCATTCTGTTGTTTTCTGCCCAGCGCTCCAGTCTATCAAGATCACTTTGAATTTTGTTTCTGTCTTCCAAGGTATTACCTATCCCACCCAATTTGGTGTCATCTGCAAATTTGATCAGCATTCCCTGCACCTCCCCCTCTAAGTCATCAACATTAATAAAAATGTTGAAGAGCACTGGGCCCAGGACTGAGCCCTGTGGTACCCCACTTGTTACCTCCCCCCAATTGGAGAAGATCCCATTGATAAGCACTCTTGGAGTCCGATTCTGTAGCCAACTGTGGATCCACCGGATCGTTGTTTCATCTAGCCCACTTTGAGCTAGTTTGCTCATCAGGATATCATGGGGCACTTTGTCAAAAGCTTTGCTGAAGTTGAGGTATATTATGTCCACAGCATTCCCACGGTCCACAAGGGAGGTGACTTGATCAAAAATGAGATCAGATTTGTCTGGCAGGACTTGTTCTTGACAAATCCATGTTGGCTTCAACTAATCACGGCATTGTTTTCAAGGTGCTCACAGATGGATTGCTTTATCATCTGCTCCAGAATTTTCCCAGGGATTGATGTCAGACTGACTGGTCTGTAGTTCCCAGGTTCCTCCTTTTTACCCTTTTTGAAGATAGGGACAACATTCGCCCTCCTCCGGTCATCTGGCACTTCACCTGTCCGCCATGATTTCTCAAAGAGAATAGACAACGGTTCTGAGAGTTCTTCTGCCAGTTCCTTTATTGCTCTAGGATGCAGTTCATCTGGCCCTGGAGATTTGAACTCATTCAAAGTAATTAGGTGTTCCTTGACCATATGCCTGTCGATCTCAAGCTGCAATCCTGCCCCTTCAGCCTGCACTTCGCCTTTGCCAGGGTGGTCATAGACCCTCTTTTGGGAGTGAGCCAAAGTAGGAATTGAACACCTCTGCCTTTTCTTTGTCATCTGTTATCATTTTGCCATCCTTATTTAATAGCTGAACAACCATTTCTTTCCTCTGCCTTTTACTATGCACATAACTGAATAAAGCCTTTTTGTGGCTTTTAGCATCCCTCGCTAACCTCAGCTCGTTCTCAGCTTTAGCCTTCCTGACGCCATCCCTGCAATTCTGTGCTACCTGCCTGTACTCTTCCTTTGTTACTTGGCCTTCTTTCCACTTCCTATATGTGTGCTTTTTTGTTTTCAGGTCATCTCTAAGCTTTTTGTGAAGCCACATTGGCTTCTTCTGTTGGCTTCCACCTTTTCTTCTTGTTGGAATTGTTTGTAATTATGCCTTGAGAATTTCCTTTTTTAAAAGCTCCCACCCATCTTGGGCTGGATCTACACTTACCGCCTTTTTTCGCTTCCAATGAGGTTTCACCGCCTGCCTTTAACACTATGCAGTAGGCGCCTCAAATTGGAACCAGAATTTCCCACTTCTGTGCTCCCGCTTTCAATACCCTAATATCCCGGTATTTCCCCTTAATGTGCTCTGATTTTCCACCTTTGCTACCATATCCAGTCATAGTCCCCTCCCCCGCCTGTCCCTATGCAGCGGTGTTTGTATTTCCCTCCTGTCCAATCACAGCTCTCAACGGCCCCATGTCTTCTTCCAGCTACCAATCGCATAGCTTCCTCAGCAGCCCCCATTTCCTCAGCAACAAGCAAAGGGTTGGATGTGCGTGCACTTGTCTGATCTTGGAAGCTAAGCAGGGTCGGTCCCGGTCAATGCTTGGATGGGAGACCGTCTGGGAATCAGGTTTCCTGTACTGAATCAGGTTTCCATGAAGCTTCACAACTTTGAGGTTTTGACGATCATGTCTCAATTAGAAAAAAAAGCATTGCAGAGAAGCCCCGATTCTACGAGGATAACACCTGAATTTTTTTTAAAAAACATCCAGAGCTGGGGATAGGAGGGGATAAAACTTAGTCTCATTTGAGGGGATACAACAACCCCCTGCTCAGTTCAGGAAGCCTGATTCCCAGGCGGTCTCCCATCCAAGCACTGACTGGGACCGACCCTGCTTAGCTTCCAAGATCAGACAAGCGCACGCACATCCAGCCCTTTGCTTGTTGCTGAGGAAATGGGGGCTGCTGAGGAAGCTATGCGATTGGTAGCCGGAAGAAGACAAGAAGACATGCTTCACAACTTCGAAGCTTTGAAGATCATGCCCGAATTAGAAAAAAAAAAACATTGCGGAGAAACCCCAATTCTGCAAGGATAACGCCTGAATTTTTTTAAAAAAACATCCGGAGCAGGGGATAGGAGGGGATAAAAATTAGTCTCATTTGAGGGGATACAACAACCCCCTGCTCAATGCAGGAAGCCTGATTCCCAGGCGGTCGCCCATCCAACTACTGACCGGGGCCAACCCCGCTTAGCATCCAAGATTAGACAAGTGCGTGCAGGAAAACAGCACAGCGCTCAAGTGTGAACCAAGCTTGCGCATTTGATGAAGCACTGCAATGGGGAAAATGGGTGAATGTGAATAATCATGTTTTAATGCGAGAGTGTTAAACCCGACGGGACACCGAATTCAATTTCCTAAAATCCAGGGTATGCGTTTGGTTACACTCGGCTTTTGCTTCCTCTAGAACCAAGAACTCAAGTATAACATGGTCGCTTTCCCCCAGAGTTCCTGTGACTGCTACTTTATCCACTAAGTCATCTCTGTTGGTTAGGATCAAGTCAAGGATAGCCGATCCTCTAGTTCCTTCCTCTACTTTCTGTAGGAGGAAGTTATCCGCTACACAACTCAGGAATTTCCTGGAGGGGCCATGTTTTGCAGAATTTGTCTCCCAACAAATATGGAAGTCCCCCATTACTACTACATCACGCTTCCTTGAAGCATTGGCTATTTGCTTTTCAAAAGTTTCATCCTTCGTCTTCTCCTTGATAGGGTGGCCGGTAGTAGACTCCGACCACCAGGTTCCTTTTATTCTTTGCTCCATTTATTGTGATCCAGATGCTCTCGATGGGGCTACCAAGCTCATCCTCCTGTATTTCTGTGCAGAGATATGCATTTTTCACATATAGTGCAACCCCACCTCCCTTTCTATTCCTCCTGTTCTTTTTGAACAAGTTACGTATATCCTTCAATTGCTGTATTCCAGTCATGAGAGTCATCCCACCAAGTCTGAGTTACACCTATCAAGTCATAATTTCCCTCCTGTATTAAGAATTCAAATTCGTTCTGTTTGTTTCCCATACTCTGGGCATTAGTATATAGACATCGAAGACCATGTGCTTCATGGTCTGGCTTTCTTCCTACATGTTTGTGAAGACTAATTCACAAACATGTGAATTAGTTATTGGGCGCTATCAGAGCTGTTCTCTCGGTTGCGGTGCATGAGCCTTCGTCCATTGTTACCCCCAATTTTACGTCTCTCTTCCCCGCAGCATTCAATTTAAAGCCCTCCTGATGAAGATCTTCATGCTGTGGCCAAACACACTCTTCCCAGCCTTTGTGAGGTGCAACCCGTCCCTTGCCAACAGTCCATCTTCCAGGAAGTATAGCCCGTGGCCCCAGAATCCAAATCTCTCTCGTCGGCACCACCTTCATAGCCAGTTATTCACCCGGAGTATTTTTCATTCCCTTTCTATCCCTCTTCTGACTACCGGAAGGATGGATGAGAAAACTATCTGGGCCCCAAAGTTCTTGAGTTTCCTTCCCAAAGCTTCGAAGTCTGACGTGATTTCTTCGTAGCTCCGCTTGGTGGTATCATTTGTTCCCACATGGATGAGAAGAAAGGGATACCTGCCAGTGGGCTTGATGAGTGCAAGCAGTCATGTCTCTAATCCATCCTCCCGGGAGACAGCATACCTGGCGAGTCCACGGGTCTTCGCGACATACTTGGGTTTCAATCTTATGCAGTAAGGAGTCTCCCACTACTATTCTTCTCTTCTTGCTGTTGTTGGCCTTGGTTTCATCGCCTCTGTTTGACTGACCTTCAGCCTCTTGCTCGCTCTCATGCAGGTTCCCCTGTAATTCTTCCTCTGCAGGGTGTCCTCCAGTCTCATCCTCAAGTACCTGAAAATGGTTCCACAGCTCCAATGCATACTGGCTGGTGTAGAATGGCTTCTAGTTCTTCTGCTCCTAACTGTCACCCTTTTCCAAGGAGTATCCCCTACTGCATTTTTCCTCACCTCAGCATTTCCCTCTTCTGCCTCAGCTTGCTGTTGCTCTTCAAGCTTCTGGTCTTCACTTTGCTGCTGTAGTTCCACCGTTCTGTCCAAGAACTCTTCGTGTTCTCTTATTCCCTGGAGGGTCGACAGTCACCGTTCCAGTCCTCTTACTTTTTCTTCCAGCAATGTGATCAACTTGCACTTGTTGCACATGTAGGCCATGTTGTTCTCTGGCAAGAAAACAATCATGGCACAGACGTTGCAGGTCACCACCACAGGAGAGTCTTGTCCTTCCATACCCTCTTTTCCCTTTTTGTGTCTAGCTTTCTGATTGTTCTAGAGTAGCCTGTGCCTGGTCCTCTACCCAATGGGGGTTAAACAGAGTCCCACTGGTAGGGAAGTGTGTGTTACAAGGAAAACAACGTAAAACAAGTTTTCTTTTTTTAATGTTAGGGGCCTCCCCCTTGACCTCCCCTGCCGAACTCCCCTGGCCAACTCCTGTGTCAGGGTGGACACTGAGCCCATAGAATCCCAGAGTAGTTCTGATTCTGAGGAAGAGCAGTCGCTCCTGGGAGAGGAGCGTGCTCCTCTTTCCCAGGGCCAACAGCTGACGGAGATTCCTCCCACCAGCATTCCTAGCTTAGATAGCAGTCCAGGGAGTGACAGAGCGCGCTGTAGCAGACTTGGTGGATGCACCAAGTGCACTTGGTGGATGTTGTACCAGACTTGGTAGCAGACTTGGTGGATGCACGATGCCGACTCAGAGAGCGGTGCCAAATGGAGGGCGCAGAAAGGAGGCGTAGTGCCTGGTTGGCACGCAAACAACGGCTGCGCCCAGAGGATCCAAGGGAAAAGGGGAGGGACTCTCCCTAGTCCTTAAGTTCAGGGGTCTGCCAGTAATTCCCTTTCAAACGGGGACCAACTGTTCCAACTTAGGGCATAGGTACTCTGCTGCTCAGATCTAGTCGCTAACGGTAGACTTGTTAAGTTATAAAAGAAGAATAAAGCTTTGAAAGGAATCTTTGTCTGTGTCTGGACTTGGCTACTGGATTAGACTGAGAGAGGCCTCCAAGGAGCCCTTGACATCCTGTTTGCTCTCCCTGATCGCTCACTCTCTGGGAGCTTGCTTGCTTCTATAGTCCCCAGACCAGCTGGAGCAGCTTCCTCTGCTCTGCTCTGCTGGGCTGCGGGAAACAGACTGAAACTTCCTGCCCACACAGCTGCTGGGAGTACTCAGGCCACACACCCCCAATTGAATTTGAGCTCTTAGGATCACCTGGTGAGCTCACAGCCACTCAGGAGGAAAAGGAAAGCCCCCTGGGCTTACTCCAGCCCACTTACGTCTTTGTCTTGGTCTCCTTTGTCTCCTTTTCCACTACAACTCCTCTGGCCAACTCCTGTTTGCTCGCTCTGATCGCTCTGTCTCTGGGAGCTTGCTTCCTTCTGTAGTCCCCAGACCAGCTTCCTCTGCTCTGCTCTGCTCAGCTGGGCAGCAGGAAACAGACTGAAACTTCCTGCCCACACAGCTGTTGGGAGTCCTCAGGCCACCCCCCTCATAGAATCATAGAATAGTAGGGTTGGAAGGGGCCTACAAGGCCATCGAGTCCAACCCCCTGCTCAAGGCAGGAATCCCAGTCAGAGCATCCCTGACAGGTGGCTGTCCAGCCTCCTCTTGAACGCCTCCAGCTGGAGCTCTCAGGAGCACCTGGTGAGCTCGCAGCCACTCAGAAGGAAAAGGACAGCCCCCTTTGGCTCTCCAGGTGTTTTGGACTTCAAGTCCCAGCCTTCCTAATCATTGGCCATGGTGGCAGTGGCTTCTGGGAGTGGAAGTCTCAAACATCTGGAGATCTATTTTCTGTCCGCCCCTGGCGTAAAGCACAAATCTTGGTCTAGGAAAGTTTGGGTTCAAAACCCTGCTCAGCTATAAAGCACAGCTGGGTGGTGTTGGCAAAGCATGGCCTCTCTGTCTAACCTACTTCACAGGGCCCTTGGGATGGTAAAATGCTACTCTAACCTCCTGGAATGTAGTGTGGGGGTATAATGTAACTAATGGGGAATACTTACTGTATATTTATAGAAGATCACAGTTTCGGCTGATTCACACGTGTGTGTGCACCGCTTAATGACTATTATCCTAGTGCAGGGGTGGGCAAATTCTGGCCCGCCAGATGTTTTGGCCTACAAGTCCCATGAGCCCTAGCCAGCATAGCTAATGGTTAGGCCCTCTGGAGGGCCACAACTTCCCCACTGCAGTGGCCTCCACTGAGGAGCATTATGTGCTGAGCTGATACTGGGTAATGCAAAAGTTTTAGCTGTGATTAATCTGTGATGGGTCATTTATATATGCATGATTGCCACATCTCATGAAGCTCAGACCTTGAGACTCATGGGGTAGGACTTTAGAGCTAGTGAGTGGAGTCTGGCGAGGGAGGCAGGGCAGAGCCTAGTAGTGCATGGCAGGGGTGGGTGGGTGTCTGGCTGTGCTTGGTGGTTCAGGGGTGCAGCTGGATGGGCATGGGCTGGAGCTAGCTGCAAAAAGATTCAAGCTAAGGGGGAAATACCCTGGTTGCCTTGCGTCTGGCCACTCACCCAGAGAATTTACTCCTTCTAGAAAGGGATGGGGAATATACGGCCTGGGTGTAATCTGGCCAGTGGAGGTTCCCTATCTGGCCTGTGGTGGCTTCAGCCCCCTCTGTGGGCCCTGCCTACTCCCCCCCCCCTTCTTGGAGGCTTCCAGGAGCTCCGGGAGAGGGTGGAGAATCACCCTGTTATCTCCTAACATTGGAAGGGGGAGCTGTGAGCCAAGTGCTTCACCTGCGCAACACCTTCCCCCATTGGGGAGGACATGGCATGCTGGAAGCAGCAAAATGCCCCTGCCTGAGGCGACTTGAGCATTCCAGGGCCCGTCTCGGGTTGGGCAGCTTTGCTGCACGTAAGATATCCCCAGTCGGAGAATGGATGATATCAGGGGTGCGGCCATGCACCCTGATGTCGTCCAGCCCACGGAGTGCTGGGTGGGGGTCATCCCCCCCCAGTGCCCACTTCCTCTGTCCTACAGGCTCTGAGGGGGAGACTAACATCCTGAAACTGCTACAATCAGCGGGCAATGAAAATGTGTGTATAAACCAGCCTATTTTATCTCTTAAATAATAAAAAAAGGTGCAGGAGATCCCACCTCTTGCTTTCTCCCCCATACAGACCCTCAGAGTGCCCTGCAGTAAGACCAAGAGTTGTGCCAGGGTTCTAGACTCCAGTGAGGAATGCAAGGGTACTTCTAGATGGAGGGTTTCAGGTGCTTTGATTCCAGACATTCAAAACAGACAAGGAAATTGGCCAGCGCTGTGACTCCAAAATAACGTAAGGATTGCAGGCGACTCCCCAGATTACTGGGAGCACAGGGGAGACCTCCAGATCACTAGGACGTATTTTGCATACAGAACGTTTAATTTGGAAAGGGCTTTAGAACGTTTGTATTCTTAAAATAGGCTTGTGAGGTAGGTCCTTGCTGTTCCTACTTGACAGATATGAGAAGCAGAGTGTGTCTTGGTCAAGGCTGTGTACAACAGAAACCAGTGTGATCTTAGCCTAGTGTGTCAGGCCGTAGCTCTCTACAGACACAGAATGCAATACTGGCTTCTGTGATAGGCAGGAAGTATCAAGCTTTTGGACTGTCGCAGACATAGTATAAATACCAGAAGCCTGGCCTTCTGCCATTGTCTAGTCAACAGAGAAGTATCTTCTTCATGTGGCACTCCAGCTTTTGGCTTAAAGTCTCTTCTTCCAATTTGAGCAATCTTGGGATGGAAAGCACCTGACTCAGAACCGGATTTGGGCACAGCCTCCTCAGGGTTGGCACTGACTGTGGTACCAGGAGTCTCATTCCAATTCTCCACTTACTGGGACCACAGTGATTCTCTCAAAACCCTGCAAGACTCTGGCCCACTTTTTTGTAAGTCCATCAGTTTTCTGTAGCTCCAGCTTAGAGCTAAAGCACAGAACCAACCGTGCTAGGAGCAGCCATCTGTGATACCCCCCTACCCCCCATCACTGGATGGATGTAGAAATGCACTGCTTGAGCCCATTTTTATGGAAGGGACCTGTACAGGGTTTCCACTCTGCCATCCTGACAAAGATTTTTGTCTATTGACTCTGTCATTGATTAACAGTAAGTTCTGCCTTGGCCCCATTCCATTCTATCTTTTGGTGCTACTGCAAGGACTAGCGTTTTAGTAACTGAAAGTTGGCAACCTTAATCTTTGGTCTGGAGACATCAGAACTTCTAAAATCACTGTTTCTGCAGAGAAACAGGGCACATGGGGAGCATGTCTATTTGGTGGACCATGGGAAGCCTAATTCTGCTGGGAAACAAGGTGTGTGCTCACAGGTGGCACAGTGATGGCAATTTTCTGCAGTGTGGTGGTGGTGATTTTGGTGGCATGGCGGCGGCGGCGGCAACCGACCCTGCAAACAGCTTGGTAGGCCATATTGCAAGCCAAAGGCCATGTTTTGCTCACTCCTGTTCTACATGAGCACTGATTTGTGGTGAACATGCATTTGAATGAAATCAAGCTATTTTTGGTCTTTAATGTTTTTGCTACAACAATAAAAACAAGTGGGTGCTTTCCCCATTTAAATCCCCCTTACCCCCTATTAGCTGGAGTTAAAGAGGAGCAGGGGTGCTATCAGTATTTCACATCCTAGTACATCTGCTTTGCAAAATACAAAACATGCTGGCCAAATAGTATAGGTAGAAAATCGAGTTCCAGAACATTCCGTCTGCCCAACAGAACACACTCCACCCTGTGTGAATTTACGTCTTGGCTTTTTTGAATGAAATATGGAGGGCTTTCCATCTGTAATGTGGAGTGCAAGAATGCCTGAGGGTGTTTTGAAGCACATTGCTAACAGTGGTTATGTAACTGGTTGAAGCCACATCCTCTCAAAATCGCCTCTTGCGCTTTAAATAAAAACGTAGTTATTAAATACAGGACTGTGGGCTGGGCAAATTGGGGGGGGGCATGCAGGAGGCCAACTAACTTGGATCAGCTGCTCCTCTTAAGTACCCTCTCGCACTTAACAATCAGTGGTAAAAACATAATGTAAAAGAAATTTCTCCACCCTTTCAGTGCATGCTTACTGATAAAATAGGGATCCTAAACTGTTAAAGAGTGTAGAATGAGGGTGGTGGTAGCTATTCTTGATTAGAGTACTTAATGCAGACTACATGCCCAGGACTTTCAGTATGTCACCAAATTGGTTTTGATCTCCTGCTGTTATTATTTCTGTTGATGTTTAATCTGGTTTTTATCTCATGTTGTCCTGCTATTTATTTCCTATGTTTTTCTTTTGTGCACTTTTATCATGTTGATTTTGCTGGGCCGCATATAGATTTCTTTAATAAATAAGCAAACAAATACATTTCTCACTGGGATGGCAAATATGGTAGAGTGGGTCACTGAAAAAGCAAAACCTTCACAGCGAACTACAAAAGTAAAAAGTTTTAAAACTACCACTTGAAGGATTCCCCATCATTTAAAGCATACTTGTTTAGATCCCTTTCATTCCGTGGGTAGCTTGACCAACCCTCTAATGCTCTGTTTATTGCTGGCGTTTAATATTTTACCATAGGTTGGACACAAGGACTATCTGAGATGTGTTGCACGTGCTGATTTTGTTACTTTAGAGCACAGAATGCTGGCAGAGGATCATTTTTTTCTCATTGGAAAACACAAAAGTCGGTCACTGAACTACTACTAGAATGTGGTGATCCTTGGCTCATAAGTAGGCTTGGATTGCTTTTGTTTTCAGATGTTGCAAAATTAGCTGGGAGGGTCTAGTCTTGTAGCAGTGCATTCCAGTTAAAAGCATCTTGAGTAGCAGGGATGGAAAAGATCTTTGCCTGATGCCTTGGAGAAACTCTGCCAATTAAAGTAATTGTTGATGAATTCTGACTCAGCAGTCTTGCACTGTAATCTGCCTTTGAAGTTTCTTTGCTCCACAGTGGCCACCTTCAGGTCAGTGACAGAGTGTCCTGGGAGGCTGAAGTGTTCTGCCACTGGTTTTTGAGTATTGCCATTCCTGATGTCAGATTTGTATCCATTTATTGTTTTCCAGAGAGACTGGCCTGTTTGCCCTAGGTAGAGTGCAAAAAGGCATTGCTGACAGAACATGAGCACATTGGAAGATCAGCAAGTGTATGTTACCCTAATGTTGTGGGTAACACGATTAGGTGCGATAATCGTGTTTCCAGAGTAGATATGGGGACGGAGCTGGTCCCTGTGTTTGTTGTAGGCCCTGGTCCCTGTGTTTGTCTCCTTGTTATGTGGCCTGTTGCTGCTCGTGAGTGGCTGTTTTGGGTTGGAGGACTGTCTGTAAGCAAATACAGGCCTGCCACCCAAGGCCTGTAAGAGGGAGCTGTCAATGCCCAGGATGGGTTGTAGATAATTGATTGTATGTTGGAGTGGTTTTTAGCTGGCCACTGTAGATGACAATAAGCAGTGTTCTGTTTCATTTTTCAGGTCTCGTCTCTCCTGTAATAAGATTAGTACCCAGGAACAATGTGGTCAGATTGATAAAACTACCCCTGAGAGAATGTGGCCCTTGACAGGAAGGTTCCTCACCCTTGCTTAAGGGCATAATCTGATGCATGTTTAGACAGAAAACATTCTACATGCTGCTGGGGGATGCTGGGAGTTGCAGGACTTTTCTCTGTCTAAATATGCATAGGATTGTGCCTAAGGGTGCAATCCTATGCACGTTTAGACAGAAATTACCCGTACAACTCCCAGCATCCCCCAGCCAGCCATGCTGTCGGGGCATGCTGGGAGTCGTAGGATTTATTTTTGTCTAAACATGCACAGGATTGTGCCCTAACTGTACTAATTATTTTTTGCTATTTTTATGTAATTACTACTTAGAAGCAGCAGTTTAAGGGCGGCCTCTTCCTTCACAAGAAGGAAATCCTTTATCCACATTTCCCCCCCACTTCCCTCTTGGCCCATTTCAGGCTGTGCCTGCGTGACAGAGCGCATTGTTGTTGTTGTTGTTCAGTCGTGTCCGACTCTTCGTGACCCCATGGACCATAGCACGCCAGGCCTTCCTGTCCTGCGCTCTCTCCCGGAGCGCGCTCAAGTTCATATTCATTGCATCGGTGATGCTATCCAGCCATCTCATCCTCTGCCGTCCCCTTCTCCTTTTGCCTTCAGTCTTTCCCAGCATCAGGGTCTTTTCCAGGGAGTTTTCTCTTCGCATTAGGTGGCCAAAATATTTGAGCTTCAGCTTCAGCATCTGCCCTTCCAATGAACACTCGGGGTTGATTTCCTTCAGGATGGACTGATTGGGCCTCCTTGCGGTCCAGGGGACGCGTAAGAGTCTCCTCCAGCACCACAGTTCGATACCAAAACCAAGCGACGTTCCCCACTGCTAGAAAACTAGCTCCTCAAGCAGAAGGCCTCTGAACTCTCCCCTCGGCATTCTTGTTTTACACGCGTGACGGATGTTCCCCTTCGCGCGGTTTGGGCGCCCCCCCACCGAAGGCGCCCCCACCGCTGGTCTGAGCGGGGAACGGCCCAGACGGGGGCGGCCTCGACCCCCGCCTCAGCGAGAGAACGAGGCCGGCCCCGCGTAGCCGTCACTCCGAGGAAAACGTCGGGTGCGATGAGCGTGTGCGAGGCGGATCGGGGCCTTGCCGGCGGGCCGCGCGCGGGAGGGGGAGGGGCGGCCGGCAGCCTCGCGCGGGAACCAGGCGAGGCGGGGCGGGGCGGGCGGGGCCCCCTCGCGCTGAGGAGAGAACAACGCGCCCCCTTCGTGGCGGGGGGAGGCGCCTCACTGCTGCCTCAGCAACTCCGAGCGCGCGCTCGCCCAGCGGTCTCGGGCGGGGCGCCTTCCCCCGCCCTTTTCTGTGGCGGGGGGGGGCGCGCGCCCTGGTGATGGGATTGGCCGCGATTAGCGCCTTCGCCGCCCGGTTCTCTTTCGTGATTGGTTGCGCTCTCCCTCCTGCCCCCCCGCATTCCTCCCCTCGTCCTCTTGTCCCCCGGCGTCAACCCTGCCCGGCTCGGGTGGGGATTGGCCGGCTCCGCCTCCCATCCCCTCGCTTTGCGTCCCGATTGGGCGCGCTCGCCAGGCGCTGGGAGGCCTCATTGGCCGCCGCTCTCCCCTCCTTCCCCCTCCTGCCCTTCCCTGCGCGCGACGTGCGGCTGCGGCTGTTCTCCGCATCGGGGGCGGCGCCCGCGTGGGGAGCTGCACGTAGCCACTTCCAGCCCAACCCGGGGGAGGGGCGGGGCGGGGCGGGGGCGGCTTCTGGCCCCGCCCCCGTCACGCGGGGAGCAGAATTAATCCCCCGAGCGGACCGAGCCCGGCGTTTCCCCGCCGCAGCTGCGTGGCCCGGGCTGATGCCCTTCCCGCTGGGCGGGCGAGCGTCCAGGGCAAATGATCCCCCCCGCCCGCCAGCGCCGCCAGCGGAGGGGGACTCCTCTGCAAGCGCATCCGCTGCCTCATGCCTGCAAAACACACGCGGCTTAACCTTGTGGCGGCGGCACGTGCCTCGCGTGGTTCCCGCAATCTGATCAAAATGCGGAAGCTGCGATACGCGCTGTTGACATCCCCGCCCCCCGCGATTACGGCGTACGCGTGTTCATAGCTTGCCAAAGGATCAGGCATCTGATCTGCCAGCCAAGCAGGCATCCCTAGCTGCACCCTAGGCCCCGCTGGTGCTCTTCGGTGCTTCCCCGTTGGGCGTCCATCGTGCACTTAATTGCCCTGCCTCTTTCCTGAAATTGTACCCGGGTGTCCAGATGTTGCCGTCCCTTCGTAACCCTCCCGTGCTTTCCCAGTGCTGCTCCCCCCCTTTTTCTTGCCACAGAAAATCTGTTACGGAGGAAAAGACGGAATAGCTGCGCAGTGGGTGGTCCTTCCAGATGGAGGGTTCTTAGTGTTGCCAGTGAGAAGGCCTTGTGCAGCTTTTCCACTTTTTCCTCCTTAAGGGCTTTTCCATGGATGCTGTTGCATTCATGTCGTGCTTTGGTCTTCCCATTAGGGCAGCTGGCTGGCTGCTGTGTGAACAGAATGCTGGACTAGATGGACCCTTGGTCTAATCCAGCATCAGGGCTCTTCTTATGTTCTGTGGTAAGGGAAAATATAGAAGAAGCAGTAGGAAAACATGGGGGGTTACGAAGATGACGTTTGGACACCCTGTTAAATTCTGTGGATGAAGTGATAGTGCCATAAAAGCTTCACCTGGAAGCATCCATAGGGTGCAATCCTATGCATGTTTAGATAGAAAAAAGCCCTACAACTCCCAGCGTGCTGGCTGGGGAATGCTGGGAGGTGTCGGAATTTTTTCTATCTTAAATGTCCATAGGATTGCGCCCTTAATGTACATTTTAAGCTCTCTGACTTCTGCTGGTTGTTTTGTATGCATTTTTAGTTTCTGTAAACTGCCTGGAAATCATTGATAAAAGGCGATATATATTTTGAATATACATAAAAATAATGTACGCAGTGCATGCTTGAACAGCCACTACCACTGGCACCCCCCCCCCCCCAAGGCCTTGCCATACCCACAGCATTCAAAATTGAACTCAGGAAGCCATGGTGTATTTTGTTCAGTAGAGCTGCAGTTTCTCTGAAAAAGCATTGCGTTCTGTTATACATTCCAGTGATATTCTGGAATGAAAATATTAAAGACTGCTGTTTTTCCCTGAAAAATAGTTGTTCACTACATTGTAAGTGATCTCACATTTTCTTCATTGGTTGGTCTTATCTGCGAACCAAGTCGTCAGAAATGTGATGGAAAAATGAGACAAAGTCTCAAAGATGTTGAAAAAATAGTTTTATTCCTTGAAATAGTGCTATGCTTTTCGGCTCTGTATTTGCGTCGTCTTCAGGAGATAAACTTAAGATTTCTAAAAATTGCCTGCAGAGATCTCTGAAAAATGGCTGTAAGATGAAACCTGTGACTGGTCAAAAATGCACCTATGCTGAGGTTTTGTTAGTATGAAAGTATGTTTCAACTGAATCAGTGAAAAGGCAGATGGTTAAGCAACTAAAATTTATTTAATTGTTTGACAGCCTCAATTGCAACATTTGTGTACCTAAAACAACAAAGTGGTTTTGGGCATCTTGATTTCTTATAAACCTTTTCTGATTTATTCTCATCCCCTCTATTTTGGATGTTCAGGCTGCAAGTACCGATCCTCATGAAACACTGAAACAGGGGCACTGCACACTGAAACATTTTGTGGCAAGTCCTTGTGGTGGTGGCGGTGGTGGTAGTAGTAATAATAATAATAATGAACCTAGGCATGGAACACAGAGGGCTGGTTTGCATGATTGAACAGCCCACCACAGTTTATTTAAGCCATGATGGGCTGTTGCACATGCAAGCAAGTGTGGGCAGTCATTTTGAATATTCACTGCCCATCTGCAGCTTGTCACGTTGTGTGAACCTAGACTACAGGGGTTGTTTAACCCATGGCCTTTTCTAGAGTTGTGCGAGAATTTATTTATTTATTTACTTCATTTCTATACCGCCCAATAGCCGAAGCTGTCTGGGCGGTTCACAAAAATTGTTTAACCGTTGCACAAACTCCGCCACCTGGGTTTGCATGACATGACAAGCTGCAGCTGGGCAGTGAATATTCAAATCCTGTCTGGCATGCACCGTAGTCCACCTATTTTTGCACACTATTGTGATTGTGTGAACTGGGTAACTAAGTATCACAATCTTCTCTTGCTGGTGGGCCACCAGTCTGTATATCTAATTACTTCACCCCATGTTGGTTATCCTGTGTATTTACCCTTGTTTTTCTAGACTGAAATTGCTGCTTCTATCATCAGAGAGTTTATTTCCGTTACCGCGTGAGTATGTGAGCATGTGTGTGTATAGCATGACTGCTTGCGCAAGGGTAGACTGTTAATTTCAGTTAATACACTTCCCACTTTAATAACCTTCCTGCTCTTGTTTCAATTAAAGAATGTCCACCTTTTTAGGTTTAGGCAGGGCTGGCCCACCTGTGCAAATTACCCAACTGGGGGCAATATCATTTTTAGAAGTGCTAGTGAAGTAAGCTGAGACTGAGAGTTACATTCCAAGATAGCTTGGAAGGTTCTAGAGTGAACCCAAGGGGAGTGCCATAGCCTCTACTTTGCCATTGCAAGGAAACTCTCAGATGCAATACCAGCATGAGAGGCAGCAAAGTGTCTTGGGTCAGCCCTGGGGTCATCACCTACGTTTGCAATGTCCTCTAAAATATTTTCATTTTTTTAAAGGAAGAGTGCTGTGTGACTTGAAAGCTCATTAGTGTATAAAAAAAAGTCACAAAGTAGTGAGCAAGCTTTCAAGCACTCCCAAACTCTTCTCAGTCTGGGTGTTCAGTCAAAGCACTGAAAACAGAGGGGGCGGGAGAGAAAAATAAGTTTCAGGGCATGGTGGAAAGGTCTTAAAGCCTTTTCTATCTTGCCTTGAAGCACTTTTTCTCCCGCCTCTGTTGTGTTATTTTTACTGAACATTCATCCTAAGGAAGAGTTTTGTGTAACTTGAGAGTTTGCCCACTACTTTGTGACATTTTTAGTTGGTCCTCATGAAAGATATTACATATTGAGGCATCGAGATTCCCACCCCCTGCAAGGGGCCAGCATGTCTACCTGCAATTTTTGTTCGTTCAAAAGGTCATGTAAACCACGTTGGTTTTGCTCTGTGTTTAACACTCCGTATATTCAGCTGAGTGCCTGACTTTTGAGTTCTTACAACCTCAAGTTCCTCCTTCCATTGTCTCGCTAGTGTTGGATGAAATAATGGCCATCTGTTATCGGCGCCCCTGCTTGTTTGCTGAGCCTATTTACCTGAAGTCACGGCGCACTTCCATGAATGCCAATCAAATCTATGTGTGAGGTTAGGCTCCATTCCAGCGGCCACAATTTTTGCTTAGCAGACTGAGTGGATTCACACAACAGTTCACCACAAAAAAGAAGAAAGAGAAAATTTTGATTCAAGTTCAGTCAGCAAGATTGGAGCTGTGGGAAGAGTCTGTTGCAGAGTATAGTTCGGCAAACCTGTTTTTGACTTGGCTTTTGATCTTTGTGCAAGCCAGGCCCTTCTCACAATTCAGTTCCATGTGGATTTCTCTGTCAGCAAGGTAATGGCGCACAGTAAATGAACAAATAAATAAAATTTAAAAATTGCCTTGTAGGGGAACTGATATAGTTGCATGAATTATAGTTACAGAAATCTCTAAGCATCTGTTTAAATCAAGTGCCCCGTGGGAAAGAAGGGGTAAGAGCAGTGTAGGCTGGTAGCCCCGATGTCAGTGGGGTAGTGAATCCACTCCAAATTTCAGTCAGAATTCTAAAGGAGCTCTCCAAGGTGCTATCTGGTTCTGAGTGAAACCCGGAGCAGATTCACTGTCCCACTGACATCGGAGCCACCAGCCTCCATGGGTAAGGGAGACAGGAAGAGGCAACAGGAACATCAGGGCCTGCTCCAGTTGGGCTGCCTGTCTCCGCCAGGAGATGAGAGGGGAAGCCAGGCCATCTACCAGCCCTGTCGGCAGCCTACTTAATTTTTTCCTCTTCCTTCCCCATCCCTTTTTCCTTGTATGTTGTGCCTTTTTAGACTGTCAGCCTGCGGGCAGGGATTGTCTTTTTTTCTATCTGATTCTAAGCCTTAGAATCAGATTCTAAACTGATTCTAAGGCTGAGGAGCAGGATAAACATTCTTTAAATAAAAAAACCCGTTGTGCTTCAGGCAAATCTCAAATTTAGCTCTTATGAAATCATCTCCAGGTGCGTGTGTGTGTGTGTGGGGGGGGGGGGACCAAAAGTTCCCGCTTTCCCTCTTGTTCTCTGCAACTGAACTTTGGGTGAGCTCTCCTTCTGCCCATTCCTACTTACATAACTACGTTGCACCAAAGCGAATATGGTCCATTTCCTAATCCACTGCCACGTGTCTATATTATCTACTTATTTATCCACCTATGAAGACTTTCCTGGTGTAACGTAGTGGCTAAGAATGTGAGCTGTAGGCTAGCAGGGCCTCAGTTCAAGTGTTGCCAGCATTCCCATCATTAACATGGGCATGACCATTAACACAAGTGCCCTACTTTCATAGAATGATAGAATCACAGAATAGTATTATAAAATAAAATAGAATTTTTCCCTGAGAGAGATATGGCTGGCCCCATCTGTGGCTGCATTTTTTAGAGTTTTTGAAACTCATGTGATCTTCCTGGCTTTTAACTGAAAATGTTACGTTATTTGCTACTCATGGATATTTTGAAATTGTATTTGATTGGACCTGGATCTATTAAAATTATTCATAGAATCATAGAACAGTAGTGTTGGAAGGGGCCTATAAGACCATCGAGTCCAACCCCCTGCTCAATGCAGGAATCCAAGTCAGAGTATCCCTGACAGGTGGCTGTCTTCTTCTTGAATGCCTCCATTGTGGGAGAGCCCACCGCCTCCCTAGGTAATTGGTTTTATTTGGCTGTTGTAAGAGCTGCTGAGATAATGTATATGAAGTGCTCTGAACACTCAGGAAAAGGGTCTATATATGCTAA
The DNA here is from genome assembly GCF_057233095.1 of Heloderma suspectum. Lineage (NCBI taxonomy): Eukaryota > Metazoa > Chordata > Lepidosauria > Squamata > Helodermatidae > Heloderma > Heloderma suspectum. The sequence continues at coordinate 436,786,584 of NC_139458.1, forward strand.
ATATTATTCTTACCACTTAGAACTTTTCCCCGTTCTAAAAGCATAAAAGCGTAAAAAACGTTCTAAAGCGTAAAAGCTGCTTTCGGAGGTGGAGTAGGGGAAAGATTTTAAGCAGAAATCTCCTTAACTCACTGCCTTTTATCTCAGTGGCATAGAATCACAGAATAGTAGGGTTGGAAGGGGCCTACAAGGCCATCGAGTCCAACCCCCCACTCAATGCAGGAATCCAAGTCAGAGCATCCCTGACAGATGGCCGTCCAGCTTCGTCTTGAATGCCTCCAGTGTGGGAGAGCCCACCACCTCCCTAGGTCATTGGTTCCATTGTCGTATTGCTCTAACAGTCAGGAAGTTTTTCCTGATGTTCAGCCGGAATCTGGCTTCCTGCCACTTGAGCCCATTATTCCGTGTCCTGCACTCTGGTATGATCAAGAAGAGATCCTGGCCGCCTTCTCTGTGACAACCTTTCAAGGACTTGAAGAGCGCTACCCTATCTCCCCTCAGTCTTTTCTTCTCAAGGTTGAACATGCCCAGTTCTTTCAGTCTCTCCTCATAGGGCTTTGTTTCCAGTCCCCTGATCATCTTTGCTGTCCTCCTCTGGACCCTCTCCAGTTTGTCTGCATCCTTCTTCAAGTGTGGTGCCCAGAACTGGACACAGTACTCCAGATGAGGCCTAACCAGTGCTGAGTAGAGGGGAACTAGTACTTCCCAGGATTTGGAAGCTATGCTTCAATTAATGCAGCCCAAAATAGCATTTGCCTTTTTTGCAGCCACATCACATTGTTGGCTCATATTCAGCTTGTGATCAACAACAATTCCAAGATCCTTCTCGCTTGTAGTGTTGTTGAGCCACGTATCCCCCATCTTGTAAGTGTGCATTTGGTTTCTTTTTCCTAGGTGCAGAACTTAGCATTTATCCCTATTGAATGTCATTCTGTTGTTTTCTGCCCAGTGCTCCAGTCTATCCAGATCACTTTGAATTTTGTTTCTGTCTTCCAAAGTATTCGCTATCCCGCCCAATTTTGTGTCATCTGCAAATGTGATCAGCATTCCCTGCACCTCCTCCTCCAAGTCATTAATAAAAATGTTGAGCACTGGGCCCAGGACTGAGCTCTGTGGTACCCCACTTGTTACCTCTCCCCAGTTTGAGAAGGCCCCATTGATAAGCACTCTTTGAGTCCGATTCTGTAGCCAACTGTGGATCCACCGGATCATTGTTTCATCTAGCCCACTTTGAGCTAGTTTGCATATCAGGATATCATGGGGCACGTTGTCGAAAGCTTTGCTGAAGTTGAGGTATATTATGTCTACAGCATTCCCATGGTCTACAAAGGAGGTTACTTGATCAAAAAATGAGATCAGATTTGTCTGGCAGGACTTGTTTTTGACAAATCCATGTTGACTTCAAGTAATCACGGCATTGTTTTCAAGGTGCTTACGGATGGATTGCTTTATCATCTGCTCCAGAATTTTCCCAGGGATTGATGCCAGACTGACTGGTCTGTAGTTCCCGGGTTCCTCCTTTTTACCCTTTTTGAAGATAGGGACAACGTTAGCCCTCCTCCAGTCCTGGCACTTCCCCCGTTCTCCATGATTTCTCAAAGAGAATAGACAGCAGTTCTGAGAGTCCTTCTGCCAGTTCCTTTATTACTCTAGGATGCAGTTCACCTGGCCCTGGAGATCTGAACTCATTCAAAGTAATAGGTGTTCCTTGACCATATGCCTATCGATCTCAAGGTGCAATCCTGCCCCTTCAGCCTGCACTTCGCCTTTGCCAGGGGGGTCATAGACCCTCTTTTGGGAGAAGACTGAGCCAAAGTAGGAATTGAGCACCTCTGCCTTTTCTTTGTCATCTGTTATCGTTTTGCCATCCATATTTAATAGCTGAACAACCATTTATTTCCTCTGCCTTTTACTATGCACAGAGCATAGGCAGAGCAAGTGCTTTGCACATACAAGATCCTGTGCTCATTTCTCCACATTTCCCCCCAAAAGGATCTCAGGTAGCAGGACTGAAAAGACTCTGGGTGGATCCTTGGACAGGTGCTGCCAGTCAGTGTATTCCTAGGTCTGATGGACGAAGGACACAGTTTTATGGCGTGATTGTATTTTAGGGCGCAATCCTATGCATGTTTAGATGGAAAAAGTCCTACAAATCCCAGCATTCCCCAGCCAGCCATGCTGTATAACTGTTGCAGCTGCATAATTGCAGCTGTTTAACAGCTGTATAATTGTTGCCGCTGTTTTTACATTTTGTATGTTTAATGTAATGTAAAGTGCCTTGAGTCTGTTTTTGAGAAAGGCATCTAAGAAATGTTGTTGTTGTTGATGATGATGATGATAAGCAGCAGCAACAGCAGCTCCATGTGGTTGTTTGGGGTTTGTTTGTTTTTAAAGCTTTTGTGGAAAATATAGATGTGATTGTATGTGCACAAGCTTATGAGATTGAAACTACCAGCACAAAAAGCAAGAAATAGGAAAGGGGTTGGTTCCAGATTTATGTTGGATCAACTGGATTAGCAGAAGTGGACTTTCCTGCTGCCTCATTCCCATGGTAGCCCCTCCAGCACCCCCAAAATGCTATACAGAGAGGAGCCTCCCACTGAATGGGATGAGCTGTGATGTGGGGGTCTGGGATTTCAAAATCAGGTGGAAGGACCTTCTGTGAGCAGAGCTGTTCCTATTGCAGAACATCCCATCCTCTTGGGGAAGGCAGATGCTAGATCCGGCCCAAGATCACCCAGTACAAATGGGGAGTCATCTGAGAGGACAAAAAGGAGGTGGGGAAAATGTTTCCATTACCAGTGAAGCTTCCATGGGAGTGCAGTTATATTATCTAATAACTATAGGAACTTCAGGAAAAAGGTACACATAGATGTGCCCTAAGGCTGGAAACTCATTAGCAGCACAATAGAAAATCATTAAAACTAAGGAGGTGTGTGTGGAGATTATTGGATCTGTAATTAAGGCATCATTAAATTAGATAACACAATAGTAGTAAACGCTGATTTGGAGTGATTCTCACCTAGAATGTTTGAGGCTCTTGTTAAAGCAACAGGATGAGTGTTTGTGCAATTAATTCCAAGTGCTGGAATCTTTCTTGAACAGCTGCGTTGAAATGAATGGGAACTGTGCAAGGGGTTGCAGCTTTTATTCACAGAAAACTAGTATTTCTTGGCAGCCAAACAACTTGGCTTATTTATTTATTATTACATTTATATCCACCTTTTTTCCTCTTGCAAGGAGCCCAAGGCAGCTTACATGGCCCTCCTCTCCATTTTATCCTCACAATAACTCTGTGAGGTAGGTTAGGCCGAGTCAGTGACTGGCCCAAAGTCACCCAGTGTGTTTCATGGTAGAGTGGGGACAAGAGTCCCAGTTCAGCACTCTAACCACCACCCCACACTGGCTTAAGTCCTGCTTGATGTTTGACATGGATTTACATCCTCATGTAGAAAAACCAGGGCAGTATTAACCTTGCACAGGCAGTGATACTAATGAAGGGGGAGCAGAGCCTTGGGGTAAGAGTAGAAAAGGTTTTGATCTACTCTGTTCCATACTTTACTGAGCAGATTGGGAGAAAAGGTGGGTAACTTTTATCCATATGCAATGGGAGAAAAACACTTTTACCCCGTTGTGTTCCGCTTCAGTTTCCTCTGTGAAAAGAGTAAAAGCAGCAAGAACAGGAGTGAGATCAATGAAAGATAATGGAAGACTCAGGGCATCTCTACACCAGCCTAAAATCCTGCATTTGAAACAGGGCTTTCTGCTTCTGTTTTAAATGCAGGATCACAACTGACTCCCTTTACACGTGCTTCCTTTCCCCCCTCCCCTTTCCCCCTCCTTCTCCCCGTGTCTGAGTCTTCCATTATCTTTCATTGATCTCGCTCCTCTTCTTGCCACTTTAACTCAAGTGGAACACAGAGGGGCAATTTGATAGCTCATTATCTGCCTTCTATTTAAATACGGAACAGAGGACATTTAGTGCAGGAGATGCCTTGAATGATCACGGTGTCATGTAAAGAGCCTGCAAACTTCTGTGAAGCAGCAATCTCAATCACTGGATAAAAGCTCAGTGTGAAGGAGCCCGTAGAGATGCCCTTGGTTAAGTACAGAGGCAGAATGTGGGTACAGGAAATTTAAAAGGCACAAAGCAAGGAAATGCAAAATGAAGTGAGTTGCACCCTAGATGGCCAGCAAGGAAACATTAACTCTGCAGTGCCATGATATGAGGCACTGGAAATCCTGTAAGTCTCAATCCTATGCATATTTAGACAGAAAAAGGTCCTACGACTCCTAGCAGGCTGGGAGTTTTAGGACTTTTTCTGTCTAAACATGCATAGGATTGTATCCTAAAGCAGCCTTCCCCAACCTGGTCGCCCCACTGCCCCATGTATTGGACTGTAATTCCCATCTGACCTAGAGAGAGACCTGGTTCACATGTAACAGGAAGCCACCGAGGATGAATTTTCCTCAGTGGGGGTCTCGTAGTTGGCCACCATTTTCAATATTTGGGTGCCGTAGCTTCTTGTTCCCCTTCATGGATCACTGCCTTGTTGTGGCGAAGGGGCTTGCTTAACTCAGTGAAGCCATAAGCTATGCCATGCAAGGCCACCCAAGACGAACAGGTCATGGCAGAGAGTTCTGACAAAATGTGGTCCACTGGAGCAGGAAATGGCAACCCACTCCAGTATTCCTGCCAAGAAAACCCCATGGAACATATCACAAGGCTAAAAGAGATGACGCCGGAAGATGAGCCCCTCAGGTCGGAAGGTGTCCAATATACTACTGGGGGAGAGCAGAGGGTATTTCCAAGTAGTGCCAGAAAGAGTGAAGCGGCTGGGCCAAAGCCGAAAGGACACTCAGCTGTGGATGTGTCTGGTGGTGAAAAGAAAGTCCGATGCTGTAAAGAACAATATTGTTTAGGAACCTGTAAGCTGGAGGTGGTCAAACATGAGATGGCAAGACTGAACATCGACATCTTGGGAATCAGCGAACTAAAATGGACAGGCATGGGCGAATTTAATTCAGGTGACCATCGTATCTACTACTGTGGGCAAGAATCCCTGAGAAGAAATGGAGTAGCACTCATAGTCAACAAAAGGGTGGGAAAAGCAGTACTGGGGTGCAATCTTAAAAACGATAGAATGATCTCAGTACGAATCCAAGGCAAACCATTCAACATCACAGTAATTCAAGTCTATGCCCCAACCACTGAGGCCGAAGAAGCTGAGGTTGATCGGTTCTATGAAGACCTACAACACCTTCTAGAACTAACACCAAAAAAAGATGTCCTCTTCATCATAGGGGATTGGAATGCTAAAGTAGGAAGTCAGGAAATCACCGGGATAACAGGCAGGCATGGCCTTGGTGTACAAAATGAAGCAGGACAAAGGCCAATAGAGTTTTGCCAAGAGAACACGCTGATCATAGCAAACACTCTTTTCCAACAGCACAAGAGACAACTCTACACATGGACATCACCAGATGGTCAATATCGAAATCAGATTGATTATGTCCTTTGCAGCCAAAGATGGAGAAGCTCTATACAGTCAGTAAAAACAAGACCTGGAGCTGACTGTGGCTCAGATCATGAGCTTCTTGTTGCAAAATTTTGGCTTAAATTGAAGAACGTAGGGAAAGCCACTAAACCATTCGGGTATGACCTAAATCATATCCCTTATGAATATACAGTGGAGGTGAGGACTAGATTTCAGGGATTAGACCTGATAGACAGAGTGCCTGAGGAACGATGGACGGAGGTCCGTAACATTGTTCAGGAGGCAACAACTCAATCCATCCCAAAGAAAAAGAAATGCAAGAAAGCAAAGTGGCTGTCTGATGAGGCTTTACAAGTAGCTGAGGAAAAAAGGGAAGTGAAAAGCAAGGGAGAGAGTGGAAGATATATCCAACTGAATGCAGAGTTCCAGAGAATAGCAAGGAGAGACAAGAAGGCCTTCTTAAATGAACAATGCAAAGAAATCGAGGAAAACAACAGAATGGGAAAGACTAGAGATCTCTTCAAGAAAATCGGAGATCTCAAGGGAACGTTTTGTGCAAAGACGGGCATGATAAAGGACAAAGAAGGCAGGGACCTAAGAGAAGCAGATGAGATTAAGAAGAAGTGGAAGGAATACACAGAAGAACTGTACAGGAAAGATCTTAATGTCCCTGATAGCCATGATAGTGCGGTCACTGAACTTGAGCCGGACATCCTCGAGAGTGAAGTCAAGTGGGCCTTAGGAAGCGTTACTAACAACAACACTAGCGGAGATGACAGTATTCCAGCTAAGCAATTTAAAATCCTAAAAGATGATGCTGTTAAAGTGCTGCACTCAATATGCCAACAAATTTGGAACACTGAACAGTGGCCGCAAGATTGGAAAAGGTCAGTTTACATTCCAGTTCCAAAGAAGGGCAATGCCAAAGAGTGTTCAAACTACCGCACAACTGCGCTCATTTCACATGCCAGCAAGGTGATGCTCAAAATCCTACAAGCTAGGCTTCAGCAGTATGCAAACCGAGAACTACCAGAAGTACACGCTGGGTTTCGAAGAGGCAGAGGAACTAGAGATCAAATCGCCACCATTAGCTGGATCATGGAGAAAGCAAGAGAATTCCAGAAAAACGTCTATTTCTGCTTCATTGATTACGCTAAATCCTTTGATTGTGTGGATCACAACAAACTGTGGCAAATTCTGAAAGAGGTGGGAGTACCAGACCACCTTACCTGTCTTCTGAGAAACCTGTACGAGGGACAAGAAGCAACAGTAAGAACCAGACATGGAACAACCGATTGGTTCAAAATTGGGAAAGGAGTACGACAAGGCTGCATATTGTCACCCTGCTTATTTAACTTATATGTAGAGTACATCATGAGAAACGCTGGGTTGGATGAATCACGGGTTGGAATTAAGATTGCCGGGAGAATTATCAACAACCTCCGATATGCAGACGATACCACCCTAATGGCAGAAAGCAAAGAGGATCTAAAGAGCCTCTTGTTGAGGGTGAAAGAGGAGAGTGCAAAAGCTGGTTTGAAACTCAACATTAACAAAACTAAGATCATGGCATCTGGCCCCATCACTTCTTGGCATATAGAAGGGAAAGAAATGGAAGCAGTGACAGATTTCATTTTCTTGGGCTCCAAGATCACCGCAGACGGTGACTGCAGCCATGAAATTAAAAGACGCTTGCTCCTTGGGAGGAAAGCTATGGCAAACCTAGACAGCATAGTAAGAAGCAGAGACATCACCTTGCTGACAAAAGTCCGTCTAATCAAAGCTATGGTTTTCCCAGTAGTAATGTATGGCTGTGAGAGCTGGACTATAAGGAAGGCTGAGCGCCGAAGAATTGATGCTTTCCAACTGTGGTGCTGGCGAAGACTCTTACAAGTCCCCTGGACTGCAAGGAGGTCCAATCAGTCCATCCTAAAGGAAATCAACCCTGAGTGCTCATTGGAAGGACAGATCCTGAAGCTCAAATATTTTGGCCACGTAATGCGAAGAGAAAACTCCCTGGAAAAGACCCTGATGCTGGGAAAGATTGAAGGCAAAAGGAGAAGGGGACGGCGGAGGATGAGATGGCTAGATAGCATCACCGATGCAATGAATATGAACTTGAGCACGCTCCGGGAGAGAGCGCAGGACAGGAAGGCCTGGCATGCTACGGTCCATGGGGTCACGAAGAGTCAGACACGACTGAACGACTGAACAACAACAAGCTTCTTGTTACGTGCGAACCTGGCGAGGATGGGTTGTTAGGGATTTTGGCAAGCCAACCAGAAGCCACGGGCTGTTTTAGGGTTGTGGGTAGCTTGACAATCACCCCAACAGTCCACCCTCACTGAGTTTGCACGTGATGAAAAGCTTTGGTGTGCCCCTGCCATGCCCTGAATTTTTAAAATGGCGGCCACCACTGCGACAAGAAACCCTGCAGGGAAATTCACCCACGGTGGCTTCTCATTACGCCTCAACTGGACCAGTGTGTTGGTTCTGTCCTCAGTGGCATGCTGCGACAGCTTTGCAAGACACTTTGAAGATAAAGTTGCTCACATCCATCTCAAGGTAGACTGCAAAGTTAGCGCAATCCCAATAACTGGGTGTCCAGAACAAGATCTGGTCCAGTTGTATTGGGTGGATTTCAGTTGCTGAGGCCTGAGGATGTGGACAGGGCACTTGGTCACGTTCAGCCACCCACTTCTAAGCTTGCCTCTTGCCCCTCTTGGCTTATTACACCCAGTAGGGAGGGGATGTCTGGCTGGGTCCAGGAGGGTGTAAATTCCTCTTTGAGAGATGGGTACCAGCCACTTTAAAAGAGGCAGTAATTGGGCCACTCCTTAAGATACCTAACCTGGACCCAGAAGATGAACACAACTATAGGTGGGTTGCTAACATCCCCTTCCTGAGCAAGGTGCTTGAGCTCATATTTGGGGATTAATTTCAATGGGTCTACTTCAAGCATGACTAAATCTGGATCCAACCCATTAAGATGACAATTTTAAAAACTTTTAAATACATCAAAAACAAGCAACCAGCTTGTTGGTTGGACAACAAAGGAGTGCTAAAGGAGGATAAGGAGATTACAGAGAAGCTGAATTCATTCTTTGTATCTGTTTTCGCAATGGAAAGTGTCTGGTAGATAGCCATGCCTGAACTGCTGTTTTCAGAAAGGAGGAGTCTGAAGAACTCAGGGAAATAGTGGAGTCTGTTCTTCGGATGAGCGTGTCTAATTTTATCTGGATAGTGTTGTTTCTATGCTGTAAATTTGTTCTGAGCCTTAAGGATAAAGTGGCCTCTCTATGAATGAATGGGTATGATTTATCTCCATGTCCAGCAGGACTTGTAATAGGTACAGCACATGTTTTTACACCCTGTCCCCACTTCATTAAAGCAGGGCAAAATCTAGATGCACTCTGTATCTTGGTAGGAAAGAAAAAAAAGACCCTTCTTCTGGGCCACTGCAGTTTAAGAAGCAAAAAGCTGCCAGTCCTCCTTTTCCTTCCCTTCCTTCCTTCCTTCCTTCCTTCCTTCCTTCCTTCTCTCTCTCTCTGTGCCCCTCCAGTGCAGCCAGAGGCACTGAGATAAACAGAGTTCCTTCCTTCCTGCACGTTTAAGGACCACATGGTGCTTATGAGCAGGCCGGCTGAGCCAAAAGACGCTCCATGCGCTCTTGCGCTGGCACAGTGTGCAGCTGGCTTGGCTGGCCCCCAAGCTGACAGAGGCCGTGGGGGGGGGGGCTGTGTGTGTGTTTGTGTGCGTGTAAATCCAGCTAAGTTGGAGCTCGCTCAGCCAGTCCTGTAGACCATATGCCCACCTTCAAGATCTAGCCTGTACTAAGGGACAGAAACCTTCCCAGGATCCATATTCACGCATGAGGGGAAGAGGGGGAAAGCAAAGGATACATCCAGCTCTTCCATCCCCATATAGAACCAGCTTCACTTCTTGTGCTAGCCCCCTGCCTGCCTAAACTGTGGGCAGCGGCAGCAGCAAGCCAGGCTCTATGTGTCATGGAAAGGGCCACACTAGACAGGAAGTTAAAAATGCATCTTTGCTTTTAAGTAGAGTTTTAATAAAATGTAAAAAGCATTCGCTGAGAGGGGGGCAGTGACTTATGGTTACAAGGATCACAGATGGGGGGGGCTTACCCTTTCCTCTCCTGCTGCAGTGTGGAGAAAGAAAAATTGTTCTTCTGCAGTTGGTATTTGCATCAGGCTGGAGGAATTCCCCGCTTGGCACCAGTGGAGAATTGAAGGGTGGGGGGAAACTGTTGATCCTTCGCTGGTGTGACTGTTTCTCCCCCACAATTGGACTCCAAGACCTGAAATAAGTCTGGCTAAGAGAAAATGGCCCGGAAGTAAAAGTTGCAGGCCAAAAGCTGTGGGCAGGACAAAGCATCCCCCACCACCCATGTTCACCGAATTTCCCCTTCAAATGCCTGTATTGTTTGCATGACGCCCCATCAAGATTTGTGGGACAAAGTTAAGTGAGCAGTCATCTTTGATCCAGTTGGATGGGGGCGGGCAGGAAAGGAACTGGACTCCCCCACCTCAAACATTGCTGCCAGATAGCCCTGAAACCTATGGGCTCTCCATCCATCTCCGCTGTCATAACAGAGCTTTTCATGACTAAATTATCAATAGCAGTCCTACAGGGCTGTCTGGTTGTTCTCTCCTCCTGTGCCAGCCCCTAGCCCCACCCCTGTCTTGCAACAGAGATGCCACTTTTCTGTTTTGTACAGCACCTGGCACTAGTGGAGGCTAGTGGCTCCAATGTCAGTGGGGTGGTGATTCTGCTCCAGGTTTCAGTCAGAACACAAAAGGAGTTTGCACCTTGGACAGCTTTGCACCTTGGACGGCTCCTTTAGCATTCTGATGGAAACCCGGAGTGGATTCACAGCCCCACTAACATTGGAGCCACCAGCCTCCACTGCCTGGCACGGCGTTTGCACTAAATAAGTATCTTGCAATAGCAACCTTAAATATGCCCACTAAGCTACTAGAACTCCCCTGCCCCCATCACAAATAACACTGATGGAATTCAGCACGAGGAGAAAGTCTGTTTATTTATTTGATTTATACTCTGCCTTTCCACCAAGGAAATGGCACTCAAGGCAGCTAAGAATAATAAAAACCAAAATTTAAAATAAGAACTTAGCTAAAACAATCATAAAACAAATACATTAAAAACACACAACCAAGCTTTGCCCTTGCTCAGTTGTGTGAATAGGCTTTGTTGCAGCTTATACACTCATGCTTGCTTGGAATTCAGTCTGTGTGACCCAGGGCTAGGCAACGTGCTTCCAGGGAGTCCTAATGTGCCCCCAGATGCCTTCCTTGGTGCACACCGAGACCCTGTATTTCTCCTAATCTTCATTTAAAAAATATGTTTATATTTTCTTACTGGCAGCTGGGATTGCTTCAAAATACAATGGGAGCCTCTAGCTGCTACCATCTTAAATTGCCATTAATTCCTCTGGGCAGGTTACTTGTCCTTTGTGGGTGTCTCTGCATGAGCGATGTATTGCATGCTTGTGATTGGTCACTCATGGAAATTTGCAGGTCCTTTACATGATGTTGTCAACCTCCAGGACATCTCCCAACACATTTTCCCCTTTATCCTGCTTTCAAAAAGATCAAGAGGTAAACTGGTGACAAAAGTTAATGGCGCCGTATCAGCAGGGAGTAATGCCAGCATAGCATTATGAACTTGCTGAGGAAGGAGTTTCCTCAGTTCAAACCACATGTCTGCCATGTAAATGCTTGAGCACATTTCTTGATTGCAGGCCGATTGGAGGGAGGGTAAAATGCCTCCCTGCAACAGAGGGAGGCAGATCTCATCCCCCACCCCACCAAGCTCGGAATCAACATCCTCTATTGATTCAGAGCACTTTGCACACATGCCAGGGAGGGAGGGGCTCCCTCAATTCAAACCACATGTTTGCTGTGTAAAGGAGCACATCCTAATCCCACAAAGAAACCGAAAACCCCGGTAAGGATGCAGGTTTTTTCCTTAATGTAGAAACACTCCGTGACTAGCCATACTAATAGATGGCAGCCATTTTATGGTTGTGCCCAGAACAGTTCCTCAAATCTCCCGATGTGCTCGCAGCCTCAAACTACCCCCGCAGGTTGCCTACTCCTGGTGTAAGTTCTGATGTCCTGTGTAGGGGATGGTTGTGGTTACATAGTGGTGAGAACCCCCCTGCGCAGGGCATTCCTGAAGAATTTAGGCCACAATCATGTATAGAGCTAGGTGGGCTTAAGACCGTGGTTTAAGCACATGTAAGTTGGGCTGGATTGTGGCCCAGCATTTTTTGTCTGTTGCAGCAACTTTAAGAAACAATCCCGTTGGACCTTAAAGGGCATTTTTTCCATAAGCTTTTGAAGGCAAGCGCCTACTTTGTTGTGCATCCAATAAAGCACACTTTGGCCTATGAGACCTGAGGCTATAATAAATAACAATACTTAGCATTTATATATCAGTCTAGAACCTCTTAAACATTGTCTTGGTAATCTTTATAGCAACCTGAAGACTAGGTCACTAGTCTTATCCCTCTCTTGCAGATAAGACTGACTGAGGTGAAATGCCTATGGACACTTAGCAGCGCTAGAGGTCACAACAGAAAGAAGAGAAATTCAAACTCAGCATCTCTTGGCACATAGCTCACTTGCTTCACCACTACCCGGGATACATAAATGTATCAGCCTTTGAGATGCTACAAGGCACTTTAATAACCATTATTTCAGCCCCCTGGATTTACAGAAGAACAATTAATAAAAAGAGGGCTATGTCAAGGGTAGGCATAGTTGGGGCACCTGTGGAGGGCACACCCCAGCACTGGCCCACTGAGAAGGGCCCCTGGACTTGCTCTTCCTCCTCACCATTGCAACCTGGTTGTTTACCTGCCTCTTGCTCTGGCCCAGACAATGGCAAAAAATCCCACCTGATGGGATCTGAGCTAGCCGTGACCGGCCAAGAAAGAGGTCTTGGGTTTGCAGTGGACAGCTCGATGAAAATGACAGCACCGTGTGCAGCTGGTGTCAAAAAGGCAAACTCCACTTTGGGCATAATTAGGAAGGGAATTGTGATTCGCGAGTAAAACTGGCAGTATCTTCCTCCCAGTATACAAATCTATGGTGCGGCCACACTTAGGACACTGTGAACAGTTCTGGTACAGTTCACCGCACCTAAAAAAAGGATATTGTGGAGACGGGAAAAGGGCAACTTACGGGCAAAATAATCAGGGCTGGAGCGTCTCCACTGGGAGGAAAGGTTACAACAGCTGGGATTGTTTAGCTTGGAAAAAAGGAGGGTCTGGGAGGCATGACAGAGGTGCAGAAAATTATGCAGGGTGGGGAGAAGGTGGACAGGGGGCCATTTTCCTCCCTCCCTCCCTCCCTCCCTCCCTCATAATGCTAGAACCCCGCGGGGCCGGCCCATGAAGTGGATCGGTGGGAGATTCGGGACAGGCAAAAGGGAGGACTTCCGCGCACAGCACAGAGTGAAACTCCGGCATTCGCTTCCACGAGCTGTGGCGATGGCCGCCGACTTGGCCGGTCTTAACAGGAGGCTAGGCAAATTCCTGGAGGAGGCGGCTAGCTATCGGTGGCCGCCGGCCCTGCGCCGCCTCCCGTCTCGGGGGCAGCCTGCCCCTGTGCACCAGCTGCCGGGGGCCACGGGCGGGCGGCGCTGCCGCGCTCCTGCGCTGCTCGCGGGCTCCCGTGGGCGGCCGCTCGCCCACTGCGGCCAGAGCGCGGGCTCGACGGCCCTCGGACCGACTCCGCCCGGCGCTGCGCGCGGAGGGCGCCTGCCCACGGGCCCTCGCGGCCCAGAGCCGGCACGGACTTAAAGGGAAACCTTCCGGCGGGCAGAGCGCTGCGCTTGCAGGCGCCCCCAGCCAGCCCGGGGCCAGACCAGGGGGGCGGGGGCCGCGTGCGGCGCGCTCCGGCTCGGCGGCGCGTTTTTTGCGGGGCTCCGGCGGGGGGCGTGTATTTAAAGGGGGCCGCGCAGCCAATGCGCGCCGAGGGGCTGGGCCGCGCGGGCAGCTTGTTTACAACAGACCTTCCCGAGGAGGCGTAACCCGGCCGGCAAGCGGGAGGAGGAGGAGGAGGCGGCGAGAGGCAAAGCCCGGGACGGAGCACGTGGAGCCGCGGGCGGGCGAGCGGGCGCCCCCCGCCCCGCCCCGCCCCGCCCCGGACTCGCCCGGCAGGCGCGGCGGCGGACCTGGGGAGGCGCCGCGAAGAGCGCGTCCTGCCGCGGCTGGAAGCAGAGGCGGCAGTCGACAGGCGCGCTGGCGCGGTGGACCGGGCCGGCAGACGCGCGCTCGCACGGGCACACCGAGAGTTGAATCCAGACTTAGCCCTGCTTGGGGTTGACCCACGGGAGTCAGGACATAAATCAGCCAACACGAGCTAAACCCCCATTGGTTCCAGTGGCTCTGCGCGAGGCAGGACCAAGTCTGGCTCCAGCCGCCACGTCCACCTGCTGCGTTTGCAAACGTGGCCGCCCAGCTGCGCTTTACGACTCGAGTAGGCCACGACGGCAAGAATCCTGCCCCATGGTTTTGGGCTTGGTTGAAATCCCCCAAATCTGTTCTGTAGAGGTACGCTGACTCTACGCATGGCGGCCCCGTTGAGCACCTTGAATTTGCCCAGGCCTTTTTGAGAGCCATCCCGGTGACAAGGAGTTCCAGGCACTGAGGCTGCAATCCTATGCATCTTTATATGTTTATATAGATAAATGTCCTCCAGCTCCCAGGACTTTTGCCTGTCTAAACATGCGTAGGGCTGCGCCCTAATCAATGCATTCTGTCAGCCTTCCCTAACCTGGTGCCCTCCAGTGTGTTGGATTACACCTCCCACATGGCCAATGACCCCACTGGCTGGGAATGATGGGAGCTGCAGTCCAACACATCCAAAGAGCACCAGGTTGAGGGAGGCTGCAGCTGTATATGCCCACCAAAGACCTCCTCATAGAAGGAGCACATTGTTGATGCTTATGGGATGGACAGGATGGGACATTTCTCTGTGGCAGAGTGCCTCCGCCCATTGCATGCAGAGGGCTCCATGGTCAATCCCCAGTTTCTCCAGTTTTAAAAAAGTATCAGGTAGCAGATAACAGGAAAGACTTTTCTCAGCCTGTGATTTTGCAGAGCTGCTCTATGTCAGGGAGGACAGTAACTGGCTAGCAGGTGGTTGGAGTAGATGACCTCAAAGGTTCCTTACAACTCTATTATTCTAGTTTTGTCATAGCACAAGCTTTTTGTGAACTAGCGTTCACATCATCAAATGCACAAAGCGTTATCCTCAGTTGCATGCGTGTATATAGGCATGGGTTGGGGGTGGGGATTGTAAGCAGTGCGGTCACTGTGAAATGAAATACAAAAGTATAGTGACAATTCAAAGCCCAAATGTATGCAAAATTAAGCATAGTGACCCTCCATAACAGTAGTGCTAGATGATAATGAAATCAACTTAGCAATGCTGAGCCAATTCATATCTATTGTGGGTCAGGAAACCATTGTGTCTGTTCAGACCAAATGAATTGAACAGAACCTTTAGAGAATCGTATGTCATGTGCTGTATACATTGCAACGTTGCATGCAGATGGATTGAGCCAAGCCACATCTGGTCAAAACAGCAGTTAGTGTGAACTCTCCCATGGTAGTTTTTGAACTCAGCTCTTTAGGATCTCAGAGAGAGCTGTTTCTGAGAGCTACAGCACTAGCAAGGCTCAAACCTGGCAGCTCATACATGCAAAATGTGTACTATCATGGAGATGTTCGTTGTGTTCACCTTAAAAGTTTTCCTGATAATTCTACTAGATCAGAAATTATCAGTCTTGGTTTTGGTTAGTCTTCCCTTATCAAGGAAAAACACCTCAAAGAAACTTGTGTTTAAGAACCTTTCCAGATGCAGCTGAAGTGATTCACACATTCATGGTATGCACAACAATGCTTGCAGTGATCATGTACTTGTTTAGTCTATTTCAGCTGCATCAGTTAATACACACAAGTGTGGGGTATTTGCATTCTGTGTTGTAGATTATTGTGTATACTATTAAAAACTTGTCCAGGGCTGTCATTTCCTCATCCTCCACTCCCAGTGATAGTAATATTTTTAAAGAAATACAAAATGAGCATGCTCTTTTCTCCTGTCACCTCACCGAAGTGTTTCTGCAGTTGTGCACATTTGTTTCCTAACATTTTTGTCCTGCGGTCAGGAGGACCAAAAAAACGTTCCTTAAAAATGAAAACTGAGAACTCTCCAATGTTAAGCTTTTAAACATGATAAGATGTCATGAGACATGCAATTGAATCTTGGCACCCACAAGTTTCCTTGTTTACTAGAGGAGTTTCAATAATAGGTCATTCCTCACCCTCTTCCTCCGAACACTCTATAGCTGCACTCAGCCTTCTGTTTGCACTGTAGGTGTGTCTCTCCAAACAAATGTCTGCAAACTCCCAATGCAAACAAGTGGAGGCTCTGGGCACTTGTTAAAACCAGGCCCCACATTACTGTGCGGTTATTTGCCCCAATCATGCAGGTGTGTGCATGTGGAATGCTGCCACCAGTGCCTGGATTGCGTAGGTGTGTTCTTTAGTTGATGACTGCAACACCAAGTCATGTGAATGGGCCATGGTGGATTTAGCGTCACAGATACCTGGTCAAGTCCAATGCTTTTCTGTGGCGTCATTCACACATTCAGCCAGGTGCCAGTAATCACAGAGAGATTAAATGCACGTGCATTTAAATGCACGTGGTCCTGGTGTAGAGGGATGCTTCTCAGTTATTTGTGTAGCCAAGCAGTGCTGTTGGTGAGTTGGGTCCATTTAGTACACAATTCTTTTCCTGCACAGGTACAATCTCTGTGTAGGAAAAAATCTGTATGTCATCATTTCTGTAGTGCTGCGTCAGTGTTTATTTAGCTGTGGATGCCCAGGGTCAAGCAGTTTTTGCCAGTGGAGAGTGGGGATGTAAGAGGGGTTAACTGCAGTGGACCTTGAGTATAAAGTGGGAAAGATGGCATATTTCTGTGGGTGAGACTCATCCACCCCACCAGGAAAATACCTCCAAATCACTATTTGCATGAACTTGAACAGCGGTGATACAGGGATTCTGTGCCATGGTAGGGTGGTAAATCAAGGACTTCTAGTGATTAATTGCGTAGAAATCCTGTGATTTTCCATATGTCTTCCTTTGCGCAATTTTTCCTTTTGTGGAACAGGCCACGGCCATCGGTGGTGTTGATTTTCTGACTCGGGGCATTTTGGCTCTCCCTCCTTTCTGTTTAAATATCTGTGTGGGTGTCTTGTTCTCCTCTCTCTCGGGTTTGTGTATATAGCTGTTTAGTCCTTTCTGAGTCTCTCCTGGGTTGTGTGTTTCTGATCAAGAACTGTCTTGCTAGATCAACACAAGGTCTGTGTAGTAGCCCAGCATTCTGTCTCCAAGGGTGGGGAGACTCCTGGGATGCTCGTGCTCTCAAGCAGGGCATGAAGATCTGCGTGGCAAGCCTTTCCCACCCTGGTGTCCTCCAGTGCCCAGGCGGCCTGGGAATGATGGGCGCTTCAGTCCACCGCCTCTGGAGTGGGGCACCTGGTGGGGGAAGGCTGCCCTACGGCGTAGCGTGTACTTTCCCCGCAGCCTGAGCTGGTTTTGGGCGATGCACTGCTCCATTGAGGCATCATGGCTATTGCCAGGGCTCAGAACCAAAAGTCCAGCCGGACCTGCATTCTGTCCCCAGCTGTCGTGAGCCCCGGGCCTCTGGGGCCTGGGGCGGCCATGTGTCCTCATTTACTGAGGGCAGCCCTCTATCTGAAGGGTTGTCCTGTCCAATTCCAGTTCAAGGAGAGGAGAACCATGAGAACTGCTGCCCACGCACAGGCGGGCAGACTGGTCGCGCCATGGTGAGAGGGGCCATTTCCCCCTCTGAATTAGAGCGAGGTCTAGATTTGCCTCCAGCCCCGCGGAATGAGCACGTGCAAGTGCTGCGCAAGCCGGGCTCCCCCTTGGGGTGACGCGGGCCCTCTTTCCGGGCAGGCCAGGCGCGGCCCCCCGGCCGGGGCTGTCACGCCGCGGGGCGGCGGCATTTCCCCGGGAACCCTCCTGCCCCTTTCGGCGGCCGGGGCGTGCGCGCAAAGCGCCCGGGCGGCCGGCCTCTCGCCGCCCGGCTTGGTGCGCCTCCAGGGCGCGCCGCCGCCGCGGGCTGCCTCCCTTCCGAGCCGGGGCTCCAGGCCGGGGGCTGCCTGCTGCCGCGTACGTGAGGCAGCCTGTGCCGGGGACAGCGGAGGGGCGGGGCCTGGCGGGGGGCGGGCGGAGGGGGGAGGGAGCTGGAAGGGGAATTTCAAAACAAGCTTCGCGAGGGAGCGGAGCTGGCCGGCGGCGGCGGAGGTGAGGGCAGCGGCGCTGCGGGGAGGGGGCGGCAGGGCAGCGGCGCTGCGGGGAGGGGGGCGCCGAGGGCTGGGCAGAGGCCGGGCGGCGGCGGGGGGCGCCGTCCGGGCGAAGGGGGCGCGCGGGGGCGCGCGCGGGCCGCCACGACCCGTGCGCCCTGGCCAGCCCGCCCGCGCCCTGCGCGCAAGTGCGGCCCCGTCCCCCCCGCCCCTCGCCCTGCCGCTGCCCCGGGGCAGAGCTGGGCTGCGGCGGTCGCGCCCGCCCCTCTCCCCGGGGACGCGGGCGGCCGCGCGCGCGCTCTCGCCGCGCTGCCTGGCCCCGAGCCCGGTCGCCGGCCCGCGCCCTGCCCTGCCCTGCCCTGCCCTGCCCGGCGCGGACGACGGCGCGGCCCGGCCCCCGCTGCCGTGGCACCGGCGGGCCCCTCGCCTCCCCACGCGAGCCGGGCGGGACGCGTGCCCCTCGCGCCGCAACTTGCTGGCCCCCGCGGCTTCCAGCCGTGCGGTCCCGCCCGCGGGGCTGGCGCGCGGCTTGATCCAGGCGCGCTCGCCACGCCTCCTGCCGCCGGAGCCTTCCCTGCCCGGGCGGCGGCCCCCGCTTGTTGTTCCGCTCTCGGCAGCCGCGCCGGCCCGCCACGCCCCCTCCCGGCGCCCCCGGCCCCCCTCCGCGCCGCGCCTCCGGCCCCTCTCGCACAGGCACGCCCCCGGGACGGCCGCCGGGGCGCCGCGCCGCGCCACGCCCCCTCCTCGCGGCCTTGGCAGGGTTGCGCCTCGGCCACGCCTCCGCGGACCCGGCCCCCTCCGGGCTCCCCGCAGGCCGCGGCCCCTCCTCCGCTTCGCGCTGGTGGGGCGCGGGCGGGCCGGTCGCCCGGGCCTGTGGCCCACTGTGGTGGCCAGGGGCTCTGGCGTCGCAGCAACAAGCAGGGGGCGCCTTCCAGCCCGTGCTCCGGTCGCAGATACCAGGATTTGAACCTGGGCCCTTCTACCGGCAAGGGATGTCTGGGGCCTCCTGCAGCAGAGTTGACGGTAGCGGCCTAGGTGGACGAATAATCTGGCTGGGGATACAAGTTTAACTCACAGGGCTATGGGCCCCTCTCGTACATTGTTGCGTTCTCCTTTTGCATCCCCCATCTTTTTTCCTTGCACGCTTCCTACGTACACTACGTACACAAAGTGCGGCCGCACGAGAAGGGAGTCCAGCCTTCTGCAACCCGGTGCCCTCCATCCCCCGGGAGATGCTGGGAGTTGAAGTCCAGCACATCTGGAGGGCACCGGGTTTCAGAAGGCTGCACTCTCTTCTCGTGCAGCTGTGCTTTGTTGTCTTTGCGTACACGCCCACAACATGGCAACATCTGGCCGGCCCCTTCCACTGCCCGTGTTCCACTTAACGTGCGTTGCTGTGTGCTTTCCTTCCTGTTGTGCAGTGCAGGCCTGGGCATGTTTGCTCAGAGAAGTTGAACTTGGTAGAACTTACTCTCAGACAAGCGTTCGTGAGATTGCAATCCGGGGCTGCATGCGCTGAATGCTACTGTTTTAACATGTAAGATGATGTGAGCTATGCTGCTGGTCCCTAAGAAAATAATCCTAGCTGAGGCCGTACCTTTATTAGGGCCAGCCAGATATGCACAGAATTGTGGGCCAGGCCTGTTTTGTCACTGTTTGGAAGAGCGAGGGAAAGTGGGGTAGCTTTCGCCCAGGGGCCACCAGCTGCCAATCAAGCTTGGCTGTGGCCTGTTCAGGCTTTGAAGTTGAGCAAGATGGGGGTGGGAGAGTTGCCCCAAATGTCAGGAACCGCATCCCTTTGACCCCTCCACTTAGTTGCGACACCGCTTCACCCTTCTTATGGGCCCAACTCCACTGCTGCGGGAAGGAGTGCAGCCTCTTTGCACAGCAGCCCTGGCTTCTGGGGCATGCCTTTGCTTCTGTTTCCCCCCCCGCCGTACGTGCCGCGCCCCCTCCAGTTGGTCTTTGCCTTGTTGTCCCACGAAACCCGCGGCGCAGGCTTGGATTGCATCTCCGCTACATGGGAGTTGTGCCCTCCCCCAAGTCACAATCCCTTCCCTGGAATGCAAAAGCATCCACCCCTTTGCTTGGCTGACACTCGTTACTTGGCCGGCGGTGCACCTGGCTGCCGTCCCTGTGCAGCAATCCGCGCTGCTGTTGCTTTGCCTACACACCAGTTTCTCCGTGGTCTCCGTCGGTATACGTGTCGCTGGCCGAACTTGTAAACAGCCCGCTGTCAATCGCCTCTTAGGAGATGGGGCAGAGGATCTTTCCAAAAGGCTGCTCAGTTCCCCTTTTTCGTTTAAGCCACAAATGAGCATCTTGGGCATGATACGTGGGGTATTTAAAAGTTCATTATGGACTAGAAACTTGTGGATGAGAAAACTTTGTGGGCAGCAGATAGCAGCAGGACCATGTGATATTGCTTTCCTCAGATTGTACCAGTATGGATGGGAGGTGATAGCTGGCTTGGAATGATGGGAGTTGCAGTCCATCGTGTCTGGAGGGCATCAGGTTGGAGAAGGCTGTGCTAAGAGGTTGTTTTCTATGGTGAAGAATTCAAACACGAAGTGATATTGTACAAGTTTTAACGTCGTAAAGCCGTCTTGAGTCCCAGTATTGGGGAAAAGGTGGGATATAAATATAATGATGTTGATGATGATGATATGGATCCATTCTTAGCTCTGTAGCTGCACTGCTCTGTCAGTGCATTTGTTGTGCTTTTGATTTGGTACTCCTACCACTCAGTTCAGGGCATCTGGTCTTATATGTGCCACCTGCAGTCTCAGAGGCATTCTGTACACCAGTTGCTGGGGAACATGGGTGGGAGGGCGCTGATGCACCCATGTCCTGGATGTGGTTTCTCACAGGCAGCTGGTTGGCCTCTCTGAACACAACGCTGAATGAGATGGAGCCTTGGTCTGATCCAGCATGGCTCTTCTTACACCTTTCCCAAGTCTGTTGGATTTTTCTCTAGAAAAACGGGCTATTTGAGAACTTGGGAGATGTTGTGTTCCACCTGAGTGACTGAGGGCCTGGTGCTCGCTTGAGTTTTCCTTTGCGGGATCTGATGTGTTACTTTGCTGAAGCCAAACAGCATTCATGCGAGGCCCTGCGCTAGCTTATATTCTCCTGGAAGTAGTGCACTTGTAGCATTTTAATCAGATGTACAAAGTTCTCTTCATGATTGAATAAGGAGTTGAGGGGGTGGGGAGATCAGGAGTACAGGAAGCTGCCTTAAATCATTATTGATTTAATAATGTATTGGCTATACTGACAGGCTCTCTTGGGTAGCCCTCTCCAGTCTGGTGGCCTCCAGATGTGTTGGACCACATCCCCCAGCCCTGCCTGGAGATGTCTCCAAGGATTGGGCCTGGGGCCTTCTGCATGCAACGCATGTGCTCTACCATTGACCTACAGCCCATATCCAAAGGTTCTGCCATTTTGCAGCAGAACAGTGCTGATTGGGCTGTTCCTGTGCCATCACAAATCCTGAAACAGTTTTGAAGCCAGGTTCATTGCATCGGAGGACAGAAAATGCACCGGCCATTGCTTTTTAGGTGCATCTGTGTGAACCTTGGGCAAACCACTCTACCTTGCTTGCAGTTTTGTCATCTGTAAAAGGGATGACAGGACTGCATGGGGACCTCCATGCAGCCCTGCTGCAAGAAGAAAGAGGATTGTACACAGTTTTTCAAGGTGCGTTAGAATGAGTGACATTCTGGTTCTCGTTTCCATGCTGGAAAGGTCTGCAGGAATGAGGGATGATTCCACCACTGCCCTCTGCACTAGGCTATGCTTCTCATGGCAGCCCTTTCTCTCTCCTTCCTCCAGCTGCACCTTCATGTCCCTTTCTGACTCCCCATTGCAGGCTCCTTTCTGCCTCTGGGCAAGAATGCCACACCCCCTGTGTAACAATCTCCTCCCTGCCTCTTTGCAGGAATATGCTGAGGATATCAGATCTAGGTTTACAAGCTGCAGGCTTTCCTTCTGAGAGAGCTGCTAATCCTTGCCTTTTCCTTCCTGGAGTTTCTTACAGTTAACCCCTTTGTGCTCTCTGTTTCTCTTCTTCAGCTGTGGGGGCTGGGAATGCACCCGTGTCAATCTGAGCGCAAGGCTTTAACCTAATTATATGTTGTGCTGTGCACATTATCTCTGCAAATACACATGGCGGCTAAGGTTGGAGGTAAGCCTCCTTGAACTCAGTGGGACATACTTCTGAGTAAATGGACACAGGATTGTACTGCACAGCTGCAGTGCTCTGCACACTTACTTGAGATTAACTCCCATTGCACTCAGTGGGGTTTAGATGTCTCCTTCCGTGGATCAGCCTGTATGAGGGCAACATGTGAACCACAAGCCCTTAGGTCAAATCCCACCTCAGCCAAGGATTTACCGGGTGGCCGCTATCAGCCTCACCCCCCCCCCCCCATATGGATTTAATAATTACCTTCCTTGTTGGGTTATGCGTATGTGATGTGCTTTCAAAACTCAGTCAATGCTTACTGTTGTCGGGAGTACTTGTTATAATCATCGTTGTAATGTTTTATGCTACTGACGGGAAATCCTCTGCATGTTTCCTTGGAAGGAAGTGCCACTCGGTTTGGTGGGATTTACTCCCAGGCAGATCTACGTAGGATCGTGGCAGGCAGCAAGGCGATGCAGGCCTATAAGCCCCTTGAACATGGTGGAACTTACTTCCGAGTAAGCATGCAGAGGGTTGCGCTGCACATCTCAAAAGACACTCTGTGGCAGGAGATGTGACATTCACTGTGGAATTTCAGGTCATTGGCAGCAGCGTGTGGGTGACAAAACTCAATTTTTGCTGACAGGAATAAAACTTTGGCACCAAGACTTGGATTTCGAAATCGCTTTTTGCATTGTGATGGTCTGCAGCAGCCTCTCCCAAATGGGTGCCCTTCAGATGCAGAGTCCAGTGCATCCGGAGGACACCCAGTTGGGGGAGGCAGTATGAGACGTTAGCTAAACTTTGAGGTGAGGTAAATTTTGTCTCCACCTGTCAGTGTGCATGTTCATAGCTTTGTTGTTTTAAGGTGTTCTTGCATATTTCTCTAGGATTTTGAATCTTTCCCTTATCCGATCTGTATATTACTCAAATGGTTTTTGCAGTTGCTTCTGATCCAGCGTTCGCTTTGCGTTCCGAACACTTCAGGCCGAGTGGACTTTCTGGAGTCCAGTAAATGGCTCCCCCCTCCCCAGCAACTTGTTGAAGTTTGCCTCATTTGGTTTCCTAAGACTTTCCCCACCCAGTTCTAATTTCCGAGGGCGCAATCCAGCTGCCTCGTCCCCTGGGAGGGCAGGGCTGCATTGGGGTGTCTGTTGTGTGTGCTGCAGAGCAGGGCTGCTCTGAACCCTCTGCTCTTTGGCTACTGGGGTATCCCGGGACCCTGGCCCTGTACAGACTGGCCTTGTCTGCTTCTCCTTTGACCTCCAACTTTCGCTTCACTTGCCACTCAGGCTCAGTGAGGTGGTTGACTCGGCCGTGGTGTTTCAAGCTATGACTTTTTCTTTTAAGTCCTTGCATGTAAATAAGTAGCACATCTATGGGAGAAGTTCCAGCCTAGTCCTTTGCCTGTGGTGCTAGTTTTCCATTTGCAGGGAGGTTTTTTGTGTACCTTTTTTTTTTGACATAGGAAAGCATTCGAAAATGTGATCTCCCCACCGCCACTGCCCCTGTCTGGCTGCATGAAGTGATTCATTCCATCCTGCCACCCTGTTTTCTTGCACACAGTGGAGGCTGGTGGCTCTGGTGTCAGTGGGGTGGTGAATCCACTTTGGGTTTCGGTCAGAACCAGTCAGAACTCTAAAGGAGCTACCCAAGGTGCTTCACAGAGTTCTGACTGCTTCACACTTTGGAGAGCTCCTCTGGAGTTCTGACTGTTTGTGACCAAACCCTTCAGCGGATGCACCACCCCACTGACATCGGAGCCACCAGCCTCCACTGCCTGCACATGTAGAGCAGCCTCACGGATGGCAACCTGCGTGTTTCTCTGGGCAGCTCTCACCTCCTCTGCTCTTGCTGATCAACAAGGGTGTGGAGGAATAGGCCAGGCCAGCTTCCCTGCCATCCCCACATGTGTGGGCCAAGCAAGATTGCACCCAGAGCAAGTAAATGCTGGAGCATTGGACCTCACAAGGCAAAGAGTGGACTTCTTCCTTCTTGTGGCTTTGCGGTGTTGATTCAGGACTCCAGGGTTGGAGAGATGCATGACCTTATAATTTGTGTTTTGTTTGAGAAAGGGCCAAAACAAAATTTATCCCTTTCTAAAGGGCTAAATCGTCCAAATTTACCAGCCTAAAATTAAGGGTTTTTAATGTGTTTGATCTGAAGACTAGATGAGGACAGTTCCTTACTTGGCAAAGTGGTTGTGCCACAAGGCAGGTCAATGTTGATCCCATTTCACAGATCAGGCCAAGAAAGACAAACATGCTCAGAACTGTCAGACATTGTTATGATTTCCAGAGAGTTGTTGTGTTGGTCTGTTGCCCCCAAAACAACAAAGAGTTTTGTGGCACCTTAAAGGCTAACAAATTCATTCTGGCATACACTTACATGAAAGTTATATATTTATATATAGTTATATATATCCTGCCCTTCCTCGCAAGGAGCCCAGGGTGGCCAAGAACCCATATTGAAAAAATGCAACATACAAGACAGTTAAAATTATAACACTGAAATTACAAATACACCATAAAATACAATAAAACTGTTGTTGTTGTTAATTTATATCCTGCCTTTTCCCCAATACTGGGACTGAAGGCGGCTTTGCAACATTAAAACTTGTGCAGTTAAAACCTATAAATAGAAGTATACAAAAGTTAAAAATATAATTAAATCATCAATAATATTAAAATTGTATAAAATATCAAAATGTTAAAAGACAACAAGAAATATAACCATAGTATCCATCCGTCCTATTCTCACAGGTCCAGGCTAGCTATCCCCAAAGGCCTGCCGGAACAAAGGAGTTTTTACATGCCTGCGAAAGCCTTTCAAGGAGAGCACCGCTCTCGCCTCCCTGGGAAGGGAGTTCCAGAGCCTTGAGGCAGCCACTGCAATGCCGGAAGACAGATAAAACACTTGCCAGAATAAATTTTCTAGGCTTTAAGATGCCACAAATCTCCCAGAAATTTTAGTGGATTCGAATTATTTATATCCTGCCTTTTTAGCTGTATTGCTGAGCGAAGATTGAGCCTCGGTCTTGCGAAGTCGCCATCCTGCAGGCTATTCAGTTTTACCTGTGTGCAGGACAGCTCGCTCCCTGTCTCTGAGGAGCTCGTACCTGCTCCTTGAAGTGCTGCCCATACCTCCTCGTCAGAGCCCCTCATGCTTCTAGGATTAAGAACATCAGAAGAGCCCTGCTGGATCAGACCAAGGGTTCATCTAAGTCCAGCAATCCATTCACACAGAGGCCAACCAGCTCCGGGTTTCAGCCATAACCAGTTAGAACTCTTAGGAGATTAGAGTTTACAGTTCTGACTGAAACCCAGAGCATATTTGCTGCCCCACAGACATCGGAGCCTCCGCTGCTCCTATCCCAGCCTTCCTCAACCTGGTGTCCTCCAGACATCTTGGACTAGAGTTCCCATCATCCCCAGCCACTATGGCCAGAGGGCACCAAGTTGGGGAAGCCTGCCCTATTGCAGCCTTCCCTTTTATTCAAAGCATTATATATATCATCCTCCATCCTATTAGGATTCCGGGCCCTGAGAAAATTGTATGTCTCACTACAAAGCAACAGTAATAAAACAACAGTTAAAATCAATTAACCGGCTAAAATTTACTGCAAGTTAAAAATGTCTGAGTGGGAGTGTGGCAAAGCGTGCAGCCTCAGGAATGGCTGACTCCTGTGCACTTTTTGGAGACGGCTTCCTGATCTGGGTGTCTGCCACTGCTTGGCACAAAAGTGGCACCCATCTTTGTCCTGATGGGGGCAACAGTACAGAATCATGCATGGTGTGGAGAGAGTGGACGGGGAGACATTTTTCTACCTCTCTCATAATACTAGAATCCAACGGGGTCATCCCATGAAGCTGAGTGTGGGAGATTCAGGGCAGATAAAAGACTTCTGCACACAGCGCACAATTAAATTTTGGAATTTGCTACCACAAGACGTAGTGATGGCCACTAATTTGGATGGCTATAAAGGGGGATTAGATAGATTCCTGGAGAAGTCTGTCAATGGCTATTAGTCCCGATGGCTATGTGCTACCTCCGGTACCAGAGGCAGCGAGCCTATGGGCACCAGTTGCTGGGGAACATGGGCGGGGGGGTGCTGCCACACTCCTGCCCTGCTTGTGGGTTTCCCATGGGCAGCTGGTTGGCCACTGAGTGAGCTGAATGCTGGACTAGATGGACTCTTCATCTGATCCAGCATAGCTCTTCTTATGTTCTTATCTTTCCCTCCTGTGGGTGATGCAACTGCAGGACCTCTGGCGCGTCTGCGAGATCCATCTCAAATGTTTGTGCCAATTCTTGAAGTGTCACCTTGGCTTATCCGCTTCTGAGCCCAGTTCCGGGTGCTTATTTCTTCCTTTCTTCCTCAAACCATAAACTACAATAGTCTAATAAAATAAAACAAAAACATTGAAAAGTTTAAAACAGAGTAAAACTAGAGTAAAAAATAAACCAAAGTAAAAAGCCAGCAGCAGAGCAAGGATCCAAAGACACATTCAGTGGCGTCTGGTGGCTCTGATGTCAGTGGGACAGTGAATCTGTTCTGGATTAGAATGCCAAAGGACCTATCCAAGGTGTATGGTGTAAGCTATCCAGGAGTATGGAATGTGTGGAGCACCTTGTATAGCTCCTTTAGAGTTGTGACTGGTTCCGACTGAAACCTGGAGCGGAAATACTGCCCCACTGGCATCAGAGCCACCAGCTGCCACTGAATACATTTGTAAATGTGCTGTGTGTGTGTGTGGGGGGGGCTCCGCGTGCTAATTCTGCTGAGTGGGGCCCTGGCCCTCTGCTCTAAAGCCCTGCCAGGACGGCACCACTGCAACCAGCCCCTCAAAATGAGTCAGGCAAGCTTCCCCACCTCCTTTCTTTCGCTCTCTCCCACCAGTCCTTTAAAGCCCTAAATTCCTTGGGACCTAAATACCCTCTGCCACCCTGTCCATGTCATAAGATCTTCAGAGGAGGCCGTCCTCTGGGTTCTTTTGCCAGAGGAACCTCGTTGTGTAGGGACTAGGCAGACGGCCTTCTTGGTGGTGGCATCCCATCTCTGGAATTCCCTCCTCGCTGAAGTTTGACAGGTGCCGACACTGCTATCATTTCAGTGGCCGGTTAAAACTTACTTCTTTGCCCAGGTGCTTAAAAGTATCATGCTGGTTTGTTTAGCTTGCTCTGCTGATTTTATGCTTCTGATTTGTTTTTATTGTGATGTTTTATGAATTTTATTGTAGGGTGGCATATTTTGGTTTTTATGCCCGATATCCTTGAATGGTTGAAAATGCTTTTAAGAAATACATAATTGTTCTTGGCCCCTAGGGCGGCCTTCTCCAGCCTAGCAATGCTGCCTGGGGCTGATGGGAGTTGTAGTCTTAACACATCTGGAGACACCAAGTTGGGGAAGGCTGCCCCAGAGGGATGTGGCAATTAAAGTGGCATAAAGCCAATATAAGTCGGTAGCGTGAACAGGATTTCATCTCCTTTCTTCCTCTGCCTTGATCCTTCTTAGTGCTTAATTTCTGAAACCAGTGCTGTAGCTCACACCAGCTTGGAAACTGCACACCAAGAAAAAGAAATCCCACCCTTTTAATCTGAGATACACAGCAGCCAGGCTCTCTCTGCACATGCCCAGAGGTATATGCTTTACTGCAAATTCCAGAGGTGAGCTCTGGACTAAGATTATCCTCTGATTTCCAATAGATCATATATTCCGTGGGTTGTAGACTTAAAGTTTTTTTTTTTTTTTTAGACAGACTGAATTGTTGCAGAATTAGATGTGCAGCCTTCTGTTTACACAGCAGTGACTTATCCGGTTCTGAAAAGCCGCCCCTCAGCTTCGCGACCGTAGTTTCCTGCCAACGCTGTCCCTTGGGGGGACGCGTGGGCATCAGTTTTGCTTGTCTACCGGCCTCCTAGACTGTCGCATGTTTTTTTAAACTCTGGTTAAAGCAAAATAAACGAGTATCACTCCTATCCTTCATTGCACAAAGCCAGTGCTGTAGGTTCGCACAAGGAAAACCTCCCCCTCCCGCCCTGCATCTAAGCCAAACTGCGTTGAATGCAGTTCCTGCCAGGAGTAGAGAATTGCCTGACCCCCTGCCTGGGCACCTGGGGTTAGGGGGTAGCGCTTCTTGGTGGCAAGGTGCCTCTTTTTGGCTGGCTCCATCCCAGGCGCTGTATTTTTAGAAATTGGACACTGCTGCAGACACTTGTCTGACTGCTTGTTATGGTGATCTTTTGGCTTCTCCAAAGCAAATTCCAAAGGGGTGAAGGGGCTTGGGTGGCATTTTGGGGGCACCACGGGGGGCAATGGGGTGGGAGACAAGTGGATCTAACCTGCAGGGAATTATCTTGCGTCCATTTCAGTAGAGTTTGTGCAGGCCGGTGTCCTGGTAGATGGTGCTCCATCTTTGTCTGTGAGGGGGATGTGAAGGTTGCATGTTTGAGGGGCTCAGCAAATTTATTTTCTTAGGTCTCTTCAGATAGTCTGTTTTTTTCACCTGTATTTTATTTGACTTTTGCTTGCCAGCAGTTTGCATCCAGTGGTTATGGAGTAGAGCAGGGATGTTGAACCTCTTTCAGCCCGAGGACTGTTTGCACTTTTGGAGAAGCTCTCGGGGACCGGGGTGGGCGGGGCCAAAGGCAAAAATGGGTGGGGCCAAGAACACCAAAAGTCCCAGCATAGTGTAGCTTAAAGCTGTTACTGGCAGAAACTATGCCTTAGGAGAGGGATTTCAACTTTTTAGAATGGGGGGCAAAGGTGTGCAATAGCCAGGAAACCAGCAGGACACGTCTGCCTAGTGTATGGTGGTTTATGGTGTCTGTTGCCCATTGTCCAAGAACTAACACCGTTTCCCTTTTTTCTCTTTTTTTGCAGTGTGTCCAAGATGGCGAGTGTGCTGTCCAGAAGGCTGGGGAAACGGTCCTTGCTGGGCGCTCGCATTTCTGCTCCCCCCTTGCTGGGGGACGGGGTGCTTATGACGGCCCAGGTCCATCCCCTGCAGCCAGAGCATGGCAAATCGCCCCCTCTCCTTGCTTCATTTGGGGACGGCCACTTCAAGGAGCATGTGGAAGACTCTGGCAATCAGAACCAAAACTGGCCGGCACTACAACCAGGCCAAAAGGTATTGAACCTTACTATTTTTAGTACTATTAAAACGTATATGCTACCCTTTATCTACAAGAGATCCCATGGCAGTGTGCGTAACATTATACATACAATACATTATAGTACAACAATGAATGAAGAGACATAGGTAGAAGCACAAAATGGCACGATAAGAGGTCTAGCATGCAATCGTATGCATGTTCAAGCAGGAAGAAAAGACCTACAACTCCCAGTATTCCCCAGCCAGCCAGTAATCTAGTAAAAGCCAGGTAATAACTTCTGGTGTTTGCATTTAATGACATGAAGCTACATGTACATTTATTCAGTCCCTGATGGCACATGGCATGAGGATTTACAGTTTGTCTCCCGGAATATCAAGTGAATGAATGCATCACAGGAAAAGCTTATGTACAGGCGGAAGAGCAAGATCATTATCCGTTCTCTCTAAGCTGCCAAAGAAATTTATTTATTTATTTATTTATATTTATTTCATTTCTATACCGCCCAATAGCCAAAGCTTTCTGGGCAGTTCACAGATATGAAAACCACAGGGTACAGCTTAAAACAATATAAAATATGAAAGCTTAAAACTACATATAAAAGTACAACCAGAATTAAACCTAGCAGCAATACAGAGATTTAAAATACAGATTTAAAACAGCAAAGCTAAAAGACTAGAATGCTAAAATGCTGGGAAAATAAAAAGGTGTTCACCTTGTGCCAAAAGGAGCACAACATAGGTGCCAGGTGAACCTCTCTAGGAAGCTCATTCCTCAGCCAGGGTGCTACAGCAGAAAAGGCCCTCTTCCTGGTAGCCACCCACCTCACTTCCTTTGGCAGGGGCTCCTGGAGAAGGACCGCTGAGCATGATATTAAGGTCTGGGCAGGCACATATGGGAGGAGGTGATCCTTCAGATAACCTGGCCCCAAGCCCTTTAGGGCTTTGGATGTTACTACCAGCACTTTGAATCTACTAAGAAAAGCTTACTAAAATGTTCAAGCAAAGTGCATAGTAAAATATTGGTCTTAAAAATTGGAGTGTTGAAATCTCAGCTTTTGATTTGCTGTGCAGTCTCTGACACACAATGCTGAGAAGAGCTGCCGCTCTAAATGTGTGGTGTATTCTTGCTTCTCTTCATTGGGAGCGAGTTTCATGATTCGTTTGCCAGAACTGGCTGGCAAAGAAAAAGTTAGAGTGTGAAATCAAGGAGGTGCTTGGGCTGTGACGGCAAAAGGGCCTGAGGTTGGGTGGCATTGGGGAGGAACAGGATGTGCAAAGGATTCAAACAGCCCTACACTGGACTGTCCTGGCAAGATCATTCTGTGGCAGAGTCTTCAGTTCAGCCTTCCTCAGCCTGTGAATGGCCATCCTGGCTGGGGGTTGATGGGACTTGCAGTCCAACACATCTGGAGGGCACCAGGTGGGGGAAGGTTGGTTTTGTTGGAGCCAACGGTCTGCAAAAAAAATCCATTCAGAACCACTAATCTGTAAACTCAGAATACGCAATGACTACGCATATTTGCGAGCTGTACAAAATAAAAAAATACCTCCCGAAAGGGGGCCAATTGGAAATGGCCTCCTCCCTCCCCCCTTCTAAATATCTGCAATGTTGGCCTTAGGTGGGCCACTGTCTTGAGGGTGCAGGCCCAGATTTCAGTTTTGGGGGGCAGATTCAGCAAAGTCCAAAGGCTTGTTGGATAAGAATGACACCCAAGGCCAAACTGCAAAAGCCCAAACCAGAAAGGCCCCAGCCAGCAAGCAAACCCCAGTAGAAATATGGACTGAGCTCCTGCCGAAACACGGACAGCGTTTTGCCTCTCGCAGTAGCTCTCGCCTCTTTTTGGCAGGCACTCCCCTGCAGCCACATAGCTGTAGCTTGCTCATGGAAGTGGGTGGCTTGTATTTCCAAGCGTCGTGGGCCTCTGAATCTATTGATCTCATTTGTATCCTGCCCTTCCTCCGTGGAGCTTGGAGGGCCATCTGTGCCTCCCCCTTCAACCCCCATGTTATCTTCCCAACAATCCTGTGAGGTAGATCAGGCTGCGAGTTTTGGGTTGACCCAAGGCAGGCCACAGGGCAAAGTAGGGATTTAAACCCAGGAACGTTCCCTGACCCAGCGCTTGACCCCAGCCTTCCTCAACTTGGCATCCTCTGGATGTGCTGGACTACAACCCCCATCATCCCTTGCTGGGGTTAATGGGAATTGCCATCCCACACATCTAGGGGGAACCAGGTTGGGGAATGCTGCTCTGTCCACTAGCCGGATCCCTCTGGCTCTCTCTCATCTTGACTGAACACCTGGCATACAGCGTGCAGCATAGCATCTTGTTGTGGTGGGGCGGGGGCTGTTGTGGCACAGCTCTTGCATTAGTATTTCATCGACTCACTGCTCTCCTTTCCCCCAGTTG
The DNA here is from genome assembly GCF_057233095.1 of Heloderma suspectum. NCBI lineage: Eukaryota > Metazoa > Chordata > Lepidosauria > Squamata > Helodermatidae > Heloderma > Heloderma suspectum. The sequence continues at coordinate 436,818,179 of NC_139458.1, forward strand.
AATGGCATCCTGGCATCCACGTGCAAAGCAGTGGACCACAAAAACCATGTCATTTGGTGGGGGCTCAGACAGAAGTGGATTTTGCATGGGGACCACTCTGAATGCTGCTTATGCCAATGATTCTGAGTCCCACAAAGGGTGCTGGGGCTATTCTTTCCTGCACCCCATTGATACGGGCCAGTCACTGCGGCATCCCCGCCCTTTCCCCTAAAAATAGGCCCCAGGAATAACGAATAACTCGGGTCTCAGCGTAGATACAATTACATCCATAAAAATAGACATTGGCAAGTTGGTCAGTGGCTCCATCTCAAATTAGGTCATGGCAGAGGAGAGGCCGGGTTCACGTGGAGCCCAGATGCCACCTCTCCATGGGGAGCAGAGAACGAGTTGGCCATTCTGCGAGTGCAGCCCTTCCTGGCTGCCCAACACCCTCGTATATTTTGCTCGGCCGCACACTCATTGGCCTGCAGAAGAGAAGGGTTAGGGGGATTTCAGGGGCTGCTTCTTCTGAAGCTCTTCTGATCTTCGGGGGTTGGATTCGATGGCCTTGTAGGCTCCTTCCAACCCTACTATTCTATGATTCTGTGATTCTGTGACCCTGCTTTGAAGATTTTGAGGGGGGAAATTAGAACTCAGCTGGCAACTGCAATATCCTTTCCTCTTGGGGGGTGAACCAGAGTACAAAAGGCACACGTCATGTGTTGGATATGAACGGTCCAAGTATGGAGAAACTACCATGGCTTTCTAGAATGGGGGTGCAAAAAGTGGCCTGCTGAGCCATTTCTGGCGGCCCACCAGAACCCCCCCCCCCCGCACTTGCCATGGTAGTGGCATGGGATTTCCTTTGCTAGTGCTAAGGACAGAAACCCCAGCGCTCGCAAGCGAAACTCCAGCATGTCCCCTTCCAGCGCTAGCAAAGGAATCCCCAAGCTTGCTTGTCCATGTGCGCGCACGCATGTGGAACCCCCGGCACCGCCCGAATCAGCCCTCGCGGCCAAAACGTTTGCGCACTCCTGCCCTAGAACACCCACGTTGACGGAACCTGATCCTTTCCCGCTGTTTAGGCTTTGGGCATGCGTGCTGCATTTTTGAAACCCTCCTTTGCAAGCCGTAGAAAGTGACAGATTCAGAGCCAATGATGCATCTAGCTGAACAGCCCGTGTGCAATGATGATGGCCAGCCAGGCGCCACCAGCTAAGATTCAAGCAAGAGCGTGACCCATCCCCCGTTCGTTGTGTGGCTGTTGGTGCTTCTGGACACGGAAGTTGCGTTTAGTCCTTACGGCTCATGGACATTATAGGCCTGCTGGCTTCTGTGACTTCAGCCCATTTCTTGTTGGATGGCACAGTTGGGGGCGGGGGCACATTGTATGAAAAAAGGAATTGGGGCTGTAAAATGGGGCCTGACTTGGAGACTGAAATGGCAAGGATAGCTAAGGGCGGTTCTCTCCCTGTACAGGTGTCGGTCTTCTACAGTGGGCAAGAGAGCGTTGGCCTGGTGGAGCACCACGACCTCATCAGCAATAACGTGAAGGTGCTGCTTCAGGAGCAAGGCCTTTACGTCTGCAGGAATGCTGAGGAAGTGAGGCTGGCTGATGTCCAGACATCAGCTCTCCCAACCTTGGAGGTGGACCATGGAACTCCCACGACGATGGGATATGGCACCGCTCCTGTGGCAATGGAACAGTGTCCGTCCGCGACCGAGGCTGCTGTGGCATCTGCTCCAAGATCAGTTTCCAGGAGCATAGATGTACCAAAAAGGTGTGTCTTGGCCACGGCAACATCATATTTACCAACTGATGACATCTATGTAGTGCCTTCAGCTTAAACTAAAATTCTCAAAATGATTTGAGGGGATGATCAGGGGATCACCCTGAATCCAGTCCCCTGATCATCTTTGATGATCAGGGGACTGGAAACAAAGCCCTATGAAGAGAGACTGAAAGAACTGGGCATGTTTAGCCTCGAGAAGAGAAGACTGAGGGGAGATAGGATAGCGCTGTCCAAGTACTTGAAAGGTTGTCCAGAGAGGAAGGCCAGCATCTTTTCTCGATCATCCCAGAGTGCAGGACACGGAAGAATGGGCTCAGGTTACAGGAAGCCAGATTCCGGCTGAACATCAGGAAACATTTCCTGACCGTTAGAGCAATATGACAGTGGAACCCATTCCCTAGGGAGGTGGTGGGCTCTTCCACACTGGAGGCATTCAAGATGAGGCTGGGCAGCCATCTCTCAGGGATGCTCTGACTTGGATTCCTGCATTGAGCAGGGGGTTGGACTCAGTGGTCTTATAGGCCCCTTCCAACCCTACTATTCTATGATTCTATGATTTGTAACTTTTAAGAACTGGTGCCTTACTTTGCTTTCATCTTACTATTCTATGATTCTATGTTGGTGTGTTGGTTCTGTTTTGGTGGGACAGCTTGTTATTCCTCCCCCTGTGTCTCCCATTGCAGGAAATCAGATGCTGCTGTGGATATGGATGAAATGATGGCAGCAATGGTGTTGACCAGTTTATCCTGCAGCCCTGTGGTGCAGAGCCCCCCGAACAGTGATGCGAGCATGCCAGGTGAGCTTGGCATTGAAGGTCCTGCAGTGACCCTTGGAAGCCTGCCGCCCTGCCCAAGGCAAAGCACGCTCAGCCCTTTCTCCCTGAACGTCAGCCACGCTTGTTTCTGGCCCTGGGGTCTTCCAGGGGGCTGGATCAGCTGTGGGGGAGAGGAAGAGGGAGGTTGTGCCCCCTTTCCAGAGCAACCATTCTTCTCCATAAATGCCTCTTTGCCCGCCAAGTTTGGATGGGAGCCCTGGGTTTTGCCTCGTAATGTTGAGCTTGGCCCTACTCTCAAACCCGGAACGAGGCTGTGAAAAGTTTCCCTTGGAAGACCTGCCTGTGCACCAGGCCTCAATTTGCTGTTTGTGGCAATCGGCTCCACTCCACCCCCAGCTCTGCAGCCCATCCCGCCATGCAGCAGCCGCTTGAAAGGCATCTGGCTGAGTTGGGGAAGGCGTCTGCATTCCAAGAGCGAGCGAGCGAGTGAGCAGACACGTAACCCAACCCTTGGCTGCTGTTTCCAGCGGGATGCCCAGACCTATTACTGGAGCGGCAGGCATGGGAGCATCGGGGACAGTGTCTTTATTTAGAGGCCCCTCCCAGGAGTCAAGTGGGACCCTTTGTGTGTGTGAGTCTAAAAATAGGACTCTTGCAGTGTGGGAAATGCAAGAGCCTCACAGCCAACGATGGGCAGCCACAGCCTGAGTTGGCGGTGAAGGTGTGGAAAAGGCCATAGGAACTGGGGCGGGGTGGGGCGGGCACGGGTGGGGTGGGCACCTCTTTTCCAGTCGTTTTCTCTCCCACCCTCCTCCATGACATCCTGGGGTTGCAAACTTTACAGCACGATCCTCTGCACGTCTACTTGGAAATAAGTCCTGTTGAGTCCAGTTGGGCTTACTCTCAGTTAAGTGAGGGTATATACCGGACCCGATAGGAAGCCCCATAGGACTGCAGCTTTGATGGGTGTAGAACTTTGTATCCTGCAAGAATTCAGTGCAGGTGCTCCATTCAGACATCACACTGAACTATGGTTTGTGCCAGTCTTATTCTAGAACCCAAACTATTGTTTTGGACTTCGAAATGTACAAGAATCAAACCATGGTTTGGAGCTGTTGGTCTGCTTTTTCTATATCATCATCATCATCAGTAGTAGTACCAGTACATTTATATCCTGCCTTTTTTCCTTTTGCAAGGAAGCCAAGGCAGCTTATGTGGTGGTCCTCCTCAATTTTATCCTCACAGCAACCCTGTGAGGTAGGTTGGAAGTTGTAGTCCAACATATCCAGAGGGCACCAGGTTGGGGAAGGCTGCTGGAGTCGCTACACCACACTGGCTCTCAGTCCTGTGCAGTTCATGCACAGAGTGCCCTCTGCACTTGCCAGGCCACCCCATTTCATTCAGCGCTCCCTGCGGGCTTTCATGAGTGTTTCCCCAGAGTCCTCCAAAGCCAAAAGAGAAGGAGCGCTGGAGTAGTTCGGGTGTGTGTCTGGCTGGGAGCCTAGCGGCGGAGGGGTTCATGTCTACCCTCTCGTGTTCCTCAGCATCCCAAGCGGCATGCGACGGGTGGAAGGAGAGTGGTGATATGTCGGACGGCGGGAGCAGCACCACCAGCGGCCACTGGAGTGGCATCTCCACCCCTTCTCCCCCCCACTCAGAGGCCAGCCCCAAGTACTCAAACGAGGCCTTCAGCTCGCCCCGGGCTGATGACGGCTTTGAGACAGACTCGGACCCTTTTCTCTTTGAGGAGCCCGCCCCGCGGAAGAGGAAGGTATGCAAGGCATGGCGATGGGGCAGGCAGGGGACTGTTCTACTGAAGCTGCGCCCTGCAACAAACCAGGGGTCCTCTGCCTGAGTTGTTCATGGTTAACAACCCATAGCTAAACCACAGTGCAGGGCGTGCATGTAATGACAACTCAGCAACGACCCATAATCCAAGGGCAACCCATACCGAAGCCGTGCTCTGGCTTGTCATTACGTGCGAACTGGACCATAGCTTTGTTCAGGGCCCCAACCATGGGATGTTTGGCTAGCGTGGCTTTGTCCACCAAATGACCCAGATCTGCGTTTCTCCTAGAATTCGGTCAAGGTGATGTACAAGTGTTTGTGGCCCAGCTGCGGCAAAGTCCTTCGCTCCATTGTTGGGATCAAGAGGCACGTGAAGACCCAGCACCTGGGGTAAGTCCTCAAATTCCAGTAAGCTGCGTCTGTGTGAACAAAAACAAAATGGCGGGAGATTGCCTACTGAAGTGATTTTGCAGGCAGGATGGGATTCAGGTACAGTTCATGGAAGTCAGGGCCAGGCTGGGGGTGTAGCTAGTGGTGCTTGACTTCAGAGGTGGGGTGCGGCTGTGGTCTCCCAACCCATGGCCCGCGTTGTCCATGGCTGCTGGAGGCTTGAGTTGGGACGCGAGTCGGGACCAGGACTTGAGTTGGAACTCAGAGTGCAGCAAGCAGAGGTCCCCTGTCTCTGTTGACAGGCCAAAGGCCAGACTCCCAGTACTAATAGTGGCTCTGGTCAATCCAGAGGCTCTGTACTGCCTGCCAATCACAGCGGCCGACATTGTGCATCCCCATTCCTTTATGAGCCTGACGAGAACTCTTGAGGCTGGAACATCCACAGCAGCGACCCCACCAGGTGACTTGCTAGGCCAGGCCTTAGCCTCCGGCCGCGAGGCTTGCTGCGTGTAGGCGATGAGGAATGCCTCACTTTCCCCCCACACGCTCAGGATCGTGTTCTGTGAAGTCATAGCGGGCATTTCGGTATTCTCTTAGGCTCCCCTTCCCTGGAAGGAAATAGGCCCCCCTTCACCCCCACCACCCCCAGGTGCCAAACCTCCCTATCTGGTGCACAGGGGCGTTTATTTGGAATTGGCCCCACGTGTTTGGTTTAGCGCCCACATCTCTGACCTGGAAGCTGGCTGAAGGCAGCCTCGGCGGTCTGACTGCAAGGCAGCTGGTCTGTGTGTCTCAGGGGCCTTCTGGGGGGGAGGACGGATTTCTTCTCCTGTGCCAGAGCGCCGGTCTGCGTTTCGACCGTCTGGACGTGTGCAGCCGATGACTTGGCGGGTTGCTCGCCCGTGTGCGCCTCAGGGCTCAGCCGACCGCTGCCTCTGTCCCTCTGCCCTCTTTTGATGCCTTGCTTTCCCTGGTCTTCAGCTCCTTTGACCTGGATCACACCATCACCGCGGGTTAAACAAGCCATGGTGGGCTGTGGTTGAGTTATTTGAGGGTGGTTTCCCCCTCCAGCAAGCTGTGCCGCCCGGGTTCGGATGACCTGACAAGCTGCGCCCGGGTGGGTGATTAGGCAAATGGTGCTCGCCATGTGCCACAGCTTGTTTAACCCATGGTGACTGTGCAAACCACCCCCTGACTCTCTTTCCCTCCTGACGCAGCACCCCTCCCCAACAAACACAGGGCTGGGTCTTCAGGCCCCCGCACAACGTTCCATGACTGACCCTTCCTCCCCACCAGCTGGATTGCTTGCGAATCATCTGCAGTATCATAACAGCTCAGCCACTGAAGCCACTGGCGAGCGGAGGGGGGGCAGAGCAGGGGGGTTGAGCCTCCATCAACCTGAGCGCCACATTCTGTCTCAGAGAAGTTCTCAGGGGCTGTGTCCCAGGGGTGGACGGGGCCAAAGACAAAACGGGGCAGAGGCCCAAAGTACGCAACGATACCAGCATATATTAGCTTAAAGTGCTTCCTGCCAGGAACTGAACCTCAGGGGAGATATTTCAACCTCTTAGAATGGGGAAAAAAACATTCAGAAGTTTGGAGACCACTAAAGAGTCATCCCCCTTCATCGATCACTGCCTTGTTGTGGCGAAGGGGCTTGCATAACTCAGTGAAGCCATAAGCTATGCCGTGCAGGACCACCCAAGACGGACAGGTCATGGCAGAGAGTTCTGACAAAATGTGGTCCACTGGAGAAGGAAATGGCAACCCACTCCAGTATTCTTGCCAAGAAAACCCCATGGAACGTATCACAAGGCTAAAAGAGATGACGCTGGAAGATGAGCCCCTCAGGTCGGAAGGTGTCCAATATGCTACTGGGGAAGAGCAGAGGGAATTTCCAAGTAGCGCCAGAAAGAGTGAAGCGGCTGGGCCAAAGCCGAAAGGACACTCAGCTGTGGATGTGTCTGGTGGTGAAAAGAAAGTCCGATGCTGTAAAGAACAATATTGTTTAGGAACCTGGAATGTCAGATCAGTGAATCAAGGCAAGCTGGAGGTGGTCAAACACGAGATGGCAAGACTGAACATCGACATCTTGGGAATCAGCGAACTCAAATGGACAAGCATGGACGAATTTAATTCAGGTGACCATCATATCTACTACTGTGGGCAAGAATCCCTTAGAAGAAATGGAGTAGCACTCATAGTCAACAAAAGGGTGGGAAAAGCAGTACTGGGGTACAATCTCAAAAACGACAGAATGATCTCAGTATGAATCCAAGGCAAACCATTCTACATCACAGTAATTCCAGTCTATGCCCCAACCACCGAGGCCGAAGAAGCTGAGGTTGATGGGTTCTGTGAAGACGTACAACACCTTCTAGAACTAACACCAAAAAGAGATGTCCTCTTCATCATAGGGGATTGGAATGCCAAAGTAGGAAGTCAAGAAATCACCGGGATAACAGGCAAGCATGGCCTTGGTGTACAAAATGAAGCAGGACAAAGGCTAATAGAGTTTTGCCAAGAGAACACGCTGATCATAGCAAACACTCTTTTCCAACAGCACAAGAGGCGTTTCTACACATGGACATCACCAGATGGTCAATATCGAAATCAGATTGATTATATCCTTTGCAGCCAAAGATGGAGAAGCTCTATACAGTCAGTCAAAACAAGACCTGGAGCTGACTGTGGCTCAGATCATGAGCTACTTCTTGCAAATTTTCAGCTTAAATTGAAGAACATAGGGAAAACCACTAAACCATTCAGGTATGACTTCAGTCATATCCCTTATGAATATACGGTGGAGGTGAGGAATAGATTTCAGGGATTAGACCTGATAGACAGAGTGCCTGAGGAACTATGGACGGAGGTCCGTAACATTGTTCAGTAGGCAGCAACTCAATCCATCCCAAAGAAAAAGAAATGGGACCTAACAGAAGCAGATGAGATTAAGAAGAGGTGGAAAGAATACACAGAAGAACTATACAGGAAAGATCTTAATGTCCTTGATAGCCATATTAGTGCGGTCATTGAACTTGAGCCAGACATCCTAGACAGTGAAGTCAAGTGGGCCTTAGGAAGCATTACTAACAACAAAGCTAGCGGAGATGACAGTCTTCCAGCTGAGCTATTTAAGGTCCTAAAAGATGATGCTGTTAAAGTGCTGCACTCAATGTGCCAACAAATTTGGAACACTCAGCAGTGGCCACAAGACTGGAAAAGGTCAGTTTACATTACAGTTCCAAAGAAGGGCAATGCCAAAGAGTGTTCAAACTACCATACAATTGCGCTCATTTCACATGCCAGTAAGGTTATGCTCAAAATCCTACAAGCCAGGCTTCAGCAGTATGTGAACCGAGAACTACCGGAAGTACAAGCTGGGTTTCAAAGAGGCAGAGGAACTAGAGATCAAATCGCCAACATTCGCTGGATCATGGAGAAAGCAAGAGAATTCCAGAAAAATGTCTATTTCTGCTTCATTGACTACGCTAAAGCCTTTGATTGTGTGGATCACAACAAACTGGCAAATTCTTAAAGAGATGGGAGTACCAGACCACCTTACCTGTCTCCTGAGAAACCTGTACGAGGGTCAAGAAGCAACAGTCAGAACCAGACATGGAACAACCGATTTGTTCCAAATTGGGAAAGGAGTACAAGGCTGCATATTGTCGCCCTGCTTATTTAACTTATATGCTGAGTAAATCATGCGAAATGCCGGGTTGGATGAATCAGAGGTCGGAATTAAGATTGCTGGGAGAATTATCAACAACCTCCGATATGCAGACGATACCACCCTAATGGCAGAAAGCGAAGAGGATCTAAAGAGCCTCTTGCTGAGGGTGAAAGTGGAGAGTGCAAAAGCTGGTTTGAAACTCAACATTAAAAAAACTAAGATCATGGCATCTGGCCCCATCATTTCCTGGCATATAGAAGGGGAAGCAATGGAAGGAGTGACAGGTTTTACTTTCTTGGGCTCCAAGATCACCGCAGACGGTGACTGTAGCCATTAAATTTTTAAAAGACGCTTGCTCCTTGGGAGGAAAGCTATGGCAAACCTAGACAGCATAGTAAGAAGCAAAGATATCACCTTGCCGACAAAGGTCCGTATAATCAAAGCTGTGGTTTTCCCGGTAGTAACATATGGCTGTGGGAGCTGGACTAAGGAAGGCTGAGCGCCGAAGAATTGATGCTTTCGAACTGTGGTGCCGGAGAAGACTCTTACGAGTCCTCTGGACTGCAAGGAGGTCAAATCAGTCCATCCTAAAGGAAATCAACCCTGACTGCTCATTGGAAGGACAGATACTGAAGCTGAAGCTCAAATATTTTGGCCACCTAATGCAAAGAGAAAACTCTCTGGAAAAGACCCTGATGCTGGGAAAGATTGAAGGCAAAAGGAGAAGGGGACGGCAGAGGATGAGATGGCTAGATAGCATCACCAATGCAGTGAGTATGAACTTGAGCACGCTCCGGGAGAGAGCGGAGGACAGGAAGGCCTGGTGTGCTATGGTCCATGGGGTCACGAAGAGTCAGACACGACTGAACAACATCAACAATGAGTCATCAGGAGGGGGAAGGGGTGGGGACGAGGGAAGGGGGCATGGCCATCTGGGGAACTGGATTGGTACCCTGGGCCTGAGGTTCTACAACCCCTGAGACAGGATGAAGTGTGCCTCTAATTTAAATCCAACCCCCGCCGCCACCCCCCGCCCAAACCTATGTACCAGATGTGAAAACGTTGACCTGGTATGATCCACTTGGCTGGCTTTGTTTATCCCCTCTCCACTCCTTTCTTCACCCCTGTAGGGATGGTGCCAACTCTGACCAGCGGAAGAGGGAGGAGGACTTCTATTACACGGAAGTGCAAGTAAAGGAGGAGGCGCCCCCGGAGCCTCTGGCAACAATGTCCAGTCCCACCGCGGCCTCCTCGCCCATCCTCATCCAGCAGGTTCCATCCCAGCCGGAGGCCCTCGTTCTGGATCAAGTGACCCCCTTTGAGCCTCACCTGCCCAGCAGTGCCCTCAGCCAGTCTGCCCCCAGTTCTTTCTGGCACATCCAGGCCGACCATGCCTACCAGGTAGGATGGTGCCCGTCAGCCCCCCAAATATTTGACACCCTTTGGAAGCCACCTGGGTTGTTTGGCATCTTTCCGTAGCCGGGATATGGAAACTGTCGCCACAATAAGCAGGGCAGCCACCGTCTGATGCCCTGGTGATCGCTGAGTGATGGCTACCACAGAATGCTGTGATGGCCACCCATGTGGATGGCTTTAAAAGGGGGTTGGATGGATCCCTGGCAGAGAAGGCTACCCATGGCTGCTAGTCCTGATGGCTATGTGCTCCCTCCAGGGCCAGAGGCAGTGACCCTACATACACCAGTTGCTGGGGAACATGGGCTTGAGGGTGCTGTTGCACTCGTGTCCTGCTTGTGGGCTTCCATGGGCAGCTGATTGTCCACTGTGTGAACAGAGTGCTGGACTAGATGGACCGTTGGTCTGACCCAGCAGGGCTCTTCTGATGTTCTTATGAGTGCTAGGATACCTAGCAGACCACTTTCCCTTATATATATGTGCCCAGGCGACATTTAAGATCACCAGAGGAGATCCTGCTGGTCATTCCAAAATGAACAGCATGTCGCCATGAAGGACCCTGATGGCGGGCTTCTCTGTAGCAGCACCGGCCCTCTGGGCAACCCTCCCTTGTGCAATCTGGGAGGCAGAAAATGTGACATCTTTTAAACGCCTCCTGAAAAGGCACCTTTTCACACAGGCTTTCCCTGGTCTGTAACTGCTGCTGGGTTTTATTTTGGTTTTATGTGGCACTTCTAAACTCTTAAAACTTTTGTGTTGTGTTTGTCATGTGGTGTTTTATGGTTTTACTTGTTGCAAACTGCCCAGAGAGCCTCGGCTATTGGGAAGTATAGAAATGTGATAAATAAATACATTTCTGGATTGCTGTTTTGTACACCACCTAGAGTAATAAAAACAAGGCGGGCTACGATTAGGCAGGCTTTCCAATAAATAAGCTGGATGAATATGACCAACTACCCCAGGCCGTTGAACCTCTTTCAGCCCTTGGGCCGAGTTCCATTTTGGAGAACTTTTCAGGGGCCGTGTTCCTGTGGTGGGTGGAGCGGAAGGGGTGTGGCCAGAAAATACCAGCCTGTTTTAGCTGAAAGCTCTTACTGTCCGGAACTCGGCCTGCGGAGAGGCATTTCAGCCTTTTAGAATCGGGGGAGGGGGGACTGTGTGTGGTTGAGGAAAGGGTGTGTGGCCAAGAGGAGAGGGCGTGGTCAACTGGTCAACTCAGATGGCCCCCGGACCTGAGGTTCTGCACGCCTGATCTGTCCTATACTTTCATACCTCTTTCTCCTCCAGTTGCTTACGTTCTTCTATGGGGTCGGGGTGGGGGAGAAATCAAAATGCAAAGTATTGGAAAGGCCAGGTCTCGTACATTCATTATGCAACTTAGGGTGCAATCCTATGCATATTTAAACAGAAGAAAGTCCTACAACTCCCAGCATTCCCCAGCACAGCTGGCTGGGGAATGCTGGGAGTTGTAGGACTTTCTTCTGTCTAAACATGCGTAGGATTGCGCCCTTAGATAGTGGCTGTGGAAATGCTCTTAACTACTTAATGCAATCGTTTTTTCTCCCCCCAGGCTTTGCCGTCCATTCAGATCCCTGTATCGCCACACATATTCACCAGCATCAGTTGGGCGGCTGCCACCTCCACCATCCCCACCCTCTCGCCGGTGAGTCTGGTGGCCCCGTTAACCACAGGAGGGAATCTTGGCCAGCACGGAAGGCTGCTTCAAGTCTGCATTATGGGGCCGGGTGGTGGTGAGGGACAACCAATGTGCATGTTTTGTTGGGGTGATGAAGGTCACTGAGAAGGTCCCCAGTTCAATCGCCAGCAGCATCTCCAGGTAGGACAGGAAAGAGTCCTGCCTGAAAGCCTAGAGAGCCGCTGCCGCCAATCCATGTTGACAATACTGGGCTAAACGGACTGAGGGCCTGGCTCAGTAGAACGCCGCTTCCGATGTTCCTGGGCTGCTTTCCAGATGTGTTGGGCCACATCCAGAGGGTGCCAGGATAGGGAAGGCTGGCTTATGGAATGTGCTAACACAGGATGTGGTGGCGGCCTCCAACCTAGATGGCTTTAAAAAGGGATCGTTCCCTCTAATAGCAAACTCAGGAGTTTGTGCCGATGAATGTGGAAGTGAAACGGGGCCACCCCAAAAATAAGGCAGTGCTTTTTAAAAAAAATACAGATGCGGCGGGCTCCTTTGGTATGCAGAAGTATGCAAGTTTGTAAATTAAAAGAAAAAGACGTTTTAAAAAAAACAAACACAATCCCTAATTTCTTGGTGGGGTCTGTGAGCTTCCAGTCTAGAACATGGTGGCAGGTGAAGTGAGAAGGAGAGGCAGGAACGGGCGTAAAGCAGGGGTGGCCCAATTGTGGCCCACTAGATGTTTTTGGACTGCAGCTCCTATTGTCCATCACCATTAGCTTGGGCTGATGGGAGTGATAGTCCACCCACCTCTGGAGGGCCACAAGTTGGCTACCCCTGGTCTAAAGCCTGTGGCAGAGCAGCTGAGACACAGGATTGCAGGGTGACTGTTGAAAACAAAAGGGAATTGGAGGGCAGGGGGCGAGAAAGAGAATTTGCCTGACAGCTTATGGTAAGTATCCTGGACGGGGGATTAAAGTTGGAGGAGGGATGCCTTTGAGGTTACAGTCTTAAAGCCTTCCCCCCACCCCCTTGCACTGTAAAGGGAAGTTTCAGAAGGACGGGAAAGGAGAAAGGAAACCCTTTCCCTTTCCCACTCCAACTATATACCTATGAAATGCTCCGGTTCGTGGCTGGGTTTGTGGCTATGTAGTACTACATAGTATGGAGAAACAGAGCGGAGAAAAATGGTGTCCATGATCTCTTCCTTATTTCTCTCCCCCCCACACCCCCCGTCCCCAGCAACAAAGTTCCTGTTCCAGATGTCTGAAGAACCACTCCCCTTACGGGATGGGCAGAGAGCAGAACATTGTGTCGCAAGGCCCACTTGCTTAGGCAAATTAACAGGAGTGATCTGTCAGTTGGCATTAGCCATGATCGCTAAAATGGGATCTCTGCATTCAGAGGCAATGTACCTCGGAAAGCTAGAAGGGTGAGGGGGAGCTGTTACTTTTGGGCCTTTCTTATGAGCTTCCTGGAAGCACCTAGCTGGTTGTTGTGGGAAATAGGATGCTGGGCCTTTGTCTGGTCAGATCCAGCGAAGCTCCAGTTCCATCATCAGTGCCAGTGGTCTACCGTTGCTGCTTCTTGTTCTTGATGGTTTATTATTTTACTTGTAAAACCCACATCTAGGCTAGAAAAGGCCTCCACAGCAGCTTTTAATAAAGTAGGATAAAATACACACACACAACCATAAAACCCAGATGTTGTTGTTGTTGTTATTAATAATTACATATATATACTGCCCAACAGTTGATGCTCTCTGGGCAGTTCACAACACTTAAAATCATAAAATTAAACATGGTAAAACATAAAACAAGTCTTTAAAAGTGTAAAAGTAACATGTAAAACCAAAGTAAAACCCAGCAACAGTTACAGCCCAGGGAAGGCCTGGGTGAAAAGGTGCATTTTCAGGAGGCGTTTCAAAGATGCCACATTTCTACTCCTGATCTGCAGGGATGCAACAAATGAAACCCATGCTAAACGGGGGGTTCTTGCTTTCAGGTTCGAAGCCGGTCTCTGAGTCTCAGCGAGCCGCCGCTGCCACCCCCGCCCCCCGTGCTGAAGTCCCACCTGATCGTCGCGTCCCCTCCTAGGGCGCCCAGCAGCACCAGGTGAGAAGCTGCAGAGGGCAGGGCGCATGGCTCTGCCAGGGCTGTGCAAAAAAGCAGATGGCCGACATTTGATTGGCCGCCTTAGCAGTGGATGGAACTGGAGCTGGCTTTTTTTGACCCACTTCAGACTTTGCCTTGCGATATTGAGCACATTTCAGCTCTGATACTGTGCTTGGGAGGGGGGAGCATAGCTGGGTAGAGCGCCTGCTTTGCCTGCAGGGTGTGCCAGGTCCAGTCCCTGGCATCTCCAGAACAGGGAGCAGGTGGGGTGGGGGGAGCCCTGACGGGGGATGCCAGAGGCCCCTGGGGAGCTTGAGCAGACAGCATGTGCTCCATGGGCCAACAGTCTGACTCAGAATAAGGCGGCTTCATATGTCCGTTAGCAGCATCTGTAGTTCAGTGGCTGAGCTCTTGCCTTCGATCCAGGAGGTCCTTAGTTCGGTGGAGGCAGGTGTCGCCGATGTCAGCGGGGCGGTGAATCCACTCTGGGTTTCAGTCAGAACTGGGTAGAACTCTGAAAGAGCAATGCAAGATTCATCGCCCTACTGACATTGCAGCTGGGATAGCTCCGTTAGTGTTCTGACTGAAGCCTGGAGAGGATTCGCCACCCTGCTGCCATCAGCGCCACCAGCCTCCACTGCCTCGGTTCAGTCCCCGGTGTCCCCAGCAAGACGGCAGATGGGGCGGTTCGGAAAGACCACCTGAGATCTTGGACATCCGCCACCAGGAAGACTAGACAGGCCTGGGCTGAGCCTCTGTAGATCCTTGGTCTGACTAAGGCAGCTTCCTGTACTTCAGCCCTGTGGATCCAAAACACTGTGGAAGAGTAGGCCCCACTGGGGTGTTGCACGACGACACCTGCGCTGGCACCACAGGACTTCGGTTTGCGCTCCTCCCTGCTGCAGTCTGTGCTGCCCCCCCACATCTGCTCCGAAGCACCCCCAAGCCTCCAGAGCAGATTTGGGGGGTATGCAGTGGGGCAGCAGTAGGGAGGGGAAATCTGTTCTGCCAGCTGTTTCCATTCCACTGGCGGAGGGCCACCGTGGAATCCAACCCATCTATAAGCGCGAAGCTCAGCGGAGGGGCCTCTTTGGGGATGGGCTGCCGCTTAATGGCAGTGCACGTGGTTGCAGGCAGATGGCCCCAGGTGCCGCGCTCAGCCTCGCTGGTTGAAACAGTGGAGGCTGGTGGCTCCGACGTCAGTGGGGTGGTGAATCCCCTCCTGGTTTCAGCCAGAATCAGTCAGAACTCTAAAGGAGCTCTCCAAGGTGCTTTGCAGAGTTCTGATTGGTTCTGACTGAAGCGGATTCACCGCCCCACTGATCTCGGAGCCACCAGCCTCCACCGGGTTGAAAGGGTGTCTCGCAGCAGCACAGAGAAAGACCTCCGAGCCTGATGTTCTGGGGAATAACCTGCCATTGGGCGAGCTGGACCGGGGCAGCTTCAGACGTTCACGCATCTCCCTCCCTCTTGCCGTTCTGCAGGAAAGTCCGCGGCGAAGCCAAGAAGTGCCGCAAAGTTTACGGCATCGAGCACCGGGACCAGTGGTGCACAGCCTGCCGGTGGAAAAAAGCATGCCAGAGGTTTCTGGACTGAGAGGGCATGTGCACACACTCACACACACTTTCCAGTGGGAAGGCTGAGAAACGCCCCTCCTGCTGTTGCAAGCGCGTGGCCAGACCTCTGTGCTTTTGCCACGTCTGGGGCCCGGTGGCCTCGGAAGCAGCTCACGGTGCTTCGGCAGAAATCTCGAGAGTCGCTTCTTCGCCCAGAGCTCTGTGTAGTCTACGTCTGCCAGGTTTTCTGATGTTCAGTGTTTTGTGGGGAAGTTTCTTTCTTATTTTTACACACTTTTCCTTTTTTAAAAACAACAACACAGGAGCCTCCCTTTCTCTTTGTAAATAAGAAGGGCAGAGAAAACGCAAAAAACAAAGCTGTTGGCTTGATATGTCGTATAGACTTACTTCTTGGTGGGTCCAGGGACCAAAGAACTTCGAACTGTTCAAACAATATGTGGATGAGGTTGGCTGAGTGTTTGGGCCGGTGGTTACAATATGGAGCATAGGAGCAGCCCTTCCACCTCTCCCCCCCGCCATCACTCAACTATCTAGAAAGTGCAAAAGGTGGGAATAAAGGGAGTCCAGTAGACCAGCTCACAGTGGACAAAACACCGGTTCTCCCCTGTAAGGCCCACATGTGAATTAGCTGTTTGCACCCTTAAGCAAGCACTGTTTTTTTTAATTAAACAGGTGCTGTCAGAAAAACAATCATTGCATTAAATTACAATCAGATGATTTTTTAAAAAACTTGCCAATGCCATGAAGTGGAAGGAACCTGAAAATACTTTGCTAGATGTTCTTGGCTGCTGCTGTTGGGTCACTTTTTGGAAAAAAAACGAGTAAAACCAAAGACACTAGAATTGATGTGGAAAGTGAATGCAGCAGGACGCTTTTGCGTGGAGCAGTTGCTGCTGGCGATGGCATCAGATGCACTCTTTCGGTGTATCAGGTGGCTGCAGGGCACATGGTGCACCAAGTGTGGGCAATGCAACTTGCGCCACAAATGAGAGAACAGGGTTTTCCTGTCTCGCATTTCCCCTCTTTTCTTGAGGCTTTGATCCCATGCTTCCTGTTGCAACTCTGCATATTATGTGGCAGCAAACTGGAGTTTGCCACAGAGCATGCATTCAATGCTGAGCTGCATTGATCTTGGCTGCCCAAATAGAAATGATTCCTAACAAATGAATCTGACATATGCATGTTACTTTTTTTTAGGTGTGTACCTAGGATTTTTTTTTTTAAACATGCACACCTAAAATGGAATGTGTAAAGTAGCCCTTGGGCGCCTCTGTGTTTCTCTGTTTTATCCATCGGCCCTTGAAAGTCAGGCCTGGCTCGCATGAGTTTGTTAATGGACGCTTGCCAGTGAAGGGTTGCGCCATTCATTCGCCAGTTCCATTGGGGCTGTGGTCCCAACAGGAGCAGCAAATTATGGGTGCCATAGCGTAAAAGCCTCCTTCCTTCCTCTTCAGGGACGGCCCAGCTGCATAATCCAGAGTCCCCCTATTCAGTGCCCTCCAGATGGGTTGGACTGCAACTCCCATCATTGGCCATGCTGGCTGGGAATGATGGGAATTGCAGTCCAACCCATCTGGAGAGTGTCAGGTTGTAGAAGGCTGACACCAGAAATCTGAGCCTTTGGACATGAGTGACGCAGCACCCAATCCATGCAAGAGTTGGAATCCCTTGCCATTTTGTAATGCGCGCTGGGGTGCTGTTGGAGTGGCAGAATGTTTTGGCCCTGCTCTGTTTAAAAAACAAAAACTCCTTTGAGCTAGTTTACTGACAGAATCTGTCTGGCTGTGAATCTGGGGTTCCCTAGTCTTTCAGCATGAAGTTAGAAAAGGACAAGGGATGTGCCACACGTATGCTGCAAAATATGACCAAGTTGTCTTGGGGCTGGTTTGGATTTGACATGCAAAATTTCCAGAAATGTTTAAGCTGTGGGGAACTGAGCCCATTGTTTCTTTTTTCCCTAGTTGTTTTTTTCTCCTGGAAAACAAATTCTGGGGGGGAAATGAAATTATTTGTAAAATTTACTGAAATCAGACCTAAACTTATTTAACTACTTACTGGCACAGCAGATCAGATCCCCAGTGCATCGATTTCAGGCCTCAGAATCCAGGGAAAAATATAATAGTTCTCCCCCCACCCTTCAAAGTTGCATCCATCTCATACCCCCCCCCCCAAAAGCCCGGGTTGGCTTTCCATCTCTAGTTCAGATCAGTGGAGGCTGGTGGCTCTGTTGTCAGTGGGGCAGTGAATCTGCTCTGGGTTTCAGTGAATCTGCTCTGGGTTTCAGAGCAATAAAGATGCTTTCCAAGGTGTGGAGCATTCTGACTGGAACCCAGAGCGGATTTACGTCCCCATTGACACTGGAGCCACCAGCCAGCACTGGTTCAGATGTCTTGTAACTGTTTCAGCCAAAGTGCTATGCCAGAAAGTGGGACGGGACGTGCTTTCCCCAGCCACTGGGTGCCTCTGCCTGCCTTTGCGCCCAGCGGGTGCCCATGTCTTGGTTGTAATGTTTACATAGAGTTTTATATGTGTAAATTCCAACACATTATAGGCCAAGCTGTACGGTTGTTGTCCAGATTTTCTGGGACTGCGTGGTTTGGCCTCTGCACATTGGAATTCACATGCACAGGTCTCTATACAAATATTATGTCCAATGTGTGGACATCTAGGGGTGGGGCAGGAGTGCTCAGGTGGTGGGGCAGGTACAGTTCCCCCCCCCCCCACGTATGCCGTGCCACAGTTGTCCAAACCAGCTCTTGGAGCGTCATCAGCGTACTCTCCATATTGGCAAGCCCCAGACTGCATTACCACACAGTTGTGGGTGCAACATTGCTCAGGCAGGGACCTCATTAAACGCGGTGGTGGCCATTAACAAGCCATAGTTTCCCTTAACGGGAGATGCCTTCCTCCGTCCCCCTAGCTGTGCTGTCCCACTTGCTCGTTTTGCAAATGTAAAATGGCAGCTACAACAGTCGCACGGGTCTGTGTGGTACAGAGTGCTGCAGCAGAGGTAGTGGGAGCGGTGTGGGAGGCAGTTCAGCGGGAGTTTGGATGGCTTGTGGTGTCATCCCTCGGCCTGCCCCCCTGTCCCGGCAGCGTTTTGATAATCATGAGCCATAAACTAAAGACACAAACCTGTCCTTGTAAAATAGTAACTGAACCATATGACCTGGAGAATTACAATTTCTTTTCAGAAAAATGTGAGCCCTGTTTTCCTTTAAGGGTACTTTGAGGGTTGGGTGGGAGAGTTTAAAATGGATTTTATGTACATTATTGGTGCTTGTTAAATTTTTTTGTGTCTTTTGTAATTTTGTGCTTAATATACACAGTATGTTGGATTTTATTTTTCACGCCCAGACTTCTGGCAGATGCCAAACTGGTCTTGTAAAGAGCCTCTGACTAGAAATTGATTTAATCAGAATACTAAAGGTTGATCTCAGATTTATGCATTTTAAAATCTGAATGTGGGATTTTGGAATATGTGAACTTCAGATTTCATGCAAAGGTTGGGATTTTTTTAAAAAAAATATAAACCTCATGATTATGAAAAAGAAACTTAGGGCCTTTTGGCAAATATAAGGTTTTCATTGCAGTCTTTGAATTTCAGTGACAGTGTTTTGGGACATCAAATACATTTTCAAAAATGAGTAGTTTGGCTTTGGAAATCAATACCCCCTCCCCTGGATGACAACTGCATGACCATTGCGAGTTTGGGGCCATTTATCAGATTTCCAGGTGGGACAAAATTTGTTTCAGCTCCAGCTGGGCCATCTTGTCCGTTCTCCCTGTCCCAAATATTAAATGAGTATTCCTTTTTTCCTAATTTCTGAGAGCTGTTGTTGGGGGATGCTGAGACTGGTGTGTCTGAAGCGAAGCCCCCCAGGCCTCAAGCTCGTTCAGGCCCTCCTGACGCCGGACACTAGTAGTTGGCCGCTCCTTTTGCTACAAATGCAGAATCGAGAAAGACAATGGATTGTAGTGGAGATCAGCAGCGTGGAGGCCTCAGAGCCGAACCTGGCCTCCTGAGGAATAAATACCAGTTGGCCTCGCCCAGCGACAGGCCATGGGCAAGAGAAGTGTTTGCCCCACTGATGGCTGTGGCAACAGGACATGTTGCAGAATGGAGGAGGTGCTTAGCCCACCAGCTCGCTTGTGGAGCTAGTTGCTGACCAGGGTGTTAGAGTCTCCTGATTGAGGACTGCCTTTTCTCTGTGACATCTACTCTTCGGAGCATTCGGCCGCAGCCTGTGCGGTGGCGTGCGCTGCAGTGTGCAGCTACCGCTGCCGCACCGTGGCTAGGTGTGGGAGGAAGTCTCGTCCGCTGGCCAGTCGCCATCACAGAGTGGTGGCGTGGCTGGGAGACAAATGGCTCTGACCTGTCCAGAGCGGGTGCTGCACTGCCCGTGCCAAACGCAAATGGGTGACCTCAGTGGCCAGAGCGGGTTCTCCTCCACATTCAGACGCCTTCACCACCTTTGTTGTTGCGTCCACTCTTCCTCCTGCAGTAAACATTTCAGTGGGGGATTGTACTCCCCAAATCTCTTGGGGATGAAGCTTGGTGAGAAGAGGATGTTTGGGGCAGCTGCCTATTTGTGGTTGGGTCCCTCAGCACTCAGTCAGAGGCGCAAATAGTTGTTGTCATTGAAATGTGAGTACTGACATGCATCCCTGATTCAGGGCACAACCTAGGCATGTTTAGAGACAGCGGAGGCTGGTGGCTGCGATGTCAGCGGGGTGGTGAATCCAGGTTTCAGTCAGGACCCTAAAGCAGCTATCCGAGTTTTGACTGAAACCCAGAGCAGATTCTCCATCCCCCTGATGTCAGAGCTACCAGCCACCACTGTTTAGCGAGGGAAAAAGTCCTACAACTCCCAGCATTCCCCAGCCAGCCATGGGGAATGCTGGGAGTTGCAGGACTTTTTTCTCTCCAAACATACATAGGATTGTGCCCTTAAAATTTTAAATCCTGACTAATTATATCCCCAAAGTCAACATTCACGTTTGAAAATGAACTTTTCGTTGCTGAAATCCTGCATTACAAATAATAGATTGCACAAAAGGCCTGTGTGGGTTCAATTTCTTGATATTTTTCAGGTCAGGGCAAACCCGTCTCTTCCTATGGGCAGGATGTTATGGCGCTTCCATTTCTGGTTCAAAAGGAACCTCTTTTGGTTTCCCTTTCTGTTGAAACAGAGGTGGGTGGTGAAAAAGTTCCCAGTGGATCAGGTCCAATCAGTCTGAGACTTGAAGAACAGTTTCTTCGCTGGCAGAAGTCTGGGCCTTGCGCTTAAAAAGAGGAATTATTTTTCGTTGCTTTTTTGTTAAAACGTGATTTGGGGGTGGGAGGGGGAAAAATAACTGTAAAAAGGACTTTGGAATAAGCAGTGAAATGTTGACGCATGTGGGACATGGGATTCCCTTGCTGAGCTCCACTTCTGCTGTTACCAAGATATCAGAGGAATGTGTGTGCCATTGGTGGTCAGCGTAAGAGCCAAGCCATCACCAAAGCACACCCTGGATACGTTCCCGTTTCTTGGGACAAACAAGCCAGCCTTTCTCAAATGCCTCATTCCAAAAATTTTATAGCACTTAATTTTGGAGAGTGAAAAGAAAAGCTAATCTTGCATAGGAATATATTTGTTATCAGTATTTTTAAAACTTTTTTTATGGGATAAGGTTTTTTCCTCCCCCTCTTACACTTTATTTTATGAGCTGTGCGGTACAAATTAGACTGGATAGTGGATGTTTGGTGGTTTTATGTGTGTCTGGACTATTCTTTCTTTTCAAAACCATGTTCTTTCTCTCAATGATGTGAAGGTCGGGGAGGGGGAAACAATGGAAACTTTGGGGTATAACTCCCCACCACCAACAAATTAAGGGAAAAATTGAAAGAAACTGTTTTAACTAATGCTTCCTTCTTCTCTGGTGTAATTTTATATATATATACCTAATGGGTGTTCTCCCCATACAAGAGCCTTATATCTACCTGTAGAGGGCAGGAAGTGAGGAAATAAGGAATGAGGGGAAGCAAACAGTGGCAGGGAGAAGGGGTGATAGGGATGGCTTGTTTTGCCTCTTTTCCTGTTGCCTGTCACACAGTAGTGGCAGCCTAACCGTGATGGCTGACGGCACATGTGACCATACCTCATTGAGAAACAAGTCAAGGTGCAGCCAGCTACCTCCTCCCTCTTCCGCTCTCCATCCCTGCTTCCACTCTTCCCTGCAAAGCAACATGGGGCCCATGTAGAACTTATTGTTGGGAGAAGTAGCCTGCATTTCTGGGCCCAAAGAGATCATATATCTCCAATTTGATTACCAATAATCAAGCCGCTGTTGTAGAGACCTTGGTTTTTTTCCCGCTTGTAGGAAATAAACTGAAAACAGAAATGGCTATTTATCTTCCCTTGGCTCTGCCTTCAGAAATTTTTACAGCTCTGAACTCTTTTTTTTTCCCTTTGTTTTGAAAAATATAAAATAATGAAAATGGGTTCTCGATGTTTAGGTTGGCTGCCTTTCCCCCATTTTTCCCCCATCCAGTTTTCAGCCTTTTAAAAGTGGTTGGTTTTCTCCACTGGTCTCACACACAACCTGAGGCTTTCTGCAGTGAGGGCCCCCCCCCCCCAAGGTATAGGGCACATGGCCCTGTCTGACTCACTAGGTTGGACAGGTGTAGCCTGCCTGCGGATTTCAGCTGTCCAAACTGAACTCACCTAAGAGCTGCCTTTCTGGCTACATTTTAAGGATGTGGGTGCATTTTTGCTTCCAGAGCTTTAATTGCAAAAATAAACCAATCATTCCATGGCTCTCTCTTCTGAACTAATGGCAACGTAACTTAATTTCTGTTACCTTGGGGCATGGAAGTGATTTGTGGGCTTGCCTTCGTTTCTTGAAAATGTAACTTGAGTTGAAAACCCAAGAAAGATCTGAATGTGTCATGATGAGCTAGACCTTTTTCCCTATTTTGAGGGGGAGTGGAGGTGACTTGTGTGCATGCATATCTAAGAACCTTTCTACTAGGCAGTAACAGGGGTGGGGGGTGTTTTCTGTTCATGCTATGCACTGTGAACCCAGGAATTTTGTTGAGAGACTGGAATCCCGAACTAAAAAGAGACCAATATTGTGCAGAAAACCAGCACTTTGACACCTATCAGCCTGAGCAGTTGCACTGGGAACCATTGACTTCCCCACTTATCATCCCCAGGCAGCATGGTGTTGGGAGTTGTAGTCCAAGGCATTTGGAGAGCGCCGGGTTGGAGCAAGTCTAGACTAGACACTAGAAAGTCTAGTGGGGAAAAGTTCCCCACCCTTGGTTTAGACAACATTTGGTTTAGCCCAGCCTTGTGCCTTCCAGATGTGTTGGGACTATAATGCCCACCATCCTCAGCCATACCAGCTAGGTATGATAGGAGTTGTAGTCCAACACATCTGGAGGGCACAGGTTGGGCAAGGCTGGCTCAGTCCAAAACCCAGTTAATCTCCCCTCAAAAAGGCTCTTGGATTCAGGTCAGTTAACAGCCCAATTATTTAATAAGAGGGCTGCAGGGATGCATGATGTGTGTCTATGAAGTGTGCATGTATGTGTGAGTTTCATGCCCTGTTGCGCATGCACAGCCAATTTACCAGCTCAGCCTCTGGGATCAACATGCATTTCTAACCACAGATACAATCCCTCCCTGCATTTGGTATAAATATTTCTGTTGCAGAGGATACATTTCTTTCCTTCTAAAGAGCAAGAGGAAGGTGGGGAGGAGAACGAGGCAAAGCCCCTCACCTTCCTCCCTTATGCAATGCTAGTCCTGTTCCAATTTGCCAAGATCTTTAAAGCAAAGTAAGTTGACTTTAACTGTTTTGTGGGCTTGGCTGTTCGGGAGTGAGATTTTGAGCTCCCTGCCTAGTTATGAGACATTTTGAAAAGGGTGGGGTGGGGAGAAGGATGGGGGTTTTGTAATCCACTAACCCTGGCTCTTTGGATGGTGATACACTCCCAAGCCTATCGGGGTAATAGATCATATCGGTGAATTACTGTCTAATTGGAGCTTTTTTTGATTGTCTTCCAAGTATTATTTTTTTTTGTAAACAAAAATGTGAAATGTAATTTTTACAACAGCAATATGAAATATATTTTATAATAAAATGATATGGCCTGATAGCTATCAGTTTTTCTAGTTTTTTGTCTTCCACCCCACCTGTTCTCACTATAGAAAAGTAGCAGAACTGTTACTGAAATGGAAACCCACGAGAGACTGAAAGAACTGGGCATGTTTAGCCTTGAGAAGACTGAGGGGAGATATGATAGCGCTCTTCAAGTACTTGAAAGGTTGTCCCAGAGAGGAAGGCCAGGATCTCTTCTCAATCATCCCAGAGTGCAGGACACAGAAGAATGGGCTCAAGTTACAGGAAGCCAGATTCCGGCTGAACATCAGGAAAAACGTCCTGACTGTTAGAGCAATACAACAATGGAACCAATGACCTAGGGAGGTGGTGGGCTCTCCCACACTGGAGGTGTTCAAGACGAGGCTGGACTTGGATTCCTGCACTGAGCAGGAGGTTGGACTCGATGGCCTTGTAGGCCCCTCCAACCCTACTATTCTATGATTCCCAGAATGAAAAGGCTGCGGTTGCTCCCAGGGTGCTCTGAGCATGCATAAAGACTTACAGAGGAGGTTGTCTTCCACCAAGCCAGATCATTGGCCCATCTAGCTCGTAGGTTTACACTACCCTTACCCAACCTGATCCCATGCTGGCTGGGGATGATGGAACTTGAAGCCAACACATCTAGCAGGCACCAGGTTGGGGAAGACTGAGCTCCCTTTACCAGTGAGTGCTGTAACCCTTCTCCACGTGGGTCAACTTCTAGGCTGGACATTTCTTGAGTGGTCTATAAAGATGCTTATAAAGCTAAACCACATGGGGTGGGGTCTTCATATGCACCTGGACAGGTGTAGCAACCTTAAAAGGATGGACAGACTGAAGCTCCAATAGGTGGCAGGGTTCCCCTCGAAGCAGGTAGACGTGCATCTCCTTCAATGATCAGCAGCTCAACATTGTGGCAACAAAGTGTTTCCTGGCACCTTCAAGTCTCAATTAAGCTTTGTGACAGCAGAAGCTCTGGTGGGCTGGAGTCCATTTCATCAGATAGATGTGGGAATGCACCCTGGCTGGGGATGATGGGAGTTGCAGTCCAACACACCTGGAGGGCCCCAGCTTGGGGAAGGCTGGTGCGCAGTATCGTGGGGAAAAGGCGAGAGTTCCAGCCATGCTTTGGGTTTAATGAGCGCAGTTCCAGCAAGAAACACCAACAACCATCCCTGAAGAGCTTTGTCCTGAACAGTCCCACAGCAAGAAGGCAACAGCTGAAGGTCTGCAGACCAGAAGCCAAAGGTTTTCGTTTGTTTGTTGTTTAAGCCAAAGGCTCAATCTGGCCAGGATCTATTGCCCAACCCTGTTCACACTCAATGTGGTAGTGTTCGAACTGTGATAATTTCAACCTCAACTAAATGTGGTTTTAAGTGTTCACTCCTTGTACATTGAATCTTGGAGCAGCCTGGCACCCTCTGGATGTGTTGGACTACAACACCCATCACCCACAGCCAGCACAACCATTGGCCATGCTGGCTGAGGATGATGGGAGTGTCAGTCTAAGACAGCTGGAGGGCACCAGTTTGGGAAAGGCTGCTTAAGAGGGTTGCCAACATGAAAGGAGATCAGGAAATCGATTTTGTAATGGGCCTGGAGGTCCTGGCATGCCTTGGGTTGGATTTTTTTTATTTTCAGCAAAATGGAATAAAACAGTCAGTTGGGTGAGGTGCAGATGGGTGGGGCATCAATAGCATGCTTTATTAATGGAATTTCCCCCTTTCAAGTGCAATGAATTATGACTCCACAGGAATGTAAATCGTGTAGGTTGCCCCTTCATATTGCCAGGAGATGAAATGGCTGTGGCTTGCTTGCTTGTTTTCCTCAAATTCCAGAGAAAGTAATTAAAAAGGAGATAGGTGGATCACACCTTGGGCAGACTGTTCTTGTACGGTAGAGTTCTTAGAACGTGAGTCTTGCTCCTGGGCCGGGCTGTTTTTACTGCAGATGGCGGTGGGCACCTGAAGTCGAACGTCATTCCCTGAGATATCCCGGCCCCAGATGGATGATGTGTTTCACCAGACCAACTTAGTTTTTCTTCACTGCTCTAGGCGCAGGGAGCAGAGGCTGAGCAGATGTGAAGGGATACACATAGTTTCATAGTTGCACGAAAGAGGGAAGTGTAACAAAATGCAACTTCTCGTGGCTGGGATGTCCCATCTCTGCACCACCGTTAAAAGGACAGGATCTGCATCCTCTTTCTATTGGGACATCCCACAAAAGGCCTGCCCAGTATATGGTGGCCCAGCAAGGCCTCTGCCGACAGAACTGCAAAAATGGGCTCTCACATGAGAGCCAGCATGGCATAGTGCTCAGTGTTAAACAATGCCCAGACAAAGCCGGGTTCCAATCCTCACTCCGCTGTGACGGTTATTAGATGATATTGGGCCAGTCACAATCTCTCAGCCTAACTCACCTCACTGGGATGTTGTGAGTATAAAATCATGGGGGTGGGGGGAAGAGAGCCATGTATACTGTCTTGAGCTCCTCGAAAGGCGAGATGTAAATGTAAGCAATCAATCGAAGTGTCCTATGCGCCTGCACCCAACTTGGTGGGTCATAAGTTGGGCAAGTATACCCTTAACAAAACTAGTACACTGAACCCAGCTAGGCTATATTGCGCCAAACACCAGTCTTGTTGGAAATGCAGGATAATTCTTCCATCAGCAACTTCTTTCCAATCATTCAAATGGTCTTATAAATAGCAATATCAAATCACAACTGCTTTGGTAAATCCCAGGACGTCATCCTTCTTCAGCAACAGCATCCAGGAAAGAATAATTCTGGAATCTGAATTCTTCCACTATTAAGCTTTGATCATTAGTCTTCCTCTCAATAATATCCAATCTCTTAACCCTTTAAAACAGAACGCCAAGGCCCCATCTACATGAGCCATTTACTCTGGGGCCACTGCGATTCAAGGTTCTTTGGGACATATGATGCAGTCGTCACTTCGCAGCCTAACTGGTTTTCACCCAGAAAATGCAGATTTCCAAAGACACAGTTTGCTGCGATGTTTCTGGTTTGCTGCGTGTCTCCTGCCGTTGCAAGCTGTCTGTCCCTTCCCCAAACCGACTTCACATTTTGTGGTGGGCGTGTGGTAGGCATGCCTACTGCTTGTGTCACTCTGTGATGCCCCTTCACTCCTCCCCGTTCCTTCATGGCTGCACAGTTACAGAGGCACAGGGGAGTGAGCTCATTTCATCAAGCACGCTTGTGCGCAGCTTCGCAATAGTTCCTTTGGAGTCAGTGGCCAAGGGCCAGGGGGCGGTCTCGGGGGAGCAGAAGGTCCAGGACCAGCTTCACTCCAGCTGCCATCTCGGAATTATGGGTAGGCATGTACCTCTCATGGGCACACGCCTTGGTGTGTGCAAACCATCAGGGGAGTCTCGGGCTGGAAAACTGCCCAACAGTTGGCATGGTAACGAAGGAACAGACCACCCACATTTTACCTAATGAGGAATGGACAGGCACAAAAGAACCCCTAAAATACAAAAAAGCCACTAAATCCCCCACCCTCACATGCCTGCACAGCTGCGTATTTATATATAATGGTAAAAAAAAACAGTGTGACTGCCGCAGTTTACTTCGCTTAAATGGCCATGTTAGGGCACAGCGGATTTTTCAGTTGGAGAAGTCTGCAGTAAATCGCGCATGTACCATGGCAGACACTGATTTGTATCTGCCATGCTGCGCAGTTACGACGGAGTGAAGGTTGAAAGCGGTGCCATGTAGATGGCCCCCAAGATAAAACGGGTGGGGTGGGCAGAGGTAGAATTGCTCCCCGCTCTTTTAAAGCCAGCACATCCTTCTCTGTTATTTAGGGCGCAATCCTACGCATGTTTAGACAGAATGCCCCCCCCCCACAACTCCCAGCATACCTCAGCCAGCATGGTTGGCTGAGGAATTCTGGGAGCTGTAGGACTTTTTTCAGTTTAAACGTGAATAGGAGTGCACTCCACTGAGCAACATCATTTTCTAGTGGTTTAAAGTATCAAGTTGTCCCCTTCAAGATATCCTCTCATAGCTCACAAACTCCTTGGCTAGTGAGTTCCACACTGAATGCCCCCGACACCTTATGTTGTTTTGCAGTATTTCCCCCTCCTCCAGACATCAGCAATCTCATCCATGCTGCTCTTCCCCTTCCCCTTCGCCTTCTCCTCCTACCCCCAACTCACAATGCCTCTGCTAGAGTTCGCTTTCTGTCCTGCCCCTAGGATATGGTGACCTCCAACTTTAAGCCTTTATATTGGCTTACAATGCAATCCTATACATGTCTACTCAGAAGTGAGTAAATGGGACTTCCTTCCAGGTGTGTAGCGGACTGCAACCTTAAACAATTTCACGTTTCTTGTTCTCAGCATTAGAGCTCTCATTCCGCAACTACATCATGGTGTCTCCCTCCAGTCTGCATGTGCTTCTCTAGTATCAGACCCATTTCTCTTCTCCTTCTGATAATGTTTCCCTCTGTGATGCTCCATCAGTGGAAAAGGCTTCATTCATCGGGTTCCTCCCATGTTGGCTCTTTCATGCAAATGTAGATATGTGCTCCGATTGGAGTGTTTTCCTCTCTCTAAGGATCCACAGTAGTCTCTACCACAGCTTTTGATCCAGAAGGATGTCCCAGGCAAGTTACATAAAATACAATTTAACTATGTATTTTATTTATTACATTTCTATATTGCCCAATAGCCAAAGCTCCATTCATACCATTCAATGAAAACATGCAATGAAAATTACCAATGGTCCACTACACTTTAGGCAGGGAGTGCCTCAGAGAAGGGGTTACCACTGAAAAGGCCTTGCTTCATCTACCTACCATCCAAGCCTCAAGAACTCAGGGCATTCAAAACAAGGTCCCATATGTTGAGCTAAGCTGATGAGGAGATTCATACAGGAATTTCCTCCTCCATGTAAATTCTTTAATGAGAACTAAGGTTTGTCCTGTGACTAAAGCTCTTTCCACACCCAATGCCTGTATATGGATTCTCTTGTGCTTAATGAGGCTCGATTGATCACAAAAGCTCTTGCTACAGTCTGAGCAGCTATATGGTCTCTCACCAGTGTGTATTCTCTGATGTAAAGTAAGGCTTGTGCTCTGACCGAAACTCCTCCCACACTCGAAGCACTTATATGGTCTCTCCCCTCTGTGAATGTGTTGCTGTGAAGGAAGGCTTGAGCTGTGGTTGAAGCCTTTCCACACTCCAAGCATTTATGTTTTCCTGTCTTCGAGGCGCGTCAGTAAGATTTTGATACCCACTGAAGCTCTCCCCGAACTTGAAGTTCCTACTTGGTTTCTCCTCTGTGTTACTTCTCTGGTGAATATTGAGACACTTATTCCATCTCTTTTTTGCTTGCATTTTTGGTTGGGTTTTTACTGAAGTCCCCACCCTGACAAGGAACAGATTCATCATCACCCCTCATCTCCATGTGGCGTCCTTCTTCCCACTTTGGTCTATCTTGCTTCCAAAGATTCTCTTTCAGCTCCACAGACTTGACACTGACCGACAATATTCCAACTCTTCATTCTCACTCTCCAACCCATCATCTGCTGGAATAAAAGGAGAAACCTGATAAGAACCCAAGGG
Organism: Heloderma suspectum; assembly: GCF_057233095.1. NCBI lineage: Eukaryota > Metazoa > Chordata > Lepidosauria > Squamata > Helodermatidae > Heloderma > Heloderma suspectum. The sequence goes on from NC_139458.1 coordinate 436,847,050, forward strand.
GGAAACATAGCCTTGGATCAGGACCTAGCCTTGGATCAGGGGTAGGTAATCTTTTCAGGCCCCCTTTACATTGGGGGGGGCATGGGCACTTTTACTTGCACCCCTTCCAGGATTCCCACCTTTCTTGCCCCCTTCCTTCCCTCGCCACCTCTCCCTTCTTATTCCCACCCCCACTGTTTCTGCCCCTGACTACCACCCTTCCCACCCCTGTTGTTCCACCCCACTCACCCCTATCACCGCTTCTGCCTCCCACAGCGTTCGCTTCAGCAGTGAGGAAGCAGGAAGTTGACAGAGCGGGCGATAAGTCTCCTGATCTCCGGACCTGCTTCCTAGGTGCTGATAAGCATGGCAGCAGGCAGAAGTGGTAGTGTGTGTGTGTGTGTGGGGGGGAGACAGTGGGCGCTTAGAGGGCACACTCAGGGCTCCTTGTGGGTGCTGGGTGGCCGACCCCTGTCCTAGAAGATGTGTTTAGACTTGTCTCCTTTTTCCGGCCCGATTTCTCTGCCATAGTAAGATGCCAGCCATACCAGGCCCTCCTAGATTCTGTTTCTCCTTCCTCTTTCAAACTTCGTGTTACCAATAATTCATAGCTTGTACCTATGTCTGTTGTTTTACTTTAATTAATTACATCCGGGAGTCGACGATTGTTACAGGGATTGCAGCGCACAGGGAGGGGATATTTATCCCTTCCCTCCCCATTTTACTAAACCCCAATAGCCGTGCCCATGCACAGGGGGTGTCTTTGTGGGGGAACAGCTGGGTAGAGAAGGGATACCCCCCCCCCAGCTCCAATCCCAATAATAATTGCCTGCCTCCCCAAGGCTGTAATTAGTTAAAGTAATACAATGGAGGCAGCGACACACTACACACTGTACTGTGTAGTTTGACCCTCAGTTAAAATGTTAATAGTCTTCATTTCCCAGAAGTGGTGTGTGACGGCACTGATGATTCACTGGACACCAGCTGGCCTTCGGCAATGGGCCATGGGGGTGCTGATCTGGTTATGCCTTACGGTAGGGATAATTCAATGGCAGAGCACCTGCTTTGCACACAGGTCTCATTTTCAATCACGGGCAACGCGTTAAACGAATCGGGTGGTAGGTGATGGGAAGACCTTTTTCTGCCCAAGACACTGGAGAGCTACTGCCAGTGTGAAGAAAGCCTATATTATTTAATGTAAAATGTCAGGAGTTTAGCGTTCTGACTGGTTGTAAGTGATGTATTATGGTTAAATTACTCGGCTTGAAATAAAACATGAGGTAAAAGTATATCTCCCCTTCATGGATCACTGCCTTGTTGTGGCGAAGGGGCTTGCATAACTCAGTGAAGCCATAAGCTATGCCGTGCAGAGCCACCCAAGACGGACAGGTCATGGCAGAGAGTTCTGACAAAATGTGGTCCACTGGAGCAGGAAATGGCAACCCACTCCAGTATTCCTGCCAAGAAAACCCCATGGAACATATCACAAGGCTAAAAGAGATGACGCCGGAAGATGAGCCCCTCAGGTCGGAAGGTGTCCAATATGCTACTGGGGAAGAGCAGAGGGAATTTCCAAGTAGCGCCAGGAAGAGTGAAGCGGCTGGGCCAAAGCCGAAAGAACACTCAGCTGTGGATGTGTCTGGTGGTGAAAAGAAAGTCCGATGCTGTAAAGGACAATATTGTTTAGGCACCTGGAATGTCAGATCAATGAATCAAGGTAAGCTGGAGGTGGTCAAACATGAGATGGCAAGACTGAACTTTGACATCTTGGGAATCAGTGAACTAAAATGGACAGGCATGGGTGAATTTAATTCAGGTGACTATCATATCTACTACTGTGGGCAAGAATCCCTTAGAAGTAATGGAGTAGCACTCATAGTCAACAAAAAGGTGGGAAAAGCAGTACTGGGGTACAATCTCAAAAACGATAGAATGATCTCAGTACAAATCCAAGGCAAACCATTCAACATCACAGTAATTCAAGTCTATGTCCCAACCACTGAGGCCGAAGAAGCTGAGGATGATCAGTCCTATGAAGACCTACAACTGCTAGAACTAACACCAAAAAAAGATGTCCTCTTCATCATAGGGGATTGGAATGCTAAAGTAGGAAGTCAAGAAATCACCGGGATTTCATCGGGATTTCATCGGTACTGTCAACTGAGAACTACCGGAAGTACAAGCTGGGTTTCGAAGAGGAAGAGGAACTAGAGATCAAATCGCCAACATTCGCTGCATCATGGAGAAAGCAAGAGAATTCCAGAAAAACGTCTATTTCTGCTTCATTGACTATGCTAAAGCCTTTGATTGTGTGGATCACAACAAACTGTGGCAAATTCTTAAAGTGATGGGAGTACCAGACCACCTTACCTGTCTCCTGAGAAACCTGTACGAGGGTAAAGAAGCAACAGTAAGAACCAGACATGGAAGAATCGAGTGGTTCAAAACTGGGAAAGGAGTATGACAAGGCTGCATATTGTCACCCTGCTTATTTAACTTATATGCAGAGTACATCATGAGAAACGCCGGGTTGGATGAATCAGAGGTCGGAATTAAGATTGCTGGGAGAATTATCAACAACCTCCGATATGCAGACGATACCACCCTAATGGCAGAAAGCGAAGAGGATCTAAAGAGCCTCTTGTTGAGGGTGAAAGAGGAGAGTGCAAAAGCTGGTTTGAAACTCAACATTAAAAAAACTAAGATCATGGCATCTGGCCCCATCACTTCCTGGTATATAGAAGGGGAAGCAATAGAAGCAGTGACAGATTTTACTTTCTTGGGCTCCAAGATCACCGCAGAAGGTGACTGTAGCCATGAAATTAAAAGATGCATGCTCCTTGGGACGAAAGCTATGGCAAACCTAGACAGCATAGTAAGAAGCAGAGACATCACCTTGCCGACAACGGTCCGTCTAATCAAAGCTATGGTTTTCCCAGTAGTAATGTATGGCTGTGAGAGCTGGACTATAAGGAAGGCTGAGCGCCGAAGAATTGATGCTTTGGAACTGTGGTGCTGGAGAAGACTCTTACGAGTCCCCTGGACTGCAAGGAGGTCAAATCAGCCCATCCTAAAGGAAATCAACCCTGACTGCTCATTGGAAGGACAGATACTGAAGCTGAAGCTCCAATATTTTGGCCACCTAATGCGAAGAGAAAACTCCCTGGAAAAGACCCTGATGCTGGGAAAGACTGAAGGCAAAAGGAGAAGGGGACGGCAGAGGATGAGATGGCTAGATAGCATCACCGATGCAATGAATATGGACTTGAGCACGCTCCGGGAGAGAGCGCAGGACAGGAAGGCCTGGCGTGCTATGGTCCATGGGGTCACGAAGAGTCGGACACGACTGAACAACAACAATCATATCTCCCCTCAGTCTTCTCTTCTCAAGGCTAAACATGCCCAGTTCTTTCAGTCTCTCCTCATAGGGCTTTGTTTCCAGTCCCCTGATCATCTTCGTTGCCCTCCTCTGAACCCTCTCCAGTTTGTCTGCATCCTTCTTAAAGTGCGGTGCCCAGAACTGGACACAGCACTCCAGATGAGGCCTAACCAGTGCTGAGGGGAACTATCGACCTTAGTAGTGGGCCAGAAAGAATGGTTTCTGAGGCTGACCTCTTGGCCCAGACCTGGTTCATATGGGTGCAGGCTTGATCCCAAGCTGTTTAGGCCTGAAAGGTAAAAAACTGCACTTTAAACTGAACTGGGAAACAAATAGGCAATTGATGCAACTGGTACAGAATTGGTGTCACATGATCAGAACACTGAGCTCCCCAAAGCATTCTAGCCACAGTCTGTACCAATTGCAGTTTCTGAACGATCTTCAAGGGCAGCCCCATGTAGAGTGCAATATAGCAATCTAGCCAGGATGTAACCAAAGCATGAGTCATTTAGCTGAGGTTAGCATTCTCTAGCTGCCAAACCAGGCCTAAGGAGGTACAAAAAGACCCCACACCCTCCTGGCCACCAACACCACCTGGGCCTCCATAGAAAGCGCAGAGCCCAGGAGCATTCTCAGATTGCGTTCCTGGCCCTTCAGGAGAAGTGGAAGCCCATCTAGGGAGAGCTGCAAACTTTCCTCTGGATTAGCAGATTTCCCAAACTGCAGGATTTTTATTGCAGCTGGATTAAGCTTCAGTCTGGTTGCCCTCATCCCTCCCAAAACAGCCTCCAGACACCCATTCAGGGTTTCAACCATCTCCCTGGCATTAGATCATTCCCCAACCTGGTGCCTTTTGGATGTGTTGGACTACAGCACCCAGAATCCCCCAGCCCAGCTGGGGATTGTGGGATTTGTATTCCAACACATCCCAAAGGCGCCAGGTTGGGGAAGGCTGAATTAATGATGGAAAAGGGAGGTAGCGCCGAATCCCCTGACTTCTGCAGAGGTTTCATGTCGATGTTAAAATGCATTTGGGGGTGAGCAAGAAGGAACCTTGGGGCAGCCCAAAGGCCAAAGATGGTGGGGTGCAACAGAAGCCCCCTGGCACGCCCTTTTGCAAAGCCCCCTCCAGAACAGACCGGAGCCATTATGCAAGCTTGCTGCAAGGTTTCTCTCTGCCCCACTTTCCAGAGGCTTCGGGAGCAGAAGAGATGCCTCCTCCCCCTTCTCTGAGCCAGGCGGGGGTGGGCTGCAGGTTAGGCATGAGCAGTAGTGTAGTGGTGGCGGGTTGTGCCGGGGCGTCGCTCTGGCCCTTTTTTTGAAGCCAGCCCCCAGCCGGGTCGCAGTCTGCTAGGGAAGGAGGAGGGAGCAGACAAAGTGAGCGAGCAAGAGAGGGAGCCTGAGGGAGCTCTGCAGCCTCCTCTTGCTGCTGCCCCCATTCTCCTCCTCAGCTCTTGGCTTCTCCGCTGTCCCTGCTCTGTGCCTGCGCCCGGTGCTGCCCTCGTCTCCCACAACACTGGCCACCCGTTCAGGGCTGCTGCTGGCCACAGCAGCAGGAGAGTGTGAGTGTGAGTGTGTGTGCTGCCACCAGTATTTACTTATGGGGCAGGGCAGGTGGCTGGTTTGTGCCAGTTTTTAGGATTTATCACACAACCTTATGCATGTTTACTCAGAAGTCAGTCCCACTATGTTCAATTGCCAATTGGGCTTTCTCCCAGGTAAGTGTGCCTATGACCGCAGCCTTAGCTGCCTTCCGAAGATCTCTGTAAATTGAATTCGAAATAAAGACCCATTGGATTGCACTGTACATTCTTGAACATTAATTGCTACAGTAGGCAGAATTGCCCAATGCAACCTGCTCTGTCAGCTACAATTTTTGGTACAAGGTTGGCATGTACCTGGGCAAACAAACCCTGGTGGAAGGGAGGGAAACAGGAAAAAAAAATCAGTTGTGGGGAGGGGAGAAAGAAGGTGCGTGTGTGTGTGTTTCAGTCCAGCTGGGTGTGTGGATGTTTCTATTGTGGGATGGGAGAGATATAATGGAGGAGCTTGGGGAAGGCTAATGGGTACTGCTGGGGTGCTAAGGGAGTGTGCAAGGGGGCTGTTTAAAGGAGGAGGCATCTGTCCATGAGGGCTGAGTAGAGAGGGTGAAGCTTCCACAGAGTATCATATTTTTAAAACCTAAAATGTTTGTGAGTGAGTGAGTGGGTGAAACAGGTTAACACCGCTGCATTTTTTTCTCAGAGGTCCAATTGAAATACCCCCGCCTTACTCTCAGCTGCACTGTTTTTGGATCCCAGTTGAAGGCTGTGTATCTTTTTTTATATATATATAATAATTTTTATTTTTTTAAAAAAGAAAAACACACACAACAACAATATAAACACACAATACACATACACTAAAATATCTCTTAAGATTGTAAGATATCTACCTTCGGCTCCCCTTACACAACAAATGCTTATTATTATTATTATTATTATTCCCTGCTTCTTATCTTAGTTGTATATCATACATTGAGTTCACAAACATTATCTCATTTCTCTCCTAATTTCAACAACAACAACAACAACAACAACAGAAGTAACCATCTCAAAGTTCAAAATCCACATCCATAGATGAAGGCTGTGCATCTTACGAGGCTGCACAAGCTTAGAGGGGGCGCGGCTGCGACTGTCGCGAAGGGGCCCTGCCCTTCTGAATTTGCCGCGACAATACTGGGCGTGAGGAGGGCGGGTGGGGGGCTCCTTTCTCTCTGCTTTCCAGGCCACCTGGCTGCTTCTTCGCTTCTGCCTGTTTTCCTCTCGTCTCTCTGGAAAGGCAGCCTTCTCCCTCCCCCTTGAGCCACCCCACTTCCTCTAGCTCCGCTTCTTCCTGCTGCTTTCCTGGGCGAAGGCAAATGAGAACCACAGGTTGGAGGGAGGGAAACAGAGCCAGCCGTTCCCTTACCTCTATGGGGAAGCCGCGGCTGTATATTCAAAAGCCAGCTTCCGGGGGCGGAGCCAGCAAGGGAAGCTCCTAGAGCAGAGATAATAAGAATAATGAATCTAGAGTGGCCCGTCTAATGGCGTGGATAGGGGATTTCCGGGGTTACGTTGGAAAGGTAGTTTTTGGACCTTTGCCCGGAGGGGAAGGGACACAGAAACCAGTGGGGAAAGCCAGGCTTTTAAACACAGCTGTAATGCCCCCCCGGCCAAAAGCGACCCCCGCACACCAGCAGATAAAGGAGGTCATGCGATTTCTACCTCGGGTATTATTTTTCGTGTGAAACTTGTTTAAAGTGTAATTTCCTAAAAAGAATATCCAGTGCAAATTGCAAGACAATTGCAGCCCAAGTCCATTGTTAGTATTGGTGTGTGTGAAAGAGAGAGAGAGGATGGCAGTGATCTACTAATGCCAATGATAATAATAGCTGTTATCATTATTGTTATTATTATTATTTGAAGCCAAAAGGGCATCTCAGAGCAGCTTGCAAAGATCAGCAATATAAGACAGCCCCTTCCTCAGGCTTATGGTAACCCCCCCCCCAACGTAAAAGGAAAACGGATTGGGAGGGAAGGCGGGGGGGGGGGGGCTGCGGAAGCAAACTCCAGGCCTAGTCACGAAGTCCTTACAATGGCCAGCTGGAATGGAAAAGCGTTCGAGGAGGGGGGAGGCCAAAGTTGCTGGTCCCTCAGCAGAATAGGTGGGCTGGCCCCGCCTCCCTCCTCTCCCTCTGTTGCAGCCTGAAGGAATGGCTGCTGTCAAGCAGCAGCATCATTTGTTGTTGTTGTTGTTGTTCAGTCATTAAGTCGTGTGGACTCTTCGTGACCCCATGGGCCACAGCACGCCAGGCCTTCCTGTCCTGCGCTCTCTCCCGGAGCGTGCTCAAGTCCATATTCATTGCATCCGTGATGCTATCTAGCCATCTCATCCTCTGCCGTCCCCTTCTCCTTTTGCCTTCAGTCTTTCCCAGCATCAGGGTCTTTTCCAGGGAGTTTTCTCTTCGCATTAGGTGGCCAAAATATTGGAGCTTCAGCTTCAGTATCTGTCCTTCCAATGAGCAGTCAGGGTTGATTTCCTTTAGGATGGACTGATTGGACCTCCTTGCAGTCCAGGGGACTCGTAAGAGTCTTCTCCAGCACCACAGTTCCAAAGCATCAATTCTTCGGCGCTCAGCCTTCCTTATAGTCCAGCTCTCACAGCCATACGTTGCTACTGGGAAAACCATAGCTTTGATTAGACGGACCTTTGTCGGCAAGGTGATGTCTCTGCTTCTTACTATGCTGTCTAGGTTTGCCATAGCTTTCCTCCCAAGGAGCAAACGTCCTTTAATTTCATGACTGCAGTCACCGTCTGCAGTGATCTTGGAGCCCAAGAAAATAAAATCTGTCACTGCTTCCATTGCTTCCCCTTCTATATGCCAGGAAGTGATGGGGCCAGATGCCATGATCTTAGTTTTTTTAATGCTGAGTTTCAAGCCAGCTTTTGCACTCTCCACTTTCACCCTCAACAAGAGGCTCTTGAGATCCTCTTCGCTTTCTGCCATTAGGGTGGTATCGTCTGCGTATCGGAGGTTGTTGATAATTCTCCCGGCAATCTTAAGTCTGACCTGTGATTCATCCAACACAGCATTTCTCATGATGTGCTCTGCATATAAATTAAATAAGCAGGGAGACAATATACAGCCTTGTCGTACTCCTTTCCCAATTTTGAACCAATCGGTTGTTCCATGTCTGGTTCTTACTGTTGCTTCTTGGCCCTTGTACAGGTTTCTCAGGAGACAGGTAAGGTGGTCTGGTACTCTCATCACTTTAAGAATTTGCCACAGTTTGTTGTGATCCACACAATCAAAGGCTTTAGCGTAGTCAATGAAGCAGAAATAGACGTTTTTCTGGAATTCTCTTGCTTTCTCCATGATGCAGCGAATGTTGGCGATCTGATCTCTAGTTCCTCTGCCTCTTCGAAACCCAGTTTGTACTTCCGGTAGTTCTCGGTTCGCATACTGCTGAAGCCTAGCTTGTAGGATTTTGAGCATCACCTTGCTGGCATGTGAAATGAGCGCAATTGTACGGTAGTTTGAACACTCTTTGGCATTGCACTTCTTTGGAATTGGAATGTAAACTGACCTTTTCCAGTCTTGTGGCCATTGTTGAGTGTTCCAAATGTGTTGGCATATTGAGTGCAGCACTTTAACAACATCATCTTTTAGGATCTTAAATAGCTCAGCTGGAAGACTGTCATCTCCGCTAGCTTTGTTGTTAGTAATGCTTCCTAAGGCCCACTTGACTTCACTCTCTAGGATGTCCGGCTCAAGTTCAGTGACCGCACTATCATGGCTATCAGGGACATTAAGATCTTTCCTGTATAGTTCTTCTGTGTATTCTTGCCACCTCTTCTGAATCTCATCTGCTTCTGTTAGGTCCCTGCCTTCTTTGTCCTTTATCATGCCCATCTTTGCACAAAACGTTCCCTTGAGATCTCCGATTTTCTTGAAAAGATCTCTAGTCTTTCCCATTCTATTGTTTTCTTCAATTTCTTTGCATTGTTCATTAAGAAGGCCTTCTTGTCTCTCCTTGCTATTCTCTGGAACTCTGCATTCAGTTGGGTATATCTTCCCCTTTCTCCCTTGCTTTTCGCTTCCCTTCTTTCCTCAGCTACTTGTAAAGCCTCATCAGACAGCCACTTGGCTTTCTTGCATTTCTTTTTCTTTGGGATGGATTGAGTTGCTGCCTCCTGAACAGTGTTAGGGACTTCCGTCCATAGTTCCTCAGGCACTCTGTCTACCAGGTCTAATCCCTGAAATCTATTCGTCACCTCCACTGTATATTCCTAAGGGATATGATTTAGGTCATACCTGAATGGTTTAGTGGTTTTCCCTACGTTCTTCAATTTAAGCTGAAATTTTGCAAGAATCAGCTCATGATCTGAGCCACAGTCAGCTCCAGGTCTTGTTTTGACTGACTGTATAGAGCTTCTCCATCTTTGGCTGCAAAGGACATAATCCGATTTCGATGTTGACCATCTGGTGATGTCCATGTTTAGAGTCGCCTCTTATGCTGTTGGAAAAGAGTGTTTGCTATGATCAGCGTGTTCTCTTGGCAAAACTCTATTAGCCTTTGTCCTGCTTCATTTTGTACACCAAGGCCATGCTTGCCTGTTATTCTGGTGATTTCTTGACTTCCTACTTTAGCATTCCAATCCCCTATGATGAAGAGGACATCTTTTTTTGGTGTTAGTTCTAGAAGATGTTGTAGGTCTTCATAGAACTGATCAACCTCAGCTTCTTCGGCCTCAGTGGTTGGGGCATAGACTTGAATTACTGTGATGTTGAATGGTTTGCCTTGGATTCATACTGAGATCATTCTATCGTTTTTGAGATTGTACCCCAGTACTGCTTTTCCCACCCTTTTGTTGACTATGAGTGCTACTCCATTTCTTCTACGGGATTCTTGCCCACAGTAGTAGATACAATGGTCACCTGAATTAAATTCGCCCATGCTTGTCCATTTGAGTTCGCTGATTCCCAAGATGTCGATGTTCAGTTTTGCCATCTCATCCTTGACCACCTCCAGCTTACCTTGATTCATAGATCTTACATTCCAGGTGCCTAAACAATATTGTCCTTTACAGCATCGGACTTTCTTTTCACCACCAGACACATCCACAGCTGAGTGTCCTTTCGGCTTTGGCCCAGCCGCTTCACTCTTTCTGGCGCTACTTGGAAATTCCCTCTGCTCTTCCCCAGTAGTATATTGGACACCTTCCGACAGAGGGGCTCATCTTCCGGCGTCATCTCTTTTAGCCTTGTGATACGTTCCATGGGGTTTTCTTGGCAAGAATACTGGAGTGGGTTGCCATTTCCTTCTCCAGTGGACCACATTTTGTCAGAACTCTCTGCCATGACCTGTCCGTCTTGGGTGGCCCTGCACGGCATAGCTTATGGCTTCACTGAGTTACGCAAGCCCCTTCGCCACAACAAGGCAGTGATCCATGAAGGGGGCATCATCATTAGACTATTGTTAACATGGCACCTTGGGGAGAACTGGGGCTGGTGGCTGGTTTGGACTTCCAGCCAGAATTCTATAAGAACTTAAGAACTGCCCTGCTGGATCAGACCAAGGGTCCACCCAGTCCAGCGTTCTGGCCAACCAGCTGCCCATGGGAAACCCACATGCGGGAAAAGAGTGCCACAGCACCCTTCCGCCCAAGTTCCCCAGCAACTGGTGCACACAGGCATGCTGCCTCTGACACTGGCGGCAGCATATAAGAACATTCCCCCTCCTCCCTCCACAAAACACGGCACAGGTTGCAGCAACGCTCATGCGCGTTGCATGGCCTGCAGGCCTTCCCATCTGAAGCCTTGCGCTCTGCTGAAGCCTTGCGCTCTGCTGACTTGCATGGAGACAGGTGGCACTTTCAAGTGCTTTAAAACCAAGTGACACCCCCCCCCCCATGCCCAAATGTTATCTGGCAGTTATCGCATGGTTTTGCTGATAGCTTAGTTTTGGGTGTGGGGAAGCCAGGGGACACCTGTTGCTGCGAATCAGAGTTAGGGTGAAATCCTGAATTTCTCCATCAGTTTTTATGGGAAGTTCTCACTTTCATACAGAGGAGAAACAGAAAATCTATAGAAACCACAGACTGGCCCCCATGTGGTAGTCTATATGTTAACTCTGTGGGTCCAGAAGCATTTTTGGTCCTTGGTTGCATTGACTGGTTCCTGTCTAGGAAACACTTGCACTAGTTTCTTTTTGTTTTTGCTCCTCAAGCACATCAGCAAGCAAGGAAGAAATCTGCATCCAGCACAGATACAGTCTTATGCTGGATGCACATTAGTATGGTTGACTCCTTTCCATTCCTTTCCTTTCCTTCTAACAACGTAGGCATACCACATACTTTGATTTGGTTCAAAGAAATCTTAGGCTACATTCTTATGCACACTTCCCTGGGAGTACTTCAGAGTGTATAGAATTGTGCTGTTAGTGGTTTTGAATGGTATAATAAATTTGTAATAATGTCTTACTGTATGGTGTGGCTTCTCTCTGGCCAAAAAGCATTCAGCAAATCAAACATTTACTTCCATGTACCATTCCCAGCCTGGGAAAGGAATCAACTTCAAATTTGCTTGTTTGTTTATTCAATGTTTTCGCCTTACAACGCCATGCATAATAAAATTAAATATAATAAAACCAATAATAAAACACAACAATTTTTTTTTTTAAGTTTTAAAAACAGCTGTAGCAACAAAAGGGTGATGTTGCACTCATGCCCTGCTTGTGGGTTTCCATGGGCAGCTGGTTGGCCACTGTGCGAACAGAATGCTGGATTAGTTGGACCCTTGGTCTAATCCAGCACAGCTCTTATGTTCTCATGTTCTTAATTTAAGATGTAAAAAGAAGAGATAAATATGACTTCACATAATCTCGTGTAGCCGGCTTGAGAAAGCTGTTGAAAGCTGTGCCCCCTGAAACGGTTGGCTCTCCTTTTAAATTGCCTTGTGTCCTGACAGAATGAATTGCTGTCAATGGAAACTTCAAAGAGCAGCTAGAAATTTAGGCCAGAGCGAATATCCCGAGGGGCCAGGAAAGCAGCAGTGCCTCCACATGGCGCTGGGTGTGCTCCTGGGTGTGCAAGTGTAGGGTCCTTGTAGCAGGTGTGTACAGGAGGTCTGGAATGTTGTGAACAAAACCTGTGGTTGGATCCAGACTTAGTCCTACTTTGAGTAGGCCCACTGAAATCCGTGGGACAAGTTAATCATTGATTTCAATGGGCCTACTCTAAGGATGAGATCCAGTTCCTGGTATTCTGTCCAGGCTAGCTGCCTAGTCCTGGATCATACACTCCCCTTGTAATGCCTTCTGTGTCTTGTATTTTAGATTAAAAACCTTATTTTCAATCTGTGCACAGTGCTCAGTGCGTTTTATGGGTAGTATCCAATGCTAGTCCTACTTCGAGTAAACCCACTGAAACGAATGGGACTTCAGTCAGACTAACATTGGATACAATCCTATCTGTTTTATAAATAATACTGCTACTAAACCAGTTTTCCCCACATGGTGCCTTCCAGATGTCTTGGACAACAATCCCCAGAATCTCCTAGCCAGCTTGCTAGGCACATCTGGAGGGCACCAGGTTGGGGGAGGCTGTACAAAACGAATATTGCTTGGCTCCAATCCTACATTGCGGTTTCCCAGCCTCTCCTTCTAGGAATGTCGGCCCTTCTGCCATAAGCCCACTAGAGGGAAGTGTTGGCCCAGTTTCCCCTTCCCCTTCCCCATCGCACACCCCATGTTTCGGCCACCAGATGGCAATTCCGGTTCTCCCAGCTTCCCAGCCATGGGGTTCAGCCTTGAAAGCAGACACAGGCATGGACTTCTAGGGGTCTGGGACGGAGGTAGGCAGTGCGTGGAGACTGTTAAGCCATTGACATCTCAGATTTCTTTTGTCCCGTTAAGAGAGTGAGAGGCAGTCAGGGAACCTGTGCTTAGTGTTTATTGTTGGTGACGTGTTTAGTCTTGGATTAAGGCTGCAGTCTACTTAAAATCATAGAATCCTACAGTTGGGAGGGACCTTGGAGATCATCTAGTCCACCTCCCCTGCTCAGGGCAGGCTCTGCAATGCAGGATGCAGCTTCAGTTGTCCATCCAGCCACTTACTTGGGAGTGCATCTCCTTCAACTCAGCATGGCGTTCTTCTGAGTAGACTTGCATAGGATTTCAGTGGGAAGACCTGGGTTCCAGCCCCACTTAGCCATGAAATACCCTAGGCCAGTCCTGGCCTCACAGCCTAAACTACCTCAGATCGGTCCCCTGGCTAAAATTCTCTGCAACCATCAATGGTAGGAGGAGGCCCCTCCCAACTGAATGCACGTAGTCTCACTGCATAGGCCAGACTTCCACAGCCTGGCGCCCTCCAATGGCCATGCAGCCTGAGGATGATGGGATTGCATTCCAACCCATCTGGAGGGCAGTGGAGGCTATATAGAACACCTTGGAGAGCTCCTTTAGAGTTCTGACCTGTTCTGACTGAAACCCAGAGAGGATTCACTGCCCAACTGGCATCGGAGCCACCAGCTTCCACTGGCTGGTCATAGGCCCAGGGTGGCACGAAATCCCCATTTCTTCCAGTGTCTCCTCTGAGCCTCATTTTGCCCCCTTTGAAATGGGAATAATACTAATCTAATCTCTCCTAGGGGTGCTTAGGGAATTAAGGAGCAAAATGCAAAATGGGGTCCTATACTTGTGTGGAGAGAAAAGCAAATACCAGTGGGACTCTGCTTTTAACCTCCAGTGAGTAAGGGCCAGGCACAGGCTACTCTAGAACAATCACAAAGCTAGACACAAAAAGGGAAAAGAGGCTATGGAAGGACAGGACTCTCCAGTGCTGACGACCTGCAAGGTGGGTGCCATGTTTGTTTCCTTGCCTGAGAACAACATGGCCTACACCTGCAACAAGTGCAAGTTGGTCACGCTGCTGGAAGAAAAAGTGAGAGGACTGGCGCAGCGGCTGTCGACCCTCCGGGGCCCTGGCAAAGGCGAAGTACAGGCTGAAGAAGGGGCAGGATTGCAGCTTGAGATCAGTGGAGACAGTTGGACACGTTTTGTTTTATTGTTCTTTTTATCGTGATCTTCAATGCACTTTTATTACCCCGATTTTACAACAAATCCCTGGCAGATCTGTTTTATTTCACTTATCATATTTTTTATCTGATCAGAATCCCCATGTAACTAGGGATGGCAGAGAATTCTGCCACGGATTTCAGTGAGGCCGAATGCACTGGCATTCGGCCTGCCGAAACACGTGGCGGAACGGCCTCCCACCCCTCCCGGGACAAAGCTTACCTGGGGCAGATGTTCTGGTGGCGGCTCTGGCAGCGCCCCTGGTCTCTCGGCCGGCTGCTGCGGACTCAAATGGCGGCCGCCGTAGCGGCAGCCATTTCATCTGCCCAGGCTGCCGTAATAGGCTACGTAAGTATTTACGTAGCCTATCACGGCAAAGGCAGTCACGCAAATGGCAGCCACCATGCCATTTGCGTAGCTGCCTTTGCTGAGATAGGCTTCGTAAATACTTAAGTAGCCTATCACAGCAAGCTAAAAAAACAACAACACAGCGTACGCAAATGGCGGCAGCTATGGCGGCCGCCATTTGCGTTCCCTTTTTTCCGCTGTTTTAGCCTACGTAAATATTTACGTAAGCTATTAAGGCGAAAAAAAGGGGAACACAAATAGCACCCACTATGCTGTTTGCATTCCCCCTTTTTTTTTCGCTGTAATAGCCTATGTAAATATTTACATAGGCTAAAACAGCGAAAAAAAGGGAACGCAAATGGCAGCCGCCATAGCCGCTGCCATTTGCGTACGCTATTTTTTTTTTCCGGAAGGCTGCCCAGCAGCCGGATGTCTGGCTGCGGGTGGCCCCAGCCGGCAGCTCCGCAGAACGGAGCCAGCTGGATTAGGATTTTGGGGGGAGGTGCGTAGGTGCATACATCCCTACATCTAACAGCAAAAGTGGCCACTTTTTGTGCACTTGCCGGAGGTTGTTAACAAAATAATATTAACATTATTTTAATAATTTTTTATATTGGGATTGTACATTTTTAATCATGTTGTCTTGTGCTTATGTGGTCTGAAAGCATGAGTTTTGTGTGTTTGTTATTATTTATGCACTGGTCTTGAACCGAAATTAAAACATTCATTCAGCTTGAGATCGATAGACATATGGTCAAGGAACACCTAATGACTTTGAATGAGTTCAAATCTCCAGGGCCAGATGAACTGCATCCTAGAGTAATAAAGGAACTGGCAGAAGAACTCTCAGAACCGCTGTCTATTCTCTTTGAGAAATCATGGAGGACGGGGAAAGTGCCAGAAGACTGGAGGAGGGCTAACGTTGTCCCTATCTGCAAAAAGGGTAAAAAGGAGGAACATGGGAACTACAGACCAGTCAGTCTGGCATCAATCCCTGGGAAAATTCTGGAGCAGATGATAAAGGAATCCATCTGGAAGCACCTTGAAAACAATGCCGTGATTACTCGAAGCCAACATGGATTTGTCAAAAACAAGTCCTGCCAGATAAATCTGATCTCATTTTTTGATCAAGTAACCTCCCTTGTAGACCGTGGGAATGCTGTAGACATCATATACCTCGACTTCAGCAAAGCTTTCGACAAAGTGCCCCATGATATCCTGATGAGCAAACTAGCTCAAAGTGGGCTAGATGAAACAACGATCCGGTGGATCCACAGTTGGCTACAGAATTGGACTCCAAGAGTGCTTATCAATGGCTGGGTGACCAGCCAGATGGGCGATTAATAAGTTTAATAATAAAATAAAAAAAATAAAATCAATGGGACCTTCTCACACTGGGGAGAGGTAACGAGCGGAGTACCGCAGGGCTTAGTCCTGGGCCCAGGGCTCTTCAACATTTTTATTAATGACTGGGAGGAGGAGGTGCAGGGAATGCTGATCAAATTTGCAGATGACACAAAATTGGGCGGGATAGCTAATACCTTGGAAGACAGACAAAATTCAAAGTGATCTTGATACACTGGAGCGTTGGGCAGAAAACGACAGAATGAAATTTAATAGGGATAAATGCCAGGTAGAGGGGAACTAGTACTTCCCAGGATTTGGAAGCTATGCTTCTATTAATGCAGCCCAAAATAGCATTTGCCTTTTTTGCAGCCACATCACATTGTTGGCTCATATTCTTTTTCCTAGGTGCCAAGTTCTGTACCTAGGAAAAAGAAACAAAATTACAGTTACAAGTTGGGGGATATGTGGCTCAACAACACTACAAGCGAGACAGATCTTGGAATTGTTGTAGATCACAAGCTGAATATGAGCCAAAGAATCATAGAATCATAGAATAGTAGGTTTGGAAGGGGCCTACAAGGCCTTAGAGTCCAACCTCCTGCTCAATGCAGGAATCCAAGTCAGAGCATCCCTGACAGATGGCTGTCCAGCCTCGTCTTGAATGCCTCTGGTGTGGGAGAGCCCACCAACTCCCTAGGTAATTGGTTCCATTGTCGTATTGCTCTAACAGTCAGGAGGTTTTTCCTGATGTTCAGCCGGAATATGGCTTCCTGTCATTTGAGCCCATTATTCCGTGTCCTGCACTCTGGGATGATCGAGAAGAGATCCTGGCCTTCCTATCTGAGGCAACCTTTCAAGTACTTGAAGAGCGCTGTCATATCTCCCCTCAGTCTTCTCTTCTCAAGGCTAAACATGCCCAGTTCTTTCCGTCTCTCCTCATAGGGCTTTGTTTCCAGTCCCCTGATGATCTTTGTTGCCCTCCTCTGAACCCTCTCCAGTTTGTCTGCATCCTTCTTAAAGTGTAGTGACTGTTAGAGCAATACTACAATGGAACCAATGACCTAGGGAGGTGGTGGGCTCTCCCGCACTGGAGGTGTTCAAGACGAGGCTGGACAGCCATCTGTCAGGGATGCTGTGACTTGGATTCCTGCATTCAGCAGGGGGTTGGACTCGATGGTCTTGTAGGCCCCTTCCAACCCTACTATCCTATGATTCTAAATGATTGCTGAGTGACATCTGCTCAGTTACTCCTGGGTAAGTGCCTCAAGATGTCCTGGACTACAACTCACATCATCCTCAGCTAGTATGGCTATTGGCAGCAGGTGGACACCAGGTTGCAGAATACTGGTTTGTAGGACTGTAGCTTAAATCAGCCCTCTTACGACCTTTAACACTGCTTAGTTCCCGTAAAGGAAATCTATCTGAATTTCCCCCCTTGTACCTGGAGAGTATAGATTCTTTCTCCAGGCAAGGTAACTTAGCCAGGTCCTGTTCTTACTTTTTGCAGGTAACTTCTTGCTCAGATCTTGCCAGTGGGTTTCACCAAAACTACAGCGCCTCCCTTTTTCTGATTTTTTCCAGCACTATTTGCAAAAATATTCAATTGCCCTAATTCTAAATGACCCTCAGTGATGGCAGCATGTGGCCAAAGCTGATTGGCTATGTAGCATCTTGGGACCATCCCCTTCTTTGCATGTTCCCTGACTGGGTGGGGTCACCCCTGGCTAATCCAGGAAGAAGCACCAGCAAGGGAGGAAACGTGGCCCCAATGCATTTGCTGATGCCACCAGGGAACCAATGGTGCCCAGCAAAATTGGAAAAGGTCAATATTTGCATGAGCTAAGTATTTTTGGAGAGATGTTTCCATCCTATCCCACTAAAAATGGTAAAACTGAAAATTTCACAACAAAAAACAGAAGCAGAGAATATTTGGTGGAACCTTAAATGGAATCTCTGTATTGAGGGTTCAACACCAAACTTGGCAAGATTGCCATCTGCTGCAAAGTTGTGCCTTCTTGGTGGTAGCTCCCATGTTGGAGAACACCCTTCTGACAGAGCCCACCCCACCCCCAGATCTGCACCCTTGGCCCTTTTGGAAGGCCAGTTAAAACACATTATTTTGCCAGGTTGGTTGACAGCACAATCCTTTGTGTGTACACTTATTGTGTTCAATCGAGCTGACTCTTAGAGGTAACTGTGCATAGGATTGCAGCTTTGGCACGCTTAGGGCGCAATCCAATGCATGTTTCGACAGAAAGAAGTCCTACACTTCCAGCATGCCCCAGCCAGGACCTTTTTCTGTCTGAACATGCATTGCACCCTTAGGCAGTGTTTTATGTGTTCTATTGTCTCCCACTTGTTTTTTTATGCCTTTGATGGATTGATAAATGGGTTGGTATATTTCTTTTTGATTGCTTTAATTTGAGGCACACCGCTTTGAGGGACAAACAGTTGAAAAGCAGCATATAAATGGGAATAATAAATCATCATTCCTTTTATTTCCAATCTTCAGGCTGTACGTGCCGTTGCTTATGTCACCAAAATGGCACCACCCACATGCGAGAGGGAGGTATCAGCTGGCTTGGGGGAACCTCAAGGCTTGCAGAATTAGCAAAAAAAAAAAAAAAAAAAACCTTTAGGAAAAAAACCAAGGCGGGGGGAAAACTCCAAAATAGCCCAATGAGAACTGAGCATGCTCAGTAGGTGTGGAATGTTGACTTACTGTTGTTGGGTGAGGGGATAGGGAATGATATGGAGTGGCTGGAATCCTGATCGGAAGCCCTGTACACTCCATACTGCACCATTTTGTTGCAGGTACTACCTGTAAATAAAATATTTCCAGTGCCCCTGAGCATGCACAGAGGGCCTTGCTTTCACATCCCCACAGTAAGCACCCCTGGTCCTGCACATATTTGGGTTTAGGGAGAAGGGGGGTTTTCTGCACCATGTAACGTGGCTGAGAGGCAATCTTGAGCCTTGAAATGAAGCCTTGAGTCTGCTCCTTCTTCGTTTGCAACGGCTTCTGCTCCGTTCAGTAATAATCATGAACACTGTCACAGGAAACACTTTAACTTCCAGCCTGGCAGCTGCAGTCTCATCTCACACCCTGCATGAACCATAAATTTCCCCCAAACTACAATGAAGAGTCGTCGTTTTCATGTCTCTGTCTGTGCTTTCTTGCCGCGGCATTGAGTTTTATGAGAGTCTCTTTTGCTCCGAAATGCGGTTTGACAAAGGGCTGTAATGGCATCCAGCATGCTGAGTGCTTCCCAGAGCTTGTTTTATGAATGCTGGTGCAGGAAGATTCTGGTTCAGGACAATCAACCTGTTCCGGCCGGCCGGGCCCTTTGGCGTATATGGAGCTCATCTCTCCTGCCAGGTCCAATCACGGCCAGTTCTGTCTCCCTTCCAGCAAAGGCAGCAGAAAATTATTTTTCTCTTTAGAAGGCTTCTGGGGGAGAATTGGATTGCAGGCGGCTGATCCTCTTGTGACACAGAACTGCTGACAAAGAATATACAGCCCCCATTCCTTCGTTTCCCCATCGTGCACGGGCCTGACTTGACTTCACTCTGACCACCAGCCTACAATTCATTTTCCATTCCTGAGTGGAGTGCTGGAACATGTTATCGTCAAATTTATCCATCTGTATAAAATCATATCTAAAGGAAAAGTAGCGGCAGCTAGTTCTGGTGCATTAGAAACATTTCAAAATCCAGTCGGGCAAATACTTCATTAGGACCAACCAAAAGGCCATAAATAGCAAGCATGCTTTTCAGTCCTCCAGAACCCTGCATGGATTCATAGAACAGTAGGGCTGGAAGGGGCCTAAAAGACCATCGAGTCCAACCCTGGTATTCATCAGGTTGGGCTGTTAAGCACAAAGAAAAAAAGGGGGAGGGGAGTGGGGGGGCAGAAAAACCTGGTCTGATGTTGAAGCCACAAAATCTGCATTTAGTCTAAAACTGGATGTAGGAGGAGACTGCAGACTTAATTGGATTAGGTGCCACCTGAAATTGGCATAGCACCTAGCAGAGCCCATTCTAATTAAGTCTGCAATCTTCTTCTGCATTTTAAGATGGTGACTCAGTGCAGGCTGCTTTCCCACACCTCCTTTGATATCCAGCCAGATGAAGATTCCTGCAAACTCGAAATCTTACTCATTATTTTGTGATAGTTTGGTTGATCCATACACACACACACCCCAGGTGTGGGGAACATGTAATTCTCCAGATGTTGTTGGGCTGCAACTCCCATCAGCCCCAGCTAGCATTGCCAATGGTGGGGGATGATAGGAGTTGCAATCCAACAAAGTCTGGAGGACCCCACATTCCCCATCCCTGATATACATGGTTAGAGGAGAGGGACTTCACTTTGCATGCAAAAGGTTCCAGATTCAAATGGTGGCATCTCCACCAGTTAAAAGAATCAGGAAGCAGATGTTTGTTTGTTTGTTTGTTTACAATATTTACATACCGCTCCACATCAAGAGATTTCAGAGCAGTGAACAGCAAAGATAGAAGAATAAAACACCATGTTAAAACAGTTAAAACGTTTTTTAAAAGCTAAGTCCCAATAAGGCTGAGTTTAATAAACCGGGGCTGATCACTCAAGGAAGGCCTCTCAAAATAACAGTGCCTTCCGGAGGTGCTGGAAGGAACACAATGTTGGCGCCTGCCTGACCTCCAAAGGCAGGGAGTTCCACAGGAAGGGGGCCACCACACTGAAGGCTCTTTCCCTGGTGGACTCCTACCGGGCCATGGGTCCTTGTGGAACCACCAGGAGCATGCCCTCTGATGTTCTCAGTGACTGGGCAGGTTGGTAAGGAAGGAGGTGCTCTCTCAGGTATCCTGGTCCCAAACCCAGCCTGGTAGCAAACAGGCAGCCAGTGCAGTTCCCTCATGTTGGGAAATGAGAGCCTGGAAAACTGCTCCCAGTCAGAACAGAAAACATGGGGCTGGATGCCTGCTCTGAGCTTCTCTGTATTGTTTCCTTCTGGCCCAGCACTGGCTGGGGGATTATGGGAGTTGTAGTCCAACGCATCTGGGGGTTGGGGAAGGCTGCTCCATTGTGACTCCAAAACGGCTTCTGTTCTTGGTGGCTTTCAAATGAAATAATTGTCTTCATGGCTCATCCTTATAAGCACACACTGAGTGTTAAAGGGGGCTATCAGCAACTTGAGAATCAGCACACCGTTTATTTGTAGCAGCAAAGCGGGCTGGGGGATTCTGGGAGTTTTACTCCAACCCTCCTGGAAGGCATCAGGCTGGGGAAAGCTGCAGTAGAGGGTCTCTTATCCATTAAAGACAGCCTCAGAAGAATGATGTTCAGAAAGCGTTTTCCAACAGACTCTGCTAGATGGTCTTGAGGAGCATCTATGAATGGCTAAATGTGCCTGACAGGAGAAATGGAGGCATGTAACTCCGCTCGAGCACTCCTCCCTGATTCCAGGCAAGAGGATTCATCAGCTCATGCTGAGTGGGCAGAAATATTAATTGGTGGAATTCTCCATCCTGTGAGCTTATGACCCCCAAGGCTAATCTTGCTAATGCAAGAGACCTAAGGCCTGTCAAGGTTTTCTCCTTCATGCTCAACGTTGTGGAAAACGCAAACTGGCTTCTTTCCCTGAAATTAGACGATGGCTCAATTGCCTATTGGCTTGATTGCTAATGAGGTTATAAAAGAGGTAAGCAGCAGCTCAGAGGTGGGACTTGGGTTAATTGAATCGGGGGGGGGGGTTAAAGTGTTGAGATTGGAGCGGGTGGAGGATGTCAATAGATCGGGACTCAGAACAAGGGACTGTCTTTGTGCTGTGGTTATATGTGGGCGTGCACGTGCACATGACCCACCCACGTCGGCCCAGCACTTGAGAGCAATTCACTGGTTCATTCTTGCTGCTGTGTCACTCAGAATTACTCCAACCTGGAGTGGTGGCTTGCAAAATGCAGTGTGCAGAGTGATTTTAATTTATTATCATTTATGGTTTTTTTATTATTACATTTATATCCTACCTTTTCCCCTCTTGCAAGGAACCCAAGGCGGTTCATATGGCCCTCCTCCTCTCCAGTATATCCTCACAACAACCCTGTGAGGTAGGTGAGGCTGAAAGTCCGTGACTGGCCCAAAGTCACCCAGTGAGCTTCATGGCTGAGTGGGGACCTGAGCCCGGATCCACTGTGTCCGGGTCCAATGCTCTAACCACTACACCACGCCAGACCCTGCTTTTGGAGCATATCGCTGTTTCATCTGCACTGGCTCCCAGTTCATTTCTGGGCACAATTTAAAATGCTGGTTCTTAGCAGTAAAGCTGAAATCAGGGCTGGGGAACCTCTTCCAGTCAGAGGGCCAGAGGGCCACTTTGGAGAAGGTCTTGGGGGCCACGTTCCTGCAGTAGGCGGGGCCAAAGGCAAAAGGGGGCAGGGCAAACCATGCCAGCCTATTTTCGTTGCAAGCTTTTATTGCCAGTCACTAAGCTTTAGTGTCAGGACTCAGAAGTGGAAAAACTGCACAGAAGTTGGGGGAAAGGAGGTACAGCTCATGAGGGTGGGTGTTCATGATGGAAAGTGCTGCTGCTGCAGGCATGGCCGTTTCCCTAAAGGCAAGGAAGTTCACAGGAAGAGAAAACGGATACAGTCCGTTGTGGAGAAGCCCATGCCTGTGACTCCCCCCTGCCTCCTGCAAGCTGAGACGCCTGACTTCCAGCCAGGCAGTCAAATGGGTGCGCGCGCGGTGGGGAAGCTAACGAAGGTGTTCGTGTGCCGCCTCATTTGTAAGAGCCCAGTCACGACTTCGCTGTAATGAGGGGAGCCACATCTGACCGGCCTTTATATTTTATGCCACCAATGCTCAACAAGCTGGACCAACTGTCATCAACTATCATCATGTTTTGCTTCATGAGAGCTAGAAACATGCCCTTGGGGGGACCTCTTAGACGATGTAGATAATCACTACATTGAGCCCAGCTACTGGTGAGCAGAGATGTACAGCATCTCTGTTGTTCAGTCGTTAAGTCGTGTCCGACTCTTCGTGACCACATGGACCATAGCACACCAGGCCTTCCTGTCCTGCGCTCTCTCCTGGAGCGTGCTCAAGTTCATATTCATTGCATCGGTGATGCTATCTAGCCATCTCATCCTCTGCTGTCCCCTTCTCCTTTTGCCTTCAATCTTTCCCAGCATTAGGGTCTTTTCCAGGGAGTTTTCTCTTCGCATTAGGTGGCCAAAATATTTGAGCTTCAGCTTCAGTATCTGTCCTTCCAATGAGCACTCAGGGTTGATTTCCTCTAGGATTGACTGATTTGACCTCTTTGCAGTCCAGGGGACTCGTAAGAGTCTTCTCCAGCACCACAGTTCGAAAGCATCAATTCTTCGGCGCTCAGCCTTCCTTATAGTCCAGCTCTCACAGCCATACGTTACTACTGGGAAAACCATCGCTTTGATTAGACGGACCTTTGTCGGCAAGGTGATGTCTCTGCTTCTTACTATGCTGTCTAGGTTTGCCATAGCTTTCCTCCCAAGGAGCAAGCGCCTTTTAATTTCATGGCTACAGTCACCGTCTGCGGTGATCTTGGAGCCCAAGAAAATAAAATCTGTCACTGCTTCCATTGCTTCCCCTTCTATATGCCAGGAAGTGATGGGGCCAGATGCCATGATCTTAGTTTTTTTAATGTTGAGTTTCATACCAGCTTTTGCACTCTCCACTTTCACCCTCAGCAAGAGGCTCTTTAGATCCTCTTCGCTTTCTGCCATTAGGGTGGTATCGTCTGCGTATCTGAGGTTGTTGATAATTCTCCTGACAATCTTAATTCCAACCTGTGATTCATCCAACCCGGTGTTTCTCATGATGTACTCTGCATATAAGTTAAATAAGCAGGGTGACAATATGCAGCCTTACCGTACTCCTTTCCCAATTTTGAACCAATCGGTTGTTCCATGTCTGGTTCTTACTGTTGCTTCTTGACCCTCATACAGGTTTCTCAGGAGACAGGTAAGGTGGTCTGGTACTCCCATCTCTTTCAGAATTTGCCAGACTTTGTTGTGATCCACACAATCAAAGGCTTTAGCGTAGTGAATGAAGCAGAAATAGACGTTTTTCTGGAATTCTCTTCCATGATCCAGTGAATGTTGGCAATTTGATCTCTAGTTCCTCTGCCTCTTTGAAACCCAGCTTGTACTTCCGGTAGTTCTCGGTTCACATACTGCTGAAGCCTAGCTTGTAGGATTTTGAGCATTACCTTGCTGGCATGTGAAATGAGCGCAATTGTACAGTAGTTTGAACACACTTTGGCATTGCCCTTCTTTGGAATTGGAATGTAAACTGACCTTTTCCAGTCTTGTGGCCACTGTTGAGTGTTCCAAATTTGTTGGCATATTGAGTGCAGCACTTTAACAGCATCATCTTTTAGGATCTTAAATAGCTCAGCTGGAAGACTGTCATCTCCGCTAGCTTTGTTGTTAGTAATGCTTCCTAAGGCCCATTTGACTTCACTCTCGAGGATGTCCGGCTCAAGTTCAGTGACCGCACTCTCATGGCTATCAGGGACATTCAGATCTTTCCTGTACAGTTCTTCTGTGTATTCTTTCAATCTCTTCTTAATCTCATCTGCTTCTGTTAGCTCCCTGCCTTCTCTGCCCTTTATCATGCCCGTCTTTGCACAAAACGTTCCCTTGAGATCTCCGATTTTCTTGAAGAGATCTCTAGTTTTTCCCATTCTATTGTTTTCCTCGATTTCTTTGCATTGTTCATTTAAGAAGGCCTTCTTGTCTCTCCTTGCTATTCTCTGGAACTCTGCATTCAGTTGGGTATATCTTCCCCCTTTCTCCCTTGCTTTTTGCTTCCCTTCTTTCCTCAGCTACTTGTAAAGCCTCATCAGACAGCCACTTTGCTTTCTTGCATGTCTTTTTCTTTGGGATGGATTTCGTTGCTGCCTCCTGAACAATGTTACGGACCTCCGTCCATAGTTCCTCAGGCACTCTGTCTATCAGGTCTAATCCCTGAAATCTATTCCTCACCTCCACTGTATATTCATAAGGAATATGGTTTAGGTCATACCTGAATGGTTTAGTGGTTTTCCCTACGTTCTTCAATTTAAGCCGAAATTTTGCAAGAAGCAGCTCATGATCTGAGCCACAGTCAGCTCCAGCTCTTGTTTTGACGGACTGTATAGAGCTTCTCTGTCTTTGGCTGCAAAGGACATAATCAATGTGATTTCGATATTGACCATCTGGTGATGTCCATGTGTAGAGTCGCCTCTTGTGCTGTTGGAAAAGAGTGTTTGCTATGATCAGCGTGTTCTCTTGGCAAAACTCTATTAGCCTTTGTCCTGCTTCATTTTGTACACCAAGGCCATGCTTGCCTGTTATCCCGGTGATTTCTTGACTTTCTACTTTGGCATTCCAATCCCCTATGATGAAAAGGACATCTTTTTTTGGTGTTAGTTCTAGAAGGTGTTGTAGGTCTTCATAGAACCCACCAACCTCAGCTTCTTCAGCCTCAGTGGTTGGAGCATAGACTGGAATTACTGTGATGTTGAATGGTTTGCCTTGGATTCATACTCAGATCATTCTATCGTTTTTGAGATTGTACCCCAGTACTGCTTTTCCCACCCTTTTGTTGACTATGAGTGCTACTCCATTTCTTCTAAGGGATTCTTGCCCACAGTAGTAGATACGATGGTCACCTGAATTAAATTCGCCCATGCCTGTCCATTTGAGTTCGCTGATTCTCAAGATGTCGATGTTCAATCTTGCCATCTCATCCTTGACCACCTCCAGCTTACTTTGATTCATTGATCTGACATTCCAGGTTCCTAAACAATATTGTTCTTTACAGCATCGGACTTTCTTTTCACCACCAGACACATCCACAGCTGAGTGTCCTTTCGGCTTTGGCCCAGCCGCTTCACTCTTTCTGGCGCTACTTGGAAATTCCCTCTGCTCTTCCCCAGTAGTATATTGGACCCCTTCCGACCTGAGGGTCTCACCTTCCGGCGTCATCTCTTTTAGCCTTGTGATACGTTCCATGGGGTTTTCTTGGCAAGAATACTGGAGTGGGTTGCCATTTCCTTCTCCAGAGGACCACATTTTGTCAGAACTCTCTGCCATGACCTGTCTGTCTTGGGTGGCCCTGCACGGCATAGCTTATGGCTTCACTGAGTTACGCAAGCCCCTTCACCACAACAGGGCAGTGATACACCAGCCTAAAATCCTGCATTTAAAAGGGGGCTTTCCACTTCCATTTTAAATGCAGCATCAGGACAGACGCCCTGTACACACGCTTCCTTTCCCCCTCCCCTTTCGCCCTTCTCCCCCTTATCTGAGTCATCCATATGTTTCATTGATCTAGCTCCTCTTCTTGCAGCTTTTCCTTTTTCACTGAGGGAACGCAAATGGAAATGAAGCATGGTAATTTTATAGCTTATTATCACCTATCTATTTTTAAATGGGATAAAGATCATTTAGTGTGGGAGACACCCTGGAGGTTCACAGGTTCTAAAGGGGCTGCCAACTTCCGTGAGTGAGCCATCTCAATAGCAGGATAAAAGCTCCGTGTGAAGAAGCCAGTAGGGCTTTCCAAACACAAATCATGAACCTGAGACTTATTTCAATAGTAAAGAAATTTAAATGGCGATTAAAACAGACTTCTTTTCCATTTTATAAGAAAAAGCTTCCACCTTCTTTTCCTTTTTTTCTGCATTCTGATTTGCTGAATCTCCTCTCCTTTTGCTCTTGTAACTTTGCTGTCAGGTTTTAAGTCTTCTACTTTCTGAGACCTCGGAGGAGTCCCGACTCTTCCAGATGTCACCCTCCTTGTACTTTGAAGAAGGACATCACCTAGACAAGAGAAAGAAGAAAGAGAATCTTGCCTCTGGGAGGATCAGAAGTGTCAGATTGTAGAATACTGAGAAATAACCCATTTCCGGCCGGGGGACTTACATTCAGTCTCAATACACTAAATATTTGGAAGAACTGCAGTCCCTGTGTAGACTGTATACATCCAAAGATAACTGCTATTATTAATACTAAATAATAATACTAAATAATAATGTTGATAATGATAATAACTGCTAATAATTACTAATAACTAATTAATTATTTTCTTGGGCTCCAAGATCACCGCAGACGGTGACTGCAGTCATGAAATTAAAAGATGCTTGCTCCTTTGGAGGAAAGCTTTGGCAAACCTAGACAGCATAGTAAGAAGCAGAGACATCACCTTGCCGACAAAGGTCCGTCTAATCAAAGCAATGGTTTTCCCAGTAGTAATGTATGGCTGTGAGAGCTGGACTATAAGGAAGGCTGGGCACCAAAGAATTGATGCTTTCGAACTGTGGTGCTGGAGAAGACTCTTACGAGTCCCCTGGACTGCAAGGAGGTCAAATCAGTCCATCCTAAAGGAAATCAACCCCGAGTGCTCATTGGAAGGACAGATACTGAAGCTGAAGCTCAAATATTTTGGCCACGTAATACGAAGAGAAAACTCCCTGGAAAAGACCCTGATGCTGGGAAAGACTGAAGGCAAAAGGAGAAGGGGACGGCAGAGAATGAGACGGCTAGATAGCATCACCGATGCAATGAATATGGACTTGAGCACGCTCCGGGAGAGAGCGCAGGACAGGAAGGCCTGGCGTGCTATGGTCCATGGGGTCACGAAGATTCGGACACGACTGAATGACTGAACAACAATTAATGTTATTATTAATAATAATATTAATTCCTTGCCTTTCCATCTTAGGACCTCAAGGCACTTTACACGTGGAAAGTAAAACTGTAAACTGTTTCACAGCACCAAATTACAATTAGGCATGAAACGGGCAATCTCGTGACTGCATCTCCTGGCATCTTTTCCTTCTGCTATAAGTTGCCATGGCCCCTGGTTTGTACTGGGACAGTGGTGCTTGAGGGTGGAGTCTTAAACCCCACCACTACTACCACATGGCACTGCCCCATTGCCTCTACTCCACCCAAAAGCTGCTATTTGACGTAGAAAGGAAAAATAGAGGTGCAACACTGGCGCCCATCTTTTTCCTCCTCCGCTGCTAACAGCAGCTCCCGGGAAAGGAGGTGGTTTCCATTGGGGAAGTAGGACAGAGGGAAAGGGTTAGGGCAGGGGGGCAGAACTCAGGCCCACGGGCCAAATATTGCCCCTATAAGATGCAATGTTTTAATAGTCCCTCTGGACTGTGTGTGTGTGTTTTAAAGCAAACTTGCAACAGAACTTAAGTACAATTAAATATAATTTTCTCTCTTATAACCCAACCTTGAACCTGGCTTCTCAAATCTTTTCCCAAATGCTTTCTTCCTAAAGCTAAAAGAGCAACCAGCTGATGATTCTGTAGGTGAGAGCCAGCTGTTCCAAAAAATCTGTTTCTGTTCCTGGCAACATGGTTTTTCACGCTGGCCAATGTGTAAGCTAGCAAGTCTAACGGTAAAACTGATTTGCAAACAGAAATTGTTCCAGGTTTGCTTAACCACAGTTCTTACTGAGTGACTTTGCGAGTGTGACGCTATAATGGGAACTCAGACAATGTAAAAAATGACCCAAGAGCAAACACTTTAAAAGAACGTAATGAAAAAAGTCAATGGCTTGGATCTAAGATAAGTGAAAGGAAGAAAGTTCCCAGAAGGAAAGTTTCCCATTCTCTCCCGGCAGCTGACTGTGCTCCCTAAAAGCATCTCCAGAGGGTTGGAGGGCCCTGCTGAACAATGGGGGGGGGGACGCAGCACAGGGAGGTTTCTGGGATACAAGGTAATCACCCCAAATTGCGGGGAGGTCAACGTAGTTTCCTTCCATGAATTTTCTCCTATTCACTTTAACTTGGGAGCCAAGCCATTCTAAACAACATGGTATATATGTTATACCAGTCTTCCCCAGCCTGGCGTCCTGCAGACGTGTTGCACTACAGCTCCCATGCTGGCTGGGGATGATAGGATCTGTACTCCAACATGTCTGAAAGATGCTAGGTTGGGGAAGTCTGTGCTGTACAATAAATACGATGGTACAAGAAACCAATTTAGCTGAAATACAAAGATGGAATACACAAGCTCAATGAATAGAGAAATGGTGCCTTAGGGTACAGTTCTATGCATGTTTTAGACAGAGAAAAGGTCTACAACTCCCAGCATTCCCCAGCCAGCAAGGCTAAACATGCATAGGATTGCGCCCTAATTAGTCTTCCTGGCTTAGAAAAAGAACTGACAATGGGTAGGAAAGCAAAGGGGGAAAGGTCTTTTTATATTCCGAGTGCGGACCAAGAGAACTGGGGTCATGAGCTGGCTTAATAAGACTGGACAGAGCTCAGCTTGAGGTGAACCTGTAGTAAAAATGTAACCTAAAAGCCATTGTATGTGTCTTAAGCAGCACGTAGTATTGTAAGAGCTGTGCATGCCTGGAATGAGTGAGCAGTAATCCTAAGATAAGGTAGCCAGGCAAACTGCCAGCAACCAATCAAAGTGACACGCTAGCTAAGGAATGCAAGCTGAGGTGATAAAACTGTAGCATGGGAGCTGCCCAGGGTCGCCTCTGCTTTTGAGTGTGAGCTCCTTTGTTGAACTGTTTGCAAACAATAAAATGGAGTTGGACCCAGCCTGAAGTTGACTCTCCTCTTTGGGGCAAATTGGACTAGCCTCCAGGGGGCAAAACTAGCATTTTGTGCAACAAACCCCAACAGGACTGAGGAAAGCTCCGAATGCACCCCACACCGTGTGTGTCCGTTAACTGAGGTCCTGCAAAGTTCTCGCTCCACATACCTGCAGCTCCTACTTTCCTCTTTGCATCCTCCCAACTTATTGGGCATGGAGCCTTGCTCGTCTGTGCTCAGTCTTTGTTCTCTTCGTTTTCCACCCCATGGAGGTTTTTGGAGACAGCCGAAAAGATTGTGACTATATCAACACTGTCCTTTCCTCCTTTTCGTGGAACTAAAACAACACCACACACACACACACACATAAGAGAGGGAAGATACAAATGGCGGAGGCTCACCTTGGACACGTTAGCCAAGGAGCTTGGCTAACACTTTTTCATGCACAAAAATGGGCTCCTCGTTCCCTCCTCAGAACAGCCCTGCGTGTCAGATTAGATCAGTGGTGCGGAACCTCCGGCCTGGGGGCCAAATCCAGCCCTCTCAGGTTCCACTAGGAGGCCATGCCCCTTTCCCTGGCCACACCCCCAACCACTGATCTATTGGTGGTTTCTTGGCTGTTTGTGCCCCCCACTCCCCAAATGCCTCTCTTGGGGATACTGGGACCTGTCGTCCAGCACATCCAGCATGCACCAGGTTGGGGGAAACTGTCCTAGAAAGCTGTGCTCAGGACAAGCCTTAGGTTTGTCACCTGTTCCTTATTCCAAGGGATGATTCCTCAAAAGGTAACACTATACTTTAATACTAAATAAGGAACCATTCTATGAAATAAGGAACAGGTGGCAGGCCTAGAGAGGTTGTTGAACCTTTCCTGCCCTGGAAATTTCCCTGATCTAAATCTCTCCCAGTTGCCTTGGTGAATTTTACCACGAAGGGACCGGGGGGCGGGGGGAAGATGAACGGACGAATGCAGCACCTATGCTTGTCTTTTTCTACCAATGGGGCTAATAGCTTTGGTGGGTTTGTACATGATTTAAATTGGGAAAACAGCACTGGAGGAAATATTTCAACAACCTCAGCTAAAGCATTGGACTACATGTCCCAGAAACCTCCAGGCACCATAGCTTGCTGGGGGATTCTGGGACTTGTAGTCCAGCACATCTGGATGTACCAATATTTAAATATCCTCATTTCAGAGGATATCCTAGAGAGGTCACGTGGCTCCCTTCTTTGCACCAGGCAAAGGCCTTAAAAAAGAAAAATCCTCCAAGGCCTTTTAAGCTTTCAAGCCTGAGTTTTTGATGTTTTCATCTGCTGCTGTTCTTTGCTCATCTCATTGGTGCTTTTACTGCCTGTTTTTATACTGATTTTGTATTGTTTTCATGATTGTTTTTATCTTGTTGTCTACGCAAGTAGTATATATCAGACTTCCCTGACTCATGCCCTCCAGATGTGTTGGAACCCCAACTCCCATAACTCCCAGCCTGCATGGCCCATGCTGAATGAAACAGACACTTTCCCACCATTTAATGGTGCCACAGATCTGCCATCTGAGGTGGCTAACTCAGCTTACCTTACTCTAGAACAGAGATGTACAATTTCCATAAATTCTGAAGTCATTGAACCCCCCCCCCCCCGTTTGTTGTTTTTGAAAAAACAGAATTTTGGGGGAAAACAGAAAAATAAGCCATACTTATTTTTTAAGCATTCTTTACAGATCTAAAGTCATTTTGTTGCTTTAGGTTACCCTTCCCCATCCTGGTGCCCTCCAGATACTTTGGACTTCAGTTCCTATCAGGCTCAGGCAGGATGGCCAATGGTCAGGAATGCTGGGCATTGTAGTCCAGAACATCTATAGGGAACCATGTTGAGGAAGGCTGCTTCAAGAACATAAAGCAGCCTTTATGTTCCTAAAGTTATATTATGCATAACATGGTTTGCTCATTAAATTATCACTTAAAACTATACTTTTAAAATGTAATATTCCAAACACGATTAATCTTATGAGCAAACCAAGTTATATATAACCTATTTTAGGTTCCTAGTTTATGTCTGACCAGAGGGAATTTCAGCAAGTAGTCCCTGAAACAACTGAATCATCCTAGAAGCCAGAAGAAGCAGGAAGAACTGGAGGAAGAGGAAGACAAGTCCAGAAACAGGACTCTGTAGCACAAAACCCAAACTGTCAAGAATGTACATTTTCTTCCATATTATGATATCGTGACTCTATTCACATGTTGGGAAACTGAGCATGACTTGGAGCATCCCAAAATATCTATCAGTAAAAGATACATTGGATCAATAATTTTAATAAGAAATGGAATAAATAAGTATGCTGAGAATCTTACAGAGAGGATTTAAAAACGTTTTCCCCCATGGCTTCATTATTTCCAGACATTTTACATCTCTAGTCTTTCTATCAAAGTCTTCTTATTACATAGTTTTTGGAAATCATTTGGACAGAGTAAAGGCTTGGTAACAATATCTAATAACCTTGTCTTAAATTCTAAAAGAAAATATTTCATAATCCAAAGCTGTTCAATTTTTCCAGTTTTTCAGGAAAAAAAAACCAAAAATCGTCCTTGAAAAAAAACAGAAGGAAAAAATGGATTGTTTCCTAATTTGTCCAGGTTTTCCCCCCCCAGGCTTTCACATCTCTACTCTAGAACTGTCTGCCCTATCTCTGTGTTCAAGAACCATAAATTTACCACCTACAGCTGTGAATAACTAACAAAAAGAGTTATTCCAGGGTGACTGGAAATCCCCTGTTTGCTTTCGTTAATGTTCCGTGGGCTGGCTCCGACCATATCCTGTTCTGTCTGCTTTCTGTTTTAATATGGATAAATTTTTCTTTTTTCTTTTGTTAGCAATTTTTAAATTATTATTAACAAGAGAATTTCTAATATTCATTTTGGAATTTGGTGGATGCACACTTCACTGCATTTTCAATTTGCATCTCCCTCTCCTACCCTGGCAGGTTACCACTCCACATCAGCACATGGGTGCACGGATTAAAATCTTGTGCAAAAAAGATGTGATGGCATGATCGTAGCAGGATTCCTTTGTGGGGGGGCATGGGAGTTCCATCAGTGCACATATGTGCTTGTGCACATTGGAACTTGTAAGCTAGTGAGTGCGGAGATCCTGGAAACTGCAGCACAGCTGCAGAGGTCTGAACAAAATCCAGAAATGAAAAGAATGGAAGAATGGCAGATCGCTGGCTAATGCATTGATCCCTCTCTGCAAACAACGTCTGGTAATTTGGAACTGCAAAATCTTGGAAAGAATTTAAAGGCATCCCTGCTTGCAAATCTCTGTAAATCTTATATTTGGACACAGTGAGTAGACAGGATGCTGTGCAGTTGGGTCTGACCCAGGAGGGAAATCCATAGGTCTTTCTGTCATTCTCAGAGCAGCAAGAAAGAACATGTGCAACAGCTGGGGGATGTTTTTCTACACACCTGGAAATGGTGGTCGTGGTGGTGGAACAGAGGATGTGCTTGGAGCTGAGGTTGATATGCTGCTTGATAGAAAAGTTGCTGAGCTGAATTTCCTAGAATTAAGAATAATGATGATGATTATACTTAACATCTGTAGAGTGCTTGACAGGCATGATTTCACTGTAATCCTTACAACAACTCTGTAAAGTAAGTCAGGATTATTTTAAGCCCCGCATATTGCAGATGCGGTGACCAAGGCTGAGAGAGAGAGCGGAGTTCATGGCAGAGGTGAGATTTGAATCAAGGACCTCTTGATTTTTAGCAGACTCTCAGTCACTAGATCAGGGGTGCAGAACCTCAGGCTCGGGGGGCCACATCCATCCCTCTGGAGATCCCCAGATGGCCATGCCCTTTTCCCCCAATGGCCAATTGTTTGTTGGTTTCCCAGTTTTTTCCCTATTCTAAAAGCTCAAACTTCCCCTCCTAAGGCTGAGTGTCTGGCAGAAAGAGCTTGAAGCTCACATATGGTGGTATTTTGCATATTTTGACCCTGCTTCTTTTCGCCTTCAGCCCCACCCACCAGTGGAGGCTGGTGGCTCTGATGTCAGTGGGGTGGTAAATCCGCTCTGGGTTTCAGTCAGAACTCTAAAGGAGCTACCCAAGGTGCTTCACAGATTTCTGACTGCTTCACACCTTGGATAGGTCCTTTAGAGTTCTGACTGGTTCTGATTGAAACCCAGAATGGATTCACTGCCCCACTGACATAGGAACCACCCGCCATAGTCACCCACCACTGGAAAGCCCCCCCCCCCAAGCTTCTCCAAAATGGGATTTTTTTGATCAGTCGAAAAGAGATTCTGCTCTCTTGCACTAGATTAACTCAGATTAACAACTGGGAAATGGAGCCCAAGAAGCCACCTTAGATGGGGTCAGACTGTTTGTCCATCTAACTCAGCATCTCTACCTCGCCTGTATCAGCAGCTTTCCAGGGTTCCAAGCAGAGAAGGGGCTTCCTGTTTCCCACCTCCCAGCTGAGCAGAGCAGAGCAAGCTGCTCCAGCTGGTCCAGGGACTACAGAAGCAGGCAAGCTCCCAGAGAGCGAGCGACCAGAGTGAGCGAACAGGGGGAGCAAATGGGAGTTGGCCAGGGGAGTTGCAGTGGTAGAAGAAACAAAGGAGACAAAGGAGACAGAGGCTAAGAGGTAAGTGGGCTGCAGGAAGCCCAGGGGGCTGCCCTTTATCCTTCTGAGTGGCTGTGAGCTCACCAGGTGCTTCTGAGAGCTCCAACTGAATTGGGGGTGGTGGCCTGAGTACTCCCAGCAGCTGACTGGGCGGGAAGCTTCAGTCTGTTTCCCGCCTCCCAGCTGAGCAGAGCAGAGCAGAGCAAGCTGCTCCAGCTGGTCCAGGGACTACAGAAGCAGGCAAGCTCCCAGAGAGCGAGCGACCAGAGCGAGCGAACGGGGGGAGCAAACAGGAGTTGGCCAGGGGAGTTCGGCAGGGGAGGTCAAGGGGGAGGCCCCTAACATTTTTTTTCTTTTTTAACTATTTTTTTTTCATTTATTTGTCTTGTAACACACACTTCCACACCAGTGGGACTCAGCTTTTAATCTCTACTGAGTAGAGGAGCAGGCACAGGCTAGTCTAGAACAATCACAAAGCTAGACACAAAAAGGGAAAAGAGGCTATGGGAGGACAGGACTCTCCAGTGGTGGTGACCTGCAAGGTGTGTGCAATGTTTGTTTTCTTGCCTGAGAACAACATGGCCGCCACCTGCAACAAGTGCAAGTTGGTCACGCTGCTGGAAGAAAAAGTAAGTGAACTGGAGCGGCGACTGTCAACCCTCCGGGGAATAAGAGAACATGAAGAGTTCTTGGACAGAATGGGGGAACTACAGCAGCAAAGGGCAGACCAGAAGCTTGAAGAGCAACAGCAAGATGAGGCAGTGGGAAATGCTGAGGTGAAGAAAAATGGAGTAGAGGATACTCCTTGGAAAAGGGTGACAGTTAGGAGAAGAAGAACTATATGCCACTCTGCACCAGTGGAAGCAGTGGAGCTGTGGAACCGATTCCAGGTACTTGCGGATGAGACTGGAGGACAGCCTGCAGAGGAAGAATCACAGGGGAACCTACATGAGAGTGAGCAAGAGGCTGAAGGTCAGTCAAACAGAGGCGATGAAACCCAGGCCTACAACAAGAAGAGAAGGGTGGTAGTAGTGGGAGACTCCTTGCTGCGTGGGATTGAGACCCAAGTATGTCGCGAAGACCCGTGGACTCGCCAGGTACGTTGTCTCCCGGGAGGACAGATTAGAGACGTGACTGAAAGGTTGCCTGCACTCATAAAGCCCACTGACAAGTATCCCTTTCTTCTCATCCATGTGGGAACTAATGATACCGCCAAGCGGAGCTACGAAGAAATCACGTCAGACTTCGAAGCTTTGGGAAGGAAACTCAAGAACTTTGGGGCCCAGATAGTTTTCTCATCCATCCTTCCGGTAGTTAGATGAGGGATAGAAAGGGAACGAAAAATACTCCGGGTGAATGACTGGCTACAAAGGTGGTGCCGACGAGAGAGATTTGGATTCTGGGACCATGGGCTATACTTCCTGGAAGATGGGCTGTTGGCAAGGGACGGGTTGCACCTCACAAAGGCTGGGAAGAATGTGTTTGACCACAGCATGAAGAACTTCATCAGGAGGGCTTTAACTGAATCCTACGGAGAAGGGAGATGTAAAGTTGGGGGTAACAATGGACATAGGCGCATGCACTGCAACGGAGAGAACAGCTCTGATAGCGCCCAATAATAGTCTTCAGACACATGTAGGAAGAAAGCCAGACTATGAAGCACATGGTCTTCGATGTCTATATACTAATGCCCAGAGTATGGGAAACACAACAACAAATGGGAAACAAACAGAACGAACTTGAACTCTTAATACAAGAGGGAAATCATGACTTGATAGGTATAACTGAGACTTGGCGGGATGACTCTCATGACTGGAATACAGCAATTGAAGAATATAACTTGTTCAAAAAGAACAGGAGGAACAGAAAGGGAGGTGGGGTTGCACTGTATGTGAAAAATACATATCTCTGCACAGAAATACAGGAGGATGAGCTTGGTAGCCCCATCGAGAGCATCTGGATCAAAATAAATGGAGCAAAGAATAAAAGGAACCTGATGGTCGGAGTCTACTACCAGCCACCCAATCAAGGAGAAGACGAAGATGAAACTTTTGAAAAGCAAATAGCCAATGTTTTAAGGAAGCATGATGTAGTAGTAATGGGGGACTTCAATTTCCCCGATATTTGTTGGGAGACAAATTCTGCAAATCATGGCCCCTCCAGGAAATTCCTGACTTGTGTGGCAGATAACTTCCTCCTACAGAAAGTAGAGGAAGGAACTAGAGAATCGGCTATCCTTGACTTGATCCTAACCAACAGAGATGACTTAGTGGATAAAGTAGCAGTTACAGGAACTCTGGAGGAAAGCGACCATGTTATACTTGAATTCTTGGTTCTAAGGGAAGCAAAAGCTGAGTGTAGTCAAATGCGTACCCTGGATTTTAGGAAAGCTGATTTTAATAAACTCAGAACAATGATCAGGAAGGTCCCATGGCAAGCGACGCTAACAAGAAAAGGAGTCCAAGATGGGTGGGAGCTTTTAAAAAAGGAAATTCTCCAGGCACAATCACAAGCAATTCCAACAAGAAGAAAAGGTGGAAGACAACAGAAGAAGCCAATGTGGCTTCACAAAAAGCTTAGAGATTACTTGAAAACTAAAAAGGACACATATAGGAAGTGGAAAGAAGGCCAAGCAACAAAGGAAGAATACAGGCAGGTAGCACAGAATTGCAGGGATGGCGTAAGCCCCTTCCAACCCTACTATTCTATGATTCCCCATTATTTGCCCCCTGATCCTTTTAACTGGAGGTGCGGCAGATTGAACCTGGGGCTGTCTGCATGGCCGTTATTACTGAGCTCTGGTCCCTCTCCAGGGTTGATGCCTGTGTCAGTATCAGAAATGTGGCTTTGCTGGAAAAAAATTCTGCTGCCAACATCAACTGAGATCTGATTCAGCGTGTTTATTTGACTTTGTGTTTGATGAACAAAGAAAAGGCGATGGTAATTTTACACGTTGCATAAATATCTCAAGAGTTTTCCCAGTAGTCCAAAGAAGTTGAACTAGAATAATTGATTAGGGGGAGAAAAACGACACAACGCACACTTAGGCTGCAATCTTATACAGCCCCAGTGCAGAAACCCAGATCTCCTGTGGTCCCAATCTGGCTGTCTGGGCTTCCCCAATGGCCAGGCCATCTTCCCTTTGCCCTGTCTCCTTCCCCTGACCACATATCATTTGATGGTTTCCAGTGGAAGCTGGTGGCTCCGATGTCAGTGGGGCAGTGAATCCGCTCCGGGTTTCAATCAGAACCAGTCTGTACAGTAGCAATAATGTTATCCTTTTGGTGGAAAGCTTATTTAGCAAGCTGTTGTCCCACTGCTGCAGGAATATCCTGGAGAGCACTGGAGATATATCTGTACTTTTATTGATACAGTCTCATTTCAGCCCCTGCCAATGATTTCTGATCTGGTGGAATTATGAAGTGCTGGAAGGCTTTGCCGTTTCAAACTACATCCAGAACAAGTGCTCTTCTGATAAAGAGTAATAAGTAATGGTCCTAATAGCCTAACCTAACAGTTGTGATCTCACTCACCACTATCCCTGCCAGCTCCCACCTCTAACTCACCTAATTCCCTCTCTCTTCTAAGCAAACAACTGCCTTCGTTCCTACCCACTAACTGACTTACCGAACCAACACGTTTGTTGTTTATTTGCTCAGTCGCTTCCGACTCTTTGTGACTTCATGGACCAGCCCACGCCAGAGCTTCCTGTCGGCTGTCGCCACCCC
This sequence comes from Heloderma suspectum, assembly GCF_057233095.1. Classification (NCBI taxonomy): domain Eukaryota; kingdom Metazoa; phylum Chordata; class Lepidosauria; order Squamata; family Helodermatidae; genus Heloderma; species Heloderma suspectum. The sequence goes on from NC_139458.1 coordinate 436,884,629, forward strand.
CAGCTCCCCCAAGGTCGAGTCCGTCACCTCCAGAATATCATCCATCCATCTTGCCCTTGGTCGGCCCCTCTTCCTCTTGCCTTCCACTTTCCCTAGCATCAGCATCTTCTCCAGGGTATCCTGTCTTCTCATTGTGTGGCCAAAGTACTTCAGTTTCGCCTTTAATATCCTTCCCTCAATTGAGCAGTCTGGCTTGATTTCCTGGAGTATGGACTGGTTTAATCTTCTTGCAGTCCAAGGCACTCTCAGAATTTTCCTCCAACACCACAGTTCAAAAGCATCTATCTTCCTTTGCTCAACTTTCCTTATGGTCCAGTCTCACAGCCATAGGTTACTACGGGGAATACCATTGCTTTAACTATGCGGACCTTTGTTGTCAGTGTGATGTCTCTGCTCTTCACTATTTTATCCAGATTTGTCATTGCTGTCCTCCCAAGAAGTAAACGTCTTCTGATTTCCTGGCTGCAGTCAGCGTCTGCAGTAATCTTTGTGCCTAGAAAGACAAAGTCTGTCACTGCCTCCATGTTTTCTCCCTCTGTTGGCCAGTTATCAATCAAGCTGGTTGCCATAATCTTGGTATTTTTGAGGTTTAACTGCAACCCAGCTTTTGCACTTTCTTCTTTCACCTTCGTCATGAGGTTCCTCAGCTTCTCCTCGCTTTCAGCCATCAAAGTGGTATCATCTGCATATCTGATATTGCTAGTGTTTCTTCCAGCAATTTTAACTCCAGCCTTGGATTCATCCAGCCCAGCATGTTGCATGATGTGCTCTGCATACAGGTTGAATAGGTAGGGTGAGAGTATACAACCCTGCCATACTCCTTTCCCAATCTTAAACCAGTCCGTTGTTCCATGGTCTGTTCTTACCGTTGCTACTTGGTCGTTATACAGATTCCTCAGGAGGCAGACAAGATGACTTGGTATCCCCATACCACCAAGAACTTGCCACAATTTGTGATGATCCACACAGTCCAAGGCTTTAGAACAGTCAATAAAACAGAAATAGATGTTTTTCTGAAACTCCCTGGCTTTCTCCATTATCCCCCGGATATTGGCAATTTGGTCTCTAGTTCCTCTGCCTTTTCTAAACCCAGCTTCTCGTTCCATGAATTGCTGGAGTCTGCCTTGCAAGATCTTGAGCATGACCTTACTGGCATGTGAAATAAGTGCCATCGTTGGATAGTCTGAACATTTTTTAGTGTTTCCCTTTTTTGGTATGGGGATATAAGTTGATTTTTTCCAGTCTTGTGGCCATTCTTGTGTTTTTAAATTTGCTGGCATATGGCATGCATCACCTTGACAGCATCATCTTGCAAGATTTTAAACAGTTCAGCTGGGATACCGTCGTCTCCTGCTGCCTTGTTGTTAGCAATGCTTCTTAAGGCCCATTCCACCTCACTCTTCAGGATGTCTGGCTCTAGCTCACTGACCACACCGTCAAATCTATCCCTGATATTATTATCCTTCCTATACAGATCTTCCGTATATTCTTGCCACCTTTTCTTGATCTCTTCTGCTTCTGTTAGGTCCTTGCCATCTTTGTTTTTGATCATACCCATTCTTGCCTGGAATTTACCTCCGATGTTTCTAATTTTCTGGAAGAGGTCTCTTGTCCTTCCTATTCTATTATCTTCTTCCGCTTCCACGCATTGCTTGTTTAAAAATAATTCCTTATCTCTTCTGGCTAACCTCTGGAATTTTGCATTTAATTGGGCATATCTCCCCCTATCACTGTTGCCTTTTGCTTTCCTTCTTTCTTGGGCTGCTTCCAGTGTCTCAGCAGACAGCCATCTTGCCTTCTTGGTTTTTTTTTTCCTTTGGGACATTTTTTGTTGCCGCCTCCTGAACAATGTTGTGAACTTCTGTCCATAGTTCTTCCGGGACCCTATCTACTAAATCTAGTCCCTTCAATCTATTCTTCACCTCCACTGCATATTCATTAGGAATATTAGTGAGCTCATATCTAACTGATCTGTGGGTCTTCCCTATTCTCTTTAGTCTGATTCTAAATTGTGCAATAAGAAGTTCGTGATCTGAACTACAGTCAGCTCCAGGTCTTATTTTTACCGACTGCATAGATGTCCGCCACCTTTGGCTACAAAGGATGTAGTCAATCTGATTTCAGTGTCGACCGTCTGGTGAAGTCCATGTATAAAGTCGTCTTTTAGGTTGTTGGAAGAGAGTGTTTGTTATGCACAGTGAGTTGTCTTGGCAAAATTCTATCAGCCTATGTCCTGCTTCATTTTGTTCTCCCAGACCATGCTTGCCTGTAATTCCAGGTGTCATTTGACTACCCACCTTAGCATTCCAGTCTCCTGTAATGAAAATAACATCTCTTTTTGGCGTATTATCCAGTAGGTGCTGCAGATCCTCATAGAACTGATCTACTTCTGCTTCTTCAGCATCTGTGGTTGGGGCGTATATTTGGATCACTGTGATGTTAAATGGCTTGCCCTGAATTCGAATTGAGATCATTCTGTCGTTTTTTGGATTGTATCCAAGCACTGCTTTAGCCACTTTATTATTAATTATGAAGGCTACTTCATTTCTTCTGTGGTCCTCTTTTCCACAGTAGTTGATCTGGTGGCCCATTCCAGTCCATTTCATTTCACTGACACAACCGACACTAACTCCACCCATTATTCCATCCTGCCCACTACCGCCGGCATGTTACATCCTCAGGGGCTGTGCCTAGGGGTGCAGTGGGCATGGCTGCACTCAGGTGGGGCGGGCACAATGTGTCGCACTCTGACAGCAGTGTAAGTTTGCTTGAAGGTTTCAGCATATCAACATAAGGGCTATCCCCACCCGTGCAAAGCCAGGTCCGTTCACTAATTATATATAAAGTATCATCCAGGTTTCTGGATGTTTTTTTTTTAAAGGATTACAGTATAACCTTATACATTTTTACTCAGAAGTAAGTCCCAACATGCTCAGCGGAGGATATTGCCTAGTTACTGTGTTTGGGATTGCCGTTTGTTCCTTGTTCTTTATACTACTGAGCCATGGTCAAGGTTTTGTTGTTGACACACAAGGCCCTAAATGACTGAGAACTAGGATACCTTGCTGTTCTTCTTCCCTTACATGCCCACCCAGTCGACCCCTGATATTTCCTGAGGAGCCTTTACTGGTTGTTCAGAGGCCCACAGAATGTCACCAGGAAGCGGTACATCAGTGGACTTTCTCAGCAGTGGCACTCACTCTTTGGAACACTCTCCCACGTGTGGTTCAAGAGGCAGAAACAGTGGCTGGTTTGAAACACTCTTAAAAACACAGCTATTCAGACAGACTTTCCCTAACCAGTGAGGGACTCTGATACCAGCTTGTTTTACTGTGGTGATGATATAATGTTTTAAAATGTTTTTCATCGTTTTAAAAAATGATTTCATAGAATAGTAAGGTTGGAAGGGGCCTATAAGACCATCCAAAATTTATTATTTCTCTCTTGTTTCTATATTGTTATGTTGAATTTTAATGTGAACTGCATGGGATTTTAATATATTAAGCAGTACAGAAGTATTATAAATAAAAGATTTCTGTGATTACTTTTTCTACTTACACGTTTAGCTATGTTTTGTATTTTAATTTTATATTTAAAAAATTGCCCCTCTCAACGTGGAAAAGTTTGACACAGGGCAGTAGATTTGCTCCATCCCCTCAAGAAGCTTTAACCCTCTTTAAAACAGTCAGGTACCCACATCCCTTGGCCGAGGCAGTAATGATGCCATCCGCTAAACACACCAGCCAAGGAACTGTCCTTTCCCAGGTGGCCACACCAACCAGGTTGTCCAAGAGTCCGACTCACAATTGGACAGGCAGCTGGGAATTCCTCCAGTGCCCTTTTAACAATGTGGGTGGGGGAACAGAATGAAACGGATCCCACAAATGTGAAAAGAGACTGCCAACACCTGCAGCTTCCAAGTGAGTCCGGACAGCATACCATTTTTCCAACATGTCACAAAGGGCTGCAGGTGACCCAGCCTCCAGGTTACAGGCAATTAGAAAGGTGTCATGCCTTTCAGGGCTCGGAGAGTTCCACCGAAGGACACTGCGTGGACACAGTGGCAGTGCTGTCAGCCATTTTCACCACTGCTATGGAATCATTCAATTGAGGTCCGTGGGAACTGAATGCCTCTTACATTGCCACAGTCGTGCCTCCCATTTCACCATCCACAAGCCCTGCACCAACACGTGTTGGCGAAGTAGTGGGAGGAAACATTTACGTAACAACAACAGCAATGCAAAATGTTCTGGTGCGGAGTGTGCCTGGTTAGGGAGCCAGCCAGCCAGCCAACCATATCCTCTTCCAGACTATTCCATCACCCCCCCCATTTTTTTCTTGCCCTCTCTCTCTCAACATACATTCAGTGTTGTTGCTCAAACCACATTGGACGGAGTTTTCCCTCTCCCAAGTTTTTTTTTTGGGGGGGGGGGACTCCTGCAAACTTTGGGATTCCCCCAGGCCTGTTGATACCTCCCTCTTGTGCATGTGTGGCACTGTTACATAAGGATAATAACTTGGAGGATGAGTTTGCTATTAGTCTATGGTAGTTTATACAGAGTTATTGAGTGTTTCAAAGTACTTCACACATTACTGTGCTGTAATCCTAACAACAGCCCTGTAAGGCAGGTCATTATTATAACCCCCATGTTGTGGATGGGGTATTTAAACCGGGGAAACTCCTAATTCAGAGCACAGCCGCTGTGCTGCTACATTAGCTGCTACTCATGACCAAGGTCAACCTTCTGTTCCAGTGGCTGACCAGGTCATCAGTACCTCAGCTGTTAAATGGATCTGTTGTCTCTCCGCTCTGAGAGCTTTGAAATTTGACTAGCCATGGAAATGGATGGTACATACTGCTGACCTTTTGCCAAGTGGCGACTTGCCAGCATGTGCCTGTAACCACTAGGTAAGCCAACTTCTGCAGGTGGTTATCGATGGCCTTTGGTACCAGTCATCATGTGTGGCAAGAACTCTCCCACGTGGCAGCATGAGACAATGGACTGAGTTTAGCCAGAGCAAGAGTTATGTTATGAGTTATTCTTTAAAAAAACAAAAAAACAAAAACCACTTCTCTTCTTCCCTGGATTGTAGATCAGGTGTAAAAAGCGTGGCAAGATCCTCTTCACCACCTGGCAGGATGATATACACATGAGCGGCTCACCAAATGGTTGCAGGCACATGGGGCCAGGGGGGTCGGAATGATGACTGAGGGCACAACCCTATTGCTTATGCCCTTGATGCTCAAAAGTCTGCCCCCTGCTCCTTCTGCTCCGCATTTTCAATAGACGTCTAGCTGGGGCACTTCGGAGCGGGAGGGAGTTGCTCCCCCTCAGTGTAGCTCACATCCTGGCCGCCCCAGCGCCAGCCCCTTCCCCTCCCCACCGACCAGAACGCCCCTCCACCCCCTCTCCAAGGTCGTTCCCGACTGCGGAGAGGCAGCCAACAGGGCTCTTTCTGCGCTGGCTGCGGGGGCGGGGGGCAGAGTGCGGATTCCCTCCCCTGAAATCAGAGTGCTGTCTGTCTCCGACCTTGGATCTGGGGATTCAAAGTATCCTAAGGCCCTGCAGACGCTGTCTAGGGCCATAGGATTGCTCTCTTAGCGACCATCCAAATTAGAGCCACCTGTGTTCTGTCCCAAGGTCTTCTCCAGATAGAACTGTGCTCCAAACTTACTTGGACATCCTTGTGGTGGCGGCGCTCCCTTTGTAGGACTCGTAGCTGTCCATCTTCAAGTACAGGTCCATTGTGCTCAAGGTAAGGGCAGCATTTGCCTGCAGCGCTTGCTGCTCCTTTTCTGTGTACTCTTCTTCAATGCTGAACTCAGTCTGATGAGACATTTGTACGATAGCATGCAATTGCTCTGCCTTCTTCTCCTGCTCTTGTTTCTCCTCCTCCTGCTTCTGCTCCTCTGCCTTCTTCTTCTGTTGCTGCTCTTTCTGCTTCTTCTGCTTTTTTTTCTGCTCCTTTGGAGGTGATTTTTTTCTAATATCTTCCTGGAGTCCAGGATATAAGAAGTAAATAGATTAGAGATGGTCAGATGTAGCGGGAAACCCACATTGATGGAGAGTCACTGGCGGGGCGCGGCGGGGCTTGGTGGAGTCTAACCTGCCCACTGCTCCTCACCAGTCTAAACATGGAAGCATCCCAGGCTGGAATTTTCCTTGATTCCTAAAGTTGGAGCCTGAGCATCTTCCAGGACGCTTTTGGTTTAAAAGGATTTTGTATCACTCAGAGATTCCTGCTTATTTTAATGCAATTGATTGCTTTCGCTTTTGCATGGCAATCTATCTCCTGCTCAGCCTAGAACGGATGGAGGCAGGACTAAAAGTTGAAATACATACAGATAATAAAACATGGGAATAATGCAACAGCTCTGGGTACTGATGCTTTAGGAATCATCACACATTTCATGCTGTGTTGTTCAGTTAACTTGGATGCAACTTGTCTCTTCAATCTTGTGCCTCTTCAGTTATATGGAAGATGAAACTCATGTATAGTTAGGCCTATTGGCTCACCCAGTATTGTCTGTTCCAGCCTCCCCCAACCTGGCACCCTCCAGATGTGCTGGATTACAGCTCCCATCAACCCCATGCTGGCTGGGATGATGGGAGTTGCAGTCCAACACATCTGAAGGGTGATGGATTGGGGGAGGCTAGTCTACTCCAAACGGTTGTGGCTCTCCAAGAGAAAGCCTGTCTGTCTGTCTGTCTGTCTGTCCGTCTGTCTATCTCTCTGTCTGTCTGTCTATCTCTCTGTCTATCTATCTATCTTCATCTTCATCATCATCTGAGACCCTTTCTCTGGAGGTGCTGGGAATTGAACCTAGAACCTTGCTAATTTTGCATGCAACTCTAAGTCATTGCAGTTTTTCAGACACTGCCCTCCCCTCTCTTCCCACTGCCTCCTACTTTGGTAGAAAACAAACCACGCGAAGTCCTGTTTGTACTCACGGCTTCCTCCTCACTTGGGATAACCTGGATGCTGAGGTTGTCAATGACCGTGCAGGACGTGGGTTGGGGGCTCAGGTAGGAGGCGGGTGGATGATGGAGGAGGTGGACGAGTGACAGCCAGCGGTCAAACAGCGCCTCCTCCTCCTGAGTGGACGCGTGAAACTGCAGGTAATAGGAGCGCCTGTTGATCAGCTTGATCTTGATGAGCCGCTTCTCCGGGTCATAGATGGAGATCCGCACAAACTTCAAAGGGAGGAGCCTGCAGTGCCAGCAGAGGGAGTGGGGAAGCACGGAGCATGGAGGGCCGCCAGTGGGGTAGTGGCGCTGGGGCTCCCAGGGATGCAGCACCGGCACGTTTCGACTCATGGAGGTGCCGACGTCACTGGACTTCCCCGTTCCCTCTGAGCTGCAATCCGCACAGCAGCGGGGGCGGGATGAATTTTCCCAGCAACAATATATTGTTCCTTGTGTAAATGTAAACTGCTTTGGGGTGGCTTGGTCTGGAACGGACAATGAAGACCCAGTCGCTTTCCCAAAGACCTGCTCCTAGTGGAGATGAAAGCTGCGTGGACGGGTTCCTTGGTGTGGATCCACACAGCTGCCTGCATTTCAGGAGTCTCCTTGGGGATGTGGCTATGGAGACTGCCAGGATGAGTGTCTGCCCTTCGAAATTTACCACTGCACCACTGAGGGAAACGCAACGGAAGAAGAACAAAGGGAGCTGCTGCATATCTTGCTGCTGGATGGATCCGTCTAATTCTGGCACTCTCCAGATGTGCTTCCCGCCCCAGCTCTGGAATGGCTCACCTAGTGCCCACACTGCTATCTTTACGGTGCTGAGCAAAGACTTTCTGGTTCTCCCAGGCTTTTAAAGTCTTTCAGGGTGCAATCCTATGCCTGTTCAGACAGCAAAAGCCCTGTATCTCCCAGCATTCCCCAGCCTGCATGGGATTCTACTGTGGATGTTACTGTTATGGTGATGATGATCACCTAGAGAAATTTAATTTATGAGGCATCTAATAAATTCATCTAAAAATACAGCTCCCATCCTGTGAACCAGCACTTCTGGATGGTGCACGGTTGGGGAAGTCTGGCCTAGCTCATAACTGTAGGCTTTGGCTGGATCTGTTCTCTGGAGTCTATTCCTTCCAAAGCAACCCGAGATCCTTTTAGCTGGAGATGCCAGGAACTGAACTCAGGTCCTTTGGTATACAAAGTGGAGCATCTGCTCCATCACTGAGCTGCAGCCCTTCTGCAGGTAGGAGAGGCCTGGCACGCTGAGGAGAAGGCTCCCCCCATGTCTCACCCAGTGGTGGAACTACAAACCAAATAAGCATGGCGGGGTTTGGTCCCACATCTCCTACAATCACATATGAAATGTGTGTGTGTGTGTGTGGCACCGGGCGTGTGCGTGTCAGGGCAGGCATGCGCACAGGCTGGTGGCAAGGGTAGACATGGTTGGGCACCGGCCAAGGACCCACTCCCCAGAAGGGGCCCACCTGACAAGAGCCCCCTGGAGCAGTCAAAACGGCAGCCTGGAATAGGCTGCTTCCGGATGGAGGGCTCCTGCTGCTGACTATCAGAAGGGAGAATGCAGCTATTCTGTCTTTTGTTTCTTAAGGGATTTCCCGCAGTACCAAAAAAAGAAAGGAGAAAAGGAGAGAAAACACGGGAGGCTTATAAGTGGATGACAACATATAAGACTGGCATCAAGGGTAGGCATGGTTAGGCTCCTGCCAGGGGCCAGGGCCCAGCAGGTGCCCCTGTCAAGAACTCCCCGGACTCGCTCCTCCTCTTCACCTGTGCAACCTGCTTGTTCACCTGCCTCTTGCACAATGGTGCCAGTGCAAAAGAGGAGCAGGAGATGCCAGTGCTGACTTGCTCACTCGCTCTCTGCCTGCCAGGCGACAGCGGGGGAGCTGGAGGAGGAGGAGCAGCTGGAGACAACAGTGGTGAGCAGGTAGCTTCCCTGAGGGAGGGCGGGGGGCCCTTGCTCAAGGGCCCCCAGAAACCTGGCACTGGCACTGATTAGCAGCCAGCCTGCTTCGTCAGCTGCTGGGGCCCACAGCCCCCCCGGGGTGAGCAACTGATGCCGGGTGACTGGGTCTGCAAGCCACCATTTTAATTATCCGGAACACCTCAGAGCGACCCTCTACTGGGGGAGGCGTTGGGGGCGATGAAAATGGAGGCTGCTGACAGCCGCCCAGCACAGATGGCAGCATCACTACGGCTGCCCCTCCCAGCAGGTAAGTCTACCAAGGTGGGGGATAGGACCCATGTCGGAGAGGGCCCACCCAAGGGCCCTGGCCCTGCTGCGGTGTTCAATTCTCAGGACAAATAGGGCTCACGGGAGGAACCCTCCGCCTGCCTGCCTCTTAGCCTCTTGCATCCCCCTCTCTGCAAACACTTTTCACACTTGCTTCTGCTGATGGTATATTCTGCATGATGGGGGCAAAATATCAGGTCTGGGAAGTGGCTGGATTTTATTGGGAAAAAGCGGTGGGTATGGTCCATGGGGTCACGAAGAGTCGGACACGACTGAACGACTGAACAACAAGGGTACTATGGGAATTTAGTTTCGCCTGAACCGGCCCTGTTTGCAACCTCAAACATGAACGAGCATGGGAGCGCATTTTTCAAAAAATGTTCAAACAATCTTGAACTTGTGATCATGTTCAAAATACACATTTTTTAAACAATGCACACTTTGAAATGTGCACATTTAAAAAATGCTCATGTTTTGAATGTGACCATTTTTACTTTTTTTAGAAGTTAAAGAAGGGATGTTAAAGTTTATTACATTTTTTAAAAAGTTGATCTCAAAGGGGTAGAAGTTTGAAAACCACTCCATTTGTGATTCCTAATATCGCAGAGAAGAAGTTTGAATGGATGTAGGCAGTGGAGTCCACCTGGGAAAGAGCCTTCCATGTGGTGGCCCCCTTTCTTTGGAACTCCCTGCCACTGGAGCTGGAGGTCAGGCAGGCGCCAGCACTGCTGGTTTCAGTGCCTCCTGAAAAACAGCTCTTTTCCATGAAGCATCCCTTAGCTGACAGCCATGGTTTTTATTGGCATTCTGTTTTTAAAAGAACAATGTTAATAATGGTGTTTTAATTCATTTTATCTTTTTTACTTTTTTACTTCTTATGTTCACCTCTATGGAACATCTGTTTTAGATATGGAGCAGTATACAAATTCTGTAAGTAAGTAAATAAGTAAATGGAACAATCAGCGGCACTAAACCCAAATGTATTTTCAGCACCAATAGCTTGTCATCAGTTGTTTCAGGTTTCTCAGTTTGTAGTCCCCTAAAGAGGCCTGTGTTCTGCAAGGAGCTGTCTCTGCCATCACTGTTTCTCAGGTCGGTAGAGGGACTTCCCAGACAATAATCTGGGACCTTAAAACTTTTTCTTAGCACTATACTCATGCTAACTTAAATACAACTCTTGGGGGAAAAATAGAAATCGTGCCCGCTAAACGGGTATAGCTGGGCTCAGGGCTCTAACTCACCTGGTGAGTATCAGTTCCTCTGTGTGTAATTCCGAAGAGACCTGGCCAGCAACTGGACGAGCAATGAGCATCAGGTTGGGCAGCGGCAGGTTGATGTTGGTGGAGGCGATACCTATGATGGCCTCGTTGCAGTGGTTGTGGATGAAGACATGTGTGCCCCTTCTTGTGACCTGGGTAGTGGAAACCGAGAGCAGTGGCTGGAGGACGTAACGTAGGAGAAGCTCTACCCGATCAAACACCTAGTCCAGCTCCAGGTTTGGGAGGGCTCTCCATGGGCCCCCTCCCTCATGGAGTCTGTCTTCTCACCGCCAGGGTCCCCAGCCGCTCTTGCTCCTCCTCCGCTCCCTTATCATGGCTGCCACCTGCTTGCTTGGCAGGCAGAGACCCAAGGAGCAAGGAGGACGTGGCATCTCGGAAGCCAGATTCCGGCTGAACATCAGGAAAAACCTCCTGCCTGTTAGAGCAATGCGACAATGGAACCAATGACCTAGGGAGGTGGTGGGCTCTCCCACACTGGAGGCATTCAAGACGAGGCTGGACAGCCACCTGTCAGGGATGCTCTGACTTGGATTCCTGCACTGAGCAGGGGGTGGACTGGATGGTCTTAGAGGCCCCTTCCAACCCTACTATTTATGATTCTATGATCTCCTGCTCCTCCTCCTCCTCACCACCGCTGTTCTCTGAACCAGAGCGAGAGGCAGGCCATGCCAGCTCCAGGTTTTTGACAGCCCTTGGGCAAGGCCCCCTCAATGGGCCCCCTTCCTCAGAGGGTCAATCTTCTCACCGCCATGGCCACCCAGCTGCTCTGGCTCCTTCTCCTCGTTCTCATCATGGCTACCACTTGCTTGCTTGCCAGGCAGAGAGAGGCAGTGAGCAAGTCGGCCGAGGCATCTCCTGCTCCTCCTTCTCACCACCACCACCACCATTGTCTGGGCCAGAGAGAGAGTCAGGTGAACAATCAGGTTGCAGTGGCAAAGAGGAGGAGCAACTCCAGGGATTTTTTTTTCCATTGGGCCCCTGCTGGGGTGCAGGCCCTTGGCAGATGCCCAGCTATGCCTACCCTTGCTGCTGGCTCTGAAGTCCTGCCACCTGTTTCTAACCAAGGCCAGCGAGATACTTCTAAGAAGCCCATAAGCAGAGAACCAAATTAACAGCCCTCTGCAGTTATTTCCCCTGCACTGTTGGGGTTCAGAGGTACGCTGTCTTGGAAGACAGACCCAGCAAATGGGTGTTCTCTCTTGCTCCATGGGAAGGTATAAAGGTGTCTTTTGGGGGTAGGAGGTGGCAAGCAACCCTGTCCTCCAGATGGCACCAACCAAGCATGGAAAGCGCTGTGAATTGGGCTCTGTATCAAATGAGTGACTCACAGATGCAGATATTTTAGAACTGACGTAATATGTTCACACCCATTCAGGTACACGTGGAAGTGGAATATGTGGTAACATGGTCACCTATCGCACTCTCTGCATCATCTCAACAAACGATGAGGAGGGTCTAACCTAGCTTCCTCCAACCTCGCTGTGTTGGACTACAACTCCCATATCCCCCAGCCAGCCACTTGGGAATCATGGGAGTTGCAGTCCGACACCGCTGGAAGGCTGGCTAGTCAGTCTCTTCTTTGCTCCGTTTACCTGGACAAAACTGCTTTCAAACATGGCCACGGACTGAAATGATGGGTATTCTCCTTTCCCGAGATACTTCTGCAGGTCTGTCTTGATCGGGGCTTGGGCCAGAGAAGAGAAACCAACACTGGATGTGGTGGCATGAAAGAACCTCAGGATTGGGCTACCTGCAAGTGAGGGTCCACAGTCTCAGACAATCATACTGTGCACAAAGAGCACGTTCTTTCTAGTTGCAGACAAAGGTCATATCTACACTCCTAATGCAGGGATGTTGAACCTCTTTCAGTCCAAAGGACAGATTCAGTTCTGGAGAAGCTCCTGGGGGGTGCATTTCAGTGGTGGGCAGGGCCAAAGCGAAAAGGACTGGGGCCAAAATGCTAAAACTACCAAGCTTCGTTAGCTTCCAGCTCTTCCTGCCAGGAGCAAAGCCTTATGGGAGCCATTCCAGCCTTTTGGGATGGGGAAAAACTGCAAAAGCTGGGAAACCATCAACCGATTGGTGGTTGGGGAAAGGGGGCTGGGGCAGGGAAAGGGCCATGGCCACCTGTGGGACCCCAGAGGGCTGGATTGGCACCCTAGGTGGCCTGGATATGTCTTGTGGGCCTGCGACTTGACAGCCCTGCTGTACTGGCAAAGTGGGTATCAGCCACCTTGGCTGCCTTCTGTGAAGCATCTGGCTGCTCTAAAACCCCCAGCATTCCTTAAAGAGAAGCCAGAGCAGTTAAATGGGGTTGTCTGTAGTGTGGATGTTCTGGCAGTTGTAGGTCTATAGATCTGGACAGAATTAAATGGTCATATTTATCATTTCTGAAGCATCACACAGGCAGAGAATTCCACATCAATGCCGGTTCTTTCCCCATTCAGTATCATCGCAGGACTAGGTCATTCTCTTCAGATGGCTGTCTCCCTTCGCATTATTTTTCGTTTCTTTCCTTCTCACAGGGGTAGTGATGCCACTCAGAGGCATCACCACCTTTCTGTGAAGAAGCATTATGTGCGCTCAGGGTGTAGTGATAATTCCTCCCTGGTTCCTGCCCCTTTCCCTCCCCTTGTGGATGGGGACTGACATGCAGGCAGCCCGCCCCGATGTCCCCCCAGTGTTTTTTACAATCTCTGCCATTCACTCAGCCGTGTACTCACAGGGAATGCACAGCGGGGGGCGTCCCAATGGGTTGGAAGACCGGCACCTGTTCTGCCGCCCTGCTGCCTTGTTCAGAGTGCTGCGGGCTGAAAATGGCGTGGACCCAAAATGATGCAGGCTCGGGAAGGCCCCACAGCCTGTCATCACCGCCTTCGCCATCATGACCGCACCCCCAACAACCCAAGACAACCATCCACAGCCACCAACACACAGCAGTTCATTCACGCTAGGGGAGAAATACACGGGGAGGTCATGGTGTTGCATTTGCGCATATTTGGGGAAATACCACATTTTTTCCATTTGAGGAAAACATGGGATAGGTGGGCGGAAATGGTGGGATAATGACTGGACAATGCCAACATCATGTAATTGACCTGCACAATTCAGTGAGTGTCCAACCATGAATGTGCGATAAACTGGAGGTGTAGGGCAGGAACCAGGGAGGAATTATCACTACACCCTGAGTAGCATCGCCACCCCTGTGAGAAGGAAAGAAACGAAAAATAACGCGACGAGGACAGCCATCTAAAGAGAAGGACCCCATACTGCAATGATACCAGATTGGGAAAGAACCAGCATTGATGTGGAATTTTGTGCCCCTGTGATGGACCCCGTAGTCTGGACTTGGTAATGGGCTGGATGAGGGCCAGTAACTTGAAGCTGAATCTTGACAAGATGGAGACACCGTGGGGAGGTGTTTCCTGGATCCGGGACGTTGATGTCCATCCTGTTCTAGATGGGGCTGCTCTTCCCGTGAAGGGGAGGGCTGCTCCAAGGTACTTTTGGATCCAACATTGTGACTTGGGGCCCAAGTGGCCTTGGAGGCTGGGAACATCTTTCACCAGTTTTGTCTGGTTCATCAGCTGAGGCCCTTCCTGGCTAGGGTAGCCTTGCCTTTTGGTCCTTACTGGCTTCTCTGTGATGTTGCCTCAACTTTGGAAAACCATCCAAATGGTCAGGAGGTGTGCCTGACACAGCAACATTATACTCTTTTCGATGAAAGAGTAAAACCTTTTAATTTCCCCATGCATATCAAATTTAAATTTGTATTTTAGGTGGTTGAAATACTTTTCATGCCGCTCAATGCTATTGCATTAACATTTAGGTTTATATTGCTTTTACTGTATTGATTATCTGATTTTCTGTAAACCACCTGGGAATTCTCTTTTGCATGATGGGACAGTCTGTAAATGTTTAATATAAAAATAAACAAACAAACAAATAAGATTTACAATAATGGACTACATCATTTATAAGGGCTATATCATGGGATCTTATAACTCCTGTTTCTGCCTCTTGAGGATTACTGTCTATTATCAACTGTCTTGAGTCATGGGGGGTGGGGTGGATGAAAACCTTTTTTTAATTTGTCCATGGTTTTTAGTATGTTTTACTCTTGGACTGCTGGCTTTTTCTGTTTTTTTAAATGTTTTCGTTGCTGTCCTTTCTTGTTCTTTTACTGCATTCATTTTCATTAATGTTTCTTTTTTTCAACATTTTTGTAAACTGCTTTGGGAGATTGTACTTGAAAAGGGTTTCATAAAGGCTAGAAATAATAAACAAACAACAAGCAGGCAAACAAACCACAGGCTACATGTGACATTAGTCAGGCTTTTAAAAATGTCTGTTTGCCCTGACAACTTTTGTTTTGGACGAAAAGCAGCCGCAGAGGTCCAGTTTTCCTAACTTTAATATGACTGTCACCAACTGCAGTTTGGGCATTTTATTACCATTTAGTCAATCTAATTACAACATTTTCCCCTCTCTGCACCCAGGTGTATATATGCCTGCCCAATGGAGATAACCCTTCATGCATCTGATGAAGCGTTATCTAGTCCATGAATGCTTCCGCCATAATAAATCTGTGAGACTTAGCATGCCACAGGAGTCTGCTGTCTCTTACTGGAAACAGACTGACACCGCCACCTCTCTGGGGGATGAAATATTCGCAACTTGTAACTGCCAACAGATAAAATATGAGTTCAGCCTCTTCATTTATAACGGCGACATTCCCCTGCCTACATCTGTCTTCACGCTACAGTTATTGCTACAAGCTAACCTGGTGTAGCCATATACGGAGAAAAAGATGGATGAAGAAATGGGATTCAGGTTCCATAGCTGGCCACCAACATGGTGGGCACCAACTTATTTTATTTTTAAAGGTGTCTTAATTATTGTTGTTTTACCTGGGAGGCTGGCATGCTGCAAAGCAAACTGGTGCCCTCCAGCACCATCATTATTTGGATTCAAAAGAGTGGTTTTGTTTTGGAGCTCAGACCCTTTCTCGGCCTTGTCCTTAGGTTCTTGGGCAAGCTACTCTTTTTTTAGTTTCACCACTTGGCCTTCTGGGAAATGAGTGTTTTGTGACTGGCCATGCCCACCATGAGAGACATTTTATGACTGGGCACGCCCCATGACGGCCAATTTGTGAGAGCACCCATGACACTCTCTCAAAATTCCAAATGTGCCTGCTAAAACAAAAAAGTTGGGGACTCCCGATTCTCTCATACAGCACATGTTCTGCACAGTGTACACGAGCTATAGAGCCTCTTGACTTACCTGAATAACCTTGACGCTGTGCTTCCCCCCCCTTAAGAACGTCTCTGTCTGATCCAGGAAGACTCAATCGGCCGCTTGGCTCGCTTTGGAAGCCTGGAATCCAGGACAAATGTGCCATCTGTCCAATAGACAGGTCAGATCAGGTCTGGTTAGCCAGGCTGTTGAAGCTGCTTAGAACTCTTTTAACCTCATGGACCAGGGTGATATGTTTGCTGTGGAAGACCTGGGTTCGAGTCCTTACGCACTGGTTCACCTTGGCAGGTCCATCTCTCTCTGCCTAACGTCACAGCTTTGTTATGAGAATAAAGCTACAGTCCTAAGCATACTTACTTGGGAGTCCCAATGAACCCCGTGGGACCTACCCCTGAGTAAATATGTTTGCCACACATAAAGACATTGGAAAATAGGGTCTGCCACCTTTTTACTGCTCCTGTGTGTTTAACTGCACCTTGACATGCAGAAATAAGAACATAAGAAGAGCCAGGCTGGTTCAGACCAAAGGCCTCTGTAGTCCAGCATTCTGTTCCCAGGGTGACCAACCCGCTGCAAAGGAGCAGACATGAGCACAACAGCCTGCTCCCGCTTGAGTTCCCCAGCAGCTGGCATACATAGGCATACTGCCTATGATGCTGGAGCTAGTCTGTAGCCATCAGGACTAGAGCCACTGATTGCCTCATGCACCATGATTTTGTCTAATCCCCCTTTAAAGCCATCCAAATTGGTGGCCATCACTACATCCTGTGGTAGCAAGTTCCACAGTTGTTGTTTTTTAAATGTGCTGTGTTAAAAAGGACTTCCTTCGATTGGTCCTCAATTTCCCACCATTCTGCTTCAGTATATTCCACTGGGTTCTAGTTTTATGAGGGAGGGGAAAAAACACCTCCCTGTTCACATCTCCACACCATGCATAATTGTATGCATCTCTATCATGTCCCCCCAGCCCCTTATTCACATTTTTGTTGTTCAGTCATTAAGTCGTATCCGACTCTTTGTGACCCCATGCCATGGACCACAGCACGCCAGGCCTTCCTGTCCTGCGCTCTCTCCCAGAGTGTGCTCAAGTTCACATTCATTGCATCGGTGATGCTATCCAGCCATCTCATCCTCTGCCGTCCCCTTCTCCTTTTGCCTTCAGTCTTTCCCAGCATCAGGGTCTTTTCCAGGGAGTTTTCTCTTCACATTAGGTGGCCAAAATATTTGAGCCTCAGCTTCAGTATCTGTCCTTCCAATGAGCACTCAGGGTTGATTTCCTTTAGGATGGACTGATTTGACCTCCTTGCAGTCCAGGGGACTCGTAAGAGTCTTCTCCACCACCACAGTTCGAAAGCATCAGTTCTTCGGTGCTCAGCCTTCCTTATAGTCCAGCTCTCACAGCCATACGTTGTTACTGGGAAAACCATAGCTTTGTTTATATGGACCTTTGTCGGCAAGGTGATGTCTCTGCTTCTTACTACGCTGTCTAGGTGTGCCATATTTCCTCCCAAGGAGCAAGCGTCTTTTCATTTCATGGCTACAGTCACCGTCTGCGGTGATCTTGGAGCCCAAGAAAATAAAATCTGTCACTGCTTCCATTGCTTCCTCTTCTATGTGCCAGGAAGTGATGGGGCCAGATGCCATGATCTTAGTTTTTTGAATGTTTAGTTTCAAACCAGCTTTGGCACTCTCCACTTTCACCCTCAACAAGAGGCTCTTGAGATCCTCTTCGCTTTCTGCCATTAGGGTGGTATCGTCTGCGTATCTGAGGTTGTTGATAATTCTCCCGGCAATCTTAATTCCGACCTGTGATTCATCCAACCCGGCATTTCTCATTATGTACTCTGCATATAAGTTAAATAAGCAGGGCGACAATATGCAGCCTTGTCGTACTCCTTTCCCAATTTGGAACCAATCGGTTGTTCCATGTCCGGTTCTTACTGTTGCTTCTTGACCCTTGTACAGGTTTCTCAGGAGACAGGTAAAGTAGTCCCAAATGTTATAAACTTCCCTCACCGGGGAGTTGCTCTAGCCCCTTTATCATTTTAGTTGCCCATTTCTGCACCTTTTCTACCTTTACGGTATCCTTTCTGAAGTGTGGTGACCAACATTCTACACAGCTTTCCAAGTGTGGGTGCGCCATAGGTTTGTATGAAGGTAGTGAGAGAGAGAGAGAGAGAGAGAGAAGGTTGGTGTCTCCAATGTCAGTGGGGCGGTGAATCTTTTCCGGGTTTCAGTCAGAACCAGTCAGAACTCTAAAGGAGCTATCCAAGAGCTCCTTTAGAGTTCTGACTGGTTCTGACTGAAACCCGGAGTGGATTCACTGCCCTACTGACATCAGAGACACCAGCCTCCATTGCAAGACCAGCGTGGTATAGTGGTGAGAGTGCTGGACTGCAAGCCAGGAGATCTGGGTTCTAGTTCCCACTCGGCCATGGAAGCTCCCTGGGTGACTTTTGGGTCAGTCACAGACTCTCAGCCCAACCCACCTCACAGGGTTGTTGTTGTGAGGATAAAAGGGAGAGGTGGAGGAGGAGAATATAAACCGCCTTGGGTTCCTTGCAAGAGGAAAAAAGGTGGGATTATAAATGTAATAAATAAATAAATAAGACCATCTCCATAGTCACACCCCACAAGGACAGTCCCAAAATGCAGGCAGCAGCGTGGATCCGTATCCACAAGCCAGTTCTAGCAGTTTCATCTGCACCAGGAACAGGTCTTTGTGAAGCGAATGGGTCTTAATTGCCCATTCCAGACCAAGCCACCGCAAAGCATTTTGGATTACAAGAGGGAACAATATATTGTTGCTGGGGAAATTCATCTTCCGCTCTCGCAGTTACTGTGAGGATTGAAGCTCAGCTCAGGGGGAAGAGGGACGCCTGAGTAGGGTGGCAGGAGACATCGGCGTCCCACTTAATGAAAAATGCCCGTGCTGCATCCCGGTCAGCCGGGCTCCACTGTGCCACTGCTGATCCAGCAGGGCTGTTCGGATGTTCTTACAAAAAAGGGAACTGGCATACCTGGGGGATGTGAAGCGGTTCTCTTCCGGAGTATGCAGAGAGAGGTGACTTCTCTTCAGCTCCACTGTTCTGGACAAGGTAGAGCTATTGGAATGTCTCACAATGGGGATCTTCCGGAAGGAAGGTTGGCGGTGCAAAACATGTGTTCTGAGACGGGGTGGGGGGGACACCTTCCAGCCTCCCCTACACCTGCCTTGTGATGTCACTATCCCTCAGCCACATCACATCATTCTAGCCTCCATCTGCTTATGCGTTATTGTGACATTTTTCCCGGCATCAGACACAGCCCAGATACTTCGTCAGTGTTCTAACCCATCCGTACGCGCGCCCATCCATCACTCAGTGGCCATAGCATCTAATGTTGATCTGTGTATCTCACGCCTGCACACCCAGCGCAAATATCACAGACAGAGCTTTTGTTTTCAGAACTTTTTTTGTTATATACTCCTTCCAATAAAATGCATTGCGGTTGAGGCGCTCCACACAGTTGCTTGCGAGTCACTGAGTGATGTACGTGCGTGTGTGAATCAGCACTAAAGTCTTGGCTATAAGTTAACATATGATTGTTTTTGAAATATATGAAATGGAAAAAGAGGGGGTTCACATGGAGCACTGAACACCCGCACTTTTGCAGTCGGGCTTGCATGTAATCTGTGTCAGGATTTGGCCAGTTGAGGACCACAGCTTTAATTTCCCCCCCTAAAGCAAGACGCTAGTCCTCCTGGTTCTGTGTTCTGATTGTTTTGAAAACGGGCAGCGTAGGCCAATAACACCAGGACTCAGTGGGAGATGCCTCCGTAGCTTCTATGGTTTTGCTCCTTAAGAACCTAGGAAACTGCTTTCAGCAAGGTCAGACTACTGTAGGTATGTACAGATTTTGTTAAAACTGTTCTGTCTGTGTTTTGTGGATTGTCTGGTGTCTTTCATCCCATCATCTGCTCATTGATGAGTATTGGATTTTTTTTTAACCAGGGCATAGTTTGAAGGCACATCAGGCAGCCACCGTGCTGAAGCTAAGCAGGTCTGGGTCTGGTCAGTGCTTGGAGGGGAGACCACCTGGGAACTGCATGTAGCCACCTTGAGTTCCACAATGGAAGAAAGGTGGGATATAAAAATAGATAAATAAATAAAATTAACCAGAATTTCATTCTACTTGCACTAATGTGCATTAGCACAAATATGCATTAGCAGTAATGCACACTTACACACTTGCACAAATGTACATTAGTTAATGTGAATTCGCACTAATCCCCCCCACCCCAGTGAAAGACCAGTCCACAAGCCCGTGGAATCTGTGTGACTTGGAAAAAGCTGCTCCACTGAGGAATCCACAGGTCGGATTCCTAGAAATCCAAACTCATTTGAATCCATTGTAGATTTCATAGAATCATAGAATAGTAGGGTTGGAAGGGGCCTACAAGACCATCGAGTCCAGCCCCCTGCTCAATGCAGGAACGCAAGTCAAAGCATCCCTGACAGAAGGCTGTCCAGCCTCGTCTTGAATGCCTCCAGTGTGGGAGAGCCCCCCACCTCCCTAGGGAATCGGTTCCATTGTTGTATTGCTCTAACAGTCAGGAACTTTTTCCTGATGTTCAGCCGGAATCCGGCTCCCTGTAACTTGAGCCCATTATTCCGTGTCCTGCACTCTGGGATGATCGAGAAGAGATCCTGGCCTTCCTCTCTCTGACCACCCTTCAAGTACTTGAAGAGCACTATCGTATCTCCCCTCAGTCTTCTCTTCTCAAGGCTAAACATGCGCAGTTCTTTCAGTCTCTCCGCATAGGGCTTTGTTTCCAGTCCCCTGATCATCTTTGTTGCCCTCCTCTGAACCCTCTCCAGCTTGTCTGCATCCTTCTTAAATTGTGGCACCCAGAACTGGACACAGTACTCCAGATGAGGCCTAACCAGTGCTGAGTAGAGGGGAACTAGTACTTCCCGGGATTTGGAAGCTATGCTTCTACTAATGCAGCCCAAAATAGCATTGGCCTTTTTTGCAGCCACATCCCATTATTGGCTCATATTCAGCTTGTGATCGACACCAATTCCAAGATCCTTCTCACTTGTAGTGTTGTTGAGCCACGTATCCCCCATCTTGTAACTGTGCATTTGGTTTCTTTTTCCTAGGTGCAGAACTTGGCATTTATCCCTCTTAAATGTCATTCTGTTGTTCTCTCCCCAGCACTCCAGCCTATCAAGATCAGTTTGAATTCTGTTTCTGTCTTCCGGGGTATTAGCTATCCAACCCAGTTTCTCCAGCCTCCCGAGACTGCTGGTGCCAGCTAGCCCCATGGTGTCCCTTTGACTGGCAGTGAAAGGGGTCTCCAGCGCCTCAGGGAGATGGAGAGGATGTCCCCATCGCCAGCTACCTGATCCTTTTAAGGCAAAAGCGAGGGCCTTCTGCATGCAAAGTGGTGTTACCAGTGCAGCCTGGTAAATCCGCTCCAGGTTTCAGTAGAACTAGTCAGAACTCTAAAGGAGCCATCCAAGGTTCTGACTGATTCTGACTGAAACCCAGAGCAGATTCACTGCCCCACTGACACTAAAGCCCCCAGCCCCCACTGGGCGCTGCTCCTCTTGGCATGCAGAAGGCCCTTGAGACAGGGTCCCCCTCCCTTACAATAGCTCTGTTTCTCCCTTCACTTCAGGGGGCTGGTTCAAAGATCACAGAATCACAGAAGTGGAAGGGAACCCAGAGGCCATCCAGTCCACCTCCCCGACAATGCAAGGAATCCACTGTTACAGCCAACCCCCTATTGGCAGCCCTCCACCCTTTGCGTAAAGGTCTCTACCGAAGGAGAGCCCTTCACCTCCCAAGGCCATGTTCTTCCCCTGTCCAGCAGCTTGTCCTGTCAGAATGCTCTTCCTGATGTCTAGCCAAAATCTCTTTTCTCAATGTTTGAACCTGCTCACTTGGGTCCCACACTCAAAAACAGCAGAGGACCAATTTGCTCCATCATCTATGTCATGGGTGCTGAGCTTCTTTCAGGCCAAAGATAGAATTCTGCTTTGGAGATGCTGTCAGAGGCTGCATTCCAGTGGTGGGTGGGGCCAAAGGTGAAGGAAGGGGGAGAAATACCCCCAAATGCCAGCATATTTTAATGTCAAGTTCTTACTGTCAGTAACTCAGCCTTAGGAGAGGCATTTCAGCCTGTTAGAATAGGGGAAAAAAATGTACATATGCCACTGAATGATTCGTGGCCAGGGGAAGGGGTGGGGCCATTTGGGAAACCCTGGAGGGCTGGATTGGGACCCCAGGTGGGTCAGCTGGAGCCCCTGGCCTGAGGTTCTATACCCCTGAATCTATGTGAAAGCACTACAGGTATTTGAAGAAAGCTATCGTATCACCTCTTCTCCCAGCCCACCATACCCAACTCCTTCAACCTTTCCTCCTAGGACCATCTTGGTCGCCATCCTTCTTAAACTGTGATACCCAGAACAGGACACAGGACACCACGTGAGGACTGACTAAAGCAGAAACAAAGTTTTGAAACAGTGTTTTTAAGGGCATCCCTTTTCACTGACTCGTGCTGAGCTTCTTTTGCCCTTTGGATGGCCACTCACCCAGCTTAGAGAGAGCATTCTGGAGCTCTTCACAGTCCACTTGCATCATCCTGAATAATTTGGTTTCGTCTGCAATCTTAGTTACCCCATCTCATTGATGCATAAGTGAGTGCCCTTAATTGCTTTGAAATATTCTCAGTGCTCAAGATCCGTACTTCAAGTATACTTTGTGTTGTCAGCCCCTTTTAACTTTTCTAAGAGACTGCTTTGGGAGGAACTGTCTTCAGGCCACGAGGGCCAACCTAGATGTTCCTTTATTCATGCAATTAACAATTGTGCGGATGTCTGTTTGTTTTTTAAAGGGAACTAGCAAGGGTTTGGCCTTTGATCCAGATTGGACCATGCAGCTGGTGGGAAGAGGGCTGTTTGCCTCTGTCATGGTCCCGATCTGCTCTTAGCACTGGGAGGAAAGCTCCCATGGGGCAGATGTTGTGGGAGGCTAGAGGACAGAGGGGACAATAGATTTTGCATATGTGGAATGAAGGTGGTAGGCTAAAGATCCCTTTGTACTACTTTCACACAAAATCTATCTGGGTAAGACAGTGGCTTCTTCAGTCAATTGGCCTATTAGGTTGAAATAATAACAATAAATTGCAATATATTTTAGGCACTTCACGCCATATCTTTAAGTATTGCATGTGATGCAAAGTCTGCATCTACTATTCAGATAGATTCTTTGAAAAATATTTGTTATTTGAGGTGACAGAGACAGCTAAGATATTTGTTGTTGGTATATTCATTTGACTAGCACATTTTATGTAAACATACGTGCGCGCTCACACACACACACACATATATACAGTATATGCACACATAAAATTTTGTATCCCTTTTATGTTTCATGATGTCCTGAAATTTGCTGTTGTAATAGTGATCATCTATGGCTAGACAATAAATTGCTTGAATAAATTACAAGTCAAATAACACACCAATCACAATACATTGTCTTATGAGAACTCCATTCTCATGGAGTTTTTAGCTTTCCTTTGGGATCAGAAGCAGCTCCACTGAATGTTGATTGTGCTGGAATAAGCAACAACCATTCGTTAAAAGTTAAGCTCATTGCATGGAGGGGGAAATAACTGGTTGAAAAGCTACAAAATGGTTAATGGATGTAGGGAGTTGGGGTGCTGGTTTTGGTTTCACTTTTGCCTACTTCACTGATGCCTGCTTTAGTTTTTAGAAGAAGGTGCCTGTTAATATTAAGCCAAGATCCTGTTTAAAGCTTGCAGTTGTCTTCTGTCGAGATTGTGGCCAGACAAAACAGACTCTGCAACATATTGCACCGCCAGCCATCTACAACTGCTTTCCTCAACCTGCTCATGGTCTCGCTAGACGGGGGATGCTTGTAGTCCAACACATCTGGAGTGCACCAGACTGGTGAAAGCTGATCTACAAGTTAAAAACTCCTTGAACTGCCTTTCTTCTAGAGCAGGGACAAGCTTATCTTTCTTGCAGTGGACTATATTTGATTTTTCTGGACAGATGATATGACTGCCTTTTTCTGAACTCAATTTAAGGGCTGGCGGTGAGAAAACTGTACAATTAACTCATCTGGTTATCATCCCACGATGTCAGCCTGCAGGAGATAACTTCTAATAAGTGCCTGAGATGAGCACTTTGCTGCTGATGGTGTCGTCTACTCTTCTTTTAATTGGTTCCTTAATTTTGTTTTGTGCTTCCTCTGCCTTTTGTAATTGAAACATTCTTCCAGAGTGGAATTAACATCTCTTCCAGGACCCAAGAGATAAAAAGGGGGGATAGTTTGGAAACGCAACAAGGAATACGTGTGTATGGATGTGAAAGGCGCAGGGTAGGCCTGGTCGGGCACCTGCTGAGGGCCCACACACCAGCAGGGGCCCACTGACAAGAGCCCCCTGGACTTACTCCTCCTCTTCATCATTGCAAGCTTCTTTTTCACTTGCCTCTTGCTCTGGCCTAGACACTGGTGAGAGAGAAAAGGAGGAGCAGGAGATGCTGCAGCCTCCTTGCTCCCTGGCTCTCTTTGCCAGTCAAGTAAGAAAGGGGTAACAGTGATGGAACGAGGAGCAATCGCAGCTGGTGGCAATGCTGGTGAGAAGGTTTACTCACTGAGGGAGGGGGCCCATTGAGGGTGTCTTGCCCACGGACCCTCAACACTGAGGCCAGCACTGGGAAAGAGTATGAGCTTTTGGTGCCTTAATGGTATGACTTTTGTTCTGGTTTGATACCATCATGATGTGTAACCATGAGAACTTCTCTTTCCACAGGCTGGTGTCTCCCAGATGTTTTGATGATGAGGGAAAGGCCGTCTCTTCTTTATTATGCTATTAGAAATAATATTATTTTGTGGTGCAAAGTGTGTCTTCACTTTTCAAGATCTCCCATATGAAATGAGCTTATCTCTAGGCTCTTTTTTTTTTTTAAGACCTTAGAAGAGCTGTGCTGGATCAGAACAAGGGTCCATCCAGTCCAGCATTCTGTTCACACAGTGGCCAACCAGATGTGTGTGGGAAGACAAGACCTGAGCACCTGAGCACAAAAGCACCCTCCAGCTCATGTTGCCCAGCACCTGGTGCACATTGCTTACTGCCTCTGATGCTGGAGGTTCCATACAGCCATCAGGAGCAGTACTCATTGATAGCCTTCTCCACCATCCTCTTCTAAAGCCATCCAAATTGACAGCCATCACTAAGTCTTGTGGAAGTAAATTCCATAGTTTGATTATGTGCTGTGTGAAGGTTTGTCAAGCAGAGGCGATGAAACCAAGGCCAACAACAACAACAAGAGAAGAGTAGTAGTAGTGGGAGACTCCTTGCTGCGTGGGATCAAAACCCAAGTATGTTGCGAAGACCCATAGACTTGCCAGGTATGCTGTCTCCCGGGAGGATGGATTAGAGACCTGACTGAAGGGTTGCCTGCACTCATAAAGCCCGCTGACAAGTATCCCTTTCTTCTCATCTATGTGGGAACAAATGATACCGCCAAGTGGAGCTACGAAGAAATCACGTCAGATTTTGAAGCTTTGGGAAGGAAACTCAAGAACTTTGGGGCCCAGATAGTTTTCTCATCCATCCTTCCAGTAGTTAGAAGAGGGATAGAAAGGGAATGAAAAATACTCTGGGTGAATGACTGGCTACGAAGGTGGTGCCGACGAGAGAGATTTGGATTCTGGGACCACGGGCTATACTTCCTGGAAGATGGGCTGTTGGCAAGGGACGGGTTGCACCTCACAAAGGATGAGAAGAATGTGTTTGGCCACAGCATGAAGAACTTCATCAGGAGGGCTTTAAACTGAATCCTATGGGGAAGGGAGATGTAATGTTGGGGGTAACAATGGACGTAGGCGCATGCAGTACAACGGAGAGAACAGTTCTGATAGCGCCCAATCATAGTCTTCAGACACATGTAGGAAGAAAGCCAGACTATGAAGCACACGGTCTTCGATGTCTATCTATTAATGCCCAGAGTATGGGAAACACAACAACAAATGGGAAACAAACAGAATGAACTTGAACTCTTAATACAAGAGGGAAATCATGACTTGATAGGTATAACTGAGACTTGGCAGGATGACTCTCATTTGGCAGGATGACTTGGCGGGATGACTCTCATCTTGGCCGCCATTTGCATCCGCAGTGCAGCAGCAGTGGCCAGAAGTCCGGCTGCGGCCAGGGAGGATTTTGGGGGGGGAGGGATGGATCGCCTCCCCCCCATCGGATGCCCTGGACCAGAACTGGGTAAGTAATCCGCTCACCCCTAATTTAAACTGAATCCTATGGGTGATGGAGATGTAAAGTGGGGGGTAACAATGGACGAAGGCTCATGCAACGCAACGGAGAGAACAGCTCTAATAGTGCCCAATAATAGTCTTCACAAACATGTAGGAATAAAGTCAGACTATAAAGCACGTGGTCTTTGATGTCTATATACTAATGCCCGGAGTATGGGAAACAAACAGAATAAACTTGAACTCTTAATATGGGAGGAAAATTATGACTTGATAGGTATAACTGAAACTTGGTGGGATGACTCCCATGACTGGAATACAGCAATTGAAGGATATGGCTTGTTCAAAAAGAACAGACAGAAAGAGGGAGGTGGAGTTGAACTATATGTGAAAAATACATATCTCTGCATAGAAATACAGGAGGATGAGCTTGGTAGCCCCATCGAGAGCATATGAGTTAAAATAAATGGAGCAAAGAATAAGAGGAACATGGTGGTTGGAGTCTACTACCAATCAAGGAGAAGATGAGGATGAAACTTTTGAAAAGCAAATGGCCAATGTTTCAAGGAAGCATGATGTAGTAGTAATGGGGGACTTCAATTTCCCCGATATTTGTTGGGAGACAAATTCTGCAAAACATGGACCCTCCAAGAGATTCCTGACTTGTGTCGCATTCGCAGCTAACATCCTCCCACAGAGAGTAGAGGAAGGAACTAGAGGATCGGCTATCCTTGACTTGATCCTAAACAATGGAGATGACTTAGTGGATAAAGCAGCAGTTATGGGAACTCTGTGGGAAAGCATCCATGTTATACTTGAGTTCTTGGTTCTAAAGGAAGCAAAAGCCAAGTG
Source organism: Heloderma suspectum (assembly GCF_057233095.1). Lineage (NCBI taxonomy): Eukaryota > Metazoa > Chordata > Lepidosauria > Squamata > Helodermatidae > Heloderma > Heloderma suspectum. The sequence continues at coordinate 436,911,526 of NC_139458.1, forward strand.
TAGCCAAATGCATACCCTCGATTTTAGGAAAGCCAATTTTAATAAACTCAGAACAATGATAAGTAAGGTCCCACAGGAAGCGACTCTAATGAGAAAAGGAGTCCAAGATGCATGGAAGTTTTTTTTTAAGGAAATTGTTAAGGCACAATTACAAAAAATTCCAACAAGAAAAAAAGGTGGAAGACAACAGAAGAAGCCAATGTGGCTTCACAAAAAGCTTAGAGATGACCTGAAAACAAAAAAAAGGACACATACAGGAAGTGGAAGGAAGGCCAAGCTACAAAGGAAAAGTACAGGCAGGTAGCACAAAATTGCAGGGGTGGCGTCAGGAAGGCTAAAGCTGAGAATGAGCTGAGGTTAGCAAGGGATGCTAAAAGCAACATAAAGGCTTTCTTCAGATACGTGCATAGTAAGAGACAGAGGAAAGAAATGGTGATTCAGCCATAAGGACGGCAAAATGATAACAGATGACAAAGAAAAGGCAGAGGTGCTCAATTCCTACTTTGGCTCAGTCTTCTCCCAAAAGAGGGTCTACGACCCCCCTGGCAAAGGCGAAGTGCAGGCTGAAGGGGCAGGATTGCAGCTTGAGATTGATAGGCATATGGTCAAGGAACACCTCATTACTTTGAATGAGTTCAAATCTCCAGGGCCAGATGAACTGCATCCTAGAGTGATAAAGGAACTGGCAGAAGAACTCTCAGAACCGCTGTCTATTCTCTTTGAGAAATCATGGAGGACGGGGAAAGTGCCAGAAGACTGGAGGAGGGCGAATATTGACCCTATCTTCAAAAAGGGTAAAAAGGAGGAACCTGGGAACTACAGACCAGTCAGTCTGACATCCATCCCTTGGAAAATGCTGGGGCAGATTAGAAAGTAACCCATCTGTAAGTACCTTGAAAACAATGCAGTGATTACTCGAAGCCAACATGGATTTGTCAAGAACAAGTCCTGCCAGACAAATCTGATCTCATTTTTTGATCAAGTAACCTCCCTTGTGGACTGTGGGAATGCTGTAGACATCATATACCTCGACTTCAGCAAAGCTTTCGACAAAGTGCCCCATGATATCCTGATGAGCAAACTAGCTCAAAGTGGGCTAGATGAAACAACGATCCGGTGGATCCACAGTTAGCTACAGAATCGGACTCAAAGGGTGCTTATCAATGGGACCTTCTCAAACTGGGGAGGGGTAATGAGCGGGGTACCGCAGGCCTCAGTCCTGGGCCCAGTGCTCTTCAACATTTTTATTAACGACGTGGAGGAGGAGGTGCAGGGAACGCTGATCAAATTTGCAGGTGACACAAAATTGGGTGGGATAGCTAATACTTTGGAAGACAGAAACAAAATTCAGGGCAGTGGAGGCTATATAGAACACCTTGGAGAGCTCCTTTAGAGTTCTGACCTGTTCTGACTGAAACCCAGAGAGGATTCACCACCCGACTGACATCGGAGCCACCAGCCTCCACTGGCTGGTCATAGGCCCAGGGTGGCATGAAATCCCCATTTCTTCCAGTATCTCCTCTGAGTCTCACTTTGCCCCCTTTGAAATGGGAATAATACTAATCTAATCTCTCCTAGGGGTGCTTAGGGAATTAAGGAGCAAAATGCAAAACGGGGTCCTATACTTGTGTGGAGAGAAAAGCAAATACCAGTGGGACTCTGTTTTTAACCTCCAGTGAGTAAGGGCCAGGCACAGGCTACTCTAGAACAATCACAAAGCTAGACACAAAAAGAGAAAAGAGGCTACAGAAGGACAAGACCCTCCAGTGGTGGCGACCTACAAGGTGAGTGCTGTTAGACAAAGAGACTCCATAACTGGTTGGCGCCTCAGTTACGTAGAAGCCCGAGTGGCGGGAAAAATGTAGGCGGAGCAAGAAGGGAACCATACTGACACGCTCACGACTAACGGCTTGGTAGGCCTGGCGTGCTATGGTCCATGGGGTCACGAAGAGTCGGACACGACTGAACGACTGAACAACAACAACAAGCTGATGTGCTGACTGTTTCATTGGTTACTGGCAAGAACAATAGAAGTAATAAGGTATAAAAGGTTTTTGCACACGTGCTTCAGGGTCCAGACTGCTCTGCACCCGTTTTGCAAAACGATCAATAAAATAGTGTTGGATCCACTGCTGTCTGCCTGGCATCCTTTCTTTCTTTCAACCAGAAGCAAGAACTTTTTATCTAACAATTTGGTGCCGTGACTTGGATCCTGCTTCGGGGCGCGTCCCCTTCACGCTGAGCCGAGGGGCTGCGGAGGAGGAGTGGCCACAGGTGGTTGTTTTACACTGCCTTCTCCTCACGTTGTCGGCGGCGGAGGTGCTTGGGGACCAATGCCAGAGGGAGAGGGTGACGTGATCACCCCTTTTTGGCACCGGCAGTGGATTAATAGGCAGCTGGACGCGGCTGTGGGCGGGACAGAGGAGGCCTTGGGTAAGTGAAACAACTTACTTTAGGGGACACACATGGGACGGTGGTTTGTTTGTGATTGTGTGAGACGTCTACAGGCGAAGCAAGTGAGGAGCCCCGATCTGCATTTCCTTGTCTCAGCGACGGGCTGGGTCAGAGGAGGGCGAAGCATGAGATTTGTTGAGTGAAATCCCACAGTCATGGGCGGGTCCCAATCCAGGCCCTCAGAAGAGTCCCATACGCCCTTGGAGTGTTGTTTGCGCAACTGGTCACATTTCAAACAAGATTATGGAACTAAAATGACAAAGGATCGCCTTGTCTTTCTTTGTGCCCGGGAATGGCCGGTATTAGAACCCAAATGGCCACCCGAGGGGTCTTTTGACCCAACCCTGGTATCTGCTGTGCGTATAGTAGTAACACAGAGGGGAAGTTGGGACCAGTTTCCCTATATTGATTCATGGTCAACTTGCGGGCCCCTTGGCGGCAGGCCTGCCCCGTGGGTAGTTAAATGTATGTCCTAGGCCCTCCCTGTGATAACTGGAAAAAAATTGATGAGGAAAGGGACACCTAAGGTGGTAGTTACGGCCCCCGAGGATCCATTACTTCCTCCTTCCTATGGGACGGCTATCGCGGGGGGACCACGCCTGCCCCAGCCTCCATTTCCTCCAAGGGAGCCTGCCCAAGAGTTGCAACCATTAAAAATTCCTGAGATGGACCCCCCCCGTGAGCCAAGGTCCGGCCCTGGGTCTATGACTGAGTTCGAGGACACTCTCCAAGATCGTTTGGACGCCCTCGAGAAAAATTTCAAAGAGATGAGGGGTGCTTGGGGGCCTCAAACTCAGGAAGAGGTGCCTGATAAAGAGGGGGAAACCAAAGGAGGGCCTAATTACAATTTACGAAAGGACCCTCAGCCACCAGTAAAATTAACTTTCCCTATTAGAGAGGTCCCCGATCCTACCGCCCAACACCCTCAGGGGACAATGTTTGTTTACATCCCCTTTACGACGTCTGATCTGTACAATTGGAAACAGTTCAATCCTCACTTTGAGGAGGACCCTGGCCCATTGTTGTCCTTAATGGAAAATGTGAGGCTCACACACAATCCTACCTGGGACGACACACAGATGTTGTTGAACACTTGTTTCCTTAGTCAGAAACCGACTATTCTTGCGGGGGCGCGAACTAGATTTAGAGAGGAGAACCCCCAGGCGACTGAAGAGCGGGTGGCAGAGGTTTTGCCCATTGGGAGGCCTGACTGGGGAGTGGCCAGGGCAGTGCAAAGGCAATTACATGCCGAATACTTTCGGCTTGTCTTGGCGGGCATGAAACAGGCCGCTCGAAGGGCCCCCAATCTGCAAAAGGTTTTGACGTTAAAACAGGACAAAAGCGAACCCTCCGCCATTTTCCTCCAAAGGCTGAGAGAAGCCTTTTCTAAATATACTGACATCGACCTGAACGACCCAAATAACCTACAAATTCTCACAACGCAGTTTGTAGGAAATAGCTGCCAAGATATTGTTACAAAAAGTTACAAAAAGTCGAAGGAGGACTGGCGGCTGATTTGGGAGTCCTGGTTGAGGTAGCCCAGAAAGTTTATGAAAGACGAGAGGAGGAGGAGGAGAAAGAAAAAGATAAGAGGCAAGCAAAACTACTTGCTGCCATTCTCAGACTAAGAAAAAGGAGGGATTAAGAAGGGTGGTGGAAAGGGGAACAGAAAAGGGCCTCCCTTAGGAAAAGATCAGTGTGCGTTTTGTAGAAAGATTGGACACTGGAAGCAAGACTGTGAAGCCCTAAAACAGAAAGAGAAAGAAAGCAGGGGGGAAGAACAAAGAGTGTTGTATGAACAAGAAAGAGATTAGGACAGACCAGGGCCCGGCCCCCTCTTGGCCGTCTCCGAGGCAAGACGGGACCCCATGGTCAAAATTAAAGTTGGGGGCCGCTCCTACGTTGCCCTTGTAGACACAGGGGCTGCCTTGTCCATACTCCCCTTGAACAAGTCACCAACGGGAAGTGGGGGAACTACCACCATAATGGGGGTCGAGGGAAAGGCAACGTGAGTGCCCCTCTCTCGTCCTTTGTTTACTAAAGTTGGAGAAACACACCTAGAGCACGCGTTTGTCTGTACCCCCTCCTGTCCGGTGGCATTGTTAGGGAGGGACTTATTGACTAAGCTCCAAATTGAGATCACTTTCACTCCTGATGGAAGAATGGAAGGACGGCTCCCCAAGCAACAGAGCAGCAACTATCAAATGGCCCTTCTTAGGGCCATAGAGGAACCCACCTCAGAGGCAAATGAAGACTGGTGCTTAATAGAAAACAGAGTCAATCCACTGGTTTGGACCAGGGTTGGAGGGGCCTCTCGTGCCAAATCGGCAGCACCGTACAAAATTCCTCTCAAGGAGGGGGCAAAACCAGTCCATGTGAAACAATATCCCCTTTCCCATCAAGGGAAGCTGGGTCTACAACCAGTAATAATGAAGCTCCAAGAGGAAGGTCGACTCATCGAGATAATGTCCCCCTACAACACGCCCATTCTCGCTGTGTCAAAAAGGGGGGCAAGGGTTTTCGCCTTGTGCAAGACCTCTGCCTCATTAACCAGCAAATCGAGACCCCCACCCTGTGGTCCCTAACCCACACACCCTTCTCATAAGAATTCCAGGAGATCATGCATGGTTCACTGTCATAGACCTAAAAGACGCTTTCTTTAGCACCCCACTCCACCCTGATTCGAGGCCTTTGTTCGCTTTTGACTGGGAAAGCCCAGAGAGTGAGTCGAAGGTTCAACTAACCTGGACAGTTATCCCTCAGGGGCTAAATCTTTCACCAGTCGTTTTTGGCCAGCAACTTCAAAGGGACCTTGAGCCTTGGGTCCATCAACACCTTGAGGTGCACCTCCTCCAGTACTGTGACGACCTCCTGATTTCAGCCAAGGCTAAGGACATGTGCCTAAATGGGACAATTTCCCTCCTTAATCATCTAGCAGAGGGGGGCTATAAGGTGTCAAGGGAGAAGGTGCAGTTAGTTCAACCAACTGTAAAATTCCTAGGTTACCACCTAGCCAAGGGGACCCAAAGCTTGGGATCAGAAAGAGTTGAAGTCATTTGTGACACACCTGTCCCTACGTCCCCCCACGAGCTAAGGGCCTACCTGGGATTAACCGGATTCTGTCGGCTATGGATAGCCGACTATGGGGAAATAGCATGGCCATTATATGAGGCACTGCAAAAAGACAAATTAGACAAATGGAAATGGACTAAAGAAATGAGTAAGTCTTTCCTCAGCCTTAAAGCTGCCCTTGTGTCACCACCGGCCCTCGCCATGCCAAATCCCAGTCGACCGTTTAGACTCTATGTGCATGAGAATAAGGGCGTAGCCTCGGGAGTGCTCTGCCAATGGACGGGCCCTTCCTGGAGGCCAGTGGGCTACTACTCCAAAGTCCTTGATGTTGTTGCACGAGGATGGCCAAGTTGCTTGAGAGCAGTAGCAGCGACGACCTTAATCTGTACTGAAGCTGAAAAGATGACAATGGGAGGAACCATCGAAGTCTGGGTGCCACATGGGGTGCCACAAATCCTAGGGTCAGGGGGAGGAAGCAAATTCCTTAACCCGGCTCGACATTCCCGATATGAAATAGGCTTGCTAATGAACGAAAGCCTCACTTTCAAGGCCTGCTCTAGGTTCAATATCGCCACCCTGTTACCAGCAATACAGGCCACACGTGGGCCGGGGCTCCCAGATCATGATTGTCTTGAAGTGCTGGATTTAGATACCAAGGGTCGGCCAGATCTTGAAGATGAACCACTAGAGGGAGCCGAAGATTTGTTTGTAGATGGGTCCAGTTATATGCTAGACGGAAAGCGTTACACAGGGGCAGCTGTCGTCACCCAAAGCGAGAGTGTCCATGAAGAACGACTGCCTCCTCATTTCTCCACCCAATCCGCTGAACTGGTGGCCCTGACAAGAGCTTTGCAGGCAGGCAAAGGAAAGCGGGTAAATATTTACACTGACAGTAAGAATGCTTTTGCTGTTGTACACACTCACGGGCAGTTATGGAAAGAGAGGGGATTCCTCACAGCAAATGGATCTCCAGTTGCCAATGGTGGCTTAATTGTGGACCTCTTAGATGCCCTTCAGTTACCCTTACAAGTGGCTGTTATCCACGTCCGAGCCCATGGAAGGGAAAAGGAGGAAAAGTGGAAGCAAAGAAATCAAAGAGCTGATGAGGCCGCGAAGAGAGCAGCCAGGGAAGGAATCCAAGGAACATTCCTTGTCCTACCCAGAAGGGAAGAGCGCCCCATATACTCCCCCTCTGAGTTGCAAATGGCACAAGAACACAAAGTGAGTCCCCGTGACGATGGATGGATCCAAATGACGGATGGAAGACTGCTACTCCCGCAGACCCTGCAGGGAGCTATCCTGGAACAAGTGCATCATTCTCTTGGACACCCTGGGGCATCAGCCATGATTGACTATTGCAAGAGGCTATTTGTCTCTCCTGGCCTAACTGTACGCGCCCATCGACTAGCCGCAACCTGCGAGGTCTGCCAGAAAACTAACTCCCCCAGGGCACCCCCTCCACCAAAAGGAGGGCGACCATGGGCGTACTATCCCTTCCAGAGGGTGCAGATTGATTTTGCTGAAATGCCACCGTGTAGGGGTTACAGGCATTTGCTTGTAATAGTGTGTCAAATGACGGGGTGGGTAGAAGCGTTCCCATGCAGAAACTGTCAGGCAAAAACTGTAGTTGCTACGTTGTTACAGGAGGTGGCACCCCAGTTCTCCTTGCCTGAAGTTATAGAATCCGACCAGGGCTCACATTTCACCTCAGCTGTTACGCAAGGGTTGGCTCGAGCCCTGGGGGTAGAGTGGCACCTACACTGCCCCTGGAGACCCCAGGCGAGTGGGCAAGTTGAAAGAACCAATCGGAGTCTCAAGGAGACTCTAACCAAGCTCCAGCAAGGGGTAAGACTCACTTGGGTTGAGGCTCTGCCAATAGCCTTGACAAAGCTTCGAAAAATGCCAAGAAAAGACATAAAGCTGTCCTCCTTCAAGCTAATGTTTGGATTCCCGCCTCGGGTACACTGTGGAAGGAGGGAGGAGGTCAAATGGGAGATGGGAGATCAAATGTCAAGGGGCCAGTTGACTTCTCTACAGTCTGTTCTTTCACAGCTACGAGCCTACTCTGTCCCATTCCAGAGATTGCCGCTAGATGCTCCCATCCATCTTTTCCAACCGGGAGATGAAGTATTGCTGAAAAAGTGGAATAAAGAAGCTTTAAAGGAGGGGTGGGAAGGACCCTACCTAGTGGGACCAATCAGTCATTCATGTGTAAAACTTGTAGGTTCTCGCAAATGGACACATTGCAGTCGGTTGAAGCCATTCAGACGACCCCTGCTTCCTCCTGTCACCCGGAAAGAACAGGAGGACACGGGCAACGGTCCTCTGCTCCCTGACACCTCCCCGGAAGCTGCCAGGGACACAGGCGAAGAAGCCACCCAGAAGCCACAATCGCCTGTAATATATAAGTCACAACATCTGGGAAAAGCTCGGGTTCGAATTACAAAAAACCTGTAATATGAAGCAAGTATTGTGGGTGGTGTTGATAATGCTAGTCAAAGAAATATTAACATGGGTGGTGATGCCTCAAGAGTTTAGGCTTGACAGCTTTAAAATAAAACCCCAAAACGCCACACCTGCGCCTCCCAAACCACCTCTAGTGCAAATTCCCAAACCACCTTTGGTGCAAATCCCCGAGGGAGAGAAGCGTCCCTGGAAAGCCAGGTTAGGAATCCCAATAACAGAGGAAATTGACAATGTATGGTTAGAATGGGTAAAGTATACTGCCAAATCCTTAAATAAGTCTGACTGTTTTGTTTGTGCCACAGGAAGATCGGTGGCGAAAGTGATGCCTTTTCCTCTAGGATGGGACACTCCCTCCCTCCTCACCTGTATGATCCACTTGTTCCAACACCCTGACACATGGGGGGAAGAGGAGTGCCAGACTCTCAATAAGCTATACCCTCCTCTCAAATTAAAGAATCGTGTTAGACCTTCCATAGTTTTTTTGCAACAAAGAAACCATACTAGATGCATACACCGGGACCTTACAGGGATGGGGGAGCAATTGGGGAACTTGACAAGCAAAGTAAAATGTGCTAATTCCACCCACTTTAGGAATAATTCCCTTCCAATCCCATGGGCTGATCTCTGGTGGTACTGTGGAGGTCTAGAGTTATATGAAGTGTTGCCCTCTAACTGGTCCGGAACTTGTGGATTAGTCCAATTGGCAGTCCCCTTTTCAATTGCATATCATCCAGCAGAAAGAACTAGCCAACCCCGATGGAAGCGGTTGGTAACCCCTTTTGATGATCAAATATACATTGACTCTATAGGGGTGCCACGGGGAGTACCAGATGAATTCAAAGGGAGAAATCAAATCGCTTCAGGATTTGAGTCTACCTTGTTTTGGTGGGTGACAATTAACAAAAATGTAGATTGGATCAATTACATTTATTATAATCAACAAAGGTTTATAAACTACACCCGTGATGCTGTAAAGGGATTGGCTGAGCAGCTAGATGCCACTAGCCAAATGGCCTGGGAAAATCAGCATGTTCTTGATATGATGTTAGCAGAAAAAGGAGGGGTTTGTATTATGCTAGGTGGGCGATGTTGCACCTTCATCCCTAACAACACTGCTCCAGACGGCACAGTAACGAGGGCCTTACGGGGCCTCACTGCCTTATCCGAGGAATTAGCCGAGAATTCAGGAATTAACAACCCTGTGACTGCCTGGTTGGAAAGATGGTTTGGAAAATGGAAACACCTAGTGGCCTCGATCCTTATCTCGCTTGCAGTAACGGCCGGAGTCTTAGTACTATTTGGTTGCTGCATTATCCCCTGTGTCAGAGGCTTATCCCAGCGATTAATTGAAACCACTCTGTCAAACCAGATGCTCTTGCTTTATTGTACCAATAAAGAGGCTCTGTTTTAAGACGCTTTAAGACGTGAGTAAAGACTTAAAGGAGGGAATTGTTAGACAAAGAGACTCCATAACCGGTTGGCGCCTCAGTTACGTAGAAGCCCGAGTGGCGGGAAAAATGTAGGCGGAGCAAGAAGGGAACCATACTGACGCGCTCATGACTAACGGCTTGGTAAGCTGGTGTACTGGCTGTTTATTGGCTATTGGCTTGGTAAGCTGATGTGCTGACTGTTTCATTGGTTACTGGCGAGAACAATAGAAGTAATAAGGTATAAAAGGTTTTTGCACACGTGCTTCGGGGTCCAGACTGCTCTGCACCCGTTTTGCAAAACGACCAATAAAATAGTGTTGGATCCACTGCTGCCTGCCTGGCATCCTTTCTTTCTTTCAACCAGAAGCAAGAACTTTTTATCTAACAGTGCCATGTTTGTTTCCTTGCCTGAGAACAACATGGCCGCCACCTGCAACAAGTGCAAGTTGGTCACGCTGCTGGAAAAAAAAGTAAGAGGACTGGAGCGGCGACTGTCGACCCTCCGGGGCCCTGGCAAAGGCGAAGTACAGGCTGAAGGGGCAGGATTGCAGCTTGAGATCAGTGGAGACAGTTGGACATGTTTTGTTTTATTGTTCTTTTTATCGTGATCTTCAATGCACTTTTATTACCCCGATTTTACAACAAATCCCTGGCAGATCTGTTTTATTTCACTTATCATATTTTTTATCTGATCAGAATCCCCATGTAACAGCAAAAGTGGCCAGTTTTTGTGCACTTGCCGGAGGGTGTTGACAAAATAATATTATTTTAACATTATTTTAACATTGTAATAATTTTTTATATTGGGATTGTACGTTTTTAATCATGTTGTCTTGTGCTTATGTGGTCTGAAAGCATGAGTTTTGTGTGTTTGTTATTATTTATGCGCTGGTCTTGAACCGAAATTAAAATATTCATTCATTCAGCTTGAGATTGATAGGCATATGGTCAAGGAACACCTCATTACTTTGAATGAGTTCAAATCTCCTGGGCCAGATGAACTGCATCCTAGAGTAAAAAAGGACCTGGCCGAAAAACTCTCAGAGCCACTGTCTATTCTCTTCGAGAAATCATGGAGGACGGGTGAAGTGCCAGATGACTGGAGGAGGTAGAATGTTGTTCCTATCTTCAAAGAGGGTAAAAAGGAGGAACCTGGGAACTACAGACCAGTCAGTCTGACATCAATCCCGGGGGAAATTCTGGAGCAGATGATAAAGCAATCCATCTGTAAGCACCTTGAAATGGTGCTTACAGCTTCGAGCAATGATTACTCGAAGCCAACATGGATTTGTCAAGAACAAATCCTGCCAGACTAATCTGATCTCAGTTTTTGATCAGGTAAGCTCCCTTGTGGACTGTGGGAATGCTGTGGACATAATATACCTCAATTTCAGCAAAGCTTTTGACAAAGTGCCCCGTGATATATTCTGATTAGCAAACTAGCTAAAATTGGGCTAGATGAATCAACGATCACGTGGATCCACAGTTGGCTACAGAATCGACTCAAAGAGTGCATATCAATGGTATCTTCTCAAACTGGGGAGAGGTAATGAGCGGGGTACCGCAGGGCTCAGTCCTGGGCCCAGTGCTCTTCAACATTTTTATTAATGACTTGGAGGACGAGGTGCAGGGAATGCTGATCAGATTTGTAGATGACACAAAATTGGGCGGGATAGCTAAGGGGACCAAGACCGAAACAAAATTCAAAGTGATCTGGGTAGACTGGAGCACTGGGGAGAGAACATCAGAATGACATTTAAGAGGGATAAATGCCAAGTTCTGCACCTAGGAAAAAGAAACCAAATGCACAGTTACAAGATGGGGGACACGTGGCTCAACAACACGACAAGCGAGAAGGATCTTGGAATTGTTGTCGATCACAAGCTGAATATGAGACAACAGTGGGATGTGGCTGCAAAAAAGGCAAATGTATAGCTTCTACATCCCAGGAAGTACTAGTTCTCCTCTATTCAGCACTGGTTAGGCCTCATCTGGAGTACTGTGTTCAGTTCTGGCCACCGCACTTTAAGAAGGTTGCACACAAACTGGAGAGGGTTCAGAGGAGGGCAATGAGGATGATCAGGGAATGGAAACAAAGCCCTATGAAGAGTGACTGAAAGAACTGGGCATGTTTAACCTTCATAGGAGAAGATCGAGGGGAGATAGGATAGTGCTCTTCAAGTCCTTGAAAGGTTGTCACAGAGAGGAAGGCCAGGATCTCTTCTTGATCATCCCAGAGTGTAGGACACGGAAGAATGGGCTCAAGTTCCAGGAAGCCAGATTCCGGCTGAACATCAGGAACAACTTCCTGACTGTTAGAGCAATACGACAATGGAACCAATGACCTAGGGAGGCGGTGGGCTCTCCCACACTGGAGGCATTCAAGACGAGGCTGGACAGCAATCTGTCATGGATGCTTTGACTTGTGTTCCTGCACTGAGCAGAGGGTTGGACTTGATGGCCTTGTAGGCCCCTTCCAACCCTACTATTCTATGATTCTATGAAGAAGTCCTTCCTTTTATCTGTCCTTAATCAGCTTCATGAAATCACCCCACTGGGTTCCAGCATTATGAGAGACCAGAAAGTGTGGAGGAAGTAGATAGAGAGACACTTTTCTCCTTTTCTCATAATACTAGACCTAGAATATAGCTTGACAGCGGAGAATATCATGCATTTGAGGCTTGATAACTGCTCCCCACCACTGGAATATTTGTGTCAAACATCCATGGCCTGAGTTAAGGGCAGGAAGCAGAGGAAGAAAACAGTTTTGCAATTTTGTATTTGGCCAGAGAAGTATTTGGCTTCTAAGACAATCCTAACAAATCCCACGTGTTTACGGGAAACTGCTGGAAACTCCCACTGTGCTGAATGAGGCTTACTTCCTATCAGTTGCGTATAGAACTCCAGCCTCAGTTTTGCAGCTGGTTGACCACAAGCAAACTTGGGGAGCTGCACCACAGTGTGGTTGCTTTGTGGAGGTCTGATATTGGCTGAAGACGGGCACTGTGTGCCCCCCTGCTCCTCATTCTGCTGAATGAATGTGTACGTACATGCAGTGTGTCTACTGTGAAAGCACCGTGTGCAGCACAACCCTATGTGTGTCTACTCGGAGTGCAATGGGACTTGCTCCTAGGTCAGTGTGCGTAGGGTTGCAGCCTAAATCTCCTGCACTTTCTTCTCACAAGGAAACGGACGCTGTCAAGGGTGCCTCGAACATTCTGCCGATTGCCCAGGAAGGTTTGGGAGCATGACACAGTAGCGCCATACATTCCCAGCCTGAGCCCCAACTCTGAAAGGAAGTTCTATGGCCTGGCATTGGTGACCCATATTCCTAGTTGAGCCTCGGGAGAGTGGGGCAGTCAGGCGGAGTGAGGGCTGATGAGGGCGTGTCAGCAGGTTGCACAGTAACACCACCATACCGATTGACGGTGTGCTGATCACAGTGCTACAGCAGGAATAGAAAACTAATTTATTAATCTTTTCTCTTTTTTTCTTTTTGCTATGTACAAGTTTAATGGAGAAATCTTGTCTGAAACAATTAAAAAGAACAGGGTTCATGTCTCATTTCCCTTTTTTAGATTTCTAACATTCAACAGTTAACAGAAGTAGGTACCCAACCCAGCTACACAGCTTATTTTCAGTCATGCGTCTTGTCCGAGAAATGCGATCAGGCAAGGCAGAGAGGAGGGGGTGGGACAGGTGCCTCGCTGACCCCTGGTCTTAGTCATTACAAAAATACACTTTCGAAAGTGACAGCGCAGAGATGGCGCCTTTGACAAAATGCATGCCACAGAGAGAGAAAGAGAGAGCAGGAGGATGGAGACATGTAACAAAAGTCCACAAACACCATTGCACTGCCATACCAAACATGTCAACCCCATGTGGGGACATATCCTGGTTCTGTCCCAATGAAATCCCAGTTATAAACAAATCAAAGTTGTAAACCAGAAACAAGAGCCTGGTTTCACCTATAGGTATCGCAAATTGTATACAAATATTCAGAACATACTCACAGGGAAGTAAGAACTGAGATGGAGTGAGGTATTAGTATTCTGAACTGGATCACTGCAGACAGCTGGTAGAGGGTTGCATTTTTTAACATTCCCCACAAAATAAAAGAAGACCAGCAATTCTTCCTGCATGTAAAAACTAGTATGTCAGAGAGAAAAGTAGCAGCCCACTTCCTGATTGCTAGCTTATTACATGCGGGGAGATTGTGACATTTGTTTATTTATCTATCAACTATATTTAAATACCATTCAATCAACAAGTTATCTAGGTGACTTACAACAAACATAAAGCAATAAAGTAAACTCTAAATGCTAAAATATAAAGCAGAGAATAAAATCAGTATAACATGGGGTGCATTAAAAACATGACCCCCAAATAGTGTCTGAAGTGGTCAAGTCCAAAATTCTATCTCCATTCTGCATCATGTGCAGGCAGGTTCTAAGTATAATTGAATCTAGCGGGACTTACTTCTGAGAAATTATGTTTTGGGCTGGGCTGTAAAAATGGTGAAATATTATTACACAAAGCAATTCTGAGGGCTATTTCTAAGAAACCCTGGACTTCGATGGTGAGGGACCGAGGGTTGGATGACTGATCAAGGGGGCACGGGAGAGAAGACGGAATGGGGCTGGCGTCTTTGGCTGTGGCAGATCTGAAACCAATTCACAACATGTTGGTGGGACGAGAAAATAAAACAACCCAGAGGAAGTCCATCCATCTAGATCTCGTTTTGCTCCTTCGCATCATTGGTCAAGTCATCGTACTCGACAGATCGTGGGGACATCCCGAGGTACTGCTTCAGGAATTCGCTGAACCTCTTCTGGTTGTGCCACTTCCTGGCTGACTTCCGGACACCAATGAAGCCCCCGAATCGTTTCTGGAGCTCTTGCACCTCAGGCTCTGCTAGCTGCCCATAACTGAACGGTGCACTCAGGAAATCGCCCATCCTCTTGGGGATCTCGAGCTGGCCTTGCAAGGCCCCAAGCGGGGCTTGGCTTCCATGGCTGGTGCTGTCTTCTGCCTCCGACTTACGGATGAGACTGCTCGTTTTGGAAACCCGCTTCTCGTCTTCCGCCTTGCTGAGGTCCACCACTCTGGTCAGGTCTCCAAGATGTTTAAGGTTGCCTCTGCCACCCTGGAGGCCTCCGTCCCATATCTCCAAGGGCCGCTTAGCTTCATCTTCCAGGCTGTCGAGGCCTAGTGGCAAAGACACCTTCCCACTGGTAGCTTTGCTGCAGAGGCCCCAGGTGGCACTGGAAAACAGCTTCCCCTCACACTCCATGACACAGATCTGTAGGGCGGGAGCAACAACAGTTATTGTGGACTTTCATTTCAGGAGAAGGCTGCGAAGGCAAAATGAATCATTGTTCCCTTTGTCAAGGAAAAAGTAGGAAAGGGCTGTTAGTGCTCTTTCGGTATTCCAGCTGCTGCAGGCTATTTTAAAATTAATTTCTTTCTCTCCCCCCAACAGGCCTGCCCTTTAAACTAGTGGTTTAAGAAGAAAAGAGACTCCAAACCCTGGGTTTCAGAATCCATGGATGTGACGCTGGTGAGGACTACAGCAGGCTAGTCCCTACCACCATTGCTTCTCCATGTTCCTGGAATTCTCACTCAGAATTCTGTACGCTCCGATGGCTTTCTGCCTCTTCCTTCAGACCACACAATGCCATTAAGATCAGGTAATCCCTGGTTCACATTTTGCCTCCGCCATAAACTCACTAGGTGGCCTTAGCAAGCAAGCCCTCTCTCACAATTAGACAATACACAAGAGGCTTGTTTAATACTAGATATAACAACAACAATTTGTAGTAACTTCCAGATCAGATTACTGTTGTATGTGGGTCTCCCTTTGAAGAGTGAATAGAAAGTGTGGTTAATTCAGAATATAGTCGTATCCCATGTCAGTCTTACTTAGAGTATACCCATTTAAATGAATGGGACTTCATTTAGACTAATGTTGGATACAACCCATGGCTGCTCAGTTGCTAACTGGGACTACTGGGAGCACATTTTGGCAATCCTTATTGAGCAGCCGTTAAGACAGGTCTCCCTCTGAGTGTTTGAGAATGTTGCCATATAAAGGAATGTGTGTAAGTAGATAAGAAGAGCGTGCTGGAAACTTCTTGCTTTCTGTGTGTACGTGCTTTAACCATAGTAACCTCTGTAAGCCTGCCAATATCTGATTGGCTGAGCTCTGTGGTGCAGCAAGAAATTACAAAGTATATAACTTACTGCTTATCTGTACCAGGGTGTGGACCTCCTGGTGGTGTGTGAGACCCACCCATACTAGTATGCTCTGCTCAGAATCTGCTTAATAGAGTCTTATAGTGTCAGAAGACCCCCGGCCTTCTGTGGTTCTTGGGATGGTCTGAAAACTTTCCTCCTCATTATACAGTGGCACTGGCCTCTGGTCCATTTCATGGCCCAATTCAAAGTGCTGGCATTGGCCTTTTTAGCTCTTTATGAATAAAGTATGGTAGGTGGCGGCTGGGGGGAGAGCCTTTTTGGTGGTGGTACCCAGGGCCATCCCTAGGATAAATAGCACCCTGGGCGACAAGCACCTTTGGTGCCCCCCTCCGTCAGTTTTGCAGAGCTACCCAGAGGATTTATGGAGCTTGGTGCAGGTGTGATGTCCATCAAGAATGACGTTGCTCAAAACCTTGATCTGTCAGCCACCGTGCTACAGTTTGCACAAACCAGAGTTCGAAAAGCCACATTCTAAGCAGTTGCGGTGCACTATGCAACACAGCAGAACTATCACAGGTTTTACTTATAATATTTTTCGTTTTGTAGCAGTTCCTATCTTTCGGTAAGCATTCTTTATTTTAGAACATCTGTTATTTTTACTTTTAAAAATAATAAAGAAAAGTTAGAAATAAAAAAGGTATCCAGCTGACCTCTTACGGCTTACAGCTTAATTTTATTATGATTGATATAGTGCTTAGAGTCTTTAGTATTTGAAGCGCAATGTGCTCGGTAACGTCGCCCCAGAGTAAAGTTGTGCTCCACTGATATTTACCTACTGCAGATGACATCAAAGTGGAAATAGAAAAAAGAAATATACTTTAAAGCTAACTGAAGGAAGGTCATTTTTGTAGTTAGTACACAAACAACCCGTAGAACCTTGAAAGAAAGCTTACATACATTTGCTTTTTGCCACCTGAGCTCACTGCAGAGAGTACATTAAAAAACACAACTACTGAGTTCAGCTTGGTGCCCCCTCAGCTCTGCCCCCCCCGCTCAGCTTGCCACCCACCCCCTCAGCGTGCTGCCCGGGTGACTGCCCTGCTCACCCACCTCTAAGGCTGGCGCTGGTGGGACCCCATCTGTGAGAGGCTCTCTCCAGCTGGCCTGTTGTCAGTCTTTTGAAGCCTGATGAATACCCTCTATTTCCCTAGGCCTTTTAAGAATCTGTAATCCTAAGTGGATTGTTTTTTTCTGCTGCTTTTACCTGCTGTTTTAAATTTTTGTCTGTTTAATTGTGTTTTTATTGTACATAAGCTACCCTGGTAAATTTTATTTAAAGGGCAGGATAAAAGACTATTAAATTTGAAACATGGAAAGCCTTCCTCACATTTCACCTTTTTTGAGTGAAATAATAATAATTTATTTGTATTTATTGATTTGATTTCTATGTATTTATTTGATGCATTAATAATAATAATAATAAATTCAATTTAATTCTTCTATTATGACTGTGCAGTTCAAAATTTTTATTTAAAAAGCACTGCCAGTTATAGATTTATATTCTTTGCCCCATTTTTCCTCTGGAAAAATTCTGGTGAGCACCTGTGTTGCCACCTGGAGACAGTTGCAAGAGGCCTGTCTATTGTGTGAAAAATTTTGCTTAGAAGACCCAGAAAACTTCAGTACTCATAAGTTCAAGATTCATGCTTTGTCCTTCTTTGAGTAAGGCTCTGCAAAATAAATGAGGAAGCTATATGTTTGTAGGGCTGATTTTAAAGGGTAAAACACGCCTGCACCCACACAGAGCTTGCGTAGAATTTAAAGACGGCTACAGTTGCCATTAGAAAGGCTAGCATGATTGAAAAGTGAACGGGTTAGCAATCTGAGCATGAGGAAAGTGGGGTTCATCATCACTCCTGGCTTTTAATGGCCTCTTGCCGTGAATTCAATTCCTTTTGAATGAAAGAGAAAGGGAAGTGCCAGCCACGGTTACCATCTCACAATTGGCTTCTGACAGAAGTCATTGACCCAGCGAAGTGCCTGTTTTGTGATCCATTATCTTTAGGGTGAGAAGATATGAACAGGGAAAGCTGAGGGGCAAAAAGCACCCTCCTTGTTGCCAGCTAAAGAATTATAATAGGCCTGATTTTTTTGATCTGGAGTACAAGATAAGTGGCTCCTCTTTGCTGAATGTCGGAAACTTAGGGTTTCATCCTGAGTGTCCCAAGTTATCCAGAACCAGACTTCGCCCACTCTGCTTCTGGAATTGCACAAAAGAAGTTTGGCAGCATGTGTGCACATGTGTCGTATCCTATGGTCTTCCTGCCAGGGCCACCCTGGAGCTGAAGGAGAGCTTGTTAGAGAAGGAGGAAGCTCCAGTCGCTGGTCCTCGTGCTCGTGAGGCTCAGCGGCAGTGGGAGGATCCTGATAGCTCTTCCAAGACCACCACTTGGAGCAATGCCCCGCTTGAGGGGGCTGTGGCACTGGAAGAACAAAAGCACCTGGATTGGCCCCATCCAACTCCTCCAAGACCACCAAGATCACCCCCAGGACCCCTGGAACAAAGGCGGCAGTGTGTCTGGACAGATGCTCAGAGCTGGAACGCAGTGTCCATCCGGCAGCATGTCAAATATCCTTGGCCTGTACTTGTGAGGAGGACGCATGCTCTGGATTCAGGCTCTAATGACAAGCCAGGAAGGGCTGGGGCAACAACGCGCCTTATAAAGCTGCTCAGTTGGAGCCTAGCCCTTGCTGAAGCAACAGTGCCTTGACTGTGCTCTCTGCTGGACAGTTTCCTATGCGAACTGGACCTTATTCATCCTTGAGCCATGAGACTGCTCCTGGTAAGCCTGGAACTGATCTTCATGGGAGGGATGGCAGAATTGGACCGTGTGTGTGTGTGTGAAATCTGCTGTGCCGAAGGCTGGTTGGACTTTGGGGATAGGTACTTCTGTACCCTGGTAATACCTGTTCAATCTGTACGTATGCAGATAGGCAGCTGATTACAAAGACACCAGGAGTCTCTAGTACTCTTGTCCTTCCAGAAGAAGAATTCTTCCCACTCCTCAAAGGAAAAGGAGCGCAACCACGACAGGAGCCCCTCATCCATGTGTCCCAGCAGCACTAGGCTGCAGAAGTGGTTCATAGCAACATTTGCATTCATTGCCACCCATATTACGGGGTGCAGTTTCTCAAGGCCCAGGCAGAACTCTAGCCATGGCCATCACGTTGCAGCCCAGCCTATCATTTCCTTGCTCTTGGCCAGCCCTTCTCATGGCAACTGTGATGTGAGGCTGGCTCTAAAGTAGAAAAACTGCTACTTCAAAGGATGAGGTGGCCTTTGAAAAAAGGAAGGACAGTGGCATAGGTGCCCTGCTGGTCGCTTGACTGCAAACAATCAACGCCGACTGATAAATGGCCAAAACTTGCTAGAAGTACAGGCCACTCCTGCAGGACAGGATGGAGGCGAAGCAAGACCAATGTTCTGCCTAGGCATGTGCATGTGCAAGTGTGTGTGTGTGTGTGTGTGTGTGTGTGTGTAGCAGGAGAGGAAAACAGAAAAGAAGGGGGGAAAGAAAGAAAAAAGTATCTCAAGTTTTTGCAGCTGGCAAAATCCATTGGAAGCTGCCTTGTACTGAGTCAGACCCTGGTCCCTGTACCTCAGCATCACTACTTGGAACGGCAGCCACGCTCCAAAGGCTAAGCCAGACGCTGTCCTAGCTCTGTTGCCAGAGATTCTTTGCACCGGAGGCGCCAGGGATTAAACCTGGGAGCACCTGCCTGCAGTGCACAGTATGCGCTCTGCGCCTTGCTTTTGTGTTGGGGGTGTGCTACTTCTTTGGAAGTAGCTGACATCTTGGGAATTAGCAACACCTGCTTGTATGTCTGCTTCCTCCTGTCCAACACATATATTTGTAAATAAACAGCACTACTCCTTACAAGGAAATGGACCCTGTAAAGCGGGAGCCCCCAATCGTTTTAGGTAAGGGGGCACATTTGGAATGTTGAAAGTGTTGTTGGTGCTCTCACAAAATGGCTACCACAGGGGCTTTCCCATTCATAAAATGGGCGCCATATGTTGGGCATGGCCAGTCACAAAACACCCATTTCTCCAAAGGCAAACTGATGAGGCTAAAAGAACAGTAACATGTCCAAGAAGCGAAGTCCAAGACAGAGGTCGGAGCTCCAAAACACAAAACCACTCTTTTGAACCGAAATAAAGAACATAAGAAGAGCCCTGAGGCTGGGTCAGGCCAAAGGTCCATCCAGTCCAGCATTCTCTTCACACAGTGGCCAACCAGATGTTGACCAGGAAACCACAAGTGGGGCATGAGTGCAACAGCACCCTCCCGCCCATGTTCCCCAGCAACTTGTGCAAATGGGCTCACTGCCACTGGTACTGGAGGTAGCACATAGCCATCAGGACTAGTAGCCACTGATAGCCTTCTCCTCCAGGAATTTTGTCTAACCCCTTTTAAAGCCATCCAAATTGGTGGCCACCACTATGTTTTGTGGAAGTGAATTCTATTGCTTAGCTCTGCACTTTTATCTGCCCTGAATCTCCCACAATCAGCTTCATGGAAGGACCCCACTGGGTTCTAGCATTGTGAGAGAGCGAGAAAAATGTCTCCCTATCCACATTCTCCACTCCATGCATAATTTTGTGCACCTCTATCCTGTCTCCCCTGACCCTCCTGTTTTCCAAGCTAGACAATCCCAGCTGTTTCCTCATAGGGGAGTTGCTCCAGCCCCTTGATCCTTTTAGCTGCTTTTAGCGGTGCTGGCCACTTTAAAAGAGGCGGTAATCAGACTACTTGATCACTTGATTAATATGGACCTGAGCATGCTCCGGGAGAGAGCGCAGGACAGGAAGGTCTGGCGTGCTATTGTCCATGGGGTCACGAAGAGTCGGACACGACTGAATGACTGAACAACAAATCAGACCATTCCTGAAAAAGGCTAACCTGGACCCGGAGGATGTTAACAATTATAGGCCAGTGGCCAATATCCCCTTCTTGGGCAAGGTGCTTGAGCGGGTGGTTGCAGGACAGCTCCAGGCACTGTTGAATGAAACGGATTATCTAGATCCATTTCAGTCGGGCTTCAGGCCTGGTTTTGGAACGGAAACTGCCTTGATCACCCTGTGGGATGACCTCTGCTGGGAGAGGGACAGGGGGAGTGCGACCCTGTTGATTCTCCTGGACCACTCAGCGGCTTTCGATACCATCGACCATGGTATCCTTCTGGATAGGTTGTCTGGGTTGGGAGTTGGAGGCACCACACTGCAGTGGTTCCGCTCCTACTTGGATGGCCGACTCCAGAAGGTGGTGCTGGGGGATTATTGCTCTGTGCCATGGCAATTGTGCCATGGGGTTCCACAGGGCTCTATTCTATCCCCCATGCTGTTTAACATCTACATGAAACCGCTGGGGGAGGTTATCCGGAGGTGTGGGCTGAGGTGCCATCAATATGCAGATGACACCCAGCTCTACCTCTCTTTCTCATCAAAACCAGGTGAGGCAGTGGCTGTTCTGAATCAGGGCCTGGGCACGGTAATGGACTGGATGAGGGCCAATAAATTGAAACTCAATCCAGACAAGACGGAGGTACTGTTACTGGGTGGTTCGTCTGCCCGGCTAGGTGATATTCAACCTGTTCTGGAGGGGGTTGCACTCCCCCTAAAGGATCAGGTTCGTAGTTTGGGGGTGCTCCTGGATCCAGAACTGTCACTTGAGGCACAGGTGAACTCAGTGGCACGGAGCAGTTTTTATCAGCTTAGGCTGGTGTACCGACTACGCCCTTATCTGGTCAGAGATAGCCTAGCTACAGTTCTCCATGCTCTGAGAACTTCTCGTCTGGATTACTGCAATGCGTTATACGTGGGGCTGCCTTTGAAAACGGTCCAGAAACTTCAGCTGGTCTAAAATAGGGCAGCAAGATTGTTAACAGGGACTGGCCTGCGAGCTCATATTACGCCAGTACTTTTCCAGCTGCACTGGCTGCCAGTCCATTTCCAGGCCCAATTCAAAGTGTTGGTATTAACATTCAAAGCCCTGAACGGCTTGGGGCCAGGTTATCTGAAGGATCGCCTCCTCCTGTATGTGCCTGCCCGGACCTTAAGATCATCCTCAGCGGCCCTTCTCCGTGAGCCCCTGCCAAAGGAAGTGAGGCGGGTGGCTACTAGGAGGAGGGCTTCTGCTGTGGCCCCCCAGCTGTGGAATGAGCTCCCTAGTGAGGTTCGCCTGGTACCTACCTTGTATTCCTTTCGGCGCCAGGTGAAGACTTTTTTATTTTCCCAGGCATTTTAGCATTTTAGCTTTCTAGACTTTTAGCTTTGCTGTTTTAAATCTGTATTTTAAATTCCTGCACTGCTGCTAGGTTTTATTGTGGTTGTATTGTTATTTTGTGGTTTTAATGTTCTATATATTTTATATTGTTTTATTGTGTGCTGTTTGGTTTTAATTTTTATGAACCACCCAGAGAGCTTTGGCTATTGGGCGGTATAGAAATGAAATAAATAAATAAAATAAAATAAATAGCTGCTCTTTTCTGCACCTCCTCCAGCTCTACAATATCCTTTTTTAAGTGCGGTGACCAGAACTGCACATAGTATTCCAAGTGTGATCGCACCATCAATTTGTATAAAAATGGCACTGGGGGCAGCCCTTCACTTTGCAGCATGTCAGCATCTCCATTTAATAATAATAATAATAATAATAAGAAGAAGAAGAAGAAAATGTTAAGAAATAAAATAAAAAACTGAGGGAGCCCGGGAGCCTGATGAGTAAATGGCTGCCCATGAGCACTTAATTGGAGACCCTGGTTGTAAAGACTGCCTCTGGAAGTTCCATCCACTTCAGGAAGTCAGGGGAATGATTCAGTCTGTTTTCCTGGATTATCTTTTGTTTGAGGTAGGCTTTCAGAATTGCAGAGAGATGGTTGCCCCAGGAAGTCAGCATCTCTGCAGCTGCCTTCCTATAGCGAGATCCATCTAGCTCATGCATCCTCCCCATAATTTCCAGATGACCATCACCTGGACCAACTGGACCAGAAGTGACCAGATGTCTCTCCCTGTCCCCCTCACCCCCGGAATGGCTGTGACACCTCATATCTCTTGGGCGTAGCCGTGTTGGGCAGTGTGCAGAAGGCCTGTTCTTTCTGCAGTGCCCTTGGAGGGAGATTCAAGGTGGAGCCCTTTACGGCCAAAATTCGTCATCTCTCTGACATGAGGAGGCCGTGCGGCACAGCACGGAAAAGAGAGGCTATCCAAATGAATCTTAATGACCTGTCCACTGCATTTTCTAATTGTACTGGAGAGATCTTGCCAACGACATGCACAGACTGGCCCAGCCAGCTGCAGTTGGGATCGTTCATTCATTCATTCATTCATTCATTCATTCATTCATTCATTCATTCCAGCCTTCAGGCTGTCCAAGCTGTGACAGTTGGAGGTGGAAAAATCAGTCACTCAAGGTCACAAATGTAAGATTGTATTTTTTTTATAGTTTTGAGGCAAAAAATAATAATAATCCTAACCACATATTTTATTGAAGGGGTGTGAGCTGGCAGTGATGAGCCAGAAAAGGGTTTTGGGGTCATGGTTGATAGCCCAATGAAAATGTCAACCCATTGTATGGCTGGCAGCTGTGAAAAAGGTAAATTCTTTGCTAAGGACTATTAGGAAAGGATCAGAAATAAAATTGCCAATATTTCAATGCCCTTACAAAATATATTATGTGGCCACACTTGGAATCATTGTGTACAGTCCTTTTTGCCACACCTTTTTTTTTTTTTAAGGATATTGTAGAGCTGGAAAAGATGCAGGAAAATATCAGGCAGCAGGAGCAATTCCCCTATGAGGAAAGGTTGCAATATTTGGGGCTTTTAGAGGACAGGAGGGCCTGGCGTGCTATGGTCCATGGGGTCACGATGAGTCGGACACGACTGAACGACTGAACAGCACAAGTTTATAAGAAAGGGTGAGTATGAGGATGTGATAGAGGTGTATAAAATTATGCATGGTGTGGAGAAAATAAATGGGAATAGCCCAGTGGAGGCTGGTCGTGCCGATGTCAGTGGGGTGGTGAATCCTCTCCAGGTGTCAGTCAGAACTGCTAAGCACCTTGGAGAGCTCCTTTAGAGTTCTGACTGGTTCTGACTGAAACCTGGAGCAGGTTCACCTCCCCACTGACATCGGAGCCACCAGCCTCCACTGAAGTATTACCCTCCCCCCCCCCCCCATATTTAGATCTCGGGAGCACCCAATGAAATTGATGGGCAGGAGATTCAGGAGAGGCCAAAGGAAATACTTCTCCACGCAACACATACTTTATGGAGCTGGTTGCCACAAATTGTGGGGGCAGCTTTAAAAGGGAATTAGACAAATTCCCTTTTTAAAATTCCCTCATGGCGGAGAAATTGACAAATGGCTATTAATGATGATAGCTAAATGGGATCTCCGTGATCAGAGGCAGTGTACCTTTGGAACCAGTTTCTGGGAGGGGTGGGGGACAATAACAGGAGTCAGCTTTTGCCTTTAAGCTCTGCTTTATTTATTCATTCATTTTATGCAATTAATTAAATTGATTTGATTTCTATCCTGCCTTTCCACCCAAAAGTGGCACTCAGGGTTTCTTGAAGGGTCCTGGGCCATGTTTCCATGACAATGGAAGGAGAAGCTAATGGAGGCCCACCAGATTTTTTGAAAGGAATCGGCTTTGCTGTGAGCAGGGCTCCAGGAGCAGATTCTCCGGACCAGTAAAAAACGCTTCACAGAACATACTTCCGGGTGGGGATTGGAGTGAAGTCATCTGACTGGCAGGGGCTGCTCAACCAATAAGAGAGACTTCCCCCGCCTGCTCTCTCCCCCCTTTCTCCTATCCCCTGAAAGCCCCGATGCACCTGCATTTCAGGAGCATGCCTCACTGAGCACAATGGCAGTTACTTCTGAGTAGACACACATATACTTGTGCTGGGAAAGATGGGAGAGAACACAAAGATGGAAACCAGCCCCCATTTTAATCTGCAGGATGTCACTGACCACAGTGGGAGTTACTTCTGGGGAGACACTAATGGGTTTGTGGTAAGAAAGAGACGGAAACCAGCCCCCATTTTAACACACAAGATCTCTATAAGGAAGCTTTATATAACTATAAGGAGTTATATCATCTATCTATCTATCTATCTATCTATCTATCTATCTATCTATCTATCTCCTATCTAAATATATCCTTTATATATCCTACAAGGAGTTACTTCCTAAGGCAATGGATTGTCCCTATCTTCAAAAACGGCAAAAAGGAGTTACCTGGGAACTACAGACCAGTCAGTCTGACATCAATCCCTGGGAAAATTCTGGAGCAGATTATCAAGCAATCCATCTGGAAGCACCTTGAAAACAATGCAGTGAATGCACTCGAAGCCAACACAGATTTGTCAAGAACAAATCCTGCCAGACTAATCTGATCTCAGTTTTTGATCAGGTAACCTCGCTTGTGGACTGTGGGAATGCTGTGGACATAATATACTTCGACTTCAGCAAAGCTTTCGACAAAGTGCCCCATGATATCCTGATGAGCAAACTAGCTCGAAGTGGGCTAGATGAAACAACGATCCGGTGGATCCACAGTTGGCTACAGAATCGGACTCAAAGAGTGCTTATCAATGGGACCTTCTCAAGCTGGGGAGAGGTAACGAGCGGGGTACCGCAGGGCTCAGTCCTGGGCCCAGTGCTCTTCAACATTTTTATTAATGACTTGGAGGAGGAGGTGCAAGGAATGCTGATCAGATTTGCAGATGACACCAAATTGGGCGGGATAGCTAATACTTTGGAAGACAGAAACAAAATTCAAAGGGATCTTGATAGACTGGAGGACTGGGCAAAAAACTACAGAATGAAATTTAATAGGGATAAATGCCAAGTTCCGCATCTAGGAAAAAGAAACCAAATGCACAGTCACAAGATGGGGGATACGTTGCTCAACAACACTACAAGTGAGAAGGATCTTGGAATTGTGGTAGATCACAAGCTGAATATGAGCCAACAATGGGTGTTGGCTGCAAAAAAGGCAAATGCTCTTTTGGGCTGCATTAATAGAAGCATCGCTTCCAAATCCCATGAAGTACTAGTTCCCCTCTACTCAGCACTGGTTAGGCCTCATCTGGAGTACTGCATCCAGTTCTGGGCACCACATTTTAAGAAGGATGCAGACAAACTGGAGAGGGTTCAGAGGAGGGCAACAAGGATGATCAGGGGACTGGAAGCAAAGCCCTATGAAGAGAGCCTGAAAGCACTGGGCATGTTTAGCCTTGAGAACTGAAGACTGAGGGGAGATAGGATAGCGCTCTCCAAGTCCTTGAAAGGTTGTCACGGAGAGGAAGGCCAGGATCTCTTCTTGATCATCTCAGAGTGCAGGACACAGAATGGCGTAGTGGGCTACACACGATAGGCTACACAAATATCTACGTAAATATAATTTGCATAGCCTATCGCGTGAAAACAGGGATGCAAATGGCGTAGTGGATGCCATTTGCATTCGGACTTAGCACAGCGATACGGCATGGCAATGGCAGCCAGCCATATTGCCAGCGCTGCGGAGCCAGCAGCCGGCTCTGCAGGATCACCGTGGAGCAGAGCCAGCCTGGATGGATTCCGGGGGTAGGGACGGATCGCCTCCCCCTCCCGCGGACCCCCACAGCCGGAACGGGGTAAGTGATCTGCCCACCCCTACTGGAAACAGGATGCTGGACTTAGTGGACCATTGGTCTAATCCAGCAGGGCTCTCCTTACACTCCTAGCCTTGTGCTTCCATTTGCTGCTTTATAGAGGAGGGAGGGAAGTGGCTGTCATCAAATAAGCTCATTCTGCAAGCAGTGACAGGTGCAAGTTGGTCCTGCCTGAATGTGTTTCCGAGGCGGCTCAGTTGGCGATATGACCTTGATAAATGCACGTAGACCCTGCCGTGATCTAACTTTTGGGTTCCGCTCAACGAGAAACTGAGTAAAGTAGGAAAGGGGTGGGAAATCAATACTCATCAAAAGGGAAGGAGCAAGACAATAAGGGAGAGAGAAAGAGAGAGAAAAATCTCTCACAAAAGTGTCACCATTGATCAAGAGAGGAAGAAGAAAAAGTGTAATAAAGAGAATGGTATTTACCTCTTTCTTTTGTGTTTCTGCTCTGCTCTTTAGCAACTGGCTCTCCAGCTAGGAAGGAGACTGGACTCTGTTCAACATGCTTTGAAGCACAGCAAGAAATCCAGCAGAAAGCCGGCCCTGCCATAAGGCAGCATGAGACAACTGCCTCAGGTAGCAGACTGCGCGGGGGGCAGCAGGTGCTGGGGGGGGAGCAGCCTGAGCCCCCAGCCATTCATCTCTGTTTGAGAATGGAGCTGTTCTGGAACTGGCCTGCTACCCTCGGGTGCAGTAGAAGACGGTGTCTGGCCGCCAGTTTCGAATCCAATTGCCAGTCCAGTCGCCTTCTCTGGGTGAAATGCGGGTGGGAGCGATGCTATCTCTGCCTCAGGCAGCAAAATATCTTTGGCCAGCTCTGGTCCTGAGGCACATCTGCAAGCTGCTGAACCACCTTTTCCATCCCAGCCCTTCTTGCCTTCCTCCATCTATTGCAACCTTCTCAAACATGGTGCCTTCAGAGGTGTTGGACAAACACTCACATCATATAATACATTATATTACAGGGACTTAAGTTGTTACCGATGACGCATGAAACTGCCTTCTCCTGGGTTTGACCCTTAGTTTGTTTAGCTCCGTACTGCCTACTCCACTGGAGGGTGGTGGCTCCGGTGTCAGTGGGGCGGTGAATCCACTCTGGGTTTCAGTCAGAACCAGTCAGAACTCTCAAGGAGCTCTCCATGGTGCTTCTGACTGGTTCTGACTGAAACCCGGAGCGATTCACTGCCCCACTGACACCGAAGCCAACAGCCTCCACTGGCCTACTACTCGGACCTCGTAGCAGCTCGGGGAGGGGGAGTCTTCCTCAGCCCTGCCCCTTCAGAGCTTTTCAACCAAACCTGGGACCTTTTGCATGCAAAACAGGTGCTCTGTGGGCCCTCCTGAAAGAAGCAAATTCAAGCGATTGGACATGTTTGAACCGGACTGCAGAACAGACCGTGCTGCATTGCAGCATTGATATATGAAGCTTGCACTGAGCCAGACTCTTGGTCCACCTAGCCCAGTATTGTTGACACTGACTGGCAGCAACGGCTCTCCAGGGTTTCAGCCAGGAGTTTTTCCAGCCCTACTTGGAGATGCTGCCAGGGATCAAACCTGGAACCTTCTGCATGCAAAGCATTTGCTCTGCCACTGAGCCACGGCTCTCTTAGGAATCTCTCCTGGTATCTAAGACCCTTTTAACTGCAGATACCAATGCAGGGTTATGGAGCCTCAGGCCCAGAGGCCACATCTGACCCGGTTGAAGCTTCCCAGATGCCCCTGCCCTCTCCCCTTAGCCTTGCCCCCTTTCCCCCAACTGACAATCACTTCACGCTTTCCCGGTTTTTGTGCAGCTCTCCTCCACGCTTAGTTGCTGGCAAGAAGAGCTTCCAACTAAAACAGGCTGGTATTTGGGGGATATTGGCCCCACCAATTTTGTCTTGGCCCCACCCACCACTGGGATGTTGTGGGAGGGGCCCTGAGAGCTTCTCCAAAATTGAATTTTCCCCTCGGGCTGAAAGAGGTTTGAATGAGGCTATGAGGCCAATAGCAGAGAAGGGCAACTAAAATGATCAAGGGCTGGAGCGTCTCCCCTAGGAGGGAAGGTTACAGGGGCTGGGACTGTTTGGCTTGGAGAAAAGGCGAGTAAAGGGGAGATATGCTAGAGGTGCACAAAATTATGCAGGGTGTGGAGAATGTGGAGAGGGAGACATTTTTCTCCCTCTCTAAAAATTCTAGAACCCTGTGGGGCGATCCCATGAAGCGGATTGGTGGGAGATTCGGGACAGACAAAAGGGAGGACTTCTTCACACAGAACGTAATTAAACTATGGAATTCGCTACCACAGGATGTAGTGATGGCCACCAATTTGGATGGCTTTAAAAGGGGGTTGGACACATTTCTGGAGGAGAAGGCTGTCAGTGGCTACTAGTCTTGATGGCTACGTGCTACCTCCAGTGCCACAGGCAGTGAGCCTATGTGCACCAGTTCCTGGGGAACATGGGCGGGAGGGTGCTGTTGAACTCCTGTCCTGCTTGTGGGTTCCTGGTCGAGTGCTCGTTGGCCACTGTGTGAACAGAATGCTGGACTAGATGAACTCTTGGTCTGATCCAGCAGCGCTCTTCTTACATTCTTATGTTCCCACAGAATCTGCAAGTTATGTTTTTTTTTCCTACTTAAATCACAGGCAAGAGCATGTCAAGTGCACAAGCTAGCTAGCCATCTTGGGCTACTCACAAGAAGGTTGAAGTCATCCTGGTGGCTGTACAAATGCCTGTGGCAGTTCAGGCAGTCCCTCCGGCAGTCGCTGAGTGCGTAGGCGAGCAGGCAGAAGGACAAGATGCTCCTCAGTAGGATCATGGTATCGCTCCTAAAAAGCTACAAAAGAAATAGGAGACAGATCACTTCTTTATTTTATTTTTATTTTATTTATTGTTAACCTTTCTATAACACCTTATTTACTAAAAAGCCATTAGGTTATGGCAACAGCAATTTAGAACAATAGAACTGTAGAAGAATAAAAATAAGATTATGGGCACAATCCTATGCATGTTTAGACAGAAAAAAGGCCTACAACTCCCAGCATTTCCCCAGCCAGCAAAGCCTTTTCTCTGCCTAAACATGCATAGGATTGTGCCCTAAGAGAGCAATCCTGTGGGCCCTAGACAGAGTCTGGGGGGTGGGGGCGTAGGATACTTTGGATTTCTGGATCCAAGGTTGGAGGCAGTGCTCTGACCTCAGACCCAGGAGTCCGAGCTCCCCTCCCCCTTCCCCTCCCCGCCAGCAAGGAGAGAACCTGCAGGCTGCTTCTCAGAGATCACGAAGGCGATTCTTAAGCGGCACAGAGGCGATCCTTGAATGGCACAGGTGAGTGGCTGTTCATGATGTCATTGGCGGCGAGAGATGCAGATTTTCTAAACTGAGTTTGTGTTGGCAGTTAAGCAATATAGCTTCATCTTGCTACAGAAGTTGTCTCTCCCACTGCATGATTAACACGCCTTTTGTGAGAAGAGCTATTATCGCTTATTATTTATATAGTGCCAGTGGGGTAAAGGGTAACACAAGCACAAGAGACAAGTTCTGTCCCAAGGAGTTTACAGTCTATTTTGTAGGAGAGAACAAATTGCTTAGGGGGTTCTAACATGGAATTAAAGAAACTCATGGAAGAGAGACCTATTAGGGGCTATTCGTCATGAACCTCCATGTTCAGAGGCAGGATACCTCTAAATACAAAGTTAAAAAAATAATAATATTTATTTATAGTTATATCCTGCCTTTGTGCTTCTTGCAAGGAACCCAAGGCAGCTTACACGGTTCTCCTTCTCTCCAGTTTATCCTCACGACAACCTGTGAGGTAGGCTAGGTTGAGAGTTAGGCTGGGGAGCAAGCAGCAGGAGAGGGCTGTGTAGATGTCATGTCCTAACTGTGGGCCATGCCAGTTCCAGGTTTTGGAGGGCCTTGGGCAAGGCCCCCTCCCTAGTTCCCCTGCCTCAGTGAGCCCACCTTCTCACCACCATGGTTGCCAGCTGCCCTTGCTCCTGAACTGCTTTCTCATCGTGGCTGCCACTCGCTTGCTTGCCAGGCAGAGAGCCAGGGAGCATCTCCTGCTCCTCCTTCTCACCACCACCCTTGTCTGGCCCAGAGACAGGTGAACAAGGAGGCTGCACTCGGGAAGAGGAGGAGCAAGTCCAGGGGGTTCCTGTGAGGGCCTCTGCTGGGGTGTGGACCCTTGGCAGGTGCCCAACCATGCCTACCCTTGACAACAGTCCTGCCTGTGGGCTTCCCAGAGGCATCTGGTTGTTGCTGGTCTAGTTGGTTCTTTGTTTTGATCCATTAGGGCATTTTGGCCTAACCCATTAGGGAGTGGGACGGAGAGGGCCGGTACCTCATTCCTCCATGACTCACCCCTTTTAAGTGGTTTTCCAGCAGTTCTGTCGTTATAGGTCCCAGTTTCTCCACACATGTTTTTGCCTCTTGGTTGGCAACAGCTGGCAATTCCTTTTAAGGGGCAAAATTTGTCCCAGAGGCTGTGGTTGGTCACCCCAAAGTCAAGCCAGAACCAGGGGTGTCAAACCTCTTTCAGCCTGAGCACCAATTCAAATTTGGAGAAACTTGGGCGGCGGAATATTCCAGTGGTAGGATGGGGCAGAAATACCCCCAAAATAACCTCCCCCCCCATATTTTAGCTTACAGCTTTTCCTGCCAGGAACTAAGGCTTAGGAGAGGCATTTCAGCCTTTTAGAACCATGGAAACAGCAGGAAACCACCAAACAATTACAGATATGATTACAGATAGGCTGGGTTCTGAGGACGGATTTGAGGGCCAGGAGAGGTGTCAGTAGGGTCATTAACACGAAGGATTGGCAGCCGTGGAGACTGGTGGCTCCGATGTCAGTGGGACAGTGAATCCGCTCTGGGTTTCAGTCAGAATCAGTCATCAGAACTCAAAAGGAACTACCCAAGGTGCTGAACCCATTTTGGGACAGGGTTCGGCACTTTGGATAGCCCCTTTAGAGTTCTGACGGCTTCTGACTGAAACCAGAGTGGATTCTCTGCTCCACTGAAACAGAAGCCGCCCTCCTGCGCTGACTGGCAGGCAGATCATGAAAAAACTAAATGGCAGTGGAGGAACCTTTAGCCGTTGCACAGAAAGACCTGTAGCTGGAAGTGATGTGAGTGTGGAAGACGCTGGCTCGGCCTGCCTCTCTTGCCCAAATCGCCCGCTTCGCTGTTTGGTGTGACAATCCAGGAAGAAACCTGAGGTGCGGTTTACTCATTAACTAAGCCCAGGAGGATCATCCAGGCAGCTGATCCTCGAGGCCGGTCACAGTGCTGAGTTATGCCGAGTAGTGTCAGCTGGTGGCTCTGATGTCAGTGGGGCGATGAATCCACTCCGGGTTTCAGCTAGAACTCTAAAGGAGCTCTCCAAGAGTTCTGGCTGGTTCTGTCTGAAACCTGGAGTGGAGCCACCAGCCTCCACTGATGCTGAGCACAATTTGCCTCCCTCTCTCTGCCTCTCCCGTGAAATCCCTGATCTGCAGCTCATTCCACGCAGGGAGAGGCAGCTCCTGACCAGCTTGGTGGCCGGCTGACAGATGGCCTGGAGAATTACACTTCCTGGCTCGAGAGGAGTTCAGCTTCTCTGACGCATGCGGGCTTGCCCACCTTGCTGCCAAGGGACTGCTGTAAGCGTCGTGTAATGCTGACGTGCTTCGGGAAGCAGCACCACGTGCTCCTTCCCAAGGACGACAAAGGATCAGAAGGCCATTTTCTCCCTCAGCATAGCGGAGACTGTGCATTTTGGTACGGATACCTGGTGGCTGACATTTCCAAAGGGAAGTGGCTTTCCAAAGAAATTGAGGCACCTGCATAGTCAAATAGTCAGTGGAGTCCAGTGGTGAAGCTGCACCTGGACTGCGCAGAGCTGAATTATATAGCGTTGGAGGGATCTTGGGGGTCATCTAGTCCTTCCCCTGTTCAATGCAGGGTCTGCAGTAGATGGTCTGCAGCTACAGCATCCCTGACAGACAGCTGCCCATCCTCTGCTTAAACACTTCCAGTGAAGGAGAGCCCACCACGAGTGTCAGCTCCAAGGGTCAGCATGGCTGGGCACCTGCCAAGGGCCCACACCCCATCATGGGCCCACTGGCAAGAGTCTCCTGGCATTGCTGCTCCTCTTCCCATTGCAACCCGCTTGTTCACTTTCCTCTCGCTCAGGCCCGGGGAATGGGGAGGAGGAGGAGGAGCTGGGGACCATGGCGGTGAGGAGGTGGGCTCACTGAGTGAGGGGGGGCCATGGAGGGGCTCTTACCCAAGGGCCCTCCAGAAGCTGGACCAGGGCTGCCACCACTTCCTGTGGCACTGCTGAACAGCTCTCACTGCTAGGAAGTTTCTGCGAACATTTCTAAGTTTCTCCTTCACAGTCAGCTCTGAAACACGGGTTACTAGCCTCCTGGGCTAGGACAAAAAAGAAGAGAGAGAGAGAGAGAGAGAGAGAGAGAGAGAGAGACTTCTACCAAGCAGGTTGGCAGAAGAGGGATCAGTCACTGCTCCCCCTCCACCAACTCACTGCATTTCCTTGCTGGCTGTGGAGGAAGAGATTTTCCTTCCTCCTTGGCTGGTATGGAAACCAAGCAGGGTGGTGGAGAGAGGAATAGGAAACCATCTCCCCACTCCCCCGTGCCAGTCTGCTCACTCGCCTGCATGGAATTTCTGGTTGCCTCTGGTGACCAGGTGAGTTATTAAATGCAAGGCTGCCCCAGGCAGCCCAGTGGAAATGGGTCAGTGGTCTATAACAGTGGGCCGTGGTCTACCTTTTGGCAGCTACTCCAAATTTTCTACACCAGCCCTCGCCAACCTGGTGCCCTCCAGATGTGTCAGATGACTACTCCCATCATTCCCAGTCATCTGGGAATGATGGGAGCTGGCTGGGAGTGCTTGGGGCTGCAGTCCAACCCATCTGGAGGGCACCAGGTTGAGGAAGGCTGTTCTACACAACCCAGATAATTGCCAGCCGTACCAGAGGGCAGGTGGCCTGCAGAAAGTTGCTCCCACAGGAAACAGCATGAGAGGACTCACAACTTAACTTAAGGCATGAAGCCATCATGCCACATGCTGCAGGGGAAGGCAGACAAAGCCCCCTCAGGCCAGGGTCACTCTCAGATCCTTTCATCCAGGCATGCTGTTTCCACACTGGCCAGCCAGATGCTACCTCTGGAAGTCGCTGGCAGAGCAAGGCAGGAAAGTGCCGGCCCCTGTTGCTGGAGCACCAATTGCTGGAGGATTATCCAAGGGAGGCGTAGCTCAGTGGGTAGAGCCCCCGCTTTGCATGCAGTAGGTCTCAGGTTCGATCCCTGGCAGCATCTCCAGGTAGGGCTGGAAAAATCCCCGCCTGAAACCTTGGGGAGCCTTTGCTGCTGCCAGTCAGCGTTGACAATACTGGGCTAGATGGACCCAGGGTCTGACTCAGTATAAGGCCGCTACCTAACAGCTGCAGGCAGCCTCTAAACAGAGAACTTCCACAGAGTAGAACTTCCTCCACAGACTTCTCTTCCAGGAGAGCATTTGGCTGGATCCACACAAGAGTCCAACTAGTCCAGGCGTTCTGTTCACGACGGTGGCCGGCCACTTGCTTCCAGGATGCCCAGAAGCAGGCCTGAACTTTTCACTTGTTTGCCTCTCACAACCGGCACTGAGAGGGAGACCACCTCTCAGTATGGCGGTTCCATGAACCCACCACGGGCCACGGCTAAGAAATATCTACCTGGCCTCCTGCATCCAGTTATACCTCATGGAAGCCACAAGACAGGGAAAACCCATGATGAAACAGTCTGAAGAAATCTTGGATATAAGGGCAGAAATAGGGTGAGGAGAGGTTTGGGGAGTGCATCTTGGGCTGTGTGAGTGAGCCACCCTGACTCCGCCAGCTGTGACTGGGGAAGAGCTAAGCTCAGGAGTAGAGCACTTGCAGAATGTCCCAAGTTCAATCCCTGGCATCTCCAGTCGAGTTAAAAAGGGTCAGGTACCCGGGGATTGCAGAGACCCTTTTCTGCCTAAGAGGAGAGAGGCCACACGCACGCACGCATGCACACACACGGCACCTTACATGCTCAGCGTAAGCCTTTCCATCAATAATTATTTGCATTGTACACAATGGGTGCAACCCAACATATGTAGCTGTATTTGGAATTTGATCATGAGTTGTGGGTGCTCTCACAAAATGGCTGCCATGGGGGAAGCCTGCCAGTTCATAGCTGCCATCATGGGCCTGGCCAATTGCAAAACACTCATTTTGCAGAAGGCAAACTGATGAGGCTAAAAAAAAGAGTAGCCTACCCAAGAACCTAAGTACAAAGCAGAGATCTGAGGTAGGGATGTACGAAAGTCACTTACCTTTTCGCGGATTCTGTTCATGGGGGGGGGGGAGGTGATCCGGTCCTCCCCCCCAGAATCCTCGATGGCCAGCTCTGCTCCGTGGCGGCTCCGCGGAGCAGCTGGCCAGGCAGCCAGGGCTGTCTGCAGCTGGATTTCCGGCCGCGGACTCGCTGATGCGGATGCAAATGGCGGCTGCCATAGCGGCCACCATTTGCATCCAGCCAGGGAGCTGTGATAGGCTACGTAAGAATTTACGTAGCCTATCACGAATAACCCCCCCCAAGAAACCACGCAGCATACGCAAATGGCGGTCATTTCTGTTCCCTATTTTTTGCCGATTTATCTTACGTAAATATTTACGTAAGATAAAACGGCGAATAAAAGGGGAACGCAAATAGCGTAGTGGACACTATTTGCGTTCCTTTATTTTTTGCCGTTCTAGCCTATGTAAATATTTACATAGGCTAGAACGGTGAAAAATAGAGGAATGCAAATAGCATCCACTATGCTATTTGCGTTCCCCTTTTTTCGCCGTTTTATCTTACGTAAATATTTACGTAAGATAAATCGGCGAAAAATAGGGAACGCAAATGGCAGCCGCCGTAGCCACCGCCATTTGCGTATGCTGTGTGTTTGTTTGGTTTTTTGGGGTTAGCTGTGATAGGCTACATAATTCTTACATAGCCTATCACAGCTGCAAGGACGGTAATGGCGGCGGCAGCAGCCCTGCCACGGCCAGCCAGGAGACCAGCCGCTGGAGCCGCCGCCGCTGCTGCCGGAACCGGCGCCGGAACCGCCGCTGGAACCGCAGCCGAATCCGCCACATCTGCCCCAGGTAAGTGCCGTCCCAGGGGGATTCCACGGGGCGGGGGGCAGGAGGCCATTCTGCCATGGATTCCGGGCGGATTCTGGATTTCTGGATTTTCCGGAAATTCCGGATTTCTTTAGAATCTGGCCTCACTGGAATCCGTGGCGGAATTCTCTGCCATCCCTAGTCTGAGGTCCAAAACACAAAACCACTCTTTTGACCCGAATAAAGATGGTGCTGGAGAAGACTCTTACGAGTCCCCTGGACTGCAAGGTGGTCAAATCAGTCAGTCCTAAAGGAAATCAACCCTGACTGCTCATTGGAAGGACAGATACTGAAGCTGAAGCTCAAATGTTTTGGCCACCAAATGCGAAGAGAAAACTCTCTGGAAAAGACCCTGATGCTGGGAAAGACTGAGGGCAAAAGGAGAAGGGGACGGCAGAGGATGAGATGGCCGGATAGCATCACCGATGCAATGAACATGAACTTGAGCACACTCCGGGAGAGAGCGGAGGACAGGAAGGCCTGGCGTGCTATGGTCCATGGGGTCACGAAGAGTCGGACACGACTGAACGACTGAACAACAACAAAAGATGGCACTGGAGGGCAGTGCTTTTGCTTAGCAGCAAGCCTCTCAGTTAAAAAAAAGTTTTAATAAAAAATATTAAGAAATAAAATAAAAATCAGAAGGGGCAGAAAGCCTGTCGGGCACCAGAGAGGCACCTTGTTGGAGAAGCCAGCGATATCGGGCTAGGTGCACGTAGGGCCATTTATTTCAATGGCATGAAGTGGGCATGTCTGCTGCCGGAGTGCCGCATGCACCCATTCCTTTTCATCATCTCCGAAACGATGCTGCTCATTCTTAGGCGCAGCCTCCTCACAATCATCCGTGTGAGTGCCAGAAGGCGAGAGACAAATTAGGGTAAAAATGGCTCACTGCTGATTAGGAGCACTCCCCCGACCCTAACCCCCCTTGACCTCTGCTTCTTTCCCCCTCTTAAGAAACAGCACAATGACTTAATCATGCCATGAAAGAATCACTAAAGCATCTGTTTGGCCAGCATGCAATAGCTGACGTCTGTATTTGGGGATTAATGAACAGCTTGATTAGGATGGCAGCAGCAGGTGACTGGCAGATGATAATGTGGACCAGAGTGCGGGAAGCGCCCTTCGCTTGGGATACATGGAGTTGGGGACCTGTGTGAGCAGAAGAGTCCCACATGCAGTGAGCAATCAAAGAAGGGAGCGCGTGACTGAAGCATTTATTGTTCCGTCAGTCACTGCAGTGGTAATTTGGCCAGACCCGGGAGATGATGAGGCATCGGGAGCTGCCCCCATCATGAGCTCAATGCAAGACCGCGCTAAGGCCATGTTCTCTGAGCCCTTAGGAGCTGTTAGTCTGATACGCCAGGCGACGGGAGGAAAGGTCAACAGGGATGTTGCGCCGCTTGTAGCAGAGATCGCTCAGGGTGGAAATGAACAGGAGACGCTTGGCAGAAAGCAGGAGGAGGATCCTCACACCCGTCTTGCAGTGCGGAGCAGGCCGCTCCGTTGCATGTCAGTGCACGTCCGATGTGGTGCACTCGGTGCAAGTTGGACGGGCCAGGTGGCTTCTGGCCTCCATCTAGTGGAGAACAGAGCCTGTCAAAACGGACTCCGTGGCCTCTGGCATTTCCTGTTCAAAGACAGGGACACTTTGGTAGCACCCCTTTCCTCGTCACAAGGATGACTGCCTCACACTCTTACCTTATGATACATTTCCTGGCTGCTGAATACTGAGCATGTCCATGCTCTCTGCAAGTGTTTGTCCTCCTCTGGCTTCCCAGCATGTGAGTGAGCTGCTTCCCTTTTTAAAACCTTTGCTGAGGACCAGAACAACAGACACTGCTTTGAGTCTGTGCCTAGCCACAACATCATTTTTGTTCCTGTTTTGTCTAGAGCAGCTGTAGCACCCTTGATTCAGATACAGACCCTAGCAAGGGAGGAGGTGTAGAGAGTCTTTTAAGATCTGGATTGGGGGCCCTGTGCCTACTCTAGAGTAAAAATGAACAAAAGATGTAGTTACTAGATATAGAATTAAAGTAATGTCTGTTTTGGCCTTGCTTTAGTCTATTATTTATGTCTTGCTTTTCTGTTAAAGATAATCATCAAAGCAGCTTACAATAAAGGCAATGAATAATACAACAAAGCAAAACCATTTTTAAAAATCCATTCAAACAATACAATGGCAAAACAGCAGCTGTTGAAATTTCAAAAGGCAGCAGGTCTAAAATGTCCAGCAATTAAGAGCCTTTACAGATTAAGGGCTTTTCTACACAAGGCTGTTAATGCACTGTATCTACTTTCAGTTTCATCGCAGAATTGAGATCCAAGTACTACACGAAGAGCATTGTCTTTTCCACTATATAAACTCTAGGTGGCAACATGGTACAGTAGAACAGCACAATACACAAGTGAAAAAAGCATGTTCTTTCACCTTCACAAATAATACCACACAATACCTGCTCTAAAAAAAACTCAGCGCAAGTGCTCTTTAGACACAGAAGTGAAACTGGAAGTCACGATGTTGTCTAAAGAGCCCATAAACAACCATGAGTAGGGCATGACAAGTGCACAATAAATGCCTTGTAAAGAAAAGCTCTAAAAGGAAAAAGGGGATGGGGCTAGGGGAAGGGGGCATGGTCGCCGGGGCCTGATGTTCTCTACACTAGGTGTAAATCAATTGTGTTGAAACTGACTGTTGCTAACAGAAGGCACAATCCACCAGGAACATCTCCTGTGCAAGCCCCAATGAAGAGCTTTTCTAGATGAGGCTGTCAAACCTGCTATTTCTACTTCTGGTATCATCGCAGAATTAAGATTGGAGCTCTACATGGATTATTCTCCTTTCCTGCCTTTCCATACTTTCAGCTACAAAACCTCTAGGTGGCACTGTGGTATAGTGAAATAATGCAACTACACTATTGGGGAGTAGCGCTTTGTGTTGCTTTAAAAAAAAATGCTGGATTTCCCCCCCCCAAACCCTCCCCCACTCCATGAAATTGCTTTTAAAAACTGGAAGTGAAATTGGGTGATGACAACATCATCTAAAACACCTGTAAACAACTTGTGAGTGAGGAATGACGAGCACAATAAAAGCTTCATCTAGAAAAGCTCAAAGTCTGTTTCTTTGAACATCTCATTCATTTCTACAGGGAGTACGTAGAAAGAGGTTCTGATGGACTCTGTGCCCATTCTGTGGGAGTGGCTCTGACTAATTCCAATGGGACGTATTCCCAAGCATTGTGTCTTGACATTTGTCTCTTAGAATCAGATGTAGTGAACAGAGATCCAGATTGTTTCCATGGGGTAGCCTTCCCCAACCCAGCGCCCTCCAAATGTGTTGGACTACAACTCCCATCACCCCCATGCTCTCTTGGGAGTGATGGGAGTTGTAGTCCCACACATCTGGAGGATGCTAGGTTGAGTAAGGCTGCCATGGTACTTGCACTAAATAATTTCCTGGTGGAATAACCCCCAAGTGCCCTACAGATCTTGCCTCTCTCAGAGCTGCTTCACTAGTTAACTTTTTCATTAGCAGTTAATTTGACCAGTGAGATGGTGTCTTCAGCTCCCTATTTTGCTCTGGCATGGTTAGATGCTTGCCAATTTCATTTAGGTAGACCTGAAATTTTGGACGGACTGGGGTAGGGATTTACATGGATTAGGGCCTTCCCTGATTAAAGTTTCATCACACTCACTATTCATTTGTTCCAGGCAGGACCCTGGACCTCTCTACCTTTCATGACAGCCCCCACCCAAGAATGGTAATTCTCAATGTCATGGGGGAATGTGATTGCAGAAGCATCAAGGCACCTGTTG
Source organism: Heloderma suspectum (assembly GCF_057233095.1). NCBI lineage: Eukaryota > Metazoa > Chordata > Lepidosauria > Squamata > Helodermatidae > Heloderma > Heloderma suspectum. The sequence goes on from NC_139458.1 coordinate 436,950,856, forward strand.
GGTAATGCCAGTGCCATCACTGTCCCAAAAATCAGAGGTCTGTCTGCCACGGGTCCCGTTTTAAGAAGCACTGTTGGTCCCAATCCAGCCAAAGTTAAATCCCCATCACTTTGAATTAGAGCAATTTAAGCATCTAGCCATCCTTTTGAATAGTTACATCTTTAAAGGTTGTAGCCTGGCTTCTTTCATCCAATCTAAGGATGTTCATGCTGCTTTTTGAGACCACAGAAAAAAGGCTCTTTACAGCAATGCTACCTGCTGTTTCAGTAGAGAGAGACACCCTGTTTTCTATGGGATAAGATGCTCTGACAACCCAGAAGGCCAATGGGTTTTTGTGCCATAGAATCAATCACATCACTGAGTCATGCTCAGTTTATGACCTGCTGTCATTCCAGATCGCTTCTCTTCAATGCCTGCGGCTTGGCCAATTAACCCCCAAATGTTATGCTTGCGCATTTGGTACTCCTTGATTTCCAACGTGCAATTCTTTAGATTCATATTTCTGAATTCCAGGTTTGGGTCAGCAACCACTAGCGAAGTGGTGGTGTTGCAAAGGGATTGACGGCAGCGGATGTGGGGCTAACCATGTACCTCAGCATTTGATATATTTCTTGGATGAAGGAGTTATATAAAGAAGCCACAACAGCACCGTCTTATGGAGGTTCGGGGATGAGTGTACCAGTACGGACAACCTTGATTCTAGTTTGCTTCAGCCACCATGTTTTCTTTCCTTATGGCAACCATGCGAGAGGATGTGTGGAAGTGTTTTGAATTCAAGCTGAACTGCTGCCGCAACCGGACAATGCTTTGTATGCGCAAGGGGAGAGGGAACCATGCATGTAGCTGGGGGAGGGGACTTACTGGACGTTTGCACCTCTGCTACTTGCCCCACTAAAGAGGCAAGCCATTATTTGGAAATGTGTCACCTCTTTGGCAAGGTAGTGGAAACTTCACAGGCCTTGCTGTCTCTTCGACATCTTCCACAACTATTTTCATTGTGTTCATGGACGTTCTGCAAATGCACACAGCTGGACCACAGCTTAAGAGATGCTGCTCCAGGTTTGCGCTCATTGAGCCACATAGGAGCTGAACAGAACTGCTTGGGAGGGGAGAGATGGTAATGGATGACTCTCTGCCCATTGTCCTACCAGCTGGAGAGGCCAGCAGGGTTCTGGGTTACTAGGAAGAACACAGAAACTGCCTTATATTGCCCCAAACAGTGCTGCACTGCCTACTCTTACTGGCAGCAGGTTGTTTCTGTCGGGCATTCTCTGGTCCTTTTAACTGGAGAGATGCCAAGGATTGAACCAGAGATCTTCTACATGGAAAGCAGGAGAACTGCTACAGAATGATGGTTCCTCTCCAGGCTAAACCTGCTATTAGGGTTACTACAGCTAACTGAAGGACTTTCTTTTGCCTGTCCTAAGTACATAAGGAAGTTGTGTGGGTCAGACCAAAGGTCTTTGTCACAGTGTCCAAGCAGATGTCTCTGAGAAGTTCACAAGCAGGACATGAGTGCAACAGCATCCTCATCGTCCTACTCATATTCCCCAGCAACTAGTGTAGACAGGCATACTGTCTCTGACCCTGGAGATGATATTTGGCCTACAAGACTAGCAGCCATTGATAGCTGATCCTCCATGAATTTGTCTAATTCCATTTTAAAGCTGTTCAAGTTGGTGGCCATCACTACATTTTGTGGTAGCAAATCCCACAGTTTATCTATGTTCTTTCTTGAATCTACTACTCCTTAGGTGACCCCAAATTCTAAAGAGAGGGAGAAAAATATAAGTCTATCCAGTTTCTCCAAACCATACACAATTCAATTAACTTATATCATGCTCCTGCCTTGACTGTCTTTTTCCCCTCTTAAAATTCAGCATTACTCATAGGTTCAAATATTTTTGAAAGATTCAGTTGCATCGCCCACTTACATGCCAAGAAAAATAATTGCATTGACAACAACTGGAGTGAACAGAGGCAAAACGATTAATAAAACCCAATAAAACAGGTATAGTGTATCAAGTTGATGACATTTGTGCACGAGAATATATTGACAATTTGTGTTTTAACTGCTTTTAATCGTCATCATAAAATGGTTATGACTTTAAATCTGGGTCATTAAAACAACAATAGCTGGAATTCCTAATTGTTAGCATATGTGGAAATTTTTAATTGGGGAGCAATAAAGAACAAATAAAACTAAAACTCCACACAATTTTCTTTAACTGCAAAGAAACCCAAGAGATGACTATAAACAGGAGTATTACCCACTGATAAATGAATAAACAAAATAATATTTCTGAGCAGATCCATAGATTCATACATTTGTAAGGGGTCCCAGTGGATTGTTATTCTAAGCTTCAACAACAGAATACCTGATATATCCAGAATACTGCTGACATCTGCATATCCAGGTCTGTCTCTATTCAGCTAGCCATAGGCCTCATTTGAAAAGTTCTGGGCTTACTAAGCACATCTGCATTAATAACAAGCCCTGGGCCCAGCATCCCTAAATGATGACACTCAACCCTATGTTCCAGCAGGACCTCAGAGCTTACTGGCAGCATCCTCTTCAATCTGCCACCAATGAGCCAAGTCAGCCCGGCAACGAGGGGCGAAGAGGCGTTCTTGATAGCTGCTCCTAAGCTTTGGAATCCCTTTTTTCTGGAGACCCGCGCATCCTCCAGGAATGGCATAGGCTGTCTTTATTTAAATTGGCTTTTGGAGGCTAAGGAGAGGGAAAGTGTTATGATGAGAGATTCATCATTGGTGACCGAGGCTCATTGTTACCCATGGAATGGGGTTGCCCATGAAATGAGGTGGAATGAGGTGACCCTTGGAATGAGGTTGCACACCAGTCAGACAGATCATTGACTGAGTGACAGACTTAGGTTTTGGGAGGTTACAGTGGGGTTGCTGCTCTTTAGCTACTGGTGCGTGTGCACGTGAGCCTATGTCATTTGAAAATCCTCCAGGATATAAACCAGGCGTGTGGCACCTCATGCCTGTGGGCCAAATATGGCCTATCTGGGCCCCCAATCTGGCTCTCTGGGGCTCCCCAGAAGGCCATGACCTCTTTCCCTGGCCTCACCCCTGACATCGATCAATTGGTTTCCTGGCTTTTACATCCCCCCCCTTCTAAAAGGTTGAAATGCCTCTCCTAAGGCTTCGTTACTGACAGGAAGAGGTTGAAGCTAAAACGGACTGGTATTTCTGCCCCTCACTCCGGGAGAGAGCAGAGGACAGGAAGGCCTGGCATGCTATGGTCCATGGGGTCATGAAGATTTGGACATGACTTAACGACTGAACAACATTTCTGCCCCTGCCCCTTTTGCCTTTGGCCCCGCCCACCACTGGCATGTGGCCCCCGAGAGCCTCTCCAAACCTGAAGTCAGCCCTCAGGCTGAAAGAGGTTGACACCCCTGATACTCTCAAACAGAGGACTGTCATCTGGCAACCCTTCGAATTGTTGTTGTTGTTCAGTCGTTCAGTCGTGTCCGACTCTTTGTGACCCCATGGACCATAGCACGCCAGGCCTTCCTGTCCTGCGCTCTCTCCCGGAGCGTGCTCAAGTTCATATTCATTGCACTGGTGATGCTATCTAGCCATCTCATCCTCTGCTGTCCCCTTCTCCTTTTGCCTTCAATCCTTCCCAGCATCAGGGTCTTTTCCAGGGAGTTTTCTCTTTGCATTTGGTGACCAAAATATTTGAGCTTCAGCTTCAGTATCTGTCCTTCCAATGAGCACTCAGGGTTGATTTCCTTTAGGATGGACTGATCTGACCTCCTTGCAGTCCAGGGGACTCGTAAGAGTCTTCTCCAGCACCACAGTTTGAAAGCATCAATTCTTCGGCGCTCAGCCTTCCTTATAGTCCAGCTCTCACAGCCATACATTACTACTGGGAAAACCATAGCTTTGATTAGACGGACCTTTGTCGGCAAGGTGATGTCTCTGCTTCTTACTATGCTGTCTAGGTTTGCCATAGCTTTCCTCCCAAGGAGCAAACGTCTTTTGATTTCATGGTTACAGTCACCGTCTGCGGTGATCTTGGAGCCCAAGAAAATACTATCTGTCACTGCTTCCATTGCTTCCCCTTCTATATGCCAGGAAGTGATGGGGCCAGATGCCATGATCTTAGTTTTTTTAATGTGGAGTTTCATACCAGCTTTTGCACTCTCCACTTTCACCCTCAACAAGACGCTCTTTAGATCCTCTTTGCTTTTTGCCATTAGGGTGGTATCATCTGCGTATCTGAGGTTGTTGATAATTCTCCCGGCAATCTTAATTCCGACCTGTGATTCATCCAACCCGGCGTTTCTCATGATGTAGTCTGCATATAAGTTAAATAAGCAGGGTGACAATATGCAGCCTTGTCGTACTCCTTTCCCAATTTTGAACCAATCGGTTGTTCCATGTCTGGTTCTTACTGTTGCTTCTTGACCCTCGTACAGGTTTCTCAGGAGACGGGTAAGGTGGTCTGTTTGTTGTGATCCACACAATCAAAGGCTTTAGCATAGTCAATGAAGCAGAAGTAGACGTTTTTCTGGAATTCTCTTGCTTTCGCCATGATCCAGCGAATACTGGCAATTTGATTTCTAGTTCCTCTGCCTCTTCAAAACCCTGCTTGTACTTCCGGTAGTTCTCGGTTTACATGGTGCTGAAGCCTAGCTTGTAGGATTTTGAGCATAACCTTGCTTGCATGTGAAATGAGCGCAATTGTGCGGTAGTTTGAACACTCTTTGGCATTGCCATTCTTTGGAATTGGAATGTAAACTGACCTTTTCCAGTCTTGTGGCCACTGTTGAGTGTTCCAAATTTGTTGGCATATCGAGTGCAGCACTTTAACAGCATCAACTTTTAGGATCTTAAATAGCTCAGCTGGAAGACTGTCATCTCCGCTAGCTTTGTTGTTAGTAATGCTTCCTAAGGCCCACTTGACTTCACTCTCTAGGATGTCCGGCTCAGGTTCAGTGACCGCACTATCATGGCTATCAGGGACATTAAGATCTTTCCTGTATAGTTCTTCTGTGTATTCTTTCCACTTCTTCTTAATCTCATCTGCTTCTGTTAGGTCCCTGCCTTCTTTGTCCTTTATCGTGCCCGTCTTTGCACAAAATGTTCCCTTGAGATCTCCGATTTTCTTGAAAAGATCTCTAGTCTTTCCCATTCTTTTGTTTTCCTCGATTTCTTTGCGTTGTTCATTTAAGAAGGCCTTCTTGTCTCTCCTTGCTATTCTTTGGAACTCTGCATTCAGTTGCATATATCTTCCCCTTTCTCCTTTGCTTTTCGCTTCCCTTCTTTCCTCAGCACCTTGTAAAGCCTCGTCAGACAACCACTTTGCTTTCTTGCATTTCTTTTTCTTTGGGATGGATTGAGTTGCTGCCTCCTGAACAATGTTACGGCCCTCCGTCCATAGTTCCTCAGGCACTCTGTCTATCAGGTCTAATCCCTGAAATCTATTCCTCACCTCCACTGTATATTCATAAGGGATATGATTTCGGTCATACCTGAATGGTTTAGTGGTTTTCCCTACGTTTTTCAATTTAAGCCGAAATTTTGCAACAAGAAGCTCATGATCTGAGCCACAGTCAGCTCCAGGTCTTGTTTTGACTGACTGTTGGTTAAGACGCTGAACTGCAGACTGGAAGGTCGGCAGGTCAGCAGTTCGCAACCCGAGTGCTGCGTGACGGAGTGAGCTCCCGTCTTCAGTCCCAGCTTCTGCCAACCTAGCAGTTCAAAAGCAAGAAATTGCAAGTAGATAAATAGGTACCGCCTCGGCAGGAAAGGTAACAGCGTTCCGTGCATCTCGGTGTTCAGTCATGCCGGCCACATGACCACGGAAGCGTCTTCGGACAGCGCTGGCTCTTCGGCTTAGAAACAGGGATGAGCACCGCACCCTAGAGTCGGACACGACTGGTTGGGGACACCTTTACCTTTTGATAGAGCTTCTCCATCTTTGGCTGCAAAGGACATAATCAATGTGATTTCAATATTGACCATCTGGTGATGTCCATGTGTAGAGTCGCCTCTTGTGCTGTTGGAAAAGAGTGTTTGCTATGATCAGCATGTTCTCTTGGCAAAACTCTATTAGCCTTTGTCCTCCTTCATTTTGTACACCAAGGCCATGCTTGCCTGTTATCCCGGTGATTTCTTGACTTCCTACTTTGGCATTCCAATCCCCTGTGATGAAGAGGACATCTTTTTTTGGTGTTAGTTCTAGAGGGTGTTGTAGGTCTTCATAGAACCGATCAACTTCAGCTTCTTCAGCATCAGTGGTTGGAGCATAGACTTGAATTACTGTGATGTGGAATGGTTTGCCTTGGATTCGTACTGAGATCATTCTATTGTTTTTGAGATTGTACCCCAGTACTGCTTTTCCCACCCTTTTGTTGACTATGAGTGCTACTCCATTTCTTCTAAGGGATTCTTGCCCACAGTAGTAGATATGATGGTTACCTGAATTAAATTCGCCCATGCGTGTCCGTTTTAGTTCGCTGATTCCCAAGATGTCGATGTTCAGTCTTGCCATCTCATGTTTGACCACCTCCAGCATACCTTGATTCGTTGATCTTACATTCCAGGTTCCTAAACAATATTGTTCTTTACAGCATTGGATTTTCTTTTCACCACCAGGAACATCCACAGCTGAGTGTCCTTTCGGCTTTGGCCCAGCCGCTTCACTCTTTCTGGCGCTACTTGGAAATACCCTCTGCTCTTCCCCAGTAGTATATTGGACACCTTCCGACCTGAGGGGCTCATCTTCCGGCATCATATCTTTTAGCCTTGTGATACATTCCATGGGGTTTTCTTGGCAAGAATACTGGAGTGGGTTGCCATTTCCTTCTCCAGTGGACCACATTTTGTCAGAACTCTCTGCCATGACCTGTCCATCTTGGGTGGCCCTGCATGGCATAGCTTATGGCTTCACTGAGTTACGCAAGCCCCTTCGCCACAACAAGGCAGTAATCCATGAAGGGGGCCCTTCAAATAGAGTACTGTAAAAGGGGATACATCGCCACCTTACTTCTAAATCCCTCCTCAAAACCCACCCGCCCCAGTCTCTGAGGCCACTGTCACTCAGCTGAAGTAGCAGTAACGTTACAGTTTGGAACTAGGTTGTCTGAAGTAGGAACCTGCCGACCTGCGAAGGTCACCAACAGAGGCCTTCTTGCATGTCCCAATGACCTGTAAAAGGTATCTGATTGAGACTCAGGAGAGGGCCGTTGCAGAAGTTACACACAGTCTTTGGGACCCTCTCCCAAAGGAAGCCCACCTTGCTACCTCTTGAATGGCTTTTTGCTGCACTGTAAGGACCTTCCTGTTCAGGAGGTCTTTTGGTAAAAGGTTTTAATTCTGGTGGAAGCTTTTTTAATGGTTTCATTGGGTACCTTTCAGGTTGTTTGAATTTCTGCTGGTTTTAATTTTTGTAGGTTGCTATGATATTTGATCTTATTATTTTATTGTCCTAACTGATTATGGGTTAGCTGCCTTGAAGTCTTTTTGAGGAAAGGTAGGATAAAAATGTTTTAAACAAACAAACAAACAACTGAAACGCTGACCCACTCTTCCTGCTTACCCTGCCACAATTTCCCTCTCCTTTTTTGTTCTTGGTCCCTTCTGTGTTGATTTATAGACTGCAAGCCCCTTGGGGCAGGGATCTGTCCTCTTGCATTTTGTACATTATAGAATTTTAAGCCTGCGCAGATGTAAGCAGAACAAAGCTTCTGCATGTTGACTCAGAAGTAAGCATGACTGAATTACTTAGACACACTTTCAAGTGGCATCCTAAATACCGAGCCTCTGCATGTCTGCTCACAAGTAAGTAGGAGACGCCTCTGCATGTCTACTTACATGTAGGGTTGAGCAGCCTGTCTGCTCACAAGTAAGCAGGACAAGCCTCAGAAGTAAGCAGGACTGAATCACTCAGCTGATGCTTCCTCAGGCCCTGGCCCTGTCTCCTGCACGGAAAAGCTCTTACCTCCAATCAGCTGCTGGGAGAGGGGCAGGGCCTGAGGAAGATGCTGGGAGAGGGGCAGGGCCTGAGGAAGATGCTGGGAGAGGGGCAGGGCCTGAGGAAGATGCTGGTGGGACAGATGGAGAAACCCTATGGGCCATATCTGGCCCATGAGCTGGAGGTTCCTCATCCCTTTTCCAAAATGATTTTTTGTGTGGCAAAAGCATTCATATGCGACAGTCTACTTAAACAGGAAACCAGCTCTCTATCCACACCCCCAGAACTCCTGCCCTCCATCCAATCTTACATCTCCAAGCGCCTGATATTTTTCTTTGGATGCTTCATCGTTGTCTCGAGCTCAATATGTCCCATCTTTCCTCCCAAGTCCTCCTCTGCTCATTCACTCTCCTTATCCATTGACAATATCATCGTCATCATCAACCACCCTTTTGATCAGGCATGATGAAGTCACAGCTTTACCTTGGACTCTTCTCTGCCCCCTCCACATATTCAGTTTGTCGCCAGATCATGTCACGTCTCCCTGTAGAACATTACAAGAATATAGCCCTTCCTCTCTGCCCTACTGGTGAAAACTCTGGTCCATGCCCTGATCATCTCTCGCCTAGACCAGAGGTGGGTAGAAAGTAGATCTCCAGGTGTTTTTGACCATCCTTCCTGACTATGGCCAGAGCCCCCAACATCTGGAGATCTACCTCCTACCCACCCCTGGCTTAGATCACCGAAATCTTGTTCTCTCTGGTCTTCTATTTTCTCACTTTGGCCTCCTGACTCCCATCCAATACTCTGCTTCCAAAATGATTCACCTCTCTCACTGTTCCGATCAGGTGACACCCCTCCTTAAATCCCTACATTGGCTTCCTGCCCACTCCTGCTTCTCACCCTTGCCATCAAAGCTCTCCAAAGATGTGCTGCCCACTCTCCACTTATCTCTCTGCTTTTATGTTGCATCACGGCCCTTCCTGGGACCTTTTTTCATCCAGCTTCAACACCCTCAGCCATCCAAAGGTCTCTTGGTCCTGAAAAGGCTCTGCTGTTTTGCCCTTGCTTCCCTTCATGCCTGGGTTCTTGAACGCCTCTGTGCAAGAACCTCACTTCCTTCCAATCCTGCCTCAGAACCGCCTCCTAGTCCCAATCCCCTATTATAACTTGGGATTTTCGAGGGCAAGACACTGTCCATGAGCCCCTCCCTCAATGGGGCCCCCTTCTCACCACCATGGTCTCCAGCTGCTCTTGCTCTTCTTCATCATTGCGCCCACTTGCTTGGCTGACAAGTAGACTGGCAGTGAGGTAGGGGGCTGTGGTGCCTGCTGCTGCCTCTCAGCACCACTGTCATCTGGGCCATAGCGAGAGGCAGGCAAACAAGCAGGTTGCCACGGGGAAGAGAAGGAGCAACTCTATGGGAACCTTGTCGGTGGCCCTGCTGGTGGGTGGGCCCTCGGCAGGTGCCCAGCCACGTCTGCCCTTGACACCAGCCCTGCTTCCACACGAGGCTTTCATCGCACCACCACCCTGCCTCACTCATGGAATTCTGCACGGGATCCAACACCCAACATCTTCCGCTCATAACGCTCTTGGGTTTTCCTACCGTTTCTTCCCTCTTTATTCTTACTGCGTAAAATCCATTAAGGCAGAAAAGTCGAAATCGTTGCACAGTGTTAGTGCCAGCAGCCCTTTATCTGGAAGCATCCCAAACCTAAGCATGATTAACTGAAATGACCACATACAGTATATGTCCCGTTTACCCCGACCTCCATTACCCCCAAACGTCCTCTGGGTCTGTTTGAGATTGCTAGGTCTTTGGGGTAGTGACCTGTCAAACCTGTTCTTTCTAAATAAAGATGGTGTGGTGGTGGTGGTGATGGTGATGGTGATGGTGGTAATACTACTACTACTACTACTACTACTGCTACTACTGAATTGCGGAGAATAGGTAGATGGCTCTTCTCAGTTCGCTCCATGCATCTGTCGAAGTAGACTGTTTCCTACAGAAGCTCATGCCACAGGCTGAGTTTATATCAAAAGGACTACCTGTCTATGAAAAGGCTTTCTCTTGTGCTGCTCCCAAACTATGAAATGCTCTCTCTGAAGAACTACAATTCCCCCCCGCCCCGGCCTTTAGAAAGGGTGTAAAGATGCTTCTTTTCCATTTAAGCTTTTAAATGTGTAGTTTTAATGCTTTACTGTTTTTAATGTTCTTGTTTTTGTATTGTTTTAAGGTTTTATTGTTTTTATAATAAAAATATTAATAATTGTTAATAATAATAATACTTTAATTTACTTAAATTTACTCACTTTAATAAGTGAGCTCCTGCCAAAGGAAGTGAGGCAGGTGGCTACCAGGAGGAGGGTCTTTTCTGCTGTGGCACCCTGGCTGCAGAATGAGCTCCCTAGAGAGGTTTGCCTGGTGTCTACATCGCACTCCTTTCGGCATCAGGTGAAGACCTTTTGATTTTCCCAGTATTTTAGCTTCCTAATCTTTTAGCTCTGGTGTTTTAAATCTTTATTTTAAATCTCTGCATTGCTGCTAGGTTTTATTCTGGTTGTACTGTTATTTTGTGGTTTTAAGCTTTCATATTTTATATTGTTTTATGCTGCGCTTTGTGATTTAAATTTTCGTGAACTGCCCAGAGAACTTCGGCTACTGGGCGGTACTGAAATGAAATGAAATGAAGTAAATAAATGGTTTTTTTAAAGTTGTTGTCCACTGCCTTGATAGCTTTTTAACAGATGGCACTATATAAGTAAATAAATAAAGTTGTTTTTTTTTTAACAAGAAAATGCCACCACAAGGTGACATTCCCCTAAACCTCCCCAGTGGTTTTGCATTCTTATCAACACCCCCCCCCCCCAATGTGTGATTCAAAGGAAGGGAGGTGAAAATTAACCTGGAGTTTCCAGTACAGGGATCTCTCTGTATTGGGGGCGGGGGGAAGAATGACAAAGAAACGTGACTTCATGGCAGGGACAGGGAACATGTGGTCCTCCACATGTTACTGGACTACAATGCCTATCATCCCTAACCATTGGCTGTGCTGCTTAGGGTTGATGGGAGTTGTGGTCCAACAATATCCGGAGGGCCACGTGTTCCCTGTCCCTCCTGCCTCACAGCACTCGTGCAAAATCAAATGACACGATCCTCCTGGAAAATTATCCTGTGCGAGCCCGTTGAAATGAATGGGAGCCGGTCTGTGGGACTGTACTCTTGTGCTGCTCCCACCCCATTCATTTCAATGGGGCTCATGAGAGGAGGGCTTGGCTGGGGGATTGGATCGCAGCCCCCTTTTTTATATATATAGACTTCTCGCTGATTGCCATGCAAATCTGCTGAAGAGCACAAAGGCTCGTTTCCTGCATCCATAAATATTTTGTGACAGATCGTGAAATAGATGCATTTGGGATAATGCACCATGAAATGCGATGTTTCTCCCCCACCAGTGACCATAAAATGCGCTGCCCCTTGCTGCTCACTCTCCATTGAAGCGCATCTCTGCAGCCAAGCTGATGCAGGCAGAGTCACAGCGGAACCACAGAGAGAGCAACGCAACGCTGTGGTTCCACCACTCCCCGCTCAGGGAAAATAATGGGGGGAAATTCGCGGGGAATCACCTGGGCGGAGGCGGGTTATTAGCTGGGATGCCTTGACCGTTATATGCTGCTGCTCCTGCTTAGGACTGGGAAGGAGCAGTGCTGCGGGAATTAGGCTGGAACTGAAGTGCTGCTTTTCCATGCTGGGCACCGCAGGCCAAGAAGGGTATTTGGCAAACTGGAAAGGGTTCGCAAGAAGAGCAGGCCCCAGCCAGCAAAGGGATATGTGGAAAAGCTCAAGGACCTCGATGCTCAAGGGAACATGCTTTCTAGAATGGCCTTCCCCAACCCAGTGCCCTCCAGATGTGTTGGATTGCCACTCCCATCACTCCAGTCTGCCAGGCTGATGGGAGTTGTAGTCTGACAATCTGGAGGGTACAAGGTTGGAGAAGGTCATTCCACAAAGTAAGCCCCACTTTGGAACTTACTCCTGAGTAAAGCTGCCTAGAATTGTGCCCTTGGGCTGCAGCCTGCACTGGCTTTGAATAGTGTAGGACTTCCGAGAAAACACCCATAGGGTCAGGCTGCAGGGCTTCAATCCTCTGCACACTTGCTTGGGAGCAAGCCCCATTAAGCACTGTGGGATACCTCTAAGGATACATATATAGGGGCTTCATACGGAAACCCTATGCACTTCCTTGGGAGCAAGGCTGAATTGCACCTCATTCACAGAATTGGGCTTGGGGTCAGTGTGAATAACATGGTCGTCCGCTGGTAACCCTCCCACGTTTTCCCACCATCTCTTCGTTAAGGAGGAAAGCACGGGAGAGCTGCACAACGTCTTGTATTCCCTCTGTCTGGAAGCACCTTCAGTCCCACTGAACTCCAGGAGGACTTACTTCTGAGTAAACAGGCCTAGCACTTACACGGCTATGATCCAAAGCATGCTTGTAGCCTGATCCTTTGCATGCTTACTTAGAAGTAAATGCCATTGGGCTGCATTCAGGATCTTCCTGCCATGAGAAGAAGGGCTCTGCTTGCAGAAGGCCGCTCTGCCCAATTTGGAGGATTCCCCCCTCCTGCCCCCACAGCTCACCCCATTGAGTAGGGTCTGCTGCCTGTGTACCATTTTCAGGGGGGCTGCCATGGGAAGGAGGGGGCAGAGAAGTCCACTTCTGCCAGTGCAGTTGATCCCCCTTACATCTGGATTATACCCTCTGAGTTTAAATGGAACCCACTCCCAGGTATATGAGTCTAGGGCTGGTTTGCTAGCTTTCCCCCCCTTTTTTAGAAGAAAGCATCATTTCGCTGTGGACGTTCACAAAAGAATAGGAGTTTAGGATGCAGGGGTGCCATTGAGATGGGCCAGACGGGGGAAACCCTGGTCCCACGTGCAGCAAGAACTCTCCAGGTGACCATATGCCACAAGGACTCATATTTCTGACCAGTCCTCCGGCCAACGATGTCTTCCAAAAACACATCACCCTTGACTTAATTGAAGGGGGGAGAAGTAACAGCTCTGCTAAATAAGATTGCTACGTGAGGTATAAAGGGCGGGGGTGGCAGGGGGCTTGCTTTGCATGCAGAGGGGGCCCAGGCTGAAGCCCACATATCAAGGGGGCAAGACAGGAGACGATCTCTGCCTAACACCAGCCAGCAGTGGAGGCTGGTGGCTCCGATATCAGTGGGGCAGTGAATCTGCTCCGGGTTTCAGCCACAACCGGTCAGAACTCCAAAGGAGCTCTCCAAGGTGCGGAGCAGACAAGACAATACCCCCATGCTGAACTGTCTCTCCCAGCCCCCGCCCCCCTGCTTTGAATACAGAACTGTTAGGGGGAGAAAAATGGTGTGTTCCTAATTCATAGCCCACCCCATCCCAAGCTCTTGGAGAAAGTAGCAATTGCAGTAGTTTGTCCCTCATCTCAGCTTATCCCTGATCATCAAAGGGCCATCTAGAATAAAAATGGCATAGGTATTACACTAATATGGGTTTTGGCATTTTACTTATGGTCAACATGGCTAAATTGGCCTTTTGTGAGACTTGGAGAATACTAAACGCTGTATTCCTTCTGGCTCCAGGTGAAGACCTTTTTATTCTCTCAGGCATCTTAGCATTTTAGCTTTCTAGTCTTTTAACTTTGGTGTTTTAAATATGAATTTTAAATCTCTGCATTGCTTCTAGGTTTTATTCTGGTTGTATTGTTATATTATGGTTTTAATGCTTTTATATTTTATATTGTTTTACCTTGCGCTTTTTGGTTTTAATTTTTGGGAACTGCCCAGCTTCAGCTATTGGGCGGTATAGAAATAAATAAATACATCTATTCATTCTACGGCATGACCCTACAGTGGAAGAAGAGGACTTTATACTGCCCAAAGCTGGGACTTTATCCGTGGAGGGTTCTTATAACTTGTGTATTCCCTCTGTGAAGGTTTGAGGCCTACAGAGGCAAAGGGAAAAATGGTCAGGCTTAGAGGCCTGGAGTTTTTTTTTTTGTTAGGAAGGGGTATCCATCAGAGAAATCGTTTCATTTCCCTGGTTAGAATTTGATTTCATTTCCCCAGTTAAGTTTCATTTCTTCAGGTTTGAAGCAGTACTTTCGGTTTTGAGGGAGGAGGGTATATAAATAGAGCCAGTAAGAGCGGAGATAGGGCATCTCTACACCAGCCTAAAATCCTGCATTTGAAACAGGGCTTTCTGCTTCTGTTTTAAATGCAGGATCACAACTGACTCCCTTTACACGGGCTTCCTTTCCCCCCTCCCCTTTCCCCCTCCTTCTCCCTGTGTCTGAGTCTTCCATTATCTTTCATTGATCTCGCTCCTCTTCTTGCTGCGTTTACTCTTTTCACAGAGGAAACTCAAGCGGAACACAACCGGGTAATTCGATAGCTCCTTATTTGCGATCTATTTAAAAATGAAACAAAGGGCAGGAGACGCCCTGGAGGGACATGGCATCATGTAAAGAGCGGGCAGACTTCCGTGAAGGAGCCATCTCAATCGCGGGATAAAAGCTCCGTGTGAAGAAAGCCTCAGGAGACCAGAGTCTGAAGAGGGAGCAGGAAGAAGCAGCTTAGAGGAGTCTAAGTACAGCCATGGTAAGGGACCTTGCATTTTGCAACTTTTATTTGCTGTTAAGGCCTTTTGTATCACTCAGCTCCATTGTGTAAATACCTTTAGTTGTAATTTTCTTGCTTTAATTTGCGTGTAAACTATTGTGGTTAAACGCTGTGTCTAGAGTGTCAGTCACCTCACATCTACAGCCTAAACCCCGCGTTACTGGAAAGGGGAAGATAAAAGAAGGATGGTGGAACTCTTAAGGAGAGAAGAGATCCTTAAGGGATTGCTCAGGGGGTCCAGGTCATAAGGGGAACCATGACACCCTCACAACCTGCTATCCTGCAGTCCCGCCCCCAACCTGCTTTCTGCCTGATGAAGAGATCTGGAGATCTCAAAAGCTTGCACATAATTCGTGATCTTTTGGTGGGCCTAATAAAGGTATCACACTAATATGGATTTTGGAATATTATGAGAGAGAGAGTAAGCCTCATGAAACACCATGGGGGCGTACTTCCCACACCAACATTTGCAGGACTGCACTCCTATGCAGCTTCCAGAAAATGCTCCACCTGTGCCTTCGGCAGGTCTCCTGTGGGATGCAATTGGCCTCCAACAAATCAACTGAATTCCAACTCAGCTTACACAGCGGAGCCCACCTGCCTTGGCCTTGAGTCCTTCCCGCCCTTGCCTATAAAAGGTTGGCTACAGCCTACGAAGGAGGTTGTGCTGGAAGTGGTTTGAACGTGCTTCCAACACAAATGCCTCAGCAAAAGCACTTCTGCCACACGTAAGCTGTTACTCGCATCTTTACCCTAAGCATTCCCATTTACAAACCCGGGTTAAGTGATCTCCTGGCGGAGACTTTGAGATTCTAAAAGTGGTCGCTTTCTCTTCCCATCAAGTTCTCCCCCTCCCAGAGCAGTGGAGGCTGGTGGCTCTGATACCGGTGAGGTGGTGAATCCACTCCGGGCTTCAGTCAGAAACAGTCAGAACCCTCAAGGAGAGCTCCTTTGGAGTTCTGACTGGTTTTGACTGAAGCCTGGAACAGATGCACTGCCCCACTGACATTGGAGCCATCAGCCTCCACTATCCCAAACGCC
Source organism: Heloderma suspectum (assembly GCF_057233095.1). Classification (NCBI taxonomy): domain Eukaryota; kingdom Metazoa; phylum Chordata; class Lepidosauria; order Squamata; family Helodermatidae; genus Heloderma; species Heloderma suspectum. The sequence continues at coordinate 436,966,517 of NC_139458.1, forward strand.
ACTCACCTCAAGCCTCAGACAAGCCTTTCCCAACCTGGTGCTCTCCAGATCTGTTGCACTACAACTCCCATAATCTCATAAGGGTGATGGGAATTGTAGTCCAACACATCTGGAAGGCACCAGGTTGGGAGAGGCTGCCTTTCTTCTGCCCAAGACACGAAAAAGGGCCTTTTGGCCCTCTAGCACCTTAGTTTGGTTATGAACGGAGTAGGACAGAATGCAGAAGAGAAACTGAACGGCCGTCCCAACCTTCGTCACATTTAATCGCGCACAGATTTCTTCATCTCCTGAGTGAAAGTAATCTTATTTCACTTATTGGTATTCAAATTTATAGGCCCCTTTTCCCCAACTGGCAGGTGCTAAAAGCAATTCGCAACAAGATAAAAGCATCACAGAAACCAACTGTATTAAAAATGCCATTTAAAATCATAAACAAAAGAGCCAGCATTCAGAGTAACAGCTCAAGAATAATAGCTTCAGCTTGTTTCCCAGCTGAAAATGAAGTGAAAACTAATGTTTCCTAGATTGCTAGGTGACTAAGGGTGCAATGCTATGCATGTTTAGTCAGAAAATGCCCTGCAGCTCCCAGCATCCCCCAGCAAGCAATGGCTGGCTGGGGGATGCTGGGAGTTGTAGGACTTTCTTCTGCCTAAATGTGCATAGTGTTGCACCCTGAAGAGAGCTGGGAAGATCTAGCTGGGAGGGGCTGAGTTCCAGAATCTGGGGCCAGCCAGCACAGGCAAAGCAAGGGTCTTGAACATCAAGCCCATGGGCCAAATCTGGGCTCCCAAACGCCCTCTGTGGTTGCCCAGAAGGCCCCTCCCCTCCCCTCCCCACACCTGACAATCACTTGGAGATTCCCCAGCTTTGCCACAGTTTTTCCCCATTCTGAAAATTCAAACGCCTCTCCGAAGGTTGAGTTCCTGGCTGGAAGAGTTTGAAGCTACAACAGACTGGTGTTTGGGCCCCTGCCGTTTTTGTCTTCAGCCCCACCCACCACTGGAATGCCCCCCCCCCAGCATCTCCAGAATGGAATGTGGCCCTGGAGCTGAAAGAGGCTCAACACCCTTGCTGGTAAAAGAGAGCCTCAGCACGGATAATGGTGCTGATGGAATCAGTGCTTCTCCTCTTGATCTTAGGGTGCTTCCGGATGAGTCTCGTAGTATGCACTCACCCTGCCTCATTCACAGCGGGGCCCAGGCATTGTCGTCTTCCATTTGTAACCCTCCTATGTTTTCCAGTGCTGCTCCTTCTCCTTCTCCTCCTCCTCCTCCTCTCCCTCTCCTTCTCACAGAAAATCCATTAAGGATGGAAAGACAAAATAGCTGCACAAAACCTCTTGATGGGTAGTGCTAGGCACCGTCCCTCTGGAATAATCTTTAACCCACTCAGGGAGCAGAGTTGGTATACATGGGCAAAATCATTCCCTGGGATGTCCCCAACCCAGACCATTTAGGGCTTTAAAGAACAAACTCAGCAACATGAGTTTAGCCTGGGAGCAAACTGGCAACCAGTGGAGCTCTCATAGGATCACTGGCACAGGCTCCCAATGGTCAGCACCCATTAGATGTGCTGCTGCATTCTGACTAGCTAAACCTTGAGGATTGCCTCCAAGGGGAGCCCCATGTAGAGGCTATCGCAGTAATCAAGTTGGCACCTTACTAGGGTATGCAAAACAACAACCAAATCTGTAGTCTCCAGGAATGTAAGTAGCTGGTGTATCAATTAAAATCAAAACTGTGGCAATTTCCATACCGAATCCTGGCAAGAACCCAGATTGAAATGGGTGTGAATAGTCTGTATCTCTTAGAAGCGCCTGAGGCTGCTGGCTGTTGCATGTCCTTGGACAGAAAAGGGAGTCTGGAAATGGTTCCATGATTCCCCAGGGCTTTCCCCAGCAAACAACTCTCCTTCATTCCATCTGTTTGCTTCTTTATTACGTTTGATCCTCTGCCAGCACCTTCCAATGCATCCCACATACCCACTTTGTCTTGCAAGGACCAGATGTTTCTGGGTGGCTGTAGAGCGCCTCGCACCATTGGCGCTATAATGGTTGAAGAGCACACGAGTCCCTGCCAGGTAGTTCATCATGTGAGTATGTAGGGTAGGACAAAGGTGAAGGAGGCAGAGTTTTTGTCTCTGTACCTCTCTGTCAACCTTCTAGGGATGGGCGGATCTGTTAATGACATTCTCACCGCTGGGTTTTCAGTCTTGAGCTTGTTCCATCCCATTTCCGCGTAAGTTTGGGAACTTAGAAATAAAAGTCTGCACAGATATTTGCTTTTTTGGTGCACACGTTCCCCAAATATATGCATTTCTGTGTGCATTTCTCAAACATGCGCATTTCCACAAGTACTTTTCCATTGATGTAATCCAGTTTTGGACATATTTATGTGCACTTTCCACTAATATGCACATTTTTTGTTTGCATCTTCACCAATAAACTGCATCATCGCCAAGCTTGGAAAAGTGTGGATTTTGGCATGTGACTCTGTCTCAGCCTCAGGTGGCTTATTGGCTCTGGAGGTGCTCATCTGGCACATTGGTACCGAAATCTTGAAGGAACGGATTTCTCACCCACCCCTACAACCTTCGTCACTCCCTAAACTGGCTGCTGCGAAATGTTCCACATTTCTCTGCTTACCTGTTTCATAAGCCATGCCTTGCTCCAAATTTCTTTGCTCATTTCAAGCACTGAAGAGTAGCAATGAAACGTGGTATTAATGACTCAGTTCATAGGGCCTGATAACAGCCATTAGCACAGTTTGGTGCAACTGCAGCTTTTATTATTTAGGCAGGAGACTTGATTGGCTGACCTATGTGATTCCTTCTTACATATCCAACACTTCCCAGAGATCTGGCTGTAAAGATGGGGCTCCAGTGCTACAGGTCATATATGAATTGGCCCTTAGTCACCTTAGGTATGACGAAGCTGATTTAAAATTGACTAGCGTGGTGGCTAAGAGACTGAGCTGCAAATCTGGACGTCCCGGGTTTGAATCTTGCCTCTGTTCTGGGCTGACCAGGTGGCCTGAAACAAGCTACTATCTCTCAATTCCAGTCCAGCCATCTTCAACATGGGGGCTAATAATATGGACTCACTGACTTACCTCACAGGGTTGTTGTGAAGTGCTTTGCATGTGAAGTGCTCTACAAATCTCCTTCTCCTTCCTCTTCCTCCTCCTCCTCCTCTTCTTCTTCTTCTTCTTCTCCTCCTCATAATCATCATGATCATGATCATCGTTATACAATTGTAAAGTATTATTGCTGGACAACCTAGCCCAGCCTTCCTCCAGCACTGGCTGGGAATGATGGGATTTGCAGTCCAGCACATCTGGAGGGCACCAGATCTGGAAAAGGCTGAGCTGGTCCAATGCTGCCTCCTTTGACAGGCAGCACTTCTCTAGGGTCTCAAGCAAAGATGGGTCTTTAATTAATTAATTATGTTTATGAATCACCCATATTGAAGATTTTGTAAGCAGTGACCAGAAGACAAGATTACCTTCCTGGTCTTTCCTGAGACCTTTTAATGGGAGATGCCATGAACTGAACCTGGGGACATAAGAAATGCCCTGAGGCTGGATCAGACCAAGGGTCCATCTAGTCCAGCATTCTGTTCTCACAGTGGCCAACCAGCTGCCCACGGAAGACCCACAAGCAGGATATGAGCACAACAGCACCCTCCTACCCATGTTCCCCAGCAACTGGTGTACATAGGCTCACTGCCTCTGGTTCTGGAGGTAGCACGTGGCTATCAAGACTAGTAGCCATTGATAGCCTTCTCCTCCAGGCATTTGTCCAACCCCCTTTTAAAGCCATCCAACTTGGTGGCCATCACTGCATCCTGTGGTAGCAAATTCCATCGTTTAGCTATGCGCTGTGTGTAGAAGCCCTTCCTTTTCTCTGTCCTGAATCTCCCACCAGTCAGCCTCATGGATGACCCTGGGTTCTAGTATAGTATTTTGAAAGAGGGAGAAAAAGGTCTCCCTATCCACATTCTCCACACCATGCATAATTTTGTAGAACTCTATCATGTCTCTCTTCTACTGGAGAGTGTCCACACGGGCTGTCTCCAGTAGAACTGTCCAGAGGTTTTCCTAGATTGTGCCCCAAGTCTGTGAAGACCCAGGTCCAAGAGGCTGTGTAGGGAGGAGGGGATCCCGAGGATGTCGGACAGGAGTGGTGTTTTCAGCTCCCATCCTCTGCCCCCAAACCTGCCTTTCTGTTCTCAAAACCCCAACTGCCCCCCTCACCTCTCATAGGAACATCAGAAGTGGCCTTATAGCAAGTCAGAGCACTGGTCCAGCCCAGTAGGGTCAACACAGACCGGTAGCATTTCCCCAGGGCTTCAGACAGTAGCCCCACCCAGCCCATCTTGGGGAAGCCGGGAATTAAACCGGGGACTCGTGGCATGAATTGTCACGAACGGCGAATGTCTGACTCTGCCATTACTTAGAGTTCACATCCTTCCTGTTGATGAGCTGGCTGGGTGGCCTTGGGGGAACTTCCTCTCCTGGCCTCTCAGCTTCTTGCCTGTAAAATGGGAAGAACACTAGCATTTATTTTGGGGTGGGGGTGGGGGGTGGAATAATTGGACACACCGGAGGCAGGTGGCTCCCATGTCAGTGGGGCTGTGAATCCACTCTGGGTTTCAGTCAGAACCAGTCAGAACTCTCCAGGAGCTATCCAAGGTGCTGAATCTAATGGCTTTAGCACCTTGAGTAGCTCCTTGAGAGTTCTGACTGGTTCTGACTGAAACCCAGTGTGGTTTTACAGCCCCGCTGACATCGGAGCCACCAGCCTCCACTGATTCTAAAGCAGCCCTCCCCAGCCTGGCACCCTCCAGATGTGTTGGAAAAAAAGCCCCACCCCAGCCAATATGGGCAATGGGAGTCGTAGACCACACATGGGTTGTCAAGACTCTAAAACAATATAATTGTTGAAAATAAGCAAGTGTGATGGTTTATTTTAAAATCCTGCAAGTATCGCATTGGTCAGAGAACTGATCGTGGATCTCTCAGCAAAGCCTGCATCACAGTATAGTTGTGCGGGGGGTCGGGGCTGGGGGGGGGCTTTAACACCTGTGTGACAGGTAACACTCCGTTGTGCCAGCTTTCTCCATGCCAGGCAGTGGAGGCTGGTGTTTCCGATGTCAGTGGGGCAATGAAGCCACTCCGGGTTTCAGTCAGAACCAGTCAGAACTCTCAAGGAACTCTCCAAGGTGCCGAACCTATTTTGGGGGCTTGGGCGAAGAACCTTGGTCAGCTCCTTGAGAGTTCTGACTGGTTCTGACTGAAACCCGAAGTGGATTCGCTGCCCCACTGACATCGGAGACACCAGCCTCTCCTGATTGATACCACTTGCTTGATGGACAGGAAGGGAGCCGCTGAGAGAGCAGGCCGCTGCGCCTCTGCAGCTCTTCTGTCTTGCCGCCACCATCATCTGGGCCAGAACGAGAGGCAGGCAAACAAGCCGGTTGCAAAGGCAAAGAGGAGGAGCAATTCCAGGGGGCTGTTGCCAGCGGACCCCTGCTGGAGGTGCCCAACCACGCCTGCTTTGCATGCCGGGCCTGAGGAGCTCTCGGAGTGGACTTGGAGCTGGGGGAGCCGAGCTCACCGGTGGAGACGTGTCTGGAGGTGACGATCGGGAGATGCAGTTACGGGAGCAAGGGTTCTCTAGCCCACGAGCGCTGCCATCCCGAGCGTGTCTGTCTCTAAGATGTGACAGGGAGCTCCAACGGGAGGTTGTGAGCACAGACGGACACGCCGCGGGAGGACTGAAGAGGACGGTGCGCTCCCTGACGGGTGGCTGAGCATGCAGGCCCACAGGCGCCGCTGGAAGGCCTTGTGTTGGAGGGGCGGCTCCCATCGCTGGGGTCCTACATCTGTGGCGGCAGATCCATGCAAGGGAGCGATCACCATCCAGCGACAAAGCAGCCCGTGGAGCTGGCTGTCCATCAGCCCACTGCGCACCGCACAAGCACAGGATGGGCGAGTGCAGATGGCGTTGCGCCATGTGTCAAGAATATAAGACAAACTGGAGAGGGTTCAGAGGATGGCAACAGAGATGACCAGGGGACAGAAACAAAGCCCCATGAAGAGAGACTGAAAGAACTGGGCCTGTTTAGCCTGGAGAAGAGAAGACCGAGGGGAGATGGGATAGCGCTCTTCAAGTCCTTGGAAGGTGGTCCCAGCGGGGAAGGCCAGGATCTCTTCTCCATCGTCCCAGAGTGCAGGACATGGAAGAATGGGCTCAAGTGACAGGACGCCAGATTCCGGCTGAACATCAGGCGAAACCTCCTGACTGTCAGAGCAAGATGACAATGGAACCAGCTCCCTAGGGAGGTGGTGGCCCTCCCACGCTGGAGGCATTCAAGACGAGGCTGGACAGCCACCTGTCAGGGATGCTCTGACTTGCATTCCTGCATTTTGCAGGGGGTTGGACTCGATGGTCTGGTAGGCCCCTCCCAACCCCACTAGTCTATGATTCTGTGATTCTATCAGGTCAAGCTGTTTGTCCATCTAGCCTAACATTCTCTGCTCGGAGTGGTAGCACCTCTCCAGGATAGTGCTGGCTGCAGGTTTGGAGCAAGTCACCCTGCATGGGCCTTCCCTCGGGGAGCCCACTTTCTCACCCCACTGCCTCCAGCTGCTCTTGCTGCTCACCTCCTCGAGCCAAGGAGCGAGGAGGCTGTGGCATCTGCTGGGCCTCCTCATCACCACCTTGTCTGGGCCAGAGCAAGAGGCGGGGGCACAAGCAGCTTGCAAGGGTGAAGAGCAGGAGTGAGTCCAGAGGCTCTTGTCAGTGGGCCCCTGCTTGGGGGCAGGCCCTGGGCAGGTGTCCAACCATGCCTACCTTTGACGCTGGCCCTTTTCTAGAAGAAAGGGTTTTCTCCATCACCTCCTGCTCCCTGACACGGTTGAGTTATCATAGTGTGCATCTACATGCAGCCACACTCTAAGGCCCCGTTTGCATCATCCTGCAAAGCTGGTGGTGGGAAGAGACCCTCTTTGATCCCCAGAAGCTTCCCTCGATTTGTGATTGCATGCAAACGTGATAATATTTGCCCCTCCCTTTGGCAGGATGGCATGGACAGATAGCATCTGGGTGGAGACATGGTTAGACTCACACTTGGGGAGTGATTGTGTCTGCACACCCGTGAACACAATCCAGCCAAACAAAAAGGGTTATTGTGGAGCTGGAAATGGTGCAAGAAAGGGCAACAAAATGATCCAGAGGCTGGAGCATCTTCCCTATGAGGGAAGGTTACAACAGTTGGGATTGTTTAGCTTGGAAAAAAGGAGGGTCAGGAGAGACATGATAGGGGTGTCCAAAATTATGCATGCTGTAGAGAAAGTGGATAGGGAGTCATTTTTCTCCCTTCCTCCTAATACTAGAACCCAGTGGGTTCATCCCATGAAGTGGATTGGTGGGAGATTCAGGACAGGTAAAAGAAAGGACTTCTTCACACAGAGCATAGTCAAACTATGGAATTTGCTACCAAGAGATGTGGGGATGGCCACCAATTTGGATGGGTTTAAAAGGGGGTTAGACACATACCTGGAGGAGAAGGCTGTCAATGGCTACTAGTCTTGATGCCTCAAGCCCCCCCCCCCTCATAAAGTTGGGGATCATTAGCAAAGTAATTGAAAATAAAACTGCCAATATCATAATGCCTTTCTACAAATCTAGGATGAAACAAATCTATGGTGGAACCACACTTGGAATACTGTGTACAGTTCTGGTCATATACCTCAAGAAGGATATGGTAGACCTGGAAAAGGCATGTGAAAAAGGCAAAAGTGATCAAGGGGCTGGAGCAACTCCCCTAGGAGGACAGGTTACAAGGTTGGGGTCTTTTTAAGTTTAGAAAAAAATGTTAGTAAGGATGAGGCATGAGAAGTATACAAAATTATGCATGGTGTGGAAAAAATGGATAGGGAGAGGATTCACTCTATCACCCATAATACTAGAATCCAGAATCATCCCATGAGGCTGAATGGTGGGAGATTCAGGACAGATAAAACGAAGGGCTTCTTCACACAGCGCAGAGTTCAACTATGGAATTCACTTCATGATGGCCACCAAATTGGATCATTTTAAAAGGGGATTAGATGAATTCCTGGAGGAGAAGGCTATCAGGTACTGGTCCTGATGCCTCTGTGCTCCCTCCAGTATCAGAGGTGGTATGCCTAGGTACTCCAGTTGCTGGGGAACATGGGCGGGAGGGTGCTGTTGCACTCATGTCCTACTTGTGGGTCTCCTGTGGGCAGCTGCTCAGCCGTTGTGTGAACAGAATGCTGGACTAGATGGAGCCTTGGTCTGATAGCTGCTGAGAGCCAGTGTGGTGTAGTAGTTAGAGTACTGGACTGGGACTCAGGAGATCCAGGCTCTAGCTCCCACTTGGCCATGAAGCTTTGGGCCAGTCATTGACTCTCAGCCTAACCTACTTCACAGGACTATTGGGATAGAAAACAGAGAGGAGGACCATATACATTGCCTTGGGTTCCTTGCAAGAGGAAAAAAGGTAGGCTATACTGTAAATGTAATAATGAATTTAAAAACAGTCATATGCAACCTCTGCAGTTGCTGGGGAATAACCGCAGAGGAGCACGGTTTCCCTCATGGCCTGCCTGTGGACTTCCATGGGAATCTGTAGGCCACTGGAGGACTAGATGGGTCTTTGGTCTGAACCAGCAGTGCTAGATCGTGTGATTTTTGTTATCCGAAAGAGATGCTGTTCAAAGACACTAGACTTGGAAGTAAGTCTCCTTGCTTTCAACGGGATTTGAAATAAGTCTAATAAGTCTGCTAAGGACTGCAGCTTTAGGGTAGTATTCCCAGGACCTAAAATCACACATTGCATCTTTTACCTATATGCATTTTTAAAAATCTAAATCGTTGCGAACACTTTGCTGTAGTAATCCTACTTGAACACCATGAAACTAACAGATAAGCTTGCATCTGACAGATGAAAGCTTAGGAAAGAAATAAAATAGATTATTGTAAAAAGCCAAGCACTGTTTCACAGTATTCTTTGGAAGGTACAGTTAAATCCTCGCCATGTTTAATTCCTCCCTCCATTCTGGAAAGCTGCAGTTAGCTTTCCTGCACATGAGAGAAACAGGTTGTGAACTTACACCAGATCTACCTGAAAGTAGGTGCCACTGATTTCAATAGAGCTTAATTGGGAAATCGAACAGAAAAAGCTCAGATCTCGTCATTAATGTCCTCTCTAAAAATCATAGCAATCCCAATGAGAAAAAGCCCGTTTGCATCAGAGATACAGAATGCATTTAATCACAAAGGCACATGGAACTTCTGTAGTATTTTAATGCAGTTCTGGAATATGAAAATTCATGCTCCCTTGGAATTTTGGGGAGCACAATTACCTTCTCTATCTGTCCTTAGCAACAGAGCCAGGGAAAACACTCCAGACGTGCATTTGCTATAGATTTTCCTGGCTGATCAGATGCCTGCAGAAGTGTAAGCAGCATGATGCGCAACCTTTCGTGAAATTGACTATAATAGGCTAAATTACACGGTGCAGGGAAAGCATCAGACAAAGACCCGAAACCTTCAGACACAGAAATACAGTTCCAGAGAGGCAGAAAACTGTAAGGAAATGAAGTTCTGTCTTGCCTAGTAGAAGGTAGTTGGGGTCTAACCCTCCAGTTCGCTTTTGTTCTGAGAACATGGCTTAAAATATTCATCTCTTCCTGTCTGTGCAGTTTTTGTTAAAGCATTGTTCTAATTCAGTCACTTCAGGGAATAAACCTTTAGTCATTCATAATAAAGTTCCAAACTTTGGCGGGGGATATTTGGTTTATCAATAGGATGTAGTTAAAAATATCAACTGTTGGAAAATAGTGATGCAGAGAGACTAAAGGAACTTTGAAGCTAGGTTGGAAATCTACAACTGCATCTTCCAGCGGATTATTTCCTTTGCAAGTGAATGAAACAAAAGAGAAACAAACCAAAATGGTATTTTCTTTGATAAATAAGAGCAGGTTTTTGGTTAACAAATGAATTCTAAATGGAACAAATTAGGGCTACATGGGGGAAAAGATCAATAGAAAAGCAAAAACGATGTTGAGTCAAAACAAATACATATTTTTTCTTTAAAAAAAGAAAAGAAAGAAGCAATGCACAGATTACTGGCAAAATGCTGCCTTGTTCCATCTAACAAATTTCAATACAGGGAGAAATATTTTTCTCTCTGAAATTTGATGCATTTTCTTGTGGCTACTCCCCACACCCCTCCAAAGGAGGCTTTTCCTAAAAAGAGGTGCATGGCTTGTCAAAGACAAATTTTATGTAACCATCCCAAGCAGAAACTATTAAAACAGGAGGCATTCTTTCCACTTCATTCATGGACAAGAATATCTTTAAATGTCTTCTCCCTTTGAATGAGAGGTTCTGTGGAAGAGGAAGGTTGCTTGAAAAGCACAGAACGCCCCCCTCCCAGGACCATCCCACCAACATCTCCCAGCTTCAGAGCTCTGGGCTGGCTAAAAAGGAGGCTGCGGTGCTCGAAACTCACTTTTCCAAGCAGTGAAAGACCCTCCCAAGACAAAGGGAACAGAGCGGCATGCAGAGCTGGCAATCAGATCAAGCGGCCGCTTACCTGCCTGTGTGCTCTGCGTCCCAAGCCTTCCTCAGATGTTTGAGTCTTGCACTGTGTCTCTGTCAGCATGGCCCCTGTATATGTACACGGTAGGCACACACTCACACGCACACACACACACTCATAGGCGGGCACTGCAAATTTCACTAGGGTGTGCACCCAGGAATTTTATTTATTTTATTTTTTAAAAGGTGAACACAGGTTAAATACTCAATCATAAATTGACATTATTTTTATTCAGCAAACAAACTAAAGGAAGTAGAACTGAACTCAACTTATTTTTTTAATTAACAACTAAACTTTACTTAAAAATGAGACACAAAATACCATTTTTTGCAGCCGCTTTTATAGGTCAAATAATTTTTTAGAATAGTAGTGGGAGGGGGAGGGGAGCGGAGGACCCATGGATGTGGCACCGCAATAGTGGGGACGCGCGCTGTGAGTGAACGGGGGCACCCTATACCTTTCTGCCACATCTGTATTATGCAATTCAGCGCTTATTGCATGATACAACAATCTATACTTTAAAAGACTGTATCATGCAATTTAATTAAAACACAAAGCCACTTTTTGGGGGGGAGACATTAGAGTGTGCCTGGGCACACCCGGCACACCCTGTGTGCACACATATGACTCACACACACACCTCCTCAATCCATTAACATGGACATTGGTGAGTCCCACCCTCTTAAGAAGCCACCTGCCTTATGCACTGACTAACAGCTGGGCACCCCTTAGCACCCTTCAATGAAACCTTCCCAGAAAGGGTTTGTCACACTTCGCACTCCTGGAACAATGGCAGACATGCACATGCGGACACAGACACACACACACACACAGAGACTCACACTCACACACAGACACATGCATGGGCATAGACACTCACTCTCTCACACACACATGGACATGCACACACATAGGCTCACCATGCTGCCGCCGCCGCCAAAACCAGACCGCCAGCCCTAAAGCAAGGCTTTTGACGCATGGTTCATTCTCGGGGCAACATGCTTGGATCTCTGGCTGCAAGGATAATGGCAAAGCTGTTCACTCAGGCATCCCTGATGAGATTCCCAGGGAGACATGATGCTTCTATACCCCTTTGAGCAAAGGAAGCTGCCTTATAATAGGTCAGATTATTTGTCCAACTAGATCAGTATTATCTGCAGCAGCTCTCTGGGGCCCATCCCATCACCCAGGACTAGACTCTTCTAACTGGAGACCTTCTGAAACCTGCGACCTTCTGCGTACAAAACATATGCTCTTCCTCTCAGCTACACCCCCCCCCCGAGAACTAGTGGAGTGGAGTGGCTGTGAGTGTGAGCCAGGAAGTCACTGGATCCAATCCCACTGCTGGCACAAACTCACTAGGTGGCCTCAGGCAACATTCGATGCCTCGACCCTGCCCATGTGCTAAAGAGATGACACTGCAGGCCTGCAGGGATACAGGAGCTTTCTCTAACCTGGTGTCCTCCAGATGTGTTGGACTACAATTCCCAGGACCCCCAGCCAGCTGGAGGCTTCTGGGAGTTGTAGTCCAACACATCTGGAGGGTACCAGGTTGGGGGAAGTTGAGCTACAGAGATCATGTATGTGTTGTATAATTTTTGCAATTAATTAGTTATTCCATGTTCATCCTTATTAATCTACAATTAATTATCATTCTAATGTACTTCCCGCAATAAACCCTTTCCCCATTTCCCTCCATGGAATTATAGACTGTACACCCCTCAGGGCAGGGATCTCTCTACTTGCACTTTGCATGAAGACAGCACAGTTTAGTTATTTAATTACTCATACCTCTAGGCTGCTTTTTAAAATACCCACCCCCCACCCCCAGGAAACGGACTTAAAAAGAGAGCAAAAATTAAAACACAACACAAGATTTAAAAGCAATAAAAATCTACATTTAAAAAATTAAGGGTGCAATTCTATGCTGGGAGTTGTAGGACTTTTTTCTGTCTGAACATGCATAGGGTTGCACCCTAAGGCTACAATCCTATGGACTGAATGGGACATACGTCCGAGCAGATGTACATAGGCTTGCACCATACACATCAAGACCAGCCAGGTAAACAATAGAAAGGTAAATGCCCAGCAAGAAAAACAAAAGACTTTCTTAGCCAGAGGTGATTCAAAATAATTTGAAAGATGCCTTAAAAGGGCTTGCCTGAAAATTAAGAGGGAAGCAGGCAACTATATACACCTGGGGAAGGAGTTCCCCAAAGGAGAGGCCACCACTAAGAAGGCACTGTCTCTTGTGCCTGCCTATCATAGAATAGTAGGGTTGGAAGGGGCCTACAAGGCCATGGAGTCCAACCCCCTGCTCAATGCAGGAATCCAGGTCAGAGCATCCCTGACAAGTGGCTGTCCAGCCTCGTCTTGAAGGCCTCCAGTGTGGGAGAGCCCACCACCTCCCCAGGTCATTGGTTCCATTGTCATATTGCTCTAACAGTCAGGACGTTTTTCCTGATGTTCAGCCAGAATCTGGCTTCCTGTAACTTGAGCCCATTCTTCCATGTCCTGCGCTCTGGGATGATCGGGAAGAGATCCTGGCCTTCGTCTCTGTGACAGCCTTTCAAGGACTTGAAGAGCTCTATCCTATCTCCCCTCAGTCTTCTCTTCTCAAGGCTAAACAGGCCCAGTTCTTTCAGGCTCTCTTCGTAGGGCTTTGTTTCCAGTCCCCTGATCATCTTTGTTGCCCTCCTCTGAACCCTCTCCAGTTTGTCTGCATCCTTCTTAAAGTGTGGTGCCCAGAACTGGACACAGTACTCCAGATGAGGCCTAACCAGTGCTGAGTAGAGGGGGACTAGTACTTCCCAGGATTTGAAAGCTATACTTCTATCAATGCAACCCAAAATAGCATTGGCCTTTTTTGCAGCCACATCCCATTGTTGGCTCATATTCAGCTTGTGATCTACCACAATTCCAAGATCCTTCTCGCTTGTAGTATTTTTGAGCCAAGTATTCCCCATCTTGTAACTGTGTATTTGGTTTCTTTTTCCTAGGTGCAGAACTTGGCATTTATCCCTCTTAAATGTCATTCTGTTGTTTTCTGCCCAGCGCTCCAGCCTGTCAAGATCACTTTGAACTTTGTTTCTGTCTTCCAAAGTATTCGCTATCCCGCCCAATTTTGTGTCATCTGCAAATGTGATCAGCATTCCCTGCACCTCCTCCTCCAAGTCATTAATAAAAGTGTTGAAGAGCACTGGGCCCAGGACTGAGCCCTGCGGTACCCCACTTGTTACCTCTCCCCAGTTTGAGAAGGTCCCATTGATAAGCACTCTTTGAGTCCGATTCTGTAGCCAACTGTGGATCCACCAGATGGTTGTTTCATCTAGCCCACTTCGAGCTCGTTTGCTCATCAGGATATCATGGGGCACTTTGTCGAAAGCTTTGCTGAAGTCGAGGTATATGATGTCCACAGCATTCCCACGGTCCACAAGCGAGGTTACCTGATCAAAAAATGAGATCAGATTAGACTGGCAGGACTTGTTCTTGACAAATCCATGTGGGCTTTGAGTAATCACTGTATTGTTTTCAAGGTGCTTACAGATGGATTGCTTTATCATCTGCTCTAGAATTTTCCCAGGGATTGATGCCAGAATGACTGGTCTGTAGTTCCCAGGTTCCTCCTTTTTTGCCCTTTTTGAAGATAGGGACAAAATTAGCCCTCTTCCAGTCATCTGGCACTTCCCCCGTCCTCCATGATTGCTCAAAGATAATAGACAGGAGTTCTGAGAGTTCTTCTGCCAGTTCCTTTATTACTCCAGGATGCAGTTCATCTGGCCCTGGAGATTTGAACTCATTCAAAGTAATGAGGTGTTCCTTGACCATATGCCTATCTATCTCAAGCTGCAATCCTGCCCCTTCAGCCTGCACTTTGCCTTTACCAGGGGGGTCATAGACCCTCTTTCGGGAGAAGACTGAGCCAAAGTAGGAATTGTGCACTTCTGCCCTTTCCTTATCATCTGTTATCATTTTTGCCATTCTTATTTAATAGTGAACCACCATTTCTTTCCTCTGTCTTTTACTACGTACATAGCTGAAGAAAGCCTTTTTGTGGCTTTTAGCATCCCTCGCTAACCTCAGCTCGTTCTCAGCTTTAGCCTTCCTGATGCCATTCCTGCAAACCTGTGCTACCAGCCTGTACTCTTCCTTTGTTGCTTGTCCTTCTTTCCACTTCCCATATGTGTCCTTTTTTGTTTTCAGGTCATCTCTAAGCTTTTTGTGAAGCCACATTGGCTTCCACGTTTTCTTCTTGTTGGAATTGTTTGTGATTGTGCCTTGAGAATTTCCTTTTTTTAAAACTCCCACCCATCTTGGACTCCCTTTCTCATTAGAGTCGCTTGCCATGGGACCTTACTGATCATTGTTCTGAGTTTATTAAAATCAGCTTTCCTAAAATCCAGGATACGCGTTTGGCTACACTTGGCTTTTGCTTCCTTTAGAACCAAGAACTCAACTATAGCATGGTCACTTTCCCCAGAGTTCCTGTAACTGCTACTTTACCCACTAAGTCGTCTCTATTGGTTAGGATCAAGTCAAGGATAGCCAATCCCCTAGTTCCTTCCTCTATTTTCTGTAGGAGGAAATTATCAGCAACACAAGTCAGGAATCTCTTGGAGGGGCCATGTTTTGCAGCATTTGTCTCCCAACAAATATTGGGGAAATTGAAGTCCCCCATTGCTACTACATCTTCCTTCCTTGAAACATTGGCAATCTGCTTTTCAAAAGTTTCATCCTCGTCTTCTCCTTGATTGGGTGGCCGGTAGTAGACTCTGACCATTGGGTTCCTTTTATTCTTTGCTCCATTTATTTTAACCCAGATGCTCTCGATGGGGCTACCAAGCTCATCCTCCTGTATTTCTCTGCAGAGATATGTATTTTTCACATACAGTGCAACTCCACCTCTCTTTCTGTTCCTCCTTTTAATTTTGAACAAGTCATATCCTTCAAATGCTATATTCCTGTCATGGGAGTCATCCCACCTAATCACTGCTCATCATGGGCAAATGAGCAAGGCCCTTCCAGCAGATCTTAAAGCTAGGGCAGGTGTGTATAGGCGTAGTGGTTCTTCAGGTAACCTGAGCCCAAAACAATTAGGGATTTAAAAGCCAAAAACAGCACTCTGAATTGAGCCTGGAAGCAAATAGGCAGCCATTATAGATATATAAATAATGAAATGGATAATGATGCTGCTGTTTTGTTTTCTGTCTGTTCCTTTCTAAGGATTTCCAGCCCCCGAGCTCTGAGTTGCTCAGTGGGCAGGGAACATGCTATGGAGGGAAAGAACCTCCAGGCAAAGACTCAGGACCACAGGCAGATCGTTGGGGGACTGGATTCAGAAGTTAGGGTAGCAGGAGCAACAGCCAGGGAGCCTCAGTGTTGCTCCAGCTGTTCCGCCCCGGTGCAAAGTCACAGCCCGGGGGCACAGAGAGACTGTCTCCAAGAGGCGAGTGAGCATGGGAACATCATCTGGGCGGGGCAGTGCTGAGGGGCAAGGCTGGGGCAGGAAAGAGCCAGAGGAATCAGCTGCTGCACTCCGTGGTTCTCCCCAATAAAAGGCCAATGTTGGGGTGACAAGAGGGTGAAGGCCTAGCTGGGACCAGGGAGGGGACCACTCTGCTGTAGACGTTGCACCAGCTACTGCCTAGGGGCAACTGAAGACATTTGTGACCTGGCCAAGCGAGGGAGGGAAAAACAAACAGGGAAGCCCCAAACAGACAAGCAAAGATGAAAAACAAAAAACAAACCCCAAACAATTATGGGGTACCTGAGAAAAATATTTATCATAGTCCAATGCATTTTGGACCCTAGTCAAGGAATTTCAGAGAGGAGAACATTTCAGATTTGGATATGGGAATTCTTCAACCTCCTGTGCTGAAATAGTTCCCCCCCCATCTTTGTGCATTAGTAAAGCACCTGCCCTGCTTGCTGAAGCTCACAGGTGACTCCAGTTCAGCAGGATCTCACAAAGCAGAGCCAGGAAAGACCTCTGCCTGGCATGCCGGAGAACCCCAGCTGGGCAGAGGATGCAAATACTCATCTTGATGAGCCAATGGCATGATTTGATCTAAGGCAGTCTCATGAAAAGAGGAGCTAGCTCAGCTTCTGAGGAGGCCCAAGGCTGGCTCCCTGGCATCTCCAGGTGTTTGTTTTTTTTTAAAGGCTCAGGTCACAGGTGATGAAGAAGACCTTTGCCTGAAGAAAGCTATTGCCGGTAATGAAAGATAATACTGGGCTATATGATCCAAGGACACTTCCTGTTTCTCATTAGAAAGCAGACATCCCTGCCTGCCTTCTAAGGTGCCTCCAAGTTCTGACCCTACTAAAATGTATCTAGTCCTGGTTTCTCCTGAAGGTTGCTCAGTGGGAAGAGTTGAGTCCACAATAAGTTGTGCATCTCTCCTGTACAGTATTGTTTCTGCCTGAATGGTTCATTGCTTGATGGCCAAATAGTCTACCTGGTCTAAAGCCACTTCCTGTTTCTCTTTAGAAAGCAGCCATCCCTGCCTGCCTTCTAAGGCCCCTCTAAGATCTGACCCTACTAAAATGTATCTAGTCCTGGTTCCTCCTGAGGGTTACCCAGTGGGAAGAGTTGAGTCCACAACAAGTTGTGCTTTCCTTCTCTGGATTGTTATCTCTGACCAAATGAATCATTGCTGTCATTCCTGGGGGTGAAGAAGAGAGACAGGTGGATTCGTGGCCTGAGGGCTGGTCCTCTGAGGGGGGCAGTATCTGGAAATTCAGGCAGGGGTTTCAGGTAGACCAGCTCCCACACTAGGCTCACTCCCCATGGCCTCTGGGACTCAAGGTTCCCTTGGGCTTTATCCTGCCCATCAAACACCAGCCTCAATGCCCTGAAATTATCACTCTGGGGAAGAGTTTAGGCCCCACTCTCCTAAAAATGATCAGCCCCCAAAGCTGTGGTGCTAAGCTGTGTATCCTAGCAATGCTGGAGCAGGAAGTCTCTCGCAAGCTGGAATTTGAGGGCAGAGGAGACCTTGCCAATAAGCAGCAGCTGCTACTGGATGGCAAAACGTGTTTTCTAAATCACTTTGCAATGGTGACAGCGCTAGGTCTCTCCAGAGGTGGTCACACTAGCACGTTGACCCCTCTGGGGGTATTCTTGACTCTTAGGAACATAGGAAACGTGGGAAGCTGCCTTACGCCGAGTCAGACCGATGGCCCATCCAGCCGATGCTGGCCGCAAAGGCTCTCCAGGGTTTAAGGGAGGAGTTTTTGCAGCCCTACCTGAAGATGCTGCTGCAGATCGAACCTGGGACCTTCTGCCTGCAAAGTGGGTCTCCTACTGAGCTTTGTTCCTTCCCCTTAAAGGTTGCTGAAAACAGATGCCATATTTATACCCCTTGGCTGTTGTGACTAGGTATGGGTGAACATTTCATTTCGTTCATTGTCTAAAATGTATATAGGAACTTACCAAAATGTGCAAATTTCTTCAAAAACAGGATGGAAAGAATCTGAGTGTTATTTTAAAAACAAAATCACATGTAGGAGAAATCAGAATGGACAGGTCCATCCAGGCCCAGGGCTTTGGCTGCTTAGGTCTTGAAAGTCTGGGTTTGAATCCCTGTGTATTCAACCATATTTGTGGTGCTGAATTTGGACCTCCACCTTTTTTCCCCCTGACAGGCTCCTCATCTTTAACAGCTATATGGCAGGAAGGTACAACATGCTTCTCCCCATGAGGGGAATAGCTGAACTGATTGAATTTGGCTGGGGCAGGCGAGTAAGGATTTCAGTTCAGTTCATTTTTTTTGATAGCAACTTGCTAAAATCTGCACATTTTTTCATATATGGGATGGAAAGAAATGGAGATTTAAAATTCTAATGTGGGAGAAAGCAAAATGGACAGATTCACCCATTCCTAGTGCTGACAGCACAGGCTGTCACCTGTACCATAAGAGGGAGGGGAGAAGGAAAAACCAGCTAATCCCTCCCCTGTTTCTTTGGCCCCCAGCGCTGCCACCAAAGGGATATCTTTATTTCCTGGCTGCCTCCTCTAAACAGCCCTTTAACCTCTGGAACCTACTTCCTGACCCAGTCACCCAGCCATCTCGTACACAACGGGGTGAAAAACAAGGCCTCATACAAAATGAAGCCAAAAACAAATCTAGCCTTTTATTAAAGGTTTTCATAAGGCAGCAATTCAAACAGTTATTATGAAGATATTATCAGGAATTTAAGAGTGGAATCCTATGGTTCCTGGGAGAGCATCCCAGGGAACACAGGATAGTTTGGAGTTGTCCCCCCCAGGCTGTAGACACTGCTATGGCCTCAGGAGGGGACTCTACATTCTGATTCCCCACTGCCCCTTGTAGCTGCTGCGGAAAGGACCATGACGGCTGCTTCCTGAGGTTGCAAATGAGGCCTTGGAGGGAGAGGAAAGGGGGTGTTCCAGTGGACGGTGAGGGGAGGAGGGACTAGAGGCTGGGATACAAGATAACCTGTCGCCTCTCCAGTCCCGGCCCAGCCCCCAGCAGGACTGTTTCCTCTAGATGGGCTCAGAGGCCGTTTAGAGGAAAATTTGATAAACGGAGGACAGAGAGGTGAAAATGACTTCTGTGGTTCTCCCACCCTGCCAGCAGGCAGCAGCCCAACAGGACACTGGATGCCCAGAGGCTTTCTTCTAAGGGAAACGCAATCCATAGGATTGCACTCTAAACCCCCCCCCCCAAACAAAACAGATTTAACAGTTACCCCAAAGAGCACTGGGGAATGAAAATAAAGGTAGGAAAACACATCCTTCTAAACCTAGTCTAGACAGTTTCCCAAACTCTTTCAGTGCAGGAGAGCTCCGGGCTGTGCAGGAGACGTTCGCTCTGGATTGTGTTGGTAATGACACGATTATTATCTCTTCAGCCAGCTGCTCCTCAAGACGCTGCCCTTCTGGCCCTCACAGTCTCATTTAACTAGACCAAACAGATAACGTCTGCCGTTCCCTTCATTGGGATTATTTTTTAAGAGTGCCATTTTCATTTTAAGCATTTCTTTATTGTTGCCATGTAGCCATGCTGTTCTGCATTTAGATAACTTTCTGTCTCTTTTGCTCCATGGTACTGTACATTTATACCAAGCCATCATTATAGTTTGGTTGAAGGTTTTCATAATCCTTGAACACCCTTTAGAAGCTTATTATCCTTTCCTCTTTGATCTCCCCTTAACTCTTGTTCTGATGGTTATCATTTAACTCCTTCGTAAATAAACTATTAATGGTATATTTGATTATACATATAGAACAAATAAGCAATACAAATAAACAGAAATAAACAAATCTATCACATAACTGGGAGAGCTACTAAGCTGTAAAGTGGGAAGAGGGTTGGTCTAAGGTCAGCACATCCTAGGTTCAAATCTCCACCCAGCCATGAAGCTGATTGGCTGGCCCAAAGCTAGCAGTCACTTTCTCTCAGCTTAACCTACCTTGCAGGGTTGTTATGAGGCTAAGGGCACAATCCTATGGCTGCTAGACAGTGGCTAGATGGCCATAGGATTTTTTGGGTTTGGGGAGCCAACCTCGGAGCCAGCACTCCAAGGCTAGTCCCCAGAAAACTGCTTCCCTGCTTCCGCCCCCACTACCTCGTAGGAGGTGTGGTTCATTCCTGGCTCCGTGCTCAGAAGGGTAGTGTGGAGCAGGGGAAAAGGGGGTGTTCCTGGGGGCGGGGAGGTTGGAAGTGCCAGTATGATGCTTCCTATGTGCTGTCTGGCCTCCCCCCACCCCTGCTCTGAGTCACTCCAGCTTGTTGTTGTTCAGTCGTTCAGTCGTGTCCGACTCTTCGTGACCCCATGGACCATAGCACGCCAGGCCTTCCTGTCCTGCGCTCTCTCCCGGAGCGTGCTCAAGTTCATATTCATTGCATCCGTGATGCTATCTAGCCATCTCATCCTCTGCCGTCCCCTTCTCCTTTTGCCTTCAGTCTTTCCCAGCATCAAGGTCTTTTCCAGGGAGTTTTCTCTTCGCATTAGGTGGCCAAAATATTGGAGCTTCAGCTTCATTATCTGTCCTTCCAATAAGCAGTCAGGGTTGATTTCCTTTAGGATGGACTGATTTGACCTCCTTGCAGTCCAGGGGACTCGTAAGAGTCTTCTCCAGCACCACAGTTCGAAAGCATCAATTCTTCGGCGCTCAGCCTTCCTTATAGTCCAGCTCTCACAGCCATACATTACTACTGGGAAAACCATAGCTTTGATTAGACGGACCTTTGTCGGCAAGGTGATGTCTCTGCTTCTTACTATGCTGTCTAGGTGTGCCATAGCTTTCCTCCCAAGGAGCAAGCGTCTTTTAATTTCATGGCTACAGTCACCGTCTGCGGTGATCTTGGAGCCCAAGAAAGTAAAATCTGTCACTGCTTCCATTTCTTCCCCTTCTATATGCCAGGAGGTGATAGGGCCAGATGACATGATCTTCGTTTTTTTAATGTTGAGTTTCAAACCAGCTTTTGCACTCTCCTCCTTCACCCTCAACAAGAGCTCTCTTGAGATCCTCTTCACTTTCTGCCATTAGGGTGGTATCGTCTGCATATCGGAGGTTGTTGATAATTCTCCCGGCAATCTTAATTCCGACCTGTGATTCATCCAACCCGGCGTTTCTCATGATGTACTCTGCATATAAGTTAAATAAGCAGGGTGACAATATGCAGCCTTGTCGTACTCCTTTCCCAATTTGGAACCAATCGGTTGTTCCATCTCTGGTTCTTACTGTTGCTTCTTGATCCTCGTACAGGTTTCTCAGGAGACAGGTAAGGTGGTCTGGTACTCCCATCTCTTTCAGAATTTGCCACAGTTTGTTGTGATCCACACAATCAAAGGCTTTAGCGTAGTCAATGAAGCAGAAATAGACGTTTTTCTGGAATTCTCTTGCTTTCTCCATGATGCAACGAATGTTGGCGATTTGATCTCTAGTTCCTCTGCCTCTTCGAAACCCCGCTTGTACTTCTGGTAGTTCTCGGTTCGCATACTGCTGAAGCCTAGCTTGTAGGATTTTGAGCATCACCTTGCTGGCATGTGAAATGAGCGCAATTGTACGGTAGTTTGAACACTCTTTGGCGTTGCCCTTCTTTGGTATTGGAATGTAAACTGACCTTTTCCAGTCTTGTGGCCACTGTTGAGTGTTCCAGATTTGTTGGCATATTGAATGCAGCACTTTAACAGCATCATCTTTTAGGATTTTAAATAGCTCAGCTGGAATACTGTCATCTCCGCTAGCTTTGTTGTTACTAATGCTTCCTAAGGCCCACTTGACTTCACTCTCGAGGATGTCCGGCTCAAGTTCAGTGACTGCACTATCATGGCTATCAGGGACATTCAGATCTTTCCTGTATAGTTCTTCTGTGTATTCTTGCCACCTCTTCTTAATCTCATCTGCTTCTGTTAGGTCCCTGCCTTCTTTGTCCTTTATCATGCCCATCTTTGCACAAAACGTTCCCTTGAGATCTCCAATTTTCTTGAAGAGATCTCTAGTCTTTCCCATTCTGTTGTTTTCCTCAATTTCTTTGCATTGTTCATTGAAGAAGGCCTTCTTGTCTCTCCTTGCTATTCTCTGGAACTCTGCATTCAGTTGGGTATATCTTCCCCTTTCTCCCTTGCTTTTCGCTTCCCTTCTTTCCTCAGCTACTTGTAAAGCCTCATCAGACAGCCACTTGGCTTTCTTGCATTTCTTTTTCTTTGGGACGGATTTCGTTGCTGCCTCCTGAACAATGTTACGGACCTCCGTCCATAGTTCCTCAGGCACTCTGTCTATCAGGTCTAATCCCTGAAATCTATTCCTCACCTCCACTGTATATTCATCAGGGATATGATTTAGGTCATACCTGAATGGTTTAGTGGTTTTCCCGACGTTCTTCAATTTAAGCCGAAATTTTGCAAGAAGCAGCTCATGATCTGAGCCACAGTCAGCTCCAGGTCTTGTTTTGACTGACTGTATGGAGCTTCTCCATCTTTGGCTGCAAAGGACATAATCAATCTGATTTCGATACTGACCATCTGGTGAGGTCCATGTGTAGAGTCGCCTCTTGTGCTGTTGGAAAAGAGTGTTTGCTATGATCAGCATGTTCTCTTGGCAAAACTCTATTAGCTTTTGTCCTGCTTCATTTTGTACACCAAGGCCATGCCTGCCTGTTATCCCGGTGATTTCTTGACTTCCTACTTTAGCATTCCAATCCCCTATGATGAAGAGGACATCTTTTTTGGGTGTTAGTTCTAGAAGGTGTTGTAGGTCTTCATAGAACCGATCAACCTCAGCTTCTTCGGCCTCAGTGGTTGGGGCATAGACTTGAATTACTGTGATGTTGAATGATTTGCCTTGAGTTCGTACTGAGATCATTCTATCATTTTTAAGATTGTACCCCAGTACTGCTTTTCCCACCCTTTTGTTGACTATGAGTGCTACTCCATTTCTTCTAAGGGATTCTTGCCCACAATAGTAGATATGATGGTCACCTGAATTAAATTCGCCGATGCCTGTCCATTTTAGTTCGCTGATTCCCAAGATGTCGATGTTTAATCTTGCCATCTCATGTTTGACCACCTCCAGCTTACCTTGATTCATTGATCTGACATTCCAGGTTCCTAAACAATATTGTTCTTTACAGCATCGGATTTTCTTTTCACCGCCAGACACATCCACAGCTGAGTGTCCTTTCGGGTTTGGCCCAGCCGCTTCACTCTTTCTGGCGCTACTTGGAAATACCCTCTGCTCTTCCCCAGTAGCATATTGGACACCTTCCGACCTGAGGGGCTCATCTTCCGGCGTCATATCTTTTAGCCTTGTGATACGTTCCATGGGGTTTTCTTGGCAAGAATACTGGAGTGGGTTGCCATTTCCTTCTCCAGTGGACCACATTTTGTCAGAACTCTCTGCCATGACCTGTCCGTCTTGGGTGGCCCTGCACGGCATAGCTTATGGCTTCACTGAGTTACGCAAGCCCCTTCGCCACAACAAGGCAGTGATCCATGAAGGGGTCACTCCAGCTAGACAGCCGAAATTGGCCATCTAGCTGCAAATGCAGGGCGGCCGGAGTGCAGAGGAGAAGATCCCCTCCATGCTGCCCCTGCCCTGCATTGGATAGTCCGAGTTCAGAGGCAGCTGACCATCCCCATAGGATTGCACCCTAAAATGGGTAGGGTT
This sequence comes from Heloderma suspectum, assembly GCF_057233095.1. Classification (NCBI taxonomy): domain Eukaryota; kingdom Metazoa; phylum Chordata; class Lepidosauria; order Squamata; family Helodermatidae; genus Heloderma; species Heloderma suspectum. The sequence continues at coordinate 436,990,291 of NC_139458.1, forward strand.
AGAATTGTGTTTGGCACCCTAACCTCCTTACAGACAAGATGGGATTAAAAATGTAGTACTCTCATAAACATTATAGAAAAACATGTCATCTCCCCCAGCCCAGCTTTATAGTATTGCCCCAGTTGTCCAAAGAGCTCTTGACTGCTCTTAGTTCAGTAATTGCCCCCTGGGCCCTGGCACCAGTGTGGCATCGCAAAGCAGTGCTGGAACGCTCGGTGGAATACCGGCAGGATGTTAGTTGCTGCCCCAATAAATTTTGCCAGGCCAGTCGACTGTGTTGCATCATTCAAAAGTTGAGCCCAAAGGACCCTTGCCGAATTGTAGTGGAACCCCTCAGATCATAATTCCAAGGACACTAACACAATGGCTCTGCATTTAAAAAATGACAGTTGAAACCCCAGTAGCTCAAATCGAAGTCCAAGCCTCTTTCCAATTAGCAGAGGATTCCTTGTCCAACAAGTCTGTAGGAACAGACAACCACTGCTTCTAGAACAGCGGCTAGTCTGCTGACAGTTGCAAATCAGGTTTCTTGTTATCATGTTGAAACTGATCACCTCATGCTTTCTTTTAAATGTTAGCTTTAATCTTTGTAAACTGCCCAGAGAGCTTTGGGCAGTACAGAAATGTAATGAATGAAAATGAATGAATAACAGCTAGCAGGTTGAAGTCTCTTGATATTCCTATTTTGTGGGAAGGATATGCACCACAAACCGTAGACAGTGGGAGTCCTTTGGAAGGGTGCGTGTCCTGTTCCTGTTTGCCACAGTCAACCACAGTGCCCGCAAAGGACTGCTACAAATTAGCAGCCTATTAAAAAGCCTGAGCCTTTGGGGGGGGGGGGAATAAATCAATGTCAAAATTCTCATTTGTTTCAACGGGGCCCACAGTTTGGTCTGAAGAAAGCAGCAGATGGAGAGGAAATGGCTTCCTCAACTCAATGTGTGAAATTGGACAATAAAATCCCCGGTAGCAGAGAGATTTTATCTCTATAATTTCTTGGAACAATACCCAGGGAAGGTGTAGGTGTCTACATTTGCACGAGCACAAAGCTGTTGGACGTCTGCGTTGTTTTCGCCACAACATAATTGGGGTTTTACGTCTTGAGTGATTGCTGGCCCATAAATCTTGTCCAAGAAGGTGGAACTAATTGACTTCTGTGGTGGCTGGGAGGGAAAGGAGAGCTGCAGAGATAGACATGGGGTTATGGACAGAACCCACAGATAATGGATTCCCTTCCTCAGTTCTTTATTGGCCTGGCTGAGGTCACCTGCCGCTGACCTGCCCTCGCCGTCTTCCAGTCAGTACTCGCTAGGCGTGAGTACTTCTCCTGTGCCTCTGCTCTGCATGCCATTGGCCTGTTCCCTGCCACTGCAGCCTCTGGCCTCATACACCAGCCAGGGAGCCACGGGCTGCCGGGAGTGTGCACGCCTGCCTCCCAGGGAAAACTTCATGGCAAGCCGGAGACCAGCCTGGCCCCAGCCGGAGATGGAGCAGCTCCTCAAAAGATCAGCCGCCCTGCTCCGACCTGGCCCCCATCGGAGAAGGCCAAGCCAGGCAGGTGTCAGTGAGGTGTTCAGAGCTTATGAGTGAGCATCAGGGGATCTGAGCCAGGAACTGCAGGCCTTGAGCGCTGCCGTATCTTTGAGTGGAAAGGCGGGGTAAGTCAAGTCGAGACCAGCCCAGCCAGCACCTTGGCCTGTGGGCGCTTGCGCCGCAGCGCCCCCGCCAGGTGCAGGGGGGACTAGCAAGCTGCCTGCAACCTCAGTCCCTGGGATTGGCAGGCATTTATTTTGCAGCCTCTGGATTGGCCAGGCCTGGTATGAGTGCTGGATGCAGTGTTGGATGACTTACGCTGGGGAATGGATGGGGAGAGTGTGACCGTATGGGTTTTCCTGGGCCTCTCAGTGGTTTTCAGTACCATTGACCCTGGTATCCTTCTGGGATGGGACTCTGAGGCACAGTGTTCTGGGGCCGCCAGTCCTTTCTGAGGGGCAGAAGATGTCAAGGGCTCCTTGGAGGCCTCTCACAGTCTAATCCAGTAGCCAAGTCCAGACACAGACAAAGGAATTCCTTTCAAAGCTTTATTCTTCTTTTACAACTTAACAACTATACCGATTGCAACTAGATCTGAGCAGCACAGTACCTATGCCCTAAGTTGGAACAGTTGGTCCCCGTTTGAAAGGGAATTACTGGCAGATCCCTGAACTTAAGGACTAGGGAGAGTCCCTCCCCCTTTCCCTTGGATCCTCTGGGCGCAGCCGTTGTTTGCGCGCCAACCTGGCATTACGCCTCCTTTCCGCGCCCTCCATCTGGCGCCGCTCTCTGCGTCTGCGTCGCGCATCCACCAAGTCTGCTATCTGTGCTTGGTCACTCCCTGGACTGCTAACTAAACTAGGAATGCTGGTGGGAGGAATCTCCGTCAGCTGTTGGTCCTGGGAAAGAGGAGTGCGCTCCGCTCCCAGGAGCGACTGCTCTTCCTCAGAATCAGAACTACGCTGGGATTCTATGGGCTCAGTGTCCACCCTGACAGAAGAACCCAGGAGGTGGTGCAGAGGGGTGTTCCATCCATACCTTCGACATTGGCCTTTGGAGTGCCTGAGGGTTCTCTCTTGTCCCCCCATGCTTTTTAGTGTGAGTCGGAAAATCTGCTGATCTGGATGGAGGTTTACACCTGGGTCTAGATGGGTTCGCACGCCTCCTGAAGGGCCAGGTGCGCAGTCTGGGAGTGCTCCTGCGCTGGGCATCATTAATGGAGGCACAGGTGGCGTTGCTGGCCAGAAGTGCTTTTTTTTACCTCTTTAGGCTAGTCTGGCAGCTGCAAACCTATCTAGAGAAAGCTGAGACAGCCACGGGGATGCGTGGCCTCATTACATCCCAGTTAGATGCCATGTGCTTTAGGCACGGATGTACAGGTTTTATTAAATCTGTTCTATCTGTGTTTCGCGGATTGTCAGGCACATTTCGTTCCGTCATCCGCTCATTGATGAAACTGGAATGGTTTTACCAGAATTTCATTCTACTTGTGCTAATTCACATTAGAACAAATTTGCATTAACGCTAACGTGCATTAGTACAAGTGCGTATTAGCAAAAATATGCACATTAGTTTATGCATATTTGTACGAATGTGCATTATGCAAATTAGCGCAAATGCATATTAGTGCAAATCCCCCCTCCCTGAAGTGAAAAATTGGTCTGCAAGTCCACGGAATTTGTGTGACTCAGAAAAAGCCACTCCACTGTGGAATCCACAGGTTGGATTCATAGAAGCACAAACTCATTTGACTCTGTTGCGGATTTCCCCGACACCCCCTGCTCTAGGTGGGGCTGTCCCTGAAGACTGTTTGGAAACTGCCGTTAGAAGGCTTGGGGGAGGTAGGCATTCAGCTCAGATCACATCTGTTCTCTATCAACTGTGTTGGCTGTCTATCAGTTTCCAGGCCTTCAAAGCCTGAAAAAGTTGGGACCAGGTTCTCTGATGGGCTGCCGAGCTGAGCGCTGAGATCAGTGTTGGAGAGACCCTTCTCTTTGCCCCACCAGTGAGAGCTGTTAGGGTGGTGGGCACTAGGGTGAGGGATTTTGCAGTGGGAGCCCTCCACCTTTGGAACACCCTCCCCACAGAGATACATATGACCTCATCGCTGCTGGGCTTTAAGAAACTCAGGAGACATTTTTATTCCTGTCTGCATTTGGCCGAATTGTGCTTTATTGGGGGATATAGCTATGGGGGGGGGGGCGGTGGCTGCTGATGGTCTTTTTACAGTTCTGCTTTTAAACATTGAAACTGTTATTGTGTTTTAGAGTCTTGGAAACCACTGTGTGAGGGCTGTGTAGTCTGAAAGGCAGCTAAAAATGTTTTTTACCCCCACACACAGCATCCCCACCTTCCGTCTTTCTCTAGTCAAAGAACAGCATCTTCTGCTTGCTGCCCTTCAGGCCCCACCTCGAATGGTTGCTCTTGGGACCCAGGGCTAAATGCGGCTGCAGCTCAGAGTCCAGGCACTGGAGCGGCCTCAGACCCAATCGAACCATTGGGCCAGGTAGCCCAGTATGGCTTATTCCAGCGCTCCCCAACCTGGCACCCGCCAGATTTTGGACAACTCCCATCACTCTCGCCCACTGGCCATGCTGGCTGGGGCTGATGGGAGTTGTAGTCCGAAGCATCTGGAGGGGGGATGCTGGTGCCATCTGACTGGCAGTGGCTCCTCACAGTCATTTCCCGTCGCCTGCCTGCTACCTGTCCAGAGGTGCCTTAGGTGGCGTCATGGGGGCTGAGCTGGGACCATCTCCATGCAAAACAAGTGCTCAGCCACAGCGAGGCTCCCACTGTCTCTTGGCACTGCAACCAAATTGGCCTTAGATGGAGTCGAGCATCGGTCCATCTTCCCCAGTATTGTCTCCTGTGACTGGCTGGCAGCAGCCGTTCTCTGGGGCCTCAACTCTTTGCCAGCTCTGTTGCCTGGCATTTTTTAACAGGGGGATTTGAGCAAGGAAATGAACCCAGGGCCTTCAGAGTGCAAAGCGTGTGTGCCATTGTCCTCTGTTCTGGCCCCTCCCTAATTGCAAATGGCTTTTGTTTGTTTGTTAATATTTTCAAAATCACAAAACCATTAGAAGCACCTTCCCCCTTCGCCACTGCCCACCACGCAGAATAGGGCAAAGGCACCAGTAACAGCCCCGTTAGATTTCCACACCCTCACCAGATTCCTCTCAGCTCCCTAACTGCAACCTGATCTTGTCTATTTCCCATTAATCTTCATCGCTGTTCCCCAAAAGCTGGATGAGTCATATACATCTCGATAAACATCAGGGGCTGCAGTTAATGGGAGCCAATGATTAGAATAACCTGTAAAAGAAAATAAATCAACCTTCTTATTAGAAGGTTGGCGTTTTTTCCCTCTCTCTCCCTCCTTTTCCATTAGTATTTTCAGAACTGATTAGATGACAATCAAGTTCCTATTTACTCTTCTGCAGTTCAGCTGATGCTGCAGCAAGAGAGCAGTGGTGGAGGGTGGGGGGGGTGGATGCATCTCGCATCTTGCGGGTCATGGAAAGCTAAGGGGCCCCTGTAAGATACACAGACGATGTTCTCTGGCAAAGCAGACATGGTTTGAATGTTCTCAGATTTTGAGTGTCAAGGCAACTTTGGTTGTTCTGTTGACTTTGCATAGGTACCATCTATCTACCATCTAAAATTATTTCTAGGCTGCCTTTAGGGGTGGAACCCTTAGAAATGGGCTTGAACTGTCCAGTTCTATCCTACAGGCAAATTAGGTGACTGCCTGGGGCAGCACAACCCAAGGCAGTGGAGGCTGGAGGCTTTGCACCTTGGCTAGCACCTTTAGGATTTTGATTGGTTCTGACTGGAACACAGAGTGGATTCACTGCCCCACTGACATCGGAGCCACCACCATCCACTGACCCAAGGTGTGTGTCCTGTCTAGCTCAGCTCAACACTCCCAGGGGAGTCAATCTGAAGCAGTTGGGCTTATTAGGAAGGTGAAGCAGTGTCCAGTTCAACTATGCATGCCTTTGAGGACCCTGGACAGATCTATGCTGACTGGAACTCACTCAGGAAGAGATGTTGTCTCAGCAGCAAGCAGAGGCCTTCTTAAACCTTCTAAAGGCTGGTAAGGCTGGACGTGCTGTTAATTCCACCCCCTCTGAGGAGCTGAATATGTCTTAAAAGGCCATTGTCCAACTCTGCAGCTGCTGGATCCCACAATGTGGAGGTGGTGAGGATTGCATTGCAGGGGTGCTCTCTGAGTCTGAGGTAAAGCCACAACTTGGAAGGTCAGAGTAGCAGATGATGGGTTACTTGACAAAGTTTCCTCCACCTCTGAGTCTTCCTGTGAGCCAAAGGGGGGACAGAGGCCAGAAAACATGACAATGTGTTTGCCATGGTAAAAGTATCACTGCAAAAGCCTAACCAGAGGGAGGAAATGCATACCAAATGCCCAACTCACTACATCTTCTAAGGCAGCATTTGGGAAGCTGGACAGGACAGGACAGGACAGAGCATTTCTTCCACAAATCCAGCGTGGATCATGGAGGATCCTCTTTCAGGAGACATTAAATCCATTCATGTCTCAGCTGGTGCAAGGTGGACACCGCCCTTGCATCAGGATCCTGTCCTTCAAAAGTGGTGCACTCTGCACCAGGGGTTCTGCACCAGCTCTAAGGCCACATACACAAGCATTTTCTAATATCAAGAGTAGGATAACACTAATGTTGTTCGCTCTTGGCAGATATATCAATCAATCAGTAGCTCAGTGGCAGAGCCCCTGCTTTGCATGCAGAAGGTTCCAGGATTGATCCCCAGCATCTCCTGATAGGGCTAGAAAAACTTCTGCCTGAAACCCCGGAGAGCTGCTGCCAGTTAGTGTTGACAATACTGGGCTATATGAACTATCAGTCTGAGTCAGGATCAGGCAGCTGCCTATGTTCTCAACCAATTTCCAAAGGGAAGCTATGTTAGTCTGTTGCAGGAGAAACAGCAAAGACTCTTGTGGCATCATAAAGACTAACAAATTTATTCTGGCATAAGCTTTCTTGGACTCTGGCTGACCTCATCAGATGCATGGAGTATAATGGAGAATATGGAGCATGTCAGGTTCATATACCATATATATGGTGGTATTGATGGTGGTGGGAGGGAATTATGTACTACATATTAACCTGAAACTCTCCATAATACTCCATGCATCTGATTAAGTGGGCTACAGCTTTATCTTACAGCTCCTTTAGAGTTCTGACTGGTTCTGACGGAAACCCAGAACGGATGCACTGCCCCACTGACATCGGAGCCACCAGCCTCCACTGCCCCCTGCTCAACACAGGATCTGTGATGCAGGATGCTTAAATACCTCTAGCAAAGGAGAGCCCACCACCTCCCCTGGCATACTGGTCCATTGTTGAACAGCTCATATCCTTCGGAGGTTTCTCCTAACGAGCCAAAATCTGCTTCTCTGCCATTTCTTGCCATTGATTCTAGTCCTGTCAGTTATTGAACCCTGTGCTTGATCACTGAGCTATGAGCCCTTGTCCAGCCTTCCTGTTTCCAGCAGGGAGCAGCTAGGGACTGGAGCCTCTGGGTATTTACAGGGAGAGCATGGAGGTGGAGGCCTACACCTGTTGTTTCTCCCCAGCTTTAGGAGCAAGTACAAACAATTCCCATCTGTGTCTGATAAGGTGCATCTTCTGAAATTCTCTTCTCCACAGCTGGGATCTTTGGAAGGGCGCTTCTCAATATTCCATCTATAAGACATGTCATTTTTTCATCTACCAAAAAGAGGGCCTTCTTTGTGGTGGCATCCCAAGTTTGGAATAACCTCCCATCGGAGGTATGCCCAGAGTCAACACTCTGCTCTTTTTAGTGCCACGTTAATATCTTTTTATTTGCCCATGTCACATTTCCTGAGTCTGACCCTAGCAGTTGCAGGTTCAAGGATCCAAGAGTTCCAAGATGGTCAGCACAAGCAGGGATTAGGCAAGAGGTAAGGTCTCAGCAGGTCACAGGCAAACAGGTTCCAAGGCAACACAGCAGACAAGGGCCACGCGGGATTGGGTGGGGGGCAGAGCTCAGTCCAGGAAATAGGCAACAAGGTCCCAGAGTAACACAGCAGACAAGGAGCCGGCAGAAGGAGAGTCAGAGTTCAGTCCAGATGTACTCATGCCACAAATCATTCAAGGAAGAAGCCCAGAGTCAAGGCAAGGGAAACTGGATTCAAGAAGGTCAACATTGTTTCCAGCAACTCTCTCAGCCTTACACTGCTGTTTTTATGCAGAGGCTGCCAGGGCCACACTGAAGCTTGAGCTGTGAGCTGTCAGTGCTGCAACTGAAAAGGTCCTCCTTGCGAGCAAGTCTCTTACGTGCAAGTAGACCTTTTCTCACAAGGAGGCCTCTGGCTCAGCCAAGCACTCCTTCTGAGCTCCTGTCTTTCCAGGTGGTGTCTCTCCCAAGGGCTTGGGGGTTTCTCTGCCTCCCGCTCTGGGCAGAGTCCTTGTCCTCCAGTAATGCCCTCGTAGGAGTCACCTTTGAGGGCCCAGGCTCCTCTTGGTCTACTGGCAGATCCTGGGCGCTGCTGGTGGCGAGTGGCTCCTGGCCCTCCAGCTCTTCCTCTGAGGAGGAATCTCCCAGCTGGGGCATGACAGCCCAAGTGGTTCATATTTAAATTTGTATTTTATTGAATACTAGCAAACAGACCTGGCTTCGCATGGTTGGAATAGCCCTTAGTTTGAAACGTCAAAGACTTCAAGCAAAGTTACAGAGGATTCAAGAGTTGGACACATTGTGCCTGCTCCAGCTGAGTGAAGCCATGCATGCTGGCACTCCTGCCGTGGTGCACCCCTATAGCCCCCTGATGGAGGGGTCTGTCCAGTCCATTCCCCTAAGGAGGGGCTGCTCCACGGCAGGGAACAGGCCTTTAACTCTGTCCTTATTGACTACTCCCCTCTGGCTTTAATATGTGCTCACCACAAGGCTATGCACTGGTTAGGGATATCTGCCACCTAATGACTGAAGATGTTACTGCAGGCTTCAAACACATGGGCACATTTAAATTAATTTAAATGAATGCATTTTAAAAGCTAAATAACCCCAGGGTGCACACCCCTAGTATCCCCTTGGTAGGTGTGTCAAGTTTCAGATGTCTAGGTTTCATGGTCTTGGTGCTATAGCACTGACAGTGGGACAGACAGCCAGCCAGCCAGACATCCTCTTTTATTATTATAGATTTTGTGTTTACCACTCTTCTGGATGAAGGCACAGTTTGTTCATTTAAAAAAACAAACAAACAAAAACACACAAATACGTCCATCTTCCTCAACCTTCTTCCAACTTGGCACTCTTGCTTCATCTAAGGAGGCCACGGCGAACATGCTGTCTTGAGCAGTAGGATGTCCTCGGTACAAGTTGGGGGGGGGGGTTGTCACATGAGGCCGCCAATTCCTCATCTTGCCTTGTTACAAATTGAGGTTTTATTGAAAGGACAGGTTGTGCTCATTTACCTGTCAGCGCGCAGCTACTCATTAGCCGAGCCGTGCCGTCATGGGCTTGGGGTGGTCTTTGACATGCCTGCAGTGCCTCAGACGCTCCTCTGGAAATTGCCTCTTCTGAGTGGTAAATTAAACTTGTCAACGCCTCACTAGTCTGACTGCTGTTTAAAGAGCATAAATTTTGTCTCAAGTTCCAGGCAGGAATAATAGAAGATACATATCAGGCCTGCAATGAAATTTCCTACAAAATACAAACTCGAGTGAAATCTTAACATTCCAAGTTTCAATTTCCACATGGAACTAGTGTAATAATTCACCTCCCCTCCTCCGTTTGATATCAGTGACTGATGGATCTAGAAGTTCCTACCACCCAGAAAAAGCCAAATCCTAGCAACACTAAGCTGACATTACGATATCCGAAGTGGCATTTTGAATGTGAAATTTTACCTCAAAAATCTAAAATTACATTGCTTTAGGATTGTTGACATCACTCGTTTATTTTAGCAGGCATCAGAGACAAAATCTCATAAGCTGTCAGCTGTCAAACGCTGCTGAATGCCACATATACTTTTGCATATCAGCTATCAATTGCAGCTAAAAACTACATTTTTTTTAGCAAAACTTATATGAGAACATAAGAAGAGCCCTGCTAGATCAGACCAAGGGCCCATCTAGCCCAGCATTCTGCTCACACAGTGGCCAACCAGCTGCCCAAGGAAACCCACAAGCAGGGCAGGAGTGCATCAACACCTTCCTGGCCATGTTCCCCAGCAGCTGGTGCACCTAGGCTCACTGCCTCTGATACTGGAGGTAGCATATAGCCATCAGGACTAGTAGCCACTGATAGCCTTCTTGTCTGGGAATTTGTCTAACTCCCTTTTAATTGGTGGCCATCACTACATCTTGTGGTAGTGAATTCCATGGTTTAACTATGTGCTGTGTGACCATCAAACACCATCAAGCATGAAACACTGCTGCAGGTCAGTGATCAAATACAAATATCAAACACTGAAATCAAATCTCATCTGATGTCAAAGGGCATGCTTTAATATTTGGTGGGTATTTGGAAAAAGATTTGAGTAGGAATATCTGGAAAATGTTTGTCAAATTCACTGAGGAGAATTGTGAGGAAAACTTTAGGGAGCAGCTGTAGGGATGACATCCACATTATCACCAAGATATGGGCTTTTCCAGAAACTCTGACCTGTCAGAGCTGATAACATGGATGGAATTGGTTGCTTTTAAGACCTCTCCCAGTTCTGCTGCCTGAGCTCCTCTATCCCCAATTACATGTTGCTCAAGGATCTCCTCTGTCTCCTGTACATGTCGTTCAGGATTTTATTTATTTATGATTACACTTATATCCCACCATTTTTCCTCTTCCAAGGAACCCAAGGAGGCTTACATGATCCTCCTCCTCTCCATTTTATCCTCACATCAACCCTGTGAGGTTGCTGAGAGTCTGTGACTGGCCCAAAGTTGCCCAGTGAGCTTCATGGCCGAGTGAGGGCTTGAACCCGGGACTCCCCAGCCCAACACTTTAACCACTACACCACACAGGCTCTCATTTGCAGTGCATCTGGCTGGCCTTCACTGGCTCCAGAAGCAAGAGCATTAGTAAATTGACCATAACATTTACTTCAAAAATACGCACAGCGCTGAAGAATGTTTAAGCCCACTGCTGAATAGATTGTATTGATCGCTAGCGAAGGGATGCAGCTTCGCACAGGTTAGAATAGGCCTTAGCTTGATACAGCAAAGCCTTCAAGCAAATGTAAGCCGCGGACAGAGAGCTAGTCGCGCTGTGCCTGCCCTGACTGAAGGGATGGCTGCCGGCCCCCCTCAGCATGGCCCCAGCTACAGTGCGCTGATTTAGCCATCTGGACTAGCGGCCACTGATAGCCTTTTCTTCCATGGATTTGTCTAACCCCCTTTTAAAGCCATCCCAATTGGTGGCCATCACTATGTCCTGGGGTAGCGAATCCCACAGTTTGAGTACACGCTGTGTGAAGAGGTCCTTCCTTTGATCTGTCCTGAGTCTCCCACCAGTCAGCTTCATTGTGGACCCCAGTGCGTGCTAGTTAGAGCTGTGCACAAAGGGCCTCTCAAAATTCCCCACCCCATTTCTGGGTAGAGCAACTGCAGCGGGGGGGGGGGGTTAACTGAATTTCTCCAGCGGGAGGAGAATGCTCCAATGGTTTCTCAAAGATAGGGCTCACCTTAATTAATTAATTAATTACCTTTATATCCTGCCTTTTTTCCTCTTTAAGGAAACCAAGGCAGTGTACATGATCCTCCTCCTTCCATTTCAGCCTCACAACAACAACGCTGTGAGGTGGGTTGGGCTGAGAGTCTGTGACTGGCCCAAAGTCACCCGGTGAGCTTCCATGGCCGAATGGGGACTAGAACCTGGATCTCCCAGCTCCCGGTCCAACACTCTCGCCACTACACCACACTGGCTCTCCATTGGCAGGGATTTACCACATATTATTTCTCCTTCCCTATGGGGTCCCCCCCCGGGTGCATGTGTATGTGCAGACTGCCACCGCACACGGCAACAGCAGAAAATGTATTGGCAACTTGGCCCCCCTCTTACATCCTCCACAGTGTCCCTTACCTAGCATTGTTCCAGGGCATTGTTGGAGAAGAGAGGGAAGGCAGCCACACACGGTCCTCGGCCACCTCCTCAGTAAATTTTTATTTATTTATTTATTTATTTAATTTCTATAACGCCCAATACCCAAGGCTCTCTGGGCGGATCACACAAATTAAGTTAAGCACAAGAACACCGAACCCAGCCCATGACAATTGCTCTGAAATATTCTTCCCCTTTGAATTTCTTTTCAAAAGTGTTATCTTTTCTACCAAATTGATTGCGAATGGTCAAAAAAATGTGGGAGAACTTTTTGGCACAGCAGTAGTTCTAGTATTATGGGAGAGGGAGAAAAGTGTCTCCCTGTCCACTTCCTCCACACCATGCATCATGCTGTACCCCTCTACATACAAAGGACTGAGAATACTCATTATGAAATCAAACGCTGGATTCTCTTTTCCTTTCAACAGCATGGAATTTTTAGAGGCTCCAGGCAGCCTCCTTGCTGATCTTCCTGCCTTGCCACCACTTTGCTATTCATCTGCCTCTGGCCCCAAACCCATTTCCCTCCCCCAGGGTCAGCACAGCTGCAGGAGCCTTACGAGGGGGTGCGCCTTGCTGACTGCATTAACCACAGGGGTGGGTGGGAGGCAGCTGAGCCCCTGACCAGAGGAAGAAAAGAGGAAAGTCACTGGGGGCGTTCCCTCTGTGGCAAAGGTCACCTGTTTAGCTGAACAAGGGCACAGCCGCACACCCCGGGTGTAGAATTACGAAAGCATTTCTGGAAAGGAGGGCATGCGCGTGACTGAAGGTGACCCTCTCCAAATGCCTCTGTGGCATCTGCAAATGGAGGTGATTTGCAAATGTGGAATGGAATTAGCATTTCAGATATAGATCTTACATAGAAATGCACTGAAGGAGCAAGGATGGAGACAACTGTGGGGCCAACATTTCACCACTATGGCATGCTTCAACTTGCTACTGTTATGCACTGGACTGAACGGGTTCCACCGTGCACCTTCCTGGGAGATCAGGGCCTCTCAGGGAGAAGGATGAAGGAACTAGATCTCTATCAGAGTTATTACTAAATGAAGAATTCTCAGATACAGTATGTATGAGAATCAGGGTTCTCTATATGTATAACTGAAAAAAAGATGTGCCTGTCCTGGATCCCTCATAATATCATAGAATCGTAGGGTTGGAAGGGGTCTACAAGACCATCGAGTCCAAGCCCCTGCTCCATGCAGGAATCCAAGTCAGAGCATCCCTGACAAGTGGCATCCCTGACAATAGCACAGAGGCAGCTGGGAACAACTGTTGAACTGCACACATCTGTTTAACCTTAACACCATATCCCAGGAGTCCAAAACACTCCTCTCCAAAAATACCTCTATGAATGAACGCCATAAACTCCCTGGCTGGAAAAATGACATGTTCATAGATTTTTCTTCCGGGCATAGTCTGGTTGCAGTTGTTACTGCTGAATGTGGAATTCTAAGCCAGGGAGTGCGGTGGCAGACTGGAAGGGGGATACCTCTTCAGTGGCCATGTGGTACCTGGGGCAGGAGAAAAAAATCTTGAAACCTGGGGAAGGGAGTTGGAAGGAACAGGGTGCTGTCTGTTAATTAAAATAATAATAATAATAATAATAATAATAATAATAATAATATTTATTTATATCCCGACTTTTTCCCAATACTGGGACTTAGCAACAATAAGCTCATCTGCTTACAATCAAAAGAGGAAAGAAACACAAGGAAAGGGGGCAGGATTGGGAGGGAAGTGGAAAAGCTGTCAACATGCATTATTACCAATTTTTCTGCAAAGCTAAAAGACAGACTATTGTTTTCTTAAAGAAAGTTGACACCCCTGGGGTTCTGAGAACCTCAAAAGGCATATGCCATGATTTGCGGATCTGCAGCTGTAGGCATGTGGGTTTCTGTTCCCCCTGACTGTGGGCTGGTTGCCACAGTGATGGTTCTGGTATCAAGAAGGGATCAACTGTCAGTTTCAGTTTTCCTCATTCTCATTTTTCCAGTCCCAAATTCTGAGAATTTCTCCAGTCTTAAGTTCAGTTTGTCCCAAGCACTGAAAACTTATTCCATCTTAAATTTGGTTCCTCCCAAATTCTGAGAATTTCTCCAATTTTAAGCTCAGTTTGTCCCAAACACTGAATTTTTTTTTTAAATTTCTCAAGAACATTCATAAGCATTTTTGTGCATGTTACTCCTAATACATGCATTTTTGTATATGTTTTGACTAATATAGACTGTTTTGCAGTAATTAAAAAAATATATTGCATTTTTTAGCATTGTTGTTGTTTATTCGTTCAGTCGCTTCCGACTCTTCGTGACTGCATGGACCAGCCCATGCCAGAGCTTCCTGTCGGCCGTCGCCACCCCCAGCTCCCCCAAGGTCGAGTCCGTCACCTCCAGAATACCATCCATCCACCTTGTCCTTGGTCGGCCCCTCTTCCTTTGGCCTTCCACTTTCCCTAGCATCAGCATCTTCTCCAGGGTCTCCTGTCTTCTCATGATGTGGCCAAAGTACTTCAGTTTTGCCTTTAATATCCTTCCCTCAAGTGAGCAGTCTGGCTTTATTTCCTGGAGTATGGACTGGTTTGATCTTCTTGCAGTCCAAGGCACTCTCAGAATTTTCCTCCAGCGCCACAGTTCAAAAGCATCTCTCTTCCTTCGCTCAGCCTTCCTTATGGTCCAGCTCTCGCAGCCATAGGTTACTACGGGGAATACCATTGCTTTCACTATGCGGACCTTTGTTGTCAGTGTGATGTCTCTGCTCTTAACTATTTTATCAAGTTAAGATAACTTGATAAAAATAGTTTTTAGCATTATTTTCCCCAATATATAAATTTTTGTATACATTTTTTGGTTGGAGAACTCCACGGCAAAATTCAGAGAACTGAATTTTGAAGGATAAATGAACGTTGGCTCCCGGAGTGGTCTGAAAGGGTGAAATTAAGTGAAGTTCAACCTGAGCGAATTTCTCCCCCCTCCCTAGTATCCAGTGATGGCCTGCACACACGAGTGCACTATCCAGATCTAAGTCCACAGACTGTTCACACCACTGCAAATACAACAGTGCTCCGTGGAGCCAGTTTACCCATTCAGCTGCTGATCTTGAAGTGACATATTGTAGAGGAAAACCACTGGAAGACTATTGTATATTGAGGAGATAGGGATGGTGTGCCACAGTTGTTCCTTCTATTCCTATGTCTCCTGGAAGACCTTAAAACTTAGGCCTCCTTAAGGCCTTTAGTGTGAAATTCAGTTTTCAGAGTTGGTTGCAGGTGGGGATGGCACGGCCTTGGAATGCGGGAGGGTACCATCTGGCTATTGTCCACTCACTTCGCCTAATCTTTTGAGTGGTACAGATATGACATACATCATCATGTGGCTTAAGCACAACAAGTGTAATTAATTAAGGTGCTGTCCTAAGCGGCACGTAGCGCTCAAAAGATGAAGGTATAAAAAAGCCCACAGTTTTGCCCAAGAGGAGCTTCAATGCAGACCGGACTGGGAAGGTGCTGCATGTCAGCCGTAGACTACTGGGGTCTCCTTGTTGTCTTTCCGCTGGGGCACCCGACAACTGATTGAGGACAGCTTGCTTGGCATTGTATATTCTTCTTGATATCCTTTTGCCTGCTTTAAATAAAATCCTTTGACTTCAACTCACTTGTGTGCTTATTGCTCCTGAATCCAGAAAGAACCCTGGCCTTTGGCAAGACACATATGTGTGTGAGTGTATGAAAAAGTTATTTTTCTCTTGGTAAATGTGGGGTACCACAACAGCTCAGGAAGGTGTCTTATCCAGGTCAGACCATTGCGCCATCTAGCCCAGTATTGTCTCGTGGTCTGAGTAAAACTGGAGGGAGGCCTTGAGCGGAGCAGCACAGGGCTGTCCTAAGGAGGGATGCAGAAAAATTCGTTTAGGGTGCAATTCTATGCATGTTTTGACAGAAAAAAGGCCTGCAGCTCCCAGCAGGGCATGCTGGGAGTTGTAGGACTTTTTCTGTCTAAGCATGCAGAGGATTGTACCCTCAGTTCATACTGTAATGCAAACTTAGCTAATTTCACACTTTTGAACCACTTTGTGAACCGAAACGCAGTCATCTTTCAAAATCTGCGCTTCTCTGAATTTTGCAGTGGTGTTCTCCAATAAAAGATTTCTACAAAAATGAATATATTAGGGAAAATAATTTTTAAAATGCATTATATTAGGAAATTTATTGCAAAAATGTATGTCTTAGGCAAAAGTGTGTATAAAATGCATGTATTATGAGAAATGTGCAGAAACATGCTTATGAATTTTCATGCAAACCTTAAAAAAATCTCAAAGATTGGGATAAACCAGATTTATGACTGAATAAATTCTCAAAGTTTGAGATGAAATGAATTTAAGATTGAAAAATAAGAAACTGAGAGAAACCTAGATTGACAGATTCATTATGCTGGGAGTTGTAAGCCATTTTTTCCTCACAACAACCCTTTGGGGTAGGTTAGGCTGAAAGGTGGTGACTAGCGTAAAGTCACCCAGTGAGCACTTCACGAGTGGGCACTAGAATCTGGGTCTTCCTACACTCTAGACACTACACCACACTGGCTCTCCAAACCCCTTCACCAGTTGCCTTGGGGCTCATGGAATTGCAGGAAGAAAGGGGTGGGGGCATCCCAGGACTTTTTAATCCTGTTGCCTCCTTCTGTCCCCAACATGAGATTAATCAGGGAGACAAAAGGAGGCAAAGGAATAAAAAGAGCTTTGCCCCCCACTCCTTCCTTCCTTCCTTCAACCCACCCACTCACCACACTTTCTATCCCCCCCTGCCAATTTTGAAGGGTACCTAGCTACTTTTACAGTTTTAATACAGACAGCATGTCTCTGCCAAGGTCAGCATGCCTGCCTGACACCCTGACAGGGTTTCACGTATATTACTATTTTTGCTCTTTCTTGGGCTCTGATCCTTTTTGAACTATTTCCCCTGCTTTGGCTGCGTGCTTGACATCCTCAGCCCCGTTTGACAGTCTTCCGTCTTGCCTCGAGCTGGAAGTCGTCGTCATCCCGGGGAAGCGTAGCACTCACAAGAATCACAACGGGAGCAACTGGTTTCAGCCTTTCACAAGGGGCTCCTGGATTATATTTAGGATTTAGAGCTGGCTCTCTTTTAACGGCTCTGACTGGGGGGCACCCCCTCTCCAAATTTCCTCATCTCTGTCTCAATGACCCTGAAAAAAGGGGTCACTGGGACATACTGGGCAGTGGGTACTGGGCTTTTATTGTTATTTTTAAAAAGAAATCTCTATTATGCACCATGGTAACCCAAATCACATGCCAAGACAAGCTGCACTTTGGGACCTGTACAAGTTATGCAAATTACAGTTACATAGCTTTGGTTTGTTGCAAAAATAAACCTTCATTTTGGTTGCCCTTTTCTGCACCCTTTCCAGCTCTCTAAAATCCTTTTTTGAGATGTAGCAAAGTTCTGGGAGTTGCTTGGGACTGCAGTCCTTCCCTCTTTAATTCTGATTTAACCCACAGAGCTTCTAAAATTCAGTTCCATTGTATCTCTAGTGGCACCCCCAGATTATCAATGTGCATGTTGGAGGATTGCATCAATACATTTTGTGCTGTGTTTTACCAATGCCCCTATGGACACCCACATATTGGTCAAACACTATACAAAAAGAATCACAAAACTGCTGTCCAAACAACCCCATCAAAATGACAATTTCACTGTATTTTATTGGTGTGCTTTCATGCTGTGGGAATGCAGAGAAGTGGGAAAGTCAGTAAGGCTGCAATCCTATTCACACTTACCTGGAAGTAAGTTCCATTAAATTCAATAGGACTTAATTGTGAGTAGACATACATAGGATCGCACAGAAACATTTGGCCGACCAGGCATGCATGGTCCTCTGTCTGAAATTTGGAGAGAGAAAAAGAACAGTGGAGGATGCCCTAAAGGGTGTGGAACCTAAAGCCCAGGGACCAAATCCAGCCTACCTGGGATCCCAGTGCATCCCTCTGTGGTTCTCCAGGTGGCCCCACCCGCTTTCCCCCCCCTACGGATTGTTGGGTGGTTTCCTGGCTTTTGTGCAGTCTCTCCGCTGGCCCCCACCACCCCCAACCCTAAAAGGTTGGAATGCCTCTCCTATGGCTTAGCTTCAGACAAGAAGAGCAGGGAGCTAAAAGAGGGGGGTATTTTTAATATTTTTACCCCACCCCTTTAGCCCCGCCCACCACTGAAGTGTGAACCCCATGCCCCCTGAGAGCGTCTCCAAAACGGGATCTGCCCCTCAGGCTGGAAGGGTTCCTGCACCCCTGGCCGAAGGCTTCAGGTCAACTCCAGAAACAAGAGCAGGCCCCTGAGCACCGCCAAAACCAGGCTTCCGCTCAGATGCCCAGAAGTCCGGGAGCCAGCATCCCCCACTGAACACCTTGGTCAGTCGCTGCACATAACATCAAATGGTAGACAAGGGGGCAGTTCCTCAGAGGGAAACACACAGGCATGCACACATACCTACACACACACGCACGCACCCACACTTCGCCTGACACTGTGAGGTGAGGAGACTTCATTACAACAGATAATTCAGTCGGCCTGCTGCCTTGAGATAAGGGCTCCGGCGCGTCCTCCACCATTCCCAGGGACCGATCAGTCACTTCCTCTGATGAAAAAATGATTCCTTGCTGGGGCGGAGCACTGTGGCTGAACCAGCCTTTCCCGAATCGTCTGGCTTCTTCTACGGGGCTGCTTGTGCAAAGCCTTGCATCCGCACTCTGATGAGCGGAGGCACATTTTCATTTCTCTCCCGTAAGGCAATGCAAGGAGAAAGCGGCAGCCGGCAGGGGGTGTTAGACAGTATGAAATGGCAGCTAACATCTTTGCTCCGCTGAATAATATTTCAATGCAAACACCTGTGCAAATAAAGATTCGTCCGTTTCCCCAAGTAATGTAGAGCAAAACAGAGGCAGCCTCCCGCTCTTCCCCTGCTAGCCCCCACACAGCAGTTTGAACAGTTTCAGGGGGGCAGTGGGAAGCACAACTCCCGGTCCAGTTATTTCTCTTGGGCCTGGGAGGCGCAAGGCACACACAGAGTGCCTCTGAAGAAAGGGGGTCTTCCTGACACCACTGCCCCAGCCCCCCCCCCACATCAGTTAATAAGAGCACAAGAATTGGTTTGCTGGATCTGGTCACAGTCCATCTGGCAGCGGCCAGCCAGGTGTCCCTGGAAGTGCCCACGCAGGGCATGAGCACGGAGGCCTTCCCCTCCTGTTTGCCTCTGGCATCTGGTATTCCAAGGTACACTGCCTCTGAACATGGACGTTCCATTAGATTGTCATGACAAGTAACCACGGAAAGACCTCTCCTCCTTCATGGATTTCTCAAATCCCCTTTTAAAGCTGTTATCACCTTATTTTGTGGCTGTGATTTCCCCAGATTAATTATGGGCTGTTCTACAAATTATGTAGAAGTACTTTCTTTTGACCGTCCTCCGTCTGTCTGTCTGTCTATCATCATCTAATTTATATCGCGCCTTTCTGGCAAAAAATGGTGCCAATTTCATCTAGTGCCGATTTCCCTGGGTGACCCTCTCCGCCTTTCCCCTGAGGGAAGGTAGTGCCTGAACTGCCAATCCTTTGAGTTGCCCTGTTTTGCATTTTCCAGCTCTGCTCTGTCCTTACGAAGAGTCATTAGCCACAACTGTACACAGTATCTTAAATGTGGATTTATGCTTTATTGCGGCATTCTCCTCCCCTGTCTCCCAGTGTGGGTTAAGGAAATTACTGCTGTCCTTCTGGCTCAGCCGTCATACTGAACATGTGGCAGGATATGTTATACTCCACAACAGCCTCCCCCAGCCTGCACCCTCCTGATATTGTGTGACAACAAACCCCATCACCCCCAGCCAGCATTGCCAATGGGGATAATGGGACTCATAGTCCCACCCATCTGGAGGGCTCCAGGTTGGGGAAGGTTGCTCCAGAACCACACTTATGGACCACACCTGTCAAGAACCTATCAAGATGTACCTAGCTGTAGTTTTGCCCTTCAAGTCAGACTGAAGAGATGTGTGGCCAGTGACTTGTGCAAAGTGACATTCACACCACCTAAAGACAGTTAGCCGTTTGCAAGGAAGGCGAAGTCATAAACAAACACTTGGCTTCTATGCTGTTCATGCAAGAGGGACCAACCACAGCTGTAAGCATCAAGGGGGCAGGGGCGGAAGGGAGGGGGCAGGTTCCATGCCTTGCTTTGCTTTCCCACTTTCAAAACCAGGAAAGACAGGCTATTACTCAATGAATCACAGGGCATTTACCATGATGCCTATATGCAGAAAACCACAGAATGCAGCCGCCCGAATATTGGTGGGGCGAGACCATTTGATCACATAATGCCTATGCCGCACCAGCTGCACTGGTTACCAGTATGTTTCCAATTTAAAGTGCTGGTTTTGACCTTTAAAGCCTTAAGCGGTTGGGACCCAGTTACTTGAAGGACCGCCTTCACCCATAGCAGCCTGCCTGCACTTTAAGATCCTCAATGTAGGCCTTTCTCATCTGCCCACCCATGAGAGCAGTTAGGTGGGTGACCACATGAGAGAGGGCCTTCTCTGCAGTGGCCCCACACCATTGGAACAAGTTGCCATTGGAGGTCAGCCATGCTCCGCCATTGCAGGCTTTTAAGAAGGCCTTAAAAACGTATTATTTTACCGTGGCCTTCTCTTGATATGACTGCTGTTGTTGCTGTTTTGGCTGTAGTTGTTGGTTTACTGTTTGCCTTGGTTTGCCTTGGATAAACAAGGCAAACAGTAAACCAACAACTACAGCCAAAACAGCAACAACAGCAGTCATATCAAGAGAAGGCCACGGTAAAATAATACGTTTACTGTCTGCTTTTATTGTTGCTTTTATTTGCTATTTTATTGTATTTATGTTTTTATTGCTTTTCATACTGTAACTGTTTTTATGTATTTTATTGCTGTGAGATGCCTTGGGAGGGCTTTTGCCCTGAAAGGCGGCCAAGAATTTTTTATAAATAAATAAATAAAGCCTCTGAATACCCATTTGCTGGAGACTGATAACAGGGGAGTCCTGTTGCCCTCATGTCCTTCTCCCTGGCCACTTTGGGAAATGGCACACTGGATCAGATGAGCCCTTGGCCTGATCAAGCAGGGCTCCTCTTCCGTTCTAAGAATCCAGGGTCTTTCCTGACTTCTGATCTTATGAGGATGTGGTGCTACAAAGTGGGGTGAAGCCCTGGAGGGATTCCATAGGGCAGGGAGATGCACAACCTTCAGTTTTTGCAGGAGCACGTGGGGATTGCATTCCAGTGGTGGGTGGGGCTGAAGGCAAAATGGGGCAAGGACAAAGGCAAAGGGGGAGGGGCTGAAACAGCAAAAAGAGTGTGTTTCCATTGCCCATCATTTCCCCTTTTCCTTAGAAACCAAGGACTCTTGAGATTCTAAGCCAAGTGTTGGAAAAGCTCATGGGGGCCGCATTGATGGGAATTGTTTGGTATTGCTGTCTGCTGTTAAAAAGGCAGTTAGCAGAGAAAAAACAAAAGGCAGAACAGAATGAGTGTTTACCAGTCCCACATGTACACAAGGCTAAAAAAAAAGAGAAGGAAACTGAACCCTTTTTTTTAATGAAGAAAAGGTAAAATGGTTTACTCACAGTTTCTTGCATAAAAATAGAGGTACAGCATATAGTTTCAGACAGAGTTAGTTCAGCCTGTTTCTTTGTGTTCTACAACACCAGCAGGTGCAAGAGAGCAAACCACGTGCCCCCAGCAATGGAGGAAGTCAGAGGGAGAGTGAGGAGGAAAGAAGGGAAGGAGCAGGAAACCACACTGTAGGCTACAGAGATCCTAATGCTAGCTATGCCCAAATTCCCATTAACTAACAGCAATACTGCCCCCTTCCTGTAACTTGCGGACAAGGTTGAAACATTCCCAACATGCATTCCAGTGGTGGGTGGGGCCAAAAGGAAAAGGGAATGGGGCCAAAAATACCAGCTTATTTGAGCTTAACTGCTGGAAACTAAGGAGTGGCATTTCAACCTTTTAGAGGTGTGCGTGTGTCGGGGGGGGGGGACACAACTGCACAAACACCAAAAAAATACCAAGCAATTGGTGGTGGGGCAAGCAAGGAGTTCCTCCTTTGAGGAACCCTGGAGGACTGGATTGGGACCCTAGGAACTGGGATCCTAGGTGGGCCAGATGTGTGAGAGCCAGAAGTTCTGCACCCCTGGCAAACTGGTAGGAGGCTCTCCAGAGAGACCTAAGAGTAGCCTTTGGCACAAGTTCAGCACCCCGTGTGAGAATCTGCTGCGTGGCCCTACAGATGGCAGTCAGGAGGAGGAGGAGAAAGCGAGTGTCCCAGAGCATGCTAGCAGCACTGTAGATACGAAGGGGCTCCCCCAAATCACCCCCTTTCCAAACCATCCCCAAACTTCGCTTTATTTATTTCATTTCTATTTTGCTCTTCAAAATAGGCAAAAAGGAGGAACCTGGAAACTACAGACCAGTCAGTCTGACATCAATCCCTGGGAAAATTCTGGAGCAGATGACAAAGCAATCCATCTGTGAGCACCTTGAAAACAATGCAGTGATGACTCGAAGCCAACATGGATTTGTCAAGAACAAGTCCTGCCAGACGAATCCATCTCATTTTTTGATCAGGTAACCTCGCTTGCGGACTGTGGGAATGCTGTGGACATAATATACCTCGACTTCAGCAAAGCTTTTGACAAAGTGCTCCATGATATCCCGATGAGCAAACTAGCTCAAAGTGGGCTAGATGAAACAGCGATCAGGTGGATCCACAGTTGGCTACAGAATCGGACTCAAAGAGCGCTTATCAATGGGATCTTCTCAAGCTGGGGAGAGGTAACAAGTGGGGTACCGCAGGGCTCAGTCCTGGGCCCAGTGCTCTTCCACATTTTTATTAATGACTTGGAGGAGGAGGTGCAGGGAATGCTGATCACATTTGCAGATGACACAAAATTGGGCGGGATAGCTAAGACACTGGAAGACAGAAACAGAATCCAAAGGTCTTGATAGACTGGAACGCTGGGCAGAAAAAAACAGAATGACATTTAAGAGGGATAAATGCTAAGTTCTGTACCTAGGGAAAAGAAACTAAATCCAGTTACAAGATGGGCAATACTTGGCTCAACAATACTACAAGCGAGAAGGATCTTGGAATTGTTGTCGATCACAAGCTGAATATGAGCCAACAATGGGATGTGGCTGCAGAAAAGGCAAATGCTATTTTGGGCTGCATTAATAGAAGTATAGCTTCCAAATCATGGGAAATGCTAGTTCCCCTCTCCTCAGCACTGGTTGGGCCTCATCTGGAGTACTATATCCAGTTCTGGGCATCACACTTTAAGAAGAATGCAGACAAACTGGAGAGGGTTCAGAGGAGGGCAACAAAGATGATCAGGGGACTGGAAACAAAGCCCTATGCGGAGAGACTGAAAGAACTGGGCATGTTGAGCCTTGAGAAGAGAAGACTGGGGAGAGATAGGATAGTGCTCTTCAAGTCCTTGAAAGGTTGTCACATGGGTTCAAGTAACAGGAAGCCAGATTCCAGCTGAACATCAGGAACAACTTCCTGACTGTTAGAGGAATACAACAAAGGAACCAGTTACCCAGGGAGGTGGTGGGCTCTCTCATGCTGGAGGCATTCAAGTCGAGGCTGGACAGCCACCTGTCAGAGATGCTCTGACTTGGATTCCTGCACTGAGCAGGGGGTTGGACTCGATGGTCTTATAAGCCCCTTCCAACCATACTGTTCTATGATTCTATACTGCCCAAGAGCTTCAGCTGTTCACGAAAATTAAAACCAAAAAGCGCAGAATAAAACACTATAAAATATGAAAGCTTTAAAACCGCAAAATAACAGTACAACCAGAATAAAACCTAGCAGCAATGCAGAGATTTAAAACACAGATTTAAAACACTGATGCTGAAGACTAGGAAGCTAAAATGCTAAAATACTGGGAGAATAAAAAGGTCTTCACCTGGAGCCAGAAGGAGTACATGGTAGACACCAGGCAAACTTCTCTAGGGAGCTCATTCCACAGCCAGGGTGCCACCGCAGAAAAGGCTCTCCTCCTGGTAGCCACCCACCTCACTTCCTTTGGCGGGGGCTCACAGAGAATGACTGCTGAGGATGATCTTGGGGTCTGGGCAGGCACATATGGGAGGGGGTGATCCTTCAGACAACCTGGCCCCAAGCCATTAAGGGCTTTTAATATTAATACCAGCAGTTTGAATTGGGCCCAGAAATGGACTGGCAGCCAGTGCAGCTGGAAGAGTACTGGTGTAATACAAGCTTGTTGGCCATTCCCTGTTAAAAATCTTGCTGCCCCATTTTGGACTAGCTGAAGTTTCCGGACTGTTTTCAAAGGCAGTCCTGCATATAATGCATTGCAGTAATCCAGATGAGAGTTTATCAGAGCAGATAACTGTAGCCAGGCTATCTCTGTCCAGATAAGGACAGCAGCACCCCCCACCCCATACAGTGCAAGCATGATCTCTCATGAACTAGAGGATGTATCATAGAAGGTACATGTCATCACAGCCTTTCTCACCAACCTCCTTTCCCTCCCCCTCCAGGCATGCTGAAGACCAAGTAGAATGAATGGGGCTGAATTTCTGGCTCGGTTTTAAAAAGGATTTTTTTTGGCAATAAAACAGAGAATGAAACAAAGATGATCAGGGGACTGGAAACAAAGCCCTATGAAGAGAGACTGAAAGAACTGGGCATGTTTAGCCTTGAGAAGAGAAGACTGAGGGGAGATATGATAGCACTCTTCAAGTACTTGAAAGGTTGTCCCAGAGAGGAAGGCCAGGATCTCTTCTTGATCATCCCAGAGTGCAGGACATGGAATAATGGGCTCAAGTTACAGGAAGCCAGATTCCGGCTGAACATCAGGAAAAACTTCCTGAGTGTCAGAGCAATACGACAATGGAACCAATTACCTGGGGAGGTGGTGGGCTCTCCCACACTGGAGGCCTTCAAGACGAGGCTGGACAGCCATTTGTCGGGGATGCTCTGACTTGGATTCCTGCATTGAGCAGGGGGTTGGACTCGATGGCCTTGTAGGCCCCTTCCAACCCTACTATTCTATGATTCTATGATTCTATGAAACAAACCTATCCAGATGTAACAACAGAGGTCATACATTACTGGAGGAAAGCAGAAGGGATATTAGAAAATGAAAGAAAAAGGAGAAAGGATCATCAAAAGGACAAAACAAGCAAATTGTCAGGGTTGCCTCTGAGCATAGAGAGTGTCAGAGTAGCTCAGATTCTGAGGAAGAGCTGCAACACGTGGGGGAGGAACTTCCCCGGGCTTCAGAGGCACAGCTGCGCGGAGAGCCCCCTCCCACCTCCCTGGGAGTGACAGCGAACAGGGGGAGGCGAGGGAAGAACAACCTGAACTCTTAGATGCAAGACGGAGACGCGGGCACAAGCGGGAAGTCGCAGGGGCTGAACTCTGGCGCTCTGCCTGATCGGCTCGGCATCAACAGCTGTGCCTAGAGGTGTCATGGGAGAGGGGGAGATCTTCCCCTCCCACCCCTTAAGTTAAGAGCGCTTGCCGCCTTTTTCCAAAAAGGAGATCAACTTTCATAGTTTCCCTTTGAACTCCCTGAAGGCTGTTTCTTTTCTGGTCTGTGAGTCTCTAGCAATTTGCATCTGTATGCCTCATTCGGGTAAATGGAATTAAAGCCTTGGAAATGCAGCCTCTGGTCTGAGTGTTGATTTGGCTCTTGGAGTTCTCAGCCGGGCAAAAGGGGAATCCTGACACAAATCCACATTAATATATTGCATCTGATTTGAATGTGCGATAAAAGAGAGTGGGGTGGGGATGTGCCAATTGGGTGTAGAGCCATCAGCAAGTTATCCGTGTTCACCGAGACAAATAAGAAATTGATTTTGTTCTTGTAGAGAGCTGCCACACTTCAGTGGGCCTTTCATGTATGCATCTCTGAGTGAAAGGGATTAAAATCTGGGGTAGGGGAATCAGCCTGTTAATAACAGTAGACTTTTGTCATAAGGCAACATCCCCCGACCTGGCTGGGGGATGCTGGGATTTGTAGACCAACACATCTGCAGGGCACCAGGTTGGGGAATGCTGCAGTAAGGTATACTGGCAGAATAGTAAGCAAATCAAACCACAACCTGCGTGCTGCCTTGAGCCCTGGTGCCACCACCAGGGGACTTAAGGGGGCTCGGGACTCAAGCACTAAGCCTGGAAGAGTCACTGTTTTTTGGAACATGTGAAACGTGTACCCTGTGAGGCTCTTGATCTGCCTGGTGCTCTGGTTGGCATTGCTTATCATTTATTTATTTTATTACATTTCTATACCTCCCAACAGCTGAGACCCTTTGGACAGTTCACAAAACAAAACTTAAAACCATAGCTAGATCGACACTCCTGCACATTGAAGTGCGCTGATAACTGTTGGGGCACATTACACAATCTATATACTGCCATTGTAGTGTAATTTCTAGCTTTTTTATTCCACATCATCCCAAATACCTCCACAAACGTCATTGTGTGCCCTACGAGGTATAAATGTGCAAGAAGGATGTAGCGTTACCATGATGGGATCGTAATGTTATGACACCAGGTGTAGATCTGGCCCGTAAGAAGCTATTGAAACATAATGTGTTTCATCTTAAGTTTGAGACAGAATAAATGCAGAGTAAAAGCCAGTGGCTGTGCAAGGAGCTAAAAAGGGCAACATGCTAACACCATTTTTAAAGCGGGAGGGCTAAAAAGCTGGGGAGAATAGAAAGGTCTTCACCTCGTGCCAAAAAGACCACCATGTAGGTGCCAGGTGAGCCTCCCTGGGGAGCGCCAATGGTCAGGAGTGCTGGGAGTTGTCGTCCAAAATGTCTGGAGGGCACCAGTTGGGGAAGGATGATTCAACCCCCTGTTCAGTGGCTTTCTTCAGGAAGGGAAACTTGGAGAAAGGGCGATGCTGTAGATCAAAGGTAGGGCATCTTTTTGGACCAGTGGGCACATCTGGCAATTTGAGAAACCGCCCTAGGCACCAGCACAAAATGGGCATGCTGCATCGGCCTGCAGCCACCTGCCATGTTCATGTCTCAGAGTGCCATGTGTGGCCCAGGGGCATGCATAGGAAAAGAAAATGGGTGCAATCGGAGGCCCTCCCTTTGCTTTGAAGCAATCCCAGCTGCCAGTTAGAAACTTTGTTATTTAAAATTTGGGGGAAAAACCTAAAAAAAAACCCCCAACCTGTGGAGGGACAGAGAACCCCGGTGGGCGCACTGTGTCTGAGAGTGCACTGGTACCTGCAGCACCACGTTGCCTACCCCTGGTGTAGACTGTGTAGAAGTGGGTATGGCGCACAGGGTGGGTACTAAGCACAAAATCCAGGGAATCTCTTCCTGGGAATCTCAGCTTTCCTTTTTTAAAACCCCCAGGTTTCTAGGCCTTATGCTTTCCTTCTTTTTTTTTAAAGTAGAGGCTGACCGGGTTGACACCTGGCCCACTACTGTCTCGGAACTGTGCTCAAATCTGAACACCTCCCACTCTGTCCCAAACCAAGCTTGTCTCACCATACAGCCACCACTGTTTTAGGTGCAGGTTACTCTGCTTCGTGCAGAAGAGAGCAGAGCAGAGTTTTGTGCAAGCAGCAACTTGTTGAAGGTCTTTCCATTCTTAGCCCTGGGAGGCAAATCAGAAAAACCTCTTGCTGCAGCCTTTTGTGAATGCTGGCGGGTGGTGCCTGAAATGACACAGGCAGGCACCCCTCCACTCGCTCCACGCTGGTGTGCAAGGACTAGTCAGTGCAGCTATTTTGCCATGCAGTGGGGGCAGGCTGCTTGGCTGGAATGGGCTCACTCTAATTTTCTCTTCTCTCCACTGGTCACGCCAAGACCTCCGCTCCCTGCCGAGGTTGCTTATTATATGGCTGGGCAGAGGCAGATCCCGCTGCTGGCTGACACCACTGGAACCGATGAATGGGAAAGAAACCCGGGATCGTAGGGTTTGCATGTAGTCATGGCGATTCACCAGCAGCAGTTCTGAGCTAAAAAAAGTTCTGCAGACACCTGCAAGCCTTTAGTTTAGATGGATTATGACTGTTTGCACTGTGTTTTAAAATCAACAAACAAGCCATCTTTAAATTCTGGGTCTACTGAGACAAGCCAAAAGCTACACCCTGCATAATGTACAGAAGTTAATAACATTTGCACCATCGATTTTGCATAATTCACACTGCTTTGGCTAGCACAGGGAAGGTTAAGAGCTATATGGGGTGCAGAAATCACACCCTCTCACTACTGGAAAGTTTATTCATCCACCCCTCTATTTCAGCAGGCAGTGCCCACATATTTTCAAGCATATATTCAGTCATAAGGTCTAGAAACATGACTTTTTTTTAAAGAGCCAAGACTCTAAGGAAGCTGAAATCTGTGCCCAGCACTCTGCACTTTTGCAGAATAGCAGCAAGCGCGCAGCCCCGCATATTGCTACAACTGAAACTAGTTTCAGTCCTTCGCTTCAGCAGATCCAGAAAAGGGATGACGGGGTTTTGAGTTCTGAGATGCGATTCAGGGAGTCTCTCACCAGGAATTCTCTCTGCCCTCTTGACATGGTGCTTTGAGACATTCTGTGCTGGCTCCAGAGAGAGGAGAGGGACCATTTGGAGATGCCCGCCAGGCACATATGCAGGAGCCAGACCTGCACAACCAGCGCACCCAATGGCCAAACTCGCTGCACGGCTTTGGAAGGAGTCTTCTCTTCCCCATGTCCCTTTCCAAAAAACCCAGCAGCCACGTTGCGCTATGTGCATTTTTCTGCCCCGTATTCTGATCCATCAAGGGCGAACTGAGGACTAGAGTGAAGGAAAGGGTCACCTTCAGCCGCACTCAGATGAGAGGCCACGCTCCACTGCTCAGCCCAAGTGGCAACCTTGACGTTTTGAGGAAAAGGAAAAGGACCCTTCCCACTCCGCTACCGCCTCGATGTCAAATGGGCCATGGCCTCTGGACCTGTTTCTCCTCAGACCAAGCCCTTTTCTTTGTTAAGAGGCAGCCATGACAAGAACCCCACGAGGAGGTGGGCAGCTCTCAAGAGATGTGGTTTGGGCGGAGGGGCCAAGATGCAGCGGGAGGTTGAGGAGCCAACAGAGAGAAGGCTTTAAGAGGCAAAGCCAATATTTAGCAGGACCCCAGTGGCCACGAAAACTTACTTGACCCTTTGAGAATGAGGGAGCTGCCTTCCTTGCAAGGCGCTTTCCAACAGATAAAGCAGGTTGGGTGTATATTACAGAACAGGGGTGGGGAAACTTAGTTCCCTGGGGCCAAAGCTGGCCCACCTTGGATGCCAATCTGGCCCTCCGGGGTTCCCCCAGTGACCTTTCTTTCGACTGCCAATTATTTGGTGGCTTCCTGTCTTTTCCGTGTCTCCCCCTGCCCCATTCTAAAAGGTTGAAATGCCTCTCCTCAGGCTTTGTTACTGGCCGTAAGAACTTTACGCTAAAATATGCTGGCGTTTTTGTTATTTTGGCCCAACCCCTTTTTGCCTTTGGCTCCTCCCAGCACAGGAATGTGGCCCCCAAGGCTCTGAAAATTGAATTTGGCCCACAGACCAAAAGAGGTTCCTCATCCCTGTTATAGAAGTTGTCTCTGATCACACCAGAGCATTGGTCGATCTAGACCAGTATTATTGCAGGGCCCCCTGAACTTTCTGGGTCGGCGAGCACATCTGGAATTTTTAAGGGAACATTGCGGGTGCTCTCACAAAATGGCTGCCATGGCAGGAGGGATTGCCCATTCACAGATTGGCTAATGTGGTGGGCATGGCTGGTCACAAAACACTCATTTCACACAGCGTAAGAGGCGAAGAAAAAAGTAACTTGTGCAGGAACCGAAGCACGAGGTGGGGAGGGCTCCAAGCTCCAGAACACAAAGCCCCTCCCTGGAAACCAAACAAATATGGCGCTTCGCTTTGCGGCATGCCAGCCTCCCAATAATAATAATAATAAAGAGGGGCAGGGAGCCTGCTGGGTGCCAAGAGAGGGGTCTGCGGACACAATGGTGCCCACAAGCAACACACTGCAGTACTGGCAGCAGCGAAGGACTGCGGTACAGGTGGCCTTTCCCCATCCTGAGACGTCTTTAGCTGGAGACAGGGCCAGCACCAAGGGTGGGCCTGGTCGGGCAGCTGCCAACAGCCCACACCCCAGCAGGGACAAACTGACAAGAGCCCCTGGACTTGCTCTTCGGATTCAGCCTCGCAGCCTGCTTGTTCACCTGCCTCTCGCTCTGGCCCAGGCCCCGGCGGTGGTGGCAAGGAGCAATCGGTGCCCTGCCTGCTTGCTCGTTGGCTCATGCCCATCCTGGACACGAGGCCGTAGCAGCAGCAGCAGGCCTATATGCGACCGCTGCTGGAGACGCCGAGGGCAAGGGCACGGTTGTGCTCGGGTCCCACGTGTGGGTCTCCCGTGGGCAGCTGGTTGGCCACTGCATGATCAGAATGCTGGACCAGAGGGACCCTGGGTGCGATCCGGCATGGCTCTCCGGGTGCTCTTAAGCGGTAGCCATGATGAGAAAGCGGATGAGGAGCAAGAGCCGCTGGTGCCAGTGGCACTGAGGAGGCAGACTTGCCGAGGGAGCGGGGCCGTCGAGAGAGCCTTGCCCCAAGGCCCTCAAATGCCTGCCACTGGCACGGGCTGGAGATGTTGGCCAGGGATGGGGCTGGGTCCTGCTGCTTGCCAACCAGAGGCTCAGCAACCGGAGTCCTGGGCCTTCACTGAAGTTCTGCTCACTTATCCTAGGGGGCTGCTTGCTACCAGCCCACCTCCGCGGAAGTCCTTGGTCCTGTCGAGCCGCAGCACGTCCCAGGCCAGGTCTTCCGCAGAGACAGAGACAGGCCTCAGCGCAGGGGCAGGGAGCCTCTCTCGGCCCAGGGCTGAATTCCATTTCAGAGACGCTCTCGGGCTGGGGCGAGAGGGGGCTGCAGTGGCGGGTGGGGCTAGAGGCAAAAGGGCGTGTGGACAAAGCCAAAGGGGCGGCCGCCCAATACCAAACAGTCTCGCTTCCGCTGTTGGGGCGGCATGGAAATGTAGTAAGTAAGTAAGTAAAATAAATAATTTAGCTTAGAGCTCTTACTGCCAGGAACCAAGCCTTAAGAGATGTTTCAACCTTTTATCATGGCAGGGAAAACTTGTGCCAAAGCCAGGAAACCGCCAAACAATCCACAGCCGGGTGAAAAGGGTGGGGCCAGGGAAGGGGGCAGGACCTTTGGGGGAACCCTGGTGGGCTGGATTGGGACCCCAGGAAGGCTGGATTTGGCCCGTGGGCCTAAGGTTCCCCACTCCTTCCTTCTAAGAACGATGTGTTCTTAGAGGGCTGTAGATACAGATGTGACGCTTGTGAGCGGGGGTGGCGCAACCAGTTACATAAGCGCCCCCGCGACAGTGGGGGAGACACGGCTCTTTGGCTTCATGCACAGCTTGGTGTGGAATTCTGGCCCTTGCAGGTGAAATCACAAAGCCCATCTTGGTTGAGCTATACGTTAACATGACATGGTTTTAGACGTCTGGCCAAAACTTGGTTGGTCAGGAAGGCCTTCAGTTTTCTTTCCTCACTCATGTTAAGACTGTTTTCCTTTTTTCTGTGCCTTCACTTTGGGTTTTTGAGCTTCATAGGCAGCGGTTTCTGTTGATTTTCATTTTTTTTTTTTTATGACGTTGTTATCTTTTGACGGTTTAGTGGCTTTTATGCATTCAGTTTTATTGAATGTATAACTTTCCGTTATAAGCCATTTTGAGTATCCTTTTTGGAAAACATGGGGGGAAAGATTGTATCCTGGGAAATGCGGGTAGTCTCCTCTGGTTGTCTTTCGTCAGTTAGTGAAGACATTTCTATTGTGGCAGGTTTTTGCCTGTTTTGTTTGTTTTGTTTAAAACAAACAAAAGTGTTTGTTTTGTTTAAAGTTTCATTTATTTATGGTCTCTGCCTTTGTACTTTTACTGAATGCATGGCTTTACATTTCACTGTGGTTCTAAACTGTTGTGAATTGCTCTGGTGCATGGGCACTAGAAGGGTGGGATATACTTTTAAAGAAAGAAAGAAAGACAGACAGACAGACAGACAGACAGACAGACTGCAAAAACCATATTTTATTGACTTACCCAACTACAGGCAGCTTTGCAGAAGTGATGGCTATACTGAAAGTCTCACCACAGTTTCCCCTCTTCTTGGTCACTTGTTTCCCTGCAACCCAGAAAACAGCCTTTGCCCCTCTAACCCCAGAAGTGCTCTAAACACACGATGGCCAGGCAAACTTTGCAAACACAGAAAAGGCTACATTAAATCATCCAAGAGAGATTATTGCATCTGGATTTAACACCACCCTAAAAAAAGTAAAAACAAAACAAAAACAAAACCTTCTTGGCAGGCAATGTGGGAAGACGTGTGTTAAAAATGCTAAGTCCTCTGTGATAGAAGTGGCTGAAAGCTGATATGCACATAGCTTGCATCTTTTCAGCACCAGGGCGAGGTGGGGGTGGGATTCTGAAAGCAGTCCACGCTGTGGGTTCGATCAGTTTCTCTCATGCTGCAGGAGACTGGAGCTAAGATCTGCCGCTGCAGCTCCTTAAGGCGTTTCAACGAAGAAGCCGAACGGCTAAAGCCCAGCATAGCACTTTAAAAACAGAGTCTGACGTTCCCACAAGGCAGAGAAGGCAGCTGTGAGAGGGTTCCGCATATCCTAGGTGTGGGGAAGCCGAGCAATGGACAGAGCAACAAGCCAGTCAGATACAACACTTTTGCCGCTATGTCCTCACTGGGGGGCGGGGGGGGGGAGTACTCTCTAGCCCAAGGCAGGTTGTTAAAAGATCTTGGTACAAAGGTTCTAGTCCTCTTGAAGGACCTTCCTAACATAAGGAGGTGCTATGTATAAAAAATAAAAGGGCGGTTGATTGGTCATTGCAGCTAGTAAACAACCAGCCCAATTCAATGCAATGGGAGTAATAAAAGAGCCAAGCTTCAGATTGGGGGCCAAACAGCAGGGCAGCTGCACCCCTAATAAAAATAGAGACCTGGAGTGCACGTCCCTCGACCCAACATTCCAAAGAAGCCTTTCCCCAACCTGGCGCCCTCCAGATATGTTCAACTAGAACTCCAATCATCCCTAGTCTGCAAGGCCCTGCGGGCTGGGTATGATGGGAGTTGTAGTCCGACACAACTGGAAGGTGCAGGTTTGGGAGAAGGCTGCTTCAAAGGCTGCTGCCCATTTGGAAACGGTACTGAGAAGTGTGGCCAGTGAGGGGAACCCCAGCAATGCTTTCGGGACTTGAGTTGAGAGCTCAGGGAGGATGAAGTTCCTGCTATGGATTAATCTGGGTCAGCCAATTTTTCCCCACAACAGTTGCAGTCGGGCAACGGCATGTCTTCGCTCTCCTGGCCGTGATGTGCAGAGACAGGGCGAGTCCGTCAGTCCAGCCTTTTCACCATATAGGGTCCTTCCAGCTCATAGCCAATCTTCCTGTAGTAATCCCTGGTTCCCACACCTGCAAGCAAAAACCAGGAGGGCGAAGTTGTCAGTGCACGTGCAAGCTAAGAAGACAGTGAAAAAGGGCAGGTCTTACTAAGACAGAGATGCTTGGGAAAGCAGATTCCAGAATCACTACTACTGGATTATTTACCTGCAGCCAAAGATTAGGCTTACTCTGAACCAATGTGACATTTGGCCCACCTCACCTCTGTGCACCTGTTCCTGTCCCCAGATTCTTCTGCACTGGGAGACCACATGAGGCTCCACCGCATCTCCTTTCCTGCCTGTCCCCAGCTTGCCAGCCCTCAAGTCTCAACAAAACGCCCGTCCTCCTGCCCTGAGATGATGTGTAGCACACTCGCTCACACACACCAACCTCACAGCAGCTATGCCCAACCTTTCCCCCATTATCAATTAAAATGCCTATGAACATTCCATGATGTCACAGCACTTCAGCCAATGGGAAGGGGTGGAAGTTGCAAGTAAAAGACAGCCAAGGGTTTGGAGGGTTGCTGTTGCTGTTTTTGCCTAATATTTATGGCGCCTTTCTATGGCAATTGTTCAGATATGAAAGTAAAGCTCAGAGCATGTGGCTTGCCCAAAGGTTCCTAGCGAAGTCACGGAAGAGCTGTTAACCCACGGCCTGCACTTTGCCACTACGCAATCGTGCTCTTAATCAGTTGGCTTTTCAGTGAGAGGTTGGAGGCCCTGAACAAAACAAGGACGAAATATGAACCAAGTGCTGACACAAAGTGTGCACACTGGCTTTTTCAGGAGGTGCCCACCAAAATTTCTGTTAATTCCACCGAAGGAGGGTTCCTCTGACCATTCAAATGTGTAATGAAAACAAGCTCCTCTGACTTTGAATGGTCAGAGGAAAACTAATAATCTACATGGCTTTGTAGGAGAACGTGTTGATCATCACCAAGTTACCAATATATTAAAAAATCATGTTATTTTTATAACTCAATGTTTCTGTTTGTTTTACTCGTACCTTTATTTGCTCCAGGTTGTGCCAAGTGCTTGCCACTCCAGAAGCCTTGACAAACTTCTAAAAAATAATTTAAAAGTATATCCTAGATCAGGGGTGGGCAACTTGTGGCCCTCCAGATGTTTTGGTCTGCGACTCCCATCAGTCGGCATAGCCGATTGTGAGGGATCATGGGAGATGTAGGCCAACATGCCTGGAGGGCCACACACTGTTGACCCCTGCTCTAGATAGAACACAGACAAGAGATAAATAAGAAAGGTGGATGGAGACCCACATCAGTGTTACTCCCAATTAACGCAGAATCATTAATTCAGAAACTCCTAGTTGCTGGGTACAAAAGGAGAGAGTTGAGTAGTGGAAATTACTAAACGTTAAGTCCCAATATGAAATACATCTGGAGCTGGGAGACAACCAGCACATATGACTCTCTAAGCACCCTTCTTGCTATATGAACTTTGAACCGGCAATATATAAGATACAGGGATTTCTTGGCTGATTCTAAGAGATGGCAACGGGATTTACTCTATGACCTTACGAAGCTGCCTTAGAGGAGCAGTAAGGCCACTGGTCTATCCAGCCCAGGATTGTCTACTCTGAGTAGCAGAGACTCTCCAATGTCCCCCCGGCCTGTTACCTTAGATCTGGGGATTGAACCTGAAACCTCTACCACTGCTTAGGGCTCGGCCTATAAAACACACCAACCCGTCTTCCATTTGCACTCTTTCCCAAAAGGATAACCACTTTCTTTACACTGTAATTATTACTTATTTATAAACCGCCCTACAGGATAAAAATCTGTCTGTATCGCTGTTATGTGGCCTGATGTTGCTGGTGAGTGGCTGTTTTAGGTCGGAGGACCATCTGTAAGCAAGTACTGGCCCCACCCAAGGCTTGTGAGAGGGAAGCATCATTGTCCAGGATGGGCTGTAGATCACCGATTATATGTTTCAGTGGTTTCAGCTGGGAACTGTAGGTGACAAGAAGTGGTGTTCTGTCACTTTCTCATCTAGGTCTGTCCTGTAGTATATTATGCCTGGATACCAGTGTGGCTGACTTGATCTGCCCCCACCCCCATTTTGTTGGGTGAGTATTGTAGTTTGAGAAATGCCTGTTGTAACTCTTTAAGTTGTGAGTCTCTCTCTGACAAATCTGAACAGATATAGTTCTATCATAGGGCTTGGTTGTAGACAATGGATTTTGTTGTATATTCTGGGAGGAAGCTGGAAACATTTAAGTACATGTAGCAGTCAGCAGGTGTCTGATATAAGGTGGTGCTTATATGTCCATTATGTAGTTGCACACTCACATCCAGAAAGTGAACCTGTTCCATGGACTGGCTCAGGTTGGTGGTGGGTTAAAAGTTATTAAAGTCCTGGTAGAACTTCATCAGGCCACCTGTCCATGAGTCCAGATAATAACAATGTCGTCAATGAATCCCAGGTAGAAAACAGCTTTTGTGGACAGAAGCTGAGAAAGTGTTCTACATCAGCCATGAAGTTGCTGGCATACTGTGGGCCTGACAAGTGCCCATGGCAGTGCCATCAATTGGATGGTAGGTGTTCTCCCCAAAGTGGAAGTAACTGTAAGTAAGTACAAAGTGGCAGAATTTGGTGGCTAGATCTGCTGTAACACCATCTGTGATGATATTCTTGATGGCTTGTAGGCCATCTTTGTGGGGGATGATGGTATAAAGGGACTGACTATTCATGGCAACTAGGATGGTATTCTCTGGGCGACTGTCAACAGGTTGTACTTTTATTGGGAAATCAGTGGCATCCTGCATGTAACTTGGAATATTGGTGGCATATGGTTGGAGAATGGAGTGCAGAGAGCCAGACACCCCAACAGTGATGGTGCTGATGCCCCAAACCATGAGGGCTGTCTGGTTTGCATATTTTGGGTGGCAGATAGAAGATGCCCACTGAAGTCTCCTAGGGGGTGTAGGCCGACTTGGTCTTGCACAGGTGCAGGAAAGCCTTTCATCCGGTGGTGTAATTCCTCCTGGCATTCCTCAGTGGGATCTCAGGGCCAGTAAAATGTGCTGTTTGAACATTGCCTCTCAAGTCTCCCGTACACCCTGCTTGTTCATGACAACACCAGCCTTCTTTCTGAGGCTGCGGAGGGCATCTCGCATTCTGCACAGCCGATGTTTGTTTATTATTTATTTATTTATTTATTTATTTATTTATTTCATTTCTATACCGCCCAATAGCCGAAGCTCTCTGGGCGGTTCACAAAAACTAAAACCAAACAACACACAATAAAACAATTTAAAATATATAGAACATTAAAACCACAATATAACAATACAACCACAATAAAACCTAGCAGCAGTACAGGAGTTTAAAATACAGATTTAAAACAGCAAAGCTAAAAATTTAGAAAGCTAAAATGCTAAAATGCCTGGGAAAATAAAAAGGTGGCGTACAAAAGGAGTACTCCGAAAGGAGTACAATGTAGGCACCAGGCGAACCTCACTAGGGAGCTCATTCCAGAGCCGGGGTGCCACAACAGAAAAAGCCCTCCTCCTAGTAGCCACCCGCCTCACTTCCTTTGGCAGGGGCTCACGGAGAAGGGCCGCTGGCCCAGAAATGGACTGGCAGCCAGTGCAGCTGGAAAAGTACTGGCGTAATATGAGCTCGCAGGCCAGTCCCTGTTAACAATCTTGCTGCCCTATTTTGGACCAGCTGAAGTTTCCGGACCGTTTTCAAAGGCAGCCCCACGTATAACGCATTGCAGTAATCCAGACGAGAAGTTCTCAGAGCATGGAGAACTGTAGCTAGGCTATCTCTGTCCAGATAAGGGCGTAGTTGGTATACCAGCCTAAGCTGATAAAAAGTGCTCTGTGCCACTGAGTTCACCTGTGCCTCAAGTGACAGTTCTGGATCCAAGAGCACCCCCAAACTACGAACCTGATCCTTTAGGGGGAGTGCAACCCCCTCCAGAACAGGCTGAATATCACCTAGCCAGGCAGACGAACCACCCACTAACAGTACCTCCGTCTTGTCTGGATTGAGTTTCAGTTTATTAGCCCTCATCCAGTCCATTACCGTGCCCAGGCACTGGTTCAGAACAGCCACTGCCTCACCTGGTTTTGATGAGAGAGGTAGAGCTGGGTGTCATCCACATATTGATGGCACCTCAGCCCACAACTCCAGATAACCTCCCCCAGCTGTTTCATGTAGATGTTAAACAGCATGGGGGATAGAATAGAGCCCTGTGGAACCCCATGGCACAATTGCCATGGCACAGAGCAATAATCCCCCAGCACCACCTTCTGGAATCGGCCATCCAAGTAGGAGCGGAACCACTGTAGCGCAGTGCCTCCAACTCCTAACCCAGACAACCTATCCAGAAGGATACCATGGTCGATGGTATCGAAAGCTGCTGAGAGGTCCAGGAGAATCAACAGGGTCGCACTCCCCCTGTGCCTCTCCCGGCAGAGGTCATCCCACAGGGCGACCAAGGCAGTTTCCGTTCCAAAACCAGGCCTGAAGCCTGATTGAAATGGATCTAGATAATCCGTTTCATTCAACAGTGCCTGGAGCTGTCCTACAACCACCCGCTCAAGCACCTTGCCCAGGAAGGGGATGTTGGCCACTGGCCTATAATTGTTAACATCCTCTGGGTCCAGGTTAGGCTTTTTCAGGAGTGGTCTAATTACTGCCTCTTTTAAAGCAGCAGGCACCACTCCCTCTCTCAAGGAGGAATTTACAACCTCCTGGACCCAGCCGAACAACCCCTCCTTGTTTGATTTAATAAGCCATGAAGGGCAAGGGTCAAGCACACAAGTGGTCGATCGGACTTGGCCAAGCACCTTGACCGCATCCTCAGGCCTCAGTAACTGAAACTCATCCAATAAAACTGGACCAGACGGTGCTCTGAACGCCTCTACCAATGGAACTGCATTAATGGTGGTGTCCAATTCATGACGAATCTGAGCGACTTTATCCTCAAAGTGCCGCGCAAACTCGTCACAGCGTGCTACCGAGGGTTCCACCGTCTCTCTCCCTGGCCCAGAATGTAACAGGCCGCGAACCACTCGGAAAAGCTCCGCCGGACGACACTGAAAAGATGCAATGCTGGTGGAAAAGAACTGCCTCTTTGCCACCCTCACCGCCACAGAGTAGGCTCGATAGTGGGCTCTTACCTGTGTTCGGTCAGACTCAGCACGAGTTTTCCTCCACCTGCGTTCTAGCCGTCTCCCCTCTTGCTTCATTGCCCTCAGCTCAGGTGTATACCAAGGAGCTGGCCGGGCTCTGCTCAGAGGGAGAGGGCGCTTGGGTGCGATCGTGTCAACCGCCCGAGTCATCTCTGCATTCCACAGAGCGACCTGGGTTTCGACAGGAGCACCAGCCATACCAGCAGGAAAATCCCCCAGAGCCCTCTGGAATCCATCGGAATCCATTAATCTCCGGGGGCGGACCATTTTAATAGGTCCCCCACCCTTGCAGAGGGGAAAGGCCGCCAGAAGTCTAAACCTCAGCAGGAAGTGATCTGACCATGACAAAGGGACAGATGTTAATTCCTCTACTTTCAGATCACCATCCTCCTGCCCAGTCGAGAAAACCAGATCAAGCGTGTGTCCTTTTGTATGCGTTGGGCCGATGACATGTTGGGACAGCCCCATGGTTGTCATGGCGGCCATGAAGTCTTGAGCCGCCCCGGATACAGCGGCCTCGGCATGGAAGTTGAGATCCCCCAGGACCATCATCCTGGTGGTCCTCAACACCAAGTCCGAGACCACCTCCGTCAGCTCAGGCAGGGAGTCCGATGGGCAGCGGGGTGGGCAGTACACCAACAGAATCCCTAATCTGTCCCGGGTACCCAACACAAGGTACAGACACTCAAGATCTGCACTCGAATGAGCAGGAAGCCTGGAGAGGGAG
Source organism: Heloderma suspectum (assembly GCF_057233095.1). NCBI lineage: Eukaryota > Metazoa > Chordata > Lepidosauria > Squamata > Helodermatidae > Heloderma > Heloderma suspectum. Next base: position 437,029,326 of record NC_139458.1, read on the forward strand.
ATTGAATTCCTATAGACCACGGCAACCCCCCCTCCCCGACCCTCAAGTCGGTGTTGGTGCTGCACCGAGTACCCAGGAGGGCACAGCTGGGAGAGAGTGACCCCTCCCAGTTCCCCCACCCAGGTCTCAGTAATACATGCCAGGTCAGCCCCCTCATCCACAATCAAATCATGGATGAGGGAGGTCTTATTTTGGGCCGACCTGGCATTCAGCAGCAGCACCACCAGACCCGAGGGCAGACTGGTAAGGCTGCCAGGAACCATCAGGTTGGGGGAAGAACCAGAAGAGGGGACAGCTGTAAGGTGTCTAGCCCCTCTTCTCCTCAGCTGACCTGTTAATCCCCCAACGCCATACCTCCCCCTGCCCGTGACCACAGTTATGGTGGCACCTCCCCCACCCCCTGAGTTGTCCAATAGTCCTCCCAGGCACATATTAAAATATTAAGATATAAAATATACAACAGTTTAAAAGAATATAAAAGAGATAAAAGAGAACAGCAGCTAAGAAGGAGCAGATAGTCCACGTTTGCCCCCTCCCCTGGTCTCTAAAGCTGCTGCCCTCTGCTGCTGCTGCTATTTGCTGCTGTTGTGGCTGCTGGTGTCTCTGGAGAGGCAGGTGGGTAGATCTTGCGACTCCAAGTGCGACGCTAAGTGCGCACTTAGCGTCGCACTTGGCGCGACGCCGAGGCGCATGCCAAGGCGCTGCCTCTGGCAGCCCCGCCTTAAGTACCTGTGGGCGGGGGCAGAAGCAGGCTCAGGATCACCCGGTGCAGCTGCTGGCTGGTCCTCCTTCCCCAGGCTCCTTCCCGAGCAGCCTCTGGCAGCCCCGCCTTAAGTACCTGTGGGCGGGGGCAGAAGCAGGCTCAGGCTCAGGCTCACTACGATGTTGTGTCGTAGGTGATGCCCAGTACCTTGGCTTGGTGCGGAGACGGAAGCATGCGATGTAAAAGTCGAATCTGCTGTTATGACCATCTGGAGGGGTTCTCACAGAATTCTTCTTCCTGCAGCGTTGAGGGGATTGTTGTCGTGCGTCCAGTGCAGTATATCCAGAGGTGTGCTGCGAAGATGTTACTTGTGTGCTGGTACGCTATCAGTGTCTGAGATGGTGGGGGAAAGCCACTAGCAGAGCCCTGCCCAAACTGGTGGCCTTCAGAAGCGCTGGACTACAGCTCCCAGCATCCCTAGCCAGCCTGGCTGGGGGTGATGGGAGCTGTAGTCCAACACATCTGGAGGCCACCAGTTTGGGCAGGGCTGCTCTAGATCCCCACAAGATTGTATTATATGTGTGGATTTCTGTGCATGTGTGCGTGCGTGTGTGTGGCGGGCAGAAAGGTGGGCCCTGAGAAAAAACGGACCCTTCTGCCTGGCTCAGCTTCTGGCTGGAAAGACTCCACAATATTGCCGGGACAAATTCAGGATGTCCCTGTTGCAGCCACTGGAGGTATGCAGTAGTTTATAGACCACTGGGTTTCTTTTTCTTTCTGTAGGAAAGCCAACCGTTTTTTGGCCAGGGGCCCAGGGAGTGGAAGGCTGGTTCTTTACATGGAAGGGAGGGTGCGGTGGTCCCAGAACCTAGATGTCATTCCTGATCTTGTTCTGCTTGCTACACAGGATGCTGATGAGATGGTTCAGTCATTTTGGGGGAAGAGGAGGAACAGCCCAGCTGCAAGCCTCATTACTGAGCACTGACGGCTCCAGTTCTTCCTGGTAGTCTCTGCAACACACTTGACCTATCCCTTACCTCCGCTTCACATGGGTAAGCGGGCTCCGTGGCCACAATTAAATTTTCTCATCGAGAGGGAAGGAGATTGGGAACGCAATTGTTCTTCATAATGGCTTGCCCCCCCCTCGCCCCCCACCCCCGCCTCTGCCCCTTCCTCCGCTCCTTAATCAGATCCTGCAGAGCTCAGATCTCGTATAAACCCGGCTCCGTGGAGGAACAGCGGCCTTTTGTTAGCATCCAACGGAGAGGCAGAACCATTACAGGAAAAACAGCAGCAGCTGCACACACCCCTGCGAGCCGAGCTCTACCTTGCACAAAGAGGCTTCTCGTCAGCCGCGGGAAGTTCGCTCCACATTTCTACCCCACCTGCGGTGCAACGACGGGGCATACAATGAAAAGACCGGGCCATCACCACGGCTGGGGTTTGAAATGCAGCTTGGCTAAAAATCGGTCCCCAAACTGGGCCACTTTAAGGAGCAAGCGCCGGGCTGAACCGTCAGCTCCGAGAAGCCCTTTGTCTCGGAGCGAACCCCTCACCTCAGAAGGCAGGGGCACTTTGACGGAGCAGCCTCCTCCTCCTCTGGGGACCTTTATCATATATGGCAGGGGTGTCAAACCTCATCCAGCACAAGGGCCATATTCCACTCTCGGGGGCCACATTCCAGGGGTGGGCAGGGCCAAGGAGGAAAGGGACGGGGCCAAAATACCAGCCTCTTTTAGCACAAAGCTCTTGGAGGCAGTTCCATGTTTTAGAATGCAGGGAGAAAAACGCACGAAAGGTGGGAAACCACCAAAGACTGGTATTCGGGAAAAGGGGAGGAAGGGCTGCAGCTCCCGGGAAAAACCCTGAAGGCTGGATTGGGACCTAGGGTGGTCCAGATTTGAGGTTCAACACCCCTGCCATAAGTTTAGAGAGGTACAAATGTGTGTGTGGGGGTTTATCCCAGGTCATCCTCAGACCCACCCTGTGAAGTAGGCCAGGCAGGAAGCTTCACAGCTCAGTGGGCCCCTCACCAGCCCAGGTCTTGACACTCTGCTACACCACCCTGACTCAGAGAACGGTGATCTGTTGTGCTTCTACCAGCTCACCTGGAGCCCAACATGCCCTCCTGCCCAGGCCCTGGTGAGGCTGAGGCCTGCTTCCCGCTAGCAATGTGTCAGGATCACATGCCCTGATCAGTCCATTATCTGGGCTCTAGATGGAGGAGGGAGAATTTGAGACTCACCCCCCCAACCCCTGGGCTGCAGTCTGGGGATCGCGCTGCCCTGGGAAACCAGGGCAGCCGAGATTGAGGGGCTTCTGTTTGGCCATCCCAAAAGCTCCAAGCAAACCCCAGTCCTGGGAAGGTTAAGCTACGCCTCCGCTGAGTTGCGTCAATGCTGGGGACTCTCCTGCCCATTCAGGGGCTCAGAAGTGCATATTTAGCGGAGGTTTAGCTGACTCTCCATCCTGCCTGATGAGCAGCATTTGTTACTCAAAGACTGGACCAGTCTGAAGAAAAGAAGAGCACATCTGACGACTCTCTCCATGTCTTGGCTGCAGAAATTCACATTTAGTACATACAGGGGGCATCTTGTTCCCTTTGCAATAGGAAATGCATCCTCTGCCCCTGCCCCCCGCAGTGCATGAGCAGAGCGCTCCCCAGCTAGCCTGCAGAAGAGAATGCTGTGGAAGTCACCGAGTTCGTGGGGCATCCAAGGGCCTCCTGTAGGTATTCTGGGTACCACCATGCTGGCTGAGATTGTAGGAGTTGTAGCCCCACACATCTGGAGGACACCAGGTTGGCGAAGGCTGGCATACAAAGTGCCGTAGCACCTGCATTTCCTTTTACCCTAATGACTCTGCCAGGTCAAAGTTAGATGGTGAAACAAGAAATAGCTCAGCGTCCCCCAGGGAGCTGTACAGCCCACCAGCCATTTGGACACGGGTCCCCCATTTCCAAACCCCTGCCTCCCGAGAAGGAAGATTTCTCCTGGCATGTGGTTTTAACCAAGGATTCGTGCATTTATTTATTTAAGACTGAAGTGCATCCACGTCTCACTCTCCCTCTGCTGCTGTAAGTGCTTTCCTTAACCAGTCCGCTGCTTGCTCCCTAACATACAAGATGCAAACACTGATACTGCCTGGAAGCCCTTTCTCCTGCCTCCCACCCTAATGCATGTACAGTGTGTGCGGAGGGGATTGGCTGTGGTTATTCAGCAATGAGGAAAAGGTGGTCTGAACATGCTCAGAGGCATTCCTCCAAGTACTAACTCACAACTGAAAAGCCATTCCTGCTTCAAGGCATGCCCCGATTAAAAGATACTAAAGATTATTTGATTAATTTCAGGTTTTTACAAAATGAAAAGCACTGTGGCCATAATTTGTGGATACAAGTTTAAACTGACTCCACTGTACATCCTTTTCCTTCCTTTTGTCTTGTTCTTTGCCTCCCACTGAGCCATTTGGTAGAGCTGGAGCTGAGGCAGGGCTGCAACAGCATTAATGAAATATTGCCATCTCTCTAGGAGATCAATGAGATGTAATCGCTCCATCTGGAGGGTCCATGGTGGTTCTGCAATGGTTTTCCATGGCACAAACAGAAGCCTAATAGATGTCTCGACACTGCAGTGATGGCACCCCGCTCCCCAAAGCCCACGGATGCTGGGAGGCGCGGGCATGCGGACAGAGCAGAGAGACTTCCCCCGCCCCACCCACCAAGAACTTACTGTCAGAATACTGATCATCAGACTCTGTCTTAATGAAGTAGAAAATCCAAGCGTGAACTGTTTGCTATTTCAAAATCTATACCATACATTTTCATCCTTAGCTCTTCCTGGCTCATGCAATCTTTTCTCCCCCTGAAGAGTGGGGAACTGGGAATGAAGATATTCTGGATCTCTCCCCCGCTGGCATCGATGAGCTGGAATTCAGGGGTTGCTTTCCCCATGACCTTTTGCAGTTGCAGGGCTCCTGTGAAACCCTTGCACAGGCAAGGAAGAACCATGCCTGCAGCAACCTCCCTGAGGGAGGGAGCGCTATGGTAGGGGCTGTAGCTCAGAGGCAGAGCCCTGCTTTGCATGCAGGAGGTCCCAAGGTCAATCCCTGATGTCTCCAGTTACAAACGAGATCACGTGAGAGCAGCCTTCCTGGACTAGACCAAAACCCTATTTAGCCCAGCATTCTGTTCACACAGTGGCCGACAGGATGCCCCAATGGGAAGCCTGCAGGAGGACATGGGTCTGGCAACAGCATCCTCCTACATGTGTTCCTCGGCTACGGGTATTCAGAGCTACGTTGCCTCTGATATTGGTCATATAAAACCATCGTGCCTAGTAGCCGTTGAATGCCCTCTCCTCCACGGATTTGTCCAGCCCCCTTTTAAAGCCATCCAAGTTGGTGACTGCCAGTGCATCTTCTGGCAGCCAATTCCATAGCTGAGCGGTGTGCTGTGTGAAGCAGCCCTTCATTTTATCTGTCCTGAATCTCCCACCATTCATGGAAGGACCCTGGCATAGGTGGGTTCAAGCCTTTTCCACCACCTGTGGAGACCTGGAGAGCTGCTGCCTGTCAGAGCAGGTATTATTATTATTAAATTTATTAATCGCCCATCTGGCTGGTCACCCAGCCACTCTGGGCGATGTACAACATACAATAAAACAGTTTAAAACAATAAAATTCTACAGTAAAAACATTTTCTAAAATACCCTAACCCACCCCAAATGCCTGCCTGAACAACCACGTTTTTAATGCAATGTATTATTGGCCTAGATGGACAAACAGCCTGACCTGGGATGAGGCAGCTTCCTATGTGGTTCCTAAGCCCAGGTGTGACGGGGGGCCAGGAGCATGTGCATCACTGGGGGTGGGGGCAGCCATTTCTGTGGCTGCAGTGCAGCACAACTCCACAGAGATCATCAGGCTAAAGCTGAGAACGAGCTGAGGTTAGCGAGGGAGGCTACAAGCAACAAAAAGGCTTTCTTCAGATACATGCATAAAGACAGAGGAAAGAAATGGTGGTTCAGCTATTAAATAAGGATGGCAAAATGATAACAGATGACAAAGAAAAGGCAGAAGTGCTGAATTCCTACTTCGGTTCAGTCTTCTCCCAAAAGAGGGTCTATGACCCCCCTGGCAAAGGCAAAGTGCAGGCTGAAAGGGCAGGATTGCAGCTTGAGATCGATAGGCATATGGTCAAGGAACACCTCATTACTTTGAATGAGTTCAAATCTCCAGGGCCAGATGAACTGCATCCTAGAGTCATAAAGGAACTGGCAGAAGAACTCTCAGAACCGCTGTCTATTCTCTTTGAGAAATCATGCAGGACGGGGGAAGTGCCAGATGACTGGAGGAGGGCTAATGTTGTCCCTATCTTCAAAAAGAGTAAAAAGGAGGAACCTGGGAACTACAGACCAGTCATTCTGGCATCAATCCCTGGGAAAATTCTGGAGCAGATGATAAAGCAATCCATCTGGAAGCACCTTGACAATAATGCCGTGATTCCTCGAAGCCAACGTGGATTTGTCAAGACCAAATCCTGCCAGTCTAATCTGATCTCATTTTTTGATCAGGTAACCTCCCTTGCGGACTGTGGGAATGCTGTGGACGTCATAAAGCTCGACTTCAGCAAAGCTTTCCACAAAGTGCCCCATGATATCCTGATTAGCAACTAGCTCAAAGTGGGCTAGATGAAACAACGATCCGGTGGATCCACAGTTTGCTACAGGATCGGACTCCAAGAGTGCTTATCAATGGGACCTTCTCCAACTGGGGAGAGGGAATGAGCGGGGTACCGCAGGGCTCAGTCCTGGGCCCAGTGCTCTTCAACATTTTGATTAATGACTTGGAGGAGGAGGTGCAGGGAATGCTGATCAGATTTGCAGGTGACACCAAATTGGGCGGGATAGCTAAGACACTGGAAGACAGAAACAGAATCCAAAGTGATCTTGATAGGCTGGAGCGCTGGCAGAAAACAACAGAATGACATTTAATAGGGATAAATGCCGAGTTCTGCACCTAAGAAAAAGAAACCAAATGCACAGTTACAAGATGGGGGATACTTGGCTCAACAATACTACAAGCGAGAAGGATCTTGGAATTGTTGTCGATCACAAGCTGAATATGAGCCAACAATGGGGTGTGGCTGCAAAAAAAGGCAAATGCTATTTTGGGCTGCATTAATAGAAGTATAGCTTCCAAATCATGTTAAGTACTAGTTCCCCTCTACTCAGCACTGGTTAGGCCTCCTCTATGTCCAGTTCTGGGCACCGCACTTTAAGAAGGATGCAGACAAGCTGGAGAGGGATCAGAGGAGGGCAACAAAGATGATCAGGGGACTGGAAACGAGGCCCTATGAAGAGAGCCTGACAGAACTGGGCCTGTCTAGCCTTGAGAAGACTGGGGGGAGATACATAGTGCTCTTCAAGTCCTTGAAAGGTTGTCCCAGAGAGGAAGGCCAGGATCTCTTCTCGATCAGCCCAGAGTGCAGGACATGGAAGAATGGGCTCAAGTTACAGGAAGCCAAATTCTGGCTGAACATCAGGAAAAATGTCCTGACTGTTAGAGCAAGAGAACAATGGAACCCATTCCCTAGGGAGGTGGTGGGCTCTCCCACGCTGGAGGCATTCAAGATGAGGCTGGACAGCCATCTGTCACAGATGCTCTGACTCGGATCCCTGCATTGAGCAGGGGGTTGGACTCAATGCTCTTGTAGGCCCCTTCCAAACCTACTATTCTATGATTCTATGATGTCAGGAGACCACATTGTGCCAGAGCAAAACCCAGCCCCTGGTCTTTTTACTTCCTTTGAATGTATAGCCTGAAGAATCCCCAAAGTGCAGGGGGGCTTTTGTTCCAACAAGAAGCAAGCTGCCCCTACTTCTCCAGCACCCAACCTGGAAGCAGAGCACCCATCAGCGACCCCACGCAGAACTGGAGCAATGGCACCAGCTGTTCCATGATTCCGTCCCTGGAAAGAAGTCAGAGCCAAAACACCCTGGCTGAGCACAATGCCACTGCCCCTCCTGACGCCTACATCGCACCTGGCTCAGAAACGGACATTTGTGAGGCCCAAGGGCAGGAGAGAACATGGTCCCAAGTCTTGCTGTAGCCCAACCTCCTCTCCAGATGTGTTGGGCTGCAACTCCTGTAGTTCTCAGCCTGCATGGCCCAGGCTAGGAAGGCTGCCACAGCTTGCTTTTTTGCTTTTGTCTTAACAGAACTGGCTCATGAAGTGCCGGTAGGCTCGGACGTCATCCATTCCTAGAGACCTCCCTCCTGCATGGGCTTTTCAGCTGCAGTGTGTGCTCAGGCGTGAAACATTTCTGGCCTGTGTCCATGTTAATTTTCTACTTGACGGCACACAAATCGAAATCTGGTCTGGGGGAAAGCTGATCAGCCCGCTATTTGGTAATTAATTCATAGTGCAGATGGGCAGCGTGGCAAAGCGACCCCCCCACCCCAGGTCCCACCGCACAGCAGAGGTGAAACGTCACCAAAATGGGGGAGGGTAAAACTTGGGGATTGTTCCCCCCTCCCCCAAACACACACACACACACACACACACACACACACACACACACGAAGGTATTAAATAAAAACCCGCAAAAGGACAAAGGACTATGGTGCAAGCAAAGCCCCGGATCCCTTATATGAGGGCACGGTGATGTTTACAAAATGAATGGGAACATCAAAGCACCTCAAAATGACGCACACCTGGGCTTTCTTTCAATGGCAGAGGAGCAGGAGCCCCACCCCGGCAGTGGCAACCCTGACCTACGTTGCCAATTTATTTTACAGTGCAACCCTATAAACGTCTGCTCTGAAGTACGTCCCATTGAGGTCAATTACTCCCAGCTAAGCCTGTATAGCAGGGGTGTACAACCCATTGTCTGTGGGCCGCATATGGCCCCAAGGGGTTTTGTGCCCCCCACATGGCCCCCTCACTGTTACGGTGGCCCTCGAAGTACTACCAACTTTGCTCCTGAGCTGAAGAACGTAAGAAGAGACATCCTGGATCAGACCAACGCTGGCCGACCAGCTGCCTGTGGGAAGCCCACAAGCAGGGCATGGGCGCAACAGCACCCTCCCGCCCATGTTCTCCAGCAACTGGTGTACATAGGCACCCTGCCTCTGACACCGGAGGGAGCACAGAGCCATCAGAACGAGTAGCCACTGACAGCCTTCTGCTCCATGCTGCTGACAGCACCGCTCATTTCGCCACCACTGCGGCCCAGGTTCTTGTGTGCTGCTGATCCCTGCCGCCGTCCCTCCCTGCAGCAATGCAAAGCACCAGTGATGCAGTGTCATTCCCTCCACTTCCAGCAAGACATTTCTGGCATCCAGAGACCAGAGTGAGCATCTAGGGCAGGGTGGGCACCTTTGGGAGGTCTGGGCCCCCCAGACACCCCCCCCAAGCTGCTGGCTGACCTGAAAATGACTTAAAAAAAAAGGCCTCAAGAGCATTCCAGTGCTACAGATGCCATTTTGCCCCAATGATGATGATGATGATGACGATATTCTACGGGATGCAAAGACAGCAGCAGGGGTGGCATGTGGTCCCCGGGCCCACGTGTTGCCCACCCCTGATGTAGGAGAAGCTCCAGCAGCTGCTGTCTGAGGGCTCTGTGGCCCTCTGAGGGCTCCTGTCAGCGCTGCTGCTGCTCCCAGGACAGAGACAGGAGCACTCGCTTCAAAAGGGAAGCTGAACAGGAAGGGAAAGCTGGAGAGTGATATGTGCGTGCATGTGTGATGCGTACCCCTAGCTGACACCAGATCTGGCCATCGGGGCAGAAGATGTTGTGCACACCCAATGTATAGGATTTCAGCCTTACTCTCCTCACGAAGACAGCTAGGTTCTCCATGAGGGTTGGAGAATATGCTATGTGAGTAAAGGAGACAAGGAAAAATGAGGGTGCTTCAGTAGAGCGACGGGGCTGTTGCCAAAGAAATTATTGCAGGGTACAAAACCCCATCCTTCTGAATACTGGGACAGCATCTGGAAGGGCAGATTGGAATCAGCTCTCCGGGAAAAGTCAGTATAAACAAGACAAGGCTACTGACAACAGACTCCAAACCCTCCAATGACATGTGGCTGTTTACGAGGAAGGATGGGAAAACTGGCCCTCCCAATTCATTGCTCACTGTCCACTCCGGGCCACTTTGTATGTCACCTTTTAGGTGTTTCTTTAAGACAGGAGCAGGCAATGTGGTGCCTACAGATGTTTTGCACTACAACTCCTATCAGCCCCAGCCAGCATGGCTGGTGGTCAGGGATGATGGGTGCTTTAGTCCAAAACATCTGGAAGGCACCACATTGCCTAGCTCTGACCGAAGATGTATTCATTTCACATCTAAATCTCAGTCATCATAACCGCCACTACTGTTTTCTTCCCCAAAAGATCAGGGGCTAAAATATTACAGGAAAGTGCACGCACACGCAAACACCAGCATTAGGAATGTGGGATGAAGACACAAATTTCGGCCAATGGGGCCGGCATGCTAATGCATGCCTTGCACTGAAGGACTAGCAGATAATTACCTTTGCACAAGCATCCCCTCCCCCATGATCAAGCTGTTCAAGTTACATTTGGCTCTTTGAGATGGCAGATGAGGAGGGGGAGGTGAAGGGGGGGTTGCGCCTCTGTTGCCAAGGACGGGCACCTCTGGTTCGAAACGGCAAAACTTGCAAGTGGGAACAATAGAGTCCTGATTTGCCGACGGCAAAAGGTCAAGTGTGCATCTGCAGCGCAAAAGCAGATTTTGAGAACTGTTCAAATCAGGCCTCGTTCCTCCGTGCGCAGGCACAGGCCTCGCCAACTGCCCTGCCAAGCGACCACCTCTTCCCACCGCCATTGCCCATGAATGGCCGGGTGTGACCAGAGCCTCCCGCAACTGCCTTGGCCGAACAACCACGGTGAGAATCATCCCCAGGAAGCTGCAGTTGTGGAGGGCCTGGGTCGCGCACTGCCCTGTGCCATGTGAAAGCAGCTCCAGTGGCAGGCGGCGCACACCACTCGGGGCCCTTTGGTAATAACGGAACTGACCCTTTGGCAGTCTTCAGGGACTCTGCCTTCCTAATGAGTTCAAAGAGTGCACTAACCCTAAACGTACACTGGTTGCCCTCTTCTATGGGAGCACTTTTGGGCCTTGAACTCACTGGACACACTTAATGAACCAATTAATCCATGAACTGTGGCTGAGCGAGATGTGGCTAAGGTCATAAAAGGAGTCTGGGGCAGAGATGGAGCCGACATCCAACTTCGTTGGGATTTCAACCTCATCTGCCTTCCATAATCCCATTATATTTTCTTGCCCTCACCTTTCTAGCAACCCCCTTCAAAAAAACGGTGCTCTTTACAAGTGGCATCTGTGGACTGTCTCGAAACAGAAGCCTCTTCTAACAAGCGGGAGCTCAGGTGGCCAGGAAATAAACCCAGCTTGGGCGAAGTTAACATGCAGTCTGGTAAGCAGGCAGGTTCATCAACTACCTCCCTTTATTTAGTTAGTTATGAATGTTTATATACTGCTTCCCATTTTAAAAATCCCAGAATGGTTTACAACAAATTATACAACATCATTATAAAAGCACAGGAACGTTTAGAGAAGTTCATGGTTGGGAAAAGCCATGGTAAACAATTTTTGCATAATCACTGAAAGCACCTGATTGTTGGTGCCTGACGTACCACAGAGGGGAGCTCATTCCAGAGGGAGGGGGCCACCACAGAGAATACCCAGATGGGACTCTGCAGAGTGTGGCACGGACAATAAGGCCTCTCCTGAAGATCGTAGTAATCTAACTGGTCTATATATGGAGAGAGAACCTTTCAGGTAACCTGGTCCTAAGCTGTTTAGTGCTTTATATGTCAGTAATAATACCTTGAACCTGGTTGGTAGCAAACCGGCAGCTAGTGCAGCGTTTTCAGCACAGATGTTATGTGCACATGGCAAGCCACTCCAGTCAATAGCCTCGCTGCAGCATTCTGCACTAGCTGCATTTTCTGAACCAGCCTCAAGGGCAGGTCCACATAGAGAGAATTGCCATAGTCCAGTCACAGTGGATCACAGTGGTTAAGCTATCTCTGTCAAGGAACAGGTGCAGCTGGCAACCCAGCCAAAATTGGTAGATGGTGCTCTATGCCACAGAAGTCCCTTGGGCTTCTAATGACAATGATGAATCTAGGAGCACCCCCAAATTGCACACCTGTTCTTCCAGGGGGAGTGCAACCCCATCTAGAACAGGTAAACTCCCTAATTCCTGGGCCCGGGAACCACTTAACCACTGTGCCTCCATCTTATTGCAATTCAGTTTCAGCCTATTGGCCGTCATCCAGCCCACCATTGCATTGTCAGTTCATTTGGAGGCACATAAAGAGGGAGCAAATTCAAATGCTGGAAGGAACCAAATATGGGGAGCAGCAAATCCATGGGAAGGAGGTCAAAAGATCACTTGCCATTCCACCACAACTCCTACAAAATGTTGGCCAAGAGCGGCCAGGAAAAGATGCACCCTGGGTGCATTGTGGACTAATCTGAAAGATGTATGCATGCGGAGGGAGGGGTGAAGCATGCCGGCTTGCTGAATGTATTCCAAGCACAAACGTTGGGATCCCTTTGCACAGAATGTAGAGAGCCCAATCTACGGCAATTCAGGACAGCAGGGGGTAGCAACAGCAGCTGGGAGATTTCATCAGTGGCTGTCAGACGCCGCCACCGGCGTGCCTGTGCTCATCTAGCTTTGATGACTGGATTCTTTCCAGGCTCTTGGAATGAGGGGGGCTGTGAGGAGTTTGTTTCCTTCATGGCAGGATTCCTTAGACGGGGTGAGGAACCAGTGGCCTTTCAGATGTTGTGGGCACTCTAAATCCCATTATTTTTTTTTAAAATCACTTAGGGCATAATCCAACGGCCACTAGACAGCGGCTAGACGGCCATAGGATTTTTCAGTTTTTGGGAACCAACCTCAGAGCCAGCACTCTGAGGTTGGTTCCCAGAAAATTGCCTCCCTGCCCCTTCCCCTGCTGCTTCGTGAGTGGAGTGGATCATCCTGGGCTCTGTGCTAGGAAAAGCAGTGTGGAGTGGGGGGGAAGGGGGCATTCCCGGGGGAGGGGAGTGGCAGGGATGGCAGAAGCGTCGTTACGATGCTTCCTATGTGTTGTCCGGCCAGCCCCCACTGCTCTGAGCTGCTCTGGCTAGACAGCTGAAATCGGTCTTCTGGCTGGTAATGCAGGGTTGCCGGAGCGCAGAGGAGAAGATCCCCTCTGTGCTCTGCCTGCCCTGCATTGGATAGTCCGTTGCCCCCGAGTTTGGAGGCAGCCACCCATCCCAATAGGATTGCTACTTCCATCGATTTAAAGCAGATGACAACAATTACAAAATATGGAATCAACCTAAGGACCCTACAGAAATCCACAACGGGATCAAATGTGTTCAGATTTCTGTGAAGCTGACCTGCAGATTCCAGACCAGACCAGCTTTCCCCAAGTTGCATGGATTCTGTGGACTTGCAACCCATTTTAAAAAAAACCTTTCCAGAACTTTACACAAATGTAATAATTGAAAAATCCATACAATATATAAAAAAAAACCCCACTGGCTGAAAATGCACATTTCCCCCAGAGGCTAAAGCATGGAAATTCACATGGGGGGGGGGATTGTGTGGGAGGGATTTGTGCATTTTGAGAAGGGATTTGTGCATTTTCACAAGGGCGAATTTGCTCAAATGAGAATTAGCGCAAATTTGGGAAAGTGGGGAAAAAACGATTCTGCCAATGAGTGGACAATGGAATGAAAGGCACCTGACAATCCAGGAAACGCAGACAGAACGGTTTTTACAAAATCCATACATCCCTAAAACAAACCATTAAAACCGGTATTCAATAGATAACTAATTAAAGGCACAATTCTACGCGTGTTTAGACAGAAAGAAGCCTTACAACTCCCAGTAATGCTTTCTGTACAAACATGCATAGGATTGTGCCTTAAAACAGCAATTTCGGAAATCAGAGGAATGTAGGGATAAGTGGGTACAATCTGTTCCTTACCCCTAGAACTATGTTATTAGAGTTCTTTCAGTCTGAGATCCCAAAAATTCACCAACCAATGATATTTATTTGGCTAAGAACTGAAAAAATACAAAACCTAGTGGCTAGAGTGTTGGACTGGGAGCCGGGAGATCCGGGTTCTAGTCCCCACTCGGCCATGGAAGCTCACTGGGTGACTTTGGGCCAGCCACACACTCTCAGCACAACCTACCTCACAGGGTTGTTGTTGTGAGGATAAAATGGAGAGGAGGAGGAAGATAATGTAAGCCGCCTTGGGTTCCTTGCAAGAGGAAAAAAGGCGGGATATAAATGCAATAAATAAATAAATAAAATGTATATGATGGTTCATTTCAGTTTGGAAAACAGTGCAAACTTTACTATCCACTAAATTATTGTTGTAAACCATATGTATAGTACTATGTAGGTCTTTTTTCATCGTATTTGTTGTTCAGTCGTTCAGTCGTGTCCGACTCTTCGTGACCCCATGGACCATAGCACACCAGGCCTTCCTGTCCTGCACTCTCTCCCGGAGTGTACTCAAGTCCATATCCATTGCATCGGTGATGCTATCTAGCCATCTCATCCTCTGCCGTCCCCTTCTCCTTTTGCCTTCAGTCTTTCCCAGCATCAGGGTCTTTTCCAGAGAGTTTTCTCTTTGCATTAGGTGGCCAAAATATTTGAGCTTCAGCTTCAGTATCTGTCCTTCCAAAGAGCACTCAGGGTTGATTTCCTTTAGGATTGACTGATTTTAGCGAGCGAACAGGGGGAGCAAACAGGAGTTGGCCAGGGGAGTTGCAGTGGTTGAAGAGACAAAGGAGACAAAGGAGACAGAGGCTAAGAGGTAAGTGGGTTGCAGGAAGCCCAGGGCGCTGCCCTTTATCCTTCTGACTGGCTGTGAGCTCACCAGGAGCTTCTGAGAGCTCCAACTGAATTGGAGGGGTGTGGCCTGAGTACTCCCAGCAGCTGACTGGGCGGGAAGCTTCAGTCTGTTTCCCGCCTCCCAGCTGAGCAGAGCAGAGCAGAGCAAGCTGCTCCAGCTGGTCCAGGGACTACAGAAGCAGGCAAGCTCCCAGAGAGCGAGTGAACAGAGCGAGCGAACAGGGGGAGCAAACAGGAGTTGGCCAGGGGAGTTGCAGTGGTTGAAGAGACAAAGGAGACAAAGGAGACAGAGGCTAAGAGGTAAGTGGGTTGCAGGAAGCCCAGGGCGCTGCCCTTTATCCTTCTGACTGGCTGTGAGCTCACCAGGAGCTTCTGAGAGCTCCAACTGAATTGGAGGGGTGTGGCCTGAGTACTCCCAGCAGCTGACTGGGCGGGAAGCTTCAGTCTGTTTCCCGCCTCCCAGCTGAGCAGAGCAGAGCAGAGCAAGCTGCTCCAGCTGGTCCAGGGACTACAGAAGCAGGCAAGCTCCCAGAGAGCGAGCGAACAGAGCGAGCGAACAGGGGGAGCAAACAGGAGTTGGCCAGGGGAGTTGCAGTGGTTGAAGAGACAAAGGAGACAAAGGAGACAGAGGCTAAGAGGTAAGTGGGTTGCAGGAAGCCCAGGGCGCTGCCCTTTATCCTTCTGACTGGCTGTGAGCTCACCAGGAGCTTCTGAGAGCTCCAACTGAATTGGAGGGGTGTGGCCTGAGTACTCCCAGCAGCTGACTGGGCGGGAAGCTTCAGTCTGTTTCCCGCCTCCCAGCTGAGCAGAGCAGAGCAGAGCAAGCTGCTCCAGCTGGTCCAGGGACTACAGAAGCAGGCAAGCTCCCAGAGAGCGAGCGAACAGAGCGAGCGAACAGGGGGAGCAAACAGGAGTTGGCCAGGGGAGTTGCAGTGGTTGAAGAGACAAAGGAGACAAAGGAGACAGAGGCTAAGAGGTAAGTGGGTTGCAGGAAGCCCAGGGCGCTGCCCTTTATCCTTCTGACTGGCTGTGAGCTCACCAGGAGCTTCTGAGAGCTCCAACTGAATTGGAGGGGTGTGGCCTGAGTACTCCCAGCAGCTGACTGGGCGGGAAGCTTCAGTCTGTTTCCCGCCTCCCAGCTGAGCAGAGCAGAGCAGAGCAAGCTGCTCCAGCTGGTCCAGGGACTACAGAAGCAGGCAAGCTCCCAGAGAGCGAGCGAACAGAGCGAGCGAACAGGGGGAGCAAACAGGAGTTGGCCAGGGGAGTTGCAGTGGTTGAAGAGACAAAGGAGACAAAGGAGACAGAGGCTAAGAGGTAAGTGGGTTGCAGGAAGCCCAGGGCGCTGCCCTTTATCCTTCTGACTGGCTGTGAGCTCACCAGGAGCTTCTGAGAGCTCCAACTGAATTGGAGGGGTGTGGCCTGAGTACTCCCAGCAGCTGACTGGGCGGGAAGCTTCAGTCTGTTTCCCGCCTCCCAGCTGAGCAGAGCAGAGCAGAGCAAGCTGCTCCAGCTGGTCCAGGGACTACAGAAGCAGGCAAGCTCCCAGAGAGCGAGCGAACAGAGCGAGCGAACAGGGGGAGCAAACAGGAGTTGGCCAGGGGAGTTGCAGTGGTTGAAGAGACAAAGGAGACAAAGGAGACAGAGGCTAAGAGGTAAGTGGGTTGCAGGAAGCCCAGGGCGCTGCCCTTTATCCTTCTGACTGGCTGTGAGCTCACCAGGAGCTTCTGAGAGCTCCAACTGAATTGGAGGGGTGTGGCCTGAGTACTCCCAGCAGCTGACTGGGCGGGAAGCTTCAGTCTGTTTCCCGCCTCCCAGCTGAGCAGAGCAGAGCAGAGCAAGCTGCTCCAGCTGGTCCAGGGACTACAGAAGCAGGCAAGCTCCCAGAGAGCGAGCGAACAGAGCGAGCGAACAGGGGGAGCAAACAGGAGTTGGCCAGGGGAGTTGCAGTGGTTGAAGAGACAAAGGAGACAAAGGAGACAGAGGCTAAGAGGTAAGTGGGTTGCAGGAAGCCCAGGGCGCTGCCCTTTATCCTTCTGACTGGCTGTGAGCTCACCAGGAGCTTCTGAGAGCTCCAACTGAATTGGAGGGGTGTGGCCTGAGTACTCCCAGCAGCTGACTGGGCGGGAAGCTTCAGTCTGTTTCCCGCCTCCCAGCTGAGCAGAGCAGAGCAGAGCAAGCTGCTCCAGCTGGTCCAGGGACTACAGAAGCAGGCAAGCTCCCAGAGAGCGAGCGAACAGAGCGAGTGAACAGGGGGAGCAAACAGGAGTTGGCCAGGGGAGTTCGGCAGGGGAGGTCAAGGGGGAGGCCCCTAACATTTTTTTTTTTTAACTAACTTTTTCCCATTTATTTGTCTTGTAACACACACTTCCACACCAGTGGGACTCTGCTTTTAACCTCTACTGAGTAGAGGAGCAGGCACAGGCTAGTCTAGAACAATCACAAAGCTAGACACAAAAAGGGAAAAGGGGCTATGGAAGGACAAGACTCTCCAGTGGTGGTGACCTGCAAGGTGTGTGCAATGTTTGTTTTCTTGCCTGAGAACAACATGGCCTACACCTGCAACAAGTGCAAGTTGATCACGCTGCTGGAGGAAAAAGTAAGTGGACTGGAGCGGCGACTGTCAACCCTCCGGGGAATAAGAGAACACGAAGAGTTCTTGGACAGAATGGGGGAACTACAGCAGCAAAGGGCAGACCAGAAGCTTGAAGAGCAACAGCAAGATGAGGCAGAAGTGGGAAATGCTGAGGAGAAGAAAAATGGAGTAGAGGATACTCCTTGGAAAACGGTGACAGTTAGGAGAAGAAGAACTAGACGCCACTCTGCACCAGTGGAAGCGGTGGAGCTGTGGAACCGATTCCAGGTACTTGCAGATGAGACTGGAGGACAGCCTGCAGAGGAAGAATCACAGGGGAACCTGCATGAGAGTGAGCAAGAGGCTAAAGGTCAGTCAAACAGAGGCGATGAAACCCAGGCCTACAAGAAGAAGAAGAGAAGAGTGGTAGTAGTGGGAGACTCCTTGCTGCGTGGGATCGAGACCCAAGTATGTCGCGAAGACCCGTGGACTCGCCAGGTATGTTGTCTCCCGGGAGGACAGATTAGAGACGTGACTGAAAGGTTGCCTGCACTCATAAAGCCCACTGACAGGTATCCCTTTCTTCTCATCCATGTGGGAACAAATGATACCGCCAAGCGGAGCTACGAAGAGATCACGTCAGACTTTGAAGCTTTGGGAAGGAAACTCAAGAACTTTGGGGCCCAGATAGTTTTCTCATCCATCCTTCCAGTAGTTAGAAGAGGGATAGAAAGGGAACGAAAAATACTCCGGGTGAATGACTGGCTACGAAGGTGGTGCCGACGAGAGAGATTTGGATTCTGGGACCACGGGCTATACTTCCTGGAAGATGGGCTGTTGGCTAGGGATGGGTTGCACCTCACAAAGGCTGGGAAGAATGTGTTTGGACACAGCATGAAGAACTTCATCAGGAGGGCTTTAAACTGAATCCTACGGGGAAGGGAGATGTAATGTTGGGGGTAACAATGGACGTAGGCGCATGCACTGCAATGGAGAGAACAGCGCTGATAGCGCCCAATAATAGTCTTCAGACACAGGTAGGAAGAAAGCCAGACTATGAAGCACATGGTCTTCGATGTCTATATACTAATGCCCAGAGTATGGGAAACAAACAGAATGAACTTGAACTCTTAATACAGGAGGGAAATTATGACTTGATAGGTATAACTGAGACTTGGTGGGATGACTCTCATGACTGGAATACAGCAATTGAAGGATATAACTTGTTCAAAAAGAACAGGAGGAACAGAAAGGGAGGCGGGGTTGCACTGTATGTGAAAAATACATATCTCTGCACAGAAATACAGGAGGAGGAGCTTGGTAGCCCCATCGAGAGCATCTGGGTTGAAATAAATGGAGCAAAGAATAAAAGGAACCTGGTGGTCGGAGTCTACTACCGGCCACCCAATCAAGGAGAAGCCAAGGATGAAACTTTTGAAAAGCAAATAGCCAATGTTTTAAGGAAGCATGATGTAGTAGTAATGGGGGACTTCAATTTCCCCGATATTTGTTGGGAGACAAATTCTGCAAAACATGGCCCCTCCAGGAAATTCCTGACTTGTGTGGCGGATAACTTCCTCCTACAGAAAGTAGAGGAAGGAACTAGAGGATCGGCTATCCTTGACTTGATCCTAACCAACAGAGATGACTTAGTGGATAAAGTAGCAGTTACAGGAACTCTGGGGGAAAGCGACCATGTTGTACTTGAGTTCTTGGTTCTAAGGGAAGCAAAAGCCGAGTGTACTCAAACGCGTACCCTGGATTTTAGGAAAGCTGATTTTAATAAACTCAGAACAATGATCACTAAGGTCCCATGGCAAACAATGCTAGCGAGAAAAGGAGTCCAAGATGGGTGGGAACTTTTAAAAAAGGAAATTCTCAAGGCACAATCACAAACAATTCCAACAAGAAGAAAAGGTGGAAGACAACAGAAGAAGCCAATGTGGCTTCACAAAAAGCTTAGGGATGACCTGAAAACAAAAAAGGACACATATAAGAAGTGGAAAGAAGGCCAAGTAACAAAGGAAGAGTACAGGCAGGTAGCACAGAATTGCAGGGATGGCGTCAGGAAGGCTAAAGCGGAGAACGAGGTGAGGTTAGCGAGGGATGCTAAAAACAACAAAAAGGCTTTCTTCAGCTACGTGCATAGTAAAAGGCAGAGGAAAGAAATGGTGGTTCAGCTATTAAATAAGGATGGCAAAATGATAACAGATGACAAAGAAAAGGCAGAGGTGCTCAATTCCTACTTTGGCTCAGTCTTCTCCCAAAAGAGGGTCTATGACCCCCCTGGCAAAGGCGAAGTACAGGCTGAAGGGGCAGGATTGCAGCTTGAGATCGACAGGCATATGGTCAAGGAACACCTCATTACTTTGAATGAGTTCAAATCTCCAGGGCCAGATGAACTGCATCCTAGAGTAATAAAGGAACTGGCAGAAGAACTCTCAGAACCGCTGTCTATTCTCTTTGAGAAATCATGGAGGACCGGGGAAGTGCCAGATGACTGGAGGAGGGCTAACGTTGTCCCTATCTTCAAAAAGGGTAAAAAGGAGGAACCTGGGAACTACAGACCAGTCAGTCTGACATCAATCCCTGGGAAAATTCTGGAGCAGATCATAAAGCAATCCATCTGGAAGCACCTTGACAACAATGCCGTGATTACTCGAAGCCAACATGGATTTGTCAAAAACAAGTCCTGCCAGACAAATCTGATCTCATTTTTTGATCGAGTCACCTCCCTTGTAGACCGTGGGAATGCTGTAGACATCATATACCTCGACTTCAGCAAAGCTTTCGACAAAGTGCCCCATGATATCCTGATGAGCAAACTTGCTCGAAGTGGGCTAGATGAAACAACGATCATGTGGATCCACAGTTGGCTACAGAATCGGACTCAAAGAGTGCTTCTCAATGGGACCTTCTCAAGCTGGGGAGAGGTAACGAGCGGGGTACCGCAGGGCTCAGTCCTGGGCCCAGTGCTCTTCAACATTTTTATTAATGACTTGGAGGAGGAGGTGCAGGGAATGCTGATCAAATTTGCAGATGACACAAAATTGGGAGGGATAGCTAATACTTTGGAAGACAGAAACAAAATTCAAAGTGATCTGGATAGACTGGAGTGCTGGGCAGAAAACAACAGAATGGCATTTAATAGGGACAAATGCCAAGTTCTGCACCTAGGAAAAAGAAACCAAATGCACAGTTACAAGATGGGGGATACGTGGCTCAACCACACTACGAGCGAGAAGGATCTTGGAATTGTCGTCGATCACAAGCTGAATATGAGCCAACAATGTGATGTGGCTGCAAAAAAGGCAAATGCTATTTTGGGCTGCATTAATAGAAGCATCGCTTCCAAATCCCGGGAAGTACTAGTTCCCCTCTACTCAGCACTGGTTAGGCCTCATCTGGAGTACTGTGTCCAGTTCTGGGCACCACACTTTAAGAAGGATGCAGACAAGCTGGAGAGGGTTCAAAGGAGGGCAACAAAGATGATCAGGGGACTGGAAACAAAGCCCTATGAAGAGAGACTGAAAGAACTGGGCATGTTTAGCCTTGAGAAGAGAAGACTGAGGGGAGATATGATAGCACTCTTCAAGTACTTGAAAGGTTGTCACAGAGAAGAAGGCCAGGATCTCTTCTTGATCATCCCAGAGTGCAGGACACGGAATAATGGGCTCAAGTTACAGGAAGCCAGATTCCGGCTGAACATCAGGAAAAACTTCCTGAGTGTCAGAGCAATACGGCAATGGAACCAATTACCTGGGGAGGTGGTGGGCTCTCCCACACTGGAGGCCTTTAAGACGAGGCTGGACAGCCATTTGTCAGGGATGCTCTGACTTGGATTCCTGCATTGAGCAGGGGGTTGGACTCGATGGCCTTGTAGGCCCCTTCCAACCCTACTATTCTATGATTCTATGATTCTATGACCTTCTTGCAGTCCAGGGGACTTGTAAGGGTCTTCTCCAGCACCACAGTTCGAAAGCATCAATTCTTCGGCACTCAGCCTTCCTTATAGTCCAGCTCTCACAGCCATACATTACTACTGGGAAAACCATCGCTTTGATTAGACGGACCTTTGTCGGCAAGGTGATGACTCTGCTTCTTACTATGCTGTCTAGGTTGGCCATAGCTTTCCTCCCAAGGAGCAAGCGTCTTTTAATTTCATGGCTGCAGTCACCGTCTGCGGTGATCTTGGAGCCCAAGAAAGTAAAATCTGTCACTGCTTCCATTGCTTCCCCTTCTATATGCCAGGAAGTGATAGGGCCAGATGCCATGATCTTAGTTTTTGTAATGTTGAGTTTCAAACCAGCTTTTGCACTCTCCTCTTTCACCCTCAACAAGAGGCTCTTGAGATCCTCTTCGCTTTCTGCCATTAGGGTGGTATTGTCTGCATATCGGAGGTTGTTGATAATTCTCCCAGCAATCTTAATTCCGACCTCTGATTCATCCAACCCGGCATTTCTCATGATGTACTCTGCATATAAGTTAAATAAGCAGGGCGACAATATGCAGCCTTGTTGTACTCCTTTCCCAATTTTGAACCACTCGGTTGTTCCATGTCTGGTTCTTACTGTTGCTTCTTGACCCTCGTACAGGTTTCTCAAGAGACAGGTAAGGAGGTCTGGTACTCCCATCACTTTCAGAATTTGCCAGAGTTTGTTGTGATCTACACAATCAAAGGCTTTAGCATAGTCAATGAAGCAGAAATAGACGTTTTTCTGGAATTCTCTTGCTTTCTCCATGATGCAGCGAATGTTGGCGATTTGATCTCTAGTTCCTCTGCCTCTTCGAAACCCAGCTTGTACTTCCGGTAGTTCTCGGTTCGCATACCGCTGAAGCCTAGCTTGTAGGATTTTGAGCATCACCTTGCTGGCATGTGAAATGAGCGCAATTGTGCGGTAGTTTGAACACTCTTTGGCGTTGCCCTTCTTTGGAATTGGAATGTAAACTGACCTTTTCCAGTCTTGCGGCCATTGTTGAGTGTTCCAAATTTGTTGGCATATTGAATGCAGCACTTTAACAGCATCATCTTTTAGGATTTTAAATAGCTCGGCTGGAATACTGTCATCTCCGCTAGCTTTGTTGTTAGTAATGTTTCCTAAGGCCCACTTGACTTCACTCTCGAGGATGTCTGGCTCAAGTTCAGTGACCGCACTATCATGGCTATCAGGGACATTCTGATCTTTCCTGTATAGTTCTTCTGTGTATTCTTTCCAGCTCTTCTTAATCTCATCTGCATCTGTTAGGTCCCTGCCTTCTTTGTCCTTTATCGTGCCCGTCTTTGCACAAAACGTTCCCTTGAGATCTCTGATTTTCTTGAAGAGATCTCTAGTCTTTCCCATTCTGTTGTTTTCCTCGATTTCTTTGCATTGTTCATTTAACAAGGCCTTCTCGTCTCTCCTTGCTATTCTCTGGAACTCTGCATTCAGTTGGATATATCTTCCCCTTTCTCCCTTGCTTTTCGCTTCCCTTCTTTCCTCAGCTACTTGTAAAGCCTCATCAGACAGCCACTTGGCTTTCTTGCATTTCTTTTTCTTTGGGATGGATTTCGTTGCTGCCTCCTGAACAATGTTACGGACCTCCGTCCATAGTTCCTCAGGCACTCTGTCTATCAGGTCTAATCCCTGAAATCTATTCCTCACCTCCACTGTATCTTCATAAGGGATATGATTTAGGTCATACCTGAATGGTTTAGTGGTTTTTTCCTACGTTCTTCAATTTAAGCCGAAATTTTGCAAGAAACAGCTCATGATCTGAGCCACAGTCAGCTCCAGCTCTTGTTTTGACTGACTGTATAGAGCTTCTCCATCTTTGGCTGCAAAGGACATAATCAATCTGATTTCGATACTGAACATCTGGTGATGTCCATGTGTAGAGTCGCTTCTTGTGCTGTTGGAAAAGAGTGTTTGCTATGATCAGCGTGTTCTCTTGGCAAAACTCTATTAGCTTTTGCCCTGCTTCATTTTGTACACCAAGGCCATGCCTGCCTGTTATCCTGGTGATTTCTTGACTTCCTACTTTGGCATTCCAATCCCCTATGATGAAGAGGACATCTTTTTTTGGTGTTAGTTCTAGAAGGTGTTGTAGGTCTTCATAGAACCGATCAACCTCAGCTTCTTCATCCTCAGAGGTTGGGGCATAGACTTGAATTACTGTGATGTTGAATGGTTTGCCTTGGATTCGTACTGAGATCATTCTATCATTTTTAAGATTGTACCCCAGTCCTGCTTTTCCCACCCTTTTGTTGACTATGAGTGCTACTCCATTTCTTCTAAGGGATTCTTGCCCACAATAGTCGATATGATGGTCACCTGAATTAAATTCGCCCATGCCTGTCCATTTTAGCTCACTGATTCCCAAGATGTCGATGTTCAATCTTGCCATCTCATGTTTGACCACCTCCAGCTTACCTTGATTCATTGATCTGACATTCCAGGTTCCTAAACAATATTGTTCTTTACAGCATCGGATTTTCTTTTCACCACCAGACACATCCACAGCTGAGTGTCCTTTCGGCTTTGGCCCAGCCGCTTCACTCTTTCTGGCGCTACTTGGAAATATCCTCTGCTCTTCCCCAGTAGTATATTGGACACCTTCCGACCTGAGGGGCTCATCTTCCGGCGTCATCTCTTTTAGCCTTGTGATATGTTCCAGGGGGTTTTCTTGGCAAGAATACTGGAGTGGGTTGCCATTTCCTTCTCCAGTGGACCACATTTTGTCAGAACTCTCTGCCATGACCTGTCCGTCTTGGGTGGCCCTGCACGGCATAGCTTATGGCTTCACTGAGTTACGCAAGCCCCTTTGCCACAACAAGGCAGTGATCCATGAAGGGATTTCATCATATAGCTTATATAATATATGACAGATTGTGCCCTAAATTACTACCAATCCTATGGGTTGCTCCCTGGGAACCCAGAGGCGTACGAGTATCCAGTGCAGAGTGGGAGGAGCCTTGCATCTCCTGTGCTGCATTTAAGCTGGATGGGTGTTTTCCCCCATCTAGCGGAGGCTTCAGGGAGGGGGACGGAAGGAGGCTGGGGCGGCCACAGGAAGAGGCAGAAGCCAGCTGCCCTGGCCTCTTCCCCACCCCACCCCCAGGAATGCCCTTTTCCCGTCTCCGCGCTCCGTTTGCCGAGCGTGGAGAGGGGGTGGGCGTGGTTCTTCCTGCGCTGGCCACAAGGGGGCGGGGCGTGTGATTTCCTGGCTACGAGGCAGAGCCCTGTCTCCGATCTCGTATCCAGGAAACCAAAGAATCCTGGGTCCCCCGGATGCTGTCTAGGGGGCATAGGATTGCTCTCCCCATCCACATATGGTTTGTAGATAATGTTTTCATGTAAATGATATGTGTGAAAAGTTAACTCAGTGTTTAAAGAAAAAAGTAAAATAAAATAACAAACAAAATAATGGCAGGAGGTAAAAGGGTAGTAAGGGCACGATCTTGTGCATGTTTGGATAGAAAAAAAGTCTTACAACTCCCAGCATTTCCCACTGGGGGAAGTTGGGAGTTGTAGGACTTCTTTTCTGTCAAAATATGCACAGGATTGCACCCTTAAGAACAAAGTATACTAGTAGTAATCTAATGCAGACTGAATAAGTGTTTACAATCCCCCTGAAGACAAGCAAAGAGGGGGCCACTATGAGGTGGCTGATGGGAACTGGAGTCCAACAACACCTTCGGGGCCTCAGTTTCCCGACTCCTGCCTAAGACCTTTCACTTGCATGCTGTTTCCTTCTGCTCACATCACATTCTCGCCTACAGAGTTGGAAGGGCTCTGGAAAGAATTGGGGCAGATGAGCAGTGGGGTTCTTGCCATCTCCAGGGAAAGAGGGGGGAGGGGAGGGCTTGAAGACAACCCTGGGAAAGGGTCGGGCTAGCTGTCACTGGAGATGGGGTGACGGTGTGGGCAGGGTGTGTGAGATACACACATTTGGGAGGATGGCATCTGCGTGGGGGGGGGGGGCAGGAAAGCCATGAGCCAGTCATGTATGTTCCCAGGAGCAGGGGTTCTCCTTCCCTGACTCCCCTTCTCCTGTGGGATCCCCCTTGGAAGCTTCAGAAAAGAACTAGATTTCAAGATCTGCCTGATTTGGACAAACTTGTAGTTGTGCCGGGGTGTGCGTGCGTGTGCGTGCGTGCGTGTCAGGCTGGCAGGGACTGAGGTTTTAAACACTTCAAATTTTTCATTTTAATCTGGCTATTTTCTGTGCAAAATTGGGATGACTGCCCTGCCAGAATGCTTCCTGTCTTTTTGGCACCAAATGAAGAAGACGGTAACTTCTTCCTCCTCCTCCCTTCTTACTTCCTTTCTCCTCCTCCTTTTTCTTTCTTTTTCTTTCTTTCTACTCACCTTTCTTCCTTTCTCCTTCTTCCTTTTCTTTCTCCTTCTCCTCCTTTCCTCCTCTTCCCTTTCCCCCCTTTCTTATGCTTCATTCTTTTTGCCCAGCATGGTTGCCCTTACAGCTGCTGCTTCTGTGATTTGGTAGCAACTGAGTGTGTGCTTGCGTGTGAGTGCAGTTTCCCTCTTGTTCTTAATGTGTTTTTACTAATTTCACCTGTACACCACCCCTGGGAGTCTTGTACTGAAAGGCGGCCTACAAATTCACTAACTAAGGAAATATTCTCTCTCTCTCCCCCCTCAACTGCCTGTCCAGAGCCAGTGGGATATAATGGGCTTAACAAACAACAACAGCAAAGTAAATGAAAGCCATTGTTTTGGATGATATGCTGAAGAGGAGAGAAGGAAGCCACCCTGGCAGGTAAAGAACCGAGACCCTGAATGGTCCCAGGGGGGAGGTCCCAGTTCATATCATGGAACCAGAAATGATGCTTCTGAACCAGGATTGGGAACCTTGTGGCCCTCCTGATGATTTGTCCTGCAACTCCCATGATCCTGCCACATGGGCTGGCTAGGCCTAATGAGAGTTGTGGGCAAAATATCTGGAGGACCATAAGCTGCCCACCACTGTCCCAGCTGAGCCCTCCAGGCATGGGGGGAGGGCATCCAGAGATAGCAAGTTGCCCCATTCATTCATTATTACACTTATACCCCACCTTTTTTTCCTCTTGCAAGGAACCCACAGCGACTCCCATAGTCGTCCTCCTCTCCATTTTTTCCTCACAACAACCCTGTGAGGTAGGTTAGGCTGAGAGCCATTGAGTGGCCCAAAGTCACCCAGGGAGCTTCATGGCTGAGTGGGGATTAAAACCTGGATCTCTCAAGTCCCAGTCCAACGCTCTAACCACTACACCGCACTGGCCCCCTCATGAGTTTTCTCCCCCACCTCTCCTTTGAGTTGGATTATTTTATTATCCGGAGCTTCTCCTCTGAGTTTCCATTCATCTATCCATACTTCCAACTATGGAAGTACAATTTCTACAAGCTTCTTAATCTCCTTTTCCTTTTTTAGCTATTTCCTTGAAAAGTGTCAATGGAACTTTACTGGTGGGATATCTTTGTCTTAGGACAGAAGTTGGGTTGGATATTAGAGGTTGTTATGGCCTCTCAAGAGGCTTCCTCAAATCAATGTAGCTTTAAAAAGTCAAGGAGAAATGCTAGCAAGCCTGCCTGCCCCCCAACAGTAATCTCGTCCACAAACACCCCCCACAAGATTCAGCACTTTGGCAGTCGAAATGATTGCCAGCTGAGAGAGATCTTATACTTCCTAATGTACAGCTAAGTTAAGAAGAACTTAAAAGACTGCATGGGGGTTTCTACCACAAAGCCAGCCCACGCATTTCACACGCTGGCTCAAGATGGGCTCTTAAACTCTGCTCAAGTGCTTCCTCTTATCTGCTTCTTTTATGGTGCAAATGAGAAACAATTACTGGAAATAACCAGTTCTTCAAGCATCTTTGAAACAAGTTGAAAGTGAAGGAGGCGGGAGTTGCCAAGGGGAGTACAGGCAGGTTTCTCAAGTCCAGATTGGAGAAATATTTGCTGGAGAAGTTTTCAGTAAAGGGAATCTCACCAGTGAGCAACTGCATCCAGATGAAAACTGAGATCCCTTAACATCAATTAGCTGGACAGCCACTTGTCAGGGATGCTTTGACTTGGATTCCTGCATTGAGCAGGGGGTTGGACTCAATGGTCTCAAAGGCCCCTTCCAACCCCACTATTCTATGATTCTATGAATTTTCCTCAACCTGGCACCCTCCAGATGTGTTGTACAACAGTTCCCATCATTCCCAGCCAGCACAGCCAACTGTGCTAGCTGAGAATGATGGGAATTCTAGTTAGGGAAAGAACTGTCAGTTTAGTTTCCTCTCAGTTTCTCATTTTTCCAACCTTAAATTTGTTTGAGAATTCCCCCCCTCTTAATATGTGCATTTTTGTACGCAGTTTCACCTAATATATGCAATTGTACAAGCCGTTTTCCATAATACAGGGGTGGGCAACTTGTGGCCTTCCAGATATTTTGACCTACAATGCCCATCATCCCTTGCCAACATAGCCAATGGTGAGGGATGATAGGCGTTGTAGGCCAAAACATCTGGATGGCCACATGTTGACTTATCCCTGCGCCTAATATGTCTTTTTGAAAGTTATTTTCACTAATATATGCATTTTGTGCACACTTTCCCTAATTCATATGTGTTTCTGTACACACTTTTTGATTGGAAAATTCCCATCACAAAATTTAGAGAAGTGTGGATTTCAAAGGGTACTGAATTTGGTTTGTGTATAGGTTTGAAAGTGTGAAATTACCTAACTTCAGATTCGCATGTGAATATGGATGTGAACAAGCGATGTTTGAGACTGCTAGGATTCTCCAAACTTCATCTTGATGCTCCAGTTCCTGTTCACATTTGTGATCGCTGCTCACTCTGCGTGAACAGGAAACTTGCACAAATCGAGCAGCAAGCGAATGTAAAATCGGTGCAAATTTCCCCACATTTGCTCATGTTTCCTAATTTGTGTTACTTTCCTTTGTCGACTAAAATGGGCTGATTCAGTCTACAGGGGAAATCTGTGCAAAACCGAACTGGGAAAGTTGCACAAATCCAGCGTGAGCACATGTCCAGCAATTTGCGAACATTTTCAGAGGACACGTGCTCGTGCTAGCACTCGTGTTCAGGGCTTCAAACAGGACATGCTCGCATGTTTTGTGAGCAAAAAACTCTCATACATCCCTAAATGTGAACCAAATGGATTTCTCCCCCATCCTTGCAGTCTAACACATCTGGAAAACACCCAGTTGGGGAAGACTACCCTACACCCTTTGTCAAAAACACGGCTTGAAAAGATACTCTGTGGCAGCCTTGCTCCAGCTAAGCCAGCCTGGGTTAGGTCAATATTTGGATGGGAGACCACCTGGAAAATTTCATGCATGCTGTTTTGAGTTCTGCTACTGAAGAAAGGCAGGATATAAATATATCATGTGTGGCTGCCCACATGACTTCACAAGGTACCTTTTGGTGTAACCTGGGTTTTCTGCCCGATTATTATTAAAGCTCCTGCCATGTAGCTAGTACCGCAAAGAGAATGGGTCTTGCCTGGAAGGCATGGGTCTGCCACCTCCAGCACATGGGTCTGCCTCTTGCCTTCTCAGGCTTCCCTACTGCCCCCAACCTGGAAGCTACCAGGGCCTTGGGATGAGGCCGGTAGAGGAATGCCCCTTGTTATCTCCACCAATGGAAGGGAAATGGTGCACAGGGGAATCCTCTTGTTATGTCTGATAACAGAGTGGAGATAACAGGTTTCCCTGGGAAGAGTGGCGGCTGTGCTCTTGCAAGCGCCGGACCTGTGGGCTTTGCTTGTCCTTCGCCTTGTCCTCGTGGGGAGGCAAAAGAGGAATGCAGCTGGGCCATGCACTTGTGTGGCGCTTGCTGGAGCACCTGCAAGCACTGGAGAAGTGGAAGCTCCATGGGAACACAGACCTCTCTGGCTGCAGGGAAACAACAGGAGGCAGGCAAATATAACCCTCCCCACATTCCAGATTTGACTGGAGGGGCAAGGCTGCTTAAAGAGCTCATGGCCCATGGAGCTGCCTTCTCTGAAGGCTGCGGGGAAACAGTTGAGAAGGAGATCCGCAGAGAAAAAATGGAGAGAGAAGTACTAGATATACTTTTTGAAATTACAGGATACCACCTTACTTGGGATCCTGAAGCAATGTTATTGGGATATTTAAAAGAACACTGAGCTGGAGCACATGCAACTAACAGTAAGTTTATTAACTATAGCAGCAAAAAAAAAAAAAGAATTGTTTCTTTATGGAAATAATCTGAAATCCTGAAAATTTCTGAATGGCTAAGAAAGGTTTGGGAAGTGGTATTATCGATTAGGTTGACTTATTCCTTAAGGGGTCAGCAAAACTGGATCTTAAAAGATCAGAGTTCTCTTAGACTGGATTTTAAAACTATACGTATACTGCTCTACTACTTTTGCATAAAATAAATAACAAAAACAAAGATGGAGAACACAACTGAAGCCAAGCACTTGGGCAGAGCAGCAGCAGATATTTTAGCACCCACTGTATAAAATACAAATGGGAATCCCTCCAGTTCCTGCAGATTATATCCATATCTCTAGTAAATTAAATAGCTGGCAACGTATGAATGTTTAATGGCATGCCTATCTCAATCTTGTGGCAATGCCGACTCTTTGCAGTGGACAGTGGTGTAGTCCTGGCAGGTCTCACCGGGTCCTCATCCCTGCATTTTTTTTTGGAAGCGGGTCCCAGCCGGGTCGGGGGAGGAAGGAATCCCACATCCTAGGAAGGGACTGTTGAAGTCACTTGGTGGGGGTGGGCAGAAGCTGTTGGGGAGTGCCTGTGCATGGAGGGTCGCTCTGCTCTTCTCCCCCTGCCCCCCATGGCTGACCCGGAAGTTGGTGCTGCCGGTGGCTTGCCTCGTGGGGGCTCCCTTGCCATCTATTTCACTCAACACCTCAACAGTGGTGGGGTGGGCATGGTAAGCGAACTAGGGCGCCTCGCTGGCACATGGCCCGCAAACGTGGAGCGGGGAAGGAGCAGAAAGGGTGGAGGGCGCAAAGGGATTTTCCATGAGGAAGGGAAAGACAAGGGGGTTCCCTCTTTGTGGTACGGTTCCTGTCATCTCGAAAGGGTGGGCAAGCGACCCCTGGTGGGTGTTCTCCATCTCCTTATGGAGACGCAGCGCTACAATCGTTCTTTTTTTTCCTTTTTTTTTAAGGGTTCCTGGAAGCCCCGCCCACTGAACTTGGCAGCCCCCTTGACCCCTCCGCTCCAACATGTGAGGTTCTTGTGTTGGGAACTTTTTGCTCCTTTTTCTTCATGTGCTTGGCGCTGGAAATAAGAGGTGCTGGGGCTGAGCCCCAGGGGTCTTGAAGCCCCTCCACTCCCCGCCCCCTGTCCTCTTCCTCCTCCACTCCCACGTGCAGAACTACTTGGGAGTCTAGCCGTTTTCACTGCACACCAATCTGCCCATTCCCTACCTCAGAGTAAGAAGAAGGAGGAATGGGAGGCGCTGTGGATAAACCAAGCTGACCAGCTCCTCCTGTCTGCCATGGGGAGATTAAAGGGGACTGGTAATCTTGCAGGCCGGTTGTGTTTGTTTCTCTCGCCGCTGTGCAGCGCAGGAGAGAGACAAAATGAAACGTAAGAAGAGCAGGAGAATTCAGTCCAGGTGTAGTCGAATGGGTGTGTTTGTCTGGGGGAGGAGGGGGGTGTTAAAGTGGAGCCAACATTACTTCAATGTGTTCATTTATTTAAGGTTATAACTGGCTAGTTGTGGGGAAAATAATTCAGATCTGTAGACTCCACAATTGGCATTTGAGTTCACTTGGCTGCACCTTGAATTTCTCCAGCCACTCTTGTGGGTTTTAATTTTCTAAAATGAGAGATACAGGAGCTCAAATGTCCCTGGAAGTGAACCTGTCTGAACTAAAAGCTCTTTCCCTGCTGGGAAAAGGTGGGAGGAAAAGGTGCTTTGTGTACGCTCAAAGTCATACGGCTGAAGCTGAAGTTAGTTCCCAGTTCTGTTACATTAACCCTGCAATTCCAAATAAGTGTATGGGATACTGCACTCCAAAATAGCTTTCGAACCACCCCAAATTGTATATCCATAACACCATGTTTCTGTATACTCTGTATCCTATAAGTTTCTGTATGCTGCTGCCCAATCCAAAATCCAAACTTCAATCCTTTCTCATACACTTTTCTTCAGATTTTTTATACTAGTTTTTTTTTTTAATGGGAAAGCAGGCAGGCTGCAAAGTGAGGTGCTGCCCTCCAGTGCCATTTTTACTGGGCTCTCAGATTCCACCCCTGCCTTGGTTCTTGGGCAAGTTACGTTTCGTTTCACCAGTTTGCCTTCTGGGACATGAGTGTTTTCTGACCAGCCATACCCACCATGGCAGTCATTTTATGAATGGACAACCCTCCCATTGCAGCCATTTTGTGAGAGTGCCCATAACACACACTCAAAATTCCACATGTTCCCACTGACTCCAAAAATTTGGGGACTCCTGTGACCTACAGTGTGCCCCACCTTGTTCCTATCATCCAGTGTCTCAGGTTGGACACAGAAAAATAGAATCACAGAATCACAGAATAGTAGGGTTGGAAGGGGCCTACAAGGCCATCGAGTCCAACCCCCTGCTCAGTGCAGGAATCCAAGTCAGAGCAACATGCCAAGTCAGAGCAAACATGTCCCACAATAATGTATGGTTTTTATGAGAAACATACAAACCAAGGTGAGACAGCTGTTTCAGGTGTAGTCTAGAACAGCACAGCCAATAAAAACATTGCCAGGTGACCCTTCTGTCTCTCTGAACACTTGACTGCCCAGTGGCATGACATTTTCTGTGGTTAACTTGTTTCATGTGAGTTGACGTGCATATCACAAACATGGACAGTCTGCTAGAAATGGCGTAGGGTGTAGCCCCATCCGGGCAGGGCTGTGCGGGGCTGTGGCTGTGACTATCACAAAGGGACCCTGCACTTCTGAATTTGCCACTGGCAGCGGAGAACACTGCTACACCACCGTCCAAGTGGTTTTTGCTGTTTCTGCTTGGGAGTCAAGATTACGACTCCTGCCAGCCCATCTGCAGTTAGGGAGACAGCGATAATTTTGCTGCTCTGTTGTGAATGCTCAGATGGGTTTTTGAAAAAAAGACACACCCTCCTTGCTGGTTTTTTTTTAAAGCAGGGTTAATCTTTTCTAATGCAGGGGTCAATCCTGGCTGCATTTTTATCGATGATAAAACCCCACAGAGAAAATTGAGCGCCTTAGAATGGATTTCCCAGGGAACAGCCAGAAAGCCCCTGTTCTTTGATGGTGTTTCAACGGCCTCTCTTTAGAGCCAAGTTCTGAATTCTGAAACCTTTGAAGAATAAATGAGCATAATCCAGAAAGGATTTCATGCTCATTCTGTACATGTGTTAAAAACACGCCACAAAAGAAACCCACACAGCAAAGCCCACATCACTGCACCAGTACTGCCATCCCATGGGGAGTAGCTCCTGAAATTTACATGCACTTCGATACATGCTCAAATTGGCAATATTGGCATTAGAATGAGCGCTTTTGCTGTTTCTTTAATCTCTAGTGGAGAGAACACCTATTCCTTCCAGTTCATTTAGATCCAGTCTCAAACTGGTATTGGCAAGAAAATGAGGACTCTTGCTAACAGCTCCTCTCTACTTTCCGTCACAGCGTGCTTTTTAGCAAACAGATTACTCTTGTCCACAATGAAACCCCTTGAGAAAAGAGGGCAGGTGGAAGGAAACAACTGCTCCCTTGACCCACACAGTGCGGCTTTGGTAGTACGAAGTCAAGAAAGAAAGGCACTTTGTCTTTTGGGGGAACATGAGAAATCTTCTATCTGGTATATTTTTTTCTTCTGCCCTTGCAGAAAGGAACGGAGCCTTCTGACAGTGACTGAAAATAGCAGACATCTTATAAAAGCACATCCTCTAGTTGGCAACACCATAATACAAGCGCAAGGTCATCACGAATAGTGGAAGGAGAGAGAGAGTCGTACTGTTGAAGAGTATGACCTCCCGTCACCCTCCCATTTTTAAAAATCCCGTAAATCACGCACCGCACCACATGCCCTGGCAGGCTGGCATGTGAAAATACCGACTGGCTGTTCCCATCCCATTGCAGCCAAGCCCACCTCTTGCACTCAGAATAACAGCTCTTAAAGCAGGGGTGAAGAACCGCCAGCCTGCGGACCTAATCTGGCCCGCAGAGGATCCACATCCGGCCCACGGAGGCTCCTCGGGTTCCTAGGGGGGCAGGGCTTGGAGAAAAGCCCCCTGGAATAACCCCCGGTGTCCTCTCTCACCTCTGATTGGAGATAACAGCGGGGGGGCAGATGCTGGGGGACTGCTGAGTGGCTTCATGCGGCACCTGCTACCCCCATGGGGACGCCGTGCGGAGCCAGGGACTTGGATGGTACTGGGAGGAGTGGCTGCCCCTCCCAGCACTGGCCAAATCCTGTTCTCCATGCTGAGAGAGGCATGGAGCCCTGTGCCACTCTGAGCATCGAGAAAGGCAACGTGGGTGGGGGATGATGTCAGTGGGACAGCCACGCCCACTATATCATTTGGCCTTGGAGGGCACTTCGCCCCCTGCTTTCATTCTGCACCCCTGCCTTAAAGGATGGGGCCTCCTCTCTTGGAGGGCACATGCTCTTGCTGAGGAGGCGAGAGCCTTCTTGGGCACGTCTCTTCCCTGGGCCAGTGGAGAGAGAGCCCACGAGGCCTCAGCTCCTCCCAGTCCCTGCAGTGCCAGTTGCTCAGTGGTGGGTGTCAAGCAGAGTTTTTGGAAACAACATCATTCCCTATTCCTGCAGCCCCTTCCCCTGAAGCACACTAAAGCATGATACAGAAAAGTATCAGGGTGATGCTTCTCTTCAGGCAAAAGACCAGGAAGTCTTTTGTTCTTGGAGGGGTTTACATTCACCCTGGATATTTCTTCCAGGACTAGAACCACTGCAAGTATTGAGGATGCATTTACACTGGAGGCGGCAGCGCATGAGGACAACCTGCCCATGCGCCACCACGTAGCTCTGCCGATCAGGCAGATTGGTTGCAACGTCCTGCTGAGTGCAAACCTGGATCCTGGGTAACGTGCTCCTCGGAAGGAAGGAGCAAGGCAGATGACACAGAGCTCACTCAGGCCTGAGTCATGGCACGTCCCTCCCTAGAACCAAAGCATAGCCCAGGCCTCCCTTTAGAGCAGAGCTGGACTTAACAGGTGGAAATAGCCATCACACCTAGATCTGGCTTGACTTGAATGCTTACCGCTCTCCCGCTACCAACTGCTATTGCCAAGGCCATCAGGGGAAGAGAATGTAAGAACGTAAGAAGAGCCCTTTCATGGATCACGCCTTGTTGTGGCGAAGGGGCTTGCGTTCAGTGAAGCCATAAGCTATGCTGTGCAGGGCCACCCAAGATGGACAGGTCATGGTGGAGAGTTCTGACAAAATGTGGTCCACTGGAGAAGGAAATGGCAACCCACTCCAGTATTCTTGCCAAGAAAACCCCATGGAACGTATCACAAGGCTAAAAGAGATAACGCTGGAAGATGAGCCCCTCAGGTCGGAAGGTGTCCAATATACTACTGGGGAAGAGCAGAGGGTATTTCCAAGTAGCGCCAGAAACAGTGAAGCGGCTGGGCCAAAGCCGAAAGGACACTCAGCTGTGGATGTGTCTGGTGGTGAAAAGAAAGTCCGATGCTGTAAAGGACAATATTGTTTAGGAACCTCGAATGTAAGATCAATGAATCAAGGTAAGCTGGAGGTGGTCAGACATGAGATGGCAAGATTGAACATCGACATCTTGGGAATCAGCGAACTAAAATGGACAGGCATGGGCGAATTTAATTCAGGTGACCATTATATCTACTACTGTGGGCAACAATCCCTTAGAAGAAATGGAGTAGCACTCATAGTCAACAAAAGGGTGGGAAAAGCAGGACTGGGGTACAATCTTAAAAACGACAGAATGATCTCAGTACGAATCCAAGGCAAACCATTCAACATCACAGTAATTCAAGTCTATGCCCCAACCACTGAGGCTGAAGAAGCTGTGGTTGATCGGTTCTATGGAGACCTACAACACCTTCTAGAAGTAACACCAAAAAGAGATGTCCTCTTCATCATAGGGGATTGGAATGCCAAAGTAGGAAGTCAAGAAATCACCGGGAAAACAGGCACGCATGGCCTTGGTGCACAAAATGAAGCAGGACAAAAGCTAATAGAGTTTTGCCAGGAGAACACGCTGATCATAGCAAACACTCTTTTCCAACAGCACAAGAAGCGACTCTACACATGGACATCACCAGATGGTCAATATCAAAATCAGACTGATTATGCACTTTGCAGCCAAAGATAGAGAAGCTCTATACAGTCAGTCAAAACAAGAGCTGGAGCTGACTGTGGATCAGATCATGAGCTGCTTCTTGCAAAATTTCGGCTTAAATTGAAGAACGTAGGGAAAACCACTAAACCATTCAGGTATGACTGAAATCATATCCCTTATGAAGATACAGTGGAGGTGAGGAATAGATTTCAGGGATTAGACCTGATAGACAGAGTGCCTGAGGAACTATGGACGGAGGTCCGTAACATTGTTCAGGAGGCAGCAACGAAATCCATCCCAAAGAAAAAGACATGCAAGAAAGCCAAGTGGCTGTCTGATGAGGCTTTACAAGTAGCTGAGGAAAGAAGGGAAGCAAAAAGCAAGGGAGAAAGGGCAAGATATATCCAACTGAATGCAGAGTTCCAGAGAATAGCAAGGAGAGACGAGAAGGCCTTGTTAAATGAACAATGCAAAGAAATCGAGGAAAACAACAGAATGGGAAAGACTAGAGATCTCTTCAAGAAAATCGGAGATCTCAAGGGAACGTTTTGTGCAAAGACGGGCATGATAAAGGACAAAGAAGGCAGGGACCTAACAGAAGCAGATGAGATTAAGAACAGGTAGAAAGAATACACAGAAGAACTATACAGGAAAGATCTGAATGTCCCTGATAGCCATGATAGTGCGGTCACTGAACTTGAGCCGGACATCCTCGAGAGTGAAGTCAAGTGGGCCTTAGGAAGCATTACTAACAACAAAGCTAGCGGAGATGACAGTATTCCAGCTGAGCTATTTAAAATCCTAAAAGATGATGCTGTTAAAGTGCTGCACTCAATATGCCAACAAATTTGGAACACTCAACAGTGGCCACAAGACTGGAAAAGGTCAGTTTACATTCCAATTCCAAAGAAGGACAACGCCAAAGAGTGTTCAAACTATCGCACAATTGCGCTCATTTCACATGCCAGCAAGGTGATGCTCAAAATCCTACAGCTAGGCTTCAGCAGCATGTGAACCAAGAACTACCGGAAGTACAAGCGGGGTTTCGAAGAGGCAGAGGAACTAGAGATCAAATTGCCAACATTTGCTGGATCATGGAAAAGGCAAGAGAATTCCAGAAAAACATCTATTTCTGCTTCATTGACTACGCTAAAGGCTTTGATTGTGTGGATCACAACAAACTGTGGCAAATTCTTAAAGAGATGGGAGTACCAGACCACCTTACCTGTCTCCTGAGAAACCTGTATGAGGGTCAAGAAGCAACAGTAAGAACCGGACATGGAACAACCGATTGGTTCCAAATTGGGAAAGGAGTACGACAAGCCTGTATATTGTCACCCTGCTTATTTAATTTATATGCAGAGTACATCATGAGAAACGCCGGGTTGGATGAATCACAAGTTGGAATTAAGATTGCCGGGAGAATTATCAACAACCGCAGATATGCAGACGATACCACCCTAATGGCAGAAAGCGAAGAGGATCTCAAGAGCCTCTTGTTGAGGGTGAAAGAGGAGAGTGCAAAAGCTGGTTTGAAACTCAACATTAAAAAAACTAAGATCTGTCCCCATCACTTCCTGGCATATAGAAGGGGAAGAAATGGAAGCAGTGACAGGTTTTACTTTCTTGGGCTCCAAGATTACTGCAGACGGTGACTGTAGCCATGAAATTAAAAGACGCTTGCTCCTTGAGAGGAAAGCTATGGCACACCTAGACAGCATAGTAAGAAGCAGAGACATCACCTTGCCAACAAAGGTCCGTCTAATCAAAGCTATGGTTTTCCCAGTAGTAATGTATGGCTGTGAGAGCTGGACTATACGGAAGGCTGAGTGCCGGAGAATTGATGTTTTCGAACTGTGGTGCTGGAGAAGACTCTTACGAGTCCCCTAGACTGCAAGGAGGTCAAATCAGTCAATCCTAAAGGAAATCAACCCCGACTGCTCATTGGAAGGACAGATACTGAAGCTGAAGCTTCAATATTTTGGCCACCTAATGCGAAGAGAAAACTCCCTGGAAAAGACCCTGATGCTGGGAAAGACTGAAGGCAAAAGGAGAAGGGGACGGCAGAGGATGAGATGGCTAGATAGCATCACCGATGCAATGAATATGAACTTGAGCACACTCCGGGAGAGAGTGCAGGACAGGAAGGCCTGGCGTGCTATGGTTCGTGGGGTCACGAAGAGTCAGACACAACTGAACAACAACAAGAAGAGCCCTGCTGGATCAGACCCAGGGTTCATCTAGTCCAGCATTCTGTTCACACAGTGGCCAACCTGCTGTCAACCAGGAGCCCACAAGCAGGGCATGAACGCAACAGTACCCTTCCACCCATGTTCCCCAGCAACTGGTGTACCTAGGCTCACTGCCTCTGGCACTGGAGGTAGCGCACAGCCATCAAGACTAGTAGCCATTGACAGCCTTCTCCTCCAGGAATGTGTCCAACCCCCTTTTTAAAGCCATCCAAATGGGTGGCCATCATTGCATCCTGTGGTAGTGAATTCCACAGTTCCACAATGCACTGTGTGCAGAAGGACTTCCTTTGATCTGCCCTGAATCTCGGAGACAGAGAAAGCAGTGGCTCCCCCACTGTGCCTACATCCAGTCCGTGACCTGCTGAATTGCTACCTTTCATGCAGATCTGAAAGACTTTGGAGAATGGAAAGCAAAGACAGTGTAAACCAGCCTTCATCCAGATGTGTCGGACTGCAACTCCCACAACCCCATCATAGGTGGCCAGCACAGCTGGCTGGGGGGTTGTGGGAGTTGCAGTCCATCACATCCGGAGGATGCAGGTTGGGTAAGGCTGCTCTGGACCATTCAAATCCCAGCAGGCTTAACACAGCTGGTTTGGGAGCCCATGAAGGGCTGGGTCAGGGATCTCCATAGTTCAGCTGCCTGGGATATGTGCTAGGGAAGCAACATAAGCACATCTGAATCGGTTGCGACTATTTTCATTAATAGTGATGGATGGATGGATGGATGGATGGATGGATGGATGGATGGACATCCCAGCCTTCTGCCAAAAACGGCACTCAAGGGGGCGAACAATAACATCCAGACTAAAAGTAACATCTTATTTAAAACATAAATTAAAAGCACAGTTAAAAACACAAATGAATAATAAATAATCAAACAAACAGCACCCAAACCATTTCCCCCCCCCCCTTTCAGGAAAAGACTAGTTGATATGTCAAAGGCCTGCTTGAATAAAAACGTATTTGCCTGCTGGCGGAAGGACAGCAGAGGCTCCCTCGGCAGGGAGTTCTGCAGCCTGGGAGCAACCACTGAAAAGGCCCTCTCTCACATCACCACCGAACATGTCTCTGAAGGTGGCGGTACTGAGCCTCCCCAAAGATCTCGGAACCTGGGCAGGCTCGTATGGGAGATGGTGGTCCTTCAGGTAGCCTCGTCCCAAGTCATTCATGTCTGTCTGTCTTCCTTTCTTCCATTTCTGTAGGGATTTATTGGTCATAACCAGCACCTCTGAGTTGTGCCTGGAAACAGACCGGTAGCCAAAGAAGCTGCTGTAACAAGGGAGTTGAATGCTCCCTGTAGCCAGTCCCGGGCAACCATCCAGCCAGAAATTCTAGACCATGTGATTTTATCTTGATATTTATCCAATTACATATTGTAAAGCCCCCTTCCTTTTTGTTGTTATTTTTTGTGTGACTATTAATTTATCCTAGTTCTGCTTAATTATTTTACTTATAGACATGAAACATTTACTCTTTAAATACAGGATGATATGAAGACGGGAGGGGGAAACCTGACGGGGAGGAAATGGTTTACTGTTTGTATTGTGTTGGAAAATGAATAATCGAATAAACTGTAAGCCCGTTTCCTTGGGTGTGTGTATAATGCAGGATATAAGCTGGGATATAAACTGAAACAGTAAGACACGATAAACTCCCTGTGCAGCGACAGGAACTTGTGCAACTACTGGGTGCCCGAATGTACCTTCTCCGTTATCTCAGCGGGTCACTCACATGATGGCAGGAAGCTCTCTGTCCCATCTCGGTCCCTGAAGGGTTATTCCCCATTTCTGGCTTTAGCGCCTTGGCTTTCGGACCCCCTGCTGCACACCCCTTTTGTCTCCCCCTGCCCCACACCTGCAAATTCACCAGTAATACCTGAAATCACAGCAATCTTCCACGAGCCATGCTCTTCCTTGGCCACTCGCTCTGCCTCCTCCATGAGCAGCATTCCAAAGCCCTGTAGAAGAGGAAAGAGGAGAAAGGGCAGACAAGTGAGAGTGTTCTAGAAATATAGGGAGCTTGTAATTTAGGGATTAGCTGGCAGAATCCTTTTATGCCTTTGAGGTGATGGAGCTGGGGCGGGCGGCGGGAGGGAAGAGAGGAAAGCAGAGAAGTGCTTGAGGAGGAAGAAAAAAAGGAAACACCACAGCAGAGATGTATAAAAAGCACTCAAACATTTTATATTTTCTGACGAATGGAAACTGTCTAGAAATGTAGCAATTACCAGAGGGGCGGCCATTTTAGTCTGTTACAGGGAAAACAAAAGAGAATTTTGTGGTACCCTAAAGACTAACAAATGTATTATGGCATTAGCTTTCATGGACTATAGTCCCCTTCATCAGATGCTCGAAGCTATATGACTCCATTCTCAGACCCTATGCCACCAGCACTCCAAATTAGGAACAGGATGCCACTGACTTCTTAATAAAACTACAATCCATTGACCATCTCCCAGAAAACATCCTTCTAGTTACCATGCATGCTGAGGCTGGACTACAAGATGGCCTACAACCCATCAGGAGTATCATCGCTGAAGATGCTATGGCAGATCTAGCCCAGACTCTGCCACTTTGTATTTACCTACAATTACTTTCGCTTTGGGGAGAACACGTACCATGAGATCAGTGGCATTGCCATGGGCACTCACAGGGCCCCGCAGTATGCCAACATCTTCATGGTTGACTTTGAGCACTTTCTCAGCGCCTGTCCACAAAAGCTGTCCTCTACCTGGAATTTACTGATGACATCATTATCTGGACTCATGGACAGGTGGCCTGATGAAGGTCTACCAGGACTTCAATAACTTTCAACCCATCACCAACCTGAGCCAGTCCATGAAACTGGTTCGCTTTCTGGACGTGAATGTGCAACTACATAATGGACATATAAGCGCC
Organism: Heloderma suspectum; assembly: GCF_057233095.1. NCBI lineage: Eukaryota > Metazoa > Chordata > Lepidosauria > Squamata > Helodermatidae > Heloderma > Heloderma suspectum. The sequence continues at coordinate 437,069,957 of NC_139458.1, forward strand.
ACCTTATATCAGAGACCTGCTGACCACTCCACATACTTACATGTTTCCAGCTTCCACTCCAGAAGACACCACAAAATCCATTGTCTACAGCCAAGCCCTACAAGACAACTGCAGCTGTTCAGAGTCATCAGAGACTCACAACTTAAGGATTTATGTTTCTCAGACTAAAAAACCTACCCAATAAAGTACAAACAAGAGATCAACAGGACCAGACCAGTACCTAGGAACAATTTACTGCAGGACAGACCCAGAAGAGACAATGACAGAACACCACTTCTTGTCACCTACAGTTCCCAGCTGAAACCACTCAGACATATCTTCAGCGATCTACGGCCCATCCTGGACAATGATGCTTCCCTCCTGCAGGCCTTGGGTAGGGGGCCAGTACTTGCTTACAGACAGCTCTCCAACCTAAAACAGCTACTCACTAGCAACAACAGGCCACATAACAAAGATACAAGCACAAGGACCAGATCCTGCAACAAATCCCATATCTCCTCTGGCAACACTGTTACAGGACCCAATCTTGCCCTCCACAACACCAGGGGTTCATTTACCTGCCCTTTTTCTAACATGGTGTATGTCATCATTTGCCAGCAGTGCCCTACTCCAGCCAGTGGCGATGCTGGCTGGGAATGATAGGAATTGTAGTCCAATGCATCTGGAGGGTGTCAGGCTGGGGCAAACAGTCCAGTCTCTACACAAAAGGGTAAATGGACACAAAACTGCCTTCAGAAATAGCAACATTCATAAACTCGGGGAGGAACATTTCATCCTCCAAGAAGGCTCTGTCAGTGACCTTAAAGTGGCCACTCCGGAGCAAAAGAACTCCAGTGACAGATTGGAGTACAAAACAGCTGAACTACAATTTATCAAGAGGTTCAGTTCTATCTCTTGCAGCTTGAATTGGGATTCTTTTTTAATCACACTACATGTCCACAAAAGCTTATGCCGTAATAAATGGTCTGGTCTTTAAGGTGCCACCAGATTCTTTGTTGTTTTATGTAGAGATGTGGATGAGATGACAATCCAACTCGAAAACAAAAGGAATTACATCCAAAAGGTGCTGGAGAAAAACACTTTTATTCTCAAGCATACCCATAATAGCTGAATCGATAACTCCTGCTACTGTTTTACCAGATAAGGAAGTCTTTTAAAAGGCAATGTGGTTACAATAGCCATGTTCCCACCGGCTGATAGGATACGATTTTGCTTTGAAAAGAGGGCGAGGGCCTGTCCCCCTGCTTGAAAGGAGGGCGGGGGGCTGCTTGCCTCAGTGTGGCCTCCTGGACTGCCTGCACGAGACATGTGTTTTTTAAAGAAGGGGGGGTGTTGGGAGCCTGGGAATGGCCACTGTGGTTCTAGAGGGAGATACGGAGCGGGGAGACAGTCACGCTCTAGAGGCAGAGTGTATACCGATAAGAGTGCTGACTGTCCCCCAACGCAAATGACCTGGATGGCCCTGGCAACAGACCCCCTGGGTTGAAACTGCTGCTGCTGAATGCCAGGTCGGTGCTTGGTAAAACAACGGCTATCCGGGCCTTGATCCTACATGAGTGCATTCACCTGGCCTGTATTGCAGGGACCTGGCTGGATGAAGTGTGTGTGTGTGGGGGGGGGAATCTCTCTCAGCTCTGCCCTCTGGGGTTCTCTGTCCAGCAGCAGGCAAGACCTGGGGGGCAGGGAGGTGGAGTGGCAATGTCTATCGGGATTCGATCCTCCTCACCAGGTGCCCTATCCCGCAGTCTGCTGGGTTCATAGAAACATAGAATAGTAGGGTTGGAAGGGAACTATAAGACCCTCGAGTCCAACGCCCAGCTCAATGCAGGAATCCAAGTCAGAGTATCGCCGACAGGTGGCTGTCCAGCCTCATCTTGAACACCTCCAGTGTGGGAGAGCCCACCACCTCCCTAGGTAATTGGTTCCATTGTCGTATTGCTCTAACAGTCAGGAAGGTTTTCCTGTTGTTCAGCCGGAATCTGGCCTCCTGTCACTTGAGCCCATTATTCTGTGTCCTGCACTCTGGGATGATCAAGAAGAGATCCTGGCCTTCCTCTCTGGGACAACCTTTCAAGGACTTGAAGAGTGCTATCATATCTCCCCTCAGTCTTCTCTTCTCAAGGCTAAACATGCCCAGTTCTTTCAGTCTCTCTTCATAGGGCTTTGTGTCCAGTCCCCTGATCATCCTTGTTGCCCTCCTCTGAACCCTCTCCAGCTTGTCTGCATCCTTCTTAAAGTGCGGTGCCCAGAACTGGACACAGTACTCCAGATGAGGCTTAGCCAGTGCTGAGTAGAGGGGGACTAGTACTTCCCGGGATTTGGAAGCTCTGCTCCTATTAATGCAGCCAAAATAGCATTGGCCTTTTTTGCAGCCACATCACATTGTTGGCTCATACTCAGCTTGTGATTGACAACAATTCCAAGATCCTTCTCGCTTGTACTGTTGTTGAGCCACGTATTCCCCATCTTGTAACTGTGCATTTGGTTTCTTTTTCCTAGGTGCAGAACTTGGCATTTATCCCTAGTAAATATCATTCTGTTGTTTTCTGCCCAGCACTCCAGTCTATCAAGATCCCTTTGAATTTTGTTTCTGTCTTCCAAGGTATTCGCTATCCTGAGTTCGAGTGTGTATTTGAAGGTGGGTGCCCAGGACAGAATAGGGATTCCCTTGGTGTACAGTCCACCTTGCCGCTCAACAGTCTCCCTTCCTGAGTTAGCTGGGGTAGTCTCTTGGAGACCCCTCGGCTTGTTGTCCTGGGGGATTCCAACATCCATGCTGAGGTTGCCCTGTTGGGAGCGGCTCAGGACTTCATGTCCGCCATGACCACCATGGGTCTGTCCCAAAAGGTACCTGGCCCCACCCATGCTGCTGGGCACACTCTGGACCTCATTTTCTGTGCTGGATCAGGCAATTGTGATTTGAGAGTGGAGGAACTCTGTATAGCTCCGTTGTCATGGACAGATCACTACCTGGTGGAGTTTAGACTTGCTGGTACTTGGAACCTCTGCAGGGGAGGAGGGCCGATTAACGTGGTCCGCCCCAGCAAGCTGATGGATTTGAATGGTTTCCTGACGGCTCTTGGGGATTTTCCTGTTGCCTTGGCAGGCGATTCTGTCGAAGCCCTGGCTGATCTCTGGAATGGAGAAATGACCAGGGCCATGGACACAATAGCTCCTAAGCGTCCTCTCATGAAGTGGAGCCGCACCAGCACCCTGGTTTCCTAGGGAGCTGGCGGGGATGAAATGGGGGTGAGAAGACGACTACAGCGACTTTGGCAGAAAACTCGGAGTAAGTCCGATCAAACACGGGCTAGAGCCTATTTGAAGGCCTACTCTGTGGCAATATGGGCAGCAATTTTTTTTTTGTTTCCTGCCACTATTGCATCTGCAAAGAGCCATCCAGGGAGCTGTTTCGAGTGGTCAGGGGTCTTTTATTCACAAGCCAGCAAGAGGAGAACTTAAATCTCTCAACAGCCTGCTGTGAACAATTTGCTCAGCACTTTGCAGACAAAATCGCTTGGATCCACTCTGACTTGGACGTTATAGTTGATACAGACCCAGTGGATGTAACTTTGTCCCCTGCTTGTCCAGTGTTTGGATATTTTTCAATTTGTGCAGCCTGAGGATGTGGACAGGATCCTGGGAGAGGTGAGATCCACCACATGTGTTCCAGATCCTGGCCCTTCCTGGCTCATAAAAGCAGCCAGACATGGACTGGCCGAGTGGGAAAGAGGAGTGGTTAATGCCTCCCTTAGGCAAGGCAGAGTTCCAGCCTGCTTGAAGGTGGCGGTGGTGAGACCTCTGTTAAAAAAGCCCTTCCTGAACCCCACCATATTGGATAATTATCGGCCAGTCTCCAATATTCCATTTCTGGGCAAAATATTGGAGCGCATGGTGGCCTCCCAACTCCAGGGATTCCTGGATGAGGCAGATTATCTAGACCCATTTCAATCTGGTTTCAGACCCGGTTATGGGACAGAAACAGCTTTGATCACCTTGGTGGATGACCTATGCCAGGAACTAGACAGGGGGAGTGTGTCCCTGTTGCTTCTGCTGGACCTCTCAGTGGCTTTCGATACCATCGACCATGGTATCCTTCAGGACCACCTCGCTGGGATGGGACTTGGAGGCACTGTTTTGCAGTGGCTCCATTCCTTCTTGGAGGGGCAGACCCAGAAGGTGGTGCTGCGGGACTTCTGTTCGGCTCCCTGGCCATTGTCCTATGGAGTTCCTCAGGGTTCTGTTTTGTCCCCCATGCTATTTAACGTACACATGAAACTATTGGGACAGGTTGTCTGGAGTTTTAGGGTTCAGTGTCACCAGTATGCTGATGACACCCAACTCTACTTTTCCGTTCCATCTGATTCCAAGGAAGCTGTTGGGGTGCTGAACCGGTGTCTGTCGGCAGTAATGGACTGGATGAGGGAAAATAAATTGAAGCTTAATCCAGACAAGACAGAGGTGCTCCTGGTCAGTCGAAAGGTCGATCAGGGAATAGGGATTCAGCTTGTGCTGCATGGGGTTACGCTCCCCCTGAAGACACGGGTTCGCAGCTTGGGTGTACTTCTGGATTCAGCCCTGAGCCTGGATGCCCAGGTTTCAGCGGTGGCCAGGAGTGCATTTGCACAGTTAAAGCTAGTGCACCAGCTGTGCCCGTTCCTTGAGACGTCTGACTTGGCCACAGTGACACATGCCTTAGTTACATCCTGTTTGGATTACTGTAATGCGCTCTATGTGGGGCTGCCTTTGAAGAATGTTCAGAAACTTCAGCTGTTTCAAAGAGCTGCTGCCAGACTGTTGACTCGGGCTGGCTACAGGGAGCATACAACTCCCCTGCCAAAACAGCTCCACTGGCTCCCAGTCTGTTTCCAGGCACAATTCAAAGTGCTGGTCATGTCCTATAAAGCCCTATATGGCTCGGGTCCAGGTTATCTGAAAGACCGTATTCTGCCCTATAAGCCTGCTCGTGCCCTGAAATCTTCAGGGAAGGCCTTTCTCATGGTCCCACCACTATCAAAGTCTTGCCTGGGGGGAATGCGGGAGAGGGCCTTCTCGGTGGCCGCCCCAAGGCTCTGGAACTCCCTTCCCAGGGAGCCGAAAGTGGCACCCTCCTTGGTATGTTTCCTCAGGCAGGCAAAAACTTTTTTGTTCCGGCAGGTCATTGGGGATAGATAGTCTGGACCTGTGATAATATGATGGACTGCTATTATTGTTTATATTGTTGTTAGCTTTTTAAAATTCTAAAATGTTATATAATTTTAATATTGTTGATGATTTAATTATATTTTTTAACTTTTGTATATTCCTATTTATATGTTTTAAGTGTACAAGTTTTAATGTTGTAAAGCCACCTTGAGATCCAGTATTGGGAAAAAGGTGGATGATGATGATAATTGAATTTCTGTCCCAAAAGTCATAGAAAATGTCCCCACACCCCTTTTGTGAGACAAAAACGGCCCTAGAAAAGGAGGGGAATAGTCAACCCCACTTGAGCTAAAATCCCCCAATGAATTCAGTAGCTGACTTTGCTGCCCAAGCAATGCCCATACGAAACAGCCCGTGATGTCTCCAGGCCAGGGCTGAAACAGTTGCACCCAACCTTTTTTTGTTGCCTGTATTGTAGGAGCAGGAATGGGCTGGCAAGGAGGAAAATGCTTGTGAAGGGAATGCAATTCAGTCTTAGCCAAAAGACCATTCTGCAAAGTAATATAGCTATATTCTTGTCCCCAGTCTTTTATGCTAAACATACCGTGCCCTTGTATTCCACTTTGAGGGCAGCAGAGTGTTCACTTCTGGGGTGCTGCTGGCTGCCCCAGTGAACGTTCCTTCAGCCCACATTTGTGCGTCACATGCCCAAGTCTCCATTTCCAATCTATTTCAATTTGTTAGCACCAGCCTCTATTCAATTGATTTTCCTCCCCCTTTGTCCTCCACGTGCGTCAACCACTTTTCCGCTCCTGGCTTTTGAAATTTCACTTTCAGAAGGTAAGCATTTATTTTCTGCGCTCTCCCCCCACCGCCTCCCCCCTTTATTTACCACTGCCGCCTCATTGCCCAGGGTCAATTCTATCAAACAAGAGTCGCATTCTAATGCACATACTGCCAGCAGACAAAGCCTGTAAAAAAAAAAACTCTTTAAACCATAGTGAAGTTAACCTACAACATCAGCCTTGAAGCTTTCAGGTACAGCGTACACACTGATCATTTCTCCATTCCAGCTAAAAGCCCAAAGCCTGCCAATCAAGCATCATATTCAAACAGTATCTACTTCGGACCATAAGTGGTATTTACTTATTGGCGTTTCATTTAACTGAAAAGCAGCAACAGGAGGCAGCTCACACGGTAGATTACTGAGATGAAGAATGCAGAGTACTTTTAGCACTTGAAACATGCTCTAAAACACAAGCGAGTGACTTCTGGCACCCTATAGACCACACATTTCTGGAGGCCAGTCTCTGTCAATTCCACTTCTGCCACAAGAGAGGCCTACTTCTCACAGACGCAGTAAAGCTGCACCTGGGCTGTTCCATTTCAGACTGCAGTTGGGGGCTCCTCTGTGTCTGAATGATCCTCCATCCCCAAAATTTCCAGCACTCAGAAAAACAGCATGCCAGGGAGAAGGCTGAACTGGAATCTTCTGCCCTGATGTGCTAGTTTTACACGTGCAGCAGGATGGATGAGCATTCAATCGTGTGCATCGCCACCTGCAATTTGAAGCGGTACAGCCAGGACAAAGGTGAGAACTAGGCCCAAAATGTGTTTGTCTCTAAGATACAACACCCATAAACTATTCTGTGATCCAGGGATTGCAGAAGTTGTTGGACCCCCATTCCCATCAGCCCAGACAGCATAGCCAATGGTCAGGGATGATGGGTGCTGGAAGTTCAACAGGTTCCCCACCCAAGCACCAGAGGAGAGATGACATGTTTCAATAATCTGACACAGCTGCAGATACCTGATGCTGGAATTTGGAGGGATCTCGGCTGCTGACGGGAACCACGCTCCCATAGACGTGGAGCTCGCGGACGATGGAGATGCCCCCCTTCAGCTCTGCCCTGAATGCCTCCTCCGAGCACTTCCGCAGACGCAGGAGGCCGATCAGGATGTCTTGCTCAGGATCCTCGTAGGAGAGGAAGGTCTCCCATCCACCGTTGGCCACATAATCCCTCCGAATCAGTTCAACCTGCTCAAGATGAAAGGAGGCCCAAGAGGCCAATGGAGATCTTCAGAGGGCAGCAGCGGCAATAATAATGACAATAATTGTGCACCACTGTAAGGGGACCAGAGCCAATTTCATGGCGATGCAGGGAATTGTTTGTATGAAGGGAGAAAAGAGCGTGAAATCGTTTCACCAAGTCTGCCTCACCACAAATGGATTTTTAGCAGCCTCAGATAAGAGCCGAAGGTGCAATTATTGTATTTTCACAGCTCAATTTCAAAATGAGGAAGCGTTTGAGGAAATCACACTCACACGTCCCATGGACCTTAGCGCTCATGAAATGCGAGGAACTATGTCACTCTACATGCCTGGTACTATTGGTGATGTGTGTGTTGGGGAAACCAAAGCATCGGGTCTGTGTGACCCTGCCCTCGCTGTACACCATGGATTACCCAACTCATGTGCTTGATCATCATGACCTCCCCCGCTCTTGAAAAGTGGGAAAGGATTGTGGGAATTAAGCGCTCGGTTATCATGACATCATATGCACAGTGGGAGGTTGACACACAGTCCAGGTGCTCTCTGCCCCTCCTCCAGGAACAGATCACTGTCTGTTGAGCAGATTCATAATCTCTGTTTCCAACTAAAATGACCAAGGGCCTGGAGCAATGCCCCTATGAGGAAAATTTGCAACTGTTTAGCTTAGAAAGAAGGCGAGTGAGGGGAGACATGAGAGAGGAGTAGCAAATTATCCACGGTGTAGAGCAAGTGAAAAGGGAGACATTTTTTTCTCTCTCTCTCATAATACTGGAACCCAGTGGGGTCCTCCCATGAAGCTGGCAGGTGGGAGATTCGGGACAGATAAAAGGAAGGTCTTCTTCACACAGCACATAAACTATGGCACTCGCTACCACAGGATGTAGTGATGGCCACCCATTTGGATGTCTTTAAAAGGGAGCTGGCTTTAAAAGGGGTTTCCTCCTTTCCTGGAGGAAAAGGCTATCAATGGCTACTAGACTTGATGGCTGTGTGCTACCTCCAGTGTCAGAGGCAGAATGCCTATGTACACTAGTTGCTGGGGAACATGGGCGGGAGGGTACTCTTGTGGGTTTCCTACAGGCAAGCAGTTGGCAACTATGTGAACAGAATGCTGCACTAGACAGGCCTTTGGTCTGATCCAGCAGGGCTCTTCTTATAGTCATTATTTCATCTGTGTAGTGCAGCCTCCCACAACTTGGTGTCTGTCGGATGTTTTGGATTTCAGCGCCCATCAGCCCCAGCCAGCATGGGCAATGGTGAAGAATCCTGAGAGTTGTAGTCCAACACATCTGGCAGGTACCAGGTTGGCAGAGGTTGCACTGCACAGATAAAACTGCAGCGAGGGGGAGAAGCATCAGGAACAGCCACCGCAGCCCTTCGGGGAGCCTGTGAAACTATGGTTGCAGCTATCGAAGCTGCATCACCCACATTAGGGAGTCGCCTCAAAATGGCACCAGGGACCATTTCAGACATCTGTGCCGGACCAGGCATATATTGCAGTCCTTGGAATGTTTACACAGAAGAAAGCCTACTTGCATTCAATGGAGCTTACTCTCAAGTATTTATTTATTAGTTTTCTTTAAGGGACCCCCCCCCCCCTGCCACCTTTATGGGGAAAACCCCCTCTCAAGGCAGCTTCCAAAAATATAAACATAGGTCATAATGACAAAGTACACTTACTAATGAAGTCAACCATTAGTAAACCTCCCCCTGCCGCCAAGTGCAGCTAGAAACTAAAACATATAGTTATGACCTAAAACTCCCGGCATTCCCCAGCCAGTGAGTTGGGGAATGCTGGGAGTTGTAGGACATTTTTCTGTCTAAACATGCATAGGATTGAATCCTACGTGTGTCTTAAGAACTCTTCTAAAGATCTATAATGATGCAACTCAGTTGGCAATATGTCTCACAATGGGGCCAGACACAAAAAAGCCTGTTCCTTAGTGCTCACCAGCCTGATTGTCCTCACGGAGGGCAAGTGAGCAGGGCTTTGGCAGCTGACCTCAACGTGCAGGTAGGTGGGTAAGGGCAAAGATGGCTCTTCAAGCTCTGAAGGTTAAAGCTGCTGTTCTAAACTGGGCTCAGAAACACACTTGCAATCAGTGTGGCTGGTGCAGTATAGGTGTCACTTGGCCCGACCACTGAGTCCCCCACCAATAATCGGGTGGTCACACTCTGCGCCATCCAGAGCAGTCTGTTTCCCAGCCCACAGTACCTCCATCTTGTCTGGGTTAAGTCTCAGCTCCCCCCACCCCCATCTACCCCCGGTATGCCTCCAGACACTGATTCAGGAGTTCTACATCCTTCCTGGGACACAGAGCTGGAAACGAGAGGCAGAACGGAGTACCATCCGCATGCTAGTAACACTTCAGTATGTCTAGTATTGCAGCCCCAATTACAAGGAAGGTGGGGTACAAATCAAATCAAATCAAATCATTCAATAAATAATCAGTCTTCAGTGAAGTGGGTTTTCTGGAAATGTCTGAATTGGAAAAACAATTTTCTAAGGTCCTAAATTGGTTGTAATCTGGGCTAGCGTGTTTATTTCACTTGTATTTTGTAAACCAAATATAAACAAAGCTGAACAAGTATGCCATGTTAATTTGACATGCTGTATGAATATTTCAAAAAGTTTTTCCAATAGCCAAAATGGTCTGGACTGAAATGTTCTGAATTGAGAAAGCACCCTTAATGTGGTCCAAATGTTACGCTCAAAATACATTCAACTGCAGGGAGGGGGAATAGTCTGGCTTGGTATCAGACAGCTTTCTCTGTTCCTTTTGGCATGGGAAGACAGACAACCGCCTCTCTTTCTCTCCCTGACTCAGTCTTCATGAAGGGGTTGTCATTGCTTTTAATGCAGAGACACACACAGACAGCAAGTCCTGCTGAGAAGACCCACCTGATAGGGTCTCACTTTGTGATGAATCTCTTGTATTCCGACTTCTCTTGTCCTCACATCATGGCACTAGGTGGGTAAAAGAAGAGACAGACAGACAATTATGCAGGACGGCAGAGTCAGGCTAAGGGACACTGCATTTGCCATCACCTCCTCCAGAGTTTAAAATTAAGTTGGAATAGACTTAAACTGATAATATAAAATGGGGAGGCTTCAAAATAAAAAATCCTCACTGATCCATCCCTAACACACCTCTGGACAAAAAAGGGGGGGCTTTTGTGGTGTTTAAAATACAAAAAAACCCACACTGATAAGCACTGGTTTTGCTGAGCAACCTGCATCTCATCAGAAAATGTGCTGCTTGGATTTAAAAACAGCGGGGTTTGAAGGAATGCCTTAACAGGAATGAGATGCAAACCCTTACGGCGCTCTGTGTTGGAAAGATACAGACTTGGAAGGGAGCCCTGCTAATCTAATGTTGTGCAGAGAAACTCCCGAACAGGTTGTTTCAAATGGCAGGAGGATGCTTTGAATGAGGAAAGGAGGTGCAGAAATTTGATGTGAGTAAATAAGAGCAGATGAGGGCCAACGAACTGGAGCTCAGTCCAGAGATGAAGGTGCCCATGAAAGGTGGTTTGCCTGGCTTGGGGGATGATGGTCAGCCTGCGCATTCCCCTTCAAGCAGGATGCACAACCTCGTTTGCTCCGAGGGCCACATGTGATGCTGACTTGGGGGCCAGGTGCCCCCACACACACATACACATGTACACAACCCAGCAATCATGATAATAAGGATGAGTGTCACAGGGAAATCCGGCCCTTTTGGGGCTTGCCGGAGTCCCCGGCTCAGCTTGCATCTGCAAGACAAGCTGTGGGCCTTTCCCTGAAATTCAGGAACTTCCTGTTGTTGTTTTTAAATTGCCATCTACACAAATTGCAGCTGCAATGTGCACAACTGATGCAAATTTCAGCCGTAATTTGCTTAATTTGTGCAAACTGCGGCCACAATATGCTTAGTTTTGCACAAATCACAGGTGCAATTTATGCAAATTAGGCATATTGCAGCTGCAATTTGCACAAATTAAGCAAATTGCAGCTGCAATCTGCGTAAACGGCAATAAAAACAACAACCCAAAAATCTGCAAGCTGGCCCCACTTGTTACAGATTGAGTCAGGCCAGGTCAGGAAAGCGAGCTCGAGTCCAGGGGGCTGAGCTACTGAAAGCGCAACATCTCTCACCCCCCAGATGGATTCCTCCGACATCCCTACCTGACACAGATGGCTCTTTTCTTGCTGCTAGAAGCAGGGGGGAAAAGAGATAACTGTATGAGGATTGCAGGGGGAGTTCCTTCTCTCCACTCCCTCCCCCGGCAATCCTTGAAGCGATCACTCCTTCCCCCTATATGAGGGTACCTGGGGGAGCGAATTTGGTGATGTCAGGGCCCAGCTTCTGTGCTGCAGTGGGCCTCATAGTTTATAGTCAGAATTTGATCAGAAGCAGCCTGGAAGGGTCTGGGCCTATTCAGCCTGTGGAATGTCAGAATCCATTTATCTCTGTCAGCGTTCTCAGAGGAAAGCAGGCAGGAGTGAAGCTACTCCCATCCAGCTGCTCGCGTTGGCCTTGGCAAAAATGAGGCTAGCAGCTTCTTCATGAGAACCTGACAGAAAAGGGGTGGAATGTGGACACAGGAGTGTCACACAGGCTGAAGCGTCAACTTGGGAAGGCAGAGCGCAGACACCCTGTGTGAGCAGGGGCCCTGCTGACAGGCCAAAGGGCCTTGTCACTTGAGTGGTCGCTTTTAAGCCGATGCCCATGCTTGGAGCCTTTGCTAGGAAGATTCTCATCTTCACTGCCCAAAATCCTCTCTGAGCTGCTTGAGGCACTCTTCACATGGACTCACCATCCAATCTGGACTCTTGTCTCTTTGAACATTGTATTGTTAAGAACCCGTCATGAAAGGTACTTCTATACTTTTCACAGAACTTGAATTCTTATTTGCTATGGATGATGTGTCTTGACTGTCGATAGCCCAGAATTGCCTGATCCTAGATTGGACGGATCCTGGCTCTTGGACTTTTCTATGCCTGGGCCAATGTAGCATGGAGACACCATGGTGAAAGCTATGGTGTCGAAATCTCTGCGCATGTGGGATCACTCCAGACTGACTCTTGAACCTGTCTTGACTCTTGGATTTGAAAGGCTTCACCTGTGTAGCACAGAGGTTCCAAAGAAGATTTCACGGTTGAACTAAACCTCTGTGGGTGGGGATTTGTTTAGGTATTTTTCTAGGACCCTTGCTTGGATTGCCTGGGATGGATTATGTCAGGAATCTTATTTGTTTGTTTATTTATTTATTTATTATATTTCTTTACTGCTCAATAGCTGATGCTCTTCTGGGTTCCTTCCCCTATATTTGGAAACCCTTGCCTTTGCTTGCCTGGGAAGACCTACTGCAGGAATCATTTAAGCCCCTTCCCTGTATCCTAAGTCATAGAGATTACAATGGGGAAAACAAGTTGTCTGGATGTCTGACATGGTTATAGTTATTAGCTTTGGATTGTTGTGAAATTACTTGTGGCGCCTATAGCTTATTGTCATCAGCTGTATGATTTCTGAACTCTGTAACCATTAAACTTTTACCATGGGATTTGCTACAATAAAGACAGTCTCGCTGATTTGTTCTGTTATTCTGTTCTGGCTCAGAATGCCAGAGTGTGTGCTTGAAGGAGCGGGCCCATGACAGGTCTCCCTTAGGGGCCACAATTAAGGCCTGGGGGGCCATGCATGGGGCCCCTGAGCTGCAGACTGTGCACCACTGCTTTAAAGGGTCAGGTTCACAACCGGAGGATGTGGTTGGCTTGGGCCTGGCGTCTGGATGCCCACGTGCTATCACTGTCATGATGTGCCTTCTGCTAGCTTCGGCTGGTAGACCAGGAGTGAACCCTCCTGGGGGGAGAGAGCGAGTCCGGCCAACTGTACTATGGCAGTTACCAGAGAACGGATCAGACGACCGCAACTTCCCTCCATCTGGTGTCCTCCAGATGTATTGGACTACAACTCCCACTATCCCTCTCTGGGGATGATGGGAGCTGCAGGCAAACACATCTGGTCGGCGCCAAGTTGAGAAAACAGATCTAGGGGGAAAGAAAAAACCAGAGGGGACATAGATGGCAAATACCCAAGTTAACTACAAGTTGTGCCCAATATGGAAACAAATAAATAGGGAGCTCTTCCCCCAGTAACAATCACGATTGACCGGAGTGGCACTTTACACTGGACCCAGAAGCCTGTGGATTTTCACTGTGCAGATCTGAGATTCTCTCTCTGATGCAACCACACATCAGATCTGTGCATGCTTTGATTTGGTCGGTAGGACCTTCCCTTCCCATTGCAACAACGACCGGGCAAGAGATGTCCTGATTGCTGGGGCTTTGGGAAGGAGTGATACTTCATTTTTTTAATGGACTTTTGGCCTCTCTGGTCTCTGCCCTTACAAAAACAGACACCAAAGTGGCCAAAAGGATATTCAAAACTTTGGAACCATTCTTTCCCCACAAAACCCTTGCAGCCCTGATCTGACCTGCAGGAAAAGTGGGCCATGTAAGCCAACTTGGCTCTGAAGCAGATGTGAGCCTGAAGCAGATGTAACAAACATAGATTTACCTCCGTCCCCAGGTCCTTCATCCTGGCCAGAGCAAGTTCTCTCAAGTTACCATGCTCCACTCCAGAACTGACCAAAGGCATTGGGATGTCCCTGGAGGCAAAACAGACAAAACATTGTAGACAAAAACACATCCTCCAAAATATCCAGGCATTCTTCACCAGTTGCAGCACAGATGCTGTATTGGCCCCAGGAGCGTAACTAAGTCACCTGTAACATTAGAGGGGCCTAGAGATCCATAATGCTTGCTTAAGTTCATTATTGGTGAAATTCCCTTGCTAGTAGCCTCTGAGCATGTTGAGATGAGTCAAAGGACGATATCAAGATGTACCTGGGAAGCGAAATTTGTTTGTCTTAAAGCTGCAGGTGGCTGTCCTGAGAACCAAACACTTCTAGTCTATGCTGGGAATGAATGTTAGCTGTCATGCTGCCTTGTTGCTAATATGTATGGTATAAAACCCATTGTACCCCATGGCTCTGGGTTCAGAGAAGCTGTCTGAACCACATTGGGTACGCCTGTGTGCTGTAAGTTACTCAATAAAGTACTCCTTCTAAGTAAACCTGGATCTGATTTATCACTATCTTGGCACCTCTAAATTAAGAGTTAGAAGCCTATGGCCAGGGCAATACAGATGAACAAATGGAAATAAAAGGCAGACCCTAGCTACCAGCTTTTCAGCCTTGATCCAGCTGGCCACTCTACTGCTGGGACCTCCCCTTCCTCTGGTGCTGGCCCAAACTCTTCTCTGCTTCAGTGCCAGTGGGTTTGAGGGTGTCCCACCTCTTTCAGTCTGAGAGCTGAATTCCATTTCGAAGACGCTCTCGGGGTGGGGGGCACATTCCAGCAGAGGGCGTGGCTGAAAGAAGAGGGGATGTGGCCAAAGGACTGGCCTATCTTAACTTGAAGCTCTTCGTGTCAGAAACTAAGCCTTAGGGGAGGCCTTTCAGCCTTTTAGAGTAGGGGGAGAATGTACAAAAGCGGAGAAACCACCAAACAAGCCATGCTTGGAGGAAAGGGGCTGGGGGTGGGGGAAGGCAGACTGGGGCCTCACGTTGGCTGGGTTTGCCCCCCTGGCCCGAGGTTCAACACCTCAGTCTTACATCACCATGCCCACTGGAGTTTACTTGTGACAGCCAGTCTTTCTGCAGTGTGTGCATGCAAGTGTCATGAGGGACCAATCCTGGCTCGTTTGTCCCATGGAGCAGGCTTTCTGAACATCTTTGAACTAAGGGTGATCAAAGGACAGGATCCAAAGGGCAGAACACAAAGTTCTACACCTGCCGGGACGCTTTTCGTACAAAAGTAACGTGTTAACCTTCTACAACCTGGTGCCCTCTAGATGTCTAGACTTCCCAGGAGGCCCAGCCAGCATGGCCAGTGGTCAGGAATGCTGGGAATTGTAGTCCAAAACATCTGGAAGGCAGCAGGCTGGGGAAGGCTGGGTTAGATTATGTACACCTCGGCTTTCTTTGTGTTGGAGGATCAGGACTAAGGGGCTTATGCCAAAGGTGGGTTTGGGAGATGGATCTGAAAAGATGAGGGGGAGTGGGAAACGAAGGAGAGGTGCCATAGGGAGGTTCTGGGAAAGAGTCCAAAGGGCAAAAGGGACAGTGAACGAGGAGTTTGCTGTTCCAGGCATAAGGGCCTGTGAGGGAAAGCAAAGGAGAAAGAGCGCAGAAGTCCAGGAAGGGCTGGAATATGAGGTAGGAGGGGTGGCCGGGCCCCTGCGAAGGCTTCTGAGGGAGGCAGAATAACTAATCATCAGAACACGACCCCCCCTCTCCAAATAAAAAAGGCCCAGCGGGGATTTAAATCCCTCACCCCTGCTCTCTTCTGCATCAGCTCCATCGCCCATCCCCTTCCCCCACAAAATGATAATTAGCTTACTTGTTAATTTATTCCACCAATTTCTGAGAGTAAATACAACATCATCTCGCCGACAGCAGTTAAGAGTCAATAAGCGCTTCCTGTTCAGTCTAAAGGAGACACTGGAGGAGAAGGCAATCTCCATCTAGGCTGCCGCTGGAGAGACCTGCTTCTTTCCAATTACCAGAGAGCTCCGGAGGGTCAGGCTGTTGTGCAATTCGCAACGGGGACACCAACGAAACCATTCTGGCACCCTAGCAGGCGGCCTACATAGCAATCTCCAGTGTAGCACGTTTGCCGTCTCCGGAACTGCGGCATGGCGCCCTGGAGCACCCCAGGCACTCGGGAGTGGCCATCTGCTGCGAAACGTATCTGAACCCCTCATGTCTGCGTACGGAGGGCACATGACTCAAGACTCATCAGCATGTACATATATGCAAATCTGGGCAACTGGCAGCAGCGACCTAGATGGAGGCAAATCTTCTCTCCCCAGATCCATCTCGGAAAGGGCAGCATTTAAGATGCCCCTTTCGGATCGTCCAAGGGCACACGCGGCGTAGGACGTCACAAGTCAAGATGCTGAAGTGGCCACGGCTACAGTCCCAGGCATACATGATTCTCCATTAATGCTTGGAATGAATCCAAAGGCAGCATATCAGGGTGAATACAGTTAGATAGTATGTGAGGCTCGGTGGAGGGGATGCCATAAATGAACTCTGTGCCGCCCAACACAAGGTGCATATTTAGCTTGTGCAGGAGGGGTGCAGCACCTCAGGCCGGGGGGGGGGGGCACATCTGACCCACCTGTGGTCCCAATCCAGTCCTCCCATTCTAAAAGGCTGAAATGCACTCCTAAGGCATAGTTCCTGGCAGGAAGAGCTTTAAGCTAAAACCAGCTGGTATTTTTGGCCCCACCCACCACGGGAATGCAGCCCCCAAGAGCTTCTCCAAAATGAGATTGGGCCCTTGGGCTGAAAGGGGTTCAAGACCCTGCTGTAAGGGTAACAGTGGAGGTAGAAAACTGTGGCTCGAGAAGAGTGGCAAAGGAAGTCTTTCTCGACTGCCCCTGCCCAATGTTGCATGGGTTGTTTAGCAATGGCCAAGCTCCAAGGACCACACCTGAAACAAGCGTCCCTGGTAATATGCTAAAAATGATTTACTTTGATTCCAGACATTTGATGGGCCAAGATGAATTATTTGGTAATTGCATTCTTTCTTTTTATTAACTCCTACCCTTGAGCAGGCCAGCTGTTATTAGAAATGTTCTGCACTGACAATTACAAATGGGATATTCTTCCCTCGCTCGGTAAAAGGGTTGGTGATAAATGTGGGGTTTAATATTGTGCAGTGCTATCGGGTGACCACTGATGTCTTGGCTGAAGTAGGATGATGCCTCCCTTCTTTGGCTAATAAAAGTTAATAAAAGCTTGCAAGGTGTGTGGAGTGTGCTGCCATGAGTACCACAGATACCTCTGGGACACTGTCCACAACATGGATGTCAGTCCCCTCTGACTGTATTCTAGAGCAGGGGTGTTGAACCTCTTTCAGTCAGAGGGCCAAATTCAATTCTGGAGAAGCTCTTGGGGGCCACATTCCAGTGGTGGGCAGGGCCAAAGGCAAAATGGGGGCAGGGATAAAATACTAAAAATTCCAGCATATTTTAGCTTACAGCCCTTACTACCAGTAGGGTTGCATGGGGAATTGGTTTCAGCTCGTTTCTGATCAGGATTTACCCAGTTCGCACCTCCTGGACCGAACACAGACTGGGATGCAATCTGCTGCTGAAGTCTGTACATTTCTGAGCTTGCAATGTGATTTGTGGGACCAACAAAAATGTGTTTGGCACCATGCATACATTTTGAAAAATGCACACAAATACACTTTAATCAATGGGAAAAGAGAGCATACGTTTCAAAGAGGTTCACCTGACGCCTACGTTGCGCTCCTTTCGGCACCAGGTGAAAGAGCGTTTTATTTTCCCAGCATTTTAGCATTCTAGTCTTCTGGCTCTGCTGTTTTAAATCTGTATTTTAAATCTCTGCATTGCTGCTAGTTTTTATTCTGGTTGTACTTTTATATTGTAGTTTTAAGCTTTCATATTTTATACCATTTTATGCTGTACCTTGTGGTTTTAACTTTTCTGAACCACCCAGAGAGCTTCAGCTTTTGGACGAAACGGAAATAAATAAATAAATATGCATACAATTGATGTGAACATTTGGAAAAATACGCACAAAAGCACACAAGAATTTTCGAGCAAAAAAAAAAAAATGAAGCTCACAATCTGATACGGACTCGGGTCAGAACCAGCTTTGAGATGGAGTTCGGAGACCTTCTGCAAGTTCGGATTTTGCTGATTTGCACATTGCTAACTCCAGTAACTCAGCCTTACCAGAGGCATTTCAACCTTTCAGAATGGGAAAAACGCATGCAAAAGCTGGGAAAGACCAAATGATTGATGGTGGGGGGGAATGGGGTAGGGCCTTGGGAAGGAGGCATGAGCATCTGCGGTACACCGGAGGGCCAGAATGGGGCTTCTGGCTGGCTGGACTCGGCCCATGGTCCTGAGCTTGTGGATCCCTCTGCAAGAGGCTGAGCACTCCACCGCAGAGGGGCTCAACTGTTCCCCCCTACACCCTCGGAGTAGTAAACACCAAGGCTACCCCTCAGCCTGCTCAGCACCCACTCTCTTTGATGACACTGTGTCTGCGTGCACGCATGTCTGCCTGCCCCCGCATTTCTTATTGCATGGCTTTGCTTGGGTCAGTCGTCAAAAGATGAACTGCTGGAGAACATCGCTTCTTATTACTTCCCAGCTTGGCTCCCCCATTTGGAAGCTCATTTGCAAGTCCTTGCCTGAGACGTAACAGGCCACGATCTGGGGTGACTCACTGAGCGGCAACAGATTCTAGTAGCTGTACACCACTGGGCTATCAAGCGCTAACCACAATTACCATGTGATTAGCCTGGTGCGTGAGCTCACCCTGAATCACATGAAATGGCTTGATGTTCCTGATGAGAACTAGAAGAAGCAGATGACGACACAGCCGAGCAAGGAGAGAGGAACCAGCTACCTCCAAGGAAGGGAGGATCGTTGGGGAACAGAAGCAAAGGAACTTATGCGTTTGCTCTGAGTGGGGTAATATATCCGGAATAAAAAGGTGTGCGCGCATGCGCACACACACACACACACACACACACCCCTTTTGGGGGGAAGGAGGTGCTACATATGCAACTCCATCTGCTCTGACATTTAAGCCTCTGATTTTTGCACTACTGCATTTTGCAAAATGTGGCATGGGCCAACTGTGAACCATTTTACCTCTGCACTCGGTACACTCGGGTCCACGGTGGCACAAGAGCCAGAATCCGTGCCACCAAATCCACCAGGGTGCTTGGAGGGTAGCTCTTGTACCTCTCCGTTTTCCAGAGCTCATACAGGCCAGTGCCACGGATCACGAGTGTTGGGTAGAGCTTCATGCCGTCAGGGCGAAAAGCAGGATTCTCAAAAAACTCCTGTGGAACCAGAAACACAAAACAGAGATGAGAACAAAGGAGAGTGATCCGGTATGGCCCAATAGTTCAGAAAGGCCACTGTGTTTGTTTCTGTGCAGGAACAGCTGTGGCTGAAAGTGGCCATCAGGAGCAGGGAAGCACTTGAAAGAAGGGATGCGTGTGAAATTCATTTCAGTTTGTTTTTAATCAGGATTTACCCAGTTTGTACTTTCCAGACTGAATACAGCCTCAAATGCTGTCTGCAGCTGAAGTCTGTACATTTCTGAACTCGTAAAAAAATGTGTACATCATGCATAGGTTTGAAAAATGTGCATGAAAAATGTATACTTTTGAAAAATGCGCACAAATATGCTTTCATCAATAGAAGAATGCATACATTTTCAGGATGTGTACAATTGTTGCGTACACTTGGAAAAATACATATGAAAATACGCACATTTTCATGCCAATTTTTTTTTTATCATGCATCTAAATGTAATCTGATACGGACTCAAATCAGAACGAACTTCAAGATGGAATTTGGAGAACTTCAGTGAGCTCGAATTTAGCTGATTTGCATGTCCCTACTTGAAAGAGATGATGGCTCCAGGGCAGTATGCCACGAACTGGGAGAGAGCCCATGGCCTGCTCCACCCACCTCCTACTTCCAAAGGCCATGTGCAACCGCAGTTATTACTGCATGCAATCACATATTCAGTGAGCGAGGAAGACAGTAGGTATAGATGCTTAATCCACCAGGAATACAGCACCTTCCTGCTGCTAGGCACTTTCCGGCTCCATAAACCCAGACTGTATGTTGTCCTGGGCAACATGATGATCTTCCGCATCCTGATGCCACAGCCTCACCTTGCTGCCTTGGGAATCCCACTCACAGCCTGCCACTTCGATTAGTGTGCTTTTCTTTCACACCCAACGGAGCCACTTCTTTGCACAGGGAAGGTACTGGAAGGTACTGGCAGCTGTCACGATGGGCCCCAGGTAAAGTGGCTTTAAAAGGGGACTAGACAAATTCATCGAGGAGCAGAGGTCTGCAAGCGGCTGCACCTCCCGACGGCTCTATGAAGTCGCCTATGTTCAGAGGCATTCTGTCTCTAAATACCGCTTGCTGGGGAGCAACAGCAAGAAAGGGACATTGCCTGTGGGAAGCCCACAAGCAGAGCGTCCGGTTGGCGAATACGTGGAACAGGATGCTGGACTAGATGGTTTTTTAGTCCAACCCAGCGGGGCTCTATTTATTTATTTATTTATTTAAAAGATTTATATACCATAATTATCAAAACATAGGGTAGTGTACAAAATTAAAGCAACCATTAAAATAAAACACAAAGATAAAAACAACAAATCTACCAAGCCAGGTATTAAGACCAGCAAATGCTTGGGTAGACAGATAGGTTTTCAACAAGTGCCTAAATACCACTGAGGATGGCACCTGTCACACTACAGGAAGGAGAGAATTCCAAAGGCAGGGGGTCACAACAAAAAGGGCCCTCCCCCAGGTTGCTGTCAGATGTACCTGTGCAGGTGACATGGCAACCAGGAGGTCCTGATTTGCTGATCTCAGTGAACAGGCAGGTTGATATGGGAGAAGGCACTTACATTCTGAATTCTCAGTGTTGACATCACAAGGGAGCAAAATGGTACCCACCCACCCCGCCCACTGGGTCCACCTGGTGGTATCCACATACAGATGTAATGTTTGCACAGGACACTATGCACCTCAAGTCCAGTGCATGCAAGACTTGATCTATACAGCCACTGAACCAACCTAAAGTCTGGGAAACAGCTTCATGTTTTCACCCAAGTATTAGACATCAGATGCATTGGCCCAATACAAATAGTACATTCTTGCATGGACATCTAGCAGGCCTGGATATGTGTGCCTGAGGTGCAGGGCAGGCAAGATCCCACACTTCCTTCCCCCAACTGTGTGAGCTTTTCACCCCTGCAGATGTTCACCCCCATGGGGCCTGACAGAGGAGTTAATATGAGGAAGGACAGACGTACGCTATTGTAGAGTTGGAAAAGTGCAGAAAAGGGCAATTAAAATGATAAAGGGGCTGGAGCAACTCCTCCATGAGGAAAGGTTACAACATCTGGGACTGTTTAGTTAAGAAAAAAGGTGAGTAAGAGGAAACATGAGAGAAGTGTACAAAATGATGCATGGTGTGGAGAATGTGGATAGGGAGACATCTCCCTCCCTCCCTCCCTCCCTCCCTCCCTCATATAATACTAGAACCTGGAGTCATCCCATGAAGCTGATGGGTGGGAGATTCAGGACAGGTGAGAGGAACCACATCTTCACACAGTGCATAGAAAACTATGGAATTCACTCCCACAAGAAGTAGTGACGGCCACCAACTTGGATGGTTTTAAAAAGATATTGGGCAAATTCATGGAGCCATTAATGGCTACTAGTCCTGATGGCTATATGCCACCTCCAGTATGAGGTAGTATACCTCTGTATACCAGGTGCTGGAGAACATAAGTGGGAGCATGCTATTGCACTCATGTCCTGCTTGTGGGCTCCCCCTTAGGGCATCTGATCGGCCACTGTGTGAACAGAATGCTGGACTAGATGGACCTTGGTCTGAACCAGCAGGACTTTTCTTAAGCTCTTAAGTTTCCCTCTTCCCCATTGTTTGTTCATGAGAATGTTGCCAGAATAGAACTCTCATGTCTCCTTCCAATTGGCGAGATAATTAATATTCCCTTTCTATGAACTGAAGCAGAGAATGGACTTCTCCTCTTGTATATAAGCAAGCTCTGCCGTGCACTCTTGCTCTTGAATAACCTTTGCAGGCGCACCTAACGGCTCCTGCCTTTGTTCGCCGCAATGGCAGCCCTTGTATATTAGAGTGTGACTTTTCCCCGCAAACAAAACACAGTCATTAGGCCGCCTGCTGTTCAAAACGCTGCAGGTTCGGCAGAGTTCCAAGGGGCTCACTCAATTTGAATGGGCAGCTGCTGGTCTATGAATTGCAGACACCAACATGTCAATAAAACCCCCAGCAGTGCACGTTTGCAGCATACGAGCCAGACAAGCTAGCCACGACCCATATTTTACAGGGATAATAATTGATTTCGCTAGCAGAAGTCTTTTTTTCTTTTCTTTTTTAAAAGATGATGTTCCCCACTGTTATTACCACTAATGGCATCGACAGGTTCCATTCATTCCCACCCTTGTAAACCCGCTAGCATAAATAATCAGGGCGCGATTGGTACAAATTAGTCATTTCAGTGCCAGAAAACTGCTGGTTTTCCATCAACGTCGAGGGGACGTTTACTCCACTGTGCAGCAGCTGCCATCATTGCAGAAGCAATCAGTTGCCTTACAAACAGGCGATTATCTTTCCTTAGCATAATAAGTATCCGTGGAACTGGGTTACCTTTACCACTGTGCAGCTCAAAAGATACCCGAGAAAGGAGAATGACCTCTTGATAGGCAAGTCAAGAGAAGAAAAATAGGCAAGTGAAGGAAAACAGACATTCCTGAGAAAAGGACAAATTCTGGATGAGTAGCTTCGTTACGGCCCTGCTCTTTCCCCCATCGTTACGTGAGACCAGACGGGCAGGTACTAGAGACAGGACCTTTTTGGTGGCGGCGGCGTGGGGTTTTTTTCCTATGTTGTGGATTGCCCTCCCTATGGAGATCTGACAGGCTCCCTCTCTTTTTGGCTTTAGGAGTCTAGTGAAGACCTTTTTTCATTTCAATAGGCCTTTAACCATTTAACAATCTGGTACCTTGATGGATTTTTATGGACTGCTCCTTTTAAATGGGTATGTTTTTAGTGCTGCTGTTTCGAGTGCTTCATCTATCGTTTTGAATGTTTTTTTGTTTGATTACACTGTAATCCACTTCGGGTGCCTTTAACAAACAAGTGTGATTTAAGTAACAATTCCTACCACTAGCTACTAATAGAAGCAGCCTGTGGCACTTTAAAGACTAATGACTGGTTTGCATGTAATGTGGGTTTTCAATCATGGGTTGTTGTGAATCGTGGATTGTCATTATGTGCGAACCCTGCACTATGGTTTAACTATGTCTTGTTAACAAACTCAGGAACAGAACCCTTACTTTGCTCTTGGGTTGCGAACCTTGGGTTGTTTGTGGTTAACAACCCATAGTTAAACCATAGTGCAGGGATCGCACGTAATGACAATCCACGATTCCATGACAACCCATACTCAAGCCACAGTCGGGGATGTCGTTACTTGAGAACACAGTCAATGGGTGCCTTCAGGACAGACAACTCTGTGCATCCGCCATCCAATCACATCAAGTCTGATGGGCAGGCTGGGCATCAGAGCGACTGGCGCAGCCCAAGAAGGCAGCTATCGCACAGGGGCCCAAGCCCAGCGGCACACTGTGGTGCAGCACCTCCCTCTCCCTTCAGTGGCGCAGGGCTCGTCGGCACAGTGCCACAGACGGAGGAGACACCAAGAGCTAAACCGGGCCCGATATGGGATGGGGCGCCAGGGCCAATCCGTGGGCGGGTCAATTTGGAAACATAATCAGTGGCAAGCCAGGGTCTGAGCCAAGAAATCTCTCTGGAGAAAGGCAACAGAGCCAGCCAGCCAACTGGGATGCTGCTGCCAGGGAACAGGCAGCCTAACAAGCAGAGATGCCTAGGGCGAGACGAGCGCGCGACACCATCAAGGCTGGAGTTATGGGCCAGGCAAAGACCCAGCTTGGCCTGGACATGGAGAGAGCCGGCCGAGGCCAGGAGGAGGCAATGTGGGAGGAGGAGGCACTCCGGGACTCGGGAGGACAGTCCAACTGCCTCTTTCTTTCCACGCCTCTGCAGCTTCAAGCTGCTCAGCACTCGGAGGAACCAGCAGGCAGGGCAGAGGTTCCCTTTTGAGTCCTGGCCAAACCTGGCAGAACAATGGCGGTCAGAGAAGGTGGTCGGAGCTGCAAGGGGAGAATGAGCCCAGTGGGGAGGGGCCACAGCTCGGTGGCTGAGCACCTGTTTCACCTGCAGCACTTAATCCAGGTGAGACAAAGGCAGTGGAGGCTGGTGGCTCTGACGTCAGTGGGCGGTGGATCCGCTCCGGCTTCAATCACAACCAGTCAGAACTCTAAAGGAGCTCTCCAAGGTTGGATGGCTCCTTTAGAGATCTGACTGGCTGTGACTGAAGCCCGGAGCGGATCCACCGCCCGCTGAAGTTGGAGCCACCAGCCTCCACTGGACAAAGGCACTGTGGCTGCAGAGGCCTGCTGATCTGGAGGGAGGGGAGAGGTGGGTGTTGGACAGGCTTACGCTCCCACGGAAGGACCAGATCCACGGCTTGGGGGATTCTCTTGGAGTCAGCATTCTCTACGGAGGTGGCGTCGACCGCCAAGAGTGCTTTTTGCCCACCGGCTCTGACCCTCTCTAGAGAAAGCAGGCCTGGCCACAGCCATTCACACACTGGTTACATTCAGATTTCCCCGGTCAGACCTTATTAGTAGGAGTGGCTTGCTTTTGGAACGAAGCATGCAAGCTCTTGAGTTATATGGGGCACTTCCTCAGGATGTTCAATCCAGATGGAGGAAGAGGTCTGTGTCATCCAGAAGTATTGCACACTATATTTTGAATAGTTGCCACTATTCAAGGGGTTCTTTCACTTCTGCTATGCATTTTGTTACACTGGACCAACATAGCCACCCAGGTTTTTGATCCCATTGACTTGATTCGTCCTTCACTAGACTTCAACCCAGTATGTTTTAGTCACTTCATGCATGAGGGAGAGGACTGGCAGACTTGGGAGGTCATACCAGCCTCTAAGGCCCCTCCAGATGCTTTGGACCACAACTCCCAGAATTTCTGAGAACTGGCACGCAGGCTGGAGCTGCTGGGAGTTACAGTCCGAAACATCTGGAGGGCACCAGGTTGGGGAAGGCTTCTCTGAGGTAATACCTCCCTTCCTCTCATGATATACCAGCACTGCTGGAATATGAACCAAATCATCAGTACAGGACCGTTTGTCTCGTTTCAGTTTTCAGGTTGACAAACATAATTTTGAAGAGCGGCATAAATGTTGCCCGTTTGCATGAATACTCACATTTTAACTTCTTGTTTGGTGCTACTGTGTCTCCTAGCTACTGTGGGGGCACTACGCCCCCTCCCATCCCCAATACTCCTTTCTCCTTCCTGGGTTAGACACATGCGGGTGATCCAAGACAGTCAGGGACCACACAGCGAAAGACATACGCTCACTGCTCTAGGTAGCTAATCAGGGATGGCTAGAAAATGACATCACTGAGAGCAAACTCAGAGAGGACAACAGTGAACAAACATCTCTGCATACATGCTGAAAAATCCCCAATATAAAGGGGGCATTTTTTGGCAGTACAGAAAATGTTCTAGAAAGACACACACACACACACACACACACACACAACTGCTAAGTAGTTTTTGGCTCAGCCCTAATCAGCACAGTATCTACCTAGCAAAGTACTTCCATGAGGCGGTTGTACAAGTTACCCACAACAGGCATAAGATTAATTTTGCGCTCCTAATCCAGGAAGCTGAGAGAGCCAATGATTTCAAACTCTACGAAACAGCCACCCTTATCTGCTCCTGCATTCCTGGCAAGATAATGAATAGTGGCACCAAAGAATAACACTTCAAAGCCACAACTGCTTTCGCTGATTGTCTCCAAACCTGCAGGGCATAAAACAGTTGCTTGGCTGTTTACACACACAAATGTAATAAATTCTGTCACTTTCCCATGGGGCTTTCGCTTTAAAGTCTGCTGGAGGTTAGAAATTGTCTTTTCTCCCCACTTCTCCTAACGCAGTGATCCACCCAAATTGAACGGAGATAACAAAGCAGTTCATTATCCTTTGCACCGATTAGGACTGCATAATATGCAAAAATGCCCCCGGAAGATTAGTCAAGAGGTCTCATGAAAGACGGGAAACAATCTGCTGAACAAACACTTTAATCGTTTTCCTGATGCTTATGCATAACGCAGAGTATATCTTCATGAAATGCTTCCAGGTTTCAGGTACAAAATAAGCCATGCGCCACCAAGAACCACTCTCGCCACAGGAAGGAAAGACCCGGAGATTTTTAGAAGCAAACACCGCACACTTGTGCTACTAGCTAGCACAGGAATGGGCAACAGGCAGCCTGTAGGCCGTGCCCAGCGTGGACCCTGTGGACCTCCACCATGCCACCAAAATTTGTCTCAGCGGCAAACCCCCATCATTTTACCACGCCATAGCAGTTTACCACCGAATTTCAGCTGTACATCACCAATTTTTTCCCAGCACCCTGCAGAGTTTGGCCCACATGGGCGGTGGAAATGGTGCCCGGAACTCCTGCAGTTGCCCATCCCTAGCATAGCAAAGCCAAAACAGAAAAGGAGGGAAAGAGAGGGAGAGAACTCATAGGGGAGTATCCAACATTAGTCCTACATAGAGCAGGCCCATTAAAATGAGTGAGACTTAACTCCCATTCATGTCAATGGATCTACTTTACATAGGACTATTACTGGATACTACCCATAGAACATGCAGCCAGATGACTTCAGGAGTTCATCCTTCCCCAACACTCCCCCCCTAAGCCCTGAATAGCCTACTTGAGCCTCTCCCCATAAAAGCCCACCTGGCCATTAAGACCACAGAAGAGACCCTGTTCCATCACATCCACTCCTTGAGAAAAGGTCCTCAGCTAGAGCTGGGAACAGAGCTCTCTCCATTAAAGTCCTAGCATTCTGGAATTTTCTGCCCAGTGATGCCTGAAGATGCCAAAACTGTGCTGGGGTTATTATTTAAAAAAATTGGGAGGGTCAAGTTACACAAAAGGATGCTTTCGATCAATGGGACAAATTTATTCAATATTAGAGACAACAGAATATGTATTGGAATATAAGGGGAAGAAGTCTTTGACATTGTTTAACAGTCGTAATTGATTATAAGTTTGACTGGAAAAAGAGAAGTATTAGAATTGAGAAAGCATGGTTATTAATTGACTGTATTAAGACTTCCCCACTTTTGAAGTGGTATTTGCTCTTTTGTGTTAAATGATATTATCCACAGAACATATACTTTTAAATATGCTGGAGTGCAGGACAAAACTAAGAGCATCACATTAGAGCAGTCCTGCCAGATCAGACGAAAGGGCTGTCAAGTTCAGCAGCATGGCCCGAGGGGTGCTTCCCGCCCCCTCGCAGCAATGGGTATTAACACTATTCATAAGCATATTGCCCACAGATAAAGAGGTTCCACCCAGCCTTCGTGACTGGCAGCACTGATCGACCAATCCTCCTCCCTGGTCTCCCTTTAAAGCCACACAAGATGGCGGAAACGACCATGTCTTGCTCAATGAACCCCTAAAGTCAATTATGCATCACGGGAAGCCTTCCTTTAGGGGGAAAACATTTTTATTTTGTAAAACTGATTAGTTATTTGTTTAAATAGTTAAAGCGGCTTTACTGGGGATTTTCTTTTTTTGCGGGTGGGGGGCATCTTTATTGAACACCCATTTGAGTTTCTGTAATGTCTCCACCCATGTTGGTTGCAAATTTCTGGTCTTAACTGTGTTTTAGTATTTAAATTGTAGGAGGGAGCAATCTTATGGCCCTTAGACAGAGTCCTGGGGGGGGGATATTTTGGATTCCTAGATCTGAGGTTGGAGACAGCGCACTGAGCTCGGACCCAGGAAACCAAGCTCCCCACCCCCTCCCTGTTGCAGCCAGTGTGGAGAGAACCGTACCTGCTGCCTCTCCAGCTCACAAAAGCAACCTCCTCAGAGAGGAGGGAAAGGGGGCATGCCACTGGGCGGAGAGGGGAGGGGAGAGGGCAGGCCAGCTGATGATGTATCCACAGGCCTCCCCAGCCTCCTTGCCTCCCGCTCCAACGTGCCCCAGCTAGATGGGCACAAAAGCCTGTCTAGCCAAAATACACTTTGCATTGGATGGCCGTGAGCCTCTGGGTTTGGAGGCTTACACTACAGCCCACCACCCAGAGAGTATTTGACCTTAGTGATTTTTACTGTTATTGTAAACTGCCTTGGGGGACCTTGTTAAGTCCAAAAGGTGGTCTAGAAATGCTCTAATAAATAAATAAATAAATACAGCAATGTATAAAAGATTGGATGAGGAGGTGCAGGGAATGCTGATCAAATTTGCAGATGACACAAAATTGGGCGGGACAGCTAATACTTTCGAAGACAGAAACAAAATTCAAAGTGATCTTGATAGGCTGGAGCACTGGGCAGAAAATAACAGAATGACATTTAATGGGGATAAATGTCAGGTTCTGCACCTAGGAAAAAGAAACCAAATGCACAGTTACAAGATGGGGGATATGTGGCTCAACAACACTACAAGCAAGAAGGATCTTGGAATTGCTGTAGACCACTAGCTGAAGATGAGCCAACAATGGGATGTGGCTGCAAAAAAGGCAAATACTCTTTTGGGCTGCATTAATAGAAGCATAGCTTCCAAATCCTGGGAAGTACTAGTTCCCCTCTAGTCAGCACTGGTTAGGCCTCCTCTGGAGTACTGTGTCCAGTTCTGGGCATCGTACTCTAAGAAGGATGCAGACTAGCTGGAGAGGGTTCAGAGGAGGGCAACGAAGATGATCAGGGGACGGGAAACAAAGCCCTATGAGGAGGGACTGAAAGAACTGGACATGTTTAGCCTTGAGAAGAGAAGTCTGAGGGGAGATAGGATAGCACTCTTCAAGTGCTTGAAAGATTTTCACGGAGAGGAAGGCCAGGATCTCTTCTCGATCGTCCCAGAGTGCAGGACATGGAAGAATGGGCTCAAGTCACAGGACGCCATATTCTGGCTGAACATCAGGAAAAACGTCCTGACTGTTAGAGCAATACGACAATGGAACCCATTCCCTAGGGAGGCGGTGGGCTCTCCCACACTGGAAGCATTCAAGATGAGGCTGGACAGCCACCTGTCAGGGATGCTCTGACTTGGATTCCTGCATTGAGCAGGGGGTTGGACACGACGGTCTTGTAGGCCCCTTCCAACCCTACTATTCTATGATCATCAAACAACACACTTCTAAAGCGAACATATAGATATGATCTACCATCTGAAGACGGGGGCGTTCAAGAGTTATATGCCACCCCTAGGTAACTTAATTTGGCTTCTAGCAACCCTTTACCTAGTGCACCACCTAAAATTAAATCCCCATCTATTTAATATGAAGATTGCCATGTTTTTCTTTAATTCTGCTCTCTGCCTCAGAAGGAGCTGGTTTTTGGAGGGGAAGCTGTAGAACTTGCTGCAGCAAAAGCAACGAGGAATCCTGTGGCACCTTGAAGACAAACTTACTTGTTATGGCAGAAGCCTTCATAGACGATAGCCCGCTGCATCAGACGCATGAAGGGTTAGCCTCAGTTGGCAGGTCTCCCTCCTCCTCCTCCTCTCCCTCCCCCCCACTGACATCAGAGCCACCAGGTTCCAGTGCAGAAAAGTCTGGGCAATAAGACTGATGCCAGAAGAAACGTCTGGGCCAGGAATGTTGAGCCTCAGCCCTCGGGGACCCGCCCCTTTCCCCTGGCCTCACCCCCTTCCCTTGATCGCTTGGTGATTTCCTGGTTGTTCCACAGATTTTTCCCCATCCTAAAAGTTTGAAATGTCTCTCAATAAGAACTTTAAGCTACGATATGCTGGCATTTTGGCCCCGCCTAGCACTAGAATGCGGCCCCTGAGAGCTTCTCTGAAAGAGAATTCAGCCTTCAGGCTGAAAGAGGTTGAACATCTCTGGTCTGGGCAATAAGAGAAGCAGGAAGCACCACCTTCCCGCTTCCGTGTCACACCGAGATCCCACTAAACACACCGAGTGCTGGGCTTGGATCACCATTACCTTGGAATGTGGCAGTTTGCACACAGGTTATGAGTGGAAGCCCCAATCTAATTAACACAGTTGATTTTCCCTACTGCAATTACTTAAGACATTTGAAATGTCAGGGATGTTACAGCAATAATTAACCCACAGGTAGAGTGGAAGTGACATCTGCAAAGGTTTATCACTCAGCCCTCTAAATTGCCCCATGCATTTTCCATTCATGATTCATAAGCAGTCCTTGGGATGGGAGGTGGGGAGTTTCACTATATACGAGCTGCAAGAAAAATTAAGGTGCAAGACAAAATTACAGGCTGCTCATCATAGAATCATAGAATAGTAGGGTTGGAAGGGGCCTACAAGACCATCAAGTCCAGCCCCCTGCACAGTGCAGGAATCCAAGTCAAACCATCCC
Organism: Heloderma suspectum; assembly: GCF_057233095.1. NCBI lineage: Eukaryota > Metazoa > Chordata > Lepidosauria > Squamata > Helodermatidae > Heloderma > Heloderma suspectum. Next base: position 437,100,312 of record NC_139458.1, read on the forward strand.
TGTCCAGCCTTGTCTTGAATGTCTCCAGTATGGGAGAGCCCACCACCTCCCTAGGTCATTGGTTCCATTGTTGTATTGCTCTAACAGTCAGAAAGTTGTTCCTGAAGTTCAGCCGGGATCTGGCTTCCTGTCACTGGAGCCCATTCTTCCGTGTCCTGCACTCTGGGACGATCGAGAAGAGATCCTGGCCTTCCAGCACCAGAGGCAGCATGCCTTTATACACCAGTGGCTGGGGAACGTGGGTGGGAGGGTGCTGTTCCACTCGTGTCCTGCTTGTGGGTTTCCCATGGGCAGCTGGCTGGCCACTGTGTGAATAGCATGCTGGACTAGAGGGACCCTCGGTATGATCCAGCAGGGCTCTGCTTCTGTTCTTCTGTAACGAGGGTCTCCCAAGTCTCAGTCCAACATTTTAAACACTATACTATACTGGCTCTCGTTACTGTCGGTAAGGGCTTTAAAATAAATTAAGCTGCCGTTTGGGCTACTTAGCCCTGCCCCCTTTGCCTTTGGCCCGGTCCACCACCGGAATGAGGCCCCTGAGATGTTCTATGAAATGGAATCTGCCCTCAGGCTGAAAGAGGTTCGTCACCCCCGCCGCAGCCCAAGTGGGCACATTCTGTCTGATGTCACTGGGAGCCAAAAAGCAAAGAGCTCAGAGCAGGAAGGGGAAGATGAGCCAACTGCTCCAACCTTGTAAATGTGTCATTTGGATGGGAAAGATAAATATCTGAATAAATGCAAGTCATAATGGGCTTCCCAGAATTTTGACAGCAGCCAGCAAAATGACAGTCCAAGCTACTGACACATCCATACTGCTCTGCACACACCCTGTGACCATACGTCCCAAATCGAAAACAAGACACAAGCTCCAAGACAGAGGAAAACAGAGCCCAAAAATATTGAGTGGCTTTCTACCAAGATTCTTATCAATCGAAAGGAGGGGGGGGAGGGAGGGGGGAGGGGGGGAGGAGCAGCCATTAAGTTGTCCGTAGTTCAACTGACAGCAATTTGTTTGCAATTTAAAGCGATTATTTCAGGCGTTTTAGGAGTGCTGAACAGAGCTGTAGAAAGCATTTTTGAAGGCCTGATCACCAAATACCGCCTGCCCTGTCTTTGCTAATGTGCCCACATGGGAGCGTTTGGCACAGAGTTGCTGTGGCCTACCATAAATGGCACTTTTTCGAGTGATGGGGTACTTGGCACCTGTTTAAGAAGTCTGGAGAGAGTTGCCTTGCTCCTGCAAGGATGGAGTAAACACCTTTCCTCCCACCCTCTCGTTTCGGTTTGGGGTTGTTGTTTTTTAACACTTCTAGAAACCTGTAGCCTAAGGAATGAGAAAGGCAAGAAATTCAGGCACATCTTTAAGCCAAAATGCCTCATGGAGCAGATTACAAACAATCAGTTAAACAGGATGGTTCTGGCCCACAGGATTACAATCTAAAAAGACACAACAAACAAGGAAAAAGGGAGAGGGAAGGAAGAGGAAAAAATCAAGTAGCCTTTCAGCAAGACTGAAAGAATGGCCCCGCTTCCCCTCTCAACTCCCTCTGCTACAGCCTGCTGGAATGGCCACTGGCATTTTCTCTGCAGCCATGTGCCACCTCTCAGAACAGTTTCTTCTGTCCCCTTTGTGGCAGCCATCCACTCCCCAAACCCTCTTGGCTCCCTTCCTGCCTCTGCCCCGCTCAGTCTCCAGGGCCCCAGACCCACTCTGCGCCTGGCCCATCAACTCCCCCGTTCCAGCCTCATAGATTTATAACAAAGGTGAGTCAAGGCAGACATGGCAGAGGTGTTATGAATGGGGTGCAGAAAGTGGACAGGGAGACATTTTTTCTCCCTCTCTCATAATGCTAGAACCCAAGGGGGTCATCCCAGGAAGCTGAACTGCGGGAGATTCAGGACAGGTAAAAGGAAGGCTTCACACAGCACAGAGTTAAACTATGGAATTACTACCACAAGATGTAGTGACGACTACTAACTTGGATGGCTTGTAAAGGGGATTAGACAAATTCCTGGGGGATAAAGCTATCCATGGCTACCAGCCCTGACGGCTACATGCCACCTCCAGTATGCTTATGTACATCAGTTGCTGGGGAACATGAGTGGGAGGCTGCTGCTGCCCTCATGTCTGGCTTGTGGGCTTCCCAGTGGGGCATCTGGTTGGCCACTGTGTGAACAGGATGCTGGACCAGAGAGGCCTTTGGTCTGGTCCAGCACAGCTCTTATGCTTGATGCAGGCATGCCACCAAAATTGCAGCCCTATACGGAGTCATTTCCCACACGCACAAAGGTGGAGGCACTTATTTTTGTTGTGAAGTCATTACACAGGCACACTTCTCTGTTCTTGCTTGACATCGCTGGTTGCTGTGAGGAAGGGGCAGGAAAACTATGAACTGGGGAAACTGCACCTAAACTGCACAAAGGGGACAAAAAGGGCAGGGAGGACTCAACCCGGGGCTGCTCTGGTCGGCGGGCATTGCCTACTAAGTGCAACATCTAGCGCAGCTCTTCAGTCGTGAGATAAAGTGACTGCGAGGCAAGGATTCGAATGCACGTTTGTGCACCAACGGTACAATGAAAGCTGCCACACAGGAGCCCCACATAATTCACATCACCGTGCCAGAACGTCTGCGAAATTTATGCTGACAGGCCCAAGCGCGGGAAGCAAAACCCGCCAGCCTCCAAGCGCCTCAAATCCAGCAGGGGAGTTCATAAAATGATCAGATTAATAGCTAGCATAAATCAACTGCTCGGTAGAATTAATGAGGTTTTAAACAGAGCCAGCACCTCAAGACTACATTAGGCCATAAAAGGCACACTTGTGTGTTGTTGTCACAGTGCAAGAAAAATGAGGCGACCTGGGGGGGAAATGGGGATGGGGGTGGGGAGGAGGAACCATGAATCACAGCACACACGTGCTGTCAGAATAGAATTGAGATAAGTGCTCAAACCAGGAAATACACACATGGTACTCCTGGTTCCTGCTACTTTCTGGAATACCAAGCAGAAATTGTCCTTTTGCTTCTGCTCAGCCTCATTCTAATAGTCCCAAAATACAACAACCCGAGGCAGTGGAGGCGGGTGGCTCCGACATCAGCAGGGTGGTAAATCCGCTCCGGGTTTCAGTCAGAACCAGTCGGAACGCTAAAGGACCTATCCAAGGTGCAGAGCTGTCCTTGGAGAGCTCCTTTAGAGCTCTGGCTGGTTGTGACTGAAACCCAGGGTAGATTCACCACCCCACAGACATTGGAGCCACCCGCCTCCACTGACGCTCGGGTCAGCTTCACACATTACACAGCAACAAATCTGGGATTGATTGCACGTGTCCACTCTAACAGCAGCAACAGCCCTGTTCTCTGACATGCTCACCGAACAGGTGTTTCCAAAATACAAGCTTGCCACATTCAGTTTCTATATTTTTAGGTGCACACTTACAAAGTGGCAATGAAAAGAAGCCCATATACCAAACCTAGTGTTGAGACCAACCTTGGGAACCAATAAAAACTGGACGAAAAAAACTGAATTTAGCCAGACTTGAAATCTGAAAACTTTCTTGCCACTCGAATGTTGCAGAAAAGTGCAACACGAATTATCAAGACAAGTGCAAAGAAGTCTGGGGCGGTTTAGCTTGGAAAAAAGGCGAGTGAGGGGAGACATGACAGAGATGCGCAAAATGATGCAGGGTACAGAGAACGTGGATTAGGAGCCCTTTTTTCCTCCTATCTCGTAATACTAGAACCCAATAGGATCATCCCATGAAGCTGACTCTCTTCGCACGATGGCTCCAATTATTTTATTAATTGGCCATCGCAACACTTTCCAGTGTGTAAAGTGCTGTGTCGGATGGAATCAATTTGAGAGTGGAGCTGTAGCATACCTTTATGATTTACTAGTGTGATGCTGCCTTCCTAGGGAAATCCATGTAGGCTCATCCCCATTATCATTCTGGAGGCTGGTGAAAAACTTCTTTGTTTCCGAGAGCCCCCAGAAATAATGGGCAGCCAATAGTTGGTTTCTTATGGTCTCCTGTATGTTTTGGTACCAATGCTGCTATTGCTTTTGGCTTATTTTGGTATGTTTGTTGTTATTTTATATTTGTAAACCACTATAGTATAAACATGAATAGCATGATCACCTGGATGCAACTTCTTACTCGCCATAGGTGACCAGTTGCCTATCAACTACATAGTTGATAATATTGACCTTGTATGCTAAAAAGCAGCTGGCAGACAACTGATCTTCAACACAGAAGTTCTGTAAACATCTTGAAAGCCGATTCAAGTATGTCAGCTTGAAGAGCAGCTGGTCCAACAGATGCTATGGCTTGCTTATTCTGCGTTTCTCGGTTGGTGGGACCAAGATGAGCTTGTGGCTCTGACATCACGAGCACATTTGCAGAGCACAATCCCACCCTCCTCGGTTCCTCCTTGGAATTTTGGATATTTGCTCTAATCACTTGGGCCCCAAGGGGACACAAAAATAACATATTCGTAGATAGCATTTTTGTTATAGTGAGCTTCCGCTTAAAAAAGAAGAAAAGAAAGAATCATCATTTTAAGTTAATTCTGAATTCAAAACAAACATGTGAAAGCAAAGTCTTAGCAGCCTACATTAATTGCCTGTTAAAACAAAATCAATGACCCTCTACGTGCAACGCAAGATGAAGGAGACCTAGGAAATTACCGGCCACATAAACTGATGGGAAAGCATCCTTAAGGCTAGAATCGTTCATGATGTACAAGAACAAGAACTGAAGAAGGAAAATAGCTTCTGCTGAAGCCGGGGTGGGCAATCTGTGGCCCTCCAGACATTTGAGCCTACAACTCCCATTATCCCACACCACTGGCTAGGGCTGATGGGAACTGTAGGCCAAAAAAGCTGGAGGGCCACAAGTTGCCCACCCAGGGGCTGAAGGGAGTCGTGCTTCATCAAACTTTTAGCCTCCTCTGAGGGTACTGAACGTGTAGATGGAAATGATCTAGTAGACAGACTTTAGATACCTGGACTTGCAGAAATACTCTGAAGTCCCTCGCCAAATACTCATGGGATAAAAGGGTGGGTTGCCTTATGAAGCAGTTACTGGTGAAAAAGCAAACAGTAAAGGAAACGATTTTGAGAAGCATTCAGCATTAAGTGCTTGGGACCACCTCTCTTCTCCTCTCCTGAGACTGTGCTAAATAAAAAACAGTCACGTATTAACCTTACCACTGCAGTGTACCTGTGTGCCCCTCCAAAAGGGGGGGGATCCCCAGAGGCTGGTGGTTAGCAGCCTGAAAACCCGAGGTTGAGAAAATAAGCCAAACCTCAAGAGCCCCCCCACCCCCGGAGGATGCTCACTTCGAGAGAAATAACATAGGAAGTGACAGAAAAGAAGGGTGTTTGCTCTGCTAAGAGCTGCTGAGAAGGCGCAGCTTCCCCGATGTCGCATTCTTTGAGCGGCACATAAAGTGAGGAAATCACTGACACAGCTATTGATCTCCTTGACAATTCTAGAGAGAGAGATTATCGAGGTGGCCCTATCTTTAGATTCTCGTTATCTCCGAGAGATATGATAAAGTAAATGAAGCCTTACACCAGTCAGGGAGCATTCAAGCAACCTGTTCTATTATTAGAAGATTGACGATCTGTCTAAATCACGACCAGGCACGATCTCAGCAGCAGCAGAAGCTCTCCGCCTGGTTCCTGCTCAAGTCCCGGCAGCCTGCGATGCAGGGGTCCCTTTGGCTGTTGTCCCGGTCGCAGAGAGGCACCTGAACGCGAGACCCACAGCCATCTCCTGATCGATTGTCCATCAGCACAGAGCAGTCCGAAGTACGGTGCTGAAGATCAAGTTGCGCTATCACGGCTAGCTGCCCTTGGGAGACCTCGCCTCCGCACAGAGGCTCAAGCGCTTATAATGGCTGCCTAACCCAGCGGTCGGCACTGCTAAAGAATTAGGAGTAGAGAATTCCTTACATTATTCCAGTAGTTCAGCCTTCCCAGCTGGGGACCCTCCAGATGGGCGGGACTGCAACTCCCATCACCCCGATCAGCATGCCAGCTGGGAGTGATGGGAGTTGTAGTCCCACCCATCTGGAGACTGCCCAGTCGGAGAAGAAAGTCGTTCAGCGGTGTTGTGTGTGGCGGCTTTCCTTTTGCTCGTCTCGAGCCTTCTGCCTAGCAACTCCTGTTAGCATTATGGAAGAAACACATGTGACATAGGAAGCCTCTTCCTTGCATCCCCACCACCGTCGCCCTTTCTCTAGGGCGGACCCTGCTTCGGCTCCAATTCTTGCTGGACACTGACGTCCGCACAACGTATTTGACCAGTTTCACCAGCTCTGGGAAGGCTCCTTGCTGATCTTACCATCCTGACTAAGCCACGGGATGCACCCCTGGCCCTGCAGTGGTGACGACCGCTTAGCCAAGCTCCTGGTGAAAAAGTCTGACAATTGCGCAAATCGTACAGAAAGGATCAAGGCTTTCTTTGGTTGTCCCTGCCTGCCTTCAGTCTTCAATCTGAACGGTGTCCCCCCGACCCACCCACCCCCACCCCCGCAAATGCAAGGCAGATTGTGCCATGGGTGCTAAGAAGATGCCAAGGAAGCAATGGTGATCCATGCTTTGAATTACCTACTGCGCTGTGCTCTGTGTGGCGCTACCCACGAGAAGTGTTCAAAAGCTACAGCTAGCACAAAATGCAACCAGCCAGACTGCTGTGCGGTGTGCCCTTTAGAAACCATACATCAGCCTCCCCCAATCTGGTACCTTCCAGGTGTGCTGAAGTACAACTCCCATCCTCCCCAGCCAGCATGGGAATTATGGGAGTTGCAGTCCAACACCTCTGGAGAGCACCAAGTTGGGAAGTCTGTCATACGTCACCAGTCTTGACCTAACACCACGGGCTTCCAATTGGCTTCTGAGTCCAATTCGAAGTACTGGTTTTGAGCTATCCCACCCTAATTGGCTTGGGTCCAGAATATCCAGAGGGCCACTTCCTCTTCCTCCTCCCACATGAGCCTGCGCATAATCTGAGATCTTCACTGGAGGCCCTGCTGCGTGTCCCGCCACCAAGAAAGGACAGGGCTTTTTCCTGTAGCAGCATCTCAGCGGTGGAACTCCTCTCCAGAGAGGTCAGGCTGGCTCCATCCCTTTTAAAATTTAGACACAGTCAGTAAAAATAGTATTGTTTCACCAAGCTTTTGGCTTTTAAAATTGCATCTGGTCTGTTTTTAAAGAATGTTCTGCTTTTGTTTGCTTGCTTTGTTTTGCTTTTACATTGTGATTTTACTTCAGTCAGTTGCTCGATTTTATTGCATATAACCATCTTACAATTTTATTCATTCATTCATTCATTCATTCATTCATTCATTCATTCAAAACATTTCTTGGCTGCCTTTCAGGGCAGAAGCCCTCCCAAGGCAGTTTATACCAATAAGATACATAAAAACTGTTAAAATATCAAAAGCAATAAAAACATAGAAACAATACAAACAGTAAATGCCAACAATAAAACCAGCAACAATGATAATGGCAGTAACAGCAACAATAGCCATCATTTCAAGAGAAGGCCACAGTAAAACAATATGTTTTCAAGGCCTTCTTAAAAGCCTGCAATGACATGGCGGACGTCCAATGGCCACTTGTTCCAATGGTGTGAGGCCACTGCAGAGAAGGCCCTCTCATGTGTGATCACCCACCTGGCTGCTCTCATGGGTGGGCAAATGAGAAGGGCCTCTCTTTCTGATCTCAAAGTGTGGGCAGGCTGATATGGGTGAAGACGGTCCTTCAAGTAACTCGGTACCAAACCATTTAAGGCTTTAAAGATCAAAACCAGCACTTTAAATTGGGCTCGGAGACACACTGGTAACCACTGCAGCTGGCACAGTATAGGCATTATGTGATCAAATCATCTCACCCCCACCAATACTTGGGTGGCCGCATTCTGCACAAGCTGGAGTTTCCAAACCGTCTTCAAAGGCAGCCCCACATATAGCGCATTACAGTAGTCCAGCCTGGATATAACTAGTGCGTAGATAACTGAGGCAAGGGCCGTCCTCCCCAGATAGGGCCGCAGCTGGTGCACCAGCCTAAGCTGGTAAAAAGCACTCTTGGACACCGCCGCCACCTGGGCTTCCCCAGTTAGCTCAGAGTCCAGGAGAACTCCCAGGCTGCGCACTTGGTCTTTCAGGGGGAGTGCAACCCCATCTAAGACCAGTTGTAAACCTCCATCCAAAGTAGTTGGTTTCCCAGCCCACAGTACCCCCGTCTTGTTTGGATTATGTTTCAGTTTGTTCACCCTCATCCATCCCAAAACAGCTTCCAGACACTGGTTCAAGAGTTCCACAGCCTCCCTGGGATGTGCAGATGGAAATGAGAGGTAGAGCTGAGTGTTATCTGCATACTAATGATATTTCAGCCCAAGCCTCCTAATGACTTCCCCCAGCGATTTCATGTAGCTGTTAAAAAGCATGGGGGAAAAGATAGAGCCTTGCAGCACCCCACAGGCCATGGGGTGAAACGGACGTCCCCCAGCACCACCTTCTGAGAGCGTTCCTCCAGAAAGGACCGGAACCACTTCAAAACCACGCCTCCCAAGCCCAATCCAGATAAACGATCCAGAAGGATACCATGGTTGATGGTATCGAAAGCTGCTGAGAGGTCCAGAAGAACCAACAAGGTTGCACTCCCCACATCCATTCCTTGGCGTAAGTTATTTTATCAGAGAAGAGACAGTCACACACAAAAAGTCTGAACAAACCAATCAAATCTCTTCATCATGTGCTCAGCTTACAGCAACAAACTTTAGGACCTTTGATCTGATCTTTCCAGCAGCCACAGCAAATAAGGTTACTTGATTGGTTACATAAAGATCCGTATCTGCAGGTAGTTCACAAACTTGCACAGCAAAAGGTCTATCAGACATTCCTCCCAACAAAGATGAAAGATGTTTTTTTTTCCCCTTGGGAGTGGCATACAATTCAGAGAAAAATATATAATGAATTATTCTCTATTCGTGGGGCCCCGCATACAAAAATATGTTGAAATATGGGAGCATTTGCTGCAAGAAAAAACGTTATCATGCTGAATCCCTTCCTAAAACTAGCTTGTTCAAGTTGGATTATCCTATTAGCCCCATCCCCATCTAATAAGCTGTTCAGTAAGGTTTTATTGTGCATAATTTTGAGGGCCCCGGTGGGCAGAAAAGCAACCCATTGATACTGTAAATAAATAATACTAAATAAAAGAGCCAAAGAGGACCAAACAGAAGCAAGCATATCCGAGGCCGTCCTTACCACAAACTGGTCAATGTCTCGCTCCAGTCCCATGTTGGGCAGATCTGGCATCATGTGTGCCACCACCTTGAAGCCAGCATCTTTGGCTAGGTGGAACGATTCACACACTGCCTTCACCGTGTGTCCCCTGGGGAAAATAAATGTGGCTTAGAAACTTGCACAGCTGCACCTGAATTAAGATTAAGGGTGCAATCCTATGCCTGTTTGGGCAGACAAAAGTCCTACAACCTGGATGCTGGGGGTTGTAGGACTTTTGTCTACCCAAACAGGCATAGGATTGTGTCCTAAAATGCCTCACTTCTCAGAAGAAAGCAGCCTGGAGGATGCCATGTACAAGGACTGCCTGATACTGAAGTCAGACCAATGGGCAGCCAGCCCAGTACTGCACAACCGACAGAGCATCTGCATTGCACACAGTAGGTCCCAGGTCCGATCCCTGCTATTTCCAGTTCAAAGCAGCTCCGGTAGCAGCGTTGGGGACATACCTTAGAGCAGAGCATAGGCAGAAAGTAGATCTCCAGATGTTTGGGACTTCAACTCCCAGCATTCCTGACCACTGGCCGAGCTGGCAGGGGCTTCTGGGAGTTGAAGCCCCAAACATCTGGCGGTCGACCTTCTGCCCATCCCAGCCTTGCTTCTTGAAGCACAGTGGTGGTGCAGGGAAGAAGAAGTTGACACCTGGCTGCCAGAATTCTGCGTACGGAAGCCCTGGCTTTTGCTCAAGGGTAGAGCCCATGCTTGGCATGCAGATGGCCCCGGGTTCAATCCCTGGCAGCGTCTCCAGTTCGGAAATTCAAGTAGCAGGGGATGAGAAAGACAACTGGGCCCAAGACCCTCGAGGCCTGCTGCCTGTCGGAGCAGGAAGGAAAGCGCCTCGCTCCACTGGCAGCAGAACTCCCTCCCTGCTTGCAACCATCCCTGACATCAGGACTGCACAACCGGCGGGCCTTAACTGCAGGCCCCTCACACACACACACACACACACACACACACACACACACCACCGATCATACAGATTGCTCTTTTCCTGCCTCTGCTCGCCCCTCTTCTCTGTGCACACAGACAGGCAACCTAGGCAATGGAGGAAGAGAGCTGGTCTCTTCCTCTGCTGCCCGATCGTGCTCCCAGTGGACTATATGGAATTTTGGCTGACCCAGGAGAGCAGTTCAAACAGAGACAAGCACAAGGCTTTCTGCAATAGTTGGGCAACGGGAAGGGGAAGAACGCCATCAAAGAACGGGTTTTTTTCCCATTAGCCCTCTGGCACAGCCCCCTAGACCAGAGCTGTTGAACCTCTTCCGGCCCATGGGTCAAATTCCCTTTCAGAGACACCCTCAGGGGGCCGCATTCCAGGCACAAGGGGCAGCGTCACAATGCCAGTGCATTTTAGCTTGAAGCTCTCACTGCCAGTACATAAGCCTCTTAGGAGAGGCATTTCAGCCCTTCAGAACAGGGAAGAAATTTCGCAGAAGCCGGGAAACCATCAAACGACTGGGGGGGGGGGGAGCAGGAGCCAGGTGGTGACATGGGGAAGAGGGCGTGGCATTCTGGGCAACCTGAGAGGCAGACTAGGACCCCACGTGGGCCAGACTTGGCCCCCAGGACTGAGGTTCGATACTCCTGCCCCAGATTCAATACCCTACGGAGACTAAGTATGAGTCACTGAGATTGCATATTCTTTCCCTGCCTGCTGCCTCCTCCATCTGGCTTTGCTGTGAAAGCAGCACAGCCCTTTCTCTCTTGTGTGGTTTCCTAAACTGCAAGCCTCTTAGGGCAGGGACCTGTCCTCCCATCCTTTTGCTATATAAGCAGCACCAGGGCTGGCCCTCCCATGAAGAGGGCGAGGTGTCCGCGTCAGGTGCTCGAGTGGGAGCAGTGGCGAATTGTCACAGTGAGGGAGTGGCCAGTAGGGCTCTCTGGAGCAGCCGCCTGTCCTCTGTTTCCCTTGTCGCCCCCGGCTACCTTCACCACTGCCACATTGGTTCTATGGCAGCAAAGGTAAGGGGAGGGGGGTGCATGTCAGGGGAAGGGGAAAGGGAAGGGGGGTGCGATGCAGTGGTGGTACGTGTTGTCTCCCACCTGAGGAGGCAAGAGTGCTTGTGCCGGGCTGAGTAGCAAGACCGACAACCAAGCACGCCCGCCAAAAGGGAACAGCTGGGACTCAGATTCTCCTCCATCTGAAGAACACAAACAGATACCAACCCTCATACCCCAAAGGCTTTCATTTCCTTATATGACTGACGCATCTTCGTTGCCCTCCAGAAAAGCTTGAAACAGATGCAAACTGTGCCGGCCATCATGGCGTAGACGTTAAGAGTGACAAGTAGAGACCCATCGAAAAACACACTGAGGAGTTTTGAATTACAGCATTGCAGAATGAACATCACGTCGCTCCTGCTCTCTTTGCTACACATATATACTGTGCGTGTGTGTGTGCGTGGATTTTAAGTACTTTGCTCACGTAATCCTCAAGGTAGAGCAGTACCACGTAGGGAAGTGGCATTTTTTAATTTCCCCCTCCGCACACATGGGAGAGGAGGAGAATTTGAGTGGAAACTGGGTTGGGGAGTAGGGAAATGCACTTATCATTAGGCCATAATGGGATTCTTTGCACAATCCTAATCTCTCTCTCTCTCTCACACACACACACACACACAGACGTACCTCCAAGATGCTATATTTAAATCATGTTTCTGGATACAAAAAAATCATTTTAGCTACAATAGCAATTTCTTAGCTACAATATCATTTTTTGTAGCTAAGAAAATAAAAAGAAGAGTTGTGGGGGATTATGTCTCCATGGATCGAAGAAGGGCTTTCCAACAGATGTCCTCCAAGGATTGGTTTAGCTGTGAAGACAGCAGAGCCCTTCAAAGAGGACAGCAAACTGGGATGGGGCGTGTGGGAAAACCCACCCACCCACCGGCCAGGTTCTGTCCCCTCTCCAGCTTCAAGGGTCTTTTGGAGGGAGGTCCACTTTCACTGATGGAAGCCCCCCACCCCCACCCCGTCACCTTCCTGCGTATGCTAACCTGCTCTCAATATTTGATATTGCCCTTCCAGAGGGTAAATCAATACATGCAAGTCTGGCTGGGATATGGGGGTGGGGGTGAGGCAGGGTTTTTAAAATGAAATAAACCAACTGATATTTTTCTGCATATCTGGCCAAGAGGCAGCTGGCTGGCCACTGTGTGAACAGAAATAGCACTAACAAATGTAGTAATTACATACGCAGACCTGAGTGGGCTAATATTTTGTGTGATTTTAAAAAATGAATAAGAAGAGCCATGCTGGATCAGACCAAGGGTCCTTCTAGTCCAGTAATCTGTTCACACAGAGGCCAACCAGCTGTTGACCAGGAACCCACAAGCAGGACATGACTGCAACAGCACCCCCCTGCCCATGTTCCCCAGCAACTGGTGTACATAGGCTCACTGCCTCTGGTACTGGAGGGAGCACATAGCCATCAAGACTTATAGCCACTGATAGCCTTATCCTCCTCCAGGAATTTGTCCAACCCCCCTTTAAAGCCATCCAAATTGGTGGCCACCGCTACATCTTGTAGTAGTGAATTCCAAAGTTTGACTATTTGCTATGTGAAGAAGCCCTTCCTTTTATCTGTGCTGAATCTTCCACCAGTCAGCTTCATGGGATGACCCCAGGTTCTAGTATTGTGAGAGAGGGAGAAAAATCTCTCACTATCCACTTTTGCCACACCATGCACAGTTTTGTACACCTCTATCATGTCTCCCCTTACCATCCTTTAAAATATAGTTTACGAGTTATTCAGGCTTCTTGAAAGCATCTGGAAAAAACCCTCACAAACTTTTACAACTTAGCCCAGACATATTCTGGTGCACGGGCATGCACAGCCATACACATACCATCTACCATCTTTGCATTCATCTCTTCCTAGCGACTTTATTACTTGACAGGATAGCACGGCACTCGGGCCAGTCCCATTACTGGCGGTGTGCCGCGTGCTCCTTGTTCAATGCTCCCTATGGTTCATTGACGCCTGCCCAATAGACATGTCTAGCACGGAAGCCTTTCTCTCCCCATCAACAGACTATTATCCAGGAGAAGGAAGCATTGTCCACTTGATCAAACACACAGTCTCTTTCTTGGACTCCGAGAGGGTGAACAAATCGCTTCCATTTTTCTGCACCACATCTCCAAGCCTTCCCTTCATCAGAAGGGTGCTATTGACAACTGTGACTTCAACCCTTCATGGCTTGCTGAACTAATCTGCCCATAACCATTCCGCTGAGAGTTTTAGCCCAGGAATTTGGAAGAATATGCAGCAAAACAAGCTTAATTTACTATTACTTATTATGACTAACATCTTTCTGTGCACAAAGTATTTTATCATTCGTATTTATTATCATTTTTATTTTTTAAATTTCTTTAACACCTTGTAGGTAAAGCCTCTCCAGTCTTAATCAGAATAAAATTCATGATCAATTAAAACCAGCACAGATAAAAAGTCTAACAGACACATAACAGCACCGCACCATAAAACACACCAAACATTACAAAAGCTAACACAGCCGGCAGGAACAGGGGCCAATCAAACAAACCACAACAGCTAAAATGGAAATCTTAAAACGGAGAACAGAAAAGGTTTGGCCTAGCACCAAAAAGGCAGTAAGGGAGGTCACCCTAAGGAGAGCTTTAGAAAGCTGGGGGTGGGGGGCAGCCCCGAGAAAGCCCTTGAGCTCTCATAGCCATCCTCTGAACGTCTGATTGATGGGGCACACAGAGAATGGATTTTTAAGACAACCTAAGACAGGGATGGGAAACCTCTGGACCATATACAGCCTGTGGGGGTTCCCCCTCTGGCCTACCAGCTTCTTCCTCAGCCCTCTCTCTCAGCAAGGAAAAGCTCATCTCTCATCATCCTGCTCATTTTCGAGTAGACATGTAGAAGCCCTGTCCACTGACTTCTGAGTAGGCTTAAAACACTGTAATAATCACATTTGGCACTGTCTGTTCTGCCACTGGCCACACCCACTTTGTCTTTGGTTCTGCCCACAGATGGAATGCAGCCCCCGAGGCCTTTCCCAGATTGAATTTGGCCCTTGGGCTGAAAAAGGTTCCTCGCCCCTGACTTATGGCATGGGTAGAAAATTCTTCCCTTCTCTCAGCTTTGGGCCGCAGTCCCTCTCATCTCTAAACTTTCTGTTCATGTGTAAACTTCCCCAGCTCAGGAAAGCCTCTCACCTCTCCAAGGTTAACTTTGCTGCATGCACTTTCTCTCTCCTAGACACTCACCCAACCCCTCCTTATATGTACAAGCAACCCACCTTTTTGGGAGGGAGGGCAAAAACAACAGCACCCCATTGATGCATCTAGTGTGTGCTACTTTCCCATCAGGACAGGTCAGCCTGCTGACCCGTTGGCTGCAAGCACTCCCTTTGCTCCTTAGAATCCTGGAGTTGGAAGGGACCTTAGAGATCATCTAGTCCAACCCCTGCGCAACGCAGGCTCTGCACTACAGGGTGAAGCTACAGCATCCCTGTTAGATGGCCATCCAGGCTCTGCTTAAATAGCTCCCGAGGAGAGCCTGCCACCTCCTGAGCTAGTCTGCTCCATTGCTGAACAGCTCTCGCTGTCGGGAAGTTTCTCCTAATATTAAGCTGAAATCTGCTCCCCTGCCGTTCCCACCCGCTGATTCTAGCCCTGCCCTCGGGAGCGACAGATCACCAGTGCTGCCCCATCTTACGCATGACAGCCTTCCATGTATTTGAAGACTGCTATCAAGTCTCCCCATAATCTTCTCTTCCCCTGGCTAAACAGGCTCAGCTCGTTCAACCACTCCTTGCAGGACCTGGTTTCCAGAACCCTCCCCACCTTGGCTGCTCTTCTCTGGACGCGCTTCAAGGCAGCTTCAGGACTGCAAGGGAGGGATGACGTGCTGCCAGGATGAAGATGAGTGTTGCTGGATCAGACCAAAGGCCCATCACATCCCACCTCCTACCTCCCAGAGCGGCCAGCACAATACCTCTGGGAAGCTCACAAACAGAGGGTGAAAGCTACATCCCCCTGCCCTCGCTCGCTGAATACCAGATGCTGCTGGAGAGAGTACAAATGTATACCGCTGCTGTATCTACAGGTTTCATTGAGTGATCATGGCTAATAGCCAGCGGCAGACCTCTCCCCCACCATGTATCTGTCTGATCCCCTTTGAACGTCTGGGCCAGTGACCCTCATGTCCTGCAGCAGCAAAGGCCACAATGGAACTGGGTGCTGCACAGAGAACTTTTCTGTCTGTCTGTCTGTCTGTCTTTATTACATTTATATCCTGCCCTTTTTTCCTCTTGCAACAAACCCAAGGCAGCTCATATAGCCCTCCTCCTCTCCATTTTATCCTCAACACCCTGTGGGGTAGTTTAGGCTGGGAGTCCGTCAGTGGCCCGAAGTCACCCAGTGAGCTTCATGGCCAAGTGGGGACTAGAGTCCCAGTCCAGTACTCTAACCACTACTCCACACTGGCTCTTTTATCTGCCGTCAACCGGCTGCCAATCAAGTTTCATTGGTTGAACCAAGTCCTACTATTACAGGGTGGGGGCGGGAACGTTGGCCCTCTGTGCCCACTTTCTCCACGCCATGCCGAACTTAATGGACTGCAATCGTGCCCATCCGCCCTGCTCCCTGGGTCTTCCCTCCCCCCTCTAAACCAGTAAGTGCCAGCCTCTGCCAACCCGGCACCCTCCAGACGTCTTGGACTACAACTCCCATAACCCAGTCAGCACATCTGTTCCATGCTGCCTGCGGATGGTGAGAGTGACAGTCCAACGCATCTGGAGGGTACTGGATTGGGGGAGGCTGCTTTGCCCTTTCCTTGCGAAGACGGTGCTCCAGCTGACCTGGTCCGCATCCCTTCCCCCTCTACAATGCCCCTTTTGACAGGGGGGCGACGCGGAACAGGCAGCCCTGGCCTCGGTGACAAGGAATGAGTAAGAATTAATCCAGCTGCTGCAATTTGTGGCACAAGGTTTATATTTTGCTTGCTAAGGTTGGACTCCAGGGTCCGCCGCTTGTGTCTGGTACGCAACAGGGGGCCTTTCCAACGTGGGCCCCTCTTGCTCTCTCTGCCAGAGGCTCTGTGCCGCTCTCCGGGCAGACGGCTCCTCCACAAATCCACACAGGCCGGGTGTGCAGAATGAGGAGAGGGAGACTTTTTTCTCCCTCTCTCAGAATACTGGAACCCGGGGTCACCCTATGAAGCTGATTGGTGGGAGAGTCAGGACAGGTAAAAGGAAGTGCTTCTTCACATAGCACAGAGTTAAACTATGGAACTCGCTACCACAGGATGCGGGGATGGCCACCAACTTGGATGGCTTGAAAAGGGGGTTGGACAAATTCGTGGAGAAGGCGGTCAGTGGTGACCGGTCCTGATGGCTATGTGCTCCCTCCAGTACCAGAGGCAGTATGCCTTTATACACCTGGGGAACATGGATAGGAGGGTGCTGTTGCGTTTGTGTCAGGCTTGTAGGTTAATCGTCGACAGCTGGTTGGCCACTGGGTGAACAGAAAGCTGGACTAGATGGATCCTGGGTCTGATCCAGCAGGGCTCTTCTTACGTTCTTCTTTTACAGCCGTCTAAGCCGCCCTCCAAGTAGTGCCGTAACTGCATCCAAGCTTCCTCACGCCCCTTCCCCTGGCCTTGCCCCCTTCCCCTCAACCCCCAATCGTGTGGTGGATTCCCAGCGTCAGTGCAGCTTTCCCACATTCAAAAAGGGCGCAACACCCCTCCTAAGTCTTAGTGGCTGGCAGGAAGAGCTTGAAGCTAAAACATGCCAGTACTTTTTGCCCTGCCCCTTTTGCCTTTGGCCCCGCCCACCACTGGAACGTGGCCCCCAAAAGCTTCTTCGGAATGGAATTCGGCCCTCAGGCTGACAGAGGACCTCCCGACTAGATGGTCTTCAGGGTCCCTTCCAATTCTATGGTCCTCCTTACCTGTTAGTATCTCTGGCCACATCCTCATAGACGCTCTGCACTCCAATCTCCAGCCGGGTGCATCCATAGGACAACATGTCACTCAAGTGCCGCTTCAGGCAGTAATCCGGCCTGGTCTCTATAGTGATCCCAATGCACTTTGTAAGGCTTCGTTCAGAGTATCTGTGGAGAGGAGAGAGAGGGAGGCAGAGAATTACAAGTGAGCTCAGTGATGTCCAGCCAAGGCACTCCACGTTAGGGTCCAAACACCAGACAAGATGCGACTGGTGTGCCTTTGCTACCAACAGGCTCAGAGCACATGCTGGCAAATCATGTTTATCACAACAGTGACAATTCTGCATCCTGAACTGTTTGCAAAAATACAAATCTCTGAAGTCTGCCATCTAACTGTTCTCTAAGCAGATCCGTGTGGCAGAAGCCTGGTCTGTCTAGCGGCCGATCTCACTAGCAATTGGCCATTGCTTCTGAAAACACATTGATACGCTGCTTCATGTAACAGCTGCAGACAGCAAGGGGATCTTTTCAAGTGTGTTTTTTCTTCTAAAGGTTGCCCACAAATTGCTTCTTAAGACTGCTTCACACAACCTGTTCCAATAAGTGGACTACCTATCATATCTAAAGAAGTATTAAAGCATTTAGTTTTTTTTAAATAGGTGGATTTTATTTTTTTCAAAAGTGGAGGATCAACCTTTGCCAGACGCTTTCTTCTTCCTGGGGTGCTGAAATCATTTCATCACCTGGCAAAGCCCCATTTCAGTGTCTGCAAACCCTCCTCCTCATCATCTGAAGACTCTGACTATGCAGCTATCCTGACTACAAGATCGACTTGGCCTTTCCCCTCTGCTGCCCCTCTCCTATTCCTCTACACCCCACAACCCCTGCCAACCGGCTTTATGTAACATCTTGCCTGATGAAGAGAACTGGAGATCTCGAAAGTTTGTACATTTTGTGGCCTCTGAGTTGGCCTAATAAAGATATTATGCTATATGGATTTTGGAACGAACGTATCTGTAATACAGGAAGGAGAGCACAAGAGTGTTTTTCACCCTGGCTGTATAAGCTGAGAAACAGATTATGTCATCAGCGGGTTTCTGATATTTATGATCACAAGAGCCTTGCTGCTCTACACTGGAGTAAGCAGCATGTGAACTGTCCCCAGTGTACACTTGGAGCTGAGCTCTGCCACGTTTAAAGAGAACCAGCCCAGCAGCCAGCTGTGAGTTCACATGCACTCCAGGGCCCCAACCCTGAGAAGCTGCTGTTTTCTACTGAAAAGAGAGATTTTCTCCTGCCTGAAGCCAGCTAATGCTAGGACTTTGACTCTTGAGAAAGACCAACAGATGGAAGCAGAGAACAGGGTAAACACAACTAGATTTTAATGCTTTTTCATCATGGATGTCCAATTCTACATTACAGAGGCCAGCAACTGCAAGGTATAATACAAGAGTGCTTATTTTGTTTGAGTTTAATAATGTGCTACTAATCAGTGTCTTTGGTCTATCTCAGACCTTCGGAACTAAGCCCGCTCTGTGAATCTACTGTACCTTCCAAGGACTTCCACTCCCTCTGTAACCTTTTGGGCCCCTCCAAAAATCTATTCCAGAGAGTTCCTGCCTCTGACAAATCCCTGGAGGAGAAGGCTGTCAACAGCTACTAGTCCTGATGCCCATATGCCACCTCCAGTATCAGAAGCAGAATGCCTCTGTACACCGGTTGCTGGGGAACATGGGCGGGAGGGTGGTGTTGCACTCGTGTCCTGCTTGTGGGCTTCCTGTGGGCAGCTGGTTGGCCACTGTGTGAACAGACTGCTGCGCTAGATGGGCCCTTGGTCTGACCCAGCCTCAGGGCTGTTCTTATGGTCTGACTGCGTCCCCACTGAGAGGCTGCTCTTTGTTCCGCTGCACTAGAATCCAGGGGCAAGAGGAAAGGCTGCTGCACAGCAGCAGAGGCAGTAGCAAGGGAAGGCTTTGGGAAGGCAGGTGTATTTCATCTTTCACTGCTGCTTCCCAGCTAGAACGCCTGGCATGCCCCCTCATGGACACTCAGCTGAAGAAAACTGCAACTGTTAGACCACTGATCTCCCCCAGAAGGTATCTCACACACCATCACTGAAGAAACGTGGCCCCAAGAAGCCCCTTCCTGCACATGCACCGTGCGGCAACAATGCACGTTTGCCCGCCGCTACTACCTCACCCCTCTCCAACCTGCCACTGAAGGCCAGTGCTTGGTGTGTGCCAGTGGGGTAATGGAGACAGGGCTCCCGGGGATGCAGTGTCCAAATGTTTTCTTAGCAGGGATGTGGAGAGGTCATCAGTTACCCCTCCCACTCAGCCTTTCCGGTCCCCTCTGAGCGTAGCTGTGATCTTCACAGTAGCTGGAGGGGAAGTAAATTTTCCCAGCAATAATATATTGTTCCCTGTTGCAGTGCAAAGTACTTTCTGGGGTGGCTTGGTCTCGAACGGGCAATTAAGACCTATTTGCTTTACCAAAGACCTGTTCCTGGTGGAGAGGAAAATGGCTAGAACTGGTTTGTTGATACCACAGTTGCCTCAGTTTTGGGACTCTCCTTGGGGTGGGGTGTGCGTGGCTATGGGGAATGTCACGACGAGTGACCGCACTTCAAAATTTACCACTACACCAGTGGTGTGTGCCCTACCATGCACACCAGCGGGGGTTGATGCGAGTTGTAGTCCAAGACCAGGCTGAGGAAGGCTGACCTAGACCCATCTGGGAATGTTTTGAGAAGAACCAACCTGGGACCTGTGCAATGCTCCAGAGAGTCTCCCCCATCCTTCCTGCTGGTCTGCCAACCTCCTCCTCCCCAAGAACCAATGCAACCAATTTCACCTTCGGCCGAGTACAACACTGCAAAGGCAGAAGCAGATTCCAGGTGCCTTTTCCTGTATCGAATGAATGAATGGCGGAATGCTCACCTTCCACTGATGACTAATAGACAGTGCCTTGTTGCAAAATGCAACCGGGTGGCTGGAGGCAAAAGGTAATATTACTTGATTCCAGCCTAATTATGCTACTTTGAAGTTGTAGGAGAAATACTTTAGGAGGAGGAACACAATTATGCTTCAGAATAGAGGCAAAATGTTTATTATTCATGCATTAATCATATTTCCTGCTTACATTCAAAGATCCATTTACTCACTACCAAAACACTGCATTGCAGTAACTGTTTGTCACAGCAATATTATGCAGTATGTTATAGCTGGAAGAAGCTAACTTACAGGAGTGCATTTGCTAAAGTGCCCAAGTTAGAGGGCCCAAATGCACTGCTAATATACCCTGCTGCTGTACTAGACCTACCAACCAAATCTATTTAGGAGGCATATTCAGATTTATATCCCACCCTAGCCCATCGAATCCAGACATGTAACAGCTGTTTGGAATGAAATGGCTGTGCCCGTCCAGGGCCCCACAACAGACACACAAGCCCAGGGTCCTGAGACAGAGAAACAAGGACAGCAAATAACCACTCCCTCTAATAGCAAACTCCAGCAGTGCGTGTGGACAAGTTGGGACATAAAACAGGGCCACTGAGAAACAAGAAGGTGGCATCAGCATGTTCGAGAGAATCCCTTCGCTTGCAGAAGTATAGAAAATGTTTAAAAGGAAAACCTAAGGGGGCAAAAACTCCCCCAAACTGCCTGATAAGGACTGGGCAGGCTCAATAGCCATGGAATGTTGAGCTGGAAAAGGAAAATGGATAACTGGGGGTGGGAGATATGTAAAGGAGTGTTTCAGAGGCGGGCATGGCTGGCATAAACCCTGAATAGGAGCACTCCTGTTAGGCGAGGACGGACTGCAACATTTTCCTGCAGGTCCCACCTGTTCTTCTTAAAAGGCAAATGGTCCTTTTTAAAACGAGTAAATACATAACCAAGATGGGGTGCTGGGGGGGGGGGACCGTTCCTGGCTTTCACAGCAAATCCCTGCTCCTGCAACCCAAGGGCTGGACTTGCGTGGCACTGTAACTGGACTGGCTGTGTGCCATTAGAAGAGGGCAGATGTCAAGCGGGGAGTTTGGTGGAGAGGTGTCACGATGCCCCACTTCACAGACTTCTCCAGGAGTCAAAGGCACTTCGGACAAGCTGTCTGTCAGCTTTCCACAGGAAGAACTGAAAATATGAACAGAAGAAGCTGCCTTCACCAAGCCAGACCACAGGTCCAGATGGCTAGAATTACCTACTTCAACTGGCAGTGGATCTCTAGCTTTCCCCGGCTAAACCCTGGGAAAGGCGGCCTTTGCCATGCACAGCAGGAAGCAGCTCTTCTCTCCGGTCAGCAGCTGGCTGGAGATGAGAGCTTTTCCGTGCCGGGAGGGGGCAGAGCCTGGGGAAGAAGCTGACAGGCGGTTCAGCTGGGCTGCAGGAGAAGGCGGATGGGGCGCCCCTGGCTTTGCAGGCTGTCCTGGGAGTGCCCCAGGGCTGCACACCCGTTTGAACTAGAGATGCCGGGGACACAGCCTGGGACTGTGCATGCAAAGCACGTGCCCTGCCTCCAGTACCTAAGCATCAGAACTGGTCCTGAACCTGATCCTACAAGCAGGGGCTCAGCCGCTGTGCCACCCAACATTCACTGTGGTTTTGCCTCTAGGCTATGAAGCCAGTGAGCAGGACTACGTGCTGAAGCTGAAAGCTGAAGGATTTGCCCTCTGCCAGCCCGTTTGCAGCCCAACTTGTTTAGAATTCCTTAAGCCTTTTCAAACGGCACGTAATTAAAGGTCTTATCTTCCTCCTTTCCCTTGCCAAAAGTTACCACCAACTTCACGGCAAGTTAGACTTCCTTGGACTTAACATAGTTTCAGATAGTGAGTCACAACTGGATTGGCTTTGGCCAACATCTCTCCCCGCCCCCCCATGAGTCAGAGGGAGAAATAAGATGAAGAGAATGCGGGTTTTTATCTGCACCTATAGTGCAAGCTCATCTGTTCAGATCTTTGCTCTTCCACCGCCCCCTTCCCCGTGGCATTTTGCATTCCAGTGCCTAGAGGTGAAAGCACTTCTCCAAAGAACAAAGGAACGCCCACAGCAGAATAATGATTCTCTGCCACACTGACAGCTGTCCTCCCACGAACGGGACGCCCTCTGCCTTATCGCTAAAGTCCCCGTCCTTGTTTGATAAGAGATCCAGGAAATGGACTGAAATCCCCTGAACGGCCTTGTGTTCTCAAGAGATAAAATTAAAACTTCTCATCAGCCTCGTCAGGCACTCTTTACAGAGGGGAAAATCCCTTGTGGTCGATCGCTCCGTTATCCCAGGGATTGATGCTCCCTGATGCGCCGCGCTCTGGAGAAAGCACTTCGACTGGAACTTTCCACAGGGTTGCTACCTGTGGGGAGCTGTAGGAGCTCCATGTACCGGCAAGGTCACTGTGGAAGCCCAGAACCCAATTCCAGTCACAGGATGAGTCATCAGGAGAATCTCCATCGCCATGTTGTGCTCAGCAGCTTGACAACCTACGGACGGTGTCTCTTGAGGGCTCAATTGCCAAGGTGAGGCTTGGACTGGCTTTCCAGAGGGCAGGCACTCCTCTAGCACTCCCTACGGCAGCCTTTTCCAGCCTGCTGCTCTCCAGATATGTTAAGACTACGACTCCCATCGTCCCTAGCCAGCACCCCTGCTCTACAGTCCTCTGCTTTGGGTTCTATTCTAGACTTCAGAGCATACCCTTCCAGTACCATCCAACCTCTCCAGTCTGTGCCAAAATCAAATTCCTTCAAATTATTTCAGACTGTGAGCCTGTGATACAGATCAGGGGAGCAAATATTAATCTGTTGATTAAAATGTTCAATTAAAATCTTGGGCAAGATGCATCACAACTTATCAGGCAAATTTTAAATTGGTGACACTGAAAAGTTAACGGTACACTTTTTGTGGGGGTGGTGGAAGACGTTACACTGGTTTTGGGATGTTATTGTTAATAAAGAATGAAAAAAACAACAGTCAAAATGACCTTTACCTCTAACAGTAAATGGCAGCTTTTGATGATTACATTCTAAGCATTTATACTGCCTTCAGGATCTCAAGAAGGCAAGCATTGAGGTTCCAGTGCTATACAAACGTATCTAAATTTAATCAGATGTAGCAGTTAAGGTGACAACAAGGATGGCGCAGAAATGTTTGAAAAAAGTCACACCCCCAGTACAGGCTGTGCAAAATATGTCATCGGGCCATGCTGTATCACATGGTCAGGTTGCGGCCAAATGTTTGGCCTGGGAAACCCACGTTCTGCAGTGGACATGAAGCTAAAGAGCTGGTGAACCACCAGCAGAGCCACCCAGGGTCATTTAATCGTTATTACATTTGTATCCACCTTTTCCCCCTCCAAGGAACCCAAGGCGGCTTACATAGCCTCCTCCTCTCCAGTATATCCTCACAGCAGCCCGGTGAGGGTGGTTCGGTTGAGTCAGTGACTGGCCCAAAGCCACCCAGTGAGCTTTGTGGCCAAGTGGGGACTGGAACCCAGACCTCCCGAGTCCCAGCCCAACCCACTAACCACTACACCACGCTGGCTCACAAGCTCCACTCCCTGCTCTCTGGTCAGGTATCCTTGGCTGGAAGCATTTCCTTTCCTTTATTACATTTCTATACCACACAACAGACGAAGTTCCCTGGGCAGTTTACAACGATTCCACAGAAAGGCCTGGCCCCTTTTGCCTGGGAACATCCAAGGAAGGTGATCCCACAACCTTCCCGGCAGCTTGTTCTACTGTGGAAGAGCTTTCAGGTCCTGTTGCGCCCAAGTCGCCCGTCCTGCAGTTTTTGACCAGCTTCTTACCGTATGGTCTTCAGCAGACAGGGTATAACAAAATATTCTTCCAAGAGCAAAAACAGGCAGGTGGCTACACTCGACGGAGAAGGGTTAAGCTCCCAAAGCAGTGAATACAGCTCCCAAAATACATCAGAGGACAATGCAACAAAAAAGCAGCAACATAAAAACTGACATGCTGTTTGCCTGCCCACACAGCTAAGCATGGTTTGGAAGATCACATGGACTGAGCCAAGGTTTACCTGTGAAGTGGGCTGGACACCTGCACACACGTTATACATGCTAGTACATAATAATCAGCTCTGGGGGCCAAATCTGCCCCTCCCCTCGGGCTCCCCAGGTGGCCGTGCCCGCCTCCCCACGCCACAAAGTGGTTCCCACCTTCTCTACCCTGCCCCCCCAATTTTTGGTGGCTGCCCGGCTTTTGCACATTCTCCCCACACTCCCCATTCCAAAAGGCCGAAATGCCTCTCCTAAGGCTAGTTCTGGCAGTAAGAGCTTTAAGCAAAAACAGCCTGGCGTTTTTGCTAGTTTGGCCCGCCCCTTTTGTCTTTGACCCCACCCCCTTTGCTTTCGGACCTGCCCACCACTGGAATGCAGCCCCCAAGAGCATCTCTGAAAGGGGCAGTTGGGCTGAGTTTCCGCACCCCTGATCTAGGCTGTCTGGCAGCCACTCTCCAGGGATTCAGGCAGGAGTCTTTCCCAGCCCTACCTGGAGATGCCTGGGATCGAAACTGGGGCCTTTTGGAGGGTGCTGCACTCATGTCCTGCTTGGAGGATTCCTGGGGGCAGCTCGTTGGCCATTGGGTGAACAGAATGCTGGACTGGATGGACCCTTTGGCTCTTCTTGTGTTCTTACATGGCATCTGAAATCGCTACAGATATGCATTATTATATTATATTATAGAAATATAAATTATAAATATGAATATGAAGAGAAGGAGAAGGGTTCCCTTGTTATAGGCTGGAGTTAAACAAGCTGAAGTGTGAAGGTCTTGGGCAAATTCATGGAGGAGAAGGCTATCAGTGGCTACTAGTCCTGATGACTCTGTGCCACCTCCAGTACCAGAGGCAGTATGCCTCTGTACTCCAGTTGCTGGGGAACCCAGGAGGGTGCTGTTGCTCTCATGTCCCGCTTTTGGTTTTCCTGTGGGCAGCTGGTTGGCCACTGTGTGAACAGAACGCTGGACTAGGTGGACCCTTGGTCAGATCCAGCCTCAGGGCTCTTCTTATGTTCTGATGCAAGCACATGCTCCACCACTGAACTATGGCTCTTTGACTGCTAGCACTCTCGAGTCTGGACAAATGGATACGCGAGCTGTCCGAACTGAGTGTTTCAAGCAACGGCCTTCCAAGAAGGATCGTGCAGAGCCCCATCTGCAATGTGTCAGCTCAACGGACGGTCAGAGAGCCAATGGTGTGGATTACTCAACAGGCAATGCTTTTCCCCGCCTGCTTTCAGGCATCAGAATGACTCACAGGAGCCATTCCACACCTGAAGAGAAGTGTATAATGAGAAGGAGCCTCAAGGAGGCACTTCGGTGAATGGAATGGAAAAATATTGAACAGGATATTTTAGATGTTTGCTGCCCTCCAGAGGAAGAGGCCCATTACGACCCCAGAAGCAACCCTGTCCGCTTCGCTTGGATCTTTATTGTTTCACAGAAAGATCCAGGGTGCTGCAGAGGGTAGAGCAGAAAGGTGGGAGACCTGGGTTCATATCCAGTGTGCTATAGTGGCTAGAGTGTTGAACTGGGACGCAGGAGATCAGGGTTCTAGTCCCCACTCGGCCATGAAGCTCACTGGGCTACTTTGGGCCAGTCACAGAATTTCAGCCTCACCTACCTCACAGGGTTGTCGTGAGGATAAAATGGAGAGGAGGAGGATCATCTAAGCCACCTTGGGTTCCTTGCAAGAGGAAAAATGGTGGGATATAGGTGTAATGATAGATAAATAAATAAAATCAATACAGTAAATGGGTTCGTTGCAAGAGGAAAACAAAGCAGGACATAAATGTAATAATAAAAATATCCCCACTTGGCGGGGAAGCTCACTGGATGACCATGAGCCAATCTCCCAGCCTCAGGCCAGGGATAAGACGAGGCGGTCCTCATGTACGTCACCCAGAGGTCCTCAGAAGACAGGAGAGATGCGAGTGTAATAAGCCACAAGCGGTTTTTCCAGCCCAATCGGCCAGCAGACTCCCTCCTCGCATGCAAAAAATGAGTACACTGGGGGGCATTCCAGTGGCCAAGACACGTCCCCCGTGGTGAGGCAGGATTAGTGGAGGCTGGTGGCTCCGAGGTCAGTGGAGCAAAGGGTATCAGTCAAAACCAGTCAGAACTCTAAAGGAGCTCTCCAAGGTGTGGAGCAAAGTTCTGACTGGTTCTGAAAACCAGAGCAGATTCACTGCCCCACTGACCTCGGCACCATCAGCCTCCACTGGGCAGGGCGTACCTTTCCAGATGTCATAGGGATCTTCCTTCAGCAAGACCTGATATTCTAGATCCGCCTTCCCCAGCCTGGTGACCTCCAGTTGTGTGAGACTGCAACGCCCATCATTCCCAGCCAGCATGCAGTCCAACACATCTGGAGGACACCAGGCTGGGGAAGCCTGTTCTCTATGTGGGATGAAGTTATCCAATAAATTCGCCTGAATTCCCCCGGATCGTTTGCAAAACTCAGTGTGACATTGGCCACTTTCCAAACCTCGAATATGGAGGCCAATTTTGGAGACAAGTTGCATATTTTTGTTAGATGACCAGCAATTTTACATTGGAGGTCTTCAAGAACCCTTGGATTGACATTATCCGGACCCAATTTCCTGTTCATTTTAATTTGTCAGTAAGCCCTGAAACGTCATCTCTGGGTGCCTCTCTTTGGCTCAGTTGTTCAACCTCCCTCCCAGAGAAATATCAGTTCTAGCACAGGTATCTTCTGCAATTTCCCCAGCCTCCTTCAGCACTCCTTTGACATCTGTTGGTAGAAGAGCCTCCCTAGCTAGTTCACCACTTCTGGCATATTTTAAGATTTGTTCTTGTTATCAGCCTTAGTCCTTTTAGCAATGTACTCCTCAAATGCTTTTTTCACTTGGCCCAAATTCCCTCTTGCACAGGTTCCGTGGTCACCGCAAGCCAACTTAAGATCCACCCAACACCCAAAGACCCATGGCGTACAAGCAGCAGTCTGTCTTGAGGCAGCCAGGGGAGGTTGCACAAAGATCAGCCCTCCCCAACCTGGCGCCCTCTGGATGTCTTGGGTCACAACTCCCATCATCCCATCATCCCCAGCAAGCAAGGGCCATGATGGCTGGGGATGATAGGAGTTGTAGCCCAACACATCCGGAGGGCGCCAGGTTGGGGAGGGCCGACATAAATGAATCCCTTAAGCCAGGGGCCCCCAACACAGTGCACAGGGAGACCTCCTAACGCCCCAGGAAGCTCTCCACTCTGTGCCCCCTTCAAAAAATTATACTAAAGAAAAACATACTCTCCCCAAAACTCCTTTCCTCACTATTTCTCTCCCTTACCCTCCCCAGCCTTCTCTTTCTCTCCCCTCTACCCCTTTTCCTTGCTGTTTCCCCTCCCTCCCAGTTTCTAGCTTTGCTATTTCTCTTCCCCATCACCACCTCTGTATCTCACTTTTGGCTAGCCAGGCCCCAGGGCAGCTGTTAGGTGACGACTGACGAGCTGCATCCTGTGTGGGAGGCATTTTGTGGTGGTGCCTACAGCAGTTTCTGAAATTCCCAAATGTGCCCTGGGGTCCAAAACAGTTGGGGACCCTGGCTTAAGTATTTACCAAGCTTATCAACCACGTCGTGCAACTTTCGGGTTGCATGACAAAACAAAGGACAGAATGTGCAGCGTTTGGTACCTACTTGACAGCCTCTGCCACATTGTTGGAAGTGTGACCCGATAAAGCGTCATGCAAGTTGCGGATAAAGTAATCCCTGTATTCTTCCGGAAGTGCCATGAACGTTCCACCCATCACAATGAACTCCACTTTGTCCACGCTGTGGCCGAGCTGTTTCAGCTGCAAAAAGAAGACCAGCCATGAGCCAGTTGCCCCTGGGGCCTCAGAAGGTAGAGGGGGGGGGAAGATACTGTGGGTGCAAAAGGTAAACTTCAATTTAGAAAAAGGGAGACAGCGGAGGAGGAAAACCTGAGGGCTGGCAAGGGGATCATCAAACGCAGCTAGCTTCTCTGCACATTTCAGTGAGGGTGGTCTCTCGTGGCCTCCTTTTATACCCACATGCAAAGTGTAAGCCAGGCTTCGATTGTCCGCACAATTACCCTCAATTTTTGTTTGCCACTTTGAACACCCATTTCTGAGAGCAGCCTTGCCTTGCCATCACAAGAGAAAGGGACAGCCTGAGCGTGCCCCCACCTTAACCTGGCGTCTATGTATATGTTTACTTGAAATATGTAGATTCCCCTTTTCTCATGCAGTTCCCGTCCAAAGACTGAATGCAAAGTTAGAAACACAAAACCAAATGCAGTAAGCCCAGCCTTAGCAGCCAGAACATCTGGGGGAAGAGGGCATCCTTGGAGGAAAGATGAAGGAGCCAGCTGTGAACCATCCAGCCTGGAGAGGAGACTGCAAGCACAAAGATCCCCAAACTGTACCAAGCCAAGTTATATTTCAGCCAGTCAACCAAAATGATCTGGGGCCTGGAACAAACTCTCCTACAAGGAAAGGTTACCGTATCTGCAAATGTTTAGGTTAGAAAAAAGGCAGTAAAGGGAGACATGACAGAAGTATACAAAATACACATGATGTAAAGAAAGTGGAGTATTATGTATTTCTGGCGTCTTCTTTTGTTTGTTTTGCACAATAAGGGTGCAACCCTATCAGGGACAAAATGGCTCCAGCTTCTCGCTGATGTCAGAGGCAGGTAGATAAAAGCCTACTCAGCTGCAGAAAGTGCAGAGTAAAGGGCGGGAGGAGTGACGGAGGCAACATGTGCCTTTCTATCCTCCTATTCCCCCCACCCCCCCAGACAAGCCTCTGAGTCAGTCTAGAAGAGTCTCGCTGCCGGGGGCGGGGACAGGGCTGGAGAGGCCATAGGAGTCTGTGGGTCCCAGCCTCTCCTCCCCCTGCCCACTAGAACTCTCCCTTTTTGATCTCTACGAGGTCATCTGTGGCTGCTTTTGCAACCTCGGAAAGCAGGTGTCGCAGTTCTTTCCACGGTGGATGCGAGGGACGGGGGGAGGGATTGGATCGTGTAATCCCCCTCCTGGAGTTGTAGCAGTGTTAACGGCTTTGGAAGGGGAAATCTGAAAAATCCTATGGGCCCTGGGACCCTCTCCAGGACTGTGCCCTACAGGAGTTTTTTTCCAGTGAAGCTTACTTATTACAAGTGGGCATCATGGTTAATAATTTTACTCAAGTCATTTTTAAAAATCCCTCAAGTTGCTACCAACCGCCCCATTTAAAAACCTATGTAGTTTGGAAGGAACTGTGTTGACAGATGAAGTGGAGTGCGAGGGGTACTATTTTACACCAGCAACATTAACTCAATAGAAATATGATCAGCCATTGATCAGTGTCAGATAGTGGCTAAATGAGGAAAATTCTGGCATGCAGTACCATACCATGGCCTCTATAAACAATTTTATCCATATATGGAATCTAAAGGAGAGGATTTTTCCCCCGTGCATGATTTACAGATTTTTTGCACTTCATCATTTCAGTGATGCTCCCAAAATACATGATAGACCTTTTCTGGTCAATGCGAGCATTCCTGGGCCCTAATTGGGCAAAAGGTCTCAAACCTATAGCCCCAAGCAAGCATTATGTATTTTCAGCTGTTTGTTTTCACACAATTAAGATGTGGTGTTTTTTTTCTGTGAAAGCTACTCATTACAGACAGCCATCATGGGTAATAATTTTAACAGGGTTATAGGCTAAATACCAGCAACAGCTACCATGTTTATTCATAATTTCCCCTCTCTATTGGCCTTCCTAAGGGGATACAAAATCCATCACTTTCCTTTGGCTCAGCTGGCTAGCTCTGCTTCTTTTTATTGGTGCCTTTGTGTATGTGTGTGGCGGCGGGGGCGGGGGGCGGGGGGCGGGAGTAGTTCTTTTGAACTGTTTTAATTTTCCCTGTATGCTGCCTTGAACATTCAACGGGCAGCTAACAAATGGTTTTTAAAAACAGATTGTTCTCTTTCAGATCGCTACTGTAAGCAGACAACTCATCCTTGAAGTCTTGACAGCAAATCCTTACCTGTTCCACTCGGTGTCTGGTCTGGAGAAACGGATCGTACCTGGCGCGAATGGCCCGCATGGAAGTTGGCTTCAGGAAGAAAGTGCGTACGTATTAGAAAGTATTCCTCAATACACCAGAAATAAGCAAAGCCAGTTAAAAACTCCCAACACCGCATTGCCATCATATTCTATGCTATCGAGGCCTAAAAATACTGGGTGGTGAATTAACTTCAGGCCATGTTCCAATCAATGTCCCTATTTCACAGTTACCATGTGAATAAGATTTCAGCTCCATCATACATACATCCCCATCTAGTGGGCAATCCGTTAAACAAAGAATTTTTGTTCCTGGTAAATATGCACGTATTCAGAATAGGATCTGTACTAGGTGTGGTGAACCTGAGGTCCATATCCAGGCCTCTGGGGTTCCCCGACAGCCAGATCCCCTGCCCCCACTTACCCGGACACAGATGGTTTGGTGTTTTTTCCTCATTCTAAAAGGCTGAAATGCCTCTCCTAAGGCTTAGCCATTGGCAGTATGAGCTTGAAGCAAAAATTGGCTGGCGTTCTTTTTATTTTTGGCTGTGCCCCTTTTGCCTTCAGGCCCACCCACCACTGAAACGTGGCCCCTGAGAGATTCTCTGAAACTGAATTTGGCCCTCAGGCTGAAAGACGTTCAGCACCCCTGAGCTATACTTTCAAGCCAGCTAAGAAGTATGCAATGTGGGCCCGTCACACAGGTAGGTGAGGGGTTTCATGGGGCATCTAGACCAACATTAAACTCCTTTTCAAGTGCGCGTAGGCTTCTATTCAATTCATGTGTAACACTTTATTTTGTCAGCTACCAGTTTTTTTTTCATGGCCTTCAAAACTAATGATAACCAACTGCTTTAAAAACATACACATAAAGAAACTATTTCACTCAGAAACAGAGCTGGGTGCATAGTTAAAGCTTATGCCATAGTAAATTTATTAAGCTTTTAAGATGTTACAGGACTCTTCATAGTTTTAACTGCAACAGACCGGCAGGGCTAGACCTCCGGAAGTTGGGGTCATATTTGGTGCGGCTCAGGTAGCTGGGGGACCTGCGAGGGTCGTGTGCCGGGAGCGCAGACTCATGGGATGGTTTGGGACAATCCAACCTCTTTGAAATTGGAATGCCTATGCCAACCTTACAATTTATCTACTGAAAATATTTATACACACCATTCATCAAAAAATTTAATAGATTCCAGGATGGTTTGCAACAATACAGCAATTAAAACAAACAGATAATATCACAACAGCAGATAAAAATGTGTAATACAAGAGTGAAATGCCTGGTAAATAAGAAAGGGTTTTGCCTGGAGTCTAAAAGATGACAGTGGTGGCACCAGGTGATTCTCCTGGGGTAGGGCACTCTATCCCTGGGGCACCACAGCTAAACCCCCCTCTGCCTAACTGAGATGGGCAGAAGATAGATCTGGATCTACAGGTATATTTCCAGGTGATTTGTAATAGATCAGCAAGGATTTCTGACTCCCAATTATTTAACAACAGTAACAAAATTACTCACCCATCCACCCACCCTAAAGCCTACCATGGAACTGAAGAAAGTTTGGGTGAACCAGATTTTTTTGCAAGGAAGGACCACGAGTGCCATTCAGCTCTGGTATGCAAAATACCTGGGCTCAGAATTCTTTCAGTCTACGTGTAGGCCTTTTGCAACAAGCTCCAGTTGGTTTTATTTTTATTTATTACATTTCTATACTGCCCCACAGCTGAAGCTCTCTGGGCCATTTACAAAGGTTTGGTTGATCTTGAGATTCTAATAAAAAACAAGATAGATCCTGCAAGCCTGACATCTGCCCACCCCCTGCAAGGCCTAGAAACAAAGAGTTGGAAAGGACGTTGGAGATCATCTGCTCCAGGGACAGGGAAAGGGGAGCCCTCCAGAACAAGTCCCACAGGCCCCAGCGGCTTGCCCAATGGTCAGGGATTGTGGGAACTGTAGTCCAAAACAACTGGAGGGCACCATGTCACTTGCTCCTCATCTGTTCCAATCCCCTCCCTGCTCAGTGGGGCGTCTACAATGCGAGACGCAGCAGCGGCGCTCGCAGGCACACTGGGGCCCACACTGGAGACCTCAGCAGAGACGACAGAAGCACACCATTCCGAAGCAGTTCTAGCAACACTGGCAAAAGTGCCCCGGGAGCTGCCTCCCGCCCTCCGCAACTCCCTTGCAGCTGCGAGTGCAGAGATCTCTAGTTTGTCATTCAACTTGCAAATCCACAACTCGCATGGTCGGCTGGAGAGGGTGGAGGGCCACCACCCACAATCTGAGTGGCCTGCCGCAAATCGAGGCGTGCCAATGCACACACACAGCCACCTCTTCCTTCCGGTCCTCTTCGTCTTGCCTGAACTGGGCAGCCCGGGCAGGGAGGCACTGACACTAACCAGTAGGACGATGAGCCCTCTTTGCACCAGCAGATCCCAGCCCCCCTTAGCCATTCCTGTCGAAGAGACGGGGAGCAAGCGGCCAGACCAGGGTGCCCCCTTCTCTGGGTGCCCCCACCAGTGGGTGCTGGTGGCTCCAATGTCAGTGGGGTGGTGAATCTGCTCTGGGTTTCTCTGAAGGAGCTATCCAAGGTGCTTCACAATATATAGCCGCCAATATATAGCTTTGCATCTTGGCTAGCTCCTTTAGAGTTCTGGCTGGTTCTGACTGAAACCTCGAGCAGATTCACTGTCCCACTGACACTGGAGCCACCAGCCTCCACTGTCCGCCACTAAGCGGAGGGCCTTTTCAGTAGTGGCCCCCTGGTTGTGGAATGATCTCCCGAGACAGGCTCGCCTGGCACCTGTGTGGTGATCTTTTCGGTGTCAGGTGAAGACCTTCCTATTTTCCCAGGCATGTTAGCTCTTAAGTTTTGAAAACCGTATTAGTGCATTTTTAAGTCTTTGCACTCCTATAGAATCATAGAATTGTAGGGATGGAAGGGGCCTACAAGGCCATCGAGTCCAACCCCCCGCTCAATGCAGGAATCCAGGTCAGAGCATCCCTGACAGGTAGCTGTCCAGCCTCGTCTTGAATGCCTCCAGTGTGGAAGAGCCCGCCACCTCCCTAGGTCATGGGTTCCATTGTCGTATTGCTCTAATAGTCAGGAAGTTTCTCCTGATGGCTTTTACCTTTACTTGGGGGTTTGTCTGTTGTTTCAACCTTTGTAAAGTTTTTATATTATGTTTGGTTATATTATTGTATTTTATGGTTTCAAGTTTTGTTTTGTGAACCACTCAGACAACATTGTGGTAAAGAAATGTAATAAATACGTAACTAAAACAGGGCTGTGACACCAACATCCTCTCCTCATACGCCCCTCTCCCCATTTCCTCCTCCACAATCTTTCCTAGTCATTCCAAGACACCTGGAAGGGCAGAACTAAACAGATTGGCAGCTGGGGGTCTAAAACGGAAACTGCCAGTTGTCAACTCCCTGCTATACGAACACACACGTTCTTTTACAAACTCGGTTCTTCATATATGAATTAAAAGGGCTCAGCCTCACAAAGAAGAAAGCAATCAGCTGCCCCCCGCCCATCACCTCAGTTTCTCTTTCTCGTGTGTATGCATGTGTTATGTGTTAAAGGTAAAGGTGTCCCCAACCAGTCGTGTCCGACTCTAGGGTGCGGTGCTCATCCCCGTTTCTAAGCCGAAGAGCCAGCGCTGTCCGAAGACGCTTCCGTCCGGCATGACTGAACACCGAGGTGCACGGAACGCTGTTACCTTTCCCGCCGAGGCGGTACCTATTTATCTACTTGCAATTTCTTGCTTTCGAACTGCTAGGTTGGCAGGAGCTGGGCCTGAAGACGGGAGCTCACTCCGTCACACAGCACTCGGGTCTCGAACTGCTGACCTGCCAACCTTCCAGTCTGCAGTTCAGCATCTTAACCACTAAGCCACCGCAGCCCTACTGTGTTATGTGTTAGGCAGGGGCTATCTCACGTTGTCACAATGGAGATTAATAAATGCCCAGTAAAAATGTAGTTTTGCTACGCAGAAGGAAAAGACATGCAGACCATGGTTGCCAGATGGACCTAAGGTATGTGCCTGCGCTGCCCCTCCCGCCCCTAATCTCTCTGATATCTGCTCAGCAGTAAATTACACTGGCTTGCCCTGAAGGGCCAACAGGACCTTTGCAGCAGTACCTCGTATCCGGTGTAAGACTGAGTTGAGTATTCAAAGTCAGAATCGGGACCTCCGGGGCAATATCTGCATGTCCAAGAGAGAAAAATGAGTCACACAGAGGCATCGGAGCACAGTTTAAGGCAGGGTGTTGAACTTCTTCCAGCCGAAGTACTGAAGACCATTTCAGAGAAGTTCTTGGGGGTCGCTAGTCAAAAGACCAGTCATTCACCCAAGCAACTGAGTACAAGCAAAGTAACTTCAGGGCCAACCCACATATCTGACCCCACAGCAGTACAACAAACCACCCATTTAAGGCTGCAACCCTATGCAACTGTAAATGGGTATGGAACCCAATGAGAATTACTTCTCAACAGACCTACACGGGATTGCCCTTCTCATCCTATCCACACACACGTTTCTCCAGCTTCAAAGGAAAAGGAAATGCCCCCAGCCTCAAATGGAAAGAAAAAGTTTCCCCTACCTCAACCCCAAGACTCACCACACCATTCCCCAAATGATGTGCCTCCTTCCTCCTCTGCCATCAGAGCTCCTGCCGGGGAAGGTGCTCTGTATGGGTGTGTATGTGTGAACGAGAGAAGGGGCTGGGAAGGGAGAGGAAAAAAGCAAGGCTAGAGGCTGGGGGGAGCAAGAAATAAAGATAGAAAGGGGACGAGGGAGAGAAAGGGCAAGGCTAGAGGAGGGGAGAAACAGCAAAGTAAACAGGTGGAGGGAGACAGAAACGACGAGGTGAGAGGCTGGCAGTGGAGAGAGAGAGTAAAGGGGAAAGGTCTGTGTGGACAGAAGACGACTGGGCAGGGCCAGAAAGCAACTCCTCCGCCTCTTCTTGCCTGCCCAACTGGTGATCAGCAGCAGGCTCAGGAACAGGAAGACGAACCGGAAGACCCTCTAGCATTTCCCAGTTTTTTCATTAAAAATACATTTTTGAAGGGGGCAAGGAGTAGAGAGCTTCGTGGGCACCCTGGAGGTCCCCACGGGCGCTGCATGGGGGACTCCTGACCCAGAGTGCTTTGGATATTAGGCAGTATAGAAATGCAATAAATAAATAAAATAAAAATAAAATGACTTTGACAGACTACATCTGACTTGGAATGACTGTCACAGAGATAATACCACTACTTAGTTTTTATAAGGAGCGTATTAAGTGTTCCAGGTGCTCCACATATGTTTTTAATCCTGAAATCTGTAAGATTTTAATATATATTATAGGTTTTAAGAATTACGCATGGCGTGGGGAGAAAAACGGAAAAAGACGTTTTCCTCATATAACCCTAGAACTCTCCAGGCCCTCCAGTGAAACAGATGAGCAGGAGGTGCAGCACAGACATAAGAAGTCCTTCTTCGCACGGCGCATATTGTGCTGAACTTGCTGCCACAGGATGTGGTGAGAGCCACTAACAGATGATTTGAAAGCAGCACTAGCCAAACTCATGGAGGACTGGTCCATCGGTGGCTGTTGGCCACGATACGGCCTCCACGTTCAGAGGCACTGTGCGTCGGGAGATCAGTCGCCTTCTGATTCCTGCTTGTGGGCTTCCCAAAGGCATCTCGCTGGCCACTGTGGGAAACAGGATGCTGAACTACACAAACCCACTTTGGTCCCATCCAGCGAGGGGTGGGGAGGCGAGGATGAGAGCACAGCACTGTGCCTTAAGCCACCTGGCAAGTTCCGGCCAAGGGGAGTTTTGTAACAGGGAGGCAGCATGCTGGACCACTTTCAGCCCAGTAGTTGTGGGAAAAAGCACTCGGAAATTCACACAATTTCTTCCCTGAGACAAGTCAAACTGGGATGTGTGCCTGGGGTTTGTTACATGTGGTGTACGCACATGATAAAGAGATGGGTTGCTGGTGCGCAGAGGCAAACCGTGCGAGGAGCGGATGCCAGGGAAGGCTAGAGAAAAATCTACGGGAGCCCATAGGGACCAAGGACCTTGGGATTTCTGGCCAAGAAGCTGATCAATGCGCAGGCACTTTCCATGGTATTAAATGTTCAAAAAGCCCAGTCCTCAATAACTGCAACCAGAGTAGGGGCCTCTGCAATGAACAGAAGTAGGATTTGGGACACTCCATGGGCAGAAACGGCAGCGCCCCGCCCCCACAGCACTGAGCTGCTGGCACAGCGAGCCTCAGAATCAAGTTACAAGAAGCCAGTTCTGCTAAGATCTCCTCCAAGCCAGGGCTGAGCAGAAAGCAGATCTCCAGATGCTTTGGGCTTCAACTCCCAAGCATTCCTGACCGCTGCCCAAGCTGGCAGGGGCCTCTGGGAGTTGAAGTTACTAACATCTGGAGATCTGCCTTCTGCCCAGGAGTCCGATTCCCTGCTCATCTGCGAAGTTCGGTGGGCGATTCTCTCTCTCAGAGAGAACCTTGGGGGATTCTCTCTCCCAGCCCAATCTACCTCAAAAGGGTGTAGCGAGGACAAAATAGTGGGAAAAGGGGTTTGGGGCAGAGACCATGCATACACTGTCCCGCTCTTCTCAGAGGAAAGGTAGGAAAAATATTTGCAAGAAATAAAATAGTTCCATAGCTCCATTCAAGATGAGCCTCTAAACAGGAAAGGGTTACCAATGACTTACTACCCACTGTTTTATATTTACAATTACTATTTAATTTAAATACTTCTTAAAGTGAAGAATACAAATCTTTGCAGAACACATAAGCGTAGTTATTCAGATTTATTCCCCATCCCAGTTTCGAAGATTCTAAGCAAGAAGGATGAATGCTGGAGGGCAAGAACACATATGCTCGGGTAGGATATTAAAAATACGATTCTGGCATGAACCCACGGTCATACTTACACGCATATGTTTCCCGTGAAGTTAATGTGCGGACATCTGTGTGGCTTGCACATCACGGCCACTACAGCAATCTGGGAAAGGGAGCATTGTAAAGAGGCTATCACAATTCCAGTGTTATGTTGAACAAGGCAGTTACACAGAATGACTGTATTCAGAGGGAGAGGGAGGGGGGCACCACTTCAACCTCCCACCCTGCCCACAATATCCTATATCTACAGCACGTCCACTTGACCAGCTTTTTCTCAAAAAGACATCCAAGGAAAGAGTGCAACACTTTTGTTATGGCTGCAACCCTGTGCTCACTTTCCTGGGAGGAAGAACCAGCGCACTCAGGTTTTCTGAGCAGACACGCATCGGTTTGTGCCGCAAAGCGACCTCCCTATAGCTTAAAGATATTATCGCTTCCACTCTCGTTAAGGTGAAGAGCTATCCTTCCCAGACAGAGATCCTTTGGAGACAGATTCTCTCTAGGGGAGAGAACATATCAAAGGCCACACCTACAAGATCTTAATCCTTCAGAGGACAACCAGGGGCCTTGGGCACAACTTTGTGTTGCAGTGGTTGTAAAATGTTTGCGCAAACTCCATGCTCAGGCATGCCTTCAGCAAGAGTCCCGAGAGGCTTTGCACAATGTCTAAAATACACAAGTTTCTAGATATCCTCCCAGAAGCAGTGGAGTAGCACAGGGTTTGGATGGGGAGGCCTCCTGCTTTTAAAACCCTGTTTTGGCAGGGTGGGGAGCAAGAACTCAAGGAGTGTTCCAGTGCTGAAGCACCATCGGAAAGTGCCCAGGAATTTAAAAAGAAAACGTTAAAAGTTTAAATTAAAAAAAGTTTGTTAGTGGCAGGCAGAGTTGAGGGTCTTGCCAGGAATGGTACTGCAGAACTAGGGCGTGAGTGTTTGTAATACCTGGACAACTACATTCCACGGGACAAGTCAGGGCAGTAGCAACCACACTGGTTGGGGAAGAACTGCAATTTTCCGAGGGTCAAAGTACTGCTGGGGAAACGCAATATCCCTACAGCAGAACGTGACAAGCTGCCTTAAAGCGGGTGAGACCAATGGTCCATCCAATCCACAACTGCTTACTCCAGGGATGGCCAGAGAGTAATCAGGATCTACTGGTACATCTCTGGATATTTATTTATTTATGTCATTTCTTTCTTTATTTCATTTCTATACCGCCCAATAGCCGAAGCTCTCTGGGCGGTTCACAAAATTTGCAGGAAATCTGAAATATCTTTCACAATAGCAGCAACAAAATGACTTCCCTCCCCGCTGCCCCTGCTTAAATTAGACTGCAGAAAGCTCAGGGGACCCCAACCTCTTTCAGTCAGTGGGCATGCTTGGAATTTTGAGCCTTTTGTAGACACTCTCACAAAATGGCTGCCAAGTTTGCCATGGTGGGTGCGGCCGGTCACAAAACATTTGTTTCCCAGAAGGCAAACTGGCGAGACTAAAAGAAAAGTAACTTGCACAAGAGCTTAAGTACAAAGCAGTACAAAGCAGAAGCGGGGTCTGAGCTCCAAAACACAAAACCACTCTTTTGAATCCAAATATAGATGGTGCTGGAGGGCAGGACCTTGCTCTGCCGCATGCTGGCCTCCCAGTTAAGGGAATTAATTTTTAAAATCTTAAGAAATAAAATTAAAATCAGGAGGGTCAAGGGAGCCTGGCAGCCCCCAAGAGACGTGTCCCTGGACACCCCGGTGCCCACAGGCACCATGTGGGAGACCCCAGAGATGACCATGAATATATTTGTGTGTGGAAGGCCTGTGAGCTCAATTCTGATACTCAAAACAAATTCCTATGCTCATGAGGCACCCTGTGCTTTAATTTGTGTCCTTTGCACCTGGCTCCAGTCAGTGGATCTCAGAATTCTAGTAAAACACAAAGTAAATCCCAGAAGCTTGAAGTCCAACTGCAAGCTGCTCTCTAGGATCTGAGGCCAAGAACCATCCTGCCTGTCACCTGAACCTTTTCAACTAGAGATACGAACCCAGGATCTTGTGCATGTAAAGAAAGGAAAGACTCACCCCACTAGCAGTCCGGATGGGCTTCGCTTTCAGCTTTGGAACCAGCACTCTGCGGTACTGAGGGGGCACAGCAGCAATGATGTCGACCAGGCGGGGCTGTGCTGAAAGCCCATACCGGGCGGCTGTCTTTGTTTTTATTCTGAAACAGAAAGCCGCGCAACTTGGTTATTGGCCAGAGGGCTCCTGCGCAAGTTGCGACTGGACTGCAAGATGCGACACCAACAAGAATCGACAGCCCTGGGTGAGTTCACACACCGATTAATCACAGAACTGCAGACAGAAGTGCCGACTGGTTTCACAGCCAGCAGGCACCCCAGACCAGACACCAGTGACCAAACTGTCCCATTACCTGACATCAACTCAGTGCAATACTTCAGTGCATGGGAGGGTGCTGCTGCACTCATGCCCTGCTTGGGGGTTCTTGGTCAACAGCTCGTCGGCCCCTGTGTGAACAGAGTGCTGGACTAGATGGACCCTGGGTCTGATCCAGCAGGGCTCTTCTGATGTTCTTATTTTAAAAGCAGTAAGGAAAGAGGGATCTATTCCCTGCCACCCAGCTGATGGCGGATCACCTGGGCAGCAGGGAAAAGTGGGTAAGGCACCCCAGGGTCTGGTGAGCTGCACAGAGAGTGGCTCAGGGCTGCTCATGAGTGTTATACACAATCAGATAATGGGTCAGCCTAGCCCTGTATTGTCTCTCACAATATTTCCCAACCTGGTGCCTTCCAGACGCACCCTCCATGACCATTGGCCATGCTGGCTGGAAATGATGGAACAGTAGTCCAACACATCTGGAGGGTGCCAGGTTGGAGGGTGCCACATCTGGCCTACCATGACTGGCAGGTGCTCTCCAGCGTCTTGGGTCAAGGCCTTTCCCAGCCCTGCGACCTGTGATCCTGTACACTGGAGATGCCAGGGACTGAAAGCTGTGCTCTTCTACACCAGGGGCAGGCACCTTGTGGCCCTCTAGATGTCGTTGGCCTACAACTTCCATCATCCCTCACCACTGGCTATGCTGGCTAGGGCTGACAGGAGTCGTAGGGCAAAACGTCTGGAGGGCCACAAGGTGCCCACCCCTGGCCAACACAAAGAGCATGTGCCGTACAGCTAGCTATTGCCAGTTCCCTGTAAGGGACGGGGCAGAGAACGCGCACATGCAAGCGATGGCCGGCAGAGGGGCGGGGGCAGGACAGCCCGCACAACTTACTTGTTTAAGTTCACATCTTTGCCCTGCTCGTGAGCCTCAACGAGCTGCTTGATGACATCCGCTATGGTCATCATCATCAGCTCCGCCCGGCTGAGATCTCCTGAAATGGAAGCAAAAGGACACTGTGCAAAATGTAATTTCTCGTGCACATGTGCAGTGCCTTCTAGCCTCACAAGCTGTGGGGGCAGGCAGCACACTTTCCCCTTCTCCCGCAACACCGGGCTCCTGTTTGTATACTCTACAACACACTTCCACACGCCTACAGTGGTAAGCCATGCACTCTGCCGCATCCATGTTGCTCTGCTGCACATGATGCGCACGGCCCAAGGAAGCTTGGCCTAGCATGCCACATGCAAACTGTACCACTCGCTACAGCGGGAGAAGCTTGTTCCCTTGTTCTCCACAGCCCTGATTATCTATGTTGCCCTCCTCTGAACTCATCCCAGTTTCTATATATCCTCCCAGAAGTGCGGCACCCAGAACCCCAGAGAAGGCCTGACCAGTGCAGAATGGAGCTGAACTATTACTTGGTGTGACTTGGAAACAACCAGTGGTGCCTGCAACTAAATGCTGCAGCACAGAGCACTCCTGTCCAGGCTTCCGGTCCAATCACCCCTGCTCTCCTCCACGATACTCCATGCCATTCCCCCTCCCACCAGATTTTCCTCCCCCTCCCCTGCTCAGCCAGTGAGCATGGGGTGGCCACTGAGCACATGGCTATAGTTGAGGGAGGGAGGAGGTCTCCTCTTATTTCCCCCCTAACCTCTTCATTTTACTTCTGTGTCCCCCCACAAGCCTGCAGATACCCCAGCCCCCGTCTGTTCTGCACGGGTGGTGTCGTTCTGGCTACAGAAGCAGCGGCCCTTGGAGAACTGAGTTCGCTGCTAGTCTATATAACTAGTCAATATATCCAGGATGGTTCGAGACACTGGATACATTTAAGTAAAGGAGCTATGCTAAAAGCAGCTTACCATTCATGTGCCTCCTCCAAATGGGCACCCTCCAGATGTGTTGGACTACAACACCCATCACCCTCAGGCAAGAAAAGCCTCCCCCCAACCTGCCCCCTCCCGATGTGTAGGACTACAACACCCATCACCCTCAGGCAAGCGCAGCCGCCTCCCCCAACCTGCCCCCTCCCGATGTGTAGGACTACAACACCCATCACCCTCAGGCAAGCGCAGCCGCCTCCCCCAACCTGCCCCCAGATGTGCAGGACTACAACACCCATCACCCTCAGGCAAGCGCAGCCGCCTCCCCCTCACTCGTCCCCTCCAGATGTGTAGGACTACAACACCCATCACCCTCAGGCAAGCGCAGCCGCCTCCCCCTCACTCGTCCCCTCCCGATGCGCTGGACTACAACACCCATCACCCTCAGGCAAGCGCAGCCGCCTCCCCCAACCTGCCCCCTCCCGATGCGCTGGACTACCACGCCCATTATCCCCAGGCAGCCTCGGGCGCCTCCCCCGCACTCGTCCCCTCCGGATGTGCGAGGCCGGGAACTGCCGCTCGGGACCGCGGCGGCATTGGCGGGGCCAGCGCGCGCCCCGCCGGCCCCCGGCCCCGCACCTCTCCTCCTCTGCCTCATGGCGCAGGCCCGCCGCCGCCGCCGCCGCCTTGTCCCGCCGGCCGGCCCCGGCCGCGCTGGGGCTACGACACCGTCGCGAAGAAGGGCGGAAGCGGGGCAGGCGCCGGCCGCCGCCTGCCGTAAAGCGCGCGCGGCAGGGATTGGCGGGGCTCAGGCGGCCCCGGCCCGCGGGCGG
Organism: Heloderma suspectum; assembly: GCF_057233095.1. Lineage (NCBI taxonomy): Eukaryota > Metazoa > Chordata > Lepidosauria > Squamata > Helodermatidae > Heloderma > Heloderma suspectum. The sequence continues at coordinate 437,142,531 of NC_139458.1, forward strand.
ACGCGGGGGCTGCGCAGCTGCGGGGGGCCTCCGCGGCCAGCAGGGCCCCTGCGCGCCGAGCGGTCACGGGGACGGCGCAGCGGGGAGCGCCTCCCCCGCCGGGGCAGGCCCGCCGGCCCCCAGCCGTCGTCGTCGGCACCCACAGCGCTCACAAAAGTATACGAACAGATAGTTGGGCCGAGTTGCCTGCGCTGCAACAGCAGGGAATAGAAACCGCTTCACCAACAAACCCAGCAAATATCACACGGTTCGTCCCGGGAACATGAACGGCGGCACGCTCTCTTGGTTCTGGTTACACCAATACGCTTCAAATAAGGGCCACTTTTCTACCAGGCTATTATTTTGTTGTCTTCCCTTCCTAGTTAACCGCAGATATTATTTCCCACAATTTAATAATCCAGCCATCAATTGTGGCAAGCGCTCGTTTTTCACCCAGTTTGCGGGTACCAACATTCTGGCAGCTCTTAGTAAATGCACTATCATCTCTGTGTCGCCAGACAGAAAAACGGCTTTTGCATAACCAAAGATAGTAACTATTGGATCCAGTGGTAGTCTATACACTGATACGATGTCAGTTTAATTCAGGTGACCATTATATCTACTACTGTGGGCAAGAATCCCTTAGAAGAAATGGAGTAGCACTCATAGTCAACAAAAGAGTGGGAAAAGCAGTACTGGGGTACAATCTCAAAAACGATAGAATGATCTCAGTACGAATCCAAGGCAAACCATTCAGCATCACAGTAATTCAAGTCTATGCCCCAACCACTGAGGATGAAGAAGCTGAGGTTGATCGGTTCTATGAAGACCTACAACACCTTCTAGAACTAACACCAAAAAAAGATGTCCTCTTCATCATAGGGGATTGGAATGCCAAAGTAGGAAGTCAAGAAATCACTGGGATAACAGGCAGGCATGGCCTTGGTGTACAAAATGAAGCAGGACAAAGGCTAATAGAGTTTTGCCAAGAGAACACGCTGATCATAGCAAACACTCTTTTCCAACAGCACAAGAGGCGACTCTACACATGGACATCACCAGATGGTCAATATCGAAATCAGATTGATTATGTCCTTTGCAGTCAAAGATGGAGAAGCTCCATACAGTCAGTAAAAACAAGACCTGGAGCTGACTGTGGCTCAGATCATGAGCTGCTTCGTGCAAAATTTCGGCTTAAATTGAAGAACGTAGGGAAAAGCACTAAACCATTCAGGTATGACCTCAATCATATCCCTTATGAATATACAGTGGAGGTGAGGAATAGATTAAGGGATTAGACCTGATAGACAGAGTGCGTGAGGAACTATGGACGGAGGTCCGTAACATTGTTCAGGAGGCAGCAACTCAATCCATCCCAAAGAAAAAGAAATGCCAGAAAGCCAAGTGGCTGTCTGATGAGGCTTTACAAGTAGCTGAGGAAAGAAGGGAAGTGAAAAGCAAGGGAGAAAGGGGAAGATATATCCAACTGAATGCAGAGTTCCAGAGAATAGCAAGGAGAGACAAGAAGGCCTTCTTAAATGAACAATGTAAAGAAATCGAGGAAAACAACAGAATGGGAAAGTCTAGAGATCTCTTAAAGAAAATCGGAGATCTCAAGGGAACGTTTTGTGCAAAGACGGGCATGATAAAGGACAAAGAAGGCAGGGAACTAACAGAAGTAGATGAGATTAAGAAGAGGTGGAAAGAATACACAGAAGAACTATACAGGAAAGATCTGAATGTCCCTGATAGCCATGATAGTGTGGTCACTGAACTTGAGCCGGACATCCTCGAGAGTGAAGTCAGGTGGGCCTTAGGAAGCATTACTAACAACAAAGCTAGCAGAGATGACAGTATTCCAGCTGAGCTATTTAAGATCCTAAAAGATGATGCTGTTAAAGTGCTGCACTCAATATGCCAACACATTTGGAACACTCAACACAAGACTGGAAAAGGTCAGTTTACATTCCAGTTCCAAAGAAGGGCAACGCCAAAGAGTGTTCAAACTACCGCACAATTGCGCTCATTTCACATGCCAGCAAGGTGATGCTCAAAATCCTACAAGCTAGACTTCAGCAGTATGTGAACCGAGAACTACTGGAAGTACAAGCTGGGTTTCGAAGAGGCAGAGGAACTAGAGATCAAATTCACTGGATCATGGAGAGCCAACATTCGCTGAATCATGGAGAAAGCAAGAGAATTCCAGAAAAACGTCTATTTCTGCTTCACTGACTACGCTAAAGCCTTTGATTGTGTGGATCACAACAAACTGTGGCAAATTCTTAAAGAAATGGGAATACCAGACCACCTTACCTGTCTCCTGAGAAACCTGTATGAGGGTCAAGAAGCAACAGTAAGAACCGGACATGGAACAACCGAGTGGTTCCAAATTGGGAAAGGAGTACGACAAGGCTGTATATTGTCGCCCTGCTTATTTAATTTATATGCAGAGTACATCATGAGAACCGCCGGGTTGGATGAATCACAGGTCAGAATTAAGGTTGCCGGGATAATTATCAACAACCTCAGATACGCAGATGATACCACCCTAATGGCAGAAAGCGAAGAGGATCTAAAGAGCCTCTTGTTGAGGGTGAAAGTGGAGAGTGCCAAAGCTGGTTTGAAACTCAACATTAAGAAAACGAAGATCATGGCATCTGGCCCCATCACTTCCTGGCATATAGAAGGGGAAGCAATGGAAGCAGTGACAGATTTTACTTTCTTGGGCTCCAAGATCACCACAGACGGTGACTGCAGCCATGAAATTAAAAGACGCTTGCTCCTTGGGAGGACAGCTATGGCAAACCTAGACAGCATAGTAAGAAGCAGAGACATCACCTTGCCGACAAAGGTCCGTATAATCAAAGCTATGGTTTTCCCAGCAGCAATGTATGGCTGTGAGAGCTGGACTATAAGGAAGGCTGAGCGCCGAAGAATCAATGCTTTCAAACTATGGTGCTGGATAAGACCCTTACGAGTCCCCTGGACTGCAAGGAGGTCAAATCAGTCTATCCTAAAGGAAATCAACCCTGATTGCTCGTTGGAAGGACAGATACTGAAGCTGAACCTCAAATATTTTGGCTACCTAATGTGAAGAGAAAACTCTCTGGAAAAGACCCTGATGCTGGGAAAGATTGAAAGCAAAAGGAGACGGGGACGGCAGACGATGAGATGGCTAGATAGCATCACCGATGCAATGAATATGGTCTTGAGCACACTCCGGGAGAGAGTGCAGGACAGAAAGGCCTGGTGTCCATGGGGTCACGAAGAGTCGGACACGACTGAACGACTGAACAACAACAATTCTCAAATTCCACTGGCCCACGACGACATAGGAAAACAGCTATGGTTTTCCCCTTGGATATGACCCCTTTTAAAAGCAGCCTCTTCAGCAACTTGGGGGAGCAGTCAATGAAGCCCAGAGACAGTCTGACTCCACTGATGTCAGATGTTTTGTTAGTGGCCCCATTCAAAATGGCAAGTCAAGCACCACTGCGGATGAATTGTTCTAATCCCAGTGTTTTATTGTTTTCTGAAGGAGGTGGCTTCTAAAGAGAGAGACTTGTGAGTTCAAGGTGTTATGAGAAGATACCTTTTAAATACTTACCTGTTGATGGGACTACTGCAATGCATTATATGTGGGGCTGCCTTTGAAAACGGTCTGGAAACTTCAGCTGGTCCAAAATAGGGCAATGAGATTGTTAACGGGGACTGGACAAGTTGATGCCAGAATTTTTCCATCTGCACTGGCTGCCAGTCTATGGCCAGGCCTGATTCGAAATGCTATTAACGTTCAAAGCCTTAAATGGCTTGGAGACAGATTACCCCAAGGATCACCGCCTCATAAATACACCTGCCCGGACCCTAAGATCATCTTTAGCAGTCCTCCTCTGGAACCCCACTAAGGAATTGAGGTGGGTGGCTACTAAGGAGAAGCTCTCTTCCGTGGTGGCTCCTTGGTTATGGAATAAGCTTCCCAGAGAGGCTTGTGTGGCGCCTACCTTGTCGTCTTTTTGGTGACAGGTGAAGACCTTCGTTTCCCAGGCATGCTAGTATTTCAGTTTCTATTGTTTTAAATCTTTTACTGTATTTTAAATCTTTGCATTTGTGCTAGGTTTTATTTTGGTTTTTACTTCTGTATTATAATGTAGTTTTAAACTTTTATAGTGTATCTTATGTTGTATGGTTTTAATTGTGAACTGCGCAGAACGCTTCAGCTGTTGGGAGGTATAGAAATGTATTTCTTTAATGAATTAAACTTTGCCAAGCTAATAGGACTTGGGACCAGGCTACTTGAAAGACTGTATTCTGCTATATGAGTCTGCCTGGCTTTTAAGATCTCTGAGCCCCACCACCATTGGAGGTGTGTGGGTGTGATGAGAGAGGGGGCCTTTGCAGGCAAGGTGGGTGAAGATAGGCAACAAGGCCTTTTTGGTGGTTGCACCTCAGCTATGGCCCTCCTGCCCCAAAGAGGCTCACCTGGTGTCAATTTTGTTAAGTTGTAGGTGCAAGGTGGAAACAGTTCTTTGCCTGTGCTTTCAGCAGATTGCACAGTGTTCTACTGCCTTCATAGCAGGTGTAGGCAACCTTTTTGGGCCTGTGGACACTTTTGGCAATTTGAGACACTGTCCTGGGCACCACCATGAAACAGGCAAGCTACAGATGAAAGCATTGGCCTGCAGCCACCTGCCATCTTCATTTCCTAAGAATGTGTCTCAATCTCACTGTGAAACCCAGAGGCATTCATGGGAAAAGAAGATGGGAGCAGCTAAAGGCCCACACTTTGCTTTGAAGCAATCCCAGCTGCTGGTAAGAAATTTCGTTGTTTTAAAAGAATAAAAAAGCGAGGTGGGGCACCTTGGCGAATGCAAGGAGAATGTCTGAGCGCACACTGGTACCACAGGCACCATTTATTTATTTAGGGTGTTTTTACCCCACTCTTCAGCCGAAAAAGGCTCCCAGAGTGGCTTACAAAGATGAATATTAAGACAGTCCCTGCCCTCGAGCTTACAATCTAAAAGACATGACACAAAAGGAAAAGGAATTGGGAGGGAAGAGGGGAAGGAAAGCAAATACACCAATGACTGATGTATAGGACCAGGTTCGTCTCCCCCCTGCGATGATGTTCATCCTGGGAGGCAGAAGGGGCAGCCCCCCAGTGGCCCTCAGTTCTCTAGCCTGAATCCTACAGGGAAGGGAGATGTAATGTTGGGGGTAACAATGGACGTAGGTGCATGCACTGCAACGGAGAGAACAGCTCTGATAGCGTCCAACAATAGTCTTCAGACACATGTAGGAATAAAGCCAGACTATGAAGCACATGGTCTTCGATGTCTATATACTAATGCCCAGAGTATGGGAAACAAACAGAACGAACTTGAACTCTTAATACAGGAGGGAAATTATGACTTGATAGGTATAACTGAGACTTGGCGGGATGACTCTCATGACTGGAATACAGCGATTGAAGGATACAACTTGTTAAAAAAGAACAGGAGGAACAGAAAGGGAGGTGGGGTTGCACTGTATGTGAAAAATACATATCTCTGCACAGAAATACAGGAGGATGAGCTTGGTAGCCCCATCGAGAGCATCTGGATCAAAATAAATGGAGCAAAGAATAAAAGGAACCTGATGGTCGGAGTCTACTACCAGCCACCCAATCAAGGAGAAGACGAAGATGAAACTTTTGAAAAGCAAATAGCCAATGTTTTAAGGAAGCATGATGTAGTAGTAATGGGGGACTTCAATTTCCCCGATATTTGTTGGGGGACAAATTCTGCAAAACATGGCCCCTCCAGGAAATTCCTGACTTGTGTGGCGGATAACTTCCTCGCACAGAAAGTAGAGGAAGGAACTAGAGGATCGGCTAAACTTGACTTGATCCTAACCAACAGAGATGACTTAGTGGATAAAGTAGCAGTTACAGGAACTCTGGGGGAAAGCGACCATGTTGTACTTGAGTTCTTGGTTCTAAGGGAAGCAAAAGCCAAGTGTAGTCAAACACGTACCCTGGATTTTAGGAAAGCCGATTTTAATAAACTCAGAACAATGACCAGTAAGGTCCCATGGCAAGCGACGCTAATGAGAAAAGGAGTCCAAGATGGGTGGGAGCTTTTAAAAAATGAAATTCTCAAGGCACAATCACAAACAATTCCAACAAGAAGAAAAGGTGGAAGACAACAGAAGAAGCCAATGTTGCTTCACAAAAAGCTTAGGGATGACCTGAAAACAAAAAAGGACACATATAGTGTAGCAGCCATATCGGGGGTCAGACTAAGTAGCCTCATGCAGCCTCATGCTTCATGTTCTTGCTGAGCTCTTGCTCTCTGAAATATATGTTTGTAAGATGACGAGACACAGCAATTTCTTATCTTGTCAACAAAGGCTAAGGTCATAGAACTGTGTATCTTGTTCTCTGCTGTTCTCCTCTGTTCTCTGCTTATCATGGCTACCCTATAACCCATTTCTTGTATTATAAACAATGGTGCTAGGAGAAGAAATGTTAAGGACTGCAACCCCACACGGGAGGGAGAGGAGGAGCCGTTTCCTATGTGTCACAATATCTATAAAAACAATGTGCTGATGTAAATTGGGGCTTCTGGCTCTTTGGAAGTGATTCCAGCCTTAAGCCCGCGCGTTAAATAAAGAAACTCTTTTTTCTTCACTCCATGGTCTCTCTGACTCTGAGTTCTGCAACAATAGGAAGTGGAAAGAAGGCCAAGTAACAAAGGAAGAGTACAGGCAGGTTGCACAGAATTGCAGGGATGGCGTCAGGAAGGCTAAAGCTGAGAACGAGCTGAGGTTAGCGAGGGATGCTAAAAACAACAAAAAGGCTTTCTTCAGCTATGTGCATAGTAAAAGGCAGAGGAAAGAAATGGTTGTTCAGCTATTAAATAAGGATGGCAAAACGATAACAGATGACAAAGAAAAGGCAGAGGTGCTCAATTCCTACTTTGGCTCAGTCTTCTCCCAAAAGAGGGTCTCTGACCCCCCTGGCAAAGGCGAAGTACAGGCTGAAGGGGCAGGATTGCAGCTTGAGATCGATAGGCATATGGTCAAGGAACACCTCATTACTTTGAATGAGTTCAAATCTCCAGGGCCAGATGAACTGCATCCTAGAGTAATCAAGGAACTGGCAGAAGAACTCTCAGAACCACTGTCTATTCTCTTTGAGAAATCATGGAGGACGTGGGAAGTGCCAGATGACCGAAGGAGGGCGAATGTTGTCCCTATCTTCAAAAAGGGTAAAAAGGAGGAACTGGGAACTACAGACCAGTCAGTCTGACATCAATCCCTGGGAAAATTCTGGAGCAGATGATAAAACAATCCATCTGGAAGCACCTTGAAAACAATGCCGTGATTACTCAAAGCCAACATGGATTTGTCAAAAACAAGTCCTGCCAGACAAATCTGATCTCATTTTTGGATCAAGTAACCTCCCTTGTAGACCGTGGGAATGCTGTAGACATCATATACCTCGACTTCAGCAAAGCTTTCGACAAAGTGCCCCATGATCTCCTGATGAGCAAACTAGCTCAAAGTGGGCTAGATGAAACAGCGATCCGGTGGATCCACAGTTGGCTACAGAATCGGACTCAAAGAGTGCTTATCAATGGGACCTTCTCAAACTGGGGAGAGGTAACGAGTGGGGTTCCGCAGGGCTCAGTCCTGGGCCCAGTGCTCTTCCACATTTTTATGAATGACTTGGAGGAGGTGCAAGGAATGCTGATCAAATTTGCAGATGACACCAAATTGGGCGGGATAGCTAATACCTTGGAAGACAGAAACAAAATTCGAAGTGATCTGGATAGACTGGAGCGCTGGCAGAAAACAACAGAATGACATTTAATAGGGATAAATGCCAAGTTCTGCACCTCGGAAAAAGAAACCAAATGCACAGTTCCAAGATGGGGGATACGTGGCTCAACAACACTACAAGCGAGAAAGATCTTGGAATTGTTGTTGATCACAAGCTGAATATGAGCCAACAATGGGATGTGGCTGCAAAAAAGGCCAATGCTGCATTAATAGAAGCATCGTTTCCAAATCCCGGGAAGTACTAGTTCCCCTCTACTCAGCACTGGTTAGGCCTCATCTGGAGTACTGTGTCCAGTTCTGGGCACCACACTTTAAGAAGGATGCAGACAAACTGGAGAGGGTTCAGAGGAGGGCAACAAAGATGATCAGGGGACTGGAAACAAAGCCCTATGAAGAGAGACTGAAAGAACTGGGCCTGTTTAGCCTTGAGAAGAGAAGACTGAGGGGAGATAGGATAGCTCTCTTCAAGTACTTGAAAGGTCATCACAGAGAAGGAGGCCAGGATCTCTTCTTGATCATCCCAAAGTGCAGGACACGGAATAAAGGGCTCAAGTTCCAGGAAGCCAGATTCCGGCTGAACATCAGGAAAAACCTCCTGTTAGAGCAATACGACAATGGAACCCATTCCCTAGGGAGGTGGTGGGCTCTCCCACACTGGAGGCATTCAAGACGAAGCTGGACGGCCATCTGTCAGGGATGCGCTGACTTGGATTCCTGAACTGAGCAGGGGGTTGGACTCGATGGCCTTGTAGGCCCCTTCCTACCCTACCTTTCTATGATTCTATGAGGCCAGAGTCTGCAGTCCCAAGGTAACCATTTTACCCACCCCTGCTTTATGGAATTTTACTATGCTGAAGTTTCATTATTTTCATCTAACCTTCAGTTTGGTCAGCTTTGGAATCTTCCCGTCTGGTGCCTCTCTCCAAATGGATGGCATTAGGTTCTCAGCATAGTAAGGCAGATAGAGCTCCTCCCACAATCTGAGCGGTTAGAGATGTGTGGCATATAATTGCCACTTACTGTTTAACCCATTTCTCCATGCCAAATTGACTTCATAGGGAAATCCAGATCTAAGACCAGGAAAGAAAATGTTTCTGTGGTGGACCTGGACAGATAAAGTGATCTTTGCCCTGGATCAATTATTGGGTGTTGATGATGAGTTTTGCCATTTTCAGCTTTGCAAGTTAAATTTGATTTACCCACTACAGCTGAATGGCAGTATTTGCAATTGAAACATTTGTTAGAATCTAGACTTGTTCCCGTTGCTTTTACTGCCTCAGCATCCCCTTTGCTACTGGAAACACTTATTGAAGCTGACCAGGTATATCGACCCACGATTCACGTTTATAAATACTTATCATCAGTGAATAAATATGATACACGGGATCTACAGCAGGAATGGAACAGCGAATTGGAATGCCCCATTTCGTCTCATCAGTGGACCGCCATTTTGACATCTGTATCTGATATCTCTGTGGACCTCCAATTATGTCTTATCCAGCAAAACCTTTTGTTTCAAGTCTATTGGACGCCACAACATCTCTTTAATAAAGGCTTGTCTCACTCGGCTAATTGTTGGAGGTGTAATGCAGTTAATGCTTCGTTTATTCATATGTTTTGGAAATGTCCACTGGTTGCCTCCTTTTCGGAGGAAGTTATCATATGGATAAACTTCGTATTGTAAAGCGCTTTAATATTTACTGATGCACATGTTCTCTAAACCAGAGCTTTCCAACTGTGTGCCGTGACACATTAGTGTGTCGGTGGCAGAGTGTAGGCGTGTCTCGCGAAATGCAGAAAATTGTGCAGAAGGGCACCATGGAGCTCCCTTACTCATAAATGACAACAATGTATGTTATTATCTTACAAATCATATATTTTAAAAAATATAAATGAAAGGTTTTCATGAGATATGTTGTATCCCCATACATTTCGTTATTACAATTTATGTATGTGTCCGTATCTCTTATAATGGGTTAGTTTAACTTCTGGTTTGCTAGTAAAACTGAATTACTGTGTCGTGAAATGATGCATGTCTAAAAAGTGTGTCACCAACATGAAAAGTTTGGAAAGCTCTGCTCTAAACTATTTGCCTACTTTTTGGAATGTAACGCAGTCAATGTAAATGGATTTTTCGTGCCCTCTTGGCTGCTAAAAGACAGATACTGTTCAAGACCCGAGTGCTGCGTGACGGAGTGAGCTCCCGTCTTCAGTCCCAGCTTCTGCCAACCTAGCAGTTCGAAAGCAAGAAATTGCGAGTAGATAAATAGGTACCGCCTCGGCGGGAAAGGTAACAGCGTTCCGTGCACCTCGGTGTTCAGTCATGCCGGCCACATGACCATGGAAGCATCTTCGGACAGCGCTGGCTCTTCGGCTTAGAAACGGGGATGAGCACCGCACCCTAGAGTCAGACACGACTGGTTGGGGACACCTTTTACCTTTCAAAAGCTCACTGCTTATAATGTAATGGACTGAAGTCTTAACAACACTTGCAACACCTCAAAGAGTGGTCTATAGGCACCACGGATTTATATTTGGATATCTGGTCTGCTTTTACTGAATGTGCATTTTTTCCCTTTTTTTCTAGATTATAGTATTTGAAACTGAGGACTTTAGAGCATGTTATACTTTCAATTTTTGGTTCTGTTTTTGTTGTTGTTGAAACTCACAATAAAAAATCAATAAAAAATCTAACCTTCAGCTTCTTTTATTGTTTTGGACCCCTTAATTGTTTTATATTCTGTTTTTAATTGGAAGGTGCCTTGGGAATCTTCTTGTAAAACTGAAAGTCAGGGTAACTATTCCAAATAAAGATATTGAAATTATGTATTAGGATTCTGGGCCCTCATAAGAAACTTTATCCTATCAGAGTAATTCTGTTACACATCCTTGGATAAGACAAACTCCAATTGTAGATCAATTAAGGGTGCAATCCTATGCATGTGGGACTTTTTTCTGTTTAAACAACTCCCAGCATTCCCCTGGGGAACTGCACCCTAAGAAAACTTCTGGTCATCAATATTAGGCCTCTGGCCCAAGGCAAGAGCTGAATGGAGCCTAAGCACAGTGTCTTTACTTGGCAAACTGTGCTGTGCGGGCTGAAATTCCCAGGCTATTAAAATTTCCAGTACTAATGCAATGTTTATCAATTGCTGCTAACCACATCACCTTAAGGGCTCTTTACTGATACTTTCTCAGAGTTCTGATGGGCTGCACTGCCAAAAAGTGTCGCTTTGATTACAATCGCTACGTTCAGCCCCTGCTCATTTGCTAATATGATGTGGCAGAATTGATTTTGCAGTGTAGTTAAAAGAGGACAGCAAAGCTGGCATAACTCCACACTGGCTAATCCATGATCAGCAAATCAGCCTCACAAAGCTCCTGGAGTGGCCAGTTTTGTGAGGAATTTTAGACACAGCCAACTGTCAGGTTTTATACGACAAACAGAACTTGTGCCCTTGTTGTGCACAGAGGTGGAGTAAAGTAGAGCTTACATAGCTTTGAAAAAGGTATCACTACATTAAGAAAGCCCAACTAAATATGCATGTAAAGCACATCTGATATTGTATTCATAGTGGAATTCACATCTCCCCTCCCTTAAACAGGTGCTTTGATTTTCAGAGTTGTATCTTCAATGTACCTACCAAGCTTAATTTGTATATCTCAGCATTCAAGACAGATATGACAAGACAGTATGTGCTACATAATTTCTAGCCCTCATTGAAAATTGGTCCAGGGCAGGAGGTGAATATTGAATTGTGGAAGGGTGACCTGAATATATACCAACATTCATTCCAAATCTTAGCTACCAAGGCAGGTATCCCATTGCAAAGTAGCTGGCCTTTTCAACTGGGGGGTGCCGCCATCAGGCTGGTATTCAAACCTGAAACCTAGAATGGAACCTTCCCCATGCTCAGGCAAGATCAGCCGGAGGTGTCACTCCTACCGAGTTCAGAATCTCGACAAAATCAGCAGATGTCGGCACCACTGTACCACTTTCAGATTTGCTAAACTCTATTGACTATTTCCAGCCACTAATATATACAATGAAAACTCTTCAGCAGACTTAGAAGTGTGTATACAGGTAGACCACATCAAAAACTATGGGATGAAAATGATGGTTCAAAAAGGAGGCTGCAAGTGCTGTGTCAGTGGAGTACCACATGTTTGGATGTATTCATATGTCTTGTTCATTCTGGCTAAGCTTCATTTAGAGCTGAACAGGATGTGTGTAAGAGATCTTTAAAACAACACCCCAAAAATCGATTGGTTCAGTTAAGAGCAGCCTAAAGGCTGTTCCCTTTTCATCATCAGAAACTGAAGACTCGGTGCAACTGGATTTCTAACACTTTTTACGCAAAAGCAGTTTAGCTTTGACAGTTCCCATTTTGGCCCACACTGCTGACGTTTTGGTGCATTTTGTCAGACAGCATTCACTGTTCAGAGTATTTCCATAAATAGGCTTGGAGAAGGATCGTGAAGGCATCAGAGGAATTCAGAAGAGGGGTGTTTGGGCTCGTTGGGTCTGGCAGCTTCCAGGTGGGATTTGTAGCTGGATTATGCTGCAATTTCAGACCTTAAGGGATTTGGAGGAAGCTCATGAACACTGAAGCCAACTGAAAAAGCCAACAGCTAGCAGAAGCAAGAAGTACAAGTGCACCAAATGAAAAAGAAATCTTGGGTGTCAGTGAAATGATCAACAGGACAGTGTTTTCTACTCAGTTTTTAAAAATAGAGTTAAAGGAAGTACAAGCAGCTTTTAAGTCAATTCCAGTAGATTTTGCAAATTCAGTGGCATTCCCTAGATTTATCACTGGGTATAATTGGTCTCAAGGTCCAAACTGGTGTTCACAAGTTGAGGCTCCCTCAGCTGTTCCCATCAGCAGCCCTTCCAGCAGCCTGTATGGAGGGAGATGAAAGGGAGAGCAGGGCCATTCTGCCAGCCCTGCTGAAATAATCCCCTCCCTCCCTCCCCATTCCTTTTTCCTTGTGTGTCGTATCTTTCTAGATTGTAAGCCTGCAGGCAGAGACTGTCGCTTTTAACTGATTATACGTAAGGCACTCCGAGAGCCTTTTTGGCTGAGGAGCAGCATAAAAGTACTGGAAATAAGTGCAGATATTCTCACCTCCTCCACCCATCTCATTCCTGTTATCCAAAATTGTTACCCTGACATTGGGCTCAGATGCAAGCACCAGCAGTACTTCAGTGAATACAAACCTGATACTAGAAATGGTGCAGTGCTGAGCAGCATGAAATACTAGTACCAATGCAAGAGTAATGAATAAAGAATTTTACTCAGGAAACAGAGCCTTTAGGTGGGCTCAACACAATGTCAGTCTGTCGATGGTTTGTGGGCTCTCTGTTAGACAATGGAACATCCATTTAGTTTAAAAATCTTGTATTTCACAGTTGGTTTGCTCCTATGCTAGGAAGACTGCTACTGCTGTGTATTAACCCAAAGCAGTCGAAACATTTCTGAACCACATTAAAACACTCCCTCCCCCCAGATATGTTGGACTACAACTCACATCAGCTCACTAGCATGGTCATTGTGCTGACTGATTGTGGTGGTTGTAGTCCAGGGCATCAGGTTGGGGGAAGGCTGCTTTAAAGAAGCATTATTTGTCAGTGAGAGGCTTGTCACTGCAATTACTGCAACTGGGAAAGTCAGCATGGTGTAGTGGTTAGGGTGTTGGACTGGGACTCGGGAGATCCGGGTTCTAGTCCTCAGTTGGCCATGAAGCTCGCTGGGAGAGTTCGGGACTCTCAGCCTAACCTACCTCACAGGGTTGTTGTGAGGATAAAATGGAGAGGAGGACCATGTAAGCTGCCTTGGGCTCCTTGCAAGAGGGAAAAGACAGGTTATGACTGTAGTAGGAATAACAATTGTTGTTTTAATTGGCGGTAACTGGGAGATCTTCCAAGCCTCATATACCGATTCAGGTAAGCAGAAGGATCAAATCCCATGGGTCCAAATTTGACACATCTATTCCTGCTTTCCAATCAATACGGGCATTAAAAGGAACTCTTGTTTCTGGTAAATGACTCCTCGAAAGCTTCGTTGTGTTAATGGAAACATGTCAAGAGGGTACTAGAGGCATTGTTAATGGCGGGGACTTTCTTTCCCAGGTGGTGCCAACAGTCTATCATTTCAAATTTCTGGAACACAATTCTCAGCACACAAGAGTTTATGCATCTGCTTGGACAGTGCAGCATCACACCCCTCCCTCAAGAAACTTGTACTCTATGCCTTAAGGCAGTGGTGCAGAACTTCAGGCCCAAGCGCCATATCTGGCCCACCCAGAGGCCAAACCCAACCCGGCTGGAGCCTCCAGATGGCCACACCCCCTTTCCCCGAGCTCTGTCCTCTTTCCTGGACCATCAATTGTTTGATGGTTTCCTGGCTTTTGTGCAGTTTCCCCCACCCCCATTCCAATAAGTTGAAATGCCTCTCATACGACTTAGTTAATAGCAGTAACAGCTTTAAGCTAAAACATGCTGGTACATTTGTACTTTTGGCCCCACTCCTTCGGCCTTTGATTTCCTTGCCCACTGTTGGAATGTGGTCTTTGGGAGCTCCTCTGAAATGGAGTTTGGCCCTGGGGCTGAAAGAGGTTCAACTAGGGATGTCAGGGAATTCCGCCATGGACTCCAGTGAGGCCGGATTCTTTAGAATCTGTTCCCCCGGAATCCGTGGCGGAACGCCCCCCCCCCATGGAATCCCCCCGGGACAGAGCTTACCTGGCGGCGGATGCGGCTCCGGTGGCAGTGGATGCGGCGGCAGAGGCTCTGGCTGGTCTCCCGGCCGCTGCAGCACTGCTGAGGCCACAAATGGCCTCACCCGCACCGCTGATGCCCCAGAACGGACAGGTGAGTAGGATTCGTATATCCCTAGGTTCAACACATCTGCCTTAATGGCTGTTAAGCTTACTATTATATGCATATTTGCAGTTCACTCTTCCTGTAAACATTTAAAAGTTACCATTTTGAAAAAAAATTGAGAGTTGGTTTTCATTTTGGCCATTTTATTAAAAATTCCAAACAGTCTTAAGAAAAACAAAACATAGCCCCAAACGCTTAATCAATGCTATGATAATCCATTTGTTCTCACAGTTAAGGTGCTAAAAACACACAACTGAAAAGGACACTGGTGCACTGTAAACGAGAGACCAAATCTACAGCAGCTTAGTGCAAGTTGAACCAGTCAGCAGTGGGGTCAGGTACCGTGCTAATAATCCAAGTGTATCTGCTCTACATGAGCCTCAAACATTAAAAAGTATTTCTCCTATTTCAAATACAGATAGCAAAACCTGAAAGTTACAGCAGACAGACTTGATCCAGACAAAAATGGGAAAGGGTAGCAATCAAGTTGACAATTTGGAACAGTTTTGATAATTTGGAACAGTTTTCCTAAAGGGAGCTGTAGGGGCAGAGAACTCCATTAATTTGCAGGGGCAGGGGGAATTGGCCTAAATCTGTCAGAAATATTTCCTTTTTTATCTGCTAACTCAGTTGGGTCCTACACTGGCCAGGAAGCAATCCACACCTACCCTTTTGTGGTATCCAAAGCTGTCATAAAAAAATATAGCACTGAATGGGGATTGATTTGTGCTTTGAGGGCCAACCTAGTTTTCTCTGAGAGGCACAGCAGCTGGATGTTGCTAATTCCATAGGATCTGACAAAAACCACCTAGAGTGTTGACCAAATTGTTCTCCCAGGGAGCTCAAGCAAGGCAATTCTGATGTTTGCTACGGAGAAGGATCCACAACCCCAACATGGGTCCAGAGAAAAGGGGGAGAAGGAAATTGATACTCCATATCACCATGGTGGCAGAGAGGAGCCCAGGTGCCTTTTTACTGGAATCAGTATGTTCATGGAGCAAGAACACTGTTGCTGCAAGCTGGAAGCCAAAGGACGATGGAGGTTCATTTGGAAGGGGTGCTGTGAAGGCAGGGACAGGATCGGGGAGAGGAATGTACCATTGGATTTTGGTCAGCATCTGGTTTCCTGGAGAAACCAAGATTTGGCCAACAGTAAGAGCTGCTTTTTACAGCTCTTTTACACTGTCCTGAGGAGGTACCCAGTGGTATGGCCTACTGAGGGTAATTCTGTGTAAAGGCAAAGGCCCTGCTCTTTACTCAAGTTGGTGGTGAAGTTGGGCAAGTCAAAAGAATGTTTCTCTGTGCGATGTCTGCAGAGAAGCATAGAACAAGCAATATGAAAAGCTGTCCAACGGAAGTTTGGCTTAAATTATCTCCGGACCCCCTTCAGCTCTATTCTTCCATTATTCTATGATGAGAACACTAATGGGGGAGGAGAGAAGAAACAGAGGCAGTCTTTTTCATATTAGATTCATGAGAGCATCACTCTGCACCTTTCATATCCATGACTACAACTAAGGACTGAAAATAAGAGATCTTACATAGAAACACACCGATTGCAACATTCATTCCACTTGACAAAACAAGAAGGCCTAATCATTGCAAATGCCAGAAGCCATGTCCATTTAAGGCAAATCTCGTTACACCCTCATTTTTGCCCACGGGCATTGGCAAAAGCCAAGAGGGGAAAACTCCCTTTGTAAAAACCAAGTTATCAATAAGGATCATTGCTTTATTATAAGAAAAGCCCTCTCCCATTTGATCTGCTTTCATTCCTGCTGACAAACTCACAGCCCCGAGCAGTTTGGTTAATTGGGCCAATGGACTGAAGAGAGGACTAACTCTATGGTGCATGGGTACATGACGCATGCTCTAAAGCCAGTGTCATCCGCATCCCAGAAGCAGTGCAGAAAAATGTATCAGAGGCATTTCAAGTCACAGATGACTTTGTCCTGGCACTTTAGCTATGGAGGATGCAATTCAAGGTGGTAGGAGTGTCTTGAGAGTTTCCAAGGCCACTAATGGGACTTCCAATGTGTACTGAGATAAAGAGAGCAGATCCCAGATTTACCTGAGAGCTGGGTAAGGTAGGCCATGTCTAAATGTACATAGAGTGATCCAGCTGCTGTGAAACTACTCCCCACTGTTTTGGCAAGCTTTTTAGTAGCATCAAGCTCAGATGCCATTCCTAGGTTTTGGCAGAAGCAGTGATGCATAGCGGTGATTGGCCAGGGGCTTGTGACATCACATTTTATACCTGCACCCCCAGCACAGTATTAAAAAACATCACACCTGATTGTTCCTCAAACATTTGTTCAGCACTTTATTTTGTTTAGATAGGTAAACTTGCTAGCAGCCTTTGGAAAAGGAAGAAGCAAACAGCCTGTTTGAAGTGGCAGAGGTGGGGGGGGGGAGAGGAGAAGAGACTCAGTGTTTGATTTGACATCTGTATGCATCATTTGAGGAGTGATGGTAGGGAGAACTAAGTTACCTTGTACCAAGAAAACCCTGCTCCCCTTTGTGGGTAATCTTCGTGCAGCCTTAGTCAAACCAGCAATTTCATCTGAGGGAAGTTGATGGCCCAAGTGATTTCAGATTTTCAAAGAGCAGCACTGGTGCAGTTTGTTATGGGGCATCGTTTAACTCCTAGGTTCTCTAAGCTTCCTCATCTGCAATTGCTAGGAGAGATGAGGTCCTTTCTCTCTACCCTCTCTTTTCTTGCAACCCACCTTTAGTGTATGTCTTTGGGTTACAAGGCAAAACATGGCTCTGCTCCTGGTTCTATCCTAGACTGGAAACGGGCAGTTGGGTTACAACACTTCTTTTGAGTGGCAATTAGGGATGGCGGAGAATTTCTCCCCGAAACTTCAGGGGGCCGAGCACCAACGCATTCGGCCCCCCGAAATCAGCGGTGAAATTCTCCGCCCGCCCCCCCCCCCCGATTGGGACTTACCTTTGGCGAATGTCCCTCCCGGCGGCGGGTCCCGGCGGCGGTTCGTCGGCCTTTCGTCGGGGGCGGGGGCGGCATTACAAAGTGTAAAAAAACCCCAAAACCCCGTGATAGGCTACGTAACGATTAACGTAGCTTATCACAGCTAGATTTCCAAAGTCAGCCGTGATAGGCTACGTTAATCGTCACGTAGCCTATCACGGGTGACTTTGAAAAAAAAAACACGTACGCAAATGGTGGCGCCCTATGGGCGCCGCCATTTGCGTTCCTTATTTGGTCCCGGTAGTCTACGTAAAGATTTAGGAAATCTAGCCACGATAGGCTATGTTAATCGTTACGTAGCCTATCACGGGTTTTGGTGTGTGTTTTTTTACACTTTGTTTCGCGGCCGGGGAGACGGGGCGCTTCTCCCCGGCCTGAATTTCGGCCGGGCAAGGCGGGAAGCCTCCCCCCCCAGCCTGAATTTCGGCCGGGCGAGGTGGGACGGCTCCCCCCCCCCCCGCTTGAACTTCGGGGCGAGAAGTGAAACGCCTCCCCCCCAACCTGAAGCACCCCTGCGAAAAGGTAAGTGACTTTCGTACATCCCTAGTGGCAATGCTAAGGACAAGCAATGCAGTTCCCTGGGGGTTTTCCTCCTTTCTAGGAGGATATTCACTTAGGTGTGTGCGTGCGCGTGAGAGAGAAAGAGAGAGAGAGAGAGAGAGAGACAGGGGCAATGTTTCCTCCTTTCCAACCTGTTACCTCCTTTCAATGTTGATCAGAGTTGTATAGCTGTGAAAAGAAACCTTGAGAAATGTTGCTAGTCTTATTGAAACTCTTATTGAAACTTATAGACTTTCCTCAAAATCCTGAAGATGTTTTGCCCAAACATAAACCTCTACATTTGCCTAAAGTTTTGCTTTAGGTGAAACCTGGAGACAACTCTACAAAATAGCTCTATGCCTAGGACAAAGGAAAGCTCTGCTAGCCAGTTAATAGTTATGCTGCTTTAGGGCCAGTGGAGGCTGGTGGCTCAGATGTGAGTGGGTCAGTGAAAACGCTCCGGGCTTCAGTCAGAACCAGTCAGAACTCTAAAGGAGATATCCAAGGTGCGAAGCTATTTACATAAGAAAAAGTGTGCAGTGAAATTACATTCACATAGTTAATATCTAGTTTGGCCCTAAGTGACACTTGGTGAACCTGCTCACGTTACAAAGCAAATGGCCCAGGACTTCACCATGATCAAATTTTAAATTCAGATTTAAAATAATTAATGTTTAGCCCAATTCTTCAGGCTCCAGAAATATGTCGGCTCAGATTGCTAACCTCCCTTTCCCCCTCTTTTAAAAAGCCCTTGAGGTTATGCCTTCCAAGCATGGATACTGTTGAGGAATATCAAAATGTTAGGAACCAGAATCTCTGCAAGGATGAAGCAACATTTTGTCACAATTCTTAAGCATCAGCATCACGTTTTAGGTGCCAGGCATGTTTCCTGCCCACTATACATCAAGACACAGATCAAAAGGGTGGTGCATATTAAGACAAGAAAACAAATGTACATTTCCCAGCAGTAGTGTTAGAGCAGTAGGTGAGGTAGGTTCAAACACAAACCAAATGCTTCCTTATGGCAATGCTTCTAACTCTCGCCGATAGCTGCCTTAGAAAAATCAAGTTTACTATCAAAAAGAGGTGTGGGCAACCTTTGATCAAGGGCTGTAAATTTGCATATTTGAGTTACTCATTTGCATATCATTCACCGAAGTGAACAAGTACAAAGCCACAGCTGGTGGACAAGTCACACTTAAAACCTGACCCAACACAGGTTTACTTGGAAGCAGGGCCCCCTTCTGCCTCATCGGCCGTATTCCCTACTAAGTATATTTAGGATTGCAACCTTAAATCAGAGATCTCTGTATTCTGGGAGAGTAAACCCCCACTGTTGTGAACCTTGAATTGCCCCTTGAATAAAAACAAGTTGAGAACTAACAGCTTCACACCTTGGCTGGGACTCAATGAGCTACCTGAGGTGCACCTAAGGTTTGAGCGTGCCTAGTGGGACCTTTCATCTTAAAACAGACACCCCCCCGCATTCCCCGAAATTGCTTTTGAAAAGGGAACTTTCTAAAGCAGTTTACCATACACTGTAGGAGGCTGCTTTTGGAGAAAACACAAGGCTGCCATCCCCTTGGCTGCATGGAACTAGCAGTGCAGTTTTTAGCATCTCTACCCCTGTGACCTGCTTCCCACTACAGTCTTCAGCACATCATGGCATCTCACATTTAGGAATCCTATTGTCACCACAAATGTAAGAACTGTAATGCCACCTACTCCCACCCCAAAGCATGAAAGTTCTGACTAGAATAATAGAATAGCGGGGTTGGAAGGGGCCTATAAGACCATTGAGCCCAACCCCCTGCTCATTGCAGGAATCCAAGTCAGAGCATCCCTGACAGATAGCTGTCTAGCCTCATCTTGAATGCCTCCACTGTGAGAGTCCACCACCTCCCTAGGGAATGGGTTCCACTGTTGTATTGCTCTAACAATCAGAAAGTTTTTCCTGATGTTCACCTGGAATCTGGCTTCCAGTCACTTGAGCCCATTATTCCATGTCCTGCACTCTGGGATGATGGAGAAGAGATCCTGGCCTTCCTCTCTGGGACAACCTTTCAAGTACATGAAGAGCACTAGCATATCTCCCCTCAGTCTTCTTTTCTCAAGGCTAAACATGCCCAGTTCTTTCAGTCTCTCCTCACAGGGCTTTGTTTCCAATCCCCTGATCATCTTTGTTGCCCTCCTCTGAACCCTCTCCAGTTTGTCTGCAACATTCTTAAAGTGTGGTGCCCAGAACTGGACACAGTACTCAAGCTGAAGCCTAACCAGTGCTGAGTAGAGGGGTACTAGTACTTCACGGAATTTGGAAGCCATACTTCTATGAATGCAGCCCAAATGAGCATTGGCCTTTTTTGCAGCCACATCCCATTGTTGGCTCATATTCAGCTTGTGATCTACCACAATTCCAAGATCCTTCTCACTTGTAGTATTGTTGAACCAAAAAGTGCTTAGGCTGTCATTCGCTATTATCATTTGTCTCTGAACTAAAAGCATGGCTTGACTTTGCCTGCAGTATCCCCAAAGACATAATACTCTAAAACAAAGGGGGAACTGAAGTACTCCAAAGAACAACCTTAGAACCCATTCTAAGGAACTTGGTGGAGGAATCCTTCTTTGTTCTACTCATCTTCACCTGCATATCTTGAGCTTGGGATATGAAGATGAAATGTAACCTTTTCTCCTTAATGACTGCCTGCAGGTCTTGGCAAAGATCTTCATTAAATGGGCCAACAGATTATCAGATGCACTAATGCGTCCTCTAGCCCTTCCCTTCTCAAGAACTATCTCAGCGACATTTGAATAGATGTCATTAACTCCCCACTCCAGGGAATGCCCTAGATACAGCAGGAGCTGTTCAAGGCACTGAGGCTGAAAGGGCTCAAGAATTGTGGGCATTTTCATAATATTCATAAGGACAGCAAAAGGTAGCTGAATTGACAAATCCATTCCTCTCATATCCATGGAGGGTTTGGAGGTGCTGGATTCAAATTGGGGAACTGACACCCCACTCCGCTTTCCTTCTTACCCTGTGTAAAAACTGTAAACAAGTAGGAAACTGGAACATTTTCTACAGAAGCACAGACAATACAATAAGCTACGCACCACCCATTCCTACCCTGCCTCCCTCCCCCAACCCAGCAACTGAGATGAGCAATTTAAGAGCCGGCACCCTTATGCAGAGCTTCTGCTCATTACCCTTCTGCTGCGCTTCCAGTGTAACCACTTAAAATCTCCTGCTGATTCCCTACAGATGTCCTTTGTACAGTTTTCAATATGCAGCCCACCCTCTGTGCTGCACAAAAACTAACTAGTTTATCATCTAATCAGAGACAACAACAAAAAGACTGCAGGGAGGGTTCCCCCCCCCCCCAAATAAGAAGCAGTCTTTTAGTTTGGGGGACTTTTCATAGGACCTTCATAGTATGTCTTTTATAGAAGCAGAGGGAGATTTAAAAAAATGCCCCTAAGAGATTCAGTTGCCAAGCATGATGGGGAAAAACACTACCAAATAAATAAAGTCATATCGAGGAGTCAAAAATGCAAGTGCCGTCAACAGTTAGCTTGTAGATTTGATCAAGCAGCATTCTTGCTTAGAGGAAATCTTTCTAAGAAATTGCTGGCTAGGGAAAAAGGCAGTGCCCAAGTTAGGTTCCTTTGTACAGAGTTAGTACCTGATCAGAGGGATAACGCTGAGCTCCATTATTCTGAAATGAAACGAGCATTGCTAATTTAAGGTTGGGGAGGAGAAGACAAGTGCAGGTCAAGCGCTGGTCCCATCCTCTTCAATCACCCGGTTCATGCTAGTGCCATGCGTTATGTGAGTCACTGGGTTGCCACTGAGGTCCCTGGTGCTGCTCTGACGGGACTGATCATTGAGCCGGTGGGAACTGCTGTGCCTGGAGTGGTCAGTCAGTCGGGACATACTGCCATGAGGTAGTCGATCTTCAATCCCACGGTAACTGCAGGGGGTATACCTAATTCATAAAGACTCATCTGTTTCAGTAATATGGGCAAGAATGCACTGACACATTCAAATACATATCCCTCCCCGCAATCTGTACAGAAATCAGAATGGCAGAACGCGTGGTTTGCATGCAGGGGCTCCCTGGTTCAATCCCTGCCATCTCCCATAAACATTCTTAGACCTGTTATCTGAGAATGATCCCTATTTAAGACCCTCGAGTTGCTGCCAGGCAGAGTAGGAAGTGCTGGACATGACAGACGAATGGGCCATTTCAGTATCAGCTAGTTCCTTGGAGAGTGGCTCATTTTTCAATGGAAGTTACCTTGACTTGTTTTACCGTCTTTTACATGTACTTAAAGGGTTGGTTCCAGATTTCATCATACCTGAAATCAATGGGACTTAAGTTAGTCATGACTGACTTAAGTCCCATTGATTTAAATGGGTCTACTCTAAGTTTAGTAGCTGACCAGATGGAAACTCTGGAAGCTGACCAGAGGAAAAGATATGTGAGATATAAAGCAGATGCTTTTCAGGGTGATAACCATCTTTATACCAGTGGCCTGATTAGTACAGTTTAGGCTCTCCCCTCTTAACCTGGATTGAATGGTATCAGAGAGAGGGGGGAGATCCTGAAACACAGCTGAAGCCCTAGAAAAGCAACAGCTCGTGTAGACTCCTTGTACTGTAAAGTTTCAAATGGGGAGGAGGGGGAGGAGAAGAAGAGGGGCTCACAACAATATTGTTAGAAACTTGGTCCCAGTCACATCCCCTGAGCTCACCTAGCCACTGGCTATAGCTTCTGCTTTAATGCAAATGCACACTCTGCCTATGCATTGGCATGACCAGATTTTAATCTCCTTCTCACCTGCCATCCCGTGACCTATGCAGGCTGCCATGGTAGCTACTGACTTTGCTATGGACACTGCCTGCTTTGCTTCGCTGGTCATCCATCATTGCCAGCTGGGTCGAGGAGGCATGAGTAGATGTCCCCTGGGTGGAGGTGCCTCTGGATTTCCGGATGATGGGTGTGTTGGGGTCTCTCAAGAGCGACTGAGCAAAGTCAGGCTCCTGAAGCACTTGCCGGCTCTCATTCACAACCCTGGAGAGTAAGTCAAGTCCAGTCAGTATAACTCTGGAAGGACAGATGGCAGCAACAATAAACAGTGGGCAGGGAACGTTAGGTTAGGCAGCAGAAATGTTCAGCTGAAAACACAGTGTGAATCGGAGGTGCCTCTTATCATAGGTGTGACACTCAGACAGGAAGGCCTGGCGTGCTATGGTCCATGGGGTCACGAAGAGTCGGACACGACTGAACGACTGAACAACAACAACAACAACAACAACACTCAGACCTAGAGCAGTGTGGCCATCATAGAAATATCAGCCAGACGAAATCCTTGTCTCTGCAAGTGGCTTATTAATGTCTATTTTAGTGAGTATTTTGTACACATCTTCCCTCAGACATCTATACTGTATAGACTGGACACAGTCTAGCCCTTCTATTCATAAGCTGAAAACTGCCCCAGATTGAAAAAAGGCAAAAATGTTACCACTGCACTTACAGATCAATAGAGAAGCCCTGCATTGATCCCAGAGTACTGCCGCCCCAGCTCACATATGGGTATAAACTGTTATGTCATTAGCCATCCTTCCTGGCTTCCCTGTACCATGGGGTTGCCCGCTTGCTTTCTTGCCTACTACATCTTCACAATGATATAATCATTGTCATAGCACTGCAATTAGGACCCTAAGAAGTGTACAACTAGCCAGCTGAAACAAGGCACTGTTGGGATAAAAAAAAGACCTCCCCACAGGTCATTCCTTCTCTTGCTGTGACAGGTAATGGCATAAGGAACAAACCTGAAATATCCATGGAATAGAATGCAATCATCGCATTTAAGAAAGCCATATTTAAATCTCTCTGCCAGAGCTCAGATTCCATAGCAAAGTGGAAGATCACAGAATAACTGCAAGTGCAATTAAACTTTCCATAAGGTCTGGCTGAAGGTCACCGTAGGCTGTGGAATGACCTCCCTCAAGAGATGTACAGCTTCTCCTCTTTGTGGCTCTTTCACAGGGGGTGCAAGACATCTCTTGTGTCCAGTTTTAGGCTGGCTGGATGAGTCTACCTGGTTTCTTTTGGTGTTGTTTTCCTAATGATTTTTAAATTTGTTTTAGCCATTTAGTGTAAGGCACTTTGAGCCTTGGAAAGGCAGCTAATAAATGCTTCTTTGTCATCACCATTATACAAAACCTACACACAGAATCATTTTTAAGACTTTCTACTGGGTAATTTAAAGGACACCATAAGGATGTCCTTGAGATGACATGTGTAGCTGTCACACACAACAAATTCCAGATACAATAGTAAATGAGTTCCTCCCAAAACACAGTTTTGCGTTTATTTGCAAGTTCCCAAACAGAGCAAGAAGGAATACAGTTACAGAGTGGAAAATGGGGAGGGACCAGTGGTAGAGCACATGCTGTTCATGCAGGAGGTCCCAAATTCAATCCCCAGTAACTCCACCTAAAAGAATCAGGTAGGGGGTGAAGGGAAATAGCTCTGCCCAAGACTCTGGGCAGCCACTGCCAGTCCGCACTGACAACAGTGGACTAAATGAGCAAATACTCTGACCTTTTTTGAGCTTCCTAAGTTCTTAAAATCTGTACATTATTGCACTTGGGGTAGTGACGCTTCCAACACTAACTGGCCGAACTGTTTCATGGCATTCCAACTGCTCAGTGAACACCTATCAGTTCAGAATGCTTGAAGTTCAGATTCTGGGAGAAAAGGGGTCAGTTTGGCTGGGATTAAAGCCAAATAAAGTCTTAGGGACAGGAGTAGCTTTGTAGAGAAGGCAGGTGACTCTCAAGAGATTCCAAGGTGGTAAGGGAACTACAGACAAGTAACTCAGAGGCAAAGAGACTGAAGAGATGACACAGACTAGGCAATGGACTGGGAAGTAGGAACCTGAGGGAAGGGTGGATGGAAAAGGAGGCATGAGGACAGGTATTCTGGTCAAGACAGATGATTACTATTCTTTTAATCTGGGTTCAGGCCTGGTTTAGGGGCAGAAACAGCCTTGATCACTGTGGTGGATGACTTAATGGGTAATGGACAGAGGGAATACATCTTTGTCAGTTCTCCTGGACCTCTCAGCATCTTTCGATGTGACGCTGAGGGATATCTGCTCCATCCTATGGGGTACCACAAGGTTCCATCCTATCCCTCATACTTCTGCAGGGAGCCATCCTGAGGCCTGGGTTGCAATGTCACCAATACGGATGAGGGCAAACAAGCTGAAGTTTAATCCAAACAAGATTAATTGTCTAATCTGCTCACTTTTTCTAATTAATTGCCCAATCCCTTGTAAATGCTAAAATAAATTAAGATAATGGTGTGTTTTAGTTCACGGCAGAAAAAACTGCAAAAAGCAAGTTAAAAAACCTGAAGTAATTCTGACTGTGTGAATGTTTTTCAGGAAACTGTCTCTTACTCTTTGACTTAAGAAGAACTGCTTGATTCAAATTAGAATGTTTGTAAATTATAGTAGTCCCCACCTGTCGCCTTGCCACTTTTTACATATTTATTTGTTTATTTAATTTCTATACCACCCAATAGCCAAAGCTCTCTGGGTAGTTCACAAAAATTAAAACCAAACACCACACAATAAAACAATTTAAAATACATAGAACATTAAAACCACAATATAACAGTACAACCACAATAAAACCTAGCAGCAGTGCAGCAGTTTAAAATACAGATTTAAAACAGCAAAGCTAAAAGTCTAGAAAGCTAAAATGTTAAAATGCTTGGGAAAATAAAAAGGTTTTCACCTGGTGCCGAAAGGAATACAATGTAGGTGCCAGACGAACCTCACTAGGGAGCTCATTCCAGAGCCGGGGTGCCACAGCAGAAAAAGCCCTCCTCCTAGTAGCCACCCACCTCACTTCCTTTGGCAGGGGCTCACGGAGAAGGGCCGCTGACAATGATCTTAAGGTCCAGGCAGGCACATATGGGAGGAGGCGATCCTTCAGGTAACCTGGCCCCAAGCCGTTAAGGGCTTTAAATGTTAATACTAGCACTTTGAATCGGGCCCGGAAATGGACTGGCAGCCAGTGCAGCTGAAAAAGTACTGGTGTAATATGAGCTCGTCAGCCAGTCCCTGTTAACAATCTTGCTGTCCTATTTTGGACCAACTGAAGTTTCCGGACCGTTTTCAAAGGCAGCCCCACGTATAACGCATTGCAGTAATCCAGACGAGAAGTTATCAGAGCATGGAGAACTGCAGCTAGGCTCTCTCTGTCCAGATAAGGGCGTAGTTAGTATACCAGCCTAAGCTGATCAAAACTGCTCCGTGCCACTGAGTTCACCTGTGCCTCAAGTGACAGTTCTGGATCCAGGAGCACCCCCAAACTACGAACGTGATCCTTTAGGGGGAGTGCAACCCCCTCCAGAACAGGTTGAATATCACCTAGCCAGCAGACGAACCACCCACTAACAGTACCTCCATCTTGTCTGGATTGAGTTTCAGTTTATTGGCCCTCATCCAGTCCATTACCGTGCCCAGGCCCTGATTCAGAACAGCCACTGCCTCACCTGGTTTAGATGAGAAAGAGAGGTAGAGCTGGGTGTCATCCACATATTGATGGCACCTCAGCCCACATCTCCGGATAACCTCCCCCAGCGGTTTCATGTAGATGTTAAACAGCGTAGGGGATAAAATAGAGCCCTGTGGAACCCCATGGCACAATTGCCATGGCACAGAGCAATAATCCCCCAGCACCACCTTCTGGAGTCGGCCATCCAAGTAGGAGCAGAACCACTGCAGTGCAGTGCCTCCAACTCCCAACCCAGACAACCTATCCAGAAGGATACTATGGTCAATGGTACTGAAAGCCGCTGAGAGGTCCAGGAGAATCAACAGGGTCGCACTCCCCCTGTCCCTCTCCCGGCAGATGTCATCCCACAGGGCGACCAAGGCAGTTTCCATTCCAAAACCAGGCCTGAAGCCCGACTGAAATGGATCTAGATAATCAGTTTCATTCAACAGTGCCTGGAGCTGTCCTACAACCACCCGCTCAAGCACCTTGCCCAGGAAGGGGATGTTGGCCACTGGCCTATAATTGTTAACATCCTCTGGGTCCAGGTTAGGCTTTTTCAGGAGTGGTCTAATTACCGCCTCTTTTAAAGCGGTAGGCACCACTCCTTCTCTCAAGAAGGAATTTACAACCTCCTGGACCCAGCCGGACATCCCCTTCTTGTTTGATTTAATAAGCCATGAAGGACAAGGGTCAAGCACACAAGTGGTCGATCGGACTTGGCCAAGCACCTCGTCCACATCCTCAGGCCTCAGTAACTGAAACTCATCCAATAAAACTGGACCAGATGGTTCTCTGAACGCCTCTACCAATGGAACTGCATTAATGGTGGTGTCCAATTCATGACGAATCTGAGCGACTTTATCTTCAAAGTGCCTTGCAAACTTATCACAGCGTGCCACCAAGGGTTCCACCGTCTCTCTCCCTGGCCCAAAATGTAACAGGCCACAAACCACTCAGAACATCTCCGCTGGATGACACTGAGGAGATGCAATGCTGGTGGAAAAGAACTGTCTCTTTGCCACCCTCACTGCCACAGAGTAGGCTCGATAGTGGGCTCTTACCTGTGTTCGGTCAGACTCAGCACGAGTTTTCCTCCACCTGCGTTCTAGCCGTCTCCCCTCTTGCTTCATTGCCCTCAGCTTAGGTGTATACCAAGGAGCTGGCCGGGCTCTGCTCAGAGGGAGAGGGCGCTTGGGCGCGATCGTGTCAACCGCCCGAGTCATCTCTGCATTCCACAGAGCGACCTGGGCTTCGACAGGAGCACCAGCCATACCAGCAGGAAAATCCCCCAGAGTCCTCTGGAATCCATCGGAATCCATTAGCCTCCAGGAGAGGACCATTTTAATAGGTCCCCCACCCTTGCAGAGGAGGAAGGCTGCCAGGAGTCTAAACCTCAGCAGGAAGTGATCTGACCATGACAAAGGGACAGCTATTAATTCCTCCACTTTCAGATCACCATCCTCCTGCCCAGTTGAGAAAAACAGAACAAGCATGTGTCCTTTTATATGACTTGGGCCGATGACATGTTGGGACAGCCCCATGGTTGTCATGGCGGCCATGAAGTCCTGAGCCGCCCCAGATACAGCGGCCTCAGCATGGAAGTTGAGATCCCCAGGACCATCATCCTACGGGTCCTCAACACCAAGTCCAAGACCACCTCTGTCAGCTCAGCCAGGGAGTCTGATGGGCAGCAGGGTGGGCGGTACACCAACAGAATCCCTAATCTGTCCCGGGTACCCAACACAAGGTACAAACACTCAAGATCTGCACTCGAATGAGTAGGAAGCCTAGAGAGGGAGATTGAATTCCTATAGACCATGGCAACCCCCCCTCCCCGACCCTTGAGTCGGTGTTGGTGCTGCACTGAGTACCCAGGAGGGCACAGCTGGGAGAGAGTGGCCCCTCCTAGTTCCCCCACCCAGGTCTCAGTAATACATATCAGGTCAGCCCCCTCATCCACAATCACAATATCACAACTCACTCTTTTTTCCTGCGCCCGTGGAAAAAGCTGGCCCACTCAAAGCAGGTCTTTTTGCTTCCAACCCAGAAAACAGATGGGATCCCCACTATAAGAGCCATCAGATACTTCATCAGAAAGAGGATCAAGTCTGGACGACTCATCTGGGTGACCTGCAAACAGGAAGCAAGTACAGACATGAGACAAACTACTGCAAGTCCATCTGTTAACTCATTTAAAATAATTGCTATAAGCAAAAGGCAAAGGTCATAGTGTGCCTTGGTTTCCCATCTCTACAATGAGATGTGGCATACAGAATCTAGATGGACTGATCCGGGCAATTTAAATTATTTCAGCCACAAAGAGGAAGACTCAAAGATTCTCATGTACCATAAATATTTCCTAAAACAAGTGAGCATGTCAATATAGTAATTAAAACAGGGAGGCAACATTTGGCAAGTGAAGTAATCACAAGTCACCCTACCCAAGTGACAGCTACTCAAGGGATTTCCCTGCAATAATTTGTCAACAGCCACATGGAAGCAATCCACTCTGTTTAGGTCTGGGGTAGGGAACTGGTGGCACAGATGCAGTCAACAGGGCTTGCCCAACCAGCCTGCACCTGCCCGCTTGTGCCCCGCATGCACACAGCAATCAGCCTGGAAAAAAGCATACATTGGACATCTTTTTTCAAGCCTAACTGTGATAAGAGGGAGCAATTTTAAAGGGGCTGAGGCTGGGGAGAGAAGGGTTAACCCTCCCTGCCCACTGTAACCTTCCATCAGCCAGGCAGCAATTAGGCTGAGAAAAAAGCCTCCCCCTTGGTGCCAATGGAAAGCTTTTTTGAAGCCTAATTGCTGCACACGTTAGGGGGGGGAATCTACATGTGTGTGGTCTATGAATGCATGAGAGTTTTGTGGGGTGGTCCTGGACCCTTTTTGCGGGGGGGGGGGGGGCAGGCTTTCCCAAAAGGGCATTAACAAGGGAATGGTGCCCTCGGATCAAAAAAAGGTTCCCCACCTCTGGTTTAGGTAATATAGGAACAGATAAGAACAGTAATAAGGCTATCAGCTGAAGTGCATAAGGCCAGGAAGAAAGACACATTGACTTGAAAACAGCACAAGATACCCCCTTTGATGATGGACTATCTGGCTAAAAAGCTTTGGAATGCTTTTAATATTATTGTTGTTGTTGTTATTATTATTATTATTAAATTTATTAATTGCCCATCTGGCTGGTCACCCAGCCACTCTGGGCGATGTACAGCATACAATAAAACAGTTTAAAACAATAAAATTCTACAATAAAAACATTTTCTAAAATACCCTAACCCACCCCAAATGCCTGCCTGAACAACCACGTTTTTAATGCACGACAGAAGCTCATTAAAGATCATTTGTTAAATGCATGGAGTCACCTTCTCAGATTAACAACCCTAAAATAGCCCTTGAATCTTAAATGGTATAAATGCAGTTTTATAAATATAGGTGTGAATTTCACCACCAAGTGGAGAATCACACCCAGTCTCACGTGGTGCATCTATAAGCCCAAGTAGACTGTATACTAAATGAGAGGTTGCCTATGAAAAGCTGCTGCTGCCCATCTAGATTCCCCCCTTGTAATGTCTGGGGCAATTTGCTAGCTTCCAGATTTCACAACATTCATGTTGCTTGTTACTGGCAAGGGACAGGAAAATGCTGTAGAGTAGGGGGCGGGGGGAAACTGAACACCTGAACATCTGTAAAATTCTACTAGGTTGGGTTTTTGAGGGGGTACATAGCTGTGCGGCTGTTTTTAGCCTGGAGTTTTGGGAATCACAGGGAAAAAGAATTTTTCTCCTGCAATGGGGCTCCCCCACCTCCTTCATTTGTACAGTTAATTAAGCTAGCTTTGCTGGATTGGGGCTAGGACCACAACAGCAGCGAAGAGGCCAGAGTTCATTTGGCTCTATAGAAAGGTTTGCCTCTATACAGTCTTTGTAAGCCTCTAACCTATGAAGCATTGTTCTTGGGCATCAACAATACTGGCCATCTCTCAGCAAATATCTGTCCTATTCCTGAAATGGAGTGAAGCTGGATCCCCTGCAAATGCCACCTACAAAGTCAGAGCAGTTGAATCTGGAGAGATTTATATCATTGTCAGATGTCATCAGCATCACTTATGTCTCTGAGGCAGAAAGTGGAGGTAAAAGTATTGGAGAAATGCCAAGCAGTGGCAAGACAGTACAGTGATGGTTGACCCCACTTGATATGAAGGGAAAGAAAGCCTTGTAAAAATGCACATGGTGTTGTGGTCCCCCCCCCCATAATTGATGCTGTGCACACAAGCAAAGGACAATCATACTATGTAGCAGCTAAAGACTAGGAGGGCCTGTTCAGAATTCTCAATTTCCCCAGTTCCAAATTGCAGCTGGTTCCCCTGGTCCCACACCAATAGTTTAAATGGCACAACTGACTAGACCAGATGGTGAGTAGCTTCTGGACCAGGCTTTTTTAATTATTATTCCTGGGGAGAATTAAAGAAGAAAAACCTGACCAGTTTCAACACTTCCTCCACTGGGACTGCCTCCAAAGAGGGGCCAGGAGCAGGGCTTGGGCCACACCGCTCTCATCACAAGGAGATGCAAAACATCCAAACTGGGAGATCCTGCAGTTATCTGAGCACTGGGAATGTCGCTGTCAATAGGAGGTCAGAGGGTTAAATGTCCCAGAGCTGAAGGTGATCCCAAATCCAAACAACAGCAGGACTCTCTTTCAGCTGTGTTCCACACAGGGAGAGGAAGTCTGCCTGAGGCCCACTCCTGATCAGGTGGCAAGAACATCCACAAACAAGCCCAGTGTGACCACACTTCAGCCAGAACTGAGAGCTGTGTGACATCTTTGCTTTCCTGCCTTTTCCCTCATGTGAATAAGCTGCCTCCCTCAGCTGCAATTAACAGATAGCACACACTTGCCTTCATATATAATAAATTACTTACATCCACTGCTTAGAGCAAGATCTGCAGATACCTGGGGATGAGCACAGCTGTCCTCTTGGAACAGCACTCCAAGAATAAAATGGCATTGTGCAATTCTGAAGACAGAAAACTGATCTGCCTTGCATCCTTGGCCAGTGGCACACCTACATAATTTTAAACCCTGGACTTAATGATCTTATAGGGTCCCCCTTTAGACAGCTATATTACTTCAGCTGTGAAGCATACAGCTAACATTTCTCTTTGCCCTCCAACCACCATTCCATGCTTCTACATTCCTGATACAAGAACATAAGAAGCGCCCTGATGCTGGATCAGACCAAGGTCCATCTAGTCCAGCATTTTGCACATACAGTGGCTGACCAGCTGCCTGCAGGAAACCCACAAGCAGGACTGGAGTGCAATAGCACCCATGCTCCCCAGCAACTGGTGTACACAGGCATACCATGATACTGGAGGTAGCACAGAGGCATCAGGACTAGCAGCCATCGATAGCCTTCTCCTCC
The DNA here is from genome assembly GCF_057233095.1 of Heloderma suspectum. Taxonomy (NCBI): domain Eukaryota; kingdom Metazoa; phylum Chordata; class Lepidosauria; order Squamata; family Helodermatidae; genus Heloderma; species Heloderma suspectum. The sequence goes on from NC_139458.1 coordinate 437,174,761, forward strand.
AGGAATTTATCTAGCCCCCTTTTAAAGCCATCCAAAGTGATGGTGGCAAATTCCATAGTTTAACTATATGCTGTGTGAAGGACTTCCTTTTATCTGTCCTGAATCTCCCACCAATCAGCTTCATGGGATGACCCCACTGGGTTCTAGTATTCTGAGGGGGAGAAAAATGTCTCACTATCCACATTCTCCATACCATGAATAATTTTGTTAGATACGTTAGAAGAACAAAAGTGTTCTAGGCAGTATGCCCATGTACACCAGTTGCTGGGGAACATGGGTGGGGGAGTGCTGTTGTACTCATGTCCTGCTTGTGGGTTTCCTGTGGGCAGCTGGTTGGCCACTGTGTGAACAGAATGCTGGACTAGATGGATCCTTGGTCTGATCCTGTAGGGCTCTTCTTATGTCCTTATGTTTTTTGCCAACTCTAATTTTTAAAAAATAATTAAAAAAATACTCTGAGCACCTGCAGTTTTGCATTTTAAACCCACTCAGATCATAGCAACATCTTGACTACAGGTATAAAAGGGAGCTTGGTTCTGATGCCCTCATCACCTAGCTTTGGCTATTGGACAGTAAAGACATGAAATAAATACATAAAACCACCTGCCACTCCCTGGGTGGTCACTGGGGTGTGTGCATACTCTGGTGCCAAGGTCCAACCCAGCTGCATCACTGATCCTTGCCTTCCCAAGCTGCCGCTCCCACCTCATTTGAGCTGAGAAGCAGAAAGAGTGAACCAGTTACTGCCGGGGAAACTCCGCTGAAGGAAAGGAATTTGCAAATGGTCCTTGACATTACAGCCAGAGTGTGCACACATTCAGGGGAAGACACCACTTAAGTGCGGGGTGGGGCAGATAACTGAATACCATTTGCTGAATGCAGCTTTTGAGTTCCTTTTGCTTCTTTTTTGGCATCGTTTCACAGGCTCCACCCACAAAAGGCCAGAGCAGAACATCACTGAGCAATACACATTTATTTATTACATTTGTATCCCGCTCTATCTCCAAGGAGCTCAGATTGGCATTTTAGTTTCATCAACCACATCTTGAGGTATGACAAGGCCACCTAAATGGCCTTTGTAACTGAGGGAGGATCTGAACTCAGATTTTCCAAGTCCAGACATAATACCCTAGCCAGTGTGGCCAAGGGCAGCTTGTATGGGAACACTATCGTTGCATATAACCCGGTGTTAAACTGGTATTTCTTGCAGCAAACATGTAGAGTGCAGATAACGTACATGATATCATAACATCAGTGTCTGAGAACCCTGAATGGGTATTAAAAACTTGGGAGTTGCCCTGAGCACTGAATGTTGTTTTCTAGTGACAAAACATAGTGAGCTTTCCAATCTGATATCAAAAGAAGCAACTTGGCAGATTTTCACATCTTTCTCCTCCACACATCCTTTTAACTATCAAGCTACATTTGTGAGTTTTATGTTCTCCCCATGAAGCTTTCAGTAACACAATAAGAATAATTATTCTGTTCTTTTCAACATAAGCCTATTGATGAAATTCTCAACTCTAACTTTGGTGAGCAGCCATTCTGTATATTGTGAAAATACACTGCTGTATAACCACATCCACCATTAACTTTACTGAAAGAAATCTGATATTTCCTGGTGTAGGCAGATCCAACAGTAACTGGAAAGATTTTAATCTCATTAAACTAGAACAAGAACAAGTTAAGGAAGAAAGCAGCAAAGAGATTAAATCCAGGACAGATGACACTGCAGAGAGAGAGAGAGAGAGAGAGAGAGAGGGAGGGAGGGGTGTGTGTGTGTGTGTGTGTGTGTGTGTGTGAGAGAGAGAGAGAGAGAGAGAGAGAGAACCTGTGAAATCTGTTGCATCATGATATTCATACCTGCAGAAACTACTTGCATATCTTTCACATTTCAGCCAAAGATGCTAAGAGTCCCATTGACAGAACTAATGAAAGAAGTGCTGAAGGGCGGATTCAGATCCACTGTTATGTCATAAATCCATGCATACAGATTATATTAGAATTCCATGCATATAGACACACATGTGAAGTGTCAGCTTCCAGACCATCCTGGTAATCCTTTAAAATTTAGTGACACTGAAGAAGCATGCAACCATTATGTTAAAAACAGGAGGCAAAAGCAAATAATAAATGCAAGTGGCAAAGGAAACCGCATTAGGTTAACAGCTGCTGTTGCATTTTGTTAAGCAGTAACATTACCATTCTATTTATTTGCTTGACCATATGTAATAACAACACAGTAAGCAACCGTTGTCTCTGTCCCTGTGTTGTTTAGCATTGTGTGAAAGCCCATACCTTTGGCTCGTCTCTTGTTGGGTGAAAGATAAGCCAGAGGTCAGGGCTCAGACGCAATGCTAAACAACCCACAGGCAGAGCATCCCTGGGTTGTTTGGCCACTCCTGCTTCCAGCAGGAGCGATCAGGCAGTGCATACCAGTATAGCACGCTGCTTCATTTACCACAACCAACAATTTTTAAAAATTGTATGTTGCTGTGACATGCGATCTGGACCTTCCTCTACAAGACACACACACACACATAATTACAGGTATGGGCTTCTATCAGAGTTCTGAGATAGGACTTCCTGGAAAAAAAGCAAAGATGAGCCTTTTCCCAGATTACAGGCAAAGCGGAGCCCCTTTCCCAGATCATCAACTGTCATCTACTAGTAGCAATTCCATCTGAGGGAGGTGCATGATAGCAGGGCCCCCTCCATTGGTTTGGCCGAGATACTAATTCATAAGAACATAAGAAGAGCCCTGCTGGATCAGACCAAGGGTCCATCTAGTCCAGCATTCTGTTCATGCAGTGGCCAACCAGCTGTTGACCAGGAACCCACAAGCAGGGCATGAGCAAAACAGCACCTTCCCACCCATGTTCCCCAGCAACTAATGTACACAGGCTCACTGTTTCTGGTACTGGAAGTAGCACATAGCCATCAAGACTAGTAGCCACTGATAGCCTCCTCTATGAATTTCTCTAACCCCCTTTTAAAGCCATCCAAACTGGTGGCCATCACTACATCCTGTGGTAGTGAATTCCATAGTTTAGCTATGCACTGTGTGAAGTAGTACTTCCTTTTATCTGTCCTGAATCTCTCACTAATCAGCTTCATAGAATGACCCGGGTTGTAGTATTTTGATAGAGGGAGAAAAAAATGTACACCTCTACCATGTCTCTCCTTACCCTCCTTTTTTCCCAAGCTAAACAATCCCAGCTTTTGTAACCTTCTCTCATAGTGCAGTTGCTCCAGCCCCTTGATCATTTTAGTTGCCCTTTTCTGCCCTTTTTCCAAATCTACAATATCTTTTTTTAGGTGTGGTGACCAGAACTGATCCCAGTATTCCCAGTGTGGTCGCACCATAGATTTGTGTAGGGGCAGTAGCGAAGGAGATAGTTACCTTGTCGTGGTGCTGGAGCTTGAGCACCTCAATGACGTCATGAGCTAAACCGTGAAGGGACACCCAAGATGGGAAGGTCATGGCAGAGAGGTCAGACTAAATACGATCCCTGGGGAAGGAAACGGCAACCCACCCCAGTATTCTTGCCATGAAAACTAAATGGATCAGTACAACCAGAGATATGTCGGTATACCATCGGAAGATGGGACTCCCAGGTCAGAAGATGGTCAAAATGCTACTGGGGAGGAACAAAAGATAAGTTCAACTAGCCCCAGATGTGATGACGCAGCTAGCTCAAAGCTGAAAGGACGGCTAGCAGCCGATGGTGCTGGTGGTGAACGACGAATCCGATGTTCTAAAGATCAACACACCAAAGGAACCTGGAATGTCAGATCTATGAGCCAGGGCAAATTGGATGTGGTTACTGGGGAGATGTCAAGATTAAATATAGACATTTTGGGTGTCAGTGAACTGAAATGGACTGGAATGGGCCACTTCACATCACATGACCACCAGATCTACTACTGTGGACAAGAGGACCACAGACGAAATGGAGTAGCCTTCATAATTAATAATAAAGTGGCTAAAGCAGTGCCTGGATACAATCCAAAAAATGACAGAATGATCTCAATTCGAACTCAGGGTAAGCCATTTAACATCACAGTGATCCAAATATACGCCCCAACCACAGATGCTGAAGAAGCAGAAGTAGATCAGTTCTATGAGGATCTGCAGCACCTACTGGATAGTACACCAAAAAAAGATGTTATTTTCATTATAGGAGACTGCAATGCTAAGGTGGGTAGTCAAACGACACCTGGAATTACAGGCAAGCATGGTCTGGGAGAACAAAATGAAGCAGGACATAGGCTGATAGAATTTTGCCAAGACAACTCACTGTGCATAACAAACACTCTCTTCCAACAACCTAAGAGACGACTTTATACATGGACTTCACCAGACGGTCGACACCGAAATCAGATTGACTACATCCTTTGTAGCCAAAGGTGGCAGACATCTATGCAGTCGGTAAAAACAAGACCTGGAGCTGACTGTAGTTCAGATCACGAACTTCTTATTGCACAATTTAGAATCAGACTAAAGAGAATAGGGAAGACCCCCAGATCAGTTAGATATGAGCTCACTAATATTCCTCATGAATATGCAGTGGAGGTGAAGAATAGATTTAAGGGACTAGATTTAGTAGATAGGGTCCCGGAAGAACTATGGACAGAAGTTCACAACATTGTTCAGGAGGCGGCAACAAAAAAGTCCCAAAGAAAAAGAAAACCAAGTAGGCAAGATGGCTGTCTGCTGAGACACTGGAAGCAGCCCAAGAAAGAAGGAAAGCAAAAGGCAACAGTGATAGGGGGAGATATGCCCAATTAAATGCAAAATTCCAGAGGTTAGCCAGAAGAGATAAGGAATTATTTTTTAAAAAGCAATGCGCGGAAGCAGAAGATGATAATACAATAGGAAGGACAAGAGACCTCTTCCAGAAAATTAGAAACATCGGAGGTAAATTCCAGGCGAAAATGGGTATGATCAAAAACAAAGACGGCAAGGACCTAACAGAAGCAGAAGAGATCAAGAAAAGGTGGCAAGAATATACGGAAGATCTGTATAGGAAGGATAATAATATCGGGGATAGATTTGACGGTGTGGTCAGTGAGCTAGAGCCAGACATCCTGAAGAGTGAGGTTGAATGGGCCTTAAGAAGCATTGCTAATAACAAGGCAGCAGGAGATGACGGTATCCCAGCTGAACTGTTTAAAATCTTGCAAGATGATACTGTCAAGGCATGCCATATGCCAGCAAATTTGGAAAACACAAGAATGGCCAACAGATTGGAAAAGATCAACTTATATCCCCATACCAAAAAAGGGAAGCACCAAAGAATGTTCAAACTATTGAACAGTGGCACTTATTTCACATGCCAGTAAGGTCATGCTCAAGACCTTGCAAGGTAGACTCCAGCAATTCATGGAACGAGAATTGCCAGATGTACAAGCTGGGTATAGAAAAGGCAGAGGAACTAGAGACCAAATTGCCAATATCTGCTGGATAATGGAGAAAGCCAGGGAGTTTCAGAAAAACATCTCTTTCTGTTTTATTGACTATTCTAAAGCCTTTGACTGTGTGTATCATAACAAATTGTGGCAAGTTCTTGGTGGTATGGGGATACCAAGTCATCTTGTCTGCCTCCTGAGGAATCTGTGTAACGACCAAGTAGCAACGGTAAGAACAGACCACGGATCAACGGACTGGTTTAAAATTGGGAAAGGAGTATGGCAGGGTTGTATACTCTCATCCTACCTATTCAACCTGTACGCAGAACACATCATGCGACGTGCTGGGCTTGATGAAGCCAAGGCTGGAGTTAAAATTGCTGGAAGAAACATTAACAATCTCCGATATGCAGATGATACCACTTTGATGGCTGAAAGCGAGGAGGAGCTGAGGAACCTCATGATGAAGGTGAAAGAAGAAAGTGCAAAAGCTGGGTTGCAGTTCAACCTCAAAAAAACCAAGATTATGGCAACCAGCTTGATGGATAACTGGCAAATAGAGGGAGAAAATGTGGAGGCAGTGACAGACTTTGTGTCTTTCTAGGCGTAAAGACTGCAGCCAGGAAATCAGAAGACGTTTACTTCTTGGGAGGACAGCAATGACAAATCTTGATAAAATAGTGAAGAGCAGAGACATCACACTGACAACAAAGGTCCGCATAGTGAAAGCCATGGTATTCCCCGTAGTAACCTATGGCTGCGAGAGCTGGACCATAAGGAAGGCTGAGCGAAGGAAGAGAGATGCTTTTGAACTGTGGTGCTGGAGGAAAATTCTGAGAGTGCCTTGGACTGCAAGAAGATCAAACCAGTCCATACTCCAGGAAATAAAGCCAGACTGCTCACTTGAGGGAAGGATATTAAAGGCAAAACTGAAGTACTATGGCCACATAATGAGAAGACAGGATACCCTGGAGAAGATGCTGATGCTAGGCAAAAGGAAGAGGGGCCAACCAAGGGCAAGGTGGATGGATGATATTCTGGAGGTGACGGACTCGACCTTGGGGGAGCTGGGGGTGGCGACGGCCAACAGGAAGCTCTGGCGTGGGCTGGTCCATGAAGTCACAAAGAGTCAGAAGCGACTGAATGAATAAACAACAAAAGTATGACATTGGTGGTTTTATTATCAATTCCTTTTCTAATTATGCCTAACATGGAGTTTGACTTTTTTACAGCAGCAGCACACTGGGTTGACATCTTCATTGAGCTGTCCACCACAACCCCAAGACCTGGGGTTCCTGGTCAGTCACTGCTAGCTCAGATCCCATGAGGCTATACTGGAAGTTGGGATTTTTTTGCCCCGACATGCATCACTTTACTCTTGCCTACATTGAACCGCATTTGCCAATTAGATGCCCATTCTCTGGCTCCACTCCCTGAACTGGTTCCATTCAAGCTAGTCATCATAATATCTACATGTGGGATCCTGCAACAAAATATTGCAGCATGAAGTCCTTCTGTTCAGGGTTCTAGCCACTACAGTCCATTCCCCTCCCTGCTGGGTCTTCCCCTCCCCACAGCCCAGCAGTCACTCTGCATTCTGTGCCTACTGAGCATGCTCAGTGCAAAGGTGTATTCTACCTTTCTGTGTGTCTCCTTTCCCCTTCCCAGCCACTACATTCTATTCTCCCTCACATCTAGTTGCAAATTTCCCCCAGTCAGCCAACATTCCATTACACCATTATGCAGTTGTTTTTTGGGAATATATTCCCTAAAATTTTTTTTTTGCATATTTGCAAACCTCAGGGTTACTCTTAGTCTGCTGATACACTCTCATCTGTAGATGGTGCATTTTGGCTCCAACTCCATGAGCATGATAAGACTCGCATCTGAAATAGAGCGACTGACGCATGAATTTGAAGAACTGGTGCATGAATTTGTTTTCCTCCTCCCTCTCCATCGCTTTTTTCCTTTTGGGTCAAGCCTTTTAATTGTAAGCCTGCAAAGCAAGGTATTGTCTGGTTTTTTAATTTGTGTACAGTGCTAAGTAAACTTAAGGTGCTTTATAAGTGAATAATAATAACAACACTCTCCAGTTCCTTAACAAATGGCCTTTCTACTTCAATGCATAGACATTAATCCAGAGATAAAAAGATACTGAATGTTCCTATTTACTTTGAAGGTTACACCTTCTAAGGGCTAATGCTCTGTGTCATATTTCATTTTTCTACTCGCTTTCTTTTCTGACTCATACTTCCCAGTTGTCTATATGATTGTGCCTATGCAGTATTTTTCTACAAGTATTTTTCTACATTGTAGGAGAGTCATGCCAGGGTTTAGAACAAAACTCAGGTGTTTTCTATCTGGGGGAATAAATAGAGTGGATTGTGTACAGCTACCTTAAGAGATATGCTCACTCACCTGATAAGGGCAAGGTATGTGATATTCTTTGCACCGTTCTTGTATCCATGTTGTTTCCCACACACTGCGGTATGCCTGCTCATAGAAATAGCAGCCAATCACGACCAAGAGTGGCACAAGATAGAGAACACTGAAGACGCCAATCCGAATCATGAATTTCACCAACTTGTCCTGGTTCTCCTTCTCTAAAGGAATTTCAATACGGACCCGATTTAAGGAGATGATGCCAGCAAGGAGCAGAGAAACTCCAACCACCACATATAAGCAGAGAGGAGCAAGAACGAAGTATCTCAAGGCATCCACATCATAGAGGCCAACAAAACATACACCACTGATGTTGTCCCCTTCAATTTTATTCATAGCTAGGAGAATGATGGTCAGGGTTCCTGGGATGCCCCATGCACTGGCATGGAAAAGCAGGGCTTTCTTCTCGATGGCTTCACTGCCCCACTTTGGGACGGCTGCCAAGAACCAAGTAATGGTGAGAATCACCCACCAGACACTTCCAGCCATGGTAAAAAAATATAGGACCATGAAGAGCATGGTGCAAGCTTTGTTGTGAGAACCCTGGGTCACCGTGGAGGCTTTGTATGTGGTGGGGCTAGAGGCATTGCAGGCAACCCTGTCCTCTAGCAAAAAGCCGATGAAGAAAATAAGCGATACCATCATGTAACAGACAGCATAAAAGATGATGGGCCTTTCTGGGTAGCGAAACCTTGTGACATCGATCAAGAAAGTCAAGAAAGTAAACAAGGTAGCTGAAAGGCAGACAATGGAGATCACACCAATGAAGTATCGCGCGAAAGAGAGCTCTTCACGCCTGAAATACATATTTGGACAAGGAGGGGAGCAGTCTCGTACCCGCAGGAATTTGTAGCCCAGATCAGGGTCTATTTTCAGTTCTCGGGGGCACCAAAAGCCGTAGTCTCTTTGCACTGCCACAGGCACCTCTTCTGTTGGTTCCCCAACTACACTGAGATCAACAAGTCGAGGGTAAGGCTCATCACAATCTGGGAACCTAGAACAACAAGGAGAACGAAGGCAGTTGATACATACATTTTGTTGCTGGCAACAAAAGAATCATGAGGCTTCCTTGGCCTGGTTCCCTACACAACAGCAGTCTTAAGGATCATGAAATGTTGGACAGTGATAAGCAGGACACGTTATCAAGTCCTTGGGGCTGGCTCTTGTCTAAAAATTCAACTATCAAGCATACGCTGTAGTCTTGGAATTTCAGATCTCCATCAAGCAGCACTGGTAATGACTAACTGTGATTAACCAGAGGCCTGCAGCCTGAGGTTTGGCTGGTTATTCCAAGGCAATCTATGAGCGTCAGTCATCCTCATCTCATTTTGTTTCTTAATTTCTATACCGCCCAATAGCCAAAGATTTCTGGGTGGTTCACAACATGATAAAACATATTAAAACATTATTAAAACATTAATATACAAACATTTAAAACAGTTTGAAACAGTTAAAAACAATTAACAATAAAACTACCAGGACCCAGTTAAAAAAACTAATGTCAAGAAGCCCCATCTATGGCCATCATATGCCTGGGAGTAAAGTCTTAACCTAGTGCTGGAAAGATGGCAATGTTGGTGCCGAGTGGACCTCACTGAGAAGAGCATTCCACAATTGAGGAGTGACCACCAAGAAGACCCTCTACCTTGCTACCATCATCTGAAACTCTCTTGGAGGAGGCACTTGGAGGAAAGCCTCAGATGTTGATCACAGTGTATGGGCAGGTTCTAGTTCCTTTTAACACTGAGCTCTCCTTGTTGCCCAATTCTCTCCACCAAATTTCCCAGGCCATAGCCCAATGCTCTACCCACTGGACTGTAGAGGCTTGGACGCCACAAAATGAAGAGTGGATCATTGCCTTGTTGTGGCGAAGGGGCTTGCGTAACTCAATGAAGCCATAAGCTATGCCATGAAGGGCCACCCAAGACGGACAGGTCATGGCAGAGAGTTCTGACAAAATGTGGTCCACTGGAGAAGGAAATGGCAACCCTCTCCAGTATTCTTGCCAAGAAAACCCCATGGAACATATCACAAGGCTAAAAGAGATGACGCCGGAAGATGAGCCCCTCAGATCGGAAGGTGTCCAATATACTACGAGGGAAGAGCAGAGGGAATTTCCAAGTAGCGCCAAAAAGAGTGAAGTGGCTGGGCCAAAGCCGAAAGGACACTCAGCTGTGGATGTGTCTGGTGGTGAAAAGAAAGTCCGATGCTGTAAAGAACAATATTGTTTAGGAACCTGGAATGTCAGATCAATGAATCAAGGTAAGCTGGAGGTGGTCAAACATGAGATGGCAAGATTGAACATCGACATCTTGGGAATCAGCGAACTAAAATGGACACGCATGGGTGAATTTAATTCAGGTGACCATTATATCTACTACTGTGGGCAAGAATCCCTTAGAAGAAATGGAGTAGCACTCATAGTCAACAAAAGGGTGGGAAAAGCAGTACTGGGGTAGAATCTCAAAAATGACAGAATGATCTCAGTACGAATCCAAAGCAAACCATTCAACATCACAGTAATTCAAGTCTATGCCCCAACCACTGAGGATGAAGGAGCTGAGGTTGATCGGTTCTATGAAGACCTACAACACCTTCTAGAACTAACGCCAAAAAAAGATGTCCTCTTCATCATAGGGGATTGGAATGCTAAAGTAGGAAGTCAAGAAATCACCGGGATAACAGGCAAGCATGGCCTTGGTGTACAAAATGAAGCAGGACAAAGGCGAATAGAGTTTTGCCAAGAGAACACGCTGATCATAGCAAACACTCTTTTTCAACAGCATAAGAGGCGACTCTACACATGGACATCACCAGATGGTCAACATCGAAATCAGATTGATTATGTACTTTGCAGCCAAAGATGAAGAAGCTCTGTACAGTCAGTAAAAACAAGACCTGGAGCTGACTGTGGCTCAGAACATGAGCTGCTTCTTGCAAAATTTCGGCTTAAATTGAAGAATGTAGGGAAAACCACTAAACCATTCAGGTATGACCGAAATCAACTCAATCCCTCCCAAAGAAAAAGACATGCAAGAAAGCAAAGTGGCTGTCTGATGAGGCTTTACAAGTAGCTGAGGAAAGAAGGGAAGCAAAAAGCAAGGGAGAAAGGGGAAGATATACCCAACTGAATGCAGAGTTCCAGAGGATAGCAAGGAGAGACAAGAAGGCCTTCTTAAATGAACAATGCAAAGAAATCGAGGAAAACAAGAGAATGGGAAAGACTAGAGATCTCTTCCAGAAAATCGGAGATCTCAAGGGAATGTATTGTGTAAAGACGGGCATGATGAAGGACAAAGAAGGCAGGGACCTAACAGACACAGATGAGATTAAGAAGAGGTGGAAAGAATACACAGACGAACTATACAGGAAAGATCTGAATGTCCCTGATAGCCATGATAGTGCAGTCACTGAACTTGAGCCGGACATCCTCGAGAGTGAAGTCAAATGGGCCTTAGGAAGCATTACTAACAACAAAGCTGGCGGAGATGACAGTCTTCCAGCTGAGCTACTTGAAATCCTAAAACATGATGCTGTTAAAGTGCTGCACTCAATATGCCAACAAATTTGGAACACTCAACAGTGGCCACAAGACTGGAAAAGGTCAGTTTACATTCCAATTCCAAAGAAGGGCAATGCCAAAGAGTGTTCACACTACCGTACAATTGCGCTCATTTCACATGCCAGCAAGGTGATGCTCCAAATCCTACAAGCTAGGCTTCAGCAGTATGTGAACCGAGAACTACTGGAAGTACAAGCTGGGTTTCGAAGAGGCAGAGGAACTAAAGATCAAATCGCCAACATTCACTGGATCATGGAGAAAGCAAGAGAATTCCAGAAAAACGTGTATTTCTGCTTCATTGACTACGCTAAAGCCTTTGATTGTGTGGATCATAACAAACTCTGGCACATTCTTAAAGAGATGGGAGTACCAGACCACTTACCTGTCTCCTGAGAAACCTGTACGAGGGTCAAGAAGCAACAGTAAGAACTGGACATGGAACAACTTTACTGGTTCAAAATTGGGAAAGGAGTACGACAAGGATGTATATTATCCCCCTGCTTATTTAATTTACATGCAGAGTACTTCATGAGAAACGCCGGATTGGATGAATCACAGGTCAGAATTAAGATTGCCGGGAGAATTATCAACAACCTCAGATACGCAGACGATACCACCCTAATGGCAGAAAAGAGCCTCTTGTTGAGGGTGAAAGTGGAGAGTGCAAAAGCTGGTTTGAAACTCAACATTAAAAAAACTAAGATCATGGCATCTGGCCCCATCACTTCCTGGCATATAGAAGGGGAAGAAATGGAAGCAGTGACAGATCTTATTTTCTTGGGCTCCAAGGTCACCACAGATGGTGACTGTAGCCATGAAATGAAAAGACGCTTGCTCCTTGGGTGGAAAGCTATAGCAAACCTAGACAGCATAGTAAGAAGCAGAGACATCACCTTGCCAACAAAGGTCCGTATAATCAAAGCTCTTGTTTTCCCAGTAGCAACGTATGGCTGTGAGAGCTGGACTATAAGGAAGGCTGAGCGCCAAAGAATCGATGCTTTCAAACTGCATCGATTCTTTTGATGTGCTGGATTTTGAACTGCATCGATTCTTTTGTGGTGCTGGAGAAGACTCTTATGAGTCCCTTGGACTGCAAGGAGGTCAAATCAGTCCATCCTAAAGGAAATCAACCCTGACTGCTCATTGGAAGGACAGATGCTGAAGCTGAAGCTCAAATATTTTGGCCACCTAATGCGAAGAGAAAACTCCCTGGAAAAGACCCTGATGCTGGGAAAGATTGAAGGCAAAAGGAGAAGGGGATGGCAGAGGATGAGATAGCTAGATAGCATCACCGATGCAATGAATATGAACTTGAGCACACTCTGGGAGAGAGCGGAGGACAGGAAAGCCTGGCATGCTATGGTCCATGGGGTCACAAAGAGTCGGACACGACTTAACAACTGAACAACAACAACAAGGACAGTGAAACTTCATGTTTTGCAGCAAGAGAAATGGACAGAATAGATTGAGAGGCTTTATGCCACTAGGGGGTTAACAAGTCCCTATTAGGAAACTAGAACTGTGTTTAAGACAGATGACAACGATGATTTGAGTTCAGTGCCAAGCAGAATTGAACACTGGCTGTCTGATCCACTGTAGGATTATTATGAACAATTTTCTTGATCTTCTGAACACAAACCATAAAGTTTCTCCTAGACTGTTCTTTTAGCTTAGTTGAATGAGGGGGAAAAAAAGGAGAGAGACTGTTTGACTGATTACAAGAAAAGCCAAGTTGTCCTTGTGGTTGAGTGATCACCCTCATTATTAAAAGCTTATAATGTCTTTCTAGTCTGTCTGTCTCAACTGGCCTGGGTATGTTTTGTTTGTGTGCTTTATGTGCCATGAAGCCTTCACTTGCATATTTTTCTTTCTCACTGAAAGCACAAAAGACTCAGGATTACTTAATGAAAAAAATTCCAGAGAGGTAGCCAAGATAGTCTCTTGCAGCAAAAACAACGAAGTCTTGTGGCACCTTAAAGACTAACTAATTTATTCTGGCATAAACTTCCATGGACTACAATGGACTTGGTCCACAAAGGTTTATGCAATAAGACCCCTGGTTGTTTTTAATGATATATATACTGCACAGTTGTAAAGACAGTACAACTGTCTTACCATTCACCACTTAAAACGTGCTGCCTCTAGAAAAAATAAGATTTCGGAGTGAGAGAGAATAATAAAAAGAAACTTGTATTCTAACTTGACTTGAAACAGCAATTTTCAGAGTTTGACAAGCCTCTTAAATGTAATGGTCTGCACTTCACTGGAAGTAACCCAGACAAAACGGAGTCACAAGGTAACCAGTGATGCTTCTTTACTCCATAGTATGCTTTAGTCTATGACTGTAATCTGAAAGTTACAAAAGCCAGGAATTGGTCTAGTGCAGCCTTCCTCTGGTACCCTTTCAGATGCTTTGACTTATTTCCAGAATTCCTGACCATTCCTGACATGACCATTAGTCATGCTAGCTAGGACTGATGGGAGTTGAAGACCAAAACATCTGGAGAGCATCAGGTTAGGGAAGCCTGGTCTAATGTTTCCCAGCATTGTCAAATATACGAAGGGAGGGAAAGAGCTGCCTGAATAATGTTAACAGGGTTTTTGTTGTGGCAGGGGTCTGGCTCACTCAAGAAGCCATTTACCCAGTTTGCATGACACGATGATAGTTCCTCAGTTGTTTAGCCCAGGAATTACAGGGACAAGCAAATAAACTGTTGGATTAACTCTGGGTTGTTTAACCCATAAACAACCTAGAGTATCAGCATTCGCATATCACGAAACAACCCAGGAACAGGGCAATCCTGGGTTGTTAACTGAAAGTGGAAACAATGAGTGCATGGCTTGCATGCTCCACCCATTCCCCCAAATTCTGAGTTAATCAACTCAAAAACTGCCACCATGACATTCAGACCAGCCCACTGTCTGTGATGGTAGTGTTTGCCTTTCAGTCATCACCAAGATCTCTAGAAAGGTGGCTGGTCTCTCACTCTGAGGACCGTGGATTTAAGAAAGCATTTAAAATTCCCAAAGTGTCTGAGGAAAATACAAGTCTGAATGTTTATAATGACAGCAATATTGAGTCACAGAATCATAGAGTTGAGGGGCCCTGGTAGGCCACTGAATTGGTTTCATCTCCAGGAAAGTTTATTACCTCAGCAAAAACAAAACAATGGAGGGCACAATGCTAAGTCTTAAAAACAAAGTCATTTTATACATCCCACACAAATCCAGAGGATTTGCTCACCTGCTGCATTCCATATCCTCTGGCCAAGATACACCAAACATTTCCATGAGTTTTGAACACTCGTTGTATGCCCGTTGACAAATTCTGCGACATGGGAGGGTGACTCTGCCATACTCCATGCAAACAGGAGCATAGAGGGCACACAGGAATGGTCGAAAATCCCGGGAACAATCAAGGTTTACCATTGGGTGGAATGGCTAGAAAGAGAAAACAAAATTAAACAGCTGCAGGCCACCATCTAAGCAGTAAGCTAAATTCTATCTTGAGAGACAATGTGGGTGGTTACCATAATCTAAGATCTCAGAATCTCTGCACAGCTTTGGAAAAAATGCAGATCAAATAATACAGATAATTCAGGCAGCATACTGCACAGAATGCCAACAGAAATAATTGTTCAATGCCATCATAAGTTGCTTTCACTTCGATTTAGTGGGCTTGCACTTTTGAGGTCACAGGTCATATGTCTGACACTTCTTTTCCTAGAGATGTGAAGGCCCAGAAAAAAAAAAAAAACGCAGGAAAAATACCATTCCCTCCACCCACCCAAAAATGTGAAGGAATGGATTATGAAGTATTTTCCTTTAGGATGATGAATAACATGTTTAAGACAATGTGTTCATACACTGCTACCTGGCCTTTACTCCCCCAAAATTATTTATAAAAATTACATAATATAAGACCAGAGATGTAAAATTTCTGGAAATTTTGAAGCCATGGGGAAAAATGGTTTTAATCCTCTCTGACCAATTCCCAGCATAGTTACTTCTTCTATTCCTTATTAAGAATATTGAACTAATGTATTGTTTACTATCAGACATTTAGGGGATGTTCCAGGTCATGCTCAATTTCCCAACATGTGTATTTGATCCATGAAGGGGAACATGTGTCTAGAGTCACCATATAATATGTAAAGAAATATGCATTCTTGACAGTTAGTATTCTGTTCTATAGAGTCCTGTGTTTCTGGGCTTGTTCTGATTAGATGCTGTAGCAGTCAATGACCCTATTTGCATGTAATGGTGATGTTCAGCAGCAAATTGTGGGTTAATCAATCCACAAATTGTGGGGAAATGCGCGAGCCACTTCCTGTTTGCTTTCACAATGCTGTATTCAAGGGTTGTTAAAGCATGGCTTGTTTTAAGGGTAACAAGCGGTTGTTTAACCCACAAACAACCCCAAGTGCCCTGTTCAGATGTCACGAAATGCCGCATTCGAAGCTTGTTAATGCAAACAGGAAGCAGCTCATGCACAGTGCACACCCCCATAATTCGTGGGTTAATTAACCCATGATTTGCTGTTGGATGCTGCCATTACATGCAAACAGAGCCAACGAATGTACAGTCATGTGAAAAAGGAAGTACACCCTCTTTGGATTCTATGGTTTTACGTATCAGGACATAATTAAAATCATCTGGTCCTTAGCAGGTCTTAAAATTAGGTTATTACAACCTCGGATGAACAACAACACATGACATATTACACTGTGTCATTATTTATTTTACAGAAATAAAGCCAAAATGGAGAAGCCATGTGTGAAAAACTAAGTACACCCTTACTGCTTCCATAGGTATGAAGAGGCTAAGTAGCAGCCAGGTGCTGCTAATCAAATGCCCTTGATTAATTGATCATCAGCAAGTGTGACCACCTCTATAAAAGCCCAAGTCTCAGGAGTTTGCTGGTCTTGAGCATTCAGGTGTGTGTTAACACAATGCCAAAGAGTAAAGACATCAGCAATGATCTTAGAGAAGCAATTGTTGCTGCCCATCAATCTGGGAAGGGTTAGAAGGCCATTTCCAAACAATTTAAAGTCCATCATTCTACAGTGAGGAAGATTATTCACAAGAGAAAAACATTCAAGACAGTTGCCAATCTTCCCAGGAGTGGATGTCCCAGCAAATTCACCCCAAGGGCTGACTGTGCAATGCTCAGAGAAATTGCAAAACATCCAAGAGTTCCATCTCAGACTCTACAGGCGTCAATTAGCATGTTAAATGTTAAAGGTCATGACAGTACAATTAGAAAAAGACTGAACAAGTATGGTTTGTTTGGAAGGGTTGCCAGGAGAAAGCCTCTTCTCTCTCAAAAGAACATGGCAGCATGGCTTAGGTCTGCAAAATTGCATCTGAACAAATCACAAGACTTCTGGAACAATGTCCTTTGGACAGACGAGACCAAAGTGGAGATGGTTGGCCATAATGCGCAGTGCCACGTTTGGCGCAAACCAATCACAGCATATCAGCACAAACATTTCATACCAACTGTCAAGCACGGAGGTGGAGGGGTGATGATTTGGGCTTGTTTTGCAGCCACAGGACCTGGGCACCTTGCAGTCATTGAGTCACCCATGACCTCCTCTGTATACCAAAGTATTCTAGAGTCCAATGTGAGGCCATCTGTCCGACAGCTAAAGCTTGGCCGAAATTGGGTCATGCAACAGGCCAGTGATCCCAAGCACACCAGCAAATCTACAACAGAATAGCTGAAAAAGGAAAGAATCAAGGTGTTGCAATGGCCCAGTCAAAGTCCAGACCTCAACCCGATTGAAATGCTGCGGCGGGACCTTAAGAGAGCTGTGCATAAACAAATGCCCGCAAACCTCAATGAACTGAAGCAATGTTGTGAGACTGATAAAGTCATACAGAAAACGATTACTTCAAGTTATTGCTGCTAAAGGTGGTTCTACAAGCTATTGAATCATAAGGTGTACTTAGTTTTTCACAAATGGCTTCTCCATTTTGGCTTTATTTCTGTAAAATAAATAATGACACAGTGTAATATGTCATGTGTTGTTGTTCATCTGAGGTTGTATTTACCTAATTTTAAAACCTGCTAAGGACCAGATGATTTTTATTATGTCCTGATACGTAAAACCATAGAACTTAAAGTGGGTGTACTTTCTTTTTCACATGACTGTAGTTCTAAAACCCACATGTGAGAGAAACACTGTTGGTTATTCTGTCACTGCCACAGAACAATATGTAGGTTATTCCACCTATGTTTCTTTTTTATGAAAACACCACTGAGGCGTGAGTCTATGGAACTCACTGGCACAGTTCTTTAATAAAGTTCCCCCAAAGACCTACCTCACTGTTAGGAAATGCTACCTCAAGCTATAAAACCTTTAACCACTGCCACCTAATAAACCTCCTGTACCTAAAATCAGGATGGGACTTGGCCAATGCTTGCAGGACTGAGCTGCCTCCTTCCCAATCCAAATGCAAGAAGAGTGGGAAGGAATCTACTTTGCAGAATGAGTGTGGCAGGCAGGAATGGATTGCTGTTCGTAGAATGCAAGGTTTCAAGCATTCCCACAGGGATTAAAATCTGTAAAATCAGTAGAAACCGTAAAATCTGCCGTGGGAGAAAAGGAGGAGGAGGGAGGCTCAGAACAGTACAAGCATTTCTGGGAGCAGCTGAAAAGTATTACAGGCCCAGTACGCAGAGTGGACCAATGACGAAAAGGCAGCTGATGTGATGAAGCCTTGCCAGTAGTTGCCAGTTCTACAGCACCACAAAGGCTTTCGGGATATGGGGAGGGAGTGGGAGAAGGGGGCAGGAACCAAACACCCTAGAAAATGGAAAACCAAGTCACAGTTTGCTCAATCATCTGGCAGCCAAATCATGGGTTAACTCTGGATAAGACAACAACATGTGGGTTAATTAAACCATGGGATGTTGTTACATATGAACGAGCCCAAATAGTCAGGACCCCAAGAGTTCCCATTTGCACTATTCGTCTCATGAGGAATACATATTTCTTCAGACTTAAAAATATACCATCAAGATTAAGTTCTCTTACAGACATTTCTTCATGAACAGCACCACAACTGCTCATGTCTAGACAAGCAAAACTACTAGACAGCAGGGAATGAGGGATATATATTAAACAGAATTATTTCTCTCCACCAACCTACACCTTCCTTTCACCTCTCCTCAGCTGGATCTATAGATTCTGAACTTCAAGTGAAGGCTTCTTTGTAAAAACAGAAGGGCAACCAGGAACACAACCCATACATTTTAATCTAAAATTGAAAACTATATAGATAGAACATTACTTAACATTAAGTAGCAGTGTTCTTGTTGCATATGGGAAAGTATAAGGAACCTCTTTATCAAAAATGTTCCTTCGAATCTATAAACCCAAGATGCTTCTTGTTCATCACTGCCTCTGACAGGAACATTTTGACTTCATGAAAATCAGAAACAGCAGATATAAACAAGTTCACAAATGAAAAAAGTTGCTTGCCACAGACAAATTATAGGTTCCTGCAGCACACAGAGATGAAACACAAAGAAGCCTTCCTCCTTCATTCACATTCAAATTAACAAGGCTTGTGTGTTCTATTCACAGTCTGGCCCCTCCTTTCAGAGTTCCATCCCCATTACCATGGGAACCCTGCACCCACAGGCTTTCAAGCATAGCAACAGGCCAAGCTTAGCAAGGAGTGTGAAAAGGGGAGAGAGTCAAAGGGTACAATTTGGCTCATGAGAGTCAGAATGACAACCTTTGTCACACTACAAAAGCCTGGTATCCATAGAAACAGTTCTTTGCTAAACAGAGAAAGGGCCATGGGAATACCATGGCCAGAGACATGATATGGGAAACAGAGGCAAAGGTGCCATCAAACACCCAAGTGTGCAAATATACTCCATTTACATTATTCTAGAAGTGATTTTACTGAGGAGTTATGTTGGAGCATTTTTTTTTAAGTTGTTTTAAGCTGTGCCTCTTCATGGAGCCTTTATGTGTTTGAAGCAGCACAGTTAACCTTAAAACCTATAACACTGTTTGCACATTTTGTGTTAATGGGACCAATTTAGCTTTTTCTGCCATTCCAGCAAGTGATATGGGTGGAGTTTTAAATACATTTTCACTTCACTGTTAGAGGTTGGGAACTCCTTGGGGTGTCTATGATGGACTGAACAGCAGCAGAAAAATATAAGAATTCATTTAAAGAGGGCTACCCATTCCCACTGTATTCAAATTACCTTTCTAGCCAAACCTAAGCAGGAGCTCTGAAAATCTGAAATGTCCATGATGAAGACCTATCATCATAAATGCCTTTTGTCACCCAAAGACTAGACTGCAATATGTTCTATGTGGGGCTACCCTTGAAGCAATATGTTCTATGTGGGGCTACCCTTGAAAAATAATGTAGAATGCAGTAGCCCATCTGTCTTTCCCAGCAGTGGCAACAACTACACCTCTCAAGAGGCACAGCTGCCATTGCTACAGAGAAAGAGAAAGGAGAACCTTGGTGTTTGCAACTGACAAAATACTTGAAGCAACCCAACCCAGGATTTGTATTGCTTCCCTTCACCCACAGCAGATTTTACTTCACCAGTCTATGAAGCTGAGACCTTGCTACTCTGCCTATCGGGCCTTACTGCCCCATAGAGTTTCTATTTTCAGCCCTTGAGAGGGTGTGATTTTTCCGAGTTGCATAAGGAGAAAATCCCCCCATAATGTTACAATAGAAGAAAGTGCATTGGGTGGAATTTCCTTTTCTATTATTATTTTATTATTATTTTATTATTATTTATTATATTTCTATACCGCACCACAGCCGAAGCTCTCGGAGCGGTTTAGAAAAGTTAAAATATTAAAATGCGATACACAAAGTTTAAAAAACATTTACATAAAACATACAGACAAACAACATATAACTAAAAACAACTTTGCACTAAAAACAATTTGTTTAAAAAATTCAACAATAAAACACAGCTTAAAATAGCACTGCTTAAAAAAATAATCTACAAAAGTCAGCAAAAGGCATCAAAGTTCTAAAAAGGGAAGGCCTACCAGAATAACAGCGTCTTTAATGCCTGCTTAAGAACCTTCAAGGAGGTCAGCAAGGCGCATTTCAACCGGCAGGTCATTCCACAACTGAGGGGTGGCAAAAGAGAAGGTCCCTTTGCGCGTGGCTGCCAGCCTCACATTAGGCAGCCGCAGCAGAGAGCCTTCAGAGGACCTTAGGTGGCGGACTGGGACATAGGAGAAGGCGCTCCCTAAGGTACCTTGGACCTAGACCACATAAGGCTTTAAAGGTTTTCTATGCAATTTTTAAAGATGCAGGGCTATGCCCTGGCAATTTTATGCCCGTTTGGCTCCCTGTTCCACACTCCTCCAGTTTGACACTTGCTGAATAACTCAAATATTTCCCTTACCAATTCTTTGCTATTTTGCAGCTATCATATTATGTATAAAAGTTTCTTGTTAAAACACAGTAAAGATGAAGGGTTGGATAAAACTCACACTGTGAGCACCATCTATTTCAGGTTTTGGCAGAAATACTTCAAGTACACCACCAGCACACTTTTCTGTAATTTCAGATGCAACACTAGCAAATTAAGAGATATGAGCAGATTAACTTTACTTTTTATGAAGGGATCCAATAGGCTACTTAGAAATCTGTGTGTGTGTTTCACCTTTTTCAACATAGTAATCCCCCTGTTAAGCCTCTCAGACATTTTGAATTAGCCATAATACTATGCCATCTGTCTGGCTGACCCTAAAAAACAAAGCCAGTATGCATAAATTAAAGCACAGAACTGGCTAACTTAAAAATACATTATTGGAGTAAAACAGCCATGTTTAGCTACAAAGTTCAGTCCCTCAAGACCTTTTAAAAAATCCCGGTACCTTACCTGTCTCCTGAGAAACCTGTACGAGGGTCAAGAAGCAACAGTAAGAACCAGACATGGAACAACTGATTGGTTCAAAATTGGGAAAGGAGTACAACAAGGCTGCATATTGTCACCCTGCTTATTTAACTTATATGCAGAGTACATCATGAGAAATGCCGGGTTGGATGAATCAGAGGTCGGAATTAAGATTGCTGGGAGAATTATCAATAACCTCCGATATGCAGACGATACCACTCTAATGGCAGAAAGCGAAGAGGATCTAAAGAGCCTCTTGTTGAGGGTGAAAGAGGAGAGTTTAAAAGCTGGTTTGAAACTCAACATTCAAAAAACTAAGATCATGGCATCTGGCCCCATCACTTCCTGGCATATAGAAGGGGAAGAAATGGAAGCAGTGACAGATTTTACTTTCTTGGGCTCCAAGATCACCGCAGACGGTGACTGTAGCCATGAAATTAAAAGACCCTTGCTCCTTGGGAGGAAAGCTATGGCAAACCTAGACAGCATAGTAAGAAGCAGAGACATCACCTTGCCGACAAAGGTCCGTCTAATCAAAGCTATGGTTTTCCCAGTAGTAATGTATGGCTGTGAGAGCTGGACTATAAGGAAGGCTGAGCGCCGAAGAATTGATGCTTTCGAACTGTGGTGCTGGAGAAGACTCTTACGAGTCCCCTGGACTGCAAGGAGGTCAAATCAGTCCATCCTAAAGGAAATCAACCCTGAGTGCTCATTGGAAGGACAGATACTGAAGCTGAAGCTCCAATATTTTGGCCACCTAATGCGAAGAGAAAACTCCCTGGAAAAGACCCTGATGCTGGGAAAGACTGAAGGCAAAAGGAGAAGGGGACGGCAGAGGATGAGATGGCTAGATAGCATCACGGATGCAATGAATATGAACTTGAGCATGCTCCGGGAGAGAGCGCAGGACAGGAAGGCCTGGCGTGCTATGGTCCATGGGGTCACGAAGAGTCGGACACGACTGAACGACTGAACAACAACAACAACCCATATTTCTAGTTGTGTTTTAATGTACATTATTTACCTCCCATATTTGTGTGCAAATTTGTTTACTGCATTTCTCAATTACCATTTTTCTTATTGGACACTGAGTGAGAGCAGGTTCTCCCACTATAATTCCTTGCTGGATATGGTGCAATGTGGGGAAAAATCTGAGCAAAGAAGTGGAACAGACTTTAACCAACTATTCTAAAAAACAAGGAAAATACTATTTTGAAAAGAAAGTGGGAATAGAAGCCACGCAGCTGCTCCAAAAGATTTAACAGCCTCTTCCTAGACATGGGTGAATGTTTAAACATATATGGATTTTTATTTGGAAGTTGATAACTATCTTCATAGTACTGACCAGTGTTGGACAGCTCCTTGTTGCTCTGCTTATACAGTTTGGACAGCTCAATTGGACTAGTCCTTCCAGTCTAGAATTTATATCAAGGAGCCAAAAAGCACCTTTTCTCAAGTAAATGAGATGCCTTCTAGCAGCTCTGAGTGGTGATTATGATTTGGAGGACAAAACTATAGCAATGTCAGCAGTAGCTCTGCCAGCAGGTGCTACATCTCCATCAGTCAAGGTGGTGGAGTCTATGCCAGAAGAGTAATCCAGTTAGAAATAATCCTGCCCCTTTGGAAGGTCTGCTCCCACTGCAGTATAGAGCTGTGTCACGTACGAAGAAGAATAAGGCTTGCAGCCTGAGATGCAAGAAGCAGTCCAGCCCATGCTGGAATTGTAGAATCAGACCACCCAATATTGGATGGGTTTCTAAAACCCTGTGAACTCTGCATGACAAGGTACCATCATGCTATTGTAGCAAATTCTACAGCCCTGGTAGTAATTTCATAACTAAGACTCCATTTATTTTCAGAGCGATATTATCTTTTGAAGACACAACGAGGATTTTATTTTTTAGAAACTAAGTCTCAAGAGAAAGAAGGAAGACATACATTTCAAGGGTGCAAAATACCTCTCAAATTATTTATACAAAGCATATTCCATTACAACAAGCTTACTAAAAAAAAGCAGAGAAAAGTTCAATATATATATATATATATATATATATATATATATAGCCTACAGTTGTTGCTATATGTTCTTTTTGAATGAATTATTTTTGCTGTTGCATGCATATTGTGAGCTGTTATTGGGCATATGGGGAAGAGTGGCATATAAAATTCAAATCTAATCTACACTGGAATGCCCTCATTTTGGTCTCTTGCAGTGATCTCAACCATATCATGAAGCCATATCACCAGATACATGCTGATGTCACTGAGGGCAACCAAAGCCAAGTGATCAGCCTACTACAACCAAGGTTAAGAAGTCTTTGATCTCAGGAAGCAAAAATGCTCAGGCAGGGAGGATATATTTCAGGAGTTAAATTAGGCTGCTAGCATCAGTGAGGCTTTTTTCCATCTCTGGGGAATACTGCAGTTCTGATTGGTGGGTTGATAGAGTGCTGGCCACACCATTTTCAACTTCTCTCTGGTGCAGCTCAGTATTACATTTTAGTTTCTCTCCCTCTCCATGTGCAAAGTTGCTTCCCACACAGAACGCCTTCTGTTCCCTCCCCCTGCACTATCCTCATCCTGGTAATCAGCAGCAGGAGCAAGTCCTAAAGAATCCTAGCAGCTCCAGCCTCCACCCCAAACCCTGAGAATATATTCTTTCCAAATACCTCCTAGTCAACAAGCTTCTGCCACTTCATTCCAATTTCAGGTACATTTTTTTTTAAAGAATGGCAAAGATTTGCTTTGCAAATTGACTGACTGATGCCACCTTCCTTCCCTCTGCATTCTCTCTCAGTTCCACAGCTCCACTTGCAACTGGCTTCTCTCTCACTCCCCTTTTCCACACCAGAAAGAACAAAGCCTGTTTAAGATTGGGGGGGGGGGGGATAGAGACTGGGTTGTAAAGAGGAGCTGCTGCAGAGAAGAAAAATCTGGATTGGATTTCTTTGGGACAGAAGGAAAGACTGCTTTCCTGGTTTTGAATACAAATGCTTGCTGTGCTGGGGCTTGCCTGGGAAGTAGGGACAATATTTAATTTTCCGAAGGAGACCTGCAAGGGACTCATGCCTACAGGGAGCAATGCCATCTGCATTATTATCCCTTCTCTTTAATTCTGGGATGGGGGCCTGGCTGGAAAAGGTGGAAGGGAAAGGCACTCTGTATGTGGACAGAAGCCCTTTTACTATATTCTCGCTGAGTAGAAGATAACATTTGGCTCCTAAGCCTGGACATAATTTGTGGACCCCTGTAAGTAATAATGGGGGCTGAAGTTCCTAGACTGGTCACACTGGTGATTCTGCACTGACAAAAACAAGAGGCAAAAATTTTGTTGGATGCTTTCCAAATACAAACATGTCATAAAACTGGTACCAGACTTGGTCCTGCTATGGTATATACAATATACAAATATACAAGCCATATTTATCTATTCCATGCAAAGAACTTGCAGATTTTTATCTTAAGGAATCCTCAAAGCTGTGTATCATACATTTTACATGAAAAGCACTTTGCGAAACAACAACTTGTGAATCCCATATGCATATAGTCACATATGACCACCCCACAGGCTTTTTTCATTTTTTCTGTGTAGGATGTTACTAATGTGTGACGTGCCCTCAAGAGCATTAAGATAAATAAATGCATCTGTGTTCTTCTACGTTTTATTATTATAACCAGATGTAGTGAAAGTCCTGATTATATTAAACTTTCTCTGCAATTCTCCAGTAATAAAGCTAATTCTACCAGAAGTTAATGCTATAATATGTATATTTTAGAGGGGAAAATAAATGCTTACCTCCATTGCTAGAGCTGCTGTTTGCTGATCGTAATGATTCAAGAGGTTAGGCATAAATGTGGTATTGTAAGGAAGATCCTGGCACATCCTCAAGATGATGGGCTCACATGAGAACAGGCTGTGGCCACCTGTACATCCTACCAAAACAGCCAAAGGCCATAGACAATGGATCATCCAGCTGGCAGCCATCCTTCTGCAGTGATCATGGGAGTCTCCAGGTTATTTAGTAGACATTGCTGGATATCTGTGCACCATGGTCAGCTTTTCAACTTTTCGTCCTAAGGTTCTTCAGAGACCGAATGACTCTTTGTATTCAGAGAACTTAGCATAGTCCAACAGAACACTTCCACTCCCAAAGCACTAATAAGGTACTTCATCTTGGCCTTATGTTTCATATCACTATAAAAGTTGCACTAGGTTGTTAAAGCAGGTTGACTAGCCACATTCCCAAACAGACCCCATGCTGACAGGCAATCTTCTTTTATTAAGCAATCTAAAGATAAAAATAGAATTATTAAATTGTATTGTTAACATCTCAAAGTAGCTTATTATTTGTGAATGCTAGTACTGGACCTTCTCATTCAAGTTCAGTCAACCAAACCTCACCTACTCTTATTCAGTCCTCTACAGGTACTGCTACTTAGAATAAAAGGATGTATAGACTACCACAAACCATTACGGAACTCAAAGGTCTCATTTCGTGAACATATTCAAGTAGTTCCCATTGTTTGCTTTTGTTTCTGAATATATTTTAATACAGAACTGCTGCCAAATCTAATCCCATTCTGCTTCCGCACAGCTTGATCTTTGTGCTATTCTCCACAATGAGCCCTGTGGATTAGTTCAGGACTTCTTATTTTTCCTCCTCCATATACAGACACTGAGAATCCTTGCTCTTCTTGCAAGGGGTTGTTTCATCAAAAGAGAGGAGGAAAGGCGCTAGCTTGTTAAAAGTATTTTCAGCACTAATTTAGAGACCAATATTAGTTAATCACTTCAAGAGTAGGAATATTATCCACTCAAAATGCATGTCTAAACACAGAAAATATATTTCATGCAAGCACATGAATTTTGGGAGGGATGGCAAAAGCACTACGCACAACTGAAGGATGAGTACATGGTACAACAGTCCTACAATAGACTATGGAAATATGGCAGAATCAACCTGTTCTCAAAGATGCAGAAAATAAAAAGAGCCCTGTTGGATCAGACCGAAGTCCTATGTCAGCCTTCCCCAGCCTGGTGCCCTCCAGATGTTTTGGACTTCAACTGCTATCAGCCCCAGCCAGCATGGCCAATGGTCAGGAATACTGGGTGCTGTAGTCTAAAACATCTGAAGGGCATCAGGTTGTAGAGAAGGCTAGCATCCTATTTCCCACAGTTGCCAACCAGAAGCCCATTGGAAGCCCACAAGCAGGATAACAACTGATATTCGGAAGCATGCTGCCTCTGATCCAGAAGGTAGCATATAGCCATGATTAGGAGCCACTGATAAAAAGCATAACATAAATGTCTGTATATGGTATTGTAGATTGTGACTGAAGATAAGAAAAACTACATGTGCTAATTGGTTTCCACTGAATAAAAATGTTCATTGCCTATGATTCCTCTAAAGAAGAAAGCCATAATCATTCTGGTTCTCACACTCTTCAGTTGTGTTGAACGCTTTCACCATCCCTCTGAAAACTCATGTTTACACATGAAGCATTTTCTTCCAAGAAGGAAAGCCATATAGAAGTTTTACCCTAGAAAATAAATTTGGCAACGAAAGAAGGTAGTTGGCACATCTGTGTTGTCTGCATGGCAGCATGCCTAGTCTTAACTCCACCGATTAAAAAGGGAGGGACAAATTTTAATATGTGATTAAAGCATTAGTTGATTAAACCTACCATTAAATTGATTAAATCTTGCAGCCCTCATCAATAGTTTATGATACTTATACTATCACACTTATTTGGAATCCAAATGCCTGATGAGGAATTGGCCATTTCAAGCCAACTAGAAAAAATCAACCTTTTGGACTAGTACAATTTGGCACTGATAGAGCCTTGAACAATTAACTTTAAATTCAGAGAAATACAAAGTCAACAGCTATTCATTAGCCTTTACATAGTATCACATTAAAATTCAATTTGCCAGGCACTGTATAGATCTAGGAAACTTTTTCCACTCTAGGGGACACATTAGAATGTACCATTAGAAGGAAATACGCTGCTAATTGGCATATTTTTAACTGCACATAACTGACAATTTCCAAATCATTTTCATACTCAGCAGATGCTAAAATGCAGCTGAGCAGACATATTGCACAACAGTATTCTGAAATTTCTACCCTCAGATAGATATGATCCAACTGTTGGAAAATTCTGTTTGGAAAGCTGAACATACCTCAGGTGTGGGGACAGTTACATAGCAAGTTGCCTTAATCACAGCATTGGTCCATCTAGCTCAGTATTATCAACAATGACTTGGCAGCAGCTCTCCAGGTTTTCAGGCAGGACTCTTCATTAGCCCTACCTGGAGATGGCAGGGACTGAACCTGGGGCCTTCTGCATGCAAAGTAGGTGTTCTACCACTGACCTATGGTCCCTCCCCAAGCAGAGGAAAGGAGGGGGACTATGTAGGAAAAGCACACAGACAAGGTAGATGCTTGTGAACATACGTCACCCTATACCGAGCCAGACCATTGGTCCATGTACCCCAGTGTTTTACAGCAGCTCTCCAGGGTTTCAGAGAGAGAGGGAGAGAAAGAGAGAGAGAGAGAGAATCTTACTCCCACTACCTGCTGAAAGTCTTAAATGGAGATGCTATGCCACATAACTGTCACATAATCATACAGATCAATTATTTTTGTTTTTCTTTGACAGAAATATTTGGGAAACAGAAGGTGAAAACACTTTAGACTCCTAGTCTCCTGTATTTAATGGGAGGGAGGGGGGATATCAAACTTCTCTATAACCATGAGGGCTAGAAGCCTCTTTTTAAAATAAGAGTAACCCGACACTTTCAACGTAAGTAGCATACAAAAGTGTAATCACTATCTGCCACCACCGTATTGCTCTATCACTACCCACTCTACCTCACTTAGCATAACAGCTGGGGGGGGGGCACAGAGAGAGGTACAGCTATGAGGGAACCATACAATGCACTCTCACATGCGGAGTACTGTATGGAGCCAGGCATCCATAGTTCCATTTGCCAGGGGTAAGTGGCTCTCTGAAGAGAAAGAGAACTTGCATCCTCCCTTGGTCTCTCACTTACACTCCTTTAGAGAAGTTAAGAAACAGCAGGAGTCCTTCACTGTCCTTTCCTTATCCAAATTTGATGCAAACAAGAGAAACCGCTTCCTCCTTCCAAGCCCTCTGTACATATCATAGGATGTAGAAGAACAGACAGCTGGTGACAAGGGCAAAAAGAACCTAGGTAGTAAACCAATATAGTATTTGTGTGCTCCTCTATGGGGTGCTGAAAAAAACCCTGTGACATGTGCTGGCTACACTGTTTAAGCATGTTTAAGCTTTTTAGCAAATAAGGCAGTGTATAAATGTAATAAAGTAAGTAAATACAAAAAAGTTGTTCACAAAACCCCAAAACAGATTTACTAAAAAAATAAATAAATCTACAACTGTCCCTCTACTTAAAAATTAAGAGCACATCCCGGCCACTTTGTGGATGGTAGCCCTGCTGCTTCTCTCTGCCCAAATTGAAATTGCTGTTTCTCTGCGCCTTCCACTAGATCTGCCTTCCCCAACATGGTGGGCACCAGGTGAAAGGCTTGAGAAAGATGTCCCCTCATTAAGCTCCTGATCATCCATTAGGGCTGGGTTAGGCAGAACCATAATGGTAGACCAATTCACAATTGGGCTGACATTTGACAGCCCTACATCTTCAAGCATTGCTCAGCTGATGAGTCAAATAATGGCAAAATATTGTCAAATAGTGAAAACATTTAATGCACTAGTTTGTTAGAACAATG
This sequence comes from Heloderma suspectum, assembly GCF_057233095.1. Taxonomy (NCBI): domain Eukaryota; kingdom Metazoa; phylum Chordata; class Lepidosauria; order Squamata; family Helodermatidae; genus Heloderma; species Heloderma suspectum. Next base: position 437,203,856 of record NC_139458.1, read on the forward strand.
AATGTCAAGAGAACTATGTTCACCATACAATGGCCTGGGCAAATAACAGACGGTAATTGGCTAGTCAGCTGACCAGCATCCCAACCTCAATCACAACAATCAAGGCAGCCAAATAAGTAACAATATTTATGCACAGGAAACCCTTTACTGTAATGTTCCCTTGTATCATATGCTTCAAAAACACAGGATCAGGCTGATTCTTACATGATGGCTCTCATGTGGAAAGTATGGGCTGCCTGAGAGGGAGAGGCAAAATAGTGAGACCTCCCTCCATCAACTCAGCCTGGACCAATGGACATTTGGCTTCTCCCCTCCAAAATTTATTATTTAACAGTATGAAATAGTTATCAGCTGAAATGTCTTATCAACCTCTTATCTCCCTGCTCTCTTTCCCTTTTGTATCATGTCTCTTAGATTATAACCTATTATTTTAAACTGCAAACTGTGTTCTGTGCTTTGGCAGAAAGGCATTGTATAAACAGTGTAAATAAAAAATTAAACCCAATGGCATAAACCACTGGCAAACAACTTTCCACTGATCATGTGTGCCAGAAGTTTATCCGATATTGCCAAGCTTTCAATCATTCCAAATGTGTGGTCTGAAGCTGCGGTTCATCATGACTCAAGATTTCCGAGGCATTACGTTTTTGAACTTTACAACTATCTCTACTCTTTTTTCTGGACAGCTTCTGATTTATGGTTTGCAGGTAAACTACAATATGGCTACCCCAGGATAAAAACTATATAGACTGCAGCTACAAAGTAGAGAAGTAAGGATTAATAAATATCAGCAGGACCAGAGCCCAGAAAACATTACCTTAAGCAAGTCATGATGGCTGACCCAGCATGAAACAGTATTTCAAATTAGCACATTAAATGTTTGACTATTATTTGATAACATCTGGCCATTACTGATAATCTGAGCAATCTAGCAACTTCAAAGAAACAAATCCCAAGTGAAAAGCAACATGCCAAGGGGGAGAGAATGTGGTAGGTGGTGGCACTACGGAGGTAATCCAAAAAATATTTGAACTGAGCCTGACCGCACAGGAGTCTTAATTACAATCAAGAGATGTTGTAGATTCATAAGTACTGACAGATGTTCTTGTTGTTGTTCAGTCGTTAAGTCGTGTCCGACTCTCCGTGACCCCATGGACCATAGGACGCCAGGCTTTCCTGTCCTCCGCTCTCTCCCGGAGTGTGCTCAAGTTCATATTCATTGCATCGGTGATGCTATCTAGCCATCTCATCCTCTGCCGTCCCCTTCTCCTTTTGCCTTCAATCCTTCCCAGCATCAGGGTCTTTTCCAGGGAGTTTTCTCTTCACATTAGGTGGCCAAAATATTTGACCTTCAGTTTCAGTATCATCCTTCCAATGAGCACTCAGGGTTGATTTCCTTTAGGATGGACTGATTTGACCTCCTTGCAGTCCAAGGGACTCGTAAGAGTCTTCACCAGCACCACAGTTCAAAAGCATCAATTCTTCGGCGCTCAGCCTTCCTTATAGTCCAGCTCTCATAGCCATACGTTGCTACTGGGAAAACAAGAGCTTTGATTATACGGACCTTTGTCGGCAAGGTGATGTATCTGCTTCATATTATGTTATCTAGGTTTGCCATAGCTTTCTCCCAAGGATCAAGCGTCTTTTAATTTCATGGCTACAGTCACCGTCTGCAGTGATCTTGGAGCCCAAGAAAGTAAAATCTGTCACTGCTTCCATTTCTTCCCCTTCTACATGCCAGGAAGTGATGGGGCGAGATGCCATGATCTTCGTTTTCTTAATGTTGAGTTTCAAACCAGCTTTGGCACTCTCCACTTTCACCCTCAACAAGAGGCTCTTTACATCCTCTTCGCTTTCTGCCATTAGGGTGGTATCGTCTGCCTATCTGAGGTTGTTGATAATTCTCCTGGCAATCTTAATTCCGACCTGTGATTCATCCAACCCGGCGTTTCTCATGATGTACTCTGCATATAAGTTAAATAAGCAGGGCGACAATATACAGCCTTGTTGTACTCCTTTCCCAATTTTGAACCAACCGGTTGTTCCATGTCTGGTTCTTACTGTTGCTTCTTCACCCTTGTACAGGTTTCTCAGGAGACAGGTAAGGTGGTCTGGTACTCCCATCACTTTAAGAATTTGCCACAGTTTGTTGTGATCCACACAATCAAAGGCTTTAGCGTAGTCAATGAAGCAGAAATACACGTTTTTCTGGAATTCTCTTGCTTTCTCCAGGATCCAGGGAACGTTGGCGATTTGATCTCTAGTTCCTCTGCCTCTTCGAAACCCCGCTTGTACTTCCGGTAGTTCTCGGTTCACATACTGCTGAAGCCTAGCTATTCGCCTTTGTCCTGCTTCATTTTGTACACCAAGGCCATGCTTGCCTGTTATCCCAGTGATTTCTTGACTTCCTACTTTGGCATTCCGATCCCCTATGATGAAAAGGACACCTTTTTGGGGGGTTAGTTCTAGAAGGTGTTGTAGGTCTTCATAGAACCCATCAACCTCAGCTTCTTCGGCCTCGGTGGTTGGGGCATAGATTTGAATTACTGTGATGTTGAATGGTTTGCCTTGGATTCGTACTGAGATCATTCTATCGTTTTTGAGATTGTACCCCAGTACTGCTTTGCTCACCCTTTTGTTAACTATGAGTGCTACTCCATTTCTTCTAAGGGATTCTTGCCCACAGTAGTAGATATGGTCACCTGAATTAAATTCGCCCATGCGTGTCCATTTGAGTTCGCTGATTCCCAAGATGTCGATGTTCAATCTTGCCATCTCATGTTTGACCACCTCCAGCTTACCTTGATTCATTGATCTGACATTCCAGGTTCCTAAACAATATTGTTCTTTACAGCATCGGACTTTCTTTTCACCACCAGACACATCCACAGCTGAGTGTCCTTTCGGCTTTGGCCCAGTCGCTTCACTGTTTCTGGTGCTACTTGGAAATACCCTCTGCTCTTCCCCAGTAGTATATTGGATACCTTCCGACCTGAGGGGCTCATCTTCCAGCGTCATCTCTTTTAGCCTTGTGATACGTTCCATGGGGGTTTCTTGGCAAGAATACTGAAGTGGGTTGCCATTTCCTTCTCCAGTGGACCACATTTTGTTCAGAACTCTCCGCCATGACCTGTCCACCTTGGGTGGCCCTGCACGGCATAGTTTATGGCTTCACTGAGTTACGCAAGCCCCTTCGCCACAACAAGGCAGTGATCCATGAAGGGGAAGTACTGACAGGCCATGCTATAAAACATTCAAATGTTAGTTTCCTCAGGTGCAATCCATTTCTTGATCTCTTCACTATATATATTTTTAAACACAATCCAACAAGCTTGAACATACAATCTTACACCCACAAAGTTTTACTATAAAAAAGGTAAAGATGTCCCCAGCCAGTCATGTCTGACTCGAGGGGGTGGTGCTCATCTCCATTTCTAAGCTGAAGAGCCAGCGCTGTCCGAAGACGCTTCCGTGGTCATGTGGTGGCATGACTGAACACCGAGGTGCACGGAATGCTGTTGCCTTTCCCACTGAAGCGGTACCTATTTATCTACTTGCAATTTCTTGCTTTCGAACTGCTAGGTTGGCAGGAGCTGGGACTGAAGACGGGAGCTCACTCTGCCACGCAGCGCTCGGGTCTTGAACTGCTGTCTGCCGACCTTCCGGTCTGCAGTTCAGCGTCTTAACAACTATGTCTTAATCATACTGCATATGCTAACCCAGAAAATTTAGGACAGTAATCAACAGGACTTGGAAAAAGCTAACCAGTTATACATATGCATTTAAAACTGTTTGGATTCAAGTCAGTCACTTTAATAAACGATTAAAAAATACCTTCCAAAAGGAAATCTTTCCAGAAACCCCAGTTGATTCACAGTTAATAAAAAGAGACAAATCTCTGGAATTTATTAACAGAATACATGTACCTCTTAGGAAGATGTGCTCACTCAGTCCTTAAGCGCTGCAGTATTTCAGTGGCTCAATGGCAAGGTGTTATCTGGTAATTATTCCAATTGCAGTTTGGATAGGAAATAAAATCAGATATTCCCGCTGAATCTATTTCAGTGATAAGCAGGAGAGAGAAATCAAGTCTCTGAATGTTTAAGCCCTCCTATCTCTGAAGTCCATACTTTCCCCACCCCCATCCTCCTGAGCTCCACTGCATGCAGGGAGGGGTAATACATCAACTCCAGACTTGATTCTTCCAGCCCTGGTCTTAATTCTATGAGAAGAGAGAAGCATGGAAGGGAAGAGAGCATAATCTTTTGCAAGCAATGTAAAAGCTAGATATCTTTCACCCCAAACTGCCTAACTAGGAAGGAAAAAGTAATCCACATTACATTACCTTTGCTGCAATGAAGCAGGGTTCCCCTGCCATTTCATTTCCAGGGACATATCCATCTCATCTCATATAATGAGAAGGAGATTCACTCCCTATGCTGCCTTTTATTGAAGTGGGGGAAGGTCTATAGCCCCTCTCCCCCATACACACACCCTGCCTAGTAGGAAACATAAAAACTCTACCCAGCTTCATTTAGCGCCTCCTATGGAGGTTAGAAACATCAGAACTCAACCCATTCCTTTCCTCCGTATAAGAAGAGCCAGCCTCTCTGTTTTGCTTTCTATATTTCAGTTTCCATATGAATGAAACCTTTGCATCTGTTACTTTGGCGGAGGTAGTGGTGATGGGAAACAGTAGATTGCTCAAAATACTTGTACTTTAGGGGCCCTCCACAGCAGTGGTGAGGAAAGGGTGAGGGGCGTATTTCTGCAGAATTAACAAGTCCTTAATATAAAACACTACTCCGCTGGATCAGACCGGAGGTCCACCTAATCTACCGTCCTGTTTCCAACAGCAGCCAGAAACAGGGGAAGCAAGTCCACAAGCAGAACATGGAGGAGGCAGAAGATGGGTAGAGGCTCTCCACCATCACTATCCCAATCCTTTTCTTTCAAGGAAGAAGCTAGAAGGCAACAGTGTCACATTCACATTCATTCCTTATTGTATCTTCTCGTTTTCTCTTGTGTGCAGTGGCAGCGGCGGCGATTTAAAAATCCCCATTTCTCAGTGGGATCTAGTCACCTTGCTCACTTTCCCCAGCGGATGAAAAGGTTATTCCTAAACCCCTCCCTGTAAGGCTAGGAGTCCCCCCCATCCCCCCTACCCCCACAAAACACATCTTGACAATAAAAGCAAACCCCTCCCCATATCCCCCTATTTCAGTGCCACCCTTAAAGGTGGTCTAGAAATAATTTTAGATAGATACAGCCTGCACGGGGTGGCGGGTGGCAAAAGAGAAAGAAGAGACCAGCTTTCCTCCCACAATTTTCTTTTTTACTGATGAGGAAGAGGTGGAACGCAGGGCAAGCTCAAGCAAACTAAAGAACAACTTAGGCCTTCATTTAAAAAAAAAATCTTATTACGCTTATTATGTCTTAATTATGTATTAATGCAGCAGAAAAGGATATAAACAGTTTTAAATTAAGTCATTAGTATTACTAGCAGCAGCAAACGTTACTACTGTTTCACAATACATCTATCTACTCCATCCTACCTAATGCACAGGGCGTGTTGTGAAGGGGGGGGGGCAAAGAAAAGGCCCCTCACCCTCTCCTGGGGGAGAAAACAGTCTCCCCCCAACACACACAAACACATTTCTCCACCTACAAAGATGTGCGCTGGAAATGTTCCCCCCACCCTTTCATGAGGCATTTATTTTATTTATCTGGCTGTTATTTATTTTATTTATAATAATACATGTTATGTATTTTATTCATTTTATTTATCTGACCGCCCACCCTGCCAAGTCCTGAAAGGGGTCTTTGTTGAATGTGTGTGTGGGGGGGGGAGTGTGAAGAGGAAAGAAGGGTGTCACTGAGGCCCCACTGCCCCATCACGCCTGTCAGAAGGGGGGGCGAAAGGCCTCCCCCTCCCCCTCCCCCTCTATTGTCACGAGTGGGGAAGGGGGCGAGCAGCCCCGCCCCCTTTCCAATCACTGTGAGCGGCCAGAATTTATCCCCCCGCCCGTGGGGTGCGTGACCAACCTCGCCCCCCCCTTTGAGGGAATCAGAGGCTCCTTCTTGGGGGGGCGATAAGAAGGGGGCTGTAATTGCGCCCCCTCCCCGGGCGCTGCTTACCTGGCTCCGGGCCCGCCGCCGCCTCGCGCCCCCCAGGTGCCTCAGCCACGCCGGAGCGAGCGACCCTCCGGCCGCCTCAGCCGCGCCGCGCCGCGCCTTCTCCTTCTCCTCCTCCTCCTCCTCCTCCTCGTCCTCCTGCCCCGCCCCCCGCGCCCCGAGCGAGGGGGAAAAGGTAGCCAATCAAATCGCCGCCGCCGCCGCCGCCGCCCTCGCCGGGTTGCTAGGTGGGAAACAAAAAAGTCGCCGGCCGCTCTGCTCCCCATTGGCCGCCGCAGCTAGGCAACGGTTTCCATGGCGAGCGGAATCAACTCGCAGGTGGCGCCGGAGGAGGGCCGGAGGAGGCTAGGCCGCTGCCGGGTCTCCGCGGGGAAGGCGCGGGGCAGCCGGGCCGTCGTCCGTGGTGCCGGGGCGGAGGACCAAAGCGCAGGAGGTGAGAGCGCGTGGCGGCCCAAAGCTTCGAGGTCTTAGAAAGCAGGAGAGAGCGAGAGAGAGATCGGCCTTGCCCAGCCTGGGGACCGCCAGATGTGACGGACTACAGTTCCCAGCATCCGCCCGCTGGCTGGGGGATGCGGGGAACTGTAGTCCGACACATCTGCAGCGCACCAGGTTGGGCAAGGCTGATCTAGATCACCCATATAAAGTCCAGGTTGGGCAAGGCTGATCTAGATCACCTAACATGGTGACCACCAGATGCGTTGGACTACAGCTCCTATCAGCCCCAGCCAGTATGGTCACTGATCACACACGCTGTGAGTTGTAGTACAGAACATCTGGAGGGCGCCAGGCTGTGCAAAGGCTGGCTGAGCAGTGCATAGTTAAACTATGGGATTCGCCTTCACAAGATGTGGTGATGGCCATCGGAGGATTAGGCAACTTCATGGTGGAGAAGGCTATGTGTGGCTACTAGTCCTGATGGCTCTATGCTACCTTCAGTATCGGAGGCAGTAAGCCTACGTACACCCGTTGCTGGGGAACATGAGCGGGAGCACACTATTGCACTCATGTCCTACTTGTGGATTTCCCACAAGCAGTTGGTTGACTACTGTGTGAACAGAAGGCTGGGCTAAATTCACCCTTAGTCTGATCTTGCATGGTTCTTCCCCCTCTCTCATAATACTAAAACCCAACGGGAGCATCCCATGAAGCTGATTGGTGGGAGATTCGGGGCAAATAGAAGGGAGGACTTTATCACACAGCGCATAGTTAAACTATGGAATTCACTACCACAAGATGTAGTAATGGCCACCAACTAGGATGGATTTAAAAGGGGATTAGACAAATTCACGGAGGATAAGGGTATCAATGGCTCCTAGTCCTAGTGGCTATATGCTACCTCCAGTATCAGAAGCAGTATATGAATATAGAGCAGTTGCTGGTGAACATGGGTGGGAGGGTTCTATTGCCCTCATGCCCTGCTTGTGGATTTCCCATTGAGGCAGCTGGTTGGCCACTGTGGGAACAGGATACTGGACTAGATGGACTTTTGGTCTGATCTAGCACGACTCTTCTTATATTCTTAAATATATCAAAGTGTGTGGATGTGTGTTCATTTCATTTATGTTGGCATATACTGAGTGTTGACATTCATTTGAGGGTCAGTGGTGTCAATTGAGTCAATTAGAGCCAGAGTAGTCCTTTCCCAACCTCATGCCTCCCAGATGTGCTGGACTACAATTGCCGTCATTCCCAGCCAGTGCCTATGGGAGCTGCAGTCCAACATATCTCTAATGTCAGGTTTTTCAGGCTTTGCAATGTCGGGGTCTTCATCTGAAGAGTCATCCTCACCCGGGTCTGAGTTAGGCATGACAACAATCAACATTTAGAATCTGGTCAGTTCAGATGTAATGTAGAATTTTTTTCCCCCCAGCAGAAGAAGAATTCAGCACTATCCAGTCATTGTCAACATGTGGATTATGGTTACTAGGTTAAATGTGTGTGTGTGTTAAAACTTTTGCCAAACAATGCTTTGTTGAATTTATTCCTAGTAATATTGACACAAATCATTAATAAAACAGGTCTGCGCTTGTTGGAGGCCCCAGTTTAACATTTTTGCAGGGTTAAACCCAGATTAGTACAATCCAGGAAATCAGTCTAATGCCCTTAGTTAATATGATATGAGCATTACAATACATTAATCTTTCTTAAACATTATCAAATTACATCTCTGAACTAACAGCTGGCCTAGCCTCCCAGTGAAATATTGCTTTTCCACAGGATTTATTGGGAGTGGGGCCAGGCAGACTTTAAATCAAAACCTTTTGCCATAGTCAAGTGATGTGGCCACCTTATAATTCCACCATCATATCTACAAGTAATATAGCCCGCTCATGAGTGGAGGGGGTCAAGCAAGTGGCGAAAAGATTTTTCAGCAAAATGTTGTTGTTGTTGTTGTTGTTCAGTTGTTAAGTCGTGTCAGACTCTTCGTGACCCCATGGACCATAGCATGCCAGGCCTTCCTGTCCTGCGCTCTCTCCCGGAGTGTGCTCAAGGCCATATTCACTGCATCGGTGATCATCCTCTGCCGTCCCCTTCTCCTTTTGCCTTCAATCTTTCCCAGCATCAGGGTCTTTTCCAGGGAGTTTTCTCTTCGCATTAGGTGGCCAAAATATTTGAGCTTCAGCTTCAGGATCTGTCCTTCCAATGAGCACTCAGGGTTGATTTCCTTTAGGATGGACTGATTTGACCTCCTTGCAGTCCAGGGGACTCGTAAGAGTCTTCTCCAGCACCACAGTTCGAAAGCATCAATTCTTCGGCGCTCAGCCTTCCTTATAGTCCAGCTCTCACAGCCATACATTACTACTGGGAAAACCATAGCTTTGATTATACGAACCTTTGTCGGCAAGGTGATGTCTCTGCTTCTTACTATGCTGTCTAGGTTTGCCATAGCTTTCCTCCCAAGGAGCAAGCGTCTTTTAATTTCATGGCTACAGTCACCGTCTGCGGTGATCTTGGAGCCCAAGAAAGTAAAATCTGTCACTGCTTCCATTTCTTCCCCTTCTACATGCCAGGAAGTGATGGGGCCAGATGCCATGATCTTAGTTTTTTTTAATGTTGAGTTTCAAACCAGATTTTGCACTCTCCACTTTCACCCTCAACAAGAGGCTCTTTACATCCTCTTCGCTTTCTGCCATTAGGGTGGTATCGTCTGCCTATCTGAGGTTGTTGATAATTCTCCCAGCAATCTTAATTCCGACCTGTGATTCATCCAACCCGGCGTTTCTCATGATGTACTCTGCATATAAATTAAATAAGCAGGGCGACAATATACAGCCTTGTTGTACTCCTTTCCCAATTTGGAACCAATCGGTTGTTCCATGTCTGGTTCTTACTGTTGCTTCTTGACCCTCATACAGGTTTCTCAGGAGACAGGTAAGGTGGTCTGGTACTCCCATCACTTTAAGAATTTGCCAGAGTTTGTTGTGATCCACACAATCAAAGGCTTTAGCGTAGTCAATGAAGCAGAAATAGATGTTTTTCTGGAATTCTCTTGCTTTCTCCATGATCCAGCAAATGTTGGCGATTTGATCTCTAGTTCCTCTGCCTCTTCGAAACCCAGTTTGTACTTCCGGTAGTTCTCGGTTCACATACTGCTGAAGCCTAGCTTGTAGGATTTTGAGCATCACCTTGCTGGCATGTGAAATGAGCGCAATTGTGCAGTAATTTGAACACTCTTTGGCATTGCCCTTCTTTGGAATTGGAATGTAAACTGACCTTTTCCAGTCTTGTGGCCACTGTTGAGTGTTCCAAATTTGTTGGCATATCGAGTGCAACACTTTAACAGCATCATCTTTTAGGATCTTAAAAAGCTCAGCTGGAATACTGTCGTCTCTGCTAGCTTTGTTGTTAGTAATGCTTCCTAAGGCCCACTTGACTTCACTCTCGAGGATGTCCGGCTCAAGTTCTGTGACCGCACTATCATGGCTACCAGGGACATTCAGATCTTTCCTGTATAGTTCTTCTGTGTATTCTTTCCACCTCTTCTTAATCTCATCTGCTTGTTAGGTCCCTGCCTTCTTTGTCCTTTATCATGCCCGTCTTTGCACAAAACGTTCCCTTGAGATCTCCAATTTTCTTGAAAAGATCTCCAGTCTTTCCCATTCTGTTGTTTTCCTCAATGTCTTTGCATTGTTCATTTAAGAAGGCCTTCTTGTCTCTCCTTGCTGTTCTCTGGAACTCTGCATTCATTTGGATATATCTTCCCCTTTCTCCCTTGCTTTTTGCTTCCCTTCTTTCCTCAGCTACTTGTAAAGTCTCATCAGACAGCCACTTTGCTTTCTTGCATGTCTTTTTCTTTGGGATGGATTGAGTTGCTGCCTCCTGAACAATGTTATGGACCTCCATCCATAGTTCCTCAGGCACTCTGTCTATCAGGTCTAATCCCTTAAATCTATTCCTCACCTCCACTGTATATTCATAAGGAATATGATTTAGGTCATACATGAATGGTTTAGTGGTTTTCCCTACGTTCTTCAATTTAAGCCGAAATTTTCAGCAAAATATACACCGTGCCAACCCTGTTGCAGTTCCTCTGACCTCAGCCTGTGACACAATCATAATCTGTAGTGTGGATGACATTTGCAGACTGAGTTCAGTCATCACATCCATTTAGATGTGATGACTCCAGCAGGCCCAACTCAGTCATACTGTAAGGGAAAAACTGGAGGCTAAAATTTCAGGGTCCTTGGTATTAGATAGCAGGGCATACCTTTTTTAAATAGCCCCAGTTTGGCCCAAATGTTGCAGGTGAGGTTCCTTTGAGAACTCGAGCCAGAATGTTCATCCTCACTTAGATTCTACAAATAAGGACTAAAACAACGACATAAGCTGAATGCATTTAGCTTTATCTAAAGTTAGATAAAGTTTAACAAACACACAAACCCTTCACTCAGTGAAGCAAAGAGAAAACATACTCACAAATCCTGCAGGTGTATGACTACCACTCACATCTGTACTTTACCAGCAAAGGGGATCCTTTCTCACCGGCAATGGGAAACTTCTCACAATACAGGACCCTGTTGAAGCCCTTCAGTTGGGCTCAGACTTAAATACCCCTTTGTAGTTGGTGGCCTCCTTCCTAATACATATTCTAAAATTCTAAAATCTATTGGTCCACATCACATTTTAGGCCACCCTCTTCCCAGAAAGTCAATTTTCCCAAAGAGTTGCCTCCTATCTCTGATGTATGTTGTTTACTCCAAAATGGGCCTTCTTCTTTTATGTGGTCACTAGCTCTTTTTGCTTCCAGACAAGGGGGAATTCTAAGCTGCAACATCTTCTTTGTCCTTCCATAACCCGTGAACAGTCATCTTAATACATATAAAATACAACATCTCTTATTAATACACATTGCATCTAAACAGCTTCTAATACAATCTATGCTTCTTTGGCCCCCTACTTACTTCTTAAGCTTTACCGTACTATAAGCACTACCCCTGCACCCTGAAAGCTTCCCTTGTAATATTTCTATACTAAGCAAAAGTTGCAAGACCCAAGAAAATCCTCTCAATACCATACCTCATGATTTTTAATAGTTCTTGTAACAATATTCTTAGCAGTCATGGGGATTAACTAGTTAGAAAGTTCAAAAATCAAAGAAAGGGCTAACTTTTAACTTCAACTAGTTAAATTTTTCAGCTGTCACCTTTTAACAAAAAGCTCCCCATAGCAGGGGTGGGGACCTAATTCTGACTAGGACTGTGGCGGGTGCACAGCCTTAAAAACACCCCATGCAATGGTCCCAATCCAGCCCCCCCCCCATGTTGGCTATTTGTTAAAAGAAAATCAGCTATTCCAGGCCAAACCGTGTGACAAACATCACTTCCAGTTTGACCCTTATACCATGAAAATTACTGATCAGATATATGTGATGAAAGAGCAGCGGTGCTGTTCAGTTACACTATCGGAGAGATTTGATCACAGCTCGTATTCATAGTACTGCTTTATCTGCTTCTCTTTTATAAATGTTACTTAAGTGGAGGAATATGAAGACAACTGTAAAATACTGCCTGTGTTTTTAAATGTCAGTGGGATAGGCAGAAGATGCAGGCGTTGGGCAGTAAAACTTTTTTCTTCATTTATCATTTTAGCATTTGTAGCAATGCCTCAAATATTATTATTGACTCTTGAATCTAATTAACTGTGGCATCTCCTGCAGAAACATAATGGCATTTGGGCCTCCCAAAAACCTGGAGGGCTCCAAGATGCAAACGAAGATGAGCATGTGGACACCCCTGAATCATCAGCTCATGAATGATAAGGCGAGTATATGGGTCATATCCTCATCCCACTCCATTAACTCAACAAGTGTGGAGGCCTCCAGCATCTCACCCGGTAATGATGTCATGGTGCATTGTGAAGACAGTATATATGTGATAAGACAGATTCTGGGAAGCCCCAGTTCGCTTTGGACAGCCATTTTGCCCCAGTTAGAATATTGGCATGATTTCTGGTTGGGATGGAACTTGACTGTGCCTCTAGTCCCAAACTCCTCATCCAGTTCTTCCCAATTCTGGTTGTTATCCTACTTCATCTTTCACCCTGGGCCCTATTCTGCAAATGGTCTGGGACAGAAAGTTACACCCCTAAATCAGAAACCTTCTACTGGTTTCTAACCTAAATCTGTGAAAATCTGTTTTGCTTTCCAGCTTCAGCTCATGTTGTTCAGTCGTTCAGTCGTGTCCGACTCTTCGTGACCCCATGGACCATAGCACGCCAGGCCTTCCTGTCCTGCGCTCTCTCCCGGAGCGTGCTCAAGTTCATATTCATTGCATCGGTGATGCTATCTAGCCATCTCATCCTCTGCCGTCCCCTTCTCCTTTGGCCTTCAGTCTTTCCCAGCATCAGGGTCTTTTCCAGGGAGTTTTCTCTTCGCATTAGGTGGCCAAAATATTGGAGCTTCAGCTTCATTATCTGTCCTTCCAATGAGCACTCAGGGTTGATTTCCTTTAGGATTGACTGATTTGACTTCCTTGCAGTCCAGGGGACTCGTAACAGTCTTCTCCAGCACATAGGATAGCCATTAAAAACATAAGAAGAGCTGTGCTGGATTAGACAAAAGGCCTATCTAGGTCCAGCATTCTGTTCCAAGGGAAGCTCACAAGCAGGACCTGAGTGCAACCACACCCACCCACTTGTGCTCCCCAAAAATGAAGAAATCCTTTTATCTGTCCTGAATCGCACCACCACTCAGTTTCACGGTATGACCCTGGCTTCTAGTATTATGAGGGAGGGAGAAAAACATCTCTCTATCCATTTTCTCTACATCATGCATATGTTTATAGATTTCTATCATGTTCCCCCCTACTGTTTTTTCTAATCTAAAAAGCCTAAAACACTGTAACCTGAGCAAGCTGAATGGAAAGAGCATTCTGAGGAAAATTTTCAAAGGAGAAATGTCAGGGAAGGAAAACAAAGGCCCTTACAAAAGTTAGGAAGTTGCTCCATTTCTCACCACCACTGACAGCCAATACAAATGGAGTGGCATACAGCTGCACTGAGCAGTACCTAGATGGGGTTGGGGGAAGGGGATCAGCTCTCTGCCTCCTGACCCAATCACAGCAGGCATACATGTATGTCTGCCAGGTGGGGGGGGGGGTCATTTCTCTAGTCTTTTGCTTCATTGTTAGCTATTTCCTGGATGAGCACTGCTGGCTAGAAGATTCTTTAGGCCACAATCCTATGCATGTTTAGACAGACAAAAATCTACGAACTCTGGCTGGCTGGGGCATGCTGGGAGTTGGAAGACTTTTGTCTGTCTAAACATGCATAGGATTGCACCCTTAATGATCATTGAAGGCTAGTGGCTACGAACTGTGAGACACTCCACCTGTTTGTGTAGCAGGTGGAGAGAAACCATTCAAGAGTTCAAATGTAGCCAAGGAAGGAGACAGAAGTCTTAGTTTTTGCAGCTGGCTGTGGGGCTTCGAGAACATGCTCTCTGCTTTGTGGGGAACTGATATTGCTTTAAAAACCAGCATTGTCTGCCTAGGTGCTTCCTTGTCTTTTCCCCATCCTCAGCATGACCGCAGATACATATTGTAAAAAGGCTGTAAGTCTCCAGTATTTTCCTCAGAAGGAAACTGACCCGGTAGTGGCTTCTCCAGAAATCTCCCACTACTCAGGGAAAAGGGGAGTACAAAATCCAATAAATTGAGCAATAAGAGCTTCTGAATGGAGACTGTTCATCTCTGGGCTGAAGACATGGCCGCTGCTGATCGACATCCCCCCCCCCCCCCAGCAATATGTCCCCCTGGAACGTTTAATAAAAGAAACCCATGAGGTGATCTCATCACATCCAGTGTTTCTCCCACCCTATTTCATGGGCTGCCACTTCCACTGAATGCTGCATTCAATGATGCTATGCCATACACGTCTTTTACCAAAGATGTCTATGGAGAGGCAGAGCGTGGTGGGATGCACCCACACATGTACATTTCAGTGAGGCCCTTACTGGGCAAACCCTCACCCCACTCTGACCTGGTGAGACTTGAATACTCAAGCCTCTTTGGATGAAAATAAGTTTTGGGATGGTTCTGTCGCCGTCTGATGATTTCGTAAGGGATTAACAAACACGTGCTTTGTTTCCTAAGGGGGTGTGTTAGGGCAAGGGTTGGCCTAGGTGGATACATGAGAGCTTGGAAAGCAAACATGGTATGTTTCTGTGATCAAAGCCCACAAGGCTTGCTTTGAGCAATGCAAATAACTGTCCGGCTCTCTCCCTCTTATGCTGGCTGAACCAAAATTTGATCTTTGGGACATTTATCATTTCCTTGTGACAAAAAAAAAAATGCTCCCAGGAAACAGACAGTGGGCTGGCATCAGGGAGTACACATGGCCAGGGTGCAGGGGGAAGCCAACTAAAATGAAACTAACCAAATAATTTAGATTTCGTTTTTCACTCCCTTCCCCTTGCTAACCATTGTCCACATTGAGTAAGGTCAGCTGCAGCTGACAATGCCCCACCAGAAATGGGGAAAAGGGGCATCTGCTCTATATAGATCTCTCGGGAAGAACAAGGTGTCATGCAAGGAAAGAAAAATGCAGTCCAAAGTTACATCTATTGTAATGTCCTTTCCCTTCAACAAACAAAATTCCCAATGCATTTTTCCTAGTAATCCTCCTTCATCAGGAGTGTCCCATAGCTTGTAATCAATAATGTTTTCTTTTTGCTCTTCTGCACTCTTCATTCTTGCGATCTTGTGAAGAGAGATTTTTATTTTCTTCTTCTGTAATCCTAGAACAGAGGGCATTTCTATACCAGCCTAAGATCCTGCATTTAAAATGGGGCTTTCTGCTTCCGTTTTAAATGCAGGATCACCACTGACTCCCTTTACATGCACTTCCTCCCGCCCCCCGCCTTCTCCCCATATCTGCGTCTTCCATTATCTTTCATTGATCTCGCTCTTCTTGCCGCTTTTACTCTTTTCACAGAGGAAACTGAAGCAGAACACAACGGGGTAATTTGATAGCTCATTATCTGTGATCTATTTAAAAACTGAACAAAGGGCATTTAGTGTGGGAGGGTCACGGCATCATGTAAAGAGCCCGCGAAGCCCGCAAACTTCCGTGAAGGAGCCATCTCAATCACAGGATAAAGCTCCATGTGATGAAGCCCTCAGAGTCACCCAAATGAAACTAATTGGCAGTAGGTTTAGCACTGACTATGCAAGGTACTTCTCTCACAACACATAATGAATTGATAGAACTTTGTGCCGCAAGATTCAACGAATGCCAGGGCTTAGGTGGCTTTAAATGGGGATTAGACAATTTCATGGTCGAAAAGTCTATCCATGGCTATTAGCTGTAATAACTACATGGAACCTCCATGTTCAGAGGCTGTGGAATGGGGTGGAGCTGTTGCCTTTATGCCCAGCTTGTGGGTTTCCTGGGGGCAACTGTTTGGCCAAGAAAAGAAGGTTGGCGAGATGGATCTTTGGTCTGATCCACCAGGGCTGCTCTTAAATTTTTATTTTGTGGGGATCCCTTTGAAATATGACACTGTGGGATGTTATTTCCAGACTACATCAAAGAGGTGGCAAATAAAAGAAGGCAATTTACCAAAGCAAAAAATGTGACAAAACAAATGAACTTACAATATTACTTAAAATATCCTGCTACACTTTGTACTGTGTCTGAAGGACAGATGAAGAAGTTT
This sequence comes from Heloderma suspectum, assembly GCF_057233095.1. Lineage (NCBI taxonomy): Eukaryota > Metazoa > Chordata > Lepidosauria > Squamata > Helodermatidae > Heloderma > Heloderma suspectum. Next base: position 437,220,147 of record NC_139458.1, read on the forward strand.
TTAAATCATGAAATGGCGGAGGCATGGCTGAATGTAAAAATGCGTGAGATTTCTGTTACAACCCCGTGAACCGGAATCTTTAAACAAGCTTTGTTAATTGTTTGTGTTTAGTCTACATGATCCAGGCTAGGTCAGAAGATAAATGATTATACATATAGTCATTTATTCTCTTTCATCTTTCATTTTTTCTTGCTTTTCTGTATATTTTTAATTTCAAAATAGATGTGGTATGCTGTATTTAAATTTATTGTTTGAGGGTATATTGTGTACTTATGTATCTAGTATAAAATATATTACTGACTGTTGAAGGTTTATATTAAGTTTTATTATTATATAACACTATTATTATTATTATTATTATTATTATTATTATTATTATTATTGGCTTCTGGGAATGAATTGTAGACCTGTTTCTTTGATATAAGATTGGTGATATGATATTGAAATGTAAGGTTGTTTATTAAACTGTAAGATCATTAAGGTTATATATATAGTTTTTAAAATGGAACGGCATCGGAGGCCGGGGGGTATCGGAGTTTAAACTTAATTCTTTAAAGGAGAGGGAGAGGGGGAGGGAAGGGAAAAGAATCTTAATCTTTTTTCTTCACTTCCTTTCCTCCTCCCTTTTCCTTTTTCTTTTTCTTTTTCTTTCTCCTTCCCTTTTTGTTATTGTGGTGCCCTCATCAGAATATTGTATTGTTGGGAAATTGTAGTATTGATCAGGTTGTTGGTAATTTAGGTATTGTTTATTTCATTTATAAAGATAAAATAAATAAAAATATATTAAAAAAAAAAGAAATATGACACTGTGGGGAAAAGGTCCGTTTGTTGTGACCCTTCTGCACCCACCAGAAATATCTCTATGAATTGGTCATCGGACTGTCCATAGCCTTGATTTGAACCGTACAGCCAGAATTCAGATATTTTTCTAAATTAGAATTGCCTCTTTGGTCACATGTATCCTTTAACAGTTTGTTGAGTCATTTGCCGAGTTATTTCTAAAGGTTTGTTGAGTCACTTCTTGTTGGGTCCTATTTTTAATTCATTTCTGAATGTTTTCTGTAAAGGTATTTGAAGAAAGAAGAAACTTGCTGGGGAAATGGGTAATCATCTTTTTTTTCTAATTCATTGTTCTGCAAATCCCATGGGCTTCAGTACTTATTGTGAGGTGACCAGGCTACATTGGGAAAACACATTACAACATGCTTACAATTAGTTCTAATGTCAGTGTTTATCTTTAGAAGGGCATGTTTAGAAGTAGCTCATCTATTTTAGAGGTAGGTTATCACATATCTTTTGAATAGCCAAATGGAATCTCTATGTACACTTGCAGTATACTTCTGAGTACCAGATGCTGGGGACAGACATCAGCTTCATGCCATGCATGTGAGCTTTCCAGACACATTTGCCTGGGTGGAGAATCTGTTGAAGGCTGAACGCTAGACTGGTTGGACTTCTTTAGTAGTCAGGAAATACAATACGTATAGGGTCGGATCCAACTTCCTCATTCTGCCTGTGGAATGAATACCACTGACAGAACAGGACTTCCACATCCTCTCCTCCCGCGCCCCCCCAGCCCCGTCACCCATGCCCTCCGGAGGACAGTTGGAGATCATGCGGGGGGCTGCAGGGCAGAGGAGTGGATGCAGAAGTCCCATTCTGCCAGCAGTATCCATTCTGCAGGTGCAACAAGGAAGTTGGATTCAACCCAAGGTTGTTTGCAAAGTACTATATGGCGGGGAAAAGCACTTCCACAGGACTGACCCCAGGTGCCACAAAACCCACAGCTCTCCTGTTTTCCCCCTAGTTTGACAAATGGACGGACAATCAGAGACGAAAAGTCCTGATGGACTTCTTAGAGCGCTGCTCCCTCTCCCAGCTGAAGTTCTGTTTCAAGCAGCTGCAGGATCGAGTTCCAGTTGAAGCTCTGGATTTCACCGCCAAGCTTCCCAGGGTGTTGTCTCTGTACATCTTTTCTTTTCTGGACCCTCGGAGTCTCTCCCAATGTGCCCAGGTAAAACTCTGCCGGAAACTATGCAGCACAGAGGTACAAAGCTGAAGGTATTGGGTGTGTTCAGCCTAGAGAGAGGAAAAGTAAGGGGGATACAGTGACAGGCTTCAGATATTTAAAAGGAGCTGAGAAAGGGCAGCAGGTGGCCATGCCATCCATCGAAGATAAGGCAAAAAGAAATGTCTTCAACTGGTCAGACCTTAGGAAGCAATTCCCAGCTGTAAGAGTATTTATCACTGGAATGAGCTGCTTAGGGAGGTTCTAGGGAGTCTCCTTCCTTCTGTGTAGGTTTTCAAGCCAAGGTTGGGCAAACCCTATAATTCCTTAGGGTGTCCTGACATTTATGTGTTTGTTACATGGGTTGGACTATGTGATCCATTGGGCCTCTTCCAACTATGTGATTTTATAAAAGCTAGAACATAACGCTGAAGAACAATGTACAGATGTCGTGGCACTGCTGAATTTCCAGCATGCAGCGTCGATGCTTCAGTGAGCAAAGCATATATCTTACATGCCAAAGTCCTTGATCCAGTCTCTGGGAACTCCAGTTAAAAGCATCTCAAATAGTAGAGTTGGGGTTGCAATCTTTGAGATCCACTGCCAGTCAGAGGAAACAATACTGGGCTAGATGGACAATGGTTTGACTCCGTATCAGGTAGCTTCGTATGTAGTGAGGAGGGGTCAAAGCGGCCTAACTTTGGGAGAGGCTGTGGCTCAGTGGCAGAACACTGGCTTTGTATGCCGAAGGTCCCAGGTTCAATTCCCAGCAACTTCAGTTAAAAGGGATCTTAGACTGAAAGGCTGGAAAAGACCTTGGAACACCAATGCTGCTGAGAGTGGACAGTCCTTGGGCTAGATCAGCCTTTCCCAACCTGCTGCCCTCCAGATGTTTTGGATTCAAGTCCCGTCAGCCCCAGCTAGCATGGCCAATGGTCAAGGATGCTGGGAGTTGTTGTCCAAAAACCTGGAAGGCACCAGGTTGGAGAAGGCTGGCTTAAATGGGCAAATGGTTCTGTTTAGGGCAACTTCATACATTCATAAGTAGCATGAGAACCAGAAAAGACACAGGGATCCAGCAAAAGGCAATTGTCCATACTGCTGCAGTTACAAGATCCCACAGGAATCACAGCAGTGCCATATAACTGCTTACTTCTGTGTACATTACACGCTATTATATCCATGCAAATGAGGGCAAGCAAAACCCCAAGAATATGTGTGTCTGAAATTTAGCTCCATCACCGCATGTGTGAACCAGTGCTGAGTCTAGGATAGACTAGAGAAGATATATCCAAGTAAACACTTCCTCAAAATGCATTGCAGTTACCGATGGAGTTAACATGGCATTGTTTTCTGAAGGCTATGAAACAGATTTTGTATCTGGATTATGTGTCCCAGCTGTCCTGGCTTTTGCTATGATTGTGACCCTCAAAACAATAACAGTGCCTTTGGCATTCTCAGGTAAACTGGCACTGGAAGTACTTGACAGAGCTGGATCAGCTCTGGATGCCAAAATGCCTGCGTTTTGGATGGTACATCAACTTCTCACCAACTCCATTGGAGGAAAGGATCTGGAAGAAACACTACATTCAGACAGTGGAAGAGTTCCAGGTCACCAGGCCTAAGGTACCCCTGTAATCCCTGAGGGATGAACATTTTGGGAGATAAGATGAAAGCTTCTTGTTTAGCCTCATATTGGATGTCCATATTTTCCATATGCATGGGATTTTTTGACATGGGGAAGATTTGGATTTGTAGACTTGAGAGCCAACTCAAACTTTCAGAATAAGCATTAGGGATCCTGGAAATTACAGGCCAGTTAGTTTAATATCTGTTCTGGGTGAATTGATTGAAAGTATTATTGAAGATAAAATTATTAAGCATATAGAAGGACAAGCCCTGCTGAAAAAGAATCAACATGTCTGAAATTGGGATAACAGGCAAGCATGGCCTTGGTGTACAAAATGAAGCAGGACAAAGGCTAATAGAGTTCTCTCAAGAGAAAACGCTGATCATAGCAAGCACTTTTTTCCAACAGCACAAGAGGCGACTCTACACATGGACATCACCAGATGGTCAATATCGAAATCAGATTGATTATGTCCTTTGCAGCCAAAAGCTCTATACAGTCAGTAAAAACAAGACCTGGAGCTGACTGTAGCTCAGATCATGAGCTTCTTGTTGCAAAATTTCAGCTTAAATTGAAGAACATAGGGAAAACCACTAAACCATTCAGGTATGACCGAAATCATATCCCTTATGAATATACAGCAGAGGTGAGGAATAGATTTAAGGGATTAGATCTGATAGACAGAGTGCCTGAGGAACTATGGACGGAGGTCTGTAACATTGTTCAGGAGGCAACAACTCAATCCATCCCAAAGAAAAAGACATGCAAGAAAGCCAAGTGGCTGTCTGATGAGGCTCTACAAGTAGCTGAGGAACGAAGGGAAGCGAAAAGCAAAGGAGAAAGGAGAAGATATATCCAACTGAATGCAGAGTTCCAGAGAATAGCAAGGAGAGACAAGAAGGCCTTCTTAAATGAACAATGCAAAGAAATCGAGGAAAATAACAGAATGGGAAAGACTAGAGATCTTTTCAAGAAAATCGGAGATCTCAAGGGAACGTTTTGTGCAAAGACTGGCATGATAAAGGACAAAGAAAGCAGGGACCTAACAGAAGCAGATGAGATTAAGAAGAGGTGGAACGAATATACAGAAGAACTATACAGGAAAAATCTTAATGTCCCTGATAGCCATGATAATGCGGTCACTGAACTTGAGCCGGACATTCTAGAGAGTGCAGTCAAGTGGGCCTTAGGAAGCATTACTAACAACAAAGCTAGCGGAGATGACAGTATTCCAGCTAAGCTATTTAAAATCCTAAAAGATGGTGCTGTTGAAGTGCTGCACTCAATATGCCAACAAATTTGGAACACTCAACAGTGGCCACAACACTGGAAAAGGTCAGTTTACATTCCAATTCCAAAGAAGGGCAATGCCAAAGAGTGTTCAAACTACCGTACAATTGCGCTCATTTCACGTGCCAGCAAGGTGATGCTCAAAATCCTACAAGCTAGGCTTCAGCAGTATGTGAACCGAGAACTACCAGAAGTACAAGCTGGGTTCCGAAGAGGCAGAGGAACTAGAGATCAAATCGCCAACATTTGCTGGATCATGGAGAAAGCAAGAGAATTCCAGAAAAACGTCTATTTCTGCTTTATTGACTATGCTAAAGCCTTTGATTGTGTGGATCACAACAAACTCTGGCAAATTTTTAAAGAGATGGGGCACCAGACCACCTTACCTGTCTCCTGAGAAACCTGTACAAGGGTCAAGAAGCAACAGTAAGAACCGGACATGGAACAACGGATTGGTTCCAAATTGGGAAAGGAGTACGACAAGGCTGCATATTGTCGCCCTGCTTACTTAACTTATATGCAGAGTACATCATGAGAAACGCTGGGTTGGATGAATCACAGGTCAGAATTAAGATTGCCAGGAGAATTATCAACAACCTCAGATACGCAGACGATACCACCCTAATGGCAGAAAGCGAAGAGGATGTAAAGAGCCTCTTGTTGAGGGTGAAAGTGGAGAGTGCCAAAGCTGGTTTGAAACTCAACATTAAGAAAACGAAGATCATGGCATCTGGCCCCATCACTTCCTGGCATGTAGAAGGGGAAGAAATGGAAGCAGTGACAGATTTTATTTTCTTGGGCTCCAAGATCACTGCAGACGGTGACTGTAGCCATGAAATTAAAAGACGCTTGCTCCTTGGGAGGAAAGCTATGGCAAACCTAGACAGCATAGTAAGAAGCAGAGACATCACCTTGCTGACAAAGGTCCGTCTAAACAAAGCTATGGTTTTCCCAGTAGTAACGTATGGTTGTGAGAGCTGGACTATAAGGAAGGCTGAGCGCTGAAGAATTTATGCTTTCGAACTGTGGTGCTGGAGAAGACCGTTACAAGTCCCCTGGACTGCAAGGAGGTCAAATCAGTCCATCCTAAAGGAAATCAACCCTGACTGCTCATTGGAAGGACAGATACTGAAGCTGAAGCTCAAATATTTTGGCCACCTAAAGCGAAGAGAAAAGTCACTGGAAAAGACCCTGATGCTGGGAAAGATTGAAAGCAAAAGGAGAAGGGGACGGCAGAGGATGAGATGGCTAGATAGCATCACTGATGCAATGAATGTGAACTTCAGCACACTCCGGGAGAGAGCGCAGGACAGGAAGGCCTGGCGTGCTATGGTCCATGGGGTCATGAAGAATCGGACACGACTGAACGACTGAACAACAACAATTGTATTAAATTGTATTAAAAAGAAGACAACACAGAGATGCAAGCAGGTTCACAATGAATTCTGAGTAACAGGCTTAAAAATAATGGTCCAGTTGACCTGCAAGGTATCCAAAGAGAGAATACTGATTTAAAGGCCTATAACTTGGGCCAAAAATCTATTTTAGTAATGAACAAGTATGAGACTGTATTATTCCAGGTAAGGAGTGTACTTATAGTTTTTGCTTATCAGTTTATGAGCAAAAGATATTGTGTAAAGTATACACATCAAAAAGCTTTATATACAGATGTCTAGAAAAATGTATGTACTTAAGTTTAATTAGCAAATTTTGAGTAAGGAGTTATCTTCTCAAAGATATAATTCAAAACTGATCTTGTCTTGCCAGAAAAGTGTATGTGTAAGCCTTTTATGTACGTATGTTCTAATTTTTAAAGAATGTTTAATAACAATGAGATAATTAAGACTGTGAGCCCTAATTTAGAGGACAGTAGATCATTTTAGTTTTGAGGTAATTTCTACACAAACATTATAAATATGTGCTGTTTTTAGAATGTGGGAGCTTCTTCTTAGAAGCTCACCAGGCCTGAATACCTGTCAGCTGAATAGCCTATTCACTATTAAACAGGGAACTTAGTACTTAGAATGAGATCTCTTTTTAAGGTTTTAAGACTAGAAGTCTAAGAACAAAAAATGGTTACGAAGTTCTATTTCTTCTTAAGCTATCAAGATCAAAATATCTTTAACAGAGCTCTGTTTAACAACAGAATTTTTTTATGTTTTTATGTTCACAATATACTTTAATGTTATATTATAAGCATATTTGTAATAAAAATAAAACATAGTTCAAAAAAGATTTTTCTGTACAAATTCTTGTTAGTACAAAACCTGGATCATAACCCACAAAACAATCTTAGGTGTTCACTCTGTTTTGAAGTATTTAATCTGTAGTAAGTAGTAAACAGGTAGCTAAATGCTCCCAGGTCACTGAACTGCAGACAGATAGCTCAAACAAAGTCACATCCATAACAGTACAGTCCTACTGGGATTCGTCCCCTTCAGAATGCAGGTACCATATGGTTTTTCTGAAGGTTTGAGCTGGCTCTCAAGTTACCTCATCCCCGAAAAACTTCATCCACACCTGTTTCTGGTCTGTTCCTTCAAATAATTTATATAAACACACAACAACATTGGCCTTAGAGGAAGCGTTGTAGTTCAGTTGTTACATGGCTTGAAAAGGGCTTAGTCAAATTCATAGGGGGTATGCCTGTTGTTGGCTACTAGTCATGATGGCTAAAAGGAGCATGCATGTTCAGGGTTGGGGTACATCTGAATTCAGGCCCTGGGGAACAAAGAACTGGGGAGGGTTCTTGTGTTCTTGTCCTGGTTGTTGGCTTCCTGGATGGAAAGAGGATACTGGGCTAGAGGGACCCTTGGTCTAATCCAGTATGGCACTTCTTCTCAGGTAGAATGGACTTTACATTAAGAAGTCTTTAATTTCTCACCAGTGTGGTATGGAGTTGTTGTTCTCCCTGTTTTCAGGGTTGCACTCAGTTTGTCTGCTCCTGTACCTTGTGCCAGCTTGTGCAGACCTCCTGGTGCCCCAAAATTTTACAGCCCTGGGGTGCCAAAAGCCCTGTGGCAGCCAGCGAGGAAAAGACCCAGCACAGCCACATGACAAGGGATTTTCTACCATAGCATGGGATTTAGCTGGCTTGCTTGTTTTTCCCCCCTTTAGACCCCTCAAAAAGAGGACTTTGTGGTGGTCGACGTCCAACCAATAACAAAAGAGATCCCGGATATGAAACAGTCCCTCTTGTCAGTCCTCCAATCAACATCTCTGTTTGGAAAGAAGACGAACAAAGAGAAGAGAGACCTCCCTCCGTGGCGTTCTTCAGATAAGCATCCGACAGACATCATCAGATTCAATTATTTAGACAACTTTGATCCCATTGAGCAAGCGAGACAAGCGTAAGGCACACCCTAATTTCCACCTTTTTATAGTCAAACAAAACTGAACAACATAATTATTATGTTCGATGTATAGCTGCCCTGTCCCCATGGGCAGGTGACGACACTGCCTCTTTCATCCTTGAGAGCAGCACCGTCAAAACCTGTTGTTCACAGTTTTCCCCATGACTACATAATGGGAAGTGAGGCGGCAATTTAGTCACCTGCATGACACTGTCTCTCCATGATTAATGGCACGCCTTCGTGAGATGCTGATTTCAGTTAGATAGGAAATGAGGAGAAACTCCTGGCTCTGCTCCAGAAGGTTTTGGCTGAGCCTGGAATCCACCAGCATTCTGGAGTGGATTGTGGTATGGATCCTGCAGTCTACTGCTGGCATGCACAGAGAGGCTCAGAGCAGCCACAGGAATCCCCAGGCGATGCTGAGCCTGTCTGCGCACGTCCATGGTGCCCAGCTTGGCAAAGGCTCAACGATGCAGGGGAAGCAAGGCCTAGTGCGGCCAGGGGTGTCCCCAGGAACTGCTAAACCAGCCTTCCCCACCTGGTGCCCTCCAGATGGGTTGGATGGCAACTCCCATAATTCCCAGCCAGCATGGCCAGTGGCTGGGAATTATGGGAGTTGCAGTCCACACCTGGAGGGCACCAGGTGGGGAAGGCTGCTCCAGTTTGAAGTATCTCAGTGCTGCTGGTGCCAATACAGAAAGTGGAAGAGCCACTTTTAAAGTCTTAGAATCACAGAGTTGGAAGGTGCCTCAGAGATCATCTAGTCCAACCCCCAGCTCAGTGCAGGCTCTGCAGCATCCCTGACAAATGGCCATCCAGCTTCTGCTTAAATGCCCCCAGCGGAGGAGAACCCCCCACCTCCCCAGGCAGCCTGTCATTTTGCTACATCAATATCCAAATGTCTGAAGTACTTTCTCAACATGATAGGATGCCAGTTAAATAGTCTATTTTTTATTGCCCGTTCCCAGACCTGAGCAGTCAGGTGGACCCAGTATATCATTTGATGTCTGTGGTAGAAAACGTGCTGTGTGTGCAGAAGGTTCCAGGCCCAGCCCTTGTTAACAGTACAGCAGATGCTGAGAAAGACCTCCGAGTCAGACGCCAGAGAGGCACTATCCCTCAGAATAGGCATTCTGGACCAGAAGGAGCAAGGCTGTGCCTCAGTCACCAAGGTCGTATGCAATGCTAAAGCATGGTTTAGCGCAGGGGTGTTGAATCTCAGCCCCAAGAGCCAAATCTGGCCCGCGTGGGTCCCAGTATGCCCCGCCCCCGGTTCCCTAGATGGCCATGTCCCCTCCCCTGGGCCCACTCCTTTGCTTCCAACTGCCAGTGGTTCCCAGCTTCTGCATGTTTTTCCCCCACTCTAAAAGGTTGAAACGCCTCTCCTAGGGCCTAGTGACTGGCAGTATGAGCTTTCAGCTAAAATATGCTGGTATCGGGGGTATTTTGGGCCCCACCCTCTTTGGCCCCACCCATCACTGGAATGCGCCCCCCAAGAGCTGCTCTGAAATTGAATTCAGCCCTCAGCCTGAAAGAGATTTGAACCCCTGGTCTAGTGCTATGCTCGTGAGCTGGAATGAGCCCCGTGAAGCCTCCGGCTCACATGATCCTCCTCCCCTCCTCCTGCATGGCTGGGAGAAGGACTTCTCCAGTGCTCAGTTTCCCGATCCCCTCATCTGGACTGGTCGTGCTGTACAAAGCAGAGATGGTGGTTTGTCACAAACTGGTCAGTTTCAAAACCAGCTAACTTCAAACCACAGGTTGGGAATCTGGCTTGTTTACTCACCTACAGACACCATTGAGCACGGAAGCGCCTGAATCCCTGGGCTTCAGCACTCGTGCAGCAGCAGCATCTGCATGTCTGCTCAGAAATATGTCCCACCAAGTTCGAGTAGCTTTGGTTTCAGAGCCTAAGCAGACTTGCCTGGGACGTACTCCCAGGTGAGTGTGCTTAGGATTGCGGCCCCGGTCCCTGAAATACATGCTTGCAGAACAAGTGTCAGGCCTGGGCATGGCTTCTGCCGCAGAAAGGATCTCCCCCTCTTCTCGGTCCTGAGAAACCCTTTTAACTTTGTTCAATATCTGTCTCCCCGCTTCCTCCGACCACCTGCAGTAGAAAGAAAGGAGGAGGGTTCACCCCAGAACTCAGCCAGAAAAAAAGGAAACCAGGCAGTGGAACGTACAAACTCCGGAAAGCAAAGTCCTTGGCAAGTATTGTGACTGGTTGACCTTCTAGGCTAAGCAGCAGACTTTGTGAGGGGCACAGCCATCGGCAAGGGAAGGGGTCATCTCTGCTGGTGGAAGCCCTCCCAAAGCACCTGTATTCCTGCCCCACTGCCGTGCATTGCTGTTTGATTCTAGCAGCCTATGATTTGGCCTGCTGCTTCAAAGCTACAAACCAGAACAAAGCTGGCATTTAATCTGTGAGGATCAATGGTGCTCACTGTTGGCAAAGCAAGCTCTTCTTGGACACAAGACTTTCAGGAAGCCAGGCTCAGGAGGGGATCCCTGGGGATCAGCTCTTACAGACCTGGGCAGGGAGAGGCATGCACTCAGGAGCATACAGGGTCCTTCTGCAAAGCTGGGTCTCCACGAGCAAGCTGTATGTTACACAGGAGGGCTGTGATGTTTCCTTTTTTAATTGTATGTGGCCATGGTAGGTGAGGGCAGGGAGGGCGCCTGTTTGATCAGAGTGGCCAGGCTGGGAGAGGGGGTGTTTTGTCCTTTCCTGGGAATTGGGCTCCCACTTAACATGTCGTTTTGGCCCTCTTTCTCTCAGGGTTGGATGATGCTCAGGGGACCTTTAGGCTGACCACTGGCGATGGTTAGGTTTCTGGGACTGAAACAATCCGTGACGGATCGTTTATTGCCTAACAGTGGAGTGCTAGGTGCAGCGTGGGCCCTGGAAGGGAGGCAGACCTCGCCAAGAGAACAGGCAAGGTGTAGTGGACAGGCAAAAGTGATGAGAGCCCGGAGAGGGCAGTGCCAGGGACAGGCTGATGAGTAGTAGGCAAGCTACAGGGTTGTCAGGCGGTAGCAGAGAGTTGCGTCCAGTGGTGGTTTTGCCTTTGTGGGAAGTGCTCTCACTTGCGCAACCCAATTTTCTCTCCCCTCCACCCCTGCTGCATCCCTCTGTGTCGTATCTCATACTGTTCCGGAAGGTCCCCCACCCTCAGGAGCAGCTCCAACCTTTCCCCGCCAGCAGGGTCCCTGGCAGACGTTGCAGCCCAGCATATCTGGAGGGCACCAGATTGGGGACTACTGTGCTACAGCAGTGCCGCCCTGGATACCACCCAGAATCTCCTCTTCTGAGACCTCTCAGGAAGGCTCTTTCAGGAGCAAAGCCACGCTGCACAGCCTGCTGCTAGGCCTTGCTTCTGGCACCTCCTTCCTCACCTAGCCCCCTCCGTCTCCCCCATGCACTGCTGCCCTCTCTTGCGTGGGTATCAGCCCAAGCCAGCTGCACAAGTCACAAAGAAGGTCTTGTTACGTGCCCTTGCTTCTTAGTTCTTTAAGGCTGAAGCCCTACGCACGCTTACACAGAAGTAAGCCCCCACTAAACACCATGGGACTCACTTCTGCGTAAACATGCCTAGGGCTGCACTGCCTGTATGTTTTCTGCTCCTCTGCCAGTTACAGCAATTCTGTGATTTGGTGGTGGTTGTTTCAAAACACATTCACAGCTGCATCGAAGGTGCTCAGTTCTACATCCAGACATGCCCTCAGGCAAGCAGGCCTGTGGAGCTCAAACGGGACTGCAGCTGTGTGTTATTTCTGTCACTTTTTGAAGGACCACACCAAGGCGCTTTGTGACTTAACATGTTTTGCTTCCTTGTCCTCCAGCAGCCTGCTGCCGCATTGCCAGGAGCACAGGAATGTGGGAATCAGGTAGTCAAAGCAGCCTGCTGGAGCCTTTGCTTTCCACAGTCTTTTGTGTGCTGAGCCCATGTGGGGGGGGGGGGGGCAGAACAACACCGCAATGCTGCCTGCCACATCCTGTTGCCCTATCATGCTGCCTTAGTATTCCTGACATGTTAAGCTCTTGCATGCCCACCTGTTTCTCTTTAGGTTGATCTCTGCCAGTCATTCAACTGGTTCTTTTTATTAACTTTAAATTAAGCCTTTCGCACATTGTCTGTGTCTCACAGTCTCATCAGCTGAATGCAAAGTGAATGGGAAATGCTGGTATTAGCCATCTCAGTCTTAACATCTGACTGTTGAGCCGTTATCTGCCTTTATTACTTAATAATGGATTTCTAAGAAAAAGTTTTATTGAACAAATTGAAGCTTAATCCAAACAAGACAGAGGTGCTCTTGGTCAGTTGAAAGGCAGATAAGGGAATAAGGATTCAACCTGTGCTGGATGTGGCTACACTCCCCTTTAGGATTCATGTTTGCAGTGTGTGTGTACCCTTGAACTCAGCCCTGGTGTCGGTGGCCACGACTGCGGTTGCACAGCTGGTCCACCAACTGCATGTTTCTAGAGGTGTCAGATCTGCCATAGTGGCATATGTCTTAGTTACATCCCGTTTGGACTCCTACTGCTCACTCTACATGGGGTTGCCTTTGAAGAGGGTTTGGAAACTTCTGTTGGTTCTGAATGCTACAGCCAGACTATTGACCGGGGCTCCTTACAGGAAGCGCACAACTCCCTTGTTACAACAGCTTTACTGGCTACTCATCAGTTTCCAGGCACAGTTCAAAGTGCTGGTTATAAGTAAAGAGCCCTTCACAACTTTACGATCTTCAGGGGAGGCCCTTCTCTCTGTCCCGCCACAATTGGAGGCAGATTTGGCAGGAACATGAGACAGGGCCTTTTTGTTGACTGCTCCCAGGCTCTGGAACTCCCAGCTGAGGATGGCCAGGCCAGCTCCATCTCCGTTCTCCTTCTGTTTGGCAGGCAAAGACATTTTTATTCAGACAGGCTTTTGGCATCTAAGCTGATTTGCTGCTGAATTGGGTTTTTAATCTGGTGAGCGCCATGTGTGGGATTTTTTTTCCTTACGGATGTACCTCCGTTGAATCCAAAAGGCAGATTTGAGATCACAGCAGTGTTGCAAGCAAAGGTAAGGGCTGTGCGGTTGTCTCCTTCCCTTTGCTTGCCAGGAGGAAGAAACGGGCACCAGGGCTGTGCGCGTGTGTGCGTGTGTAAAGCGAGACCCATTTCAAGTCTGATGGATGATGGAGACTACCTCTACCAGCTCACAAACAGATCCCCAGCATTTGCGCAGGGGAGGCTTGCCCTTTCCAGCTCCTCCCTTTTCAAACATGGTCAGAAACTGGGATTGCAATTCCTGGTATGCTGCAGGGCTGGGCTGCCGGTTTCAAAGCTACAGAAGGAGCGTCCTTTGATACTCCCAGTGTGGCAAGGGAGAAGGGAGCTGTGCCTTCTCCTGCTTCTTCCTTCCCTGGCCCTCTGGTCCACCCCTCTCCCCAGGTATATCGCAAACCTGGAGCCCTGATCAGTCATAGCAGATGGGGAAAGAAGACGGATGACAGGGCCTGAGAGGGAACAGGCAGCCTTGTCTGCTGCCACAGCTGGAGATTTAAAGGTACATGAATGATATCCAGGTGTGAACCAAACAACCCTATTTGTGGGCTGAGGCATAGAGAAGAGGAGATGGGTGAAGCACCTGGACTTAGGGCTCCACACTGACCTTTGGAAACCCCACACAAGCACTCTGGTTTCTAAGCCTTTAGCAGAAACTGACCATACACGTTCAAAGTTTCCCTCCCTCCACCTCCAGCAAACATGAGTGTCAGAATCCAGAAAGCTGAGACTTCCTGGATTGCATGCTAGACCCGTAGAGGCCATTTCCTTCAACTTTCAGTGCAATCACAGCCCTGCATATTCCCAGACTCACTGCCTCCAAGAGCTTTCCAATACAGAGCCGCATTTCCCTTGCTGGGCATCCACTCACCCTCCCTAGCAGAAGGCATCTCATATAGCCAGCAAGTGCAGCCGGTTTCAGCACTGCCTTTTCCAGGAGTCTGTCTTATTTTTAACTATCACTGGAATTGTGGAAGGGTGATCATGCAGCAAGCTGCAACTACAGCTGTATGTTATTTCAGAACAAATTATGTTTCTTGCTTCCTCCAAATTCATGTCTGTCTGCCTTGCTTCCTAGATGTCCCTCTCAGCTGACCTTGGCTCACAACCAACAGTTCCAGTTCGCCCAAACTGGGCTACGTACGAGCCAGCTGGCTACCCTGTGACCAAAGCAACAGCGAAGATCCTTGCCCAGAGTGCCCAGTGGAATGCTGGGATACGACCAGCACCTGCCCGGGGACCAATCCCAACACTGAGCGAGAAGGGGAAGAAGGCCTTTGCACGAACAAGCAGAAGCTCACCAAGTGAGGAAACTGCCCATTGCTGATTTCAAATAAGGATGGGGCGAGCATTTGAAAAGGGGGGAGAATGAGGATGCATGCCCCTCCTGAACAAGTGCTTGTGATCTGTTTTGAATCCGGGGAAGGCTTTATTATTACATTATTACATTTATATCCTGCCTTTTTATCTCCTGCAAGGAACCCAAGGCAGCTTACACAGTCCTCCTCTATTTTATCCCCACAACAACCCTGTGAGGTAGGCTAGGTTGAGAGTCAGTGAGTGGCCCAGAGTCACCTAGTGAGCTTCATAGCCGAGTGGGGACTAGAATCCGATTCTCCCGAGTCCCAGTCCAACACTCTAACCACTACACTAGACTGGCTTGCCTGGGATGCATGGGCAGCTAACCCATGGTTTGTTGTTGGGTTATCCACTGGGTTGTTTAGCCCCTGAACAACGCAGCAGTCCAGGTTTGCGCGTCAGACTGCACAACCTACGAAGGTGCTGATCATGGGCTATAGAGTAAAAGCAGAAAAGCTAGGCACGCTGCAGGCAATGTGTCCTCAACAACCCCTTGGTTTTTAAACTGATGGATTGTTTTTAGGTCCAAACAAGTCCAGGGTGTCTCACTTGCGAAGTTGTTGGTGGGCAGGCGAGATATTTGTGAGTATTCTTTGTGAGTACTTGTAAAAGCACTTGAATGTTTTGGGAGTGCATACATAGAATCCCCAGTGGCTTTGCAGGCAAAGGGATGAACCGCCCATCCCTAGTTTTAAACTAAGGGCTGCTTCACACGTTATGCGCCGATAACACACGCAGCACAGAACTGGCTTCCAGACAAGCATGCCTGTATGATTTATCTGTTTGCTACATTCACATTTTAGATTTTTAAAGCAAAGTACCCATGGTCACGGCAGCCGCATGAGTTTGTTTCTGTGCCTGAACAATTCCTGTCTAAAGTGGGCTGTGTCTGATTTTTACACCAAAAGTGGTGTGCAGGCGAGGGGAGCTGCAGCCACCCTTGCCTCATCTCCCTTCCTCCCCCTCCCCCCAGCACTTTTCTCCCAGCTCGTCTCTGGGATCAGGGCCATGCTGAGAGACAAGTGCCTGGGGCCATGGACCACAGGGAGCAGAGGTGTGTGTGTGTGTAGGGGGGGGATCCCCTCGCCCACACATCCTTTTTAAAATCAAAATTCGACTCCATCCCCTTTTTAGATGTGAACAGGGCAGGCATGTGAACAATGGATGTAATGTCTTGGTTGGCCCTTAGGTGTACGCTTGAAATATCTAAGGTGTCCAAAATGTGATGAGCGAAGTAGCCCTAATGCAGAGTCTGCTCTGGGTTTGTATTTGGAGCAGTTTGGGATATGGTACCTATCAAGGCATAGGGACAGGACTGACTTCAGAGACATTGTCAGGGCTCCATAAATTATTTACACCCACATAGCTGCTTGGCAAACACAGAGGGTGATCACTGGTGTGGAAGTCTCAGAATGTTTCTTTTCTTCCTGGTTTAAAAAAAAAGTTTCTAGTCCTTATGGATATAGAGGAAAGGTTAAGGAGGGTACCAATAAAGGGCTGTATGAAACCTCCAGGTCAGAGGGAGTAAAACTCTGAATATCAGATGTTGGGAAGCAGCCAGGGAGAGGGCTATTGCGTTCATTTACTGCCTGTGGGCTTCCCAGAGGCATCTGTGGGAAACAGGATGCTGAACTAGACCGGCCTATGGTCTGATCCAGCAGGGCACTTCCTTTCATGACACAGATATTAAGAAAGAAGGGTTTCTTTACATACTGCGAAGAAGCAGAAATATAGGAAGGGGGCGTGATGGCCTCAGCAGGTCTGGCAAGAGGGGTATCAGGATGCCTCCATAGCTCAAGACAAACTTCCATTTCAAAATATAGATGTAGGGATGTTAGAAAAGTTTCAGCGTCAGGTTTTTAACTTTGTAAATGGCTGCTTTATTCTAGTTTCTCACTGCTCATTTTAATTGGTTCATCTCTCTTACTCATTCCAGCATCACCGCTCTTTAAAAGTCAGCCCTGGGACCTTCCACCATCCAGCCACGGGTCTGATGCAGAGCAAGAAGATGGAGAAGGCAGAATCTTCACAGCATCACGTTGACTGAGTCTCCAAGAGGGAGAGGTGTCTGTTACAGTCCCTCCCTTACAGCCATGCATCCAGAGCCACACGGCAGCCTCTCTGAAGAGCAGCTGTTTGGATGAGGACTCAGAATTAAGTGGATTTGTCGTGTCTGTGTTTCTAGCATGGACTAATTGATTGGAGAAGTCACTATCTCTCAACCTCAGTTATCAAGCTGTAAAATGGGGAAAGTGGCAGTCTACCTCATTGGGTTGCTGTGAGCACGAGTGTTATATGGATTCTAACAGCACAATCGTATGCATGTCTACTCAGAAGTAAGTCCCACTGTGTTCAGTAGGGTTTACTCCCAGGTAAGTGAATATAGGATTGCAGCCTAAAGCAATTGAGGGTGGGAGTGTAATTATTACCGGACTAACTTTGACTGCAGAATTACATAAACAACAGATAAAGGAGAGGGGGAAATATGCCTTTCAGTTTGGGCATATGGCTGAAACATAAATAATAATAATTGCTAAGATAACATGAATAAACAGAATGACCTATACCGAAGCCATGAGTGTCATGTTTGTGGTCACTACTTGTTACCCTGGCCTCCCCCTTTCCATCTGTCTGCCGTCAACACCCTTTCTAGTCTCCCCATTGTCGACACTGAGATTGTAAGTTCTTTGCAGCAGGGCCTTATTTTCTTTGCTTATGCTGCTTTATAAAGCACCCTGTGTGGTGTCGATGCCCGGGTGGTCCTGTGGCTGCCTATCAATCTAGAAGCAAACTGCAGCCATCCAAAATAAGGTTTTTGTTTCCAGTGGAGGGTGGTGGCTGTGATGTCACTGGGGTGGTAAATCTGTTCTGGGTTTCAGTCAGAACCAGTCAGAACTCTAAAGGAGTACCGAAGGTGCGAATTAGCCCGCTTGAACCCCCAAACACCTTATTGCAGATTTCCACAACCTGGAGCCCTCCAGATGTTTGGGATGACAACTAGGGATGTAGGGACTGTGTAAACTCTGCTCCGTCTGTGTTTTGTGGATTGTTGGGTGCCTTTTGTTCTGTTCCTGCTCACAGACAGATTTTTTTCATCATGCAGAAAAATACACAAATAATTACGTAAGAGGTTTTGTAGCAATTTACATAATTTACGATAGTACGTAACATTTAGCGTACTGTCCCCCATTCCATTCAACTTTTCCTCAGCAGAAACTTGCATATTTTCCTACGAATAAATATGTGTAAATTTCAGGAAAGTAAAAAAAATACAGACGTCCACGGACTCTGCACGGCCTGCGCGGGTCACTGCAGCAGATTCCACAGGTCGGATTCTTAGAAATCCAAACTCATTTTAGTCTGTCTCGAATTTCTCCAGCATCCCTAATGACAACTCCCAGCATTCCTGACCATTGACCATGCTGCCTGGGACTGATGGGAGTTGAAGTCCAAAACATCTAGAGGGCACCAGGTTGGGGAAGGTTGGTTTATTCTATCCCAGGAAGGGGGAATTGGCAAGAGATAGGCAAACACTGATTTGGGCTCATTGAGGTTCTTGTTTTGCCTCGTTTGCATTCCCAAACATGAGCATCTCCTTCTGTCAGGGAAAATGTGCATTTTAAAAAATGTTCATTTTTTCCCAACTGAAAAAATATTCATTTTAAAAAATGCACATTTTTCCCAATCAAAAATGCACATTTTCTACCATAGGTGGATCGTTGGGGGGGGGATTTGCACAGGTGCAAAAATGTGAATTTTCAGAAGTGTGCACTTTCAAAAGCAAACTCAAGTCCAGGAAATTGGGAACATTTCCCAAGAGTTGCACTCCTGCTCATGTTCACATTCGTGGTTGCAAATGGGACATGTCTTGTGATTTGAAAACAGGAACCCAGTTGTACATCCTTAGAATTGGCACAGCCATCAGCTGACACAGATGCCATTACCTTCAGGGAGGGAGTTGGTCCAAAAGTGTGGGAGGAAGTCCTGCATGCTCTTGAGTGTTTGCCCCTAAAGGCAGCTCTGGGGCAGCAGCCCTGCTCCAGCTCCCTTGGGTGGGTCTTTGAATGCTCCCAAACTGGCTGGAGAGTTGATGCTAGGGATGTACGAAAGTTCCGCCACGGATCTCGAGATCGGTGGCAGAACGGCCCCCCCCCCCCCCCCGGGATGGGACTTACCTTAGGCAGATCTTCCTGGCGGCGGCAGCTCCAGCGGCGGTTCGGCAGTGGCTCCAGCGGCTGGTCTTCCGACCAGCTGCTGCCGCCGCCATTTCCAGGTAAAAAACAAAACAAAACAAAAAAACGTGATAGGCTACGTAAAGATTTACGTAGCCTATCACGGCTAGATTTTTAAAAAACACCATGATAGGCTACGTAAATGTTTACGTAGCCTATCACGGCTGATTAAAAAAAACAAACAAAAAAAAGCGCGTACGCAAATGGCGGCGCCCATGGGCGCCGCCATTTGCGTTCCTTATTTTGGCACGTCTTAGTCTACGTAAACATTTACATAGACTAAGACGGCGAAAATAAGGGGAACGCAAATAGCGTAGTGTCTACGCTATTTGCGTTTCCCTTATTTTCGCCGTCTTAGTCTACGTCAATGTTTACGTAGACTAAGACGTGCCAAAATAAGGAACGCAAATGGCGGCGCCCATGGGCGCCGCCATTTGCGTACGCGCTTTTTTTTGTTTGTTTTTTTTAATCAGCCGTGATAGGCTACGTAAACATTTACGTAGCCTATCACGGCTGACTGCAGGGATGCAAATGGCGGCGGCTACGGCCGCTGCCATTTGCGTCCCTGCTAGCCAGCGGCCAGATGTCCGGTTGCTGGCGGAGCCGGCCGGCGGCTCCGCAGAATCCCTGCGGAGCACAGCCAGCCGGCCAGGATTCTGGGGGGGAGGAACGGAGCACCTCCCCCCCCAGCCAGGATTCCGGGGGGAGGGACGGAACACCTCCCCCCCAGCATAAGCATAATCCGTGGAAAGGTAAGTACCTTTCGTACATCCCTAGTTGATGCCACAATGTACACTGGGAGGTGTTTGCCCCCATGTGGCCAGACTTCTTCAGCGCAGCTCTGTCACAGTCTGACTTAAGTTTACTGGGGGAGGCGGAGTGAAGTGGGGCAGGGGGGAGCGTTGATTTCTATGTGTTTTAATGACTGACAAATGCTGACAGAGTAGGTGCGGAGGCAGTTTAATAGGAACAGAAACGAATCCCAAGAGCACATTTCCCATGAGCCCACCTGCCCGCTTTCAGCAGAGTAGATAGAAACATTTGCAGGTAGCCATGTTGGCCCATTAGAAAAAAAATCCCAAAGTAACAGTTCCATTTATCGCTAGAGACAAAACCAAATGTTATATTCTGTTGGCTTTAATGTTTTCAAGGTAGGGAGTGGCCCTACTGTTTTAGCTGGTCCTAATGAAGGCATTGCCCACGATTACTTTTGGAATCTTTCTCTAATTGAGGGTGCAACACTATGCCTATTTAGTCAGACAAATGTCCTATGGCTCCCAGCATTCCTCAGCCAGCAACGCTGTAGCTGCAGGATTTTTTTCTGTCCAAGGATGCATAGGGTTGCGCCTTGAGTCTTCAAAGCAAGGTGTCTCTCAAGAGCTTGGTTTGGCGTCAGATCTCTGCAAAGGAGTGTTCCTGATCCAGTGTGACAATAACCACCGGAGACCTCTTACTGAGGGGATTCTCTGGTCTCCATTGCCACCTTCTCCATTCTGTCCCTCAATAGAAGACCTTCTCCAGGTAGGCATTCAAGAACATGCCTCTGGGGTCCAGTTTCTCCCTGATGGAGCAGAACTTCTGAAAGCTGGGGTACATCTTCTCAAAGTCCCTCCGGGTGCATGTGTGGGCCTGGTGAGAGACAGAACCGCTTTTAAGAACCTGTTCTTCATTCCTCCTGGTGGTTGTCATCATTGGCAGGACACAGAAGCAGCAAGCTTGGGGTCAATGTTATATAGACAAGGGATGTGGAACATGTGACTCACCTGTACTTGTGGGGCTGCAACTCCCATCATCCTTTGCTATTAGCAATGCTGGCTAGGGCTGATGGGAGTTGCCATCCAACAATATCTGGAGGACCACACATTCCCCGCCCCGATGTAGATCCTCTAACAATATGTATCTAAAAATGTTCTTTCCAAATTAATACATATAGGTAACATGAGTGGCATTGATATAGGCCGGGGGTGGGTAATCTGGCCCACAGGTCGGATGCTGCTCCCACCCCACTCATTGGCTTCTTTTGCTGTTATCTCCGCTCACTGATGGGAGATAAGAGGGCATTTAAGGGCAACTCACCTGTCTGCAAAGAATCCAGCTGTTCCAAAGATTTTGACGGGTGTGTTTTGCAGGCAGAAGAGCTACTGCCGCGAATGGAGGTGTGCATATTATAGCACTTGAGAGCCTAAGGAGCACTTTGCAGACACAATCCTGCCGTAATCCTTACGAGCACCACGTAAGACAGGTTGCTGCTATTATCTCCATATGGTAGATGTGGGGTTGATATTCTTGGCAGGTTGTCTTTGTGTCCTGGATCCGTCATGCTTGGCAATTTCCTGCCAACTGAAATGCCTCTGGAATGGAATGCCATCGAGGGTCCATCAGGCCCCAACCTTGCAGGCTTTTAGGTAAACCAGCTTGTTTACACTGGCCCGCTCCTGATTATGGGGGCGTTTTTATTGTTGTATTTTAGAAGGTTGTTTTTATGAAACTGTACCTGTCTATTTTATTGTTGTAACCCACCTCAGGAGGGCTCCTGTCCTGAAAGGTGGCCTAGAAATAGTTTAAATAAATAAATAAATAAACTGCACCTACATTGGTTGGCACCGTGTTTTCTGATTTACCTGGAACTGGATCTCCCAGGCTTGCTAGTGGGCACTGATTTTGAACTTCAGAGCATTGTCATAATTGGGAAGTGAAACACTGGGTTGCTGTTTGTGGACTTCCCATCTGGGCCAGACCCAAACTGGTGCACCTTTCCCCAACCCCAACTCAAGTCAAGGTGCACAGTACCCAAGGCCTGCCAAGTTATTTTGGCACCTGGACAGAATACTCCACAAGCAGCTCTCCTCCCTGGCAGTGAAAATACAATTATTATTTTTTTCCAATTTATTAGCCGCCCATCTGGCAGCTACCCAGCCACTCTAGGCAGTGTACAATACTAATAACAACACAAAAAACAACATAATCAACTGAACAAAACAACATCGCTCTAAAAAAAAACCACCCCTAACCCTCCCCAAATGCCCACCTGAAAAGCCAGGTTTTCAAAGCCTAGCGGAAGCTCATCAAAGGGGGGGCATGGTGGAGGTCACTAGGGAGGGAATTCCACAGAGTGGGGGCCTCCACAGAAAAGGCCCTCTCCCTAGTCCTCACTAGCCTAGCTGTCCTGGCTGATGGAACAGACAGAAGGCGTACCAAGGCTGATCATGTTGAGCGGCATCCCTGGTGTTGCTGGAGGTGCCCCTTAAGATAGACTGGGCCGGAACCGTATAGGGTTTTAAAGGTCAATACCAACACCCTGAATTGGGCCTGGAAAACAACTGGTAGCCAGTGCAACTCCTTCAGCACTGGAGTGATGTGATCTCACCGATAGCAGCCTTTAGTCAGGTGAGCCACCATGTTCTGCACCAGTTGCAACTTCTGAACCATCTTCAAGGGTAACCCCACATAGAGTGCATTACTGTAGTGTAGACAAGAGGAGACCAGGGCATGAACTACTGAGGGGAGCAGATAGTTAGGGAGGTGGGGTGCAGCTGCCGTATCAGATGGAGTTGGTACAGCGCTGCCCGGCTCACGGCCAATACCTTAGCCTCCATGGACAGCTGGGAGTCTAAAATGACCCCCAGGCTGTGGACCTGGCCCTTCAGGGGCAGCCGCACCCCATTCAACACCGGATCAACCTCCCACAACCTCCCCTTGTCTCCCACCAAAAGTACTTCAGTTTTGTCGGGGTTCAGTTTCAGCTTAGTCCTTCCCATCCTGCCACTCACCGACTCCAGTCTCCTCCCCCAGAGCTGCCCTCTGCTACCTGCCAGAGAGGAAGGAACGGAAGTACCGCAATTCGGTGTCCCCTATGCCCAACCCCTCCAGACAGGCCAAGAGGATACCGTGGTCGATGGTATCAAAAGCCACTGAGAGTTGGAGGAGAACAAGAAGGAGCATTTGCCCCTATCCAGAGCCCTCTCCATATCATCCAACAAGGCGACCATGGCCGTTTCTGTCCCATGCCCAGTCCTGAAGCCCGATTGAAATGGATCCAGTAATAATAATACATTAAACAACAATCCATTTGCTAGCCTTTCAGGACACCCCAAATCTGCTGCCTGAGATTACTGTCTCACTCTGCCTAATAATAGGGCTGGCCCTGCTTCCCTTAGACCTCTGGTTGGCCACTTTGGGAACAGGATGCTGGACTAGATAGGCCTTTGGCCTAATCTGTCAGGGGTGTCCTTAAACTCAGCAGGAGGGCCCATCTTTCTGTGCCACCTTCCATCCCTGGCATCTCCTGTTAAAGGATTTGGGGCTGGGAAGGCTATTTCTCTGCTTGAGATCCTGGACAGTTGCTGCCACTCAGAGCAGACAGTACTGGACTAGATGGACCAATTCCTCTGACCACAGCATCAAGGCTGGGCATGACTGGGCACCTGCCAAGGGCCCAGACCCCAGCAGGGGCCCACTGGAGTTGCTCCCCCTCTTCACCCTTGCAACTTGCTTGTCTACCTGCCTCTCGCTCTGGCCCAAACAGTGGCAGTGAGAAGGAGGAGCAGGAGATGCCGCGGCCTCCGTGCTCCCGGGCTCTCTGCCTGTCAAGCAAGCGAGTGGCTGCAATGATGAGGAAGAGGGTGAGGAGCAAGAACAGCTGGGGACCATGGCGGTGAGAAGGTGGACTCCCCGAGGGAGGGGCCCATGGAGGGTGCCTTGCCCAAAAGCCCTCACGAAAGTGGACCTGGCACTCCTTCTGACCTCGTATGAGGCAATTCCGTATATGTAAATGTGCGTATTCCATACGAACCTAAGAAAAGCAGTGCTGGGTCAGACCAAGGGTCCACCTCATCCAGCATTCTGTTCACACAGTGCCCAACCAGCTGCCCATGGGAAACTCACAAGCAGGGCATGAGCGCAACAGCACCCTCCCACCCATGTTCCCCAGCAACTGGTGTACAGAAGCTCACTGCCTCTGATACTGGATCGAGCACATAGCTATCAGGACTAGTAGCCATCGATAGCCTCCTCTGGGAATTTGTCTAACCCCCTTTTAAAGCCAGCCAAATTGGTGGCCATCACTCCATCCAGAGCGAATGAAAGTTATTTTTTTTGGAGATATTCTGAAACTTGGGGCCAGGATTACACAGTGAAATATCTTGAGCAGGCCATGAGACCAGACCTCATGGAAGTGACCGGCGGTTCAGACTGCTTGCTTGTTAGCATACCACTGATGCTTTGTGTGTGGAGGCTTTGAGATTGCACAACAGCATCTGACCTTGTTGGACCCATACGATGGCTCTGGGACCAAGGGCTGCTTCCTGTCGTCCCCAGGGGTTGTGGGAAGCAGCCAGCCTTAATGCCCAGCAGCTCAATGAATGTTATAGAATAGAATATAGGAAGCTTCCGGATACCAGGCCAGGTTATTTGTTCATGTAGCACAGTCCCGTCCGACTGGCAGCAGCCTTCCAGGACCTCATTCAGAGAAGGATTTTCTTTCCCAGCACCTGCTGTCTGATCCTGGAGGTGCTAGGATTGAACCCAGGACCTTCCGTGTGGTTTTCCCCTCATTGTTTCTTAGTGAACCCTGCACATGATGGAGGAGAGGCTGTGTTTGCTAGAGAGGCAAGATCTAACCAGCTGCAGGGCAAAAGCACCCCCCAGCCCCACCGCCACCTCCGTACCTTGGCCCAGTGTGGTCTCCCTCCAACCTTCTTCATGATGCCCTCATAGGCAAGCCAGTAGTCAAGGCGTGGGACATCTTTCCCATAGGGCCTGGAGGAAGATGCAGAAGGAAAAAGTTATTTATTTATTTTGTTTGTTTGTTTGTTTATTTATTAAATTTATTAATCGCCCATCTGGCCGGTCACCCAGCCACTCTGGATGATGTACAAGAATAAAAACAGTTCATACAATAAAATT
This sequence comes from Heloderma suspectum, assembly GCF_057233095.1. Classification (NCBI taxonomy): domain Eukaryota; kingdom Metazoa; phylum Chordata; class Lepidosauria; order Squamata; family Helodermatidae; genus Heloderma; species Heloderma suspectum. The sequence goes on from NC_139458.1 coordinate 437,244,973, forward strand.
CAACATTAAAAACATCACACAAAAAATGGCCTGTATTGCTCTCCCTCGTGGAGTAGGCAGGGTTCTTGACCTTGTTGCTTTCTAGGAACCCTTTTCTACATGGACTCCTCTGTCAGGACCACGTGTGTGGCTGCCATGGAGTCCTGGTATGTCGCAGGGGACTTGGGAGCATGTTCTTGGGTGCACTGCAAACATGAGGGCCAGCCATGGTGCCAGGGCCAAAACTGACACCTCGCACATACAAGGAGCAGGGTTTGAAACGCATCAAACATACCCCGCCCCCCCAGCTGTGTATGGTAGGGTGAGATGGTTAGCTGTCATTCAAGGAAACCTGTCTGTCATTATTAACGTCCTCACTGAGGAATCCCTGATAAACCCCAGGAGGAGGAGGAGCCCCACTGGGTCTCCGGAAAGCAGCTTGAAAAGCATTGCCCTAGAGGGCTGGTGTCATGTGCTCACTCAGCTGCAACGGGCCTTGCAGAATACCAACAGAGCAGAACCAGCCACCCCATCTGGGCAATACTGCTCGAGCCGAGGACAGTCGGAATTCAGAGGCAGCAAAATGGTGGGTGGGATTTAAAATGTCAGTGATCTCATGGGCATGGGGGTAAATCCACTGCAGCAGTGGAGGCCGGGGTGGTCCCTTGGTGCTTTGCTTGGCAGTTGCCATTTTTATTTCCCTGAATGCCCCTTCTGAGGAACACAAGCATCATGTAGAGGGAGCTTCTGGGAAATAAAAATAGTGGCTCCGCTGGGAAGGGAAGAGCTGCCATTTTCCTCCAGAAGCCTTCTCTGGGCAATGCTAGCATTTCATAGAGGTGGCATTCTGGGAAATAAGAAATGGTGGCCACCGTTTAGAGGCTGCCATGAACACCTGAAGGAGCGCTGCTTCTATGGGAAAAAGGGAGCTGGTGGCAGCAGTCAAGGGGCAAAAGGGGGTGAGTAGTTTCATCCCCCTTTCATCCACAACCCCCCCCCCCCATTCACCCCAATGCTTGGACTTTATGCCCATCGATCGTTGAACTTCACTCTAGTTCTGGCTGGTACTGAATGAAACATCACCTATCACACAGCCTAAATTGCCCCGCTCGGACCAGCTCCACCCTTACCTGTACATGATGATGTTCATGTAGCAGCTGTCCCTCTGGAAGCAGGGGCTCAGCAGGATGTCGTCCCCCTGGGTGAAGCGCACTTCCACGGGGTAGTGGGCTACCACATTGGGGTTGCTCTCCAGTGTCCCCTTCAGCGCCAGAAGAGCCTCCTTCGTTTTCTCACTGCAAGGGGACGGCGCAAGACCCACCAGCTAAGCCATGAAGACACTGGAGCATCGGGACGCCGTGTTTGCATTAGAAACCAAAACTGGCTCCATTGCAACTGCCTTCCTTTGCTTCCTGCACCCACCACTGGAATGCGGCTCCTGAGAACTCTGCATGCCATCATGCATGCCAAGAGGAAGGCATGATGCTTAATCCAGTCTGACCCAGAGTCAGGGGCTCAGACTCCTCAAAAATCACCTGGCCAACCAAGGCCCTTCAGTCCCTCTGGCTGGGAAGACAAGAAGGCCCAGCTGGAGGTCTCCCAGTGAAGCTGGAATGCAGAGTATGAAGCCCAGATTTTAAAGTCCTGATAGCCTTCAGCAAAGGACAGGGTTTCAACCCTCAGCAGGCCTGCTCCACTACTTAGGATAGCCTCCCCCAACTTGGCACCCTCCGGATGTGTTGAACTACAAGCCCCATCATCCCCAGAGAGAGTGGCCCATGCTTCTTGGGAAGAATGAAGGCTGCAGTCCAACACCTCTGGAGAGTGCCAGGCTGATTTCAGGCTTCAGCTGGACTTTGGCCATTGTTAGAGCAACATCTGCTCTCCTTGGGAGCTCTCCAAGGTCCTGAAGAGCCAGATCATGCCTGGCTGCTGGAAGATGATCCATGCCGCCCTGGTGCCAGGAAGCTCCTTGCTCCAGATCAGTCCCCTTCAAGCTTTTCTCACGGCCCTGCAGGCTCACAACCTAAAAGGAGCAGGACCCTGACTACAAATATATTTGAGTTTGGGAGAGAGGAATCTGGATTTTGACTGTCAAACAGCCCCCAGATCATTCTGGAATCAATGCTGCTCTTTCTACCAACCCCCTCTGCAGCCTCTGCACAGAAGACCCAGTCCGCTTACATGGGGATGGCCCAATCTTGCACATGCTGCTTGAAACGACACTCATAGTTGAAGACCTTGTAGCTCAAGTTCACATTTTCCACTTTGCCAGTGAAGAGGAGCCAGAAGAAGAAGTGGTTGATCCAGGGAACCAGAAAGGGCAGGAACGTGCTGGAGGAGAGTGGGGAGAGAAAGGCAGGGTGAAGGGTGGATATGGGAAGATCTGAGGCCTTTTGCAGAAGCCCACTTGTTGGACACACAGGAAAGGGCTTTCTCCAGCTTTGCTTCCAAACTCTGGAATGCACTCTGTGGGAGTTGCAACTGGGCCTCACTCTCTCTGCATTCAGGAAAGGTGTCAAGACACATCTTTTTACTTTTGCTTTTTATTTTTTTAATGTCTTTTGCAGGTGTTTTTAATGTTTTACTTTATTTGTGTCATCTGAAAACTTTTCATTTTCTGAAATCTTTGTGAACCGCCTTGGTTGGCTTCAGAAAAATGGATAGAAATACAATCAATCAAATATTCAATACAAATCAGCATTTAAACAGCACATCATCATCATTATGGGGTATTTCTATGGGTGACTAGTAAAAAAAAATACAAAAAAAAATCAAAATCTCTATTTTTGGCCCCTGGCTTCCATGGCCTGTGGATTTGTGAATTTCCTCCCCACCACCGCCCATCAATGAAGGCTAAGAACAATACCAAGAATTTCTTTCACCTGCTGTCCATGAGATGGCAGTGCAGCTTCAGGCCTCACACTGCTAGTCTGGAGTAAGGATACTTCGGACAGATTTACAGCTGAAGGATGAGATTCTGCACGTGTTTGTGTGTGTATAAACCATGGGAGGAAACCCTTGACTTCAAAAAGTAAAGAATTATAGGATATCAAGTATTCTGGTCAAGGTTCTCCTACTTTGGTTCATTCAGATGTTATTCTGAATAACATCTGAATGAACCAAAGGAGCCAGTGTAGTGTAGTGGTGAGAGTGACGGACTGGGAACCGGGAGATCTGGGTTCTAGTCCCCACTTGGCCATGGAAGCTCACTGGGTGACTTTGGGCCAGTCACAGATTCTCAGCCCAACCTACCTCACAGGGTTGTTGTGAGGATAAAACAGAGAGGAGGATAATGTAAGCCGCCTTGGGTTCCTTGCAAGAGGAAAAAAGGCGGGATATAAATGCAATAAATAAATATTCTCAGGGGTTTGGGGAAGAGTTTGAAAGGAGATGACAAATTCAGTTGCTTAAACTAGAAGAGCCCAGCCCTGCGTGGTCCCTGGATGGGATACCACCTGGGAAGCGGATGCAAGCTGTTCTGAACCCTTCCAGGGAAGAGGTGAGGCATAAACAGAACCAGTACATGAATACATCCTACTAAATTCTTCCCAAAATGCATGGGTGGGTGTAATCTGATACCTCCAGCACCTAGCACTGGCTAATTCATTCAGATTGCAAATCTCCATTTTGAGTTCTATCTAATCTGCAGACTGCATGGCCACTGCACCTGGCCAATTTGGGGGACCTTATTTCTTCCCCCGACCCCTGCCTGATGAAGAGTTCTGGAGAACTCAAAAGCTTGCATGATTTTGTGGAATTTTGGCTGGTCCTGATAAAGATATTGGCCAACTGTAGATTTTGGTGTGTGTGTGTGTGTGTTTTCCTCATGGACATGGACCTTTGCTTTTCTAATTCCTTCCATCCACCATGGAAGCAGGTTCCATTGATACCAGGAATACATCCGCATGGCTGTGATGTGAATCCACACTGAGATTTACCTGATCCAAAGAAGGAACTCCAGCAGGTAATAACCGACAGCATAGTCCCAAAGCCAGCTAGCGGAGGAAGAGGGAGGCTGCATAGACACACAAAGCAAGAGAGAGGGGTCATGAACCCTGCCAGCTACATCAGCCTACTGCACCTGGTGTCCTTCAGATGTGTTGGGCTACAACTCACACCATCCCTGGCCAACACTGGCCAGGAAGGATGGGAGTCATAGTCCAAGAGATCTGGGGGGCACCAGGTTGGAGAAGGCTGCCTTATGTAATGTGGGACCCAGTAATTTGAAGGGCTGCTGTCTGCCCCCATATGAACCTGCCAGTATACTGAGGTTGTCTTCAGAAGCCCTTTTCAAGCTCCAGAGGTTGGGCAGGTGGTGAGTAAGAAGAGGTCTTCACCACTGTGTCACCCCATCTCCAGAATGCCCTCCCCATGTTTCCTTAGTGCCTTGTTTGACATCCTCAGTAAATACCTTTCTTTTATTTACCCCTAACCACGTTAGAATACTTAGACAGCTTTAAATTCTGCTATTTTTCTCAATATGCATTTATTGCTCTTCTGTTTTAATGATGATTTGATATGTTTTGTATGACTATAACTGCTTAAAGTTTTATTCTGTTTTAAACATAAGGGGTTCATCTTATGTTTTACTATGTTACTACATTACTATGTTACCCCTGAAACCTCTAACCACTCAGAAGTGGGGTGCGTGTCGGTAATGTTTGTTTTAATAATTTTTTATACTGTATTTTAATGTTGTATTTGCTTACGAGCTGCCCACAGAACTTCTGTTATGGGGTGGATACATACATGCAGTAAGTATATCATCATCATAATCTGTTGCTGAATAATTGACAGACGTCAGAGATTTAATTTCATTTATTTCATTTCTATGCCGCCCAGTAGCCAAAGCTCTCTGGGCTATTCACAACCATTAAAACCATTAAAACTACAAGACGATAAATTACAACATAAAAATTTTAAAGTTTAAAACTGCAGTATAAAAAAAATAAAAATAATAACCAAATAGAACCCAGCTGCAGTGCAAAGCTTTAAAATACAATACCAGGTTTAATGGTTTTAAGTAGTAATGGGCGCACTTACCCAGGGAAGTCTTATGGGAGGGGGGCATTATTTCAACCAACGACTTCCTGGCTCACAGCCCCTTCTTTTAACTACTCCTGTTGTCTCCTAAAAGCGGGGGCAGGACCAAATTCAGAATGGTGCTAGAGGACCAAGTGACAGGACTAATAAGAGAGTGGGAGGAAGCTATGGGGATTTTGGTGGTGTTGGTGGTAGTGGTTTGTGCCTGGATCTGTGCCACCAATTGTCCCATATTCTGTGACACACAGCATGGATGAGTGCAAGTCCTTGCTTAAATCAGTCTCTCAGCCTTAGCTCTTCACCTGCAAAACAACCGCAGTTAAGGCCTACGTAACAGGGCTGTTGGAAGGAAGGAAAGGGCCATGGGCGCACCCCACTGGAAGCCCCCACTGAAATGAGTGGGGCTTGTGCAAGCACTCGTTTAATGCCCCATAGCAACCGGCGGGTGGTCATAATCCTTGCCTCCTCACCCTTCTCCTTCCAACCCGTTTCCTAGCACTTTACAGTAACCAACATATGGTGGATTTACCTTGTTGGTGTGATCTTGGTAGATGACACTCACATTTTCACTGTGAGGAAACCAAAGGAAACGGAAATACTCCGATTTCTTCAGGTGACTATCTAGGTTGTCCAGCACCTGGAGAGGCAAAAGCTGAGAGTGAATGGACTCATACTTAAATGGGGGTGATACTGCTCACGTTTCTAGTCCTGAGGGAAAGTCAGATGCATGCACGCTGAGTCGTGCACTTCCAGTGCAGGACTCCGTAAGAAAACTATTTCCAGTGTGGTAGCTGTGTTAGGGCGCTCCCGGACAGATGGTGGCTAGAGCTACTAATCAAAAGGCATAGCGAAGCTGTCCCGCCTTTTCCTCCTTAACAGATTATTTTTTTTTCTGGAAAGAAAAAAGTCATAAGAAGCAGTGGGAAAATACAGGAGGGTTACAAACAGAATATGTTGTTGTCTGGACCAACTGTAAAGTTCCATGAACAAGGGAGGAGGACTGCACAATAAAATCCTTGCCTGGAAGCACCCTTAGGGTGCAATCCTATGCATGTGTAGACAGAAAAGAGGCCTACAATCCAGCATGCCCCAGCCAGCATGGGTGGCTAGGGAATGCTGGGAGTTGTGGGCCTTTTTTCTGTCTAAACATACATAGGATTGTGCCTTTAGTTGGTTTCAGCAAAAACAAAAGTGATGCTTGTGCCCTATCCAGAGGTTAATGGGCCAGGTAAATTGCAGGTGATAGGTTGCCATGGGAATTAAAATGGCCCCAAAAGGCAAGGTGACGTGGGAGGCGCTGATTCAGCCTTAATACACACACCCCACCCCGAGCCAGGGAGAGGGGGCAAGGCCCACGTGCGTGTAAAAAGAACAGATTGCAGTTTGCCCCCAAGGGAAATGAGGGGAGGGGTGTTTCCAGCGGGGTTTCCTAGTGCTAGCAGTCAGAAGACAGGAGGGCTGCAAATGGATGAAGATAACATTTGGATCCCCACATAAGATTCTGGCCATGTTTCCATGACAACAGAAGGAGAAACTAATGGAGGAGCACCGGATTTTTTAAAAGGAATCAGCTTTGCTGTGAGCAGGGCTCCATGAGCAGATTCTCCGCAGCAGTAAAAATCACTTCACAGAACAGACTTCTGGGTGGGGGTGGGGGTTGGAGTGAACGTCATCTGACTGACAGGGGCTGCTCAACCAATAAGAGAGGCTTCCCCCCTCTCCCCCCTTTCTGCTCTCCCCTGAAAGTCTAGATGCAACTGCATTTCACGAGCAAGCCTCACGGAGCACAATGGGAGTTACTTCCAAGGAGACGCTCATGGGTTTGTTGTGGGAAAGAGATTTAATGGGCAGGATCTCCATAAGGAAGCTGTGAAGGAGTTATGTCCTAAGGCAATGAATTGGAGCCTTGGACTTCTCTGTTATTTCTGTGGCCATTGAGAGGGCAAGCCTCATTCAGCACAAGGGGAGGAAACACCCCTTGACTGGGGTCACAGTGAAAGGCACATCCGTGGCAGGCTGCATACCTGAGCTGAATGCGGGGCTTGGGCACACAGCGACTATACTGGGGAGAACCCGACTTGGGGAAAAGAATCGGACTTCAAGCAGTCCCAGGACATCCGGTTTTTCCCTGACAAGCTCCGGGGGGGCTGCTGGATGGCCACGACGTCAGGTATCCCTAATGACCTCAGCACACAGCCGGCTCAGAGTAAATCGCTGGTGAACCACCCCCACCACCACCCCGTGTTTGAGGCAGGGTGATTGCACATTAAAAACCTCACCTGCAAGCACCCCAAAGACACAAGAGAACCGAGGTTTTGGACTCTGTAAGCTAACAGCATTGGGGGGAGGGGAGCTGGTGGTCTCCCCAGAGATGTGACGTGAGAGCTGTGGACCTTGCCCTCCCATTGCAGTGCTTAAATGGTGCCTCATGCTCTACTGGTGTATTTGTAAAGAGACCACATTTTACAAAATGCCAAGATGCCTCCAGTGACCTCCCTCCAAAGGCAGCCACGTCTGAGTAAGCACCGTGCCCCCAGCACTGCTCACCTCTCAGAGAACTGGTGCGCCTGCCGCACCGTATGCACAGATACGTGGGCATAGAGAAAGAAATGGTAAACAACGGGGCCAAAGGAGCATGAAATGCAGGAAAAAAAATGAGTGTGTGGCAATCTGGTGTACAACTTCATTGCATACAAGGAAGGCGTAGTGACTATTCCCGAAAGCAGAAATTGGTGATATAACAATAATCCTAGCTAGAAAGAGGTTACAGATGGGAACTCTTGTTCAGGGAGGTGAAGGTGCCTTCTTCCAGAACAAGGGTGCTCAACCCATAGCTTGAGCGGCTTCTAAGGCCCTCCCAGGCCTTAAATGCAGCCCCCCAGATGTCCTGACTCACTTCCTCGCCAATAGAGCCTCATACAGATAGCTCTTTCCCCTATGCTGTTAGGAATAAGAAAAGAGCAGTCTGTATCAGGATCACCAGGAAGTGGGGTGTGCATGCGTATGTGTGCGCATGCGTGCAACCCCTGACTCCCGAGCCAGCATCACATGAGGCCCTTGGGGCTGGAAAAGCTGTGCGCTTCTGCTCTAGAATCTTGATGAAACAGGACCTGGGTTTTCCGCATCACTAGCTGAAAATGTTCTGATTTCCAGACTATGTTGGATGGGAGGACATGGATGGATGCAGTGGAGCTTTTTCATTTTGAGAAATTATCCTTGCATGGTTGTTGCTGTTGTTGTTGCCTTCACTGCTTGAGCCTGCATCATTGAGGAGACGGAACAGTTTTCATCATGCCTGCTCTGTCTTCCATCCATCACCTTGAGACACAGCTTGCTGCTTTCCTGATGCACTGATGGGCCTCACTGTAATCCTGAGCCTCTTCTGTCTCAGTCTCTTCAACACCCCTCCTGCTGCTGCCCCCATGAACTGTACATGTGGGTACTTAGCTGAATCACTTCCGATGTAACCCCAGGAGGAGAGATCAACATGCTTAGAAAGAGACACAGTTTTGTGTTAAAACGCAACAGAGTTGACCTGGAGCCACGGGACCAACGAGTCCTTCCCCTCAACTCTACAGCAGGAAGACATTTGGGGGGAAATGCTTCCTACTGAAATTTGCTACCAAATAGTAAAATCCAACAGAAGTCCTACTTAGAGTAGACCCATTGAAATAAATGACACTGAAGTTGGTTTTGACTATCTTAAGTCCCATTCATTTCAATGGGTCTACTCTAAGTAGGACTTAAGTTGGAGCTTGCCCAAAGGTTCCAAATGATATTCTGATGTGACTTTCTGTGGTAACGTTCCCAATTATGAATGCAGATCAACCTAGAAGTGTTTGAGATGGACTAACAACAAAAGAAAAGAAACCTCCCGAGAGTGAAGAAAATTGGGTCTGGCAAGTTAACACTTTACATTATTCCTTTAAATTTAACAAGCTGAGGAGATTTAGGGCACAATCTGACCTCAGACAGACATAGCAGCGTGCACAGCAGGAGTGACTTCAGGCTGGACGGAGCCCTGCTGCCCCCTTGAGGGGCATTCGCAAGTGTGCCTGCCCCGCCATGTGTGCCAGGACTGAGCCAGGAGATCTAGCGTGCCCCCAGCCCCAGGTCAAGGCCGGGCAAACCGTGGTGTGCACAGCATGTGCTGGGGGGGGGGGCACAGCAGGAACAGGACTGAACTTAGTCCTAATTCTGCCTGCCCTAGGATCTCCTGCGCCCTTCATTTTTGTAAAAAGTTTCCCACAAAATCAACTTTTGAAAATAGACATTTGGAAACATGTCCAATCTCTGAATCTATGCAACAAGGGTGTCAAACCTCTTCCAGCCCAAGGGCAGAAGGCCCAATTCAGTTTTGGAGATGCTCTCGCGGGCCACATTCCAGTGGTGGGCAGGGCAAAAGGCAAAAGGTGTGTGGCCCAAACGCCCCAAATGCCTTCACTGCCCATACCAAGGCCTCTGGGGAGTTATCTTAATCTTTTAGAACAGGGGAAAAATTGCACAACAGCCAGGAAACCATTGGCCTCCTGTTACGTCTTATTCAGTAAAAACTTTTGTTTCGGGTCTACTGGATGCCACAACATCTCTTTAATACAGGTTTGTCAAATTTGGCTAATTGCTGGAGGTGTAATGCAGTTAACGCTTCTTTTATTCACATGTTTTGGAAATGCCCAATGGTTGCCTCCTCATACAGACAAACTTTGTATTGGAAAGCTCTTTAATATTGACTGATACACATGTTCTCTTAAACTCTACCTGCGTTTTGGAATGTAACACACGGTCAGCGTAAATTCATCTTCCGTGCCCTCTTGGCTGCTAAAAGACTGATACTATGATACTGGAAGGATAAAAACTCACCACCTATAATGCAATGGACTGAGGACCTACCAGCGCTAGCAACATTTGAAAGAGTGGGATATAGGCAAAACTTGCAAATGGACATATATTTGGATATTTGGTCTGCTTCTACTGAAGTTTATGTGTAATCTAATGTTTTTCTCTTTTTTTCTCCCTAGAATATTGTAATATTTGAAACTGAGGATTTTAGAATACGTTGTTATATTTTTATTTTTTTGGCTTTGTTACGTTTTTGTTTGTTTTGTTTTATTTTATTAAAACTCATAATAAAAAAATTGAAAAAAACAAAAACAAAAGCCAGAACCCCCCCCGAATGATTGGTGGTCAGGAGAGAGGGTGTGGGGCCAGAGAAAAGATATGTGGCCATCTGGGGAGCCCTGGAGGGATGGATGAGGCCTGAGGTTCGACACCAGTGCTATACAAAGCTGCATCAGCTCTACATGATGTCCTGTGCCTAAAAGCAACAAGCTCTGGAAAGGTTATACAGTCTGAATACAGCAGCTGTGTACAGACCAAAGGGATATCCCCAAGGGACAGTAGGGGATAGTGAGCACGCCCATCCAAAACTATTTCCTGTTACTCTTTCTCCTGCCCCACACATCTAACCAGAAAAATAACATCGCTTCCTGAATTACAGAAGATTAATTGCTGAACTATTACAGCAGATTAATGTCTGAGTTTGCATCAAAACATTTAAATGACTGCAGGTGCTTTTATGTCAAAACTGCCAACCTTTCTCTTTCCTGGCTTCCAACACAGCAGGCAGGAACTGCAGAAGCTAGCTGGGGGCGGGGGATGCAACTTTCTCGCCATCAAACCCAAAGCCAGACTCACCCCCCCTCCATGGCTGCCTGGCCAGGACTACTAGCCCAAACCCCCTGGCCTATCCCAATGATGCCCGAGGCCACTCCTCCGCTCCCCCAGACGAGTGGTGCTACTGCTGTCCTGACAGAGAGTGGACAGTGTCCAGCACAGGATGGCAGGGCTTTTGCTGTACTGCAGCCCAAAACTGTTTAGGGACCTTATGGAGATGTGGGAGAGCTGGGGCAGCGTTACGGGTGGGCATAATCAGGCATGTGCGGAGGGCCTGCAGGATGGATGGGCCCAGAGACATGGGCCCTCTGGACTCACTCCTCCTCTTCACTAAGGCTGCGCACCGCTTCAGCCTGAGTCCTGAAGCAGATGGGGGTGACTTGGGCCAAAGTGGTCCAGTTCCAGAGTGGGTTGGGAGCGGCCTGAAGCCGGCTGGACTGCTCCTGAAGTGCTACGGGCCGCTTCGGCTGGATCCGCCCAGCCGCCCGTCCAGCCATGCGAGGCCCCTGCTCTTCACATAGGCCCATGGGGAGAGCCCACAGCCACTGCCATCTTGGAGGGAGTCGCCATGGCCGCTCTTCTTCTGGTAAGTGCAGATCGCAGCTGTGAAAGGGCTGTCTACGCAGTATTACAGGTGGTGCAATCCAAGGTGGTGGTGGCTGCAGGCGTTCCCCACGGGTCCAGATAAGGGGGGTGGGTGCGGGTGCAAGGCTCCCGTGGATGGGTTTGGGGGGGCTTTGGCTGTGCAGGTCATGCTTCAGAGCCGGAGGCTGAAGCAGGTTGGCCCACCTCCGGTTTGGCTTGAGGCAGGTCGGGGCCAATTCAGAAGCTCTGAGTCAGCCTCCGAAGCGGGTCCGGGGGTCCCTGCACAGGCTTGTTTTTCACCATTGCAACCTGCTTGTTCATCTCCCTCTCATTCTTGCCCAGACATATTACTCTCTTTTTTCCTTTTTTTGCTGGAATGTCCTACTCTGAAAAATTTGATCCCTGATACTTTGCACCGTTCATTTGTGTGCACGATCAAACACTTGTACAACCTGCTTGCACAGATGATAATATGAACTGAGTTCTAGTACCTGGACATGAATCACTTTAACTTGTCATTTGTCTCTCAACAGAAAAGTTGACTTAGAAGACAGAAAACAGACACAGCTGCCTCATCTTAATCCCAGGAGAAACCTTTCAAAACCGCTTTGGAGAAGATAGCTGAGACAGTGGAGTTAATAAACCAGCATAAAAACCAAACTGACATCTTGGTTACAGTTGGATTGTTTCTTATTTCTAGGATCATTTCCAGGAAGAAGAAAAGAGAAAAAAAAGAGAGCTCACTTTGAGATTTAAACAGAGTGGCAGGAGAGAGAGAAAATCAATATTGGATCCTCTGTGTCACAAAGGATGATCAGAATGACAAATGTTGGCTGCCAACAAGAGATACGATAACATGGATGATTAAAAAGAAATATTTCCTTCTGTTCTGTCTCCCATGCTTCAGGTATGTGGCTTATCTCCTAATGAGCTCAGTGGGCTTTTGCTCCTTGTCAATCTGGAGAACAGAAGGAAGGCCAGGGTAATTGACTGATGGATGGTTTGGAAAGCCCAACAAAGTGGAGAGGGAAAGGGCAACTAAAGGCCAATGAGGAACAGCCTGGCATTCTAGGGCGAATAGGCCAATCAGGATGAGGTTTTTATTAGCCAACCACATTCAGTATGGTCCCACTATCCCAGAATTCTCCCATTGTTGCAGAGCTGAAGAAACATGAGAACATAAGAGCCCTGAAGCTGCATCAGACCAAGGGTCCATTTAGCCCAGCATTATGTGCACGCAGCAGCCAACCAGCACCCTGTGGAAAGCCCATGAATAGGACATGACTGCAACTGCACTCCTGCCCATGTTTCCCAGCAACTGGTGTACACAGGCACACTGCCTCTGATACTGGAGGCAGCACAGAGCCGTCAGGACTAGGAGCCGTTCATTGAAAGAAGTGGCAGGAGGCTTGAGGTAACCGCTGCAGGAGTTGGTTGTGATGCTTCTGACCCTGCACAGGAGCAAACTGTTCCCTGGGGGTGACCATACCGTGAAAACCAGCTGTGGGACAGTGGGAGCTGCCACCAGAAAATGCCGTCTCCAATGATCCAACACCAGTGTGCAGGGGGTAAACATTGACGGGCAGGCGCTCATCCTGGCAGCCCCCATAGCTACACCCCCAGGGAGAGCCCCAAAATGCAGGCACCTGTGTGGATCCCTATCAACAAACCAGTTCCAGCAGTTTTCATCTCCACCAGGAGCAGGTCTTCCATAGGGCTCATGGATCCTCATTGCCCATTCAAGTCCCATGGAGTGGGCATGGCAGATGATGTCAGCACCCCTGCTAATAACAAAGTGCCGACGCTGCATCCATATGAATCCCAGCTCCACTACACTTCGGTCTGCTGTGCGTGGTGAGCATGCCAGATCTATGCCTGTCAGTGGCCGGAATGGCATGTTTTGAATCCAGAGTGGAGCCGGCCTCCCTGCCGGTCTTTTAGAGAATGCCAACGATTGTCGAAGGCAGGTTGGTTGGCACGCGTGGGGAGCACCTCCTGCCAAGGTTCGGTGACCTGAACCCACCACGACAGGTTGCTGTGAGCGTAAACAGGGATATCCTCATGCATGTGGATATCCCTTGGGTGAAGGGTACAAACAGTCAATGTAGCATAACTATTGCCATCAACGTGTGGCTGGCTGGGGCATGCTGGGAGTTGTAGTCTGACAGATCTGGAGTGCGCCAGGTTGGGGAAGCAAACAGTGCCTCCATTGTACACACCAGGAAATATATCAGTTCAGAGAGACAGCTAAACAGCAATGTACTTTAGTGCAGTAGTCTGTGTTAAAGTGTTTAATCTTGTCAAAGTTGGCAGTTAACAACAGAACAACCGAATTTAAGAAGACAGACTGCCCCATCACTGGCTATTCCTTCCAGTTACATCTTTATCCAGCATCCCTTGTTCTCTGTCTGCATCTTTTGAAGAACTAATGAAATTACATAAGTCAATACATACTTTACTTTGTCCGTGGCACAGAGCACATCCTGGAGGTGGCCACCAGAAATTAAGCCGGTGATTGCGCTCCATAAAGGGAATAAAGGGGGGAAAGGGGGCCACTGGGTTGCACAGAAAAGCTGGAAAGGAGTTGAGATAGACACTGCTGGGTGGGAGCTGGCCATCAAAAGAGGAAGAAAGGATGAGGAGAAGTGCAGATTGTCTTGGGGCATTTCTGGATGGAGGGGTCCTAGCTCTAGCCCTCAGAAGATATTCTGCAGCAATTCCATCTTTTTTCCCATAACGGATTTTCCATGGTATGGAAGAAACGGTGGGAAAACACAGGAGGGCAATGATTGGAAGACGTCACCTGGAATGTCTCTTGTAGGTAAGCCTTTAAACATTTGATAGAAAGCTTAGCCGCTATTCTAACAGCTGCAGTTTGCATTCCCTATAGGCACATCAAACCAATCGAATTCCCTGTGCCATTCAGCCCCCAGCACTCTTTTATGTAACATTTATACAATGTATATAACATTACAAACACTCTTTCTGAGACTAATGTGCCTCACAGGGTTGCTCAACGGACTTTGTTGACTGGGAAAGGCAGCGAGGCTTGCTGTTCTCTCCTGCCTACAGTTACTCAGGCAAATAATACAGAGATTATACAACTGAACTGGTGAAATGAAATGTACAGTCTAAATCCCTTGTACCACCACTTTGTACCTTTTCAAGAGAGAGAAAAGTGCTATGGGAAACAAGTGGAAATAATTGGAAGAAAAAGTAAGAGGCCTGGAGTGGTGAGTGGCGACCCTCCAGGGAATAAGAGAAGACAAAGAGCTCTTGGACAGAACGGTGGAACTACAGCAGCAAAGGGAAGACCAGAAGCTTGAAGAGCAACAGCAAGCTGAGGCAGAAGAGGGTAATGCTGAGGTGAGGAAAAATGCAGTAGGGGATACTCCTTGGAAAAGGGTGACAGGAGAAGAACTAGAAGCCATTCTACACCAGTGGAAGCATTGGAGCTATGGAACCATTTTCAGGTACTTGAGGATGAGACTGGAGGACACCCTGCAGAGGAAGAATCACAGGGGAACCTGCATGAGAGCGAGCAAGAGGCTGAAGGTCAGCCAAGCAGAGGCGATGAAACCCAGGCCTACAGCTACAAGAAGAGAAGTAGTAGTGGGAGAGTCCTTGCTGCATGGGATCGAAACCCAAGTATGTCATGAAGACCCGTGGACTCACCAGGTATGCTGTCTCCCGGGAGGACAGATTAGAGACATGACTGAAAGGTTGCCTGCACTCATAAAGCCCACTGACAGGTATCCCTTTCTTCTCATCCATGTGGGAACAAATGATGCCACCAAGCAGAGCTATGAAGACATCATGTCAGACTTTGAAGCTTTGGGAAGGAAACTCAAGAACTTTGGGGCCCAGATAGTTTTCTCATCCATCCTTCCAGTAGTTAGAAGAGGGATAGAAAGGGAATGAAAAATACTCTGGGTGAATGACTGGCTACGAAGGTGGTGCCGACGAGAGAGATTTGGATTCTAGGACCACAGGCTATACTTCCTGGAAGGTGGGCTGTTGGCAAGGGACGGGTTGCTCAGGTTGCACCTCACAAAGGATGGGAAGAATGTGTTTGGCCACAGCATGAAGAACTTCATCAGGAGGGCTTTAAACTGAATCCTACGGGGGAGGGAGACGTAAAGTTGGGGGTAACAATGGACGAAGGCTCATGCACAGCAATGGGAGAGAACAGCTCTGATAGTGCCCAATAATAGTCTTCAGACACATATAGGAAGAAAGCCAGAGACTATGAAGCACATGGTCTTCGATGTTTATATACTAATGCTCAGAGTATGGGAAACAAACAGAATGAACTTCAACTCTTAATACAGGAGGGAAATTATGACTTGATAGGTATAACTGAGACTTGGTGGGATGACTCTCATGACTGGAATACAGCAATTGAAGGATATAACTTGTTCAAAAAGAACAGGAGGAACAGAAAGGGAGGTGGGGTTGCACTGTATGTGAAAAATACTTATCTCTTCACAGAAAGACAGGAAAATGAGCTTGGTAGCCCCATCGAGAGCATCTGGGTTAAAATAAATGGAGCAAAGAATAAAAGGAACCTGGTGGTTGGGGTCTACTACCGGCCACACAATCAAGGAGAAGACGAGGATGAAACTTTTGAAAAGCAAATTGTCAATGTTCCAAGGAAGCATGATGTAGTAGTAATGGGGAACTTCAATTTCCCCATTGTTTGTTGGGAGACAAATTCTGCAAAACATGGCCCCTCCAGGAAATTCCTGACTTGTGTGGCGGATAACTTCCTCCTACAGAAAGTAGAGGAAGGAACTAGAGGATCGGCTATTCTTGACTTGATCCTAACCAACAGAGATGACTTAGTGGGTAAAGTAGCAGTTACGGGAACTCTGGGGGAAAGCGACCATGTTGTACTTGAGTTCATGGTTCTAAAGGAAGCAAAAGCCGAGTGTAGCCAAACGCATACCCTGGATTTTAGGAAAGCTGATTTTAATAAACTCAGAACAATGATCAGTAAGATCCCATGGCAAGCGACTCTAATGAGAAAAGGAGTCCAAGATGGGAGGGAGTTTTTAAAAAGGAAATTCTCAAGGCACAATTACAAACAATTCCAACAAGAAGAAAAGGTGGAAGACAACAGAAGAAGCCAATATGTCTTCACAAAAAGCTAAGAGATGACTTGAAAACAAAAAAGGACACATATAGGAAGTGGAAAGAAGGCCAAGCAACAAAGGAGGAATACAGGCAGGTTGCACAGAATTGCAGGGATGGCGTCAGGAAGGCTAAAGCTGAGAACGACCTAAGGTTAGCAAGGAATGCTAAAAGTAGGGATGTCAGAGAAATCCGCTGAGGATTCAAATGTGGCCAGATTCTTTGGAATCCGGCCTCAGGAATCCACAGCGGATCGGGACCACTTACGTGCCAGATGACTGTAGGAGGGCTAATGTTATCCCTATCTTCAAAAAGGGTAAAAAGGAGGAACCTGGGAACTACAGACCAGTCAGTCTGACATCAATCCCTGGGAAAATTCTGGAGCAGATCATAAAGCAATCCATCTGTAAGCACCTTGAAAACAATGCAGTCATTCCTCGAAGCCAACGTGGATTTGTCAAGAACAAATCCTGCCAGACAAAATTGATCTAATTTTTTGATCAGGTAACCTCCCTTGTGGACTGTGGGAATGCTGTGGACATCATATACCTCGACTTCAGCAAAGCTTTCGACAAAGTGCCCCATGATATCCTGTTGAGCAAACTAGCTCGAAGTGGGCTAGATGGAAAAACGATCCGGTGGATCCACAGTTGGCTACAGAATCAGACTCAAAGAGATCAATGGGATCTTCTCCAACTGGGGAGAGGTAACGAGTGGGGTACCGCAGGGCTCAGTCCTGGGCCCAGTGCTCTTCAACATTTGTATTAATGACTGGGAGGAGGAGGTGCAGGGAATGCTGATCAAATTTGCAGATGACACCAGATTGCGCGGGATAGCTAATACTTTGGAAGACAGAAACAAAATTCAAAGTGATCTGGATAGACTGGAGTGCTTGGCAGAAAACAACAGAATGATATTTACTAGGGATAAATGCCATGTTCTGCACCTAGGGAAAAGAAAACAAATGCACAGTTACAAGATGGGGGATACGTGGCTCAACAACACTACAAGCGAGAAGGATCTTGGAATTGTTGTCGATCACAAGCTGAATATGAGCCAACAATGGGATGTGGCTGCAAAAAAGGCAAATGATATTTTGGGCTGCATAAATAGGAGCATAGCTTCCAAATCCTGGGAAGTACTAGTTCCCCTCTACTCAGCACTGGTTAGGCCTCATCTGGAGTACTGTGTCCAGTTCTGGGCACCACACTTTAAGAAGGATGCTTACAAGCTGGAGAGGGTTCAGAGGAGGGCAACAAGGATGATCAGAGGACTGGAAACAAAGCCCTATAAGGAGAGACTGAAAGAACTGGGCATGTTTAGCCTGGAGAAGAGAAGACTGAGGGGAGATAGGATAGCGCTCTTCAAGTACTTGAAAGGTGGCCACAGAGAGGAAGGCCAGGATCTCTTCTTGATCATCCCAGAGTGCAGGACACGGAAGAATGGGCTCAAGTTACAGGACGCCAGATTCTGGCTCAACATCAGGAAAAAATTCCTGACTGTCAGAGCAATACAACAATGGAACCAATGACCTAGGGAGGTGGCGGGCTCTCCCACACTGGAGGCGTTCAAGATGAGGCTGGACAGCCATCTGTCAAGGATGCTCTGACTTGAATTCCTGCATTGAGCGGGGGGTTGGACTCGATGGCCTTGTAGGCCCCTTCCAACCCTACTGTTCTATGATTCTATGATTCTAATAATAAAAAAACACAGGTATTGGCAAAAGGGCTCTGAGCCTGGGGGAACTGTTGCCATCAATGCCAGACTACACTACCAAACACTGTAAGTAAAATTAGGCATTCTCTTTTGTCTCCAGGAGTGCTCTGTTGCAGGTAGTTGAACAGGTTGTAAGGATTCTCTTGGGCCTTGCAATTTACACTTGAGTATAATATGGGGCATGGGGAATTTAAAGTTTAAGGGATAAGAGATGGTGCTTATAAGCAGGGGTTAACGCTAATGGGGTAGCGGGGCAAGTAAGGAAACAAAATCCATTGTATTAGAAGCTGGCTAGGTGCCATATATAAACTGATAAGTGATGTATTGTCAATCGGAAGGTTATCAACCGTCTCTTCCTTATAAGGAAATTAGGTACAAGGCAAGAGGTCATAGAAAAGAACACATTGTGGTTTGGGATTCCTCTGTCTGGAAATAAAGGGAAGGAAAAAGGAGCTGTTGACCACATAAAAGGAGAACTACGGCTCAGAAAAGGGTTAATACCTTACATCAAGGAGGAAGGTGATTTGGGGGACAAACGCTGGACTTTTTGGGAATAGGATGACCTAAAATGTTGTGAACTAATAGATGTAAAGATTTCAGAATATGAAGGGAGGTTACCAATTTGGGAGGGTATTTAAGTTGATAGACAGAAGAGATCTGGGTCTCTCTTTCTCCTTTTACCCTGAACCTGACACATTACTCTGAGCCTATCACTTAGGCCTCAATGACTCCCTGGTCATGCTTGGAGAAGGAGAAAGTCCCTTTACCCTTGCTGGTAAAGTACAGGTGTGAGTGGTGGACATACAGCTGCAGGATGTGTGAGTTGCCTTACCTTTGCTTTGCTTGGCTGAAGGTTTGTGTGTGTGTTAAACTTTATTTATCTTTGATAAATGCATTTAGCATATGTCTTTGTTTTAGTCCTTATTTGTAGAATTTAAGTAAATCTGAGTGAATGTGAACACTCTATTTCAGTCCCTGAAGGAACCTCTCCTAGAACATCAGGGCCAGGCTGAAGCTGTTTAAAGTAAGTGTGCCTAGGTATCCAATACTAAGGACCCTGAAATTTGAGCCTCCAGTTTTTCCCTTACAAGGTGTTCCCTTTGCTAGCTGCTGTAGTCACCTCCAGCTGTCAGGCATTCCAGGGTGCAGCAGAGGATGAGGCACAGGCTACTTCCTCACAGGTAGGTCAGCCAGTGCCTTATTCAAGAACCTCCCACCCAGAGGACACAGCCCTGCAGTCGTCCTCTGGCTCGGAGGATGAGTCCCCAGCAGAACCTCTGTCTCCCCAGCCTCACAGGAAGGGCCCTTCAATAGTCTAGTCAGCTCCTCCAGGAGGGGTGGGGTTGAGCACACTACAGGTCTTGTCAGCCTACATACTGCTTCAGTTGGCTTTAGCTCCCTGCTGAGACAACATCCTCCTATTGTCATAGGATGCTCCAGGCAGCAGGACCAACTTGGAGCTATCCAAAGTTCTACTTTCTTTCTGCCTTGATGTTGCTACCAGCTTCCCCTGCAAGCTCAAGGGATCACAGGATGGGACAGCTGCCCAGAAGGATCAACCTGCCTTACCCCATGCAGAAATGCTTCCAGGAAAAAAAATCCTTTGCTGTCCCAGCTGATAGAGACCTAGTGTTTGTAGCCGAATAAGATCGCAGTAACCTCCAAGTAAAACTGTTGTGGGGGAGACAGGGACAGCAGGAATGAATCACTGCCAAAGAAAAGGCTGAGACTCCTATAAAATGTATATTCCCCACCACAGCTGAGGAGATTGCCTCACTCATCATTAATATTTCAAGCATCTCCTCGCTGGCATGTTCCTTTCCACTTCACTGGGCCTGCCAACACGAAGGCAGGAGATTGGGAAATCGCCCCCGACACACAGGATTAATGGGAAGATTAGCATTTACATGGCGCTTCCCCTCTTCAAACAGAAGTAGATCCCATCTCTGTGTTTGTACGGCCCCTTCTGAGCTGGAGAGATTTGCATTCTCTGTATCCCCACAGCAACCTTGGCACTGGGTAAAATATTGTCGAGGGAATGAAGCTTAGGAAATGTCTTCATTTTTAAAGGGAATTTGACTTTGTACTTCATACCCCGACTTGTGTGTGCTTCAACGTAAACCACTTTTGAACTGTGTTCAGAGCCAGTTACCCTGAGATAGGGACCCCCAGAGCAACCTTCACCCTCTGTTTTGTGACATGGTGGAAGCAGAAGTGGAAGCAAAGGCTCCAGTGAAGCCTTGTCATGATCCAGGAACTCTGGACTCAACATCTCATTTGTCCCTGCAAAAGAGACTGAGGATGGGGCTTCGCGATCGAGATCCAGCGGTTGTTAGCACAGTGTTGTTGTTCTGCTTACGCCGAGATGAAGAGAACTGCCCCGTTTGGCTCCCAAATCCTCTGGCAGAAGCAGGAATGGTTCTATTCCTGTCCTCCAAATCTCCACCATGTTTTGTGGACAGAGCAGCCTAGTGCTGGAGAATGCAAATGCTCAGAGGAGTGCAGAACAATAGCCTAGTTCAGCTTCCCCCAACCTGGCACCAGACTACAATTCCCACCATGATGGCAAATGTGCATTGGACTACAACTCCCATCATACCCTGCCAGCTCCCCCAACCTGATGCTCTCTAGATGTGTTGGATGGCAATGTCATGCTGGCTTGGAATTATAGGAGTTGTGGGCCAACACATCTGGAGGGTCAGCACCAGGTTGGGGAAGGCCTAGTTCTTTTAACTGAGGTACAGTGATAAACCTCTGTGATGACTGTACCACTTCAGTCTGCAGGGAGAGCGGGTTCACATGATAGAGTGTTCCCCCATTCAAGAACAATCACAAACCAAAGACTGGGCATGGGAGGAAAAGCACTAGGCTAGAACCCTTCTTCTTGATGTCCTGGTTTTCCTCTTGCAGAGAATGTTTTATATGGTGGTGTGTCCAATGAGTAGCCTCCCCTTGCAATTTGAAGTGGTACAGCTCAGACACAGGCTTTCAGAATCAGAACTAAAACTACGTATCTTCATTCTTGCATTTCTATCCCACTTTTCTTCTGCTCATAGAACATTGGGGGGTTCCCAGGTGGCCACCCATCCAGGCATTGACCAGATCTAAACCCACTTACCTTCAGCAAGGTTGGCTGCATCATGTTCCTGTAGGCCAGTGCCCTGAGACAGAGGCCCCATGTCAAGCTCCCTATTGCATTAGGAGGTCCATTTCCCCAGCCTTCCAATGCACATCACCGTGATGTCAGGACATGGACTATGTTGATCATGGAGGGGGACAGGGAGAGAAGGATGGACTTGCCATGGTGGGGGCCATTCTCAGCAGCAGCTGAAATGTCCTCTGCAGAGCTGGCTCCAGGTTTTAGAGGCCCCTTGGGCAACATACCCTCCATGGGCCCCTCCCTCCATGGGTCCCCCTTCTCACCACCATGGTCCCCAGCTGCTCTCGCTCCCCACCCTCTTGCTCCTCACTGCGCCCTTGCTTGCTTGACAGGCTGAGAGCCAGGGAGTGAGGAGGCCGCGGCATCTGCTGCTGCTCCTTCTCACCACCACCATTGTCTGGGCCAGAGCAAGAGGCAGGTGAACAAGCAGGTTGCAACGGTGAAGAGGAGAAGCGAGTCCAGGGGGCTCTTTCAGCGGGCTCCTGCTGGGGGGTTGGCCCTGGGCAGTTGCCTGACCATGCCTACCCTTGATGTCGGCCCTGCTCTGAAATCAAAATGCCTGTTGAGCACAGAGGCCAAACAAGCCCCTGCCGCCCTGCATCTCTGACCTGTTGGGGAGCAGAGGTTGTTTCCCCCAATCTCAGCTCCAAGCTTAGAGCTGCAGAGAAGAGCAAGAGATGTTTCCTTGACTCTTGACACCAGCCCTGGTCCTCTGCAGCATATCGTTCCATCCTGAGCTTTGGATTTCACTCGATTGATTCCTGCCGTTTTGGGGGATCTCGGAAGCACCTGGAATTTTGCAAAACAGTTACAGCAGCCTTTTTGGCTCTACTCTTTATGTATGAACTTGAGCACGCTCCGGGAGAGAGCGGACGACGGGAAGGCCTGGCGTGCTATGGCCCATGGGGTCACGAAGAGTCGGACACGACTTAACGACTGAACAACAACAACTCTTTATGTCCTGCTCCTTATGGCTACATTCTTCCTGCCACTGGTTGCTTCCCCTTCAGGTTGGTTCCCTGCTGCTCCGGCCTTGCCTGAAGGCTGATGGCCTCATCCCAGCTGGAACAGAGTGCGCAGGGGGAGCGCTGGGTCCTTGCCTTGCAAAGATCATGGGCGTCTTTAAAGAAGAAGATTTAAGCTGGGGATGTCCCTGAGAGCGTAGGACACTAGAGAGGTATGGTGCTGCTAAAGAAGATGAATGGAACAATTATTGCCTCTGTTTGTCATGCAGAGGCTATCTGCAATAATGGATGTTGCTCCTCCATTTGAAGGTGAAAACTGAAGTGGTGGCTCAGATAGGGAACTGGCAGTGCCAGAGACCTGCTTTCCTGACTGGTCTCCAGACTGGGGGGTGAGTCACAGGACTGCCCTGGCTTCCATTCTGTCCTCGGGGTCCAATACAGGAAGCAGAACGATTCATCAAGGATTACAGTGTGAGAATTAAGTGGCAATTTGGCGGAGACTGCAAGACAAATGATTTTCACCTCCACGAGAAGCAATTCTTGCCCAGAGAAGCTCCATCTTTAAATCCAAAGGCACTCCTGTTGCCAAGAATATCAGCTGGAAAGTTGGGCCTTGGTGGTGATTCAGAGAGAGCCTTGACCCTCAGGGGACAGCAGGAATGTAGACGGACTCAGGAAACAAAAGCCTCGATGCCACCCATTGTCTGTCTTTGGGCATCCTGCAAAGATATTGATTCTCAGGCCAAAATAATAAGGGCATTCAGCCATCTTAGGATGGCATCGAAGAGGCCAGGGGATGAGATTGGAAGGAATGCTTCTCTTCTCGCTTGTTAATGACTGATGCAAAACTATTTTGGGTATGCCAGAGGTTCATAAGTTCATTATGCGTTCTTCATCTAACGTGGCGAGAGCCACCAACTTCAATAGCTTTAGAAGAGGATCAGACACATTCTTGGAGGAGGAGGTTACTGAGGGCTCCTGGTCACGGTGGCCGTAAACGATGTTGCTGTTTCCATGATCTGAATGGATCCTTTTTTATTAAAAAAAATCCTTTAAAACTCTCTGGACCTGTTCAGTTTCTGTAGCAAGCTCATTGTAGCTTTTTTTTTTCTTTAAAATTTCACATCACAGGAAGCAAAGTGTCTGTATCAATTGAAAGATAAAATAACCAACGGCTTTCCAAAAATCCTCCTCATTATGATGTGCTTGGGGCTATGGGAACCGGAGAGCTAACCAGCACAAATTGGATGTAGCAAATGAAGAAGAAGGGACACGCATTGGACAATGGCGGTCCAGGGAGAGGCAGCGGGAGGGCATGCAGCTGGCGGAGAGCGGCAGTTCTGCTGAACACGAGAGGAGCCTCTGTATGCACAGCCCATTCCTGAGGCCCATGTGTGAAATCGGGAGTAATGAGACCCATAATGCATTCGTGCCAAAGGGAATCGTGTGCAGCAGAAGCAGTGGCAGGAAAAGGGAAATAAAGCCCACCCTGCACCTTCCTGCTGTGTGAGAGGAGAGGAGGAAAAAGCTGTGGGGGAAAAAGATTTAATAATTAAGAGTATTTATGAAACTGGTGGAAAACTGGTTAAGGGTTGCTGGAAGAAGAGAGGATGGTGGGACAGCCGTGGCACGGATATAAGAGGGAGCTGGAAATCAGCCTGTTGTGCAGCAAGGGACCTGGTGGGTTTAAATTCTAGCTCAGCCACGGAGATACTGTTCAGCCTCGCTGCTTCAGTCCCCCGGTCCGCAAAATGGGAACTATGAGTTACCTCGGAAGCTTCTCCTTGCTGGGTCAGATCAAGTAGGTCCATTTAGTCCAGGACCCCATTTCTCAAAGTGGCCAGTCACATGCCTCCAGCTGCCCAAAAGCAGGCCAGGAGAGCCAGAGCCCGTTGGGGTTTTCTTGCCTGAGATGAAGGACTGAGATGGTTCCCCCTCTCATTTCACGTACAAAAGCTGACTGGACTGGTAGCTGAATCTTTCTTCAACGCTGGCAGTGGGATAGCAAACACCACCACACCCGAAGGCCGCAGGGCAGCTTAGGGGGCACATATGATTCTATAATTCTCGCCTCCAGCACCTTGCTGCCACCTCTCGGCATCTGCTGTCTGAGGCAACCCCCTCACTCTGCCTCATGGTAGGGCTGGCCCTGCACCAGCTGGTGGTATTCAGACATGGTACAAGTGCACAAAATGATGCATGGTGCGGAGAAAGTGGATCGGGAGACATGTTTCTTCTTCTCCCATGACACGACAACCCAGTGGGGTCATCCCATGAAGATGAATGGTGGGAGGGTCAGGACGGATAAAAGGAAGGGCTTCTTCACACAGCGCAGAGTTAAACTATGGAATTTAATTCCACAGGATGTAGTGATGGCTAGGGATGTACAGATTTTGTAAAATCCCTTCTGTCTACATTTTGTGGATTGTTGGGTGCTTTTCTTTCTGTTGTCCGCTCATTGGTGGAATCAATTTTTTCCCCAATTTCACGAATCCACGCAAATTTGCTCTTGCACAAATTCCTATTTGCAGAAATGCACAAATCCCCCACAAATGCATATTTTCATAGAATCATAGAATAGTAGGGTTGGAAGGGGCCTACAAGACCATCGAGTCCAACCCCCTGCTCAGTGCAGGAATCCAGGTCAGAGCATCCCTGACAGATGGCTGTCCAGCCTCGTCTTGAACGCCTCCAGTGTGGGAGAGCCCACCACCTCCCTAGGTCATGGGTTCCATTGTCGTATTGCTCTGACACTCAGGAAGTTTTTCTAGAAGTTCAGCCGGAATCTGGCTTCCTGTCACTTGAGCCCATTATTCCGTGTCCTGCACTCTGGGATGATGGAGAAGAGATCCTGGCCTTCCTCTCTGTGACAACCTTTCAAGGACTTGAAGAGCGCTATCCTATCTCCCCTCAGTCTTCTCTTCTCAAGGCTAAACAGGCCCAGTTCTTTCAGTCTCTCCTCATAGGGCTTTGTTTCCAGTCCCCTGATCATCTTTGTTGCCCTCCTCTGAACCCTCTCCAGTTTGTCTCCATCCTTCTTAGAGTGCGGTGCCCAGAACTGGACACAGTACTCCAGATGAGGCCTAACCAGTGCTGAGTAGAGGGGAATTAGTACTTTCTGGGATTTGGAAGCTATGCTTCTATTAATGCAGCCCAAAATAGCATTTGCCTTTTTTGCAGCCGCATCCCATTGTTGGCTTATATTCAGCTTGTGATCTACAGCAATTCCAAGATCCTTGGATGAAGGAAATGCACATTTTTGGCTGGTGTTTTTTAATTTCATGTATTTTCTATGACTAAATTTGTGTAAAATTCCAGAAAGTAAAAATTGGTGAAAAAAATGGTCCTCAAGTCCATGGAATCCATGTGACTCAGTGTAGTGGACTTGTCACAGAGATCTGTGTAGCCTAACACAGTCAGTAGATTTTAGTAGGCTTTAGCTAACAAAAGTAGGACTCATTCCCTACATGGGCCCCTCACATAGTTTGCATTGGTATGAAGCAAGTGCAGCTCTATATGTCAAACAACTGTACATATGCCTAGTTACTTCACCCATTTGAGACAGGGAGTAGTGTCTTATCTCACCCATGAGCACGGAGGCTCTCACCCCTCTCTAAGGAAAGGCAATTAATTTCCCAGGTTGGGATGCTTAGAGAACCTTCAAGAAAATGATAGAGGGCTATGTAAGGTTGAGAACAACGCAACCAATTTGGTCTCGCTCCGAGGGGGAATAGAGCTGCTGGCCTGGAGAACTTCTGTTGGTCCTGAGCGGAGCGTCCTGTATGTCTTGGGGACCCAGATATACTTATCATCTGTGGTAAAGGTGCCTCCTTTATCAACTGAAGGGACGTGAGCTTTCTTTGTATACTCTTTCTGCCTCCATATATCCTCTTGGTGTACTTAATAAACTGTTAAACTGATCCATTTGTCTCACTTCAGCACCCACGAATCTGGTTGGATTGGAACCTAAGTTAATCAGGATCTCATAAATCCAAAACGCCCGAGAAAAGCTGATCCACTGCATAATCCAAGGGTTGGATTTATAGAAATCTGAACTCATGTGATTCCATTGCCAATTTCTCCAACATCCCTAGTGATGACCACCAATTTGGATGGCTTTAAAAGGGGATTTAACTTCTGACATTTCTCAAACTGAAGAGGGCAATACTATAATGATGAGAAGATACTGCCTCCCATGCCAGACCAACTTTATCTCCTTTTCAGATAGAGTTATTAGTTTGGTAGATTATGGGAATGCTGTGGACATAGTATATCTTGATTTCAGCAACACATTTGGCAAGGTTTCCCACAATATCCTTGTTGACAAGTTGGTGAAATGTGGGTTGAACAGTGCTACAATTAGATGGATCCACCGTTGTTGGGGGAACCAGATTCAATGAGTGCTGATTAATCCTCCTGGAGGGAGGTCCCAAGTGGAGTACGGCTGGGCTCAGTTTTAGGCCCTGTGCTGTTCAACAACTGTACAAATGACCTGGATGAAGGTGAACAGAGGCTGCTTATCGTATTTCCAGATGACATGAAGCCAAGAGGGATAGACAACACCACAGGGGACAGGAACAAGGTTCAAAACATCCGCTGAAAAACTGGGTCGAATCAAACAAGATGAGATTCGACAGAGATACATTTCAAGTCTTGCATTTAGGTACCAAAACCTCAAAGACACAAGTATAGGGTGGGGGAGACCTGGCTTGGCAGCAGTACATGTGAAAAGGACCTAGGTGCCTTAGTGGATCACAGGCTGAATGTGAGCCAGCAGTGTGATGCAGCAGCTAACAAAGTGAATGCAATCTTGGGCTGCATTAACAGAAGCATAGTGTCCAGATCATGTGAAGTCATAGTTCCACTCTATTCTGCATTAGTCAGGCCACACGTGGAGTATTGTGTCCACTTCTGGGTACCGCATTTTAAGAAGGACATTGACAAGTTGGAGCACATCCAGAGAAGAGCAACCAGGGTGGTGAAGGGTCTGGAATCCAAGTCCTATGAGGAATGGTTGAAAGAGCTGTGTATGTTTAGCCTGGAGATGAGAAAATTAAGGGGAGACATGATAGTGGCCTTCAAATGTCTGAAAGGAGATATGCAGGAGATGGAGCAGACATGTTCTTGCCCCAGAGGTTAGGACTAGAATCAAGAAGTGGAAACTGCAGGGAAGCAGATTTCAAATACGGTAAACAGACAGCCTTGGGAGGAGGTGGGTTCTCTTTCACTGGAGGTATTTAAGCAGAGGCTGGATGGCTATCAGTCAGGGATGCTCCACGGCCTGCATTGATCTGGGGATTGGACTAGATGATCGCTGAGGTCCCCTTCAGCTCTGTGATTCTATGATTTCTAAAAGTGGCTCCTCCACTTTCTGTATTGGCTTCTGTGGCATTGAGACACATCAAAGCAGAGCAGCCTTCTCCATTATGGGAGTTACAGCCCAACCCATCTGTAGGGCACCAGGTTGGGGAGGGCTGGAGTGTAAAAGTATTACTTGTGAAGAAAAAACCTTTTGATATCTGCCTTGGCTTTTGAGAAGCTTTTTTTAAAAAATTAATGAATTACATTTATATCCCATCTTTTTTCCTCTTGCAAGGAACTCAAGGTGGCTTACATAATCCTCTCCATTTTATCTTCACAACAACCCTGTAAGGTAGGTTTGGCTGAGAGTCAGTGACTGGCCCATAGTCACTCAAGTTAGCTTCACAGCCGAGTGGGGACCTGAACGCGAGTCTCCCAATTCCCGGTCCAGCACTCTCACCACCGTGCCACACTTTGCTCTCTTGCTCCACAGATGCCCTGCTGCTATTGAGAGAAGCTGGAGGCAATTCCGGCTGGCTTTGCCCAGCGCGTGCCCACTTCAGCCCCCGCATTCAAGGCAAGCGTGTCCTCTGGCTACTCAGTTTAAGCTCAGTTCGAAGGTCAAAAAACAGCACCGTCTCCCCGCTGGGCACTGTGCTGGAAGCTCCGGAGGAGACGTCCCTTGGTTGGCCAGGGGAACACACGGCCCTTGGCCGTGACTGATGCTCTCCTAGGCACCTGACAAAAGCAGGATCTGCGCAGGATCTATTGCGGGGGGGATCTGTCTTCAAAATCAAGCGCTCTCATTGGCTGAAAACACGACACCAATCCCTCAGGGAACAGCAGAGCGTCCTGAATATGTAGCTCTGCGATCCGGCCGGAAGAACGGCATTCCTACGACACGTTGACCTCTTTGGTGTCCTCCTTGGATCCCAACTAGAAGTCAGGGCAGCAGGGCCATCCCAAGACCTTTTGCTGCCTGAGGCGAAGGACAAGATGGCGCCCTCCCCAGTCCACACACAGAAGCTGACTGGACCGGCATCTGAACCTTGCTTCAATGCTGGCGAAGACGTCGTGTCCCGTACCACGCCTGAGACAGCAGGCTAGTTTAGGAAGCCCTACGTCAGTCTGTGTGGCATTCCCAGTCCTGTCCTCCAACAGAGGGGGGCAGCCAGAGCTCACGAGGACAGCCCCTGCAGCCCCCACCACCTGCCGCCTGAGGCAGTCGCCCCACCCTGCCCAGTGGTAGGGCAGGCCCTGCAGGGCAGACGTACACACCATCACCCCAGGGTTCCCCTCCCCTCCATGGCTTTACCTCATTGGCTGCCACTGATAGGGGCATGGAAATATTCAACAGGAAGATGTGGGGCCACCTGTCGCTTGAACTCACAGTGGGAAAGTGTGAAGCATCACATAGGCCAGCCATTTTCAGTGACAGTCCCATGCTTCCTCCAGGCGTAGGCCAAGTGGCACCCTTCAGATGTTTTAGACGACAACTCCCAGAAGCCCTAGCCACCACAGGGGTCAGGGATTATGGGAGTTGTAGTCCAAAACATCTGGAGGGCCATCAGGTGGCCAGTTTCCAGAGAGCTGAGGCTGGCTTGGCAGAGGCATTGATGTCATGGTGTGTACAGTCACCCAACTGGCTGAACAGGCTTTGCAGGCTTTCTCACTGTAGTGCGTCAAAAACCTGCAAAACCTCTTTGACCAGAGGTGACAGCAAAACAAAAGAAATGAGTGTGCAGGAAATAAGAGGGAAGAAGTTACAGGAAAGCAGCAGAGATGAAAGATGACAGTTCTACAATGAAAAAGACAGTGGGGTGTAATGGTGAGGGCAATCTTCCCTAACCTGCTGCCTTCCAGATGTGATAGAACACAACTCCCATTGTCCACAGTCCAACACATATGGAGGGTGTTCACCATTCAGGATGGTTAAGGCTGGGGAGACCCAGATTCAAATCTCCCCTCAGCTGTGAAGCTCGCTGGGTGAATATGAGCCAGTCACTACCTCTCAGCCTAATCTACTTCGCTGGGTTTTTGTGAAGATAAAATGAGGGGGAACCATGTATAACTCCCTAAGCTCCTTGGAGAAAAGGGGTGTACAGAATTATGTGTGGTGTAGAGAAAATGGTTAAGGAGACGTTTTCTTCCCTCTCTCATAATGCTAGAGCCCAATGGGGCCGTCCCATGAAGCAGATGGGTGGGAGATTCGGGACAGATCAAAGGAAGAACTTCTGCACACAGCACAGAGTGAAACTATGGAATTCGCTACCCCAGGATGTAGTGAGGGCCACCAGTTTGGATGGCTTTAAAAGGGGGTTGGACAATTCCTGGAGAAGAAGGCTGTTGATGGCTGCTAGTCCTGATGGCTACATGTTCCTCCAGTATCAAAGGCATTCTGCCTCTGTACACCAGTTGCTGGGGAACATGGGTGGGAGGGTGCTGTTGCGCTCATGCCCTGCTTGTGGGCTTCCCATTGGGGCAGCAGTGTGAACCGAACGCTGGGTGAGATGGACTCTTGGCCTGATCCAGCATGGCTCTTCTTATGTTCTTATTGGATCAAAATGTTATGAGCAGATAAATAAATGAACACATCTGCTCACTATGTATGCAGTAACGGATAATTGGGCAAGAAAATCACTGGTTTTGTTTAAACCATTATAAAGCAATAAAGACGGATTATAACGCAATCCATCTGTAAGCACCTTGAAAACAATGCAGTGATTCCTCGAAGCCAACATGGATTTGACAAGAACAAAACCTGCCAGATGAATCTGATCTCATTCTGTGATCAAGTCACCTCCCTTGCGGACTGTGGGAATGCTGTGGACATCATATACCTCGACTTCAGCAAAGCTTTCCACAAAGTGCCCCATGATCTCCTGATGAGCAAACTAGCTCAAAGTGGGCTAGATGGAACAACGATCTGGTGGATCCACAGTTGGCTACAGAATCGGACTCAAAGAGAGCTTATCAATGGGACCTTCTCAAGCTGGGGAGAGGTAACGAGTGGGGTACCACAGGGCTCAGTCGTGGGCCCAGTGCTCTTCAACATTTTTATTAATGACTTGGAGGAGGAGGTGCAGGGAATGCTGATCACATTTGCAGATGACACAAAATTGGGCGGGATAGCTAAGACCCTGGAAGAGAGAAACATAATTCAAAGTGATCTGGATAGACTGGAGCGCTGAGCAGAAAACAACAGAAGGAAATTTAATAGGGATCAATGCCAAGTTCTGCACCTAGGAAAAAGAAACCAAATGCACAGTCACAAGTTGGGGGATACTTGGCTCAACAATACTACAAGCAAGAAAGATCTTGGAATTGTTGTCGATCACAAGCTGAATATGAGCCAACAATGGGATGTGGCTGCAAAAAAGGCCAATGCTATTTGGGGCTGCATAAATAGGAGCATAGCTTCCAAATCCTGGGAAGTACTAGTTCCCTCTACTCAGCACTGGGTAGGCCTCATCTGGAGTACAGTTCTGGGCACCACACTTTAAGAAGGATGCAGACAAACTGGAGAGGGTTCAGAGGAGGGCAACGAAGATGATCAGGGGACTGGAAACAAAGCCCCATGAAGAGAGACTGAAAGAACTGGGCCTGTTTAGCCTTGAGAAGAGAAGACTGAGCGGAGATAGGATAGCGCTCTTCAAGTCCTTGAAAGGTTGCCACAGAGAGGAAGGCCAGGATCTCTTCTTGATCATCCTGGAGTGCAGGACACGGAAGAATGGGCTCAAGTTACAGGAAGCCAGATTCCGGCTGAACTTCCTGACTGTTAGAGCAATACGATAATGGAACCAATGACCTAGGGAGGCGGTGGGCTCTCCCACACTGGAGGCCTTCAAGACGAGGCTGGACAGCCATCTGTCAGGGATGCTCTGACTTGAATTCGTGCATTGAGCAGGGGGTTGGACTCGATGGCTTTGTAGGCCCCTTCCACCCCTACTATTCTATTGCTGGTATGCCCCTCCCAGGGAGTTGTGAAGCTGCTGAGGACTATTTCCTCGCAGGCCTATATCTGGATCTGCAAGGACCAAAATGAAAAGAGCTGGGGTTAATTCTGTAATTAGATAATCAGATTAATTTGCTGGATGTCTTGATAGGCCGTGTCTGGAGAGCAAAAGCTCAGAACATCAAGGGTGCTAAATATATCCTGTGTATGGAATGAGGGTGATTTTTGAAGATTGCAAAGGGCTGGTGAAATACTTAACTATGTATATTGATAAGAGGAAAGGGAGAAGTATTATGAATGTCACGTTTTTTGTTTTAAAATAGCTGCCCTAAGGAGCTGAAAAGTTTGGTGATTTCTAGACCAGACTACCTCTCCGTTTGTGCCTGTCTGTGTGAAGGGAATATTCCCTGAAAATATTCAGATCAGACATCAGACATAACATTTTCTGAACCAGAACAAAACTCTTTTCTCAGAAGAGAGATGGACAATGCAATCCTATACATGTCTACTCAGAAGTAAGTCCCATTGAATTAAATGGAGCTTACTTCAGGTAAGTGGTGGGTAGGATTGCAGCTGAAGTTTGCCTCAAGAGATGTGTGCCAGGCTGTTCCAGGTACCTATTGGCTAGTGCCTGTCACCACTGGGGGCAAGCAATGTACATTCCAGCCCTTGGCATGCATTGAATGGTTTTGCAAGTGTAAAGGTTGTTTCCAGTAAAGTGGACGGTGAATGCATAAGCACAGAAGGGCATAAAAGGGTGGGGATGGGGGAAGAAAAGAGGGCTTGGCTGCCTGCTCCTTTCCAAGCAATGCCTAAATGCAGTGGGAGATAACCGGGTTTGAGTTCAGTTGTGGGATGGTTCACAAACAGGTGTGTCCATCCCTGGCAATATCTGTGACTGGACCATCATCAATTTCAGCACCAAACAGCCACATTTGGAGGCTATTTTTTCTCGCTGCTGCTGCCACGCCACCAAATTTCAGCAGCAAATTCAGGGCCACTGGTACAGTGGGGGCAGGGAGGGAGTGCAAAAAATGGCCAGGGGGAGCAGGTGGTCTGCAGACCACATATTTCTCACCCTAATTTAAAACAGCAACAACAATGGAGAATACTTGTACAGTCTCCAGATTCCGGGATGCATGCATGCAGAATTTCTACCCCATCAAAACAGTTCATTTTAACTCCAGATCAAAAGCAGTGTCTCTTTGGCAGACCCAGCTGTCCTCCAAAATGGAAACTCGACCTCTCTTTTTTTAAAGGTTCATTTTAGGGTTTAGATTAGTGGAGACTTTCGATAATTTGACTTAGATTCCTGCACTGAGCAGGGGGTTGGACTCGATGGTCTTATAGGCCCCTTCCAACCCTACTATTCTATGATTCTATGGGCATTTCTACACCAGCCTAAAATCCTGCATTTTAAACGGGGTTTTCTTCTTCCGTTGTAAATGCAGGCTCACAACTGACTCCCTTTACATGCGCTCCCTTTCTCCCTTCCCTTTTCCCCCTCCTTCTCCCCCATATCTGAGTCTTCCATTATCTTTCACTGATCTCGCTCCTCTTCTTCCCGCTTTCACTCTTTTGACAGAGAAAACTGAAGCGGAACAGGACGGGGTAATTTGATAGCTTGTTATCTGCAATCTATTTAAAAATGGAATAAAGGGCATTTAATGCAGGAGATGCCTTGAATGATCACAGCATCATGTAAAGAGCCTGCAAACTTCCATGAAGGAGCAACCTCAATCGCAGGATGAAAGCCCGGTGTGAAGCAGTCCTATGATTCTATGAAATGGTGGTTCAGATTCCGTCCCCATTCAGGAGCTTCCAGATGAGCCTTTTCTTGTGCAACCCCTTTGATTCAGTCATGGAATTGTATGAGGGGTCCAGGCATTGCCATGCATTGGGTGGTTTTGTAACAGTAAAGGTTGTTTCCAGTAAAGTGGATGGTGAATGCATAAGCACACAAGTGCATAAAATGGAAGAGGGGGAAAGAAAATAGTTTTTGGCTGCCTGCTCCCCTCAAAGTAATGCCTAAATGCAGTGGTAGGCAACTGGGTACCCTCTGGATGTTTTGGACTACAACTCCCACCATCCCCAGCCAGGATGGCCAATAGTTATGAACTATAGGCATTGTAGTCCAAAACACTTGGGGGGGCACCAGGTTGCCCAGCCCTGTCTAAATGCTTACCCGTTGTTTCTCCTCTTCCTTGCTGCTTACCTATGCAGTCCTGTCTCATAGGTCCCTTCCCTGTTGAGACCTTCCCCTTGTCTAATTCTGCCACCACATCCTGCTCAACACATCTGGGGGGGCACCGAGGGGGGGTAGTTGATCTGTAGTGTGTGAAGAAATACTTCCCTTGGCCTCTCCTGAATCAACTGCCAAATAATTTTGATGCCCAACTCAGGGAGGTAAGAGAGGCAAAATCCTCCCCTCCCATCCTCTCTTTCAACACCTGACCTCATTTTACAACCCTCTTTCACCTCCCTCCCCTGCCCCACCTCCCTGCGGTCATCGTTTTTGTGTGTGTGGTAAATTAAAAAACTGCACATGATTTAGCCTATCCTGGTACAGAAGGTATCTCTAACTCCGCCTTCCCCAACTTGGTGCCTTCCAGATGTGTTGGACTACAACTCCCAGAATCCCCTAGCCAGCATAGACAATGTGGAGCTGGAAAAGGTATGGAAAAGGAAAGCAAAATCATCAAAAACTTAGAGCAGCCTACCCTAACCTGGTGCCTTCCAGATGTGTCGGAGTACAACTCCCAGAATCCCCCCTCTAAGTATGGTTTCGCTTTCCTTTTCTGCATCTTTTCCAGCTCCACAACATCCCTTTGGGGAGTGACTTTCCCCTCCCATGCACCCGTGCTCTGCTGAGGTCCTGGCTGTGGTCCTGGCTTTGAACAATTCTCGCGCAGCCGCTTCCTATCTGTTGCCTCCTGCGCTGCTGGTATTCCCCCAGGGGCTGGTGCTTTGCACTGGACTAGTTCGCGCCCCCAGCAGTTCACTGCAAGTCAAACTCAAGTCATCACTGCTGTGCAGATGTGTGTCTGCACCATTTGGCTGGAGCTGAGCACACAGCCTCCATACTTTGGTGGCACAGCTTCTGCGTTGCATACAAAAGGCCTCCAGGTCTGTTCCTGGCGTCTCCAGTTAAAAGGGATCTCAGCCAGCAGGGTGGGAAAGGCCCTTTCCTTGCCTTAAACCCTAGAGTGCAGTAGAGAGTCGGAATATATAACAGTGGAGTACATGGACCAATGGACTGACTCCGTATAAAGTAGTGGGAAATGCTGGAGTGCAGTCACTCGTCGTGACAGTCCCCATAGCCAGTGGAGATGAGTAACCATCCCTCCCTGATGTTTATCTAGGGCAGAGGTCTCAACACAGCACCCATGGGCACCATCCCACCAGTGGCCATCTCCAATGATGCCCACACAGCTCTTTACACTCTATCCCCTTAAAAACAGTACTTCA
Organism: Heloderma suspectum; assembly: GCF_057233095.1. NCBI lineage: Eukaryota > Metazoa > Chordata > Lepidosauria > Squamata > Helodermatidae > Heloderma > Heloderma suspectum. Next base: position 437,279,954 of record NC_139458.1, read on the forward strand.
ATAAAAAATTTAAAAAACGGTAGGGCGCTTCCTGTTCCTGAACCTACCGCTGCTCAGCTGCTCAGTGGGCAGGAAGAGAAAGCAAGGCAAAAGGATAGAGGGGAGAGAAGAGCGAGCCTAGGAGCTGGGAGTGGAGAGAAACAGCAAGATAAAGGGGTAAGTGGGAGAGAAAGAGCAAGGCTAGGGCTAGGAAGGGAGAGAAAGAAGAAGGCTAAGGCTGGGGAAGGGAGAGAAATAGCGAGGAAAGGGGTGGGGGAGAAAAATGGCGAGGCTAGAGGAGTGGCGGTGGGGAGAAAGAGAACGAAGGGGAAAGGTCTGTGTGGATGGAAGAAGATTGGGCGAGCCAGAAAGCAACTCTTTCTTTCCCCCCCTTCCTCCCAGCTTCTAGCCTCACTTTTCTCTCTCCCCAGCCCCTGCACCTTTTGACTAGCCAGGCCCCCACAGCAGCCGTTACGTGACTAGCCACATCCTCCATGGGAGCCATTTTGGGGTGGTGCCCACCGCAGTTTCTCAAATTCCCAAATGTGACCTTAGGTCCAAAAGGGCCGGGGACCCCTGAGCTAGGGTGCTTCCAGAAGAGGCATGTATCATGAAATCGCTCTGCCTCATTCATGGAATTTATGGGGTGGGGTGGGAATTCCAGTCATCACCACCTTCCACTTACAACCCTCCACTGCTTCATAGAATCATAGAATCATAGAATAGTAGGGTTGGAAGGGGCCTACAAGGCCATCGAGTCCAACCCCCTGCTCAATGCAGGAATCCAAGTCAGAGCATCCCCGACAGGTGGCTGTCCAGCCTCATCTTGAAGGCCTCCAGTGTGGGAGAGCCCACCACCTCCCCAGCCCACCACCTCCCTTCTTCGGTCTTTTTTTCTTTCCACACACACAAAATCAATGAAGGAGGAAAAGATGGAATAGCCGCATGACGCCTCCTGATTGGTAGCGCTGGGAGCCCTCCATCTGGAAGCACCCTGAGCCTCTAGGCCAGCCTTCACCAACCTGGTGCCCTGTGGATGTTTTCGAGCGCAACTCCCATAATTCCCAGCCACAGAATATGTACAGCTGTGCCCTACATGTGGCAAACAAATAATTACAAACCCCGATGCGTAGTAAAGGAGAAGGACACACACACGGTGTAGACATTGAAAAATCCATTTCCAAAGAACAGATACTCCCTGCAAGTCACTTAATCTTCCTAGTTAAAGTCCGGAGCTTAAAAGATTTCCTAACAAATGAAACGCGTAGAGACTCTGCGTGTGTGGGAAGAATATTCATTAACTAATTGCAGTTGCATGCTGGCTGAACTGGTCTAGGGGCATTTGTCCTGCCAAGAGCTGTTCTTTAAAGTCTGCATTTTAGAAAAGGGGTGGACACACATCCCTCTCAAAAGAGTGTTAGTTTGATTGCCTGACACCAGTATTTTGGCCTCACCTCCTTGAGTGTGGATGGGAAGATGGTCTCTTGCAGGTAGAACTCTGGCACGCACTGGAAGGTGACGGTGAGGATGATGCCCAAACAGCCCAGATGTACGCAGGCCGCTTGGTAGAGTTCAGGATTCACCATTTTGGAGCACTCCAGCATTTCCCCAGAAGCCGTCAGCAGTGTCAGGGCTACCACCTGCCATGGTAAGATGGGGGGGGGGGCATAGTTTAGTCTAGCAGTCAGTCAACCCATAACATTTTGTGTCTCAGCTTTGGTTTGAGTTCAGGTGCAGAATGGTTTGCACATGTGTGTCCATCCCTGGTGATTCCCGTGAATGGGCCATCACCAATTTCAGCACCAAACTGCCATGTCTGTTTTTCAATGGCGGTGATTTTTCTTCGCTGCTGCTGCTGCTGTTGCACCACCAAATTTCAGCAGCACAGCAGGGACAGTGAGGGGCCGCAAAAGTGGCCAGGGGGCACGTGTGGTCTGTGGACCACATGTCACCTCTCCCTGATTTAAAACAACAGCAACAATGGGAATACTCATGCCATCCCCATATGTCTTCCCTTCGTAAGCCCCCCCACCACGCCTGCGTTTTCCCACCACTTCTTCTTCTGTCTCTTTTCTTACCACAAAAAAATCTGTGAAGGAGAGACCGATGGAATAGTTGCCCAATGCCCCTTGGCTGGCAGCGCAGGGAGCTGTCTGTCTGGAAGCACCCGCCAAGGCTTGGCTCCCTGGTTACCATCTCAACAAGAAGCCACAGACTGGAGCCTGGGAACTGTGACATGTTATCAGGATTGTGTGGGTCTGGTGAACAGCCTCCGCCTTTCCCCCTTTACCCTCTTGGCTGCAAGCCAGAGCCTAAAATGTGCTAAGACAATGCAAAGGTGAGTCTCCAGGTTTGAAGCTGCTGCCCTGCTCATCTCCTTGGCCATCCTACTGCTCCAGCTCACAAAACATTCCCCAGCAGAGGACAGCAGTGAGCTGTGGGTCAGGCCACTTCGCCTTCCTAGCCCACCGACATTTCCTCCGCTAGCCATCCCCCCACCCCATCTGCTTTGCCCACACCTTCATCTGCCTGACTGGCTGAAAATCACTTTTGGGTGTCCTGATGGCAGAGTCTGTAGGCAGGCTCAAGGTGAACCGATATGTCAGCTTGACTGACTCCTCCTTAGCAAGGGTAACTCCAGGTGTGGGTTTGTTTCTTTCCAGCTCGGGAAGTGGGAAGAGGAGCCAAGAGACAGGACTGGAGAGGATTAAGAGCCCTGAAGGCCTTGCACAAGGTGCGGCGGCGGCTGGGTCTTTTCTCCATATAGGTAATTTTCTGAGGTCAAAGAGGTCCAGAGTAGAAAACAAGCTATAGGGAAATCACACAGAAAGCAATTGAAACTGGCCTGCAGCTCACTCCGTGAAGTTTGCAGCTGAGGTTTTGCCATCCCCCTTAGGTAGCTATTTACCACTCCACACACACACAGCAAAGACTGTTTTTAAGGGGGGGGGGGAGATTCGGCACAAGGAAGCCAATGTCATTGAGAGTGGAGGCTGGTGGCTCCAATGTCAGTGGGGCGGTGAATCAAAACACCTTGGATAGCTCCTTTAGAGTCCTGACTGGTTCTGACTGCAACCCAGAGCAGATTCACTGCCCCACTGACATCAGAGCCACCAGCCTCCACTGGTCATTGTCCCACATTTCTGCTCTGTGCAGAGTTCTGCATTACTCCAAAGCTTCCTCTTTATTCCCCCTTTTTGTTCTTTTTTTTGTTTTTTTTACAAATCTTCATATACAAATGTGGTCCACATCTCTCCCCCACCCCCACCCCACACATATGCTATGATCTTTGGTCCAAAAGGAGCAATTCACCTCACAAAACTGCAGGTTACTAATGTTCCTGCAAGGGCCAGATGCAAAAGAGGGCAGACCTCCTGCAGCTTTAATAAGGTGCAGCCTTATTTAATATGGTGCAGCACCTAAAAAAGGATATTGTAGAGTTGGAAAAGGTGCAGAAAAAGGCAAACAAAATGATTAAGGAGCTGGAGCAACTCCCCTAGGAGGAAAGATTACAAAGTCTGGGATTGTTTAACTTAGAAAAGAGGCGAGTAAAGGGAGGAATGATGGAGGGTACAGAATTATGCATGGTGTGGAGAAAGTGGAGAGGGAGACATTTTTCTCCCTCTCTCCTAATACTAGAACCCAGAGGGGTCCTCCCATGAAGCTGACTGGTGGGAGATTCAGGACAGATAAAAGGAAGGGCTTCTTCACACAGCACAGAGTTAAACTGTGGAATTCGCTACTGCAAGATTTATTTTAATTATTTACTTAAAAGCTTTTTAACCTGCCTTTCAAGGTACACTGCCCTCACAAGGCCATGTACAATATCTTGGAAACAATAACATATGAATTACAATTATATGTTACTCCTGCTGCTGCTAAAGATTTTAAGCACCTCATGTAGGCCGGAATAAATGTTTCTTCAGGTTGTTGATTTTTAAGCCAGCAGTGATGGGGCCATACACATCTCCTTGGGGAGGGAGTTCCAAAGGTGTGGGGCCAGCACTGAGAAACACCTGTCCCTTCGGATTTAAAGCCACTTGTCTGGCTTTAAAAGGGGACTGGACAAATTCCTAGAGGAGAAGGCTATCTATGGCTACTAGTCTTGATGGCTATATGCTGCCTCCAGTATCAGAGGCAGTATGCCTATCCATGCACACCAGTTGCTGGGGAACATGGGCGGGAGGGTGCTGTTGCACTCGTGTCCTCCTTGTGGGTCTCCCATGTGCAGCTGGTTGGCCACTGCATGAACAGAATGCTGGACTAGATGGCCCCTTGCTGTGGTCCAACATGACTCCTCTGATGCTCTTATTTTTAATAGTTCCATAGAACTTGGAATTTCAGCAGATATAAGGGCAGACATCCCAAACCTGATGCCCTTCAGATGTGTTGGACTACAACTCCCATCATTCCCAGCCACCATGCCACTGAGCACCATCTTGGGGAAGGCAGCCCTAGAGTAAGCATATTTAGGATTGCAGCCCAGCAACCCCATCCTTGTTGTTGTTGTTCACTCGTTCAGTCGTGTCCGAGTCTTCGTGACCCATGGACCATAGCACGCCAGGCCTTCCTGTCCTCCGCTCTCTCCCGGAGCGTGCTCAAGTCCAGATTCATTGCATCAGTGATGCTATCTAGCCATCTCATCCTCTGCCATCCCTTTCTCCTTTTGCCTTCAATCTTTCCCAGCATCAGGGTCTTTTCCAGAGAGTTTTCTCTTCGCATTAGGTGGCCAAAATATTTGAGCTTCAGCTTCAGGATCTGTCCTTCCAATGAGCACTCAGGGTTGATTTCCTTTAGGATGGACTGATTTGACCTCCTTGCAGTCAGGGGACTCGTAAGAGTCTTCTCCAGCACCACAGTTCGAAAGCATCAATTCTTCGGCGCTCAGCCTTCCGTATAGTCCAGCTCTCACAGCCATACATTACTACTGGGAAAACCATCGCTTTGATTAGACGGACCTTTGTCGGCAAGGTGATATCTCTGCTTCTTACTATGCTGTCTAGGTTTGCCATAGCTTTCCTCCCAAGGAGCAAGCGTCTTTTCATTTCATGGCTACAGTCACCGTCTGCGGTGATCGTGGAGCCCAAGAAAGTAAAATCTGTCACTGCTTCCATTTCTTCCCCTTCTATATGCCAGGAAGTGATGGGGCCAGATGCCATGATCTTCGTTTTTTTAATGTTGAGTTTCAAACCAGCTTTTGCACTCTCCTCTTTCACCCTCAACAAGAGGCTCTTGAGATCCTCTTTGCTTTCTGCCATTAGGGTGGCATCATCTGCGTATCGGAGGTTGTTGATAATTCTCCCGGCAATCTTAATTCCGACCTGTGATTCATCCAACCTGGCGTTTCTCATGATGTACTCTGCATATAAGTTAAATAAACAGGGCGACAATATGCAGCCTTGTTGTACTCCTTTCCCAATTTGGAACCAATCGGTTGTTCCATGTCCGGTTCTTACTGTTGCTTCTTGACCCTCGTACAGGTTTCTCAGGAGACAGGTAAGGTGGTCTGGTACTAGGGATGTCAGAGAATTTCTCCACGAATCTCGGGGAAGCTGAATGCCAGCGCATTCGGCCCCCTGAAATTGGTGGAGAAACGGTCTGGCCCCCCCCCCCGGGACAGGACTTACCTTGTGTGAATGTCCCTGGCGGCGGCGGCGGCTCCGGCGGCGGTTCGGCGGCGGCTGCAGCGGCTGGTCTTCCGACCAGCTGCCACTGCCACCATTTCCAAGTTAAAAAAAAAAAAAAAAGTGATAGGCTACATAAAGATTTACGTGGCCTATCACAGCTAGATTTTAAAAAAACACCGTGATAGGCTACGTAAATGTTTATGTAGCCTATCACAGCTGAGTGAAAAAAACAACAACCCTGCGCGTATGCAAATGGCGGTGCCCATGGGCACCGCCATTTGCGTTCCTTATGTTGGCACGTGTAGTCTACGTAAACATTTACATAGACTACGGTGAAAATAAGGGGAACGCAAATAGTGTTCCCCTTATTTTCGCCATAGTCTACCTAAATGTTTACGTAGACTACAAGTGCCAAAATAAGGAACACAAATGGCGGCGCCCATGGGCGCCGCCATTTGCGTACGCGCGGTTTGTTTTTTTTCCACTCAGCTGTGATAGGCTACGTAAACGTTTACATAGCCTATCACGGCTGACTGCAGGGACACAAACGGCGGCGGCTATGGCCGCCGCCATTTGCATCCCGGCAGGACCAGATTCGCGGCCGGAGGGACGGGGCAACCCCCCCGGCCAGAATTTCGGGGGGAGGGACGGGGCGCCTCCCCCCCAGCCAGAATTTCAGGGGGAGGGACGGAGCGCCTCCCCCCCACCGCGAATCAACTTTCGGGTTCAGGTAAGTGACTTTCGTACATCCCTATCTGGTACTCCCATCTCTTTCAGAATTTGCCACAGTTTGTGGTGATCCACACAATCAAAGGCTTTAGCGTAGTCAATGAAGCAGAATAGACGTTTTTCTGGAATTCTCTTGCTTTCTCCATGATCCTGCGAACATTGGCGATTTGATCTCTAGTTCCTCTGCCTCTTCGAAACCCCGCTTGTACTTCCGGTAGTTCTCGGTTCGCATACTGCTGAAGCCTAGCTTGTAGGATTTTGAGCATAACCTTGTTGGCATGTGAAATAAGCGCAATTGTACGGTAGTTTGAACACTCTTTGGCGTTGCCCTTCTTTGGAATTGGGATGTAAACTGACCTTTTCCAGTCTTGTGGCCACTGTTGAGTGTTCCAAATTTGTTGGCATATTGAGTGCAGCACTTTAACAGCATCATCTTTTAGGATTTTAAATAGCTCAGCTGGAATACTGTCATCTCTGCTAGCTTTGTTGTTAGTAATGCTTCCTAAGGCCCACTTAACTTCACTCTCGAGGATGTCCAGCTCAAGTTCAGTGACCGCACTCTCATGGCTATCAGGGACATTCAGATCTTTCCTGTATAGTTCTTCTGTGTATTCTTTCCACCTCTTCTTAATCTCATCTGCTTCCATTAGGTTCCTGCCTTCTTTGTCCTTTATCATGCCCGTCTTTGCACAAAACGTTCCCTTGAGATCTCCGATTTTCTTGAAGAGATCTCTAGTCTTTCCCATTCTATGGTTTTCCTCGATTTCTTTGCATTGTTCATTTAAGAAGGCCTTCTTGTCTCTCTTTGCTATTCTCTGGAACTCTGCATTCAGTTGGGTATATCTTCCCCTTTCTCCCTTGCTTTTCGCTTCCCTTCTTTCCTCAGCTACTTGTAAAGCCTCATCAGACAGCCACTTGGCTTTCTTGCATGTCTTTTTCTTTGGGATGGATTTCGTTGCTGCCTCCTGAACAATGTTACGGACCTCCGTTCATAGTTCCTCACGCACTCTGTCTATCAGGTCTAATCCCTGAAATCTATTCCTCACCTCCACTGTATATTCATAAGGGATATGATTTCGGTCATACCTGAATGGTTTAGTGGTTTTCCCTACTTTCTTCAATTTAAGCTGAAATTTTGCAAGAAGCAGCTCATGATCTGAGCCACAGTCAGCTCCAGGTCTTGTTCTGACTGACTGTATAGAGCTTCTCCATCTTTGGCTGCAAAGGACATAATCCATCTGTTTTCGATATTGACCATCTGGTGATGTCCACGTGTAGAGTTGCCTCTTGTGCTGTTGGAAAAGGGTGTTTGCTATGATCAGCGTGTTCTCTTGGCAAAACTCTTTTAGCCTTTGTCCTGCTTCATTCTGTACACCAAGGCCATGCTTGCCTGTTATCCTGGTGATTTCTTGACTTCCTACTTTAGCATTCCAATCCCCTATGATGAAGAGGACATCTTTTCTTGGTGTTAGTTCTAGAAGGTGTTGTAGGTCTTCATAGAACCCATCAACCTCAGCTTCTTCAGCCTCAGTGGTTGGGGCATAGACTTGAATTACTGTGATGTAGAATCGTTTGCCTTGGATTCGTACTGAAATCATTCTATCGTTTTTGAGATTGTACCCTAGTACTGCTTTTCCCACCCTTTTGTTGATTATGAGTGCTATTCCATTTCTTCTGAGGGATTCTTGCCCACAGTAGTAGATATGATGGTCACCTGAATTAAATTCGCCCATGCTTGTCCATTTTAGTTCACTGATTCCCAAGATGTCGATGTTCAATCTTGCCGTCTCATCCTTGACCACCTCCAGCTTACCTTGATTCATTGATCTTACATTCCAGGTTCTTAAACAATATTGTTCTTTACAGCATTGGACTTTCTTTTCACCACCAGGCACATCCACAGCTGAGTGTCCTTTCGGCTTTGGCCCAGCCGCTTCACTCTTTCTGGTGCTACTTGGAAATTCCCTCTGCTCTTCCCCAGTAGTATATTGGACACCTTCCGACCTGAGGGACTCATCTTCCAGCATCATCTCTTTTAGCCTTGTGATACGTTCCATGGGGTTTTCTTGGCAAGAATACTGGAGTGGGTTGCCATTTCCTTCTCCAGTGGACCACATTTTGTCAGAACTCTCCACCATGACCTGTCCGTCTTGGGTGGCCCTGCATGGCATAGCTTATGGCTTCACTGAGTTACGCAAGCCCCTTCGCCACAACAAGGCAGTGATCCATGAAGGGGAACCCCATCCTAACCACTTCTATTTAGAAGCCCATTCTACTGATTCCAAGTCCAGATATGAATTCAGCCTTCAGCAACCTTTTCTTCACCTCAACTGAAAAAGCTCTGATCAGTCGAGGATTTTCCTCATCTGGCAGGTTCTGCAAAGCCCCTGCAGAATTCACTCCAGGTGCCCTTGTCTGTATTGGTTCCATCACATCCTTTCTGAGATGCATTGCAAAGGTGCATGCTAGCAGCTCACCTGTTATCACACCCTAGATGTTTACATAACGGCACTATGATCCTCCACTAAAGAAAATGTCTCAGTTACTACGGATCATCTAGGAAGTACAGAATCTTGCCCGTGAAATATTAATCTTAGCAAATACAGACTAAAGCCCAGAAAAATGGGAACCATTAGAAGTGGATATGAGACACTGGTGACTGCAAATCTCTTTGAATCCCGGGCGGGGTGGGGGGAGGGAGACAGTTCGGTGCACAATTACGTTAGGTGAGAGAGGCGGGGCACCAAACCACAAGATAAGGGTGGCATCCATTCCCTGGGACACTTGCTGGAAGGCAGCCAAAGGCCTTGCAACGACCAGCGTTTGTGCGCACGTTCACTCAACTGATGCAAGTGCAAGCGGGCAAATGGCTATACACAGCACTTCCGGTTAGAGAGGCAGCCCCCTGCATTTCAGTGGAGGATGCTGATCCGCTTACTCATTCCTCTGTGTATGGAGGTTTGCACCCATCACTGAAAGGGACGGGGTGGGTCCCAAGCACATGTACTCGGGTTCTGGAGGCGTATCGCACGCAGCAATCTCCTCCATGCAAACTCAGGCAAGTGTGAACGTGTACATGAGGAACACAGTTGCACGGCCATATGGGCAAACGGGCTTTACATACAGGCCTGTTTGGGAGAGGCCATAGCTCTGTGGAGGAGCGTATCTTTTCACACTGAAGATCCCCAGTTCAGTTTCTGGCATCTCCACTTAAAAGGGATCTTGACCAGCAGGGCTCTTCCTCTCTCTCTGACCAAGACCCTGGAGAGCCACCGCCAGTCTGACAATACTGGGCCAGATGGATCAGTGGTCGGGTTTGGCGATAGGCAGTTTTGTCTGGTCATTATTTGCAGATCTTATATTGCATGGCGGTGGGGGTGGATAACACTGTGGTAGAGGACATCCCAGAATGCCCCAGGACCAATCCCTGGCAGGAATGACTCTGAGGGGTAGCTGGCTCTCTCCCCCCTCTCTCCTGTGCAAATTTCCCACTTCCACAGGTTTCATTTATTAAGGTCTGATATAGCAGAACCAGGAGCTCAAGGGCCAAAGCCAAATTCCTCAGGCACATCCGTCCCCTTTCCCCCAACCACCAGTCATCTGGTAGTTTCCTGGCTTTGGGGCAGTTTTTTCCCCATTCTAAAATGTTGAAATGCCTCTCCTAAGCCTTAGTTACAGGACACAAGAGCTTGAAGCTAGAACAGGCTGGTATTCCTGGCCCCATCCCTTTTGCCTTTGGTCCTGCCCACCACTGGAATGCAGCCCCCGAGAGCTTCTCCGAAACAGGCTAAAAGATGTTCAACACCCTGGGTTAAATCATTGTTAAATTGACATTATTAAGGGAACAATGAGAAGGATGCAGACAAACTGGAAAGGTTCAGAAGAGGGCAACGAAGATGATCATTAACCTATGAGGAGAGACTGAAAGAACTGGGCCTGGAGAAGAGAAGAGAAGAGAAGAGAAGAGAAGAGAAGAGAAGAGAAGGGAAGGGAAGGGAAGGGAAGGGAAGGGAAGGGAAGGGAAGGGAAGGGAAGGGAAGGGAAGGGGAGGGGAGGGGAGGGGAGGGGAGGGGAGGGGAGGGGAGGGGAGGGGAGGGGAGGGGAGGGGAGGAGAGGAGAGGAGAGGAGAGGAGAGGAGAGGAGAGGAGAGGAGAGGAGAGGAGAGGAGAGGAGAGGAGAGGAGAGGAGACTGAGGGGAGATGGGATAGCACTCTTCAAGTCCTTGAAAGGTTGTCACAGAGAGGAAGGCTAGGATCTCTTCTCCATCATCCCAGAGTGCAGGACACGGAAGAATGGGCTCAAATGACAGGAAGCCAGATTCCGGCTGAACATCAGGAAAAACTTCCTGACTGTTAGTGCAATACAGCAATGGAACCAATGACCCAGGGAGGTGGTGGGCTCTCCCATGCTGGAGGTGTTCAAGACAAGGCTGGACAGCCACTTGTCAGGGATGCTCTGACTTAGATTCCTGCACTGAGAAGGGGATTGGACTTGGTGGTCTTATAGGTCCCTTCCAACCTACTATTCTATGATTCTATGATTTGCCACCCTTTTGCTCTGCCAAGCTGGATTTTTCAGGGCTCACTCCTGATCTCTGCCATCTCCAGTTCAAAGGATCAGAGCTAGCAGGGCTGGACAAAGCCTCTCTTTGCCTGAGACCCAGCACAGCCACTGCCAGTCCATATACTGGCTAGATGGACCAGTGGGCAGCGTCATGGGCCAATCCAAACAGAGGGGAAAGGCACCGGGATGGATTTGCCCTCTTCTTTCTAATGCCTAAGCAAGAATTGTGGCCCTCCAGTTGGCAACTGCAGATTGCCGGCCAGCCTGCTCCTTCCATTTTCATCCCCCGCTTCCTAGGATTTTCTCCTTTTGTTATTTTATGGATTTGTTTTTGACGGCAGCTCATGAATTTTAAGTAAAGATGATTCCCGAAAGGCAGCACTGCTGTCTCTTTTATCTCTCTATCGATCACCTGCCCCCTTTTATTAGCCTCCTTGCGCTCTTGCTCTCTTTTTTACTGCCTCCCGTTGTCATTTCTTATAATCCACCAATTTCCATGGGGGGAATTGATCAATCACCCTGAAAGCTGGATAATCCATTCCACAGCCACTATCCAAGCTGGGAAGAGTGATCCATTTTTCAAGCAGCCTCGAGATGATATTAATGACATCATAAATTATGGGGCAGAGGGGTTGGTGGGGGAACTCTGTGTTCCACCTAAGCATGAAGCCCCCAGCGCCCACATACAAAAACCACACTCCTATGAATCGAGGTAGACATGATTCATGGCAAAGTGTCAGTGACACTTAATGGTGTATTAATTTCACAGTGTGTTTTGATTAAGATTTTGCTTTAATCTGCATTTTAGAATTGCTGGCCACCTTGACTAGTTGCCATCTTTGGCCAAAAGGCGGGATGTAAATGTAACAAATGAATAAAATAAATAGATTCGCAAATCAGGTGAGCCACCTCACCCTGGTCCGCTCCAACAGCTGAGCGGGCTGGAGATGAGGAGAGCTGTAGTCCCAACGTATCTGGGAGGCTGTGATAATGTATTAGTACACATGGGATCTGTCCCCATCTTTGCGTTTGAGGAGGCCTTATTAATTTTGGGAATGCCAAGTGGCTAGCACTGCCATTCTCCAGGGCCCTCTGAGGGAGCAGATGCCAGTCCACAAAAGCAAACGCCATAACAAATGTGTCCAACTTCAGTGTCCCCAAGGCTTTGTTGTCTTTGCTGCAACAGACCAGCATGGCTGCTTTCCCTCTAGAACACCCTTCCCCAACCTGGTGCCCTCCAAATATTTGAGACCAGAACTCCCAGCATCCCTGACTATTGGGCAGGCTGGCTGGGGCTGATGGGAGCTGAAGTCACAAAAAGGGAAAAGAGGCAATGAAAGGACAAGACTCTCCAGTGGTGGCGACCTGCAAGGTGGGTGCCATGTTTGTTTTCTTGCCTGAGAACAACATGGCCGACACCTGCAACAAGTGCAAGTTGGTCACGCTGCTGGAAGAAAAAGTAAGTGGACTGGAGAGGTGACTGTCGACCCTCCGGGGAATAAGAGAATAGGGATGTCCGCGGAATCTGCTGCGGAATCCAATGAGGCCAAATTCCAGTGAATTCAGCCCCCCAAAGTCCACAGCAGAACGAATGCACTTACCTGTGCCTCTCCAGACCGAATATCCACCCCCGGCTGGTTCCGTTCCGCTGTCTGTGCAGAATCCGGAAGTAAGTGATCGGATGCAAATGGTGTCCGCTACGCTGTTTGCGTCCCCGTTTTTCCTCATGATGGGCTACGCGTCTCTATTTACGTAGATACTTACACAGCCTATCGCGTGAAAAATCAGAGACACAAATGGCGTAGTGGACGCCATTTGCGTCCTTGGTTTTTCATGCAATATAAGTAACTATGTAAATAGAGACGCGTAGCCTATCGCGAGAAGAAACGGGGACACAAATGGTGTAGCTGATGCCATTTGCATTAGGAGAGCACTGTAGGAGCCAGAACGGAGCTGGCCAGCTTGGATTCCGGGGGGGGGGGGGGAGGAACAGATCGCCTCCCCCGCCAGCGGACACCCCTGCGGATGCGAGGTAAGGGGATCCGTACACCCCTATAAGAGAACACGAAGAGTTCTTGGACAGAATGCGGGAACTACAGCAGCAAAGGGAAGACCAGAAGCTTGAAGAGCAACAGCAAGCTGAGGCAGAAGAGGGAAATGCTGAGGTGAGGAAAAATGAAGTGGAGGATACTCCTTGGAAAAGGGTGAGAGTTAGGAGCAGAAGAACAAGACGTCACTCTGCACCAGTGGAAGCAGTGGAACTAGGGAACCGTTTCCAGGTACTTGAGGATGAGCCTGGAGGACAGCCTGCAGAGGAAGAATCACAGGGGAACCTACATGAGAGTGAGCAAGAGGCTGAAGGTCAGTCAAACAGAGGCGATGAAACCCAGGCCTACAACAACAAGAAGAGAAGAGTAGTAGTAGTGGAAGACTCCTTGCTGCGTGGGATTGAGACCGAAGTATGTCGTGAAGACCCGTGGACTAGTGATAAATTTGGAAATGCAGGAGCTCACTGTGACAGTCTCCCAGGGCAGTCCAAAAATTTCAGGCAGTGTCATCTGTATCAACAAACCAGTTCTAGGAGTTTTCATCTCCACCAGGAGGCAGGAGCCCATCTTTGGTAAAGCGAAGAGGTCTTAATTGCCCATTCCAGACCGAGTCACCCCAAATACTTTGCATTCCAACATGGAACAATATATTGTTGCTTGGAAAATTCATTCCCCCTGCAGCTACGGTGAGGATCGCAGCTAAGCTCAGAGGGAGCAGGGCATTCTGAGGGGGGTGGCAGATGACGTCAGAGCCCCTGCTCAAGAGAAAGTGCCGGGGCTGCGTCCCTGCGAGCCCGGCCTCCGCTACACCACTGGTTGCAGCACTTCACTGACTTCCCATCCTCACCCTGTTTTCCAGTGCAAGCTATGGATGCCGAGATGCCTTCAGCTGAGTCCGCAATTGTTTTGTACCTGATCAGCTCACTTTTCTTGATTTCTAGCGAAATCTGCCTAGTGCCATGACATATGACAGTTCCTTCTGCATATTTTGAGCAAATATTCCCCACGAGCACTTGGAACAAGACAAATGATTTGGAAAACACCTTTACTGCATTTTCCAGTCACCCTGAATCTAGGAAAGCCTTCTAATGATCCCACTACCTGTCAAATTACCATCTGGGCTACTTACTTTCCTCATGCCACATCACTGGTCTTATAGGACTCACCCCCCAATTTTTTTTTTAAGAAAAGAGATATATCTGCTCAAGTGACAAATCTGTTTTCCTACACTGGCAAAAAGAATCACTGTGAAATGCTGCTCCTAGAACAGTGAAGTGTGAGATGTGCAGTTTTAAATCCCTGCCTTAAGCTGCTTGTTACTATTAGGAGTGCCTCCAAGTCTCTTCCCAAACAGTATTTTGGCTGGATTTGTACATGGGGTGGGTGGGGGTCAGTCAGTGGGGCGGTGGGGCCCGGGCTCACGGGGACGCAGCAGCTCCGGCTCTTCTGATTAGCAGGGTCTAGGGATGTGCACATTCGCCAATCCCTGGTCCGGGGGATGTCCACTGCAGGGAATTTGGCCCTCTTGGGGCTCGACGGATTTCCCCAGAGCCCCTGGCCCAGCTTGTGGATTTCGGCATTATTTTTTCTCTGTAAAAATGGCAAGATATTCACACTGTGGCTGCAATTTACACATAACAAAGCACTTTACGGCTGCAAACTGTGTAAAATATACTAATTACGCCCACAGTTTGCTCAATATATACAAATTGCAGTCACAATTTGCATATCTTGCCATATTTACAGAGAAAAAGTTATGCCCAAATCTGCAAGCCGTGCTGGCAGGGCGATTCTGCAGGTCGGATTCTCCGGTCTCCGGCGTCATTCAGTCCCATCGCGGAGTTCTCCAGCAACCCTAGCAGGGACGCCGACATCATCTGCCACCCCACTCAGAATTCCCTGCTCCCACTGAGCCCAGCTGCAATCCTCACAGTAGCTGGGGGGAAATGAATTTTCCCAGCAACAATATGCTTACTGCTCCTTATTATAATGTAAAGTATTTTGCAGTGCTTGGTCTTGAAATGGCAATTAAGACCTTTTAGGTTTACAGAAGATCTGTTCCTGATGGAGATGAAAACTGCTAGAGCTGGTTCCTCGATGTGGATCCACACAGCTGCCTGCATTTCGGGAGTCTCCTGGGGGCGGGGTATGGAGACGGTCAGGATGGGGGCCTGCACTTCAAAATGCACCACTACACAGCTTATGTCTGTTGGGGAGGAGCTCTTTCCGGATTAGAAAGCAAAACTGGTTTTCGGTAGGTTCTGGTCCCAGTCTGGAGGCTTGCTGTGTGGCACATTGGCATATGGGCACAGGAACGCCACTGGGCGAATGCATCACAGTTGTGCCCCCTGAGAGCCGAGGCGTCCCCAGCGGAGGCAGTGCATCTGGGGGTGATGCCGTCAGCCTAGTGAAGCACTGAAGGCCTTTGCTCATGTTCTGCAGAGCCTGCCACAGCCTTGGGGCATGACGAATGAGTCCTGGAGTAAGGAGGGGGCCCGTCGGGGTCTTACCTGAGTAGCCATTATGCCATGCCCGATGCCTGTGTTGTGTGTGCCTGTGCCAATGACTCCAGCCGCTGCCACATCCGAAACAGCTCCTAGACTGGACCCAAAAGGGACAGTGAACAAGGCACGCGGAGGGGGAGTTGTAACCGCCATAATTCCCAAAGGTAGCTGCTGAGGCCATGCTATTAACGCATGTGACATTCGGAACAAAAGGTAATTAATTGCCACCTGCTCTGGATCCAGAACACGCCAAAATGAATGCTGAGTGCATGTCACAGCACATCACACCACAGAGGGAGTGCATTGTAACAAGAAGGAACTTTGGAATGAACAGATTATGGGCTGTAATATTCCAAAGGAACCATTAAAGGCACAGCTGTATGTGTATTTGGACAGACAGAAGTCCCACAACACCCAGCATTCCCCAGACAGCCATGCTGGCTGGGGAATGCTGGGAGTTGTAGGCCTTTGTCTAAACATGCATAGGATTGCTCCCTAAGAGTATTATTAAATTATTTGGAACGGTGCATTGCATAGCTGATGTTGAGATGATCACACATTTCTTAACAGCAGCTAAAATGTCCATTGCTAAGTATTGGAAAAAGAAAGCAGTGCCACCTTTCTCAGATAGGTTCTATAGGACTTGGGATACAGCTATAATGCGTGAACTTGCATTCTCTGTTCGGGCTCGTGAAAATCAAATGTATGAAAATCAACTGATAAGGAAGTGGTCCATTTTTATTAGTTTCTGGAATGATAAATTTGAAGATGGTGTACATCTCTACTCACTGTAGATATTATACTGTATACTCACCATTATAACTACATGCATTCCTATACATGCACTGCATTGGCACTGATCACTTCATCGCAAACTGATAAACAAAACAATACAAAGAAACTACAGAGTAGACTGATTCCTTATACTAATGTAATCAGTCTACTCTGTAGTTTCTTTGTATTGTTTTGTTTATCAGTTTGCGATGAAGTGATCAGTGCCAATGTAGTGCATGTATAGGAATGCATGTAGTTATAATGGTTATTTTATATCGCAGCCTCTATATGCGTCATTTTACAATGTGGAGTTCTTTTAAACTGGGTGATGCTGTTCTGTGTGTGTGCTTGTGTGTGTTCTTCTAAAGAGGCATTAGTAAATTTATTTATTTATTTATTTATTTATTATTAAATTTATTAATCGCCCATCTGGCTGGTCACCCAGCCACTCTGGGCGATGTACAACATACAATAAAACAGTTTAAAACAATAAAATTCTACAATAAAAACATTTTCTAAAATACCCTAACCCACCCCAAATGCCTGCCTGAACAACCACGTTTTTAATGCACGACGGAAGCTCATTAAACTATTTAAAAGAAAATAAAAGAACTTTGGATCCACATGGCTGATAACCAGAAGATCCCTTTGACTCTGCTTTATATTGGGTGCAGTGCAGCCAGGCATTGTGTGTGTTTATAGAATCGTGTAGCTAAAATATCCCCGTGTGCACAAAATTAGCAGGTACAACTCTCCCCCCACCATAGATTCTTCTTTACCTCCTGCAAAATCATGGCATGTTCCCTTCCCCTATTTCATCCCAATCCAGTTGAAAAACAGGCCTGAAAGAGTGCAGTTACTCCAGGATAACCTCAGACCAAACAAAAAAAGAGACCCAGTCTTATTAAGTCCTTCTGTGATTAAAGAGCTCCTTTTGCTCTGATGTCAGGGCATTCGAGTGAATTTGCATATGATACCAGGAGCCCGTTTCCTTCGGCAGGTCACTTCTAAACAAACTCATTTGCCACCGAGCCTTTTTGATGCTGTCTCTGCTAAAGGGAGGGCAAAAGGGGTGAAGGATCCTGCCTGGGCCTTTGTAGACAATACAGAGGCTGTTCAGAGGAGGCTGTATCAGAGCTGCTGTGCCAAATCCAGTATTCACCACTGAGAAAGCAAACTGGTCTGCCTGCTCACAAGGAAGCTTATTTGTGCCTTGATTCTCAGGGCCAAACCATACATGACAGTGTTGGCTTTGTGTGTTTAAAGGTGGGACTGCAGGAGCATCCTCCTCTGAAGTCTGAAGTGGTACCACCCATTCGACTAACTCCAAATTCTGCCACTTCGTTCTACTGCATGTATAGACCAGGCCCAAGAGCCGACACCGGTCGCAACACCATCTCAACACGGACACAGAAACGTAGATCCTACTTACATGGGCAAAGCCAAGCCATGTTTGCTCAACTCCACATTCAGATCGGAGAGTAAGATCCCGGATTCTACAGTCACCTGCTTCTTCTCTTTGTCCACCTGCAAGAGATGAGATTGGTCATTATTCAGATCAGGGTGTCCAGCCGGGAAGGAGTCATCTACATGGCCCAGAGAGTCCTAGGGACAAAGCCTCAAACACAGTAAATGACTGTAGGGGTCCAGGTTAGCCTATCCATTCTTTGTAACTCTTATGAGACTGGACCACAGCACATAACATCTATTGCATAAGTCAGAATACTTCATAGAATGCCATTTTATGTTCCTTTTTCAAATATGGCATCCTGCTTTTCTAGGCAAATCTTACTTGCTTAGTTTATTTCCCCACCAGTTGGTATCATATTTACCACCCTTCCCCCAACCTGGTGACTTCTAGATGTGTTGGACTACAATTCCCATCAATCCCACCCACCGATCCCAATTTTTCATGTGCTGGTCCTTATGTAGCCAAACCAGCATCACCCACGCGCTAGAGGGAGGAGGCGTCAGCAGGCTTGGGCCACCCCAAGGTTTCAGAAGGATGCAAAAAATTTTTGGGGGAAAACTACCTATGCTTGGGGAGGGAACCCCGAAACAGCCCCATGAGCACTGAGCACGCTCAGTGGCTATGGGATGCTGGGTGACTGTTGTGGGTGAGAGGGGAAGTGGAATGGAGTCTCCTTGCAGAAGGCATGACTGAATGAGAAGCACTTCACACGTCAAGATTTTGTTGCAGGCCCCATTTGCTAGGCTGTCACAAGATTCCGGAGAGCTTCAGCTTTTGGGCAGTATAGAAATGGCATTGATAAATGAATAACACATCTTAAACCATATGTTTGAAAGGAGCTCCATGCCCATATACCTCTAATTATGGGATGTTGGGGATTAACAACCAGGGATGGATCTTGGATGCCATCATGCCCTGCTTAGGCTCAGACTTCCCAGATGAAGGAGTCCAAGTTAGGTGGGTGAAAGGACTGGCCCAGAAACATGGCAGTTCTCACATTCACCACCACCCCAGCCCCTTTACCTTCAGGATCTTGTTCATCTTCCCCATCTGGATCATGAAGTCATCCGTGCAAGCAATATCTGAAGGGGAGTGTCCACCGCCAACCACCTTGACCTTCTTACTTTTCTGCCTAGCCAGATCCAAGATCTGCAGAAAGATCAACCACACACATTTATTCATGCATTCATTCATTTATTTTTTTATCAACATTTGCATACTGCTCCACATGTAAAAAAGTTTCTGGAGCACTGAACATAAAAGCTAAAATAATAAAAAAACAAAAAGAATTAAAACACCATTTTAAAATTGTTCTTTTAAAAACAGAATACCAATAAAACCATGGCTGGTCAGTTAAGGAATGCCTCCTGGAACAGTGCTGTTTTCAGGCGGTGCTGGAAGCAGCACAGTGTTGGTGCCTGCCTGACCTCCAGGGGCAGGGAGTTCCAAAGAAAGGGGGCCACCACACTGAAGGCTCTTCTCCTGGTGGACTCCAGTCAGGCCATAGGTCCATGTGGAACCACCCAGAGCACGCCCCCTGATGACCTCAGTGACCAGGCAGGCTGGGAAGAGAGAAGGCGCTTTCTCAGGTATCCTGGTTGTTTACCAGGATACCTGAGCTTTGTACACTAGTTTAGAGCTTTAGAGCTTTGTACACTAGTACTAGAACCGTAAACCTGGCCTGGAAGCAAATAGGCAGCTGGTGCAGTTCCCTCAGCAAAGGAGTTGCACACTGAAAAGGGGCAGCTCCTGACAGCAGCTGAGCTGCTGTGTTCTGCACTAGCGCCAGCTTCAAGAGCAGCCATAAGGGCAGCCCCCCGTAAAGTGCATTGTAGTAATCCAGCCTTGAGGGGACTAACACCTGTACCACTGTGGCCAAGCTGTCCCTGTCCAGGAAAGGCCATATTTGGCAAACCCGCTGAAACTGGTAAAAGGCACTCTGAGCCACCATGGCCACTTGGGCCTCCAGCGACAGTGATGGACTTAAGAGTACCCCCCATCTATGGACCTGAACTTCCATACGGAGTGCAGCCCCATCCAGAACAGGCCATGAGCCTATCTCCCAGACCCAGGAACCACTTACTCACAGGGCTTCCATCTTGCAGGATTCAGTTTCAGTTTATTGGCCCTCATCCAGCCCTTTGCTGCGTTGAGGCACTGGCCCAGGACTTGCACAGCCTCTCCTGATTCAGATGTCACAGGAGATACAGCTGTATGTCATCAGCATACTGATGGCACTTGGCTCCAAAACCCCTAACGACTGCACCCAGCAGCTTCATACAGATATTAAACAACATTGGGGACGAGATGGTACCCTGAGGAACCCCTTAGCTCAATTGCCAAGGGGCCAAGGAATAGTCAACCAATGCTACTCTCTGAAATCAGCCCCACAGGTAGGGCTGGAAACTGCAACATAGTGCCTCTGATACCCATCCCACGCAATCAGTCCAGGAGGTTACCATGGTCAGTGGTATCAAAAGCTGATGAGAGGTCGAGCAGAATTAACGGGGCTGCACTCCCCCTGTCCCCCTCTCGGTAAAGGTCATCCGTGAGGGTGGCCAAGGCTGATTCGGTCCCGTAAGCAGATTGAAACCCAGATTGCAATGGGTCCAGATAATCAGTATCCTCCAAGAGTGCCTGCAGTTGGTCCACCATGACCCTCTCCAGAACCTTCCCTAAGAAAGGGAGGTAACCCCGAGTTCTGCCTTCCCCAACCTGGTGCCCTCCAGATGTGCCCTCCATTATTCCCAGCCAGCATGGGAATGGTAGTTGCCTTCCAACACATCTGGCAGACACCAGGTTGGGGAAGGCAGAGCTAGATTGTTTGGATCGGAGAACCAGGGATGCTCGAGCTCACTGAAATCTGCCAAACTTTACTTCAAAGCTTGTTTTGGCTTTCCCCCATTCTCCTTTGCAACCTGTTCTTTCAGTTCATTCAAAAGTGTGCGCACTGACAAAAGCATAAAAATGCATCACTTAAAAAATCCCCAACTTTAAAAAAACGCACAACTTTTTAAAAAGCACAATTTAAAGTGTGCATGTTTTAAAGTTGCATTTTTAAAGTTGTGCATTTTGCGAACACAAGTCTAGGAATTTGTGAACATTTCCAAAGATCATATGCTTGTGTTCCAGCTTGCAAATGAGTCACTTTCAAGTGATTTGTGAACTGAAAATAAATTCTCGTACATCCCAAGTTAAGGTCCACCTCTGCACTCTTCTGTGTACATTTCAACCTCCCAACCCCTCCTCTTTGTCTGTGAAGGTTCTAGGCCAAGGGTGGAGAAAAAGTTGCTCTTCAGGTTTTCTTGGACTCCAACTCTCCCCAGCCCCAGCCAGCATGGCCCGTGGTCAGGAATGATGGGAGTTGCAGTCCAACATGTTACTCCACTTCCTCATCCCACAGTCATGATCTAATGCTGTGGCTTACAGAATTGCTGAGGGGACAATGAAGCGATTTTGTGGTTTCCTCAGGAGCATGGTCATCATAGCTCCTGAGGCACGCTATGATGACCGTGCCTCAGGAGCTAGCCAGGAGGGCACGGTCATCATAGCTGGCTCTAGGGAAAGG
Organism: Heloderma suspectum; assembly: GCF_057233095.1. NCBI lineage: Eukaryota > Metazoa > Chordata > Lepidosauria > Squamata > Helodermatidae > Heloderma > Heloderma suspectum. The sequence goes on from NC_139458.1 coordinate 437,301,217, forward strand.
CGGTAGGTTTGTGGCAGATTATGACCAGGTAAACATGGACCGGACAGGCAAGCAGGAAAGAAGAGATTTCAAGGCCAAGATCAGGATTGGGAAATGAAGAGGAGACACAGGGCAAAGTGAAACAAAATCGGACCATTCAGGAATAGAGGCCTCAGCGGAAGCACAGCTAAGGAGCCCCCCCACGAGCGCTTGACCAGCCTGCCAGCGGCCTCCTCCTGCTTCCTTTGGGGGGCGGGTTGCTGGGGAGGCTGGGACCCAGGCTAGCTCGACCGCTGGGCAGAGAAGCGGCTCACTCCGGCAGCTGATCCCGGGTGCTGTGAAAGGGCAGCAGGTGGTTAGTTCTAAATGACATAATGTGGTACTTGAACTCCCACGGGGGGCAGGAGAGGAGCTGACGGGCTTTTCTGCCTCAGGTGCCCAAATAACTTGTTTAGCCATGGGGTTCTGTGCCCCTTGACTTAGGCAGCACCGGTGCCGTTTGCCGCTCTGCTTCAGGCCACAAAAAATCTTGGGCCAGCCCTGCTTCAAGCTGAGGAATGCAGACGAGCACAAGAGGCCAGCGGGGCATGATGGAGTGAGCTGCGTTTCTCCAGTCCCGTGTCTGCCTCATTCTCGCACGCAGCAGGAGTGGATGAGGGGAACTCCGGTTTTAATGTTGAAAGGGGTGCAGAAGTGAAAGGAGATGCCCGCTGCTGTCATCCGGCCTGCGGACGGCCCGGGGAGAGCCAATACGCCCCCTCCCATTTCAAAGTCTGCACTCCTGTTCTAAGGAAAAGGGGGCAGCACAGCTTAGTGGGAACTTTCTTGCTGGAGAGGATGGAGTCAGCCAGCATCTTAGCAATGGGTCAGGGGATGGGATAGTAGTGAGTTGGGTTGGACTGGGGAATTTTTTTTTTTTTATGTTTTTGTTTAAATCATTTCTAGGAAAGAAATCTCCATTTCTCATCCTCCCCCCCCCTCCCTTGCCAAGCATGCCAGACGTTCACCAAAATAATCAGAATAAAGCACATAACTGGAAAACCCAAATTAAAAACAAGTGTTTGCATATTCCGTTCACAAAGGCATCATGTGTGAATCCCTTGTTTTTACGCTGATTGAATGAATAGAGATTCTTTAGATGGACTTGATTTTACTTGATTCTCTAACGTGCCTGTCAATGAATCACACACAGACACAAAGGCCACCAGGAAAGGCCCTGGCCAAAACAAAGACACTTTGCTATTTGTTACTATTTCGGTGTTTTTTTAGATCAGCCTTCCCCTACGTTGTGCCCTCCAGATGTGTTGGACTGCAACTCCCATCATTCACAACCAACGTGGAGAAAAATAGTTTGGGGAAGGCTGTATTCATGCATGTGCGAGGGGGGGGGGAGAGAGAGAGAGAGAGAGAAATTGGCTTTTGTGTGCATTAACCCAGTCTGGTGCCTTCCTTTCTGCCTCTGGCTCCCATTGAGATTGAGTTGATTGCATTCCTTTCCTGGTCTTTCTAAACGATGGAGATACAGCTAGAAGACTCAAGGGAGGCTTGCATTTTTCTCACTGCAAGAGCACTACTTCCATCACACTGTGCATCTACGGAATGTTGGAGAGGTCACACCAAGAGGAACCTCCTCGGCTTACCTCTTTGATCTCATCGGCGGTGGTTGGCTGGAAATACAGTTCTGGAGAGGAGCCATAGGTCTTCGCCCAGTTCTGGAATCGGACTCCACCTTCACCATGTACCTAATGCCCAAAGAGACAAGCAAAGAAGCCCATTTGGGGAGATCGCAGTGATGGGGGCGGCCTCCTGGGAATCAATTGCCAATTTCAGCTTCCCAACTTCAGGCATGATCTCTTATCAATGACTGATTATTTATTTAAATATTTATAAGCCACCTTTCCACCCATCATCATCATCATCATCACTATAATTAAAAGGTTTAAGATTAAAGAATACAAAAAAATGCAGACAGTATAAAAAACATTTCCAGCGCCGCAGGAATAAAACTGTCTCGATAAAAGAAGCAGCATGTCCAATAAAACACATTAATTAAGAGCCATTTTAAAACGGGGAGTTTTTGAATACTACAACTGAAGAGGCTAACAGTAGATCCATAAGGTAGGGACCACTACTGAGAAGGCCCTGTCCCCAGTGCCTGCCAATCTAACTGGTCTTAAAGGTAGGCCAGCAAGTAAGGGCTCTGATGCTGATCTTAAAGCACGGACGAGTCCATCTGGGTGTAGCAACCTGGCCCCAAACCAGGGACAAATAACTTGGCCCCAAACTATTTAGGTCTTTAAAGACCAAAACCAGTGTTTGAATTAGGCCCAGAAACTCACCGGTAAACAGTGCAATTGGCACAGAATTGGTGTAATATATTCTAACCATCTGGCCCCAATGAGTCTGCATTCTGCACTCTGATATTCTTAGCCACATATGTGAACTGCCTCCAGTGAAAACGGACTACGTTTGAGTTGACATCAGGTGAAGTGAAAATCCAGTCACACAGCCCTGTTGTCTGCTTCCAGCATGAGGCTTTGGGAGATACACTGACCCTGAACCTGGAGGTTCCCATGACTAAGAGCCATCGATAGCCCCATCCCATACCAATGGATTGAATAAACTAAGCTGCCACCTCTCCACAGCAAAAAAAACCAGGCCAAGATAAACATATGTATGTATGTATGTATGTTACACTGGCAGAACACCAGTCCACATGGTAGCCCAATCCCCAGTGTCAGTGGCCATCAAAAGACCACCTCAGAGGTTCTTCCCAGCCCTGCTAAAAGAGATCCTTTTGACTAGATGGGCTACGGGATGGATGTGGGACGTTCTGCAGGCAAAGGATATGGTGTACCAGCTGTGGGTCTATACCAGCTTTCCCCAACGTGGTCCCCTCCAGATGTGTTGATCTACAGCCCCAAATCATCCCCATCCAGCTTGGCCAATGGCCTGGATATGACAGGGACAGTCTGAGGAGACTGTTCATGTTCTGTACAATGACGGACAATGCTTATTGATGGTGAGACGTATTCCAAGATTTATATCAAGGAACCGCTTCACTCTCTAAAGGTGACTGAGCCACCACTCCCCTCCCAATGATTACGTGCAGTTCAGCAGCCCTTTCAAGTCACAATGGGATCCTGCCTCCATCGTCAGACTTGTGCTAGCCTAGCACAGCATCTAAAGGTATCTCCAGCTCTGTTAAGAGAAAGGATACCTGCCCCCTGAGCCCACAGAGTTCGCCTGCCCTTCTTGATCTGTTTTCCACCAGCCAAGGAACGTGCCTGGGTTGCCCAGGATAGAGACAGTTTTGAGTTAACCCCTGGATTTTACACTTTCAAAAATGGAGGGTCCACAATTGCTACTTTCTTCTATCCCGTGGTCCTAGTGGGGCTGAAACCATCACATTGCCTGGCAGAGCCCAACCTGAACATCTGCAAACACAGGGAGGGGCTGTAGGTCAGTGGCAGAGCCCCTGCTCTGCAAGCAGAAGGTCCCGGTTTCGATCCCCAGCAGCCTCTCCAGGTAGGGCTGGAAAGTCTCCAGCCTAAAACCCCAGAGAGCCATTGGTGCCAGTTGGGATCAACAGTACTAGGCTGGATAGACCCATGGGCCCAGGCTCAGTATAAGATAGCATCCTATGTTCCCTCCTCCCCCACGCTGTCTTAAAGCTCTGACTATGCAGACATCTTGACTACAACATCCAATCAGCCCTTTTTGTCTCTCTTATTCCCACCACCACCAATCTGATAAAGAGATCTGGAGATCTTGAAAGCTTGCACATTTTCTGTGATCTTTGAGCTACCTAATGAAGGCATTACCATTTCCCCCTTACCATCGTGCTTGGCTTCTTTCGACGCTCAAAGGAAAACTTCGCAGGACACAAGACGTCTTCCGCAGAAGGGCACCAAGAGAAAAAAGGGGTGTTGAGAATCCCCGAGATTTTCCACAGCAATAGGCAGAGACGGGTCTCGGGACTTGAGTCAGAGCTGCTGCTTTGGGAGTGAGAAGACAAAGGGTGTGATGTCACTGTGTTGCGAGAGCTTCTCTCCAGGACAGGAAGGGTTAATGAATAACAGCTGCAATGCTGGCTTGGGGTAAAAAATACCAAATTTGGGACCCAGGCTAGCTGCTTTCCCCTTTAGGTAGCCACCAGGAAGTGGGTATCTTTTCCTTTGGGGGTGGGGCTGGAAACTTGTCTGAAGAACAGAAGAAGCTGGAATACAATATACTTAAATAGTTGTGGCGATAGATTTTGAAGGAATAATAGAATGATAAAAGTAGACACACACCCGCACATATAGTCCCATTCATTTAAATGGGTCTACTCTATGTAGAACCAACATTGGCTACCACCCTATATATTAAAGCAGCCTTCCCCAACCAGGCACCCTCCAGATGTGTTGGAGTGCATCTCCCATCATTCTCAGTCAGCACAGCCAACGTCCATGCTGGCTGGGAATGATGGGAGTTGCACTCCAACACATCTGGAGGGTGCCAGGTTGGGGAAGGTGTTGCATTTATTATTATTATTATTATTATTATTGAATTTTTGTATTGCCCCATTGAAAGGGACCGCGGTGGCTTAGTGGTTAAGACGCTGAACTGCAGACTGGAAGGTCGGCAGGTCAGCAGTTCGAGACCCGAGTGCTGCGTGACGGAGTGAGCTCCCGTCTTCAGGTCCAGCTCCTGCCAACCTAGCAGTTCGAAAGCAAGAAATTGCAAGTAGATAAATAGGTGCCGCCTAGGTGGGAAAGGTAACAGCGTTCCGTGCACCTCGGTGTTCAGTCATGCCGGCCACATGACCACGGAAGCGTCTTCGGACAGCGCTGGCTCTTTGGCTTAGAAACGGGGATGAGCACCGCACCCTAGAGTCGGACACGACTGGTTGGGGACACCTTTACCTTTACCTTTATTGCCCCATAGCTGAAGCTCTCTGGGCAGTTTACAGAAATTAAAGCACTAAATACAAAATACAAAGTTCAAAAGCCATTTACATAAAAGTACACAGACAATATACACAAACAACATATAACTAAAAACAACTTTGAACAGTCAGTCATAACTTACTAAAGACACATCCACGACTGATTAAAACTCATCATGTGCTGCCAAATGCCTGGGAAAAAAGATAGGTCTTAACCTGGCGCCAAAAAGACAATAATGTTGGCGCCAGGCAGATCTCATCGAGCTTGTTCCACAGATGGGGTGCCACCACTGAGAAGGCCCTCTCCCTCGTTGCCACCTTCCGGGCTTCTCTTGGAGGAGGCACTCGGGGGAGGACCTTAGGTGTTGAAAGTAGCGTTTTTAGCCCTGCACTCAGCTCAGTTCACTCTCCTTGCCCAGAATGTTCCCTTTGCTGGGCCTTGTTCATCATTGGCCCAGAAAGTGCTTTATTTACATGTGTGACTCTGACGTCATTGTCACTGAGGTAGATTTTGTTTCCTGCTCGCTTTATGTGGAAAGATTCTGATTTTTAAAATTTTTGCTAACCTCCATTATTTGTGCTAGATTTCTTTAAAAAAAAAATTATATGAAAACTATTGTAAAACATACTTTATGAATAAAAAGTTAAAACCAGTTCATCATAGAGCCCTGTCATAACAAAGGATATAGATAAACCAGTTTAAAAGGGTAAGTCTTTCACTGCTAGATGGAAAGCTTCCCTACTTCCATTTCCATTGGGGTCTCCTTAAACCAATTCATAGAATCATAGCATAGTAGGGTTGGAAGAGGCCTACAAGGCCATCGAGTCCAACCCCCTGCTCAGTGCAGGAATCCAGGTCAGAGCATCCCTGACAGATGGCTGTCCAGCCCCATCCTGAGTGCCTCCAGTGTGGGAGAGCCCACCACCTCCCAAGGTAGAGCCCACCTTTTCCTTTTAGTACAACTAGCCAAACAGAAAAGAGATTCTTACCAGTGTAGCACTATCTCAGTTCCTCATGTGCAGAGGGGAAGGTCTTTACTCAGAAGACCCCAAGAAGACACGCTTTGTTGATCATTTCAGGCCAAGGTCCATCTGGCCCAGTAATGTTTCCACCACGGGCCAGCCACATGGCCCTGGGAAAATTCCGAAGTAGAGCTGCAAATGACCACTGCTCCAAGCATCTTGGAGTTCATCACTGTGAATGTTGATGGTGATTCTTCTCCAAATATTGTCTGGATCTGTGAAAGATTCAGTATTTGGAATCAATCTACTCCCAGGCATTTGATGGCATATAATGGAGCATTTGTGTCTGTTGTTTCTATCAGGTCCAGTATCTTAACTGTAACTGTTTTAGCTGTTTAAAAATTGTTTTCAATTCTGTATGTTAGATTTTATATTGTATTTTTATTATCTTGTACTGTGGTGTGTATTTTTGTGAACCTCCCAGAGAGCTTTGGCTACTGGGCGGTATAGAAATGGAACAAATGAAACCTCTGACGTCTGTCAATTTCGCAGCAACAGATGATGATGATGATGATGATGATGAAGTACTTATTACATAGAATGATAGAATCATAGAAAGGTAGGGTAGGAAGGGGCCTACGAGGCCATCGAGTCCAACCCCCTGCTCAATGCAGGAATCCAAGTCAGAGCATCCCTGACAGATGGCTGTCCAGCCTCGTCTTGAAGGCCTCCAGTGTGGGAGAGCCCTCCACCTCCCCAGGTCATTGGTTCCATTGTCGTATTGCTCTCACAGTCAGGAAGCTTTTCCTGATGTTCAGCCGGAATCTGGCTTCCTGTCACTTGAGCCCATTATTCTGTGTCCTGCACTCTGGGACGATCGAGAAGAGATCCTGGCCTTCCTCTCTGTGACAACCTTTCAAGGACTTGAAGAGTGCTGTCATATCTCCCCTCAGCCTTCTCTTCTCAAGGCTAAACAGGCCCAGTTCTTTCAGTCTCTCTTCATGGGGCTTTGTTTCCAGTCCCCTGATCCTCTTTGTTGCCCTCCTCTGAACCCTCTCCAGCTTGTCTGCATCCTTCTTAGAGTGCGGTGCCCAGAACTGGACACAGTACTCCAGATGAGGCATTCCCTGCACCTCCTCCTCCAAGTCATTCATAAAATGTTGAAGAGCACTGGGCCCAGGACTGAGCCCTGGGGTACCCCACTCGTTACCTCTCCCCAGTTTGAGAAGGTCCCATTGAGAAGCACTCTTGGAGTCCGATTCTGTAGCCAACTGTGGATCCACCGGATCGTTGTTCCATCTAGCCCACTTCGAGCTAGTTTGCTCATCAGGATATCATGGGGCACTTTGTCAAAAGCTTTGCTGAAGTCGAGGTATATTATGTCCACAGCATTCCCACAGTCCACAAGGGAGGTGACTTGATCACAAAATGAGATCAGATTCATCTGGCAGGTTTTGTTCTTGACAAATCCATGTTGGCTTCGAGTAATGACTGCATTGTTTTCAAGGTGCATGTATGTATCCACTCCACAACAGACGTTTTCTGGGCAGCTCGTAAGCAAATACAATATTAAAATACAGCATAAAGAATTATTAAAACAAACGTTATCTACATACACCCCACTTCCAAGTTGGTGAGAGGTTTCAGGGGTCACTTACTTGGGGTTCAGTTTCCATGCAAGGAGATCATCGGAAAGACTTGTGGCACTGCTGTGATAGAAGGTTTATTGACACATAGGAACACAGGCTGAGCATAAGACGAAGGTTCACAGCATGAGCACAGATTCTTGTTCCCCACCAGATGCTTAGGAGAAGCCAAAGGATTTCCTGCAGAGACAAAAGTCAGCTCTCGGTGCCTCCTCTCAGACCCAGGTTCCAGCACAGACTACCAAAACAAAAGATTCATCTCAGTCAACACATTCCCTAGGGAGGGGAGTGTGAAAAGTAACCCTGCTTCCAGAATAGTCTACCAATGGCAGGAATGGAGAACCCCATTCACAAAAGATACGGAAAATACCTGCATATTGCAGCCCAAGGGCGCAATCCTAACTAGATAGAAGGCAGGAGAGGCATGGGGGGGGGGGGGTCGTCAGCCTTAAAACAGAAATGATCAAAAACACACAGTCAAAGCGCAAACTGACGTTCCCCAACCCCAACCGGCAGCTGTTCTTTACTGCGGTACATAGGAGCATAGGAAGTCGCCTTATACTGAGCCAGACCCTGGGTCCATCCAGCCAGTATTGTTGACACAGATTGGCGGCAGCGGCTCTCCAGGGTTTCAGGCAGGATTCTTTCCTAGCCCTGCCTGGAGAAGCCGGGGATCAAACCTGGGACCTTCCGCATGCCAAGCAGGTGCTCTATGACACTGAGCTATGGCCCCTCCTCGAGTAGGGGAGAAGCCATCCATCCACCACCAATAGGCAACACAATCGGCAAAATTAACATTTGTGAGCATTTCTCCAGACATCAGGCTTCCAACCTCTTCAAGGCACAGAAACAAGGGAGAAAACTTGCATTGCCATAAGGAGAGCCCTGCTGGATTGGGCGAAGGGTCCATCGAGTCCAGCATTCTCTTTACACTGTAGTCAACCAGCTGCCCACAGGAAACCCAAATGTGAGACATCAGTGCAACAGCACCCTCCTGCCCATCTTCCCCAGCAACTGGTGTACCTAGGCTCACTGCCTCTGGTACTGGAGGTGGCACATAGCCATCAGGACCAGTAGCCATTGATAGCCGTCTCCTCCAGGAACTTGTCCAACCCCCTTTTAAAGCCATCCCAATGGGTGGCCCTCCCTGCAACTGGAATCACATCCTCACAGAAATCTAAAAAGACACATTTCTACACAAACTGAGACATTCCAAATGTTATCAGGATACCTCTCAAAAAACAGTACAAATTCCCAGGCACACCACCATTAGCAACAAATATCAGAACAGTTCCCACACGTTCTAGGGTGGCCAAGTATCCTCCTTTACAGAGGACAGTTCTCTATTGGAAGGTGCCCTCTGTTTGATCAGCTGTCCAGTCCAAGTCTGGGTTAAAGGCAAAGAACTATATGAAGGGAGAGCAGGGAGGGCCTTGAAGTTGCCCATCAAGGGTTGATACCTGCAGAGCAGACAGGTCACCAGGTCACAGTCTTCCCTACCATGGCCAGGTGTGCTAGATTTCTACTTAAATTATAGTTATTATTTCTAAATTAGCATCTATGTAAATGTTATGCAAATTGGGGTCTCTTTTGCCCTCCTTTTTCGCAATGTGTAAGTGGCCACCCTACCTATAACAGAGCATTAAGGAGTCCCCAAAATGCACCTGGTCGTCTCTCGGTGTAAGCAGGATCCCTCTTTCGCCCTCTTGCTGCTCTGGAACAGGTTCTCTAGCCAGTCCACTTCATCCCCCAGCCCAAAATGCAGGCCTGCCACGCATCTTGGGGCCAAAACAGACAATATTTTAAATCCATATCTAGCAACAATGTCTCTCTCCCCCCCCCCCCCCCGCCGCATTTTTACTCTCTAGAATAAGTGCAGGGCCCCGATCTGCATCTTAAAGTCTCCCTAACACCCACACTATGGCCCTGATCTGGACTGGGGGCCCTGCACCTACGCTAGAGTAAAAATGTGTGTGTGGGGGGGATGTAGCTACTATTTGTTTTTATGCTATCTTTTAATGATGATTTGGTTAATCTGGATTTTATCTTTAGCCACCTTGAGTGAGGGATAAAAATTGATTGATTGATTGATTGATTTCAACATGAAGAAATATCCACCCCTGCCCCCAGTTGGAAATAAATCTCTGTAGTGGCCCAGTCTAGAACATGGGAGGCTGGTGGCAAAACAGCCATCAAGGTTTGGTTCCCCAATTTCCATCTCTGCAAGAATCCACAGAACCAGTGGAGGCTGGTGGCTCCGATGTCAGTGGGGTGGTGAATTCACTCCAGGTTTCAATCAGAACCAGTCAGAACCCTAAAGGAGCTTTTCAAGGATTCACTGCCCCACCGACATCAAAGCCACCATTCTCCACTGGTCTACACAAAGGTTTACAGTACCACCTCAAAGAGAACTCTGGGCCAAAGAACTACATGTTACGACAGAGATGCCCGAATGCGTCGCCATCTTTTAGGTGATAATAATCTGTACTGCAGCTGTGCCAAGTTCCCCCCAATGAATATTGCCTCCCCTCCATTTGCCATTTACGTCATACTGAAGGCACACACCTGGTTTTTCTAGATCTGGGGAAAAGCGGAGGCAATTTTCATTGGGAAACTAGCATGCTCCCGGGGCAGGGGGTGTTGACTTCTCTGTGTCATGGTCCCGGTCCAGAATGGGGCCTCTGCTGCTGCCTTTGGAAAATGTATTTATTTATTTGATTTGTACCCTGCCTTTCTACCAAGAAAAATGGCACTCAAGGCAGCTTACAATCACAAATGAAACTCGATTAAATCAATCAAAGACGTTTAGAGAGGTGGAAATGCACAGACGCATCTCCTCCGCAGTGCGCAGTTTGGCCCTCAGTCTCAACCCCAGGTTTCACCTGTCTGAGCAGAATCTGCTGTCCGTAGGTTGAAAGAATGGTGAGAAGGGAAGATCTCGTCCTCCTCTGCTGCCCACCCCCACAGCCCTCGCAACTTGGTTTTCCAGGAAAGCTTAATAAACCTGCTGTGAATGTTCAACCTACGAGTGAAAAAGTCGCCACAGAGGTTAGCGTTTACAAAGCTCATGACCTTCTCTTGCACCGTAGCTGCTGCTTAGCAACCACATCCCATAATAGCTCTGCAACCTGAGTCCCGGGCTCCTAGAATGATGAGCTGGGCTTGGAGTCGGGGCGCTCACTAGCTGGTCAGCAGTGACAAGCTGGTTGGCGTCTGGCTGGCGTCTTTGGGACAGTCTCCACGGATGAACGCGTCATCTCTCGAATGAATGGGCCGGGCTGGGCCGGTCTCATTCTGCACCAAGGACGTCAGACGTCTCAGGATTGCTCCTTGCCATCTGCTTTGCTATGCCAATGTCCTTTCCGATACCCCTTCCATTTTCACTGCTCAACATCCAGGCTTAGTTTCTCTTTGAACATCTGCGTTAGGAGCCTCCTTGCGTTGTTCACAGTTCCTCTCTTGATCCATTTCCCGCTGACACCTTCTTGGCTGAAAGTCGGCAAGTTAAGGGAATTGATCCGAATAAGGTGCCCAGTCTTGGAGGAGGGGCCACGCTGATGCTGAGCTGCCTTGGGATCTGGAGATGGACCCTTCATCGGACCACTGCCGGCAGCCCTGGGGCCAGAGGGCGCCGTGTGAAATTAAGGGAGTAAGAAGAGCCCCAGAGGCTCAGACCAAAGGCCTGTCTAGCCCACCTCCCTCACCCGGAGGGAAGCGGTGCTGGCAGGGAGCTCTGGAGAGCCCTGGGGGGAAAGGGCGGGCTGGTGCAGCATCCTGTTTCCCGCAGGAGCCATCCAGCCACCCTCACTGATGCTCTCGTAGAGTTGTCATTCATTGCCCTGGAGAACGTCCCTGTGGATCATGTCCTGTGTATATTAAGTGTGCTCTTTGACGGTGCCACTTGGGACCCCCCCCCTAACAATGGGGCAAACTTTGGACAGGAAATGATGGTCTCTTCTTCAGTGTTTCTCACATAATTTCAGAATGCAAAGAAGGGTGGTCCCAATAGAGGAAATGCATCACCAAAGCAGAGGACAAAAGAGGGCATATTCACATGACATATTTGCATATGGTAATTTATGGGTATAGATGCAGATTCAGAAAATAAGTATTCTAATTTAAATAGGAATGCAATACGCCTCCCCATACTGGGGAAGGCTGGGACCAGGGGACCTGTGTGCTTGCTGCTCTGTCTGCTGGCCAGGTGCTGCAAATTGGGGAAGGGCAACTTTGAGGCCCTGCTCTGCTCTCCTTTTGTGCAGTTCTTTGACTTTAAATTAACTTGGATTGGACAGTTCCTCAAACAGAGGATGCCTTAAAACAGAGGACTGTTCTCTGGCAGCCCTTCAAATAGAGCAGTTGAACCTCTTGCAGCCCGGGGGAGAAGCTCGGGGGGGGGGGGGGGCTGCATGCCAGCGGTGGGCAGGGTGGAAGCCAAAAGGGGCGGGGCAAAATACCAGCGCAGTGTTACACTCCTGCACCCCAGTCCTGGGAGGGGAGAACTTGCAGGGCCTTCAGCGCTTCAGGCCTGCAACACCACGACTCCGGGCAACCCCTGCTTCCCCTCAGCTGCCCAGCGGTCTCTTCTGCAAGACTAGAGCCGCTCTTCCCTTTTGACTTAGTGTCAGCCTTCCCTCAGATTCACCTCCTCCTGCTCCCTCAGGCCTTGTAGAACAAAGGTTACCAGTTCAAGAGTTACAGGGTGGGGCAAATCCTCAGTCTCTCTGTACTCAGCAGCACTGGATGGCAAGGGATCCCTGGAAGTAATTTGGACTGACCCCAAGCACATAGCATTGTAGCTTAGAGCTCTTACTGGCCATAACAGAGCCTCCAGAGAGGCACTTCAGCCTTTCAGAATGGGGGAAAAACGACACAAAAGCCAGGAAACCACCCAATGACTGGAGGCTGGGGGAAAGGGGGTGGGGCCAGGCGAAGGGGCGTGGCCATCTGGGCAACTCCGGAAGACCAGATTGCAACCCCGGGCAGGCCAAATTTGGCCCACGGGCCTGAGGTTCCCCATCCCAGAAACAGAAGCTAGTGCTTTGTAAAGTAGGACACAATAGCCACCCTAAGACCAAGCCCCCCCCACCCATGAGACCTCCTACCTCTGAAACTGGCTTTGCCTCCAGCATAGTGTCCCTGAGGAGTCTACAGCAATCTCAAATGCAAAGTCCATGCTTCCATCACAGCCCTACGTAGTTTACTTCCCAGTCAGCAAGGATTAAATCCAGACTCCCAAGTCCCCTTTCTCTCTCCAAAATTGAATTATAGATATCCACGTGCATGAGAAGGAACCCCTGCCCCCCCACACACAATATGCCATTGCCTCTGTTCCTCCTCTACCCCACAGCCACGAGTAACAGGCACAAAGTGTGCAGGTGTCTGGGTGGGGGACTTGCTGTGAAATATTTACATGGCTCTCTTGAAGCTGAGGCCGTGGCAGAGCAAGGCTGGGGCCGTGGCAGAGCAAGGTGTGAGGCACGTAGCGCCGGCATCCGTTGCACTGGCGGGCCAGGCCTTTTGCACCTGGGCCCTTACATCCAGATGCTGACTAGTCACTGAAAAATGCACCTTGATGCTTCCCCCTTCCCCAGCTCCAAGCCAGAGGCCAAAGTTCTACTGAGATAATGGTCCTGTTAATCACAGACTGGTTAATAGCCGCAGTGCATCAATCAGCAAGTTAACTATTGCCTGGTTCAGAGTCCCCATAAATTCCCAGAGGTTTCTGGGCACATAGGAGGAATCCCTGGGGGACTTTTTCTTCTAAAGGAATTTATCACCAGCCAATAAAATATAGGGCTGAGGTGACCTTGGGGAAGGCTGGGGAAGCTACAGCCCCGATTGTATGATGATTTCTTTCCTAGCACCAACCACGTCCGTGCATTCATGCCTGGGGTGCCGCCAGGAAATTTTAGACTTCATGGTCTTACCGGGGGGGGGGGGGGGCTTTAGATGGCCATGTGTATTACCACTGTGAAGCACGCAACTAACCTTTCTTTTTTCCCCCCCCACCTCTGCCATTCCATGCTTTACAATTTGCTTCTACATTCCTGATATGACTCTAGCGGTTAGAGCAAAAGACAAACACAAAACCTGTTTGCTAACCCTGATTAAGAAGAATTACTCTGTGCATGTGCAATTTCGCACTTAAGATCAGCACTGTCATGATTATAGGAACAGAATGCAGCTTTCTTCTGCAGCCCTGTTGCTAAACGCATTTATTTGGGAACAGGGACGTAGGAGAATTTCGTTCCGGTTTGTCAGTCGTTCAGACTTACTCTGCTTGCAATCTCGAATGGGAATGGGAACGTATTGGGAGGAAGGGGGAGTTCACAAATTCCCAAATTTGTGATTGCATTCTAAAAATGTGGATTTTGAAAATGCACACTAAAATGCGCACTTCAGATAAATGCACATTTTCACGCGTTAGTTGATGGGAGGAAAGTGTGCACGTTTGAACATGCTGGCTTTTCCTGTTAACGACGTGCACTGTCCCCCACTTGAACTCAGAGCAAAAGAGGTTGCCGACTAGAACAGAAGCAAGACAAACCAAGCTAGGAAGTGGAATTCGGAGAATCTTAGTGAACTTGTTTCCACATTAAACTATGGAATTCGCTACCACAAGATGAAGCGATGGCCACCCATTTGGATGGCTTTAAAAGGGGGTTGGACAAATTCCTGGAGGAGAAGGCTATCGATGGCTACTAGTCCTGGTGGCTATGTGCTACCTCCAGTATCAGAGGCAGTGAGCCTAGGTGCACCAGTGGCTGGGGAACATGGGCGGGAGGGCGCTGTTGCACTCATGTCCTGCTTGTGGGTTTCCCCTGGGCAGCTGTGCAGCCGCTGTGTGAACAGAATGCTGGACTAGATGGACCTTGGGCTGATCCAGCAGGGCTCTTCTTATGTTCTTATCTTGGGCATCTCTAGCTCTCCCATCCCTAGTTGGGCATGAGCACCATTTTGTTGCTGAAACAATACATTTTAAAGGAAAAATAAGAAAATGAGCACCTGTAGCCATGCGTCTCTCTGGGTGGCTGGCCCAACTATAAAAATTTTTTAAAATGAGAAGGATGTCATGGTCAGGCCTGTCAGGGCTGGTGGGCCTGGCCTGCCCATACTGGCCCAAGTCATGACCCTGGGCCTGTTTGCCACTGTGCCATCACCCGCTGCTCTCTGGGTGGTCGTTTGCCACCAGTCCCGGGCTGGGGGCCCTGGACTCAGCACCGATGTTCTGCTTGCTCAGTGTGCATGGGGCTTTCCAGAGCTCCATATGCAAAAATAGATAGGTCTAGGGGTGGCTCCTTAAGCATCTCCCAAAAATGGGGACAAAAGAGGACACCAATCTGCATAACATTTGCATATGCAAATTTATATGTGTAGGTGCAAGTTTAGAAAGATCAGTGTAATTTAAATAGAAATACAATGTATCTTGCCATCAGGAGAAGAGTGACTAGGGATGCAATCTGGCTGGGGAATGCTGGGAGATGTAGGACTTTTTTCTGTCTAGCCATGTACAGGATTGCGCCCCTAGGTGAACTGCGTGCGTGTCCAGGCTGTCCAAATAGAGGACTCTCCTCTGCAAAGTAGGATGCCTGACCACCACAGGCTCCTGCCTCCAAAGGGCTTGTGAGCTATACCAGACTATGGGGACACAACAGGTGGGGGGGCAGAGAAGGAAGGCTGGGAAAAAGGCCACCCAAACATCAAAGGCCTGATGGAACAGGACAGTCTTCCCTGCCTAGGCAAAGCAGAACGAGGACAGGGCCAAGTGCATGCCTAGCAGCAGCAGGTGAGGCTATCCGTGGCTACCAGTCATGATGGCCAGAAGCTGCTTCCAGGATACAGCCACGAGAGAGGGCTGTTGCCTGCAGGTCCTCTTTTCGGCTTTTAGAGGCAGCTAGTGGGCCCCTCTGGAAAATAGGACACCCGACCAGGTGGGCCTCCTGATCCAGGAGGGCACGTCTTCTTTTGTTCTTAGATTCAGCGTCCAGATAAGGTGGTGCCAGCAAGCGGTGGCATAGTGGTACATTTGGAAGTGCAGACACTCATCGTGACCGTGCCCACAGCCCCCCCCCCCCCGAGAGTCTCAAAAATGCAGGCAGCAGCGTGGATCCATATCCACAAGCCAGTTCTAGCAGTTTCATCTGCACCAGGAGCAGGTCTTTGGCAAGGAGAATGCGTCTTAACCGACCGTTCGAGACCAAGCCACCCCAACACCCCTTGCCTTACAGCTGGGAACAATATATTGTAGCTGGGAAATCCATTTCTCCCCCAGCTACTGTGAGGATTGCAGGGGTGGGGTTGGCAGAAGATGACAATGTCCCAGTGAACCCTGGCTCTTTTGTTGTTGTTGTTCAGTCGTTCAGTCGTGTCCGACTCTTCGTGACCCCATGGGCCACAGCACGCCAGGCCTTCCTGTCCTGCGCTCTCTCCCGGAGCGTGCTCAAGTTCATATTCATTGCATCGGTGATGCTATCTAGCCATCTCATCCTCTGCCATCCCCTTCTCCTTTTGCCTTCAATCTTTCCCAGCATCAGGGTCTTTTCCAGGGAGTTTTCTCTTCGCATTAGGTGGCCAAAATATTTGAGCTTCAGCTTCAGTATCTGTCCTTCCAATGAGCACTCAGGGTTGATTTCCTTTAGGATGGACTGATTTGACCTCCTTGCAGTCCAGGGGACTCGTAAGAGTCTTCTCCAGCACCACAGTTTGAACACATCAATTCTTCGGCGCTCAGCCTTCCTTATAGTCCAGCTCTCACAGCCATACGTTGCTACTGGGAAAACCATAGCTTTGATTAGACGGACCTTTGTCGGCAAGGTGATGTCTCTGCTTCTGACTATGCTGTCTAGGCGTGCCATAGCTTTCCTCCCAAGGAGCAAGGGTCTTTTAATTTCATGGCTACAGCCACCGTCTGCGGTGATCTTGGAGCCCAAGAAAATAAAACCTGTCACTGCTTCCATTTCTTCCCCTTCCATATGCCAGGAAGTGATGGGGCCAGATGCCATGATCTTCGTTTTTTGAATGTTGAGTTTCAAACCAGCTTTTGCACTCTCCTCTTTCACCCTCAACAAGAGGCTCTTGAGATCCTCTTCGCTTTCTGCCATTAGGGTGGTATTGTCTGCGTATCTGAGGTCGTTGATAATTCTCCCGGCAATCTTAATTCCAACCTGATACATCCAACCCAGCGTTTCTCATGATGTACTCTGCATATAAATTAAATAAGCAGGGTGACAATATGCAGCCTTGTCGTACTCCTTTCCCAATTTTGAACCAATTGGTTGTTCCATGTCCGGTTCTTACTGTTGCTTCTTGACCCTCGTACAGGTTTCTCAGGAGACAGGTAAGGTGGTCTGGTACTCCCATCTCTTTAAGAATTTGCCAGAGTTTGTTGTGATCCACACAATCAAAGGCTTTAGCGTAGTCAATGAAGCAGAAATAGACGTTTTTCTACCACACCGCTATCGGCAAGATGCCACCCAGGGTATTTTGTTTGCTCGTTTAGGATAGCTGCATATGTAGGCAGCTCCAGATGCCATTTTTTCTTCTCCTCCCTCCCAGCTTTTGGCACCTGTAGGGCACATATGGGTATGCAGGGTGCCCCAGGGGGTGAAAATGGGCACCCAGACCTCCCAAAGTTGCCCACCCCTGTACTCGAGAGGCCCCCAGTGACCACACGCCTGCCTCCTATCATTATCTCCCACTGATGAGAAGTCGACTGGCCATCCTGAACTAATGGCCCGCGATCAGTGTAGCTAAGGGGTGTTTGGCAGCATCTGTCACAGCGCTGCATCTGCTATCCAGGTACAGTAGGGAGGCCTGGTTTCGTCACCAGCACAAGACAGGAGCGTGTAGATGCGACACATTTATGCAGTCGAATAATACATATCCTGAGTGCCTATGCAAATCTACATGATAACCTGCGGAAGTTTTGAGAAAGCAGCTACGGTCCGCAACTGATGACATCTGATCTGACGCAAATGCAGCTAGGATTCTGAACGCAGCTGGTAGTCAAAAGAGTGACACCGATGGATTCGATGCAAAACAAGCGACTCACTTCTGTTTGAGTGGATTGCTACTGCTGCTGAATATTCACGTGGCATTCAGTGCCCAGATCTCAGAGGTGGTTCCTGTTGAATCACAGAGAGGGAAGCTTGTGAGAACAGAATCACTCAGTTACTCACACCAATGTCGCCCAGAATTCTTTATAAGGGCCAGGGACCAGCACCATCTGACCTGCTCTGGCCTATGGTGTAAAAGATGGTGCAATGGGTCTTCCTGCAGTTCCACCCTTTGGCTGGGTCTTGGCAGCGGAATCAAATCCCTACTTCACATTTCTCAGGTTGCGAGTTCAAGACCCAGGGCAGGCCCAGCGCTTATCAACAGAGTGCTTTACAGCCCATATTTGATTCACTCACATGACAAACTTGTGAAAATTTTATTCTTCCCATTAGCCAAGTAGGGAGGCTGATGCTAAGGGGTAGAGAACATTTCTTTCCCATTCACAAATAAGATAGGATTGGATTTTGTGCCTTCCTGAGACAAATCCTTCAGACTTACTCAGGAGGCAGGTGACGCTCTGTGCTGATCTAGTGTCTGGTACCTGGGGCATCATCCTTCATCGTATCTTTCCTGTTTTGGAAAACACACATGCACACGCCATGCTTCTAGTCCTTATTGCTGTCGACAAAACTTGAAAAGGCACATAGAGCATTGGGTGAAATCTCAGAAGGCAACGTGTGTAGCCCCACCCCAGCCTCAGCTGGGTTCAGCTGAAGAACTGAGCAGAGATTATGTTAACCTTCCTCAACCTGTTCCCTCCAGATGTGTTGGAGTGCAACTCCGAGCATCCCCCAGCCAGCATGGCCAGCATGTCTGGAGGGAACCAGGCTGGGGAAGACTGGGCTATGTGTTTATGCACGCATACCTCTGTTCATACCTGCTACATCTGAATGCAAGGAAGTCAGGGCTGGGAAGCACAGGCACAATCCCACGCCCCTTCCCTGGAATTAAAACGTCGTATTTTTGAAGGTGTGCACATGGCCATGCAGAACAAACAGGCTCCTGGGATATGAAGAGGACGTCTTGGTGTCCCAACTCAAAATCCTGTGGGATCATCCACAGAACATCACACAGTTCAAGGCCAGGTTTAGAACGTGGTTCATCCCTTGTCGCCTTTGGTTCCATCCTAATTACTGATGCTGCCGAATTTCATAATTAGCTGGTCAAATTCGTAATGCTCACCTTTGTAGGGAGGTTGGATCATAAGAATATAGAAGAGCCCTGCTGGATCAGACCAAGTGTCCATCTAGTCCAGCATTCTGTTCACACAGTGGCCGACCAGCTGTCTGTGGGAAGCCCACAAGTAGGACATGAGTGCAACAGCACCCTCCAGCCCATGTTCCCCATCCCCAGCAAGTGGTGTACATAGGGTCACTGCCTCTGGTACTGGAGGGAGCACACGGCCATCAAGACTAATAGCTGTTGGGAGCCTTCGCCTCCAGGAACTTGTCTAACCCCCTTTGAAAGCCATCCAATTCATTATTAATTTCGGGAATCGGCGGCCGCTTCCAGAGTATGTGCCATCTGCATCTCAACTGCGGCATTCCTGTGCACGTGCTGAGTTGGTTGGTTTAATCCTTTTCTTTCAGGAAATGTGATGATGTCATTTAGTGGCACCATCTCCTCTCCCCTATATACCGGTTGGTAACAGCAAGTAAACATTGCATGGGAGGGTCACGTGGAAACAGCCATGTGGAAACAACCAATCAAGTGGAGACACATGACATCATGACACATAACACATAACACAATTGAAAACTACAACTCCCAAGATGCCATTTAATACTGCACATGCGCAAAATCCCAGATGCGCAGAATGAGCTATTGAATTAAAGGAGAATTCTTGTCCAGAATGACATGGATGAATTCGTTACTTCCCAAGGAGTTCACCCATCACTAATCCTGACCAAGACCCAAAGCCCCTTTTGTCATGTTTGTGCTTCCCCTCTCCTCATGGCACTTGATGAGAAGCATGCTTTAGGGATGGGTCTCTTTCTCGCCCCTTTCAGCCTTGAAGGAACTGCAACAAGGGAGCCACTTATGTCAAGTCGGGGTTCGCAGCTCCTTGGAATTTTGCAGGACAAAATGTAGACCTCCCTCCCCTACCTGGGAGCGCCAAGCATCCTGGAAAAGGCATTCCGCACCCTCCAAACAATCCTTACAGCTCAGGGTCCTTAGCTCTGTGGTAGAGCGCTTCCTTTGTGTGCAGAAAACCCCTGCTTCCATCCCCACCATCACTAGTGAAAAAGTTCTCAGGTGGACTGGGAAAGGCCTTGGCTTGGGACCTCAGAGAGAGCAGACCAGCCTTACCCAACCTGGTGCCCTCCAGATATGGGACTACAACTCCCATCATGCCCAGCCAGCATGGCCATTGGGAGATATGGTCCAACACAGCCAAAGGGCACCAAGTTGGAGATGGCTGGAGTAGACAGTAGCAGGCTGGATGGACCAAAGTTCTGATTCAGCCAGTCTGGAGTAGTGGTTAGAGTATTGGAGTGGGATGACCTGGGTTCTAGTCCCCACTTGGCACTGAAGCTCACTGGGTGACTTTGGGCCAGCCAATGACTCTCAGCCTAACCTACCTCACAGGGTCATTGTGAGTTTAAAATGGAGAGGATCATTTACACTACCTTGGGCTCCTTGGAGGAAAGACAGAATATAAATGCATATAACAACAACAACAACAACAACAACAACAACAATTTCATATGACCCTGACACTGAGTGTGGAAAGTCTGCATGAACCTCACAGCCATCTGTGCCAATAGGAAAGCACTCCACTTCAACACAGTATGTCCGCGGAGACCCGTCTGGATGCTCCTTAGTTGCTTCTGCAGACACCATGAGGGAGAAGATCTGCCTCCTTAGCCAGGCTAAATTAATCCTGGCAACAGCAACAACAACAATTAAAAAGGACACTGAGCCCCAAGAAGCCATCCCTGCTAGCTTCGTTCAAGGCAACGCTGGCCTTGGAAACTGGCCCACGCCATCTTCCCTTGTGGCTTTGGCTTTGTTGACAACAGCAGCGTTTCATTAAACTAGGCCACCGATCATATTGCAAAAGGCTTGGGAAGCAAACGTCACTCGGTAAACGCATCTCCTTTTCTGCGGCAACGGAGCTATCAGGCTGACAGAAAGGGCTCCAGAGCTAATTACGGAGTGTTGCAATCCGTCAGATAAGAGGCAGTGCAAACGGGCATCTTCCACCACGTACGTTGCTCTGGATTTATTAGCTGCCTGCCACAGCGGAATCCACCCATATCAAGAAGTGCTTCCACTGGAACACTTCTATTGCCTCAACATGCCCCCCCCCCATCTCCTCCCTTTTCTCTCTCTTTTTTTGATTCTCTCTGCCCCCCACCTCCACCCTCAACTGCTCCTGGAATCATTTTCCTTCTTTTATCTCTCTTGTGTTCTGCATCTCACTTGCAGGAAAATAAATAAATATGATTTGCTCAGGGAAAGAGCAGCCTTGGAGATAAGGAAATGTCATGATGTCCCGCCATGTACAGAATAAGGACGGAGAACCTCAGCATGTTTCCAAAACGGCACGTCGCTTGGAGACTTCTCCTTTGCCCCTGATTGTCTAGAAGGAGAGGGGTCTTGAGTCTATGTGAGAGGACGTCGTGGGAGGGAGAAAGGCACCCCCCAGCCTGATGGTTAGCTAGCAGTCTTGTTTTCAGCCAGATGAATTAATAGGACATCCACCGGATGCCTGAAAATCGATGCTTTTCTTTTTGGGATGCCACATCATGTGTTAGAATGAGCCTATGAAGGGAAGACTGGACATAATTCAAAAATTTGGGCATTTCAACAATCAGATGTCCAAAACTGTGTGTGTGTTTTTTAAACACCATACAGGAGTGTTGAACCTCGAGCATGCCGGTCAAACCTGCCCTGCCTGCCGTTCCAATCTGGTCCTCTGGGGTTCCCCAGAAGACCACACCTGCTTCCCCCCATCCCAGCCCCTCTCCCACAACCCACCCCCTTTCTCCTGACCACTGTGGTGATTTCCTGGCTTTTGCACCCCCCATTCAGTGCAGGCTGGTGGCCCCAATGTCAGCAGGGCAGTAAATCTGCTCTGGGTTTCAGTCTGAACCAGTCAGAACTATAAAGGAGCTTGTCAAGGATTCACAGCCCCACTGACATCAGAGCCACCAGCCTTCCCTGCCCCATTCTAAAAGTTAGAAATGTCTCTCCCAAGGCAGGAAAAGCTTTAAGCTACAGTACAATAGTGTTTGGGTATTTTGGTCGCTTTGGCCTTTGGCCACCCACCACTGCTGTGAAAAAGACAAACTCCATGTTGGGCATAATTAGGGAAGGAACTGAGAATAAAACTGCCGATATTATACTGCCCTTATACAAATCTGTGCTGCGACCACACTTGGAATACTGTGCCCAGTTCTGGTCACCACACCTGACAAAGGACACTATAGAGTTGGAAAAAGTGCAGAAAAGGGCAACTAAAAGGATCAAGGGGATGGAGCAACTCCCCTTTGAGGGAAGGTTACAACATCTGGGACTGCTTAGCTTGGAGAAAAGGTGAGTAAAGGGAGGCATGATAGAGTTCTACAAAATTATGCATGGTGTGGAGAATGTGGATAGGGAGATGTTTTTTTCCATCCCTCAAAATACCGGAATCCAACAGGGTCGTCCCATGAAGCTGGCAGGTGGGAGATTCAGGGCAGATAAAAGGGAGGCCTTCTGCACACAGCGCATAAACTATGGCACTCGCTACCACAGGATGTAGTGATGGCCACCCATTTGGATGGCTTTAAAAGGGGGTTGGACAAATTCCTGGAGGAAAAGGCTATCCATGGCTACTAGTCTTGATGGCTCTGTGCTACATCCAGTACCAGAGGCAGTAAGCCTAGGTACACCAGTTGCTGGGGAACATGGGTGGGAGGGTGCTGTTTCACTCATGCCCTGCTTGTGGGTTCCTGGTCGGCAGCTGGTTGGCCACTGTGTGAACAGAATGCTGGACTAGATGGACCCTGGGTCTGATCCGGCAGGGCTCTTCTGATGTTCTTACTGATAGGGAGCAGATCACTGAGTAAGCCCATGGCCTATTAAGTTCAATGGACCTTACTCCCATGTAAGTGCATATAGGATTGCAGCCTTAGTCTGGTTGCCTTGACAAGGGTAGAAGGTTCCACTTTCCCCTGAAATCCACCCCTTTGAAAACAAAAAACAAAGATAGCCATGCTGGTCCATGAGAAAACACACACACATGCTCCAGAACCCACAACTGGGCAATACCGTTATTAGGACCAACCAGCATTCCCCCAAATGTGGAAGCTTTCAAACTATCCAGAATTCTTCATCAGGCTAGGTGGTACAAAAAGCAAGAGATGGGAGAAGAAATCCTGTTTCACAACCTAACCTTTTTTGGATCACCTAACTTTGCTGAACAGTTTCACAAGCCCCTCGGGTGGCTCGTTTTACCGGGAGTGGAAATGTTTGCACAATGCGCCTCCGCCTCCTCCCCATTTGGCTCCGCACTGAGATCTCAGCTGGCTTTGGGAGCCTCCAGCACACAAGGGCTCTGCAGTGCCGAAGTGTCTCTGCTGCAACCTGTGG
This sequence comes from Heloderma suspectum, assembly GCF_057233095.1. Lineage (NCBI taxonomy): Eukaryota > Metazoa > Chordata > Lepidosauria > Squamata > Helodermatidae > Heloderma > Heloderma suspectum. The sequence continues at coordinate 437,324,374 of NC_139458.1, forward strand.
CTGGGTGGAGCTCCACGCATCTGCTAATGGCATTCCCCATTGTGTCTGTAGGTTCTCCCCTCTGGATTGTCTCAGGAACAAATAGTCTCAGGGAGCAATCCGATGGCCGCTAGACAGCGGCTGAATGGCCATAGGATATGTAGTTTTCCAGGAAATGACTTCGGAGCCCACACTCCGAGGTCGGTACCCGGAGACCTCCCCCCACTTCCGTGCTGCCTTGGAGGCAATGCGGAACAGCCCCATCCTCCGCGCTCGCAAGAGGAGTGCAGAGCGGCCGGAAAGGGGCGCGGCGGGGGCATTCCGGGTCGGGGGGGCGGAAAAGCTGGTCTCGTACTAATGTCTCGTACTGCAGCCTCCTCCCACACGCAGCCCTCCTGCGGCTAGACAGCTGCAATCAGGAGAAGTGGGGAGGGAACGATCCCCTCCATGCTTCTCCTGCCGTTCTTTGGATAGGCAGTCACCTCTGAGCTCGGAGGCGGCTGCCTATCTGGAAAGGACTGCACCCTTAATGACCCACCCCGCAGGAATGCCTCTCTTGTTGGAGCAGAGGAAATTACATCCACTAATTGCAGAGCACCTTTTGGGTTATCACTGTCATTATTTGCAGCAAATTATCTGTTAATTACACACACGCAGCTTATCTCTGCGCCCCAGCTGAAGTTACAAATGTATCATGTGTTGTTTGTTCTGATTAAGAACTAAAAATGTACAATTTGATACATGCATGTACACAGACAGCATGCAATTATGCATTAAGTCTACGACAACTGGACCCAAAGATGCCATCGTACGGAGTAATGTTGATGTGATGCTAATTTAAGAGGAATATCACCCAGGGCGGATGATTACCATAACTCTTCCGCATTTTGCAACAGGCAAATGACTGCCCCAGTGTATTAGGATCAGGTCGGTTTGTGTCGGATTTCACTAAATTCAAATTCCTCGCACATCCCTAGCTGTGAATTCTGTATGTAAAATCTCTCTCACAAAAATCCGCTCCCACCTGAGAGTCGTTACCTCTCAGAGGCTCCAGCCACATCCACTGCAGCGAACTCTGAGACCCCTGCCTCTTAATCAAGATGCAAAGGCCACATTTATATTATATTCTCTTAGGCATCCCCAACCGTTTTGGATCGTGGGCACATTTGGAATTCTGAGGGAATATCGTGGGCACTCTCAGAAAATGGCTGCCATGGCGGACACAGCTGGTCACAAAACACTCATTTCCCAGAAGACAAACTGGTGAGACTAGGGATGGGCGGATCACTTACCCCGTTCTGGGGGGGGTCTGCGGGGGGGAGGCGATCCATTCCTCCCCCGCCGAATCTGTCCAGGCTGGGCTCCGCTCCGCCTTGGTCCTGTGGAGCTGGCCGCCAGCTCCGCTTCGCTGGTAACGTCAATACGGCTGGCAGCCACTGCTGTGCTGTATCGCTGTAAGCCAGGCGCCGGATGCAAATGGCGTAGTGGGTGTCATTTGTGGCCGTAATGCTGGTAGATTAGCCTAAATGCAGCTGTAAGTGGCTATCCCTGTTCACGTGATAGGCTACGCAAATATTTGCGTAGCCTATCACATCTAAAAACAAGGATGCAAATGGCGTAGTGGATGCCATTTGCGGCCGTAAAGCTGGTAGATTAGCCTAAATGGCTGCATTTAGGCTAATCTACCAGCTTTACGGCCGCAAATGGCGCCCGCTACACCATTTGCATCTGGAGCCTGACTTACAGTGATACGGCACGGCAGTGGCTGCTGGCTGTATTGACACTCCCCAGGGCTGCAGCCGGCTCCACAGGATGAAGGCAGCGATGGATCTGACCTGGAAGGATTCTGCATGGAGGTGGAGGTGAGTGCTCTGTTCTGCTATGGGCCCCAATGGGGCCGGATTCCAAGAATTGGGGTCCGTGGTGGATTTCTCCCCCCTCCCTAGGTGAGACTGAAAGAGACTTGCCCAAAAATTTCAGTCCAAGGCAGAGGTGGGGTCTGAGCTCCAAAACACAAAACCACTCCCCGGAACCCAAATAAAGATGGCCCTGGAGTGCAGAACTTCACTTTGCAGCATGTGAGCCTCCCAATTAAATAATAATAATTACAAAATCTTAAGAAATAAAATAAAATCAAGAGGGGCAGGGAGCCCAAGCCTGGTGGGCCCCACGTTGGAGATGCCAGTACTATATTATGATATATTAAGGGAGCAATCCTATCTGGATAGACGACCACCTCCGAACTCGGAGGCAACTGCATGGCAGGAGGAACATGGAGGGGATTGTCTCCTCTGCACTCCAGCTGCCCTGCATTCGTGGCTAGATGGCCCATTTCAGCTGTCTAGCCGTGGGACATCGGAGCGCGGGGTGGGGAGGCCAGAAGACACATAGGAAGTGTCGTACTGGCATTTACGAACTCCCCGCCCCGCCCCTGGGAGCGCCCCTTTCCCCCTGCTCCACTCCACTCTTATGAGCACGGAATGCGGGGACGATCCATGCTGCCTATGAGGCAGTGGGGAATGGGGTGGCGAGGCGGTTCCTGGGAACAGACCAATCCTATGGCCATCTAGCCGCTTTCTTGCGGCCATAGGATTGTGCTCTTATATTATAATACATTATAACATCATATTGTTTCTTTTAACACTTTGATTAGTTTGTAAGCTGCCATGAGCATTTCTTTTAATAGAAAGCTGGGACAAAAGCAGAGGATGAGGAGAAGGCATATCGGTGACATCACATGCCACCGATACACCGATACCCAACAGGAGACCACAACAGCCAGGTTTTGTCCAACAGGCTGGAAACTTGTAGAACTTTTCTTTTCCCTTTCTAGTTTGCTCCAGTACAAAACAGCATGTGTATGCTTTCAGAGCAGTAAGGATGCATTCAAGTAAGCCACCTTCCAAAAGCAGATTGGAAGTCACAAATCCTGCATCTTTGCAATAGCCTGCCATGATCATGCTAAAGTGATCTGGGTCTTTTAATATCAGAGACTTTACAGAGACTCTGGAGGGGGAATTTTCATAAGAGAATAAATTCATGAACTGAGCTGTCCACTAATCTGCTTTTTGTTTGAACTGGTACCCCAGACCTTGCAGGTTCATAGAATCATAGAATAGTAGGGTTGGAAGGGGCCTACAAGGCCATCGAGTCCAACCCCCTGCTCAATGCAGGAATCCAAGTCAGAGCATCCCTGACAGATGGCTGTCCAGCCTCGTCTGGAACGCATCCAGTGTGGGAGAGCCCACCGCCTCCCTAGGTCATTGGTTCCATTGTCGTATTGCTCTTACAGTCAGGAAGTTTTTCTAGAAGTTCAGCCGGAATCTGGCTTCCTGTCACTTGAGCCCATTATTCCGTGTCCTGCACTCTGGGATGATCGAGAAGAGATCCTGGCCTTCCTCTCTGTGACAACCTTTCAAGTACTTGAAGAGCGCTATCTTATCTCCCCTCAGCCTTCTCTTCTCAAGGCTAAACAGGCCCAGTTCTTTCAGTCTCTCTTCATAGGGCTTTGTTTCCAGTCCCCTGATCATCTTTGTTGCCCTCCTCTGAACCCTCTCCAGTTTGTCTGCATCCTTCTTCAAGTGTGGTGGCCAGAACTGGACACAGTACTCCAGATGAGGCCTAACCAGTGCTGAGGAGAGGGGAACTAGTACTTCCTGGGATTTTTAAGCTATGCTTCTATGAATGCAGCCCAAAAGAGCCTTGGCCTTTTTTGCAACCACATCACATTGTTGGCTCATATTCAGCTTGTGATCTACCACAATTCCAAGACCCTTCTTGCTTGTAGTGTTGTTGAGCCACATATCCTCCATCTTGTAACTGTGCATTTGGTTTCTTTTTCCTAGGTGCAGAACTTGGCATTTATCCCTATTAAATGTCATTCTGTTTTCTGCCCAGCGCTCCAGTCTATCCAGATCACTTTGAATTTTGTTTCTGTCTTCCAAAGTATTAGCTATCCCGCCCAATTTGGTGTCATCTGCAAATTTGATCAGCATTCCCTGCACCTCCTCCTCCAAGTCATTACTAAAAATGTTGAAGAGCACTGGGCCCAGGACTGAGCCCTGCGGTACCCCGCTCGTTACCTCTCCCCAGTTTGAAAAGGTCCCATTGAGAAGCACTCTTTGAGTCCGATTCTGTAGCCAACTGTGGATCCACCGGATCGTTGTTTCATCTAGCCCACTTTGAGCTAGTTTGCTCATCAGGATATCATGGGGCACTTTGTTGAAAGCTTTGGTGAAGTTGAGGTATATGATGTCCACAGCATTCCCACGGTCCACAAGGAAGGTTACTTGATGAAAAAATGAGATCAGATTCGTCTGGCAGGACTTGTTCTTGACAAATCCATGTTGGCTTGGAGTAATCACTGCATTGTTTTCAAGGTGCTTACAGATGGATTGCTTTATCATCTGCTCCAGAATTTTCCCAGGGCTTGATGTCAGACTGAGTGGTCTGTCGTTCCCAGGTTCCTCCTTCTTGCCCTTTTTGAAGATAGGGACAACATTCGCCCTCCTCCAGTCATCTGGCACTTCACCTGTCCGCCATGATTTCTCAAAGAAAATAGACAGCGGTTCTGAGAGTTCTTCTGCCAGTTCCTTCATTACTCTAGGATGCAGTTCATCTGGCCCTGGAGATTTGAACTCATTCAAAGTTCGGTGTTCCTTGACCGTATGCCTATCGATCTCAAGCTGCAATCCTGCCCCTTCAGCCTGTACTTTGCCTTTGCCAGGGGGGTCATAGACCCTCTTTTGGGTGAAGACTGAGCCAAAGTAGGAATTGAGCACCTCTGCCTTTTCCTTGTCACCTGTTATCATTTTGCCATCCTTATTTAATAGCTGAACAACCATTTCTTTCCTCTGCCTTTTACTATGCACGTAGCTGAAGAAAGCCTTTTTGTTGTTTTTAGCATCCCTCACTCAGCTCGTTCTCAGCTTTAGCCTTCCTGACACCATCCCTGTAATTCTGTGCTACCTGCCTGTACTCTTCCTTTGTTACTTGGCCTTCTTTCCACTTCCCATATGTGTCCTTTTTTGTTTTCAGGTCATCCCTAAGCATTTTGTGAAGCCACATTGGCTTCTTCTGTTGTCTTCCACCTTTTCTTCTTGTTGGAATTGTTTGTGATTGTGCCTTGAGAATTTCCTTTTTTAAAAGCTCCCACCCATCTTGGACTCCTTTTCTCGTTAGAGTCGCTTGCCATGGGACCTTACTGATAATTGTTCTGGGTTTATTAAAATCAGCTTTCCTAAAATCCAGGGTACGCGTTTGACTACACTCGGCTTTTGCTTCCCTTAGAACCAAGAACTCAAGTACAACATGGTCACTTTCCCCCAGAGTTCCTGTAACTGCTACTTGATCCACTAAGTCATCTCTTGTTGGTTAGGATCAAGTCAAGGATAGCCGATCCTCTAGTTCCTTCCTCTACTTTCTGTAGGAGGAAGTTATCCACCACACAAGTCAGGAATTTCCTGGAGGGGCCATGTTTTGCAGAATTTGTCTCCCAACAAATATCGGGGAAGTTGAAGTCCCCCATTACTACTACATCATGCTTCCTTGAAACATTGGCTATTTGCTTTTCAAAAGTTTCATCCTTGTCTTCTCCTTGATTGGGTGGCTGGTAGTAGACTCCGACCATCAGGTTCCTTTTATTCTTTGCTCCATTTATTTTGATCCAGATGCTCTCGATGGGGCTACCAAGCTCATCCTCCTGTATTTCTATGCAGTGATATGCAACCCCACGTCCCTTTCTGTTCCTCCTGTTCTTTTTGAACAAGTTATATCCTTCAATTGCTGTATTCCAGTCATGAGAGTCATCGCACCAAGTCTCAGTTATACCCGAAAGGTGAAAGGTTCCTCCTGTGCAAGCACCGGGTCATTACTGACCCCTAGAGGGACGCCTGCTTGTGCTGGCATTTTCATGGCAGACTATAGCGGGGTGGTTTGCCAATGCCTTCCCCAGTTGTGAGTGTGACCACCTTTCCCCCAGCAAGCTGGGTATCAAGTCATAATTTCCCTCCTGTATTAAGAGTTCCAGTACGTTCTGTTTGTTTCCCATACTCTTGGCATTAGTATATAGACATTGAAGACAATGTGCTTCATAGTCTGGCTTTCTTCCTACATGTGTCTGAAGACTATTATTGCATTTTATTGCATTTTATTTATTTTATTGGTTTATTGCATTTAACCTCAGTTGCCAATATCATTGTTTAAGAACAAGCTGCTAAAGACTCTGTCGTAAAGAAAGCAGTTGGTATATCAGGAAAAAAAACAACCCAGACAATTATAGCTTTGGCTAAGTCATGGTTTGCCCTTGATAGTTTAGTCCAAATTAATCCCTTGGATCGATGGAAAAGGATCTAAAACAGTGGGACAGAGTAAAAGAAGGAGTTCATGATGGAATGAAATCCAGCGCAAGGAAAGAAGAACCAAATATGCCAGTTTCAAACATGATAATTCCACAACATGGATGTATACTGGTAAGACAAATCCATGTTTGATGCGTTATAGTATCATGGGGAGATTGCGCAAGTGTCCATTTGGCTCTACGTTTGCTCATGAGGAGGCTGATAGAAATTTTCATTTTCCAATAAGCGCATGCACCTAGCAAAGTAGACCACCAGATGATGAAGACTGTAACCCTAAAACCACCTAGAGTGCGATCCTAGGCATGTTTAGACAGAAAAAAGTCCCACAACTCCCAGCTTTCCCCACCCAGCATAGCTGTAAACTGCACTGAACACAGCGGGACTTACTTCTGTGTAGACATGAACAGAATTGCACTGGACATGTTTCTTTAAGTGGGCTTTTGTAAGGGATTGTGTCATATATTCTGCAGCTCTTTTTCTTGTAATTTATTGCAGATATAGGCTGTATTTTATCTTGTTATGTATTATTCTAATATTTTGTAAGCCAGCTTGTATACTTTGATAAAGTGAGGACTAAATTAATAAAAAATACAATATTATTACTATTATTTATTTATTATTACATCCCTATCCCACCTTTTCTCCTCTTGCAAGAAACCCAAGGCAGCTTACATGGCCCTCTTCTCCTTTTTATCCTCACAACAGCCCTGTGAGGTAGGGTAGGCTGAGAGTCAGTGACTGGCTCAAGGTCACCCAGCAAGCTTCATGGCTGAGTGGGGACTAGAACCCAGTCCAACATTCTAACCACTACACCACACTGGCTCGTATTATTACTACTATTATTAGCTTTATATCACCTATAATTATTGTCTGGCTTCACAGTTTAAGCAACACTTTGCTATTTAGATTCTTGTAAGTCAGAAATGAATCAGTTGCAGGGATGTCTGGGGGGGGGGCAATTTGCCCCAGCCCCCTGCAGAGGAAGGCCTCCCTGCCTCAGCTCCTGCACATACTGTTGGTCCCTTCCCTGGCCACATTGCCCCACTGGCCCCTCATTCAGATTCTTGCAGGGGGCAGTGGCAGGACCCCCAACATCCAACTGGCTCCAGGCTCAATAAACTGGGTGGCCCAGGTCCGTAGAATGAGCACTACATGAAGAGCACTTCTTTTCCTGCTTTTCTGCTATATAACCTCCAGGTGGCACTGTTACACAGCAGAATAACACAAATACACAAGTAGAAAAAGCATTTGCTTTCGCTTTCAGAAATACCGCATTTTCCCTGCTCTAAATAAACCCACCGAAAGTGCTCATCCTCATTTATTTTTACAGTCAATGACCAGCATGAACAAATAGTGCTCCTTAAAAACATAAGTGAAACTGGAGGGTGGGTCACAACATTGTCTAAAGAACCCATAAAAAACAGTGAGAAAGGAATGTTGCGTGCACTATAGATGCCTTGTGTAGAAAAGCTCAATGTACTCAAAGTCCACCAAGTACTCAGAAAGCAGCATAAATTGCAAGTGCTAATAAATTACCAATGGGGAACATTTTTGTAGGGTGTTTATTACGAGGCCTTAAACACTTGCTTCTAAAATTATTTTTTAATCGTGTTGTCATTCTTGCAGCTGAACACTGTAAAAAGTTTCCCAACTGGCAGATCTGAAAAATAAAGCATTAATGCTCTGAATGTGTCACAGAAAGAGAAGGCCCAAGGATGTCCTCTGTCCTTTTGTGGATTTGAACATTCTTTGCTGGAGAGTCAACACAAACATGCAAACGAGGCTGGGCCAGCGATGCTCAAATGAACTGGAATAATCACAAACGGACACTTTGGAGGCTGATTGGAGGCCCCTGCCTGTCACAGCGCATGTCCTTCCTCATCACCCACCTGCTCTTCCTTGATGAACAGCATCTTCCTTCCCCCTTGAAAACATCTCAATGAATTACCTAGGGACTGGTGTAGATTCTAAATCAATTGTAAATAAGTACAGCCATTGCGAAAAACAAAGCCAGTTTGTGTTTCCATGAACAGAAGCATCCCACAGAAGATGTGGAGGGAACTGTCCTTAGCATCTGGCTAGAAATTTAACCAGGATGGCCACTTGTAGAGCCGAGTTTCAAATCCAGGATCACATACCAGTCCCCAACTGGTGCTGTCCAAATAGGTTGGACTAGGGATGTATGAGCATTTTGATTTTGTTTACAAAACATGCTAGTTCAAAGCTCCAAATGTGGATGTGAGCGCATGTCCATTCATCCTGTTCCCGATTCCCAGCTCGAGTTGCGCAAATTTCAGATTCCCAGTTTGAGTTGCACAAATTTCCTAATTTGCACAAATTTTCTCCGTGGATCAAATCAGCTGCACTGTAGTCTATGGAGAAAAGTTATGCAAATTTGGAAATCTGCGCACATTCAGGGAAATTTGTGCAAATCTCCCATTCGATCACTGCTCATTACGCACAAGTTTCCCATTTGCAGAGACAGCAGCGATCACAACCACCCGGGCATGACACAAGCAGTGAGACAATGTTTGGAGAATCTTGGTGCTCTCAAACATTGCTCGTTCGCCTGCCCCCCCCCTCAAAAAACCACCCCTCCCCCACTGCACTCAGTCCTTTAAAAAACATCCATTGGTGTCAATGGAGACTTTTAAAAAGCATATTGCACCGGGGGGGGGGGGCATTTTCTGGAGGGAGGCATGTGAGTGTGTCGTGTATGTGTACAGTGTGTGAGTGTGTGAATGGGGTCTGGGCAATCACATCACTGGCTGCATGCCACCTATAGGGTGGCCCTGCCCATATCTGGATGTGGCTCCACCCACTGCTATCCTGCAGCCCCTGACATGCTTGCTGGGAACCAATTAGGCCCTCGGGCCATCTTACTGAGAAAAGGGCCGGTTGTACACTCTTGCTCGGGCAGCCATCCATCCTGCGACCAGCGCTGCTCGGGATCATAGGAAAAGGTTCAAACTGCCCATAATGCCTTTGCATACACTGTGGTGCGGCCACGCTTAGAATGCTGCATACAGTTCTGGTCCCCGCACCAAAATAAGGATAAAGTTGGAAAAGGTGCAGAAAAGGGCAACCAGAGTGATCAAGGGACTAGAGCAATTCCCCTAGGAGGAAAGGTTGGAACACCTGGGGGCGGGGGTTAGCTTAGGAAAAGAGTGGGTAAAGATGGACATGACTGAGCTTTATAACATGATGCACGGTGTGGGGAAAGTGGATTGGGAGAAAAGCTTCCCCCTTTTCTCCAATATTACTAGAACCTGGGGTCATCTAATGAAGCTGAATCCTGGGAGATTCAGGACAGACCTAAGGGGAACAGACCACTGACACAGGGTCACCACCCCACCCATGAGAACCAGGCCCTTAATTCAAAGACCCCTGTAACGACTGGGAGGGGCTCTTAAAATTATAACTATCCTGGAGCCCACCAACCCTCACTCTGACACTGTCTTGGACAAGCCTCCCATCTGTCAACCATACAGGGTGGTTGTATTTCATGCCGCCTTACCTTGTCAGAAGTATGAGCTCCAACTGTGGGCATTTTCGAAGGGAGGGAGGGAGGGAGAAACCGTCCCAACTTACAGATCTGTGGGGCTGGCAGGGCCCCCTTTCACTGCTCAGCATCTTCCGTAGCCAGCAAGAATTCTCGCCTTGGTGATTGCAGTTTCTAATGCTTTGCTCCCCTTTAAACAAGAAACTAAATTGGAGAATAAATAAACAGGCAAATGAAGCTGTTTATTTCTGCATATAAGCTTTAGTGCCAGGATAAATCTTTCGTTGCGCTCTCAGCTGTCACTTGATTTCCACCTCTGCACCGGGAGAATTAACTGCCAGCCGAATGTTGCCAGCTGTTTCCAGCAATCGCGGGGTATTTAACTGAGTCATTTGGTGGGAAGCAAAGAGCTCAGCCCCCCTCAGTTTACACCCTGCTGACCTTTGAGAAATTGTATGCAAACGCCTCGATCAAAGGGAGCGCAAGAAGCTGGCGCATGGCCCCACAAGTGACATGCACAGTGCCTGCTCGTTTTTCCTTTTTTCATTCCTCAGGAAAGAGAGAGATGCCATTCCCAGAAATGGGGGAGGCTTGAAGAAGGGCAGAAATGTCCCACACTTTCTCTTGGTGGAAAAACATATAAATGAAGGGCAGCAGTGCGTGTGGGGCAGGGCAGGGACACGGAGAATTTAGTTGAAGATCAGTGCCCCAAATAGTTTGTATCTTTTAATTTTTGAAGATGTGTTATTGCATGTATATCCCATTTTTTCTCTCTGGCAAGGAATCCAAGGCAACTGGCATGATCCACTTCCTCCTCGATTTTATCCTTACAACGACCCTGTGAAGTAGATTAGGCTGAGAGTGAGTGACTGACCCCAACAGACCCAGTAAACGTCATGGCCAAGTGGGGACTTGAACCCAGGTCTCCTGAGCCCCAGTCCAACAATCTAACCACTACACTACACTGCCTTTGAGCTCAGAAACAATACAGGCAGTGGTGCAGTGGTAACTTTTGGAAGTTCAGGAGCTCATCGTGACAGTCTCCATAGCCACCCCCACCAAGGAGCGCCTCCAAATGCAGGTAGCTGTGGTGATCCATCTCTCTGTGTATTATACAAGTGTGCACACGGAATGGATCACCTCGCAACAGTATATTGTTGCTGGGGGAATCCATTTAACTCCCAGCTGCTGTGAGGTAGGGATGGACGGACGCCCCCCCCATCCGTGTTCTCCGGGCACCCATCCAGTCCCTCCCCCCACTCATGCACCCCCGGACCAGCTCATGCCCCCCCCCACAGACTCACTAATCCGCCTGCACCTACCCCGAGCCATTTGCAAGCACCCATCATTCCCGCATTTGCCATTTTGTGAAAAAATATGGCGATTCGGGAACTTCTGTAAATCTAATATTGCGCACACAGCGGCTGTAAAAGCCCCATCTACGCACTATTATAGGCGTAATGCTCATGTGAGTTGTGCAGTTCTGCTCAGCGGTGGAGCTGTGGCTCGCAGGGACGTGGCACCAGCTCTTTTTGATTAGCAGGGATGCTGACATCATCCCCCACCACCACCACCTGAATTCCCTGTTCCTTCTGTGCTCAGCTGCAATCCTCACAGTAGCTGGGGGAGATGGATTTTCCCAGCAACAATATATTGTTCCTTGTTGTAAAGTATTTCGGGGTGTCTTGGTCTTGAATGGGCAATTAAGACCCATGAGCTTTACGGAAGACCTGCTCCTGGTGCAGATGGACACTGCCAGAACTGGCTTGTTCTTGTGGATCCACACAGGTGCCATATTTTTTGGCCTCTCCTTGGCTATGGGGAGTGTCATGAAGAGTGTCTGCACTTCCAAATTGATCACTGCACCACTCGTTCTGCTTGCGGTCTTTTAACATGGATTTGAAACCCCCTTAAACTTCCTTGTCAGCATGACAAAAATGTGAGCATTTACTATTCTTTTCATGCCAACGCAGGGGAATTTCCATCCACGTCTATAATCGGAAGTGCAGAATCAAGGGGGCGGTAGATGTTTGGGATTAATGACTGCAGACGACAACTGCCTGGGCAGCCAGAGCGTGTGGTGTCGGCGTTATTGCGTGTTCTTTCTTTCTGGAAGCTCCATCGAGCACAGAATCTGTTCTTCCCTTGTGGTGCCAAACCTGAGGGCAGCCATTCCTTTCCTGACATCGTGTTTGCTTAATTTTGCCTTCTTGTAAAACAGATGGGACACACACAGGGCCGGGGCATCCGCTTCTCATGTGATTAAGAGCCCCAATCAAGGTGATCTCCTGGTTCAGGTGTCTAATGGACGCCTCTACGTTCTCATCAGGGAGATTCAGTCATGTTCCGCCGCTGGAAGACACGCCGTAAAAACAATGATGGTAAAACCTGCTGTTTGGGCAGCCAGTTGACCAACGGGCATCTGGTCCAAGGCAGACAGAACTGCTATGAAGGCAGATGGGGAAATGGTTCAAAGGGATCCCTAATGATGGAGAAAGGGGCTGCGTAAGCATGGGTCACCTTGTTGAAAAACCAAACAATGCAAAAAGAGAGAACCAAGTGACACCTTCAACATGCCCGTGAGGACTATACCACTTGAGACTTCAGAGCAGGATGTTTAAATTCTCCCTTGTGCATAAAAGAAAAAACTTGCTTGTAGAAACCTAGCAGTTTAGGAAAAAGGCTGAGGATTAGAATCCCACTCCCCACCATGCTAATTTTCCACTTGCAGGGAGTCTTCCACACAGAGGAACATTCAACCATGAGATTTCCCTGCCTTCAGTCTGAATAGGATAGCACTGTTCCAGACTAAGTTTTGTCCGGCCAAATTCAAAACAGAAGACAACTGCAAGTTTTAAATAGGACCTTTACTTAACTTTATTGGGCATCTTCTTGTTACAACTAAAACATGCAAAGTAAGAAGGCAAAAGCGCCACTAAAACCAGCATCCCAACTCCCTACATCCCCTAACCATTTAGTGGCTTTTCAACCAGTTATTTTGCTCTCTGTACAGTGGGTTTTTTTTTTTTTTTCCCCTTCATGGATCACTGCCTTGTTGTGGCGAAGGGGCTTGCGTAACTCAGTGAAGCCATAAGCTATGCCGTGCAGGGCCACCCAAGACGGACAGGTCATGGCAGAGAGTTCGGACAAAATGTGGTCCACTGGAGAAGGAAATGGCAACCCACTCCAGTATTCTTGCCAAGAAAACCCCATGGAACGTATCACAAGGCTAAAAGAGATGACGCCGGAAGATGAGCCCCTCAGGTCGGAAGGTGTCCAATATGCTACTGGGGAAGAGCAGAGGGTATTTCCAAGTAGCGCCAGAAAGAGTGAAGCGGCTGGGCCAAACCCGAAAGGACACTCAGCTGTGGATGTGTCTGGTGGTGAAAAGAGAATCCGATGTTGTAAAGAACAAAATTGTTTAGGAACCTGGAATGTCAGATCAATGAATCAAGGTAAGCTGGAGGTGGTCAAACATGAGATGGCAAGATTAAACATCGACATCTTGGGAATCAGCGAACTAAAATGGACAGGCATGGGCGAATTTAATTCAGGTGACCATCATATCTACTATTGTGGGCAAGAATCCCTTAGAAGAAATGGAGTAGCACTCATAGTCAACAAAAGGGTGGGAAAAGCAGTACTGGGGTACAATCTCAAAAACGATAAAATGATCTCAGTACGAATCCAAGGCAAACCATTCAACATCACAGTAATTCAAGTCTATGCCCCAACCACTGAGGCCGAAGAAGCTGAGGTTGATCGGTTCTATGAAGACCTACAACACCTTCTAGAACTAACACCCAAAAAAGATGTCCTCTTCATCATAGGGGATTGGAATGCTAAAGTAGGAAGTCAAGAAATCACCAGGATAACAGGCAGGCATGGCCTTGGTGTACAAAATGAAGCAGGACAAAAGCTAATAGAGTTTTGCCAAGAGAACACGCTGATCATAGCAAACACTCTTTTCCAACAGCACAACAGAGGCGACTCTACACATGGACGTCACCAGATGGTCAATATCGAAATCAGATTGATTATGTCCTTTGCAGCCAAAGATGGAGAAGCTCCATACAGTCTGTAAAAACAAGACCTGGAGCTGACTGTGGCTCAGATCATGAGCTGCTTCTTGCAAAATTTCGGCTTAAATTGAAGAACGTCGGGAAAACCACTAAACCGTTCAGGTATGACCTAAATCATATCCCTGATGAATATACAGTGGAGGTGAGGAATAGATTTCAGGGATTAGACCTGATAGACAGAGTGCCTGAGGAACTACGGACGGAGGTCCGTAACATTGTTCAGGAGGCAGCAACGAAATCCATCCCAAAGAAAAAGACATGCAAGAAAGCAAAGTGGCTGTCTGATGAGGCTTTACAAGTAGCTGAGGAAAGAAGGGAAGCGAAAAGCAAGGGAGAAAGGGGAAGATATACCCAACTGAATGCAGAGTTCCAGAGAATAGCAAGGAGAGACAAGAAGGCCTTCTTCAATGAACAATGAAAAGAAATCGAGGAAAACAACAGAATGGGAAAGACTAGAGATCTCTTCAAGAAAATTGGAGATCTCAAGGGAACGTTTTGTGCAAAGACGGGCATGATAAAGGACAAAGAAGGCAGGGACCTAACAGAAGCAGATGAGATTAAGAAGAGGTGGCAAGAATACACAGAAGAACTATACAGGAAAGATCTGAATGTCCCTGATAGCCATGATAGTGCGGTCACTGAACTTGAGCCGGACATCCTAGAGAGTGAAGTCAAGTGGGCCTTAGGAAGCATTAGTAACAACAAAGCTAGCGGAGATGACAGTATTCCAGCCGAGCTATTTAAAATCCTAAAAGATGATGCTGTTAAAGTGCTGCATTCAATATGCCAACAAATCTGGAACACTCAACAGTGGCCACAAGACTGGAAAAGGTCAGTTTACATTCCAATTCCAAAGAAGGGCAACGCCAAAGAGTGTTCAAACTACCGCACAATTGCGCTCATTTCACATGCCAGCAAGGTGATGCTCAAAATCCTACAAGCTAGGCTTCAGCAGTATGCGAACCGAGAACTACCGGAAGTACAAGCTGGGTTTCGAAGAGGCAGAGGAACTAGAGATCAAATCGCCAACATTCGCTGCATCATGGAGAAAGCAAGAGAATTCCAGAAAAACGTCTATTTCTGCTTCATTGACTACGCTAAAGCCTTTGATTGTGTGGATCACAACAAACTCTGGCAAATTCTGAAAGTGATGGGAGTACCAGACCACCTTACCTGTCTCCTGAGAAACCTGTACGAGGGTCAAGAAGCAACAGTAAGAACCGGACATGGAACAACCGATTGGTTCAAAATTGGGAAAGGAGTACGACAAGGCTGCATATTGTCGCCCTGCTTATTTAACTTATATGCAGAGTACATCATGAGAAATGCCGGGTTGGATGAATCACAGGTCGGAATTAAGATTGCTGGGAGAATTATCAACAACCTCCGATATGCAGACCATACCACCCTAATGGCAGAAAGCGAAGAGGATCTCAAGAGCCTCTTGTTGAGGGTGAAAGAGGAGAGTGCCAAAGCTGGTTTGAAACTCAACATTAAAAAAACTAAGATCATGGCATCTGGCCCCATCACTTCCTGGCATATAGAAGGGGAAGAAATGGAAGCAGTGACAGATTTTACTTTCTTGGGCTCCAAGATCACCGCAGACGGTGACTGTAGCCATGAAATTAAAAGACGCTTGCTCCTTGGGAGGAAAGCTATGGCCAACCTAGACAGCATAGTAAGAAGCAGAGACATCACCTAGCCGACAAAGGTCCGTCTAATCAAAGCTATGGTTTTCCCAGTAGTAATGTATGGCTGTAAGAGCTGGACTATACGGAAGGCTGAGCGCCGAAGAATTGATGCTTTCGAACTGTGGTGCTGGAGAAGACTCTTACGAGTCCCCTGGACTGCAAGGAGGTCAAATCAGTCCATCCTAAAGGAAATCAACCCTGAGTGCTCATTGGAAGGACAGATCCTGAAGCTGAAGCTCCAATATTTTGGCCACCTAATGCGAAGAGAAAACTCCCTGGAAAAGACCCTGATGCTGGGAAAGACTGAAGGCCAAAGGAGAAGGGGACGGCAGAGGATGAGATGGCTAGATAGCATCACCGATGCAATGAATATGAACTTGAGCACGCTCCGGGAGAGAGCGCAGGACAGGAAGGCCTGGCGTGCTATGGTCCATGGGGTCACGAAGAGTCGGACACGACTGAACGACTGAACAACAACAGTGGGTTTAACTAATGGCTGTTGCTTATTCCAACATGTGCCATGTGATATTTCAGTTAGCACTGCCCTGGCTTTTTGTGGGTTTAGGATGATTTTGACATGAAATGGCAAAGCTCCTGCTGAAAGACAAACCAACCCCTTGCAAAAGGAAATCAAAGCTTTTTGCACCAATGCACAGTAGGACCCCACCCCCGATTCCTGGCAAGCACTCCACCAAAAGAGGGGGAGGAAACACGTGTGTCATGCAACACATCACCTCTTCTAAAGTGGCAACGGCCACCTCAAAGCAGCCTTGTATTTTATTTATTTTATTTTATTATTACATTTATTAATCGCCCATCTGGCTGGTCACCCAGCCACTCTGGGCGATGTACAACATACAATAAAAACAGTTTAAAACAATAAAATTCTACAATAAAAACATTTTTTAAAATACCCTAACCCACCCCAAATGCCTGCCTGAACAACAGCGTTTTTAATGCATTTAAAATGAGTGTATTTAAGCACTCGCCATAGAATCACAGAATAGTAGGGTTGGAAGGGGCCTACAAGGCCATTGAGTCCAGCCCCCTGGTCATAAGTGACCCGGAATTGAATACAGGTGAGCAGGCTAGCAGGGATGGAATGCTCCGTCACTCCCCTGCGTCCAGCATAGGAACCAAGTGGACTCCCCTCCTCTGCACCCAATGTAGAAATGGAGCTGGAGGGAGGATGGATCTCCCAGCAGGCTAGCAGAAATGTTTACAGGCCAGGACTTGGTGGGCTTATTTACAAGGCTGCTGCAAAGGAGTCGATCCACAGCAGGACTGGCATCTTCTCTTCTCTTGGCAAAGCGCTTGCTACTTTGAAGGAGGCAAACGTTTCTTTTGCCCCTCTTCGCATACGTCCAGAAAGAGCGCTGAAACAAGGGCACACACACCCCGCCTGTTTGTGTGGAGGCTGAGCAGTTTTATGCATCAGAGCCCTTACTTCAGTCTAGCACTAGTTCAGGGCTTTTCTTTGTCATATAGGATGCCTCCTCCAAAAACACATGAGCGGAGAAGAGACCAGATGGAACAGAAATGGAGGGAAAGCAAAGCAGAGTGAGAAAGCAGGGGCAAAGGTAAGCCAGCAATACAGAACTACCGCAGCTACACTGCTAAATGCGTAATGGCCACTTGGGCTGGCAACTAGTGGCCAGAGGATGAAACCGCCGACTAGGCTGGCAAAGCGGGGTGCCTTGTCCCTGCCTTGCTAGCCTGATCTGCTTCTGGGAGGGAAAGGTGTGCAGGTGTGTGTCCAAAATTCTGGTCCGGAGTGTCAGAATTGCAGTGAGCACCACATAGGCACTGTGGAGTAAGTGCAGCCACCCTGGTTCTGCGTATCCACTTGAGTGTTTCTCTTAACCCAGGTATACAGCCATTTTTTGGCCTGAGGGTCAAATCCAGTCCAAATCTTCGCTACAGCCTGACACCACACCAGATTCTTCAGCTTGTCCAATTGCTACTTCTTTCCAGGAATTCAGTTCAGATTTGTTATTCCTTGGATCTCTTAAACTCTGTGATGATGGAGGCAAGACTATTGGAGCAGAGACCTTTAAAGACGCATCTCGTGAAAGAGCATTTTTTATAACCCAGTTGTTGTTCAGTCGTTAAGTCATGTCCGACTCTTCGTGACCCCATGGACCACAGCACGCCAGGCCTTCCTGTCCTGCGCTCTCTCCCGGAGCGTGCTCAAGTCCATATGCATTGCATCGGTGATGCTATCCAGCCATCTCATCCTCTGCCGTCCCCTTCTCCTTTTGCCTTCACTCTTTCCCAGCATCAGGGTCTTTTCCCCTTCACCACAACAAGGCAGTGATCCATGAAGGGGTTTATAACCCAGACCACTGTGTAAAAGGCACATTTTGTGGAGGCCCTTTTTCATCTGTTTCAATCACATCACCCCCACACACACACCCACGGGCAGATATAAAATTTGAAATTATAGCCTCAAAGTCAAATGGCTGTACATCAGATTTACAGAGGGGAAAATGAGCTCGAAGCATCTATCTAAATCTAGAAGGGGAAGGAAGGAAACAGGATCGTGGAGGGAGAAGATGAGTCCTGGAGTGGGGAAGGGGATGAAGTAAGGGCCGAGAAGAGGGAGGTGATGTGCAACGTGAGGATCCCTGCATAAATGCACATGTCGTCATACGCGTGTGCACACTCACAGCCATGAAATGTCAACTTCCAGAATGGTAGCTGTGTTACGTCCGTTGCAGCAAAAACAATGGAGGGTCTTCGGGCGGAGTCGGCTACTTAGGATGAAGATGACGGCACTCTTGGTCCATAAAAAATAATGGCTTATCCCACACACCATCCCCGAGCGAATGATCTCCTTTTGGTCGATGCATGGGTTTGCGTGTGCACAACGGGAGCTTTAACATTTGCCTCCCTCTGGAGGGCTTCTCTTACAGCATGCTGTGAATTACTCCTGACCCAGGAATGTCAGAAGCCTGCTCAGGTGGGTTACAGAGGCTGCTGCTGGTGAGTGAAAAATGCAAAAGCTCTGATGGAAGAGGTGGCTCTGGCCATGCACTGCTTGCTTGCTTGCATATTTATTTCATTTCTATACCGCCCAATAGCCGGGGCGGCTATACTGCTCCGGGCCAGGGCAAAGGACGTGGCTGGATCTGAATTATTAGGCACTTCTAAAACTCCCGTCATCACGATGGGGTCAGGAGAGTGTGGACTGAGCACCTCCTAGGCGTGGATGGGCAACTTCTATCCTATGGGTCTAATCCAGCCCATGGAAGGCGCCCATCTGGCCTGCAGAAGCTCGGGCTCTCTCTGTGGGGCCTGCCCACTCCTCTCCCCAAGCCTCACCCGCTCACATGGAGGCTACCGGACACTTTGGGAGGAAGTGTGTAGAGGAATCCCCTTGCTATCTCCAGTTTGTGATTGGAGATAACAAGGCGATTCCCCTGCATGCTGTTCCCCCTCCTAATTGCGTCTGGGGGATGCAGTGTGACCCGAACAATGCTGTGCATGGAAATAGTGTGCATACTTGCAAGATCCCTAGCGGAGAAGGACATGTGCCATTAGGGCTGCAGAGGCCCAAGGGGGCGACACTTGGCCTTCACCCCTCTAAGGGGAAAGTAAAGTGAAGAATGACCAGGCCAGGGCCTTCAGGAGAAGCCACCACCACCACCACCGGGGAAGAGGCGTGCTTGCCGCCGCTGGGCCTGCTGCCCCCGCCGCTGCCACCACCACCAGGCCTTCCTTGTGGACTTCTGCCTGGCAGACCGCCAGTCCCTGCAGGACCAGGCCCCCAGGTACCTAGCCAGCTGTGCTGCTCCACCTGCCCCTCCCTGGAGGGGCTACATAAGCTGGCTGGCTGAGGTGGCCTGGGAGAGCCAGGGCCTGCAGGAGAAGCCACCACCACCACCACCACCACCACCACCACCGGGGAAGAGGCGTGCTTGCAGCCGCTGGGCCTGCTGCTGCTGTCGCCGCTACCACCGCCTCCAGGCCTTCCCTGTGGACTCCTGCCTGGCATTTTTAAGGGGATTTTAATTGTTTTGTTTTATTTTGTTGGGGGGGATTTTGTTGTGTTTTTAGGGGTGGGTAGCCTGCCTGATAGGCGGGAGCGAGGGGGCATGTGTCCACCTGACGGAGGCAGTGGGGGGAGTGTTGGGGGCCAGAACATACCGAGGCTGGGCGGCAGGTGCTGGCGGAGCGCTAGGGGCAGGCCATGCCAGCTAAGGGGAACAAGGGAGAGATGTGTAGTATCTGTCCCCTGCTCCGGGCCTGTCCAGAGCCAAAGGATGGCTGGGGGAGGCGTGACCCCATCTTCTGGCCTTCGTTTGCTGCTCTGCAATGCCAGGTCTGTTACCCAGAAAACCTCCCTCATCCATGACATGATCCTGGACGAGGGTGCAGACCTGGCATGTATTACGGAGACCTGGCTGGCCGAGGCTGCTGCTCCAACCCTTGCAGCCATGTGTCCAGCTGGATTTTCGTATGCACAGCAGCCGAGGGCTGGGGATCGGGGAGGGGGAGTGGCTGTTATCTACCGAGAGTCCTTGGTCTTCACCAGACCCCCTCTCCGGGAGACCAAGGTTGTTGAGTGCATGTACTGGAGGTTGGGCCCGAAGGGCAGTCTGGGGATTCTGCTCGTGTACCGTCCACCCCGCTGCACGACTGACTCCCTGGCCGAGGTGCTTGAGGTGGTCTCTGATGTGCGTGTACAGTCCCCTAACTTACTGGTGTTGGGGGACTTCAACGTACATTCGGAGGCCATCCTCACAGGAGCACCTTGGGACTTCATGGAGACCGTGGCCTCCTGGGAGCTGCACCATATTCTAACTGGGCCCACCCATGTAGCCGGTCATGCACTAGACCTTGTGTTTGTTTCTGGAGAAGCGGGGAGTGATCTGGAAGTCAGGGGTATATCCACCACCCCCTTGTCATGGTCAGATCACTATCTGGTGATGTTGGACTTCTCGGTTCCACAACCCCTCCGCAGGGGTGGAGGACCCATTAAAATGGTCCGCCCCAGGCGTCTTATGGATCCAAATGGATTCCTGAACGTGCTTGGGGATTCTCTGGGGCATGCCAACGGCCACTCGGTCGAGACCCTGGTGGGTGGCTGGAATGCCGCAATCACTGGGGCATTAGATCGGGTGGCTCCGAAACGCCCTCTCCCCCTGAACAGGGCTCGGACTGCACCATGGTTCAATCCGCGGTTACGAGCTCTGAAACAGGAGGTGAGACGGCTAGAGCGCTGGTGGCGGAAGTCTCGCTCCAAAGACGATCAGACACGGGCTAGAGCTGTATCTTCAGCCTATCGCGTGGCGGTGAAGGCAGCAAAAAAGGAATATTATGCTGCCTCCATCGCGTCTGCAGAGTGCTGTCCCAGGAGGCTGTTCCAAGTGGTCCAGAGCCTGGTCGGTCCTGTGGCTCCGGAACCACTGGAGCATTCTAAGGCCTCCTGTGAGGCTTTGGCAAGGCACTTTGCAGATAAAATTGATCAGATTAGGTGTGTTACTCTGCACACTGTGGATACAGTTAGTGAGCAAGAGGCGGCCTGTGGCAAACCGGTTTTGTGGGATCGGTTCCAGCTTCTTCCTCCTGATGAAGTGGACAAGGTGCTTTCATCTGTAAGGCCAACCACCTGCTTACTTGATCCTTGCCCATCTTGGCTCATTATGAGCTGCAGAGAGAGACGGGGTGAGGGGATCAAGGCGGTGGTGAACGCCTCCCTTGAGGAGGGAGTGATGCCATCAGCCCTCAAGGAGGCAGTGATAAGACCGCTCTTAAAGAAGCCCTCCTCGGATCCTCAAGTTCTGAACAACTTTCGCCCAGTCTCAAATCTGCCATTTTTGGGCAAGGTGATTGAGCGGGTGGTGGTGGTGCAGTTGAAGGCACACTTGGAAGAAACTGATTATCTAGACCCATTTCAGTCGGGCTTCAGGCCTGGGCATGGGACAGAAACGGCCTTGGTCGCCTTGGTGGATGATATGAGGAGGGCTCTGGATAGGGGTGAATGCTCCTTCCTTGTTCTCCTCGACCTCTCAGCGGCTTTTGATACCGTTGACCACGGTATCCTCCTGGACCGCCTGGAGGGGTTGGGCATTGGAAACACTGTATTGCGGTGGTTCCAGTCCTTCCTCTCTGGCAGGTACCAGAGGGTAGCACTGGGAGAGGAGGTTTCGGACCCGTGGCCACTTACTTGTGGGGTGCCGCAGGGTTCCATCCTCTCCCCGATGCTATTTAACATCTATGTGAAGCCACTGGGGGCTATCATCAGGAGGTTTGGGGTGCAGTGTCATCAATATGCGGATGACACTCAGCTCTACCTCTCATTCAAATCTTCACCAAGGTTGGCCGTAGAATCCCTGTCCAAATGTCTGGAGTCGGTGAGTGGCTGGATGGGGAGGAATAAGCTGAAGCTCAACCCTGACAAGACCGAGGTACTTTTGGTGGGAGACAAGAGGAGGCTGGGGGATGTTGACCTGGTGTTGAATGGGGTACGGCTACCCTTGAAAGACCAGGTCCGCAGCCTGGGGGTCATTTTGGACTCCCAGCTGTCCATGGAGGCTCAGGTGTCAGCTGTGAGCAGGACAGCGCTGTATCAACTCCATCTGATACGGCGGCTGCGCCCCTTCCTTCCCGACCATCTGCTCCCATCGGTAGTACATGCCCTGGTCTCCTCTCGTTTAGACTACTGTAATGCGCTCTACGTGGGGTTACCCTTGAAGACAGTTCGGAAACTGCAGCTGGTACAGAACGCGGCGGCTCGCCTGATTAAAGGCAGGCACCAGCGAGATCACATCACTCCAGTGCTGAAGGAGTTGCACTGGTTACCAGTTGTTTTCCGGGCCAAATTCAAGGTGTTGGTTTTGACCTTTAAAACCCTATATGGTTCCGGCCCAGCCTATCTTAAGGAGCGCCTCCAGCAGCACCAGACAGGCCGCTTAACAAGATCAGCCTCAGATGGCCTTCTCTCTGTCCCATCAGCCAGGACAGCTAGACTGGTGGGGACGAGGGAGAGGGCCTTCTCTGTGGTGGCCCCCACTCTGTGGAACTCCCTCCCTAAGGAACTCCGTCATGCCCCCTCTTTAATGAGCTTCCGTCGTGCATTAAAAACGTGGTTGTTCAGGCAGGCATTTGGGGTGGGTTAGGGTATTTTTTTTAAAAAAATTTTATGGTAAAATTTTATTGTTTTAAATTGTTTATGGTGGGTTGTACATCGCCCAGAGTGGCTGGGTGACCAGTCAGATGGGCGATTAATAAATTTAATAAATAAATAAATAAATAAATAAATAAAATGACACGCTGGCAGTGGAGGCTGGTGGCTCCCATTTCAGCAGGGCTGTGAATCCATTCCAGGTTTCAGCCAGGAGCTACCCAAGGTGCTGAGCCCTATCCCCACAATAGTTTCAGCACCTTGGGTAGCTGCTTTAGAGTTCTGGCTGGTTCTGACTGAAACCGGAATGGATTCACAGCCCCACTGAAATCAGAGCCACCAGCCTCCACTGCATGCTGCAATTGGCCATGCTGGCTGGGGTGATGGGAGCTGTAGTTCAACAAAGCTGGAGGGCACCAGGTTGGGGAAGGCTGTTCTATTACCTCTGCCTTATTGGCCCGAAGAGGACATTGGCTAACCCCTCTGCCCCACCCTCTCATCTCATTTTTTGGTCAGAGGCCTTGCTGGATAGAAAAGGCCCCACGCTTTGAAGGTACAGATCTGTCTTCTCTCCTGCAAGGCACTGGGCCCAGTGTGGGGCTGGGCCCCTCCGTGCATCTGAGGCAGACGTTCTGAGACCTGCCAATCTCTGAGGAGGAGCAGCCTAGCAAGGTACCGTTGAAGGAAGCTCGGGTGCCAACATCTAGAGGCGCCCACGGCACCACCCACAGGCGAGCGGCAGACACTGGTGAGGCTAGGTAAGAAAATGGAGAAATGCGCCCTCTGAGGGTGCTGGGCCTTTCCCAGCCTTTTTAGGCACTCTGGACAAGATGAAGAACACTCCTTGCCCAGAATGGAAGGGGAGCACCCCCGAATGAAGCGCAGGGCCCTGCTCTTAATCACATCTTTTCCACTAGCCTGCTTCATCAACAGAGTAGCCCCAGGGATTCACCCCCTGCAGACTGCGCTCCTCTCTGAGCTAATCCAAATTCCCCAAGATGGATTTCGCAAGCTGCCATCTGAAGTGCTTTAATAACACACCCCAAATAATTTCCACCCCACTTTTGTGCGTAATTCTATGAAAAGGCTACCCGCTCTGTCAGGCATGATTTGTCTGCATAAACCTGACAGCCACTGATTTATTGCGGGTGGGATTTAGCTCCTGGACCATTACTCTCTCAGTATTAATTCAATTCCTTTGTCATTAGAAGCAGAACTGCAATTTAAAAGGAGGCAGCTTTCTTTTTTCAGCTCCTGCAGCCAAGTCTCTTACCATAGACAGTTGTGCTTGCTCCTGCCCCCTTCTCATTTGGAGCGAAACACTCTGGGAGGTTAAGGGGGAAACCTGCAGCAAAACACGACCATGTATGTATGTATGTATTTATTGCATTTATATCCCACCTTTTTTCCTCTTGCAAGGAACCCAAGGCAGCTTACATTATCCTCCTCCTCTTGGTTTTATCCCCACAACAACCACCCTGTGAGGTGGGTTGGGCTGAGAGTCTGCGACTGGCCCAAAGTCACCCAGGGAGCTTCCATGGCCAAGTGGGGAAAGGAACCCAGAACTCCCGGCTCCCAGTCCATCACTCTCAACACTACGCTACACTCACCACTACACTACACTTCCTATGTAGTGAATAGGAAGGTCCTCTGTGGGGCAGTTGACTGATCCCCCCCACACACACACACTACTGGGTATGAGGCTGAGGCTGTGCTCAACACACGTGTGTGTCTCAACAGACACGGGACCTGCCAGATCATGGACAGCTCCAAGGGAAGTAACCAACTTGCTCAAACAAGCTATGGAGCTGCACCCTCTTGCTGAGGGAGTGGAGCCAATGTGACTGGAACCGCGGGGGACAGGAGTGTTTGCCCCTTTCCCCCATAGGCCACTTTCTATCATCAAACTCTCTCCACCCAGGCAGCATTTCCAACTGCAGGAAAAAGTATCCTGGGCTCCTGTCTTCTCCCCCTGTGGAAAGGGAAGCAGAGGGCAGAGAGGAATGTGCATGGACTGACCACCCTTGGGGAACAGGTTGGCCACCGCTCTTGCCCCTGCTGCTCGGGTCACATTCAAAGCCAGCCCTCTTCCACGCCCCCGGCAAAGTTTGAAAAACGAAGAGGGCAGGAGATGCTTTTCTTTGTACGTGTCTTTTCTGGTTTGGCCCAGAGGCCTCCCTCTAGGTGCAGGCCCAGGTGACCTCCTAGCAGAGGGGAAGTCAGCCAAGCAGGGCGTGGCAATGATGGGAGTTGCAGTCCAACACATCTGGAGGGCGTGGAGGCTACTGTGTTGTTTGGAAGGCGAGAGGGCCTTCCAGGCAACTTGCTTGCTCTTGCAATCCACAAGCGAACACAGAAGTCCATGTGAAAATGCTGCTTGGGTTGTCAAAGGACTGGCAGGGCTACGGCCGAGGTTAGGCCAGCCGCTGGCAGCAGCCTCATGTTGCATTTCGAGAGAAAGGCATCCAGCGCTTTGGGGGCGCTCCATCGGCAGGCCGTTTTTCTCCTTGGTGTCAACTAAGTTGGTGAGTGAGGGCAGATCCCTAAAAGGAAACACGTGAACGGGCCTGGCCACCACACACCGCAGCCCAAGACTACCAAGCAAAACGGCGGGGCCAGGCTTTGAGCTCCCCGCTGCCCATCCCCTGGAAGGCAGGCCAGCTTGTAACGTGGAGAGCCAGAGGAGCAGGAACCGCCAATTTGAAGGCTCAGAGGAGCATTGGCTCCGGCTGGATTTATTTTTTGTCATCTTTTCATTCGCCCGATTCATCCCTGGTGCAACTTAACCTTGAGCTTCCAATGTTAGACAGCTGCCGCTGGGCCCCTTTGAGGGCATGACAGCATGCGACCCGAGGCAGGCCAATCTGTGCCAGGGGCACCCGTACCACCCCTCTCCTACCCCGCAGCCCATTTTTATGGCTTAAGTGTTGCGCAAAGTACTTCTGGAGAGGAGCAACAGGGCAACTGCTGCACAGCTCAAGGCAAGGGATGCTAACCGGCTCCAGGGGCAAATGGGGTGCATCACAGTACATCCTGGCTGTGGTCTCACCACAGCCTCAGTGAAGAAGTGGCACATGAGCACAGCATTCGGCCCGAGAGGTTCTGTGCTAGAGCTCAGCCTTCCCCAACCCAATGCTCTCCAGATGTTTTGGGCCTCAACTCCCATCAGCCCCAGCCAGCATGGCCAATGGCCAGGAATGCTGGGAGCTGAAGTCCAAAACTTATGGAGGGTTCCAGGTTGGGGAAAGCGATACTATGCCCTCAGTTCAACAGTGAGATTGACAGGGAAAGAACCCCCTTGCGTGCTCCACACTTTCCCTTTCTCCTGGCAAAAACCTATCCAATAGCGGAAGAATGCCTTTCATACATTTTTATTCCAGTTACTGATTTTCTAAAAGTTGTTCTTGCAACAATAAAAGCAGCAGTGGCATAATCATAATCAAAGACCCAAGATTCAAGCTGAGATTCAATCTGAACCCACAGGCACTCTGGAGCAGCACTGCCAGTGGCTGGAGACAGGGGCCTTTGTCCGGCAGTAAGGCACATATTTTGCAGGTAAAAAGGAAGGTCCCAGGTTGCTCCTTGGTGTCCCCAGTTAGGCAGGGCTATGTGATAAAACTCTGAATACAAATTCAGAATCCAGGTTCTGGACCAAGAGCTTGTCTCATGTCCCTTATTCTGCCTGATCTGTTCCTATTTTGCTGGTCACAGGGAGGAGCAAAGAGGCCATCTCCCCCAGCACCCCCAATCCCTGAAAACCTCATTCGACTACCTCCCTGGCTTCTGAGATTTCAGCAGGTGTGGCCCACCCACACACTTGCAAGCATATCTTCAAAACCTTAAGGACTGGAAACTTGGTGGCATCTAAAAAAAATTAAAATTGAAGCCAAGATGGTCAGGAAGCTGAATTTGGCACCCTGCTAGCACCGAGCGTGCTCCTGCAAAATCAAGGTGTGGACACAGGCCTGATTAAAGGGTTTCTGGTATCCAGACTGGGAAAGGCCTCTGTCTCTGCCAACAAGAAGAGAAATAATTGGGCTGGATAAACCAGTGACAAGGGTGAATTCTGCAGATCAAGTTTTCTTTCTGTATCATGCAGAAGGACAACTCCTTTCTGTCTCAGTGTTCTCTAAGCAGCAGCACTGTCTGAGTCTGTCTCTCCAGTTTGATTGGCTGGTTCAAGAACCAAAACCCAGCAGTTAATATTGAGTGTAGGAAGGTGGCAGGTGCAACAATTATCATTTAAAAACTGCAAGCCACTCCTGGGCCCCCAGTGGGTGGCTGGGGTGAGAGGCTCATTGCAATAAAGCTGAAGCAAAAGCCAAGGAAGAGAAACCAAGGCCCAGTTCAGACAGTGAGCCATGGTTTGTTGGAACTGGAACAAGCAAGAGGCTCAAGTCCTCCCTCTCCCTCAGCTTCAGAGGAAACTTTCCTGGCTTTGCTAATCCCCAGTTTCCCCGTGACAGCACATCCTACAGACTAGGATTGCAAAGCATGGTTACAACGGTGCAGGGAAACTGCAGCCTTAACAAACCAGGAAGTCTCCTCTGAAGCTGGGCATGCGAGAGGAAGGATTGCTTGAGCTCACTGCCAATCTAAGGAACTGTGGGGCGTTGGGTAAGGAAGGTGATGTCTCAGCCAGGCTATTGTGAATTTCCTGGAACAGTTATCTTAAAAGTTTCAGCAGAGTCAGAAAAAGCTGAGAGCCAAGAGATTTTGTGTGTGTTTCCAGCATCCTGCTTTGGGCTCTTAAACATGGTATTTAGCCCATTTTCTGTGGTGAACAAAGCATTCCTTTCCAATACATCAGATTTTTGCATGTCATCAACATGAACATCCATTTCATTGCTCAAAGCATTGAGAGCGCGCTCCGAAACAAATCCCCTATGAGCTTCCCCCCCCCGTCTCCCCCTCCCCCCAAACCAACTGGCAGGAATTCAGTCAAGATGGTTGACGAAGTTCTGCTCAGAGCTTGGCAACCGCTTGCAGCGAAACGTCCCTGTGAACCCCCTCCAGCCATTCAAGCAGGATTTTGTTCAGAGCTGCAGGCCTGGAGGGAAAAGTACACCGTTGGCAAGGCAGGTTATTTCGTGGCACAAAACAAAAGCCCTGAATGCAGTGCCCAGAGACCACCAAGCTTATGCTAAGGCACATTATGCAAGGTCACTAAAAGCAGTGCAGATTTGTATGCTTGTTTTATTTTGAACTATGTCCAGTAAAGGGAGAATATGAATAGGATCTACAGAAGACACGAGAGCTGCCCTAATGTTGTGACTGAGAATGGAACTAGAAGGCTCCTGCTCTGAATCTTACCTTGGTCACTAGTTCTGGAATTTCCAACATGGTGCCAACAGACACCTCTCTTGGCATTTGCCAGGCTCCCTGCCCCTCCTAATATTTATTTTATTTCTTAATACCTGTTTCTAATTTTAAAAGGTTTTTAGGAGGCTGCTATGCTGCAAAGCAAAGTCCTGCTCTCCAGTGCCATCTTTATCTGGATTCAGCAGAGTGCTTTTGTGTTTTGGAGCTCAGACCCAACATCTGCCTTGGACTTAGGTTCTTGGGCAAGTTACTTTTTTCTTTCTTTCAGTCTCACCAGTTTGCCTTCTGGCAGACTGTTTTGTGACTGGCCATGCCCATCATGGCAGCCGTTTTATGAAAGCCCCCTGACAGCCATTTTGTGAGCACACCCACAACACACACTCAAAATTCCCAATGCACCCACCAACCCAAACAGGTTGGAGCCCCTTGCACTAGGTATCCTTAGGCAAGCCACAATTTCTCTGCCTCAGCCCTTCCACCTGTATTATGGGGATACAACCAGCCTACCTCACAGGACTGTCCTGAAGATCACTGTGAACGTAGGTGAAGTTCTTTAACCCAGGGACCATAGGATTTTTCGGAGCCCCCTTCCCAAAACCATAGACACAGTCCAACCACATCTGGAGGACCACAAGTTGCCTGCCCCTGAGTTAAAGGCTCAACCCCAGCAGGGTGAGAAACAGGATGCTCTCGCCTCCCTAGCGGTGTTGGACTCATGACCTGCAAGATGCATCAGGCAGGGATTCAGCTCACACACCATGGCCTGTTTCGCATGATTGCGGCTGGGGAAATAAGCCATCGTGGTTTATTTCCCCACTGCATGTGCTAGGGGACTTACATAATTACCCCGGCCGCACAGCTTGCCATGTTGTGTGAACCTGGCCACGGTGGCTTGTTGCCACCCCAAAACCCCAGAAACGGCCCCTGGGTCGTTTCCCCTGCCATGATCATGTGAACCAGGCCACTGTCATGTGATATGCCTGGATCTATCTTTAAAAGCTTCCAACTCGGCTTGTCCATTGGTCTGAGCAAGCAGGAAACTGTCGTGCTCACCTTGCTCTAGGCTCTTCTTCTGCCTTTGCTGAATCCCTGCCACCACCACCCTTAAATGCACAAAAGCAGAGCTTGGCAAGGTTGAAGTCAACGGACATAAACGGACTGTCTGATGGACAGACCCAGCCTAAACACAGTTTAAAATGCTCCCCGGCTGTAGCCAGACACTGAATAAGCGCAGACTTGTGAAAAGTAGCCAAAAAGAGCCTGGAAGAAGCTACGTCTCTCTTCTCCTCGCACATGTTTCTTACGGACAATGACCCATTTCTCTGGACTCTCTCCTCTGAAGGTGCATCATGGCATTTCTGCCCAGGCATTTCCCTGCCTACGGACCAGAATGGGTCTGCTGCCCTTTACTGCTCTTTTTGCCCCTACTGCTCTCATTCTTACCCCATAAATCAGGAGAATGTTATTGCCTTGTCATTTAGCTGGTAACGTTTTATAGCTTCTTGTAAAATGGGGTGGGGGAAGAAAGGCATGTCTGATTCTTACTCAGAGTCAAACAACTCCTGCCTCAATTTATTTGTCCCCCACTAGAATTTATCATCCTTTGCACGGGGGTGCTGGCAAAATGTAATTCCACCCAGCAGCTGATTTAATGGCCTTCTTCAGGGCAGAGGCGTTGATTTTTACAGCTGCTATGACATTAGGATGGAGATGACAGTTTACGAAACACAGATAAACAATAGGGCAGGAAGTGGGTGGAGGGGGTGAGGCAGGCGGTTTTATGGAAGAAAGCAAGCACCCCTTACACACTCACACACACACGGGGGGGGGGGGAGAGATGGAAAGGTTTAAGGCACAGAAGACTTTGATATGGGGAGTTGGAAGGTCTGAGTTTCGTGTGCACCTCCACTATGGCCATCTATGGTTCTGCACAGATGCGCCTATGCACCCTCCTCTCTACCCGGGACCTTCAAGAGCTGAAGTGTTAGGCTGGATGGACCAAGGATCTGACTCAAGGGGAAAATTACGTGTGTATGCCGATGTTCAACAAAAATGGTTGTCAGTTTTGAAAGAAAGACTGGACCATCCTGCGCAGTCAAAACTGAACACTATGCACGACATACCACATATTATCTAACCGTCCCCACAACTACACATCCCTTGTGTATTTTTCTATGGTTGTGCCTTTATTCATATCTTTTTTGTTCACTGCTTAGATATTCTGGAACAGAAAAGGCGCCCTGAGTTTTAATCCAGATAGTTCATTTCTCAACTGCTGAACAGCTGAATAATTCTGAAGAGCATTTCTCAGGCTATTTGAGAGGACCCCTTAGGCTGGTGCACCTAAAGGCCCAATCACACAATGTGCTATTTTCCAAAGCTGAAAAGTGGCCATAGGAGGCTGAAATTGGGAGTGGAGGGCCAGCAAGGAGGGAGGGGGCTGCTTAACCCTTTCCTTTCCTGCCAAACATCTGCTCAAAATCACCCCTCCCCTCATACATCTCTCTCCAGGAGGGAAAGCTTAAAAGCTTTACAACACCAAGAGCCGGGGGGGGGGGGGGCACCCCAAACTGTCAGCCCATATGTATTTTGGCCCTGAGTATCACCACTAAAGTCCTACGCCCAGGGGTGCCAGGTCCCAACCCGACCCTCCAGAGTTCCCATCCAGATCATCTTTGTATGCATTCATCCAAACATCCATTCCATCTCATTTCCACATTAATTTGCAATTTAAAAAATACAGCATGGAAATTCACTTTTAAATATATAAATATGCATTTTAAAATTCACATTTAAATATATAAACACATATTTTAAAATGCATTTCAGTCTCAAAATATGCATTTTGAAATGGATTCTCTCCAAAATATATATTTATACATTATTTTCCCTTCAAAATACACATTTCTAAGTGGATTTTGATCATTTTTCTGAACCAAGAACTGTTTTGGAACATTCGGGAAGCATAAAATCCAGTCGACAACCAAGCTCCGATCCTCACGTTAGTCTGGGAGGTGGTGCAGAATGCTCAGTTCACAGTGGAATTCACAAGGATCGAATTACTCAATCTTTGAACTGCTCCATCTCAATCCAAGAGTGAATTGCTTGAGATACAGCACAGAGTGAGAGAACCTTGGTGCAGATTTTTTGGCAAGCAATATGAGCAGTCTGTCATTATAGGTTCAGTAGAACTTTCAGTTTTCCCCCCTTAGAGCAGTGAGCAGGTTTTTGTTTTAAAAGCAGGTGCATGAAGTTTAAAAAAAATCATTTTTTACAGTAATTTAAGAAAAATAGTCTACCCTGCCCGGATCACCTCTTAACTCCATTTACCTCTCCATTTGTGTGAAATGTCCACAATCTTCAATATGCTCACGGCTAAGCTGTGGAATCTAGGAAGAAAACATAGTCAAGGTTCTGGCTAGATCAAGACATTTTGCTGCCCTGAGCAACTGCACCCCATGGGAGGGGTGCATCATCCCTTGTGGAAGCTGGGGCATAACGCTTACATTAAACACAACTCAGGGGTCTCGGCATCTGCGTCAACACTGCAAGCGGTTCGGGGGCAAGTCAACTCTCGTGACGCGGTGCTAACTTACTGGCATCCCTATGCATTTTGCTACGCCAAGAAACTGCTTGGGATATAAGGGCCGTCCGGTAGGACTTGGGGAAGGTTTGTGGCGCAGTGGTACATTTGGAAGGGAAGAGAGAGAAGGGCCTCCACCGCGGAGTGCTTTGGCAGGCTTAGAGGGCAGGGGGCCATGGTGGAGACACCCATGTCTGAAGCTGCTTTAGGCTTCAAAGGTCAAAACCAGCACCTCAAATTGAGCCTGTAAACAAACTGGAAGCGAGTGCAGAAGACAAGAGAAAATGACATTCCATGATCCGATTTCGTGGCTCCTCCAGGTAACACACTGGCAGCTGCATTCTGGACCAACTGAAGTTTCTATGCTGTCTTCAAGAGCAGCCCCACATAAAGCGCATTATAGTAATCCAACCTGGAGGCCATGCCACAGGAAGGACATCTGAGGGGAACAGCCTGGCCCCACTGCCCTACCGCATCTGTGCCTTCACGGGCAACTGTCAGCTGCCAGTCACATGGGCACCACTCACCGATTCCTCCATGTGTTTGCTCATATTTGGATGGAGAACTATGTCCTTCCCAGCTGTAACCATCAAAGCAGGAACTCTGATCTGTGAATTTAGAGATGCAAGGAGAGTTGAGGCCATTTGCAGCAGTGATCAGTCATGTAGGATTGTACAAGTTGCCAGATGCCCTGACTGGGTCAGGAATAACTGCATCAGAGATGTGCAGGGCTGAGGCAGCTCCTGTGTTGCTGTTAAATCTTATGCCAAGAATCATCCCTCCTGGCAGACACAAAGTCACATACCAGGGCCCAGGCAGCAGTACTAGGAAGAAAGATGTAGGGTTACAGTGGAAATTCCAGAGGAGGAGCTGTCTTTGTTAAGAGTCCTGAGGCACTGTAAAAAGCTAACCGTTTTACTGTGGAAAAGCTCTGGTGGGCTACAGCCTACTTCATCAAAGGCATGATGTAGGATCCTCAGTTTGCAGGTACAAAAACACAAAGATGTAAAGAGGGAGAGAGGGGTAATCAATCAGGGCTGGCGAAGTACCAAGAGAGGTATTCATGGGCACATTGATGCCCAAGCCACCACTCTAGAGACCCAAGAGTTAAACTGAGCAGGAGTCAATGGCCTGGTTCACATGTAGCGACAACCCAGAATATGGGCTGCGTAAAGGCTGCATATGGATTCTTATGGAATTATGGATTGTTGTTGTTGAAACATGGGCTGTTGTTACGTGCGAACCCTGCACTATGGTTCAACTATTGGTTAACCAGGACCAACCCAGGAAGGGAACCCATGGTTTGTTGCTGGGTTGTGAACTCTGGGTTGTTCATTGGTAACAACCCATAGTTAATACATGGTGCAGGGTGCACACGTAGCAACAACCCATGATTCAACCCGTAGTCCGTGTTGTCGTTATGTGCAAACCAAGTCAATAATCCAATGCTTTGATACATGCCAACAAAAATGAAGCATGGTTTTGCCAGAAGTCACAGGCACAAAACAAACTGCACACATCACAATGACAGCTCCTTGAATTCCAGACAGCCTTGCAGCATGTCAGAGAGCTGGCTCCTGCCCTCTTCAGGGACAGTGTATTAGATAATCACAGCCACATAATCCAGCTTCTATGAGTGCAGAAGCCGGGCTGCCTTGATGGAGAGCTTACTTATCGCTTAAGTGCAGGATCCACACCTACACCTGCACTTAAAGAGGGGGCACTGAAATGGGCAGTGATGACGGTAGCGGGGCCGATGCAGCGCAGTGAGTAGAACACTGGATGTGGCACAGGAAGAGCCGGAGTTCAAGCCCCTCACTTCTGTGGAGCTCAATGGGTGACCTCAGCCTAACCTGACTCGCAGGGCACCGAAGATAAAATGAAGGGGGGAAAGGGGGCGGGGCCAGTGAATTTGGGGTCTTTGCACTAGGCAAGAGGACGGAGGGACTATAGACAAAACTCTCTCTTTTGAAGGAGACAAGGGTGTCACGTGTTGCCCTCCAACCTGTACCTTTCTGCCCTGTGCAGAGGCATTCCAGCGCCAGTTTGCCTGTAGGTTTCGGTACCAGTTCAGTGGCCCCCTGAAAGAGGGAGAAAGAGAGAGGAGCAGATCGCTGAGATGACCTCTTTGTGCTGTGGCAGATCAGGGAAAACTTTCATATTTGCATCATCTAACCCCTACTGCCCAATTAGGAAATTCTATAATGAAATGCCTCCAAGAGAATTCTGGAATTAAAAACGAGATCCCAATGACTAATGCAACACAGCTTGGGCCTTCTGACCTGTGAATAGTAAAGGTGTCTCATCTCTGAGGTTTGCCAGATGAGCAACAGTAGTGCCAGGCCATTAGGGATTGATCATTAGCACCCTTTACTGATAAGAAAGGAATCCAGATAAGGACGTGCCAATGTTAAATTTGTAATAATGTCTTCTACTTAGCATCGTTGAAGAGGACAGCATAAAACAATTAGCTACATAATGAGGCTAGATGGGCCATCAGATAAGTAACCAGGAACTTTATACCAGATAATAAATACAACAAAATATGTAATAAAAAACAAGCTCACAAGACAAGATGATATCCAAGAAATATTTTTATGTCACAAACATATCCGTAACATGTCAAGGAAGTTTAAGGTATTTATATAAGTATGTTGCTATGCTCGTTAATGTTGATAAGAAGCTTAATACCTCAATAATCTTATTTAGACATATGAGGATTCAAGGTAAAATGCTATCTTTAGAATTCTCAGATAAATAACATAAACAGTAGTAAAAACAGTTTGAACATACTTTATAGTGTCCAAAAGGTATATAGAGAAGACTCAGAGCATGCAAGAGTGGGAGCGAAGCTAAGCAGGTCTGGGCTTGGTCAGTGCTTGGAGCGGAGACCACCTGGGAACCACATGGAGCCACCTTGAGTTCCATAATGGAAGAAAGGTGGGATATAAGCGTAATAAATAAATTAAGCAAGTTATTTCTCTGCTATATGAAGTCATATTTCATAGACCACATCCTGAACAGGCACAACCCCCTGACCCTAATGATGGCAGAAGGCCCCTCGTGGATACTTGCCCAGCAAAACCAGAAACAGCCACTCCCACTCCCTTTTCCCCTCCACCTCTCCCAGTACCTGAATCCAGACTTCTGATACTGCTGGACATAGTACTGGAGCACAGGCTCTGGCAGAAGAGAACTTGAGGGAGGGTCTTCAGGAAGTCCCACCAGCAGCCCTCCTGCGGTATAAAAAGGAAGGTTGCAATGAAATAGGGATGTATGAGAAATTTGTTTCAATTTGTTTTTGATCAGGATTTTGCCCAGTTCGCACCTTCTGCACCAAACACGGACTGGGATGCACTCTGTGGTCAAAGTCCATAGATTCCAGAGCAGACCACCCCAAAATGCGTACTTCGGAAAAACGCGCACAAATATGCTTTGATCAATGGCAGAACACGTGCATTTCAAATTTGATTCATACATTTGGAAAAATATGAATGAAAATAAGCACGGATTTTCATGCGGGAACTTGTAATCTGATACGGTCTCATGTTGGAACAAGCTTCGAGATGGAGTTGGAGAGCTCGAATTTTGCTGATTTGCACATCCCTAAATGAAAATGCTGCTGTGGTCAGTTACAAATGGCAAGCCGAGAAGTTCCAAGTAAGAACATTTCCCACTGAACAAGTACCCTTGCGTGCCTGACAGGACAAACCACTCTTCTTCTGTGTGCTTCATTGCATATGTTTGCAAGCCTGTCAGTTCAGCATTATACTGTTTCCTCTCCTTGAACAATTTTTAAAATCTCACTTACACTAATGTGTCAGTGTAGAGACCTGAGGGTGAAGTGTGCTGTATCAGCACAAACGAGCCACGCGCTTGGTTGCCCAGCAGAGATGAAGAGGTCGCGCTCAACTTTTAAAGGCCAAATTTAATTCCACATGAGCGGCCCAGGAACAGACCATCCTGTCGCCAGCTTAAATTCATTCAATGTGCTACTTTTAGGTAGGAAAATTAAGCATCAGGCCGGATGCTGGCCTCAGCTGAAATGGCAACCGTGAAGTGGCGTTGTCCAAATCATAGAATCATAGCATAGTTAGGTTGGAAGGGGCCTGTAAGACCATCGAGTCCAGACCCTGCTCAATTCAGGAGTCAAAGCATCCCTGACAGATGGCTGCCCAGCTTCATCTTGAATGCCACCAGTGCAGGAGAGCCCACCACCTCCCTAGGTAATTGGCTGCATTCTCGTATTGCTCTAACAAGTGCAACATCAACTACATATGTGTGGGACAGAGACAGGCTTATGGTTAATCATAGAATAGTAGGGTTGGAAGAGGCCTACAAGGCCATCGAGTCCAACCCCCTGCTCAATGCAGGAATCCAAGTCAGAGCATCCCTGACAGATGGCTGTCCAGCCTCATCTTGAATGCCTCCAGTGTGGGACAGCCCACCACCTCCTTAGGTAATTGGTTCCATTGTCGTATTGCTCTCACAGTCAGGAAGTTTTTTCTGATGTTCAGCCGGAATCTGGCTTCCTGTCCCTTGAGCCCATTCTTCCGTGTCCTGCACTCCAGGATGATCAAGAAGAGATCCTGGCCTTCTTCTCTGGGACAACTTTTCAAGTACTTGCAGAGTGCTATCATATCTCCCCTCAGTCTTCTCTTATCAAGGCTAAACAGGCCCAGTTCTTTCAGGCTCTCTTCATAGGGCTTTGTTTCCCGTCCCCTGATCATCTTTGCTGCCCTCCTCTGAACCCTCTCCAGTTTGTCTGCATCCTTCTTCAAGTGTGGCGCCCAGAACTGGACACAGTACTCCAGATGAGGCCTAACCAGTGCTGAGTAGAGGGGAACTAGTACTTCCCGGGATTTGCAAGCTATGCTTCTATGAATGCAGCCCAAAATAGCATTTGCCTTTTTTGCAGCCACATCCCATTGTTGGCTCATATTCAGCTTGTGATCGACAACAATTCCAAGATCCTTCTCGCTTGTAGTGTTGTTGGTTCACTACAGCTAACATCACATCCACGCACTGCTTCCTGGTTAGGAAAATGGAAGGTGGACTTCTGCACTTCCATTCTCCTCCTGTGCTTTTGGGGATCAGGTCTGTTCTGTCTAAATCAGGGGTATGGAACCTCTTTCAGCCTGAGGCCAAATTCAAAACTGGAGAAGCTCTAACAGGCCATATTCCAGTGGTGGGCAGGGCCAAAGGCAAAGGGGGCGGGGTCAAAAATACCAGCATATTTTAGCTTCGAGGTTTGCCTTGGATTTTCTCGGGGCGAAATTCCATGGCAGCTCTGCTCCTTCCTCCATGG
Organism: Heloderma suspectum; assembly: GCF_057233095.1. Lineage (NCBI taxonomy): Eukaryota > Metazoa > Chordata > Lepidosauria > Squamata > Helodermatidae > Heloderma > Heloderma suspectum. The sequence goes on from NC_139458.1 coordinate 437,361,329, forward strand.
GTGCTGCAGTCTCTTACCTCGCTTCCGCACACTGGTGACATCAAGTGAAGTGCCCACCTCCATACGGTCCTGCAAGGAAAACATTCTAAATGAACTGTGCGGAATTAACTGCCAGGTCAGTATAGGGGCCGGGGGGGGGGGGAGGAGGAGGGAGAGGGACTTGGGCAGTGAGCCCCGGAGCCACACTGAGTCAGTTTGTTTATTCATGGGGACCTGTACTGAGTGTTAAAAAACAGACATTCTGAGCCAAGTTAACCCAAATTTCAAGCCAGGGAAAGCTGAATTTTGCACTGATATAAAATTGTATTTATGTATGTATTTATTATTACATTTCTACCCTACTTTTTTCCTCTTGCAAGGAACCCAAGGCCCCTTACATGATCGTCCTCCTCTCCATTTTAATCTCACAACAACACTGTGAGGTAAGTTAGGCCAAGAGTCAGTGACTGACCCAAAGTCACCCAATGAGCACTCTAACCAGCAGAGGCTGGTGACTCCAACGTCAGTGAGGTGGTGAATCCGCTCTGGCTTTCAGTCAGAACTCTAAAGGAGCTATCCAATGTGTGAAGTGGTGAGAACTCTATCTAAGGCTCAGCACCTTGGATAGCTCCTTTAGAGTTCTGACTGAAACCTGGAGTGCATTCAACACCCCACTGACATTGGAGCCACCAGCCACCACTGACTCTAACCACTACACCAAACTGGCTCTCTACAAATCTGCAAAAATTGTATCTACTGCAAAACACCCATAGATCCACAAGGAGGTCCTAACCTCCCTTCTGCCTGTCCCTGTGCTGGACAACTATTCACTGCAGCCCTTCCTGGCCGAACCTAGGGGAGAAGGCATGACTTGCTGCCAGGAACAGGTCCCAGCATCCCTCTGGGTAGAAGTCCATTGTCAGCCATTGTCGCAGGCCCCTCCTTCCTTCCCTCCATGAAGGGGACAGACCTCCTTCTTGAACGACCGCACCATGATCTTCAGGGCCCTTTTCACATCCTTTTCCAATTCAGCCTCTGCAACTCCCTGCAGGGAAGAAAACCACACACGTAAAACAGTAAATAGCTCTCTCAGGTTGCAGCGAGGAGAGCTCTGGTTTACGGTAGGGATGGCAGAGAATTTCTCCCCGAATCTTCGGGAGGCCGAATGCCAACGCATTCGGCCCCCCGAAATTGGTGGGGAAATTCTCCACCGGCCCCCCGCCCCCCCCCCCGGGACGGGACTTACCCTGGCCGAATGTCCCTCTCGGCGGCGGGTCCCGGCGGCGGTTCGGCGGGGGCCGGTCTCCCGACAGGCTGCCGCCGCCGCCATTGCAAAAAAAAAAAGTAAAGCAAAAAAAATACCACACAGCCATGATAGGCTACGTAACGATTTACGTAGCCTATCACGGCTAGATTTCCAAAGTCAGCCGTGATAGGCTACATAAATCGTCACGTAGCCTATCACGGGTGACTTTGAAAACAAAAAACAAAAACGCGTACGCAAATGGTGGCGGCCCATGGGCGCCGCCATTTGCGTTCCTTATTTTGGCACGTCTAGTCTACGTAAAGATTTACGTAGACTACGACGAAAATAAGGGAACGCTATCCCCAACATTTGAGATCAGCAATAAAGGAATAACAATCAGATCGTGCCAGATTTTATAATCCCTCATCACTCCAGGCTGACGGAGCCAGTCAGCTCTTATTTCCAATTGCTTGAACGCAGCTGCATCATCAGACCTGTCGTTCCCTGTCCCCTCTCCCAGTGAATAACGTAGACCGTTCTTGCAGACCTAAATTGGATTGCTGCTGTAGCCGAGTGCAGCTGTGATTCAGCACTCAGCCTCAGCACTATTTCTTCCAAATCTCGAAGGCTGAACTGCTGATGAGGTGGGATTGTTGGCCATATGCAGCTTACATGGGGACAGGAGAGCAAGAGAGAATCCTTTCTTGGCCGTGGGCAGAGCTACCAACTCTGCGTCTCAGAGCTAAACTACATGCTACATTAAATGTGTAGCTGACCCTAATGTATTCTTCTTTAGTGTAAGCAGGTGGGACCACTGCATCCTCCAGCCACTGGCACAGGGCAGCACGGGGCTGAGTCTGGCTGGCTTGATCACTGAAAAAGAATGGCCAGGATCCTGACAAAAGAATCTTGATGTTCCTGAATGCCTGCAGACGTTTTCCTGAATGGGCTGTTCACAGGCCACAGTGGGGTCTGAGATGAGTGTTCTGCAGACGTGTGCATGAGAAACACCACACTCACCTAAGGTGGGAAGAGCCCTGCTGCATCATACCAACAGTCCATCTAGCCAAGCCTGGGGGGACCACCACTCAGTGGCAGAGAACATGCAGAAGGGTCCCAGGTTCAACTTCCATGTATCCCCAGTGAAAAAGGAGCAGGTAGCTGGTATATGGAAAGAGCCTTCACTCCTCCAGATGCTGAGAAGCATCCTGTTTCTTACACTGGCCAACCAGATGCACAGAGGCTCTCCCAACAGAGACAGGAAAGGGAGAGAGAGGAGAGTCTCTATAGTTCAGTCTGCCCTCCAGATGTGTTGGACTACAACGCACAGCCCCTTGCTGGCTGGGGCTGCTGGGAGTTGTTACATTTGAAGGGCACCAGGTTGGGGAAGGCTGCTCTAGCTGGAATAGAGATTGCAGCTTTTGTTGGGGATGGGGAGGATGAAACATAAACAAAGTATTACGAAGAGATCCCCTAAGCTTCCAATGCCCTCTCATCCAAAGGAAACTAAATCCAGTATCACACACTATACGCCCCCCCCGCCCCCCCCCCCCCCCCCGGGAATGCCTTGCCACTCGGGGAAGCATATAACGCTGTATTTTGTCACACAATTGTCAGACTCTATCAGAAAAGCCGCTGTCGCACAGCTATCAGGACTCCACAGCTATAGAACACATACAAACACAAACACACATGATGCGGTGTTGATGATGAGGGAAGGGTGGCGGGATTGAGACATCAACGCAATATGATATGCGCAGGATGTTTATGGCTTGCAGCCAGTGCATTTTACACGGTGTGCTTCCAGACAGAGGGCTCCTATTGCGAACAATCAAGGCATTGTGCAGCTGCTCCATCTTTTCTTACTTAACTCCTTCTTTCTAGTAAGGGGCAGAAAGAGGGGTGGGGAACTTGGGAAGAACAGAAAAGGAAGATGTCATCTGGACCCCCTGGAAAATTCGGTGAATGAGGCAAGGCAATTGCACAATAAAAGCTTTGTCTGGAAGCACCCAAAGTGTTTTACCACACAGTTATAAAACTTGCCACGGCCTTGGGGGCCAAGATTTGGCCCATGGGCCGCCAGTTACCCATCCCTCACTAAAAATCACTGCTCCCAACCAGCACTGAGACGACTGGTTCGGTCAGGCCACCCGCAATTATAGTTTTCTCTACTGAGCAATCCAGAGTAAGTGACAGCATTTTTTAAATTACTTTTTTCCCTAAAGCAACAGATGCAAACTCTTCCAAAGGTGTAAAACTGAACACACACACACTCAGAGCAAAGGGCTGAGATGGAGGATGATTGGGGAACAAAAAATGCATTTGCATAACAGAAGCCTGCTTAAAACAGCCCTGGAAAGCAATACCCTTGAAATTGGGCAATTTCAATAATTCATCCCTTTAATCAAAACTGCCAGCCTGGCAGGAGAACGACAAGGAAATGCACTTCAGATGCCCAGAAATCGCTTCCAGCTAGGCTGTTCTCCCCCACACCCCCAATGCAGCAGAGAAAAGGTGCCTGCTGTACGTTGCCCAAAGCGAAGAAACCATGCAGCTTCTTTTTCCAGCAACAAGCCGGAGTGGCACAGCCCTCTCCGCCAGAAGTGAGGCCAGCCACTTTGCCCTGAAAAAGGCAAAATTACAGCTCCCCAGAGAAATGAAAAATAGACCTTGTTTGGAAAGGAAAGAGTTTTATGGCAACTCTGAAAAGCTGGACTGGGCTTCTGAGACCAAAATATTTCTATATATATATTGCTAAAACGCACAGACATGCCACAAAAACAAAACAAAAACACTCCCACCATGCTGTGTGCCAAGAAAAGTCAAATTCTGCAAAGCATGATTGGGTGGTATTCCTTGTGGTTAGAGAGCTGACTGCTGGGGCAGGGGGGACAGTAGGGGACAAGTGGGACACATGTTTTCCATCTAGTATACTGTCTCTCTCCCTCTCCCTCAACTCCCTCTCCAACATTATGAATACAAAGACTACCACATTTTCCTGTACTCTGCTTCTCTGCCTTAAAAGTGGACCTGGAGTTCTAACATCTGGGTTTTGTATTTCTAAAGCAGCTTTCTCAAACTGGGTACCCTCCAGATGTGTTGGACTACAACTCCCAGCTATGTTGGCTGAGGGATGCTGAGAACTGTAGTCCTACCCATCTGGAAGGCACCCAGTTCCAAAGGCTGTTCTAAAGGGAGGTCTCTCCCTTTTCTTCTCTGTCCCAGCCATGCCTTTGGGAATCCAAGACTCTATCACATGGCAAAGTTCTAACTGAAGCCTGCAAGAACATCTTCATTCCATCTGCAGACAAAAGGTAAATGAGGCTTAACACCTTTGCTCAAATGACAAGCTTTTCCTCTCCTGAACCACCACATCACTACATGCTATCACGTAAAGTCCGCTAGCGCACTCAATGCCCACAAGACAATGGTTAAAAACCAAATGTCCAGAACTCCCTACATGGCAGGATGAAGACAGGAAGAAACTGACAGCCAGAGCGTCAAGAACAGGTCTGGGGTCTGAATGGGAACCTCACATACCACGACTGAGATACAGAGCCTGAACGAGTTCTGAGGACTCTGTTCTCTCAGGCCTCAGGGCTGCTTCAGGCATGCACAGAACCATACAACATCAAATGGCAGGCAGGATGAGGCCTCTAGGTTGGCTAGGCCAGGAAGAAATAAGAAGCGCCTTTTTGCAGTTGCCTGGCCTACAGAGCAGGAAGAGGCTCCATTTCCTGCACTTCAGGGTCTGACTCGAGTACCAGGGAGCCTGGACTGGAACGCCCGCCCCCCCTCAAAATCTGGATTTGTGTACACAGTGGTGGCTGGTACCCACTGGGGCTGGTGGGGTGGAGGACAGGGCAGATGCTCAGTGTGCTACTGAGATTGCTGGAGGAATACAGGAGAAGAGCACGTGTGGCACTTGGAAGCAGAGGAGCAAATGCACCTGGTTTTGGGGATCTCTCTGCCACGAGAGGGTGGGGGCCAGGCAGGGGGTCACTGCCCCATTTGCCCCAAATACAGAGCCGCCTCTGCATGTATAGACTTGACCTGGCATCCAGCCAGTATCTTTTGCTAGCTCACATACTACTCACTGGCTCCTGGAAGTAAAGCTGATAATCGAAGACAGGAATGGATTCCAGCAGCTTCATTATATCCACCTTAGGATTTGCAGGCTTGTAGGGCGTATTGAGCCCAGCCACTGCCCTAAAACAGCAGAGCAAGAGATCAGAAAAGGGGCAAGGGGGGTTGACACAACACAGCATATTCTAGAGGGGCAAGCCCATGTTTGTCTGTTGCGGAAAACAACAACAGTCTTATGGTCACCTTGAGTGCCATTTTTTGGCGGAAAGGCAAGATATACAATCAATCAAACAAACAATAATACTGAAAACTTTAACTAAGTTGCCACAAACAGCGGAGAAAGTTGCTGTTTTGTATGATGTGCCCAAACTACTAAACATTGTCAGATAATGCACATGAAGTGTGGGCGGCTGGGGGAGAAGAATGCTGCAATGGTTTGAGAGGCAGACCAGTGTTGACCATGAAGCTGACAGGCCGACTCTGATCCAGTCAATATATCTCGCCCTCAAATTGGTGTGGTGGTGGGAGAGAAGCACGTATGCTGCCTGTAGCTCCTCAGAGCAAAAAGGGATAAAAATTTTATTAGTAATAACTAGCAGAAAGATCAGTGAAGAAATGTCAACCAAGGCTTCTGGGAAACTATAGAAAGTAGGGATGCTGGCGAAATCTGCTGCAGACTCAAATGAGGAGTGATTCCAAAGAATCCGACCTCCGGAGTCCACGGCGGACCGGCCGCACTTACCTCTGGGTCCGGTGGAGTTCCTGCGAGGCAGCTCTCCAGCTTCCTAAAACATGCAATACGCTAATGGTGGCTGCCATTAGCTTATTGCAGGAAAGTTACAGCTGTAAATGGTGTATTGTATGCCATTTGCGGTTGTAAAGCACTTACTTTTACCTACACACAGCCGTAAGCTGCAATTTAGGTAAAAATAAGTGCTTTACGGCTGCAAATGGCATAAAATATGCCATTTACAGCTGTAATTTTCCTGCAGAAGGCTAATGGCAGCCGCCATCAGCATATCACATTTTTTAGAAAACCAGAGAGCCACTCCGCCAACTCCGGTGGACACAGCAGGGCTCTGGAGGACTCTGCCGGGCCCCAAGTGGCCTGAATTGCCCCACAATGGACCCTCCCTCCAGAATGGACAGTGGGGGGTTCATACATCCCTAACAGAAAGGCAAAAACAGTGGGCTACAGCGACAAACTCGTCCCCTCATCCTCCCTGCAGACCTTCCCCATGCCCCACCTCCGAAGGGTCCCCCAAAGAAAAGGATCTAAAAACAACACAGCCATTAGGCTATAGTGTCTCATGTTCAGAGAGTGCGCCATGTGCAGTTCTGGACAATCTGCTCTCAAAAGATGAAACTGGTAGACAAAGACACACTAAAGAGAAAGCCAACCAAAATAATCAGAAGTATTTACAGATAATTTAAACTTATGAATCATGGCAAGTGATAGCGGCCATATGAAGAAGGGGAAAAAATCAGCCATTTTCCAGAAATGTTTGGCAAGCAGAAAAATGGTAGATCAGCACTTTTAAGACAACCTCTTTACCAGCATTGCTATGCAGTTAGTGCGCATGCATGTCTTTCCCAAAGAAGCGACCGCACCAACAGAATGGGGTTCATTCTCAGGATGCCCATAACATAAAATAAAAAAGAGCTGTGCAGGATCAGACCAAAGGCCTACCTAGTCCAGCAGCCTGTTTCCCACGGTGACCAACCAGGTGACTATGGGAAGTCCACAGACAGGACATGAGGTGGGCAGTAGCCCTCTCCTGCTCGTATTCCCCAAGGACCAGTATACAGAGACATACTGCCTCTATACTAGAGGTAATATATATGACTAGAGAAGAAGTAGAGTGACAGGTGCATACAATACATTAAAAGTGGATCTCAGGTCTGAAAAAGGTTGAAGGTTACCAACTGATGCCAAGACAAGGCACCAGAAGAGCCCAGATTTGTCTTCCTTATATGTTTATTCTAGGCTAAGCATGGGGATTTCCTCTGGCTCAGAATAAGCACCACAGCACTGTTAACATCACCGCCTGTGTATCTGATCCATGGTCACCATAAATTCAGCATGTGAATGCTACAGAGAAGCCATGGACTACTGCAAGAATAGTGGCCAACTTACTTGACCCGCTCTGGATAAAAAAGAGCCATGTTCCACACAGTGGCTCCACCCCAATCGTGACCAATGAAGGTAGCCTGGGAGATGCCCTGGAGGAGAGGGAAACACAGGACAAGTTAACAGTGCTCAGATGTTCTTCCCATAAGCGCAAGGTATATTTTCTACAACACTGGTCTTCAACTGGTGGGTGCAACTTTACTGAAGGTGGGTTACAGCATCACAATTATCTTTTGGAAAGGAAAGGAGTGCAACATTTGGGCACAGCTAAGTAACAAGTCATTATCACCTGGTAAAATTGTTCCCCATTTGCACATCTGCAGGCAGGGAATTGCAGGATTGAACCCCCCTCCCATCCCTCACCCCCAATATGAAAAGCTCCCCTAACATGGAAAATGAATGCCAGGGAGAAGCTTAGGGACTAGAATATTTCTCCCTCAGTTTAATACAAGCGAGCATTCAATCCTGCAGCTCCCCACTTGAAGCCTTCAGTGGTACAGCCCAGGGGAGTATGAGCCTGTGATGACCTTGTTCATCTAGAGCAGCCCACTGAGAAAGAGAGAGAAAGGTGGGGTGGGGTGGGGGGGAGAAGGATAAATACAGACAGGCAAATATGACAAAGTCAAACAGAAAAGTTAGTAGTAGGTCACATGTTGCAAGGCAGAATTAAAGGTGGGTCCTTGATCTGGAAAGGCTGAACCCGCTAGTTTACAGAGATAATCTTGGGGACAGGTAGATAGTATACAGTACATCTGAAGGTGCTTTCAGACGGAGGGTCCTTAGCACTACCAATCAGAATGCACTGTGTAGCTGTTTCGTCATTCTCTTCTGAACAGATCTCCTGCATTAAGGAAAAAGATGGAAGAAGCAGAAAGAAAACACAGGAGGATCCACTGCACCCCGGTACATGTCCATGAACGAGGCAGGGTGATGGCACCGTAAAAGTCTCATCTGGAAGCACCCTGAGTCCATCCATCTAGCCTAGCGCTCTCTAGGCTAGGTGCTCTGTCTTGAACTAGAAACACCAAGCATTGAACCTGGGACCTTCTGCCACTGAGCTAGGACCCCTCCTCTTGATTTAAAACTCCCCAAGATCTGCTCGAGCTTTTTTTGTTTTTGGTCTCTAATCCCAAATGGACTTTTCACTCCCCCCTCCCCCTCTGCCGTTCTATCAATGGACACTTTTCCCCTGATTGATCGGAATGTCAGGAGCATTCTATGACATCACAAGAAAATAACCAATGGCTGGCAACCAGGCAAGCGACTACAAGTCTACAGCATATCACTTGTTGAACTCCATCCTGGGTTGAGGCTACCAACAGGAAGCCTTTGCACACCGGCAGAGAGTCACTCCAGCTTGAAAGAACCACCCTTGTCAAGTTATCTTGAAAAGGCAGGAGAAGAAAATGAAAAATGACCTGGTCCAAGCGACCAGGCCCTAGCTTAACTTTTATTTTATTATTTTACTATTTATTTATTTATTTATTACATTTATATCCCATCTTTTTTCCTCCTTAAGGAACCCAAGGCGGCATACATAATCCTCCTCCTCTCCATTTTATCCTCACAACAACAACCCTGTGAGGTAGGTTGGGCTGAGAGTCTGTGACTGGCCCAAAGTCACCCAGTGAGCTTCCGTGGCTGAGTGAGGACTAGAACCTGGATCTCCCGACTCCCAGTCCAACACTCTAGCCTCTTCACCACACTGGCTCTCTTGAAGCAAACATTCTGGCTTTTAAAGTGCCATCCGTTTGCACAAGATATGACAGTTCATTGTCGCCTCTCCTTCCACCAACCTCTTTCCTTGCTTGTTCCAAAAGGCCACAGAAACAAGGCAAGACCCCAGAACACCCTTTGCTTGATCTAGACGGGATTTTCTTCCAAGATCTAATCAGTCCTGGATGCTGGGAAGAGGCGGGCTCCTTCTGAGCTAAACGGCCCTCCTCAGCAGTGGCCTAGGACAGCCCTGGGCGAGGGGCCAGACTTTTGCTGAAGCAGCCGTTGGCTTTATCCAGAGGGTCCCTACAAGCCTGTGGTTTTAAAGCCCAAAGCTATAAGGTCATGGCACCATCTCCTCCTCCATCTCCCTGGGTCTCCATGTCCTCCCTCCATCTCCCTGGCAATTCTTTCCTTGCACATTTCTGCTGCCAAGGAAATTAAATCCAGGCATTTTAATATGTTTTTATCTTTTAATTATATTTCTGTAAGTGGAGGTTACAGCCCAATCCACCAAAGACAGAAGTAACATGCTTCCATCTTTGTAACAGATCAGCAGGCAGAGAACTCAACGTTCAATTTAAGGGAAACCAGCTCAATCACAACATGCATCCCAAGTATCTTGGGGTCACACTGGATAGGATACTTTCCTATAAAGAACACTTGATGAAGACTGCTGCCAAACTGAGAAGTAGAAATAACATTCTACATGAACTACGTGGCACTAGCTGGGGCTCAACAGCAGATACGCTGAGAAAGACCGCACTCAGTCTGGTTTACTCAGCAGCAGAGTACTGTGCCCCAGTGTGGCTTAATAGTCCGCACACGAGAAAGATCGATACACAACTGCATGAGTCAATGCGTATTGTTAGTGGGATGATACGATCTACTCCCACATACTGGCTGCCTGTTTTGAGCCATATACCACCTCCGGATGCAAGACAAAAGAGCGCCCTTCTTCAAGAATACCCAAAGATTATTGACAATCTCCAGCTACCAATATTAAATGTTACCTACTTGGAGCGAAACAGGTTAAGATCGAGACATCCAGCCATTTCTACTGCTAAAGCTCTTCTAGAAGATGATTTCAATAACCACAACACGTGGAAACAACATTAGCTAGGAAACTGCCCTCCACAATGCCGAAGCTTGCCCTGCATCTTGGAAAAAGCACCTGGATTTGACCAGCCCTGTGTGATACGGACAACCTTGAACTGAATTCGCACGGGTCATGGTAGATGTGCAGATGCCCTTTATAAATCATCAAATTGTGATTGTGGGGCTGAAAAACAAACTATCCAACATATAGTGAAAGAGTGTCAAAACTGAGCCTACAATGGAGACTTTGCTGATCTCCTGGCTGTGACAACTGAAGTAAAAAACTGTACCTGTAACCTAGACATACATTTGTAATATTCCTGTCTATATTTTATATTCTACATTTCATATTTATTATGTTCTATGTTTTTATTGTAATACGATGTAAATGTGCCATACGATAAATAATAAATTTTAATTATATTTTTGTATTTTACCTCTATTTCATCATTAGTCTCCTTGAGCACTATTTTAATGAAAAGGTGGGATATAAATTAAATAAACAAATGAATGAATGAAAGCTGCTTAATACTAGGTTAAGAGTATTGCCCTGTCTACACCCGTACGATCTTCTCTGACTGGTAGCAGCTGTCCAGGGTCTGGGGCAGAGAGAGGTCGTTCAAATGAATGGCTGCCTCATCCTTGTGGCTGGAGATGCCAAGGACTGAACCTGGGACCATCTGTATGCAAAGCATGTGCTCTGCCACAGAACTACAGTACCCCCCCGCCACATAGTCCAGTCCAGATCCCCTTTGTTAACGGTAACATTTTAACCAGCACACATTTTAGCTCTGCAGCGAGCGAAGCCAGACGAATAGACACCTTTGTCTTCAGAAATGCACGCCTTTGTTGGCAGCAGGTGTGTGTGTCTGTGTGTGTCTGTGACATACACGTAGGCGCACGCACGCACACGCAACTTATTAGTTAAGAAACCACATTAATTCACCACTAGGAACCAGGTTGGCTTTATTTAACCATTCTCAGTTTGGTGGGGGAGCCAAAGATTTGGAAGCTCATCAAATAACAAAGACGTTCTTCTGCATAATTTCTTAAATTTATTAGATGCTTTTCTCTAAAAAAGGCTCAAAGCGTCTTACAACAGAGCTTTACAACATACAAGATTCAAAACAATTTAAAATAGCTAAGCATATTTCAAAATTATTCACAAGCTGAGTATGAGCCAACAATGGGATGTGGCTGCAAAAAAGGCAAATGCTCTTTTGGGCTGCATTAATAGAAGCATAGCTTCCAAATCCCAGGAAGTACTAGTACCCCTCCACTCAGCACTGGGTAGGCCTCATCTGGAGTACTGTGTCCAGTTCTGGGCACCACACTTGAAGAAGGATGCAGACAAACTGGAGAGGGTTCAGAGGAGGGCAACAAAGATGATCAGGGGACTGGAAACAAAGCCCTATGAAGAGAGACTGAAAGACCTGGGCATGTTTAGCCTGGAGAAGACTGAGGGGAGATATGATAGCGCTCTTCAAGTACTTGAATGGTTGTCCCAGAGAGGAAGGCCAGGATCTCTTCCTGATCATCCCAGGGTGCAGGACACAAAAGAATGGGCTCAAGTGACAGGAAGCCAGATTCCGGCAGAACATCAGGAAAAACTTCCTGACTGTTAGAGCAATATGACAATGGAACCCATGACCTAGGGAGGTGGTGGGCTCTCCCACACTGGAGGCATTCAAGACAAGGCTGGACAGCCACCTGTCAGAGATGCTCTGACTTGGATTCCTGCATTGAGCAGGGGGTTGGACTCGATGGTCTTATAGGCCCCTTCCGACCCTACTATTCTATGATTCTATGAAAATGCAAGACCCAGTAAAAAAGGGATGCAGAACTAAATCCGGCCCTCTGGCGATCCCAATCTGGCCCTCCAGGGTTCCTCAGAAGGTCATGCCCCCTCCCCTGACCCCACCCTCTTTCCACCCACCACTGCTTATTTGGTGCTTTCCTGGCTGTTGTGGCTGAAATGCCTCCCCTAAGGCTTAGTGATTGGCAATAAGAGCTTTAAGCTACAATAGGCTGGTATTTCTGGCCTCACTGCTTCTGTCTTCAGCCCCACCCACTACTGGAATGAAGCCCCGAGAACGTCTCCAAAATGGAACTGGGCCTTTTGGCTGAAAGCGTTGAAAGCCAGCACCTTGAACTGGGTTCGGAAACATACAGGCGGTCAGTGCAAGGGGGCCAGAATATGCTCAGACCTTCTGGTCCTCGCTATCCGTCCAGCCGTCACCTTTTGCACAGGCTGCAGTTTCCAAACCCTCTCAGAGCTTGAGATTTAATTTTGTGCAAAGACGCCCCCCGTCCCCCCCTTGACTGTGCACTGTGGGACAGGCGGCCACTGCATCCTTCAGCAGAGAGCAAGCATGATAGATCCTGCACTCAGAGAGCGCAGGATCCTTCAGCACAGAGCAAGCATGATAGATCCTGCACTCAGAGAGCGCAGGGTCTATCATGCTGTCAGCTCAACAGCTTCCATCAACATGCAGCTGTGGGCGCTTTGGATTTGCAATCTCTCTCCTCACACCAAGCTCCTGCTTATGCCTCATCAGCAGCTGTTTCCTGAACCTGACCTGGCGTAGTAAATATTTCTTCTGACTGAACAGGCTCCTTTGCTGAGCGGTTTGCCCAACAAGCTGCATGCCAGCAAATGAGATGGGGATGGTGCCTGCAGCAGCAGCAAATGTTTATAAAGAAGATCCAAGCGCTTGTTGGGGGAAGAAGCAGTGACAAGCAGGGCAGCCTAGAAAAACACAGGGCTTAACAATGATGATTATGATGGTTCCTGAAAGTCTCCATGCAAAAGGGTTAGCGTGACCACTTTCTATGGCATGCTTTTACAGGTCCTCTTCATACAAGAGCACCTGTCAGTGGCCCAAGACCTCTGCAGTAAGTTGCCACTGGGGGTCCACCAGGCCCCATCATCGCAGGCATTTATTTATTTATTTAATTTAAAACATCTGTATCCTGCCCTATATCATTAAGATCTCAGAGCAGTGCACAGATAATATCAATTTAAACAGTATAAAACAATAAATAATTTAAACAGCTAAAACATATTAAACCACTGAACAAGCTAATACCAATTAAAATCTAAAACAATAAAACACTTAAAACATTGTGCTGCTTTAGGGAATGCATTCAGCCCTCAAAGGCTTTGGTAAAAAGCCATGTTTTTACTTGGCACCGAAATTAAACCAATGCATGCACCAATTGGGCCTCCAAGGGGAGGGTATTCCACAACTGGGGTGCCACAGCAGCGAAGGCCCTCTCCCACGTCCCACCATAGTGTATGTCTCGCACTGGTGGGACACAGAAGAAGGCCCCTCCAACAGATCTCAGTCCTTGGGTTGGCATATATAGGGAGAGGCACTCCCTCAAATATCGAGGGATACTTTAGGAAGGCCCTGAAAACTTACTACTTTACTCTGGCCTTCCCCTAATTATGTTTTATCTGACTGGGCTGTAGCTGCAGTTGTGTGTTGTAGGTTTTGTTTTATGCTGGTGTTGTTGTTTATTAGAATCTTGGCTTCTGCTGCTTTTACTACTGCCTCAGTTTTTATTATGTGAGCTGCACACTGCCAATGGGGGGGAGGGGAGCCTAAATAAAGGCAGAATTCCAACACAGAAGGCATTTCAATGTTGGAATGAATATGTTACATGAATGCAGCCTCAGAGGCATGTGACATATTACATCAGTCTGAGCCTTAGAGACTCAGAGCTCATCAAAGCTGAAAATTCATTTTAAGAATTTGCTTGAAGTATTTATATCCCCCCCCCCCATTTCCAAGTACATCTAGGGAACCGCTGGCTGAGGAAAAAGCCACCCATGGGGGGAAGGATTGTAAAGGAAAATCAGAAAGCACCTCCACCCTTGCCCACCACTAGGGGCGTGCAAGAATTCCATTTTGATTTTTTTTTAACCACAACATGCCCCATTCACAAGTCTGAGCTCGGAAAAAGTTCACACGTTCCCAAGTCTGCATTTGCAAAATGCATACTTCAGAAAAACACACACTTTCAAGTGTGCATTTAAAAACAAAAAACACATTTTCACGCTTTCGCCAATGGGGGAAAAGTATACGTTTGGGTGGGCATTTAAAAAAAAATATGTACCAAAATGCACAGTTTGCCTGTTCAAATGAAAAGAAAAACAGATCACAATCAGAAATGGGAGTGAGGTGGTCTGAGCTTCAAGGCAGAGCTCAGAGAATCACGGCCAGCTTGAGCACAATGGCCCACCACCGCTGCTTTGCACATCAGCTGCAGATACGGGCCTAGGAATCGTGTGCCCACTGCTGAACGTGTAAAAACTACTGTCTGTCTCCAGCCTAGGAGGTAGAGAGCACCCAGTCAACCAGCAAAAAGCGTAAGTTCACAGCTTCCAGGGGGAAGGCTCCTAGCACTACAAAAACATCTTTCTGCTGTCAGCTGCAAGAATGCACTGCATCTTTTCTTCCTTAGTGGATTTTCTGTAGTAAGAAGATGGAAGAAATAGTGGAAAACATGTGAGGCTTACAAGTGGATGACAATGACATCTGCAACCTCTGTAAAACTACATGAAGGAGGTATGGCCATTCATCTGGAAGCTTTGCCTGGACCCTCCCAAAGTCAGAGCCTCAAAATGTGCCCCAACGCAAGGGCAATCTGCCTTGTGTCAATGTGCCCTGCCCGCAGGGTATTCCGGCCTGTTGTAGGATCACGTGAGGGTTCTTTAACCCTCAAACAATCCACCCCCCACTGGGTTTGGATGACACAACAACCCCCAGTCAAGGGTTGAATATGCAAAATGCCAACTGGTCCACACCACGGCCCACCGTGGTGGCTTAAACAACCCACAGTGGGCTGTTTGGTCGTCTGAACCGGCCCAATATATTGTTGCTGGGAAAACTGATTTCCTCCCAGTTACTGTGAGGACTGCAGCTAAGCTGAGGAAACAGGGAAGTCTGAGGGGGGTGGCAGGTGATGTCAGCGTCCTTGCGAATCCCAAAGTGCCGGTGCTGCATCCCTGTGAGCCCCGGCTCTGCAACAACACTAGGAAAGACTCTGCTCCAGACCTTGGAGATCAGCGGACGGTCCAAGAGGGCAGCACTGGGCTCAGGGTCGGCCCTACAACGAGGCAGAGTGAGCTAA
Source organism: Heloderma suspectum (assembly GCF_057233095.1). Classification (NCBI taxonomy): domain Eukaryota; kingdom Metazoa; phylum Chordata; class Lepidosauria; order Squamata; family Helodermatidae; genus Heloderma; species Heloderma suspectum. The sequence continues at coordinate 437,376,724 of NC_139458.1, forward strand.
CTGCCTTGGGCTGCAGATGTTCCCCTCTCTTGGAGGACAGAGCTGTGAGACACACAGCCTGTTTTGCAGCCCCTAACTGACTGCTGCCCTCAGGTGCCACAGAGGACGATACCCACCTTTGCTGGCGTTGGAGAAAGGCTCAACTGCCAGTCCAGTCAGGTTCTTATGTGGGATGGGAAGGGGGTGGGGGCATCATCCTGTTCTTTGCCTCAGGCAGCAAAAGGTCTGGGGCTGATCCTGCTTTGGTTAGACGGACCAGCAAGTATACGGCAGCTTCACATGTACACACGCAGCTGAATATCCACATCTCAAGCCACTGTTTCCTGAAACATGAAATGGTGTCCCCAGAACTACGCTCTCCACTAGCATCAAAACACAGACGGTGGCCCACGACAGTGTGCGTGACCCAGCTAAGAATAGCAGTACTCCCAAAATCAATTAAAAATGTGAGAGGCAATCTCCTTCTGGCATTTTGGTTTCAAAAGCCTTTCACAAAGTTTCACACACAGCAACTGTTGAAAGGAAGTGTTAATTGGATTTCTTCTGGGCTTCGGTGGTGTCACAGAAGGGCCAAAACGCAAGCTCTCTTATCAGGCCCGGAGCCTCCACATGGTGGCTTAGTCTCTTCAGCAAGGATGTGACAAAATGAATTTCTCCATTTCAGGTTGTGACAGATCTTGTCTGATCTCGGAAGCTAAGCAGAGCCATTAGTACTTGGATGGGAGGCCGCCTGGGAAGCAGGCTTCCTGCATTAAGCAGGGGGTTGGACTCGAAGGTCTTGTAGGCCCCTTCCAACCCTATGATGCTATGAGACAAACTGTCCCCATTTTTGTGCCACTCATTCCCATCAACTCCAAAATCACAGATCCTAGACCGATGGAAAACAAACCAATTGTGCTAGGGAGAACTTGGAAAAAACAGGACCGGAACAAGCACAAAATCTGAGACCCTCCTCCTCACAAGATTTGCCACACATTTGCCCTTCCTGCTCCATCAATGGGTTGAGCCACCCTCACCCCCAAATCTAGTCTACAGTAATCACAAAGAGTAGAAAATAAAGTGTTACGTCTTTCATTGCACAACTGGACACCTCTAAGTGAAGCTGACTGAGCCAAGTTATTTTCTAGGAAGAACCTGACTATATTGTTTTTTGCACTGCACTTAGTAGAATTTTAAGGGCTTAAATAACAGGCAGATGTGAGACTGACCACCCAGGAGGACCCAGGTTCGAGGTTCCTGACAGCTGGCATCCTGTGCGACAAACAGAAGTTGTCATAGACACACAACCCCCCTCCAACTTGGGATTGTGGGAGAGAAGCATAAATCATTCTCTCATCCACCAGAGAACATAGGCAGAAGAGAAGGCAGAATACAAGTTATATTCTGTTGCAATAGCTCCTGCTCATATATCTAAAGCCTAGAAGAGCGCTGGAGTGATCCCTCGAGATGCATCACATACTTTTAATTAAAACTTGCAAATGCATTTGCAAACAGCTGAGAATTGCCCTGAAAGGAAGAGAGATTTGCTCACTCCGCTCTGAGAGTTCAGCAAACAAGCCAGGCTAATTATTAAAACACAAAGGAAATATTTTTCTTTTCTTTTCGAAGAAGGATCAAATGCATACTCTCCAACAACGCAAGAAAAAACAACTATCGACCACCATAGAGCAGCATTTGAATACCATGCACAGTGGAAAGGCAGGTTATATTTTAAATCAGGGGTGCAAAACATCAGACCTGGGTGCAAAACATCAGACCTGGGTGCAAAACATCAGACCTGGGGGCAAACCTGGCCTGCGCAGGCCTCCCCAGAGAGCCCCACCCCTTCCGCTGGCCCCACCCCCTTTTCCCTGATCACCAGTCATTTGGTGGTTTCCTGGCTTTTGTGCATTTCCTCCCCTTTCTAAAAGGCTGGGATGCCTCCCCTAAGGCTTTGTTACTGGCAGCAAACGCTTTTAGCAAAAATACACTGGTATTTTTGGCATTTCCATCCTGCTGCTTTTGCAACGCAGCTTCTCCAACATTGAATTTTTGCTGAAAGATGTTCACCACCTGTTCTAAAGAAAGGAAAAGAAAGGAAAAAAGGAACACAGGAAGCTGCCTTATACAGAGCCAGACCATTGATCCCCCTGGACTGGTCCTGTCAACACTGACTGGCAGTGACTCTCCAGGGTTTCAGGTAAGAATTTTTCCTAGCCTACTTGGAGATGCCAGGGATTGAACCAGAGTCTTTCTACATGCAAAGCCGGTGCTCTCCCTCTGAGCCACGGCCCCTCCATTCAACTGCTTCAAGCATTTCACATCTCACCGGACAGGTAGAATGAATAAAAATCAAACTTTATAAAGAATGGTAGATAACTTGTCTCTCAGGATCAGAGCCATGGTTCTTAACCTTCTTCCATAATTACTGCTGGGCAGCAGATGGCATGAGGGACCTTTAATCAGCAAGCAAATTAAGTGAAAGGGCTGCACACAGCTCAATGTGGGCAGGTTTCTCGCACCGATTTTCATCATTCGTGCTCACAGAGTACTTACATGTTCAAAGCCTTGCCTTCCAATGTTAATGAAATTCAATACTGGCTCCTGCCACAGCACAGAGAGGCTGGGGAGGGGTGGGGGGCAAAGATAAAGGAAAGAAAGAAAAAGGGAACTGCCAAACCTCTTCGTGCGCTAGACGGAGATTGTGCGCACACAACTTGGACGTGAAAAGGGTGGAGGAATGGTTTGCAGCAGAGGACAGCATGGAACGAAGGTTGCAGCTGAGAAAGTGAGAAGTGGGTGTTGTTGACAGAGCTGGTTGGTTGGAGAGTCATTTGAGTTAAGATCGAGAGAGACAGTGAGCGGAATCACCAGCCCCAGGAAACCTCATGGCTGAGCGGAGATCGGGACCCAGTCTCCCCAGTCCAAAGTAAGCACTCAATCCGCTACACCACAGTTACCAACAAATAATATTTTGGCTCAATGGTGTGTGCAAAACCAGCAACACTGATCAGAGCTCATCTTCTTCCCACCCCTCTTTTTCCGACTGTCTCCCCCACGGCCTGACCCCAGGCTTTCTGGGAGACCACACAAAAGAATTAAAGCCAGAATTTACTTCCCACCTATGCCTGGGTCTTTGCTTTGGGCCTCAGTTACTCCGCTTGACCCCCAGACGCCCACCAGGCCTGTTCAGAAAAGCAGGCAGATGGTCCAGCACCAAAGCGCAGTGCATTATGCTGCTATCGATCGGACAAAGCCCACCGGAATTGGGGTCACAGGTTGAGAATAAAAAGCTCCTCAGAACTTTTCTTCCTGTTCACTGTGGAGGAAATTCAAATCAAGACAACAAAGCCAAGAACGTGGGGCAGCGGGGGGCGGGGGGGAGGCTGTAGCTGCACGTGCCAAGGCCAGGGGCAACACAGGGAGTGAGTCAGCCATGCGCCTGCCCACCCACCAGGTGGAGAGAAGCGGATGAAGCAATAGCAATGAAATGCCCAGAGAGTTACTGGGTTTGATTTCTCAGCCCAGCTTCACACTTTCCACCATATTTGAGGGGACGCTGAAGTCAGAGCCAGCATCAAGGCGATGCGTGGCTGGGCACTGCCGAGGTCCCATACACCAGCAGGGCCCACTGAAAAGAGCCCCCTGGAGCTGCTCCTCCTCTTCTCCATTGCAAGCGGCTTGTTCGCTGCCTCTTGCCCTGGCCCAGACAATGGTGGTAGTGCAGAGGAGCAGCACGGGATGCCCCGGCCTCTCTGCCTGCCAAGCCAGCAAGTGGACCAAGGAGAGAGACGAGGACGGGCAAAAGCAGCTGGAGACACTGGTGGTGAGGAGGCAGACTCACCGAGGGAGGGGCCCACGGGGGCTGTCTTGGCCCAGGGGCCTCCAAAACCCGGAGCCCGCACTAGCTGGAGTGACAACTGACCCTGCTCCCAACCATCCGAAGTCAAGCTCCCGACAGGGACTCACTCACACCGTCTTTCTGTATGTGTGCTCGCTAACTAGCCCTCCACTCCTTCAGACCCAGGTGCCACATTTACCAGCCACCTCTCTTCCTTGGCTCCTGGAAGCTCTTGCCTGGCCCTTCTTTAGGTATCACCTGGGTGGATTCAGACACTTCAGGAGCCACTTGGAAAATCTGGCCAAGCTGTGGGCACCTGTGCTTCCTCCCAAACACAGTGCCAAGTGCTCATTTTGACGTAGGACGCCTTATAGAGGGGCATGCTTTGTTTCTGAAATTAAAGCAACTTTCTGAATCCAGTGCTGGAAGCCAAATTCAGATGGAAGACAGCTGCAGGTTTACAAAACCAGCTCAAAGTGGATCATTATGACAGCTGGTGTATGAGCAGAGATCTAACTGGTATGTTGTGAGGCCTGGAGTGGCGCAATTTGCTGTGGGCACACAAAGGTGCATCACGCCACTTGCCCAGTGAAGCCTGGGCCGTTCAGAATACATGCTCCTGTCAGTGTAGCTCCACCACTTCCTCTGTGCAGCCCCACCCAGTGTTTAGTTTATTGATCACACTAACTGGGTTTTAAACATCTAGATCAGCCTTCCCGAAGCTGGTGCCCTCCAGATGTGATGGATTACAACTTCTAGCATCCCCGAGCACATGGACTTGTGCTACATACTGACTTCATTCGCACAACAGAACAACCCACAGGGGCTTGTCAGTGTTGTTTTTTTCATTACGTTCGAACCCAGCACAGTGGCTTCAGGGTGGTTTGTTATGGCTTGTTGTTGAGTTGTTCGGGGTGGCTTATTTTCAGAGTGACTTGTCATGACGTGAGAACCTGGCACGATGGCTTGTGTGCGGGTTGTGCCAAAAGGCTACAGAGTCGCTTGGCAAAAGTGGCAGAAAACCCAACTGGTCTGCTTGCTGCCTCGCGATCTCACTAGCTGTATGTCAGGCTGGCAACACTTGTGTGCCTGGTTCCTGTTCGCATTTGCAATCGTTGCTCGCTCTGCATGAATGGGAGAATTGTGCAAACTGAGCAGCAATCAACCATGAGATTTGCGCAAACTTCCTAACTGGCAGACCTTTTTCTTTTTTTTCCAGAAACGGATGCAAATTTAGTCATACCAAAATATAGGGGAAATAATCTCAAAGATCCAAAATACACATTACACCCCCCAGGTTTTTAAAGCATGAAAATGCAGATGGGGGGGGGGGGCTTTTTAACTTAAAAAAAAAAAACCTTTGGGGAGTATTTGCACAAATTTGCTTTAAGTAAACATTAGTTAATGTGAATTTGTGCAAATCTCCCCCAAAGTGGAAAAAATATAGGTAAAAAGGTGCAAATCCCTCTAAAATCCTCATTTTCACACTTTAGCCCATGGGGGGAAAATGCATATTTTTAGTCTCTGGGTTTTTTCCCTGTATTTTTGTATGACTAAATTTGCATACAATTCTGGAAAGTAAAACAAACAAAAAGATGCCTGACAATACATGAAACACAGATGGAACTGATTTAATGAAGTATTATTCTTAAAAAAAAACTTGTGTTACAAAAGACACTGCGATACATCCCAGGAGTGAGCGGGAGGACAAAGGGGGAAACAAACCACGGCAAACCCTCAAACATGGCAGGGTTGTCTGATGGCAGCCACATGGCTTAGTGATGGATTAAACAAGCCACCATGGTTTGTTTTCAGTGTGGCTTATTGTGATGGGCGAACTCGCCCACAGAGTGCTTCCAGATAGACCGCTCCTTGCACTAGCAATTAAAAGACATGGTGCAGCTAATTATTCCATCTTTTCCGGCTTAATGGTTATTTTCTCTGGAAAGAAGACAGAAGACACAGTGGAGAAACAGGAGGGTTGCAAATGTCTGACAATCTCGTCTGGACCCCCCATCCCCTGTGACGTTTGAAGCAGGGTCACTGCATGGTAAAAGCCTCGCCCAGAAGCACTCAGAGGTTTGCCAGTTAGCAGGAATCACACAGGAAGAACAGCGGTACTCCCTGTCCCTGCCGATACACACCAACAATCCCCACTAAGCCGCATGGCAGAGCAGCAAGACAGCTTCATAGCAAATCAAGGTCACTGTGTGAATTAAACATTTAACGCACCAAGTGATGTTCATTCCCTTTTAGTAATTCCTTTACTGCCATTTCCTCCCACAATTCAGCCGCTTAATCTAATGCCATTCCAGCGTCCTTGCTCGGCCAAGTGCCGAACTTTCACTGCTCTAAACAAATTATTCCAACAGCGGTCATGCCAGCAAATCTCATTCTGCAGAGGGCACTGAACAGCCACTGACCTTAGCAAGGTGGCAAACATATGGCAAGGAATATTTTCTGCAGTAGGGGAGAGACAAGAGCTTGGTTTGGGAGCCACCAGATCAAGGCACGTAGGAGACAGAGAGAAACATGAAGAATTTCAGAGGTGTTCCTAGGAACAGAGAAACTGGGGGTACTTCCAAGAAGGCTTTTATCAAGTCAACACCCTGCCTCATTCACAGAATAATTTTTGTGTGTGTGTGTGTGTGGGGGGGGAGTTCTAGATGATGGCATCTGCCACTCATAACCCGCCCATGTTTTCCCGCCACTTTTTTTTTTTAACACAGAAAATCCTCCAAGAAGAAAAAGAAGGAACAGCTGCCCAAAGCCTTCTAATCAGTAGTGCCAGGAGCCCTCTGACAGGAAGCACCTTTAAACCTGCCTGATTTCCTTTAAGTTTAGAGTTAGGCTAGCCCATAGCCAAGACAGCAATCCACAAAAGCTACTAGCTCACAGATAAGACCATCGAGTCCAATTCCCTTCTCAATGCAGGAATCGAAGTCAAAGCATCCCTGACAGAGGGCTGTCCAGCTTCATCTTGAACACCTCCACAATGGGAGAGCCCACCACCTCCCTAGGTAATGGGTTCCATTGTCGCATTGCTCTAACAGTAGGGATGGCAGAGAATTCTGCCACGGATTCCAGTGAGGCCGGATTCTTTAGAATCCGGCCCCCCAGAATCCATGGCGGAACGGCCTCCTGCCCCCCCGCGGAATCCCCCCGGGATGGCGCTTACCTGGGGCGGATGCAGCGGCGGTTCCAGTGGTGGCTCCAGCTGCTGGTCTCCTGGCCGGCTGCAGCTGGGCTGCCGCCACTGCCATTGCAGCCGTGATAGGCTACATAAGAATTTACATAGCCTATCACAGCTAACCACCCAAAAAACAAAAAACCCAGCGTACGCAAATGGCGGCGGCTACAGCGGCCACCATTTGCATTCCCTATTTTTCACCGATTTATCTTACGTAAATATTTACGTAAGATAAAACAGTGAAAAAAAGGGGAACGCAAATAGCGTAGTGAGTGCTATTTGCGTTCCTTTATTTTTCGCCGTTCTAGCCTACGTAAATATTTACATATAAATATAAATATATTTATAAATATTTACGTAGGCTAGAACGGCAAAAAATAAAGGAACGCAAATAGCGCCCATTACGCTATTTGCCCCCTTCATGGATCACTGCCTTGCTGTGGCGAAGGGGCTTGCGTAACTCAGTGAAGCCATAAGCTATGCCGTGCAGGGCCATCCAAGACGGACAGGTCATGGCAGAGGGTCCTGACAAAATGTGGTCCACTGGAGAAGGAAATGGCAACCCACTCCAGTATTCTTGCCAAGAAAACCCCATGGAACGTATCACAAGGCTAAAAGAGATGACGCCGGAAGATGAGCCCCTCAGGTCGGAAGGTGTCCAATATGCTACTGGGGAAGAGCAGAGGGTATTTCCAAGTAGCGCCAGAAAGAGTGAAGCGGCTGGGCCAAACCCGAAAGGACACTCAGCTGTGGATGTGTCTGGCGGTGAAAAGAAAATCCGATGCTGTAAAGAACAATATTGTTTAGGAACCTGGAATGTCAGATCAATGAATCAAGGTAAGCTGGAGGTGGTCAAACAGGAGATGGCAAGATTGAACATCGACATCTTGGGAATCAGTGAACTAAAATGGACAGGCATGGGCGAATTTAATTCAGGTGACCATCATATCTACTATTGTGGGCAAGAATCCCTTAGAAGAAATGGAGTAGCACTCATAGTCAACAAAAGGGTGGGAAAAGCAGTACTGGGGTACAATCTGAAAAATGATAGAATGATCTCAGTACGAATCCAAGGCAAACCATTCAACATCACAGTAATTCAAGTCTATGCCCCAACCACTGAGGCCGAAGAAGCTGAGGTTGATGGGTTCTATGAAGACCTACAACACCTTCTAGAACTAACACCCAAAAAAGATGTCCTCTTCATCATAGGGGATTGGAATGCTAAAGTAGGAAGTCAAGAAATCACCGGGATAACAGGCAGGCATGGCCTTGGTGTACAAAATGAAGCAGGACAAAAGCTAATAGAGTTTTGCCAAGAGAACATGCTGATCATAGCAAACACTCTTTTCCAACAGCACAAGAGGCGACTCTACACATGGACGTCACCAGATGGTCAATATCGAAATCAGATTGATTATGTCCTTTGCAGCCAAAGATGGAGAAGCTCCATACAGTCAGTCAAAACAAGACCTGGAGCTGACTGTGGCTCAGATCATGAGCTGCTTCTTGCAAAATTTCGGCTTAAATTGAAGAACGGAGGGAAAACCACTAAACCGTTCAGGTATGACCTCAGTCATATCCCTTCTGAATATACAGTGGAGGTGAGGAATAGATTTCAGGGATTAGACCTGATAGACAGAGTGCCTGAGGAACTATGGACGGAGGTCCGTAACATTGTTCAGGAGGCAGCAACGAAATCCGTCCCAAAGAAAAAGACATGCAAGAAAGCCAAGTGGTTGTCTGATGAGGCTTTACAAGTAGCTCACAAAAGAAGGGAAGCGAAAAGCAAGGGAGAAAGGGGAAGATATACCCAACTGAATGCAGAGTTCCAGAGAATAGCAAGGAGAGACAAGAACGCCTTCTTAAATGAACAATGCAAAGAAATCGAGGAAAACAACAGAATGGGGAAGACTAGAGATCTCTTCAAGAAAATTGGAGATCTCAAGGGAACGTTTTGTGCAAAGACGGGCATGATAAAGGACAAAGAAGGCAGGGACCTAACAGAAGCAGATGAGATTAAGAAGAGGTGGCAAGAATACACAGAAGAACTATACAGGAAAGATCTGAATGTCCCTGATAGCCCTGATAGTGCGGTCACTGAACTTGAGCCGGACATCCTCGAGAGTGAAGTCAAGTGGGCCTTAGGAAGCATTAGTAACAACAAAGCTAGCGGAGATGACAGTATTCCAGCTGAGCTATTTAAAATCCTAAAAGATGATGCTGTTAAAGTGCTGCATTCAATATGCCAACAAATCTGGAACACTCAACAGTGGCCACAAGACTGGAAAAGGTCAGTTTACATTCCAATTCCAAAGAAGGGCAACGCCAAAGAGTGTTCAAACTACCGCACAATTGCGCTCATTTCACATGCCAGCAAGGTGATGCTCAAAATCCTACAAGCTAGGCTTCAGCAGTATGCGAACCGAGAACTACCGGAAGTACAAGCTGGGTTTAGAAGAGGCAGAGGAACTAGAGATCAAATCGCCAACATTCGCTGCATCATGGAGAAAGCAAGAGAATTCCAGAAAAACGTCTATTTCTGCTTCATTGACTATGCTAAAGCCTTTGATTGTGTGGATCACAACAAACTGTGGCAAATTCTGAAAGTGATGGGAATACCAGACCACCTTACCCGTCTCCTGAGAAACCTGTACGAGGGTCAAGAAGCAACAGTAAGAACCAGACATGGAACAACCGATTGGTTCAAAATTGGGAAAGGAGTACGACAAGGCTGCATATTGTCACCCTGCTTATTTAACTTATATGCAGAGTACATCATGAGAAATGCTGGGTTGGATGAATCACAGGTCGGAATTAAGATTGCCGGGAGAATTATCAACAACCTCCGATATGCAGACCATACCACCCTAATGGCAGAAAGCGAAGAGGATCTCAAGAGCCTCTTGTTGAGGGTGAAAGAGGAGAGTGCCAAATCTGGTTTGAAACTCAACATTAAAAAAACTAAGATCATGGCATCTGGCCCCATCACTTCCTGGCATATAGAAGGGGAAGAAATGGAAGCAGTGACAGATTTTACTTTCTTGGGCTCCAAGATCACCGCAGACGGTGACTGTAGCCCTGAAATTAAAAGACGCTTGCTCCTTGGGAGGAAAGCTATGGCCAACCTAGACAGCATAGTAAGAAGCAGAGACATCACCTTGCCGACAAAGGTCCGTCTAATCAAAGCTATGGTTTTCCCAGTAGTAATGTATGGCTGTGAGAGCTGGACTATAAGGAAGGCTGAGCGCCGAAGAATTGATGCTTTCGAACTGTGGTGCTGGAGAAGACTCTTACGAGTCCCCTGGACTGCAAGGAGGTCAAATCAGTCCATCCTAAAGGAAATCAACCCTGAGTGCTCATTGGAAGGACAGATAATGAAGCTGAAGCTCCAATATTTTGGCCACCTAATGCGAAGAGAAAACTCCCTGGAAAAGACCCTGATGCTGGGAAAGACTGAAGGCAAAAGGAGAAGGGGACGGCAGAGGATGAGATGGCTAGATAGCATCACGGATGCAATGAATATGAACTTGAGCACGCTCCGGGAGAGAGCGCAGGACAGGAAGGCCTGGCGTGCTATGGTCCATGGGGTCACGAAGAGTCGGACACGACTGAACGACTGAACAACAACAACAACAACGCTATTTGCATTCCCCTTTTTTTCATCGTTTTATCTTATGTAAATATTTACGTAAGATAAATCGGCGAAAAATAAGGAACGCAAATGGTGGCCGCCGTAGCCGCCATTTGCGAACACTGGGTTTTTTGTTTTTTTTTGGGGGGGGGGTTTAGCCGTGATAGGCTACATAAATTCTTACGTAGCCTATCACAGCTGCCTGGCTGGATGCAAATGGCGGCTGCTACAGCGGCCGCCATTTGCACCTGCAGCAGCTCGTCTGCGGCCGGAAATCCGGCTGCGGGTGGCCCTGGCCAGCTGCTCCACGGCCTGGCCGCAGAGCAGAGCCGGCCATCGAAGATTCCTGGGGGGAGGACTGGATCGCCTCCCCCCCCTCAAGGATTCCGGGGGGAGGGACGGAGCGCCTCCCCCCCACACCGCAAAAGATTCCGCGTAAAGGTAAGTCAGTTTCGTACATCCCTGTCTAACGGTCAGGAAGTTGTTCCTGATGTTCAGCCTGAATCTGACTTCCTGTTACATGAGCCCATTATTCTGTGTCCTGCACTCTGTGATGATCGAGAAGAGATCCTGGCCTTCCTCTCTGGGACAACTTTTCAAGGACTTGAAGAGCGCTACCCTATCTCCCCTGTCTTCTCTTCTCTAAACAGGCCCGGTTCTTTCAGTCTCTCCTCATCGGGCTTTGTTTCCAGTCCCCTGATCATCTTCATTGCCCTCCTCTGAACCCTCTCCAGCTTCTCTGCATCCTTCCTAAAGTGTGGTGCCCAGAACTGGACACAGTACTCAAGATGAGGCTTACCAGTGCTGAGTAGAGGGGAACTAGTACTTCACATGGTTTGGAAGCTATACTTACGTGGCTTGGGGCCACGAGTGCCTCTCCCAACACGAACCTACCCGTACACTACCCTCAACATCTAAGGCCCTCCTCTGGCAGCCTACACCAAGGGAAGCTCAGAAGACGGCACCAAGGGAGAGGGCCTTCTCGGTCGTGGCCCCCAAATTATGGACTAATCTCCCCGACAAGGCCTGCCTAGCGCCAACATTGTTTTCCTTTCAGCACCACTTTAAGACCTTTATCTTCTCCCAGGCATTCTGCAGCATATGATAAGTTTTAATGGATCCTGGAATGTCTTATGGTTATGGTTGTTTGCTTCTGAGATTGTTTGTCTGACGTTGGTTTAGATATATGTGTATCTTTTGTGTATATTGTGTCTTTATGTGTCTTTATGTAAATGGCTTTTAATTTCTGTATATTGTATTTTTGATGTTTTTAATTTTTGTAGACTACCCAGAGAGCTTTGGCTATTGGGCGCTATAGAAATGTAAATAAATAATAATAATAAACTTCTATTAATGCAACCCAAAATAGCATTTGCCTATTGGGTGGATCAGTTCCATCGAGTCTAGCATCTACCTCCCAGAGTAACCAAACTGATGCCTTCGGAAAGCCCACAACCGTAAGAACGTAATAAAGCTAACTCTACTCAAGAGAGTGCCTGCAACCCATTCTGAAAGAGATGTGTAAAAATGATCTATTCATCATGTCAACATAGGCACACTGAGGGACATTCTCCATGCCTGAAAGTTCCCACAGCTAGAAACATCCACAGGATCTCATGTTCACATGTCCCCCTCGCCCCCTTTAAACACAGCTTCTAGTTGCATCTTCTCTTTCCCTCATTATGCACACGCTCTTGAACCGCGGGAAAGAGCGGGGGTCTCTTCTTCATGAAATAGTTCTTGTTCTTAGGCAGAGGGAAAAGTGGCTTCGTAAATAACGCGGCAGTCTTTTTCAGGGCAGGGAGGATGTATGTGATTACACCTGCATGTTCTTTGCTTGCTTTAATGAGATTCCTAAGAGAAGGCCCTTCACCCCTTCTACCCATCACCTCTCACTGTACTCAAAGTTAAGAAGATTCTTTTAATCCCCAACTGGTGCAGCATTGGATGAAAAATGGCACGGGAAACCCAATGGACAGGAGAGTTTCTTTGGCCACTGGCTCTTCCCTCTCCTCAACAAGGAAAGAGAGAGAAACGAGATTCACAGAGAGCTGGGCATTCTTGTCTCTCTCTCTTCTTCCAACATCACTTTTGTTCTCTGCCTTCCAAGGGTTGCATGAACCCAAACAGAAGTTGAAGGAGAACAATGGTGTCAGGGCTGAGTTGGAGTCAGGCGCCGGGGGGGGGGGGGGATGTCAAAGCAGGAGTCGGAGTGAAAAGGAAAGCCACGACATGCCTGATAGACAAATGGCCACGTGGGCTGAGGATTGTAGGAGTCCAACACATCTGGAGGGCAATGGGTTGGGGAAGGCTGCAATAGAGCATTTCTGGTTATGATACCTTAACATTTTAATAAATACTGATGCAACAGATGGACCTAGAAAAACCAAGTAATCAAGCCTTGGTGCTCTCTGAAGTGGAGCACCCATGTCAAGGCTGTACCACTAGACTGCTAACGGGAACTTATGTGATGGAAGCTCCTCCACACACACGCAAATTGCTGCACACCTTTAAGTCAATGAAGTTGGAACCAAGGAAGTGACTCAACTGAGTTGCCACCACAAAAAAGCCCCTTTCTCTCCAGTCACCACTCATCTAATCTTTGAAGGCGGGGGCACCTGGTGTAAATGTTGGTGAACAAGATTTCAGAGAGGGGGACGGTTCCTGTGAGACTACCTCCATGAGAATCAAGCCCAAAACTAACAGCTTATTTAGGCCTGCAATTAATTCTGAAAGAGAAATGTAGCAGGTGCAGTGCAGAAGTGGGGTGTGTGGACTGTTCTTTCATTTTAGAAAGAAATGCTGGAACAGTACTTCAGAAAACTGTTTTAAATTCCACAGGAGCCAATCTTGCTTATGCCGACATTTCAGCTCCTCATCTCCCCCCAATACTTCAAGCACTTCCTCTATACATATACCCATCCCATTTTAATAAATCCCAAATTGATTCCTTCCTTCTAATGGGACAGACAATCTGAACTACAATCCTAATTATATTGTCGAGGCAGATTAATGTCCCCAGAGAGGGTAAAGGAGGAATCGTTATTTAACATCGGAGGCGTTGATCTACAGACCTCCCTCTCTGGTCTCTGCTTCAGACCGGACTATTTATCAAAAGAGCTAAAAGGAGGCCGTTTTGTCAGGTAAGGTCAGCGGCACAAGACTGGCACATTTCAGCCAAGAGAATTCATCTGCTCATCAGCTAAGATGCATCAGAAGCAAGCCTTGGACAAAATACACAATCAGGCCGATCAATCTCCTATATTAGCAAGGTCTTAGGCCGGTTGTGAACAATCAAAGTGGCCCTCTTTTCATGAGGTAAAAATTGCTCATGAAAAATAGCTCCCACCACAGGAGTGTATTCAAAAGAAAAACATTAAGTAATATGGCAAAGTCACCTCAGAGAGACTTCACCACATCAAAAAGGAACATGAAGCTTGTACCTAGGGGATTCGGGTGGGGAGCAATAATTCACACATGGGAGGCCAAATGGGAGATTGGGGGATCAGTAAGAAGATGAGGCCACCACAGGGATGGTGAGGAACAGAAGGTGCTATGGAGATGGAAGGCAGAAGCCTTCCTTCCTAAGGGGAAGGAAAATAAGACATCTATGCACTGTTTCTCCTCCCAGCCTGCCCTCCAGCCCCAATAATGCTCATGGCCTAACTACAGCCCCCTTCAGTCTGAAGGTGCTGTCAGTGAAAGTCTGGTCAGCCAACAGGAAGGCATGGGCCATCTCTGACCTCCTTCAGGAGGAATGGCATGACCTGGCTGCGAGACTGAAATCTGGGGGGATGAAGGGGAAGAGGCAGCTCTTTCCCAACTGTATCCACCAAGTTATCAAATACAGCAGAGGTGCTGAACCTCAAGCTCCAGAGCCAAATCCGGCCCTCCAGGAGGCCAAATCCAGCCCTCCAGGGCTCCCCAGATGGTCCACAGTTTGGGGGTTCTCCTGGACACAATGCTATCAGTGGAAGCACAGGTAGAATTGGTGACCAGGAGTGCCATTTCCCAACTTAAACTGATGCACCAGCTGGAAGCTGATCTTGCCTCAGCCACACATGCTCTACTTACATCAAGGCTAAATTACTGCATTGGGCTGCCTTTAAAGACAGTTCAAAAACATCAGATGCTTGCTGGGGCCAGATAGCCTGAGCAGGTTAGACCAATATCGCACCAGTTACAAGGGTGACCGGTGCATTTCCAGGCCCAGTTTAAAAAGAACCCATGGTTTATTGTTGGGTTGTGAACTGTGGGTTGTTCGCACTTAACAAACCATGGTTTGTTATCAGGGCTGGGTTCCGACAACACAATAACCCATGTTTCAACAACAATCCATGTTTCAACAACAACCCACGCTCAACCCATTTTCAACTAGGAATTGGCAGACACCACCTCCGGGCACCTGCTGAGCCACTGCCCCACTCATGAGCCCCCGGAATCACTCACCAAGCCCAGCCACCTGCAGCTACCCTGAGCCAACCGCGGGCACCCATCATTCCCGCGGTCACCATTATGCATTAAAAAAAATGGCGACTCTGGAACTTCCATAAATTTCATATTGCATACGTCAGCCGTAAAGCCCCCATCTATGCAACATCACAGGCGCAAATAGGCCATTTGCTGAAATTCCTGCATCGGGAATTTCTCTGTGGGAGAGCTCTCCACCTCCCTAGGTCATGGGTTCCGTTGTCATATTGCTCGAACAGTCAGGAAGTTTCTCCTGATGTTCAGCAGGAATCTGGCTTCCTGTAACTTGAGCCCATTCTTCTGTGTCCTGCACTCTGGGAGAAGAGAGGTAGTGGGCTCTCCCACACTGGAGGCATTCAAGGCGAGGCTGGACAGCCATGTCTCAGGGATGCTCTGACTTGGATTCTTGCATTGAGAAGGGGGTTGGACTCGATGGCCTTGTAGGCCCCTTCCAACCTTACTATTCTATGATTCTGAAATTCTATGAAGAGATCCTGGCCTTCCTCTCTGTGACAACCTTTCAAGTACTTGAAGAGCGCTATCCTATCTCCCCTCAGTCTTCTCTTCTCAAGGCTAAACAGGCCCAGTTCTTTCCGTCTCTTCTCATAGGGCTTTGTTTCCAGTCCCCTGATCATCTTTGTTGCCCTCCTCTGAACCCTCTCCAGTTTGTCTGCATCCTTCTTCAAGTGTGGTGCCCAGAACTGGACACAGTACTCCAGAGGAGACCTAACCAGTGCTGAGTAGAGGAGAACTAGTACTTCCCGGGATTTGGAAGCTATGCTTCTATGAATGCAGCCCAAAAGAGCATTTGCCTTTTTTGCAGCCACATCCCATTGTTGGCTCATATTCAGCTTGTGATCGACAATAATTCCAAGATCCTTCTCGCTTATAGTGTTGCTGAGCCATGTATTCCCCACCTTGTAACTCTGCATTTGGTTTCTTTTTCCTAGGTGCAGAACTTGGCATTTATCCCTATTAAATGTCATTCTGTTGTTTTCTGCCCAGTGCTCCAGTCTATCAAGATCACTTTGAATTTTGTTTCGGTCTTCCAAAGAATTAGCTATCCCGCCCAATTTGGTGTCACCTGCACATTTGATCAGCATTCCCTGCACCTCCTCCTCCAAGTCATTAATACAAATGTTGAAGAGCACTGGGTCCAGGACTGAGCCCTGCGGTACCCTGCTCGTTACCTCTCCCCAGTTTGAGAAGGAGGCAGCCGCTGAGTGGCCATCTAGCCCCAGGGCGTGCAGGCACCTAAAGGTTCAGGCTTGGCCAGATGCCCGAAGCACCTGCCAGTAAGGTCTCCTTGTGAGCAAAGGTATACTCATGAGCAAGGCTCATTACCTCAGGTGGCACTGATGGCCTGCAGCTGTGCTCTGGATGGGGCTCTGAAGGCTTAGTTCTAGGCAAAGAGCACTGGAACATTGTCTGTGCACCAGTTCTCAGACTCTGGCTAATCTTGCTCTTCTCTGGACCTCCCTGTCCCTGAACTTCAGACTTGACCCTGGTTAATTTCCTGAAGCTTTCTCCTCACACCACCACAAGTAGGACATTGAGAACCCCCCGAGAATCAAAGAATAGTAGAGTTGGAAGGGGCCTACAAGACCATCAAGTCCAACCCCCGGCTCAGTGCAGGAATCTAAGTCAAAGAGAGTCTAAGAGAGTCTATGCCAGTTGCGGCACTGCAAGGCCCTACGACAGGGGTAGACAATGTGGTGCCCATGGGCACCAATGTGGCCTCAGAAATCTTTCTTGGCCTGCTAAAAGTGTGGGTTCAAAGGAATTGTTTAGTATGCTGGGGCTCAGAACCCACCTCTGTCCTCAGATCTTTGGGGATGGCACTTGTCTTTTGCCATGCTTCCTGTGGCAGCCATTTTGTGGTGGTGCCCAGGACAGTTTCCTCAAATTGCCAGATATGCCCACAGCCCAGAAAGGCTGCTTACCCCTGCCCTATCTCAACAGCTCATAGACCGTACTTCCCTCAGATGTACCTGGAGCACAGCCTTCAGAGCTGACATTAAGTAGGCACTATAGCTGCCAAAACAGAAACCCTGACCCTGCAAATCTGTTCACAGCCAATGAACGAGGCCCCACACTTTCAGCAGTTTTGGAGTGGTCCTGCAAACTGGGAAGATGGGAAATATCAATCTTACCTAGGAGACTGCCTGCAGCAGTAATTGCAGCGGCGTTCCCCTTCCGCCATGATTCTCTACCTTGCCCATCCCGAGCAAGGGTAATGTAGTATAGGAAGCGTTGTGCTCTCCCTCTAAATTGCCTATACTTGCCCTCAGTGCCATTGCCAAGCTGCTGGACAGAGAGATAGCGAAGAGTGGGCAAACAAGTATGCACAAAGAGATCTGCCTTTGAGGAACATTTAGGGATTATTGCTGTAAACAGAAATGTGTGATATAAATTGAAATACATAATCTCCTCCCCCAGCCTTCTTTTTGCTCCAAGAATGTTTGCAGAAGAACATTCAGTGCAGCCCTAATATTCACACAGCTAAGCTGATCCAACTGGAAATCACATTACTCTGAAAGAACACAGAGCTGTCCTGGGCTGAAGGGGCCATGAGAACAGCGCCCGATGCATCAAGTCATTGGCCCGGTTTGCAAGACCAGAGAAGCGGCTTATTCCCCCCACCCTGCGCGTGCCCTACAACAAACAGGCCATGGGTTCTGGGTGGCTTCTTACCTACGGCAACAACCCTCCTGGCCGCATTCACACTACATGACAAGCCGTGCCGCTGAGGGTCATCACGCACCCCCCCCCGGCACGTGCAGAGGGGGTGGGGAGGAGAGAAGAAATAAGCCACAGTGGCTTATTCCCTCTCCGAGATAGTGCGAGCCCAGTCACTCAGTATGCTGGGATAAAATCACAGCAGTCAAAAGCAACTGAGATTTCTGACCCAAAACAAGCCTTGGGGTTAGTTAGTTGCAATGCAATGCCAGAGAGCAACAGTGTGCACACATGTATTTCTGGATAGCTTCAACACCTCCCTCTCCAGCACGAAGCATCAGCCTCTTGACAGAGGATGCCTCTGCTGTTGAAGTGGTATGACAGACTGTAGTTTAGCCTAGAGAGAAAATTGATTAAAGCATTTACTCCAGCTGCTTGCTGAGTCTCTGGGGAAACTTCTTCAACTGTTCTCTCCCCATGACGCTCCAAAAGCGACATGGCTGAACTTTAACAGAAATTACATTTACCATCTCTGTTCAGAAAGATCAAGGAAGAAAGGGTTACAGCAGTTGTGTCGAACCTCATTCAGCCTCAGGGCCAAATTCCATTTTGGGGAACCTCTTGAGGGCCACATTCCAGTGGTGGGCAGGGGCCAGAGGCAAAGGGGGGCAGACCTGAAGGGAAAGGGGGGCAGGGCCAAATACACCAGCATATTGTATCTTAAAGCTCTTACTGGCAGTAACTAAGCCTTGGAAGGGGCATTTCAACCTTGTGGGGTTGGGAGAAAAACTGCACAAAAGCTGGGAACCAATCGATGGCCAGGGGGAAGGGGGTGGAGCCAGGGGTGGGGGTGTGGCCATCTGAGGAATCCCCGAGGGCCAGACTGAGACCCAGGTGGACCTGAGATTCAACACCTCTGTGTTACAGGAAGAAGATGCAGATGTAAACAGAGAAATTGGTTTGAATCATAGAACCAAAACTCTAGAGCTAGCCTGCAGGAATTTCCTCTGCAGAGATTTACCCTGTTGAGGATTTAGTACCAAAGTAGAAATCTGGGCAAAGGATACCCACCCCACCTCAAAAGCACTAAAGAAGGCCAACTCAAACTAAGACCCATCTTGAACTTTGGGCCTTGTAAGTAGGGATGGCCAGAACCCCCCGTGCCCGCCCTGCACTTTGCCTGCCAAACCCCTGCTACTTACCTGACCCGGTGAGCAGCGTGGGATGTCTGTTTATTTGGCTGCCAACACAATCTCTGTGCGAGCCCCATTTTAGCGCAAGATGGGGACTCTATATTTTTTGTAGATCTGCTGCAGCGAACAACAGTGGCTGTGAAGGGCCATTTCAACCATATCAGAGGCCTCTTTATGGCCACCATTGTGTGCAACAGTAGATCTATGAAAAATACAGAGTCCCCATCTTGCGCTAAAATGGGTCTCACATAGAGACTGGGCGGCTGCTGTAAGCCCTGGCATCTCACGTGGAACAGAAGAAAGGGGTGGGGGTTCGTCGAGCCAGGTTCAGGGGCATGGACAGGGGGGATTTGGCAGGTGCCCACGCCATCCCTACTTGTAAGTAGAAGCCACATTGGTCCCTCAATCGGTATCTCAATTCTGCCATGCAAAGTTGGAAAAAGTTGGAAAAAGACAGGGTGAGAGTAGACGCATGTGGCCAGTAGAAGATGGATGACCCAAACGTGCACTTGAGTCTTGGCAATGAGACCCTTTTCAATATGTCACGTCACAACAGAGACTGGCAAAAAAAGGTTAAATTTAAACATATCAGAACTTACCATTTTGTCCAGGAAGACCACCAAATCCTAAGGAAACAAACAAATTAACAAAATGAAAGGTCAGCACTCCAGTTCTTTTCTGCAAGCAGCCTCCCACTTTCTGTCCCACTGCTGCATCCACTCTAGCTGCTTAGCCCAGGTTGATGCAGATTATGTTGCAGTGGAGATCCACCAGGTTTGTTGATTCTCATACACACATCTACCTTGCATGTGCCCAATATCAACTGCACTCCAGCACAACCAAAGCCATGATTAGCAGATCAGCAATGGACTAAGTCAGAGGTAGACAACACAGGGCAGCCCCTGAAATTCACAGTGGTAAGGAAATCGGCGGCAACATGCTACAGAAACCTAAAACAGCCAAATCGTGTTTGAAAACAAGCGAGATTTGGACGCTTTTGGCTTTCTTAGCCTTTACACTTCCTTTTGGTGGCAAAGTGGCTATGTGTTTTCTCGGCACTCTGCAGAGAGTGGCCTGGGATGCCCCCCACCCTTGCAAACGTAGTGACCAAGCAGACATGCAGCCAATTCAACCTCCCTCGGGCAGACTCTGTGGGTGGGTTTTGCTCAATTGCCCAGAGTCCGACTCATCACCAGTATGTGAGAATCAAAAGAAATCTTCCCATGGCCAGACTGGCCTCCTTCCTACATCACATTCCCCTATGTTTAGATGATGGGTGGCCCTCTGAGGAATCCCGAAGGGCCGGAGCCTGAGGTTCTGCACCCCTGGTTTCGACTAATAGCTCAGTAGGCAGATAAAAACATAATCAGAGCTTTTCCAGACTGCCTGGCAGATGGCTGTAACTGCTTGCAGCCCTGAAAGGGAAACCATTCCACCTACAGAGCTATCTTGATTCTCCTCAGGCTGCCCATGACACTTGTCTCTAGAAGAGACTCTTTTCCAAAACATAATCCTGATCCTGCGTGCTTTTGCACACAAATCACAAAGCACATCTCAGAGTGGCACAGGCAGGTCTCCTAGAGCTGGGCTGAAAGTTCTCAAAGGAGAACATTCAGTTGAATTTGGGGGAGGGCTCGAGTCAAAGCGAGGTGCAAAATTCACCCTCCCTCCCACCAAGGTTAGGGAAGGCTGCTCTAGGAAAAGCCCCAACTTGGGGACTGAGTTTTACCCCAGCCCAGATGTCATGCCCGCCCCCTTCCACTGCCCTTAAGCAGGGCCAGGAAATTGAGGAGGCAGTTTTGGGGCAGGTCTATGGTGCTCTAACAGCCCCCTTCCCTGAGTTAGCAGATACAACAGCTTTGCTGGGGCTACAATGAAAAGCAGACCAGGGACTCAATAGGAGGGCCGCTCATGAGTAGATCTCAACCCGCTGCAACAGGGAGCGCAGCACACAGTGTTGGAGAGAAAGAGCTGAAAGTGGGGTAGGAAACCCCCCACTTCAAATCTCAGCCCCACCATGAACCCAAGTGGTGATTCTGAGGACACCACTCTCACTTAGGCTGAGAGCCCTTCTGTAATAGGGGGTTAAAGCTGGTCTATCTTACAGGGCCCGCTGTGTAGATCACTGAGAACATATGAGAAGTGGTCTATGCACTTTGGAAACGGCACTAAAACATTAATGTTAGTATTATGTCCTGGAAAACAAAGGAGGGGTTGCCCCATACACATAGCACGGTGATGAAGGCCGAAGGATCTACTAGATCCTCCACTCCCATACTTTCTCCCTTATGTCTGGAACACCCCCTTCCCAGTGCTGCCTCCAGGTTTGTTTGGACCCTTAGACAAGACACCCCCCATGGGCCCCCTCTCTCAGTGAGGCCCCCTTCTCACCACTGCTGCCACTGGCTTGCTTGACAGGCAGAGCCAGCAGGCAAGCAGGCTGTGGCATCTGCTGCGCCTCCTCCTCACCACCAACATTGTCTGGGCCAGAACGACAGGCAGGTTGCAATGGTGAAGAGGAGCAAGTCCAGGGGGCTCTGGTCAGTGGGCCCCTGCTGGGCTCTTGGCCCTCAGCAGGTGCCCAGCCACGCCTACCCTTGACGCCGGCTCTGCCCCTCACCTGCAGAAAGCTCTTCCTGGACCATCCCAGCCTCAGCTCATCTGCCCCTACACAGTCACTCCTTCCTCAACCCCAGCACTCACTATAAATCCTCAAGACCTCTGGGTTGGACACAGTAACAAGCACACTGCTGGTGCCATAAAGAACAGCAGCATGGTAACAGCAGCCACTGCTGTCCCCGGCTCAAACAGTAAGGGATTCTGAAGACCCAGATATAGCCTTGCAGCACACCAGGCAGGGCAGGACTAAGTGCTGGAACACCCAAATCAGCAGACGTACGTAACGGCTTGTTTGCCAGAACGTACCAGTGCGGGCTACAGCTGGAAGACCATATAACTAAGTGCTACCCCTTCCTCACCTCCGCAGAAGGCGGTCCTGCATGTAGAAAACTAGGATGTCATGAAGGAGGCTACCTAGTTGGAGAGTGACGAAAGGGCATCCCCATGTATTCCTGCTGGCAAACTGTGGGCAAATGTTCAACTGCCTCATACTGCTGTGTTTCTACACAGCTAAAATCCACTTAAAGGTACCTTCTTCAGTTTAAATACATTCTCAAGTTAAGTGTTTGCACAGGATTAATTCAAGTGAGCCAATATCAGAGGTAAACAACAAGACAACGATACCGTCAGGAGCGCCCTAGCTGCCTCTTGCAGTCCCCTCCAATAGTCAACTCAGGACACAGACAACGAGGATTCTTTCCAAAGCTTTATTCCTTTATGACTCTTACAGATACTAACCACTAGCAACTAAGCAAGGAACTGCACTGAGGAAAGATAGCAGAGTAGCCTAACCTCCAGGTGAGGCAGTTGGTCCCTGTTTGAAGGAGAACCACAGGAAGACCCTGAACTTATGGGCTAGGGAGAGATCCTCCCTCTTTCCCTTGGGTTCTCGGGACGCAACTGTTGTTTGAGCACCAAACGAGTGGAGCGCCTCCTTTCGGCGCCCTCCATCTGTCGCCGCTTCCTGCGTCTGCGCCGAGCGTCCAGCAAGCCCCCCTCTAGCGCTCTCTCACTGCCAGCGTCACTATCTCTCCCAGGAATGCTGGCAGGAGGAATCTCTGCCAGCTGCTGTGCCTGTGAGGGATGAGCGAGCTCCTCTCCCACAGATTGCTGTTCTTCCTCAGAATCAGAACTGTTCCGGGGCTCTATGGGCTCAGTTTCCACCCTGACAGATACATGTTTGTATGCCATGACCTACCTTGCATATTTCTTCTTGGGAATACTCTTCTATAGCTGCAACAACAAAATGAATTATTAAAGTAATTTTAGTGCCCTCAAATTTATTGAAAGAGCTTCAGCTATGGGGCAGTATATAAATGTAAATAATAATAGTAATAGTAACAGTAGTAGTAGTAATAATAATAATAGTATTAGTAGTAAATGTTCAAAAGCTGACATACAGCCCTCCACATGTGAAACACACCATCCAATCACTGTACATATTTAGCCATACAGCTGGGTTTGCCTTCTTGGGACTCTATGCAGAAAGAGAAGGCAGTTTCTCATGCCAGAATATAGGGAAGATGGGTGAGGCAGTGTGGTATAGTGGGCAGAGTGTTGGACCAAGAGTGGAGACCCAGGTTAAAATCCTCTCTCTGCCATGAAGCTGAGAAACAAAGAGATCTCTTGCCCCATTCTGTATGTAGAGGTGCTCCCATGGATCCTCTGAGACACCTCAAGGGATTCTCAACACACTTCTTGGATCCTTGTGGAACCTTAAAGGCTAACACATTATGGTATAAGCTTGCATGGACTACAGCCCACTTCATCAGATGAAAGTGGGCAGTAGTGCACAAAAGCTAATGCTATAATAAATGTGCTAATCTTTAAGGTGCCGCAACAGACTTAACAGGCCACCTCTCTGGAAATGAATTACCTCTTGAATTGTGAATGCAATCCCATTAAGAAGAGAAACCAAAGCCAGACCCTTTGCAGAACGAGCCAATCAGGGCATCACTGGCAGCAGGCAGAGGGACAGATTTATAGTCGTGGGATGCTGTTATTTTGGGGAAAGCTCCAAGAAACGTACACGGCAGCTCTCTACTGGCCACACCTGCCATCTGCACACCCAAAAGTTCCGCAAAAGTTCCTGATAACACTGAGCACGTCAGAACCTAAATTCCCAACATTCCTAGTTAAAGGCCTTACGGTAGCAAGCTGGGAATGGCTCACCTCTGCTTGAGCCCTTTGAGAGCTGATGCCAATCAGGGCAATGAACAGGCACTTAGCAATTAACTGCAGATTTTTAAAAAAATGTAAATAGCAGCTGCAGAGGTCCAAACAGGAGTAAGCACACAGGGGTCGAGAGGGAGAATTCAACTCCCTCCCACAGCTATGGTCCTGGAGAAAAGCAGTTAACATCCTGTCTCAGCTGGCCCTCCAAGGAGGCCTGGGCTAGATGGAACAAGGATCCAAATCCAAAAAGCAGCAGAGGCTGGTGGCTCCGATGTCCGTGGGGTGATGAATCCACTCTGGGTTTCAGTCAGAACCATCAGAGCTCTAGAGTTCTGACTGAAACCCAGAGCGGATTCACCGCCCCACGGACATCGGAGCCACCAGCCTCCACTGTGTATAAAACACTTCAGCTGTTTTAACTGCCTGCAGTGCCGTGTTTGTTTGGCAGTGCCTTTACTGTACTTTTATGCTTTTATCTGTAAGGCACCATGGGAGCTGTGGCTGAAGAGTAGCTAATTAACAAATTATCAAATAAGATTAAGAAGTGGGTCGGCAAAAGCCTGTGTGAAGAGCCACAGGACATCTCACCTGCCGGTGCTGTGGAATCTCCGTAGCCTTTCATTTCCAAGGCAATGACACGGAAGCCAGCATCAGCTAGAGCAGGAATCTAGAGAGGAGAGACCAGGAAGAGTGAACATGAAGGGACGGAGGGGATTAATTCGGATTACTTCATCATTTATTTCCACTTTCCCCCCGGTTTTCCCCGCAAACCACAAACTCTTCTTCCTTTCATCCTAACTACCCCTTGTCCATCAGCACAGCGGGCTGTTAACACTTGCTGCTTGCGAAGGATTAGAAGGCCTCTCCAAAGACACTCCAAGACGCCTACAGTCACTTCTGCCAACGTGGGTATAACAGAAAGTGCAGCGGGTATGATTTATTAAGTGCCAAGAGAACTGGGCATGATACAAAACATCCCCAGGCAGGCCCACTGTCTAAGAAGGGAAAGAAAGGCACAAACCCAAATGGAAACACAGCAAAGGTACACAGGCAAAGACGAGTGAGATTTCAGACGCCAGAGGAGTAGATGAAAAGGATTTCAGCACGGGGGTGGGGGATAGACAACACACAAGTATCCTGAAAAGCTCTTTTGCCGCAGTATCTGTTGTTGCAGAATTCAGGCGCTCCCTTTGCACAGAACTCAAACGATGTCATGCAAAGGGGCAGAATTTTCTATCCCCCACTCCCATTCAAACATCCAAGGATCGCCTTTCTCCAGCTCCTTCATGTTTTCTTCAGGGCTCGAGCAGGTTTTAGCTTGGCCTTCAGATGGATTAACTGCCTGCCTCCAGGAAAACCTGATTCTGGACATTCTTCCAGAGGTAACTGCACCACTTGACCCTGCCAGTCACAGGATACCATGGACAAATCCGCTCTAGTGACAGCTCCTTGCCTAACCACTTCCTCGCTGTTTTAATAAGAAACAGATCTTGAAATGGTGAGAACCCCGCTGAAATTAAGCTTACGTCCATTAAAGTACTGAAATAAATGCAGGTCTTCCTTCACCAGTCACCCTCAATGGCATCTTCCTTCCCTTAGCGGCCTCCTCCTGTATTGAATTTTAGATAGCAAGTTCCTCAGGGAAGGAAGCAATCTGCTTGTGTCTTACTTATAACAGGTGTCGCCAACCAGATGTGTTAGATTCAGTGGAGGCTGGTGGCTCTGATGTCAGTGGGGCAGCGAATCTTGGAGAGCATTGCACCTTGGATACCTACTTTAACTTCTGACTGGTTCTGACTAAAACCCAGAGTGGATTCACTGCCCCACTGACATTGGTGCCACCAGCCTCCACTGGTTGGACTGGTGGGATGCTGGGAATCGTAACAGCAAGTCTAGAAAGCCCCAGGTTGTGGAAGGCTGCTCTAACAGATGCCACCTTCCTCTCCAGATAGATGGAATTGGTCCTAAAAGGCTGCATTGCAATGAGTGAGCAAATCAATCGATCGATCAATCAAATTTGCTTTACCTGGTACCTCCAAGAAAACCAGGACTCTGGGAAGCCGTGGCAGAGGCAAACGACTGGCCCACGCCCCATCTCCACAAAGTGCAACTGGGTAAGAGGCTACAGGGGAGGGGGGAAGAACAGAGGTCACAATCAGAAACGGCACTAGAAGCAGCCACATTCCAAAATTTCAGGAGAAATTTTAACACGGCAAACACATCAGATATTATTAAAAGTCACCAGCTAAAAGGTCGTGTGAGTTCATAGACAAGCAAGGGCAAAAAAGTGGGGTTTGTTGCCGAGATTTGCCAGGGTGCAAGTAGAACAAGGCCAGATTGTCCTTGTTTTAAAAGAAAAAATGAGCCTTTGTTTGCTGCTGCGCTGCCAAGTTTCAGCAGCAAATTTGGTGGCCAGGTCAGGGGTGTGGCCTCTGGTGGGTTGTTGTTATTATTAGTATTAAAAATATTTCTTGGCCACCTTTCAGGGCAGGAGCCCTCCCAAGGCAGCATACAACAATAAAACACATAATAAAATCCAATGCAATGTTAAAATCAGTAAAAGCACAATAAAAACAGCAGCAGCAAGCAAACATTCTAGAAACCAGCAAAACTGGCTCCTGGACCCCTGGAAGTTGCCCTCTCCTAATATACAGGGACACTGTTAAAAGGAATCTGAACACAAACCACAGTTTAAAAGGTTGAAATGCCTCTCCTTAGGGATGGTGCGGGCGCTCGATTCTGTCCGAGAACCGGGCAGACCCCTCCTTGCCCGCACCCCCAAGCCCCGCTCGCCGAGCCCCTGCCCCACTTGCCCCCTGCCCACACTCAGTGAGTGGCTTGCACTCACCCCGGCAGCCTCATCACGCTCCGCGGCTGCCATTTTTGAAAAATAAAATGGCGATCACAAAAATGCACATTTTTGCGATCGCCATTTAATTTTTCAAAAAGGGCAACTGCAGAGCTCAACGAGGCTACTGGGGTGAGTGCAGGCTGCTCGCCAAGCACAGGAGGGGCTCCAACGTAGTCCAGGGAATGGCGAGTGGGGCCAGGGCCTGGGCAGGCTCCCAGAGAACCCATGGGTTCACATATCCCTACCTCTCCTAAGGCTTAGTTCCTGGAAGTAAGACCGCTAAACTATAACATGCTTAATTTAATATGGTATTTTGGCCCCACCCCTTTTTCCTTCAGCCCCGCCCACCCGACAGCTTCTCTGAAACTGAAGTCAGCCCCCGGGCTGAAAGGGGCTCAACAGCCCTGCTGCATATAGAAATGGGAGAACCTACACATTCGATTTAGTGCACAAGATGCCAGCATGGCTATGGCAGCCTTTGCCAAGCCAGAGACTGTTCAGAACTGCTCTCCCCGCAAAGGCACGTGATCAGAAATGGTGAGTGAATGGCAGAAATTCACCCCCATGAGCAACTGAACCATGCAAAACCATCAAACATCCACACTACATGATATTCACCATGCACTGTTAAGAAGCATTTACAAGTAACAATAAACAGAATTCCCCCCTTGTTGACAGCAATTAAAAGCGGCACTCGCATTAAACAGCCTCCCTGTTATTATTACCTTGATGGTTACATAGCCATGGGGCACGTTCTCTGGCTCACAAGCAGGAGGCAGGTTTTCTTCCTGGTCAAGAAGCTGCATGGAAGATAACGTAAAAACAGAGATTTCAAATGCCATGTAAAAACATCAGAAGAGCAAAGATCAGAGCAAGGGTCCACCTAGTCTAGCGCTCTGTTTACCCAGTGACTGACCAGCTGCCCACAGGAAAACCACAGGCAGGACACGAGCACAGCAGCACCCTCCCGCCCACGCTCCCCAGCAACTGGTGTACATAGGCACACTGCCTCAGGTACTGGAAGTAGCACATAGCCCCCAAGCCAAACCTAGAAGCCATTCATAGCCTTGTGGTAGCAAATTCCATAGTTTAACTATGTGCTGTGTGCGGAAGTCCTCCCTTTTTATCTGTCCTGAATCTCCCACCAATCCACTTCATGGGACGGCCCCGGGTTCTAGCGTTATATGATAGGGAGAAAAATGTCTCCCTATCCACATTCTCCACACCATACATAATTTTGTGGACCTACCCTGTCTCCCCTGACCCTCCTTTTTTCAAAGCTAAACAATCCCAGCTGCTGTAACCTTCCCTCATAGGGGAGTTGCTCCAGCCCCTTGATCATTTTAGTTGCCCTCCTTTGCACTTTTTCCAGTCCCACAGTATCTTTTTAGGTGTGGTGACCAGAACTGTACACAGTATTCCAAGTGTGGTTGCACCACAGATTTATATAAAGGCAGTATGACATTGGCAGTTTTATTATCAATTCCTCTCCTAATTATGCCATCATGGAGTTTGCCTTTTTCACAGCAGCTGCACATGGGCTTGACTTCTTCACTGAGCTGTCCACCACAGCCCCAAGATCTCTTTCTTGGTTGGTCACTGCTCAAGTCACAACTCCCAGCATCCCCCAAGCAGCAGGGCTAGCTGGGTACCAGGTTGGGGGAGGCTGGTTTACTCTGAATGGCAGCAGGTCTCCAGTAGAGGTCTTTCCTAACAGTCTGATCCTTTTTAACAAAAAACAAAACACTGGGGATGCCAGAGAGTGCACCTCGGGCTTTCTGCATACTGAACATGTGGTCCACCACTGAGCTGCAGCCCCTCCCCCAAGAGAGCTGCAGTACGTATTCATCTTAAATATTTATGCCCTATCTCTCAAAGACAAGGATTTTTGGATCCGCTAACATAAAAGCCATCTCTAGAAAACTGAGAGGCAAAGTTTGCCAACAAATCCACTATCAGCATACAAAGAGGGGGGAAAGCAACATTTTTAGTCTCCTAAAAATCAGGGAGGGAGTTGCACAGATGGGGAAAGGACAGAATTCCAGAGGTTAAGGGGCCATGGCAAAAAAGACCCAGCTCCTTGTTGTCTGGTCCCAAGCTGTTTAGGGCTTTCTGGTTCAAAAGCAGCCCTTTTGAGTATTGAGTAACCATGACCCAGCACCTCTTCCAGCAGAGACAAGGACAGCGTGTTCTCCATGACCACCGCCCACGCTTCCTCCCCCTGCCAAAACCTTGCTTTTGCTCCTAGGGCACGATGCACTCTTCTGATCAGGCATGTTGCAGGGTGGGCTTCAGCTTGAATGTTCCAGGATTCAAGTGGTCAACAGAGTGAGGCTGGCAAGGAAATCTCTCTGCCCCTGGATGATGACAACATGACCCTGCCTTACACCATGCCAGCCCACCGGGGCATCTCACCCAGGGCTGCACTTACTCTGACTAGCAGTGGCTTCCCAAGATCTCAGGCAGAAAGGTCTTTCCCAGCCCTGCTTACCCGAGGTCTGTTTAACAGAAGATGCCAGGAACTAAACCTGGGGTCTGGGCTATGGCCTCCCGCTAGAGAGGGAGGGGAGGCTAAGATGCAGAAAGGCCCTTGGCAAGTTTCATGCCTGAGCAGAAGTGGATCCAACACTCTACCCACTATACTAGGGGTGGGCAGAACGTAGATCTCAAGATGTTCTGGAGTTCAGCTCTCAGCATTCCTAACCACTGAGTTGAAATCCCAAACATCTAGAGTTTTAGAGCCTTTCTACGCTTGTATTGTGCACTTGTGGTTGCTCACTCACAGTAGTTTGTGTGTCCTTTACACAACGTCATCCTCCTCCAGGGCCTCTCCCGCTCTTAGCAACCGCTCTTAAGTGTGTATTATTTAGAAATGGCAGAACAAGACTCTCGTGTATTTGCGTAATTCCGCTATACCACTGTGCCATCTAGTGTTTGTGTAATTAAACATATAGAAAGGCTGAGGAAGAAAAACTCTGGTAAAAAACATGTGTAATGGAGCCGATCTTAATCCTGCAAGGAACCCAGAAACAGAAGCTTCAGTAAAGGTGTGGGTTAAAAGCCTCATGCAGAAAAGCCCCTACTTTCTGCCCACCCATGCACTATACCACTCTGGCATCTACAGTCTGGCTAGCTGGAATGTTCTCTATTTGGTATTTATTTATTTAATTTCTTAATGGCCCATCTGGCTGGTCACCCGGCCACTCTGGGTGATGTACAACAATACAACAATTAAAAACAGTAAAATTAAGCATCAAAACATCATGTTCTAAAAATACCCTAACCCACCCCAAATGCCTGCCTGAACAACCACGTTTTCAATGCATGGAGGAAGTTCATTAAAGAGGGGGGCATGGCGAAGTTCTCTAGGGAGGGAGTTCCACAGAGTAGGGCCATCACAGAGAAGGCCCTTTTCCTTTTGATTACTTTCTTCTCACCCAGGACATCTTGCTCCAACACTGCTTAACAATGTCCACTGTTCACTCTGCCTTCCCACTTGTGGAACACTGCCAGGTTGGGTGGGACAGCAGTGTTTGTCTGGTCGGGGAGAGGTGTTTGAATAAGCAAACACAAACTACTGATCAGTACCAGAGCAAAGAAATTTCTGCAAACTTCATCCCCCAAGTTCCACAAGAAGAAAACATAACTAATTCAGTACTGATAATTATGCATCTTAGTGTTATATAGAGAAGTAAGTTCTCTTGCTTGCTTCATGTACATTATCTATTTCCTTCTGAAGTTGAAGTGTGTGATTTTGTAGAACAGGAATAAAGTTTTGGGTTTTGGTACAGAGCAATATTTTACCAGAGGAACTGGTGAATGATGGGCAGAAGGGTGTCTAGTGAGGGGAATTGGGACAAGAAGCCATGAGCTCTGGGGAAGTCAGGTTAGAAACATGTAAAAAAAAATACGTTTAAAAAAAAGAGGGAAAGGCATTTATCACTCAGAGCAAATACGCACAGGATTGTATAAAAATCACACTTCTAAAAAAATAACTACGATCATGAGATCTGGAATCTTGCTTTTTGCGAAAATTCAAGATTTTGCTCAATTCTACATAAGAATTCCCTCACTAGAAGGTAATGCAGTGTACTTAAGATGATCCAAAGACCCAGGCTTAATTTCCTGCTCTTAAACTATCATGCCACAGCCACTTGAAAGTGCCCTTTGTATTTTCTTTCTTTTTCTTTTCAGTACGCAGCAGAATCTCAGTATTTGCCGAGTGCAAAGGTGCAAGTCTGGGTCAATGCAGAAAAGCAGATTCATACACTTCTGTGGTTAATCATTCACTCAGAGGTCTCTCTGGAGAGCAGAAGGCAGAACCCGTCTTCCAGGGGGATGAAGCGGATCCACTTTCAAAGAATCAGCTGGTACGTGAGCGACCCTTTGGCAGAGAAGGGGAAGCTACTGCGGCTTAGCAGGCGAGGAGCAACAGACATGCCACAGAGAGGTGCTTCACTCCAGCACTGAGTAATGAGATACTGTCGGGCTTAAGTCAGCCAGTCATGGAGGAAGGTTTACAAGGTTAACACGCCCAACACTGCTGAAATCAGCAGTCCGGCATAGCCTTGCTGGAGCTGCCTCCTTCACATCTGCAGAATGCCCTGCCACTGGCCAGGCTGGCTGGGAATAATGGGAGTTGTGGAGGGCACCAGGCTCGGGAAGGCTGGGTTAACCTCTTCCCAGGTGTTCGTTGCAGAGTACAGCCAAGATGGTATCTGTTGTTGGATTAAACATGTACTGGCACAGAGGTAGGCAAGCTTGTGAGCTAGACAGAACCCACCATCAGGAAGGCGGAAAAACAGCCAGTTCTCAGCGACAGCATGCAAAGCGGGGTATAATAAACACTCATCTATTTCAAGATGTCAAGTAATTACCCTTTTTGAAAGTAACTTAAAAAACACTACACTACAGCAGACACCCTCAGGCTTTTGCCCTCCTGATGTGTTGGACTACAACTCCCAACATCCCCCAGCCGGCCTTCAAGATCAACACTGTTGGCAGGCACCAGAGATATGGCCTTCTCAATACTGGCTCCTACCCTATGGAGTTCCCCCCCGAGAGATCCACGCCTGGTCCCATCCACCATGGCTTTTAAGAGGCCTTTAAAAGCTGACTTATTTTCTCTGGCTTTTGAAAGGTTCTTATGGAATGGGCTTCCCTTTCATTGGCTTTATTTAAGCTTTCTGGGCTAGTTTGTATTTTGAACCGCAGTTTCTTGTGCAGTGATAGCCACCAATTTGGATGGCTTTAAAAGAGGATTGGACAAATTCATGGAGAATTTGGAGGTTGGACTCAATGGTCTTATGGGCCCCTTCCAACCCTACTATTCTATGATCCTATGAGGAGGCTATCAATGGCTATTAATTATGACTATATGCTTCCTCCAGTATCAGAGGTGGTATGTCTATTTACATCAGTTGCTGGGGAACATGGGCAGGAGGGTGCTCGTGCATTCATGTCCTACTTGTGGATTTCCCATTAGGGCATCTGGATGACCACTGTAAGAACAGAATGCTAGACTAGATGGAGGCTTGGTTTGATCCAGTATGGCTCTCCTTATGTTCTTATGTGGCTGGCTTATTTTAACATTGGAGATTTGTTAGGATATTATAGTTTTAATACTGCTGCATTAGAAACTGTATGTTGTTTTATGACTGTAAGATACCTCGGCAAGACTGCAGTCCTGAAAGCCACCGTGGAAATTTATTTGTAGTAAACACAACACGCACACACATGCACACTTACACATACTCCAGAACCAGCCTTGTAGGAGATTAAGGGAAATTTCCATGCAAGGGTCCACATACAAGAGCGCCTCACCTGGACCCCAGTCAGGTCCTGCAGCTCCTTCACAGCGGAGTCAGCATCTTTCACAAGGATGGTGGCGATCCCCATTGCCCGTGCAGACTTCAAGTTTGCCCCAATGTCATCCAGAAAAATAACCTGCAGCAAGGAAGAAGTCAAAGCCTGTCATCAGCTGGAAGGAAAGAAGCAACATACCCAAGCTGTTCAGCTGTTATCAGATCTAGGGGGGCCTTTTGCTTCCTGAACGCACCAAGTGGGGCTGTCTGCATTCCACAATGGAAGTTATCCTGCATCCAGACAATCCACATTCTGCTCCAGGAAAAACTGAATTCTGCAGCCTGTAGGGATTGTGCAAATTGAGTGAATTTGCATTATTTGGGGGGAGGGGCAAAGAGCGATGCAAAGGACTGAAGCCCTTCACCCACCCCACCCCCGAATATCTTATTTGTTCACTCCTCTACTTTCCATCAAGTCAGCAGGCATGGCTCACACACTTCCAAACATATCCCCTCAGCCATTAGGGGTAAAATTTGAAGGGATCCCGAGGGCTGAATTATTTGTTTGTTTGTTTATTTATTTATTTGATTTCTATACCACCCAATAACCGAAGCTCTCTGGGCAGTTCACAAAAATTAAAACCTAAAAAATTAGGTAAGACTGATGCATGATCTGCACTCCTTTTGTGTGTGTGTGTGTGCGCGTGCGCGCGTGCGTGCGCATGTTGGGGGGGGGTTATGCTGTGGGGGCAGGATTAGATCAAGACCCCAGCACTGGGGGTGGGGGAAGCATTCCTCCTTTCCTCCCTCACCATTTCCCTGATTGAAACCAGACACACACTGGCTACTATTGCTAGTTTTCCTTTTTTAAATATTTTGATTGAGGATGTTTTGTATTTTCTGATTTTAAAATGTTTTAACAACAGGTGTTTGTATTTAATCTTGTGTTGTAAAACACTTCAAGATGTCTTTCAGATATGGTAAGCAGTCTATACATTTATTAAATAAATATTTGCTATTTGGATTGGGGTCACAGCATTTTCCCTAACGGGGCAAATAGCAGCTTGTGTGTGAAGTATGTATTTTTGGTTTAGATTAGAGAAATGGTGTGTGTGGGGGGGGGGGGTAATGTCCCCATGCCCCCAGCAGTGGAATTCCAATCAAATCCCCCAACCCCCAGAGATACGTTTAAAAGAAATTTAAACAGCCCCAATCACGGGTGTCAGATGTGGATCGTCCTTCCCCCTTTGCAACCAACACCACAAGGAGACAAAGCTTCAGGCTGTCACTACTTTATTTTGCTAGAACTAGCCTCTTTACAAATGCAGGTTCTAGGAAAACTCTCAGACTATCTCAGGCCCCTAAACCACTAATCTCAGAACCTTAATTAGAGGAGATGAACTGGAGGGTAGTGAAGCTGCCGACAGTTTGGGCGTGAACCTCTCACGGCCAGACTTGCTTCGCAGTGATGCCCCTCCCTTAGGGAGCTCCCTCCTGTGTTGGCTTCCAAGAATGGCTATCCTGGCTGAGTGTCTGAGCCCTTCCCCTAACTTTTCCTGCTTGGCTTTGCAACGTGCCCTAGAATCTCTCATGTCACACCCCTCTTCCTCCTCCTCCTTGGAAACTTGAGTTTGCACGGTGGAGGGAAGGGACAGCGACTCAGTCTGGCCCATCTATTTGTCATTGTCTTCTGAGGAATTTCTCCCAGTCTCTTGGCTCACTAGGGAGCCCCACCCCACCCCCTGCCTCTGATCTAGCTGCTCCAACTCTGATTTAGAGTTGGAGCTTTCAGACATCTCAATGTGCTAAGACTCACCCCTGACATCGGGCCTAACTTGCCCTCCAAAGTTTGGCTTTGCTACCCAACATGGTGCTTTAATGCACCCCTTTAGAATCACACCTTTTAGCTGGCAACAGCCAACTGAATCCCAGTTAAAGAACGAGACGGGTTAAGACTACCTATCACAAAACCAATTTACACTAAACTGCGGTACAGCATCTTGGAACTTGCAGTTAGCCACTCTACATATTCTATAGCCTGCCAGAAGTTAATGTATCTCTGCAGTGCGTAATCTGGCAGGGAATAAGTAGTCCTCTTGCAAATCCTTTACAAATGCAGGCGACTGACCTCCTCGGGTTTTGCCTTCAGCTCAGCCAGCACATACTCATAAATCCTGGGATCTGGTTTTTGCAATCCAAGACGGCACGACTCAATCACCCTGTCGAAGTATCTCCCCAGCAGACAGAAGGCAAGCCCTGTGCGGTGCCTGCTAGGGGTGTCGTCAATCCAGTTGTTTGTCAGGACAGCAATCTTGAAGCCTGGAAGGGGGCAGGCAATTCGGTAGATCAGGGAGGAAGGGGAAAGCCAACCCAGGACTCTGCGTGGCCTGGATGACAAGAACCACCCACAGTATGAAAACATGCGAAATTCTAAAGGCAGATTCAGGTAGCATACAGAGGCTTGAACTTCATGACCACACGGAACAAAAGACGACAGTTAGGATGCTTCCCCAACCCTATGAAGCTGAAACTCAATGCATACCCTGACGCCAGAACAAATTTGTGTCTTTAAGCTGCCACAAGACTCTTTGTTGTTTATACCCTGATAAAGGGGCATGTTTTCAAGCTGGGCTGCAATAATTAACCTAACGGATTAATCCAGCCTTCCCCAACCTGGTGCCTTCCAGATGTGTTGGACTAAAACTCCCATTGACCCCAGTTAGCATGCTGGAGACCATGGGGTTGTAATCCAACACATCTAGGGGGCACCAGGTTGGGGAAGGCTGGATTAATAGACAGAATAAGTAAAAACCTTTTAAATTAAATTAAAGAGTCTTCCTAATTAATCAGGATAAGATGGGTTTAAAACAGCTAAGCATTTATAAAAACTGCAGCTGGCACACCCCTTCTTAGAAAAGGCATTCGTCCCTCTCCACTTCACTCCCATGCAGGAGAGAATGCTTCTTCCACATTGGCAGTGGCTGCAACATAGATAGATGCATCACCTCAAAGTAAAAGGATGTTGTTGTTTTCCCTTCAGAACTATGAAGTTCATTTTAAACATTATTAAAATAACCTATGTTCAGAGGTCACACTAAGAAATAAAGAGGTCAAAACGTCGAGACACCCAGGCTTGCTCGGCTGTGGCCCTCTGCGTGAAGGAAGCAGTTACCGTTGTTTTTGAGAATCAGAGCGGCTTGCAGAATGCGCGTGTTGAAGACGTTTTTCATCTCCATTTCCTCAAAGAGCCGAGCCACAGAAAACGCTTCTGGTAGGGAGTTTCCAGAAGCAGCAGCAACTTTCTTACAGTCTTCTTCAAACTCAGCAATAAGCTAAAACATATACGGCAAGCAAGAATGTGTTTAGTATGTGAGTGTAATATATATACTTGCGCAGATGGAATTAATAGCTGAATGACTGCAACTCCCAACACATCCGGGCTATTCCAAACTACATATTCTGCTCTGAGCTATGGTGTCTTCCCAGAGCAGGGGTGGGCAACTTGCAGCCCTCCAGATGTTTTGGCCTACAACTCCCATCAGCTCTCACCATTGGTTAGGGCAGATGGGTGCTGTATGACATCTAGAGGGCCACGAGTTGCCCACCCCTACCCTAGAGTGAGTCATTCTCACCTGGGTTAGTCCAATCTGGCCAGTCATCCCTCTGGAAAATGATCCATCAAGGCCACCATGCCGGATTACTTTTTGGAAGAAATCGCTAGAAGATGAAACACACACACACACACGCAACATTAGACTAGCAATGGCCACGTTGCACAGCAGTTAAAAAGACCACCTCCTAAAGGCCAACCCTGGCTCCACACAACTGCTGCAGAGACACCAGCACAACCCACAGCAAACCTGAGGAAAGTGCGGAACTGCACCTGATTCTTATTCCGGCCACGTATACATGCCTGTGAAGTCCAACTGGACCAGGTTTCCCAGGCAGATGCACATGGGAATTTAAAGACACAGGTCAGAATGGGTGTAGCAGGGGGCCGTGCTGCTCAGTCCACAGAGAAGAGGGGAGGGGGTGCAATTCTTCCTTCTGGTGTCCAGAGCAGAAGGAGACACCATGGGGTCCCTCACAGGAGCTGCTGCCCTGGAGTCAAGCCTTTTGTATCTTGCCTTTCCAATGTGGATCAGATTTAATATGAGTGGGAGAAATATTTAAGTCAAGATTTATCCCCCCTTTCCATTCGAAAAAGTGCCCAAAGAGACAAACCATCAAAATAAAACAGAAAACCTTGAACACAACCAACCAGCAGAAAATAAAAAGGGCACACTAAGGGGCACACTAAGGGGCCATCTACACGGCACCGCTTTCCATGTCCACTTTGCTGTAACTGTGCAGCATTGCAGCTGCGAATGAGCTTCTGCTGCGGTTAGGGATGGCGTAGAATTCCGCCACGGATTTCAGTGAGGCCGAATGCACTGGCATTCGGCCCCCCGAAACCTGTGGCGGAACGGCCTCCTACCCCCCGCCACCCCACAGAATCCCCCCGGAACGAAACGGACCTGGGGCGGAGGTGGCGGCAGCAGTGGCAGCTGGTCTTTCGGCCAGCTGCTGCGGCCGCCATTTGCATCCTGCCAGGCTGCTGTGATAGGCTACGTAAGTATTTACGTAGCCTATCACGGCAAAGAGCAGGGACGCAAACGGCGGCATAGCCTGTCACGAAAAAAGCAGCGGCACAAATGGCGTAGCGGCCACCGTTTGCATCCCTGCTCTTTGCCGTGATAGGCTATGTAAATACTTACGTAGCCTATCACGGCAACCTGGCAGGACACAAATGGCGGCCGCTACAGCAGCCGCCATTTGCTTCTGCAGCAGCCCGGCCGTGGCCGGAAGTCCAGCTGCAGACGGCCCTGGCTGGCGGCTCCATGGAGCCGCCGCAGAGCCGAGCCGGCCAGGGAGGATTCCGTGGGGAGGGACGGAGTGCCTCCCCGCACTGCGAATCACACCTGCGAAAAGGTAAGTGACTTTCGTACACCCCTAGCTGCAGTACAGGCATGACTTACTGTGGACTTCTCCAGCTGAAAAATCCACTGTGCCCTGCCACATGGCCGTTTAAGCGAAGTAAACTTTGGCAGTCGCACTACTCTTTTTTTTTTTTTACCATTCTTTAATGCGCAGCCACATGAGGGCAGGGGTGTGACACTTCAGGTTTTAGTGACCTGAGATACAAGTGAGATGCACAACAGACCCTCCCCAGCAAATCTTAAAGGACAGGGAGCACAGATGGGAAAGGAAGATAAGAAAAGCCCCAGCAAAGGTGGTAGTCCAGTCCAAACCAGACGGGGGGGATTACTTCCCTGTTTAAAGAGAAGGCAGTCTTGGCTGTGCTCTTGAGCTCCCTCCCTCCAGATGCCTTACTAAAGCCCTCCGCTGGACCAACACTGGCCATCTGGGAGGGCAGGGAAGTGCCTTCATGGATGTGTCTTCCCAGTTCCTCTTCCGTGGACTGCTCCCTGGCTTCAGCTTGGGCTCTGGATCGCCTCCCCTTCCCCTCTCCACCCTCTTGTCAGGTTTCCCAACCACCCCAGTGCATACGCTCAGGCAATCTGACACTGGACACCCAAATCAGTGAGATTTATTTATTGCAGGAAATCCCACAGCAAAAGCCTAATGGTTACACACTTCAGAAATCATATTATTTATTTACTGCATTTCTATACTGCCCCATAGCTGAAGCTCTCTGGGCAGTTTACAGAAATTAAAACATTAAATACAATGTAAAAAGTTTAAAAGCCATTTACAAAAAAGCACATGAAAGCACACAGGCAATATACACATACAACATATAATTAAAACAACGTTGAACTATCCGACATAACTAAAGACACATCCAGGACCAATTAAAATTCATCATGTGCTGCCAAATGCCTGGGAAAAGAGATAGGTGGCGCCGAAAAGATAATAATGCTGGCGCCAGGTGGACCTTATCAGGGAGTTCGTTCCAAGGGGGGCCACCACTGAGAAAGCCCTCTCCCTCACCGCTGCCTTCCGAGCTTACCTTGGAGGAAACACTCAGAGGAGGACCTTAGATGCTGAACGCAGCATACGGGTAGGTTCATTTCGGGAGAGGCATGCCATCAGGTATTGCGGTCCATGTAGGGCTTTACAGGTTAAAAAAAGCACTTTGAATTGAGCTCGGAAACATATAGGCAACCAGTGCAGGCTTGCAAGGGTCGGTCTTACACGTTCGGACCTTCTTGTCCCTGTTAGCAATCTGGCCACTGCATTTTGCACGAGCTGCAGCTTCTGAACCTTCTTCAAGGCAGCCCCATGTAGAGCGCATTGCAGTAATCTATCTTGGAGGTTACCACAGCATAGACAACTGAAGCCAGGTTATCCCTGTCCAGATAGCAGCATAGCTGGGCCACCAGCCGAAGTTGGTAGAAGGCACTCCGTGCCACTGAGGCCACCCGAGCCTTAAGTGACAAAGATGGTTCCAGGAGAACCCCCAAGCTACTGATGGTCAATAGCTATAGGCTGTATGTAATTCCAGAATAGTCCAAAGCTAAACACTACTACTGTGACTGAGATCCTCATCAACGTGGTTTCCCCATTGCCATCTCCACGGTTCTGAACACAAGGGAAGGGACTCTGGATTCCTGGCATACCTAACCCAGGCAATCCGTACATGGGGTTCCAAACCCCAGACAAGGAATAGGAA
This sequence comes from Heloderma suspectum, assembly GCF_057233095.1. Lineage (NCBI taxonomy): Eukaryota > Metazoa > Chordata > Lepidosauria > Squamata > Helodermatidae > Heloderma > Heloderma suspectum. The sequence goes on from NC_139458.1 coordinate 437,415,835, forward strand.
TGATTCCTGGAATGACCCCTCAGGCAATCGTGGGATAAATTCTTGAAAGGCCTAATAAAATTACACCCATAAAGACTCTAACTTTGACTCTTTTGTTGTTAACTCCAGGCTACATGGTCAAGCCCTATTAAGATCAAGGGAATGGTAAACCCAGACATGCAGAGAGTTCCGTGCCACTGCTTTCGCATTGTTCTCCACACTGCATGTGTCCAGGCAGAGGAAAGTCCAAAAGTCGCAGATCAAACCCAGCCTGCCAGTACGCTGAGCTGTCAACAAACAAAGACACACAATCCACAGCAAACAAGAGTTCAAGTTATGAAAAGCCTCACAGTACCTTTCATGGCAAGTCTTTAGCAATCCAAAGTTCCAATTAAGGGAGAGTCCTGGTGAAGAGTGCCTCCAAAAGCAAGGTTTTCTCAAGGTTTTCCTAAACATCAGGAAAAACTTCCTGACTGTTACAGCAATACGACAATGGAACCAATTACCTAGGGAGGTGGCTCTCCTACACTGCAAGCATTCAAGATTAAGCTGGACAGCCATCTGTCAGGGATGCTTTGACTTGTGTTCCTGCATTGAACAGGGGGTTGGACTCGATGGTCTTAGAGGCCCCTTCTAACCCTACTATTCTATGATTTCTGAAAGATAATAGGCAGTAGTTCTGAGAGTTCTTCTGCCACTTCCTTTATTACTCTAGGTTGCAGGTCATCTCGACCTAGAGGTTTGAACTCACTTAAAGTAATTAGGTGTTCCTTGACCATATGCCTATTGATCTCAAGCTGCAGGATGTACAGAAGTTAAGACAGCACATGCTGCTCTCTTGTTGGTTTCTCCACTAATATGGGTTAGGAGAGCAGTACAAGATGTCCTCAGATGCCAACACAAACACAGACCCGTCCCTTTGCCAGGGAGATTGAATGGGCTACCTGGAGAACACAACAACTGTTCCTCTAGTGAAAACTTAAGAATCAGGTCGTCTGGACTTTTCCTCCCTGCATCTTTGGTTCATCTTTCCTAGACTGCTTCTGGAGATCCTTCTTGAGTGGAGGTGCCGGGGATTGAACCTGGACTCTTGTGCACCCACAGCACTCATGCTGCCACTGAGCTATGATCTGTCCTCACTACCTCGCTATAGGCTTTTTTTAGGCCTATGTTTAATTAATAATTAATAATTCTAAACTGCTCTGAGGGACCCATTATGACAAGCAAAATTGGACATAAATTATGTAAATGAATGAAACAAAGCAGAGCTGCCAAACAAACAAGCCAATTAGCGTAAGTATACATTATGTAAGTAAAGATCAAACTTAATGGAAGATGCAGTGTCAGCATTGTCCGAGATTGATCAGTTTTAAGCATCCCTCAAGTGGCAATGTAGAGCAGGCTTACGTAGGTCTAGGAAAGGCTTAGCAGCAAAAATTCCCAGGAAAGATGCTGGGAAAGGAAGAGAGGACAAGTATCCTAGTACATGGCAGAAGACGGGAGAAAAGAGCACAGTGAGAAAGAAAGGGAGTTAGAAAAACAGGCAATGCCTCCTGAAATGCAAGTCAGTAGGAACCAGGGAGCCACAGCTGAGCAATGACCTCAAATATTGAGGCACCACTACAACCCTGGGAAACCCATGGAAAAAGAATCCATGTGAAGGAGGCAAGGTCAAAAAAGGAGTGCCTGTTTTATAAGAAGGACCACATCTATGTAAGATGAGGGTGTTGAACTTTTTCTGGCGCAGGGGCCAAATTCCAATTTGGGAAAGGTCTTAGGGGCTGCATTCAGGCAAAGGGTGGGGCTAAGGGCACATGGCCAGTGGTCAGTGAAATCCAAGAGGGCAGGACCAGGTGAAATTATTACTAGCTTGGAGTTTTTCCTACCTAGTATTCAAAGCAGAGCTCAATTCTAAGCAAGTCTCAATTCATGGAGGAGAAGGCTATCAATGGCTACTAATCCTGATGGCTCTATGCTACCTCCAGTATCAGAGGCAATGTGCCTAGGTACACCAGTAGCTGGAGAACAAGGAGAGTGCTGTCGCACTCATATCCTGCTTGTGGGCTTCCTGTGGGCAGCTGGTTGGCCACTGTGTGAACAGACTGCTGCACTACATGGACTCTTGGTTTGATCCAGCAGGGCTCTTCTTATGTTCTCACTCAGGAGAAAGCCATAGTACAATAGTCCTCACGCCTACAAAACACAACTCAATTCTTTTCTGGTTATTTAAAGGTTGCTTTTAAATACCCTCTTGTCTTTGATCACCTATTGGAGATAAGAGCAAAAAAAGCTTGCAGGCTGGATGGGGAACACCCAGGGCCAAATCTGGCCTACGGGACGGAGTTTCCCCATCCCTGACACAAGTCAAGAGAATCTCCACATTACATAAGAAGAAGCTGTACCACTAGGGAGAGTGGAAAAGACACCTAAAAATCACTGCAAAGGAAATAAAGACATAAGAATTGCTACACTGGATCAGGCCAAGGATACTCCAGTCCAATATTCCATTGCAACAGTGGCCCAGTCAGTTCCCATAGGAATCTCACAAGCAGGTCATCTCATTCTTCATTCCCAACTTCCAGCATTGTTCCAGCAGGGATCAGGCTACAAACTTTGGAAGAAGATGCACCTTTCTATCCATCCCTTGTTGATAAGTAACATGTACACCCTTACAGAATGCATCTTGCTGGACCAGGCAGGAGAATCACCTGGCTAAGTTGGAGAATCTGGGGCTGCCCCAGGTACATCCTACGGTATGGCGAGGAGAGTATACAAAAACAGCTTTTTCTTTCTTTTTTTTAGGCCCGCTGTTCATCTGCTAATGTGTCTCAATTACCTGGACGGCAGCTTCTTGTTCAGGTGGTGTCCATGAGAGGAGTCTGTGGTAGGAAAGGGCCTTGCTGATCTCATTTTAAGATCTGTTACCTTATCTGAGGGCGATTTATCATTCAATCTGGGGGAAGCTTGTTAAGGCCACTCTCTCACTTTTTCCGCAAGACATTTTACAGAGAGAGGTCCTTGATTAACACTGCCAAGGTCACTCATTATGGCTCCGCTAAACCTCATTTGAATTTCAAGTGCCCCCAGGCTGGATTTGCCTCTGACAGGGAAGCTGCCTTATACCAAAGTCAGGCCATCAGTTTAGCTCAGCCTTGTCTAGACCAGGGGTGGGCAACCTGTGGCCCTCAGCCCAGTTTCAAGCAGCCCTTGGCCTAATTTCAGAAGACTGCTGCAAGCAATCCATCCAGCCCTTTGGCAGAGAGCAATCTTTGCAGAGAACAGCCTGCTGGGCCGGGAGGTCTGAACTTATGGCTCAGTGGGAATCTCTATAGCCACTACACAACACCACTGGCTCTCAAAAGGGACTTAAGGTACAGCCCCATGCACTTTTCAGACAGAGTCTGTGATAGAGGATGTAATGGTAACCACCAGGGAGCCTTGCCATGTGCCACCAACAGTGAAAAGAGGCAGCATGGAGTAAATATAGGAAATTACTACAACCAAAGACAAAACATCATGGTTTTAGCTCTCTCTTGCATCAGATATAGATGGAGTTCCCTGATCAAACTAGGCATGGCTACATTAGGCTTGCAATCATTCATATACTTCCCTGGGAGTAATCCCATTTTAACCCAATGTGGCTAAGTTCTGAGTAGATATGTGTAGGATTACACAATGAAAGCCTTTTTGCTGCTGCTTTAAATTTATATAAGACTGTGGTGTTTTTTTATCTCAAGTCAGTATGGTATAGTGGTTAGAGTGTTGGACTGGAACTCAGGAGATCTGGGTTCTAGTCCCCACTTGGCCATCAATCTCACTTAGTGTTTTTGAGCTAGTCACTCTCAGCCTAACCTACCTCACAGGGTTGTTGTGAGGGTAAAATGGAGGAGGAGGACCATGTAAGCTGCCTTGGGTTCCATGCAGGAGGTGGGATATAAATGTAATGAGAAAGAAAGAGTTATATGTAGTTGGTATGTGTTACTTTTCTTTTAAAAAGTGTAATAACAGGGGGAAAAAGAGGGAGAAGACAGACACATGGGTAGAGATGGGAAATGAAATCAGGGAGGTACCCAAAGCAGGAAGTGTTGCAGTAATGGGTGACTTCAATTACCCTCACAATGGGCTGTTTGCACAGTTGCTGATGCCCACCATGACTTAAATAAGCCATGGTGGGTTGCAACGCATGCCAACTACCACTGTGAATATTGAAGTCATGGTGGACACCAGCAATTGTGCGAACTGGGTCACAGACTGAATAATGCATGGAATACGCATCATGGTCATGGCAAAGACGTACAATTTCTAGATACCCAAACAACTGTACTCTAGAACAGTTGGTCATGAAACCAGTCAGAGGCGAAGCAACCCTGGACTTAATTCTCAATTGTACCCAGGACCTAGTGCAATATGTGAGTGTTGTTAAACCAACTGGAAACAGTGACCATAGCATTATGACATTTAACGTATATGCAAGTAAAAAATAAACTTCAAAAAGAGGAAACTTCTCTAAAATGAGGGTATTCGTAAAAGGAAGTTGAAAGGGAAAGTTAACAGGGTCAAATCTCTCCAGAATCTGGGGGGGGGGGGTGTATTCCAAACCATAATAATAGAGGGTCTGCTAGAATTCATCATGTAGATCAGAAAAGGTACCACCAAGAGATCATGGTTAACCAGCAGTGCCAAGGAAGAGAAAAGATGGCTTCCTCCAGGAAATGGAATTTTGCCCAAATGAGAAGAAAAAGAAATACAAAGGAATCCAAACAGACGATAAGAGAGGCAAAACAGGATTTTGAAAAGCATATCACTAATAACAATAACACTATACATACACACACACACACACACCTCGCTCTCTCTCTCTCTCTCTCTCTCTCAGAAGCAGGAAACCAGCTACGGAGGGAGTCCACTGAATGACAAAGGAATTAAAGGAGTACTAAAGGAGGATAAGGAGATTGCAGAGAAGCTGAATGAATTATTTGCATCCGTCACTGAAGAGATAGAGGAACTGAAGAAATATTAACAACAGATTAATTTCTAGACCTTACTGACAAATTGAAAATAAACAAATCACTGGGTCCAGATGGCATCCAACCAAGAGGGTTTTTTAAAAAGAATTCAAAGGTAAAATTGTTCATCTTCTAACAAAAATATGTAATATGTCCCTAAGGCCAGCCTCTGTACCAGAGGACTGTAAAGTGGCCAATGTAACACCAATTTTTAAGAAAGGATCAAGAGGGAACCGGGAAATTACAGCCTTGTTAGCTTACCATCTGTTGGAAAGCATTATTCAAGGTAAAATGATCAAGCATATAGAAGGACAAGTCTTGTTGAAGAAGAATCAACATGGTTTCGGCAAAGGCGAATTTTTAGAGTTTTCTGAGAGTGTCAATAAGAATGTGGACAGGGGTGATCTGGGAGTCACTGTTTACTTGGACTTCCAAATGGCTTTTGACAGAAATACCACACCAAAGACTCCTGAGCAAACTTAGCAGTCATGGAACAAAGAGGAGAGGTCCTCTTATGGATCAGTAACTAGTTAAAGAACAGAATGCAGAATAGGAATAGACAGTTTGGAGGGATATAAACAGTGGCGTGTTCCCCCACCCCCCAAGTACTGGCACTGGTAGATGGAGATGGATTTGGGGAGAAAGAGCATCCAAGGAGAAAAAAGTATAGAAGAAAAAGTGCTGCCAAATCTTGGAAGGCAGTTCTGTGGCAAGACCTGCCACCTCTTGCTTTTCCCAAAACCACACTTACAAACTTAAATTTCTCCTGGCTGCTGCAAAGCAAGCCCTTTTTTCATCCAGGGAGGTTTCTTTCCCACCAAAGTCTCTTGATCAAATGTTAAAATGCCAATTAACTCCTCAGCTTTTCAGATAGTTAATCTGGCTGCTTGTAGCAGAGAAGAGGCAGGATGCTTGTTTGCAAAAGTATTTCTCTCTACACTGAAAGAGGGGTGTTTCCAGACAATAAAAGTGGCGGTGGTGGCTGTTAATGAGTGGAGATAGTGTGCATTTACACAGAACTAAACTAGTACTAGCATAGAATTTGCATAGCAGTAAAAAAATATTTGAAATATCCTTTCCCAGTTTTACAGCCAGGTTGTTTGGTTATTAACTATTAATGGTTTAACTATGGGTTGTTAACCACAAACAACCAAGAGTTCAGAACCCAACAACCATGGGTTTTCTTCCTGGATTGTTCACAGTTAACAACCCATAGTTAAACCATAACAACCCACAATTCAATGACAACCCAAGATTCAACCTATACTCTGGGTTACATGTGAATCAGGCCAACAATCTTGCGCTGATTTGATACTTGCCATCCATTAGAATTGTGTCAGGGGCACACTTGCTAAGTCCCATGCATTCCACGCTTGTTAAATAATAATTTGATTTCATTTGTTCACTCCTCTGTCTGCATCTGCCTCAAGCATGAGCCAAGTTAGGTACCTACACTTTTTTCAGACCCTGATGGCAAGACGCAGCCATATTGTGTGCCAGTTTGGATGGTGCTTCAGCCCCAACTACCATGCTGCAGGGCCTTTGATGGCCCATACCACCCTCTTCCATTGTCTGTCCCTCTCTGTCTCAATCTCTCACTCCTCACCTTGGTTGTCTGGGAGGGGAAAAGATGAGCGGGGGGGGGGGAGAGATGAGCTAGAAAGTACCTTTATTGCATGACTTTGTCCCTCCCTCCCTGCCTTTTTAAGAAAGCAGAACTAAGGGGCCAGGTTCATCCTGAATGCCACCAGGTGCTACATCCAAAATCTAGAGCAGCCTTCCTCAACATGGCATCCTACAGATGTGAAGGACCACAATTCCCATCAGCCTGCTCCCTGGCCAGCATAGCCATGGCTGGGGAAGGCTGTTCTAGAGGACTGAAATTTCATGTTCTTTCTGTTTTAATCAGTTTTTAATTGTTTTGTATACTTTTTACTTGCTACCAAACATCCTGAAGTAATTACGATACAGATTTAAAAGTAAATTAATTCTGGGATAGCATGACAGTTGACACAAAGGGGGGGGGGTACTAGTCCCTTGTGGGTTGTATTTTCACATCTGATCTCCTTACTTAGTTTTTAAGATAGACATATGTCCCTTGTTGTTTGTACTATTTCAGATGTCTTTAAACATGGAGGACACTGTAAGTGCAATGATTCCTTCTTAATTCAATAAAAGGTAAATTGTAAGAACCTATGGTTATATACAATAAAATCAACTGAACTGAATAAAGGGTGGCAGTTATTTGACAAAGAAATTCATTTTCTGTCTTCCCTAGATTCTAACATAAATTGAGTAGTTTATTTTCCCACTCTCACTGGAGTGAGATTACATGTTCACTGGTACTTTGCATCCAAGATCCTCTTGGCTGTGATCATGTACAATATCAATTCTTGATCTTTTTATCTCTATATGTGGTTTAAATGGTGTGTGTTCATAATGAAAAATGACAGAACCACCTTTAAACTAGTGACCTGGTTCAATAGTTAACCAGTATTTGAAAACATACAGGCAGGACCACCACAAATTGTGTCTTTTCAAGCAATTCTTGAAAAGACACAATTTGTGGTGGTTGCTTACCCCATTCTATTAAAGACCAAAAAGGGTTGGCCACCAAAGAGATTAGAGGAAAGATGGTTGTCTCTTTTAAGATGCTGATGCACAAGCAATGACTGTCATAGGTATGGGCAAACAGGAAGGCTATTGAGTAACTGAGGCAACTAACATTTATGGGATGAATGGCCAGGCTGGCTTAATCCATCCCGTTTCTTCCCTACCCACCCTGTCTTTCCACACCATGAAAGGCAGATAAATTTCTTGGAGAGGTGCAATGACATGTTTCTCCTTTTCTGTTCCAGCTGAAGAACTTTCCCACCCAACCTGGTCCTGCCCCACATAGAGACCAGGTTCACATGATCACCAGGGGGTGGGGGAGATAAGCCATGGTGGCTTATTCCCACCACCCCATCCCACCCGCCGCACGTGCCAGTTGCATGCTGAGGGTATTAGCACAATTACCCTCAGCAGCACAGCTTGTCATGTCATGCTAACCCAGCCAGGGTGGCTTGTTGCCATGGGTAACAAACCACCCAGAACCCATGGGCTGTTGTAGGATTCTCGGTTCTCTATTTTAGGGTTCCCTGGCCAAGTTTGCACAACATGACAAGCCATGCTGCGGAGGGAAATTGGTGTGCTAACACCCCTAGCACACCACTATGTGCGGATTATGTGGATTAAACCAACGTGGATTATGATCACAATGTGATCATGTGAACCGGGCCACTGGAAGCTGCTATAGCCGGCTGCAACCACTCTTATCTTCCTCCCTCAGCTCAAGGGCTGCCAGGTAAGGACTAGGCTTGTCAAATGATCGCCGAGTCTCCATTGAGACCCACTCCTGCGAAAGCTGCATTATGTAACTAGACTCTTGTATTCTATGATTAACCCCTTCATGGATCACTGTCTTGTTGTGGCGAAGGGGCTTGCGTAACTCAGTGAAGCCATAAGCTATGCCGTGCAGGGCCACCCAAAAAGGACAGGTCATGGCAGAGAGTTCGGACAAAATGTGGTCCACTGGAGAAGGAAATGGCAACCCACTCCAGTATTCTTGCCAAGAAAACCCCATGGAACGTATCACAAGGCTAAAAGATATGACGCTGGAAGATGAGTCCCTCACGTCGGAAGGTGTCCAATATACTACTGGGGAAGAGCAGAGGGAATTTCCAAGTAGCACCAGAAACAGTGAAGCGGCTGGGCCAAAGCCGAAAGGACACTCAGCAGTGGATGTGTCTGGTGGTGAAAAGAAAGTCCGATGCTGTAAAGAACAATATTGTTTAGGAACCTGGAATGTCAGATCAATGCATCAAGGTAAGCTGGAGGTGGTCAAACATGAGATGGCAAGATTGAACATCGACATCTTGGGAATCAGCGAACTAAAATGGACAAGCATGGGCAAATTTAATTCAGGTGACAATTATATCTACTACTGTGGGCAAGAATCCCTTAGAAGAAATGAAGTAGCACTCATAGTCAACAAAAGGGTGGGAAAAGCAGTACTGGGGTACTATCTCAAAAACAATAGAATGGTCTCAGTACGAATCCAAGGCAAACCATTCAACATCACAGTAATTCAAGTCTATGCCCCAACCACTGAGGCCGAAGAAGCTGAGGTTGATCGGTTCTATGAAGACCTACAACATCTTCTAGAACTAACGCCAAAAAAAGATGTCCTCTTCATCATAGGGGATTGGAATGATAAAGTAGGAAGTCAAGAAATCACCGGGATAACAGGCAAGCATGGCTTGGTGTACAAAATGAAGCAGGACAAAGGCTAATAGAGTTTTGCCAAGAGAACACGCTGATCATAGCAAACACGCTTTTTCAACAGCACAAGAGGCAACTCTACACATGGACATCACCAGATGGTCAATATCGAAATCAGATTGATTATGTCCTTTGCAGCCAAAGATGGAGAAGCTCTATACAGTCAATAAAAACAAGACCTGGAGCTGACTGTGGCTCAGATCATGAGCTGCTTCTTGCAAAATTTCGGCTTAAATTGAAGAACGTAGAGAAAACCACTAAACCATTCAGATATGACCTAAATCATACCCCTTATGAATATACAGTGGAGGTGACGAATAGAATTCAGGGATTAGACCTGATAGACAGAGTGCCTGAGGAACTATGGACGGAGGTCCATAACACTGTTCAGGAGGCAGCACCTCAATCCATCCCAAAGAAAAAGAAATGCAAGAAAGCAAAGTGGCTGTCTGATGAGGCTTTACAAGTAGCTGAGGAAAGAAGGGAAGCGAAAAGCAAGGGAGAAAGGGGAAGATATATCCAAATGAATGCAGAGTTCCAGAGAATAGCAAGGAGAGACAAGAAGGCCTTCTTCAATGAGCAATGCAAAGAAATCGAGGAAAACAACAGAATGGGAAAGACTAGAGATCTCTTCAAGAAAATCGGAGATCTCAAGAGAACGTTTTGTGCAAAGACGGGCATGATAAAGGACAAAGAAGGCAGGGACTAACAGAAGCAGATGAGATTAAGAAGAGGTGGAAAGAATACACAGAAGAACTATACAGGAAAGATCTTAATGTCCCTGATAGCCATGATAGTGTGGTCACTGAACTTGAGCCGGACATCCTAGAGAGTGAAGTCAAGTGGGCCTTAGGAAACATTAGTAACAACAAAGCTAGCGGAGATGACAGTACTCCAGCTGATCTATTTAAGATCCTAAAAGATGATGCTGTTAAAGTGCTGCACTCAATATGCCAACAAATTTGGAACACTCAACAGTGGCCACAAGACTGGAAAAGGTCAGTTTACATTCCAATTCCAAAGAAGGGCAATGCCAAAGAGTGTTCAAACTACTGCACAATTGCGCTCATTTCACATGCCAGCAAGGTGATGCTCAAAATCCTACAAGCTAGGCTTCAGCAGTATGTGAACCGAGAACTATCGGAAGTACAAACTGGGTTCCAAAGAGGCAGAGAAACTGGAGATCAAATCGCCAACATTCGCTGGATCATGGAGAAAGAGAATTCCAGAAAAACGTCTATTTCTGCTTCACTGACTACACTAAAGCCTTTGATTGTGTGGATCACAACGAACTCTGGCAAATTCTTAAAGTGATGGGAGTACTGGACCACCTTACCTGTCTCCTGAGAAACCTGTACGAGGGTCAAGAAGCAACAGCAAGAACTGGATATGGAACAACCGATCGGTTCAAAATTGGAAAAATAGTACGACAAGGCTGCATATTGTTGCCCTGCTTATTTACCTTATATGCAGAGTTGCTGTTGTTGTTGTTCAGTCGTTCAGTCGTGTCCGACTCTTCGTGACCCCATGGACCATAGCACACCAGGCCTTCCTGTCCTGCGCTCTCTCCCAGAGCGTGCTCAAGTCCATATTCATTGCATCAGTGATGCTATCTAGCCATCTCATCCTCTGCCGTCAGCTTCTCCTTTTGCCTTCAGTCTTTCCCAGCATCAGGGTCTTTTCCAGAGAGTTTTCTCTTCGCATTAGGTGGCCAAAATATATGCAGAGTACATCATGAGAAACGCCGGGTTGGATGAATCACAGGTCGGAATTAGGATTGCTGGGAGAATTATCAACAACCGCAGATACGCAGACGATACCACCCTAATGGCAGAAAGCGAAGAGGATCTAAAGAGCCTCTTGTTGAGGGTGAAAGTGGAGAGTGCAAAAGCTGGTTTGAAACTCAACTATAAAAAAACTAAAATCATGGCATCTGGCCCCATCACTTCCTGGCATATAGAAGGGGAAGAAATGGAAGCAGTGACAGATTTTACTTTCTTGGGCTCCAAGATCACCGCAGACGGTGACTGTAGCCATGAAATTAAAAGATGCTTGCTCCTTGGGAGGAAAGCTATGGCACACCTAGACAACATAGTAAGAAGCAGAGACATCACCTTGCTGACAAAGATTCGTATAATCAAAGCTATGGTTTTCCCAGTAGCAACGTATGGCTGTGAGAGCTGGACTATAAGGAAGGCTGAGTGCCGAAGAATTGACGCGTTCGAACTGTGGTGCTGGAGAAGACTCTTACGAGTCCCCTGACTGCAAGGAGGTCAAATCAGACAATCCTAAAGGAAATCAACCCTGACTGCTCATTGGAAGGACAGATACTGAAGCTGAAATATTTTGGCCACCTAATGCGAAGAGAAAACTCCCTGGAAAAGACCCTGATGCTGGGAAAGATTGAAGGCAAAAGGAGAAGGGGATGGCAGAGGATGAGATGGCTAGATAGCATCATCGACGCAATGAATATGAACTTGAGCACGCTCCGGGAGAGAGCGGAGGACAGGAAGGCCTGGCGTGCTATGGTCCATGGGGTCACGAAGAGTCGGACACGACTTAACGACTGAACAACAACAATTCTATGATTAAAAGGGTGCTGGCACCACATGTTCAACTGGTTGGACTAAACTGCCTGGGTTGCATCTCACTCAATATGTGTTTGCTGTCAACAGTACATAAGAACATAAGAGCCCTGCTGGATCAGACCAAGGTCCATCTAGTCCAGCATTCTGTTCACACAGTGGCCAACCAGCTGTCGACCAGGAACCCACAAGCAGGGCATGAGCACAACAGCACCCTCCCACCCATATTCCCCAGCAACCGCTGTACCTAGGCTCACTGCCTCTGGCACTGGAGGTAGCACATGACCATCAAGACTAGTAGCCATGGAAAGCCTTTTCCTCCAGGAATATGTCTAACCCTCTTTTAAAGCTGGTGGACATCACTACATCCTGTGGTAGCGAATTCCATAGCTTAACTACATTCTGTGTGAAGAAGCCCTCCCTTTCATCTGTCCTGAATCTCCCACCACTCAGCTTCATGGGATGACCCTGGGTTCTAGTATTTTGAGAGAGGGAGAAAAATGTCTCTCTATCCACATTCTCCACACCATGCATAATTTTGTAAACCTCTATCATGTCTCCCCTGACCCTCCTTTTTCCTGGGCCATTTAAATGCAATAAGCTGCGGTTTGTTTGGAAATTCCATGGTGGTTTACTCAAATGGCCTGGCGACACACCCTTCAGCATCACAGAGGTGCAATGAAGTATGCTGCTTTGTGCAAGACTTGAAATGCACAGAAACCTCTAAGTGTGCTTCCCAAAGCTGTGGTCAGAAGGGGAACAAGTTTGGGGTTAGGCAGAACTAGCGAGGTCTAGTACTGGTGGGGTAAAATGAACCAAGGAGAACACTGTGTGGAAAAAGAACAGGAAAGTATGGGAAGAACGGTGAACTCCATATACCGATATATGCCAGCTTTGCCCTTGCCTAGATAAACCAGGCATCGTTATTTATGCCTTACTCATGACCAGACTAAACTATTGTAATGTGATTTATGTGGGATTGCCCTTGCATTTCCTGAGAATTTTTCAACCAGTAGAAATACAGCTGTCCAGGCTGTTGACTGGAGCATACGATGCCAGTCTTGAAACTGCAACACTGGTGTCCAGCTTGTTTCTGGGCTCCCATTTGAACTGCTACTTATTGCCTTTAAATAGCTTGGGAACAGGAACCTGAAGGAATGTCTTCTCCTTTATGAACCTACCCATTCATTTACACTCTGCTTCAGAGGCCCTGCTTTGGGTCCCTTTGCCTTTGCTTTGCTTTGGGTCCCTTTGCAAGGATGGAAGGAGGCTACCTGGGACAGGGCCTTTTCCACAGTGGCACCAAAGCTCTAGAACTCACTCCCGGGGGGAAGGCACATACTCCTTTCTCACTCCTAGCCTTCTGGCAGCAAGTTAAAACCATATTGTTGCCAAAGGTGTCTAAGGACACTGGATCCACTGAACTGAGATTGTTTTCCCTGCTGACGGTTTATATGTATCTATTTTAGTAATGCTTTAGTTTAAAATACATAAAATACCACCACCACCCCCTGAGAGACTTCACTGAAGTGACCAAACACAACGTCATGTAAAACAAATGTTTGACTAAATGTACTCCATGGATATTTAGGGGCACAATTCTATTTCAATATAAAAGGAGAGAAAATCAACCAAAGCCTTGCATTCTTTCCCTTCTCCCTCTCTCGATGGGAACTGGAAAAACGTTAAAAGGTGTTTTCACTTCAAATGCCTTTTAAAATAAGCCATTTTGTGAGGTCTTTGAAGTCCAAAGCCACAGATTAGAGAAGCTAATAAAGCTCTCCCTCACTTCAGAAGGCGGCAGCTGAGGTCAGAGGGAGAAACTGTCATCTAAGGCTATGCATACTTACCTGGGAGAAACCATCACTGAATACAGTGGAACTTGCAACTGAGTAAAGATGCCTAGGATTGCACTGGGAATTGCTTTATTAACAAATGGTACGCAATCCCCAGACATTAAAGTCATCAGCTTCGGAACCAGGTCCTGAAGGTGACCTAGCTGAAGTTTGGCTATATTGGCTCAGTGAGATCTTTTCCCAGCTCTGGTTGCTTGTCCTCTAAACACGAAAAGGTAGCCAGAAGGAGTGAGTCCTACAAAGACTGTTACAACTAAACATATATTGTTTCTGCATTGCTGGGTACTGCCAGTTTTTCCACCGTTTCATCTATTTTACATTGCTTTTCATTTTTTTTTTGTACTGGATGATCTGTTTAATTTGTTTTCCATTAGTACATAAGCCACCTTGAGCTTCTTAAATGACTGCTGTGGCTTCCTATCCGCTCCGGGATCAGACAGGAAGTGATGGACCTCCAGGTCCATCACCCTCCAAAGGTCTCCTTCAAATGGCACCCACCTCTTCTCCCTTGCAGCCCCGTGTGTTTGGAACTGCCTCCCAGAACACCTGCACGATGCCACTGCTCTTACTTACTTCCCATCTCAAAACACATTTTTTTCCGAGAAGGCTTTGGCACAACACTCTAGTCCGCTACTGCAACCTCCCAGAACCTCTAGATGTGTTGGACTACAACTCCCAATGGCCATCCTGGCTACGGATGGGAATTCCAGTCTAAAACATCTGGAGGGCACCAGGTTGGGGAAAGCTGGTTTAATGCATTATTCTTCATCCAAGTACTTAGAAAGACTGCAGGTAGCTGTCTTGTGAGGCATTCTCCCCTCTCTCTCACACACACACACAGAAGGGAACATTTTCTCTAAGATGAAGCCTGCCATCACACATACAGGATTCAGAACTAATATTTTAACCTGTATGCAAACTTAACCAAATATTTAATTAACAAAAACTCATACAAATAAAATCAACTGAGAGTTCTTTAACTGGGTGCCAGTCCTACATTTGAATAAATGGAGACAGCAGATGGAACCCTTTAAATGCAGCCTTGCAAAAGAAACACACACAAGTCGTGGTAGCCCATCTGCAAATGCACACCAATGCAAGTCATTTGTGGGGCATTATTAGCCATGAAGGGGGTGGGGGAGGAGAGAAGCCAGTCGCATCCAGTTTTCAAAAGCACCCCTTTTGCAGGAGGCCTGCTCTAAAGGTGATTCTAATTCACTGATGCCAGAACACCTTCTAGACTATTCCCATTTCAGTAGCTTTCATAGTGGAAGCCTCCTGGATATGCAAAACCATCAACAGCTGCCATGTACTTATTTGATACCGCATTTCTCAACAATACTGCTGAGCCCTTCACTTGTCCCCATTTTCTTGCTCTGGTAATATGGCAGGCCTTGCATAGCTCTGCTACCATAGCCCTAGCAGAAGTCTCCAAAGTACGGTGGAGCTAACAGTAGGGCCAATCAAGCCATCACAAAATAGTGAGCAAGCTTTTGAGCTCTCCAGAACTCTTCATCATTTCTCTCTCTCATCCATTCCCCTGCTTTACTTAACTTACTTAACTTAAAACACTCACTATTTTACTCCACGCTCACTATTTTGTGACAGTTTGGTTCATCCAAAGAAAGCTTTGCCCAACACACCTTCTTTTGTTTTTCATGGGCAGCAAGTTAACATATTTTAGTTTTTCCACTCTAGCCTCCGCTCCTTTTTATCATGTCTATGAGATTGTGAGTATATTTTAGAACTGCAAATCGCTTTGAACACATTAGTAGAAAGGCGGTACATAACTATAGTAAGTAAATAAGAAAATAATTCTTATTTTACACCCGAGTAAGCCACACTTTCATGGCTGTCTGGGGGCATCCCATGCTAAACAATTGCGACTAAAATATTTAATGGCAAAGTATTTGGATCTCTTTTCCTACCATATCTCAAGCTGCCAAAGTATGTTTCAATTATCCACATTTCATTACCCTTGCAGCAGTGATGGACTTAGCCTCGAGCCAATCTTGGCTGAAAAGCAGGATAACACATCAATATAATTAAGAAAGAAACACCCCACGAGGTAGGCAACACCAAGCAATGACTTGAACATCTACGATCTCTACAAAGTTCATATCCAAGGGCGCTGGCTATGATAGCACAAACTTTATGCATTTCCCTTCAATCCGGAAAGCATATTTGCACAGCCAATTGTGTTCACACTGTAGATTTGAGTTGCCCTGCAACGTCTCCCACTCCAGATGCTAGCGTCCTTGTAGTTTCAGAAGCTGAGTACACACACACACAAAAGTTGTACAAGATCAAAGTTGTACAAGACAGGGCAATCTTCTGACAGACTGTAGTCAGTAGAGCATGTCCTCTACTTGACATGCATATATTACATACCAGCAACAAAGACGTACCCAACACATACTAAGATTAGATTACCATGAACACACTTCGATCATGTTAACTGTGCAAAGGACGATGGATTCCTCTCTCTTTCTCTCTCTCAATGTATGGAGTTAGGATTTGGATCACAGCTAGTCCAGATTTAATTGGAGTTAAGTAAGAAGGATCTTGAGTGCTCATTGGAAGGACAGATATTGAAGTTGAAGCTCAAATATTTTGGCCACCTAATGCAAAGAGAAAACTCCCTGGAAAAGACCCTGATGCTGGGAAAGATTGAAGGCAAAAGGAGAAGGGGACGGCAGAGGATGAGATGGCTGGATAGCATCACCGATGCAATGAATATGAACTTGAGCACGCTCCGGGAGAGAGCGGAGGACAGGAAGGCCTGGCGTGCTATGGTCCACGGGGTCACGAAGAGTCGGACACGACTGAACGACTGAACAACACAAGGAAGGATCTTATATATATAGTCCATGATTTTTTTAGAAAGAAAACCACCCTGCAATTAAACAGACATAATTTCCAGGTTGTTCAGTCGTTCAGTCGTGTCCGACTCTTCGCGACCCCATGGACCAGAGCACGCCAGGCCTTCCTGTCCTGCGCTCTCTCCCGGAGCGTGCTCAAGTTCATATTCATTGCATCGGTGATGCTATCCAGCCATCTCATCCTCTGCCGTCCCCTTCTCCTTTTGCCTTCAGTCTTTCCCAGCATCAGGGTCTTTTCCAGGGAGTTTTCTCTTCGCATTAGGTGGCCAAAATATTGGAGCTTCAGCTTCAGTATCTGTCCTTCCAATGAGCAGTCAGGGTTGATTTCCTTTAGGATGGACTGATTTGACCTCCTTGCAGTCCAGGGGACTCGTAAGAGTCTTCTCCAGCACCACAGTTCGAACGCGTCAATTCTTCGGCACTCAGCCTTCCTTATAGTCCAGCTCTCACAGCCATACATTACTACTGGGAAAACCATAGCTTTGATTAGACGGACCTTTGTCGGCTAGGTGATGTCTCTGCTTCTTACTATGCTGTCTAGGTTGGCCATAGCTTTCCTCCCAAGGAGCAAGCGTCTTTTAATTTCATGGCTACAGTCACTGTCTGCGGTGATCTTGGAGCCCAAGAAAGTAAAATCTGTCACTGCTTCCATTTCTTCCCCTTCTATATGCCAGGAAGTGATAGGGCCAGATGACATGATCTTAGTTTTTTAATGTTGAGTTTCAAACCAGCTTTTGCACTCTCCTCTTTCACCCTCAACAAGAGGCTCTTGAGATCCTCTTCGCTTTCTGCCATTAGGGTGGTATCGTCTGCATATCGGAGGTTGTTGATAATTCTCCCAGCAATCTTAATTCCGACCTCTGATTCATCCAACCCGGCATTTCTCATGATGTACTCTGCATATAAGTTAAATAAGCAGGGTGACAATATGCAGCCTTGTCGTACTCCTTTCCCAATTTTGAACCAATCGGTTGTTCCATGTCTGGTTCTTACTGTTGCTTCTTGACCCTCGTACAGGTTTCTCAGGAGACAGGTAAGGTGGTCTGGTACTCCCATCACTTTCAGAATTTGCCACAGTTTGTTGTGATCCACACAATCAAAGGCTTTAGCGTAGTCAATGAAGCAGAAATAGACGTTTTTCTGGAATTCTCTTGCTTTCTCCATGATGCAGCGAATGTTGGCGATTTGATCTCTAGTTCCTCTGCCTCTTCGAAACCCAGCTTGTACTTCCGGTAGTTCTCGGTTCGCATACTGCTGAAGCCTAACTTGTAGGATTTTGAGCATCACCTTGCTGGCATGTGAAATGAGCGCAATGGTGCGGTAGTTTGAACACTCTTTGGCGTTGCCCTTCTTTGGAATTGGAATGTAAACTGACCTTTTCCAGTCTTGTGGCCACTGTTGAGTGTTCCAGATTTGTTGGCATATTGAATGCAGCACTTTAACAGCATCATCTTTTAGGATTTTAAATAGCTCAGCTGGAATACTGTCATCTCTGCTAGCTTTGTTGTTACTAATGCTTCCTAAGGCCCACTTGACTTCACTCTCGAGGATGTCCGGCTCAAGTTCAGTGACCGCACTATCATGGCTATCAGGGACATTAAGATCTTTCCTGTATAGTTCTTCTGTGTATTCTTGCCACCTCTTCTTAATCTCATCTGCTTCTGTTAGATCCCTGCCTTCTTTGTCCTTTATCATGCCCGTCTTTGCACAAAACGTTCCCTTGAGATCTCCAATTTTTGCATTATTAGTAATACTTGTATACCACCCAATATAGGAACATCTCCAAGTAGCTTACATACAGTGGTTTATTCCCCCTTTTTCAAAACAGCTCACACAACTTCTCAGCACAAAAAGTGCTGAGAAGGTGTATGAACCTTGAGGGAAACCTCAGCTCAATATCTACAATTAGTACTATGGGGATAATACTGTCCTACGTAGGGATGTCAGAGAATTCCGCCACAGATCTCGGTGAGGCCGAATGCCAGTGCATTCAGCCCTCCGAAATTCGTGGCAGAAAGAAGCCCCCCACCCCTCCCACCCCACGACAGGTGCGCGTAACAGGACACTTACCCAGTGCCATTCACGCTGCTCTGCGAATGGCGTCTGCAGCCGCCATTTGCTTCTTCATTATTGCCGTGATAGGCTACGTAAATAATTACGTAGCCTATCACAGCAAAAAAAAGAGAACACAAATGGCAACCACCGTAGCGTTCCTTTTTTTGCTGCGATAGGCTACGTAAATATTTACGTAGCCTATCACGGCAAAAGACAGGGGCGCAAATAGGGATGTACGAAAGTGACTTACCTTTTGCGGATTATGTTGATGGTGGGGGGGGACGCGTTCCGTCCCTCCCCCCGGAATCCTCGACGAGGGGGGAGGCAATCCATTCCTCCCCCCCGGAATCCTCAATGGCCGGCTGTGCCCCCCGGCAGCTCCGCGGAGCAGCCGGCCAGGCCCAGCCCAGCCCAGCCCTGTCCACAGCCGAATTTCCGGCCACGGAGGGCTCAGGGGGGGGGGGGGGACCGCGTACGCAAATGGCGGCGCGTTATTTTTGGCCATTTCCCCCTGCCCCGCCTTCCCTTCCTCTGTTCCCTCTGCATCCTGTTTTAGTCTGTAAGCCCCTTGGGGCAGGAACCTGTCTTCTTGTACTCTGTAAAACACCATGCACTGGGATCTACATAGATTATCATTAACTACACAGCAACAGGGCCACTTTAACCGAAGGGCCTTTACCTGCACACCAAGGTGGAACTCCTTGCCTCCCTCCCACCCATCCACCCTAAATTAACATCCCGTCCCAACACAGACACGCTTCGGAGCCCAAGGAAGGCCCCTACACCGCAGAATCCCCCTCAACCTTACACACCAGCGCACAGAAGGCTGCCCACAACCCCCACCCCGTTGTCAACATCCGCCCCACGGGACCGGTCCAGGCTCTGCCACAGAATTTATTTTCAGCATGAAGTCTAACATCATGGCTGGGGATGATGGGAGTCGCAGTCCAACACGCCTAGAGCGCGCCGGGTTACGAAAAGCTGGCTGAAATGAACAACGGGCGTGGCAACCCGCCGAGCATGTGCAGAGCGCAGCTCCCTCGCCACCCAAGCGCCCGGCGCGCCGCCAGAGCCCGCCTCCGAGTCTCGCGGGCCAATCGCGCCAGCGCGCGAGGGGCACCTCGGCAGGCGCAGAACCGCGCGCGGGCAGGCGCGACACGCGCAAACGGGTGCCGGTAACTGTGTGGTTGACGCGCGCCAGCGCAGGAGGGAAAGAGGCGCGGGCGGGCGAGGCCCGACACTGCCGGCCGCCGCGGCTACCCACCCGGGCAGGCCCAGAGACTGCTCGAAGCGCCGCAAGACAGCCGGCAGGCCGCGGCCGACCAGGACGCCGCCCAGGTCGAAGAGCACCAGCCGCCGCCTGGCCGCCATCGCCGCTCTGGCGGGGGGTGGGGCGCGAGCGCGGGCACTTCGCCTCAGAGAGGCCCGCCGCCCCGCCACGCCCCCGGCCACGCCCCGAGGGCCGCGCCCCGCCCCCGCTGCGGAGACTGCCCGCCCCGCCCCGCTTTCCCTCGGGGAGCCGCGAGGTCCTAGTGCCGCATTTCTCCTTCAAGGAGAAGGAGCCGTGCTGGGCGAGACCGCGGCCCGCGTAGTCCAGCGCCTGGCCCACGGGTGGCGCCGAGAACCCTCCCATGAACGCGGAGGTTCCGCCAGGCCGGCCTTCCCCGGCCTGGTGCTCTCCAGTTGGGTTGGACTACAACTCCCATGGTCCCCAAACCATGGGGATTGTAATCCAACCCATGCGTAGGGCGCCGGTTGAGGACGCCTGCATTCAGCCGTCGCAACAAATAGCTATGGGTCGACTCCGACTCCTCCATTCACTCGCCGGCTCCCCTTTAAAGCCGCACAGAAGCCAGGGGCTATCACCGCACCCTGCAGCAGCGAGTTCCATAAATTAATTAATTCCATGATTGATTGATTTTTTCAAAATATTTCTTGGCTGCCTTCCAGGGCAGAAGCCAATAAAAACACATAACATGATACAATATAAACAGCAATAAAAACACAATAACACAATAAAAACAGCAATACAAACCAACAACAGAACCAGCAGTAAAAACAGCAACAACAGCAATCTTGACTGGGGAAGGCCAGAGTAAAATACTATGTTTTCAAGGCCGTCTTAAACGCCTGCAATGATGGAGCTTGGGGGATTTATTCCAGGCAATTTATTTCAGGGGTGTGGGGGCCACTGTGGAAAAGGCCCTCTCATGTGTGGTCGCCCACCTAACTGCTCTCACAGGTGGACAAAGGAGAAGGGCTTCTTTTGCTGATCTTAACGTGCATGCAGGCTGATGAATTGTGTTGTGTGAAAAAGCCGCTGCAAATTTTGACATGCGTGATGTGGAAGTTGACCATTCAGAATGACCATCGAGAAGCCATATTGCCTTCAAATGAAATGTAGCCATGTTGTTCTTAGGGCAAAGAAGCAAGTTTTAAGATAACACATAACTAGCTGCTTGCAACTAGGTGAAACTGCAGACTGTTCTATTTAGTATTGTGGTTAAGCATATCCAAAGACATGTTTCCTGACTGTTAAACAATTTGACACAACTGTGGAAGGATTAAGGGGTCACGCGCCGCAGAGCTTGAAAGAAATAAGATGTACCCATGAATGCCACACATTGGTCACGAGACAATTCATAAATTCTTATAGGCCAGTAACTGCTTAGCACGAGACTATAAGAATATGATTGGCTATGACGTAGTAAGTGCAGCCCAAATATAAGTTTTGAATCGCTGGTAAGAGGTGTCTTGGCGATTGTCAAGTCCCACCACTGTGTATTCCTCTCCCAAATAACCTGGTCTTGTATCACAACAGATTTGGACTCGTGTGGCTCTGTTTCCATGACAATGATCATGAGCCACGAGAAGATCAGGGAAAGATCATGCCATGCATTCTTTTCTGTACCTCGTGTGTTCCCCCAGCAAATATCTACGTAAATATAATTTGCGTAGTCTATCGCGTGAAAAAACAGGGACGCAAATGGCAGAGTGGATGCCATTTGCGTCCGGTGTTAGCCCAGCGATATGGCACGGCAATGGCGGCCGGCTGTATCACCAGCCATGCGGACCTGGCACCTTGCTCTGCAGGATTGTTGTGGAGCAGAGCTGGCCCGGATGGATTCCGGTGGGAGGGACGGATCGCCTCCCCCAAAGGGTGGATTCCCACCAGGGCGGAAGGGGATCCGCACATCCCTAATTCCAGGTAGGGTTGGGGGAGTAGAACTGAATATCATCAACCCAGCAGGTGCTGGTCAACCAATGAGAGAGGCTTGTTTACCACCCCTCTCCAGGCTTCCCCTGGCTACCACACTGTTATCCCTGACAGCATCTGAGGGATCCCCATGACAGCAGCCCACCACCACAATTTTGCCCCATTCCAGCCAACAGTCAGGGAGTTAGAGCTCCCAATCCCTTTCTCCTTTTCTAGGGAGTAAATCTAGCCAATTCACCCATTAACAGTCTGCAGCCTGTGTTGCCCAGACACATAACACCCCAGTTGTGCACCTCTAGGGAGTAAATACAGCGATGTAGCTGCTTCAGCCATTCTCAGTCTGCAGCCTTTGTTCCCCACTGAGAATCTGTAGCGTCTTTTTCCCATTGAGAAAATAGGAGCTCTGCTGTTTCAGGTACTAGCTATCCAGCGAGAGGGGGCGGCCAGAGGAGCAGGATCCCGCTGCCCAGTATTTTGCTGTATCGATGTGACAATACAGTGGAAACTAAAGAATGCAGGAGAGGAGGAGAGGAGGTGGCCAGCAGAGGCAGCAGCAACAGCAGCACTGGCAGGGGGGGCAACTCCAGCCAGCCCTTTCCCTCCATGCAGGGAAGCAGCGAAGTAAGAGCAGCAACCCCTTCGCGGATCACCACCTTGTTGTGGCGAAGGGGCTTGTGTAACTCAGTGGAGCCATAAGCTATGCCATGCAGGGCCACCCAAAAAGGACAGGTCATGGCAGAGAGTTCGGACAAAATGTGGTCCACTGGAGAAGGAAATGGCAACCCACTCCAGTATTCTTGCCAGGAAACCCCCATGGAACATATCACAAGGCGAAAAGAGATGACGCCGGAAGATGAGCCCCTCACGTCGGAAGGTGTCCAATATACTACTGGGGAAGAGCAGAGGGAATTTCCAAGTAGCGCCAGAAAGAGTGAAGTGGCTGGGCCAAAGCCGAAAGGACACTCAGCAGTGGATGTGACTGGTGGTGAAAAGAAAATCCGATGCTGTAAAGGACAATATTGTTTAGGAACCTGGAATGTCAGATCAATGAATCAAGGTAAGCTGGAGGTGGTCAAACATGAGATGGCAAGATTGAACATCGACATCTTGGGAATCAGTGAACTAAAATGGGCAAGCATGGGCGAATTTAATTCAGGTGACCATCATATCTACTACTGTGGGCAAGAATCCCTTAGAAGAAATGGAGTAGCACTCATAGTCAACAAAAGGGTGGGAAAAGCAGTACTGGGGTACAATCTCAAAAACGAAAGAATGATCTCAGTATGAATCCAAGGCAAACCATTCAGCATCACAGTAATTCCAGCCTATGCCCCAACCACTGAGGCCGAAGAAGCTGAGGTTGATCAGTTCCATGAAGACCTACAACACCTTCTAGAAATAACACCAAAAAAAGATGTCCTCTTCATCATAGGGGATTGGAATGCCAAAGTAGGAAGTCAAGAAATCACCGGGATAACAGCCAAGCATGGCCTTGGTGTACAAAATGAAGCAAGACAAAGGCTAATAGAGTTTTGCCAAGAGAACACGCTGATCATAGCAAACACTCTTTTCCAACAGCACAAGAGGTGACTTTACACATGGACATCACCAGATGGTCAATATCGAAATCACATTGATTATGTCCTTTGCAGCCAAAGATGGAGAAGCTCCATACAGTCAGTAAAAACAAGCCCTGGAGCTGACTGTGGCTCAGATCATGAGCTGCTTCTTGCAAAACTTCGGCTTAAATTGAAGAACTTAGGGAAAACCACTAAACCATTCAGGTATGACCTAAATCGTATCCCTTATGAATATACAGTGGAGGTGAGGAATAGATTTCAGGGATTTCTGTCTATCAGGGATTAGACCTGATAGACAGAGTGCGTGAGGAACTATGGACAGAGGTCCGTAACATTGTTCAGGAGGCAGCAACAAAATCCATCCCAAAGAAAAAGAATGCAAGAAAGCCAAGTGGCTGTCTGAGGAGGCTTTACAAGGAGCTGAGGAAAGAAGGGAAGCGAAAAGCAAGGGAGAAAGGGGAAGATATACCCAACTGAATGCGGAGTTCCAGAGAATAGCAAGGAGAGACAAGAAGGCCTTCTTAAATGAACAATGCAAAGAAATCGAGGAAAACAACAGAATGGGAAAGACTAGAGATCTCTTCAAGAAAATCGGAGATCTCAAGGGAACGTTTTGTGCAAAGACGGGCATGATAAAGGACAAAGAAGGCAGGGACCTAACAGAAGCAGATGAGATTAAGAAGAGGTGGAAAGAATACACAGAAGAACTATACAGGAAAGATCTGAATGTCCCTGATAGCCATGATAGTGCGGTCACTGAACTTGAGGAGGACATCCTAGAGAGTGAAGTCAAGTGGGCCTTAGGAAGCATTAGTAACAACAAAGCTAGCGGAGATGACAGTATTCCAGCTGAGCTATTTAAGATCCTAAAAGATGCTGCTGCTAAAGTGCTGCACTCAATATGCCAACAAATTTGGAACACTCAACAGTGGCCACAAGAATGGAAAAGGTCAGTTTACATTCCAGTTCCAAAGAAGGGCAACACCAAAGAGTGTTCAAACTACGGTACAATTGCGCTCATTTCACATGCCAGCAAGGTGATGCTCAAAATCCTACAAGCTAGGCTTCAGCAGTATGCGAACCGAGAACTACCGGAAGTACAAGCTGGGTTTCGAAGAGGCAGAGGAACTAGAGATCAAATCGCCAACATTCGCTGCATCATGGAGAAAGCAAGAGAATTCCAGAAAAACGTCTATTTCTGCTTCATTGACTACGCTAAAGCCTTTGATTGTGTGGATCAGAACAAACTCTGGCAAATTCTTAAAGAGATGGGAGTACCAGACCACCTTACCTGTCTCCTGAGAAACCTCTACAAGAGACAAGAAGCAACAGTAAGAACCAGACATGGAACAACCGAGTGGTTCAAAACTGGGAAAGGAGTACGACAAGGCTGCATATTGTTGCCCTGCTTATTTAACTTATATGCAGAGTACATTATGAGAAACGCTGGGTTGGATTGTAGCAGCCATATCGGGGGTCAGACTAAGTAGCCTCATGCAGTCTCATGCTTCATGTTCTTGCTGAGCTTTTTCTCCCTTGAATATATTGTTGTAAGCTGACAAGACACAGGAATTCCTTGTCTTGTCAAAGGTCATACAATTGTATATCTTGTTCTCTGCTGTTCTCTGCTGTTCTTGTATTATAAACAATGGTGCTAAGAGAAGAAATGTTGAGGACTGCAACTCCACACAAGAGGGGGAGGAGGAGCCGTTTCATATTTATTTATTTATTTATTTCATTTCTATACTGCCCAATAGCCGAAGCTCTCTGGGCGGTTCACAAAAACTAAAACCAAACAACACACAATAAAACAATTTAAAATATATAGAACATTAAAACCACAATATAACAATACAACCACAATAAAACCTAGAAGCAGTGCAGGAGTTTAAAATACAGATTTAAAACAGCAAAGATAAAAATTTAGAAAGCTAAAATGCCTGGGAAAATAAAAAGGTCTTCACCTGGCGCCGAAAGGAGTACAATGTAGGCGCCAGGCGAACCTCACTAGGGAGCTCATTCCAGAGCCGGGGTGCCACAACAGAAAAAGCCCTCCTCCTAGTAGCCACCCGCCTCACTTCCTTTGGCAGGGGCTCACGAAGAAGGTCCGCTGATGATGATCTTAAGGTCTGGGCAGGCACCTATGAGAGGAGGCGATCCTTCAGGTAACCTGGCCCCAAGCCGTTAAGGGCTTTGAATGTTAACACCAGCACTTTGAATCGGGCCCGGAAATGGACTGGCAGCCAGTGCAGCTGGAAAAGTACTGGCGTAATATGAGCTCGCAGGCCAGTCCCTGTTAACAATCTTGCTGCGCTATTTTGGACCAGCTGAAGTTTCCGGACCGTTTTCAAAGGCAGCCCCATGTATAACGCATTGCAGTAATCCAGACGAGAAGTTCTCAGAGCATGGAGAACTATAGCTAGGCTATCTCTGTCCGGATAAGGGCGTAGTTGGTACACCAGCCTAAGCTGATAAAAAGTGCTCCATGCCACTGAGTTCACCTGTGCCTCAAGTGACAGTTCTGGATCCAGGAGCACCCCCAAA
The DNA here is from genome assembly GCF_057233095.1 of Heloderma suspectum. Lineage (NCBI taxonomy): Eukaryota > Metazoa > Chordata > Lepidosauria > Squamata > Helodermatidae > Heloderma > Heloderma suspectum. The sequence goes on from NC_139458.1 coordinate 437,441,862, forward strand.
CTACGAACCTGATCCTTTAGGGGGAGTGCAACCCCCTCCAGAACAGGTTGAATATCACCTAGCCGGGCAGACGAACCACCCACTAACAGTACCTCCGTCTTGTCTGGATTGAGTTTCAGTTTATTAGCCCTCATCCAGTCCATTACTGTGCCCAGGCACTGGTTCAGAACTGCCACTGCCTCACCTGGTTTTGATGAGAAAGAGAGGTAGAGCTGGGTGTCATCCGCATATTGATGGCACCTCAGCCCACACCTCCGGATAACCTCCCCCAGCGGTTTCATGTAGATGTTAAACAGCATGGGGGATAGAATAGAGCCCTGTGGAACCCCATGGCACAATTGCCATGGCACAGAGCAATAATCCCCCAGCACCACCTTCTGGAATCGGCCATCCAAGTAGGAGCGGAACCACTGTAGTGCAGTACCTCCAATTCCCAACCCAGACAACCTATCCAGAAGGATACCATGGTCGATGGCATCGAAAGCCGCTGAGAGGTCCAGGAGAATCAACAGGGTCGCACTCCCCCTGTCCCTCTCCCGGCAGAGGTCATCCCACAGGGCGACCAAGGCAGTTTCCGTTCCAAAACCAGGCCTGAAGCCCGATTGAAATGGATCTAGATAATCCGTTTCATTCAAGAGCGCCTGGAGCTGTCCTACAACCACCCGCTCAAGCACCTTGCCCAGGAAGGGGATGTTGGCCACTGGCCTATAATCGTTAACATCCTCTGGGTCCAGGTTAGGCTTTTTCAGGAGTGGTCTAATTACTGCCTCTTTTAAAGCAGCAGGCACCACTCCCTCTCTCAAGGAGGAATTTTACAACCTCCTGGACCCAGCCGGACAACCCCTCCTTGTTTGATTTAATAAGCCATGAAGGGCAAGGGTCAAGCACACAAGTGGTCGATCGGACTTGGCCAAGCACCTTGTCCGCATCCTCAGGCCTCAGTAACTGAAACTCATCCAATAAAACTGGACCAGATGGTGCTCTGAACTCCTCTACCAATGGAACTGCATTAATGGTTGTGTCCAATTCATGATGAATCTGAGCGACTTTATCCTCAAAGTGCCGCGCAAACTCTTCACAGCGTGCTACTGAGGGTTCCACCGTCTCTCTCCCTGGCCCAGAATGTAACAGGCCGCGAACCACTCGGAAAAGCTCCGCTGGACGACACTGAGAAGATGCAATGCTGGTGGAAAAGAACTGCCTCTTTGCCATCCTCACCGCCACAGAGTAGGCTCGATAGTGGGCTCTTACCTGTGTTCGGTCAGACTCAGCACGAGTTTTCCTCCACCTGCGTTCTAGCCGTCTCCCCTCTTGCTTCATTGCCCTCAGCACAGGTGTATACCAAGGAGCTGGCCGGGCTCTGCTCAGAGGGAGAGGGCGCTTGGGTGCGATCGTGTCAACCGCCCGAGTCATCTCTGCATTCCACAGAGCGACCTGGGCTTCGACAGGAGCACCAGCCATACCAGCGGGAAAATCCCCCAGAGCCCTCTGGAATCCATCGGAATCCATTAATCTCCGGGGGCGGACCATTTTAATAGGTCCCCCACCCTTGCAGAGGGGAACGGCCGCCAGGAGTCTAAACCTCAGCAGGAAGTGATCTGACCATGACAAAGGGACAGATGTTAATTCCTCCACTTTCAGATCACCATCCTCCTGCCCAGTGGAGAAAACCAGATCAAGAGTGTGTCCTTTTGTATGCGTTGGGCCGATGACATGTTGGGACAGCCCCATGGTTGTCATGGCGGCCATGAAGTCCTGAGCCGCCCCGGATACAGCGGCCTCGGCATGGAAGTTGAGATCCCCCAGGACCATCATCCTGGGGGTCCTCAACACCAAGTCCGAGACCACCTCCGTCAGCTCAGGCAGGGAGTCTGATGGGCAGCGGGGTGGGCGGTACACCAACAGAATCCCTAATCTGTCCCGGGTACCCAACACAAGGTACAGACACTCAAGATCTGCACTCGAATGAGCAGGAAGCCTGGAGAGGGAGATTGAATTCCTATAGACCACGGCAACCCCCCCTCCCCGACCCTCAAGTCGGTGTTGGTGCTGCACTGAGTACCCAGGAGGGCACAGCTGGGAGAGAGTGACCCCTCCCAGTTCCCCCACCCAGGTCTCAGTAATACATGCCAGGTCAGCCCCCTCATCCACAATCAAATCATGGATGAGGGAGGTCTTATTTTGGGCCGATATGTGTCACAATGTCTATAAAAACAATGTGCTGATGTATTTCGGGGCTTCTGGCTCTTTGGAAATAATTCCAGCCTTAAGCCCGCGCGTTAAAAGAATCTCTTTTTCCTTCACTCCGTGGTCTCTCTGACTCTGGGTTCTGCAACAGGATGCATCATAGGTCGGAATTAAGATTGCCGGGAGAATTATCAACAACCGCAGATACGCAGACGATACGATACCACCCTAATGGCAGAAAGCGAAGAAGATCTAAAGAGCCTCTTGTTGAGGGTGAAAGTGGAGAGTGCAAAAGCTGGTTTGAAACTCAACATTCAAAAAACTAAGATCATGGCATCTGGCCCCATCACTTCCTGACATATGGAAGGGGAAGAAATGGAAGCAGTGACAGATTTTACTTTCTTGGGCTCCAAGATCACTGCAGACGGTGACTGTAGCCATGAAATTAAAGGATGCTTGCTCCTTGGGAGGAAACCTATGGCAAACCTAGACAGCATAGTAAGAAGCAGAGACATCACCTTGCCGACAAAGGTCCGGATAATCAAAGCTATGGTTTTCCCAGTAGTAATGTATGGCTGTGAGAGCTGGACTATAAGGAAGGCTGAGCGCCGAAGAATGGATGCTTTCGAACTGTGGTGCTGGAGAAGACTCTTACGAGTCCCCTGGACTGCAAGGAGGTCAAATCAGTCAATCCTAAAGGAAATCAACTCTGACTGCTCATTGGAAGGACAGATACTGAAGCTGAAGCTCAAATATTTTGGCCACCTAATGTGAAGAGGAAAATCACTGGAAAAGACTTTGATGCTTGGAAAGACTGAAGGCAAAAGGAGAAGGGGATGGCAGAGGATGAGATGGCTAGATAGCATCACGGATGCAATGAATAGGAACTTGAGCACGCTCCGGGAGAGAGCGCAGGACAGGAAGGCCTGGCGTGCGATGGTCCATGGGGTCACGAAGAGTCGGACACGACTGAACGACTGAACAACAAAGAGAAGCAAAGTTACACAGCCATCATAGAAGGCTCTCAAGGGCAACAAGCTGGGAAATGGAGGCTAGTTACTCCCACTGGCAAAAAGGGAGTCCAGCGTGATTCTGAAGGCATGGAAGAGTGCTCAGTGCTTTCATGAGTTGGAAAGGCAGGCTAGGTACTCTGCTTACCTAGGTTATGGAGGGCACGGTCAGGTGAAAGACACACCCCTAGGAATGCCCGATCATACCAACTTTAAAGTGGAGGGATGGGCACCCAGCAGCTGAACCGCAGGGGAGACGAATTAAAGAAAAACAACAGAGTAAAAGTACTCTGCAAAAATGCGGCTTCCCCACATATAAACTCCGGGGTGGCTGCAGACTGGTCATGACATCATGTGCCACAAAGGACCTCCAAATGGTTCCAATCTGCAGCAAATCACCTGTGAAGACAGGCCCCAAGTCAACCCACATAAGGACTGGAGTTCATTACGAAGGTTTTATATTTCTCACATTTTTTCCAAGAAATGGTTTGTCCTTTAAACCAATTGTGCCTGTCCAGTGGATGGGGGGAGAAATTTGTTCGGTCCACATTTTAATGAAAATTTACCTAGTTGGCACTTTTGAACCAATATCCAAACCAAAACTCAGTTATCCTTTGAAATTTCCACTTCTCTGAATTTTGTAGGGATGTACGAAAGTCACTTACCTTTTCACAGATGCGATTCGCGGTGGGGTGGGAGGCGCTCCGTCCCTCCCCCCGGAATCCTCCCTGGCCGGCCCCGCTCCGCAGCGGCTTTGCAGAGCTGCTGGCCAGGGCTGTCAGCAGCCAGAGTTCCTGCCGCGGCCAGGCTGCTACAGACACAAATGACGGCCGCCGTAGCTGCTGCCATTTGCGTCCTGCCAGGCTGCTGTGATAGGCTATGTAAGTATTTACATAGCCTATCACAGCAAAGAGCAGGCACGCAAACGGCGGTCGCTACACCATTTGCGCCGCTGCTCTTTCTGTGATAGGCTACGTAAATATTTACATAGCCTATCACGGTAAAGGCAGCCACGCAAATGGCATAGTGGCCGCCATTTGTGTGGCTGCCTTTACCGTGATAGGCTACATACATACTTACGTAGCCTATCACGGAAAGAGCAGCGGCGCAAACGGTGTAGCGGCCGCTGTTTGCATCCCTGCTCTTTGCCGTGATAGGCTACGTAAATACTTACGTAGCTTATCACGGCAGCTTGGCAGGATGCAAATGGTGGCCACAGCAGCCGGCTGAAAGACCAGCTGCCGCCGCCAGAGCCCAAGGTAAGTTTCGTTCCAGGGTGATTCCGCGAGGTGGCAGGGGGTGGGAGGCCATTCCGCCATGGGTTTCAGGGGGCCGAATGCAAGTGCGTTCGGCCTCACTGAAATCTGTGGCGGAATTCTCCGCCATCCCTAGAATTTTGCAATGGAGTTCTCCAATCAAGGAAATATTTAAAAATGCATATATTCTGGGAAACTGCATACAAAGGTCCCTTGGACAGGTGTATTTCTGAATGTGCGCCCACCTGTAGACGTGTCCAGAGAGGACATTCAGTAACATGAATCCCTTGTTTTCTTCTCCAGATTTTCTGCACCAGGACCATTTCTTGAGCAGTGAAGGTGGACAGCTGTTCATCCACTGGTGCCCCCTTGCTAAGAGTCGCAGTTTGCTGCTGGCTGGCTTATGAAGCCAATATTCTGCAGCTCTTTGGTAAGGATGGAGAGAACAGCGTGTTCCCTCTCAGCTTTCTGCACTTGTGTCTGGGCTTCCTGTTTCTCTTTTAAACCAGATCTCTCTCTTTCTTGGTCAGTCATTAGCATTCCATAGAAATTAAGTAAATTGAAAACACACACCACAACCACAGCTCTGCGGAGGAAGGAAGCAGCCTTTCCAAGTCTTTGTGCACACTCTGCGGGTTAGACATCCATGCATCTATCCAGCATGCATGTAGCTTGACCCATCAAGTCACAGACTGACTCGGATTGATTCAGCAATTGGCATGAAGGGAATTCCAGGGAGAGTTTAGTTTAGGAGTTGGCATTAGAGCAGAAGATTCACAGAGTTGTGTTCAACTTGCCTTTGACAAAGCCGACATTGGAGACCAGCTGTGCTGGAGTTTTGACTGGACGTTGCACTGGACTTTGGGGAGATCTCTTTGCCATGGTGAGTCAGAGATGTTTGATTCATATTGCCAGGCCGTAGGTGTTTTTATGCACAGGGAGAGATTGTCTGCTGTCTATTACTTGCATTGAATTGCATATAAATTAGTGGTTTTCACGCTTTGTTCTGAGAAACTTTAAAATTCCTGAGCACACAGCCTAGAACATTCCCCAGAACCATCTGCAATAAGTTGGGGGTTGTAGCAGATGCTCAGGGATTCCCTGGCAGACAGTTTAAGGTGACCAGTATTTCCAGACAGTAGAGAGTTTGCAAACACATCGGGCACATTTAAAAACAGCAACCCCATGTTTAGTAATTCCAGATTAATTAATTCAAAATGAATGTCACATGTTGACTGCAGGACTGGCTCGGTGCATTTGCCTATTCCAAATGGCTGTCCACAGGGGCTTTTTATTCGGAGCTTTATTCGGGGTGCAGGATCCAACTTTTGCCAAAGCCTTCCTGCGGCCATTCCAAAAGGGCTTTATTTATTTCTGTAGAAGATTTATATCTCACCTTTTTATAAAATGATTCTCAAGGTGGCTTACAATGGATGGAAATCACACACACACACACACACACACACACACACACACACACCAGCTTGCTCTGTTCCCCTGGCCAACGGGTGAAGCTCCCCTTCAGTTCTGCAGTCTCAGGGCAATTGGCACGTGGAGCCCAGTGTTCTTTCTGGTGATGGTGGTGAAGCAACTTCCCTGCAGCTGCGCTGTCTCTGACCAATGGATGGGGCCAGCCTCATCTCCCCGCCGCCCCGTCATCATGTTCTTCCTGGGAGGCGGGGGGGGAGCAGCCCCCTGGCCAATGGATGGGGCCAGAACATTCTTCCTGTCAGCGCTGTAGTACCAGAGCATCAAGGTGCTTATCAAGGTGCCTTTCATCCAGAGGTTTGCAGGTCAGAGTGCAGGATCTATCCCCAACCCTATGCACCCATCAGGACAGGCAATACGTTTTGTTTGCCCGTTTGTGGAGCAACCAATCGCGCTGGGCCTGCGCAACAGCTTTCAGGGCCTATGTTGTTTTGGGACAGCCTGCATCTTGGCCCCTGAGAGATGCATCCCAGGATCCTTTGCATCGTTGGAAAGTGTGTTGGCGACGTGCATTGCCCTGATTGTGTTGAGACTGACGCCTTGGCACCCTCTCTGATATTGCAAGGCTCCTCTCTGGGACAGCCTTCTTGGAATATGGAGGGCTTCAACGGCACTCAAAGCCAACATGGATTTGTCAAAAACAAGTCCTGCCAGATGAATCTGATCTCATTTTTTGATCAAGTAACCTTCCTTGTGGACCATGGGAATGCTGTAGACATCATATACCTCGACTTCAGCAAAGCTTTCCACAAAGTGCCCCATGATATCCTGATAAGCAAACTAGCTCAAAGTGGGCTAGATGAAACAACAATCAGCCTGGGGAAGGAGGACCAGCCAGCAGCTGCACCGGGTGAGCCTGAGCCTGCTTCTGCCCCCGCCCACAGGTACTTAAGGCGGGGCTGCCTAACATTTTAATATGTGCCTGGGAGGACTATTGGGCAACTCAGGGGGTTGGGGAGGTGCCACCATAACTGTGGTCACGGGCAGGGGGAGGTATGGTGTTGGGGGATTAACAGGCCAACTGAGGAGAAGAGGGGCTAGATACCTTACAGCTGTCCCCTCTTCTGGTTCTTCCCCCCAACCTGATGGTTCCTGGCAGCCTTACCAGTCTGCCCTCGGGTCTGGTGGTGCTGCTGTTGAATGCCAGGTCGGCCCAAAATAAAATCTCCCTCATCCATGATTTGATTGTGGATGAGGGGGCTGACCTGGCATGTATTACTGAGACCTGGGTGGGGGAACTGGGAGGGGTCACTCTCTCCCAGCTGTGCCCTCCTGGGTATTCGGTGCAGCACCAACACCAACTTGAGGGTCGGGGAGGGGGGGTTGCTGTGGTCTATAGGAATTCAATCTCCCTCTCCAGGCTTCCTGCTCATTCGAGTGCAGATCTTGAGTGTTTATACCTTGTGTTGGGTACCTGGGACAGATTAGGGATTCTGTTGGTGTACCGCCCACCCCGCTGCCCATCAGACTCCCTGCCTGAGCTGACGGAGGTGGTCTCGGACTTGGTGTTGAGGACCACCAGGATGATGGTCCTGGGGGATCTCAACTTCCATGCCGAGGCCGCTGTATCCGGGGCGGCTCAGGACTTCATGGCTGCCATGACAACCATGGGGCTGTCCCAACATGTCATCGGCCCAACGTATATAAAAGGACACACGCTTGATCTGGCTTTCTCCACTGGGCAGGAGGATGGTGATCTGAAAGTGGAGGAATTAACATCTGTCCCTTTGTCATGGTCAGATCACTTCCTGCTGAGGTTTAGACTCCTGGCGGCCGTTCCCCTCTGCAAGGGTGGGGGACCTATTAAAATGGTCCGCCCCCGGAGATTAATGGATTCTGATGGATTCCAGAGGGCTCTGGGGGATTTTCCCGCTGGTATGGCTGGTGCTCCTGTCGAAGCCCAGGTCGCTCTGTGGAATGCAGAGATGACTCGGGCGGTTGACACGATCGCGCCCAAGCGCCCTCTCCCTCTGAGCAGAGCCCGGCCAGCTCCTTGGTATACTCCTGAGCTGAGGGCAATGAAGCAAGAGGGGAGACGGCTAGAACGCAGGTGGAGGAAAACTCGTGCTGAGTCTGACCGAACACAGGTAAGAGCCCACTATCGAGCCTACTCTGTGGCGGTGAAGGTGGCAAAGAGACAGTTCTTTTCCACCAGCATTGCATCTTCTCAGTGTCGTCCAGCGGAGCTTTTCCGAGTGGTTCGCAGCCTGTTACATTCTGGGCCAGGGAGAGAGACGGTGGAACCCTCGGTAGCACGCTATGATGAGTTTGCGCGGCACTTTGAGGATAAAGTCGCTCAGATTCGTCATGAATTGGACACAACCATTAATGCAGTTCCATTGGTAGAGGTGTTCAGAGCACCGTCTGGTCCAGTTTTATTGGATGAGTTTCAGTTACTGAGGCCTGAGGATGTGGACGAGGTGCTTGGCCAAGTCCGATCGACCACTTGTGTGCTTGACCCTTGCCCTTCATGGCTTATTAAATCAAACAAGGAGGGGTTGTCCGGCTGGGTCCAGGAGGTTGTAAATTCCTCCTTGAGAGAAGGAGTGGTGCCTGCCGCTTTAAAAGAGGCAGTAATTAGACCACTCCTGAAAAAGCCTAACCTGGACCCAGAGGATGTTAACAATTATAGGCCAGTGGCCAACATCCCCTTCCTGGGCAAGGTGCTTGAGCGGGTGGTTGTAGGACAGCTCCAGGCACTCTTGAATGAAACGGATTATCTAGATCCATTTCAATCAGGCTTCAGGCCTGGTTTTGGAACGGAAACTGCCTTGGTCGCCCTGTGGGATGACCTCTGCCGGGAGAGGGACAGGGGGAGTGCGACCCTGTTGATTCTCCTGGACCTCTCAGCGGCTTTCGATACCATCGACCATGGTATCCTTCTGGATAGGTTGTCTGGGTTAGGAGTTGGAGGCACTGCACTACAGTGGTTCCGCTCCTACTTGGATGGCCGATTCCAGAAGGTGGTGCTGGGGGATTATTGCTCTGTGCCATGGCAATTGTGCCATGGGGTTCCACAGGGCTCTATTCTATCCCCCATGCTGTTTAACATCTACATGAAACCGCTGGGGGAGGTTATCCGGAGGTGTGGGCTGAGGTGCCATCAATATGCGGATGACACCCAGATCTACCTCTCTTGTACATCAAAACCAGGTGAGGCAGTGGCTGTTCTGAACCAGTGCCTGGGCACGGTAATGGACTGGATGAGGGCTAATAAACTGAAACTCAATCCAGACAAGACGGAGGTACTGTTAGTGGGTGGTTCGTCTGCCTGGCTAGGTGATATTCAACCTGTTCTGGAGGGGGTTGCACTCCCACTAAAGGATCACGTTCGTAGTTTGGGGGTGCTCCTGGATCCAGAACTGTCACTTGAGGCACAGGTGAACTCAGTGGCATGGAGCGCTTTTTATCAGCTTAGGCTGGTGTACCAACTACGCCCTTATCTGGACAGAGGTAGCCTAGCTACAGTTCTCCACGCTCTGAGAACTTCTCGTCTGGATTACTGCAATGCGTTATACGTGGGGCTGCCTTTGAAAACGGTCCGGAAACTTCAGCTGGTCCAAAATAGGGCAGCAAGATTGTTAACAGGGACTGGCCTGCGAGCTCATATTACGCCAGTACTTTTCCAGCTGCACTGGCTGCCGGTCCATTTCCGGGCCCGATTCAAAGTGCTGGTGTTAACATTCAAAGCCCTTAACGGCTTGGGGCCAGGTTACCTGAAGGATCGCCTCCTCCCATATGTGCCTGCCCGGACCTTAAGATCATCGTCAGCGGCCCTTCTCCGTGAGCCCCTGCCAAAGGAAGTGAGGCGGGTAGCTACTAGGAGGAGGGCTTTTTCTGCTGTGGCACCCCGGCTCTGGAATGAGCTCCCTAGTGAGGTTCACCTGGCGCCTACATTGTATTCCTTTCGGCGCCAGGTGAAGACCTTTTTATTTTCCCAGGCATTTTAGCATTTTAGCTTTCTAAATTTTTATCTTTGCTGTTTTAAATCTGTATTTTAAACTCCTGCACTGCTGCTAGGTTTTATTGTGGTTGTATTGTTATATTGTGGTTTTAATGTTCTGTATATTTTAAATTGTTTTATTGTGTGTTGTTTGGTTTTAATTTTTGTGAACCGCCCAGAGAGCTTCGGCTATTGGGCGGTATAGAAATGAAATAAATAAATAAATCAGTGGATCCACAGTTGGCTACAGAATCGGACTCAAAGAGTGCTTATCAATGGGACCTTCTCACACTGGGGAGAAGTAACGAGTGGGGTACCGCAGGGCTCAGTCCTGTGCCCAGTGCTCTTCAACATTTTTACTAATGACTTGGAGGAGGAGTTGCAGGGAATGCTGATCAAATTTGCAGATGACACAAAATTGGGCAGGATAGCTAATACTTTGGAAGACAGAAACAAAATTCAAAGTGATCTGGATAGACTGGAGCGCTGGGCAGAAAACAACAGAATGACATTTAATAGGGATAAATGCCAAGTTCTGCACCTAGGAAAAAGAAACCAAATCACAGTTACAAGATGGGGGATACGTGGCTCAACAACACTACAAGCGAGAAGGATCTTGGAATTGTTGTCGATCACAAGCTGAATATGAGCCAACAATTGGATGTGGCTGCAAAAAAGGCAAATGCCATTTTGGGCTGCATTAATAGAAGCATCGCTTCCAGATCACAGGAAGTACTAGTTCTCCTCTACTCAGCACTGGTTAGGCCTCCTCTGGAGTACTGTGTCCAGTTCTGGGCACCACACTTGAAGAAGGATGCAGACAAACTGGAGAGGGTTCAGAGGAGGGCAACAAAGATGATCAGGGGACTGGAAACAAAGCCCTAAGAAGAGAGACTGAAAGAACTGGGCATGTTTAGCCATGAGAAGAGAAGACTGAGGGGAGATAGGATAGCACTCTTCAAGTACTTGAACGGTTGTCACAGAGAGGAAGGCCAGGATCTCTTCTTGATCATCCCAGAGTGCAGGACACGGAATAATGGGCTCAAGTTACAGGAGGCCAGATTCCGGCTGAACATCAGGAAAAAGTCCTGTTAGAGCAATGCGACAATGGAACCCATTCCCTAGGGAGGTGGTGGGCTCTCCCACACTGGAGGCGTTCAAGACGAGGCTGGACAGCCACCTGTCAGGGATGCTCTGACTTGGATTCCTGCATTGAGCAGGGGGTTGGACTCGATGGCCTTGTAGGCCCCTTCCAACCCTACTATTCTGTGATTCTATGATCTGCAGAACTGTTGCAGCTCCAAGGCTCGTGCAGTTGGGTGGGCACTCACGGTCACTAATGCAGATTGGGCTCCTTCCCTGCATTAGCACTGAGAGGAGGGTGGACGTCACCCAATTAAAAAACATTACTCAATCGAGTGTATGAGGTTTAGTCCACTAATTTAACAATTAAGGGCATAATCCTATGCATGTTTAGACAGAAAGAAGTCCTACAGCCCCCAGCTGGCTGTGAAAAGCTGTGAGTCCCAGGACTCTTTTCTGTCTAAACATGCATAGGATTGAGGCTTAAATCTGTATTTGCTGCATATGAGAAAAAAACAAGAACCGTAGTTCTAATGGGGATGGGAGATGCATACTTAATTATTAGATAATGCTCTATAGCCAACATTTAAGTCTTTTCTACACAAGACATCTATCATGTCCTAGTCATTCCCTACTCACAGTTGTTTACGGGTTCTTTAGACGACATCATGACCCCCCAGTTTCACTTCTGTGTCTAACCAGCACTTTTAGCGAGTTTTTTTAGAGCAGGGAAAATGCAGCATTTAATTGTGAAAGCAAAAGAAAGAGCACTTTCCTCTTCTGTATTTGTGCTTTTCCACTATGCCACAGTGCCACCTCGAGATTATGTAGCAGAAAAGCAGGAAAGGAAATGCTCCTCATGTAGTGCTCTGTTCTCAATTCTGCGATGAAACTGAAAGTAGATACAGCAGATTAACAGCCAATTAACAGCCTTGTGTAGAAAAGCTCTTAGAAGATGCATTCTCCCATGCAGGAAGAATGGGCCTGTTAAAAAGACATCTACCATCTGCATGTTTTATCACTACTTCTATTAAAAAGTCATTTTGGGGAGATAGTCAGCCAGCAAATATCTGAGTGGGAGGCCACTTCTCCCACTCCTCGCCCCCCAGGAGATGCAGAGAGAGTCAAGTTGCTCTCTGGGAGAATCTGAAGGCGCGGAGTTGCTCTCTGCAAGAATCTGAAGGTGCCGGCAGACCTCTTAGAAAGGCCTTCTCCAACCTGGTGCCCTACATATGTGCTGGACTACAAACATACGTCCCTTTGTTAATTTGTCTAATCCCTTTCTAAAGCCACAGAAGCCAGTGAACAAATATAAAAACTGCTAATAGGAGCAAGGGTGCAGCTTCTTAAAGCCGACAGATTGCCAACATTTGTGCAATGTGCAATTTCAGAATTGGACTGAGGAGGCTTTTAGCCCTAGCAATGACAAGGGAGCAGCTAGAAATGCTTTGAAATCATCAACGTGCACATTTCAAAAATTTTATTTGAAGAATACGTGCTGAGCTCCCCACACACCCACACCTATTCCAGTGAATCAACATTTGAGAAGTTGAATGGTTAAGGGTGCACCCCTACATAGGCACTCTTCTGAGAGCAGGCCCCACTGAACTTAATGGGGCTTACTTCTGAGTAGAAATGCATAGGACAGTACTGTCAGGATGCAAATCCTGTACACAGTTGCCTGGGAATAAGTCCTGTTGAATTCAAGTAAACATGAATAGATTGGGCTATGAATACAGGAACTTAGGAAACTGACTTCTACTGAGTCAGATTGAGGGTCCATCTAGCCCAGTACTGTCGACATTGACTGGCAGCAAAGGCTCCCCAGCCTTTCAGGCAGGACGTTTTCCAGCCCTACCTGGAGATGCTGCTGGGGATCAAACCTGGGACCTTCTTTATGAACAACATGTGCTCTACCCACTGAGCTATGGTCCCTCCCTCCAGATACGGTCCCTCCCTAAAGCATGGAGCCAGTGTGGTGCAGTGGTCAGAATGCTGGACAGAGACTCAGGAGTGGAGTTTGGGGATGGACACTTGTCGGATATAGGTGCATGTAAGTTTTTCCCTACGGGGCAATAGCAGCTTTAGGTGGTCAGGAGGATATCGCAGCGGGAAAGGGATACCACCCCACCCACCTGGTGGCACAGGCCTGACCGGATTCAACAACTTTCCTTTTGCTGCTGCTGCTATTCCTTTTTTAAAACAGGGGATCCCATTTTCTCATGACTCCCATTAGTTACATCTCCTTTAGCTCCAAGACGTGTGGCTGCTTCAGCTATTCCCTGGCCGTGCTGCCTGGGAAAGATGGGAGTTCCCATCCAGCACATCTGGCGAGCCCAGGTTGGGGAAGGCTGAGGAAGAAAAGAGCATTCCAGCGGTAAGGGGAAGATCATGGAAACACAGTACTATGTGGGTAACTGTTTATGCTAAAATAAAGTGCTGGCCAGGCATTTTCGTGCCCATTTCAGCTAAAAAAATTACCCATTTCCGAGCCAGGAATTAAAATGTGATACTTTTTCCTTTTAGCATCGTCTGCTGTCATGTCTTTTTAAAGCATTTCTAAGCTTACTTTGAAAGGGGTTGATTATCCAGTATATGTGTTGTTGTTCAGTCGTTAAGTCGAGTCCGACTCTTTGTGACCCATGGACCATACGGCATGCCAGGCCTTCCTGTCCTTCTCCAGTATATGCCAAACACCTAAACTATGAAACACAATATGGAATCTCTGCAACACATTGGGAAATGGTGAGGTGAGGGCTGGATGGCAGAGGGAAAGAGCAGGGACTGCGTCGCCGCAGGCCTTCCCCAACTGTCACCTCACCAGCAGGCCAGCTGATCTGTTTGAATTCCAGTTGGACCATGATCAAAGTGGAATGGACGGGGCGGGGCACAGGGAGTGGATTATGTAACCTATATTTGTTGTTGTTGTTCAGTCGTGTCCGACTCTTCGTGACCCCATGGACCATAGCACGCCAGGCCTTCCTGTCCTTCTCCAGTATATGCCAAACACCTAAACTATGAAACACAATATGGAATCTCTGCAACACATTGGGAAATGGTGAGGTGAGGGCTGGATGGCAGAGGGAAAGAGCAGGGCTACTGCGTCGCCGCAGGCATTCCCCAACTGTCACCTCACCAGCAGGCCAGCTGATCTGTTTGAATTCCAGTTGGACCATGATCAAAGTGGAATGGACGGGGCGGGGCACAGGGAGTGGATTATGTAACCTATATTTGTTGTTGTTGTTCAGTCGTGTCCGACTCTTCGTGACCCCATGGGCCATAGCACGCCAGGCCTTCCTGTCCTGCGCTCTCTCCCGGAGCGTGCTCAAGTTCCTATTCATTGCATCGGTGATGCTATCCAGCCATCTCATCCTCTGCCGTCCCCTTCTCCTTTTGCCTTCAGTCTTTCCCAGCATCAGGGTCTTTCCCAGAGAGTTTTCTCTTCGCATTAGGTGGCCAAAATATTTGAGCTTCAGCTTCAGTATCTGTCCTTCCAATGAGCAGTCAGGGTTGATTTCCTTTAGGATGGACTGATTTGACCTCCTTGCAGTCCAGGGGACTCGTAAGAGTCTTCTCCAGCACCACAGTTCGAAAGCATCAATTCTTCAGCGCTCAGCCTTCCTTATAGTCCAGCTCTCACAGCCATACATTACTACTGGGAAAACCATAGCTTTGATTATCCAGACCTTTGTCGGCAAGGTGATGTCTCTGCTTCTTACTATGCTGTCTAGGTGTGCCATAGCTTTCCTCCCAAGGAGCAAGCGTCTTTTAATTTCATGGCTACAGTCACCGTCTGCGGTGATCTTGGAGCCCAAGAAAGTAAAATCTGTCACTGCTTCCATTTCTTCCCCTTCTATGTGCCAGGAAGTGATGGGGTCAGATGCAATGATCTTAGTTTTTTTAATGTTGAGTTTCAAACCAGCTTTTGCACTTTCCTCTTTCACCCTCAACAAGAGGCTCTTTAGATCCTCTTCGCTTTCTGCCATTAGGGTGGTATCGTCTGCATATCGGAGGTTGTTGATAATTCTCCCGGCAATCTTAATTCCGACCTGTGATTCATCCAACCCAGCGTTTCTCATGATGTACTCTGCATATAAGTTAAATAAGCAGGGTGACAATATGCAGCCTTGTCGTACTCCTTTCCCAATTTGGAACCACTCAGTTGTTCCATGTCTGGTTCTTATTGTTGCTTCTTGACCCTCGTACAGGTTTCTCAGGAGACAGGTAAGGTGGTCTGGTACTCCCATCACTTTAAGAATTTGCCACAGCTTGTTGTGATCCACACAATCAAAGGCTTTAGCGTAATCAATGAAGCAGAAATAAACGTTTTTCTGGAATTCTCTTGCTTTCTCCATGATCCAGTGAATGTTGGCGATTTGATCTCTAGTTCCTCTGCCTCTTCGAAACCCAGCTTGTACTTCCGGTAGTTCTCGGTTCACATACTGCTGAAGCCTAGCTTGTAGGATTTTGAGCATCACCTTGCTGGCATGTGAAATGAGCGCAATTGTGTGGTAGTTTGAACACTCTTTGGCATTGCCCTTCTTTGGAATTGGAATGTAAACTGACCTTTTCCAGGCTTGCGGCCATTGTTGAGTGTTCCAAATTTGTTGGCATGTTGAATGCAGCACTTTAACAGCATCATCTTTTAGGATTTTAAATAGCTCAGCTGGAATACTGTCATCTCCGCTAGCTTTGTTGTTACTAATGCTTCCTAAGACCCACTTGACTTCACTCTCAAGGATGTCCGGCTCAAGTTCAGTGACTGCACTATCATGGCTATCAGGAACATTAAGATCTTTCCTGTATAGTTCTTCTGTGTATTCTTTCCACCTCTTCTTAATCTCATCTGCTTCTGTTAGGTCCCTGCCTTCTTTGTCCTTGATCATGCCCGTCTTTGCACAAAACGTTCCCTTGAGAACTCC
This sequence comes from Heloderma suspectum, assembly GCF_057233095.1. Taxonomy (NCBI): domain Eukaryota; kingdom Metazoa; phylum Chordata; class Lepidosauria; order Squamata; family Helodermatidae; genus Heloderma; species Heloderma suspectum. The sequence continues at coordinate 437,457,751 of NC_139458.1, forward strand.
GATTTTCTTGAAGAGATCTCTAGTCTTTCCCATTCTGTTGTTTTCCTCGATTTCTTTGCATTGTTCATTTAAGAAGGCCTTCTTGTCTCTCCTTGCTATTCTCTGGAACTCTGCATTCAGTTGGATATATCTTCCCCTTTCTCCCTTGCTTTTCACTTCCCTTCTTTCCTCAGCTACTTCTAAAGCCTCATCAGACAGCCACTTTGCTTTCTTGCATGTCTTTTTCTTTGGGATGGATTTCGTTGCTGCCTCCTGAACAATGTTACGGACCTCCGTCCGTAGTTCCTCAGGCACTCTGTCTATCAGGTCTAATCCCTTAAATCTATTCATAACCTCCACTGTATATTCAGAAGGGATATGATTTAAGTCATACCTGAAATGTTTAGTGGTTTTCCCTATGTTCTTCAATTTAAGCTGAAATTTTGCAACAAGAAGCTCATGCTATATAGGCTAAGCATAAGAGCACTGGTGGATCCCCCAAATTATAAAATCTCTTCAAGCTCTTAGGGGCAGGCTACAAGATCTCTAGGTGAGGGCCTGTTTGGTCTATTGGGCAACTGTAAGGCCCCAGGCCTGTAAGCAAGTTGATAGTTGTTTAGAGAGGCTGAGAGATCCATAATGCTCTCTGCTTTGGTTCATTGGTAAGTGCAATTTCCTTGCATGTGCACTCCCTGGCTTTTAAGATGAGTCAAGGGTTGATATGGCTGCCTCAGCACATTCCATGCTAATGAGCTCTAGTACCATTTATCTTATCAGAGTCTCAGATGTGCCTGGGAAGTGGAGCTCTGTTTGTCTTAAAGCTACAGGTGCCTGTGCTGGGAACCAAGCACTGTTAGTCTGTGCTGGGAAAGTTGCAGATGAACTCTAATTAACTCTTGCTGCTGTCCTGCTGCCTCACTACTGACATGTATGGTATAAAACCCATCTTGCACCACAGCTCTTTGTTCAGAGAAGCTGTCTGATCCAACTGTTGGGTACACCTGTGTGCTGTAAGTACTCAATAAAGTCTCCTTGTAAGTAAACCTGGATCTGGCTTATCACTTTCCCGGCACCTCCAAACCTTAGAAGCCCACGGCTGGGGCATACAGACACCATCAAAATCCCGGGGGTAGCTGCGGCATGCAGGACATCTGGAGAAGCTGTAAAAGGCTTCAGGGATGGGGGAATTCTTGGGAAAAGCCAGGGGCTTTTCGAAGTTTCCATCCTCCCCTTATGTAATCCCTTTAAGCTGATCCTATGGCAGGAAAGATGCTCCAGTCTCCCATTTTGGGCCAAGGCAGGCCACTACATTGCCAAGAGGACTCGGTCAAAAGGATTATGAAATAATTTGAACATTAAAAGTGATGTACATATGACAAAGCAATGTGTGAGCATGTTAGGGCGCAATGCTCTGCATGTTTCGACAGAAAAAGTTGCATTTTTTTCCGTCTAAACATGCATAGGCTTGCGTCCTTAATCGTTTTTATTAGTATTCTGTAACTAATTAGATTGTCAAACCACCGGCCAAGGTCCATTTTGCTTCTATTTTGCATACACCTTCAAGGCATTTATCGCTAGAACTAAATAACTGTTAAATCTAGCCAATATGAAATGCTTTATGTCCCATTGATGCCAGTGGGGGAGTTAGCCAGATGCAGAACTTGCGTTGGAGTGTGTGTGTGTGGGTGGGTGTGGCAGGGGGAGGGGGATACAGTGCAAACCTAAGCATGTTTTCACAGAAGTAAGTACTACTGAACTCAGTGGGACTCATTTCCAGATAAGCCTGCTTAGAACTGCAATCGTATGTACATAGCTCCCTGGAATAAACACCAGGGTAGATGTGTTCAGGACTGGAGTGAAATATGCTAAATTTTGGCTGTATCATGCCCAATAAGATTGAAGTGAGCTGGGCTTGGCCTCCTCATATCAGCTCTTGGGATCTGCTGGGGCCATCATTTAGCACAATTCCCAGTTCCTTAAACCAAGGTCCAGCTGGTCGCAATTCAAAGGGAATGTTTGGAATAAAGAGTCTGTTTTGGATGTCACCCAACAGCAAACAGGTTCTCAGATGTGGCCGAGGCAGGAATGTGGCTCACTGGAAAACAACACTCTGCCTTTGCACGATGACAGAAGTGGTTTGGATCATTGCAAACAGGAGGGGATGAGAATGAGGTGGGAGAGTGGGCAGCAAATTTTGCACAGCTAGGAAACTGGAGATGTTGAAAACATTGCTAAGAAAAAGAGGTGGGTTGAATCAATCAGGGAGGGAGGCGAGGTGCAAAGGCCTCTCTGCACAGGCCAAGCAATCTCCCTAGGAGCTGTGGGTTAGCTGTGCGTGATCCGGCAGGAGAGGATACAGGGGTGATGCTGGTAAAATGAGTGTAGTAAATAAACAAAATGCACCAGAGGAGGACCGACTTCTTGCTAAGAGAATTGTGTTCGTCCCATAATTGGGGGCGAAGATAGCCCCATCTTGCGTCTTACGTAGGGTGGCCACTGATGCATTATGTTGCAGAAAATGCTTTCTCCCTTAGAAGCAAACAGGATTTGAATGGATATCTGTTTACTGTTGCGCAACCCCACAGAACACCAAGGTGTGGTACAGTCAGAATGGCAGTAGACTGGAACTCGAACAATAAGCATAAACATCTTTTATACCCACATGTAAATATGACTTAACAAGGAGGAGGGGTTGATTTATAACAACCTGATTGTTATAGTCTCATTTTTTCATCAAGTAACCTCCCTTGTGGACCATGGGAATGCTGTAGACATCATATACCTCGACTTCAGCAAAGCTTTCGACAAAGTGCCCCATGATATCCTGATGAGCAAACTAGCTCAAAGTGGGCTAGATGAAACAACGATCCGGTGGATCCACAGTTGGCTACAGAATCGGCCTCAAAGAGTGCTTATCAATGGGACCTTCTCAAACTGGGGAGATGTAACGAGTGGGGTACCGCAGGGCTCAGTCCTGGGCCCAGTGCTCTTCAACATTTTATGAATGACTTGGAGGAGGAGGTGCAGGGCATGCTGATTACATTTGCAGATGATACCAAATTGGGTGGGATAGCTTGTTATTTTGGAAGACAGAAACAAAATTCAAAGTGATCTTGATAGGCTGGAGCGCTGGGCAGAAAACAACAGAATGACATTTAATAGGGATCAATGCCAAGTTCTGCACCTAGGAAAAAGAAACCAAATGCCCAGTTACAAGATGGGGGATACGTGGCTCAACAACACTACAAGTGAGAAGGATCTTGGAATTGTTGTCGATCACAAGCTGAATATGAGCCAACAATGGGATGTGGCTGCAAAAAAGGCAAATGCTCTTTTGGGCTGCATTAATAGAAGCATAGCTTCCAAATCACGGGAAGTACTAGTTCTCCTCTACTCAGCACTGGGTAGGCCTCATCTGGAGTACTGTGTCCAGTTCTGGGCACCACACTTGAAGAAGGAAGCAGACAAACTGGAGAGGGTTCAGAGGAGGGCAACAAAGATGATCAGGGGACTGGAAACAAAGCCCTATGAAGAGAGACTGAAAGAACTGGGCATGTTTAGCCTTGAGAAGAGAAGACTGAGGGGAGATATGATAGCGCTCTTCAAGTCCTTGAATAGTTGTCACAGAGAGGAAGGCCAGGATCTCTTCCTGATCATCCCAGGGTGCAGGACACAGAAGAATGGGCTCAAGTTACAGGAAGCCAGATTCCGGCTGAACATCAGGAAAAACCTCCTGACTGTTAGAGCAATACGACAATGGAACCCATGACCTAGGGAGGTGATGGGCTCTCCCACACTGGAGGCGTTCAAGATGAGGCTGGACAGCCACCTGCCAGGGATGCTCTGACTTGGATTCCTGCATTGAGCAGGGGGTTGGACTCGATGCCCCTTCCAACCCCACTATTGTATGACTATTCTATGATTCTATGATGGGTTAAACTCTGCTAAATGCATAGAAGCTTTTACAGCCAGGGCCCTTTGGCACCTTCACAGTAACATTACCCGATAAGGCAGAAGCAACAGTACGGGAAAATACTGAAAAGCCTGACTCAGCACAGGAAGCCTGACCAAGCAGGATTCAAGTCTACTTGTCATGCAGGCACCTGTGTGTGTGAACGGGAAAATGCCCTCACAATTACCAATAAAGAAGGTACGGCGTGCAGAAAATCTGAACGTGCCCACGTATATGGACTGATGCAAATTTAGACATCATTATTACCCTTTGAATAGAGATGTGGTGGCACATCTCGCATCCGGGCGGGGGGGGGGGGGGGCCGTGTGCTGGCTGCCCCGCTTGCTCCCCAGGTGGTGCCGTGGAAGGGAAGTGCCAAGGCCCTGCTCTGTTCTCCCTCATGGGTCTTTGATGGTTAAACTGGACTTGGGCTGGCCGGCCCTTCCAACAGAGGACACTTTCAAACAGAGGACTACCCTCTGCAACGTAGGACACATGGCCACTGTCATCATATGACTCAGGGTCACCAGTTGAAAATGTTAGGCTTCGTATTTGGGTATTAAAGGAATCCTCTGTGTTTGTAAATGGAGAGGAAAAGTTTGTGTGGGGCTGCGGGTGCATTTTGACTCTAGTCGCCCACTGGCTCCTTATTTACCAGGTACAGTTGTTCATTATTTAGTAAATACTTTTAGTAAATCTTTGTCCCTCTTTTGTCCCTATTTCTGCCTTTTGGGGATGCCTTGTTCATAATGAGTTGGTAGCATTGTCATTCTTCAAAGTTCAACTGCTTCCCTCTCTAGGGTCTCTAGAAGTTTGACCTCTCCAAGAAAACTGGATGCATCTTTAATGCATGTGCTGCATGATTATAAACACACACACACAAACGCACACGACCATTAAGGTGACACAAGTGGGACCTGCAACAAAATGTTGCAGTGTGGAATGCTGCTGCTCAGAGTTTCAGCCTACCAGCCATGCGCCACTCCATTCCCTCACACTCAGTTTTCAGTTGCTCCCTGTACCGCCATCCCCCAAAAGACAGACAGACAGCATTCTTTGGCCACTGAGCATGCTCAGTTTTCATCCCCCCCCACGCCCTGTTTCCTCCCCTAAATATTTTCCCCTCTTCCATAAACCTTGAGGGTTTCCCTGTGCATGCCACTGTTACCTCCCTCTGTAGCCCCATTTTCACTAACTTGCCATCATAACTCAGCTCCTGAGTTTGCTGTTTGTATATATCAGCCCCCCTCCTGCAACCTGGGGCCCTCCCGATGTTCTGGACTATGACTCCCAGAATTCCTGTCCATTGGCCATGCTGGCAGGGGCTGATGGGAATTGAAGTCCAAGACATCTGGCAGGCCCCAGGTTGAGGGAAGGCTAGTTGAATGTTGCCACCGATGTAAAAACCACAGAGTGACCGGAGGCATAGGAAAGAGAAGGCCCTTCCTCTGATTATTTAGACCCATTTCAGTCTGGGTTTCGTTCTGGTTATGCGACTGAATCAGCCTTGGTCGCCCTGATGGATGACCTTCATCGAGAGAGGGGCAGGGGGAGTGCAACCCTGTTAATTCTGCTCGATCTCTCATCGGCTTTTGATACCATTGACCATGATATCCTCCTGAATCGACTCCGTGGGATGGGTATTGGAGGCACTGTGCTACAGTGGTTCCGGTCCTACTTACGGGGATGATTTCAGAGAGTAACATTGGGTGACTATTCCTCGGCCCCTTGAAATTTGAGCTATGGGGTGCCACAGGGTACCATCCTGTCCCCAGTGTTGTTTAACATCTATATGAAGCCGCTGGGAGTGGTCATTGGGGGATTTGGAGCTAAATGCCATCAGTAAGCTGATAACACGCAGCTCTACCTCCCTGTGATATCTGAATCAGGAGAGACTGTGCAAGTCCTGAATCAGTGCCTAGACTCAGTAATGGGCTGGATGAGGGCCAATAAACTGAAGCTGAATCCTGGCAAGACGGAAGCCCTGTGGGTGAGTGGTTCTCGGGTCCGGGAGATAGGCTCATTGCCTGTTCTGGATGGGGTTGCACTCCCTCTGAAAGGTCAGGTCCGTAGTCTGGGGGTACTCCTAGATCCATCATTGTTGCTGGAGGCCCAAGTGGTCGCGGCAGCTCAGAGTGCCTTTTACCAGCTTTGGCTGGTTCGCCAGCTACGGCCTCTCCTGGACAAGGATAGCTTGACCACAGTGGTCCAGGCATTAGTAACCTCAAGACTGGATTATTGCAATGCGCTCTATGTGGGGCTGCCCTTAAGGCTGGTCCGGAAGCTGGAGCTAGTGCAGAATGCAGCAGCTTGGCTGTTGTTGGGCGCTGCCCCTTTTCAGCGTGTAACTCCTTTGCTGAGGGAACTGCGCTGGCTGCCTATTCGCTATCAGGCCAGGTTTAAGGTATTAGTACTAGTGTACAAAGCCCTAAACAACTTGGGACCAGGACACCTGAGAGAGCGCCTCCTTCCCTACCAACCTGCCCGGTCACTGAGGTCATCAGAGGGCATGTTCCTGGTGGTTCCACATGGACCTATGGCCTGGTTGGAGTCCACCAGGAGAAGAGCCTTCAGTGTGGTGGCCCTCTTCCTGTGGAATTCCCTGCCTTTAGAAGTCAGGCAGGCACCAACATTGTGTTCTTTCCGGCGCCTCCTGAAGACGTTGTTCTTTCAAGAGGCCTTCCTTGCATGACCAGCCGTGGGTTGTTGAATTCCACTTTGTTGGGATTTGTCTTTTTAAAAATGGTTTAAATTTAAACCATTTTTAAAAATGGTTTAAAAAGTTTTAACTTTTTAAAACTCTTTTAACCATTGTTTTATTCTTATGTTGTTCACCGCTCCGAAATCTTCTGATGAGGAGCGGTATATAAATATTGTAAATAAATAAATAAATAAATAAATAAATAAAAATAAGGGAAGAAAAAGCTTCCTTTTGGCCAAAGCGACAGAAACGTGACTTGTGTGGGTAGCTTTAACTGTGAGGGTTTAGCGCACGCTGGCTTTCTGACAGAAGCCACACCGCTGGTGGTAGCCTTTGCCCTTTGTCCCTGGGCTGGCTGTCACTGCCGCTTCCTCCCCGCCACCCCAGTGAGAGAAAATGCTGCTTCCGTGGCCGACACTTTTTAGTCTGGGCTGGAAAAGAAGGGAATGGCGGCACCACGCACTGAAGGGGGCTTTAAAGCGGCTTCCATTGCAATCCTGGACATGTCTACTCAGAGGTAAACACCACTGAGTTCAATGGGGCTTACTCCCAGATAAGCGGTTACAGAACTGCTGGCTCAGGGTGCTTTGAGATGGAGGGCTTCTGTTACCCATCAGAAGGCCTAACGCGGCTTCTTCTTTTTTTCCTTACTGGAAGAAACAATGGGAAAAGACAGGAGAATTAGGAGTAGAAGACCATGTCTGGAACCCCCGTAAAAATTCTGCCGGCAAGACAATGGCATTATAAAAGCCTCCCCCGGAAGCACCCTTAGACCCTGGAGTTCTCGGTCAGAAGGACAGCCATCTATCACAACCCACTCAGATGGGCTCAGTAAAGTTCCACATGCCTTCCTTTCCCCTAACAGCACATGGCATTGCAGCTTGGACCCATGTAGCCCCTCCATGCAACTGCTGTTCCCTTTAAAAGGCCCTTATTCTGTGCTCTCTGACCAAGGTGCGTGCACAAGAGAGCACAACATCCCTCCTGGGACACGGATGGCTGGTGTGCAAAAACACTGCACGCATGTTAGCTGATACAGGGAGAGAACGTGGCAACGTCATCCATGAGTAACACCTGCACAAGTGCATACTTTTGGCAGCCCCCGGGCAGGCGTGGCTGCGTTTGAATCGCCTTTCAGAAGCTGGGGTTCTGGAATGAGTGGTGGCTGGGGCATGTCTCCCTGGAGGTTTGAAGCCAAGCATCTTTCTTTTCAGAACTTACAGAGTGGCTGCCTCCCCAACCCTGAGGTATAACGATGGGGTAAGCCAGGGAATGTGAACATTTCATTAGCCACTGATAATTGCTGGTAGAGGCTGGTTTACTTCCTTGCCTCCAGGTTATCAGCTCAGCTAACCGGCCCTGGAATAATGTTGACACTAAGCAGCACATAACACAGTGACAGAGGCAAACCGGGCTGGCCTCAGCTCTGCCAAGCTGCCCTCCTTGGGAAGAATAAACAATTAAGACATCACTCAGATTGGCCGCCGCAGCCAGGCTGCTGCTGCTGCTGAAAATGGGAAGCTGCAAACGGCCCACTCTGAGTTTGGCAGGCCCATCTATCTATTGATTGATCGATCTGTCCCCATGCAAGCATTCAGCTGTAACAAGGCTAAGCGGGACAGGACACGGTTGAGCACGCCAGCCCTGCCCCGCCAAACGTCCCCACATGCCCAGCTGTGTTGAAGAGAGCTTTGTGTGCTCAGTGTGAAGGTCTGGAAAGGGGCTCATAAGCTCATTCATCTGATGGTGCATACAAAACTCTTGCAAACACAGCCCTGCCTCCAGCCATGGGGGTGTCTCTCTTTCCATCTACCTGTAATGCTTGTATACCACTTAATATAATAAAACCTCTAAGCAATTTACATACAAAAATATTAATCAAAAATCACTGTTAAAAATGTTGTTGTTCGGTCGTTAAGTTGTGTCCGACTCTTCGTGACCCCATGGACCAGAGCACGCCAGGCCTTCCTGTCCTCCACTCAGTCCCAGAGTGTGCTCAAGTTCATATTCATTGCATCGGTGATGCTATCTAGCCATCTCATCCTCTGCTGTCCCCTTCTCCTTTTGCCTTCAATCTTTCCCAGCATCAGGGTCTTTTCCAGGGAGTTTTCTCTTTGTATTAGGTGGCCAAAATATTTGAGCTTCACTTTCAGTATCTGTCCTTCCAATGAGCAGTCAGGGTTGATTTCCTTTAGGATGGACTGATTTGACCTCCTTGCAGTCCAGGGGACTCGTAAGAGTCTTCTCCAGCACCACAGTTCGAAAGCATCAATTCTTCGGCACTCAGCCTTCCTTATAGTCCAGCTCTCACAGCCATACGTTGCTACTGGGAAAACCATAGCTTTGATTATCCGGACCTTTGTCAGCAAGGTGATGTCTCTGCTTCTTACTATGCTGTCTAGGTGTGCCATAGCTTTCCTCCCAAGGAGCAAGCGTCTTTTAATTTCATGGCTGCAGTCACCGTCTGCAGTGATCTTGGAGCCCAAGAAAATAAAATCTGTCACTGCTTCCATTTCTTCCCCTTCTATATGCCAGGAAGTGATGGGGACAGATGCCATGATTTTAGTTTTTTTAATGTTGAGTTTCAAACGAGCTTTTGCACTCTCCTCTTTCACCTTCAACAAGAGGCTCTTTAGATCCTCTTCGCTTTCTGCCATTAGGGTGGTATCGTCTGCGTATCTGAGGTTGTTGATAATTCTCCCAACAATCTTAATTCCGACCTGTGATTCATCCAACCCGGCGTTTCTCATGATGTACTCTGCATATAAGTTAAATAAGCAGGGTGACAATATGCAGCCTTGTCGTACTCCTTTCCCAATTTTGAACCAATCGGTTGTTCCATGTCCGGTTCTTAATGTTGCTTCTTGACCCTCGTACAGGTTTCTCAGGAGACAGGTAAGGTGGTCTAGTACTCCCATCTCTTTAAGAATTTGCCAGAGTTTGTTCTGATCCACACAATCAAAGGCTTTAGCATAGTCAATGAAGCAGAAATAGACGTTTTTTCTGGAATTCTCTTGCTCTCTCCATGATCCAGTGAATGTTGGCGATTTGATCTCTAGTTCCTCTGCCTCTCCGAAACCCAGCTTGTACTTCCGGTAGTTCTCGGTTCGCATACTGCTGAAGCCTAGCTTGTAGGATTTTGAGCATAACCTTGCTGGCATGTGAAATGAATGCAATTGTACAGTAGTTTGAGCACACTTTGGCGTTGACCTTCTTTGGAATTGGAATGTAAACTGACCTTTTCCATTCTTGTGGCCACTGTTGAGTGTTCCAAATTTGTTGGCATATTGAGTGCAGCACTTTAACAGCATCATCTTTTAGGATTTTAAATAGCTCAGCTGGAATACTGTCATCTCCACTAGCTTTGTTGTTAGTAATGCTTCCTAAGGCCCACTTGACTTCAATCTCTAGGATGTCCGGCTCAAGTTCAATGACCGCACTATCATGGCTATCGGGGACATTCAGATCTTTCCTGTATAGTTCTTCTGTGTATTCTTTCCACCTCATCTTAATCTCATCTGCTTCTGTTAGGTCCCTGCCTTCTTTGTCCTTTATCATGCCCGTCTTTGTACAAAACATTCCCTTGATATCTCTGATTTTCATGAAAAGATCTCTATTCTTTCCCATTTTGTTGTTTTCCTCGATTTCTTTGCATTGTTCATTTAAGAAGGCCTTCTTGTCTCTCCTTGCTATTCCCTGGAATTCTGCATTCAGTTGGATATATCTTCCCCTTTCTCCCTTGCTTTTCACTTCCCTTCTTTCCTCAGCCACTTGTAAAGCCTCATCAGACAGCCACTTTGCTTTCTTGCATGTCTTTTTCTTTGGGATGGATTTCGTTGCTGCCTCCTGAACAATGTTATGGACCTCCGTCCATAGTTCCTCAGGCACTCTCTCTATCAGGTCTTGTTCAGTCATTAAGTCGTGTCCAACTCTTCGTGACCCCATGTACCATAGCACGCCAGGCCTTCCTGTCCTCCCTATCAGGTCTAATCCCTTAAATCTATTCATCACCTCCACTGTATATTCATCAGGGATATGATTTAGGTCATCCCTGAATGGTTTAGTGGTTTTCCCTAATTTCTTAAATTTAAGCTGAAATTTTGCAAGAAGCAGCTCATGATCTGAGCCACAGTCAGCTCCAGGGCTTGTTTTTACTGACTGTATAGAGCTTCTCCATCTTTGGCTGCAAAGTACATAATCAATCTGATTTCGATATTGACCATCTGGTGATGTCCATGTGTAGAGTCGCCTCTTGTGCTGTTGGAAAAGCGTGTTTGCTATGATCAGTGTGTTCTCTTGGCAAAACTCTATTAGCCTTTGTCCTGCTTCATTTTGTACACCAAGGCCATGCTTGCCAGTTATCCCGGTGATTTCTTGACTTTCTTCTTTGGCATTCCAATCCCCTATGATGAAGAGGACATCTTTTTTTGGTGTTAGTTCTAGAAGGTGTTGTGGGTCTTCATAGAATCAATCAACCTCAGCTTCTTTGGCCTCAGTGGTTGGGGCATAGACTGGAATTACTGTGATGTTGAATGGTTTTGCCTTGGATTCGTACTGAGATCATTCTATCGTTTTTGAGATTGTACCCCAGTACTGCTTTTCCCCCCCTTTTATTAACTATGAGTGCTACTCCATTTCTTCTGAGGGATTCTTGCCCACAGTAGTAGATATAATGGTCACCTGAATTAAATTCGCCCATGCTTGTCCATTTTAGTTCGCTGATTCCCAAGATGTCGATGTTCAATCTTGCCATCTCATGTTTGACCACCTCCAGTTTACCTTGATTCGTTGATCTGACATTCCAGGTTCCCAAACAATATTGCTCTTTACAGCATCGGATTTTCTTTTCACCACCAGGCACATCCACAGCTGAGTGTCCTTTCGGCTTTGGCCCAGCCGCTTCACTCTTTCTGGCGCTACTTGGAAATTCCCTCTGCTCTTCCCCAGTAGCATATTGGACACCTTCTGACCTGAGGGGCTCATCTTCCGGCGTCATCTCTTTTAGCCTTGTGATACGTTCCATGGGGTTTTCTTGGCAGGAATACTGGAGTGGGTTGCCATTTCCTTCTCCAGTGGACCACATTTTGTCAGAACTCTCCGCCATGACCTGTCCGTCTTGGGTGGCCCTGCACGGCATAGCTTATGGCTTCACTGAGTTACGCAAGCCCCTTCGCCACAACAAGGCAGTGATCCATGAAGGGGCTGTTAAAAATACACATATAATAACAATATAAGACTGGACAATTTCAACTCAGAACAACAAAAGTAAGATAAAAATAAACAGTCAACTGGAGTAGCATCATGATGATCAATTCTAAGCCAGGGAAAGCTTGCATCAACATGTACATTTTCAAGTGGCATTTAAAACACACCACGTTTTCTGCCTCCTGAACCGTATGGGGGAGCAGGTTCCAGAGTGTGGGTGCCACCATGAGGGAGGCCCGCTTTCAAGATGTTATGAATTAGACCGTATCCATCTGTGTTGTCTGTCTGTCTGTCTGTCTATCTACTTCACTTTTCCTCTGTTCAGGGCTGCTTAGCAGCAGTGGGTGAGACCTAAACCAGCAGTGAGCTGGGCTAGAACCAAAAATGGGAAGGACAGCATTTCTCTCTCTCTCTCTCTCTCTCCCCCCCCCTCCCCTGCCTCCTGCTTGCCTCTCTCTCCTTCTTCCTTCCTGGAGGAGGGACTAATCACTCTTACCAGAGATCTGAACTGGTTGCTTGTGAAGGGCTTTTGAACTTAGGCCAAGAGCCACGTGCTCAGAGAATTGTATGTTGAAGGTCCCAGGTTCTGTCCAGGTAAGGCTAAGAAAGACCCTTGCCTAAAACCCTGGAGATCCACGGCTGGTCAGTGTCGTCAATACTGAGCTAGATAGACCAACAGCCTAACTTGGTCTAAGGCAGCTTCCTATGTCCCTTTCTTTCGTATAAGAGTATTCACATCGCTACCATGTCACGCAATAAAGAGTTCTGTGAAGTTCAAAAGCTTGCAAATCTTTGTATCAACAAAAGGTGGAGAAATAAAAAGCGGCTTTTCAAAACAAAGAAGACACAGCAAATGCAAATACGATTGGACTCTGGCAAATCCTTGTCTCCAGTTCTATCTGCTTTCATGGATTAATTAGAGCAGAACTTAATTTGGCCACCAAAAGCTGCCTTGTTGGACCAATCCACTGGAGGAGGATTCTGTATTGGGACAACAGGGCCTGGACAGGCTCCTCAGTAATAGGCCATGCCTGCCAAGGCAGAGAGTTCTCCAAAAGCCAGCCAGCCAGAGAAAGAGGCAAGTCCTTCATCTCCCTGTCTGGTATTCAATGATGCAAGTTTGGTGCCATTCAAAGTAGTGAAACCTTACCGAGCTATAATGTTTGAGAGGATGTTGGGTTGAAGCAGCTGCAGCCCAGCTGAGCAAGAGACAGACCTGGACAACTCGGAGAAAGTTGCCAAAGGGGTCACAGCTGATGGAAGGGGAAAATGTGGATCTGCAGTGATCGCTTGACTGGCAGGAGTGGATATGCCGACCTGAATGATGATTGGAGCAACTCACCGGTAGAGAAGGAGGAGGGCTATGCCAGTGAGAGGGTATATTTGCAGGAAAGGGACAAGCGACCCCATTCTTTTTGTCTGTCTGTTTATTTACTAACTGGAGAGTCCCTCTCTAGCCTTTCCAGTTCCAAAAGAAATGCTCCAGGTGGCTACCATCAGTAGTCAAACAGTAAAAGCAAGCGAAAGAATGGAACCGTTCGACAAGACTGAAAAAACAGCAGCAGATCAAACAATCAACCAAAAGAGATCTAAAAAAACAAAACCGGCCGTTGGTCTCCCACAAGTCCCATCATCCCCACCCAGCATAGCTGCTGGGGATGATTGGACTTGTAGTCCAACCCATCTGGCGGGTGTCCAGTTGGGGAAGACTGGTGCAAACTATAAAGCCGTGGTGCTTATGAATATTTATTGCACTTCTATACCACCCTGCAACCGAAGCTCTCTGGGCAGTTTACAGAAGTTAAAACATTAAGGGCACAATCCTATTCAGATAGGCAGCCACCTCCAAACTCGGAGGCAACCGCCTTTCCAGAGCAAGGCGGAGTCAGAAGCATGGAAGGGATCGTTCCCTCCGCACTTCTCCTGCCCTGCATTTTTGGCTAGACAGCCGATTGAGGCTGTCTAGCCACGGGAGGGCTGTGCGTGGGAGGAGGCTGCTGTACGACACATTGGGTGTGTTGTACAGGCATTTCCGCCCTCCCTGCCCCAGAACGCCCTCCGGGAACATCCCTTTTCGGCCGCTCCATGCTCCTCTTGCAAGTGTGGAGCACTGGGTTGTTCTGCGCTGCCTCCAAGGCAGCGCGGAAGTGGGGGGAGGTCAGTTCTCTGGGAACTGACCTCGGAGTGCGGGCTCCGAGGTCGGTTCCCAGAAAACCAGATATCCCATGGCCATCTAGCCGCTGTCTAGCGGCCATAGGATTGCTCCCTCCAATACAATATACAAAGTTTAGAAGCCATTTACTTAAAAGCACACAGACAATATATATACACAAGCAACATGTAACTAAAAACAACTTGAGTAGGTGATTATCAGGAAAGGTCTGTCTCTGCTCTTGGATCTCTGATGGCTCGTTCAGGGACACATGTGTTGCCCTTTGGTTAGTTGTGCCGTCAGCGAGAACCAGCCACTCACATGCAAGGTGAGTGGAACAAGGTGGTAGAGTCCTGCTGCGGAGGCATAATGGACCGCACTACTTTCACCGGGGGGGGGGGACAATTTTCGAATGGGCCCCTATGTAAACAACCCCCCTCCCCACTGTCAGGATGGAACCCAGGCTCCCTGGTTTGGTTTCAGATTCGGGGTCAGATTCAGAGACAGAGCTAGAAGAAGCTTATCAGAGACAAAGAGCAGGGGAGGAAATTCTTCAAGACTCTCCAGGAGCCATGGATGAATCTTCCCAGGAGCTTATCGAACAGGAGGTCCAGGTTCAGAGACCATCTCTCTCCCCCAGACCCCATGTGGAAACGCTCAGTCTTTGTCGGAGAGGGAGGGAGCACCAGAATGGACAGATCCCAGAGTCTGCCCCACGGTTAGGCGGGCGGAGGTGAGAGGAGTGGGCGGTTATCCGCCAGATTGGCTGCACATCTGAAGTTGGGTCAAGAGGGCCCTCCCTGAAGAGGAGTCTGGTAAAAGCCTGTTGGCATTTAGTTGATAGGCAACTGCCTTGATTGGTTTTGCTAATGAGGCTTCGAGGCCTTTACAGGCACTACAGGTGTGAAGACGTGTTTGAAGTAAATAAAGACTTTGGGGATTGCACAGCCAGTCTCTGATGCCTCACTGTTCTCTGACACCCGCAGGTAAGAGATCAGCACAACAAGGCGTGGGCTGAGCTAACAACCTTTTCCCCTCACGTGCTAGGTTGGCAGGGAGAGGCGTTTAAAAATGTAGAGGAACATTGCAAAACAAGGCACTCTCACCCACAGTCTGAAGCAAGAGGGCCACTGTAGCATCTCTGGATTCTGGCAGTCCCTCGCACTGCATGCGCAGACCGGTGCATGTGTGTGTGCGAGCGTCTGCGCGAGCATGCATCAGGTCAGCATTTTTTGCTGGGCTCACTGCCTGTGTAATCTGTCACTGAGTGTGAATAAATTGCTTACCTTACACACAGGCCACGCTGCTCAGGGTTGCGGGTTGCACAGAAGCCATCCAGGAACAAAGCAGTCCATTAATATATATAGCGCTGTGCGGCTCCCGCGGGACTCTTTGGAGGACAACAGCTACAAAATGGAGAGCAAAATGTAGCAGGCGCTGATATTGGTGGGACCGTGGCTACAGCGCTGGATGTTTAGCCATGGACTGGCATGGGCTGAGGTGCGACGTGGCCTCGCTGAGCCATTCCGGGCTTACAGTGTGTGCCCAGAGGCCAACTCAGGCACTGCCTGGAAGATGGATATTTAAGACAGACCCTTCTTCTCACTGGTTGCCAGCATCTTCTGCCTGTTGTATTCCACTTATTATGTTCTTGCTTAGCCTTCCCCAACCTAGTGCCCTCCAGCTGTGTTGGACTACAACCCCATCATGCTGGCTGTGGGATGATGGGCTTTGTAGTCCAAGACATCTGGAGGGCACCAGCTTGGGGAAGGGTGCTCTTAGGTGTCACTAGGCACTAAAAGGGTTTGGGATACACACACACACACACACTAATTACTCAAGTTTATCAAAATTTTGCAGGAGGCAAAGTCAGACAATTCATTTCTCACCCAAATCATCTCAAATCAGGTGAGTTATTCAAGCAATGTTCACCCTGATCCAGATCATCCCAATTCAATGTGGAAAGTTTTATTTCTCTAATCTTAAGGGGAAGATTTGTGTTTGTGCCAGGTGCTGCAGCATGGGGGAAGGGGAGAGTTAACTCTCCCTTCCCCAGCTCCATTCCCCCCTTGTAAATTGTCCCCCTGCGTGGCAATTAAGCTGAGGAAAAAACCCCTTCCATTGGTACCAGTGGACACTCAGGACTCTATGGAGTTCACCCAGGGCACTGGGAAATAGACACAGCTATGCCCCTGTAACATGTCCCAGTTCCAGTGGTATAGCAGAGGCCGGGCTCGCAGGGACGCAGCCCCAGCACTTTCTCATGAGCAGGGGCTCTGATGTCATCTGCCACCCCCCTCAGAATGCCCTTCTCCCTCTGAGCTTAGCTGCGATCCTCACCGTAGCTGCAGGGGAATGAATTTTCCAAGCAACAATATATTGTTCCATGTTGGAATGCAAAGTATTTGGGGTGACTCGGTCTGGAATGGGCAATTAAGACCTCTTCACTTTACCAAAGACGTGTTCCTGGTGGAGATGAAAACTCCTAGAACTGGTTTGTTGATATGGATCGACACAGCTGCCTGAAATTTTTGAACTGCCCTTGGGGACTGTTACAACGAGCTCCTGCATTTTCAAATTTGCCACTATACCACTGTGTATGTGTGTGTGTGTGTGTGTAGTTCAACCCAGCTGGGCGTGCGGACGTCTCTGTTGGAGGGGGGAGATATAATGGAGGAGCTTGGGGAAGGCTAATGGGTAATGCTGGGGCGCTAAGGGAGTGTGCAAGGGGGCTGTTTAAAGGAGAAGGCATCTGTCCATGTGGGCTGAGTAGAGAGGGTGAAGCTTCCATAGAGTACCATATTTTGAAAACCTAAAATGTTTGTGTTTGAGTGAGTGAGTGAGTAAGATTTTAACACCCCTGCATTTTTTCTCAGATGTCCAGTTGAAATACCCCTGCCTTACTCTCAGCTGCATTGTTTTTGGATCCCAGTTGAAGGCTGTGTATCTTACAAGGTTGTGCAATCTTAGAAGGGGGAGTGGCTGTGGCTGTGGCTGTGACGACAGGACCCTGCACTTCTAAATTTGCCACTGCACTACTGCCCAGTTCTAGCAATGAACTGCAGCAACCTTGGATTGGAAAATATGCAGCCCAGGTCTGGATTCAGGCAGACCTGCTTACAAACCAGTCTGGCCCTTGCAGGCTCACAGAGCGTCCACAGCTCTGAAATATTAACTTCCTGTTGCTTTCTTCTAGCTTGCAAGAAGGCGAAGCTGTGTTTGGAGTCTGGTGCTCGGGCTATGTGTTTTTACACCCATCCGTTCGGCTCAGATCAGGGAAAAGGAGACGGGGTTGGAGGACGCCACTTCGGGGCTTAGGATGGAGCAAGTGAGGCCAACTCCAGAGGAAGCCGGAGCTCAGCCGCCCAACTCAAACTCCTGTGGTGTCACATTCCATGTCCCCTGGCCTGGTAGCTTTTGTGCCCCAACAACAACCTCGGCCTCCCCGCCAGCCTTCCAGGAGGACCTGGACCATCTCAAGACCTTGTTGGAGGACACTGGAGGAGTCCTTCAAGCCCTTCAGGATGCTGTGGCTTTGGAGGCCAGCAAATCCAGGTACCAGGACATCATTTTGGAAGCACTTCCAGACGTCCGAGAGGCCAACACAGCATTTCACGAGATCCTGGGAAAGTTCTTGCAGGAACTGGAGGACCACATCCTAGCAGACGACCATCCACAAGTGGAGGACGAGAAAAATAAGTAGGTGGTTCCTCATGACAATGTTGTCCATAATGTAGCGGAGAAGTGCAGCATTAGGCACTTTGTAAATGGTAAATAACACGTATATCGGAAAGACCACATGCCCCCAAGTGAGCCTGCCTGCTGGGGCTTTAAGGTCTGGTGAGGGGGCTTCTTCCAGTCCCACCATCAAAGGCTCATCTGTCAGGACAGGAGAGGGGGCCTTCTGGGTGACGCTGCTGGCCGTGGAACTCCCTTTTGGCTCCCTTTTTGTTGCCATTCCACTGGCAGGCCTTTGCCATTTAAGCTGGCCTGCTGCTGAAGGGGGTTTTAACAGCTTGGCTGCTGCCTCTTTCTTTCATCATTGTGTTTTGAAGTTCTGTTTTTAATTCATTTGTTTCTGAGTTATGTTTAATTAAGATTTTGTTTTGAATCTATATTGTATTACTGTTTGCGGCCTTGAGCATCATTTCTGGCAGAAAAGGAGGGAGGAATATACATTTTATAAATAAAATAAAATAAAATATATAAGGGCACAATGCTGTGCATGTTTAGACAGAAGGAAGTCTTACAACTCCCAGCATTCCCCAGACAGACATGCTGGATGGGAAATGCTGGGAGTTGTAGGACTTTTTTCTGTCTAAACCTGCACAGCACTGCACCATAACGCTCCAAAAGCCACTGCCCGCAAATCCCATCAGTTGTGTGAAGACTTTTCTTTCTTTCTTTCTTTCTTTCTTTCTTTCTTTCTTTCTTTCTTTCTTTTTCTTTCTTTCTTTCTTTTTCTTTCTTTCTCTCTCTCTCTCTCTCTTTCTTTCTCCCTCCCTCCCTCCCTCCCCTCCCCTCCCCTCCCCTCCCCTCCCCTTCCTTCCTTCCTTCCTTCCTTCCTTCCTTCCTCCCTTCCTTCCTCTGTTCCCTATCCATTTCATTCTAGCATTCGTAAGCAGTGTGCCACATAGGGAGCTTTCAAGGACAGGGGGTGCAGGAGAGGAAGAGCAGGAGCAGGAGCACAGGAGGCAGCGGGTGAACGGGCCAAAGGGCAAGCAATTGTCTTTCCTCGCCCTGTCTCCGCTGCTGGGGCTCAGCAACTCACATGCACCGAGTTAGCGGCTGAGTTACAAGCACTCCAGCCAAATTCCCGCTCAGATGTGAAATTGAACCTGAGCAATGCGATTTCCCCAGGAGAAACCCCAGAGTATCAGCAAAAAGAAATCCCTCTCTGCTGATCCCACGTGGCCACAACCCGGCAGGCTGAATGTACAAACTTCTCTCCTTGCCACACGTAAGCCTCGGCCGTTGCCGCTTGCCTGCAAGAGCAGCTCGAGCCAGGAGAGGGACTTCCAAGGGAGCAGAAAGCCTCATTCAGGGCTAGCGCACAGGACTCCAGACTCCAGGGACAATCCTTTTTATTACTTCACTTTATTACTGTTACATTTATATCCTGCCTTCTTTCCACTCACAAGGAACCCAAGGTGGCTCACAGAGTCCTCTTCCTCTCATAGAATCATGGAATAGTAGGGTTGGAAGGGGCCTACAAGGCCATCAAGTCCAACCCCCTGCTCAATGCAGGAATCCAAGTCAGAGCATCCCTGACAGGTGGCTGTCCAGCCTCATCTTGAACGCCTCCAGTGTGGGAATGCCCACCACCTCCCTAGGTCATTGGTTCCATTGTCGTATTGCTCTAACAGTCAGGAAGTTTTCCTGATGTTCAGCTGGAATCTGGCGTCCTGTAACTTGTGCCCATTCTTCCATGTCCTGCACTCTGGGATGATCAAGAAGAGATCCTGGCCTTCCTCTCTGGGACATCCTTTCAAGGACTTGAAGAGCGCTACCCTATCTCCCCTCAGTCTTTTTTTCTCAAGGTTGAACATGCCCAGTTCTTTCAGTCTCTCCTCATAGGGCTTTGTTTCCAGTCCCCTGATCATCTTTGTTGCCCTCCTCTGAACCCTCTCCAGTTTGTCTGCATCCTTCTTAAAGTGTGATGCCCAGAACTGGACACAGTACTCCAGATGAGGCCTAATCAGTGCTGAGCAGAGGGGAACTAGTACTTCCCGTGATTTGGAAGCGATGCTTCTATTAAGGCAGCCCAAAAGAGCATTTGCCTTTTTTGCAGCCACATCCCATTGTTGGGTCATATTCAGCTTGTGATCGACAACAATTCCAAGATCCTTCTCGCCTGTAGTGTTGTTGAGCCACATATCCCCCATCTTGTAACTGTGCATTTGGTTTCTTTTTCCTAGGTGCAGTACTTGGCATTTATCCCTATTCAATTGCATTCTGTTGTTTTCTGCCCAGTGCTCCAGTCTATCCAGATCACTTTGAATTTGGTTTCTGTCTTCCAAAGTATTAGCTATCCCGCCCAATTTGGTGTCATCTGCAAATTTGATCAGCATTCCCTGCACCTCCTCCTCCAAGTCATTAATAAAAATGTGGAAGAGCACTGGGCCCAGGACTGAGCCCTGCGGTACCCCACTCGTTACCTCTCCCCAGTTGGAGAAGGTCCCATTGATAAGCGCTCTTGGAGTCCGATCCTGTAGCCAACTGTGGATCCAGCAGATCATTTCATCTAGCCCACTTTGAGCTAGTTTGCTCATCAACGGGCACTTTGTCGAAAGCTTTGCTGAAGTCGAGGTATATTATGTCTACAGCATTCCCACAGTCCACAAGCAAGGTTACCTGATCCAAAAATGAGATCAGATTCGTCTGGCAGGATTTGTTCTTGACAAATCCATGTTGGCTTCGAGGAATCACGGCATTGTTGTCAAGGTGCTTCCAGATGGATTGCTTTATGATCTGCTCCAGAATTTTCCCAGGGATTGATGTCAGACTGACTGGTCTGTAGTTCCCAGGTTCCTCCTTCTTGCCCTTTTTGAAGATAGGGACAGCATTAGCCCATTTTATCCTCACAACAGCCCTGTGAGGTAGGTTAGGCTGAGAGTTAGTGACTAGCCCAAAAACACCAAGTGAAATTGATGGTCAAGTAGGGACTAGAACCTGGATCTCCTGAGTCCAACACGCTAACTGCTATATTCTGAGGTTTTAACACCACTCCTTGTGGTATTTATTTTTATTTATTATTTAATTGTTACATTTATATCCCACCTTTCTCCAAGCAGCCCAAGGAGGCACAGGGAGTCCTCCTCCTCCTCAGCATTTCATTCTCAGAGCAAGCCTGTGAGGGAGGTTAGGCTGAGAGTCAGTGATTGGCCCCAAATCACCCAGCAAACTTCATGGCCGAGTGGGGACTAGAATCCAGGTCTCCCAAGTCCCAGTCCAATGCTCTAACCACCACACCACACTGTCTGTCTTTGGGAGGTCTCCTGTGCAAGTCCCGTTGAAATGAATGGCAGCTGTGCAAGAACACCCGCATGCTCTTGTAGAGCTCCCATTCGTTTCAATGGGATTTGTGCAGAGGAACCTCCCGGAGGACTGCACCCTTTCACAAACTCGCAAGCTCACAAACATGGAGGCAGGAGAGAGCTGGTCTGCTGACGCTAACCTGAAGCTCAGCATGGATGGGACATCCTCCAGCCATAGTGGAGGGGGCGTCACTCAGTGGCAGAGCCCCTGCATTGCAAGCCGAGGGTCCCGGCAGCGTCCCAGGTAGGGCTAGGAAAGAATCCTGCCTGAAACCCTGGAGAGCTGCTGCTGCCAGTCAGTGTTGACAATACGGGGCTAGATGGACCAAGAGTCTGACTGGGTATCAGGCAGTTGCCTATATTTCTAGATACCTCCGGTGCAGCTGCCACAACCTGCCTCAGCCCAACGCCTTGATGGCTGCTCCTTGGTGCTGCTGCCACCTCTGCTACCGCCACTCAGAGAGAGAGAGGGAGAGAGAGAGAGAGAGAGAGAGACCTGGGGCCTGTCTGCATGGGGGATTTGCTGCAGATTGGGACCATCTGGAGGTCCTTTGCAGCACATGATGTCATGGCCAATCTGCAGCCACCCTGAAGTTTACGTGTGGGGAAGCCGCATTTTTGCAGAGTACTTTTACTCGGTTGTTTTTCTTTAATTCGGCTCCCCTGCGGTTCAGCTGCTGGGTGCCCATCCCTCCACTTTAAAGTTGGTATGATCGGGTGTTCCTAGGGGTGTGTCTTTCACTTGGCCGTGCCTTCCATAACCTAGGTAAGCAGAGTACCTAGCCTGCCTTTCCAACTCATGAAAGCACTGAGCACTCTTCCGTGCCTTCAGAATCGCGCTGGACTCCCTTTTCGCCAGTGGGAGTAACTAGCCTCCATTTCCCAGCTTGTCCCCCTTGAGAGCCTTCTCTGATGCTCGTGTAGCTTTGCTTCTCTGATGCTGCTCTTACTTCGCTGCTTCCCTGCATGGAGGGAAAGGGCTGGCTGGAGTTGCCCCCCCTGCCAGTGCTGCTGTTGCTGCTGCCTCTGCTGGCCACCTCCTCTCCTCCATTCTTTAGTTTCCACTGTATTGTCACATCGATACAGCAAAATACTGGGCTGCGGGATCCTGCTCCTCTGGCTGACCCCTCTCGCTGGATAGCTAGTACCTGAACCAGCAGAGCTCCTATTTTCTCTATGGGAAAAAGACAGTACAGATTCTCAGTGCGGGAAAGCAGGCAACAGAGGCTGCAGACCGAGAATGGCTGAAGCAGCTACATCGCAGTATTTACTCCCTGGAAGTGCACAACTGGGGTTTTATGACTGGGCAACACGGGCTGCAGACTGTCAATGGGTGAAGTGGCTAGATTTACTCCCTAGAAAAGGAGAAAAGGATTGGGAACTCTAACTCCCTGACTGTTGGCTGGAATGGGGCAAAATACCTATAAAGCCCTACATGGCTTGGGACCACAATACCTGACGGCACGCCTCTCCCGAAATGAACCTACCCATACACTGCGTTCAGCATCTAAGGCCATCCTCCATGGGAAGCTCAGAAGGCAGCAACGAGGGAGAGGGCCTTCTCAGTGGTGGCCCCCCATCTGTGGAACAAGCTTCCTGATGAGGTCTGCCCACCTTTTAGGTGCCAGGTTAAGACCTGTCCCTTTTCCCAGGCATCTGGCAGCACATGATGAGTTTTAATCGGTCCTGGATGTGTCTTTAGTTATGACTGGATAGTTCAATGTTGTTTTTAGTTATATGTTGTTTGTGTATGTTGTCTGTGCTTTTATGTGCTTTTTTGTAAATGTTTTAAAGTTTTTATTAAATATTGTATTTAATATTTTAACTTCTGTAAACCGCCCAGAGAGCTTTGGCTATGGGGCAGTGTAGAAATGCAATAAATAAATAATAATAATAGGCCAATGTCCCTGCTTGGAAGCCTGCAGGTAAATGGATGGGTGCCTTTTGTCCTGCTTTGGTAACATTAATCCAACGTTTCTCCTTCCTGTTCTGCTTAGGTTAAAGGAACGCTTACAGATGATGGATCACATGCTGCAAGTCACTGGCCACCTTGCTGAGCAGTTGGACCAAGCATCCCAAAACCTCCTGGTGACCCTGACCGAACCCTCAGAGAAACCCACTGCCCTTGTGCATGCAGGCAGTCTGCAGCCATCTTAGCCACGAGCCGGTCCCACTGCAGAGGCATTAAAAAGATCTCCGTGCTATGAACTTGGACGCAGTGATGTTTAGCATTCCCATGCATGCCCCTGGCCTGTGTTACAGGAACACTGTGCACAGTCTTTCGTGCCAAGAAGCCTTGTGGATTGCAGGTTTGTGCCTTGCAGGATTACCCACTTGCATGTAATGCCAAGAAGCTTTGGGGATGACCATAAGTGAGGGGAACTTTCAAACATACCTTGGTCTCATCTTAAATTGGTCTCTGGTGCAGCTCCCACAAGGGGAGGGGTGGGGACATGTCAAGCTACCTTGTATGGATTCAGAGCTTTGGCTCATCCAACCCAGCACCGTTCACTCCAAATGCCAGTGACTCTCCAGATTTGTGGGAATGAGGGGGACTTTCCTAACTCCACTATGTAAGGTCCTTGCTACATCTAGTATCGGCCCACACTTCTCCCTCCCTTTTGTGCGTCCCCTTTGGGAGAGCTTGTGCATCTTCCCATAGGGAGAGAGGCACACGATTGACTTCAGACGAAGCAAGGACGCGTGGGGGACCAGGAGATTTAAGTCCGTTGTAGTTCCTGCTCTTCCCCCTCTGACTGTCACACCAAAAACCGCCCTGAGATCCAGATTGCTTTTGCCTCCTTCTGGGCAAAAGAGAAGCAAGGGCATAATCCAGCCAAAGTTAGGTGCTTGTAAACTCCATTGATTTCCGTAGGAGAAAGTGAGGTAAATGCCAAGTTACTGCATCCAGTTCTGGGTGCCACACTTTTTAGAAGGATGTCACAAACCGAACTGGGTTCAGAGGAAGGCAACAGAGATGTTCAGGGGTTTTAGATAGCAAGTCCCCTGAGAAAGGTTGAAGGAAAATGGGTTTTGTTTAGCCTGGAAAAGAGATGGTGGGGGCTGACTAAGCATGAGGCCCAGGAGAACTGGACTGCAATTTGGTGCGCTGACAGTCCTGGGTCACATTAGGCAAAGTAGGAGTCACATCAGGACCATGGAGAGCACACTGCAGGAAGTGGTGGCTGGAATGTTCTCCCCAAAGGAGAGCTGCTGTCCCAGCAAAGAACTGCAGTCAGCTGAGCCCTTCAGGTTGCTAGAGCCTGGTCTTTCGGTGGCATCCTGATGGACAGTGACTGCTGTTCTTAAAGGGCCAGTGTCTGCTTCTGCAGTGGCTGAAGGACAGGAGGAGCTGCGGGGAAGTCATCTTTGGAGTCAGATGATGGGTGAGCTACGACCTCAGGCTGGGATGATATTGAACCCACGAAGTGGGTTGACCTGTGACCCATCCGATAGCACTCTTCAAATACCAGTAGGGCTGTGGCATTGAAGAGGACAAAGACTTGTTCTCTGCTGCCCTAGAGGACGAGATCAAAAGCGCTGAAGTTACAGGAGGTCAGGTTTCAGTTCAACATTAGGTGAACCGGTTTGCTGGCAACAGCAGTTCAATAATGGAGCCTGTTATCATCATGAGTTCTCCCTTGCTGCAGGTGTTCAAGCAGAACCTGGATAGCCTTTTGCTGTAGATTATCTAGCTACAGGGACCCCTTCAGTTCTATGACTAGTAGGACTTGAATGTGCTCGCTCTGAGCTCGATTGCACAACACACTTTCAGTCCGCGAACAGCCCCGGTGATGCTCTTACCAGGGGGTGCAAATTTGTGTCTATCTGTTTCATGCATCCCCCTTGAGGCCGCTAGTTGCAGGGCACAACATCTGGCCAGGGGTGGGTCGAGCCCTTCTGGTGATGCGTGATCAACATAAGAAACAAAGCGCCCTTCCAGGAAACGAGGGTGCCTCATGGAAGCGACGCAAGACAGGAGCAGCAGGGGTCTTGAGACCAATGCAGAACTCTTGCAAAAAGCCAGTGTTGATTTCGAACCATAACCCAGACAGTGCAGAACAGCCATGCACCATACCCCCGTGAAGTGCCTGCCACGGTAACCATCTTGCTGCCGCCGGGGTGGGGAGGAAGGAGGAGGGGGAAAGAGCTGGTGTCAGCTGAAATAGCGGTGTCTTGCATACACATACATTTTAAAGCTCCTTTGTAATCCCTTGCCTATCCCTTTCAAAGCTGGCTCAAGCCCTAACAGAGATCTCGGCCCCTTTCACACTTCTAAAAATCAATTTAGGGGTTGTTGGGCTCCCTCCGCCCCAATTAATTTCCCAAGGACTCAGCGTATCATCCTTCCTTTCTAATTCAGCCTATATTCTCTCTTTGTGCTCTAGCAGAATGATAACGATGAATCAATACCTCATTTCAGAACATAACAGGACGCTTCTATTCTCGCTGCCAGCCACGAACAGGGAGATGTTTGGTTAACTCCGGCGCCCCATAGTGGCACATTTTGTTGCTGTCTTCTTCAAAACCTTCTTTTTATACTAAAACTTTAATTATTATGATCATGATTCCTCAAAAACATGGTATCTAACCACCCCGTGCTCTGCACCTTCCTTACCTTACTACCCTTTGTTAAAATCTCTTAGGCTGCAATCCTAAGCGCATTTACTTGGGAGTAAGACCCGCTGAATTCAATGGGGCTTACTCCTGAGTATACACACATAGGATTGCATTCTTAACCTTAAGGGCCATGTGATAAAGGGAAGCCTGCCATGTTTGTACACCCAAGTGCATGCTTTGACCATCTGTGATACTTCAGACATGATCCAGGGATTTATCCACTGCCATCTCCATGGAAATGAATGGGGCTGCTACAGAATTAGATATGGGTCAGAAACAACAGGCTGGGCCCATTTTTACCTCTGCCACCAACTTGGTGTTTGGAACCTAGGGATAAGTCACTATCCATCAACCACAGCTCTCCATCTGAAAAAGGGTATGATAAGTGGTCCACCTTACAAGGGTGTTCTGAGGATGAACACAATGGCATCGAGCCCTTTTAAAATTAAAATCATGAATGTGGCAGCATTAATATGGGAAGTTTGGACACTTTAAGAAGGCTGTAGACAAATCAGAGCTGGTTCAAAAGAAGGCACTGAAAATTGTTAGGGATGTGGAAAACAAATCCCAAGAGGAAAGGTTGAAGAAACTGGGTACGTTTAGCCTGGAGAAGACTGATGGGGTAGCCCTCTTCAAGCGCCTGCAGGGCTGTCCCGCAGAAGAGGGCACAGGGCTGTTCTCAGCTGCCCCAGAAGGCAGGATGAAATCTATTGGGCTGAAGTTACAGGAGGGGAGTTTTTGGATGAACATTAGGGAAAGTGTCTTGATGGCAACAGCAGTTCGACAATGGAACGCATTCCCCGGGGGGGGGGGTATGGGCGCTCCCTCAAGATCTTGTAGATCTTCAGGCAGATGCTGGGCACCCACCTCTTGGGGGCTCTCTAGTTCTACATTTCCTGCATCGAACAAGGTGGCTACCTGGGATGCCCAGGTGGTCTCCCTTGCAAGCACTGCCCAGACCCAGACCTGCTTAGCTTCAGCAAGGTGCCTGCCTCTGTGTCCTGGGATGTATTGTTTCAAATGATACCAGCCCTCCTGTGCATGGCACCCAGCCTCCGGCCCCCATGCCTGGAGTGCTCTCCCAGAACAGTGACATGTTACAGCCTCCCACCCTCCCTCCCTTCTCAGAGCCCTGGCCTTCTCCTCAAAGTGTTTGGCTTAACCCTTAGGTGGCATCCCAGCGCTACCAATCAATATACATTCTGCAGCAATTCCATCTTTTCCTCCTTAACAGACTTTTTGTGGCAACAACAAAATACAGTGGGAAAATACAAGAGGGTTACAAACAGATGACACCATCGCTTGGACCTCCCCCCCCCAATTCAATGAACGAGGCAGAGGACTGAACAATAAAATCCCCATCAGGAAGCACCCGAAACCTAAGTAGATGTCACTGCCTTACTCATATCCGTCCCTTAGCCATGCTGGGGAATTCTGGGAATTGTAGAACTCTTTTCTGTCTAAACATACATAGTATTGTGCCTTTAGTTATTCTTGCCTCTCCCACCATCCATTCTCTCCCTGTTGGCAAACTATAAGATGTACATTTAATTTTCCCCTTATGCTGCAATACAGGGGTCCCCAATGGGTGCCTGTGGGTGCCATGGCATGTGTGGGGACCTCCAATGGCATCCACAAAGCTCTCCACTCCCTACCCCCTTCAAAAAAACATTTTTAAATAAAAACCTTGGAAAATGTTAGGGTAGTTTTCTGTCTCTCCCTTTCTAGCCACTACCTTTGCTCTTTCTCTCCCCACCTCTTTACCTCCCATTTCTCTCTGCTCCTAGCTTCTAGTCTTGCGATTTCGCTTCCCTTTACCCTATTTTCCCCTCCTTCCCAGCCTCGAGCTTTGCCACTTCTCTCCCCACCTCATTACCTGACTGTTTCTCCTGTCCCCAGCCTCTAGCCTTGCTCTTTCTCCCCCCACCTCTTCAGCTTGCTGTTTCTCCCGCTCCCAGCTGCTAGCCTTGCTCTTTCTTTCCCCTAGCCTTGCTGTTTTCTCCTCCCTTGCACCCTCTAGCTATGGCCACTTGAAAATGTAGGAGCAGGGGCTGAGCCCCTCATCTTAACTGCTACATCACACCAGCTCTCAACTACTAACAAGAGCATCATTTTGTCTTGCACTGAAATGGTCTGGGAAAACAAATTTTTGGCCAAGAGTGGTCATCTAGATGGAGTGATACGGCTGTTCTTCCCTCATACATTGTGCTGGAGGTCTGTGTCAATGACCACAGTTAAACATTGGGTAAAGGTAGGTGCAATACGTTGAGACTGGTGAGCTGCATTCTATCAGCATTCAGTCCAAATATCTCCATTTCTCTGCAGGGCGGAGCTCTGACCCCCCCCCCCCCAGTTCGGCAGGTTAGAAGCAGAAGTAAACTGTGCACGGCACATTCGCTAACCCCCACGAAACCCACCAATCCCCTGAGCAGGTTTGGCAAGTTAAAAAGGGTTTCCTTTCCCTTTTTTAAAAAGTGATCAATAAATGAACACACACACAAGCACTTGCATGACCCCTTTAAGTATGAGAGCAGAAGCATGGCGACAATGCCAGAAGGGAGGCTGGGGTTGGGTGGTTTGCCGGTATGCAAACTGTCATTTCGCCCGCGCAGCTGGAGGAAGCGGGGGCCGCGTCTCAGGTGTGCGATGAACGCTCTCTCTCCATCAGAGCTTGTTGCAGAGTCACAGACCTGCTCGCTGCGCTCTCCGTGCGCGGAGCGCGCCGCCGGGAGAAGCGCAGGGGCGCGGGCACGCCTCGCGCCGGAGCTCGTGCGCCTCGGCTCCGGCGGCCGGCCCGGCGGCGAGCGGGGAGGCGGGGAAGCCCGCCTGGCCCGGGTCCGGCGGCGCCTCGCGCCTCTCCCGGGACCTCCCGCTCCCCCCGCCGCTGAGCGGCCCCTCGCCTGCCCTTGGCGCGGCGCCCCCGGGAAGGCGCCGCCGACGGCGCCCCGCCGCGCGGCTCTTGCGCACGCTTCTCCGCGCGTGGTGCGCGCCGCGGCGGCGCTGGGCGGCGGCGCGGGCCCGAGCGGCGCGGCGGCCGGCGCGGCGGCCGGCGCGGCGCGGTCTTCTCCGGGTGGCCCCCCGGCACGTTCCCCCGCGCGAGCCCCTGAGGCGGCCCGGTGGCGCCCGAGGGCCGCGTGCCGGGGACGGCCTGCGCGGGGCGCCCCCCCGCCTGCCCTGCCTTCTTTAGACCCCCCCGGAAACGCGGACTTCGCGCCTTGCGCTGGGTCCGCCTCTCACGCCCGCGGCCGGAGGCGCTTCCAGGCCCCCGCAGCGCGAGGCCGGCGGCTGGAGCGGGGGCAGCGCAGCCGCGACGACCGGGAGCGCAGCCGCGCGGCCAGCGCCGGGCGGTCAAGCGCCGTAGCGCAGCCGGCGGCCCCGCAGCGTGCTGCCTCCCTTCCTGCTTTGCAGGGTCGTCGCGGGGGCTCACCGGAGCACAGTGAGCTTTGGACAGCCCACATGCCTGGCGATACTCTTGCACGGAGGGTCCAGAGGGGTCGCTTCTGTTGCGTGTAAGTAGCACTTCCTCAGCATCAGGACTGCAGGGTTTTTTTATCACGGGATAAACGGTTTTTATGGGGCTCGTCAAGGGCCGGCAGAAGCGGGGTGAGCGGCTGTGGGCAAGTTCAGCGTGAACTGCTAGCAAGCCACATGCCTGGAAAAGACAGGCGGAGCACGCTGCCGCTGCGTGGCTTTTAAAAGCTTTTTAAAGCTTTTAAGTTTTTAAAAACTTAAGAAAAGAGGAGGCTGCAGTTTTCTCACAGCACACCATTAAGACGCTGTGCATTGATTTATTATGCCCATTGCGGTATGGATTCATAACAGGTCATAATGGGCATCTGCACAAAATTAATCAGCTAAGTAAAGCTACAAGAGCACCATTAGGGACAGTCTCCGTGTGATGTACTTCTAGAGAAGAGTATGTTGTGTGCTGGAAATGTAGCAAGCTGCAGGCTGTTGGTCCATCGTGGTCTGCTTTGTGAAGACTGCAATTGACGACACACACGGCAGCAAACGATATAAATATACGGGGAGGGGCAGATTCAGAGAAATACTCTTTGTTACAGCATGCGTTGTCAATTGCAGTCTCCACAAAACGGGGCTCAAATGGAATTAGCATTTCCGAAAGAGGAGTCGAGAAAGCAATACACTAAAGAGATGGGGTTCTTCTTATCAGTTCTGCTGCTTTTCTACTTATTGCTACAGAGCTCAATACTCAGAACTCTTCTCAGCGTTGAGAAGAGAAGGCTGAGGGGAGCTAAGATAGCGCTCTTCAAGTCCTTGAAAGGCTGTCCCAGAGAGGAAGGCCAGGATCTCTTCTCGATCATCCCAGAGTGCAGGACACGGAAGAATGGGCTCAAGTTCCAGGAAGCCAGATTCCGGCTGAACATCAGGAACAACTTCCTGACTGTTAGAGCAATACGACAATGGAACCAATTACCTGGGGAGGTGGTGGGCTCTCCCACACTGGAGGCGCTCAAGACGAGGCTGGACAGCCACCTGTCGGGGATGCTTTGACTTGGATTCCTGCACTGAGCACGGGGGTGGACTCGATGGTCTTGTAGGCCCCTTCCAACCCTACTATTCTATGATTCAGTTCATAAGAATGTAAGAAGGGTGTGGATGAAGCGTCAGGGGGGCAAGGGTCCAACTAACCCAGCTTCTTGTTCCCCCACGTCTGTGTGCCCCCCCCCCAACACCTTGTCCTTGGAGGTGCACTGCCTCTCTGTTATAGGGATGTACGAAAGTCACTTACCTTTTCGCAGGTGTGATTCGTGGTGGGGGGGAGGTGCTCCGTCCCTCCCCCTGGAATCCTCCCTGGCTAGCTCTGCTCCACGGCAGCTCTGTGGAGCCGCTGGCCGGGGCCATCTGCAGCCAGAGTTCCGGCCGCGGCTGGGCTGCTGCAGACACAAATGGCGGCCGCCAAAGCGACTGCCATTTGCGTCCAGCCAGGCTGCCGTGATAGGCTATGTAAGTATTTACGTAGAGCAGGGATGCAAACGGCGTAGTGGCCGCCATTTGCATGGCTGCCTTTACCATGATAGGCTACGTAAATACTTACGTAGCCTATCATGGAAAGAGCAGCGGCACAAACGGCGCAGCGGCCGCTGTTTGCGTTCCTGCTCTTTGCCGTGATAGGCTACGTAAATACTTACGTAGCAGCTTGGCAGGATGCAAATGGTGGCTGCAGCAGCCGGCCGAAAAACCAGCCGCCGCCGCCGGCGGACCCCAGCTAAGTTTCGTTAGCTGCGGGGTGGCGGGGGGTGGGAGGCCGTTCCGCCACGGGTTTCAGGGGGCCGAATGCCAGTGCATTTGGCCTCACTGAAATCCGTGGCGGAATTCTCTGCCATCCCTACTCTGTTATCACAGGGACTAACAGCCACAGACAGATCTAATCTCCAGGAATGCACCTAGTCCCCTCTTTGCACCTTGTCAGCCAGCAGCCATCTTGTGATAGCGAGTTCCATTGGTCAAGTCAGACGTAGGTGTGGTCTTTTGTCTGTCTGAATCGAGTGCTAACCAATTTTCTTAGGTGAGCCCGAGTTTTGGTGCTACAGGGAGAAAATTCTCTCTAGTTACTGTCTCCTCACCATGCAAAATGTTATAAACCTCTACCACAGGGTGTCAAACCTCATCTGAGGGGACATCTGAGAATCCCCTTCCTGGGGTCTTAATCTGGCCCTCAGGGGTTTCTCAGATGACCCCCTTTCCCTGCCCCACCCATTTCCCCTGGCTGCCAGTCGTTTGGTGGTTTCCTGGCTTTTGCACATTTTTCCCCATTCTAAAAGGCTGAAATGCCTCTCCTAAGGCTGAGTTATTGGCAGGAAGAACTTTAAGCGCAAGTATGTGGGTATTTTTGTCCCCGCCCCTTTTGCCTTCAGCCCCACCCTCCACTGGAATGTGGCCCCAGAGAGCTTCTCTGAAATTGGACTTGGCCCTCGAGCTGAAAGGGGTTTGACATCCCTGCTCTGTCAGGACATGCTCCCCCTTGGTTATCTTTTGTCTAAGCTAAAATTCTCCACGTGTTTTGGCTTTCCCTCATTGTAGAGAAGGTGCTTCAGTCACCCCCCTGATCATTTTGGTTGTGCTTTTCTTTCACTTTTCTTATATTTGCCTGTGTGGAATGTTCTGCAGTTGGGCCTAAACAAAATATGCAGCCGAAGGAGGCAGAGTTTTGAACGGGCAGACGTCCCGCGTGCGTAGATTGTGCGTGGATTTCTGTCCCGCAGTCTCTAATTGGCTTTGCAACATGAATGGCAGTAACAATTCCCTCCATTGTCTTGGGTCCCTCCTGCCATCACCTCTTTAAACAGCTTGGTGGCCAGCCGACAAATGTACAAATGAGAAAACCTCCCTCATCCATGACATGATCCTGGATGAGGGTGCAGACCTGGCATGTATTACGGAGACCTGGCTGGCCGAGGCTGCTGCTCCAACCCTTGCAGCCATGTGTCCAGCCGGAGTTTCGTATGCACAGCAGCCGAGGGCTGGGGATCGGGGAGGGGGAGTGGCTGTTATCTACCGAGAGTCCTTGGTCTTCACCAGACCCCCTCTCCGGGAGACCAAGGTTGTTGAGTGCATGTACTGGAGGTTGGGCCCGAAGGGCAGTCTGGGGATTCTGCTCGTGTACCGTCCACCCCGCTGCACGACTGACTCCCTGGCCGAGGTGCTTGAGGTGGTCTCTGATGTGCGTGTACAGTCCCCTAACTTACTGGTGTTGGGGGACTTCAACGTACATTCGGAGGCCATCCTCACAGGAGCACCTCGGGACTTCATGGAGACCATGGCCTCCTGGGAGATGCACCATATTCTAACTGGGCCCACCCATGTAGCCGGTCATGCACTAGACCTTGTGTTTGTTTCTGGAGAAGCGGGGAGTGATCTGGAAGTCGGGGGTATATCCACCACCCCCTTGTCATGGTCAGATCACTATCTGGTGACGTTGGACTTCTCGGTTCCACAACCCCT
Organism: Heloderma suspectum; assembly: GCF_057233095.1. Taxonomy (NCBI): domain Eukaryota; kingdom Metazoa; phylum Chordata; class Lepidosauria; order Squamata; family Helodermatidae; genus Heloderma; species Heloderma suspectum. Next base: position 437,490,363 of record NC_139458.1, read on the forward strand.
CCGCAGGGGTGGAGGACCCATTAAAATGGTCCGCCCCAGGCGTCTTATGGATCCAAATGGATTCCTGAACGTGCTTGGGGATTCTCTGGGGCATGCCAACGGCCACTCGGTCGAGACCCTGGTGGGTGGCTGGAATGCCGCAATCACTGGGGCATTAGATCGGGTGGCTCCGAAACGCCCTCTCCCCCTGAACAGGGCTCGGACTGCACCATGGTTCAATCCGCGGTTACGAGCTCTGAAACAGGAGGTGAGACGGCTAGAGTGCCGGTGGCGGAAGTCTCGCTCCAAAGACGATCAGACATGGGCTAGAGCTATATCTTCAGCCTATCATGTGGCGGTGAAGGCAGCAAAAAAGGAATATTATGCTGCCTCCATCGCGTCTGCAGAGTGCTGCCCCAGGAGGCTGTTCCAAGTGGTCCGGAGCCTGGTCGGTCCTGTGGCTCCGGAACCACTGGAGCATTCTAAGGCCTCCTGTGAGGCTTTGGCAAGGCACTTTGCAGATAAAATTGATCAGATTAGGTGTGTTACTCTGCACACTGTGGATACAGTTAGTGAGCAAGAGGCGGCCTGTGGCAAACCGGTTTTGTGGGATCGGTTCCAGCTTCTTCCTCCTGATGAAGTGGACAAGGTGCTTTCATCTGTAAGGCCAACCACCTGCTTACTTGATCCTTGCCCATCTTGGCTCATTATGAGCTGCAGAGAGAGACTGGGTGAGGGGATCAAGGCGGTGGTGAACGCCTCCCTTGAGGAGGGAGTGATGCCATCAGCCCTCAAGGAGGCAGTGATAAGACCGCTCTTAAAGAAGCCCTCCTTGGATCCTCAAGTTCTGAACAACTTTCGCCCAGTCTCAAATCTGCCATTTTTGGGCAAGGTGATTGAGCGGGTGGTGGCGGTGCAGTTGAAGGCACACTTGGAAGAAACTGATTATCTAGACCCATTTCAGTCGGGCTTCAGGCCTGGGCATGGGACAGAAACGGCCTTGGTTGCCTTGGTGGATGATATGAGGAGGGCTCTGGATAGGGGTGAATGCTCCTTCCTTGTTCTCCTCGACCTCTCAGCGGCTTTTGATATCGTTGACCACGGTATCCTCCTGGACCGCCTGGAGGGGTTGGGCATTGGAAACACTGTATTGCGGTGGTTCCGGTCCTTCCTCTCCGGCAGGTACCAGAGGGTAGCACTGGGAGAGGAGGTTTCGGACCCGTGGCCACTTACTCGTGGGGTGCCACAGGGTTCCATCCTCTCCCCGATGCTATTTAACATCTATGTGAAGCCACTGGGCGCTATCATCAGGAGGTTTGGGGTGCAGTGTCATCAATATGCGGATGACACGCAGCTCTACCTCTCATTCAAATCTTCACCAAGGTTGGCCGTAGAATCCCTGTCCAAATGTCTGGAGACGGTGAGTGGCTGGATGGGGAGGAATAAGCTGAAGCTCAACCCTGACAAGACCGAGGTACTTTTGGTGGGAGACAAGAGGAGGCTGGGGGATGTTGACCTGGTGTTGAATGGGGTACAGCTACCCTTGAAAGACCAGGTCCGCAGCCTGGGGGTCATTTTGGACTCCCAGCTGTCCATGGAGGCTCAGGTGTCAGCTGTGAGCCGGACAGCGCTGTATCAACTCCATCTGATACGGCGGCTGCGCCCCTTCCTTCCCGACCATCTGCTCCCATCGGTAGTACATGCCCTGGTCTCCTCTCATTTAGGCTACTGTAATGTGCTCTACGTGGGGTTACCCTTGAAGATGGTTCGGAAACTGCAGCTGGTACAGAACGCGGCGGCTCGCCTGATTAAAGGCAGCCGCCGGCGAGATCACATCACTCCAGTGCTGAAGGAGTTGCACTGGTTACCAGTTGTTTTCCGGGCCAAATTCAAGGTGTTGGTTTTGACCTTTAAAACCCTATATGGTTCTGGCCCAGCCTATCTTAAGGAGCGCCTCCAGCAGCACCAGACAGGCCGCTTAACAAGATCAGCCTCGGATGGCCTTCTCTCTGTCCCATCAGCCAGGACAGCTAGACTGGTGGGGACGAGGGAGAGGGCCTTCTCTGTGGTGGCCCCCACTCTGTGGAACTCCCTCCCTAGGGAACTCCGTCATGCCCCCTCTTTAATGAGCTTCTGACATGCATTAAAAACGTGGTTGTTCAGGCAGGCATTTGGGGTGGGTTAGGGTATTTAAAAAAAAAAAAAATTATGGTAAAATTTTATTGTTTTAAATTGTTTCTGGTGGGTTGTACATCGCCCAGAGTGGCTGGGTGACCAGTCAGATGGGCGATTAATAAAGTTAATAAATAAATAAATAAATACATACATACATACATACATACATACCAGAGATCATTTTTCATTTGTTTGTGCATGATAAATGCCCATTCAAAATGAAAACCAATAAAGTGTCTTTTTGAGGGTGGAGAACAAAAGGTGTTCCAGCAAAGATGAATGTGTTTTTAAAGGAATTTTTAAATATGAGAACACTGGAAAGCATCCAGAGTTGATCCAAAAAGAATAGTCTCAAGATGCTGGAAAAATAGTTTTGCCTATCTATACTTAACAGTTCTTAAAATTTTATATAATAATTTGTCTTCAACTATGATTTTACTTGCCTATCTTCAGATGCATGAGACGGTCCTGATACAGTTCTCTGAAGACTTTTTAAGAACTGTAAATATACATAGACAATTTTTGCAATGTGTATTATTTTATTGTACTCTTGAAATTTTATCTGTGACATATCAATTAAATGTATTGTCTCCTTTTATAGCCCCTGAGAAAGGCCCTAAATAATATATATTGGGCTGAAACACATTGGGCTCTTTAAAGAATAAACTGTTTTTCAAGCATAAAGGAATCTTCTGTAAACTCCACCTAGCCCTCTGGAGGACCTGAAGGAGGCTTTGCAGGCTGGATGCGAAAACTTCACGGGCCAGATTAGGTCCATGGGCCGCAGGTTCTGCATCCCTGGTTTAGGGAATAATTCAGCCTGTGTGAGACCCCATTTCCTGTGCTGCTGAGGATGGGGTGGGGTGGGTGAGACAAAAGTGGGGGAGTGGATGGAAGCAAGGTGGAAGCAGTCTGTGGTCAGCAATGTTGGGTCTTCTGGTTGCTGAGACTACTGGCGAGTAAGCCTGATCCAGGCCTGAGAGTATCAGCTGATGTGCTCTAGTCGATTTGTGCAAGGAGGTTTCCTCAGGAGGTGTGGCTGCTCTCCCTGCAATTTCTTCCTGTGGCCAGAGCTAAGAAGTGGGCGGCAGGGAGAAGCCCTGGGTCCATCTCGCTCAGCGTGGTCTGCGCCAGCCTTCCCCAACCTCATACCCCCCAGGGTGTTGGACTGCAACTCCCATCATTCCCAGCCAGTCCTGGTTGGTAGCAGCTGTTTGGGCTCTCCCCCAGTCAGTGGTTCTCCCTAGCTCTTCCTGGAGGTAAAGCCCAGAAGCTCCGTGGTAGAGCACCTGCTTTGTGTACTGAAGGTCCCATTAAGGGTGGGCGAACACGGAACGTTTGAGTTCCTTACAGTGCTCTGGATCCTTCCTTGAAGCTTGTTTCACCTCATTTGTATTCCTGAACATGAGTGTCTTTTTAAAGCATGAAAATGTGACGGGGGGATTTGCGACACTGCGGAATTTCCCAAGGATTGCATTCCTGCTCATGTTCACATTCGAGGTTGCAAATGGGACATGGTTGCACGATTTGTGCACAGGAACGAAACTTTCATACATCCCTGTGTCCCATGTTTGCTTGTCAGAATCTCCAGTTAAAAGGATCAGGTAGCCAGTAATGGGGAACAGCCTTCTCTTCCTGAGACCTTGGTCAGTCGGAGTAGAAAATACTGGATTAGATGGACATACAATCTGACCTAGTGTAGGTAGCTTCCTATCCTCCCTGCCTCACAATCCTTTGGTTGCCAGTTCCAGACCTGCTTCGGGCCCTCTCTGAGAAGTCCAAGTGAACTGGGTAAAGCATCATTTGGCTCAAATCTTGTTTGCAATTCCAAGCCCCTGGAATGAGTCAGATAATGACAAGAGGACACAAGTGCCTTTTTCTTCTCAGTGATTGACTTCAGCCTTGAACCCCTGAGTGTATTTTGTAAAAACAAACAGTGTTTTTAAATTGAAAACAAACAGATGAGGTGCATAAGAACCTTACTGGACGGGTTTTCAAGACAATCCAATAATGATCAGATACAGAATAGATACTGTGGGAAGATGGTTCATTACATGGTCCATCGCCCATAAGCATGCACACTGGCCTTCCCTGGTCTGCTGCCTTCCCGTGTGTTGGACTCCAGCTCTCGTCACCCCAGCCAGCGTGGGTGAGCAAGTTGGCGGTGGAGGGCTCCTGTTTAGGGTTCTAGTCAGTCAGCCATGGACTGAGACACTCAGTCCCCAATGAGGTATTTCTGGATTCCCCCCTCCCCTGGCCACACACCTAGGCTTTTCCTAATTTTTGTGTACTACAACCAACCTTGGGGCACCTCCCCCTCCCCAAATTGCTGATACTTCCCTATTATATGTGGGTGGTGATGTTTTGGCTACCTAAGGACTGGTACTCGGAGAACGACTTTTCTAGCAGTATCTATATGATTATAGCGGGCATAGATCTGATCATCAAAATATAGTTGAGATTTCTTCTGCTTCTTTTGGAGCAGAGGAAATTTGGAAACTGGTGGGGGTTTTCCCAGGTGAATTTTGTGCTGGGTTGTATCCCGTGTCTCCAAACAGGAACCTGATCTTTTAAATGAGTCAAAGTCAGCCAAGAGGTGCCATGCCAAAATGAAAGATACAGCGACTTCCCGTTCGGTGTCTGATGGGTGGCTAAGTTTCCAAAACCCAAGGATTTATAGACCAGGCAGACCTGCATGCAAATTCCTTTGGCCTTCTCTCCAGTGCTGCTGTCAAGATCCCCCAGCTTCAAAGAGAAGCACATTGTAGTGGAAAGTAGAATCAAGAGCTCTGTGCATTAAGCAGCCTGGGAAGGCAACCCTTTTTGCCCTGTACGTCCAGCTCTTCATTTCTAAAATGAGATTCGGGCTCAAGCATGTCCCACAGCCACACTGTGTGTCCAAGGCCTGAAACCCCCCCTGCCTATTTTAGGCTACGGCGCTTACTGCCAGTAACTTAGCCTTAGGGGAGGCATTTCAACCTTTTAGGATGGGGGGAAAAAACTGCAAAGGCAGGGACACCACAAAGTGGTTGGTAGTCAGGGGAAAGGGGTGGAGCCAGGGGAAGGGGGCATGGCCATCTGGGGAACCCTCGAGGGCCATATTGGGATGCCAGGAGGGCCAGATTTGGCCCCTGCACCTGAGGTTCTGCTCCCCTGCTCTGTGACCTGCCCAGAAGCCCTGCCTCACGGAGACTGGGTACTTGGGAATGGGTGGCGGCTACTAATTGCTGACAGAAAGATACTCTTCCCACAGAGACCGGGGCACTGATAGAAGCTGCTGTGGTCAGCCTGTCATATCCCCCCGCCCCGAAGACTCCCTTTTATTGGGCTAAACAGGGTCTGTCAAAGCTGCACCGTCAGGAGGCGGGCCCGTTCTCGCCGTCACTTTATCACGTGCACAATGGACGCTTGTTTGGCATCCAGTTCCACACTGAATCGGCCTGGGTGTGGATGGCCATGGACAAACAACGGGGGATCAGGCAGGGCAGGAGGAGCAAGCATCGCCTGGAGGGGTCGAACTGAACCCTGTCCGGTGCTCCAACGGGATGTTGACGTAGTGATGAGACCCACCTAGCTGGACAGCTTTAAAAGGGGATTAGGCACATTCATGGAGGTCACGGCCAGCCATGGCCGCTAGCCCCGATGGCCACATGCTATGGCTGATGTCTGAGGCCCCGTGCCTCTGGATGACAGTTGCCAGGGAACAGCAGTGTCTCGGGCGGTCAAGCGGGAGGAGCAGCGATGCGCCCACTCCCCATGACCTTGCCAGGAGGACCCCGCCATCGTGTCCCTTGAGCGAGAGGGCGGCAGTGGCGGGTGCTCCGGAAAGTCCTGTCTGTCCTGGTCACCTGCTGTGGTAAATGCCACAGCAGAAGAGCAGCTGGCAGGCTTCCTGCAGCTGCCACCCACCCTCCGTTTCCCTCCGAGAGGGTCCTTAGAGTGAGGCGGGAGATGGGCAGCTGCTCCATGAGAGAGGAGTCCATTGGACCACTCTCCAGTCAGCGCCTGGCCCTGAGGACAGGCCCCTCAGAGCCAGGCACTGCAGACAGGGCGACTCTCTGATGTGCCGCCTCAGCAGCCTTCACCTGCTGACGCAGCTCTTCAGAGCGCCCGCCCTCTGGCTCGCTCTGCTCACAGCACGCCGGGGGTGGGCATGGGTTGCAGTGGCGGCTGGGTGGGCCGGGGAGGCCAGAGTGGTGGCTTTTTCCCTGCCTCAGGCGGCACGAGAGTGTGCACCACCGTTGGCCGGAGGCCACCGTTGCACTCACGTCCCGCTTGTGGGCTTCCCACTGGGGCTTCTGGCTGGCCGCTCTGCGAAACAGAATGTGGGACTTTGGCTGTGATCCAGCACGGCTCTTCCGATGTTCTTACTTGTCGTCTGCTGCTTAAATTGGGCCTACTGCACGCAGTCTACCCTGCCCCCGAAGCGATGGACTGCTACCCCCCTTGGCTTGCGATTTACCTCTATCTGAAACGATGTAAAGGGGGAGCTGCCGCCGGCCCTTTGTCCCAGGCCGACTGTCCGTGCTGCTGCTCTGGACAGCCAAGTAGGCTGGAGACCCCGGGAGTCTGGAGACGGAGTGGGCGGGGGTTCCCAGGAGTGAGTGCATGGAAAGGCAAGGCAAAAGGGGGTTTCCCTCCCTCTGCCTTGTTCCCTCCGCCCCTTGCATGTGTGCACAGCTCTGCACGTACGTGTGTGGAGGTCAAGGGAGCTCCCACCCTCTGTCCTATCCCTTTCGCCATCTCTGTGTGCATGTTTGTGTACACTGCAGTCTGTATATGTATGTTTATGTGAATATGATGTGCAATGCATACATGTCTTTAAGAGCATATGTATATGTGCCCCCAAGTGGTACGCATGTTGTTTCAAGGCAGCTGGTGTAAATCCACTTCTCTCCCCTACCACCACCCACCTAGAAATTATCTGGCCTTCTCTCTAATGTCACTTAAGAAACTGGATTGTTAACACCAGTCCTGCTTCTCTTCCTGTGGGCTGGTGCCATCTCACGGTATCTTCCTGCTGGCTTCTCTAGGGAGCATTTTCTTGGTGCAAGACCCTGGCCTGTGGAGTAACTCCAGGGACCTGCCTTGAGCTACAGTCAAACACCCTCCTCGCTTTCCATCAGCTCTGCACAAGAGAGAGCATGTTTGGGATGTGTCTTCTTCGCCGGACGTGATCCTATTAATGCACAAATATCAGGGCAGCTGACAGCTCTCCAGCAGGGAGACGGACCAGTCACTGTCCAGGACTGGACAGAAGCGATGCTCCTTTAACGTTCAGCTGCCTCCCCCTGATGGAGATTGTTGCCAGCAGCTCCATCTTGCCAAAGGGTGAACACATTGGTACGTGCAACCCCCACATCGCCACTCTTCAGAGACTTTGCTAGTGAGAAGGAGGAGCTTGAACAAGGTCTGTCCCTGGACCAAGAATTTCTGTGGGAAGGCGTAAGCAACAGCCTCTCTGAAGATGGATCCGCTGATGAGTGCATTGCCAGTTTTTAAGATCACCACGTGCTGTTTCCTTGCGTTGTTGTCAGGTAAGGGATAACTCTTTTTTCCCCATTCTAAAATTACCTACCTCATCCTTTAATCAAATTCAAGTACCTTATTATGCAAATGAGTGTGAGTAGTGATTAGTGTGATTCTGCGAGTGAACGCATAAACAAAAGTAGATGGAAAAGTGGCTCAGCGTGTCCCAATAAATGTTAGTTAGCCAGAGAGAGAGAGAGAGAGAGAGAGAGAGAGATTGTTATTTCACAACAGCAAAACTATTCTGAAAACAGGTATGAAAATTCTGTTTTCAGGATTTTGAAACAGTAAATTCTGTTTCAAAGGAAACAGAATTTACAAAGGTAAAGGACTTCTGGTGCAACTTTGTTGCCAGCAATTGCCAATTATGGCGTCTAACCACCTTACCCAGGGACTCTTTGCTCATTCAGTTGCTGAGTGGTTTTGTGAATAATTATTTCCTTTCCTTTGTGTACCATATGAATATGGAATTGCTTGCTGAATATGGATCTTAACAGGACTCTGTGGTGCATGTTTTTCTGACAAATTCTGCATGACAAATTCTCCCATATGTGCCTGCCCGGACCTTAAGATCATCAGCAGCAGCCCTTCTCCGTGAGCCCCTGCCAAAGGAAGTGAGGCGGGTGGCTACTAGGAGGAGGGCTTTTTCTGTTGTGGCACCCCGGCTCTGGAATGAGCTCCCTAGTGAGGTTCGCCTGGCGCCTACATTGTACTCCTTTCGGCGCCAGGTGAAGACCTTTTTATTTTCCCAGGCATTTTAGCTTTCTAAATTTTTATCTTTGTTGTTTTAAATCTGTATTTTAAACTCCTGTACTGCTGCTAGGTTTTATTGTGGTTGTATTGTTATATTGTGGTTTTAATGTTCTATATATTTTAAATTGTTTTATTGTGTGTTGTTTGGTTTTAGTTTTTGTGAACCGCCCAGAGAGCTTCGGCTATTGGGCGGTATAGAAATAAATAAATAAATAAATAAATAAATAAATAGACACAAACTCATTTGTTTGCACTGAGAACAGGCTAAAGGCCTATATAGTCCAGCCTCCTGTTTCTCACACTGGCCACATGCAGGATGAGTGCAATAGGCCTGTCCCATTGCTGTTCCCCAGCAACTGATACCCAGTTGCACGCTGACTTCTGATGTTTACAGCCATCAGGACCAGTAGCCGTTGCTCGCCTTATTCTCCAGGAATCTGCCTCATCCCCTTTTCATAGAATCATAGAATCATAGAATCATAGAATAGTAGGGTTGGAAGGGGCCTACAAGGCCATCGAGTCCAACCCCCTGCTCAATGCAGGAATCCAAGTCAGAGCATCCCTGACAAATGGCTGTCCAGCCTCGTCTTAAAGGCCTCCAGTGTGGGAGAGCCCACCACCGCCCCAGGTAATTGGTTCCATTGCCGTATTGCTCTGACACTCAGGAAGTTTTTCCTGATGTTCAGCCGGAATCTGGCTTCCTGTCACTTGAGCCCATTATTCCGTGTCCTGCACTCTGGGATGATCAAGAAGAGATCCTGGCCTTCTTCTCTGTGACAACCTTTCAAGTACTTGAAGAGTGCTATCATATCTCCCCTCAGTCTTCTCTTCTCAAGGCTAAACATGCCCAGTTCTTTCAGTCTCTCTTCATAGGGCTTTGTTTCCAGTCCCCTGATCATCTTTGTTGCCCTTCTCTGGACCCTCTCCAGTTTGTCTGCATCCTTCTGAAAGTGTGGTGCCCAGAACTGGACACAGTACTCCAGATGAGGCCTAACCAGTGCTGAGTAGAGGGGAACTAGTACTTCCCGGGATTTGGAAGCTATGCTTCTATTAATGCAGCCCAAAATAGCATTTGCCTTTTTTGCAGCCACATCCCATTGTTGGCTCATATTCAGCTTGTGATCGACGACAATTCCAAGATCCTTCTCGCTCGTAGTGTGGTTGAGCCACGTATCCCCCATCTTGTAACTGTGCATTTGGTTTCTTTTTCCTAGGTGCAGAACTTGGCATTTGTCCCTATTAAATGCCATTCTGTTGTTTTCTGCCCAGCACTCCAGTCTATCCAGATCACTTTGAATTTTGTTTCTGTCTTCCAAAGTATTAGCTATCCCTCCCAATTTTGTGTCATCTGCAAATTTGATCAGCATTCCCTGCACCTCCTCCTCCAAGTCATTAATAAAAATGTTGAAGAGCACTGGGCCCAGGACTGAGCCCTGCGGTACCCCACTCATTACCTCTCCCCAGCTTGAGAAGGTCCCATTGATAAGCACTCTTTGAGTCCGATTCTGTAGCCAACCGTGGATCCACCGGATCGTTGTTTCATCTAGCCCACTTCGAGCAAGTTTGCTCATCAGGATATCATGGGGCACTTTGTCGAAAGCTTTGCTGAAGTCGAGGTATATGATTTTAAAACTGTCGAGGTTGCCATCTGTCACCCCAACTTCTGGCAGCTAATTCCATAGTCTAACTATGTGCTGTGTCAAGAAGCACTTCCTTTTGCCAGCTTCATTCTGCGACTGTGAGATCTAGCATCCTACATTACTTGCTTTTTTTCTGAACTAAAAAAAAAGCCCCCAAAGTTGCAACTTTTTCTCATAGGGGAGGAGTTGCTAGAAATCCCTTGATCTTTTCTGGTTGCCCTTTTCTGCACCTTTTCCAGCTCCACAATGTCCTTTATGAGGCACAGGGACCAGAATTGTATGCAGTATTCCAAGTGTGCTTGCACCAGACATTGGTATAGAGATATTATGAAATTGCCAGATTTATTTTTGATCCCTTTCCTAGCACAGAATTTGCCTTTTTATTTTTTGCAGCTGCTCCACGCTGGGTTGAGATTTTCACTGATCTACCCTATCCACTGCAACCCCAGTGAAGGAGACAGTGGAGGCTGGTGGCTCCGATGTCAGTGGGGAGGTGAATCTGCTCCGGGTTTCAGTCAGAACTCTGAAGGAGCTCTCCAAGGTGCAAAGCAGATTCACCGCCTCACTGACATCAGAGCCACCAGCCTCCCCTGGAAGGAGGCAATGCAATGCAGGTTTAAAGCATAGCCTTCTGAGTCTTTTCACTCTCATGGTCCACAGGAAGGCGACAGTCTTCCTCTTGTGAGGCCTGAGGATGGCTGAGCTGCCCAGCGACATTAGGGCAGCAGCCTCCATGGACCGGCAGGGGTGCTTCATGACAACGGAATGAGAAGCGCGTTGGAGTATTATCTGGATTTTCATGGAATCGGTTTTGGTCCATCAGAGACACACTAAGTGAGAAAAGCCGAGTGTACCGTACCTTTAAAATCCACTTTTCATGGGTCACACAGCGCTTCAAAGGAACATACTTCCAGGTTTGGTGGGGGGAGTAGAACGGAACATCATCAACCTGGCAGGGGCTGCTCGACCAGTGAGAGAGGCTTATCTCCCACCCCTGTCCAGGCTCCCCCCTCCTTTTGAATGAAGACACCACGATCCCCAGTTCTCCAATGCAGCATCTGAAGACTCCCTATGAGAGCACCCCCCCATTTTGTTCCATTCCATCAAACTCTTGCGGAATTATTGCTCCCCCACTTTCCCCAGTGTGCACACTTTTCAATGAAGAAGCCCAAATCCCCGATTCTCCTTTGCAGCATCTAAAGGCTCCTGCTGAGAGCATCCCCCCCCCCAATTTTGCCCCATTCCAGCAAACTGTCGAGGTATTGCTTCCACCACCACCACCCCCTTGCTCCTTGTCTGGGCATTTTCTCCCTGCTTACAATGACAGGCTCCCGAGACCTCACCAGATTGGAGAAACAACTTTACATAACATCAAAGAAGCGGCTTTACACAATATCGGAGATGCGAGTTAAACACAACAGTAGAGAAGCGAAGTAATGCAAACATCAGAGAAGTGCATCATCATGGAGGTGAATTACTGGCGAAATGGGAGTGCAGGGCGATTCTGAAGGCTGAAAAGGCTCGGTGAGGTCATGGCCAGGTGAAAGACACACCTCTGGGCAGGGCTAACATGCCAAAATAAATGCGGAGGATAGGGGCATGCAGCACAGAAGCACGGAGATCCTGAATTAAAGAAATCAAATGCTGTAAAATTAGTCTCAGAAAATCCGGCTTTTCCACCAGAAATTTCCGGGGTGACTGTGGATACAAACAACCTTGGACATAATATACCTCGACTTCAGCAAAGCTTTTGACAAAGTGCTCCATGATATCCTGATGTGCAAACTATCTCAAAGTGGGCTAGATGAAACAACGATCCGGTGGATCCACAGTTGGCTACAGAATCAGAATCAAAGTGTGCTTATCAATGGGACCTTCTCAAACTGGGGAGAGGTAACGAGCGGGGTACCGCAGGGCTCAGTCCGGGCCCAGTGCTCTTCGACATTTTTATTAATGACTTGGAGGAGGAGGTGCAGGGAATGCTTATCAGATACGCAGATGACACAAAATTGGGTGCGATAGCTAATAGCTTCGGAAGACAGAAACAGAATTCAAAGTGATCTTGATAGGCTGGAGTGCTGGGCAGAAAACAACAGAATGAAATTTAATGGGGATAAATGCCAAGTTCTGCACCTTGGAAAAAGAAACCAAATGCACAGTTACAAGATGGGGGATACTCGGCTCAAAAATACTACAAGGCTCTTAGAATTGTTGTCGATCACAAGCTGAATATGAGCCAACAATGGGGTTTGGCTGCAAAAAAGGCAAATGCTATTTGGGGCTGCATTAGTAGAAGCATAGCTTCCAAATCCCGGGAAGCACTAGTTCCCCTCTACTCAGCACTGGTTAGGACTCATCTGGAGTACTGTGTCCAGTTCTGGGCACCACACTTTAAGAAGGATGCAGACAAACTGGAGAGGGTTCAGAGGAGGGCAACGAAGATGATCGGGACTGGAAACAAAGTCCTATGAGGAGAGACCGAAAGAACTGGGCATATTTAACACTGAGAAAAGAAGACTTAGGGGAGATAGGATAGCACTCTTCAAGTCCTTGAAAGGTTGTCCCAGAGAGGAAGGCCAGGATCTCTTCTCGATCATCCCAGAGTGCAGGACACGGAATAATGGACTCAAGTGACAGGAAGCCAGATTCCGGCCGAATATCAGGAAAATCTTCCTGTTAGAGCAATACAACAACAGAACCCATGACCTAGGGAGGTAGTGGGCTCTCCCACCCTGGTGGCATTCAAGACGAGGCTGGACAGCCACCTGTCAGGGATGCTCTAGAGTCCTGCCAGAAATGATTTCACACACCTGCAGTGCAAAATGGCACAGTCCATTTCACCACCTTGGTTTTCAACCACCTTCCTGGGCTGCATGGATATTGACCAGGCCTTAGCCTAGTGAACTCCTCAGTTTTCACAAATCTTGTCTTAAGATTTCCAAGACAAGATTTGCATCTGATCTCTTGCAGGCAGCTCTGGCTTTATCTAACTGCTCAGCCCTTGCAAAGCTTTATTTTGCCATGAAATTGTACAAGAATGCTCAGGGAAGTTCTTTAGCTGAGACTATGCTGGCATTTGCACGTAGAATAGAGGAGTGGTACTTTTCCTGTGAACGTGATTGATGTCACGTCATGCATGCGTACCTTGAGCATTCTTCCTGCTGTGTCAGTGTTGTGGCTCCAGAAAGAGCCAGAGGAATGTTGGAAGCATTAAACTTGATACGTATTTACCCCTTTGGGCTGGACCCATCCATTCGCAGTGTCAGTGATGACTCTGGTTGTGACATGATGGGGGTACTGCGTGCTCTGAGGATATGCATGTTTCTAGTCAATAGCCTTCGTTTTTTGGAAGTACGTACAGTTTGACAGGATCACTGCCTGATTTGGGGAGGCATTACAGAGGAATCAACCTTTTCTACCCTTCTTTTCTCCTGATTCATTTCACATTTTTGATGACTCCATAATCCTTCCCTGAGATGCCAGGAGCTGTTAAAACAGAAGCTTTGTAAAATCTTAGGACTCCGCATCAGTCTTTATGACTCCATGCCAAAGCTCACACAGGGCTCCTGAGTTATGAAAGTCTCCAGCTTTAATTAAAAACAGTCACTTTCTACTAGTCCAGAGGAAGACTGACAAAAGCTAATTAAAGAAACACATTCATTACGATTTTCAAAAGTATGAAACAAACCAACAAAAACAAGTATGAAAAAGACAAGTGCATGGTATGAAGAAAGTGCATAGGGAGACATTTTTCTCCCTCCCTCATAATACTCAAAGCCAGTGCGGTCATCCCATGAAGCTAACTGGTGGGAGATTCGGAACAGGTAAAAGGAAGGACTTCTTCACACAGCGCAGAGTTAAACTATGGAATTGGCAACCACAAGACGTAGTGATGGCCACCAATTTGGATGGCGTTAAAAGGGGGTTAGAATATTCCTGGAGGAGAAGGCTATCAGTGGCTACTAGTCCTGATGGATCTCTGCTACCTTCAGTATCAGGGGCAGTGTGCCTATGTACACCAGTGGCTGGGGAGTGTGGGCGGGAGGGTGCTGTTGTGCTCATGTCCTACCTGTGGTTTTCCTGTGGGCAGCTGGTCAGTCACTGGGTGAACAAAATGCAGGATTAGATGGACCTTGGTCTGATCCAGCATCAGGGCTCCCCTTGTGTTCTTATGAAAAAATAAAGCAGTCATGGTTTCTGAGTTTCCTCCCTCTCTGTCTCTCTGCCCTCCCAACTCACACTTTCTGCATGTGAGGAAGAGTGGAGCAGAAATGAAGCAGATGCTGTGCCTCAGTCACTCACTCCACTCCTTTCAACTGGGCTGGGATTGCCTAACACACTCACAAGGCGCTCTGACTGGCTACTGACTGGTCAACCAGCCAGCCAGCTGAGCCCACCTACTCCATTTATTGGCTCAGCTGGCCAGTCAGTCAGTCAGCCTTCTCCCCCATCACCAAAAATGACCGCTTCCTTGTGGAGGGAAGGGGTAATCTGTGATTGGCCAGCACAGGCTAACCACCTGAGCTGACCCTATAAGAACATAAGAGCCCTGCTGGATCAGACCAAGGGACCCACAAGGAGGTCATGAGTGCAACAGCACCCTCCCGCCCATGTTCCCTGGCAACTGCTGGAGATGGGCATACTGCCTCTGGTATTGGAGGGAGCATAGAGCCTCGATGGCTTCATCCTCCAGGAATTTGTCCAACCCCCTTTTAAAGCCATCCAAATGGGTGCCCATCGCTACATTTTGTGGAAGTGAATTCTGTGTGAAGAAGCCCTTCCTTTTCTCTGTCCTGAATCTCCCACCAATCAGCTTCATGGGATGACCCAGGTTCTAGTATTATGAGAATGTCTCCCTGTCCACATTCTCCACACACCAGGCATCATTCTGTACACCTCTGTACAACACTTAATGAGTTGCAGGTGAATGCGTGTAAACCAGCCTCTGGCTACTCCTCGTGTTCATGATATATTACTTCACCAACCCACAGCGCGACAGGGGCCTCAACAAAATCGCCAGCTCTGGCTGCTGGGAAATGCCCCAGAGCATTTAGGGATGCATCAGATTCCATAAGCCTCTGAGGGTCGCCCATCTTAATGGGTGACCCATCCCTGCAGGGCGGGACTGGCACCATGAAACCACCAAACCTCACCTGAAAGTGGTCTGCCATTGGCTTTTGTTATTTTCAGTTTCTTTTCTAATTATACCCGGCCTGGACTTTGCCTTTTTCACAGCGGCGGCGCACAGGGCTGCCTTCCTTCTGGTGCGGCCAGTTTCCTTGCAGTTCTCCACTTTGGACGGAGCTGGCTTGTCTCGCACAGGCTGAATCCTCAAGTCACCATTTCAAACTGTTCGAACGCCCACTCCAAGGCAAGCACGCACATGCTGCCGCAAAACAAGGGACGCGGCCCCACGACCCTCCCCCCACAACTGTGGCCGGCAGGGCAATCGCTCTTGCATGTTTCTGGCGCCATCTCTCTCTCCTGGCGCTGCCCTTCACGGCTCCAAAGACAGATCTGCTCACAGAGATGGAAGCGCGCTTTCTGTTTACCCTCCAGATCTACTTGCCCAATGGCTCTGATGAAAAGAAGCGACGTTGGCCCAGCAAAGGCTCCATTGAGTCCTTTGACTGTGAGAAGACCGAATCCGGTTTACGCCATTCCATCACTGTGGAATAGCACGGCTGGGGAGCTGAATGAGGGGAAAGTGATCTGTCCCTTGAACTACTTGCCACTACCGTTTGGTGTGCTTTTTCTTACTGTTATTTTGCTGTATTTGGGGCTTTTCTACATGAGGCTGCTTAGCCACTGTTAAGCCGCTATACCTACTCTTAGTTTCATTGCAGAATTGAGATCCAAGCACTACACGGAGAGCATTTCCTTTCCTGCTTTTCTGCTACATAACCTCTAGGTGGCACTGTGGTAGAGTGAAATAGCACAAATACACAAGAGGAAATGGTACTTTATTATGCTTTCACAATTAAATGCTACATTTTCCTTGCTCTAAAAACCCCCTCACCAAAAGTGCTGGTTAGACACAGAAGTGAAACTGGAGGGTCACGATATTGTCTGAAGGAACCCATAAACAACTGTGAGTAGGAAATGATGACCACATGATAAATGCCTTGTGTAGAAAAGGCCTTTGTCTGTTTATTTATGCAGATTGATAAAAAAATTGAAGGACTAGAACAGATATAAACAGGGGTGGGGGAAGCAAATGTAAGATACATGAATAGGATTCAATTTTAAATTTGTTACAGTCTTATCACTACATAAGAAAATATTTCAGTTCAGTTCTTATGATGATGAAGATTTACATATGTAGCACTACCAGTGTATGTGGCATTTCACTGTGCAACAGACGTCCTGCCCCAAGGAACCTACAGTCTAAATTCAGAGAGCAGCAAGTAGACAACAGAAGAAGGAGAGGAAGAAAGAAGCAAGGGTAATACATCCACAAAAGGCAGCAGAGAGAGTGGGAAAGGCTCAGGAAACAGGATGGAATTGAGCAAGTAAATCCAGTTGCACAACCTCAGTTTTTGCTTCCATTGGAGGAGGATTAATTGCAGTGCTAAGGGCGAGCAAATAGCGATATTCTCCAAGTTCTTAGCTAAAGGACAGGCAAACAGATATGGCATTGTGGAGGGTTTGGGCACTTCAAAATGTTGGGTTTGCCACAAATTTCTAATGGTGATCCCTGTGCTGATGGCTGCTAGTCCAAATGACCAGCAGGATGAGCATGGGTTCAGGGACCTTGGAACCCTACTCCTGTACTGGTATCCTGGAGGTGTTACCCCTGCACTTCTTAATCGACTCTGCAGTCACTAATTGCCTCCATTTGCTGAGGAGAGCAGTGTTTCTAAATTCCCATGGAGCATAAGGACCAAACCCTCTCCTGCTTTGCTTCATGCCGATGCCACTGAAGGCTTATTAGCATCTATGATGTGACTTCTCATTGAAAATGAAATTCAGCATTTGGCAAATAACATTTGGCAACATTTCAGAATTGGGCTTTTTCAATACTGCTTTTGATATAGAACTTTGATGATGATGATAATAATACAGTCACTACCATTGCATAGGAATTTTAAGGCAACAGTAATGTTACTGTTAAGTATCAACCTGCTCAATTCGTTCCATATACATCTGTCTCCTAAAATCAATAAAATCTAACAGCATCCATAATTGAGAGCAGTGAAAAAAGTTCAGAGAAGAATATACATATTCCAAGTGTATTCAAGGTAGGAAAGTTTCTTCCCTCAGATTCTTTCTAGCTCTCATTTGCAGGACTGTTAGGGCAGAACTTTTTTCTAGTCTGAATTCAAACGAGGAAATCCCCGCTCCCCGATTATTTTTAGCTCTCATTTACAGTACTGTCAGGGTATATATCTCCTATTCTTCCCTCAGATTCTTTTTAGTTCTCATTGACAAGACCATCAAGGCACCCTCAAATGGCACTTCTGAGAGGGGACTTGTGAATCCCTTCAGAGCATATCCCTCACATGTCCAGGTAGGGATGTGTGGATTTTGTTAAATCTGTTCCGTCTGTGTTTCGTGGATTGTCAGGTGTCTTTTGTGCTATCATCCGCTCATTGTCAGAATTGGATTTTTTAATCAGAATTTCATTCTTATAATTCGCATTAGGACTTATGCGCACTTGCGCTAATGCACTAAAACGCTAATGTGTGTTAGCACAAATGGCCCCCAAAGAGAAAAAACATTCTGCAAGTCTGCAGAATCTGTGTAACTCGGGAAATGCCAGTCTGCTGCAGAATCCGCAGGTCAGATTTATAGAAACCTGAACTTATCTGAATCCGTTGTAAAAAGGGCAATCTATGCTTAGCGTGTAATCGCAACAAAGCCGGTAGAATATTGCTGATAATCTAATCGTATGAAAACGTGATAATTCATACTCAGTCTGTTTCCCCATTTCAATACTTTTTTGAAATCATAACCTTGGTTCATACTGTTCAGTCGGAGAGTCTTTACTGCGGCGGAAGTCGGCGGTTCGCGGTAGAGAAGCAGTCTCTTCTTCTTTGTTCTCCCAGTTCCCTGCCCTCCTTCCCTCCCTTTGTCCTCAACATTAATGTTGAGCATTAATGACCTCAACATTAACTGTTTCGCACCAGGGTCACCTGGCCCCATTGATTTTTATTTTCTGTCAGCTTAACCCTCCGAAACTTCGAAGCTTTGGAGAGACGTCTCTGTCCGTGTGCTGTATTTTGTGCATAATATGATTATGGATCACTGCCTTGTTGTGGCAAAGGGGCTTGCGTAACTCAGTGAAGCCATAAGCTATGCTGTGCAGGGCCACCCAAGATGGACAGGTCATGGTGGAGAGTTCTGACAAAATGTGGTCCACTGGAGAAGGAAATGGCAACCCACTCCAGTATTCTTGCCAAGAAAACCCCATAGAACGAATCACAAGGCTAAAAGAGATGACGCCGAAAGATGAGCCCCTTAGGGCGGAAGGGGTCCAATATACTACTGGGGAAGAGCAGAAGGAATTTCCAAGTAGCGCCAGAAAGAGTGAAGCGGCTGGGCCAAAGCCGAAAGGACACTCAGCTGTGGATGTGTCTGGCGGTGAAAAGAAAGTCCGATGCTGTAAAGAACAATATTGTTTAGGAACCTGGAATGTCAGATCAATGAATCAAGGTAAGCTGGAGGTGGTCAAACATGAGATGGCAAGATTGAACATCGACATCTTGGGAATCAGCGAACTAAAATGGACAACAGATACTGAAGCTGAAGCTCAAATATTTTGGCCACCTAATGCGAAGAGAAAACTCCCTGGAAAAGACCCTGATGCTGGGAAAGACTGAAGGCAAAAGGAGAAGGGGACGGCAGAGGATGAGATGGCTAGATAGCATCACGGATGCAATGAATATGAACTTGAGCACGCTCCGGGAGAGAGCGCAGGACAGGAAGGCCTGGCGTGCTGTGGTCCGTGGGGTCACGAAGAGTCGGACACGACTGAACGACTGAACGACAACAACAATGATTATCAGACTCTAAACATGGTTTTCCTTTTAGCTGTCAGTCTTCCCTTTTTTCTGTGTATGTGTGTGCGTGTATTCCTGTGTGTGTGCGTGTGTGCACGTGGGACCCAGTGATGCGTCCCTGGAATGAAACTTGACCATATTGCTTCTGCTTTGGCTTTCCCTGGCCGAGGTGGCCGAGAAGGTGCAGTTCCTGGAATTCCATAAAAGGGCTCCCATTCCATTCATGGGCATTCCAGAAAGGTTGCTTGCTGGGAGGTTGCCTGCACAGAAGAAAAACGCCCATTGATAGCATTCTTGCCTTCAATCTTATACACACTTACCTGAGAGTAACTCTCAGTGAAATCAGTAGGGCTTACTTTGAGTATACATGCACTGGCTTGAACTGTAAATTGCACAAGGCTTCTCCGAGATCCCACTGAACACAGCAATGCTTACTTCTGAGTAAACACATTGGCTGTAAGCACTTTGAGTAAACACATTGGGAAGAAAGTAAAACAACAATCCATGAAATCAAAAAAGGATCCTCATTATTTCATATGATTTTTAAAGGGGAGACCCCCCCAAACCACCATCCAGTCACAGAGCACATCTGCCTCCACAAATTGAAGCAGAAATGCACGGATCCACCAGTCATGGTTGCAGCCATAGCCCAAAAGCAGGGATCTGAGGCAGGGATACTCGTGATTTTTACAAGACACATACCCCCAAACACTATCATATCACAGAGCACATTTGCCTTCATGGACTGAACCAGAAAAATCACAGATGTGCCACTCATGGGCTCAACCATGGAGCAAAAGCAGGGATCCAAGGCAAGGGTCCTCTTGATTTCATGAGATTTTTCACACCATTTGAGGTGAAGCAGCAGATCTGGGATTCTTAGTGTGCATACTTGGACATAGATGAATTCTGTGCTTTGATTGTGGTGGGGAGTGTTGGGCAGGGGGGGCCCAATGTAAAAATTCAGAGGATCCATTTTGAATTGGGCATCTTATCCATGGCTTTATAACATGATGGTGCCATGAAGCTGCAAATGTATGTTTTTTGCCACTCAATCTGTGGACATACATGTGCCCTGTGATATCATGGTGTTTTGGGGTATCTTTCCTGTAAAATTCAGGAGGATCCCTGCCTCAAATCCAGGTTTTTCCACAGTGGCTGTACCCACGAGTGGCAGATCCATGATTTTTCTGCTTCAGTCTGTGAAGGCAGATGTGCTCTGTGACTGGATGGTGGTTTCGTTGGTCTCTTATATGAAATCATGAGGATCCCTTTTTGATTTTATGGATCCTCATTTGACCCAGTCCAACTCCCAACACATCGGCTCCCTGTGTAGATGGGGGGGGGGGGTGGTCTCCTTTTTCAGCCAAGCAGGAGAAAGCCTTCAAAGCTGGGATTTCACTGGCTATTTAGGGCACAACCCTATGCATGTTTAGACAGAAAAGCTCCTACAACTCCCAGCACCCCACCGCCCCCAGCCAGCATGGCTGGCTAGGGAATGCTGGGAGTTGTGGGACTTTCTTTCTGTCTAAACATGCCTAGGACTGTACCCGTAGTGCAATTCATCATGCAGAGCTTGGCATGGTCATCTTTAAGAGGCATGTTTTTTAAGGAGTTGCTTTAGGTAAGGCACTACTGCTTGGGTGGGAGAGGCAGCCTCTTTCACCTCCAAATCAGAAACAACCCTTGAAGGGAATTCGCTCTCAGTGGGATTTCCCTCCCTCCTTGAAAAGTCTCAGGCACAGGCAAACACAGCTCCCCAGCTCCAGAGTTTGCTAACAGCAGACCGGAAACACGGACTGGATTAAATACACTCAAAGTAAAACATTGGACCACATGAATGGAAATCTAGCTGTATATTAAACTATTTCAGGAAAATGAACATGGTAACAGCTCAAAGGAAAATTGCAGCTCCAAAACGAAATAGATCGAACATCATGTGCGCCGAAGGGAGCAGAAACTCTTTGGAAACGTGAAAAACTGTGCATGTAGGTTCCGCTGGTGCCTCCGGCGTCCCTATGTCAAATAGTTTCACATTGTTCTGGTCTGTGCACCAAGAGAAATTAGGCCTCAGGGTGCGCCAGACCAGCCAAGTTGGTGGGCCACCCTGTCAGGATCCACTCCTAGAGCGCGTGTTCTTCGACAAGGCCCTTCGCTTCCATCCGTGGCAGGAAACTGGCTTGCGGGAAGCAGGAAATCTGCTCGAGAGACGAGGTGCCCAGTAGTTATGCCAGCAAGCCTGGCTAATCCAGAGGCCTTCTATTGCCTGCCCACAGCAGGGACTGGCGTTGCACACAAAAACGGCTGGAATTCCAGTTTGAACCGCGGAAGTTCCATGACCTTATTCTCTGTCAGAGCTCGAAGAGGACCCTGGGGCGTTGAATTGTTCATTTCTATTGTTTATATAAAGAATTTTAGGCCACCTTTTAGGGCACAGCCCTCACAAGGCAGCGTAAAGAATAATAAATATAAAAATAAATTAAAATCATCAGATAATTAAAAAACAGTTAAAACAATTATAATTACAAAACAGCAGCTTAAAAACATAGCCTGAAGCATTCTGACTGGTTCACCTAAAACCATTGAAAGCAGTTCAGTGCTATGAAAACCAGCAGTGCTAAAACTGTTTAAGAAAATCTGATCTGAAACAGATGCATCTTAAGGCCTCTCAAGGACCTGTTCAGAAGAGGCGATATGCAATTCAGTTGGGAGCAGAATGTATTCCCAAACCAGGGAGACACCACCGAAAAGGCCCTGTTCCTCCCACCACAGGCCTAATTGCTCTTAATGGTGGGTATCTGAGCAGCAGGGCCTCTGAAATCGATCTTAACCTATGGGCAGGTTCATATGGGTGAAGCACATCCTTCAAAGAACCTGGCCCTGAACCTTCTCAGGCTTTAAATGTTAACAACAGTTCTTTGAATTGGGCATGAGCACACAATGTTCTGGGTAGCTCCCTAGGCCAGGTCCCAG
The DNA here is from genome assembly GCF_057233095.1 of Heloderma suspectum. Classification (NCBI taxonomy): domain Eukaryota; kingdom Metazoa; phylum Chordata; class Lepidosauria; order Squamata; family Helodermatidae; genus Heloderma; species Heloderma suspectum. The sequence continues at coordinate 437,512,414 of NC_139458.1, forward strand.
CATTAGAGCATGAGGTTCCTTGTTCAAGCTCCCAGTGCTAGGTGCTGTACCTGTTGAATAATCCCCATGCCGTCTGGCTGGGAAGGCGAAGAGCAGCATTAAATTTTGAGGACATCAGCATTATGAGTCCAAAAAGCAGGAATTCTTTCTGCAGCACAAAGCAAGCCTTAACAAATGCCCATAAATGTCTGGCCTGGAATGGTGGTAGCGTTGGAGGAACGTAAACCTTATTAGCTAAGAGGCTCTTTCTCTCTTGAACTGGCAGCTTCGCTAGTTGTAATTTGGCTCAGAACTTTGTTCCTGAGTGGGTTTCTACTGCAGAATTGGCCTCTGGCTCCCTCCGCTTTAGGCACATTAGTCCTACACTACTTTGAACATGTCTTATTTAATCTTGAATTGCCAGAAGATTGGGCCATCTACAGACTTGATGGAGAAGGAAGGTCCCAGTTGCTGCTACTTTGCTTCCCAGGTTTTGTAGCAAAGTACATGAGAGCCCATGTGTGAGAGGAGGAGATGGCATCATGATGTATCACACACCCCTCTGGCCTGTATATGTTGCGCAACTGTATCCTGTGGCCACCTTCCCCAACCTGGGGCCCTCCAGATGTGCTGAACTGCAACTCCAGTCATTCCCAGCCAACATGGCTGATTGGGCTGTGTGAAGGTTTGAGGCCTACAGAGGCAAAGGGGGGAAAGGTCAGGCTTAGAGACCTGGGGTTTTCTGTTGGGAGGGGGCCACCCTGGGAGGAGGAGTTTCTTTTCTCTACTTGAGTTTCATTGCTTCATGCTTGAAGCAGTACTTTCGGTTTTGAGGGAGGAGGGTACATAAAGAGAGGGAGAGAGCCAGTAAGAGAGAAAGACCAGGCTGCAGCCAGAGCAGTAAGAACAGGGACAGCCAGAGCCTGAAGTGAGAGCAGAGTCTGAAAAGGGAGCAGGAAGAAGCAGCCTGGAAAAGTCTAAGGACAACTAGGGTAAAGGAACTTGCATTTTGCAACTTTTCTCTTAAGGCCTTCTGTATCACTCAGCTCCATTGTGTAAATACCTTTAGTTGTGATTTGCTTGCTTTAAATTTACTAGTAAACTGTTGTGGTTAAATGCTATGTCTAGAGTGTCAGTCACCCCACATCTACAGCCTAAACCCACATTACTGGGACTATAGGAAGGTGGGACTATTAAGGAGGCAAGAGATCCTTAAGGGGTTGCTCAGAGGTCCAGGTCATAAAGGGAACCTTGACTAGGGATGGATGGACCCATCCCTGTCCGGGGTGGGGGGAGCTCGACGAGCTGTCCCCCCAGCTCGCGCTGCCTGGACCTGCTCGGTGAGCCTCCATGCCCACAGATCCGCGTGAGCTGCCCCTCCTCTCATGCCAAGGACTCCAGCGGTCGAGCCCTTGCGCTTTATGCGCACAAGGGCTTGACTGCCAAGTCCTGGGCACAGCCATCTCCCAGCAGCCTCGTCCTGGCCTCCTTGAGTGCTGGGGTGCCGCCGAGGCCCTTCCTCCCCACGCTAGCTGTTAAGGAAGCCCTTGAACAGGTGGCAGAGGCAGGACGGGTCCCAGTGCAGCCAGCACCTAGCTCGCTCACCCTGGCCTCCTCGAGAGGCCCTTCCTCCCCCCACCGGCTGTCAGTGGCTTCCTTAACAGCCGGTGCATGGAAGAAGGGCGTTAGGGCAGCTAGCCCCTAGCGCTCTCGCCCTGGCCTCCTTCCGAAGAGGCCAGGGCGCGAGTGCTAGGATGCCGCAGTGCTCCAGCCGCTCACTGACCTCCGGGGCGCTTGGTGGCTGGGTCCGTCAGTGCCCCAGTGCTTGGTGAGCGGGGTCCGGGAGGCTGGATGGGGCGGGGAGTCCATCAGACTCCACCCCCTTGTCGGACTCTCGCGCCACCCCTAACCTTGACAGGCTGCCATATAGACATAGATCTTTCTTGGCTCTTTCCAATCCACGCTAGCTGGTTAGCCTGGAATTGCCATCTTTTGCTCCCCGCCATTTTTTGCAACAGTCCGGATGATCATGTTGCCGCCCTGCTGCATTTCAGTGTTTTCTGTCTTTATTGTCCTCATGTCTTTCCCCCCAGACTTGGCTTGTGGTGGTTCCCCCCGCCAGCCCAACACACAACCGCGGGGTCAGCCTGTCTAGTGAGGACCAGCAGCGTCTAGAAGGAACAGCTTCATTCCTGTGCCCCTGTGACTGCTTCCCATTCAGCACAGCCCCATGAATCATGAACTAGCCGGCCATGAACTAATGAACTGCTTCTTAATTTGCGCCCAGAAACCAGAAATAAAGAGGCATGATACAACATGGGGAATGGGGTGGAACCAGGGCAGCCGTCACCAGCCCAATGCCTTCCAGATGTGTTTGATTGCAACTCCCATCAACCTTAGCCAGCATGGCCAGGGACTGGAGTTGAAGCTGGGGAGAGCTGGACTAGGGCCACATTGATGTAGATCTTTTCTACACATGGCTGATAATCCACTATATCTACTTTTGGATTCATCGCAGATTGAGATCTGAGCACTGCATGAAGAGTGTTTCCTTTCCTGCTTTTCTACTACATAACCTTGAGGTGGCACTGTGGTACAGAGGAATAGCACAAATACACACATGGAAACGGCATTTTCTTTTGCTTTTACAGTTAAATACCACATTTTCGCCGCTCTAAAAAAACGTTGAAAGTGCTCTTTAGACACAGAAGCAAAACTGGAGAGTCACAGTGTCCTCCAAAGAACCCATAAACAACCATGAGTAGGGAATAACAAGTGCATGATAAATGCCTCACATAGTAAAACCCTTACACTTACAAACCAGATCTGCAGAGTTGAATTACTGTGTGGGGTGCTAACTCTTGAAGTATCCAGATGGCAATTGTGCCTGATGTTATTTAGGTGAGCCTGCCCCTTCCCTGAGGGAGAGGCAGTCGTTTACACCACCCCTTCCGCTAAGCCATACCTTTTCAGGTGAGGAGGGAGGCCTTCCTGAATCACCCCACCGGGGGCCTCACAACTCCAAGTGGGCTAGGCAGGTGCCCGGGAGTCCCACAGCCCTGAGCAACGAGTCTCAGAAATCATAATTTGAGGTGCCTTAGGAATAAGGTGCCTCATGGCGCTCACCAAATATTGTCCCTAGCCGGCACATTTCCTGCACATCTCTTCCTGATGCAGCAGAACTCGTGCGCACACATTACTTGCTCTTCCTCATCCCAGCACACAGTATAGAGTAGGTTAAAAACACACACACCCAACCCCCCCCCCCGACCTATTTCTGGGGTTGGGGGGAGGTGTTTAAATTACTGCCATCCTTTCATTATTTTCTCTCTACTTTCTATTACAGTGAAATAATGGGGCGATTAAGGGGTAGGCGGCTGTATAGCAACCGAAGCGCTCCCCACGACCTGAGTTCGATCCCAGCGGAAGCGGGGTCCCAGGTAGCCAGCTCAGGTCGACTCAGCCTTCCATCCTTCCGAGGTCGGTAAAATTAGGACCCAGCTTGCTGGGGGGAAGGGTAGTCACGACTGGGGAAGGCAAGGGCAACCCACCCCGCTACAGTCTGCCATGAAAACGCCAGCACAAGCGGCGTCCCTCTAGGGGTCAGTAGTGACCCAGTGCTTGCACAGGAGGAACCTTTCCTTTTGGACTGTGGTGGCTTAGTGGTTGAGACGCTGAACTGCAGACTGGAAGGTCGGCAGGTCAGCAGTTCGAGACCCGAGTGCCGCGTGACGGAGTGAGCTCCCGTCTTCAGTCCCAGCTCCTGCCAACCTAGCAGTTCGAAAGCAAGAAATTGCAAGTAGATAAATAGGTACTGCCTCGGCGGGAAAGGTGACAGCGTTCCGTGCACCTCGGTGTTCAGTCATGCCGGCCACATGACCACAGAAGTGTCTTCGGACAGCGCTGGCTCTTCGACTTAGAAACGGGGATGAGCACCGCACCCTAGAGTTGGACACGACTGGTTGGGGACACCTTTACCTTTTTACAGATGACTGAGCCAAAGCAAATAATAGCAGGCACAGAAACGGCAAGGAGGAAGCTGCTAATTAAAGTTGTGGCAAACCTTTGCTGAATGAGGCCACTTCTGAGTAAACATTGTAGAAGGATGGCAGCTATAAGAAACAAGCACGGCTGGATAATATAATATAGCTGTATATTAAGCATCATGTGGAATCACTATTTGAATTCATCTTTCAGCCAATTGTGGAAATGCAGTCCTTATGCACCACTAAATAGCTCTACTGTGGAAGCAACCTTCGGGCTTATCCCAACAAGCTTCACAGAACTCTCAAAAGTAGTCCCAACTGTGTCCCAGACAGAGGGTGCAGTGAAGAGACTTTCATCTATCCAGACCATGCCTTGAAGGGCCCCCAGTGTATGATTTTCCTGATCATGAGGGATTATTTTTTTCCATTATTAGTAAAACAAAAAACTCAGGCACCAGAATTTAGGGCTGGACCTCTTTTTAATTCTGACAGTTTGGTCTTTCACTGCATCAGTCAGGAAAAAGGGCAGGACTGCAAAAAATGTTTTCCAAGGGCAGCATCTGTCTCACATAATTTTACATGATTCAAGATGCTGCAATCCTAAACCCACTTACTTGTAAGTAAGCCCCATTCCTAGCAGTGGGACTTATTTCTGTTGCACTGTGACGTTGCAATCCTAAGCATACTACCCAGGGAGTAAGCTCCATTGAATTCAATGGGATTTACTTCTGAGTAAACATGAATAGGATTACATGGTATTAGCAGAACTGGAAAGCCTCATAAGCCTCTAGTTTCCTGCCACAGCAGTGACTGTTTCCAGAGTGGTTATACCAAAGAGAGTCATACCATGGTGTTATATGTCTATAGAATTCCTTACCTTTACAAGGCTGGGATTTTTTTTATCCAAATCATATTTTTATTGCTCTTTGCTATCTTTTTTTTGCATCATCATCATCACCACCATCATTATTATTATTGAGCTTCTGCTATTGGGCTATATAGGAATGTAATAAATAAATTGTTTTTGAAGGCAGTGTTGACTGAAATTAGCTTGGACATACAATTCTGTCTTCATGCAGACACAAAGGAGCAAACTCTGTCCCTTTTCTCCTTGTTATGGAGGTAAGCTCCAGAAACTGAACAGCCCATAAACTTCTGGACAGGTGGCAACTTGACAGATGGCGGCAGAACTTCTGTTCAGGGACGGGGAGCATGGCACCACCAGAGAAGCACAGAAGATAGGTGCCCCCACACCCGGGCAAGCCCTTCATGCTTCCAGATTGCGAGGGGCTTGGCACATATTACGCAGAATGCTCTTCCTCCGGGAAAATCTGTAGAAAAGACGGTGAGGTGTGGAACAAAGCCAAGCTGCTTTAAATCGTTGTCATTTAAGGATTTCAACCCCTCCCCATCTTGCTATGCAAATGCTAACATGGAATATTCACTGAAAATGTGCTGAATATTCAGTGTTGGATCGATGGGGTGGTGTGAACTGGCCAAGATCTTTGAGCCTGGAGTCCCTTCCTTCCAATCCTGACTCTGCTATGTGAGCTCACTGACTGGTCTTTGGGAAGTCATTCTCTCTCTCGGGCTCAGCCTCCACATCCGCAATAGGGTCATACTACTGGCCTACTTACAGGGTTGTTGTAAGGGTTATTGAGATAATGTATGCAAAGTGCTTTGAACTCTCTAAATAAATGTGAAGTATTTTAGACAACTGGTTGTGTTTGATCTTTGACTGCAGTATTTGATTTCATTATTTGACCATATTTAATAGATATGTGCAATAAGTGTTTAGGGGCATTTGATGGCTGATGCGCAGTGATCCTTCGTATTTTACAGTGGCTCAGCCTAGCTTGCCTGTTTCTGATGCGTCCTTTTCGTTTCAGCATCTGTCCAAGGCTGGACACGCACCCAGGCTGAAGAGCGGCTCTTCAGGTTCCTTTTCAACGCTTACAACAAGTGGTCCAGGCCTGTCCCCAGTACCTCTGATGTCGTTATCGTCAGGTTTGGTCTATCCATTGCTCAGCTGATCGATGTGGTATGTAGACCAAGCAGCACTTGATCCCTCTTCTGGCACTTTTTGCAAGAATATTCAACAGCTGCAGGAAGCGCTTCCTCATCAACAATATTGGGATAGGGACCGTGAAAGGCGGGAAAGGATTATCATCGAATCATAGAATAGCGGGGTTGGAAGGGGCTTACAAGGCCATCGAGTCCAACCCCCTGCTCGATGCAGGAATCCAAGTCAGAGCATCCCCGACAGGTGGCTGCCCAGCCTCGTCTTGAGTACCTCTGGTGTGGGAGAGCCCATTCATCATTCAGAGTGACAGCAGGAAAGCCCTCACTCTGAATTGGCTTTGTGATGCCATATAGCCAAATTCAGGTCGTTCATTATCCTTTTCCTAGAAGGTCATACATGTTGTTGCATGAATACATGTGTACTGGGGAAGCCATGAGTGGCTGCAGCCCACAGAAGCAGCCAGGGACGTGCTCCCCTTCAGATATTATGGAAAGCACCATCAGCTGAATGTGGCAGCCATTCTCCGAGATCAAAAAGCAGGCATTTAAGTGCCCCATTCTGGTTTACCAGTGGGGGACAGTTCAGCTCAGGGTTCCCATACAGTTGTAATATCTCCCTCTGTGCAGGGCTGAATGTTGTGGTAGGAATGGGCTGTATGTGTGTCTTTCCCTTCCATCAAACCACTTCTTCTGCTTCTCTCCCACACATTCTCTGCCAACCAAGGACGAGAAGAACCAAATGATGACCACCAACGTTTGGCTGAAGCAGGTAGGTAGGATGGGCAGGCCAGCAACATCTAGCAAAGTTCAGGGGTAGAGAGACTCCAAGGGATTGGGTGACCACATGCAAGAGAGTGAAACAGTCTGCATGCCTTTCGCAGTTGTGGAGAACCCAGGCTGGCCTCCCAGCACCTGCTGTCCCCCAGATGTGTTGGATTGCAACTCCCATCAGCCCCAGCTGACCCTCCTCTTGCCAGGAGCCTGCCCCAACGAGATGCCCCAGCCCTGAGTCCAGCCCAGCGCTTCATGCATCCTGTCCCTGTGCCTTATTCAAGCTTCTCCTGCAGCTCCATGTTGACTAAAGAACTGGGAGCTAGGAACTGACTTCAGCTGCATGGCGATGGTCACATCGTCCTTCAGCCTTGTGGCTTTCAGCCATGCAAAAATACTGAACCGGGGGTGTTCGGCTTAGCAGCTGTGACTGCCCCCACCTCTGCCATTGTCCCTTACCAAGCTCGGAACAAAGCCCACTAAAATGTTTATGTTTAATGCTTTTTAAAAAGTCCACGCTTATTGGGGGATAAATGCTTGCCTTACAGAAAGTGCAGGAGACTGTACCTAAGAAAGTAATACATTCAGAATTATTTCCTTGCCATCAGGAGTGGAATGACTACAAGCTGCAGTGGAACCCGGCGGAGTTTGACAATGTCACTTCTATCCGTGTGCCTTCTGAGATGATCTGGATCCCAGACATTGTGCTGTATAACAAGTAGGGGATGGCCTGGTGCACTTGGCCTGGGGCTTCTGAGGGACATTTGGCTGGCCCCTGGGGGAAACAGGATGTGAGGCCAGATAGGTCCTTGGTCTGCTCCAGCGGGCCTTTTCTTATGCGCTTTCGGTCGCCTGTGTCACAACAGTGGCCTTGAGCAAGCCCTTTGGCCTGTTCGGTTACAAATGCGTGTTCTGTTCTGGGGATATACTTTTGGGTATGTTCTTGAAAATGTGGCGTGGCTTGAGAGGGAGGCTCAGAATTGTGCCACAGACAATAGGCGCAAGGCAGCCATGATCTCGTGCAATCACATTCCACACAGCAGTCACCCTTGCCCTGGATGATGTGCTTCCTGGGTGGCGAGTCCCTCTTTTGAATATAATATCCCCTCACTGGCAGTGCAGCCTTGAAGGATGGTGCCCGGCCCGGGCCCAACAAATAAGTACCTGCTAATGATTTCTTGTGCAAATATGTATACAACCCAGGCAGCGATGGAAAGTCGGCTCAGCTCGGCTGCCCTCTATTTGCTGGTGTTATGCTGCCATCAAGTGGTACGTCTCAGTTGTGGAAATACTGCTCCAGTTCCTGGTCTGTTGGTGTGAACTGGGGAGTTTGATCAGGGTGTGTGTATGTGCACCACGTGGGAAGATAGGAGAGGGGTGAAGGATTGCAAGAGGTGCACAGAGAAGTGTGCGCTGTAATGTTCAGAAAAGCCCCAGGAGCGATGAAAAGAAGTGAGCATTGGAGGGCAGGATAAAGCGCTTGCATCTGGAGCTGCTGCACATCAGTCTGTAAAAGTGAAAACATGTCTGGTCCCTGGGCAAATATTCACACCAGCTCTGATCTGCACATACTTGTAAGTCAATCTAACATTATCCTTCACGAGACACCTCTCAAATGAGCACCACGGTTTGGCTGTATCTCGACTGGCCCTCCCTTCTGCAATCTTCCAAGTCAAGTGAGAAGTCCGTGGTGCGCTTCCTTCCTTGCTTGGAGGCCCAGCAGTGACCTTCCCTTGAGATAATTTTTAGGAATGGAATTTCAGGTTTTTTTTAGTTCCTCCTCAGTTGAAAAGGATAAGCTTGCTCCCTAAACCCCTCCTTTCCCAACCTAATGCTCTCCCGATGTGTTGGACTAGTCCAACACATCAGGAGATCACCAGGTTGGGGAAAACTGCCCTAAGCCAAGAAACTCATAGGGACCCCAATTCCTACTGGGACTTGAGGAGGGATGTAATTCAGCGGTAGAGGGCATGCTTTGCATCCAAATGGTCCCAGGTTCAGTCCCCCGCACCTCCAGTCTGAATCCCTGGAGAGTTGCTGCCAGTCCGTGTAGACAGTACTGAGCTAGATGGAACAATTGTCTGACTTGGTTATCCCCAACGTACGGACTCCTGCCGGATGCCTCTTTCCCATCTGGGGTCGATACGTTCCAGTTTTTCTTGGAGTGGGCTTTTCACTCTGTTCTGTATCCATCTTTGTGGGAATATTGGGAATAGTTTTGATAAATTTGCAGATAGCAGTTGCAATAAACAGTCTGTTAAGACTTATAGACAAGGTGAAAAAGAAGGATACAAAAATTTATCAAAGTGAAAAAGAAAACGTATGTAGTCATCTCAGCTGCTGGAAAATAAAACAGCACCTCATTGCAGACGGGGTGGGGGGAAGGGAGGAGGAGAGATAAGGAGGGAAGTGGTCAAGATATAGGAGCAGAAAAAGGGCAATTAAATACAGGTTAATTAAGGTAACCCTTTATTTGCCAGAGAGAGGATTAGTCAGCAAGGCCAGAAAGATTATCACAACTATCACCTCCCACTGGCCCAAACAATTAACTAACAAGTGTTGTTGCCCATTTCTAACAATCTTATGGTAATTCCGCATTTTAGTCCGCATTTCTCAAGCTTTTTCTGGGAAAAACCAGAGAGAACCATGTCAAAAGCCTCAACGAATCCTGGATATATTAACACCATTCTCCCTCCCTACTGACCCAGTTGTCATGGCTTTATCAAAGAAGGAAGTGAGGTCGATCTGGTATGGCGACTTCTTAATCATTGCAGGGTGCAAAATATTACATGTGTGTTTCCTGGGTGTTACTTGTTGCGTGTTTGTGAGCAGATTGGTATTAGAGTTTCAACCCTTCCTTGTTTGGAGTGGGAACTCTAATTTTGCCACTCTGAATGTGGTGGGTTCTGGGCCACTAAAGCTTCTGCTACAATAAATTCGAAGGTACCACAGAACTCTTTCTTGGTGTTGCTGCAACAGATCAACATCCCTGCCCATCTGGAATAAACGTGTTAGCCTGTACCATGCCACAAGACACTGGGGGGGGTTGCTGTTTTTTTTTAAAAGCCGTGTAGTCTCCCGCCCATAACTCTCGCCCACTCTTGCTCTTCCCTTCAGTGCCGACGGAGAGTTTGCTGTGACGCACATGACAAAGGCACACCTCTTCTCCAACGGCAGCGTGAAGTGGGTTCCACCGGCCATCTACAAGAGCTCCTGCAGCATTGATGTGACCTTCTTTCCCTTTGATCAGCAGAACTGCAAAATGAAGTTTGGTTCATGGACCTATGACAAGGCCAAGATTGACCTGGAGAGCATGGAGCGCCACGTGGACCTGAAGGACTACTGGGAAAGTGGAGAGTGGGCCATCATCAAGGCCGTGGGTACCTACAACACGAAAAAGTACGACTGCTGCGCTGAGATCTACCCTGACATCACGTACAGCTTCATCATCCGCCGCTTGCCACTCTTCTACACCATCAACCTCATTATTCCTTGCCTCCTCATTTCCTGCTTGACCGTCTTGGTTTTCTACTTGCCCTCCGACTGCGGTGAGAAGATCACCCTTTGCATTTCTGTCCTCCTGTCCCTCACCGTCTTCCTCCTCCTCATCACTGAGATCATCCCATCCACCTCCCTGGTCATCCCGTTGATTGGTGAGTATTTGCTCTTCACCATGATCTTCGTCACCCTCTCCATCGTCATCACCGTCTTTGTCTTGAACGTCCACCACCGCTCCCCGAGCACCCACAAGATGCCGCGGTGGGTCCACACCATCTTCCTGGATTTCATTCCCCGCTGGCTCTTCATGAAACGCCCCCCAGTGTTAACTCCAGGGCTGAGGGTGGCCAGTGAAGATGTGATCGGGCAGTATGATGCGCCTCCTGAGAATCTCAGCATGTCACGGTGTTGGCTGGAGACGGACATCGATGAGAAGTGGGACGAAGAAGAGGATGGCCATGAGGAGAGGATGCACTCTGGCCGTTTGCCCCTCCAAGGCATCTGTCACCACCACTGCCTCCAGTACCGCTACACCTGCGCCCGACACCTGGGAAGGGGGTTCGTGGAACTGGTCCAGCGTCCTGCCACCAAAACAGAGAATCTGCCGTCATCTGAGCAGGGGCTGAAGCTGTCCCCAAGTATCCTGAAGGCCCTGGAAGGGGTGAACTACATTGCCAACCACCTACGGGCTGAGGATGCAGATTTCTCGGTGAGTCACTGAATTTGAGAACCCAAGGACTGCCTTGCTGGATTAGAAGTCAGGCCCGGCCAGTCCGTCATTTTCTTTCTAACAGTGACCAGCCAGATATCTCTAGGAGCTATGAACACAGTATTATGGCTGTGCCTGTCTCCTGTCCTATGCCCCCTGCATCTTGTTCTCAGAGGTACAATACCTCAGACTATGGAGGTTCCATTTAGTTATCTAGACATACAGCTGTCAAGAGATCCTTCCTATGAGACTGAGGTCTACTAATGAGGTGCCTGTGGGTACAAATGTGCTCACAACCACCTCTCTTGGCCCCAACCAGCCTTTCTGCCCCTCCTGATTTTTATTTTATTTTTAAAGATTTTTTAGATGAAAACTTTTTTTTTAACTGGGAGGCTTAAAAAGAAAAGTTACTTTTATTTTAGACTCACTAGTTTGCATCCTGGGAAAGAGTGTTTTGTGACTGGCCATGCCTACCATGGCAGCCATTTTGTGAGAGCACCCACGATACTCTCTCAAAATATCAAATGTGCCCTCTGACCCAAAACGGTTGGGGACCCCTACTATGAGAACTTGTCTAATCCCTATTGTAGGGTTCTAAACTGTTGGAGTCTAAACTGGAGCCTGGTCCAGTTGAGGAACAGCCTCGCAGAAGGCACAGGGTTGAGGAGGAGGAGGAGGAGGCACAGTAGGTGAGGTTGTTACCCAAATTTACCTTTGTGCCAGGCTGAGCAGACCTGAAATTTGGGACCTTCTGTAGGGGAGGATATAAACAGCACAACCACACAGAACTGCCTTTGTGCTAATATCCTTTTATTTGTTACAATTCTAGGTAAGTATGCAAAGCTCTAATCATTCATACATGCCACTCACTACAATGGGCGGCCCAAATAGTGAGATTGGACCCTGGAGTTTGGGGACACAGGCGCGCGCACCACTCCAATGGTTGGGGTTCTCCAGTGTTTTGACTTCCTCCTTCCCTTGTGTTGTTTTTGCAGTACAACAGGGCTCAGCGGAAAATGTCTTTGCAACAAGAAGCGCACTCCTTCCATGCTGTGTCAGCATCCTTTCTTTCCCAGGCTTCGCTCTTTCTCCTGTCTCTCATCACGAGCTCACAAACTGTCCAGGACAAGTTGTTGTTCATTGTGCTGAGACCTTGGAAGTTGCATCCTTTTCCTCTTAGTTAATGGCCTGCTGGAACCCACTGTCTTTCATACCACACATGCACATTTCTTGTGCAATAAGGTAGTATGGAATGGAGGGAGCAAGAAGGGATGTAAGCAGAGCTGGTGAGATACAGCAATTCAATCAAGATTTCATGAAATTGACCCAGTAATTCAAGGAGAAATGGTCACATGAAATGGGTCCCTTACCCCACTGATTCATTTCACCTGTTCTTCAGCCCATTTTTGTTGTTCAGTCGTTCAGTCGTGTCTGACTCTTCATGACCCCATGGACCATAGCACGCCAGGCCTTCCTGTCCTGCTCTCTCTCCCGAAGCGTACTCAAGTCCATATTCATTGCATCAGTGATGCTATCTAGCCATCTCATCCTCTGCCGTCCCCTTCTCCTTTTGCCTTCAGTCTTTCCCAGCATCAGGGTCTTTTCCAGAGAGTTTTCTCTTCGCATTAGGTGGCCAAAATATTTCAGCTTCAGCTTCAGTATCTGTCCTTCCAATGAGCAGTCAGGGTTGATTTCCTGACTGATTTGACCTCCTTGCAGTCCAGGGGACTCGTAAGAGTCTTCTCCAGCACCACAGTTCGAAAGCATCAATTCTTCGGCGCTCAGCCTTCCTTATAGTCCAGCTCTCACAGCCATACGTTGCTACTGGGAAAACCATAGCTTTGATTAGACAGACCTTTGTCAGCAAGGTGATGTCGCTGCTTCTTATGATGCTGTCTAGGTTTGCCATAGCTTTCCTCCCAAGGAGCAAGCGTCTTTTAATTTCATGGCTACAGTCACCGTCTGTGGTGATCTTGGAGCCCAAGAAAGTAAAATCTGTCACTGCTTCCATTTCTTCCCCTTCTATATGCCAGGAAGTCATATGCCAGATGCCATGATCTTCGTTTTTTTAATGTTGAGTTTCAAACCAGCTTTTGCACTCTCCACTTTCACCCTTAACAAGAGGCTCTTGAGATCCTCTTGGCTTTCTGCCATTAGGGTGGCATCATCTGCGTATCTGAGGTTGTTGATAATTCTCCCAGCAATCTTAATTCCGACCTGTGATTCATCCAACCCGGCGTTTCTCATGATGTACTCTGCATATAAGTTAAATAAGCAGGGTGACAATATGGAGCCTTGTCGTACTCCTTTCCCAATTTTGAACCAATCGGTTGTTCCATGTCCGGTTCTTACTGTTGCTTCTTGACCCTCGTACAGGTTTCTCAGGAGACAGGCAAGGTGGTCTGGTACTCCCATCTCTTTCAGAATTTGCCACAGTTTGTTGTGATCCACACAATCAAAGGCTTTAGCATAGTCAATGAAGCAGAAATAGACGTTTTTTCTGGAATTCTCTTGCTTTCTCCATGTTCCAGCAAATGTTGGCGATTTGATCTCTAGTTCCTCTGCCTCTTTGAAACCCAGCTTGTACTTCCGGTAGTTCTTGGCTTGCGTACAGCTGAAGCCTAGCTTGTAGGATTTTGAACATAACCTTGCTGGCATGTGAAATGAGCGCAATTGTGCAGTAGTTTGAACACTCTTTGGCGTTGCCCTTCTTTGGAATTGGAATGTAAACTGACCTTTTCCAGTCTTGTGGCCATTGTTGAGTGTTCCAAATTTGTTGGCATATTGAGTGCAGCACTTTAACAGCATCATCTTTTAGGATTTTAAATAGCTCAGCTGGAATACTGTCATCTCCGCTAGCTTTGTGGTTAGTAATGCTTCCTACGGCCCACTTGACTTCACTCCCGAGGATGTCCAGCTCAAGTTCATTGACCGCACTCTCATGGCTATCAGGGACATTCAGATTTTTCCTGTATAGTTCTTCTGTATATTCTTTCCACCTCTTATTAATCTCATCTGCTTCTGTTAGGTCTCTGCCTTCTTTGTCCTTTATCATGCCTGTCTTTGCACAAAACGTTCCCTTGAGATCTCCGATTTTCTTGAAGAGATCTCTATTCTTTCCCATTCTGTTGTTTTCCTCGATTTCTTTGCATTGTTCATTTAAGAAGGCCTTCTTGTCTCTCCTTGCTATTCTCTGGAACTCTGCATTCAGTTGGGTATATCTTCCCCTTTCTCCCTTGCTTTTCACTTCCCTTCTTTCCTCAGCTCCTTGTAAAGCCTCATCAGACAGCCACTTGGCTTTCTTGCATGTCTTTTTCTTTGGGATGGATTGAGTTGCTGCCTCCTGAACAATGTTATGGACCTCCATCCATAGTTCCTCAGGCACTCTGTCTGTCAGGTCGAATCCCTGAAATCTGTTCCTCACCTCCACTGTATATTCATAAGGGATACGATTGAGGTCATACCTGAATGGTTTAGTGGTTTTCCCTACGTTCTTCAATTTAAGCCGAAATTTTGCAAGAAGCAGCTCATGTTCTGAGCCACAGTCAGCTCCAGGTCTTGTTTTTACTGACTGTATAGAGCTTCTCCATCTTTGGCTGCAAAGGACATAATCAATCTGATCTCAATATTGACCAACTGGTGATGTCCATGTGTAGAGTCGCCTCTTGTGCTGTTGGAAAAGCGTGTTTGCTATGATCAGCGTGTTCTCTTGGCAAAACTCAATTAGCCTTTGTCCTGCTTCATTTTGTACACCAAGGCCATGCTTGCCTGTTATCCCGGTGATTTCTTGACTTCCTACTTCAGCATTCCAATCCCCTATGATGAAGAGGACATCTTTTTTTGGTGTTAGTTCTAGAAGGTGTTGTAGGTCTTCATAGAACCGATCAACCTCAGCTTCTTCAGCATCAGTGGTTGGGGCATAGACCTGAATTACTGTGATGTGGAATGGTTTGCCTTGGATTCGTACTGAGATCATTCTATCGTTTTTGAGATTGTACCCCAGTACTGCTTTTCCCACCCTTTTGTTGACTATGAGTGCTACTCCATTTCTTCTAAGGGATTCTTGCCCACAGTAGTAGATATAATGGTCACCTGAATTAAATTCGCCCATGCCTGTCCATTTTAGTTCACTGATTCCCAAGATGTCGATGTTCAATCTTGCCATCTCATGTTTGACCACCTCCAGCTTACCTTGATGCATTGATCTGACATTCCAGGTTCCTAAACAATATTGTTCTTTACAGCATTGGACTTTGTTTTCACCACCAGACACATCTACAGCTGAGTGTCCTTTCGGCTTTGGCCCAGCCGCTTCACTCTTTCTGGCGCTACTTGGAAATTCCCTCTGCTCTTCCCCAGTAGTATATTGGACACCTTCTGACCTGAGGGGCTCATCTTCCGGCGTCATCTCTTTTAACCTTGTGATACGTTCCATGGGGTTTTCTTGGCAAGAATACTGGAGTGGGTTGCCATTTCCTTCTCCCATGGACCACATTTTGTCAGAACTCTCCGCCATGACCTGTCCGTCTTGGGTGGCCCTGCATGGCATAGCTTATGGCTTCACTGAGTTAAGCAAGCCCCTTCGCCACAGCAAGGCAGTGATCCATGAAGGGGTCAGCCCATTTACTTGGGAGTAAATCCCACTGAACTAAATGGGCTTACTTCTGATTAGACGTGTATTAGATTGCACTGGCGATCTCTGATTCCTCACCCCAAACACACACAGAGACATCCCAAATACCAGATGGGGCACCTTTTATACCTTTGGGTCTCCTTTTGAATAAAGCATCTTTGGGGTTTTGCAAGGCATTCATATTTATTTTACTGAAAATGGAGGAATCAAAACATTCCTTTTCAACGGGGAAAAAATGGCTTTGAAATGACCACCATCATTTCAAGCCATCCTTAGATGTAACTGGGGAGGAAGGAGGTCAGACCACAGAAGGTGGCCGTCACGGAATCTCCTGCCTTGCTCCCCAGAGGCAAGGGACAGACTCCTGAAGGAAGTACAGCCTTAAGCTGCAATCCTAAATAGGCTTGCTAAGGAGACTCGTTGAACGCAGCGGGACTTACGTCCAAGTAAGCCTGCATAGGATCCTCTGTTTATTTATTTATTAAATTTATTAATCGCCCATCTGGCTGGTCACCCAGCCACTCTGAGCGATGTACAAGCATATAATTAAACAGTTTAAAACAATACAATTCTACAATAAAAACATGTTCTAAAATACCCTAACCCACCCCAAATGCCTGCCTGAACAACCACGTTTTTAATGCACGGCGGAAGCTCATTAAAGAGGGGGCATGGCGGAGTTCCCTAGGGAGGGAGTTCCACAGAGTGGGGGCCACCACAGAAAAGGCCCTCTCCGTCATCCCCACCAGTCTACCTGATCCAGCAATGTAGTTCTCTTGAGCATATGAAACAGAGAGCCAGGGAGCGAGGAGGCCGCGGCATCGCCTGTTCCTCCTTCTCGTCACCACCATTATCTGGGCTGGAGCAAGAGGCCGGTGAACAGCAGGTTGCAGCAGCAAAGCGGAGGAGCGGGTCCAGGGGGCTCTTGTCAGGGGCCCCTGCTGGGGGGTGGGCCCTCGGCAGGTGCCCGGCCATGCCTTCCCTTGACGCTGGCCCTGTATGGGGCTCTCTTCTGTCAATTCCCAAGGGGGTGTTATATTCAGGGAGGGAGGCAGAAGTCTTTGAACGTAAGTATTATTAAGTTGTTACAGAGTATAACATGAAGCTGGCAGACAGACGTAAGGAGAGGTTGGCATGACTGCAGTGATGGAAGAGCACTCTAGTGAAGTACTCTCAAATTGGCCAGGGACAAGAGGCAATTTACATAAGGATCTAGTGATATCTTCTCAACTAAGCAGACCCATGCAAAAGGACAGTGTCAGCCCATGACGTGCTGACGCCTTTGCCTCTTATAGGTAAGTTCTCATGCCGCAGTAGGTAAACGAAGGTTAAATTGTGTCAACCAGGTTGTGTGAGAATTGCCCAGAATGAGAGTATGTCTGTTTATTGTAGGTCCAACAGGTATTGTACTGACACTGAATTTATTTATCAAGGACATCAAGAGACAAGTTCTCCTTAGGAACTATTTTACTTAACCAAAGCATTGCTTTCTGTAAAAAAGCACCACAAACATGCAACACCATTCCTGAATGAGCTCGTCAGAACAGACATATAACGTGAAAAGATGGTTCGAAGAAGCAAGTCCTTGCCATAGCTATAGGTATAAAAGGGCTGTCCCAGAGGCTGTTTCTGAATGAGGCATTTATTGTGCACTTGTGATTGGCCACTCACAGAAGTTTGTGGGTCCTTTACATGACGTTGTCAACCTCCAGGGCACATCCAGAGGTATTTCCTGGTTATTCCACCTTAAAAAGATCTGGAGATAATGAACTATTTAAATTTATCGTGGGTTTTCCCCAGTATGTAAAGTTGGCATTGCACTACTAAACAGTACTAGACGGTGCTGTTTCATTGAAAACGATGGAGCACTGGAAACCTTCCCTCTTGGCAACACATGGTTGTCTAAGGCATTGTTTTCCCTTTTCATCCTACCTGAGCAATAGAGTTACGAGGGGGCCTTTAATTTTTGTTGTTGTGATCATCAAAGATGCAAAGCCAAAAGGTGACTTCGGAGAGGGGTGAGCAAGTCAGCAGTTCACTGGGTGAAAAACGATAACAAAGAATCAGGCCTGAGCGAAAAGTCTACTAGAATGAGAATGAATCTCACACTTAATTTCCTTATTTTTCCTTAACCTCTATGTGTGTCTGCAAAGTGAGGATTCAGACCCAGCCGCTCAGAATGAAATCCATGCCTTTCCAAAGTCTCTGCCCTCAGCATAAATATCAGGCTACGTCTGAGGTCATGGAGCACAAAGAAGGAGGGTGATGCCCCACACTGTAGCAACTCTGAGGGCTCCTTCACTCAGGGCTTCTATCCTGCTATGGAGATTGCTCACTCACAGAGGTTTGCGGGTCCTGCACCCGCTGCAGCCCTCCGCCGGGGCACCTCCCGCTTCCTGTGAGCTCCACTGCATTGCTTTCCATGGCGAGGGAAGTCCAGCATTTTCCCTCTGCCCACCATGGAGTCGGTGCAAATGAGGGGATGCCGCTTGAAGCCCCTTTGCTGCAAATTGGACAGCGGCGCCACCTAGTGGCTTTGTAATGAAACACACAGACCTCATCGAGGTAGCAACCTGCCCAGTCACTGAGGTCATCAGAGGGCATGCTCCGGGGGTTCCACATGGACCCATGGCCCAACTGGAGCTCACCCAGAGAAGAGCCTTCAGTGTGGTGGCCCCCTTCCTTTGGAAGTCAGGCAGGCGCCAACATTGTGTCCCTTCCAGCATCTCCTGAAGACATTGTTATTTTGGGAGGCCTTTCTTGAGTGACCAGACATAGTTTATCAAAACTTGGTTTGTCAGAATTCTGTTTCTTAAAAAAAATATTAATTATTTTAACATGGTGTTTTTATTCTTTTTTCCTGGCTGCTGCTCACCACTCTGAGATCTTTGGATGTGGAGTGGTATACAAATATTGTAAATAAATAAATAAACAAAATCCCACCATCCCCAGCCAGGCGAAAACATTTCTATGGCCTGTTCATTTATTTGATTTATACCCTGCTTTGGGTCAGTAATGACCCAGTGCTTGCACAGGAGGAACCTTTCCTTTCCTTTCTACAAAGGAAATGGTGCTCAAGGCATCAAACCCAGCTAATAAGAACCAAAAATGTAAAATAAAAACTTTGTTAAAACCATCACAAAACAAATACGTTGAGAACACAGTTAAACAATGCAATGATAAAGGAATAAAAACAGCACCCAGCCCAACAGACCACCTTACATGCCAAAGGCATGCTTGAATAAAAATAGTCTTTGCATGCTGGCGGCAGGACAGCAGAGAGGGAGCAAACGTAGCCTCCCTCGGCAGGGAGTTCCACAGCTTGGGAGCAGCCACTGAGAAGGTCCTCTCTTGTGTCCCCACCGAACGTGCCTCCAATGGCAACAGGACCAAGATAACGCCCTCCCCTGAAGGCCTGGGCAGGCTGGTATGGGAGAAGGCAGTCTTTCAAGGAGCCTGGTCCCAAGTCATATAAAGCTTTAAAGGCCGTAACAAGCACTTTGAATTGTGCCAGGACACAGAGCACTAGCCAGCGAAGCTGTTGTAACAAGGGAGTCACACACACTTCGTCACCGGCCCTGGTCAACAGTCTGGCCGCTGAAGTTTCCAACCGGCTTTCAAAGGCAGCCCCACGCAGAGCTTGTTGCAGTAGTCCACTTCCCAGGCCTTCCAACACAGAATGCAAGCTGGCTGCTTGAACAGGTTTCATACACTCCGCTGAAACGTCACGCTGGATTGTCTACGTTGTCGTTCTGCTTTACTGAAGGGATGTGTGTGCTAAAAAAATTCCTCTAAATGAAATAAGTACATTTAGGCACATGATTCTGGTGGGTTCAGGACATGCTTTCTGGGCCTCCCCACCCGAGTCCTGGAGACTGCAAGTGTGACACTTTTTCTTCAGGGTCTCTAAAA
This sequence comes from Heloderma suspectum, assembly GCF_057233095.1. Lineage (NCBI taxonomy): Eukaryota > Metazoa > Chordata > Lepidosauria > Squamata > Helodermatidae > Heloderma > Heloderma suspectum. Next base: position 437,531,924 of record NC_139458.1, read on the forward strand.
GGACTCACAGCAAAGGCTTTGTACAGGGACAATTAACATATGTTTTAATATCTTAATTAAAACAATAATAATGCACATGTAATAGTTTTACATGCCTAACCATACACTTATCACCAAAACAATGGAGCAGAGCACAGCCCTCCCAAAGCTCTGTCTTTTAGCTGGAGTCCGCAACAAAAATATAAATAAAACTCTTTGAAGCTTGATTTTTTTCTGCTGGCCGAAGACAGAAACAGCCTCTACTCCGGTCCCTCCAGCTCCGCAGCAGTCTTCTCAAAGATTATATCAGGAACCAGCAACACAGGAACAACGCAAACAGCCCTGTCTCAAAGGTTCAGGGTCTTACAGGGCGGAGAAAGCAAACTTCTTCTACCCCGCAATTTTGGTAGCTGCCTAGAATGATGGCCACTCTCCATCTCATGCCTTTACTGAGCATGTGCAGAATATTCTCCCAGAATTCTTAGAAGAAAAATATACCAGGGGGTTACACAAGGAAGGTTGGTGTCCAGGTGCTCAGTTCACAATTTCTCACTTGTTTGCAGGTGAAAGAAGACTGGAAGTACGTTGCCATGGTGATCGACCGTATCTTCCTCTGGATGTTTGTTATCGTCTGCTTGCTGGGGACGATCGGCCTTTTCCTTCCACCGTTCCTGGCTGGCATGATCTAGAGTCGGGGCACCAGCAGGAGAGGCTGCCTTCCTCAAAGACGTCAACACTAGCCGGGGGGCTCCACAAGAATCACCGCATGAAAAATCGCTCACCGACTGAATGGCTCCCGCCACGGGATGGACATACAGATCCAGGACCATCCGAAACTGGAAGCATCTGTTGCCTGGGAACCTAAAGCTGGGTCCTTCCACAGTCAGCAGAACCAGTTTTTATAAACAAGGAACAATGATAGGGACTGGGAACCTGAACTTCCTTCTAGATTAACCTCATCCGACATTATTCAGATAGGCCAAGGAGAGGTCTAATAAGGTGACTGCAGCAGCTGGGTGGGGCAGGGTGGCCTGGGTGCCGTTTGCAGACTGGAAAAAGCCATTGGCTTGCTGGCTACATCTCGTTAGCCCCTGTTTAGAAAATGCCCATGATTATGACAAAGTGTGTGCATGGCAGGTAGTAAAGGTAAGAGATGCTCTCAGCATGGCGGCTAAGCCTCCCCCCGCCCATGATTGCAACGGATAAGTCCCAAGCCTGCACCTGTCTGCTTAGCCCCTCCATCTCCATCGCCCTACCCCGGGTTCTGTTCCTTGGTCATGCTGGAGAGTGACAGAACAGTAGGAACTGGCATTTTAACTATATTTACAGTTTTATATCTTTTGGGAGGATGTACAGGCTACAGGGGGCTGCAGGGAGGAGAAGATGCAGAAGTCCTGTCCTGCCAGCGGTATCTGCTCTGGGGGTGCAGCGAGGAAGTTGGATCCTACCCACAGGGAGGCCTTCACAGAACGTAACCCATTCCCTACTTGATTTGGGATCGACGTCTGCTGCCATAGAAGTTATGCCTGCATTGGTGCAAATTCTTGGATGGAAGCCATATTGGGTTACCTTGGATAGGCCACAGCATTCACTCTTGGCGGTGCGCTGGCCCCATGGCCGATGCTCAGCGGCTGTGGACGTGAAACGTCTTGGGATGATGGCACCGGCGGTCCTCCCCTGTAGTCACTCTGAGTCTTTCCAGGGGAGGCTAACGTGCGGATGCTCCTTGGGCGCCAACCCCACCTCAGGCCTTTCTCTGTAACCCACGAGGGCAGCATGGTTGTTAACTATAGCTGTGAGTCTCACCATGCCAAATCCTGTCCCTGCCCTGAAATCGAAATGAGCCTCTGCACATGTGGGAGGCACTGCAGCTCTTCGTTACAGGAAACCAGGAAGACCCTCAAAGGCCCAAAGACTTTTCAAAGGGTGGAAAAGATTCTGCTTTGAAGTGAGGGGAAATCAAGTTTTGCGTAGATATCATGGGGTGAGGGGAAGGGAACCCCTCTTTGTGGCTAGTGAATATTGCTTCCCCCGCCCCCCTTGCTGTGTCTCCCCACCCCCAAGCAGCTTTGCAGAGAGGGTTCCTCTTTTTGCCCTTGATGGCTTGCTAACGATGCCCTGACCAGCGGCTTTGGCTTTGCTGAGGCAATGTGGACTTTTGGGATGGAGCGGCTAGAGCCGATGGCTGTGAGCTAGATTGCTGATTGCAGAATTGGTTTGCAAAGCATTTACTTGTCCACCACAATGCAACGCGGCGACAGAATAAAAAAAATTAATCTTGAGTTTTTAGATACTGTTTTTGTAAAAATTCAGAAGCTAGATTTTCATTCTTTCCCTCTCCCTCAAAGCAGTAGTTAATCTGATTTGTGGTAGCTTTCCTAGCAATGGTTTTGCTTGGATTGTCCATCTGGTGATGCTGTTCAGTTGCTTGCTGGGAATGGTTCTCGTTCTCCTTTCCCTTCTTGCAGCTAATGCAAACAGCTGGGGTGGATCATGGATCCGATTAGTTATTTTCCGTCCCAGTATTTTGTACACAATTAACTCACTGGCTTGCTTCAGATGCTTAGAACCACCGGTGAAGCGTCCAACGTTCACAAAATGAAGTGCAGCTCCAAACTGAGTTTGGAACAATGTCTGGAGGTGGGGGGGGGCACAGACAGTTTCCTCCATCCCCCCCCCTTTCTGTTTTCAATAGTCCTTTTGCTTGCATTGGATGATGGGAGGGGAAGGGATGGAATTTTGTAAGGACTAGCAGGGTGGGAGGTGAGAGGTATGGAACAGAGAAAAGCACTTTTTTGTGGCATGGTGTAAAGCCTGGAACGGAAAGGGTCCTTTATTGAAAAACCAACCAACCATGCCAAGCACTATGGCATGTGTTAGAGACACCTGAGAATAATACTTTAGGACAGAAACCCTTGAACAATTATATTATTAACCCTGAATGCCCAGAACATATCCAGAACAGAACGGAATGGCCCAGAACAGCCACTTCCAAATGAGCCAAGTCAACCAAATTCACCAGTCACACATAGCTACACAGGAGGACTGATGCAATAAGCCACAAAACGTCCACAGAAACCACATTCAGGTACCCGTATGCATGAATTTTCTCAAATCCATTCCCTCTGTGTTTTGTGGATTGTCAGGCGTCCTTTGTTTCGTTGTCCACTCATAGACAGAATTGGATCTTTCCTACAAGAATGTCGTTCATTGACAAACGCACATTGGTGCACTTGCATGCATACGTCTGCAGGTGCACGTTTGCACAAACCCCCGCAGAAGTAAAAGATGAGCCTCTAAGTCTGATTATTGGAGCATTCTTCTTGTGGAGGTTTTGTGGCTCATTGCATTGCTCCCATCCGGTTATGCGTGACAGGTGAATTTGGCTGATTTGGCTTATTTTGAAGTTGTCCTTCTGGACCAGTTTCCAGATTATGGACTATTGCCTGGAACGGGTATTCGAACGTGGTTTCTGTGGGTGTTTTGTGGCTTACTGCATCCATCCCATGTAATTATGTGTGACTGGTGAATATGGTTGACTTGGCTCATTTGGAAGTTGCCATTCTGGGCCACTATATTCTGTTCCGAATGGGTTCTGGGCATTAGGGGGTTAATAATAACATAATTTTTCAAGATTTTCTGTCCTAAAATATTGTTCTCAAGTGTCTCTAACACGTCAGTGTTTGACATGTTTGGTTTTTTTTAAATAAAGGGATCGTTCCAGCCCATTCCATTCCAGCTTTTACACCATCCCCATTTTTGTGTCTTTGAAAGAACAGGTGAGATCTGCAGCAAAATGTTGCAGCATGGATTGCTCCCTGTTCACACTCCCCATTGCATTCCCCCTTCCCCCTGGTTTTCCACTTAACCATCAGCATTCCATTTCTACTGAGCATGCTCAGTCTTCATGAGAACTTTTTTGTCCCCCGTCCCCGTTTTAGGGGTACAGCTGTAAACCTTGGGGTTCCCCCAAGCCTGCCAATGGCAGGGATGGTGCCATTTGGCTGGTTAAGGATCTGTATTGCATTTGTTATGGGGTCTATATGCTGGCTTTATCATCCCATCAATGTGCAAAGGTGACAAACAGCTGCCTCATTCTTGTCAGGGTGCCAGAACTGGCTGCACTTTCATTTGAGTGTACACTTGATGGGAAACCTGGGTTTGCTGCTAAGCTATGGACCCTTCCAATTTCATGTATGCTATCTTCCCACACCTACATCCTTGCATCAGGGGTTCTCAGCATGCAAATGCTGGAGCTCAAAGCTGCCTTCTGCTCTGAAAGCCCACACTCCTGTTCCCACTGATGGGTGGGTGGGTGGGGAGAGGGGCCCTCCTCTTTAGACCTCTTGAGAGGCAGTGTGAGGCAGTGCCGAGAGTGCTTGCCCAGGGTGGGAGAGGCCCCATTTCAAATCCCACTTAACCATAATGCTCACTGAATGATCTTGGGCCTACCAGTCTCTCTCTGCTTCACCTACCTCTTGGAGTTGTTGTGAGGGTCAAAAGAAAAAGGTGAGGGAAAATGTAGATGGCCCCAAAGCAGCCCGTTTATTATGCCATAATAAATGTGCTAAAGTTTAAAGTGCCACAACAGTCTTTGTCATTTTTAGCGCCCCAAAACTCTTTGGAGGAGTTGTGGCATGAAGAACCTCATACTTCGCATGCTGGCGAAACCCTGGAATTGAAAAAAGGTTCTGGGGCTACGATCTGCTGAGACCCTGGCCGCAGTCGTACTTTGTCGGGTGATCTCCTCCTACATGGCAAAGCCATTTGAAACCAACACAGCTAAAACAAAACACACAGAATAAGGCCGAGGTAAGCAGGTAAAAGGAAATAGGCCTCAGAGTAAAGCTCGTTGTTTGTTATTGTTGGAAAAACAGAGCAGAGGACATAACAGCTCTCCCCAACCGAGTGCTCTCCAAATGTGTTGGACTGCAATTCCCATCATTCCCAGCCAGTTGCAGTCCCACACATCTGGAGCACATCAAGTTGGGAAAGGCTGGCATAACATTCATGAACACACACACACGCACCTGGCTGGGAAGCAAGGTAAGGAAGAAGAGACCGTGCCAGCCCCAGGGTCTGGGGGGCCTTTGGGCAAGGTACCCTCAATGGGCCCCTCCCTCAGTGAGTCTACCTTCTCACCGCCATCATCTCCAGCAGCTCTTTCTCCTCCTCCTCCTCCTCCTCTTTCCCATCATCGCTTGTTTGACAAGCAGAGAGCCAGTGACGTATGCGCCTGATCTCGGAAGCTAAGCAGGGTCAGCCCTGGTTAGTACTTGGATGGGAGACTGCCTGGGAATCAGGCGTCCTGCATTGAGCAGGGGGCTGGATGCAATGGTCTTGCAGGCCGCTTCCACCCCTACGATTCTATGATCTCCTGTTCCTCCTCCTCATCACCACCATTGTCTGGGGCAGGGTGAGAGGCAAGTGGACAGTGGTGAAGAGGAGGAGCAACTCCAGGGGGCTCTTGCTAGTGGGCCCCTGCCCTGCTCGGCAGGTGCCCAACCATGCCTACCTCAGTAGGAAGCAGTGAGTGTGTGTGTGTGTGTGTGTGTATATGTGGGTGGGTGGGTCGGTGGGTGGGTAGATATAGATTTCTGTGAACAGTCCTGGTTGCCCCACCTCAAAAAGGATAACGCGGAGTGGCATAAGGTGCAGAAAGGGACAGCCCAAATGGCCAGTGGAATGTAGCTCCTTCCCTATGAGGCACATCTAAAATGCTTCAGGCTTTTCAGTTTAGGGGGGAAAGATACAAAGAAGGTATTACTCAGATCTTATGAAGTGTGTGCAGAGCATGTGGGCTTGGAGGCATTTCCACACCTGTCATATTACTAGGACATCGCAAGACCAAACGGAGCAGATTGGTGGAAGTTTCAGGAGAGACCAAAGAAAGCTTCTTTACGGCCATAAGGGCTGACACCTTATGATGAGCCTGAGCTTAAACGGCTTTTAAAAAGGACAGCAGAAGGGAGGAAACATCCACCTGCTACATCAGAGCTGTGGAGCCTCAGGCCCGGGGGGGCAAATCCTGCCCTCTAGGGGCTCCAATCTGGCCTTCCGGGGGTCCCCAGATGGTTTTAAGCTACAACATGCTGGCATTTTTTTGTATTTTAGATCCCACCCCTTTTGCCTTCAGCTTCACCCACTGCTGGAATGTGGCCCCTGAGAGCTTCTCCGAATGGAATTTAGCCCCCGGGCTGAAAGGGGTACTGCAGCCCGGAACTCAGTGTTCTGAGGCAGGATACCCCTGGATACCTGAGGCTGGAGAGAAAGAACTGCATGGCCTCCATTCAGAGGCAGCAGTTTCCCACTGTTGGAAACAGAATACTGGGCCGGATGGATAGCGCAGGAAGGAAGGTCTGTGGCATTTTGCAATTCTCCCTGAAGCCAGTGACTATGGCAGCTTGTACATTTAAATCATGCAACCTGATTCCATGCATGCCTAGATGGAAGTAAGTATCACCGAGGTCAAGTTTGTACAGCTCCGAAACCTTAGAACATATAATAGCGCAATCTTAGGCACGTTTAGACAGAGAGAAGTCCTACAGTTCCCAGCATTCCTCAGCCAGCTGGCTGGGGAATGCTGGGAGTTGTAGGACTTCTCTCTGCCTAAACGTGCCTAGGATTGCACCCTAATGTTACCTAGAGTACTGAGTCAGAACCTTGGTCCACCTAGTCTAAAAGGTCGTGGCTCTCAGGGGTCTCAGGCAGAGGGTCTTCTCAGGCCTTAGAGCCTTTTACCAAATGCCAGGGATCCAACCTGGAACCTTCCGCAAGCAAACTAGATCCAATGGCTTCTGTTCAGATGAACAGGTAACGAGGCCCACGGAAGCTCTTTAACTCGTGATGAAAAAAACAGAAGATCCACAAGAGAATTTTGTACCTCATTTATCTCAGGCTAAATATCAGCATCGTGATGATGAGTGGCCAAAGCCATAAAAGTAATCGCACAATCTTCCAGTCAAAAACCATATATCAAACAGAAATATTTCCGATCTTGTTGCATTTTTAAACACACAAATGTAATATTACAAAGAAGCTTGCATCGGCTGTGCTGTCCTTGCCATGGGGCACGGGACGCAACCATCTTGTCAATTTCTTAGGCACAAAAAAAAGGAGGGGATCTGAAATTTTGGGAGGGGGTGAGTGGAACCCACATTTAATACAGTGGGATTCAAATATACATTAATGGCTTCCAATCCTTCAAAACCTGGTTGCTTTCAGCAAAATATTAATTTCAGTAGCAAACTTGAGTTCCGAGGCTGTGAGGCACGCCTAACTTCAGATGCTTCCAAGGAACCCAAAGCTTACACTTGGATTCGAATCCAGTGGCAAAGGTTCAGCCGGTGTGTTTGCTGTGGGAGGGACAGGGCTGTCCATTTCCCGCTCCCTTGGTCACGTGAACTTGAAATTGCAGCTTTAAAGGTAAAAAAATAACCCAGAGGAGTCTTGCGGCAGCTTTCCACCTAGCAGAGATATGATGACGTCAGGGAGTCCCGTCCGTGTAAGCGGGTTCCATCATAAATCTGTTAGCCTGCAAGCTCCCGTAAGTCTCTTTGTTATTTTTGCTGCGACGGGCTGCTGCCCCTTTAGAAGCTTGGTATACTCACTTTGGGTCTGCTTCATTCACAGAGGGGTCTGTTTTCTGGACCAGTTCAAACTTCGTCCCAAATTCAGAGAAATTTGGGTAGTAGAGAAGTAAGGATTTTGCAGGGGTGGGGGGTGGGTGGGGGGGAGCTGCGCACATAGTTCAGACGTGGGTGTTAAATAAATGCTTCTATACAATGTACAAAGACGCAAACAGTCTCTTCTGAGGAACCTCTACCCCTGGGGATGACTCCCACCGAAGGACGCAGAGTGTCCTAGCAAACACATTCTCCCAGTACTAGGGCGTCTGTCACCCTTGCAGCAAGCAAGAAGCACTCTTACCCGCCATTCCCTGCCTTGCCCTGAGAACACTGTGGAGCCACCCCAACCATCCCTGCCTTTGAACGCCCTCCCCCATGGGATGGACTACGCCACTTGATTCCAGAGGGGCTGTCCAAGGAAGCGTAATGTCGACAGGAAGCCACTTTCTGTGACGGGGCGACTGGCGCAGGCTCGGGGCCCACTGCTTGGACTGAAGTGTTCCCATCATGGGACTGGGCTCCTACTATATGCACCCAGAGGACCCCTTAGCAGCACTCTCTGCCGAACAGAGGGAGAAGAGTCGCTTCCCCGCCCCAAGCATGGCTTCTCTCCGGCGTCTCCTCCTTTGTTCTCAGAAGACAAACGTGACGAAATCGAAGACACGAGCGTTTTGTGGCGGGGGTGGGGGGTGGGATGCGGGATGCAGAAGCTGGAGGGGGCTTCTAAAAAAACCCCTCAGCCCTCTGGGTCACTCAAAAGAGACCTTCACCAGCTTGGCTCGCACCTTGGCTTGGTCTACAGCGTCCAGGAGGTTCTTTGCGTCCACGGCCAGTGTGTGTGAGGCCGTCAGCATCTGCCGCTTGCACTCCTCACTCAGCGAGGTCATGACGTTCTGCTGAGCCAAACGCATCTTGCTGATCAGTTCGGCCAGGTCCTTGTTCAGGAGCCGCTGGGTCCCCTCAATCTGCCGATGAGGAATGCGCACATACACGCGCATGCGCGCGCACACACACACACACAAACAGGCAGCAGGTTAACTCCAGTGACTGATCTGGGCAAGCTCTCCTCCTTGCTAGTGGGCCATTTTGAGATAAAACCTCCCTCCAAGTACCAGTTAGGGTGAACCACTTTGCTCCAGGGCATGATTTTCGATGATCGCCTCTGGGGTGAATCGGCATGGACAGTGCCAGGTGAGTGATCAAAATCCACAGAGATGTATTTCTTTAGTTATTGCAGGAGAGATTTATGAACAGAACCACCCATGGCTCTCAGATGAAGCTGACTTAATTTCTGGGAGGACACAGGGAGAGGAATCTCCTTGTTATTTCCCATCACAGATCGGAGATAACATGGGGATTCCCTGGGGCAGAACTCCTGAAGTGCTGGATGAGTGGGCTTCACCTGCCCCGCCTCCGCTCCACAACGGGAGAAGGTGTGGGGCAGGCAAAAGAGCTTTGCTGCATGCGAGCCTTCTCCAGCGCGAGACGCCCTGTGCGCAGCAAAGTCAGTTCCCAGCTGATGCGCCAGTGGATCATCCGCCCAGTGTGCCAGCTGGCAACCAAGGGCCCTGCCCCCTTGACATTATTTGGCCTGCAGAGGGCTGGGTGGGGATCATCCGCCCCTCCGCCGCCGTTGTACTTGCTCACCCCCGCCTCAAGTGGAGATGCCAAGGACTGAGTCCAGGGCCTCCTGCTTGCAAGCCATGCACTTGCCACTGAGCCATGGGCCCCAGCCTTGCCTGTCTCCAACCTTCGACCCGGATTGTTATTCATAGACCCCTTTTTTCTAGCTGTGCCCCTCTGAGAAAACCATCCCAGAACGCTCCCGGTGGGCCCCGCCTGGTGCCCTAAGGCGCTCGAAGAGGCCAGGCCCCCTCCTGACACTTCCGCAGAAGCAGGAGGGATGCAGCCAGGAAGAGGAGCCGCCCCCAAGCCAGACTCACCTCTGTGCGCGAAGATGCAGGCAGAGCTGGGAGGATGTCGTCCACACTCCCAATGAGCTTCCGGAGAGAGAGACCCACATCCTGCCAAGGGAAAAAGCAGCGTCACGTGTGAGACGCCCGACGGCTCTCGGCATGATGCCTCTATCCATCTCTAGAGCTCTCCCAGACAGGAGATCCAAGTGACCCTATAGAATCCAGTAGCACAGGATGTTGTGACTGGACCTGGCTCGGATGGCTTTAAGAGGGGACTGGACACATTCCTGGAGGAGAAGGCTGTCCGTGGCTACTGGTCCTGATGGCTCTGTGCTACCTCCAGAATCAGAGGCAGTCTGCCTATGCACCCATTGCTGGGGAACATGGGCAGGAGGGTGCCGTTGCACTCCTGTCCGGCTTGTGGGCTTCCCCATGGGGGCGGCTGGTTGGCCACTGTGTGAACAGATTGCTGGACTAGATGGACCCTTGGCCTGATCCAGCCTCAGGGCTCTCTTTATGTCAGGTGCACTCTGGGAAGTATCTCCTAACTGAGCATCCTGATGAGACTTTAACAGGCTAAGCAGGCTGCGTGATCATCTCACACGAATACCCAGGGCAGAAACGGGATCCTTTGCTTGCATCTTCCTGCTGTTCCCGGGATCTCCTGCTGAATGTGACCTAGACATGTCTGCCCTCCTTTCATCATGAACCCCAATCCTGCCTTTCCCTGCTTGTTCCCATCCTGAGAGAACTGTTTGCATCGAGGTGCATCCAAGGAAAACAGCGATGCGGCACCTTAACAACCAGAATGTAGCGCTCCGGTGGATGGTTGCTGACTTCGTTCTTCAGTTGCAGGACAGCCTTCACCAGGTCCATGACGTTACTGTACACGGCATCATTCGTCCGGTCCAGGTTGGCTGTGGGAGTCGGCTGGAGCGACATCTGAAAAGGGGGACCTGGCATTAGCGCAGGGCAGCTTCGCCCCAACAAAACCCGTTCAGGATTCCAGGCAGCCAGCACGGCCTCCCCCAGGAGTCTATAAGCTTTAGGGAGCATAGTGGGGGCAACCCACTCCAGCGGCCCAGTTTTCCGTATCTCTTCACGAACTGACACTCAATGTTCCGTGGCTCCTGGACACACTCAATCCTCCTTGCACAGGGTTTTTTTTTTTTAAGGATTCTGTTGTATGACAGTTTTGGCTCCATTTCTGTCAGCACACACCACCTCAGTTCGCTCTTAGAGGGAGCAGGGACAAGATCGGGGTTGCACATGGTGGAATGATCCTTCATACAAGACACTACTCTGTACTTCGAAAACTAGCACCTCAGGGAGAAGGGTTTTGATCTAGCCTTGCCCCAGAGATGCTAGCTTTTGACACGAAGGAGAATGCAGTCATGTGATCCCCCCCTTGAAGTCTGAAGTGGTACAGTCCAGGCAGAGGTCACAATTAAATGAGCACATAGGGTTGGTTTGGCGATCTGCACGTTCAAATCCCTTCTCAGTCACCAAGCTCATGGGGTGTCTGTGAACAAGCCCTTTCCCCTCTCCCCCTTACCCACCCATTTAACCAACACGTTGCCATACTGCTTACGCACGCCACAACACCCCCTCTTGACGCAGTGATGCTCCACACTATGCTCCCTCTTGGCAGCTTCACCTCACACCTCCGCACTGTACCAGAACTTGGAGCTGTTCTCAGAGGGCCCCAAGTAGGGATGGAGGAACCCGTCAATTTTGGGCTTTCTCATTTTTCCAATCTTAAATTCGATTTGTCTCAAACTCTTAAGTCCGGTTTGTCCTTAACTTTGACATCCCCCTCCCCAAAGTTCACATGAACATGCGGAAGCATTTTTGTGTAAATTTCTCCGAATACATGCATTTTTGTATGTGTTTTTGCGCAATATACACATTTTTCGAGCAATCTTCCTTGCATAATGCCTCCACATGCCACTGTTTAATATTATTTCCCCTAATACATGCATTTTGTTTTCAGAGAGTTCCATCACAAAATTTGGAGAAATGCATAAGGATAACTGAGTTTTGGTTGACATACTGCTTCAAAAGTGTGAAATGAGTAAGTTCACATTAAAATGCAAACTGAACACATTTCTCCCCCATCCCTAACCCCAAATATTGCAATCTGTTTTATGGGTCATGAATTTGGGTGGCATTTCTCTGATTTTCAGCGGGGGGGGGGCAATGAAATTCACGGCTTGTTTGCAGCAGGGGTTAGAGCAACTTCTGCAAAAAAACAACAATTTTTAAACACATTCACAATGGTGGTGACACCATCAGCAACAGCTTGCCTCTTGGGGGGCTGGCCCCCTGCCACTCCCTTCACCCCTAATTGACCTGGACACAGCAGCATGCAGAGGAATTTGGGGCAGGGGGAACATGGTGGCATCAACTGTTTTTTTTGTGATTGGCTGCCTGGCTTTTTCCTCAAATTGCACCAGAATGCTGTTGCGTCTGGGCCATTTGGAGGGAAAGGAAATATTAGCCTCCTTGCCAAGAATGGAGATGCATTTCTGCTACTGTCACCACAGGCAGTGGTGACATAAAGGTTTTTTTTAAGTAATTAAAAAAAAACAGAAAAAGGCACCCCTGCTATCCAAAGGTAGGCATAGTTTGGTGCATAATTTATTCATTTATACCCCGCCATTTTTCCTCTTGGAAGGAACCCAAAGCGGCTTATGTTACCCTCCTCTCCATTTTATCTTCACAACAACAACCCTGTGAGGTGGGTTGGGCTGAGAGTCTGTGACTGGCCCAAAGTCACCCAGGGAGCTTCCATGGCTGAGGGGGGACTAGAACCTGGATCTCCAGGCTCCCAGTCCAGCACTCTCACCACTACACCATGCTGGTTCTCATAAGCCCCCTCCCATGAAAGGCACCTAATTAATCTCCCCCACACACACACCGCATTTTTGAATTATAGAGTTGGAAGGGGCCATTTAGGCCATCAAGTCCAACCCCCTACTCAGCGCAGGATGGATCAGATGGTACATTCAAGTGAACTTTGTCCCACTGCAGCCTGACCTGACACAAAGCCTGGCTCCAAATTGGGAGGGGGCAGATGGTAAAAGGGGAGGACCAACAACATACCTGAGGCCCAAGTCTGGGTGGCTTCTTGGGTGGTCCTGTAAACTCAGCTAAGCCATCAATAAAAGGAAACGTAACTATTATTATTATTATTATTATTATTATTATTATTATTACTACTACTACTACTACTACTACAATATTAATACAAGAGCAGTCAACCAATGAAAATGTTCTTTTTTCTTTCTTTCTTTCTTTCTTTCTTTCTTTCTTTCTTTCTTTCTTTCTTTCTTTCTTTCAAAAAATCAGATAACGACCCAAGTATAACCATCCAGTCTATAGATTACATTTATGGTTTGTTTTTTTTTATCACACCTTGCAAAAACAGCACCTAATGAGAAGTCAAATTCTGTTGCATGCAAAATGTATGCAATGAATGATGGATAAAAAGGGTACAGTAGCTTGTGTGGCTAAGATGGACAATTTGGGGTAAATACTCACTGTAACCTGACTCCTTCTCAGGGAGTTTCTGAAAAGAGAAAAGAAAAAGAAACTCGATGAACCTTGGAGCTCTGACACTGCGAGCACAGCCCCGTGCATGTTTATGCAGGAGGGAGACCCACTGTGTTCAGTGGGTCCGACCTAGTAAGTGCGTATAGTGTTGCTGCCTAAATCCTGAGAGAAATTAGGATACCCAGAAGCACTGGCAGGCTTGAAGTCTGAGACAAGAGGCAAAGAAAGCCAAGCAAAAGGCTGAGGATCCCGGAAGCGTCCCAGCAGAACTCACGGGGAGCGACAGAATCCCTTGGGGGCCACGTGTAGGGGTGCAAGTGAAAGAGAATGCCCCAGAGACCAGAGCAGGGGCCGACTAGGTGGTGTGGCTGTGAGAACTGAGGAGTTTCAAAAGGCTCAAGCGGGATTGGTGAGGAAGGTGGGTGAGGTTCAAAGATCCAAGGGACTCTCCTAGTGGAACGCTGACGTCTGTTCCGTTTCAGTATTCCACTGAGGGTGCCAAAATGCATGGAAAGAAATAGAAGAACAATGTTTCCTGGGGCTGGGAGGACAGACAAAATGCATGAGGAATCCAAGGGTGCCTTTGTTTGATTCCTGAAATTCTGACAAGAAGGCAAGAGCTGGACAGAGCAGCAGAACAGAGAGGGCCGGGGGTCCTTGTCAGGGATTCACGAACGGGATTCACCACTCTGCCTACCTAGCTGCAAGATGTGTGAATGTAGATCGCTCGCCCCCAGTATAGATAGAAGCAGCCCTCTGCTCACATGAGCGGGATTTGGGGTTCTCTGTCCCTACAACCCTGCCTACTCTGTTTTACGCAAACAGTTGTTGCAAACCTACCTAATTTAGAGTATGAACTTGTCTGGCTTGCCCTTGGATGTATTAAAAATTCAGTGGCACTTCCCCCTCAAATTATTTTGGGGCTTTTGCACAGCTGTCTGAGGTGTAATTGCTGCCCAGAACTTGGAGGGGGGAAACTGATGACATTTTGAAAATGACATGGCCGTGTGATAAGGCATGGCGAGCTGAGCAAGAACTCTCTGGAAAAGGCAAGCTTTCCCCTACCTCACAAGAGTTCTCCAAAAGCTTGGGGGTGGGGGTGGGGTGGGACCTGATTCTAGATCAAGCCACAAGGAGTTTGCCCATCACTACCTTTAGGGCTGGGATTGGAAAGGATGTTGATCCTCTGTGCCAGGGCTTCTTCTGATGTAAATGCTGGTCTCATGAATGAGTTTCTGGATGATTCCCATGGGTGAGTTTTTGGAATGCTTGTCTCATCGGTGAGTGTTTGGAATGATAACACATTCACTCACTTGCACTGGTCACCTGGACCAGTTTTTCCAGCTACCTCCTGTATGAAAGGCAGTGAGCCTGTGTACACCAGTTCTGTCAGCCGCTGGTTGGCCCCATGTGAACAGGATGCTGGACTAGATGGGCCCCTGGTCTGATCCAGCACGGCTCTGCTTATGTTCTTATATGGCACATCCCTTGCAGCGTACCATCTCTCGGTGTGTGACACACACTGTGGTCTGGATGACACTGGCTGATTGAGACGGGGAGAAGGCAATCTGCCTTGGGCTAAAGATCAAAACAAACGTGAACACAGGAGACCCCTAACTGGGTCATTTTTTTTTCACTCCAAAAGCGGCTGTGTGGTGGGACATCCTTATATGTCGTTTCTCAAACCTCACTCCTCTCCCCCTCCCAAGCTGCTATGCACCCTGCAATACAAAAACAACAACACAGGTACGATGAAGGTACCTCGATTTTATTCCACTTGAGTGTTCATAGCAGCTTGGTGAGAAGCAATTTAGATCTGGAAAATGGTGCTGGGGACAGGGGAAACGACACTGCTGCCTGGAGCAAAACTGGACACCACCACCATACCCTGTGGCTGCTTTTATGTGAAACAGGTAAGTCAGCAGATCCAACTGGATCTTCTGCCATCCTGTCTGTTCTGCCCTTAAGTGACCGTTCCACTAGCTACTGTGATAATTTTGCTCACTTTCTGGAGTTGTCAGGAGAAGAAAGAGAGGTCAAAATTTTAGAAAGGAAGCAGCAGAGAGCACACATCAAGGCCATGAGGCCAGAAGGGTTTCTGGAGACTTACTGGGGGGCAGAAGCTGCTGTTCACAGAGGCCATGGGGTCCTGTCGTGGATAAGAGGGGCAAAGTTCAGCAGGCATAAAAAACCAGGGATAAGCTAAGGATGCAATCCAGACTCTAATTCTAAGGCTATCCACGTTTGTGCACATTTGCATTTCTACATTTACAAAATGCACGCTTCAAATGCAAGGCTCTATTAGCCAAGAGAAATGCTAAGTCTTGGCTGTGGGTTCTAAGGAGTGAATCTTTGCTATGAGGCACCCAGGTTTTACCACCAAAGGGGGTTGCATATAATTCAAATACTATGATTGGGGGGGGGGGGGGAGGTTAGAAGCGCTTTTCACAAGAGCTCCACACAAGCAACTTCAGCTGCTCCGCATGAGCGCTGCAGCCTGGTTTGCCAGTGCCACAGATCTCCAATTCCTCTCTCATGCAGCCCCCTCGATTTGTATCAAAACACTGCCCTCCGCGGGACGGTCTTTATTGCCAGATGGTTCCCCCGAATCCACTTTGCTGAATTCAGGTCTGGGCAATGCTGAAGGGAGGCTGGGAGGGAGCCGGCCTTGCCACCCCAGGGGTGTCTGCACTGCCCCTTCTGCTCGCTCACCAGAGCTTTCTCCTCCTGCCGCAGCCACTGGTAGTCCTCCACCATCTGCTTCTGTTGCTTGTCGAGAAGCTGCCTCATCTTGGCCCGTTCCACCTCCCACAGCTTCTGGGCTTCTTCCCGGCTGCTGGGCCTAAGGAAATCTTCCTCCTTGCCGGCAAAAAAGCAGGAAGTGACCAGAAGGCCTGTTTACACGATCAGTTGCCCTGAGGAAACACCTCCCAGGTTCACTTCGGTCTCTGATTTCCTCCAAGTCAGTGGGATTAATCAGTGAAGTGAGCAGAGGGAACTGAATTGCCATAGTCAGGGGCACGTTAACAGACTCTGAGGGCAGTCCGCCGAGGACGGAGGCCTCCGCCGTGCCCTCCTTATGGGCTTCCCAGAGGCACTAGACGGATCATTGGGCTAATCCAACGAGGCCATTCCGACGCTCTTAAAGAGAGTTGAGAACCCCTTTTAAATGAGGGATGTATTTCCTTTGGCCCCAGGTACACCACAGGAAGGTTAGAATTTCTGGTCTGCAGAGACAGGTGCGTGTGGGAGTCAGGGCTCCACAGGGACCTGTGAGAGTGTGAGTGGAGGGGGGATGCATAGGGGAATGCCAGGCGCAGTAATGTCACGACACACGTTGCATTACCCCAGGCCAGCCGCCGCCAGCCTGGCGCCCTCCAGATGTGTTGGACTGCAACTCCCATAATTCCCAGCCAGCATAACTTCTGTGGGGCCACCCCTGTGCTTGGTCTGGAAGCTGCAGCTGGTGCAGCATGTGGCAGACAGAATGCTGAGTGGAGTGCCTGGCTGAGGATGATGGGAGTTGTGGTCCAACCCCCTCTGGAAGGCACCCATAGCTCTGCTCTTTGGCAACACGAACAGGCAAACTGCAATTGGCTGCGTTTCAACCATCATTCCAAACATGCTTCGAATATGTTTGTCAGGGAAATTCCTCCATGGTAAAACAGCTGGAAAGTGGCCTTCTGGCCCTCCGTTTGCAGAGGAGTGGTGTCATGGCCAAGCATGCAGGCATGGGATCTGTTGAACCGCTTAACCATTTGCCCTGACAAAGGGATCTGAAATGCACTGGGGATGAGTATTCAGTTTATTTGTGCCCCCGACCGGCTCTGCCCACAGCATTTTTCCTGCGAATGGTGAGCCCCCCGCTTCCCAATTCCTCGATCAGAAATTGGGCTGGAGGTTCTTCCTCCCCCTGTCCCCCCAGAACCTTCTCTAGGGTTAGTCCATGAGCCACCAGAGAGCTTCAGCTAGGAAGCTGTCATTAAATCTAGGCAATAAATAAAGAAATAAAAAAAGGGAGAATATGGCTCTCTGTTAGTATAGGCTGACTCCTAAGGACTCATCCAGGTGTTATATATTCATCTCTCCCCAAATGGATGAAGGCTCCGGCTACTGAGTCAGATCATGCACAGAACCTTCTAGAACCTTGTGCAACATATAAGACTGCAACTGAAAGCAGGCGGGGCGGAGCAGGACAGAGGGTCTAGTGGCAACGGGGTCAGTGGCGGTCAGGAACTACAGAAGCAATTTAGGGGGGAGCGTCTGCAGAAGCGCAAAGGTGGCAGCACAGAGAACAATAAACCCTTCCACAAATCCCTACTCTGAAATCATTGTTCAGTATTACACATATTTAACCATCCTGAAAATTAAGAGCTTCAGAAGCACACTCTCCCCCCCCCCCCCATTCGTTTATTGTGAAGTCAGAGAGAGGAATCTAAAACAGCTTATTTCAGGGGAGGAAGCAAACAAATTAATGGGGGAGCGTGCACCCCGCTATACCCTCAGTGATACAAAGGTCATCCAATTGACCTCTCCCTCTCTCTCTCTCTCTCTCTCTCTCTCTCTCACACACACACACACACCCTCTCTTCCTAGCCTTGAAGGCGCTCCATTTCCACTTAGCCTTGAGGTTTGATGCCAGGCTGTCCTGCCTGCCAGCCTCGTCTTACCCTCATGCTGTGGCGCTTGAAGACGTTGTGCCTGTTGAGCGGCGGGGTGTGCAGGGAATTGACGGGTGACGGGTACTCGATGGGGCTGGTGAGCGTTGGCGAGCTGGCACACAGACCCTCGGGCACCTGGAAAGGCGGGGGCAAAAGGCAGCGGGCACAAAGCAGAAGACACAGCACAGGCAGTTGGCACGCAAACCGGGCAGAGAGTGCGTTTCAGAAAGAGACTTCCACACTGAGACAGAACACAAGATGGAGGACAGAAAAAGAGCCTACCATGATGGAGGGACTACAACTCCCAGCATCCCCCAGCCAGCACAGTTGTGAGTTGTAGCCCAACACATCTGGAGGGCACCAGGTTGGGGCAGGCTGACATGAGTTCTCTGGCTCATGTTGAACCTTTTAAGATCAGCTCTTGGGAACACCATTAAGGACTGGAATCATAGAATAGTAGGGTTGGAAGGGGCCTACAAGACCCTCGAGTCCAACCCCCTGCTCAATGCAGGAACCCAAGTCAAAGCATCCCTGACAGGTGGCTGTCCAGCCTCGTCTTGAATGCCTCCAGCGTGGGAGAGCCCACCACCTCCCTGGATCATGGGTTCCATTGTCGTATTGCTCTAACAGTCAGGAAGTTTTCCCTTATGTTCAGCCAGCATCTGGCTTCCTGTCACTTGAGCTCATTCTTCCGTGTCCTGCACTCTGGGATGATCAAGGAGAGATCCTGGCCTTCTTCTCTGGGACAACCTTTCAAGGACTTGAAGAGCGCTATCCTATCTCCCCTCAGTCTTCTCTTTTCAAGGCTAAACTGGCCCACTTCTTTCCATCTCTCCTCATAGGGCTTTGTTTCCAGTCCCCTGATCATCTTCGTTGCCCTCCTCTGAACCCCCTCCAGCTTGTCTGCATCCTTCTTAAAGTGTGGTGCCCAGAACTGGACACAGTACTCCAGATGAGGCCTAACCAGTGCTGACTAGAGGGGAACTAGTACTTCCCGGGATTTGGAAGCTATGCTTCTATTAATGCAGTCCAAAAGAGCATTTGCCTGTTTTGCAGCCACATCACATTGTTCGCTCATATTCAGCTTGTGATTGACAACAATTACAAGATCCTTCTCACTTGTAGTGTTGTTGAGCCAAGTATCCCCCATCTTGTAAACGTGCTTTTGGTTTCTTTTTCCTAGGTGCAGAACTTGGCATGTATCCCTATTAAATTTCATTCTGTTGTTTTCTGCCCAGCACTCCAGCCTATCAAGATCACTTTGAATTTTGTTTCTGTTTTCCAAGGTATTAGCTATCCCACCCAGTTTACCAGGAAAAACCCTGAAGTGAGCACAGTCCCGAAGCCCTGA
Source organism: Heloderma suspectum (assembly GCF_057233095.1). Taxonomy (NCBI): domain Eukaryota; kingdom Metazoa; phylum Chordata; class Lepidosauria; order Squamata; family Helodermatidae; genus Heloderma; species Heloderma suspectum. The sequence goes on from NC_139458.1 coordinate 437,551,014, forward strand.
TGCTTTCATTTCATTGCAAAAAAGAGACAGGTTCAATTTATTAACCTCCCCTCACCCCCCACCCCAGGGAAAGTCTTTTTAAGACTAAGATCCAAAGTTCATGTACGTGAAAGCTTTAGAATTCAGATTCACAACTGTCAGGGATATTGCATTTTTGCCAGTTTCTTCCCACATGCAAAGATATTGTGCAACGTGAGATCAGCTGCAAAAGTTCCTGGCAATGGTGTTATTTAACACGATTAAACGATAACCAGTAACCATCTGGGAGGAGGTGTGCAGGTTTTTCCATTCCTGCAAAAAGGCAATCTTGGGCTGTATACAGACAATACCATGCTGAGAGCACTTCCTTCCTTGGTGTAGAGAGATGTTTTAAAACTAATTAAAAGCACTAAAAATGTGGAAAACAACTTTTTGGGGTGGAGCTGGGGAGAAGACATTCCCCTTATCAACAGCACTATTATGATCATGGTTTTTTTGGTATGCAAGGCCAGCAAACAGCATCCTTAAACTTGCCAATCCTACACCAGCAATAAAAGTGCCAGCTGGGGCATTGGGAATTGGATTTAAACAGAAGTTGCAAAGAGTGCTGGGAAAATGGCTGCAGAGGCTTGACTTGGAAGTGCCTTCTGCAATGAAAATCGGAACCGTTTGTCCATGGCCCTCATTGCCAAGAGATAGGTGTGTGACATGCTGGCTCTTTTCTGCCCTAGGACATTGTGGGAGTGGTATTTCTAAGAGCCCCAAACGTTTTTAAACATGTGTACAACCCTATATGCTAGTAGTGAACTCATTCTGAGTGTGGATCCTTACATTGCCAGAACAGCACCACCCATGTGCAAGAGCTACAAAGGAACACCCCCCCCCAAGAAAAAACCGCAAGTGCGTAAGCACACACCCAAAAAATCCTTAGGGGAAAAAACATACATGGGCAAAACAACCACCACCTCAAAACAAACCACCCTAATGAGGGCTGAGCAGGCTTCCAGGGCACAGAATGCTGAAGATGGAATTGTGTGTTCTGGGGAAGGGCATGGCTGACCAAAGCCCTGAATAGGAGCTGGGAGAAAAGCACAAAGTACGGAGACGCTGCGGTGGAGTTTTAAAGCAATACATGATGGGATTAGACGTTCACATAGGCAACTTTTTCTGTCTCGCAGGAACCCTGAGAAGCAACAGTAAGCATCTGCTACAAATTCAGCAGGAAAATCACCGACTGACAGCTCAGACAGAACAGATAATCCTCAGTGGCTACGAGCGTTTGGCAGAGTGAGCAGGTGGCAACTGCAAAGAAGCCATGGCCCTTTCGGATGGGGGCGCAGAGAGCAGGCACAGGGGGTGACGGGGCCTCTCGGAACTTACCTGGAACTGCAGCTTAGGGGCCAGCAGGTTGGTCTGCGGGGGTGGCTTGTACTTCGGTCTGCTAGGCTGGGAAGTAAAAGGGAGACGACAATGTGAGGCGGATGCGGAGTTGGCAACTCAAGAGCAGGGAGCTGAATGCCTGAAAAGAAGTCATATCTCTGCTGCTCCCGCAGTCTCTCCCCACCTCCACCCCAATTTTAAAGAAATATAATATATATCAATGTAAACATTTATAAATGTGCACAAACACACGTAACTCCCACGCTGCATAAATAGATTAAAGGCATAATCCTGAGGACTGTGGCCTTGCTGCTCGGAAGCCCCCGGATGCAGAGGCAGAAGCTGGCAGGGCGGGAGGAGCGGTGGAGATGATCTTTGCCTCCTCCTCCTCCTCCACTCTTTGCTTTTTGTGCTAGACGGGCTTCTCAGCTTGTCTAGCAAGGCCATTTTGGAGGGGGAGGGAAGGAGGCTGAAGGGGGTGTAGGTAAACTCATATCCTGCCCCCCCCCGGAACACCCCCTTTTCTCCCTCTCTGGGGTCGATTTTCTGACCTTGGAGAAGCAGCTGGCCCAGTTCTCTCCACGCCAGCTGCAAGGGGTCAGATCTCCTGCTCCCCCTTCCTGAGGTCAGGGTGCTGTCTCTGAACTCGGAAGGCGTTTTCCGAGCCATCCTATGAGCCCTGGGATACTTGCCCAGGGGCCACAGAATTGCTCTCTAAGCATCTATATACAATGCATAAAAGAGCCCCCAAATCCATGAATCAAATATGAGTGCTCTAAATAACAATATAAATATTTTCTGTCTTGAATTAGGAGACCAACATTTCAAATGATTTATGTTTTGATTCAAAGGGGCACACCAAGTGTCGGAAGCTGCAGCTGGTACAGAACGCGGCGGCTCGCCTGATTAAAGGCAGGCACCAGCGAGATCACATCACTCCAGTGCTGAAGGAGTTGCACTGGTTACCAGTTGTTTTCCGGGCCAAATTCAAGGTGTTGGTTTTGACCTTTAAAACCCTATATGGTTCCGGCCCAGCCTATCTCAAGGAGCGCCTCCAGCAACACCAGGCAGGCCACTTAACAAGATCAGCCTCGGATGGCCTTCTCTCTGTCCCATCAGCCAGGACAGCTAGACTGGTGGGGACGAGGGAGAGGGCCTTTTCTGTGGTGGCCCCCACTCTGTGGAACTCCCTCCCTAGGGATCTCCGCCATGCCCCCTCTTTAATGAGCTTCCGTCGTGCATTAAAAACGTGGTTGTTCAGGCAGGCATTTGGGGTGGGTTAGGGTATTTTAGAACATGTTTTTATTGTAGAATTTTATTGTTCTAAACTGTTTTATTATCTGCTTGTACATCGCCCAGGTGGCTGGGTGACCAGCCAGACAGGCGATTAATAAATTAATTAAATAAACAAACAAACAAACAAATAAATAAATACACCAGAAATCCCCCCCCCCAAAACAGAGACCAAGCATCCAATATCTTCTGTGTATTAGCCAATTCTATCCTGACAGCAATGATCAATTTTTCACCATTAAAACAAAAAACTTCACCCATAAAAACAGGCTTGGATAAATGTTCCTGCTTAAAATGATCTTGGATAACAGCATAATGCAATTGTAATTATTTTATTACATGAGTCATATGTCTTGTGGTTCAAAACATTCTGTCAGAACATTAAGGCATCAGCAAAAACACTTTTAGTTTTTGTTTGGGAGAGGAGGGGGTGATGACCAGGGGTTGCAAAGAAAGTTGTTCAAAAGTCAAAAGCTGAACGTGGGTTGGCAATCGGAGTAAATGTGCCCACGTTCTGTGTAATTCATAATGATGGGACGATGGCATTTTTCAAGGATGGGTGGATGGTTGTTTATTTTGCATGTCCTCCATGGTCCCAGCAAAAAAGAGACAAGATCAACTGGAGGGTGACATAGATGTTGCATCTGCTTTCTAAGAAACTTGTAGTGAATCCTAAGGAATGCCCACGAGGGCCATACATTCAATTTTTATTTAAAAAAATTGCTCAAGGGGAAACTTTGGTTTGCTTTTTCTTCTGTAACACAAAATGGTTTTAAGATTCCTTGGTGTCTAGATCCTGAAACTGACAGCAGTGCTAAAGGGCACCGTCTCTTTCTTGTCCACATGTAACAACCTTCCCCAATCTGGTGCCCTCCAGATGGGTTGGACTACAATTCCCAGCATGTCCTGGCTGGGGAAGGCAGACATGTAAGAATATTTTCTGTGAAAAATAATGTGTGCACAAGAGGTTTGCTGGCCATGCGTCCTGAGCCCTTCCTGGCATTCCCTGTGCAAGTTCCTCTTACCTTTGGAGGGGGTTCTTGGAAAGAGGTGGGCTCCATGATCTTGGGGGGCCGGTGGCGGTTATTCCTCTCTTGTTCCCGGGCAATCTCTTTCTCCATCTGGTAAACGTCGCTGCAATCCAAAAGGGGAAGGAATAAGGAGAAGAACAATTCAGCCTCACAAATAGCTCCATCTACCGCCTACGCAGATCTCTGTGGGGCTTTCATTCAGACCTAATCCAGGCCCCGAAGTCCATAAAGGGGACTTTGCCATCTTTGTTGCAGGGAACCTACGGAACTCTAGACATTGTTGGATAATTGGTATTATTTTATGGTTGCCGTTGTTGTTGTTGTTGTTGTTGTTACTTCCAGGCCACATTTCAGGGCAGAAGCCCTCCCAAGGCAGTTTACAAAAACATGCATATAATTAAAAAAAAACCTGATACAGTAATAAGCCAGCAAACATTCATAAAACAAACACCAGCAATAAAACATGACTCTAAAAACCTACAACACAATTGTAGTTGCACAGCAGCACAGTCCAGTAAATCATAACCAGGGGACTACAGCTCCCACTTTCCCTGGCCCGGAGCCATGCTGGCTGGACTTGTGGGAGCTGAAGTCCAACAGCTTCTCGAAGGCAGCCGGTCCCCACACCCTGCCTTGTTGGGACTGGATGGAACCGAATGGGCATCAGTCCTCCTGCTGCACTGGACACACACACACAGGCACATTACACCCCTACTGACTGGCCACCCCCAGCACTATCCAGGCTAGAGTATGCCAAGCTTGATATTGGGAACAGGATCCAGCTTTCTCAGGATTCCCAGTTTCGCTTTGAAAGCATCCACGGGTTGAAAATTCAGGATTCCCAGTTTCGCTTTGAAAGCATCCACACTTTGAAAGCATCCTGAAAGTGCCTGGGCCTGCCTGCTGAAATCTCAGAATGCTTCTGGCCAAGCATTTCTGCGTCACTGGGCGCAGGGCTCGGGAGCTTCCCTGCACAGCCCCCTGCTCATGACCAGTCAAACCGGAATAGCGTCTGCAAAGCAAGAAGAACCCTGCAGAGCTGCCTACATGCTTCAGCTCACAGAACACCGCTCGCCTTCGTGCAGATGGCGAGGCTGATGGGGCGGCCTCCCGCAGCTTACCTCAAGCTGCAGACCAGCTCCTTGAACTTGGGCCTGTCACTGGGGTCGTAATCCCAGCAGCGCGTCATGAGGGCGTAGAGGATGGGCGGGCAGGCGTCCGGCTTGGGCAGGCGGTCCCCCTTCTCCAGCACCCCGATCACATCTTTATTCTCCAGCCAGAAGAAGGGCTGTTTGCCGTAGCTCAGGACTTCCCACATACAGACGGCTGAGGGGGGGTGTCGGGAAGGAGAAGAGAGGGTGAGAGTTTCAGGACGGAGGAGTCAAATGGGTCGCAGGCCCTGAGGTTGTTTGATTCATGGTACCCTGGCAGCCTTGCCCCAAAAGGTCCGGCCACTCCACCCACCCTCCAAGGTTACTTTTATATCCCATGTTTTTCTCCAAGGAGCCCATGGGGGCATACATAACCCTTCTCCTCCTCTCCATTTTATCTTCACAACAACCCTGTGAGGTAGGTTAGGCTGAGAATCCATGACTGGGCCAAAGTCACCCTGTGAGCTGCATGGCCAAGTGGGAACTAGAACTCAGGTCTCCCCATTTCATTTCATTTTCGTTTATTTCATTCCTACACTGCCCAATAGCCAAAGCTCTCTGGGCAGTTTACAAAGATTACAAACCTTAAAAATACAATATTGTACATAATATAACAACCATTACATACCAAGATGTAAGCAGACAGCACACACAGGTATATATATCCAAACAATTTTAAGAGTCCACAATAACAAATTCCATGACCTGGTTAAAGACTAGTCCGCAGTCCGACACTCTAACCACTACACCACACTGCTGGCACCACTTTCTTTTTAAAAGAACTTTTGGGGATGTTGATAAGGCCTGCCGCTGCGGCATCGGAAACCACCCCTTGCCATGCCTACAGGCACCATGGCTGGCCCCCACGGCCTCCAACAAGGGTCAAACAAGCAGGGCTGAGTGCTGCTCTCCTGCACCGCACCTCCACTCACCAAACATCCACACGTCGCTGGCTGAGGTGAAGCGGCGGAAGTTGATGGACTCGGGCGCCATCCACTTGATGGGCAGGCGAGTCACTGACGCTGGTGGTGGGGAGAACAGAACACCGTGAGTCCCTCCCAAAGCCCAGGCAAGCCGGCAAGAGCTGCCCTGGGCCGCCTCCCCGTGACTGCCCTACCTGGCTGTGCCAAATCGCTTCAGGGTGTGGAAGCAGCCCCCCTCCCCCCGCCCCACCTCGGGCGCAGAGGTTCAGCCCCCAGGGCCAAGCGCAGGGACACAGGAAGCCACCCTCTTCGGAGTCAGACCCATGAGTCTCTCTCGTCCCTGCCAAGGGCTCGCTAGGATCTCCCCCAGCCCAGCTTCCTCTGGCCGGTCTCCCTGGAGATGCTGAGGACTGTGCAAGAGAGTGGAACATGTCTCCGTTCATTTGCACATGGGGGAAAGCTGTGCTGCCAATCCCCCCTCCCTGCAAAAAAACCTGGGGGGAAGCCCACCCCACACCAAGGATTCCGTTGCCCCAAGCGTCCTTGGCAGGGGGTGATTCAGAGAATCATAGCACACCTAGACAGCATAGTAAGAAGCAGAGACATCACCTTGCCGACAAAGGATCGTATAATCAAAGCTCTGGTTTTCCCAGTAGCAACGTATGGCTGTGAGAGCTGGACTATAAGGAAGGCTGAGCACCAAAGAACTGATGCCTTCGAACTGTGGTGCTGGAGAAGACCCTTACGAGTCCCCTGGACTGCAAGGAAGTCAAATCAGTCAATCCTAGAGGAAATCAACCCTGAGTGCTCATTGGAAGGACAGATACTGAAGCTGAAGCTCAAATATTCTGGCCACCTAATGCAAAGAGAAAACTCCCTGGAACAGACCCTGATGCTGGGAAAGACTGAAGGCAAAAGGAGAAGGGGACGGCAGAGGATGAGATGGCTAGATAGCATCACCGATGCAATGAATATGAACTTGAGCACACTCCGGGAGAGAGCAGAGGACAGGAAGGCCTGGCGTGCCATGGTCCATGGGGTCACGAAGAGTCGGACATGACTTAACGACTGAACAACAAAGCATTGGAAGGGGCCTACGAGACCATCAAGTCCAACCCCCTGCTCAGTGCGGGAATCCAAGTCAGAGCATCCCTGACAGGTGGCTGTCCAGCCTCATCTTGAATGCCTCCAGCGTGGGAGAGCCCACCACCTCCCTGGGTCATGGGTTCCACTGTCGCATTGCTCTAACCGTCAGGAAGTTTTTCCTGATGTTCAGCCAGAATCTGGCTTCCTGTAACTTGAGCCCATTCTTCCGTGTCCTGCATTCTGGGTTGATCGAGAAGAGATGCAGGCCTTCCTCTCTGGCTTTCAAGGACTTGAAGGGTACTATTATATCTCCCCTCAGTGGTGGTGCCCAGAACTGGACACAGTACTCCAGATGAGGCCTAACCAGTGCTGAGTAGGGGGGAAATAGTACTTCCAAGGATTTGGAAGCTATGCTTCTACTAATGCAGCCCAAAATAGCATTTGCCTTTTTTGCAGCCACATCCCATTGTTGGGTCATATTCAGCTTGTGATCGACCACAATTCCAAGATTCCTCTTGCTTGTAGTCTTGTTGAGCCAAGTATCCCCCATCTTGTAACTGTGCATTTGGTTTCTTTTTCCTAGGTGCAGAACGTGGCATTTATCCCTATTAGATTTCATTCTGTTTTCTGCCCAGCACTCCAGCCTATCAACATCACTCTGAATTTTGTTTCTGTCCACCAACTGTTTATTGGTAGTGCAGCTCTTTTTCTTCTATCCAAGTCGGGGGGGGGGGGAATCCTGTGCTCTCTCTTTCTCTCTGGTGTGTGTTTCCTCTCTATGTGTGTGAGAAAATACACAGATACTGAGAATGACGAGCACTCTGAAAATGTTGTGTCTGGCCACACCTCCACAGCAGCCATTTTGTGGTCATACTTGCAAGCCTTTTTTTTTTTACAAAAAAATCATGAATGTGCCCACAGTCCCCCAAAGGCCACATGAAGCTGCCTCACATGGAATCTGACCAAGGGTCTGCCTACACCAGGTTGAGGGATGGCGGCCTGAACAACAGCCTTCCAAATTCCCTACAACTTCCTTCATCCCTCACCATTGGCTATCGGCTAGGGCTGACAGGACTTCTAAGCCCAAACATCTGGGGGGCTGCAATTTGCCCACTCCTGTTCTACACTTCCTCCTCCTCCTCCTTCCAGTCTGGTTCCCCAAGCTCTTTTGCACTGGTGATGCTGAGGACTGAAAAGCTGGACTCCTGCATACACCCCTGATGACAGCAAATCGTGGGTTCATTAATTAACCCATGATTTTCCACAGCACATGCTGGGCACGTTCTGTGGCCATTTTGAATATTCAACCCCCGTTCGGGCCTATCAGAGTTTGCTATGTGAGGTCCAAACGTGGACACAATGGGTTAATCATGAGTTAAACAACTCACAGTTCGCCTACAATTGGTAGTTAGGTGAACTGTGGGTTGTTAAACCCATGATTAACCTGCAGTATCTGGGTTTGGATGTCATGTGGCAACCCCCAATCAGCCCAACAAGGGGTTGAATATTCATAACGGCTGCAGAGCACACCTGGTATGTGCTGTGGCAAATCGTGGGTTAATTAATTTACCCACGATTTGCTGCCGTCATGTGCGGACAGTGCCAGAGTGTGGAGTGAAATGAAGAAGTAAGACGCCAAGCTTTTATTCTACCTATGCAACCTGTAATTCGGCAGATCTCATCTAAATTATCCCTAAGTCGCTTTTACGGGCGGAACCCTCTCTGGGCCCTCCCAGGCCCCTCCCTTACCTTTGTAATATTCATCCTCCTCGATGTATCTGGAGAGACCAAAATCGCCCAGCTTGACGCACTCGGGAGAAGCCACCAGCACGTTCCGAGCTGCGATGTCTCTGCAGATAACAACGCAGGCTGGTCACTCCCTCCTAGGGAGGTGTGGCTAGCTGTGGGGCAAGAGACCCTTGTGGGGGAAATGTGAGCAGGGCACAAGGGCTTGAGCATGTCCTCGAGTCACCAGTCGCTTGGAGGGCTCCTTCCGCTACTGTGCGGCTATTCCGAGCATTTCTGCATGAGGCTTTCATCCTGAATCTTTACCGAGGCTTCTGCTTTCAGATTCTTTGCGGGATTAGATAGGCCCTTTACATGTGCTTTCTTCTGGGTTTTTTCTTTCTCTGCCATACGCTATGTTTCATTATACAGCCACTAGATGGCACTGTGGCATAGCGGAATTGTGCAAGTACACACTATAAGCGTAGCCGCATTCAGGAAAATACTGCACTTTCCTCTATCTAAAAAACCCATGATATTGGTTGCAAAGCACTGGGGAGGCCCTGGAGGGTGATGACATCGGATAAAGGACCCACGAACTACCATGGGTGAGCAATCATGAGCGCACAATAAAAGCCTTGTGTAGAAAGGCCTTCCATCTTTTCCTCCTTGATGGTTTTTCCATGGTACGAAAAAAGATGGAGGAAGCGGTGGGAAAACATGGGAGGGTTATAAGTGGGAGTCGACTTTATCTGGACCCCTTGTAAAATTGTGTTTGAATCAAGGCGGCTGCACAATAAAAGCTTCTGTGTGTGTGTGTGTGTGTGTGTGATAGAAGTGAGACACCTTTCCCAGGCTGGAAGCTCAGGACCATGTCTGGATGCAGCTGATACAGGCACTCTGCACAGGGAGGATGGTGTCTGGGCTAAAAGCAGAGCACAAATCCCACCCCCCACCCCCCGCCGCCAATTCTGGCTTGTCAGGGGGCCCTGGTTTCCTGGGCAGGGTGGAAGCACCTGCAAGACATGTAGTGGGGGGATGCTGCAGTTCATGCTGGCTGTGCTGGGAGAACTGGGAGAGAGGGCTGCATCCCCCTTCCCACCTGTGCAGCATGTCCTGAGCAGATGCGCTGCTCACCCCCCGTCCCGCATGACTCCAAAGCTTCTCTCCCTGGAGCTGACGGTGCCCCTTCAGAGCCCCCTGGGCTGGAAATCGTGCCAGTGGCTTTGCTGGCAATGCCCTGTGGGAGGGGCTCCAATTATTATTTCTGATCCATCCCCGCCCTTTTGAAAAGCAGTGTTGTGAAAGGGTGAACTGGGCAACCTCCAGCATTTATCTAAACATAATGCCATGTGAGATGCATTTCTGATTTGCTTGGGCTGCCTCTCCTGGCTCTCTGCATCTTCTGGTTGTGCCGGATGGGGCTGAAGCGTTGTTTCGGGGTGTTCTTTTTGGAAAAGGCTGGAATTGGCTGCCATGTGGCGGGCCCTAGGCCCACCCCAAAGATGCTTCTGCCCCACCTGGCACCCATTGTCCCTTCTGATTCCCATGGGGTGGAATGAGGGAGCATCTCTGTTCCGAGCCAACGGGCAAATTCGAACACATCGCAGAGAACTACTCCAGTTTCGCAGGGGCCAGCACCGCATCCCCAGGGGCCTGCCCTTTCCCAGCCCTGAGGATCTTGGGGCCCTATGGAGCTTGTGGCGATTCTCTGGAAGATGCAGGCTTCGTCGATTCCGCATCGCTCCGGCTGCACCGCATCAGTGCGCGGGCGTTTATGGAGAAGGCTCCCCTCGGAATTGTGGAAAGGTGTTTTCCTACGCGCCACCCTGTAGGGAGCCGCTGTGTCAAAAATAAAAGCTGTTCCCCTACCTGTGCACACAGCTGATCGCCTCCAGGTAGGCCATGGCTTTGCCGATCTGCAAGGTGTACAGGATGAGCGTCAGCACCTTCAGGGACGCCTTGTTCTGCTCGAGGTACTGTCCCAGCTGCAGTGGGGAGATGGAAGATCTCGGCAGGGATGTCTCAGAGTCCAAAGCCTTCTTCCCAAGGAAGCTCAGATCCGAGGGAGCTCCTTCCCCTCCCTCAATGCCCCTGCTCCCTTCCCCTTCCTTCCCCACCCCTGTTGCCTGTCCGCGTCAGCTGAGTGCCTCACCTCTCCGTAAGGATAGAGCTCCATCACAATCCAGGTGGGGTCCTCCTCTGTGATGCCAATGAGCTTCACAATGTGGGGGTGGTCCATCTTCTTCATCAGCACTGTGGACGCGCGGGAAAGGGCACTTATTTTCAGACCCGACCCATTCCATGCAAGAGCCTTAACTTCATGGGACCTCATCGTCCACATCTAGATTTTATGGGCGTGTTGGCACCAACACCCCTCTGTAGCGTTTTGCCATGGTCCCGCACCCTCCGACATTTTGCCAGCGAGAAGACGGATCTTTTAACACCCCCATTTTCAGAACTAGGGTCACTGCCTGAGCCCGCTCCCCATGCTGGAGCCTCTGCATAGCTGCACCTTCACTCACTTGGTCATTCATTCGCTTCATTAATGGCATGTCTATGCTATGCAGTGACAGTGCTTTCATCTTTGCTGTGCATGAGCCTGCCCTCCCCGGATTTAAAAAGCCAAGAGGGAGCTTGTTCTGCTGGGTAGGCATATACATGGAAACATCACTGTTCTACTAGAAGGGTGTCAAGCCTCAGGTCCATGGGCCAAATAGGAGACCCCAGAGGGTCACGCCCCTGCCCCTGGCCCCACCCCTTTGCCCCAACCACTGATTGGTGGCTTCCTGGCTTCTCTGTGGTGTTTCCCCATTCTAAAAGGTTGAAATGCTTCTCCTAAGGTGGAGTTCCGGGCAGGAAGAGCTCTGAGCTAAAATAGGCTGAGATTTGGGGTAGTTTTGGCTCCACCTCTTAGCCTTCTGCCCCGCCCACCACCAGAATGCAGCCGGAGAGCTTCTCCAAAACAGAACTCGTCCCTCAGCCTGAAAGAGGTTCAGCACCTGAGCTCTCCTACTACAATACATTACCAACAAGTCAAAATAGGCCTCAACAGCTGCAGTCTGTGGTCTAGCGGGCGGTGTGTGCATTGCCTGGTCCTTATTGTCCATATGCATACATGTACGGGCATGCACACTAAACAAGATGCAGCCCTTCCCCACTCGGGCACTTAATTTGGGGAGGGTGTGGAAGCCCAGAGAAAGGCAAGAACTCTAATAAATGGCGGCAAGACCATTTCAGCAAGGCGCCTCCCACAAAGGCCGACTTAGGGACACAATCGTGTCAGTGATTTACCAGGGAGAACGACCTCATAACGGGACTGACCTGGTCACAAGGGACAGTGGGAACACAAGCGCATCGCCATCGCACTCACTGCCTCTATGCGCCACTGGAGCATGGCTTCACCACATGCACACTGTTGCCTCTTGGCTGGACTGTGACTGTCGTGCGGCACAGCGCAATCAAGCCAGAGGTCCACACACAACCATTTGCCCTTCCTAAGCAATAGGCAGGCCGCAGCCTTGCGGAAGGAACGGGAGCGTGCAAGAGCAGAGTCAAATGAACACAATCCTTTGTCTTCCCCTTCGTCTTGGGCCAATTCACACAGCCTGCCCCCCTCCTGGGCATATCCAGTCACTTTTGTTAAATTCTGAGCAGCCCACACTGCAGTTGCTTATGGCAATGGCTTCCAAGCTGGACTGGGCATTGGCACACCCCCACACCCAAATACCCCTCCAATCTCAGGCTTTGCTGGAGTCTCCCTGCACAATCCATGAGCAAGTTGTAACTGGACCAAGAAAAGGAGCAGTAGGCCATGCCACGAGTTCCCACGTGGATTGGCATTTAGGGACCAGATGTTAAAAATGGCACCCATCCCTCCATGGGAGCTCAGAGATCCAACCCTCTGTCCATTGGAAGACATCCACCCAGATCCCTCCTTGGTCTCCTTCACACAGCCACATGTTTTCTGAACATTCACTTCATGATGATTAGATCCTCCTCTTTTTAAAACACCGAGGGAGGGATGGGTGGCAGTTGGTGGTTTACTGCTGGTGGAGGCCACCTCTGCCTAGCACAATGGCCACAGCCCCCTTCAGCCACCACTGACCACTGTGCCACTGCGCCACGTGTAGCACGGGGCGGCTGTGTCGCTCCATGTGTGCCTCGCATGGGAGGGGCACCTACGTACTCGCTTCGCTCATGAACTTCTCCTTGTTCTCGGCAGTGCAGTCCTTCTTGCAGGTCTTCACAGCCACGCTGATCCGCTCCCCACTCTGGAACAAGAAGGAGGCCCCTGAGGTTCAACAGATGCTAAGCAGCAGGGCAAATTGCAGCATTTGCTTGTCCACCTAAATTCATAAAATTCTAGAGTTGGAAGGGGCCATTTCGACCCTCAGCCCAACCCCCTGCTCAGTGCAGGAATCCAGTTTAAAGCATCCCTGACAGATGGCTCTCCATTCTCTGCTTGAAGACCTCCAGGGATTGAGAGCCCACCCCCACCCCCAGGCGGTTGGTTCCATTGTCTGACTGCTCTGGCTGTTAAGAAGTTTTTCCTGATGTTCAACCAAAATCTGCCTTCCTGTAACTTAAGCCCATTATTTCTTGTCCTACAATCTTGGATGACAGAGAACAGACTGCAGTCCTCTTCTGGGTGACAACCCTTGAGGTACTTGGAAAGTGCTATCATCTCCCTCCCCAGTCTTCTCTTCCCGAGGCTAAATATACCCAGTTCCTTCCATCTTTCCTCGTAGGACTTGAGTTTCTAATCCCTTGATCATCTTTGCTCCCCTTCTCTGAACTTGTTCCGATTTATCTGAACCCTTCTTAAAGTGTGGTGTCCAGAACTGGACACAATATCTGAGGTGAGGTCTGACCAGCACAGAGCAGAGATCTCATCTTGAATACTGTGTCCAGCTCTGGTCACCACACCCAGCTGTATTCTGCATGGAAACTGGAGACCACGAATGCCAATCCTTTCAGAGATGGGGAGATGTGCCTCTGGTTACTAGTTCTCATAGGGCCCCTAACAACTGCTATTTTCAGTAAAACATACAAATAAGCAAAAACACTTGCAGTGTTAATGATCCAGATCTCTGGGGTTAAACTGGCCACCCCTGGGGCACTTTGCATTGCAGAATTTACACAGACGTAGACCTACTGTGCAGTCTTTCTAGGACACTGTCACCAGCAATGGTTCAAGGACAAAAAATACCCCAAGAATCCCACAGATGTTGGCACACGGTGTGCTTTTTTGGCCCAGCCAATGAAACATTTCTGCAACAGTGATCTAGCGATTCCAATTTAAGTGTCCAGACAGTGTTCCCTTGTTAAAAACCAAAAAGAGCCTGGAACAAAAATACCCACCCCGCACCCCCAATCTATTGACTTTTGCCACTGCTTTTTGGTCCCAGCCAATGTTAATGCAGTGGATTTTTTTTTTAAAGGCCCACGGTGTTTTTTGAAGAAAACCAGCAGAGGGAAGCAGTCTTCTTCTGACACCAGCTGCTTGTTTTGTTTTGGGGACATATTATTACCCCGAGTTTCACTGGAACTTAGCATGGGGTGGAAAAGTGTCCCTCAACATAATGTTCGGAAGTTTTTGTATGGATTTGGGTCAGTTTTCAACTGTGTGCATAACAACTCATGGATTTTGGCCTATGGAGACTCCCACAGCTCCTAAGATCCTTCCAACAAGAGGAGCTGAGAGTCACGTCAAGGACCTCCAACATGCAAAGCGTGCGCTCGGCCACTGACCTACGCCCCCCCCCCCCCCGAACAAGCAAGACATGTAGACCGAAGGTCTAGAACAGGGGTGGGCAACTTGACAGGGTCCGGAGACCTCTCACAGAACTCACCGGGGGCCACAACCCCCTGCCACCGCAATCACCCCCACATTTCAGCAGCAATTAAGCGAGAAAAGCCCTGCACTTCCCCTCTTAAACAAGGTGGGCGGGGAGAAAGTGCCCATTGTTTTAATGCAAAATCACATTCCTGGAAGCCTGGAGTTCCTGCTCCTTTAATTTGGCAGCAATGGGGGGGGGCAGGGAACACAAAAGAGCATGGGGGCCTTGTGTGGTCCATGGACCATGCGTTGCCCACCCCTGTTCTAACTTTAAAACCTGTCTACTGGGTACATCTTCCCTGGTAGGACCAGCGGGTGCTCTCTCCCCACCCCCTCCTGGCCCCCACTTGCAACTCTGTTCCTCCTCACCCCCATCTGAGGCTTGAAGTGTACAGGCCAGGGCAAACTCTTCTGGACTCACCTCATTGGTGTAAACACCCTCGTAGACCTCCCCGAAGAAGCCTTCTCCCAGGATCCGGCCCAGAATGACGTCTTCCCGAGAGATCACGTACTGTTGAGCTGAACAAGGAAAGTAGTCAACAGCACAGCAGTTGCGAGGACAGAAAAAGCGTCACTCCCTCAGTGCCACTGCAGAGGAAAGATGGTGCTTTGCTTTGCCTGCCAGCGACTGGGCCGACTCAACTGGAGAAGCAGACGGGAGGAGGGTGGTGTCATGGAGTGGCAAAGAGGCTGAGCTACGAATGAGGAAATCTGGGTGCTTCCGGATGAGGCTTTTATCCAACTGCCCTGCCTCAAACACAGGATTTCATGGGGGTCCAGATAACATCCGCTTGCATCTGTCCCATGTTTTCCCACCACTGCTTCCGTCTTTTTTCTTTTCAGAAAAATATCCACGAAGGAGGAAAAGACAGAACAGCCACACAAGGCCTTCTGATTGGTAGTACCAGGAGCCCCCATCTGGAAGCTCCCCCCCCCCCCAATCTCACCTCTTCCTGTGAACTCACCAGTGGCCTTCAGCAAGCCACTGTCTCAGAGAACCTCATCTGCCTACCTGTGATCTGGGATCAAAATACTGGCCAAGCTCACAGCACTACCATGTGTGCAAAGTGCAAATGGTAACTACTGTTAAGATCTCTCTCTCTCTCCCCCCCTCCCATAACACCTTTTTTCTCTGTCTTTTTTTAAGCACAAGGGCATCATCTGCCTGGCAGTTGGGAAACGGCTGTTTTTGCCAGAAAAGTATATATCACAGAATCCAGTATTAATATGACTGCCCCCCAAAACAGACCTTGGCATGGTTTTCTAAATGTAACCTATAGTCCATAGTCATCTCCTGCTGTACTTTGCTCCCAGGGCTCCACGCAGCCTTCTCAGAGCAGAAAACGTCGTTTACGTTTTGCGCTGTGATGAGGCTTCTCCTTGCACAGGGTTAGTCGCCGGAGCCAGCCAGCCCTTCGGAACAGCCATCCATTCTTAAACAGACTGAGGCATTCAGCAACCAGGCCGGACCAGGGGGGTGCAGCATTATTTTAAAAGGGGACCTGAACCTTACCTCCAGATTTGGGTCTGGATGCTTCATCTGGAATCTCAGCATAAATGTCAGAATCTGGAACAAAACAGTCCAGCTGTTTCGACTGTCCATATACAGCACACCCCTGGCGCCTGACCAAGAGCAGCGTTCAGCGGGTCTTTTGCCACCTTGCCGTCATTTCAAGTATTACACACTCTGTTCCAGGATACCTTCTGCTCGTCTGCCCCCAACACATACCCTGGCATCCTCCACCACCCATGCAGCGCCAGGATTCCAGCAGCACAGGGCTTTTCCTTGAACGTTTGTGTGTGTTTTGCTCTGCCACTGTGTACGCGAGAGCCTTAAGAATAAGGCACAGAGGCCTGACGGTCGAACTATTTAACAGGCTGGAGAGTGTCAGCAACTATTTCTAGCCAGAGGACCATTCTGTCAAAGGAACGGGGTACAGAGGGCTACGGCACCTTTCCTCATCCCCCCCCCCCCGGTGACAGATGCTGCTCATCCACACGTCTTTTCACTCTGCAGTTGGCCATTGGGGTAGGGAAGATGGCACCACTCGGCAGGTCAGATTACGCTTGAGGGGACGCCAGCTGCCGACTCCTAGTTCCATATCTCAGGGCCCCTTGCAAAATGCAGCCCAGACACAGCCCGGGAAGACTCCTCCGCCTCCTCCTCCTGGTGTCCCCTTGTCTTTCTGTTCTGACATGGACCGACCAATTGCTCAGCGTTCTTTGGGAGACCAGTTATGGTCCTCATACGTCAGACCCCCGGGCTGTTCTTCCACAAAGTATATGACAGCCTTACCCAAGCTGCTGTGTTGGACTGCATGCTGGCTGGGAATGATTGGAGTTGCAGTCCAACACATCCAGAGGGCACCAGGTTGGGGAACCCTCATATAGGATGGCCCTGTGTGTGTGTCTGGAGGAGGTTTGGGGATGGATGAGGGTGAGCAAGGTGAAAAACAACCCAGACAGGATGGAGGGACTGTTGGCAAGGAAACTGACTACTCTGGAGGAAGCTCTGCAAGCAGGGCTGCGCGCCCACCGAGGAGGCAGGTACGCCCTTTGGGGTGTCTCCTGGACACTGTGCTGACTGGGGAGGCTGCGGCGGGCCAGGGGTGCTTTACACCAGCTTAGGCTGGGACGCCAGCTGCAGCCTCGTCTGGAGAGGACGGCCTCGCTCTCGTGAGCCAGGCTCTCGTGACGCCCGGGCTGGATTACTGTGATGCGCTCAAGGTGGGGCTGCCTTTAAAGATGGCCTGGAAATGCCGACGGCTACAAAACAGAGCCGCTGGAGTGCTGGTAGGTGCCAGGCCAGGGTTGGGCAGCATGCAGCCCCTGCCACAGCCTGCTGCGGCCCTCACCCGCTTGCCACCGAGTCGGTGGTGGCAACACTAGTCGGCGAGGGGGGGGGGACTGCTGTTTTTAGTGCTATGGAGCACTAAAAGGGAAGCTAAACTTGACCTTTTCTGCATGCCGTGGCGTTGCGCTACAGATTTTTTTCTGGCGCCCCACAGACCTAAGGGGGCGGGGGAAGTTGCTCCTGAGCTAGGCAGTCAGATCACGTGACACCAATATCGTGCCAGTTGCACTGGTTGGTGGTGTGTTTCTGGGGCCAATTTAAAGTGCTTGTCTTGGCCTTTAAAGCCCTGAACTGTTTGGGTCCAGGTTACCTGAAGGACCCCCTTTGTCCATGCCAGCCTGCCCACCCTCCGAGATCAGCATCGGGGGCCTTGCTTGTGGGCCGGCCTGCAAGAGCAATACAGGGGGTGGGCACGAGCGGTAGGGCCTTCTTGGCAGCAGTCCCCTGCTTCTGGAACTCTGTTCAACCGATGTCTGCCAGGCCTATCATTACAGGCCTTCAAGTGGGCCCTAGAGCCTCACCTGTTTACCTTGGCCTGTAACGGATTGGGGCGGTTGTGTATATGACCCTATTTGGTTTTAACTGCTAATTACTGATCTTCTGTTTTTACCATTGTTTTATGATGAAGATTATTAAGTTTTGTGGTTTTAAAGTTTTTTTGTATACCGCCTTGGGAGGATTTACCTTAAAAGGCAGCTTATAAATCTTCAAAATAAATAAATGGACATAAATGTGCAGGTCACTACATGGAGTAACCACAAAAGGTAGCTACAGGCTCACGGCTTTCTACTCCTTTGATTTAAAGAGCATTAAACTTCACGCTCCATCCGCTCTGTGCGTCCATCATCCCACCAACTCTCTTTAAAAATTCCAGCTCCTGTGGCTAAGGCAGATTAAGCCTGCTGCGCGCTTTCCAGCCGCAGCTCATTTTCCCATGGGGACGGTCCTCGTTGACCAAGACGGCGGGAGGGAGGCTCCGACTCACCCCCGCTGAAGCTCTCTCTCAGCGTGGAGCGCCTCTCCTCCAGGTGCCTGAGGGGAGAAGGAGACTCAGGAGCTTGCTCCGGCTTGGCCCACCTCCGCCCACCTCCCGCGAAGCCCGTCCCTGTCAAAAGGCTCGATGTTTCTCCAGCACCCCCTCTCCAACCAGCACCGGCTCCTGGTTCCTGAGGGCCTGGGGCAAGGCTCTTTCAGTGGGCCCCTCCTCCCTCGGGGAGCCCACCTTCTCGTCCTCTTCCTCACCTTTGCCACTTGCTTGCTCGACAGGCGGTGAGCCAGGGAGCAAGGAGGGGGCTCCTGCTCCCCCACCGCTGTCTGGGCCAGAGCAAGAGGCAGGTGAAGAAGCCACTTGCAATGGCATAGAGGAGGAGCGAGCCCAGGGGGCTCTTTCAGTGGGCCCTGCCGGGGTGTGGGCCCTCAACAGGTGCCCGACCAGGCCTACCCTTACACTGACCCTCTCCAACAGTAGCTGGGTAGATGCCCCTAGGAAGCCTACGAGCAGGTCAGGAAGGAAACAGCCCTCCCCAGTTGTCCATCCCCCAGCAACTGGTACCCAGTGGTACAGTGCCTCTGAACACGGAGGTTCCGTTTTGTTATCGTGGCTCGTAGGCGTCGGTAGACCTCGCTGCCCCCGTGCATTTGCTTAAGCCTTTTTCTTTTAACATGAAAGACCTGCCGTTCTTCTATCTGTAACGTTTCTAGGCACCCAGAACTCTGCCGCTTTGAGCTTGGGGAGCCTCAAGGCAATTTCATGGCCAGGAGAGCCCCCACAGCTGTGCTCCGGGATTCAGTACTATGCACAGACACAGATTCCTGGCTAAGATCTGCCGCCATACTTACTGTATCGGGACCTGGGGCAGGCCGATCCTCTTCTCGTTCTCTGTGGAGGAGAAAGGGGTCAGCGGGGGGGAGACATGTCAGGAAACTAACAGCTCAAGTCCTGTCTGCCCTGCTGGGATCCTTCATTTCTGGCTTATCCTTGTCTGTAAATAACTAGAGACAAATGGACCTCCCTTGTTCTGTTCCATTCCTCTCACAAGAGATTGCTCAATCCATGTTCCCCCAAATGAGCATGGAGAAGATCTGAAATGATTCCTGGGATTGGGGCGTACTTGTCTCACCTTCCCCCACCACACTTGCCTTACCGATGTGGACAAGAGATTGCGAGCATGGATGAAATATAGTGTGTGCAACTGCGCAAGTCAATGATCTGCTGATGCGCATCGATATGGTAAAGGAATCAAACAGACCACAAATGGAATTTAAGCTACTGGAAAGGACATGGGTTCATTAAAGTGAAATGGACGAACGGCAACTTGCTGGCTCATGGGTGCTGCTCCCCAAACCAGACCAAGAAATTTGGGACCCCAAAACCCAGAGAGAAAATGGGACAAAGGGAATTCTGTAAGAGTCCCTGCACATAACATCCTTGCCTTCACCTCCACACTGTGGCTGAGCCAGAGCAAGTTTTGTAGGAAAAATGTTACAACATGGAGAAAAAATAATATACTGTTACATTATAATGTGATTATAGTTTTGCCCTGGTGTGATAAAATAGAGATATATGGGAGGCAGGTTGTCCATGAGCAGATTCCATGTCCCACGCAACTGGAGGCTTTGCCGAAGGCAAAAGAGTCAGGGCCGAAATCCCCCAAGCCCCACCCCATCAGCTTCAAGTTCTTACTGCCGGTAGACAAAGACATTTCAGCCTTTTAGAATGGGGGGAACTGCAGAAAAGCTGGGGAACCACCAAGTGACCGGTGGTTGGGGAAAGGGGGTGGGGCCGGGGAAAGGGGTGTGGCCACCTGGAAATCCCTGGTGGGGCCTCAGGCAGGCCAGGTTTGGCCCCCTGGCCTGTGGTCCAGCACCCCTCTGTGGGAGTCCCCTGTAAAAACAATATACCTTGTCCTGCAGGGAGTGGGGCTGTGGTAATTAGGACTTGCCTTGGCCAGTGCTGACGACATGTCAACATGGGAGGTTTACTTATTTAGTGAATTTATGAGCTGCCCTTCAGCATCAGCTCCCAGGACAGTGTGTAGTTAAAAGAACAAAGCAGTGCAATAACATTTAACAGTAAAACAACATGAAACTCAGGAACAGGAGCACCTCCATCCAATAAACCAGCTGATCCATTGAACAACCATTCAAAGCCATACTTGGAGGAGGGCCGTATGGTTTGGGGCAGGCTCAAGCAGTTGCTTTCTCACCTTGGTTGGGACGGACGATGAGGGAGGCGTCCAGGCCTCCCAGCAGCCTGCAGTAGCCATCGATCAAGTCGGCCATGTTCTCTGCCTCAGCCAAAGAGGATGTTTTGATCGTCAAGGACTGCAAAGCAGAAAAGGGACAGGTGGCTGCCTGTTGACCAGGGAGATCCAGGAACGTGAGGGCTGTGGCCTCACTGGCAATGCTCGAGTCCAGACCAGCTTTTCCCAACCTGCTGCCCTCCAAATGTGTTGGACTACAACTCCCAGTATCCCCCCAGCCAGCCATGGTCTAGAACGGGGCTGGGCAGGAAGTAGATCTCCAGAAGTTTTGGACCAACTCCCAGCATCCCTAACCATTAGACAAGTTGGCAGGGGCTTCAGGGAGTCGAAGTCCAAGCATTTGGAGCTCTACCTTCTGCCAGCCCCTAGTCTAGACTATCTGTGTGTGCCCCATCAGCGCCAAGAAAAAATCAGAAGGCACCCTTCCCTTCCCTTCCCTGCTGGCGGCATGAACGGATACAACAGAGTGCCTTTTGGCACCTTAAAAAGTAACCACTCAATTCTGGCATGAGTGTTCATGGGCACTGTCCGCTTCACCCGACGCACCGGGCAGGGTCCGGCCCACAAATGCTTATGCCAGAAAAAAATGCATTGGTCTTCAAGGTGCCACAAGCCTCTTTGTTGTTTTTGCTGCAACAGACTAACGCACCCGCCCCTCCGGGAAGTGGACATTCCCTTGCACTGCCTCGGGGGCAGGCGTGTTGAGGTTTGGGTGACACCGAGTCAAGCCACTGATCTCGCGCTGAGTGTTGCCTGCTCGGGCTGGCAGGGCGCCTCCGAGGCTTCTCCTGACCTCACCCCGCGAGATCCTTCTTCGAGAGATGCTGTGACCAACCCTGGGACCTTCTGCCCGCAAAGCGTGCGCTTCGCCAATGAGCCACAGCTCCTCCATTTAGCTGATCCAGGCGTTAATTGATCAAAAGGCAGGTAACCAGCCCAATGATCAGTGTTCATTTGGCCGGGATCATGCTATGCCTAGATTCCTCTCTCCTGCTGGATAGGGAGCAAGAAGCACAGGAGGAAGAGATCCTGAGCCCCACACAGAGACAGAAAGACACTGTTATTGCACTCCCTTCTTACCTGGGGGTTCCCAGTAAGGCCCAGCTGCAGCAGGGCTCTCCCCTCCTCCACGGCTGTGCACTTGATGGATTTGATCTGCTTGAACTCAGCTAGGCAGGTGGGCTGCAGGGGATCAAGGTTGGCAAAATCTTCCATTTGCACACAGTGGTCAAAGAAATCTTGCTACTTTCCAAACTCTTGAACTGGACAGCCCATCAAATGGTGGACACCTTCAGAGCTGTTCCCCTTTGAGGAGGACAGTTCTATCCTCTGAAAACTAGGACACATGGCCACCCTACACGAAGGAGCTTCACAGACAGATGCTGAAGAGTACAAGGATCTTCTACTATGCTAGAAGGTCTGTTTGCAAGACCTGAGATCTGAGGTATTCTAGTGGAGGGCCGACCACACCCACACAGAGCACTTTGCCCAGAACTGCAGCGCCTGAAGGGCCCCAGAGGTCAACTAGTTTAAGGGGCTGCTATGATGCCCAGTTGAATTTCCGCCGGCTTAAAGGTGCAGGGACCCTGCAGAAAAAAAGGGTTCACCCTTGTTGTGCTAGAGGCCTTCGGAGACCATGGTGGTGCATGGCACAAAGGCAAGGCCTAAGTTGCTATGGAAATGCTTCTGCTTCTCCATCCACAAAGGAGCGTTGCTGGTGCTCAAGAGACAAAGGGAGAGGGGATGAATGCCACCTCCCACTCCTGTCTCAATGGGGAGGTAAGAGGAATACCTGCCTTTGATGAACTGAGGGCAGCTCTTCTTTAGACATGTGTCTAAACGACTCGTACCTTTGCTTCTTTACTTGTCATCTGCCGGATGCCTTTGGGCCCGATCACCAGGTCTACAGTGATGTTCCATCCTTGCTGGAAAGGAAAGGGAGAGAAAGCCATTGGGGGGCGCTCTTCTCGTGCCGACAGCAGTGACGAACCTCAGCTGGAGCTGAAGCACATTTGGGTTCACACCCCTCGTCTATTTCCTATCCAATGTTCCTGTCGGATTTAGGACTGAATTACTGATTTTTTGCAAATGAATTGTTAACATTCTTGTCTTAAAGTTCATCAACAAGGCTTAAGGTTTGCTTTTTCTTTTGTTAAGTATGCCTCAAGACTGAATTTTAAAATGGAAACGTCCTCATTCGTAATTCCAGGTTTGCAGACATTCACCCAAGTTTTGCACATTTGCAAAATGGACTCAGCTCCAGACTCATCAACATTCCAGGCCTCTGAGCCCCTGTGCACCCTTTGAACATTGGAATCAGATATGGAGCTGGAGGAAGGGAGCCACAGGGGGTTTCCAGACAAGGCTTTTACAGCACTATAGCCCTGGCTAGTTTATGGAATTTCACAGGGGCCCAGACGACATCGGCTTCCGCTCATAACCCTCCCGTGTTTTCCCACCACTTCTTCTACCTTTTTCCCCGACTGAAAAACAGCCATCAAGGAAAAATGGACCGAACGGCTGCGCAAGGCCTCCGGACTGCCAGCACTGAGAGCCCCCCGTTGGGAAGCAGCCAGAGGGCGCCATGGACTGAGACGTGGTGGTTAGTGCCATGCATCTGGGCCCACTGCTGGCTGAAAATCACATATGATTTCAACGAGGTATCAAGTCTTTAAAACTTCTTGGCTCATTCTTTCTTGTTTCTACATCAGTTTGCAAATGCTTTCGTTTTTTAAGTCTCCTGCTCCTCCTTCTCACCATACTGTTGTCTGGGCCGGAGCGAGAGGCAGGTGAGCAAGCAGACTGCAAAGGGGAAGAGGAGCAGCAGGTCCAGGGGGCTCTTTCCAGCGGGGTCCTGCTGGGGGCGGGCCTTGGGCAGGTGCCTGGCCAGGCCTACCCTGGGTGCCGGCCCTGATGGTACCCTGAAGAGGTGAGCTTTTGCAAGACATGAAGGCCCACACTTAGCTGAACTTTCTGGGCCCTACGCCTGCAACTTGAACCGCAAAGAGGCCGTGCCGGCTGTGGACGCCTGGAGACCTCCTCGGCTCTCCCGTACTCACAATCAGCTCGCAGCGGTAGGTTTCCTGGTCAATGTTGGCGAAGGTGGAGAGCGTGCCGAGGAACTTCATGATGCACTCCTCCTCCCGCAGGAGTGCGTATTGCTGGAAGGTCTGCTGAATCATCTTGCGGAACTGTTTGGGCTGTGTGGGTCCACGGGGAGGGAGGCAAAGGAAAAAGCAGAGCCCCTCTTAATGGGGGCAGCCAGGAGCAGAACACACAAAAAGGTTGGATTTTCTGGAGCCCCTAGACTTGTGCAGCTGGGAACCCAGGGCTTATCTACATGCTCAAGCAGAGTGAGGGGGAAGCATACTGAGACGTGGGCTGAACCATAACCCTTCAGACTGCTGGTGAGTGGCGGATGCCTTTTTAAAGAATGCTCTTCCGTGTAAAAACCTCCCTGCAACTAAAACAAACTAGCACCTCAGGGAGAGAGTTCTCTAGCCAACTCTGCACCTTGCTGTGCTGGTTGTCTACTTGCAGGGACATTTTCACGCAGGGCAGCATTTTAGAAAAAAGTTGTCCCCCGTCCCCCCCAGTAATCTGGCTTGCTGGTACAGCCCGCTCCACCGTCACCTGGACCTGGTTTAGACCAGACCGGAGAGCAGATTAGCTTTGGGGGAGTGGGAGCTTCTCACATTTCTTTTGCTGGGAGTCATCCTGTGGGAGGGATTGTTCACCTGCAGCCGTTCCCAAGATAGGTAAGAGTTTAAAGCAGTAACACAAGCCTGCCCAGAGTAATGCTGGGGAGACCGGAGGCTTTGCCGTGGCCCCCACCATCAAGGGCTCGCTCCTTTCCCCACAGACTAACTGGGCCCTCCCTACATCATATGCATCCCTCACCTTCAGATTCTCCTGCATCTGCTTTGGAAAGAAGAGATCCAGCCCCACTTCCTTCCTGAAATGGAAAGCAGAGCTTGGTCCGCCTTTTATGCACGTGCAAGGCACGCCATCTCTCCGTGCTGGTCACCGGCAGCTGAATTTGTGCAGCTGAACCTGCTTCCTCATCCGTGAACATGCGACGCTGTCTCCCGCTGGTTCTTCTCCAGCCCAGCATTTGTCTGTGTCCTCAAGCAAACAACCCTTTCCCATCCCCTGCTACTGGTGAGCATTTCAGGTGGGCAGGGAGCGCAGGTGCGCTGCTCCTGAGCCGCAACCCCCACGTACACTGGATCAGACCCCTGGTCCATCTGGCCCAGCGTGGTCTGCTCTTCCAGTGTGGGTAGAGGCTTCCCAAGACCTCGTGCAGAGCTCCCTTTCCCAGCCCTGATGATGCCTTTTCACCGGAGCGACCAGGACTGAAGTAGTGAGAATATGGAATCATAAATGTGCAGACTGAGACTCTGGATCCCAACTGTGTTCTTCCCACCCCTCCGATCCAATTAATATCGGGCCCAGATCACTGCAGAGCCCAGGACCAATTATAATCGATGCTTTTGTCCAATCGGTGTCTCCACCGCTGCAGCCGACTTAAGCTAGGTGCTTCCTTAACTCAGGGTCCCCAACACTTTTTGGGCTGGTGGGCACATTTAGAAGTTTGACAGAGTGTTGTGGGCACTCTCACAAAATGGCTGCCATGGCAGGGTGGGTGGGTTGCTTGCCCGTTCATAAAATGGCTGCTGTGGTGCACCTGGCTGGTCACAAAACACATTTTTCAGAAGGCAAACTGGTGAGACTAAAAGACAAGTAACTTGCCCAAGAACCTAAGTACAGAGGAGAGGTGGGGTCTGAGCTCCAAAACTCAAAACCACCCCTTTGAACCCAAATACAGATGGAGGGCAGCTCCTCTCACTTTGCAACATGCTAGGCTCCCAGTTAAAAAAATCTTAAGAAATAAAAATCTGGAGAGGCAGGAAGCCCAGTGGGCACTAAGCGAGGTGGCTGTGGGCACACTGGAGTGTCGGAAGCTGCCGTATAGAGATTCAGACCACTGGTCCATCTAGCCCGTTACTGTCAACACTGACTGGCAGCAGCGGCTCTCCAGGGTCTCAGGCGGGTCTTTCTTAGCCCTGCCTGGAGATGCTGCCTGGGACGTTCTGCATGCAAGGCAGGGGCTCTGCTGCTGAGCCACGGCCCTCCTACGTTGGAAACCCCAGCCATAACTTCGCAGGGTGTGTGGGGCTGCAGCAGAGGCCTTTATTAGTCCCTGGAAAGTCCCAAGAAGCAATCAGACAAGCACACGCTAGGGTGTGGTTTACATACTCCAGGAATTCAAAGTTGGACTTCTTGTCCAGGGCGTTGTGAGGCATGTCCTTGTAGAACCTCCTGCAAAAAAAGAACACGTGTGCATATGTGTCATGTAGATATGAGATGGAGCATGCTAGGTGAGAGAGGAAGACGCGCCGGCAGGGAGGTGGGTTTAGGCTGCAGGAATAAATACGGGGAGCCCCTGTGTCGTGTCCCAATCTGGGGTGTTAGTGAGCTAGCAGAACTCCCGGTCCAGTGCAAAACCCATTCTGATATGTGATGTTAGTTGCTCCCCCACAAGCCCCCATTGAGCTACTCTGGGCTTCCCGCAGGAAGGAAAGGCAGGACAGAAGTCAGGCTTCCCCACCCTGGCACCCTGGAGTGTCCCTCAGCCAGCATCGGGGGATTCTGGATCACGTGGAGGCCTGCTCATGTGCAGCTGCACTTCCGAACACATTCATGCTGAGCGCACGGAAACCTGTGTGCGTGTGTGTGTATGTGTGTGTGTGTGTGTGCGTGGGTGGGTGGGTGTTATGTCATGGCACAGCCACGTGGCGCAGTCCCACTCCCTGCTCAGGTGTAAGGGTAAGGGTTTTTTTTCACCCCTGAATAAGACAGAGCATCTGGGATACTCTTGTGTCTAGGAACAGCAGGTATAAGTCGGCTGCACATGCAGATCTGCCTCTCGACCTGCATTCAGATGCTCCTTATTGCTTTCAATGGGATGCATATTCACATGTGCATTGGATTCGCCCCCCCCCCCATTTTTAAACTGATACCTGGGCCATGGGATGTGCATGATACAGAACTGGAAAACAAAACAAACAGCCCACGACAGTGCATCCAGTGTATAAAGTTATAGATTTTAAACCCTGAGTGAGCTTGCACAAACATTTGCACATCCATCCACCAATAATGTTTGCCCCCAATGCAAAGAGAACCAGATAAAATCAGACAGGAAGCACCCTTGGGGTTACTGTCTGCACCAGGGGAACTAAAAAATATCTGCACTGAATATCAGACTGGACAGATGACTGTCACATCCGTCTCCACTTGTGCTTATTCAGTCTCTGGCTTTGTTTCTGGCTCTTTTAATTCGAGCACAACTTTTGGCTTTTCTTAGATTAGCCTTCTGCAACCTGGGGCCCACCAGATGTGTTGGACTACAGCTCCCAGTATCCTCCAGCCAGCATAGCTGTAGTCCAGCACATCTGGCAGGCCCCTGGTTGGCAAAGGCTGCCTTGGATCTTCCTATCTGCCCGTGTTGCAGCCCAGCCGGTTCTGTTCCGGCTTCAGGGGGGTGCTTTTGCGGGAATGAATGTGGATGATGCAGGCCAGCAGGCCCTGATGCTGCCCATGCGTCCCTGGCATGCTGGTGTGGACACAGCCTCCCAGCCAGCCACTACATACCTGAGCTCCAGGCAGCCTAGCTGCAGGGCCATCCCCTCGCTCACTTTGCTAGCGTAAAGCTGCATGTACTCGCTCCGGAGCTGAAAAGCCACAAGCAGAGATATGGAGATCAGTTAAGGAGGCCCGGGGCGGGGGTCTTTCTGCATGCTCACTTCCCCTTTTTTATGGCAAGGGGGTGGGCAGAACAGGGTGCACTTGGAAAACACCACATGCAGACTTTTCCCTCATTTAGTCTTGCTTGGAGGGGAGTGGGTACATTTCCCCCAGTTTCTTGGCAGCTGAAAAGGATGGGGGACCATGAACACAGGAACAGCAAATGAGCCTGGCTGCTGGATCAAACCAAAGATCAGACCAAATGTTGCCGCAGTGGCCAGCCAGAGGCCTCCAGGCAGCCAACAGGCAGGGCAGGAAGGTAAGGGCCCTCTCCCCATGGTTGCTCCCCAGAAAGTGATATTCAGGGCTACACTTCCCCTGATCCTAGAGGTCCCATACCCCCGTCATGACTAGCGGCCACTGATAACCATGTCCTCCTCCAGGGATTTGTCTGATCCCCTTTTAGACCCATCTAAGCCATCACCATATTTTGTGGCAGCAAGGTCCATAAATAAACCATGCACTGTACTTTCTTTTATCCATCCTGAATCTACATGGTAATTAGAGAGGCAAGATAACCAGAACTGTGTGTGTGAGTGGGGGTGGGGGGGGGGGAGAGGACCAAGATAACAACAATTTGAGCCCCAAATTAGCCATAAACTGAACCATCCCCAGACACAGCCTATGTTTTTCCAAGCTTTTGTTTGTAATCACAGGGACTAGACACTTGGTTTCCTGTTATGTTACAAACACAGGCTTTCAAGATAGCAAGGTCTGTGATGGACAACCAGATTCTGGGGCCATGTCTGTGAAAAACAGGCAGAGCTCTTTCAGGCAAAAGCAAGAGCAGCAGGGCACCACAGAGTGAACAGAAGCAAAGGTCAGAAGGAACTCCGGAGACTCTCCACCTGATCTCCTCCTCAGCAGGAAGGAACTCTTCTCCAGTTCTTGCAGTGTCAGCCTCACCACATATGGGGTGGGCAACCCGTGCCCTTTCCCACAGTACACAAGACACTTGCTGGAACGCTGAGTTTCCTTTGGCGGTAGGGTGAGGGATTAAGGGAAGTCAGGACTAGAACTCGTGGCTGTGGGTTGGGGGATGGGTCTGCAAGCTGAAAGGTCGGTGAATGTCAAGGCCCCAACACGCACATGCAGCTTTGTCCTTGGCTTGAGTGATGAGCAGGTCCAGCTCTGACATATAAAGCTCTCTGGTAAGCTTTGGCCCAAAGCCCTGAGCAGGAGAGCGCTTGCCGCTGCATAACACTCATTTAACCCCCAGGGTTATGAAGAAGAAAATGCATTTTTTAAAGCACAGGATGCTGTGCTGTGTGATGGCTTATTCAGGGGGTGGATTTCGAGTGACAGCGAAGGTGACAGAGTGGGAGGTTTTGGCCACAGGCACAGTCTAGACCAGGGGTGTGGAACCGCTTTCAGCCCAAGGGCCAAATTCCATTTCGGGGGCTGCATTGCAGTGGTGGGAGGGGCCAGAGGCAAAAGGGGCAGGGTGGAAATCCCCCAAATACCAGCACATTTTAGCTGAAAGCTCTGCCTTTGGAGAGGCATTTCAAAAGCCGGGAAAACATCAAAAGATCAGCGGTTGGGGGAAAGGGCGTGGGGCTAGGGGAAGGGGGCATGGCCACCTGGGGAACTCTGCATGACCAGCTTGGGACCTCATGAAGGCCAGATCTGGCCCATGGGCCTGACGTTCAACACCCCTGGTCTAGTGGGAAGGTGTCACTAAAAGAAGCAAAAGCTGTGCGAGAGCATTATTGCTCATTTCAACGGGGCTTGCGCAGGAGAAGTTCCCTCTGGATTTGGCCCCATTTGGATTTTCCTTCTCAGGCACCCAAAAGTGTGGGTCACAGCTCGACCGCTACGTGTCCAGCAGAAGAATGCTGTTCTCCATGATGACGCAAAAACATGTCAAATTCTCCACATGTGCCTGAGGGCGCCATGTTACACAGCTCATCAGGCCACACGTACTTACAGCAGGGGTAAAGCCCCTAAAGAGGGGTGTGCAAGGGCTCCCACCTGCTGGTAGAAGTAGAGAAGCGTTGTCCGGTCCTCTTGGAAGCGTTCTATGTAGTCTTCGGGGAGGTAGCGGATCTGGAGGTCATACCTGAAAGAACACAGCAGTTATTCTTCTAGCTACAATCTTTTAGTTAGATCAGCCTTCCACCAATCTGGCTGCTTCCAGATGGGTTGGATTACAACTC
Source organism: Heloderma suspectum (assembly GCF_057233095.1). Classification (NCBI taxonomy): domain Eukaryota; kingdom Metazoa; phylum Chordata; class Lepidosauria; order Squamata; family Helodermatidae; genus Heloderma; species Heloderma suspectum. The sequence continues at coordinate 437,580,504 of NC_139458.1, forward strand.
CCATCATCCCCAGCCAGCATGCCAATCCAGGGAAAGGTGCAACTGGCAAAACAGGTGGGCAAAAGGTAATCCTGTGCGATAGGCCAGGATTATTAGGATTCCCATATTGATGATGGGGGTCTGGGGTGGGGGCATTGAAAAAATTCCGTACCTCCACTCGGCCTCAATGTGCAAACATTCATACTTGTCTTGGACTTCGCCCACCGTCAGGTCTGGGTGAAGCCAGTGGATCTCGTCCGATTTCACATGCTTCAGGCGCAATCCGTAGCACTCGGCGAGCTGGATGTCTGGACCGATCCTCCCGCTCTGAAGGATGGATTTGATCACTTCCTGCAGTGCAAAAAATGTGGCAAGTCAGCAGGTGACGGCAGGTGGAGAGTGGAGGGGGCTGAAAACAACATGCTGGTGACAAGTTTGTGACATCGGGAGAAATAGATTCTGGAGAGCACCAACAGCTAATTAAATGGATTTGTGGTTTACCAACAATTCAGGTCCCCCCTCCCCTCAGGATTAGCCAGAGGGCACCTCTACACCAGCCTAAAATCCTGCATTTGAAACAGGGCTTTCTGCTTCTGTTTTAAATGCGGGATCACTGACTCCCTTTACATGCATCTCCTCCCCTGCCCCCCGCCTTCTCCCCGTGTCTGAGTCTTCCATTATCTCACTGCTCCTCTTGCCACTTTAACTCTTTTCACAGAGGAAACTGAAGCGGAACACGGTTATGTAAAGAGCCCGCAAACTTCTGTGAAGGAGCAATTTCAATCGCAGGATAAAAGTTCTGTGCGATGAAGCCCTGAGACTGAGACCAGAGAAGGGCATTAAAGACATCCCATTGCCTTAAAAGGAGGAAATGCGGGGCGGGGAGGAATCTGATGCACTGCAAAAAAAAAACACCTGGGGCCTTATCACTGGCACGTATGCTCTGGGAATGTTCTGTCATGGAGTCCTTATTGGCACGATGTTTTCAGATGCTCTAATGTGGCTTTGGGTACCATCTGTGAGCTCATTTATGCAAACCATCTTGGATGGTCCCAGGGCTTAACATCTGAACAGCAGAGGGAGGGAAGGAGAGAGAGATTCTGGAGACCTAAGATGATTGGGAATGAACTGTTTTCAATAAGCAAAGGCAACTAGTTACATCTAGGGAAGAATGGCTATTACGTTTTTGGAATTGTGTTTTTGTGTTAGCTGCTCTGCTTCCATAGGTAGCAGTTTCCCATCTTTGGAATTTGATTTGAATTGTGTAAAGCATAAATAGCGAGGGGTTATACAATGGGTTTTAACTTGGCTTGAATATAATGATGCAAAAAAAGAGAGAAAATGTTAATCTAGTTTTCTTTTATTAAAAAGACAGATATGAATGGCTTTGTAGCACTGTTAAAGGGGTGCCAAATTCCCACAAGGAACTCCCACTAATGTATAGGACATAGCATGCAATCCGTGCACATATGGCACTTTGAAGGAAATGGGCAGTCATTTTCATTGAGTATGAGTGTGTGTGTGGGGATTCACACTGGTGGTAGGGCAAGGAGGAGCTGGGGAGATTTTGCACTCAGAAGGTGGGGGGGATATGCGCATATTCTTTTCAGAACTCAAGGGGATTTGAGCTTATGCATTTTGAAACATAAGAATTGCTCTGGTGATGAACAAGACCAAAAGTGCATCTAGCCCAGCATTTTGTTCTCAAGAGCCAGGGTGGTGACAAGGGTTGACATGGTCAGGCACCTGCCAAGGGCCCACCCCCCAGCAGGGGCCCACTGACAAGATCCCCCTGAAGTTGCTCCTCCTCTTCACGGCTGAACCTGCTTGTCCCCCTGGCCCAGACAATGGAGGTGGTGTGAAGGACGAGCAGCAGATGCCATGGCCTCCTCGCTCCCTGGCTGTCTCTGCCCGTCCTGCAAGCAAGTGGGAGCAAGGATGGGAAAGAGGAGGGTGAGGAGGGAGAGCAGCTGGGGACCAGGTGGTGAGAAGGGAGAAGCACGGAGGGAGTGGGCCCACGGAGGGGGCCCTTCCCAAGGGCCCTCAAAACCCTGGAGCTGGCACTTGCAAGAGCAGCCCGCCAGATGTCTCGAGGAAGGTTACGAGCAGGGCATGCAGGCAACAAGCTTGCTTGCCCTGTGGCCTGTCTCCAGCAGCGGGCCTGCAGAGGTAGCCTAGCTGATGCTTTTGAACTGTGGTGCTGGAGGAAAATTCTGAGAGTGCCTTGGACTGCAAGAAGATCAAACCGGTCCATCCTCCAGGAATAAAGCCAGACTGCTCACGTGAGGGAAGGATATTAAAGGCCAAACTGAAGTACTTTGGCCACATCATGAGAAGACAGGAGACCCTGGAGAAGATGCTGATGCGAGGGAAAGTGGAAGGCAAGAGGAAGAGGGGCCGACCAAGGGCAAGATGGATGGATGATATTCTGGAGGTGACGGACTTGACCTTGGGGGAGCTGGGGGTGGCGACGGCCAACAGGAAGCTCTGGCGTGGGCTGGTCCATGAAGTCACGAAGAGTCGGAAGCGACTGAACGAATAAACAACAAATGTCCTGCAAACTCATTCTCCGAGTGCCGATCCTTGTGTCACCAGAACAGCAGTATCTGCCCACAAGATGGAGGGATCAGCATGCTTGGGGAGTGTGGAGAGCAACCCCAAGCTTTGCAGTACAAAACAACAACCCCAGATGTCAGACTGAGCATGCTCAGTGTCTATGGGATGCTGGCTGACGTGGAGGGAGAAGAAATGGAAAAGCCACGGGGAGGGAGTCTGGAATGGTGTATCTGGGGCCGGCCCTAGGATAAAGTGTGCCCCAGGTGAGGAGTGCCTTTGGTGCCACCCGCCCCACCCCATGGTCAGCTTTGCAGGGCCACCCAGAGGGTTTATGGGGCCTGGTGCAGATGTGCTGTTGGGGGCCCTGCTGCTGCCCCATACAGGGACCCCTGCATACACATCCAAAGCTGGGGGCCACATGTGAGAATTCTTGCCTGCATGGACTACATCTGAGAATTAGCATCCATTCCATTTCATATATAACTATGTAAAATATTTACTTCGTCATGGCTGGGAAGAGGTCCCATGATGCCACAGTTACATGCTGAGATTCAGTGTCATCTCACTCTTAATATACCATTTCTTCTTTTGATGAAAACTTTAAACAAAATTCCAAGAATTCTGGTGAGCAAGGTGGCAGGGTCAGGGCAGGGCCCTCAGCTTGCCAGGGCCCTCAGCTCAGTGCCCTGTGCACCACCCAGCTCACCCACCCCTCAGGCCAGCCCCGGGTGTTTCGTGGAAGAAGGCCTGGCTGGCTGGAACTCTAAGCCAAGCCTGCGCCTCACTGCTTCATCTCGCCTCCTCATCTGCGTCAATCTGCCCCAAGTTCCTTTTCTTGGTCACCAAACCTTCCCCAACCTGGTGCCCCCCAGATGTTTTGTACTTCAACTCCCATCAGCCTCAGTTAGCATAGCCAATAGTCAGGGAGGGCGCCAGGCTGAGGTAGGAGGAGACCAGAGATAGGGTTATATGATGATGAAAAGTGTGGAAAAAGGAAAGAGAGAGATGTTTTTGTTCCTGTGTCAAATCACGGTTGACAAACGGGAGTATTCATATGCCCCAGTGTACACCATGGCTACAGGATGTGGTGATGACCCCTGGATTAGATGGCTTTAAAACAGAGGTGGGCAATGTCTGGATGTTGGGGGGAGGATTGCTCCCCCAGACCCCACCAGGGGCTGCCTCCACTGAATTTGCTGCCAAAATTTGGCATAGCGGAGGCAAAAAACCTGCAATTTTAAAAGATGGTTAGACAAATTTATGGATGGGGAATGAATCTGTCGAAGACTACTGGCCCCAACAAGTGGAACCTGCAACAAATTGTTACAGCATGATGGAATACTCCTGCACTGAATAGCTGGGGTCATGAGGAGGCAGAGAATGTTTTCCTCGCCTCCTCAAACCACTAGTAATGTAAGTGCACCAGTGGAAGCAAATGACTGGTGTTTCGTGCCTCTGGGGTGCAGTGAAATTTATTTATTTAATTTATTTATTACATTTATATCCCACCTTTTTTCCTCCAAGGAACTCAAGGCAGTGTACATACTCCTCCTCCTCTCCATTTTATCCTCACAACAACAACCCTGTGAGGTGGGTTGGCTGAGAGTCTGTGACTGGCCCAAAGTCACCCAGTGAGCTTCCATGGCCGGGTGGGGACAAGAACCCGGATCTCCCGACTCCCAGTCCAGCACTCTAGCCACTACACCACACTGGCTCTCTTGAAATGCTGATCTTTGGATACACAGCTGCAGCGGGGACAAAATCAACTCCCTACCCAATGGTGGGTAGCTCAATCGTCCCTGACATGGATGATGCAGCAAGTGGGATGCAAAAAATGTGTCTCTGTATGCATGTCAACCCCTTCATGGATCACTGCCTTGTTGTGGCGAAGGGGCTTGCGTAACTCAGTGAAGCCATAAGCTATGCTGTGCAGGGCCACCCAAGACGGACAGGTCATGGCAGAGAGTTCTGACAAAATGTGGTCCACTGGAGAAGGAAATGGCAACCCACTCCAGTATTCTTGCCAAGAAAACCCCATGGAACGTATCACAAGGCTAAAAGAGATGATGCTGGAAGATGAGCCCCTCAGGTCGGAAGGTGTCCACTATACTACTGGGGAAGAGCAGAGGGAATTTCCAAGTAGCGCCAGAAACAGTGAAGCGGCTGGGCCAAACCCGAAAGGACACTCAGCTGTGGATGTGTCTGGTGGTGAAAAGAAAATCTGATGCTGTAAAGAGCAATATTGTTTAGGAACCTGGAATGTCAGATCAATGAATCAAGGTAAGCTGGAGGTGGTCAAACAGGAGATGGCAAGATTTAACATCAACATCTTGGGAACCAGCGAACTAAAATGGACAAGCATGGGCGAACTTAATTCAGGTGACCATCATATCTACTACTGTGGGCAAAAATCCCTTAGAAGAAATGGAGTAGCACTCATAGTCAATCAAAGGGTGGGAAAAGCAGTACCGGGGTACAATCTCAAATACTACAGAATGATCTGAGTACGAATCCAAGGTAAACCATTCAACATCACAGTAATTCAAGTCTATGCCCCAACCACTGAGGCCAAAGAAACTGAGGTTGATGGGTTCTATGAAGACCTACAACACCTTCTAGAACTAACACCAAAAAAAGATGTCCTCTTCATCATAGGGGATTGGAATGCTAAAGTAGGAAATCAAGAAATCACCGGGATAACAGGCAGGCATGGCCTTGGTGTACAAAATGAAGCAGGACAAAGGCTAATAGAGTTTTGCCAAGAGAACATGCTGATCATAGCAAACACTCTTTTCCAACAGCACAAGAGACGACTCTACACATGGACATCACCAGATAGTCAATATCGAAATCAGATTGATTATGTCCTTTGCAGTCAAAGATGGAGAAGCTCTATACAGTCAGTAAAAACAAGACGTGGAGCTGACTGTGGCTCAGATCATGAGCTTCTTGTTGCAAAATTTCAGCTTAAATTGAAGAATGTAGGGAAAACCACTAAACCATTCAGGTATGACCTAAATCATATCCCTGATGAATATACAGTGGAGGTGAGGAATAGATTTAAGGGATTAGACCTGATAGACAGAGTGCCTGAGGAACAATGGACAGAGGTCCGTAACATTGTTCAGGAGGCAGCAACTCAATCCATCCCAAAGAAAAAGAAATGCAAGAAAGCCAAGTGGCTGTCTGATGAAGCTTTACAAGTAGCTGAGGAAAGAAGGGAAGCGAAAAGCAAGGGAGAAAGGGGAAGATATACCCAACTGACTGCAGAGTTCCAGAGAATAGCAAGGAGAGACAAGAAGGCCTTCTTAAATGAACATTTTAAAGAAATCGAGGAAAACAACAGAATGGGAAAGACTAGAGATCTCTTCAAGAAAATTGGAGATCTCAAGGGAACGTTTTGTGCAAAGACGGGCATGATAAAGGACAAAGAAGGCAGGGACCTAACAGAAGCAGATGAGATTAAGAAGAGGTGGAAAGAATACACAGAAGAACTATACAGGAAATACCTTAATGTCCCTGATAGCCATGATAGTGCGGTCACTGAACTTGAGCCGGACATCCTCGAGAGTGAAGTCAAGTGGGCCTTAGGAAGCATTACTAACAACAAAGCTAGCAGAGATGACATTCCAGCTGAGCTATTTAAAATCCTAAAACATGATGCTGTTAAAGTGCTGCACTCAATATGCCAACAAATTTGGAACACTCAACAGCGGCCACAAGACTGGAAAAGGTCAGTTTACATTCCAATTCCAAAGAAGGGCAATGCCAAAGAGTGTTCAAACTACAGCACAATTGCGCTCATTTCACATGCCAGCAAGGTGATGCCCAAAATCCTACAAGCTAGGCTTCAGCAGTATGCGAACCGAGAACTACCGGAAGTACAAGCTGGGTTTCAGAGAGGCAGAGGAACTAGAGATCAAATCGCCAACATTGGCTGGATCATGGAGAAAGCAAGAGAATTCCAGAAAAACGTCTATTTCTGCTTCATTGACTACACTAAAGCCTTTGATTGTGTGGATCACAACAAACTGTGGCAAATTCTTAAAGTGATGGGAGTACCAGACCACCTTACCTGTCTCCTGAGAAACCTGTACGAGGGTCAAGAAGCAACAGTAAGAACCAGACAAGGAACAACCGAGTGGTTCAAAATTGGGAAAGGAGTACGACAAGGCTGCATATTGTCACCCTGCTTATTTAACTTATATGCAGAGTACATCATGAGAAATGCCGGGCTGGATGAATCACAGGTCGGAATTAAGATTGCTGGGAGAATTATCAACAACCTCCGATATGCAGACGATACCACCCTAATGGCAGAAAGCGAAGAGGATCTCAAGAGCCTCTTGTTGAGGGTGAAAGAGGAGAGTGCAAAAGCTGGTTTGAAACTCAACATTAACAAAACTAAGATCATGGCATCTGGCCCCATCACTTCCTGGCATATAGAAGGGGAAGAAATGGAAGATGTGACAGATTTTACTTTCTTGGGCTCCAAGATCACCGCAGACGGTGACTGTAGCCATGAAATTAAAAGACGCTTGCTCCTTGGGAGGAAAGCTATGGCAAACCTAGACAGCATAGTAAGAAGCAGAGACATCACCTTGCCGACAAAGGTCCATCTAATCAAAGCTATGGTTTTCCCAGTAGTAATGTATGGCTGTGAGAGCTGGACTATAAGGAAGGCTGAGCGCCGAAGAATTGATGCCTTTGAACTGTGGTGCTGGAGAAGACTCTTACGAGTCCCCTGGACTGCAAGGAGGTCAAATCAGTCCATCCTAAAGGAAATCAACCCTGAGTGCTCATTGGAAGGACAGATACTGAAGCTGAAGCTCAAATATTTTGGCCACCTAATGCGAAGAGAAAACTCTCTGGAAAAGACCCTGAAGCTGGGAAAGACTGAAGGCAAAAGGAGAAGGGGACGACCGAGGATGAGATGGCTAGATAGCATCACTGATGCAATGAATATGAACTTGAGCACGCTCCGGGAGAGAGCGCAGGACAGGAAGGCCTGGCGTGCTGTGGCCCATGGGGTCACGAAGTCGGACACGACTGAAGGACTGAACAACAACAACAACAACAACAAAATGCATGTCAAGGATTTTGAGTGAAGAGCTGAATTCCTAGGAAGGCTACTGAGAAATGGTTAACTCATCTTTTTCAAGGCGATATAAGATGTCTTTTGTACCAAGTGAAGAGCAACTGAAAACGTTCAAGAAAGAATAATTAAAAATCTGAAAAATGTAAATAAGCCTGTAAAGTAGTGCCTGTATCAAAGGGAAGATACTCAAAGGCACAAGCAGGTTCACAATGAATTCTGGGTAACATATGAAGACTAATTGACAAGGTGAGCTGGATAGGATCCAAAGAAAGAGTGTTGAACTGCAAATAACGAGTTATCTGAGGGATGAACAGCTGTAAGACTGTATGATTCAAGGTCAAATGTGTACTTGAAGTTTTTGCTTATCAGTTAATAAGCAAGAAATATTGCATGAGGTTTACACATCAAAAAGCTTGATATACAGTGGCCTAGATGAATTTATAGACTTAGGTTTAATTAGCAAATCTTGAATAAGGAGTTTTCTTCTGAAAGATATGCTTCAGAATTGATCATATCTAGCCTGAAAGGTATATATTCAAACCTTTTTGTCGGTCTCTCTTTTTTTAGGAATGTTTAGTAACAATGAGATAATACAGACTGTGAGCTAATTTATGAGACAGTAGATAATATTAGCTATGAAGTAATCGCTACACAGAAACTGTATATGTGTGATCTGTTTTTGGAACGAGGTAGCTTCTTGCCATCTATAGAGCTCACCAGGCCTGTGTACCTGTACCAGCAAGGAGTGGGCAACCTGTGCCCCCCCAGATGTTTTGGCCCACAACTCCCATCAGTCCTTGCCAGCACAGCCAGTGGCGAAGGATGATGGGAGTTGTAAGCCAAAACATCTGGAGGGACACAGGTTGCCCACCCCTGTTTTGGACTATTACGATTTGCTAACAAGACGTCTTTAGGGAATATTATTTTCTGATAAACTAGTGAGATCTAATAATCTTTAGCAATGCTCTGCTTTTAATAACAAGATTTTTAAAAATCTTATGCAATATGTTATACTTTGAGGTATATATTTTAGAATAAAAATGAAAAATGGATCCAAAGACTTTTCCTTTATTAATTATTGTTAGTACAAAACCAAAAAATGAGCTCACCTAAACCCAGCATTTGGTATATCCGTTGTCTGAAGTGTATTAATTAGCAATAGATAGTTAACTGGCAGCCAAATGCTCCCTAGTACTAGAACTATAGATTCAAACTCAGCAAAGCTCAGAATTTGTAGCAAGCAGTGAACGCAGGGACATGTTGTACGCACTCCTCGGGGGTCTTGGGATCAGCGGGAGAGGACGCAGCAGTCAGGCATGCTCCATCACACCTGGATACAGTTCCAGCTGAGAGTTCCCCGCCTATGGGGAGGAGCTGTAGCTCAGTGGTGGAGCCCTTGCTTTGCATGCAGAAGATCCCAGGTACAATCCCCGGCTTCTCCAGGCAGGGCTAGGAAAGAATCCTGCCTGAAAAACTGGAGAGCCGCTGCTGCCAATCCGTCTCAACAATATTGGCTAGATGGACCAATGAGCTAACTCATATAAAGCAACTTCCATTCCTGTGCTCCTCCTACCAATTGTCACTGCTGAAGATTTCAGAGGAAGCAGCAGCCCTTATACTGTTTCTTGATCCAACCCCATGACCTGCTGGACTTCGCAACTTAAGAATCTAGCACTTGGGTGTTGCTTTATTTTTCCTCCTCCCTCCCAATCCCCTTTCCTTTTGTGTCATGTCTTTCAGACTGCAAGCCCACCATCTTATTTCTCACCTTTCTAAGCCACCCTGGGAGCCTTTTTCTGGCTGAAGGGTGGTATGGAAATGCTATAAATAAATAAAGGGTGGGCATTTTGCCCGCTTGAATGAAGCCACCGCCCCAAAGCTCAGCACACCCTTCCCCAGGCCGAATGGGGCCATCAGTGGCCTGCCTGGCTCACCCGGATCTCCGTCATGACGGTGCACTTCACCAGCTTGAAGTTCTTGCCCATGTTGAAACTGCTGCTGTGGAAGCAGACCTTCAGGATCCGGACCTCGTCTTTGTCGATGTCGATGGGCACGGCCACCATGGTGGGCTCCGAGGGCCCTGCCAGGCTGAAGCAGCTGCGCAGCGAATTTGCCCTCAGCCGGCTCAGGGCCTCCGGCAGTCCGGACATCATCGTGAGCGACGGGGTGCTAAAGCCAGAGCATCACTTCCTGGGAAGAAGGGAGGCAAGGCGGGAGGAGAGTCAGCAGGGGACCAGCCCGGAGCGGAGCTATGGAGCTGTGCGCTGTGTCAGGGGGTCTCGAGTCTCAGGCCTGTGGGCCAAATCCAGCCATCCAGGATTCCCCACGTCCCCTTTCCTTGGCCCCACCCCCTTTTCCTCGGCTACTGACCATTTGGTAGTTTCCTAGAGTTTTGCAGTTCTTTTCCCTATCCTAAAAGGTTGAAATCCCTCTCCTAAGGCTTAGTTATTGGCAGTAAGGGCATTTATTTACTTACTTACAACATATACTGGCCACCTTTCAGGGCAAAAGCCCTCCCACAGCAGCATACAGCAGTAAAACCAATACAATATTAAAAGTGATAAAAACACAATAAACACAGTAATAAAAACCAACAACAAAACCGGCAATAAAACAGCAACAAAACAATCCTATAAGGAGAAGCCCAGAGTGGAAAAGTATGTTTTCAAGGCCTTTCTAAAAGTCTGCAATGATGGAGCATGGCGGACCCCCAATGGCAACTTATTCCAGTGCTGTGGGGCCACTGCGGAGAAGCCCCTCTCATGTGTGGTCACCCGTCTAACATTTAGCTTTAAATTAAAACGTGCTAGTATTTGTCTTCAGCCTCACCCACCACTTGAATGAGGCCCCTGAGAGCTTCTCCGAAGTTGGGCTTGGCCAATTTCAGAGAGGTTCAACACCCCTGTGCTATATGACATGTTTTTAAAAAGCCATGTTCAGAAGAGCTGAATTCTGCAATTGTGCACCAAGGCGAGCTAAATTATACACACACGCATGTGAATTTCCCCAAAATTCAACCCATGAGAACATTTGGCTCATCTCAGAAGTGGCTGACCACATCTGCAGAACTGAAACCAGGCTGGGAAGGGGTTCCTTTGTGGCTGGAAGCCACCACAGCAAATATTTGTGCCTGAAAGAGAGGCTGTGTTTCTGAAAGGTCTGACTGCCGCAGGTGAACGGCACGTGAGCGGCTCCCGCTGTTGACCATCCCCTCGAAGCCTCAGAAAGCCGTCCGGGGCTATGGTCTACTGCTGGCCCTTGAAGCAACACGCTCTGGGAAGCTCACACAAGGCAGCCAGAAGTGCTTCTAAAGTAGTGCTTCTGGTGGTTTCCCAGCTCCCCTGCGTGGAGGCTGCAGTGGTTAGGTCCTTGTAAACAGATATAGGCTCCATACACGGTAAGACAGAAAGAAGTGGAGGTATGCTGACCCATGAACAGGGCTCAGGGAGCAGACCCAAAGGTCCCGGAAGCCTTCTTCTACCATGTCTGGCGCTCCAAGTCCCACCAGGCAGCTGGGTCCAGCCACCATTTTGATTTCCCACAATTGCCCTACCCAGTGTTGAGCTGTGGCACTGTGGGAGTTTAAGATGGCCATCCGACCCAGCCACCGATGGCTCCAGGTTTTGCAGAGGCCTTGGGCAAGGCGCCCTCCACGGCCCCCCTCCCTCAAAGCCTGCCTTCCCACGGCCAGCGTCCCCAGCTGCAATTGCTCCTCATCCCCATCACTGTTACCCCTTCCTCGCCTGACTGGCAGAGACAGCCAGGGAGCAAGGCGGCCATGGTTCTCCCGCTCCTCCTTCCCACCACCTCCATTGTCGGGGCCAGAGAGAGAGGCAGGTGAACAAGCACGTTGCTATGATGAAGAGGAGCAAGCCCAGGGGGCTCTGGCCAGTGTGCCCCTGCTGGGGTCTGGGCCCTTGGCAGGAGCCCAGCCAGGCCTACCGTTGACGCCGGCCCTGGAACCAGCTGTCTGGTGTTGCCCAGAGCATTGTTGCTGCCTGCAAAATAGCCACGTAACCACAGCAGGGCCCACCAATGGAGATGGGGGAGGGGGCAGCAGCGGGCACCACACCTAGAACCCCCCCCGCCCAATCCTGGAATTGGCCCTGTTCAACTGTACCTATTTTCCAGGGACAGTTGCTATTTTTCCAGTGTCCATCCCAGGTAAACCACTGTTCTGATCTAGTCCCTACTTTGCCCTTGGGGCAGGTTGAGAGAACGCCTGCTGGCAAAAGTGCTGTGAGTCTCACACAATGCTTGCACATAGGAGAGCATGTGCTTCGTTTCCATTTCCACATGCTCCCCCACCCCACCCCAGCCTCTCTGCAGATAACCAATGCCACCAAATTGCCGCCATTCTGTAATAAGGAGAACCAGATCCACAGAGAGATTAAATGCTGATCTTTTTTTCTTTTTTTTTCAGAAAAGGAAACAGTTTGGGTCATGATATCAAGATGCTTGTGTCAGAAAACGCCTGGGCAGGATGGACCCCTTAAAGGAATACTGTGAAGAGCCTTCAGCAATGTGCAATAGGGTTGGGGGTGCTCAGGCAGAGGGAGAAGACATAGAAAAGGGTGACCCCTGACTCCTCATTTTTACCTGTGAAATGTTGCAGGCAAGAGATGCTTTTTTCTGTGTTATATTGGGAGGCACCGTTCCAAACTTACATGTGCTTTTACCGATACGTTTACACCCACTGAGGAGCTCTGGGATGATCTGTGCTGTAGGGCGCCTGATGAGGCCATCACTTCGGCAGCTCCCCCCCATTGCTCCAGACCTCCCTGGCTCTCTTCCTTGCTGTTGCTGCCTGTTCACCTGGTCTCTCCAAATGTGCAAGCAGCAAAAGAACAGGGGGGAGGACGGAGAGAGGGTGCCTCTCCTTGCCTGACCCTCTCCCTCTGGGTAGATTGGGCACAGCAGAAAAGGGATCACCATGGCAAAGTGGTGGGCCCACGCAGGGTATCCTGAGGGCAAAAGATTGTCCTCGGCTGCCCCAGCGGCCAGGACTAGATCAAATGGCCTGAAGTTACAAGAGGGCGCATTTGGTTCCCCACATCAAATAGGGGGTTGGACTAAATGGCTTACAAAATTCCCTCCAGCTCTTTGAACTTATGATCCACCCCCCTCCCAAATCTGGAGCCAACACTGGAAGAGCCCCACCCCTACCCACAAAGATGCCCACCCCTGCATGAGGTGCAATCGAATTATCTGATCATCCCCTATGCGGAAAGAAGAGAGAGGGGAAGCAGGACCATTCCACCAGGCCTGCTGAAAGATTACATCGTGTTTTTCCTCTTCCCTCCCCATCCCGTCTTCCTTGCATGTCATGTCTTTTAAGCCTGCGGACAGGGACTGTCTTCTTTTACTCGTTGTGTGTAAGCTGCCCCAGGAGTCTTTCCGACTGAGGATCGGGACAATTTTTTTTTAAACAGATAAATATGGCAGCATTACCCATCTCTCTTGGTGCCTGGCCAGAAGGGGGCAAGTCTAGAAATAAGCTACGCTGTGAAAAGTGGAAGCGTCTACAGAAATAAAGGGAAACATTTTGCATCGCCCTAAAAATCAGGATTTCTCTCTCTCTCTCTCTCTCTCTCTCCTTTTTCCCCTCTCACCTTAAATGAGCATTTTACAATTGTACAAATCCAGACTCATGGAGGATACACAGAAAATGCTCCCTGTCGATGTATCTATCTGTGCTGGGAAATATTGCACCTGTTGAATTCGTGCCTGATAAGAAGCTATCAGAGCTTCTGGGCCTCTGCCCAGGGGAGGGGGGATGAGCAAGTTTGCTTTTTGCAACATCTTGCCTGATGAAGAGATCTAGAGATATTGAAAGCGTGTACATTTCTTGTGCTCTTTCGGCTGGCCTAACGAAGGTATTGCGCCAATTCCAACGTCTAAGTTTGGGGAGCGGCCCCTGGCCCGACGGGCACTAGGGGGTGACAGAGCCGCACAAACCCGCTCTGAGGGTGCAGCCCCGAGAGGAGCCAGTTGATCTGCAGAGCGTGTGACTCTCACAAGTACATGCGCTTCCGAGGAGAGAGACTGCGCTGGCTGGCTCCTCCAACCTGCTGCCACCCGCAACTGCTTGCCAATTTCATCTCTCCATCTGGTCCCCAACGTTGGCGCTTCTGCTCCCTGTTAATAAGGACTCTGAGCTGGAGGACAGGGGTGGGCGGATGCAGTGGGGGACATGACATCTCCCCTTTGGCTTCTTTGCTTCTAAAATCCTCCTCCTCCCTCTTTTTCTTCCTCCTCCTCCTTTTTTCTTCTCCTTCTCCTGCTTCTGCTTCTCTTGTTGTTCAGTCGTTAAGTCGTGTCCAACTCTTCGTGACCCCATGGACCTTAGCACGCCAGGCCTTCCTGTCCTCCGCTCTCTCCTGGAGCGTGCTCAGGTTCATATTCATTGCATCGGTGATGCTATCTAGCCATCTCATCCTCTGCCGTCCCCTTCTCCTTTTGCCTTCAGTCTTTCCCAGCATCAGGGTCTTTTCCAGAGAGTTTTCTCTTCACATTAGGTGGCCAAAATATTTGAGCTTCAGCTTCAGGGTCTGTCTTTCCAATGAACAGTCAGGGTTGATTTCCTTTAGGATGGACTGATTTGACCTCCTTGCAGTCCAGGGGACTCGTAAGAGTCTTCTCCAGCACCACAGTTCGAAAGCATCCATTCTTCGGCGCTCAGCCTTCCTTATAGTCCAGCTCTCACAGCCATACATTACTACTGGGAAAACCATAGCTTTGATTAGACGAATCTTTGTCAGCAAGGTGATGTCTCTGCTTCTTACTATGCTGTCTAGGTTTGCCATAGCTTTCCTCCCAAGGAGCAAGCGTCTTTTAATTTCATGGCTACAGTCACCGTCTGCGGTGATCTTGGAGCCCAAGAAAATAAAATCTGTCACTGCTTCCATTTCTTCCCCGTCTATATGCCAGGAAGTGATGGGGCCAGATGCCATGATCTTCGTTTTTTTAATGTTGAGTTTCAAACCAGCTTTTGCACTCTCCTCTTTCACCCTCAAACTTGAGCACGCTCCGGGAGAGAGCGCAGGACAGGAAGGCCTGGAGTGCTATGGTCCATGGGGTCACGAAGAGTCGGACACGACTGAACGACTGAACAACAACACTTTCACCCTCAACAAAAGGCTCTTTAGATCCTCTTCGCTTTCTGCCATTAGGGTAGTATCATCTGCATATCTCAGGTTGTTGATAATTCTCCCGGCAATCTTAATTCCGACCTGTGATTCATCCAACCTGGCGTTTCTCATGATGTACTCTATATAAATTAAATAAGCAGGGCGACAATATACAGCCTTGTCATACTCCTTTCCCAGTTTTGAACCAATCGGTTGTTCCATGTCTGGTTCTTACTGTTGCTTCTTGACCCTCGTACAGGTTTCTTAGGAGACAGGTAAAATGGTCTGGTACTCCCATCTCTTTAAGAATTTGCCACAGTTTGTTGTGATCCACAAAAGGAGAAGGGGACGGCAGAGGATGAGATGGCTAGATAGCATCACGGATGCAATGAATATGAACTTGAGCACGCTCCGGGAGAGAGCGCAGGACAGGAAGGCCTGGCGTGCTATGGTCCATGGGGTCATGAAGAGTCGGACACGACTGAACGACTGAACAACAACAACAACAACACAATCAAAGGCTTTAGCGTAGTCAATGAAGCAGAAATAGACGTTTTTCTGGAATTCTCTTGCTTTCTCCATGATCTAGCCAATGTTGGCGATTTGATCTCTAGTTCCTCTGCGAAACCCAGCTTGTACTTCCGGTAGTTCTCAGTTCGCATACTGCTGAAGCCTAGCTTGTAGGATTTTGAGCATCACCTTGCTGGCATGCGAAATGAGTGCAATTGTACGGTAGCTTGAACACTCTTTGGCATGCTCTTCTTTGGAATTGGAATGTAAACTGACCTTTTCCAGTCTGGTGGCCACTGTTGAGTGTTCCAAATTTGTTGGCATATTGAGTGCAGCACTTTAACAGCATCATCTTTTAGGATCTTAAATAGCTCAGCTGGAATACTGTCATCTCCGCTAGCTTTGTGGTTAGTAATGCTTCCTAAGGCCCACTTGACTTCACTCTCGAGGATGTCCGGCTCAAGTTCAGTGACCGCACTATCATGGCTATCAGGGACATTCAGATCTTTCCTGTATAGTTCTTCTGTATATTCTTTCCACCTCTTCTTAATCTCATCTGCTTCTGTCCTTTATCATGCCTGTCTTTGCACAAAACGTTCCCTTGAGATCTCCGATTTTCTTGAAAAGATCTCTAGTCTTTCCCATTCTATTGTTTTCCTCGATTTCTTTGCATTGTTCATGTAAGAGGGCCTTCCTGCCTCTCCTTGCTATTCTCTGGAAATCTGCATTCAGTTGGGTATATCTTCCCCTTTCTCCCTTGCTTTTCGCTTCCCTTCTTTCCTCAGCTACTTGTAAAGCCTCATCAGACAGCCACTTGGCTTTCTTGCATGTCTTTTTCTTTGGATGGATTGAGTTGCTGCCTCCTGAACAATGTTACGGACCTCCGTCCATCGTTCCTCATGCTCTCTATCTATCAGGTCTAATCCCTGAAATCTATTCCTCACCTCTGCTGTATATTCATAAGGGATATGATTTAGGTCATACCTGAATGGTTTGGTGGTTTTCCCTACGTTCTTCAATTTAAGCCGTAATTTTGCAAGAAGCAGCTCATGTTCTGAGCCACAGTCAGCTCCAGGTCTTGTTTTTACTGACTGTATAGAGCTTCTCCATCTTTGACTGCAAAGGACATAATCAATCTGATTTCGATATTGACCATCTGGTGATGTCCATGTGTAGAGTCGCCTCTTGTGCTGTTGGAAAAGAGTGTTTGCTATGATCAGCGTGTTCTCTTGGCAAAACTCTATTAGCCTTTGTCCTGCTTCATTTTGTACACCAAGGCCATGCTTGCCTGTTATCCCGGTGATTTCTTGACTTCCTACTTTGGCATTCCAATCCCCTATGATGAAAAGGACATCTTTTTTGGGTGTTAGTTCTAGAAGGTGTTGTGGGTCGTCATAGAAACGATCAACCTCAGCTTCTTCGGCCTCAGTGGTTGGGGCATAGACTTGAATTACTGTGATGTTAAGTGGTTTGCCTTGGATTCGTACTCAGATCATTCTGTCATTTTTGAGATTGTACCCCAGTCCTGCTTTTCCCACCCTTTTGTTGACTATGAGTGCTACTCCATTTCTTCTAAGGGATTCTTGCCCACAGTAGTAGATATGATGGTCACCTGAATTAAATTCGCCCATGCCTGTCCGTTTTAGTTCACTGATTCCCAAGATGTTGATGTTCAGTCTTGCCATCTCATGTCTGACCACCTCCAGCTTGCCTTGATTCATTGATCTTACATTCCAGGTTCCTAAACAATATTGTTCTTTACAGCATTGGATTTTCTTTTCACCACCAGACACATCCACAGCTGAGTGTCCTTTCGGGTTTGGCCCAGCCGCTTCACTCTTTTTGGTGCTACTTGGAAATTCCCTCTGCTCTTCCCCAGTAGTATATTGGACACCTTCTGACCTGAGGGGCTCATCTTCCGGCATCATCTCTTTTAGCCTTGTGATACGTTCCATGGGGTTTTCTTGGCAAGAATACTGGAGTGGGTTGCCATTTCCTTCTCCAGTGGACCACATTTTGTCAGAACTCTCCGCCATGACCTGTCCGTCTTGGGTGGCCCTGCATGGCATAGCTTATGGCTTCACTGAGTTATGCAAGCCCTTTCGCCACAACAAGGCAGTGATCCATGAAGGGGTCTCTACTTTCTGCTTCTCTACTTTCAAACTAATCAGAGTTTCTTGGCGAGGGACACAGGCAGCACAACAGCCATCTTGGGCTAAGTCGTGACTGAGCTGACTCACAACCCTTGTCCTTTAAGGGTTGTGAACCAAGGGAGAATTTCAGCAGTTTCCACTTCACCCCTCTTAATGCTGCAGCAGAGAGAAAAGCTGCAGCCTGCAAAACTTTGTTTCTTGGTCACACAGGTGTCGTGCCTCCTTCCTTTGAGGAACTCAAGACAGCAGGCATGAGATGATCTCTGTTTATCCTCACGACAACCTTGTAAGGTAGACTGGGCTGATAGGCAGAAACGTGTCCATGTTCAGTAAGCCACGGAGCGATACAGGGGCTTGAATGTGGGCTTCCCACACATCCAAACACCAGGCCCTAGCCCAGGGATGTTGAACCCCTTTGGATAAGCTCTCGGGGCCGTATTGCAGTGGTGGGCGGATCCAGGTGCTTATCTACGGAACAAATAAAGGGTTGTGGCCTTAGGAAATGGCTTTGTATGGAGTTGGGTCACCGGAGCTGCCCGGGATCGAACCTGGGACTTTCCCGCACACAGCGCATTGGTGCCACCCCCAAACTATGCGGCCTCCCCCGGTCTGAGCTAGGGACTTGCCCGGGCCGCTGTCTCAGCTACTCGCATCTGCCACCTCTGCTTGCAGGCGCACCACCGAAAGGGGAGGAGCTCCTGTGTCCAGGACAGGGCCCCAGCTGGGGAGTTCTTGCCGGCACGCAGGGCAGTCTGTTGGACTGGCACAAGCGACGCCCTGACGCAGCCTTCCTCACCCAGGCGCCCGCCAGCTGCACGGACTGCAACTCCCGTTGGCCGTGCTGGCTGGGAATGATGGGAGTTGCGGTCCAGCACTTCTCAAGGCTGGCAGGGTTGGGGAAGCTGTTCTTACCAAGAAGGGTCTAAGCTTTGTGGCTTCTGGATCAGCCTTGGCAGGTGATGGCAGAGCGGAGGGCAGCGGGGGCGGCGGGGGGAACTCAGCCATCGTTCCAGCCCATCTTGCTGTGGGGGGGAGGGAGGGTGGCAGACCCCCCCCCCTTGCCAGCCCTGGACCTGAATACTAAAATACCCCAGAGCGACTCCTGCGTGAGGCGACCTCCTCCTTCCTTCTAATCCCTCCTCAAAATCCGCCTTTCCATGAAGCCCTCAGCCAGGGCCTGTGTCACGGGTGGGCATGGTGGGCCCCCTGCCAAGGGCCCACCCCCCCTCAGGGGCCTGCTGGCAAGAGCCCCCTGGTGCTGCCGCTCCTCGTCACCCTGGCAACCTGCCTCTTGCTCTGGCCCAGGCCACGGCGGTGGCGCAGAGGGGGAGCCGCAGTTGCCCCTGCCCGTGCCCTCACTGGCTCTCTGCCTGTCCACTGAGCAGTGAGGGGCAGCAAGGAAGAGACAGAGGAGGAGCAGCAACAGATCATGGCGCTGAGGAGGCTCTCTCACTGGGGGGGGCACTGAGGGGGTCTCGCCTGAGGGCCCTCAAAAACCTGGGGCCTTTGGCACAGGCCCCATGCTGTGCCTTTCTCCAGCCCGACACGCATGGTACGACTGAACCACACCCCGCTTCCACGCAAGGACTTTGGCTTTGCTGCTTGGCCCTCCTCCGCAACCACAGCTTTGCTGCAGTCCACGTAAGTGCCCGGGCCCCTCCAGCGCCATTGTTCCTCCTTCCACATTCTGCCCCCCCCCCGCCCCCTGTTGCGGTGGGGAAGAGGCGACTGTAGGTTCCTTCCAGCAGATGCCTGTCTGTTGGCTTTTGCTATACGGCACTATGGATGTTGGTGGCTCTGTATAAATAATACCAGTACTAAAGGCGACAACAATAATCATTGTTCCCTCTAACAGCACTCTTGGCCACCCTGTGCTGACAGCTTAAAAGGGTTCTGCCAACTCAGGGAACCAGGGAAGTTGAAAGGGTTCTGCTCCCCAGATATGTGGAAAAATACTTCTTTAAAAAACAGCAGCAACAATGAAACCCTTCCAATAAAGGCTGTGCACGCAGAAAGCCTTCCTGTGATATCAGAATGTTAGAAAGAGTTAAATGTCTTAGAATCATAGAATAGTAGGGTTGCAAGGGGCCTACAAGGCCATCAGGTCCAACCCCTGCTCAATGCAGGAATCCAAGTCAGAGCATCCCTGGCAGGTGGCTGTCCAGCCTCGTCTTGAATGCCTCCAGTGTGGGAGAGCCCACCACCTCCCCAGGTCATGGGTTCCATTGTCGCATTGCTCTAACAGGCAGGAGGTTTTTCCTGATGTTCAGCTGGAATCTGGCTTCCTGTAACTTGAGCCCATTCTTCCGTGTCCTGCGCTCTGGGATGGTCGAGAAGAGATCCTGGCCTTCCTCTCTGTGACAACCTTTCAAGGACTTGAAGAGCGCTATCCTATCTTCCCTCAGCCTTCTCTTCTCAAGGCTAAATATGCCCAGTTCTTTCAGTCTCTCCTCATTGGGCTTTGTTTCCAGTCCCCTGATCATCTTCGTTGCCCTCCTCTGAACTCTCTCCAGCTTGTCTGCATCCTTCTTAAAGTGCAGTGCCCAGAACTGAACATAGTACTCCAGAGGAGGCCTAACCAGTGCTGACTAGAGGGGAACTAGTACTTCCCGGGATTTGGAAGCTCTGCTTCTATTAATGCAGCCCAAAATGGCATTTGCCTTTTTTGCAGCCACATCACATCGTTGGCTCATATTAGCTTGTGATCTACAACAATTCCAAGATCCTTCTCACTTGTAGTGTTTTTGAGCCACGTATCCACTGTCTTGTAACTGTGCATTTCATTTCTTTTTCCTAGGTGCAGAACTTGGCATTTATCCCTATTAAATGTCATTCTGTTATTTTCTGCCCAGCACTCCAGTCCATCAAGATCACTTTGAATTTTGTTTCTGTCTTCCAAGGTATTAGCTATCCCACCCAATTTTGTGTCATCTGAAAATTTGATCAGCGTTCCCTGCACCTCCTCCTCCAAGTCATTAATAAAAGTGTTGAAGAGCACTGGGCCCAGGACTGAACCCTGCGGTACCCCACTCGTTACCTCTCCCCAGTTTGAGAAGGTCCCATTGATAAGCACTCTTGGAGTCCGATTCTGTAGCCAACTGTGGATCCACCGGATCGTTGTTTCCTCTAGCCCACTTTGAGCTAGTTTGCTCATCAGGAAATCATGGGGCACTTTGTCAAAAGCTTTGCTGAAATCGAGGTATATGATGTCCACAGCATTCCCATGGTCCACAAGGGAGGTGATTTGACCAAAAAATGAGATCAGATTCATCTGGCAGGACTTGTTCTTGACAAATCCATGTTGGCTTCGAGTCATCACTGCATTGTTTTCAAGGTGCTCACAGATGGATTGCTTTATCATCTGCTCCAGAATTTTCCCAGGGATTGATGTCAGACTGACTGGTCTGTAGTTCCCAGGTTCCTCCTTTTTACTCTTTTTGAAGATAGGGACAACGTTAGCCCTCCTCCAGTCGTCTGGCACTTCCCCGGTCCTCCATGATTTCTCAAAGAAAATAGACAGCGGTTCTGAGAGTTCTTCTGCCAGTTCCTTTATGACTCTAGGGTGCAGTTCATCTGGCCCTGGAGATTTGAACTCATTCAAAGTAATGAGGTGTTCCCTGACCAGATGCCTATCGATCTCAAGCTGCAATCCTGCCCCTTCAGCCTGTACTTCGCCTTTGCCAGGGGGGCCATTGACTCTCTTTTGGGAGAAGACTGAGCCAAAGTGGGAATTGAGCACCTCTGCCTTTTCTTTGTCATCTGTTATTGTTTTGCCATCCTTATTTAATAGTTGAACAACCATTTCTTTCCTCTGCCTTTTACTCTGCACGTAGCTGAAGAAAGCCTTTTTGTTGCTTTTAGCATCCCTTGCTAACCTCGGCTCGTTCTCAGCTTTAGCCTTCCTGACGCCATCCCTGCAATTCTGTGCTACCTGCCTGCACTCTTCCTTTGTTGCTTGGCCTTCCTTCCACTTCCTCTTCTTGACAGTGACAAAAAAACACTCTTGGATCGGGTCCAGACAAGAAACTTCTCCAACAGTAGAGAATAAACCCCTTTCCTGCACCATGACACTTTGCTAGGGGGCAGGCTGTGAGCGAGCCAGAGAAGTGTTCACAGAATCACTCCAGGGCCAAATCTACAAGGAGACGGTCTTTGAGGAGATTCCATTTAGATACGGAATTTCATGAAATCCGGTTAGCTCTTCTACTGGCAAATAGTAGCCAGTAATGTGGTTGATACATTAAAACATAAGCCGCTTGCATGGGGTGAACGGCACCTGAAACCGTACTAGTTCGGGGCTGGGTGGGTGGGGTCCCGCAAGTGGAGCTGACGGCGTCACCTGCGTGGGTGCGTGGAGCTGGTGAGCGGAGGCTGGCTCCCCCTGCCCCCACGCTCAGCGAGGTTCAGTGGAGGATGAGCTACTTCCGAGTCAGCGTGTGCAGCAGACAGCTCTCCTCTGTGTCCAGCCCTTCTCAGCAGGAGTAGGGGTCATTTGGGGGCCATTGGCTCTTTAAACCAATAAAGCTCGGCATTCCTGCGCATCTCCACAAGGGCAGACCTTCGCACTTGCAGCGTAGTTTTGGAACGACAGGCATGAGGCTTTCTCTCTGCCATTCTCTCCCACCCACCCCCAGCGGTCGGTGTCGTACAATTGGAAAGCGTTACTCCCAGGTAAGCATGTTTCTCCAGCGCACATTTGCAACAGCGCAGTTTCAAAGGAACAGGGCTGGCTGCCCGCCCTCACCCCCTCCTGAGGTCAGTGAATATTTCATACAACAGGCAAACAAATTCTCCTGACCCCTCCACTGTACTCAGCAAAGTGCAATTGAAGTTACTTCTGGGTAGACATGTTTCGCCCTCTGCTCTCCGCACCCCCCCCCAGCAAGGAAACGTTCCCTTCCACCAACCAGCGCTGCTCCCAGCAACCCACGCTGAGGGCAGTTCACGTCACACAGACTCCTATAGTGTGCTGAAACCACCATGACAGGAAATTCCATCAGAAAAGCAGTTTCAAAACCACCGGATTTTACAGCTAGAAACAGCACACTGGCTATGGAAAAGGGCACACGTCATCTGACATGATCAACTTGGGGGCACAGTAGAACCAGTGTAAAAGTCCCGTGTAAATACCCCTGGGTAAGCCCCCATTCTGTAATAATGACCATCTCCTGGTTCTATTGTTACGATCACACCTCTTGATTTTAGTGAGAGAATTCTCAAAGATTAGGCATGAAGGAACTTGCTTCCCACCACCACTCTGAGTCCCCAAGCATCTTCCTTCCTTCCTTCCTTCCTTCCTTCCTTCCTTCCTTCCTTCCTTCCTGTGAAGCCCTTACTGCTCAGATGGCATCAAGCCCATTCCAGAGCTTGGTCACTTCTGGGGGGGTCCATTTGGTCTGCCAAAGACACTTCCAGCCCCTGGATCACTGACTGATGGGAGAAAGCGATGTTCCCACTCGCCAGCCAAATTCGGAGCCTGGCCACCCCTGCTCAAGATCAGTTAAAATGGTTTATCAAGTTTTGTTTGTTCTCAAGGGTGGGTGGGAAATAGGGGGCCAGTTCATTCATATCACATTACATGCCACTTGGGCAATGTCAGAACTTCAGAAGGCTTGCATCACATCAAAAGGGTCTACTACAGCCCCCCCCCCCCCCCGCCAATGGCCATGCTGGCTAGGGTTGAAGGGAGTTTCAGTACAACCCATCTGGAGGCTATCAGGTTGGGGAAGGCTGGTCCACTACAAGATGACGTCTCCTGACACTAATGTCGCTCTAGTTTTAGGCGAGGCCACACTGGCATCAGAAAAGGCCACATTGTAGACCAGTCTTGCCCAATCGGGGGTCCTCCAGATGGGTTGAACTACAACTCCAAGCATCCCCAGCAGCTGGCTGGGGATGCTGGGAGTTGTAGTTCAACCCATCTGGAGGACCCCCAGTTGGGCAAGACCATCGTGGACTCATGTGGCCTGTGGTATCTGACGTTACGCCGCAGGGATTATTTGTTTGTTTGTTTAGAACAGGGATGTTGGACCTCTTTCAGCCCGAGGTCCGAATTCAGTTTCGGAGAAGCCCCTGAGGGCGGCATTGCAGGGGGGAGCGGGGCCAAAATAACAGTGTACGCTTTTGCTGCCAGTAACCTGGAGGGCCATTTTAACCTTTCAGAATGGGGGGAAAATGCACCGAAGCCAGGAAACCACCGAACAATCAATGGTTGGGTGGAAGGGGTGTGGCCAGGGGAAGGGGCGGGGCCTTGTGGGGAAGCCAGAGAGCTTCAGCTATTGGGTGGTATAGAAATGTAAAATAAAATAAATCAAATCCCTCAATCAATCAAAACCCTGGAGGGCTGGATTTGACCCGTGGCCCTGTGGCTCCAACTCCGGCTCAGAATATTTATGGAATGCTTTCCAACAAAGGGTTCTCAGAGCGCTTTACAGGGGGATGAGAGAATCAGTGAGGTTGGAACTCCTGAAGGCTCCCCAGTTTCCACCTCGAAGCTCCGTCCGCCTTGTTCCCATTCCGAATGCTAGCCTTTTCCTTCTGAACAGGGAAGGAGCACAGGCGGTGTGCATTTTTTACAGCGCGTGCCCAGATGCGTGCTTTCCCACCATTGACCGAAGCGTGAAGATGCATTCCCCCCCCCCCATGTGCATTTTTAAAGTGCACATTCTTCTAGCAAACACATTGAGTGGGATCGCAAGTTCGGGGATAAGCGAGCTTTGCCCAAGAAACATGCTCCCGTTCAGGTTTGGGGTTGCGAACAGGGCCTGTTCTGACACTTGGCGAGCTGAGATGCAGTTCCCGTAGGTGGCTTACAAACATGTGAGGATAAAGCAGTTGATCGTCTCTGCAAGGCTGGGCTTCCACGAGGAGACCTTCTCCCCTCAAGCAAAAGGCCACGCTCCCCCATCTTCTGCCTGACTGCAGATCCTGGCTGTCTTGGACAGCAACCCGTCCTGGGAAGCACCCGGGTCCCCCGCACACCCACCCAGGAAGCAGCTTCCCCCCACAAGGCCAAACTGGGGAACGGATCAGGTCACGTCCAGGCCAGGAGGAGAGGTGTTCTCCTGCCACCGCAGAATTCCTCCCTCAGTGGGCGGACTCCCTGGAGGGGTTTGATGGAGCAGCCCTCCTCCCCCGCCAGAACAGAATGTCAGAACAGGCCCTTGGAAGCAGGGGAGGGGGGAGCAATGAAAAATGGATCCACGATATAGAGGGAGAGGACAAGAGATGAGATGCAGAGGCAGTCTGAGCCAGACTGTACCAGGGGGTGGTGACAGCCAAGAGGAAGTGTGTAGGGGAAAATTGATATATTTAAACAGCCGGGGGGGGGGGGCTGCAAAGATTTTATAGGAGAAACACCAACTTCATTTGGAAGAATTCATTTTCAATCCCAACTGAAACTCCTCAAGAGGTCTGGCAAGGGGGTGGCAGGAGGTGATTTGGGAAACCATAAACATATTTGGTGAAAGGGTTTCTCTGTAATCCAGGGGAAGTGCTTGAATGCACTGTTGCCCTAACTTCTTCTCTACAGACTTTCCTTGCTTTTGTATCGGCGTGAGAAATTTAAGGGTAGGTCAAATCTTTTTTCAGGGGGTGGCTAAGAAAATGCACCAGGTTACCCCCTCTGCACCCCCAATTTCTGGTTGTTTGGGTCCTCCCTCACACACAAAAATGTTTCCAGAAATGTTGTACCTTATAGTTGCAACTCATGAAAATGTACTTTTTGCTCCAGTCTTTGCTATCGTCTCTTACGTACTGCAAAAGGGGGAGGGGGGGATAACATCTCGTTTGACAGCCGGCCAAATCTCGAATGGCTCAGAACAGGCTCACTGTGTTAATAGCCCCGCTGAGGAATTGGCTGACCTAATCCATCCTGCCTCTTCTCTTCGGAGGGAGAGCTTTAAGCATGAGTGGCACATAAGGCTGCAACCCTTTCCCATGGAAACAGAACACTGGGCTGTCATCATGCATGCTGGGACATCTACATGAATGCAGCCTTTGTGACTTCCACTGGGGATGATAAGATGGCTTCCGAGATGGGAGCAGAAGCGAAACTGCACCGCTGCGCTGCCTGTCTGAAGCTGGGATGCAGGAAATAGCGAGCTGAAGGGGATATCATGGCATCAAAAGATGCTAAAAAAAGGGCAGGAGGGGGTCCATTTTTGCAAAGTGATGGGCCCACCCCAACCTGGCACCCTCCAGAAGTGTTGGACTTCAACTCCCAGCATCCCCCAGCCAGCCAGTGGAGATCTCATGGCGCTGAACAATAAATACATGTCATGGATAGAAGTCCATCATATGGGCCCAGTCTACCCGCTTCAGTGCGAAGCGAGAGCACCTCAGGGTTGTTTGTGACAGGTGACGCTGTCGCCAATCTGCACAGCTTCCCTCTGGAAAAGGCACGTTTCCAGCAAGTCCTTTTAGTGCATCCTTTTTCCTTAAATGCGGCTCCCATGTGGTCACACTGCACTGGGCCCTTGCATTCAAACCTGGGCATGACTCTGTGACCCAGCACTGACGTGGTCAAGGGGTGAGGCTTCTCCCTCCCCCCTCGCATTCCCTCTTTTTCTCCACTCGCAGTAGGATGCTTTTGGACACAGGCTTTCTTTCCCACTTAGCACTACTTTGTGCTGTTTCATCCTTTCACTATATTGAAGCAGTGCTGTTTTCCCATTCACAATATGTAGCCTAGCACAGTAGCCACTTTGCCCATTCACAGTATGCAGCCTGTTTTTCCCATTCATAATAGTGCAGTAGCGCTGTTTCAATCATTCAGAAAAGCGCAGTAGTTGCTTTACCCATTCAGTCTGTAGCCTGTTTTTCCCATTCATAATAGTGCAATAGCACTGTTTCAAGCATTCACAACAGCACAGTAGCCATTTCACCTGTTCAGATTATGTCACCTGTTTTTCCCATTGACAAGCGCAGTTTCAAACATTCACAATACCGCAGTAGCTGCTTTGCCCATTCACAGTATGCAGCCTGTTTTTCCCATTCATAATAGTGCAATAGCGCAGTTTCAAGCATTCACAACAGCATAGTAGCCGCTTCACCCGTTCAGATTATGTAGCCTGTTTTCCCCACTCATAATTGCACAGTCTCATTTACTCTTTCACAACATCCCAATGGTGGATGAGAGGGGATAGGTGTGGGGTAAACTATAGGGGCTTAATTCAGAGCTTCCAGTAAACTTCCCTGAAAGGGGAGCTTGGACGGGGCGGGGAACAAGCCTCTCTCATTCACTGGCTGGGGAATGCTGGGAGTGGTAGGCCTTTTTTCTGTCTAAACGTGCATACGATTGCACCCTTCAAATTATTCTGTCTTTAAAAGCACTGCATGTACCTCTATTCAACTAACTATGTCTTTGCACACACATTCAGAGGAAGCAAAACAGGCGACTGAATCAGCGTCCGATTTGGTGACCAGTATGTCTGTCAAATGTCTCTGGGAGGAAGGAGCAGCTAGACAGCCCCACTCGCTTGCTGTCTCACGTGGGCAAAACCGGCAGCTCAGCGGCGGAGCGCACCACACGCCGTGCACCCAGGTTCAGTCCCCAGCAGTGCCACACGGGGCTGGGAAGGGCCCTTTTCTTCCAGAGACCCCAGAAATCAGCTGACAGTCAGAATATGAGGCAATACTTAGCTAGATGGACCCATGGACTGATGCGGGATAAGGCCGCTTCCTACGTTTAACTTGTGAACGTAAGAAGCGTATTGCTGGATCAGGCCAAGGGTCCATCTAGTCCAGCATTCTGTTCACACAGTGCCAACCAGATGTCGACCAGGAACCCACAAGCAGGACAGGAGCATGCAACCCACGGTATATTTTTCTTTAAGAATCCTGAGGGACTATTCTGAACATGCTCAGTAAGGGTGTGAGATAGGGAGTGGCAGTTACCAAAACTGCGGTGTAGAGGAAGCTTCCTTCCTCCTCCCTGTAAGACCCTGAACCCTGAAGACAGGTTAGTAGGGAGGTTTCCTTTTGAATTTTTTTTTAAAAAGAGTCATAATTTCTTTTACAAACACTATGAGTTCCTTGTTTGTTGATGTTCTCTTATATTGTATAAAGGGCTGTTTAACAACGTTTCTGAGTTGCAGGATCCTGATCCGTATTGAGAAGATTGCTGCAGAGCTGGAGTGAGCTGAGTAGAGACTGTTTCCTTCTTCGGCCAGCAGAAAGAACACGCTTCAGAGAAAACTGTAATTATATTTTTGCTGTGGACTCAAGCTGACAAAAAGACAGAACTTTGGGAGGGCTGTGCTCTGTTTTATGCTTTTGGTGGGTTATGCATGTAAAATTATTAGATGTGCATTAGTATTGTTTTTAATTAAGATATTAAAATATATCTTAATTGTCCCTGTACAAAGCCTTTGCTGTGAGTCCCGTTAGAGACCCTGAAGAAAAAATGTTACAAGGGCAACAGCACAGTGGAGGCTGGTGGTTCTGATGTCTGCTGGGCAGCATATCTGCTCTGGGTGTCAGTCAGAATCAGTATCCTTTAGAGTTCTGACTGGTTCTGACTGAAACCCAGAGCAGATTCATTGCACCACTGACATCGAACCCACCAGCTTCCACTGCAACGGCACCCTCCCACTTGTAGAACTGGAGAGTATTCAAGGTGAGGTCTGACCTGCGCACAGTACAGTGGAACTATCATTTCCTGTGATTTAGGAATTATACTTCTACTGATGCAACCTAAAATTGCATTTGCCTTTTTTGCAGCCACATCACACTGCTGACTCCTATTCAGCTTGTGATTGACTACAACTCCAAGATCCTTTTTACATGTACTGTTGTCAAGCCAGGTATCCCCCAATTCATACCTGTGCATTTGATTTCTCTTTCCTAAATGAAGAACTTTGTACTTCTCTCTGTTAGATTTCACTGTCCCACTGGCATCAGAGCCACCAGCCTCCACTGGACTTTGCCCTGGTAAAGATGCAGCTTCCCATATTCCTGCGAAAGAAACCCACGGACGCTTTCACAGACTGCCCTTTCCCGAAGTATGATTGATAGGATGAGTCACCCTCCATCACATCACCAGCCTCAATGCCAAGCGACGGTGCAATGTCACCACCTCCGTCCCACGCAGAGCCAAGAACGGAGAGAAGCCATTGATTCCCTGGGAGACTCAGGAGATGGGACAGGAGATGGCTGAATGAAGGCCTCGAGGCTGTGGGAGGAGCACAGCAGTCCACCCAGCACCATGTGGCATGTGGCCACCTCCTGCTGAAGCCCAGGCATGTCTTTCCCAGATACCGTTTGCACAATCATCACACACTCAGGTGCATTACAAGCATGAAATGATACATGACATAGAGATTCAGGACAGATCAAAGGAAGTTCTTCTTCACACAGCACATAGTTAAACTGCGGAATTGGCTGCCACAGGATGTAGTGATGGCCACCAATTTGGAGGGCTTTAAAGGGGGGTTAGACAAATTCCTGGAGGAGCGGCTACCAACGGCTACTAGTTCTGATGGCTCTGTGCTACCTCCAGTATCAGAGGCTGTGAGCCTATGTGCACCAGTTGCTGGGGGACATAGGCAGAAGGGTGCTGTTGCACTCATGTCCTGCTTGTGGGTTCCCATGGGCAGCTGGTTGGCCACTAGGTGAACAGAATGCTGGGCTAGATGGGCCCTTGGTCTGATCTGGCATGGCTCTTCTTATGTTCCTGTGTGTGTGTCGCTGTGTGGGAATGGGACTGCTCAGATCTGACCCCACAGATCAAGCATCCAGTCCCACATCAGGCACCATGACATTTCAAAGGAAGCCAGTTCCACATCCAGCACCTGCTCATCAAGGGAAGTCACACTGGCACATCATATCTTGGAATGCCACTACCACCACTCGTTGGCGTGACCAAAGAACAGAACCTGTGACGGTCCCATGGGGATGAAAGGCCCCATCCTTTCATGGGATGGGAGGGCTGTCCCATCCACTCCTTCAAAATATTTACATCCTGCTTTTCTATAGCAAGGCAAAGATGGCAAACAATAGCAAACTATGTAAAATAACATTGCAACAAATGTAAAACAGTGATCAAAAACAGCAACAAAACAGCACCAACTGTTAAGATAAAATAAAAAACACAAAATCCCCAAAACTAAAAATACTTCCCTGGGAAAGAGCTCAAGTGTAGTCGGTGGGTGGGAATACATGGGCCTCCGGATGTTGTTGTTCTCCAATGTCTATCAGCCCCAGCCAGCATGGCTAATGGTCAAGGCTGATGGGAGTTGTAGTCCAATAACTTCTGGAGGGCCACAGGTCCCCCATCCCTGGTTTAAGTGCTAATCCACCACAGGTGCCCCTAAACAAAAACATTTTGACCTAGCATCGGATCTCCTGCAGCAGGGAGTTCCACAGCTCCAGTGCCGCAACAGAGAAGGCTCTCTCCTGAGTCCCTGCCAATGGAGACTCCACAGATGGCAGGACACAGAGTAGAGCCTTCTTCCCCAACTACTTGAGCAGACAGGCAGGATCATTCGAGGAGTAGGGGAGAGATGTTCCTTCAGGGAACCTTGTCCCAAACTGTGTGAGGCACACAGGGGCAAGCCATGGCGGTGGTTGCTGTGCAGCCCATCGCGGGTGCCCAAGGTGCCACCATCACCCCCAACACCACACTCGCGTCCACGACCGCCGCGATTTTTCCAGGAAGGCCATGCGTGAGGAGAGCCATCCCACGCACAAGTGTGCTCCTGCCAGCCCGCCAGTCTAGCGATGTGGTGGGCTGTCAGTGTCAGAAGCCCAATGGGGAAAGAAGTGCGCTCATGTCCTACAGGTGGGCTTCCCTTGGGGCACCTGGCTGGATGGATCCTTAGTCTGACCCAACAGGGCTCTTCTGACGTTCTCATGTTAGTCATGCCTGTGTGCAGCCTGTGCCATTGACATCGCGTGTGTCCCCCTTTTACCCAGTTGATTGGCTCTGGCTGCAGGGGAGGGAGGGGGGAGAGGCACAAAGTTATCTCAGCACACAGGGAGGTGAGATTTAAACCTCCCCATTCTTGTCCGCTGAGATGGGGTGACGAGAAAGAATGTGTGTATCGGGGGGGGGGAGCATGTTTGCTTGCGCATGCATGTATGAGCAGCCCACCACCCACCAGCACATGCAGCCCTCGGGGCGGAAAGGTGAGCCTTCCCTGGGACACAAACCAGGAGTCAGTGTGGCTGACACAGCAAGGCAGTCATGTGGTCCAAAGAGCAAATCCGGTGGCCCTCTGACCACTCTTGGAAATGGTCTCCCTGCCTGGAGATGGCAGATCTGAATGATTTGACTGGAAGTCACTTGGATTGTTCTTACAGAAAAGCAGGATGTAAAGAAACTGGACTGAAGCGAATGTCTGAGTGAACGAGGGCTGCGTCGGTCCTCAAAGACATCTCCTGTCCTATGGCCTACTATGGAACTTCCCTTTCTCCACTTCAATGCTCAGGCCACTGTGCCCTTTAACCCCTTCCTCTGCCTCCCAGCCCCTCCATTCGCATAACACACTGACCCACACTCAGTTGAGTGTAGGTTGTTGTTGAACCAAGGGTTGCTTGTTGACCCGTGGGTTAGTGTGCTGTCTGAACCCAGGACGTTTTCTGCAGGGTGCCTTGTTAACCAGGCAGTGTGGCTTCTCAACCACTCTGAATAACCCAGCAACAAACCACGGGTTCTCAAGGTGGCCCATTCAGAGGGGAGAGACAATCACACTCCCCCCCCCACCCTTTTTCTTTTGTGTGGCTAAGAGAGATGTGAGGAATGGCGGCGGTGGCAGCAATCGCAGGATGCTGCACAGGCTATGCCATGAAAGGAAGCGGATTTGGGAACTGTGTTTGAAGAATCACACCCCAGTGAGGCCTTTTCCTCCCCTTCCCTCTGCATGGCTCAGGTGCCTTTGATGGAAGAGGCAGGCCCTCTTTTAATTATAGGCTGCCTCCATGTGCTTCACAGCACTGAAAAATCCTGATTGCTCAGCACAGGGTGGGGGTGGTTGGGTCCCCCCCTTCCTTCCCCTTAGCCCCTGAACTCATTTGGGATGCCGTGAGGCTCTTCCTTCCCAAGCAGGCCTGTTTAATTGCTGTCTTGAAATATATATAATTAGCGTTATGGCCCTCGGCTTTCTCTTCCGTTCCTGGCTGAAAGATTATGCAGGGCTCTGCCTCTGCAGAAAATAATTTGCCTTGAAGGGGAGGGTAGAAAAGGATCTCTAAAGTGCTGGGGGGGGGGGAGCTCTGCATCTCTGCATGGCCCAAAAAGCTTGAGGAAAAACAAAGCTACTGCCAGAGCAAGGCATGGGGATGCCAGAATCTGAGGTCCCTTGTCCTCCAGACTTGTGGCTTCCATGTTACACGGGGCAGATGTTGTCAAAAGACAAGCCCATGAACACATTGTTCCCCCAAGCTGCATCCTGGCTGCCCAGTGGCAGAAGCGGGATGTTGTCAAATGTAACTAAAGCAGATGGGTTGGGACTGCAACGCCCATCATTCCCAGCCAGCCGTGGGCAGCTCACAACTGGACATAAGACCGTTAACAATTCAATAACTATAGAAACAGCAATAAAAGTATAAATGCAGCATGAAAACAGCCACAGAAAGCAGAAATGCCTTCAAGCTAAAAGGGAAAATGAAAAAGTTGTTGCCTGGTGCTGAAACGAAATTCCATAGCTGAGGAGCCATCAGTGGAGGCTGGGGGCTCCGATGCCAGTGGGGCAGTGCATCCACTCTGGTTTCAGCCAGAATTAGTCAGAATTCTAAAGTTCCTTTAGAGTTCAGACTGGTTCTGATTGAAACCCAGAGCAGATCCTCTGCCCCACTGACATTGGAGCCAACGGCCTCCACTGGGTGCCACCACTGAAAAGGCCTTCTCTCCCATAGCCACCCAACATTCTGCACTCAGCAGTGACAGATACCTGCAGAGAGAGGTGGTGCTTCAGGTATCCTGGTCTTGAGCCATGGAAGGCCTTCAATTAAATGTCAAAACCATCACCCTGAAATGGACTG
Source organism: Heloderma suspectum (assembly GCF_057233095.1). Taxonomy (NCBI): domain Eukaryota; kingdom Metazoa; phylum Chordata; class Lepidosauria; order Squamata; family Helodermatidae; genus Heloderma; species Heloderma suspectum. Next base: position 437,612,912 of record NC_139458.1, read on the forward strand.
GAGGCCAATGCAAATAGCAAAGCACAATGTGTTCCTAGGGATGTCAGAGAAATCTGCAATGGAACCAAAAGAGTTCAGATTTTCATGAATTCGACCCACGGATTCTGCAGCCGACCACCTTTTTCCCCTCTCAGATGGATCTGTGGACTGGCTTTTAACTTTCCCGAATTTGTGCAAATTTCATCATAGAAAAAGATGCGTTTTTTAAAAAATGGCAAAAATGCACATTTCCCCCACAGGCTAAAGCATGAAAATGCACATTTTGGGGGAATTTTGCATATTTTTGCACGTGCGAATTTGCCCAAATTCAGAAACAAGAAATATCTGATTCCACTGATGGGCGGATGAAGGAATGAAAAGCACCTGACAATCCACGAAACAGACAGAACAGATTTTGCACAAACCATACATTCCTATGTGTTCCTTTCACCCCATCCTTGTTAGCTGCTTCAGGGCTCTACTGTGAACTGGCGTTTCCTGGCTATTTTCAGAGGGACACAACGTGCTGTGGCAGTCACAATGCTGCAGGTAAAGATCGCTCCGCATGAGAGAAGAAGAGGGGGCATGCGAGGACAAATGTAGCAGCAGCGGGCAACTCTGCTCAGGCTCCCAATGGAAACACACTTTGAAATGTGTCTTGGCAGTCCACTGATGCTCAGGAATCCCCTCCCGTGGGTTTGAAATTTTGATCACCTGCCATTCTGATGTTTTGCGCTGGAGGCAGACGAGAGGGTGCTTGTTCTTGTTGTCTTTTTCCAGATCACTGAAAGCGGCACATGGCGAGAGAGCCATTGTTCTGCTTGTGGTAGCCACACTTGTCTCAACTTCATCTCTGACCACAGGGTCTGTGGGTTTCAAAAACCTGCTGAATTGGCTAGAACAGATACCACAGCGGGACAAAAATATGTCTACACCACAGGAAACACCCATCACCTCTGCCATTCATATCACCTTCACCTCTCTTAAAAAACTATTGTCTATCTCAAATCTGGTTCAGTTCCATTTACACATTCGTTTTTCCGCCTCTCCCCGCCTGCCCCCCCCCCCAGATCTCTAACTGTGCAGTGAGATATTGGTGTGGTTCATGTTTTTGCCCTCATGAGAGGCAAAAAGGTCACCGACACTTCTGATGAGAAAACAAATGGCTGAAATCTGTTGATTGCTATTCTGAGCCCTTCTCAGGCATTCATGACGGGTATGATGAATGTGCAGTGTGCATGTGGGTGTCCCTCTTCAGAGACTTTTGAATGAACTCACTGAAGACGGGGCACAGCTGCCCCTGCTGTGTAACAGACAAATCGGTCTATTGCCAGTTCATGGCATGTTCACATGGGTTCACTCTTAAGTGTCTTCCGTCCCTTTTCTGCATTGATCTGCAAATTTGTTTTAAAAACAAATATCCACATGAAAATTCTCATTTCAATCTGTATTTACGCATTTATTTTAAAATGTATTTTATCTCAAAATATCTACTTCGAATACATATTAGTGGGTGTTCAGAACTGGATGGGGATTCTGCTGGTGTACCATCCACCCACTGCCCAACAGTCTTCCTTTCGGATCTAGCCAGGGTGGGGGTGCTTGAGTCCACCTGGTTTGTCAGGCTGGGGGACTTCAACTTACTTGATTGATTGATTGATTGCATTTATATCCCGCCTTTTTCCTCTTGCAAGGCACCCAAGGCGGCTTACATTATCCTCCTCCTCCCCATTTTATCCTCACAACAACAACCCTATGAGGTAGGTTGAGCTGAGAGTGTGTGACTGGCCCAAATGTCACCCAGTGAACTTCCATGGCCGAGTGGGGACTAGAACCCAGATCTCCCAGCTCCCAGTCCAACACTCTTGCCACTACACCACACTGGCTCTCCATGCTCACCATCCATGCTGAGGCCGCCCTGTCCACAGTGCTCAGGACTTCATGGCCTCCATGGGTCTGCCCCAAATGGTATCCAGCCCCACTTGTTCAGCGGCACACACTCTGGATCTGGTTTTCTGTGTTGGGTGGGATGATGGTGATCTGAGGGTGGAGGAACTTTCTATAATTCTCTTGTCATGGATAGATCCCTACCTGGGGTTTAGACTTACTGGAATTTGGAGCCTCTTTAGGGGTGGGGGACCAATTAAGATGGCCCTCCGCAGGAGTCTGATGGATACAAATAGTTTCCTGACGGTTCTTGGGGATTCTCCTCAGCAGGTGATTCTGTCAAAGCCCTGGTCCACCTCTGGAATGGGGAAATGGACTGGGCAGTTGACATGATCCCTTCTGAGCATCCTCTCCCACTGAGTAGATCTAAATGCGCTTCCTGATTTTCAAGGAGCAAGGGGCGATGAAGCAAGTTGGGGCAATGGTTAGAGTGAGTTTGGTGGAAAGGTCAGAACAAGTCTAAGCTAAACAAAGGCTAGAGCCCATTTGAAGGCCTACTCTGTGGCAGTGATGGCCAAGGAGAAATCATGTTCCTAGAGTCATCCAACGCTGTTTTGGGGGGTGGGCAAAGGCCTATTACATTCCAGCCCATGAGAAGAAAATGTAGGTCACTCAGTAGCCAGTTGTGACCAATTTGCATGACATTTTGCAGATAGAGTGACTCGTATCCATGCCAACTTGGATGCCATCACTGATGCAGGTCCTCTTGATGTCACTTCTGCTCCTGCCTGTCCAGTTATAGTAGATACTTTTCCATTTGTACAGCCTGAGGATGTGGGCAGGATCCTTAGAGAGGTGAGGCCTACCACGGGTATACTTGTCTGTTGACCTTCCTGGCTTATGAAAGTGTCCAGGAGGCCTAGTGAGTAAGGGTAGTGGTGAATGCCTCTTTACAAAGGGACATGATTTCCGCAAGCCTAAAAGAGAGGGTGGTGAGAGTGTTGTTTAAAAAACCCTCCCTAACCCCCACCATATTGGATAATTTCCAGCCAGTCTCCAATATTCCATTCTTGGGCAATGTGTGGGGGCATGTGGTGGCATCTCAGCTCCAGGGTTTCTGGAGGAGGAGGATTATCGATCCATTCCAGTCTGGCTTCTGGCCTGGTTATGCGATAGAGACTGTTTTGGTCACCTTGGTGGACCATCTCCACTGGGAACTGGACAGAGGCAGTGTGTCCCTGTTGTTCTACTGGACCGTTTAGCGGCTTTCGATGCTAACCATGGTATCCTTCTAGACTGCCTGGCTGGGATGGGATTTAGAGGCACTGTTTTATGGTTTCTGAAGGTGGTGCTAGGGGACTCCTGTTCGACACAGAGGCTGTTGGCCTGTGGTGCCCCTCTGGGTTCCATCTTGTCCCCATGCTGTTTAATATACACATGAAACTGCTGGAAGGGCTCATCCAGAGCTTTGGAGTTTGGTGCCACCAGTATGCTGATGATACTGACTCCAGCCTTGGGGGGCGGGGGCAAGACACCCTCAGTGGTTCCCATTCTCACCTGCTGGCAGTACCCACTCCTCACTGGGTGGGCATGATAGCAGGTGTCATAGAGAAGGAGCTGAAGATGCCATTATCACCACCATTATGCTGATGACACCCAACTCAGTCTCTCCTTTCCATCTAAGTCCACGGAAGTTGTTCTAGTTCTAAATCAGGGTCTGATGTCAGTAAGGGAATGCCTGGGGGCAAAAACTCGAAGCTTAATCCAAGCAAGGCAGAGGTGCTTCTGGTTAGCTGAAAGGCAGATCAAAGGATTGGGGTAACATGCACTGGATGGGGTTACCTTCCCCTTTAAGATTCAGACTGGCAGTTTGGGTGTACTCCTGGATTCAGCCCTGAACCGTTTGGGCAGTGGCCAGGAGTGTCCCTGAATGGCTAACGCTAGTGCACCAACTGCACCCCTTCAGCAGTGGTAAATCCTGAAGCGCAGGCACTCATCAGAACAGTGCCTGTAGCAACGCCCCCCAAGGCGAGTCTGAAATTGGAGGTAGTGGTGTGGATCCATACCAACAAGCCAATGCTGGCAGTTTTCATCTCCACCAGGAGCAGCTCTTTGGTAAGTGAATGGGTCTCAACTCTCAACTGCTTATTCAAGAAGACCAAGCCACCCCAAACACTTTGCATTACAACAAATCTATGTCTTTCCCAGCTCCTTTGAGGACTGCAGAGGGAACAGAGAAATCTGAGGGGGAAGACCCTGCTGGGTCTTGGCCCTTTGACCCTGTGAGCCCTGGCTCGACCACCACTGCGAATCAGCACTCCTCACCCCAGCCTGTGGCAGCATTTGCCCATTATAAAAACACGGGAATATCTGAATATTTGCACTCTCGGTCCGAAGTACAGGTGTGCCTCCGGAGAAACATTTAATTCCAGTTGTTGGTCTCCCAGCCCAGGGAATGATGGCATTGCAGGACATCAGCCATACCAGGGAGTGAGATGAGACAGAAGAACAGAGAAAGAGAGAAATGTCTTTCCTTCTCGCCCAGTTTCACAGTTCTGTTTATTTTGAGCTCCGACCAGCTGCCTTCTCGAATTAAACCTTAGTAGCTGGAGCAGAGCTGCATAACTGCAACGCCCAGATCTGAACTTCCGGGGGGAGGCGTGCATGCAGCACCCCCCCCTTGATTTCCATCTTCATCACTCCCTTCTAAACCTTGTGAAACTGACATCCTGCTTGGGGCGGCGGCGGGGTGGGGGGTAATCTGAGTCCAAGCATAGCCAGTTCCACAACCCAGTTGTAATGTGGTGGGTTAGGTTTTTGGGGCTTGAGGGGTAATAAACAAGACAAGAGTTCCTCTAACCATAAGCAGAGTGCCTTTCTCTCACAGTGAATAACTAAACCACCATCAGTCTCCACACTCATTTGGGACTGGGGGCAGAAGAACATCTAAGGGTGGAAGGGAATGAGACAGCAAGAGATTCAGGCATGGGATTTTTTCAAAACTAAAAGCTGCTGTGCCAGGCCCCAGTTCAGATCAGGAAGTGTGGCTCTGGGGTGTGTGTGTGTGCGCACGCGTGTGTGACCCCCCCCCCATTTTCCTGATAGAAAGCAACTCTGCCCATTCTCCCTTGCTGCCCCTTAGGCCTGTAACTCCCTTTCAGTAAGAATACCCAGATGACATCACCTTTTTCTCTCTCCTCCTTTATACCCCAGTCCAAGCCCACCTGCCCCATGTAGGCTTTGACTTAATTCCTTGGTCTTCACACTGAAATGAAGTCTGCGCAACTACAATGAAGAACTCAAGAAGAGCCGTGCTGGATCAGAGCAAAGGCCAGTTCCCAAGACAGGCCAGCCAGATACCTCAAGGGAGCCCACAAGCAAGGGCATGAACACTAGAAAGCAACACATGCCCCACTTCTGCTCTACAAACCCATATGTAACACGAACCATAATAACATACAGAACATTGCTGTAGCTTTTTTTTACACAAAGACATCCCACTGGTATGAGAACTTCGGCTATTTGATGGTATAAAGATGTAATTAATAAATAAATATTCAGGTTGGACCATTAAAGGTGGCCTAAAAGTCATTTTAAACAATATAAATAAGCAAATAAAGAAATAAATGTAAATAAATGCCATGTGCAATGTCCTTCCATCCATGCTGAAACACACAAACACGTGCGTGTGCGTGCCCATGTTCTCTTTCCAAATGGTGGGAGGCAGCAGAAAACAATGAGCTCCAGCAGAGAGTGAAGGAATTGTTCTGGCCAGAAGAAGCTCTATGGTGCGGAGGAGTGTGCAGCTCCACCAAAGAGTAGCAGAGGCCCACCCAACCCGTCATGATGATCCCTCAAGCGCACTGATGCTCTGCAGTCTCCTGACTGTTCGATGTTGGAATTTATTTCCAGAATCCAGGCAGTGATTCTGGAAGATAGCCAGTCTGTTCGCCCTCTAGCTCCTCTCTGACTCCTAGCAGCCCCCTGCCCCCCCCCCCGGCACATTCCCAAAGACTGCGGCAATCCAAGCCCCTTCTCCGCCCGCCTGCCTCCATCGTTCACAGGCAAAAAACTAGCTTGCATATCCATGAAGTGAGAAGAGGGAAATGCAAGTTGTCATGGTAGTCCACTAGGAAGGTGGTTGGGGTGGGGGGGATCAAGATTGGAGTGGTAGCATCATCGCTTTTGTGGGGCCAACTCACAGCCACAAAGCAGTGAGCTAGCTTCCAAGTTTCACATCTCTTCTTCAATTCATCATTACATATAAATTGGGTGGTGTGTAGAAAAAGATGCTTCTGGTAGAGGGCATGAGAGAGGCATTCCCCCACCCCACCCCACAGGCCCGCACAATATCTCAAATCTTAAGGTGGTGATTCAAGATGTACCAGACACAAACGCTGTGTGTGCGTCTGTGTGTGGTAACCCAGGGGCAGAGCATCTGCAGAAGATCCAGGAGGAACCCCTGGCATCTCCCAGTAAGGTCTCAGTGGCCCAATATTCAATCCCAGCAGCATCTCCAGGTAGGGCTTGGGAAAGACCCCCGTCTGAAACACTGGGGAGCCGCTGCCGCCAATCAGTGCCGCCAGTACTGGGCCAGATGGACCAAGGGCCCGACTTGGTAGAAGGCAGCTTCTGAGGTTCAGGATGGTGAGGGAAGCTCTGGAGCTGATCCAAGCCTACTCGGGAACCATGGCTGCCCGCTGATTTGCTGGCCTGCCATACTTGGTGAGGGAGAGCTTTGCGTGGGTTCACCCCCTGGCATCTCCAGGGAGGGCTCCTTGCTCCTGGGGTACCCACAGCCTCGCCCAGCACCGGCAGATTGGTGCAGGAAGCACCAGAAAGACACCACGCTCCACTCCCCTTGTCCCTCATTGGCTGCCGCCCGTGCACCAGTGGGCGCACGGAACACTGGCATGCCCCAGAGGCCGTTCTTTCTCCTCAGTGGCTTTGTGGGCAAATGTTCAGTGAACACCCGGGGGCAAGGGGGGGAGGGTGTCAATGGGATATTGCCTGTTGTCATCCCCCACACCCACCTCCTGGTTCCCATCTGGATTTGGGGGTAAACATGTGGAGGCTGGGAACAGGGAAGGCAGCTGGGGTCCCGATTCCCACCAACCTCTCCTCTCATTCATTTGCTGTATGACTGCCCTGCGCAGGATTAATGAATGAAGTGAAAACAGGGGCCAGATTTGCACTAGAGTTCGAGAAATTTGACCAGCCACACATTTGGGCAAATATGAGGGCTATTTAATTCCTACCAGCCCCACCTGGTGTGTATTTATTACATCATTTACAATACAGCAATCCTATGCATGTCTACTTCAAAGTAAGAGCCATTAAGCTCAACAAGGCTTACTCAGTGGTGCTCCTCCTTAGAGAGGTCGCCTGACACCTACTTTGTTGACTTTTCAGCACCAAAGGCCTTTTTATCCCCCCAGGCCTTTTAAAGGCATTTTTAACTGCTGCTTGCTTTGTTTTTAAATACATTTAATGCTGCATTTTAAAATGATCTCTTGTTTTTAACTGCCCAGTAATTTATCTCTTTTAAATGCTGATTTTTTATTGCTGCTTTTAAAACAAAATGGGGGGGGGGAGTACCTGTGCAACTGTGGCACAGGCAGGGTAGTACGCAGGGCTGGCACTTTGCCCAGAACTCGGCGGGCAAGAGCCCCAAGGCTTACTCCCCAGGTAAGTGGGCATGGCACTGCGGCCTCAAACTACTTGTTGATATAAAGCTGTGAAGACTGAGTGCTCCTTGTAAGTTTACAAGCAGATGAGATGGAAAGGCAAGACAGGAAAACAGAGTTTTCAGAAGGTTTTTCGTGGGGCTGAGGGGAGATTAAGAACATCAGAAGAGCCCTGCAATTGGCTCCGACCAGAGGCTTAACTAGTCCAGCATCCTGTTTCCCAAAAGGACTAACCAGATGGCATTTGGAAACCCACAGCCCTCCCGGTCATGTTCCCCCAGCAACTGGCACAGAGAGGCATGACTCCCCTGATAGTGGAGGCAAGATACAGCCATCCTACTAGCAGCCATTCATAGCCTTATCCTTCAGGATTAATATCTGGGGAAGCAGGGAACTCCAGGTGGCGGGAAGGACCAATGGACAAAAATGGGGTCTAGCAGAAGGCGACGGAGATTTAAGAAACAGATTCATGGATCTGGTAATTCACATGAGCAAACTGACAGAGAGAGATGTGGGGCGGGGGCAAGCAGAGTTCGGAATGCAGGTAATGCAAGGATGCTTTATCAGGGATGAGGATTGCAACCTCCAGCCCACACCTGCTGCTCCTCCAACCAGCCCACTTTCAACAGCGTTGCAGGGTTCGTGTGAACTCCCTCTTTCGGCCATTTCGCGCCGTTCTGCAGCAAGCACCCCCCAGTGCACACTTGACACGAGTGGCCTTTCCGCACATTCCATGGCAGCCAAGCTGGGTTTGCCACCAAGTCTAAACTCAACAGGAAGCGGAAAGCTCATCCTGGATCTCTGATGAGTCAGCCTGTATAATACATTTTCCTTGTCTCATTTTAGGAGTACATTGAACAAACTTAGGTGCGGATCTAAAAAAGCAGCGTGTGAACTGGAACTATTTTTTTGTTTTTGTTTTGGCACTGTTTCCATCCAGAATGATTCCAGGCTTCTCAAACGGATGTCGATGTTGCAGTTTTGTAAGGAGTTGTGGTGATTTAGACGGCTGAGTGATTCATAGGTGCATCACGGTGCCAACATCCTTCTCTCCCCCTCCCCCATTAACTCCTTGCTGCTACTGGACTATATGGTATAATTCCCCCCCCCCTTATCCTTTATAGAAGCCACAACAGAACAGACACACACGCACAACAGACCTTTATTATGCTTTCCCTTCTAAATAGAGCATCAGCACATGCGACTTTAGCAAAAAGAATCCAGTTGCTTAGCAACGATTATGCCTAGCGACCAAAGTGCTTAGCGACTGATGAAGGACCTGTGAACCCTCCACCCCCACCCCAAAGAGTTTTCTGCTGTGCAAAAACCTCTCCCCCAGCCAGCTCAAAATACTTCCCTTCCAGCTTGCTTGCATTCTTCTGGTTGATAAAGGTTACCAGGAAACACGCCCACACCTGGCTCCTCGGAAAACGCGCACACTCTCCACCTTGTGGGGGAGGCTGTGCGCAGCAGTTTGCCACTTATTTTTAATGCCACGTTCAGTTGGGTGCTTGAGGCTTTTATGCTTCTCAGGAAAGGAGAATGCTGGCGGGTGAGGTGAGGGAATGGTGTGGGCTTGGGTTAGGTTTGGGAAGTCGGGGAAGTGGCGCATAAAACACTGCCAAATAGGAACGTGGATGTGGCCTTATACCAGGTCAGGTGGTCGGTGCTTGTAGCATAGGTTGGTCTACTCTGACTGGCAGCAGCTCTGCAGGGTCTTGCGCAAAGAGGTCTGAAGATGCTGAGAATTGGACTTTCTGCAGAATCCGATGTGCCAGTGAAAGCCAGTGTGGTGTAGTGGTTAGAGCGTTGGACTGGGACTGGGGAGACCCGGGTTTAAGTCTCCACTCGGCCATGACGCTCACTGGGCCAGCCACAGCCTCTCAGCCTAACCTGCGTCACAGCGTGGTTGCTGCTGCTGCTGCTGTGAGGACAAAATGGAGGAGAGGAGGACCAGGTAAGCTGCCTTGGGCTCCTTGGAGGAAAAGGCAAGATATAAATGTGACAAACAAAGAAAGAAATTATATAAACAACGGGCCAAAAACTAACAATAAAATGACAGCCAGTGAAATGGTGGCCTGTAGATACAGGACGGAGCAAAGGAAGTCCTTCTTCGCATAACGCAGAACTTACGGAATTCGGTGCAGCAAGACCTGGAGGGGATGGGCAGGTGCTGAGATGGCTTTTAAAACCCATGAGACAAATCCAAGGCAGACAAGACAATCCAGGGCTGCTGGGCGTGGCAACTCAATGGGAACGGCATGTTCAGAGGGAGTATACTTCTGTGGGCCAGACGCTGGGAACACCCAGCAGGGAAAGGTGAGCTCATGCGCCCTATTCTCCACTGGCTACTGACTTTCACCCGGAAGCGCCCCCCCCCCCCCCAACACCAGGAAGATCATCTCTCAGCCTACACAGGACTTTGGGCCCTCACCTTCCACACCATGTGGCTTGAGGGAGGATTTAAATGAGCTATAGCTGCAGGAAGCGTGAGAAAGTCATGCACACCAGCAACAGCACCTGTGCGCTTCAAATTAAGCACAGAGTACACACGCCTGATCCCTTCATGGATCACTGCCTTGTTGTGGCGAAGGGGCTTGCATAACTCAGTGAAGCCATAAGCTATGCCGTGCAGGGCCACCCAAGACGGACAGGTCATGAAGGAGAGTTCTGACAAAATGTGGTCCACTGGAGAAGGAAATGGCAACCCACTCCAGTATTCCTGCCAAGAAAACCCCATGGAACGTATCACAAGGCTAAAAGATGTGATGCCAGAAGATGAGCCCCTCAGGTCAGAAGGTGCCCAATATACTACTGGGGAAGAGCAGAGGGAATTTCCAAGTAGTGCCAGAAACAGTGAAGCGGCTGGGCCAAAGCCGAAAGGACACTCAGCTGTGGACGTGTCTGGTGGTGAAAAGATGCTGTAAAGAGCAATATTGTTTAGGAACCTGGAATGTCAGATCAATGAATCAAGGTAAGCTGGAGGTGGTCAAACATGAGATGGCAAGATTGAACATCGACATCTTGGGAACCAGCGAACTAAAATGGACAGGCATGGGCGAATTTAATTCAGGTGACCATTATATCTTCTACTGTGGGCAAGAATCCCTTAGAAGAAACGGAGTAGCACTCATAGTCAACAAAAGGGTGGGAAAAGCAGTACTGGGGTACAATCACAAAAACGATAGAACCATCTCAGTACGAATCCAAGGCAAACCATTCCACATCACAGTAATTCAAGTCTATGCCTCAACCACTGATGCTGAAGAAGCTGAGGTTGATTGGTTCTATGCAAACCCACAACACCTTCTAGAACTAACACCAAAAAAAGATGTCCTCTTCATCATAGGGGATTGGAATGCCAAAGTAGGAAGTCAAGAAATCACCAGGATAACAGGCAAGCATGGCCTTGGTGTACAAAATGAAGCAGGACAAAGGCTAATAACGTTTTGCCAAGAGAACACGCTGATCATAGCAAACATGCTTTTCCAACAGCACAAGAGGCGACTCTACACATGGACATCACCAGATGGTCAATATCGAAATCAGAATGATTATGTCCTTTGCAGCCAAAGATGGAGAAGCTCTATACAGTCAGTAAAAACAAGACCTGGAGCTGACTGTGGCTCAGATCATGAGCTGCTTCTTGCAAAATTTCGGCTTAAATTGAAGAACGTAGGGAAACCACTGAACCATTCAGGTATGACCTCAATCATATCCCTGTTGAATATACAGTGGAGGTGAGGAATAGATTTCAGGGATTAGCCCTGATAGACAGAGTGCCTGAGGAACTATGGACGGAGGTCCGTAACATTGTTCAGGAGGCAGCAACTCAATCCATCCCAAAGAAAAAGAAATGCAAGAAAGCCAAGTGGCTGTCTGATGAGGCTTTACAAGTAGCTCACGAAAGAAGGGAAGCGAAAAGCAAGGGAGAAAGGGGAAGATATACCCAGCTGAATGCAGAGTTCCAGAGAATAGCAAGGAGAGACAAGAAGGCCTTCTTAAATGAACATTTTAAAGAAATCGAGGAAAACAATAGAATGGGAAAGACTAGAGATCTCTTCAAGAGAATCGGAGATCTCAAGGGAACGTTTTGTGCGAAGACAGGCATGATAAAGGACAAAGAAGGCAGGGACCTAACAGAAGCAGATGAGATTAAGAAGAGGTGGAAAGAATACACAGAAGAACTATACAGGAAATACCTTAATGTCCCTGATAGCCATGATAGTGTGGTCACTGAACTTGAGCCGGACATCCTCGAGAGTGAAGTCAAGTGGGCCTTAGGAAACATTACCAACAACAAAGCTAGCGGAGATAACAGTATTCCAGCTGAGCTATTTAAGATCCTAAAAGATGATTCTGTTGAAGTACTGCACTCAATATGCCAACAACTTTGGAACACTCAACAATGGCGACAAGACTGGAAAAGGTCAGTTTACATTCCAATTCCAAAGAAGGGCAATGCCAAAGAGTGTTCGAACTACCGTACAATTGCGCTTATTTCACATGCCAGCAAGGTGATCCTCAAAATCCTACAAGCTAGGCTTCAGCAGTATGCGAACCGAGAACTACCGGAAGTACAAGCTGGGTTTCGGAGAGGCAGAGGAACTAGAGATCAAATCGCCAACATTGGCTGGATCATGGAGAAAGCAAGAGAATTCCAGAAAAACATCTATTTCTGCTTCACTGACTATGCTAAAGCCTTTGATTGTGTGGATCACAACAAACTGTGGCAAATTCTTATGAGATGGGAGTACCAGGCCACCTTACCTGTCTCCTGAGAAACCTGTACAAGGGTCAAGAAGCAACAGTAAGAACTGGACATAGAGCAACCGATTGGTTCCAAATTGGGAAAGGAGTACAACAAGGCTGCATATTGTCGCCCTGCTTATTTAATTTATATGCAGAGTACATCATGAGAAACGCCGGGTTGGATGAATCACAGGTCGGAATTAAGATTGCCGGGAGAATTATCACCAACCTCAGTTACGCAGACCATACCACCCTAATGGCAGAAAGCGAAGAGGATCTAAAGAGCCTCTTGTTGAGCGTGAAAGAGGAGAGTGCAAAAGCTGGTATGAAACTCAACATTAACAAAACGAAGATCATGGCATCTGGCCCCATCACTTCCTGGCATATAGAAGGGGAAGAAATGGAAGCAGTGACAGATTTTATTTTCTTGGGCTCCAAGATCACCGCACACGGTGACTGTAGCCAGGAAATTAAAAGACACTTGCTCCTTGGGAGGAAAGCTATGGCAAACCTAGACAGTATAGTAAGAAGCAGAGACATCACCTTGCCGACAAAGGTCCGTCTAATCAAAGCGATGGTTTTCCCAGTAGCAACGTATGGCTGTGAGAGCTGGACTATAAGGAAGGCTGAGCACCGAAGAATTGATGCCTTTGAACTGTGGTGCTGGAGAAGACTCTTACGAGTCCCCTGGACTGCAAGGAGGTCAAATCAGTCCATCCTAAAGGAAATCAACCCTGAGTGCTCTTTGGAAGGACAGATACTGAAGCTGAAGGACAGATACTGAAGCTGAAGCTCCTGCACTGAGCAGGGGATTGGACTCGATGGCCTTGTAGGCCCCTTCCAACCTTACTATTCTATGATTCTATGAAGCTCAAATATTTTGGCCACCTAATGCGAAGAGAAAACTCCCTGGAAAAGACCGTGATGCTGGAAAGACTGAAGGCAAAAGGAGAAGGGGATGGCAGAGGATGAGATGGCTAGATAGCATCACTGATGCAGTGAATATGGACTTGAGCACACTCCGGGAGAGAGCGGAGGACAGGAAAGCCTGGCATGCTATGGTCCATGGGGTCACAAAGAGTCGGACACAACTGAAGGACTGAACAACAACACATGCCTGAAGATCTTTAAGAAGCCTTCTCAGATTTCCAGGTTGTTCTTCTTCTTTCCTCCCTTGTTTCTAGGTAGCATGCAGCTGCATACCCATTAATTTATTTTAAAAGACACAGGCACACAGCTCCTTAATGGCTGGCGGTGAGTCACCTCTGCCTCCTGCTATAACCCCTGATGATGCTTTGTGCTGGATTCGAGGAGGAACATAAGGGGAAAAAGCATCTTACTTCCAACTCTGGCACAGGGAGTTTCTTTGACAGTGTGTTATGCAATCTGTTATGGTTCCAGGTGTGGGAGGGGAAGAAGGACAAGAAAGGAGGAGGGGTGCACGCGCGCAGGGAGGGGTGCTGTTTAGATTACTTTAGACAGCTGGATTTGAAAGCTTATTGTTGTTCTGCATATTCTGAACAGGCGGTTAAAAGGAGGGAAACTGAATACAAGGGACCTGGCAACCCTGCCTCTCCTAAAACACCACCAGCCATTGCATCATTCAAAGTCACATAATATAAAATTAGGGCTTTATATATTAGGGCTTTATCCCAATTTTTTTTAAAAACCATTTGTCAAATTGTCCAATGTTTAATCAATTAAACTTAAATAAATGTCCATGCTATCAAGCCTGCAAAAGACTTGCCTTTTTGGAAGCTACCATAAGGGTGCATCTAGACAGAGGGCTCCTAGCGCTACCAGTTAGAAAGCACTGTGCAGCTATTCCATCTTGTTCTCCTTAACAGGTTTTCCACAGTACAAATTTTTTTATTTTTTATTTATTTATTAAATTTCTTAATCGCCCATCTGGCCAGTCACCCAGCCACGCTGGGCGATGTACAGTAGTACAATTTAAAACAGTAAAATTATACATTAAAACCTTAAAATACCCTAAACCACCCCCAAATGCCTGCCCAAATAACCAGGTTTTCAGTGCGTGGCGGAAGCTCATGAAAGAGGGGGCACGGCAGAGTTCCCTAGGGAGGGAGTTCCACAGGAGGACAGAAGTGGTGGGAAAACACTGGATGCTCATGACTGGAAGATGCTGACACCTGGAGGACCCCGGTAACATTCTGTGACGGAGGCAGGGTGACTGCAGAATAAAAGCTTTGTCGGAAACACCCTTAGAAGCGTGGGATGGGTTGCAACTGAATTAACAAAGGATGCAGAGAATCCATTGGTAGAAGTGGGGGTGACTACAGCTTCCCTATTTTATGTTTCATTCCCGATTACAGGATGTTCCAGAGCTAAAAACAAGAATGCCCCTCAGAGGGATTCTCCTGAGAAAGCCCCACTGGAACAAATGGGTGCTGCGAAACAGCTGTGCCCATTCATTTCAATGAGGCTTGCGCAGGAGAACCTTCCAGCGGATTGTGCCCTATGTTGTTTGATCCACCAATTAAAATCAATGCAAGCTTGAAGCCTCCATTTATTTATTCCAGTTTTTAGCCCACCCAACTCAACGTTGGGAAACAAATCAATACGTTAGAATATGCATATGGCACAAGAACATGGGGAAGCAGCCGCCAGAAGAGTAGGTGTGCAGAGCGGATATAGAAGCTGGCAGACTAGGAAGAATGAAACTATTAAAATAGCAGCTTCATTTTCTCAGCTCTTCTCCATCAAGGGTCAAGTAGTAAAGGCAAGGGGAGTGGGTGTCAGACAGGTCAGAGGAAGAAGGTACTGAAATCTTCCTTCTTGGATTTTCAGAAATTGGCTAATCCGGCTTATTTTAGTTAACCCGGCCCACATGGAGGTGGTCCTTTAAAGCCTAAATGCAGTACGCTGGGGGTGGGGTGGGGTGGGTGGAGAGCAGGGAAAATCTCTTCTCTGATCTCTGCAGAAGTCGGAGACAAGCGAATTTCATCTGGGAAAATGTCATGATCTCTGATCGGCGGCTGCTCAGAGATGAGAGATCTTCAGCTTGGGGGAGAGAGGGGGCAAGGATTGGGGAGAAGCTGGCAGGATGGAAGGGGACCCCTCGCCACCCAAATATGGGACTCCTCACAGGCCTGAGGTTCCCCCATCCCTGCCTTACGGAGCACAACAGAGGTTCATAAAATGATGCATGATACGGAAAAAGTGCATAGAAATGAATTTTTCACCTTCTTTCATCGTGCCCAAACTGCCAGCATGATCAGGATGGACAAAAAGGGTCTGGTATTTCATGCAACACATAGTTAATTTACGGAACTCACTGCCACAAGATGACAGTAGCAGTGGCCATTAGATTTAACCTCCACACCAACAAAGTGAAGCTTGTATTCATTGCTGCCACATGCAGGGGTGTGCCCGCTGCCTTAGATGAACTAGACTCATTCACGACAGAGCACTCGCCATGATAGCTAATGGAGCCAGCTTGGGGGAAATCATGGCGTGAGCAGTGGCGGCTTTCATGCTGTGCTTCCCAGAGGTCTCTAGCTGGTTGCTCTGCTGCTGCAAATGGGAAATTGGGCTCAATGGGCCCTCTGATGCAACAGGGCTCTTCGGATGCCCCTCTAAGCCAGAGGGCGATGCATTTGCTCAGCCAACTTAGCAGCGCCTTCCACCGCTTGCCGCCTCAGCCATCCCTTGCCATCGTGATTCACACTGCCACAGATGGTCCTGATTTGTCGTTTCATAGCCTCCCAATAAAAAAGGATTTTGCTGCATCCGGTACAAGACGTTCTGCTTCTCTTATTCCAGCTTTTTTTCTTTCACTTTCTTTTTTTAGTCACCCTCTACTCTCTCAATCTCAAGCAGCACCCAAAAGACAGTGAGCAGTTCTGCTGCAGAAGCTGGTTTCGGGGAGCAAAAAATATTCTTTCTGAATTCCCCAGCTAGTGAAGAAAGATTCACTTTTGCAGAGAGCCAGCATTTCCTGTCAGCTTGCAGACGAGGCCTCCGGGGCTAAACAGGAGAAAGTGTACCTGCCTATGGAGTGCTGCCACAAGGCCAGGACTGCAAGCCAGGAATTCCAGCACTGGGCCAGGCAGGGCAAGGCGTGACGCCAAACCTGGGATCATCAGACAGACTGAAGGCAAAACATATTTTGTGTTGCTCCCATTGCTTTTTGGAAACTGCAGTCCAGATCTTGAAATCTCTACTTCTATTATCCAGTGTTTTACAATGGGGTCGGGAACTCTAGAACTTTAGAATCTTGTTTTAATCAGTAAGTTTAATCCATTTTAAAACATCTGATCAACTACAAAGGTGTTCTGATTAGAGTTTTTTTGTTCTTTTTTTTAAATGCTACTTTAGGAAAATGGATGTGATTATAAAAACACCTCCCTTTGGTTAAAAACAAACTCAAATCTTGCTTCAAAACTATTTGGTTTTTTTTCCATATGAAAATTCAATTCATTAATTGATTAGTAAACAAAAACTTAAATGATTAATCAACTTTTTTTTTTAATCAGGAGACAGACCGAGGAGCTTTATTTTTGGATCAGATCGTAGAACAGCCATGTGGAACCTGGTGCCCTCCACATGAGTTGGACTCCCATAATTTCCAACCAGCCTGGCCTCTGGCTGAGAGATGTCATAAAAGCCTACACGTGAACATGACCAGGTGGGCCCAGGGCCCCCAAAACCTCATCTGCCCTCTTCTCTTCAGGCCTCATGGAGGAAAATAAACTTGGCTCCCAGCAGCCCCTGAATAGCAACTGCACATCTCTTGCCCAACAATATGGAAAGGACCAAGCGGACAGAAGCAACAGCAACATGATCATGATGACGGTGTCGGGGAAGAAGAGTGAGCTTGAGAGAGATTCTCACCTCCAGCCACTGCCCAGCCTGGTCTTTTTACTCCTGGGGGAAGCTGAGGCACATTCTGAGTCAGAGAGACACCTTCAAAGTCCAGAAAGTTAATGGCCAGCCTTGCCTTTTGAGCCTACACAGGTCACTTATCTCTGCCCTCTAAAAGAGAAACGGAGAGATCCAAAGAATGGAGATTACAGAGGTGTCCCTCACTGGAAGGAGCCAAATGTCCTGACAAAGGTTTTTAAGTCTCAACTTGAAAATTGCAGGTTTAATCACACCAGAAATACTTTTTGTGACTTCTAACAGCCATTTCATCAACACTTTCCCTCCCTGCTCTCTTCTCATCATGACTAAACCCTGAGGCTGGGCCAGACTTATGTGTCCTGGGCAATAATATCATTTTCTGTTTAAACAAGTGCACACTATAACAAACACTTGCTTTATGTTCTTGCCAAGAGCCGTTTCACACATTACACAGGGCCAGGAGGCTTTCCTTCTGAATATGCATGGAATAGCGAGGCATGGCTTCCTGAGGAGTGTAACTGATAAACCTGTTTCTTGCATTCACACATCGCAGTTCATTGCATATATGCATTACGGGAAATTCCAAACTCCAAAATGTCGCAAAATAGACCAAGCTTTTGAGTTCTCTTCAAGAGTTCTCTTCAAGAGTTCTCTGCACTCTTCAAAGCAGATGGGGGGGGGGAGGAAAAAAGCTGGCTGATGTTGCAGCCACAGAGAGTGCATTTAGTCACAGTCTTAAGATGGGATGTGGGAGGAGGCAGCAGATAGATAAGGCTCTGCCAGGCGCTATGCAGGTTTCAGGTTGCACCTAGGCCTGACCCTAGGACTGCTGAGATGAAGAAACAGACAATGGTGGATCCCCCATTTTGAAAAATATAAAATCCAGGTGTTACCTGGATCTGTCTTCATCTTATGCCCGTAGCGGTCCTGATAAAAGCTGGATCAGCCCCATATCTTATAATGTTCCGTTGAACTGAGGTCGCCGCCTTTTAAAACTGCTTCTGTGCCTTTAAGTCAGGCCTGGCACACTTTGAAGTTTTACCTGGCTGACTCCTGCATTTCAGTGCATCATCAGGCTACTTTTAAATGTACTGGAACAGTAGCCATTAAAAACAACAAGAAAAACAAAAATGCGGCAACCTTTAGTCATGTAAACACTACCAAAGCAGGGTAACTCACATCTTTCCAGGGTAGGGTAATCAAAGAGTAGAGCACCTGTGGTTTTAAAAGTTGTGCCAGAAATGCAGCTGGTCATGCAGAGGTAAAGGAGACTTGTTGTTGTTCAGTCGTTAAGTCGTGTCCGACTCTTCGTGACCCCATGGACCATGGCACGCCAGGCCTTCCTGTCCTCCGCTCTCTCCCGGAGTGCACTCAAGTCCATACTCTTTGCATCGGTGATGCTATCTTAGCCATCTCATCCTCTGCCGCCCCCTTCTCCTTTTGCCTTCATTCTTTCCCGGCATCAGGGGGTCTTTTCCAGTGACTTTTCTCTTCGCATTAGAGAAGGAGACTGCCCCTGCTCAAATGCCCTACTCTGTACAAGGTATAGGAACCTTGTTGTGAACACATAGCAATGTTGGCTGAATTTACATTTGTTGGGAAAGGAAAAGAGAAAGCATCTAGGTGCACAGAAGTGTACTGAGCCCAATGCATTCTTAGATACAACCAATTACAACAGTTGGAGACCAAAACCTCAAGTTGCCTGTGCTTTCCGCTTAACAGGCAAGGGAGCCTATTAAACTGATTGCCTGGGAACCTAATGGATCCTGGGCAATTCCTGAATTGCCACTAGGGCTGATGATGCTGTTAAAGTCCTGCTGGATTTGTGGAATGGGGAGAGGACCAGGGCAGTTGACACAAGTGTCCTCTCCCCAGATGCAGAGTGAGCTCCTGGGTTTTCTGAGGAGCTTAAAAGAATGAAGCCCCTGGGTAGATGGCTCAAGTGATAGTGGATAAAAACTCAGGCCAAATCCAATCAAATATGAGTTAGCGTCCACATAAGGACCTATTCCATGGCACTGAGGGCAGCAAAGAAGACTTTTTTGTCTGCCTCCATGGTGTCAGCACAGTGGAATTATTTTGGGTAGTTAAGGGGTGTTACATCTTGCTCTTCAAGATGGTGAGGAGGAACTATTTGAAGCCCGCTGTGGCAAGTTTGCAAAACACTTCGCTGATAAAAATCACTCATATTTGTCCTGACCTGGACCCCATGTTAAAAACAGATTCTAATGAGATGTTTGAAGCAACCATCTGTCCAATGGTGATGGATGAGTTTCAGTTTGTTTTGCCTGCGGGTGTGGATAAATTGGGTGAAAGGATGAGGCTGACCACTTGATTCTTAGACCTGTGCCCATCTGGGCTTGTAAGAGTTGCCAGAGGTGAGGTGGCCAATTGTGTTGTGGAGATTACAAATGCCTCCTTGAAAGAGGGCCATGTTCCAGAGTCTGTACAGGAAGCAGTGGTAAGAACTTTATTGAAAACGCCTTCATTGGCTCTCACCACCATTGATAATTATTGGCCAGTCTCTTATCTCCCTTTTTTTGGTGGCGTTGCAACTCCAGGTCTTCTTCGATGAAACACTATCTGGATCCTTTTCCTTCTGGGTGCTGGGCCGGGATTTGGAAGGAAATAGCTGTGGTCACCTTGATGGATGACCTACACCAGGAGCTGGGCAGGGGGAGGGTTGGTTTTGCTGGACCTCTCAGCAGCATTCAATACCATCTGTCATGGTATCCTTCTGGGATGCCTGGCTGGGATGGTCCTAGAATCACAGAATCATAGGAGGGTTGGAAGGGGCCTACAAAACCATCGAGTCCAACCCCCTGCTCAAGGCAGGAATCCAAGTCAGAGCATCCCCAATAGACGGCTGTCCAGCCTCATCTTGAATGCCTCCAGTGTGGGAGAGCCCACTACCTCCCAAGGTAATCGGTTCCATTGTTATATTGCTCTGACAGGAATTTTTTCCTGATGTTCAGCTGGAATCTGGCTTCCTGGAACTTCAGCCCATTCTTCCATGTCCTGCACTCTGGGATGATCGAGAAGAGATCCTGGCCTTCCTCTCTGGGACAATCCTTCAAGTACTTGAAGAGCGCTATCCTATCTCCCCTCAGTCTTCTCTTCTCAAGGCTAATCATGCCCAGTTCTTTCAGGCACCCTTCATAGGGCTTTGTTTCCAGTCCCCTGATCATCTTTGTTGCCCTCCTCTGAACCCTCTCCAGTTTGTCTGCATCCTTCTTAAAGTGTGGTGCCCAGAACTGTACTCCAGAGGAGGCCTAACCAGTGCTGAGTAGAGGGGAACTAGTATTTCCTGGGATTTGGAAGCTCTGCTTCTATTAATGCAGCCCAAAATAGCATTTGCCTTTTTTGCAGCCACATCACATTGTTGGCTCATATTCAGCTTGTAATCAACAACAATTCCAAGATCCTTCTCGCTTGTAGTGTTGTTGAGCCACGTATCCCCCATCTTGTAACTGTGCATTTGTTTTCTTTTTCCTAGGTGCAGAACTTGGCATTTCTCCCTATTAAATTTCATTCTGTTGTTTTCTGCCCAGCGCTCCAGTCTATCCAGATCACTTTGAACTTCGTTTCTGTCTTCCAAGGTAATAGCTATCCCGCCCAATTTTGTGTCATCTGCAAATTTGATCAGCATTCCTGTTGGTCAGTCTGCAGACCAGCCTGGGACTGGGAGTACAACCTGTCCTAGATAGGGTTGCACTCCCTCTGAAGGATCAGGCACGCCGCTTGGGGGCTGCCTTTGGATCCAGCGCTGCTCCTGGATAGTCAGATGGCATCAGTGGCCAGGAGAGCCTGTGCCCAGCTTTGGCTGGTGTGCCAGCTGCATCTGGCCACAGTGGTCCATGCCTTAATTTCACATCTCAATTACTGTAATACGCTCTATCTATGGAGCTGCCCTCGAGAAGTGTTCGGAAACTACAGCTAGTGCAAAAGCAGCAGCCAGACGGTACAACACCAGTTGTGAAAAAGCTTCACTGGCTTGCTAGTTGTTTCTGAGTCTGATTCAAGGTGCTGGCTCTTACCTATGAAGCCCTAAAGCCCTTGGGGCCAGAGGATCTAATAAGCTGCTTCCCCGCCCCTCGTATGAAACTGCCCGTGTGCATCAGCTGATGCTCTGCGACATGTCCCATCGCCTAGACAGGGCCTTGTGTGTAGCAGCACCCTGAAATATAACAGGCTTCACTAAAAGCAAGCAGCAAAGGGGCCAGGCACTGGGAGACTGTTCCAGGCCTCAGGTACCACAGCAGAAGAGGCCCTATCTCAGGTAGCCATCCACTGTATTTCTGGCGTTAACTTTAGAGCGATAACTAATTCAGCCCCTG
Source organism: Heloderma suspectum (assembly GCF_057233095.1). Taxonomy (NCBI): domain Eukaryota; kingdom Metazoa; phylum Chordata; class Lepidosauria; order Squamata; family Helodermatidae; genus Heloderma; species Heloderma suspectum. The sequence goes on from NC_139458.1 coordinate 437,634,420, forward strand.
CCCCGCCCCACCCCCACCTCCCATGCAACTGTTTGGGTTCCGGCAGTGAGCAAGGGGAATTGTTGCAGAAAACTCAATGCATGGACAGAATTATGTCGACTGGCCTTGCCCCCAACTGCCACACACTGATCTAGCTCTTCTGCATAAAGTGTGTGCAAGCATGAGCTCTGTGTCAACATGTGGTGACCACTCCGTGTTTGGTTGACTGAAGGGGACCCAAGACTAACCTTTTCCCAAAGTGGCGGCAGTGCGGGGGGGAATCTTCATGACAACAGAATGAGAAGTACATTGGAGTATTATCCAGATTTTCATGGAGTTGGCTTTAGGCTGTCAGAGACACATGAAGCGAGAAAAGCCAAGTGTACCATACATTTAAAATCCAGTTTTCATGGGTCACACAGCGTTTCAAAGGAACATACTTCTGGGTTTGGTGGGGGGAGTAGAACGGAACATCATCAAGCTGGCAGGGGCTGCTCAACCAATGAGAGAGGCTTATCTCCCACCCCACCTAGCCCCCCCCCTTTTGCATGAAGAAGCCCAAATCTCCAATTTTCCAGTACAGCATCTGAAGGCTCCCTATGAGAACACCCCACCACTCCAATTTCTTCCTGTTTCAGCAAACTATCATGGAGTTATTGCTCCCACCCCATTTTTCCCAATATGCACAGATTTCCCTGAAGAAGCCAAAATCCTTGATTCTCCAGTGCAGCATCAGAAGGCTCCCCAGGTCAGCACCCTGCCCCCCCCATTTCATCCCATTCTACTAAACTGTTGCGGAATTATTGCTCCGTCCACCTTTCCCCAATGTGTGCACTTTTGCCTGAAAAAAACAAAATCTCTGATTCTCCAGTGCAGCATCTGAAGGCTCCAGTACCAATAGGGATCAGAAAAAACAGGTGTAAGGCTGGAAACCAAAATAAAAAAAGGAACAGCTGCACCAATTAATTCCCAACACATGTCAACACAGGTCTTTATCAAGGGAATTACAAACTCTTAGAGTGCAATCCTATGGCCACTAGTCAGCGGCTAGACGGCCATAGGATAGGTTGGTTCCTGGGAACTGACCTCCACCCCCTCCCATGCTGCCTCATAGGCAATGCGGATTGGCCCCACGCTCCATGCTCATAAGAGCAGGGCGGAGCAGTGAAAACGGGGCGTTCTTGGGGGCAGGGCAGGGAGGGTGGAACTGCTTTTCCAACACTTCCTATGCATCATCTGGCATCCGCCCCCCCGACTTCCCGCAGCTAGACCGCTGAAATCGGTTGTCTAGCCATGAATGCAGGGTGGCTGAAGCGCGGAGGGGGAGATCTCCTCTGTGCTGCTCCTGCCCTGCATTGGATAGGTGGTTACCTCTGAGTTTGGAGGCAGCCGCCTATCCTGATAGGATTGCACCCTTAGAGACTTTTCTGGAGGATTCCCTATCCCTTACTTCTTTCAAAGAAGACTCGCTACTGCAATAAAGCTCTTAACATCGGAGAAGCGACTTTACACAATATCGGAGACGTGAGTTAACACAACCATAGAGAAGCAAAGTAATGCAAATATCAGAGAAGTGCATCAACACAGAGGCTAATTACTGGCGAAATGGGAGAGCACAGCGATTCGGAAGACTGGAAAGGCTCAGTGAGGTCATGGGCAGGTGAAGGACACACCACTGCACAGGGCTATCATGAAGAAGTAAATATGGGGGCACACAGCACCAAAAGCAATGGAGGACCCAAATTAAAGAAATCAAATGGAATAAAAGTCATCTCAGAAAATCCAGTTGAGCAGAAATCTCCGGGGTGATTGCAGATTGGCCACGATGTCATCTGCCGCAAACGACCTCAAAATGCTCTCAATTTGCAGGAAATCCCCCATGAGGTCAGCCTCCAGGAGGCTTGCAGTCATCAACAGCTTTAAAAACGACTGACTGGCTAGAACGCAGGTGAGGACCAGTTTCGGGGTGGGGTGGGGCAAATGACCACCCTGGCCCTTTGGGACTGGATGACATCGGGGGGCGTGGAGAGTGGCTTTCCATGCTCCAGCCTCTGACTCAGTCAGGGCTGCTTCACCCAGGCTGCGTCCTCTGCAATGGGGGAAGGTGCAGCACAGGCAAAGTCACCTGAACCGCTTCACCACTTCATGCCCTCCCCAGTGAGGGAAGGGGAGCCAGGGGTGCTTTGCCCTCGCCGCGTCCTCCCCATGGATACAAGGCAGACAGACAGACAGACAGACGGTTCCCCAGTACAACCAAGAGGCAAAGTGAGCCCTCTTTGGGAGGGATTTCCCAAGGGCATCCTGGATTGTGGCTTGGGAACTTGTGGGCTGCCTTGCGGCTTGTGTTGCAAACTGGGCTCATGAGGAGAAACCACAGACTGCATGGAGCGGCCAAACCCATGTTGTCATCATGACAACATGGTCACAGAAATGAGAGGCAGCTGAAGGCTACCTCAGGTCTTCCGACTCGTGTCTTCTAAGAAGCTGCCTCACACTCAGTGGCTGATCTAGCCCAGTCCAGTCTACTCTTTAACCCCAACTCTTTCCCAGCCCTGGGACCTGGGATCTTTTATCTGGAGAACGCACCTGGTCCTGTCTGGCATGCAAGGCGTGTGCTCTGTCGTCCGGAGCTGTGGCTACAGGAGTGTGCCACAAAGGCATCTGTGTTAATGGTCTCACATGCGAGCTGGGGAACACGCTTCCCTCTTGACCCTACCTTTAAAAAAAACCCACACCCTGCTGGGCATAATCCAGCTTTCAAGTCCCACTGATCTCTAGTGGAGGGATGTAAGCATGTACTTAACTCACCCACTGAAATAAATGGGGTTCAACAGTGCTTGATTTGGGGTGGATTTTGCTCCATTTTACAAAGAAAAAGAAAAGAAACCTGAGTATTTCCTGCTGTACCACTCTAGCAGGAGTCCTCATTTACCATTTTAAAATAAAAAAGAAAGAAAACATCAGAGAGTTTACCTTCTTATCTGTCACAATCAAACACTATTTAAAGAGCTCCCCACTACCACCATTTCCCCCTTCCTCCTCCTTTGTGTGTGGCCCTGGATCTCTCCAAGTACTAGTTTGGCACTGGGGCGGGGTGGGGGCTGTGTTTGAAAAAGCCCAGACAGGATCCGACAACTAATCCAAGGCCTCCGCCAGAAGGAAAACATGGTCTACGTTTAACAAATCAATACTGGGCACATCCAATCTGATGTGTCGATATAGATTGCTGACACACCCTACACACACTGGCACCCAAACCACTCCTGGTGCTGCAGGGGGCACAGAGACAGAACCAGGGTTGCCATCTTTTTCACTGGCTCTGCTCCTACATTCTCAGCAGTTGTCCAACACATGGAAGTGTAGCAGGTGGAGTCACCTTGAGTGTCATTTTTTGGAAGAAAGGCGGGGTAGAAATCAAAGAAATAAATTCCTGCCAATTTATATCACCATACCGGGAAAACTTTCACCCGCTGATTTAATTCCTGTAACCAGATGCTGTTAAAGGTACAGAAGCAGAGCTAGTAAATTCCTTTATAAGGGCAGCTACATTCACCAGAACCATTTGAACAAACTCTGGTTCAGACGATGCATCATGCAGCCCTTCCTTGCGTGGCCTCCTCCAGAGTTAGACTGTGGATATTTGGTTTGCTGTGGACCTCACGTTGATCAGCCTCAGTAAAAGCAGAGGGCTTCCACGGACCAGCTCCCAAACATAATGCCAGTCCCGAAGGGGGAACATACCTCCCACCTCTCTCGTCCATTCATTCACTCCCATCGTTATGCTCACGGGTAGCTTAAAAATACTTGGGTTGGAAAGGAAGAGGAGGTAGGAGTTTCTTCGGAAGAAAAAGAAAAAAGGGAACATGATGTTCGCTCACAGCAGCTGTTCTGCTAGAACACTGTAGAGAGCGGAAGCCAGCCCAAGATTCAAAGAACAAAAAAATGTATTCTTTTGTAGATGATGCCACCCAAGGCACACATGGAAAGCTGCTTTATCAAGGTCAGATCACTGGCCCGTGTAGCCCAATATTGTCTAGTCTGACCAGCAGCGGCTCTCCACGGTTGGAGGCAGAGACAAAGGTCTTCCTCCTCCCCAGTGGTCCAGAACCTTTTTAAAAATAGAGATGCCAGGAATTGAACCTGGGACCTTCTGCCACTGAGCTACAGTCCCTCCTCATATCTAGAGGGCCCTACTCTCATGCGTGGGACAGGTGGGGACATCCAAGCCTTGTTCAGACATGTCTCTGTAGGATGGGTGCAAAGGGGCGGGGTCGGGGTCAGGATGGTGCCTGCTGGTATCATTTGATTTGATTGATTGATTGACTGACTGCATTTATACCCCGCCATTTTTCCTCTTGCAAGGAACCCAAGGCAGCTTACATTATCCTCCTCCTCTCCATTTTATCCTGACAACAAGGTTTAATGTTCTACATATTTTAAATTGTTTTATTGTGTGTTGTTTGGTTTTAATTTTTGTGAACCGCCCAGAGAGCTTTGGCTATTGGGCAGTACAGAAATGAAATAAATAAATAAACAACAACAACCCTGTGAGGTGGGTTGGGCTGGGAGTCTGTGACTGGCCCAAAGTCACCCGGTGAGCTTCCATGGCCAAGTGGGGACTAGAACCCGGATCTCCCAGCTCCTAGTCCAACACTCTTGCCACTATACCGCACTGGCTCTATTTATTACATTTCTATACTGTCCAAGAGCCAGAGCTCTCTGGATGGTTTACAAAGATTAAATACCTTAAAATATAGTATTGTACATAATATAAAAGCCATCTACATACAAACATATAAACAGACAGCACACACAGATGCATCTAAACGATTTTAACTATCAACAAGAAGAAATCCCAGGAGCCCATTTACAAAGACCTCGTCCCCAGCCTCCATGCATTTAGCAGAACTTCTGGACGGAACCTCTGTTCAAAGGTTGTGATCAACATGTAAAATCCAGGGGCTGGGCTCGAGGCCGTGGTTGTCCTCACCCTCCTTCTGCATGGGCATATTGACTGAGCACGGCTCAGGCCAGCCCCCGGGAGGGCCACCGTGACACCTGCTTTGCCTGCAGAAGGCCCCCAACTCTATCCTTCCACAGCACCTCCAGTTGAAAAGGACCTCAAACAAAAAGTGCTGGTGAACATCCCCCTGCTCAAGGAGAGCTCTCTGCCCTGGCCTCGGAGAGCCGCTGCCACTTAGCATAGGGAACAATGGACGCCATGGACCACTGGTCTGGTGCAGCACAGGGCAGCCTCCTATGCTCATAGGACCAGCATGAGGCCGGTATATGGGTACAGCTGGTGTGGCTGGCTTCCCCTGATGACTGAGGATCTGTCGAGGGAGCCCCTGCATTTCCTGGAACTCCCCTGCCCTATCCCCATGGGATTAGGGGAGCCAACTTTTCAGCCGGCATCTGCTCCAGTGTCTTTAACAGCAGCTTCCATTGGCCAGGCATCAGCAAATGATGATTTCTTTGTCTCTATGCCATGCAAACTTTCACCTGCTAATTCTTGCAGATCCAGCAGCCATTCAAGGCACAGCAGCAGAGGCAAGTTGAAAGCCTGGCAACCCAAAGTGGAACACTTGTTCAGGAGTCTCGCTTTCTTTCCCTCTTCCATAGTCCAAAATCTGACAGCTAGAAGCATGTATCATGGAGGTGTCTCAACAAACACCCAGACTGTGTCCACACATGAGATTAAAATCAAGGATGGGCAGAAGGCAACTCTCCAGGCGTTTTGGAACAAAAGCCCCTGCCAGCATGGCCAATTGTCATGAATGCTGGGAGCTGAAATTCAGACTATCTGGCAATCTACTTTCTGTCCATCCCTGGATTAAATAATCCCCAAGTCTGAGGGGTGCTATTTTAGGTTAACATTCTAACTCTGTTCATGTGGAACAGAAAGCAGAGGAGGGGACTTTGTAATGCCAATGAGCATTCTACCCAATATAGGTTTTCCAGTCACATGACAATGCAAGGTTGAACAAGACGGAATGTGCTGGGGAACATGGGTGGGATGCTGCTGGGGAATGTGGATGGGAGGGTGCTGTTGCATTCGTCCTGCTTGTGGGCTGCCTGTGGGCACCTGGTTGGCCACTGTGTGAACAGAATGCTGGGCTAGATGGACCCTTGCTCTGACCCAGCAGGGCTCTTCTTACGTTCTTATGTTAAGAGCTGCTTTAAGCTTTAGTGGCCCCAGATATCATCCCTCTGAAAGGGGCTCATGGGGATGTAAAGTGGTTTGAAGAAATAGTAATGTGAGAAGAAGTTCTGATGCACGGGTTTGGTTTCCTGAAAATATTGACTGGTTGTCACTTTAAAGAAACCCATTTAGAACACAGGAACATAGGAAGCTGCCTTGTACTGACCATTGGTCCAACTAGTCCAGTATTGCTGGCACTGACTGGCAACAAAGGGTCTCCAGGTTTTCAGGCTGGAGTCTTTTGTAGTCCTGCCTGGAGATGCTGGGGATTGAACCCGGGACCTTCTGCATGCAAAGCAAGTGCTCTTACCACTGAGTTACTAGCCCTCATGATTGTGGAGCACTGCAGGGAAAGCAGACCCGGCCAATGCACACTGTGCGGAGGCCTGGATGTTTTCCTGGATGGGGCAAGTAGCAGCTTGGGAGAAGGGAAGGATTTTAATCAGAAAAATGATACAGTGGGGCTGAGTTAAACCAACAAACCAACACATTTCTGGTCCAAGTTAAAGGTGTTAGTGATGATATTCAAAAGCCCTAAACCGTTTGGGACCTTGACATCTGCAGGAGGGCCTCTCCCCAAGTATTAAGATGTGAAAGGGGGTTCTCTCTCCTCTGCATCCCACTGTTGGGAGCTGTCCATTATGTGGACAGATGTCTTGGCTGTAACATCCTGGTTATAGCATGGCCCCCTCAGACACCTGGCTGCACTGATACTGATTTCATTTTGGCACCCAGTTAAGACCTGGCTGCTCACCAGAGCCTTTGCATCTTACTGACTATAGCTCTGTTTTGATTTGGTTGATCAGATTATTAGTGCTGAATTTATATTGCTGGGGGTTTATGTTGAATTATTTTTACTATTGTACCCCACCCTACACCCTATCGGTGTAGGGTGGGTTAGAAAATACACACACACGCATATATATACACCACCTTCCCCAGAGTGATATAGTCCTGATCTAATATGCCCCTTGCTATTAACTCTTTTTAAAACCATGGGAGATCCTGATTATGATTTCGCATGTCATATCAAATTGCAGCCTTAGAATCATAGAGGTAGAAGGGACCTCAGAGATCATCTCGCCCACCCCCCTGCACAACGCTGGCTCTGCACTACAAGGTGCAGCTACAACATCCCTGACAGATGGCCATCCAGTCTCTGCTTAAGTACATCCAGAAAAGGAGAACCCGTCACTTCCTGAGGCAGTCTGTTCCACGGCTGAACAGCTCTCACGGTTAGAAAGTTTCCCTTAATGTTTAGCCAAAATCTGCTTCCCTGCCATTTCCATCTATTGGTTCTAGTCCTGCCTTGGAGAGCAAAAAAGAACAACTTTTGCTCCATCTTCTGCCTGACAACCTTTCAGATATTTGAAGATCACTATCATGTCTCCCATTAATCTGCTCTTCTCCTGGCTAAACATACTCAGCTCTTTCAACCATTCGTCATAGGACTTGGTTTCCAGACCTCTCACCACCCTGGTTGCTCTTCTCTGGACATGTTCCAACTTGTCAATGTCCTTCTTAAAATGGGGCACCCAGAACTGGATACAACAGTTGCTTCTGGTTCCTTCTTTCAATCTACCCAGTTTTCGAATTTATGTATTTATTTAGGCAGTTATTACATGTCTATACTGCCCAATAGCCAAAGCTCTCTGGGTGGTTCACATATATTTTATTTATTTATTTATATGTGTGTGCGTGTGTGTATATATATATTTACATAAATTTGTATACTGCATATATGCCTGGATTACATGACTGTTCTGAGGGCTGTCTTTGGTACGGAACAAGTGCTATTACTTTAGTGCAGATCTGGAGGTTTGGGCAGATCCCTGTTCAAAACTTCTCTCCCTTTGATTAATTAAATATATTAATTCAACACAACAAAAACAGAAAGTTTTTTCTCATCTTGAAAATGTGTGGTTCAAACAGTAAATTCTGCCTCCTCCACCATACACACACACGAACAAACCGCAAATGGACTCCAGTTGTTTCTTCCTCTCTCAGCACCCGCAGGATGTGTCCCTATCTCCTTGTGACAAAATACACACACACACACGTGGATTGCAAACTTGTGAAAAGACACTGAAATGTGCATTCCAAATGGTGTTCTTTTTTGTTCTAAGTGGTGAGGTTGCTGCAATTCTGAGAATACACCAAAACCTCCTAGGTTTTCTGTGCTGAACTCCAAGAAATGTGGTAGGGCCCTAATTCCCAGCCAATCTTAAATATGCTACTCAGAAGTTCCATCACTTTCACTAGTGGCCAACTTAGTTCTAGATCATACGATTTCAGATTGAGGGTGGGGGCTTTTCATGATCAAACACTCCTCCACAGACAAATTTCCCTGCATGTAGTTAACTATCATATCAGGAAGAGGGGTTCAAATATAATCTCTCCCCTGACATGCTCATTTTCTAGGTGCGGGGATTCCCCCCCCCCCCCCCGCAAGAGCCTCCATCTGTAGTCAGAAGTATTCTGTGGAGAAACAGATTGATCACCTCACCTGTTATTTTATTTATTTTATTTGTATCCCTCCTTTTGTCTAAAAATAGTGCTCAAGGACAGAAATGCCTCTCCCTAGGATCAGCATTCTTCAAAGCTGCACAAGGCTTTGGGGACTCTGCAAGGGTGCAAAAGAGGGAGGCAAATGCGTTTGGTTAACGGCCACAACACACAAACACATCAAAGTATTGAAAATTTGCACAAAGAACAATACAATTCTTCACTGCAATTCTTTGGGGAGAAAAATAAAAGAGCCTGAGTGAGAACTCTTTTGCACGCACTCTTTGATAAACCAAAGGGAGCACTTTACACTGTGATTTATATTCTCAAGCAGGACATAAATTCTGACCTCCCTCCACCACCCACCAAATGACTGTCAGCCACTCTTGGGTTGAACACTTATTCTAGGTTATTTGCAGTCACAGCATCTTTCACATACACATACATAAGGGAGCAGGTTAACCCCAGGCGAGATCACTTTCCAGACTCCCCTGGTTCCCAGTTGCTCTTCATGGCTATGGGACATATTTTCAAAGCCAGGGCTCAGTCCTGGGACAAGCAGGGGGCAAGTGTCTTGGGACATGTGCAGAGTGCCTTTTGCTCAACATTAGGAAACCATAACTAGCCCACCCCCTGGATTTCAGAATAGGGGAAGGGCTTCTTAGATAAAAGGCAGCCCTGACCAGGCGGCTTAGCCCCTGCACTTCTCTCTCTCGTAAATCAAGTACTCTCTGTCTTTCTGCCACCGCAGATTCAGTCCCCACCCTGCCCAATAATTATGGAGTCGTATTCTTCTTTCCCATACATGCAAAGGTAAATGTAATCAGCTTTCTAAATGCTGTGAATTTCAGAAACAAAATGAATGCCATGCCAGAAGGTACAAAACATGTAACTCCAGTAACTGGCACCTCAGACTTTCAGCTCCAATGGTAAAATCTGAAATTCTGAAGCAGGGGAGGGGGGCAGCCTACATGTTTCCCGGCCCTTTTGTTATTCCAAAACCATCAATGGCATAATATTTCCAATGTCTGCAAAAAGTGACAGTTCTGCAAACACCATTGTCTGCAACCAGGTACAAAGCAGGCAATTAAGTACAATACAACATGTGTGACAAATTCCAGAATGGTAGTCATGCTAGACTGTCACAGCAAAAACGAGCCTCAAGACACCTTAAAAACTAACAATGTTATTGTTGCTTTCGTAGGAAGAGCCCCCTCGTCGGATTGGCCCACGGAAGCTGATGCCACAAGAAAAAATGTTGGTCTTTAGAAGGTGCCACAACTGCAGATTCTTTTTTCGCCTTCTCACATTCGTGAACCATTTATTCCAATGTGAGAAACTGGGTTACACCAACAGTGAAAGCCTACACATGTCTACTTGGAAGCAAGCCCCATTGAGTTGAATGGGACTTACTCTCAGGTAATCCTATGCACACCTACCTGGGAGTAAGTCCCATTGAACTCACTTACTTCTGAATAGACATTACAGGATTGCACTGTTAAGGCCTGATCCATGGAGGTCCGGCCCTTCCCTTACGGCTAGTGCAGATAGCTGAGTCTTGTCAAATCCAGCATGAATCCAAGGAAACAAATACAGACGCTGTGAAACTACCACCAGGGTTTTGCATTTCCTAGCCAGGAAATTCTGTAACTGCTCTGATGATTTTTTAAAATCTTTTTTCAGCCTGAAAAAAAAAATCCAAACAGCTACCAATGAATAAGAAAACACAATGCCTGTGAGTTAACTGGTGTGTGTGTGTGTGTGTGTGTGTGTGTGAGAATTTGCTCTCTTCATTCCAGTGTGTAGGATTTTGGATTCTTTTAAAATGAGAAACTCTCAGCTCACACACATGTCTGTCTGTCCTTTGCCAGAGACCCATCTGGCCTGGAGTCATGCAGTTAAAACAAGGGTGGATGCTGCCTCCTTTGCACTAACATAGACATGGGTCTCAAGAAAGCTTGTGACAGGCATGGCTGCAATATTCCACTTCAATGGTGACACATGCCTAGAAGCAGCAAGAATTTGGGCTTCGGGCTCAAGCCAAGCGGGCAAGCTAGAACAAGCTGGCAAGCAAGACTTAGGAAGAAAGCTCTAAAAAATGTGCCCTGTCGCAGTCAACTTGAACCCTTTCTTGGCTGGGAATGATGGGAGCTACAGTCCAACGCATCTGGAGGGCACCCAGTTGGGGAAAGCTGCTCTCTCTCCAGAACCACGCTTGGCCTGAAAAGCGCAACTGACATTTCAAGGCAGTGTCACATTCAGAGGAAAGACAGCCCGAAGACACCCGGAACGCGCAGTCAGGACCCCAATGTACTCGCCTCCTACCTTTCTGCCCTCCTTCAAAGCCAAGGGCTGTCCAGGGGGGACCCGAGGCGCTACCCAAGAGTTCGCTTCTTCAGCTGGACACAGGCCAGAAGGAGAAAGAGGCCGAAAGGTCACGCAAGAAGCCCTGCGTCTCTCCTTCTCCTGGCAGGCCTTGCTTAAGCAATGCACTCTCTCGCCCACTTCCTGGTTGCACCTTCACTTCTTGCTGCCTGCAGCGATGTGTGTCAGGCATCCGTGCAAAAGCTGTGAGATTCCACTCGGCAAGCAGGAAACCTGCCTCAACACGAGCCACCCACCTCTCTGCTTTGCAAAGGTCGGGGACTCACCTGAGGTAGATCCAGCCTGGTCTTCTGCGGCTGGCTGTCGCTGCTCTTCCAGCTGGTGGCGTTCTCCTCTTACACCCAGAGCAGGTGAACAGAACTTTTGAACTGGCTGCCTGAGCAAATGTCTGAACAGAGAGGGAGGGAAGATTGGGTTGGGTGGTGTGTGTGTGTTTTCCCTCCCTCTCTCCCCCTCTCAGAATTATTTCTTTTAAATGTAGCCACTCCCCTGTTTCTGGCTGCCCACTTCCTTAAAGAGATCAGAGAGGAGGAGTTCTCAAGAGTGTGAAACTTAATCATGAATATTCTGCAAGCATGGGGACTTCCGTTGCAACTGCAGCTGAGGAAGCAGAAGCAGAACCCAAACACAATCCTTTCGGTTCACAACAGATATCTCTGCGAAAGCAGCTTCTGCTGTTGTAGGAGCGGGCAAGCTTTCAAGCCACACAGAGACCGTTAAATGCCACATGAAGAATACTGCATAATACAAATGCTTGCATATTCTAATGCCAACCGAATATCACCTTCGAACATATCCCACCCCCCAGCAATGTCCCTAATTAAAGCCCACTGGGGCCCAAAAAAGCAACGAAAAAGAAGGGGGCAAGGATTCGTTTGCAGCTAACAACCTCCAACCCCAACAGTAGGTGGAGAATGTATGATATTAAGTGTGTGGAAAATAAATATATCTCCATCTCATGAGTGATCACTAGATATAGAAGCCGCGACATAGAGCTTAGATGGAAAAAAACGGCATACCGTGTTCTAAATGAGTCAAATATTAATAGAAACTTGTTCTTCCTTCTTGAATAATATCAAGATTTAAAAGATGAACTCACAGACTGATCCTTTAAAAAAAACACCCAGCAGCATGGGTACATTGTTTCCATGTTCACATGCTTGCGCACTGTGTTAGGGCCACCTGCTGGGAACGCACAAAAGCTTTTGGAATGCTCAGCTCTCTACTGCAATGATGGCCAAGCTTTGGGGGTACATATATGCATGTAACAAGTCTGGAGCAGAAGATGATGCCACTGTGGCGTATACTAAGAACACAGGCACACTCCACCCCCACCCCATTTCTCCATGCCCTGGGGCCATTTTGCTCCATGCCAACTGAGCTGTGGGTGGCAAGCTGGTGCAGCACCAGAAAAGCTGCTAGGAGCATAGGCCTGGCTACACCATAGTGATCCCCTGCCCCCGCCGGCCCCATCCAGGCCGATCACCATCTCACACAGTCTCTGCCACACAACACCTTGGCCACAGGTTGGCTGCCTGCCCTCCGCACAACTGCGCCTTAGCAGAGCTGCCATCCATCTCCCTAGCACCAGGCTGCCTGGTTATCCTCACGTCAAGGACTGGTGGCAGGAGAAAGAAGAAGAGATGCTATGACCAACCCCCCAGGTGGCTTTGTTGGGACAGGATTAAATGGATGAAACAGAATGGCCACTGAAAAGCACTCCGGCCTTCCAAATGCCATGAGGATGCATTAAACCAGCCTTCCCCAACAAGATGCCCTTCAGATATGATGGGCTACAACTCCCATCATCCCCAGCCAGCATGACCATTGGGGAAGGCTGCATTAAACCCAGAGTGACTGGAGGCTTACACAGTGGATTTCAGGGATGGACCATAAATTGTTAAACAAAAAGGTATTGCCCCCCGCCCCTGGAATGGTTGTTAGAATGCAATGGGATGGGTTGGATCCTGCATGGCACAATGAATACAATTCCTAACTAATTCATTAAACATAATAAAAAGCATATTGTCCGAATGGATACATTCGAATGAACTGGATTCAGTCAGGAAAATGGCAGAGGCAGGAACATCCTGCAGCAAACGGATGAGATCCACAGCAAGCTCCTTGCATTACTCAGAGGAGCCACGTCTGCAACCTCTCTCCCCAACATGCACGCACATCCCTTGTGCAAGAGCTGCACAGAGCAGGAATGCCAACTGACCAGGGGAGAACAACAACAAGAGCAAAACACCCAGCAAGTCTGCTCTCGTTTTCATTTGCTTGTTGCTTTGAGGCTGGTTGCCAGAAATGCAGGAGCAAAGCCATCACCCACCACCGCACACAGTTCCAGCTGTATAACTTTTGCCTTGGGCTCCAGCCTCAAGCCTTCCAGAAATTGCTGGGCTCCACCTCCTGCATGCGCCAGAACAGCCTCCCCCAACCTGGTGCCTTCCAGGTGTGTTGGGCTGCGACTCAGGCTGGGAATGATGGGAGTTGCAGTCCAACACATCTGGAAAGCACCAGGTTGGGGGAGGCTGCACTAGAAGCCAATAGGCCCCATCCGCCAGACCCAGCCAGAACTGCATGGTTTTGTTCCTCCCCACCCAGGCCCAGGCCTGCTCTGTGAACCGCTCTCAGATCCAGATGGCTCCACCACAGCCCAGATACCAGAATGTTTTATTTCAGCAGTTGGAAACCCCGGTCTGGGACAAGAGAACAGCCTTGCAAGTTGAACATTCCAAGCTAGAAGCGCAAGGGTAGGTGGGTGAATTTATTTATGTATTTATTATTAAATTTATTAATCGCCCATCTGGCTGGTCACCCAGCCACTCTGGACGATGTACAACATACAATAAAAACAGTTTAAAACAATAAAATTCTACAATAAAAACATTTTCTACAATACCCTAACCCACCCCAAATGCCTGCCTGAACAACAATGTTTTTAATGCATGTCAGAAGCTCATTAAAGAGGGGGCATGACGGAGTTCCCTAGGGAGGGAGTTCCACAGAGTGGGGGCCACCACAGAAAAGGCCCTCTCCCTCGTCCCCACCAGTCTAGCTGTCCTGGCTGATGGGACAGAGAGAAGGCCATCCGAGGCTGATCTTGTTAAGTGGCCTGTCTGGTGCTGCTGGAGGTGCTCCTTAAGATAGGCTGGGCCGGAACCATATAGGGTTTTAAAGGTCAAAACCAACACCTTGAATTTGGCCCGGAAAACAACTGGTAACCAGTGCAACTCCTTCAGCACTGGAGTGATGTGATCTCGCCGGCGGCTGCCTTTAATCAGGCGAGCCGCCGCGTTCTGTACCAGCTGCAGTTTCCGAACCGTCTTCAAGGGTAACCCCAAGTAGAGCGCATTACAGTAGTCTAAACGAGAGGAGACCAGGGCATGTACTACCGATGGGAGCAGATGGTCGGGAAGGAAGGGGCGCAGCCGCCGTATCAGATGGAGTTGATACAGCGCTGTCCAGCTCACAGCTGACACCTGAGCCTCCATGGACAGCTGGGAGTCCAAAATGACCCCCAGGCTGCAGACCTGGTCTTTCAAGGGTAGCCGTACCCCATTCAGCACCAGGTCAACATCCCTCAGCCTCCTCTTGTCTCCCACCAAAAGTACCTCGGTCTTGTCAGGGTTCAGCTTCAGCCTATTCCTCCCCATCCAGCCACTCACCGTCTCCAGACATTTGGACAGGGATTCTACGGCCAACCTTGGTGAAGATTTAAACAAGAGGTAGAGCTGCGTGTCATCCGCATATTGATGACACTGCACCCCAAACCTCCTGATGATAGCCCCCAGCGGCTTCACATAGATGTTAAATAGCATCGGGGAGAGGATGGAACCCTGTGGCACCCCACAAGTAAGTGGCCACGGGTCCGAAACCTCCTCTCCCAGTGCTACCCTCTGGTACCTGCCGGAGAGGAAGGACCGGAAGCACCGCAATACAGTGTCTCCAATGCCCAACCCCTCCCGGCGGTCCAGGAGGATACCGTGGTCAACGGTATCAAAAGCCACTGAGAGGTCGAGGAGAACAAGGAAGGAGCATTCACTCCTATCCAGAGCCCTCCTCATATCATCCACCAAGGCAACCAAGGCCGTTTCTGTCCCATGCCCAGGCCTGAAGCCCAACTGAAATGGGTCTAGATAATCAGTTTCTTCCAAGTGTGCCTTCAACTGCACCGCCACCACCCGCTCAATCACCTTGCCCAAAAATGGCAGATTTGAGACTGGGCGAAAGTTGTTCAGAACTTGAGGATCCAAGGAGGGCTTCTTTAAGAGCGGTCTTATCACTGCCTCCTTGAGGGCTGATGGCATCACTCCCTCCTCAAGGGAGGCGTTCACCACCGCCCTGATCCCCTCACCCAGTCTCTCTCTGCAGCTCATAATGAGCCAAGATGGGCAAGGATCAAGTAAGCAGGTGGTCGGCCTTACAGATGAAAGCACCTTGTCCACTTCATCAGGAGGAAGAAGCTGGAACCGATCCCACAAAACCAGTTTGCCACAGGCCGCCTCTTGCTCACTAACTATATCCACAGTGTGCAGAGTAACACACCTAATCTGATCAATTTTATCTGCAAAGTGCCTTGCCAAAGCCTCACAGGAGGCCTTAGAATGCTCCAGTGGTTCTGGAGCCACAGGACCGACCAGGCTCCGGACCACTTGGAACAGCCTCCTGGGACAGCACTCTGCAGACGCGATGGAGGCAGCATAATATTCCTTTTTTGCTGCCTTCACCGCCACGTGATAGGCTGAAGATACAGCTCTAGCCCGTGTCTGATCGTCTTTGGAGCGAGACTTCCGCCACCGGCGCTCTAGACGTCTCACCTCCTGTTTCAGAGCTCGTAACCGCGGATTGAACCATGGTGCAGTCCAAGCCCTGTTCAGGGGGAGAGGGCGTTTCGGAGCCACCCGATCTAATGCCCCCGTGATTGCGGCATTCCACCCACGCACCAGGGTCTCGACCGAGTGGCCGTTGGCATGCCCCAGAGAATCCCCAAGCGCGTTCAGGAATCCATTTGGATCCATAAGACGCCTGGGGCGGACCATTTTAATGGGTCCTCCACCCCTGCGGAGGGGTTGTGGAACCGAGAAGTGCAACATCACCAGATAGTGATCTGACCATGACAAGGGGGCGGTGGATATACCCCCGACTTCCAGATCACTCCCCACTTCTCCAGAAACAAACACAAGGTCTAATGCATGACCAGCTACATGGGTGGGCCCAGTTAGAATATGGTGCAGCTCCCAGGAAGCCATGGTCTCCATGAAGTCCCGAGGTGCTCCTGTGAGGATGGCCTCCAAATGTACGTTGAAGTCCCCCAACACCAGTAAGTTAGGGGACTGTACATGCACATTAGAGACCACTTCAAGCACCTCGGCCAGGGAGTCAGTTGTGCAGCGGGGTGAAGGAGCTGGGGCTGGTTGTCTCCGAAGGGCTGCGGTGGACAAGGAGGGGCTGTTCCCTGCGGGATTTGTAGCATCAAGTGTGATCCAGAACCAGGTCCAAAGAGAAGCACAGATACAGAGAATTCTTCCCGTGCTGCAGGGGTGTTGGTAGGCACTTGAAAGATTCAGGGCCAGGCCCATCGGACACAAGCTTGCATAAAATCTGCATATGCTAATTTATATTTGCAAATGCAAATTTAAAAATAATCATTTTATTTATTTCAGATTCTCGTGAGGCAAGGCCTACCAATTAATTTCTCATCCCAATAATCTCAAATATAATATATTCTTCAGCTAATTTGCACCGTGCCCCAGATCATCCCAAACCCATGGAAAAAGTCCCCCCGTCCCCCCACAAGCTAAGTTGCCATGCAGGGGAAGATTTCTGAGTGGAGGTGTTGCGGCATGTAGGGAGGGGAGAATTGATCTTTCCCTCCCTGGCTGCAATCCCCTTTGAAAATTGCCCCCCACATGGCAACTAAACTGAGGGGGGAGGGGAAAACTATTTATTGGTACCCATGGACACTCAGGGCTCTATGGAATAAATCCGGAGTCCTGTGGAATAGATTTGGGTCCTGAGCTAGCAACGCCGCTGATATGCTCTTTGATGTTCAGATAGCTTGCATAAGTGAGCCAAGCCACACGTGGCAGGGGAGTTCTACAGAATCCACTCTCTCCTTGAGCAGGTAACAGACCACACCTAAAACTGCAGCGGTAAAAGTGACAGCCTGCCTTCTCCCAGCACAGCCCTGTGGAGGCAACCCTCCTTTCTGCCCAATGGAACAGAATAGCCAATTCACATCATTCTCCTTTTCCTCTCCAGGCCCTCAAGAAGCCTCTTAGTAAGGCCGTGAATATCACCGCTTCCTCCTCTAGAAAATTAGAAACTAGGAAGTGAAGGGGATGTCACACAATAGTCCTGGAGAACTGGAAAAAAATTGTGTTCCTCCCCAGTTCCCAGGCCGAAAGAAGCATGAACTTACTTTTAAAGGGAGGTTCATCCGTCTGTGAGTCAAACCGATATGCCAAGCGAAGCAATGCCTATAGAGAGAAGCAGGTAAGCAGGTGCATACTGAGATACATGATGGAAGACCTGGAGAAATTGCGGGGTTAAAAATAACAAACCCAACAAGCTACAGAACACTCACTCTCACACCACGACAACAGGTTCTTGTGCTTCTACCACCACCATGTGGCCATGCAGGGTAGAGGCATGCTGTGAATGAGCTTGTGCGTGCTTATGTGGAATAAGCCCTCCTGAACTCGGAAGGACAGAGACCTAGCTCAGCTTTTTAACCTGTGTCTGGGCTGTATGTGTCAGACCACAGGGCTTATGTGACTGAGTCTGTCTCTGTTCAAAACAAACAATAACAACAACAGCAACCAGCAACACGTCCTCACATTTAGAAGACTAGCTTGTCAGGGAGAAGGCGCGTAGCCTAGCCATCTCCCTGGCATGCTAGCTTTCTTTATACAGGGAACTGTGTTTTGTGTGTGTGGAGGAATATTCCATCACATGAGCCCCCACTTGCCTTCTGAAGTGGTACAGTCCACACATGTTTCCAGAAATCTGAAGCTGCCATACTTGCAGGGTATCCCTTTGCAAAATTGGTCATTTGTGCATAGTATGCTGGCAGATATCTTGCTTAATTCAGTTAGTCAAGGCAAAGCACTGTGGGTGCAATCCAGTTAAGTTCTTCCACTCACAGCACTATTTCCATCAGCAAAACTGGAAGGGACGTGACTCCCTCTCCCCCTGCAGCCCCCCTTGTGCCCTCAAAATCTGCTCTGGAGTGTTAGAAAACCCTCTGGAGCAGATTTTCAGTGGGCAGCAAAGGAGGAGACATTCCCATCACTCCAAATGTGCGACATTGGATGCTGCCCCATGGGATTGTTGACCTAACACAGGGATGCTGAACCTCAGGCCTGGGGCCCAATCCAGCTCACCTGAGGGCCAAATCCAGCCCGCAGGGGTTCCCCAGATGGGCACACCCCTTTCCTCATGTCATCAGGAGGTTCCTGCTTCTCCCTGCCTGCTGATTGTTTGGTGGTTTCTCAGCTTTTACGTGTTTTTTCCCCCAAACTACCAAATGGCTGAAATCCTTATCCTAAGGCTCTTACTTGTACTAAAAGCTTTAAGCTAAAATCTGCTGGTATTTGGGGTATTTTGGCCCCACACCCTTTGCCTTCTGCCCCGCCCACTGCTGGAATGTGGCCCCCAAGAGCTTCTCTGAAACTGAATTTGGCACTCAGGCTGAAAAATGTTTGGCACCCTGAATAATGGAATAGAGGTGCAATTCCCAGTTCTCCTCACGAGAAGCATGCAGAAGAGCCAGCAAAGCATCTTCTCCCCATCTCTGTTCCCTTCACAAAGGTACTGTGAGAATTCTTTCCACAGATTCCTCTGATCAGACAAGTTCTGACCATGCATTAAGTTTTGGCAGAATTTTCAGCCATGCTGCTCACTTCTTTCGAAACTTGGTCAATGCCTGACTTTTCCTCTGGTTGTTTTTCTCAAGTCAAGCAATGAACACACAGACTGGGGATTGGACAAATTCCTGGAGAAGAAGGCTACAGTCACTACTAGTCCTGATGGCTATGTATCCAGTATCAGAGGCAGCACGCCTATGTGCAGCAGTTGCTGGAGGACACAAGCAGGAGGGTGCTGTGGCACTCATGTCCTACTTGTGGGCTTACCATGGGCAGCTGGTTGGCCACTGTGTGAACAGAATGCCGGGCTAGATGGACCTCAGTCTGATTCAGTACAGCTCTTCTTATATTCACACTAGTGTCATAAAAGCTTCATGATGCAGACTAGGTCAGAATTTCTGATACAGTGGACAGCTCAGTGGCTGGCACACTGATGGTGGGAAGGTAACCAATGACTTCTTCAGAGATGCTAACCAAGTTTCTGATACATACATTGAACTCTATCCAGGCTGGGATTTTCTGGTTCTGTTTACCTACCTTGTGAGCACCCAGAGTAGCTTTTTGTCTCATGCAATCTCTGCTGCTTCAAAGTTCTCATTTGGGCTACCTTTGGCTACCAATGGCATTGTCCAGTTTCTTTACCTGGACTATAGGGTGGAAGCTGCTCAACGTCTGTGGAAACAGTTTATTGCTCACGTTTCAGAATGCATGGCAGAGCAGAAGACATAGTCCATAGTTTTTCCTCTGTATCACAATTCCATTGACATGGTGAGACGTCCTTCTGCCTGTGAATCTCTTCATGTCTGTCTATGTTCTCCCAGGCTAAGTTAGTGAACACATTACTCTGTATGGTGGCTGGCAAAAAAAACCCTTCCATGATTCATGGAAGCTGCTAGCTGCTGGAGACATAGGCCAATGACTATGATACTCCATGTCCAAGTTTGTTAAGTATCAGGATGAGTTCAGTATTGCCCGTATTTTCAATACAGGCCACATTAAGCAGCATAAGATGCTTTGGAGGTTTTTGTTGGCTACACGTCACAGTGCAGACTATGCCTTCACAGTGGAACTCTGTAGTAGGAACTGCCCCAAGAGGTTAGGTCTATCACCTATTTACCATCTCCTGGGGTGTAGCTGTGGCATTCCTGCCTTCTCCCAGTGAGAATTCCTCTTCTCTAAGGCCTTTCTCACCTCAAACAGGAAACACCTTCTCTCCCACACACCAGGTTTTGCTGCCACCAGGACCCTTAAGGCTTAAGTCCAACCTCCGCCGTCTCAGATGACTCAGTCATCTATCTGCGAGGACACATGGACTTCACTTATAACCTTGTACTGCTCTCTTTATACCTTCCCCTAGCATAGCCAAGAACAGAAAGCGTAGGATTTGGTTAAACAAATAAACTTTATTGAATACAGTAATAAGTTGTTGAATAATAAACAGGTAACTCTTAATGGCTTTATCAATATATGTTCTCTCATAAGCTGTTCTCTAGATCACACTCTCAAACAAATCTCCACACACCTTTCTCGTTCTCTCTCTCTCAATTCTCCATCCTAAAATCCTTACCCATCTTTCTCAAATCATATCCCTGTCTCTATCCTATCTGATTCCCACAGCACAGCTCACCATTTATACAGCACATTTCACCCCCACTCACTCAGGCAATCATCACACATATGCAAATCCACCATTCTCCCAGTCACTCATCTCCCCCTCTCTCCACAGAAATACTCGCCATAAAACACAGAGATATAACAGGAATACATAACCATATCCATACACTTATAGCAGGAACACATTACTATACTTAAAGAGTCAATACATACAGAGACATGTAATGTCACAGCAGCCCTTGCCAAAAATCACCATCTGCATTATTCATCATATACAGTAAGGATTTGGGTCCTGGCTCAGGGATTATAAGAAGGGATCTCTCACAAAGAAGTCTCCGCATCCTTGCCAAATGACAGTTCTTCCCAGCATTTGGGGGGGAAACCCAGGATAGTTAAGCTCATATAAAACAAATATTAGTTTGTATTGCAGATCAGCTCTTAAAGAGGTCTACAAAAGAACTGTGGCCTGCAACTAGATCAGTGACAATAAAATAGTGATCCATCTCTATTCTCTTCGGTGTCTGCCTCTGCTCATAGCTTGTCCTTGCTTTCTTATCTGCAATTACCTCTTGTTATCATTATCTCATTGTTTTGTCTATCTTTGTTAAGCAAAGTTTATTTGTACTTGCGATGGCTCTGAGTATGGCATGTTCTATTCAAGGCTGGCTTGAGGGTCCTATAACACTTTCTAAATGTACAGTGTTATTTTGTGTTGCTTCCTGCATCAGAATGCAGCTTACCTCACTTGTTTAAGACATCTCAAACATTTTGCTCTCAAGAGCATTATGTAGGGCCCCTGCTCTTGCCTTGTGGTGCACAGTGTAGTTGATTATGTTGTTGTTCAGTCGTTCAGTCGTGTCCGACTCTTCATGACCCCATGGACCATAGCACGCCAGGCCTTCCTGTCCTGCGCTCTCTCCCGGAGCGTGCTCAAGTTCATATTCATTGCATCGGTGATGCTATCTAGCCATCTCATCCTCTGCCATCCCCTTCTCCTTTTGCCTTCAGTCTTTCCCAGCATCAGGGTCTTTTCCAGAGAGTTTTCTCTTCACATTAGGTGGCCAAAATATTTGAGCTTCAGCTTCAGTATCTGTCCTTCCAAAGAGCACTCAGGGTTGATTTCCTTTAGGATTGACTGATTTGACCTCCTTGCAGTCCAGGGGACTCGTAAGAGTCTTCTCCAGCACCACAGTTCGAAAGCATCAATTCTTCGGCGCTCAGCCTTCCTTATAGTCCAGCTCTCACAGCCATACATTACTACTGGGAAAACCATAGCTTTGATTAGATGGACCTTTGTCGGCAAGGTGATGTGTCTGCTTCTTACTATGCTGTCTAGGTTTGCCATAGCTTTCCTCCCAAGGAGCAAGCGTCTTTTAATTTCATGGCTACAGTCACCGTCTGCAGTGATCTTGGAGCCCAAGAAAGTAAAATCTGTCACTGCTTCCATTTCTTCCCCTTCTATATGCCAGGAAGTGATAGGGCCAGATGCCATGATCTTAGTTTTTTGAATGTTGAGTTTCAAACCAGCTTTTGCACTCTCCTCTTTCACCCTCAACAAGAGGCTCTTGAGATCCTCTTCGCTTTCTGCCATTAGGGTGGTATGGTCTGCATATCGGAGGTTGTTGATAATTCTCCCAGCAATCTTAATTCCGACCTGTGATTCATCCAACCCGGCGTTTCTCATGATGTACTCTGCATATAAGTTAAATAAGCAGGGTGACAATATGCAGCCTTGTTGTACTCCTTTCCCAATTTTGAACCACTCGGTTGTTCCATGTCTGGTTCTTACTGTTGCTTCTTGACCCTCGTACAGGTTTCTCAGGAGACAGGTAAGGTGGTCTGGTACTCCCATCACTTTAAGAATTTGCCACAGTTTGTTGTGATCCACACAATCAAAGGCTTTAGCGTAGTCAATGAAGCAGAAATAGACATTTTTCTGGAATTCTCTTGCTTTCTCCATGATCCAGCCAATGTTGGCGATTTGATCTCTAGTTCCTCTGCCTCTTCGAAACCCAGCTTGTACTCCCGGTAGTTCTCGGTTCGCATACTGCTGAAGCCTAGCTTGTAGGATTTTGAGCATCACCTTGCTGGCATGTGAAATGAGCACAATTGTGCGGTAGTTTGAACACTCTTTGGCGTTGCCCTTCTTTGGAATTGGGATGTAAACTGACCTTTTCCAGTCTTGCGGCCATTGTTGAGTGTTCCAAATTTGTTGGCATATTGAATGCAGCACTTTAACAGCATCATCTTTTAGGATCTTAAATAGCTCAGCTGGAATACTGTCATCTCCGCTAGCTTTGTTGTTAGTAATGCTTCCTAAGGCCCCCTTGACTTCAGTCTCGAGGATGTCCGGCTCAAGTTCAGTGACCGCACTGTCATGGCTATCAGAGACATGAAGATCTTTCCTGTATAGTTCTTCTGTGTATTCTTTCCACCTCTTCTTAATCTCATCTGCATCTGTTAGGTCCCTGCCTTCTTTGTCCTTTATCATGCCCGTCTTTGCACAAAACATTCCCTTGAGATCTCCGATTTTCTTGAAGAGATCTCTAGTCTTTCCCATTCTGTTGTTTTCCTCGATTTCTTTGCATTGTTCATTTAAGAAGGCCTTCTTGTCTCTCCTTGCTATTCTCTGGAACTCTGCATTCAGTTGGGTATATCTTCCCCTTTCTCCCTTGCTTTTTGCTGCCCTTCTTTCGTGAGCTACTTGTAAAGCCTCATCAGACAGCCACTTGGCTTTCTTGCATTTCTTTTTCTTTGGGATGGATTGAGTTGCTGCCTCCTGAACAATGTTACGGACCTCCGTCCATTGTTCCTCAGGCACTCTATCAGGTCTAATCCCTGAAATCTATTCCTCACCTCCACTGTATATTCATAAGGGATATGATTTAGGTCATACCTGAATGGTTTAGTGGTTTTCCCTACATTCTTCAATTTAAGCTGAAATTTTGCAACAAGAAGCTCATGATCTGAGCCACAGTCAGCTCCACGTCTTGTTTTTACTGACTGTATAGAGCTTCTCCATCTTTGACTGCAAAGGACATAATCAATCTGATTTCGATATTGACCATCTGGTGATGTCCATGTGTAGAGTCGTCTCTTGTGCTGTTGGAAAAGAGTGTTTGCTATGATCAGTGTGTTCTCTTGGCAAAACTCTATTAGCCTTTGTCCTGCTTCATTTTGTACACCAAGGCCATGCCTGCCTGTTATCCCGGTGATTTCTTGATTTCCTACTTTAGCATTCCAATCCCCTATGATGAAGAGGACATCTTTTTTTGGTGTTAGTTCTAGAAGGTGTTGTAGGTCTTCATAGAACCCATCAACCTCAGTTTCTTCGGCCTCAGTGGTTGGGGCATAGACTTGAATTACTCTGATGTTGAATGGTTTACCTTGGATTCATACTCAGATCATTCTGTAGTATTTGAGATTGTACCCTGGTACTGCTTTTCCCACCCTTTGATTGACTATGAGTGCTACTCCATTTCTTCTAAGGGATTCTTGCCCACAGTAGTAGATATGATGGTCACCTGAATTAAGTTCGCCCATGCTTGTCCATTTTAGTTCGCTGGTTCCCAAGATGTCGATGTTAAATCTTGCCATCTCCTGTTTGACCACCTCCAGCTTACCTTGATTCATTGATCTGACATTCCAGGTTCCTAAACAATATTGCTCTTTACAGCATCGGATTTTCTTTTCACCACCAGACACATC
This sequence comes from Heloderma suspectum, assembly GCF_057233095.1. Taxonomy (NCBI): domain Eukaryota; kingdom Metazoa; phylum Chordata; class Lepidosauria; order Squamata; family Helodermatidae; genus Heloderma; species Heloderma suspectum. Next base: position 437,658,687 of record NC_139458.1, read on the forward strand.
CACAGCTGAGTGTCCTTTCGGCTTTGGCCCAGCCGCTTCACTCTTTCTGGCGCTACTTGGAAATTCCCTCTGCTCTTCCCCAGTAGTATATTGGACACCTTCCGACCTGAGGGTCTCATCTTCCAGCGTCATCTCTTTTAGCCTTGTGATACGTTCCATGGGGGTTTCTTGGCAAGAATACTGGAGTGGGTTTCCATTTCCTTCTCCAGTGGACCACATTTTGTCAGAACTCTCTGCCATGACCTGTCCGTCTTGGGTGGCCCTGCACAGCATAGCTTATGGCTTCACTGAGTTACGCAAGCCCCTTCGCCACAACAAGGCAGTGATCCATGAAGGGGTTGATTATGTAGGATGCTCTATATGGGATTTATGCAAGGTCAGCTAACCTCTATTTTCTAAACAGTGGTCTGGGGGCCCAGAGAGGTCAGGCTGTATTACAAAGTTGATGCCCTCTAGCAGTCATAGCTTGGGTCCTCTGATAGCGGAGCAAAGGGGACTCAGCCACTTTGATCACCCCACCTCCTTCCCCAATTGCTGGAAGGAGGTGGGTTGGGTGAAGTAGAAGTGGCCAGGGGATGCCCTCTGAGGAATCCCCTCAGAGCGCAGCCCCCCCCCCCCCGGTTCTCTCTGACCTGTGATTGGCGAAAACAGCAGGGGATGCCCTCTGAGATGGAGAGCAGCACTGGGGGTGGGGGATTCCTTCAGGGGGAGGGGCTTAGGCTCTAAGCCACCTCTGGAATCTGGGCATCCAGGTTCAGGGCCGAGTCCAGGAGTACACCCAAACTGCAAGCCTGAGTCTTCAGGGAGAGTGTAACCTCATCCAGCACAGGTTGAATCCCTATTCCCTGATCTATCTTTTGACTAACCAGGAGCACCTCTGTCTTGTCTGGATTATGCTTCAATTTGTTTGCCCTCATCCAGTCCATTACTGACATCAGACACTGATTTAGAATTAGAACAGCTTCCTTGGATTTGGATGGAAGTGAGAGATAAGATTTGGGTGTCATCAGCATACTGGTGGAGCTGAACCCCCAAACTCTGGACAGTGTCCCCCAGCCATATATGTTAAATGCCATAGGGGATAAGATGGAACAGGCCAACACCCACGGCACTGAACAGGAATCCCTCAGCACCACCTTCTGAGATCACCCCTCCAAGAAGTACTGGAGCCACCATATAACAATGTCTTCCAGTCCCCTCTCAGACAGATGCCCCAGAAGGATACCATGGTATCGAAAGCCACCAAAAGCCACTGCCCTTCTTGTAGTGTTCAGATGCCAGACCAAAACGTTGACAAGTTTATGTGCTGGCTGGCTCTTAAATTTTGGCTCTTCTATTTTTAAATTCTTGCTTTAACTGCTTCAAGTGTGTTCTAGTCACATGCTGGGAAATTGAGCATGACGTGGAAGTATCCCGAAATGGTTGTTAGTAAAAGATACATTCGATCAATAGTCTTCCTGAAGGAATAACTATGGTGGGAATCATACAGAAAGGTTTGAAAAACATTTCTCCCCCTGTGGCTTCAAAATTTCCAGAAATTTTACATCTCTAGTATTACATTATATAGTTTTTAGACATCATTTTGGGGGCATAGAGACTGGGAAGCAATATATTAACACCTTATCTGAAATGCTTTATTCATAATTCTAAAAGAAAATATATAAGCCCAAATTTTTCAAACAAACATCCTGGGGGGGGGGGAATGGGAAAACCATCTCCCCTCCAAGTTTCTATTCCCCCCCCCCTCCTGAGCCTTCACGTCTCTATCCCACAGGAACAAAGGAAGCTGACTTATACCACGAGTCAGACTGGTCCATCTAGCCCACTACTGTCAACACTGACTGGCAGCAATGGCTCTCCAGGGATTCAGGTGGGACTTTCCAGCCCTACCTGGAGATGCTGGGGATGAAAACTGTATGCAAAGCAGGTGCTCTACCTTCATTTCCACCACACTGTGTTCCCTGCAAGGAACTGTGGTAGGAGAACCTTGTCAGTTTCATCAATACTATCCTCCTCCGCTATCTGGTGAAACTGACAGGTGGTGGGGCAGAGGACCATAGTGCAGTGGTAGGGCACATATTTTGTGTGCTGAAATTCAGCTGTCAGCTAAATGGTCAGGTAACAGTTGATGGGAAAGACCAAGATCTTGGAGAGCTACTGCCAGTCAAAGTACAGTACAGGGCCCGATCTAAGGCTGCTCCATACAACATGGTCAGTGGGAAACCTGATTAATTTCAGTTTCCTTCACAGTTCCTTTTCTCTGCTCTCCAGGAATGCTTCCTCCCACCCCCACCCCCACCCCCACCCCCACCCCACCCCACCCCACCCCCACCCCTGTCAGTTTCACTAGAGAATGGAGGGGCAAGAGCACTGAAGGAATGGCAGCAGGCTAGAAGGATACCTTCTTCCAACCAGTTGTAGTGGGGTACTGGAGTTTGGGCCAGCACTCGGCATAGGAGGGGCAGTCTTCTCCTGCATTAGCCATGCAGGATGTGGTGACATTTTAGGCACAATGCTATCCACGTTTAGACAGAAAAACGTCCTACAATTCCCAGCATTCCCCAGTCAGCACTGCTGGCTAGGGAATGCTGGGAGGTGTAGGACTTTTTTTCTGTCTAAACATGCATAGCATTGCCTCCTTAACAACTTACCACTCCAGAAGGGGGCCCATCCACTTAATCCATGACAGCTGAGTTTACACAGAAGTCTTTGGTGAGTACCTTTGTGGAAAGCTTTTTTGATGTCCAAATATGTGATGTATTTGGAACACTCCATCATCATGTTTATTTTAGGCATTGATATGCTGCCCTGCAACAAAGCTCCCAGGGCAGCTTACAACAAGGATAAAACCTAATTAAAATACACAGGCAGGTCATATAAAAGCATCATAAAATGAGTTTACTGTTCCAGAGCAGGTAATAGGGCTTCCAAATGACACAAGCCATGCTGAGCCTTCCTGGGGAAAGCTCCCTCAACGTGCTTAAGAAATCCGGCGTTTCTCCTTCTAACGTATCAAGATAATTTAGAATCCTGTTCTCTAGAATGCTTGCAGTTCCTCCTGATTTTGTACCCTCTGCCAGTCGGCTTCCTTGCTAGGAAGAACGACTGTTATTCCTGTGCCTGACTGGCGCATCCTCCCCCTGCTCCCGTGACCTACTTTTCTTGCCAGCCTGGAAGCCTCCCGGCACGGGTAGGTAAAGTAACCTACTCAACTGGCCAGGGGAGCTTTGCCATTGGTCCTGCCTTCTCAGCATCACCCGAGCCATCATCCCTGAGCAACCTTCCCCAGCTTGAAGCAGCGAGTGGGGCGGAGTTTCAGCCCGAACTCGCCTCCGGGACATAAAAGGCAAGGCTGAGAGTCCCGGGCTCTTTTGGTTAGTGGGGGAAAGCTTCGGTCGGCAGCGGGAATCCAGTGCCCAACTCGCTAGTACTCATGGCTTGTTTCTTCCCGGCCAATCTCGCCCGCAGCCCCCGGCGAAGGAGCTCTAGGACGTGCTGCCAGAAATGCCTGCCTTCTCCCTGTAATGCACCAAGGTAAGGGGGGGGGGGGGAGGCGTGCGTCCGTGCAAGGCATCGAGAGGACAGGATCAACCCAGGGACCCACCCACGTGGCCCGATCTTTCCCCATCACCATTGACGGGCAGTTCTAGCCGAGCGGGATCTGCGCTCGCTTTGAATTTTCCTTTTCGCCCAGAAACCGCCGCTCCGACTCGAGTTCCGGAGACGCTCCTGATCGCCAGCCAGCAACGGCCGTTTACGCGAGCGACGCCTTTCTTTTTTCGCTTTTCCTCTCCCGCGACTCTTAACTGCAAATCCGCGGCTAGCTGGGAAATTTCTTTTTTAAAAAAAAATTCCGTGAATATTTTTTAAAGCTCACTTCCGTTTTCTATCCCGCGTTAAATATTCATAAGAGGCGGATCTCAGACGTGCATCCCACTGGGTTCAGCGGGGCTTACTCCCAAGTAAGTGTCTGTAAAATAGTTCGCTCCTGTTTGTAGCCAGTTCCCGTTGACCCTCTTCTGTACTCTTGTTTAATGATAACCAAAAGCGGAACGTCCTTGAAACAAACGTGTTTGTTAGAAACTTACGCCGGGGTACGTGTCTTCAAACTTGATGGGAGCGTGCTTGGAATATAGCAGCCGCCTCAAGTTCTCAAGGGGGCCGGCGGGCATCGAGTGCATTTACTAGGAAGCACGTTTTTGCTGCGAGTCCGGGGGCCTCACGCCCATGTGAGCGATGCCGGAGATGCCTCGGGCTAAACCCGACGACGAAGCCCGGGAGAATCCGCCTCACATTGGCAAGAAGACTCATCGGAAACCGAGGGGAGTTGCTCCCGAGGGAATGCGCGTCTGGGATTGCAGCTGCCTCCTCCCGACTAGCGCTGTGGAGGAACCCTTGGCAGTCAAGAACACTTACTCCTGGGTAAAGGCTTTCAGGACTGCGCACGTTTCACTGCCTAATCGACACGCCTTCGTTCCTTTCCCTGGAAGTTGCGCAAATTCCTTCCCTGTCTAGCCAGGCTCAAGAGGAAATCCGCTTCCTGCTTGAGGGAGGCTGTAACTTTCAAACACTCCCTGGTTAGGCCGCACACACAGGATCGTTTCCTCCTCCTCCCCGCCCCCCTTGGCTGTCTGCACTGCCAAAGTCAGTTTCTGTATTAAAATAGGGGGGGGGCAGTCTCGGAGGGGAAAAATAAAGCTGGGTGGAGCTTAATTGCAAGTTTTCTTAGCTGCCAACAGCTGTGACTCACCAGCTGGGGTGGTGGCTGCAGCAGCAACTGGTTGTTCTTGCAGTTGAGTGTTTTTCTGGAGAGAGTTTGCACGTTATTCCTGTTTTTCTCTCCCCAGCAAATCTATGGCCAAGCAAAGCTCTTTGCCTTTTGCCCCATCCTTGCCCACTGCCACCATCAAGGAGGAGCTGCTCTGCCCCATCTGTTACGAGCCCTTCAAGGATGCCGTCACCCTCTGCTGTGGCCACAACTTCTGCAAAGGCTGTGTGAGCCGTTCCTGGGAGGACCAGACTCGCCATGTCTGCCCAGTGTGCAAGGCGGCCTGCTCCCCGGAGGATCTGCGCACCAACCACACGCTTGCCAACATTGTGGAGATGTTCCTCAAGCAGGAGAAGAAGCAGCTGCAGCAGCAGTTGGGGGAGGCTTCTGCCCTCTGTCCTCTGCACCACGAGGAAGCCAAGCTCTTCTGCCTGGATGACAAGGAGCTGGTCTGCTTTGTGTGTCAAAGCTCCAAGCAGCATGTGGGCCACAAAATGAAACCCGTGGCAGAGATGGCCAAGAATTACAGGGTAAGTGCTCCTAGGGGTCTGCGTGGCAGAGGATTCATAGCCAAGGGTGGTGTAGAGCAGGTGTGGTGTAGTGGTTAGAGTGCTGGACTGGGACTTGGCAGACCCGGGTTCTAGTCCTCCCTTGGCCATGAAGCTCACCGGGTCACTTTGGGCCACTCACAGACTCTCAGCCTAACCTAACTCACAGGATTGTTGTAAGGATAAAATGGAGAGGAGGAGGGCCATGTATGTTGCCTTGGGTTCCTTACAAGAGGAAAAAAGGCAGGATATAAATGTAAAAATAAATAAGTATAAATGAGATCAACCAATTATTGTTTGTAGATTGTTCCACCTTGGCCATGCACAGAGGCTATCTGGAAGGCTGCTTTGTAACTCAAGGACTGTTGTTTCTCAGATATTTGGCAAAGCCAGAGTCTTTGCCCCCATGCATCCATATCTTACGCTACAGTGACTGGCATTCCCATTACGAATTTCCATCCACTAGCAATTTTATCTAGCAGTACTTGCTGCATGAATTGGGGCTGTTGCATAGCACATTTTCCTCCTCCTAATGATGTGGGATGTGGGAATTCGTTGCATAATGATTCTGAATCATATGATGAGTGGTGTTGAACCCCACAGTGAATGTGACATGTAATCTAGGCCGTAGTCTTTGTATTGGTGCAAAGTCTGAGAATTGTAGAATATCGGACTGCTGCAAAAGCTCTCGCACTGACTGGAACCTATTTCCTTTTTTTGTGTGCCTTGCATGGCAGTCTAGAGGGCTGGACTGAGAGAATCTTAGGGGCTGCTGAGGTACCAGAAAATCTATCTAATCCTTTTGCCTGCTGTTAAAGTAGAATCCTACTCACCCTACAGCTCCATACTGTGTACAAACTTCCCATTCAGCCTGCTCCATCCAGTTTGTTCATGAAACAATTCAAATAGCGAGTGACAGGATAAAGTAATCCTTTCTGTAAAAGTGCAGCATGAGAACCAGCCCCTGGGGCAAAGATGGCCTTCTTACTGGATTTGTTAGATGTGCTTGACTTGCCTGGCCATTAATCACAGAACAGATCAAAATGGCTCATTTGTAGTTGTGTTTCGAAGCTTCAGTTGCTCTGAAAGCTAAGAGAATTGCAGGGAAGGATGGAAGTTAATTGGGTTACCGTTTGAATATGCAGATGATAAAGAGCACACCATAATCCTATTGACTCTGAAGTGAGCACAAACACACCTATTTGCCTCTGCCCCAAAGGCACCTATGGATTTTTTAAAAAAAGCCAACTGGGGAGTTGTATTTGCATAATTAAGAGTGGCGTTTTGCAGAGTTCTGGCTATAGTAAGGTAATACAGAGCAAGCAAAATAGATGTAGGCAAGAGAATAGGGAGTGGGAGTCATAAACTTGAATTTGGAATGCCAAATTTAGTGTTTATAGGTGGCATAAAAATCCAGGTCCATCATGAACTCACTAAAGGCCTTGTGTAAACTACTCTTTTTTTTTTCAACCTCCTCTGTTCTCCTACACCATCTTTCTATGGGTTTTCCATACAAGGATATTTTTTATGAGGAACAAACATAAAGGAAAGGTCCATAGCTTGATGGTAGAGCACCTGCCTTGCCTGTAGAATGTCCCACGTTCAGACCCCAGCACTTCTCGTTGGAAGGAACATGATTTCCCAGTGGTTGGTCTGAGAAAACCACTGACTGAGATCTGGAGACCACCACCAGTCGGAAGAGAGTACAATACATTGGGCAGAATTGACCACTCATCTGATTCAGGCAGCTTCCTGAGCTTATTTGTATTTTGCTCATTAAAAGCACTGTCTGTTTGTCTATCTATGATTAAAGCCTTTGTCCCTTAGAGGCTACATATAAATACTTGTAATAATAATATTTTTAAAAATTTATATGAAACATCTGAGTTTACACCCTTCCACAATGGTGCCAGAAGTAACCATAACTGGTCACAACCATAATAGGTCATATCAGGAGTGTTGAACCTCTTTCAGCCTGAGAACCAAATTCCATTTCAGAAAAGCTCTTGGGGGGCTGCATTACAGTGGTGGGTGGGGCCAATGGCAAAAGGGGTGGGGCCAAAAATACAAAATGTACCAGCATACTTTCAATTAAAGTTCTTCCTGCCAGTAACTAAGCCATAGGAGAGGCATTCCAACATTTTAAATGGGGAGAAAACTACACAGAAGCCAAGAAACTGGTGGCTGGGGTAAAGGGGTGCGGTCATCTGAAGAAGTCCAGAGGGCCAAATTAGGACCCCGGGAGGGCTGTATTTGGCCCCTGGGCCTGAGGTTCCCCACCCCTGCCATACCTGGTCACTGATAAAATAGAGGCCAGTATCCACTAAAATGAGACATGGACTTTTAAAAACCTTAGCAGCAACAGAGTTTATATTTAAATGCATAACCCATAAAAACAACAAAAGCTGCAACTGTGGCCAGCTTAAAATATTACAGTAGCAGTAAAATGTCCACCAATTCAGAAGTCAGGAAACTGTTCCCTAAATAAAAATGTCCACTTGGTGATGGGGTGAAATAACAAAGTGGCAAGGCAAAGTTTCCCTGGGGAGACCATTCCAAAGTGTGGATTTAGCTGTAGATGCTGACTGCATATGTCCCCCACCCCACTCCTATGCAAATGTGGTCATGCAAAAATTATTCCAAAAACTCCCATACCTCTCCTTTTATCTCACAGAGCTCTCAAGTAACTTACAATTTTTTCCAAATTCATATTAAAATCCACAATAAAATATTTAAACTGCTAAAACTGTGTGTGTGTGGAAAGAGTGAATACTTAGCAAACCAAATTTTGTGCCAGCTTTCCTATTCCTTGGGGCTGCATGGAACACCAACGGTATTGCTGGCTCTTTCAGTTAGCAAACTGACTAGAGTTTCTGGCTGTTTCTGGTGGGTATCCTGAAGTTTTTTGCAGTATGTAGAAAATAAGCTTAACATAACCAGTGTGGTTCATGGTGACTGGAACACTTGTATGATCTGGAACTTGCCCTGCCTAGATAATTGTGGGGGTTATCAACCTACAACTATACAGAGAGAGCAAGCAAGCAGAAACCATGAAGAAACTTTGGCCGCCTTATGGAGAGGCTCCTTGGCATGAGCACATTGGGTTGCTATCGCAGGATATGGTTCTTGGGGCTTGGAAAAGAAGTTCGAAATAGATTTTGAGGCAAGGGAGGGTGGTGGATAAAGGCAGTTGTGTGTGCTTGAGTCACACTTTCCAGTCTGAATTCCACCCGTCCCTGGCACTTGTGACTGCTGTGAGTCACTTAACCTCATGTCGGTTCCTGTCTTTAAACTTGAGGAGGTGGGCGGGGCGGGGCGAGGGGAAGGATATACATACATGCTGAATCACATGGTAGGTTAGAACAAACAGGAGCCCCCCACCCTAAGTTGAGAGAGCAGTAGTTTAAGAACATAAGAGCCATACTGGATCAGACCAAGGTCCACCTAGTGCAGCATTCTGTTCACACAGTAGCTAACCAGCTGCCCATGGGGAACCCACAAGCAGGACATGAGTGCAACAGCACCCTCCTGCCCATGTTCCCCAGAAACTGATGTACATAGGCATGCTGCCTCTGATACTGGAGGTAGCAAATAGCCATCAGGACTAGTAGCCATTGATAGACTTCTCCAAGGCATGGTAAACGTTTTGTCCTAATTGCTGCGACTCCTTCCCACTCTGCTATCCAGTCCTCTTTCTACCTACCCATACCACTCCTAGAGTATGAGAGGGGATTTTCCCCAGCAAAAAAAAAGGGTGACCTTCCACTTTATCACAGGAGGTTGTTTATAAATGTTCTAAGGAGAATCTTCGTGAACATTCCGTCACATTACATTAGTGCAGCCAGTTGCTGATAGAGGATATTACTTAAGCATTATTTTTTTTAAATAAATAAAAGTTCTGTAGTGTAATATCTTTGGCTACCCCTTCTTAGAAATAGGATGGGAAACACAGAGTAAAAGAAATTAACTTGTGACTCTTCTCTTCTTCTTCTTTCAACTCCAGGCCAAGTGTAAGGACATGGAAAACTCCCTGCGGGACAAGATGAAAGAATTTGGAAGAATGCAGTCTGATTACAGACTCATTGTGAACCACAACAAGGTACGCACCTCCCTCTGAGCGCCAAGGGTGCAGTGCAGCAAGTCTACTCTAGGTTATACCTACAAGTCCTGTGAGGACCATGCCTATGTCTGGCTATGGGCTGGGAAGGAATGGTACCTTGTTCCGTATTCAAGCCTTCATCCTTTGTACTGTGAAGATACCTTAGTGGGATGCTCCTTGCTCACTCTGGCTTCTGTGTGTGGCCCATGGTGGTATGTATTATGTTACGATAGCTAGTCTATACCTTTTTGGCCCTAAGACGCTGTCCCCCAGACACACACACGTCCTGATACCCAGTGATCCCCGGTGATATCGCTGTCCTGGCACTAGTAATGGCAGCACCGGAACAGTGTCTTTTTCCCACCCCCACCATTCAGATGATCAGCTGGGCTGCAGGGGAAAGTGGGTGGGGTCCCTATGGCTCCACAGGCTGCACATGACCCATGGGTTGTGTACCCATCCTCTAAGGGATACCAGAAGTATATGGAAGAATCCTGTCTTGGGTAAAGGAGCTGGATTTGATCACCTTCTGATTCTTCAACCCTTATGGTAGGAGTACCCTTAGCTAAAGAGCAACAGCTAGCACACAAGCTTCTGCTTGTCTTACGGATATGCCAGGGACCCTGAAGTCAGGCAGAGTCTTGGAACTTGTGCCTCATAGATAGTCTCCTCCAACCCCTCCTGTTCCAGGCAGGGTTGCTGGATTCAGTATAGAAAGAGGTTTCTGGGTGTTGATCCATAAGCCAGTTCCCATCATTTTGTCTCACCAGCAAACAAAACCCAGGATGAAGTTCAGTGAATAAAAGTAGCCTTGAACCTGGTCACTGAAAATAAAACTCTTTAGGATTAAGAGTTTAGGTAGCAGGTATGGCTTCTGCCCTACTGGTCTCTGAGTGCATCACTCTTATTTAAGTGAACAGTAGTGCCCTGCCCCCGGGTAGGAGAAATATTAAAGATCAATGCTTAGGGATACTGTTGTGGTGAAGACAGATGTTGCTGTCCACCCTGACACTCTGTGCCTCAGCCCTCACTGATGAGGATCCAACCCACGTATATAACATGACCTTCCATATGCACCTCATCCATTGCTGCAGTGGGCATTTTGCCAGTAGCAAAACAGAAGGGAGAACTGCCTGGTGTAGTTTTTTCCAGTCAGGAGAAGTTCTGGTGTGTAAAATCTCTCTGCTATATTGTGTTTATCTGCAGCAGCCTTCCCCAATCTGGTGCCCTTTAGATGTGTTGGACTCCAACTCCCAACATCCACCAGCCAGCATGACCAATCACTAGGGATGCTGGGAAATGGCCAAGTTGCCTGGGGATGATCTGAGTTAATTTCTTATACATGTTTCCCACCCCATTTCCAGGAAGGGGTAGCCAAAATTGCAGTGTTGTATGAATCTTTGCAAACTACAAGCCTCAACCTGGGAACAGCTTAGGTGCTGAGAAATTATTTTTTTAAATGTCCTTCCACACTCTCCCTGTGCCTCAGATTCTATCTGCCTCTGATTCTGATGAGTTGTCCTCTAGTTGAGATGAGGTATGGCAGGCTTTTCCCCTGATTTGAAACTTCATCCATGTTGTTTTGCCTCTTCTTCCTCTCTCTTCCCTCCCTGCCCTTAACCAGGCAGAAAGTGCCAGGCTGGAGAAGGAGATTAAAAAACAGTTTGAGCAACTGCATGCATTTCTGCAGAATGAGGAGAGGAACATGTTGGATGAGCTGCAGGAGGAGACCCAGAAGAAACAGGACCTCATTGAAGACAAAATTAAAAAACTCTCTGAAGAAAGTGACGTCCTGCTACAAGAAGTCAGCCAGCTGCAGGCTGACCTGAAAGACGATGATATCTCCTTTCTCAAGGTAAGGCTAATCAGCAGTTGTGTGCACGCGTGCACACACACTATAGGCAGAGTTCTCTGCATTCAGGAGTAGCTAAAGGATGTTGACATGGCATAATATTGACATATAGAATGTTGCCCAACCATTCCAGACTGCAGCTTTTTCTGTCATCCAGGAGAATTAACATGCTCCGTACTTGTAGAAAGGGGCAGGCTGATTTCAGTCTTGCACGGTCTTCTTTTTTGTACTGGAATCCTCATAATCCACTGGTCTGTTTTAAATTGACAAGCAATTATGGAATAACTAATCTGTGTTCAGTGATTCTGAGCATGCATTCTTAAGGACATAAGTACCTTGCTGGATCAGACCAAGGTCCACCTAATCTGGCATTCTTTCCAAGGATCCAAGTAACTAGCAGGAGCTATTTGGCAGGGGCATTGCTAGGGTCCTAAAAGATCCAAGGCACAGGCCCATAACACAAATTTGCATACACACACACACACACACGAGTCTAAGCGTGCGTCTACTATATGTGTGTGGTGTGTGCATGCAGTGTGCTTGCGTGTGTGTATACATCACATACATACATACCTAAGAAGTGTGCACTGACGCCCTCTACCCCACTTCAACTCAGACCCCGATTCAGCATTTTGGAAAATATCCCACTTCAGCTCAGCACCAAACCTGGGTCAAGGTTTGGAAAAATGAGTCTTTATACTTCCTGCTGACTACCATGGGAAATTAGAAAAAAAAACCCTAACTTTTTTCTCTTGGTCAGAACTGTATAATTTCAGGCATGGTAGCCCCCTAGGAAGGGATTACACCTGCTCAATGTCAGAAAAATAGGTGCAGGGTTTATATTTTGATTTTCTTTTAAAGGGAATGGCCAATAATGTTTTAATTCCTTGTAACAATTGGATAAAAATTTCAGGATTCATTGCCCCATCAGAGGAGATCATGTCTCCAAATTTCAGAATGATAGCCACATGGGTTTTTGTGCAAGGGTGGCCTTGACTTTTTGAGGTCTCCAAAAGAGGACGTATTTATCTCCCTATGTTCCTTGTGGACCATTGTTCTGAAAGTTACAGACAGCCTACAGTTGTCCCTAAGTAAGAAGTCAGCAAAGTTTCAGAAGGATAGGTGCAGCAGTTCACGTGGAAGGGCGGTTCTCCAGTTTGGGGGAGGGAGTGATTCGCTTTCCCTTCCATTCACCCCTTCCCCAATAGTTTTTGGGTAAATTTGTATGAAAATGCACAGGTCATTGTAGGTGTCCCCCAGGCAAGAAATTTGCAAAGTTTCTGAAGGATATGTTGTTCAGTCGTTAAGTCGTGTCCGACTTTTCGTGACCCCATGGACCATCGCACGCCAGGCCTTCCTGTCCTCCGTTCTCCCGGAGTGTGCTTAAGTTCATATTCATTGCATCGGTGATGCTATCTAGCCATCTCATCCTCTGCCGTCCCCTTCTCCTTTTGCCTTCAATCTTTCCCAGCATCAGGGTCTTTTCCAGGGAGTTTTCTCTTCGCATTAGGTGGCCAAAATATTTGAGCTCCAGCTTCAGGATCTGTCCTTCCAATGAGCACTCAGGGTTGATTTCCTTTAGGATGGACTGATTGGACCTCCTTGCAGTCCAGGGGACTCGTAAGAGTCTTCTCCAGCACCACAGTTCCAAAGCATCAATTCTTCGGCGTTCAGCCTTCCTTATAGTCCAGCTCTCACAGCCATATGTTGCTACTGGGAAAACCATAGCTTTGATTATATGGACTTTGTCGGCAAGGTGATGTCTTTGCTTCTTACTATGCTGTCTAGTTTGCCATAGCTTTCCTCCCAAGGAGCAAGCGTCTTTTAATTTCATGGCTACAGTCACCGTCTGCTGTGATCTTGGCGCCCAAGAAAATAAAATCTGTCACTGCTTCCATTTCTTCCCCTTCTACATGCCAGGAAGTGATGGGGCCAGATGCCATGATCTTAGTTTTTTGAATGTTGAGTTTCAAACCAGCTTTTGCACTCTGCACTTTCACCCAACAAGAGGCTCTTTAGATCCTCTTCGCTTTCTGCCATTAGGGTGGTATCGTCTGCGTATCTGAGGTTGTTGATAATTCTCCCAGCAACCTTAATTCCAACCTTAATTTAAAATTGCTAGAATTTATTTACATTTCAACAATGTTAGCAGCAGGGGAACATGGGTGGGAAGGTGCTATTGTAGTCATGTCCTGCTTGTGGGTTTCCAGTGGGCATCTGGTTGGCAACTGTGTGAACAGAATGCTGGACTAGATGGACCTTGGTCTGATGCAGCACAACTCTTATGTTCTTAAGTAGAGAGTGCTTCTGAGCATGTGCAGAATGTTTTTCTTTCACCACTGAGCACTTACATTCTCTCCCTACCAATTCTATTCCCCTCCATACAACCATCCTCCAGCAACTCTTCATAAAAACAAATGTCTTGTTTTGTGCAACTCCTTTCTATGCACAAGCTCTCATTGCATCTTCCTCCCCATAACTTCATTTGTGCCAAGACTTCACCAGGATTCAGCCAATGAGTCTGTTTTCCAAACTAGGGCTCAGTTATGGAGAAACTCTGAGCATATACTAAGTGCCTTTCCCTCACCACTGAAGCTAGAGTTCTTGCAACCCCTGTTCCCCCAAACCCACAAATGACAAAACATGCATAGGACTGAGCTGAAAGGGTAGTCAATTCATTAGACAGAATTGAGTAGGCACTGTATTAATCCTGCAGTACCATGCTCACAAGTCAGGACTTATTTCTGAGAACATCAAGGTGCAAACCTCCCTGCAAAAGTAACTTCTGCTGGAATCCTATGCACACTTTCCTGAGGGTAAGGCTCATTAAACATAATGGGACTTCTCAGTAGGCATACATAGGATTGCTTAAATTAGCAATATTTATGCTAATTTAGCAATATTTATCAAGCAATATTTATCTCCCCTCCACTTAAAAAAACAAACCCCAAACTCCTATTTTTATTAAAGCTTTCTGTTCAGAGGAACATAGGAAGCTGCCTTGTACTGAGTCAGACCCTGGGTCCATCTAGCGCAGTATTGTCAACACTGATTGGCAACAGCGGCTCTCCAGGGTTTCAGGCAGGATTCTTTCCTAGCCCTACCTGGAGATGGGGGATTGAACCCGGGACCTTCTGCATGCCAAGCATGTGCTCCACCACTGAGCTACAGCCCCTCCTATTGCTGGATAATGGCAATTGACAAACAAAACAGCCGCAGTTTTGTTTCTCTGCAACCATGTGAACCCACTTTTCTCAAAGGCTTGAGTGAGAAGGAGAAAAACCAACCTTCTTGTCTGTTTGTATAAAGTCATACAGTTCAGAACTTCTCTTGCCCACCGAAGAGAATACTCTTAAAGAATTCCCCAAGATATGCTGTGGATGGAATAAAGAAGAGAAAGAAAGAACAGGATAGGGGAGGGAAGAAGAAAAGAAAAATGGTGATTGGAAATGTGCACAGGGGTGGGGGGTAGAGAGAATTCCCTAAACCAAGTGGCTCCTTTCAGAGAGGTAGTACTTCAGAGGAATTTAGGAGGCTGTGGAGGGTTTGCAAGGATTGCACGTACTTAAATGAACTTTATGAGGGGAGGTGGCTGAGGGCTTTTTGTATCTTCTTTAAAAACTGTAGAACCTATTTTAAAGCCCCAGCATTCTCGATCATGATGCCACATAGTCCTAACCCTCCCTTTGGGATTATTTGAGTCCTACAGCTATTTAGGAGAAATTAAAGTGGAAGGGGAGAAATATGTTTGTGGAGGCTGATTGGATCCTTTGCTGTACTGAACTACTAAACTTCTGCAGAATCCAAAGGTTCCAGTTTGGGGCAGTAAAATCAGATACTGTGTGAAATACCAGCTCTTTCTTCCCTTCCTTCTCCCTCTTCAAAATATCATTGCAGGCAAGCTCACAACAATGGGCATGTAAGAGCAGAAAAGAAAAGTAAGGGGAGAGAGGTTTTTTGCACCTCAAAAAAACCCTACACCAGAGATTTGGGATAGTGACCTCCTAATGGTCACCTTAAACACCTTCTGATTAGGATCTCTAATCCCCTGGGTAACTTGACAGTTTTACTTTTTGTTTTAGACTTTAAGAAAAGGAAAATTTACGCATGGCTAGCGCAAAAGCCACCGGACCTAACTGCCTGAAATTTGGCAAATTCCATCAGCTCCATGGGGGCTGCCAGGTTTCCAAATTCTGTACACTTACGTGGAAGCACAAAGAAATTATAGCTGTTTGCTTTGACAGATTTTCTTGGAAAAAGCAAATTTTACCCGTGGCTAGCACAAACGCCACTAAACCTAACTGTGAAATTTGGCAGGCTCAGTCATCACTATGGGGGCTTCCAGGTCCCCAAATTCCATGTACATATGTGGAAGCACACAAAAAATATAGCTCCTTGCTTTGACACATTTTCTTGAAAATAGCAAACTTTACCTGTGACTAGCACAAAAGCCACTGGACCTAACCACCTGAAATTTGGCAGATTCAGTCAGTTCCATGAGGGCTACCAATCCTCCAAATTTCATGTATTTATCATACAAGCTAAAAACATTATGTCCGTTTTTGTTTTCCAATGCAAGTCAATAGGAAAATGTAAAAAAAATGGCAATTAGGACAGCTCAAAAGATCCGGGGCCCATGCCCAGGTGGCCTCCCATAATGACGACGACCCTGCTATGTGGTCAGTCTATCTTCCGCCCACCCCTTGTGGACAGTGGTAGTTGCTCTGGAATCTCTGTTTCAAGGCTGTCGTGGTTGTGGTTGTTGGGAGATAATGCAATTACCCCCACCCCTTTTTTTTTCTTCCAGAAACACAAAAACCGGAAACGCAGGTAGGTTGTTGAATTTTCAGTCATACATCGAGCAACTCACTGGTATATCTTGTGATGGGGATGGGGGTAGAGGAGCCATGCTCACAGTGCCAACTCAAGACTTTCTAACCTTCTAGGCATGGTGGGCCATCATGACATCACAAAGAGTTCTAAAGCACGCCTCTAGCTTCTGCAGATAACTGGCCATGCCGGATGCAGCACAAGAAGGGGCATGTGTGCTGCTTCTGGTGTGCCGTGGGCTCTTTTGAATCATGTTGCCCTAGGCAGCTGCCCATTCTTTTTAATTGAGACCCAGATTCAATCCCTGACATCTGCATTTTTTTAAAGACAGAAGCTATTTGTGGCCCTTTTATTCTTGATGTAAGGGGCTAGGAGTGATGCCCGGAAAGCTACTGCCAGAGAATCTGGATAGATAGTGCTCATCCCTTGGCATCAGTCACATGCCTCATATTTGAATTTGTATCCACAAATGATTTCATTTGTTTGAGTGCATGGACTCACTGGCTCCCTCTTTTGTATCAAATGCAGAAGCCATATCTGGACTTCCATACATATTGGCCTATAAGAGTCTTAACCCAGGTTCTTGACTGTCTTTCACTCACTTCCATGTCTGTCTGGATTGTGCTTCTCAGAATTGCCTGGACAATAGAACAGCCAGAAGCGATTCCACCAGGGATGCTGGTGGAAGTCACTAAGTACCTGGATTCTTTGCAATATAATGTGTGGAAGAAGATGCTGGATATCATCAAAGTAGGTAGGTTTCTGAGTGTGCCAGGTAATGTGCGTTAACAAGCCGGAGACAACTTCTTACCGGGCAGTGCTGAAACTCCCATAATGTCCTTCCCTGGAAATGATCTTCCTGTCATAATGAGGGACACATGCAATGAAACACTAGTAAGATCCATACTACCTGTCCTGGCTGCGGTATTAAATGATCAGCAATCCTTTCGAACCAAGTGCCTGGTTATATTCTGCACGAAAAAATTCTGAACTCCTTACAAAGGAAAACCATGCATATTTGGCAGACTTTGAAAACTAGTGGGGCTTGCATAAAAGGTGCGCCGTTTGCATGCTTATTCTGATGCAACGCCTTTATCTCTGACACAAAACAGCATGGCAAGAGGAAGACCTGTATGCATGTTGCTCAGTCTCCATCTTGAGACCAAATCTGTACTGCATGGCCACAACACCTGGCCTAATTTTGGGGCCTTCCTGGTTCTTCCCCCTTCCCCTGTTTTTTGTACCACCACACCTGATGAAGAGTTCTGGAGAACACACAAGCTTACACATACTCTTCTGGAGTTTTGGTTAGTCCTAATAGAGCAGAAGTGAGCAACTTGTGGCCCTTCAGATGTTGTTGGACTGCAACTCCCATCAGCCCTAGCCATCAGAGCCAGTGGTGAGGGATGATAGGAGTTACAGTCCAACATTTGTAAGGCCACAGGTTGTCCACCACGGTAATAAAGGTATGGCTCAACTGTAGATTTTGGACTTTTAAATGGTGCTCTGTAATATGTATCATACTTGGGAATCGATTCCCTTGTATATAAAGCAGGGGTGTTGAACCTCAGGTCCAAGAGCCAAATCAGGCCCACCTGGGGTCCCAACCTGGCCTTCTGGGGTCCCCCTGATGATGACAACAACAACATTTATATCCTGCCTTTTTTCCTCTTGTAAGTCACCTTGGGTTCCTTGTATGGTCCTGGAAGAAAAAGTGGGATGCCAAGAAATGTGAGTTTGGCAGAGGGATGCCAGTGGAAGGGTGATGTGCAATGAAAAAGATGTATCTCCACTTCAAATCTACTCCCCATTACCGCCCGTGCGTGCATGTGTTTGATGATGATGGGGCTCCAATATGGCTTAGTTGGGCAAGCAGGGGCTTCTTGTAGCCACTAGAGGGCAGCAGTGCATGGTTAACCTTGTAGTCTTTTATATATACACTCCACACCATCCAACTGATGAGTACACTTGAGCATACTCATGCACCCATGGGTACACTTGAGTGTATACTGTACACTCAAGGCTAACTTTGAGGATTAAATGCTAAACTGGCACAGGGTTGGAGGTCCTCTTAATTTTACCTTGCGGACTGAGTTTTTAGCTTTTTTACCAGTCTTTCACATAGTCTCCTTCCAAACTGTTTAGGGTAGAGGTGGAGAACCTTTTTTTGCCCCGAGGGCCATATTGGCACCCTGGGAGCATGTTGAGGCTGCATGCCAGCAGTGGGTGGGGTCACAATCCAAAGTGGTTGGGCCTCCTCCCACTCTTGCTCACACACACCGCAGTCAGACACATACCTCTCTCTGCATGGAGCTTCCCCAGCTTTGGTTTAGGGTTTTATGGGTCAAAAACCAGCACTTTGAATTGGGCCTGGATATGTGCTGGCAACCTCCACAGCTGGTACAGAATGGTGTTACACGTTCTAATTGTCTGGTTCCCAACAGACAGGCGGCCACATTTTGCACCAGTTGAACTTTGCAGGTTGCCTTCAAAGGTAGTCCCACATGGAGCACATTACAGTAATCTAAACTGGATGTGACTAGTGCATGGGGAATCATGGCAAGGTCTGATTTCTGTAGATAGGGTTGCAGGTGGTATACCAGGCTAAGCTGGTAAAAAGCCCTCCTAGCCACCAACTCCTGTGTTTCCACAAATAACCCCAAGCAATGAATTTGTTCCTTCAGGGATAGTGCAGCACCATCCTAGGCCAATTGCACCTCTCTGTCCAGATCAATTTGCTATAACTAATTCTGGGCATGGAATTTGAACAGCTCTCTCAAAGAGTGAAAACAAAATCTGGAAGAAAAAAAAAAAAAGAGCCAGGAGATGCTGCTGTTGTAGGCAAAGATGGTTCTTTAAGAACATAAGAATTATTTTGCTAGATCAGTACTAAAGCTGGGCTGAATTTTTTTTTAATGGGAATGTCCAGCTTAAATTTGCGAGGTGAAAGAAATTGGACTTTAGCTCACAGTTTTTTGCTGCCATGCAGTGCTCTTCTGCATGAGGTACATTTCCCCATCCCCTCCCAAATAATCATCCAAATCCCCTCACCCCCCAAGCTGTAAAAATTTCTGGACATTTTGAGGCTATGGGAAAAAAACCCCAGGGTTCTTCCTGGTTTTTTTCATGGAAAAATGGAAATTTCGGGGAAAGTGGAAAAATAAGCAATACTTATTTTTTTAATAGCTCTTTACCGATTTATTTATTTTATTAAATTTCTTAATTGTCCATCCGGCCGGTCACCCAACCTTAAGTCACTTTGTTGCTTTAGGTTACCCTTCCCCATCCTGGTTCCCTCCAGATACTTTGGACTTCAGTTCCTATCAGGCTCAGACAGGATGGCCAATAGTCAAGAATGCTGGCCAGCAATAGGGCACCAGGTTGAGGAAGGCTGCTCCAGGAACATAAAGCAGCCTTTATGTTCCTAACGTTATAGTATGTATAACATGGTTTGCTCATAAAACTATAATTATATTTGAAAACTTTAAGAAGTGAACTCAGTAAATTTGTAATTATTATCTGAACAAACTATACTTTTAAAATTTAATATACCAAACATGTTTAATTTTATGAGCAAACCAAGTTATACATAATGTTTTAGATTCCTAGTTTGTGTCTGACCAGAGCTTCAGCAAGTAGTCCCTGAAACATCTGAATTATCCTAGAAGCCAGAAGAAGCAGGAAGAACTGGAGGCAGACCCTGGGTTTGGAAGACATGATAACCCACAATGGGTTAAATAAACCATGATAGTTTATTTAACCTATCATGGGTTATTATGTCGTCTGTCGGGAATTTTTAAATCCACAATAGGTTATTCGGCCAAATAACCCACTCTGATAACCCCTACTGCAGACCGTGGGTTATTTAACCCATTATGGGGTATCGTGTTGTCTGGTGGTCACCGTGGGTTATTTTGGTCACCTGCAGAGTTGGGCTGCAAGAGCGGTTCAGATTGCTGCTGCTGCTGCTGCGCTCCTCACGAGCATTCTCTCTGTAATGGAAACAGCTTACACGGACTATTTCAGTACTGACTATGGGGGGAAATGTGCAATTGGGAACACATTAAAGCATCTATGCCAGAATGTCTATGGGAAGAAATGTGCTTTAGCGGAAAAGCACTAAAGTGCTTTAGCGAATGAGTGCTACAGTGCTCCAAAGCACGCTACTGCCAGTGGGAGAAACACAAGGAATGGGTGAAAAAAGGGGTTTTTAGGGTGCATCAGGTGCCTCCCTATGAGAGGCATCTGTGTGTGAGATTTTGTCCCATTCCTGCAAACTTCCAAGGGTTTATTTGCACCAACTCCTTTTGGTGCACCCAGAATTTTTGCTCCTTTGTGAGTAATCATGCAGAGTTTTGATGGTATGTTGGGTGCCTCCTGACTAGGGGAGACTTTGTATGAAGTTTCGTCCCGAACCTGCAAACTTCCAGCACTTCAGAGCTGCCACCCCCCCCCCCCCTTGTCAGGGTGATGCTGGAAGCACTGAATTAAGTCCCTGTACTTCACCACACATCTCTCCCCTCTCATTGGGATATTGTGGAAGATTAAAAAAGGCTGCTGCAATGTCAATGGGTGAAACCATGCCACTGCTTGGGCAGGAGGACTACAGAGGGCGGGGGGATGATTCAGATTATGCACAGTAGCTTAATAAACTACTCACAGTAGCTTATTAGCCCACTCATGTGGCAGGGCATCGTGGACTATTCAAAAGTAGTTTATTAAATCACAACGGCTTAATGTGACATCTGGAAACGCCCCCCCCCCCCCCGAAGACAAATCCAGAAACACAGGACTCTGTAGAACAAAACCCAATGTACATTTTCTTCCATATTATGATATGGTGACTTTATTCACATGTTGAGAAACTGAGCATGACTTGGAACATCCCAGAATGTCTATCAGTAAAAGATACATTGGATCAATAATTTTAACAGATGGAAGAAATAACTATGCTGAGAATCTTACAGAGAGGATTAAAAAACATTTTCCCCTATGGCTTCATTATTTCCAGATATTTTACATCTCTAGTCTTTCTATAAAAGTCTTATTACATAGTTTTTAGAAATCATTTGGGGGCAGTAAAGGCCTGATAAACACCTTGTCTTAAATTCTAAAAGAAAATATTTCATAATCCAAAGCTGTTCAATTTTTCCAGTTTTTCAGAAAAAAAGCAAAAATGGTCCTTGGAAAAACATTTTTTTTCCCTAATTTTTCAGGGCCTTCACATCTCTATCCCCCCCCCCCATTTTTACTGCTTCTGAGTGGGCCAGTGAAAGAGGTATGTGTGGTGGGGGAGAACATCTCATCTAATCCGTACAAGGTTCAATAGCATTCTCTTTCCAACAGTGGATAGCGGCTACCTTTAGAGTTAGGTACACTAATGCAGGGGACCGCGGTGGCTTAGTGGTTAAGACGCTGAACTGCAGACTGGAAGGTCGACAGGTCAGCAGTTCGAGACCCGAGTGCCGCGTGACGGAGTGAGCTCCCGTCTTCAGTCCCAGCTTCTGCCAACCTAGCAGTTCGAAAGCAAGAAATTGCAAGTAGATAAATAGGTACTGCCTCGGCGGGAAAGGTAACAGCGTTCCGTGCACCTCGGTGTTCAGTCATGCCGGCCACATGACCACGGAAGCGTCTTCGGACGGCGCTGGCTCTTCAGCTTAGAAACGGGGATGAGCACCGCACCCTAGAGTCGGACACGACTGGTTGGGGACACCTTTACCTTTACACTAATGCAGGGACAAAGGTGCTGATCAGCCCCTGTTTCACTAGCGTCTGGTATGCCACCTATGTACATGGAAGTTCCATTTGACTTTCATCCTTGTTATTTTACAGCAGGCAAGCCTGATGTCTGTAAAACATAGGTAGGAATTGGTCTGTATTTCAAAGGCCCCCTCTCCATTCAACTCCCCATACCTAATGAGTATCTCCTTTTGCAGTCCCATTCAGCTTTGATCCCAACACATCTGCAAGCTGGCTGGAAGTTTCTGATGACCTCACCAGCGTTGCCACCTGTAACTATAAGCTGATGGTGGAAGTTCCAGAACGCTTCTCTACCGGCATGCCTTGTGTCCTGGGCTCCAAAAGTTATTCCAAAGGGTCTCACATCTGGGAAGTCGATATTGGTGGCATTGAGTATTGGTACATCGGAGTGGCCAAGAAGTCCTGTGGCTACTACTGGAGTTTTGGCTGCGATTCCCGTCTGGGATTTGGGTACATGTACCGCATGCAAGGTACCAAGAACAAGAAAAGCCAGTCCTCCCAATCAGTCGTGATGGAGGGTGGGCGAAGGAAGGGTCTCAAGAGAGTGAGAGTGGAACTGGACTGTGATGAAGGGGAGCTCTCGTTCTACGATGCCGAGCAGAAGAGCCATATCTACACATTCCATGACAAGTTTGGGGAAGTCTTTCCATACTTCTGCATCTGCAGCGTAGATGCTGCTGCCTCTCCAGCTGAGCCATTCAGAATCTGCCCGCTTCAGGTTCTGATCAATAAAGATTATCCAAACTGAGCAAACCATCCTTTAATCCCTACTATCTATGTACCTCCTTTGCTTTGAATGCTTACATACACTAACTGACACTGAAGCAGTAAAAAGAACACATTGCTTTAGCTATATGATATTCCAGTATTTGGAATGTGGAGAATTTTCCCACACAGGCAGACCTATGAAGCCAAAACAGATCTGTCAAGTCGTATCCAGAAGGTGGTGTTGGGGGGCTACTGTTTGGCACCACATCCATTGGTCTGTGGTGTCCCACATAGTTCTATCCTGTCCCTATGTTGTTTAACATCTACATGAAACTGCTCAGAGAGGTCATTGTGAGCTATTGGAGAGAGATGCCATCAATATGCTGATGACATTCAGCATATTGCTCCTTGTTACTCAGCTCTAAGGAAGCAGATGATATCCTTGAATGTTGCCCAAGTTAAATAATGGGCTGGATGCGCATGAACAAGCTGAGATTAAATCCAGAAAAGACAGGTGCTATTGGTCAGTAGAAAGCCTGACTCAGAGACTGGGGTTCAATATGTTTTGGATGGGGTTGCCCTCCCCATGAAAAATCAGGTTATAGCTTGGGAGTGCTCCTGGATCCTATGCTGTCCCTTGATCTTCAGATTGCTGCAGTTGCAAGGACTACATTTGCACAACTGTGTCTACTGTGCTAGCTGGGGGTGTTCCTAAGTCACTGATTTAGCGACATCCATACCTTGGTTACATCACAGCTAGACTATTGCAATGCGCTGTACGTGAAGCTACACTTGAAGAGTATCCAGAAGCTTCAATTGGTGCAAAGTACAGCAGCTAACTATTTCATGGTTTCACATCAATACTGAAAGATCTGCATGGGTTGCCAATTGTTTTCTGGGTTCAATTCAAGGTATTCAAGAAAGCCCTAAGGGTGCATTCCTATGCATGTTTAGACAAAAAAATCCTACAACTTCCAGCGTTCTCCAGCCAGCCATACTGAGGATTGTGCTCTAAACAACTTAGCTCCTGGCTAACTGAGCCTGGTATGACCCTGCTTGTTCATTAAGATCAGCAGGAGAGGTCCTTTCGAAGACACCCCCGCTTACAGAGGGACCTGCTTGTCAGACATGTGGGAAAGGACTTTCTCCTGTGTTCCTCCCAAACTCTGGAACACACTCCCTCTGGAGTTACAATTGGTCCCAACTCTGCATTCAGCAAAGGGGTCAAGATGGATCTTCTTAATTTGGCTTTTTAAATTGTTATGGTATTTAAAGTTGTTTTTAATGTTTATTATGTTTGTATTTGTTTATTCTTGTCTTTTGAGTTCTTATAAACTGCCTTGGTTGGTTCAGAAAGGTGTTATATGAATGCAATAAATACAATTTAAAACTAGATAACTGTCTTAAGCTGTGGATTGTGGGGTACTACTAAGGGTAGGACAGACAGATTTGACATATGGGGGACAACCTACTGAGGGGTTCTACACAATCTTCCTTGAAATGAAGGGGAGGGGTACAAGAGTAGCATAGCTCTCTAGTGAGGATTGCACAAGATAAAACTTCCCACACACAAATTAGTGGAGAAAGGGACATTTGGATTTGCTGCCATTCAAATACCTTGGGCTGACCTTGTTCAAAATGTCTAAGGGGCTTTGTTTTATTCATGGTGCAATCCAGTCCCAACAAATTTAGGGGCTTAAGGGTGACTATAACAGTACATGCATAAGATGAGCATGCTGCAGCCTACACTTTGGGGGAGGAAGCAGGCTGTCGTCATAGTGAGGGAAGGGGGGCTAAGGAATATTGTAAGAGCCTTTCTTGCTGCCTAACCATCTGGCAGAAACCTCATCCCTGTCCCCTCTCTAGAACAGCAGAAGAGGCTGTAATTAAACCCCCGTCAAACCATCCTCCTATTGCACCAGGCACACCAAAAGATTTATAGAGACTGGAAAGGGGGCTTGAAATAGACAAGGTAGTTCCTGATTGGCTCTGATCTGACAGGATTATGTCACCACCCCCCAATCGGAAGATCTTGCCTCCCCAGTGGGGATGTGTTGAAGGCTAACAGGGAATTAACCCCATTGGGGCTCTTTGTTTGTAAAGAGGGTTTTGGAGATTTCTGGTTACTTCCTCTTTACTGGCATAGCTATTGGGATGAATCATTCTAACTGTTTGTGTCTTGCTTTAGCTTCTGACTAAAGAGTTGCTGTAGCATTTAATAGCTGCAGGGCATGCAAGAATTCACCACAGAAAGTTTTTCCCATCCCTGCCTGAATAATGACAGGAAAAATACCCCCCCTTCACTCCCCCCACAAGCCATAACACTTCCTTCCGGACATTAAGAAATTCTGCACCATGGGAAGGATGCTGAATAGTATGGAGATGCACCAGACTAAATTGTCCTTGGAACTGGGATTGCCAGCTTTTTTCTTTTTACCAGCTTCTGTGCCTTTAACAGCAGCCCAATCTATAGTCATGAGCAGTCTGCTTGGCTCCATGACAGGTTTCTTTCAATCAAACTGCTGTTAGAGCACAGGAACAGCAAAGCTGTAGTTTCTGGTCAGTTGGCAACCCCATTTGGTATTGTCTCAGGTGTTTTACTCATTTATGGGGTCTGAGTGCCATATTTGGGGCTGCAAAAAGTATGTTCTCTCTGGACAGACAGACTGTTGACTTTGCCCCCCCCCCTTGTAAGTACACTTCTTAGCTCACTTGTGTGAGCCAGCTTAAATTCTGCACACATCGTTTTACAATTAATCTACTCTATTGGGGCTAGGGATGTATGAGAAATTCATTCCAGTTCGTTTTTGATCAGGATTTACCCAGTTCACACTTCCCAGATCAAACATGAACTCAAAAAAGCATCCAACGGTATGCATACATTTGAAAAATACACATGAAAAGGTGCATATTTTGAAAAAGTGCATACTTTTGAAAAATGCACACAACTCAATAGCAGAAGAATACATACATTTCAAAGATGTGCACAACTGATGCGTCCCACTTGAATGTACACACTTCAGTGTTGTATATATTGCGATATGGAAATGGAGGTGGTTAGACATGCCTCTCAACATATTAACATCAAGAGCCCTATACAAAAATTTATATTCAGAATATTTTTTTTTTCTAAACAATGGATTGGTAAATAAAGTGAGTGCATATGTAAACTTGCAAGACCTGACCTGTTCATTCAAATAATGACCAGATCCATATAAGCTTTGCAAGAGATCAATTACAAATTTATTTAGGACTTTTAACTAACACTACAGTGCCTTTACAGTGTTTCATGGATCACTGCCTTGCTGTGGCGAAGGGGCTTGCGTAACTCAGTGAAGCCATAAGCTATGCCATGCAGGGCCACCCAAGACGGACAGGTCATGGCGAAGAGTTCTGACAAAATGTGGTCCACTGGAGAAGGAAATGGCAACCCACTCCAGTATTCTTGCCAAGAAAACCCCATGGAACGTATCACAAGGCTAAAAGATATGACGCCGGAAGATGAGCCCCTCAGGTCGGAAGGTGTCCAATATGCTACTGGGGAAGAGCAGAGGGTATTTCCAAGTAGCGCCAGAAAGAGTGAAGCGGCTGGGCCAAACCCGAAAGGACACTCAGCTGTGGATGTGTCTGGCGGTGAAAAGAAAATCCGATGCTGTAAAGAACAATATTGTTTAGGAACCTGGAATGTCAGATCAATGAATCAAGGTAAGCTGGAGGTGGTCAAACATGAGATGGCAAGATTGAACATCGACATCTTGGGAATCAGCGAACTAAAATGGACAGGCATGGGCGAATTTAATTCAGGTGACCATCATATCTACTATTGTGGGCAAGAATCCCTTAGAAGAAATGGAGTAGCACTCATAGTCAACAAAAGGGTGGGAAAAGCAGTACTGGGGTACAATCTTAAAAATGATAGAATGATCTCAGTACGAATCCAAGGCAAACCATTCAACATCACAGTAATTCAAGTCTATGCCCCAACCACTGAGGCCGAAGAAGCTGAGGTTGATCGGTTCTATGAAGACCTACAACACCTTCTAGAACTAACACCAAAAAAAGATGTCCTCTTCATCATAGGGGATTGGAATGCTAAAGTAGGAAGTCAAGAAATCACCGGGATAACAGGCAGGCATGGCCTTGGTGTACAAAATGAAGCAGGACAAAAGCTAATAGAGTTTTGCCAAGAGAACGTGCTGATCATAGCAAACACTCTTTTCCAACAGCACAAGAGGCGACTCTACACATGGACGTCACCAGATGGTCAATATCGAAATCAGATTGATTATGTCCTTTGCAGCCAAAGATGGAGAAGCTCCATACAGTCAGTAAAAACAAGACCTGGAGCTGACTGTGGCTCAGATCATGAGCTGCTTCTTGCAAAATTTCGGCTTAAATTGAAGAACGTCGGGAAAACCACTAAACCGTTCAGGTATGACCTCAGTCATATCCCTTCTGAATATACAGTGGAGGTGAGGAATAGATTTCAGGGATTAGACCTGATAGACAGAGTGCCTGAGGAACTATGGACGGAGGTCCGTAACATTGTTCAGGAGGCAGCAACAAAATCCGTCCCAAAGAAAAAGAAATGCAAGAAAGCCAAGTGGCTGTCTGATGAGGCTTTACAAGTAGCTCACGAAAGAAGGGAAGCGAAAAGCAAGGGAGAAAGGGGAAGATATACCCAACTGAATGCAGAGTTCCAGAGAATAGCAAGGAGAGACAAGAAGGCCTTCTTAAATGAACAATGCAAAGAAATCGAGGAAAACAACAGAATGGGAAAGACTAGAGATCTCTTCAAGAAAATTGGAGATCTCAAGGGAACGTTTTGTGCAAAGACGGGCATGATAAAGGACAAAGAAGGCAGGGACCTAACAGAAGCAGATGAGATTAAGAAGAGGTGGCAAGAATACACAGAAGAACTATACAGGAAAGATCTGAATGTCCTTGATAGCCATGATAGTGCGGTCACTGAACTTGAGCCAGACATCCTAGAGAGTGAAGTCAAGTGGGCCTTAGGAAGCATTAGTAACAACAAAGCTAGCGGAGATGACAGTATTCCAGCCGAGCTATTTAAAATCCTAAAAGATGATGCTGTTAAAGTGCTGCATTCAATATGCCAACAAATCTGGAACACTCAACAGTGGCCACAAGACTGGAAAAGGTCAGTTTACATTCCAATTCCAAAGAAGGGCAACGCCAAAGAGTGTTCAAACTACCGCACAATTGCGCTCATTTCACATGCCAGCAAGGTGATGCTCAAAATCCTACAAGCTAGGCTTCAGCAGTATGCGAACCAAGAACTACCGGAAGTACAAGCTGGGTTTAGAAGAGGCAGAGGAACTAGAGATCAAATCGCCAACATTCGCTGCATCATGGAGAAAGCAAGAGAATTCCAGAAAAACGTCTATTTCTGCTTCATTGACTATGCTAAAGCCTTTGATTGTGTGGATCACAACAAACTGTGGCAAATTCTGAAAGTGATGGGAGTACCAGACCACCTTACCCATCTCCTGAGAAACCTGTACGAGGGTCAAGAAGCAACAGTAAGAACCAGACATGGAACAACCGATTGGTTCCAAATTGGGAAAGGAGTACGACAAGGCTGCATATTGTCACCCTGCTTCATAGAATCATAGAATCATAGAATAGTAGGGTTGGAAGGGGCCTACAAGGCCATCGAGTCCAACCCCCTGCTCAATGCAGGAATCCAAGTCAGAGCATCCCTGACAAATGGCTGTCCAGCCTCGTCTTGAAGGCCTCCAGTGTGGGAGAGCCCACCACCTCCCCAGGTAATTGGTTCCATTGCCGTATTGCTCTGACACTCAGGAAGTTTTTCCTGATGTTCAGTCGGAATCTGGCTTCCTGTAACTTGAGCCCATTATTCCGTGTCCTGCACTCTGGGATGATCAAGAAGAGATCCTGGCCTTCTTCTCTGTGACAACCTTTCAAGTACTTGAAGAGTGCTATCATATCTCCCCTCAGTCTTCTCTTCTCAAGGCTAAACATGCCCAGTTCTTTCAGTCTCTCTTCATAGGGCTTTGTTTCCAGTCCCCTGATCATCTTTGTTGCCCTCCTTTGAACCCTCTCCAGCTTGTCTGCATCCTTCTTAAAGTGTGGTGCCCAGAACTGGACACAGTACTCCAGATGAGGCCTAACCAGTGCTGAGTAGAGGGGAACTAGTACTTCCCGGGATTTGGAAGCGATGCTTCTATGAATGCAGCCCAAAATAGCATTTGCCTTTTTTGCAGCCACATCACATTGTTGGCTCATATTCAGCTTGTGATCGACGACAATTCCAAGATCCTTCTCGCTCGTAGTGTGGTTGAGCCACGTATCCCCCATCTTGTAACTGTGCATTTGGTTTCTTTTTCCTAGGTGCAGAACTTGGCATTTGTCCCTATTAAATGCCATTCTGTTGTTTTCTGCCCAGCACTCCAGTCTATCCAGATCACTTTGAATTCTGTTTCTGTCTTCCAAAGTATTAGCTATCCCTCCCAATTTTGTGTCATCTGCAAATTTGATCAGCATTCCCTGCACCTCCTCCTCCAAGTCATTAATAAAAATGTTGAAGAGCACTGGGCCCAGGACTGAGCCCTGCGGTACCCCACTCGTTACCTCTCCCCAGCTTGAGAAGGTCCCATTGATAAGCACTCTTTGAGTCCGATTCTGTAGCCAACTGTGGATCCACCGGATCGTTGTTTCATCTAGCCCACTTCGAGCTAGTTTGCTCATCAGGATATCAT
Source organism: Heloderma suspectum (assembly GCF_057233095.1). NCBI lineage: Eukaryota > Metazoa > Chordata > Lepidosauria > Squamata > Helodermatidae > Heloderma > Heloderma suspectum. Next base: position 437,687,995 of record NC_139458.1, read on the forward strand.
GGGGCACTTTGTCGAAAGCTTTGCTGAAGTCGAGGTATATGATGTCTACAGCATTCCCACGGTCTACAAGGGAGGTGACTTGATCAAAAAATGAGATCAGATTTGTCTGGCAGGACTTGTTTTTGACAAATCCATGTTGGCTTCGAGTAATCACGGCATTGTTGTCAAGGTGCTTCCAGATGGATTGCTTTATGATCTGCTCCAGAATTTTCCCAGGGATTGATGTCAGACTGACTGGTCTGTAGTTCCCAGGTTCCTCCTTTTTACCCTTTTTGAAGATAGGGACAACGTTAGCCCTCCTCCAGTCATCTGGCACTTCCCCGGTCCTCCATATTATTTGCTTATTTAACTTATATGCAGAGTACATCATGAGAAACGCCGGGTTGGATGAATCACAGGTTGGAATTAAGATTGCCGGGAGAATTATCAACAACCTCAGATACGCAGACGATACCACCCTAATGGCAGAAAGCGAAGAGGATCTCAAGAGCCTCTTGTTGAGGGTGAAAGAGGAGAGTGCAAAAGGTGGTTTGAAACTCAACATTAAAAAAACTAAGATCATGTCATCTGGCCCTATCACTTCCTGGCATATAGAAGGGGAAGAAATGGAAGCAGTGACAGATTTTACTTTCTTGGGCTCCAAGATCACCGCAGACGGTGACTGTAGCCATGAAATTAAAAGACGCTTGCTCCTTGGGAGGAAAGCTCTGGCAAACCTAGACAGCATAGTAAGAAGCAGAGACATCACCTTGCCGACAAAGGTCCGTCTAATCAAAGCTATGGTTTTCCCAGTAGTAATGTATGGCTGTGAGAGCTGGACTACAAGGAAGGCTGAGTGCCGAAGAATTGATGCTTTCGAACTGTGGTGCTGGAGAAGACTCTTACGAGTCCCCTGGACTGCAAGGAGGTCAAATCAGTCCATCCTAAAGGAAATCAACCCTGAGTGCTCATTGGAAGGACAGATAATGAAGCTGAAGCTCCAATATTTTGGCCACCTAATGCGAAGAGAAAACTCCCTGGAAAAGACCCTGATGCTGGGAAAGACTGAAGGCAAAAGGAGAAGGGGACGGCAGAGGATGAGACGGCTAGATAGCATCACCGATGCAATGAATATGGACTTGAGCACGGTCCGGGAGAGAGCGGAGGACAGGAAGGCCTGGCGTGCTATGGTCCATGGGGTCACGAAGAGTCGGGCACGACTGAACGACTGAACAACAACACAGTGCCTTAAAGTACTGTAAAAGGCTACTTGAAATAGATATTGTCTGTCATGTATTTTTAACACACCTTTTGTAAATGTTGTCTGATATTGCTAAATGTGAAATACTAGGCTTAAACGGCAACCTTAAAGATGCTTACTTGGGCATGAGTCTCACTGTAATAAATAATTGAACATGATAGGGTACTATCTTTCATTATTAGTATCAGGCTGCTGGTTTCTTTAGAAGTGGATCAGAGATAGGGCCTCTGGTGTTGGCCATGGGTAGAGAGAACTTACTGGAAGAAATATGTAACCCATATGCTAAATCAGCCTTTTAAACAGATCTAGAATGATGATGGAAGTCTGTGGAACTCCCTGCCTGTTGATATCAGGCAGGCACTGACATTGTTTTGCGGAAGACATTTTTATTTAAAGAAGCCTTCCCTGACCGACCAGCCACAGTTTTATTGGTACGATCTAATTTAAAATACTTTAAGTCTGTAATGTGATTCTTCTTTCTTTTCATTGTTCACTGCTCAGGAATCTTATTAGATATAGAGCAGTTTATAAATCCTGTAAATAAATACATGATTAGAGGGCTCCTGCACCTTTTAAAATACATAGATGGGCACATTCTACCTTACATGTACAACTCTTAAAGGTACAGGAGTCCTTGATGGGTCTAGCTGTAGCACCTTGAGAGAAACTGGATACCATGGAGTAGCTTTAGACATTACACTGAAGTTGTAGACACATACACATGTGACAACACTCTTGTCAGCCTCCCGGAATAGCTCCCTGAAGGGAAACTCAAGCACATCTCCTATAATATGGGGTATTCCCTATGGAGCCCAAGCATCCCAGCATACAATCTCTGCTTGTGTTTCTGATGAAATGTCTGAAGAGGGGATCTGTGCACCTCCTTGAGGGAGAGAGGAGTCCATTTCAAATACATGCGGAACCCAAGCATCTCACCATGAGAGGAGGTGTGCAAATTCCCTATTTGGATGTTACACTGGAAGCATAATCATATGTATGAATCCTTCTTTCAGTGTAACATTTGAAGGTGCCTTCCACTTGGTCATGTACATGCTAATTACACAGTGTCTAAGAACAAGCTGTGAACCAGAAATTCCCTAGTTTGAATTTCACACCTGCCATAAACCCACTAGGTGATCTTGGGCATGCCTCTCTTTTTCTCTCAGCCTCTATCCTATCTGCAGTAAGGGAATAATAATGCTGATCTAGCTTTAGAAGGTTCATGTAAAGATTACTATGATAATGTATGCAAAGTTGCTTTGAGCACTTCAAAATGCTACATGAAGTATTATTACAACCCCATATGCTGTCAGTGAGCATGATTAATTATCCAGAGGGCTGACATTTTTCCTGACAGAAATAGGGAAGTATCCTTCCTAAATTTATCCAACTCTGTTTTGAATCCTGTGAGTTTCTTTTGCTCCCTATAGCTGTTTCAGCAAGAGTGTTTCAGAGAATCCTTTAATGCTTAACAACCTTCTTCTGATCTCAGACCTAAAGCTACTAACGCCTAGTTTGTAGCTATTTGTTCTTGCACTCACATGCTTTTAAAACTCCCATACCTTCTCTTCCAGTTCTGTATTACTACCACCCCTTCCAGAATGTTTTCTGTTTTATAGTTCTGCAGTCAATGAATAAAATGTCACTCAACCCCTCCATTTCAGTTTTTGGGAATGAGCGGGGTGGAGAATCTTGAAAGAAAGAAAGAAAGAGATCGTTTTAAGGCTGCTTTCCCCCCAGGATCACAGAATCTGCCTTCTTTCTTGAAAAGTGTCTTGCCATATCATTTACTGCAGTGCCACTCCCTGTGTTCCTTGGTGACACAACAGCCCTGTGACATAAAACTCCAACAAAGGAAACTGAACCAGATGCTGTCGGCTGGCAGCTAACAAATAGCCGAAGCTGCAGATTCCAAAGGGGTAGGCGCTGTATTAAGCCTGTTGTAGCATGAGTCTGGTGGCACCTTCGAAGACTAACTCTTTTATTCTGGTATAAGTTGGAGTCGTCTTCATCAGTGGCCAGGGCTGAATTCCGACAAGACAGTGCACCCGCCACCTCCCACCTGAACAGGAGGATCAGCTGCAAAGGAAGGCAGCAGGGCTGTAAGGGCAGCTGCAGCTTGGCATGCAGCGATAAGGAAACCTACACCTGCTGAGATTTCTTTGCTGTACAACCATGAAGGAGACAAGAGCCCATCCCTCCTTAGGGTTTTCTCCACTAGAAGCCACTTTCCCAAATCCCAGATGTGTGGCCATCAGTCAGTGATGAGGGGAAAGGCACTACACATATGCAGAAGCACTCTACTTTTATTGCATGCTAGCTGGGGATGAATATGGACTTGAGCACGCTCCGGGAGAGAGCGCAGGACAGGAAGGCCTGGCGTGCTATGGTCCATGGGGTCACGAAGAGTCGGACACGACTGAACAACAGCTGGGGATGGTGGGAGTTGTAGTCCAGCATCACCTGGAAGAAGGCTGCTCAGCTGAAACAAAGCTTAAAGGTGCAATCCTATGCGTGTTTAGGCAGAAAAAGGTAATGCTGGGAGTTGCAGCGCCTTTTCCCCCATCTAAACATGCACAGGATTGTGCCGTAAGTAGATCTATAACTGTATTTGAGCGTATTCCCAGTTACTTTGCCTTTCCTCCCTTCCCTCTGTCTCCACACGAGGGATTTTAATTTGTTAAGTTCCTTGGGACTTGGATTCAAGTCTCCCTGGTTCTAGTCTAGCACTCTAACCACTCCACTTCACTGTTTAACCACCTGCAAAATGTGGGTGAATATCGCCATGCCAGAAGTCCACTCCACAATTCCAACCACCACCTCATCCCACATGGCAGCCTTTCTCAACGTGGCTTTTTGACTACAACTCCCAGCGTTCCTGATAATTGGCCAGGGTGGTTGGGGCTGATGGGAGCTGAAGTCCAAAAATCTAGAAAGCGCCGGGTTGGGGGAAGGCGATACGCGCCTTATTTCTCCCCTCATGGCCACACCTAACCCGCCCCTTCCCCCTTGCTCATTCTTTCCCTTGGAGCCCTTCCCTTAGCCACGCCCCCAACGGACGGCTCGCGCCGGAGCCCTTTTTCCCGCCTTTTTACACGGTCGTTTTCTCTCAGTACTGAGGCAGCAAAACGGCCTCAAGAAAAGGGCGGGAAAAGGGAAGAGCTGCGTCTCGAGGGGGAAGAGACCCCAGCACAACAGAAAGCCTACATTTGTAAATTATGAATTTAAAACTTAGCTTACCAGGTAGCCATGTGCAAGCAGGATAATAGGTTGCACATTACTTGAGGGGAGAGCAGCGCCTTCTCCGTGAGGCAGAGGGGAGTTGCGCAATCCATTTGCCGGGGATGCTCTGACCTGGATTCCTGCACTGAGCAGGGGGTTGGACTCGATGGCCTTGGAGGCCCCTTCCAGCCCTGCTATTCTATGATTCTAAGCTGTTCTCATGGAGGTGCCTTATATGTGGGACGCCTCCAATTGTGGGGAACTTTCACTTTAAAAGGAACATTTCCCTTTTATCTGGATATTATTTTGTCCTTTTTAAAGATACAAAATAAGGGGCATACACATCTCTTTTTTAATCTGAAGGAAAGAACAATAATACTTATGTCATAGGGAAATACCCTTTTTGAAGTGAACGTCCCTCAAAATGAAGCCATTGCCCAACTGGATTTTTAGAGTTTTTTTCTCTCATGGACAGCCATTCTTTCCACAAAATTTCAAAAACTTGGGATATGCTAGCTAAAATTCACAGCGACAATGCCTTATTAGGACCTTAATACATACAATACAGTAACTGATATGATAAAAGAAACAACATTAAATCGATCATTTTGTTGTTCAGTCGTGTCCGACTCTTCGTGACCCCATGGACCGTAGCACGCCAGGCCTTCCTGTCCTGCGCTCTCTCCCGGAGCGCGCTCAAGTTCATATTCATTGCATCGGTGATGCTATCTAGCCATCTCATCCTCTGCCGTCCCCTTCTCCTTTTGCCTTCCATCTTTCCCAGCATCAGGGTCTTTTCCAGGGAGTTTTCTCTTCGCATTAGGTGGCCAAAATATTTGAGCTTCAGCATCAGTATCTGATCTTCCAGTGAGCACTCAGGGTTGATTTCCTTTAGGATGGACTGATTTGACCTCCTTGCAGTCCAGGGGACTCGTAAGAGTCTTCTCCAGCACCACAGTTCGAAAGCATCAATTCTTCGGCGCTCAGCCTTCCTTATAGTCCAGCTCTCACAGCCATACGTTGCTACTGGGAAAACCATAGCTTTGATTAGACGGACCTTTGTTCCATGGGGTTTTCTTGGCAGGAATACTGGAGTGGGTTGCCATTTCCTGCTCCAGTGGGCCACATTTTGTCAGAACTCTCCGCCATGACCTGTCCGTCTTGGGTGGCCCTGCACGGCATAGCTTATGGCTTCACTGAGTTACGCAAGCCCCTTCGCCACAACAAGGCAGTGATCCATGAAGGGGTAAAATCAATCATATATACATCATAATATCGAAATCTGTTGTCATAGCCAGTGTGGTGGTGTGGCTAGAGTTTTGGACTGGGAGTCGGGAGATCCAGGTTCTAGTCCCCACTCGGCCACGGAAGCTCCCTGGGTGACTTTGGGCCAGTCACACACTAGTAAACGATTAGTTTTTACAAAGAGGTGTGTGAGTTCTACAGTTACACAGAACTCTTCCTCAGACAGGGAATAAAATACTTTTCAAAGAAACCAACGCTTCTGGTAGAAGGCATAAGCTGTGTCTGCAGTTTGTTTCAGTTTTAAGATGGTAATAGAGGGAAGTTTTAAAAAATTGAATAAAATATTAATAGAAGAAAAGTATTATAATGGAGGAAACGCTTGTGGATTAATTAGATTAGAAGGCATAGGGAACATAATTGTTAACACACCAAATAATGAACACTTACACTATTAAAAATCACAACTAGCCAGCAGTTTTGATTAATTAGCCTTAATTACACGGTAATGTATCAGCTAAAGTTTCTTCCTCCATGACTATAAATGAAGCAGTTACATAATAATTAGCCATTTAATGGGTTATTATTTTGGTTTTGTTCTGCCTGAAGTCCCCAGATATCCAAAAGAATTCAAACATATTTTAGAAATTAGAAGAGAAACATCTGGTTGATTAACTTGTTCTATGACATAAGCCCAAAATGGTGCTTTAAAAAACAGTGCAGCAGAGCTAAAACTGACAGTATAAAACCAAGGACAAATCCTGCTGAAATTAAGCACTTTTACATCCTATTGATTAAAAAGGAAGAGATTTGTGCATGTGCTTAACTCCTTTAATCAGTGCAACCTAAAAGTGCTTAACTTGGGCAGGATTGTGGTCCAAAGGTATAGAACTGCATCCCATAATATTTAGAGATGTTTTATTATTTACTTAGATTTTTAAAAAATGCATATGTTATTTTTCTAAAAAGGTTTTACTTAAGACAGCAAGTGCATATTTCTAAAACAAGAGATTAAAATATTAATATATTAAAATTATAAAATAATCAACAAACAGTATGAAGAGCAGCAACAGACTGAAAATAAATGTTTAAAACCATACCAAAAAAGCCTCCTGGAAAAGAAAAGCCTTGGCTCTCACAAAAGGTGAGCAATGATATGGCCAGGCAAATGACTTTTCACAGGGAGTTCCACCACCTTGGTGCCACCACAGAAAAGACTCTGTCCCATTGACAGCTGGGGGTAAACAGAGCAGAGCCTCCATAGATGAACTCAGAAGTTATACAGGCTCATATGGGTAGAGGTGATTCTTATGATACTGGTCCCAGATCCAGTAAATATTTTGGCAGTCACATTCTGGATCAACTGAAGTTCTCAAATTATCTTCAATTGAAAAATGTGTTGCAATAATTGAACTGAAGGTGACCAGGGTATGAATAGTCATGGCAACATCTGACTTCTCAAGGAAAGGGTGTAGCTGGTGCACCAGCCAAAGCTTGTAAAAGGTATTCCTATAGGGTGCTTCCAGACAAACAACACCTAGTGCTACTGATCGAAAGACATTTGGAACTTTTACTTTTCTATCTTTCCCTCCTTAACAGAGGTAAGAAAAACGGCTGAGAATGCAATCAGAAAACATGGCAGGGTTACAAACAGAAGATGTCCGTCTGGACCCCATAAAATTCCATGAATGAGGCAGGCAGTATACCTCATTTTATGGGGATGCACCCCATCTGAAGCACGCCTTGCACTTATTCTTAGTTTGCCAGAACGCCCAACTCCAAGTATCTTCATTGTGTCTAGATTAAGCTTCAGTTTGCTCACTCTCAACCCTTTTTACCCTTTCCTATTATTACGTACTATTTATTTCAATGGGACAGAATTAAGCACATGTGACTGTCACATGGTAATCAGTGGAACTGATGCTTAACCTTGGTTGGATGGTGCATACAGATTGTGAACTTTGGGGGGCAGTCAGTGCCTGATCTCATTTTTTTATTTACTACATTTCTATACTGCCCAATAGCCCATACTCTCTGGGTAGTTTACAAAGATTAAAACCTTAAAAATACATTATAAAAAACCAGTTACATATAAACAGACAGCACACACAGAGATACTCATACATCTAAAACAATTTTATAAACAATCAAAAATAAGAATTGTTCAATTGTTGATCAATTGTTCTTGGTGAAATTGTTATCTAGTGTACAAAGCCCTAAACAGCTTGGGACTAGGATACTGAGAGAGCGCCTTCTCCCGTACCCACCTGCCTGATCACTGAGGTCATCAGAGGGCATGCTGCTGGCGGTTCCACATGGACCTATGTCCCGACTGGAGTCCACCTGGAGAAGAGCCTTCAGTGTGGTGGCTCCCATCCTGTGAACTCCAACTCCCTGCCTCCGGAGGTCAGGCAGGTGCCAACACTGGGTTGTTTTCTGCGCCTCCTGAAAACAGCTCTTTTCCAGGAAGCCTTCCTAGGCTGACTAACCTCAGTTTTATTGGCACTCTGTTTTTTAAAGAATAATCTTAATATCATGTTTCTTCTTTTTATCTTTTGTTCATTTTATCTCTTGTTGTTCACCGCTATGGAATCTGTTTAGATGTTGAGCAATATATGAATGTTATAAGTCAATCAATCAATCAATCAATCTTCAAGCTGATGTGAGAGGGCAAATTATATTAATGAATTATTTTGAAGAATTGGGTTCGTAATAACACCAGCAGTACAGCCACTGATGTGGATATGCCCTTCCAGGCTTTCAGTCTGTCCACTATGCAGAAACACCCCAATTCTAAACTTTCCCATTTTAACATGTGCTACACATAGTTCTACTGGCCACATTTCCCAACAGGAGCGGAACTCAGTGGGAACTCTGTTGCGCTTCTCCCTTTTGCAACATGGATTGGTTTCATTGCAACCAGTGCTTCAGTCAGGAGGGATCTGATTTTTGTGTCACCAGCTGTGGACACATATTTTGCAAAAAATGTTCTGCCTCAGGTAAGAGTGACAACGTGATGACTTTTTGTATCCTGTGCTACTACTGTATTAACTGGTTGTGCCTATTCTCTTGGTTTCTCCTGGCTCTACAGCATGTTTGCATGGCTAGTGTATTGACTGCTGGAGTAAGGACAGAAGTGTTACTTAGCTAAAATATGTTTTTATGTTATTAACCCCTTGTTTATTGATATATTGTTTATTAATTTTGTATTAACTGAATTGGTGTTTTCTTATTGAATTGAAAGTGTACAGGTTTATTGTATTTTCATTGTCAGATAATTTTTCATACTGTTGTTTTTTGGAATTTATTTGTTTTTGTATGATGTTGTTAGCTGCTTTGGGCTTCCCTTTGGAGGGAAAAGTGTGATACAAATAAACCGAATGAATGAATATGATGTTCGTACTGTGACTGGGGTATGGCATTCAAGCAATCACTGATTCCCACCCCTTACAGATCAGCAATAAGCCTTCATATCAGTCTCCTGGGTCTTGCACATGTTTGTATATAACTTTTGCTAATATTTGTACTATTTAAGTTCTCCCCTACATCCTACAGTGACATGATACAGAAAAAATGCTAGGACTCTTAGGGCGTACTCCTCTGCATGTTTAGACAGAAAAAAGTCCTACAACTCCCAGCATTCCCAGCCAGCCATACCAAAGTTTGTGCCCTCAACTTCTTAATGCATCAAAAGCCAAGAGGTCAAAAATAATACAGTGTTTATATTTTCAATAAATATTAGTTATTCTGAAAAGTGCAACTGGGCTATTGTAGTAGGTAGAAAAATTTTAAATGCTCTTAAAAAAAGACATTCTAAGAATTCTGAAGACATCCTTGTGTATTTAGAGGACTGATCTATGTTGTGCTTTTGGAACAATATTATCTATGATAACGTTCAATAGGTTGTACTAATATGTTTTGCAATTTAATCCTGGCAGATAAATGCCCTTCTTGTGGAACAAGCAGCAAATATTTGCTTCTCAATGATAGTGTAAGTTATAGTTTCTCTGTAACAGGAACCCTCTTCTCTCTGGGCTCTTTGAAACACAGAAATTCTATTTGTATCACATTAATTGGGGCATATGTATGAACCTTTTATTGATATAAATAGTTAAAGGAAACTAAGGGCGCAATCCTATGCATGTTTAGACAGAGAAAAGGCCTATGACTCCCAGCATGCTGGGGCATGCTGGGAGTTGGAAGCCTTTTCTCTGTCTAAACATGAATAGGATTGTGCCCTAAATAGTTAGCTGGATCATTAAAAGGGCTTTACCTGTATACATGGCATTAGTGAGATCCTCCATTGCTAACTTGTGCCATTTGAAAGTATATGATGATGCTACAAGGGTCCATTTGATTGTTTTAAAAAGAAGTAGCCTGATCCTCAAAACAATGGCTGTGGTATCATGATGTGTGTGTGTGTTGGGGATTAGAATCCCACAACAAAATATTGCAATATATTCTCACATTGTGATAGGAATGTTCCTATTCAGGGCGCCAGCCACTCAGCTAGACTTTCCTCCAGCAGTCCATTCCATTGCCCCCTTCCAGAGCTTTTCTACACGAAGCTGTGAATTGGCTGCATCTACTTTTGGCTTCAATGCAGAATTGAGATCTGAACACTACACAAGGAGTGTTTCCTTTTCTGCTTTTCCACTACATAATCTCTAGATGGCACTGTAGTATAGTGGAATAGTGCAAATATAGGAGGAAATTGCTTTATTTTGCATTCACAATTAAATGCTGCATTTTCTCTGCTCTAAAAAAACTAGCTGAAAGTGCTCACTAGACAAACAAGCAAAACTGGAGGGTCACAAAGTCTTCTAAAGAACCAGCAAACAACCATGAGTAAGGGAATGATGAATGCACAATGAATGCCTAGTGTAGAAAAGCTCCCAGGTTTGTTTTTCTTTTTCAACTTATAGTCAATGTTACTTCTGCAAACCTCGAGGTCCCCCAAGAATACTGATACACCTCTCTTATCAGTGGCCCCATTTTGGCTAGAATTATGTCAGCACTCACCACTTGAGTTTGCTGTTAGAAGGAGTGGTGATGATGATTTCTGGCTTCTACTTGATCCAAAGAACACTCTCCTTTTCCCAAAAGCAAACACAAACATACACCACTCATATGTTACAACTTTAAAAGCACCCCTAAAATCAAGGAGTAGTTAATATAGTTGGATGTGGGGAGTTAACGCATGTCTACATTGAAGAGCAGACCTATCATTTAAGAGTTTTAAATGAAAGCTGTAATCATTTCTAGAGCATTTTTAATTTGCAAAGCACTTTTCAGTCCTTACTCATTCTCAGAACAGGTGGATAATTATTCTCATATTAACAGTTCGGGCAGAAACACAATGACTGACCAAAGGCCACCACTCAGTATATTCATGATTGAAGGTTTTTTAAAAATAAAAACATTAGGTCTCTTTTCAAATGCAATGCCAACTGAAACTCTGGATAACTCAAATTTGTTAGCCTTTTCAGAAGATTTAAAGGGGTGACTCACTTCTTATAATTCCACTTTCTCTGTTTGTTTTTCTGACCCACAGATGCGGCCAGATGAAAAAAAGTTTTTCAAAAGCTCTGTTGAAACAGCACTCAACTATATTAACCATATTTCTCAGGTAAGAATGACAAATCAGATACTATTTTGGAATTCCTCCTAGATCCCAGATTCTAAAATGTGTGGCAGTGACTGGCAAAATGAACGACAGTAAGGCCTCCTCGGAAGATGGGGCTGACTGGGTGTATATAAGGGCTAGGTATATAGGGGCTAGATGTCCTGGTCCTGAGTTGTTTAGGGTTCTGTATGTCAACAGCAAAACCTTGAACATGGCTCAGTAGCTGATAGTCAGTGCATTTCTTTGTTGTTGTTCAGTCGTTCAGTCGTGTCCGACTCTTCATGATCCCATGGACCATAGCACGCCAGGCCTTCCTGTCCTCCGCTCTCTCCCGGAGCATGCTCAAGTTCATATTCATTGCATCGGTGATGCTATCTAGCCATCTCATCCTCTGCCGTCCCCTTCTCCTTTTGCCTTCAGTCTTTCCCAGCATCAGGGTCTTTTCCAGAGAGTTTTCTCTTCTCATTAGGTGGCCAAAATATTTGAGCTTCAGCTTCAGTATCTGTCCTTCCAATGAGCACTCAGGGTTGATTTCCTTTAGGATGGACTGATTTGACCTCCTTGCAGTCAGGGGACTCGTAAGAGTCTTCTCCAGCACCACAGTTCGAAAGCATCAATTCTTCGGCGCTCAGCCTTCCTTATAGTCCAGCTCTCACAGCCATACATTACTACTGGGAAAACCATAGCTTTGATTAGACAGACCTTTGTCGGCAAGGTGATGTCTCTGCTTCTTACTATGCTGTCAGGTTTGCCAGAGCTTTCCTCCCAAGGAGCAAGTGTCTTTTAATTTCATGGCTACAGTCACCGTCTGTGGTGATCTTGGAGCTCAAGAAAGTAAAATCTGTCACTGCTTCCATTTCTACCCCTTCTATATGTCAGGAAGTGATGGGGCCAGATGCCATGATCTTAGTTTTTTGAATGTTGAGTTTCAAACCAGCTTTTGCACTCTCCTCTTTCACCCTCAACAAGACGCTCTTTAGATCCTCTTCGCTTTCTGCCATTAGGGTGGTATCGTCTGCATATCGGAGGTTGTTGATAATTCTCTCGGCAATCTTAATTCCGACCTGTGATTCATCCAACCCGGCGTTTCTCATGATGTACTCTGCATATAAGTTAAATAAGCAGGGCGACAATATGCAGCCTTGTCGTACTCCTTTCCCAATTTTGAACCACTCGGTTGTTCCATGTCCGGTTCTTACTGTTGCTTCTTGACCCTCGTACAAGTTTCTCAGGAGACAGGTAAGGTGGTCTGGTACTCCCATCACTTTAAGAATTTGCCACAGTTTGTTGTGATCCACACAATCAAAGGCTTTAGCGTAGTCAATAAAGAAGAAATAGACGTTTTTCTGGAATTCTCTTACTTTCTCCATGATCCAGCCAATGTTGGCGATTTGATCTCTAGTTCCTCTTCCTGTTCGAAACTCAGCTTGTACTTCCGGTAGTTCTCGGTTCGCATACTGCTGAAGCCTAGCTTGTAGGATTTTGAGCATCACCATGCTGGCATGTGAAATGAGCGCAATTGTACGGTAGTTTGAACACTCTTTGGCGTTGCCCTTCTTTGGAATTGGGATGTAAACTGACCGTTTCCAGTCTTGCGGCCATTGTTGAGTGTTCCAAATTTGTTGGCATATTGAGTGCAGCACTTTAACAGCATCATCTTTTAGGATCTTAAATAGCTCAGCTGGAATACTGTCATCTCCGCTAGCTTTGTTGTTAGTAATGCTTCCTAAGGCCCACTTGACTTCACTCTCGAGGATGTCTGGCTCAAGTTCAGTGACCGCACTATCATGGCTATCAGGGACATGAAGATCTTTCCTGTATAGTTCTTCTGTGTAATCTTTCCACCTCTTCTTAATCTCATCCGCTTCTGGTAGGTCCCTGCCTTCTTTGCCCTTTATCATGCCCGTCTTTGCACAAAACGTTCCCTTGAGATCTCCAATTTTCTTGAAGAGATCTCTAGTCTTTCCCATTCTGTTGTTTTCCTCGATTTCTTTGCATTGTTCATTTAAGAAGGCCTTCTTGTCTCTCCTTGCTATTCTCTGGAACTCTGCATTCAGTTGGATGTATCTTCCCCTTTCTCCCTTGCTTTTCACTTCCCTTCTTTCCTCAGCTACTTGTAAAGCCTCATCAGACAGCCATTTGGCTTTCTTGCATTTCTTTTTCTTTGGGATGGATTGAGTTGCTGCCTCCTGAACAATGTTACGGACCTCCGTCCATAGTTCCTCAGGCACTCTGTCTATCAGGTCTAATCCCTGAAATCTGTTCCTCACCTATGATGAAGAGGACATCTTTTTTTGGTGTTAGTTCTAGAAGGTGTTGTAGGTCTTCATAGAACCGATCAACCTCAGCTTCTTCAGCATCAGTGGTTGGGGCATAGACTTGAATTACTGTGATGTTGAATGGTTTGCCTTGGATTCGTACTGAGATCATTTTATCGTTTTTAAGATTGTACCCCAGTACTGTTTTTCCCACCCTTTTGTTGACTATGAGTGCTACTCCGTTTCTTCTAAGGGATTCTTGCCCACAGTAGTAGATATGATGGTCACCTGAATTAAATTCGCCCATGCCTGTCCATTTTAGTTCGCTGATTCCCAAGATGTCGATGTTCAGTCTTGCCATCTCATGTTTGACCACCTCCAGCTTACCTTGATTCATTGATCTGACATTCCAGGTTCCTAAACAATATTGTTCTTTACAGCATCAGATTTTCTTTTCACCACCAGACACATCCACAGCTGAGTGTCCTTTCGGCTTTGGCCCAGCCACTTCACTCTTTTTGGCGCTACTTGGAAATACCGTCTGCTCTTCCCCAGTAGTATATTGGACACCTTCCGACCTGAGGGGCTCATCTTCCGGCGTCATCTCTTTTAGCCTTGTGATATGTTCCATGGGGTTTTCTTGGCAAGAATACTGGAGTGGGTTTCCATTTCCTTCTCCAGTGGACCACATTTTGTCAGAACTCTCTGCCATGACCTGTCCGTCTTGGGTGGCCCTGCACGGCATAGCTTATGGCTTCACTGAGTTACGCAAGCCTCTTTGCCACAACAAGGCAGTGATCCATGAAGGGGTGCATTTCTTTAACACAGGTGTAATATATGTATAGCTAGGTGCCCCACTGAGCATCCTAGGTGCTGCATTCTGTACTAGTTGCTGCTACTGAACCAGGCACAAGGGCATCCCCACATAGAGTGCATTGCAGTAGTCTAATTGTGAGGTTACCAGTGCATGGATCACAGTGGTTAAGCTATCCTTATCTAAGAACAGGAGTAGTTGGTGCACCAACTGAAGTTGGAGATGGGTACGCTGGGCCACTGAGCTCACCTTCCAATAATTGCTAGTATATTTAGAAAAGAATATGGAACTTCTGATGTGCACCCCATAATAAGGTTTGGGCCACCGTAAGTAATACATTGAAACAACAAGGAAACTGTTGCCTTTGAGATGCATCACATCCAGCACAACATTTTGTTTTCGCCAAGACATTAGCTGTATTCTGGTGTTCTTAATGCATGTAACTTCTACATGTGAAGAGGGAGCGCAGGAATAAGCATCCTAGCTCTGTTCCCCCCCTATGACCCCCTCTGTGGGAAGCGTGGCTGTCTGCAGCAGGGAGCCTCCTTTTTTCTGTGGAGGCTCTTCACACAATTTAGAACCTTGATTTAAAGACCCTGTCTTCCACCATGAAAAGATGTAACCCATGTTGGTCTCCAGCCACCTATCTTGTGGAGGTAAAATATTTCCCCAAATTCAGACATGCCAACGATTTTGCAGTGGTTCAGTTCAGCCCTAATTCATGTGGTAGAAGGCATGATCACCTCCTTTGAGGTAGTCTGGACCACTCTCTCTTCTAAAGATGCTTTTATAGCCTTCTTGACTCAGCTGGTTAATTCCCTCCTGTCCAATATTATGAGCCAGAAAGCAAGGGTTGAGCAAATGGGTTGTAGGCCAGCCGCACCCCACCATGCACTTTGTCCGTGCCCTCTACAAGCACCTTATGAATAACTGAAACTGGACCTCTGCTTGCAGGCCAAGTTGGAGAAGGCCATGTATCACATGGAAGAATATGTAGGACGGTACTGTCCGATGTTGTTGGTGAAGTATTGCTTCTTTGCTACCATCACTGCCACAGAGCAGGCTCTAAGATGAATCCTCCTTACCAGTATTTGATCAGATTCACTTTCAGTTTTTCAAATTTGAAATTATTTTTAGGTTGCTTTTAAGGGCTGGAACGCTCTCAAGGTGGCGTGTAAGATAAAAACCATACAAAATGGCTACAATAAAAATCAAATTTAACAAAAATCCATAAAACAGAAATTAGCAATAACAATAAATAAAAACAGAAACCACCAACAAAATCAACAGCCCAAGACACTACAGGAAGGCCAGTGAAAACAGGTCAGTCTTAAGAACTTTCTTGAAGACCTGCAAAGAAAGGGCCTGACAGAGCCCAAATGGAAGCTGTTTCCATAGGTGTGGGACCACCACTGAGATGGCCCTCTATCTTGACCTTACCAGCCTCAGCACCCTTGGCAGCAAGCTACAAGGGCCTCTTTTAATGACATCAGAGTGCAGGGTATGCAAGATGGTGGTCCTTCAAGTAACTTGGGCCTAACCCATTTAAGGCATATAGGCAAGCACTTTTCTACCATTTGTGTTCCACCCATCATTCCAACTGTTTCAGTGCTCTTAGCTCTCCAGTAAACGAAAGAGTCAGGCAAGCTCTGTCTGGGGGGAGGGGGCACTTAAGAGCAATTGTATCAACCACACAGGCCATCCTTGTATTTCAAAAGGGGCTATGGCATTTACAGGACAATCAAGCAGAAATTTCTGGTTGTTATTCCTTAGGAATCCATAAGTATTCATCCATCTCCAAAGGCAGGCTTTCTTAACATGTAGTCATGTATAAATGAATTTTATACTAGGCTGTTTCCATCTGTCTTCACATTGTACTAGAAGTATGCTACAGTTACTCCTGGGTTACTTGAGTCACCTACTTCTCATAAACTGCATTTAACCAACACAGGCTTGCCACTCCCTAATGGTAAACAGCAATTACCTCTTATATTAGGTAGCAGAGGCATAGATGCACCAGAGGGGTTTCCCTTGTTTGTTTTGCTTTTAGAGACTCTTCCCCATCAAACCTATAAGTTGCTTCTTAAATTAAAAAGAACTGATTACCTTTTTTTAAAAAAGAGGTAAATGGATGTTTAATTGAATGAACATACATTTGGTGCTTTAATAAGTTTTAAAAGGCAGATAACCCACCTGAAGCATGGGGGAGGGGCAAGACTGACAACTGAGTCAGCATTCAAATCACAGCTAAGTATGTCTGTCAATTATATTGCAGTGGTGAGGGAAACCAGGCTTATCTCCCCTGGAGAAAAATCTGCTGTAAGGTCTGTTTTAATTATTCAGTTGTATGAATGAACTGAGTTGTTATATCCCCAAGAGTGGCAAAAGCTCACATGACATTCCTCATCTCCCTAAGCAAGCCATAGTCTTTACATCGGACAAGAGCTAATGTTCCCAAATTCCTGTTCCCCAAATTCTCATATCCCATTGCTTCTCTTCTTAGGTATGGACTTTCCAGAAAGGCCAGATGGAGCTGCTGGCCTCTTTTTACAAACACAGGGCTTCAAAGGCTGAAGGAGCCCTGCAGGGAGCTCAACGGAAATTAACTACCCAGGAAAAGTGAGGCACATAGGTTGCATTCACATGAATGAAGGCAAACAGTGCTAGTCATGTCTGCGGGGATTATTCAAGATGGCATGATAGGCCCTACTTCTGCACAGTATACCCACAAGAGTTCTTTTCCCTTCCTCATTCCCTGAAAGTAAAGTCATGTCTGTAAAGCCATTAGAAAAATCCCCCAAATCTTTATTCTGAGAGAAAGTAAGTGTTTTCTCTTAGTGGGCATAAGTTCTTGATAAGGAGTGGAGCAGGCCATCAAGATAATGTTAACACTGAACATTAATCAATAGATTAGAGATACTTGTACTTCTGCTCCCTCCTGTTTTTAACTTTCTCAGTTAAAACAAGCAAAAGGTTAGAATACAAGTTGGGTGACGGAAGAAGTATCCCACTGCTGCTCTCTGTCACTGCTAAAGTGATCTGCTATGAGAATTAAAGGGTCAATATTGAGAATGAAGGGATATTAGGGACAATGCCAACTTTTTTTCCCCAAGCTACCTATCTTGTGTCTTTCCCCTACCCACTAAATGCTTAGAGAACTGGAGGTGCTACGGAAGGAGAACAGGGAACTGAAGAAGAGTCTCAGCTTTTTGAAGGTAGGGTGGAGCTGTTTGTTGGGAACAAGCCCAACTCATTGTATGTTGCTTCCTGGTCTCCTCTCCTGGAAGGAGTGAGTCCTGCTTTCTCTATGCAATTGTCTCTGTACAAAAGAGAATTTGAGCCACCTTCTCTATATGTGTTTACACGGGTCTTGTAAACTGTCTCCTTTCTCTCTACAGGACTCTCTGTGCCATCTCCAAGGTAACAGGTCAGTGTTCCTCTTCTGGCCTTTTTGGACAATTGTCAGGAATTGCAACACATGATATGTAGACAGTAGAGCCTCTTCATACCAGAATGAGCATTCTGGGCTCAAGGCCAAGCTGAACATCTTGGGTAAAGAGAGGCAAAGTAATGTGTTTTCCACCTTGACTGAACGAAATTCTTCTTAATTTGCTGCAGAAACAGCGCACCAAGGCCGGTTGCCATCACACCTCCATTACAAACAGGTAGGAAGATGGCTCCACACTAGACATTCAATGAGATCCTTGGGAAAATGTCCATTTGACAGCATATCTTCTTGTGACTGAACTTGAAAGTGCATGTGCTACAGCCTGCACATATATGAATAAATGTAATTTTGATTGAGAAAACTAGAGGGTGTGCCTGCATGTGCACATGAGAGACCCTGCATACTCTTCTTACAGGGATGCAAATATGCTATCATATGTTATATTTAATTAATTATTTAATTAATTAATTGTATTCATAACCCAAGCCCTCACAAGATGAGTTCCATCATATATACATATCTCCATAAAACATCAAAAACACAGTGTAAGAGGCAGCATAAAAATAAAAAATCAACAATAAAATAGCAGAATAATAAAATAGCAGCACCCAACCCAGCACACTATCATTAAGGGAGTAATCCTATGGCTGCTACACAGTGGCTAGATGGCCATAGGATATCTGGTTTTCTGGGAACCGACCTCCCCCTACTTCTGCGCTGCTTCGGAAGCAGCACAGGACAGACTGCTCCATGCTTGCAAGAGGAGTGTGCAGTGGCCAAAAAGGGGCATTCCTGGAGGGCGTTCTGGGGTGGGGTCTCCTCCCCCACTCTGCCCTCCCACAGCTAGACAGCAGCAATCGGCTGTCTAGCCGAAAATGCAGGGCAGGAGAAGCATGGAGGGAACAATCCCCTCTGTGCTTCTCCTGCTCTGCATTGGATAGGTGGTCACGCTGCCTATCTGAATAGGACTGCACCCTAAAACATACAAAATAATTATTACTAGATCAAACAGCAGCAGTATATATTTGTCAAGAAAAAAGTAGCACAAAACAAAAACCTTTAACACATGTTTAAAGGCTTGCAATGATAGGAGCTGTATGAATACGAATTCCATAAGCTTGGGGCCACCCCTGAAAAGGCTCTTTCCCCTCTGGCCACAAACCAAATTGTTGGCACCAGTGGGCACACAAATAGGTCCTCTGAAGATGATCTTAAAGCATAGGCAGGTTGATATAGTGTAGGTCAAAAGTAGGCAACCTGGTGCCCTCCAGATATTTTGGACTACAACTCCCACAATCTTTGACCACTGGCCATGCTGGCTTATGGGAATTGTAGTCCAAAACATCTGGAGGACACCAGGTTACCTAGCCCTGATATAGGTGGACTTTCAAGAAACCTGATCCCAAACTGTTTGACTTTAAAAGCCGAAGCCAGCTCTTTAAATTGGATGAGAAATGCAGTGGAAACTAGTGCAACAGGTATAATATTGGTATCATGCGCCAGCTACCCTCCCCCCTCAGCATTTGGTGACCACATTCTGTACCAGCTGAAGTTTCCAAACTGTCTTCAAAGGTACACCCATGTAGAGCCCATTGCAGTTGTCTAACTTGGATGTCATTAGCACATAGGTAACTAAGGCAAAGTCCATCCTTTCTAGATAGGGTTGCAGCTTGTGTATCACCCTAAGCTGATAACATAAATTCCTAGCCACTGCCACCACCTGTGCTTTCAGAGATAGTGCTGAATCCAGGAGGACCACCCAAAGTACAAACTTGGTCCTTCATGGGGAGCACAACCCAATCCAAAACCAGTTGCAAACCCACATCCAGATTGGCTGATTTCCTTACCCACAGTAAGGGGTAAGATTAATCTTCAGCTTCTTTGCCCTCATCCATCCCCCAAACACCTGCAGATGCTGGATCAAGAGTCCCACAGCCTTCGTGGAATAAGCAGGTAGAAATGAGAGGTAGAATTAAGTGTCATCTGCATATCATTGACACTTCAATCCAAACCTTCAGATGACTTCTCCCAGCAATTTCATGTAGATATTAGAGAGCATGGGGTACAAAACAGAATCCTGGGGTAACCCATAAACCAAAGGCCTTGGGCTAGAACAGAAGTCCCCCTGCATCACCTTCTGGGGCCAACCCTCCAGGAAAGGTCAGAACCACTGTAACAGTGTGCCTCTTGAGTCTAACCTAGATTGATGACCCAGAAGGATACCATGGTTAGTGATATCTAAAGCCACTGAGAGAGCCAGAAGAACCAATAGGATTGTACTCCCTCTACCCATTCCTCAGTGTCAGTCATCCACCAGGGCAACCAAATCTGTTTCTATCCAAAGCCCAGGCTTGAAGATGGCTCAGAATGGATCCAAATAATCAGTATCCTCCAAAACTACCTGGCATTGAGAGGCCAGCACATTTTCTATTATCTTACCTATACTGGGGTAAGAAAGCCAGATTGAAGCATGCATGCCTTTTTTGACCTTGAGCATTTATACCTTCATGGAAGGGCTACAGTTCATTGGTAGAGTACATGTGTTGCATTCAGAAAGGCCCAAGTTCAATCCTTGGCACCTCCAGGCAGGATTGGGAAAGATCCCTTTCTGAATGCTGGAAAGCTGCTGCTAATCAGTGTAGACAGTACTGAGCTAGATGAATCAGTGCTCTGACGCAGTGTAAAGCAGGTTCATATGTTCATACCTTCTTGGTCAGCAGAGGGTGGAGCCAGCAGGAACAGGTTTACTCCTCTCCTCCATGAGAAGGCAGGCTAAAAAAATAGTTACATGTTCCACTCCCTCCTCACAATAACTCATTATCTCATACTTTGCAGTTACACCACGGTCTGGTTTTCAGCATTCCAGTGTAGTGGTCAGGTAGGCTCAAGAGGAATTTAATTTTCTTTAGGTGTGATGAATAGTGGAGAATATGGGAGCCTGTTCAGAATTCCAGAGGAACTTAACAAAAGCAAAAATCTAACCGATACGGTTGTAGAGGACAAAAAGTACAAACATCTTGGTAGATTCTATTAAAAATTCAAGTGGTGGAGGGTGTTCACTCAATGCAGGGAGGGCCTGCATTATTCAGTACAGTTCCCAACCTTCACACCTTCCTTTGCTTGCTTGCATCCTGACACATGATACTTCCAGTTGTGACCTCTGCTACTGCAGCTCCCTAACAACAAAGCTTGATCTAAATTCCAAGTTTTGCAGCTCACTTACTTTATCTCCCTAAAACCAAACTGGGCAACTATGCAAATCAAGTGTATGTAGTGTGTGAATATTATTTATTTACTCATTCATTCCATTTCTATACTGCCTTTCTGCCAAGGCACCCAAGGCAGTTTACGAATTTTAAATACTGAAACAAACAAACAAATATTATCAAAAAAATGCCAACCACCCCCAAACAAACACCACAATATAGTGTTGAATGCCTCTTCAGGAGCTGATGGCACAAGCACCCCAGCCTGGGTTTCTCCTCTTCTGCCTTGCCTCTGTAGCCCCAGGGAAGGTGCAGGAGGGGTTGTGCCAACCGTCCTCTCAGGCCATTGATGGTCTCTTTAGGAGTTGATGGCATAAACTCCTCTTCCTGGGTTTCTCTTCTGTGATGTGGTCTGAAGGAGAGGTTTTCTTAGATATGTTTGAATGAATATTCATACATTTATTTCAAACACAGAATTTGGATTGTGTGGCTACAGAATCTGCATGTCTAGCCAGCCATCAACTCCAACTGAGGAGTCCTTGACTTTTTGTGCTGTCTCCCGTAGCCGCTCCTCTTCCATGGATTCCATATCCTCAAGAGTCAGTCACCCATCAAACCAGCAAGTGAGTCCCTACACCAACACCTTCCTGTTCCCAGGTAAAGAAAAGATAGGATGGGTACATTATTTTGTTCCTTCCAGACTCATGGTGGGAGTCCTTCATTTTTTCTCCAGCTTGCCACAGGAGCCACCTGGGTGACTCATGGCAGGACGACTCCAGCTGACTCTAATAATGGTAAGAAACACTGAAGGCAAATGGTGGAGTGAATACCAAAAATGTTTAATGCTGTAAGGAGTATGAAAATCAAAATGGCAACACAGGACCAGGAAAAACACAATCAGGCTATTCTCTCTTCTTGCCCAAGGATTTCAGATACCACTCCCCTGGCTCAAGACGCCACCTTTGCAGCCAAGCTGGAATGCAGGTTAAGTTAAGACAGGGGGTGGGGGTTGCATCTAATTATATCCCTCTAGTCCATATTTCTCATCCTACAGTAGACATCCAAGGTGATATCCCACATACTAAACATTGTTCTTTTCATATCACTTTTCCATAGACTCTCTGTCATTTGTACCAGATATAATACTCTAAGTTCTATTTTCCAGCTACTCCTTCTCCAGCTTCTACTCAGAGTTTATTCTACAGGTGAGTTTGAGGGGGAGAGAAGGGCTTTGGCAGCAGTTTTCCTAGTTCAGCTGCCTGAGAGCTTTCTGACTGGGGATGCCATGGATTGAACCTAGGACCATCTGTGTAGCTTGGGCTTGACCCTTTCCCTGTTGTTCTCTTTTCCCTTTGTCATCTTTAGGGCTTCTTCCTCCTCTTCTCACACCTCTGGCTTGAATGTCATTACCCTACAACCCACCATGGTGAGGCAGGCAACACCAAGCTTCAGTATCTTCACTGGTGAGTAGGTGGACTTGCACTGCTACCTAGAATATCCTATATTCCAGATTTCTTTTTTCTGCCATTTCCATACACAACATTACAGATCATGCCACACTTTAGCAGAGGTCAGAGTAGAGAGCACTGTCCCACCACTTAAGGATGTAGTAGTCCAAGAGGCTGGGGTAAAACAGTTTATCCGGCCCCCAGATTATCACTATAGCAATGTTCAATTCCCTATTGGTTTTGACCCACAGATCAGATGGAGGGAGCCCCTGTGTCAGAATATTCCAGCATTGAGAGGCTGTGCCCTGTACAGGTGGGTGAGAGAGAGAGAGAGAGAGAGAGAGAGTCTGTCTGTCTGTCTGTCTGTCTGTCTGTCTGGACTGTGCAAATATCTCACTGGAGTATTTAAAAAAATCACTTTTGTTTCTCTTTCTTCCCAGCTGAGGTTCACCCCTCACACTACACCGTTATTTCAGAGCAGGTGAGTGAATACCTTAACCGGGATCCCACCTGACTTCATTACCATTATGCCACAGGGAGCTGGGAGAACATGGTGGGTAGCTCTGAAAGACTACAGATATGCATACTGTTCAGCCTTGAGGAGAATATTTCCTACTGTGGTACTGTGCAACAAAAGCTTGCAGACAGTGGCTACTGATATAAATTAGGTCAGTTCAGGAAAACTCAACATGCTTTCAGAGAACAGCTTGAGAAGCTGGCAGTTTACTGCAAATTACAAGAAGACTGTATTAGTTTCTAGAGATCTAATTATTTTAAATATGTTAAGGGCCTCAACCATTTTAACTTTTGGGATTAATTTCAGACACAATTTATTTGAGTGGAATAAAGCAGCCCAAAATCAACCACCACACCCCAATCCTACACCCAGAGCCAGGTTTTTGCTTTTATGTAGTGTGGCAAATAAGATCTTCCTTAAACATTGTCAAGTGTGTGTACCAGTTTGAAGATCATTATTTTTGACTAAACAGAACAGAGTTTTGCTGATTATAACCTTAGTAGGGTTAGTAACTGCAGTATGCATCCCTGCAACTAACTTACTGTGCTCTCTGTTGTAGGCCCCCTTTCACTAGCAGAGTCCACCAACAATGACAGGGAGGACTGTTTCAATAACAGCAACATAGCACAGAAAGTCACTCCAATCCTGATTTCTGACAGCACAGGAATGACAACACAAACACTATTGAAGTTTGGATTCTGATGGAGAAGCCATTCCCATTCTCTTCCCTATCTGTCTTAAACTGTGTTACTGTAAGTTACACATGCACACAAAAATGTAATTGCTTAGTAATATCCAGAGGGACATTCTGCTGCCTAATCATACTTCCATAAGTATCTTCACCACTGGTTTGCACAAATGATTCCAGTTCAGCTGCTGAGAGTTCTGACCACTTCTCCTTTCCTTGATGTTTAAGCAAGAAGCCAAAATAAACATGTTACTGTTTCATTGAGCTTCCTGGATAAAACAAAAGATCTCAAGCAGTGTTGATTCCCCTTTTCTTCAAACACTTCCACAAGATAAATTACTTTCCTTCTACAACTTACCCCTAAGTAGACTGAAGTGGAAACTAGCTTTCAATTAATAGAGTCAGCCAGTCAATATAGAAATAGTTATATGGCCCCTGAAGCTGTGCAATGCCTTTTGATTCTTAGTGCTAGGAGCCCTCTGTCTGGAATAACCCCAAACTAAGGAGGGAAAGATAGTTCCACAGTGACTTCTGATTGGTATCTTAGGAGCTGACCATCTGGAAGCACCAGTAGTAGATAGGTCAGAGATCAGGCAATATAATGCACTCTGTGCTGTTAACGTCTTCTGAATTCTGATAAGTTACGCAGACTGAAGGATGCAGCTTGGAGCAAGAATGAAAGAAAACAAGCAAGGGCTTTATTGATCCTCCAATCACATGGTCCTAGTTAAACTGAAGAGCTGCATTTCCAGCTCTAGCTGCCATGTTGGTGCCCTTGCATCATAACAGAGATTGGGTCAGTAATTCCTGAGAGCTGTCCCAGTGGTGCAGGGGGTAAGGTGCCTGGCCCCAACTGTGTTAGTCTCTGATTTTAGTCCCCCAGTGCCTAGTGCTACACATTAGCGCTCCAATGGGCTTGACTCTAGATGGCAAGTGTGATGGATGAGGCTGCAGTATTGACAGTGTAGCTTCTCTGAGATAAATGAAAGGTGAATTCTGATGGTCTGTGCGCATGTGTGCACAGGTGGAGGATTCCTTTGGTTGTGCAAGGATATGTATGTGGGTATGTGGGAGATAATGTGCAGAAGCATGCATACTTCTGGTATACAAGAAATATTGTACATGCATATGGGAACTGTGGAACTTAAGGCAACACCTGGATATTTCAGTGGCCTTGTCAAAGGCACAATTGTGCTAATCTCTTTCTGGAGAAAATCAGTACATGGGTCATCTAAATCACACCACCAGCCCAGTGATGCTAGTGAGTTTAACAAGGGCATTGTCTTTGTTCAACTTCTTGTTTGAGGTCTTTGTTAATACAGGTATGGTCAGTATTTTTTTTAATGCAGATTTGTAATAGAGCTGTCTTTCAAGAAATCAGAACTGAAAGCTCCACTTCTTTGTTACCTCTTGCTAAAGTCACTTAAAAACAACAACAAAAAACCCTCTTTCAATTAGGGTTCACAACTATTGTTTTACCTCCTGTGCCTTTAATGCTCATCTTCCATGCCACAAAAAGCTTCGCCTGCTGATTTCTGCACATCAAGCTGCTGTTAAGGCACAGTAGCAAGCCAGACCTGTCATCTCCCCCCACCCCCCATCAGTGTGCTGGTGGGTGGATGTTCAGCCTGACTAACATTCCCAGCAGCAGCAGTTCTAGTATTTACTTTAGCTTCCTTTTTCCATAGGCAAGTTGGGATGATGTGCCTATCCATGAACATATTGTCATGTGTTTGGGGTCAATCTATATTACCTCCAGAGTCCCTTACCATTCAGTGCTGCTATAAGGCCTGAGGGGGTAGGAGGAAATGGATGTGGGGGAAGGGTGAATCCAAGACAAAAGGAGATCAGCTTTAGTCTTGCAGAAGATCTCCGGGCAGCTGAGAGGAAGCAGGGATTGCTTGGAGTTGTGATGATGTAGGCCTTCATCCTGAGCAGTGTAAATAAACTTTTATAAAAGAAACACCACAAGTCTCCAGTGCCCTCCTTCTAGGAAAATGAATTCTGTGTAAGCACTGAAGGCCCTGCAAGTTCTCCCCTCTCGGGACTGGGGTGCAGGAGCGTAACACTGGTGTGAGAAGTGAGATGGATCCAAAGCAATCTGGTCTGGAAAACCAACAGGGTGTGTAATGTGACACCATTGAGTCTTGATCCCCTTAGCAACTGCTTTGCTTTGATCAAGAGGTTTAGAAGCTTGTGTGGTTCAGAGCATCAAGCACTCACACTCAGGAACATCCCTCTGATGTGCACTTTCCCTGTGAAACAGCCTGTAGGTGAAATATCAGCTGGCTGTCTCCCTGGGCCAAATGATCTTCACCACCTGGCTATGCTTGATTCCAAAGTACTGAGCCACAGGGTCCCTGGCCTGTATCCTGGGGAGTTGGTTCCCTGTCAGCTTGTATTGGTCCAGTAATTCTGTCAGCTCTTTGGTCATGACATCTTGTTCAGGAACTAGCACTGGCCCGCTGCCTTGCAGGTCTTCAACTTAAGAGTGCTTCCTCCTTTTTCCTTTCTTCCTCCAGCTTCTTCAGCAGCTCTTGCTCATTCTGGATGGCCTCCTCCAGGTCACTGAGCCATTTCTGCAACAACTCCACCTGGGACTTCAGCAATATTTTCTGGCCCTGAAGCTCCACCAGAGCCCCACGCAGCTGCTGGGTAGTATGTAGCTGCTGGGTAGTGTGATGCTCCTGCCCTGGGTTCTACCTTCTCCAGCTTCTCCCTGATGAAACTGAGAAGAAAACCCTCTCGGGACATCTGCCTTCACTGGGTCAGAGAGGCACACAATATGACTAATTGGTTTCCTTTACCCAATGCAGGAGAAGTAACAAGGAAATACGTTTTTTTAACGGTAGCACAATAAGACAAACAAACGTGGGATTCTGTAGTTAAAAATAAAAAATAAAATTTGGTTTAATTGGTCCTAACCTACCTGCCTACTCTACCCCTTCTAAATCCTATTCCACAAACCCTGCTCACTAGATGTAGCTTCCTCAATCCCTAAGGCCCTATCTGATTTCTGTCAGTTCACTCCATTTATAACCTTAGAATCCTCACACACACACTCAAGAACATGAGACGAGCCCTGCTGGATCAGAACAAGGGTCCATCTAGTCCAGCATTCTGTTCACACAGTGGCCAACCAGCTCTCAACCAGGAACCGACAAACAGGGCATGAGCGCAACAGCACCCTCCCACCCATGTTCCCCAGCAACTGGTGTACATAGACTCACTGCCTCTGGTACTGGAGGTGGCACATAGCCATCAAGACTAGTAGCCATTGATCACCTTTTTCCCCAGGAATTTGTCTAACCCCCTTTTAAAGCCATTCAAACTGGTGGCCATCACTACTTCACATGGTAGCGAATTCCATAGTTTAACTCTGCACTGTGTGAAGAAGTACTTCCTTTTATCTGTCCGGAATCTCCCACCAATCAGCTTTATAGGATGACCCTGGGTTCTAGTATTTTGAGAGAGGGAGAAAAATGTCTCTCTATCCACATTCTCCATACCATGCATGATTTTGTAGACCTCTATCCTGTCTCCCTTTACCCTCCTTTTTTCCAAGCTGAACAATCCCAGCTGTTGTAACCTTCTCTCATAGGGCAGATGCTGCAGCCCCTTGATCATTTTAGTTGCCCTTTTCTGCACCTTTTCCAGCTCTACAATATCTTTTTTTAGGTGTGGTGACACCTAAAAATACAGATCCCTGTGGGACCCTCTATTTACTTCCCTCCATTGGGAGAATTTACCATTTATTCCTACTCTCTGCTTTCTGTTCTTTAACCAGTTACTGATTCATAAGAGGACTTGTCCTCTTATTCCATGACAGCGAAGTTTGCTCAGGAGTCTTTGGTGAGAGACTCTGTCAAAAGCCCTTTGGAAGTTCAAATAAACAATGTCTACCAAATCACCGCTGTCTCCATGTTTATTGGCACTCAAAGAACTCTAAAAGGTTGGTGAGACAGGACTTCCCTTTGTGGAAGCTGCATTGTTTCTTTTTCAGCAGAGCTTGTCTTATATGCTTACTGATTTTATCTTTAATAATGCCTTCAACCAATTTACCCGGAACAGACGTTAAGCTAACTGGCCTGTAATTTCCCAGGTCCCGGCGAATCCCTTTTTGAAAATTGGTGTTGCATTGGCCATCTTCCAGTCCTCTGGTATAGAGGCTGATCTTAGGGACATGTTGCCTATTTTGGTTAGAAGATCAGCAATTTCATATTTGAGTTCTTTGAGAACTCTAGGATGGATGCCATCTGGGCCCGGTGATTTATTTGCTTTCAATTTATCAATAAGGTTGAGAACTTCATCTTTTGTCACCTCTGTTTGCCTCAGTTCCTCAGACTCCCTTCCTGAAAACACCAGTTCAGCACAAGTATCTGTCCTATCCCCTTCATGGATCACTGCCTTGTTGTGGCGAAGGGGCTTGTGTAACTCAGTGAAGCCATAAGGTATGCCATGCAGGGCCACCCAAGATGGACAGGTCATGGCAGAGAGTTCTGACAAAATGTGGTCCACTGGAGAAGGAAATGGCAACCCACTCCAGTATTCTTGCCAAGAAAACCCCATGGAACGTATCACAAGGCTAAAAGAGATGATGCCGGAAGATGAGCCCCTCAGGTCGGAAGGTGTCCAATATACTACTGGGGAAGAGCAGACGGTATTTCCAAGTAGCGCCAGAAAGAGTGAAAGCTGAAAGGACACTCAGCTGTGGATGTGTCTGGTGGTGAAAAGAAAGTCCGATGCTGTAAAGAACAATATTGTTTAGGAACCTGGAATGTAAGATCAATGAATCAAGGTAAGCTGGAGGTGGTCAAACATGAGAAGGCAAGATTGAACATCGACATCTTGGGAACCAGCGAACTAAAATGGACAAGCATGGGCGAATTTAATTCAGGTGACCATTATATCTACTACTGTGGGCAAGAATCCCTTAGAAGAAATGGAGTAGCACTCATAGTCAACAAAAGGGTGGGAAAAGCAGTACTGGGGTACAATCTCAAAAATGATAGAATGATCTCAGTACGAATCCAAGGCAAACCATTCAACATCACAGTAATTCAAGACTATGCCCCAACCACTGAGAACGAAGAAGCTGAGGTTGATCGGTTCTATGAAGACCTACAACACCTTCTAGAACTAACACCAAAAAAAGATGTCCTCTTCATCATAGGGGATTGGAATGCTAAAGTAGGAAATCAAGAAATCACCAGGATAACAGGCAAGCATGGCCTTGGTGTACAAAATGAAGCAGGACAAAGGCTAATAGAGTTTTGCCAAGAGAACACACTAATCATAGCAAACACGCTTTTCCAACAGCACAAGAGGCGACTCTACACATGGACATCACCAGATGGTCAATATCGAAATCAGATTGATTATGTCCTTTGCAGCCAAAGATGGAGAAGCTCTATACAGTCAGTAAAAACAAGCCCTGGAGCTGACTATGGCTCAGATCATGAGCTTCTTGTTGCAAAATTTCAGCTTAAATTGAAGAACGTAGGGAAAACCACTAAAGCATTCAGGTCTGAGCTAAATCATATCCCTTATGAATATACAGTGGAGGTGAGGAACAGATTTCAGGGATTAGACCTGATAGACAGAGTGCCTGAGGAACTATGGACGGAGGTCCGTAACATTGTTCAGGAGGCAGCAACTCAATCCATCCTAAAGAAAAAGAAATGCAAGAAAGCCAAGTGGCTGTCTGATGCGGCTTTACAAGTAGCTGAGGAAAGAAGGGAAGCGAAAAGCAAGGGAGAAAGGGGAAGATATATCCAACTGAATGCAGAGTTCCAGAGAATAGCAAGGAGAGACAAGAAGGCCTTCTTAAATGAACAATGCAAAGAAATTGAGGAAAACATTAGAATGGGAAAGACTAGAGATCTCTTCAAGAAAACTGGAGATCTCAAGGGAACGTTTTGTGCAAAGACAGGCATGATAAAGGGCAAAGAAGGCAGGGACCTAACAGAAGCAGATGAGATTAAGAAGAGGTGGCAAGAATACACAGAAGAACTATACAGGAAAGATCTTCATGTCCCTGATAGCCATGATAGTGCGGTCACTGAACTTGAGCCAGACATCCTCGAGAGTGAAGTCAAGTGGGCCTTAGGAAGCATTAGTAACAACAAAGCTAGCGGAGATGACAGTATTCCAGCCGAGCTATTTAAAATCCTAAAAGATGATGCTGTTAAAGTGCTGCATTCAATATGCCAACAAATCTGGAACACTCAACAGTGGCCACAAGACTGGAAAAGGTCAGTTTACATTCCAATTCCAAAGAATGGCAGTGCCAAAGAGTGTTCAAACTACCGTACAATTGCGCTCATTTCACATGCCAGCAAGGTGATGCTCAAAATCCTACAAGCTAGGCTTCAGCAGTATGCGAACCGAGAACTACCGGAAGTACAAGCTGGGTTTCGAAGAGGCAGAGGAACTAGAGATCAAATCGCCAACATTCGCTGCATCATGGAGAAAGCAAGAGAATTCCAGAAAAACGTCTATTTCTGCTTCATTGACTACGCTAAAGCCTTTGATTGTGTGGATCACAACAAACTGTGGCAAATTCTTAAAGTGATGGGAGTACCAGACCACCTTACCTGTCTCCTGAGAAACCTGTACGAGGGTCAAGAAGCAACAGTAAGAACCAGAGATGGAACAACCGATTGGTTCAAAATTGGGAAAGGAGTACGACAAGGCTGCATATTGTCACCCTGCTTATTTAACTTATATGCAGAGTACATCATGAGAAATGCCGGGTTGGATGAATCAGAGGTCGGAATTAAGATTGCCGGGAGAATTATCAACAACCTCCGATATGCAGACGATACCACCCTAATGGCAGAAAGCGAAGAGGATCTCAAGAGCCTCTTGTTGAGGGTGAAAGAGGAGAGTGCAAAAGCTGGTTTGAAACTCAACATTAAAAAAACTAAGATTATGTCATCTGGCCCTATCACTTCCTGGCATATAGAAGGGGAAGAAATGGAAGCAGTGACAGATTTTACTTTCTTGGGCTCCAAGATCACCGCAGACGGTGACTGTAGCCATGAAATTAAAAGACGCTTGCTCCTTGGGAGGAAAGCTATGGCCAACCTAGACAGCATAGTAAGAAGCAGAGACATCACCTTGCCGACAAAGGTCCGTCTAATCCAAGCTATGGTTTTCCCAGTAGTAATGTATGGCTGTGAGAGCTGGACTATAAGGAAGGCTGAGCGCCGAAGAATTGATGCTTTCGAACTGTGGTGCTGGAGAAGACTCTTACGAGTCCCCTGGACTGCAAGGAGGTCAAATCAGTCCATCCTAAAGGAAATCAACCCTGAGTGCTCATTGGAAGGACAGATAATGAAGCTGAAGCTCCAATATTTTGGCCACCTAATGCGAAGAGAAAACTCCCTGGAAAAGACCCTGATACTGGGAAAGACTGAAGGCAAAAGGAGAAGGGGATGGCAGAGGATGAGATGGCTAAATAGCATCACGGATGCAATGAATATGAACTTGAGCACGCTCCGGGAGAGAGCGCAGGACAGGAAGGCCTGGCGTGCTATGGTCCATGGGGTCACGAAGAGTCGGACACGACTGAACGACTGAACAACAACAACAACAACAATATTACCTCCAGAGGTACCTTACAATTCAGTACTGCTGACTACAAAGAGAGTGAGGATTTCCCCCCAATGCAATCTTTTGTGCAAGTTACCCAAAGGTTATCTTGAATTGGTAACCTTTGTTCTACAAGCCTGCCAGATCTGGGGGAAAGGTGAATCTAGGACGAAAGGAGAGCAGCGGCTTTAATTTTGCAGAAGAGTTCCCTGGGCTGCAGAGAGGAAGCAGGGATTGCTTGGAGTTGAAGGCTTTCATCCTGAGCACAGTATAAATAAACCTTTAAAAAAGAAACACCACAAGTCTTCAGCGCCTTCCTTCCAGGAAACTGAAGTCTGCGTAAGCACTGACGGCTCTGCAAGTTCTCCCCTCTCAGGATTGGGGTGCAGGAGCATAACAATATCTACTAATGAGTAACCTGACCCACTCTAGAACATGGCAGCAGCCATTCCATCAAGCAGAGTAAGTGAAGGGAAGCAGGGTTACCATCAGCTCTGCTAAGAACCCATCTCCAACAAGCTTCCCCCTCCATCAACTATCACCTGGCAGCAGCCATTTCACCAGGCTATAACAGGAGAGATGGGAGGCAGGACTACTCCAGCTCTGCTGAGACATCAGCAACTTCTTGCTCCTCTCCTTGAATAGTATGCACTCCAAATGGTCGTTATAATAACTTTGTAACAAAGAACCAGTGCCTGAGTTTGCTTTTTTCCTCCTCCCCCAAATTCCTTTTCCTTTTTTGTCCTGTTTTTTAGATTGAAAGCCTAAGGGCAGGGACTGTCTTACTTGATCTTTATAAGCCACTCAGGGAGTCTTTTTTGGCTGAAGAGTGGGGTAAAAATCCTTTAGATAAATATACAGGGTGACATTTCAAATACTTCATGAATAAACACCAAGCTTAACATTTCACCAAGTTGCTACACCTACCCAGGAGAAGATCTGCTTATGAGTAAGTGCTCCAGCGTACTTCTAAATTCTGAAATGTTTGCCAAATATCCACTGAATATTTTATTATGGATATTAGATGGTACATGCTATTTGATTTCAATATTTTATTTATTTATTTATTTCATTTCTATACCGCCCAATAGCCGAAGCTCTCTGGGCGGTTCACAAAAATTAAAACCAAACAACACACAATAAAACCATTTAAAATATACAGAACATTAAAACCACAATATAACAATACAACCACAATAAAACCTAGCAGCAGTGCAGGAGTTTAAAATACAGATTTAAAACAGCAAAGATAAAAATTTAGAAAGCTAAAATGCTAAAATGCCTGGGAAAATAAAAAGGTCTTCACCTGGTGCCGAAAGGAATACAATGTAGGTGCCAGGCGAACCTCACTAGGGAGCTCATTCCAGAGCCGGGGTGCCACAACAGAAAAAGCCCTCCTCCTAGTAGCCACCCGCCTCACTTCCTTTGGCAGGGGCTCACGGAGAAGGGCCGCTGATGATGATCTTAAGGTCCGGGCAGGCACATATGGGAGGAGGCGATCCTTCAGGTAACCTGGCCCCAAGCCGTTAAGGGCTTTGAATGTTAACACCAGCACTTTGAATCGGGCCTGGAAATGGACTGGCAGCCAGTGCAGCTGGAAAAGTACTGGTGTAATATGAGCTCGCAGGCCAGTCCCTGTTAACAATCTTGCTTCCCTATTTTGGACCAGCTGAAGTTTCCGGACCGTTTTCAAAGGCAGCCCCACGTATAACGCATTGCAGTAATCCAGACGAGAAGTTCTCAGAGCATGGATAACTGTAGCTAGGCCATCTCTGTCCAGATAAGGACGCAGTTGGTATACCAGCCTAAGCTGATAAAAAGTGCTCCGTGCCACTGAGTTCACCTGTGCCTCAAGTGACAGTTCTGGATCCAAGAGCACCCCCAAACTACGAACCTGATCCTTTAGGGGGAGTGCAACCCCCTCCAGAACAGGTTGAATATCAATTTGATATTCAATTTGACATCTGATAGGTGATACGTAATAATGCAAGTACTGGACATTAAGAAGAAAAGAAGAGCCATGCTGGATCAGACCAAGGGTCCATCTAGTCCAGCGTTCTGTTCACACATTGGCCAACCAACTGCCCACAGGAACCCACAAGCAGGTCTTGAGTGCAACAGCACCCTCCTGCCTGTGTTCCCCAGCAATTGGTGTACATAGGTATACTCCTTCTGATATTGGAGATAGCATACAGCCATCAGGACTAGTAGCTGTTGATGGTCCTATCCTCCATGAATTTTTCCAATCCCCAAAGCCATCCAAATCGGTGCCCATCACTACATTTTGTGGAAGTGAATTCTGTAGCTTAACTATGTGCTATGTGAAGAAGTCCTTCCTTATCTGTCTTGAATCTCCCACCAATTTGCTTCATGGGATGACCCAAAGTTCTAGTATTATGAGAGAGAGAGAGAGAGAAATGTTTCCCTATCCACTTTCTCTACACCATGCATAATTTTGTACACCTCTATGATGTCCCCCCTTGACTTTTTTCTAAGCCAAACAATACCTTTCCTCATAGGGCTGTAGCTCCAGCCCCTTGATCATTTTAGTTGTCCTTTTCTGCACTTTTTCCAACTCTACAATATCCTTATTTTGGTGCAACCAGAACTGTACACAGTATTCTACATGTTGTCATACCACAGATGTGTTATAAGGGCAGTATGATATTGACAGTTTTGTTTTCAATTCCTTCCCTACGTTATGCCTAACATGGAGTTTGCCTTTTCCCCAGCAGCCACGCATTGGGTTGACATTTTTATTGAGCTGTCCACCACAACCCCAAGATCTCCTGGTTGGTCACCGCTAGCTCAGATCCCATCAGGTTGAGATTGGTTGAGATCTCAAATTGGTTGAGATTTTTTGCCCCAACGTGCATCACTTTACACTTGCTTACATTGGACCGCATTTGCCATTTAAATGCCCATTCTCCCAGTTTGGAGAGATCTTTTTGGAGTTCCTCACAATCCCTTTTTGTTTCACTGTAATCAGCAAACTTGGCTACTTCACTGCTCACTCCTAATTCCAGATAATTTATGAACAAGTTGAGAGTCATTGGTCCCAGTACGGATCCCTGTGGGATTCCACTGTTTACATCCCTCCTTTGGGAGAATTTACTATTTATATCTACTTGGTTCTTTCTGTTCTTTAACCAGTTACTGATCCATAAGAGGACCTCTCCTCTTATTCTATGACTCCTAAGTGCTCAGGAGTCTTTGGTGATGAACTTTTCAGCAATTTCATATTTGAGTTGAGTTAATTTGACATTATTTAATAACTTGCATGCAAAGATATTTATGAGAGTATCTGAGAGTTCTCCGTTTATGAGGTCTAATATTTGATGCCAACCAAAACAAGCAAGAGATACCAACAAGCTTAAAGTACTCAGATTTCAAGGAAGAAGTACTTCTTTTTATCTGTGCTAAATCTCCCACCATTCAGATTAGTGGGATGACTCCAGGGGGCCATCTACACTGCACCTCTTTCTACGTTCACTCCATCGTAACTGCGCAGCATTGCAGCTGTGAATTAGCTTCTGCTGGGGTACACACGCAGAAGCTCTCTTCCTGCTCAGCTGCAAAGGAACAGGGAGGAACGTGTAGGAGTGAAAAGGTGTCACAGGGTGACACAATCACGAAGCACGCCTACCCCACACCCACCGCAAACTGCGAAGTCAGTTTGAGGAAGGGACAGACAGCTCAGCAACTGCGGTAAACCTGCAGCAATCTAAAGAAGCACAGCAAAACGCCTCTGCGGAAATCCGCATTTTCCCTGTGAAAACCACAGTTAGGTTGCAAAGTGGCTACTGCGTCATACGTCCTGAAGGTCTTCGGACTGCAGCAGCCCCAGTGTATATGGCTCATGTAGATGGGGCCCAGGTTCTAGTATTATGAGAAAAACATCTCCCTATCCACTATCTCTACACCATGCATAATTTTGTGCACCTTTAGGATGTCTCCTCATACTTTCCTTTTTCCCCTCAACTAAACAGTCCCAGACATGAACACATATTTTATACAGTGCATGTGAAACATGAAACACATTTCACATACATTATGTCAGTAATCTTGGAAAATGCCCTGTAAGGTAGGCCACCTGCCAGTAGTACTAGTCTAATATTACAGTAATGGGGCTGATGGAAAAGTGGGTTTTATGGCAGTTTAGGTGGTCCTAATAAAAGTATTGCCCAACTGTAGATTTTGAATGTTTTTTGTTTTTTGTTTTTGTTTTGTTTATATCACCCAGTGACATATTTCAAGACTAGGTGGCTTTGGTGACCTGGACTTTCCATATAATCTCTGGGTCGCTACAGTACATAAGCTCCTAGCAATACATGCACTAAATGCAGCCCTACTGCGCCCAGCTTCACCTTGGTTACTGAAATGGATTCTAACATCATGTCCCAAAAAATGCTCAGTCTTGGCTTTAACAAATTGTTACTGGGCAAAGATGTAGAAATTACATTTCCTATCCAAGCCATGCTTCTTTCCCTGCATAGGTTGGATAATGACTGATAGTTTGCTATGGAGAGTGGAATGGGCTTTAATTGTCTTTGCAACATCCACGGGATAGCCTAGATTGCCTCTGGAGCATCCCTTCTTAGCCTCTGAAGCAAGGATGCTGTGTTCCCCTCTGCATCTGAAGAGCCCGCCTTGAAAATAGCATCTTTTGTGTGACATCATCCCTGGCCCACCTGGCTCAACAAGGAGTTACTCAGGCAATTCCTTCTTCCCAAGAAGATGCTGCCCAATCAGCAGGCCCCGTGAGCACAGCCAATCAGTTGGCTTAGAGGTGATGTCATGGTGAGAGCTTGGGAGTCTGGCAGATGCTAAGTGGATCTTTTAGCATCTCTCCCTGGAAGGAAGCGAGCGAGCAAGAGGCTGGGAGCGGCTGGACCAGGCACTGGGCTTACAAGGAAGGGGGTGAGTAGCAGCAGACGTAAGACACAACCCCACAAGTCTTAAGGAACTGGGGCCGAGAAAGGGCAAGGAACTGGAGATAAACGTGAGGAAGGAAAGGATCTTTCTGCCCAGTATAGAAGTTCTTTCCTGAGGGAGGAGGGCAAGTGCTGGACTCTCGAAAGCAGTGTGTGGGGGGCACAGTTTGGAGGTTAAGCATGGGCAAGGCTGTGGTGGGCCAAGACTGTTCTCTCTCCGTACCATGCTCATTTTTTATCAGTCACGTTATTAATCCATCTATTAATCTATCTGATATTTCCTCATGCTTTTCTTTTCATCACCATGTGCAGGCAATGGGCATCCAATCCATATGGCTCCTTTCTTTCTCACTCAAAGTCTGTTGCCCCTCCTTCTCTTCTTCCATTTAGTTTTGTGTGTGCACAACTGTGTTTCCTAACATTTTGCATAACACTTTCTGCTTTCTGTTTTCTGTTTGTGATCTGTATAATATAACTCATGCTATATGGTCCCAACAACACCATTGTTTCTCATGATACAATATAAAATTCTGTATTAATGGCAAAAAAAGCCTTGGCAGGGAGAGCTGGTAGTGCTTCAGGGACATCACCACAGAAAACAGTGAAGCTTTTAAAAAGCTTTAAAAAAAAAGATAAGAAAAGAAAGCCAAAGTCTTGTCGGTTCTCATTGGACATTGTTCTGAAGTGGGTGAGACCTGGGACGTCTCTTTCTTCTTCCTCTGTTCCCAGCTGTTCGTGCTCCACCTTCTACTTGCAAATCTGCAATGAACTCACCATGATGCACAGTAACAATGAACGGGGCTACTTGTGTGCCACTGTTCTGTGGGAGAACACACACACACAAAGAATTGTATTGGATACAGGATTCAAATTCCTGAAAATCCCAGCTCTAACTTTAAAAAATTACATATTTACAAGTTTATGGCTGGGAAAATATGAAAGTGTGTGGTCAATGCCTGCTGAAAACTCAGAAGCCAGAGGAGTGCATAAGGTTTCCTGCGGCCAGGGGTGGGGCTTTCGTGCCCTGCAGAGTTCCTTCTCCCCACAAACCAAAAAACTATCCAAAAATAGGAGAAATTATGTAATTTGTTCCCATCCACATTATGCAGGTCATGAAATTCAACTTTCTTGGTTACAGAATCTGGATTGCCTGGATAACTATTATTTTTTTGGCCAAGGGAGTAGTTTGCAGTGTCCATGGTCCCAATAATAGGTAGAAACGTAGCGCTGCTAACTTCACAAAGAGCTTCTTATACTGTGACAGACCAACAGTCCTTTTATCCCAGTTCTCAGTAGTTTTCCAGGCTTACAGGTGGAGTATTTTCAGTGCTGCCTTACCAAAAGTACTCCTGTTGGTTCATTTCTTGAGGGGAAGTGGACTTCTAATTCCTGCTGCACCCTCCTTTTACCTCTTGCTCCCACAGACCACAATAAGCCTGCTTCAGCTCACTTCCACATTATGCTTTTCTTACACAGAAAATACTCCTGTCCAGAGAAAGGGATGCATGAGGGATATTGGAGCCTAATACTAGTCGGGACTTAGTGAGGTTTACCTTCAGATGAACCAGTTTTAACTTGCATTGTTCAGCTTTGGAACGTGCATAACAGTAATAATGAAG
Organism: Heloderma suspectum; assembly: GCF_057233095.1. Classification (NCBI taxonomy): domain Eukaryota; kingdom Metazoa; phylum Chordata; class Lepidosauria; order Squamata; family Helodermatidae; genus Heloderma; species Heloderma suspectum. The sequence goes on from NC_139458.1 coordinate 437,725,853, forward strand.
CAGTTCCTGAGAGCATGTACAAAGTGCTTTCCCCTCAGCTCTAGGGCAGAAGTGAAAGTATCCAAATGTTGATGGTTGCACAGGTGGTGACTGCACATGTGTGTATTTCTGGGCCAGGAAACTGAGCTTCTCTACATGAGCGATTTATTGAATGCTCGTGATTGGTCAGTCATGGAAATTAGCAGGTCCTTTACACGATGCCATAAACCTCCAGGACATCTCCTGCAATTTTTCTCGTTTATTCCGCTTTCAAAAAGATCAGAGATAACGCAAAAAGGGAAGTTATTCCGATCTATCAGCTGTGTGAAATGCCGGCATAGTGCTATATAATGCACTATAATGACAGCGCCACAGAAACATATAGAACTTGCTGAGGAAGGACTTTCCTCGATTCAGACCACATGTCTGTCGTGTAAAGGAGCCCATTGTAATTCTGCAAAGAAACCAAAAGCAGAAAGCCCTGCTAAGGATGCAGGGGTTTTGCTTAATGTAGAGGAGCTCTGTGATTGGTTGTGGATTTCCTAACATGTTACATGTCACAGAATGCATGTCTACATACGAGTTTCATGCTTCTTTTCTCGCCACCCCACCACACACACATGGAAATTCCTTCCATGTAGCTAAAAGCAATAAGGAGTCTCACTGCAGCACATTAATGCCTTAACAGATTTTTGTGTGTGGCATAAGGTAAGCAAGCATAGCATGTTGAGCAGCAGCTCTTCTCCATCCCAGGTTTTCCCTGTAACTGCAGATGGTGTGCAAGCTGCAGGAGAACTCGTGGTGGGAGAACCATCTTCCCGATATCACTGGAGCCTTTTACTTTTGTTTCCACTACTGCAGCCTTCCCAAACCTGGTGCCCTCCAGATGTGTTGGACTACAACTCCTATTACCCCCAGCCAGTGGGCCAGTTGGCCTGCTGGCTGTGAATAATGGGACTTGTCCAACACACCTGGAGGGGACCAGGGTGGGGAAGGCAGAAGGCTGCACTAGAGATAGCAGGGGAAGGGAAGACCCTTTCCCCCACCTATCCAGGCATTCAAGCATAGAATGAAAACTGCAATGATGTGTCAAGGATGGGTGGAGAGAGACCCTTCCTGAAATATTGCTAGGAAAGGGGAGAGACTTGAGTTATTGATAAAGATAGCTTTCTCCCCCTTGAAGCATGTCCCCCCCCCCCAAACTGTTCTATATGCTGCCAAGGGAGGGTATTTTAAACAAAAATAATGGGAGGGGACAAGCTTTGCCTCTCCCTGGCTCTGACATTTAAAGATGGAGGCTAAAGATGTGACAAGAACCATCCCTCTACTTCTACCACATTTATGCTAAATGTACAAGGAATAGTTTGGGGTGGGGGTAGGGGAGTGGAACAGCTGCTGGAGGAGAAAAAACTCCTGCTTGCTCTTAGAAATTGGGCATTAATTTTATTCCTTCTTGTTTTATTGTGGCTGTATGTGGATTTAAAAAAAACCTGTTATTGGTTGCGTGTATGGCTGCAATTGAGCAACTCGTTTCAGAGGAAGGGCATGCAAATGAGACAAATAAATAAACACACGGATGTACAGAAATACATAGACATACATACATGCATTGATGCTCTCTGGATCATCGCCTTTGTAGGTGGCAGCAAAGCAAGGTCTCCCGGCATTACCTCCCTCCTCCTCCTCCCTCCTTGTTTTCAGCTCGAATGAGCTCATCCTATATTATACCAGGCTGTGGTTTCCTCCTCCCTCCCTTATTTATTAAGCACCAGAGCATCCCTGGCAAAACCACTGAGAAGACGGCAGGATCTCCTTTGCCTGCCTCACATCACCAGTTTGTTCATCTCCCCCCCACCAACCCACAATGCCCCCCGCCTCCTTTTATTAAGGGAACTCTCTGTAGGAATCATCTGGTTAGCGCTGGAGAGGGCTTGGCGCTGAATGGGAGATGAGGGCAGATCTGAGCCAAGGCGAAGCAAGCTGTTGGCAAAGCCTTTGAGCATGTGAAGGCATAACAAAGGAAAGTGTATCTGTCCTTCTGCACTCAATAGCCACAAGTAGCTCGTCTTAAAGGAGAGGGAAGGGTGCTGCTGTGGCACCTTTAATTTTAGAAATTGCCTTGCACAAAAACGTGGGGGGGGGGGGCTTCCTGAACATCCTGGAGAGGAAGAAGCAATATGAGAGAAAGAGAGAGAGAGAGAGAGAGAGAGAGAGATGCATGGGTTTGGGGGTGTGTGTGTGTGTGTGTGTGTGTAGGAAGTTTCACCATCAAAGTGGGATGGCAAGATTGCTTCTGAGGGCATATGCTGAGTGCCCCATTTCCCATTACTGAGAAACTCCAGCCAGTTTCTGGACACCTGAGGACTTCTTGCTTTTATGTTTGAAATAGAACATCCAAGCTGGCTACCAAAACATTAAAATGCCTTTTAGAAAAAACATAACCTTTGACTTAGGGCTCACCAGGGCTTAACCTCAGAATCTGTTTTGAGTGTCAGCCCTGAAACATGTTAAGTAACCATAAAGAAACAGTGCTTTCAAACATTTGCCCTTTCGCTGAAGATCTTATCTTCACTGTTTTTTGGAAGCAAATGGTATATTTTCTGCATTGCTCCAACCACAGTCCAAGTCCACACCAATGCCTGAGATGTTAGGGCAGGGGCAAGCACCCCTCCCTTCCCTGGAAGTGCCCCCATTATCTCAGCAAACATGAGTTTGTGAACATACATTCAGCAAGATAGATAATGTATAATCCCATCCTCAGGACACTTGAGTTCTGTGGCCAACACCAAATTCAGTGACTTTTCTGTGCTTGTGTTGTGCGAAATGCATATATTTATTTCTTTAAAATATTTCTTGGCCACCTTTCAGGGCAGGAGCCCTCCCAAGGTGGCAAACAACAATAAAACTGTTTTTACTGTACACATTTTGCATTGTGTGTTGTGTGAAATGCATACATGCAGAGCTGGCAATAAGGTCAAGTCACTTTTCACAAGTGATGCTAAGAATGTTCAGACTGGGATGTACTACTCATGCATGCTGCTGATGCAGGTCAGGAAGTGGGCAAAAACCAAGGGAAAAACTAATGTTACAGTTGATGTATAGGTCTTTCATTTGCCTTGTAATGCAAAACTTGATCTAAGAGTCACTTGTGAAAATGGATTGAGACCCCCCCCCAACACACACACACACACAGTCAGCTGAAAAGTTTCTCTGCAGCTGCAACCTGCTGGGGCTTATGTAATCAATGAGGGGGAAGATCCCTGAAGTTTGACAGAAGTTGTGTCAGATGGGGAGGTAATGCATACACAGAGGCCTGATTCTTTCTAGAGCCTGTTGCCACAGCACATGCAGCTACCTATGGATTTGGTCTTGCTAAAGTGTAGGTTTGGAGGTCAAACACCACTCACTCAAATGCTCCAGCCCTTCCATTATGCCTGGTGCAGGTGTCCCCAACACCCATCTAGCCCAATTCCTGCCCTGCTAAAATATCTTACACCAATAGTCAGGGGGAAGAAAGAGTGCATGGTGAGTAGTGGGTTGGGTGTTTATATCTCTGTCTATATAATCTTTCTCTTCCAAGATGCATGTTTAGGGTATGCCAAAAATTTATGTTGCCTCAAAACCAGAAAGATTCTCAAAATTTACCCTGGAGTCTAGATATTTCTATTTTCTGTTCCATCATAGAACAAAATATGGCCATAGGTTCATAGAACATCCAAATTCCAGACAGGGTTGTTGATTCTGAACATGCATGGTAAACCTATCAACTACACACTACAAGTACTATTATATTAATCAGGAGGGCTATGTGGAAACTCCAGCTTCAGTGGAAGTATCCTGAATACCAATATAAATCAAGCATTCCCATTTCCTGCATGCCAGATCTATGCAGAACTAAGCTACTCTGTACAACTGGGGATTTGAGTTCTTCATTTAAAAAAAAGACTCCCTGATTGTCCTTGCTGCACTTCCCTCCCCGCCATTACATTTTCATTGGACATTTTGCTCTGCTTGTCTCCCATTCCCTTTCTAAGCGAGATGGCAGACCAATGGCTCCAAATCCCACAGATTTCTTAAAATACAATGAATTCAACCCCTTCTCAGCTGAGCAGCTGCTGTCCCAGCAGCTGAATAGTTCCTATTGTTTGGGCCTTGTTTTCCCTCCCTGGGTCTGAGGGCTGTGTTAACACACTGGGGCCATCCCAGACATGGTTCCAATCTGTTCTAAGTGCTGATTCAAACCCAGGTGGCCCTGAGCCAGCATTGGCTAGAGTACCAGTCGCAACTCCTCTTAGCCATTTATTGGAGCTGAGTTACCTGGATTGGCTACAGAATGATTTGCCTGACCATATTTCTACATGGCTGAAACAGCACTATTGACTGGGTTGACTTTAGCATGATGAGACACCGTTCTGCACCATTGACCTTTCTGATTGCCAGGACTCAGTCTTGGAGCTTGAGAATTCATGGTGAACAGTGCCTCTGAACATATGCCAAGTGCACATTATGCCAAAGTGTCTTGCCCTGTACCTTTTCCCGTGGGGGAGGCAAGCAGCTGGGGAGGCAATTAAGAACATAAGAGCCCTGCTGGATCAGACCGAGGATCCATCAAGCCCAGCATTCTGTTCACACAGTGGCCAACAGGAAACCCACAAGCAGGACATGAGTGCAACAGCACCCACTTGCCCATGTTCCCCAGCACCTGGTGTAACTAGTGTACACTTAGTGTAAAAATTGTCAGTATACAAATTGTTAGTGTACAAATGGCAGGAAAGGGTTTAAGGGCCTCTCCCCTTCTGTTGTTTCGCTCCTGATAAAAGTCTTCCATGGTGACTTTTCAGATAGGTCAACAAACAACTGGAAAAACAGAAACAGATTGTTGTGCAGCTTCTAATTTGGCCCTTACACATTTTAAATGACATCAGGACTTGCCAATATTTATTGTTATTTATTTAAAATATATACCACCCTCCACAACCCAATCATAGGTCTGTGTAGAAAATTCATTAAAACAACGATGAAAATAAATTACAAAGCCGCAATAAAAATGAAAACAAAATACGTTACATCCTCCTGCACCTACAAACCCCAAGATTATCAACTGGGTAAACTAGTCATGTATTGAGGGCCGCGGTGGCTTAGTGGTTAAGACGCTGAACTGCAGACTGGAAGGTCAGCAGGACAGCAGTTCGAGACCCGAGTGCCACGTGACGGAGTGAGCTCCCGTCTTCAGTCCCAGCTCCTGCCAACCTAGCAGTTCGAAAGCAAGAAATTGCAAGTAGATAAATAGGTACCGCCTCGGCGGGAAAGGTAACAGCGTTCCGTGCACCTCGGTGTTCAGTCATGCCGGCCACATGACCACGGAAGCGTCTTCGGACAGCGCTGGCTCTTCGGCTTAGAAACGGGGATGAGCACTGCAACCTAGAGTCGGACACGACTGGTTGGGGACACCTTTTTTTTAAACTAGTCATGATCCAACATAGACCCATATTATAACTTACTCCAGTTGGAAAAGTGAATTGAAGCAAAATGTGGTGAGTTAAGTCTTGCTCTGAGTTGGAGCATTTGCAAACAAGACCAGAATGAGAGGGTCAAATCTACAGCATTATCCTGTATTTATTACAACTCCTTGGGAAGGTGAAGGACAAGTGAAGCTGGGTGGGCACTTGGCATGCTTGCAGGGGCACTGGCCAAGTCCTTCCTCTTCACTCATCACTTGCCACACCAATTGGGACAATACGTGAAGGAGATGCCTGGCTGGGAGTGGAGGATATACACCGGGAAATAGAGTCTGGTGGAATCCCGATGGTGCTGGCTGAATGGCATCTGGTGGGACAGGAGATTTCACCTGGCCATGCCTAATGGCTCAGGAAATACACAAATTCAGAGCTCCTTGTCACTCCTCAGACTTTCAGATAATAAAAAACAAATGAATAAATGGGGCAAAATATTCAAACTTGATTAATTTACACCATTTGTGCAGATTCCAGAACTCAGATTTTTCTTGGCACAGGGTGCAGAATTTTAATTTCTGCACAACCTGTGCAATCGCTCTGTCTACATGGGAGGGCAGTGGTGGTTTCCCCCCTTCTGTAGCACATGAACGGCAGTGTTGTGGTGCTACATTTCCCCACTTTCCCTGAAAAGGGCAAGTACAAAGTCTAACCAAAGTCACCCGCTTGCATGTTTGTTTGTTTGTCTCTGCAGTTTTCAAGCAGGCACTTATCTGCTGGACACGCTCTTCACCTGCTTGGACACCCACCCAGCCAGTAGAAGGCCCAGACTAGCACGCGTCATGACACTGGCAGGTACGGAAACACGGCCACTGTCGCTGCTTAAGAAAAGAGAGCTTCGGCTATTGGGCGGTATAGCAATAAATAAATAAATAAATAAATAAATAAATACAAGCCCATAAGAAGAGCTCTTGCTCAATCAGACCAAAGATCCATATGCTCCAGCATTCCATTCCCACACTGGCCACCAACCAACCAGTCCCTTTCTCCCAGGAAGCCCAAAAACAGGACACTAAGGCCATAGATCTCCCCTGCTGTTTGCATATTGCCTCTGAACACAGAAGTTCCACATAGCTTTCCTAAGAGCTTTAAGCTAAAATAGGCTGGTGTTTTTGGTATTTTGGCCCTTTGCCTTTCAGGGTATAAAAGCCTTCCCAAGGGCATGCTGAGAGGGCACAAATGCAGATGGGCTGTGTGTGTGTGGGAGGGCGAATGGCAGTGCCGGCTGGGGGCTCCGATGTCAGTGGGGCAGTGAATCCGCTCCAGGTTTAACTCAGAACTCTAAAGGGGCTATCCAAGGTGCAATATCAGTGGGGCAATGAATCTTGGAGAGCTCCATTAGAGTTCTGACTGGTTCTGACTGAAACATGGAGCGTATACACTGCCCCACTGGCATTGGGGCCACCAGCCTACACTGAACTTTTGGATCTAAGGCAGGTACTTGGCCACTGAGCTATGGATGCTGCTAATGGACATGTGAAGCACAAATGTTGATGGCCTGTGTGTGTGTGTGTGTGTGTGTGTGAGAGAGAGAGGGGGGGGATGGCACTGGAGGCTGGTGGCTCTGATGTCAGTGGGGCGGCGAATCCGCTCTGGGTTTTAGTCAGAACTCTAAAGCAGCTGTCCAAGGTGCTTCACAGATCTCCTTTACACCTTGGATAACTCCTTTAGAGCTCTCACTGGTTCTGACTGAAACCCGGAGTGGATTCACTGCCCCACTGACATTGAAGCCACCAGCCTCCACTGGGGAATGGAAGGTAGCATCATGAAGCAGGGCATGGCTCCCTGGCTGGAACCCTGAACAGGAGCACTCCACACTGCAACATTGTGTTGCAGATCCCACATGTCATGGCTAATAGCTGTTAATAGATTTATTTTTTTCCGTAAATTTGTCTAATCCTCTTTTTAAGCCATCTAAGCTAGCGGCCATTACAACATCCTGGGGCAGGGAATCCCATACATTAGTTGTGCAATATGTGAAGCCAGCCTTCCTTTTCTGTCCTGAATCTCCTGCCCATTTCATTGGATGATGATGGCCACAGGTTCTACTGTGATGATGGTGGAGGTGGGGGAACCCCTTTGCCGCCTTTCTCCACACTATGAATGACTTTATAAACTTCTGCCATGTTCCCCTTTAATTCCCTTTTTTTCTAAACTAAACCCCCCACGCACTTTCACAGGGAAAATGTTCCAACCCCCTGATCATTTTGTTTGCCCTTTTCTGTAGCGCTTCAAGCTCTACAATATCCCTTTTGAGGTAGCGTTACCAGGAGTATACACAGTATTATGAATGTGGCCACGCTGTGGAGTCATAAACACAGAATCATAACATGAGTCACATCCTGTACTGAAAGGAAAGGCAACTTCCAAAAGGAGAAACAAGCAAAGTTAACCCAAAGGGAGCCCATGTGGACAGGATCCAATTCTACCTAAAAATGCCACATGAGCAGTGGATTCTGTCATTCTGTGCAAGTGCAAGAAAAAAAAGAGAAGTTAGAGAATTCCCCCGGTAGTGCTGCTGGCTGCCGCAGCCAAGAAGAAGGCAAAGGTGATGTGGAAATCACCCCGGTCCTAAGGACGCATGTGAAAGCTTCTGGCTGCATTGCCTAAACTCGGGTGCCAGGAGGGCTTGTGCAGAAAATGACCTCCCATGCTCTTGATATCTGCCTAGTAGCACACAACCAAGAACATGGCACCTTTTCTCCTGGGCACCATCCCCCTATGGTGAGTGCTAACTGTGCTCTGTGGAAATGGGGACCCATTTAAATAAGCAGATATCCCCAAGGACCAGCATATCTGGTCCTCTGCACCCTGCAGTCTATCTGCCATACCAGTGGTTTGACTGAGGGCCAGTTCGCATGATTGCAGGGTGGTTAATAAGCCACAGTGGCTAGCTAACCTCCCTGTGCATGCTGGCCGGATTTACATAATTACCCTCGCTGGCCTGGCTTGTTGGGATGTCCATACCTGGTGAGGGAGAGTAGGTGGGTGGGGCAGCTAACAAACCACCCAGCAACCCTTAAGTGGGCTATGAGTTTTCGGTGGTTTGTTAACCTTGTGGAGTTTGGTGGTCACCACAAGCCGTGCTGGCGAGGGTAATTATGTAAATCTGGCTGGGATGCGACCAGCACCCTCAGAGTGATTAACAAGCCACTGTGGCTTATTAACCACCCTGGAATTGTGTGAGCCAGGTCTGAGAGAACTCAGCCTCTGAAAACCAAGTCAAACTGGAGGCTTCCCTCACCATGAGGGACATTTGAGGGACACTCTCCTATCCCCCATCTGCTATGAGATGAGGAGGGGAGCAAAGGAAGCACTTGGAAGCACTCCCTAGAAAGGGACCACATGAAGGTTGCTATCTAACGGCCAAGGTCTTTGTCTTTCCTTCATTCTCTCCTGGATCAGAGGCCGCCACCACCAGGGTTAGCCATGGAGTGGCAGCAACCAGGCAGGAAGCATGGGGAGAGTCCCCCACATGGATTTATGGAACTTCCAGTTTCAGGAGCAGCATGCCAGCAAAACCAGTTGCTTGGGGGTGGGGGAGCAACAGCGGGAGAGCACTGTTGCCTTCATGTCCTGCTTGTGTGCTTCCATGAGCACTGGTTGGCCACAGTAGCAAGCCCTGATCCGGCATGACTCTTTGTGTGTTCTATCCACGTGAGTAAGGGTCCTTTGGGGAGGGGTGTCCTATGGCATTGTGTGAGAGGAATCTGAGAGGTGCTGTTCCCTAGTAAGGATAGAAGCATCTTTTGTTGATGGAGTTTTAACTTTCTGTGGTAATGACTTTTTTCTGCCTACAGCGTACAAAGAAAAAATGAAGGAGCTCCCCCTGGTGTCCCTCTTCTGCTCATGCTTCCTCTCAGACCCCTTAAACAAACCATCTTATAAATATGAAGGTAGGTGCACACCAAGCCATTAAGTCTCAGAGGTTTGTGGGTTCCGGGCTGCTGCTGGCTGAGTCCACTTTGCTGGGCTCCTGTCAGCAAGCATTTTCACGAATGATAGATAGCAGCACTTTTGAAATTTCTCCCTCTCCCAAGAACTCTGGGTTAGCTTCAACATAATATATTGTATATGATAAATACACTATAAATTTCATTGACATGCCATGCATTATGCGTTATTGTATTCTAGACAGCAACATGCAAAGACACCTACACCCTGCAGATGACACAAGAGGCCACATTGATTTTTCTTTTGTTCTATTTTAAGGGTTTCTTATAACCCACTTTGAACAAAAATATATTTTGTGTTTGTTTTACATTGTCGCTTAGGCTTATGCTACTCTGCAGCTAAGATGGTGCCAAGTGATTAATGCATCTAGACATCCACCTTCAGCCCTGGCCTTCAATTGATATCAGAATGTGACCCAGTTCCCATGTTAGGATCTAAATAAACCATGTGCCTGTAGTGATTCACGTTCAACAACAGCTGCTACAGGCATGCACGGCTTGACAGCTCTCTGCCATCTTGACTCGTTGCCCCATCTTGCTTCCAGCAAGGAGATAGCCATCGCTGGTCACTCACTCTCCAAACAGCATTTCTGTTTTCCTTGAGCAATCAGAGAGCAAGAAGGAAAGCCATGCTTCCTTTTTCTTTATGGTTTGGCTGTATTTTCTTGCAGTTGGGAGGAGGGAAGAGCAGGCTGCTGAGTTGCTAAACTGGAGGGGCTGTTTTTGATTCTGAACAGTTAAAACAAACAATGCTTTTCAACTCTGAGGTCAGGAAGCCCTTTCCATACCTACTTCTTTGCTGGTGTGCCCCTCTATGTCTGTGATGGAGCACGTCAGGGTTGCAGAGAATTCTTAGAGATGATGTTGGGCAACACCCAGTTATCACAGAACAGGACTCACATTGGTAGCAACCTGATCAGTGTTGGGTCCAACCTGGGGCCCAGATTATATCACCAGTGTCTGGAGAATGTTCAGCAACATAATCTGTTTCCCCAGAATTATTTCCAGTATGGACTGGGAGGTTCTGCCCACCCCCACTTTGATGGCTTCTTAGCATAATTACACCTTACACCTTCCCTCTCTCTTCCAGTAGACACTGTAGATCTGACCTGGTGCGTCATTTCTGACATGGAGGTCATCGAGCTCAACAAGCGCACCTCGGGCCAGTCCTTTGAGGTTATCCTTAAACCACCATCCTTTGATGGAATCCCTGAATTCAATGCCTCCTTGCCCCGACGGCGTGACCCCTCACTGGAGGAGATCCAGAAGAAACTAGAAGCGGCCGAGGAAAGACGCAAGGTGAGAAACAGTTCAGTACCTGGTTGGTAAATGTGGCAGACATTTCAAGGGAAACCTAGGAAGCTACCTTATGCTGAGTTAGACCATTGGTCCATCTAGCCCATTGTTGTCAACACTGATTGACAGCAGTGGCTCTCCTGGCTTTCAGGCAGGGTTCTTTCCCAGCCCTTCATGGAGATGATTGGGATTGAACCTGGGACCTTCTTCATGCAAAGCAGGTGCTCCACCACTGAGCTATGGCCCTTCTACTAATATCCTATAACAGCCTAATATCCTATATCTTATGACAGCCTTCCCCAACCTGCCCTCCAGATGTTTTGAACTACAACTCTACAGTCTGTTTCCTGCGTCCTAGCTGAGCAGAGCAGAGGAAGCTGCTCCAGCTGGTCTAGGGGCTATACAAGCAAGCAAGCTTCCAGAGAGTGAGCGAACAAGGAGAGCAAACAGGAGTTTGGCAGGGGAGGTCAAGGGGGAAGCCCCTAACCATTTTTTTTCTTTTCACACACTTCCATACCAGTGGGACTCTGTTGTTAACCTCCAGTAGGGATGGGGGAGAATTTCTCCCCGAAACTTCGGGGGGCCGAGTGCCAATGCATTCGGTCCTCCGAAGGTTGTTTGGGGAGAAATTCTCTGCCCCCCCGCCCCCTGCCCTCCCCCCGGGATGGGACTTACCTTTCACGAATGTCCCTCCCGGCGGCGGGTCCCGGCGGCGGTTTGGCAGGTCTTCGTCAAGGGCGGGGGCGGCAGCCGGTCTTTTGACTGGCTGCCGCCGCCGCCATTACAAGAAAAGTAAAAAAAAAAAAAACGCCCCTGTGATAGGCTACGTAACGATTAACGTAGCCTATCACGGCTAGATTTGCAAAGTCAGCCGTGATAGGCTACGTTAATCGTCACGTAGCCTATCACGGGTGACTTAAAAAAAAAAAAAGCGCGTACGGCTAATGGCGGCCCCCATAGGGAGCCGCCATTCACGTTCCTTATTTGGTCCCTGTAGTCTACGTAAAGATTTACGTAGACTACGGCGAAAATAAGGGCAACGCAAATAGCGTTATTTTCGCCGTAGTCTACGTAAATCTTTACGTAGACTACAGGGACCAAATAAGGAACGCGAATGGCGGCTCCCTATGGGGGCCGCCATTTGCGTACGCGCTTTTTTTTTTTTTCCCCAAAGTCACCCGTGATAGGCTACGTGACGATTAACGTAGCCTATCATGGCTGACTTTGCATTAATCGTTACGTAGCCTATCACAGGGGCGTTTTTTTTTTTTCTTTTGAAGTTCGCGGCCAGGGAGACGGGGCGCTTCTCCCCGGCCTGAATTTCGGCCGGGCGAGGCGGGAAGCCTCCCCCCCGGCCTGAATTTCGGCCAGGCGAGGCGGGAAGCCTCCCCCCCCGGCCTGAACTTCGGGGGGAGCAGCGAAGCGCCTCCCCCCCACCGCGAAGCAAGCTGCGAGACCAGGTAAGTGACTTTCGTACATCCCTAACCTCCAGTGAATAGACGACAAAGCACAGGCTATTCCAGTACAATCAGAAAGCTAGAAACAAAAAAGGAATAGAGACTATGGAAGGACAAGACTCTCCAGTGGTGGTGACTTGCAAGGTGTGTGCAATGTTTGTTTTCTTGCCTGAGATCAACACGGCCTAAATGTGCAACAAGTGCAAGTTGATCACCCCCCAGGGAATAAGAGAACATGAAGAGTTCTTGGACAGAACGGTGGAACTACAGCAGCAAAGTGAAGAACAGATGCTAGAAGAGCAACAGCAAGCTGAGGCAGAAGAGGAAAATGCTGAGGCGAGGAAAAATGAAGTAGAGGATACTCCTTGGAAAAGGGTGACAGTTAGGAGCAGAAGAACTGGAAGCCACTCTGCAGCAGTGGAAGCAGTGGAACTATGAAGCGGTTTCAGGTACTTGAGGATGAGACTGGAGGACAGCCCGCAGAGGAAGCATTACAGGGGACCCCACATGAGAGTGATCAAGAGGCTCAATGTCAAGCAGAGGCAATGAAACCAAGGCCTACAGCAACAAGAAGAGAAGAGTAGTAGTTGTGGAAGACTCCTTGCTGCATGGGATTAGAATCATAGAATCACAGAAATGTAGGGTTGGAAGGGGCCTACAAGGCCATTGAGTCCAATCCCCTGCTCAATGCAGGAATCCAGGTCAGAGCATCCCTGACAGATGACTGTCCAGCCTTGTCTTGAATGCCTCCAGTGTGGGAGAGCCCACCACCTCCCTAGGTCATTGGTTCCATTGTCGTATTGCATTAACAGTCAGGAAGTTTTTCCTGATGTTCAGCCGGAATCTGGCTTCCTGTCACTTGAGCCCATTCTTCCGTGTCTTGCACTCTGGGATGATTGAGAAGAGATCCTGGCCTTCCTCTCTGTGACAACCTTTCAAGTACTTGAAGAACGCTATCATATCTCCCCTGAGACTTCTCTTCTCAAGGCTAAACATGCCCATGGATTGAAACCCAAGTATGTCACGAAGACCCATGGACTCGCCAGGTATGCAGTCTCCCAGGAGGACGGATTAGAGATGTGTCTGAAGGGTTGCCTGCACTCATAAAGCCCACTGACAGGTATTCCTTTCTTCTCATCCATGTGGGAACAAATGATACCGCCAAGCGGAGCTATGAAGACATCACATCAGACTTTGAAGCCTTGGGAAGGAAACTCAGGAACTTTGGGGCCCAGTTAGTTTTGAAGAACTTTTATCAGCATGAAGAACTTTTAACAGGAGGGCTTTAAACTGAATCCTATGGGGAAGGGAGACGTAAACTTGGGGGTAACAATGGATGAAGGCTCGTGCACCACAACGGAGTGAACATCTCTAATAGCACCCAATAATAGTCTTCACAAACATGTAGGAAGAAAGCCAGACCATGAAGCGCATCGTCTTTGATGTCTATATACTAATGCCCAGAGTATGGGAAATAAACAGAATGAACTTGAACTCTTAATACAGGAGGGAAATTATGACTTGATAGGTGTAACTGAGACTTGGTGGGATGACTCTCATGACTGGAATACAGCAATTGAGGGATATAACTTGTTCAAAAAGAACAGACAGAACAGAAAGGGAGGTGGAGTTGCACTATATGTGAAAAATACATTATCTCTGCACAGAAATATAGGAGGATGAGCTTGGTAGCCCCATCGAGAGCAACTGGGTTAAAATAAATGGAGCAAAGAATAAAAGGAACCTGGTAGTTGGAGTCTTACTACTGGCCACCCAATCAAGGAGAAGATGAGGATGATACTTTTGAAAAGCAAATGGCCAATGTTTCAAGGAAGTAAGATGTAGTAGTAATAGAGGACTTCAATTTCCCCTATTTATAGGGATATTTATTGGGAGATAAATTCTGCAAAACATGGCCCCTCCAAGAAATTCCTGACTTGTGTGGCGGATAACTTCCTCCTACAGAAAGTGGATGAAGGAACTAGGGGATCGGCTATCCTTGACTTGATCCTAACCAACAGAGATGACTCAGTGGATAAAGTAGCAGTTACGGGAACTCTGGGGGAAAGTGACCATGTTATACTTGAGTTCTTGGTTCTAAAGGAAGCAGAAGCCAAGTGTAGCCAAATGCGTACCCTGGATTTTAGGAAAGCCAATTTTAATAAACTCAGAACAATGATCAGTAAGGACCCCTGGCAAGCGACTAAAGAGAAAAGGAGTCCAAGATGAGTGAGAGTTTTTAAAAAAGGAAATTCTCAAGGCACAATTACAAACAATTCCAACTTGAAAAAAAGGTGGCAGACAACAGAAGAAGCCAATGTGGCTTCACAAAAAGCTTAGAGAAGACCTGAAAACAAAAAAGGACACATATAGGAAGTGGAAGGAAGGCCAAGCTACCAAGGAGGAGTACAGGCAGGTAGCACAGAATTGCAGGGATGGCGTCAGGAAGGCTAAAGCTGACAATGAGCTGAGGTTAGCGAGGGATGCTAAAAGCCACAAAAAGGCTTTCTTCAGATACATGCATAGTAAAAGACAGAGGAAAGAAATGGTGGTTCAACTATTAAATAAGGATGGCAAAATGATAACTGATGACATAGAAAAGGCAGACGTGTTCAATTCCTACTTTGGCTCAGTTTTCTCCTGAAAGAGAGTCTATGACCCCCTATGACTGTGGGAATGCTGTGGACATATTATACCTTGACTTCAGCAAGGCTTTCAACAAAGTGCCCCGTGACATCCTGGTTAGCAAACTAGCTCGAAGTGGGCTACATGAAACAGTTATCAGGTGGATCCACAGTGGCTACAGAATCGGACTCAAAGAGTGCTTATCAATGGGATCTTCTCAAACTGGGGAGAGGTAACGAGTGGGGTACCGCAGGGCTCAGTCCTGGGCCCAGTGCTCTTCAACGTTTTTATTAATGACTGGGAGGAGGAGGTGCAGGGAATGCTGATCAAATTTGCAGATGACACCAGATTGCGCGGGATAGCTAATACTTTGGAAGACAGAAACAAAATTCAAAGTGACCTTGATAGGCTGGAGTGCTGGGCTGAAAAAAACAGAATGAAATTTAATATGGATAAATGCCGAGTTCTGCACCTAGGAAAAAGAAACCAAATGCACAGTTACAAGATGGGGGATACTTGGCTCAACAACACTACAGGAGGGAAGGATCTTGGAATTGTGGTAGATCACAAGCTGAATATGAGCCAACAATGGGATGTGGGTGCAAAAAAGGCAAATGCTCTTTTGGGCTGCATTAATAGAAGCATAGCTTCCAAATCCTGAGAAGTACTGGTTCCCCTTGACTCCGCACTGAGTAGGCCTCATCTGGAGTACTGTGTCCCGTTCTGGGTGCCACATTTTAAGAAGGATGCAGACAAACTGGAGAAGGTTCAGAGGAGGGCAACAAAGAGGATCAGGGGACTGGAAACAAAGCCCCATGAAGAGAGACTGAAAGAACTGGGCATGTTTAGCCTTGAGAAGAAAGACTGAGGGGAGATATGATAGCACTCTTCAAGTACTTGAAAGGTTGTCACAGAGGGGAAGGCCAGGATCTCTTCCTGATCATCCCAGAGTGCAGGACACGGAAGAATGGGCTCAAGTGACAGGAAGCCAGATCCGGCTGAACATCAGGAAAAACTTCCTGACTGTTAATGCAATATGACAATGGAACCAATGACCTAGGGAGGCGGTGGGCTCTCCCACATTGGAGGCGTTCAAGACGAGACTGGACAGCCACCTGTCAGGGATGCTCTGACCTGGATTCCTGCATTGAGCAGGGGTTGGCCTCAATGGCCTTATAGGCCCCTTCTAACCCTACTATTCTATGATTCCCAGTATTATTCGCTATGGTGGCTGGGGTGGCTGGGAGTGAAGCCAACACCTCTAGAAGGCTATCCTATGCTGTCATTACATTGGTGCTGCTGTATGTCCACTTTAAGACTCAGGCCCATAGACACAAGGATGGCGAGACTGAGGGGGCAGGTGCCTTCCCTGAACTTTAACTCAGTATAAAGCAGCTTCCTGTGCTCCTGTGTCTCTGTGTTATATGTCAGATATTGGTGGAGTTTATTCTCCTACAAGGGGCAGTGGGTATCTAACAGCATTTCAAGCATTTCCAAGGCAAGAAGAGACCCTGTGCTCACCCGTGGAAGTTCCCATAATGGGGAAATTTGTGTGGCTTGCCAGCATGTGAATTATTGATCAGCCATTAGGAGGCCTCTCTCATTCATCATTGTCCCCACCTTACCTTGACAGACAGTTATGAATGGACCATACAGCTACAATAGCTGGATGTGGAGGATGAATGAATTCCTTTCCCTGCTCAGTTTCCCTTCAGTCAGAGTAACCAGATCCAGTGTTAACCCCTATGCTGTTCACCTGGGATCATTGCAAAGATAACATGGATAGATGTATTTATTTAAAAGATTTATAGACTGCCTTTTAGGGAAAAGCTTCCCAAGGCAGTCTACAAAATTTAAAGTCACAAAACACAATCACACCATGATAAAAAATAATAATAAAACAATAATGAAATCAATATTAACAATTAAAACCAGATAACACCATATACACAATGGCACCTAATAAAGTCCTTACTCTGTTAAAGGCCAAGGTAAATAGATAAGTCATTCGGAGCCGCTTGAAGGCCTATAATGGTGGGGTCCAGCAGACATCAAGTGGAATAGAGTTCCACAAAGAGGGGGGCAATACTCTGTCCCTCGGGCCCACCAGGCTAATTGCTTTGGCAGATGGGCACACAAGCAGGGCCCTCGATGTTGATCTTGGAGTGTGGGCAGGGTGGTATGGGTGAAGACAGTCCTTCAAGTGTGAACTGATCACTTTAGCAAGCCTTAGAAAGACTGTCACTACAGATCAAATCTCATTGCCACCGCAGTATAGATTGGATGAGGGGATCTAGTGAATCCAAGTTGGCGGCATGCAGGGCTGGAATTTGGTGGACTGGTTTTTTTCAGTGCTGTTAAGAGGGCGGCCTGGGATTCTGCATCGGATTCCTTCCTTGCCAATAACCAATCTATATATTTCTCATCTCATTTTGTGGGTTTAGTACCAGGAAGCAGAGCTCCTGAAGCACCTGGCCGGAAAACGAGAGCATGAACGGGAGGTCATCCAGAAAGCCATTGAGGAGAACAACAATTTCATCAAGATGGCCAAGGAGAGACTGATGCAGAAAATGGAGTCCAACAAGGAGAACCGAGAGGCACATTTAGCCGCTATGCTGGAACGTCTGCAGGAGAAGGTGGGGGGTCAACTGAAGTGAGATGGGAGAGGTGGGTTGAGCTAAACCAAAGAGATGTATTGTAGGCAACAGCGGATGGAAGGAGAATAAGGAGAACACCCCCTTTTCAGTGGTAGTGTCTTCATAGCACTGTAAGGCACAGCCAAGATCAGATTTCAGCTGTGTGGCAACATGGGTGGGAGCCATAATAGTTAAGCAGGCTTGAAATGGGTTTAATTTGTAGAGTGGAGATGCCATTAAAGCTTATGGGGTGCCTCCTCATAAGGACATAAGAAGAGCCCCAAGGCTGGATCAGGCTGAAGGCCCATCTAGTCCAGCATCTGGCTTCCCTCAGTGGCCAACCAGATGCCCCAGATGGGAAGCCCCCAAGCAGGACAGGTGTTGGGCGATAGCCCTCTCTTGCCATTGCTTCCTGACAAGTGGCATGCTCCCTCTGACCCTGGGGCTAGTATACAGCCATCATGACTAATAGCCATTGATAATACTATTGTCCTTGAATCTATCTCACCCCCTTTTGAAGCCATCTAAACAAGTGACCATCACCACATCTTGTGGTATCTTCCTTCACAGGATAAACATGCTGAGGAGGTCCGGAAGAACAAGGAGCTAAAGGAAGAGGCCTCGAGGTAAAGAGGCCCCACGGCACATAACAGTTCGGACTGACAGCTCCAAGGAAAGATGGTGGCAGGCGGCAGTCCTGGTGACAGCTGCCTCAGAGGAAAGTGTTGACTGACGAATTGGGATTGTCCTCTGCTTTCGTTGTTTGTGAATGTAAAGAATTGACTGGTGAAGCCATCGCGTGTGTTTCAGGGAGGGAGGGGGACATAAGGGGAAGAGAAAGCTGGGAGGAAGGAGTGTGCACATTTGGGGGAGGGAAGGGGGTGGGGGTGGATGACTAGGCACACCCCAAATGATGGGACGTTCTGGCCCAGGTTCTGATATTTTTCCACGCTGGTCATGTTCAGTATGGAACTCAGCTAACTGAGGGGTGATAGGAATGGCAGGTTATGCGGGGAAGGTGTCATGGAAGGGTTGGGGGTGGGATGGGGGCAAAGAGGAAAGATACATAAACTAAATGTGGTGATGGGCCAGGAGCAAGCAGAGGAAGTAAAAGTCACCTCTGGGGTAAGTGTTGTCTTGTGTGTTTTGCCATTAATGTTGGTCACCAGTGTGGAAAAAAAAAAAGAAATCCTCATTTTTGTGTTTCCTTCGTAACTCTTCATCTCGTCTCTTAACTCCAAGGTATTACAAATCTGCTGTTGCTTAACAAGGTGGCTGTGGTGGCGGTTTTCAACCCACAGACCTCTGTTTTAAAAATAATAATAAATAACTTTTGCCAGAGACTCACCATTGTCAAGTATGAACATAATTCACCCTCACCTTCCTGTCTCTTGAAATCAGAGCCAATACGGTAAGCCCTGTAATGCTATATGGATCCAAGACTTTCTCATGAGGTTACGGGTCAAATTAGGAACGCCTGAGGTGGACAACTTAATGTAGAACTCTTTGTGAACCTAATAAAAACCTAGCCATCTGGGTTTGGATGAGTCACCCCTCAGAGAGAAGCTATGTCACCTTGAGGTGAAACCAAGACAAAAAATGATTAAAAAAAAAAATCTCGGAGAGGGCAGTTTATAGGCACATGTGACTTTAGAGTAGAAAAGCAGCAGCTTAGGTGGAATTTAAGGCTGATCGGAATGGGGCGGGGGGGGTCATTCTTAAGTAGATCCTCGTAAATTGCGTTTCCTTGCATAAATTCAGATGGCTGCAATTTCTCTGGTTAGAATTGCCTACCCCACCCCTAACGTTCCCAATTAAGAAAGAAGGAAAAAGAACTCCATAGGTAATGTATTAGATTTGGCAAGATAATATTTAGCCTTTTTATTTCTTTAAAATTTGTCACCAAGACCAGGTCAAACGAGACATCCCCCGCAAATGCATTTTTAAAAATCCTTTGTGATTAGCTGCTTAGATTGTTGAAAAAGTGGCTTTGAGAGGGGATAATCTAGAGCAGAGATGGGGGTGGGGGGTTAACCCTTTCAGTGACCATTTCCTGCTTAGGAACACAGGAAGCCGCCTTATACTGAGTCAGACCCTGGGTCCATCTAGCTCAGTACTGTTGACACTGATTGGCAGTAGATTTCCAGGTTTTTAGGCAGAGTTCATTCCTAGCTGTACTTGGAGATGCTGGGAATGGAACTTGCGACCTTCTGCATGCAAAGTAGACGTTCTGTCACTGAGCTATGGTCCCTCCCACAAAGTATTCCTGCTCCATCTCCACGCCCCCGGCCCATGGGGTTCCAGATGTCTGTCTACCAGCATGTGGAGGATGTTGGGGTGCAACCTTCAGAGTGTGTGCAGCCATCCCATCATTTTCTGAAACATTGCTAGGAATACTGACACAGACCTCTTGGATTGTAGGCTGCTTGACTGCCACCCCAAGTGGTTGTCTGAGTCATCATTTTCACCCTTGAGCTACCCCTGGTCTCGCAGGTCCCAACGTGTGCAGGCCAGTGGAGGCTGTGGCTGGTGTCCTGTTTTGAGGGCTGGGCCATGATCTGCATGTGGCGCCTGGCTTCCCCTGGATCCCACAAGGGATGCTGAGGTGCGCTCCTCAGATCCTGTGGCACAGCTGTGTGGCAACATTTCACGGGCTTGCTCTGGCTCAGCCTTGGCACATGTAAAGTAATAGTATGGAAAAGAGTGTGCAGGGTGCATTTCCTCATCACTAATGTAATGATTCAACACTAACAAGAGGTACCTCAGAATTACGAGGATTTTTAAAAATGCCAAATAACAGGTAATGCAAATTTAAGGCAGTATAAGAATATGCAAGCTTTTGAGTGCCTCAAATGTCTTCACCAGCCAGAATCAGAGTCAGTTTATCACTGTAGATAGTGTATATCTGCTAAAAATATATACCATGCAAAGGGACCCTCAGCTTGGTTTGATTAAAAGATAGAATCTTTGGGCCTCTCAAATAAAGATAATCTCAACAGGAAACAGAAGTAAGGATAAAGAAAACAAGCAGAGCTGGAACAAAGTGAATCAGGGGTGGGCAGGGGGAAGGCAGGGAGCCTTTTGGCTACTCTCGCTAGATCTGGTAAGCACAAAGGACATTGAGGAGTATTTCAGCCACTCCTTTATGGGGGGTTTCTATTGTCCTGTTGTAAATTTCTATCCTGTGCCATATTGATTGCAACCCCCACTGGACCCTTTGGCTCCCTGACATCCGGAGGAGGCATTTAGGCTATTGATTAAACAAAGAGGGGCAGAGTGGAAATGGCATCTCCCGGGAGTGTTATGATGAGGGTCATCCATCAGAAATCGGCTCCTTCTTGACATGAAAATGCTGAATGAGAGCAGCAAAGAAGAGGGAGGAGGGAAG
This sequence comes from Heloderma suspectum, assembly GCF_057233095.1. NCBI lineage: Eukaryota > Metazoa > Chordata > Lepidosauria > Squamata > Helodermatidae > Heloderma > Heloderma suspectum. Next base: position 437,746,700 of record NC_139458.1, read on the forward strand.
GGAAGGAACCTTTGTAGCTGGTTGTGGCAAGAAGCTGTCCTCTATTTTTTTGTACATAATGGATGTAAATAAAATTGCCGGCATACCTTTTCTTTCTGATAATTCTGGTGAAGGGTATATTTTCTGGGTATGATGATCCCTGACATATAAGGCAGTGTGTGTAGGAGAGAAAGAGAGAGAGAAAGAGAGTGAGTGTATGTGTTCATGCTTGTGTGTATCGATGAAAATTGCCCCAGCTAAAGTAGGGGGGCTGGTATTTAAATTCTGGCTTGAGGCATATTGTTGATTTTATTATTTCTTTAAAACATTCATATCCCACTTTTCAGCACATGAGAGCTGCCCAAAGCAGCTTATATCTGCAGTTATAAACACAAACACAGTCATTTGAAAGCAAATCATAAACAACACAGGAGATAAATTAATCCCAAAAAAGTGAAGAAGAGCAAAAGACAAATATGCATCGGAACCAACAAAAAGGTACAACACATCGTTGTGCATGAGACTTAAAAGTAGCTCTTGCTTCAGCTGAACTTGTCATGTGAATGAACAGCCATTGGCTAGAATGTGCATTTGCACAGCAGATCCCTCTTTGCCACTCGCTTCTTCCACATGAAGAATGCCAAGATGGTCACATAAACAGCAAAAGAGAAGCTCAATGGTAATGTAAACCCCAGGTTTTGGAATGCCCTTAAATTCTGAAATATCCAAAGTCACTTCGTGCTGAGCGTGTGGAAGTGTAATCCCCCCACCCCTGCACCCATTCATCTGGGATTAGGAGAGCAGGTCTTAAAGAAGGTTTAAGTTCCAGCATCTGTTGCTTTTAGAAATTAAACACAATTGCCACAATCCTACAGAGAGTTCAGGGTGCTTAAACCCATTGAAACCATGCACTGGCCAGTGTAATTCTGCACTGGATGGTTGCTTTGCCCTGTGAGACACTAAGGGGTGTTACATATATGACCATTGTTGGTTCATTGGTTTCTATCTGTATGGAGGTTAAATTGTGCATGTCTGATACAGAACTTCAGAACATATCAGTTCTAGAAAATTCAGAGTCTAGTAGGGATGAGTGAAAACTAATTCTCACTCCTGTGAACATTTTCAACCATTTTGAAAATTATCCTTTTATCAAGAATCCCAGGCAGAAATGTTTTTGTTTGTTTAAATTTGCCTTAATTTCCCCTCACTCTCAATTACCCTCACTTGCATTCAGCAATGTCATCATGCAGCCAGATCTGATTGACTGCACAGTGTCATAAAGCTCCCCATTCACTGTGTGATCCTTGATTGGGTGGAATCACCCATGTGATTAATCCAGGAAGGAGAAAGCAGCAACAGCAAGCAAAGGGAGACAACAATGCTGAAAAGATTTTCATTATTTTTTAAAAGGTGAATACCCACACAATCTGCATTTTTTTTCCAGGAGAAATTTCCACACCATTAAAATCACTTTGCTAAAATGGAAAATGGAGAGGATTTGGTCCAGCCCTGGAGATCCATTCAAATATCCCACAGAGTAGGAACCAATTCATTCATTTGAATTGGCAAATCTCTTTATTTCCCTGATCCTAGCAAGTAACCCAGGAAGGATTAAAATGTCTTGTTAAAATGAAAACTGAAAATTGCAAAGGCATGACAGAGATGAGCTTCCACCATCCCACTACAACAACCCAGCGCTCCAAAGCCCACAGAGTCGTGCCACACTCCCCGAAGAGCTACAGATACTGGTGTTTGTCACTCAAGGACAATCTCTCTTTTATTTATTTATTTATTAATCGCCCATCTGACTGGTCACCCAGCCACTCTGGGCGATGTACAACCCACCATAAACAATTTAAAACAATAAAATTTTACCATAATTTTTTTTTAAAAAAAATACCCTAACCCACCCCAAATGCCTGCCTGAACAACCACGTTTTTAATGCACGACGGAAGCTCATTAAAGAGGGGGCATGACGGAGTTCCCTAGGGAGGGAGTTCCACAGAGTGGGGGCCACCACAGAGAAGGCCCTCTCCCTTGTCCCCACCAATCTAGCTGTCCTGGCTGATGGGACAGAGAGAAGGCCATCCGAGGCTGATCTTGTTAAGCAGCCTGTCTGGTGTTGCTGGAGGCGCTCCTTAAGATAGGCTGGGCCGGAACCATATAGGGTTTTAAAGGTCAAAACCAACACCTTGAATTTGGCCCGGAAAACAACTGGTAACCAGTGCAACTCCTTCAGCACTGGAGTGATGTGATCTCGCCGGCGGCTGCCTTTAATCAGGCGAGCCGCCGCGTTCTGTACCAGCTGCAGTTTCCGAACCGTCTTCAAGGGTAACCCCAAGTAGAGCGCATTACAGTAGTCTAAACGAGAGGAGACCAGGGCATGTACTACCGATGGGAGCAGATGGTCGGGAAGGTAGGGGCGCAGCCGCTGTATCAGATGGAGTTGATACAGCGCTGTCCGGCTCACAGCTGACACCTGAGCCTCCATGGACAGCTGGGAGTCCAAAATGACCCCCAGGCTGCGGACCTGGTCTTTCAAGGGTAGCTGTACCCCATTCAACACCAGGTCAACATCCCCCAGCTTCCTCTTGTCTCCCACCAAAAGTACCTCGGTCTTGTCAGGGTTGAGCTTCAGCTTATTCCTCCCCATCCAGCCACTCACCGTCTCCAGACATTTGGACAGGGATTCTACGGCCAACCTTGGTGAAGATTTGAATGAGAGGTAGAGCTGAGTGTCATCCGCATATTGATGACACTGCACCCCAAACCTCCTGATGATAGCCCCCAGTGGCTTCACATAGATGTTAAATAGCATCGGGGAGAGGATGGAACCCTGTGGCACCCCACAAGTAAGTGGCCACGGGTCCGAAACCTCCTCTCCCAGTGCTACCCTCTGGTACCTGCCAGAGAGGAAGGACTGGAACCACCGCAATACAGTGTTTCCAATGCCCAACCCCTCCAGGCGGTCCAGGAGGATACCGTGGTCAATGGTATCAAAAGCCGCTGAGAGGTCGAGGAGAACAAGGAAGGAGCATTCACCCCTATCCAGAGCCCTCCTCATATCATCCACCAAGGCGACCAAGGCCGTTTCTGTCCCATGCCCAGGCCTGAAGCCCGACTGAAATGGGTCTAGATAATCAGTTTCTTCCAAGTGTGCCTTCAACTGCACCGCCACCACCCGCTCAATCACCTTGCCCAAAAATGGCAGATTTGAGACTGGGCGAAAGTTGTTCAGAACTTGAGGATCCAAGGAGGGCTTCTTTAAGAGCGGTCTTATCACTGCCTCCTTGAGGGCTGATGGCATCACTCCCTCCTCAAGGGAGGCGTTCACCACCGCCTTGATCCCCTCACCCAGCCTCTCTCTGCAGCTCATAATGAGCCAAGATGGGCAAGGATCAAGTAAGCAGGTGGTTGGCCTTACAGATGAAAGCACCTTGTCCACTTCATCAGGAGGAAGAAGCTGGAACCGATCCCACAAAACCGCTTTGCCACAGGCCGCCTCTTGCTCACTAACTGTATCCACAGTGTGCAGAGTAACACACCTAATCTGATCAATTTTATCTGCAAAGTGCCTTGCCAAAGCCTCACAGGAGGCCTTAGAATGCTCCAGTGGTTCCGGAGCCACAGGACCGACCAGGCTCCGGACCACTTGGAACAGCCTCCTGGGGCAGCACTCTGCAGACGCGATGGAGGCAGCATAATATTCCTTTTTTGCTGCCTTCACCGCCACGTGATAGGCTGAAGATATAGCTCTAGCCCGTGTCTGATCGTCTTTGGAGCGAGACTTCCGCCACCGGCGCTCTAGCCGTCTCACCTCCTGTTTCAGAGCTCGTAACCGCGGATTGAACCATGGTGCAGTCCGAGCCCTGTTCAGGGGGAGAGGGCGTTTCGGAGCCACCTGATCTAATGCCCCAGTGATTGCGGCATTCCAGCCACCCACCAGGGTCTCGACCGAGTGGCCGTTGGCATGCCCCAGAGAATCCCCAAGCGCGTTCAGGAATCCATTTGGATCCATAAGACGCCTGGGGCGGACCATTTTAATGGGTCCTCCACCCCTGCGGAGGGGTTGTGGAACCGAGAAGTCCAACATCACCAGATAATGATCTGACCATGACAAGGGGGTGGTGGATATACCCCCGACTTCCAGATCACTCCCCGCTTCTCCAGAAACAAACACAAGGTCTAGTGCATGACCGGCTACATGGGTGGGCCCAGTTAGAATATGGTGCAGCTCCCAGGAGGCCATGGTCTCCATGAAGTCCCGAGGTGCTCCTGTGAGGATGGCCTCCGAATGTACGTTGAAGTCCCCCAACACCAGTAAGTTAGGGGACTGTACACGCACATCAGAGACCACCTCAAGCACCTCGGCCAGGGAGTCAGTCGTGCAGCGGGGTGGACGGTACACAAGCAGAATCCCCAGACTGCCCTTCGGGCCCAACCTCCAGTACATGCACTCAACAACCTTGGTCTCCCGGAGAGGGGGTCTGGTGAAGACCAAGGACTCTCGGTAGATAACAGCCACTCCCCCTCCCCGATCCCCAGCCCTCGGCTGCTGTGCATACGAAAATCCAGCTGGACACATGGCTGCAAGGGTTGGAGCAGCAGCCTCGGCCAGCCAGGTCTCCGTAATACATGCCAGGTCTGCACCCTCATCCAGGATCATGTCATGGATGAGGGAGGTTTTCTGGGTAACAGACCTGGCATTGCAGAGCAGCAGACGAAGGCCAGAAGATGGGGTCACGCCTCCCCCAGCCATCCTTTGGCTCTGGACAGGCCCGGAGCAGGGGACAGATACTACACATCTCTCCCTCGTTCCCCTTAGCTGGCATGGCCTGCCCCTAGCGCTCCGCCAGCGCCTGCCGCCCAGCCTCGGTATGTTCTGGCCCCCAACACTCTCCCCACTGCCTCCATCAGGTGGACACATGCCCCCTCGCTCCCGCCTATCAGGCAGGCTACCCACCCCTAAAAACACAACAAAATCCCCCCCAACAAAATAAAACAAACAAACAAAACAATTAAAATCCCCTTAAAAATGCCAGGCAGGAGTCCACAGGGAAGGCCTGGTGGCGGTGGTAGCGGCGACGGCGGCGGCGGCAGCAGGCCCAGCGGCTGCAAGCACACCTCTTCCCCGGTGGTGGTGGTGGTGGTGGTGGTGGTGGCGGCTTCTCCTGCAGGCCCTGGCTCTCCCAGGCCACCTCAGCCAGCCAGCTTATGTAGCCCCTCCAGGGAGGGGCAGGTGGAGCAGCACAGCTGGCTAGGTACCTGGGGGCCTGGTCCTGCAGGGACTGGCGGTCTGCCAGGCAGAAGTCCACAAGGAAGGCCTGGTGGTGGTGGCAGCGGCGGGGGCAGCAGGCCCAGCGGCGGCAAGCACGCCTCTTCCCCGGTGGTGGTGGTGGTGGCTTCTCCTGCAGGCCCTGGCTCTCCCAGGCCACCTCAGCCAGCCAGCTCTCTCTTTCTATGTGCCACACAATGTGACTGACACCTGGGGATGCTGAGGGACACCACAACAGCCTTCCCCAACCTGGTGCCCTTCAGATGTGTGGGACTGCAACTCCCATTGTTCTCAAAATGATGGGAGTTTTCCAGCACATATGGAGGACACCAGGCTGGGGAAGGTGGCGTTATGCAGCCAGTCAGTGCAATGCACAGGGAACTGAATAACCTCAGATCAAACTTGATTGGCTAAAAAGGCATCCAAAGGCTGGTTCTGAGCAATGGCTTGTAGCTGAGTCCCTAGAGGGTGGGACTTCAGGGAGGTGAAGGGAGCGGAGTTTGAAGGAAATGCAGGAGGTGGCGGAGGAATGCAGTTAAATGAGCAAAGAGAGTGTTGCGTTTCTATAGATTTCAGGTTTACTGGGACGTTCCATTCCCTCCTTTATTTCAGCCGCCAATTTCACTGCCCCACCCCCCCGCAGAGGCTGGTGGCTCCGATGTCAGTGGGGAGGTGAATCCGCTCCAAGTTTCAGTCTGAACCAGTCCGAACTCTCAAGGAGCTCCCCAAGGTGCGAAGCTCCTTTAGAGTTTTGGCTGAGACTCGAAGTAGATTTACCGCCCTCCTGACATCGGAGCCACCAGCCTCCACTGCTCACTCCCCTCCGCTTGGTCTGAGTGCTGTTTAGAAGTGATCACTCCTTGGCTGATTTACAAGTACTACGGCCAGCTCCGCCTGAAGTGCGGAACCTCTTGCAACTGGGAAATATCTCCACAAGGTGATTTTTCTCCATGGCATTTACCAAGGGTCAGGATCCCATATACTAATAGCAAACTCAGTTCTCCAGGGGCTGGTTCTTATGTGGCCACAATGTCACCACCCACACAGGGGCTGTGTGGATCAGCAGGAGTATAACAAATCGTCAGAAAAGGCCCCTTAAAGAGAGCGCCTCAAAATAGTCCAGTGAGGACTGAGCGTGCTTAATGACGACAGAACACTGAACGAACTGGCGGGGGAAGACAATGGAGCATTTGGAACCCTGAACAGAAGCACTCCACATGGTGGCATTTTCTTGCAGTTCCTGCTTGCTTCTTTCTGACTTGAGACAAAAAACGGTAAGAGGAACACACAGCCCAAGATTCTGGTAAAACGTTGAGTCGCCATTGGCCATGCTTTGCTGTGGGTGCAGAGTGAGGTGTGGATAGATAGACAGACAGTGGAATATATATATGTACTCACACATGCACGTTTGCAGTGGAAGTTAGAGTAAAAAGCAGCTCTGTTTTAGACTGGAGGCACCAGTAAGGACGGCAAGGGTGCACGACTGTAGACGGTTTCCACGTCTGTGTTCTCTGAATGTTCCGCTTTCATGCATTATGGGCTACATTTTCATAGTGCCCTCAGATGGAATTATCCTTTTGAAGGGCAGCTATCTCGCCTTCCAGGATTCTAACGTCTTGGAGAGTGCCTCTGTGGATAGAAGAGGATTCTTCTCCATAGATTGTCACCCCCTACATCTAGAAAGCGACGAGAACAGCGAGGGGGAGGCAGATCTAGGGGACACATTGCCACTTCCCCTCCTCACATAGAGTTTAGACATGAGGAGAATGCTGAGGGCCTCTGTCTGTCTGTCTGTCTGTCCATCTATCTATGTTGTTGTTGTTGTTGTTGTTGTTCAGTCGTTAAGTCGTGTCCGACTCTTCATGACCCCATGGACCATAGCACGCCAGGCCTTCCTGTCCTCCACTCTCTCCCGCAACATGCTCAAGTTCATATTCATTGCATCGGTAATGCTATCTAGCCATCTCATCCTCTGCCATCCCCTTCTCCTTTTGCCTTCAATCTTTCCCAGCATCAGGGTCTTTTCCAGGGACTTTTCTCTTCGCATTAGGTGGCCAAAATATTTGAGCTTCAGCTTCAGTATCTGTCCTTCCAATGAGCTGTCAGGGTTGATTTCCTTTAGGATGGACTGATTTGACCTCCTTGCACTCCAGGGGACTCGTAAGAGTCTTCTCCAGCACCACAGTTCGAAAGCATCAATTCTTCGGCGCTCAGCCTTCCTTATACTCCAGCTCTCACAGCCATACGTTGCTACAGGGAAAACCACAGCTTTGATTATACGAATCTTTGTCAGCAAGGTGATGTCTCTGCTTCTTACTATGCTGTCTAGGTTTGCCATCGCTTTCCTCCCAAGGAGCAAGTGTCTTTTAATTTCATGGCCACAGTCACCACCATCTGCGGTGATCGTGGAGCCCAAGAAAATAAAATCTGTCACTGCTTCCATTTCTTCCCCTTCCATATCCCAGGAAGTGATGGGGCCAGATGACATGATCTTAGTTTTTTGAATGTTGAGTTTCAAACCAGCTTTTGCACTCTCCACTTTCACCCTCAACAAGAGGCTCTTTACATCCTCTTCGCTTTCTGCCATTAGGGTGGTATCGTCTGCGTATCTGAGGTTGTTGATAATTCTCCCAGCAATCTTAATTCCGACCTGTGATTCATCCAACCCGGCGTTTCTCATGATGTACTCTGCATATAAGTTAAATAAGCAGGGCGACAATATGCAGCCTTGTCGTACTCCTTTCCCAATTTTGAACCACTCGGTTGTTCCATGTCCGGTTCTTACTGTTGCTTCTTGACCCTCGTACAGGTTTCTCAGGAGACAGGTAAGGTGGTCTGGTACTCCCATCTCTTTAAGAATTTGTGGGTCACACAATCAAAGGCTTTAGCATAGTCAATGAAGCAGAAATAGACGTTCTTCTGGAATTCTCTTGCTTTCTCCATGATGCAGCGAATGTTGGCGATTTGATCTCTAGTTCCTCTGCCTCTTCGAAACCCAGCTTGTACTTCCGGTAGTTCTCGGTTCGCATACTGCTGAAGCCTAGCTTGTAGGATTTTGAGCATCACCTTGCTGGCACGTGAAATGAGCGCAATTGTACGGTAGTTTGAACACTCTTTGGCATTGCCCTTCTTTGGAATTGGAATGTAAACTGAAATTTTCCAGTCTTGTGGCCACTGTTGAGTGTTCCAGATTTGTTGGCATATTGAGTGCAGCACTTCAACAGCATCATCTTTTAGGATTTTAAATAGCTCAGCTGGAATGCTGCCATCTCCACTAGTTTTGTTGTTAGTAATGCTTCCTAAGGCCCCCTTGACTTCACTCTCTAGGATGTCCTGCTCAAGTTCAGTAACCGCACTATTATGTCTATCAGGGACATTTAGATCTTTCCTATATAGTTCTTCTGTGTATTCTTTCCACCTCTTCTTAATCTCATCTGCTTCTGTTAGGTCCCTGCCTTCTTTGTCCTTTATCATGCCCGTCTTTGCACAAAACGTTCCCTTGAGATCTCTGATATTCTTGAAAAGTTCTCTAGTCTTTCCCATTCTATTGTTTTCCTCGATTTCTTTGCATTGTTCATTTAAGAAGGCCTTCTTGTCTCTCTTTGCTATTCTCTCGAACTCTGCATTCAGTTGGATATACCTTCCCCTTTCTCCCTTGCTTTTCGCTTCCCTTCTTTCCTCAGCTACTTGTAAAGCCGCATCAGACAGCCACTTGGCTTTCTTGCATTTCTTTTTCTTTGGGATGGATTGAGTTGCTGCCTCCTGAACAATGTTACGGACCTCCGTCCATAGTTCCTCAGGCACTCTGTCTATCAGGTCTAATCCCTGAAATCTATTCCTCACCTCCACTGTATATTCATAAGGGACATGATTTAGCTCAGACCTGAATGCTTTAGTGGTTTTCCCTACATTCTTCAATTTAAGCTGAAATTTTGCAACAAGAAGCTCATGATCTGAGCCACAGTCAGCTCCAGGTCTTGTTTTTACTGACTGTATAGAGCTTCTCCATCTTTGGCTGCAAAGGACATAATCAATCTGATTTCGATATTGACCATCTGGTGATGTCCATGTGTAGTGTCACCTCTTGTGCTGTTGGAAAAGAGTGTTTGCTATGATCAGCGTGTTCTCTTGGCAAAACTCTATTAGCCTTTGTCCTGCTTCATTTTGTACACCAAGGCCATGCTTGCCTGCTATCCTGGTTATTTCTTGACTTCCTACTTTGGCATTCCAATCCCCTATGATGAAGAGGACATCTTTTTTTGGTGTTAGTTCTAGAAGGTGTTGTAGGTCTTCATAGAATCAATCAACTTCAGCTTCTTCGGCCTCAGTGGTTGGGGCATAGACTTGAATTACTGTGATGTTGAATAGTTTGCCTTGGATTCGTACTGAGATCATGCTATCGTTTTTGAGATTGTACCCCAGTACTGCTTTTCCCACCCTTTTGTTGACTATGAGTGCTACTCCATTTCTTCTAAGGGATTCTTGCCCACAATAGTAGATATGATGGCCACCTGAATTAAATTCGCCCATGCTTGTCCATTTTAGTTCGCTGATTCCCCAAGATGTCGATGTTCAATCTTGCCATCTCATGTTTGACCACCTCCAGCTTGCCTTGATTCATTGATCTTACATTCCAGGTTCCTAAACAATATTGTTCTTTACAGCATCGGACTTTCTTTTCACCACCAGACACATCCACAGCTGAGTGTCCTTTCGGCTTTGGCCCAGCCGCTTCACTCTTTCTGGCACTACTTGGAAATTCCCTCTGCTCTTCCCCAGTAGTATATTGGACACCTTCCGACCTGAGGGTCTCACCTTCCGACGTCATCTCTTTTAGCCTTGTGATACGTTTCATGGGGTTTTCTTGGCAAGAATACTGGAGTGGGTTGCCATTTCCTTCTCCAGTGAACCACATTTTGTCAGAACTCTCTGCCATGACCTGTCCATCTTGGGTGGCCCTGCACGGCATAGCTTATGGCTTCACTGAGTTACGCAAGCCCCTTCGCCACAACAAGGCAGTGATCCATGAAGGGGCTATCTATCTATCCATCCTATCATCTATCAAAACAAACTACCACTAGGTGGCAGTAAGTGATCCAATTTTACAACACTGGCAATAGGTGGAAAGAATGCAGTCCATGTTCCTTGCTTAAGGCTCATACCCTCCAGAGGTTTTGGACTACAACTCACACAATCCCCTACCATTGGCCATGGCTGGCTGGCGGTGATGGGAGTACAACATCTGGGGGGCGCCTAGGCAAATTACATGCCTGGTTTTTCTACATGAGGCTTTTATTGTGTGATCATCATTCCTCACTTACGATTGTTTATGGGTGCTCTAGATGACATTGTGACCCTTCAGTTTCATTTCTGTTTTTTCATAGCACATTCATGGGGGCGGGGGGGCTTGGAGAGTGGAAAATGCAGTATATTTTTCATCCTGAAACAAAGCTCAAGTCCCCACTGGAGTAATTGTGTTATTCTGCTGTACCACAGCACCAACTAGAGGTTATGTAGTAGAAAGTCTGGAAAGGCAGGAAAGTAAAAGCTCTTTGTGTTGAGATCCAAATTCTGCGACGAAACTAAAAGGAAAAGCAGCGGGTAACACCTGCTCTAGAAAACCTCGATATGTACAAACTGCAAATATTTATGTAGCAGAGCCCTCGTCGTTGTCGTTGTCATCCTCCTCCTTCTCCATTTATAGACAGACACAGTCTTGGAAACCCTGGAATGTTGCAGGAAAGCATCACAGGCAACAACAACCATGTGGGAAGTCCCTGCAGACCTTCAGAAAGAGGTGTAAAACTTGATTTATTTTTTTAAAAACCTCTGCACTCATAAAAGCACTTTACTAATCAGGTTTCTGGGTCAAAGAGACCCAGTCATTTTGTTAAAAGATGCATTTGACAATTACTCCGTATTTAAGACTTAATTTTGAGATCTAAAATATAAACATAAATAAGAAACAAAAAATCCAGTTTTAAGATGTGAAAAATGAATTGTATCGAGACCTGTGATTTATAGTTCAGGGATGCCATTTTATAGGGATCTGGGGGCTGTAAAGGGGTATGTAATGATCCCCCCTCTCATGTTAATTCCTATGGGATCTCACAGCCCCATAGCCTAACCATGCACTTTCCCCTTCAGCTCAAAAAGCCTCCTTTCAATGGACAATTTTTGTTGTTGCTGTTCAGTCGTTCAGTCGTGTCCGACTCTTCGTGACCCCATGGACCATAGCACGCCAGGCCTTCCTGTCCTCCACTCTCTCCCGGAGTATGCTCAGGTTCATAGTCATTGCATCGGTGATGCTATCCAGCCAACTCATCCTCTGCCATCCCCTTCTCCTTTTGTCTTCAGTCTTTCCCAGCATCAGGGTCCTTTCCAGGGAGTTTTCTCTTCGCATTAGGTGGCCAAAATATTTGAGCTTCAGCTTCAGTATCTGTCCTTCCAAAGAGCACTCAGGGTTGATTTCCTTTACGATGGACTGATTGGACCTCCTTGCAGTCCAGGGGACTTGTAAGAGTCTTCTCCAGCACCACAGTTTGAAAGCATCAATTCTTCGGTGCTCAGCTCTCACCTCCTTATTGTGTAACTGCATCAACATGAAGTAGCTATTCTGTTGTAAAATGAGAGTTTTCATGCAGTTGGGGTGAACAGAAGTTTGTCATACACAGTTCGCTTTCTCCTATTCATGTTATCTGGGGTCTTACCTGCCCTAATGCCTCATATTAAAACTAAAACAAAATTAGGAGTGGAGTTGAGACATGCCAGATTAGAGGCAGGGGAGAGTTACATCCCCTCCCCCTTTGAAGGTCAGCTTTGAAGGTTAAAGCTGAAAGCACAGGTTTGGAGGGTGCTGAATTCTGCACTCCGTAGCATCACAGGTCATGGGCTAGTTATGTCTCTGTCCATATGGTATCAGCTCTGATCTGATGTTAAGGGCATTGCACACACATTTCCCCATCTTCTGTGTGCTATGCAGGTGTGTGCTGGGACCAAGGTAGCATAACGGTCAGGGCAGCTGCATGCAGGAAATACAGGAAAACCACAGGCAAAGTCAGCAGAACCCGTGAACAATACCACGTGGAAAATATCACTAACCAAAATTGGTACTGCGATGCTTCACAACAGTGACACATGAGAAGCCCAAGTAAAGGGCACACTTAGAAGCCACAAATGACATTACAGACTGAGCACATACAACTGTAATGCTGAATCTGAGATGAAAGTATAGCAGAATTAATTGCTGTTGTTGTTGACGAGATTTCCGGACTATCTCTCATTTCAGTTCTTCATCAAAACCAATTTAGGAATGGAATATTTCTCATGGATGGCAGCTGAAAAACCCCTCTGGCCTCTTGTATATCTCTTCCAAAACACGTATTTTCTGGAGTAAATCATCCAGAATGTTGTAACCAGAAGAACTTTGGTTCTTTCGTGTATATTGTCTGTTCGTGTGTTTTTTATGTAAATGGCTTTTAATCTCTGCATACTGTATTTGTAATGTTTTTAATCTTTGTAAACCACCCAGAGAGCTTTGGCTATTGGGTGGTATAGAAATGTAATAAATACATAAATAAAATAAAATGAAACTTCTCCAAAGGGGTTTATTATTGTTCCCCAGAAGCTGCAGTGTGAAAGTCACAGGGTTACAAGGATCTAAATCACAGCAAGTGGCACAGGGCTGCTAATCTGGAGATCTTGCTGTATCTTGCATGGGTTCAGCCTCTCGAGCGGGTTTTGGCTATTGTGGGTGTCATTCTTACTCATGTTTCTCATGTATCACTGTTGTAATGTATCACACAGCCATGTTCTATTTACATTGCTCACAGGTTCCACCGACCTTGTGTGTTTTCTGCAGTGCTTGGAGCACCCTTCCCCAACCTGGTGCACTTCAGATGTGTTGGGCTGCAACTCCCATCATTCCCAGGCAGCAGGGCTAGTGATCGGAACTGCAGTCCAACTCATCTGAAGCGCACCAGGTTGGGGAAGACTCGGGAAACACGTCAGATTAGGACTGGGGAAACCCAGATCCAAATTCTGACACTGTCACAAAGCACTTTAGGTAAGTTTGGGCCAGTCTCTCTCTCTGGCCCAGTTTGCACATAATGAGAAGCCAACATGGCCATGGGTGAATTTCCCTGTGGGGCTTCTCACTGCAGTGCTGATCATTTTGAATAATGGGAGCATGCCGTAGCTTCTCTTTACATGCGAACCCGAAGAGGGAGGGTTATTGGCATGGTTGACAAGCCACCCACAACCCTCAAACAGCCCACGAGTCAACCACCCCAGCAACCCATCTTTGCCGCGTGCTCACGTAATGAGAAGCCACAGTGGCGTGGCGGGCGCTTGGAGTGCCAGCCTGGTGCCCCACGGCTGCCACGACCCACTGTGGCTAATAAGCTACGGTGGACTGTGGTGATCATGCCAGCCAGGTCACTCTCTGGGCAGGCTCACACAATCACGGAGGGGAAATAAGCCATGGTAGGTTATTTTGCCTCCCCGCACGTGCTGGTCGCAAGCCACCTAATTAGTATAATTAACCTCCTATTTAGTTTAATTGCCAGCAACCCTAAAACAAGCCGTGGGTTTCAGGGTGGTTTGTAAACCACCCCAGCCACCCACCCTGGCCAGGTTCGGATGTCACACCAACCCACACATGGCAAGGGTAATTATACTAATTGGGCAGCCCACAACTGGCACACGACTGGCTTATTTTCCCTCTGTGATCATGTGTACCCTGCCTCTCTGTCTCTGTCTCTCTCTGTCTCTCTCTCTCTCTGTCTCTGTCTCTCTCTCTCACACACACACACACACACACACACACACACTTGCCCAGTTTGCATGATCATAGGGTGGTTAATAAGCCACAGTGGCTTTTTAACCACCCTGCATGTGCCAGTTGTGTGCTGGGAGCATTAGCATAATTACCCTCAGCAGCGCAGCTTGTCATGTTGTGCAAACCCAGCCAGGGCGGCTTGCTGTCATAGGCAACAAGCCACGCAGAACCCAACAGCAGCTCATGGGTTCTGGGTGGCTGGGTTCCCAGAACACAAGAAGCTGCACCGCCAAGGGTAATTATGCAAATTATGCATATGGCCGCAATCGTGTGAACCAGGTCTCTCAGTCTAACCTACCTCACAGGGTTGTCGTGATGATAAAATGGGATGGGGGAGAAGCCCATGTACACAGCCTTGAGCTCTTTGGAGGAACGGAAGGCTATCAAAGTAGTGAAAGATATTTCACATACTATGGAACCGATGAAGCAGCCTTGTCCTGCATCGGTCTGGTGCTGTGCTGCTGTGTCCTTTGGCTGGCATTGGCTCTCTGGGGGAAGGGGGCGTCTTTCTCTTCAGGGCACTGAGCCCTTATGCATGTAAGTGTTCCTCGTAGGGGCATTCCTAGGGACTTGAGCTAGAGCCTAGCCCTGAGATACAGTGCCCCTAGCCCAGCAGTTCCTTATCAACCTGGGGGTCCAGGTCTGTTCATGGAGCCTTCACAGCGGCAAGACTGGGGAGGTCTGAGTATTCGTGCCTTCTCCGTGGAAGTGAATCGGGTGCACTCTGGGCTATGGATACGGAACAGAGATGGTGTAATCCAGGGTGTGGAACCCCTTTCAGCCCAAGGGCTGAATTCAACTTCAGAGAAACTCTTGGGGGCCACATTCCAGTGGTGGGTGGGGCCAAAGGAAAAGGGGTGGGGCCAAAACTACTAGCACATCTTGATGTAAAGTTCTTAGTGCCAGTAGCTGAGAGGCATTTCCACCTTTGAGAATGGGGGAAAACGCACCAAAGATAGGAAACCACGAAACA
This sequence comes from Heloderma suspectum, assembly GCF_057233095.1. NCBI lineage: Eukaryota > Metazoa > Chordata > Lepidosauria > Squamata > Helodermatidae > Heloderma > Heloderma suspectum. Next base: position 437,761,767 of record NC_139458.1, read on the forward strand.
ATCAGTGGTTGGAGGAAAGGGGTGTGGCCATGGGAAGGGGGCGTGGCCACCTGGGGAATGCCAGAGGGCCAGATTTGGCCCCCGGCCTGAGCTTCAACCCCCCTGGTGTAACCCTTCTGTTGCGGAGTGTTGTGGCAGCGACATCACAGGGCAGGGTCCCCAATGAAATCTGGATCCCAAATGAAATCTGGATCCCAAAGTGCAATGTGGCCTCTGCACGGATTCTTCAGACCACACAAAACATTGACTATGGCAGGGGAAAGATTTGGACCAAGCTTTGACATCACTATATATTAACTCTTCCAAATCGGTCTCCCCTTTGGGCCTCCCCATCTCCAGATGAGGAAATGACACTCTGAGCGAGCCTGGCGTCTTTCTGACGCTCCCCCACAGCCAAAGGAGGCCTTTCCCTGTGCACAGATGGTTGGCAGGGTCATGCTGGGCATGTTTGGGGCCCTCTGCGGCTTCAGCCACAGGGCTGGGTGAAGCCACACCAGCTGGCCAGCGCTGCACTGTACACCTCTCACTCCCGACTCCTGTGCTCAGCTCTGAAGGTGCCTCGGGCACCTGCCACGTTTTGCAGCTCCCCACCATCGCTCCGAACCGAAGTCCCCTTCGTCATCAGCAGCAGGAGAAAGGGAAAGCTGTTGATATTCCAGTGGCAGCTTTAAGCAAGGCTGAGAACGTAAGTCCCGGATCGCCCCACTCCTCCCTCCTAGGGGAGGATGGAGCCTTAGCAGGAGCAAATCAAGCCCAAGGCTCACGGAGCTCTGCTCCCCTTTCGGCCTCCTGATGATGCTGTGTAGTTCTGTCTACCGAGCTGCTGCAGAATGGCAGGATGCTGGAGGACATGATTGGGCCTTTGGTCCGATCCAGCGGGGCTTGTCTGAGGTTCGTAGCTATGCTAAATGGTTCGATTTCAAACAGATTCGGTTCCTTGCCCTGGGGTCCTCTGTGCAAGTGCCGCTGCTAATCAGGGTGTGGCTTCCAGAACGCAGCAGAAAGATGCCCCCAAACTGACCGAGGCTGAGGTCTCCGTCTCCCACTCCCCATGCAGCTCCTCTTGCTCGCCCTCGGCGGCACTGTAGAGTCCTCAGGGCCGGACAAGTGATTCCGGAGCTCGAAATATCCACTGGTGAAGCGAGAAGAGGCCGCTGGGTCCAGCCCACCCCTCTTCCAGGAGAGGGCAGCACCGCACTCCGCTGAGCTCAGGGCTTATCAGGTGATTGTAAGCTCATTTCACTGGTTCACTCTCGCAGCGTGTTTTGCTCCAACAAGAAGATGACACCAGACGGAACTGGATGCAACAATTCCCCAAGAAGCCACAACACCCATGAGGCTGCTGGCTGCCCTCTTTCCACCCCCCAGCCATCGGAACATCCACATTTGGGGAGAGCTCCGATCACCCCATCTTTTGGGCAAAGCACCTTGGTGACTGTGTGCATCACCTGTGAGAGCCCTTAAGGGCTTTACTCTGTCAGCGGCTGTTGGTGCCGTTCACATGGCTGGCTGGCTGGCTGGCAGCAGAGGCCATACCTCAGTACCGGCAGACTGTGAGGCAGTCATCCCATCTCGGAACTTGTAACCCAGCAGAGACAAGAAAGAGACTCCAGGTTCCTTCACGGGGAGAGACGGGATCGGAACGCGCGGGGCCGGATCATCATGGTGACCTCCCTGAGGGAGTAATAATCAGTGTCCTTCCAGGTGTGCCATACCACCCCATCAGGACCCAGGTTCTTGCGGTTTTTCAGCGAGTATCTGCCACCCTGTGAATATGGGCAAGAGGGGAAAGAGAGAGTTCAGGAGAACAGGCTTTTCCTCAGCAGGGCCAGGGGTTTCTTGTCAGGGGCAGAAGTCTGAGAAGTCTGGTGCAATGGACTCCAGATGCTTTGGACTGCAACTCCCATAAGCCCCAGACAGCAGGGCCAGTGGTCCCAGATTACGGGAGTTGTAGTCCAAAACATCTTGGAGGGCACCAGCTTCCTAGCCCCTGTTATAACCATTGTGCCATACCTGACACCACACTGGGGAGTCTAGAGGCGCAGGTTCAAATCCTCAGCCACCCATGAAGCTCATGGGGTGACCTTCGGCCAGTCACTAGCTCCCAGCCTAACCTACCTCACAGGGTTATTGTGAGGATGAAATGGCGTGTGGGAAAGAGACCCATGTGCTCTGCTTTAGCTCCTTAGAGGAAAGGTGGACATAACTTATAATAAATAAGTCTTGTTCATGTATATGAAAGCTTGTGTGTAATTTACAAAAAGTGTCTTATTTTGACTTCTGATTTTAGTACTGCTATTGCTTTTATTTTAATGTTGTTGCTGTAATATAATTATATTATTTTTCAGCTGTGTGATAACTTTGGGACTTCTCATAAGCAGAAAGGCAGGAAAGAAATAGAATCAATAAATGCAAATCTTTCTAACTGGGTTTCTTTGGAACTAGAGGGATTCTGGGCTCAGCGCTGGAACAAGTGATGGGTGGGCTCTCCTCTCCCAGGGCCATCTCAGAAGGTACCGAATGGAGAATGGGCCTGCCTGGTTAAAATGAATTAATTGGTTAAAATGAATGAAATGGAGAGCACCGATTGGATGCTCAAATGGGCTTGTTTTAAGCTCAGGAACCTTTCTGAACTGGGCCCTATTTTGCTGTCTGTGATGTCATTGGGGGTGTGATGGGCCTGAGAGTGTTCCCACTGACAGCCCTCCCTGCACGTCCACCCCTGCCTTTGCCTCCCCTTTCTCAGGCTCAAAAGGCGAAGGCTGCTGGCAACCACAGGTCAGCAGTGCCGCCCATGCTCTGCCTGCAGGGAGAAGGATTGGGTAGCAGGGGATGGGGAAGGGCCTTGGCTACACAAGACCCCAGAGAGCAGCTAATGCTGGGCTGGACAGGCAAAGAGTGTGGCTCGTACAAGGCAGCATCTGGCATGTTCATGGGCCTTAGGACTGAGGCCCAGAGGCTGCAGTCAGCATGTGCTGCAGCGTCCACCCACTGAAGAAGCAGGGCGCCACACGGTCAAGGTTGCTGGCAGGGGTGTTGAACAGTATGTATGTGTGTGTCAGTATCTATGTATGTGTGAGCGCGTGTGTGTGGCTGCGCATGAGAGAGTGTGTGTATGTGTGTGTCTGTGCATGGGAGAGACAGAGACAGAGAGTGTGCGTGCGTGCGTGTGTGAGAAAGAGTGTCTGTGTGCATGAGAGAGTGCATGTGAAAGTGTGTGTGTGCATGAGAGTGTGTGCATGGGTGAGAAAGAGTGTGTGTGTATGAAAGAGTGTGTGTGCATGAGAGAAAGATAGTGTGTGTGTGTGTGTGTGTGCATCACTATGTCTGTGCGATGTGCACATGTATGTGTGCATGAATGCGCAGGGAGGCACATGACCCACAGCCCATCCCCAAATGCAGACCTCAGTGGCAAAAAGGTTGCCCACCTTCAGCTTAGGGGTTCACCAGGAGTGCAGGTCTGCCAGTGACCATCGCTTTGGCTCGGCTTCTACAGGCAGGGTCGACCAGGTCAACAGCCAGGCTTACCGTGTAATAAACTCCGTTGAGGTTGGAGAAGAAGCACTGGTGGTACCACCATCCTCCATGGGAGATGGCGGCACAGATGTTGCCAGAGTCAGGCGTGCTGAAGCTTCTCTTGTTGTGGTACCAAGCAAACGAGTCCTCCACAGTCCCGCTGAAGCCTTCAACATGGAGGCGGTAATCATTTCCCTCATCCTCAGTGCTGCAAGGCAGTACAGGACATGCTGAAAGCGTCTTCAGGTGGGATTCCAGAACACTGTCCTCCTAGCCAGAGCGGCTTCCGAGGTGCCATGCAGGTGAGGGGGAACAGGGAGTGTGCTTGCCTGGTGCCCCCTGTTTCTCAGCCTCAGTCACATCCTACATGGGCAGAACTCCTGTGTCTCCCAGGGAAGGGAGATGCAAAGATTGTAATGTGGACATGACAGAGCTCTTTCATACTCACGGGACCTCCAAAGTTTAGAAGCAACTGCCCTGTCTGCTTATTAGCTACTGAAACAAATTTTGTTGCTGGCATATAAAACTCTGAACTGACCCGTACACTACGCTCATAATCTAAGGCCCTCCTCCAGGTGCCTCCTCCAAGGGTGGCAAGAAGGGAGAGGGCCTTCTCGGTGGCAGCCCCCCAATTATGGTATGAGCTCCTCAGTGAGGCCTGCCAGGTGCCAATATTGTTACCTTTTCGGCACCAGGGTAAGACTGGAGTGATCAGAGCGAGCGAACAGGGAGAGCAAACAGGAGTTTGGCAGAGGAGGTCAAGGGGGAGGTCCCTAACAAATATGTTTTCAATTTCTTTTCTTGTAACACACACTTCCATATCAGTGTTAACCCCCTGTGTTAACCCCCACTGAATAGAGGACAAAGCACAGGCTATCCCAGTACCATCAGAAAGCTAGAAACATAAAGGGAATAGAGACTATGGAAGGACAAGACTCTCCAGTGGTGGTGACCTGCAAGCTGTGTGCAATGTTTGTTTTCTTGCCTGAGGTCAACATGGCCGACACCTGCAACAAGTGCAAGTTGATCACGCTGCTGGAAGAAAAAGTAAGAGGACTGGAGCGGCGACTGTCGACCCTCCGGGGAATCAGAGAACACGAAGAGCTCTTGGACAGAACGGTGGAACTACAGCAGCAAAGGGAAGACCAGAAGAGCAACAGCAAGCTGAGGCAGAAGAGGAAAATGCTGAGGCAAGGAAAAATGAAGTAGAGGATACTCCTTGGAAAAGGGTGACAGTTAGGAGCAGAAGAACTGGAAGCCACTCTACACAAGGGGAAGCAGTGGAACTATGAAGCCATTTTCAGGTACTTGAGGGTGAGACTAGGGATGGCGGAGAATTCCACCACGGACCCCAATGAGGCCGGATTCTTTGGAGTCCGTGGCGGAACGGAGCACTTACCTCTGCCTCCCTCCAGGATCCTCTTCGGCTGGATCCTCCTTGCAGCAATCCTGCAGAGCCACCAGCCAGCTCCGGAGCGCCAGCGACACGGCTGCCATTGCTGTATCGCTGGCTGAGGGGGACTGTCTCCGGCCGCAAATGGCGTCCAGTACGCCATTTGCGGCCTAAAAGTCTTAGTTTAAGCTAAATGCAGCTATTTATGGCTGCATTTACCTTAATCTAAGACCTTTACAGCTGCAAATGGCGTACTGGACGGATTGGAGACGTGACTGAAAGGTTGCCTGCACTCATAAAGCCCACTGACCTTTCTTCTCATCCATGTGGGAACAAATGATACCGCCAAGCGGAGCTATGAAGAAATCACGTCAGACTTTGAAGCTTTGGGAAGGAAACTCAAGAACTTTGGGGCCCAGATAGTTTTCTCATCCATCCTTCCAGTAGTTAGAAGAGGGATAGAAAGGGAACGAAAAATACTCTGGGTGAATGACTGGCTACGAAGGTGGTGCTGACGAGAGAGATTTGGATTCTGGGACCAAGGGCTATACTTCCTGGAAGGTGGGCTGTTGGCTAGGGACGGGTTGCACCTCACAAAGGATGGGAAGAATGTGTTTGGCCACAGCATGAAGAACTTCATCAGGAGGGCTTTAAACTGAATCCTACGGGGAAGGGAGATGTAAAGTTGGGGGTAACAATGGATGTAGGTGCATGCACTGCAATGGAGAGAACAGCTCTGATAGCGCCCAATAATAGGCTTCAGACACATGTAGGAAGAAAGCCAGACTATGAAGCACATGGTCTTCGATGTCTATATACTAATGCCCAGAGTATGGGAAACAAACAGAACGAACTTCAACTCTTAATACAAGAAGGAAATTATGACTTGATAGGTATAACTGAGACTTGGTGGGATGACTCTCATGACTGGAATACAGCAATTGAAGGATATAACTTGTTCAAAAAGAACAGGAGGAACAGAAAGGGACATGGGGTTGCATATCACTGCACAGAAATACAGGAGGATGAGCTTGGTAGCCCCATCGAGAGCATCTGGATCAAAATAAATGGCGCAAAGAATAAAAGGAACCTGATGGTCGGAGTCTACTCGAAGCCAACATGGATTTGTCAAGAACAAATCCTGCCAGACAAATCTGATCTCATTTTTTGATCAAGTCATCTCCCTTGTGGACCGTGGGAATGCTGTAGACATAATATTCCTCGACTTCAGCAAACCTTTCCACGAAGTGCCCCATGATCTCCTGATGAGCAAACTTGCTCGAAGTGGGCTAGATGAAACAACGATCCGGTGGATCCACAGTTGGCTACAGAATCGGACTCAAAGAGTGCTTATCAATGGGACCTTCTCAAGCTGGGGAGAGGTAACGAGTGGGGTACCGCAGGGCTCAGTCCTGGGCCCAGTGCTCTTCAACATTTTTATTAATGACTTGGAGGAGGAGGTGCAGGGAATGCTGATCAAATGTGCAGGTGACACAAAATTGGGTGGGATAGCTAATACTTTGGAAGACAGAAACAAAATTCAAAGTGATCTGGATAGACTGGAGCGCTGGGCAGAAAACAACAGAATGACATTTAAGAGGGATAAATGCCAAGTTCTGCACCTAGGAAAAAGAAACGAAATGCACAGTTCCAAGATGGGGGATACGCCCAATAATCGTCTTCACAAACATGTAGGAAGAAAGCCAGACCATGACGCACATGAGTATGGGAAACAAACAGAATGAACTTGAACTCTTAATATGGGAGGGAAATTATGACTTGATAGGTGTAACTGAGACTTGGTGGGATGACTCTCATGACTGGAATACAGCAGTTGAAGGATAAAACTTGTTCAGAAAGAACAGGAGGAACAGAAAGGGAGGTGGGGTTGCACTATATGTTAAAAACAGGTATCTCTGCACAGAAACACAGGAGGATGAGCTGTGTAGCCCCACCAAGAGCATCTGGGTTAAAATAAATGGAGCAAAGGATAAAAGGTGGTCAGAGTCTATTACCGGCCACCCAACCAAGGAGAAGACGAGGATGAAACTTTTGAAAAGCAAATGGCCAATGTTTCAAGGAAGCAAGATGTAGTAGTAATGGGGGACTTCAATTTCCCCGATATTTGTTGGAAGACAAATTCTGCAAAACATGGCCCCTCCACGAATTCCTGACTTGTGTGGCGGATAACTTCCTCCCACAGAAAGTAGAGGAAGGAACGAGAGGATCAGCTATCCTTAACTTGATCCTAACCAACAGAGATGACTCAGTGGATAAAGTGGCAGTTACGAGAACTCTGGGGTTACTATAACAAGTGACCACGTTATACTTGAGTTCTTGGTTCTAAGGGAAGGAAAAGCCAAGTGTAGTCAAATGTGTACCTTGGATTTTAGGAAAGCCAATTTTAATAAACTCAGAACAATGATAAGTAAGGTCCCATGGGAAGTAACTCTAATTAGAAAAGGAGTCCAAGATGGGTGGGAGTTTTTTAAAAAGGAAATTCTCAAGGCACAATTACAAACAATTCCAACAAGAAAAGGTGGAAGACAAAGAAGAAGCCAACATGGCTTCACAAAAAGCTTAGAGATGCCCTGAAAACAAAAAAGGACACATATAGGAAATGGAAGGAATCATAGAATCATAGAATAGTAGGGTTGGAAAGGGCCTACAAGGCCATCAAGTCCAACCCCCTGCTCAATGCAGGAATCCAAGTCAGAGCATCCCTGACAGGTGGCTGTCCAGCCTCATCTTGAATGCCTCCAGTGTGGGAGAGCCCACCACCTTCCTAGGTCATTGCTTCCATTGTCATATTGCTCTAACAGTCAGGACGTTTTTCCTGATGTTCAGCTGGAATCTGGCTTCCTGTCATTTGAGCCCATTATTCTGTGTCCTGCACTCTGGCATGATCGAGAAGAGATCTTGGCCTTCCTCTCTGAGACAACCTTTCAAGTACTTGAAGAGCGCTACCATATCTCCCCTCAGTCTTCTCTTCTCAAGGCTAAACATGCCCAGTTCTTTCCATCTCTTCTCATAGGGCTTTGTGTCCAGTCCCCTGATCATCTGTGCTGCCCTCCTCTGAACCCTCTCCAGTTTGTCTGCATCCTTCTTAAAGTGTGGTGCCCAGAAGTGGACACAGTACTCCAGATGAGGCCTAACCAGTGCTGAGTAGAGGGGAACTAGGACTTCCTGGGATTTGGAAGCTATGCTTCTATTAATGCAGCCCAAAATGGCATTTGCCTTTTTTGCAGCCTCATCACGTTGTTGGCTCATATTCAGCTTGTGATTGACAACAGTTCCAATATCCTTCTCCCTTGTAGTGTTGTTGAGCCATTTGAGCCCCTGCTCTTTGCCGTGTTAGGCTACGTAAATACTTACATAGCATATCACGGCTACCTGCAAGGTCGCAAATGGCGGCTGCTACGATGGCTGCCATTTGTGGCCGCAGCAGGCCGGCAGCAGCTGGCTGGGAGACCAGCCAGAGCCACCGCCTCCACATCCGCCCCACGTCAGCTCCGTCCCGGGGGGATTCCGCAGGGTGGTGGGGGGAGGAGGCTGTTCCGCCACGGATTCAGGGGGGCTGGATTCTAAAGAATCCGGCCTCACTGGAGTCTGTGGCGGAATTCTCTGACATCCCTGCTGCAGGGCTCAGTCCTGGGCCCAGTGCTCTTCAACATTTTTATTAATGAGTTGGATGAGGTGGTGCAGGGAATGCTGATCAAATTTGCAGATGACACAAAATTGAGTGGGATAGCTAATACCTTGGAAGACAGAAACAAAATTCAAAGTGATCTTGATAGACTGGAGTGCTGGGCAGAGAACTACAGAATTAAATTTAAAAGGGAAGAAATGCCAAGTTCTGCACCTAGGAAAAAGGAATGAAATGTACAGCTACAAGATGGGGGATATGTGGCTCAACAACACTACAAGCGAGAAGGATCTTGGAATTGTGGTAGATCATAAGCTCAATATGAGCCAACAATATGATGTGGCTGCAAAAAAGGCGAATGCTATTTTGGGCTGCATTAGTATCATAGAATCATAGGGTTGGAAGGGGCCTACAAGACCATTGAGTCCAACTCCCTGCTCAATGCAGGAAGCCTGATTCCCAGGCTGTCTCCCATTCAAGTACTAACCAGGGCTTACCCTGCTTAGCTTCTGAGATCAGATGAAATCGGGTGCATCCAGCCCTTTGCTAGAAGTATAGCTTCCAAATCCCGGGAAGTCCTAGTTCCCCTCTGCTCAGCACTGGTGAGGCCTCATCTGGAGTACTGTGTCCAGTTCCGGGCACCACACTTTAAGAAGGATGCAGACAAACTGGAGAGGGTTCAGAGGAGGGCAGCAAAGATGATCAGGGGACTGGAAACAAAGCCCTATGAAGAGAGACTGAAAGAATTACGCAGGTTTAGCCTTGAGAAGAGAAGACTGAGGGGAGATAGGATAGCGCTCTTCAAGTACTTGAAAGGTTGTCCCAGAGAAGAAGGCCAGGATCTCTTCTTGATCATCCCAAAATGCAGGACACGGAATCGTGGGCTCAAGTGACAGGAAGCCAGATTCCGGCTGAACATCAGGAAAAACCTCCTGACTGTTAGAGCAATACGACAATGGAACCAATTACCTGGGGAGGTGGTGGGCTCTCCCACACTGGAAGCATTCAAGATGAGGCTGGACAGCCATCTGCCAGGGATGCTCTGACTTGGATACCTGCATTGAGCAGGGGGTTGGACTCGAGGGTCTTGTAGGCCCCTTCCAACCCTGCTATTCTATGATTCTGTGAAGACCTTCCTCTACTCCCAGGCATTTGGCAGCATATGGTAAGTGTTCTATCAGGTCACGAGATGTTGTTTGGATATGTGTGTGTTTGCAGCAGGATGGGGCAGGAGCCAAGAGGGAAGCTCCAGGGCATTTCTCTCTCCGCTCCGGTCCCATCCTGCCTCTGCTGAGGCCTCTGGAGCAACTGCCCCAGTCTCTGCCAGGCATGGCAGAGGAAGCCTGAGCCCTCCCCGCTCTCCTTTGGCAGAACGAAGTCGAGAAGAAAGTGCGTTCCATGGGGTCTGGGTAAAACGAGGATCCAAGAAATCAAGAAGGGATCCCCATGATTTCATATGACTTTTAAAAGGGAGACCCACAAAACCACCATCCAGTCACAGAGCGCATCTGCCTCCAAGGACTGAACCAGAACAATCATGGATCCGCCACTCGCGGGCGCAGCCACAGTGCGAAAACATGGATCCTTGGCAGGGGTCCTCTTGGTTTCGTATGATTTTCGCCGAGCAAGTCCCCCAAACCACCAACGTTCCGCAGAGCACACCTGCCTCCACGGCCTGAGGCAGAAAAATCACGGCCGGCCACTCGCGGGCGCAGCCCCGGCGCAAAAACAGGGGGAAGCGGCTCCCCGCGTTCCCCGGCCCGGGCGGCTGCCGGCGCACGTCCGGGGGCCTCGCAGCTGGAGGCAGCAGCCCGCCCGCGTGGCAGCAGTCGGCTCCAGCCGGCGCCTTCGCCTCCTTCCAGGGAGGGAGCGAGCGCCGCGGAGGGCGACTCCTGCCTCCGCGCCTGCCGGGGCGGCGGGCCGCGCTTTCCCGGCGGCGCCTCCCCGGCGGCACCAGCGCAGCGGCAGCGCCCCGCCAGCACAAGGGCCCAGGTGAGGGGCCGGGGGCCGGGGGCGCGTCGGGGGGCGCAGCGGGATGTGGGCGTCCGAGTCCCGCTTCAGCGCCATGGGCTGAGGGGGGCCGGTGGTCCACGCGCAGCCCTCTTGGAAATGCTTCAGCCATGGACATTCTGTATTTCACATTTCTGTGTTGTGACCGCTTTCAGATGTCTTTCTTTAGATACATCGTCAAGCACTTTCTAAACTGATATAACAGCAAGAACAACAAAACCATTCCCAGTTGCATAAGGCTCCCAAAACTAGTTGTGTGTATGTGTGGGGGGGACACATGGCTTGAACCCCTTATTTATTTGCTGTTCTCTCAACTGGGAAAAAGAAGACTGGAATGAAGTCTTGGGCACAGAGTCTGTGAGAGCCTCATGCATGCTTAAGCAACAGAAGAGAGCTTGAGCACAAATGAAGCTGGGAAGTGGACATGTGGTCCCAGTGCACTTCATGCTCTTTGTGTCTGTGTTAATTGGACAGCACTGAAGTGCACTGAAGTCCCACAGGCGGCTATATGATTTCAGTTGCTCACAGCAGATGCTTTCCGTTAACTCTGCTGAAAGAATGCTTTGGTTACAGAAAAGCAACCTTGGTAGGAAATTCTAAATGGGGGTTTGCCCAGATACCCTCCTATCTGAAGACCTTCCTGAAGACCTATCCTGCATTGAGCAGGGTGTTAAGACTAGATGACCTCTAAGGACACCTCCAACTTTATGATTCTATGAGAAGACTCCACCTACCTGAAGAGCTGATAGAAGGCATGTTTGTGCTTATTGTTCCAGTCTTCCAGGTCAATGCGGAGAGAATAGTCTCCTTGGTTTGTGATCTTGTGAATGTTTTCATTGCCCATCCAGAATTCACCATTTAAATCTCCAAAGCCATCTTTGTACTCATTCCATGTCCGATTAAAGTTGACCGTACCATCCTGCCGACGCTGGATTACCGTCCAACCTCCACCTGCCGAGGTTGATGTAAAGGAGTTAGATTGCGAGTTCCTCTATTCTTAACCTCACTCGATTTCTGAAGTTCTTGGGGGCAAGAAACGTCACTAAAGTAAGACTGCAACAAAATGCAGAATCAAACGTCACTGGCTCCACATAGCTGTTAAAAGCCCAACCAAACCAGAAGGTCTGACGATGCTGGTGGAGGAGGAGGCTCAGATTTTGATGAGCCTTTGGGGAGAGAGTCCCACCGCTCTACATGCACAGTCAGGCGGGGATGAGCCTTAAAGTGTGCAATGGGAGATGGTGCGCTCTGGCCGGGATGACCCGGGCCACTGTCAAATCCCTGCTCAGCCCATGAAGAATGTATGAAACAAATCTGATTCAGTTAATTTTTGATCAGGATTTACCCAGTTTGCACCTTCCGTACTAAACATGAAATTAGACGCACTCTGCGGTCAAAGTCCGTACATTTCTGAGCTTGCAATGTGGTTTATGGACCCCCCCCCCAAGCATTTGACAGCATGCACACATTTGGGAAAGGGACATGAAAAAATTGTGCATGGAAAAATGTGCATGAAAAATTGCGTACTTTTGAAAAATGCACACTGATATGCTTTAATCACACTAATATGCTTTAATCAATGGGAGAAAAATGCATACATTTCAAAGATGCAGCCAACTGATGTGTACATTTGGAAAAACACGCATGAAAAAATGCATGGATTTTCACGTGAAGATGGTGCTCGCAATCTGATACTGACTCGAGTCAGAACGAGCTCCGAGCTGGAACGTGGAGAACTTTGTCGAGCTTACGTTCTGCTGATTCGCACATCCCTAATTGCGCATGGCCTCAGGAGAGTTGCTGTTTTGGAACCGGCTTGTATTTATAGCCTGCCTTTCTAGACACAGTCCTCTCAAGGCAGTGGCCTGTCAGATAGATAATTACAACATGACATGATGTATGAAGTTGCCCTATATTTTGTCAGACTCAGCTTCCCCTGCCTGGTGCCTTCCAGATGTGTTGGATGGCAACTCCCATCAGCCATTGGCCTTGCTGGCTGGGAATGATGGGAGTTGCAGTCCAATGCATCTGGTAGGCACCAGGCTGGGGAAGGCAGGCATGGGCCTCTGATCCAGCTGGCCCAGGAACGTCTCCTCCAGGAGTGTTGAACCTCTTTTAGCCTGAGGGCCGAATCTCAGGGGCCACACTCCAGCAGTGGGCAGGGCCAAAGGGCAAAGGGGCAGGACTTCTCAACAACCTCTCCATGGAAGAAGCAACCAAACAATCTGCCACCCATGAGGACTAACTGCCAGGAGGAGTACCACGGCCTCTTATGGTACCTTCAACATCCATGTCACACAGCACTTTGATGGGCAACCCTTCTGCAGACGGCATGATGCTGTAGGTGCCGGACCGGCGGACCCCGTTGTGGTAGATGGAGGCACAGTCAGTGGGGCAGTTCTTGGCTGGCTTGACATCTGAGAAAGAAACCCATGACATGGTGCTTCCGTAGCCCCCACACGGCTCTTTGAGCCTCCTCCCACCATGAGCAGAAGGAGATGAAATGGCATGTCAACGCTGCCTTAGCCTATACCGTTTTCCCGTGGTTCCGTTTCTTGATTCAGGTCGCATTTCTTTAGCACAGTGCATCTGAACAACTCTGCTGATGTGGCCTTGCTGTGTGGTGGGCCGGGGGAGGCTGGGTGGCCCGGCCTCTTTCCCATGTAAAGCCAAAGGCACAGCCAGCAAGCGCAGAGCATCCAGAACCAGCGAGGAGGGGGGCTGGCCAGCAGCCCTGCTTTTCCCTCGCCCTATGTCAGGCGCTCGGGCTGGATTTGGGCTGGTGGGTGGAAGTCTTTACCAGCTGATCCCCATTTGTGGATCAATGCCAAGGGCTCAGTTTATCTGGTTGTTGTTACAGGACAAAAGCCCTCATCTGAAAGGCAGCACAAACAGCCTTAGCGGCTGTCCGGTATGGTGGGAGGGGGTCAGGGCCAAATGAAGGGGAAGACCGGAGAGAAAGGGGAACAGGACTCTCCAGTGAGGTTCAGGGGTAGGAGTTAGGTTGAACGCCTCACCTTCGTGGGGAGTCAAATACATACAAAGCTCAGTTTGGGACCCACCCTGAGCCCCAACAGTGTCTTTCACTGAGCGAGAGCATCGGTCCATTTCTCCCTGGGGCTGACTCTCCCCCCTCCCTCCGCCCCCACCAGCAGCGGCTTTCTGAGGCCTCGGCTCTTTGGATGCAGCTCCTCATTACCGTGCAAGTGTGCGTGCTTTCAGCGGAAAGACGTTAAAACAGCGCCCATAAGCTTGGATCCTGAGCTTCCCCAGATGAAAGCGCTCCTTCCATTCACACACAGCGGCTCTGCTAGGTGGAGGCTTCTGCTGGCAGGGTGAGGCCAGGTGATTTTTGCTGATCCCCCCTGCATCCCCCAGTGCCCCCTCCCATGCTGTTCCCAGGGGTCTCCCAATACCTCCGGAGCAGATTTTTGAGGGGAGGTGACAGGGGGCTGCAGGGGAAAACGGGAATCTGCAGAAATGGCCTCCCCGCTGATTCCCGCGGGAGCTCCCGTGAGCGGAATGCTGCTCACGGGAATGCTGGATTCATGCCACGGGGCTGTTGGTGCCTGGCATGCTCTCGGAGAGGGGCAAAGAGCCTGTGATTTGGGGGCGGAATGAAATAACAATATGAACTAAAGATGTGTGGAAACTTTGCGCTAAAGATGCGCGGAAACCCCATTCACACCCTACATGATTGGCAGAGGTACTTGGGGGGGGGACATGAACAGGGGCAAAATGTTTGCCCTACACACTGTTGGCAGCAGTGGTGGCAGTCATGCCAGAGGGGGAAGTGGGGCCGATCTGCCAGCCCTGCTGAAGCCCGGGCCATTAGGGCTCCTCTTCCCTTCACTGCCACCAGCAGCAGCCATTCCAGCAGGCCGTATTGTGGGAGGCGAGAGGGGAGCTGGGCTGTCCCATCAGGCCTGCGGAAAGGCTCAGCTTTCCCCCTCTTCCCTCCCCATTCCTTTTTCCTTGTGTGTCTGTCTTTGTAGATTGTAAGCCTGCGAGCAGGGAGTGTCTTCTTTTGGTATTTACAAGTTCCTCTGGAAGTCTTTTTGGCTGAAGAGCGGGATAAAAATTCTGTAAATTGGGGATGTTGGAGAAATCTGCAATGGTTTCAAACGAGTTCAGATTTCTATGAATCCAGCCTGCAAATTTCGCAGCAGTCTGGCTTTTCCTGAGTCATATGGTTTCTGAGGAGTTACAGATTGGTCTTTTACTGGGGGGGGGTGAGGGGGGGATTTGTACAAACTTGCACTCATGCTAATGCACATTAGTGCTAATGTACACTTGTGCTAATGCATATCTGTGGTAATACACATCAGTGCTAATGAGCACTTGTGTATTAGGGCAAGTATGAATTGGCACGTATGCACATTAGTGCAAGCGGAATGAAATTCTCATAAATCCCTTTAAAAATCCCATTCTGTCAATGAGCGGACAATGGAATGAAAGACACCTGACAATCCGTGACACACAGACGGAAGAGATTTAACAAAATCCATATATTCCCTACTCTAAATGAATAATAGTGAGCATGCTGTCCACTGGTGATAAGTAGTGCTGTCCCAAGATAATTTGCTTCCTGAAGCAGAGTCCGAGTGGTGCCCCCAGCTAGGGCCAATCCTTCAAAAGACTTGTTGCACCATTCAGATGCTAATTTCTGCCTCCCCCTCCCCCTCCCCCATGGTGTCACTGGAAGCAGGTTGCTCCACCCTGCTGCTGGGAACCATTTTTCTTCAGCGTTCCTTCCTATGCAAAACACCACCAGAGTGGTGGCAGGAAGCACACTTTTTCTGATTCTGCCCTTGCTCTGATTTGGCTTCAGGGTGGCGCCTTCAGAGTGAGGGCAGGAGTGGGGAGTAATGCTTCCTGCCGTCACTCTGGCATCTTCTGGACAGAAAGGAACTTTGGCAGAATGCAGCACCCAGAAGAAGTGGGGATCGCAATCTCCTCCACTGGGACCACATGAACAGGCATTGACAAAGCTGAGTGGGGGAGGAGCTTTGGGAAATCCCCCACCCCCAGTCCCTAAACTTCCAGGCTCTGAAAGTTATTTTCAGAACGATGGGCTCAGCTCTGCCTAGGAACAGCAGTCATGCATGACCCACCCACCCCGAAGCAGCAGCAGAAGAAATCCAGGCCTGTGGTGGAGTCACCTGGGTGGTGCATCCCCAGCTGAAGCCGCATCTCTGCTGGGATCAGGCAGCCGGGATGGTGCCGCACCCACTCCATCAGCAGGGAGATGTTGTGCACCTGGGCCTGCATGTCATACAGCAGCGTGGTCTGCATGTGTTGCAAGGTGCTGGACTCGTGGTGGCGCTGTTCCAAGTCCTGGACCCTCTGCTCCACCGTGGTGTTCCGGCTGGCTTTCTCTTCGTGCTTCCCATGGAGGAGGGCAGTTGGGCAGGGGAGCAGGGCGGGGAGGGGAGGGGCAGAAACCAAAAGGAGGATGAGCTCCTCGGAGATGCTGCCGACGCATCGTCCTCAACTCCCTTGTGAGCCCCTGTCTGTCTCCAACCTGTCTGTGTGTGTCTCTTTCTGTGCGTGAACAGCCTTGCTGGCGTTTGTCACTATTTCCTTTGGTTTAAAAGTTACCTGTACACTTCCCACCCCTACAGCACCGCTGAAGAGCGCTCAGGTACTTAATGTCTTTAAAAATAAAGTTATACATACAAAAAACTCTGAAAAAGTAGACTAAATGGCAAGGTGTACTGCTGGCAACTAGTGATGTCACTGTTACTAGCCAGTCAGTGCCCATTATACCCAGGAAGTGTAAGAGGCCACAAAGCCTATAAGATGCATTCACCATGTACTTGTGGTCCCTGGCAGCTGCCTGGGGAAGCCCAGTGTGGATGCTGGCCCTGAAATGATGGGCAAACAACTGGGAGGGTGTGTCAGTAACCAAAACATGCAAGAGGCAAAGTGTCAGGATTGCCTCAGAGCGCAGCGATTGGCAGAGTAGCTCAGAGTCTGAAGAGGAACCACAAAATGTGGGGGAGGAAATCGCTGTGCTCCGAGGAACCCTGACACCAAGCTGGTGAGGCGCAGTAGCTATTCAGTCAATGATCCCGGATGCGTTTGCTTGTTTTTTACACTTACAGACCCAATGGCCAGAGTTCTCTGCACAGTGTACAGGTAAATTCAAAACCTAAAACAAGCAGGCCACAAGGGTAAAGAGGAGGAGCAAGTCCAGGGGCTCTGGTCAGGGGCCCCTGCTGGGGGGTGGCCCAACCATCCCTACCTCTGTTGATCCATCCGTCTCTCTCTCTGCCTGTGTGGAAAGACAGATGGATCCCCCCGGCCAAAGAGCAGCGGCATATAGCATAACGCCCACTGTATTAGCGTCAGCTGAGAGCCGCAGCATACTGGACTGGCGAAGCACAGCGCAGTTGTCATCATGTTGGACTGTGGCTGGGGAGGCCTGAGCTTGCAGGAGGACGGGGAAGACAGGGACGCAGCATGTCCCGAAGCAGCGTTAGACCCATGGCTCAAGATTTCCCAGAAGTTTATTTCTCCAGCACGAGGGAGAAACATTTTATCTCAGCATCAAGAGCAATTTTCATCTCCACCAGGAGCATGTCTTTTGGAGCGCTCAGGGGTCTTAAATGCTCATTCAGGAGAAAGCCACCCCCAAATCCTTTGCATTACAACAGGGATAGCTCACAACCATATGTTGTTGCTGGGAACATTCATCCACACCTCCACCCCCAGCTAACACAAGGACTGCAGCTGAGCTCAGAGAGAAATTCAAGGAGGGCGGGGGGGGGGGCAGACGACCTCATTGTCCCGGCTAATCAAAAAGTCTGGCGCTTCGACCCAGCAAGCCCTGGCACACTGTTGCCGGAGGGGCCCACCTTTCCAAGGCCCTCTCAAGGCTGGAGTCAGCCTTGCATCATATCCAGCCATGTTCCGCTCCCACCACACCAATGGATCCATGTGGCAGGGGAAGAGCGGCCTTTTCGAGTCTGCCAGGTGTAACTGGCTGAACAATGGGAAACTGTGACTCACCTGCAATGGACATGCTTGCTGGGGTGGGTGTGGGTGTGGGTGGGCAGCATCTCTGGGGATAACATGCAATAAATCAGTCGACGCTGCACATTCCCAGCATGAAAGATGGTCCTATAAGGCTTGCGACTGATGCCCTTAAGAGTGGCTGCTGGTGGGGGAAGTGGGCTGGTGGCAGATCAGAGGTCTGGCATTTGGCCATCTGATCTGGTATTAGGAACTCCCAGTAGAAGCTCATCTGGAAAATGACAGAGTCACTCTGCAGAGAATTAAAGGGAGAACAATTGTGGTTCTCTGATCTTGCGCTGTGAGAGGCTTTTTGACAATGGGAAGCTCAGCAGCAAAAGAAACAAAAAGTTTGGGCATGTTCAGCCTTGAGAAGAGAAGACTGAGGGGAGATGGGATAGCGCTCTTCAAGTACTTGAAAGGCTGTCCCAGAGAGGAAGGCCAGCATCTCTTCTCGATCGTCCCAGAGTGCAGGACACGGAAGAATGGGCTCAAGTTCCAGGAAGCCAGAGTCCGGCTGAACATCAGGAGAAACGTCCTGATTGTTAGCGCAATATGACAATGGAACCAATTCCATAGGGAGGTGGTGGGCTCTCCCACACTGGACAGGAAGCTGGACAGCCACCTGTCGGGGATGCTCTGACTTGGATTCCTGCATTGAGCAGGGGGTTGGACTCGATGGTCTTGTAGGCCCCTTCCAACCCTACTATTCTATGATTCTATGGTAGCATCTTTGGTACAAATCCCAACAGACTGACACAAATGAAAATGGGTCCCAATCTAGTGACATGTTCTCCCACGCAGGCTCCGTTCAAACGGGTTGTTGTTGTTGTTCAGTCGTTCAGTCGTGTCCGACTCTTTGTGACCCCATGGACCATAGCACGCCAGGCCTTCCTGTCCTGCGCTGTCTCCCGGAGCGTGCTCAAGTTCATATTCATTGCATCCGTGATGCTATCTAGCCATCTCATCCTCTGCCATCCCCTTCTCCTTTTGCCTTCAGTCTTTCCCAGCATCAGGGTCTTTTCCAGGGAGTTTTCTCTTCGCATTAGGTGGCCAAAATATTGGAGCTCCAGCTTCAGTATCTGTCCTTCCAATGAGCAGTCAGGGTTGATTTCCTTTAGGATGGACTGATTTGACCTCCTTGCAGTCCAGGGGACTCGTAAGAGTCTTCTCCAGCACCACAGTTTGAAAGCATTGATTTGTCAGTGCTCAGCCTTCCTTATAGTCCAGCTCTCACAGCCATATGTTACTACAGGGAAAACCATAGCTTTGATTATTAGACGGACCTTTGTCGGCAAGGTGATGTCTCTGCTTCTTACTATGCTGTCTAGGTTGGCCATAGCTTTCCTCACAAGGAGCAAGCGTCATTTAATTTCATGGCTAC
The DNA here is from genome assembly GCF_057233095.1 of Heloderma suspectum. Classification (NCBI taxonomy): domain Eukaryota; kingdom Metazoa; phylum Chordata; class Lepidosauria; order Squamata; family Helodermatidae; genus Heloderma; species Heloderma suspectum. The sequence continues at coordinate 437,780,733 of NC_139458.1, forward strand.
AGTCACCGTCTGCGGTGATCTTGGAGCCCAAGAAAGTAAAATCTGTCACTGCTTCCATTTCTTCCCCTTCTATATGCCAGGAAGTGATGGGGCCAGATGCCATGATCTTCGTTTTGTTAATGTTGAGTTTCAAACCAGCTTTTGCACTCTCCTCTTTCACCCTCAACAAGAGGCTCTTTACATCCTCTTCGCTTTCTGCCATTAGGGTGGTATGGTCTGCATATCGGAGGTTGTTGATAATTCTCCCAGCAATCTTAATTCCGACCTCTGATTCATCCAACCCAGCATTTCTCATGATGTACTCTGCATATAAGTTAAATAAGCAGGGTGACAATATGCAGCCTTGTCGTACTCCTTTCCCAATTTTGAACCACTTGGTTGTTCCATGTCTGGTTCTTACTGTTGCTTCTTGACCCTCGTACAGGTTTCTCGGGAGACAGGTAAGGTGGTCTAGTACTCCCATCACTTTCAGAATTTGCCACAGTTTGTTGTGATCCACACAATCAAAGGCTTTAGCGTAGTCAATGAAGCAGAAATAGACGTTTTTCTGGAATTCTCTTGCTTTCTCCATGATGCAGCGAATGTTGGCGATTTGATCTCTAGTTCCTCTGCCTCTTCGAAACCCAGCTTGTACTTCCGGTAGTTCTCGGTTCGCATACTGCTGAAGCCTAGCTTGTAGGATTTTGAGCATCACCTTGCTGGCATGTGAAATGAGCGCAGTGGTGCGGTAGTTTGAACACTCTTTGGCGTTGCCCTTCTTTGGAATTGGAATGTAAACTGACCTTTTCCAGTCTTGTGGCCACTGTTGAGTGTTCCAGATTTGTTGGCATATTGAATGCAGCACTTTAACAGCATCATCTTTTAGGATTTTAAATAGCTCGGCTGGAATACTGTCATCTCCGCTAGCTTTGTTGTTACTAATGCTTCCTAAGGCCCACTTGACTTCACTCTCAAGGATGTCCGGCTCAAGTTCAGTGACCGCACTATCATGGCTATCAGGGACATGAAGATCTTTCCTGTATAGTTCTTCTGTGTATTCTTGCCACCTCTTCTTAATCTCATCTGCTTCTGTTAGGTCCCTGCCTTCTTTGTCCTTTATCATGCCCGTCTTTGCACAAAACGTTCCCTTGAGATCTCCAATTTTCTTGAAGAGATCTCTAGTCTTTCCCATTCTGTTGTTTTCCTCGATTTCTTTGCATTGTTCATTTAAGAAGGCCTTCTTGTCTCTCCTTGCTATTCTCTGGAACTCTGCATTCAGTTGGGTATATCTTCCCCTTTCTCCCTTGCTTTTCGCTTCCCTTCTTTCCTCAGCTATTTGTAAAGCCTCATCAGACAGCCACTTGGCTTTCTTGCATTTCTTTTTCTTTGGGATGGATTTCGTTGCTGCCTCCTGAACAATGTTACGGACCTCCGTCCATAGTTCCTCAGCCACTCTGTCTATCAGGTCTAAGCCCTGAAATCTATTCCTCACCTCCACTGTATATTCATCAGGGATATGATTTAGGTCATACCTGAATGGTTTAGTGGTTTTCCCGACGTTCTTCAATTTCAGCCGAAATTTTGCAAGAAGCAGCTCATGATCTGAGCCACAGTCAGCTCCAGGTCTTGTTTTTACTGACTGTATAGAGCTTCTCCATCTTTGGCTGCAAAGGACATAATCAATCTGATTTCGATATTGACCATCTGGTAACGTCCATGTGTAGAGTCGCCTCTTGTGCTGTTGGAAAAGAGTGTTTGGTATGATCAGCATGTTCTCTTGGCAAAACTCTATTAGCTTTTGTCCTGCTTCATTTTGTACACCAAGGCCATGCCTGCCTGTTATCCTGGTGATTTCTTGACTTCCTACTTTAGCATTCCAATCCCCTATGATGAAGAGGACATCTTTTTTTGGTGTTAGTTCTAGAAGGTGTTGTAGGTCTTCATAGAACCGATCAACCTCAGCTTCTTCGGCCTCAGTGGTTGGGGCATAGACTTGAATTACTGTGATGTTGAATGGTTTGCCTTGGATTCGTACTGAGATCATTCTATCATTTTTAAGATTGTACCCCAGTACTGCTTTTCCCACCCTTTTGTTGACTATGAGTGCTACTCCATTTCTTCTAAGGGATTCTTGCCCACAATAGTAGATATGATGGTCACCTGAATTAAATTCGCCCATGCCTGTCCATTTTAGTTCGCTGATTCCCAAGATGTCGATGTTCAATCTTGCCGTCTCATCCTTGACCACCTCCAGCTTACCTTGATTCATTGATCTGACATTCCAGGTTCCTAAACAATATTGTTCTTTACAGCATCGGATTTTCTTTTTACCACCAGACACATCCACAGCTGAGTGTCCTTTCGGCTTTGGCCCAGCCGCTTCACTCTTTCTGGCGCTACTTGGAAATACCCTCTGCTCTTCCCCAGTAGCATATTGGACACCTTCCGACCTGAGGGGCTCATCTTCCAGCGTCATATCTTTTAGCCTTGTGATACGGGTAGGATGAATCATTTCAATGGGGCTTCTGCAGGAGAACTGCCCATTAATCGATTACATGTAATATATTTGCATCGTGTCAAAAGATCTGACTGTCTCCCTTCTGCAGTCCTTAAAGGCACCCCAACTGAGCCCCCTTAGAAGAGGCATAGGAGTTCCCTTCACTTTAGGAGGGCTTGTGTGGGAGATGATCCCAAGAGCAGACTGTGCTCAGAAGTATCATTACTGTTCATACTGGGCGCACTGGTGCTTCCGTGCTCAGACAGAAGCAGCTGGTTTTATGCAGAGGAAGGACACAAACTGCACAATTGTGCATCCAGGCAGACTCCTAAATACGCTTTGAGCACTGTCGTTTGGTCAAGATTTATGAGTCTTGATAACAGGGAAAAGTTGTCCCTTCCACGAGGGGCCAAACACCCCTTAGCTGCTTAATACATAGTTACACCTGAAGAGCGGTCCTGATGTCATTCTCTATTTGGCAGGGGCAGGGGCAGGGGCAGGATGTGCAGGGAGGGGGGAGTTTTCTCTTTTTGCACCCTCCCTCCAGCCTCCAAAGCATTAAAGAGCATATTGGAATCTATTCCTTTCTCTTCCACGAATGAACCTAAAAACCCCTGTTTTACTCTAATCCATAGATTAATCAACTTAATTTAGGTGATTAAAACACTGAAAGATAACGGCAACTGGTGAAGCTGTGAGTTAGGCACATGTTTATTATCTGAGGGCTTTTCTTATGGTTCTGTTTTCACAAAAAGGCACCCATCTTGACCTTTTGACAGTATGAACCTATATTTGCACGTAATTGATTAATTCATCAGTTAGTTAAAAGGCAGGTGATGGATCAGCTAAACTGAGTGAGGGCTCCTCTGGAAAGTATTAGTTGTTTAGGGCAACAATGAACAACATCTGGATTCCGAGGCAGGGGCACTTAGGAGCCAGTGCAGTGTAGTGGTTGAAGCAGGCTTCCCCAACCCGGTGCTCTCGAGATATGTGGGACTGCAACTCCCATCATTCCCAGCTGGGCTATGGGTTAAAGTGCTGGACTAGCTATGCTGGGGAAACTCGGGTTCAAGTCACTACTCAGTCATGAAGCTCACTGGGTGTCAGATGAACCTACCTCACACGGCTGTTGTGAGGGTAAAATAGGAGAGGGAAAACATGTACCTTGAGCTACTTGGAGGAAAGATGGGATAAGAAATGTCATCAATAATAATAACATCTGGGTCCTGCAACAAAATGTTGCAGCATGAAGTGCTTGTCTTCAGGGCTCCAGCTACTCCACCTGCCCCGGTTTCCCACCCCCACAGCAGTCAGCCAGCATTCCATACCCACCAAGCATGCTCAGTCCTCACTGGGATGTTTTTGGGGTCCCCCCTTCAGTTTCTTTTCCTAAAGCCTTTTGGGGGGGTACTTCTGCAATCTTTGTCGTCGTCCCCGCCCCTGCCTCTGTGCTTGCTGATACCCCACTCTTGTGTGGGGGCTGTTTTACCCACATAAGGGCAGGACTTGAAAAGTGAGATGGGTTTTAGTATGTGCAAGTGGGCCCCCAGAGTAAAATGGATGTCTTCCCTGAGGCTGTGGCTGAGAAGGTTCCCCCTGCCCTCAAGTTAGCCTCAAAGACGATGCCAGGGGTTGAGCCCTCAACCTTCTGCATGCAAAGTCTGTGCTCTCCCACTGAGCTGCAGTGCCTCCCCAATATGAAATGGCCTTATACTGAGTCAGGCCCCAGGTCCATCTAATTCGCCTATAAGGAAAGGTTACAACAGCTGAGGTTGTTTAGCTTGGAAAAAAGGTGAGTGAGGGGAGACATGACAGAGGTGCAGAAAATTATACATGGTGTGGAGAAGGTGGATAGGGAGACATTTTACTCCCTCTCTCAAAATACTAGAACCCAGTGGGGTCATCCCATGACGCTGAGTGGTGGGAGATGCAGGGCAGATAAAAGGAAGGGCTTCTTCACACGGCGCAGAGTTAAACTATGGAATTGCTACCACAGGATGTAGTGATGGCCACCAATTTGGATGGCTTTAAAAGGGGGTTGGACAAATTCCTGGAGGAAAAGGCTGTCCATGGCTGCTAGACCTGATAGGCATGTGCTCCCTCCACTGTCAGTAGCAGTACTATGTACTATGCACACCCGTTGCTGGGGAACATGGGTGGGAGGCTGCTGTTGCACTCATGTCCTACTTGTGGGGTTCCCGTGGGCAGCGGGCTGGCCACCGTGTAAACAGAATGCTGCACTAGATGGACCCTTTGGTCTGGTCCAGCATGGCAGTTCTTATGTTCTTAGGTCAGAATTTTCTTCCTGAAAATGCTGTGGATTGAACCTGGAGAACCATCTGTATACAAAGCTTGTGCTTTACCACTGAGCTATGGCCCTTCTCCTAAAAACAAACAAAAACAAAACAGAAGTAGCAAGATTCCAGTCCTCAGGGTTCTGAATAAAGAGCTGATTTAAATAGGAACATAGAAAGCTGCCTTATGCTCTCTGTACTGCCTGCATTGTAAACTGCTTGGGGAACAAGCCTATGCATGTTTAGCCAGCCATGGTGGCTGGGGAATGCTGGGAGTTGTAGGACTTTTTTCTGTCTAAACATGCCTAGGATTGTGCCTTTATAGATTGTGTTGTATAGAGGTATTCTTAGTAATAAAATAAATAAATAAATAAATAATACCCCAACTAGCTGCAGTTCTCCAGGCTCTCGGGCAGGGATCTTTCCCAGCTCTACCTGGAGATGTGGGGGATTGAACCCGGGGCCTTCTGTAGATGAAGCAGACGCTCTGCTCGGAGAGCCGACCCTTTCCCGTAGGTGGGAAGGTGGGCTGGCAGCAGTCCTTTGCCTTCCCCAAAGACGGTGCACCAGGCCAGCAGCGCAATGACATCCATCCACACCCGGCCGGGAGACTCCCTGGCGCTGTGAGCGAGCCAACCCCGTGCCCTCATTATCGCTTGATGGGGATGGACACGGAGGGCCAAGGCTGCTTTCGGGGCCAGATCGGGCCGGTGGAGGAATTCTTCCCCCTGGGATCTCGGAGGCTTTTCGGAGGGACAGGCTCATCCGCCCTGCTCCCACCGAGACAGAGACTCACCTGCAGCTCCAGCGCCTTGATGCGGTGCCGATGGCTTCTCAGCTCCTCCTGCAGCTCCGAGATGAGCTCCTGCAGCTGGAGGGTCTGCAGCTTCCGCTCCTCATTCTCATGGAGCCAATAGGAGACTTCGTCCGTGCAGCGGAACGTATCCGGGCACCGCTGCTCGCCCCGCTGTGGCAGGGTGGCGACGATCTTGCATCGACCGCTGGGCAAGACCTGCTTGCTGTATTCCCCACGCTGGATGAGCCCAGGGCTCCCTTGGTGGGCGTCATCTCTGCTCACACCATCGCCAGGGGCTGCCAGGGGCCTTTGCAGCGAGTGGCAGTTCAGGAGAGCCAGGAAGAGGAGGGGCTGCACCGCCGTCTTTTGGGGTCCTGGAAAGAGCGGGCGCTTCATGGTGCAAGCAGCGGTCACTCACCAGGGCAGCAAGGTTATGTGGCCCAGCCCCTCGTGGAGACGCCCGCTCGGTGCAAACCGCAGATATGGAGGTGGCTTGGGCAGGGAGGCCTCAGCTGTAACGGAGATCCTAGGAGAGAATGCGTGGCAGCCATAAGAGTGATGAGGGACACGACTGAACTGCTGCGCATCAAGAAAAGGACCCAGAAAATAGGATCAAGAGACCAGCAAGCCCCCAAGACCACCTCCCTTCACACTCCTCTCCGTTACTGCGCCTGGCATGACATAAGGCCAGCCAGCCCAGTCGAGATTTCGGTGTCCTGCTTACAACCTCTTAGATGTTGTGTGCTTGTGATGCTCAGGTTTCCCTTGGAACCTACACAATGGCTTGCGGGGAGTTGGCGGTTTTCTTGGAGGCCGCACCCTAAAACCCAGGCAGGGGAAGCTCCTGCGGCACCCAGAATTCAGGACCGCGAACAGATCCTCAAGCACGCGGTTGGCTGATGAAGGAGGGGCCAGTGTGGCAGATCCCTCACAAGCTGGTGTTTCCATCCCCATTCACGGGCCCATCATGAGCCGATGCCTGGCTTAGGCACTTCCCACATTTCTTTCCGTCTCCTGAGAAACAGAGAACAAACTAGTGCCTTACAATCCAGGGCAGGGCTGGGCAACCGGGTGCCCTCCAGGTCTTTTCAGTTGCAAGTCCCATAGCCCCCAGCCAGCATGGCCAATGGTCAGGGAGTATGGGAGTTGTAGTCGAGAACATCTGGAAGTCACCAAGTTGCCTCCTCTTGATCTAGGGTCGGCAGGTGCTAAAAATCGTAATTTCCAATGTTGTAGCATTTTAAACAAAGGATGGTGATGAAGATAAGAAATGGCAAGAAAAGTCAAACGTGTCCTGCAGAACGGCCCTTCTGAAATCCACGAGGAAGACCCACTGTTGAGCTGCGGAAGAACTCAGACTTGGCCTGTGCGCAAAAATATTCGGAGGGCAAACATTTTGCAGAAAGATGCAGCTCTGATTATTTTGTGTACTTACGACAGTAAAAGGTTAAAAGCACCCCTACCAAAAATGCTACTTTTTCAGCTGCATGACGTATCTCTGCGTACATCCTCACAACTGCATTTCACCCTTCCCTGTGACTTGAAGGAGACCTTGCCCGGCTACATGGCTCAGGCAACAGCATCGGGCTTCTACTAATGATGGCTGCCCAAAGTTCACCTTCTTCAGTCCCGTATTTTAACTTTAAGAACTGGCATTTGAGTTTGCTTTTTCTCCCCTCTTTCCTTCTGAACGCTTTTTCCTTTTGTGTCATGTCTTGCTTTATTGACAGTATGTGAGCCTTTTCAGCCAAAGAGTGGGGTAAAAATGCTTCAAACAAACAAACAAACAAACAATCAAACAAACAAACATACAAACAAATGTTTCACCGCAAAAGAAGCTCCATTTGCAATGGAACTTCTCTCTATTCATTCACTCTCACTGCTGGGTGAAAACTGGGACGCTTGGGGTCCTATGTAGCGCACGCTCCCTGCCTGTGCGGAATCATCCCATGCAGGGGATCCTGGACTGATCCTGCCACAGAACAAACTCCAGAGGGAAAGGTGGTGGGAGGGGGAAGCCCATCCCCCACAAGGACGGCCCCTGAAAAGAGAAAGAAAGCCAAACTTACCAGCCAAAGGACCGGCCTCTCGGCAGCCTTAAGCAATGCAGGGGTGAGCCTGCTGGGCACCGGTGAAGCAGAGGGTGCTCCAAGGGAGTGCACAGGGCTTATCCCACCGGATCCTATCACTGGGCTATAAATAGCCTTGGACGGACCTCCTGAGTCAATGCACAAGGAGGAGGGTGGCATCTGCGGCCCAGCCTGACCTTCAGGAGTGTCACCAGCATGCAAGAGATTACACTGCAGGGCCAAGCCGCTCTTACTCCCGGGCGGGTGGGGGAGAGGGCCTTAAGGGCACACCGCTGTTGTGAAATGGGTTGCTGGGGGAAGGTCGGGAAGGAGAGGCTTCCTCTCCCTCCTTTGCTAATTGCTGAAGGTAGGCCCAAGCGATGTCCACACGTTGGGACCGCCGCCCCCCGCCATTCCGACCCATCAGCCTCTGGTTTCCTCCTGCTGTCGCTTTGCTCACCACATCTTCAAAAACAAAAATCTTGTTCCTCTGGAAAAGGTGCAAGGAAGGGCAAGCAAAATGACCAAGGGGTTGGAGCGACTCCCCGAGGAGGAAGGGGAGCCGCAGATGCCGCTGCTTAGCCTAGAGAAAAGGCGAGGAAGGGGAGACATGACAGAGGTCTACAAAATGATGCCTGGTGTGGAGAACGTGGACAGGGAGGCATTTTGCTCCCTCTCTCCTGATACTAGAACCCAGTGGGGTCATGACTGGTGGGAGATTTAGGACAGATCGGAGAAGGACTTCTTCACACAGCATGGAGTTCAACCCAGTATGTGGTGATGGTTTCAGGCGGTGCTTGCAGACTTCTGAAGCAGACTTCTCCAACCTGGTGCCCTCCAGACATGTTGGACTACAACTCCGATCATTCCCAGCCAGCTGAATCCCTTCCCGGCAGCTGTTCCCTCCGCCTGTGCCTTCCCTCTGTGTCATTGCGTCACGCTTCTGTCTGCTGCCCCAGCTCCCCTGCCTGGTTCCACACCCATCGATAGGGTGGTGGCCGGCCACTGACTGAGCTGGGGATTTTAAAAAGTCATGGAGGACAAGGCTGTTGGCGGCTGGGGAACCCTTCTCAGCCCAAGGGCCAAATTGCAAAATGGGAGAGGTCGGGGGGGGGGCACATGCCATATGCGGGTGAGGTCAGACTTGGCCGGGCCAAATGAGATGATGACCATTTTAAGCCTACTGAGAAATGAGAAGGTCAAGGTGTCTGCATGTCTACTCAGACATAAGCAGGTTGGAATCACTCAGCAGCTCTTTCAAACAGCATCTCAGATACCAAGCATGTCTGCAGGTCTGCTCACACAGGGAAGGCGTTCTCCTGCCTGCAAAATGAGCACCTCAGTCCTATGCAACAGCCTCCCCCCCCCCCACATCTGCAAAATGCACCGCTCAAAATCTTTGCAACAGCAGGGTTCTTTGCAGGGTATTCAAAGGTCAATTGCCTTGGTATCAGAGATAACAGCAAAGGAAGCCTGCTGGCGCTCCTCTGTGTTATGAACCAGGGGTGTGGCGCCTCTTCCAGCCAGAGGGCTGAATCCCATTTTGGAGCCGTTTTGGGGGGCCACGCTCCAGTGGAGGGAAGTGTCAAAGGCAAAAGGGGCGAGGCCAAAATACAAGGCCGTAGCAACGAAGCCTTCGCAGAGGCATTCCGGCCTTTCAGAACACGGGAAGTAACTGTGCACAAGCTGGGAAGCCACCAAACAGCTGGTGCTCAGGAGAACGGGGTGGGGCCTTCCGGGAAGCCCCAGGGGCCAGACCAAGATGCCAGAAGGGCTGGATTAGACCCACAGGCCTGAGGTCCTGCAACCCTCTTGTAAACAACAGAGTAGGACGGTCTGTGAGGCGTGCATGCCAAAGTAAGGCTCACCCCAAATGCCCCCGCCCTGCCGCCCAATTTTCCAGTCCCCTTTCTAGGCAGTGAAGCTGCAGTGGATCAAAGTCACTGGGATGCTCCTTGGGATGGCCTGCTGATGTGCTCCTGCCACAAGTAACATAGCAGAGAAGAGCTGTGCTGGATCAGAACAAAGGCCTCTTTCAGCCAGCATCATCACCATCATCATTTATGTACAGTATGTTATTATTATTATTATTATTCTCCAGCCAATAATAGAGACTGGACAGCCGTCAGGGGTGCTTTAAACTGGATTCCTGCACTGAGCAAGGGGCTGGAGTCGATAGCCTAAAGGGCCCCTTCCAACCCTGGGATTCCAGGGTTTGATGATCAAGATGATCATGAATGATGATGTTGCCAGTGTGGTGCAGCAGTGAGTTAGAGCTACGAGTCCTGATGGCTCTATGCTACCTCCGGTATCAGAAGCAGTATGTCTATGTGCCCCGGTTGCTGGGGAACATGGGCGGGAGGGTGCTGTTGCACTTGTGTCCTCCTCGTGGGCTTCCCGTGGGCAGCTGGTTGAGGGACGGTGTAAAAGCCAGAACACAATGGGTTGGAACGGCCCCTTTATATTAAAAAAAGCATGCCAAAAATAGGGGCATATGTTAGAAACACTTGAGAACAACATTTTAGGACTAAAACCCGTGAAATGTTATATTATTATTAACCCCATAATGCCCAGAACACATCCGTAACAGAGTGGAATGGCCTGGAACGGACACTTCTGAATGAGCAAAGTCAACCAAACTCACCAGTCGCACACAACTCCATGGCAGGGATGCAATAAGACAGAAAACCTCCACGGAAACCATGTTTGCATAGCTGTTCCAGGCCGGAGTCTGTATTCCGGAAAACAGGCTGGAAGGCACCTTCTGAGTGAGCCAAATCAACCAAGCTCACCAGCCACACAGTACTAGATGTAGAGATGTCAGAGAATTCCGCCACAGATCTCAGTGAGGCCGAATGTCAGTGCATTCGGCCCCCCGAACTCCGTGGCGGAATGGCCTGCCACCCCCCCGCCCCCCGTGGATCCCCCCCGGGACAAGACTTACCTGGGGCAAATGTTCCGGACGGCGGCGGCTTCGGCAGCGGCTGGTCTTCCAACCGGCTGCCGCTGCTGCCACCATTTGCAGTCTGGTTCCCCCCCCCCCATTCGTGATAGGCTACGTAAAGACTTACGTAGCCTATCACATCTTGGTTAAAAAACAAACAAACACGTATGCAAATGGTGGCGGCTACGGCCGCCGCCATTTGCGTTCCCTATTTTTGGTTGTCTTAGTCTACGTAAATATTTACGTAGACTAAGACGGCAAAAATAAGGGGGAACGCAAATAGCACCCGCTACGCATAGCGGGCGCTATTTATGTTCCCCCTTATTTTCGCCGTCTTAGTCTACATAAATATTTACGTAGACTAAGACGGCCAAAAATAAGGAACGCAAACGCGTACGCGTTTTTTTTTTTTAACCCAGACGTGATAGGCTACGTAAGTCTTTACGTAGCCTATCATGGCTGAATACAGGGACGTAAACGGCGGCGGCTACGGCAGCTGCCATTTGCATCCCTGCTAGCCAGCAGCCAGATGTCCAGCTGCTGGCGGAGCCGGCCGGCGGCTCTGTGGAATCCCCGCGGAGCGGAGCCGGCCGGCAAGGATTCCGGGGGGAGGGACAGAGTGCCTCCCCGCCCCAGCGGAACCTGGCGGAGCCAGGTGAGTGGGGTTTCGTACACCCCTAACTAGATGGGGCTGTTGTAATAAGCTCCAAAAGGTCCACAGAAACCACATTTCAATACCCATCCCATGCCGCAGTTTGTATTCCCAAACAATTTAACTCTCCACTATCCGACTTGCACACACAGGCAAAGATTCGGGTGACCTGCTGCGGTTCTTTTCAGTGGTAAGCTAGACAAACGTCACACAGGTTGGTTTACCAGTAGCAGACAAATGTGATTATGACTGCAGTTTGCTCCTCCATCCACCAGGGGTGTTAAAGGCCTGCTGGTTTCTGCCGGGAATGACGTTCCCCTCCTTCTTCAGAACAAGGAGGCCCCGGTCCATGGGCGCTGCAGTCACACTTGGGAAGGCAGTCGGTGGCAGCACGCAGCGGCTTCCTCATTGCCCCCAGAGGAGCAGCGGAACAGACGTTACATAGCAAGAGCGTGGTGTTCATGAGTCAGCCTGAGCAACTTTCACCATATGAAGCTCTTGAAAGTCTGAAAACCTCAGTAGCAGGCAAAATATCCGCTCTCCCAGCTGCTGAGCCAAAACGTTTATAGCTGTGCAGGGCAAAAAAGATTAAAAAAAAAGATGGCTGGAGGCGTGATCAGTTTGAATGGATTAAAAAAGGAAGGCATTGGTTGCCAAGGGGGGATCCTCTGGTAAGGAAGACATACTTTCACAGGCTGATTAATGCAGAGCAAGCGGTGTTCCATGGAGATGCATGAAGTGCCCGATGGAGGTGAAGAGAAAGTAATTGTCCATTATCTTGGACAGGATGATAGACCCGAACCATCTGTGCCTCATGGAAATATGAATAAATGTCCCATGAGACCTCATGGACGTACCATGCCGTCTGTACTGTCAGAAGGTGTGGAGCAAAAACATTTTGGCCCATGCAAAGTTTTCCAACGTAAAATGGCAGCAACAATAGCTTCACCTGAACATATGACAGGAATGCTGCCTAAACATACACAACAAATTAAAAACTGAAGTGTGAGAAACAAGAAAAACAAAAACAGAATCAGTCATGATGATTTATATGGTGTTTATGAGTTTCACTCTGCTCTGGAAGGGTTTATATGTCAATATACCCTTGTCCCTGATGTATCTGTAATTTTGGGTCTTCCCAAGATTATCAGCATATTTGAAGAGCTGATAATGCTGAAGCCAACCACACTTTTGTCTTATGACACAACTTTTCAGCTAGGAGACTTCTATGTATCTCCTTTAATTTTCCAGTGTGCTTTCTTTGAGGAGAACCCAGCAATCCCTTTGGCCATATCGATGCATGATAAGTGTGCAACAAATGTGCATGAGATGTTTTTGTTATCAATAAGGCAATGTGTGCCCAAGATCAATAATGGTCCAACTGTGATAATCACAGACAGAGAGGCAGATACTGTGAATGCTATAGAGGAAGCTATCCCAGGCTGCACGCATGTGCTTTCCTGGAATCATGTTGTAAAGGATGTAGAATTCTGGGTCTCAGCGCATGGAGGAGGGAAAGCCAACAGGGAAATTTACATTAACAATATTCTTCAGCTGCTGGATAGTGAGAGTGAAGACCAATGTCTGACATTGCTGGGGAAATTGAAGCTAAAGTGGAGTGCAGGCTTCCTCAATTATTTTGATCAGAAGCTGAGAAAAGTTATTGTGACAAACTGTGGCAGATGGCTCTTGGAAAAAAGAGGGATCTATAAGGAAACCAGTGGCATTACCACAAATGTATCGGAAAGTATGAATGCTGTATTCAAGAGGCTATGCAATGAGAAGGAACTGAACATGGGTGAAATGGTCCTGGCTTTTTATTTTCTTCAGACATTTTATCTAAAAGAAATTTTAAGAGGACTGTGTGGAATTGGAAATTACCACCTCTTAGCAGAACATAGTAGCAGAAAATTAAACCCTAATATAATACAGTTTCCAGCAGACTATGTTCCTTTAGATGAGATTATATATTTTACAAAGCAGGGAAAGATGAGGAAAGAACATTTACCTGAACTTCAAGGAGGAGATCGTAAGTCAAAAACCATGGAAGGTCTAGCAGATTTAATAGTAAAGCAAAGCCACTTATTTTTACAAGGACAGTCAGGCTGTTTCCTTATCAGAGGATTATGCAAGAAGGAATATGTAGTCAAATTATTCCCAACAGAAACAAGTTCTTGCAACAATTCCAGGACATGCTACCACATAATGGCAGCACAGATGTCTGCAAGGAAAAGCCTACGTCAGACAAAAGTGATCCATTCCTTGACGAAACTCTGGATGAGTGGACGATAAGGAAAATCTGGTAGAAAGAAACCAAGACAAAAGGATGAGTGAACCATACTGGCTGCATCAGATTTCATTCTGATGCATAGTTATATTACAACTGATGCCTCACAGCAGATAAAAGAGGCAAATAAAAATAAACATGCGGACAAGGCAAGTCAATTACCCTCCTTTGACGTTGATGTTGATACAGAAGCTCCACAGTTTTCGAGTACCTCTCAGAAATCCCCTCAAGAAAAGCAAATTGAAAAAAAAACCTGACAGTTCCCTGGGAATCCATGAGAAGCTATCCACGCATGAGAAATGCAACCATTCAAAGAGTCGACATCAATGCAGAGGACATGAAGTCTCTTTTGAATCAACACTGGCTACTGGACACTGTCACTGAGGGCTTCCTAATGACGAGAACAGATCTGGAGACTGTTACAAATGCCGATGTTGGAAGTGTGTGTCTTCAGTCCATTTATTGTGCAGTCCCTGGAATTAGATGGGTATACAACTAGTATACCCATTTGGATTAAACTCGGGTGTTATGGCAAAGGACATCTGGCTCATTCCCACCAACATGCACAGTTCTCATTGGATATTGAAGATTGTTTTCTTCAAGTGGGAGATTATTTTGTATCTTGATTCCACACATAGTATCTCATGAAGGACACCGACATGCTGCAAACACATAGATGCAGTCAGCTTCACCAACTGATTGGTCAGAATGGGTCATTCATGCACCACTTGATATACCGGTCCGGAAGGCCTCTTTCAGCTGTGGTTTTTTGTATGTCTCTTTGCGCACGTGTTATGCAGTGGCTCACCAGCCCCTTTCCCAGCAGACATGGTCCCTGTACGGCAGCAGATTGCAACTGAACTTCTCAAGCACAAATCATTTCTTCCACAGCCAAGTTTAATTCGGGGACAACAGCAGATGAATCAGAGTAATTAAGGAATTCGATAGTCGTGTTTCTGGAAATTCACCAGAAGGGACATTCTCCACAGTCCGTTTCTTGTCTTCAGCAGTACGAGAGTATTATACTTCATCTTGGTCTTTGTGCTTAATGGATAAACAGTGCAAGAAACCCAAGAAGGACACCATGGTTCTGTGCCAGGGAGCATATCAGGACTGGTTCCATGGGTCTTGCCTTGAGATAAATCACGTTCCTCGTGGTATATTCAAATATCCAAAGTGTTGTGAGAAATGAAGAATCAAGGATGCAGGAAAAATATTGTGTTTTTTAGTCATTAACATTTACACACACACACACACACAGAGTTTTAGAATACAGATAGACAGATGATAGATGATAGATAGACAGATAGACAGACAGATATTATACACATTGTTTTTTATCTTACCCTTTGTGGTTATTTTTACTATATTTATGTTTTCATAAAGAATATAACTTAAGAAGCTAATATATTAATAAAACTTCAGAATATCAGAAGCAATGAAAGTGGCTTATACTGAGTCAGACAATTGGTCCACATAGCTCCCTCTTATCTACACAGGGCTTAACTAGACAAGACACCAAACATGCATTTAGCAATTGTATGATTGGCTTTTAAAAATGAATTCCATGGTGTGTGTGTGTGTGTGTGAAGCTGATCAAGATTGTGGCATGGGGGCATTAATGCTTTGCCTCCTGGTGTGATCCCAATCTGCATTGGGGCCCCTGCAACTGCATTTGCATTGAAAAAAAAGCTGCTATTTACCTAGTAGCATAGAATCAGTAGGGATGGGCGGATTCCATACCTGCTGGTCCATGGGGAATCCGCCCGCAGGGGGGAGGCGATCCGTTCCTCCCTGCGGAATCCTTTTCGACTGGCTCCGCTCTGCGGTGATTCCGCGGAGCTGCTGGCTGGCTCTGAAGATGGCATATCACTGGCTGAAGGGGACTTGACTGACTGCGGATGCAAATGGCTGCATTTAGCTTAAACTAAGACCTTTACAGCTGCAAATGGCGTCCTGGACGCCATTTGCGTCCGTGATTTCATTAACGCAATAGGCTATGCAAATATTTGCATAGCCTATCACATGAAAAAACAGCTGCAAATGGTGTCCCAGCGTCCCTGTTTTACGTGATAGGCTACGCAAATATTTGCGTAGCCCATCACGTGAATGAAAAACACGGACGCAAATGGTGTCCAGGACACCATTTGCGGCCAAAGGGTTCTTAGTTTAAGCTAAATGCAGCCATTTACAGCTGCATTTACCTTAAACTAAGACTTTTATGGCCGCAAATGGTGTTCTGGACACCATTTGCATCCACAGTCAGTCCCCTTCAGCTAGCGATATGGCATGGCGACAGTATTGCTGTCAATCCGGAGCAAGAGGTTCCAGCCAAAGAGGATTCCATTGAGAGGCGGAGGTAAGTGCTCTGTTCCGCCATGGACTCATTGGAGTCCATGGAGGACTTCTCTGCCATCCCTAAGAATCATAGAATAGTAGGGTTGGAAGGGGCCTATAAGACCCTCGAGTCCAGTCCCCTGCTCAGTGCAGGGACCTAAGTCAAAGTATCCCAGACAGATGGCTGTCCAGCTTCATAGAATCATAGAATCAGCATTGTAGGGTTGGAAGGGGCCTATAAGACCATCGAGTCCAACCCCCTGCTCAGTGCAGGAATCCAAGTCAGAGCATCACTGACAGGTGGCTGTCCAGCCTCGTCTTGAATGCCTCCAGTGTGGGAGAGCCCACCACCTTCCTAGGGAATTGGTTCCATTGTCGCATTGCTCTAACAGTCAGGAAGTTTTTCCTGACGTTCAGCCGGAATCTGGCTTCCTGTCACTTGAGCCCATTCTTCTGTGTCCTGCACTCTGGGATGATCGAGAAGAGATCCTGGACTTCCTCTCTGGGACAACCTTTTAAGGACTTGAACAGCACTATCCTAGGTCCCCTCAGTTTTCTCAAGGCTAAACATGCCCAGTTCTTTCAGTCTCTCCTCATAGGGCTTTGTTTCCAGTCCCCTGACCCTCTTTGTTGCCCTCCTCTGAACCCCCTCCAGCTTGCCTGCATCCTTCTTAAAGTGTGGTGCCCAGAACTGGACACATTATTCCACATGAGGCCTAACCAGTGCTGAGTAGAGGGGAACTAGGACTTCCTGGGATTTGGAAGCTATGCTTCTATTAATGCAGCCCAAAATAGCATTGCCTTTTTTGCAGCTACATCACACTGTTGGTTCATATTTAGCTGGTGATCTACCACAATTCCAAGAGATCCTTATCGCTTGTAGTATTGTTGAGCCAAGTATCGCCCATCTTGAAACTGTGCATTTGGGTTTTTTTCTTAGGTGCAGAACTTGGCATTTATCCCTATTAAATGTCATTCTGTTGTTTTCTGCCCAATGCTCCAGCCTATCAAGATCACTTTCAATTCTGTTTCTGTCTTCCAGGGCATTAGCTATCCCGCCCAATTCTGTGTCATCTGCAAATTCGATCAGCATTCCTTGCACCTCCTCCTCTAAGTCATTAATAAAAATGTTGAAGAGCACTGGGCCCAGGACTGAGCCCTGTGGTACCCCGCTTGTTACCGCTCCCCAGTTCGAGAAGATCCCATTGATAAACACTCTTTGAGTCCGATTCTGTAGCCAACTGTGGATCCACCAGATCGTTGTTTCATCTATCCCACTTTGAGCTCGTTTTCTCATCAGGATATCATGGGCGCTTGGTCGAAAGCTTTGCTGAAGCCGAGGTATATGATGTCTGCAGCATTCCCACAGTCCACAAGGGAGGTTACCGGATCAAAAAATGAGATCAGATTCGTCTGGCAGGATTTGTTCTTGACAAATCCATGTTGGCTTCAAGTAATCACAGCATTGCTTGCAGACTGATTGCTTTATCATCTGGTCCAGAATTTTCCCAGGGATTGATGTCAGACTGACTGGTCTGTAGTTCCCAGATTCCTCCTCTTTAACCCTTTTTGAAGATAGGGACAACATTAGCCCTCCTCCAGTCATCTGGCACTTCACCTGTCCGCCATGATTTCTCAAAGAGAATAGACAGTAGTCCTGAGAGTTCTTCTGCCAGTTCCTTTATTACTCTAGGATGCAGTTCATCTGGCCCTGGAGATCTGAACTCATTCAAAGTAATAGGTGTTCCTTGACCATATGCCTATCGATCTCAAGCTGCAATCCTGCCCTTTCAGCCTGCACTTGGCTTTTGCCAGGGGGGGGGGGTCATAGACCCTCTTTCAGTAAAACTGAGCCAAAGTGGGAATTCAGCACTTCTGCCTTTTCCTTGTCATCTGTTATCATTTTGCCATCCTTATTTAATAGCTGAACAACCATTTCTTTCCTCTGCCTTTTACTATGCACTTAGCTGAAGAGAGCTTTTTTGTTGCTTTTAGCATGCCTTGCTAACCTCGGCTTGTTCTCAGCTTTAGCCTTTCTGACGCCATCCCTGCAATTCTGTGCTACCTGCCTGTATTCTTCCTTTGTTGCTTGGCCTTCCTTCCACTTCCTGTATGTGTCCTTTTTTGTTTTCAGGTCATCTCTAAGCTTTTTGTGAAGCCACATCAGCGTCTTCTGTTGTCTTCTGCCTTTTTTTAGAAGTTGTTGGGATTAAAGCCCTGCTAGCCCTCATAACAGAGTCCCCCCAGTTGGACCAGCAATTTATTTCTAAAAAGATAATCATGCAATTACTGATTGCATGAGTGCAATCTTTGAAACTCAACATTAAAAAAACTAAGATCATGGCATCTGCCCCATCACTTCCTGGCATATGGAAGGGGAAGAAATGGAAGCAGTGACAGATATTATTTTCTTGGGCTCCAAGATCACCACAGACGGTGACTGTAGCCATGAAATTAAAAGACGCTTGCTCCTTGGGAGGAAAGCTATGGCAAACCTAGACAGCATAGTAAGAAGCAGAGACATCACCTTGCCGACAAAGGTCCGTCTAATCAAAGCTATGGTTTTCCCAGTAGCAACGTATGGCTGTGAGAGCTGGACTATAAGGAAGGCTGAGCACTGACAAATCAATGCTTTCAAACTGTGGTGCTGGAGAAGACTCTTACGAGTCCCCTGGACTGCAAGGAGGTCAAATCAGTCCATCCTAAAGGAAATCAACCCTGAGTGCTCATTGGAAGGACAGATACTGAAGCTGAAGCTCAAATATTTTGGCCACCTAATGCGAAGAGAAAACTCTCTGGAAAAGACCCTGATGCTGGGAAAGATTGAAGGCAAAAGGAGAAGGGGATGGCAGAGGATGAGATGGCTAGATAGCATCACGGATGCAATGAATATGGACTTGAGCACACTCCGGGAGAGAGCGCAGGACAGGAAGGCCTGGCGTGCTATGGTCCATGGGGTCACGAAGAGTCAGACACGACTGAACGACTGAACAACAATCTTATCTAGCTTAGCCCTCAGACTGGAAGTAGCTGTTTAAGGTCTCCCCCTGCCCCTTGTTACCCGAGATTCATTTTCCTGAAAGGTTCTTCTGTATCAACGGCATGTGCTTTATTCAGTAAGAAATAGTTCCTCCCATAAGTTCCTGTCCTGAAGAATTAATAGTCTTATTTTGAAAGTAATTATTGCAGACCATCAATTCACACAAAGCAAACTGGTGAGGCTTAAAGACAAGTCATTTGCTCCAAAACCCGAGTCCAAGGCAGTGGTGGGGTTTGAGCTCCAACACACACAAGCAGTCCTTTGAACCCAGAGTTTTCTACTCCAACAGCACACCCATTTTACAGATGGCAAACTCTTTCTGTTCCTCCCCACCCCTCATTCTGCCAGCAAATTCCCTACCACCCCCACCCCCCAAACACACACTTTGTCACCATGGATCCAATTTTCTCTCTCTTTCTCAAACACAAGCAAACACACCACACACCCATCACACACTCTCTCTCACACACACACTCATACCTCCCCCCCCTGCACCCCAGCCTCAGGAATCTGCTGCTCTGCCTGTCCTCCACAGTTGCTCTGCTGCCTTCCCCCTCTCCCTGCTGCTCTGCCCACCCTTCCAGTTCCCAATAGTTGTTCCACCAGTCTTCCCAGTCCTCTACCAGCCTCCCCAAGCCTCACCACCTTAGCTTCCCAGGCAGATCCTAAGAACATAGAGTTGGATCCCGTGACTTTGCGATGCTTAGAGTAGAGCCACTGAAATCAAAGGGGCCTGTTCACTAGACCCTCCATTGTCAGGAACTGGTATTAGAATATCTTATATGACTTCTCAGTTTGTTTGTGCAACATGCATTAGAACTATGCTCGTAAGAGATACCCCAGAAACTCAATACCCCTTCATCGCATCACAACAGGGGCTACAAGGAGCGAAATCCCGGTGTGCACCAAACAGGGGGTGGCACAAATAAACCCTTGGAAGTTTGTGGGATCATGACCAAACCTCACGCACAGCCTCTCTCTACTCAGGAGGCACCTGACGCATGATCAAAACCCTGCACAATTACCCCAGAGGAGGGAAAATCCCAAGTGCAACCAATAGCGGCCTCCTGCAAGGAGCAGTGGCAACGATCTCAAGCACTCTTGCTGCACAACTCTGTAGGCGACCAAAATGATCCACAGTGATCAACAGACGACACAATAACCCATAATGGGTTAAATACGCAGAGTGAGTTATTTCTGCAAAATAAGCCATCGTAGGTTAAAAAATTCCCAACAGATGACATGACAATCCGCAGTGGGTTATGTAAGCCATTGTGGCTTCTTTAACCCATCATGGGTTGTGATGTCCAAGCCCAGTCTATCCTTCATGCCTCTGGCAACATAAGATTTATTTAACTGATACAGTTATATCCCACCTACCTTCAAGAAGCTCATGGTGAAATATAGTGGTCTCCCCCAGTTTTGTCCTTGCAACAACCCTGTGCGCTCGATTAGGCTGAGAGATGTGAATGGCTAACGGTCATGGTAAACTTTGGGAGTGAGTGGGCCTCCCCCATCCTAGTCTGATACTTTAAGCACTAAACCACACCACACCTATGGTGGAAACGGTTTTCTGTTCGAAATGGTCTTTGCAGATTTTCCCTCTGGATTCTGTAGAAGTTTCACAGTTAACTTCATCTCTTCCACCTAGTAAAATGCCAGTGGTGTCTTTGGTTAATTCCACTCACTCAGAAGTTGCCGTTCTGAGCTATTTCCCCAGAACAGTCTGTGGCTCATTTTGCTCACTTGGAAGTTACTGTTCCGGACTGTTTTGTGCAATACATACTATAGCCAAGAAAGGCTACTGACATGGGTTGCTTGGCAGTTTGGGAGATTATTACACCGGCATGACTGGTGAGTTTGGTTGAGTTGGCTCACTCAGAAGGCTCACTCTGTGACATCTTGCTGGCTTCCCAGCCTATCAGTCAACTGGAATCCACCCTATGCTGTCTCCTACAGGTATATAAGGTGTGGCACGCAGAGGCAGTGCCTCTGAGCACACCTCTGCATTGCGCAAAGTGAGACACTTTAGCCTTGCACTTGGTGATGCATGCAGGAGTGCACAGCGGAATTCTCCCTCCACCTTGGAAGACGCAGGTACAACAGTAAAAACGGCAGCAGGAACATCTACTCCTGGGTGAGGTGCTACCACCTAACCTCCCCCATTGTGTCATCTGAAATGCAGGAGAGCGCCATCAGTTAACCAGAACCGGGAATGTGGTTTCAGTGGGCCTGAAATGTGTTTACTGGTGGAGGGAGTTGGGGCCACTGTAGATGAAGTGCTGGGCAGACGGAGTTATGGTGGTGGGAGGCAATGACATTGGGAGAGGGGAAGGTGATTGAGACACCTACATGCTCTATCCCCTTCCAGTCCACCTTCCACCCTTAATGATTTTGGTGTCTTGCCTGCCGTCTCCTCTAGCCTGAAGGTGCTGCTGATGAATGCCAGGCCGGCTACTCAAAAAGATAATATCAGTTCTGAGCTTATAGCTGAAGAACATGCTGGCCTGGCTTGTTTTACTGAAACCTGGTTGGATGAACGGGGAGGAGTCAGTCTTTCCCAAATGTGTCCGCCAGGATTTCCTGTGCAACACCAAGCTTGACTAGAGGGGCGGGGAGGGGGGTAGCCTTGGTCTATAGGGACTTGATCCCCCTGTCCAGATTCCCTGTCCAGCAGTCACCCAGCAATCACCCAGTGTCTGTACCTGGTGCTGGGCTCCCGAGACAGGAGAAGAATTCTGTTGGTGTACCGCCCACCGTGCTGCCCAACAGTCTCCCTGCCTGAGCTGACTGAGGTGGTCTTGAGCATGATGTTGAGGACCCCAAAGCTTATGGTCATGGGAGACTTTAATATTCATGCCGAGGCTACTTTGTCAGGAGTGGCTCAGGACTTCATGGCTGCCATGTCAACCATGGGCCTGTCTCAAATAATAGCTTGCCCAGCACATGTGGCAGGACACACTTTGGACCTGGTTTTCTGTGCTGGATTGGGAGAAAACAATCTGCAGGTGAGGGAGCCAGTGGTGACTCCTTTGGCATAGACAGATCATTATCTGATCAGTTTTTTATTTTTTATTTATTATTAAATTTATTAATCGCCCATCTGGCTGGTCACCCAGTAATTCAAGTCTATGCCCCAACCACTGAGGCCGAAGAAGCTGAGGTTGATCGGTTCTATGAAGACCTACAACACCTTCTAGAACTAACACCAAAAAAAGATGTCCTCTTCATCATAGGGGATTGGAATGCTAAAGTAGGAAGTCAAGAAATCACCGGGATAACAGGCAGGCATGGCCTTGGTGTACAAAATGAAGCAGGACAAAAGCTAATAGAGTTTTGCCAAGAGAACATGATGATCATAGCAAACACTCTTTTCCAACAACACAAGAGGCGACTCTACACATGGACGTCACCAGATGGTCAATATCGAAATCAGATTGATTATGTCCTTTGCAGCCAAAGATGGAGAAGCTCCATACAGTCAGTAAAAACAAGACCCGGAGCTGACTGTGGCTCAGATCATGAGCTGCTTCTTGCAAAATTTCGGCTGAAATTGAAGAACGTCGGGAAAACCACTAAACCGTTCAGGTATGACCTAAATCATATCCCTGATGAATATACAGTGGAGGTGAGGAATAGATTTCAGGGATTAGACCTGATAGACAGAGTGCCTGAGGAACTATGGACGGAGGTCCGTAACATTGTTCAGGAGGCAGCAACAAAATCCGTCCCAAAGAAAAAGAAATGCAAGAAAGCCAAGTGGCTGTCTGATGAGGCTTTACAAGTAGCTGAGGAAAGAAGGGAAGCGAAAAGCAAGGGAGAAAGGGGAAGATATATCCAACTGAATGCAGAGTTCCAGAGAATAGCAAGGAGAGACAAGAAGGCCTTCTTCAATGAACAATGCAAAGAAATCGAGGAAAACAATAGAATGGGAAAGAGTAGAGATCTCTTCAAGAAAATTGGAGATCTCAAGGGAACGTTTTGTGCAAAGACGGGCATGATAAAGGACAAAGAAGGTAGGGACCTAACAGAAGCAGATGAGATTAAGAAGAGGTGGCAAGAATACACAGAAGAACTATACAGGAAAGATTTGAATGTCCCTGATAGCCATGATAGTGCGGTCACTGAACTTGAGCCGGACATCCTAGAGAGTGAAGTCAAGTGGGCCTTAGGAAGCATTAGTAACAACAAAGCTAGCGGAGATGACAGTATTCCAGCCGAGCTATTTAAAATCCTAAAAGATGATGCTGTTAAAGTGCTGCATTCCATATGCCAACAAATTTGGAACACTCAACAGTGGCCACAAGACTGGAAAAGGTCAGTTTACATTCCAATTCCAAAGAAGGGCAACGCCAAAGAGTGTTCAAACTACCGCACAATTGCGCTCATTTCACATGCCAGCAAGGTGATGCTCAAAATCCTACAAGCTAGGCTTCAGCAGTATGCGAACCGAGAACTACCGGAAGTACAAGCTGGGTTTCGAAGAGGCAGAGGAACTAGAGATCAAATCGCCAACATTCGCTGCATCATGGAGAAAGCAAGAGAATTCCAGAAAAACGTCTATTTCTGCTTCATTGACTACGCTAAAGCCTTTGATTGTGTGGATCACAACAAACTGTGGCAAATTCTGAAAGTGATGGGAGTACTAGACCACCTTACCTGTCTCCTGAGAAACCTGTACGAGGGTCAAGAAGCAACAGTAAGAACCAGACATGGAACAACCGATTGGTTCAAAATTGGGAAAGGAGTACGACAAGGCTGCATATTGTCACCCTGCTTATTTAACTTATATGCAGAGTACATCATGAGAAATGCCGGGTTGGATGAATCAGAGATCGGAATTAAGATTGCCGGGAGAATTATCAACAACCTCCGATATGCAGACGATACCACCCTAATGGCAGAAAGCGAAGAGGATCTCAAGAGCCTCTTGTTGAGGGTGAAAGAGGAGAGTGCAAAAGCTGGTTTGAAACTCAACATTAAAAAAACGAAGATCATGGCATCTGGCCCCATCACTTCCTGGCATATAGAAGGGGAAGAAATGGAAGCAGTGACAGATTTTACCTTCTTGGGCTCCAAGATCACCGCAGACGGTGACTGTAGCCATGAAATTAAAAGACGCTTGCTCCTTGGGAGGAAAGCTATGGCCAACCTAGACAGCATAGTAAGAAGCAGAGACATCACCTTGCCAACAAAGGTCCGTCTAATCAAAGCTATGGTTTTCCCAGTAGTAATGTATGGCTGTGAGAGCTGGACTATAAGGAAGGCTGAGCGCCGAAGAATTGATGCTTTCGAACTGTGGTGCTGGAGAAGACTCTTACGAGTCCCCTGGACTGCAAGGAGGTCAAATCAGTCCATCCTAAAGGAAATCAATCCTGACTGCTCATTGGAAGGACAGATAATGAAGCTGAAGCTCCAATATTTTGGCCACCTAATGCGAAGAGAAAACTCCCTGGAAAAGACCCTGATGCTGGGAAAGACTGAAGGCAAAAGGAGAAGGGGACGGCAGAGGATGAGATGGCTAGATAGCATCACGGATGCAATGAATATGAACTTGAGCACGCTCCGGGAGAGAGCGCAGGACAGGAAGGCCTGGCGTGCTATGGTCCATGGGGTCACGAAGAGTCGGACACGACTGAACGACTGAACAACAACATCTGGCTGGTCACCCAGCCACTCTGGGCGATGTACAACATACAATAAAACAGTTTGAAACAATACAATTCTACAATAAAAACATTTTCTAAAATACCCTAACCCACCCCAAATGCCTGCCTGAACAACCATGTTTTTAATGCACGACGGAAGCTCATTAAAGAGGGGGCATGACGGAGTTCCCTAGGGAGGGAGTTCCACAGAGTGGGGGCCACCACAGAAAAGGCCCTCTCCCTCGTCCCCACCAGTCTAGCTGTCCTGGCTGATGGGACAGAGAGCAGGCCACCCGAGGCTGATCTTGTTAAGCGGCCTGTCTGGTGCTGCTGGAGGCGCTCCTTAAGATAGGCTGGGCCGCAACCATATAGGGTTTTAAAGGTCAAAACCAACACCTTGAATTTGGGCTGGAAAACAACTGGTAACCAATGCAACTCCTTCAGCACTGGAGTGATGTGATCTCGCCGGCGGCTGCCTTTAATCAGGCGAGCTGCCGCGTTCTGTACCAGCTGCAGCTTCCGAACTGTCTTCAGGGGTAACCCCACGCAGAGCGCATTACAGTAGTCTAAACGAGAGGAGACCAGGGCATGTGCTACCGATGGGAGCAGATGGTCGGGAAGGAAGGGGCGCAGCCGCCGTATCAGATGGAGTTGATACAGCGCTGTCCGGCTCACAGCTGACACCTGAGCCTCCATGGACAGCTGGGAGTCCAAAATGACCCCCAGGCTGCGGACCTGGTCTTTCAAGGGTAGCCGTACCCCATTCAACACCAGGTCAACATCCCCCAACCTCCTCTTGTCTCCCACCAAAAGTACCTCGGTCTTGTCAGGGTTGAGCTTCAGCCTATTCCTCCCCATCCAGCCACTCACCGTCTCCAGACATTTGGACAGGGATTCTACGGCCAACCTTGGTGAAGATTTGAATGAGAGGTAGAGCTGCATGTCATCCGCATATTGATGACACTGAACCCCAAACCTCCTGATGATAGCCCCCATGTGGCTTCACGTAGATGTTAAATAGCATCGGGGAGAGGATGGAACCCTGTGGCACCCCACAAGTAAGTGGCCACGGGTCCGAAACCTCCTCTCCCAGTGTTACCCTCTGATACCTGCCAGAGAGGAAGGACCAGAACCACCGCAATACGGTGTCTCCAATGCCCAACCCCTCCAGGCGGTCCAGGAGGATACCGTGGTCAACGGTATCAAAAGCTGCTGAGAGGTCGAGGAGAACAAGGAAGGAGCATTCACCCCTATCCAGAGCCCTCCTCATATAATCTACCAAGGCGACCAAGGCCGTTTCTGTCCCATGCCCAGGCCTGAAGCCCGACTGAAATGGGTCTAGATAATCAGTTTCTTCCAAGTGTGCCTTCAACTGCACCACCACCACCCGCTCAATCACCTTGCCCAAAAATGGCAGATTTGAGACTGGGCGAAAGTTGTTCAGAACTTGGGGATCCAAGGAGGGCTTCTTTAAGAGCGGTCTTATCACTGCCTCCTTGAGGGCTGATGGCATCACTCCCTCCTCAAGGGAGGCGTTCACCACCACCCTGATCCCCTCACCCAGTCTCTCTCTGCAACCCATAATGAGCCAGTTTTGACCTTCAGGCCACCTGTAACCTCCGCAGGGGTGAGAGACCAAATTTGATGGTCTGCCCCCGGAGACTGATGAATCTGGATGGATTTCTTGTGGTCTCTTGGGGATTTTCCTGCAGGCTTAGCCGGCGGTCCTGCCAGGGTCCTGGTCACTGCTTGGAATGAGGAGATGACCCAGGCTATCGATATGATCACTCCCAAATGTCCTTTACCTAGTGGTAGAACTGTGTCAGCTCCTTGGTATTCTGAGGAGCTGAGGGCAATGAAATGACTGTGTCAACGATTAGAGCACAAATGGCAGAAGACTCGGAACAAATACGGTTGAGCACAGGTAAGAATCCACTTGCGAGCTTATTCTGTGGCGGTGGTGGCGGTGAAGAAATCCTTCTTCTCCACCACCACTGCATCTGCTCAATGTCATCCAGCAGAGCTCTTTTGTGTGTTTAAAGGCCTCTTGCATATAGGCCTTGGAATACAAGAACTCGAACCCTCAAAGGCCCACTGTGAACAATTTTCCAGACACTTCGCAGGTAAAATTGCTCGTATTTGTGCTGACTAGGATGCCATTGTTTTGATGGAGTCTGATATGGACGATGCTGGTGCACCATCTAGTCATGTTATGGATACCTTTCGGCTTGTGCAACCTGAAGATGTGGACGAACTGCTTGGGAGACTGAGGCCTACTACTTGCCCTTTAGATCCTTGCCCATCCTGGCTTGTGAAATCTGCCAGAGCTGGGCTGGATATCTGGACCTCGGAGGTGGTAAATGCCTCCTTGAGGGACGGCGAGGTCCCCGCAGCTTTGAAAGAAGCTGCGGTGAGGCCCCTGCTGAAGAAGCCAAATTTAGATCCTATGGTTCCAGATAATTACCGCCCTGTGTCAAATTTGCCATTCTTGGGCAAGGTGCTGGAGCGTGTGGTGGCCTCACAACCCCAAGCATTTTTGGATGAATGATTATTTAGATCCATTCCAATCAGGTTTCAGGCCTTGTTATGGGATGGAAACAGCCTTGGTCACCCTGGTTGATGACTTAGGCTGGGGAATGGATGGGGGGAGTGCTACCCTGTTGGTTCTTCTGGACTGTCAGTGGCCTTCAATACCATCGACCATGGTATCCTTCTGGATCATTTATTTGGATTGGGCGTGGGAGGCACAGTTTTAAAGTGGTTCCGGTCCTTCCTGGAGGGGTGGTCTCAGAAGGTGGTGCTGGGGGACTTCGGTTCCACCCCATGACCATTAGCCTGTGGGGGGCCGCAAGGTTCTATCTTGTCCCCCATGCTTTTTAACATCTACATGAAACCGCTGGGGGAAGTCATCAGGAGGTTTGGGCTGAAATGTCATCAGTATACAGATGATACTCAGCTCTACCTCTCGTTTCCATCTGCACATCCCAGGGAGGCTGTGGAACTCTTGAACCAGTGTCTGGAGGCTGTTTTAGAATCATAGAATAGTAGGGTTGGAAGGGTCCAACCCCCTGCTCAATGCAGGAATCCAAGTCAGAGCATCCCTGACAGATGGCTGTCCAGCCTCGTCTTGAATGCCTCCAGTGTGGGAGAGCCCACCACCTTCCTAGGTAATTGGTTCCATCAAAAAAAAAATTGGTTTTGGGATGGATGAGGGTGAACAAGCTGAAACTTAATCCAGACAAGATGGAGGTACTGTGGGTTGGGAAGCCAACTACTTTGGATGGAGGTTTACAACTGGTCTTAGATGGGGTTGCACTCCTCCTGAAAGACCAAGTGCGCAGTTTGGGAATCCTCCTGGACTCTGAGCTAACTGGGGAAGCCCAGGCCTGGAATGGCTACTGAAATGTGGTTTCTGTGGAAGATTTGGAGTTTATTATATCAGTTGCATCTAGTACTGTGTGACTGGTGAGTTTGGCTGAGTTGGCTCATTCGGAAGTGTCCGTTCCGGGCCATTCTGTTCTGTTTTGGATGTGTTCTGGGCATTATGGGGTTACTAAGGATACAATATTTCAAGGGTTTTCATCCTAGAACATTGTTCTCAAATGTTTCTAACACATGCCACTATGTTTGGCATGCTTTTTTTTTTAATATAAAGGGCCTGTTCCATTCTGTTCCAGCTTTTACTGCTTCCCACTAGTCGGCCACCGTGTGAACAGAATGCTGGATTTAGATGGACTCTTGGTCTGATCGAGCCTCAGGGCTCTTCTGATGTACTTCTGTTCTTCTGTGTCTCACAGTGGCCAACCAGATGCCCACAAGCAGGATGTGAGGGCAATAGCTCTCCCCACCCCCCGCAGGTGGTTCCCCAGCAATTGGTATTTGGGAGGCATCCTGGAGGTAATACGTAGCCATTGGTAGCCTTCTCCCCTTCAATGGAGCACTCATCTGTTATGACGTACAGCTATTAACTGCTGCAAATGCTTTTAAAATGCAGTGTTTGGAGGTACTGGGAGTGTGGGGTTGTGGCTTTTTTTGGGTAGTGTATTCAAAAATCTGTATCCTGGAATCCTAGACTTCCTCAGCCTCTTCCCTCCAGCATCTGAGGGGTTCAGGAATAAAAACAGAGCATCCATCCTGCACCCTCCTCAGCTAATATTGTGCGTCACTCATGAGAGCCCGTGTGGCGTAGTGCTTCGAGTGGTGGACTGGGATTCGGGAGACCCATGTTCAAGTCCCCACGCAGCCACAAAGCCCACTGGGTGGCTTTAGACCAGTCGAGGACTCTTAGCCTAACCTAAATAAGAACAGAAGAAGAGCCCTGAGGCTGGATCAGACCCAGGGCCCATCCAGTCCAGCATTCTGTTCACGCAGTGGCCAAGCAGCTGTCGACCAGGAACCCACAAGCAGGGCATGAGCGCAACAGCACCTTCCCACCCATGTTCCCCAGCAACTGATGTACACAGGCTCACTGTTTCTGGTACTGGAAGTAGCACATAGCCATCAAGACTAGTAGCCACTGATAGCCTCCTCCATGAATTTCTCTAACCCCCTTTTAAAGCCATCCAAACTGGTGGCCATCACTACATCCTGTGGTAGCGAATTCCATTGTTTAGCTATGCGCTGTGTGAAGAAGTCTTTCCTTTCATCTGTCCTGAATCTCCCACCAATCAGCGTCATGGGATGACCCCACTGGGTTCTAGTATTCTGAGAGAGGGAGAAAAAGGTCTCCCTATCCACATTCTCCACACCATGAATAATTCTGTGGACCTCTATCCTGTCTCCCTCACCCTCCTTTTTTCCAAGCTGAACAATCCCAGCAGTTGTAACCTCCCCTCATAGGCGAGATGCTCCAGCCCCTTGATCATTTTAGTTGCCCCTTTCTGCACTTTTTCCAGCTCTACAATATCTTTTTTTAGGTGTGGCGACCAGAATTGTATGCAGTATTCCAAGTGTGGTTGCACCACAGATTTGTGTAAGGGCAGTATGATATTGGCAGTTTTATTCTCAGTTTCTTTTCTAATTATGCCTAACATGGAGTTTGCCTTTTTTACAGCAGCCGCACACTGGGTTGACGTCTTCATTGAGCTGTCCACCACAGACCCAATATCTCTTTCCTGGTCAGTCACCGCTACCTCACAGGGTTGTTGTGTGGATAAAAATGGAGAGGAGGACCATGTAAGTTGCCTTGGGTCCCTTGCAAAAGGAAAAAAATGTGGGATAAAAGTGTAATAATAAATTAATTAACTAAAACCATCTACCATTCCCTCCACCCCACTGCTTCCTAAACAGTGGGTAGAGTCCTTGTTCCCCATCATTTTGGTGGCACTAGAATGGGGGGAAATTTACTCAGGTTGATTGAGGCCTAAATAAGGTCCTGAAAATTATTAGGACTTCAAGTGAATCTTTGAAGGACCTTTGGCAGCCTGATCCCTCTGCCTGGTTACCCAGAGGCTGCGCTCAGTTCAATGGGCTGAGTGTGCACAGGACTGCAGCCATCGGGGCTTGCGTAGAAGCAGGCGGCCATATGCCATTGCTTTGGTCCCTTCTCCTCTGCGAGGGTCCTCTCTGACATGAGGGTAGCGGCTTCCTTACGTAGTCACTCGTGCGTTCGACACGGGAATCACGTTTCAGATACTTCCCCTTGCAGTCACTGATGGCTGTGGCCTTTCCCCACTTCGTCATATCAGCTTCCTGAGGAGAAACCAAACAAAGAAATTACCTGTTTGAGTGAAAATGTCAACACGTTTGTCTTCTAGAATATGCTGTCGGTTTAGAAGTCCAGATTCAGACTTTGTTCCATGCTCCAAAAGTGAGGTCTACAACCAGCGAGTCCAGCGGACCCGATGAGTGCCACAGTGAGGCTATAGATCAGCCTGGCACCCTCCAGATGTTTTGGACTGCAACCCCATCATCCCCAGACAGCATGATGGGAGTCGTAGTCCAACACATCTGGAGGGTGCCAGGTTGGGGAAGGCTGGTTGAAGGATGTGCAACTGAAACAATGGCATATTCTTTCCCTATTTACAGCAGCCTCCGTCTCTCTCCCGTTCCTCTGTGCTTTGCCCTGTGACAAATTTTAGATACTTGGGGCCTGAACTCTGCAAAGCGTCATGCATGCTGACGACGGTGCTGTATGATGATGATGAAGAAGAACTGTACACGTATTTAGAATCATAGAACAGCAGGGTTGGAAGGGGCCTACAAGGCCATCAAGTCCAACCCCCTGCTCAGTGCAGGAATCCAAGTCAGAGCATCCCTGACAGATGGCTGTCCAGCCTAGTCTTGAACGCCTCCAGTGTGGGAGAGCCCACCGCCTCCCTAGGGAGCTGGTTCCATTGTCGTCTTGCTCTAACAGTCAATAAGTTTTTCCTGATGTTCAGCCGGAATCTGGCTTCCTGTCACTTGAGCCCATTCTTCCGTGTCCTGCACTCTGGGATGATCAGGAAGAGATCCTGGCCTTCCTCTCTGGGACAACCTTTCAAGTCCTTGAAGAGCGCTATCATATCTCCCCTCAGCCTTCTCTTCTCAAGGCAAAACATGCCCAGTTCTTTCTGTCTCTCCTCATAGAGCTTTGTTTCCAGTCCCCTGATCACTTTCGTTGCCCTCCTCTGAACCCTCTCCAGCTTGTCTGCATCCTTCTTAAATTGTGGCACCCAGAACTGGACACAGTACTCCAGATGAGGCCTAACCAGTGCTGAGTAGAGGGGAACTAGTACTTCCCGGGATTTGGAAGCTATGCTTCTACTAATGCAGCCCAAAATAGCATTTGCCTTTTCTGCAGCCACATCACATTGTTGGCTCATATTCAGCTTGTGATGGACAACAATTCCAAGATCCTTCTCGCTTGTAGTGTTGTTGAGCCACGTATCCCCCATCTTGTAACTGGGCATTTGGTTTCTTTTTCCTAGGTGCAGAACTTGGCATTTATCCCTATTAAATGTCATTCTGTTGTTTTCTGCCCAGCGCTCCAGTCTATCCAGATCACTTTGAATTTTGTTTCTGTCTTCCAAAGTATTAGCTATCCCACCCAATTTTGTGTCATCTGCAAATTTGATCAGCATTCCTTGCACCTCCTCTTCAAGGTCATTAATAAAAATGTTGAAGAGCACTGGGCCCTGCGGTACCCTGCTTGTTACCTCTCCCCAGTCTGAGAAGATCCCATTGAGAAGCACTCTTTGAGTCCGATTCTGTAGCCAACTGTGGATCCACCAGATCGTTGTTGCATCTAGCCCACTTCTTTCCATCTCTAAGCTTTTCGTGAAGCCACATTGGCTTCTTCTGTTGTCTTCCACCTTTTCTTCTTGTTGGAATTGTTTGTAATTGTGCCTTGAGAATTTCCTTTTTTAAAAGCTCCCACCCATCTTGGACTCCTTTTCTCGTTAGCGTCGCTTGCCATGGGACCTTACTGATCATTGATCTGAGTTTATTAAAATCGGCTTTCCTAAAATCTAGGGTCTGCGTCTGGCTACACTGGGCTTTTGCTTCCCTTAGAACCAAGAACTCAAGCGCAACATGGTCGCTTTCCCCCAGAGTTCCTGTAACTGCTACTTTATCCACTAAGTCATCTCTTTTGGTTAGGATCAAGTCAAGGATAGCCGATCCTCTAGTTCCTTCCTCTACTTTCTGCCACACAAGTCAGGAATTTCCTGGAGGGGCCATGTTTTGCAGAATTTGTCTCCCAACAAACAACGGGGAAATTGAAGTCCCCCATTACTACTACATCATGCTTCCTTGAAACATCGGCTATTTGCTTTTCAAAAGCTTCATCCTCGTCTTCTCCTTGGTTGGGTGGCCGGTAGTAGACTCCAACCACCAGGCTCCTTTTATTCTTTGCTCCACTTATTTTGATCCAGATGCTCTCGATGGGGCTACCAAGCTCCCCCTCCTGTATTTCTGTGTAGAGATATGTATTTTTCACATACAGTGCGACCCCACCTCCCTTTTTGTTCCTCCTGTTCTTTTTGAACGAGTTATATCCTTCAACTGCTGTATTCCAGTCATGAGAGTCATCCCGCCAAGTCTCAGTTATACCTATCAAGTCATAATTTCCCTCCTGTATTAAGAGTTCAAGTTCGTTCTGTTTGTTTCCCATACTCTGGGCATTAGTATATAGACATCGAAGACCATGTGCTTCATAGTCTGGCTTTCTTCCTACATGTGTCCGAAGACTATTGTTGGGCGCTATCAGAGCTGTTCTCTCCGTTGCAGTGCATGCGCCTACGTCCATTGTTACCCCCAACATTACATCTCCCTTCCCCATAGGATTCAGTTTGAAGCCCTCCTGATGAAGTTCTTCACTGTCTTCTGTTCTGTTGAGCTGTACAGGAGCCACCTTTTCTTCCTTGCCGCCAAGGCACAATCCCATCCTTTATGAATATTTCCAAAACAGTCTAACGCCAGCACCACACACCTTGAGATCATGAATTAGAATTATGGACACCTGACCCATTCTCCTAGATGCATCTCCCTCTTCTTCTCCCCCCTCCCCTCAGCGCTGAGCTACATAATTCTAATATGCACAAAGATCTTGTGTATTTATGGCCAATGATCAGCCTCCATTATCTACAAGTGGTTAGGTCAACATGTTTGCCCGATATAATAAAATCCATTACCCTCACCTTTCACTTCAACGCTAGAATAGCATCCCCATCCTTTCCAGAAAACTCATTTCTTTAGACTGATTCCACTTGGGAGACATTTGTTGTGTAGGTGTTTAGGATCCCAAATGGATTTGACCTCCGGCTCCTGCACTCTCCGGCTTTCATGTTTCCCTCCATTAAGTGCACAAAATCTTATTGCTATCATGGGGCACAAACAAGTCGATGAGAGTCAGAAAGGCTCTTAGCCCCCCCCCCCCCGTGCCTATTTTAATTAAAAGCTCACGATGAGCCGGTTCAATTCAAGGTCCCTCTCTGACTTCCAAGCAGGTGACTGTCCATGCCAGTCAAATTTAGCTGGCAGATCTACCTCTCAAGAGAAGCAAAAATGGACATTTCTCCTTCCTCCCTTCAATTACGCTCCAAGTTCTTTGAGTAGCATTTAGCAGAGAGGAAAATAAATGAAATCAATGTAATTGGGCAGCAAATTCTGCCAATAATGGCCCTCTGAGAATTTTAATCAAATGGAAAAGTCCTCCAGAAAGGTCAAGGACCAGAAGTTATTTTCCTCTTAGCCCTTCACCATCTCACTTAATTGCCCATGCCATTTCTAATGGCCACTTTAGCATACTGGAGACCTGCAGGTAGTAGATTTTGAAACAGCCGTGCTAGGCTAAACTAGAGCAAGTCTCTAGCCCTCATGGAAGTAGGGAAAAATCTAAGAGCCTTTCTACATGAGGCTTTTATTGTGCACTTGTGACTGCTCACTCACAGTAGTTTCTGGGCCCTTTACCCACAACCATGATGTGGCTATCCTGCAGGGCCTCTCCAGTGCTTTGTGACCATTTTCAGGTGTGTGTTTTTCTTAATGGGGAAAGTGTGGTATTTTTTCTGAATGGCCTCTATAATGCCATAAAAATCTCATGTAATTGTGCAATTCCACTATACCACAGTGCCACCTAGTGGTTGTATAATGGAACATATAGAAAGGCAGAGAAAGAAAAACCCTGGGGGGAAAAATGTTAAAGAGCTGATCTTAATCCTGCAAAGAATCCGGAAGCAGAAGCCTCAGTAAAGATGTGGGTTAAAAGCCACATTTAGAAAAGCCCAAAATGTGTAGGGCAGCCTTCCCCAACCTGGTGCTGCTCTCCAGATGTGATCGACCACAACTCCCATCATTCCCAGCCAATGCAGCCAATGGCAGGGGTGGCGAAGGTTGTTCAGCGCAAATTCCAAAGAGCTTTGACTATTGGGTGATATAGAAATAAATAAATAAATAAATAAATTCCAACAGGGGAAGGATCTTCAAGGCCACATTCCAGCAGTGGGCAGGGCTAAGGGCCCAGGGGCGGGGCCAAGGCAGAGTGGGCGGGCCAAAGCAAAGTGAACGGGGCCAGGTGCAATTCACAATGCACTGCTTAGGAAAACAGGGAGCAAAGCAGAGCACAACACGTTTTCTCACACACTCCTTCCCTGAGCAGCAGGGTCGGCATCAGGTTTGAGGGGGCTCCGGGCAGTGCTGCCCTGGTGTGCCACTCCTGTGAGATTACTTGGGTGGGGTGAGTGCCGGTGCCAAAGTAAACAGCAGCAGAGATGGGTGGGGGTGTGAGCCTGGCACCCGAAGGGCTGGTAAAAGCACCTGTGAGTGCTTCACCACCTTCATGTCTCCAGAATGCCTCTTGGCCCTTTGTTGTTCAGTCGTTAAGTCATGCCCAACTCTTCGTGACACCATGGACCAGAGCACGCCAGGCCTTCCTGTCCTCTGCTCTCTCCCGGAGCGTGCTCAA
Source organism: Heloderma suspectum (assembly GCF_057233095.1). NCBI lineage: Eukaryota > Metazoa > Chordata > Lepidosauria > Squamata > Helodermatidae > Heloderma > Heloderma suspectum. Next base: position 437,815,660 of record NC_139458.1, read on the forward strand.
GTTCATATTCATTTCATCGGTGATGCTATCTAGCCATCTCATCCTCTGCCGTCCCCTTCTCCTTTTGCCTTCAATCTTTCCCAGCATCAGGGTCTTTTCCAGAGATTTTTCTCTTCACATTAGGTGGCCAAAATATTTGAGCTTCAGCTTCAGTATCTGTCCTTCCAATGAGCACTCAGGGTTGATTTCTTTTAGGATTTACTGATTTGACCTCCTCGCAATCCAGGGGACTCGTAAGAGTCTTCTCCAGCACCACAGTTCGAAAGCATCAATTCTTCGGCGCTCAGCCTTCCTTATAGTCCAGCTCTCACAGCCATACGTTGCTACTGGGAAAACCATAGCTTTGATTAGACGGACCTTTGTCGGCAAGGTGATGTCTCTGCTTCGGACTATGCTGTCTAGGTTTGCCATAGCTTTCCTCCTTGAAATTAAAAGCGTCTTTTAATTTCATGGCTACAGTCACCATTTGCAGTGATCTTGGAGCCCAAGAAAATACGATCTGTCACTGCTTCCATTTCTTCCCCTTCTATATGCCAGGAAGTGATGGCGCCATATGCCATGATTTTAGTTTTTTGAATGTTGAGTTTCAAACCAGCTTTTGCACTCTCCTCTTTCACCCTCAACAACAGGCTCTTTAGATCCTCTTCGCTTTCTGCCATTAGGGTGGTATCGTCTGTGTATCTGAGGTTGTTGATAATTCTCCCAGCAATCTTAATTCCGACCCATGATTCATCCAACCCAACGTTTCTCATGATGTACTCTGCAGTTAAATAAGCAGGGTGACAATATGCAGCTTTGTTGTACTCCTTTCCCAATTCTGCACCAATTGGTTGTTCCATGTCCGGTTCTTACTGTTGCTTCTTGTTCTCGTATAGGTTTCTGAAGAGACAGGTAAGGTGGTCTGGTACTCCCATCTCTTTAAGAATTTGCCAGAGTTTGTTGTGATCCACACAATCAAAGGCTTTAGCGTAGTCAATAAAGCAGAAATAGACGTTTTTCTTGAATTCTCTTGCTTTCTCCATGATCCAGCGAATGTTGGCGATTTGATCTCTAGTTCCTCTGCCTCTTCGGAACCCAGCTTGTACTTCCGGTAGTTCTCGGTTCACATCCTGCTGAAGCCTAGCTTGTAGGATTTTGAGCATCACCTTGCTGGCATGTGAAATGAGCGCAATGGTACGGTAGTTTGAACACTCTTTGGCATTGCCCTTCTTTGGAATTGGAATATAAACTGACCTTTTCCAGTCTTGTGGCCACTGTTGAGTGTCCCAAATTTGTTGGCATATTGAATGCAGCACTTCAACAGCATCATCTTTTAGGATTTTAAATAGCTCAGCTGGAATACTGTCATCTCCACTAGCTTTGTTGTTACTAATGCTTCCTAAGGCCCACTTGACTTCACTCTCAAGGATGTCTGGCTCAAGTTCAGTGACCACACTATCATGGCTATCAGGGACATTCAGATCTTTCCTGTATAGTTCTTCTGTGTATTCCTTCCACCTCTTCTTAATCTCATCTGCGTCTGTTAGGTCCCTGCCTTCTTTGTCCTTCATCATGCCCGTCTTTACACAATACATTCCCTTGAGATCTCCGATTTTCTGGAAGAGATCTCTAGTCTTTCCCATTCTGTTGTTTTCCTCGATTTCTTTGCATTGTTCATTTAAGAAGGCCTTCTTGTCTCTCCTTGCTGTTCTCTGGAACTCTGCATTCAGTTGGCTATATCTTCCCCTTTCTCCCTTGCTTTTCGCTTCCCTTCTTTCCTCAGCTACTTGTAAAGCCTCATCAGACAGCCACTTGGCTTTCTTGCATTTCTTTTTCTTTGGGATGGATTGAGTTGCTGCCTCCTGAACAATGTTACGGATCCCCGTCCATAGTTCCTCAGGTCTATCAGGTCTAATCCCTTAAATCTATTCCTCACCTCCACTGTATAAGGGATATGATTTAGGTCATACCTGAATGGTTCAGTGGTTTTCCCTACGTTCTTCAATTTAAGCTGAAATTTTGCAAGAAGCAGCTCATGATCTGAGCCACAGTCAGCTCCAGGTCTTGTTTTGACTGACTGTATAGAGCTTCTCCATCTTTGGCTGCAAAGGACATAATCAATCTGATTTCGATATTGACCACCTGGTGATGTCCATGTGTAGAGTCGCCTCTTGTGCTGTTGGAAAAGCGTGTTTGCTATGATCAGCGTGTTCTCTTGGCAAAACTCTATTAGCCTTTGTCCTGCTTCATTTTGTACACCAAAGCCATGCCTGCCTGTTATCCCGATGATTTCTTGACTTCCTACTTTAGCATTCCAATCCCCTATGATGAAGAGGACATCTTTTTTGGTGTTAGTTCTAGAAGGTGTTGTAGGTCTTCATAGAACCGATCAACTTCAGCTTCTTCGTCCTCAGTGGTTGGGGCATAGACTTGAATTACTGTGATGTTGAATGGTTTGCCTTGGATTCGTACTGAGATCATTCTGTCGTTTTTGAGATTCTACCCCAGTACTGCTTTTCCCACCCTTTTGTTGACTATGAGTGCTACTCCATTTCTTCTAAGGGATTCTTGTCCACAGTAGTAGATATGATGGTCACCTGAATTAAGTTCGCCCATGCTTGTCCATTTGAGTTCGCTGGTTCCCAGGATGTCGATGTTCAATCTTGCCATCTCATGTTTGACCACCTCCAGCTTGCCTTGATTCATTGATCTGACATTCCAGGTTCCTAACCAATATTGTTCTTTACAGCATCGGACTTTCTTTTCACCACCAGACACATCCACAGCTGAGTGTCCTTTCGGCTTTGGCCCAGCCACTTCACTCTTTCTGGCACTACTTGGAAGTTCCCTCTGCTCTTCCCCAGTAGTATATTGGACACCTTCCAACCTGAGGGGCTCATCTTCCAGCGTCATCTCTTTTAGCCTTGTGATACATTCCATGGGTTTTTTTTGGCAGGAATACTGGAGTGGGTTGCCATTTCCTTCTCCAGTGGACCACATTTTGTCAAAACTCTCTGCCATGACCTGTCCGTCTTGGGTGGCCCTGCACGGCATAGCTTATGCAAGCCCCTTCGCCACAACAAGGCAGTGATCCATGAAGGGGAAAGGAAAGGTTCCTCCTGTGCAAGCACTGAGTCATTACTGACCCCTAGAGGGACGCCGCGTGCGCTGGCGTTTTTGTGGCAAGACTATAGCGGGGTGGGTTGCCCTTGCCTTCCCCAGTCATGACTAGGGGTGGACGAAAGTCACTTACCTGTCCTCGAAGCTTTTCGCGGTGTGGGGGAGGCGCTTCACTGCTCCCCCCGCGAAGTTCAGGCCGGGGGGGGGAGGCTTCCCGCCTCGCCCGGCCGAAATTCAGGCCGGGGAGGAGGCGCCTCGCCTCGCCCGGCCGCAAACTCAAAAGTAATAATAAAGTAAGTGACTTTCGTCCACCCCTAGTCATGACTGGGGAAGGCAAGGGCAACCCACCCCGCTATAGTCTTGCCACAAAAACGCCAGCGCACGCGGCGTCCCTCTAGGGGTCAGTAATGACTCAGTGCTTGCACAGGAGGAACCTTTCCTTTCCCCTTCATGAATCACTGCCTTGTTGTGGCGAGTGGCGATTATTATATTGTTGTGGCGATTATTTACTCAAAAGTAAATAATAAAGTGCATACGCAAATGGCGGCCCCCATAGGGAGCCGCCATTCGCGTTCCTTATTTGGTCGCTGTAGTCTACGTAAAGATTTACGTAGACTACGGCGAAAATAAGGGCAACGCAAATAGCCCTTATAGCGTTGCCCTTATTTTCGCCGTAGTCTACGTAAATCTTTACGTAGACTACAGCGACCAAATAAGGAACGCGAATGGCGGCTCCCTATGGGGGCCGCCATTATCCGTACGTGCTTTTTTTTTTTAAAGTCACCCGTGATAGGCTACATGACGATTAACGTAGCCTATCACGGCTGACTTTGCAGATCTAGCCGTGATAGGCTACGTTAATCGTCACGTAGCCTATCACGGGGGCGTTTTTGTTTTTTCTTCTTTGATTGGTATGGCGGCGGCGGCAGCTGGTCGAAAGACCGGCTGCCGCTCCCGCCCCAGACGAACACCCGCCGAACCGCCGGCCAGACCCGCCGCTGGGAGGGACATTTGCCAAAGGTAAGTCCCGTCCCGGGGGGGGGGTGTGGGGTGCGGGAGGGGTGCGGAGAATTTCTCCCCGAAACATGTTCGGGGGGCCGAACACGTTGGCGCTCGGCCCCCCGAAGTTTCGGGGAGAAATTCTCCGCCATCCCTAGTCATGACTACCCTTCCCCCAGCAAGCTGGGTACTCATTTTACCTACCTCGGAAGGATGGAGGGCTGAGTCGACCTGAGCCGGCTAACCAAGACCCGGCTTCCGCTGGGATCGAACTCAGGTCGTGGGAAGAGCTTCAGTTGCAATACTGCCACCTACCTCTGCGCCACGCGAGGCTCCTTCTTGGCCCTACATTGGGGCTATAAAAAAAAGAGTTTTAACAATTAAAAGGAGGTTGGCATCAGCATTGGCTCCCCCCTCACCCCCGCCAGTGCTGGGTGCTGACTCTGGATCTGTGGAGCACTGGCAGATTTGGGACTTTGTCGCTGGCCCTGAAGCATCCCTTTCTCATTCCAAGGGAAGGCGCTGGAGTTCTTTTTTTAATTCTGGGATGGGGCTGGGAGTGTCAGTGTTTGTGTCCTGGTTGCATTCAGTTATCACTCCCCCCCCCCCCGCCTCTATGTGTCAGTCCTGGCTGCTGGAGCAGTTTGGAACAAGCTCATTAATGCTTGTTTTGCTGCTGAGTCATGAATTCAGTCCTGGAAAAGACACCCCCCCCCCAAGGCTGAAAAGTCTGTTGTCCTCTGACCTTTTCATTGCTGACGTCCCCCTCCCCCGCACTCATTTCCAGTTGTTTGCATAAACTCCTTTCACTTTTAATGTCACCGCTGCTCTTTTACGGAAGCAGAGAACTGGGTGCTTTTTAGCACCCCGATGGACTAGTCCATCCTTCCCCAAACTGGCACCTTCCATGCTGGCTGGGAAATGGTGGGAGCTGCACATCACATCGGGGGGGGGGGGGAAGCCTGGTTGGGAAAGGGTGAACTAGACAGCGGTCTCAACAAAGGAAAGAAAGGAATGTTCCCCTCTGCTTTTCCTAGGAGCAAAGGAAGAAGGACAAATGTTTACTCCTTCCAAGATCGGTTGATCTTCCTCTGCTTCGGCGTCACAGTGAAGAGAGCCATGCTTATGCAAGGAGCAGGGCCTTTTTAGCAATGGTCCCTGAATGGGATGGGATGGACCTCCCTCCCCAGAAAGGCTTGCTGTGCCAGGCAAGCTCAGATGGAGGTTCACTCAGACTCGGACTCTGCTTGTCGGGCAATTGGAACATCTGGTGAGATTGGAGCCAAAACCATTCCCAGGAAACAGGAGCTTGGGGAGTGGATCGGTGAGCAACCTCTGCAGCTTCGAGGATGGGGCAGGGGCACCTGGGGCCCTTCGCCCGCCCCAGAGGCCATCTGGGCATCTGTTGGAGGTGAGCCTGGGGAGCAAAGCTGTGGAGCCCCTGCTCCGTTTTATCATCAAACACCAAAGACCCAAAGTGTGCACCCCCTCCAGCTAAAGCGTGAAAGTGCTGATTTTGTGAGGAATTGTGCACTCCCCCCACCACTTTTGGGAAATGTTGCACACATTCACATTACCTAACGAGCATTAGTTAATGCGAATGTGAACAAATCTCCCCCCGCCCCAAGGTAAAAGACGAGCTCATGTTTTCCTGATCCACACATCCCTATTCCCTGGTCACTTCTCAGCTCCAAATCACCCGCTGCAAGAGAAGCTCTTCCCTTTAAAAAATGGTGGTCGTCGGGGATTTTCTTTCGCCATGTTTGCATTGTGGAGGCCCATGTTTCAGCTGCGCATAGCTGATTTCCCCCATTACTGCTGCAGTGCCTCTAACCCCGTGTGCTGAGTCCAGCCCTCCTGACACCCCAGTCTGCCCCTCCAGGGTTCTCCAGAGAGCCCCACCCTCTTCTCCTGGCCCCGCCCCCTTTCCGCAACTGCCCGCCATGTGGTGGTTTCCCGGCTTTCGCATGTTTCCCCTCCATTCTAAACGTTTGAAATGCCTCTCCAAAGGCGCGGTTCCTCGCAGGAAGAGCTTGAAGCTAAAATACGCCGGTGTTTGGGGATTTTGTCTCTGCCCCCGTTGCCTTGCTGAGAACTTGTGGAAGGGAAGGATATCGATAACCCTAATAAGTAGTTTCCAGAGGGTTTGGTGTGTTAGTCTATGGCAGCAAAAACAACACAGCGCCTGGTGGCACCTCACAGACCAACAAATTTATCCCAGCTTTCATGGACCAAGGGGACGCTTTGCTGCTCTTCACAAACAAAACACACACAAATGGGGGAGAAAAATCCTGGTAGCTGGGAGCTGTAATGCCAGCAAAGGGAAAATGTGTTCTGGTCAAATATGATCTTTAACCACTTTTTAAAAATGGCCCTCTGCTACAATTTCCTGCTTTTATTGTTTTACAAGAGCCACGACTGTGTTATCTTTCACTCCACTAAAAAAAAAAAAAGCATGCAAATATCTGTGCAATCATCCTACATTTTCTTCCTTATATCCCCCCACCCCCGTGTGCATTTAAAAAGAAGGCAGCTTAGGGGTTTTTTTACCATTACATTTATATCCTGCCTTTTTTCCTCTTGCAAGGCACTTATTTCACATGCCAGTAAGGTAATGCTCAAGATCTATGATTCTATGATTCTGTTCTATGATTCTATAGCAATACGACAATGGAACCAATTACCTGGGGAGGCGGTGGGCTCTCCCACACTGGAGGCCTTCAAGACGAGGCTGGACAGCCATTTGTCAGGGATGCTCTGACTTGGATTCCTGCATTGAGCAGGGTGTTGGACTCGATTGCCTTGTAGGCCCCTTCCAACCCTACTATTCTATGATTCTATGATCTTGCAAGGTAGACTCCAGCAATTCATGGAACGAGAATTGCCAGATGTACAAGCTGGGTTTAGAAAAGGCAGAGGAACTAGAGACCAAATTGCCAATAACCACTGGATAATGGAGAAAGCCAGGGAGTTTCAGAAAAACATCTATTTCTGTTTTATTGACTATTCTAAAGCCTTTGACTGTTTGGATCATAACAAATTGTGGCAAGTTCTTGGTGATATGGGGATACCAAGTCATCTTGTCTGCCTCCTGAGGAATCTGTATAACGACCAAGTAGCAACGGTAAGAACAGACCACGGAACAACAGACTGGTTTAAGATTGGGAAAGGAATATGGCAGGGTTGTATACTCTCACCCTACCTATTCAACCTGTACGCAGAACACATCATGCGACGTGCTGGGCTTGATGAAGCCAAGGCTGGAGTTAAAATCGCTGGAAGAAACATTAACGATCTCCGATATGCAGATGATACCACTTTGATGGCTGAAAGCAAGGTGGAGCTGAGGAACCTCATGACGAAGGTGAAAGAAGAAAGTGCAAAAGCTGGGTTGCAGTTAAAACTCAAAAAACCCAAGATTATGGCAACCAGCTTGACTGATAACTGGCAAATAGAGGGAGAAAACGTGGAGGCAGTGACAGACTTTGTCTTTCTAGGCGCAAAGATTACTGCAGACGCTGACTGCAGCCAGGAAATCAGGAGATGTTTACTTCTTGGGAGGACAGCAATGACAAATCTTGATAAAATTGTGAAGAGCAGAGACATCGCACTGACAACAAAGGTCCGCATAGTTAAAGCAATGGTATTCCCCGTAGTAACCTATGGCCGCGAGAGCTGGACCATAAGGAAGGCTGAGCGAAGGAAGACAGATGCTTTTGAACTGTGGTGCTGGAGGAAAATTCTGAGAGTGCCTTGGACTGCAAGAAGATCAAACTGGTCCATCCTCCAGGAAATCAAGCCAGACTGCTCACTTGAGGGAAGGATATTAAAGGCAAAACTGAAGTACGTTGGCCACACAATGAGAAGACAGGATACCCTGGAGAAGATGCTGATGCTAGGGAAAGTGGAAGGCAAAAGGAAGAGGGGCCGACCAAGGGCAAGCTGGATGGATGATATTCTGGAGGTGACGGACTCGACCTTGGGGGAGCTGGGGGTGGCAACGGCTGACAGGAAGCTCTGGCGTGGGCTGGTCCATGAAGTCACGAAGAGTCAGAAGTGACTGACCGAATAAACAACACAAAAGGAACCCAAGGCAGCGTACATAATCCTCTTCCTCTCCATTTTATCCTCACAACAACCCTGTGAGGTAGGTTAGGCTGAGAGTCAGTGATTGGCTCAAAGTCACCCGGTGAGCTTGACCATATGCCTATCGATCTCAAGCTGCGATCCTGCCCCTTCAGCCTGTACTTTGCCTTTGCCAGGGGGGTCATAGACCCTCTTTTGGGAGAAGACTGAGCCAAAGTAGGAATTGAGCACCTCTGCCTTTTCTTTGTCATCTGTTATCATTTTGCCATCCTTATTTAATAGCTGAACCACCATTTCTTTCCTCTGCCTTTTACTATGCACATAGCTGAAGAAAGCCTTTTTGTTGTTTTTAGCATCCTTTGCTAACCTCAGCTTGTTCTCAGCTTTAGCCTTCCTGACACCATCCCTCCAATTCTGTGCTACCTGCCTGTACTCTTCCTTTGTAGCTTGGCCTTCCTCACTTCCTGTATGTGTCCTTTTTTGTTTTCAGGTCATCTCTAAGCTTTTTGTGAAGCCACGTTGGCTTCCTCTGTTGTCTTCCACCTTTTCTTCTTGTTGGAATTGTTTCTAATTGTGCCTTGAGAATTTCCTTTTTTAAAAGTTCCCACCCATCTTGGACTTCTTTTCTCGTTAGAGTAGCTTGCCATGGGACCTTACTGATCATTGATCTGAGTTTATTAAAATCGGCTTTCCTAAAATCTAGGGTCTGCGTCTGGCTACACTGGGCTTTTGCTTCCCTTAGAACCAAGAACTCAAGCGCAACATGGTCGCTTTCCCCCAGAGTTCCTGTAACTGCTACTTTATCCACTAAGTCATCTCTGTTGGTTAGGATCAAGTCAAGGATAGCCGATCCTCTAGTTCCTTCCTCTACTTTCTGTAGGAGGAAGTTATCTGCCACACAAGTCAGGAATTTCCTGGAGGGGCCATGTTTTGCACAATTTGTCTCCCAACAAACAACGGGGAAATTGAAGTCCCCCATTACTACATCATGCTTCCTTGAAACATCGGCTATTTGCTTTTCAAAAGCTTCATCCTCGTCTTCTCCTTGGTTGGGTGGCCAGTAGTAGACTCCGACCACCAGGTTCCTTTTATTCTTTGCTCCATTTATTTTGATCCAGATGCTCTCGATGGGGCTACCAAGCTCCCCCTCCTGTATTTCTGTGTAGAGATATGTATTTTTCACATACAGTGCGACCCCACCTCCCTTTCTGTTCCTCTTGTTCTTTTTGAATTAGTTATATCCTTCAATTGCTGTATTCCAGTCATGTGTGTCATCCCACCAAGTGTCAGTTATACCTATCAAGTCATAATTTCCCTCCTGTATTAAGAGTTCAAGTTCGTTCTGTTTGTTTCCCATACTCTGGGCTTTAGTATACAGACATCGAAGACCATGTGCTTCATAGTCTGGCTTTCTTCCCACATGTGTCTGAAGCCTATTATTGGGCGCTATCAGAGCTGTTCTCTCCGTTGCACTGCATGCGCCTATGTCCATTGTTACCCCCAACATTACATCTCTCTTCCCTGTAGGATTCAGTTTAAAGCCCTCCTGATGAAGTTCTTCATGCTGTGGCCAAATACATTCTTCCCATCCTTTGTGAGGTGCAACCCGTCCCTTGCCAACAGCCCATCTTCCAGGAAGTATAGCCCATGGTCCCAGAATCCAAATCTCTCACATTGGCACCACCTTCGTGGCCAGTCATTCACATGGAGTATTTTTCATTCCCTTTCTGTCCCTCTTCTAACTACTGGAAGGATGGATGAGAAAACTATCTGGGCCCCAAAGTTCTTGAGTTTCCTTCCCAAGGCTTCAAAGTCTGATGTAATGTCTTCATAGCTCCACTTGGCAGTATCATTTGTTCCCACATGGATGAGAAGAAAGGGATACCTGTCAGTGGGCTTTATGAGTGCAGGCAACCTTTCAGTCACGTCTCCAATCACCCCCCCACTCCTCCCACCCTGCTGGCTTCAGCCTGGGAGAGTGTAGGAATCTCGGAAGCCTCCAAGTTCGGAGGCTTCTGAGCAGTGAAGTACAGTCCATAGGGCCAGGCTCTTTGCATCAGCTCTTTGCACTGGGCTCCAGTTTGTGGGTCTCTGCGTTCTAGTAAAAACACGCATAAAGGAGATCCAGCGAGCCTGGAGTCTTCTCACCCGGGCATTACATCCCTTTAGTTCTCAAAAACAGGCAGATGTTTCATGCTATTTTACATCTGGAGTAGATCTTGAGGATGATTCTATAATATAGCTGTCCCCAACCTGGGCCCCTCCAAGTGTGTTGGACTACAACTCCCATAATCCCCAGCCAGCTATATAGTCTAACATACCTGGAGGGCACCAGTTTGGGGGAGGTTGCTGTAGTATTTTTTAATTCTTGTCAAGTTGTCTGCTTAGCTTGCAGACAAAGAAGGTAATTATGGAATTAAGAAAACGTTTTGCGATTTGTCAAAGAAACCAGGTGTTCGAGGAGTGTGCCATATCCAGTGCTGCCTGTCCGTGAGCAGGGCCACCGCTTCTGTTCTGCAAGCGGCAAGCCACAACCTGAGCAGAAATTTTTTTTTGTCGCCCCTGGAAGCACCAAACCTCTGTTCCGCAAGCGGTGGGCACCCCTTGTGCGACAGAACCAGCAGGGCTGGCTGCTTGCGGGTGGTAACCATTGGATGCCGCCCCTTGTTTCCAAGAATAATTGCACTTCCAGGAGGCTCTGGGAGTGTGGGTCTGCTTGCACACAAGGTGCATGCTTGATTTGCCACAAAACTGTGGTATTTTTGGCCACCACCACGGAAAATGTGGCAGCTGTGGGAGTGGAGGCAGGGGAACACAGTGGGGGCTTCACTTGTTGCCCCCCCAGTTTAGTCCAGGGTCTGCTCTGACAAGTCCCTTGATCCCTCCAGGTTCTCAGGTAGGGAGAGGTGTTTCCCATCTACTTCTACCTGAACCTTTTAATTGGAGATGCCCGGGGTGGTGAAGCAGGTCTCTACCCCTGAGCAACTGGCTCTGCCCATCCAATCTTTGTGAGTTTGCTTAATTTGCCAGATTTATGCAGATCACAAAGCCCAGTTTTTTGGAGTTGTGGTTCTTTAAAATTGCAGTGTATATATATCCAGCCCTGGATAAAAAAAACCTTGATGAGACTATGGGCTTTTCTATATGAGGCATTTATTGTGCATTGTCATTCCCTTCTCACAGTTGTTTACAGGTTCTTTAGATGATGTCGTGACCCTCTGGTTTTGCTTTTGTGTCTAATCAGCACTTCCAATAACTTTTTTTAGAGCAGGGACAATGCAGCATTTAATTGTGAAAGCAAAGGAAAGTGCAATTTCCTCTTGTGTATTTGTACTATTCTGCTATACCACAGTGCCACCTAGAGGTTATGTAGCAGAAAAACAGGAAAGAAAGCGCTCTTGTGTAGTGCTCAGAGCTTAATTCTGCCACAAAACTGAAAGTAGATACACTGACTTAACAGCCAGTTCACAGCCTTGTGTAGCAAAGCTCTAAACGTCTCCCACTGGGCCCATTTAATCATGAAAGGGCACATGCAAGGCCAGTAAGGACACACAAGGCTCCATTTTCTTCCTTTCTTATGGAAAGGGAATTCATGCTTATCTTTGGAGTTGAGTCACAGTCTAAACTAAGTGCTAGACCAGCCTGGTGCTGTCCAGATGTGTTGAACTGCAACTCCTATCATTCCCCAGCCACCATGACCATTGGATCCAACACATCTGGACCGCATCAGTTTGGGGGAAGCTGATGTGAATTCACCCCAGGCAAAAATGATGCTCTGGTACTTCAGGCTTGGTTGCAGAAGGCTGAAACAGAAATTGGCACAGGTTCAGAGGAGGGCAATGAAGACAGAAAACAAGTCCCATGAGAGTCACTGCATCTTGTCTTGTCACTTGTTTTACTTTTTGATCTCTAGTGAAGGCAACCTTTTGGGGCTGTGGGTATGTTTGGCAATTCAAGAAACTGTCCTGGGCACCACCACAAAATGGCTGCCATGGGAGGTGTGGTGAAAGAGAAGTAACCTGCCCCAAAGCGTGAGTAAAAGGCAGAGGCTGGGTCTGAGCCCCAACACACTAAACATCTTCTTCGAACCCATAGTTTTCAGCACCTGCAGAAGCCTATTTCACAGCGATCCCTGCTGTCAGTAAGAATATGTGTTGTTGTTGTTGTTGTTGTTGTTGTTATTATTATTATTATTATTATTTTACGTGAGAAGGGTAGGGTACTTTGGTGGGTACCAGGAAAGGTGTTCGGAAGTAGATTGGTGCCTGTGGGTACCACGTTGCCTACCCCTCCTCTAGTGTAACTAAGGATGGCTGCAATTTGGACCAGGACCACCACGCTCCGGGCGGATTAAAACCTTTGCCCCCCTCCCCACTTGCTTCCCAAAATCCCCCCCCCCAATCCACGGGGTTGTTTAAAAAAAGAAAAAGTCTCTGTTAGCATCAGTGGAGGCTTTTTTCTTTTTTTCCTCCCCCCCTCGCCCCTGCAGGGAGGATTTTGGGAAGCAAATAGGGAGTGGGGTGGAAGGTTTAATCCTCCCCTCCTGGAGCATGGTGGCCCCAATTCTAATCGGGGCTGTGCATGTCCACATTAGAATAAAACAAAAGACAAGCCTCAGCTATGCGCTACACAATTAGGGTGCAATCCCATGGCTGTCTAAACAGAAAAAAGTCCTACATCTCCCAGCATTCCCCAGCTAGCATGGCTGGCTGGGCAATGCTGGGAGATGTAGGACTTTTTCTTTCTAAACTTGCATAAGATTGTGCCCTTAGTGTAACCTGTCATTTGGCTCTGAGCAGGGCCCAAGGATCATTTTTCTGGGTCCAGTACAAATTTGTAACATGGCACCCTCCCACATGCATCCCACAATCCCAAGCCGTAACTCTCATGAGTGATGAAAGAAAAGCTTCGGTTTTAATTCTCAAACTACATTTCCCACGTGTCTGAAATTTCTCCCATGTCCTACACAGGGGCTTTCCCGCCCTGCCCCCAAACACCTCCACCCTTTGCGGGATGTTTTTGTTCACATCCAGCCTTAAGAAAAGACTTATAAAGTTTGCTAACTTTTTTTAAATTCGTGCTAATAAATGCTACTATTTTTTCAATGTGTTGATTTTTTGTTTTATTCTGAAGTGGCTTCAAACATTTTATAAACAGACCAACTCACTTTAAAGCTTTATTTTCCTGACCTTATCAGTGTAAAATCATGTATTATCTCCTCCAAGTCCATTTCTCTTCCAAGTTTACTTGCAATTTCTCTGGGAAGTTCTCTTGTCAATAGACAAAATAGCCAAGGGTTCAATAGCTAAAGGTTTAGACAGGAAAAAAGCCCTATAATTCCCAGCATTCCCCAGCCAGCCACCTGGGAGTTGTGGGAGTTCTTGCTGTTTAAACATGCATAGAATTGCAGCCTTAACCTTTTTTGTCCCAAAGTAGAAAGCTTGCAGTGTTCGCTTGCTGAGACTCCTTTCAGCGTCTGCCAGTCACTGGCTGTGGGCAAAACATCAACAGGTTATGGAGACTTCACTGAGAATTAGTTGCTGTCCCTCGCACCCGGCCTTTGAGGAAAGATTGAAGGAACTGGGTATGTTTAGCCTGGAGAAGAGATGACTGAGGGGGGACATGAGAGCGCTCTCCAAAGACCTGACAGAAGAGGGCAAAGACGTTTTCTCAGCTGCCCCTGAGGGCAGGATGAGCTCTCATGGGCTTAAGCTATGGGAGGGTAGATTTTGGTTGAACATTAGGAGGAACTTCATGATGGTAAGAGCAGTTTGACATATAATAACACAGAAGGTGTGCCCGGGATGGGCACCAGAGCCTGGTGGAGAGATGCAAAGATATTCAAATTTAATCAGTATGTAATTGCATAAAATGTATTTAGTCTTGTGGTAGCCATATTGACAATTATTATTCTTAATTGGACATGTTTAATGCTAATATTTTTAGATTTGTTTTAGGTCCTTCGTTTTAAATGCGGCAGTTGATTTTGTATTGTATTTTTTTCTTAGTTGCTTTGGACTGACAGATATAGAAAAATAGGGACGAATATCCATCCAGTGGAGGCTGGTGGCTCCAATGTCAGTGGGGCAGTGATTCCATTCTGGGTTTCAGTAAAATCTGTCAGGCCGGTAAAGGAACTATCCAAGGTGCTGAAACCATTTGGGGGATAGGATTCAGCACCTTGGATAGCTCCTTTAGAGTTCTGGCTGGTTCTGACTGAAACCAGCCTCCACTGCATCCATCAATAAATACATATATGTAAGGGGTCCAAATTAATTACTTGAACACAACCAGCGTCCTACTAGTACCTTTCTCTTCCTTCCTTCCTTCCTTCCTTCCTTCCTTTCTTTCTTTCTTTCTTTCTTTCTTTCTTTCTTTCTTTCTTTCTTTCTTTCCATTGTTACAAAGCCCCCAAAAGGTGTAGATTCTCTTTTATTGTCCGGCCTGCCCCAGGCCACTCAAGCAAGCAGCACACAGACAACAGCCTGCTTTAATTGCAACAATCTTCTGAGTAGGTTCTAGGCCTATAAATGGAGCAAGCCTCTTAGCACTGTGCCACCTTTCAGAAATGAGGTCCCATTGACCGCAAACACGTCTACCTTAACCTGCTTTCCTGCAGATCAAAATGAAGTGGGTGACTTACTGGAACATCCTGTTCAAAGCAGAGAATGGATGGATAAGCAAACATCATTCTGAAGTGGAGACTAGCATTTTACATGCCGTTACGAGACAGATAATCGAAACCGGTTGCATGGGAATGTATGAAACAGACATTGCTGCAGGCCAAGGGATATTCAGAGCTCTGAATGATCAGAACTTGCCTTTGGAACATGCAAATTAATTATAATGAAGAGTGCCTCTGAGCATTTGCAAAATGCTGCTTTCTCCACTGTTTAACCACAGCATGCCACCCATGCGCCTGAGATTAAAGGTCAGGGCCTCCCATTGAAAGAATGTGGTAATCTTGTGTTCCAGCCCTCTCACTGTCCAAACTGAGCTCTGCAGATTATTCAGTAAGAAAGCCAAGCTGCACAAGGGAAAGACAGTAACATCTTTCAGAATCTCCAACCGAGAGCCAGTGCGGTGTAGTGGCGAGAGTGTTGGACTGGGAGCCGGGAGATCCGGGTTCTAGTCCCCACTCGGCCACAGAAGCTCCTTGGGTGACTTTGGGACAGTCATAGACTCTCAGCCCAGCCTACCTCACAGGGTTGTTGTTGTGAGGATAAAATGGAGAGGAGGAGGCTTATGTACGCCGCCTTGGATTCCTTGCAAGAGGAAAAAAGGCAGGTTATCAACGTAATAATAAAAAAATTAATTTAGGGGGAAATATGGGATGACTTTATATGTTACTTTCATCAGATGGGGTTCCCCTGACCAGGTACAAAGGAAGAGTCCTAGAAAATATTTCAAATATCTCAGCATTTTTAGGATCCAGGATAAATTTGTTTTCAGAGCTACTGATTAAATCATGCCCACAGGCATGAGGAATCTGGACCGGGGCTGAGAAAAGGGCCCCTATACCACATTTTTGCAGGTAGACATTTTCAGTGCGAGAGGAATCTTCTTAGAATGTTTCCCCAAAGCCTCAGAAATACCTGTCTTGTTTGTAACGGCTCTGTTTGCTCATCAGTCAGCAGGATGTTTGGCACAATTAAAAAACACACCAAGGCATCCTTTCCCTTCTAGATGGCTACATGATCCCAGCCAATCAGTGATCCCCTCACCCATACAATGATGTCATGGCTGTTCAACTCCATGGCTGGTGTCCCCGATGACAGGGTGTGTGTGAACCTGCTCCAGCTTTCAGCCAGAACCAGTCAGAACTATAAGTGAGCTGTCCAAAGTATGGGGCACCTTGGAGATCTTCTTTGGAGTTCTGACTGGTTCTGACTGAAACCCAGAGCAGATTCAGCAGCCCCCTGACATCAGAGCCACCAGCCTCCTCTGTCTCCAGCGCAAAAGACTTTGGCTAGCAGGGCTGGGAAAAGGCCTCTCTCTGCCCAAGGCCTTTAAAAGCTAATGCTAGATACCGTGGGCAGTGGTGGGTAGACGGACTGATGTCTGACTCAGTCTGTGGACTGAGAAGTGGCACCGCTCAGTGGGTGGAGCGCATCCCTTCCGTGCCAAAGTGGGTGACAATGTTCGTCACTGCAGACCGGGGAGACGACAGGCCCCCGTCTCCTGGAATGCCTTTTTGCTGTGCATGAGCCGGGAGGCACAAGGCTGCAGTCTCACCCCTCATCTGTAAGACGTCACAGCTGCATTTCGAGCTTCCTGTGCATTGTTCTGCAACAACAGACCGCTGGATTTTGCTGCGCCCAGACTGAGCAGGCCTGGATGCATGACAATGTCTGTCTCCTGGTATGTTGGCAATGGTTGCATTGCTGTTGGAATTAAACAACAACAATGCAACACAAACCCCCTCCCCCCACACACCCCTCTCTTCTTCAGGGGTTTGTCAGAGACCAGCTAGACCGACACAAGTGGTTTGGATCAGAACTGAAGCGCACGGACAACTGTTGGGGCACATTATGTATTCTGTATACCACTTTTCTAGGGGTATCTCCCAGTTTTTATTCTATATTATCCACAATACTGCAACAGAAGTCGTCGTGTGTGCTACGAGGTGTGAATGCTCGAGAGGGATATAGCATCATCACGATGGGACCATATCGATATGACACAAGGTGTAGATCTGGCCACCAACTCTGCTGGTCTCAAAGAGGTATGTATGTATGTATGTATTTCATGACATTTATGAATTGCCTACATTAAAGAAATGTGCACCCCCCCACCCCCCAGTCTTCATACAGAGGACATGATTACCTTCCTGGAAAGGCCTGCTGGAAAAGAGATGTTTCCAGGAGGTGCCGAAAGCCCAGAAGGGTCAGAGCCTGCCTAATTTGTAGTGGCGGGGAGTTCCAGAGAGCGGGTGCTATGGCAGTCAAGGTCCTACCCGGAGCTGTGATGGACCAGTTCTCTGGCATCTTGGGTACCACCAGGAGGGCATCTCCTGATGAGTGCAGCAACTGAGCAGCCTGGTTGGGGTCAGGCGATCTCTGGTCCTGAGTTGCTTAGAGCATTGTAAACAAGTACCAATACCTTAAACGTGCCCCGGTAGCATATAGGCAGCCAGGCACCCTGGGTATAAGAACTGACTGGGAGGTGGGCTTTGTAACTAACACAATCACTCCAAAATAAAGAGGTCTTGGTGCTGATCCTTTGCCTGAGGTTTTGTTTGCAGGTGTCTGCAGTTGCGGTGGGGGAGGCCAATGGAGGGGGCTGGGGTGGCGGCAGGACATCTCTCTTTCCCCCAGGAATACCCCTGGGAATGACACTGTGTCATCATGTAGCACAGCCTTTCCCAGACTTGTTGCCCTCCAGATGTGCTGGGCTAAAACATTTTAAGGCCTACTTATTTTCCCAGGCATTTTGGTCCTTCAGTTTGTTTTAAATCTTTGCACTGCTGCCAGGTTCTATTTGGTTATTACTTTTATTTTCTACTATAGTTTTAAGCTTTTAAATCTTTACATAGGGATGTTGGAGGAATCTGTCCAGTGGGTGGCGCTTGTCATGCTTTCATCAGCTCAGCCCCACTGGACTTTGGCTCATTTTCCCCATGATCTGCATAGAGTCAGGCCAGTTCATGGATATTCCGGGTTTATTTTCATTTTGGTTAAATAGAAATTTGTACCAATTGCAGTGGCAATTTGTGCAATTTCTGCAAATTTCAGCCATAATTTGCATAATTTTCTGCCACAATTTGCACAAATTACAGTTGTGTTTTGTGCAAATTCCATAAATTGTGGCAGCAATTGGTGAAAATTTACACAATTTTTTTAAAAACAGAAACAGTTCCTGGATTTCAGGGAAAACCCACAGTGCAGGTCCCAAATGCAAGCTGACTTGGGGCACCACAGAAATCTGGCACGCCCCCAAAGGGCCAGATTTCCCAGCAATGGATGTCCCTACTTTTATATCATATTTTATCAAGTTGTATTTTATGGTTTTAACTGTTGTGAACCACCCAGAGAGTTTCAGCTATTGGATGGTATAGAAATGTAACGAATGAATAAATAAATGAACTCCCATCATCCCACAGTCAGCATTGATGGGTGGGGGCAGAGAGAATTGAAGAGAGCCCTTGCAATTCTCCTCTCACCAACCAAATATTCCCTTTGGGAGAGTTTTCCTTGCCCTGTGGATTTCGCAAAAGGTGGGCCAAGTTCTCTGTCCACCAATCTTAATTCCTTTAAATTCCTTTAATTCCTTTAAATATTAACTGGTTTAATATTCATTCTCGCTCTGCAGGGGTCCCTGACAGCTGTAGTTCTGCGTGAGGTCCCAAAGATGTCAGCACCCTCAACAAGATACAATTTCCTGGCCCCAGTGTGAGACTGTTGTGAAAAAGGTGGATGCGGATCATTAGGAAATAAATCGAAAATAAAACTGCCAACATCGTACTGCCCTTCTACAGCTCCATGGTGCGACCACAGTTGGAATGCTGTATATGTCTGTGCTCACCTCACCTCAAAAAAAGATATTGTGGAGCTGGAGAAGATGCAAAATGATAATAAAAAAAGATCACTGGGCTGGAGCAACTCCCCTAGGAGAAAAGGTTGCAATGTTTTGGGCTGTTTACTTTAGAAAAATGCAAGTTAGGGGAGACATGATAGAACTGTACACAATTAGGCATGGTGTGAAAAAAGTAGATAGGAAGACATTTTTCTCCTGCTCTCATAATAAAAGAAACTGGGGTTCATCCCATGAAGCTGATTGGTGGGAAATTCAAGTCCTTCACACAGTGCATTCACTTCCACAAGATGTAGTGATGGCCACCCATTTGGATAGCTTTAAACGGGGGTTGGACAAATTCCTGGAGGAGAAGTCATTCCATGGCTACTAGTCTTGATGGCATTATGCTACATCCTATATCAGAGGCAGTATGTCTATGTACTCCAGTTGCTGGGGACCATGGGTGGGAGGGCGCTGTTGCTCTCATGTCCTGCTTGTGGTTCTCCCACTGGCAGCTGGTTGGCTGCTGTAGGAACAAAATTCTGGAGGAAATGGACCCTTGGTCTGACCCAGCAGGGCTCTTCTTGGTATATTGCCTACTCCACTTTGGCGCTTCCCTTGACAACGAACTCCCAAAGCTGTCCATGGAAGCAACTAAGTGGAATAGGTAATACTCAAGGAAACTGACAAAGCCACTATACTAGTGCAGACTGTACATAGTGCATAGGTGAATCTGCGCGCTTGTGAACAACAGAAAAATAAAATGCTTTTAAAAATTATGAAACCATTTGCATACTTCTGAAGCACTGAAAAAAAGAAAAAAAAGAAAAAGGGTGCAATCGAAGTAAGTGCTCTGAAAAGGGGTAGCGATCAGAGGGATGGGGGGAGGAAAGTTTGCCACTATAGGGACAAGGCTATGAAAAAGATTGCTGTGCAAAGGACACTGGGACATGTGCAGGGAGCAGGCTGGAGGAGTGTGGGGAAAGAAGCCACCCCAAGCCACCATGTACCCGGTTGTCTGTTGGGATTAACATGGGTTGTTCAGTGAGCAGCAAACCCTCCGCAGTTTATTCTCAGGGTGGCTTAGCGTGATTTGCCAACTGGCCCACTGACTTGGGGGCAGGTGTGGCCTTGGAGTCGCCCATCAACACTTAGTACATGCACAGCAGAGGGAGCAGTGGCACACCTGTGGCCACTGGTCACGGTCTTCCCCACTTCGGTCAGATGTATTGCATTTCTATTTAAATTGGCGTCGCTGTTTCTAAATTTCCATGTATCTGTATAAATGATCAGCTGCAAGCTATATGCAAATCTGTACCCTCTTTTGTCCTCTTGGCTGGTGATACATAAATGGTTACCCTAATGGCTGGCCTTTTCATTGCTGCTTTTTGGTTTTGTTAAATGATTTAAATTGCCTTTCTCCATTATTGTGTTGGCTGCTTTGAAAGCCAATATATGCCTCAAAGAGGGATACACATGTTTTAAATAGAATCAGTCTATCAGTGCATGCATGTGGATGCACAATGTCGTCCTCTCCTGCTTCCATTGAAATAGCAAAGCTTGTTGATGTTTTTATTTTGTGCTATTTTATTTTTGTGTGATTTGAGTATCATTGCTTAGATGTGATTTTGTATTTCATGTTCTTCGTTTACCTGTACACCACCCAAAGAACTTCAGTCTCAAAGGGTCATTAGTTAGTTAGCTAGGCTGCAATTCTATACATGCTCACATGGAAGTAAGCCCAATTGAACTGCATGGAGCTTACTTCTGAGTAGACATGCATACGACTGCACCATTAGTTAGGGCGCACTCCTATGCATGTTGAGACAGAAAAAAGTCTCACAACTCCCTGCATTTCCCAGCCAGCCATGCTGAGAACACAAAACTTGCCTCTCCATGATACTGGAGGGTGTGTATAGTCACGGATGGCTATACAGCAAGGATGTTTGGGTGTCAGCTTGCCAACGGCACACACCTTCATGTTTTTTCCATTGCTCCCGTCTTCTCTTTGAGTCATTCTGCACCTGCCGGGACTGAATTGCAGGCATCAAATGTAACACCTGAGCGTGGCGCTCACTGGCACCGAGGTGCGTGTCCTTCAAATCAGCATTGCCCTTCAGCTGAAAGACTGCGATGACACGGCGGACTAATCCAGGCCCTGCAATCACCTGCGCAAATGTCCAAGAACAGCATGTGGCCATAGACGCCCGGATCCCCCTGCTAGCTGCAGCCTTTGTGGGTGCTGAGGCGGGGTGCTGAGATCAGGATGATGGTGGCCAAACACCCGTGGGTTGGAAGGCCAAACTCTTCCCCCAAGAAACGCTCAGCGCCACACACTCTGCATGGCAGGACCAGTGGGTAATTGTCCCTAAAAGTGCCCAGAGAGCTTCGGCTCTGGCGTGGTATACAAATGAAATAAATAATAATATAATAATAAATAAAAAGATTAGCCGCTGATCCTGCCCCCCAATCCCACAAATCTCTGCTGCCACCTCCAGATATGTTGGACTACACCTCCCATCACCCATTGCCATGCCTGCTGGGGATGTGTAGTCCTACTAGTCCAACACATCTGGAGGACCCCAGTTGTGGGAGGCTGTTGCAGGAAAATAGGCTGAGATTGTTTTAAGTAGAGACAGGCCAGGAAGTGACCCTGAGACCTTACACACACACACACACACACACACACACACAGGCCTGGCCTGTTTCTGTGCAGAATTCAACTGCTGAAGCTTGTCACTACCTGGGCAATATGCTCATGTCACCAGGTCAAGCTGCTGTTAAGCGCACAGGAGCAGGCATCACAACAGCCCATTGTTGTAGCCAAGCATGCTGTGCTTGGAGAAAGTTGCACACAGATCTACACCTCAGGCCATATCGATGCGAGCGATCCCACCACGGTGACGATGTATCCCTCTTGCACATCTATCCTTTGTAGCACACACAATGACATCTGTTGTGGCATTTTGGATAATACGGAATAAAAAGCAGGAAATAACCCTAGAAAAGCGGCATACGGAATGCATAATGTGCCCGGCAGTTATCAGCATTCAATACCAATAAAAAACACTAGTTCAGATCTAGAAAGTTTCACTTATTTCTCTCCCTGTTTTTCCATTCAAATATAGAAACTGTCATTTTCACAGACCCCTCTTTATCTGCCATTGCAATGACCACATCTAGACTGAACTCCTCTTTCCAGGTTTTCCGTGCCTGAGCTGAATTCTGAGCTTGCAGGTGTAATGTGCTTGGTGGCGCCTGCGGGCCCTCCATTTTGGCTCCCCCCTCACAGTTTTGTTATTCTTCCTCTGTCTAGGATTCAGTCACCAGTGCCACCATATTTCAAAGTTGGTGGTCTGCACCACACACAGACTCTGTCTTCCAAACACACCTAAGTTTTATTTAAACAAATCCTTTCCCACCGAGCTCTCTCAGGCTGTGGCCTCTCTCTCCTCAGGCCCCGAGCGTTGCTCTCAGCCACTGCCTGGTTCCTCCCTGGGAGCACAGGCTGTTCAGGCCGAATCCAGCAGTCCTCCCACATTATTACACGGTGGAGGACGCCGTCCCACCACCCCTGTTAGCGAAGAGTCCACTGCCGGTCCATCTGGCATGCAGGGGCATCATCCTGTCCCTCACCTCAGATAACACACTTGTATCAGGATGGCAAAAAAAGAGGGAACTTATGGTGGCAAATTTTGGTTGCGCTGGACTCGTTATGTGCGCCCATCTGCTCAACTACCCCCTCACCAGTGGAAACAAATACTAAAAACAGCCCCGTCTTCACTTATAAAGCTAGCAGCACTGACCTGCATGATGCCTAGGATTACCTTAACGGCTATTATTATTATTTACAACATCAGTGGCCATTCAACAAACTCTCTCTCTCTCTCTCTCTCTCTGTGAGTGGTGGTGATTAGACTCATGTGTACATATTTATCGTCTTATAGGACAGGGATAAATCATGCATGCAAATCACACATCAAAGCTATGAAATGGGTGACAAATTCAATTAAAAAAAAAATAAGGCTTTCAAAATTCTGCATCCCATATGGACAAATCCATTTATTTAGCTTTCTACATATTTTTTTTTCAAGCTCAAGTTTGTTCCATCTCATTTCTGCATCAATTTGCAGTGTAAATCTGCATGAAAATTTGTATGCGTTATGTATACATTTTCCCTAATACATGCACTTTTTTGCAAGCAGTTTCCCTGGCTATATGCTGTTTTAGACACAATTTCTCCTAAAGTATGTATTTTTGTACACATCATTTTTTTAAATAAGAGAACAGCATTGCAAAATCCAAAGTGGAAAAACAGAAGGACAAATACATTCCAGGTCACGTATGTGTTCTAAAGGGGCAAATTAAGTCAGGTTGTATTAAAATACAGACCAAACAAATTTCCCCCCCATTGCTACCTGCTTCCATGAAACTCTCCCTGACAATCTCTGTTTAGGAATATAGTAACATCTAAAGTAGCTCTTGATGGGGATTGTACCGGAAAGCAGAATAAAGGCCACTGTTGTTCTCCACCCTCGTCTCTGCATTTTGTTTGTCTCTTAAGATTGGCGAAGCACAGATTTCTTTCCCAGACATCTAATTTTGAGGCCAGTTTTGTGTACATGACTTAGTTGACCAATCTGACATAAGAAGTCAGAGCGTTTTGTTTCCCCACCCCCCACTACAATAATTCATAGTTAAAGAAAGATACCTTTTAAATTTCAAAGAAAGGAAATGAGGTACATGCAACCTAGTTCATTGCAGGAAAGCTAAAAATGAGCCAGTGTCCAAACTATTTGATATGTCTGGGAAAAGTCCCTTTCCCCCTGTAGCCTACACTGCAGCAAGTCAAGAAAGGTTGTAGATCTGTAAGGGGGTATTGCTGAAAGTCGAAGTTCTCATGGATGGAGTGTTCCTTCTCAAAAGCTGCTATGCTCCTGTCAGTGTCACAGGTCTCTGATTTTCTCCTTCCCCTTCAAAAGCACTGGTCGACTAAATGTGGTTTACTATGTTAGGCTGCAGGCACCGGGCCAATGAGAAGCTGAACAGTGCTATTCTGCCTGGCGAGCTGCCCTCACTAAGCCTCTGAGTGAGCTGGTATCTGGCGTTATATCTGCTGTCTTCAAAACATGCTTAATTATCCCATATGGAAAAGAATGCATGACATTGTTTAATGCTATCCAAATAACAGTCAATACAGCCCACTAGTAGAATACTTTCTTTATGGGCTGATATTGCCAGCTTAAAAGATTAGGTAGGAGGTAATGTGGGAGATCCATGCCTGATTCCCTGGAAAGTGGCTGCCAGTTAGAGGAAACAATGCTGGGCTAGATGGAACTGTTCTTTTCAGTGGAAATAAGACTTAGACGGAGCACTTTGACTGAAACAAATGTATCCCCCTAAACTTCATTGTAGCTTGTGTATATTTACATGCTTCACTTTATTTGAGGACTGCATCATAACAGCCCACCATGTCTGGCCTGTAAAATGGCCGTGCCAATCAATCCAGCAGTCAGGACTAGCAACATTATCTTAATTGAACCTGCAACTGAGCAGAGATTTTTCCAAGTTTGCAAACGGCTTTGCTCTAACAAGCTCACTGTTGTTGGAAAGTCAACGTCAGTTGCCAATAACCTTGTTTTAGGAAGTCTCACTGAAGGGGAATGTGTGCCAGATGGCAAGACTAGATCTCATGGGGCTTGGGGAGAGGTATTAGATCTTGGATGAACGTTAGGAGAAACATCTTGATGGCAAGAGCAGTTCAACAATGGAACCTATTACCTGGAGGGATGGTTATGGGCTCTCCCGCACTGGAGATTTTCAAGCAGAGGCCGGATATTGAGGATTCTCTAGTTCTACATTTCCTGCATTGAGCAGGGGGTTGGACTCAATGGCTTTGAATCACAGAGCAAAGAGAAATGAAAAGACTGCTTCCATGGAATCCAGGGCCTGATGTGTCCTACCAAATAAGTTTAGAAACCCTTGACTTCAAAATGCACATTTTCCTTTTGTTTTTACCTATGCAACAAATCTCACAAAAAGATGCCACATATGCACGCACACATGGGCAATGAAAATGATCAAGAGATGGGTATATCTTTCTTCTGAGGGCAATCTTCCCAACCTGCAATATTGTTGTTGTTGTTATTCATTCTTAGTAGCTCTGTTTTTTCCTGCTGCTTTTGCTGGCTTTGATGAAAAGTGCTATTGGTTGTTTTACTTTTAAAAAAATCGAATGACATCATGAAATGCTACAAGGAAACTTTAAACATTATAAATAAAGCTTAAATATTAATACTCATTCAGTTTTGTTTACATGCAAAGATGATTAGAACATCCTTAAAAGTTATCATAATGAGTTAATGAAGTATGTGACTGAACACTGACCACTGCCACCATCAGAGGCGACGCAAGACAGGGCCTTTTTGGTGGCTGCTCCCAGGCTGGTGGAATTCCCTCCCAAGGGAAGCTTAGTTCATTCCCTCTCTTCTGTCCTTCTGCTAGCAGGCAAAGACCACTTTATTCAAGAGGGCCTTTGGCCTGGAATGGGGTCTGTAGGTTGGGTGCTGTTTTATTCTGGAGTTGTTGTGTTTTTATTGTATTTTAATGTGTTTTACTGATTTAATCTGTTTTGAATTGTTTTTGCATGCCACCATGAGTGCACCCTAATCAAATAAATAAATAAATAATAAAATAATAAAATAAATGTAATCTGCTGTTTCAGAACATCAACCCACAAAAAAATCTTCCGGAAAGTAAGTTATCCACTTGTTTTCCTTATCTGATACACATAAAGTTTTTCATGGAATCTGCAGTTGAATTCTATTTGGGTTGTTCCCATTCCAGAGGGGTTTTTTTTAGTGCTGCTGAGGCATTGCTTTTCTGCAACGAGTTGGAAATGAACTGAAATATAGGCTCTCCTCAAGCAGTTAATGGTTCAGTCGTTCAGTCGCGTCCGACTCTTCGTGACCCCATGGACCACAGCACGCCAGGCCTTCCTGTCCTGCGCTCTCTCCCGGAGCGCGCTCAAGTCCATATTCATTGCATCGGTGATGCTATCTAGCCATCTCATCCTCTGCCGTCCCCTTCTCCTTTTGCCTTCAGTCTTTCCCAGCATCAGGGTCTTTTCCAGGGAGTTTTCTCTTCGCATTAGGTGGCCAAAATATTGGAGCTTCAGCTTCAGTATCTGTCCTTCCAATGAGCAGTTAATATAGTGCTATCTTATTCAGCAAAGTTCCTGCAATCTTTTCTCACAAGGATGTCCTGCCAGCAAAGCCCTGCCAGCAATGTTAATTGAATGCTTCCTCCTTGTAGGCACAAGCCCCTTTGGGCCTGGATTGGTGGTGGTGGGGTGGGGAGTAGTGAGGAATAGCCTATTAATTGCCCCTTGAATTGCCTCTTTTAATTGCCCCAGTGCAGTTTCTCTTCCAGCTGGCAGAGGTGGGGGAAAGCTGTAATTACTTATTTCCTTTCTATATATCTATATCTATATAATAATGAAATAGCACTATGCATTAGCGTATGTATTTGCTGAGCTCAGGTTGACTCAAGCGACCAGACAAACCGCACTGGGCAGGAGGAGGCAAAATCAGTGGACAGCATTGGCATCAGCACAACAAAGGGAGCGAAAGTAACTCCCGCAGTGGCGGAAGGGAGTCCGCTCTGCTCGAAGTTTAGGAACAGAGGGAACCAGAGAGTGGGGGGGGAGGCCATGTGATGAGAAAAGGGAAAACGGGGGCGGGGGGACGGCGCTGCCCAATGTGCGCACCATCTGGCCTAAGTGAGCCATTCCATCTCGGCATGAACGGCGCGAATTCCTCCGTCAATGTGGCTCTTCATCCTCAGTAAACTGATTTGCTGCAACAATTGAGGCCTTGGAGTGACTTGGTGCTGACGAAGGAGTCTTTAAAGGGGAAATTCAGGGGCCGGCTTCAGCCTCTGATTGGGCCCATAAAGACCACCGGAATGGCCCCTCTGTCAAAGGAAAGAAGCCCCCAGGATGGTTCTGGCTGCTGAAATGGGAGACAGCCCAGAGCACTGATGAATGTTGCCACAGGCCTGAACTCCCCAAGGGAGGCTATGTGAGCTGGGCAGAGATCACAGTGACAGTTAAGCACAAGACTGGCATTCTGTTTCGATATTCCCCGTCATCCCAAAGGGTTTTTGTGGGGGAGGGGGCGATAACAGGCAACGACCCAGCCAGGCTTTGGTGCTTTTGTGTCTCATTTATTCACTGGAAGAGCGGGCACTCTGGCCCACTGAACTCTGGAGGGAGGGGGTGGCCCTAAAGGTGGTTCACCGAGGCCGGGTGGTGCCCCAAACATTAACAAAAGGATGATATGAGCAAGCCATTCACTGACATCATTTAAGCCAGACTCCTTTCCTGCCATTTGCCAGGTTAATTCTGACAGCCTGACCATCACCATTGGGGCTGATCCTCTGCTTTACTGCCATAACTTCCCTCGTTGGGAGAAGTATAAGCAGGGCTTCCTTGGAGCAACTTGTCAAGGGGTCAGTGGAGGCTGGTGGCTCTGATGTCAGTGGGGCGGTGAATCCACTGCAGGTTTCAGTCAGAAGCAGTCAGAACTCTAAAGGAGCTCCCCAGGTTAGCAGCTGTAGAGGTGCCCCACAACTTGAATAGCTCCTTTAGAGTTCTGACTGGTTGTGGTTGAAACCTGGAGCGGATTCACTGACCCACTGATATCGGAGCACAAGCCTCTTTTGAAAGGGGGCGGGGATGTTTGCGGCCCTGACTTGCTGATTTCCCCCCATTTTTTTAAAAGCCTCTCTTTTGAACAGATCTCCAGTGCAGAACTGTTGACCTGTTTCCTTTATTTTGCCTTGTGTGGTTCCTGCTTCCCAGTCACTCTGACCCACAGAATCAGGGCCAAATCACACATTACATAAAAAGCAGGCTTAACCCAGGCATTTCTGCTTTGCAGAAAAAAAGCAGCCTCAAGACTGCTGATCCAGGTCAGGCTGCTGGACCAGTTTCCTGCTGAACCTCCCCTTTCTCCAGCCTCTCCTTGCCCTGGAAGGTATTTATTTATTTATTTATTTCATTTCTATACCGCCCAATAGCCGAAGCTCTCTGGGCGGTTCACAAAAACTAAAACCAAACAACACACAATAAAACAATTTAAAATATATAGAATATTAAAACCACAATATAACAATACAACCACAATAAAACCTAGCAGCAGTGCAGGAGTTTAAAATACAGATTTAAAACAGCAAAGATAAAAATTTAGAAAGCTAAAATGCCTGGGAAAATAAAAAGGTCTTCACCTGGCGCCGAAAGGAGTACAATGTAGGCGCCAGGCGAACCTCACTAGGGAGCTCATTCCAGAGCCGGGGTGCCGCAACAGAAAAAGCCCTCCTCCTAGTAGCCACCCGCGTCACTTCCTTTGGCAGGGGCTCACGGAGAAGGGCCGCTGAGGATGATCTTAAGGTCCGGGCAGGCACATATGGGAGGAGGCGAACCTTCAGGTAACCTGGCCCCAAGCCATTAAGGGCTTTGAATGTTAACACCAGCACTTTGAATCGGGCCCGGAAATGGACTGGCAGCCAGTGCAGCTGGAAAAGTACTGGCGTAATATGAGCTCGCAGGCCAGTCCCTGTTAACAATCTTGCTGCCCTATTTTGGACCAGCTGAAGTTTCCGGACCGTTTTCAAAGGCAGCCCCACGTATAACGCATTGCAGTAATCCAGACGAGAAGTTCTCAGAGCATGGAGAACTGTAGCTAGGCTACCTCTGTCCAGATAAGGGCGTAGTTGGTACACCAGCCTAAGCTGATAAAAAGTGCTCCATGCCACTGAGTTCACCTGTGCCTCAAGTGACAGTTCTGGATCCAGGAGCACCCCCAAACTACAAACCTGATCCTTTAGGGGGAGTGCAACCCCCTCCAGAACAGGTTGAATATCACCTAGCCGGGCAGACGAACCACCCACTAACAGTACCTCCGTCTTGTCTGGATTGAGTTTCAGTTTATTAGCCCTCATCCAGTCCATTACCGTGCCCAGGCACTGGTTCAGAACAGCCACTGCCTCACCTGGTTTTGATGAGAAAGAGAGGTAGAGCTGGGTGTCATCCGCATATTGATGGCACCTCAGCCCACACCTCCGGATAACCTCCCCCAGCGGTTTCATGTAGATGTTAAACAGCATGGGGGATAGAATAGAGCCCTGTGGAACCCCATGGCACAATTGCCATGGCACAGAGCAATAATCCCCCAGCACCACCTTCTGGAATCGGCCATCCAAGTAGGAGCGGAACCACTGTAGTGCAGTCCCTCCAACTCCCAACCCAGACAACCTATCCAGAAGGATACCATGGTCGATGGTATCGAAAGCCGCTGAGAGGTCCAGGAGAATCAACAGGGTCGCACTCCCCCTGTCCCTCTCCCGGCAGAGGTCATCCCACAGGGCGACCAAGGCAGTTTCCGTTCCAAAACCAGGCCTGAAGCCCGATTGAAATGGATCTAGATAGTCCGTTTCATTCAAGAGTGCCTGGAGCTGTCCTACAACCACCCGCTCAAGCACCTTGCCCAGGAAGGGGATGTTGGCCACTGGCCTATAATTGTTAACATCCTCTGGGTCCAGGTTAGGCTTTTTCAGGAGTGGTCTAATTACTGCCTCTTTTAAAGCAGCAGGCACCACTCCCTCTCTCAAGGAGGAATTTACAACCTCCTGGACCCAGCCGGACAACCCCTCCTTGTTTATTTATTTATTTATTGCATTTATACCCCGCCTTTCTCCCTCTCGCAAGGAACTCAAGGCGGCTTACATTATCCTCCTCCTCACCGTTGTATCCTCGTTGTATCCTTATTTGATTTAATAAGCCATGAAGGGCAAGGGTCAAGCACACAAGTGGTCGATCGGACTTGGCCAAGCACCTTGACCGCATCCTTAGGCCTCAGTAACTGAAACTCATCCAATAAAACTGGACCAGACGGTGCTCTGAACGCCTCTACCAATGGAACTGCATTAATGGTGGTGTCCAATTCATGACGAATCTGAGCGACTTTATCCTCAAAGTGCCGTGCAAACTCGTCACACCGTGCTACCGAGGGTTCCACCATCTCTCTCCCTGGCCCAGAATGTAACAGGCCGCGAACCACTCGGAAAAGCTCCGCTGGACGACACTGAGAAGATGCAATGCTGGTGGAAAAGAACTGTCTCTTTGCCACCCTCACCGCCACAGAGTAGGCTCGATAGTGGGCTCTTACCTGTGTTCGGTCAGACTCGGCACGAGTTTTCCTCCACCTGCGTTCTAGCTGTCTCCCCTCTTGCTTCATTGCCCTCAGCTCGGGTGTATACCAAGGAGCTGGCCGGGCTCTGCTCAGAGGGAGAGGGCGCTTGGGCGCGATCGTGTCAACCGCCCGAGTCATCTCTGCATTCCACAGAGCGACCTGGGCTTCGACAGGAGCACCAGCCATACCAGCAGGAAAATCCCCCAGAGCCCTCTGGAATCCATCGGAATCCATTAATCTCCGGGGGCGGACCATTTTAATAGGTCCCCCACCCTTGCAGAGGGGAAAGGCCGCCAGAAGTCTAAACCTCAGCGAGGTTAAACCTAGTGTTTAAAGCGAACACCACCTTTGGAGGAAAAGAACAGCCAGGGGAGGAGAGGAAACTAGTGTGAGGCCCTGATCTGGATTGGGAGCATGTTCAGATTGGGGTGAGATTCAGTGGCGATTTAGCTAAAGTGCAAAACTCCCAGAGGGATTTTGCTAGGCTTATTGAATCTCTCTCTCTCTCTCTCTCTCTCTCTGTCTGTCTCTTTTGCTTCCCTCAAAATTCAGGAACTTCCAAATTTGGCTCAAACGTCATATTAGGCGAAATGTGGTTGCTTCTCATGGAATTGGAGTCATACATTGGAACCAACTGAAGAATCCCTTTTTAAAAAAGTGTGGCTAATGCAGCCTTTCCCCAACCTGGTGTCCTCCAGATGTTCAGGACCAATTCCTAGCAGCCCCTGCTTGCATGCCCAATGGTAAAGAATGCTGGGAGTTGTAGTCCAAATGTTCTGAAGGGCATGAGGTTGGGGAAGGTTGGACTAATGTAACATGTAGAGCATAATGTAACGATTTGTGGAAGTGAAGACTGTCTTTTCTGCGGTATTTTTATAGAACTGCTTTTTCATGCAGCGGTGTGTGGTCTCCCTTCCTGCCTATACACGCACACATGCTGAGAAGTTTCACTAATCTTAAAAAACCTCTTTGAGAGTCCTATGACATTCCTCAGATGTTTTGCCTGAGCAGGACATTTTAAATTCATCTTACGAATTTTGCCTTGGGTGAGATTCAGTGGCAATTTAGTTGATGTGCAGAACCCCTGAAAATATTTCACTGGTCTTATTGAAACTCTCTCTGTCTCTGTCTCTGTCTCTGTCTCTCTCTCTCTCTTCTTTTTGCTTCTCTCAAAATTTGGGAACCCCCAAATTTGGCTCGAATGTTATGTTAGGCAAAATGTGGTTGCATCTCAGAGAGCTGGAGTCATTCAAACTAACCATTGGACACTCTGTAAGAAAAAAAAGATGGATGCCAGAACATGTTCCCACTATTAGTTTGGTGAGCCCCCAGTGGTCTTGAGCAATCCTTACGTATGGTTGCCACCATAACCACAAAAACAGAGACATGCGGTAAAAACCAGGGGTTTGAGAGCAGGACGTCTTACAATGCTGAGTTCAGGTCAAGGGTGCCTAAAAGACTGAGAGGCCTGGAGCCCCTGTAGCAGACATACGTGGTCAAACATGTCTGACCATGCGCTCTATGGGTGTGTCCATATGGACCACCAGTGGCAAATGTTTTGTTCTGCCGAGGTGAACAAAGAAACTCCACCAAGTGTAATCTGGGGAAAAGATTACAACAGCACCTAACAGATGTGTACAATATGCATGCAATAGCATGACAAGCCCAAACGAATCAATATGCCTTTATTGCCAAAAGCTATCTGGTTTCTAATATATTTTTTAAAAGATCACCTGCCATCTCCTGATCTGCAGGCACAATTAAGAGGCTACAATGAAACTCCCCTTGGCGTCACCTGGCAGCCCTCTTCACATAGGGGTGCTAACCCCCCTCCCACCTCAAATTGCTGTTGGGTGTGGATTCACACAAATACCCCCTTTTTGGCAAGAGTCTGCTAATCTCTCCAGCTCTTGTGCACCTGGAAGCTTTCTGGACACCTCCCCTTTTGCTGTTGCTTCAAAAGGTCTGTCCGGAAGGTTGCTTTGGCTCTAAAGACGTGCTGGGGTGGTATAAAAAGGGGTTTCAGCTGCAACCTTGCAGATGCTGACAGGAAGAGAGAGACAGAGAGAGAAACATTCAGGATCACGCATCACAGCAACAGGTAAGAAGGCTTGCTGCTTTCTCTTCTGCTGCATCTGAACTCTTCAGATTCTCTTTTGCAAGAGACAGGCAGGCAATACTCCATTCCAAGCCTCTCTTCTTTGCCAGGTGCATTTTCTTTTCTTCTTTTTCATGGAGTTTTAAATGTTATTTTAAAAACAGCCTTGAAGGAGAACAGGGAAGATTTGAGGTGGGGGTCAAGGAGGGATGATATTGTAAAGGATTGCAGGAGAAAGTCTTTGGTCACCTTTTCTCCCCCTCATTGTAGGTCAAGGAGCCATGCAATTTAAAGCACAGGGATGAAGATGGAAGTCAAACATTGGGAAGGGGAAAAACCCCAAGCAGTGTGGCAGCGGAAGAGGAATCTAAGTAGGGTGTGAAGTATCTTTTCATGGAGGAGTCAAAGATGAGTGTGGCCCATTGAGTTTCTCCCCAGCTCTAACTTTCTGTTATTTAGTAGCACGCATTTTCAATGGTCCTGATTCACCGGATGTTCTCTTGCACACTTTCCATTCAACTGAAAGGGAGATGTACAAGAGTATATCCATGTTATTGTATGTCTTCACAGACTCCTTTTGTACACTCAATCAGTGTGTTTAAAAGGCGGATATTCCCTCGTTACTCAACCACTGGGTAGGAGCGATTACTTCCCCCCCACATCAATAGTTGCGGATCTGCAATACCTGAAGTAGTGGTTAGTGTGGATCAATTAATTTGGAATTTAAGAGGGCAGGAATGCATACTTTCCTAGAGACGTTGATTTGCAATGATACAGCTTCTAGGGGACAAAACTCATTTATGCCTCATTATAACAGCTCTCCCTTCCCGTCCATCCTCCCAGCTTCACATCTGCTTTTAAGGATATGAGATGCTGGAGGGGAAAGGCATTTCTTTTAAAATACAACTTTTAATTCTTATGGCTGGTATGTGCAAATGTTTATAATGATACCTATGTTGTTCTGAGGAAGTACACAGTCACTCCCACAGCAGGTATGCAAGTGGGAGAAAACAGAGATGCAAGACCTATGGGAAAGGTTCCAATTCCCCGAGGAAACAGGATGCAAGCTTTTGAGGCAAATGGAGAGCAGAGGAGGGCTGCTCCATAGCAGTCCCAAGGAAATCCATTCTCCTGGATGTCAGACTCCAGCCCCAGTGTCACTTCATGGGGATGTATTTCCACTGGGAAATACAGTGTCTGAGATCAGAGATGTAAAGGTTCTGAACACAGAGATGCAGCAGGATAACGTGGTGCAGATAGACTGGGAGGAGGAGGAGAGGTGGACCTGGCCCTGGCCTGGCGCAGGGCTAGTCTGAGACATGGTAGTGTCTGGGGAGGGAAAGTTAAATGGGATCCCTTCTTCCACTAATTAATGGAAGAA
The DNA here is from genome assembly GCF_057233095.1 of Heloderma suspectum. Classification (NCBI taxonomy): domain Eukaryota; kingdom Metazoa; phylum Chordata; class Lepidosauria; order Squamata; family Helodermatidae; genus Heloderma; species Heloderma suspectum. Next base: position 437,849,090 of record NC_139458.1, read on the forward strand.
TTAATTCCATTAATTCTTAATTCAATCTGGGTGGATTGTGCCCATTGGGCACAATCCACCCAGATGCTGAAATGAATAGGGACTGTGCAAGAGCACCACTGTGCTCAATGGGGCTTGCACAGGAGGATTCCCTGGTGGATCACGTCCTTGGGTCAAACCTGCCTGCCTCTCTTAAGGGCACCCGTGGTCCGCCGCCTGTGGCCACTCCCCTTGCCCCATGGCAGGTCCGTCTCTCACTGGAAGAGGGCCGGTATAGAGCTGGATGCAATGCCTGGCCACTCAGGGAAGTATTCGCACCCTTTGCGTACATGTTCCGCAGCCTCCCCAGTGCCACACGTCTTTCCCATCTGTTTTCTTCTCTTCTCCTGTCCACTTTTTGCCTTTTTGCCGGCTCATTTATTCCCGAGTCCCAACCTGGTATCTGACTGCAGCCAAGAGGCCCAGAGGTCTCCGTCAGTTCCAGACCTACATCGAACATGCATTCGCTAATGATGGTGGACTAGATGGCATTTCTCTCCAGTTGCACAGGACACTTGCGGTCTTGTCCATTAACCAGAGTGCTGCTTCGGTATCGTAGTCCACACTGGTCTACATGGACCAAGGGTCTGATCTGGTAGAAAGCGGCCTTCCCTGGGTAATAGCCAACGTTAGCCCATGGGCGTTACGTTAGTTTTAACTAACGTAAACCTTACTCATTTCAGTGGGTCTACTCTGCGTAGGACTAGCGCAGTATACAACCCTCTGTTCCTCGCTCTTCATTATATAAAAGAAACATACACCACTACCCCACATTAATTCCATACTGCAACCTACCTTCTTTAAATCCTTGGTTTGCGGCATGTATGCCTTGATGTTCTTCCCCTGTCGGGGAAGGAAGGGCCACTCTGCCTGAACTGTTCTCCTGCAGGAAGAATCTGGCCATCACACCTAAAAAAAAGATATTGTAGAGCTGGAAGTGCAGAAAAGGGCAACTAAAAGAATCAAGGGGCTTCAGCATCGCCCCTATGAGGGAAGGTTACAACAGCTGGGAAAAAATTGTTGAGCTTGGAAAAGGGGAGGGTCAGGGGAGACAGGATAGAGGTCTACAAAATAATGCATGGTGTGCAGAATGTGGATAGGGAGACATTTTTCTCCCTCTCTCAAAATACTAGAACCCAGGGTCATCCCATGAAGCTGAGTGGTGGGAGATCCAGGACAGATCAAAGGAAGGGCTCCTTCACACAGAACGTAGTTAAGCTATGGAATTTGCTAGCGATGTACGAAAGGCACTTACCTTTCATGGATTCTGTTTATGGTTGGGGGGGCGGTGTTCCGTCCCTCCCCCCGGAATCCTCACCGGGGGGGGAGGCGCTCCGTTCCTCCCCCCCCCCAGAATCCTGGCTGGCTGGCTGTGCTTCGCAGGGATTCTGCGGAGCCGCCGGCCGGCTCTGCCAGCAGCCGGACATCTGGCCGCTGGCTAGCAGGGATGCAAATGGCGGCGGCTGTAGCTGCTGCCGTTTGCGTCCCTGCAGTCAGCCGTGATAGGCTACGTAAATGTTTACGTAGCCTATCATGGCTTACTTTAAAAAAAATTAAAATGCGCGTACGCAAATGGCGGCAGCCATGGCCGCTGCCATTTGCGTTCCTTATTTGGGCATGTCTTAGTCTACGTAAACATTTACGTAGACTAAGACAGCAAAAATAAGGGGAACGCAAATAGCGTAGATGCTATGCTATTTGCGTTCCCCTTATTTTCGCCGTAGACTAAGACGTGCCAAAATAAGGAACGCAAATGGCGGCGGCCATGGCTGCTGCCATTTGCGTACGCACATTTTTTTAATTTTTTTTTTTAAGTCAGCCGTGATAGGCTATGTAAACATTTACGTAGCCTATCACGTTTAAAAAAAAAAAAAAACAACTGGAAATGGCTGCCGCCGCCAGGAAGATCCATCCAAGGTAAGTCTCGTCCCGGGGGGCGGGGGGGGCGGGCCGTTCCGCCACCGATTTTGGGGGGCCGAATGTGCTGGCATTCGGCCTCCCCGAGATCCGTAGAGGAATTTTCATACATCCCTAGAATTCGCTACCACAGGATGTAGTGATGGCCACCAGCTTTAAAACACATTCCTGGAGGAAAAGGCTTTCCATGGCTACTAATCTTGATGGCTCTGTGCCACCTCCAGTACCAGTGAGCCTATGTACACCAGTTGCTGGGGAACATGGGTGGGCAGGTGCTGTTGCACTCGTGTCCTGCTTGTGGGTTTCCTGTGGGCAGCTGGTTGGCACCTGTATGGCTACCTTTCAAGCTCTCTGCTACTGCTGAAGACCATTCTCTTCCTTTCTCCTTTTGGATGTGGAATTGACTAGACCAGAAGTGTCCAGTGGTGGGACCAGTCAATTTCGCCCTTTACTTGGCTCCTACTGAATCAGCAGCTGCAGTTCACAATTAAGACACTGGGATGAGGAGACGTTTGCCTCTGCAGCCAGCCCTTTCCCCTAGAACATACAGGGTGGTTGTGGATATATTATTATTGTTGTTGTTATTGTTATTGTTAGTATTTAGATTTATAGCCTGCATTTCAGGGTAAAAACCCTGCATCTAATGCCACATTTTTATTCCTGACAATTAAAAGTACTCACTTATAGAGCATTGGCTGGTCCTGGCTGGCCCATGAAAACTTCTGCAGCCTTGGATGGGGGACTTGGGCAAAGCGCCTGCAGTGGTTCCCTTCCTGACATGGTGGCAGGGCCCCCTCCTCACTGGCTGGGCAAGACCGCAAGTGGCAGGACAAGGGTCTCCAGAAGCCGCCATCACCGCCTCCTCCGTGGGTGGGAGAGGGCAGGCAAACAGATGGCAAAGAACAGCTCCCCCCCTTTTTTTGGGGGGGGGAGAATGAGTGTTCCAGGCAGCAGCTGGCTTTTCTGGACTGCCGGGGCAACAGCGTCTGCCCCAGTGTGCCATCCCCTGATGCTGGAGGTGTTAAGCGTTTATATGCCACATTTAGTGTTTGAAGCAGGTCCCATTTCCACAGCCTTTGAGGCAGCACTTCTAAGGCCAGTTAGTAGTACTTTCCTTAGAATGCAGTTTACATCCTTAGAATACAAACTCATGAAGACGAGTGTGACTCGGGCCAGTGAGTGAGGTGAGAGCTGAGCTGAGTTGTGGGCCTGGACTCCTGCAGCTCACGCTCTTGGCCACTTCCCACTGCCAAGTCTCCTGCTATTGTGCTTAAAAGGGCGGCTACAATGCTTCTGTCTCGGCAGAGGCCCTGCGCTTTCCCCTGAAGATGCTGGATGCTCCGCGAAGCAGCCTGCTGCCCATCCTGGGTGTTCTGCTCATCCACTCAGTGGCCGGGGTGCATAGCCATTGCTGGGACAGTGGCTGGTGTCGGGACATGGACACGGAAGCAGAGGTCAAGGTAAGCAGACGCCTCGCTGATGTCCATCTCAGATGGTTCCAGCTGGGTGGGGCAGGCACAGAACCTGGGCAATACATTCAGGACAGACCAGAGGACGTTATAATCATCTCATGGAATGCCCTGCCTGAAGATGGCCTCTGGTTTAGATGTCTTTAATAAGGGTTTTTGGCCCATTCAAGGAGGAGCAGGAGAGGTCTATGAAGGGATACCAGCCATCATGGGTACGTAGAACCTCTATGTTCAGAGGCAGTATGCCTCTGAGTAATACCAGCAGCAGGGCGGGGGTGGTGGTGGTGGCAAATAGCATGAAAGGCTGCTGCCTTCTGGCAGTCCATGTCTGGAAACAGTTCAGTCCAGTTTATTGCTCAATAGCCAGCCAGGCTTTTGTATATACATCAAACTAAAACTCAGAGACAAGGAAGATACAACATGTCAGCATACAAAGGAATCAGAGTAAGCATAATTATTTTTAAAAAGAGAGAAATAATTTAGCAAACCATTAACACCGGATTGGTACACTAGAAACTATAGATTAATTCAAATTGCTCAATGACTGTCGAAGTACAGCACATCCTCTCCCCTAGCGCCAGCTTAAGAAATGTATCAGTGTGATATGTCACAAAATGGGCTGTCCCGACCCACTAAAACAGAATTTGGTTTAAAGGGGAGTTATCTTCTAATGCCAGCAGTAAAGGGAACAAAGGTACTGAGGCCTGGGGATGTCGGCGAAGTCCACAATGGATTCGAACGAGTTTGGAGTTCTACGAATCTGACCTGTGGATTCCAGAGCGAACGGGCTTTTTCCGAGTCGCGCAGATCCCGTGCACTTGCGGACTGGTTTTCCACTTGGGGAGGGGGATTTGGCTGTTGTTGCTGAGAAGAGGGGCTTCCCTTGTTTGGAGCTGGGAGCGGAGCACCCCCTGGCGTGGACACGGGAGCAGCCAAGGGAAGGTGTGGTGAGCGTGGCCTGGAAGGTTGGGCGGGGGCTTGTAGGATTCCCACCTTGGGGAGGTGCCAGCCACTGCCTGTAGCTCTAGGCCTCTCCCAAGCCAATCCCTACCTCCAAGCAACACCTCATTGATGAACTAATTACGGGTCTACTGATGAGTGACATGAAATTAGACAGGGACTGCTCAGCAGCTCAGGCATTGCAGTTCCTTGAACTGTCCTGCAAAAGAATGCCGGCCTTGCAGGCTTGTCGGTGAGCCTAGCTGCTGTTGCTAACACCAGAGAATGCAGAATAGGGTCGGGGCAGGGAGAGCAGCTTTACCTGGAAGTGAATGCTGTGGTCTAAGTGTAACGTCTCCCTTCCCCCTTCCCTTTCTCCACTGCAGGAGTGTCTCAGGGCCTGTAGACTGGTCCTCTCCGATGAGTTGCCAGTGTATCCAGGCAACGGCCACATGCAGCCGCTGTCTGAGAATATTCGGAAGTATGTCATGAGCCATTTCCGCTGGAACAAGTTTGGCAAGAGCAACAACAACGGCAGTGACTTCGGCCATAAAAGAGAAGAGCTCTCCAGAGAGTCTGCTGCAGACATCTTCCCGGCTTCTTTGCAAGCCCAAGACCACTGGGAGGGAGATGCGAGAGGCGACCAAGAGTCCATGGAAAGGCAAGAAGGCAAAAGGTCATACGCGATGGAGCACTTCCGATGGGGGAAGCCCGTGGGCCGCAAGAGGAGGCCCATCAAGGTCTACCCGACCGAGATGGAAGAAGAGTCATCGGAGACCTATCCACAGGAGTTCAGAAGAGACCTTTCCTGGGAAATGGACTACCCTGAACTCGGCTCCCCTGAGGAATGGAAGAACAGTGAAGCAACACTGTCTGATGGCGAGGAGAAGCCAGAAGATGCCAAGAAGGACAACGCCGAATACAGGATGCACCATTTCCGGTGGAACGCCCCAGCCTCGCCCAAGAAAAAGCGCTACGGTGGCTTCATGACACCAGAACGCAGCCACACACCCCTAGTGACTCTTTTTAAGAATGCCATCATCAAAACGGCTTATAAGAAAGGGTCAGGGTCAGGGTGAGGGGGGACCAGGGCTGAAAGCCCCCCAGGCATGGCAGGGGGGTGGGAGGGTGCAGGAATGCCCCAGATATAGATTTCTCTGGCACATGTTTCATTTAGATACCGTTAATGAAGATCATTTATTTACATTGTTCTAGTTATTAATAACTAAGGAACTCACTGCTTAGGAGACACTTTAATGTTTGCATTCTGGTTTTGAATGTACAGATAATTGGGAGGTTGGTGGAAGTTTAAGCTTACATCTGTCGTGTATGTACAAGAAAGCAGGAAAGAGGGAGAAGGGGGCAGAGCTAGCTATCTTTCAGAGGGGTAGAGTATTTTCATATTTTAAACCAGCTGTACAATACTGTAAATGAAAGGATTAAAGATATAAAATACTAATGCTAATACTAATGATAATACATCTTTTGCAAGCTAAACAGGTCTCTGAGGTGTCTTTGGTTCTGCATGGAGGCACCATGTGCTCATCATCTTCCTTCATTTAAGAGTTTTGCATCTTGCAGGGGTATGGCTGGAAACTTGAGGGGCCTCAACATCCAAGAAAGAATGATGAGTTAGAACTGGGATAATGAGGTGGAAAAACTAGAGGAGTGTCAAAAGCACAAACACTTAGATGCCCTCACCTTAAACAGACACTACCAGGGCTTTGCTGGAACTCCTTGTCGCACACCCTCCGGAGCATGTGAAGCAACAATAAATGGGTGACTTGGGGCATGCGCAAAGTATATTTTCTCCCAATAGATAGCTACTGCCCACTCCCGCACAGCTAGCAGTAGCGCGAAGTCTTTCACAGCACAGGTTGACTGACGAAGGCTTCCAGGCAGAACTGAGCCCCATCACCTTTTCCAGATAGAATCGAATCCTTCCACACTTTCTTCATCCCTCCCTCAGTTTCTCTTTTTCTTTCCTCACCCCCTCCACCTTACTGCCACTTACTGTCCACATGGCACCTAGGAAAAAGAAACCAAATGCACAGTTACAAGATGGGGGATACGTGGCTCAACAACACTACAAGCAAGAAGAATCTTGGAATTGTTGTCGATCACAAACTGAATATGAGCCAACAATGTGATGTGGCTGCAAAAAAGGCAAATGCTATGTTGGTGGCATTCATAGAAGTATAGCTTCCAAATCCCGGGAAGTACTAGTTCCCCTCTACTCAGCACTGCTTAGGCCTCATCTGGAGTACTGTGTCCAGCCCTGGCCACCACATTTTAAGAAAGATGCAGACAAGCTGGAGAGAGTTCAGAGGAGGGCAACAAAGATGATCAGGGGACTGGACACAAAGCCCTATGAGAAGAGGCTGAAAGAACTGGGCATGTTTAGCCTTGAGGAGAGAAGACTGAGGGGAGATAGGATAGAGCTCTTCAAGTCCTTGAAAGGTGGTCCCAGAGAGGAAGGCCAAGATCTCTTCTTGATCATCCCAGAGTGCAGGACATGGAAGAATGGGCTCAAGTTACAGGACGCCAGATTCCGGCTGAACATCAGGAAAAACTTCTTGACTGTTAGAGCAATACGACAATGGAACCCATGACCTAGGGAGGTGGGGGGCTCCGCCACACTGGAGGCGTTCAAGACGAGGCTGGGCAGCCACCTGTCAGGGATGTTCTGACCTGGATTCCTGCATTGAGCAGGGGGTTGGACTCGATGGCCTTGTAGGCCCCTTCCAACCCTGCTTCTATGGCAGACTAGCTGATTATCCTCCTAATTCTCCAGAGATTAAATGGGATTCTTGTATGAGCAGCCCCCCCCTCCCCCAGAATGCAGAAGGGTGCTGTGGGTGTTGGATCCACACATCCTGTACCCTCGGTTGGCTCTTCCCTTCAGGCAACATCACCTAGTGGCCTATCCAGCTATTACAGAGGCCCACTGAGCCGTTGCTTACTGGGGGCAGGGGGGTGGGTTTGTGTGCCCATCATCTCTGCCTTGCAGTCTGGATCACCCCAGGTGCTGTTCCAGTGCTTGATGCTTTTGATGAGCATTTGGCCTTGTTACAGAACGCACCCACTTTTGCTCCCTTTGGCACCCAAAGGCAGGTCTCAAGCGAAATTGGCTGGGAAGGCTCTCGGATGCCCTCATCTCTAAGTCCCCAGTGGCAGCGTCAGCCTCAGCCTCCTCGGGGTTTCCTGGGCTGGAAGTTGCTCCCCTGTAACTTACCCCTCCGTCTCTCCCTCTTCCAGCCCTGCTGGTCCATTCTGTTTCCTCCAGGAGTGACCGAGGATGCGGGGTCAGGCAGCCAATCCAGTTCTGGCTCAGACCTCGGAGTTTGAGGTCCATGTGGGCAGCATCGGTGGGCAGCTGGGCACAGTGTAGGGCCAGCAGTTTTGATGGCAGAAGCCTCCTGATTGGGGCCAAAGTGACCTTGCCTGGCTTTAGTCTGGCTAATATCCAAAGGGCTGCATAGCTGTGAGAAGTCCTTCTTCATACCGCGCAGTCGTCGTCTTCTTCTTCTTCTTCTCCCCCTCCTCTTCTTCCTCCTCCTCTTCTGTTTATTTGTACCCCGCCTTTTTCCCAGTACTGGGACACAAGGCGGCTTACAAAAATTAAAACATATACAATTAAAACATAGGAAAATATACAAAAGTTAAAATACAAATTAAAGAACAATACAATTAAAATTAGATTAAAACATTACAGCATTTTCAAACAGCATTTTAGCAGCTTACCCCCAGGTCCCATGACTTAGACTGTGGGATTCACCACCACAGGATGTGGTGATGGCCACCAATTTGGATGGCTTTAAAAGGGGATCAGAGAAATTCATGGAGGAGGAGGCGGCGGAGGCGGCTACGATATAAGAGCCTAAGATGCGCCGTGCTGTGTCAGACCAAGGGCCCATCTCATCCAGCATCTCATTCACATAGTGGCCCACCAGTTGCCTGCGGGAACCCCTCAAGTGGGATGTCCTCCAGCCGGGATCCCCCAGCAACGGGTGTGCAGAGGCGTGCCACTGCCGATCCTGGCAGCAGCCCATTGCCCCCAGGACTAGCCGCCGCTGACGGCCCTCTCCTCTGTGAATGTGTCCAACCCCCTTTCGAAGCCATCCACGTGGGCGGCCATCACTGCATCTTGCGGTAGCGAGTTCCACAGTCGAACTCTGCGGTGCGTGAAGGAGTCCGTCCTTTGATCCGTCCTGAATCTCCCACCCATCAGCTTCACGGGAGGACCCCACTGGCTTCTAGCATTTTGAGAGCGGGAGGAAAATGCCACCCTATCCACATTCTTTACACCAGGCATAATTTTGTACACCTCCATCGTGTTTCCCTTTTCTCCAAGCAAAAGAGTCCCAGAAATGTTGTAAGTCTTCCTCATAGGAAAAAAATGTATAGATTACCTCTAGGATCAGAGGCCTCTCAAAACCAGTTGCTGGGAGGGGGCTATCGCACTCATGCCCTACTTGTGGGCTTCCCACAGGCATCTGTTGGCCACGCTGGGCAGGGCTGGCCACAGGGCCCCCTGGACTCGCTCCTCCTCTTCACACCCGCAACCTGCTTGTTTGCCCGCCTCTTGCTCTGGCCCAGACAACGGTGGTGGAGGTGGTGGTGAGGGGAACTCAATGCCACGGCCTTCTTGCTCCGTGGCTCTCTGCCTATCAAGCAAGCAAGTGATAACGTGCTTGCCAGTTGGGGGGTAGCGGTCAGAGTGTTGGACTGGGGCTTGGGAGATCTGGGCTCTAGTCCCCACTTGGGCATAAAGCTCGCTGGATGGTTTTCAGCCAGCCACTGACTCTCAGCCTAACCTTCCTCACAAAGTTGTTGTGAGGATAAAGTGGAGAGGAGCAGAATCATGCAAGCTGCCTTGGGTTCCCTGCAAGAGGAAGAAAGGCGGGATATCAGTGTAACAAATAATAACCGTAATGAGGAGGAGGAAGAGAAGCAAGACCAGCTGGCAACCATGGCAGGCAGCAGGTGGACTCCCAGAGGGAGGAGGGGCCATGGGGGTGTCTTGCCCAAGGAGCCCCCCAAACCTGGAGCCAGTGCTGGCTGTGGGATCAGAATGCTGGACTAAGCGGGTCCTGGGTCTGATCCAGCACAGCCACTCTCGCAGTCTTACTTCAGGAGGCCCAGGGGAGTTTCTCGGAGGGCAGCCTCTCCCCTGGCCTCCACCCCAGCTGCAGCGCAAGTGTGGTTACGGCTGCCGGACGACTTCTCTTCTGTTCGGTTGCAGCCCAGAATAGCTGGCTGAGGGGAGCTCATGGTCAGCAATTGGTGGTTTCTTGCCAGGTGGGAGACCTCTCCCTGCGCTTGAGTCGGAAAAGGTGTTCCCCACACCCAGCTGGGGCCCTGGGCAGTAGATGCCTTTGTGCACGTGTAGAACGGCCGCTGGGGAGACGAGAGGCCGAGGCAGGAGAGCTGCGCACTGGGGGGAGGCACTCTGGGCGGCAGGGAGGTCGGCCGGCTTACAGGGGCACCTGCAGTTGGCCTCTGCTTACCTTGGACTTGTTTATTTTCAGATAAACAGGACAAAAACATGCCCCAGGTCCGTCTCCGGGGCTCTCTCATCCAAAGGAAACCCAAGTGAGGAATGGAAAACAACAAAGGGGACTTCCAGAAGCATTTTCGGGGGGGGGGTAGTTGCAGTTCAGACTGGGGGCCAAAGTCCAGGGTCCCGTAGCCCTGTGCTCCCCCAGATGACCGCCCAGGGAGCAGTGGGGATGGGGCGGTGGCAAACAGGCCCAGTGCCGGCCCCTGGGCTAGCGTGGGCATACATGGCCCATGGGGCTGCCCCTTCCTTTCTTATCTTTAGAAAGCATTTTCTAGTCAGTGGGCGGCTGGCCAGGCACATCCATGGCGACAGACGCGCATGCTGCTGTTGTCACTTTGAAACAGATGGCCCTTTTCTGTACCAAATGGTGCTTGTTCCGAAGCACGGCTGCTCAGCGCCAGGGCAGCAGAAGCACCCCACAGTCACGGTGCTGCAGCTCTGGGGAGTTTGAAATGTAGAGCTGCGCATGCTCAGAACAGCGCAATTCAGAAGGCGTGGGGAAGCCACAACTGCCCCACAGCCAGCAAGCGGTGGTCCAAAGGATCCCTCAATAGCTGCAGTGTGGAAATGAGCAGGCCATGCGCACGCACGCACGCACAGACACTCGGCGCAAAATGGCAGCTGCTGCCAACTCCAAAGATTAACATTGAGAGACCCCGTGGCAGCGACGGGATGGGATCTGGACCCTACGGAACGACAAGTCGAGCAATTCACACTAAATATTTTAACAAGACATCCCCCGGAGCCAGAAAGAGGGAGAGTCATTCATCAGGAATGGGGACTGTAAAACAACTGGGAGAACTGGGAGTTTGTATCATGTGTTTCTGTGTGCAGAGGGGGTTCCATTTTGCAGCTTGATTTGAGAGAACCATACAAAGTATTGGCTACAGTAATCTACTCTGAAGAAACCAGCCTTCCTCAACCTGGTGCTTTTGAGATGTGCTGGACTGCACCTCCCATCATTCCCAGCTGGCATGGCCCACCGGATTCAGGATGGTTGGAATAAACAGGCTGTTCTGCGAATCCACCAGACGAAAGCCAGGAGTGGCTGCCCTCCCTCAGAACAACCAGTGCAAGGCCACAGAGCGCCTTGCATCACTGCATGAGTCTGGATCTTTTCCTGGCCTTCCAATCAGAGGTGCGGAAAGGTGGCTCAATAGTGCTCCAAACAGCCACGGCTCACAGCCCCACTTCCTTTGCAGTTTTGACAGCTCATGTCATCATTGCAACGACAGTGGGTCCTGCTCATTGCTTTCCCCAGTGCAAAGATTCCTCTGGGTTGAAGCATCAGTGCAGGGACCCACATATTCCCATATTCTGAATGTCATTTCAGGAAGAATTGGGGAGGGGAGTGTTGGCTTCCTGTGTTTTCAGGGCGAATTTGGGGATGCCTGCTGGGGTGAAATTTCAAAGGAATTACAAGAGGAAACGACAAGGGTTTTGATAAGAGCAACATAGGTTCTTAAATGTCAGGGGCTGGGCTGCAGACATATCTGATATTGCTTTAAAAGGGTCTGGTCAGGCACTAGGGCAGGCATGGATTTACCCCATCAACTCAGCTCAAGTCATCCTCTCCGAATTTTGATGATGAACAAATACTCTCTGAAGGCCCTCTGCATGAGTCTGTATTTAGTGAATGTTGGATATTTCAGCACTGGCATCTGACAGTTCTCACATCTGTTATAATTAGAAAAAGAGTGAAAAATAAAACTGCAATTATCATACTGCTCTTATAGTATAAGGGGAGTATGATATCGGCAGTTTTATTATTGCACTGCCCTTATAAAGGTCTATGGTGCGACCAAACCTGGAATACTGTGTCCAGTTCTGGTCACCACACCTAAAAACGGATATTTTAGAGCTGAAAACATTGCAGAAAAAGGCAACCAAAATTATCAAGGGGCTGGAGCATCTCCCTTAGGAGGAAAGTTACAATGTTTGGGGCATTTTAGCTTAGAAAAAAAGATGAATGAGGGGAGACATGATAGAGGTGTACAAAAGTATGCATGGTGTGGAGAAAGCAGATAGGGAGACATTTTTCTCCCTCTCTTATAATACTAGAACCAAAAGTGGTCAACCCATGAAGCTGATTGGTGGGAGATTCAGGTAAATGGAAGGCTACACACAGCACAGAGTTAAGCTATGGAATTTGCTTCCCCCAGATGTAGCGACGGCCACCAATTTGTACGGCTTTAGAAGGGGATTGGACAAATTCATGGAGGAGGAGGCTATCACTGGCTGCTAGTCCTGATGGCAACGTGCTCCCTCCAGTATCAGGGGCCATCTGCCTTTGTACACCAGATGCTGGGGCGCACACGCCTGAGAGTGCTGTTGTACTAATGTCCTGCTTGTGGGCTCCCTTCATTGAAGCATCTAGGGAAGGATCCAACAGTGACATTCTGCAAACACATATAGCACTAGTGGATTGCTGCTGAATGCTTCCGTTATTCAAGCAGTTGCCCATTATGGTTGCACAACCGGTTGCATAAGCCATGGCACAATCAGTTGCAGAACCGAACATGTTGTGTAATGGGTGTAGAGCAGTTGCACAACCAGTTGCACAACAGGCTGCACAATGCAGTTGCACAGTGGGCTTCATCGCACAGAGCTTTTATCCTGCGATTGAGATGGCTCCTTCACGGAAGTTTGCGGGCTCTTTACGAAATATTGAAATATTATGAAATATTGGCCACTGGGCTATGGAAAGGAAATCAGATGGCCTTGTAGGCCCCTTCCAGCCCTACTGTTCTATGACTATTATATGGATTTTTGATCATCATTGAAACAGATCTCTATATTTCCTTGAACTGCATATATAAAAGTGTTGGCCTCCTCTTTTATTTATTTATATCCGAGGAAGGCAGGTGATCATTAGAATAACATGCTTTCCTCTCTTTCCCACAGTGTCCTTGGCGGTAACATCATCCTCGAACAAAAGAACACATTTACCTCAACAAGAGAAAGTAAATGCAGGTGTGTCTCTATTCACCTGCATGCACATCTCTTTGGTACTTGTGATGATGTCTGATGGTGGATCTTTGACCCATGCAGGTTCACGGTGAATGACTGGAGGGTGCTGATGTTGATAGGCAGAAAACAGTTGGAAGTCATTTAAAACACACGGATGCAATCGTACCGATCACTCATGTTTCATGTGTTGAGTCAGAGCTGCTTGCTTTGCACAATGGCTTTAAGAGGTGAAATCCAGATGCAATAAGAAGGATGCCCTCTAGACACCTTTTGAGGTGTTGTGCAAAGTGGGAGGGGGCCAAACACATTTTCTCCTATGGCTGGTGCAACCCCTCACCTTCCTTCAAATCCCTCCTGTAAACCCACCTTTTCCACAAAGCCTGCCTTAAATCGCTCCACCTCCACCCTCCCCATCTTCCTCTGTGTAACTGCATTTGCTCATATATTCCTCTGGGTTCTTCCATCCTTGCATTCTCTCCTCAAGAACAGATAGATGTAAGCCCCTTGGGCACAGGGACCTGGACTCCCTGTTTAAGATAAACCCTGAGAATCTCTCTACTCTATGAGGCCATGTTTCAGTCAGTTGAAAGGGAAAAATGGCTTCTCCATTCACTAAGGCTGTCCATTTATGCATCGCCACAAAAGAGGACAAAGGAGGACCCAGACTAGCACATGACTATGTGTACAGATGCACATTTAGAAGCCATTGCTATAATTTAAATAGAAATACAGTACATCTCACCATAGTGGTGAGAACTGTGAACTGTATGACCACCTGCAGGCCAGGTGCAAACGGTGGATGGGAAGCTCTCCATTGTTAGGGGGGTTTCTCTCTAAGCCAGACTTGCACTGGAAAGACCTTCAAACAGAGGACTGATCTTTGGCAGCCTTTCAAATAGAGGACTGTCCTCTGCTACTATCTATCTATCTATCTATCTATTTAATAGATTTATATACTGCTGACCATATTTTAAAATATCTGTAAGCAGTATTATTTCTTTATTTATATTTATTATTGCATTTATATCCTGCCTTTTTTCCTCTTGCAAGGAACCCAAGGCGGCTTACATTATCTTCCTCCTCTCCATTTTATCCTCACAACAACAACTCTGTGAGGTAGGTTGGGCTGAGAGTGTGTGACTGGCCCAAAGTCACCCAGGGAGCTTCCATGGCCGAGTGGGGACTAGAACCCGGATCTCCCGACTCCCAGTCCAGCACTCTCGCCACTACACCATGCTGGCTCTCAGTATGTGTTTGGGGTCAGTCTAAATGATTGTTCAGGAATCCCTTCCAGCCCAGTGCCTATCACTGCAAAGAGATCCAGAATCCTTTCCAACCATGTCATTCCTGATTTGAACATTTCTAGAATCGTTGCTGTCAGTGTAGATGCATGACGCAGCCCCTCTCAAAGAGTGGAGCAGAGGCAGCTGATAGCCGGCAGCATTTTCTTGATGTGTTTTAATGGGAGCTGGGACATCAGTCTTGGTCAGGGATGACTTGCTTTGCTTTACCTTTCTCTTCCCCTCCCTAAGGAATATGCTAAGTGAGTGTGGGGTGGGAGCAATAGAAGCAAGCTAAGCGTGTGTGTAGGTGGCGGGCAGCCTGTGCGGGAAAAGAGGCAGGGAGCTGACTTTGCTCTTTGCAGGAAATCCTATGGCACTATATGTTCCCCTAGAAATCTGATGGGAACAGAGATCTGCTGAAGTGTTCATGCTGGGAACCCCCATCCTATGTTTAGCCTATGTATGTAATAAATGAATACATAAATATGTGTAAATAAACCTTATACCTCAGAAATGCCACAAGTCCCCTGTGACCTCCTTCTAAGGAAAGTGAAACCTGGGTAAGCGCTGGAACTCCGCAGACTTCTCACTGCTTGGGAGTGGGGTGCAGTGGCGGGGTGGTCATGTTTTGTTGTGTTAGAGTTTTGGAAGGTGAATGGCAAACATTACACATAACAAAAGATGCTTGGCTCTATGAACAAGATGGGAAGAGCGAAATGCAAAAATGACGTCTTGGGAATGAATCACGTTCATTCTGATGGCAGCTTGCAGGGGAAGAGCTAAAAGCTGGAAAACTGCAGAACTTCTAACACTGAAATCTTGGTACATGGAGCTGTGGCAAACATCTGTGGCAGAAAAGCTGGCATCTCAGCTTAGCTAAAGGCAAAGTTAAAATATCTGATTTGAAGATGGCATGATTTTACTTCATATGCGGCAGCACGGAGCAAAGGGCTGGATGTGCCTGATCTCGACTGATCTCGGCTGCTAAGCAGGGTCAGCCCTGGTTAGTACTTGGATGGGGGGCTGTCTGGGAATCAGGCTTCCTGCATTGGGCAGGGGAGGGGGGTCGATGGCCTTGTAGGCCCTTTCCAGCCCTGTGATTCTATGATCTATCAAAGCCTTTCCTCAGATTGTGGAAAAGAGACTAAATATAATTTGTTATTATGAGGAATCATAAAGGAAACCTAGAAACATCCCTTGGATTCCACTGGTTTCTTTGCTGGTTAAGGGGCAAAAATAATGGTGGACATACTACCTGCTGTTAACAACTACAGTCAGGGCCAGAAATATTGGAAGAAGGATAACTGTTTTGGCAGTTGGCCTCTGTACACCACACTGAAGTTGAAAGGAAACACACCCAGATGGGAGCGAAGTCAGGACTTTCAGCTGTAATTCAAGGGGTGTGACAAAAGTGGGGCACTAACCATTCCAGAAGCGCAGCCAGTGAAGCGCAGCCAGTGGCATACACACATACCCATCCTTGGTGGCTCATAAATAATGGAACGAATGGCTGACAAGCAGCTGCATGGCCAGGTGTGGCCTGTTACTTGGGCACTCCATGACCAAGCAAGCAGATAAAAGGCCTGGAGGTGGTTCTGAGTGTTACATTTGCATTTGGTGGCTGTTCACTGGAAACAAAACAGTTATCCTTGTTCCTTCACTGCCAAAACAGTTATCCTTGTTCCAATATTTCTGGCCCTGACTGTAGATGTAGTTTTCTTTTCTTGTTTGTTTGCATGCTTGACTTTGTAGAATTAATATAATCTTATCCATGTAAAATCTTCCATATCTCCTGGCACGGGGTTGCTGTGATTGGATGCTGGCCTGCATGATATGGGGCATCCAAGCCATGGGTGTGCAACCTTTTGCCCCCAAGGGCTGCATGCAGCAACGGAGGGTGTGCCGGGGGTTACATGCCTGCAAGTGTATACCCAGACCCAGACGCACCCCCTCCCCGTCTCAGTGTGCAGGCGTAGGAGGGCCTAACCTCCTTACCTTATTTGCTGAGACCTCTTTGTGCTTCTCCACCCCCCCCCCCAATGGCACTGGAGAGAGCATTTTCCAGCATCTGGGTGAGCGGGGCACAGGGGGAGGGGTGCAATTTAAATGGAGAGGCAAGGCGGTGAGCCTGTCTGTGCATCCCCCTCCCCATCTAAATGGTGCTCCACACAGCCCCTGACAAGCAGCCGTTTGGCGGTCTGTGTGGTGTGTGATTAAGCTGGGGAAGGCGGCCTGCTGGGATGTCCTTCCGGTGTGTCTCCCTCTCCGTCATAACCATGTTTCACACCACACCTGTTTGACTGGCTAATGCGGAGCGACGTTGAGGTGGGGAGGGCTGTGTGCGGGGAGAGCAGCAGCAGCTTGGTCCCTCATGGGCCACTGGAAGGCCTCCACGGGCCATCCTTCTGTGTCCCACACTGCCGCGGAGAGTTGGCTAGGATGGCTGTCATCGCAAGGGTGGCACGTCTTTGCGTTTCCTGGCCCCGCCACTGAAGACCATAGCAGGCGAATGCCCTGCACCAGGTTCGGTGCTGGCGTAAAGTTGGCATCGCCAGGGCTGTGGATGTGGTCTGCAGGACTGAGTGTGCGGGGCCAGCATCCGGGGTAGGCCACTTGCCAATGACCCACCTGCTAGCGGGGGCCCACTGATAGGATCTGCGGACTTGTGCCTCCTCTTCCCCAGTGCAGCCCACTTGTTCACCAGCTGATGGTGGTGGTGGTGGTGAAGAGTGGCCTCCTCGCCCCCTGTCCCTCTCTGCCACTCAAGCAAGAGGGGGTTAGCTGTGAGGAAGAGGGGGAGGAGGAAGAGCAGCTGGTGACCGTGGCGGTGAGAAGGGGGGCTCCCTGAGGGGTGGGCATGGAGGGCATCTTGCCCAAGGGCCCTCAGAAACCTGGAGCCGACGCTGAAGGTGTGCTCCAGCTTGTGTGTCCCCATGCTCTGGTTAGCCGCTCCACTTGCATTCTGTAGTGAGGCAGGGCTCCCACTGTAGTCTGCAGCCCAGCCTTCCCCACCCTGGTGGTCTCCGAGTGTGTTGGACTACAAGCCCCAGTGTCCCTCAGCCAGCACAGCCATTGGCGCCATCTGGGGGGCACCAGATTGGAGGAGGCTGCTGTAGCCCATCAGCTGGCGGATCTCTTTGTTGGCTGCCTCAAACGCTTTGGAAAGGTGGGATGGACGTGTCGGATTACTCCGCCCAGCCCATCGGATTACTCCGCTCAGCCCTTCATAATTTGACCTTTGCCAGCTTTGGGATACCCTTTTGACATGGGGGCCGGGGAGGGGGGGGCTGTGTCAGCTCTGCGCAGTGTTCTACATGCCCACACCCCCTCGATTTATATAATGTCAGTGCTGTGAGGCTTGCATTTTTTCTTCATCACCACCCACATTAAGGAAGCATTTGATATTCTGCCCAGCACGATAAGGACAGAAAACTGCTCTTTCTCAGAAGTTAGTCAACTAGTGATTCTGAGGAGGACAAGTTGATGGGATGTACGCCAGACTATGTTTCTCACCTTTTCCTTCACCGCTGTGGTCCACGGAGATGTAAACTCTGCGGCACCTGACATGTAAACAAAACATCTCACGTTCTTGGAAGACGGGTGGCCAGGAGTGAAACAGGTTGTTGAGTTCAGACTTCACTCTTTTGTGTCCTTGAGTTAACTGAGAAATAGCCGCTGAGCTTGAAACAAATTTTAAATGGTTTCAGCGCCAGGTTTTTTTTAGACAGAAGACAAGGCTGCATCACCCACCGACAGGATTTAAGAGCTAGTAGGAGTGCAGATGAACTGTGGACCATGGAATTTAGCTTCCAGCATCCCTTAGGATGCATCTTCATGGGAACCTCCCCCCTTGTTCTTCTCTCTTGCACACAACACATCAAGCTGCTAGACCTCAGGAGCATCCAACATACCGGCTTGCAGGAGGTTCAGGATGAAATTGGTTCATGGGCTCAGGATGCTGTGATGATTGGGCACAAGAGTGAAGTTAAGACTTTTTTTAAAAAATGGCATGGCTCCTTTGTCTTTTGTTTTATTATTAATAATTAATTAGATTTTTTTTTTACATTTCCCAATACAATTCCCCCCTTGTTCCATTCCCTTTAGGTTTTCCCTCCCTTCTTCATATCATCCTGTATTTAAAGAGTAAAGGTTTCATGTATATAAGTAAAATCATTAAGCAAAAATTGGATAGTTACATAGAAATTAAGAAAATTAAATATAAAATAAAAGGGTTGTGTTGTGCAGGTCTCTTTGCTGGCCTGCACTGTTTTGTGGTGAATCGTATTACTTTGAATATAATTAAAGAATATGTGATATGGCTGCAAAAAAGGCAGATGCTATTTTGGGTGGCATTCATAAAAGCATAGCTTCCAAATCCCGGGAAGTACTAGTTCCCCTCTACTCAGCACTGGTTAGGCCTCATCTGGAGTACTGTGTCCAGTTCTGGGCACCACACTTTCAGAAGGATGCAGACAAACTGGAGAGGGTTCAGAGGAGGGCAACAAAGATGATCAGGGGACTGGACACAAAGCCCTATGAGGAGAGACTGAAAGAACTGGGCATGTTTAGCCTTGAGAAGACTGAGGGGAGATAGGACAGCGCTCTTCAAGTACTTGAAAGGTCATCACAGAGAGGAAGGCCAGGATCTCTTCTCCATCATCCCAGAGTGCAGGACACGGAAGAATGGGCTCAAGTGACAGGAAGCCAGATTCCGCCTGAACATCAGGAGAAACTTCCTGACTGTAAGAGCAATTCGACAATGGAACCAATTACCTGGGGAGGTGGTGGGCTCTCCCACACTGGAGGCGTTCAAGGCAAGGCTGGACAGCCACCTGTCAGGGATGCTCTGACTTGGATTCCTGCACTGAGCAGGGGGTTGGACTCGATGGTCTTGTAGGCCCCTTCCAACCCTACTATTCTATGATTCTATGAAGTAACATACCTTTCCATGAGAGGTTAAAGTCAATAGAATTTAATCCAGTTGTGTATATTTGGGGTTTTATTTGCTTTCCAGTGTTGTATAATAATATGCGTAGCCTTTAGCGTGGCCTTACTATGCCATGCAGCATGGCCCCCTGCCGGGCCGTTTGCCTGGAACAGGCATCTTTTGCATCGGGTGACGTTTCCAGGATCATATTGTTCCTGGTTAGGGGCCTCCAGGCAGAAAAGCATCACTATTGGGCAACTCCATAACATATGCATGAGGCTAGCCTGCAGCCTGTTACACCTTGAACACGGATCATCCTGCGAGATGCCCAGGCATTTGAATCGTTCAGGTATCCAATGTGCCTTATCTAAAATCTGTCCGCAGCTATTAGCTAAAAAAGCTACATGGAACTTCCATGTTCAAAGGCAATCTACCTCTGACCAGCTGCTTGCTGGGGGTGGGCAGCAAATGGGCTTCTTGCTTTAGAATCATAGAATAGAATAATAGAATAGTAGGGTTGGAAGGGGCCTGCAAGGCCATTGAGTCCAACCCCCTGCTTAATGCAGGAATCCAAGTCAGAGCATCGACCCTCGTGCCCTGCTTCCGACTGGGGAACCTGGCTGTCCACTGCTGGAGACAGGATGCTGATGTAGTGATGCTTTAGTCTGTTCTAGGACAACAAAGCAATTCCTACAGTCTTAAACAAGGGTGCTCTTTTGTTCCTTTGTTCTTTAAAGAAATACAGAGTTCATTGTAACTGTCAGTGGCACAGTAAAGCAAGGGCACAGGACCTGGGGCCAAATCCGGCCCTCTGAGATTCCCCAGAGGGCCCTACCCGCTTCCCCCGCCCTTTTCTCCCAACCACCAGTTGTTTGGTGGTTTCCTGGCTTTGGTGCAGTTTTCCTCCTTCTAAGCGGTCCCTCCGAAGGCTTAGCTACTGGCTGTACGAGATGAAAGAAGCAAAAACAGGCTAGTATTTTGGGCTCCACCCATTTTGCCTTCAGCTCCACCTGACAGCGGAATGTGGTCCCCAAGAGGTTCTCCGAAATGGATTTTGCCCCTTGGACTGAAAGAGGTTCAATGCCCTGCCATAAAGACTTTGGCCGAGAACGTTGGCATATTCCTTCCTGGCTTTTGTGCCTTGGCACTGTAAATTTATTTTATTTATTTATTATTAAATTTATTAATCTCCCATCTGGCTGGTCACCCAGCCACTCTGGGCGATGTACAACATACAATAAAAACAGTTTAAAACAATAAAATTCTACAATAAAAACATTTTCTACAATACCCTAACCCACCCCAAATGCCTGCCTGAACAACCACGTTTTTAATGCACGACGGAAGCTCATTAAAGGGGGGGCATGACGGAGTTCCCTAGGGAGGGAGTTCCACAGAGTGGGGGCCACCACAGAAAAGGCCCTCTCCCTCGTCCCCACCAGTCTAGCTGTCCTGGCTGATGGGACAGAGAGAAGGCCATCCGAGGCTGATCTTGTTAAGCGGCCTGTCTGGTGCTGCTGGAGGCACTCCTTAAGATAGGCTGGGCCGCAACCATATAGGGTTTTAAAGGTCAAAACCAACACCTTGAATTTGGCCCGGAAAACAACTGGTAACCAGTGCAACTCCTTCAGCACTGGAGTGATGTGATCTCGCCGGCGGCTGCCTTTAATCAGGCGAGCCGCCGCGTTCTGTACCAGCTGCAGTTTCCGAACTGTCTTCAAGGGTAACCCCACGTAGAGCGCATTACAGTAGTCTAAACGAGAGGAGACCAGGGCATGTACTACCGATGGGAGCAGATGGTTGGGAAGGAAGGGGCGCAGCCGCCGTATCAGATGGAGTTGATACAGTGCTGTCCGGCTCACAGCTGACACCTGAACCTCCATGGACAGCTGGGAGTCCAAAATGACCCCCAGGTTGCAGACCTGGTCTTTCAAGGGTAGCCGTACCCCATTCAACACCAGGTCAACATCCCTCAGCCTCCTCTTGTCTCCCACCAAAAGTACCTCGGTCTTGTCAGGGTTCAGCTTCAGCCTATTCCTCCCCATCCAGCCACTCACCGTCTCCAGACATTTGGACAGGGATTCTACGGCCAACCTTGGTGAAGATTTAAACGAGAGGTAGAGCTGCGTGTCATCCGCATATTGATGACACTGCACCCCAAACCTCCTGATGATACCACTCTCCCAGTGCTACTCTCTGGTACCTGCCGGAGAGGAAGGACCGGAACCACCGCAATACGGTGTCCCCAATGCCCAACCCCTCCAGGCGGTCCAGGAGGATACCGTGGTCAACGGTATCGAAAGCCGCTGAGAGGTCGAGGAGAACAAGGAAGGAGCATTCATCCCTATCCAGAGCCCTCCTCATATCATTCACCAAGGCGACCAAGGCCGTTTCTGTCCCATGCCCAGGCCTGAAGCCCGACTGAAATGGGTCTAGATAATCAATTTCTTCCAAGTGTGCCTTCAACTGCACCGCCACCACCCGCTCAATCACCTTGCCCCAAAATGGCAGATTTGAGACTGGGCGAAAGTTGTTCAGAACATGGGGATCCAAGGAGGGCTTCTTTAAGAGCGGTCTTATCACTGCCTCCTTGAGGGCTGATGGCATCACTCCCTCCTCAAGGGAGGCGTTCACCACCGCCTTGATCCCCTCACCCAGTCTCTCTCTGCAGCTCATAATGAGCCAAGATGGGCAAGGATCAAGTAAGCAGGTGGTCGGCCTTACAGATGAAAGCACCTTGTCCACTTCATCAGGAGGAAGAAGCTGGAACCGATCCCACAAAACCGGTTTGCCACAGGCCGCCTCTTGCTCACTAACTGTATCCACAGTGTGCAGAGTAACACACCTAATCTGATCAATTTTATCTGCAAAGTGCCTTGCCAAAGCCTCACAGGAGGTCTTAGAATGCTCCAGTGGTTCCGGAGCCACAGGACCGACCAGGCTCCGGACCACTTGGAACAGCCTCCTGGGACAGCACTCTGCAGACGCGATGGAGGCAGCATAATATTCCTTTTTTGCTGCCTTCACCGCCACGTGATAGGCTGAAGATACAGCTCTAGCCCGTGTCTGATCGTCTTTGGAGTGAGACTTCCGCCATCGGCGCTCTAGACGTCTCACCTCCTGTTTCAGAGCTCGTAACCGCAGATTGAACCACGGTGCAGTCCGAGCCCTGTTCAGGGGGAGAGGGCTTTTCGGAGCCACCCGATCTAATGCCCCCGTGATTGTGGCATTCCAGCCACCCACCAGGGTCTCGACCGAGTGGCCATTGGCCTGCCCCAGAGAATCCCCAAGCACGTTCAGGAATCCATTTGGATCCATAAGATGCCTGGGGCGGACCATTTTAATGAGTCCTCCACCCCTGCGGAGGGGTTGTGGAACCGAGAAGTCCAACGTCACCAGATAGTGATCTGACCATGACAAGGGGGTGGTGGTAAATCCAGCCTTGGAAAGCCAGATCATGCTGCTCTGGGTGGGAAGGGTGCTCACGGATGCATGTTTTCCAGGCTGAAGGGGGTTGCATCCAGCACACTCATCTCCCTGCAACCCACACATTGCTACCAACCATTTGCAGAGCATGCATCCAGGGTTCAAAGTGCATGTACAACAGCCCTGCACAGTAGGCTAATATTATGACACACACACCCAACTGCAGATGAGGGTGGTGGACACAGAAAGAACATAGCTGGCTGAGGGATCATGGGAATTGTAGTCCAACACATCTGGAGGGCACTAGGCTGGGAAAGGCTGCTATAAGCTTTTCTGGCCTACAGCAGAGGTGGGCAGGAGGAAGATTACTAGATGTCTTGGACTTCAGCTCCCAGAAGCCCTTGCCAGCCTAGCCAATGGTCAGGTACGCTGGCATCCAAAACATCTGGAGAGCAACTTTCTGCCCACCCTTGGATTAGAGTCCACTTCATCTGTTGCATGGCGTTAACCTACGTCTGAAGGTATACGCACAAGGTTTTGTGTGTGCGCCGAATTGTAATCTTCTAGCTCTGAGAGAAATGGCATAAAAACATACAGATCGTGACCATTCCTTTAAAGCTCACGTGGATGTGAAATAAGCAGGGTGACCATTCATGCAATTCCAGCCATGGCTGTTTTGGCTCCTGCCCCCTCCAGCTCATCCTTTAAACATCCCTCTGTGCCTCACAAAATGTCTTCTTAAAGATAGTCCAGTCCAAATCGGTGGCAGTGACATTTATTTGAAAAGAGCACCCAGATAACTTTATTCAAAAATAAGTCAACTAAACATCCCCCACCAGTAAGTGACCTTTGTGAAGATCAACAATGAAATCCCAGCTGTCTCTGTTCCTTCCTCTCTGCCCAACACCTGGCGCACGCGTTGTGTGCCTCAGACATCGAGATGGCATTGTAAACATGCACCTATGCTACACGCAGAGAAATGTGTATATTTATCTACCATTGCTTTTATCCAGGCCCCGGAGCTTTTACATCTACCTGTAAAACCAAAGCCATTCGTAATTGCCACAGACAGATAAATCAGGTATAAGATTGAAGAAGGAGATCTGTAAATGTGGAGGAAAAAATGTGGTTTGCCAATTTGTACCCAAAAGCGAAAACTAAACATAACAAAAGAGGAAATATCTAAGGTAAAACACAGGCTCCAATGTTTGAAATCTCTGTAGCTATTGGCTGCAAGAACACAGCCTTCAGTTTGCTTTCTTGATCCACATCTTGCCTTTTCACTAGCATGCACATCTGAGTAAGCTTGTGAAAAACACTTTAGAGATAAAACTATCAAGCATATAGAAGGACAAGTGCTGTTGAAGAATCAGCAAGGTTGCAGCAAAGGTAAATCCTGCCTCATTAACCTTTTAAAGTTTTTTGAGAGTGTCAACTAACATGTGAATACAGGTGATCGGAGAGACATTGTTTACTTGAACTTTTCAAAAGGCTTCTAAGAAGGTTCCGAGTCAACCTAGTCATGGGATAAGAGAAGCAGCCCTCTTACGGAAGGATAACTGGTTCAATAACAGAAACTAGGAATAAATGGACAATTCTCACAATGGAGGGACACAAACAGTGGGGTACCACAAGGATGCTGGACAGTGCTTTGTAACTTGTTCATAAATAATCTGGAGTTAGGAATGAGCAGCGAGGTGGCCCAAGTTTGCTGACAATACCAAATTATTTGGGGTGGTTAAAACAAAAGGGGATTGTGAAGAGCTCCAAAACAATCTTCCTGAACTGGAAGAATGGACATTAAAATTGCAAATGCAGTTCAGCGTAAGCAAGTGTAGAGTAATACATGTTGGAGTAAAAAATCCCAACTCCATATATACACTGGTCAGGTCTGAGCTGACAGGGGAGTGACCATGAAAGGGATCTTGGGGGTTGTGGTGAATAGCTCAACGGAAACATTGACTGGGGTCAGGTCTGCACCTCAGGTCATATCGATACGATTCCATCATGGTGACGCTATATCCCTCTTGCACATTTATGCCTTGTAGCACACACAGTTACACCTGTTGTGGTATTTTGGATAATCTGGAATAAAAAGCGGGAAGTAACACTAGAAAAGTGGTGTACAGAATGCGTAATGTGCCCCAACCAGTATCACTTCAATACCAGTAACAGGCACAGGTGTTGATCTAAACTCTGTTCGCAAAATCATGGTGCAGTCAACACCGATTTCCCCAATTACCCTGCTTGCTATTGTTGGGCTATTTGAGGGTTGTGCCCCCCACCGCCCAGGTTTGGACAACAGAGGAAGCCAGGAAACCGCACCAGCAAGAGTAATTAGGGGAATCCGGCCAGCCGGGGAAATAAGCCACTGGATCATGTGAACCAGCTCAGCATGCAGCTGCTAATTCCATGCTGGGCATAATTAGGAAAGGAATTGAAAATAAAACTGCCAAGATCATCCTATGCTTATACGAACATATGCTGCGACCACACTTGGAACACTGTGTTCAGTTCTGGTCCCCGTACCTAAAAAGGGATATTGTAGAGCTAGAAGAGGCGCAGAGGGGGGCAACCAAAATGACGATGGGGTTAGCACAACTCCCCTATGAGGAAAATGTACTACATTTGGGGCTTTATAGTTTAGGGGGAAAAAGCCAACAGGAGAGGTGTATAAAATTATGCACGGTCTGGAGAATGTGGATAGGGAAAAGTTGGGTCTTTGCTCTGATCCAGCATAGCTCTTACATTCTTCTCTGCTCTGACTCACAGCAACTCTCCAAGGTACCAGGCAGAAAGTTCCTCCCAGCAATCTTGCCTGAAACCCTTGGAGATGTTAGGCAGAAATTGAAGCCGGGATCCTGTGCATTAGGTCTTCTTGTTGTTGTTGTTCAGTCGTGTCCGACTCTTCGTGACCCCATGGACCATAGCACGCCAGGCCTTCCTGTCCTGCGCTCTCTCCCGGAGCGTGCTCAAGTCCATATTCATTGCATCCGTGATGCTATCTAGCCATCTCATCCTCTGCCGTCCCCTTCTCCTTTTGCCTTCAGTCTTTCCCAGCATCAGGGTCTTTTCCAGGGAGTTTTCTCTTCGCATTAGGTGGCCAAAATATTGGAGCTTCAGCTTCAGGATCTGTCCTTCCAATGAGCACTCAGGGTTGATTTCCTTTAGGATGGACCGATTTGACCTCCTTGCAGTCCAGGGGACTCGTAAGAGTCTTCTCCAGCACCACAGTTCGAAAGCATCAATTCTTCGGCGCTCAGCCTTCCTTATAGTCCAGCTCTCACAGCCATACATTACTACTGGGAAAACCATAGCTTTGATTAGACGGACCTTTGTCGGCAAGGTGATGTCTCTGCTTCTTACTATGCTGTCTAGGTTTGCCATAGCTTTCCTCCCAAGGAGCAAGCGTCTTTTAATTTCATGGCTACAGTCACCGTCTGCGGTGATCTTGGAGCCCAAGAAAGTAAAATCTGTCACTGCTTCCATTTCTTCCCCTTCTATATGCCAGGAAGTGATAGGGCCAGATGCCATGATCTTAGTTTTTTTAATGTTGAGTTTCAAACCAGCTTTTGCACTCTCCTCTTTCACCCTGGGTCTACCACTGAGCAAAGGCAGGTGCCTTTTCACCTTTGAATCCTCACTCCTTCTTTCAGATCAGTGCCGAAACATTTCTGATTTGGGCAAATGGGGGGGGGGGCATTGTAATGGACAATGGTGGTCAGTAATATCAAGCAAAGACATTTCAGTATAGTTGTTACATGGGGCTCCTGGACATCTCATCCAGGTTTCTAATGAAAGCCCCACTGTCACCCAGCTTTGGAAATATTGTGGTGCCAGGAATTGGGTGCTGTGTTTATATGATCTAAATAACTGATAATCTAAGAAATTATGGAATAATGCACAAATCAGCTAGGGTTGTTAATACATATTCTTCACAGCTGTCACTAGTTGACGTTACAAGTCCCTACTCAAAATTGCTACGGAAAGTTTGAAACTTGGGAAGTTTGTCCATCATTAACACATGTGTGTTTTGATTTTCACCCCCCCCCCCCGAGCCTCTGGTGTTTCCTGAAAAATGCATTAATGTTCACTGCCATCCCGCCCCCGCCTGCCCCCCCACCGATCTGCTGCTGCTGCTTCAGAACCTCCACAGAAATTCTCTCCTTCCTCGGTTGGCCCCATCTAATCACAGGTCATATAACGGATGCAATGACATCACACGGTATCAAGCACCCAATCAAATTTGGTACGAGCTGACATCACTGAAGGCAAGCGAAGTCAGTTTAGACAATGCTTACTAGACTTGTCACATAGGTGATCCTGGTCAATCAGATTTCTTCCCCTCATTCAGCTTGGGCTAGAACGATCCTCGCCATAACCACTGAAAGGTGGTGGTGGGGCTTCTCCCATTGCTGAAAATGTTCACAAGAAGTGCCACCCCTTTCAATGACCCTGCTGAGACACACATTAGGCCAGAGTGGTTAGACTAACCATGGTGCAGGGTGGTTAGCGCTAACCACTGGAAGATCCTCATGAGCAGCTAACCATGGCACGCAGTGTGGTTAGCCTAACCATTCTCTAACCACCCTCCCTCCTGCAGTCCTCCAACCGCTCCCTCATGCATCCCAGCAGCCTGTGCGTCTCACATGGCCATTACAGGAGTGGTGCTGTGGAAGGCTGTTGGCGGCCATTTTCTTCCTTCTTTCTGTTCCCCTTACAGAAATAAGCAATAAATAAATAAAAATGGCGGAAAATTGTGCCAAAATTGCCATATCACTAAAATGTGCATTTACGCATATGTGCATAATTGCCACATATTGCTAAAACGTGCATATGCATTTAGTCTGTTTCCCGCCTCCCAGCTGAGCAGAGCAGAGCAAGCTGCTCCAGCTGGTCCAGGGACTACAGAAGCAGGCAAGCTCCCAGAGAGCCAGCGAACAGGGGGAGCAAACAGGAGTTGGCCAGGGGAGTTGCAGTGGTAGAAGAGACAAAGGAGACAGAGGCTAAGAGGTAAGTGGGCTGCAGGAAGCCCAGGGCGCTGCCCTTTTATCCTTCTGAGTGGCTGTGAGCTCACCAGGTGCTTCTGAG
The DNA here is from genome assembly GCF_057233095.1 of Heloderma suspectum. Taxonomy (NCBI): domain Eukaryota; kingdom Metazoa; phylum Chordata; class Lepidosauria; order Squamata; family Helodermatidae; genus Heloderma; species Heloderma suspectum. The sequence continues at coordinate 437,876,693 of NC_139458.1, forward strand.
AGCTCCAACTGAATTGGGGTATGTGTGTGGCCTGAGTACTCCCAGCAGCTGACTGGGCGGGAAGCTTCAGTCTGTTTCCTGCCTCCCAGCTGAGCAGAGCAGAGCAGAGCAGAGCAAGGTGCTCCAGCTGGTCCAAGGACTACAGAAGCAGGCAAGCTCCCAGAGAGCGAGCGACCAGAGCGAGCGAACGGGGGGAGCAAACAGGAGTTGGCCAGGGGAGTTCGGCAGGGGAGGTCAAGGGGGAGGCCCCTAACATTTTTTTTTTTTTTACTAACTTTTTTTCATTTATTTGTCTTGTAACACACACTTCCACACCAGTGGGACTCTGCTTTTAACCTCTACTGAGTAGAGGAGCAGGCACAGGCTAGTCTAGAACAATCACAAAGCTAGACACAAAAAGGGAAAAGAGGCTATGGAAGGACAAGACTCTCCAGTGGTGGTGACCTGCAAGGTGTGTGCAATGTTTGTTTTCTTGCCTGAGAACAACATGGCCGACACCTGCAACAAGTGCAAGTTGATCACGCTGCTGGAGGAAAAAGTAAGTGGACTGGAGCGGCGACTGTCGACCCTCCGGGGAATAAGAGAACACGAAGAGTTCTTGGACAGAATGGGGGAACTACAGCAGCAAAGGGCAGACCAGAAGCTTGAAGAGCAACAGCAAGATGAGGCAGTGGGAAATGCTGAGGTGAAGAAAAATGGAATAGAGGATACTCCGTGGAAAAGGGTGACAGTTAGGAGAAGAAGAACTAGACGCCACTCTGCACCAGTGGAAGCAGTGGAGCTGTGGAACCGATTCCAGGTACTTGCGGATGAGACTGGAGGACAGCCTGCAGAGGAAGAATCACAGGGGAACCTGCATGAGAGTGAGCAAGAGGCTAAAGGTCAGTCAAACAGAGGCGATGAAACCCAGGCCTACAAGAAGAAGAAGAGAAGAGTGGTAGTAGTGGGAGACTCCTTGCTGCGTGGGATCGAGACCCAAGTATGTCGCGAAGACCCATGGACTCGCCAGGTATGTTGTCTCCCGGGAGGACAGATTAGAGACGTGACTGAAAGGTTGCCTGCACTCATAAAGCCCACTGACAGGTATCCCTTTCTTCTCATCCATGTGGGAACAAATGATACCGCCAAGCGGAGCTACAAAGAGATCACGTCAGACTTTGAAGCTTTGGGAAGGAAACTCAAGAACTGTGGGGCCCAGATAGTTTTCTCATCCATCCTTCCAGTAGTTAGAAGAGGGATAGAAAGGGAACGAAAAATACTCCGGGTGAATGACTGGCTACGAAGGTGGTGCCGACGAGAGAGATTTGGATTCTGGGACCACGGGCTATACTTCCTGGAAGATGGGCTGTTGGCTAGGGATGGGTTGCACCTCACAAAGGCTGGGAAGAATGTGTTTGGCCACAGCATGAAGAACTTCATCAGGAGGGCTTTAAACTGAATCCTACGGGGAAGGGAGATGTAACGTTGGGGGTAACGATGGACGTAGGTGCATGCACTGCAATGGAGAGAACAGCTCTGATAGCGCCCAATAATAGTCTTCAGACATATGTAGGAAGAAAGCCAGACTATGAAGCACATGGTCTTCGATGTCTATATACTAATGCCCAGAGTATGGGAAACAAACAGAACGAACTTGAACTCTTAATACAGGAGGGAAATTATGACTTGATAGGTATAACTGAGACTTGGTGGGATGACTCTCATGACTGGAATACAGCAGTTGAAGGATATAACTTGTTCAAAAAGAACAGGAGGAACAGAAAGGGAGGTGGGGTTGCACTGTATGTGAAAAATACATATCTCTGCACAGAAATACAGGAGGAGGAGCTTGGTAGCCCCATCTGGGTTGAAATAAATGGAGCAAAGAATAAAAGGAACCTGGTGGTCGGAGTCTACTACCGGCCACCCAACCAAGGAGAAGACGAGGATGAAACTTTTGAAAAGCAAATAGCCAATGTTTTAAGGAAGCATGATGTAGTAGTAATGGGGGACTTCAATTTCCCCGATATTTGTTGGGAGACAAATTCTGCAAAACATGGCCCATCCAGGAAATTCCTGACTTGTGTGGCGGATAACTTCCTCCTACAGAAAGTAGAGGAAGGAACTAGAGGATCGGCTATCCTTGACTTGATCCTAATCAACAGAGATGACTTAGTGGATAAAGTAGCAGTTACAGGAACTCTGGGGGAAAGTGACCATGTTGTACTTGAGTTCTTGGTTCTAAGGGAAGCAAAAGCCGAGTGTAGTCAAACGCGTACCCTGGATTTTAGGAAAGCTGATTTTCATAAACTCAGAACAATGATCAGGAAGGTCCCATGGCAAGCGACGCTAACGAGAAAAGGAGTCCAAGATGGGTGGGAACTTTTAAAAAAGGAAATTCTCAAAGCACAATCACAAACAATTCCAACAAGAAGAAAAGGTGGAAGACAACAGAAGAAGCCAATGTGGCTTCACAAAAAGCTTAGGGATGACCTGAAAACAAAAAAGGACACATATAGGAAGTGGAAAGAAGGCCAAGTAACAAAGGAAGAGTACAGGCAGGTAGCACAGAATTGCAGGGATGGCGTCAGGAAGGCTAAAGCGGAGAACGAGCTGAGGTTAGCGAGGGATGCTGAAAACAACAAAAAGGCTTTCTTCAGCTACATGCATAGTAAAAGGCAGAGGAAAGAAATGGTTGTTCAGCTATTAAATGGTTGTTCAGCTGGTTGGTTCTGACCCCCATTCAGATGCCACGCTAAGCCACGATGGTTAGCTCCAAACTCCTAACCAACATGGCTTAGTGTGACATCTGAACAGGATCTATACCTTTTTTCGAACCAAGTATTTTATTTTTAAGTTGCTTCAAAGTGTTATATTTACTTCTGTGGAGTCATGCATTTTTTTAAACCAAAAAACTAGAAAATTCCAAAACTTACATTACAAATAAAAGATACTCCCTCACACACTTTTTTTCTGCTAGGGAAGTATTCTGGACAAGGAATGACAAGCAGAAATGAGAGGCAGACACACAGAGAATAAATTTACTTTCTGCAATGGATTATCAACACACGCTTCCACTGGAGAGAGAAAACATTCAACCCTTCAAAACTTCTAAAACAGCTTCTAAAAAAGGGAAGCCAGAACCACCTCCCCACCTCCTTCCCACTGTCTGTAAAAGGTTTTCTGGATGCGGCTTTTGGCATGACAGAAAATGTGTTGAGCACAAAGAAGGGAGAGAAACGAAGGACAACTGAAGTGTGTGGATTCTCAGGGATGCCCCTCTGTCCCTCTTGACTGGAAGGTGGGTCAATGGCCCCCTCCCCAAAGCCCCGCTCTGGCTCATGCAGGGGGGCATGGCAGCATTCTACATGGTCCTGGGCAATTCTGTGCATGGCTGTTGTCCTGGCATGCCGTTGGGTTCTCAGTACACACAGAGGTCCGGGAACTTCATCTCGTACACCGGGATGGAATGGCTCTGCGGTTGGCCGTAAGCAGCAGTGATGGTGCCTGAGGGGCTCGGGGGAGGTCTGCAACAAAGAGAAAGGACAAGAGGATGCTCAGCAGTGTGTGTGGGGGCGGGAGGAGGACTGGCCAAAACCATTTAGGTGCCTGAAACAAAGAATACAAAATGGCAACCATCCTGCACACTAAATGTGCCAGCATGCAATTCCTTGAGGAATGTGGCCGTGGGGTTGCTACATATGGCAGAGCCTTCTCGGTGGTGGCACTCTGACTGGCAAACTCCCTTGCAGTAGGGATTCCCCCACACTGCTGTCCGTCAGGCGCCAGTGAAAGGCGTAAATATCTGTACAGACTTTTGGGCTGTAGGCAAGTGTTTTATCTGTGTTCTGGTGCTGTAGTGACCGTTTTATTATTGGATTTTACAGTCTATTTGAAATTTTGCAGTTATAATTTTAATGGGGTTTAGGCAGGACGTGATCCTCCCCAGCCTCATCAAAAGGCTAGGAAGCCGGCCAAGAGCACTAAATCACGGACATTACTTGGCACGGAACAGGGAACCCCTCCCACCCCAATTCTGATACTGAGTTTCGTATTCTAAGCTTTGTGCAGAAGGAGGCATGAAGGACAGATTTCCTGGGATGCTTGTGAGTATGGAGGCTGGTTTCAGTACAACGCTGCTTTTTGAGGAAACCTGATTAAGCGAGTGGTGGAACTCTTTCCTACTGGACGCGGCAGTAACTATCAAGAAAGGGGCCCTTCAAATGTGTTGGACTACAACTCCCATCATTCCCAATAGGATGGATTTATTTATTAATCTTATTTTTATCCTGCTCCTCAGCCAAAAAGGCTTCTGGAGCCATGTACGTATATAACCACTAAAACAAGACTGGGGAGCCAGTGTGGAGTAGTGGTTAGAGTTTTGGACTGGGACTCAGGGGATCCGGGTTCCAGTCCCCGCTTGGCCATGAAGCCCACTGGGTGACTTTGGGCCACTCACTGACTCTCAGCCTAACTGACCTTGCAGGGTTGTCGTGAGGATAAAATGGAGGGGAGGAGGGCCATGTAAGCCACCCTGGGTTCCTTGCAAGACGAAAAAAGGCGGGATATAAATGTAAAAATAAATTTCAAAATACAATAAAAAGACACGACACAGAAGGAAAAAGGAATGGAGGGAAGAGGAAAAAGTCAGTCGTCTTCCAGCAGGGTTGGTGGAAGGGCCCGGCTCCCCCCTCCCCTCTCCCTCTGTACAACCTGCTGAAATGGCTGCTAGGGCTGGCAGCTGAGGGTGGTGGAGCCTCCATGCGGGAGGCCTTTCTGCAGGGCTGATGCCCCCCCGCCCCCATGTCTCCAATGCAGGACGGGAGTTGCAGCCCAGCACGCCAGGCTGGGGAAAGCTGCCAGAGGGTGCCGCCATCACACCATGCTTGCAGGCCCATGAGGCCTCTCGTGGTTGCTGCTGGTAGCCCGAATGCGGAGCCAGATGGGCCACTGGCCTGATCCTGCAGGGCAATTCGTACGGTTCCTTTCCGTTTGCTCCTTCGCATCTGCTATCTGTGCACCTGTCCAGACACTGGGATGCCCCCAGAAGGACCTACGAGGAGCCCGGCTGCTGGATCAGACCAAAGGCCTGTCAAGGCCAGCAGCACGTCCCCCACAGTGGCCACCAGATGCCCGTGAGCCAAGCAGGGTAGCCCCCCCTCCTGTTGTGGTGCCCTGGCACCTGGATCCAGAGGCAGGCAGTCTCTGATGCTGGATGTGGCGCGTAGCCAGCGTGATGGGGAGCCGTGGAGAGCCTCATCCTCCATGACTCTTGTCTAATCCCCATTGAGAGCCATCTCTGCTAGTGGCCGTGAGCAGAGAATGCCACGGTTGTGCTGTTTGTCCTGTCCACGGGGTCTGGGTGGTACCTCTCCACCCACCACCTGGCAAGAGAGACGGGGAATGCAGTCTCTAGGGCACAGAAGAGCTCCTCGTCACTGGGTCACGATCGCTGACTTTTCTGCTCTACTGGGCCACCAACTGCCCATGGGTAGCTTCTGCCTGCATATGCCCAATGTCTCTTCTCCTCGAATGCGTCACGTCCCCTTACCGTATAGTGATCTCAAATATCTGGTTGAGCTTGCTCTGGAGTAGCGTCGCCTGCAGCGAGGAGAACAACAATGGCTGTCAGCACTGTACAGGCAATGCCAGCCCGTGCACGCGCTGCGAGGAAGACCACGGTCTCTAAGCAGCTGCAGGATGCTGCGCTGTGGCTTTGTAGCATTCTCAGACGTGCCACTGGGGCCGGAACACTGGGCACAGGTCTGGGGACGTACGGCCTGCGAGGGCCCCCAGGCAGCGGGCTGCAGGCAGCAGCGCCTCCTCCCCCGTGCTGCTGAAAAGGAAGTGCCGTGGCGGGGGCCAGTCAAGGCTGCAGCCCCGTGGCACGCCATGCGGAAATGGCACCGTTTGCCTTTCCCAGCTTTGTTTAGCAGTGTGCTGACCCAGTCAGGTGCTGCCTCTGGGCTGCACAGCCAATGTGGGCACTGGAGAGGTGCGCAAAAGGCAGCATCTGATTGGTTCAACACACTGGTAATCGAAGTCAGAAAAGAAGAGGAGCCGCTCAGGTAAAGCAAGCCCAAACCAGGTCTGGGTTGGCTGGCAGGGCAGCAGGGGGAGGGGCCCAGTCTTGCCCAGGAGCCCCTCAAACCTGGGAGGCAATCCTCGGCATTAAGCGCGGGGCTTCTGCTTTTAGCCACCTGGGGCTCCTCCGCAGGGGAATTCCAGCACGCCTGATGCTCCAGGCCTTTGGCACCCTCTCTAACAGACTCACTCATCACTGGGAAAGACAGAAAAGCCTCACTCACCCGGGCACCGCAGTGAGCGGCGATTTCTTCAAAGGGGGCTTTCTGGAATTTCTCCACCACCTGCCGCCTCCTCTCCCGCTCCTGTTCCTCCACGGCCACGCTGTCTACTAAGGAGAGAGGGAGAGGAGAGGACGGGCCGGATTGGCGGGGACGCGGCAGGATTAGAATAAGGCCCAGGAGCTGTGCTCTCGGCGTCTGGGCCTGCACCCCAAGCAGGTTGGTGCCTGCAGGTTGGGGGGTGCAGAGATCTGTGTGGCATTGGGAGCAGGGCTTGCCACAGCTTTGCGGGATCCCAGCCAACTTCTGAGTGTTCTGCATTTCTTCTGGGACATGCATACACTTGGTGGGGGTGGGGAACCAGAGGCTGAAAGAGTCGGCGTCTCAAGTGGATCGTGCGGTCTCAATCCTCCCTTCCTACTATACATCCTGTGGCATGAAAACTGGAATGGCAGCCGGCTTTACCTCTGCTCCACAAAGATACTTACCAATCGCTTTCTTCAGCGTCTCATAAGTGATCTCTTCGGCAGGCACTCTCTATTTGGGGGTGGGTGGGTGGGGAGGGTGGCATGACAGGAGAAGAAGGAAAACATTAGGAAGCAGCTCTCTGAAGACCTGAAAAGCAGTTCAGGTAGAGATCCCACTTCAGAAGCAGACAGAACCGTCGTCAAAGAATGCATACATAATGACTGGCGCGGGGAGAAACACATATCAGCCAATCAGCCTTGTAGTGTGCTAGTAAGAACTACGACCGTGAAGCTATCTGGAGAGGACGGATCTGACGTTACAGATGCTCTAGTGACACCCAGGCTGGATCACTGTAATACACTCCACGTGGGGCTGCTTTTATCGGTGGTTTGGAAGCTGTATATACTGTTTAGCAATACTAATATTGCTCAACATTATTATTATTACTAATATTAGTAATAATACTAATAACAGTAAAATATTGGTATTATCCGTTTTATAGCATTTTAATTGAACTTTTATTTATGCTCATCGACTGTATTTTGCATAGTTTTGTATTGCTTTTATCTTCTACACCATCTTGAGTAGAGAAGGTTCCACCCTTAAAAGCAGCTGAAAAATCATTTTAAATCAAATCAAATAAATAAATAACTTCGACTGGTACAAAATGCGGCCGCTTGAGTACTGGTAGGTGCTAGGTGGTTGGATCATGTGACACCAATATCATACCAGTTGCACTGGTTGGCGGTGTATTTCTGTGCCCAATTTAAAGTGCTGGTATTGGCTTTTAAAGCCCTAAACCGTTTGGGTCCAGGTTACTTGAAGGACCCCCTTTGTCCATGCCAACCTGCCCATTTTCTGAGATCAGCATCGGAGGCCTTGCTTGTGGGTCTGCCTGTAAAAGCAATTAGGTTAGTGGTCATGAGAGACAGGGCCTTCTCGGTAGTGGCCCCCCATGTGTCTAGTTGAGCCCTTAAAATAGTCTGCACTAAGGCAGATGTAAGTTAAAACAGCATCTCAAAAAGGCGGGTGGGGAGAGGGCTTTATTGGATGGTGCTGGGCTCCCCGGCTCCCCCTTCTCATTCAGCATGTTTGTATGTCCACCCACAACACTGGACACCCTGGAACTGCCATACCTCCTCTTTTTCAGGGCTATTTCTGGACTCCACTTCGACCTGCAGGGAGATGGTTTCCCCAATGCTCTTTCTCTTCGACAGTCTATCTTCATCTGAAAAGGGGTGGGGGGAAATAAAGAATTGATCTACAGTGCAGTCTTCCCCACAGCTAGGAAGCAGACATTTCAGGGCATTCGTAAGGATTTGCTCAGGGGAGCTCTTTTTTCCTGGCTTTCTATCTAGAATCATATTGCCAGTTGAAGCTCAGCCCCTCCGCCCCCGCCTTGTACTTAGGTTCTTGGGCGAGTTATTGTCTTTTAGTCTTACCAGTTGCCTTTCTGGAAACGAATGCTGTGTGACTGGCCATGCCCACCATGTTATGAAAAGGCAACCTGACCCCATGGCTGCCACGTTCTGTTCAATTTTTTATTGTAAGTTTTATGTTGTGAGAGCGTCCATGACACCCTCTCAAAATTCCAAATGTGCCCACCAACCCAAAGAGGTCTACTGCAACTAGGTGCTCTCCAGATGTGCCGGACTACCACTCCCAGGGTGCCCTAGCCAGCATGGCCAATGGTCAGGAATGCTGGGAGACGCAATCCAAGTCATCTGGTAGGAACCAGATTGGAGAAGGCTGGTCTAAAGACATGCTTCTCTACTTTAATGGGTAATTACATAACAGTTCAGTCCCTTACTGTTGCCAATTCAGCACATATTCTGTTTTCAAAATGACTCCTCGCTTGGCAAAATAAGCCCCCGTCGACTATATTCTTCCCCACCAGATTTAAATGGGCTTTTATTTGAGAGGTGAGATGTGCCATTTTACCAAGCAAATGCGTAAATTGCCTCCTATGTGTGGGCTTGTACCTGTTGCTTCCAAAGGCACAGTGGTATTTCTAATACTTGCCAATTCACAGATCTGTCAGGGGGAATCCCCCATACAAGAAATTCTGCACAGCAGCAACACACCGTTCTTGAGGCCCAGGGGCTTGGTTATGATGTTTAACATGTCTCCTTGGGACTGTAGCCCACAGGGTCATAGAAAAGCGTAGCCAGAAAATCATAGAATCATAGAATAGTAGGGTTGGAAGAGGCCTACAAGGCCATCGAGTCCAACCCCCTGCTCAATGCAGGAATCCAAATCAGAGCATCCCTGACAGGTGGCTGTCCAGCCTCGTCTTGAACACCTCCAGTGTGGGAGAACCCACCACCTCCCTAGGGAATTGGTTCCATTGCTCTAACAGTCAGGAAGTTTCTCCTGATGTTCAGCCGGAATCTGGCTTCCTGTAACTTGAGCCCATTCTTCCGTGTCCTGCACTCTGGGAGGATGGAGAAGAGATCCTGGCCTTCCTCTTTGAGACAACCTTTCAAGTACTTGAAGAGCGCTATCCTATCTCCCCTCAGTCTTCTCTTCTCCAGGCTAAACAGGCCCAGTTCTTTCAGTCTCTCCTCATAGGGCTTTCTTTCCAGTCCCCTGATCATCTTCATTGCCCTCCTCTGAACACTCTCCAGTTTGTCTGCATCCTCCTTAAAGTGTGGCACCCAGAACTGGACACAGTACTCCAGATGAGTCCTAACCAGTGCTGAGTAGAGGGGAACTAAGACTTCCCGGGATTTGGAAGCTATGCTTCTATTCATGCAGCCCAAAAGAGCATTGGCCTTTTTTGCAGCCACATCACATTGTTGGCTCATATTCAGCTTGTGATCAACAACAATTCCAAGACCCTTCTCGCTTGTAGTGTTGTTGAGCCACGTACTCCCCATCTTGTAACTGTGCATTTGGTTTCTTTTTCCTAGGTGCAGAACTTGGCATTTATCCCTATGAAATGTCATTCTGTTGTTTTCTGCCCTGCACTCCAGTCTATCAAGCTCACTTTGAATTTTGTTTCTGTCTTCCAAAGTATTAGCTATCCTGCCCAATTTTGTGTCATCTGCAAATTTGATCAGCATTCCCTGCACCTCCTCCTCCAAGTCATTAGTAAAAATGTTGAAGAGCACTGAGCCCAGGACTGAGCCCTGCGGTACCCCGCTTGTTACCTCTCCCCAGTTTGAGAAGATCCCATTGATAAGCAGTCATTGAGTCCGATTCTGTAGCCAACTGTGGATCCACCGGACCGTTGTTTCATCTAGCCCACTTTGAGCTAGTTTGCTCATCAGGATATCATGGGGCACTTTGTCGAAAGCTTTGCTGAAATCAAGGAATATGATGTCTACAGCATTCCCACGGTCCACAAGGGAGGTTACTTGATCAAAAAATGAGATCAGATTCATCTGGCAGGATTTGTTCTTGACAAATCCATGTTGGCTTCGAGTAATCACTGCATTGTTTTCAAGGTGCTTACAGATGGATTGCTTTATCGTCTGCTCCAGAATTTTCCCAGGGAGAATTCCTGGGAATTCTGAGGGGTCAGCTAGTGAGGGCAAGAGGAAAAATCCAACGGCTAGTGCTGTGTGTAAGTGTTAAAGATAATGCTCTGTCCCCAAATTCTGCACCACACACAGCTGAGTCAATTATGCAAACTCAGGACATTTGCATAATTTATGCTGCAGTTTTTGCTGCTTTGCATTCTAATTCATTCTGGTTCTGCCAGTCCTGAAGAACTACGCTGGGCACTTAAGCCCTGATGACTGATTGATGAAATCTCATCCAGACACCCTCTAGGCTTCTTGCAGCCCACAGACCCTGGAGCAAACCTTTGCAGCCATGAAGGGCTAGGGACGCTCCTTAAAAAGTTAAAGCCAGCATCCTCAGGCAGGTGAGCCCTGGGCCGAGCTGTTTTCCCTGCCCTGCAATCATGGCGAGCACAGCCCTCATACCTGTCAGCTGGGGGATGTAAGGAGTGCTGAGCCTGTCCGAATTGTAGCCGCTCCCACCCAGCACCTCGCTGATCTTGCTTTGCCGGAAGAGGATCTCGGAGCCGAGGCGGTCCAGGTTTCTCGACAGCCTGCAAGAGGGGATATGAGAAGCAGTGAGAGGTGATCCCCAGGCCAATCTGTGCAGCTTAGCTGCTTCTCTCCAGCGGAGGAAGGACGTGGCAAAGCCAGGGCTGCAGGACAGGGAGTGAGCACCAGGTGAGGTGAAGGGAGCAAACTGGTTCAGTGGTGATCACCCGTGGTCATCAGGAGACACCGGCATTCCAAGGCGGCAGCTTCGAGGTGCACGGGGGCTCTCTTACCTGGGCTTCTCTGCAAACACGCCTTCGGGGAGCAGGTAGGGGGCCTCCTTCTGCCTCATCTCGATGACCTGGGGAGGGAAAAGAGGGAAGACTCACTCAGCCAACGGAGAGCACCCAGCCTTGGCAGGCGGCCCTCAGCACCCGGCGATCAGAGGCTTGCGACACCTCTGGAGGTCCCGCCTGGCACCTACTGATGGGCTTAAGGGCTAGGCTATCTGGACACCTGGCAGAGGCAAGATCAAGCGAGTGATGTGCCCACCGCTAGGTGGAGCCACTCATGACTTCACCAGTACAAGCTGCCCTTTCAATGCCTGGATATTTCTGGAGGCAGCCAGTTCACCAGTGCGAGGCCAAGAGAGACACAAGTGAAGAATTGGAAGCAGAGAGGGCGTTACTATCTAGGCAACTGACAACCAGCGCTACTGGGATAATTAATTCACTGATATTCTGCCTTTTTTCCTCTTGCAAGGAGCCCATGGGGGCACACATAACTCTCCTCCTCCTCTCCACACAACAACCCTGTGAGGTCAGTTAGCCCGAGTCAGTGACTGGCCGGACGTTACCCGGTGAGCTTCATAGCTCAGAGGGGACTAGAACCTGTGTCACCCCAGTCCGAGTCCGATACCCGAACCACTAAACCTCACTGGCTCTCAAAAAAGGCAAGGCTTTGCTGGCTGGGCTTTCCACCATCCAAGCTCTCAATGTGGCCCATTCAAGATCCAGCTCCACCATCTTCACAAAGGATGGCCACTGCTGCTGGAGGCACCTCTCCCCTGGATATGTTGGAAATGTCTCGGCGAGAATGGATGTGTTCAGCAGTTCTGCACCCCTTCCTCCGCACGCAGCAGCCAAGGAAGGAGTGCAGGAGTGGGGAATGAGGCGACAAGGCCACATCACAAGCTTGTCGGGAGATGAGGGAAGCAGAGACACAGATCAGCGGTGGCCCCACTTTTCAGGAAACGTCCCGGGCTTTGCTCCTAGCAAGCGACTGGGAAAGAGCCACATACAAGAGGAATCGCCACGTTCAGAGGCGGCATGAGAAAAAAGCAGACCAGGGCCAGATGAACGAAGTCCAGGCCAAGCGGCAAACCTCATGGATGTGCTGGCAGAAGGCAGGCACGGTGGTCAGCTGGCTGATCAGGTTCAGGTAGGCGGCTCCAAGCGCATACAACGCACAGCGGTTGTAGAGCGGCAGGTTATCCTCGTTGACCTGGGCCAGCTCCTGCAAAGAGGATCGGCACATAACGGATCCTGAGCGCCAGCGCCGTCTCCCCAGATCAGGCTTCCCCAAGCTGGCACCCTCCAGCGGCTTTTGGACTTCAATTCCCATTAGCCTCAGCCTGCAAAGTCAATGGTCAGGAATGATGGGGGTTGTAGTTGAAAGCATCAGGAGGCTGGCTGTTAAAAAGGCGTTCTTTTTAACAGATGGGAATTCTCTGAAACCCCCCAGTTCTCATCATATTCTTTGTCTCTGTCAGCTGGTTTGGCTGTTTGGTTTTCTTGGTCGGGATGGCATGATGTGTTATTACTGAAGGCCAACTGACAGTAAGAGGCAGGGTGGATTAAAAGAAACAGGGATGGAACTAATAGTTACTCGCAGTGACCGACCCAGGGTGAAACTACACATCACACAAAACCAGCGCAGCCACTGCTAGGAGAAAGAAAATCAGCTCTGGAGCTGAAGAGGGGCTGGAGACACGTGTGTGTGTGTGCGCGCGTGTGTGCATGCACACTTACCCCTCTTTCCACTCCCCCCACCCCAACACTACTTTTCTCTTGCAACAAGCTGAGTTCCAGACATGGGTTTCAAAGAGAAGGATGCACTTGGTAGACCAGCGTTCCCCAACCTGTTCCCCTCCAGATGAGTCAGACTACATGGCCATGCTTGCTGGGGACAATGGGACTTGGAGTTCCACACATATCTGCAGGGTGACAGTTTGGGGAAGGCCGTTTACATGGATGGAGGCGGACTACTCAGAGTTGCGAACAGTCACCCACCAAGCTCTCCCTCAGGGTGCTTGGGTGATCTGGCAGAACAAGGACCAGAGTTCAGTCTCCTAACTGCTGGGGGCAAAGGAGAGATGCCCCCTTCCTTGGCTGGATTTGTGGTTCTGAGCTAACACATCTCCATGACATGACATGACATGACCCCTCTTGCTGTTGCGTGTTTGGGAGTGCTGACCCTTGGATCCAGTTCACAGGGCAAGCAGACGTCTTCCGCCTGCGATAACTAGAACAGTCCTGCCCTGTTTTGAAGGGGGGACGGGGCACAGATGTACCCTCCTGTTATATACTTAAGTATATGGAAGTGTCCAAAACCTCAAAGGCTTTTCTGGAAGAGGATGGTGAAGACAGGTCCATAGGTGGATGCATGCGTGTTTGTTCATTTACTTTTAGGACAATGCCTGGGTTGGAAGGAACTGCAAAAAAACAAACACCATTTGCTTATCTGACCACAGTGGCACTAAAGCTATCGGCCCATGAACCAATTTTCATGTCCAGAATGCCCCGGATGTGGGGTGCAAACGTGAATTGGATGTGGCAATTAATGGCACATGCAACTAACGGCACTGCTAGCAGTAACCACATGAAAATCAGCCTTCTGCACATGGGTGTTGAAGCTCTTTCAGCCCAAGGGCAGAAGACAAAAGGGGCAGCACCTAAATGCCAAAGAACAGCCGCATGCTTTAGCTTAGAGCTTTTGCTGCCAGTAACTGTGCTGCCCGAAGCCTCAGAAGGGGCATCTCAGCCCTTGAGAGTGGGGCGAAAGCAGGCAGAAGCTGGGACACCACCAAACAACTGTGGGTCAGGGGAAACCGGGTGGGGCCCAGGGGAGCGGGTGGGGCCTCCTGGGGGCACCAGGGATGCAGATTTGGCCCACAGGCCTGAGGCTCCACACCCCTGCGATACAGGATCTGGGTTCAGGGTCTGCAATTTGCCACCTGAGGTCAGACACTGCCCCAGTGACCTGCATCCCCCTTGGCGCTCCTTTCTGGCCCCCTCCACCCACTCCTACAAAGGAAGCCACAGGCTCCCCACAAAGACACGGGGTGGCTTGGAAGAGCTGCCAGCCCACACCTACCTGCATGGCCAGCGCCAGCCGGATGAGGTCCACCACCACCTCCTCGTTGGCCAGCTCAATGCTGATGAGGGCCAGCAGGCCGTAGAGTGCCTCGTAGTGCGCCCGCCCGTTGCTCTCCTCCTTGCAAGTCAGGTACATGTGCCGGTACAGCTGCTGTGCGTGCTGTGGAGACAGAGGAGCAGCGGGCTGGGATGGAGGCCGCGCCAAGGGGCTTCACATGCAGTGCTTCTCAGGTACTTCACCACGGCCAGGTAGGGCATTTCGGGAGGCAGAAAATGTAGCATCTTTTAAATGCCTCCTGAAAACACACCTTTTTGCACAGGCTTCCCCTGGGCTGTAACTGCTGCTGGTTTTATGTGGTACTTTTAAACTTACTTGGTTTTATGATGTACTTTTAAAAGTTTTATATTATGTCTTGTGAAGTTGCGTTTTATGGTTTTAATTGTGAACTGCCAGAGAGCCTCAGCTATTGGACAGTATCAAAATGTAATAAATAAAAAATAAAAACAACAATTTCTCCTGAGAACACAAGGAGGGTGCCACAGATCAGTGGCAGAGGCCCTGCTTTGCATGCAGAAAGTCCCAGGTTCAATCCCCGGCATCTCCAGTTAAAAGGGCCTCAGGGAGCAGCTGATGGGAAAGACATCAGAACAGAGGAAACTCCCTTCTACTGAACCAGACCATCTTGCCCAGCATTGTTGACACTGACTGGCAGCCGCAGCTATCCAGGGTTTCAGGCAGGAGTTTTTCAAGCCCTCCCTGGAAATGCTGCCAGGGATCCTGGGACCATCAAACCCTGGGGCCCTCTGCATGCAAAGCAGGGGCTCTACCACTGGGCCACCACAGAAGCCCCTTCTCTGGAGTGCAGCCGCCGGTCAGAGCAGGCAATCCTGGGCTAGAGGGACAAGTAGTCGGATCAGGGTAAGGCAGTTTTCTGTGTTTCCTTGCACCAACCTTCCCCACCTTGGTGCACTCGTGATGTTTTTTACAGCTCCCAGCATTCTTGACCATTGGCTAATGCTGGCTGGGGCTGATGGGAATTGAAGCCCCAAACATCTGGAAGTTGGGGAAGGCTGCCTTACATGTTTCCATCCAATTCTCTTGTTATAGAATCAGAGCGTTGGAAGGGACCTTGGAGATAATCTAATCCATACCCCTGCTCAATGCAGGGTGTGGCTACAGCATCTCTGACAGACGGCCATCTGAGCGAAGGAGAGCTCGCCACCCTGGAGGTGGCCCGGTCCACTGTTGAACAGCTCGTACTGTTAGGACGTTTCTCCTAATCTTTAGCCAGAATCTGCCTCCCTGCAATTTCCACCCGGTTCTAGTCCTTTACTCTGGAGCAACATGGAACACATCCGCTCTGTCTTCTGCATGAGAGCATTTCAGATATCTGAAGACTGCTATCATGTCTCTCGGTGATCGCCTTTGCTCTGGGCTAAAATATACTCAGCTCTTTTAACCATTCCTCAAAGGATTCAGGTTTCTAGACCCCCAATAAATGTGTGTCAGCCAGGACAGAGGGTCAGGAAAGGGAGCGGGCCAGCAAAGTACATCAACCCCTGTTTCTAGATCAGCCGAGAGCTGCACACTGGCTCTGATCCTGGGAGATTTCATTTAGCTGCCCTGGCTAATAGCCTCTGCTGCCTTTCCTCCTCCATGTATTTTTCTAATCTCCTTTTCAAGCCGCTTAAATCGGTGGTCTTCACCACATCTTGTAGCAGCGGGTTCCATAACTTCATTCTGTGTTGTGTAAAGTCAAGACCCCCCCCCACATTTAAATGTGTAATGCACAAAACCAGTGCACTGTCGATTTAAACATTACCCTAATTAAAAGCAACATCACAGTCAGCCAAAATGACTATTTCAGTAGAAATGGAATCTGTAAAAGGCAGGAGGAGCCAGTTAAAACTCCAACCCTGAGGGGAAGCAAGATTAAGCAAAAAAGGCTCTAACTCGCTTTTTAAAGAACGATTATGAGGATGATTTATGAAGCACATGAGACATCCAGGCACTGTACAAAAATTAAACACCTATGCCAGGCTCTGAGCAGGAGTCTCACAATCTAACGAGATGAAAGAAAAAAGATGGACTGGGGTCAAAAAAGAAAAGGAACAGGCAAGCTGAGGCTCCTGCAGCCACTGTACCTCCAGGCACTTGTTAAAACAGCCCCCCCAGCTAGCCCTCCAGATGTGTTGGAATGCAACTCCCATCATTCCCAGCCATGGCCAGTTGGGGGAAGGCAGCTCTGAGCAGTACCTTCCTGGAGTGACTTCATGGATGGCCGAGTGCTCCCCTAATGGTAAGGTGGGCTGTCAGCATCTTTCGATGTCCTTCTCCGAATGCTTTCTGAGCGGTCAACCCTGATCTGGAATTGCAGCCCCAGAACCAACCTGAGAAGTGGCCTCCCCAATACAGAGATGAGCCTCAGGATTATATCACTAATGGGCAAATTCCAACTGTGCCATTCCATCAGCGCAAATGACGTTGTGCTAGCGGAAACCAGGTTGCGAACTATGCACAAGAGGAGAACCCCACTAAAACTACATTTGCACAAGTGTGGTTGTGCCAGTGGCTGTGCATTATGCTTATGCAGCCCGTTGTGCATAACTCTTGTGCAACCCGCTGTGCACCCAGTTGCACGACTGCTTGCATAAGTGGTTGTGCAAACATAATGTGCAACCGCTTGTGCCACAGAAAGTTTTGACAGAGCTCCGCTAGGGCTGAGTTTGCGGAATGACACCGTTGGATACTGCCTGTTGTTGGCAAGGGCTATCCTGTGGATGCTACCCAGAGATGCAGGCCTACCCTGCGGAATCAAGCTCAGCTTACCATTCACTATAACTCCACTGATCTTTCTCCAATGAGTGCTGATGACCAGCTAGCCAACCCCCACTTGCCGGCCACAAGTTCTTTGCATGCCCCTGAGCACCTGCCTTTACCTTCTTCATGAAGACAGTATCCTGGCGTGAACACTTGTCCACTTTCAGGTTCAGGATGGAGATATCGCTGAGGGTGCTGTGCAGAAAGATGACAAGGGATGAAAAAAGGGGGGGGGATAAGGATGCAAATCACAACAAAGGTGGGAGTAAGGAGAGAACCTCCCCCCACATCTTTAGCAGTTATCAGGAGCACTTCAGACCCGTAATAAAACTACTGCGACGTTCTGAATCAGAGGAGGTAACCAGCAAATTATATCATGAGACCCTTGGAAGGGAAGGGTAGAAAATATTGCAAGTTAAAGCTGAGCTGAAACACTTGCAATTTTTCACTGAAGTTATTGACAGTAAAAACGGCTGCCCATCACAAAAGGTTTTGCAGCACACCCTGAGAAACATGCATCTGTGTGTTCCCATTGCCTGCACTCTCACTTGCCCACCCTTCCTCAAACTGATGGCTTCCAGACATGTTGAGCCTCAGCCATGCTGGCTGGGAATTATGGGAGTTCCAGTCCAACACATCTGGAGGGCTCCAGGAAGGGCAAGGCTAACATAGCCAATCAGATTGGTTACACAATGCCACGATGGCACCATGCTTACGATGTGATCCCTGATTGGCAGAATCGCTCACATGGCTGATCCAGGAAGCAGCTGTCACCACGGCCAAGGGAAACTATTGCACCGGACAGTATTAGGGGAGAAAGGGAAAAAAAGTGCTTGGACAACATGCTTTTTGCAAAATATTTCTACCCACCAGAACAGCTATATGCAATCCAAAAATTGAAACGTGAGACTATTCAAATGCGGCCCTCTTTCAAACACATAAATTGGAACGGAGAAATTGAAGAGGGTCTCTGCGCCAGTGACTGGGAACCCATCCAGGAGGATGTAGTAAATGAACCGTCAGTGTGACCGTGGAAGGAGTGTGCAGGCAACCGTCGTGCTGGGCGGTTGAGGGTCCTCTCATTGCTCTTGGCCTTGAGAGCCCCCAAGGTCAGTCCATGTTCCCCCCCGCCCCAAATGAAAGGCGAGGCCTGCACACCTGATCGCCTGGAATTTGTGCTTGTTCCCGTGGCGGTCGATGAAGCTGATGAGGATCTGGAGGACGAAGAGGCGGATCTCCGCATCCTCCATCAAAGCCGCCGACAGGAGCCTGTCCAAGAAGGAGCTGGGAAGAGCTGTCAGCATGTTACCGCACTGGAATCCGGTGGAAACCTGCAGGTTCCACAGAAGTCGCCCCCATTACTCCGTGTCTCAGGGTTTGGTTGCAACACACACAATAGATCCACCTCCCCAACATCTGTCCCTTCCAGTTGTGTTGGGCTACAACTCCCAACTGCCATGCTGGCTGGGAATGATGGGACTTGCAGTCCCAAGGCACCTGGAGGGGGCCAGGTTGGGGAAGGCTGAAAGAGTGGATGGTCAGCTGCCACAGATTGGAGCTAGATCAGCTTCTTTCTGGAAGTCGCCATTTGCTCACAAATGTTCAGGGACGCAGCATGTGGCTACAGCCGTACCGAAGTATGGGCTGCATGAGCGGTGCCCTGCGCCCTCCACTTCAAATTTGCTGTGATCTCCGTAGCTGTAGATCCACAAGTGCGGAGGGGGAAGGGGGTGCTTATTCTTGGCCTGCTGCTAATCCTTAGGCAGCCACGGTGCTGAAGAGCTGGCAGCCAGGGAATGGAGCCTTCCCTGGAGCCCCTTTAGTCCCTTCCAGGCCAAGGAGCAAGCCCTGGGATGCCCCAAAGGCATGATTTGCCCTGGAGCCTTCAAGTCACACCACTCCCCGCAAAGCTGCCATTTGTCCCCTGCAAAGGCACATGTGAAACGAAGGACCTGAGCTGCATACCTGCAGGAGCGATTTCAGCAGCATGACTTGTGTCAGGCGGTTCCTGTTCTCCCTAAAGGAAGATACAACTCAAAACTAAAGCAAAATCAAATTAGTGAAGAGGGACAACAGAATTCATCTGCTGGAAGCAATGCTGCGTATGCAATGGGTTGGGGCCCACACTCGCATGACAGGACCACTGTCCTCTCCTCCCCGACCCCCCAAATCTGCTCCAGAAGTCCCCAACCCTCCAGAACAGAGCTGGGGGGGCGGAAATCTGTTCTTCCAGCGGTCCCCTTCCAAAAGTGGAAGGCCACCATTGGATACAGCTCAACGCAACAAACAAGCAAACAGTACAAATTCTGCAGACACTCTTGTGTGGATGTATCAGGAAAACAAAACTGCATTTATTCCAGCCACAGATTGTGGGAGGTTAGAGCCTGCTGTGACTGCGTGGCAAGGTGGAGAAAGAGTCAACAAGGCCACCTTCTTGGTGGGAACGAGGTACAGGGAGGAATGGAGACCAGACAGTGCCTTCAGCAGGGGTGCCTTCCCGTGGCCTCTCCTGCACTCTTGGAAGGCTTACAACGCCCTGGGGAGCAACTGAGCCCATGCCACGAAGTCTAGGGAAATACTGTCATCGTCCCCCCATATTTTGCTGCAAATCCTTCTTCAGTGAGGCGCTTTCTGCTTGCCGCCACTCTGGCTAATCCTAGAAGCACCCACTGCAAAGATGCTAAAAGGCCTTCCCAGAAGTCACTTCCATGGGACTTAACCGTTTCCTCTACTCTCCAACAGGTACCTGGATGGCACTGGGACTTCCCCTTCCACTTCAATGGAGGGAACAGCTCTGCATAAAGAGAGGGGTGTGAATGCAGAGATGCCTCAGCCTTAAAGGTAACGAGCAGGAAGCCCAAGGGCATGTGAGCGCCAATGGGTGTGTGTGCATGGAGCTCTCGGCTGGAGGCACTGTGCATACGCAATGTACCAGGAGATGAGCACAGATGCAGAAACATCTTTGGACAGTGCAGGGAGCCCTGCAAGACCACGTCTCCCCCCTCTTTTTTGCATTGTGACACTTAAGACACCAAACAGTAAAAAGTTCCCTTTTCATTAAGATTTTTTTAAAGGGGAGGGAGAAGAGGGAGCAAGAAAAAAGAACAGAAAAGAAGAAAAGGGGAGAGAAAGACGAAGAAAAAAAGTATTTGTCCTCACCCAGCCTTGCCCGTGTCTAGAGGGTGGTGCAGAGAAGGGAGCGGGACTTTGCTCATGATAAAGAGCATGACCTCCGACCTCTGATAGGTGGGCAGGGTGCTGGCAAAGGAACCTGGGGAAAGACAGAGCAGGAGAGCATGCAAGGCAGTCGAGCGGGGGGCACAGAGGGGGCACGGGAGCCCAAGGAGGGGAGAGGGAATCTTTCTTAAGCAGGCAGTGCAGGACAGTGGTTCCCCAAGACACTGACGTGTTCCCTAGGGTGAGGAGCAACCCCCCACCCCAGCCAACCCCTCTGCAGTGTCAGAAGGAGCAGGGATGATCCTGACCCCAATTTCTGTCGAAGAAAGAAACCACTGTGTTTCGGGGTGACTAGCTTCTTTCAAGAGGGCTACTGGCTGAGATGTTTTTAAAAGGGAATTGAACAAATTCATGGAGGAGGAGGAGGTCTGTCAACAGTGACTGGCCAAAACAACTCAATGGAACCTCCAGGACCGGATGCTGCACGCTTCTGAATATCAGCTGCTAGGTACAGCAGTTGTCTCCGAGTCCTAATTATGGGCTCCCCACAAGTTGCTTTTAGCCTTTAAAGCCCTAAACAGCTTGGGGCCAGGCTGCATGAAAGACAAGCTTCTCCTGTATATACCACTCCAGACCCTGAGGTGGTCTTTCGAGGCCCTTCTCTGGGTGCCCCCCTCCCCCATTAAGGAGAGGGCCTTTTAAGTGATGGCCCTGTGGAATAAGCTTCCCAGAGAGGCTCTCCTGGCACCTACGTTGCGTTCTTTTCAGCACCGGGTGAGGACTGTTTTGTTTTCCCAAGCATTTTAAGAA
This sequence comes from Heloderma suspectum, assembly GCF_057233095.1. Lineage (NCBI taxonomy): Eukaryota > Metazoa > Chordata > Lepidosauria > Squamata > Helodermatidae > Heloderma > Heloderma suspectum. The sequence goes on from NC_139458.1 coordinate 437,897,628, forward strand.
CCGTTTTGAGTGCTTTTAGATCACTGCACTTTTATTGCTGCTGGTTTTAATGTGGTTTTGTATGCTGTCGTGTTTTTACTCTTTGCCGCTGATTATATCTTGGTTTTATGATGTGCTGTTTTTATTCATTGCTTTGTATTAGGGCGTTGCATACCGCACAGAGAACATGGGTTAATGGGTGGTTTAGAAACAGAATTAATTAACAAACAAGCCTTGGTCTGACCCAGCAGGGCTCTTCATGCATAGTTTTTCTCACTGGCTTTGTCAGCATGTGCCTTGCTCAGCGCAGTAAAATGCAACGGAGAGGCAATAAACGCCCTTATACTGGTCTTCCCTAACCTGCAGATGTTTTGGACTGCAACTCCCATCATTCCCAGACAGCATAGCCATGGGAGCTGCAATCGAACACATCTGGAGGGTGCAAGGCTTGGAGAGGCTACTTTCAGGCCAATCTGCTTTTAAAAAATTCTAAGTTTAGAACATAATGCACCGCTGGAAGGAACTTCACTAAGGAATATAGCTTGTACGTTGGATGGATTAAAACTGGGGTGGGGTAGGAAAGCAGGTGCTCGTAGAGAGACTCAAAACAACACAACTCTGGATTACTTCCACAATGGTCCCAATTCCCCCCCCCCATCACACACTCTTTTTTTCCCAGGAGCAGAAAACGCCCAGCTAGATGGACAGATCTGCATGGCCAAATGAAGGTGAGGAGCGGGAGCACGTGCTCTACCAGTGCACGGCGAGACCATGGAATTTGCTGCCACAGGGCGTGGGGATGGCTGCTGCTTTGGATGGCTTCAAGAGAGGGCTGGACACCCTCCTGGAAGAGGAGGAGGCTATGAGTGGCTGTCAGTCCTGATGGCCATGTGCTCCCTCCAGGGCCAGAGGCAGTGAGCCTAGGTACACCTGTTGCTGGGGAACCTGGGCAGGAGGGCGCTCTTGCACCCCTGCCCTGCTCGTGGGTTTCCGTGGGCAGCTGGCTGGCCAATGTGTGAAGAGAATGCTGCGCTAGATGGACCCTTGGCCTGATCCAGCAGGGCTCTCCTGATGTTCTGACATTCAACCCCCAGCAGGCAGACTTGCTGGAGAAGGTCTCTTTTAATTCCTTGGCACTCACAGTCTCTTCCAGCCTGCAAAAGCTGTCTGCTTAAAAACTAAGAGGATCCCCTTTTCCTCCCCGCATGTCAAAGGACCATATGGACAGAACAGGCATCTCTTTTCCGGCCTTCCCTCTCACTCTGCCGGCAACATCACCCCTGAGTCTCCTGACCTCTGCTGGCCATGTGCCGCAGGGAGCCAGCTCTGCAGGCGTTTGCTTTTTCCTCCGTCTGATCTCCCTCCAATGGAACAGCATCCATCCCGCTCGTTTCTTCTTGTTACAACTCCACCCCAGAACCTGTTTTTATGCTGCTCAACCTTGGGACACGTAGATAATGAGGACTGTTCTGCTGAGCGAGCCCAGAAGGCGTTTCCCTCACCAGTGAGGGAACTGCACCACGCTTCCACTGCACCACTGCAAAATGCCAAGGATCGGGGAATATGGACTCAGGTTTGAGTCTGGGCATCTGGGTTTAAGATGAGCCGGGGCTGAGTCACCAGGCCCCCTTTTAGTACCAAAACTAAGCCCTGAAGCAGGGGTGTTGATCCTCCTCCAGCCCTGGGGCTGCATTCCATTTCAGAGACGCGTTTGAGGGCCGCATGTCACTGGTGGGTGGGGCCAAAAGCAAAAGGGCAGGGCCAAACTCACCAGCCTATCGTAGCTGAAAGCTCTTCCTGCCAGTTAGGGAGCCTTAGGAGCGGCATTTCCACCTTTTAGAATGGGGAGAAAACTGCACCAAAGCTGGGAAACCACCAAATGATTGATGGTTGGGAGAGAGGGGGTGGGGCCAGGGAAGGGGAAGTGGCCTTCTGGGAAACCCCAGAGGATCCAGTTAGGATCCTGGGCAGACCAGATTTGGCCTCCAGGCCTGAGGTTCAATGCCCCTGCCGTAAAGGATTTGGGGTAAAAATGAAGGGGCCCCGTGGGCACGTTCAGGACAGTCCTTTCACCTGTGCAGAATGAGCACATAGGCAGGATTTACGAGAGAGAGGAGAGGGGCGGGTGGGGATGCCTTTCACTTCCAGGGGAGAAACGTCCTGGCAGAACCAGGCTCATGTTTTATTGGTTCAGTGCTGGATGCTGAAAGCAGCGCAGCACAGGCTCGGGGCTCCCAATCCCAGCACCAGTGGAACCCTTGCACCAACCACGGTCCTACTTTAGCATATGCCAGCGCAAACTGAGGGAGCAGAGAGGTGGCCTTGTTGGACAAAGAAGCCCCCTGCAAGGGTCTAACTGGAGGGGGCAGGTAGGTGCAGGGACCCAGGAGCCTGGTCCTAAAGCCAACCGACTGAGCCCAAGCGCTTTGCATCAGCAGAGCCATGAGCCAACCAAGGGCGGAGACTGATATGCAGAAGAAAGGAAGGTGCAGTCTGATCCTCTTAAGGTCAACAGGTGTGCAGTACCAGGAAACCAACCCCTTGCTCCATTTTTGCAGCTGGACACACTACTCCAGGGGTGTTGGACCTCAGACCCGTGGGCCAAATCTGGCTGTCCGGCGGGCCAAATACAGCTCTTCAGGATTCCCCAGAGGGCTCCTTCCCCGTCCCCTAGGCCCACCCCCTTTCCCCCAACTAGGGACGTTGGATAAATCCACAGTGGGACAAAATGTGTTCAGATTTTGATGACACCAACCAGTGGATTCCACAGTGGACCAGTTTTCCCCCTATTGGGTGGATTCTGCTGACTTGTGGACCGTTTTCTAACTTTCCCGGTTTTGCATAAATTTCGCTGTTGAAAAATATGAAAAAAACAGCCAAAAATGTGCATTTCCCCATAGGCTAAAGTGTGGAAATGCACATTTTGGGGGATTTTGACCATTTTTGCATGTGTGCATTTGTGCAAGTGTACATTTGCACAAATTTGGGAACTAAAAGAAAATCCAATTCCGTCGATGGCCGGACTGTGGAACGGAAGGCGCCTGACAATCTGTGAAACACAGATGGGTACATCCCTACCCTGACCACCCATAATTTGGTAGTTTTCTGGCTTTTGCACAGTTTTCCTCCATTCTAAAAGGTTGAAATGTCTCTCCTAAGGCTTTGTCAGTGGCAGGAAGAACTTTAAGCTAAAATATGCTGGTATCCTTGGCCCCCTTTTGGCCCCACCCACCAATGGAATGCGGCCCCCAAGAGCTTCTCCGAAATTGAATTCAGGCTGGAAGAGGTTCCCCACCTCTGCTCTACCCCACTGTACTACAGGGATTGTCTACTCACGTGGCCTGGATGGAGCCATGGTTGGCCCCCGTACACAGGTGCCACAGCTGCAAGGCCAGGGTTCGATTTCTATTTAAATTTTAGCAATGATGTGCAACTGTGCATTTGTACCAGTAGGGGCTGGTGGTTCTGATGTCCGTGGGGCGGTGAATCCCCTCCCGGTTTGGGTCAGAACCAGTCAGAACTCTAGAAGAGCCATCCAAGGCATGGAGCTGGTGATTCACCGCCCCACTGACAGCTGAGCTGACAGCCTCCACTGATGTAGACATATACATTAGCATATGCAAATGTTATGCAAATCTCTGCTCTCCTTTGCGTGATGCATTTCCTCTTTGAGGGTGATGTTTAAGTGCTGCAAACATCCAGAACCGTTGCTCCCTCCCACCCCCAGCGCTTCCTGGAGAGCAACGGCTACTCTTGCCCTGAATGTATGTTGGCAACCTGCTCTAGAATCAGGGCCCCTGTCTTCGCCCTAGGAGCGGCCACACACAAGGGGGTTTCCCGATGGCTCTGGGACAAGGGCTGTAGCAGGAGCACCTTGGCCTCGCGGCCTCGCAGCTGTGGCGCAAACCTCACGTCTGAGCAGACGCGACACTGCCGTGCACAGAGCCCGACACTGCTCCATCCCGCCCATGTGTGCACGCTCCAGCTGGCGACGGTTCCCCAGGCCTGTCCACAAGACCAAAGGGCCAGGTTCCATTTCAGAGAAGCCCCTGAGGGCCGCGGTCCAGGGGTGGTTGGGGCCAAAGGGGCGGAATCAAAATACAACACCCCCCCCACTCTTACTGCCAATAACTTTTGGGTGGCGGGGGGGGGGGAGCGGTCCAAAAACTGGGAAACCCCCAAACCATCGGCAGGATTGGGGAAGGAGGGGGAAGGGGCACGGCTCCCTGGGGAACCCCCAGAGGGCCTGACTAGGACCCCAGGCAGGCTGGATTTAGCCCACAAGCGTGAGGTTCAAAACCTTTGTTCTAACTGGGGAGGTCGTGGATTGAACCTGGGGCTTTCGATGTGCTCTGCCGCCAAGCCACAGTACCTCCACAGCTGCTCTGGCTTGCGCTGCGTAAGCTGCAGGAGACAGTATCGGTTTGTGAGCCCTGCAGAAACACAGTGTGTGTCCAGGGCGCAGCCTCCTCCCCCGCCCCCGCCCCCGCTCCAAGGAAAAGGTTGGATGACCTTCAGGAATGGTCCAGTCACTCACTTCTGGGCTTAGGCGGCTAGCCAAGGTTGTCCTCTGGGGGCGGGGAAGGCACTCTGAGCAGCACTGCTATTTTCTTAAGCGACTGATTGATTGTACTGCTGCTGTGAATTTGAAATTGGCTGATTGTTCCAAACGCTTTTTATTAGCGCTAATTATGATTGCATTTATTACTGCGCAATGAGCCACTGGGCTCGGGGGTGGGGGAGGCCAAATTAGATTTTATACATCAACTCAACACAAGAAAACTCAGTGAATCAGTTGATATATCATGAGAAGGGTGATGGGACTTGACTCCAGCCCAGCTCTCGCCAACCTCACGCGCTCCAGATGTGTTGAACTACAACTCCCACCACCCCCATCCACGGGGATGCTGGGAGTTATTGTCCATCACATCGTGATGGCACCAGGTTGGGGGTGGTGCTTCTGACCCAGGATAAAGAATTTAGGAAGCGTCGGAGTGGAGACCCTTGAGCCTGACGCTACTCGAAAGGGAAAACTCGATCCTGGTTAAAGAGACAGGTTGGAAACCTGGATGGAGTTCCTTTCTGAGAGAGCTTCTAGAACTGCCACCTAGTTTATCCCTTGCAGCACCAAGAGAGATAAATCACTCACTGACACATCCGTATCCATCCACAGGGCCATGGTGCTTGACCCTGTTCACAAGCACATTTTGCTTTACACAAAACCGCTTCAGTCAAACTGCTGGGGGGTGGGGGGGGCGCAGGGTGCATGCGAAATTAGCGGCAAACCAAAAATTGGTGGTTGCCAGCACCTGAATGCAAAATTGTATGAAGAGCCCTGCTGGATCAGACCAAAGGCTCAGCTTGGACCTGGAGAGGGGCTTGGTTGGGGAAACATTCCTTGCCCCTCCCTCCAGATCTGGGGTGGTGATGGCAGGAATAGCCCCCCCCCCCAATTGTGACTGCAAAAGGCCTCGGAGGCTTGGCTCAATGCAACTGTGGGTGGGATCCCCACCCCTCTCTCCAGCTCTAAGTTTGAGAAAAAGAATAGGCCTGCCACGCTTATTTATTAAATTGGTTGTTATATTGATATCCTGCCCTTTCCTCCAAGGAGCACATCCTCCTCTCCATTTCATCCTCACAACAACCCTGCGAGGTAGGTGGGGCTGAGTCAGGGACTGGCCCAAAGTCACCCGGTGCGCTTCATGGCACAGCGAGGACTGGAACCTGGGTCTTCCCAGTCCTAGTCCAACGCGCTGACCACCACGTCACACTGGCTCATGCTTGCCAGAGAGCAGTAGCACACTTGTCACAGTGAGCAGAGTGTGGGCTTTGGGGCACCACGAATAGTCAGGAAAATCAGGCCTCCTCACATCTTCAGTGCAGTTGAGTCCCAGAACAGTTGCCCCTTTGGACTTTGGGAGGGCCTTTAGGTCAGACCGCAGGGACTCTGCATGACCTGAAGCCTTGCTAGTGTACAATATTCTGACAGGATTCAAAGAAAGCTGGCCTTAGGACCGCAGGACTGGTTGCCTCTGGATCAACTAGCAAAGCTGGGCAAACAGCGAGAGCCAGCACAGGTCCATGTATTTGTTCTCTTCTTATCAATGTCTAATCTGATGCAGAGAGTTCTGTGTGACCCGAAGGCTTTCCTCCAGACTTTGGAACGCTAACAGCTCCTAAGAAACACACCAGCATGTTCTATGGGAGCTCCAGCAGCGACTAAATGCAGTGACCTCTCCAACAGATTGCTCCAAATCCCGCGAAGGTTTTTAGTTGACTCTCATGTCCTTGAGCCACAGGACACGACGGATTGCTTTTCAATTTCCCCCTTGGCTCACCCACCTTTTTTACACAGCACACAGTCAAATGATAGAATTTGCTTCCCCAGGATGTAGTGATGGCCCCCAACGTGGGCGGCTTTAAAAGGCGGATAGCAAAATTCGCGGAGAAGGCGATCGACGGCTACTGGTGCTGATGGCTCTAGTCTATACCACCTCCCGTGTCGGAGGCAGTATGCCTATTTGCTGGGGAAAGCAAATGGGAGAAAGCTATCGCACTCATGTCCTGCTCATGGGCTTCCTATTGGGGCATCTGGTTGGCCGCTGTGGGAACAGAATGCTGGACTAGATGGGCCTTTGGTCTGATCCAGCATGGCTCGTCTTAGGTTCTTATCTGCACTATCACTCAGCTTAAATTCTCTCTTTCATGACCACTCTCCAGGGGCTCTCCAGTGCTGCCCTTGTGCTTGCTAGTGCAACAGGAAGCTTGTGCTTGATAGCACAGCTGGAAACAAGCGCTTCTGGAACAGGACACGGAGGCGGAGGGCACAGAAGGGAACTGACTTGCCCCGTTTTGGAAACATTTGCTTGAGCCAGTTTCCAGGGTTGTGCTTTGAAGCATGAGCATCCTGTCGTGCTAGCGACTGTTCCTGGCGGCACGTGGGGTGTTGAACCTCTTTCAGTCCGAGGGCCGAAATCCATTTTGGAGGAGCTCTCAGGGATCACATCTCAGTGGGCGGGGCTGCTGGCAAAGGGGGTGCAGCCAAAGACAAGGGGGTGGGGCCAAAATTCCACAAAGCCCAGCATGCTTTAGCTTAAAGCTCTGACTGCTGGTAGTGAAGCCTTGGGAGAGGCGCTCCAACCTTTCAGAACGGGGGGAAAACTTCACCAAAGCCAGGAAACTATCTAAAGTTTGGTGGCAGGGGAAAGGGCACGGCCCTTGGGGAAACCCAGAGGGCCAGACAGGAAACCCTGGGGGGCTGGATTTGGTGCCTGGACCTGATTCTGCACCCCTGTGCTAGCACAACATGACTGGCGCTGGCGGACTGCAAGCGTTGGATGCTGGTGAAGAAAAGGTTGGAAACATGATGGCAACGCTCCTAAGAGCCGCTGGAAAGTAGTGAAAACACCCCCAATGAGTTATGTCTTCAAAGTTGTGTTTTTGGAGGGCTGACTCATCATGATATGATTTCAAATACATCCACTTAGTGATACGGAGGTTTGGGTCACTCACGGAAAGGCTCCGAATGTGGGAGGAGGCTTTTCTAACATGTCAAGAATTGGGTACTGCCCCAGGTGGAGAAAGAGTTAGCTCTTTCTATCCTTTTAGTGAATACTCACGGGTGGGGTCAAAGCATTAAATCCCATTCACGTTTGTGAGAACGAAACCATGGGATGGATGGCTGCTATTCCAAATTAAATTACCTTGCATATAGAGCCCATAGGGCTTATGAACAGCAGCCATCGTATACATTCAGATTTCTATCCCATTTTGCCTTTACTCTTGCAAGGGTGTAGATCCAAGCTTGGAAAGGGATTTTAGCCTCTGTACTGATCAGCAGATAAAAGGGCATAACCACAGATGTCCGGGCTCTTCATGGGCATCCGTATTTGGTACAGAATTCGGCCTCCAGATAACCTCCCAGCTTTCCTTTACAAAGGGTCTCAAGTTTCCAGCCCCTATGGTTTTTGAGATGTTTCTCTGGGCAGTGCCTGATGAGCCTCATGCTCCTGTTTGTGTGCATGCGTGATAGTTACGTCTCTTTTTTCCCCAATGTAAGTAAAAACAGCATTCCAAGGGCAGGATTCTAATTCTCCTTCTGTCTCCCTGTTGCCACCCCCCTTGCCTGAAAGCCACAGGAAGAACTCGAGAAATAAGGTGGTGAAAATAAGCAGAGGCATGCAAATTCACATGACCTATTTTGGTTGTAGGACTTGGATGAGGAGAGCATGGCATCCACCGATCTCGGCAGAATTCCTCCCTGCTGCTTGTGATGGGAAAAAAATAGCAAACGCTTTGGGACACCCCAACATACCTGTGGTCTTGATGACGGCTTCCTGGAACATCCTCTCCTCGTGCTCCTTGATGATCTTGGTGCCGCCAGCAATGGCACAATCGTAGCTGCCCGTGAGGGCATAATCGATGCTCAGACGCAGCTGCCTCAGCAGTGTATTAAAGACCTCCAGCACGGTGGGCCCTGGACGGAGCACAGAACAGGTCAGTTTCAAATTGAGAACAGCCCCCCATTTGGCCTCCTCTGCAAGGGAAGCTGAATGTTCTCCACCGTTGCAGCCACAAGGACAAAAACGGGGATGGCCTTCCTGGGAAGGGATCTGCATACATTTATATTCTGGTAACAGGATTCAGGTTTTCTTGGTGTGGAAACCGGGGTCCCTAGCTAGACAATTTTGTCTTTCTATATACCTTGCAGGAGCCCTGCGTTTAAAGGCCAAACTAGATGTTATGTAGGGGACGTTACGTGAATCGCTGACTTGCCAACCAGTGGTAAATTTTGAAGTGCAGGTGCTGATCACGACAGTCCCCACAGCCACCCCCCTCCCCCCAAGTGTCCAAAAATACAGGCAGCTGTGTAGAGGCATATCCACAAACCGGTACTAACGGTTGTCATCAGTTGTCACCAGGAGACAGTCATTTGTCAAGCTAATGGGTCTTAACTGCCCATTCAGACCAAACCGACCCAAAATACTTTGCAGGGATAGTTCACAACAATATATTGCTGCCAGGGAAATCCATTCTCCACCCCGCCCCCGGTACTGAGGCAACTGAAGCTCACAGGGGAATCTGCAGGGTGTGGATGATGTCATCGTCCCTGCTAATCAAAAAGTCCCGGCGTGTCGACCCAGCAAGCGCTGGCTGCACCGCACCACTGCTAACAGCTTCCAGAACAAACTCAAACCCAATTGGAAAGCAGCCTCAGAGGCCGGAACAATCCACAGAATGGAGGTCGGGATGAAGGGGGATGCTTAACACTTTAATTTCCTCCCATTTCCCCCACTCAAAATCCCCCCTCCCCAGCCACTCCTTCCCTGCTTCCTGCTACAAGGAGAAAAGGCACCTGAGGGGGTCAATTTTGAGTGGACAAATGGCAGGATTGGAGGTCAGCCGCCCCGCCCCCATCACTTGTCCACTTAAACTGGCAACCCCCCCCCCCCCCCCGCCATGAGAAGGCTTGGGGAAAAAACTGTGGGAAAACCCAGAACATTTGGAAACAACCTGCCCTGCCCCTCACAATTTTCCAAAAATCCCTGGGGAACCCCCCCCCCATTTTTCTCCCTTCCCCTTTTTTCTGGCTTTTTTCCAGGCCTTCACTTCTCTGCCCCTTCCAGTGACTGCTTTTCTGTTGGAAAACCACACACACCACACCACTGGGGGACAGATCCACATGTCTCGTGCTTAAAGGCCTGGCCTGGCCCTCCGGCAGCCTCTCCTTCTTTATCTGAAGAGCCCAGGCTTGGCTTCCCCGCCAGGTCTGCCCAGCATGGTTCCCCACCAATCTTTTTCACTTGTTTGTCAACACAAACAGAGGCTGATGTCCGCCAGCCCATTTGGCACGGTGCGTTTGCCGTGTGTGGCGAGGTACGCCCTCCCTCGCCCAAGTCTGGGACGCCCGGCGCTCACACAAGCGGGCCTCCCCCTCAAGGGCTGCCCTGCCGCCTTACCGACCGATCCGGAGGCCGCGATGATGGCTGCCTCCGACAGGACCTCCACTATGCCGGCTCGCACTGTGGCAACGCTCCTGCTGTTGGCATCCAGGTGGCTCAGGAGTTGCTGGATCACTAAGTGGGAGTGCTGGGGCTGGGTGCAAAGGAGAGAGGAGAAGCTACAAGCGAGAAGGATCTTGGAACTGTTGTCGATCATAAGCTGAATATGAGCCAACAATGTGATGTGGCTGCAAAAAAAGGCCAATGCTCTTTGGGGCTGCATTAATAGAAGCATAGCTTCCAAATCCCAGGAAGTACTAGTTCCCCTCTACTCAGCACTGCTTAGGCCTCATCTGGAGTATTGTGTCCAGTTCTGGGCACCACACTTTCAGAGGAGGGCAACGAAGATGATCAGAGGACTGGAAACAAAGCCCTGTGGGGAGAGACTGAAAGAACTGGGCCTGTTCAGCCTTGAGAAGACTGAGGGGAGATAGGATAGCACTCTTCAAGTACTTGAAAGGTTGTCACAGAGAAGAAGGCCAGGATCTCTTCTTGATCATCCCAGAGTGCAGGACACGGAATAATGGGCTCAAGTTACAGGAAGCCAGATTCCGGCTGAACATCAGGAACAACATCCTGACTGTTACAGCAATGCGACAATGGAACCCATTCCCTAGGGAGGTGGTGGGCGCTCCCACGCTGGAGGCATTCAAAGCGAGGCTGGACAGCCACCTGTCAGGGATGCTCTGACCTGGATTCCTGCACTGAGCAGGGGGTTGGACTCGATCGCCTTGTAGGCCCCTTCCAACCCTACTATTCTGTGATTCTATGAATGGAGACTGTGGGTGAGGGAAGGGTGTCGCCAAGAAGCAGAGGTGCAAAGGGGGTGCATTGGAACCTGGGACACTGGGGGAAGTGGGTTGTTTTGGGAGCTGGGGTGCACAGAACAGGGTGCTGAGCTCTTCCTGCTTGATTAGACCAATAGCAAAAGCAAGCAGGATACCAGCCAGTCAAAGCAGTACATTTAGGTTATTCATTCATATATTAAATGTATTTTTTTACCTGCCCCTTCAGCCTAGGTCATTAGGGTGGCATACCAGAAGCATAAAGACCAAAATACACGAGAAAACCATAAAACAACATCACGGTTAAAAAGAAATCAAAAGCATAAAAGCAGCAGAGCGATCAAGCAAACCAGCACAACACTTTTAAGCGCCTGGGCAAATACTGGCACTGAATGTGGAATTTTGCAACCTGAAGATCTTTTGCTTTCATTTAAAAACAAAACAAAAACACAACCCACAAGTTTCTAGCCCTCATGACTGAAGAGAGAGGCATGGAACAATTGGGGAAGACTAGCAATTGATCCATCTTGGGTTGCTGTGTTATAAAATTCTAGGAGTCAATCCTCTTCTTCATATTGGATCATCTGTAATCCTGGGCCAGGGATGTGCAGACTCCAAGAAGAGGGAGGAATATCTTAGGATCTTCAGAGGAGGCTTTGCTTTGGGTCCCTTTGCCCAGGGAGGCTGGTTGGGCAGGAACTAGGCCGAGGGCCTTCTTGACGGTGTGCCCCGTCTCTGGAATGCCCTCCCCACTGAAGCTGGACGGGCAGCGATGCTGCTACCACTTTGGCACTAGGTTGAAAATGACTTTTCATACACAGTCATGGAATTGCGGGCCACAGACAGTCCTGCCTCCACTCACACTTTCCGTCTTAGGTTAAAGCTGGAAGCTCTTGCATGCCAAAGAGTTTACTTTCACTGTTATTGTTTTTACTTTCACAGTGGGCAAGAGCATCTTCCACATGCCTGCAGGAAGTCTTCTTCTGCCATTCGGTTTGACCTTAAAAAAAAACTTCACTGGGAAGATGAAGCAGCTATCGTTGCAGTACAAACCCTGCTCCCTGACATGCGGGAATGCAAACATGCGACGCCCCCCTCTCAACAGGCTCTCTCACCTGGATCGAGTACATGATGATTTTAAAGCAGCGAATGGCGAACGTCTTTGGCTCCCACAATGAGTGATTGTCCAGGTGGCTAATGGGAAAGAAGGAGGACAAAAGGAACATGCATTTGGCAAACTGACACACACACACACACACACTAGGTGGATTTGTTGCTGATACAAGCAAGGGCACCTGTCAACTAGGCAGCAGTCCACTCAGCTAGAGCCCAAGGTGAGATACATGCCAGGGTGCTGCAGGAGCGCAGATTGCCAAAGAGGAACACCCAACAAAAAAACAGGAGCTCTCCAGGTAGAAATAAAACAGTTTTTTAACTAGAGTCTATCTGATCAGCCATGCTGGCTGGGAATGATGGGCATTGCAGTCCAACACATCTGGAGAGAGTCAGTGCAGTGATGTGGTGTAGTGGTTAGAGCAGGTGTGGTCCACTTGTTGCTCTCCAGATCTTTTGGCTCAGAACTCCCATCATCCCTTACCACCGGCTATGCTGGCTACGGCTGATGACAGCTGCAGGCCAGAAACATCTGGAGAACCACAAGTTGCCACCCTCGGGTTAGAGAGTGTCAGGCTAGGAGCAGGGAGACCAGGGTTCAAATCCCCACCCAGCCATGAAGCTCACTAAGTGATCACGGGCCAATTGCTCTCTCGCAGCCCAGCCTTGGGCTGAAGAAATGGAGTGGAGTGCGGGAGGGAGACTGGCATTGCCCTTGGCTCCTTGGAAGAAGGCTGGGATGGACATGCAAAAAGAGAAATGGCCCCTGTGTTGAGTGCAGTGCCCACAGGCCAGACCTCCGCTCTGGGGCAAGAGGGAGTTCAAAGCCACCTCCCTGTTGGGTGGACAAACCCTGAGGCAAGCGCAAGGGAGAGCAACACAGCATCTCTGGGGACTTACATCAGCACGGGCTTGATGGCATTTTTGATGTTGCCATAAGCCGCCCGTCCGAGGAGCTCTCGCAGACATCGCTCAGCCAGCTCTGCTGGGTTCTCTTTCTCCTTCTCAGTTGCTTGCAAGGGAGACGGAGACCGGCTAAAGGAAGGAGCAAAGAAGAGATGGCAACAGCATTTCAGATGCAGGGTTAAACGGCCCTCTTCCGTGGAAGCATGCCACACCAACACGCTGAATTAAAACTGGTGGCACGGCTACATCTGGAAGGGTTTACTATAGGGAATGCGTTATGAGTAGGGATGTCAGAGAAATCCACAACGGAATCAAATGAGTTCGGATTTCTATGAATCCAACCCACAGATTCTGCAATGGACCAGCTTTTCCTGGCTTGCATGGATTCCGTTGACTTGAGAACCATTTTTTAAAAAAAACTTTCCTGGAATTTTATGCAAATTTAGTTGTAGAAAAATATGTAAAATAAAACACCTGGCTGAAAATGTGCATTTCTCCCTTAGGCTAAAACATGAACCTGCGTGTTTTGGGGAGATCTGTGCATTTTTGCAAGTGTGAATTCACGCAAGTGTGAATTCGTGCAAATTTGGGAAATGGGAAAACAATCAAATTCCATCAGTGAGCGGATGATGGAACAAAAGACACCTGGCAATCCACTAAACACAGATGGAATGGATTTTACAAAATCTGTACATCCCTAGTTATGCATAACTATCACCCACCAGCAGAGGACACCCACCACCTGTCTTTCTGCATGGGCCACTTGTCTGGATGTGGCTCTGCACTGGAAAGAGGCAACCAATGAGTCATGCCGAGACCCAGCTGGCAGCCTCCTCTGAGTAACCCTGTGGCACGTCTGCATATCAGAAGCAATCAAGCGAACACAGCTCATGCCAAAGTATTATCCCCAACACCAACTGAAGCTGTTGGGAAAGAGGCATGGCAGAACAATGAATCATACAAAGATGGATTGCTTGGGCTCACACGAAGCTTCCGTGTACTGGGTCAGACCACTGGACCATCCAGCCCAGTTCTGTCGACTCTTGACGGGCAATGGCTCTCTGGGGTTTCAGACAAGGGGTCTTTCCCAGTCCTGCCTTGAGATGCTGGGGATTAAACCTGGGACTGTCTGTATGCAGAGCAGGGCTCTACCACTGAGCTACATCCCCTCCCTTTAAAGGAGCCCCCAATGACCTAATAGATGGATTTCTGGTGGTGCATTAACGTGCCCTCCAACAGGATTTGGGGACTAAATTGTGACCCACTGGCATCCTTCCAGTTCTAGGATTCCCCAGGTAGCAAAGCCACTGGGCGCGACCGAGCGGACCCGTGGCCATCACCTTTCGGCTTCCTCGGCATTCTGAAGATTGAAGAGCAGCGAAGGAACAATCTTGTCCATGTGCTGAGGGTCCCAGATATTTGCCTGTAGCTCGTCGTTCACTGTCTTCCGTACCACTCCTTGCAGGCCTTTTATGCCAGACATGCGGATCCTTTGGGGGATGAGAAAAGAAGGGCCACATCTCAAAAGGTAACAGGGAGTGGAGCCTCTTTCTCTTCTGGCCTGGCTGGAACTGTTGGCTCTCAAAGGATGCAGGACGCAGGCGCCTGGGGTTGGTAGTGGTGGTTAAAGAGACCCGTGGGCCAGAGGCCATTCTCCAGAGGTCAGAAGGAGGAGAATGCATCAAGAGTACAGTCAGGATGCACTGAGTTCAACAGCCCCATTGCAGCTCACACAGCAGAATAAACACCATAGGCAATTGGCCAAGAGCCACAGGAAATCCTAGTTGTGCTAAATACTGTCTAAATAGTACAAATACTATGCAAATAAGGGCCTAATGCATGCACATTAGGGCTGTCAAAACTCAGGCCCATGGGCCAAACCCAGCCCTCTAGGGTTGCCCAGATGCCCACGCCCCTTTCCTCTGGCCCCACCCCTTCCCCCAATCAGTGGTCATTTGGTAGTTTCCCGGCTTTTGCACGTTTTTCCCCTCACTCTAAAAGGTTGAAATGCCTCTCCAAAGGCTCAGTTAGGACAGGAAGTTCTTCAAGCTGAATTAGGCTGGTGTTTTGGCCCTGCCATCTTTCCCCCTTGGGCCTGCCCACCACTGGAATGCGGCACCCGAGAGCTTCTCCAAAGCTGAATTCACCCTTGGAGAGGGGGTTCGACACCCTGGAGGCACAGTCATGATTATGGTGTAGAGAGTTGGGAGTACTGTGTTGAGATCCCCCCACAACCATGAAGCTTGCTGAGTAACCCTGGAGCCTACCCTCACAACTGTTCTCCCCGACAGAAGGGTTGCGAGAATAAAATGGGTAGAACCATGTATGCTGTTCTGAACAACTGAAAGGAAAGTGTGTGTGTGTGTGTGTGTGTAGGACATGTTTTTTAGGCCAACCAAAACATCACTCCAAAGTAATTGTGCAAGCTTTTGAGCCCCCAGATCTCTCCTTCAGGCAAGGTGTTATGAAGGCAGACAGGTGCATGGGGGGGGGGGATTAACTAGGCGTTGAAATCTCATTGTCTGCAAATCCAGTCTAGCTAGTCCCAGGAGTAGTGTGGGAGGAGGAGTCCACAGGTCAGCAGGTCATGTGATGCTCCGCTGCCCTTGGTCTCCCGGAGGAGGAGGGGAAAATGCTGCATCCTCCCTTTCAGGGAATATAAAGTCCAGCTATTCTCAGGAGAGTTTTCCAAATATTAATAAGTATTAATATTAGCATTAATAAATATCAATAATAATAATAATAACAACAGTAACAACATTAATTTTAATATTTTAATTAGAAAATATTAAAATCCAAAAACACACATATAAAACATTCTGTGTGCATACTTTAAAGATGTAATATGCGATAGGGTCCATTTGAGTCCTAGGGTTGGAAATCCACCCTACAGACCTCGATGGCCACTCACCCACAGGATCTTCGCCAGTGTGCCCCAGGAAGAAGGGGGGGAGGGGGGAGAAAGAGAAAAGACGGAGCACACCAGAGCTCTCTGCTTTGCAGACAACCTTTCAGCCTCTGGTACTCAGAGTTATACTGTCACTGAATATGGGGTTCACTGGTGGGACCACCACCTGACCTCCACAGACCCAGGCCTCCCCCCCTGTAAGCCAATGGCCACCATGGTATCATGTGGCAGCGAATTCCATCTGTTAATTACAAGCCGTGTGAAGTAATCCTTCCATTAGCCTGTCCTGAACTGACGTGCCAAATCAATTTAATTGGGTGCAACAGCACTGAGAGGGTGGGTGACATTTCCCCCCAACCTATGAATCCAAAACATGCGCAAAAGGAACGTAAATCATAGTGGCAATGAAAGACCGCTCATTGAAGGGAGTTAGTCACCGATTCCGCGCTGGCTTCTAAAGGTCCCCCTCCCCTCCCAGTGCGTCATGCTCAAATCCACCACCCTCACCCCGACCTCGGCTACTCATTATCCTGCAGCCTCTGAAAAGCTTCCCCCGGCTTCCCGCTTTGTCGAGGGGTGAGGAGAAGCAATTAAAATACATCCATGGCAGGCTAATTGCAGGACGGGGACCATTCTGAGAACAGTGGGTGTGCGGCAACTGCTGAAACAGATCCGAGACAGAAACGCCAGACAATGCTCGTCGGGGGGAGGGCGAGGAAACACCAGCCGTTTCAAAAAGGGCTGCAGCGGAGGCAAGTTTGCCTGGCCGCACATAACCTTCACGTGTGGCTCGATGACTCATAATTAATCCTTCTGGGAGGAAGAGTCGTCCCCATCAAAAAGAAGAGGGAGATGGTCTTAACGCTCACGCCTAGCGCAGCTGCGATTCTCCACGCTTCGGCTGATGTTCTTTCAAAAGCGAATCACGAGGGATGGCCGCATTCAGAATGCTTTTGGCACCGTTCAGGGACGAGAGCCCAGGAGGCTGAAGAACGGAAGCCGATTCCAGGCGTTCATTCCCATCAGCGGCGGCTCTAAAGGCTGGTCCACCCGCTATGGCTGACGTGCAAAACCGTGCTCTGCTGCAGGGCCGTTGAGCCTCTTTCAGCCCAAGGGCCGAATGCGATTCTGGAGAAAATTTCGAGGGCTGCATGCCAGGGGCGGGTGGCACTGGAGGCAAAAGGGGCCAACACACCAGCGTAGTTTAGCGTAGCACTTTGACTGCCACTGCCAAAGCCTTAGGAGAGGCATTTCAAGCTCTTAGAGTGGAGGAAAAGATGCGCAAGAGCCGGGAAACCACCAAACGAGAGGTGGTTGGAGAGATGGGGTGTGGCCAGCTGGTGAACCCTGGAGGGCTGGATTGGGACCCCAGGTGGGCTGGATCTGGCCCAAAGTCCTTAGGTTCAGCACCCCTGCTCTATATTTTAGTTGTATTTATATTTATTTATTCATGTGAAACATCTGTATCCTGCCCTATATCTTTAAGATCTCAGGGCAGTGTGCAGATAAAATCGATTTAAAGAGCATAAAACAATACATAATTTAAACTGCTAAAAACATATTGATCCATTAAACAAGCTAATACCAATTAAAATCTGAAACAATAAAACAGTTTAAACAGTGTGCTGCTCTAGGGAATGCATTTAGCCCTCAACGGCTTTGGTAGAAAGCCACCTTTTTACTTGGCGCCGAAATGAAGCCAACGTATGTGCCAATTGGGCCTCAAAGGGGCCAGCATTCTGCAACCAGGGTGCCACAGCGGAGAAGGCCCTCTCCCACATCCCAACGAAATGTATGTCTTGCACTGGTGGGACGCAGAGGAGGGTCCCCCCAACAGACCTCAGTCCTCGGGCAGGCATATATAGGGAGAGGCGCTCCCTCAAATATTGAGGTCCCAAGCCGCTAAGGGTTTTAAATGTCATCACCAGAACCTTGAATTCCGACCAGAAGTGTATTGCCAACCAGTACAATTCCTTTAAAACTGGTGTTACATGATTTTTATGAGATGTCTTGGTCAGCAGTCTTCATGTAGATGTTCAACAGCACGGGGGACAGAATGGCAATTCTTGGGGAATGCAATAAATTGCCACTATATGGCAACTAACCGTGCAATCCTATGCATGTTTAGACAGACGAAGTCCTACAACTCCCAGCATTCCCCAGCCAGCTGGGGAATGCTGGGAGTTGTAGGACTTCGTCTGTCTAAACATGCATAGGATTGTGCCTGAAGAGGACCAGGGGGATGGAAAACAAGTGCCATGAGGAAAGGCTGAAGGAACTGGGTATGTTTAGCCTGGAGAAGAGAAGACTGAGTGATAATCCTCTTCAAATGCCTGCAGGCATGTCCCACAGAAGAGGGCAAAGGTGTGTTCTCTGCTGCCCTAGAGGGCAGGATGAGATCAAGTGGGCTGAAGTTATAGGAGGGTCAATTCTGGATGAAAGTTAGGAGGAACTTCATGATGGTAAGAGCAGTTCGACATCTAAAGACACACAAGGTGCACCCGGGACGGGCACCACAGCCTGCCAGAGAGAGCTGTGTGGGTAAGGATCCGATCTGTAGCTGGGACGGATGCCGGGTGAACCCAAATGCTGGATGAGGGCAGAACAAGGCGGGTGAAAGGGAGGGCAGTGCCAGACACTGGCACTCGGGCTTTCTGGCCACTCTTGGGAAAGGAGAGAGGCAAACTCCTCCATCCCCAGTTAAGCGACAGCGAAGCAGGCAAGGGAGGCTCTCTGAGCAGAGGCCCCCCCAGAAGCGGGCCAGGGGATTGTGGAGGCCTGCTCAAGCTGCCAGCATCCACGCAGGCACTACTCACTTTGTCCGGACGTCCATGTCATCGTGGCTGGAGTGGCACATTTCGCTGAAGCGAGAGACGAAGAAGTCATAGCTCCTGTGGTAAGAGGGGGTGTCTTCCTCGATGTTTGCAAACTTCACAAACTGCAGGTAGGAGGGACAGCAAGGCAGAGAAAGGGAACACACACATTAAAAATGCTGCACTCTCATACCGCCCCAACTCCTGCAGGTCTTGGGGAATGCAATTAATAAATTTAAAAAATGACGGAGTGAACGTCATGAAGACTGCACACATTTGTGAGGTAAAAATTTGTAATTTATGAGGTAATCTGTGAGTTAAAAATTATTTATTTTAATTATTATATTTATATCCCACCTTTCTTCCATCATGGAACTCAAGGTGGCTACATGCAGTTCCCAGGTGGTCTCCCCTCCAAGCACTGACCAGACCCAAGCTGCTTAGCTTCAGCAAGGTGGCTGCCTCATGTGCCTCCAGACTATGCCCTGGGACTCACACCACTCCAACTCCTACCGATCTTGGGGAATGCAATAAATAAAATTAACAACCGAGTGAACGTCATGAAGACTGTTTGCACACATTTGCGAGGATTTTGTCTGTACAGACCAGGGATGCAGAACCTTTGCTTAGCGGAACCTCTGCATCTGGCCCACGGAGCCTTCATATCTGGCCTGTGGAGTCTCCTTCGGTTCCTCCAAGGGGCAGGGCTTGGCTTCCAAGCCTTGTCTCCTGGAGGAATCCTCACCGTTATCTCCAACTGGAGATAACAGCGGGCATGTGGGGGACTTGGCTGGTGCAGGGAAGAGGGGATGCTCTTCGTAGCATGAGGGGAGTGGCTGGGGATGACACACGCCATGTGAAGATGGGAACTTGGATGGCACTGGTCTTCCTTGCAGTGTTCAAGTCCGAGAAAGGCAAAATGGGCAGGGCAATGAAACCAGGGGCATGGCCACATCCATCTTCTGGAGGGCCTGTGTGTGTTGCAGGGGGGAGGGAGGCAATTTGGCTCCCCACCCATTTTTGCATACCTGGTATAAACAGAACTAGAAAAAAAGCCAAGAGTCTGCAGGTGTGTCCAGGATCAGGGCGGCTGTTGGCAGAATGGGACATTCTCTGCACTAATAAAACTTAACATCTGGTACTAAGGGTTTTGGCAGACATCTACAGAAAAGACGCTTATACAGGTTGCACGTAAACTGAGCAGGCCCAAGAGCGCAGGAAGTGAAGCACAGCCAGGTCAGGAGAGAGGAGACAGATTTAGGGCCGCAAGCCAGAAGGTGAACTTGACCCCTCCAACAATATGCCTAGGAAGCCACCTTTGCCAAGTCAGGCCAGAGTTCCTTCTTGCCCGGCGTTCCCTACTCTCACTGTCAGCAGCCATCTAGACCCTCTGGAAGCTGTCTGTGTTAGCAGAGACCCTTCCAGCTGCAAAGGCAGGGCTTGAACCTGGGGCTTTGCGCATGCCACCAACATGGACAGCTTGAACGGGATTGGACAAAGTCATGCAGGATCAGGCTACCAACGGCTACGAGTCATGACAGCTATATATAACCTGCAGCATCAGAGGCAGTATGGTGGGGGAAGTGATGTTGGGGAACATGAGCAGGAAGGTGCTACTGTGTGGCTGGGAGTTGTAGTCCAAGACTGAGGGATGGCACTGGGTTGGGGAAGGCTGCAATGGAGGCTGGCGGCACCAATGTCAGTGGGGCGATACATCCGCTCCGGGTTTCAGTCAGAACTCTCAAGGATCTATCCAAGGTGAGGAGCTGAACCCTCCTGCTGCAGAGCACCTTGGAGAGCTCCTTTAGGGTTCTGACTGGAACCTGGAGCAGATTCACTGCCCCACTGACATTGGAGCCACCAGCTTCCACTGGAAGGCTGCACCGAAAGCTGCATTTGGTGTGTCTTTCCTCCTCTGGCTCTAGTCTAAAACTCCAGCCCCTCCCTCCCTTTTCGGCCCCGTCAGCTCTGACTCTGCTCAAGGGTTTGGATAAACTGCACCTGTGGCTCAAACCGCAACCACAGCAAGGAGCAAGGGACCAGCCCTGTGGTTTTTAATGAGGCCCTGGAAAGACTGGAACAGCCAAAGGCAGCCTCCTTTAGAAGTGCTCGCCGGCCCTCACCGTCCGGGGTTTGGTCTGGCGCCAGCAGTCTACGTTCGTCAAGCAGGAGATGGATGCCAAACCCCACATGATCAGAACATTCGCCTGGGCAAATGCGGGAACATTTCCCACCATCTCAGAGCTTTTGGGGGTGGGAACGGATTGAGAGGTAAATATGAAAAGTGTATGATGTAGATGTCTGAGTGTAATATAGAATATATACACATGCCCATACCTAAATAACCAGTTAAAGCACCACTTAAACGGGGTATTTGCAACCCACGATTACACCAGTGTAAGTCAACGCATTGCATTACCTGCAGTTACCTCCAAGAAACTACTTCTTTTTGAAGCATAATGACTAACAAATCTTGCATTAGACAGTCAGTTACATACACTTCCACTAATGAGATTTATGTAACTGAATGTAGAAAAAATGTATGTCATATGCAATACGTAGGAAAAACTACAACAGACCTAAGAACAACATCCCATAATGACAAATCTGCAATTCTTACTAAAAAATTAGAGTAACCCATTGCAAGACATTTCAACTCACCTGCACATAGTCTCTCAGACCTACAACTGCTCCCAAATGAGCAAAGGACACTGACATGCTTGACAGAAAGGAAAACTTCTAGATCAACAGACTCAGAGCTTTTAGTCCATATGGCCTTAACCTGGAGGACAATGATACCATTCACACCTGTGTTTTTCTCGTTAGGAATTTTCATCTTCCAGTGTCCCAAACTGCCATTCTTGGTATCCATTTAGTATCGCAGCTACTGATGAAGGCAGAAGCCAAAATGCTTACACTAAATGTATCTTTAAATTACTCTGTTGTTAGTCTATCTCTCTTTCTTACACACACACACACACACACACACACACTTGTGCAGGAGTGGGGAACCTCTATCAGCCCGAGGGCCAAATTCCATTCCGGAGAAGCTCTTGGGGGCCGCATTCCAGTGGTGGGCAGGGCTGAAGGCAAAAGGGGTGGTGCCAAAAATACTAGCCTAGTGTAGCTGAGAGCTCTTCCTGCCAATGACAAAGCCTTGGGAGAGGCATTCCAGCCTCTTAAAAGAGGGAGAAAACTGCACAAGTCAGGAAACCACCCAAGGGAAAGGGGCGTGGCCAACTGGGGCACCCAAGGGCCGGATTTGACCCACAGCCCTAAGGCTCCCTACCCCTGCACTCCAGGTTGCATCCCACTGTGTCCATCTGCCAACACCACGGACAGCGCTGGGGTCCACTCTTCCCAAGTTGGGGGCCACTGACAGTGTCTGGCGCACAGGAGGGCTTCCCTGGGGACAATCTAGGCCCTGGGAACAAACTTCGCCCCCACCCGAGTGGCCGGAGACTCTTTTCATATGCATGTTTTTGTTCTGACAAACACTACACGCAGCTTACAAACTATGGGAGCTCTGCTCGTAGCCAAACATTTGGCTGGATACTTAAAAGGTTATGTGTGACACTCGGCCCCATTGTGGCCTCCTCAGTCTTCCCTGTACCCTTGGCCCCCTGTCTCTAAAGTTCCTTAGCACACACAAACACTTCCCCCCCCGTGACCTTTTCTCTTCAGCCAAATTGATTTCTGATGTTGCAGGCACCATGCAGGCAAGCATTTGCATGGCTTCACACACAGTGTGCCTCCTGTCAGGGTATCATTTCCAGGTAGGAAACAACATGAACAGCGTGTGCGCCCAGAACACACACAGGTGTGGACACAGATGACTGACACGGAGTTACAAGTGTGTGACCCTGTTTCTGCAGTCCACTCCTCAAGTCTCAACCCATCTGGGTTTTGTCCTGGTTACGGGACAGAATCAGCCTTGGTCGCCCAGATGGATGACCTTTATCGAGAGAGGGACAACGGGAGTGCAACCCTGTTCATTCTGCTCGACCTCTCATCAGCTTTTGATACCATCGACCATGGTATCCTCCTGGATCGACTCTGTGGGATGGGCACTGGGGGCACAGTGTTACAGTGGTGCTGGTCCTACCTGAGAGGCCGATTTCAGAGACTAACACTGGGTGACCATTCTTCGGCCCCTTGGCAATTGAGCAATGGGGTGCCGCAGGGTACCATCTTGTCCCCAATGTTGTTTAACATCTATATAAAGCCGCTGGGAGAGGTCATTAGGGGATCTGGAGCCAAGTGCCATCAGTATGCTGATGACATACAGCTCTCTCTCCTGTGACATCTGAATCAGGAGAGGCTGTGCAAGTCCTGGACCAGTGCCTCAACTCACTAATGGGCTGGATGAGGGCCAATAAACTGAAACTGAATCCTGGCAAGACGGAAGCCCTGTGGGTGAGTGGTTCCTGGGTCCGGCAGATAGGCTCATGGCCTCTTCTGGATGGGACTGCACTCCCTATGGACGCCCACGTCTGTAGACTGGCGGTACTCCTAGATCCATCATTTTCGCCGCAGGCCCAAGTGGCCATGGTGGCTCGGAGTGCCTTTTACCAGTTTCAGCTGGTTTGCCAAATATGGCCTCTCCTGGACAGGGACAGCTTGGCCACAGAGGTACAGGCGTTAGCCCCCTCCAGACCGGATTACTGCAATGCCCTCTATGTGGGGCTTCCCTTGAGGCTGCTCCAGGAGCTGGAGCGAGTGCGGAATGCAGCAGCTCAGCTCTTGTCGGGAGTGGCACCTTTCCAGCATGCAACTCCTTTGCTGAGGGAACTGCACTGGCTGCCTATTCGCTACCGGGCCAGGTTTACGGTTCTAGTACTAGTGTACAAAGCTTCAAACAACTTGGGACCAGGACACCCGAGAAAGCGCCTTCTCCCTTACCAACTTGCCTGGTCACTGAGGTCATCAAATAGCATGCTTCGGGTGGTTCCACATCAACTTATGGCCTGATTGGAGTCCACTCAGAGAAGGGCCTTCAGTGTGGTGGCCTCCTTCCTGTGGAACTGCCTGCCTCTGGAGGTCAAGCAGGAGCCAACAGTGGGATGTTTTTGGTGCCCCTGAAAACAGCTCTTTTCCAGAAAGCCTTCCTTGGTTGACCAGCCTCAGTTCTATTGACATACTGTTTTTAAAAAGTATAATTTTAATATGGTGTTTTAATATTTTTATCCTTTCACTATTTTACTTTTTTATGTTCACCACTCTAAAATCTGTTTTAGATACGGAGCGGTATACAAATATTGTAAATAAAAATAAATTAAGTCTGGGGATCCATCCCCGTGTCCTCCGATTCTGCCTTGCCAGCTAGACACTGGTCATGATACGTCCCATCCTCCTGGAGATCTCTGTGGCAGCAATGTTTCGCGGTTTGCAGAACGCGGCTACCCTGCCTGGGCCATCCATCTTGTTCAGAAGGATAACGACTGCTTCGTTTTGCCTGGAATGGGATCCAGTGCTGGCAGAAACTTAACAGATGCCTCCACCAGGCCTGCCTTGCTTCACAAAGCCCTCTGCCTCTCCATCAGGCATCCTGTTCAGTTTCATTTCTCCTGCCACTTACCCTCATTAAGCCAAAGGCCAGGGGAACTGAACCGCAGCAGATGGTGGCTTCTGCGCCTCCCCTGACGTCCCCCTCCCTCATTCTACAGTTAAGAGGCTGAATTGGGGGGGGATTACAGGAGCAAGAAAAAGCACAGGTGTCCATCTGCAAAATCGGCAGCTCCCCCGCCCCGCGCAGGTCCAGGGCCCCCAAAAGTCTTACCTCGGGATGCTCCAGTTCATTTCTGGGACATGCACGCTTGTCCCCTCCCCAGCTCAGGAGCTCTCTCATCCAGCTAGCAGTAAGAGCTGCTCCGTTTTGCATTTAGTGAGGCAAGAGAGCTGCCTGCCGCGACCCAGCAAAAATCAATTTTTATCGCCTCTCATTTCATTTCTGCCTTCATCGCCTTTTTATTCACTGACCAGCAGCCAGCTGGTGGGAAAGCAAAGCTTCTGTTTGACCGCTGCCCCGTCCTCCGCTCCTTTCAGTGATCGTCTTCAGATCATCTAGGGCTACATTGTGCCTTGAGGAGGAGGGGGCACCCTGATCCCCCACACCAGTGGGGCAGAGACTGTCTGGTCACAATGGAGAAAGCTTATTCATTTCCCTGGGCTCTTTAAGGGGCTGGGCACGGGTTAGGCTGGGGTGTTGAATCTCCTTCTGCAATGAGGGCCACAACCCACTTCGGAGACACTCTCAGGCCCACATTCCAGTGGTGGGCGGTGCCGGGGCAAAACGGGCGGGTCCAACAATACGAAAAACACCAGCATACTTTCACTTAAAGCTCTTTTTGCTGGCAACTAAGCGTTAGGAGAAGTATTTCCACTTTTTAGAATGGGAAAAACCTGCACAAAAGCCGGGAAGCCACCAAACAGTTTGTTTTTGGGAGAGAGGGGATGCGGCCTCCTGGGGAAACCCAGAGGGCTGGACTGGGACCCAAGGCCTGAGCTTCTGCACCCTTGGTTTAGGCAGTAGAGGACACACTTGCCTGTTAGAAACCACAGATGCAGTTTCCATAGTTTCCTATTAAAAGGCTCTCCGGGTGTATGGCAGGAATTGACTGGAGGCCACAAAGAACTGGACAGAGAAGTTGCAGCTGTCTCAGAACTCACAGACAGCTACTCTGCTCTATCCATGATTTCTGCAAAGCCTCTTATTCCTCCTGCAAAATGATCTTTCTCTGCAATCATAGCTCACATACCTACATTTCTATCCCCTGCTCCGGAACCCTTGCTCTACAAAGGATTCCAAATTCTCCCTCTTCAATGCTTAAGATCTCACTCTTAAAGGGGCTCCCGGTGGTCTTCCACTCAAGGGACCAAACAGGCCCAATTCTGCTGTTTGAGTGATGCTAATGCACCAGGAGCCACAAGACCACTGAGTGGGTCCAGGGATCCCACTTGCTGGGTCAACCTGGGTCTCTGAAGAATTTACTCCCATTGCAGTATTTGGGGCAGTTTTCTTGGGGCAGTTCTTGCCAAGGGAAGGGAAGGGAAGGGAAGGGAAGGGAAGGGAAGGGAAGGGAAGGGCACTTCCTCTCTGCTGGGTGGGGCCCAGGAGATTCCTAAACAAGGTTTGCTTGTTGACCTTCTCTGATTAATCCCAAGAGACGCAGCAGGCACAATTGCTGTCCACTGCAGTTATGAGATGCCCTGAGTTTTGTGATGA
Source organism: Heloderma suspectum (assembly GCF_057233095.1). Lineage (NCBI taxonomy): Eukaryota > Metazoa > Chordata > Lepidosauria > Squamata > Helodermatidae > Heloderma > Heloderma suspectum. Next base: position 437,923,358 of record NC_139458.1, read on the forward strand.
TTCATCAGTGAACTACTTTGCACTTCCTTTCTCTCTCTCTCTCTCTCTGAAGTGCAAAGTAGTTCACTGATGAATCATCACAAAACTCAGGGCATCTCATAACTGCAGTGGAGATGAAGAGAGCGAGAGAGAGAAAGCTGTCAGGATCACTATGTGACCCTGGATGGCTCTCATGGCTGCATATTCCTAAGCCAACAGGAGCGAGTTCAGCAAAATGAACTTGGCATTTATTTCATACTTCTGGGAGCTCAGGGTATTCCCCCAGTATTTCTTACAGCCATCCGGTCAGGTCCACGGATGTCACTGTCCCCATATTTCAGATGGGAGGACTGAGGCAGAGCAACCACAGCTTGCCTTGGGCCCCCTTGTGAGTCACAGCAGGGGTGAGGTTTGAACGGGAGATGTTTTGCTACATTGGCTTAGGCACGATGCGAAGCCACCTCTCAAGCGAGGAGGGCAGCCCACGAGGTCCACCTGCATCTCCCAGTTCTACATCCTGCTGCGGGCCATTTCCAAGGCCAAGGGTAGACAACTCGGGGCCCTCCAAGTATTTCGGACTACAACTCCCATCAGCCACAAACACCAGTATGGCCAATGGTCAGGGATTATGGGAGTTGTGGTCCAAACCCTTTGAAGGGTTGCCAGGGCTGCCCAGCCCTGCCCAAGACCAAGGCTCACCGAATTGGTGCCGAGGATTTGCAGGTCAGGCTTCTCCGACTCCAGCAGCTTGGCCACCATCTTCAGGAAGCTCTCCACAAAGAGGTTGATGCTCTGGCAGTGGCAGGCCATCAGCAGCTGGTCCAAGGCTTCCATCGCGATGCACACGTACCTGTAGCGGTGATTGGGGGAGGAGAGAAAGAGACACCAAACCATCCTGGAATGACCACACCCAACGATGAGTTAGGAGGAGGAGCAAGGCAGTGGGCGGGAGGCACCCACTCTCAATGTCACCAATGGGAGGCGCCAACCCTTAGCATCACCAAATGGCACGAGTACTTATAAGCAACATGATGGTATATAGGACAACAGGAACACAGGAGTCAGGCCATGGGGCCATCTAGCCCAGTACTGTCAACACCGACTGGCAGCAACGGCTCTCCAGGGTTTCAGGCAGGACTTTTTCCAGCCCTACCTCGAGATGCCAGGGATTGAAGCAAGGACCTTGTACATGCAAAGCAGGGGCTCTACCACTGAGCCAGGGCTCCTCCCCCTAGGTAGACAGCCAGCCAGACACTTGCACGTTCCAGAATCTGAGCCCTGAATTAAACTGGGACCTGCACTAGCTATTAGCAGCAGAACTGAGGGTGGGAGGGAGAGAAAGAATGAGGACAAACTCCTCAGTAAACACAACATCCGCCTAACAAAGCCAACAGGGAGGGAAGTTCTGCTCCCCAGCCACTGCAGTTGACGTCAGCAGAAGACACCGGGGCTTCTGCCCAGCCCCACCTTCGGGTTCAGCCAGCCCAAGAGGCAAATCACCTGTCAGAAGAGAAAAATGGAGCACGTGTGGGCCGGGGTTGTTTACAACGGCACTGCTGCGGCAGTAGGTCTCTAAGGCTGCTGATTAAATCATTCCTCTGATGCTTTTTTAGAGGAAGAGATGGAAGAGAGAAAGAAAGAGGCAGCTGGGAAGAATATGAACCTTGACTGGACACATGTTACTGGGCAGGCTACCCGATGAAGCATCAGTTTCAGTATCTGCCCCGTGATGCGTTTTGTTTCAGAGATGTCAAACTGGATCCATTTTCAGGCATGGAAAACTTCACAATGAGCAGTCTCAAGCCGTAAAGCTTTCCTGGATGTACCACTGTGTGGCTGAGTACTTTCCATGACTGGGAGGACGGGGTGTGTATGGATAGATGAGGGGAACCTCCTTATGCATGGAAAGCTAGCATGCCAGTGAGGAAATAACTGTGTTCTCTCCAATATGATCACTTTCTATTTGGAGGATTCAAACATACTGAGAATTAGTTCTATGCCTCAAAGTTCACCTGTGGTCGGACTCCAGCCAGCCAATCAGGGAACCATATAGTGCAGCCTCTCCCACCCTGGCAGCCTCCAGATGTAGTGGACTCCAACTCCCATCACCCCCAGACACCATGGCCATTGGCCATGCCAGCTGGGGGGAGTTTGTCCATCACATCTGGAGGCTGCCAGAGTGGGAAGGCTGATAGGTTGTCCAAAATGGAAGTCCATTTCATTTCAATTCTCTATGTGCCCTTCATTTCAAGTTCTCTAGTCCCCAAGGTCTCTTCATCTGTTATCCTTTGTTCTTTTAGTGCCACCTAGAAATCACAAATTAATTTCTTAGAGGTGTAAATTAAAACTCTCACAAAATCTAGACACTGCCTGTTAAAATAGCATACCATTTTGGGTGTATATTCATTGCTGTCTCTATACCTGCCAGATTCTTTAACGGTGCACAGACCTTGAGGGCTGCATTTATTCCGACAATACTGCTATAAAGTGGATGGATGCGATTTGTACAGATGCTTCAGCTTCCCTATGATGTAAGACTGACAAAAACCTTCTGGGAGAGAGAACGGCATCAAAAATAGATTGTTTTTCCAATAACTCTTCTAAATGTTCTTTTGAGGAAGACAGTATTTTCCATTCCATGTACCAATCTGCCTGCCAGCCCAAGGTACAGCGGTTCACGAACAGGGCTGTTCCCAGACCCCTATCAGAACTACTCTCCCATGCACTTCATGGCGTTCTGTGGTGAGGCCTTAGACTCTGTACCTGCTTCCCCCCTGGTCTGTCTGCCTTCCCTGCCCCCTGCCCCTGTGGCAGCTGGATCACTGTGGCCTGGAAGTACCCAATGAGGCCACGAGCGGGGGGCAGGCGGGCACATTGCATGTGCTTGTGCCAGGCATGTCTGTGCACCAGGACAGCTGCTTGGCATTCACATGAACCTCAGGATGAAAAATGTTCTTATTCAGACAGGCTTTTAGCCATTAAATAGGTTTTAACTGGTAGGTGCCTCTGTATTAGTTTTGCCAGGAGAACACGGTGATCTTAGCAAACACTCTTTTCCAACAGCACAAGAGGCGACTCTACACATGGACATCACCAGATGGTCAATAATGAAATTAGATTGATTATGTCCTTTGCAGCCAAAGATGGAGAAGCTCTATACAGTCAGTAAAAACAAGACCTGGAGCTGACTGTGGCTCAGATCATGAGCTGCTTCTTGCAAAATTTCAGCTTAAATTGAAGAACGTAGGGAAAACCACTAAACCGTTCAGGTATGACCTAAATCATGTCCCTTATGAATATACAGTGGAGGTGAGGAATAGATTTCAGGGATTAGACCTGATAGACAGAGTGCCTGAGGAACTATGGACGGAGGTCCGTAACATTGTTCAGGAGGCAGCAACGAAATCCATCCCAAAGAAAAAGAAATGCAAGAAAGCAAAGTGGCTGTCTGATGAGGCTTTACAAGTAGCTGAGGAAAGAAGGGACGCGAAAAGCAAGGGAGAAAGGGGAAGATATATCCAACGGAATGCAGAGTTCCAGAGAATAGCAAGGAGAGACAAGAAGGCCTTCTTAAATGAACAATGCAAAGAAATCGAGGAAAACAATAGAATGGGAAAGACTAGAGATCTCTTCAAGAAAAATTGGAGATCTCAAGGGAACGTTTTGTGCAAAGACGGGCATGATAAAGGACAAAGAAGGCAGGGACCTAACAGAAGCAGATGAGATTCAGAAGAGGTGGAAAGAATACACAGAAGAACTATACAGGAAAGATCTTAATGTACCTGATAGCCATGATAGTGCGCTCACTGAACTTGAGCCGGACATCCTCGAGAGTGAAGTCAAGTGGGCCTTAGGAAGCATTACTGACAACAAAGCTATCAGAGATGACAGTATTCCAGCTGAGCTATTTAAAATCCTAAAAGATGATGCTGTTAAAGTGCTGCACTCAATATGCCAACAAATTTGGAACACTCAACAGTGGCCGCAAGACTGGAAAAGGTCAGTTTACATTCCAATTCCAAAGAAGGGCAACGCCAAAGAGTGTTCAAACTACCGCACAATTGTGCTCATTTCACATGCCAGCAAGGTGATGCTCAAAATCCTACAAGCTAGGCTTCAGCAGTATGCGAACCGAGAACTACCGGAAGTACAAGCTGGGTTTCGAAGAGGCAGAGGAACTAGAGATCAAATCGCCAACTTTCGCTGGATCATGGAGAAAGCAAGAGAATTCCAGAAAAACGTCTATTTCTGCTTCATTGACTACGCTATAGCCTTTGATTGTGTGGATCACAACAAACTGTGGCAAATTCTGAAAGAGATGGGAGTACCAGACCACCTTACCTGTCTCCTGAGAAACCTGTACGAGGGTCAAGAATCAACAGTAAGAACCAGACATGGAACAACCGATTGGTTCCAAATTGGGAAAGGAGTACGACAAGGCTGCATATTGTCGCCCTGCTTATTTAATTTATATGCAGAGTACATCATGAGAAATGCCGGGTTGGATGAATCACAGGTTGGAATTAAGATTGCCGGGAGAATTATCAACAACCTCAAATATGCAGACGATACCACCCTAATGGCAGAAAGCGAAGAGGATGTAAAGAGCCTCTTGTTGAGGGTGAAAGTGGAGAGTGCAAAAGCTGGTTTGAAACTCAACATTAAAAAAACGAAGATCATGGCATCTGGCCCCATCACTTCCTGGCATATGGAAGGGGAAGCAATGGAAGCAGTGACAGATTTTATTTTCTTGGGCTCCAAGATCACTGCAGATGGTGACTGTAGCCATGAAATTAAAAGACGCTTGCTCCTTGGGAGGAAAGCTCTGGCAAACCTAGACAGCATAGTAAGAAGCAGAGATATCACATTGCCAACAAAGGTCTGTCTAATCAAAGCTATGGTTTTCCCAGTAGTAATGTATGGCTGTGAGAGCTGGACTATATGGAAGGCTGAGCGCCGAAGAACTGATGTTTTCGAACTGTGGTGCTGGAGAAGACTCTTACGAGTCCCCTGGACTGCAAGGAGGTCAAATCAGTCCATCCTAAAGGAAATCAACCCTGACTGCTCATTGGAAGGACAGATACTGAAGCTCCAATATTTTGGCCACCTAATGCGAAGAGAAAACTCTCTGGCAAAGACCCTGATGCTGGGAAAGAGTGAAGGCAAAAGGAGAAGGGGACGGCAGAGGATGAGATGGCTGGATAGCATCACCGATGCAATGAATATGGACTTGAGCACGCTCCGGGAGAGAGCGCACGACAGGAAGGCCTGGCGTGCTATGGTCCATGGGGTCACGAAGAGTCAGACACGACTGAACAACTGAATAACAACAAAAGCCTCTGTATTTCTTAATTTTATGGATGTGTTTTCCACCAACTTGCTTTTCTGTTCAGACTCCAATTGTTTTTTATTTGGTATTCTATTGCTGTTTATCTTTGTACCCCACCTTTCTACCAAAATGGCACTTAAGGGGGATTACAGGCATGATTAAAATGGATCCAAACATTAAAATTGTGTAGCATGCTTTATTGGTCCCCTGCTTCTTAATAAAAACTACCCGCGCCAAGCCCTTCGGGTAGGGCCACAATGCGGGTTGCACCTGTAGCAAATGCACATCTTCTTTGTTTCTCGCACGCTTGATCCTGTTCCCCCTCCATGGAGCTCATGGCAACGCATGTGGCATTTCTCGCGTATCATGCCAGTTGGGTTAGGCTGAGAGATGGTGGCTTGAGGACACACACCAAGGGATGCCCCACAGGCAAAATCTGAATGGAGGACTTCCCAGCTGACAGTATTAGTCACGATCCCACACCAGCTCTACTGAAATGTGTGTTGTGCGTTCACAAGAAGGGCAGGGGGAAGCCACAGCCATCAAGCCATTTCCATTAAGACATTACAGAAGAAGTGGACAACCAGATGCTCATGGGAAACCCACAAGTAGGGCATGAATGAAACAGCGCCCTCCCACCCATGTTCCCCAGCAACTAGTGTACAGAGGCATACTGTCTCTGATACTGGAGGTGGCATATAACAGGACTGGTAGCTACCAATAGCCTTCTCCTCCAGGAATTTGTCTAACTCCCTTTTAAAGCCATCCAAATTGGTGGCCATCACTACATCCTCTGGTAATGAATTCCATAGTTTAACTATGTGCTGTGTGAAGACGTCTTTCCTTTGATCTGTCCTGGATTCATAGACTAGAATAGTATCATAGAATAGTAGGGTTGGAAGGGGCCTTTAAGACCATCGAGTCCAATTCCCCACCAATCAACTTCATGGGATGACCCTAGGGATGGCGGAGAAATCTGCCACGGACTCCAATGAGAATTCTAGAATCTGGCCCCTCAGAGTCCGTGACGGAATGGACTACCCCCCCCTGCCAACCCCCAGGACGGAACCTACCTGCCGCCGGCCAGTGGGGTCCATCCGCTGCCACCATCCGCTGCTCCGCTGCAAATGGCGCCCAGTGTAGCGTAAAGTATTTACATAGCCTATCATGGCAAAGAGCAGGGACGCAAATGGTGTCCGCTACACCATTTGTGTCCCTGTTCTTTGCAGTAATAGGCTACGTGAATGTTTACATAAATCTTTATGTAGCCTATTACTGTAAAGAACAGGGACTCAAATGGTGTCCGCTACGCAGACGCCATTTGCATCCCAGCGGCCAGAGCCGGCCGGCAGCTCTGCGGACTCACCGCGGAGCAAAGCCAGCCAGGGCTGGCGAGGATTCCAGGGGAGGAGGAATGGATCGCCTCCCCCTCCCCCGCGGACACCCCTAGATGACCCTGTTTGGTTCTAGTATTTTGAGAGAGGGAGAAAATGTCTCCCTATTCTCAACCTCCACACCATGCATAATTTTCTACACCTCTGTCACGTCTCCCCTTACTCGCCCTTTTCTCAAGCTAAACAATCCCGGTCACTGTAACCTTCCCTCACAGGGGACTTGCTCCAACCCCTGGATCATTTTAGTTGGTCTTTTCTGCAATTTTTCCAGCTCTACAACATACTTTTTTAGCTGCAGTTACCAGAACCATACACAGTATTCCAAGTCTGGTCGCACCAGAGATGTGTATAAGGGCAGTATGATATTGGCAGTTTTATTTTCAAGTCTTTCCCTAATTATGCCCAATATGGAGTTTGCTTCTTTCACAGCAGCCGCACAGTGGTTGGCATTTTCATTGAGCTGTCCACCACAATACCAAGATCAGTTCCTGCTACCTCAGATCCCATCAGCTTATATCTGAAGTTGGAATTTTTTGCCCCAACATGCATCGCTCTACATTTGCTGACATTGAACTGCATTTGCCATTTGGATGCCCATTCTCCCAGTTTGGAGAGCTCCTTTTGGAGTTCCTCACAATCCTGTTTTGTTCTAACCACCCTAAATAATTTGGTGCCATCAGCAAACTTGGCTGCTTCCAGAAGCTTAATTTGCATAACCAACTAGATGAAAATTAGGAGAGGCTATATAGCTCAGAGGCTGTGTGTGCAGAAGGTCCTAGCTTGAGCTTCTAGTATCTCCAGTTTAAAGGATCAGGGAACAGGAAATATGGAAGATTCTTCTTTACCTGGGGCCGTGGAGAGCCACTGCCAAGCGGAATAGACCAGCCTGGCTGGGGTTGATGGGAGCTGTAGTCCAACACATTTGGAGGGCACCAGGCTGGAATACATCATACTGAGCTAGATGGACAAGTGCTTTGATCTCATATAAGGCATCTTCCTATGTTCCTAAAATGTTTCTCCTTGCCTTACAGATGAAATGTAATAAATAATAATAATGTAAAGACACACAAAAAACTTGCATGAGTCACCAAAATGCAGCACTGACAACAGATGTAAATGAACTGACAGCGGTTAGAGTGGACATTACAGTTCTCTTGGAGGAATTAACCAGTGCCTCCAAGTCACTTAAACATCTGGAATCAGAAGAACATACATATTTCCACCACCCTACACCCGCCCCCAAAGAAAAGAATAAATCTTTGCTTCCAACATCATGCTATCATCCATCATTGGTCTTTCATATTGCAAGGAAAACCTCATTAACTGTCTCTTGAACATAGAACCTCTGACAGCTTTGAAGGGCCTGTCAGCTCTGATGAAAGCAGAAATCTCTGTAGCTTTGAAATGTCTCGCTTTTTAATTTTTAACACTTCTTCTGCTTCCCTTCCTCCTTTTCCCCCATGCTTCGCTCTTTGGCACATAGAAGCTGCAATCCAAGTGCAAATGGTAACAGAGAGACAAAGAGACATTTGCGTGTTGGGGTTGGGTTGGCCAGACAAAAAGAGAATCCATCCCAGAATTGTTTGAAAGCCACATTCCATCTGGAGTTTCATCTGACATCTCTAATCAGAGCAGCAATTTATTCTCGGCGACAGCAACACCCACGGAAGGCACTCACGCAAGCATCACTCCAGTAAACACCACCTACTTATGAGCAGCTGTACTTGCAAAACGAAAGGCAGGTGTTGGGAGAAAGAGGATGGATATAGAATCAACTCGGGCAGCAGAGCCAAAAGATTGCAGCAGAAGGGGGGGGGGTATTTTTAGAGCAGCAACAGAATTTTTTTTAGGATCAAATAGTTGGAAGAGGCCAGTGTAAACTAACTCATTTTGGGAGAGAAGGAGGGAAAGAGGCAGCTGGGACTTCAGGGCCGGTTCACCCCAGCATCACGATTTCCAGTGGAGTCCACATTTTCAGATACCAATTGATGCAAATGCACATCAAAATTGATGCAAAATTGATCTAATTGATATCAGTTGATGTAAGTGCACATGTGAGTCAGCCCTTGTTAACTACTAGCAGCCAAGTCTGTGAAAGGACTCCTCTGAAAGCATTGTGTCTGAGACAGTCTAAAGCTAACCTATGGGTTGCTGAATGCTGGGTTGTCATGGTGTGCGAACCCAGCCCAATAACAATCCATGGTTTGGTAAATTATGAACAAACCAGAAAGAGAACCCATGGTTTGTTGTTGGGTTGTGAACTCTGATCTGATTCACACGACATGGCTGGGTCATTTAACAACCCTTGCTTAGCCCACAATTTGACTGTTTAGCAATCAAAATGGTGGCCGCACCAACGAGGATCCGGTTACGGAGGGCAAGATGAAGTGGGGCAATGGAAAGGATGAAGTCCCTTAAAGACACTGTGCTCAGGTGCTTTCCAGTAACAATGCAGCGCCCCTTACCCATATCGGTGCCTGCTCACATCCCGGATCAGCTTCTCTGACAGATAAGCGCCGATGCGGTCCAGCTTTTCGGGAGCAGAGAGGGCATAGAAGGTGAGCTTCTCCATGTTGGTTTTCACCAGTCCGTCCTGAAAGAAAGAGATTTGTGTGTGTTTGTGGCCAGGACTTGAGCCTGTGATGAGTCTTAAACGGGGGTGGGGGGGATGTCAGGCAGGGATCTCTGGTCAATGGAAGGAACTAGAAGGGAAGGAGCCCAAAGAGCAAAGGAGCCCAAAGAGCCCAGCTATTTGCCAGAGCAAGTCCATGGTTAAGGCCCAACCGCTACAGAAGTTCCCAGCTCCAACTTTATTTAGTTGTCTGAGCAACAGCAAGATCGTGTTCCTGGTCCTTATCATAGCCCAGTCTGCCCACTGCCTGTCTTTGTTCATCTTCTCTCTCCCAAGCTACCTTGGGAGTTGGACTGGATGGTCTTATGGCCCCTTCCAACCCTACTATTCTGTGATTCTGATACCTACTTTGGGAAGAGGCGGGGAGGGGAACCCCCTTGTTCTTTCCAACCTGGATTGGAGATTACAAAGGGACCCCCTGCTCTCCCTCCCAACTGAGGGTGCATGGCACACAGGGGATTCTGATAACCAGGGGAGCCCCCCAGGGGAGCGGTGGCTGCATGCTCCTCCGGCAGGGAAAGTGAAGGAGCAAAACTGGGCTGAGCAGCTTTGCCTGCCCCACATCCCCTCCCCAACGGGAGAAGGCATGAGGCAGGGGAAGTGGCTTTGCTGTGCGCGAACAAAGAGAAGACGGCTTCCGGCGAATGCACCAGGAGGATCATCCCCCTGATGTGCCTGCCAGGGACCAAATAACTTTGCAACTCCAGTTGGTGCTTCAGTGAGGACTTCCTGCCCCAGACTCCCAAGCACTGTCCTAGGGCCACTTCTGCTGGCTTTCCAAGTGCCATCAGTCACCGTGAGAGACCCCAAAGGTGGTTCAGGTTCTGGAGAGACGCACACTGTGCAACCCCACCGTGGGAAGCACGCGAAGGAACGGCTCATCTTGAAGAGCCGTCGCGTCAAGCTCTCCCGGCCTTGCTAGAGGGCTGGCACGTGGATAGGCCAGCAGCACACGGGAGCACGGATCGGCCACTCCAGCCTACTGTGCTGCCTGTTGAGTAGAGAGAGGACAGAAGCAGCGCTCCAAGGGATGACGACAGCTCCCTCAAAGCAAAAGATACGCAGAGGAGGTGAAGAAGGGGGACCCCATGTGCAGCGTGGGCAGATAAATATCCCCACTGCGCTCACATATCCTTCAAGCGCTGAAAGAACGGCTCCCACCCAAAAAGCGACATGACAGCTCTCTTCTCCTCCCACGCTTTACATCTTGAGAGTGGGGAGGGGTGTCGGGGGGAAAACCGTATGCAACCGAGTGTGAGCACACCCTGCTCCATCAGGGAAGGCTTCCCTGAGCATCACATTTTAGGTTTCTAAGCCAGGAGGAATCTGCCAGGGCTGCAGGACTTCATGTGCCAATCTCTTTATGCAGGGTTTCGCTCATTTTGATACACAACCATTTCTAACATACTCGGGGGGGGGGGGGAGGCCAATTTAGAGCAGCCAACCATCCAGCAAATGCTCCGGCACACATGAAGGCATGCCAACTGTCGGGCCCGCATGCTTTCCAAAGAGATTTCCCCATATATGGGTAGCCGCCACCTCACTGCGTGCTGGACCCAGGCATCAGGCACTTAGGACTAAGGCATGGGGGTGGAACCTCAGGCCTGTGGTCCCAATTCGGCCCTCTGGGATTCCACAGATGGCCATGCCCCCTTCCCCTGGCCCTACCCCACCCCGCAATCACTGTTCATTTGGGGGTTTTCTGGATTTTGTGCAGTTTCCTCCCCTCAATTCTATAAAGCTGAAAGGCCTCTCCTGAGGCTGAGTTGCTGGCAGGAAGAGCTTCAACTTAAGGTATACTGGCATTTTGGCCCTGCCCCTTTTGCCCTTGGCCCTGCCCACCAGTAGAATGGAGCCCCTGAGAACCTCTCCGAAATGGAATTCAGCCTCGGGCTGAAAGAGGTTCAACATCCCTGGACTAAGGGGTGACGCCAGAGGCTGCTGAAAACAAGAGGTGGATTTGTGGATAGGGAGACATTTTTCTCCCTCTATCAAAATGTTAGAACCCAAAGGGGTCATCCCATGAAGCTGATTGGTGGGAAATTCAGGACAGGTAAAAGGACTTCTTCACACAGCGCAGAGTTAAACTATGGACTTCACAACCACAAAACATAGTGATGGCCACCCATTTGGATGGCTTTAAAAGGGGGTTGGACAAATTCATGAAGGAGAAGGCTATCACTGGCTACTAGTCCTGATGGTAATGTGCTACCTCCAGGACCAGAGGCAGTGAGCCTATGTGCACCAGTTGCTGGGATCATGGGCGGAAGGGTGATGCTGTGCTCACGCCCTGCTTGTGGGTTCCTGGTCAACAGCTGCTTGGCCACTGTGTGAACAGAATGCTGGACTAGATGGACCCTTGGCCTGATCCAGCCTCAGGGCTCTTCTTCTGTTCTTCTGTTAAGGAAAAGGGAGGGTGGTGGTGGTGGTGAAGAGATCATGTAGACCTTCTGGGTGGTTGCTCAAAGGCTGTAGAGAAAAGTCTCCAGCAGTAGAGGAGGTTTTAAGGGGGCTGGAGACTTTTGGGTAGCCACAGCAGGGGCAGAATGGGAGATACGGGCAGGAAGACAAGCCTGGTGCCAGGCCATGGTCATCTATCCTTCTCGGCCCTTTGCTCCAAATATCAAATTCTTTGAGATCTTGCACCTCAGAAGCAGAGCATGCGATGCACAATGCATGTTAAGTTGCTTGAAGCTACAAATCCTATTCCCACTTCTCCAGGAGTAAGCCCCGAAAACACGGGAGACTTCCTCCTGAGTAAACGTGCAGAGATCAGGCTGCACATTGCATTATTTATTTTGATGAGAGGATCTGGCTCCTTGGTGTAGAATCTTCGCTCTCGAGGGTGGGGTAAATATGGGGGGGGGAGGGATGACAAAAACACACACCAACCACTTGAGCTTAAGGTTTGGCTGTGCAGAATGGGCTTCAGCTGGCTTACCTCTGGGTCCTCAGGAAAAATATTGTCAACGAGCCGCTTGTAACGGGGACGCAGAGCTCCGCAGCAGCCACAGACACCTGAAACAGGATCAAGACCCTCCATTCAAGAAGACAGCTGCACATATGTGTTCAACATGGTTTGAGATTTTTTAAAATATAACCACCTTCTGTTCATCAAAATCAAGGCAGCTAATGGAAGTTCATTATTGTACACCAATCATGTTCAAGCAATTAAAGCAGGGGGAGGGGAGAGCATATCATTTCCCAACCACTTTAGGAACTAGACCCACCTTTCCCAACCTGGCACCCTCCAATGTGTTGGACTGCAACTCCCATCATCCCCAACCAGCCTGCCCACTGGAGGGCACCAGGTTGGGGAAGGCTAAATTAGACAGGTCAGACCCTTGTCACTGGCGGCTCACATCAAAACCCACAAAAAGGTTCTCCTGCACAAGCACTGCTGAAATGTTCATGGATCATGGGGACAGGGGCACCGAATCTTTAACAGCGCACTCCTATACACGACTACTCAGAATTAAGCCCCACTGACGTCAACGGTACTTACTCCCATGTAAACGTGTATAGCAGGGGTGCAGAACCTCAGGCCTGGAAGTCAAATCTGGCCTTCCAGAGTTCCCTGCAAGTAAGAGTCAGAGCCGGGGAGACCAAAGCCTGAAGAGGGAGCAGGAAGAAGCTGCCCAGAGAAGTCTAAGTACAGTTTCCCCCATTCTAAAAGTTTGAAATGCCTCTCCCAAGGCCAAGTTACTGGCAGTAAGTGCCTGAAGCTAAAATATGTGGGGAGTTTTGGCCCCGCCCCTTTTGCCTTTGCCCACCACTAGAACGCACCCCACCCAGACCTTTTCCAAAATGGAATTCGGTCCTCCAGCTGATCGGGTTTCGACACCCTTGGCATGCAGGCTTGCAGTCTAAGGAACCAAAGACCTCATTTGTTTCTGCCACCACATTCTGACATGGTTACTCTCCTGGAATTTCACTAAATATAAAAACTTGGCTCTTTTAACTGGTGTCGCAGGGGTGGGGGGTGCACCCGGGGCCTTCGGCATGCGCTCAGCCTGAGCTGCACCCCCACTGTCCTTCAGCACAACACTGTGACTAGAAATTGAAATGCCCAAGCTAATAACTCATTGTTTGGGCTGGTGCTCCAGGGCTGTGCGTGTGTCCACGCACGTGCACAAAGGGCAAGATTTCAGGGACAGCCACATTTTGCAGATAAATGTACGTCCCACTCCAGACAGACCGCACAAACACTTTTAGGGCTCAGAGTCATTGGTGCCTGCAGAGGGATGATTCATGGAAGCAAAAACGCCCCCGCAAAGTTTCACGGGCGAGAAGACAAGGAGAGCGAGGGAAGCTTCATCAGTCAAAGACGGAGAACAAGAGCAGACAGAGTATTAGAAAAAGATGCCAAAGGGAGTCGTTTTACAGTGGCTTAAATAGGTCTTTGCTTCTCCAAGCCTGTAACAAATTTATTTCATTCAGTGGGTAGCTCAGGAAGACCTGAGGTATGCAAAGGCAGATTGCCACCTGCCCCCCGAAGAGTCCTGCAGCCCCTCTGCACAGAATGGGTGTTTGCACCCCTCCTCTACCCTCTCTGCCCACAGAAGGAGCCAGGACCTGGGGACATATATGCACATAGAGGATGGACTCACTCAGTGGGACTAAACATCAGACCGCCTCCCCACTCACGTCTGCTCATTAGAGCAGGGGTGTTGAGCCTCTTTCCACCTGAGGGCCAAAATCAATTTCAGAGAAGCTCTCGGGGGCCACATCTCAGTGGTGGGTGGGATGGAAGGCAAAAGGGGTGGGGCCAAAAACACCAGCCTATTTTAGCGTAAAGGTCTTTGTGAAGGTTTGAGGCCTACAGAGGCAAAAGGAAAAAAGGTCAGGCTTAGAGGCCTGGAGTTTTTGTTGGGAGGGGCTATCCCTGAGAGGAGTAGTTTCATTTCCCCAGTTAAGTTTCATTTCTTCAGGCTTGAAACAGTACTTATGGTTTTGAGGGAGAAGGGTATAAAAAGAGAGCCAGTCAAAGTCAGCATCGGGGAGACCAAAGCCTGAAGAAGCAGCAGAAAGAAGCTGCCTAGAGAAGTCTAAGTACAGCTAGGGTAAAAGAACTTGTGTTTTGCAACTTCTATTTTCTTTTAAGGCCTTTTGTACCACTCAGCTCTATTGTGTAAATACCTTTAGTTGTGATTTGCTTGTTTTAATTTACCAGTAAAGTGTTGTGCTTAAATCCCAAGTGTCTGGTGTGTCAGTTACCCCACATCTACAGCCTAAACCCGATGTTACTGGGAAGGGGAAGTTTAAAAGAAGGAAGGTGAGACTCTTACAGAGGCAAGTGATCCTTACGGAGTTGCTCAGGCAGTCCAGGTCAGAAGGGGAACCCCGACCCGCTTACTGCCAGTAACGAAGCCTCAGGAGAGAGTTACTGGGAGTTTTTGACCTGTTAGAATGGGCGGGCAGGGGGGAACTGCACAAAATCTAGGAAACCACCAATCAGTGGTTGGGAAAAAGGGGAGGGGGCTTGGCCAACTGGGGAACCCCAGAAGGCTGGATTGCGCCCCTAAGAGGGATGGATTTGGCCCTTGGGCCTGACATTCTGCTCCCTTGCATTAAATACAAGATGAGCAGAAAAGAAAAAGGAATGTCCCCACCACGTTCTTGAACTCATCAGCTGTTCCATGCTCCATCCATCAGCCAATCTGGATGCAGAGGCATGACTGGGGTTGGATGGGGCTGCGCTGCCCATGACGGTCCAACTGCACACCTTGGGGGGGGGGTTCTCCTGGACTCAGGGCTACCCATGGAAGCACAGGGGGTGTCAGTGACCAGGGCTGCCTTATCGGCATCGGCCGATTCACCCATTGCAACCCTATCTGGAGGAAGCCGACCTTGCGACAGCCGTCCGTGCCCGGGCTGCAGCCAGACTAGACGACCATGACACTCTGCATGAGGCTGCTGTTGAAGATGCTTTGAATGCTTCAGCTGGTGCAGAATGAAGCCGCCTGGGTGCTGGTGGGGGCCCGGCCAGCCTTCTCCATGCCCTCCAGATGTTCTGGACAATTAGAGCAAATCACACCGATTCTGTACCAGCTGAATTGGTTGACAGTGCTTTCCCTGGGCCCACTGGAAAGTGCTAGTGATGGCCTTTAAGCTCTAAACGGCTTGGAACCAGCTGAGAACTGCGCTGGAGCCTCTGGGAAGCCCAAAAGCCGGTGGATAACTCAGCCGCAATCCACACGGGAGTCCATGTGCGACTGAACTCCTCAAACACACCCAGTTCTGATGAGGCAGTTCTCTTTGCCTTTCTGTCCCTATCCAGCACCGTGTAAAGCACACTCAAGTCAGGTGAAATCAAGGGGATTAAGGGTGCAATCCTGAGCATGTTTAAACACGAACAAAAAAGTCCTACAACTCCCAGCATTCCCTAACCATGGGGCATGTAGGACTTTTTTCTGTTTAAACATGCATAGGATTGCCCATAAACTCTGTGCTGGACTGTACCTCTGGGTTCTGCTCCTGTCTGGTTTGTTTCCTTCCCTGTGATTAACTGGTGCAATATTTCTATCCCCCCCCCCCCCCCGAGCTCCTTCCCCCAAAGTGAGCAATTGATCCTGCTCTTTCTATACAAAGTGTCTTTAATCCAATTCCTTAATGAATTCTTGCTTTCTTACGCACATCGAAACTTGCTCGTTATGATCTCTTAAAGCCTCTTTAATATCCTCATTATCTTGGACTCCTGGCTAATATAAAGTTTATCCCATTTCTAATGTGACAACATGATGTAGCTCTTACAGAGCCACAAAATTTCAGGTCTAAAAAAGTATTGATTTTACATGGCTTGAGTCACAGAGATATACCAGGTCCACAGCCTGATCCTCTACGTCAGCCTTCCCCACGCTGGCTGAGGCTGACTGGAATTGTAGTCCAAACACACCTGGAGGCTGCTGGCTTCGGGAAGGCTTCTGTACATGTTTGTTCAGAAGTAAGTCCCCCTGATTCAGTGGGAATTATTTATTTATTTTATTTATTTCATTTCTATACCACCCAATAGCCGAAGCTCTCTCTCTTTATTCCCAAGTATGTAGCTTGTAACTACGGAGAGTGCCTTGCGCCAGAGGAAGGGAGCGAACAATAAAGCGCCCTGGAGTCCTGTTTCAAAAGGCCTTCCTTTCCATTTTCCTGTAAAAAATCTTGGTATTCTTTCCTGTAAATCAAAGCAATATTTCTCCCCACCCCACAAAATGCACACACATGCACACACACAAAACCACACAAAGTTCAGTGCCACTTACAGTATAACAACACATGAACAGACACAAGGACCTCAACGATATATTTATCTGTTAATGCTAAAGGGAAGTGGGGGTTGCAGACAAAGGCTGGAAGGGGCATTTAAGCATTTCTGCACCCACGGAGTCTTTTCTGCTACCTCCCCTGCTTTGGCCATCCCAAACTGGTTCTGGGACTAGAAATAACGCTGACTGGGAAAAGAGAGCCTGTGGATGAGAAGGAATTCCGGCAAGTGTGTGTGTGTGTGTGTGTGTGTGTGTGTGTGTGGCAGGGGGGAGAGATGGGAATTGATGGTTGCAGAAAGGGTGATGTGCCCCCTGCCTGTTGAATCTCCTTTGCAAATGAGCTCCCCCCACCCTTTTACCGTTAGCCAGCCAATGTGTAGTTCCACCCTTACTGGCCCTAGCTGAAAACCCCAGCAGCAATCTCTCCGAAAAGGAGGCAGAGCTGCACTTGTAACATATGGTAGCAAAGAAAAGAAAAAAAGAGACAGACTTTTGGAAACAGAGGGAAATGTGCTGCATGCGGAAAGATAGCCAAGTCACTGTGGCCTCTCCCCATCCCCAGAATGCTACACCTTCAGGCCGCTGTCAGACACTCCACTATTGCTGTTAATCAAATCACTTTTAAATGTGCGACGTAGTTTAAAATGGCATGTTTTTTGTCCCCACAGCAAATTTGAGGCGGAACAGTAGTATATTATTCCCATGTTAAATTTGGGGGCAGGGGAGAGGAGAAAGAGAGGCTCTGCAGCCTCAGGCGAGCCAGGATGCATCTGTGGTGTGAAGCTGGACTTACTAGCTCCCACTTCCAAGAGCCCACCCAATGGGCCTGTTGGTCCCACACTCAATGCCAGCACTGCGTTCTCTGCACATGCACAGATGCCCCCCCGGTGGGCCAACTGTGCAGCTGCTGACAGCTGGGACAGCAACATGTTGGAAGCACCAGTTCAGTAGCCTGCAAAGCCAAGGTGCGTTCCTTGAAAAGCCATGAACGATGGTGGAGCCTCTTGGATTCTATGCCTGCCTTTCCAACAGTTCTGGTGCGCTGCTTCAAATGCCCACTGTGCCCCCGCCCCAGTACCTTCCCCAGAATTCATATGCCCCATGATTTATTTATTTTATTTATTATTGCATTTATACCCCGCCTTTTTTCCTCTTGCAAGGAACCCAAGGCGGCTTACATTATCCTCCTCCTCTCCATTTCATCCTCACAACAACCCTGTGAGGTGGGTTGGGCTGAGAGTCTGTGACTGGCCCAAAGTCACCCAGTGAGCTTCCATGGCCGAGTGGGGCCTAGAACCCGGATCTCCCAGCTCCCAGTCCAACACTCTTGCCACTACACAACCCTTTCCTTCCAACACCTTCCCAACTGTACCAGGCTCTAGAACACAGCCCTGACAGATGTGGAACTCTCCCAAATCCACAAAATCCCCTACATCAGCCTTCCCCAACACGGCACCCTCCAGATGTGTTGGACTGCAACTCCTAGAATTCACGCTGGCTGGGAATTATGGGAGTTGCAGTCGAACACATCTGGAGGGTGCCAGATTAGGGGAGGCTGCCCTCTGTGTTTAATGGAAACCTCCCATCCATTATTTCTATCACAATCTAAATCTAATTATGAGGCTGTTTGTGAATTTGGTTTCCTTTTCATAAGCAAGTTTCTATGGCATCTGGCCCCATCACTTCCTGGCATATAGAAGGGGAAGAAATGGAAGCAGTGACAGATTTTATTTTCTTGGGCTCCAAGATCACCACAGACGGTGACTGCAGCTATGAAATTAAAAGACGCTTGCTCCTTGGGAGAAAGCTACGGCAAACCTAGACAGCATAGTAAGAAGCAGAGACATCACCTTGCCGACAAAGGTCCGTCTAATCAAAGCTATGGTTTTCCCAGTAGCAACGTATGGCTGTGAGAGCTGGACTATAAGGAAGGCTGAGCACTGACAAATCAATGCTTTCAAACTGTGGTGCTGGAGAAGACTCTTACGAGTCCCCTGGACTGCAAGGAGGTCAAATCAGTCCATCCTAAAGGAAATCAACCCTGAGTGCTCATTGGAAGGACAGATACTGAAGCTGAAATATTTTGGCCACCTAATGCGAAGAGGAAACTCTCTGGAAAAGACCCTGATGCTGAGAAAGACTGGAGGCAAAAGGAGAAGGGGACGGCAGAGGATGAGATGGCTAGATAGCATCACTGATGCAATGAATATGGACTTGAGCACGCTCCAGGAGAGAGCGCAGGACAGGAAGGCCTGGCGTGCTATGGTCCATGGGGTCATGAAGAGTCGGACACGACTGAACGATGACAACAAGAAGTCCTTATGGCTGCACACAGAAGCATGGAAACAGAGGGATCGGTGCTCTATATGGATCCCCAGGGGCTGCTATTCCATGTATAAACGATTCCTCTTATTTGCCAAGGAACCTTGAATCGAGGCTCCCCTCTCTCATCCCGTGGGGGCAGCTGGCAAATGATTAGGCCAGGACAGCCAGGCTGCCTGCAATATGGGGTTCAGGTGCCAGCACAAAGTGTGTGTGTGTGGGGGGAGAGAAGACTTTTATGTGTACCCCAGGCAGATTCTGTCTAACAACTCAGCCACACAAAACCCCCTCAGTGGCCAACTTTAGCTGAATGCTAAACAAGCAGCAAAGATTGATCACCTAAGATGCAGCAGATTAATTTCGAATTCCCCCCCCCCCATCAACTCATTCCCTGGACCCCGGTAGGAGCCCAAATTCACACCAGCCTTGGAAGATGCAGCAAGCCCTAATTCTCCCCACCCCCCAGCCCCAGTTCTCTGCTCTCAAGGCACAGACAACACAGCTGCCGCCCCCGCTTTTGCAAGGGCAGACAGCAAAAGACACCTCACCAGTAATAGGACAGGCTCTAGGTGTCATGTGCCGGGGGGGGGGGGGCACTGGTGTTTGGGGGTGGCAGAGTGTTTCATTCCTTCATCTCGGAGGCCTGGAGGGATCTTTCCCAGCAGGAGAAGGAAGAAGGGGGAGTGAGAAGAGGAAGGGGGGGCTGCTTTGGCATCTGGCCAGCACCCAGGAGACTGCTGGCAATTTGCATAATAAGGCCTAGCTTTTATCTCATTCTTGCCATGTTCAACACACTTTGCAAACATTAACTAATTAATCCTCACAACACGGGCCCCTCCCCCTGGATATGCTAACCATGCACCATTTTTTTATATATATATTTTTTAGCAGATGGATGTTAAAAAAATTAAAACAAATTGCAGATTTGGCTGTAGATTCACCGATTGTAAAGCGTGGAGTGCCATGCTGCCTCAGACAGAACTTCCCTCTTAGCCCAACGTCCTGCTTCCAATGGAGGATGTCCAGATGTTTCCTGCAAGGTCACAAGCAGGGCATGGAGGCAACAGCAACTGACTTCCTGGTCTAGCTCTGCTCAAGAATCCTTTGCTATCACGGACAACAGGTCCCGATAGGCAAGCTCACGCTTAGGTGAGGAGGCCTCACCTGGAGTGGAGATGAAAGTTAGGAGGCTGCCTTAGACGGGGTCTGACCCTTGGTCCACCTAGCTCAGTACTGCCAACACGGATTGGCAGCAACTGCTGCTCCAGAGTTGCAGGCAGGACTCGCTCCAGGCTATCTGGAGATGCTGCCGGGGACTGAACCTGGGACCTTTTACCTCAGGGATGTCGAACCCAGGGTCCCAATTCGGTCCCAAATGGCCTCACCCCCTTCCCCAGTCCCCTCCCCCGGCCTCCAACATGTCGCTCATTTGATGGTTTCTCGGCTTCCGCACGTCCCCCCGCCCCATTCTAAAAGGTGGAGATGCCTCTCCTAAGGCTTCATTGCCGGCAGGAAGAGCTTTCCGCTAGTATAAATAAAAATAGCCTGTGCTGTTTATTGTTTGCATTATATCGTATTTTATTCTTTTAAATATTTATCCTGTATTTTATATTTTTAACTGTTATGTGGTATTTTAGTTTTTAAACTGTTTGTAATCCACTCAGAGAACATTAGTTATTGGGCAGATTAGAAATGTGCAAAGTAATAAATATGCATATTTTAAAATGTGGTAAAAATATGGGTGTGGTTTTTTTTGCTATTTTGGGACCCCTGCATTTCGCCCTCAGCCTGACAGAGGCTTTTGACACCCCAGATTTACTTGCACACCATGCGCGCTGCTGCTGAGTTATGACCTCCCCCACACCCTAAAGTTCTCATAATTAATTAATTAATTAGACTTCTTAATTGCCCATCTGGCTGGTCACCTGGCCACTCTGGGCGATGTACAGCAATACAGTTTTAAAACAAATAGAATTCTACATTAAAACATCATATTTCTAAAAATACACTAACCCACCCCATATACCTGCCTGAACAACCCATTGCGGGGGCAGGGGCCAAACAGGCTGCAGAAACCCCTTTGCAAACTTGGGGCAGGTGGAAATATTGATACGCCTCGGGGGGCCAGGGGCTCATCAGGTAACAGTCCCTTGGTGGAGTTTCCTGTAACTATTTGCAGCAGCAGGAAAACACAATTTTTTAAAAAAGGTGATGTAGGGCAGGGGGAGAAAATGAAAGCTTTGATTACTCGAAGCCAACATGGATTTGTCAAGAACAAATCCTGATAGACGAATCTGATCTCATTTTTTGATCGAGTAACCTCCCTTGTGGACTGTGGGAATGCTGTAGACATAATATACCTCGACTTCAGCAAAGCTTTCAACAAAGTGCCCCATGATCTCCTGATGAGCAAACTAGCTCAAAGTGGGCTAGATGAAACAGTGATCCGGTGGATCCACAGTTGGCTACAGAATCGGATTCAAAGAGTGCTTATCAATGGGACCTTCTCAAACTGGGGATTGGTAACGAGCGGGGTACCGCAGGGCTCAGTCCTGGGCCCAGTGCTCTTCAACATTTTATGAATGACTTGGAGGAGGAGGTGCAGGGCATGCTGATTACATTTGCAGATGATACCAAATTGGGTGGGATAGCTTGTTATTTTGGAAGACAGAAACAAAATTCAAAGTGATCTTGATAGGCTGGAGCGCTGGGCAGAAAACAACAGAATGACATTTCATAGAGATAAATGCCAAGTTCTGCACCTAGGACAAAGAAACCAAATGCAGTTATAAGATGGAGAATACGTGGCTCAACAACACTACAAGCAAGAAGGAACTTGGGATTGTGGTAGATCACAAGCTGAATATGAGCCAACAATGTGATGTGGCTGCAAAAAAGGCCAGTGCTCTTTTGGGTTGCCTTAATAGAAACACAGCTTCCAAATCCCGGGAAGTACTAGTCCCCCTCTACTCAGCACTGGTTAGGCCTCATCTGGAGTACTGTGTCCAGTTCTGGGCACCACACTTGAAGAAGGATGCAGACAAACTGGAGAGGGTTCAGAGGAGGGCAACAAAGATGATCAGGGGACTGGAAACAAAGCCCTATGAAGAGAGACTGAAAGAACTGGGCATGTTTAGCCTGGAGAAGACTGAGGGGAGATCTGATAGCGTTCTCCAAGTCCTTGAAAGGTTGTCCCAGAGAGGAAGGCCAGGATCTCTTCTCCATCATCCCAGAGTGCAGGACATGGAAGAATGGGCTCAAGTGACAGGACGCCAGATTCCGGCTGAACATCAGGAAAAAAATTCCTGACTGTTAGAGCAATACGACAATGGAACCAATGACCTGGGGAGGTGGTGGGCTCTCCCACACTGGAGGCGTTCAAAGTCGAGGCTGGACAGCCACCTGTCAGGGATGCTCTGACTTGGATTCCTGCATTGAGCAGGGGGTTGGACTCGATGGCCTTGTAGGCCCCTTCCAGCCCTACTATTCTATGATTCTGTGAAAGCTGCTGCTTCGAAGTCAGCCCTGGATGCTCATGGGAAATTTCTCCCACCTGAAAAAAGGCGCCGAAAACACCTCACAGACAATCCTATGAATGGGGTGGATTTTTTTTTAGGTGTTGGGGGGCGGGTGGGGAATTTTCATTCAGGCCTGGAACCCCCTTCTCAAGGCATCCTGTGCGACTGAATTCCGTCAGCTACGAATGCCTTTGGTGAAGCAGTCATTCCGTTGCCTGCCCCACTTCTAATGTGGGTACCATCCAACTTGGATCAAGAGCAGTGCCGGCCCCAGGCTCTGAGGGCCCCTGGGCAAGACGCCCTCCCTGGGGGAGCCTACTGGTCAAGAGCTGCTCTTGCCCCCCCCCACGGGTGCTTGCTTGCTTGCCAGGCAGAGGGGGGGGGGCAAGCAGGGCGTGGCATCTCCTGCCCCACGTTCTTGGCACCGTCACAGTCTGGGCCAGAGCCGTGGCGTAGTCCAAGGGCTACTTGTCGGTGGGCCCTGCTGGGGTGTGGGCCCTTGGCAGGTGCCCACCCTTGACGTCAGCCCTGCCAAGGATGAGCGCAGCTTTCCCCAGCCCGGCGCCCTCGAGGTGCGTCGGAGTGCAATCCCCATCATTCCCAGCCGGGAGGCTGGGAATGATGGGGATTGCACTCCGACGCACCTCGAGGGCGCCGGGCTGGGGAAAGCTGCGCCAGGGAACCGGCTACGTAGGTGCAAAATTCAGAAGCAGCCGGTCCAACCCTTGCCCGCGCCGCGAACCGGCTCGGCTCGGCTCCTCACATCCTTCCTCTCCGCGACTCCCCCGTAAAAGGGCAGATACCGCGCCGCGAGCGCCGGCGCCACGCGCTCCAGCGCGCCCGCGAATCGCGCACGACGCCCCGGCTGCGGGGCCTCGGCCCACGCGCCTCAGCGGCGGCTCGGGCAGAGCGCAGCGGGCGGCGCCGCCCGACACCGGCCCCGCCGGCCGCGGGGAAAGGCCGTTCTCGCAAGCGCCGCACTCCGCCGGGACGCAGAGGCGCGCGCTCGGCACGCACGCACGCACGCGGAGGCGGACGGGGGCTTGTCCGCGATCCCTGGCCCGGAGCGGCGGAGACGCCGGCAGGGCGCGGGCCTCGGCGAGCCGGCTCCCGCCGGAGGCTGAACGCGCGTGCGGCCAAAAGGGTGGGCGTGTGTGGGGCGCCCCCCGGGCGAGCAGCCTCCAGCTCCGAGTCCTCTTGCGCTGGAGACCCTCCCGGCGGATCGCGCCCCGCGCTGAACCCGGCCCGGCCCGGCCCGCGCCGCCCTCCGCGCGGAGCAGCGCCCGGAGCCAGCGCCGCCGCCGAGGGCGCCCCGAGGGAGACGCCGCGGAGCCCCCCGCTGCCCGCGTTACTTGCGGCCTCCATCTGCTCCGGCGCGATCGCGCGGCTGGCCGCCGCCGAGGGCTCCCCTCTGTCTCCGCGGCGAAGAGGGACGGAGCCGCCGCCAGCACGCCCGGCCCAGTCCTGGCCTGTGATGCGCCGACCGCGGGCCTCGGCTCCCTGGCTGTCCGCCGTGGGCCGCGCCGCCTTGCCGGGAGGCCGATGCTGGCCGGGGGCGCCCCCCAGGGGCCTCGCCCACGCGGCTGGGGCTCCTGACGGAGCCAGCCCGCCCCTCCCGGCGGCGAGCTGGCTCCCGACCTCCTCCGCCCGGGCCCGAGCCCCTGCAGGCAGGAGCGGAGGGGGCCAAGAGAACTGAGCCGCGGCTGCCGGCGCCCGCTCTTGCCTGATCGCGGAAGCCATGCAGGGCCAGCCCTGGTTAGGGCTCGCCTGGGAACCCGGCCCGCTGCATGGAGCAGGGGCTGGGCTCGATGGTCTCGTAGGGCCCTTCCCACCCTGTGAGGCCACGGCTGTGGATGCAGCCGCGTCTCCCTCCGCGAGGAGAGGGCACCTCCGGACCCGGATTCGGCCCTGCAAGGGCACAGACAGAGCATCAGGCCCCGGCAGCGGCGCCGCACCCGTTGTTTCGCCTCTCCGCCCGCCCCGCATGGGCGCAGCCTCTGTCGCTGCCACTGCTGGGGCAGGAGGGGACGAGGACGGAACACGGGCGCAGAGGCGCGCATTTCTGCAGAGCGCGGACGGCGTCGGCCGCTGCGGGCTGCCCCGGGGATGGGCGCATCAGCTGTCGCCGTGGCCGGAGACTTCACAAAACAGCCGCTCGCAGTGCCAGTGGGGTGGGGGGGGGGGAGACCGGAACGAGATGGGGGAGACCCGAGAGTGCCGGGCGGCGCCAAGTGGGGGAAGGCAGCCTTAGTGCAACCAGCAGCAAATTTGCCTTTTAAGTATTTATATCCTGCCTTTTCCCCAATACTGGGATCCCACACACTATGCAGAGGCGCACCTGGGCCCGCCGTCAGGCGGCGCAGCGCGGGGAGGGGCTGCAGCCCATCCCGATTCTCCACTGCGCACACCTACCTGCAGAATGATGGGAGGTGCGCTTTCAAACATGCACCCCCTGCAATCACACTTTGTTTCCAGCCATAACGTGGGCCCTTCGAGTACCGTCAACGTGGACCTGTTACCTTTCCTCATTTGTTGCCCAGGCGGCTGGCGCCAATTCTCAAGCCCGGTTGCTTTTCCCAAGCACGCGGCCCATAACATTTGGCTGCTGAGGAAGTGAGATCCCTGTTGCTTTGGGAAGTGCTGTGTGGAGGCATCAGGATAACGTACTTATTTTATTTGTTACATTTATATCCTGCCTTTCTTCCTCCTGCAAGGCACCCAGGGTGGCTTACACGGTCTTCCTCCTCTCCATTTCATCCTTAAAACAACAGTGAGGTGGATTAGGGCTGAGAGTCCGTGAGTGGCCCAAAGTCACCCAGTGAGCTTCATGGCTGAATGGGGACCCGCACATCTCCCGAGTCCCAGTCCACGCTCTAACCCTACACCACACTGGCTCTCTCATAAAGACTTTTCAGTTGCATCTTTGAACGTCCGTCGTGGCCATGCTCTCTCCGTGTTGTACAACGGACACACTGGAGCACTCCTCCATGACTCGGTTTTTACAGAATTAAGCTGCAGCTGACGTCCCTGATGTGGGGAGGCGGAGTGTACTTCAGACACTAGATTGCACAAACCATGTGCTCCCGTGCCTGACTCACCTTGGATCAGCCCCAGCCCCAAATGGATCCATAACAGCCCTTGTTGGGATGTTCCTTGCATCACACAGACACACTTCACAGAGCTAAAGCAAAACTAGATGGGAGGAGAGGCCCACACCACTGGGCGCTGCTGTGTAGGCTTGGGCAGGCTCCATCTCGGCCTCTGTGCCTCAGCCTCCCTGACACTTTAGGGAGCCTTACTGGACTTCAGCATTTAAAAAGCACCACCAGCGCCACCCCTCCTGGTTGGAGGAACGCTCCCCTGCTGCGCAAGATCAGCACTGCATGTCTCTTCTAGGCCCTTTAACAACCAACGTTTGGAACAGTTAGGACAGCAGAGCTTTCCCTGCTGTGAGGCCGCCCTGCCCCACCCCGAGTCCACTCTTGAAAGTCATCCAGAAAGGCCTCAAGGGCCATTTCCCCTCCGAGGTACCCAGAACCACCTCTGGAACTCCTGGTGATCCTTCAACAACAAAATCTAACACTGGTCAAAGGGCAAACTGTACAATGCCTCTCTCTGTTCCAATGGCAGACAGACCGGGAGGGAGCAACATATCCATCAGGTCGGCTTTTTGCTGTCAAAGCCCCCGGGGTATTCTCACTTCCCCAAGCAGGGTAACCCAAGTGGGGGAGAAAGAAACCAGCCCAGGAGCTGTGAACCCTGGAGCATCTCAGCTGTTCCTCTTGGACATTTGCCCCTCACAAAACGCAAAGCCCAAAGAAAGGTACCTCCAGTCCAGTGGACCATTTTCCAGCACCGCACCAGCTGCACGCTGCACAGCTCAACCGCAGAAGTGGCTGGCTGCAACGGGGAGGCCATGATTTGCCCCCAGGAGGGGAGAGGGACTGAGATTCACCACCATGCGCTGCTTCTCGCCGGATGGATGCACAAGTGCAGGTGTAGAAAAGCTGGCGCAGGCAGCTGGGACTTGGCACCTACCGGGAATTCTGCCAGGAGGCATGTGTGTGTGTGTGTGTGTGCGCGCGCGCACGCTTTGCATCTCCAGAGGCTGGTCCATCCAGCTGCAGCTGCTGATGTAAATACAAGAGTGTTTGCTGTGCTAGCAGGAGAATTCTGCCAAGTCACAGGGTCTGGGTGCTGAGATGGGAACAAGGGAACCTTCAGTCTCTGGGCACATGGTGGGGTGTGGGGGTGAGATGGGCTGAAGCAGACAGAGAGGGAGGCAGCTGTTTACTGGTCAGGATCCAGATTTTAGAAGACTGCCAGATAAACAAGAACCATTTTGCATTCTATCTGAACCAATGGGGTTGGCATGCAAAGAAGGCAGGACAATATCCGGTAACTGTCATTCCGCCCCCCCCTTTGCGACACAAACGTGCCTTGTGTGTGTGCGTGGAGGAGAAAATGCTGGGGAAACAGCCGCCCACAAAAGGCAAGAGCAAGAGAAGGTAATTCTAATCACGTGGAGCCTTTTTCAACCCCATAACAGCCTCACGCCATAAACGTCCATGAGCCATCAGGGCAAGATGGCAGATTTAATGCAGGGTGGTGGGCAGCGAGGGTGTCTTGTCACAAATTGACAGAAAGGCAGCAATCACAGAATTCAGATTCCTTTTTATCAGAGGAAGTTTCTCCATAGTTTACATTACGCCCTTGTCATGGTTAGAACACTACCTGGAGATGTTTGGGCTTACAGCACCCATCTACCCCTGCTGGGGGGGGCATTAAAATGACCCACCCCTGACGTCTTATGGAATCTGATGGGTTCCTGAATGTGCTGGGGGAATTTCCAGTAAACAGAGCCGGCAATCTTCACAGCTCCAGTTGCACTATAGAACTGTGAGACATGATGGGCTGTTGACACAATCACTCCTGGGCGCCCTCTCTGGTACCGTGGAACCCAAGGTGCTCCCTGTGAGCTCTAGGTGATGAAATGGGCTGGGAAACAGCTAGAGCATAAGTGATGTAAGACTCGTCGTGAGGCCAAGCAGGCATGCGTGAGCGCATAATCATGCC
Organism: Heloderma suspectum; assembly: GCF_057233095.1. Classification (NCBI taxonomy): domain Eukaryota; kingdom Metazoa; phylum Chordata; class Lepidosauria; order Squamata; family Helodermatidae; genus Heloderma; species Heloderma suspectum. Next base: position 437,950,864 of record NC_139458.1, read on the forward strand.
AACTGTGTGGCAGTGAAGTCAGCAAAGACGACATACATTACTGCCTCTATTGCCTCTTCAGGTAGCCATCCAGCAGAATTTCTCCCGATGGTTCAGGGTTTGTTGTCATCTTCCCCAGTAAATCCTATGCTGGAGCCCTTGAAGGCCAGCTGTGATAATTTTGCGAGGCACCTTTGAGGGTAAAATCACTCAGCTTCATGCCGACTTGAACACTGCTTGCAGTCAAGTACCTGGTGTGGTGTCTGATGCACCATCTGGTGCAGCTGTATGGGGTCAGTTTCAGTGGCTTGAGGATGTAATCAAGACCAGTGGAGGCTGGTGGTTCCAATGTCAGTGGGGTGGTGAATCCGCTCTGGGTTCCAGTCAGAACTCTATAGAAACTATCCAAGGTGCTCCTTTAGGGTTCTGACTGAAACCTGGAATGGATTCACCAGCCACGACGCTTGTAGTAGTTCGGCCTACAACCTGTTCTCTTGAGCCTTGCCCATCCTGGCTTATTTGAGTTTGCTGGGAGGGGTTGGCTGCATGGATCCAGGGAGTGGTAAGTGCATCGCCACGTGATGGAGTGGTGCCCACCGCCTTGAAGGTGCCTGTGGTGTGTCCACTCCTGAAAAAACTCTCCCTGCATCAGGAGGTTTCTAGCAGCTACCGCCCAGTCACTAAGACCCCCTTTCTGGGCAAGGTGCTTGACAGGCTGGTGGCTGGGCAACTGCAGACATTCTTGGAGGATACCGATGATCCCAGCCCGTTTCATTCTGGGTTCAAGCCTGATTTGGAGACAGAATTGGCTTTGGTTGCCCTGGTGGATGACCTCTTGCAGGAGAGACAGAGAGAGCACAACTCTGTAGATCCTGCTTGATCTCTGAGCAGCTTTGGGTACCATTGACCATGGTATTCTTTTAGATCGCTGGCAGTGGGAGGCCCTGTGCGATGGTGGTTCAGCTCCTATTTGCAGGGACAGGTGCAGAAAGCAGCATCGCCCCCCAGCAATTATGCTGCAGGGCACCATCTTCTCTCCCAGGGCTACTCAACATCTATACGAAGCTGCTGGCAGCCATTAGGAGATTCGGGGGCAAGGCGTCATCAGCATAGGGATGACCTAGCTCTGTTATTTGGTAACAGCAGACTCAGGGGAGGCCGGGCATGTTCTGAACCAGTGCTTGGATGCAGTGATGGGCTGGGTGAGGGCCAACAAACCCTGAAGACTGAATCCTAACAAGACGGACACTCTGTGGGTGGATGAGAGAAACAGGAAGGCCACAGGCCCGGAGAGCAGAGAGAGACAGAAAAGGGGAAAGGACTGTGTGGGCCAGGAAGCAACTCTTCCCTTCTCTTCCTGCCCAGTGAACAGCTGATCAGTGGCGGGTTCAGGCACAGAAGGAGAACCTGGCCCCTGAATGTTTTTCAATTGTTGTATTAAAAATACTTTTTTGAAGGGGACGGCGAGTGGAGACCTTCACAGGCGCCCCTGGAAGTAGCTGCAGGTGCCGCCTTGACGACCCCCAGTCTATACCGCCTCAGGTCCAGTGGCAAAACTGACCACACAGTGCTCTGGCAGCTAGCCTGGATTGCACTGTGCAGAAGGGCTGGGGCACTGCCCCATGGTGGGCACCTGGAGGAGTTGGCAGAGGCAGCAGGGTCCGATCTCCATGTCGTGCCAGCAAGCAAACAGACAGCATAGAAACATCAAAATAGAAGTTTCAGAGCTGGGGAAGTTGATCTAATAGAGGATAATTACAGTAATTCATCTTTAACCGCCGCCACTCGGGATTGCAACCTTTATTTAGCCGCTTTGATGCCTGCATGAGCCATTACTGTATTATAATAAACACGTTAAATGCATTTTCATGTTCTAAATGAGTCTCAGCAGCTCCATGTAGTGACAAAGCACATTTGGCTGTTGGCAAAATGGATCGGGAACGATGGCAGGAGGCGAAAATGTCTGCTGAGGGACAGTTTATTCAGTTGGTAGAATCAAGTGGTGAAGCTTCTCCTAGAATCTACCACTTCAGGCTGTGTGAGCGGGGGAGCCAGAGGAGCAGACTACATTTTTGGGATTGCCCCCCACAAAGAAGAGACTCCCTGTTCATTGATAAAATAGCATGCCAGGCGAAGACTAGACTCAAACCTCAAGTCTTTTTGGGATAAAAGCAGGAGAGGGAGAAACTGAAAAAGAAAACGTTCACAGGGGAAAGCTAGTGGGACCTGGGAACTAGAGTTGCCACCTGGCCAATTGAGAATTACATACCCCTGCCCAATTATCAGAACTGCAGAACACTAAGCCAGAAGCATTCCAAGTCATTTTTACTGCTAGCATAGGCTGCCAAGGCACAAGTGGGAAGGGAAGTAGATTTTGCATGCAGACGGTCCCAGGTTTGATCCCCGGCACCTCCAGGCAGGGATAGGAAACATTCTTGTCTCAAACCCTGGACAGCCATTGCCAGTCTGTGTCAACAATACTGGGCCAGATGGACCAAGGCTCTGACTCTAGGGTGGATAAAAAATAATGATTTTTTAAAATCAGATCTTTTAAAATTGAAATCGCTTTTTTATTTTTTTAAAAAATCATAAATTAGATACTAAATTTTGCACACTTAAAAAAGAACGTTACAATTAAATCTCACCACAAACATGCTAAACCAACACAGTCTCATAAAAACAAAGTCTACCAATCAAACATGGGCATTCATTTCAATGTTTCATCTCATGAATCTGTCCAGCCTGACTAATGGCTCTTGCTTCTTGATGTTCTGGGCTTTCAGTTTCTTTGAAACTGCCTTGATTTGAATTAGTCCACCCTGACTGACTCAGTACAAGGCTGCTGCCTATGCCCCTATGTGAGCAAACACACGCAGTAAGAAATCAGTGTTGGGCGATAGTTCGAGCTATAGCATAAAGTGTGCATAAATGTGCAATGAATGCCGTGAACGTGACTAGGAGACAAGGCTTGAGAATCATACCGTTGCCTTGAAGGTTCCAATCAAGTATTCGTACACATGACCCAAATATACTCGGTGCTGTACATAGCCAGAAGGACACAAGTACTGTTACTATTCCACGTGTTGGCTCTGAAACACATGCTACTCTGCAGGCTTTACCCGGAGAATTTCAAGAATTACATGTCAGAAGTGAGGTGTGCACAGTCCCCAATCCTCATCCTTTTTCGTCCTTACAAGTTACCAATACGCAGCAGCACACTGATTTTAATAACTGCTTTAAAATGAATCTTAGTGGGAATTTTCCTCCTGGAGGATGGGGAAGAAGCAAACTAAAACTGTGGCGCATCTGCTATGGTCTGAACAAAGACAAGCCTTTTTGTTTTAAAGACATGGGAACAGGTCCACAAACAAGATTCTGGATGTCAAAATCCAAAGGAGATTTACAGATGGGGAGAATTTCAAAGATATCTGATGAAAAGGACAACACACAAAGGTTAAGTAAGCAGAAGAACTGACAGTAAAAATAAGTACTGTAAATGAGACACCGGAAAATTGGTATGAAGAGTATTATAGTGGTAAATAGCACAGCATAGAATGACAGTCTGAATAATAAAGGCTTGTGAACGGCGATTTGCCTGCTCACCTATGGTGAATGGGAATCATCTCCAAGTAAGCAAACAAGTGAAAAAATGCCCAAGTTCATTTCTGTTTTGGCTACAAAATGTGAGTAACATAAGCATGTGTGGGCAGGTGGCTAGTAAAGGTTTGTGTGGATTAGTCCTGATTTTTTTTTAAAGAAGAAATGGTTGAAGATGTAGCTCAAGGAAGGAATTTCAAAGTGTTATAAGTGACAGACTTTAGCTAGAACAGTAACAAGAGACAAAGAAGACGGTATGTTAAAAAGAATTGAGAAGTTAGGAAGTGTATTAGACAAAGAAATTAAAGCCTCTTCATTCATATATGACCGGTTTGCATAAATACATTCTACCTGGAGAATCTGGGCTCTAGGACTCCATAACTGAAAGTCCGTTTAGCATGGGACTCTTAACCCCGCAGCAGCCCCAAGCTCTCAGCAATCAACCAAAGCAATATTTCCTCCCTGCTGCCTTTTGATATAATAACTGCAACAAAAACATGAACGTTGCCAAAAGGGAAACGGCACTGCTGGGGACAGCTGCTCTCTAGGTAAGCCCCTGAAGAAATGGCATTAGCGACAGAGCCAGCAAAACAAATGATATCAGCAGACACAGCGTTCTGTCTCTGCTGTGCAGAACAGCCCAGAGCAAACACCAAGCTGGTGCCTTTGTCTTCAGAGGGTTTTGTTTTCCTCTTTCCTCACCCTTTTCTGCGCACACTGTTGCTAAACAGGAAAGTGCAGCGTGCTTCAGAAAGGAAGCAAAGGTCATTGCTTTCATCAAAGCATAAATGCCAATTGCTCCAATTAGGCAAGAATCAGTGCAGAGAAACAAAGAAAGGAAGAAGAGCAACCACGGCTATCTAAGCCCCACAATTTTGTTACTACACACTAAGAATTTGAGGCTTTACTCCTGATCAGTGTCAATATGCATGTATGTATATATAGGTTTGAAACAAAGAACTGCTGCCCGAGTTTTGCTTCCCCGACGCCCTCCCTCCCAGTCCCTATTCCTTTTGTGTTGTGTCTTTAGATTGCAAGCCTAAGGGCAGGGACTGTCTTATTATTCATGTTCCTAAGCCACTCGGGAAGCCTTTTGGGGCTGACAAGTGGAGTAAAACTTGCAATCAATCAATCAATCAATCAATCAACAAACAAACAAACAAACAAACTGCTGCCAGTCAAACCAGACCAGTCTTTTCCAACCTAGTGCGCTCCAGATGTACTGGGCTACACATCTCATCATCCATGGTTGGGGTGGCCATGCTGGCTGGGAACGATGGGAGCTGTAGTCCAACATATCTGGAGGGGACCAGGGTGGGGAAAACTGCAGCAGACAAGAGAGGGCAAGATGGCCGAATAATTAGTCAGGCACAAAGCATCTTCCAACATTCTTCACTACCAAACGCAGGAACCACCTGTCTCATTTCATGTTTGCCCATGCAAGATCTAAAGGTGCATATTTGTTTCTTTTCACCATTTTCGACACTGGCTGCAAGCACCTCCACTTTATTGCAGGGCTGTTCCCCTCGGACCTGTTTTCTTCTCTTCCTCCACCCTCACTCCTCCATGGCTTCATGTCCGATGGGCTGTGGCAAGCAACCCATGCCATTTTCCCAATGACATCACAAAAGGCAGGAGTTGCCACAGTCCATCAGATTAAAGGGCAGGTGAAGCTGGAGGCGGTGGCAAGGACAGAAAGAAAGAAAGAAAGAAAGAGAGAGAGAGAGAGAGAGAGAGAAAGAAAGAAAGAAAGAACGAAAGAAAGAAAGGCAGGCAGGCAGGCAGGCAGGCAGAGATGCCACCAAGCATCAAGCATCATTAACACAATGTGAACATCTGGCACCTGAGTATCTTTTGAGTAGTCCGTTCAGCTGTGTCAGGTGCATTCATTTTGAGGCAAATATCAGTATTAGAATACAAGAAGGTAGCTGTGTTGGCCATAAGAAAAGCTTCAAAATCCACATACTGTAATAGCAGTTTTAGGGCAACTTAAAGATAACAAAAATGTGCAAGCTTTCGCGATCTCCAGACCTTGGCATCAGGCCCCCCTCCCTCGGGGAGCCCCCTCCTCACCGCCATGGTCACAGCTGCTCTTGCTCCCCACCCTCGTTCTCATCATGGCTGCCCCTCGCTTGCTTGCCAGGCAGAGAACCAGTAAGCAAGTCGGCCGTGGCATCTCCTGTTCCTCCTTCTCATCACCATGGTTACCCAGGCCAGAGTGAGCGGCAGGTGAACGAGCAGACTGCAAAGGGGATGAGGAGGAGCAAGTCCAGGGGGCTCTTGTCAGGGGTGCCTCTGAGCATAGGCAGTGGCAGAGTAGCTCAGATTCCGAAGAGGAACCACAAAACGTGGGGGAGGAACTTTCCTAGACTCTTCCAGACAGGGGGAGACAGACTCCTCAGGTTTCAACAGTCCAGCTGGACGGAGGGGGCGTCTCTTCACACACCCCTGTGAGAGATAGCGAACAGGGGGAGGTGGGGCTTGGACAGCCTGAATTCTTAGATGCCAGGCGCAGGCGCAGAGCCGAGAGAGAGATGGCAGGGCAGAGCTTAGGCGATCTGCCCGATTGGCCTGTCAGGAACAGCTATGCGTAGAGACCTCACGAGATAGAGGGAGATCCCCCCCCCCCAAGTTAGGAAAGCGTGCCCGCCTTTTCTCAAATGGGTAACTTTCAACCTTTGTAGCTGCCCTATGAACTCCCTGAAGGCATTTCCTTTGTAGACTGTGTGTTACTGACAATTTGCATCTGTATGACCCATCGAAGTAAAAGGATTCAAGAGCCCTGGATAGAAGCCCCTTGTCTGTGTTTTGATTGGGCTATTGGAAGTTCAGCGGGGGCAAAAAGGGAAACCTGACAGCTCTTGCCAGGGGGCCCCTGCTGGCATGTGGGCCCTTGACAGGTGCCCGACCAGGCCTACCCTGGACGCTGTCCCAGCTTCCCATGATCTGGTTTTCAGTATTGCTGGTTTCTTATTGCTGCTGTTTCTTAGCTGGTCTGTTGTTAATGCTGTTTGACTGGTATTTTTTAATGATGAGAGTTAGGGGTCTTGTGGTGCCCGTTCCACATGGAGAGTCTAATTAATAAATGTCTAATGAATAAATAAAATGATTTCGGTGGACTTTCTTAATCAGCAAGGCTGAGTTGGAGATGCAGGAAGCAGCTGTATCCCAGGTTGGCTTCTATGTCCATCCAGGACAGCACAGTCAACTCTGACTGGCGACAGGTGCTCTCCAGGTTCTCAGGCAGAAAAGGGTCTTTCCCATCAGCTGCTTCATGATTCGTGTGTGTGTGTGTGTGTGTGTATATATATATATATTTATATGACAAGAGAGTGCACTGGAGATGCCAGGGAATGAACCTGGGACCTCCTGCATGCAGCACAGCATCTGCTTACGGCAGAGCTGTGGCCTTCCCCAACGTGGTGGGCTCCAGATGTCTTGCACTATAATTGTCATCAGACCCAGCCAGCACGGACAATGGTCAGGGATGATGGAACTGTAATGCAAAATATCTGGAGCCCCCCCCCCCACTGTATTACAGCAAGGGTGCAGAACCTCAGGCCTGGGGCCAAATCTGGCTTTCTGAGCTGCTGAGATGGCCATGCCCCCTTCCCGTGGCCCCAACCACTGATCATTTAGTGGTTTTGCAGCTTCTGGGCACTCCCCCTTATTCTAAACGGTTAAAATGCCTTTCCTAAGGCTTTTACTGGCAGTAAGAGCTTTAAGCTCAAATAGGCTGGCATTTTTGGCTCCACCCCTTTTGCCTGTGGCCCCGCCTACCACCAGAGTACAGCCCTCGGGCTGAAAGAGGTTCTGCACCCCAGAGTTGCAGCATGCAGCCTGCTGTGGGAGGTGCACATGCTTGACAAGAGGTTACCTTGCCCTTCCTGAACAGAAATTCACACCAAAAAAGCAGAAGGCCCTGGAAATGACACACTGGGCTGATTACTACCACAACAGGAAGGAGGCAAGCACGAGCGGGGGGATGTCAGGGTGGACACTGAGCCCATAGAATCCCAGAGTAGTTCTGATTCTGAGGAAGAGCAGCCGCTCCTGGGAGAGGAGCGCGCTCATCCTTCTCAGGGCCAACAGCTGACAGAGATTCCTCCCACCGGCATTCCTAGCATAGATAGCAGTCCCGGGAGTGAGAGAGCGCGGGAAGCAGACTTGCTGGACGCGCAACGCCGACGCAGGGAGCGGCGCCAAATGGAGGGCACGGAAAGGAGGCGTAGTGCCCGGTTGGCGCGCAAACAATGGTTGCGCCCAGAGGATCCAAGGGAAAAGGGGAGGGACTCTCCCTAGCCCATAAGTTCAGTATCTGCCAGTGATTCCCTTTCAAACGAGGACCAACTGTTCCAACTTAGGGCATAGGTACTCTGCTGCTCATATCTAGTTGCTAACAGTAGAGTTGTTAAGTTGTAAAAGAGGAATAAAGCTTTGAAAAGAATCCCTTTGTCTGTGTCTAGACTTGGCTACTGGATTAGACTGAGAGAGGCCTCCAAGGAGCCCTTGACAGGGGAGGTGTCTCTGCAATAATAAGCATGGTGGGTGTGAAGATTCAAAATAAATTTTTAAAAGCCTGCAGAATTGCACATGGCTTGCAATGCATCAAGTCAGGCTGGCAGCAGGAGCCGATCTGACCCATCTGCCGGAGAACCAGCTTGGTGCCTCGTGTGAGCTCAGTTACGGCTGCGCCGTCCCATCCAGGAGCAGATTCCATCCAGCAGCCCCCCCCCCGCCCCCCACCCCATATTGCCTTCTTCCTTTGACCTGTTCTATACTATTCAATCTGGCTCAGGGACCATATGTTCCAACCTGCTCGTGAATGCAAAATCCCAGCCGATTTCAAAGCTGACAAATGCCTTAAGCCTTCTTGGATTGGAAGAGATCTACATTTTATTCTTCCTTCTCTCCTCCAAATATTTAAACCAAAGGGTGGACAGACAGACAAATTAAAGGTGCAATCCTATGCATGTATAGACAGAAAAAAGTCCTACAACTCCCCATTGCTGGTTGAGGCTTACTGGGAGTTGTAGGACTTTTTCCAGTCTAAACATGCATAGGATTGCTTCCTAAATCCCTTTCCCAAGCAAGGACGCTCTGAAACGTATTCTCTCTCTCTCTTTCTCCCCTCCCCACCCACACAGTAAAAAAACACTTTAAAAACTAATCTGCATTTTAAAACATTTATATAGGGTCTTTCCACTCTTTCCAAAGTATTCAAATCAGTTTATAGTAATCACATCACTAATAATAAAACTAGATGCTCTTTAAAAACAGAGAAGAAGTCCAGCAAGGAGATGAATAAAACAAACACATTTTAAAAGGCTGGAGGAAACTTTTTAATCTAAAACCTGAAAGCTGACAATGCTGGTGTCAAGCAGATTTTTCTGGGGAGGTCCAACACCAAGATAACTATGCTCCCAATTAACACTGCCCCAGCCTCTGAAGGCAGGGTGGTAGGTTCATACATATCAAGTTCTACTGCAACAACTGCCACACTCAAAATCTGGGCAATTACTGGTCTAATCCCAAGAAGGCTGCCTAGGACCATAAAATATTTTTATAGGATCGAACCAGTGTAGCGGCTACAGTGTACAAGTTTCTGAGTTACACAGCACTCTTCATCAGGCTGGATGCTTACGGAAAGAAAAAAAGGAAAGAAAAATGTGTGGGACTACAGCTCCCATCATCCCCACCAGAAGTCTTCCAAGCCTTGGATGCTCCAAGACTAAAAGACTCAGAGAGTTAGGCCGTAATTTACAGGCACATTGAGTTTGACTGCCAGTCAAAGGATCTCAGGCAGATACAGAAACATAGACATCTGCCTTACTGGTCCATCTGGTCCAGTATTGCCTGCTCTGCCTTGCAGTGACTCACCAAGGCAGAGCTCCATTCCCATCACCTGCTATTTGATACTCTTCAGCTGGTAACACCGGGGATCAAACCAGGGACCTTCAGTGTGCACAACCAGGGTCGGCCATCAAGGCTGAGAAAAGCATCTCCCAGAGAGTTGCTGAGCTGGACGAACTAACAGGCCGATTTGGCGCAAAGCGGCTTCCTGTAATGTTTGCAATAAACTGAATAATGCTACTTAAAGCTACGGCTCATCCTGGGCAACCTTCACTCTGCACTCAGCATGGTCCAGGTGGTGGGGCGGGGCAGGGGGAGAAAGAGCGAAAACACGATGCCAAGAATTATCTCCATCACATAAGCTTCTTAAAAACACATGGATAGTTTTCATGCGATTGCAAACAGCAGGAGGAAGTTTATGAAGCAATCTGTGATGCTCGTGAGCGCAGGCTTCTGCAATCTGGTACACTCCAAATGTGTTGGACTACGATTGCAGAAGTCATAGTCCAAGACATCAGGAGGGCACCAGGTTAGGGATGCTGGTGCTCACGCATGGATCTGACAGGAAGAGACCTGCCCAAACTAGAGGCAGCAAAGAGCCCACCTGTCCTAAATACGCTGCCTTCGTGCTCCTGGCTTCACCACTTTGGCGAACAGGCGAGGGCAGGAAATAGCACGTCGGGTCCCAAGAATGTTACCCGCTTGCCCTTGCAATGAAAACAAGAACGCCTTTACATTGGCTTAGACCAAATCTGACTTGTCCACTGTCCCGTCTTTGACGGCAGCTCAGCCACCATCTCTGGGAAGTCCACAGGCAGGGCAGGAAGCCATCAGACATGCCCTGTGGCTCGCCCCCAGCATATGGTAAGGCATACTGCCTCTGCACACAGAGGTTCCATTTCGCAGTTCAGAGGATATCAATGCCACGTATAAAAATCAGATCACTGGAGTATTGATGACGAGTAAAGAACATAAGTTAGGGTTACAGACGATGACATAGTATGTGTAACTGATTTTAACTCTTCTGTAAATGGGGCTTATGAACTAATTCAGAGATATGGGGAAACATCCAGATGTTTAACATTATGAACATGAGACGCAATGAGCCGTGGTGCTCCCCTCTCCACCTCTGGAGACCACCACAAGGAGGTCAGATGTGTTTCTATTCAATTGTAGATAAACCACGGTTCTGTGTGATGTCTGAACTCTAAACTATGGTCAAGCTCAACTTTGGTTTCTTGAGACGAGACAAGCCAGCTTCATAAACTCTGGTTTGACATTGGTTTGTTTCAACAAACCATAGATAAGAATAGCCACAGTGCATCTGGGTTTGGATGCTGCAACAAACTTCGGAACTCTTTGTTGTGCTCACTGTGTCTCATTCTTGCAATGCCAAACCAGCTTTCCCCAACCTGGTGCACTCCAGATGTGTTGGGACTGCAACTCCATGGCCAAGTACAATGGGCTAGGCATGACGGGAACTTTACATTTTAATACAAAAATGTTTTTTGAATTTGTACGATATAGGAATAGGGTGTTACCTGTAAGACAGTATTGTTAATGTCAATGTTTGGTTTGATTTATAGATCCTGAAGAAGGAAATATTCCAAAACGCGTAGAGCACAATATATTTTGTTTTCTTGAGTACCGGAGCCTGTCTCCCCCTTCTTCATCAGTCTAACCCATGTGGAGGGCTGTGTTAAACCACAGCTGAGTCATTTGGGCCAAAAAAGCAGTTCAATATTAGGCATAAATATAGGTGGAGAGGCACAGAATCTATATAAATATAACTTTATGCAGTTAAAAGGAAAAAGTCTAGAACACTTTGGAAGACTAGGCAAGTTTGAAATGATCAGTTACGGGGGGAAATTAATCTGATGATGAGCGTTTTACCAAAAATAGTCCCCCACCCACAAAAAAAAGTGTAATATATGATCAACAGTTATATGAATGGGGAAAAATAATAATTGACTTTATTTGGAGTGGAAAGAATGCAATAATAGTAAGCTGGGGAGTAAACCAGGGCTAACGGTAGGTTAAGAATTCCAGGCATCAGAAACTATTATGGGGCAAGTGGTTGACAGAGCATAAGTGAACTATGGAATTCACTACCACAGGATGTAGTGATGGCCACCACTTTGGATGGCTTCAAAAAGGGACTGGACAAATTCATGGAGACGGCTCTCAATGGCTACTGGTCCTGATGGCTGTGTGCTACCTCTAGTACCAGAGGCAGTCTGCCCATGTACACCAGTTGCTGGGGAACATAGGTGGGAGGGTGCTGTGCATGCATGTCCTACTTGTGAGTTTCCTGTATTTCTTACCAGCAGATGTAGCAGCAGCAGCAGCAGCAACTAAGGTGAATCTGACAAGTTGAGCATATGCGGTGTGCCCAAACCAGCCACATTCTACGCTGCGAAAGCACCAGTTACAGAGAGACGTAGGATACTGCCTTGTACCGGGTCAGACTATGTCAGCTCAGCACTGCCCATTTCAACCAACAGTAGCAGTCTGGGGTCTCCAGCGCATGACCAAACCGCACACCCCTCCCAAGCATCTGCATGCATTTCTGCACCGAGAGGCAGGTTGTAAGAAGAGCAGCAAGCATCCCACTGCATCAGGAATCATCTCTCATCTCCCACATTTGCAAATCAGCTGTGGGGAAACAGCATCCTCAAATTCGACCATCCCTCTGCCTCCACCAACAAATCATATGAGCCCCTACAACAGGGGTGTGGAACCTTGGTCCCAGGTGCAAATCCAGCCTGCCTGAGGGCCTCAACCCAGCCCTCCGGGATTCCTCTGTCCCCACCCCTTTCCTCCAACCACCAACCTTTTGGTGATCTCCCAGCTTTTGTGCAGTCCCCCCCTCCCCACCTTCCAAAAGGTTGAAATGCCTCTCCTAAGGCTTAGTTATCGGCAGGAAGAGCTGTAAGCTAAAACAGACTGGCATTTTTTTTATCCCCCTGCCTTGCCTTTGGCCCCGCCCACCACCGGAATGCAGCCCCCAAGAGCTTCTCCGAAATGGAATTTGGCCCCCAGGTGGAAAGAGGTTCAACACCCCTGCAAGACAGCCTCACTGCCTCTTGGCTTGCTCCTAACAACCTTTTAGGTCTACCAATACTTTCCAGAGATGCAAGAGATCTACCCAGCCCACAGCTAGTTGAAGCTCCTTGCATGTTACAGAGCCCCAGAGGCAGAAGAGGAGCACAAAGTGGTCATCTAGTCCAGTCCACTGGTGCGAGGATGGGTTGCACCATCAGTTGTCCATAAAACCGTTTATGACACCCACACTACATTGTGCTCCAAGAAGAGATCTGTTTACAGAGCAGAGGTCCAGATGGAAGCCAGACTGCACAGGAAGGGCAGATATGTCTGCACACAAACATACCAGGGTCACTTCAGAACCCAGGGGCAGTGTGCAAGTGCATGTCTGAATTAGTATGTCCAATGATAATCAGATCCCAGGTATGGGTAACACCCATTCTCCCTTTTCTCTTCCTCCCACTTTTTCTCTCTTAAAAGAGCACCGCATGCCCAGGCCACCCAGCACCTATTTTCTGGGTTCTGTAAAGACAAAACAATGTATGATGGCATCAGGTTTCAAGGGCCGCTTGGTCAGGTAGCCCACAAAAGCTTTTATCATCAAAGCCGATGCCACGACCATTCGATTTGTCTTTAAGGTGCCGCCCAAGAAACCTTGGCCATTTTTTCTGCAGCTGACCGACCCGGCGGCCACCACCATGGAATGCTGGACGGCTGAAACGGCTCGTGGCATTCCAAAGCAGCCCTTCCTGGTCCAAGAGATGTTGGGCTGCTACCACGGAGAGCGCCTGGTTGGGGAAGGCTGCTATGAAAGGCTGCCGACTGGAAAGGACCGCAGCTTGGACTGGAAACCCGGTTCCCTGGAACCTGCTTGGCTGTGCCGCTGCCTCCCCCACCACCGTTACAAGAACAGCCTCCTGCAGTTCGGCCCAGTTTAGACTCCCCCCGCCCCCTCCCTCCTGGCCCCACATTCTCCAGTAGCTGGGAATACGAGCGGAGAAATTCTAGCTGCTTCCACCTCCCACCAGCCACAGTCAACAACCCACCTGCAGATTGCTAGTTAGGTAATGAGACAAGCCATCCTTCAAATTATTCCACATAGCAGAGGAGGAGGAGGAGAATGAAGGAGATCAGGCGAGCGGGGGATCCATTCTCCGTCAGTCAAACTCCCTCCTCTCCCCTGCGGGATTTTTCTGCACGTTAAGAGGCACTGAGGATAAGCTTTCTGGCACCACTGGAGGCCTCCAATCTCTTCACCCAAGCCCCAGCTTCTCCATCTTTTAACTGCAACTAGTTGGATATGAGAGCAAGAGATGCAATCCTTTTTTTTCGGGTCAACCCATCCTTGATACTGCTTGGAATGACCTTTCAAAAGGCAGAATCACCTTTTGGCAGAACTGTTTGGAACAAAACGGAGAGCAAACCCGGCCAGGCGGAAGTCTGTGGCCTTTTCAGAACAAAGCAGCAAGAGGGCAGGACAGATGTAGTGGGATCCAGATTAAAAAGGCCGCTGGAGAGGGTTCGAGAGGTACAGGCTGTCCAGAGAGAAAGAAGTGAACAAAAATACACACAGCTTTCTTCCAGGGAGCTCAAGACAGTGGACAGAGACCTTGGATAGCTCCTTTAGAGTTCTGACTGGTTCTGACTGACTTGCAGATTCACCACCCCACTGACATCGGAACCACCAGCCTCCACTGAGCAGCACCATTCCCGCGCCCAACTGTCAACATCACCCAAGGCATCTGCTTGCTAAACAAAAAGCCCATTTACAGAGGCAATACACCTTTGGGGAGGGGAATCCGGGGACAACAGGGAAGGGCTGCTGTGGCTGCTAGTGGATAACCAACACAGGTGAAAACCCTTTCCAGCGTGCCCGGCAAGCAGCCCTTTGTAAGCCAGGGGTGTCTTCAAAACGGCCTCACCTGCTGATCTTACTGACTGAGCAGGTCCGTACCAGGGTAGTTGGTCCCTTAGATGAAAAAAACAGGTCTCTAAAACAGCTTCAAACGCAGAGCTGCTTTTCCCTGACAACCACTTCTGCTGAGTCATTCACTGGGGCCTGGCTGGCTTTCGGTTGCGCTCTCCTCTTTCACTTGTCCCAAACAGGATATTTAATTGAAATGGCAAAATGATATTCCTCCCAGCCAACATCAGGGGTGGGCAACTTGCCCCCCCGATGTTTTGGCCTACAACTCCCATCATTCCTTGCCACTGGCTATACTGGGGAGGGCTGATGGGAGTTGTAGCCAAGACATCTGGAGGACCACGAGTAGCCCAGCCCTGGTCTACATCTTCTAGCTGTCTTCCTGTTAAAGACCACTCTCTCTCACCTTCCCCTGCAATACACTGTTGCAGGGGAGTGCTGGGTGTGGCAAAGGCCTTGCTCCCAGTTGATGCAAGTGACAGGAAGGTCCTGCAACCTGGTTAGTGCCTGAGGTGGATGGTTCATGTGCTCTGCATCATCCCAGAATCCTCCGCAAAGGGTAGGTGGCCTGAGTGGCATGGAGTGCCTTCTACAAGCTTCAGCTGGTGGTCCAGCTATGCCCCTATCTGACAGGGATAACCTGGCTTCAGCATTCTATGCTTTGGTAATCTCCGAGTTAGATTACTGCACTCTCCATGGGGCTGCCCTTGAAGACCGTTCAGAAGCTGCAGAATATGCAAAATGTGGCAACCAGATTAATAACAGGGTCCAGGAGGTTCTGAGCATATAACACCAATTCTGGACCGCTTGCATCGGCTAACTATATGTTTCCAGGACTCATTCAAAGCACTGGTTTTAACCTATAAAGCATTACATGGTTAGGGATGGCAACACCTGACAGAGTGTCTCACCCGACATGAACCTACCCGGACAGTATGATCAACATCTGAGGGAGTGCCTCCTCCGAGGGAGGCTTGGAAGGTGGCAACAAGGGAAGGGGCCTTCTCAGTGGTGGCCCCGATTATGGAACAATCTCATCAGCGAGGCCCACCTGGCGCCAACACCATCATCTTTTGGGCATCAGGTGAAGACTGTCCTCTACCCCCAGGCATTTGACAGCATATGCTGGGGTGGGGCATTTATGTCACTTGTTTTTATCATCAGGTCCAGTATCCTATTGTAACGGTTTTAGCGGTTTAAATTGTTTTAAATCATAGAATCATAGAATAGTAGGGTTGGAAGGGGCCTACAAGGCCATCGAGTCCAACCCTCTGCTCAATGCAGGAATCCAAGTCAGAGCATCCCTGACAGGTGGCTGTCCAGCCTCGTCTTGAAAGGCCTCCAGTGTGGGAGAGCCCACCACCTCCCCAGGTAATTGGTTCCATTGTCGTATTGCTCTTACAGTCAGGAAGTTTTTCCTGACGTTCAGCCAGAATCTGGCTTCCTGTAACTTGAACCCATTCTTCCGTGTCCTGCACTCTGGGATGATCGAGAAGAGATCCTGGCCTTCCTCTCTGTGACAACCTTTCAAGTACGTGAAGAGCGCTATCCTATCTCCCCTCAGTCTTCTCTTCTCAAGGCTAAACATGCCCAGTTCTTTCAGTCTCTCTTCATAGGGCTTTGTTTCAACAAATGTTGTATGTTAAAGGTTTTATACTATGTTTTAATTATCTTGTATGTGTGATTTGCATTTTTGTGAGCCACCCAGAGAGCTTCAGCTATTGGGCAGTACAGACACGAAAACAACAACAACTTGCCTGGTTGCCACAGGTGATCAGTGATTCCATGCAGGTGAGTGAGAGGGCTAGCCAAGGGGCTGGAAGTCTGTATTTCCACATGGTCTGCGGAGGGTGGGGAGACACAGCATGGAAAAGGAGGCTCCTAGCATCAGAGCAGGCTGGTAAAAAATATTAAATCTGCAGGCTAGGAATGTGTGTGGGTTTTTTTACAAGGCTGGACAGAAGTGCTTTGGCAGACAAGCTGGTGCTGAAAAAGTATTCCCTGGAGGTAGAAAGTCTGAAAAACACCTGTTTTAAAATGGAAGAGGACATAAGAAATAGAACATTCCCACAGAAACATTCACTGGACCGGCTACTGCTTCTCCTAGTATACAAAATTTTAAAGGAGGAAAAACTGCTTTAAAGTACGTTAGCGGCAGGCCATTGGGAAGAAGTGGCACACAAAGAAATCAGGGTTATAAACTCCTTCTTATTTTTAGAGAGCTAGTATCACATAATTGGTCAGAGATGTTTACCTAGAGATGTAAAGCCTAGAGAGAGAGGAAAAAACATGCTCACAGAAAAAAATAGGGGGCAGAAAAATTCAGAGAAGAACTGCCCCAATTTTCTAAAAATCGCTGGGTTTTTTCCCCTGAATTTTTCCATTCCCCTCCCCTCATTTTTACTGGATTTTCCCCCAGGCCTTCACATCTCTATGCTTATCCCCTTTGTTCTCTCTTTTACCTAAAGAAGCAGCATCAAACTGCTTCAGTTTTAAGAGATCAAGGGCACAATGTTATGCATGTTTAGACAGAAAGAAGCTCTACAACTCCCAGCATCCCCCATACTAGCTAGGGAATGCTGGGAGTTGTGGGACTTTTTTCCTGTGTAAACATGTATAGGATTCCATCCTAACAGCATAAGCCTATGCATGTAACTCCCACTGTGTTCAATTGGGCTTGCTCCCAGGTAAGTGTGTTTGGGATTGCAGCCTAAGGGTAGGCTTTAATATATTTGTATTAAACTCAGATGTTCTCTGCTAGAACGGAAAGAAGAAGAAGAAGAAGACGCCTTACCAGCTGGATTGTTGTTCCTTAAATTATCTACCCTGGAATCACTTGTAAGCGATCGGAACGACAGCAGCTATCAAAGGCATTCATGAGAACTGCTTCCCTTTTTTATGGGTCTTGTCCTCTTTCGTGCCAGAGCCAGTCTAAAAATGTTTGGGTTAAGTTGAGGATTCAGTTTTCCTCTTGTGTCTTATTGAAGAAAGCACTGCCAGCCACCTAGCTAAGGCATCCCCACTGGTAGCAACAGTTTAGTTTTAAAACTAGATTTCTAGAGAAACATTCTGATCTCTCTACAAGTCCATTTGCCTGCACATCTTTTCCTCCTGAACAGTGTTTCCTGTATGGGGAGGAGCGGTACTGTCAGAAAGTGGAGATGGAGGGGAGGATCATGGCCTGGATGTGAGGATACTGCATTCTGTTGCCTGGAAGGGGCCACCCCACCCCAAAAGAACTGCATAAAGATTAGCACTGCTTCCTTTTGTGTAAAATGCCTCTGTGATAGCAGCAGTCACTACATCCATGCCACCTCAGACCTATTTGCATGCCCAGCAACCAACTCCCCAGGTAATAACAAACAGGCAAACGCTGCCCTGCTTCATAGATCAGGAATCAATATAGGCATACAGAAGTGCTCAGCAACCAGCAGTTCTTATATGATCTAGAAATCCAGCTGACAGCAGAGGACTTTAGAGAGCAGGGGCAAGTTCTACAAGGATTTGGGGCAATCCATTAAAAAAATAATAGACTTTTCCTATTCTGCAAGGACTGAACCATCTCCAGGTAAGACAGGAGATGAGGCTCTCTACCTGGGCGAACGCCAAGAGACACAGATCAAAGCCATCTCGGAAGGTGCCAATGCTCTTTATGGCCTTGTGCCTTCCTGACATTCATTTGACATCTCATGAATAAAAGGGAACAACGAATCTGTCTTCTTTTACATGAAGTGTAAATATCTGAACTTCTGTAGAAAGCATTTATTTCTCTTATTTAACCAATTTATAGACCAGTTGTCTGTAACTAAAAAGACCGCTCAAAGCAGGTTTAAAATAAAGAAATTTAAAATGCAAGATGTCCACACAGTTAAAACATTTAAAAACCGAAAATA
The DNA here is from genome assembly GCF_057233095.1 of Heloderma suspectum. Taxonomy (NCBI): domain Eukaryota; kingdom Metazoa; phylum Chordata; class Lepidosauria; order Squamata; family Helodermatidae; genus Heloderma; species Heloderma suspectum. Next base: position 437,969,155 of record NC_139458.1, read on the forward strand.
AAAAATATCCCAGTTGAAAACATTTCAGATCCACAGACACTGGCAATCCATGGCCCACGGAGGCCTTCTGCTCCAGACACCAATTAAATCCCCTTTACCCTGCACCTGAGGCAAAGACTGTGGCATTGTTTTTAAATTCCTCCTTTTAAAAGACGTCTTCCGTGGCTTCCATGCAGCCCACCGCCTTGAAAAGTACTTATTTACCCAGAATTCATTTTGGCGGGGTTTACAGCAAGTAGCATCACAGGTTTTTAATGAGGGTGGTGCATTAAGTTCTGCCAGTGCAGACAGCGCACAGCTCGGATCAGGTCCTGCCTCTGCCTGTAGACTCCCCCCATCCACCCCCGCAAGAACCCCGCTGAGACTTGCCAGAAAGGATCATTAAGCGTGAAGAGGCAGAAGAGATACTGCAGGACACCCCTCCACCACCTGATCCCTGCTGCGGAGACTCATCTGTCTGTAGTCCCAAGCAGCAAGACAGAGACACTGCCTGGTACAAGCACAGCCCAGATAGCATATGGTTATGTGGGGTTTTTTATTTTTAACCAGCCCTGAAGGATAATGAAACCATTTCCCCTATTTCCGGTATTCAGGCGGCAAGCGTCACCGTTTATGTAGCCAAAATGGCACCACCCACACACACACAACAGGGAGAGATCAGTGGGCCTGAGGGAGCCTCAGAGTTTGCAGAAGTAAAAAAAAATCTGGTTAAAAAAACCCAATGGAGAGAAGCCAACCCCCTCCCCTTGCAATGGACCAGAAAGACTGAGCATGCTCAGTTGCCATGGAAAGCTGGCCATGCAAAAGGTCTTGGGGTGGGGGACAGGAAACCAGAGGGAGGGGGATGAACGGAGTGGCTGCTGGAACCCTGAGCAGAAGCAATCCACACTGCAACACTTCATTGCAGGTTCGACTTCTTATACCTATTGCAACGGGGAAAAGACGGATCAGACAAGCTTTGTCCATCAACTTTAAGAGGCAAAAGAGAAAGAAACAGAAGTTTGTCCGGATGCGCACAAACAGAAGATGTGGCGGTTACCCTGGATCTGAACATTTCAGACAGCCAGTGAGGGCTCACATGACCGAATATTCCCTTGTTGGAAAAAGATCCCTTGCATGCGGAGAACTAGCATGTCAGGAAGGCGGCTAGCCGAGAACTCTCCTTCCCACGAGATGCCCATTTCCCATGATTTTTGGATTACATGCTCCACCGTGGGTGCAGGTGGGAAGATTCCCCACATACAGAAAGCTAGCATATTAGAAACAAGCAGCCAAGCCTAGCCACCTTCCTGACATGCTAGTTTTCTATATGCAGGGATTCTCTATGAGAGAGGCCAGAAATAGGTTTATTCATGTCATTTGTATCCTGCCCCTTCTGTTGCAATGAAACTCCAAGGGCAACTCACAGCATAAAATGACAACAGTGCAATAAATGTCAGCAGTATAATAAAAATACAGTAATAAAAAAATGCAGAAGCAGCCTGAATGAACAGATCCAGACACACCTTTAATTTTAATTTAATTAATCAGCTCATAACCTACCCCCTTGCCAACTGTTTGAGAGAACCAGCCACTGCACGGTAGTTGAAAGAGCCCCCGAAGTGTCCAGTGTGATAGTCCATCCAAAGCCAGGACGGTCTAGGCAGCAACCCTCACTAGGGCTGGGACGAGGACTTGTCTGGGCTGGGCAAATGCCAGGGCCCAGAAACCCATGCGGCCCCCAAGGAGTAAATGGGGCTTTTCCGCAGCATGGGCCAGCCCCTTATGCCTCTCCAAGCTTCCTAGGAAACCCAGTGCAAATGGAGAACCCAGAGATCAGGGCAAGGTGGGTGGGGAGAGGAGGGCGGGTTTGGATTCATAAGGTGGGTTTTCCTGTTTTGTTCTGCAGCAAATTAGGTTAACTGGCACTGGGAAATCTGCACTGGGAAATTTTCAGTTGGCATCACCATTTGTTCTGTTGCCTCAGAGCAGACTTGCCCAACTGGGAGTCCTCCAGATGGACTACAAGTCCCATCATTCCCAGAGAGCGTGGCCATCAGCATCTGGAGGGTACCAGATTCTAGAGAAGGCTGCTTTCCAGAGGAATGGCCCAAGGTGATGCCCTCAGAGGACCAGAAAGGCCTAGCCAAGAAAGAAAGCCGGTACCTGGTACTGCACTGATTCCCAAGGCTCAAGGATGGAAGCTGCCTGGCTTCAGCCTCGTCCCGTCTCCTCTCACCAGGGATCCTGGTTTCGAAAGACATACCACCCTTTGCAGAGAAGCCGCCCAGCCCAGGCGTGACGGCCAGGAATCAGCACAAACGCCCTTTGCCATTGTGGATGGGGGGGGGCGTCGATTTAATCATCTCTCGCGGCGTGTTTTTAACCAGGAATGGATGAAGGATCAGCGGCAACCAAAGGGGAAGGGGTTTAGCCAGCTGCTCGACAGTAACAGCCCCTCTAAGTGTAGGGATTTGCCTGCCGGGGCCTTGCTGAGCGACTGGGCTCCCGGCAGGGTCAAAAAGGGACAAAGTGCAATCGGACTAAGTAAACTGCAGGGTGCGTGCCAAACGAAGACCAACAAAAAGAGACCTGCTGTTATTCCAGTCCCCCAATCCCAACAGAGACAGGCAAAGAACACAGAGGGCCCATTAGGGCTGGCACAGATCTTCGGTTAAGAACCTGAGCTGTTCAAGCCTTGTGCCAAACCCAGACTTTCTAGGTGACCTGAGAAAAGCCACTGCATGCTCAACCTCAACCCGATGCAATCTGCCAGTGCTAGCGGTGATCTACCTCGCAGCAGTGTTGAAAGGGTTACAGAGATTCTGAAGGCCAGTGTGGCGGCAAGGGTTAACCGTTAGGCTGGAAAGCCCAGGCTCCAGTTCACACTCAGCAATACTTACTGGGTGACTTTGCGCCAGTTACGCAAACGCTCACTCTTTCAGCCCGGCCTGCCCCACAGGGTTGTTTATTTCTTTATTTAGTTAAACATTTTTATCCCATTCCTCAGCCAAAAAAGGCTCCTTGAGCAGCTTACAACCCATCAGTAAGCAAGACAGTCCCTACCCACAGGCTGACAATCTGGAAAAGTCACAGTATATAAGGAAAAGGTGATGGGGAGGTAAGAGGAAAACATTAAGCAGACTGTAAGCAGAGCTGGTTCAAAGGCCCTATTTATGCTCTCTTCTCCAGGGAGGAGAGTCCAACTGGAGCAGACCTGGATGTTCCCTTTGCCTGCTCCTGTCTCCCTCGCCCCGTCTTCTTTGTAACAAGACCGTTAATATCAGTTAGCCCACTTTTGGGGGTGGGGTTAATGGCCCTGCTGAGTGGGAATTACGGGAGTTGGAGTCCAACCCATCTGGCAGCCCCCTGGCTGGGGAAAACTAACCTAAACAATCAAGAGTTATTATCTACTGAGTGAATGAATCCAGGGACACTGGATGAACGAATAAGAGCGGTGCAAGGGCAGACTGGCTCCCTGTTTCCAATGAGGCTTGTGCAGGAGAACTTCCTAGGGGATTGCACTCCAAGTCCCTATCCCTTGGGATGGGGTGGGGTGGGGGAACCCACAACCAATAAATATTGTATTATCCACTGGCAGAGAGAGAGAGAGATTATGACAAGGTTTCATCAAGAGAGCAATGCTCCAACGTTTGACAAAATGCAACAAGTCATTGCAATGGAGATGTCTACAGTTGGACTTGGGAAAGAATACAGGAAATTATACAGCTTTTTCCATATTGCACAGAGAGTTTTGCAGTCTGAAAAAATATATACATAATACAGAGGGCGACACAAGGCTAGTTAAACCTTGTTCATTGACCAGCAAGCACTTTCCATGCAGCCTTGAAGACAAGTTCAAATTTTTTACAAGCCCACAATTTTAAATTTCTATTTTACCAGCCAGGCTGGTAAAATATGCACGCAGCACCTTCAAAAGTAACTGAAACAGCATGTCCAGGGAACAGATGCATCCGGAGGGCTCAGCTTCAGGCCTGCGGGCCAATCTGGCCCTCCTGGGGCGCCAAGCTGGCCCCCTGGGGTTCCCATATAGGGCCACGTCCCATCCCTCAGACCCACCCCCTTTCCCCCAGCCAGCAATGGCTTGGTGGCCTCCCAGCTTTTGCGCAGTTTCCCCCCCATTCTAAAAGGTTGAAATGCCTCTGCTAAGGCTGTGCTACTGGCAGGAAGAGCTGAAAGCTAGAATAGGCTGGTGTGTTGATGTTCTTTGGCCCCACCCTTTTTGCCTTAGGCCCCGCCCACCACTGAGATGTGGCCCCCAAGAGTTTCTCTGGAATGGAATTTGGCCCTTGGGCTGAATGAGGTTCAACACTACTGTCCTAAGAGAAGCTGCGGAACTGCGTTATGTTAATCAGTTTGAATCTGATTTGCTCTGCAAGGCTGTTTGTGCTTCTTCCCATGCCCTTCCCTCGGGAGGTGCATTACAGCCCCAACATATTTTGGAAGCAGCTGCAAGGATTAAGTCCTGCAGCTAAACGATTTGGTCTCCAAGATTAGATGCAGTGGGGGTGTTAACTGATACAGCCGCATCAAGACATAGCACAAAAACCGCCCACCCTACATCACCCTTCCCCTCCAGCTGACAGTCATGTATTACTGCCCAACAGATGACGCTCCCTGGGCAGTTTACAAAGATTAAAAACAATTAAGAATACATTATACATAATACAAGAAACAACATGTACATACAAATATATAGAGAGAACACACAGACACACACATACATCTAAATGTTTTTAGGGTGCAATCCTATGGCCACTAGTCAGTGGCTGGACGGCCATAGGATATGTCGGTTCCCTAAGAACTGACCTCCACCCCCTCCCACACCCCCTCATAGGCAGTGCAGAGCGGCCCCGCACTCGGAAGAGGAGCACGGAGCAGCAAAAACTCCTGGGGGTGCGTCAGGGCAGGGAAGACGGAAATGCTGGTACAACACATCCTACATGTTGCCCGGCTGCTGCTTCTCACACTCAGAGGTCCCATGGCTAGAGAGCTGAAATCGGCTGTCCAGCTGTAAATGCAGGGCAGCTGAAGCGTGGAGGGGACGATCCCCTCCACACTTCTCCTGCCGTGCACTGGATAGGTGACCACCTCTGAGTTTGGTGGCAGCTGCCTATCCCGATAGGATTGCGCCCTTAAATAACCAACAATAAGAAAAACCCAGGATATGATTAAAACCTGGGATACAGGGTTATTCCAGATTTTAAACCATAACTGGGATACAAACCAAAATATAATGGCAAAAAAAAGAAGTGAAAGTGGTATGAACTTTGTATCTGTGAACTTCAAAATATAACAGGAAAAAAAGAAGCAAAAGAAGAACCGCTATTAATTGCATATCTATGAACATCCCCGCCACCCCTGACTATGCACGGAACATTTGTAAATATTCTAACTGGCGAAGGAGAAGGGTAGATCACACAGCATTGCTGGCCAGCTCAGTGCATCAGCTATGAAAGAAGCAGAATGTCACTTTGGGTGAGGAAAAACCTGCAAAGACAGTCTAAAGCAGGAATTTCCAAAATGGGCTCTGCTGGCTGGGGATGATGGGAGCTGTATTCCAAAACATCTGGAGGGCACCAGCTTGGGGACAGCTGATTTAAAGCATTTTTACAGCATTTTAACCTCACTCTTCAGCCAAAAGGGCTCCGAGATCAGCTTTCAACTCCATCTCTCCTCTGCCAGCCCACTTGCTCGCCTGCATGCACTTTCGGGTTGCCTATGGTGACCAGGCAGGAGCTTAGATACAAGGCTGGTGAAAAGGATTCTTTGGAAGCAGAGAGAACTTTGGCCACACTAGACAACATGGGTGAAGTGCGTGATCATGTTTGCATTATCATCATCATTATTATTATTTTTTAAGTTCCAGTCAGAGGGACACCCGGTCTGGATTAAGACTGCAGTACAGGAGGAGAGGGTGAACCCTTTCCCTACTGGGCTGTTTTCTCCAACAAAAAACACAGCTCCCCAAAGCTGTTATTTCCTGTGTTTGTAGGGGAAGAGCTGCTATGGGTGCAAATAGCATCCATAGGGCAAATAGCAATGGGGGGATTTTCATCAGGAAAATCGGGGGAGGGGCGTTAAACACCCCTTCTACGTTGTGGTCCCAATCCTGAATGGAGGCCCACCACAGCTGCTTCATTAAAAAAAAATTAAAAGGTATGCAAAAGCAATCACAAATTTAATGGATCTTCTCATTTGGCACACTTTGCAGAGAAAGGACAGCCCGTGTGTGCGCGTGCGCTGCACGCCCGTGTGTGTTTCTGCTGCTGGGAAAGGCACGCAGAGAGAGGAGGGAGGGGACTAAAATGTTTGGATGTTAAATGTTATTGCCCCTCTTGTGCCTTTTAAGATGCACAGATGCCCCCGAGCAGAAAGGCAGCAGCGGGAGCTTTTTCTGGCACTGACTCCAAGGGACCAGAAAAGCTTCCTGCTCTACGTTTCCGTTGCAGGCTGCTGGTTCAGGGGATGGGCGCAACTAAACCGAGGCAGCAGGGGTTTGGCGACCCTCCAGGACTCATTGTTCACCGGCCAACCAAGTCTGGGGTTGCAACAGAATCTCAGATAAATGAGGAAGGCTTCAGAGCAATGGTGAAGCCGGTCACAAAGCCAAAAGCTCTGCTTGCAAAAGCTGACCTGGAAACCTCAGATCTCACCCAGCAGAACCCCATTTTCTGCATGTTGACATGAAAAAACAATCCCCCCCCCCCCCGGCTGGGCTTTGCAAGCCGCTACTCCAAAGCGTCTGGAACGGCTTTTGGAGGCTGCCACCGCTTGTCAGCTCTCGGCGTGACCAGGATGCGAGCATCTCACCGCGCAAGACAAGAGGGGGCCGCGCGTTGCCTTACTCGCAGGCAGCCTGTTCTAGACACACGCACAGACTGCGTCACGCTCCGAAGGTCTCCCGAGCCTCTCCCGCTACTCTGATCTCTCCTGCGTTCGCATCCCCACCGGCTGCAGACACCCATTGCTGCGTGAGCAGCCCGCAGCCGCGCAGCCAACAGGGAGCTAGTTCGACACGGCACTCCGAGCAAGTTAAGTAACACACTGCGGGGGGGGGGGGGGGGAGAGAGAGACAGAAACTGTGCCTGATCCGCAAGACTGCGGAGAGGCGGGCAGCGGCTGTCCCAGAGAGGCTGCGAGGTCTCTGGTAGGGTGTCAACGGGGTGGGGGGGGGAATGTAGCTGTTTGGCGGCCCCACACCCCAGCCTCTGCACAGCCCTGTGTGTGCGCCCCCCTTCTATTCGGGCCCCGGCGTGGCTCTGCCTTTTGCTGAAGCAGTGGCGAGGTCCGCCCTTCATGGGGCGGGGGGCGTTCTCTGGAGGAAGGGTGTGAAACCTTGCTGGGGGGTCACAGTGGACCCCCTCTTCTCACGCGGCGTCTCGGCTGCGCTTGGTCACAACGCTGAGCAGGGGCTCACCCAAGGGAACCCTCTCCCCCGCAGCTGGCTACCTGCTCAGAACTCCATCTCCTCCTTGGAGGCTTTTCACTCCATGGGAGAAAAGGGGGGTGCGTGTGTTGGGGGGGTCAGCTCTCTTTGGTGGGCCCTGGCGATCGCGGCGGGACATGCCTTTGTGGCGCTCAACCGCGGCAGCTGGGCATTTCGTTTGCAATTCCGAGAACGAGCAGCTCGGCCCTGGTCACTCCTTTATTGACTCCCAGCGGCCTTCTCCAACCCGGTGTCCGCCAGATGTTCCGGACTACAACTCCCAGCATGCCTGACCATGGACCCTGCTGGCTGGATCTGGTGGGATTTGTTGTCCAAAACACCTGGCGGGCCCCAGGCTGGGGAAAGCTGCGCTGGGGGCTGCGGAAAGGGCGGGATTACCCGGGAGAGGGGGTCTCTACGGGAGGGGGCTTTCCCGAGCAGGCGATCTTCCCCTATAGCCGCCTTCCAAATGGACTACAGCTCCCAGCATCCCCAACGGGCTATCCTGGCTGGGGCTGATGGGAGTTGGAGTCCCAAACCTGGGGAAGGCCCTATTTGGTGTGGGTGGGGGGAGTCGGCAAACGGGATTTCTTGGGTCTCCCCGAAGCTGAGCAGCTGCAAAACGGCGAGGCTGAAACCGTCCAACGGCCCGCCACGCGCAGCAAACAGGACTAAGCAGCCAGTCCCTAGTGAGGTGAGAGAAGATGGATAGATAAGGAAAGCGACGGACGGACGGGCGCCCTCCCTTACCGTACATGGCTCAGCTGCACAGTCCGCCCGGGCAGCTCCGGCGCGCTCGCTCTGCCGCTGCGGCGGCCCGGAGCGGGCGGAGCCACCGGCTGGGGTGAATGAAGCGGGAGGGCGGGGCGCGCGGCGGCAGCCAGCTCTGCTTCTGCGCATGGGCGGAGGAGGGGGCGGCCCCAGCCAAGAGGGGGCCCTTCTTCTCTAGACACGCCCCTCAGAGGGGAGCGGGGCGGGGCTTCAGAGGGGGAGGGCGGTGAGGATCGAGGGCAGCCTTCCCCCACCTGGACTTCAACTCCCATCATCCACAGCCATGGAGGCTAACACATCCGCAGGGCACCAGGTTTGGGGGGTGGGGAGGCTGGTGTTGTGCAGGGGTGGGGAGGCTGGTGCCTTCCAGATGTTTTGGACCACAACTCCCAGAATCCCTGACCATTGTCCATGCTGGCTAGGGCTGATGGGAGTTGTAGTCCAAAACATTTGGAGAGCACCGGGTTGCCCACCCCTGATTTAAGTACAAGCTGGGTTCCGAAGAGGCAGAGGAACTAGAGATCAAATCGCCAACATTCGCTGGATCATGGAGAAAGCAAGAGACTTCCAGAAAAACGTCTATTTCTGCTTCATTGACTACGCTAAAGCCTTTGCTTGTGTGGATCACAACAAACTCTGGCAAATTCTGAAAGAGATGGGGGTACCAGACCACCTTACCTGTCTCCTGAGAAACCTGTACGAGGGTCAAGAAGCAACAGTAAGAACCAGACATGGAACAACCGATTGGTTCCAAATTGGGAAAGGAGTACGGCAAGGCTGCATATTGTCGCCCTGCTTATTTAACTTATATGCAGAGTACATGATGAGAAACGCCGGGTTGGATGAATCACAGGTCGGAATTAAGATTGCTGGGAGAATTATCAACAACCTCCGATATGCAGACGATACCACCCTAATGGCAGAAAGCGAAGAGGATGTAAAGAGCCTCTTGTTGAGGGTGAAAGAGGAGAGTGCAAACGCTGGTTTGAAACTCAACATTAACAAAACTAAGATCATGGCATCTGGCCCCATCACTTCCTGGCATAGAGAAGGGGAAGAAATGGAAGCAGTGACAGATTTTACTTTCTTGGGCTCCAAGATCACCGCAGACGGTGACTGTAGCCATGAAATTAAAAGACGCTTGCTCCTTGGGAGGAAAGCTATGGCAAACCTAGACAGCATAGTAAGAAGCAGAGACATCACCTTGCCGACAAAGGTCCGTCTAATCAAAGCTATGATTTTCCCAGCAGCAACGTATGGCTGTGAGAGCTGGACTATAAGGAAGGCTGAGCGCCGAAGAATTGATGCTTTCGAACTGTGGTGCTGGAGAAGACTCTTACAAGTGCCCTGGACCGCAAGGAGGTCAAATCAGTCCATTCTAAAGGAAATCAACCCTGAGTGCTCATTGGAAGGACAGATACTGAAGCTCAAATATTTTGGCCACCAAATGCGAAGAGAAAACTCCCTGGAAAAGACCCTGATGCTGGGAAAGACAGAAGGCAAAAGGAGAAGGGGACGGCAGAGGATGAGATGGCTGGATAGCATCACCAATGCAATGAATATGGACTTGAGCACGCTCTGGGAGAGAGCGCAGGACAGGAAGGCCTGGCGTGCTATGGTCCATGGGGTCACGAAGAGTCGGACATGACTTAACGACTGAACAACAACAAGAAGTGATTAGGGTGTCTGACAATTTATTTATTTATTACATTTATATCCCGCCTTTTTTCCTCCAAGGAACTCAAGGTGGCGTACATAATTCTCCTCCTCCATTTTATCCTCACAACAACAACCCTGTGAGGTAGGTTGGGCTGAGAGTATGTGACTGGCCCAAAGTCACCCAGTGAGCTTCCATGGCCGAATGGGGACTAGAACCCGGATCTCCTGACTCCCAGTCCAGCACTCTAGCCACTACACCATGGTGGCTCAGGAAGACTTGGGTTCAAATCCCCAAACCTAGGAGGGATGGGACCAATCGTCCAACTCAAATTGAGCCGGACATCCTAGAGAGTGAAGTCAAGTGGGCCTTAGGAAGCATTAGTAACAACAAAGCTAGCGGAGATGACAGTATTCCAGCCGAGCTATTTAAAATCCTAAAAGATGATGCTGTTAAAGTGCTGCATTCAATATGCCAACAAATCTGGAACACTCAACAGTGGCCACAAGACTGGAAAAGGTCAGTTTACATTCCAATTCCAAAGAAGGGCAACGCCAAAGAGTGTTCAAACTACCGCACAATTGCGCTCATTTCACATGCCAGCAAGGTGATGCTCAAAATCCTACAAGCTAGGCTTCAGCAGTATGCGAACCGAGAACTACCGGAAGTACAAGCTGGGTTTCGAAGAGGCAGAGGAACTAGAGATCAAATCGCCAACATTCGCTGGATCATGGAGAAAGCAAGAGAATTCCAGAAAAACGTCTATTTCTGCTTCATTGACTACGCTAAAGCCTTCGATTGTGTGGATCACAACAAACTGTGGCAAATTCTTAAAGTGATGGGAGTACCAGACCACCTTACCTGTCTCCTGAGAAACCTGTACGAGGGTCAAGAAGCAACAGTAAGAACCAGACATGGAACAACCGATTGGTTCAAAATTGGGAAAGGAGTACGACAAGGCTGCATATTGTCACCCTGCTTATTTAACTTATATACAGAGTACGTCATGAGAAATGCCGGGTTGGATGAATCAGAGGTCGGAATTAAGATTGCCGGGAGAATTATCAACAACCTCCGATATGCAGACGATACCACCCTAATGGCAGAAAGCGAAGAGGATCTCAAGAGCCTCTTGTTGAGGGTGAAAGAGGAGAGTGCAAAAGCTGGTTTGAAACTCAACATTAAAAAAACTAAGATCATGTCATCTGGCCCTATCACTTCCTGGCATATAGAAGGGGAAGCAGTGACAGATTTTACTTTCTTGGGCTCCAAGATCACCGCAGACGGTGACTGTAGCCATGAAATTAAAAGACGCTTGCTCCTTGGGAGGAAAGCTATGGCCAACCTAGACAGCATAGTAAGAAGCAGAGACATCACCTTGCCGACAAATGTCCGTCTAATCAAAGCTATGGTTTTCCCAGTAGTAATGTATGGCTGTGAGAGCTGGACTATAAGGAAGGCTGAGCGCCGAAGAATTGATGCTTTCGAACTGTGGTGCTGGAGAAGACTCTTACGAGTCCCCTGGACTGCAAGGAGGTCAAATCAGTCCATCCTAAAGGAAATCAACCCTGAGTGCTCATTGGAAGGACAGATAATGAAGCTGAAGCTCCAATATTTTGGCCACCTAATGCGAAGAGAAAACTCCCTGGAAAAGACCCTGATGCTGGGAAAGACTGAAGGCAAAAGGAGAAGGGGACGGCAGAGGATGAGATGGCTAGATAGCATCACGGATGCAATGAATATGAACTTGAGCACGCTCCGGGAGACAGCGCAGGACAGGAAGGCCTGGCGTGCTATGGTCCATGGGATCACGAAGAGTCGGACACGACTGAACGACTGAACAACAATTCACGTAAGAACATAAGAGCCCTGATGCTGGATTGGACCAAAGGTCCATCTAGTGCAGCATTCTGTTCACACAGTGGCCAACCAGCTGCCCGCAGGAAGCCCACAAGCAGGACATGAGTGCAACAGCACCTTCTTGCCCATGTTCCCCAGCAGCTGGTGTACATAGGCATATTGCCTCTGATACTGATACATTCAGGGTGCAATCCTATGCCTATTTAGGCAGAAAAAAGTCCTACAACTCTCAGCATTCCCCTGCCAGCCAGCAGAGGAATGCTGGGAGTTGTAGGACTTTTTTTCTGTCTAAAAGATGCATAGGATTATGCCCTAAATGTGCTTACCTTTTGATATCATCTCCCACAGCCCCTGTAAAATGGTAAGAATTACCTGAGCATCACATTCAAAACAATCACCGGATAGAATCTTTCCTGGACATGTGAGACATGCATGAATTTGAACTCATGTTTTGTTTTTAATCCTACATGTAGAAAAGTAGTCTCTCTCTGAGGTGCTACTTTTCTTACTTTAGGGACCCCTTGCAATATCTGCAACCTCTTTATGGCACCAAAATGTCTTGGACCTGCCATTATGCAAATGCTATCACAACATGATCCTAAGCATGTTTACTCAGAAAGAAGTCCCACTGTCTTCAGGGAGTTTTGACTTCCAAGTAAGGGGTTAATAGTACTGCATCCTTAGCCCGCTTTGCAAGGCTGTTGTGAAGACAAGATTAGCATTGTAAAACATGTGCAAAGTGCAACGAACTGACAGGAATGATAATATATGTCTTCCAATAGACAGAACTGCCTGTGACACCCACTTCTTGTCTTTTCTGCAGCAGAGCTCAAATGAAATTGTGCCCCTGTTTGACTTTGGCACACACAAAGAATGTGGAATCCATTTTCACTTCTAAATTTTAACTGAGCGGATTTTTTTTAAAGTAAACTACATTTTAAGTTTTGCTGAAGAATTTTAAGGCAGTCATCCCCCCCACCCCGCTATACTTCCAGCTCCCTGCCCTCCCGCCCCCCAAACTCAGATCCACAAGCATGCATAATTAAGAGTTTGGGGGTGGGGGTGAGACTCAGATTAGGAAATTATACATTATGGTTTTTGCTAATAAATTGAGATCATCAGCTTCAGAATCATCCACCCTAGGAAAAGAATTATTCTCCAATCTGCACTTAAGATTCCCCTTTCTAAGACGTCTTCACATACAATATGCAGCATCTCTCTTTGCTGCTGCTGCTTCTCCTTGCAAAGGATCAGGCAGGTGGTGGGGGAGGGACGGCAATTTTAAGCAGCAGCATTGCTGAGTGACATGAGCAAAAGCTCCAGTTTTGCCAAAGTCAGGGTGCAGGGAGGGAGGGTCGTGTTGGCTAAGGAACAGCCCTGACTGATGGGACTGCAACAGCAGCAGCTATTTTTGTATCTGCTATTCGAGATACAAGGACTGCACCGGATGTTTCAAATGTAGCAAAGGACGTCATTGCCCAGGTGGCCAAAAAAGCTACAACATGGTGCTGGTGGGGACTGCTGGTGATACAGATAAATGCAGGTTTAGAAAGAAGAAGAAAGAACCACAGCTCAAGCAAAGCTCCCTAAAATCTGTAACCTAATTAACCTGTCCCTGGGCTGTATCCCTTCAGACTGTTGTGGGGGGGGGACATGGGGGCTCACATTGTGACATCCATAAAGCGAAGAAGTTCTCAACACACTGAAAACAGTCAGGAATAAGAGGTCCAGCCTTTTTCCCCTGACAAGCTATCTTTCCAACTGCAGGGAATTTGTCAATCTGTAGCAGGATCATCATATAATTTGAAGCCACCTGTGCAGTCTAAAGTGATACAGCTCAGATTCAGGCTGGCCATCTCGGTGGGGACGAGGCCTGGAAATATAAACCCCGTTCCCAGCATTCCGTCACATGCTGGTGTGACCAAGAACAACCCCAGGGTGGGGCTACATAAAAGGGAGGGTCTATGCAAATATTTGCCCCATAGAAAAACAACTCCCCAGTCCTCTAATCATGTAGAAAGGTGGTTAATGTGTTAAGGAAATTAAGTGTTGAGTGGCTGCTGTTCTCTGCAGTCACCCAGGAGGATATTCATTTAAAAAAGGTATAGGGGAGGCTGTGAAGGCTCCATTATGGTACTCAAGGGCTACTTTAGAATCCTTATCAACCTACAGCTCACTCCATGTGACAACCAACAATAGCAGATACAACATTTTTGCTGGCTCCTCTTGCCAATATCTAATAAAGGTAAATTTTCCTCTCTCCACACACACCGTTGTGAATCTGATTCCTCAACCAGTGGTTATCACTAGATTATTGTTTATTAATCACTTTTTAAATTTACTATTTTATACATTTTTGTCTATTTTTTGTTTGGGTACTGACACTAGAAAATGAACTTAAATGTTCATAAAAGAACTTAAGGCACAATCGTTTGCATGTTTAGACAGAAAAAAGTCCCACAGGTTCCAGTATTTCCCAGCCAGCTTTTCTTCTGTCTGAACATGCGTAGGATTGTACCCTTAGCTTGTTTTCTCTCCAGCAGGCTTGGGGAAGTTTTCAGATGCCTCTTTGAAGTGAGAGTGGTGAATTATTTGGGTGTATCAGTTTATGTGGGTGTAAGCCTATTTGAGATTTGGAGTTACACAGGTTACACAGAACACTTTGCCAGGTAAGCTCTGTGCAACCTGAAAGCTTGCTGGTCCCTTTAAGAGCAAAAGAAGAGCCCTGTTAGATCAGACCAAAGGCCTCCCTAGCTCAGCATTCCGTTCCACAGTGGCCAACGAGACGCCCTGATGGGAAGCCCACAAGTAGGACGTGAAGGCAACAGCACCCTCCTGCTTGGGTTGCCCAGCAGCTGGCCCTGAAAGGCATCCTGCCTCTGATTTTGGAGGCAATATATAGCTAGGGATGTACAGAAGTCACTTACCTTTGTGGAGCTTGGATTCGCAGTGGGGGGAGGCGCTCTGTCCCTCCCCCCGGAATACTCCCTGGGCTGGCTCCGCTCTGCGGCAGCTCCGCAGAGCCGCTGGCCAGGGCCATCCGCAGCCGGAGTTCCGGCCGCTGACGGGCTGCTGCAGATGCAAATGGTGGCCGCCGTAGCGGCCGCCATTTGCATCCTGTGAAGCTGCCGTGATAGGCTGCGTAAGTATTTATGTAGCCTATCACAGAAAGCCAAAAAAAAAAAAAAAAATTATGTAGGCTATTACAGCGAAAAAAACAGAATGCAAATAGCGCCCACTACACTATTTGCGTTCCCCTTGTTTTCGCCGTAAATATTTACGTAGGCTAAAACGGCTAAAAATAGGGAACGCAAATGGCGGCCGCCGTAGCCGCCGCCATTTGCGTACGCTGTTGTTGTTTTTTTGGCTTGCCGTGATAGGCTACATAAATACTTACGTAGCCTATCACAGCCTCCACAGGGACGCAAAAGGCGTCCCTGCGTTAGCTGTGATAGGCTATGTAAGTATTTACGTAGCCTATCATGGCTATGATGAAGAAGCGAATGGTGGCTGCAGGGCGGCCGCCATTCGCAAGTCAGCACGGACGGCAGCGGGTAAGTGCTCCGTTTCGCGCGCCTTTCGTGGGTTGGGGGGGCAGGGGCTTCATTCCGCCATGGATTTCGGGGGGCCGAATGCACTGACATTTGGCCTCACCGAGATCCGTGGCGGAATTCTCTGACATCCCTATATATAGCCATCATGACAAGTGGCCATGGATAGCCTTCTCCTCCATATAAAATGGCCATGAAAAAGACAGCGCCCTTAAACACGTGCAGGCAGCATTGGGGTGCCTCCAGATGAGGCTTCTATCACGCCATCGCCCTGCTGCATTCATGGCATTTTTCACAGGATCCAGACGTCACCCTCCATTTGCAACCCTCCCGTGTTTTCCCACTGCTTCTTCCATCTTTTTTCTTCCAGCAGAATACCTGTTAAGGAGAAAAAGATGGAACTGCTGCCCAAATCTTGTGACTGGTAGGACCAGGAGCCCACCGTCTCGACACTGTGTAATTACACAGCCCCGGTCATAACGGAATAGGGGGAAAGAAGGTGCAGTGTTTAGGCAGCCTTCAGCCTTCCTTTCAGAGACTGAACATCACAGTGAGATCATTGCTAGAACCTGCTTTTAACACCAGGAGTCACCCCTGGAACAATACAAAAGAACAGAGCACCACAAAGCATGTACGGAGGGCATTCTCAAAATCACAGAGGAAGATCAGTTCTGTGCCTTTTCCAGCTCTATGGGATCCTTTTTGAGATGCAACATCCATAACTATTATACATCAAGTGTGGGCAACTTCGGGGTAGGGGTGGTCCAGGGGCCACTTTCCATCCTTCAGCTGTCCCTGCAGCCTGCACTCCAGCTGCTACACCACTGCAATTTCGTGATGTGGCAGCAAAAAAATTTTTTTGCCACCAAAATTCAGAGGATTAAAAGGGACTAATTTATCTTGCTTTGGGTGGTGTGGGTGGCACCAGAAGCTGGGGGGGGGGCAGCTCCCACACCACCAGCCCATGTCTGATAAACAGAAGCCTCCTGACAAGGGAAGGTTTGGGGGAACCCCAAGATTTCGAGGAGTACAACATTTTCTTTAGGGAAAAGCTCAGCTTAACAAGGACTGAGCATGCTCAGTTGCCAGTGAATACAGATTGGCTGAGGGAGTGAAGGCTGGGGCACACAAAAACAGAGGGAGGGAAGATGGAATGGAGTGTCCCGGAGAGGGCATGGCTGGCTTGCTGGCATCCTGAACAGGGGAACTCCACACTGCAACATTTTGTTGCAGAACTTGCTTGTAGATTTATAAAAGGCATGATTCCTAACCCCTTCCAGGCCTTGTGCTGATTCAGCCCATTGATTTAGCCCAGTACGGTTGACACTGACTGGCAGCAATGGCTCTCCGGGATTCCAGCCAGGATTCTTTCCTAGCCCTGTCCGGAGAGGCCAGGGATCAAACCTGGGACCTTCTACATGCAAAGCAGGGGCTCTACCACTCAGCCACGCTAAGGATGCATCTCCCAAGCAGGCCAACCTCCCGTCTTGTTACATAAAACAACCACTGTGTCTCTTCCCCTAGCACCTCAAATGCCCATCTGAGGTTCCTCGTCATGTTTTCAACTGCCTGAGGCTGTGTGCAACCAGCAGCATCACCCCTTGCTGCATTTCTGCTACAGACGGTTCAGCCAAAGCCAGAGAGGAACGTTTGGCCGCAAGGCTGGCAGGGTGACTCAGCACGGAGTCACAGGCACCGACACAGCGCCCGCCATGCCGAGTCCATCATCACGGGCCCCAGCGCTGGTGGACGCAATTGATGCAATGAAGAGCGTAAGCCTGCAGCCAGCAAAGAGAGGGGAGGGGTCCGTGGCTCAGTGGTGGAGCAGCTGCCCTGCCTGCTTGCACACGGTCCCAGGACCTGCCCTTGGCACACCTCCAGGTAAAGGGAACCCACGGGCAGCGGGGCTGGGAAAGAACACACAGGAAGAGCTGCCAGGATCAGCCCAGAGGTCTACTTTCTGACCGTGTCGAATAATCATCGCTAGACCATCCTGTGTGCCCCTAAGGGGGGGGGGGGTGAGCCTGTCAGCTTCACTTTCTCCCGCATCTGAGTGTTTAACATCACAACTTCTTTCTCTCCTGAATATGAAGAACTTCGTGAATTTTGGCATATTCTTATCAAAAGCCAACCGAAACAAAATTCTCTCCCATCTGCACCAGCCAAATCCAATAGGTAGAGCTATTCCCAACACGGAGAGAACCAGGTTGTACCTGCCCCGCCTTGTCACAGTTAAATTTATTTATTTTTATTTATTATTAAATTTATTAATCGCCCATCTGGCTGGTCACCCAGCCACTCTGGGCGATGTACAACATACAATAAAACAGTTTAAAACAATACCATTCTACAATAAAAACATTTCCTAAAATACCCTAACCCACCCCAAATGCCTGCCTGAACAACCACGTTTTTAATGCACGACGGAAGCTCATTAAAGAGGGGGCATGACGGAGTTCCCTAGGGAGGGAGTTCCACAGAGTTGGGGGCCACCACAGAAAAGGCCCTCTGCCTCGTCCCCACCAGTCTAGCTGTCCTGGCTGATGGGACAGACTGTGAGGAGCCTGTGAGAAAGAAGAGGTGGCGACCCTAATTCAGCACCACAAACATAGTTGAACGCATGGGGTCTAAGCCAGACTTTGAAGAGTGGGGCACTCAAAGCCCTGGGCCTGGAGGGGCAAATCGGACAGTTTTGGTTTCTCCCACATTTGGATTTTTTTAAAGTCCAGAATATGGAGAACCTGGTGAATTCTGGTAGATTCTGTTCAAAACTGAACAGAACCAAAATTCTCATCTATCCCTCGCCCCCAATAATCCCCTCTTCAAGCCAATTAAACTAGTGGCTATTGCTACTGTTATGACAGTGAATCCAGGCAGGGTCCGTAGCCCAGTGGCAGCAGAGACGCTTTTCATACAGACGGTCCCTGAGTCGATCCCTGGCAGCATCTCCAGGTAGGGCTGGAAAAGGTCCTGCCTGCAACCCTGGAGAGCCAGTGCCAGTGCCAGGGTCAACAATACTGGGCCAGATAGACCCAGGGTCCGACTCCAGGTAAAGCAGCTTTCTATGTTTCCGTATTCCTAGAATTTCTGCCTAAGACTTCAGATAGCAGCTCCCAGTTGGAGCAGACCAGCCTTCTCTACCTGCTGCCCTCCAGATGTGTTGAACTACAACCTCCATCGTCCCCAGGCAGCATGGCCACATTGGGAAAGGTTGGAGTAGACAAGAGTGAGCTAGGCAGACCAACTCAGTGTAAGGCCGCTTCGTACGTTCAGTCTTTGGTAGAGGAGGCAGAAGCATACGGTGAGATGGCCGATGGTTTTCTGGCCATTAAGGAGGGCAGAGTGGGAGATCTAACCCTGGGGCACCATCTGCCTGGAGGTTCTCCTGCACAAGCTGGACAAGAGTTGTGCAAGAGCCCAGCAGGGCTCTTGTCTTGAGCAGCTCCCTTTTATCTCAAGGAGGCTGCCAGGTGGGCTGTGCCTGATGCTCCTTAGTGGGAGGCGGTGGGGAGACCCAGGGGTGTTGGAGAGATCGCAGTGGGTTCAAAGGAGTCTGTATTTCTATGAATCCAACCTGCGGATTCTGCTGTGGACTGGCTCGTTCCGAGTCGTGCAGATTCTGACGACTGGTGGGCTGGTGTTTTAGTTTTGAGGGGGTTATGAGCATGTGCACTTGGGCTGCGCTAATGTGCACATTTGTGGAAATGGAACAAAATTCTTCTGCATCCCTAAAAAACATCCAGTTTGGTCAATGGGCAGACGACAGAACAAAAAATGCCTAACAATCTGTGAAAAACGGATGGGCCAGATTTGCCAAATTTGCCAGATTTCCCTAGTGGTACCATGTGTATTTTCCGACTTGGGTGTGCGATCATCCTGGACCAGCCCTGAGGCCAAAGGCCCACACAGCCTAGCCCTCTGTCTCCAACACAGGCCAGCCAGGTATTCCTGGGGAATCCCATGTTGCTTGTCCTCAGCATCACAAGTCCCTGACACTCCTGGCTATCGAGCAAGCCCCCTTTGCTGGCGTCGCCCTCTGGGGATTTGCCAGACACTTTTCCAAAAGCTGTGCTGGTGACCATCATAACATCCTGTGGTCATAAATTCGATACATGTGCCTATTCAGATTTATGCAGATCATTTGGGAGTCCAGAGGTCAGGCGGGCATCTGAGAGGAGCTGCCCTGCTGGTGTGTGCTTGAGACAAGACACTGCTCAGAAGGGCTTCTGTGCAGAGCGCAGGGACATGCACAAGGGAGCCCCACACCATTTGCAGCAATGCGTCGCATTTGCGTTCATCTGGGGCCCAAACTCAGCCTGGGCCCTATTTACATTTCTCCCCTGTGGGGCATTGGCTGGACTACCGAGAGAGGAAGCTTACGAGCCACTACCAACAGATGCGGGATGAAGAACAAGCTTTCTAGTTCAAAGGGGGCAAAGCGTCCAGCCAGGTGCGGGCTTGGGCATGTCTCGTGCTAGAAGGGCCGTGCTGGCCAAAACACGCGGAGGAAAAACATGCCCAGGTCATGCCGGGGCTCATCCAGGGAGTCGGTGTCAGCGGCCAAAAAGGCACTCTTGCAGCCATGCCCCCCTTTTCTCTCCCTCCCACCTCATCATGCCCACACCGCCCCCTCCCCCAGTTACCATTGCAATGGTGACGATCCAAGGCTGCAGCCGTGCAATCCATCAGGCCTCTCCGGCATGCCATGATGCTCCCCAGCGCTCCACCGGGCCTGGTGTGCAGGCGAAGCTGCTGTGCGTCCTCCTCCGAAGGAGAGGGACGCCGATTGCTTTGCAAGCTGCCCTGGATAAATATGTGGTCTCCCCACCCCGCGTCACATGCACACCTCCCCAACTCCTCTCCAAGCTGCTTCACTGTGCAGAAAAACACAGCAAAACTGGGACGGCGGCGGCGGCGGCGGCGGCAGCATCTCGCATTTCGGCGCTTCAAGGACTACATTATGCTGCCCCAGCTTCTCCTCTCCCTCCCGCTTCTCCGCTTTCACCTTCAAGGGCTTCTGCTTTTTTCCTCCTCCTTGCCAAGGATTTAGTAACGCGCTCATTCCATCTCCCCAAGAATCCATCTCCCAAGCACCCGACCACACACACCTGCTTGTTGCTTACTTTTTATCTCCCCCCGACCCCGGCCACCCAAGCCCCAGTTTCTGCATCGCTTTCTGTTACGAGAGGCATTCGGCGGTCACCTTCGAGCTGCTTCTGGCCTCTGCTCTCTTCTCCCCACCCCCTCCCTCCCCATAACTTTGGGGCTCCTTGGACCTGAACAGGAGAGGCTGAAGAAGACGCGCTGTTAATGGAGGAGAAGCAAACTGGAAGCGACACCCTCAAAATGAGGGGCCCACCCCCATGCCGAGTGATGTCAAAAAATTTAAATGAGGTGGGAGAGCAGAGAATGTTCAGGCAAATGGGAGACGGTGGAAGCACTGGGGAGCCGTGGCTGCCAGTCAGGAGAGAAGAGTACCGGTGTCAGGCGGCTTCCGTGTTTCCTATCAGACATGGGCCGTGGTGTGGGAGCTCAATCTGGCCCCTGGGGCTCCCCCCGGTGACCCCCAAGCAGAGACCTCCACCCGACTTCGAGGGCTCTTCAACTCTCTCCACTCCCATGTGAACAATGCCAGAGGCTCCAGCAGAGCCCCTTTCTACACCTCTCGCCTGCTCCCTCCTGCCTCCTCAGGTTTTCACACCCACACAGGTTTCAGCTCTTGGCAGAGCTCCTGTTGCTGTCCTCATAGCGGGAGGACACAAGACGAGCCCTGTGGCTGGGCCAAAGGCCACTTCATCCAGCATCCTGCTTGCCAAACAGCAGGATGGAGAACCCACAGGCGAGATGTACAGCCCACCGGGGCTTCCCCATCTGGCCTGCTGGCTTCCTCCCCAGGACCCGCCACTCTCCCCTGCAGAGAAAAGCTCTTATCTCCGAGCAGCAGCTGATCAGAGATAAGAGCTTTCCCCTGCAGCAAAGTGAGAGGCGTTCAGTGTTCAGCCTTTGTCACTATGCAGCAGGGGAAAGCTTTTATCTTCGGAGATAAGAGCTTTCCCCTGCTGCCCCTTTGCTTCTCCTGTGTCCACACTGCCCCCCTCCAAGCAGCATCTGATTGGTTCAGATTGCTGCTACCCAAGTTGTTAGGGGGAAAAGGTTTGCTTTCGAAAGGGGCGGTGTGGGCCCTGTGGGTGCTCTGGGCCAGCTGCTGTGGCACTTCCTTTTGCCAGCAGGGCTGGCCAGGAGAGGAGGAGCAGCAGCTGTTGCCAGGTTAAAAAAGGAAAGGAAGGGGGGCTGGTGGTGGCGACAGAGCCTCAGGGGGCTCAGCTGGTGTGTGAGTGGGGCCTCCAGCAGCCCTGTGCCAAGGGCCCCCGCAAGCTGGAGTCGGCCCTGAGTCTCCTTTTCTACACTCAGTTTCCCCGGCTTCTAGGCCTGGTATGGCGTAGCTCAGCCTCCCCCAGCTCACACGCACAGGCACACACTCATCTGCAAGGTGAGGGTAATAATGTCAGTCTAACTTGCAGGGCTGTTTGCCAGAATTGTTGACGTCTTCTGTGGGGGCACTCTTACATAATTTGAAAACAAACACAGAGAGACATTCCTTCCTGCAACTAGCCCGACAACTTTCCCCAACCTGGTGCCCTCCGGATGTGCTGGACCACAACTCCCGTCATCCCCAGCCAGCATGATCAGTGGGAGCTGTAGTCCAACACATCTGGAGGGTCACCAGGTTGGGGAAGGCTTCCTGAGAGTATCCGAAGGAGAGAGTCTTTCCTTCCCCATGGACTAGAGCCCTTTTCAGACATGGTTTGAGGGTGAGCTCATAAGGAGGTGGGAAAGGAGCTCCTGGGCATGGGCAGAGTGCCTTCCTCCCTGCCCTCTTTTCTCCCACCATCAGTGAAGGAGATTCAGCAGCCTCCATCAGCAAAGCAAGGGAAGGCAGATTGCTGAGAGCAGGTGCAGGGTTTCAACAGCAGCCTCCTTGCTCAGTTTAATAAGCTGCTCTCCGGCCGGGCCACCCGCAGAGCCCGGGCCGAGGCAAACAAGGCCACCGAGTCCATTCATGAGGGAGGGGGTGGCAGCAGCGGGGGCCTGCTTCCCAGCAGCAGCCAGGGCCGGGGGTCCCGAGGTCCGCTTTGCACTGCTGCAGCCCCTGCATTCCTTGCAGGCTATTTTTGGTCTATGTGTGTGTGTGGGGGGCAGCTGGCACAGCAGCCGCGGGGCCGGCGCTGTGTCTCATTTGGAAGCACCATCTCTCGATACCAACCTTCTCCCCTCTGGCAGCCCTGCCTGTCGCACGGTCTTCTAAACTGCCGAGGGATCCTGTCACCCCCCCCGCCCTGCTGCCTGTGATCAGCAGATGCGGATCTGCTCTGAGCGCCAAGCATGGCCCCAGGAGACACTGCCTGTCAGGACCTGGCACCCGTGAAATCCTTGAGCAGCTGTCAGGGCATCCGGTCAGCCGCTCCAAGCTCCAAGAGAGACAATGGAGCCAGGAGCCTCCCAGGAGGGAGGAGGCCGAGGCAGAGAAAAGAAGACTAGCATGGTCAGACGAGGGGGCCTTTGCATTGCCAGGTCCAGCGAAGGCCCTTTTTGCATGACTGCATCAACACCTCCTCTGGCGGGGGTCCATCCTGATCGAGCTGACTCCAGAGCCAGTGGGACCCTGAATAAGGCCTGGAGGGACCCACCTGGAGCAGGAACCGTCCGGCCACAAGCAGCAGACCGGGGCTGGGCAACTTGGGGCTCTCCAGATGTTTTGGCCTACAATTCCCATCAGCCCCAGGCAGTATTTATTTATTTATTTATTGCATTTATACCCCACCTTTCTTCCTCTTGCAAGGAACCCAAGGCGGCTTACATGATCCTCCTCCTCTCCGTTTTATCCTCACAACAACAACCGCGTGAGGTGGGTTGGGCTGAGAGTCTGTGACTGGCCCAAAGTCACCAAGTGAGCTTTCATGGCCGAGTGGGGACTAGAACCCGGATCTCCCAGCTCCTAGTCCAACACTCTTGCCACTACACCACACTGGCTCTCAATTGGCTGTCAATGGCCAATTATGAAGGATCATGGGGGTTGTAGGCCAAAACATCTGGAGGGCCACAAGTTGCCCTCCCCTGTACTGCACCAAGGGACTGGGCCAAGCTCTGCAGGACCTGGGAGAGCTCTCCAGGAAGGCGGACGTTGCTCCAGCAGTAGCTAAAAGACCTGGCTTGCAGCCAGGGACCCGGGTGTCTCCAGATGGCCTTCCAATGTGCCCCCTCTTTTCTGCAGAGTCACATTCCTGCCCGAACAAGGTCCAAAGGGGAACTAGTTAGCAGGGGAATGCCAGCCAGCGGTCCAGGAGCTGGAGGACCAACGTAGTTCCAGCAACCCTCTGCCCCGAACCGAGCACTTCTCCGCTTGTGCCCTTAGAACCCCACCCAGGGCTCAGCTGCAGATCATCAGAGATGCCTTGGGGAGTTCTTACTCAAGAGCAGAGGCTTATGCACAAGAAGCCCTTTACCCTTGAGGAGTTCTGCTTCCTAGATGGGCACTTCTTTGCCTGGCAGCCAGCAAAGCCTGCACCCTCAGATGCCTGTGTTCCCTAGGACTAAGCAGGCACTGGGCTTCCACCTCTGAATCAGAAGGGGGCTCTCCACATCCTGGGGTCTACGAATGTCACTCCCCAGGACATAGGAACCCCCTGATCTCCCCTGGGGTTTCTGGAACTAGTCTGCTCCTCCGGAATGCTCAGTTCAGCAAGCTCCAGATCATCCGAGGAGGAGGATCCCTGCCGGGGGGGTGTGACATCAAGTCCTCCAGCACCACTGACTGAGTTCACCCTGCCAGAAAGGACCAGAGCCACCCTAACATCATGCCTCTCAGGTCTTCTCTGGCCAGAAAAATGTGCACCTTTGAACAAGGTGCATGAAAAATGCACATGTTTGAAAAATGCACAGAATCACGCTTTCATCAATGGGAGAAAAATGTGAACATTTCAAAAATGCGCACAATTGATGGGTTGTCATTGTTTATTCGTTCAGTCGCTTCCGACTCTTCGTGACTTCATGGACCAGCCCACGCCAGAGCTTCCTGTCAGCCGTCGCCACCCCCAGCTCCCCCAAGGTCGAGTCTGTCACCTCCAGAATATCATCCATCCATCTTGCCCTTGGTCGGCCCCTCTTCCTCTTGCCTTCCACTTTCCCTAGCATCAGCATCTTCCCCAGGGTATCCTGTCTTCTCATGATGTGGCCAAAGTACTTCAGTTTTGCCTTTAAGATCATTCCCTCAAGTGAGCAGTCTGGCTTTATTTCCTGGAGTATGGATTGGTTTGATCTTCTTGCAGTCCAAGGCACACAGAATTTTCCTCCAGCACCACAGTTCAATTGATGGGTACATTTGGAAAAATGTGCATAAAAAGATGCACACATTTTCATGCAAAAAGAAAAACAAACAAAGTTGATACCGATATGAGCCAGAATGAGGTCTGAGGTGGAATTCAGAGCTTTAATTTTGCTGACTACACATCCCTAACCCAGGCCGAATGCCAGACTGGACTGGATCCAAATGATCAGTACCATCCAAGACTACCTGCAGTTGAGACACCTCCACTCTCTACAGTATCTTGTTGAAAAATGGAACATTCAACACAGGTTGATAATTATCTAAGGCCAGAAGGCCCAGAATTGATTTTTTTTTCAACAGGGGTCTCACTACTGCCTTTGTAAGGGCAAAAAGGAACTGTCCCTTGCCTCAAAGAAACATTAACCATGGCGTAAGTCCAAAGAGTAAACACAATCCTGACAGCATTTACTATCCGGAAAGCACAAGGATCTGGAGAACAGGTGATAGATTCCATTCTGCAAGAAGCTTGTCTGCAGCCTCAGATCCAAAATAACCTGACAAGATGGTGTCCTGGCTGTGTCCTTCTCTGTCAAAATTATGGTGTCCAAATCACTACAAATGCAAGTGATTGTATCTGCAAAGTGCAATGCAAAGGACTGTCTCCCCCCATATATACCTGTTGGACCTCAAGGTTGTCCTCAGCAATCCTTCTCCAGGAGTCCCTTGGAAGAGAAGTGAGGTGGGTAGCTTCCAAGAAGAGGGCCTTCTGTGTTGTGGCACCCTGGTTGTAGAATGAGCTTCCCAGAGAGGTTCACCTGGCACCTACATTGTGCTCTTTTCGGCACCAGGTGAAGACCTTATTTTCCCAAGCATTGAAGTCTTTCAGTTTATGTTGTTTTAAATCTGTTACTGTATTGCTGCTAGGTTTTATTTTGGTTTTTATTTTTATTTCATGCCATATTTTTAAACTTTTCAACTTTTATATTGTATCATGTTGTATCTTATGGTTTTAATTGTTGTGAGCCACCCAGACAGCTTTGGCTATTGGGCAGTCTAGAAATGTAATAACTAACTAAATAAATAATGAAAACTAGTCACAGTGAGCCTTCAGTGGTTCTACCAGCTGACCTCAAAGCCTACATGCAAAAGACCCTTCACCACTCACAAAAACTCTGCTGGTTGGCACTGTGCAGACGTTGTTGTTGTTCAGTCGTTCAGTCGTGTCCAACTCTTCGTGACCCCATGGACCATAACACGCCAGGCCTTCCTGTCCTGCGCTCTCTCCCGGAGCGTGCTCAAGTTCATATTCATTGCATCGGTGATGCTATCTAGCCATCTCATCCTCTGCCGTCCCCTTCTCCTTTTGCCTTCAGTCTTTCCCAGCATCAGGGTCTTTTCCAGGGAGTTTTCTCTTCGCATTAGGTGGCCAAAATATTGGAGCTTCAGCTTCAGGATCTGTCCTTCCAATGAGCACTCAGGGTTGATTTCCTTTAGGATGGACTGATTTGACCTCCTTGCAGTCCAGGGGACTCGTAAGAGTCTTCTCCAGCACCACAGTTCCAAAGCATCAATTCTTTGGCGCTCAGAGTTCCTTATAGTCCAGCTCTCACAGCCATACATTACTACTGGGAAAACCATAGCTTTGATTAGACGGACCTTTGTCGGCAAGGTGATGTCTCTGCTTCTTACTATGCTGTCTAGGTTGGCCATAGCTTTCCTCCCAAGGAGCAAGCGTCTTTTAATTTCATGGCTACAGTCACCGTCTGCGGTGATCTTGGAGCCCAAGAAAGTAAAATCTGTCACAGCTTCCATTTCTTCCCCTTCTATATGCCAGGAAGTGATGGGGCCAGATGCCATGATCTTAGTTTTGTTAATGTTGAGTTTCAAACCAGCTTTTGCACTCTCCTCTTTCACCCTCAACAAGAGGCTCTTTAGATCCTCTTCGCTTTCTGCCATTAACTCTGCAGACGTAGCAAAGAAGTAAGATTTCTTTGCCTTGACCATCACCAGAGAATAAGCCCTGTAATGGCTTACGCTCGCCGGTGTTCAGTTGTGCTCGTCACACGTCTTTTGCCACCGGCGCTCTAGTTACTGCATTCCTTCCAGACAGTTCTTCAGAATGCCAGAGAGCTGTTATGGCTCTGGGGCTGGGTCGAGGGTGTTTGGGAGTGACCTTATCGATAGCCCGAGCCATCTGTCCCAGAAAGAGACCAGGCCCCTGGCAGGACTGCTGGCTAAACCTGCAGGAAAATCCCCGGCGACCTCAGAAAACCAAGAGGCTTATCAAGTGGCATAACATCAAGGATCTGCCCATGGAAATGGAGTCATCCCTGGCTCCCCGACCTACAGACCGTTTTTCCTGACCCCAGTACAGAAGACCAGATCCAATGTGCATAAATATAATTTGAGGCAGGCTTATGGTTGCCATGGAGCTGCTCCAGACACGGCAGCCTCAGCACGTGTCTTCTCAAAACCCAGCAAGACCAAAAACTCTGGTCTTATGGAACACCCCCCTCCAGCACGGAGGCTCACCTGGTGCTGACATTATGACCTTTTCAGCACCAGGCAACCCCCCCACACACTTTATTCACCCATGCTTTTTCAGTATGATGCATCTCTAAGCTTTTCATCCACTGTTTTCTTAGTCTCTGTTTTATGCTTTCATTGGGGTTGTATAGCGTGAGCCACCCTGGAATCAGTTTTGGATGAAGTGCAGCGGGAGACGTGAAGCACCACAAGCACGTCTCTCCCACCTTCTCACGTCTCTCCCACCTTCTCTGGGAGTCGCCGTTAGTTCGACTTTTAGGAAAGTAGTAAAAATAAGGATCAATATAACCGTAAGCAAATCCTATTATTTTCCATTCCTCCAGGCTATCATAGGACACATACCTTCAGAATGGGGCATATCTGAAGAACAGAGAGCCCGGTGCTATCGGGCCACACTCACTGCCAGACATATCCTACTGCAGAGATGGAAAGGCACCAGGTCCCCTGAGGTGGATCCAGTGGGTGGGAGGTAGAGCTCATAGCTCATGAATGAATCATTCACATAAAAAGGAGGGAAGATACATCCCAAATGGACTGGCAATTTTTTTTAGAACTCTATGAGGACTGAGGAGTGGAGGACATATTCCCCCCTACACACACACACACACCACCCACCCCTCTACACTATCAACACCATGCTCTGATTTGGTTTTTCTTATCTTCCTTTCTTTATAAATTCCCCCATTGATCAGGGAATGCTGATCAAATGTGCAGATGACAAGAAACTGGGCGGGATAGCTAATACTTTGGAAGACAGAAACAAAATTCAAAGTGATCTGGATAGACTGGAGCGCTGGGCAGAAAACAACAGAATGACATTTAATAGGGATAAATGCAAAGTTCTGCACCTAGGAAAAAGAAACCAAATGCACAGTTACAAGATGGGGGATACGTGGCTCAGCAACACGACAAGTGAGAAGGATCTTGGAATTGTTGTCGATCACAAGCTGAATATGAGCCAACGATGGGATGTGGCTGCAAAAAAGGCCAGTGCTCTTTTGGGCTGCATTAATAGAAGCATAGCTTCCAAATCCCAGGAAGTACTAGTTCCCCTCTACTCAGCCCTGGTTGGGCCTCATCTGGAGCAGTGTGTCCAGTTCTGGGCACCACACTTTAAGAAGGATGCAGACAAGCTGGAGAGGGTTCAGAGGAGGGCAACAAAGAGGATCAGGGGACTGGAAACAAAGCCCTGTGAAGAGAGACTGAAAGACCTGGGCATGTTTAGCCTGGAGAAGAGAAGACTGAGGGGTGATGGGATAGTGCTCTTCAAGTACTTGAAAAGTTGTCCCAGAGAGGAAGTCCAGGATCTCTTCTCCATCATCCCAGAGTGCAGGACACGGAAGAATGGGCTCAAGTTTCAGGAAGCCAGATTCTGGCTGAACTTCAGGAAAAACGTCCTGACTGTTAGAGCAATACGACAATGGAACCCATTCCCTAGGGAGGTGGTGGGCTCTCCCACACTGGAGGCATTGAAGACGAAGCTGGACAGCCATCTGTCAGGGATGCTGTGCCTTGGATTTCTGCATTGAGCAGGGGGTTGGACTCGTAGGCCCCTTCCAACCCTACTATTCTATGAACACTAAAATCATATGGACACCATTCTTTCATTTCTTTATCATACATACATACATACATACATACATGAGCCTGGTCGGTCCTGTGGCTCCAGAACCACTGGAGCATTCTAAGGCCTCCTGTGAGGCCTTGGCAAGGCACTTTGCAGATAAAATTGACCAGACTAGGTGTGTTACTCTGCACGCTGTGGATACAGTTAGTGAGCAAGAGGCGGCCTGTGGCAAACCGGTTTTGTGGAATCGGTTCCAGCTTCTTCCTCCTGATGAAGTGGACAAGGTGCTTTCATCTGTAAGGCCGACCACCTGCTTACTTGATCCTTGCCCATCTTGGCTCATTATGGGCTGCAGAGAGAGACTGGGTGAGGGGATCAGGGCGGTGGTGAACGCCTCCCTTGCAGAGGGAGTGATGCCATCAGCCCTCAAGGAGGCAGTGATAAGACCGCTCTTAAAGAAGCCCTCCTTGGATCCCCATGTTCTGAACAACTTTCGCCCAGTCTCAAATCTGCCATTTTGGGGCAAGGTGATTGAGCGGGTGGTGGCGGTGCAGTTGAAGGCACACTTGGAAGAAATTGATTATCTAGACCCATTTCAGTCGGGCTTCAGGCTTGGGCAGGGGACAGAAACGGCCTTGGTTGCCTTGGTAGATGATATAAGGAGGGCTCTGGATAGGGGCGAATGCTCCTTCCTTGTTCTCCTCAACCTCTCAGCGGCTTTTGATACTGTTGACCACGGTATTCTCCTGGACCGCCTGGAGGGGTTGGGCATTGGGTACACCATATTGCGGTGGTTCCGGTCCTTCCTCTCCGGCAGGTACCAGAGGGTAGCACTGGGAGAGGAGGGTTTGGACCCGTGGCCACTTACTTATGGGGTGCCACAGGGTTCCATCCTCTCCCCGATGCTATTTAACATCTATGTGAAGCCGCTGGGGGCTATCATCAGGAGGTTTGGGGTGCAGTGTCATCAATATGCGGATGACACGCAGCTCTACCTCTCATTCAAATCTTCACCAAGGTTGGCCGTAGAATCCCTGTCCAAATGTCTGGAGATGGTGAGTGGCTGGATGGGGAGGAATAAGCTGAAGCTGAACCCTGACAAGACCGAGGTACTTTTGGTGGGAGACAAGAGGAGGCTAGGGGATGTTGATCTGGTGTTGAATGGGATACGGCTACCCTTGAAAGACCAGGTCCGCAGCCTGGGGGTCATTTTGGACTCCCAGCTGTCCATGGAGGCTCAGGTGTCAGCTGTGAGCCGGACAGCGCTGTATCAACTCCATCTGATACGGCAGCTGCGCCCCTTCCTTCCCGACCATCTGCTGCCATCGGTAGCACATGCCCTGGTCTCCTCTCGTTTAGACTACTGTAATGCACTCTACGTGGGGTTACCCTTGAAGACGGTTCAGAAACTGCAGCTGGTACAGAACGCGGCGGCTCGCCTGATTAAAGGCAGCCGCCGGTGAGATCACATCACTCCAGTGCTGAAGGAGTTGCACTGGTTCCCAGTTGTTTTCCGGGCCAAATTCAAGGTGTTGGTTTTGACCTTTAAAACCCTATATGGTTGCGGCCCAGCCTATCTTAAGGAGCGCCTCCAGCAGCACCAGACAGGCCGCTTAACAAGATCAGCCTCAGATGGCCTTCTCTCTGTCCCATCAGCCAGGACAGCTAGACTGGTGGGGACAAGGGAGAGGGCCTTTTCTGTGGTGGCCCCCACTCTGTGGAACTCCCTCCCTAGGGAACTCCGTCATGCCCCCTCTTTAATGAGCTTCCGTCGTGCATTAAAAACGTGGCTGTTCAGGCAGGCATTTGGGGTGGGTTAGGCTATTTTAGAAAATGTTTTTATTGTATGTTGTACATCACCCAGAGTGGCTGGGTGACCAGCCAGATGGGCGATTAATAAATTTAATAATAAATACATACATACATACATACATGCATGCATGCCAATGAGCATATGTAACTTAGAGGTGAGCAACTTGTGGCCCTTCAAATATTTTGGCCTACAACTCCCATGATCCCTCACCATTGACTATACTGGCTAGGCCTGATGGGAGTTGTAGGCCAGAACATCTGGAGGGCCACAAACTGACCACCCCTGCTCTAAACGGTCTAATACGCAAGACATAGGACTTAACACACGTCAGTGAGCAGGAGGGAAGCCTGGGGAGAGGGAGGCATTTTCCTTCCTCTTTCATGGCACTAGACCCCAAGGGGGGCCATCCCATGAGGCTGACTGGTGGGAGATGCAGAGCAGATCAAAGGGAGGGCTCCTTCACACAGCGCAGAGGTAAACTATGGAATTCGCTACCACAGGATCCAGTGATGGCCACCAATTTGGATGCCTTTAAAAGGGCTTGTACAAACTCCTGTAGGAGAAGGCTGTCAATGGCTACTAGTCTTGATGGCTATGTGCTCCCTCCAGTATCAGAGGCAGTGAGCCTATGTACACCAGTTGTTGAGGAACATGGACGGGAGGGTGCTGTTGCACTCATGTCCTCCTTGTGGGTCTTCCGTGGGCAGCTGGCTGGCTGCTGTGTGAACAGAACGCTGGACTAGATGGACCCTTGGTCTGATCCAGCCTCAGGGCTCTTCTTAAGTTCTTGTGAGAGTGAAGCACAGGAAATGGAGGCTTACTGTTAGATGTCTTGTACCATCAACTGTATATTTGGGAAGGCTGTGTGTGTTCTTTTACTGTCAAAGAATAATTTCAATAAACAATAAATGAATAATAATCCAATACATTGTCTGTGTGCTTTTATGTAAATGGCTTTTAAATTTGTATGTTATTAAATTTTAATAACAATTATAGGCCAGTGGCCAACATCCCCTTCCTGGGCAAGGTGCTTGAGCGGGTGGTTGTAGGACAGCTCCAGGCACTCTTGAATGAAACGGATTATCTAGATCCATTTCAATCGGGCTTCAGGCCTGGTTTTGGAACGGAAACTGCCTTGGTCGCCCTGTGGGATGACCTCTGCCGGGAGAGGGACAGGGGGAATGCGACCCTGTTGATTCTCCTGGACCTCTCAGCGGCTTTCGATACCATCGACCATGGTATCCTTCTGGATAGGTTGTCAGGGTTAGGAGTTGGAGGCACTGCACTACAGTGGTTCCGCTCCTACTTGGATGGCCGATTCCAGAAGGTGGTGCTGGGGGATTATTGCTCTGTGCCATGGCAATTCTGCCATGGGGTTCCACAGGGCTCTATTTTATCCTCCATGCTGTTTAACATCTACATGAAACTGCTGGGGGAGGTTATCCGGAGGTGTGGGCTGAGGTGCCATCAATATGCGGATGACACCCAGCTCTACCTCTCTTTCTCATCAAAACCAGGTGAGGCAGTGGCTGTTCTGAATCAGGGCCTGGGCACGGTAATGGACTGGATGAGGGCCAATAAACTGAAACTCAATCCAGACAAGACGGAGGTACTGTTAGTGGGTGGTTCGTCTGCCCGGCTAGGTGATATTCAACCTGTTCTGGCGGGGGTTGCACTCCCCCTAAAGGATCAGGTTCGTAGTTTGGGGGTGCTCTTGGATCCAGAACTGTCACTTGAGGCACAGGTGAACTCAGTGGCACGGAGCACTTTTTATCAGCTTAGGCTGGTATACCAACTACGCCCTTATCTGGACAGAGATAGTCTAGCTACAGTTCTCCATGCTCTGAGAACTTCTCGTCTGGATTACTGCAATGCGTTATACGTGGGGCTGCCTTTGAAAATGGTCCGGAAACTTCAGCTGGTCCAAAATAGGGCAGCAAGATTGTTAACAGGGACTGGCCTGCGAGCTCATATTGTTGTTCAGTCGTTCAGTTGTGTCCGACTCTTCGTGACCCCATGGACCACAGCACGCCAGGCCTTCCTGTCCTGCGCTCTCTCCCGGAGCGTGCTCAAGTTCATATTCATTGCATCGGTGATGCTATCTAGCCATCTCATCCTCTGCCGCCCCCTTCTCCTTTTGCCTTCAGTCTTTCCCAGCATCAGGGTCTTTTCCAGAGAGTTTTCTCTTCTCAGTAGGTGGCCGAAATATTTGAGCTTCAGCTTCAGGATCTGTCCTTCCAATGAGCACTCAGGGTTGATTGAGCTCATATTACGCCAGTACTTTTCCAGCTGCACTGGCTGCCAGTCCATTTCCGGGCCCGATTCAAAGTGCTGGTGTTAACATTCAAAGCCCTTAACGGCTTGGGGCCAGGTTACCTGAAGGATCGCCTCCTCCCAAATGTGCCTGCCCGGACCTTAAGATCATCCTCAGCGGCCCTTCTCCGTGAGTCCCTGCCAAAGGAAGTAAGGTGGGTGGCTACTAGGCTCCTCCGAGGGCTTTTTCTGCTGTGGCCCCCCGGCTCTTGAATGAGCTCCCTAGTGAGGTTCACCTGGCGCCTACATTGTATTCCTTTCGGCGCCAGGTGAAGACCTTTTTATTTTCCCAGGCATTTTAGCATTTTAGCTTTCTAAATTTTTATCTTTGCTGTTTTAAATCTGTATTTTAAACTCCTGCACTGCTGCTAGGTTTTATTGTGGTTGTATTGTTATATTGTGGTTTTAATGTTCTATATATTTTAAATGGTTTTATTGTGTGTTGTTTGGTTTTAATTTTTGTGAACCGCCCAGAGAGCTTCGGCTATTGGGCGGTATAGAAATGAAATAAATAAATAAATAAATAAATTTGATGTTTTAACTTCTGAAAACCGCCCAGAGAGCTTTGGCTATGGGGCAGTATAGAAATGTAATAAATAATAAATAATAATAGTAGCAAGCCCAGTTCCAGTGTGCTTTTTCAAGCAAGTTGTAGAAATTGCTAACAGAGAATGGAAGAACACGTGGTTGGTATGCATAAGGGCCCAGTCCCAGTCCCCGGGATCTCCAATTAAAGGGTCATTAAGGGACAATGGTAAGAGAAACGTAGTTCATCCTGAGGCCTTGGAGAGCTGCTGTCTGTTGGGAGAGAGAATGCTGGGCTGGATGGACCAGTGGTTTGACCAGGGGAGGCTGGTGGCTCCGATTTCAGTGGGGGTATAAATCCATTCTGGGTTTCAGCCAGAACTCTAAAGGTGCTATCCATGGTGTTGATCCTTATCCCCAAAATTTGGTCAGCACCCTGGATAGCTCCTTCAGAGTCCTGGCTGGTTCTGACTGATACCCAGAGCACGTCCACAGCCCCACCGAAATTGGGGCCACCAGCCTTCACTAGGTCTGACTGTCCTTGTTCATTCTCCTTTTTCTTCTTCTCCATAACCTGGAGGGATAGAAGCGCACATCTTTATTTTAAAACAGAGGGAAAGCTTTGCCACACATTATCTTATGGGAGCTACCAAATATGAGCACCTGCAGTTGCCTTATATTGAGTCCACGAGCGCAGCGCTTTTTGCTCTAACTAGTAGGGTAGCGACTTGGGAATCGCCCCCAAAGAGGGCATCCATTGCCAAAATATTAAAACCGCCAAATATTAAAACTGCCCAGAGAGCTTCGGCTATTGGGCGGTATAGAAATGAAATAAATAAATAGATGATGATGATAGATAGATAGATAGATAGATAGATAGAGGTGGACAATGAGGCCACTGATAAAATGTACCCATACGAATGTATATGTATAGATGTAAATCTAGAAATCATTAATAGAGTTTAAATAGAAATGCCGTGCATCTCACCGCGGTGTGGGACACTGCCCGGGCGACCGGCGTGCCTTGCTCAGTCTGCTCCGCTGCCCAGGTGCTCCAAGGCCCTTGAGCTCCTCCTTCTGGTGGTTCTGTCAACCAGACCTGGCCTGGCCAGCTCTTCAGACAGGGGACATCTTCAAACAGAGGACTGTCCTCTGTAAAAGAGGCCAGCTGGCATGACCAGGTGGCAGCTTAACCCTAAGAATCCTCATGTGGACACGCTAGACAGTGGGGCTGGGCTCGCCTGCATGGGAAGCACACGTTGCACCACCGAACGGGGCGCCTCCTCCAAAGAGGGTACGCCACACAGGCCAGCATGGGGCTCAAACTCCTTTCCCCTGGCATGGTTCAGGCCATACTCTGGCCAGCTGAATGCTGCGCAGGAAACCATATTCTGCAAAGCTGGGTCCTTAGTCCACTGATGTTTCACATCCCTGCAAGTACTAAAACGGACGAAGGGAAAGAAACAAAATTGCACAAATGTGATCTCATCTGTCGGCCCAGCGCCTGTTTTCCTTAATAAGCACATCGCCACCTAGCCAGGCTCAAGCCAAGGCGTCATTAGCATGCAGAACGGTCTGCTGGCAAGATGTGCTTTGAATATGCTGGATTTAGGATCTGAAAGCAAATGGCCCTGAGGGGACCGGAGAGGATCATATTAAAAAATTAGAAAAGCTGCACAGACAAAGGCACAAACCATCATGTTGAAGGCTTTTATTGTGGTTGCTTTCCTGGCTGCCAGACAAGAGGATGTGAACTCACCCAACAGTGTGGAGAAGGCAGCTCTGCGCAGGCATGAGCAGGGCCGGGGACCCATCCCTGGGACTGGGAGAATTCATGTGGGAAATAACAGGGAGAGGAGCCATAGTCTTTCCCACCCCAAAGCTAGCTGTGTTAACTAGTAAAGTAGCTGCAATAGGTAACTGATTATTCATTAGACTAATCAATTCAGAAAACTTTGATCAACGAAAAAGGCACCTAGATTAATCGGGCAGCAGCTTAAGAACATTTCCAGAAGGGTTGCCGTGTTAGTCTGTTGCAGCAAAAACAATGAAGAGTCTTGGGCCACCTTAAAGATGCCACAATCGTTTCTGTAGTATTTAGGGCACCAAAAGACTCTGTTGTTTTTACTTTAAGGAGATACTATTTCAAATATATATATATATATATATATATATATATACACACACACACACACACACACACACACACACCTAGAGATGGCAAGAACATTCTTAACATGTTCTCTTCTGTATGTGTGGGGAAATGCATCTTTTAGGGCATAATCCTATGCATGTTTAGACAGAGAAAAGGCCTACAACTCCCAGCATTCCTCAGCCAGCCATGCCTTTTCTCTGTCTAAACATGCATAGGATTGCACCCTTCAGAGGATGCCAGCTGCAATACACGCATCCATCGACTAAAATCACCCAGCACCTACATTGTGCTCTTTCCCATGCCAGGTGAAGACCTTTTTATTTTCCCAGGCATTTCAGTCTTTTAGCTCTGTTGTTTTATATCTTGTTATTATTCTTTTTAATCACTGCATTGCTGCTAGGTTTTGTTTGGGTTTGTAGTTTTATACTGTAGTTTTAAACGTTTACATTTTATATTGTGTTTTCTTTTATTAGGTATTTTGTGGTTTTCATTGTTGTGAACCACCCAGAGAGCTTCAGCTATTGGACAGTATAGAAACAAAAACAAACAAACAAACAAACAATAAAAACAAAGGAAGCAACAGTTCTTGCTTCAGAACTATTGTTTTTACTCATATACAAATTCATGCAAATTGAATCAATGAATTAATGATTAACACAGCAATCCTACTCGACCTTGGGGGAGCTGGGGGTGGCGACAGCGAACAGGAAGCTCTGGCGTGGGCTGGTCCATGAAGTCACGAAGAGTCGGAAGCGACTGACTGAATAAACAACAACAAACAGCAATCCTATGGCCCCTAGATAGCATCTGAGGCACAAAGCCCTAAACAACTTGGGACCAGGATATCTAGCAGACCGCCTTCCCCGATATATACCCATCCAACCCATAAGATCTTCAGAGGAGGCCTTGCTGGTTGTTCTGCAACCAACAGAACATCGCCATGTAATACCTTGATGGCGACACCCACCCTCTGGAACACCCTCCCCCATGCGGTTCAGGGGGCAGAAAATGTGGTACATTTCAAATGCCTCCTGAAAACGCACTTGTTTAAGCAGGCTTTCTCTGCCTGTACTGTTCCTTGCACTGCTCTTTTATTTATTGTTTTTGTAGTTATAATTGTTTTAATGGTGTATTTTAAAGAATGATGACAATTATGATGATTTTTATATGTAAACTGCTCAGAGATTTTATTATATTAAGTGGAATATAAGTATTATAAATAAATACAATAAGAAATAAAAGAAATAGGCATGTATGTACACTGTGTATGTACAAATCCTGCCAGACTAATCTGATCTCATTGTTTGATCAGGTAACCTCCCTTGTGGACTGTGGGAATGCTGTGGACATCATATACTTCAACTTCAGCAAAGCTTCCGACAGATTGCCCCATGGTATCCTGATGAGCAAACTGGCTCAAAGTGGGCTAGGTGAAACACCTATCACATGGATCCACAGTTGGCTACAGGATCGGACTCAAAGAGTGCTTATCAATGGGATCTCTTCAAACTGGGGAGAGGTAACGAGTGGGGTACCGCAGGGCTCAGTCCTGGGCCCAGTGCTCTTCAACGTTTTTATTAATGACTTGGAGGAGGAGGTGCAGGGAATGCTGATCAAATGTGCAGATGACACAAAATTGGGCGGGGTAGCTACTACTTTGGAAGACAGAAACCAAATTCAAAGTGATCTGGATAGACTGGAGTGCTGGGCAGAAAACAACAGAATGGCATTTAATAGGGATACATGCCAAGTTCTGCACCTAGGAAAAAGAAACCAAATGCACAGTTACAAGATGGGGGATACGTGGCTCGACAACACTACAAGCG
Source organism: Heloderma suspectum (assembly GCF_057233095.1). NCBI lineage: Eukaryota > Metazoa > Chordata > Lepidosauria > Squamata > Helodermatidae > Heloderma > Heloderma suspectum. The sequence goes on from NC_139458.1 coordinate 438,006,494, forward strand.
AGAAAGATCTTGGAATTGTGGTAGAGTATAAGCTGAATATGAGCCAACAATGTAATGTGTGAAGCGTGACTGCACTGAGACCAGCTCCACCGCTGTAATTATTCAGCAGTGATGAATGATGACTCAGAGGCCTGCCCTCTGGGGACTTCAGTCTTTAATTAAAACCAGACTTTTGATTTCCCTAGAAATGGGGTTGAGGGTGTAATGAAAGCTGTTCAAACATATGTGAGCACAGAAGTGATGGTCTTTTTCTCCCTTCTGCCGTAAGAGGTGCTGGGGAGAAAACTCACAGAGGGATACAAAATATAGGTGACTTTAAAGGGCAAAACAACTTGCCCCAAGGAGCTTACAATCTGAATTTGACAGAGGGCGAGACAAAGGGTAAGGAGGGAGAGGAGGCAGTGGGAAGGAAAAAGCTGTGAGCCTGTGAAAGTGTGCCTTTGTGGTTCAGATCTCTGGAGATGAAGACAGTTATTTGGGTTAAAAATATATAAGAATTAAAAACAAAAACAAAAAACAAGTGACTCAACATGGATGTCCTACAGTGTACTATTATCAGTTCCAAATAGATCTCAGCACCTGCTGCACTGCGTGGAATGGCAGGTTGTGCGCTGCATGATGCATTAGTGTTCATGTGCTTGACCTTACGTACCTGTGCAATTGAGACAAGATGTCTCCACTCCTTCCCCAACCCGCAACAGAGATTTAAGGTGCAATCCTATGCACGTTTACACAGAGAAAAGGCCTACAACTCTGAGCATGCCCCAGCCACCATGGCTGGTTGGGGAACGCTGGGAGTTGTAGGACTTTTTTCTGTCTAAACATGTGTAGCATTGCACACTTACTGTCTAGAGACATGGGGGTCTCTGACATGATGCACGTGGGCACCAGCCACCTAGGAAAAAAGAACACTGGGGTTGGTAGGGTCTATTATAGGGGGTGGGGGGCAGAGTGCGTAGCAGCAAGTGGGGGATGTTTTGTCTTTGGTGTGTGTATGTGTGTTTCCCTGAGCATCGTTAGTTTGCCTTCTGAGAAATTGATATTTTGTTGTTCTTTGTGGGGGGCAAATATGTGATTTGGCATTTAGAGCTTGGACTCTGCTTATGCCTCAGTTTCTTGGTCAAATTACTTGTCTCTGAGCTTCATCAATTCGTCTTCTGGGAAATGGGTGCTGGAGCAGAAAACTCTGCGGTCCAGAGAGAGGTTTTGTGTTTTGGAGCTCAGACCTCACTTCTTCAGTTCTTGGGCAAGTACTTTTCTTTTAGCCTCGCCATTTTGCTTTCTGGGAAGTGAGTGCTTTGTGACTGGCCACGCCCATCATGGCAGCCTCTTTGTGAATGGGCTTGCCCCCATGGCATCCATTTTGTGAGAGCACGCACGACACTCTGTCAAGATTCCAAATTTACCCGCCAGCTCAAAAAGGCTGGAAATGGAGACCCCTGGTCTAGACCCACTGATGAAAGTACCGTGCTGAGCCCCGAAGAACGATGGTGCTAGAAACTTCATGGCAGCAAAATGGAAATAAAGCATTTCCAAAAGGTAAAAATAGGGACAACATTGGGAAAGTGACCATACGGACTGTCCCTCCCTCACACTGCTATGCTAAGCATTAATAAAGTGTGTGACAAGCATTTCGTTTGCACATTTGCAAGGTAACAATCTATGCATGCTTACTTGGAAAAGTAAACCAATTGAACTCAATGGGGCTTCCTTCTAGGTAAATACAAACAGGAGTGGGCTGAAAAATCACTATGCAAAAGCAAGGTATTACTGTTATTAGATTGTCATCATGTTCAACCTAGCCACTGCAAGCCAGGATCCTCCAAACATCACCCACCCACCCCCTCACCCACACAAGATTTGCTCTGTTTCCTAGATATTTAATCGGCATGAAACAGATGGTACATCCATTAGCAGTGCAACTAAGAAGGCAGAGAGCTCTGCGCCAGCTCCGAGACGTGCAAATGTCATCCGAAACAACAACACGCAGAACCCCTCTGACAACAACTCTTAGTCAAAGCTAATGACAGCCATCACATGGCAAATGTCAAAAATGCCACCCGCCTGCCGGAGTCAATAAATCTCCTGCCTGCAGGTGGGCTCTCACAGCCATCATTAAGAGCGATCCATGGCAACTCGTGCACATGGAGCAGAAATTGCAGACAACATCACAAACCCACCTCCACCCCAAGCAACGCAAGCGGAAGAAACGAATGCCTTTAGCAAGGAGTACGTCTTTTAATTGCCCCCACCCAAAAAAAAAGTGAAGGAAAGGAGGAAAGTCATGACTTCAATATCACATTGAGGATGTTACAGAGTTTAAATAGCATGCTATCTTTAAGAATGTAGATTCCTGTGACACTTTAAAGCAGGGGTGTTGAAGCTCTCTCAGTCAGAAGGCCAAATATCCTGGAGAAGCTACAAATTCCAGTGACGGGCTGGGCCAAAAATAACTGGATATTTTAGCTTAAAGCTCTTACCGCTGACAGCTAAGCATTAGGAGAAGCCTTTCTACCTTTTAGAACGGGAAACAAACAGTGCAAAAGCCAGGAAACCACCAAACTATCAGGAGTCGGGGGAAGGGGGTGTGGTCATCTGGGCATCCCCGGAACGCTAGACTGAGATCACAGCTGGGCCGGATTTGGCCCACAGACCAAAGGTTCAACACCCCTGCCTTGAAGACGAGCGCGTTTGTTCAGCTTTCCCCAACCTGGAGGCCTCCAGATGTGTTGGGCTGCAACTCCGCACATGTCCAACACATCTGGAGGCACCAGGTTGGGGAGGGCTGAGCCTTTATTGGGGCTAAGCTTCTGGCAGGCTGCAGCACTTCTTCTCTCAGCCGATGGCAAACTCAAACCCAGCCCCTAAATGGAGCCCGTGATTTGCAGGGGAAGTATTACACATAACGATGGCAGGGGAAATTGGTGTTTCGCTGGTGTTTTCCACCGCAAACATGTACTTCATGGAAGACAAAGGTCTGTGAACATGCAGTTTTAAACACCTGTGTGCACACGTCTGAAAAATGCCGAGCCCAGGTTTCCCAAGGGCTGTTCATCTGTTGGCCTCCAGGCATAAGGCATTTGTATGGCGGTGCGGAGCGGGATCACGCCCACCCCTGCATCCACATGTCCAGCAGACTGTAGGAAAGGAGATCTTCATATGCTCGCATCTGCCACACAAGGAAAGTGGACACATGGAAGTGGAGCAGCATTGGACCAGCTGAGCTCCTTGCATCGAGCCAAAGGTGAGGATGGGGCTTCTACGCATGCCCCGATGCACCGAGATCGGGTGTGGCCAGCCAGTGCAATCCCCACCTACATTTGCCTCACACAGGGGCCAGCCCAAAATGCTTTGCCGTCGGAGGCAAAGAACTAGATTCCCCACCCCCGCCCCAGCCCATGCCATGTACAGAAGGCAACCAGACTGGCAGCTGAAACTTACTCCAATGCCAGCTCCCTCTGCTGCACCTGAGTGCAGCAGCATCACTTAGGGGGTGCAGCATGGGCTGCATGGTACTCATGCAGTTCTGCCTTCCAGCACCTTGCCGCCAGGGGCAGAGTAAAATCTGAAGTGCAGACACTCATCATGACAGTCTCCACAGTCTCTCCCTGCAGGAGATTCAGAAAATGCAGGCAGCTCAGATGATCCACATCTATCTGTGTGTTGCATACATGAGTGCATGGGATGATTCACAGCAGTATATGGTTGCTGGGGAAATCCATCCCACTCTCCCACCCACCCCCATCTACTGTGAGGGTTGCAACTAAGCTCAGAGGAAACGGGGAAGCCGGAGGGAGCGGAAGATGACGTGATCGTCCCCGCTAATAAAAAACTCCTGGTGCTTCATCCCTGCAGACCCTGGATCCGCTACACCGCTGCTCTCGGCCACACCCTGCCTCCTCCCCGTCATCTTCCATCTGAGTCAGACGCTTCACTCTGCCTAATAGGAGGGCTGGCCCTGGCTCTATGTGCCAAGCAAAGGTGAGCATAGGGTGGACCAAAGTCTGAGCTGAAGCTTCCATGGATTTGCCCCCTTCTCAACTCTCCAGGGAAAGGAGCAACATCTCAGGAGGAGGGGGCTGGATCAAGACTGCTGGGTATTCTGTGCAGGACCTGGGAGCTTCCTGGGGCAGGAGACCCCACCCATTTCCCACTCAGCACTACGAGGAGCAGCGCTCGGCACTTGAAAGATTCGGGGCCCAGGCCCATGGGACACAAATCTGCATAAAATCTGCATATTATCATTTCTACCCATATATGTGCAAATTTAGAAATAATTATAGGATTCATTTAAATTTCACAGGAGGCAAAGCCAGCCAATTAATTTCTTAACCAAATCATCTCAAATACAATAAACTCTTCAGTTAATTTTCACCCTGCCCTGATCATCCCAAACCAATGGAAAAAGTTCCCGCCCCTAAGCTTAATTGCTATATCGCGAAAAAGAGGGAGGGGGGGCAGAATTAACCCTTCCCTGACCAGCTGCATTCCCCCTTGAAAATTGCCCCCCTGCACAGCAATTAAACTGAGGGGGAAAAAAAATTCCATTGGCACTCAATGGACACTCAGGGCTCTGAGGAACAGATTGCTGGCCCTGGGAAATAGATTTGGGGTGGCAACACCCCTGAGCACCACCCCCAATCCGCCAGGCAGCACCCCTCATTTGCCAGGCTCTGCCCATGCACTGAGCCTCAGGAGAGCCGGCAGCCCCCTGGCTGGTCCAGGCCCCTCTGCTACTCGTCCATAGGTTCGTAACACCACTAGCAAGCTTATTGTTAGGGTGTGCACCGTTTCGGTCCAAATCCCAAATCCCAAAGCAGATTGGGGTGATTTGGACCGCAGCGGTCCGGTCCTGAAGCGGGTCGAGATTGGGCCAAAGTAGTCTGAAGTGGGTCAGATCGATCTGAAATGTTTCGGACAACTGTGGCCTGATCCAGGCAGCTGCCCCCTGCTCCTCGCTTGGACTCGTGGGGGGTGCCTGCAGCTGTGGCCATCTTCAAGGGTCGCCATCTTCTTTTAAAAATGAATCAATGAATTAATGATTAACACAGCAACCCTATGGCCCCTAGATGAAGGCTACTTTTCTTCTTCCAGTTATTAAATCTTGCCATAAAGGGGCCATTAAAAAAAAAACATGGCGACTCCCTTGAACACAGCGATGGCTGCAGACGCTCCCCATGGGCAAGGAGCAAGGGGCTTGTGCGGCCGGATGGGGGGGTCATCTGGCTGGGCAGGGTGTGTGCGCAGCTGGGCGCCCCCCCCTCAGATGTCCAAATCCCGCTTCGGCTCCAGACTCGACGCAGGTCGGACTGGGTCTGCACTGGGCCAAGGCAGGTGGGGGCTGATTTGGAATCTCTGAATCAGCCTCTGAAGCGAGTTGGGGAAACCTGCATGCCCCTACTTATTATGAGTTAACCCTTCCAGAAAAGTCCCCTGAAATATTCCTTTAAAGCAGGGGTGCCAAACTAGGGTCAGATGGAGGTGGCGGTGGCAGTGAATCACCCCCCCCCCGTGGCCCCTCTACAAGCCAGGTGACATCAGCAGGCGTGGTCCCAGCCACTGACACCCTCACCCCACCCTCCTCCTCTCAGCACCAATGGCGTCTCCCCTTTGCACAGTGTGCCTTATCCTGATTGAGGTAACAGTTCATCTCCCCTTTCTGGAAGGGGAGATAGTACATGTACACTATGTAGTACCTGTGCTATGCTCTGTGCTCATGTATGCTCTATACATGTAGTATAGAGCTCTGTGCTCTGTACTACATGTACACTATGTGCTGCATAGGCACATGATGCCGTCTCCTAAGCTGACCAACGCTCTCATGAGTTGGGCTGCTGTCTTCTTGTACATTACCTTGTAATCCTCACAACAATCCCATAAGGGCGGCCAGTATTCTTATCGCCCCGTTGCAGATGGGCAGAGACAAGGGTGGGAAGAGAGCAGCTTGCACAGTTGCAATGTGGTGCATTTCTTATGAGAGAATGAGATTTAGGTTGCAATCTTATGCACATTTACTTGGGAGTAAAACCCACTGAACTCAGAAGGACTTACTTCTGAGCAGACATGTATAGGTTTGTGCCGTCTGTGTCTTAACCATTGCACCTGTTTTTATGAGCGTTCCCCAACCGGGTGTCCTCCAGGTGAATTGGACGGCAATTGCCATCATCCCCAGACAGCATGGGCAGTGGTGGGGAAGAACTGCTTATACGCTACTTTTCTTGTGAAAACGTAAAAGTGGTGAACCAAGCCACCGATGAACAGTAGGCTCACTTTAAAGGGCCATGAGGACTAACACAGTACAGAAACTACTGACCCAACCACAGCTCCCGCACATTCCCTATTGAGCAGGCTCTTCCCCTGCCCCTGCCAAGTGCCCACAGCAACACCCTGCCCCGCCCTTGAGAGGACAGACCCCCCCCCAGATCCTGCAGTCTGAGCAGGAGAGGTGGCCACCGGCACCTCCGTTTTGGAAGACTCTGCGGTGAGTTTTGACATGACACAGACTGAGCCTCTCCCATCGCCTCCGGCACCACACCAAGGACCGGGGAAAACAAGCGAGGAACAAGCAGCTCATCAGGCGCACAGGTAACTGGAGAGGCTCCCACCCTTCATTGCTTACCTGCCATCGTGGGGCCTGGGCTGGGGTCTCGCTGCTGCCCTGGTGAGGTTTGGCCTGGCCAGCGGAGTGCCAGGGGTCCTGCCCGTGCCTCCAAGGGCCTCCTAGAGGCCAAGTCCCGGAAAGCTGAGCGGGCCGCAGAGTGAGCGATATGCAGACGGAACGGGCTGTCTCCTTTCCGACTTGTGAGAAACACCTGCGAACAGAGGGAGGTTGCTTCAGCTTCCCTGAGGCTGGCCGCTCATCTGTGGCTTGCACCTATGTGCTGCCAAAGGCTCCCTGGCGTTTCCCAGGTGGAGGCGGGGGCCTGCCCTGCGCACTGCCTCTCCTGCGTCCCTGGAGAAGAACCATGAGGACTAGGGCAGGGCGCTTCCCTGATGCCCCCTGCTGGACGGGGGCTCAGGCGGATGCCTCCGGGCTGATTTCCCCTACTGTGGAGCCCACAGACACTCTCTCTCTCCCCCTCTCTCTGGCACTATGAAGATCCGGAAAGTGGCGCCAAGGGCTGAAGTCCCTGTGTGTCACGCGTGCCCAGCGCCTGGCTGCCGGCTGCCATGCCCAGCACCCCGCAGGCTGGTGGGGCTCAGTCCTTTGTCAGTCAGGTTCCTCCCTCGGCTGCCTGCTCCTGCCTTCCTCCTGGGCTGCCCAGAACTGTTTCCATGGACACGGGTAGCAGCTGTCAGTAGCAGCGGGGTCTTGGTGACGCAAGGAACCCAGCCATCCCTGCAGCACGGCCGCCTCGGAAGGCCACCAGCGGAGAGGAGCCCGGCTCCTGCTCCAGGCGGGGAAGGTTCAGCAGGAGCAAGGCCCATCCCCTACGTGGCCTGAAGGTGACGGAGAAAGGGCGGTTATTTTTACACACACATCACTTCACTAGGAATGGGAACAAAGCCTTGGATTTCTCTTTGGGGAAAGGGTGCATCGATACTATATCTATATCTATATCTATATCTCCCACTTTTCAGTTTGACTATCGATCTAATTTATAATACTTGTATACCACTTGAAATAATACAATCTATAGGTGTTTTTAAATGTGCTTAGAGATTATCAGACACATGATCATTAACTTTAACAGCAATTAGATAATCAACTTTTAAAAACCGCAACTCCAAAGTACAACACACATTCTTAAGGTCACACTGTCAAAAGGTCCTTTGGTGCTAAGCCTGAAGGCCTGTACCTGTTCCAAAACTGAATACATAAAACCCAGTTCTGTTGATATATCTCCGTTGTGTTACACCTCCCGCCCCATAAATGTTTAAAGGCAGTGTGTTTATTCATTATCCATACTATTCCATATTTCATTATTTATTGAATGAAATAAAGCATTAGCGTGCTATTCCATATTTACCATACAAAAAATATGGAGTATTATGACAAAGAGACTCAAGTAAGTCACCTGCATGCCGACCGTCTCCTCTGTATGGAAGCTGGGACATAACCAAAATGGAAGAGACGGGCAGAGCTCCCGAGAGGTCGAATGCAGGTTTATTATTAGAACAACGGGACACTGAAGTAACGCTGTCAGCTAACACTCTCCAGCTGTCCCTGAGTGTGGCATGTTAGGGGAACTGGGAAGCTGGCAGGAAGAAGCAGACGGAGGTGCCCCTTCGGACCGCCTCGTTCAAAAGCATCTCTTCTGTAACTACCCCAAAATTGTCAGTGCAGGTCAGACAATGACCAAAGCAAACCAGTTCACACAGCCAAGTTGTGAGAGTCAGCGTGGTGTAGCAGTTAGAGTGGCAGAGAAAGACTTGGGTTTGAAACACCACTCAGCCATGAGTCACACCAGGGGATTGTTGGCCAGTCACTATCTCTCAGCCTACCCTACTTTACAGGGCTGTTGTCATCAGTGTGACAGTGGAGTTGGACAGAGAACCATGTGCAAGGCCTTGAGCTCTTTGGAGGAAGGTTGCCCGTTTGCTAAAATCATCTCCAGAGGATATTCTTCGGGTGCTGCTTCCCGCAACAGTGTGATGGGTGGCTAGCAGGAAAAGAGCATTCTCTGTAGTGGCCCCTCATCTGTGGAATTCCCTTCCCAGGGAGATCCACCTAGCATCTTCACTGTATACGTTTAGGCACCAGGTTATGCTGTTCCTCATCCATCAGACATTGAACCTTTAATCTTTGCTCTGATTATTAACTTTACTGCTGGCTCTTCAATATTTTAAACGTGTTGAATGTATTCACTTTTTAATATTTTATGTTGATATTTTCATTGTTGTATTTTTGTTTAAGGGTGCAATCCTATACCTGTTTAGACAGATTGATTATCTATCTATCTATCTATCTATCTATCTATCTATCTATCTATCTATCTATCTATCTATCTATCGTATGGCACATTTACATCGCATTACAATAAAAACATAGAGCATAATAAATATGAAATATGAAATATAGACAGGAATATTACAAAAGTATGTCTAGGTTACAGATATGGTTTTTTACTTCAGTTGTCACAGCCAGGAAATCGGAAAAGTCTCCGTTGGAGGCTTGGTTTTGACGCTCTGTCACTATGTGTTGGATAGTTTGTTTTTCAGCCCCACAATCGTAATTTGATGATGTCGTTTTGCCCCATTTATACAGGGCATCTGCACATCTACCATGACCCGTGCGAATTCGGTTCAAGGTTGTCCATATTGCACAGGACTGGTCAAATCATTAAGTCACACGTGTCTCCTGAGAGGTGCTAAAGAACAGTCACTTTGAAGCAAACATCTGAAGCTTCGAAGTTACGGCAGCCAGTCAATCCTAGTGATCTCCTGGCTATATTGTTGTTGTTCAGTTGTTCAGTCATGTCCGACTCTTCGTGACCCCATGGACCACAGCACGCCAGGCCTTCCTGTCCTGCGCTCTCTCCCGGAGCGTTCTCAAGTTCATATTCGTTGCATCGGTGATGCTATCTAGCCATCTCATCCTCTGCCGTCCCCTTCTCCTTTTGCCTTCAGTCTTTCCCAGCATCAGGGTTTCCAGAGAGGTTTCTTTTCGCATTAGGTGGCCAAAATATTTGAGCTTCAGCTTCAGTATCTGTCCTTCCAATGAGCACTCAGGGTTGATTTCCTTTAGGATGGACTGATTTGACCTCCTTGCAGTCCAGGGGACTCGTAAGAGTCTTCTCCAGCACCACAGTTCGAAAGCATCCATTCTTCGGCGCTCAGCCTTCCTTATAGTCCAGCTCTCACAGCCATACATTACTACTGGGAAAACCATCGCTTCGATTAGACGGACCTTTGTCGGCAAGGCGATGTCTCTGGTTCTTACTATGCTGTCTAGGTTTGCCAGAGCTTTCCTCCCAAGGAGCAAACGTCTTTTAATTTCATGGCTACAGTCACTGTCTGCGGTGATCTTGGAGCCCAAGAAAGTAAAATCTTGAAATCTTGAAAGTAAAATCACTGCTTCCATTTCTTCCCCTTCTATATGCCAGGAAGTGATGGGGCCAGATGCCATGATCTTAGTTTTTTTAATGTTGAGTTTCAAACCAGCTTTTGCACTCTCCTCTTTCACCCTCAACAAGAGGCTCTTTAGATCCTCTTCGCTTTCTGCCATTAGGGTGGTGTCGTCTGCATATCGGAGGTTGTTGATAATTCTCCCAGCAATCTTAATTCCGACCTCTGATTCATCCAACCCGGCATTTCTCATGATGTACTCTGCATATAAGTTAAATAAGCAGGGTGACAATATGCAGCCTTGTCGTACTCCTTTCCCAATTTGGAACCAATCGGTTGTTCCATGTCTGGTTCTTACTGTTGCTTCTTGACCCTCGTACAGGTTTCTCAGGAGACAGGTAAGGTGGTCTGGTACTCCCATCACTTTCAGAATTTGCCACAGTTTGTTGTGATCCACACAATCAAAGGCTTTAGCGTAGTCAATGAAGCAGAAATAGACGTTCTTCTGGAATTCTCTTGCTTTCTCCATGATGCAGCGAATGTTGGCGATTTGATCTCTAGTTCCTCTGCCTCTTCGAAACCCAGCTTGTACTTCCGGTAGTTCTCGGTTCGCATACTGCTGAACCCTAGCTTGTAGGATTTTGAGCATCACCTTGCTGGCATGTGAAATGAGCGCAATTGTGCGGTAGTTTGAACACTCTTTGGCATTGCCCTTCTTTGGAATTGGAATGTAAACTGACCTCTTCCAGTCTTGTGGCCATTGTTGAGTGTTCCAAATTTGTTGGCATATTGAATGCAGCACTTTAACGGCATCATCTTTTAGGATTTTAAATAGCTCAGCTGGAATACTGTCATCTCTGCTAGCTTTGTTGTTAGTAATGCTTCCTAAGGCCCACTTGACTTCACTCTCGAGGATGTCCGGCTCAAGTTCAGTGACTGCACTATCATGGCTATCAGGGACATGAAGATCTTTCCTGTATAGTTCTTCTGTGTATTCTTGCCACCTCTTCTTAATCTCATCTGCTTCTGTTAGGTCCCTGCCTTCTTTGTCCTTTATCATGCCCGTCTTTGCACAAAACGTTCCCTTGAGATCTCCGATTTTCTTGAAGAGATCTCTAGTCTTTCCCATTCTGTTGTTTTCCTCGATTTCTTTGCATTGTTCATTTAAGAAGGCCTTCTTGTCTCTCCTTGCTATTCTCTGGAACTCTGCATTCAGTTGGAGATATCTTCCCCTTTCTCCCTTGCTTTTCACTTCCCTTCTTTCCTCAGCTACTTATAAAGCCTCATCAGACAGCCACTTGGCTTTCTTGCTTTTCTTTTTCTTTGGGATGGATTTCGTTGCTGCCTCCTGAACAATGTTACGCACCTCTGTCCATAGTTCCTCAGGCACTCTGTCTATCAGGTCTAATCCCTGAAATCTATTCCTCACCTCCACTGTATATTCATAAGGGATATGATTTAGGTCATACCTGAATGGTTTAGTGGTTTTCCCGACGTTCTTCAATTTAAGCCGAAATTTTGCAACAAGAAGCTCATGATCTGAGCCACAGTCAGCTCCAGGTCTTGTTTTGACTGACTGTATAGAGCTTCTCCATCTTTGGCTGCAAAGGACATAATCAATCTGATTTCGATATTGACCATGTGGTGACGTCCATGTGTAGAGTCGCCTCTTGTGCTGTTGGAAAAGAGTGTTTGCTATGATCAGCATGTTCTCTTGGCAAAACTCTATTAGCTTTTGTCCTGCTTCATTTTGTACACCAAGGCCATGCCTGCCTGTTATCCCGGTGATTTCTTGACTTCCTACTTTAGCATTCCAATCCCCTATGATGAAGAGGACATCTTTTTTGCTGTTAGTTCTAGAAGGTGTTGTAGGTCTTCATAGAACCGATCAACCTCAGCTTCTTCGGCATCAGTGGTTGGGGCATAGACTTGAATTACTGTGAGGTTGAATGGTTTGCCTTGGATTCGTACTGAGATCATTCTATCATTTTTAAGATTGTACCCCAGTACTGCTTTTCCCACCCGTTTGTTGACTATGAGTGCCACTCCGTTTCTTCTAAGGGATTCTTGCCCACAATAGTAGATATGATGGTCACCTGAATTAAATTCGCCCATGCCTGTCCATTTTAGTTCACTGATTCCCAAGATGTCGATGTTCAATCTTGCCATCTCATGTTTGACCACCTCCAGCTTACCTTGATTCATTGATCTGACATTCCAGGTTCCTAAACAATATTGTTCTTTACAGCATCGGACTTTCTTTTCACCACCAGGCACATCCACAGCTGAGTGTCCTTTCGGCTTTGGCCCAGCCACTTCACTCTTTCTGGCACTACTTGGAAATACCGTCTGCTTTTCCCCAGTAGTATATTGGACACCTTCCGACCTGAGGGGCTCATCTTCCGGCATCATATCTTTTAGCCTTGTGATACGTTCCATGGGGTTTTCTTGGCAAGAATACTGGAGTGGGTTGCCATTTCCTTCTCCAGTGGACCACATTTTGCCAGGACTCTCTGCCATGACCTGTCCGTCTTGGGTGGCCCTGCACAGCATAGCTTATGGCTTCAATGAGTTATGCAAGCCCCTTCACCACAACAAGGCAGTGATCCATGAAGGGGCCTGGCTATATATTACATCGCATCAAATTATGTTTAGACAGAAAAAAAGTCCTACAACTTCTGGCATTCCCTCCTGGCAATGGGCTTCATCACACAAGGCTAAAAATCCTGCAGTTTACCAGGGCTTCTGCTTCCGGAATCTTTGCGGGATTAGATCAGGTCCTTTGCACGTGGCTTTTTTTTAAAAATGAAACTTCTCAATGAGGTTGGTGTGTTTCATTACAAAGCCACTAGGTGGCGTCGTTGTCCAATTTGCAGCAAAGGGGCTTCAAGCGGCATCCCCTCATTTGCACCGACTCCATGGTGGGTGGAGGGAAAATGCTGGACTTCCCTCGCCATGGAAAGCAACGCAGTGGAGCTCACAGGGAGCGGGAGGCGCCCTGGCGGAGGGCTGCACCGGGTGCAGGACCCGCAAACCTCTGTGAGTGAGCAATTTCCATAGCAGGATAGAAGCCCTGTGTGAAGGAGCCCAATATGGCAGGGGAATGCTGGGAGCTGTAGGACTTCTCTATGTCTAAACATGCATAGGATTGCACCCTTAGCTGTTATTTGATTGCTGTTGTTTTGGTTTTTTTAAACCAGTATGAGGCCATTTGCCAGTTGGGTAGTTGTTGTTGTTGTACATAAATGTAATAAATAAATAGATAAGGCTGGGTGGCAGCTTACCTCCTAGGGTAAATAGCAACTCCTGTGTGAGGAGGACCTTTCTTTCTTGTTTGGAGAGATCCTTCTTGAGCTCCCCATAATCCCTTTTTGCTTTAACCACCACAAATAATTTGGTGCCATTGGCAAACTTGACCACTTTACTGTTCACTCCTAATTCCAAATCATTTATGAATAAGTTGACAGGCATTGATCCCAGCACAGATGGGGGAATTTACCACTTATTCCTACTCTCTGCTTTCAGTTCTTTCACCAGCTACGGATCCTTCAGAGGACCTGCCCTCTTATTCCATGACTGCGAAGTTTGCTCAGGAGTCTTTGGTGAGGGACTCCGTCAAAAGCCAGGTTGTTTGTTATCAGCAACAGCTGCAGTGTAAACGACCACATTTAATAATGTGATTGTCACCGTGAGCACTTTCTGCATTTAATTTCCTTCTGACCTGCTTTCAATTCTCCCCCTGTACTTGTACATGTATGCGCCAGCCCCCCTCCCCTGTATGTACTGTATAAAATAAAACCAGAAAACTCTTGCATTTGATGAAGTGGGCTACAGTCCATGGAAACTTATGCCAGAATGTATTCGTTCGTGTTTAAGGTGCCCCAAGCCTCTAAGAAATATTACAGCTCAAAAGCAGATCCAGTTTTTAGTTCCAACGACATTTGTGCGTGAGATACTCCCTGCAGTGTCCCGCACCATAGGGGGCAGGCCCCGCCACCCTTCTGAGCAGAGGGATCCAATAACAATGCAACCGGTTCTCAGCGGATCGGTCCCTTAGCAGCTCTGAAAACTGGCCAGCTTTGCCAAGCCCTGGTGCTGGGTGTTATGGGGTTAGTGACAGCTGAGCTACCACACGCACAGGCAGCACTCAGAACCTCAAGGAAGGATGTCATGAGAATCCCATAACCCATCTACAGTCAACGGGATGGGCTGTGGTTTTTCCCAGAGAACGTTTCGGGCTCTCCATCTCTGCCTCTGTCTGCCTAGAAGACGCCACTGGCCCTGGACCGCCACCTGCTGGCTCTACCGAGTTCCTGCTCTCCGGGAAGGCTCCCCCTAAGGAAAGACCGCTCCTGAGGCAGAACGAGAGGCGGAAGGTGGCTTTCTAGAAATGTCAGAGTGGTGGTAGGATGGAGGCATCATTTCCTGTCATGTGCATGCTCATTTCTTTTGTGTCAATGTCATCTTCGGCCAAATAAGCTTTGCAGGTTTTTAAGCCCTACAAAAGCCTGTCTGACCAGTTATTCCCTGTTCACAAAACAAAAGCAGGATTGCACTCGCTGTCCTGCCTCCAACCTGCACGTGTCCATCTGGAGGTCCCCACCAAGCCTGGATGTGCCCAGATGAATTCATGGGGGTTGGGAGCAAGGCCAGCAAGCGTGATCCCAGTTTCCCCTGCACGTGTTCATTCTGTGCACCATTTGTTGTGTGAACAGGGCTCATGGCTGTAGCATACATTTGGATCTGTGAAAATGGATTGTTTGTAATTTTGGATATTCAGCTATACTCTAAGACTTCTCAGTGCATATTCTCGAACTTTCTCCCTTCCCCTCCTCCTCCTCCTCCTTTTCTCTTCCTGTTTGTCATTGTTCCAATCTTAAGTCTGGTTTGTTGTGAACATTGAACATTTTTCCATTCTTGAATTTGCAAGCAATTTTCCTAACAGAATGCATTTGGGGGCATTTTTTTCCACCAATATTCAAGTTCTCCTTTAGTTAAGGTGAGTCACAAAAAACCAACAAAGCAAAAAACAAACTCAGGTTCTGCCATTATAACCCTCAAAATTCTACTACTTATAAAAATTAAATCTGTTGAGCTGATAATGTGAAACTTCGCAGCCACGATCTACCTCATGATGTCTACAATTGTGCAAAATTTCAGACCCATCCAATAAAAATTGGCACGAGCCAGTTAAAAAGCATTGAGAATTGACACATTTGTATTTTTTTCTCTAAACTGTGACTTGGCATATCATCCCCCCTGCCAAAAATGGTGAAAACTAATGCTGTACCTTATTCTGGCTTGTTGGGAAGGTGCGCCTTTCACTGGTGTGGTGAAAGTCTGAGCAGTGGTTAAACAAAGTTACTACGGTTCTTCTGCCCTGTGAAAGCCTGTGGCAGCAACTGTTGGCAAAAATGTGTCAGGCGTGCGATGGGATGTCAGCTTCACTCTGAATCTAGAATGCAGAATCCTGAATGCTGCCAGTGCTTCCAACAGGGGGCTTCTATGTGCAAAGCCTATCCCCAATGTGAGCCTACACATTACTACATAGATTGGGACCCTAGCATGGCAGGATCCCGCCCCCCCCATACACACACTGTGGTCCTAATCGTGACCAGCCCCCCCATGCCTCCAATTTAAATTGCCCCAAAGGCATCCAGTTGCAAGGTAAATTTCAGGCACAGGGGAAAGGGTTAAAGCCCCCTATCCACCCCTTTAGGGTCTGGTCAAGAAAGCCACGTTCTCTCTGCGCTCTAACTGTGTGTCTAATCCCATTTTGCCAGGCTGAAGTGGCACGTAGTGTTGCAACCATCTGCGTGTCTGTTATGTTGAGATGCCTTTGGCCTTCAAGGCCAGAGCAAGACTCAGTATATTGGATTGAATGATCTCAGCTCACATGGGGTTTGGGAACTCTGCTTCAGCTGGCCTGTGATTGGCTACCTAAGATCTTCCTTGAGTTGTCAGGAGGTTGAGCATAAAATAGGGGGCTTGGGGCCACCCTTTGGCTTCATTCTTATGCTTCAACCTGGTTTCAGGCTTGTGGTTCTTTGGATCTTGGATTGTGCCCTGTCCTACTAGAAGACCCGCACCTAGATAACATATAGGGCCAATGTAATAAAATAAATAACGTTTAGGTATTTCTTCTGTTATTTTCTTGCCTGAAGTGTTGTTTCCAAAGGTTACTCTGATTCCTGTATGCCCTTTTATTCCTTTCCCCCTTACCCTATCTAAATAAAGATAGGGTTTTTTTTCCCATATGTGCCTGCCCGGACCTTAAGATCTTCATCAGCAGCCCTTCTCCGTGAGCCCCTGCCAAAGGAAGTGAGGCGGGTGGCTACTAGGAGGAGGGCTTTTTCTGTTGTGGCACCCCAGCTCTGGAATGAGCTCCCTAGTGAGGTTCGCCTGGCGCCTACATTGTACTCCTTTCGGCGCCAGGTGAAGACTTTTTTATTTTCCCAGGCATTTTAGCTTTCTAAATTTTTATCTTTGCTGTTTTAAATCTGTATTTTAAACTCCTGTACTGCTGCTAGGTTTTATTGTGGTTGTATTGTTATATTGTGGTTTTAATGTTCTATATATTTTAAATGGTTTTATTGTGTGTTGTTTGGTTTTAATTTTTGTGAACCGCCCAGAGAGCTTCGGCTATTGGGCGGTATAGAAATAAATAAATAAATAAATAAATAAATAAAATAAACTCAGTTTCTACCTTAAGAGTTAAATATATATTAAATCTGATAGCACTGTGGTCACTGTTTCCAATTGAATCAACAACATTTACATCTCGTACTAGGTCCTGGGCAGTGCCATTTAGGATTAAATGCTCTGGGCAGTTCCATGACCAACTGTTCTAAGGCACAGCCCTAGACTGTGCCTGACACCAGTGTCTGATGTCAGTAATGGACTGGATGAGGGCAAACAAATTGAAGTTTAATCCAGACAAGACAGAGGTGCTCCTGGTCAGTCAAAAGGCAGATCGGGAATAGGGATTCAACTTGTGCTGGATGGGGTTACACTCCCCCTGAAGACTCAGGCTTGCAGTTTGGGTGTACTCCTGGACTTGGCCCTAAACCTGGATAACGAAGGCTTGATGGTGGCCAGGAGTGGGTGTAAACTCATGCACAATGTGGACATGAACAGTATTCTCGAGGTGAGACTAAATGCACCACTGACACTTCAGCTTCAGGTTTTGCTTTCCTTTTATACGTGAAAAGCAGTGTGTGTGTGTGTGGGGGGGTGGTATTCATCTGGACCACAGTGGTTTTTAGCCCTTTCCTCCTGCACTGCAGTCCGGATGAAAATCTCTCCCCTCTCCACACAAGCATCTATTTACTAGGAAGGAAATCCTCAGATCAGCTCCTTGTGCAACAGGAACGGAAGTCCCTGGGGCCATGTTCAAAGAGTGAAAGCAAAGTGTGTTATGCATTTCTCTAGGGATTGTTTATTGCACTGAAAACAAATCAAATTTGTCATTGAAATCAGATTAAAATGGGTAAGTGGATGCAGTCCAGGGAGTAGATCATATGTATTTCAGTGGGATTTATTTCTGAGTAGACATGGATAGGAATGCACCATAAATGTACTTCAGGTAAAACTCTCAGAATTATATCAAAGATAACATCACAACAATAGAAAGCATCAGGGTTGTAAACAGAAGGACAGACTAAAACAATATAATATAAAACTCCACATCTTAAGAGCTATAGGCAAATGAATGGTTTTCACCTGCAGCCAAAACAGACATTAGGTCTGGCACGAGATGAGTCTCCCTAGGGAGAACATTCCAGAGGCAGGGAGCCACAATCGAAAAGGCCCCGCCTTATGTCAACCCCCCACTTCACCTCAGGAGGAAAAGAAACCCCAGTAGAGGCCTTGGAGGAAGCTCTCAATAGCCAGGCAGGATTGTATCAGAGGAGGCAGTCCTTAAGGCAGGGGTGCAAAACCCCCAGCCCCGAGGCCAAATCTGGTCTCCCAGTCTTCTTGAACTGGCTCACAGAGTCCCGGGGGCAACCCATTACCCCATTAGTGCTTTCAAGGTCAAATCCAGCACCCTGAATTTTGCCCAAAGGACCCATTTCTTTAAGGATACAAATATTCTTTAGAGAAGGATATTCTCAAGTATTCCACATTTTTCCCATTTTTCATTTGAATTTTACAAAATAAGTTTTTAATTCAGAGTTCAGATTTACATTTATTGCTTTACCTGAAAACTTGGATGCCTTAGACTTCCTGAGGTCTCTTCATACTTGTCATCTCAGAAGCTATCTACTGCCAAATATTTTCAAAATAGCCAATGCCCATTGCTTTTTAAATAGTTTTCAACCTCTCTACAGAGGAACCCTGGGGCCCAGAGGAAGTCGATCAGGATTTCCCCCTGGAAGACAATGCCACACAAACTGTCCTGAAAGATATCCTGCCCTCCCACTCCTGCCCTTCCCCTGCAATGCGGAATCGCAGCGGGGCGTTGAGCATATCCAGGGGTGCAACCTCCACCCACAATGGGGAACAATGAGGCCCAAAGGTGCCCTGCATGAACGGGTTGAGAACCCATGACTGTGCCCAGGATCCTCTCTGGTGTGCAGAGGAGACTCTTTGGAAGATAAGCTAGGGGTGACACCAGCCCAGGTCAGACCGGCACACAAGTGTGGGCCAGGCTTCCCCAAGGCGGTGCCCTCCAGCTGGGAATGATGGGACTTGCAGTCCAACTCATTTGGAGGGCACCACCTTGGCTGCTTGGAGGTTCTTCATAATAATAAATTATCTTTAAACTGTTTTGCCTAATCTGAGGAAAGGCCTTGACAAATATTGCCGTGTATGTCCTTGATGTGTGTATGAAATAAAGTCACGCCCTATTCTAGAAAAAGCAGGCATTTTGACTGTGCCCGTAGCTACTGTCAGTTGGTACATTGGTTTTTCTGCTCTGGCTGTTTGCTACAACTCCATGTGCCAAGTCATTAATATTAGCTTCGGCTATTGGGCGGTATAGAAATAAATAAATAAATAAATAAATATTAGAAGTTCGGCAGTTTTCCAACTTTTTGCTCCTACTGTGTGGGCTACCATCAACATGAGCATGGTTTTGTCTTTCTCGTATTGTTAATAGACCCAGTGCTGGTGTAATATATGTTGTTTGATGTTTGTCACTGTACTGTTCTCTTTTCCATACCAGTTTCCCTAAATATTTATTGTGGTTTCCCTCGAATACAGTTTCTGAGAGAGACTGGCTGTTGGTGACAATGTAGCCCCCCAGTGCAACATCTCTCAGGGAAGAACATAGTTTTGTCTCCAGAAACTCTCCCAGGCCATGCACCTTCGCTTGGAAAGAAAGACCCTTGCCTGCCACTGATGACAATTCTGCAAATAACTCTTTATAGCAGAATCCTACACATGTTTACTGGGAATCATAGAATAGTAGGGTTGGAAGGGGCCTACAAGGCCATCGAGTCCAACCCCCTGCTCAATGCAGGAATCCAGGTCAGAGCATCCCTGACAAGTGGCTGTCCAGCCTCATCTTGAATGCCTCCAGTGTGGGAGAGCCCACCTCCTCCCTAGGGAATGGGTTCCATTGTCGTATTGCTCTGACAGTCAGGAATTTCCTCCTGATGTTCAGCCGGAATCTGGCTTCCTGTCACTTGAGCCCATTATTCCGTGTCCTGTGTTCTGGGATGATAGAGAAGAGATTCTGGCCTTCCTCTCTATGACAACGGCTGGATTTACACTTACCGCCTTTCTCGCTTCCAATTCGGTTTCACTGCCCGCCTTTCACACTACACAGTACCCGCCTCATATTGGACCCGGAGTTTCCGGGGTTTGCACCCCCACTTTCAACACCCTGTTATCCCGGGATTTCCCCCCAATGTACTCCGATTTTCCGCCTTCGCTACCGTATATGGTCGTTGTCCCCTCCCATGCATGCCCATATACGGCGATGTTTGCATTTCCCTGCTGGCCAATCAGAGCGCACCACTCCCCCAGGTTGTGTTCTGGTCATCGATTGCGTCTCTCCCTGAGCAATCGGCATCCGTGAGCAAACAGGTAGCCACCTTGTGCCCCCGCCCGCGGCTTTTTTTAAAAACCAGGAGAACTTCTTCAAAGATTCGAAGAATCGTAGTTTGGGGCTTGGCGGTATTGCTGTGGCCTCCCCGTCTCCCTGGATCGTGCGGCGGGCACCTAAAACCCGCCCCCACCTTTCGTCCACATGTTGCATTCTGCCCTGTATATTCCCCCCCGACCTCTGCTTTTCCACCCATGGTGCCATCGCTCGGCACCCACCATGCCCCCCCCCCGTCTGGACACCACCCTCCTCCTCGCTGGCCCCCCTGCCGGACGTGTATCACGGTGCCTTGAACTGCTCCCTCCGTGGCAGCACGGGTAAATTTTTTTGGGGAGACTTCTGCGCTGCTCTCATCACCGCAAATGCCGTCCCTCCTCCAAGAGTGCCCCCGTGTACTGCGCGAGGTGGCCACGTCCCCCCCACACCTTCCCCAGAGTTTTCAGGGTGTTATTCCCCTCAACACGAGGGGTGTGTTTCCCCCTCCCCTCCCCAAGACTGTCGAGGCACGCCCGTTGTTGTGAGAACAACGCTGCCTGAGACTGCTGGACTGGCATTACGGTCCATTGAGTGCAGGGGGAAGACAAAGTCCATGTTTGCCAGGAGTACAGGAGGGTGGTTAACCGTAACTCCAGGTCAGGGAACAACGTGGCCACCTGTCTGTATTATGCAGAGCTCCACAGCATTCTCCAGGGGGATGCCACCATTTACCCCAATCGCGTGGTTGGAAGCCTGCAGATTGCTCGTGGCGCTGCACGCGCAGAGACCTCAGAGACGGACCCCCTGGAAGGGGAAACATTAGAGATGCCAGAGGGATCACAGGAAGAGGAGGATTGCCTTCCCTTGGAGGCGCGTGACGTGGGTAGGTGCTGTGGCCCGGGTCGGTGTCTGGGGGTGGTGTGCATGGAGCATTGGCTGTCCTGCGGGGGCATGGGCACATACTCCGCTCTGCATGGTCCTGGTGTAGCCCCATGCATGTAGCCCCGCCATCTACAACCACAGGCTGCCCCATTCTCCAACTGGGATCGGGCCCGCCCACATACTCAACATTACTCCCTGATTGCGGGTTGGGGAGATGTCGGGGGGCATGTGTGGAGCGGTCTGGGAACAAGAAGGATGGGGGGTCTCCGGTTCCTAAAAAAAGGACATGCGCAAGGACACAGTGGCCAACTGGAGACACACTTTTCACAGGTCTTCTCAGCCAGGAGCAGGAAGGAGAAGGACCCTCCCAGGAAGAGTTGGCCAGGCAACCTGGGGGGAGCAGTGAGTTGGGGGGCGCACCAAAGCCTTTCCGTGCACCAGCTGGTCAGTGTGGGGGGATGGGGGATGTCCATGCTCTGCTGCCCTAGTGCCTCGAGCGGTTCCCGCAGAGTTATCAGGGGCCCCCCACACCATGGCAAACGGTGCTAAGTCAAAGCACCTCGCTGCGTGCTGTGCCTAGCCAGCTTGGGTACCTTGATGTGCTGCTCCTGAACTTGCTTTAATGACCACTGCAGGTTGCTTTGGTGTCCCCATCTGAGCGCCTCCAAGCCCCACCTCGAAGCCACACCACGCTGGGGGGGAAAATTCCTGGGCGGATCTTGGTTGAGAGGAGGCTGGTGTGGGTTGCAAGGAAGTGGGTTTTCCTTTTGCTTGACTGAGATCCACCTCGCTTTTCCATGTGTGGGGCAGAGCGCACATGCTCAAACGGGAAGCGGGAGTGCTACAGATGAGCTTGAGGACACAGGTAGGCAAGGGGAGTAGCATGCTCCTGTGTGTTTGGTCCCTGTGAGGGAATCTGAGAGCATGCATGCAATGTGTGTGCCGCCTGGACACCCTCAGACTGCTGAGCTAATGACGTGAAACTTGGCATCTATGATCTACCTCATGAAGTCTACAATTGTACAAAATCTCAACCCAGTCCAATCCAATCCAAATTGGCACCAGTACAGCAAGTTAAAAAGTGCTGAAAATGGACACATTTGTAATTTTTTCTCCAAGTTGCGATTTGGCATATCAAATATATATTCTCCCAGTAATTTGGTGAAAACTAATGATGACTAATGATGATTTTAATTATATTTAAAATCCTAGAAGATGATGCTGTTAAAGTGCTGCACTCAATATGCCAACAAATTTGAAACACTCAACAGTGGCCGCAAGACTGGAAAAGGTCAGTTTACGTTCCAATTCCAAAGAAGGGCAATGCCAAGTAGTGTTCAAACTACCGCACAATTGCGCTCATTTCACATGCCAGCAAGGTGATGCTCAAAATCCTACAAGCTAGGCTTCAGCAGTATGCGAACCGAGAACTACCGGAAGTACAAGCTGGGTTTCGAAGAGGCAGAGGAACTAGAGATCAAATCGCCAACATTCGCTGCATCATGGAGAAAGCAAGAGAATTCTGGAAAAATGTCTATTTCTGCTTCATTGACTACACTAAAGCCTTTGATTGTGTGGATCACAACAAACTGTGGCAAATTCTGAAAGTGATGGGAGTACCAGACCACCTTACCTGTCTCCTGAGAAACCTGTACGAGGGTCAAGAAGCAACAGTAAGAACCAGACATGGAACAACCGATTGGTTCCAAATTGGGAAAGGAGTACGACAAGGCTGCATATTGTCACCCTGCTTATTTAACTTATATGCAGAGTACATCATGAGAAATGCCGGGTTGGATGAATCAGTGGTCGGAATTAAGATTGCCGGGAGAATTATCAACAACCTCCGATATGCAGACGATACCACCCTAATGGCAGAAAGCGAAGAGGATGTAAAGAGCCTCTTGTTGAGGGTGAAAGAGGAGAGTGCAAAAGCTGGTTTGAAACTCAACATTAAAAAAACTAAGATCATGGCATCTGGCCCCATCACTTCCTGGCATATAGAAGGGGAAGAAATGGAAGCAGTGACAGATTTTATTTTCTTGGGCTCCAAGATCACGGCAGACGGTGACTGTAGCCATGAAATTAAAAGACGCTTGCTCCTTGGGAGGAAAGCTATGGCCAACCTAGACAGCATAGTAAGAAGCAGAGACATCACCTTGCTGACAAAGGTCTGTATAATCAAAGCTATGGTTTTCCTAGTAGCAACGCATGGCTGTGAGAGCTGGACTATACGGAAGGCTGAGCGCCGAAGAATTGATGCTTTCGAACTGTGGTGCTGGAGAAGACACTTAGGAGTCCCCTGGACTGCAAGGAGGTCAAATCAGTCCATCCTAAAGGAAATCAACCCTGAGTGCTCATTGGAAGGACAGATACTGAAGCTGAAGCTCAAATATTTTGGCCACCTAATGCGAAGAGAAAACTCTCTGGAAAAGACCCTGATGCTGGGAAAGACTGAAGGCAAAAGGAGAAGGGGACGGCAGAGGATGAGATGGCTAGATAGCATCACCGATGCAATGAATATGAACTTGAGCACACTCCGGGAGAGAGCGCAGGACAGGAAGGCCTGGCGTGCTGTGGTCCATGGGGTCACGAAGAGTCGGACACGACTGAACGACTGAACAATGATGACTGCTGTTCTGCCTTTTGGGGAACTGTGCCTTTCACTGGTGTGGTGAAATTCTGAGCGATGGTTAAAGATATTAAGGTTCTTCTGCCCCACGAAAGCCTGTGGCAGCAACTGCTGGCCAAGTTATGTCAGGCATGCTATGGGATGTCAGCTTCAGTCTGAATCTAGAACGCAGAATCCTGAATGCTGCCAGTGCTTCCGAATTCTATTACAGGGGGCTTCTCTGTGCAAAGCCTATCCCCTTCGTGGAATGTGAGCCTACACATTACTAGGGATGGCGGAGAATTCCGCCACGGATTTCAGTGAGGCTGAATGTACTGGCATTCGGCCCCCTGAAATCCACGGCGGAACGGCCTGCCCCCGTGCCCCCCCGTGGATTTTCCCCGGGACGAGGCTTACCTGGGGCGGATGTTCCGGATGGTGGTGGGTCCGGCGGCGGGTCTGGCGGCGGCGGCAGCTGGTCTTTCGACCGGCTGCCGCGGCCTCCATTTGCATCCAGGTCTTTGCCGTGATAGGCTACGTAAGTATTTATGCAGACTATTATGGCAAGCCAAGCAAAAAACCCCACAAAAAAAGGTGTACGGAAATGGCGGCAGCTACGGCGGTCGCCATTTGCGTTCCCTATTTTTCGCCGTTTTAGTCTACGTAAATATTTACGTACGCTATTACGGCGGGGAAAAAAAGGAACGCAAATAGCGCCCACTACGCTATTTCCATTCCCCTTTTTTTTCGCCATAATAGCCTACGTAAATATTTACGTAAGCTAAAATGGCAAAAAATAGGGAACACAAATGGTGGCCGCCGTAGCCACTGCCATTTGCGTATGCCATTTTTTTTGTTTTTTGGGGAACAGCAGTTGCTGGGGAACATGGGTGGGAGGGTGCTGTTGTGCTCATGCCCTGCTTGTGGGTTCCTGGTCGAGAGCTGGCTGGCCACTGTGTGAACAGAATGCTGGACTAGATGGACCCTGGGTCTGATCCGGCAGGGCTCTTCTTATGTACTTATGTTCTTAGCCACAGCTATTCCTAACATGCAGAGGGCTATGAGGTGCCTGCCCTGTAGCAGTTAAAGAAGGTGGTGCTGGGGGATTCCAGTGTGATGCTGTGGCTGTTGGCCCACGAGGCCCCTCAGCGTTCCATCTTATTCCCCAGGGTTTTTAATATTGTTTATTTTAAACAAAATATTGCTTATTTTAAACAGGTCAATTTTGCTTTGAATATTGCGAATTTGGTGAATTTTGGTAAATTCTAATCAAAACCAAATGCAGACAAGATTCTCGCCCATTGCTATGTCTTCCACAGAGTGGCTGCATCACCACAGTGGCACTGCCAGGCAGCTGTTTCTCTACTGAATCGTTGTATATTAGTTGTATGCAGTTGTACTTCAGAGGGTCTTAGTTCATTGCAACAGCCTTTGGGTAGATACAATCTGGATTGCAGACAGAATTTCCTTCCCTGCCAAGGAGCGGCTCTGGGGTAGCAACACCATGGCTGGGCTTGCGGTGCGGCACCAAGTGCCTGGTGCTCAGTCCCCCGCCCCATTTTCTGCTGCTGTGCACAAAAGCATCCAGTTGTTAGATAAAGGCTTTGCACTCTGTGGACATCGGATGGAGCGACGCTCGGCAATTTCTCTGAAGAAAGGCGAGGTGGGGAAAGGGAAGCTGCTTTCCAGTCCTAGCAGTGTGACCACAGGTTGTCCACATTGCCTCTTCAGTTAGTTTTGCACTTCAGGCTCTGATGAAAGGCTGATAAGGAGGAAATCCCAGGGGCTGGTCATAAACTCAAAATTTGAGTTTAATCAGGAAAGCAGTCCCAGAGCTGGTTGTATGCATAATCAGGAAAACAATGGCTAGAATCTCCTGTCTGCTGGCTCATGGAAACTAGGATGCGTGCCTGAGAACAACATGGCCTACACATGCAACAAGTGCAAGTTGATCATGCTGTTAGAATAAAAAGTAAGAGGCCTGGAGTGGTGAGTGGCGACTCCAAACCTGGAGGGTCGACACTCGCCCAGGCATACGACCACAGCTCTGGGACTGCCCATTCATTAGGGCTCTCTATCCCCAAAGAAGCCTCACTCTCTGTCACAAAAGGAATCTTGTGGAACTCCCCCTTCTTCCTCCCTCTGTCCCCCTCTCCCTTCCTTCCTTCATTGCTTTGGGGGCACCCCGCTGACTCCAACTTCACTGCACCCCAGACTGTGCAGATATGGGGAGGCATTCAAGGCCAGAATTTAAGAGTTGAGCACTCAGAGCCCTGGGCCCGGATGGACAAGACTGTCAGTTTTGGTTTCTCCCACATTCCAGTTATTTTAAACAAGTCCATTTTGCTTTGAATATGGATACCTTCATGAATTTTGGCAAACTCTTATCGAAACCAAAGAGAGATGAACTTCTCGCTCATCACTACATTGCCCAGAGAGCAGCTGCACGACTACAGTAGCAGTGCCAGGCAACCGTTTCACGCTTAAATCTTTGTATATGGGCTATATTAAATTTTATTGTATATGGTCTTAGTTCATTTCAATGGCCTTTGGTTCAATAGAATCAAGATTGGAGGGAGAATTGCTTTCCCTGCCAGGGAGCTGCCCTGGGGCAGCAACAGCATGGCTGGGCCTCTGGTGCGGCACCGAGGACCTGGTGCTCAGTCCTCCTGCCCAGTTTTGCTGTGGTGGACAAAAGCATTGGGTTGTCAACTGAAGACATTGCAGTCACTGGAGGTCAGATGGAGCAATGCTTGATCGCTTAGCTGAAGAAAGACAAGGCGGGGGAAGAGAGGCTGCTTCCCAGCAGTGTGACCCCAGGGTGTCCACCTTGCCTCCTCAGCTAGGTATTGCACTTCAGGCTCTGATGAAAGGATGACGAGGCAATCCGAGGGGCCCATCTGTGTGGAGTGCCGGGCTGTGGCAGACGACCTGTGCAACGGTCCTATCAATTGCTGTGTTTAACCCGTCCCACTCCAAGGGCTCAGGGCGTCTGCACCATACAACCCGATACAGGCATCAAAATATCCATCAGCCAGCTGACCTCTTTCCTGTGTCTACTTTCTATGTACCTGATGACTTTGTGGAAATCCAGATTGTGACGGTTTAAGGTGGAATTGGCTGTCTTCAAATGCCTGAAGGGCTGTCATGCAGAAGATGGAGCATACGCGTTGCTCCAGAGGGCAGGACTAGAACCAACGGGTGGACATCGCAAGGCAGCAGGAGGGGTGAACTAGATGAGATCCAAGGTCTTGTTTCCAGGCACCCTAATATTATATTCTGCTGTTTTGACATAGCAAAGATGGTTTCATTCCGGCTTGAGAAAACATAAGAGAAGTCTCCCATTGTCAAAGCCAGGCTTGACCCTCAATGCAGGATGGTGTAAGGAATACAAAGCCATTGCTCCCCCCCCCCCCCCGACATGACCACGAGTCTTTGGACTTGATCCCTTGCCCTCTTACTCTCTTTGAATCCTTTTTTCTATTTGCATTAAGAGTCCAATATGTCAGCCCAGGAGAGTCGCCAAGAAAATGCACTTGTCAGGTGTTAATGCTTGAGCTCAGAGGAAAGAAAGATGGTCTGTTTGATTCCCAGCTGGCACACAACTTCCCCTGCCAGTTCCCACATCCATCCATCCCCTCTGTGTCCCCACGGCCAGGACTTTCCCCGCTCCCCTGTGCTACTCAGCTGTGCCAAAGCATTGCTTTCAGCGCGTCTGCCTTAATAGTTAGAGCTAGTGTTCTGCACAAATGAATAGTGACCCTACACAAGTCCTCTTGCCATGAGCTGATCTCTTGGATGTATGTGTCTGATTGTTTGCAGTGAATTACTCTTGGGTTAAGCAACTGTGTCTTCAATCTCTAAAATCCCCTTGACCCCCTTAGGGCGAAATCTTATGGGGATAGTCGGCCGCCTCTGAACTTGGAGGCAACTGACTATCCCATGCAGGGTGGGCGGGGCGTGGAGGGGATCTTCTCTTCCGCGCTCCAGCTGCCCTACAATTGCAGCTAGATGGCCAATCTTGGCTGCCTACTGGGGCACCTCGGAGCAAGGGTGGGGGAGGCCAGACAGCACATAGGAAGCATTGTAACAGCGCCTCCGCCATTCCCTCCCCTCCCTGCCCCCAGGATCGCCCCTTTCACCCCTCTCAGCACTGCTCTCAGGAATGCAGAGTCGGGGACAAACTGCGCTGCCTGCAAGGTGTGGGGGGAAGAGGGCGGGGAGTCTGTTTTCTGGGAATTGAGCTCAGAACACTGGCTCTGAGCTCATTTCCCAGGAAATGAAAAACCCTATGGCCATCAAGACGCTAGAATACCAGTACCCAATAGGGTCATTACATGAGGCTGAACGGTGGGAGACTGAGGACAGATAAAAGGAAGGACCTCTTCACATGGTGCATAGCTAAACCATGCAGGGTGGAGTGAGGGCCACCAACCTGGATGGTTTTAAAGGGGGATTCAGCAAATTCTGAGGGCATGAGGCTATCAGTGGCTACTAGCCCTGATGGCTATATGCAGGATGCCGATGAACACCAGTGGCTGGGGAACAGGTCCGGCACTTGGATCCTACTTGTGGGCTTCCCACAGTCCGCTGGTTTCCACTGTGTGAACAGAATGCTGGACAAGATGGGCCCCTGGTCTGATTCATCGATGTTCCTAGTCCTGTAACCTGAGATCCCTTTTCACTGGACCGGTCATGGATTCAACCCTGTTCCTTCCTCTTTAAAATTGTCCTGCTGTGTTTCCCACTTCCTCTTCTGCTGGGGAGGCTGACCACTGCCAAGGCAAGGTGTCTTCCGACGGCGGGACTGTGTCACCCCCCCACAAGATTTCTAAAGACCCTTGGTGGTGTCACAACCCTCCCAGTGACCTATAAGTGTAGGGAGTCCCCACCTCCACTCTGCCATGGCGTCTCCAGCTTTCTTGTGCTTCCAGGCTCCCCACCAACCATCAGCCAAGAAGCTTTTCTCTCTTCTCTTGGTCGTTCTGATCTTCTTGCTTGTGGGAACGCCAGGTAAGACGGCAATGAAGATGCCCATCTCAAAACCCTAGTCATGGGGCTTTGTCTTCGGGGAAACGGCATCCAGGGCTCCGGCCACTAGGTAACACTACTTGGTGTGGCTTCTGCTGATTATGTACCTGGTGCATTTTATAAAAGCAGTCAGCAGCTTTCTTAAATAGTGCTGCTACATTCCTTCCCGCTCCGCACTTCTTTGTCTTCCAAGTCCTGATGAGAGCCATAGAGCAGAGCCTTCCCCAGGCTTGACAGCTGCCCGCCCTCCCACCTTTAGCTTAGCCTCAGTGTACAAGTTCTCAGTGAAGGTGAGAAGTCTAGATTAGTCTGTAGTAGTTTAAGCCAGAGTTGATCCCGATCCACTAAATCAAAAGCTGACGTTAGATCTATCAAAGTGGCATACAAAGGCTGCTTTGACCTGGCTGCGCATCTTGGAGCCAGCGGCGCAGCGTGAAGCACTGGTCAATAGCGACTCTTCCTTGTGAAAACCTGCCTTCTCTTCAGCAGCGAGCCGGGTTCAAGGCCAGTCAGGGAGTGTCCACCCCAGAGAGGCAGCATTCTCCATCGCAGCTTGCCTGACAGTTCTCGGCAGCCACGAGCCACGTTTGCCGTGGGCAGATCTGCAGAAGGGGAAAGGCGCAAAGACGGAGCCCCCATGTTGGCGTGCGCCAATGAGGTGCCACTGTTGGTGTCAGGGGGAGGGCTTTGCTATTTTGAAAGTGCGGATAAACCAGCTCTAGTTCACTGATGGGAGGTGCATCGCGAGGTAATGTTTGCCGAGAGCTTTTAATGAAGCAAAGGCTGTTTTTACAGTCATGGCTGTGATTACGTCTTCTGGAAAATAAAGAGTAAATGCTAATGTGGCACAACACAGTGTCCAAGTTTGCAACAGTGAACACAAACAAGGCCTGTTTTGTGTCCGGCAACTGTTTGCACACCCATGGGCTACTGATCCTTTCCTGCTGGGTTCCTGGCCTGCTCCCTACAGAAAAGGCCCTCCTCCTATTAGCCACCCGCCTCACTTCCTTTGGCAGGGGCTCATGGAGAAGGGCCGCTGAGGATGATCTTAAGGTCCAGGCAGGCATACATGGGAGGAGGCGATCCTTCAGGTAACCTGGCCTCACGCTGGTTAGGGCTTTGAATGTGAATACCAGCACTTTGAATCGGGCCTGGAAATGGACTGGCAGCCAGTGCAGCTAGAAAAGTACTGGCATAATATGAGCTCGCTGGGCAGTCCCTGTTAACAATCTTGCTGCCCTATTTTGGACCAGCTGAAGTTTCCGGACCGTTTTCAAAGGCAGCCCCACGTATAACGCATTGCAGTAATCCAGACGAGAAGTTATCAGAGCATGGATAACTGTAGCTAGGCTATCTCTGTCCAGATAAGGGCGTAGTTGGTATACCAGCCTAAGCTGATAAAAAGTGCTCCGTGCCACTGAGTTCACCTGCGCCTCAAGTGACAGTTCTGGATCCAGGAGCACCCCCAAACTACGAACCTGATCCTTTAGGGGGAGTGCAACCCCCTCCAGAACAGGTTGAACATCACCTAGCCGGGCAGACGAACCACCCAGTAACAGTACCTCCGTCTTGTCTGGATTGAGTTTCAGTTTATTGGCCCTCATCCAGTCCATTACCATGCCCAGGAAGGGGACGTTGGCCACTGGCCTATAATTGTTAACATCCTCTGGGTCCAGGTTAGGCTTTTTCAGGAGTGGTCTGATTACCACCTCTTTTAAAGCAGCAAGCACCACTCCCTCTCTCCAGGAGGAATTTACAACCTCCTGGACCCAGCCGGACAACCCCTCCTTGTTTGATTTAATAAGCCATGAAGGGCAAGGGTCAAGCACACAAGTGGTCGATTGGACTTGGCCAAGCACCTTGTCCACATCCTCAGCGCCCAGTAACTGAAACTCATCCAATAAAACTGGACCAGATGGTACTCTGAACACCTCTACCAATGGAACTGCATTGATCGTGGTGTCCAATTCATGGCAAATCTGAGCGACTTTATCTTCAAAGTGCTGTGCAAACTTGTCACAGCGTGCCACCGAGGGTTCCACCGTCTCTCTCCCTGGCCCAGAATGTAACAGGCCGTGAACCACTCGGAAAAGCTCCGCTGGACGATACTGAGAAGATGCAGTGCTGGTGGAAAAGAACTGTCTCTTTGCCACCCTCACTGCCACAGAGTAGGCTTGATAGTGAGCTCTTACCTGTGTTCGGTCAGACTCAGCACGAGTTTTCCTCCACCTGCATTCTTGCTGTCTCCAGATTCCATAATTTAACCATGCAGTGTGTGAAGATGTACCGAGTACAAGGGACAGGTGGTGCACATACTAGGTAGAAGAAGGGAACAGGCACATGGGTAGCAGAACACGGGGTACACACATCAGGATTGCTACCCTCAGATGCCAGAAACTTCAGGCAGAATATTATTTAGAATCTCATAATACATCTACAGTCTACAGGATTCGCTATGATCCATTTTTTCCTTACCATCACAGAATGCTTTGGGGTTTCCCTCTCAGTCTAGAAGAAGTAGCTGGAATCCCACTTACTGGCTCTGTTGAGTTCCTGGAGTCTGTGAAGGCTCTCCCAAAAGAAAGATGTCTCTTGATGTGGACAAAGAGAAGGAAAATAGCTTTCTAGGAGTTTGAAAGTGGTCATGTCTCTCTGCCATCTCCGGCCAAATAGATTTGCAGGAAAAGCCTGTCTGACCATTCCTTATTCAAGTGAGAAAAGTTGGACTTTACTCACTGCTTTTGCCTCTGACCCGCACGCATCCATCTGGAGGTCTCCACAAAGCCTTGATGTGCCTGGATGAATTCGTGGAGGTTGGGAGCAAGGCCAGTGAACATGACTCTGGTTCCCCCTGCATATGTTCATTCTGTACACCATTCTTGTGTGAACAGAGCTCATGGTACAGAGTCAAGGATCATATACAACATGAGCACTGATGGCTGCCTTTAGCATTCCCGTCTGGATTTGTGAAAAAATATAGTTTGTCTCCAAGTGTAAATTTGGAGATTCAGCTGTATTCTAACGCAGCTTTCCCCAGGCTGACACATTGGCCTGCAACTCCCAGCATTCCTGCCCATTGACCATGCTGGCTGGGGGATGCTGGCAATTGATGGCCAATACGTGTGGAGAGCATCATCTTGGGGAAGGCTGCTGTGAGGGTTTCCACTGTCTCTTCCCTAATCTGTCTCCCATCTTGACCCTTTTTGTTTGTTTCCTTCTTTGTTTGTTTTCACATTCTCCTCTTGCCACTAGTCTCTTTCCTAGGGATGGGCAAATGTGTCACTTTCCATTGCTCTCAGTTTCTCATTCTTCCACTCTTAAGTTCAGTTTGTCCCGAACACTGAGAATTTTTCCAGTCTTGCATTTTGAAAGCAGTTTTCCTAATACAATGCATTTTTGGACGTTATTTTCACCAACGTGTGCATTTTTGTGTGCCATCTCCCCTAATATATGCCTTTCTGTAGGCATGGTGTGTGTGTGTGTGTGTGTGTGTGTGTTGGAGAACTTTTTTGCAAAATTTGGAGAAATGTGAATTTAAAAGAATAACTGTGTTTCAGTCCATGTATCACTCAGCAGTGTTAAACATGAAGTGAAGCGATCTCATTTCTCCCCACCCTTGTCTTTGCTTCCTGAAACCCCTCACCCCAGCCCATTACACATCGCCAAACAGGGTCCTGATCCTGGCCTCTGGGGTTGCTCAGGTGGCCATACACCTTCCCCTGGCCCCACCCCCTTCCCCCAACTGCCAATCATTTGATGGTTTCCCAGCTATTGTGCAGTTTGCTCATATGTTGGGTATTTCTGGCCCTACCCCCTTTTGCCTTCCACCCCACCCACCCCTGGAATGGGTGAGTGAGCCTTGAGAGCATCTCCAAAACTGAATTTGGCCCTTGGACTGAAAGAGGTTCAGCTCAGCTTCTGTAGACCTTCAGTGATGTGCTGTATTTAGCAACTGTGTGACAGCTGGTCCTCAACTGATTTAAAAATTAGGAGGGTGTTAGTTTATTAGGCTGAAGGTGTACTTTGTATGATAGAGGTGTACACAATTATGCCTGGTGTGGAGAATGTGGAAAGGGAGACATTCTTCTCCCTCTCTCAAAATACTAGAACCCAAAGGGGTCATCCCATGAAGCTGATTGGTGGGAGATTCAGGGCAGATAAAAGGGAGGACTTCTTCACACGGCGAATAATTAAACCATGGAATTCACTACCACAGGATGTAGTGATGGCCACCAATTGGGATGGCTTGAAAGGGGGGTTGGACAAATTCCTGGAGGAAAAGGCTATCAATGGCCACTAGTCTTGATTGCTCTGTGCCACCTCCAGTTCCAGAGGCAGTGAGCCTATGTACACCAGTTGCAGGGGAACATGGGTGGGAGGGTGCTGTTGCGCTCATGCCCTGCTTGTTGGTTCCTGGTCGACAGCTGGTTGGCCACTGTGTGAACAGAATGCTGCATTGGATGGACCCTGGGTCTGATCCAGCAGGGCTCTTCCCATGGTCTTATGTTCTTACTTTTTCAACATAACTGTCCTCATAGGGATGTACGAAACAACTTACCTGTTTCGTTTGGTACATTCGCGGTGGGGGGGGGGAGGCGCTCCGTCCCTCCCCCCGAAATCCTCGATGGCTGGTTCCGCTCTGCAGCAACTCTGCAGAGCCACCGGCTGGGGTAGCCCGCAGCAACATCTGACCACTGCTGGGCTGCGCAGGGACACAAATGGCGGCTGCCGTAGCTGCCGCCATTTGTGTCCCTTTTTTTTGCCGTGATAGGCTACGTAAATATTTACGTAGCCTGGCTACGTAAATATTTACGTAGCCTATCACGGCAAAAAAAAGGGAACGCAAATGGCGGCCACCGTAGCCACCACCATTTGTGTTCCCCCTTTTTTTTGACGTGATAGGCTATGTAAATATTTACGTAGCCTATCACTGCCTCCGCAGGGACGCAAATGGCATCCCTGCATTAGCCGTGATAGGCTATGTAAGTATTTACGTAGCCTATCACAGCTAAAATGGTGAAGCAAATGGCGGCCGCATCTGCGGCCGCCATTCGCAGAGCAGTGCAAACGGCAGCAGGTGAGTGCTCTGTTTTGCGTGCCTTTTGCGGGGTGTGGGTGTGGGGGGCTTCGTTCCACCACAGGTTTCGGGGGCTGAATGCACTGGCATTTGGCCTCACCAAGATCCGTGGCAGAATTCTCCACCATCCCTATCCTCCAGTATGGCATGAACTAGGCAAATTATGCCCCAGCAGCTGCAGTGCCTGAAATGGCAGGCTGTGCACTGCATGATGCCTTTGTGTCCATGCACATGGATTAATGGCACACATGCGCTGTAGAGATTGTAAGATGCATTTTCCCTTCTCAGTGATTCAGCTGCTGGGAATGGGGAAAGGGGCTCAGCCCGGCAGAAGGACAACTGTAGCAACAACAAAGGACGGTGATTTACTGGCATCCGTGCAACCAGAAAGTAGGGTTGGTGTCACGGTCCTGGGTATCATGCCTTTGCTGCAGGAATCCTCTTCAGAGGAAGAGCTAGAGATCCAGAAGAAAGCAGAAAAGCGGAAAGGAGCAGTCCATGCCAGGAGACAGACCAAGAGGCATCTGGGCCCTTGGGGGAGAGGTCTGTGGCCTCATCCCCCAAGAGGAGGGTCGGTCCGCTCCTGAGATGGAGGCTGAGTGGCCAAGAGTGGTGGCATCTCAAGAGGCACAGCAGAATCATCTCTGTGAGAAGGAAGGCTCCGTGTGAGTAAGCAGCTTGTCATGAGCAGGCCTGCCCTCACGAGGAGGATGTCTTCCAGAAAACTTTGTTGAGCTGCAGGCAACTATACCTGGCTGTGGGCTGGGAGACATTCATTTCATTTCATTTATTATATTTCTATACTGCCCGATAGCCAAAGCTGTCTGGGAGGTTCTTGGCTAGGTAAGCTTTCAGTTGAGACCTGCTAGTTGCTGGAACAACATCCTCATTTTGGCTCCCAGTACCTTGCACCCTCACTTTCCTGACCTTGCTGCTTTGGACTGATCGCTTGTGCTGCTGACCCTTGGATTCCTGAGTAGACCCTGCTTCCTGGATTGTGCTTGGATTGGACCATTCTTCTCGCCTCTGCCTGCCTTTTGGCCTCTGAGATGGATTTGCTCAATAGACTGCCTCAGGACTGAGCCTGAATGAGCCACAGCAGGACAGTTTGTCCCTGGTAAATAGGGACATATTGTTTAATTAAAGAGTTTTTGCCCTGCTGTTCAGCCAAATAGACCCTTGGAGTAGCTTTTATTGTGAACCACCCAGAGAGCTTTGGCTATTGGGCGGTATAGAAATGAAATGAAATGAATGAATGAATGAATGAATGAATAAAACTCCATGCAGTCAAAGGAAAGAAGACAGTCCCTGTCTGCAGGCATACAGTGTAAAATATATGAGAAGAAAGGAAAAGGGGAAGGGAAGAGGAAAAACACAAACTCAGGCACCAGGACTGAACGTGAAATGGCAGTTCTTACAGTAGTGACCAGCTGCAAGCACTTCAGGGAGGTGGTATTTTAGCAGGGCTGATGGATGGTCCCTGCTTCCCATCTCTCTGCTGTGGCCTGATGGACTCCGTGGCAGCATATGGCCTTGAAGTCTTGCCCTGCCTGCCCCATACTCCTGTCCTGGGTGAGGATGTTATGGAAAGGGCATAGCCACAGTACCAGCACCAAAATGTCTTTCCCCTAAGGAGATGTGAGGATTCAACCTGTTTCGTGAGGGCATGGGAGGCAGTGCCTATCTCCATGCAGAACTGCAGTGTGACTCCAAAGGCAGGGCAGGCCAACCATTATGCAAAGTGAGGGGGTTGCCTCAGGTGGCAGATGCTGTGGGGCGGCAGCAAGGTGCTGGAGGAGAGAGCTGTGGGCCACCCGGCCTGCCCTGCACCCCCTAACCTAGCCGGTTGCCTCCAGGAGTGGAGGAGGGTGCTGTGCCATCAGCAATGTCGAAGACAGACTCATCTGCAGTTCGGCTGGACTTTGCGTGTTGAATGGGAGGGGAAGAGGCGTCTCTGCCTTCACCTCACCCAGACAGTGTCTTGGCCCAGTGTTGCCCAAAGGCACAGCTGTAACAATTGAATTCCTTTGGGTGTGCAAGGCAGATGATGTGTGCCAACTGCATCTGATAGGGCTGAGTTGTGGGAGATCCTGACTGGAATGTTGGGGGGGGGGCGGGTCCTGCCAAGGATACCTGGAGTCATCATCAGGGTCCAGATTTCTTCTTCATCACCACACCAGGAGAAGCTTCATCTAAGGCCCCCTCCAAGGTGTCATGCCTGCACCCCAACTGCAAGGTGCCAGAAGCTCCATCAGCTCAGGGACAATAGTCTAGTGAAGACATTTCAAAATGTGGAAGAAGCCATCGACGAAGGGACAATGCTGAGATGCTATGATGAAAACAACGCACACTACAAGTACATGCTTCACCGGTGGCACTATGGCAGAAGGGTACCTGCTGGGCAATACAGGGTGGCTGAGTGGATCTGTCAGTTTCGCTTCCTCCGGTACTGGAATTTGGAAGATCCCAAGTTCTTCCCCTCCCAAGACATTTGTGAGGTTTGGTGAATTCTTACAACAAGTGAACTAAAACAAAATTCTCACCTGGCTGCGCTGGCCAAGTTCCGTAGGGACAGCAAGAGGAAGACCTTGACGTGCCTGTGTGGCAGCCGCGAGGGATGAGCGGCCTGTCAGAGCAAGGAGGCGGCGACCGTGATGTGGCACCAGCATGGTTGAATATGCAGGGATTCAGACAGACCATGACGAGCTGAGCGCTCAAACCCTGGCCCGGCAGGACGGGCCCGCCAGTTTCAGTTTCTCCCCCTGCGACTGTTTCAAAGAAGTGATGCTTTGAATATGGAGAACGTGGCGGATTTGGGTACATTCTGATCAAAACTGAACACAGACGAAATTCTCGCCCATCGCGGCGTCCTCCGTAGAGCAGCTGCGTGAGCACAGCGGCACTGCCGGGCCGCTGCTTCACGACTGAATCTCTGCGTATGAGTTGTATGCAGTTTTATTTCATAGGAAAATAGATTTCAAGGGCCTTTGGGCAGATACAGTCAGGACTGCAGAGAGAATTGCTTTCCCTGCCAGGGAGCTGCCCTGGGGTGGCAACCCTCGGCTTGGCTTCCGGTGCGGCACCAAGGACCTGGAGCTCAGTTCTGCTTCCCCATCTTTTGCTGCTCTACACAAGGGCATCAGGGCTTAAGCTGAAGACTTCTCAATCATGGGAGATCTGATGGAGCAATGCTCGGCAGTTTCTCTGAAGAAAGGTGAGGTGGGGAAAGGAAAGCTGCTTTCCAATCCTTGCAGTGTGACCACAGGTTGTCCACCTTGCCTCTTCAGTTGGTTTTGCACTTCAGGGTCTGATGAAAGGCTGATGAAGAAATCTCAGGGGCCCATCTGTGTGGAGTGCTGCAATATGGCAAACAACCTGTGCAACCGTCCTGTCAATTGCTGTGTTTCATCCGTCCCTCCCAAAGGGCTCAGGGCATTGATGCCACACAACCCAGTATATGGACCAAGCACTAAATTGGCCAGCTAGCTTCTTTCCCACATCTACTATCTTATATAGTATCTTATATACCTCATAATTTTATGGAAATCCAAAAGATGTTGATTGAAGATAATGACATTTGATGTCCCCAAATATCTGATGGACCGTGGTCTAGAAGATGGAGCAGACACATTCTCTGTTGCTGCAGAGCATTAGAACCGATGGGTGGACATTTTAAGGCAACACGGGTTGGACCAGATGGCGTCCAACATCCCTTCCACCCCTAATATTCTACGATTGCAAGACCTGACCCTCCCCTTGGAGTGCCCACCCCCTGTGTCCCCTACTTGACCCATTTAACGCCTTCGACCAAGGCCCCTGTTCCGGGGCCATCCTAAGAGGGATGATAGGTGCCAAGAGATGAGAAGTTGTTCTTTCCCCACAGTAGTGCCCCAGCTACAGAATGTCCTCTCTAAAGAGGCTCTTCTGGTGCCCATGCTGCCAGCATTTGGTGCCAGGCTAAGAGATCTTTGTTCACCCACACACTTTAACCTCTGTATCTTGTGACTACAAAGGGCTTTATCGGTTTTCTGTTATTTCATTTATGTCATGATACCATTCACTGGACACCTCGCTGAGATTCCAAAGAGAATGCGGGGTGGTATAAAAACATTTAAAGAAATAAATACATCCATGAATAGTCCATTTATAAAGCCGGAATAATTATTCAAACAATGACAATTATGTGTATTTATTTGTAATGCACATTTGCATACTGCTTTATAAAACAATACCCAAGTAGTGAAGAGTAAAAAAGCCACAATACAAAATACAAATAAATCATCACGTGATCAGCAACAAGACGTTCTATTGCAGACTTTCACCTCCTGCTGGTGTCCAAATGTGTTGTGCTTCACGTCTCATCATCCCCATCCAGGACAACCATGCTGGCTGCAGGTGATGGGGGCTGTGGTCCAGCACATTTGGAGGGTGCCTGTCTGGGGAAGGCTGTTCTCGAAGCTCAAGACCTAGTCGGGTAAAGCAGCCTCTTCAAAAGGCATCCACCCCCCACTCTGGAGCTCCGGAATACAGGACCCAGAACACCTCTTCTCACTGTAGCAAGGACCAAAGGTTAGCTTTAGTTTAATACTGGATTGTAATGGCACCCCCCCCCAGCCCCCAATGGAAGTTCTGTACATTGGAGTGCTGCATGACAGGGAGCAACAAAATGCTGTACCACTTGAACTTCTGCCTGTCCTGCAGCTGATATAACAGTTATAGAGACCCCCTTGAGAGAAGAGGAGGAAATCCCAGCGCAGTTCTATGGAAGGAAACAATTTTAGGGGTGGAGGTTGTGTCGGAAAGGCAAGTAGAGAGCCAGTGTAGTGTAGTGGTGAGAGTGACGGACTGGGAGCCGGGAGATCCGGGTTCTAGTCCCTTCTTGGCCATGGAAGCTCACTGGGTGACTTTGGGCCAGTCACAGACTCTCAGCCCAACCTACCTCACAGGGTTGTTGTTGTGAGGATACAACGGTGAGGAGGAGGATAATGTAAGCCGCCTTGAGTTCCTTGCGAGAGGGAGAAAGGCGGGGTATAAATGCAATAAATAAATAAGTAAGTAAAAGCGCTTTTCTGTTTGGAAAGGGGGATATGACTGTCCAGCCCCCAATTCAGGCGCAGAACTACCAGCCTCGGACCTGGGATGAATGTTCCAGGAAGACAGCGCAACGTGGTTTTCGCAATGGGGGCCAGGCAGAATCCATTTTGGCAGAATTTGGCAGATGGATTTGGCAGAATCCAGGACTCTCAGTAGCGGGTGGGGGCCGTTCACCTCTTTGAATGCCCGAAGAAGAGCTGCAGTTCTGAGCTGGTGCACAAAGGCCTCCCTTCGCGTCATCTGCAGCTGCAAGGCAGAACTGACATGAAGCTGCCTTCATACTGACTCAGACCAGTGAGGCATCCTGGCCAGCAAGGTTCTTCCCCAGGCGGGCTCCCCAGCCTCCCTTTCGGAGAAAATACTGGGGACTGAACCGGGAACGTTCTGCTTGCCAACAGGCACCTTAAGAACACGAGAAGGGCCCTGCCGGATCAGACCCAGGGTCCATCCAGTGCAGCATTCTGTTCACACACTGGCCAACCAGCTGTCGACCAGGAACCAACAAGCAGGGCATGAGCGCAACAGCACCCTCCCACCCATGTTCCCCAGCAACTGGTGTACATCGGCTCACTGCCTCTGAGACTGGAGGTAGCACAGAGCCATCAGGACTAGTAGCCATTGATAGCCTTTTCCTCCAGGAGTTTGTCCAACCCCCTTTTAAAGCCATCCCAATTGGTGGCCGTCACTATCATAGAATCACAGAATAGTAGGGTTGGAAGGGGCCTACAAGGCCATCGAGTCCAACCCCCTGCTCAGTGCAGGAATCCAAGTCAGAGCATCCCTGACAGATGGCTGTCCAGCCTCGTCTTGAAGGCCTCCAGTGTGGGAGAGCCCACAGCCTCCCTAGGGAATGGGTTCCATTGTCGCATTGCTCTAACAGTCAGGAAGGTTTTCCTGATGTTCAGCCGGAATCTGGCTTCCTGTCACTTGAGCCCATTCTTCCGTGTCCTGCACTCTGGAATGATTGAGAAGAGATTTTCAAGTACTTGAAGAGCGCTATCATATCTCCCCTCAGTCTTCTCTTCTCAAGGCTAAACATGCTCAGTTCTAAACATGCTCAGCCAGGAGACCAGCCCCCGCCGCCACCCCTGCTGCCCCCTCTGCAGCACCTGCCATCTCCACCTCCATACCTTCCGCCGCCGCACCTTCAGCCGCTGCCCTCGTCGCCCCCACCACCGCACCTGCTGCCCCTGCCGCCGCCGCACGTTCCGCCGTTGCCGCACCTTTCACCGCTGCGCCACCGCCCCTACCACCGCTGCACCTTCCGCCGTCCTTGCCGCCGCCGCCCCTTCTGCCGCCCCCGTCCCTTCTACTACCCCCGCCCCTGCACCTTCCACCGCCGCCGCCCCTTCTGCCGCTGCCGCTGCCACCAAAGCCACCGCTGCATCCGCCCCATCCGCCCCAGGTAAGTGCCGTCCCGGGGGGTTCCGCGGGGCGGGAGGGGGGCAGGAGGCCGTTCCGCCACGGATTCTGGGGGGCCGAATGCCAGTGCATTTGGCCTCACTGGAAACCGTGGAGGAATTCTCCGCAATCCCTACATTTATCCCTATTAAATGTTATTCTGTTATTTTCTGCCCAGCGCTCCAGGCTATCCAGATCACTCTGAATTTTGTTTCTGTCTTCCAAAGTATTAGCTATCCCACCCAATTTGGTGTCATCTGCAAATCTGATCAGCATTCCCTGTACCTCCTCCTCCAAGTCATTACTAAAAATGTTGAAGAGCACTGGGCCCAGGACTGAGCCCTGCGGTACCCCACTCGTTACCAATCCCCAGTTTGAGAAGGTCCCATTGAGAAGCACTCTTTGAGTCCGATTCTGTAGCCAACTGTGGATCCACCGGATCGTTGTTTCATCTAGCTGACGTTGAGCTAGTTTGCTCATCAGGAGATCATGGGGCACTTTGTGGAAAGCTTTGCTGAAGTCAAGCTATATTACGTCTCCAGCATTCCCACGGTCCACAAGGGAGGTTACTTGATCAAAAAATAAGATCACATTCGTCCGGCAGGATTTGTTCTTGACAAATCCATGTTGGCTTTGAGTAATCACTGCATTGCTTTCAAGGTGCTTACAGATGGATTGCTTTATCATCTGCTCCAGAATTTTCCCAGGGATTGATGTCAGACTGACTGGTCTGTCATTCCCAGGTTCCCAGTGATTTGACCCAGGTGTTGTGGCTCTTCGTGGTACAGCACATGTTTCCAAACACGCCCGGTGAAAACGTGGTTCTGTCTTGCTTCCCTCGGACTCCTCTGAGGAGGAAGGGGAAGGGCAGGGGAGAGGACCCGGGGAGAGGACCGGCACCGAAGGAACCCGACCCCCTCACCTCCTGTGGATGTTCCATGCCCAGCTGCAGCCTTCCCGGAGGATTCGGAGGGCAAAAGTCCACTAACCCCAGAAGAGCGAAGGCGGCTGTATGGCAAAGAGCAAAGCCAGCAGGCCTTTGTCCGTTCAAGCCAGAGAGGCTTTCCCAAGCAAGAAGACGGATTACACACAGCTGCACGTTCAGGACACTGCCCTGAAAAGCAGGACGCAGGCAGGGGCAAGGCCGCTGGAGAACAGTGTTGCTTCCACACGCAGATCTCGGTGGCCTCACCTCGCCCCCACACCTGGACCTCAGGCTTGCTCGTGCTCCCTTGTGTGTTCGGCTTTGGCCTGGAACATGGACTTCTCTTTGCCACATTGCCTTGGATTGGTATAGTTTCCCACTTCGGCCTCCTTTTCCCTCTTGCAGCCTTGGACACATTTACCACCCTGTTATCAGCCGGTGAATTATAACTGTCAGCTGGCAAGAACTGACAGGTGCAGCCCCCCAAAAGAAATACTGGGCCAATACAAACTCTGGTTGTAACAGTTTCTGCTTCCCTACGTAGTATCGACATCTTACTTGTTTTCATGCTCACTCTAGAGTACATCCACCAGCCCCAAATCCAGACCTTTAAAATAAACCTGCCCCCATGCTCAGGGGAGGCCCTCCTCGCTGTCCCGCCACTATCACGGGCTTGCCTGGGGGGTCATGGGAGGGGGCCTTCTCGGTCGCTGCGCCAGGGCTCTGGAGTTCCCTTGCTAGGAGGCGAGAGCGGCGCCTTCCTTGGCATGCTTCCACAGGCAGGTAAAACCTGTTTTGTTCCGGCAGGCCTTTGGGGATAGATACTCTGTACCTGGGAGAATATGGTGTATTGGTACTATTGTTTATATTGTTGTTTTTAAATTCTGATATTTTATACAATTTTAATATTATTGATGATTTAACTATATTGTTGACTTCTGTATATTCCTATTTATATGTTTTAACTGTATAAGTTTTAAGGCTGTAAAGCCACCTTGAGCCCCACTATTGGAGAAAAGGTGAGGAACAATAACAACAACAACAACAATAACACACCTACTCCGGAGTATGCATGAAAAATAGAACTTGTACCTGCTGCATATGGAGTTAAAGCAGTGTTTGTTCTGACGCTCAGTGACGAATTTCATGCATTCTGACTCTTGGATGCTTCTCTTGGTGGAGCAATTGAGGGACGAACGCAAGAGGAGCTCCTGGTACAGTGCAGGGGGTGCTGGACGAGGCCTGGGAAGACCAGCATCCTGCCCACCCACGAAGCCCTCCACGTGGCCTGGGGCAAGTGGCTCTGCCTCAACTTAACCAGCCTTACACGGCTGGTGTGTGGATAAAGAGGAGAGGCCCATGTTCACTGCCTGCCCAGCGCTCCGTGGTGCTTGAGTGAGATACAAGTGTGATCAAGGGAGAGGGGAAGGATCAAGCTAGAGAGGGCCACTTTATATTGCGACAATCCTGGCAGTTGTCTGGCAATAGCCTGTGCCCTCAAGAGCTTGCAACACACCTCCACCCAACGGCATTGGGCATCCAACCACATCTCAACACTTCACG
Source organism: Heloderma suspectum (assembly GCF_057233095.1). NCBI lineage: Eukaryota > Metazoa > Chordata > Lepidosauria > Squamata > Helodermatidae > Heloderma > Heloderma suspectum. The sequence goes on from NC_139458.1 coordinate 438,049,113, forward strand.
AGCTCCCTATAAATACAGAGCCTCTCCCCTTCTGATGCATTGCCTCTTTGCCTTCTCTGCCAGTGTGTCCGGGGTTCTTAGCGACATCCTCCGGCCATGAAGATCTTCTGCCTTCTCTCTTCCATTTTCCTCCTGCTGCTGCTGGTGGGACCAGGTGAGTATCCCATGTGCTCCTAAAGGCTACACAGCAATCTCCGCTTTGCTGTGGGGAAGGCAGTGGAGGGGCCAGTTTCCTGGACAAGGGGCTTCTCTTTCCAAGGCCACCCAGGGCCTCAAAGGGAAGCCCCATTACTCTGACGTGTGCAAGGTCGATCCTGGGAAAGAGAACCTTCCGCTTTCTCCATGGGATAGGGTTGCTGCTCCAAAGTGTTTTCTCTCCCTTGAATTGTGTTTTCCCTTTTTTCTAGATTCCGCCAAAGCCCTAAAGTGTAATTACTCTTGTGAGAGAAATTGCCCTCCATCAAAACGAGTACCTGGGTCTTGCTTTCGAGCGTATTGCTGCCGTTTGTAGAGGTGAGACCACTTATATTTCAGTAATATAAGTTATTACTTGAGTTATTAATATAATATAATTATTAATATAAGTTTCAGTAATATAAGTTATAAATTGCTCCCCGCTCCACAAGCTACTGTTGACCCAGGAAAGAAACCTCCCTTGGCACCACAGATCAGCTCCTCGTGCAGCAGGAGAGGGAGTCCCTGGGGCCGTGTTCAAAGAGGGAAGGCAAAACCCGTTCTGTGCATCTCGAGGGATTGTTTGTCGCAGTCAAGAGGAATGAAATGTGTCATTGAATTCAGGTTGAAATGAGTAAATGGGCGCAGTCCTGGGAGTTGGTCCCATGGATTTCATGGGACTTACTCCTGAGTAGACATGCAGAAGACTGTGCTGTCAATGTATTTCAGGTAAAACCTCTCAAAATGGCGGACAACATTACCAATAAAAGATGACACCAAAACAACCGAAAGCACTGGGGATGAAAACAGAGGGGCAGGTTAACTCAATATAAAACTCCAGGTCTAAGACTCCCAGGGAAATTGAAGGTTTCCACCGGAAGCCAAGACAGAGATTGGGCTGGGCACCAGATGCGCCTCCCGAGGGAGAACACTCCAGAGACAGGGAGCCACAACGGAGAAGGGCTCGCGTTGCGTCAACCCCCCACTTCAGCTTAGGAAGTTTGAGGAGCCACCCAAACATCACACCTGGGATCTCGGAAGCTGTCCACTGCCAAATAGCGTCACAGCAGCCATCCCCATTGCTTCAGAAATTGATTTCAAACTTCCTCCCAGGGAACCCTGGGGCCCAGAGGCAGTCGATCAGGGCCTCCCCAGTGAGACGAAGAACCCTCACAAACCGCCCCAACAGATAGCCTGCCCTCCCGCTCCGGACCTTTCCCTGCAGTGCTGAATTGCAGGGGAGCATTTAGTATGCCCAAGGGTGCAACCTCCGCTCACAGCAGGCAACGACGAGGCCCCACAGTGCCCTGCCTGAACGGACTGAGCACCCGCGACTGTGCCCAGAATCCTTTCTGTTGCTCAGTTCCATATTGGTCCAACCGCCGCAAAAATGGCCTGCTGAAGCAATGGTGATACAGTGTCAGCCAGACCCACGCCCAAGCCTGCTGTCTTATATCCAAACCAACAGTCAGTATGACAGAACAAAGATAGCTGCGCCCTGTCTAAGCCCTGGACACCAAAATCCTCTCCCTGAATTTTACCCAACACATCCTCACCACAACGCTATCAAGTACTTGGCCAGAGCACTCAGTGCGTGTCCTGTGAATCGAGGGTACTGCTGTATGTGCACACAGAACGATCCAGATACAACCACGCCTCTCCCGAACAATGGCAGATTCGGGGGGTTTGTACTCTTCTTCCTCGTTGGGGCTCATGGGGTCAAAGCGGGGATCAGTATGTTCTTTGTTGACAATACATCATGTTCCCAATGTCCAGGACTGACGTTTGTTGAAGACAGGCTGGCACCTCCTTCCGACTCCCCAACATCCCTATGATCATAAAGTGCCGTCCTTGTCATCAGAACATCTGCAGATGCCCCTCTTTCATTGGCCCGTGTCCTTCTTCTGTAACTGATACTTTGGCAATCTTCAGCGCACCCCAGAGCACCCTCATCTGGCCCTCCTGCAATAAAACCATTCATCCTCCAGTCACACCTCCCCTTCCTGCTCTGGGCTGTTCACGTGACATGGACTGGTTTAGAATGTCGACCTTTTCACATTTCACGGTGTTCTAATTCGCACTCAGATCACAGATTACGTCTCAGGATGGTTAAAATTCGGGCTTGTATTGAGGGTCAGACTCTGCCTTGTATTTCGTTTCACACCACATCTGTTACATTGCAGAAGAAAATAAGAGTACATCAGGCGCCAGGAGTCTAGAAGATGAGCAGAGGGTGGGGTGAGGGGAGTTATAGAAGGAAGCAATCTTTCTTCATTGACAAAAATCAAGTAAGGGTAGATTTAAGGAATGAGAGGCATGAACAGTAAATATTTAAGGGGAGATGAGGAGACATTAAAAAGACAACTTGAAGAAAAATAGGAAAAATAAAATCACACTGCCTGAGTGAGCCCCGCTCAGTCCCTCACACCTGTGTAGGCCAGGCATCTCTAGGCCAGTCAATGATGGGAGGTGTAGTCCAACTCATTTGGAGGGCACCAGCTTGGCTGCTTGGAGGTTTCCTTTATGCGTCTTCATTAAAATAAATGATCTTTAATCTGTTTCCCCTAATCTGAGGAATGGCCTTGGCAAATATTGGCATGTATGTCCTTGACGTGTCTATGAAATAAAATCATTCCACATTCTTTAACAATCAGATATTTTGACTTAGGCTTAGCTACGTTCGGTTGGTACTAAGATTGTTCTGGTCTGGGTGTTTGCCACAGCTCCACGTACCAAGATTTTAATGGGAGACATTCTGCAGTTTTCCAGCTGCCAGCTAGTACTCTGGGCTGCCATCCGCAAGAAGACGGTTAATTCTTCAGAAGGGACTTCGGCATTTTGTTCTTCCCATATTGTTAATACAGCCGTGCTGATGCGACATATATGGTTTGATGTGTTCTACTGTACTCTTCCGTTTTGCGTCCCAGTTTCCCTAACCATGTACTGTGGTTTCCCTCACACACAGGAACTGAGAGAGACTGGCTGTTGGTGACAACGTAGCCCCCCAGTGCAACACCTGGGAGGGAAGAACATGGTTTTGTCTCCAGAAACTCCTCCAAGCTACGCACCTTGCCTGCCCCTGGCGACAATCCTGCAAATCACTCTTTACAGCAGACTCCTACGCATGATTACTGGGAAGTACGTCTCGCTGTGTTGGGTGGGACTGAGCCCCTAGTGAGGCTGCCTAGGGTCACAGCCCCGAATCGCTCTGCTAAAATGCCTCGGCTTTCCCGCTTAATAAAAGCAAGCAACTGAAACCGCTGAGTTGGTGCTTTGTGTGGAAGTGGAGGTGGATAAGGACATAAGGACACCCGAAGGGCCAGGCTGCAGCATATCAAGGGGCCGTCTAGTCTGGCACTCTGTTCCTCCAGTGGCAAAACAGACGCCTGTGGGAAGCCCACAAGTGCGACACACACTTCTTCATTTAGTTATGTATTTACTAACATATGTTTATCCCCCTCAATATATAAAAACCCCTAAGCAGTTCGACATAAATTCCAATATCACAATATAAAAACTTTTTATATAATTAAAAGCACTGAAATGTTAAAAACCATAAATGAATAAGTCATAAAAAAGTGAAGGCTATCAGCAGAGTTTCTCACAGGCCAGGGACGGCCTCTGTAAAGAAGCGTGTTCTTAAGAGGCATTTAAAACGAGCCACAGTATAGGGGGAAAGCAAATGTGGGGGAGCAATTGCAGTTCTGATATATGGATCAATGAACCAGCCTGCTGACAGTCATGAATTCCAGAGTTTAACGATGCGCTGTGTGAAGACGGACCTCCTTTTATCTGTGTCGACTCTTCCACCACTCATCTTCAAGGGAGGACCCCACTGGTTCTAGTACAGAGCTTCAGCGATGGGGCAGTATAGAAATGTACTACATACATCCACATGCGTCCATGAAATAGTATTACGTCTCCCTCACTTCCCTTTTTTCTAAACTAAACAGTCCCAGCTGTTGTAACCTTTCCTCACAGGGGAGATGCTCCAGCCCCAGGATTATTTTCATTGCCCTTTTCCACACTTTTTCCAACTCTACCATGTCCTGTTTTGGGTGCAGTGAGCAGAACTGTACACAGCATTCCAAGCATGGTTGCTCCAGAGATGTGTAGAGGGGTAAGATGAATGTGGATCTGGGAAGCAGAGGGCCTCCATGAGCCTGGACATCAGTCGTTCACCCATCCCTCTCCATGGGCAGCTTTTTCATCCTCCTCATCCTCATAATTTAGTTCTCCTGGAGTCCCCAAGAAGGAGACAAAGCCTTATAAATGTCCGGTCAGACTGAGATCTGTTGCGTGCACACACATGCGCATGCTAGGGGTGTATGAAACCCCGCTTACCTGGCTCCGTCGGGTTCCGCAGGTGGGGGGAGGCGCTCCGTCCCTCCCCCCGGAATCCTGGCCGGCTGACTCCGCTCCGCGGCCAAGCCGCGGAGCTGCCGGCCAGCTCCAGCCACCTGCAGCCGGACATCCGACCGCTGGGCAGCCCTGCAGGGACGCAAATGGCAGCTGTCGTAGCCGCCGTCATTTGCGTCCCTGTAGTGAGCCGTGATAGGCTATCTAAATATTTACGTAGCCTATCACGGCAGGGGGCAAACCCCAGCGTACGCAAATGGTGGTAGCCGCTGCCATTTGTGTAGGCTGCTGTTCTTTTCCCCTTGCTGTGATAGGCTACGTAAATATTTACATAGCCTATCACGGCAGAGGGGAAAAAACCCCAGCATATGCAAATAGTGGCGGCTACCGCCATTTGTGTACGCTGGGTTCCCCCCCACCCGCTGTGATAGGCTACGTAAATACTTACATAGCCTATCACGTCCTCTGCAGGGACGCAAATGGTGTCCCTGTGTTAGCCGTGATAGGCTACATAAGTATTTACGTAGCCTATCACGGCTGAAGAAGGAGGAAGTGAATGGCAGCCACAGGATGGCCACCATTTGCAAAGCAGCGCGGATGGAAGCAGGTAAGTGCTTCATTTTGCACGCCTTTCGTGGGGTGGGGGCGGCGGGCACTTCGTCCCGCGCACCTTTCGTGGGGTGGGGGGCAGGGGCTTCGTTCCACGACGGTTTTCGGGGGGCCGAATGCACTGGCATTCAGCCTCACCGAGATCCGTTGCGGAATTCTCTGACATCCCTAGCGCATGCACAAACACATGCACATCTGATACTCCAGGCTTGCCTACCATATTCCCATAGGAAAACCCCGCAAAGGGTCTTGTCACACCTTAAAGACTAAAAGACGTATAAGCCTTGCTGGAGTAGAATCCACTTCCTCAGATGCATGAGATGTTATTCTGAGCTACAGGTATATGTGCACATAGTTGGGGGTAGAACTGAGATGCAGAAAGTACAGACAGTGACAATTAAGCTATTGACAGTGGCCATTCACAAAAGGAGTTGCTGGGTGATGACGCAGACACCCTGGCATTCGTAAGCTAATGAACATATGTGTGATTTTTTTTTTTTAAGGTTGTCCCGATTCAAACCACAGGGGGTGAACTGAGCTTCTTGATGAATTGCAGTTCAGCTGTTTCATGCTGCAAACTGCTTTTGAAGTCCTCTTGTTCAAGAATGTCCAAATTTAGGTCAGTGACTCAGTGTCCACCCTAATAGGCAGCCCACTGTGAGAGCAGCACCGCCATAGACGACTCTGCAGCAGGGTTCCATGCCTCGTTTGGGGAGAAATAATGCTGTTGTATTACCTACCTCATCCACTGGGACAGAAGGGTAGGGACAATACAGTAGGGACATGCAAATCTGAGAGTTCCGCTTTCTCCCATATTTGAATGTTTTAAATCCCAAATTGTTTTCCTCCTGAATATGGTGTTGTGAATTTTGGTAAATCCTAATGATGCTTAACATGGTTTGCCACATACACTGCAGTTTCAATTTTTCTTTTATACATAAGGAGGTTTTATATAGGTGTTTTTTTGTTTTCTTTTACTCTTTCCTCCTCCCCCCAGCCTTTATGAAAGTCTCTCGCCCTGCCCCAAATTCTCATAACCCAGGAAGGAAGTCTTCCCCTGGCACCACAGATCAGCTCCTATGCAACAGGAAAGGGAGTCCTGGGGGCCATGTTCAAGGCAAGGTGTCTTATGTATTTCTCCAGGGATTGTTTATTGCAGTGAAAACAAAAGAAATTTGTCACTGACATCAGATTAAAATGGGTAAATGGATGCAGTCTGGGAGTACGTCCCATGGATCCCAGTGGGACTGACTTCTGAGCAGACATGCATAGGATTGTGCTGTCCAAGTATTTCAGGTCAAACCTCTCAGAATGGCTAAGAATATTGCAAATAACGATTATATCAAACAAGGTTATAATCAACAACCGTGATTATATTAACAATATATCATATTGTTAAAACAATATGCAACGCTGTGTCTTAAGAGTCCTAGACAAATGAAAGGTTTTCACTGGAAGCCAAGTTCCACTGAGGACTTTTTGTACACCTGGTTTGATCAGAGAACTGCTGCAAAATTTGGAGAAGTGCAATGTGATCACAGCATACCAAGGACTTTTCCAGCTGCACCGGCTGCCAGTCCACGTCCGGGCCCCATTCAAAGTGCTGGTACTAACATCAAGGCCCTAAAGGGCGTGGGGCCAGGTAAGCTGAAGGATCGCCTCCTCCCATGTGTACCTTGCTGGACCCTAAGATCGTCTTCAGGAGCCCTTGTCCGGGAGCCCCCGCCAAAGGAAGTGAGGCAGGTGGCTACCAGGGAGAGGCCCCTTTCTGCTGTGGCCCCCGGCTGTGGAATGAGCTCCCTACGTTGCACTCCTTTCGGCGCCAGGTGAAGGCCTTTTGATTTCCCCAGCATTTTAGCATTCCAGTCTTTTAGCTCTGCTGTTTTAAATCTGTATTTTAAATCTCTGCATTGCTGCTAGGAGGGCATTGCTCGGTCTTTAAAAGATCCAGGGCACTGGCCCATAACACGAATTTGCATGTGTGTGTGTGTGTGTATGTATATGTATATGTATAACTCTAAGCACACCTCATATGTGTGTGTGTGTGGTGTGCATGTGTGTGTGTATAGGTTATATACATACATACATACATACATACCTAAGAAGTGTGCACTGACTGCCTACCCCACTTCTACTCAGATCCCGATTCAGCATTTTGGAAAACATCCCGCTTCTGCTCGGGCCAATTTGTCCTTGGTCCACTTCAGCTCAGCACCAAAGTCAAGGTTTGAAAAATGAGTCTTTATGCTTCCTGCTGACTACCATGGGAAATTAGAAAAAAAAACCTGTAACTTTTTTCTCTTTTTTCTCCAGAACTGGATGGCAATTTCAGGCACAGAAATCCCCTACACACCTGCCCAATGTCAGAAAAATTGGTGCAGGGTTTATATTTTGATTTTCTTTTAAAGGCAACTGCAAATAATGTGTTTATTCCTTGGAGGAATTGGATAAAAATATCAGGATTCATTGCCCCATCAGAGCAGATCATGTCTGCCAAATTTCAGAATGATAGCCACTAGAGTTTTTGTGCAAGGGTGGCCTTGACATTTTGAGGTCTCCAAATGAGGATATACTTATCTCCCTATGTTCCTTGTGAACCATTGTTCTGAAAATTACAGATAGCCAAGAGGTGTCCCTAAGTAAGAAACCAGTAAAGTTTCTGAAGGATAGGTGCAGCTGTTCATGTGGAAAGGGAGTTCTCCAGTTTGGGGGAGGGAGTAATTTGCTCTCCCTTCCCTTCCCCCTTTCCCCAATAGTTTTTGGGTAGAGTTGTATGAAAATGCACAGGTCATTAGAGGTGTCCCCCATGCAAAAAACCTGCAAACTTTCTGAAGCATATACATGCACGCAAGTTTAGAATTACTTGAATGTATTTCCATTTCGCCAATGTTCGCAGCGAGTGGGAAGGTGCTATTGCACCCATCTCCTGCTTGTGGGTTTCCGATGGGCATCTGATTGGCTATTGTGTGAACAGAATGCTGGACTACATGGACCTTGGTCTGATGCAGCATGGCTGTACTTATGTTCTTAAATAGAGAGTGCCTCTGAGCATATGCAGAATGCTGTTCTTTCAACACTGAGCACTTACATTCTCCTCCTCCCGATTCTATTCCTCTCCATGCAACCATCCCTCCTCATCCTACCATCCTCCAGCTGCTCTTCATAAAAACGGATGTCTTGTGTTGTGCAATTCCTCTCTATTGTTATGCACAAGCTCTGATTGTATCTTCTTCCCCATAACGTCATTTGTGCCAAGACTTCACCAGGATAAAGCCAATGAGTCTGTTTTCAAAACTAGGGCTAAGTTGTGGAGAAACTCTGAGCGTCTTTCCCTCACCACTGAAGCTAGAGTTCATGCAAAAACCAAAACACAAAAACCCCACCAATGACAAAACATGCATAGGTCTGAGCTGAAAGGGTAGTCAATTCATTAGACAGAATTGGGTACGCACTGTATTAAGCCTGCAGTACCTGCTCATAACTGAGGACTTATTTCTGAATAAACATGCAGAACATCAAGGTGCAAATCTCCCTGCAAAAGTAACTTGTGCTGGAATCCTATGCACACTTTCCCGCAGGTTGTTGTTGTTCAGTCATTAAGTCGTGTCCGACTCTTTGTGACCCCATGGACCATAGCACGCCAGGTCTTCCTGTCCTGCGCTCTCTCCCGGATTGTGCTCAAGTTCATATTCATTGCATCGGTGATGCTATCTAGCCATCTCATCTTCTACCGTCCCCTTCTCCTTTTGCCTTCAGTCTTTCCCAGCATCAGGGTCTTTTCCAGGGAGTTTTCTCTTCACATTAGGTGGCCAAAATATTTGAGCTTCAGCTTCAGTATCTGTCCTTCCAATGAGCAGTCGGGGTTGATTTCCTTTAGGTTTGACTGATTTGACCTCCTTGCAGTCCAAGGGACTCGTAAGAGTCTTCTCCAGCACCACAGTTCGAAGGCATCGATTTGTCGGCGCTCAGCCTTCGTTATAGTCCAGCTCTCACAGCCATACGTTGCTACTGGGAAAAGACGAATCTTTGTCGGAGAGGTAATGTCTCTGCTTCTTACTATGCTGTCTAGGTTTGCCATAGCTTTCCTCCCAAGGAGCAAGCGTCTTTTAATTTCATGGCTACAGTCTCCATCTGCGGTGATCTTGGAGCCCAAGAAAATAAAATCTGTCACTGCTTCCATTTCTTCCCGTTCCATATGCCAGGAAGTGATGGGGGCAGATGCCATGATCTTAGTTTTTTTAGGAGCTTCTGAGTAGGCATACATAGGATTGTATAAGTGAGCAGCATTTTTCTCCCCTCCGCTTAAGAAACAGACCCCCAACTCTTATTTTTATTAAAGCTTTCTGTTCAGGGGAACATCGGAAGCTGCCTTATACTGAGTCAGGTCCTGGGTGTCAGGGTTCCTCTGAGCACAGAGAGTGGCAGAATAATTCAGATTCTGAGGAAGAGCCACAAGACATGGGGGAGGAAGTTTCCCAGGCTTCAAAGGCACAGCTGGACAGAGAGGGCCCCTCTTCACACACCCCTGTGAGAGACAGCGAAAAGGGGGAGGCGGGGGTTGGAGAACTTGGAGAATCCTTAGACGCCAGGTGTAGACCCAGAGCCGAGAGATGGCAGGGGCGGAGCTTAGACGGTCTGCCCGATTGGCCCAGCATCAACAGCTGTGCTTAGATGTCTCACGAGAGAGGGGGAGATCTCCCCCCCCTTAAGTTTGGGTAGTGAGCCCACCTTTTCTTCAAATGGTGGGCAACTTTCGTAGCTTTCCTTTGAACTCCATGAAGGCATTTCCTTTGTAGACTGTGAGTCACAGTCTACAAAGACTGTGTGAGTCACTGTGAGACAGTTTGCATCTGTATGACGCTTTCAGAAGGGGCAAAGAGAATCCTGACACTGGGTCCTTCTAGCCCAGTATTGATGACACTGACTGGCAGCAGCGGCTCTCCAGGGTTTCAGGCAGGATTCTTTCCTAGCCTATCTGGAGATGCTGGGGATTGAACCCAGGACCTTCTGCATGCCAAGCAGGTGCTCCACCACTGAGCTACAGCCCTTCCTATTGCTGGGTAATGGCAACTGACAAACAGAACAGCCCCAGATTTGTTTCACTGCAACCATGTCAACCCACTCTTCTCAAAGGCTTGAGTGAGAAGGAGAAAAACCAGCCCTCTTGTCTGTTTATATAAAGTCAAATACAGTTCAGAACTTCTCTTGCCCACCAAAGAGAATTCTCTTTAAGAATTCCCCAAGATTTGCTCTGGGTGGAATAAAGAAGAGAAAGAAAGAAAGAAAGAAAGAAAGAAAGAAAGAAAGAACAGGATAGGGGAGGGGAGGGGAGGGGAGGGGAGGGGAGGGGAGAAGCAAAGAAGAATGGTGACTGGAAATGTGGGGGGTTGAGAGAATTCCCTAAGCCATGTGGCTTCTTTCAGAGAGCTAGTACTTCAGAAGAATTTCAGAGGCTGTGGAGGGTGTGTAAGGATTGTACATACTTAAATGAACTTCATAGAATCATAGAATAGTAGGGTTGGAAGGGGCCTACAAGGCCATCGAGTCCAACCCCCTGCTCAATGCAGGAATCCAAGTCAGAGCATCCCTGACAGATGGCTGTCCAGGCTCGTCTTGAATGCCTCTGGTGTGGGAGAGCCCGCCACCTCCCTAGGTCATGGGTTCCATTGTCGTATTGCTCTAACAGTCAGGAGGTTTTTTCTGATGTTTAGCTGGAATCTGGCTTCCTGTATCTTGACCCCATGATTCCGTGTCCTGCACTCTGGGATGATCGAGAAGAGATCCTGGCCTTCCTCTCTGGGACAACCTTTCAAGGACTTGAAGAGCGCTATCCTATCTCCCCTCAGCCTTCTCTTCTCAAGGCTAAACATGCCCACTTCTTTCAGTCTATCCTCATAGGACTTTGTTTCCAGTCCCCTGATCATCTTTTTTGCCCTCCTCTGAATCCTCTCCAGTTTGTCAGCATCCTTCTTAAAGTGTGGTGCCCAGAACTGGACACAGTACTCCAGATAAGGCCTAACCAGTGCTGAGTAGTGGGGAACTAGGACCTCCTGGGATTTGGAAGCTATGCTTATATTAATGCAGCCGAAAATGGCATTGGCCTTTTTTGCAGCCACATCACATTGTTGGCTCATATTCAGCTTGTGATTGACAACAATTCCAAGATTGCAGTATTGTTGAGCCAAGTATTCCCCATCTTGTAACTGTGCATTTGGCTTCCAGATGGATTGCTTTCTAATCTGCTCCAGAATTTTCCCAGGGATTGATGTCAGACTGACTGGTCTGTAGTTCCCAGTTCCTCCTTTTTGCCCTTTTTGAAGATAGGGACAACATTAGCCCTCCTCCAGTCATCTGGCACTTCACCCGTCCTCCATGATTTCCCAAAGAGAATAGACAGCGGTTCTGAGAGTTCTTCTGCCATTTCCTTTATTACGCTAGGATGCATTTCATCTGGCCCTCAAGATTTGAACTCATTCAAAGTAATTAGGTGTTTATGAGGTGAGGTGGCTGAGGGCTTTTTGTATCCTTTTAAAAATTGAAGAACCTATTTAAAAGCCTCAGCAGTTCCTCAATCATGATGCCACATAGGTCTGACCCTCCTTCTGGAATAATCTGAGTCCTACAGCTATTTAGGAGGAGTTAAAGTGGAGGGGGAGAAAGAAATTTGTGAAGGCTGATTGGATCCTTTGCTGTACTGTCTGAAGCTACTAAACGTCTGCAGAAACCAAGGGTTCCAGCTTGGGGCAGTAAAATCAGATGCTGTGTGAAATACCAGTATTTCACATGGAGCTCTTTCTTCCCTTCCTTCTCCCTCTTCAAAATTTCATTGCAAGCAAGCTCCAAACAGTGGGCATGTAAAAGCAGAAAAGGAGGGGGAAAGAGATGTTTATTGCATCTCAAAAACAAAACTCTCTCTCTCTCTCTCTCTCTCTCTCACACACACACACACACACACACACACACAAAACATCCTACACCAGAGATTAGGGATGGGGACCTCCTAATGGTCACCTTAAACACTTTCTGATTAGGAACTCTAATCCCCTGTGTGGCTTGACAGTTTTTACTTTTTGTTTTAGTCTTTGAGAAAAGGAAACTTTGTGCATGGCTAGCACAAAAGCCACTGGACCAGTCCAAAATGTGGTAGTTCAGTCAGCTCCATAGGGGCTGCCAGGTTCCCAAATTCCATGAACTGATGTGTAGCACACACACAAATTATAGCTCTTTGCTTTGACACATTTTCTTAGAAAAAAGCAAAATTAACCTGTGGCTAGCACAAAAGCCACTAGGCCTAACTGTCTGACGTCTGGCAAATTCAGTCAGTTTTATAGAGGCTACTAGGTCTCTAAATTCCATTTATTTATCATACAAACTAAAAAAGTTATGGCCATTTCTGTTTTCCAATGCAAGTCAATGGGAAAGGGGGGGGGAGGAAATTAGGATAGCTCAAAAGATCCGGGGCACAGTTCAAAAAAGACCAGGATTCTGTGCCCAGGTGGGCAACATATAATGACACCCTGCTACTAGGTATTATTCTGGTTGGACTTTTAGTGTCGATTTAAGCTTTTATATTTTGTTTTATGCTGTATTTTGTGGTTTTAAGTTTTTTGGACCACCTTGAGATCTGTGGCTATTGGGTGATATAGAAATACATACATACATACCTTTAGAAAGATAACTGAGTTTCAGTTGGTGTATTGGTTCAAAAATGTGAAATATGATGCAAATAGAACTAATTTCTCTCCCATCCCTTCTCCTTTCTTCTGAAACCCCTCACCCCATCCCAATACACATGGCCAAAGGCTCTAGGCCTGGGGTGCTGACCCTCAGGCCCGGGAGCCAAAACTGGCCCTCTGGAGTTGTCCAGGCGTAAGGCCCCGGGCCTGAACCAAGCTATTAGTAGTTTTAGAGTGGCTTAGATCCATAATGCTCTCTGACTTGGGTTCAGAAGGCTGCTGTTTTCCTTAACAGGCCTCTTGACTTACCAGGATGAGTCAAAAGGTGATAGTAGTGGTCCCAAGCACATTCCATACTAATGAGTGGAAGGTCTTATGAAGATGTGCCTGGGAAGCAAGGTTTGTTTGTCTTAAAGCTGCAGGTGGCTGTGTTGGGAACCAAGCACTGCTAGTCTATGCTGGGAATGAACGCTAGTGGGTGCTTGCTAGTGTCGTGCTGTCTCACTGCTAACATGTATGGTATATGACCCATTTTACCCCATGGCTCTGGGTTCAGAGAAGCTGTCTGATCCAATCATTGGGTATGCCTGTGTGCTGATTGTACTCGATAAAGTTATCTCCTTGTAAGTAAACCTGGATCTGATTCATCACTACCTTAGCACCTCTAAATTGAGAGTCTGAAGCCTACTGTAGGGGCAATACAATTGGTGCAGCGAGCAGGCGGGTGCCAAGAATACTGCTATGTTCAGATTCAAAGGGAAGGAGGACGCGGGTGTCAGCGTGTTAAACCGACTCCCGGGCTGGCCACATTTGGAGCTGTGGGGTTCCGCTGCAAAGCAATGAGCAATTCTGTGTGGCCCAGTTGCAGGGCCAGAGGTACAGGAGGACTGCACACCACTGGGTCTGGAAACTGTGTTGGAATCTCTGCAGCTGGAAGAGTGGTCAGCTAAAGAGAAGCAGCGTGCAGGACCTCTAGCATGGCTGTTGCTGACAGCTTTAAGGACTGTCGGGCAGAAGGACTTAGAACGGAAAGAGAAAGCAGAAAGGCTCAAGGTGAGCTAGGTAGAGAGCAAGATCTGAGGCTGTTAACTAGAGAAACGTTGCAGGACAGCCTGACCTCCAACGAGACGTGGGAGCGTCAGGCCCAGGAGTTAGCAGTTAGGCTGACATACCACGCTCAGAAGAAGTGTGATGTGCCTGCAAAAAAGGCAAATGCTATTTTGGGGTGCATTAATAGAAGCATAACCAGTGCATCCGGCCCCCCCGAAATCTGTGGCAGAATGAAGCCCCCCGCCCCCTCACCCGGTGAAAGGTGAGCGAAATGGGACACTTACGTGGTGCCATTTGCGCTGCTTCGCAAATGGTGGCCGCGTCTACGGCCGCCATTCGCGTCCCTATTTTTGCCATGATAGGCTACGTAAATACTGACGTAGCCTATCACGGCCAAAAAACAGGAACGCAAATGGCGGCCGCCGTAGCCGCTGCCATTTGCGTTCGCAGGCTCCACACGGCGCCTGCGAATGCACCCGGCCAGTGGCTCTGCGGAGTTGCCACGGAGTTCGCTTCCTCCGGTACTGGAATTTGAAAGATCCCAAGTTCTTCCCCTCCCAAGACATTTGTGAGGTTTGGTGAATTCTTACAACAAGTGAACTAAAACAAAATTCTCACCTGGCTGCGCTGGCCAAGTTCCGTAGGGACAGCAAGAGGAAGACCTTGACGTGCCTGTGTGGCAGCCGCGAGGGATGAGCGGCCTGTCAGAGCAAGGAGGCGGCGACCGTGATGCGGCACCAGCATGGTTGAATATGCAGGGATTCAGACAGACCATGACGAGCTGAGCGCTCAAACCCTGGCCCGGCAGGACGGGCCCGCCAGTTTCAGTTTCTCCCCCCTGTGACTGTTTCAAAGAAATGATGCTTTGAATATGGAGAACGTGGCGGATTTGGGTACATTCTGATCAAAACTGAACACAGACGAAATTCTCGCCCATCGCGGCGTCCTCCGTAGAGCAGCTGCGTGAGCACAGCGGCACTGCAGGGCCGCTGCTTCACGACTGAATCTCTGCGTATGAGTTGTATGCAGTTTTATTTCATAGGAAAATAGATTTCAAGGGCCTTTGGGCAGATACAGTCAGGACTGCAGAGAGAATTGCTTTCCCTGCCAGGGAGCTGCCCTGGGGTGGCAACCCTCGGCTTGGCTTGCGGTGCAGCACCAAGGACCTGGAGCTCAGTCCTCCTTCCCCATTTTTTGCTGCTGTGCCCAAAAGGATCAGGGCTTAAGCTGAAGACTTCACAATCGCTGGAGATCGCAAGGTGGGGAAAGGGAAGCTGCTTTCCAGTCCTTGCAGTGTGACCACAGGTTGTCCACCTTGCCTCTTCTGTTGGTTTTGCACTTCAGGCTCTGATGAAAGGCTGATGAGGAAATCCCAGGGGCCCATCTGTGTGGAGTGCTGCAATATGGCAAACAACCTGTGCAACCGTCCTGTCAATTGCTGTGTTTCAGCCGTCCCTCCCAAAGGGCTCAGGGCATCGATGCCACACAACCCAGTATATGGACCAAGCACTAAATTGGCCAGCTTAACACCTTTCCCACAACTACTGTCTTATATTCCTGATAATTTTATGGAAATCCAAAAGATGATGATTTAAGATAATGTAGTTTGATGTCCCCAAATACGTGATGGGCTGTGGTTTAGAAGATGGAGCAGACACACTCTCTGTTGCTGCAGAGCATTAGAACCGATGGGAGGACAATTCAAGGCAGCGGGGGTTGAAATAGATGGCGTCCAGCATCCCTTCCACCCCCAATATTCTATGATACCAAGACCCGACCAAAGAATAGCTTTAGTTTAATACTGGATTGCAACAGTACCGCCCCCCCCCCGCTGCCCCTAACGGAGGTTCTGTACATTGGAGTGCTGCGTGACAGGGAGCAACAGGAAATGCTGTACCACTTGAACTTCTGCCTGTCACGCAGCTGATATAACAGTTATAGAGACCCCCTTGAGAGAAGAGGAGGAAATCCCAGTGCAGTTCTATGGAAGGAAACAATTTTAGGGGTGGAGGTCGTGTCGGAGAGGCAAGTGAAAGTGCTTTTGTGTTTGGAAAGGGGGATATAAATGTCCAGCCCCCAATTCAGGTGCAGAACTACCAGCCTCGGACCTGGGATGAATGTTCCAGGAAGACAGCGCAACGTGGTTTTCGCAATGGGGGCCAGGCAGAATCCATTTTGGCAGAATTTGGCAGATGGATTTGGCAGAATCCAGGACTCTCAGTAGCGGGTGGGGGCCGTTCACCTCTTTGAATGCCCGAAGAAGAGCTGCAGTTCTGAGCTGGTGCACAAAGGCCTCCCTTCGCGTCATCTGCAGCTGCAAGGCAGAACTGACATGAAGCTGCCTTCATACTGACTCAGACCAGTGAGGCATCCTGGCCAGCAAGGTTCTTCCCCAGGCGGGCTCCCCAGCCTCCCTTTCGGAGAAAATACTGGGGACTGAACCGGGAACGTTCTGCTTGCCAACAGGCACCTTAAGAACACGAGAAGGGCCCTGCCGGATCAGACCCAGGGTCCATCCAGTGCAGCATTCTGTTCACACACTGGCCAACCAGCTGTCGACCAGGAACCAACAAGCAGGGCATGAGCGCAACAGCACCCTCCCACCCATGTTCCCCAGCAACTGGTGTACATCGGCTCACTGCCTCTGAGACTGGAGGTGGCACAGAGCCATCAGGACTAGTAGCCATTGATAGCCTTTTCCTCCAGGAGTTTGTCCAACCCCCTTTTAAAGCCATCCCAATTGGTGGCCGTCACTATCATAGAATCATAGAATAGTAGGGTTGGAAGGGGCCTACAAGGCCATCAAGTCCAACCCCCTGCTCAATGCAGGAATCCAAGTCAGAGCATCCCTGACAGATGGCTGTCCAGCCTCGTCTTGAACGCCTCCAGTGTGGGAGAGCCCACCGCCTCCCTAGGTCATGGGTTCCATTGTCGCATTGCTCTAACAGTCAGGAAGGTTTTCCTGATGTTCAGCCGGAATCTGGCTTCCTGTCACTTGAGCCCATTCTTCCGTGTCCTGCACTCTGGGATGATCGAGAAGAGATTTTCAAGTACTTGAAGAGCGCTATCATATCTCCCCTCAGTCTTCTCTTCTCAAGGCTAAACATGCCCAGTTCTTTCAGTCTCTCCTCATAGGGCTTTGTTTCCAGTCCCCTGATCATCTTCATTGCCCTCCTCTGAACCCTCTCCAGCTTGTCTGCATTCTACTTAAAGTGTGGTGGTGCTCAGAAGTGGACACAGTACTCCAGATGAGGCCTAACCAGTGCTGAGTAGAGGAGAACTAGGACTTCATGGGATTTGGAAGCGATGCTTCTATTAATGTGGCCCAGAATGGCATTGGTGTTTTTTGCAGCCACATCACATTGTTGGCTCATATTCAGTTCCAAGATCCTTCTCGCTTGTAGTGTTGTTGAGCCACGTATCCCCCATCTTGTAACTGTGCATTCTTTTTCCTAGGTGCAGAACTTGGCATTTATCTAGGGATGTATGAAAGTCACTTACCGTTTCGCGGATCTACTTTGTGGTGGGGGGGGGGAGGCGCTCCGTCCCTCCCCCTGGAATCCTTGACGGGGGGGGAGAGATGCTCCGTCCCTCCCCCCGGAATCCTGCCCGGCTGGCTCCACTCCGCGGGGATTCTGTGGAGCCGCTGGCCGGCTCCATCCGCAGCCGGACATCTGGCCACTAGGCAGCAGTAGACAATAACCGTAGCTGCCACTGTTTGCGTCCCTGTACTTAACCGTGACAGGCTATGTAAATATTTACGTAGCCTATCACGGCAAAGTAAAAAAAAATGCGTACGCAAATGGCGGCAGCTACGGTAGCCGCCATTTGGGTTCGCTATTTTTCGCCGTTCTAGCCTACGTAAATATTTATGTAGGCTAGAACGGCTAAAAATAGTGAATAGCCGCCGCCATTTGCGTACGCTGCACCCAGCTATGGCCGGCCAGGAGACCAGCCCCCGCTGTCACCCCCGCCCCTGCCGCCGCAACTGCTGCCCCCTCCACCGCCCCCGCAGCACCTGCCATCGCCGCCTCCATACCTTCCACCGCCGCACCTTCCACCGCCCCGCTGCCGCACCTTCTGCCACCCCCATCACCGCTGCACCTTCCGCCGCCTCCGCCGCCACCCCTTCTGCTACCCCCGCTGCTGCACCTTCCACCGCCGCTGCACCTTCGGCCGAACCTTCCGCCACTCCCGCCGCTGCCCCTTCTGCCACCGCTGCCGCCGCATCTGCCCTAGGTAAGTGCCGTCCCGGGGGGTTCCGCGGGGTGGGCAGGGGGGCAGGAGGCTGTTCCGCCACAGATTCCGAGGGGCCAAATGCCAGTGCATTCGGCCTCACTGGAATCCGTGGAGGAATTCTCCGCCATCCCTACATTTATCCCTATTAAATGTTATTCTGTTATTTTCTGCCCAGCGCTCCAGGCTATCAAGATCACTTGAATTTTGTTTCGGTCTTCCAAAGAATTAGCTATCCCGCCCAATTTGGTGTCATCCGCAAATCTGATCAGCGTTCCCTGCACCTCCTCCTCCAAGTCATTAGTAAAAATGTTGAAGAGCACTGGGCCCAGGACTGAGCCCTGCGGTACCCCACTCGTTACCAATCCCCAGCTTGAGAAGGTCCCATTGAGAAGCACTCTTTGAGTCCGATTCTGTAGCCAACTGGTTGCCAGGGGTATCATAGTTCCTCTTTTGGGAGAAGACTGAGCCAAAGTAGGAATTGAGCACTTCTGCCTTTTCCTTGTCATCTGTTATCATTTTGCCATCCTTATTTAATAGCTGAACCACCATTTCTTTCCTCTGTCTTTTACTCTGCACGTAGCTGAAGAAAGCCTTTTTGTTGCTTTTAGCATCCCTCGCTAACCTCAGCTCATTCTCAGCTGTACCTTCCTGACGCCATCCCTGCAATTCTGTTTCAATTCTTCTGTTCTGTTGCAATTCTGTTTCAATTCTTCGGCGCTCAGCCTTCCCAATAGTCCAGCTCTCACAGCCATACGTTGCTACTGGGAAAACCATAGCTTCGATTAGACGAACCTTTGTCGGCAAGGTGATGTCTCTGCTTCTTACTATGCTGTCTAGGTTGGCCATAGCTTTCCTCCCAAGGAGCAAGCGTCTTTTAATTTCATGGCTACAGTCACCGTCTGCGGTGATCTTGGAGCCCAAGAAAGTAAAATCTGTCACTGCTTCCGTAAACAAAATGGAATCTTTCCTGTCCTGAGAAGGGCAGGTGAGAATTGCAGACAAAATGCAATTGCCGTCTCAGTGGGGGTGGGGACTGGGTCAGAGGCAGAGCAAGTGGGCAAAGGCCCCCACTCCAAATCCTGGACCTGGCATGGCTCCAGAGGAGGCGGAATGAGGCTTGATCAGCGGGACAGGGTGAGGGCATGTCGCCAGCAGTGATTTGACCCAGGTGTTGTGGCTCTTCGTGGTACAGCACATGTTTCCAAACACGCCCGGTGAAAATGTGGTTCTGTCTTGCTTCCCTCGGACTCCTCTGAGGAGGAAGGGGAAGGGCAGGGGAGAGGACCCGGGGAGAGGACCGGCACCGAAGGAGCCCGACCCCCTCACCTCCTGTGGATGTTCCATGCCCAGCTGCGGCCTTCCCGGAGGATTCGGAGGGCAAAAGTCCACTGACCCCAGAAGAGCGAAGGCGGCTGTATGGCAAAGAGCAAAGCCAGCAGGCCTTTGTCCGTTCAAGCCAGAGAGGCTTTCCCAAGCAAGAAGACGGATTACACACAGCTGCACGTTCAGGACACTGCCCTGAAAAGCAGGACGCAGGCAGGGGCAAGGCCGCTGGAGAACAGTGTTGCTTCCACACGCAGATCTCGGTGGCCTCACCTCGCCCCCACACCTGGACCTCAGCCTTGCTCGTGCTCTCTTGTGTGTTCGGCTTTGGCCTGGAACATGGACTTCTCTTTGCCACGTTGCCTTGGATTGGTATAGTTTCCCACTTCGGCCTCCTTTTCCCTCTTGCAGCCTTGGACACATTTACCACCCTGTTATCAGCCGGTGAATTATAACTGTCAGCTGGCAAGAACTGACAGGTGCAGCCCCCCAAAAGAAATACTGGGCCAATACAAACTCTGGTTGTAACACTTTCTGCTTCCCTATGTAGTATCGACATCTTACTTGTTTTCATGCTCACTCTAGAGTACATCCACCAGCCCCAAATCCAGACCTTTAAAATAAACCTGCCCCCATGCTCAGGGGAGGCCCTCCTCGCTGTCCCGCCACTATCACGGGCTTGCCTGGGGGGTCATGGGAGGGGGCCTTCTCGGTCGCTGCGCCAGGGCTCTGGAGTTCCCTTGCTAGGAGGTGGGAGCGGCGCCTTCCTTGGCATGCTTCCACAGGCAGGTAAAACCTGTTTTGTTCCGGCAGGCCTTTGGGAATAGATACTCTGTACCTGGGAGAATATGGTGTATTGGTACTATTGTTTATATTGTTGTTTTTAAATTCTGATATTTTATACAATTTTAATATTATTGATGATTTAACTATATTGTTGACTTCTGTATATTCCTATTTATATGTTTTAACTGTATAAGTTTTAAGGCTGTAAAGCCACCTTGAGCCCCACTATTGGGGAAAAGGTGAGGAACAATAACAACAACAACAACAATAACACACCTTCTCCAGAGTATGCATGAAAAATAGAACTTGTACCTGCTGCATATGGAGTTAAAGCAGTGTTTGTTCTGACGCTCAGTGACGAATTTCATGCATTCTGACTCTTGGATGCTTCTCTTGGTAGAGCAATTGAGGGACGAACGCAAGAGGAGCTCCTGGTACAGTGCAGGGGGTGCTGGACGAGGCCTGGGAAGACCAGCGTCCTGCCCACCCACGAAGCCCTCCACGTGGCCTGGGGCAAGTGGCTCTGCCTCAACTTAACCAGCCTTACACGGCTGGTGTGTGGATAAAGAGGAGAGGCCCATGTTCACTGCCTGCCCAGCGCTCCGTGGTGCTTGAGTGAGATACAAGTGTGATCAAGGGAGAGGGGAAGGATCAAGCTAGAGAGGGCCACTTTATATTGCGACAATCCTGGCAGTTGTCTGGCAATAGCCTGTGCCCTCAAGAGCTTGCAACACACCTCCACCCAACGGCATTGGGCATCCAACCACATCTCAACACTTCACGAGCCCCCTATAAATACAGAGCCTCTCCCCTTCCGATGCGTTGCCTCTTTGCCTTCTCTGCCAGTGTGTCCGGGGTTCTTAGCGACATCCTCCAGCCATGAAGATCTTCTGCCTTCTCTCTTCCATTTTCCTCCTGCTGCTGCTGGTGGGACCAGGTGAGTATCCCATGTGCTCCTAAAGGCTACACAGCAATCTCCGCTTTGCTGTGGGGAAGGCAGTGGAGGGGCCAGTTTCCTGGACAAGGGGCTTCTCTTTCCAAGGCCACCCAGGGCCTCAAAGGGAAGCCCCATTACTCTGACGTGTGCAAGGTCGATCCTGGGAAAGAGAACCTTCCGCTTTCTCCATGGGATAGGGTTGCCGCTCCAAAGTGTTTTCTCTCCCTTGAATTGTGTTTTCCCTTTTTTCTAGATTCCGCCAAAGCCCTAAACTGTAATTACTCTTGTGAGAGAAATTGCCCTCCGCCAAAACGAGTACCTGGGTATTGCTTTCGAGGGTATTGTTGCCGTTTGTAGAGGTGAGACCACTTATATTTCAGTAATATAAGTTATTACATAAGTTATTAATGTAATATAATTATTAATATAAGTTTCAGTAATATAAGTTATAAATTGCTCCCCGCTCCACAAGCTACTGTTGACCCAGGAAAGAAACCTCCCTTGGCACCACAGATCAGCTCCTCGTGCAGCAGGAGAGGGAGTCCCTGGGGCCGTGTTCAAAGAGGGAAGGCAAAACCCGTTCTGTGCATCTCGAGGGATTGTTTGTCGCAGTCAAGAGGAATGAAATGTGTCATTGAATTCAGGTTGAAATGAGTAAATGGGTGCAGTCCTGGGAGTTGGTCCCGTGGATTTCATGGGACTTACTCCTGAATAGACATGCAGAGGACTGTGCTGTCAATGTATTTCAGGTAAAACCTCTCAAAATGGCGGACAACGTTACCAATACAAGATGACACCAAAACAACCAAAAGCACTGGGGATGAAAACAGAGGGGCAGGTTAACTCAATATAAAACTCCAGGTCTAAGACTCCCAGGGAAATTGAAGGTTTCCACCGGAAGCCAAGACAGAGATTGGGCTGGGCACCAGATGCGCCTCCCGAGGGAGAACACTCCAGAGACAGGGAGCCACAACGGAGAAGGGCTCGCGTTGCGTCAACCCCCCACTTCAGCTTAGGAAGTTTGAGGAGCCACCCAAACATCACACCTGGGATCTCGGAAGCTGTCCACTGCCAAATAGCATCACAGCAGCCATCCCCATTGCTTCAGAAATTGATTTCAAACTTCCTCCCAGGGAACCCTGGGGCCCAGAGGCAGTCGATCAGGGCCTCCCCAGTGAGACGAAGAACCCTCACAAACCGCCCCAACAGATAGCCTGCCCTCCCGCTCCGGACCTTTCCCTGCAGTGCTGAATTGCAGGGGAGCATTTAGTATGCCCAAGGGTGCAACCTCCGCTCACAGCAGGCAACGACGAGGCCCCACAGTGCCCTGCCTGAACGGACTGAGCACCCGCGACTGTGCCCAGAATCCTTTCTGTTGCTCAGTTCCATATTGGTCCAACCGCCGCAAAAATGGCCTGCTGAAGCAATGGTGATACAGTGTCAGCCAGACCCACGCCCAAGCCTGCTGTCTTATATCCAAACCAACAGTCAGTATGACAGAACAAAGATAGCTGCGCCCTGTCTAAGCCCTGGACACCAAAATCCTCTCCCTGAATTTTACCCAACACATCCTCACCACAACGCTATCAAGTACTTGGCCAGAGCACTCAGTGCGTGTCCTGTGAATCGAGGGTACTGCTGTATGTGCACACAGAACGATCCAGATGCAACCACGCCTCTCCCGAACAATGGCAGATTCGGGGGGTTTGTACTCTTCTTCCTCGTTGGGGCTCATGGGGTCAAAGCGGGGATCAGTATGTTCTTTGTTGACAATACATCATGTTCCCAATGTCCAGGACTGACGTTTGTTGAAGACAGGCTGGCACCTCCTTCCGACTCCCCAACATCCTATGATCATAAAGTGCCGTCCTTGTCATCAGAACATCTGCAGATGCCCCTCTTTCATTGGCCCGTGTCCTTCTTCTGTAACTGATACTTTGGCAATCTTCAGCGCACCCCAGAGCACCCTCATCTGGCCCTCCTGCAATAAAACCATTCATCCTCCAGTCACACCTCCCCTTCCTGCTCTGGGCTGTTCACGTGACATGGACTGGTTTAGAATGTCGACCTTTTCACATTTCACGGTGTTCTAATTCGCACTCAGATCACAGATTACGTCTCAGGATGGTTAAAATTCGGGCTTGTATTGAGGGTCAGACTCTGCCTTGTATTTCGTTTCACACCACATCTGTTACATTGCAGAAGAAAATAAGAGTACATCAGGCGCCAGGAGTCTAGAAGATGAGCAGAGGGTGGGGTGAGGGGAGTTATAGAAGGAAGCAATCTTTCTTCATTGACAAAAATCAAGTAAGGGTAGATTTAAGGAATGAGAGGCATGAACAGTAAATATTTAAGGGAAATATAAGTGGAGATGAGGAGACATTAAAAAGACAACTTGAAGAAAAATAGGGAAAATAAAATCACACTGCCTGAGTGAGCCCCGCTCAGTCCCTCACACCTGTGTAGGCCAGGCATCTCTAGGCCAGTGCCCTGCAGCTGGGAATGATGGGAGGTGTAGTCCAACTCATTTGGAGGGCACCAGCTTGGCTGCTTGGAGGTTTCCTTTATGCGTCTTCATTATAATAAATGATCTTTAATCTGTTTCCCCTAATCTGAGGAATGGCCTTGGCAAATATTGGCATGTATGTCCTTGACGTGTCTATGAAATAAAATCATTCCACATTCTTTAACAATCAGATATTTTGACTTCGGCTTAGCTACGTTTGGTTGGTACTAAGATTGTTCTGGTCTGGGTGTTTGCCACAGCTCCACGTACCAAGATTTTAATGGGAGACATCCTGCAGTTTTCCAGCTGCCAGCTATTACTCTGGGCTGCCATCCGCAAGAAGATGGTTAATTCTTCAGAAGGGACTTCGGCATTTTGTTCTTCCCATATTGTTAATACAGCCGTGCTGATGCGACATATATGGTTTGATGTGTTCTACTGTACTCTTCCGTTTTGCATCCCAGTTTCCCTAACCATGTACTGTGGTTTCCCTCACACACAGGAACTGAGAGAGACTGGCTGTTGGTGACAACGTAGCCCCCCAGTGCAACACCTGGGAGGGAAGAACATGGTTTTGTCTCCGGAAACTCCTCCAAGCCACACACCTTGCCTGCCCCTGGCGACAATCCTGCAAATCACTCTTTACAGCAGACTCCTACGCATGATTACTGGGAAGTACGTCTCGCTGTGTTGGGTGGGACTGAGCCCCTAGTGAGGCTGCCTAGGGTCACAGCCCCGAATCGCTCTGCTAAAATGCCTCGGCTTTCCCGCTTAATAAAAGCAAGCAACTGAAACCGCTGAGTTGGTGCTTTGTGTGGAAGTGGAGGTGGATAAGGACATAAGGACACCCGAAGGGCCAGGCTGCAGCATATCAAGGGGCCGTCTAGTCTGGCACTCTGTTCCTCCAGTGGCAAAACAGACGCCTGTGGGAAGCCCACAAGTGCGACACACACTTCTTCATTTAGTTATGTATTTACTAACATATGTTTATCCCCCTCAATATATAAAAACCCCTAAGCAGTTCGACATAAATTCCAATATCACAATATAAAAACTTTTTATATAATTAAAAGCACTGAAATGTTAAAAACCATAAATGATTAAATCTTTAAAAAGTGAAGGCTATCAGCAGAGTTTCTCACAGGCCAGGGACGGCCTCTGTAAAGAAGCATGTTCTTAAGAGGCATTTAAAACGAGCCACAGTATAGGGGGAAAGCAAATGTGGGGGAGCAATTGCAGTTCTGATATATGGATCAATGAACCAGCCTGCTGACAGTCATGAATTCCAGAGTTTAACGATGCGCTGTGTGAAGACGGACCTCCTTTTATCTGTGTCGACTCTTCCACCACTCATCTTCAAGGGAGGACCCCACTGGTTCTAGTACAGAGCTTCAGCGATGGGGCAGTATAGAAATGTACTACATACATCCACATGCGTCCATGAAATAGTATTACGTCTCCCTCACTTCCCTTTTTTCTAAACTAAACAGTCCCAGCTGTTGTAACCTTTCCTCACAGGGGAGATGCTCCAGCCCCAGGATTATTTTCATTGCCCTTTTCCACACTTTTTCCAACTCTACCGTGTCCTGTTTTGGGTGCAGTGAGCAGAACTGTACACAGTATTCCAAGCATGGTTGCTCCAGAGATGTGTAGAGGGGTAAGATGAATGTGGATCTGGGAAGCAGAGGGCCTCCATGAGCCTGGACATCAGTCGTTCACCCATCCCTCTCCATGGGCAGCTTTTTCATCCTCCTCATCCTCATAATTTAGTTCTCCTGGAGTCCCCAAGAAGGAGACAAAGCCTTATAAATGTCCGGTCAGACTGAGATCTGTTGCGTGCACACACATGCGCATGCTAGGGGTGTATGAAACCCCGCTTACCTGGCTCCGTCGGGTTCCGCAGGTGGGGGGAGGCGCTCCGTCCCTCCCCCCGGAATCCTGGCCGGCTGACTCCGCTCCGCGGCCAAGCCGCGGAGCTGCCGGCCAGCTCCAGCCACCTGCAGCCGGACATCCGACCGCTGGGCAGCCCTGCAGGGACGCAAATGGCAGCTGTCGTAGCCGCCGTCATTTGCGTCCCTGTAGTGAGCCGTGATAGGCTATCTAAATATTTACGTAGCCTATCACGGCAGGGGGCAAACCCCAGCGTACGCAAATGGTGGTAGCCGCTGCCATTTGTGTAGGCTGCTGTTCTTTTCCCCTTGCTGTGATAGGCTAGATTTGTGTACGCTGGGTTCCCCCACCCATTCTTAAATACTTACGTAGCCTATCACGGCCTCTGCAGGGACGCAAATTGTGTCCCTGCGTTAGCCGTGATAGGCTACATAAGTATTTACGTAGCCTATCACGGCTGAAGAAGGAGGAAGCGAATGGCGGCCACAGGATGGCCACCATTTGCACAGCAGCACGGATGGGAGCAGGTAAGTGCTTCATTTCGCATGCCTTTGTTTGGGTGGGGGCGGCGGGCACTTCGTCCCGCGCACCTTTCATGGGGTGGGGGGGCAGGGGCTTCGTTCCGCGATGGTTTTTGGGGGGCCGAATGGACTGGCATTCAGCCTCACCGAGATCCGTTGCGGAATTCTCTGACATCCCTAGTGCATGCACAAACACATGCACATCTGATACTCCAGGCTTGCCTACCATATTCCCATAGGAAAACCCCGCAAAGGGTCTTGTCACACCTTAAAGACTAAAAGACGTATAAGCCTTGCTGGAGTAGAATCCACTTCCTCAGATGCATGAGATGTTATTCTGAGCTACAGGTATATGTGCACATAGTTGGGGATAGAACTGAGATGCAGAAAGTACAGACAGTGACAATTAAGCTATTGACAGTGGCCATTCACTAGGGATGGGGGAGAATTTCTCCCCGAAACTTCGGGGGGCCGAGTGCCAACGCATTCAGTCCTCCGAAGGTTGTTCGGGGAGAAATTCTCCACCCCCCCGCCCCCCCTCCGGGATGGGACTTACCTTTCACGAATGTCCCTCCCGGCGGCGGGTCCCGGCGGCGGTTCGGCAGGTCTTCGTCAGGGGCGGGGGCGGCAGCCAGTCTTTCGACCGGCTGCCGCCGCCGCCATTACAAGAAAAGTAAAAAAAAAAAAAACGCCCCTGTGATAGGCTACGTAACGATTAACGTAGCCTATCATGGCTAGATTTGCAAAGTCAGCCGTGATAGGCTACGTTAATCGTCATGTAGCCTATCACGGGTGACTTAAAAAAAAAAAAAAGCGCGTACGGCTAATGGCAGCCCCGATAGGGAGCCACCATTCGCGTTCCTTATTTGGTTCCTGTAGTCTACGTAAAGATTTACGTCGACTACGGCGAAAATAAGGGCAACGCAAATAGCAAGCCTGTGCTGGCTGGTCTGAATCTGGGACACAGGGGGAGATGCCGTGCAGCTCACGGGGGAGGGAACGGTAAAGCTCAGCGGGGCACCACCCAGCCAGCTTCACGACAGATCCTTCGAATGGCTCCCACGGTTCAAGGTGTGCATAGTTCGATTGATTAGGGCATAAATGCTATGCGCCAGGCATGGCTGGACTTCACTGAAGTGGATGCCACCACGCTGCACTGGTGAACTCTGGGGGAAGCGCAAATACAGCTCCGGAAGTTGGGGATGTTAGCTGCCTGCTATGGGAATGCTTTCACCGGACCAGATCAGGAATCTTTCACTGCTAGCATGCGGATGAAACTGCTCTGAAATTGCTCTGAAATGCCTCCCCCCCCCCCCCGTATAAGGGAGTGCTCCTGGGAATGCTAGGAGCTGCTATCAGGGCAGTCGGTCCAGGATGTAGGCGTTATGCTCAGCTAGTTGGACCAGCTGGATGCCCAAATCAAGCCAAAGGACCCAAGAGACCATGGCAGGTGAGTCCGGGCAGTTGGCGAGAAGGAAGGTAAGGCCCCGGGGCCCCTGAAGTTTTCCTGGAAGCAGATGTGGAGAGATCTCATCAGGGCAGGGGTGCCCAGAGGTGAAATAGACCGGCAGCCTAATGTGGTTCTCCTGGAAAGGTGGACGTAGCTGCCCAAGAGCCTGAGGATACTGAGGATGGGCAGTAAATCCCCCCAAAGTCCAAGGTCCAGCAGAAAGTGTGAAATTTCTAGGCATTTATTGGGACGGGCAGCAGAGTCATTCCGGAGAAGGGCGGGCGGCACTGGACAAAACTGAGGGAGCAGCACCACCTGATGACAACAAGCAGGTACAGTCATTTCTAGCCCTGTTGGGATTCTGGAGGCCTCTCGTGCCTATGCTGGCACAGCCAATGCGCCCCCTCCACAACTTATGCGGAAAGAAAGCGGCGGGGGAATGGGGAGAAGCACGATGCTGCCTCCAAGGAAGCCAAGCAGCTAGTCCATGAACACGCCAGACTGGACCCAGTAGGTCTGACCTAGATGTCGTTGCCATGGAAGGAGGGGTGGCCTGGGGCTTGTGGCAGTGCAGTGCACAGGCCAAGCGGAGGCCAGTGGGATTTTGGTCTGCCAGGTGGAAGGGAGCCCAGGAGAACTATAGCCCCCTGGAGAAAAAACAAACAAACCGCGTATGCAAATGGCAGTGGCTACGGTGGCCGCCATTTGCGTTCCCTTCTTTTCGCAGTTTTAGCTTACGTAAATATTTACGTAAGCTATTACAGTGAAAAAAAGGGGAATGCAAATAGTGTAGTGGGCGCTATTTGCGTTCCTTTTCCCCCCGCCATAATAGCCTACGTAAATATTTATGTAAGCTAAAACTGCGAAAAAAAGGGAATGCAAATGGTGGCCGCCGTAGCCACCGCCATTTGCGTACGCAGTTTTTTGGGGGGGACTGCTGTGATAGGCTATGTAAATATTTACGTAGCCTATCACGGGCTACCAAAGGGACGCAAATGGTGTCCCCTACTCAGGAGGCCATTTGCGTCCGCAGCAGCCCGGCAGCAGAAGGAGGCCCCGCTGCGGGTTGGCCCGGCCGGCAGCTCCGCGGCCTGACCGTGGAGCAAAGCCAGCTGGGCAGGATTCCGGGGGGGGGGAGAACGGATCGCCTCCCCCCCATCGAGGATTTCGGGGGGAGGGACGGAGCGCCTCCCCCCCCACCGCGAATGTCACCCTTCGAAAAGGTAAGTGACTTTCGTACATCCCTACTAGGGATGTCAGAGAATTCCACCATGGATCTCGGTGAGGCCGAATGCCAGTGCATTCGGCCCCCCCGAAATCTGTGGCAGAATGAAGCCCCCCGCCCCCTCACCTGGTGAAAGGTGAGCGAAATGGGACACTTACGTGGTGCCGTTTGCGCTGCTTTGCAAATGGTGGCCGTGTCTATGGCCGCCATTCGCGTCCCTATTTTTGCCGTGATAGGCTACGTAAATACTGACGTAGCCTATCACGGCCAAAAAACAGGAATGCAAATGGCGGCCGCTGTAGCCGCTGCCATTTGCATCCGCAGGCTCCACACGGCGCCTGCGAATGCACCCGGCCAGTGGCTCTGCGGAGTTGCCACGGAGTGGAGCCGGCTGGGTTAGGATTTCGGTGGGAGGTGTGGAGCGCCTCCCCCCCCCCCACAGATCAACCGGTCGAAAAGGTAAGTGACTTTTGTAGATCACTAGGTATGCCTGCGTGCTGTAAGATATTCAGTAAGGTTATCCCCTTGTAAGTAAACCTGGATCTGATTTATCACTATCTTGGCACCTCTAAATTAAGAGTTTGAAGCCTACTGCAGGGGCATTACACCAGGTGGGCCAGCCCCCTGTCCCCCAACCGTCAATCATATGATAGTTTCCCAGCTTTTGTGCAGTTTTTCCTCATTCCAAAAGGCTGAAATTCCTCTCCTAAGGCTTCCTTACTGGCAGTCAGAGACGTCAGCTAACATAGCCTCACATGTCTGGCATTTTTGGACCCAGTTTAGCCCCACACACCACTGGACTGCGGACCCCAAGGACTTCTCTATCATTGAATTCCGCCCTGGGACTGAAAGAGGCTCAACGCATCTTCTCTAGGCCTTCAGCGATGTGCTGCATGTAGCTGCTCTGTGATAGCCACTGATGTAAAAGTTAAGAGGGTGTTTGTTGCTTGGATGAAAGATGGACCTGGACAGCATTGTTTTCTTGGAATATGATAGCAGCAGTGAAAAATATGCCCCACCGGTTGCAGTGACTGAAGCGGGGGGCCACACCCCGTGTGCGGCCTTAGTGTCCAAAGGCATCCTCTGGCGATATGCGTGTGCAGTAGAGGTTATATAATGCGTTTTCCCCTCTCAGAGATCCAGCCGCTGGTAAAGGGGGAGGGGGCTCAGCCCTGCAGGGGGGCAACTGTGCTTTGTCTTCTTTTCGTTTCCTATTGTAACTTTTTCCAACAAAGGCCATGGAATCAGTTTCTTTCTATATTTTTTAAAATGCACTTGCCTGCAGTTAATCAATGCTTAAAACATAGTCTGTGGGTATCCCTTTATAAAGTAACAGTGGGGCGTGCAAAATGACTGAGTCCATCTGAGTACCCCTAAGTAACTCCCCCGCACCTCTGCCCTCCAGCGGGAGCTTGAGCGGCAGCTGGCTGGCAGCAGCATTTCCCCAGCTAAGACCTTGGAAGGCCCCGACGGCGACGCCTCCCCTTTCAGGCGCTCCGGTGGATCTTCAGCAGCACCTCTTTCACGCCTCATGGTGCCGCTGGGCTCTTAGGAAACGGTACCAGCGGGAAGACCCAGATCGGCATTTCACACATCGAATATGATGACAAGACGCCCATGGGTGTGAATAGCTCTCTTGCGCCATGCCCTTGTTTGTGTGAGTTTTATCAGATGCTTTGATATTTCCTTTTGCACAAAGCCCGAGCTGTCAAGCAGTTTGATCCGTGTGGGGCAACCTAGAAGGGATTCTGTCTCCTCATATAGGGGAAGGTCAGGTGGAGTCGCATAGGAGCAAGTTCTACAGTTTCTGCGAGGCCTCCAGCTTTAGTTCCCAGTATCCCAGATGGTTGGGTGAAAAAGACTCCAGAGACCCCAAGCCCATATGGTGAATGCAGGGCTAGATCAGCGTTCCCCAGCATGGTACCCTCCAGATCAGCTGGACTACATCTCCCACCAGTAGGGATGTATGAAAATCACTTACCTTTCAGGGATTATGCTAATGGTTGGGGGGAAGGCGTTCCGTCCCTCCCCCTGGAATCCTCGCCAGGGGGAAGGCGCTTCGTTCCTCCCCCCCCCCGGAATCCTGGCCGGCTGGCTCCGCTCCGCAGGGATTCTGCGGAGTCGCCAGCCAGCTCCACCAGCGGCCGGACATCCGGCCGCTGGCTAGTAGGGACGCAAACGGCGGCGGCCATAGCCGCTGCCGTTTGCGACCCTGCAGTCAGCCGTGATAGGCTACATAAACATTTACGTAGCCTATCACGTTTTTTGTTGTAGTTGTTTTTTAACTGGAAATGGCGGCGGTGGCAGCCGGTCAGAAGACCAGCCGCCGCCGCTGCACTGCCGCCGGAGCCGCCGCCAGAGCCGCCGCCACCAGGAAGATCCGCCCCAGGTAAGTCCCATCCCGGGGGGGTGGCAGGCCATTCTGCCACCGATTTCACCTACTGCACCAGCACCGGCTGGTTTGAGTTATGGCTTTCCACCAAGGAGACCTGGGGATTCAGTTTGTCTTGTGAGGGCACGGGAGGCAGTGCTTATCTCCATGCAGAACTACATTTCCCAGGGACTCCAAAGTCAGGGCCAGCCCTACCATTCAGCAAAGTGTGGCAGGAGCTTCAGGTGGCAAATGCTGTGGGGCGGCAGCAAGGTGCTGGAGGAGAGAGCTGTGGGCCACCCAGCCTGCCCTGCGCCCCCTAACCTAGCCAGTTGCCTCCAGGAGTGGAGGAGGGTGCTGTGCCGTCAGCAGTGTCGAAGACAGACTCATCTGCAGACCGGCTGGACTTTGCACGTGGAATGGGAGGGGCGGAGCCCCCTCTGCCTTCACCTCACCCAGACAGCGTCTTGGTCCAGCGCTGCCCAAAGGCAAAGCCGTAACAGTTGAATCCCTTTAGGTGTGCAAGGCAGATGATCTGTGCCAACCTGCATCTGATAGGGCGGAGCGATGTCGCATACTGACTAGCATGCTGGGGTGAGGTGGGGTGGGGTGGGGTGGGGGGCTCCTGCTGAGGATACTTGGAGTCCTCATCAGATTCATCACCACACCACCATATGGAGCAGTATACAAATGTTGTAAATACATTAAATAAAAAAATAACAATAAGGAGCTTCCCCCCTAGCTGTCTGCATACATCACAAGGCCTCCTCGCTGAACAGTGCCTGCCATGGAGGCCCTCACCTGGGTGGTATGGAGAGGGGTGCATTTTGATGTTGCTCCTCCTCCATCCGGATCCCATCAACGCCCCCTCCCCACAGACCTGCTTCTGAGTCTGACTCATCTAAGGCCCCCTCCAAGGTCTCATGCCTGCACCCCAGCTGCAAGGTGCCAGAAATTCCATCAGCACAGGGACAACTATCTAGAAGACATTTCAAATGTGGGAGAAGCCATAGACAACGGGGCAATGCTGAGATGCTACGATGAGAACAACGAGCACCACAAGTACATGCTTCACAGGTGGCACTGTGGCAGAAGGGCCCCCGGTGGCGCATTGCAACACCGCTCTGCAACCTAGCAGGAATGCCCACACATTCCCGAATGTGCAGTCGCATGTGGAAAATGCATGTTTTTTGGAAAATGTGCACTTCGAAATGCGCATTTTTCCAAAAGGCACATGTTCAGGCTTTACTCAATTGGGTGGGGGGAATGCACAGTTTTGAAAAAGCGCAGAGATACATGCATGTTCCCCATTCAAAATGCACCCTTTTCCTGTTTGAACAAACCAAAGAACAGGTTGGAAACAAAACAGGAGCGAGCGAAACCGAGTGACGAAGTGGTGACTGGAGAATTCCGGCAACCTCCAATATCCCTGGTTCTCCCCTCGCTACCCAGGAGGCGCGTCCCTTGGAGAGCTGGCTCCTGAGTGTGCTGGCTAGAAAAGCTGAGGACCGCACAGCAGTATCTCAAGGTTCTTTGGGGAGACATGATGGTGTCACGTTATCTACCTCATCCGCTGGATGTCTGCCTTCAGAAAGCGGGCAATACAGGGTGGCCGAGTGGATCTGTCAGTTTCGCTTCCTCCCGTACTGGAATTTGAAAGATCCCAAGTTCTTCCCCTCCCAAGACTTTTGTGAGGTTTGGTGAATTCTTACAACAAGTGAACTAAAACAAAATTCTCACCTGGCTGCGCTGGCCAAGTTCCGCAGGGACAGCAAGAGGAAGACCTTGACGTGCCTGTGTGGCAGCCGCGAGGGATGAGCGGCCTGTCAGAGCAAGGAGGCGGCGACCGTGATGCGGCACCAGCATGGCTGAATATGCGGGGATTCAGACAGACCATGACGAGCTGAGCGCTCAAACCCTGGCCCGGCAGGACGGGCCCACCAGTTTCAGTTTCTCCCCCTGCGACTGTTTCAAAGAAGTGATGCTTTGAATATGGAGAACGTGGCGGATTTGGGTACATTCTGATCAAAACTGAACACAGACGAAATTCTCGCCCATCGCGGCATCCTCCATAGAGCAGCTGCGTGACCACAGTGGCACTGCCGGGCCGCTGCTTCACGACTGAATCTCTGCGTATGAGTTGTATGCAGTTTTATTTCATAGGACAAATAGATTTCAAGGGCCTTTGGGCAGATACAGTCAGGACTGCAGAGAGAATTGCTTTCCCTGCCAGGGAGCTGCCCTGGGGTGGCAACCCTTGGCTTGGCTTCCGGTGCGGCACCAAGGACCTGGAGCTCAGTCCTCCTTCCCCATTTTTTGCTGCTGTGCCCAAAAGGATCAGGGCTTAAGGTGAAGACTTCACAATCGCTGGAGATCGGATGGAGCGATGCTTGGCAGTTTCTCTGAAGAAAGGCAAGGTGGGGAAAGGGAAGCTGCTTTCCAGTCCTTGCAGTGTGACCACAGGTTGTCCACCTTGCCTCTTCAGTTGGTTTTGCACTTCAGGCTCTGATGAAAGGCTGATGAGGAAATCCTAGGGGCCCATCTGTGTGGAGTGCTGCAATATGGCAAACGACCTGTGCAACCGTCCTGTCAATTGCTGTGTTTCATCCGTCCCTCCCAAAGGGCTCAGGGCATCGATGCCACACAACCCAGTATATGGTTGTTGTTGTCGTTCAGTCGTGTCCGACTCTTCGTGACCCCATGGACCATAGCACGCTAGGCCTTCCTGTCCTGCGCTCTCTCCCGGAGCGTGCTCAAGTTCATATTCATTGCATCCGTGATGCTATCTAGCCATCTCATCCTCTGCCGTCCCCTTCTCCTTTTGCCTTCATTCATTCCCAGCATCAGGGTCTTTTCCAGGGAGTTTTCTCTTCGCATTAGGTGGCCAAAATAGTTGAGCTTCAGCTTCATTATCTGTCCTTCCAATGAGCACTCAGGGTTGATTTCCTTTAGGATGGACTGATTTGACCTCCTTGCAGTCCAGGGGACTCGTAAGAGTCTTCTCCAGCACCACAGTTCGAAAGCATCCATTCTTCGGCGCTCAGCCTTCCTTATAGTCCAGCTCTCACAGCCATACCTTACTACTGGGAAAACCATAGCTTTGATTAGACGGACCTTTGTCGGCAAGGTGATGTCTCTGCTTCTTACTATGCTGTCTAGGTTTGCCATAGCTTTCCTCCCAAGGAGCAAGCGTCTTTTAATTTCATGGCTACAGTCACCGTCTGTGGTGATCTTGGAGCCCAAGAAAGTAAAATCTGTCACTGCTTCCATTTCTTCCCCTTCTATATGCCAGGAAGTGATAGGGCCAGATGCCATGATCTTAGTTTTGTTAATGTTGAGTTTCAAACCAGCTTTTGCACTCTCCTCTTTCACCCTCAACAAGAGGCTCTTTAGATCCTCTTCTCTTTCTGCCATTAGGGTGGCATCGTCTGCATATCGGAGGTTGTTGATAATTCTCCCAGCAATCTTAATTCCGACCTCTGATTCATCCAACCTGGCATTTCTCATGATGTACTCTGCATATAAGTTAAATAAGCAGGGTGACAATATGCAGCCTTGTCGTACTCCTTTCCCAATTTGGAACCACTCGGTTGTTCCATGTCTGGTTCTTACTGTTGCTTCTTGACCCTCGTACAGGTTTCTCAGGAGACAGGTAAGGTGGTCTGGTACTCCCATCACTTTAAGAATTTGCCACAGTTTGTTGTGATCCACACAATCAAAGGCTTTAGCATAGTCAATGAAGCAGAAATAGACATTTTTCTGGAATTCTCTTGCTTTCTCCATGATGCAGCGAATGTTGGCGATTTGATCTCTAGTTCCTCTGCCTCTTCGAAACCCAGCTTGTACTTCCGGTAGTTCTCGGTTCGCATACTGCTGAAGCCAAGCTTGTAGGATTTTGAGCATCACCTTGCTGGCATGACCAAGCACTAAATTGGCCAGCTAACACCTTTCCCACAACTACTATCTTATATTCCTGATAATTTTATGGAAATCCAAAAGATGATGATTTAAGATAATGTAGTTTGATGTCCCCGAATACGTGATGGGCTGTGGTTTAGAAGACGGAGCAGACACACTCTCTGTTGCTGCAGAGCATTAGAACCGATGGGAGGACATTTCAAGGCAGCGGGGGTTGAAGTAGATGGCGTCCAGCATCCCTTCCACCACTAATATTCTACGATTCCAAGACCCAACCAAAGAATAGCTTTAGTTTAATACTGGATTGAAACAGTACCCCCCCCCCCCCCGCTGCCCCTAACGGAGGTTCTGTACATTGGAGTGCTGCGTGACAGGGAGCAACAGGAAATGCTGTACCACTTGAACTTCTGCCTGTCACGCAGCTGATATAACAGTTATAGAGACCCCCTTGAGAGAAGAGGAGGAAATCCCAGCGCAGTTCTATGGAAGGAAACAATTTTAGGGGTGGAGGTTGTGTCGGAGAGGCAAGTGAAAGTGCTTTTGTGTTTGGAAAGGGGGATATAAATGTCCAGCCCCCAATTCAGGTGCAGAACTACCAGCCTTGGACCTGGGATGAATGTTCCAGGAAGACAGCGCAACGTGGTTTTCACAATGGGGGCCAGGCAGAATCCAGGACTCTCAGTAGTGGGTGGGGGCCGTTCACCTCTTTGAATGCCCGAAGAAGAGCTGCAGTTCTGAGCTGGTGCACAAAGGCCTCCCTTCGCGTCATCTGCAGCTGCAAGGCAGAACTGACATGAAGCTGCCTTCATACTGACTCAGACCAGTGAGGCATCCTGGCCAGCAAGGTTCTTCCCCAGGCGGGCTCCCCAGCCTCCCTTTCGGAGAAAATACTGGGGACTGAACCAGGAACGTTCTGCTTGCCAACAGGCACCTTAAGAACACGAGAAGGGCCCTGCCGGATCAGACCCAGGGTCCATCCAGTGCAGCATTCTGTTCACACACTGGCCAACCAGCTGTCGACCAGGAACCAACAAGCAGGGCATGAGCGCAACAGCACCCTCCCACCCATGTTCCCCAGCAACTGGTGTACAAAGTCCCACTTCCTCTGGTACTGGAGGTAGCACAGAGCCATCAGGACTAGTAGCCACTGATAGCCTTTTCCTCCAGGAGTTTGTCCAGCCCCCTTTTAAAGCCATCCCAATTGGTGGCCATCACTATATCGTGTGGTAGCAAATCCCATAGTTTAACTAGGCACCATGTGAAGAAGCCCTTCCTTTCATCTGTCCTGAATCTCCCACCAATCAGCATCATGGGATGACCCCTTTGGGTTCTAGTATTTGGAGAGAGGGAGAAAAATGTCTTCCTTTCCACATTCTCCATGCAATGCATCATTTTGTACACCTCTATCATGTCTCTCCTTACCCTCCTTTTTTCCAAGCTCAACAATCCCAGCGAAGGGCTCCGGTTGATTCAGATAAGCAGCGGCCCTTGGCTCTGTGGAATCCTCGCGGAGTGGAGCCACTCCGCAGGGATTCCAGGGGTGGAGGAACGGATCACCCCCCCGCCCGCGGATTCCCTACTGGAACAGACGGTGGGGAATCCATACATCCCAACTCAGGAGTCTTTGGTGACTTTATCAAAAGCCTTTTGGAAGTTCAAGTAAACAATGTCTACCGGATCACCCGTCTATACGTTTACCGACAAAGTAAACGTATAGACGGTGACAAAGGACTCTAAAAGGTTAGTGAGACAGGACTCACCTTTGCAGAAGCCATGTTGATTCTTGTTCAGCAGGGCTTGTCCTACTCACTGCTGACTACTTTTCTCTTTAAAAATGTCTTCAACCAATTGACCCGGAACAGCCATTAAGCTAACCGGCCTGCAATTTCCCAGATGCCCCGGATCCCCTTTTGATATCTGCACCCTTCGCACCAGGCAGGCGATTCACCATGCGGTCCAGACGCCCATCACAAACCCAGCTGTCTCTGTGTCCAAAGATTGAATCTCCCACTACCACAAGCCCCCCTCCCCCCGGAGGCACATCCTTAGGGCAAGAGGAAACTTCCGAGGAATGGGTCCCTCCTAAGGTATCATTTCCCTCTTCCTCAGAATGACGCCCTCCTTCCCCGAGACCCGTATGTCTGTGACAGCAGAGGAGCACTCATCCTGGGAGTGGGACACAGCTAATAGGTCCCTAAAGGTCTCATCCACTGACCTCTCTGCCTCTCTGAGCTTCTGAAACAGCCAGGCCTCTGCCTCGCCTGCCGTTCCCTCCCAGCAGGAGCGCCTTCTCCTTCTTTTTCTCGCCAAGCTCGGCTTGCTTGTGGCTCACGCTGCTGGACTGCTTCACTTCGCAGGCTGCTGGCAAGTGCCTGCGGCTGTGGGCTGTGAACAGCTGGAACCCCGGCTGTCCAGGTGTCGGTCATTGCCTGGCTGTCCCAGGCCGCAGCAGCCCGCTTCTAGGGGATGGCAGGCTCCTTCTGCAGAGAAACACCCTCCCCCCTGAGTGGGGAGGGAGGGCTGCCCCCACCCGGCATGGCCCAAGGAGACCGTGCAGCATCGTGCTCTGGCCCTGCCATGAAACAAGAGGGGTGAGGGCACTGCTCGCTGCCTGCCCTCCCTCGGGACTGAAGCCCTTGGGAGCTGCGGGGATGACACCGAGCAGCCATCAGGGGCAGAGATCCCTCTGCCAGGAATTGTGCTCCATACTTAATTCCACCCCTTAAAAATGCCCTTTTAGCAAAGCTGAGGGGATTGGTTCACGTCAGCCCTTGGCGGGGGGGGGGGGCACATCCAAGTCAATAGTTCACTAATGCAGAATTGGGATGGGTGAGCTTGTTATTAAAATTCTCTACCTAAATGCAGGCTGAACTAGGGATGTCCATTGCCGTGGAACCCAGCACTTTTTGGGCTCACTGCCACTGGATCTCCATGTCTCCCCGACTCGGTTTCCATTTGCAAGCTGAGCTGCGGGTTTTACGTGGACGATATGTGTATTTGTGTGCATGTGTGGGCTGTAATTTGCACAAATAAAGATTTGCGTAACTTGCTCACATTTCGGTCGCAATTTGTGTAATTTGTACAAATTGCAGCTGTAAATTGTGCAAATTACACACATTTTTGCAAATCGCGGCCACATATTAAAAAACACAAAAATCCACTACCCGGCCTGACCCGCTGTTGGCGGACTCTGGCCAGCTAGTGGTAAATGATTCAAAGTCTGGTGGGCTGAGCTGATAAAAGCTGTCGAGCTCCACCCCGCAGACGGATTCCTCAACATCACGAGGCTGAACAGAAGAAGTCCTGGAAGGTGAGTCCCCAAGGGGAGCATTTGTGGCCCACGGAGTGCTGCTGACTTCAGGTCTAATGGGGGGGCGGGGAGACCCAGCCAGTTTTGATTTCACCTAAATTCTCTGAAAAACCCTTTGAAGCTTAGGTCAGCTTGCTCCTATTTTCATTTTTGACCTGTTTTTCAGTTCATTTGAATGGGAAAAGTGCACCATTCAAATTGGAAGCGTGCACATTTGTATGTGTAATTTTTCAAGAGTGTGCACTAAAGCATGGACATGATTTTTCTTAAAAATGTGCATTTTCAAAAATACACATTTTCTGACCGTGACTGCAAAGTAGAGAATGTGCAAATATTTCTAAAGGCGGAGCGCTCCTGCTCCCGTTCACATGACTGGGATTGCAAACAGATACAAAATTCTCGCACATGCCTACTCATGTCCTACCTGTGGGCTTCCTACAGGAAACCAAATGCTGGACTAAAGGGACCCTTGCTCTGATCCCGCATGGCTCTTCTTATGTTCTTACGAGTTCTTATGGTTCGGCGGAGCAGTCGTTGAAAAGCCCTCCAAGTACAAAGCAGATTTGAAGGGGCTTCCACGTGCTGAGGGTCGGTGTTGGATTGTGCTATTCATTCATTCATTCATTCATTCATTCATTTGATTATTTGATTTGTTAGCCGCCGTACATGAGGCAGGCATAGTTTAATTGGTTTTGAGAGAGCTATACGCATGACTCAGCGCTGACGCAAGTGGAGTGGCTCCGGTATTTCTGGAGATGAATAGAGCAACTCTCGTGTAACTTTCCTCGTTCCTTGGGGAGGAGCTAAACTTACCGCTGTTTCCCAGCAGGAGCTCTAGCCTCCATCCAAGAACGTGGAAGGCCCCGGAGCCGCCTCTCCGGAGATGCCCCGGTGGATCTTCAGGACGGAGCATCCGTTCGACGCCCCCCAGCCCCAGGCATTCGGGAAATGGTACCAGCAGGGAAAATCCGACCTAGATTGGATGGCTGCAGTCCACATTGACTGTAATCACAACATGGCACTAATGTGACGGGGTCTGTGTGTTTTATCAGATGCCTTGAGATTTCCCTTGGAATAAAGTCACAGCTGTCAAATTCCCATTCCTGGGGATGATGGGAGTTGTAGCTCAAACACACTGAGAAGGTGCTGGATGGGCGAGGGCTGGGCCAGTTCATTGGTGTAATCCAGAGGGTTTTTCTACAGGGGGAAAAGCAGAGGGGTGGGAGGCAGAGGTTGGTGGGGAAAGGGTTGAGTGCCCCTCTCCCTTCCATTCCTCCACTCAGAATCACTGACTCCCAAGTAGGGATGGCTGGCACGGAGAAATTCTGTTCACTTTTGGCTCGACAGATCCCCGCGGCGCCCCCGACTCAACGTGCATTTTCGAGCCGAGTGGTGGGTTGTGTTCTGAAACTCAGGACTTTCCCGCCTTTCTTTGTTTGTTCATGACTTGCGACCTGCACAAAACCATGGGTAGAAACATTTACAGAAATCACAATTTCAGCAAAGTTGCGGCCAAAAGTAGTGCAACGTGTGCAAAATTGCAGGTGTCAATCATCCAATTAGACCAGTTACAGCTGCAATTATGCACACATTATGCTACTTAAGGCCACGATGTTGCGCAAACCATGATTTGTGCAATTTTTTAAAAAGCAAAAAAACACAAGCTGGCGTGACTGGTCATGCGATGAGTCAGGCCAGCTCAGGGATGCGCGAGCCGGAGTCCATGGGGCCAAGCTGGCGAAAACTCTCCGAGCTCTATCCCCCGATGGATTCTTCTGACATCCCTACTCCCAAGGCTGCTTTTCATGGGAGAACAAGATGTTGGGGCTTCAGTATACACATTGGCATGTACTGTGTAGTTTTTGCTCCTTGTCGTATATTTACAGATCTATGCACAGTGCTGCTTGGCCCTCTGCCCTTTGTTTGGGGAAAGTGTGTTCTCCTCCCCAGAAGCATCTCAAAAGAGCCATTTTCGGGGCTGGAAGGTGGGGAGGGCAGGAGGAGGATGGAGCGGATCTGCTCTTCCTCTCTGGCCCAAGACTGGGGCTTGCACAAAGAGTTAACACTCAAGCTGTGGGGAAGGGAAGCCAGCCGACCACAGGAGCCTCGGCCTGCCCCTCACGCCTGCTCCTTGCCTCACTCTTAACTGTCGTAGTTCTTTCGGGTGTTGGCCATGGAAGGCCTGTGCAAAACCTCAGTGAATTTCACTTCTGAGCTTCTTCCATCTTGTATCAAAACCAAACTGAAATGAATTTCTCTTCCATCCCCTATTTTGGTTAATTTTGGTTACTTTTGTAATATTCTTATAAATTTTGGGGGAATTCTTATACAAAATGAACCGAAACAAAATCCCCCCCCCCCATCTGCACTGGCCAAATTCAGTAGGTCCAGCTATTCCCAACAGGAAGAGAACCATGTTGTGCCTTCCCTGCCCCATGGCTGCGAAAGATGAGGAACCTGTCAGAAGAAGCGGGAGGCAGCCCTATCTCAGCACCACAACCAGGGCTGAATACCCGGGGCCCAGATGGATGGTTGTGTCAGTTTTGTTTTCTCCCACACTTCTTAAACCTCATGTCCTTTCCATTCCCAATGTTAACAATTCTGTGACTGTTGGGATGTTCTTATCAAAAATGTCCTGGAACAAAAAGCACCCCTCTCTAGAGCAGGGTTAGGGAACCTACGGCCCACGGGCCAAATACAGACCTCGCGGCCTCTCAGTCCAGACGTCTGCACTCTCCCCAGGCCACGCCCCCTTACAGGCCATGTCACTGGGACTATTTACTCCATCCTACTCTGTTCTGCATCTGAGAAGCTGATGAAGGGAACCTCTCACAAGCTGAGGAAAGAGGACGTCTGGATGCAAATTCCTTTCCCCCCTTTGTTGCATACTGAAGAGATGTAGGGATGCGTGAGAATTCTGCTTTGGGGTGAAATCCAATGGATTTCACCATTCGGTCCTTTCCGAAAGAGTCTGCTGACATCATCTTGATCTGTAGCGAGTCGATTTTCAGGGTTTTTTTAAGTGCTATCTGTGCAAATGGATCTTTTATCTTTTTCTTTTTGCATCTCTAAATTTGCACAAATGGAGTCATAATTAGTAAAAAAAATAAGTTCCACTGGGAGTCTTGAGCTGGTGCACACTGCCGCAAGTCTGCCTGTCTGCTACGTACCCCGGCGAGGCATATTCCCCTTGTGAACATCACTGACACTGTCATCCCTTCCACACACTGCTTCATGTAGCTCAGCAGAGCCATGTTCTGTACTTGTCAAGAAACCGCCCAACTTCCTCCTCCACTTCAGCACTTTGGCCTGGAAAGTGGACTTCTCTTTGCCACGTTGCCTTGGATCGGAACCAAGTGGTAAAGCTTCCCACTTCAGCCACCTTTTCCCTCTCACAGCCCCTCACAAGAAATACTGGGCCAATACAAACTCTGGTTGTAACACTTTCTGTTTCTGTATGTAGTACCTACATCTTACTTGTTTTCATGTTTACTCTGGAATAGACCCACCTGCCCCAAATGCAGACCTTAAAAAAACCCCTGCCCCCATGCTCAGGGGAGGCCTTCCTCACGGTCCCACCACTATCACAGGCTCGCCTGGGGGGGACACAGGAGAGGGCCTTCTCAGTTGCTGCCCCAGGGCTCTGGAGTTCCCTTCCCAGCAGGCGGGAGTGGCGCCCTCCTTGGCATGCTTCCGCAGGCAGGCAAAACCTGTTTTGTTCCGGGAGGCCTTTGGGGATAGATAGCCTGGACCTGTGAGAATATGGGGATTGGTACTATTGTTTATATTGTTGTTTTTTAAATTCTGATATTTTATACAATTTTAACATTCTTGACGATTTAACTATATCTTTGAATTTTCTATATTCCTTTTTATGTTTTAACTGTATAAGTTTTAAGGTTGTAAAACCACCTTGAGTCCCAGTATTGGGAAGAAGGTGAGAAATAAATATAACAACAACAACAGCAACAACAATAGCAGCAGCAGCACACCTACTCCGGAGTATGCATGAAAAATAGAACTTGTACCTGCTCCATATGGAGTTAAAGCAGTGTTTGTTTTGACCCTCAGTGACGAATTTCATGAATTCCGACTCTTGGATGCTTCTCTTGGTGGAGCAATTGAGGGACGAACACAAGAGGAGCTCCTGGTACAGTGCAGGGGGTGCTGGACGAGGCCTGGGAAGACCAGCGTCCTGCCCACCCATGAAGCCCTCCACGTGGCCTGGGGCAAGTGGCTCTGCCTCAACTTAACCAGCCTTACACGGCTGGTGTGTGGATAAAGAGGAGAGGCCCATGTTCACTGCCTGCCCAGCGCTCCGTGGTGCTTGAGTGAGATACAAGTGTGATCAAGGGAGAGGGGAAGGATCAAGCTAGAGAGGGCCACTTTATATTGCGACAATCCTGGCAGTTGTCTGGCAATAGCCTGTGCCCTCAAGAGCTTGCAACACACCTCCACCCAACGGCATTGGGCATCCAACCACATCTCAACACTTCACGGGCCCCCTATAAATACAGAGCCTCTCCCTTTTCAATCCATGACCTCTTTGCCTTATCTTCCAGTGCATCCAGGGATCCAGTGCAACATCCTCCAGCCATGAAAATCTTCTGCCTTCTCCCTTCCATTTTCCTCCTCCTGCTGCTGGTTGGACCAGCAGGTGAGCATCCCGTCTGCTCCTCTTCTCCAGGCTACGCAGCTCTCTCTGCTTTGCTGTGGGGAAGGCAGTGGAGGAGGGGCCAGTTTCCCAGACAAGGGGCTTCTCTTTCCAAGGCCACCCAGGGCCTCAAAGGGAAGCCCTATTACTCTGACGTATGCAAGGTCAATCCTGGGAAAGAGAACCATCCGCTTTCTCCATGGGATAGGGTTGCTGCTCCAAAGTGTTTCCTCTCCATAGAGTTGTATTTTTCCTTTTTTCTAGATTTCTCCAAAGCTCAGCTTCTACCATGTCCTTTCTCTTGCAAGAGATCTTGCCCCTGGGGACGACGAGTTCCTGGATATTGTTTTTCAGGGGTCTGCTGCAATGACATCTGGAAGTGAGACCACTTATATTTCAGTTTTAGTCTTTGCCTTTCTCGTATACATGAAACAAACTGTGGGGTGGGGTACTCACCAGGACTGCAGGGCTGTTTAACCCTCCACGTCCACTGCGGTCGTGATGAAAATTGCTCCCCGCTCCACAAGCTTCTGTTGACCCAGGAAAGAAACATCCCTTGGCACCACAGATCAGCTCCTCGTGCAGTAGGAGAGGGAGTCCCTGGGGCCGTGTTCAAAGAGGGAAGGCAAAACCCGTTCTGTGCATCTCGAGGGATTGTTTGTCGCAGTCAAGAGGAATGAAATGTGTCATTGAATTCAGGTTGAAATGAGTAAATGGGCGCAGTCCTGGGAGTTGGTCCCGTGGATTTCGTGGGACTTACCTCTGAGTAGACATGCAGAGGACTGTGCTGTCAATGTATTTCAGGTTGTTGTTGTTCAGTCGTGTCCGACTCTTCGTGACCCCATGGACCACAGCACACCAGGCCTTCCTGTCCTGCGCTCTCTCCCGGAGTATGCTCAAGTCCATATTCATTGCATCCGTGATGCTATCTAGCCATCTCATCCTCTGCCGTCCCCTTCTCCTTTTGCCTTCAGTCTTTCCCAG
This sequence comes from Heloderma suspectum, assembly GCF_057233095.1. NCBI lineage: Eukaryota > Metazoa > Chordata > Lepidosauria > Squamata > Helodermatidae > Heloderma > Heloderma suspectum. The sequence goes on from NC_139458.1 coordinate 438,093,095, forward strand.
CATCAGGGTCTTTTCCAGGGAGTTTTCTCTTCGCATTAGGTGGCCAAAATAGTTGAGCTTCAGCTTCATTATCTGTCCTTCCAATGAGCACTCAGGGTTGATTTCCTTTAGGATGGACTGATTTGACCTCCTTGCAGTCCAGGGGACTCGTAAGAGTCTTCTCCAGCACCACAGTTCGAAAGCATCAATTCTTCGGCGCTCAGCCTTCCTTATAGTCCAGCTCTCACAGCCATATGTTACTACTGGGAAAACCATAGCTTTGATTAGACGGACCTTTGTCGGCAAGGTGATGTCTCCGCTTCTTGCTATGCTGTCTAGGTTTGCCATAGCTTTCCTCCCAAGGAGCAAGCGTCTTTTAATTTCATGGCTACAGTCACCGTCTGTGGTGATCTTGGAGCACAAGAAAGTAAAATCTGTCACTGCTTCCATTTCTTCCCCTTCTATATGCCAGGAAGTGATAGGGCCAGATGCCATGATCTTAGTTTTTTTAATGTTGAGTTTCAAACCAGCTTTTGCACTCTCCTCTTTCACCCTCAACAAGAGGCTCTTGAGATCCTCTTCGCTTTCTGCCATTAGGGTGGTATCGTCTGCATATCGGAGGTTGTTGATAATTCTCCCGGCAATCTTAATTCCGACCTCTGATTCATCCAACCTGGCATTTCTCATGATGTACTCTGCGTATAAGTTAAATAAGCAGGGTGACAATATGCAGCCTTGTCGTACTCCTTTCCCAGTTTGGAACCACTCGGTTGTTCCATGTCTGGTTCTTACTGTTGCTTCTTGACCCTCGTACAGGTTTCTCAGGAGACAGGTAAGGTGGTCTGGTACTCCCATCACTTTAAGAATTTGCCACAGTTTGTTGTGATCCACACAATCAAAGGCTTTAGCGTAGTCAATGAAGCAGAAATAGACGTTTTTCTGGAATTCTTTTACTTTCTCCATGATGCAGCGAATGTTGGCGATTTGATCTCTAGTTCCTCTGCCTCTTCTAAACCCAGCTTGTACTTCCGGTAGTTCTCGGTTCGCATACTGCTGAAGCCTAGCTTGTAGGATTTTGAGCATCACCTTGCTGGCATGTGAAATGAGCGCAATGGTGCGGTAGTTTGAACACTCTTTGGCGTTGCCCTTCTTTGGAATTGGAATGTAAACTGACCTTTTCCAGTCTTGTGGCCACTGTTGAGTATTCCAGATTTGTTGGCATATTGATGGCAGCACTTTAACAGCATCATCTTTTAGGATTTTAAATAGCTCGGCTGGAATACTGTCATCTCCACTAGCTTTGTTGTTAGTAATGCTTCCTAACGCCCACTTGACTTCACTCTCTAGGATGTCCGGCTCAAGTTCAGTGACCGCACTATCATGGCTATCAGGGACATTCAGATCTTTCCTGTATAGTTCTTCTGTGTATTCTTGCCACCTCTTCTTAATCTCATCTGCTTCTGTTAGGTCCCTGCCTTCTTTGTCCTTTATCATGCCTGTCTTTGCACAAAACGTTCCCTTGAGATCTCCAATTTTCTTGAAGAGATCTCTAGTCTTTCCCATTCTGTTGTTTTCCTCGATTTCTTTGCATTGTTCATTTAAGAAGGCCTTCTTGTCTCTCCTTGCTATTCTCTGGAACTCTGCATTCAGTTGGGTATATCTTCCCCTTTCTCCCTTGCTTTTCGCTTCCCTTCTTTCGTGAGCTACTTGTAAAGCCTCATCAGACAGCCACTTGGCTTCCTTGCATTTCTTTTTCTTTGGGACGGATTTCGTTGCTGCCTCCTGAACAATGTTACGGACCTCCGTCCATAGTTCCTCAGGCACTCTGTCTATCAGGTCTAATCCCTGAAATCTATTCCTCACCTCCACTGTATATTCATCAGGGATATGATTTAGGTCATACCTGAACGGTTTAGTGGTTTTCCCGACGTTCTTCAATTTAAGCCGAAATTTTGCAAGAAGCAGCTCATGATCTGAGCCACAGTCAGCTCCAGGTCTTGTTTTTACTGACTGTATGGAGCTTCTCCATCTTTGGCTGCAAAGGACATAATCAATCTGATTTCGATATTGACCATCTGGTGACGTCCATGTGTAGAGTCGCCTCTTGTGCTGTTGGAAAAGAGTGTTTGCTATGATCAGCATGTTCTCTTGGCAAAACTCTATTAGCTTTTGTCCTGCTTCATTTTGTACACCAAGGCCATGCCTGCCTGTTATCCCGATGATTTCTTGACTTCCTACTTTAGCATTCCAATCCCCTATGATGAAGAGGACATCTTTTTTGGGTGTTAGTTCTAGAAGGTGTTGTAGGTCTTCATAGAACCGATCAACCTCAGCTTCTTCGGCCTCAGTGGTTGGGGCATAGACTTGAATTACTGTGATGTTGAATGATTTGCCTTGAGTTCGTACTGAGATCATTCTATCATTTTTAAGATTGTACCCCAGTACTGCTTTTCCCACCCTTTTGTTGACTATGAGTGCTACTCCATTTCTTCTAAGGGATTCTTGCCCACAATAGTAGATATGATGGTCACCTGAATTAAATTCGCCGATGCCTGTCCATTTTAGTTCGCTGATTCCCAAGATGTCGATGTTTAATCTTGCCATCTCATGTTTGACCACCTCCAGCTTACCTTGATTCATTGATCTGACATTCCAGGTTCCTAAACAATATTGTTCTTTACAGCATCGGATTTTCTTTTCACCGCCAGACACATCCACAGCTGAGTGTCCTTTCGGGTTTGGCCCAGCCGCTTCACTCTTTCTGGCGCTACTTGGAAATACCCTCTGCTCTTCCCCAGTAGCATATTGGACACCTTCCGACCTGAGGGGCTCATCTTCCGGCGTCATATCTTTTAGCCTTGTGATACGTTCCATGGGGTTTTCTTGGCAAGAATACTGGAGTGGGTTGCCATTTCCTTCTCCAGTGGACCACATTTTGTCAGAACTCTCTGCCATGACCTGTCCGTCTTGGGTGGCCCTGCACAGCATAGCTTATGGCTTCACTGAGTTACGCAAGCCCCTTCGCCACAACAAGGCAGTGATCCATGAAGGGGGTATTTCAGGTAAAACCTCTCAAAATGGCGGACAACATTACCAATAAAAGATGACACCAAAACAACCGAAAGCACTGGGGATGAAAACAGAGGGGCAGGTTAACTCAGTATAAAACTCCAGGTCTTTAGACTCCCAGGGAAATTACAGGTTTCCACCAGAAGCCAAGACAGAGATTGGGCTGGGCACCAGATGCGCCTCGCGAGGGAGAACATTCCAGAGACAGGGAGCCACAACGGAGAAGGGCTCGTGTTGGCCAACCCCCCACTTCAGCTTAGGAGGAGGAGCCACCCAAACAGAGGCCTTGGAGTAGCCAGGCAAGTTTGTATCAGAGAAGACTGGGTCTTCTGCAGGGGTACAGAAGACCCAGGCCTGGGGGCAAATCTGGGCATCTTGAACTGGCCCACGGAGTCCTTGGGGTAGCCCAGCCACAAGCCATTAGAGATTAAGGGTTGGAACAAGCACCTTGAATTTGGCCCAAAGAACCCATTTCTTTAAGGATACAAATATTCTTTAGGGAAACATGTTTTCTCAGATATCCCACATTTTTCCTATTTCCCCCTTGAATTTTGCACAAACAAATTGAATTCAGAATTCTGATTTACATGTATTTTTTCTCATTGAAATTTGCGGGCCTTAGACTTCCTGAGGTCTCGTCACACCTGGGATCGCAGAAGCTGTCCACTGCCAAATAGTGTCAAAACAGCCATCGCCATTGCTTCAGAAATTGATTTCAAACTTCCTCCCAGGGAACCCTGGGGCCCAGAGGAAGTTGATCAGGACTTCCCCAGTGAGACGAAGAACCCACACAAACCATCAGATAGCCTGCTGTCCCGTTCTGGACCTGGAAGGGGAGGGGTGCTTAACCCATTCCCCACTGATGGTTGACTTCTACCTCTCTGCCTTTAACCCCTGTAGAAAAACTCTCTTGTTTAGACCAATGACCTAGCCCAGACTCCCACAACCTCCAGATGTGTTTGACTACAACTCTCATCATCCCCAGGGATGGGAATTGTGGGAGATGCATCCGGGGGACTGACTTAGACAGAGATACGGCACAGTTGCCGGCCGTATCGACTTTCCCCAGCCCTGTGGAGCTGACGCCCGACTCCGCAGGTTCGATGTAGACAGGGATTCAACCCGGATGGATCCTGTGGGGAGGCAGAGGTGAGTGGTCCATTCCACCACAGACTCTGGGGGGCCAGATTCTCATTGGAGTCCGTGGAGGAATTCTCTGCCATCACTAGTGTAGTGTGCCAGGTTCCCCAAAGTGGCCCACGGAGTCCCTGGGGTAACCTGACCACAAGCCATAAGAGCTTTCAAAGTCAAATCCAGCACCTTGAATTTGGCCCAGAGGATCCATTCTTGGCTACAAAAATTCTTTAGGGAAAGATATTCTCAAATATTCAACATTTTTCCAGTTTTCCCATTTGAACTTTGCACAAGACATTTTGAATACAGTTCAGATTTACATTTTGAATCTGATTGATATATTTAACTCCAAAACTTGGATGCCTTCAACTTCCTGAGGTCTCTTCACATCTAGGATCTCAGAAGCTGTCTACTGTCAAATGCTGTCAAAATAGCCATCCCCATTGCTTTAAAAATGGATTTCAAACTCTGGGGCCCATAGGAATTTGATCAGGACTTCCCCAGTGGGACAAAGAACCCACACAAACCGTCCCAACAGATAGCCTGCCCTCCCGCTCCGGAATGTTCCCTGCAATGCTGAATTTCAGGGTAGCATTTAGTATGCCCAAGGGTGCAACCTCCGCTCACAGCAGGTGACGACAAGGCCTCACAGTGCCCTGCCTGAATGGACTGAGCACCCACGACTGTGCCCAGAATTCTTTCTGGTGTTCACAGAGTGCTGTTTGGAAGACAAGCTGGTGGTGACGTGAGCCCTGCTCAGACCCTCACACCTTGGTAGGCCAGGCATCCTCGGGCCAATGCCCCGCAGCTGGGAATGATGGGAGGTGTAGTCCAACTCATTTGGAGGGCACCAGCTTGGCTGCTTGGAGGTTTCCTTTATGCCTCTTCATTATAATAAATGATCTTTAATCTGTTTCCCCTAATCTGAGGAATGGCCTTGGCAAATATTGGCATGTATGTCCTTGATGTGTCTATGAAATAAAATCATTCCACATTCTTTAACAATCAGATATTTTGACTTCGGCTTAGCTACGTTCGGTTGGTACTAAGATTGTTCTGGTCTGGGTGTTTGCCACAGCTCCACGTACCAAGATTTTAATGGGAGACATTCTGCAGTTTTCCAGCTGCCAGCTAGTACTCTGGGCTGCCATCCGCAAGAAGATGGTTAATTCTTCAGAAGGGACTTCTGCATTTTGTTCTTCCCGTATTGTTAATACATCCATGCCGATGCGACATATATGGTTTGATGTGTTCTACTGTATTCTTCTGTTTTCCGTACCTGTTTCCCTAAACTTCTACTGTGGCTTCCCTCAGACACAGGAACTGAGAGAGACTGGCTGTTGGTGACAACGTAGCCCCCCAGTGCAACATCTGGGAGGGAAGAACTTCGTTTCATCTCCAGAAACTCCTCCAAGCCACGCACCTTGCCTGCCCCTGGCGACAATTCTGCAAATCACTCTTTACAGCAGAGTCCTACGCGTGATTACTGGGAAGTACGTCTCGCTGTGTTCAGTGCGCTTGATTCCCTAGTGAGGCTGCCTAGGGTCACAGCCCCGAATCTCTCTGCTAAAATGCCTCGGCTTTCCCGCTTAATAAAAGCAAGCAACTGAAACCGCTGAGTTGGTGCTTTGTGTGGAAATGGGAGGTGGATAAGGACATAAGAACACCCGAAGGGCCAGGCTGCAGCATAGCAAGGGGCCGTCTAGTCTGGCACTGTTATTTATTTATTTTATTTATTTTATTTATTTATTCAATTTCTTAATCACCCATCTGGCCAGTCACCTGGCCACTCTGGGCAATGTATAATGTATATTAGAGATGTGTGTAAGGGCAAGATGAATGTGGATCTGGGGAGAGCCTCCATGAGCCTGAAATTTGGAGAAGTGCAACGAGATCACAGTATACCAAGGACTTTTCCAGCTGCACTGGCTGCCAGTCCATATCCGGGCCCCATTCAAAGTGCTGGTATCAACAGTCAAGGCCCTAAAGGGCGCGGGGCCAGGTAACCTGAAGGATCGCCTCCTCCTATGTGTACCTTCCTGGACCCTAAGATCGTCTTTGGGGGTCCTTCTCTGGGAGCCTCTGCCAAAGGAAGTGAGGCGGGTGGCTACCAGGAAGAGGCCCCTTTCTGCTGTGGCCCCCAGCTGTGGAATGAGCTCCCTAGAGAGATTTGCCTGGCGCCTACGTTGCACTCCATTCGGCGCCTGGTGAAGGCCTTTTATTTTCCCAGCATTTTAGCATTCCAGTCTTTTAGCTCTGCTCTTTTAAATACGTATTTTAAATTTCTGCATTGCTTCTAGGCAGGGGCATTGCTAGGTTCTTAAAAGATCTGGGGCACAGGCCCCTAACACAAATTTGTCTGTCTGTCTATCTATCTATCTATCTATCTATCTATCTATCTATCTATCTATCATCTATCTATCTATCTATCTATCTATCATCTATCTATCGACTCTGAGCACACCTCGTGTGTGTGTGTGTGTGTGAGTGTATAGATAGTATACATACATACATATGTACGTACCTAAGAAGTGTGCACTGACCGCCGACCCCACTTCAAGTCTGACCCCGATTCAGCATTTTGGAAAACATCCCACTTCTGCTCGGGCCAATTTTCTACTTGGTCCACTTCAGCTCAGCACCAAACCTGAGTCAAGATTTGGAAAAATGAGTCTTTATGCTTCCTGCTGACTACCGTGGAAATTAGAAAAAAATGATAACTTTTTTCTCTTGGACAGGACTGGATGATAATGTCAGGCATAGTAGCCCCCTAGATGGGGATTACACCTGCCCAATGTCAGAAAAATAGGTGCAGGGTTTATATTATATTCCATGCAATAACATGTTTATTGCTTGGAAGAATTGGATAAAAAATCTAGATTCATTGCCCCATCGGAGGAAATCATGTCCGCCTAATTTCAGAATGATAGCCACAAGAGTTTTTGTGCAAGGGTGGCCTTGACATTTTGAGGTCTCCAAAAGAGGACATACTTATCTCTTTATGTTCCTTGTGGACCATTGTTCTGAAAATTACAGACAGCCTAGAGGTGTCCCAAAGTAAGAAACCAGTAAGTTTCCAAAGGATAGGTGCATCAGTTCATGTGGAAGGGGAATTCTCCAATTTGGGGGAGGGAGTGATTTACTTTCCCTTCCCTTCACCCCTTCCTCAATAGTTTTTGGGTAGATTTGTATAACAATGCACAGGTCATTAGAGGTGTCCCCCATGCAAAAAAATTGCAAAGTTTCTGAAGCATATACATGCATGCAAATTTAGAATGACTAGAATGTATTTACATTTCACCAATCTGAGCAGCAAGTGGGAAGGTGCTATTGCACTCATGTCCTGCTTGTGGGTTTCTGTGGGCATCTGGTTGGTCACTGTGTGAACAGAATGCTGGACTACATGGACCTTGGTCTGATGCAGCACAGCTCTTCTAATGTCCTTAAATATAGAGTGCCTCTGAACATATGCAGAATGCTCTTCTTTCACCACTGAGCACTTACATTCTTCCCCTACCAATTCTGTTCATCTCCATGCAACCATCCCTCCTCATCCTACCATCCTCCAGCAACTCTTCATAAAAACAGATGTCTTGTTTTGTGCAACTCCTCTCTATGCACAAGCTCTCATTGTATCTTCCTCCCCATAACTTCATTTGTGCCAAGACTGGGTCTGTTTTCACAACTAGGGCTAAGTTATGGAGAAACTCTGAGCATGAACTAAGTGCCTTTCCCTCACCACTGAAGCTAGAGTTCATGCAAAAAACAAAACAACACACACACAAAACTGCCAATGACAAAAAACATGCATAGGACTGAGTGGAAAGGGTAGTCAATTCGTTAGACTGGAATTGGGTAGGCACTGTATGAAGCCTGCAGTACCTGCTGACAACCGAGGACTTATTTCTGAGTAAACATGCGGAACATCAAGGTGCAAACCTCCCTGCAAAAGTAACTTGTGCTGGAATCCTATGCACACTTTCCTGAGGGGAAGCCTCGTTAACATAAAGGAGCTTCTGAATAGGCATACATATAGGGATGTACGAAAGTCACTTACATTTTCAACGAAGCGATTCTGCACCTCCCTCCGAAATTCTTCTCCGGCCGGCTCCACTCCATGGAGATTCCGTGGAGCCACTGGCCAGGGCTGCCTGCAGCCGGAATTCCAGCCACTGGGCAGCCGTCCTTCCGAAAAAAAAACCAACTGCGTACGCAAATGGTGACGGCTATGGTGGCCGCCATTTGCATTCCCTTTTTTTCGCCATTTTAGCCTACATAAATATTTACATAAGCTATTACGGCAAAAAAAAAAAAATGCAAATAGCGCCCACTACGCTATTTGCGTTCCCCCCTTTTTTTCTCGCCATAATAGCTTATGTAAATATTTACGTAGGCTAAAACAGCGAAAAAAAGGGAACGCAAATGGCGGCTGCCGTAGCCGCAGCCATTTGCTTATGCGGGTGTTGTTGTTTTTTTTGCTTGCTGTGATAAGCTATGTAAATACTTACGTAGCCTATCAAGGCAAAGGGCAGATGGAAATGGCGGCCACAGCAGCCGGTCGAAAGACCAGCCGCCGCCGCTGCCACTAGAGCCCCACCGGAGCCGCCACCACCGGAACATCCACCCCAGGTAAGCTTCGTCCCGGGGGGGCGGGGGGGAATCCATGGGGGGGTGGGGGGTGGGAGGCCGTTCTGCTATGGGTTTTGGGGGGCCGAATGCCAGTGCATTTGGCCTCACTGAAATCCGCAGTGGAATTCTCCGACATCCCTACATACATAGGATTGTATGAGCGAGCAGCATTTATCTCCCCTCCACTTACAAAACAAACTGCTGTTTTTATTAACGCTTTCTGTTCATAGGAACATTGGAAGCTGCCTTATACTGAGTCAGGCCCTGGGTCCATCTAGTGCAGTACTTGACACTGACTGGCAACAGCGGCTCTCTGGGGTTCAGACAGGATTCTTTCCTAGCCCTACCTGGAGATGCTGGGGATTGAACCCGGGACCTTCTGCATGCCAAGCATGTGCTCTGCCACGGAGCTACAGCACTTCCTATTGCTGGATAATATCAGGGTGGAAACTGAGCCCATAGAGCCCCAGAGCAGTTCTGATTCTGAGGAGGAACAGCAATCTGTGGGAGAGGAGCTTGTTCATCTCTCACAAGCACAGCAGCTGCCAGAGATTCCTCCCTTTCCACATTCTCCATGCAATGCATCATTTTGTACTAGGGATGTCAGAGAATTCCGCCACGGATCTCGCTGAATTTCAGTGCATTCGGCCCCCCGAACTCCGTGGTGGAACGGCCTGCCCCCCCGCCCCCCACGTAGATCCCCCCCAGGACGAGACTTACCTGGGGAGGATCTTCCGGGCAGTGGTGGCTCCGGCGGCGGCTGCAGCGGCTGGTCCTCCGACCGGCTGCTGCTGCCGCCGTCATTTCCACTCTTGTTAAAAAAAAAAAAAAAAAGCCGTGATAGGCTATGTAAAGATTTACATAGCCTATCATGGCTAGGTTAAAAAAAAACACACACACACACACAACGTGATAGGCTACGTAAATCTTTATTTAGCCTATCATGGCTGGGTGGATTTAAAAAACAACAACAACCGTGTACGCAAATGGCGGCGGCTATGGCCGCCGCCATTTGCGTTCTTTATTTTTCACCATCTGAGTCTATGTAAATATTTACATAGACTATGACGGCGAAAATAAAAGGGAATGCAAATAGCGTAGCGGGCGCTATTTGCGTCCCTTTTTGATTCGCTGTTTTAGCCTACGTAAATAGAAGTTTACCGACGGCTGACTTCTACCTCTCTGCTTTTACCCCTGTAGAAAAACCCTAGACCAATCACCTAGCCCAGACTCCCACAACCTCCAGGGGTGTTTGGCTCCAACTCCCATCATCCGTAGGGATGTAGTCCAGCTGATTGGGAGGACTCCAGGTTTGGGAACACTGATCCTGCCCAACATTCTCCATGTGGACTCCGGATCTCTGGGCTCTTTGGTGGCCCAATCCATCTAAAGCTGGAGGTAGGGGTGTATGAAACCCCACTTACCTGGCTCCAATGGGGTCTGCAGTTGGGGGGAGGTGATCCATTCCTCCCCCGGAATCCTTGACGGGGGTGAGGCGATCCGTTCCTCCCCTCCGGAATCCTGCCCAGCTGGCTCTACTCCGCGGCCAGTCTGCAGAGCCGCCGGCTGGGTCAACCCGCAGCGGGGCCTCCAGCCACTGCTGGGCTGCTGCGGACGCAAATGGCGTTCTGCGTAGGGGATGCCATTTGCATCCCTACACCAGCCCGTGAAAGGCTACATAAATATATACGTAGCCTACCACGGCTAAAGCAGGAACGCAAATAGCGTAGGGGATGCCATTTGCGTCCCTGCTTTAGCCGTGATAGGCTACGTAAATATATACGTAGCCTATCACGGGCCGGTGTAGGGATGCAAATGGCGGCGACTACGACGGCTGCCATTTGAAGCCGCAGCAGCCTGGCAGTGGCCGGAGCCACCACCATCGCTGCCACCGCCGCTTCATCCGCTGCCAGAGCTGCCGCTGCCGTAGCCGCCGCAGCCGTAGCCAGGTAAGCTCTGTTTTGCAGGGCTTTCGCGGGGTGGTGGGGCGGGTTGCTCCATTCTGCCACGGATTCTGGGGGGCCGAATTCACTGGAATTCGGCCTCCCTGGGATCCATGGCGGAATTCTCTAACATCCCTAGCTGGAGGCTGTGCTGAAGCTGGATCCAGACGCTCTTGTACGTTCCCCCACATAGGTCACCACAGCTGCCCTACTTGTTGCTTCCCAAAGGCATCTGTTTGGTCACGGGGAGCGGAATGCCAGTAAGGCGGACTCTCGGTCTGGCCCTGCGTGGCTTCACTGATGTGCCTGACCACCTCCCCTTTTCACATGAAGCACCAGCTCAGTGGGTTCAATTGCTCGCCTTTATTCGCAGGAAAGCCCATGCGGTTTGGGAGAGATGCACATGGCACTGTTTGCAGAACTCTCTCCAGTGGCAGGCAGGTCCTGATCTCCGAGCGAAGCTGCATGCCTTGGCAGGGTTTCCACAGACAACGCGATGTTCCTCCCCCAGAGATGTTGCCAGCAACAGCCCGTCTCTCTCAGCTCCCGCGTCTGAGGGAAGCCACAGAAACGTTTTGGGAAACCGGTACGGAAAACGGAACAGTACCGTGGCATACATCAAACCGCACATGTTGCATCAGCACTGGCGCTGTTAACAATGGGGGAAGGACAAAACACTGAAGTGGCCTCTGAAGAACTGACCACGTGCATGCTGATGGCAACCCCCCGGGTCAGAGCAAACCGCTGGAAAAGGGCAGAACTCCTAACACTGGGTTCTTGGGACATGGAGCTGTGGCCAAAAGCCAGAGCACAAAAATCGATGTACGAACTGCACCCAGCCAAAGTCAAAGGCAAACACCTGATCTGTATAGAATATGGCATGACTTTATTTCACAGACTCATCAGTGACATACACAGCAATAGCTGCTAAGGCCTTTCCTCAGTGTAGGGGAAACAGACGAAAGATCATTTATAATGAAGAGGCATAAAGAAAACCTCCAAACGGCCAAGCTGGTGCCCTCCAAATGGGTTGGACTACACCTCCCATCATTCCCAGCTGCAGGGCACTGGCCTGGGGATGCCTGGCCTACACAGGTGTGAGGGTCTGAGCAGGGCTCACGCCACCACCAGCTTGTCTTCCAAAGAGCCCTCCCTGCGCACCCAAAAGGGTTCTGGCACAGTCGCGGGCGCTCAGTCCGGGCAGGCAGGGCGCTGGGGGGCCTCGTCGTTGCCTGCTGTGAGCGGAGGTTGCACCCTTGGACTTACTCAGTGCTCTTCTGCAACTCAGCGTTGCAGGGAAAGGTCCGGAGCGGGAGGGCAGGCTATCTGTTGGGACAGTTTGTGAGGGTTCTTCGTCTCACTGGGGAGGGCCTGATCGATTGCCTCTGGGCCCCAGGGTTCCCTGGGAGGAAGTTTGAAATCCATTTTTGAAACAATGGCGATGGCTGTTTTGACACTATTTGGAAGTGGACAGCTTCTGAGATCCCAGTTGTGACAAGACCTCAGGAATCTAATGCACACAAATTTCGACGAGAACAAATACATGTCAATCTGAATTCAATTTGTTTGTGCAAAATTTCAAGGGGAAAAGAGGAAACATGTGGGATATTTGAGAAAACATGTTTCCCTAAAGAACATTTGTATCCTTAAAGAAATGGGTTCCTTGGGCCAAATTCAAGGTGCTGGTCCTAACCCTTAATCTCTAATGGCTTGTAGCTGGGTTACCCCAGGGACTCCGTGGGCCAGTTCAGGAAGCCTACCCCTGAAGAACAATATCCAGGAACCCGTTGTCCCGGAGGGCAAGATCTCTTGCAAGGAAAAAGACATAGTTGACTCCAGGCTTTGGAGAAATCTAGAAAAAAGGGAAAATACAACTCTATGGAGAGAAAACACTTTGGAGCGGCAACCCTATCCCAAGGAGAAAGCGGATGGTTCTCTCTCCCAGGAACAACCTTGTACACATGAGAGTAGCGGGGCTTCCCTTTGAGTCCCTGGTTGGCCTTGGAAAGAGAAGCCCCTTGTCCGGGAAACGGCCCCTCCACTGCCTTCCCTACAGCAAAGCGGAGAGAGCTGCATAGCCTGGAGAAGAGGAGCAGACGGGATGCTCACCTGGTCCCACCAGCAGCAGGAGGAGGAAAATGGAAGAGAGAAGGCAGGAGATCTTCATGGCTGGAGGATGTTGCCTGTGATAGTGGCGGGACCGCAAGGAAGGCCACCCTTGAACATGGGGGCAGGTTTATTTTAAAGTTCTGGATCTGGGGCAGGTGGGTCTACTCTAGAGTGAACAACAAGTAAGTGAGTGAAAACAAGTGAGATGTAGGTACTACATAGGGAAGCAGAAAGTGTTAAACCAGAGTCTGTATTGGCCCAGTATTTCTTTTGGGGGGCTGCACCTGTCAGTTCTTGCCAGCTGACAGTTACAATTCACTGGCTGATAACAGGGTGGTAAATGTGTCCAAGGCTGCAAGAGGGAAAAGGAGGCCAAAGTGGAAGTTTTACCACTTGGTTCCAATCCAAGGCAACGTGGCAAAGAGAAATCCACTTTCCAGGCCAAAGCCCAATGCACAAGGGAGCATGAGCAAGGCTGAGGTCCAGGTTTGGGGGCGTGGTGAGGCTATGGAGACCTGCGTGTGGGAGCAACACTGTTCTCCAGCGGCCTTGCCCCTGCCTGCGTCCTGCTTTTGAGGGCAGCGTCCTGATGCAGCTGCATGTGATCCATCTTCTTGCTTCCGGGAGTCTGTCTGGCTTAAACAGACAGAGGTGCCGGTCCTCTCCCCAGGTCTGGAGCCTGGCCTTCCCCTTCCTCCTTGGAGAAGTCTGAGGGAATATGACACAACTACATTTTCATTGGGCGTGTTTGGAAACATGTGCTGTACCACGAAGAGCCGCACCACCTGGATCAATCACTGCCGTCGACATGTCCTCACCCTGTCCCGCTGATCAATCCTCATTCCGCCTCCTCTGGAGCCATGCCAGGTCCAGGATTTGGGGTGGGGGCCTTTGCCCACTTGCTCTGCCTCTGACCCAATCCCCACCCCTGCTGAGACGGGAAGGGCAGGTGAGAGAGCGGGCTGGGCGGCGGCTGCTCTCCTCCCTTCCGTGCGCTCCCTTGCTGGCTGGTGCTCTCCCTCCAGGACACTGCGGGTGAGCAAGAGAGCAACAGGGGGAGGAGGAGCAGCGGGGTCAGGGCTGACACCAGTTCTGGAAAGGAAAAGCACTCTGTGCATGGACAGGGGGCAGTTCTGTACTGATAATATGAGTAGTCTACAATGCCACAGAGACAGTGCCAGGTGAGCTGTCCTAGGAAGGGTGTTCCCAATCCAGGGCAGCAGTACTGAAAGGGACCTCGTGCCAAAGCTTAGGTCTCTGATGGGGTTACCCACAGCAGAGCCTACAACCACTTTATTACTATTTATTATTATTATTATCTCTACGCCGCCATCAGTGTGCATTGGACTTACAGCGGATAAGAGCTCAGGCCCCTGCCCCAAGGCTCTTACCATCCAAAATGCTCTCAGAGATCCAGCAGGTTCCTACGGGAGCAGGCAGTTCTTCAGATTCTTCTTTCCCAAACAAGAGTCTCGGTCTTGAATATGGAAGAAGCACTTGGACGGGAGCCCAGAACTGAACTGGACGCCAGCGAAGCGTTTGTCTAAAGGGCGAGCTGTTTTCGAAATGTGTTGTTCTGTATCTGGCCACCATATTTTTCATTAAATGAAGTTTCTGAGAAGCCTTCAACAGAGCCCAAGGACAATGCCTGGCTCTATTAATCAAGCACCCCATGGAACCACTGCCTACATCCCATTTCTAGCTCACTGGGGAAAAGCACTGCCTCAGGAGCTGTAAGCAGGAGGGGGGAACCTTTTCACCTTGGTCCTCACCCTGTCAGGGCTCCCATTCCAGCAGTGGGCCTGGCCAGAGACAGAAGCCAGTGGACTTTCAGATGTCAATCTCACATTTGTTTAGGGATGTACGAAAGTCTCTTACCTTTTTGACGGGGTGATTCGCAGTGGGGGGGAGGTGCTCTGCACCTCCCCCCGAAATCCTGATCTGGACGGCTCCGCTCTGCGAAGATTCCGCAGAGCTACCGGCCCGGGCTGCCCGCAGCCAGACATCCAGCCGCTGGGCAGCCTTCCAGGGAAAAAAAAGCACGTACGCAAATGGCGGCGGCTATGGCGGCCGCCATTTGCATTCCCTTTTTTTCGCCATTTTAGCCTACGTAAATATTTACGTAAGCTATTACAGTGAAGAAAAAGGAACGCAAATAGCGCCTGCTACGCTATTTCTGTTCCTCTTTTTTTCGCCGTAATAGCTTACGTAAATATTTACGTAAGCTAAAACTGCGAAAAAAAGGGAACGCCCATTTGCGTATGTGGTGTTTTTTTTTTTTTTTGCTTGCCGTGATAGGCTATGTAAGTATTTACGTAGCCAATCATGGCAAAGGCAGCTACACAAATGGTGTGGTGGCCACCATTTGAGTCCGCAGCAGCCAGCCCAGAGACCAGCTGCTGCCGCCAGAGCCGCCACCGGAGCCGCCGGAGCCGGAACATCCGCCCCAGGTAAGCTTCGTCCCAGGGGGGATTCCACGGGGGGCGGGGGGTGGGAGGCCGTTCCGCCATGGGTCTCGGGGGGCTGAATGCTAGTGCATTCAGCCTCACTGAAATCTGTGGTGGAATTCTCCGCCATCCCTACATTTGTTTAGGGATATGTGACACGGGAAATTCTGTTCCATTTGAGCTCAGCAGAATTTTGTCATGTCTCCATTTCTATAATTAGTGGCGGAATGGGGCAAATATTTCTCACGATTCCAGCAATGTTCATATTTTTCTATTTCATCAAATTAAATGTTCTTATTTTTTACATTTATCTTTTGGGCCCCATAATTTGTGCAAATGGGGTCATATTCATACGTATATATAGTCAGAGTCCTGCGCAAGTGGGCTCTTCCCCAAATCTGCTTGTCCTCTACTTAGCCCCCCAGAGGCATATTCCCCGTGTAACTATCACTGTCAGTTCGATCGTCTCCACACACCCTTTAGCCCAGCAGAGCCACATTCTGTACTTGTCAAAAAACTGGTCAGCTTCATCCTTCACGTCAGTGTTTCCCTAGCAAAAACTGCAGGGGGGGCAGGGGGGAGTGCTGAAGTGGAGGAGGAAGTTGGGCGGTTTCTTGACAAGTACAGAACATGGCTCTGCTGGTCTACATGAAGCAGTGTGTGGAAGGGATGACAGTGTCAGTGATGTTCACAAGGGGAATATGCCTGTCCCGGGTATGTAGCAGACAGGCAGACTTGCGGCAGTGTGCACCAGCTCAAGACTCCCAATGGAACTTTTTTTTTTTTGCTAATTATGACTCCATTTGTGCAAATTTAGAGATGCAAAAAGAAAAAGAAAAAAGATCTCATTTGCACAAATTGATACCATTTTTAAAAAACCTGAAAATCAACTCACTACGGATCAAGATGATGGCAGCAGAGGGAAATGGAACAAAATCCAAAAGAACTGAATGGTAAAATCCATTGGATTTCACCCCAAAGCAGAATTCTCATGCAACCCTACATTTCTTCAGTATGCATCAAAGGGGGCAAAGGAATTTGCATCCGGCGTACTCTTTCCTCAACTTTTGTGAGATTTCCTTCATTAGCTTTGCAGTCGCAGGACAGAGAAGGATGGAATAAATAGTCCCAATATCCCAGGACATGGCTTGTGAGGGGGACAGGGGGTGTGGCCTGGGGAGAGTGCAGACATCTAGACTGAGAGGCCGTGAGGTTCACATTTGGCCCATGGGCCGTAGGTTCCCTAACCCTGCTCTAGAGAGGGGGGTGCATTTTGTTCCAGGACTTTTTTGATAAGAAAATCCTAACAGCCTCAGAATTGTTCATATTTGGAATGCAAAGGACAATAGGTTTAAGAAATGTGGTAGAAAACAAAACAGACACAACCATCCATCTGGGCCCCGGGTATTCAGCCCTGGTTGTGGTGCTGAGATAGGGCTGCCTCCCGCTTCTTCTGACAGGTTCCTCATCTTTCGCAGCCATGGGGCAGGGAAGGTACAACATGGTTCTCTTCCTATTAGGAATAGCTGGACCTACTGAATTTGGCCAGTGCAGATGGGTGGGAATCTGCTTTGGTTCGTTTTGTTTAAGAATTTCCCCAAATTTATAAGAATGTTACAAAATTAACCAAAAGTAACCAAAATAGGGGATAGAAGAGAAATTCATTTCAGTTTGTTTTTGTGACAAGTTGGAAGAAGCTCAGAAGTGAAATTCACTGAGGTTTTGCGCAGGCCTTCCATGGCCAACACCCGAAAGAACCACAACAGTTAAGGTGAGGCAAGGAGCAGGCGTGAGGGGCAGGCCGAGGCTCCTGTGGTCGGCTGACTTCCCTTCCCCACAGCTTGAGTGTTAACTCTTTGTGCAAGCCCCAGTCTTGGGCCAGAAAGGAAGAGCCGATTCACTCCATCCTCCTCCTGCCCTCCCCACCTTCCAGCCCCGAAAATGGCTCTTTTGAGATGCTTCTGGGGAGGAGAAAGCAGCTCCCTCAAACAGAGAAAGGGCAGAGGGCCAAGCAGCACTGTGCATAGATCTGTAAATATATGAGAAGGAGCAAAAACTACACGCTACCTGCCAACGTGTATAGCGAAGCCCCAGCATCTTGCTCTCCCCTGAAAAGCAGCCTTGGGAGTAGGGATGTCAGAAGAATCCATCGGGGGGTAGAGCTGGGAGAGCTCATGGTTTTTTGCTTAAAAAAAACAAACACAAATTGTGGTTTGTGCAAAATTGTGGCCTTAAGTAGCATAATTTCTGCAAAATTGCAAGCGTAACTGGTCTAATTTGACGATTGAAGCCTGCCATTTTGGACACATTGCGCTATTTATGGCCGCAACTTTGCTCAAATTGTGATTTCTGTATATGTTTCTGTGCATGATTTTCTGCAAGTCGCAATCCATGGACAAAAAAAGGAAGGTGGGAAAGTTCCTGAGTTTCAGGACACAACCCACTGCTCAGCTCGCAAATGCACGTTGAACGTAAATGTTCAATCTTGCCATCTCATGTTTGACCACCTCCAGCTTACCTTGATTCATTGATCTGACATTCCAGGTTCCTAAACAATACTGTTCTTTACAGCATCGGATTTTCTTTTCACCACCAGACACATCCACAGCTGAGTGTCCTTTCGGCTCTGGCCCAGCCGCTTCACTCTTTCTGGCGCTACTTGGAAATTCCCTCTGCTCTTCCCCAGTAGTATATTGGACACCTTCCGCCCTGAGGGGCTCATCTTCCGACTTCATCTTTTTTAGCCTTGTGATACGTTCCATGGGGTTTTCTTGGCAAGAATACTGGAGTGGGTTGCCATTTCCTTCTCCAGTGGACCACATTTTGTCAGAACTCTCTGCCATGACCTGTCCGTCTTGGGTGGCCCTGCACAGCATAGCTTATGGCTTCACTGAGTTACGCAAGCCCCTTCGCCACAAAAAGCCAGTGATCCACGAAGGGGAAGATAAAAGAATAAAACCCCATAATTAAAACAGTTAAAACATTTTAAAAGAACAGATTCTGAATTTAATAAACCACTGCTGGTCACTCAGGGAAGGCCTCTCAAAGTAACAGTATCTTCAGGAGGTGCCAAAAGCAACATAA
The DNA here is from genome assembly GCF_057233095.1 of Heloderma suspectum. Lineage (NCBI taxonomy): Eukaryota > Metazoa > Chordata > Lepidosauria > Squamata > Helodermatidae > Heloderma > Heloderma suspectum. Next base: position 438,111,489 of record NC_139458.1, read on the forward strand.
CATAGGTGACTTCCTGACCTCCAAAGGCAGGGCATTCCACAGGAAGGGGGCCACCATGCTGGAGGCTCTCTTCCTGGTGGACTCCAGCCAGGCTATAGGTCCATGTGGAACCACCAGGAACATGCCCTCCGATGACCTCAGTGCCCGGGCAGGTTGGTAAGGGAGAAGGCGCTCTCTCAGGTATCCTGGTCCCAAGTTGTTTGGAGCTTTGTACACTAGTACTAGAACCGTAAACCTGGCCTGGTAGCGAACAGGCAGCCAGTGCACCTCCCTCAGCAAAGGAGTTGCATGCTGGAAAGGGGCAGCTCCCGACAAGAGCCGAGCTGCTGCATTCTGCACTTGCTCCAGCTCCCGGAGCAGCCTCAAGGGCAGCCCCCCACATAGAGCACGTTGCAGTAATCCAGTCTTCAGGGTGCCAGCACCTGTACCACTGAGGCCAAGCTATCCCTGTCCAGGAGAGGCCGCAGCTGGTAAAAGGCACTCCGAGCCACCATGGCCACTTGGGCCTCCAGCGACAGTGATGGATCTAGGAGTACCCCCAACTACGGACTTGAACTTCCAGAGGGAGTGCAGCCCCATCCAGAACAGGCAATGGGACTATCTCCCGGACTCGGGAACCACTCACCCACAGGGCTTCCATCTTGCCAGGATTCAGCTTCAGTTTATTGGCCCTCATCCAGCCCATTATTACTGAGTTCAGGCACTGGCCCAGGACTTGCACAGCCTGTCCTGATTCAGATGTCACAGGGAGACAGGGCTGTGTGTCATCAGCATAGTGGTGGCACTTGGCTCCAAATCCCCTAATGACCACTCCCAGTGGCTTCATAGAGATGCTGTTAAGCAACATTGGGGACAAGATGGTGCCCTGAGGCACCCCATAGCTCAATTGCCAAGGGGCGGAGGAATAGTCACCCAGAGTTACTTCCTGAAATTGACTCTGTTGGTAGGACCAGAACCACTGTAACACAGTGCCTCCGATACCCATCCCATGGAGTCCATCCAGGAGGAGTGGAGTGGTTTCCTGGTGATGGATATGGAGGTTCTGTGACCCACAGCAACTCCCCCCCCCCCCGCTGGCTCTCCAACCTATGTTGGTGCTGCACCGAGTACCCAGGTGGGCAGAGCTGAGTCACCCAGCTCACCCGCCGAGTCCCAGTAATGCACGCCAGGTTGGCCTTCTCATCCACGATTAAATCGAATGTATAGGGGGAGGTGGTTTTGCCTGAATTTATAAGCGGTAGTGTAGCATGCTTCTACCTGTGACCGAAGCTGGCATTTCATTTTACGCCGAAACATTTCACATTTTACAATCTCTTCATAGTTTTTTAAATGTTTAAATTATAAACTGGGCGCTAATGTTGGTCTTCTTGTGTTCCTGGTCCTGAAACGGAGATCCCTTTTCATTGGGTCTGTCATGGATGCAACCCTGTTGCATCCTCTTTAAAATTTTCCTGCCGTGGTTACTGCTTCCTCTTCTGCTGGAGAGGCTGACCACAGTGGGGCTGTGTCAGCCCCCCACAAGATTTCTAAAGACCCTTCATGGTGTCACAACCCTCCCAGTGACCTATAAGTGTAGGGAGTCTCCACCTCCAATCCACCGTGGCGTCTCCAGCTTTCTTGTGCTTCCAGGATCCCCGCTGAACATCAGCCATGAAGCTCTTCTACCTCCTCGCGGTTGTCTTCATCTTCTTGCTCGTGGGAATGCCAGGTAAGACGGCGATCAAGACGCCCGTCTCAAAGCTCTAGTCATAGGGCTTTGTCTAAGGGGAAACTAATACAGCTCTCCAGCCACTAGGTAACACTACCTGGTGTGGCTTCTCCTGATTCTGTACCTGGAGCATTTTATAAAACTAATCACCAGCTTTCTTAAACAGTACAGCCACATCCCCCCGCCCCCCTGCCCTTACTTCTCTGCCTTACAAGGCACCAGTCCTGATGAGGGCCACAGAGCAGCTTTTCCCCACCAGGTGCCCTCCAGGTGTTTTGGACTGCAACTCCCACCCTTCTCAGCCAGCTGGAGTCCCGTTTCCAGGCCAGAGCCTGGCAAACCTGGCCAGCCAACCAGGCTACAGACGTGGGTAAATTAAAACAAACAAACAAACACCTTGGCCTGGCACTGAAGTGCAGTGAAGTCCTGGGGAGACCATTCCAGAACTGGGGTTTTGCCAGAAATGAGCTCCTTTCCACTCGTCTTCTCCTTGGCAGTGGGCACCCAGCGAAGGAGCTCTCATGATGATCTCCAAAGACAGGTTTAGGTGGGAGCAGGTGGCCCTTCAGGTATGCAAAGCGTTTGCTGTGTCTGTGGGAAGATCTGCTCCATAGCTAGTCATAGAGACATAGAATCATGCAATAGCAGGGTTGGAAGGGGCCTACGAGGCCATCGAGTCCAGTCCCCTGCTCAGTGCAGGAGTCCAGGTCAGAGCATCCCTGACAGGTGGCCGTCCAGCCTCGTCTTGAACGCCTCCAGTGGCAGTGTGGGAGAGCCCACCGCCTCCCTAGGTCATGGGTTCCATTGTCGCATTGCTCTAACAGTCAGGACGTTTTTCCTGATGCTCAGCCGGAATCTGGCTTCCTGTAACTTGAGCCCATGATTCCGTGTCCTGCACTCTAGGATGATCGAGAAGAGATCCTGGCCTTCCTCTCTGTGACAACCTTTCAAGTGCTTGAACAGCGCTATCGTATCTCCCCTCAGTGGTGGTGCCCAGAACTGGACATGGTACTCCAGATGAGGCCGAAACAGTGCTGAGTAGAGAGGAAACAGTACTTCTCGGGATTTGGAAGCTATGCTTCTATTAATGCAGCCCCAAATAGCATTTGCCTTTTTTGCAGCCACATCCCATCATTGGCTCATATTCAGCTTGTGATGGACAACAATTCCAAGATCCTTCTCACTTGTAGTGTTGTTGAGCCACGTATCCCCCATCTTGTAACTGTGCATTTGGTTTCTTTTTCCTAGGTGCAGAACTTGGCATTTATCCCTATTAAATGTCATTCTGTTGTTTTGTGCCCAGCACTCCAGTCTATCAAGATCACTTTGAATTTTGTTTCTGTCTTCCAGGGTATTAGCTATCCCGCCCAATTTTGTGTCATCTGCAAATTTGATCAGCAGTCTTAGCTTCTAATGGCTGGATGGTGACACACGCTTTATTAAGAACACTGACCAGCCAGGAGAGGCTCAGCCTGTGAGTCCCACATACATTTCCTGCCCCTGGATCGTGGTCTGGAGGATAGAGTGCCCCCTACTGACATGGCAGAGAAGTCATCCATCACTGGTCTAAAGCAGCAGTGGGCAACTAGTGGCCCACTGGGCATTTTGGCCAACAACTCCCATAAACTCTCGCTATTGGGTGTGCTGGCCAGGGCCCATGGGAGCTAAAGGCCAAAACATCTCGAGGGCCACCTGTCGCTGCCCAGTCCGGGACTCTAAAGCAGCACCCTTTCTTGATGCTGGTTCTCCATCTTTCTTTGTGTCTCCTTTTGCCTCCCCAGACCTTGCCCAGGCCAAGAAGGGGAGAGGAGAATGCAAAGCGAAGGGAGGGACCTGCAGGAAGGCCTGTGGAAGGGACGAGAGCATTATTAACCAGTGTGGCCGGAGGAAGGTTTGCTGCAAAAGGTAAGGCTGGATCTTGAAGGCAGAGAACGGGGCTGGGGAATGGCCTGTGAAGGGTGAGAGGCCAGCTGTGTGTCCATGTGCAGACAAGAGGGGGAAACGATTTCTGCAGCCCTTATTATGCCTTTGACGGTATAGCCCAGACTTTCCCCACCTGGGGCCCTCCAGATGTTGCCATGCCGGCTGAGAATTATGGAAGCGGCAGGCCAGCACATCTGGAGGGCTCCGGGTTCGGAAAGGCTGCCCTTCCCAAAGGCTCAGGGTGACTAATACTCGTGACCGATTAAATGGGAATTAAAAGAAAAGAACCTCATTCCTGTTTGGTATGATTAGATCTGTGGTAAAACTGAATGATGCCAGAATCAGTCAATACCATTAGAAATAAATGGAGATTCTTTTAGGGTTGAGCTGCCAGTTCTTTTCCAATGTTTCATGTTCTTGTTGTTGAAAAGGGAGCTGGGGGGGGGAGGGGGATCCTCAGCTCTCAACCACACACATTTTTCCCCGTCCACCTCCGCTGCCTCTTTTCTTTTCCAGGCAGCAGCAGCCACACGTCTAGTGGATGACAGGTGTCATTCTACACACACACCCTCTAGCCGCCTGAGTGAGGGGAGGGAGCATTGCCCTCGCTCTGCGTTGACTTCATGAGGCCATGCGGCATCATCATCTGGTGCTGCCGTGAAACAAGCAGAGGAGGGCAATGGTCCTTGTCTGCCCTCACTCTGGATTGGAGTCTGGTATGGGGGGCGGATGACATCAAGCAGCCATCAGGAGCACAGATTCCCCTGCCAGTAATTCTGCTCCATACTCGACCCCACCCCTAAAGTGCCCTTCTAACAGAGCCAAGGGGATCAGTTTACTTCATCCTTCATCTGGGGGCCATGTCCATAGATTTACTAATGCGGAATTTGGAATGGGCGTGCCTTTTATGTGAATGTGATTTTTGCAAAGTTTGCAAAGCTATATTGCCTAGCATATACGAGATGACTCCCCCCCCCGCAAAAAAAATCTGCACTGAAGTCAAAAGTAAAACAAAGCACAATCTCATTACTATTCACTTAAAATGTAATGAAAGCCACAAGATTCACAACAGTTTCATAACTGCTTAAAAGTCTCTACCGAAACTCTCTTGGAAAGTGAGTCACCGAGGGGAGGGTTTACTGCCCACAGAGTGCTATTGCACTCATGTCTCGGGATGGGGTGGGGGAACTAGCAATTTTTGATCTCACCTAAATTCTCTGAAAAACATATCAAAGCCCATTTCAGCTCGCTCCCATTTTACTTCTTGACCTGTTTTTCAGTTTATTTGAATTGGGGAAGTGCTCTGTTCAAATGCATGTTTTTCAAAAGTATGCACTAAAGCAAGAAACCGAGTATCTTTTTTGCATTTCAAGATGTGTTGTTGTTGTTTTTAAATGCAATTTCCAAATGCAATCACAAATTCAGGAATTTGGAAACATTTGGCAAATATTGGTGTGTATGTCCTTGATGTGTCTATGAAATAAAATCATTCCATATTCTTTAAAGATCAGATATTTTGAGTTTGGCTTAGCTACCTTCAGGTGGTACTAAGATTTTTCTGGTCTGGGTGTTTGCCACAGCTCCACGTACCAAGATTTTAATGTTAGACGTTCTGCAGTTTTTGAACTTCCAGCTAGTACCCTCTGGGCTGCCATCTGCAAGAACATGGTTAATTCTTCAGAAGGGACTTCGGCATTTTGTACTTCCCATATTGTTAATGCAGCCAGCGCTGATGCAACATATATGGTTTGATGTGTTCTACTGTATTCTTCTGTTTTCCGTACCTGTTTCCCTAAACTTCTACTGTGGCTTCCCTCACACGCAGGAACTGAGAGAGACTGGCTTTTGGCGACAACGTAGCACCCCCCCAATGCAACATCTCTGTGGGAAGAGAACATAGTTTTGTCTCCGGAAACTCCTCCAAGCCACACACCTTGCCTGCCCCTGGCGACAACTCTGCAAATCACTCTTTACAGCAGACTCCTACACATGATTACTGGGAAGTACGTCTCACTGCGTTGGGTGGGACTGAGCCCCTAGTGAGGCTGCCTAGGGTCACAGCCCCGAATCGCTCTGCTAAAATGCCTCGGCTTTCCCGCTTAATAAAAGCAAGCAACTGAAACCGCTGAGTTGGTGCTTTGTGTGGAAATGGGAGGTGGATAAGGACATAAGGACACCCGAAGGGCCAGGCTGCAGCATATCAAGGGGCCGTCTAGTCTGGCACTCTGTTCCTCCGGTGGCAAAACAGACGCCTGTGGGAAGCCCACAAGTGCGACACACACTTCTTCATTTAGTTATGTATTTACTAACATATGTTTATCCCCCTCAATATATAAAAACCCCTAAGCAGTTCGCCATAAATTCCAATATCACAATATAAAAACTTTTTATATAATTAAAAGCACTGAAATGTTAAAAACCATAAATGAATAAGTCATAAAAAAGTGAAGGCTATCAGCAGAGTTTCTCACAGGCCAGGGACGGCCTCTGTAAAGAAGCGTGTTCTTAAGAGGCATTTAAAACGAGCCACAGTATAGGGGGAAAGCAAATGTGGGGGAGCAATTGCAGTTCTGATATATGGATCAATGAACCAGCCTGCTGACAGTCATGAATTCCAGAGTTTAACGATGCGCTGTGTGAAGACGGACCTCCTTTAATCTGTGTCGACTCTTCCACCACTCATCTTCAAGGGAGGACCCCACTGGTTCTAGTACAGAGCTTCAGCGATGGGGCAGTATAGAAATGTACTACATACATCCACTTGCGTCCATGAAATAGTATTACGTCTCCCTCACTTCCCTTTTTTCTAAACTAAACAGTCCCAGCTGTTGTAACCTTTCCTCACAGGGGAGATGCTCCAGCCCCAGGATTATTTTCATTGCCCTTTTCCACACTTTTTCCAACTCTACCATGTCCTGTTTTGGGTGCAGTGAGCAGAACTGTACACAGTATTCCAGGTGTGGTTGCACCAGAGATGTGTAGAGGGGCAAGATGAATGTGGATCTGGGAAGCGGAGGGCCTCCATGAGCCTGGACATCAGTCGTTCACCCATCCCTCTCCATGGGCAGCTTTTTCATCCTCCTCATAATCCTCCTCATCCTCATAATTTAGTTCTCCTGGAGTCCCCAAGAAGGAGACAAAGCCTTATAAATGTCCGGTCAGACTGAGATCTGTTGCGTGCACACACATGCGCATGCACAAACACATGCGCGTCTGACACTCCAGTCCTGCCTACCACATTCCCATAGGAAAAACCCTCAAAGGGTCTTGTCACACCTTAAAGACTCACAAATGTGTAAGCCTTGCTGGAGTAGAGTCTGCCCTACTGAGGCTGCCCACTGTGAGAGCAGCAGCACCACAGAGGACTCTTCAGCAGGGTTCCATGCCTCGTTCGGGGAGAAATGATGCTGTTACATTACCTGCCTCATCCACTGGGACAGAAAGGTAGGGGCGATACAGTAGGGACACGCGAATCTGAGAGTTCCGCTTTCTCCCATATTCGCATGTTTAAATCCCAAGTTGTTTTCCTCCCGTTGTGAATCCTAATGATGCTTAACATGCAGTTTGCCACATATACTGCAATTTCTGTTTTTCTCTCTCTTTTATACGTGAAAACCGCTGTGGGGTGGGGTGTTCATCAGGATTGCAGGGGTTTTTAATTGTGCCCTCCTTCACTGCGGCCTCCATGAAAATCTCTCGCCCTGCCCCAAATTCTCATACCCAGGAAGGACATCCTCCCTTGGCACCACAGATCAGCTCCTTGTGCAGCAGGAAAGGGAGTCCCTGGGGCCATGTTTAAGGAGAGAAGGCAAGGTGTGTGATGTCTTTCTCTATGGATTGTTTACTACACTGAAACAAAATAAATTTGTCATTGACATCAGATTAAAATGGGTAAATGGATGCAGTCTGGGAATACATCCCATGGATCCCAGTGGGACTGACTTCTGAGCAGACATGCACAGGATTGTGCTGTCAAAGTATTTCAGGTCAAACCTCTCAGAATGGCTAAGAATATTGCAAATAATGATTATATCAAAACAAGGCCAAGTTAAAACAATATGTAATGCTGCGTCTTAAGAGTCCTAGACAAATGAAAGGTTTTCACTGGAAGCCAAGTTCCACTGAGGACTTTTTGTACACATAAACATGATTTGATCAGAGAACTGCTGCAAAATTTGGAGAAATGCAATGAGATCACAGTATACCAAGGACTAGGGATGTATGAAAGTTCCGCCACGGATCTCGGGGAGGCCGAATGCCAGCGCATTCGGCCCCCCGAAATTGGTGGCAGAACGGCCTGCCCCCCGCCCCAGGGATGAGACTTACCTTGGGCGGATCTTCCTGGCGGCAGCGGCTCCAGCAGGAAGCCGGAGGAAGACTCTGAACTTATGGGCTAGGGAGAGATCCTCCCCCTTTCCCTTGGGTCCTTGGGACACGACCGTTGTTTGAGCACCAAACAAGCAGAGTGCCTCCTTTCGGTGCCCTCCATCTGTCGTCACTCCCTGCATCTGCACCGAGCATCCAGCAAGCCCCCCTCCAGCGCTCTCTCACTGCCAGGGTCACTATCTATCCCAGGAATGCTGGCAGGAGGAATCTCTGCTAGCTGCTGTGCTTGTGAGAGATGAGCGAGCTCCTCTCCCATGGATTGCTGTTCTTCCTCATCAGAACTGCTCTGGGGCTCTACGGGCTCAGTTTCCACCCTGACGCTACCAGGGAGAAGCCCCTTTCTGCTGTAGCCCCCCGGCTGTGGAATAAGCTCCCTAGAGAGGTTCACCTGGCACCTACGTTGCACTCCTTTCGGCGCCAGGTAAAGGCCTTTTGATTTTCCCAGCATTTTAGCATTCCAGTCTTTTAGCTCTGCTATTTTAAATCTGTATTTTAAATATCCGCATTGCTACTAGGCAGGGGCATTGCTTGGTCCTTAAAAGATCCAGTGCACAGGCCCATAACACAAATTTGCATCTCTCTCTCTCTCTCTCCAAGTCTAAGCGGATACCAAAATGTCAAGGTTTTTGTGCAAGGGTGGCCTTGACATTTTGAGGTCTCCAAAAGAGGATATACTTACCTCCCTATGTTCCTTGTGGACCATTGTTCTGAAAATTACAGACAGCCTACAGTTGTCCCAAAGTAAGAAACCAGCAAAGTTTCCGAAGTATAGGTGAAGAAGTTCATGTGGAAGGGGAGTTCTCCAATTTGGGGGAGGGAGTGACTTGCTTTCCCTTCCCTTCACCCCTTCCCCAATATTTTTTGGGTAGATTTGTATGAAAATGCACAGGTCATTAGAGGTGTCCCCCATGCAAAAAACCTGCAAACTTTCTGAAGCATATACATGCACGCAAATTTAGAATTACTCAAATGTATTTCCATTTCGCCAATGTTTGCAGCGAGTGGGAAGGTGCTATTGCACCCATGTCCTGCTTGTGAGTTTCCCGTGGGCATCTGGTTGGCTATTGTGTGAACAGAATACTGGACTGGGTGGACCTTGGTCTGATGCAGCATGGCTGTTCTTAGGTTCTTAAATAGAGAGTACCTCTAAGCATATGCAGAATGCTGTTCTTTCAGCACTGAGCACTTACATTCTCCCCCTACCAATTCTATTCATCTCCATGCAACCATCCCTCCTCATCCTACCATCCTCCAGCAACTCTTCATGAAAACAGATGTTTTATGCAATTCCTCTCTACCTCCTCCTTGTTACGCACAAGCTCCCATTGTATCTTCCTCCCCATAACTTAATTTGTGCCAAGACTTCACCAGGATTCAGCCAATGGGTCTGTTTTCACAACTAGGGCTAAGTTATGGAGAAACTCTGAGCATGTACTAAGTGTCTTTCCCTCACCACTGAAGCTAGAGCTCATGCAAAATGAAAAAACAAACAAACACAAACAAATGACAAAACATGCATAGCACTGAGCTGAAAGGGTAGTCAATTCATTATACAGGAATTGGGTAGGCACTGTATGAAGCCTGCAGTACCTGCTCACAACTGAGGACTCATTTCTGAGTAACCATGCAGAAAATATCTTTCCTAGCCCTACCTGGAGATGCTAAGGATTGAACCCGGGACCTTCTGCATGCCAAGCATGCGCTCCACGACTGAGCTACAGCCCTTCCTATTGCTGGATAATGGTGACTGACAAACACAACAGCCCCAGATTTGTTTCTCTGCAACCATGTGAACCCACTTTTCTTAAAGGCTTGAGTGAGAGGGAGAAAAACCCATCCTCTTGTCTTTTTGTATAAAGTCAAATACAGTTCAGAGCTTCTCTTGCCCACTGAAGAAAATTCTCTTTAAGAATTCCCCAAGATATGCTGTGGGTGGAATAAAGAAGAGAAAGAAAGGATAGGGGAGGGAAGAAGAAAAGAAGAATGATGACTGGAAATGCAGGGGTGGGGGGTAGAGAGAATTCCCTAAGCCAAGTGACTCCTTTCAACAGCTAGTACTTCAGAAGAATTTAGGATGCGCTGGAGGGTTTGTAAGGATTGTACGTACTTCAATTAACTTTATGAGGTGAGGTGGCTGAGGGCTTTTTGTATTTTTTTTTTAAAATTGTAGAACATATTTAAAAGCCTCAGCAATTCCTCAATCATGATGCCATATAGTCCTAACCCTCCTTTTGGAATAATTTGAGTCCTACAGCTATTTAGGAGGAAGTAAAGTGCAGGGGGAGAAAGACATTTGTGGAGGCTGATTGGATCCTTTTCTCTACTGAAGCTACTAAACGTCTGCAGAAGCCAAAGGTTCATCTGTTATCGTTTTGCCATCCTTATTTAATAGCTGAACCACCATTTCTTTCCTCTGCCTTTTACTATGCACGTAGCTGAAGAAAGCCTTTTTGTTGTTTTCAGCATCCCTCGCTAACCTCAGCTCGTTCTCAGCTGTAGCCTTCCTGAAGCCATCCCTGCAATTCTGTGCTACTTGCCTGTACTCTTCCTTTGTTACCTGGCCTTCTTTCCACTTCCTATATGTGTCCTTTTTTGTTTTCAGGTCATCTCTAAGCTGCTTTTTGTGAAGCCACATTGGCCTCTTCTGTTGTCTTCCACCTTTTCTTCTTGTTGGAATGGTTTGTAATTGTGCCTTGAGAATTTCCTTTTGTAAAAGCTCCCACCCATTCTCCAGGTCAGCAACCTTGGCTTCAAGGGAACAAATGTGTTCCATGAGAGCCAGAAGCTCATTACATTGAGCCAGAGGTATCATTAGGGAAGGGGCCACCTGGACATGGGCCCCGGATCTTTTTTGAGGTATGCCCCGGATCTTTTCAGCTCCTAATTGCATTTTTTCCCATTTTCCCATTGAGTTGCATTGGAAAACAGAAATGACCATAACATTTTTCTTGGATAAGATCTATACATGTCATTTGGAGATCTGGTAGCCGCAATGGAGCTGATTGAACCTGCCCATTTTCAGGCAGTTAGGTCCAATGGCTTTTGTGCTAATCACAGGTAAATTTGCTCTTTTCAAGAAAATCTGTCAAAGCAAAGAGCTATATTTTTTGTGTGCTTCCACAGAATCTCATAGACTTTGGGGACCTGGCAGCCTCTCTATAGATGACTGAATCTGTCAAATTTCAGATTGTTTGGCCTGGTGGCTTTTGTTCTAGCCACAGGTAAAATTTGATTTTTTCAAGAAAATGTGTCAAAGCAAAGAGCTATATTTTTTTGTGATTCCACATACATGCATGGACTTTGGGGACCTGGCAGCCCTTATGGAGCTGACTGAACCTGCCAAATTTCAGACAGTTGGGTACAGTGGCCTTCGTGCTAGCCATGTGTAAAGTTTCCTTTTCTCAAAGACTAAAACAAAAAGTAAAAACTGCCAAGCTACACAGGGGATTAGAAATCCTAATCAGAAGGCATTTAAGGTGACCATTAGGAGGTCACTATCCCTAATATCTGGTGTAGGTATTTTTTGAGGTGCAAAAAAACTCTCTCCCCCTACTTTTCTGCTCTTATATGCATACTGTTGGGAGCTTGCTTGCAATGAAATTTTGAAGAGGGAAAAGGAAGGAAAGAAAGAGCTTTATGTGAAATATGGGTATTTCACACAGCACCTGATTTTACTTTCCCCAACTGGAACCTTTGGCTTCTTGAATATACGCACAATCCTTACAAACCCTGCACAGCCTCCTAAATTCCTCTGAAGTACTACCGCTCTGAAAGGAGCCGCTTGGCTTAGGGAATTCTCTCAACCCCCACCCCCACCCCCACCCCGCAATTTCAGTCATCATTTTTCTTTTCTTCTTCCCTCCCCTATCCTGTTCTTCCTTCTTTCTCTTCTTTATTCCACACAGAGCATATCTTGAGGAATTCTTAAAGAGAATTCTCTTTGGTGGGCAAGAGAAGTTCTGAACTGTATCTGACTTTATACAAACAGACAAGAGGGTTGGTTTTTCTCCTTCTCACATGGTTGCAGGGAAACAAATCTGGGGCTTTTTTGTTTGTCAGTTGCCATTATCCAGCAATAGGAAGGGCTGTAGCTCCGTGGTGGAGCACATGCTTGGCATGCAGACCGTCCCGGGTTCAATCCCCAGCATCTCCAAGTATGGCTAGGAAAGTATTCTGCCTGAAACCCTGGACAGCCGCTGCGGCCAGTCACTCTCAACAGTACTGCGCTAGATGGACCCAGGGCCTGACTCGGTACAAGGCAGCTTCTGATGTTCCTGTGAACAGAAAGCTTTGATAAAAATAGGAGGTTTTGGTTTGTTTTTCAAGTGGAGGGGAGATACATACTGCTCATTTATACAAACCTATGTATGCCTACTCAGAAGCTCCTTTATGTTTAATGAGGCTTACTGTCAGGAAAGTGTGCATAGGATTCCAGCACAAGTTATTTTTGCAGGGCATTTGCACTTTCATGTTCTGCATGTTTACTGAGAAATAAGTCCAGAGTTATGAGCACGGTGCTGCAGGCTTAATACAGTCCTACCCAATTCCACCTAAAGAGTTGACTAGCCTTTCAGCTCAGTCCAATGCATGTTTTGTCATTTGTGTGTGTGTGTGTGTGTGTGTGTGTGTTTCATTTCGGATGAGCTCCAGCTTCAGTGGTGAGGGAAAGGCACTTAGCAAATGCTCAGAGTTTCTCCACAACTTAGCCCTAGTTTTGAAAACAGACTCATTGGCTTTATCCTGGTGAAGTCTTGGCACAAATGAAATTATGGGGAGGATGCGGCGGCTCCGGCGGCGGCTCCGGTGGCGGCGCTGGGTCTTGCCAGGCGCTGCCAGGCTGCGGCTTGAAATGGCGACCACTACGCCGGCCACCATTTGCGTCCCTGCCCAGCCGTGATAGGCCACGTAAGTATCTACGTAGCCTATCACGGCTAACGCAGGGACGCGTTTCATGGTGAAATTCTCTGACATCCCTAGTTCTGACCCTCCTTTTGGAATAACTCAAGTCCTACAGCTATTTAGGAGAGATTAAAGTGGAGGGGGAGAAAGAGGTTTGTGGAGGCTGATTGGATCCTTTGCAGTACCAAAGCTTCTAAGCTTCTGCAGAAGCCAAAGTTTCCAGTTTGGGGCAGTAAAATCAGGTACTGTGTGAAATGCCAGTATTTCACATGGAGCTTTCTTCCCTTCCTTCTCCCTCTTCAAAATTTCATTTGCAAGCAGACAAGTAGGGGGACAGAGATGTTTATTGCACCTCAATAAAACCCCTACACCAGAGATTAGGGATAGGGACCTCCTAAGGGTCACCTTAAACACCTTCTGATTAGGATCTCTAATCCCCTGTGTGGCTTGACAGTTTTTACTTTTTGTTTTAGGGTTTGAGAAAAGGAAACTTTATGCATGGCTAGCACAAAAGCCACTGGACCAGTCTGAAATTTGGTGGGTTCAGTCAGCTCCATGGAGCCTCGTGTGGCGCAGAGTGGTAGGCTGCAGTATTGCAACCGAAACTCTCCCCACAACCTGAGTCAGGTCGACTCAGCCCTCCATACTTCCGAGGTTGGCAAAATGAGGACCCAGGTTGCTGGGGGAAAAGTAGTCACGACTGGGGAAGGCCATGGCAAACCACCCCGCTACAGTCTGCCATGAAAACACCAGCGCAAGCAGCGTCCCTCTAGGGGTCAGTAATGACCCGGTGCTTGCACAGGAGGAACCTTTCCTTTCCTTCAGTCAGCTCCATAGGGGCTGCCGGGTTCTCAAATTCCATGAACTGATGTGGAGCACACACAAAAATTATAGCTCTTTGCTTTGACACATTTTCTTAAAAAAAAGCAAAATTAACCTGTGGCTAGCACAAAAGCCACTAGGCCTAACTGTCTGACGTCTGGCAGATTCAGTCAGTTCTATAGAGGCTACCATGTCTCTAAATTCCATTTATTTATCATACAAACTAAAAACATTGTGGCCTTTTTTGTTTTCCAGTGCAAGTCAACGGGAAAATGGAAAAACAAATGGAAATTAGGACAGCTCAAAAGATCCGGGGTACAGTTCAAAAAAGACCAGGGGCCTGTGCCCGGGTGGGCAACATGTAATGACACTCTGCTACTAGGTATTATTCTCGTTGTACTTTTATATTGTAGTTTTAAGCTTTTATATTTTATTTTGTTTTATGCTGTATTTTGTGGTTTTAAGTTTTGTGGACCACCTTGAGAGCTGCGGCTATTGGGCGATATAGATTAGGGATGACGGAGAATTTCTCCCCGAAACTTCGGGGGGCCGAGCGCCAACGTGTTCGGCCCCCGAACAAGTTTTGGGGAGAAATCCTCCGCCCCCCCGCCCCCTGCCCCCCCCCGGGACGGGACTTACCTTCACCGAATGTCCCTCCCGGTGGCTGGTCCAGCTGGTGGTTCGGCGAGCGAGTGTTCGAGCGAGGCGGGAGCGGCAGCCAGTCTTTCGACCGGCTGCCGCCGCCGCCATTACAATGAAAGAAAAAAGAAAAAAAACGCCCCCTGATAGGCTACGTGATGATTCACGTAGCCTATCACGGCTAGATTTGCAAAGTCAGCCGTGATAGGCTACGTGAATCGTCACGTAGCCTATCACGGGTGACTTTGAAGAAAAAAAAAAAAAGAGTGTATGGATAATGGCGGCCCCCATAGGGAGCCGCCATTCCCGTTCCTTATTTGGTCGCTGTAGTCTACGTAAATGTTTACGTAGACTACGCCGAAAATAAGGGCAACGCTATTTGCGTTGCCCTTATTTTCGCCGTAGTCTACGTAAACATTTACGTAGACTACAGCGACTAAATAAGGAACGCGAATGGCGGCTCCCTATGGGGGCCGCCATTCGCGTATGCGCTTTTTTTTTTTTTAAGTCACCCGTGATAGGCTACGTGACGATTCACGTAGCCTATCACGGCTGACTTTGCAGATCTAGCCGTGATAGGCTACGTGAATCGTCACGTAGCCTATCAGGGGGCGTTTTTTGGTGTTTTTTTTTACTTTTGTGTTCGCGGCCGGGCGAGGCGAGGCGCCTCCTCCCCGGCCTGAATTTCGGCCGGGCGAGGCGGGAAGCCTCCCCCCCCGGCCTGAACTTCGCGGGGGGAGCAGCGAAGCGCCTCCCCCCCACCGCGAACGGCCTTCGACGACAGGTAAGTGACTTTCGTCCACCCCTAATATAGATATACATACATACATACATACCCTTAGAAGGATAACTGAGTTTCAGTTGGTGCATTGGTTCAAAAGTGTGAAATATGATGCAAAAAGAACTGATTTCTCTCCCATCCCTTCTCCTTTCTTCTGAAACCCCTCACCCCATCCCAATACACATGGCCAACGGCTCTAGGCCTGGGGTGCTGACCCTCCAGCCCGGGAGCCAAAACCCGCCCTCTGGAGTTGCCCAGGCGTAAGGCCCTGGGCCTGAACCAAGCTATTAGTAGTTTTAGAGTGGCTTAGATCCATAATGCTCTCTGACTTGGGTTCAGAAGGCTGTGGTTTTCCTTGACAGGCCGCTTGACTAGGCAAGTCCAGGCAGTTGGCGAGAAGGAAGGTAAAACCTTGAAGGTTTCCTGGAAGCAGATGTGGAGAGATCTCATCAGGCTGGGGGTGCCCAGAGGTGAAATAGACGGGCAGCCTAATGTGGTTCTCCTGGAAAGGTGGACGCAGCTGCCCGAGAGCCAGCAGCTCATCTCCGAGTCAGGGCCCTTGACCCCCACTGCCCCACCTGAGGAAGCAGGGGGGACCCCAGGCAGCAGGCTAGACCAGAAGGGGAAGCACTCAACCAGCACCTATCCTGACCTGTCGGAGTTGCTGAAGTGGACGCCCCTGAGCCCCCAGTGACGGGAAGGCCGGTTCCCCACTAGTTGGATATTGTTCAGGGGTCGGCCAGTGAATTGTAACTGTCAGCTGGCAAGAACTGACAGGTGCAGCCCCTCACAAGAAATACCGGGCCAATACAGACTCTGGTTTAACACTTTCTGCTTCCCTATGTAGTATCTACATCTCACTTGTTTTCACTCACTTACTTGTTGTTCACTCTAGAGTAGACCCACCTGCCCCAGATCCAGACCTTTAAAATCAACTCGCCCCCATGTTCAGGGGTGGCCTTCCTTGCTGTCCCGCCACTATCACAGGCGACATCCTCCAGCCATGAAGATCTCCTGCCTTCTCTCTTCCATTTTCCTCCTCCTGCTGCTGGTGGGACCAGGTGAGCATCCCGTCCGCTCCTCTTCTCCAGGTTACGCAGCTCTCTCCGCTTTGCTGTAGGGAAGGCAGTGGAGGGGCCGTTTCCCGGACAAGGGGCTTCTCTTTCCAAGGCCACCCAGGGCCTCAAAGGGAAGCCCCGCTACTCTCACGTGTACAAGGTCAATCCTGGGGGACAGAACAGGCCACTTTCTCCATGGGATAGGGATGGCGCTCCAAAGTGTTTTCTCTCCATAGAGTTGTATTTTCCCTTTTTTCTAGATTTCTCCAAAGCCCGGCGTCGACCATGTCTTTTTTCTTGCAAGGGATCTTGCCCTCCGGGACAATGGGTTCCTGGATATTGTTCTTCAGGGGTCGGCTTCCTGAACTGGCCCACAGAGCCCCTGGGGTAGCCCAGCCACAAGCCATTAGAGATTAAGGGTTAGAACCAGCACCTTGAATTTGGCCCAAGGAACCCATTTCTTTAAGGATACAAATGTTCTTTAGGGAAACATGTTTTCTCAGATATCCCACATGTTTTCTCTTTTCCCCTTGGAATCTTGCACAAACAAATTGAATTCAGATTGACATGTATTTGTTCTCGTCGAAATTTGTTAGATTCCTGAGGTCTTGTCACACCTGGGATCTCAGAAGCTGTCCACTTCCAAATAGTGTCAAAACAGCCATCGCCATTGTTTCAAAAATGGATTTAAAACTCCCTCCCAGGGAACCCTGGGGCCCAGAGGCAGTCGATCAGGACCTCCCCAGTGAGACGAAGAACCCTCACAAACGTCCTTTCGGGTGTGCAGGGAGGGCTCTTTGGAAGACAAGCTAGTGGTGGCATGAGCCCTGCTCAGACCCTCACACCTGTGTAGGCCAGGCATCCCCAGGCCAGTGCCCTGCAGCTGGGAATGATGGGAGGTGTAGTCCAACCCATTTGGAGGGCACCAGCTTAGAATCATAGAATCATAGAATAGCAGGGTTGGAAGGGACCTACAAGGCCATCGAGTCCAAGCCCCTGCTCAATGCAGGAATCCCAGTCAGAGCATCCCTGACAGGTGGCTGTCCAGCCTCATCTTGAATGCCTCCAGTGTGGGAGAGCCCACCACCTCCCTAGGGAATGGATTTCATTGTCGTATTGCTCTAACAGTCAGGAAGTTTTTCCTGATGTTCAGCTGGAATCTGGCTTCCTGTCACTTGATCCCATTCTTCCGTGTCCTGCACTCTGGGATGATCGAGAAGTGATCCTGGCCTTCTTCTCTGGGACAACCTTTCAAGTACTTGAAGAGCGCTATCATATCTCCCCTCAGTCTTCTCTTCTCAAGGCTAAACATGCCCAGTTTTTTCAGTCTCTCTTCATAGGGCTTTGTGTCCAGCCCATGATCATCTTCACTGCCCTCCTCTGAACCCTCTCCAGTTTGTTTGCATCCTTCTTAAAATGTGGTGCCCAGGACTGGACACAGTACTCCAGATGAGGCCTAAGCAGTGCTGAGTAGAGGGGAACTAGTACTTCCTGGGATTTGGAAGCTATGCTTCTATTAATGCAGTCCAAAAGAGCATTTGCCTTTTTTGCAGCCACACCACATTGTTGGCTCATCTTCAGCTTGTGATTGACAACAATGCCAAGATCCTTCTCGCTTGTAGTGTTGTTGAGCCACGTATCCCCTATCTTGTAACTGTGCATTTGGTTTCTTTTTCCTAGTTGCAGAACTTGGCATTTATCCCTATTAAATGTCATTCTGTTGTTTTCAGCCCAATGCTCCAGTCTATCAAGATCACTTTGAATTTTGTTTCTGTCTTCCAAAGTATTAGCTATCCCATCCAATTTTGTGTCATCTGCAAATCTGATCAGCATTCCCTGTACCTCCTCCTCCAAGTCATTAATACAAATGTTGAAGAGCACTGGGCCCAGGACTGAGCCCTGCGGTACCCCACTCGTTACCTCTCCCCAGTTTGAGAAGGTCCCATTGATAAATGGACAAGCTTGGTTGCTTGGAGGTTTTCTTTATGCCTCTTCATTATAAATGATCTTTCGTCTGTTTCCCCAACACTGAGGAAAGGCCTTAGCAGCTATTGCTGTGTATGTCGCTGATGTGTCTGTGAAATAAAGTCATGCCATATTCTATAAAGATCAGGTGTTTGCCTTTGCCTTTGGCTGGGTGCAGTTCGTACATCGATTTTTGTGCTCTGGCTTTTGGCCGCAGCTCCATGTCCCAAGAACCCAGTGTTAGGAGTTCTGCCCTTTTCCAGCGGTTTGCTCTGACCCGGGGGGTTGCCATCAGCATGCACGTGGTCAGTTCTTCAGAGGCCACTTCAGCATTTTGTCCTTCCCCCATTGTTAACAGCGCCAGTGCTGATGCGACATGTGCAGTGTGATGTATGCCACGGTACCGTTCCGTTTGCCGTACTGGTGTCCCCAGACATTTCTGTGGCTTCCCTCAGACACAGGAGCTGAGAGAGATAGGCTGTTGCTGGCAACATCTCTGGGGGAGGAACATCACGTCTGCAGAAACCCTGCCAAGGTGTGCAGCTTCGCTCGGAGATCAGGACCTGCCTGCCACTGGAGAGAGTTCTGCAAACAGTGCCACGTGCATCTCTCCCAAACCGCGTGGGCTTTAGGGATGTCAGAGAATTTCACCATGAATCTCGGGGAGGCCGAATGCCAGCGCGTTCGGCCCTGTGAAATTGGTGGCAAAACGGTCTGCCACCCCCTGCCCCGCCCCTGGGACGGGACGGGACTTACCTTGGGCGAATCCTCCTGACGGCGGCGGCTCGGCGGCGGTTCGGCAGCGGCGGTGGCCGGTCTTCTGACTGGCCACCGCCGCCGCCATTTCCAGTAAAAAAAAAAAAGTGATATGCTACGTAAAGATTTACGTAGCCTATCACGGCTGACTGCAGGGACGCAAACGGCAGTGGCTACGGCCGCCGCCATTTGCGGCCCAGCCAGCCAGGATTCGGGGGTGGAGGGACGGAGCGCCTCCCCCCCCCGGCCAGAATTTCGGGGTGGAGGAACAGAGCGCCTCCCCCCCCGGCCAGAATTTCGGGGGGGAGGGACGGAGCGCCTCCCCCCCACCAGAATTTCGGGGGGAGGGACGGAGCGCCTCCCCCCCACCGCAAACCAAATTTTGTTAAAGGTAAGTGACTTGCGTACATCCCTAGTGGGCTTTCCTGCAAATAAAGGCGAGCGATTGAACCTGATGTCAGGGTGGACACTGAGCCCATAGAACCTCAAAGCACTTCTGATTCTGAGGAGGAACAGCCATCGATGGACGAGGAGCACGCTCTTCCCTCCCAGGCCCTGCAGCAGGCAGAGATTCCTCCTACGGGCATTCCAGACATAGATAGCAGTCCTGGGAGTGAAAGAGCACGGGAGGAGGACTGGCTGGATGCTCGACGCAGACGCAGAGAGCCTGTTTGGAGATCAAGCAACGGTCGCGTCCAGAGGAGTTGTGTCCAACTGTGTCTGGAGTTGGCTACTGGAGTAGACTGAAAGAGGCCGGCTAGGGCCTCCTGACGGCTTGGTCCCTGTTCCTCCTTTTTTTTCCCCCCTGTCTCTATCGCTCTCCTCCTACTGCCAGATGAAGGGTGACAGAGACCCGACGGTGCAGGCTGTGGCGCATGAGAACCAGATTCTCCGTGATCAAATGGCTCAACTGACGGCTGCCGTGCAGAATCTACAAGCTGCGGTTCAACCCCCACCACCTCCGATTCCCCCCCACTGCAAGTGCCCGGTGGCCTTGCCAGAGAAGTTTTCTGGGGAAAGGGACTTTTTCAGATTTTCAGGGCCCAATCGGAGCTGTACATGCGCCTTCAACCTGAGGATTTCCTGACGGAACAGGTTCATGTGGGTTTCATCATTAACCTACTTTCTGGCATGGCCACTGAATGGGCTTTGGGACTCCTTCTCGCTAACGACCCCCTGCTCGGGGACTATCAAGGTTTCATGACAGCGATGGCCCGTTTTTTTGGTGACCCCCTTCATACGCAGATGGCTTCTCGGGAGATTCGTCACCTCAGGCAGGGCAAGGACTCAGTTTCCAGCTCTGTGACAACTTTTTGCTTGCTGATGCAGGATTTACAGTGGAATGATGCCGTGCTGGTGGCTCAGTTTTTGGATGGTTTAAACGACGAGACCGTGGATGAGTTGGCACGCACGCCCAGCCCGCTGACTTTGGAGGACCTCATCCAGACCTGCCTCCAGATAGATAGTCAACTTTTGATAGATAGTCGGCTGGAGGGGCGCTGCCAGACCCGGTGGGGTGCCGGGGGCTGAGAATACCCTCCTCCCATTCCCCCACATTTCCTGCCCCCTCCCCCACCCCCTGCCCCTGCGGTGGGGGCAGAGGAGACCCCGATGCAGCTGGGAGCTACCCGAGCCCTTCTACTGCCAGAAGAGCTTGAGCGCCGGCGAGCTGAGCGCCGCTGCTTTTGGTGTGGAAAACTGGGCCATTTCACCAAGACCTGCTGCGTTAGATCCGCAGCTCCTCTGCCTCCCCCTCCTCTCCTTCCCCCTCCTCCTCCTCCTCATCCTCAGGCCTGACTAGACTGCCCCCCAAGCCTGTTGGGGGCCTCCAGTGTGGGGGTTGGTTCCCCACTGGGTGGGTGCCTTCCGCAACTCCCCCACCCTCCCATCTGCTATTGCCAGTTCACCTACACTCCTCCCAGTGGGGTGGGTTGGAGGCCCTGGCTTTAGTGGACTCTGGAGCTACAACCAGTTTCATGGACGAAACGTTCGCCCTCTTCCACAAGATTCCTACCCTGCCCCTTCCTGCCCCCTTGGCAGTGGAGACCATCGATGGGCATCCTCTCTCTTCGGGCGTGGTGACCTGTATTACAATTCGACTCACTCTGCGCACCCAGTCCCACGTTGAGCAGATTCAGTTTCACTTGGCCAAGGTTCCCCTATACCCAATCGTGCTGGGTGTTTCCTGGATCTTGAAGCACAACCCTCAGATTTCTTGGGGGCTTCAGCAGGTGGAGTTTGCATCTCCCTACTGCCAGGAGCATTGCCTCCTGACCCAGGCGCCTGTCCCAGCCCAGGCCTTACCCCTTTCCTCTCCCTCCTCGTCTGTTTCTGGCAGTTCGTCAGCTACCATCATCCTCCCAGAGAAGTATGCGGTTTTTCGGGATGTTTTTGACAAGAAGGAGGCTGACCAGCTCCCCTCCACCGCCCTTTTGACTGTGCCATTAACCTCATTCCAGGGGCAACCATCCCCACTGACCGGCTGTATTTGATGTCGGAGCCGGAACTTCGAGCTCTGCGTGAGTTTTTGGACACAAATCTCAAACGTGGCTTCATTCGCCCTTCCTCCTCCCCCGCCTGCACCCCTACCTTTTTTGTTGCCAAAACAAAACTCCGCCCGGTGCACGACTATAGAGCCCTAAATTCAGTCTCCATCCCTGACAAGTACCCCATCCCCCTCATACCTGAGATGTTGGAGCGCCTAGGGGGAGCCAAGATTTTCACAAAGTTTGACCTGCGTGGCGCCTACACGCATCCGGGAGGGGGATTGAGTGGAAGACCTCTTTTGGAACCCGGTACGGAGCATATGAATACCTAGTGATGCCGTTTGGGCTCGCCTGCGCCCCCCCCCATGTTTTCGTGTTTTATGAATGCCATCTTCTGGGACTATTTGGACACTTTCCTCATTGTATATCTCGATGATTTACTTATATTTTCTGAGGACCCCCACTCCCATCAGCATCATGTCTCCGCCGTCCTCCAGCGCCTCCGCGAGAACCATCTGTCTGCCAAGCTGGAGAAATGTGCGTTTGACCTAACCTCTTTGGACTTTCTTGGCTACATTATCTCAGCTGACGGAATCAGGATGGATCCTGCAAAGGTCCAGGCTGTCCTCTCCTGGCAGGCTCCATCCACCAAGAAGGACTTGCAACGTTTTCTGGGCTTTGCTAATTTTTACAGAAAGTTCCTGCCTAGCTTTGCTCAGCTGACATCTCCTCTCACAGACCTCCTTAAGGGCAGGAAATCTCCTTTTCATTGGACGGCATCTGCCCAACAGGCTTTTGAGGAACTTAAGAGGCTTTTCAGTTCTGAGCCGATCCTGTTACATTCCGACCTGAGGAGACCTTTTGTAGTGCAAACTGATGCCTCTGACTTTGCGGTGGGGGCAGTGCTTTTTCAACCAGATCGGGTGGGCAGCAGGTTGCAACCCTGCGCCTACCACTCCAGGAAGCTAAACATGTCTGAGAGGAATTATACCATCTGGGAGAAGGAACTGTTGGCCATCAAGTCCACTTTGGAGACCTGGCGTCATCTTCTAGACAGGGCACAGCACCCAGTCGAAGTTAGAACTGACCATCGCAATCTCGAACATCTTCAGACAGCCCATGCCTTAAACCAGAGGCAGATTAGGTGGTTGCTTATTTTTTCCCCGTTCCACCTTAAGATTTGCCATGTGAAGGCCTCTGACAACCTACAAGCGGATGCCCTTTCTTGTAAGCTGGACCTCCAGCCAGGGGGTGAGGGAAATCCCTCCCCTCTGATTCTTCCCCCCCAGAGCCTGGCGGCAGCTGCAGTGCCTCACTCTTGGGAGGAGCTCCTTCACTCTGCACAGGCTCAGGATGATTTTGTTCGCACAAAAGTGGAGGAATTCGGGCTAGCCTCTGTCCCCCCCCACCCTACCCCTTTCTCTTTGCGAGGTGGCCTGCTTTACCATTCCGGCTGGGTCTATGTGCCTTCTAGACCCCTCTGCGAGAAGGTCCTCCATCAGTGCCACGACTCCCCCACAGCTGAGCATTTTGGCGTCGCCAAGACCCTGCATGGAGTGACGCAGGATTTTTGGTGGCCTCGTGTGTGTCGGGACATCAAGTCCTATATCGCCTCCTGCCCAACCTGCCAGTGGGCGAAGGCCCCCTCAGGCAGGCCCACAGGCTTGCTTCACCCCCTGCCTACCCCCTCAGGACCTTGGAAACTGCTCTTCCTTGACTTCATCACTGACTTGCCTCCCTCACACGGTAAGACCACCATTCTGGTGGTGGTGGATTTGTTTTCTAAGATGGCCCATTTCATCCCCTGCTCTGGGTTGCCCACAGCCAGGGAGACGGCAGAGCTGTTTTTGGTGCATATTTTCCAACTCCACGGATGGCCCGAGGGTCTAATTTCAGATAGGGGGGCCCAATTCACTGCCCATTTCTGGAGGGAGCTACTTGGGCTTCTACATGTGACGCTCCGTCTTTCCTCCGCCCACCATCCCCAGACGGACGGTCAGACCGAGCGCACCAGTGTGACTCTGGAGCAATATTTGCACTGTTAGGTCAATTACCAGCAAGATGACTGGTTTTCCTTGCTGCCTCTCATGGAATTTGCTTATAACAATGCCTGCCATGCTTCCACCCGCCAAACTCCTTTTTTTTTTTTTGCCAATTTTGGTTACCACCCCAAGGCTTTCCCGTCCACCCTAGCTCCCTCTTCGGTGCCGGCAGCCCATGACTTTTTAGAGGAGTTGAGAGCGGTACACCACCTCTTATGGGACTCCCTCAAGCAAGCCAAGACAGCCTACAAGATTCTGGATTCTGGATTCCCACCTTTCTCGCGGATGCCTGCAATATCTGGTGGACTGGAAGGGGTACGGGCCAGATGAGTGATCCTGGGAACCCACGGAATATTTCATGCTCCATTGCTGCTGAGGCGTTTCCACCAGCTGTACCCCCACAAGCCCGGGGGGGGCCCTCATGGGAGTGGGGATGATGTCAGGGTGGACACTGAGCCCATAGAACCTCAGAGCACTTCTGATTCTGAAGAGGAACAGCCGTCCGTGGGAAAGGAGCACGCTCTTCCCTCCCAGGCCCTGCAGCAGGCAGAGATTCCTCCTACGGGCATTCCAGACATAGATAGCAGTCCTGGGAGTGAAAGAGCACGGGAGGAGGACTGGCTGGATGCTTGACGCAGACACAAAGAGCGATGAGCTATGGAGGGCACGGAAAGGAGGCGTAGCGCCCGTTTGGCGTGCAAGCAACTGTCGTGTCCAGAGGACCCAAGGGAAAAGGGGAGGGACTCTCCCTAGCCCATAAGTTCAGGGTCTGCAAGTGATTCTCATTCAAATGGGGACCAACTGTTTCTAACCTGGGGCATAGATTACTCTGCTGTTCATAGCTTAGTCGCTGGCGATAGAGTTATTAAGTTGTAAAAGGAATAAAGCCTTGAAAAGAATCCTTTGTCTGTGTCTGGAGTTGGCTACTGGAGTAGACTGAAAGAGGCCAGCTAGGGCCTCCTGACACCCACTGAGCTGGTGCTTCGTGTGAAAAGGGGAGGTGGTCAGGCGCATCAGTGGAGCCACGCGGGGCCAGACCGAGAGTCCACCTCACCTGGCATTCTGTTCCTTGTGACCAAACAGATGCCTTTGGGAAGCAACAAGTAGGACAGCTATGGTGACCTATGTGGGGGAACATACAAGAGCATCTGGCTCCGCCTTCTGCATGGCCTCCAGCTAGGGATGGATTGGGCCACAAAGGAGCCCAGAGGTCCAGAGTCCACATGGAGAATGTTGGGCTGGATCAGCGTTCCCAAACCCGGAGTCCTCCTGATCAGCTGGACTACATCTCCCAGCATTCCCAACCCTGGGGATGATGGGAGTTGTAGCCAAACACCTCTGGCGGTTGTGGGAGTCTGGGCTAGGTGATTGGTCTAGGGTTTTTCTACAGGGGTCAAAGCAGAGAGGTAGAAGTCAGCCGTCAGTGGGGAATGGGTTAAGCACCCTCCCCTTCCCCTTCCTCCTCTCAAAACCACCGACTGCCAAGACTGCTTTTCATGGAAAAACGGTGTCCGGACTTCATCATACACATTGGCGGGTAGCGTGTCAGGTTTTGCACCACGTCATACCAGGTGCATTTTCAGATGTGTGCACTGCTTGGCCTCCCTCAAAAGTGAAATAATAGGAAAAGGGCAGGAAAGGGCAGCCAGGATAATCAAGGGGGCTGGAACCCTGAGCCTCCATGGAAGGAGATGCTGAAGTATTTGAGGCTTCTGAGTTGGGGGGGGGAGACAATTGGGTAGGGATGTACAAAAGTCACTTACCTTTTGCGGATTATGTTGATGGTGGTGGGGGAAGGCATTCCGTCCCTCCCCCCGGAATCCTCGCCGGGGGGGAGGTGCTCCATTCCTCCCCCCCGGAATCCTCTGTGGCCAGCTGTGCTCCGTGGCAGCTCCGCAGAGCAGCCAGCCAGGCCCAGCCAGGCCAGAGCCGTCCGCACCTGGATTTCCGGCTGCAGAGGGCTCTGGGTAAAAAAACCCAAAAACCCGCATACACAAATGGCAGTGGCTACGGCCGACGCCATTTGCATTCCTTATTTTTGCCGTCTTAATCTACGTAAATATTTACGTAGACTATGACGGCGAAAATAAAGGGGAATGCAAATAGCGTAGCGGGCACTATTTGCGTCCCTTTTTGATTCACCGTTTTAGCCTATGTAAATACTTGCGTAGGCTAAAACGTCGAATCAAAAAGGGACGCAAATAGCGCCCGCTATGCTATTTGCGTTCCCCTTTATTTTCGCCATCATAGTCTACGTAAATATTTACGTAGATTAAGACGACAAAAATAAGGAATGCACATGGCGGCGGCCATAGCCGCTGCCATTTACATACGCGTTTTTTTTTTTAAACCCACCCAACCACGATAGGCTACGTAAAGATTTACGTAGCCAATCACATCGTGTTTTTTTTTTAAACCTAGCCATGATAGGCTGCGTAAATCTTTACGTAGCCTATCATGTCTTGTTTTTTTTTTTACAAGCCTGGAAATGGCGGAAGCCCAGCCACCGCAGCCACCGTAGCCGCCGCCACAGCCGCCGCCGCCCAGAAGATCCGCTACAGGTAAGTCTCATCCTGGGGGGGATCCACGGGGGGGGGGGGTGGCAGGCCGTTCCGCCATGGAGTTCGGGGGGGCGAATGCACTGGCATTCGGCCTCACCAAGATCCATGGCGGAATTCTCTGACATCTCTACAATTGGGGGGTTCTGAAAGAGGGTGATGCCTGTTGCGGACAGGAAGTGGAGCAAGAGGTGCGTCTTTTGTCCTCTCGGCAAACACCGCGACGTGGAGCCAGTCCCCCAGTGAAATGGCTGAGTAGTGCGATTCAGCCTTGGTCACAGAAATCCCTTTTCCACACAACACAGAACTTGTGTAACTCACTGAGCCAAGATGCGGCTGTGGTGACCAGCTTGCATGTCTTCGAAAGGGGATCCCATAAATTCGTGGAGAAGGAGGAGAGGCCTCTCCGGGGCCATTCCCATCATGGCTACACAGAACCTCCCAGCCCAGAGGCAGTGTACCTGTAGGGGCTAGAAGCTAGGGACAAACCACAGGGGAGAGCTTGTCAGCAGCACCTGATTGACCACTGTTGAAAACAGGATACTGAGCTAGGTGCATTCTCTGATTTCTTCTTACTTGCATTGTCCTTTGTTTATTGTGTTGGGGGACAGCTTTCTCTTCCCCAGAGCATCATGAAAGAGCCATTTCACATGTCGGAAGGGGGTGGGGGGGAGGAGGAGGAGGGAGAAGATCCGCTCTTCATCTCTGGCCCAGGACTTGGGCTTACACAAGGCTGTTACTCAAGCTGTGGTGAAGGGAAGCCAACTGAAGCCAGGGCCCCTGTCTGTCCCTCTTGCCTGCCCCTTGCCTCATCCCTAACTGCCATGTTTCCTTAGGATTCTGCCCTTGGATGGCCTGAGTGCAGCCAGCACTGAGCAGCCGCAGGGATCGCAAACCGCCGAGAAAGGGGGTGGGGGAGACAAAAGCCACAGGAAGGACGGGGGGAGCACAGCCGGGTCAGCCCTCAGCCCAGGAGGCCACGTGGGAAGCAAAGGGTTCCCTGGGCCTTGTTGGGTTACATGAGGTCCTCTGTGGCTCCCCTAGCCAGTCCCCCACCAGTGTAACAGCCCCCCGAGTTGTCACATTTCCTGGCTCCATCCCCTCTCACACACCCCACTATAAGAGTGATCCCTGGGTGCTCCCCCCACCCCCAGGTTTGCCATCAACTGCTGATTTTGCATTAACTCTTCCGGGTTCACATTTTTGCCCAGGAATTGCTCTGTAGCAACCACCCCACACAGGCCTAAGCCATGTTTTAACAGGGATGTGCAAATCCACAAAGCTCAAGCTCATTGATATTCTCCAAATCCCATCTCCGAGCTCATTCCAATTCATGCCCCTATCAGATTGTGAGTTTCAGTTTTTCTTTGTGGCCGAAGAATTTGTGTGTTCTTTTTGAAAAGTGCAGATTTTTCTCCCATTGACTAAAGCATGTTTGTGTGCATTTTTTAAATGTACGCATTTTTCTCATGCACATTTTTCACATGTGCACATTTTTCAGATGCATATTGCTCGTTCTGCATCACAAGCTCGGAAGCCCTCTACATGGCCTGGGGCAAATGGCTCCATCTCAGCGTAACCAGCCTTACAAGATTGTTGTATGGATAAATGAGGAGAAGCCCATGTTCACTGCCTCCCTGGAGCAGCTTGCGAGTACAGGTGGGACGCAAGTGTGATCAAGAGATAGGAAAAGGATAAAAAAAGAGACCCACATTACAGTGAGA
Source organism: Heloderma suspectum (assembly GCF_057233095.1). Taxonomy (NCBI): domain Eukaryota; kingdom Metazoa; phylum Chordata; class Lepidosauria; order Squamata; family Helodermatidae; genus Heloderma; species Heloderma suspectum. Next base: position 438,139,236 of record NC_139458.1, read on the forward strand.
CAATCTTGGCAGTTGGCTGGTAACAGCCGTGCCTTCCAGAGCTTGCAACACACATCCTTCCAACGGCATTGGGCATCCAACCACATCTCAACAGTTCACGACCCCCTATAAATGCAGAGCCTCTCCCTTCCAATGCATTGCCTCTTTGCCTTCTCTGCCAGTGTCTCCAGGATTCTTAGCGACATCCTCCAGCCATGAAGATCTTCTGCCTTCTCTCTTCCATTTTCCTCCTCCTGCTGCTGGTGGGACCAGGTGAGAATCCTGTTGGCTCCTCTGTTCTGAGCTACGCAGCTCTCTCCACTTGGCCATGGGGAAGGCAGTGGGTGGGCCAGTTTCCTGGACAGGGGACTTCTCTTCCCAAGGCCACCCGGGGCCTCAAAGGGAAGCCCTGTTATTCTCATGAGCTCCAGGTCAACCCTGGGGAAGAGATCCGGCCGCCTCCTAGGGAGCCTCTCTCCGTGGGAAGGGCTGGCTGCTCCAAAGCACTTTCTCCCCTTTGAGTTGTGTTTTCCCTTTTTCTAGATTTCTCCCAAGCCCAACCGTGGTTTCTACCATGTCACTTCCCAGGCACATGCAGGTTCATATGCTTGCATGGTGAACTCAGTCGTGGACCATGTGAAATTGGGAAGGTTTGCTGCCAAAGGTAAGACAACTAGAAAGAATATTGCAAAATTAATCAAACTGATATTGTGAGCATGAACATTATTCCAGAAGTGAGACTACATGCACCACTTATATTTCAGCTTCAGTGTTTCCTTTTCTATATACATTTAAAACACTGTGGGGTTGGGTATTCATCAGGATGGCAAGCTTCAATTAACCCAAAAAGGAAATCTTCCCTTGGCCTCAAAGATCAGCTCCCTGTGCAACAGGAAAGGATGTCCCTGGGGCCATGTAAAAAGAGTGAAGGCAAATTGAGTTATGTATTTCTCTAGGGATTTTTTTATCGCACTGAAAACAAAGGACTTTCTCACTGAAATCAGAATAAATGGGTAAATAAGAACATAAGAACATAAGAAGAGCCCTGCTGGATCAGACCAAAGGTCAATGTAGTCCTGCATTCTGTTCTCACAGTGGCCAACCAGCTGCTGGCCAGTAACCCACAAGCAGGGCATGAGCACAGCACCCTCCCACCCATGTTCCCCAGCAACTGGTGTACACAGGCTCACTGCCTCTGGTACTGGAGGTAGCATGTAGCCATCAGGACTAGTAGCCGCTGACAGCCTTCTCCTCCAGGAATGTGTCCAACCCCCCTTAAGCCACCCAAATTGGTGGCCATCACAACATCCTGTGGTAGCGAATTACATAGTTTAACTTTGTGCTGGGTTAAGAAGTCCTTCCTTTTATATGTCCTGAATCTTCCACCAATCACCTTCATAGGATGATGACCCCATTGCATTCTAGTATTTTGAGAGAGAGAAAAAAATGCCTCCCTATCCACATTCTCTACACCATGCATCATTTTGTACACCTCTATCATGTCTCCCCTTACCCTCCTTTTTCCCCAACCTCAACAAGCCCAGCTCTTCTCATAGGGGAGATGCTCTGTGCCCTTGATCATTTTAGCTGCCCTTTTCTGCTCTTTTCCTAGCTCTACAATATCTTTTTAGGTGTGGTGACGATAGATTTGTATAGGGCCAGTATAAAATTGCTAGTTTTATTCTCAGTTCTTTTTAGAATTATGCCTAACATGGAGTTTGCCTTTTTTACAGCAGCTGCACACTGGATTGACATCTTCATCACACCCCCAAGATCTCTTCCTGGTTAGTCACCACTAGCTCAGATCCCATCAGGCTATACTTGAAGTTGGGATTTTTTGCCCCAACGTGCATCACTTTACACTTGCTTACATTGAACCACATTTCCCATTTCGATGCCCATTCTAACAGGTTGGAGAGATCCTTTTGGAGCTCTTCACAATCCCTTTTTGTTTTAACCACCCTAAATAATTTGGTGTCATCTGCAAACTTGGCTACTTCACTGCTAACTCCTAATTCCAGATCATTTATGAACAGGTTGAGAAGCATTGGTCCTAATACAGATCCCTGTGGGACCCCACTATTTACTTCCCTCCTTTGGGAAAATTTACCATTAATTCCTACCCTCTGCTTTCTGTTCTTTATCTAGTTACCGATCCATAACAGGACCTGTCCTATTATTCCATCCCTGCTAAGTTTGCTCAGGAGTCTTTGGTGAGAGACTCTGTCAAAAGCTCTTTGCAAGTCCAAGAGCTATGTCTACCAGATCACCCCTGTCTTTATTGGTCATCTTCCAGTCCTCTGGCATAGAGGCTGATCTTAGGGACATGTTGCCTATTTTGGGTAGAAGATCAGCAATTTTGCATTTGAGTTCTTTGAGAACTCTAGGATGGACACCACCTGGGCTCGGTGATTTTTTTGCTTTCAATTTATCAATAAGGTTGAGAACTTCATCTTTTGTCACCTCTGTTTGCCTCAGTTCCACAGACTCCCTTCCTGAAAACATCAGTTCAGGCACAGGTATTTGTTGTATATCTTCTGCAGTGAAGACAAATGAGAAGAATCCATTCAGCTTCTCTTCAATCTCCTTGTCCTTCGTCAGTACTCCCTTAACTCCATTGTCATCCAATGGTCCAGCTGTGTCCCTGGCTGGTTTTCTGCTTTTGATATGTTTAAAGAATTCTTTACTGTTGGCCTTGATGTTGTTAGTGACATGCTCTTCAAAAGCTGCTTTCCCTCTCTTATTGTCTGCTTGCATCACCTTTGTGCAAGCTTGTGCTGCCTTTTGTTTTCCTCACTTGGGCAAGGCTTCCATTTCCTGAAGGATGCCCTCTTTTCTCTCATAGCATCCTTCTCCCTGCTCGTTAACCATGCCAGCGACCTCTTGGATTTGGTGCTACTTTTCCTAAGCTGTGGTACACATTTGAGCTGGGCTTCTATTATTGTGGTTTTGAGTAATCTCCAAGCATTCTGAACAGATTTAATCCTCTTGGCTCCCCCTTTCAACGTCCTTTTCACCAGTTCCCTCATTTTAGAGAAGTTCCTCTTTTGAAGTCAAACGTGACTGTGTTGGGCTTCCTGGGCAATTTTCCATTTAAATATGTATATTAAATCTGATAGCACTATGGTTGCTGTTTCCAATTGGTTCAACAACATTTACATCTCATACTAGGTCCTGGGCGACACCACTCAGGAATAAATACAAGGTCGCCTCCCCTCTGGTTGGTGTAATGACCAACTGTTCTAGGGTTGGATGCAGTCCTTGGGGTATGTCCCATGGATTTCAGTGGGTCTTACTTCTGAGTAGAGATGCATAGGATTGTGCTGTAAATTTGGGGTGCACAAGCTTTGGATTCGAACATCTGAAGCATGGTGGCCATTTTGTGAAAATCCACCATTTTTGACACCCTTAAAGCTCCCAGCATCCTTTGTGCCCCCTAGTGGTGGAAGAGAAATTGTAGTCTCGGAGGAGTAACTCTGGATCACCTAGCAACCCAGGAAGAGCAACACGGTATGGAATTAGCCGGCTGAAACTGAAACTCCTCAGCCAGGTAACTCATATTTGAATCCTACCACATCTCCCCTCCCAGGAGTGGCCATTCAGATTTCAGCATTTCTGCATCCTTCACCCCTGATTAAAGGAGGAAGTCAATGGAAGTGAACGGCTTAGTCCCAAATGAAGTGTCTGTGCTTTTAAGAGACTGTGAGGACAGGTCTGGGAGGGAGCCTGAGGGTGGGAGCAAATAATGAGAGGTTTAATAAGGCCCCACCTCAGGATGTCACAAAATGGCAGTTTTTCATAAAATGGCCATCATGCTTCAGAAGTCTGAATCTGAATCCAAAGCTTGCACACCCCTGCAGTAAATGTATTTCAGGTAAAACTTCTCAGAATGGCTATCAAAATTACAAATTACAACAAAACAATGGAAAGCATCAGGATTACAAAACAGGTTAAAACAATGCAAAACTACACATCCTAAGGGTCCTTAGCAAATGAAAGGTTTATCCTCGGAAGCCAAAACAGACATTAGGCTCAGCATCAGATGAGCCTCCCTGAGAGAACATTCCAGAGACAGGGAGCCACAATCAAAAAGGCCCTATCTTGTGTCAAACCCCCCCCCCCCCCACACACACTTCAGTTCAGGAGGAGGAGGGACCCAAATAGAGTACTTAGAGGAAGCTCTTAATAGCCAGTCAGGATTATATCAGAGAAGGCAGCCCTCAAGGCATGGGTGCAGAAGACCCAGTCCTGAGGTCATGTGTGGTGTGCCAGGTTCCCCAAAGTGGCCCACAGAGTCCCTGGGGTAACCTGACCACAAGCCATAAGAGCTTACAAAGTCAAATACAGCAGCTTGAATTTGGCCCAGAGGATCCATTCTTGGCTACAAATATTCTTTAGGGAAACATATTCCCAAATATTCAACATTTATTCAAGAGACCCTCACACCTGTGTAGGCCAGGCATCTCCAGGCCAGTGCCCTGCATCTGGGAATGATTGAAGGTGTAGTCCAACTCATTTGGAGGGCACCAGCTTGGCTGCTTGGAGGTTTTCTTTATGCCTCTTCATTATAATAAATGATCTTTAATCTGTTTCCCCTAATCTGAGGAACGGCCCTGGCAAATATTGGTGTGTATGTCCTTGATGTGTCTGTGAAATAAAATCATTCCATATTCTTAAAAGATCAGATATTTTGATTTTGGCTTAGCTACGTTCAGTTGGTACTAAGATTGTTCTGGTCTGGGTGTTTGCCACAGCTCCACGTACCAAGATTTTAATGGGAGGCATCCTGCAGTTTTCCAGCTGCCAGCTAGTACTCTGGGCTGCCATCCGCAAGAAGATGGTTAATTCTTCAGAAGGGACTTCGGCATTTTGTTCTTCCCATATTGTTAATACAGCCGTGCTGATGCGACATATATGGTTTGATGTGTTCTACTGTCCTCTTCTGATTTGTGTCCCAGTTTCCCTAAACATCCATTGTGGCTTCCCTCACATGCAGGTACTGAGAGAGACTGGCTGTTGGTGAGAACGTACTAGACTGCCCCCCCTGGGCAACACCTGGGAGGGAAGAACTTCGTTTTGTCTCCGGAAACTCCTCCAAGCCACACACCTTGCCTGCCCCTGGCGACAATCCTGCAAATCACTCTTTATAGCAGTGTCCTACGCATGATTACTGGGAAGTACGTCTCACTGCGTTTGGTGGAATGATTCCCTAGTGAGGCTGCCTAGGGTCACAGCCCCGAATCGCTCTGCTAAAATGCCTCGGCTTTCCCGCTTAATAAAAGCAAGCAACTGAAACCGCTGAGTTGGTGCAAATTGCTAGAGATTCACAGACTACAAAGGAAACAGCCTTCAAAAAGTTCAAAGAGAAACTACAAAAGTTAGTTTCCGTTTAGAAAAGGGGGGGCAGTAAATTCTCTTGAGAAGTGAGAAAGAAAAATCCCCCCCTTCTCCTGTGGCACCTCTAAGCCCAGCTGTGCTTCTAAAGCCTGAGAAAGTTCCTGCCCCACGTATTCCAGCTCTTTCTCAAAATCTGAACTGTCTGGACACTATATGCTCAGAGGCAAGCCTGACACTCTGTCAAGATTCATGAAGTGTGGAGTTGCCGATGCAAAAATGGTGCCTTAAAACTTTTTGCATATATAGAAATGCCCTTCCCTTGATCTTGACAGGCCCTAACTATGCAGCCGGAGGAACAGTATGATTGCTAGTTCTGCTCCACCATGCCCTACGATGAAAAAAATGTTTTTCAGTCATGCTGTTAGATTTCAATAGTGTGAAGCAGAAAAGGCAGAAAAAAAAGAAGAAGGTCAAACAGAATGCAGCTTTGATTGCAATGGCAGACACAGGGCAAGTCCCTGATTAAGCATACAAAGGTTTTAAAAAAAGGATTTTGAAACTCGGAGAAAGCCGCGTTTAAAAGAGATGAATGTGCTTACTATAAAGAGGGGGGTGTTAGTAGAAGTGGGGCCCGTCTTACAAAAGGCGGATAGCCCAGAGAGTGGAGGGGAGAAGGGGGGCTCCACCTATAATTTGCGAAAGGATCCACAACCACCAACCAAACTGACGCTCCCCATAAGAGAGGTCCCGGATCCCACTGCTCAGCATCCCCAAGGGACTATGTTCATATATGCCCCTTTTACGACATCTGATTTGTACAATTGGAAACAGTTCAACCCCCCTTTTGATGAGGATCCTGGGCCGCTCTTGTCCTTAATGGAGAATGTGAGGCTTACTCACAACCCCACCTAGGACGACACTCAAATGTTATTGAATACTTGTTTCCTCAGTCAGAAGCCTACTATTCTTGCCGGTGCGCGCGCCAAGCTTAGGGAGGAGCTCCCCCTTGTGACCGAAGATGAGATAGCAGCGGTGTTGAGATAGCAGCGGTGTTGCCTTTCGGACGGCCTGATTGGGGTGTGGCCACGGCTGCACAAAAGCAGAGGCATGCCGAGTATTTTCGGCTCATTTTAGCAGGCATGAGACAAGCCGCACGAAAGGCCCCCAATTTACAAAAGGTTTTAACATTAAAACCAGATAAGAACGAGCCGCCTGCAGCTTTCCTTCAGAGATTGAGGGAAGCCTTTGGGAAATATACAGACATTGATCTGAGTGATCCCAATAATTTAAGAATTCTCACGACTCAGTTCGTGGGCAATAGTTGCCAAGATATTAGAAAGAACTTGCAAAAAGTCGAAGGAGGGTTGGCAGCGGACCTGGGAGTGTTAGTGGAAGTGGCCCAAAAGGTGTATGAGAGACGTGAAGAAGAAGAAGAAGAAGAGAAAGTGCGTGGAAAACGGCAGGCAAAGCTTATGGCAGCTGTGTTTAAAGGGAGAAAAGAGAAGGGGAAAGAGGGAAAGGAAGGAGAAAGGGGCCTCCCCTTGGGAAGGATCAGTGTGCCTTCTGCAAGAAAACTGGGCATTGGAAACGTGAATATGAAGCGTTGAAACAAAAAGAGAGGAATGACGCTGAGGGAGGAGCTCAGAGTGTCCTCCATGTTAGGGAAGGCTAGGACAGACTGGGGCCTGGCCCCCTCCTGGCCATAACAGAGGCTAGAAGGGACCCTATGGTCAGAATAAAGGTTGGGGACCATCCTTACGATGCCCTCATAGACACGGGGGCCACCCTGTCCATCCTCCCTCTTGCTCAGCCAACAGGGGGAACAGGAGGGACTACCACCATAATGGGCGTTGAAGGGAAAGCCACCTGGGTGCCCTTGTCCTGACCACTCCTCACAAAGGTTGAAAACACCCATTTAGAGCATGTGTTTATCTGTACCCCCTCTTGTCCAGTGGCATTATTAGGGAGGGACCTATTGGCTAAACTCCAACTCGAGATTGCATTTACCCCAGATGGGAAAATGGAGGAGTGGCTCCCCAAACAGCAGAGTAGCAATTATCAGATGGCACTATTGAATGCCATACCAGAACCCCATGCAGAAAAGGGGGAAAAATGGAAACAGATAGAAAACCGAGTTAATCCCCTGGTTTGGGCTGGAAAAGGAGGGGCAGCCCGTGCCAAGACAGCCACACCCTAAAGAATACCTCTTAAACCAGGAGCCAGGCCAGTTCATGTGAAGCAGTACCCCCTATTGTGACAAGGAAAAATTGGACTGCAGCCAGTAATATCAAGACTGCAGGAAGAGGGACGCCTAATCAAGGTAATGTCCCCCTACAACACCCCCATCATCGCGGTATCCAAAGGGGAAGGAAAAGGGTACCGACTTGTGCAAGACCTCCGCCTCCTCAACCAGCAAATAGAAGCCCCCTACCCCATGGTGCCAAACCCACTTACTCTCTTGACAAAAATTCCAGAAAGCCATGAATGGTTTACTGTCATAGACCTGAAGGATGCTTTCTTCAGTATCCCACTGCATCCAGACTCGAGGCCGTTATTTGCGTTCCAATGGGAGGACCGAAGAGGCGGGGCCAAGGTTCAACTAACATGGACAGTGATTCCCCAGGGACTTAACTTATCGCCTGTCATCTTTGGCCAACAGCTTCAAAAGGATTTAGGGCCATGGATCCATCAACACCCTGAGATAAATCTCTCGCAGTATTGTGATGACCTCCTAATTTCGTCTCATACCAAGGACGAATGTCTAGAAGGGTCGATCTCCCTTCTAAATCATCTGGCTGAAGGAGGCTACAAGGTGTCCAGAGAAAAAGTGCAGCTAGTTCAACAAGTTGTGAAGTTTCTTAGATATCAACTAATGAAAGGAACATGAAGCTTGGGCCAAGACAGGGTCGAAGTTATCTGCACTTGCCCTGCTCCCTCCTCTCCTCGTGAGCTACAGGCCTACCTGAGACTGACTGGGTTCTGTCGATTATAGATTGCAGAGTATGGAGAAATAGTGTGACCATTATATAAAGCGTTGCAAAAAAACAAACTAAAGGAGTGGAGATGGACCAAAGAGATGAATAAGTCTTTCCTCAGTCTCAAAGCTGCCCTTGTGAATCCACCTGCCCTGGCTATACCGAACCCCAACCGGCCCTTTAGGCTTTATGTACACAAAAACAAGGGGAAAGCTTTGGGGGTTCTCTGCCAGAAGAAAGGGTCGGCCTGGAGGCCTGTGGGATATTACTCCAAGGTCTTAGACATTGTAGCAAGGGGCTGGCCGAGTTGTCTTCGAGCTGTGGCAGCTACAGCCCTGATCAGCACAGAGGCAGAAAAAATGACTATGGGAGGACCCACTGAAATTTGGGTCCCCCACGGTGTGCCGCAGATCCTGAGATCTGGAGGAGGAAGTAAATTCCTCAACCCTGCCAGGCACTCCAGATATGAAATAAGCCTACTCCTGAATGAAGCCTCACCTTTAAAGCGTGTTCCAGCTTTAACATCGTCGCCCTGCTGCCAATACTCCAGGGCCCAAATAAGCCCGGACCACCCGAACATGATTGCCTTGAGATATTGAATTTAGATACAAAAGGCCGACCTAATCTAGAGGATGAGCCAATTGAAGGGGCTCAGGACTTGTTTGCTGACGGGTCCAGTTACATGCTAGACGGAAAGCAGTATACAGGAGCAGCAGTCGTCACTCAAGACAAGAGCATACATGAAGAATGGCTACCGCCACATTTCTCCGCCCAGTCCGCCGAATTGGTGGCCCTAACAAGAGCGCTCCAGGCCGGAAAAGGGAAGCGAGTTAATATCTACACTGATAGCAAAAACGCTTTTGCTATCGTACACACCCATGGGCAATTATGGAAGGAAAGAGGCTTCCTCACGGCTAATAGATCCCCGGTGGCCAACGGGGGCCTAATAGTGGATCTCCTCGATGCCCTTCAATTGCCCCTACAAGTGGCCGTCATCCACGTCCGAGCTCACAGAAAAGAGAAGGAGGACAGATGGAGAAAAAGAAATTAAAAATCAGATGAGGCGGCAAAGAGGGCAGCCCGAGAGGGAGTTCAAGGGGTGTTCCTAGTCTTACCGGGGCAGGAGGACCCACCCACATATTCCTCCTCTGAGTTGCAGATGGCGCAGGAACACGGAGTATATCCTCGGGCCAATGGGTGGATCCAGATGACAGATGAAAGGTTACTTCTGCCACAGACCTTGCAGAAGGCTGTCTTAGAACAGGTGCATCACTCCCTCAGACACCCAGGGGCCTCAGCTATGATTGAGTACTGTAAAAGACTGTTTGTGTCCCCAGGTTTGACAGTCCGCGCCCATCGGCTAGCATCAACTTGTGAGAACTGCCAGAAAACTAACCCTGCAAGATCGCCTCCTCCACCCAAAGAGAGGAGGCCTTGGGCATATTATCCCTTCCAGAGGGTCCAGATTGATTTTGCTGAAATGCCACCTTGCAGGGGTTACAGATACCTGCTAGTCATTGTGTGTCAAATGACAGGATGGATAGAAGTTCTGGAAACTTCAGCTGGTCCAAAATAGGGCAGCAAGATTGTTAACAGGGACTGGCCAGTGAGCTCATATTACACCAGTACTTTTCCAGCTGCACTGGCTGCCAGTCCATTTCCGGGCCCGATTCAAAGTGCTGGTGTTAACATTCAAAGCCCTTAACGGCTTGGGGCCAGGTTACCTGAAGGATCGCCTCCTCCCATATGTGCCTGCCCGGACCTTAAGATCATCATCAGCGGCCCTTCTCCGTGAGCCCCTGCCAAAGGAAGTGAGGTGGGTGGCTGCTAGGAGGAGGGCTTTTTCTGCTGTGGCACCTCAGCTCTGGAATGAGCTCCCTAGTGAGGTTCGCCTGGCACCTACGTTGTATTCCTTTCGGCGCCAGGTGAAGACCTTTTTATTTTCCCAGGCATTTTAGCATTTTAGCTTTCTAAATTTTTAGCTTTGCTATTTTAAATCTGTATTTTAAACTCCTGCACTGCTGCTAGGTTTTATTGTGGTTGTATTGTCACATTGTGGTTTTAATGTTCTATATATTTTAAATTGTTTTATTGTGTGTTGTTTGGTTTTAATTTTTGTGAACCGCCCAGAGAGCTTCGGCTATTGGGCGGTATAGAAATGAAATAAATAAATAAATAAATAAAGAAAGAAAGAAAGCATTCCCATGTAAAAAAAAAATTGCCAGGGAAAAACTGTAGTCTCCAAACTATTGCAAGAGGTAATACCACAGTTTTCTTTGCCCGAAACTATTAAGTCAGACCAGGGTTCACACTTTACTTCCACCATTACCCAAGGGTTGGCCCAAGCTTTGGGGATAGACTGGCATCTCCATTGCCCCTGGAGACCCCAAGCGAGTGGCCAAGTTGAAAGGGCCAACCGTAGCCTCAAGGAAACTTTAACTAAACTCCAGAGAGGGGTTAGGCTCACGTGAGTTGAGGCCTTGCCCGTCGCTCTGACAAAGGTTCGAAGGATGCCCAGAAAGGGGATAAAACTTTCTCCCTTTGAAGTAATGTTTGGATTTCCCCCCCGGGTGCATTGCGGAAGAAGGGAAGAGGTTAAATGAGAATTGGGGGATCAGATGTTGAGGTGGCAATTAACTACTCTGCAGTCTGTTCTCTCACAGCTACAAACTCTGTGCCATTCCAGAGGCTACCGTTCGATGCACCAATCCACTGATTCCAATCAGGAGACAAGGTGCTGCTGAAAAAGTGGAATAAAGAAACTCTAAAAGAGGGATGGGAAGGGCCTTATTTAGTGGGACCTACTAGTCACTCATGCGTAAAACTTGTAGGATCAAGTAAGTGGACCCACTGCAGTCGAATAAAACCTTTCCGGAGGCCCCTGTCTCCTCCTCCTGTCACCCGGAAAGAACAGGAGGACACGGGCAGGAACAACAGCCCTCTGCTCCCTGGCACTCACCTGGAAGCTGCCAGGGACACAGGCGAAGAGATCAACCAGGAGCCACAATCGCCTGTTATTTACAAATTCCAACACTTGGGGAAAGCTAAGGTTCGACTCAGCCGAGCCTGAGATTCAGGGGGATTGCCTATTGACAATCAAGGTATTCATGTAATAGAGGCAGAAAATCCCGTACGCTAACAAGTGATCGAGAAAATGGAGTGGTTCTGGGTCCTAGCACTGCTTACCAATGGGGTAATGGGATCAAAGAAATCTTGTTGCCAAGAAGGGGGAAAAATAGTCTTCAGAACCTCTCTAGAGGCAGAATACTACAAATCCATAAAGTCTGTCACTTGCTTAAGAAAGAAGGTTTTTGAGATACAATTGACCAAACCCTACATCAATTACACTGGTAGTCAGAGAAGCCAATTATCACTAGGGGCCAAAGTTTGCCTCACTAAGGGAGGGCAGTGGGGATTAAATAAATGGAGCCCGCCGCGGGTCCATCAGACCATTAAGCAAGCTGTGAGACATGAGTAAAGACTTAAAGGGGGGAGTGTTAGATAAAAAGGGGAGGTCATAAGTAGCTAGTGTAGCTAGTGACTCGGTCACGTAGGCATGACACGTGACAGATGAGTCAGCTTAAACAGAGCAGGCAAAGAAACAAAGAACAATAGGTCAGTTTATACTGAGAGCAGGCGAAAAGACAAAGAACAATGGGTCAGTTTAAACTGAGCATGCGCAGAGACAAGGACTGATGGAGAAGTATTGAGCTGTTAGGGGTGTGTATAAAAAGATTGGGCGCGCCATGTTCTGGGTCCAGACTGCTCTGTACCCGTTTTGCAAAACGATCAATAAAACTTTGTTGGTTCCACTGTCGCCTGCCTGGCCTCTCATTTGACCAGAAGCAAGAACTTTTTCTAACAATAGCCACCAGAGTTTTTGTGCAAGGGTGGCCTGGACATTTGGAGTTCTCCAAAGGAGGACATACTTCTCTCCATATGTTCCTTGTGAACCATTGTTCTGAAAATTACAGACAGCCTAGAGGTGTCCCTAAGTAAGAAACCAGAAAAGTTCTGAAGGATAGGTGCAGGAGTTCATGTGGAAGGGGAGTTCTCTAGTTTGCGGGAGGGAGGGATTTACTTTCCCTTCCCTTCACCCCTTCCCCAATAGTTTTTAGGTAGATTTGTATGAAAATGCACAGGTCATTAGAGGTGTCCCAGGCAAAAAACCTGCAACATTTCTGAAGGATATACATGCATACAAATTTAGAATGACTGGAATGTATTTACTAGGGATGTATGAAAGGGACTTACCTTGTCCCGCAGCTTTTTTTGCGGGGGGGGGGGGAGGCGCTTCGCTTCTCCCCCTGAAGTTCAGGCAAGGGGGGGGAGGCGTCCCGCCTTGCCCAGCCAAAATTCAGGCCGGGGGGGGGAGGCGCCCCGTCTCCCCGGCCGTGAAAGAAAAAGTAGGGATGCACGAAAGTCACTTACCTGGTCTCGCAGCTTGCTTGGCGGTGGGGGGGAGGCGCTTCGCTGCTCCCCCCGAAGTTCAGGCCGGGGGGCGAGGCTTCCCGCCTCGCCTGGCCGAAATTCAGGCTGGGGAGAAGCACCCCGTCTCCCCGGCCACGAACTTCAAAAGAAAAAAAAAAAACGCCCCTGTGATAGGCTACGTAACGATTAACGTAGCCTATCACAGCTAGATCTGCAAAGTCAGCCGTGATAGGCTACGTAAATCGTCACGTAGCCTATCACGGGTGACTTTGGAAAAAAAAAAAAAGCGCGCACGCAAATGGCAGCCCCCATAGGGAGCCGCCATTTGCGTTCCTTATTTGGTCCCTGTAGTCTACGTAAATCTTTACGTAGACTACGGCGAAAATAAGGGCAACGCAAATAGCGTTGAATAGAAATTCTCCCCCATCCCTAAAAAAAAGTAAAAAAACCCCAAACCCCGTGATAGGCTACGTAACGATTAACGTAGCCTATCACGGCTAGATTTCCAAAGTCAGCCATGATAGGCTACATTAATTGTCACGTAGCCTATCACGGGTGACTTTGGGGAAAAAAAAAGCGCGTACGCAAATGGCGGTGGCCCACGGGCACTGCCATTTGCGTTCCTTATTTTGGCACGTCTAGTCTACGTAAAGATTTATGTAGACTACGGCGAAAATAAGGGAACGCTATTTGCATTGTTAATCGTTACGTAGCCTATCATGGTTTTTTTTTTCTTTTCACTTTTTGTTTTGCAGCCGGGGAGACGGGGCGCTTCTCCCCGGCCTGAATTTCAGCCGGGCGAGGCAGGACGCCTCCCCCCCCTCGCCTGAACTTCGGGGGGAGAAGCAAAGTGCCTCCCCCCCACCACGAAGCCAAGCTGCAAAAAGGTAAATGACTTTCGTACATCCCTACCCATGGGCCGCCGCCATTTGCGTACGCGCTTCCCCCCCCCCAAATTCACCCGTGATAGGCTACGTGATGATTTACGTAGCCTATCATGGCTGACTTTGGAAATCTAGCCGTGATAGGCTACGTAAATCGTCACGTAGCCTATCACGGGTGTGTGTGTTTGTGTTTTACTTTTTTATTTTGTAATGGCGGCGGTGGCAGCCGGTCGGGAGACCAGCTGCCGTCCCCGCCCCCGCCGAAACGCCGCCGAACCGCCACTGGGACCTGCCGCCGAGAAGGACATTCGCTGAAGGTAAGTCCCATCCCGTGGGGGGAGGGCGGGGGGCCGGCGGAGAATTTCCCCAACACTTTCGGGGGGCCGAATGCCTCGGCGCTTGGCCTCCCAAAGATTCGTGGAGAAATTCTCCGCCATCCCTAGTATTTACATTTCACCAATATTAGCAGCAGGGGAACATGGGTGGAAGGTGCTATGGCACTCATGTCCTGCTTGTGAGTTTCCTGTGGGTATCTGGCTGGCCACTGTGTGAACAGAATGCTGGACTAGATGGACCTTGGTCTGATGCAGCACGGCTCTTCTTATGTCCTGAAATATAGAGTGCCTCTGAGCATATGCAGAATGCTTTTCTTTCACCACTGAGTAGGGAAGGCAGAGAATTCCACCGCAGACTCAAATGAGGCCGGATTCTTTGGAATCCAGCCTCCGGAATCCACGGCAGAATGGCACCCTCACCCCTACCTCCCGAGGATTTCCCACAGAACAGAACTCTGGCCCCGTTGCTCTGCTGATACTGTAATGGCGGCTGCCATTACCGCTTCTCTGTGAGGAACACAGCCACAAATGACGTAGTGGATGCCACTTTCGGCCGTAAAGCCCTGTTTTTTACCTGTTTAAAATAAATAAATTGCACCTGTTTACGGGCAGATTCCCCCAGGGACCGTAAGGTAGAGAATCCGCCCATCCCTACCACTGAGCACATACATTCTCCCCCTACCAATTCTATTCCCCTCCATGCAACCATCCCTCCTCATCCTACCATCCTCCAGCAACTCTTCATAAAAACAGATGTCTTGTTTTGTGCAACTCCTCTCTGCCTCCTCCTAGGGATGGAGAATTTCTCCCCGAATCTCCGGGAGGCCGAATGCCAACGCATTCCTGAAATTGGTGGTGAAATTCTCCGCCGGCCCCCCGCCTCCCCCCCCTGGATGGGACTTACCTCGTGCGAATGTCCCTCTCGGCGGCAGGTCCCAGCGGCGTTTTGGAGGCGTTTTGGCGGGGGTGGCGGCGGCGTCCAGTCTTCTGACTGGCTGCTGCTGCCGCCATTGCAAAATAAAAAAGTAAAGTAAAAACAAAACAAAACAAAACACACACCCGTGATAGGCTACGTAATGATTTACGTAGCCTATCATGGCTAGATTTCCAAAGTCAGCCGTGATAGGCTACGTAAATCGTCACATAGCCTATCACGGGTGACTTTGAAAAAAGAAAAAAAAAGTGCGTACGCAAATGGCGGCACCCATGGGGCACTGCCATTTGTGTTCCTTATTTGGACAGTGGTAGTCTACGTAAAGATTTACGTAGACTACGGTGAAAATAAGGGCAACGCAAATAGTGTTCCCTTATTTTCGCCGTAGTCTACGTAAATCTTTACGTAGACTAGACGTGCCAAACTAAGGAACACAAATGGCGGCACCCCATGGGCGCTGCCATTTGCATACGCACTTTCCCCCCCCCCAAAGTCACCTGTGATAGGCTACGTGACGATTTACATAGCCTATCACGGCTGACTTAGGAAATCTAGCCGTGATAGGCTACGTAAATCGTTACGTAGCCTATCAAGGGTGTGTGTGTGTGTGTTTTTTTACTTTATTTTTTTTTCATGGCCGGGTAGACGGGGCGCTCCTCCCCGGCCTGAATTTCGGCTGGGCGAGGCGGGGCGCCTCCCCCCCTCGCCTGAACTTCGGGGGGAGAAGCGAAGCGCCTCCCCCTACCGCGAAGCAAGCTGAGGGACAAGGTAAGTCCCTTTCGTCCATCCCTACCTCCTCCTTGTCCCCATCTATATGGTACTGCTTTGACACCCCACCTCATCGCAACTGCGCAGCAATTCAGCTTCGAGTCAGCATGCCCTGCGATACACTTGCAATGTACTGCATGCTTCCCTTACAGACTTGCTGTGCCCTTTTTGAGGAGCATTTTACTGAAATGTACAGCTATGCAGTCCCGTGAGTGTGTGTGTGGGGGACACTTCAGTGGTCGTTGTGGATTTGAGGGGCTCTGCTGTGTCTTTCTGTCACTTTTTAATTGTTTTTAAATTTTGGGGGGAGTCTGTTGTGCTTTTAGGGGTGGGTAGCCTGCCTGATAGGCAGGAGCGAGGGGGCATGTGCCCACCTGACAGAGGCAGTGGGGGGAGTGTTGGGGCCAGAACATACCGAGGCTGGGCAGCAGGCGCTTGTGGAGTGCTAGGGGCAGCCATGCCAGGTAAGGGGAACAAGGGGGAGATGTGTAGTATCTGTCCCCTGCTCTGGGTCTGTCCAGAGCCAAAGGATGGCTGGGGGAGATGTGACTCCATCTTCAGGCCTTCGTCTGCTGCTCTGCAATGCCAGGTCTGTTACCCAGAAAACATCCCTCATCCACGACATGATCCTGGACGAGGGTGCAGACCTGGCATGTATTACGGATTGCTGGCTGGCCGAGGCTGCTGCTGCAACTCTTGCAGCCATGTGTCCAGCCGGATTTTCGTATGCACAGCAGCCAAGGGCTGGGGATCGGGGAGGGGGAGTAGCTGTTATCTACCGAGAGTCCTTGGTCTTCACCAGACCCCCTCTCTGGGAGACCAAGGTTGCTGAGTGCATGTACTGGAGGTTGGGCCTGAAGGGCAGTCTGGGGATTCTGCTCATGTACCATCCACCCCGCTGCAAGACTGACTCCCTGGACGAGGTGCTTGAGGTGGCCTCTGATGTACGTGTACAGTCACCTAACTTGTTGGTGTTGGGGGACTTCAACGTACATTTGGGGGCCATCCTCACAGGGGCACCTCGGGACTTCATGGAGACCATGGCTTCCTGGGAGCTGCACCATATTCCAGCTGGGCCCACCCACGTAGCCAGTCATGCACTAGACCTTGTGTTTGTTTCTGGAGAAGTGGGGAGTGATCTGGAAGTCGGGGGGTATATCCACTACCCCCTTGTCATGGTCAGATCACTATCTGGTGACGTTGGACTGCTCGGTTCCACAACCCCTCCGCAGGGGTGGAGGACCCATTAAAATGGTCCACCCCAGGCATCTTATGGATCCAAATGGATTCCTGAATGCGCTTGGGGATTCTCTGGGGCAGGCCAACAGCCACTTGGTCAAGACCTTGGTGGGTGGCTGGAATGGGTGGGTGGCTGAATCACTGGAGCATTAGATCGGGTGGCTCCAAAACGCCCTCTCCCCCTGAACAGGGCTTGGACTGCACCATGGTTCAATCTGCAGTCACGAGGTCTGAAACAGGAGGTGAAACGGCTAGAGCGCTGGTGGCGGAAGTCTCGCTCCAAAGGCGATCAGACAGAGGCTAGAGCTGTATCTTCAGCCTATCACGTGGCGGTGAAGGCAGCAAAAAAGGAATATTATGCTGCCTCCATCGTGTCTGCAGAGTGCTGTCCCAGGAGGCTGTTCCAAGTGGTCCGGAGCCTGGTCGGTCCAGTTGCTCCAGAACCGCTGGAGCATTCCAAGGCCTCCTGTGAGGCCTTGGCAAGGCACTTTGCAGATAAAATTGATTGGATTAGGAGTGTTATTCCGTGCACTGTGGATACCGTTCATGAGCAAGAGGCGGTCTGTGGCACACCGGTTTTGTGGGATCGGTTCCAGCTTCTTCCTTCTGATGAAGTGGACAAGGTGCTTTCATCTGTAAGGCCGACCACCTGCTTACTTGATCCTTGCCCATCTTGGCTCATTATGGGCTGCAGAGAGAGACTGGGTGAGGGGATCAGGGCGGTGGTGAATGCCTCCCTTGAGGAGGGAGTGATGCCATCAGCCCTCAAGGAGGGAGTGATAAGACCGCTCTTAAAGAAGCCCTCCTTGGATCCCCAAGTTTTGAACAACTTTCGCCCAGTCTCGAATCTGCCATATTGGGGCAAGGTGATTGAGCGGGTGGTGGCAATGCAGTTGAAGGCACACTTGGAAGAAGCCGATTATCTAGATCCATTTCAGTCGGGCTTCAGGCCTGGGCATGGGACAGAAACGTCCTTGGTCGCCTTGGTGGGTGATATGAGGAGGGCTCTGGATAGGGGTGAATGCTCCTTCCTTGTTCTCCTCGACCTCTCAGTGGCTTTTGATACCGTTGACCATGGTATCCTCCTGGACCGCCTGGAGGGTTTGGGCATTGGAGGCACCGTATTGTAGGGATGTCAGAGAATTCCGCCACGGATCTTGGTGAGGCCGAATGCCAGTGCATTTGGCCCCCCAAAATCCGTGGTGGAACGAAGCCCCCCGCCCCCCCCGCGAAAGGTGCACGAAACAGAGCACTTACCTGCTGCTGTTCATGCTGCTTTATATTTATATTCTTCCATATAGCCGTGATAGGCTACGTAAATACTTACGTAGCCTATCACGGCTAATGCAGGGACACCATTTGCATCCCTGCGGAAGCCGTGATAGTCTGTGTAAGTATTTACATAGCCTATCATGGCAAAAAAAAAAGGGAACGCAAATGGCAGCAGCTACGGCGGCTGCCATTTGCGTTCCCTTTTTTTTTTGGGCTGTTTTAGCCTATGTAAATATTTACGTAGGCTATTACGGCAACAACAACAAAAAGGAACGCAAATGGCGTAGTGGCCGCCATTTGCATTCCGTTTTTTTTTTTTTTGCCGTAGTAGCCTATGTAAATATTTACGTAACCTATCATGGCAAAAAAAAAAGAGAACACAAATGGTGGCTGCTCTGGCCGCCGCCATTTGCATTCGCTGGTGGTTTTTTTGCCATAATAGGCTATGTAAATATTTATGTATTTACAGCAAAATACAGGGACGCAAATGGCAGCAGCTACTGCAGCCGCCATTTGCGTCCCTGCAGGCTGCCCAGCGGCCGGATGTCTGGCTGCAGGCGGCCTCAGTCGGCGGCTCTGTGGAATCTCCATGGAGCGGAGCCGGCCGGAGAGAATTTCGGGGGCAGGGACGGAGTGCCTCCCCCCCACCGCGAATGTCACCCTTCGAAAAGGTAAGTGACTTTTGTACATCCCTACCGTATTGCGGTGGTTCCGGTCCTTCCTCTCCGGCAGGTACCAGAGGGTAGCACTGGGAGAGGAGGTTTCGGACCCGTGGCCACTCACTTGTGGGGTGTCCCAGGGTTCCATCCTCTCCCTGATGCTATTTAACATCTATGTGAAGCTGCTGGGGGCTATCATCAGGAGGTTTGGTGTGTGGAGTCATCAGTATGTGGATGACACGCAGCTCTACCTCTCATTCAAATTTTCACCAAGGTTGGCCGTAGAATCCCTGTCCAAATGTCTGGAGACAGTGAGTGGCTGGATGGGGAGGAATAAGATGAAGCCTAACAAGGCCGAGGTACTTTTTGTGGGAGACGAGGTTGGGGGATGTTGACCTGGTGTTGAATGGGGTATGGCTATCCTTGAAAGACCAGGTCTGCAGCTTGGGGGTCATCTTAGACTCTCAGCTATCCATGGAAGCTCAGGTGTCAGCTGTGAGCTGGACAGCGCTGTACCAACTCCATCTGATACAGCGGCTGTGCCTCTTCCTTCCCGACCATCTGCTCCCATCGGTAGTACATGCCCTGGTCTCCTCTCGTTTAGACTACTGTAATGCGCTCTACATGGGGTTGCCCTTGAAGATGGTTCGGAATGCGGCGGCTCGCCTGATTAAAGGCAGCCACCAGCGAGATCACATCACTCCAGTGCTGAAGGAGCTGCACTGGCTACCAGTTGTTTTCTGGGCCATATTCAAGTGGTTGGTTTTGACCTTTAAAACCCTATACAGCTCCGGCCCAGCCTATCTTAAGGAGCACCTCCAGCAACACCAGATAGGCCGCTCAACAAGATCAGCCTCGGATGGCCTTCTCTCTGTCCCATCAGCCAGGACGGCTAGGCTGGTGAGGACAAGGGAGAGGGCCTTCTCTGTGGTGGCCCCACTCTGTGGAACTCCCTCCCTAGGGAATTCCGCCATGCCCCCTCTTTAATGAGCTTCTGCCATGCATTAAGAATGTGGTTGTTCAGGCAGGCATTTGGGGTAGGCTAGGGTAATTTTAGAAATGTGATGTTTTTAATGTTGAATTTTATTGTATAAACTGTTTTTATTATTGTACATTGCCCAGAGTGGCTGGGTCACTGGCCAGATGGGCGATTAATAAATAAATAAATAAATAAATAAATAAACTTTTAGGTAAAAAGTGGGTGTTTTGTACTCCTTCATTCCACACCATCAGTTTGTCAGTTCCCCAGCTTGAGATTCTTGCGATGGTTTGCACTCACAAGCATGAGCATTATGTGCCTAGCCATCGCTCCGAAATGTTTGCTGGAGTGATGTTGCTCCTTGATGTCCACTCCTTGATGTCCACCACCATTGCGAAGAGACGAAGCTCAAAAACTGTGTCAAAATGCGATTATATAGATGAAAATGCCCCACTGTGCCTCTGTAACTGCGCAGCTGCGAGGGGATGGGGGGAGTAAAGGGGCATCACAGAGTGATGCAGGCACTATACACACTGACAACATGACCACAGAGAAATGCAAAGTTGGTTTGGGGAAGGACCAGACAGCCTGCAAGCATGGGGAAACCCACATCAAATCCCCCAAATCACAGTAAAACGACTCCTTGGAACACCGCCTTTTCCAGAGAAAAACCACCAATGGCTGCAACGTCGCAGCTACGTCATCTGTCATGAGGGATGTTGACTCGCATCCACCCCGGAATAAAAGCCCGGTATAGATGGGGCCTTTGTTATGCACAAGCTCTCATTGCATCTTCCTCCCTGTAACTTCATTTGTGCTAAGACTTCACCAAGATTCAGCCAGTGAGTCTGTTTTCAAAACTAGGGCTAAGTTGTGGAGAAACCCTGAGCATGCACTAAGTGCCTTTCCCTCACCACTGAAGCTAGAGCGCATGCAAAAAACAAAACAACACAAAAAAACCACCAATGACAAAACATGCAAAGGACTGAGCTGAAAGGGTAGTCAATTCAGACTGGAATTGGGTAGGCACTGTATGAAGCCGGCAGTACCTGCTGACAACTGAGGACTTATTTCTGAGTAAACATGCAGAACATCAAGGTGCAAACCTCTCTGCAAAAGTAACTTGTGCTGGAATCCTGTCCTGAGGACAAGCCTCATTAAACATAAAGGAGCTTCTCAGTAGGCATACATAGGACTGCATAAATGAGCAGCATTTATCTCCCCTCCACTTAAAAAACAAACCCCAAACTCCTATTTTTATTGAAGCTTTCTGTTCACTGGAACGTTGGAAGCTGCCTTGTACTGAGTCAGGCCCTGATTCCATCTAGCGCAGTACTGTCGACACTGACTGGCAACAGCGGCTCTCCAGGGTTTCATGCAGGATTCTTTCCTAGCCCTACCTGGAGATGCTGGGGATTGAACCCGGGACCTTCTGCATGCCAAGCAGGTGCTCCACCACTGAGCTACAGCACTTCCTATTGCTGGATAATGGCGACTGACAAACAGAACAGCCCCAGATTTGTTTCTCTGCAACCATATGAACCCACTTTTCTCAAAGGCTTGAGTGAGGAGAAGGAGAAAAACCAACCCTCTTGTCTTTTTGTATATAGTCAAATACAGTTCAGAACTTCTTTTGCCCACCAAAGAGAATTATCTTTAAGAATTCCCCAAGATATGCTGTGGGTGGAATAAAGAAGAGAAAGAAAGGATAGGGGAGGGAAGAAGAAAAAAAGAATGGTGAAATGCACGGGGGGTGGGGCGTGTGGAGCGCATGGCCTTGGAGTCTTGCCCTGCCGGCCCCAGACTCATGTTATGTGTGAGAATGGTGTGGGAAGTGTTCAATTAGTGCACCAGTTCCAGCGGGTTTGGAGTTATGGCTTTCCACCATAGAGACTTGAGGATAAAATTTGTATTGTGAGGGCATGGGAGGCAGTGCTTATCTCCATGCAGAACTACAGTTCCTAGGGACTCCAAAGGTGGGGCCGGCCCTACCATTAGGCAAAGTGTGGCAGTAGCTTCAGGCAGAAGAAGCTGGGAGGTGGCAGCAAGGTGTTGGAGGAGAGAGCCGTGTACATGGAATGGGAGGGGTGGAGCCGTCTCTGCCTTCACCTCTGCCACACAGTGTCTTGGTCCAGTGCTGCCCAAAGGCAAAGCCATGATAGTTGAATTCCTTTAGGTGTGCATGGCAGAAGATGTGTGGCACCGCTAACCTTGCATCTGATAGGGCGGAGCGATGTCGCATCCTGACTAGCATGCTGGGCTGGGCTGGTGGGCTCCTGCTGGGGATACTTGGAGTCATCATCAGGGCCCAGATTCATCACCACACCACCGTATGGAGTGGTATTCAAATGTTGTCAATACATTAAATGAATACATAAAAACAAGAAGCATGGAGGACGGGGGAAGTGGCAGATAACTGGAGGAGGGCTAATGTTGTTCCTATCTTCAAAAAGGGTAAAAAGGAGGAACCTGGGAACTCCAGACCAGTCAGTCTGACATCAATCGCAGGGAAAATTCTGGAGCAGATGATAAAGCAATCCATCTGGAAGCACCTTGAAAACAATGCCGTGATTACTCGAAGCCAACGTGGATTTGTCAAGAACAAGTCCTGCCAGACAAATCTGATCTCATTTTTGGATCAAGTCACCTCCCTTGTAGACCGTGGGAATGCTGTAGACATCATATACCTCGACTTCAGCAAAGCTTTCAACAAAGTGCCCCATGATCTCCTGATGAGCAAACTAGCTCAAAGTGGGCTAGATGAAACAACGATCCGGTGGATCCACAGTTGGCTACAGAATCGGACTCCAAGAGTGCTTATCAATGGGACCTTCTCAAGCTGGGGAGAGGTAACGAGTGGGGTACCGCAGGGCTCAGTCCTGGGCCCAGTGCTCATCAGCGTTTTTATGAATGACTTGGAGGAGGAGGTGCAGGGAATGCTGATCAAATTTGCAGATGACATCAAATTGGGCGGGATAGTAGGGATGGGGGAGA
This sequence comes from Heloderma suspectum, assembly GCF_057233095.1. Taxonomy (NCBI): domain Eukaryota; kingdom Metazoa; phylum Chordata; class Lepidosauria; order Squamata; family Helodermatidae; genus Heloderma; species Heloderma suspectum. Next base: position 438,162,022 of record NC_139458.1, read on the forward strand.
ATTTCTCCCCGAAACTTCGGGGGGCCGAGTGCCAACGTATTCGGCCCCCTGAAGTAGTTTCGGGGAGAAATTCTCCACCCCCCGGGATGGGACTTACCTTTCACGAATGTCCCTCCCGGCGGCGGGTCCCGGCGGCGGTTCGGCAGGTCTTCGACAGGGGCAGAGGCGGCAGCCGGTCTTTTGACCGGCTGCCGCCGCCGCCATTCCAATAAAAGTAAAAAAAAACACACGCCCCCATGATAGGCTACGTGACAATTAACGTAGCCTATCACGGCTAGATTTGCAAAGTCAGCCGTGATAGGCTACGTAAATCGTCACGTAGCCTATCACGGGTGACTTCAAAAAAAAAAAAAAGTGCGTACGGCTAATGGCGGCTGCCATAGGGAGCCGCCATTCGCGTTCCTTATTTGGTCGCTGTAGTCTACGTAAAGATTTACGTAGACTACAGCGACCAAATAAGGAACGCGAATGGCGGCTCCCTATGGCGGCCGCCATTTGCGTGCGTGCTTTTTTTTTTTTTTTTAAGTCACCCGTGATAGGCTACGTGACGATTAACGTAGCCTATCACGGCTGACTTTGCAAATCTAGCCGTGATAGGCTACGTTAATTGTCACGTAGCCTATCACCGGGGCGTTGTGTTTTTTTTTTTAACTTTTTATTTTGCAGCCGGGCGAGGTGAGGCACCTCCTCCCCGGCCTGAATTTCGGCCGGGCGAGGCAGGAAGCCTCCCCCCCGGCCTGAATTTCGGCCGGGCGAGGAGGGAAGCCTCCCCTCTCCAGCCTGAACTTCGGGGGGAGCAGCGAAGCGCCTCCCCCCCACCACGAAGCAAGCTGCGAGACCAGGTAAGTGGCTTTCGTGCACCCCTACGGGATAGCTAATACTTTGGAAGACAGAAACAAAAGTCAAAGTGATCTGGATAGACTGGAGCGCTGAGCCGAAAAGAACAGAATGACATTAAATAGGGATAAATGTCAAGTTCTGCACCTAGGAAAAAGAAACCAAATGCAGAGTTACAAGATGGGGGATACGTAGCTCAACAACACTACAAGCGAGAAAGATCTTGGAATTGTTGTCGATCACAAGCAGAATATGAGCCAACAATGAGATGTGGCTGCAAAAAAGGCCAATGCACTTTTGGGCTGCTTTAATAGAAGCATAGCTTCCAAATCCCGGGAAGTACTAGTTCCCCTCTACTCTGCACTGGTTAGGCCTCATCTGGAGTACTGTGTCCAGTTCTGGGCACCACACTTTAAGAAGGATGCAGACAAACTGGAGAGGGTTCAGAGGAGGGCAGCACAGATGATCAGAGGACTGGAAACAAAGCCCTCAGAAGAGAGACTGAAAGAACTGGGCATGTTTAGCCTTGAGAAGAGAAGACTGAGGGGAGATATGATAGCACTCTTCAAGTACTTGAAAGGTTGTCACAGAGAAGAAGGCCAGGATCTCTTCTTGATCATCCCAGAGCACAGGACACGGAATAATGGGCTCAAGTGACAGGAAGCCAGATTCCGGCTGAACATCAGGAAAAAGCTCCTGACTGTTAGAGCAATACGACAATGGAACCCATGACCTAGGGAGGCGGTGGGCTCCCCCACACTGGAGGCCTTCAAGACGAGGCTGGACAGCCATCTGCCAGGGATGCTCTGACTTGGATTCCTGTATTGAGCAGGGGGTTGGGCTCGATGGCCTTGTAGGCCACTTCCAACCCTACTATTCTATGATTCTATGATCCCCCCCAGCTGTCTGCATACGTCACAAGGCCTCCTCACTGAACAGTGCCAGAGAGGCCCTCACCTGGGTGGTATGGAGAGGGGTGCATTTTGATGTTGCTCCTCCTCCATCCTGATCCCATCAACGCCCCCTCCCCACAGACCTGCTTCTGAGTCTGACTCATCTATGGCCCCCTCCAAGGTCTCATGCCTGCACCCCAGCTGCAAGGTGCCAGAAATTCCATCAGCACAGGGACAACTATCTAGAAGACATTTCAAATGTGGGAGAAGCCATAGACAACGGGGCAATGCTGAGATGCTACAATGAGAACAACGAGCACCACAAGTACATGCTTCACAGGTGACACTGTGGCAGAAGGGCCCCCGGTGGCGCATTGCAACACCGCTCTGCAACCTAGCAGGAATGCCCACACATTCCCGAACGTGCAATTGCATGTGGAAAATGCATCTTTTTCTGAAAATGTGCACTTCGAAATGTGCATTTTTCCAAAAGGCACATGTTCAGGCTTTAGTCAATTGGGTTGGGGGGATGCACAGTTTTGAAAAAGTGCAGAGGTACAGGCATGTTCCCCATTCAAAATGCACCCTTTTCCTGTTTGAACAAAGCAAAGAGCAGGTTGGAAACAAAACAGGAGCGAGCGAAACCGAGTGACGAAGTGGTGACTGGAGAATTCTGGCAACCTCCAATATCCCTGGTTCTCCCCTCGCTACCCAGGAGGCGCGTCCCTTGGAGAGCTGGCTCCTGAGTGTGCTGGCTAGAAAAGCTGAGGACCGCACAGCAGCATCTCAAGGTTCTTTGGGGAGACATGATGGTGTCACGCTATCTACCTCATCCGCTGGATGTCTGCCTTCAGAAAGCGGGCAATACAGGGTGGCTGAGGGGATCTGTCAGTTTCGCTTCCTCCGGTACTGGAATTTGAAAGATCCCAAGTTCTTCCCCTCCCAAGACATTTGTGAGGTTTGGTGAATTCTTACAACAAGTGAACTAAAACAAAATTCTCACCTGGCTGCGCTGGCCAAGTTCCGCAGGGACAGCAAGAGGAAGACCTTGACGTGCCTGTGTGGCAGCCGCGAGGGATGAGCGGCCTGTCAGAGCAAGGAGGCGGCGACCGTGATGCGGCACCAGCATGGCTGAATATGCGGGGATTCAGACAGACCATGACGAGCTGAGCGCTCAAACCCTGGCCCGGCAGGACGGGCCCGCCAGTTTCAGTTTCTCCCCCTGCGACTGTTTCAAAGAAGTGATGCTTTGAATATGGAGAACGTGGCGGATTTGGGTACATTCTGATCAAAACTGAACACAGACGAAATTCTCGCCCATCGCGGCGTCCTCCGTAGAGCAGCTGCGTGAGCACAGCGGCACTGCCGGGCCGCTGCTTCACGACTGAATCTCTGCGTATGAGTTGTATGCAGTTTTATTTCATAGGAAAATAGATTTCAAGGGCCTTTGGGCAGATACAGTCAGGACTGCAGAGAGAATTGCTTTCCCTGCCAGGGAGCTGCCCTGGGGTGGCAACCCTCGGCTTGGCTTGCGGTGCAGCACCAAGGACCTGGAGCTCAGTCCTCCTTCCCCATTTTTTGCTGCTGTGCCCAAAAGGATCAGGGCTTAAGCTGAAGACTTCACAAACGCTGAAGATCGGATGAAGCAATGCTTGGCAGTTTCCCTGAAGAAAGGCAAGGTGGGGAAAGGGAAGCTGCTTTCCAGTCCTTGCAGTGTGACCACAGGTTGTCCACCTTGCCTCTTCAGTTGGTTTTGCACTTCAGGCTCTGATGAAAGGCTGATGAGGAAATCCCAGGGGCCCATCTGTGTGGAGTGCTGCAATATGGCAAACAACCTGTGCAACCGTCCTGTCAATTGCTGTGTTTCATCCGTCCCTCCCAAAGGGCTTAGGGCATCGATGCCACACAACCCAGTATATGGACCAAACACTAAATTGGCCAGCTAATGCCTTTCCCACATCTACTATCTTATATTCCAGATAATCTTATGGAAATCCAAAAGATGTTGATTTAAGACAATGTAGTTTGATGTCCCTGAATATCTGATGGGCTGTGGTCTAGAAGACGAAGCAGATGCATTCTCTGTTGTTGCAGAGCATTAGAACCGATGGGTGGACATTTCAAGGCAGCAGGGGCTGGACTAGATGGCGTCCAACATCCCTTCCACCACTAATATTCTACAATTCCAAGATCCGACCAAAGAATAGCTTTAGTTTAATACTGGATTGCAACAGTACACCCCCCCCCCGCTGCCCCTAACGGAGGTTCTGTACATTGGAGTGCTGTGTGGCAGGGAGCAACGGGAAATGCTGTACCACTTGAACTTCTGCCTGTCCTGCAGCTGATATAACAGTTATAGAGACCCCCTTGAGAGAAGAGGAGGAAATCCCAGCACAGTTCTATGGAAGGAAACAATTTTAGGGGTGGAGGCCGTGTCGGAGAGGCAAGTAAAAGTGCTTTTGTGTTTGGAAAGGGAGATATGACTGTCCAGCCCCCAATTCAGGTGCAGAACTACCAGCCTCAGGATCCGGGAAGAATGTTCCAGGAAGACAGAGCAACGTGGTTTTCGTAATGGGGGCCAGGCAGAATCCAGGACTCTCAGTAACGGGTGGGGGCCGTTCACCTCCTTTGAATGCCCTAAAGAAGAACTGCATTTCTGAGTTGGTGCACAAAGGTCTCTCTTCGTGTCATCTGTAGCTGCAAGGGAGAACTGACATGAAGCTGCCTTCATACTGACTCAGACCAGTGAGGCATCCTGCCCAGGAAGATTAATTTCCAGGCGGGCTCCCCAGCCTCCTTTTTGGAGAAAATACTGGGGACTGAACCGGGAATGTTCTGCTTGCCAACAAGCACCTTAAGAACACGAGAAGAGCCCTGCTGGATCAGACCCAGGGTCCATCCAGTCCAGCAATCTGTTCACACACTGGCCAACGAGCCTTCGACCAGGAACCAAGAAGCAGGGCATGAGTGCAACAGCACCCTCCCACCCATGTTCCCCAGCAACTGGTGTACAAAGTCTCACTGCCTCTGGTACTGGAGGTAGCACAGAGCCATCAGGACTACTAGCCACTGATAGCCTTTTCCTCCAGGAGTTTGTCCAACCCCCTTTTAAAGCCATCCCAATTGGTGGCCGTCACTATATCCTGTGGTAGCAAATTCCACAGTTTAACTCTGCGCCGTGTGAAGATGGACTTCCTTTCATCTGTCCTGAATCTCCCACCAATCAGCATCATGGGATGACCCCTTTGGGTTCTAGTACTTTGAGAGAGGGAGAAAAATGTCTCCCTTTCCACATTCTCCACACCATGCATCATTTTGTACACCTCTTTCATGTCTCTCCTTACCCTCCTTTTTTCCAAGCTGAACAATCCCAGTGAAGGATTCCGGTTGATTCAGATAAGCAGCGGCCCTTGGCTCTGTGGAATCCTCGCAGAGTGGAGCCGCTCCGCAAGGATTCCAGGGGGGAGTCTTTGGTGACTTTATCAAAAAGCCTTTTGGAAGTTCAAGTAAACAATGTCTACCGGATCACCTGTCTATATGTTTATTGACACTCTCAAAGGACTCTAAAAGGTTAGTGAGACAGGACTCACCTTTGCAGAAGCCATGTTGATTCTTGTTCAGCAGGGCTTGTCCTACTCTCTGCTGACTACTTTTCTCTTTAATAATGTCTTCAACCGGAACAGACATTAAGCTAACCGGCCTGCAATTTCCCAGATGCCCCTGGATCCCCTTTTGATATCTGCACCCTTCGTACCAGGCAGGCAATTCACCATGTAGTCCAGATGCCCATCACAAACCCAGCTGTCTCTGTGTCCAAAGATTGAATCTCCCACTACCACAAGCCCCCCTCCCCCCGGAGGCACATCCTTAGGGCAAGAGGAAACTTCCGAGGAATGGGTCCCTCCTAAGGTATCATTTCCCTCTTCCTCAGAATGACGCCCTCCTTCCCCGAGACCCGTATGTCTGTGACAGCAGAGGAGCACTCATCCTGGGAGTGGGACACAGCTAATAGGTCCCTAAAGGTCTCATCCACTGACCTCTCTGCCTCTCTGAGCTTCTGAAACAGCCAGGCCTCTGCCTCACCTGCCGTTCCCTCCCAGCAGGAGCGCCTTCTCCTTCTTTTTCTCGCCAAGCTCGGCTTGCTTGTGGCTCACGCTGCTGGACTGCTTCACTTCGCAGGCTGCTGGCAAGTGCCTGCGGCTGTGGGCTGTGAGCGGCTGGAACCCTGGCTGTCCAGGTGTCGGTCATTGCCTGGCTGTCCCAGGCCGCAGCAGCCCGCTTCTAGGGGACGGCAGGCTCCTTCTGCAGAGAAACACCCACCCCCCCGAGTGGGGAGGGAGGGCTGCCCCCACCCGGCATGGCCCAAGGAGACCGTGCAGCATCGTGCTCTGGCCCTGCCATGAAACAAGAGGGGTGAGGGCACTGCTCGCTGCCTGCCCACCCTCGGGACAGGAGCCCTTGGGAGGTGCGGGGATGACACCGAGCAGCCATCAGGGGCAGAGATCCCTCTGCCAGGAATTGTGCTCCATACTTAATTCCACCCCTTAAAAATGCCCTTTTAGCAAAGCTGAGGGGATTGGTTCATGTCAGCCCTTGGCGGGGGGGGGGGGGGCACATCCAAGTCAATAGTTCACTATTGCAGAATTGGGATGGGCGAGCTTGTTATTAAAATTCTCTACCTAAATGCAGGCTGAACTAGGGATGTCCATTGCCATGGAACCCAGCACTTTTTGGGCTCACTGGATCTCCATGTCTCCCCGACTCGGTTTCCATTTGCAGGCTGAGCTGCGGGTTTTAAGTGGACGATATGTGTATTTGTGTACATGTGTGGGCTGTAATTTGCACAAATAAAGATTGCAACTTGCAGAAAATCATGCATAGAAACATTTTCAGAAATCATGATTTGAGCAAAATTCCGGCCATAAATTGCGCAACGTGTCCAAAACGGCAGATTTCAATCGTCAAATTAGACCAGTTATGCCTGCAATTTTGCAGAAATTATGCTACTTAAGGCCACGATTTTGCACAAACCACAATTTGTGCATTTTTTAAAAAAGCAAAAAACCACGAGCTGGCCTGACTGGTCACGTGACGAGTCAGGCCACCTTAGGGATGTGCAAGCCAGAGTCCATGGGGCCAAGCTGGCAAAAACTCTCCCAGCTCTACTCCCCGATGGATTCTTCTGACATCCCTACTCCCAAGGCTGCTTTTCAGGGGAGAGCAAGATGCTGGGGCTTCGCTATACACGTTGGCAGGTAGCATGTAGTTTTTGCTCCTTCTCATATATTTACAGATCTATGCACAGTGCTGCTTGGCCCTCTGCCCTTTCTCTGTTTGGGGGAGCTGCTTTCTCCTCCCCGGAAGCATCTCAGAAGAGCCATTTTCGGGGCTGGAAGGTGGGGAGGGCAGGAGGAGGATGGAGTGGATCTACTCTTCCTCTCTGGCCCAAGACTGGGGCTTGCACAAAGAGTTAACACTAAAGCTGTGGGAAAAGGAAGCCTGCTGACCACAGGAGCCTCGGCCTGCCCCTCACGCCTGCTCCTTGCCTCACCTTAACTGTTGTGGTTAAGAGATGCACCAAAATTAAGTCAAATGAGAGAGAGAATTGGATAAGGCTTTTGGGGTGGGGGTATTTTTAATGTAAAAACAACAACATGCTGTTTCTGAAAGTACCGGCTATGTGTATAATGTTTTTATATATATATATATATATATATATATATATATATATATATATATTTTACAGAAGACTTTATGGCCAGCCATCCTTTTAGCAAGAAAAGACCCAGGACAGCACTCACACCGGCATCTGGTAGCGCAGATAAAACAGAATTGTTCTAATAATTGTCATGTGGTTTTTAAGGTTTCCTGTAAAGCTGAAAGCAGTGTGTGTGTTTTCTTTTTTAGAAACCACAGCCAGTGTTCAGGAGGCTGCTGTGATTAACCCCCCAAAGAAGGCCACAAGAAAAACCAAGTACATAGACTCACCACCTTCTGATGATAAAATAGGTAAAAAGTTAATGTTGGTAAGGGATTGGGGGGGGTCATATCGAACGTAGGAATCTACTAAAGTGGTTATTGCTTTTTGCAGTGAACATGATGCCTGTTAGAGCTCCTATTAAAAAACCAAAGGCTACTGGACCGTCAGCAGGAAGGGTAAGGCATTGACTGTGTGTGTGTGAGAGAGAGAGGGAGAGGTTTGTACCTAATTAATAAGGATGTGCCCTACCCCTTCTAATTTTTTGGTTTTAGACCAGAAACCTGCAACTGTGAAAAGTGCCTCAGCAGAACCACAAGAAGCCACAGGTCCAAAGGCCAAGACAATGAACATGACACCTGTTAGAGCGCCTTTTAAAAAAACAAAGGCTACCGGACCGCCAGCAGGCAAGGGTAAGGTATTGACTGTATGTGTGTGTGTGTGTGTGTGTGTGAGAGAGAGAGAGAGAGAGAGAGAGAGGTTTGTTCTTAATTAATAAGGATGTGCCCTACTTCTTCTCGTTTTTGGTTTTAGACCAGAAGCCTACAACTGTGAAAAGTGCCCCTACAGAACCTTAAGAAGCCACAGGACCAAAGGCAAAGAGATCAAGATATGAAGGGCACCCAGAGTCTGCAATTTCTAAACCAGGGAGGGGGCTTGCTAATTGGCTTGAACATGCTTCTAAAAGACTGAAAGAAGGCTATGAGCTCATGAAGCGCCATACAGAGATTGAAGCAGCCATACGCAAGTTTTTAAGTGCTGATAATGATGGGGTATCTGAAGTAAGCTCTTTTCAGAATATTAAAATGCATACAAAGAATCCTGCACATGGCAACACATTATTTAAACATGTACAAGTTGGGGGTGGTAAACCATGCCGGAGGTGTTGGAAAAGACGGCATAGGAAGAACACATTCAACAAAGTACGATTTTACTGGCAGAGGAGGGTTAGTAAAATATTAAACAGGGCTAAAAAAAACACTCTCTGCCGGTAAAAATCAAAGGCCTTCTAAGAAAAGCTGCTCTCCAATGGCAGATTCTCAGGATGCCTCACAATTTTCTGAAGCATGCATAGAGGGTGACCCTCCAGAGGTGGCGTCTCAAGATACCTCACAGCCTTCTGAAGCTTCCAGGGATGCTTCAGGGTTGGACCAAACCCCACCCACAAATAACACAAATGCGGACCAACCCCCACAAGTATATGCAGAACTTGTGCATAGGTGAGAATGGGAACATGAGCGTTACAGGTCAATGCACACAGGTGAAGAATTTAGATTTGTTAATTTAGAACATGTAACATCATTCTCACAGGCTGTGACTGCATTATACACAACGATCCAGCAAACCCTGGATGATGTTAATAGCAGAATCTCTCCTCAAGATTTTGTCCAACTACGATTGGACCATGGAGGATTAGCTTATCCTGTTTTTTCAGTTAAAAGACATAGGGATGTTTTACATGTAGAAGATTTTCTATCCCATATCAGTAATCTCCTGCAAAGCCATGCTGAAATATGTGGGGATGTTACGCTGCGGCTGATGGTTACAATTGTGAGGGCTCCATGGGGCGGTGGGAATCCATCCAAGTAGGAAAATAGGTTCTCTCCCAAACAGTCAAATCATCCTTAGAAAACAACAATATTTGGTAGATCTAAATTACACAAGCACCAATCTCTGCTTTGCTGGGGGTCTTTTAGCAGTAATGGCCGAGAGGACCCCCACAGATGCAGAGTTGTTGACCACCGTCAGATAGTTACATACGGAACTTGGTTGGTCTCAACAGAAAAAAGTAGCCCTCAGTGACATTTCATTGATTGAAAACCATTTAAGGGCCAACATTCAAGTCATACGTTTCGCAAAAAAAGGTTGGGGGCTATTTAAAGTACCAGGGCCTAGGTACCCCAAAACCTATACTATGATGCTACACGACGATCATTATTATGGTGTGCGTAGTGTAAAGGCGGTTTTTGGAGCTCAAAACTATTGTGAAATATGCAGTACAATCTTTACCCACAGTCACAGTTGTCTCTATATGTGCAGGCTCTGCTTGAGTGCAGATTGTGCTGTAAATGTTGGTAAAATGAAGAGGTGCGGATATTGTCAGATGAACTGCAGATCCAGCGCCTGCTTAAATAGACATAGATAATTGGCCTTAGAGGGTAAAGTAAAATGTGTCTTTAGAGACTATTGTGAACACTGTCAGACTTTCCAGAAAGATGATCATGACTTTGAGCGTGGTCCAGGAAGGCGCTGCACTGTCTGTTGGGGGTTTATCATATATGGTGATAAGCATGAGTGCTATATGGGGCATCTTAAGAAGCCTAAAGTGTCTGTGAAATATGTGTTTTATGACTTTGAAGCGCACCAGTCTTCAGGATTTCATGTTCCTAATTTCTGTTTTGCAAAAGCGTTTGTGGGTGAAACTGTAGAACGCTTTAAGGATAAGCCAGGTAAGGGCAAGAAGAAGAGAAAGCGGCGTGTGAAAGCGCATGGGGATGTAAGCCCGTGGGCCATGGCAGGCAAAACGTGGGAGTTTAAGGGTGATTCCTGTCTCTCTAAATTTATCAAGACCTTCACAGACAGTGTGCAGTTCAAAGGGTGCACTTTTATAGCCCATAACTCAAAGGGGTATGATCGTTACTTTATTCTCAGTCAGCTGATAAAAGAGAAGCTGACTGTAGATCTTATTACTCAAGGGGGAAAATTGCTGTGTATCACCGTGAAGGGGCTAGATAGAAAATTTATTGATTCACTCTGTCATCTTCCCATGGCCCTCTCAAAGCTACCAAAAGCCTTGGGTTTTACCAGCACCAAGGGCGACTTCTCACATTATTTTAACAAACCTGAGAATTGGGACTATGTGGGCCCGCTGCCTAAAGCAGAGGACTATGGTGCCCAATACATGGTGCCTGGAGAGAGAGAGGCTTTTTTTAGCATGGTATGATGAGAACAAGTCAAAAACTTTTGAAATGCAGAAGGAGTTGATGTTTTACTGCAGGCAGGATGTTAATATTTTGGAGCAGGCATGCACCAAGTACCGACACGAAATCATGGAACTGACACAGGCAGTGAGAGCGTTTTGGAATGGTAAGAAGTATGTGAAGAAAAGGTTAGCAATAGATCCATTCCAATACCCCACTCTGGCTAGTACATCTTTTGCAATGTATAGGTTTAAGTTTCTGATGGAATACACCATTGCCATACCGCCACCAGATAATTATCACTGGCAGTGTAAATGGTTTTCTACCCCTGCAATTCGGTGGTTGAGCTACATAGAGCATAAAGAAAACATTCAGATTCAGCACGCCTTAAAGGGTGGGAAATTCAAAGCTGGCCCTTATTTTCTAGATGGCTATGCGGTCATAGATAAGAAGACAGCCTTTGAATTTCACGGCTGCTTTTGGCATGGGTGTGTAGTGTGTTATTCTCTGGAGGATAAGAACCCCCTGCAGGGTAAAACATATGAATTCCTGTACAACTCCACACAAAAAAGGGATGCTGAACTGAAACTGATGGGGTTTGAAGTCAGGACTATATGGGAACACGAGTGGAGGCATATGTTAAAAAACAGATGAGGGCCTCAAGAGTTTTCTTGCTGGTGCTCATTTTCCAGACCCTCTAGAACCTAGAGACACTCTCTTTGGGGGGTGTACTAATGCGGTCTGTCTGTATTATAAACCTGAAGATGGGGAATGGATTCATTACTATGATTTTACAAGCCTGTATCCCTATGCGAACAAGAATAAAGCATACCCTTGTGGTCTCCCCAAAATAATTTATGAGAACTCTAAACCGCTCTCAGATTAATTTGGGATTGCAAAGTTTAAAGTTTACCCACCCCGAGGTCTTTTCTTCCCGGTCCTCCCTACCAAAGTGGGTGGTAAGCTTTGCCCTGTGTGCAGCAGCTTGTGCAGCAGCGCAGCAGCAGGAAACGTGTAAACATTCTGATGAGGAACGGGCTGTGCTAGGAACGTGGTGAGCTGAACGCAGCTGTAGAAAAGGGCTACAAGGTTGTGAAAATTTATGAAGTCTGGCATTTTGAAAAGCGGACTACCCATTTGTTTTCAGATTACATTGACATGCACCTTCGCCAAAAACAGGAGGCTTCAGGGTACCCACACTGGTGTGTCAGCACAGAAGATAAACAGCGATATATCGCTGATTATCTCCAAAATGAAGGGGTGGCGTTGCGCCCCGATGAGATTGCCGTGAACCCCGCAAAACGGCAAATTGCAAAATTATTTTTAAATTCTCTGTGGGGGAAATTTGGCCAGAGGACAAACCTGCCGAACACACAAGTGGTGAGAGACCCTGATGAGTTATTTCAGATTCTGTTTTCTGATGCTCTTGAGGTTTCAATGTGTGAATTTATCGATACTGATGCAGCATGCGTGTCCTGGAAACATTCTGAAGACCACATGATAACTCTAGGTAGGAAGAATGTGTTCATAGCTGCCTTTACAACAGCATATGCTCGGCTGAAGCTCTACACTTTGCTAGATGGCTTGCAAGAGTACTGTTTATATCACAATACAGATTCTGTGATATCTGTGAGTAGGGAGGGGCAGTGGATACCCCCTCTTGGAGGAGACCTCACAAGCGAAATCCCTGCAGATGAATTTATCACAGAGTTTGTGTCGGCTGGTCCTAAGTCTTATGGTTTTAAACTTTCAGGAGAAGGGAAAGATTTTTTGAAGGTCAAAGGCATTACATTGAACACCACTAACTGAAAAAATTAATTTCAACAGTCTCAAAGACTTAGTTTTTGCCTACGTCTCAGACAGGGAGCGCAGACCGCCTTGTGAAATTGTCGTACAGCAGCCAGGTATTGTAAGGAACAAAAGCCACTGGACTCTGGAAACTAAGACTCTCAGGAAAACTCAAAAGGTGGTATGTGATAAAAGAGTTATTACTGAAGGGTTTAACACACTGCCTTACAGATTTTGACTATGAATACACGCTGGCAACACCCCTTTTCAGCCATTCTAGCGGGGCCTAGCAACTGTGGGAAAAGCTTTTTCATCAAAAATATGCTGGACAATGCTCACAGTGTGTTCTCGGTTGTACCTGAAAATATTGTGTGGTGTTATGGTTGTTGGCAGCCTCTGTACAAAAATCTGCTATGTAAATACCCATTTATTCAGTTTGTGGAGGGTTTGCCTGCAAAATTCAATGATAATGATTTGTTACCCCTCAATAAAGTAAATTTTTTGGTGATAGATGATCTGATGTTGTCGGTGTCTGAGAGCTGTGAAGTCAAAAAGGCCTTTACTCAGTATGTACACCACAGGAACTTGAGTATTTTTTTTCATCACGCAGAATATTTTCTGCAAGTGAAAAAGCAACCACACCATCAGCCTAAATGCAAAATATACGGTGCTGTTCAAAAACCCCAGGGATAAATTAGAAATTGCGATTTTAGCTTGTCAAATGTACCCACAAAAGAGTCAATTCTTCATGGAGGTGTTTGCAGATTCTACAAGCAAACCTTATGGTTATCTGGTGGTAGATTTAAATGCATCTACCGCAGAAACTTATAGGTTAAGAACAGGTCTTTTTCCACCAGACTGGCCTGTATTGTACACCATGAAAAAAGCTCCATCTGGTTACAAAAAGCTTCGCCTTTAGTGCTAGCCCATCTATTGATGCCCAGCTCCTCTGCAAGGCAACATGTCTAACCGTGTAAAGAGAAATTTGGCACTCTTAAAAATTGTTATTAAGGCACCGCCACGCCAGAGGAAAGCCATTTTATATGCCGCATCTGATGATCTGGTTGCAGCCATCTCAGAAATAGCACTCAATACTTTAAAAGGCAACATTCCTCTATCTCCCCAACAGGTACATACATTAAGAAAGAAATGTAACCTTATTAAAAGCCTGAGTAACAAGAAAGTCTCTCTGAGAACAAAGAAGCATCTGGTGAGACAATCTGGTGGGTTTCTTGGACCGTTACTAAGTTTTGCAGTCCCCCTGCTCACCGGGTTTTTAGCCAATCGGTGATGGAGTATGCTGAAAAGATGTATTTGGTCCCTAGCCAACAGCTGGAAAAATTAAAGGGGCCACCTCCTAAGGAGGAAACCATCAGAACTGCAGCAATCAGCTCACTAGATAACTGAGATGCAGGGAATTCTCCACAGGAGTGACTTAACAGAACATGAAAAAGTTAAACATTATGCTTCTTTGCTTCAAAAATATCTAACCCATGTAAGACAGAGGGAGGCGGAGAAAGAAAACCTAAACCTGTTTCTACCTCAGCCACAACAAGCCTCTGTGGAAGTGTCAGTAATCTCTGATAATGTGTTCCAAGAAGTACTGGACAGTCTTCCTGCTAGATATAAGAACAATGCAAGGCTCCTATTGATCAAAATGCAGCAAAACAGAGATGTTTCTTCGTGGGATGAGAAAGCAGCCTTTGTGTACAAGGGGGTGGCTGTGCCTGGTTCCAATATTCTGGATTTGGTGAAGGGGATCACACAGACCCTGAAAACCAAGTGTGCCCCAAAAGGATGGGATGTTTTTATGAGTGCTCTGGCTGAACTAAATGTCCCAACATCTGTAGTGGGTAATCCTACCCATAGAGAAACCTTGGGCTACCTAAAGGCCCCCAAAGGGCGACACCAATGTTGTTGCACACCTCTACGAGTGCTAAAAAACAAAAGTGTTCTGATGCTCCTGCCTGGTTCAGCTTATGAAGTAACCTTTTGTGTTTTTTGTTTTATCAGGACTAAAAATAAATTAGTATTTATTAAAAAAAAACTTACTTAAAGTAATCTGTGCTGTGCCTGTCTACTTTAAGGGTAAGTGGTTAGAAAACATACAAATAAGAATTTTTTTCTTTTTTTCTTTTAAACCCAGTAGAGGATTCTTTATGGGGAAATGCGGCTATGAAAATCACGGTATGATCTACAGCGTTGGGCAAGTTGGAACATGTCTAAGGCATGCCTGGGCATGTTCTTCTTGTTTTTCACAAAATGTTCCACCATTTGATCATTTCTTTCTAAATTGTGAGAATACAGTTCTTGAACCTGTTTAAATGTTAGGCCTTTACAACGCTGCTGCAGGAAAAATACACAATGGTAGCCACAAACCACCGACTCGTTGGCTTGGAGTTGCCTGGGTTGAAACACAGTCTTCCTGGCATTTTTTCTTTAAAAAATTCATGATGGTTTTAGGGAAGAGGTGGTGGTTGGGCGGGTACCCGTAGGAATCAAAAAACTCTCCAATTTTATCCTCTGTCAAGTAGATGGCCAGCCAGTGTTCTCCAGGTAGGTTGTGAGGGTGGGTATTGACTACTAACCCCACAGGCCTTTGGTGTACCCTCCCACTGGGAAGCACGTCACAAGGAAACATGCCGTAGAAAATCTTTCTGGTGTAGGAGCTTGAAGATAGCACACGAGTTAGCTGCACGCTGTCCATGTTACATATAGTCAAACAGGACATTTCTCCTGTGATTTATTTCTATCACATTGTCAAAAACACCATAAACAATCATGTTGACCGTGGCGTCCAGGGCTTTAGCAAAACGGAATTCTGCTCTCAGGTTCCCAGTTTTAATCAAAGAATAGTGATCTCCGCATTCTTGGTCTGGCGTCAGGTCGAATGCAAAAAGTGTGTAACTGTTCGCATACTCCTCACGGTTAATTAAAAGGGCCCTATCTTTCATATGTTTGCGGCTGTTTGTACCAGACTCATGTATTCTCTTACACAGCTTCCATCTTCAAAATTGGGTTGGAGTGGCTTTGTGGGGATTTGCTCTCCATCCAGGTAAAGAGCTGCGAAATTAATATCATAATGCTGAAAATTAAATGGATTTTTATTGAAAGCTCTGCTGAAGGAAGCATTATCCACTAGGCCTATAACGACCTGTTTAGGCAGTTGCCCCCAAAACAGGTTTTCCTGATTGGCAACGTGGCTTCCTCTTGGAATGCTAAACACTTTCATACTCAACACTTCTTTCGGAGTTCATTCCATTTCCCTCTGCTGACATCATCTTGATCTGTAGCGAGTTGATTTCCAGGTTTTTAAAATGGTATCAATTTGTGCAAATGGATCTTTTTTCTTTTTTTGCATCTCTAAATTTGCACAAATGGAGTCATAATTAGTAAAAAAAATAAGTTCCACTGGGAGTCTTGAGCTGGTGCACACTGCCGCAAGTCTGCCTGTCTGCTACGTATCCCGGCGAGGCATATTCCCCTTGTGAACATCACTGACACTGTCATCCCTTCCACACACTGCTTCATGTAGACCAGCAGAGCCATGTTCTGTACTTGTCAAGAAACCGCCCAACTTCCTCCTCCACTTCAGCACTCCCCCCTGCCCCCCCTGCAGTTTTTGCTAGGGAAACACTGACGTGAAGGATGAAGCTGACCAGTTTTTTGACAAGTGCAGAATGTGGCTCTGCTGGGCTAAAGGGTGTGTGGAGACGATCGAACTGACAGTGATAGTTACACGGGGAATATGCCTCTGGGGAGCTAAGTAGAGGACAAGCAGATTTGGGGAAGAGCCCACTTGCGCAGGACTCTGACTATATATACGTATGAATATGACCCCATTTGCACAAATTATGGGGCCCAAAAGATAAATGTAAATAATAAGAACATTTAATTTGATGAAATAGAAAAATATGAACATTGCTGGAATCGTGAGAAATATTTGCCCCATTCCGCCACTAATTATAGAAATGGAGACATGACAAAATCCTGCTGAGCTCAAATGGAACAGAATTTCCCGTGTCATGTATCCCTAAACAAATGTGAGATTGACATCTAAAAGTCCACTGGCTTTTGTCTCTGGCCAGGCCCACTGCTCGCCTTTTAGACAAACGCTTCGCTGGCTTCCTGCTCAGTTCTGGGCTCCTTGCTGGGCTCAGGGGCAGAGAAAGTGGGCAAAGGCCCCCACCCCAAATCCTGGACCTGGCATGGCTCCAGAGGAGGCAAACCGAGTCGGTCAGGGGTTTGCAGGAGGTTTGATCAGTGAGACAGGGTGAGGGCATGTCACAGGAAGTGATCTTACCCAGGTGGTGTCGCTCTTCATGGTACAGCGCATGTTTCAAAGAACGCCCTGTGAAAACGTGGTTCTGTCATGCTTCCCTCAGACTCCTCCGAGAAGGAAGGGGAAGGGCAGGCTCCAGACCTGGGGAGGGGACCAGCACTGAAGGAGCCTGCTCCCCTCACCTCCTGTGGATGTTCCATGCCTGGCTGCAGCCTTCCCACCCCGGAGGATTCGGAGGGCGAAGGTCCACTTGACCCCAGCAGAGCGAAGGCGGCTGTGTGGCAAACAGCAAAGCCGGCAGGCCTCTGTCCATTCAAGCCAGAGAGGCTCTCGGAAGTGAGAAGAGGGATCACATGCGGCTGTGTCAGGATGCTGCCCTCAAAAGCAGGAAGCAGGCAGGGGCAAGGCCACTGGAGAACAGTGTTGCTTCCACACACCAGATCTTGGTGGCCTCACCTCGCCCCCACACCTCGACCTCAGCCTTGCTCATGCTCCCTTGTGCGTTGGGCTTTGGCCTGGAAAGTGGATTTCTCTTTGCCACGTTGCCTTGGATTGGAACCAAGTGGTAAAGCTTCCACTTCAGCCTCCTTTTCCCTCTCGCAGCCTTGGACACATTTACCACCCTGTTATCAGCCAGTGAATTGTAACTGTCAGCTGGCAAGAGCTGACAAGTGCAGCCCCTAACAAGAAATACTGGGCCAATACAGACTCTGGTTGTAACACTTTCTGCTTCCCTATGTAGTATCTACATCTTGTTTTCACGGTCACTCTAGAGTAGACCCACCTGCCCCAGATCCAGACCTTTAAAATAAACCGGCCCCCATTCTCAGGGGAGGCCGTCCTCATGGTCCTGCTATTATCACAGGCTCCCCTGGGGGGTGGGGGAATGGGAGAGGGCCTTCTCGGTCGCTGCCCCAGGGCTCTGGAGGTCCCTTGCCAGGGGGCGAGAGTGGCGCCCTCCATGGTATGCTTCTGCAGGCAGGCAAAAACTGTTTTGTTCCGGCAGGCCTTTGGGGATAGATAGCCTGGACCTGTGAGAATATGGGGATTGGTACTATTGCTTATATTGTTGTTTTTTAAATTCTGATATTTTATACAATTTTAACATTCTTGTTTATTTAACTATATTTTTGAATTTTCTATATTCCTTTTTATGTTTTAACTGTATAAGTTTTAAGGTTGTAAAACCACCTTGAGTCCCAGTATTGGGGAAAAGGTGAGAAATAAATATAACAACAACAACAGCAACAACAACACACCTACCCCGGAGTATGAATGAAAAATAGAACTTGTAACTGCTAGATATGGAGTTAAAGCAATGTTTGTTTTCACCCTCAGTGACAGATTTTATGAATTCTGACTCTTGGATGCATTTCCGAGTGGAGCAATTGAGGGACGACCACAAGAGGAGCTCCTGGTACAGTGCAGGGAGTGCAGGGAGTGCTGGACAAGACCTGGGAAGACCAGCGTCCTGCCCACCCACAAAGACCTCCACGTGGCCTGGGCAAGTGGCTCTGCCTCAGCTTAACCAGCCTTACACGGCTGGCGTGCGGATGAAGAGGAGACGCCCATGTTCACTGCCTCCCAGCGCTCTGTGGGTGCATGAGTGAGATACAAGTGTGATCAAGAGACAGGGGAAGGATCAAGCTAGAGAGGGCCACATCATATTGTGACAATCCTGGCAGTTGTCTGGCAATAGCCTGTGCCCTCCAGGGCTTGCAACGCACCTCCTCCCAATGATATTTGGCATCCAACCACATCTCAGCACTCCACGAGCCCCCTATAAATGCAGAGCCTCCCCCTTTCCAATGTGTTGCTTCTTTCCCTTTGCCAGTGTCTCCAGGGTTCTTCACAACATCCTCCAGCCATGAAGATCTCCTGCTGTCTCAGTTCCATTTTCCTCCTGCTGCTGCTGGTGGGACCAGGTGAGCATCCCATCTGCTCCTCTTCTCCAGGCTACGCAGCTCTCTCCACTTTGCTGTGGGGAAGGCAGTGGAGGGGCCAGTTTCCCGGACAAGGGGCTTCTCTTTCCAAGGCCACCGGCGGGGCCTCAAGGGAAAGCCCCATTACTCTGACATGTGCAAGGTCGATCCTGGGAAAGAGAACCATCCGCTTTCTCCATGGGATAAGGTTGCCGCTCCAAAGTGTTTTCTCTTGATAGAGTTGTGTTTTCCCTTTTTTCTAGATTTCTCCAAAGCCCGGCGTCGACCATGTCTTTTTCCTTGCAAGAGATCTTGCCCTCCGGGACAACAAGTTCCTGGATATTGTTCTTCAGGGGTCTGCTGCAATGACATCTGGAGGTGGGACCACTTCTATTTCAGTTTCAGTCTTTGCCTTTCTCGTATACATGAAACAAACTGTGGGGTGGGGTTAGGGATGTACAAAAGTCACTTACCTTGAACAAAATTTGATTCGCGGTGGGGGGGAGGCGCTCTGTCCCTCCCCCCGAAATTCTGGCCGGGGGGGAGGCACTCCGTCCCTCCCCCCTGAAATTCTGGCCGGGGGGGGAGGCGCTCTGTCCCTCCACCCCCGAATCCTGGCTGGCCAGGTCACAAATGGCGGTGGCCGTAGCCGCCGCCATTTGCATCCCTGCAGTCAGCTGTGATAGGCTACGTAAATGTTTACGTAGCCTATCATGGCTGAGTAAAACAAAAAACAAAAAACCCCCGCGCGTACTCAAATGGCGGCGCCCATGGGTGCCACCATTTGCGTTCCTTATTTTGGCACGTCTAGTCTACATAAACATTTATGTAGACTACGGCGAAAATAAGGGGAACGCAAATAGCGTAGCGTCTATGCTATTTGCGTTCCCCTTATTTTCGCTGTCTTAGTCTACGTAAATGTTTACGTAGACTAAGACATGTCAAAATAAGGAACGCAAATGGCGGCACCCATGGGCGCCGCCATTTGCGTACGTGCGTTTTCCCCCCCCTTTAAATCAGCCGTGATAGGCTATGTAAACATTTACGTAGCCTATCACGGTATTTTTTTAAAAATCTAGCCGTGATAGGCTACATAAATCTTTACGTAGCCTATCATGTTTTTTTGGTTGTTGTTTTTTTTACTGGAAATGGCGGCGGTGGTGGCAGCCGGTTGGAAGACCGGCCGCTGCCACTGCCGAACCGCCGCCGAACCGCCACCGGAGCCGCAGCCACCAGGAGGATTCACCCAAGGTAAGTCCCGTCCCGGGGGGGCGGGGGGGGCAGACCGTTTCACCACCAATTTCGGGGAGGGGCGAATGCGCTGGCATTCGGCCTCCCTGAGATTCATGGCGAAATTCTCTGACATCCCTAGGTGGGGTACTCACCAGGACTGCAGGGCTGTTTAACCCTCCCCCTCCACTGTGGTCGTGATGAAAATTGCTCCCCGCTCCACAAGCTTCTGTTGACCCAGGGAAGAAACCTCCCTTGGCACCACAGATCAGCTCCTCGTGCAGCAGGAGAGGGAGTCCCTGGGGCCGTGTTCAAAGAGGGAAGGCAAAACCCGTTCTGTGCATCTCGAGGGATTGTTTGTCGCAGTCAAGAGGAATGAAATGTGTCATTGAATTCAGGTTGAAATGAGTAAATAGGCGCAGTCCTGGGAGTTGGTCCCGTGGATTTCGTGGGACTTACTTCTGAGTAGACATGCAGAGGACTGTGCTGTCAATGTATTTCAGGTAAAACCTCTCAAAATGGCGGACAACATTACCAATAAAAGATGACACTAAAACAACCGAAAGCACTGGGGATGAAAACAGAGGGGCAGGTTAACTCAATATAAAACTCCAGGTCTAAGACTCCCAGGGAAATTGAAGGTTTCCACTGGAAGCCAAGACAGAGATTGGGCTGGGCACCAGATGCGCCTCGCGAGGGAGAACATTCCAGAGACAGGGAGCCACAACAGAGAAGGGCCCGTGTTGCGTCAACCCCCCACTTCAGCTTAGGAGGAGGAGCAACCCAAACAGAGGCCTTGGAGTAGCCAGGCAAGCTTGTATCAGAGAAGACTGGGTCTTCTGCAGGGGTACAGAACATCCAGGCCTGGGGACACATCTAGTCTGCTGCGCTTCCTGAACTGGCCCATGGAGCCCCTGGGGTAGCCCAGCCACAAGCCATTAGAGATTCAGGGTTAGAACCAGCGCCTTGAATTTGGCCCAAGGAACCCATTTCTTTAAGGATACAAATATTCTTTAGGGAAACATGTTTTCTCTCAGATATCCCACATGTTTCCTCTTTTCCCCCTGGAATCTTGCACAAACAAATTGAATTCAGAATTCAGATTGACATGTATTTTTTCTTGTCAAAATTTGTGTGCGTTAGATTCCTGAGGTCTTGTCACACCTGGGATCTCAGAAGCTGTCTGCTGCAAAATAGTGTCAAAACTAGGGATGTCAGAGAATTCCACCACGGATCTTGGTGAGGCCGAATGCCAGTGCATTCCGCCCCCCAAAATCCGTGGCGGAACGAAGCCCCCGCCCCCCCACCCCACGAAAGGCGCGCGAAACGGAGCACTTACCTGCTGCCGTCCGTGCTAACTTGCGAATGGTGGCTGCACTGCGGCTGCCATTCACTTCCTCATCATAGCTGTGATAGGAAGCCGTGATAGGCTATATAAGTATTTACGTAGCCTATCATGGCAAGCTAAAAAAACAACAACAACGTACGCAAATTGCGGCGGCTATGGCGGCCGCCATTTGTGTTCCCTTTTTTCGCTGTTTTAGTCTACGTAAATATTTATGTAAGCTATTACGGCGAAAAAGGGGAACGCAAATAGCGTAGTGGGCGCTATTTGCGTTCCCCTTTTTCGCCGTAATAGCTTACATAAATATTTACGTAGACTAAAACAGCGAAAAAAGGGAACACAAATGGCGGCCGCCATAGCCGCCGCAATTTGCATACACTGGTGTGGGGGTTTTGCCTGCAGGCTGCCCAGCAGCCGGATGTCCGGCTGCGGGCGGCCCCGGCCGGCGGCTCTGTGGAATCTCCGCGGAGCAGAGCCAGCTGGGTTAGGATTTCAGGGGGAGGTGCAGAGCGCCTCCCCCCCACCGCGAATCACCCTGTCGAAAAGGTAAGTGACTTTCGTACATCCCTAGTCAAAACAGCCATCGCCATTGCTTCAGAAACTTCATACTTCCTCCCAGGGAACCCTGGGGCCCAGAGGCAGTCGATCAGGACCTCCCCAGTGAGACAAAGAACCCTCACAAACCATCCCAACTGATAGCCTGCCCTCCCGCTCCGGACCGTTCCCTGCAATGCTGAGTTGCAGGGGAGCGCTGAGTAAGTCCAAGGGTGCAACCTCTGCTCACAGCAGGCAACGACGAGGCGCCACAGTGCCCTGCCTGCCCAGACTGAGCGCCCGCGACTGTGCCAGAACCCTTTTGGGTGTGCAGGGAGGGCTCTTTGGAAGACAAGCTGGTGGTGGCATCAGCCCTGCTCAGACCCTCCCACCTGTGTAGGCCAGGCATCCCCAGGCCAGTGCCCTGCAGCTGGGAATGATGGGAGGTGTAGTCCAACCCATTTGGAGGGCACCAGCTTAGAATCATAGAATCATAGAATAGTAGGGTTGGAAGGGGCCTACAAGGCCATCGAGTCCAAACCCTGCTCAATGCAGGAATCCCAGTCAGAGCATCCCTGACAGATGGCTGTCCAATCTCGTCTTGAATGCCTCCAGTGTGGGAGAGCCCACCGCCTCCCTAGGGAATGGGTTCCATTGTCGTATTGCTCTAACAGTCAGGAAGTTGTTCCTGATGTTCAGCCGGAATCTGGCTTCCTGTCACTTGAGCCCATTCTTCCGTGTCCTGCACTCTGGGATGATCGAGAAGAGATCCTGGCCTTCCTCTCTGGGACAACCTTTCAAGGACTTGAAGAGCGCTATCCTATCTCCCCTCAGTCTTCTCTTCTCAAGGCTAAACCTTTCAGTCCCTCCTCATAGGGCTTTGTTTCCAGTCCCCTGATCATCTTTGTTGCCCTCTTCTGAACCCTCTCCAGTTTGTCTGCATCCTTCTTCAAGTGTGGTGCCCAGAACTGGACACAGTACTCCAGATGAGGCCTAACCAGTGCTGAGTAGAGGGGAACTAAGACTTCCCGGGATTTGGAAGCTATGCTTCTATTAATGCAGCCCAAAATAGCATTGGCCTTTTTTGCAGCCACATCACATTGCTGGCTCATATTCAGCTTGTGATCGACAACAATTCCAAGATCCTTCTCGCTTGTAGTGTTGTTGAGCCACGTATCCCCCATCTTGTAACTGTGCATTTGGTTTCTTTTTCCTAGGTGCAGAACTTGGCCTTTATCCCTATTAAATATCATTCTGTTGTTTTCTGCCCAGCGCTCCAGTCTATCCAGTTCACTTTGACTTTTGTTTCGGTCTTCCAAAGAATTAGCTATCCCGCCCAATTTGGTGTCACCTGCACATTTGATCAGCATTCCCTGCACCTCCTCCTCCAAGTCATTCATAAAAATGTTGAAGAGCACTGGGCCCAGGACTGAGCCCTGCGGTACCCTACTCGTTCCCTCTCCCCGAAGGTCCCATTGATAACTGGGCAAGCTTGGCTGCTTGGAGGTTTTCTTTATGCCTCTTCATTATAAATGATCTTTCATCTGTTTCCCCTACGCTGAGGAAAGGCCTTAGCAGCTATTGCTGTGTATGTCGCTGATGTGTCTGTGAAATAAAGTCATGCCATATTCTATAAAGATCAGGTGTTTGCCTTTGCCTTTGGCTGGGTGCAGTCCGTACATCGATTTTTGTGCTCTGGCTTTTGGCCGCAGCTCCATGTCCCAAGAACCCAGTGTTAGGAGTTCTGCCCTTTTCCAGCGGTTTGCTCTGACCCGGGGGGTTGCCATCAGCATGCACGTGGTCAGTTCTTCAGAGGCCACTTCAGCGTTTTGTCCTTCCCCCATTGTTAACAGCGCCAGTGCTGATGCAACATGTGCGGTTTGATGTATGCCACGGTACTGTTCCGTTTTCCGTACTAGTTTCCCGAAACATTTCTGTGGCTTCCCTCAAACGCTGGAGCTGAGAGAGACGGGCTGTTGCTGGCAACGTGGCCCCCCCAGTGCAACATCTCTGGGGGAGGAACATTGTGTTGTCTGCGGAAACCCTGCCAAGGCGTGCAGCTTTGCTCGGAGATCAGGACCCTTGCCTGCCACGAGTTCTGCAAACAGTGCCACATGCATCTCTCCCAAACCACTATGGATGTCAGAGAATTCCGCCACGGATCTCGGTGAGGCCGAATGTCAGTGCATTCGCCCCCCGAAATCTGTGGCGGAACGGCCTGCCACCCCCCCGTCCCCCCGCGGATCCCCCCTGGGACGAGACTTACCTGGGGCGGATGTTCCGGGTGGCTGCGGCTCTGGCGGCGGCTGTGGTGGCGGCTGCAGTGGCTGGTCTTCCGACCGGCTGCCATCGCCGCCATTTGCAGTCTTGGCGGGGTTTTTTTTTTTTACAAGACGTGATAGGTTACATAAAGATTTACGTAGCGTAACATGGCTGGGTAAAAAATAACAACAACAACCCGTGTACGCAAATGGCGGTGGCTACGGCCGCCGCCATTTGCGTTCCTTATTTTTGGCCATCTTAGTCTACGTAAATATTTACGTAGACTATGACGGCGAAAATAAAGGGAAACGCAGATAGCGTAGCGGGTGCTATTTGCATCCCCTTTTGATTCGCCGTTTTAGCCTACGTAAATATTTACGGGGTTTTGGGGGGTTTTTTACCCAGAGCCCTCCGTGGCCGGAAATCCGGCTGCGGACGGCTCTGGCCTGGGCCTGGCCGGCTGCTCCGCGGAACTGCCATGGAGCACAGCCGGGCAGCCGCGGAGGATTCCGGGTGGGAGGAACGTATCGCCTCCCCCCTCAGTCAAGGATTCCAGGGGGAGGGACAGAACGCCTCCCCCCCCACCATCAACATAATCCGCGGAAAGGTAAGTGACTTTCGTACATCCCTACCAACCGCGTGGGCTTTCCTGCGAATAAAGGCGAGCGATTGAACCCACTGAACTGGTGCTTCGTGTGAAAAGGGGAGGTGGTCAGGCGCATCAGTGGAGCCACGCGGGGCCAGACCGAGAGTCCACCTCACCTGGCATTCCATTCCTTGTGACCAAACAGATGCCTTTTGGAAGCAACAAGTAGGTCAGCTATGGTGACCTATGTGGGGGAACGTACAAGAGCATCTGGCTCTGCCTTCTGCATGGCCTCCAGCTAGGGATGGATTGGGCCACAAAGGAGCCCAGAGGTCCAGAGTCCACATGGAGAATGTTGGGCTGGATCAGCGTTCCCAAACCCGGAGTCCTCCTGATCAGCTGGACTACATCTCCCAGCATTCCCAACCCTGGGGATGATGGGAGTTGTAGCCAAACACCTCTGGTGGTTGTGGCAGTCTGGACTAGGTGATTGGTCTAGGGTTTTTCTACAGGGGTCAAAGCAGAGAGGTAGAAGTCAGCCATCAGTGGGGAATGGGTTAAGCACCCTCCCCTTCCCCTTCCTCCTCTCAAAACCACCGACTGCCAAGACTGCTTTTCATGGAAAAACGGTGTCCGGACTTCATCATACACATTGGCGGGTAGCGTGTCAGGTTTTGCACCACGTCATACCAGGTGCATTTTCAGATGTGTGCACTGCTTGGCCTCCCTCAAAAGTGAAATAATAGGAAAAGGGCAGGAAAGGGCAGCCAGGATAATCAAGGGGGCTGGAACCCTGAGCCTCCATGGAAGGAGATGCTGAAGTATTTGAGGCTTCTGAGTTGGGGGGGGGGAGACAATTGGGGGGTTCTGAAAGAGGGTGATGAAATTATGCCTGTTGCGGACAGGAAGTGGAGCAAGAGATGCGTCTTTTGTCCTCTCGGCAAACACCGCGACGTGGAGCCAGTCCCCCAGTGAAATGGCTGAGTGGTGCGATTCAGCCTTGGTCACAGAAATCCCTTTTCCACACAACACAGAACTTGTGTAACTCACTGAGCCAAGATGCGGCTGTGGTGACCAGCTTGCATGTCTTCGAAAGGGGATCCCATAAATTCGTGGAGAAGGAGGAGAGGCCTCTCCGGGGCCATTCCCATCATGGCTACACAGAACCTCCCAGCCCAGAGGCAGTGTACCTGTAGGGGCTAGAAGCTAGGGACAAACCACAGGGGAGAGCTTGTCAGCAGCACCTGATTGACCACTGTTGAAAACAGGATACTGAGCTAGGTGCATTCTTTGATTTCTTCTTACCTGCATTGCCCTTTGTTTACTGTGTTGGGGGACAGCTTTCTCTTCCCCAGAGCATCATGAAAGAGCCATTTCACATGTCGGAAGGGGGTGGGGGGGAGGAGGAGGAGGAGGAGGAGGAGGAGGGAGAAGATCCGCTCTTCATCTCTGACCCAGGACTTGGGCTTACACAAGGCTGTTACTCAAGCTGTGGTGAAGGGAAGCCAACTGAAGCCAGGGCCCCCATCTGTCCCTCTTGCCTGCCCCTTGCCTCATCCCTAACTGCCATGTTTCCTTAGGATTCTGCCCTTGGATGACCTGAAAGCACAAAGTTAAACTATGGAATTCGCTACCACAGGATGTAGTGATGGCCACCAATTTGGGTGGCTTAAGGGGGGTTGGACAAATTTCTGGAGGAGAGGGCTATCAATGGCTACTAGTCCTGATGGCTATGTGCTACCTCCAGTACCAGAGGCAGTGAGCCTGTGTACACCAGTTGCTGGGGAACATGGGTGGGAGGGTGCTGTACTCATGCCCTGCTTGTGGGTTACTGGCCAGCAGCTGGTTGGCCACTGTGAGAACAGAATGCAGGACTACATTGACCTTTGGTCTGATCCAGCAGGGCTCTTCTTATGTTCTTATGTTCTTATTTACCCATTTATTCTGATTTCAGTGAGAAAGTCCTTTGTTTTCAGTGCGATAAAAAAATCCCTAGAGAAATACATAACTCAATTTGCCTTCACTCTTTTTACATGGCCCCAGGGACATCTTTTCCTTTTGCACAGGGAGCTGATCTTTGAGGCCAAGGGAAGATTTCCTTCCTGGGTTAATTGAAGCTTGCCATCCTGATGAATACCCAACCCCACAGTGTTTTAAATGTATATAGAAAAGGAAACACTGAAGCTGAAATATAAGTGGTGCATGTAGTCTCACTTCTGGAATAATGTTCATGCGCACAATATCAGTTTGATTAATTTTGCAATATTCTTTCTAGTTGTCTTACCTTTGGCAGCAAACCTTCCCAATTTCACATGGTCCACGACTGAGTTCACCATGCAAGCATATGAACCTGCATGTGCCTGGGAAGTGACATGGTAGAAACCACGGTTGGGCTTGGGAGAAATCTAGAAAAAGGGAAAACACAACTCAAAGGGGAGAAGGTGCTTTGGAGCAGCCAGCCCTTCCCACGGAGAGAGGCTCCCTAGGAGGCGGCCGGATCTCTTCCCCAGGGTTGACCTGGAGCTCATGAGAATAACAGGGCTTCCCTTTGAGGCCCCGGGTGGCCTTGGGAAGAGAAGCCCCCTGTCCAGGAAACTGGCCCACCCACTGCCTTCCCCATGGCCAAGCGGAGAGAGCTGCGTAGCTCAGAACAGAGGAGCCAACAGGATTCTCACCTGGTCCCACCAGCAGCAGGAGGAGGAAAACGGAAGAGAGAAAGCAGAAGATCTTCATGGCTGGAGGATGTCGCTAAGAATCCTGGAGACACTGGCAGAGAAGGCAAAGAGGCAATGCATTGGAAGGGAGAGGCTCTGCATTTATAGGGGGTCGTGAACTGTTGAGATGTGGTTGGATGCCCAATGCCGTTGGAAGGATGTGTGTTGCAAGCTCTGGAAGGCACGGCTGTTACCAGCCAACTGCCAAGATTGTCTCACTGTAATGTGGGTCTCTTTTTTTATCCTTTTCCTATCTCTTGATCACACTTGCGTCCCACCTGTACTCGCAAGCTGCTCCAG
Source organism: Heloderma suspectum (assembly GCF_057233095.1). NCBI lineage: Eukaryota > Metazoa > Chordata > Lepidosauria > Squamata > Helodermatidae > Heloderma > Heloderma suspectum. Next base: position 438,189,613 of record NC_139458.1, read on the forward strand.
GGAGGCAGTGAACATGGGCTTCTCCTCATTTATCCATACAACAATCTTGTAAGGCTGGTTACGCTGAGATGGAGCCATTTGCCCCAGGCCATGTAGAGGGCTTCCGAGCTTGTGATGCAGAACGAGCAATATGCATCTGAAAAATGTGCACATGTGAAAAATGTGCATGAGAAAAATGCGTACATTTAAAAAATGCACACAAACATGCTTTAGTCAATGGGAGAAAAATCTGCACTTTTCAAAAAGAACACACAAATTCTTCAGCCACAAAGAAAAACTGAAACTCACAATCTGATAGGGGCATGAATTGGAATGAGCTCGGAGATGGGATTTGGAGAATATCAATGAGCTTGAGCTTTGTGGATTTGCACATCCCTGTTAAAACATGGCTTAGGCCTGTGTGGGGTGGTTGCTACAGAGCAATTCCTGGGCAAAAATGTGAACCCGGAAGAGTTAATGCAAAATCAGCAGTTGATGGCAAACCTGGGGGTGGGGGGAGCACCCAGGGATCACTCTTATAGTGGGGTGTGTGAGAGGGGATGGAGCCAGGAAATGTGACAACTCGGGGGGCTGTTACACTGGTGGGGGACTGGCTAGGGGAGCCACAGAGGACCTCATGTAACCCAACAAGGCCCAGGGAACCCTTTGCTTCCCACGTGGCCTCCTGGGCTGAGGGCTGACCCGGCTGTGCTCCCCCCGTCCTTCCTGTGGCTTTTGTCTCCCCCACCCCCTTTCTCGGCTGTTTGCGATCCCTGCGGCTGCTCAGTGCTGGCTGCACTCAGGCAGAAGTCCTTCCTTTGATCTGTCCAGAATCTCCCACCAACCACCTTCATTGGATGATGATCCCATTGGGTTCTAGTATTTTGAGTAGGGATGTGAGAGAAATCTGCTGTGGATTCAAATGAGGCTGGATTCTTTGGAACCTGGCCTCAGGAATCCGCAGCAGATCGGGACCGCTTACCGCTGCTCCAGGAGGACTGGAGGTGGAACGGCACTCGGCTGCTTCTTCCAGCCAGAGCCGTTCGCCTCCTCCCTGTCCCTGCCTATTACCTTCCAAAAAAAGTCTTTTTTTTTTTAAGGTGATCAGGAGGATGTGTCCATAGACTTATACACAAATAGAGTCATGAATCTTGCATATAAGTCTATGTGTCGATAGGATTTTACGCAAGATTCACCACTTTATTTTGCACATAAGTCTATGGGCACATGCGATCAGCAGGATGTGATTCCTGGTATGCCGGGAAAGCTCTTTGGAAGACAAGCTGGTGGTGACGTGAGCCCTGCTCAGACCTTGACACCTGTGTAGGCCAATCATCCCCAGGCCAGTGCCCTCCAGCTGGGAATGATGAGAGGTGTAGTCCAACCCATTTGGAGGGCACCAGCTTGGCTGCTTGGAGGTTTTCTTTATGCCTCTTCATTATAATAAATGATCTTTAATCTGTTTTCCCTAATCTGAGGAAAGGCCTTGGCAAATATTGGCGTGTATGTCCTTGATGTGTCTGTGAAATAAAATCATTCCATATTCTTTAAAGATCAGATATTTTGACTTTGGCTTAGCTTCCTTCAGGTGGTACTAAGATTTTTCTGGTCTGGGTGTTTGCCACAGCTCCACATACCAAGATTTTAATGGGAGACATCCTGCAGTTTTCCAGCTTCCAGCTAGTACTCTGGGCTGCCATCTGCAAGAATATGGTTAATTCTTCAGAAGGGATTTCGGCATTTTGTTCTTCCCATATTGTTAACGCAGCCAGTGCTGATGCGACATATATGGTTTGATGTGTTCTACTGTCCTCTTCTGATTTGTGTCCCAGTTTCCCTAAACATCTACTGTGGCTTCCCTCAGACGCAGGCTGAGAGAGACTGGCTTTTGGTGGCAACGTAGCCCGCCCCCCAGTGCAACATCTGGGAGGGAAGAACATGGTTTTGTCTCCAGAAACTCCTCCAAGCTACGCACCTTGCCTGCCCCTGGCGACAATCCTGCAAATCACTCTTTACAGCGGAGTCCTACGCATGATTACTGGGAAGTACGTCTCGCTGTGTTCAGTGGGCTTGATTCCCTAGTGAGGGTGCCTAGGATCACAGCCCCGAATCTCTCTGCTATGCCTCGGCTTTCCCGCTTAATAAAAGCAAGCAATTGAAACCGCTGAGTTGGTGCTTTGTGTGGAAATGGGAGGTGGATAAGAACATAAGGACACCCGAAGGGCCAGGCTGCGGCCCTGGACATTTCCAGAATTGGGGGGGGGGAATCCGCTACAGTCTGTCAGGGCTTATTGGAATGGAAACACTGCAAAATCCCACTGGGCTGAAACAGAATGGAATTTCCAGAATCACACATCCCTAAACAAATGTGAGAGTCACATCCGTAATGCCACCTGGTCTTTGCTCCGGCCACACCCACTGCTGGAATTTGGACCCCTGACAGGTTTAGGACCAGGATAGAAAGGTTTCCCTCTCCTGTTCCATGTGCTGAGGCATTGCTTTTCCACAGTCAGCTAGAAATGGGATGTAGACAGTGGTTCCATGGGGCACCTAAAAGCCATATACTCTCATTCAGGAACCAGGGATCTGAAGGACGGCCTGCCCCCACATGAACCTGCCTGATCTCTGAGAGCATTTAGAACTGTCAGCACCTTGGGACAGGGGCCTGGCCTCTTATCATCTGTAAGTCTTGAGGTTCCCTTCATTACTGCTGCTCTGGCTTTGGAACACCCTCTCTGTGGCCACTCGCCTTGCACTGTCTCGATGGAATTATAGACAACTCATAGGATCATTACAGAGCCACCCCTCTGACCGTGTGCAGAGTGCTTATCCCCCCACTGGGCTGGCCTGGCGCCCCCTGCTGACCACTGCCCTGCTGCTGCTCCTTTCCCCTTTCTGACTTGCTTACCTGCCCTCACCTGGAGGGAGAGCACCCGCCAGAAAAGGGCATGAGCAGACAGAAGCACAGCTGCCACTCACCTTCCCTTTCTCTCTGGGCAGCAGTGCAGACTGGGCCCAGAGGCAGAGCAAGCGGGGCATAGCAGGGAGAAGGGGAGTCTCTGAGCTCCCTCCCCCCGATCCTGGATCTAGCATCCAAAACAAGGCGGTTGGGTGTTTGAATGAGGATTTCTCAGTGGGGCAGGGTGAGCGCATGTCACAGGAAAAGTGATTTTACCCAGGTGGTACGGCTCTCTGGGGTTCACTGCGGGCTTCTTCACATGGACCTTCTATCCTGCCATTGAGATTGCTCCCTCGTGGAAGTTTGCGGGTCCTTTTCATGATGTCGTCATTCTCCAGGGCACATCCAGAGGCATTTCCCGGTTATTCTAGGCTAAAAAGATACGGAGAAAATGAGGTATCAAAGTATCTCAGATTGTTGCGCTACTGAAGCAGCCACTGGATGGCACTGTTTTCACTGAGTTCTATGGCACCTTGAAAATTAGAAGCTTCTCCTCTGAGCAATCACAGGGTCACTGCCTGGGAGCCCGCGGTAAACGTGGAAAGGCTCCACAACGGGAGGACGGCGGGTTTTTTCTTTGATGTAAAGGCAGCCTGTGTAATTCAAAGCAAGCCCTGTGAAAAATCTGGTGTAGCCCTGAGCAACAAAAACTGGTCCAATGTGAACTCTAGTCCTCACCCTCTCCGCTTCTGTATCTAGCAGCTATGTCCTTTTTGTTTTTATGTTTACTCTGGAGTAGACACACCCAACCCAAATCCACACCTTTAAAAAACCCTGCACCTGCCTGCGCCTGCTCTGGCATATAAGTGAAAAACAAAACCTGCCATGACTGGGTGCAGATTTGAAGCAATGTCTGTTTTGACCCCAGTGGCTGGTCTTGTGATTCTGGCTCTTGGATGCGGCTCTTAAGGCTCCTCTGAGCAAAGCAACGGAGGGAAGGCCACCACAAGAGCTAACAGGGGGCAGTGGGTGGAGTGCTGGATATGGATTGAGAGGGGTCCTGTCCACTCACAAAGCCCTCTGCGTAGCTTGGGGCAAATGGCTGTATCTTAGTTCAACCAACCTTACAAGGCTGTTGTGTGGATAAATGAGGATAAGCCCATGTTCACTGCCTGCCCAGAGCTCCTTGGGAGTACGGGTGGGATGTAACTGAGATCAAGAGATAGGAGAAGGATAAATCCAGAGAGGGCCACATTACACTGAGACCATCACCTCAGTTGGCTGGTAACAGCCCATTCCCTCAGGACCTTGCAACACATCTCCTTCCAACGAGAGTTGGCATCCCACCGTGCTTGAGCCACCTATAAATATGGGATCCCTCCCTTCCCAATCCATGGCCTCTTTGCCTTCTCTTCCAGTGCATTCAGGAATCCTAGCGACATCCTGCAGCCATGAAGTTCTTCTGCCTCCTCTCTTCTGTTTTCCTCTTTCTGTTGCTGGTGGCACCAGGTGAGGTTACCACTGGCTCTTGTTCCCCGAGTGAGCTATGAGGGTCTCAGTTTTGCTGTGAGGGGGACAGTGGCCTAGCTCGCATACTCACCACAGCCCACCATGGCTTATTAGCAACGGTGAACTGTGGTGTCCATGGGCACCGATATAGGCCTGCCACCGTGGCATCTCATGTCATCTGAACCCACTGAGAGTGGCTTGCTGGGGTGGTTAAAGAACCACCCAACAACCTGACAACAGGCCATGGCTTCAGGGTGGCTTGTTAGCCACCTGAACAAATCACCCTCCCTGGGTTTAGACATCATGAGAAGCCATGCCCAATGAGGATAATTACAGAAATCATCCGGCACGCAACCAGCATATGAAGGGTGGTTAGAAGATTTCTCCGCCATTCCTAGGTCCAGGAGGTTGTAAATTCCTCCTTGAGAGAAGGTGGTGCCAAAAAGAGGCAGTAATCAGACTACTCCTGAAAAAGCCTAACCTGAAAAAGCCTAACATCCCCTTCTTGGGCAAGGTGCTTGAGCGGGTGGTTGCAGGACAGCTCCAGGCACCCTTGAATGAAAAGGATTATCTAGATCCATTTTAATCGGGCTTCAGGCCTGGTTTTGGAATGGAAAGTGCCTTGGTCACCCTGTGGGATGACCTCTGCTGGGAGAGGGACAGGGGGAGTGCGACCCTGTTGATTCTCCTGGACCTCTCAGTGGCTTTCAGTACCATCGACCATGGTATCCTTCTGGATAGGTTGTCTGCACTGCAGTGGTTCCGCTCCTACTTGGATGGCCGACTCCAGAAGGTGGTGCTGGGGGATTATTGCTCTGTGCCATGGCAATTGTGCCATGGGGTTCCACAGGGCTCTATTTTATCCCCTACGCTGTTTAACATCTACATGAAACCGCTGGGGGAGGTTATCCGGAAATGTGGGCTGAGGTGCCATCAATATGCGGATGACACCCAGCTCTACCTCTCTTTCTCATCAAAACCAGGTGAGGCACTGGCTGTTCTGAACCAGTGCCTGGGCACGGTAATGGACTGGATGAGGGCCAATAAACTGAAACTCAATCCAGACAAGATGGAGGTACTGTTAGTGGGTGGTTCGTCTGCCCGGCTAGGTGATGTTCAACCTGTTCTGGGGGGGGTTGCACTCCCCCTAAAGGATCAGGTTCGTAGTTTGGGGGAGCTCTTGGATCCAGAACTGTCACTTGAGGCACAGGTGAACTCAGTGGCACGGAGCATTTTTTATCACCTTAGGCTGGTATACCAACTACGCCATTATCTAGACAGAGACAGCCTTGCTACAGTTATCCATGCTCTGATAACCTCTCGTCTGGATTACTGCAATGCGTTATACGTGGGGCTGCCTTTGAAAATGGTCCGGAAACTTCAGCTGGTCCAAAATAGGGCAGCAAGATTGTTAACAGGGACTGGCCAGTGAGCTCATATTACACCAGTACTTTTCCAGCTGCACTGGCTGCCAGTCCATTTCCGGGCCCGATTCAAAGTGCTGGTGTTAACATTCAAAGCCCTTAACGGCTTGGGGCCAGGTTACCTGAAGGATCGCCTCCTCCCATATGTGTCTGCCCGGACCTTAAGATCATCGTCAGCGGCCCTTCTCCGTGAGCCCCTGCCAAAGGAAGTGAGGCGGGTGGCTACTAGGAGGAGGGCTTTTTCTGCTGTGGCACCCCGCTATGGAATGAGCTCCCTAGTGAGGTTTGCCTGGCACCCACATTGTATTCCTTTCGGCGCCAGATGAAGACCTTTTTATGGTGGAGAAATCTTCTAACCACCCTTCATATGCTGGTTGCGTGCTGGCTGATTTCCATAATTATCGTCGTTGGGCGTGGCTTCTCATGTTGTCTAAACCCAGGGAGGGTGATTTGTTGGGGTGGTTAACAAGCCACCCTGAAGCCATGGCCTGTTGTCGGGTTGCTGGGTGGTTCTTTAACCACCCCAGCAAGCCACCCTCAATGGGTTCAGATGATTCACTACCGAGCCACGTTCTGGGTTATGCAGTTGACATACGAAGCCCCACACAACTTGGGGCCAGGATCTAGCAGACTGCCTTCCCTTATACATACCCAGTGGGGAGGGGTGGATCCACCTGCACTCGGCTTTGTCGGGCACTTGACAAGCCGCCGCCGCTGCCCACCCCCCTCGCAGCACCACACGAGCATCATCTTGGCCTGGTGAGCGCCAGACGCCGCTGCGGGGCTGCCCGTCCTCCTAGCGAGCCACCACTGCGCAGCAACGGTGGCTCAGGTGCTTCCAGGCAGGTGATGGTGCGGAATTGGCAGCCGTAAAGGGCCCCTTTGCGCAACGCTACAGGTGTGAAGTCTCCATTTACGCCTGTAGCGTTGAGCAAAGGGGCCCTTTACGGCTGCCAGTTCCGCAACATCACCTGCCCGGAAGCCATGGAATCCAATTCCGCAGCATCAGCTGCCCGTTGCTCGCAATGGTGGCTCACTAGGGGGACGGGGCAGTCACTGGGCGCTCGCCAAAGTGCAGGGCACTCCCTGAGCGGGGCCGTGAGCACCCTGGGCTTCGGCAAGCAGGGTCCAGGAGGGCAGGCAAGGAGGAGTCTGCTGGACTCCACCACCACCTGCCGACTCTCGAGAAATCTCTAGCCCCCAGCTGACCTTCACGATCATCAGAGGAGGCCTTGCCAGTTGTTCCATGACCAGCAGAACACTGCCATGCAATGCCTCGATGGGGGCCCTTTTCTGTAGCAGCCCCCCCCCCGAAAACTCTCCCCCATGCAGTTTGGGAGGCAAATAATGTGGCATCTTGCAAACATCTCCTGAAAACACACTTGTGCACCCAGGATTTCTCTGGCTTGTCACTAATTGTAATTAATCATGTTGCTCCATCATACTGTTTCTGCTATTGCTTTGTGCTATTCTTATAACTGAAATTATTTTTAATAATGTATTTTATATATGATTTTTTTCTGGCGCTACTTGGAAATACCCTCTGCTCTCCCCCAGTAGTATATTGGACACCTTCCGACTTGAGGGGCTCATCTTCCGGCGTCATATCTTTTAGCCTTGTGACACGTTCCATGGTGTTTTCTTGGCAAGAATACTGGAGTGGGTTGCCATTTCCTGCTCCAGTGGGCCACATTTTGTCTGAACTCTCTGCCATGACCTGTCCGTCCTGGGCGGCCCTGCATGGCATAGCTTATGGCTTCACTGAGTTATGCAAGCCCTTCCACCAAAACAAGGCAGTGATCCATGAAGGGGACACTCAGCTGTGGATGTGTCTGGTGGTGAAAAGAAAATCCGATGCTGTAAAGAACAATATTGTTTAGGAACCTGGAATGTCAGATCAATGAATCAAGGTAAGCTAGAGGTGGTCAAACATGAGATGGCAATATTGAACATCGACATCTTGGGAATCAGCGAACTAAAATGGACAGGCATGGGCGAATTTAATTCAGGTGACCATCATATCTACTACTGTGGGCAAGAATCCGTTAGAAGAAATGGAGTAGCACTCATAGTCAACAAAAGGGTGGGGAAAGCAGTACTGGGGTACAATCTTAAAAACGATAGAATGATCTCAGTACGAATCCAAGGCAAACCATTCAACATCACAGTAATTCAAGTCTATGCCCCAACCACTGAGGCCAAAGAAGCTGAGGTTGATCGGTTCTATGAAGACCTACAACACCTTCTAGAACTAACACCAAAAAAAGATGTCCTCTTCATCATAGGGGATTGGAATGCTAAAGTAGGAAGTCAAGAAATCACCGGGATAACAGGCAGGCATGGCCTTGGTGTACAAAATGAAGCAGGACAAAAGCTAATAGAGGTTTGCCAGGAGAACACACTGATCATAGCAAACACGCTTTTCCAACAGCACAAGAGGCGACTCCACACATGGACGTCACCAGATGGTCAATATCGAAATCAGATTGATTATGTCCTTTGCAGCCAAAGATGGAGAAGCTCCATACAGTCAGTAAAAACAAGTCCTGGAGCTGACTGTGGCTCAGATCATGAGCTTCTTGTTGCAAAATTTCAGCTTAAATTGAAGAACGTAGGGAAAACCACTAAACCATTCAGGTATGACCTCAATCATATCCCTTATGAATATACAGTGGAGGTGAGGAATAGATTTCAGGGATTAGACCTGATAGACAGAGTGCCTGAGGAACTATGGACGGAGGTCCGTAACATTGTTCAGGAGGCAGCAACGAAATCCATCCCAAAGAAAAAGAAATGCAAGAAAGCCAAGTGGCTGTCTGATGAGGCTTTACAAGTAGCTGAGGAAAGAAGGGAAGCAAAAAGCAAGGGAGAAAGGGGAAGATATACCCAACTGAATGCAGAGTTCCAGAGAATAGCAAGGAGAGACAAGAAGGCCTTCTTAAATGAACAATGCAAGGAAATCGAGGAAAACAACAGAATGGGAAAGACTAGAGATCTCTTCAAGAAAATTGGAGATCTCAAGGGAACGTTTTGTGCAAAGACGAGCATGATAAAGGACAAAGAAGGCAGGGACCTAACGGAAGCAGATGAGATTAAGAAGAGGTGGAAAGAATACACAGAAGAACTATACAGGAAAGATCTGAATGTCCCTGAAAGCCATGATAGTGCGCTCACTGAACTTGAGCCGGACATCCTCGAGAGTGAAGTCAAGTGGGCCTTAGGAAGCATTACTAACAACAAAGCTAGCGGAGATGATAGGATTCCAGCTGAGCTATTTAAAATCCTAAAAGATGATGCTGTTAAAGTGCTGCATTCTATATGCCAACAAATTTGGAACACTCAACAGTGGCCGCAAGACTGGAAAAGGTCAGTTTACATTCCAATTCCAAAGAAGGGCAACGCCAAAGAGTGTTCAAACTACCGCACAATTGCGCTCATTTCACATGCCAGCAAGGTTATGCTCAAAATCCTACAAGCTAGGCTTCAGCAGTATGTGAACCGAGAACTACCGGAAATACAAGCTGGGTTTCGAAGAGGCAGAGGAACTAGAGATCAAATCGCCAACATTCGCTGGATCATGGAGAAAGCAAGAGAATTCCAGAAAAATGTCTATTTCTGCTTCATTGACTACGCTAAAGCCTTTGATTGTGTGGATCACAACAAACTGTGGCAAATTCTGAAAGTGATGGGAGTACCAGACCACCTTATCTGTCTCCTGAGAAACCTATACGAGGGTCAAGAAGCAACAGTAAGAACCAGACATGGAACAACCGAGTGGTTCAAAATTGGGAAAGGAGTACGACAAGGCTGCATATTGTCACCCTGCTTATTTAACTGATATGCAGAGTACATCATGAGAAATGCCGGGTTGGATGAATCAGAGGTCGGAATTAAGATTGCCGGGAGAATTATCAACAACCTCCGATATGCAGATGATACCACCCTAATGGCAGAAAGCGAAGAGGATCTAAAGAGCCTCTTGTTGTGGGTGAAAGAGGAGAGTGCAAAAGCTGGTTTGAAACTCAACATTAAAAAAACGAAGATCATGGCATCTGGCCCTATCACTTCCTGGCATATAGAAGGGGAAGAAATGGAAGCAGTGACAGATTTTACTTTCTTGGGCTCCAAGATCACCGCAGACGGTGACTGTAGCCATGAAATTAAAAGACGCTTGCTCCTTGGGAGGAAAGCTATGGCAAACCTAGTCAGCATAGTAAGAAGCAGAGACATCACCTTGCCGACAAAGGTCCGTCTAATCGAAGCGATGGTTTTTCCTGTCGTAATGTATGGCTGTGAGAGCTGGACTATAAGGAAGGCTGAGCGCCGAAGAATTGATGCTTTTGAACTGTGGTGCTGGAGAAGACTCTTACGAGTCCCCTGGAGTGCAAGGAGGTCAAATCAGTCCATCCTAAAGGAAATCAACCCTGAGTGCTCATTGGAAGGACAAATACTGAAGCTGAAGCTCCAATATTTTGGCCACCTAATGCGAAGAGAAAACTCTCTGGAAAAGACCCTGATGCTGGGAAAGACTGAAGGCAAAAGGAGAAGGGGACGGCAGAGGATGAGATGGCTAGATAGCATCACGGATGCAATGAATATGAACTTGAGCACGCTCCGGGAGAGTGCGCAGGACAGGAAGGCCTGGCGTGCTATGGTCCATGGGGTCACGAAGAGTCGGATACGACTGAACGACTGAACAACAATATATGATTTTAGTATTTATATTGAACTGCTTAGGGATGTTATTATATTAAGCACTATAGAAGTATCACTAACGCCCACATAAAAGTTATTGACAATGGCTATTCACAAAAGGAGTCAGTGGGTGATAACACAAACATCCTGACATTAGCAAGCTAATAAATACAAGTGTGATAAAATATAATTGTCCTGATTCAAGCATCTGGGGTCAGAGTTGAATTTCTTGAGGAATTGCAATTCAGCTGTTTCACGTCGCAATCTGTCCTTGAAGTTTTCTGGCTCACGAATGGCCCCCTTAAGGTCAGTGACAGAATGTGGGAGGCTGAAATGTTCCTCCGCTGATTTTGGAATATTGCAGTTTCTGGAATCAAGTTTGTGTCCCTGTATCTTCTGTGCAGAGACTGGCCTGTTGGTCCTATGAAGAATGTGGAAGGGCTTTGCCGGAAAGTGATGGCCCATATCACATTGGAAGATGAGTGGGTGGGTGCACCCCTGATGCTGTAGATAACCTTATGAGGTCCGGTCATAGCATTGCCAGGTACATATGGGGACAGAACTGGCATCTGGGTCTGCTGCAGTGTCTGGTTCCCAGGCCTGTCTCTGTATGTGGTCTGTTGTTAGTGAAGAGCTGTGATACAGTGGGTGCTGGGGCTCATGGCCCAAGTCCAGGGCCTCCGACCCTCCCCCCCGATAAACACCTAGAGAGTGGCAGGTGATGGGCCAGCGGCAAACAGACCCTGCTGTCAGCACCTGGAGAAGTCCCCGCTGCAGCAACACCCTTCCGTTATTCTTATTTTAAAGGCATTTTATAGTCAGGACAGCTGGCCAGGCGTGTACATGGTTACAGATGTTCAATTTATTGTTTTTACTTTAACAATCCTATTACTATTATCCTTTTCTACAACAAAAGGGTCCCCCCCCCCCCGGAAATGTGCTTAGCCTCATGGCTACAGAAGCAAAGTCCATTTTATTCCTGTAGTCATGAGGTGCCACAATGTAAGTCAGTTTAAAATGCCAAACTGCACATGCTCAAAGGAGATTTTTGTTATCAGGGCTGGCAAACCGTATTTTTTCTTGGTTTGTTTGTTTTCACTCTAATACACTGGGAAGGTAGAAGAAGCCATTGTAAAGCAAGGAAAGGGGGAAAGAAGACAAGAGAAATGTTTAATGATATGCCTCACAGCTGAAGCAATACACATGTCCATCTAAAAGCAGCAGGGCCAGGAGGAAAACCATTCAGTCCAAAGTCTAAAAGTGGTGTGAGGGGAGTAAGTGAGTAGCTGTTTTAGGGTGGGGTGTATAGGCAAGTCCAGGCCTCCCACCCAAGGTCTATAGGAAGGAAGTGTCTTGCCTAGGATGGACGCTCGGTCTCTGATGATACATTTGAGTGGTTTTAGCTGGAAGCTCTAGGTGACAAGTGCTGTTCATTTATTGTTTGTTTGTTTGTTTGCAGCATTTTAACTCAGCTCTTCATCCAAAAAAGGCACCCAGAGCAGCTTATAAGTAATAACCAGACGGTCCCTGCCCTCAGGCTTACAGTCCAAAAGACTATGTATTTACTTATTGCATGTTTTTACCACCTTTCTGGAACCAGCTGAGGGGCTTTACCAAAATCAGAAAGCAAAAATCATAGATTTAACTAATTTAACATTTAACTAAAATGTTAAAAGCAACCTTAAAAACCATAACAACAATTTTAAAAGCCAGGTTCAAAAGTTCCTTGACTGCTTCCCTGAAGGCAGAGAGAGTGGGGAGCAGTCACAACTCCAAGGGGAGTGCTTGCCATAAAAACAAAGAATAAATGAAAATATAAGGAGAGATTCATGCGGCAGCAGCAGTCAGACTTGCTTCATTTCCCCCTACATTTCCAAAGTGGGATATAACCACTGACCCATAGAGTTGCTTCAGCTCCACCTTCCCTAGCCTGCTACCCTCCAGGGCCCCATCTACATGGCACCACTTTGGCCCCCCACCCCATCGCAAGTGCGCAGCAATGCGGCTTCGAATCACCTAGCCCTGCGATACACTCGCGATGTACTGCACGCTTCCCTAAGAGACTCACCGTGACCTCTTTTTTTTGGCCATTATACTGAAATGCACAGCTGTGCAGTCCCATGAGTGTCAGGGTATGAAACTTCAGTGGCTGTTTTATATTTGAGGGGCTCTGCTGTGTCTTTCTGACCCTGTTTTAGGTAAAAAAAATGGGTATCTTGTGCTCCTTCATTTCCACAGCATCACTTTGTCAGTTCCCCAGCCCGAGACTCTCGCAATGGTTCGCACTCACAAGCGTGAGTACTATGTGCCTAGCCATTGCTCCGAAATGGTGGCCGGAGTGATGTTGTTCCTTCCTGAAGGACTGCCCCCCCCCAGCACTTGGGTAGTGAGTCCACAGTCGTTGAGAAGATACAAAGCTGCAAAAATGTGCGGAAGTGTGATTAAATACATGATAACGTCCCTCTGTGCCTCTGTAACTGTGCAACTGCGAAGGGATGGGGGAGCAAAGGGGGGTCGCAGAGTGACGCAGGCACTACGCACGCCTACAACATGCCCACTGTAAGGTGCTAAGTCAGTTTGGGGAAGGAACAGATGTCCCGCAACCATGGGAGAACCTGCAGCAAACCCCCAAAATCGCAGTAAAACGACTCCTTGGAACTCCGCATTTTCCAGGCAAAAAGCCGGGATGGCTGCGAAGCTGCAACTGCATCATCTATCATGAGGGACCTCGACTTGCACCCGCCCCGTAAAAGCCTGGTGTAGATGGGCCCCAGATGTGTTGGACTACAACTGTCATCATTCCTAAGCACTTCTGGAGGGCGCCAGGCTGGGTGAGGCTGCTTTAGCCTTCCTCACAGTATACACCCAGTGGTTATATACATGGTATACTTCTTGTGGTTGCAGTGGGGTTACCTAGAAGGTGATTTTCCCTTTCCTCCTCAACAGCTTTCCCCAGAGCTGTGCTCCTGTTCTCCCATCAGGACAGCCATGTTGCAAAGACACATTGCAGGAGGAAGAGCCAGCTTGAATCTGGGAGGGGAGGGGGAATGGCTTGCTGGTAGCAAGGCATACACCAAGGCACCCATTTTTAAAAAGGGACCCGGGGGGATCTGGGAAATGACAGGCTAGTTAGCTTAATGTCTGTTCCAGGTAAGTTGGTTTAAAGCATTATAAAATATAAAATTAATAAGCATATAGAAGGACAAGCCCTGCTGAAAAAGAATCAACACGGCTTCTGTAAAGGTAAGTCCTGTCTCACTAACCTCTTAGAGTTCTTTGAGAGTGTCAGTAGACATGTACACAGGGGTGATCCAGTAGATGTTGTTTACTTGGACTTCCCAAAGAGTTTTGAAAAAGTCCCTCACCAAAGACTCTTGAGCAAGTTCAGCAATCATGGAATAAGAGGACAAGTCCTCTTATGAATCAGTAACTGGTTAAAGAACAGAAAGCAGAGAGTAGGAATAAATGGTAGATTCTCCCAGTGGAGTGAAGTAAATAGTGGGGTCCCACAGGGATCTGTATTGGGACCAATGCCTTTCAACTTGTTCATAAATGATCTGGAATTAGGAATGAGCAGTGAAGTGGCCACGTTTGCCAATGACACCAAATTATTTGAAAACAAAAAGGGATCATGAAGAGCTCCAAAAGGATCTCTCCAACCTGTTAGAATGGGCATCAAAATGGCAAATGTGGTTCAATGTAAGCAAGTGTCAGGTGACGCACACTGGGGCAAACAATCCAAATATAACTTGATGGGATCTGAGCTAGCGGTGACCAACCAAGAAAGAGATCTTGGGGTTGTGGTGGACAGCTCACTGAAAATGTCAACCCAGTGTGCAGCCACTGCAAAAAAGGGAAACTCCATGTTAGGCATAATTCGAAAAGGAATTGAGAATAAAACTGCCAATATCATACTGCCCCTATACAAATCTATGGTGCAACCACACTTGGAATACTGCATACAATTCTGGTCACCACACCTAAACAAATATATTGTAGAGCTGGGAAAAGTGCAGAAAAGGGCAACTAAAATGATCAAGGGGCTGGACCATCTCCCCTATGAGAGAAGGTTACAATAACTGGGATTGTTGAGCTTGGAAAAAAGGAGGGCAAAGGAGACAGGATAGAAGTTCACAAAAGTATGCATGGTGTGGAGAATGTGGAGAGGGAGACATTTTTCTCCCTCTCTCAAAATACTAGAACCCAACAGGGTCATCCCATGAAGCTGATTGATGGGAGATCCAGGACAGATCAAAGGAAGGGCTTCTTCACACAGTGCAAAGTTAAACTATGGAATTCGCTACCACAGGATGTAGTGATGGCCACCAATTTGGGTGGCTTTAAAAGGGGGTTGGACAAATTCCTGGAGGAAAAGGCTATCAACAGCTACTGGTCCTGATGGCTCTGTGCTACCTCCAGTACCAGAGGAAATGAACCTATGTACACCAGTTGCTGGGGAACATGGGTGGGAGGGTGCTGTTGCAGCCTGTTGGAGCCTAGACAAATTCCTGGAGGAGAAGGCTATCAATGGCTACTTATCCCGATGCCTCTATGCTACCTCCAGTATCAGAGGCAGTATGTCTATACACCAGTGACAGGGGAACATGGGCTGTTGCACTCCTGTCCTGCTTGTGGGTTTCCCGTGGGCAGCTGGTTGGCCAATGTGTGAACAGGATGCTGGACTAGATGGACTCTTGGTCTGTTCCAGCACAGCTCTTCTTCTTTGGAGGCGGCGGGGGGGTCCTGGGGGGCTGCTTGTGGTACAACAATGTAGGTGCCGCTTTGTCCATCTGGTCAAAAAACGAGGGAAGATGTGCAGTGCTGCTCAAGATAAGAGTAACACATCAAGACCACAAATATAATATAATACCATTTTAAGGCCAAAAATCTGGAAACTTTAGAGATCTGCAAATCTCTTCATCAGGCAAAATGTTATAAAAAGCAGGTTGATGGGGGGAACAGAGGAGGGGGGGAAATGGACAATGGTGCAGCCACATTGTCTGCATGTTCAGAGAGCCATTCCATTCTTACCATCAAGTCAGTTTTTCTTCCACCTTATCCTCGCCCCCAAGCCTGCTTTTTTTCTTTTCTTTTCTTTTTTTTTTTTTTTTTTTTAAATATTGCCTGATGAAGAGATCTGGAGATGTCAAAAGCCTGCACATTTTTTGTGAGCTTCTCGTTGGCCCAATCAAGGTTTTACACTTATATGGATTTTGGAATTTCACTTAGGATCAACATAGCTACCTTTTCCTTCTGTGGGAAGTTTGGACTGATGTTTAAAAACGGTGTGACAAATACTAAATCTCTCTCTCTCTGTATGTTCTTCCCAAACAACTCACTCAAATAAAGAATATATATCCCTTTTGAAAGGATATTCCTTATTTGAATTGTTTCAGTTAGTAGTAGTGCGCCAGAGAAAGAGTGTTGTTGCCTCAGATGGGGATTGTTTCCTAAATGTAGCAGACAATAGGAAAAAGAACCTCTTACTGGGTTTTGCCAGGTTCAGAGTTGAACTGAGGCACTGACGCACTGTGTTGAACCTCACGCCATGGGCCAAATTTGGCCCTCTGGGGGTCCCAGTCCGGCAGTCCATGGTTCCCCAGATGGCCACCCCCCCTTCCCTTTCCCCTGGCCCCACCCCCTTTCCCCCAACCCCCAATCATTCAATGGTTTCCTGGCTTTTGTGCAGTTTTCTCTCCACTCTAAAAGGTGGAAATTCCTCTCTGAAGGCTCATTACTGCCAGGGAGAGCTTCAAGCTACAATAGGCTGGCATTTTGGCCCCACGCCTTTGCCTCAGGCCCCGCCCACCACCGGAATGCGGCCCCTGAGAGCTTCTCTGAAATGGATTTCAGCCCTTGGGCTGGAAGATGCTCAGCACCCCTGCTTTAAGGTGTCACAACACCCTCCATTGTTTTCAGAAGGACAGGTCTATCAGTGGTAATTGCCATGATAGTTAAATTGAACCTCCATGTTCAGAGGCAGTGTACCTCTGATTTCCAATCACTACGGAGAAACAATCAGGAAAGATTATCACCATGTCCTGCCCATGGGCTTCTGGTTGGCCCATACTAGAAGACAAAGGTCTGATCCTGGTCAGCCAGGCCCCATGAACTCCTCTCAGTTAGGGTTGACAACTTGTGGAATAAAAATATTCTACTACCAGCATGACCATTCTGGCCGGGGATGATGAGAGCTGTGGTCCAAAACACATGGAGGCTACCGGGTGGGGGAAGGCTGTTGTACGGTGTGCAGCTTAACACACACACACACCCTTCAGAAGGTCGGACCATCTTTTCTTACATCCTTTTGTTGTCTGCGTGAATCCAAACAGGCGCCTCTCTGCTGAGACTGCAGCCCTGCTCTTGGCTGCCACCACCTCCATGTCAAATAAACCTCATGCCAGACAGCGTGCAAAGTATTTGGGCATGATCCACTGGGGAAAACTCCCACACAAGGGCCCATTGTCGTGAAGGGGCGCCACGCAGGATTGTGGCATTGCCCCATGCCTGCTCTTTGGCGAGGCCCCCTATTTGCTGCGCCGCACGCTGTTTGCATTCACAGTGCCCTGCTCCATCCTGTCACCATCACCAGCAACAGTTATTTGTTCTTGTGGAATCTACTCTCTGGAAATTGGAAAGGAACGGGTTTCTCCCAGATGCCTCCAAGGAGACTTTGGCGGGTCCAGTTTTGAGTCCTGTGGTTCAAGTGTGTGCTGCTGGCATTCCTTGCCGGCCACCCCTTCCCTGATTACAGAGCCCCCTTGCCTCTTTAAACGGACGAGGCAGACCATCACCCCCCCCCCCCGGCACAGCCCAGGGAGCACGGCCAAGCTCAGCCCCTCCAGCGTCTATGCAGAGAGATAAACACAGCTGTGTTTTTGGCAGGGTGAAGCTGTGCAGGCATGTTGCGGGGAGGTGTGTTCCGAGGCAGAAAAGGAGACCGCAAGGAGAAGCACTGAAGGGTGTCCCTGATGCTGTTTGCTGCATCCCTAAATCAGGGAGAGACCCAGGACTCCAGGTCCAAATGGAGATTTGCCAGAGCAGAAGCCAGCCTCAGCCTCAAGAGGAGTTGCACTTGAAAGGTCTCAGGCTGAGCCCCTGATGGCTTTGCATGAAAGGGTCCTTCCTTGGCCTTGCAGCCTGGAGAAGGGGCTACCTGAAAGGCCCTGGAGCATCGCTGCTGGTCACAGCGCTGAGGCACATGGGCAGTTGGCAGGGTCAGACATAGCCGCAGGTGACCAGGCACTGGCATCGGCTGGCATCGCACTTGCCATAGGCGACTTACGCAGCTATCATGAAACGAATGGACAAATAGTTCCATTTTCATTTGTGAAATGGAAGTACCAAGGGTTCTCGCCCTTCACTCGCGAATCCGGCAGCTGTGTGTCGCATCGTCCATTTTTAATTTATGGGGAAATGCCACGCAACCAACAGGCTGGGTGATTGTGGGTGATTGCGATTGATCATGATTCATGAGTGCACGAGTGCAAATTGATCACCTTATATGACAATACAATCTGGTTGTATTTTTATTCTGTAGTTTTAATCTATTATATTTTACATTGTATTTTCTGTTGTATTTTGGTGGCTTTAATTTTGTGAACCACCCAGGGAGCTTCACCTATAGGGCAGTATAAACATTAACTAACTAACTAACTAACTAACTGACAGGGTTTGGGGTGTGGAAGCGTGCCTGCAAAATATGATTCAGAGTTGTGAAATGGGCAGCAACTGCAATAACAAGGGGCATCCAGAAGGTGGGAAATGGGGGAGGATAATCAAGAATGCCTCTTGCCTGGGCCACCATTTGAAATGCTCCCAAACAGGGAGTGCCCAGTGCTGCCCATTAAGTGGCATTCTGCTGCTATTCCATCTTTCCCTCTGTAACAAACTTTTGTGAGTGTGTGGTAAGGAAAAAGATAGAAGAAGTGATAGGAAAACATGGGAAAGTAACAAAAGACAACATCATCTGAGCACAGAGCTTTTCTACGCAAGGTATTTATTGTATGCCCATCATTCCCTGCTCACAGTTGTTTACGGGTACTTTAGACAACATGACCCTCCAGTTTCACTTCTGTTTTTGAAGAGCGCTGTCGTCAGATTTTTTTAGAGCAGGGAAAATGTGGTATTATTTGTGAAAGTGAAAGAAAACACTTTTTTCTACTTGTGGAATTGTGCTTTTCTCCTATACCACAGTGTCACCTAGCAGTTACATAGCAGAAAAGTAGAGAAGGGAATGGCCAGTGTGTAGTGCTCGGATCTCAGTTCTATGACAAAACTGAAACACAGTGGATTAACAGCCTCATGTGGAAAAGCTCACTAATAATCAAGCCTAGAAGTATGATAATAGAATCCTAGAATCATAGAGCTGGAAGGGGCCTTGGAGATCATCTGTTCCAACTCCCTGCTCAAGGCAGGCTCTTCTCTGCAGGGTGCAGCTACAGCATCCCTGTTAGATGGCCATCTAGCTTCTGCTGAAATACCTCCACCTCCTGAGCTAGTGTGTCCCACTGCTGAACAGCTCTCCCTGTTGGGAACTTCCCCCTAATATTAAGCCAAAATCTGCTTCCCTGCAATTTCAAGCTGTTGTTTCTAGCCTGCCCGGGAGTCCACTCCATCTTCTGCATGACACAGCCTTTCAGGTATTTGAAGACCACTTCCCTTAATCTTCTCTCCTCCATGCTAAACACAGCCTGGGAATCAGGCTTCCTGCACTGAGCAGGGGATTGGACTCGATGGTCTTGTAGGCCCCTCCCAACCCCATGATTCTATGATTCTATGATTCTGTGTGACACTCAGAACTGGACACAATACTCCAAATGAAGCCTGACTAATCATTACGATGGATAGCTCTGCGTTTATGCATGGTACATGGAAGGAGGAGCTCCCCAAAGTTCTCCAGCAGCCATTAGATACATTGCAGGCAAATTCACCAGGAGAGCATTCAACCTCAAACAAGGGGCACGATCCACTGGAGCGTTCTCTTGGGCAAACTCTCAGGCATTTTCATGGGACATGGGCAGGGGAAAACCCTGGTGGGTCAAGCCCATGGTGAACATCAGGCCTGTGTTAAACATTTGGGCCAGACCAGAGCAACATGGCCTGGCAATAGTAAAAGATAACTGACACGTGATCAGTGGCGCAGCTAGGGGTGGGCCGTGGGGCCAAAGTCCAGAGCGTCACAGGACCCCAAATGGCCACCCAGAGTGTGGCAGGCGATGGAGGTGTGGCAAATGGGCCCGGCCTCACCCCCTGGGCCAGCACCATAGCTGACGCAACTTGCCACAGTATCCTTCCTTCTTGTTTTAAAAGACACTTTATAGTTGGGAGTGGCCAACCAACAGCATGTACAGTTGCCCATTTTAGTATTTTCACTTTAAATATTTAGTAGCCTTTTCTACACCCAAATGATGCTTATTCCCCAGTCAGTGCGTTTCGCATCAGGGCAGCAGAAGCAAACTCCATTTTATGACCTGTAGTCATTTTGATGCCATGATTGAAGTGAGTCTCAAATGCGAGGCTGTGCATGCTCAGAGCATCTCTTCTTTGACCCTGTTTGCAAACAGGGTCCCCTGCCCTGCTGACATATCAGCCAGGGAGAGACACTGGGCAGTGGAGTGGGGTGGGGGGGTCATTGTGTGCTCCGCACCTGAAGCAACACACATGGCCTTCTGAAGGAGGCCCCTGTAAGACCATCAGTGTCTAAAAGTACCTCGCTGCATGCACCGCTGCATGGGTTCCTTATTCCATGATTTATTCTCTGGGTTCTCGTAGGCGTTCTTCACCTTATCTCACCCTGTGGGATCCAGCTTGTGACAGATACATGAAGAGTGGCTCCTGTGTTTTGACGAATTCTTGCTTGCTATGCTATGGTCATCTGGACACCTTCAGAGGAGGCTTTTACTGTGCAGTCGCACTTGCCCCATTCACAGCGCTGTGGGGGGTGGGGGTGGAGGTGCCTGTCCAGATGATGCTGTCTTCCATTCGTAGCCCTCCTGTGCTTCCCACCACTTCTTCCATCTTTTTTTCAAATCAGAAAAAATTCCACTACGAAGAAAACTCGAACAGCTGCAGCACGAGGGCTGCGGAATGACAGCGGTGGGACCCTCCATCCCAAAGTGCCTTCTGCCGTCGCTTTCCACCAGCCGGGCACCGTTTGCATGTGCTGGACTGCCATGCTGGCTGTGGATGATGGGAGGTGTCTCCAAGACACCTGGATGGCGCCAGGTGGGGGAAGGGTGCTCAGCGGGGAATTTCACACCCCGCCCCTATGTAAGTTTCAGTGTGGACCAGCAACGCCCCTCGCGAGGCGAGCGCGCCTCCCGTCGCCAGCGCTCGGGCCGGGCTGCCGGCCGCCCCGAGAGCCGCGCAATCGCCTTTTCGGGCGTTTGGAGACGACGCGCGCCGCCGCCCTCGGGAGTCCGGCCAGCAGAGGGCGCGCGCCTCCGCAGGTGTTCCGCGCCTGCTGCTCCGGTCCGCGCTTCCCCGAGCAACTTTTAAAAGACGCCGAGCAACTTTCGCGGACCACAGCCACCCCGCCCGTGGCTTGGCGCTGCCCCGGGCTCCCCGCGGCAAACTGCGGCCCTCCCCGCGCTTCCCATGAGTGGCGAGCGAGTGCCCGCTTGCGCTGAACCTCCCCGCTCCCGGCTGTGCCTGGAGAGGCCGACCGCAGAGTTTTGCATTTTTGACGTCTGCTCTGTTGTCTGTCCCCAGGCAGGTCGGCAAGAACCTTCCCAGCCCCCCAGCCCCGCCCCCGCTGGCTATGGAAGGGGCTGCTGGGTCTTTCCCTTCCTTCTGGCTTGGAAGAAATTAATTGACAAGAAGACACAGACTTTGATTTTTCCGTCCTCTCCGTTAACCATGCTCTGTGGTAGGGGCTAAACAGGGTTAAAAGGAGTCAGGCGCCCGGGCTACCAAGAATCCTGCCTCTGGGTGAGTAACTTCACTTACACCTTGTTATTGCAAAGGCTGGGGGGTCAGTGTAAGCAGGTGGTGGCGGGGAGAGCCTTACGCTGGACTGTGGGAGGCCCATCTGCGGCCAAAGAAATCACCTCGGCCACCCTACGTCTTCCAGCATAGCCTTGGGTCGCTCATTCTCTTTCTTAGCCTCACTTGGCCATCTGTGAAATGGGAACAATGGTGGCTCCCCTCACACTTGCAGGGCAGAACTGAAAAGTGGGGGAGGGCTCTTCGTGCAACCGTTTGCCTTCCCCCAAAGCCCCCCTCCATTTTGGTGATCTTTCAGGGGGGCTTATGAACAGGTGTAACAACCACCTGAAAGGTGGAGATCTGCAGTGTAGTCCCTCTCCTCCTCTTGTCGAGCAATTTCTTGAGAGAGGGGTTGCGATTTTGCAACAAAGGCCTCCCCCCACCACTTGCCAAGTGGAGTGCTGATTTTTCAGAGGAAACCTCGAAAGGACACCGTTTGCTGCAAAGGTCGAATCCCACGGAACTTGGGTGCAGTTCGAAGTGGAACAAGGAAATGCTGTTGTTGCTCAGCTGCAATGGTGCTAGTCCAACAGCACAACCCCAAAGCAGGGCAGCAGCAGCAGGGTTGAAAGAAAAGTCAGAGGTATCCTCTGACATTCCCACGGCTTTGGAAGTGGCTGGTTGGGACGGAGATTCTGAAATCTGGACCCAGGAGCAGGAGATCAAAGGACCTGCTTAGATGCTGTGGCATCAAAGAGCATGGCCAGAAAGGGACACAGTGGCTCCGTTGTATGCTAAAGAATATGCTTTACATGCACAAGACCCCAAATTCAGTCCTCAGCACCTCCAGTTAAATGGAGCTCTCTCAGCAGCAAGACTGGGAAAGAAGGACCCTGCCAGAAAAGAAAAGCACCTATAAGAACTTTGAAATTCAGAACTGGTGCACGAGGTTTGCTTTTTTTTCTTCTCCCTCCCAATCCTTTTTCCTTTTGTGTCATGTCTTCTAGACTGTAAACCTGAAGGCAGGGACTGTCTCATTATTAATCTGTATAAACCACTCTGGGAGCCTTTTTTCACTGAAGAGTGGGATAAAAATGCTGTAAATAAAATAAAAATAAATCCCCCTTTTCAACTGGAGATGGCAGAGACAGAACAGCAAGTCCTTGGTGCCTGCAAAGCATGGGCTTTGCCACTGAGTC
Source organism: Heloderma suspectum (assembly GCF_057233095.1). Taxonomy (NCBI): domain Eukaryota; kingdom Metazoa; phylum Chordata; class Lepidosauria; order Squamata; family Helodermatidae; genus Heloderma; species Heloderma suspectum. The sequence goes on from NC_139458.1 coordinate 438,212,247, forward strand.
ATGGCCCCTCGCTCTCTGCAGCTGGGTAATTGCTGGGTAAGACAGCACTTGCTTCAGGTTTGTCCCCTAGTTTGGTTTGTGCCCCATGCTGGGCTTAATGGCACGAAGTGCCCGCTTGAAGGCTTCACAGTCGCTGGCTGGCACAGATAACAGGGTTGGAGGAAAGGGTCCAAGAAGATTGGAGGAGAGGGTCAAGTTAACCAAGAATCCAACCATAGTGCACTCCCAGCTTGAGGCAAGTGGATGTTATTTCAGGCACATGGAAGGATGCTTTAAACGAGCTTGCAGTGGCAGTCCAATGCCTTTGGGGTCACCAGGTTGGGGAAGGCCAGTTTAAAGTCTTCTGGGCAATGTTTAACATGACTGCAGGCCAGTCTGAGCAGCCAAATCCTCCTTCCTAAAGGCAGGTCATAGAATCATAGAATAGTAGGGCTGGAAGGGGCCTACAAGGCCATCGAGTCCAACCCCCTGCTCAATGCAGGAATCCAAGTCAGAGCATCCCTGACAGGTGGCTGTCCAGCCTTGCTTTGAATGCCTCCAGCGTGGGAGAGCTCCCTAGGTCATGGGTTCCATTGTCGCATTGCTGTAACAGTCAGGATGTTGTTCCTGATGTTCAGCCGGAATCTGGCTTCCTGTCACTTGAGCCCATTCTTCCGTGTCCTGCAGTCTGGGATGATCGAGAAGAGATCCTGGCCTTCCTCTCTGTGACTACCTGTCAAGGACTTGAAGAGCGCTATCATATCTCGCTATCCTATCTCCCCTCAGTCTTCTCTTCTCAAGGCTAAACATGCCCACTTCTTTCAGTCTCTCTTCATAGGCCTTTGTTTCCAGTCCCCTGATCATCTTTGTTGCCGTCCTCTGGACCCTCTCCAGCATGTCTGCATCCTTCTTAAAGTGAGGTGCCCAGAACTGGACACAGTACTCCAGATGAGGCCTAACCAGTGCAGAGTAGAGGGGAACTAGTACTTCACAGGATTTGGAAGCTATACTTCTATGAATGCAGCCCAAAATAGCATTTGCCTTTTTTGCAGCCACATCACATTGTTGGCTCATATTCAGTTCGTGATCTACAACATTTCCAAGAACCTTCTCGCTTGTAGTGTTGTTGAGCTAAGTATTCCCCATCTTGTAACTGTGTATTTAGTTTCTTTTTCCTAGGTGCAGAACTTTGCATTTATCCCTATTAAATTCCATTCTGTTGTTTTCTACCCAGCGCTCCAGTCTATCAAGATCCCTTTGAATTCTGTTTCTGTCTTCCAAGGTATTAGCTATCCTGCCCAATTTTGTGTCATCTGCAGATTTGATCAGCATTCCCTGCACCTCCTCCTCCGAGTCATTAATAAAAATGTTGAAGAGCACTAGGCCCAGGACTGAGCCCTGCGGTACCCTGCTCGTTACCTCTCCCCAGTTTGAGAAGGTCCCATTGATAAGCACTCGTTGAGTCCGATTCTGTAGCCAACTGTGGATCCACCGGATCGTTGTTTCATCTAGCCCAGTTTGAGCTAGTTTGCTCATCAGGATATCATGGGGCACTTTGTCGAAAGCTTTGCTGAAGTCGAGATATATTATGTCTACAGTATTCCCATGGTCACAAGGGAGGTGACTTGATCCAAAAATGAGTTCAGATTCGTCTGGCAGGATTTGTTCTTGACAAATCCATGTTGGCCTTGAGTAATCACCGCATTGTTTTCAAGGTGTGACGTGCGCAGTTTCAAGCAGGGGCCATAGCCCTGTGGCAAAGCGCACAATGGGCATGCAGAAGGTGCCGGGTTCACTCCATCCCCGGTTGGAGGGGTCAGGTAGTAGGTGATAGTCAGCTCTTGGCTTGAGGCCCTGAAGGCCTGCAGTCATACCAGGCTCAAGGGCCGAATAGTCTGCCCTGGTACAAGCTCCCTAAGGGTCAGATTCAATACATTGAGAATGGCAGGTCCTGGTCTCTCCCGGGCTACTCAGGCAGGGAGAACTCAAAATGTGCCCTAGATGGTTAGTGCGACTTCAGTTTGGCTTTTGCAATCCTGCCTGGTCCTCTCCAGGTTCCCTGTTTTCCATTTTTGTCTCTTTGGGCCAAAACAAACATGGCTTTAAATCCATATCCGGTGGCTGTCTCTTCCCCCTTTTTACCGGCAGCAGGCACAGGGCCCCCAGTCTGGATTTTAAATGCTCCCTAACACCCCTCCCCAATGCTAGGGTCTCTGTCTGGATTGGGCCCCCTGTACCTATCCTAGCGTAAGAACGAAAAACAGAAGGTGACACAGCTGCAAGACACAGATTTAAAGTTGTGCCTCTTTGGGCCCTTTGTAAAAGGGGGGTGACGGGGAACGCCCCATTTCAATGGGGCCATTTCCTCTCTTGGCTTGGCACAGTGTTTCCCCAGAAAATCTGATCGCGTTCTCTTTGAGCCGAACTCTCGGAGAGTGAAGGCTTCACCTCCTGGAGCCAGTGCACAAAACCCTTGAAGGCCCCTCTGATCCAAAGGCCCAGGTCCCCCTGTGAATGGGGCGAGCAGTGCGGCCTGTGGGGGTGGCCACGGGTGGATCAGAGGCTGGGCCAGGATGGGGCCCTCTTCATCCCCACGGCGTCGTTAAACCAGCAGCTTGTCAAACCTGAGTGTGAGCTGAAGTTAAAAGGAGCCAGGCATTCAAGGTGGGGGGGGGGAGGGGGAGCTGAAAAGGAGGGGGGACAGGAGCCAAAAAGTGGGGGGACAGGAAGGGGCTTCTTTCATCTCTGCTTGGCATCATGAATTTGGCAGCTGTTCTGTCCGTGATGCCACGTGGGGATGACTGGCAGGTGGGCAGGTGGATGGGTCAGTCTATACCCCTTCTGTGCCAACCCCCCTCGGGCATTTGCCCAGGCCAAAAGTCCGGCATGCCTCAAACCGATCAGGCAGCCTTCCCCAACCTGGTTGCCCTCCAGATATTTTGGGCTTCAACTCCCATCAGCCCCAGCCAGCATGGTCCATGGGCAGGGGTGCTGGGAGTCATAAGCAGTGTGGGGTAGTGGTTAGAGTGTTGGACTGGGTCTCTGGAGACCTGAGCTCTAGTCCCCACTCAGCCATGACGCTCCCTGGGGGACTTTCGGCCAATCACTGACCTCCCCTCCCCTCCCCTCCCTCACAGGGTTGTAGTAAGGATAAAATGGACAGGAGGAAGACCCATGTTCCTTGCAGAGGGAAAAAAGTGGGACATAAATGCAATAAATAAATAAATAAATAAATCTAAGTCCCAAACATCTGCAGAAGGCTGGTCTAACCCTTTCAAAGAGCCATTGACGCCTGTGGCAGGGGGTCCGTTGGTGTATTATCCACGATGCGAAGACATCTTTTCTTTTGCCAGTCCTGAACCAGCTGCCCATCCATCTCATTTCCTTCCACAAACATTTCTGCTGTTACATGTGCGGGGGACTTTTCCCTCTGTCCCGGCCTTTCATAATTGTACAAACCTCTCTTGTGTTGCCCTTCATGCTTGAGATGAAGAAGAGGGAAGAGGAACGTATGGTCCTTCAGATGCTGTCGGACTACAATTCCCATCACGATTGGCTCTGCTAGCTGCCTCCTCTGCTCTCTTCCTTGTAGAATGATCTTCTGCAAAGCACTTTCAATGGCATTTCACAGTAAAAGAGAATGAAACCAAACAGATTACTGCTGCCTGAGGAAGCTTAAAATCAGCATTTTGACAGATGATTGTTGATTGTCAGGACAAAATGTGGATTGCGAGCTCCTTGGGGCAGCAATCTGTCATGCTGCCATTCTCTTTTTCTGCCAAGTGCCCTGTATCTTGAAAGTGCCCTGTGGAAGATCATTCACAGCACTGATTCTGGCCTGGCGGAAGGGGTCCCACCCTCTGGGGCCAGGGAGGAGTGCTTCTCTGGCCTTTTCTGGATGGACCCAGGCCTATCCAGCTGGCTGGATGCTGGGTTTGGCAGCGCTCAGCGCCCCACCCTCTCTGCAGCTGGCCTGTTGCTAAGTGCAGCTTGGCTGGGTTGGGATGGGATGAACCCTTTCAGGCCACTGGCGTTTGGGGGCGGGGGGAGGCTCTGCAGCAGCACATAGCTCCATTCTGCTTTGAGCTATTGGGCGGTATAGGAATGAAATGGAATGAATGAATGAACGAATGAATGAATAAATAAATAAATAAATAAATAAATAAATAAAAGATGACTTTTTGTTTGGCTTTTGCTGCAACTGCAAGCTGGCAAGACGTTGAACGTGACTCTGAGCATGTGCGGTGTTCTCTTCCCTCACCAAGGAATTGCCACAGGCAGCACTCCTGGGGAGCTGAGCTTCTAGATCCAGGGATATACTTTCTAGGTGGGGGGTGGGAATGATTCGAATGGGGCTTTTGGGATACAAGAAGCGACTTCTTCTGTCCTCTTTCTCCCCAGATAGTGTCTCCACCAATCAACTGTCAGTCCTGGCTTGGCTTGAGCAAACTCCCCCCCCCCTTTCTAGCGCCATTGAAAGGCCACAAATATGGAGCAGTATTTTGGCTTTTTTGAAGGGGGGGGGATTTTAAAGGCAGGGTGAGGGTGACAAAACCCATAGGCACTTCCTGGCTTCTTGCTGCTGCAGCCGCCATGTTTGAAATCACCACAATGTCCTCAGAATGATGCTACATCACAGCATAGGGTTCTTCTGAGGGGCATCGTGGGTGAAAATGGCTGTATAAAGTGGCAGTCACCAGTGGAGGCCGCCATGCCTAAAACGTCCAGGATGCCCCTCAGAATGGTGCTACGTCATGGTATGGTGTTGATCTGGGGGCGTCCTGGGCATTTTATATATGGTGGGTGCAGCGTCAGGGAGCCCAGTGAGTTTTGCACCCCCACCCTCCAGATTCCCCTTCCCTGAAATATGAAAAAGGAGAGCCAGTTTCACACATGACATTTTGCTCCCCGAATTTGAGTTGAACTTTGGGGCTCCTCAGATTTGTCTGGCTCTAGTCTTTACCTCTTCTCTTCCATTCCCCTCTTTGAGATCTTGTGGGTTGCCCTGGAGGGCGCTGAGGTGCAGGCATTTGCAACATCAGCCCCTGTGACTGGCTTGGCAGCATGAAGCCGGCTAGGCTCCTCCAGCTCTACCATCCTCCCCCTCCCCTCAAGTCCCTTGTTTTCTCTGCCCATTCCCCCTCACTGCCCACATGCCTAGAACTCCCTCCCTAGATGCCCAAAGGGGCCACAACCTCTTTCCTCCCCCATCCTTCCAACCCACATCTTCGGTCTTCTGGGAAGTATTTGGCTCAGTCCTCGTCCCCTACCAAAGCCAGATGTCTGTGTGACTGGGTTTCCTCATATCCATCCCTGAGACCCCCCCCCCCAGCCAAGGACCCTCCCTTGGAGCCTCCAACTTTTCTCAGGCATTGCAAAACTGGCCCCCTTGATGTGGTTCTGTGTCTGACTGCATCTGATTGCATTTTTGCACGGTCTTGTTACCCAGCCCCACAACAGTGTGTTCCTGAATGGCAGGAAAAGGCAATGCCAGAAGAGTCTCACTCTAACTGTACCGACAGCCTGCAAATGGAAATTTTGCTTTTCCACTGTGTTTATGGATGTGCGCATGAACGATTGTAAGGGGGGGGGGAGGCACATGAGGTGGACTCACCAAAAGTGGAGGCGAACAAGGCATGCAACGGTGCTCTCCACCAAATTCAGATTTTTGGAAAAATGGACAGTTCCTAATGCACCAGTCCTACTTTGGAAACAAGAGCAGGTAATTCAGCACTGCAAAATCCAGGGGAAACTGAGGAGAACTTTGGAAGCATTTCCTGGTACTCTTAAACTCCCCTCTCCAATCCTCTGTTAGTTTGTTCCCTTTTTCTCTGATTCTTTGTTACCCTACACTGCGAAAGGGTGCACTACCAACCCCCCCAACCTCATGCCCTCCAGATGTGTTGGACTACAACTCCCAGGAACCCTCAGCCAGCCATGCTGTTATCTCAACACAGCTGGAAGGCACCAGGTTGGGGAAGGCTGGTGAACAGTGTAAGGTCCTTGGGAGCAGAGACTCTCTATTTTTTATTTGTTTGTTTAAAATTATTTTTCAGCCACCTTTAAGGGCCTCCCTCTTGCCATGTTCCACCCTATAATTTGATATGCATGGGTGAGGCAGTGTCAATCTGTCATTCAATAGCAGTAAGTTCTGTACAAATTTCCCTAATTCAGCACTGATTAGGGATCTTCTTTGGGGCCCCAAAACATGACATCTTTTCCAGGCTGCAGTGCAACTGCTAGTATTGGTTAAGTCTTGTGTTTGATTTTCCGCCTCTTTGCATGAACTTGAGGGCACACAATAGCAACGTAGGAAGTTGCCTTATATTAAATCAGACACCCTTATCTATCCAGCCTGGGTTTTTCTATGCCGATTGACAGCGGTTTCCCAGGCTCTCAGGCAGAGAAGGTTTTCTCCCATCTCCTGCTCTCCTTCTAACTGGAGATGCAGTGGTGGAATAGTAAATTTTGGTGGAGGCGCTCACCAAAGTAAAAAAAAGAACCAGCTGCACCAATTGAATTCCCAATGTGTTTTGACATGGCTCTTTATCAGGAGAAAAACTCTTAAGAGATTCTTCTGGAGGATTCCCTCTCCCTTCCTTCTTCCAAAGAAGACTTCCAAAGCAGCAAGAGAAAGGGAATCCTCCAGAAGAATCTCTAAGAGTTTTTCCCTTCAAAGAATCATATAATCATAGAATAGTAGGGTTGGAAGGGGCCTACAAGACCATCAAGTCCAACCCCTGCTCAATGCAGGAATCCAAGTCAGAGCATCCCTGACAGGTGGCTGTCCAGCCTTGTCTTGAATGCCTCCAGTGTGGGAGAGCCCACCACCTCCCGAGGTAACTGGTTCCACTGTCGTATTGCTCTAACAGTCAGGAGGTTTCTCCTGATGTTCAGCCAGAATCTGGCCTCCTGTCACTTGAGCCCATTATTCTGTGTCCTGCATTCTGGGATGATCAAGAAGAGATCCTGGCCTTCCTCTCTGTTACAACCTGTCAAGGACTTGAAGAGCGCTATCCTATCTCCCCTCAGTCTTCTCTTCTCAAGCGCTATCATATGTCCCCTCCTCTTCTCATGGCTAAACATGCCCAGTTCTTTCAGTCTCTCTTCATAGGGCTTTGTTTCCACTCCAGTCCCCTGATCATCTTTGTTGCCCTCCTCTGAACCCTCTCCAGCTTGTCTGCATCCTTCTTAAAGTGAGGTGCCCAGAACTGGACACACTACTCCAGATGAGGCCTAACCAGTGCTGAGTAGAGGGGAACTAGTACTTCCCGGGATTTGGAAGCTATACTTCTATTAATGCAGCCCAAACTAGCATTTGCCTTTTTTGCAGCCACATCACATTGTTGGCTCATATTCAGCTTGTGATCTACCACAATTCCAAGATCCTTCTCGCTTGTAGTGTTGTTGAGCCACGTATCCCCCATCTTGTAACTGTGCATTTGGTTTCTTTTTCGTAGGTGTAGAACTTGGCATTTATCCCGATTAAATTTCATTCTGTTGTTTTCTGCCCAACGCTCCATCTTTGCTGAAGTTGAGGTATATTATGTCCACAGCATTCCCACAGTCCACAAGGGAGGTTACTTGATCAAAAAATGAGATCAGATTCGTCTGGCAGGATTTGTTATTGGCAAATCCATGTTGGCTTCGAGTAATCACGGCATTGTTTTCAAGATGCTTACAGACTGATTGCTTTATCATCTGCTCCAGAATTTTCCCAGGGATTGATGTCAGACTGACTGGTCTGTAGTTCCCAGGTTCCTCCTTTTTGCCCTTTTTGAAGATATGGACAACATTAGCCCTCCTCCAGTCATCTGGCACTTCCCCCACCCTCCAAGATTTCTCAGAGAGAATTGACAGCAGTTCTGAGAGTTTTTCTGCCAGTTCCTTTATTGCTCTAGGATGCAGTTCATCTGTCCCTGGAGATTTGAACTCATTCAAAGTAATGAGGTGTTCCTTGACCATATGCCTGTCGATCTCAAGCTGCAATCCTGCCCCTTCAGCCTGCACTTCGCCTTTGCCAGTGGGGTCATAGACCCTCTTTTGGGAGAAGACTCAGCCAAAGTGGGAATTGAGCACCTCTGCCTTTTCTTGGTCATCTGTTATCATTTTGTCATCCTTATTTAATAGCTGAACCACCATTTCTTTCCTCTGGTAAAGACCCATGTCGAAACGTATTGGGAATTCAACTGGTGCAGCTGCTTCATTTTTTATTTTGGTTTTCAGCCTTACAGCTGTTTTTTCTGGTCCCTATTGGTACTGTTGCATGCAGGCGCTCATCCTAACAGTCCCCAAGGAGAGTTGAAAATGGTACGCAGCTGTCTGTGCTGATGCTTATCTATGTGTGCTATGTATGTGCGTGTGTATGCGCACATGCACACACACACACACACACACACACAGAGCTCACTACAATACATTGTTGCTGGGAAAATCCTTTTCTCCCCAGCTACTGTGGGGTTTTCAGCTAAGCCCAGAGGTAAAGATGTACAATAATTTTGTTTGCACTCGCAAAACAGTTGAGCATGCCCTGTTCACAACATCAAGTGTGAATGCAAGCAGGAGAATGTGTGGTCCAAATATGTTTGCAAATCCTTGAACCTGTGCTTGTGTTAAAAAATGGCATGCATTTCAGAGAAAAAGCCATTCAAAATTGCGCAATTAAAAATGTGCAATTTCACACTTTACTCTAGGGGGGAAATTGTGTAACTTTGAGAGATACTTAAAGTTTTGTGCAATTTTCCCATTTGTGCAAATCGAGCAGCAATCACAAGCATCACATTGATGCTTGGAGAATCTGGGCAAATGCGAACATTGCTTGTTCACCCATCCTTACTCAGAGGGATCAGGAAAGTCTGAGGGGGTTGCAGATGACATCATCAAATCCGTGAATTAAAAAGTCCTGGCACTTTGACCCTGCAAGTCCTGGCTTCACTACAACCTTGTGGAGATATGAGAGGTTGAGCCTCACACCTTCTGGTCCCATATGCAAGTTCCACAGCTGCCACACCAGAAGATGCTGTCAAGTCCAAAGCTATCACCCCTGAGACAGGGACCGAGTAAATGCTGGAATCTGAGATCTTGATCTTTATAACACTTGGATGGTGTGTGGGAACATCCTGGAGGTTTTGGGTGTTCAATGCATGCATGCAAAATATATGCTCTACCACTGAGCTACTGCCCTTCTCCAGCTCCTCACAGGATTCTTGTGTGCCACCCACAGAAAAAGGGATGGAGAACAAAGCCATGTATCTGCACACCTTTGGTGACAGAGAGAATGGGTCCATCTTTGAAGAGCCATTTGATGGAAAGAACATGTCAAAGCTGAACCTCTGTGATGATGGTAAGTTCCGGGGGGATCCTGAGATTTGAGCAGCATTGTTTTGAGGGTGCCAGGACCATGATGTGCTGACCAGCTGATGCTTGTGCACGATGTGCTGACGAGGGGATGCCTGAGGAATTGTATCTTTGCCAATTCCAGTAAATAAGAACATGAGAAACTGCCACAAGGAGTCAGAACACCCTTCACCAACCTGGCTGGGGATGATGGGAGTTGTAGCCCAACACATCTGGAAAGGACCAGGTTGGGAAGGCTGAGTCAGAGGAGTGTTCCCTCTGGCAATGTATTGTCTTCTACATCAGGGATGGGGAAGGTGTGCCCTCCAGATGTTTTGGAGTGTAGCGCCCACCATCCCTCACCACTGGCTATGCTGGCTAGGGCTGATGGGACCTGCAATCCAACCCCATCCGGAGGGCCACACAGTCCTCGTCCCTGTTCTGTATTGACTGGCAGCAGCTCCTCAGGGTTCCAGATGGGTGACTTTCCCAGTTGTACCCGGGTTGGAAGCCCAGTTAGTGCCAACGATACAGTCCTTTCAGTGCTGCTCAAGACATGTTTCTTTACCCAGGCCTTTTAGTAGAATGCATTGCTTCTGCTGGATGTACGATTTTATTGCTGCTTGCTGCCTTTCCGTTTTTACTGTCATGGTGGTTAATTGTTTTGTTTTTAGAGTACTTGTAATTTTGAATTCTTATGCCCTGGGATCCATTAAGGGTGATTTAGATTTAAAAATCAATCAATCAATAGCTAGAGAGGTGAGGAATTGAACCCAGGACCTTAGCACTCCATGTAGGTGCTTTACGACTACCCTACGCCTTTCCCCATAATATGGTTACAGTCACAATGTGGTGAGCCTTAGGCGGCTGTCGCAAGATTCCTCCCTTGGCAGAGCCATCTGAGAGGTAAAACAGAATGTGAGGAGGGGCCCCACAGGCATGATGTTCACAGCGCCTGGGGGCAGCCACCCCCAGCAGTCATTTCTGACTCTGGCCCTTCCAGCAAGTCTTAAGGCTGCTGTCTTCTCTTGCCTGTTCAAGGCAGTCCCTCCACCCACCCACCCGGCCCAACGAAGCCGCTTTGTTCCAGGAATAGTTCTTCTGCCATGGAAACGCCACCAACGCCTTCCTCAGCCTTGGCATGACATAAAGCCCTTTGGCCCGAGGGCTCCGCAGGTATCAGATGGCGGCTTCTTGGTCCTAAGCAAAAGCTCGCTGGGCCTGCAGGTTAAGCCAGCGACACGTGGAGGGAGCTTGGACACGGCGCGCCGAGACTCCTGCTTTCCGTAGGAGGTGAGGGCGAGGTTGGCGGTTCTCACCCGCACTTTATTAACCTGTCAGGCGGCTTGTGTGTGGCCCAGGGGGCGCAAGAGATGGCCTTTTCATTTCCTCCCTTCGCTGAGGTAAAGACGATGCCATAATGGGAGGGCACGTTCTGCTCCACCCAGGCTGTGCGTTGAGTAGCGGAGGCCTGCTTCTGCTTCAAAGGGGGGGTGCCATTTTTTCACTCCTTGCTCAGCAGCCGTGCCGGCACCCCTGTCTTAACTCTGACGGGTATTATCCATCTACCTAGGAGCACATAGGAGTCTCTGGGTGTGCAGACCGTGCCTTATTCAGGATAGGAACGTTCCAAGTGGACCAAAAGGATCTCTCCAGGCCAGGTGGCAAATGAGATTCAGTGGCAGGGCAGCAAGCGTAAAGTGATGCGCACTGGGGCACCAGACCAACCAACAAACAGACTAACTTCGCACACACGCTGATGTGATCTGAAGTAGCAATGAAAGGGGTCTTGGGGCTAAGGGCTCCAGCTCACTACAGGCATTATCCTGATATGCTGTGGCTGTGGAAACAGGTGAAAGCAGGGCTAGAATTTCAGGGCACGTCCCATTTGGAAACCTGTCGATACAGATGTGTGAACCAGCAAAAGGCGAGATGCTTGAGCTTCTTCAATTCCCACCTCAAAGCTTGTTCCAACTTGTGTCCATATCAGATTGCGAGCTTTGTTTTTTTTTCTTGTTGTATCAACATCTGTGTGTATCTTTCTGTGCATTTCCCCAAATGTACACGATAACTGTGCTCATTCTGGAAATGCATGCATTTTCCACCCATTGTTTACAGCGTGTTTTGGAGCATTTTTTCAAATTTATGCATTTTTAAAGCACTTTTTTAACACATTTTTGAACTCATTTTAGTTGCTGCGTGAGTCATATTGCAAGCTCAGAAATGCATGGACTTTGACCTTGTGTTCGGGTCTGCAGTCCGGTCTGTCCTCAGTTCTTGAAGGTACAAATTGCCTAATTCTGTTCACAAATGACCTGAAATTATTTTTTCATACATCCCTACCTTTGTAAGCTTCTGATTCTGGTCACTCCAGATCAACAAGCGGTCAAAGGAAAGTGAAGTCAAAATGGAATGGGGTGAAGGGCCAACACCCCCATCCCCCAATAGAAGCCCAGGGTCTGCCTGCACCCAAAAAATTTCACCCAAAGAATTCTCTGGTTCTGACGGGTGGGGGGGTAGTTGTAGGATCATGGATTAACTTCCACAATGCACCACCTAAATGTGCCCTCTTCCACATCTTGCCTGCCAAATTACTTCCCAGCATGTCCTGCCACTTCTAACTTCTCCTCACGTCCTCAGCCTCAGCCTCCCGTCACTGCTTGTCTTTCCAAAACCTTCTCATAGGCTAAAATCCCCGCCTCCTCATCCCAGTCATAGATGATCCTTGCTGTCTCAGTCTCCCTCTCAACTGACCAACAGGCCCCCCACCGATTTGATACCCTTGGTTGCAAATGCAGTTAGTTGTGGATTCTGCACCCTAGAATCATAGAATCATAGAATAGTAGGGGTGGAAGGGGCCTACAAGACCATCGAGTCCAACCCCCTGCTCAGTGCAGGAATCCAAGTCAGAGCATCCCTGACAGATGCCTGTCCAGCCTCATCTTGAATGCCTCCAGTGTGGGAGAGCCCGCCACCTCCCTAGGGAATGGGTTCCATTGTCGTATTGTATTGCTCTAACAGTCAGGAAGTTGTTCCTGATGTTCAGCCGGAATCTGGCTTCCTGTCACTTGAGCCCATTATTCCGTGTCCTGCACCCTGGCATGATCGAGAAGAGATCCTGGCCTTCCTCTCTGGGACAACCTTTCAAGTACTTGAAGAGCGCTATCCTATCTTCCCTCAGTCTTCTCTTCTCAAGGCTAAAGATGCCCACTTCTTTCAGTCTCTCCTCAGAGGGCTTTGTTTCCAGTCCCCCGATCATCTTCGTTGCCCTCCTCAGAACCCTCTCCAGCTTGTCTGCATCCTCCTTAAAGGACAGTGCCCAGAACTGGACACAGTATTCCAGATGAGGCCTAACCAGTGCCGAGTAGAGGGGAACTAGTACTTCCCGGGATTTGGAAGCTATGCTTCCATTAAAGCAGCCCCAAATAGCATTTGCCTTTTTTGCAGCCACATCGCATTGTTGGCTCATATTCAGCTTGTGATCTACCACAATTCCAAGATCCTTCTCGCTTGTAGTGTTGTCAAGCCACGTATCCCCCATCTTGTAACTGTGCATTTGGTTTCTTTTTCCTAGGTGCAGAACTTGACATTTATCCCTATTAAATGTCATTCTGTTTTCTGCCCAGCGCTCCAGTCTATCAAGATCACTTCGAATTTTGTTTCTGTCTTCCAAAGTATTAGCTATCCCACCCAATTTTGTGTCATCTGCAGATTTAATCAGCATTCCTTGCACCTCCTCATCCAAGTCATTAATAAAAATGTTGAAGAGCACTGGGCCCAGGACTGAGCCCTGCAGTACCCTGCTCATTCCCTCTCCCCAGTTTGAGAAGATCCCATTGATAAGCACTAATCCCTGGGAAGCATTAATTCCCAGGGATTAATGTCAGACTGACCGGTCGCAGTTCCCAGGCTCCTCCTTTTTGTCCTTTTTGAAGATAGGGACAACATTAGCCCTCTTCCAGTCATCTGGCACCCCCCGTCCTCCATGATTTCTCAAAGAGAATAGACAGAGGTTCTGAGAGTTCTTCTGCCAGTTCCTTTATTGCTCTAGGATGCAGTTCATCTGGCCCTGGGGATTTGAACTCCTTGACCATATGCCTATCAATCTCAAGCTGCAATTCTGCCCCTTCAGCCTGTACTTTGTCTTTGCCAGTGGGGTCATAGACCCTCTTTCTGGAGAAGACTGAGCCAAAGTAGGAGTTGAGCACTTTTTGTCATCTGTTATCATTTTGCCATTCTTATTTAATAGCTGAATCACCATTTCTTTCCTCTGCCTTTTACTGTGCATGTAGCTGAAGCCTTTTTGTTGTTTTTAGCATCCCTCGCTAACCTCAGCTCGTTCTCAGCTTTAGCCTTCCTGATGCCATCCCTGCAATTCTGTGCTACCTGCCTGTACTCTTCCTTTGTAGCTTGGCCTTCCTTCCACTTCCTATATGTGTCCTTTTTTGTTTTCAGGTCTTCTCTAAGCTTTTTGTGAAGCCACATTGGCTTCTTCTGTTGTCTTCCACCTTTTTTCTTGTTGGAATTGTTTGTAATTCGTGCCTTTAGAATTTCTTTTTTAAAAAACTCCCACCATCTTGGACTCCTTTTGTCATTAGAGTAGTTTCCCATGGGACCTTACTGATCATTGTTCTGAGTTTATTAAAACTGGCTTTCCTAAAATCCAGGGTCTCCAGCAAAGGAGATCATTACCTTGTCGTGGTGCTGGAGCTTGAGCACCTCAGTGACGTCATGAGCTAAACCGTGCGTCCCTGCTAGCCAGCGGCCGGATGTCCGGCTGCTGGCGGAGCCGGCTGGTGGCTCTGCGGAATCCCCGCGGAGCGGAGCCAGCCAGCAAGGATTCCAGGGGGAGGGACGGAGCGCCTCCCCCCCCCCCAGCGGAATCCGGTGGAGACAGGGAAGGGCAATTTCGTACATCCCTAGAAAGGACACCCTTCTCTGACACCCGAGAAGGTCATTGCAGAGAGGTCAGACTAAATACGATCCCTGGGGAAGGAAATGGCAACCCACCCCAGTATTCTTGCCATGAAAACTAAATGGATCAGTACAACCAGAGATATGTCGGTATACCATTGGAAGATGGGACTCCCAGGTCAGAAGATGGTCAAAATGCTACTGGAGAGGAACAGAGGATAAGTTCAACTAGCCCCAGATGGGATGACGCAGCTAGCTCAAAGCCAAAAGGACAGCTAGCAGGCGATGGTGCTGGTGGTAAACGACTAATCCAATGTTCTAAAGATCAACACACCATAGGAACTTGGAATGTAAGATCTATGAGCCAGGGCAAATTGGATGTGGTTATTGGGGAGATGTCAAGATTAAATATAGACATTTTGGGTGTCAGTGAACTGAAATGGACTGGAATGGGCCACTTCACATCACATGACCACCAGATCTGCTACTATGGACAAGAGGACCACAGAAGAAATGGAGTAGCCTTCATAATTAATAATAAGTGGCTAAAGCAGTGCTTGGATACAATCCAAAAAATGACAGAATGATCTCAATTCGAATTCAGGGCAAGCCATTTAACATCACAGTGATCCAAATATACACCCCAACCACAGATGCTGAAGAAGCAGAAGTAGATCAGTTCTATGAGGATCTGCAGCACCTACTGGATAGTACGCCAAAAAGAGATGTTGTTTTCATTACAGGAGACTGGAATGCTAAGGTGGGTAGTCAAACGACACCTGGAATTACAGGCAAGCATGGTCTGGGAGAACAAAATGAAGCAGGACATAGGCTGATAGAATTTTGCCAAGACAACTCACTGTGCATAACAAACACTCTCTTCCAACAACCTAAGAGATGACTTTATACATGGGCTTCACCAGACGGTCGACACCGAAATCAGATTGACTCCATCCTTTGTAGCCAAAGGTGGCGGACATCTGTGCAGTTGGTAAAAACAAGGCCTGGAGCTGATTGTAGTTCAGATCACGAACTTCTTATTGCACAATTTAGAATCAGACTAAAGAGAATAGGGAAGACCCCCAGATCAGTTAGATATGAGCTCACTAATATTCCTCATGAATATTCAGTGGAGGTGAAGAATAGATTTAAGGGACTAGATTTAGTAGATAGGGTCCCAGAAGAACTATGGACAGAAGTTCGCAACATGGTTCAGGAGGCGGCAACAGAAAAGTCCCAAAGAAAAAGAAAACCAAGAAGGCAAGATGGTTGTCTGCTGAGACACTGGAAGCAGCCCAAGAAAGAAGGAAGGCAAAAGGCAAAAGTGATAGGGGGAGATATGCCCAATTAAATGCAAAATTCCAGAGGTTAGCCAGAAGAGATAAGGAATTATTTTTAAACAAGCAATGCGTGGAAGCGGAAGAAGATAATAGAATAGGAAGGACAAGAGACCTCTTCCAGAAAATTAGAAACATCGGAGGTAAATTCCAGGCAAGAATGGGTATGATCAAAAACAAAGATGGCAAGGACCTAACAGAAGCAGAAGAGATCAAGAAAATGTGGCAAGAATATACGGAAGATCCGTATAGGAAGGACAATAATATCGGGGATAGATTTGACGGTGTGGTCAGTGAGCTAGAGCCAGACATCCTGAAGAGTGAGGTTGAATGGGCCTTAAGAAGCATTGCTGACAACAAGGCAGCAGGAGACGATGGTATCCCAGCTGAACTGTTTAAAATCTTGCAAGATGAATGATACTGTCAAGGTGATGCATGCCATATGCCAGCAAATTTGGAAAACACAAGAATGGCCACCAGATTGGAAAAAATCAACCTATATCCCCATACCAAAAAAGGGAAGCACCAAAGAATGTTCCAACTATCGAACAGTGGCACTTATTTCACATGCCAGTAAGGTAATGCTCAAGACCTTGCAAGGTAGACTCCAGCAATTCATGGAACGAGAATTGCCAGATGTACAAGCTGGGTATAGAAAAGGCAGAGGAACTAGAGACCAAATTGCCAATATCTGCTGGATAATGGAGAAAGCCAGGGAGTTTCAGAAAAATATCTATTTCTGTTTTATTGACTATTCTAAAGCCTTGGACTGTGTGGATCATAACAAACTGTGGCAAGTTCTTGGTGGTATAGGGATACCAAGTCATCTTGTCTGCCTCCTGAGGAATCTGTATAACGATCAAGTAGCAACAGTAAGAGAACAGACCACGGAACAACGGACTGGTTTAAGATTGGGAAAGGAGTACGGCAGGGTTGTATACTCTCACCGTACCTATTCAACCTGTACGCAGAACACATCATGTGACGTGCTGGACTTGATGACGCCAAGGCTGGAATTAAAATCTCTGGAAGAAACATTAACAATCTCCGATATGCAGATGATACCACTTCGATGGCTGAAAGCGAAGAGGAGCTGAGGAACCTGATGACGAAGGTGAAAGAAGAAAGTGCAAAAGCCGGGTTGCAGTTAAACCTCAAAAAACCCAAGATTATGGCAACCAGCTTGATTGATAACTGGCAAATAGAGGGAGAAAACGTGGAGGTGGTGACAGACTTTGTCTTTCTAGGTGCAAAGATTACTGCAGATGCTGACTGCAGCCAGGAAATCAGAAGATGTTTACTTCTTGGGAGGACATCAAGGACAAATCTTGATATAATAGTGAAGAGCAGAGACATCACACTGACAACAAAGGTCCGCATAGTTCAAGCAATGGCCTTCCCCGTAGTAACCTACGGCTGCGAGAGCTGGACCATAAGGAAGGCTGAGCAAAGGAAGACAGATGCTTTTGAACTGTGGTGCTGGAGGAAAATTCTGAGAGTGCCTTGGACTGCAAGAAGATCAAACCAGCTCATCCTCCAGGAAGTAAAGCCAGACTGCTCACTGGAGGGAATGATCTTAAAGGCAAAACTGAAGTACTCTGGCCACATCATGAAAAGACAGGATACCCTGGAGAAGATGCTGATGCTAGGGAAAGTGGAAGGCAAAAGGACGAGGGGCCGACCAAGGGCAAGGTGGATGGATGATATTCTGTTGATGGACTCGACCTTGGGGGAGCTGGGGGTGGCGACGGCCGACAGGAAGCTCTGGAGTGGGCTGGTCCATGAAGTCACGAAGAGTCGGAAGCGACTGAACGAATAAATAACAACAAAAATCCAGGGTATGGGTTTGGCTACCTTTAGAACCATGAACTCAAGTATAACATGGTCACTTTCCCGCAGAGTTCCCTTAACTGCTACTTTATCCAGTCAGTCACCTCTGTTGGTTAGGATCAAGTCAAGGATAGCCGATCCTCTAGTTCCTTCCTCTACTTTGTGTAGGAGGAAGTTATCCACCACACAAGTCAGGAATTCCCTGGAGCGGCCATGTTTTGCAGAATTTGTCTCCCAAGAAATATCAGGGAAATTGAAGTCCCCCATTTCTGCTACATCATGCTTCCTTGAAACATTGGCAATTCGCTTTTCAAAAGTTTTATCCTTGTCTTCTCATTGACTGGGTGATCGGTTGTAGACTCCGACCACCGGGTTCCTTATATTCTTTGCTCCGTTTATTTTAACTAGGGATGTACGAAACTCACTTACCTTTTCACAGAATCTTTAGTGGGGGGGGAGGCGCTCCGTCCCTCCCCCCAGAATCCTTGACGGGGGGGGGCAATCCGGTCCTCCCCCCCAGAATCCTCGACGGCCAGTGGATTCAGCGGCGGTGGCGGCGGCAGCTCCGGTGGCTGGTCTCCTGGCCGGCCGTGGCTGGGCTGCTGCCTCCGCCACTGCCCTCCTTTGCAGCCATGATAGGCTACATAAATTCTTACGTAGCCTATCACAGCTGGGTTAAAAAAAAACAACCCAGCGTACGCAAATGGCGGCGGCTACGGCAGCCGCCATTTGTGTTTCCTATTTTTCACTGATTTACATAGGCTAGAACTTTTCTTAAATTCTTACGTAGCCTATCACGGCTGCAAGGATGGCAATGGCGGCGGCAGCAGCCCGGCCGTGGTCGGCCAGGAGACCAGCTGCCAGAGTCGCCGCCGCCGTCACTGCTGAATCCACTGGCTGTCGAGGATTCCGGGGGGGAGGACCGGATCGCCTCCCCCCCCCCCCGTCGAGGATTCCGGGCGGAGGGACGGAGCGTAGTGGACGCTATTTGCGTTCCTTTATTTTTCGTCATTCTAGCCTACATAAATATTTACTGGAATCCGTGGCAGAATTCTCTGCCATCCCTAACTTTAACCCAGATGGCCTTGATGGGGCTACCGAGCTCCTCCTCCTCTATTTCTGTGCAGAGATATGTATTTTTAACGTATGCTCTTTAGAGCTGTATTCTCCTAGTTTGGAGAGATCCTTTTGAAGCTCTTCACAATCCCTTTTTTTTAAACCACTCTAAATAATTTGGTGTCACCTGCAAACTTGGCCACTTCACTGCTCGCTCCTAATTCCAGATCATTTATGAACAGGTTGAAAAGCATTGGTCCTAATACAAATCCCTGTGGGACCCTTCTATTTACATCCCTCCATTGGGAGAATTTACCATTTATTTCTCCTCTCTGCTTTCTGTTCTTTAACCAGGTACTGATCCAGAAGAGGACCTGCCCTCTTATTCCATGGCTGCTACATTTGCTCAGGAATCTTTGGTGAGGGACTTAGTCCCTGAGCATCCATTTCATCAGTAGCATTACAGGCAACGTTGGTTTACTCTTCCACAGCCTGAGTTGCATCTCGTTTGGACTACTGTAACATGCTTTACATGGGGCTGCCTTTGGTGACGGTTTGGTAACTTCTGCTGGTTCAGAATGCCGCAGCCAGACTTAGGGATGGTGTGGGCACTCAACTGGGTCCAGGCATCTGTCAGACTCCCCCCTCCACTTGTCCCCCCCAATCCAGCTCGGTGAGCTGCTGCCCCTGCCTGTTGAGCGACATGAATGGCCAGGACACACTGGACCCATCCACTCACACCCGGCAGCCACCCATCCTCCATGCGAGCCGCCGTCTTTTACACAAGATAGGGCTCTATATTTTCGTAAATTTACTGTTGCACACAACAACATCCATAAAGGGCTATTTCCACAACGTTAGAGTTCTCTAATGTATAAAATATAGAGCTCCATCTTGGGTAAAAGATGGCAGCTCGCATAGAGGAGTGGGCAGCTGTGGCGTGCTCCCACACTACTCTCTGAGCCCTCCAGGGGCTCACGCAGCCTGGGCGAGCAGCCACGGTGGCTGCCCGAGAGCCCGCCGAGCACGGACTCCAGGGAGTCCGTCCGTCCCTAGCCTGACTGTTGACCAACTGTTGACCTTTTTTACAGCAGCCTCCCACTGGGTTGATATTTTCATCAAGCTGTCCACCACAACCCCAAGATCTCTTTCTTGGTTGGTCAGCGCTAGCTCCCATCATCTTATACTTGAAGTTGGGATTTTTTGCCCAAATGTGCATCACCTTACACTTGCTTACGTTGAATTGCATTTGCTAACATATAGTGCATTTCCACTTCCCTTTCTGTTCCTCCTGTTGACCAAGGTTGGTTAAAGGAATCAAGGACATGACTCCCATTTTAAACAGCTTCAGTGGCTATCTCTGTACTTGACCTTTGCCTGTTTATTGTCTTGCTTTTGGATTGTCCCTTAATTTGCCCTAATGTGGAGTCAGACCCAGCCAAAGCAGGACGTTGGTCCTTTTCTGGGCCAAATTGTGGGACTTACAATTTGGGCCCAGTGATCTGAAAGATTATTCTCCTATATGAGTTTCCCTGGATGTTACGATCTTTGGGGGAGGCCCTTATTTCTGTCCCACCAACATCTGATTCTGAAGCACATTTAGTAGGAACTCGCAAGAGGACCTTCTCAGTGGCTGTTCCCAGGCTCTGGAACTCCTTGCCATGGGAGGCCTGTCTGGCCCTACCTCTGATGACCTTCCACCAACAGCCAAATACATTCTTATTAAGATAGGCCTTTGGCCCTCCGGATGACTCATAGATATGCTGTGATTGATTTTAGCTGGTTGGTTTTATTGATTTTATTGATGTCTTTCTGCTTTATTTGTTTATATACTTCTTTTACTTTGTATTTTATTATTTTATTGTATTTGATTACATTTGATTGTATTTGCGTTACTGTTGTTAGCCGCCTTGAGCAGTACCAGCTCCAGGTTCTGGAAGGCCCGTGGGCAAGAGGCCCTCCTTTGGCCCCCTCCCTCCGTGAGCCCCCCTCCTCACCGCCATGGTCACCAGCTGCTCTTGCTCCCGATCCCCTTTCTCGTCATGGCTGCCGCTTGCTTGCTTGACAGAGATTGCCAGGGAGCCAGGCGGCTGCGGCATCTCCTGCTCCTCCTCCTCACCGCCACCGTTGTCTGGGGCAAAGCAAGAGGCAGATGAACAAGCAGCCGGTTGCAAGGGTGGAGAGGAGGAGCAAGCCCAGGGGCGTCTTGTCAGTGGTGGGGTGAGGAGATGCCCAGCCATGCCTGCCTTTGATGCTGGTCCTGACGAGCACCAAGTGGTAGAATGGCAGGATACAAACTCAACCAATAAACAAATAATAACTGTATAGCATACCCTAATCTGAATTTTGTCCTTTAGTGTTTCCCTCCACATCACAGCCCAAACATAGTTACATCCGGTAGATCAAACCTTAATATCTCCCCACCTCAGAGATAACCCAGAGTTGGTCCTGCCATTTTGAATTTCGTCCTAGGTGTGTGGCGCAACCGCTACATAAGATGATGGTGTGCTCTTTGGCTGCCTTGTTGCGATTAGCTCGGTGAAGAAAGCGAGAGTCAGACAAACGCCTCTGTATTTTTACATTGGGGAAGTGAAGCGTGAAGGAGAGAGGTGCGTCTTGACAACAGCAACTACGGTAGATGCCTTTATTGCCTGCCTGTGCCAGCCAAATGGAAGCTTCCCTGTCAGAATGTTCCTTGACTACACCACCCATTGGATTTCAGCTTCTGCCAGGACACAGCCAAATGCTGGCCAGCCATGCAAGTTTGGTTTGGTTTGGAATGGGCATTTGACAAATGGGGGCTTCCACAACACATACATCACATGTATATGTTGAAAACCTGCTGGCGTTCCCTCCTTTCTGTTAGCAAGAAACCAAGTGAGGCCCGCTCACAGCTGCACTCTTCCTCAGAATGGGAGTGGCTGGTTCTGGAGATCCGGGCCAATTCCCCTTATGCTCCTCAAGGGGCTGTTAAGTGTGAAGGTCAGAAAGAATACTGTAACAGCCCTCGTTACGAAACGGCCGTTTCCATCTGTTTGGCCAGTGCCGTGATGTTGCAGGCCACGAGCTGACGATGAGAGCATGCTGGTAATCGATGACAGATTGCCCCACGGGGGGGAGAGGCCGGGAATGCTGTATTTCGCAGTTCAGCCACCCCTCCCCCCAAATCCCCATTGAAAGCTCAGTGTTTTCTCCAGGGATACAACGTAGGCTTTGCCGGCGAAAGGGTGGCCTCGGTGGTTTATGGTTTCGGAGTCTGGCTGCAGCTCTTGACAAACACAGTCATTTGAACTGGCTGCCTTTGCTAACATCTGACTCCCCTCTTCACTTAGCCCTTTGGAGACGGAGAGCCTTTCTGCCATAAGGAGAGAGGCAGGCAGGCCTCCCTAAAAAGAGAGCTAGAAGTGGCTTGAGAAAGGGCTTGCTGCTGGTGATGTGCGCCACGCTGGGCTGGTGTCACAGGCTGGCGCCTGCCCAGGGCCCGGACCCCAGCAGGGCCCCCCTGACAAGATCCTCCTGGAGTGGCTCCTCCTCTTCAGTGTTGCCGCCTGCTTGCTCGCCTGCCTCTCGCCCTGGCCCAGGAGACAGCGGGAGGAGAAGGGGGGAGCAGGAGCTGCCACAGCCTCCTTGCTCCCGGCCTGGCTCTTTGCCCGCCAAGCAAACGGGGGAGCACTGTGGAGGGAGGGGAGCAGCAGCAAGAGCAGCTGGTGACTATGGCGGTGAGACCGTGGACAACTGAGGGAGGGGGCTCTTGAGCGTATCTTGTCCATGGGCCCTCCAGAACTGGTCACTGCACATGTGTAATGGGCATGGCACACCTGCGGTCCGCCTCCCTTTTCAGTTCATTGGTGTCTTTCCCCCTCCACAGCCTCAGTGTGCAATAATTGTTGTTGTTGTTCAGTCGTTCAGTCGTGTCCAACTCTTCGTGACCCCATGGACCGTAGCACGCCAGGCCTTCCTGTCCTGCGCTCTCTCCCGGAGCGCGCTCAAGTCCATATTCATTGCATTGGTGATACTATCTAGCCATCTCATCCTCTGCCATCCCCTTCTCCTTTTGCCTTCAGTCTTTCCCAGCATCAGGGTCTTTTCCAGAGAGTTTTCTCTTCGCATTAGGTGGCCAAAATATTTCAGCTTCAGCTTCAGTATCTGTCCTTCCAATGAGCACTCAGGGTTGATTTCCTTTAGGATGGACTGATTTGACCTCCCTGCACTCCAGGGGACTCGTAAGAGTCTTCCCCAGCACCACAGTTCGAAAGCATCAATTCTTCGGCGCTCAGCCTTCCTTATAGTCCAGCTCTCACAGCCATACATTACTACTGGGAAAACCATAGCTTTGATTAGGCGGACCTTTGTCGGCAAGGTGATGTCTCTGCTTCTTACTATGCTGTCTAGGTTTGCCATAGCTTTCCTCCCAAGGAGCAAGCGTCTTTTAATTTCATGGCTACAGTCACCGTCTGTGGTGATCTTGGAGCCCAAGAAAGTAAAATCTGTCACTGCTTCCATTTCTTCCCCTTCTCTATGCCAGGAAGTGATGAGGCCAGATGCCATGATCTTCGTTTTTTTAATGTTGAGTTTCAAACCAGCTTTTGCACTCTCCTCTTTCACCCTCAACAAGAGGCTCTTGAGATCTTCTTCGCTTTCTGCCATTAGGGTGGTATCGTCTGCATATCGGAGGTTGTTGATAATTCTCCCGGCAATCTTAATTCCGACCTGTGATTCAGCCAACCCGGCATTTCTCATGATGTACTCTGCATATAAGTTAAATAAGGGTGACAATATGCAGCCTTGTCGTACTCCTTTCCCAATTTTGAACCACTCGGTTGTTCCATGTCTGGTTCTTACTGTTGCTTCTTGACCCTCGTACAGGTTTCTCAGGAGACAGGTAAGGTGGTCTGGTACCCCCATCTCTTTAAGAATTTGCCACAGTTTGTTGTGATCCACACAATCAAAGGCTTTAGCATAGTCAATGAAGCAGAAATAGACGTTTTTCTGGAATTCTCTTGCTTTCTCCATGATCCACGAACGTTGGCGATTTGATCTCTAGTTCCTCTGCCTCTTCTAAACCCAGCTTGTACTTCCAGTAGTTCTCGGTTCGCATACTGCTGAAGCCTAGCTTGTAGGATTTTGAGCATCACCTTGCCTGCATGTGAAATGAGCACAACTGTGCGGTAGTTTGAACACTCTTTGGCATTGCCCTTCTTTGGAATTGGAATGTAAACTGACCTTTTCCAGTCTTGCGGCCACTGTTGAGTGTTCCAAATTTGTTGGCATATAGAGTGCAGCACTTTAACAGCATCATCTTTTAGGATTTTAAATAGCTCAGCTGGAATACTGTCATCTCTGCTAGCTTTGTTGTTACTAATGCTTCCTAAGGCCCACTTGACTTCACTCTCGAGGATGTCCGGCTCAAGTTCAGTGACCGCACTATCATGGCTATCAGGGACATTCAGATCTTTCCTGTATAGTTCTTCTGTGTATTCTTTCCACCTCTTCTTAATCTCATCTGCTTCTGTTAGGTCCCTGCCTTCTTTGTCCTTTATCATGCCCGTCTTTGCACAAAACGTTCCCTTGAGATCTCCGATTTTCTTGAAGAGATCTCTAGTCTTTCCCATTCTGTTGTTTTCCTCGATTTCTTTGCATTGTTCATTTAAGAAGGCCTTCTTGTCTCTCCTTGCTATTCTCTGGAACTCTGCATTCAGTTGGATATATCTTCCCCTTTCTCCCTTGCTTTTCGCTTCCCTTCTTTCTTCAGCTGCTTGTAAAGCCTCATCAGACAGCCACTTGGCTTTCTTGCATTTCTTTTTCTTTGGGATGGATTTCGTTGCTGCCTCCTGAACAATGTTACGGACCTCCGTCCATAGTTCCTCAGGCACTCTGTCTATCAGGTCTAATCCCTGAAATCTATTCCTCACCTCCATTGTATATTCATAAGGGATATGATTTAGGTCATACCTGAATGGCTTAGTGGTTTTCCCTACGTTCTTCAATTCAAGTCGAAATTTTGCAACAAGAAGCTCATGATCTGAGCCACAGTCAGCTCCAGGTCTTGTTTTTACTGACTGTATAGAGCTTCTCCATCTTTGACTGCAAAGGACATAATCAATCTGATTTCGATATTGACCATCTGGTGATGTCCATGTGTAGAGTCACCTCTTGTGCTGTTGGAAAAGAGTGTTTGCTATGATCAGCGTGTTCTCCTGGCAAAACTCTATTAGCCTTTGTCCTGCTTCATTTTGTACACCAAGGCCTTGCTTGCCTGTTATCCTGGTGATTTCTTGACTTCCTACTTTAGCTTTCCAATCCCCTATGATGAAGAGGACATCTTTTTTTGGTGTTAGTTCAAGAAGGTGTTGTAGGTCTTCACAGAACCGATCAAACTCAGCTTCTTCGGCCTCAGTGGTTGGGGCATAGACTTGAATTACTGTGATGTTGAATGGTTTGCCTTGGATTCGTAATGAGATCATTCTATCATTTTTAAGATTGTACCCCAGTACTGCTTTTCCCACCCTTTTGTTGACTATGAGTGCTACTCCATTTCTTCTAAGGGATTCTTGCCCACAGTAGTAGATATGATGGTCACCTGAATTAAATTCGCCCATGCCTGTCCATTTTAGTTCGCTGATTCCCAAGATGTCGATGTTCAATCTTGCCATCTCATGTTTGACCACCTCCAGCTTACCTTGATTCATTGATCTTACATTCCAGGTTCCTAAACAATATTGTTCTTTACAGCATCGGATTTTCGTTTCACCACCAGACACGTCCACAGCTGAGTGTCCTTTCGGCTTTGGCCCAGCCGCTTCACTCTTTCTGGCGCTACTTGGAAATACCCTCTGCTCTTCCCCAGTAGTATTGGACAACCTTCCGACCTGAAGGTCTCATCTTCCAGCGTCATCTCTTTTACCCTTGTGATACGTTCCATGGGGTTTTCTTGGCAAGAATACTGGAGTGGGTTGCCATTTCCTTCTCCAGTGGACCACATTTTGTCAGAACTCTCTGCCATGACCTGTCCGTCTTAGATGGCCCTGCGCGGCATAGCTTATGGCTTTACTGAGTTACGCAAGCCCCTTCGCCACAACAAGGCAGTGATCCATGAAGGGGTGTGCAATAATACAGCACCACAAAAAGACAAAAATGGTGCAATCCCATCTATGATTGTTGTTGTTCAGTTGTTAAGTCGTGTCCGACTCTTTGTGACCCCATGGACCACAGCACGCCAGGCCTTCCTGTCCTGCGCTCTCTCCCGGAGCGTGCTCAAGTCCATATTCATTGCATCAGTGATGATATCTAGCCATCTCATCCCCTGCTGTCCCCTTCTCCTTTTGCCTTCAGTCCTTCCCAGCATCAGCAGGGTCTTTTCCAGGGAGTTTTCTCTTCGCGTTTGGTGGCCAAAATATTTGAACATCAAGATTATTTGATCACAAATATTCAGCTCATATTCAGCTTGTGATCGACAACAATGCCAAGATCCTTCTCGCTTGTAGTTGAACTTGGTATTTATCACTGTTAAATTTCATTCTGTTGTTTTCTGCCCAGCACTCAAGTCTATCAAGATCACTTTGAATTTTGTTTCTGTCTTCCAAAGTATTAGCTATCCCGCCCAATTTGGTGTCATCTGCAAATCTGATGAGCATTCCCTGCACCTCCTCCTCCAAGTCATTAATACAAATGTTGAAGAGCACTGGGCCCAGGACTGAGCCCTGCGGTACCCTGCTCGTTACCTCTCCCCAGTTTGAGAAGGTCCCATTGAGAAGCACTCTTGGAGATGGAGACTGATTCTGTAGCCAACTGTGGATCCACCAAATTATTGTTTCATCTAGCCCACATGTCTGGAGGACAGCAGGTTGGGAAATGCTGCAAGCAAGAAGCAGAGGGGAGGACGGTCTCTTATTTGTTTATTTATTTATTTTATTAATTGCCCATCTGGCCAGTCACCCAGCCACTCTGGGTGATGTACAAAGTGTATAATAAAACAGTTTAAAACAATAAAATTCTACAAAAAACACCATATTTCTAAAAATACCCTAACCCACCCCAAATGCCTGAACAACCATTTTTTAATGTGCGGCGGAAGCTAGAGGGGTTTGCAAGGCCTTACAAAACGCTGCAAACCCTGTTTAACAGAGATGCAACTGGAAAGAGTGACCAGACCATGATGACCAGGGAGCCCTCACCCGAGCTGCATTCAGCTCTCTGGAAAAATGTCCACCTGTCTCCTATTTACATCTGAATGGCCCAGAATGACACCACGTGTCCAGTATTCACCAAGTGTCACAGATCTGAAGCTAACTGAGTGTGTTTGTGATCCCTCCATATGGTTTCTGGCTTGCATTCTGCATTCTGTGTACCTTAACCTGAATGCAAAGTATAGATATCATGAATTAAGCTGATGGGCTTAGCTGCAGAAATGCATTTCAGATGGGTGTCTTCTGCTTGTTTGGCTCTGCGCACCGAATGCTAAAGCATGGTTAGCATTAAAAGAATGAGCCACAAGGAGCCTTGTGCTCACACGATCCCCCTTCTCCTCTCCTTGTGTGGTGTGGCCACAACAAGATTGGAAAAATCCACTTCTGTTGACTGTGTGGATCATCACAAATTGTGGCAAGTTCTTGGTGGTATAGGGATACCAAGTCATCTTGTCTGCCTCCTGAGGAATCTGTATAACAACCAAGTAGCAACGGTAAGAACAGACCGCGGAACAACGGACTGGTTTAAGACTGGGAAAGGAGTACGGCAGGGTTGTATACTCTCACCCTACCTATTCAGCTTGTATGCAGAACACATCATGCAACGTGCTGGGCTTGATGAAGCCAAGGCTGGAGTTAAAATCGCTGGGAGAAACATTAACAATCTCCGATATGCAGATGATACCACTTTGATGGCTGAAAGCGAGGAGGAGCTGAGGAACCTCATGACCAAGGTGAAAGAAGAAAGTGCAAAAGCTGGGATGCAGTTCAACCTCAAAAAACCCAAGATTATGGCAACCAGCTTGATTGATAACTGGCAAATAGAGGGAGAAAATGTGGAGGCAGTGACAGACTTTGTCTTTCTAGGCGCAAAGATTACTGCAGATGCTGACTGCAGCCAGGAAATCAGAAGACGTTTACTTCTTGGGAGGACAGCAAGGACAAATCTTGATAAAATAGTGAAGAGCAGAGACATCGCACTGACAACAAAGGTCCGCATAGTTCAAGCAATGGTCTTCCCTGTAGTAACCTATGGCTGCGAGAGCTGGACCATAAGGAAGGCTGAGCGAAGGATGACAGATGCTTTTGAACTGTGGTGCTGGAGGAAAATTCTGAGAGTGCCTTGGACTGCAAGAAGATCAAACCAGTCCATCCTCCAGGAAATAAAGCCAGAGTGCTCACTTGAGGGAAGGATATTAAAGGCAAAACTGAAGTACTCTGGCCACATCATGAAAAGACAGGATACCCTGGAGAAGATGCTGATGCTAGGGAAAGTGGAAGGCAAAAGGAAGAGGGGCCGACCAAGGGCAAGGTGGATGGATGATATTCTGGAGGTGACGGACTCGACCTTGGGGGAGCTGGGGGTGGCGACGGCCGACAGGAAGCTCTGGCGTGGGCTGGTCCATGAAGTCACGAAGAGTCGGAAGCGACTGAACGAATAAACAATAAAGCGTGTTGTCAGAACGGTGGTTAATCTAAACCAGCCTTCCCCAACCTGAAGCCCTTCAGATGTGTTGGACTACAACTCCCACCATTGCTAGCCAGCTGGCTGGGTGCCATTTGGAGCACACCAGATTGGGGAAGGCTGATGTAAACTGTGACTTGTTGAAATGAGCCACAGCTTCATCAGCTACAGCTTGGAGACTGCTAGGAAACTGTAGTTAAGATTAGCCAGAGTTTATCCGGGTTTGCATGACATGGGAAGTTGTGGTTAATCTGAAATGGAAGCAGAAACATCTGATCTCCTCACAGCCACACTGGAAGAGGAGGGTCATTGCATGAACTCAGGGTCATTTTCATAATGGGACATCGGAAGCTGCCTTGTACTGAGTCAGACCCTTCGCCCACCTAGCCCAGTATTGTCGGCACGGACCGGCAGCATTTCAGCTATTGGGTGGTATAGAACTGTAATAAATGTCAGGCACGATTCTCTGCTACCCCTACCTGGAGATGTAAACTATGCTAAGCTATGGTTGCATCTTAACCAGCCCATTGCTGTAATATTGCTCTGTCTGTGTGTGTGGGGCGTATAGAGTTTATGGGGTTTATAAGGGGGAAGAAAATCTGGTTTACAGGGTGAGATTACAGGGCAAACTTTATCTGATATAGGAACACATCCAGAAAATTCTTCTAGAAGTTGCATGCTTTTACAAGGGTGGTTTATACCACAGACCGTACGTTTCCCAAATCATTCTTTGGTTTAATTGTTCTGTGTTTGTTTTAATTGTGCTGTGTTTGAAGCTGTTCAAAAAGTTTAACAAATTGAGAGGCCAAGTGATAAAGATCCGAGTAATGACGCAAAAGGTGCAGACAGAGTTTATGTAATGCATCAGTCGAACATAAAACAAAGCAAGCAATTGAATAATTTAGAAGGTCATTCCAAACTGATTCATGGTGGGAAGGAGGGTGCATGCAAGAGGAGGCGGTGTTTGTTGACAAAAGGGAGAGATGGCTGCCACACAGAACACAAGGGCTCCACCTTGGTCAAAGCTTTAGTTCAAATGTGTGTGACCTGGTGCCCTCCAGACAGGTTCAGCTACAACTCTTATCATCCCCAGCCAACACAGTTATTGGGTGTGCTAGCTGGGGATGGTAGGTGTTGCAGTCCAACACACCTTGAAGGCACCAGACTACTTTAAATAGTTGAGTTTGATGTGTTATTTTTTCTAAGAGTGCAGGTTTGTCAAATGCATCTGCACCAAAGTTGTGCACACCATTTCCAACAAAGAGCTATTTCCATACTGGTAGAAACAATTAAAAAGATAGTATGTCCTTTATGAACGAGGTCCTTTTTCTCAGCAGCAAAGGTAATTAAAGAGAGAGTGTAGCTTCAGGACAAACAGTTTGCTTCGTGATTTGAATAGTTCCGAATAGATTTGTTCCGAGTTTGCTTCTCTCTCCATAATTCTACCACGTAATTTTTACAGCAATGACAACACTAAAAGGAAAATGTGTGGCATAAAGTGCCAGAGATAAATGAATACAGAATAGGAATTTTCTGAAGCAGAATGGATAAAAACCAAATAAAAACATTTCACCTTTGGGCTTGGAGGAATAACTTTTTAAAAAATAAATCACTGGATATTTTTACTCTGGTTCACTTTAGGTATTAGAATGAACTTTGAGTTGCTGCAATAACACCTACCCCAAATTTTCAAATAACATTAGATTTGTTTTTCATTTTGGAACAAAGTTCAGTAATGATTATGATCATGGTGTCTTAGGGTGCCATCCGATGCATGTTTACATGGACAAAAGTTCTACAATTCCCAGCATTCCCCATCCAGCCATGCTGGATGGGGAATACTGGGAGTTGTAGGACTTTCTCCCATCTAAACATGCATAGGATTGGTTTTTTCGGGCACCAAACTAGACTTTTTTTTTAAAGATTGAAAGCAGCCATGTCGTTATGGGTGGGAAGTGTACGAGAACTGAATAAGGGCCAAAAGTATAGAAGGGTTTAATCCTTTTCCACATGCCATTTTCCTGATCTAAATTAGAGAGGAAAACATACA
The DNA here is from genome assembly GCF_057233095.1 of Heloderma suspectum. Classification (NCBI taxonomy): domain Eukaryota; kingdom Metazoa; phylum Chordata; class Lepidosauria; order Squamata; family Helodermatidae; genus Heloderma; species Heloderma suspectum. The sequence continues at coordinate 438,242,400 of NC_139458.1, forward strand.
GATACCTGGGGGGAAATGTGGGGGGTTCAATTTTAAATGGAGATGGGTAGAGTTAAACCACCTCTTCCCACAGCACCACAGGCATCACACATGCACCATAGTAGCGTTGAAGATTAGCAGGGTCCGGCCCACAACGTTCTCCATAGCAGGGGTGCAGAACCTCAGGCCAAGGGGCAAATCTGGCTCTCCAGGGGCCCCAATCTAGCCCTCCAGGGTTCCCCAGATAGCCACACCCCTTCCTCTGCCCCCCTTCCCCCACCCACTGATCATCTGGTGATTTCGCAGCTTCCCCACGTTTCCTCCCCTTGTTCTTCCACTCCTAAAAGGTTGAAATACCTTTTATTGAAATGCTCCATTACTTCACGGATTGGGGGTAGGTTTTTGTTTTTTTTACTCAGAGTGTGTATCTCTGACTCTGACCTTTTCTAGATGAGGCTTTTATTGCGCACTCACCATTCCTCACTCATGGTTGTTTACGGGTGATTTAGATGACAACATCCTCCTCCAGTTTCACTCCTGTGTTTTCCAAGCACTTCCCTGTTTTGGGTGGTAGGGTGGGGGGGGGAAATCCAATATTTTTTGGCATTGTGAAACAAATCGCAATGCTCCACCGCTGTAGCTGTGTTATTCCCCTGTACCACATTGCTGCCTAGAGGTTACATAGTGGAAAGTACCGAAAGGAAAAAAAGTTTGTGTAGAGATCAGATTTTAATTCTGCAAATAATCCAGAAGCAGTGGGTTAAACAGCCTCATCTCAAAAAGCTCTCTATCTCTACCCATGTCGCCCTTTCAGTACATGGTTGTTGATGCCACGTGGGTTCTAATGTGACTGGACTGAATTAGACTGAAGATAGAGAACGAGGCTGACCCCCTTTGTCAAAAAACAGTCAACTCTGATAAACTTTGACTCTAACAATTTAATAAATCTAGATCATGATGATGATGAGATTAGAGTCAAAGAGTTAGATTTTACCAGGCATACGAATAAGAACCCTCTATGTATGGCCCACTGGACTGAGAGCCAATATGATATAGACTCTGGTGAAGAATTATCTCCAATTGAACAACCATTTATTTCTGTGATACCTGGAGAAGCAGCTTTAATTGATACATTCTATGACCTGCCAGTAATGGAACACCAGTCAATTACTACCAGGCTCCATGCACTGTTGAAAAGATTAGCCGAAGGCCACCCTGCTTTGGACCCTTCGCAAAAGCCTCTTCAGGTTCCAGCTCTACAATCAGATGATATCAGCCACACAGGATTACTGAAACCATCTAATTTAAACTCCTTGGAGAAAAAGGCTGCAGATGAGCAAATCGCAATACAGCTGCAGCACTGCTTGACACCATACTCCTTGCCACTTTCTGCTATTGAGTAGGGGTGCACGAAAGCCACTTACCTGGTCTCGCAGCTTGTTCGTGGTGGGGGGGAGGCGCTTCGCTGCTCCCCCCGAAGTTCAGGCCGGGGGGGGAGGCTTCCCGCCTCGCCCGGCCGAAATTCAGGCCGGGGAGGAGGTGCCTCGCCTCACCTGGCCACGAAATAAAAAGTAAAAAACAAAAACAAAAACACCCCCGTGATAGGCTACGTGATGATTAACATAGCCTATCATGGCTAGATCTGCAAAGTCAGCCGTGATAGGCTACATTAATCGTCACCCTATGGGGGCCACCATTAGCCGTACGTGCTTTTTTTTTTTTTTAAAGTCACCCGTGATAGGCTACGTGACTATTTACGTAGCCTATCACGGCTGACTTTGCAAATCTAGCCGTGATAGGCTACGTTAATCATCACCTAGCCTATCACGGGGGCGTTTTTGTTTTTTTTACTTTTATTGGAATGGCGGCGGCGGCAGCCGGTCAAAAGACCAGCTGCCACCTCTGCCCCTGTCGAAGACCTGACGAACCGCCACCGGGACCCACCGCCGGGAGGGACATTCGGGAAAGGTAAGTCCCGTCCCGGGGGGGTGCGGGGTGCAGGGGGGGTGCGGAGAATTTCTCCCCGAAACTACTTCGGGGGGCCGAACACGTTGGCACTCGGCCCCCCGAAGTTTCGGGGAGAAATTCTCCCCCATCCCTACTATTGAGCCTCTCAAGTTCACCTCTTTAGGAAAATCAAATTTAACTGAGCTGGGATTCTTTCAAACTAAACTTCAAAAAGTTACAGCAGAAATAAATTTACCACCCCACCTTTCTGCACAGCCTCTGAATAAAAGGGCCATTGTCCCGCCCCACCTTCAAACACCTTCAAACCATGCAACACAGAACTGTATAGCTGACAGACACTTCATAGGGCTAGAATTCACATGCGAACAGCGGTCAACTCCACCCTCTCAGACCCCAGCAATAGACAGGCCATGTGGAGATAGGGATAGCGGAATTATATCTGAAGCAACAGGACTCCACAAACAAGCCACTGTCAGCATTAAGAGGGCTGGTCCATGCTGACTATCTTCCTCTCCACAGGTTGGCACTGCTATTTCTATTAGATTACTCTCTTGGAATGTTGTAGGATGGGCCTCCAAGCTGGTAGATGAGAATTTAAAAAATTTTTGCACTCAGTTTGAAGTTCTTTTTATTCAAGTAACCTGGGCAACCACTACGACTGTTCCCACTTTTCTAGGATACCTTGTGTATACCCAACCAGCTAGCAAATCAGATAGTAGAGGCCGTGCCCGGGGCAGTCTAGCGACTATGGTTTCAGTGGATAATAACCCAAATATTTTACAGCTTGATGTAAGCGATAGTAGTAACATCTTAATTCTTCAGGGGGATTGGCCTTCAGGTCTGACCTTTTTTTTTTTTAGTAAATGTATATTCTCCGCCGCAGAATTTGAAGTATGAAGATACCTCCATATGGAAAGAACTTGATTGGGCCCTCTCCACCCTATTTGAAATACAGGCTGACCCCAAAATCTTGATAGCAGGTGATATGAATGCTAGAACAAGACAAAACAACTGTAAAAACAACTGTGTACTGGAGTACACCTGGGGGCCCTTCTAAGGGCAGAAGTAGGATTGATTTCAGTTAAAACATCTATTTACGCTGCTCTCACTTTGTATTGGCTCAAGTTGACCCGTATAAGCAATTCCTGCCTTCCAAAAAAATGCTTTCAAGAGCAACTTCAGACCCCATCCCAAAAGCCTTGGGTAAACCTGACCAAACCTATGTTGCAAGCTTATGGAATTGATACTGAGTCCTTCCCTTCTTTCCCTTCTGATAGAGTAAAGCAGAGGCTTAAAGAAAAAAAAATCTTTATTCTAAGTGGATGGTTTTGGTTACAATCTCACAAATGCCTTATTCTTGCTGGTACCCATTATATAAGATGTCATTTGGTCTGGAGAGTTACTTTATAACTCTGACTGCGCCTCACTTACGGAAATCATTTACAGCATTGCGTCTACAATGCATGCCTTCTGCCTTCTTGGAGGGAAGATTTGACAATACCCCAGTCCATCAGAGACTCTGTATCTGTGGGTCTGGGGAGGTTGAGGATGTCTCTTATTACTTACTAAGATGCCCTCTCTATGGCCATCCTAGGCATAAATTTCTTGCCATTATTTCCCAGAGCCTCCTAAATAGAACACCTTTAGAACAGATATGTGTCCTTCTTTCTGGCACTGATGCTTTCACCACTGCCCAGGTAGCAAAATTTGCCTTGGCAGCAAGGAAAATACGTGCCAAAGCCCAAACAGCCTACTAGGGATGATTCTGTTGGATGTATGAATTTATGTATATACAAATATGTGACTGTACTGTTTCTCTCTCTCTCTCTCTCTCTCTCTCTCTCTCTTTTTAATGTACATTGTGGTGGCCTATGGCTTTAAGCATTAAAGTATCGTATCATATCTCATTTCATTTCCTGGATTTCTACCACCATCGAAATGTGTGTTTTATAATGTAAATGCACATATTATATTGCCCAGCTAAAGAGCCTAATACATTCTCCAAATATAAGCAAGCAAAGTCAAACATTTACTAAAGCCTGGGCTGATACTTTATTGAAGTCTTCTCCTCTAAGGTGCTATATTCAGCTCTTTCATCCATTCACCAACAAACTGTAAATAATCTGAAACCTCAAAACAGTACCCTTTTGGGAGGATACTGCGGGAGGATGCAGTTTGTTGGGGAGGCCAAGCTGGCTTTAAGAAGAACAAGCGGAAATGCCACCGGTACTGCAGAAGCACCAGGCCTACTTATTTCAAGCGAGCACAGTTGGTTTCAGTCAAGGCTGGCATCAAGGGTTGGCATGGCCGGGCAGCTGCAGAGGGCCCACACCCCAGCAGGGGCCCACTGACACGTGCCCTCTGGAGCTGCTCCTCCTCCTCCTCCTCCTCACCAGTAGTAGCCATGAGGAGGAAGAGGAGGAAGAGGACGAGAAGCAAGAGCACCTGGAGACAATGGCGGTGAGAAGGTAGATGCGCCACAGGGTATATATTGGCCAGTGACAGCTCTCTCCAAGCCAGCTCTGCCTCTGCACCATCAGAAAAGAGGATGGTAGTCCTCCAGTTTTTTGGTGGAAGCAAGTCTTGAACCTTTCCAACCAGTTCAGGTGAAGGCTTTGCTGATGGAACAGCCAGATTCATCCTGGAGTCTATTGACCTACGGAGTTCTTCTTGAAAGTCTAAGGGTACCTAAGCATGTTTAGAAGAAAAAGGTCCTACAACTCTCAGCGTTCCCAGAATGCTGGGAGTTGTAGGACTTTTTTCTAGGGATGTACGAAAGTCACTTACCTTTTCGCAGCTTGGCTTCGCGGTGGGGGGAAGGCGCTTCGCTTCTCCCCCCGAAGTTCAGGCAAGGGGGGGAGGTGTCCCGCCTTGCCTGGCCGAAATTCAGGCCGGGGGGGAGGCGTCCCGCCTTGCCCGGCTGAAATTCAGGCCGGGGAGAAGCGCCCCGTCTCCCCGGCCACGAAACAAAAAGTGAAAAAAAAACAAAAAAAAACCCCATGATAGGCTACGTAACGATTAACATAGCCTATCACAGCTAGATTTCCAAAGTCAGCCGTGATAGGCTACATTAATCGTCATGTAGCCTATCACGGGTGACTTTGGGGGAAAAAAAAGCGCGTACGCAAATGGCGGCGGCCCATGGGCACCGCCATTAGCGTTCCTTATTTTGGCACGTCTAGTCTACGTAAAGATTTACGTAGACTACGGCGAAAATAAGGGCAACGCAAATAGACGTGCCAAAATAAGACGTGCCAAAATAAGGAACGCAAATGGCGGCGCCCATGGGCCGCCGCCATTTGTGTACACGCTTTTTTTTTCCCCCAAAGTCACCCGTGATAGGCTACGTGACGATTAACGTAGCCTATCACGGCTGACTTTGGAAATCTAGCCGTGATAGGCTACGTTAATCGTTACGTAGCCTATCACAGGGTGTGTGTTTTTTTTTTACTTTATTTTGTAATGGCGGCGGCGGCAGCCGGTCGGAAGACTGGCCGCTGCCCCCGCCCCTGCCGAACCGCTGCCGAACCGCCGCCGGGACCCGCCGCCGAGAGGGACATTCGCAGGAGGTAAGTCCCGTCCCGGGCGGGGGGGGCGGAGAATTTCACCGCCAATTTCGGGGGGCCGAATGCATTGGCATTCGGCCTCACTGAGATTCGTGGAGAAATTCTCAGAAATTCTCCTCCATCCCTACTTTTTTCTGTCTAAACATGCATAGGATTGTTCCCTAAAAGTCTTAAATCAACACTCCAGGAGCTAAATAGATAGAGCTCGCTCAATAAGCTAACATCTCCTTTGTATATCCCAGCTTTTACACCCTCCTCTTTGTTTTACTCTCCCTAGAGCACAGAACAAAGGCTATAGTATTAATTTTAATTTTACCAGGTCACCTGCTAATTTCTCCCCATCACATCCCTATACGTCTCCCCACCCCACCCCACCAGGCATGCAGTACACAGCTGTGTTTTCTTCTTCCAGGTTCTATCCGTTCTTCATGGCCCCTTTTTATTTCAAACTGGTTCCAGCTTGTCAGCATCTAACTGAGGTTTAGTACTGGTCGTGAGCTGCAGTGTGTTATCCACCTCTTTATATTTGTCAAAAATACAAACATCAGCATAACATTTCATGCAGACTCAGGGCAGTAGCTTCACTTATGTCAGTCCAGTTTCTAAATGGCCCATCGGGGTCTTCACAGGTGTGTCAGAAACTGCAGGTGGTAAGATAAACATTTAGATGGGCCTAAGACTAACTAGCTCTTGAGGGGCAGAAATGGGTAATCAAAATAGCCTTAAGAATCATGAACACAGCCCAGAGTTCTGAGAATTTCATTCATGTCCACAAATCTTGCGAACCTCTCCCATTTGCGACCCCGGATGCGAACAAGGAGCTCGCCTTCTCTGCAAATGGCCACAGATTCTCAAACTTGCATTCAAAGGTCTCCACTTTAAAAATGGCACACTTTATACAGTGCACATTTTGCCAAAATGTACATTTTTCATGCTTTACTCTAGGGGGGGAGGGGATGCACTCTTTTTAAAAATGGCTATTTCCCCCAATCAAAATGTGCACTTTTCCTGTTCGAACAAATGAAAAAGGAACACAACTGAACAAGGAAGGGAAGCGAGGTGGGCTTCAAGGAGGTTTGAAGAGAATCTCGGCAATTGCACAAATCGCTTGTTCGGCCTTCCCTACTTGGAGGAGACATGGGGTCACACCCATTAGCTCTGCCGCCATTTACATATGGTACACATGACTCAGGACCCTCAAACAGGTGGGGTCCCTGATCCTTCCTACAGAGACTGTGCATGTGCCACTTGTGCTGTGCGTCACTCTTTCAAATGGTATAGTTAGTGTTAAATTCTGACATGCAGATGCTTCTCATGGCATCCCCAAAAGAAGAGTCCAAAAATGCAGTCAGCCCTGTGGGTCCATATCCACAAACTAGTTCTGGCAGTGCTCATCTCCCTCAGGAGTGACTCCTTTGTAGAGCTAATTGCCCATTCAAGCAGTCCAGTTCACCCCAAAATACTTTGCAGAAGAGAAGGGAAGGCTCACAACAATCTATTGCTGCTGGGAAACACCCCCCCCCCCAGCTACTGTGAAGATTGTTGCTGAGCTCAAAGGGGACAGGGAGGTCTGAGCAGGGTGGCAGATGCCGTCAGCAATCCTGCTCATCAAGAAGTCCCTGTGCGTTGACCCTGTGAGCCCTGTCTCCACTGCAATACTGCGTGTATATATCGTGCCGAATATGCATTGTGGGCAGAGGTGAGGCCAGCAGCCACCCCTTCCCTAAGTGTGTCCAGAGGAAAGTTGGAACAGTGATATAGAGTCAGCTGCTCACGTTGAACAACTTCTAGGTTTAGTTTAAACTCAATAGTACCCTCCGTTCACCTGAGGCAAAGATTTATATCTGCTGTCCAAATATAGTTTTCCTTCTCATAGCTCTAACATGTTAAACTATGAGGTAATTTTGTAGGTTTGATCCCATCCAGTGTAGGAATATGAGCTCCTTTGTGCTGCTTTATTGCAGAATCACCTTGCCCAACATGGCTGGGCTCCTCATCCAGGGGAGGCAGATCAAGGTCTAAGAGACCCTGTGTTTCCTCTTGTTCTGGTTGCTAGGACACCACATCAATGCAGGCTCGAGCTAGTTTCGGAGGCAGTGAGCAAGCCCATCTGTAGGTGAGAAACCCCCCCCCCCATTTATGTGGCTCTTGGGCTCATCATGCTGGTGGCCCCAACACAGCGGTAGATCCCGGCGATGTTTTGACAAACAGGCCACAGTAACTAAGTCAGGAGAGGAGGCCAAGGCCTGGGGTTGCCAAATGAGGTGAGAATTTGCCCTTGGAGAGAATCTCCACCAGTTCTTGCCAGGAAGCCAGAACAGCAGGTGCAGAGGTGAATTCAGCTAGAGATGGGGTGAGAAATGGCCACCGCTAGGATGTAGCAAATCAGGGCCCTGGTTAATTTTTCAGAGACTTCCAAGTGTATCTGAACCTACTGCGGACTCAGTGGGGCGGTGGGGGTGGGGGAGAGAGTCTGTTTTGTGGAAAGCTTCATAAGAATCAACCATCTCCCTTTTTCATCAGTGTTTATTGCAAGAGGGCTGTGAAATGGTGCGATTCTTAGAGCGCTCGTGGCTTGGCTAGGACCACGCATGTGACCCTGTACAGTTGCCCGCACTCAGGTTTCGTTTGCCTTAATGACACTGTCACGTAACTGACAATCCGATTGGTGACATTCTCTTGTGACATCATCTTTCCTGCATGTGATCCCTCCCTGATGGTCTGGGATTACTTGAGCAATCAGCACAAACAAGAAGAGAAAAATGGCATCAGAAGCAGCAGCAGAGGGGGAAACAAAGGGGAATGACTGTGGCTGCAAACAGTTGTGACACTAGATTCTGAACTTTTGAGGGAGAGGGAGAGGGCTCAGGCGCGCGCGGGTGCACGCACATACCAGCATTATTTTTGAAGTGGAAAAATCTCGAGAACATTTGGCTCAGCACTGTCTGGGGTGCACCAATGTTCTCCTGGTCAGAGGTGACGCCGCGTTTCTGAGGGCCTTTGGACAAGACACCCTGCATAAGCCCCCTCCCTCAGTGAGTCTGCCTTCATTCTGGCATTGTCCCCAGCTGCTCCTGCTCTTCCTCCTCTCTCTCATCCTGGCTCCCACTTGCCTGCTTCGCAGGCCGAGACCCAGGGAGCGCCGAGGAGGCCGCGGCAACCCCTGCTCCCCCTTCTCACCCCCACAGTCTTCTGGGCCAGAGCGAGAGGCAGGCGAATAAGCAGGTTGCAACAGTGACGAGGAGCAACTCCAGGGAGGTCTTCTCAGTGGGCCCCTGCTGGGATGTGGGCCCTTGTCAGGTGCCTGACCAGGCCCGCCCTTGACTCTGGCCACGCTCCTAGTAAAATGTAGTTAGGGAGGTGACCAGAACACTCATGCAGAATAGTTTCAGCTTGTCCAGTGCAGATCATCCAATGATATTCCATTGATCAAAACCACTGTGGACATTCAGGGCAGGTGTATCATCTGGCAGCTCACCTGGGAATGGATTTGGCCCCTGGCCCGATGCGGAGTTATGGTGTTAAGGTTATTTCTTGGTCCCCAAACCTGATTGTAGGCTGCTGGTTGCCCAAGGCCGGCAGGCTCGGAGTCGGATGTCAGGCAGTTGTGCGCAGAGGCAGAGATTGCCTGGCCAACTTCTCAGCCTCTCCAAAGTGATCTTCTGGCATCTGCAGGCTACACCAGAGACACACTGCTGTTCTCCGTCTTCCCCTGTGAGATCCTTCTCCATTGAAATGGGTAAACGGGATGGGGGGAGAGGGAGAGGGGGAGGGGGGGAGAGAGAGAAATTGGCCCAGGTGCTAACAGAGGCTGGCCCATTCTCTTGATCTGTTTTTCTGCTCTCTGCACGCTCCTCTCTTTTGTTGTTTCTTGCACCTTGTGCCATTTTGGATTGTATGGTGATGTGAGAGCGAGAGAAGGAGGGCACCTCCTCACTCAGGTAAGAGAGCATCAGGAGATAATGCCCCAAGTAGGAGGGGGTATCAGATTTGGGGGGGGGGGCTAGTTCCTGACACTGCCTTTAGCATTAGGAACTTTGGAAGCTGCCGTCTGGTATTGTCGACACCAACTGGCAGCGTCTCTCCAGGGTTTCAGGCAGGAGTCTTTCCCAGCCCTACCTGGGGATGCCAGGGGACGAAGCTGGGACCTTCTGTATGCCCAGCGGGGGCTCCGCCGCTGAGCCACGGCCCTCTGCAGCATGTGGTGATGGGTTCCAGTTCACTCAGGGCCAGGATGGCAGCTCAGGATGAGTTTGTAAGTGCAAATCTTAGGGCTGATAAATGTAACCCACTGTGCAGGGAATTCTGGATTCTGGAAGCAATGCGTGGGCTGTTCCATCCCGCTTTCATTCCGGAGGCGGGCGGCAGGGCTCTTCTTCACGTTCCTCTCTGTGAAGTGTTGTGAAGTTGCTACGAGGTAGAAAGGTGTCTGAGCTGCAAACGTTTCTTAAAAAATAAGCATTGTCTCTGTGGGTATGGATGTCTCGGTAAACTGTTCCGAACTCGTCTCCTCTTTCTTTTATTTTTATTTTCTGGCTATTTTTAACGTCGATATTGCCTGTGTGCTGATTTCTGAGGCAAACCTTGGCTCAGGGGTTTTGCATTAGATTCCTCCTATTGGCAAAACGTTTGTGAGAAATTCCGCCTGCCAGATTTTTTTTTTGAGACATATGTTTTGCCAGAGCTCTTGTTAAGTGCTTCTTCGTGAGCAATTTTCTCCTGTTGTTTTGGGGGTTTTTTGCCTTGGCCCTGGAGTCTAGATACTGACATTCAGACCCACCCCTTCCCCACTCTGGCTAGGAATGACCGAGAGGAGCACCCGCCAAATCGATATCACCTCATTTGCTGGAAGAGGGCCCTGCTTCTCCAGGCAGCGCGAAACAAAAGAGCCCTTGTACGACAGACATCCTTGCAAACCCCCAGATCAAAGTCACCCTCCTGCCTCCTCTTTCCCCGATTGGATTAAGCAATCTTATAGCACTTCCCTGCTTGCAGAACTCCTTTCCACAGGCCAAGAGCTTTATCACTGTTAGCCTCACAACAACCCTGTGAGGTGGGTCCAGCTCAGCTATAGGGTGGCTTGCACAATGCTTTTCTGTGAGCAGATCTAGGAGGGTTCACACATCACATTTGTGGACCAATGTAATATGTGAGCCAGTGGGACAAGCCACTGGGAAGCCCACAAGCAGGAGGCAATCGTCCTCCAAATATCTGGGACGTTGCCCCGCAGAAGATGGAGCAAACTATTTCCCTGTTGCTCCCAAGGTAGAACTAGAACCACCTGGTGGGAAGCAGACTTCGGCTTCATGTTAGGCAAAATCTCCTAACAGTGACAGCCGTTCAGCAGTGGGACAGGCTGCCTTGGGAGGTGGTAGGTTTCTCCTTCTCTGGAAGCATTTAAGCAGAAGCTGAACAGCCATCTGTCAGGGTTGCTGTAGCTGCAGAGCCTGCATTGAGCAGGGGTCTGGACTAGATGATCTCCGAGACACCTTGCAACGCTAGGATTCTAAGATCCACCATTGTTGTTCCCTAGCGGCTGGTGTTGAGAGGTAGCCTGCCTCTGAAACGGGCGGTTCCATCTAGCCATTGTGACAAGCAGGCATTGGTAGACCTCCCCTCCTCCATAAATTTGTCTATGTTTACAGCAGGAATGTGGAACTCCTGCCGCAGGGTGAATCCAGCCTGCACAGGCACCGCTCCGCACCCGGCCCGCAGAGCCTCCTTGGGTTCTTCCAGTGGGTGGGGCCTGTCCTCCAAGCCCTGCTCCCCGGGGGAATCTCAGATCAGAGATGACAGCAGGGATGTGGCCAGCGAGCGTCCAGCACTGGGAGGAGCAGCCGGATGAACCCTTTTGCGCTGCGCATGCCGCCCCCATGAGATGCTGCATGCCCCACGAAGCCGGGGTCTTGGCTGGCACTGGAAGGAGTGCCACCCTTCCCCAAACCAGCAAAGTCCCTTTGTGTGGTGCACGCTCCCCGCATGGGGACGCCACACGAAGCCAGGGACTCTACCGGCCTGGGAGGGGGAGCTGCTGCTGCTGCTCCCTGCGTGGGCGGAGCCCCTTTCTCTGTGCTGAGAGAGGCCCAGAGCTCCCAAGCGGGCGGGGCCCTGAGGCCAGTGGGTGGGGCCATGCGCACTGATGTCATCCGGCCCCTGGAGGTCCTGGCAGGGGACAACTCAGCCCCCCACCTCAGATGTGTCCCCCACCCCGGTGTACAGGAAAAAGGAGGGCCACGGGAGACATGACAGAGGTGTACAAAACTATGCATGATGTGGAGAATGTGGACAGGAGACATTTTTCTCCCTCTCTCAAAATGTTAGAACCCAATAAAATAGCCCAGTGAAGCATCCCAATGGATGTCCTCTGAGCATGTACAAAAATTAAATGGGCTATTGTATTGGGGCCCCTCCCCATGCAAAGCATGTGCTTAACCATTGATTTATGGGCCCTCTTCACTAACACCTGCTCCCTGCATTCCCAATCTGTAGACTATATATTCAGAGCTCTGCCCTGAACTCTGTTCTCCCATATCCTAATATCTTCTGAGAAATAGATTCTCCCTCTCTCATAATACTAGAACCCAATGGGGTCATCCTGTGAAGCTGATTGGTGGGAGAGTCAGGACAGGTCAAAGGAAGGGCTTCTTCCCGCCGTGCAAAGTTAAACTATGGAGTTTGCTACCACAGGATGGAGTGATGGCCACCAATCTGGGTGGCTTTAAAAGGGGGTTGGATAAATTCCTGGAGGAGAAGGCTATCAATGGCTACTAGACTTGATGGCTATGTGCTACCTCCAGTATCAGAGGGAGTATACCTATGTACACCAGTTGCTGGGGAACATGGGTGGGAAAGTGCTGTTGCACTCATGTCCTGCTTGTGGGTTCCTGTGGGCAGCTGGTTGGCCACTGTGTGAACAGAACGCTGGACTAAATGGACCCTGGGTCTGATCCAGCAGGGTCTTATGTTCTTACCGCGAGGGACCGTCCCTCATTGTGTGGAGCACCTGCTTTGCATGCAGAAGTTCCCTCAGACATGCCCAGTTTAAAAGGCTGAGGAAGCTGATAATGGGGACTTTCCTCTGACAGCTGCTGCCCGTCAGAGCGGACAGTGCTAGACCTGAGGGGAAAGCCTCTTGTGCCTCTCTGCCCTGAAATGGACAGGAGCAGTGAAGGAGCCCAAGTTCCTTTTCGGCCAAATGTCACTCCACCTTGGCCAACGATGCTTACAGACTATATTTAGATGCAGCAATAATGAACATAATATAATCTCCTAATAGCCCCCCCCCCCTGCTCTCCACAGGTCCGGGCAGCAGGAAGACGTCGTCAGGCCCTTGCGGCCATCTTGGATCCTTGGCGGCTCTTAAATATGCCGTGGTGGGGCTGTACCTGCTGGTGTTCCTGATCCTTGTGGGAGTTTTCATCCTCGCAGGTAAGGATCGGTGGCACGGTGGAAGGGGACGCAGCTCCCGGCCTGTTTTCGGAGCAGGTACAGACGGCGATGTCATCTACCAGGGCAACTGATGGGCTGCCCTTGCTCCCGCAAGCGGATGAGCCAGTAAGGGGGCTTTCCGGTGCGACTATTGTTTGTGGCAGACTAGCATAAAGGAAGCCAGAGAAGGAGGAACGTCATCCTGCCGGGGCTAGATGCTTCTTCCCTTTCCTGTGATGGGCTTCCCACTTCACGGCGAGCAGTTAACGCTCCTTTGCCAAAAATGGTTTGCCTTTCTGACGAAAAGTTAAAAGTTGCATTTCTGCTGGCTGAAGATCTTTGGTTAGAGCTTTAATGTGTTTTGCAAGCTGAAGTGCTGCTGTCAGGGGGGCACCGGTGAGTTCTATGGTGCCTGCTCCCAGGTGACTCTGCATAAGGCTGCAGTCGAGCCGATCCTAATAAAGTGGAGATCACGCAAGGTACTGCTCACTCACTCTTCCTCTCGTGGCTGGCTGGGGGATGATGGGAGTTGTAGTCCAACTTATATGGAGGGCACCAGATTGGGGAAGGCTGTGCAAAAACGCCCTGGATCTCCAGCTCTGGCTCTGCTGTTCCCAGATGTTTCTCTCTGCATGTGCCTAATCTGCCTCCCATCACCATCACTGCGACCGCCCTGGCCCTTTCTGGCTTTCCCCCATCGTGTTTGCTAATGCCACCACCCAGGCTTTTGGGGTGTAGCCATGTGAGGACAAATTCATAAAGCAAATGCTCCATGAGTCATTGTTGGACCAGGGAAAATGCGTCAAACCCAACCCTCGGCATAATGAATCGACTGAGGTTTAGTGGGTGGCCACAAACTGGCCCAAATAGCTTTTGGGCTCAGACTCGGGGTTTGTGGGTTGGGCAGCTGCCACCACAGCATGCTCCCAGGAGCCCAGTGACTGGCTGCGCCTCTGCTGGGAGGACAGATCCTGGCATCAGGACTATGGCAAGGCCGAACGTTGTCCCGGTTGTTTGTTCCCTGGTGTCTGCCCCCGAAGGCTCCTTCCAAAGTTTGGTCAGAGGAACAGGGGCATCTGTTGCTGTCCTTGCTGCATTAGAGCCCTGGTAGCCAGACGTTGGGCAGACGTCACCACTGGCACAGCCAAGGCTCGGGCTGAGACACGGGGCCCTGGCTGTGGCCCTGGAGGGGCCCAAACAACCACCCAGAAAGCAGCAGGTGACGGGGTGCAGCAGACAGGTCAGCAGCGGGGCTGGCAACCTCCATTTTAGTCCTGTAGCCATGATTTCAGTGGTTTTGAAATGCAAGGCTGCACACGCTGCGGGGATTTCCTTTCTTTCGCACAGTTGGCAAACCGCTTGCTGTCGTTGTTTTGCTCTAGCATATCAGGAGTGCTGAAGCAGTATTAGAGCGTGACATGGTGTGTGTGGGGAGAAGAGGAGTGTGAATTCGGTGCTTCACAACTGCAGTCATACACATGGCCACCTACACCCCCGACCCCCACAGAAGACCATTAATGCCAGGTCTAACCTTACCAAGTTGTACCGCTGTGTGCCACGGTCCCGCCCAAATGGCATTCAAAGGACGCCCCCTAGTGCCACTGCAGCCTCCCCCACAGCCTCCCCGGGGCCCCGGGTATGGTCTCCCTCTACCTTGCAGTGCCGAGAGCAGGCAGCCATGCAGCATGCGCAGGGGAGGCAGCCAGGTGCACGGACAGAGGTGTGCCAGGGGTGCTGAACCTCTTTCACCCTAAGGGCTGAATTCCATTTCAGAGAATCTCTCGGGGGCCGCATTCCAGTGGTGGGCGTGGCCAAAGGCAAAAGAGGTGGGGCCAAAAATGCCAGCCTATTTTAGCTTAAAGCTGCTATAAGGAAGCCTTCACAGAGGCATTTCAGCCTTTTAGAGCAGGATTTTGTGTGCGCGAGTGCAAGAGCCAGGAAACCACCTATGATTGGCCCCCTGGCCTGAGGTTTTCCACCCTGCCATATTCCATACCACTGGGGTGGGCCTCTTGTGGCCCCCCAAATGTTCTGGGTCTGGCCTAGAACTCCCACACTCCCTAGCTAGTCTAGCAAAAGGTGAGGGATCACAGGAGCTGTAGGCTGAAACATCTGGAGGGCCAGAAGTTGCCCAGCCCTGCCAGAGCAGGTGCAGCTTCAGGAGCTGGCGTGGCCGGGCAAGTGCTGAGGCTGACACCCCCACAGGGGCCATGTGGATAAGATCATGCGAAGACCCTGCTGGATCAGGCCGAGGGGTCATCTAGTCCAGGAATCTGTCCACACGGTGGCCAACCAGCTGTCGACCAGGAAACCGACAATCATGACACAAGTGCAACAGCACCCTCCCACCCATGTTCCCCAGCAACTGGTGTGCATTGGCATCCTGCCTCTGATCCTGGAGGCAGCATGGAGCCATCAGGACTAGTAGTCATGGGTAGCCTTCTCCTCCAGGAATTTCTCCAGTCTGCTTCTAAAACCACCCAAGTTCGTGGCCATCGCTACATCTTGTGGTAGCGAATTCCATAGTTTAACTCTGCACCGTGTGAAGAAGGGCGTCCTTTGATCTGTCCTGAATCTCCCACCATTTGGCTCCATGGGATGGCCCCCTGGGGTTCTAGTATTGAGAGACAGGGAGAAGAACGTTGCCCTCCCCACTTTCTCTGCACCCTGCAGATGACTGGAGCCCTGAAACTGACTGTTGACAGTGTGGGCCCATGAGCTTTAACGCAGGGTGGGAAGCGGGTGGGGCTGCCGAGCAGAACACCTCCAGCAACATGGCTCCTGCGGGGCCTTCCTTCCTGGGCTGCTGTCCACCTGTCCCTGCAGAGGCTGACCAGACATGGTGGTGAAGCTGATTGGTGCAGTGGTCAACAGGTGGCGAGGAAGGCAAGAAGTAGCAGCCCAGCAGTGGGGCATGGGGGTGGGGTGGGCAGAGGGAGAAGGGACCTCACCAGTGGTCTCTTGCTTTGGAGCCCCTGAAGGAAGGGGCCTGGATCAGTGGTAGAGCATAACAAAGCTCCCAGGTTTGATCCCCTCTGGCATCTCCAGGTGGGGCTGGGAAAGAACCCTGCCTCAAACCCTGGAGAGCCATGGCTGCCAGTCAGTGCCAGCAATACTGGACTGGATGGAGCAAAGGTCTGACTTGGTATTAGGTAGCTGCCAGTGTTCCTAAGCCTGGAGCTGGCTCCATGGTGCAGACAGACCCAGCCTTGTAGCCACTCAGCAAGCCTGCCCAGGAGTCGGGGGAGTTTGGAAGCTCAGGGATGGGAACGTGTTGAGATTGAGAAGGGGGTGGACTTGATCTTCCCTTCATAAGTGTTTGAAAAAGAGGTCAAGCCACTCCTTGCAGTTTGCCTTCAATGCAGGAGTAGTGCCCTTTTGTCTGTGGTTTCTCAGAAAAAGAAAAAGCGTTCTACCCGTAAAAACAGCCTGAAGTTATTAACAAAATAAATAAGTAAATAAATAAGGCATTTACGTATTGCGTTTGCCTTATGTAAGGCATACGTAAATATGCCTTATTTATGTATGCCTTATACGTGAATAAGGCATATACATATAAATAAATAAATGCGTATATGCCTTATTTATTTATGATTACACTTATATCCCACCATTTTTCCTCTTGCAAGGAACCCAAGGAGGCTTACATGATCCTCCTCCTCTCCATTTTATCCTCACAACAACCCTATGGGGTAGGTGAGGCTGGGAGTCTGTGACTGGCCCAAAGTCACCCAGGGAGTTTCATGGCTGAGTGAGGGACTAGAATCCAGGTCTCCCCAGTCTAATCACAAGCTACACCACACTGTCTCTCCACAGTGTATTGTCCTCTCCTGTAGAAAGAGAGAGAACGAGGTTGCTGGGGAAATGGGTGGTTTAAATGGTAAAAATCATTAGAATTGCAGCATCATCAATGTGAATGGTGGTTTAAGAAGCCCAAGATGACAAGTCCTGGCCCCAGGGAGCTCACAATTCAATCTTCAGCACAGGTGAGACTACAGAAGAGGCTGGGGGGAGGAACAAAGTTAGGGGAGAAGGCCAGAGGTGGACCCTGCGAAGACAGCCTGCCCCCCAGCTTCTCTGGCTCCTCACCATGATATTGCACTGTGCAGGACTGCACAGGTCTCCCACCACTTGCCCCAAGTAGGAATCAGGTCTGGGCATTTTACCGAACCTTGAACCCCTCTGTCAACCTTCTGTAACCTGGTGCCCGCCCCCCAGATGTGCCGCAACTCCCACCACTGATTCACCAGATCTCCTTGCATTTCTCATGGATATGTTTACATTCTTAAAAACCTAGCTAGCTAAGGCTCCTTGCCATGGCGGAACTGGCTGGGACGGGGCTCTTTTTGCCATCTGGGGATATTGCAAGACTTCATATGTGGCAATATTTCTTTGGTTAGGGAAGAGAAGAGCAGGTCAGCAGGTCCTGTCAAAGGCTTCTTCTTCTTTTCCTTTGGGCAACATCTGATCATGACCAGAATCAAGAAGGGTTTTTCTTCCCCCCGCCCCCAGGAGAGGCTGTTGTAATGTCAAGTGTTTGTTTATTTTTCCCCCAATGGAAAAAAAAGAGGCAATTGTTGTTCTTGCAGAAGGTGGATGAAATAATATATGAAAGCAGCCACCCACCCACTTCCACCAAGAAAACCCCTTCTCCCTGGGCGGAGGACTGAATTGCAACATGCCTGGAATAAAAAGGCCCAGGATTGTTAAGGAAGAAACATGGTGATGACTCATCCGCTGACCTTTTGGCTGACTATTTAAATCTGGAGGATTAAAAGAGGAGATGTGCCTTTGACCATTTGGTTCTTCTAGTCCGCTATGGTCTCCTCTGACTCCAGGAGTGCTGCACAGGCAGAGGATCATTCCCACCTTGCAGAGATAAAAGAAAGGAGAGCTCTGTTGTACCTCACATGGAGGAGGGTTGCGGGGGGGGGGGAGATGCAGGAGGCTCAGAATCATAGAATCATAGAATAGTAGGGTTGGAGGGGCCCACAAGGCCATCGAGTCCAACCCCCTGCTCAATGCAGGAATCCAAGTCGGAGCATCCCTGGCAGATGGCTGTCCAGCCTCGTCTTGAACGCCTCCAGTGTGGGAGTGCCCACCACCTCCCTAGGGAATGGGTTCCATTGTCGTATTGCTCTAACAGTCAGGACATTTTTCCGACGTTCCGCCGGAATCTGGCTTCCTGTAACTTGAGCCCATTACTCTGTGTCCTGCACTCTGGGATGATCGAGAAGAGATCCTGGCCTTCCTCTCTGGGACAACCTTTTGAGTACTTGAAGAGCGCTATCCTATCTCCCCTCAGTCTTCTCTTCTCAAGGCTCAACATGCCCAGTTCTTTCAGTCTCTCTTCATAGGGCTTTGTGTCCAGTCCCCTGATCATCTTTGTTGCCCTCCTCTGCACCCTCTCCAGCTTGTCTGCATCCTTCTTAAAGTGCAGTGCCCAGAACTGGACACAGCACTCAAGATGAGGCCTAGCCAGTGCTGAGTAGAGGGGAACTAGTGCTTCACATGAAGTACAAGGAGTAAAGGCTCACTCAGTGGCTATCAACATCTGTTAGCCATGATGGTTTTATGTGAGTTCTGGTGGCGGCGGCGGCTGCTGCTGCTTCTTCTTCTTCTTCTTCTTTGGTTCTTCTTCTTCGGAGTGCAGTGGGGAAGGACTGTTGCCATCATGCTCTGCTTCTGAGCTTCCACTAGAGGTGTTCACTGACCTGGGTCCCAATTCGGTGCTTCAGAAAACAGCCCAGTTTGGCTCATACTGATTCAGAGACCTTCTGCTTCTTCGATTTGATACCAAACCTCAGTTGAGGTTTGGAAACCCGGGGTTTTGTGCTTCCTATTGACTTGATTCTCATGGGCATTTTTTTTTTTAATGGCTATAACTATTTTTTCTCTTGGTCAGAACTGGATGATAATTTCAGCCGTAGTAGCCCCTTAGAAGGGGATTACACCTGCCCAATGTTAGAAAAGTAGATGCAGGAGTCTTTATGCTATTTGCCTATATATCTCAGCAGAGAGAGAGAGAGAGAGAGAGAGAGAGAGAGAGAGAGTTATCAGCAGTTTCAGATCTCGATCGAGATCTGGAACTGCTGGTAACTTTTTAAATTTCTTGGCAAAATTGGATGACACTCTCAGGGATAGTTTCCCCATCTGCCATATTTCACAACAATAGGGGGTGGGGATTATGCAAGAGCAGCCTTGACATTTTGAGGATCTCTGAAAGAGGATGGATTTATCCCCCTATACTCCTTACGGACCATTGTTCTAGAACTGACAGACAGCCTAGAAGTGTACCTAAGTAAGAAGGTTTCAGAAGGGTGGGTGCACCAGTTCAGTCCTCAGAGCCAGTGTGGTGTAGTGGCAAGAGTGTTGGACTGGGAGCTGGGAGATCCGGGTTCTAGTCCCCACTCGGCCATGGAAGCTCACTGGGTGACTTTGGGCCAGTCACAGACTCTCAGCCCAACCCACCTCACAGGGTTGTTGTTGTGAGGATAAAATGGAGAGGAGGAGAATAATATAAGCCGCCTTGGGTTCCTTGCAAGAGGAAAAAAGGCGGGATATAAATGCAATAATAATAATAATAATAATTTGAGAGATTCATTCCCCCCCCCAATAGGTGGGGCAATTTGTAAGAAATTGACACATATTATAGAGGCAAAAAAACCTGGAGAGTTTCAGAAGGATCAGTACATCGTCTAGGGAGTTATGATGATTGAAAACCAGTTTAGAGCTTCGTCTTTTTTCAAAGCTGGTGGCATTGGAAGAATGGTCCCCTCACAGTCTCACCCTTGCTCACCCCCAAAGCACAGTGTTTGGAGGTCCTGGTAAAACATGCCGTAGGTTTAGAAGGTGAACCTGCCAGTCACTCAGCTGCACTCTCTCCCTCCCCTCACCCCCTGCTCATAATCAGCATTTAGAGAAACAAAACTAAAAGGCACTATTCAGAGGAGGCGAAGTCTCCGGCATCTCCAAGACATGAGTTGGTAATGGAGCCTTGTTCTGGAGCTTTGGTTCTTTTGGCTTTGGAGGGAAGGCTGTTTCACCTCAGGGCACATCCCTAGTTTCCACTGTGAGAAATGCCGGAGGAGATGGATCCAGCATTTTCCACAATGATGGACTATATGCCATTTTCGCTCTGATCCAGCAGGGTTTCATCTTATCTTGCAGGCCCTTCAGTCCTTACCTAGAAAGTAGTTTGCAACTTGCCCTCTGCATTTAAAGTTTGAATTTAGTTCAGAGCTAGGCTCCACCACTCAGCTGGAACCTCTCCCCATTAGGCCTGTTAAATCCTTCCTCCAGAGGTGGCTGGGTTGCTTTACCTTTGAGGACATCTTAACAGGACGCTGATAAATTCCTCTGGATTCTCAGAGGGATAGCTGTTTATATGTGTATATATGCAATTCCCCCAGAGCCTTGCATAACAGGAAATTGAAGATCAGTTATTTATGTTGCTCAGAACCAGGCTAGCTTTTAATGCTCTCTCTTTGCAAAGGGTGGAGAGTTAATGTCGGCTGTTGCAATGAAGCCCATTAACAGTTCTTGCCCAATCCAAAAAGTCCATGAAAAGAAAAAAACCCTCCTCCAGTGGGAAAGGAAAGAGCAGCTGGCAAATATCCAGGAAACACGAGGTGGATTCCATGGTTGTTCCAGCATGATTCAGGGACAGAAGGAACTTATTAGGATCATGTGGTTTGACCCTCTGAATACACACACGCTGCGGAACGTATCCCGGCTGGACAAAAAAATCACTTTGACAGCCAGCCAAGCTAGAGTTACAAGAAGGCATCAACCAAAGCGGAACAAGCCACCTGCCCCAGTAAATGGCCCAAGGGCTTTATGCACATGACCTAGAACAACAGGGAAAAGATCAGAGCAGGCTGCTCGTCTTCTGCATTGAAGCAAAACAATTCTGCCTTAGGAAATCTGAAATGCCCTGCTCAAAAGTGATAGGCAAGCATAGGCATGCAGGCAGTTGACATGGACACCGGTTTGGATGGGATGGACGTGTCCATCATGCTGATAGCTGTGGACAAACCTCCATCACTTCTGTGACACCCCTGAGGGCCTTCAGAGAGGCCTCACCTTTGTCCTTACTGTGGCCCTCCAAGGGCCAAATCAAGCGGGTATCTAGTTGCTCCAGCTTTACCACTAAGAATAGTTCCGCAATAAAATAGCCCAGTGAAGCATCCCAATGGATGTCCTCTGAACATGTACAAAAATTAAATGGGTTATTGTATTGGGGCCCCTCCCCATGCAAAGCATGTGCTTAACCATTGATTTATGGGCCCTCTTCACTAACACTTGCTCCCTGCATTCCCAATCTGTAGACTATATATTCCTAGCTCTGCCCTGAACAATGTCCTCCCATATCCTAATATCTGCTGAGAAATAGATTCTCCCTCTCTCATAATACTAGCACCCAACGGGGTCATCCCATGAAGCTGATTGGTGGGAGATTCAGGACAGGTCAAAGGAAGGGCTTCTTCACACAGCGCACGGTTGAACTATGGAATTCACTTCCATGAGATGTGATGGCCACCAATTTAAAAAGGGATTGGACAAATTCATGGAGGAAAAGGCAATCAATAGTTACTCATCCTGGTGGCTATGTACTACCTCCAGTATGCCTCTGTACACCAGTTGCTGGGGAACATGGGTGGGAGGGTGCTGTTGCACTTGTGTCCTGCTTGTGGGTTTCCTGTTGGCAGCCAGTTCGTCATTGTGTGAATAGAATGCTGGACTAGATGGACCTTGGTCTGATCCAGCATCATGACTCCTCTTATGTTCACTTCTCAATGTTCTTAAATGTAGATGCAAAGGGCAGCTACACTGGGGGTGCAGAAACTCAGGCCCAGGGACCACATTTGGCCCTCTTGGAGTCCTCATCCAGCCCTCTGGGGTTCCCTCCCCCTGGCTCCACCCCCTTTCCCCCAACTGCCAATCAGTTGGTGGCCTCCCAGCTTTTGTGCAATACCCCACCCCACCCCACCCATATTCCAAAAGGTTGAAATTCTGTTCCTCAGGCTTCGTGACTGGCAGTAAGAGCTTCAAATGGGCGGGCCATTTTGATGGCTTGGCCCCGCCCCTTTGGCTTCCGGCCCTCCCACCACTGGAATGCACATCCCCCACACTGAGAGTGTCTCCAAGATGGAAAACACCCCTGATCTACCTATTCCTTCTATACTAAGGCAAGGCAAGATTATAAACATGCAAGCACAAACTCATCCCCACCTGCTGTGTGAAAGGCTCAGCTGCCAGCAAAGGCAGTTAGTTTGGCCGCAGATGAGATGCATCTTTTGGTGTTGGGAAAACCTTTGTGCATCACGATCAGATGCAGCCTTCATGGCCCAGTAACAGCCCTGTGGAAGACAGTAACAAATAAGATCTCTCATTATCCCTGAGGCCAGAATAATAAAATCTATACTCTCTGTGACTTTTGCTGCTCCTTTTATGTTTGTTTCCATTGGACTCCCTCAATATACTTTGGATGGTCCACAAAGACATGGGATGCAGTTCCATTTCCTCCACCACTGAGAAGGTTTGTAAAAAATAAAAACAAAAAAAACACTCCTTAAATTAAATGCTAAGTGAAACCCACTGCAGAGAAAAATAAATTGGATTGTCTCCTTACTAGCATAATATGACTTTACTATGTATAATAAATTGGATTGTCTCCTTACTAGCATAATATGACCTTACTATGTCAGTAGAACCTGGGTCAAAAACATGTTCTGATGGCCTCCCTCTGCCCCCCGCCCACTAACATGGGCCTCTTGGTAGAAATAACACTGAGAAGGAAAAAGATCTGGGAGAGTGAAAATATTTTGAGAAGGTTAGAATACAGAGCAATGCACAACTCTCCAACATGGAACCCAATGCACACCTGGGGCATGCACACGTCCCCAGATTCAGTCTACACCATCGCCACAGGAAAAGGCCTCCTCGGGGAGACGGGCTGGGAAAGGCCTTGGACTCAGGTCCCTTTTGCTGAGCACCATCAGCAGCAGTGGAGGCTGGTATCTCCGATGTCAGTGAAGGACCTTGGAGAGCTCTAAAGGACTGGTTCTGACCAAAACCCAGAGCGGATTCACCGCCTCACTGACATTGGATCTACCAGCCTCCGCTGACTGGCCTAGATGCACTCATGGCTTGAGGCAGTGTCATCACGGAAGCATGGGACTGCTTTTGTTCCTGGACATCAGCATTGTGCTCTTTGTCATCTGGAGATGCTTGTGGAGAAGTGGCTGAGAAATGGCCGGAGACACGGCCCTTTGCAGTGTCAGAGCTTGAGTCGCATTTGGCAAGCTGAAAGTTCTGGCCCATGCCAGCACCCAAGGAAAGCTGGATTCTGTGTGCTGTGGCAAGGACACCCGAGGGGCTCATCTGGGGGCCTCGCCTCCTGCCCACTGTTCCCCAGATGGCTGCACCCAAATCCAAGCCAAGAGGCCCCTGTGTAGCTTTCCGACGCAGAGGCACATCCATGGCGACCCACATCTGCAAGGCTTACTGGATTGGCTGGAACAACAAAGAGCCTTGTGGTGCCCTAGAGACATGCAGGCTACTTGTCCCTCGGTGTGGCACTGGCAAAGTTTTGGCTGCGCCACTGGGAAAAAACTGCTGAATTTTCAGTGACTAACTGCTCTGGGAGCTGTAAAAAGGCCAAACTTCGCATGAGAGCGTGATATTCCTTTGCTGGGCAGCAGCAGGAGTGTGGCCTTTGGGGGAGTCCAGGAAGGAGAAAGTGGCCACCAGGCTCCCCGAAATGGCCCACCCCTGTTCGAGATGAGCACATGCACTCTGGCATAAACGTTCAGGGACAACACCCACCCATCAGATGCACGAAGCGTTAACCCCAAATTGGCAGATTCTTATACACATGCCAGGGGGCGGGGGAGAGGTGAGCTATGTTGCCAGAGGGGACCGAAATGCAAGATGTACAGACAGGACAATTGGATTAACATCGCCATTCACAAGCATTGCTGACATCACTGCAGTGGTGAGCCAATTAGCATACGCAGGGTGACTAAAGCAAGCAAGCAAACAAATCATTTGTCCTTATTCCAACCACAGGAAATAGAGCTGAATCTCTGGATGACTTGTATTTCACCAATTTCATGTCCATATCTGTCTTTGAAACTCTGTTGTTGAAGAATGGCCACCTTAAGGTCATTGACAGAGGTTGGGAGGTCAAAATGTCTCCACTGGTTTCCAAGCATGAGGTTTCCCGATTTCAGACTTTTGTCCATTTATCTTTTTGCACAGAGACCAGCCTGTCCCTTGGCAAGGAGTGGCTTTTTCTTAGGTCACTTAAGTCACTTACCATTTCGAAGGGTGACATTCGCGGTGGGGGGTGGCGCTCCGTCCCTCCCCCTGAAATTCTGTCCAGCCGGCTCCGCTCCGCAGAGATTCTGCGGAGCTGCCGGCCGGGGCCGCCTGCAGCCGGACATCTGGCCGCTGGGCAGCCTGCAGGGATGCAAATGGCAGCTGCCGTAGCTGCTGCCGTTTGCATCCCTGTATTTTGCCGTGATAGGCTGCGTAAATATTTACGTAGCCTATCACGGCAAGCAAAAAAACCCCCAGAGGACGCAAAAGGCGGCGGCTATGGCGGCCGCCATCTGCATTCCCTTTTTTCTCCATTTTAGCCTACGTAAATATTTACGTAGGCTAAAACGGCGGGGGGGGAAAGGAACGCAAATGGCACCCACTATGCCATTTGCGTTCCCCTTTTTTTTCTCCATAATAGCCTACATAAATATTTACGTAGGCTAAAACAGTGAAAAAAAGGGAAAGCAAATGGCGGCTGCCATAGCCGCCGCCATTTGCGTCCGCTGTTGTTGTGTTTTTTGCTTGCCGTGATAGGCTACGTAAATACTTACATAGCCTATCACAGCCTCCGCAGGGACGCAAATGGCATCCCTGTGTTAGCCGTGATAGGCTACGTAATTATTTACGTAGCCTATCACGGCTATGTTGAGGAAGTGAACGTAGGGATGGACGAAAGTCCCTTACCTGTTCTCGAAGCTTGCGTCACGGTGGGGGGAAGCGCTTCGGTTCTCCCCCTGAAGTTCAGGCGAGGGGGGGGAGGCACCCCGCCTTGCCCGGCCGAAATTCAGGCCGGGGGGGAGGTGCCCCATCCCTTGCTGGTGAAATTCAGGCTGGGTAGGAGCGCCCCGTCTACCCGGCAGCGAAAAAAAAAGTAAAAAAACAACAACACACACACACACCCGTGATAGGCTACGTGACGATTTACGTAGCCTATCACGGCTAGATTTCCAAAGTCAGCCGTGATAGGCTACGTAAATCGTCACGTAGCCTATCACGGGTGACTTTGAAAAAAAAAACGCGTATGCAAATGGCAGCGCACATGGTGAGCCGCCATTTGCGTTCCTTATTTTGGCACGTCTAGTCTACGTAAAGATTTACGTAGACTACGGCGAAAATAAGGGCAACGCAAATAGCGTTCCCTTATTTTCGCCGTAGTCTACGTAAATGTTTACGTAGACTAGACGTGCCAAAATAAGGAACACTAATGGCGGCGCCCATGGGCCGCTGCCATTTGCGTACGCGCTTTTTGTTTCCCCCAAAGTCACCCGTGATAGGTTATGTGACGATTAACGTAGCCTATCACGGCTGACTTTGGAAATCTAGCTGTGATAGGCTACGTAAATCGTCACGTAGCCTATCATGGGTGTGTGTGTGTGTGTTTTTAATTTACTTTTTTTTTTTGCAATGGCGGCGGCGGCAGCCGGTTGGGAGACCGGCCGCCACCCCTGCCCCCGACGAAACACCGCCGAACCGCCGCCGGGACCCGCCGTCGAGAGGGACACTCGGCCACGGTAAGTCCCATCCCGGGGGGGGCAGGGGGCAGGCGGAGAATTTCCCCAGCACTTTCGGGGGGCCGAATGCGTTGGCATTCGGCCTCCCGAAGATTCGTGGAGAAATTCTCTGCCATCCCTAAGTGAATGGTGGCCACAGACGCAGCTGCCATTCGCAAGTCAGCGCAGATGGCAGCAGGTAAGTGCTCTGTTTCACATGCCTTTCATGGGGTGGGGGGGTGGGGGCTATTCTGCCACGGATTTCGGGGGGCCGAATGCACTGGCATTCGGCCTCACCGGGATCCGTGGCGGAATTCTCTGACATCCCTACTTTTTCTATGAATGGGGATGCCTACAGTTCTTTGACCATCTCTGGATAGGGCCCCAACGTTCCACACAGA
The DNA here is from genome assembly GCF_057233095.1 of Heloderma suspectum. NCBI lineage: Eukaryota > Metazoa > Chordata > Lepidosauria > Squamata > Helodermatidae > Heloderma > Heloderma suspectum. The sequence continues at coordinate 438,268,560 of NC_139458.1, forward strand.
ATTGATATGAAATAGACATTTCTGTTCATTATCTATGCCCGACACATGTATGTTCAGAAAGGCTGAACTGTTTCTCAAAATTAGGGATGTACGAAACTCCCCTTACCTGGCTCTGCCGGGTTCTGCTGGGGGTGGAGGCGCTCCGTCCTTCCCCCCGGAATCCTCGCCGGGGGGGGGAGGTGCTCCGCGCCTCCCTCCTGGAATCCTGGCCGGCCAGCTCCGCTCCACGGGGATTCCGCGGAGCCGCCAGCCGGCTCCGCCAGCAGCCGGACATCCGGCCGCTGGCTAGAATCATATAATAGTAGGGCTGGAAGGGGCCTACAAGGCCATCGAGTCCAACCCCCTGCTCAATGCAGGAATCCAAGTCAGAGCATCCCTGACAGATGGCTGTCCAGCCTCGTCTTGAACGCATCCAGTGTGGGAGAGCCCACCGCCTCCCTGGGGAATGGGTTCCATTGTTGTATTGCTCTAACACTCAGGATGTTTTTCCTGATGTTCAGCCGGAATCTGGCTTCCTGTCACTTGAGCCCATTCTTCTGTGTCCTGCACTCTGGGATGATCAAGAAGAGATCCTGGCCTTCTTCTCTGGGACAACCTTTCAAGTACTTGAAGAGCGCTATCATATCTCCCCTCAGTCTTCTCTTCTCCAGGCTAAACATGCCCAGTTCTTTCAGTCTCTCTTCATAGGGCTTTGTTTCCAGTCCCCTGATCATCTTTGTTGCCCTCCTCTGAACCTTCTCCAGTTTGTCTGCATCCTTCTTAAAGTGTGGTGCCCAGAACTGGACACAGTTCTCCAGATGAGGCCTAACCAGTGGAGAGTAAAGGGGAACTAGTACTTCCCGGGATTTGGAAGCTATGCTTCTATTAATGCAGCCCAAAATAGCATTGGCCTTTTTTGCAGCCACATCACATTGTTGGCTCATATTCAGCTTGTGATCGACAACAGTTCCAAGATCCTTCTCGCTTGTAGTGTTGTTGAGCCACGTATCCCCCAGCTTGTAACTGTGCATTTGGTTTTTTTTTCCTAGGTGCTGAACTTGGCATTTATCCCTATTAAATGTCATTCTGTTGTTTTCTGCCCAGTGCTCCAGTCTATCCAGATCACTTTGAATTTTGTTTCTGTCTTCCAAAGTATTAGCTATCCCGGCCAATTTGGTGTCACCTGCAAATTTGATCAGCATTCCCTGCACCTCCTCCTCCAAGTCATTAATACAAATGTTGAAGAGCACTGGGCCCAGGACTGAACCCTGCAGTACCCCGCTTGTTACCTCTCCCCAGTTGGAGAAGGTCCTGTTGAGAAGCACTCTTGGAGTCCGATTCTGTAGCCAACTGTGGATCCACCGGATCGTTGTTTCATCTAGCCCACTTTGAGCTAGTTTGCTTATCAGAATATCATGGGGCACTTTGTCGAAAGCTTTGCTGAAGTCGAGGTATATGATGTCTAGGGGTGGACGAAAGTCACTTACCTGTCGTCGAAGCTTGTTCGCGGTGGGGGGGAGGCGCTTTGCTGCTCCCCCCGCGAAGTTCAGGCCGGGGGGGGGAGGCTTCTCGCCTCGCCGAAATTCAGGCCGCGGGGGAGGCTTCCCGCCTCGCCCGGCCGAAATTCAGGCCGGGGAGGAGGCTTCCCGCCTCGCCCGGCCGCGAACTCCAAAGTTTAAAAAAACAAAACAAAACGCCCCCGTGATAGGCTACGTGACCATTAACGTAGCCTATCACGGCTAGATCTGCAAAGTCAGCCGTGATAGGCTACGTTAATCGTCACGTAGCCTATCACGGGTGACTTAAAAAAAAAAAAAAAAAGCGCTTACGCTAATGGCGGCCCCCATAGGGAGCCGCCATTCCCGTTCCTTATTTTCGCCGTAGTCTACGTAAATCTTTACGTAGACTACAGTGACCAAATAAGGAACGGGAATGGCGGCTCCCTATGGGGGCCGCCATTATCCGTACGCGCTTTTTTTTTTTTTTAAAGTCACCCGTGATAGGCTACGTGACGATTTATGTAGCCTATCATGGCTGACTTTGCAAATCTCGCCGTGATAGGCTACGTTAATCGTCACGTAGCCTATCACGGGGGCGTTTTTGTTTTTTTTTCTTTTCTTGGAATGGCGGTGGCGGCGGCAGCCTTTTTGAAAGAAAGCGTTTTTGTTGTTTTTAGCATCCCTTGCTAACCTCAGCTCGTTCTCAGCTTTAGCCTTAGCTAAACTAGATCCTCTAGTTCCTTCCTCTACTTTCTGTAGGAGGAAGTTATCCACCACACAAGTCAGGAATTTCCTGGCGGGGCTCTGTTTTGCAGAATTTGTCTCCCAGCAAATATCGGGGAAATTGAAGTCCCCCATTACTACTACATCATGCTTCCTTAAAACATTGGCTATTTGCTTTTCAAAAGTTTCATCCTCGTCTTCCCCTTGGTTGGGTGGCCGGTAGTAGACTCCGACCACCAGGTTCCTTTTATTCTTTGCTCCATTTATTTTGATCCAGATGCTCTCGATGGGGCTACCAAGCTCCTCCTCCTGTATTTCTGTGCAGAGATATGTATTTTTCACATACAGTGCAACCCCACCTCCCTTTCTGTTCCTCCTGTTCTTTTTGAACAAGTTATATCCTTCAATTGCTGTATTCCAGTCATGAGAGTCATCCCACCAAGTCTCAGTTATACCTTGTTGTTGTTCAGTCGTTCAGTCGTGTCCGACTCTTCGTGACCCCATGGACCATAGTACGCCAGGCCTTCCTGTCCTGCGCTCTCTCCCGGAGCGTGCTCAAGTTCATATTCATTGCATCCGTGATGCTATCTAGCCATCTCATCCTCTGCCGTCCCCTTCTCCTTTTGCCTTCAGTCTTTCCCAGCATCAGGGTCTTTTCCAGAGAGTTTTCTCTTCGCATTAGGTGGCCAAAATATTTCAGCTTCAGCTTCAGTATCTGTCCTTCCAATGTGCACTCAGGGTTGATTTCCTTTAGGATGGACCGATTTGACCTCCTTGCAGTCCAGGGGACTCGTAAGAGTCTTCTCCAGCACCACAGTTCGAAAGCATCAATTCTTCGGCGCTCAGCCTTCCTTATAGTCCAGCTCTCACAGCCATACATTACTACTGGGAAAACCATAGCTTTGATTAGACGGACCTTTGTCGGCAAGGTGATGTCTCTGCTTCTTACTATGCTGTCTAGGTTTGCCATAGCTTTCCTCCCAAGGAGCAAGCGTCTTTTAATTTCATGGCTACAGTCACCGTCTGCGGTGATCTTGGAGCCCAAGAAAGTAAAATCTGTCACTGCTTCCATTTCTTCCCCTTCTATATGCCAGGAAGTGATGGGGCCAGATGCCATGATCTTAGTTTTTTTAATGTTGAGTTTCAAACCAGCTTTTGCACTCTCCTCTTTCACCCTCAACAAGAGGCTCTTGAGATCCTCTTCGCTTTCTGCCATTAGGGTGGTATCGTCTGCATATCAGAGGTTGTTGATAATTCTCCCAGCAATCTTAATTCCGACCTGTGATTCATCCAACCCGGCATTTCTCATGATGTACTCTGCATATAAGTTAAATAAGCAGGGTGACAATATGCAGCCTTGTCATACTCCTTTCCCAATTTTGAACCAATCAGTTGTTCCATGTCTGGTTCTTACTGTTGCTTCTAAGTCATAATTTCCCTCCTGTATTAAGAGTTCAAGTTCGCCAGTCATTCACCCGGAGATTTTTCGTTCCCTTTCTATCCCTCTTCTAACTACTGGAAGGATGGATGAGAAAACTATCTGGGCCCCAAAGTTCTTGAGTTTCCTTCCCAAAGCTTCAAAGTCTGACGTGATTTCTTCGTAGCTCCGCTTGGCGGTATCGTTTGTTCCCACATGGATGAGAAGAAAGGGATCACTGTCAGTGGGCTTTATGAGTGCAGGCAACCTTTCAGTCATGTCTCCAATCCGTCCTTCCGGGAGACAGCATACCTGGCGAGTCCACAGGTCTTCGCGACATACTTGGGTCTCGATCCCACGCAGCAAGGAGTCTCCCACTACTACCATTCTTCTCTTCTTCTTGTTGTAGACCTTGGTTTAATTGCCTCTGTTTGACTGACCTTCAGCCTCTTGCTCACTCTCATGTAGGTTCCCCTGTGATTCTTCCTCTGCAGGCTGTCCTCCAGTCTCATCTACAAGTACCTGGAATCGGTTCCACAGCTCCACTGCTTCCACTGGTGCAGAATGGCGTCTAGTTCTTCTTCTCCTAACTGTCACCCTTTTCCAAGGAGTATCCTCTACTCCATTTTTCTTCACCTCAGCATTTCCCACTGCCTCATCTTGCTGTTGCTCTTCAAGCTTCTGGTCTTCCCTTTGCTGCTGTAGTTCCCCCATTCTGTCCAAGAACTCTTTGTGTTCTCTTATTCCCCGGAGGGTTGACAGTCGCCGCTCCAGTCCACTTACTTTTTCTTCCAGCAGCTAGGGATGTACGAAAGTGACTTACCTTTCCAAAATAAGATTATGTTGATGGTGGGGGGAGGCGTTCCGTCCCTCCCTCCGGAATCCTGGCTGGGGGGGGAGGTGCTCTGTTCCTCCCCCCCGGAATCCTGGCTGGCCAGCTGTGCTCCGCAGCAATTCTGCGGAGCCGCCGGCCGGCTCCGCCAGCAGCTGGACATCCGGCCGCTGGCTAGCAGGGACGCAAACGGCGGAGGCCATAGCCGCCGCCGTTTGCATCCCTGCAGTCAGCTGTGATAGGCTATGTAAATGTTCATGTAGCCTATCACGGCTGATTTTAAAAAAACAAACAAATGCGCGTACGCAAATGGCGGCAGCCATGGCCGCCGCCATTTGCATTCTTTATTTTGGCACGTCTTAGTCAATAAGGGGAACACAAATAGCGTAGTGTCTATGCTATTTGCGTTCCCCTTATTTTCGCCGTCTTAGTCTACGTAAATGTTTACGTAGACTAAGACGTGCCAAAATAAGGGACGCAAATGGCGGTGGCCATGGCCTCCGCCGTTTGCGTATGCGTGTTTTTTGTTTTTGTTTTTTAAGTCAGCCGTGATAGGCTATGTAAACATTTACATAGCCTATCACTGTGTTTTTTTTAAATTTAGCTGTGATAGGCTACATAAATCTTTACGTAGCCTATCATTTCTTTTTTTTTTTTTTTAACCTGGAAATGGCGGCGGTGGCAGCCGGTTGGAAGACCGGCCGCCGCTGCCGCCGCCGCCACCACCCCGCTGCCGGAGCTGCCGCCGCCAGGAAGATCCGCCCAAGGTAAGTCTCGTCCCGGGGGGGGCAGGGGGTGGGCTGTTCCGCCACCAATTTCGGGGGGCCAAATGTGCTGGCATTCGGCCTCCCCGAGATCCGTGGTGGAACTTTCGTACATCCCTACCAACAGCGTGATCAACTTGCACTTGTTGCAGGTGTCGGCCATGTTGTTCTCAGGCAAGAAAACAAACATTGCACACACCTTGCAGGTCACCACCACTGGAGAGTCCTGTCCTTCCATTGCCTCTTTTCCCTTTGTGTGTTTAGCTTCGTGATTGTTCTAGACTAGTCTGTGCCTGTTCCTCGACACAGTAGAGGTTAAAAGCAGGGTCCCACTTGTGTGAAAGTGTGTGTTACAAGACAAATCAATGGAAAAAAGTTAGTTAAAAATAAAATAAAATAAAATAAAAAATGAAAAATGAAAAAAAATGTTAGGGGCCTCCCCCTTGACCTCCCCTGCTGAACTCCCCTGGCCAACTCCTGTTTGCTCCCCCCGTTCGCTCGCTCTGGTCGCTCGCTCTCTGGGAGCTTGCTTGCTTCTGTAGTCCCTGGACCAGCTGGAGCACCTTGCTCTGCTCTGCTCTGCTCAGCTGGGAGGCGGGAAACAGACTGAAGCTTCCCGCCCACTCAGCTGCTGGGAGTACTCAGGCCACACACATACCCCAATTCAGTTGGAGCTCTCAGAAGCACCTGGTGAGCTCACAGCCACTCAGAAAGATAAAGGGCAGCCCCCTGGGCTTCCTGCAGCCCACTTACCTCTTAGCCTCTGTCTCCTCTGTCTCCTCTGTCTCTTCAACCACTGCAACTCCCCTGGCCAACTCCTGTTTGCTCCCCCTGTTCGCTCGTTCTCTGGGAGCTTGCTTGCTTCTGTAGTCCCTGGACCACAGAACCCGGGCCTCTCTAGTCTTAGTCTGATACTGTACCCACGACTTCAAACTGGCACCCAGAAGCTTGGCCAGGCAGAGATCAGCTCCTCTTGGCCTGGTGGAAGAATCTGGCTCTCATGGTGCCAAAAAGGAAAGTCGTGGGGCAGGGGCAGCAGTTTGTCATGTTCTGGTCTGTCCACTGCTGCCAGGTGCCCACCCACCCCGCATTTCTCAATGGGATATTGAAGGAGCTTCTGGGGGAATCTCCCCAAGGGAGGCTGGTGGCTTCAGTTTCGGTGGGGCAGAGATTCCATTTTGGGTTTTAGTCACAAATACCCAGAAGTCTAAAGGAGCTATCCAAGGCGCTGAACCCTATCCCCAAAATGGGTCCAGACTCCCCTCAATCTCCCCTTTCTCAAATAGGAGGGCTACCCAGTGGCCAAGAGAGCAGCAATGTCATGTGTGCTACTTTTAGACCAGCCAGGTCTGGGGGAGGAGGTGGGGTGGGGGAGATGACGCCAGCTGGTTCAGACACAGCATGCAAAGTGTTGGAAGGAGGAGAAGAGAGATATGCTGCATTAGAGCAATGCAACAATGGAACCCATTCCCTAGGGAGGCGGTGGGCTATCCCACACTGGAGGCCTTCAAGACAAGGCTGGACAGCCATCTGTCAGGGATGCTTTGACTTGGATTCCTGCATTGAGCAGGGGGTTGGACGTGATGGCCTCATAGGCCTCTTGCAACCCTACTATTCTATGATTCTATGACCAGCTGGAGCAGCTTGCTCTGCTCTGCTCTGCTGAGGTGGGAGGCGGGAAACAGACTAGCAGAGATGAAAACAGGGCTAGCAGGGATGCAAATGGTGGCGGCCGTAGCTGCCGCCGTTTGCGTCCCTGTAGTCAGCCGTGATAGGCTACGTAAAGACTTATGTAGCCTATCACATCTGGCTTAAAAAAAAAAAGGCGCATACGCAAATGGTGGCTACGCTATTTGCGTTCCCCTTATTTTCGCCGTCTTAGTCTATGTAAATATTTACGTAGACTAAGACAGCCAAAACTAAGGAACGCAAATGGTGGTGGCCGTAGCCGCCGCCATTTGCGTATGCGTTTGGGTTTTTTTGTTTTTGTTTTTTAAGCCAGACATGATAGGCTACGTAAGTCTTTACGTAGCCTATCACGTCTTGTAAAAAAAAAAAAAAACCTGACAAGACTGCAAATGGCGGCAGCGGCAGCCGGTTGGAAGACCAGCTGCCACAGCTGTCGAAGCCACCCAGAAGATCCACCGCCGAAGCTGCCTGGAAGATCCACCCCAGGTAAGTCTCGTCCCGGGGGGAATCTGCAAGGGGGCGGGGGGGTGGCAGGCCGTTCCGCCACAGATTTTGGGGGATCCTGAGATCCGTGGCGGAATTCTCTAACATCCCTACTCAAAATGTTATTTTTGTTTGCATTGCTTTTGTTAGGAATCGGTGCTGAGATCTTTGAGTTTGCCCTGAGCGGGTAATAACATCAAGTCCTCCATCTGTTCCTCAGAGAGGCTAAAACATAACACTGTAGACGAAACAAGAAAAAAGACAGCTGAAGTTATTGCTGTGTTGGGGCTTTAAGAACACTGCCAAATATCTCAAGAAGGCCAATAAAGTTATGTGCAAGCAGCTTAAAGAGATGCTCTCGACTGTCCAGCCATGTGATAACCCGTTGTTTGGACACTGTGTTATTTAGTTAAGCCCTTTCTGCTGATGGTTGCATAAATTCCCCTACTGGGGGACAGCAGTTCATGCAATGAGTTTGGCTGAAACTCAGGTCTCACAACTCCAGTATGCTGAATGGCCTTTGATGAATGTTAAGCCAATTGGGTCCCAATGGTGGATCAAGCTACCTAAAAGAATGCATATTTCTTTAAAAAAAGAAAGAAAAGTCTCTACCACTTCATAAATGGTAAGCTGTATAATAGGTTGGCTTTGTAATGTATGTGTGTTTGAAGAGAACAGCTCCAAGCAAAATGTGTGACCTTCTATTATTGCAGCTTTGTTGAAGTGGAAGATCTGGATTTTCCCTCTATCTCCCATCCCCATTGTGCAGTCAGTCATTGACCCTTTCAATTTATTAAACCTTGGGGTATTTTTTAAAAAACATCACAGGTTTAGGGGGTGTGGTGTGTAGAATAATTTTATCTCTGTCCTCAGGAAAAGCCATAGAGCTGACTTGTCTGGTCAAAATTTGCCTCCAGCCGCTAAGCAAATCACACAAAAACCAAATATTTTTGTTGGTTTTTTTCTGTTCTGAAGTGCATAGAATAGTAGGGTTGGAAGGGGCCTACAAGGCCATCGAGTCCAACCCCTGCTCAATGCAGGGATCCAAGTCAGAGCATCCCTGACAGATGGCTGTCCAGCCTCGTCTTGAACGCCTCCAGTGTGGGAGAGGAGAGCCCACCACCTCCCTAGGTCATTGGTTCCATTGTTGTATTGCTCTACAGTCAGGACGTTTTTCCTGATGGTCAGCTGGAATCGGGCTTCCTGTAACTTGATCCCATTCTTCTGTGTCCTGCACTCTGGCATGATCGAGAAGAGATCCTGGCCTTCCTCTCTGTGACAACCTTTCAAATACTTAAACAGTGCTAGCATATCTCCCCTCAGTCTTCTCTTCTCAAGGCTAAACATGCCCAGTTCTTCCAGTCTCTCTTCATAGGGCTTTGTTTCCAGTCCCCTGATCATCTTCGTTGCCCTCCTCTGAACCCTCTCCAGCTTGTCTGCATCCTCCTTAAAGTTCAGTGCCGAGAACTGGGCACAGTACTCCAGATGAGGCCTAAGCAGTGCTGAGTAGAGGGGAACTAGTATTTACTGGGATTTGGAAGCTATGCTTCTATGAATGCAGCCCAAAATGGCATTGGCCTTTTTTGCGACCACATCATGTTGCTGGCTCATACTCAGCTTGTGATCAACAACAATTCCAAGATCCTTCTCGCTTGTAGCTAGGGATGGCGGAGAATTTCTCCACGAATCTCCGGGAGGTTGAATGCCAATGCATTCGGCCCCCCGAAATTGGTGGTGAAATTCTCCGCCGGCCCCCTGCCCCCCCCCGGGATGGGACTTACCTCGTGCGAATGTCCCTCTCGGCGGCGGGTCCTGGCAGCGTTTCGGGGGCGTTTTGGCGGTGGCGGCGGCAGCGGCCGGTCTTCTGACCGGCTGCTTCTGCCGCCATTGCAAAATAAAAAAGTAAAGTAAAAAAACACACACACACACCCATGATAGGCTACGTAACGATTTACGTAGCCTATCACGGCTAGATTTCCAAAGTTAGCCGTGATAGGCTACGTAAATCATCACGTAGCCTATCACGGGTGACTTTGAAAAAAAGAAAGTGCGTACGCAAATGGCGGCGCCCATGGGGCGCCGCCATTTGCGTTCCTTAGTTTGGCACGTCTAGTCTACGTAAAGATTTACGTAGAATACAGTGAAAATAAGGGCAACGCAAATAGCGTTCCCTTATTTTCACCGTAGTCTATGTAAATCTTTATGTAGACTAGACGTGCCAAACTAAGGAATGCAAATGGTGGCGCCCCATGGGTGCCGCCATTTGTGTATGCGCTTTTTTTTTTTTTCAAAGTCACTCGTGATAGGCTACGTGACGATTTACATAGCCTATCATGGCTGACTTTGGAAATCTAGGCATGATAGGCTATGTAAACCGTTACGTCGCCTATCACGGGGGGGTGTGGGGTTTTTTTTACTTTCCTTTTTTTTTCGCAGCCAGGTAGACGGGGAGCTCCTCCCCGGCCTGAATTTTGGCGGCGAGGGATGGGGAGCCTCCCCCCTGGCCTGAATTTCGGCCGGGCGAGGCGGGGCGCCTCCCCCCCGTCGCCTGAACTTCGGGGGGAGAACCGAGGCACCTCCCCCCCACCGCGGAGCAAGCTGCGGGACCAGGTAAGTCCCTTTCGTTGTTGATCCACGTATCCCCCATCGTGTAACTGCGCATTTGGTTTCTTTTTCCTAGGTGCAGAACTTGGCATTTATCTCTGTTAAATGTCATTCTGTTGTTTTCTGCCCAGCGCTCCAGTCTATTAATATCACTCTGAATTTTGTTTCTGCCTTCCAGGGTATTAGCTATCCTGCCCAATTCTGTGTCATCTGCAAATCTGATCAGCATTCCCTGCACCTCCTCCTCCAAGTCATTAGTAAAAATGTTGAAGAGCACTGGGCCCAGGACTGAGCCCTGCGGTACCCCACTCGTTACCTCTCCCCAGTTTGAGAAGGTCCCATTGAGAAGCACTCTTTGAGTCCGATTCTGTAGCCAACTGTGGATCCACTGGATCATTGTTCCATCTAGCCCACTTTGAGCTAGTTTGCTCATCAGGAGATCATGGGGCACTTCGTGGAAAGCTTTGCTGAAGTCGAGGTATATTATGTCGACAGTATTCCCACAGTCCACACAGGAGTTTACTTTATCAAAAAATGAGATCAGATTCATCTGGCAGGATTTGTTCTTGACAAATCCATGTTGGCTTCGAGTAATCACTGCATTGGTTTCAAGGTGCTTCCAGATGGATTGCTTTATCATCTGCTCCAGAATTTTCCCTGGGACTGATGTCAGACTGACTGGTCTTAGTTCTCAGGTTCCTCCTTTTTACACTTTTTGAAGATAGGGACCACATTAGCCCTCGTCCAGTCATCTGGCCCCTCCCCCGTCCTCCATGATTTGTCAAAGAGAATAGACAGAGGTTCTGAGAGTTCTTCTGCCAGTTCCTTAATTACCCTAGGATGCAGTTCATCTGGCCCTGGAGATCTGAACTTATTCAAAGTAATGAGGTGTTCCTTGACCAGATACCTATCGATCTCAAGCTGCAATCCTGCCCCTTCAGCCTGTACTTCGCCGTTGCCAGGGGGTTCATAGACTAGGGATGGCAGAGAATTCCACCATGGATCTCGGTGAGGCTGAATGCCAGTGCATTCGGCCACCCGAAATCTGTGGCGGAATGGCCTGCCACCCCCCCCCACCATCCCGCGGATCCCCCCCGGGATGAGACTTACCTGGGGCGGATCTTACGGGTGGCGGCGGCAGCTGGTCTTCCGACCGGCTGCCGCTGCCGCCATTTGCAGTCTTGTCAGGTTTTTTTTGTTTTTTTACAAGACGTGATAGGCTACGTAAAGACTTGCGTAGCCTATCACGTCTGGCTTTTAAAAAAAAACGCTTACGCAAATGGCGGTGGCTACAGCCGCCGCCATTTGCATTCCTTATTTTTGGCTGTCTTAGTCTACGTAAATATTTACGTAGACTAAGACGGTGAAAATAAGGAACGCAAATGGCGGCGGCCGTAGCCGCCGCCATTTGTGTACGCGCGTTTTGTTTTTTTAAGCCAGACGTGATAGGCTACGTAAGTCTTTATGTAGCCTATCATGGCTGACTACAGGGACGCAAACGGCAGTGGCTACGGCCTCTGCCATTTGTGTCCCTGCTAGCCAGCGGCTGGATGTCCGGCTGCTGGCTGAGCCGGCCGGCGGCTCCGCGGAATGCCCGCGGAGCGGAGCCGGCTGGCGAGGATTCCGGGGGGAGGGACGGAGCGCCTCCCCCCCCAGTGGAACCCGGCAGAGCCAGGTAAGGGGAGTTTCGTACATCCCTATCATCGACCCTCTTTTGGGAGAAGACTGAGCCAAAGTAGGAATTGAGTACCTCTGCCTTTTCTTTGTCATCTGTTATCATTTTCCCATCCTTATTTAATAGCTGAACCACCATTTCTTTCCTCTGCCTTTTACTATGCACGTAGCTGAAGAAAGCCTCCTTGTTGCTTTTAGAATCCCTCGCTAACCTCAGCTCGTTCTCAGCTGTAGCCTTCCTGACGCCATCCCTGCAATTCTGTGCTACCTGCCCGTACTCTCCCTTGGTTGCTTGGCTTCCTTCCACTTCCTATATGTGTCCTTTTTTTTTTTCAGGGCATCTCTAAGCTTTTGGTGAAGCCACGTTGGCTTCTTCTGTTGTCTTCCGCCTTTTCTTCTTGTTGGAATGGTTTGTAATTGTGCCTTGAGAATTTCCTTTTTTAAAAGCTCCCACCTATCTTGGACTCCTTTTCTCGCTAGCATCGCTTGCCATGGGACCTTACTGATCATTGTTCTGAGCGTATTAAAATCAGCTTTCCTAAAATCCAGGGTACGCGGTTGACTACACTCAGCTTTTGCTTCCCTTAGAACCAAGAACTCAAGTGCAACATGGTCGCTTTCCCCCAGAGTTCCTGTGACTGCTACTTGATCCACTGAGTCATCTCCATTGGTTAGGATCAAGTCAAGGAGAGCCGATCCTCCAGTTCCTTCCTCCGCTTTCTGCGGGAGGAAGCGATCCGCCACACACAAGTCAGCTGCACTTGAATTGCAGCTCGCCCAGTGCTGTGCAAAAGCCCCTCACTCCCAGTGCTCCAGGGAACTGGGTACTCCCTGAGCTTCTGCCCAGGACACCGCCCAGGAGAGCTCCCCCAGCCTTAGAAACAAGAGAGCTGTCCAGCCCTTGGAGCCTCTCTGACCAAACTCAGAGAAAATCTCCAACCCGGCGAAATGAGCGTTTAACAGAATCCCCTTTATATACATTCTGTAAGCTGTCCTCTTAGTCAAGGGTGCAGCTGCTCCGGGCTGGAGTCCCAATCCAGCCCTCCAGAGTTCCCAATCCAGCTCTCTGGGGTCCTCCAGAAGGTCACACCCCTTCCCCTGGTCCCACCCCTTTCCCCCAACCACCAATGGTTTGGTGTTTTCCTGGGTTTTATGCCAGTTTTTCCTCATTCTGAACAGTTGAAATACCTCTCCTGAGGCTGAGTGACTGGCAGGAAGAGCCTTAAACTGACGCCCCTGCGTGTATTTTGTGTCTTGCTTCCCCCACCTTTCACTTTGGACCTGCCCACCACTGGGATGTGGCCCCCAGGACTGTCTCTGAGATGGAATTTTGCCCCGGGATAAAAGACATTCTGCCCCCCTACCTTAGCCCACATGTCTGTAGTTAGAGCTGGTGGTGGGCCTGGGGCAGGGCTTGTACCAGTCACATGGGCTTACACAGAGAGTATATGCTTAAGGCTGGGGCCACTTTCCATCAAGACTCCCCACCCCTGGGGGACTGCATCCCTGCCATCCCCAACAAAACAGACCAGTGGTTTGCTGCCAAAATTCAGTGGCAGAATGCTACAGAAACTCAAAAGGGCCATATTTAGCTTGAAAACAAGCTAAGGGGGGGGGGGAATGAACACACACACACACACAGCCACCTTCTTACAGTAACATAAGCACTGAAGCCCTGCACCCTGAGAAATTTCTCTGAAATTCTCAACATCCCTGTGAAACAGGAAGAAAAATTACCTCTTTCTCAGGGAAATGAAGATATTGCAAAAGGGCAGGTGGGGTTTTGGCACAGCCTGAATTGAGATCAAAGAGCTTTGAAGTACAATTGGGCAGTCAAAGTCAGAGTGACTTTAAACGTGGAGGAGAATGAATAATACAGTCTCAGCTGTACCAATAAAGTAAGGGCCAGGTAGACTTCTCTGGGGAGGAAATCCCACAACTGGGGGGGCTACTTTTGAACAGGCCCACTCATGAGTAGTCGGCCATTGAGGCTTAGAACGCGAGGGCATTTGGAGCAGGGCCTCTGGTGATGTTCTCAGGGCATGGGCAGAAACACATGCCTGTGGAATATATTTTGAGTGCTAGTTGAAGAAAACCTCCTTATTTTCCCAGGCTTTTGAAATTCTGTTTTTCTCCTGTAAGCTGTGGTTTTCTGACTTTCCTGCTCTGTTGTTTTTAGTTGATTGCTTTGATTGGATGGATTCTTGTGTTGTTTGCATTTCTTGTAGATTGTTAGCCACCCTGGAAACAATGATATTGAAGGGTGGGGTAGGATTTCTTTTTATTTATGTTTTTACAATAATAAAAGAAATAGAGGTTGGCCTGTGGGGCTTTCACGCAGCTCTCTGTGAGCTGGGAATCGGGTCTAGGACCCAGATACATGTGAGATGAAATTTTGAGGCATCAGTCAAAAGCCCACCACAGAGCAGAGGCACTCCGACTGCTCAGACTGAGGCACTGTTGGGGTGGTGTGGAAGGCAAGCCTGTTAAATGCCTCCTGTGCAGTGCCAAGTCCTGGTCTGAAGAATTCCTGGCTTTCCAGTCAGGGACTGAGCCAGGCTGATCCCTCCAACTCAGACTCCCCCGGACAACAAATAATACCTTGTTCTTGGAAAGAGACCTCCAGGTTGGCCTTCGAATTGTGTGACCCAAGTAAACAGCCAAGAAAGGAGACTGCCAGTCCTGGTGATCTCATCTGTTTTTGCCGGGGAGGAAAAAGTAAGAGCAAAGGTGTTTGACCACAAGAAGATGGACCAGGGAGTGATTCTGCCTGGGCTCTGGAAAGGAAAGGAAGTGAAGAGACCAGCCCTGGTCTACCTTCAGAGGCGACACAACGGGCCGATGGGAGGAAGAGGGGTATCATCAGAGTGACATGAGATTTACAGGATGTGCTGCTGAATGCCTCGCAAGGATGCACAAGATGGATGCTTGGGCTCAACTTTCAGATCATGCACAGTCATGGATCATGTCCAGACCGTGTTCATGCACAGCTACAGTACTGTAGCTGATGGCAGTAGCTGAGTGTCTTGTCTCCACCTGCCCACCTCCAGCCCCCTGCAAAAAGGTTAGGGTCCAGCTTTTGAAACAGATGGATCTCTGCGTTGATAGAAATTCTGTTAGAACCACAGTTCCTTATTGCATTTAGCTGTTTATTTAAAACCTATACCTGCCTCTCTGAGTAGGCATGCTGCCTACCAAATCCAAGGGATACCTGATCTGATTGGCCAGTGAGACCCTTGAGGGGAAGCCCACCAAACCTTCAGAGCCTCCACCCCTGGTTGCGAAGCGAGAGTTGTGGAGGGCCATCAAGTGTTGGGACCCCTTGTCTGCAGAGCTCTTCCTTCCTGAGCAACCTGGCCAGAGAGCCAAGGGGCTGATATCCATTTTCATTCTATGCTTTGGGTAAAAACCTTCCCCTGGGGAAGTGGACCCTATATAGTGATCCCCAGAGGAAGAAACCTCGTTTGTTTGTTTGTTTATTTATTACATTTATATCCCACCTTTTTTCCTCCTTAAGGAACCCAAGGTGGCGTACATAGTCCTCCTTCTCCATTTTATCCTCACAACGACAACCCTGCAAGGTGGGTTGTGCTGAGAGTCTGTGACTGGCCCAAAGTCACCCAGTGAGCTTCCATGGCTGAGTGGGGACTAGAACCGGGATCTCCCGACTCCCAGTCCAGCACTCTTGCCACTACACCACATTGGCTAGATGGAGCTCTGCCCGATTGCAGTCTCCGTGTAGTCTCCACGTTCAGTCTCCCCAGGCCAGTCTCTGGCAACATGCCGGCCAGCCAGCGTGACCAGAGGAGCCTGTGTATTTATTTATTTGTGATACTTCTATATCACTTAATTTAATACAATCCCTAAGCCTGTCTGTTCCAGCTCACCCTAATCCCACTTACCTTTACTTATCCTTCCTACCCTTCTCCCTCGAACCTCTCTTTTCTCTGTGTTTGCTATTTTGAACCCTCAGAATAGTCAGGGCAGGGGATAGGGCCATCAGTGGCCACTAGTCATGATGACTATACATTACCCCCAGTATCGGAGACAATATGCCTCTGTACGCCAGTTGATGGGGAACACGAGCAGGATGGTGCTGTTGCACTCATGTCCTGTGTCGGGTTCTCCGCCGAAGCTCTCTGGGTTGTTGTTGTTCAGTCGTTCAGTTGTATCTGACTCTTCGTGACCCAATGGACCACAGCACGCCAGGCCTTCCTGTCTTGCGCTCTCTCCCGGAGCGTGCTCAAGTCCATATTCATTGCATTGGTGATGCTATCTAGCCATCTCATCCTCTGCCGTCCCCTTCTCCTTTTGCCTTCAATCTTTCCCAGCATCAGGGTCTTTTCCAGGGAGTTTTCTCTTTGCATTAGGTGGCCAACATATTTGAGCTTCACTTTCAGTATCTGTCCTTCCAATGAGCAGTCAGGGTTGATTTCCTTTAGGATTGACTGATTGGACCTCCTTGCAGTCCAGGGGACTTGTAAGAGTCTTCTCCAGCACCACAGTTTGAAGGCATCAATTCTTCGGCGCTGAGCCTTCCTTATAGTCCAGCTCTCACAGCCATACGTTACTACTGGGAAAACCATAGCTTTGATTAGACGGACCTTTGTCGGCAAGGTGATGTCTCTGCTTCTTACTATGCTGTCTAGGTTTGCCATAGCTTTCCTCCCAAGGAGCAAGCGTCTTTTAATTTCATGGCTACAGTCACCGTCTGCCGTGATCTTGGAGCCCAAGAAAATAAAATCTGTCACTGCTTCCATTCACAAAAATTAAAACCAAACAGCACGCAAGAAAACAATATAAAATATATAGAACATTAAAACCACAATATAACTATACAACCGCAATAAAACCTAGCAGCAGTGCAGGAATTTAAAATACAGATTTAAAACAGCAAAGCTAGAAGTCTAGAAAGCTAAAATGCTAAAATGCCTGGGAAAATAAAAATGTCTTCACCTGGCGCTGAAAGGAATACAATGTAGGTGCCAGGCGAACCTCACTAGGGAGCTTATTCCACAGCCGGGGTGCCACAGCAGAAAAGGCCCTCCTCCTAGGAGCCACCTGCCTCACTTCCTTTGGCAGGGGCTCATGGAGAAGGGCCGCTGACGATGATCTTAAGGTCCGGGCAGACACATATGGGAGGAGGCGATCTTTCAGATAACCTGGCCCCATGCTGTTTAGGGCTTTGAATGTTAATACCAGCACTTTGAATTGGGCCCGGAAATAAGGATGTACGAAAGTTCCGCCATGGATCTCGGGGAGGCCGAATGCCAGCGCATTCGGCCCCCCGAAATCGGTGGCGTAACGGCCCCCTGCCCCCCCCCCGGGACGGGGCTTACCTTAGGCGGATCTTCCTGGCGGCGGCGGCTGCAGCGGCTGGTCTTCCGACCGGCTGCCGCCACCACCATTTCCAGGTTAAAAACACACACACAAAAAAACCCGTGATAGGCTACGTAAATGTTTACATAGCCTATCATGGCTGATATAAAACAAAAACAAAAAAACGCGCGTACGCAAATGGCGGCGCCCATGGGCGCCGCCATTTGCGTTCCTTATTTTGGCACATCTTAGTCTATGTAAACATTTACGTAGGCTAAGACGGCGAAAATAAGGGGAACGCAAATAGCGTAGTGTCTACGCTATTTGCGTTCCCCTTATTTTTGCCATCTTAGTCTACGTAAATGTTTACATAGACTAAGATGTGCCAAAATAAGGAACGCAAATGGCGGCGCCCATGGGCGCCGCCATTTGCATATGCGCTTTTTTTTTTTTTTTAATCAGCTGTGATTGGCTACGTGAAATTTATGTAGCCTATCACGGCTGACTGCAGGGATGCAAACAGCGGTGGCTACGGCTGCTGCCATTTGTGTCCCTGCTAGCCAGCGGCCAGATGTCCGGCTGCTGGCGGAGCCAGCCGGCGGCTCCGCAGAATCCCTATGGAGCGGAGCCGGCCGGCCAGGATTCCGGGGGGGAGGAACGGAGCACTTCCCCCCTGGCCAGGATTCCAGGGGGAGGGACGGAAGGCCTCCCCCCCAGCATCAGCATAATCTGCGGAAAGGTAAGTACCTTTCGTACATCCCTACCCGGAAATAGACTGGCAGCCAGTGCAGCTGAAAAAGTTCTGGCGTAATATGAGCTCGCTGGCCAGTCCCTGTTAACAATCTTGCTGCCCTATTTTGGACCAGCTGAAGTTTCCGGACCATTTTCAAAGGCAGCCCCAGCCCCCAGGTCAAGGTTGAGTCAAACCCTTCTGGGCTTCCCCCTTTGGGGCAGCTGGATGGCCAGTGTGAGAACAGGATGCTGGAGCAGAGGGGCCTTTGGTCTGATCAAGCTGGGCTCCGCTTATGCTAAAAGCCCCCCTTTCTAAACCCAAGCTGCAGCCAGCTCAATTTACTCAAATCCCAATGAAGCAGAAGGCATCCTAATCCAAGCAATCCCCTCCCTGAAGAACGGCCTTTCCTCTGTCTGCTGAGTATTCCCAGACATGGGAATGTCTGCATGAAGTTCTTAATCTTTATCTCCTCCTTTCCTCCGCTATCTGGCTTAGTCACACCCCTGCCACCAAGAGGTTTTCTACAGGAGGCTGTCAATCCAGTATATTGATTTTCGGTTTCATCGCAGAATTGAGTTCCAAGCACTACACAAGGAGTGTTTCCTTTCCTGCTCCTCCACTACATAACCTCTAGATGGCACAGTGGTATAGCAAAATAGTGCAATCATACAACTGGAACAAGTGTTTTCTTTCACTTTCACAAATAATGCCAATTTTCCCTGCTCTAAAAACTCGCCAAAAGTGCTCTTTAAAAACAGCAGTGAAACTGGGGGGTCATGACGTTCTCTGAAGAACTCGTAAATATCCATGAATCAGGAATGATGAAAGCACAATAAATGCCTAGTGTGGAAAAGCACCAAGTCACTATACTTTGACTTACCCCTTTTGTGCACTGGCCCTCTCTTAGCCCCTGCAGTTCCCCACCATATGTTGTTAGGGATGTTGGAGAATTCTGCCACAGATTCCAGGGAGGCCAATTTCCAGTACATTTGGCCCCCTAGAATCCATGGCGGAACAAAGCAACCCCCCCTGCCACCCCCTGAAATGGGCCCAGAACGGAGCCTACCTGTTTGCGGCCGTCCGGTGCTCTGCAAATGGCTGCCGTGTCTGCAGCCATCATTCGCCTTCCCACGAATGGCTGTGATAGGCTACGTAAGTATTTACATTACGTAGCCTATCATGGCTAATGCAGGGACGCCATTTGCATCCCTGCGGAGGCCGTGATAGGCTACGTAAATACTTATGTAGCCTATCATGGCAATAGGCAGGAACGCAAATGGCGGTCGCTATGCCATTTACGTCCCTGTCTTTTGCCGTGATAGGATATGTATATATTTACGCAGCCTATCATGGCAAAAGACAGGGACGCAAGTGGTGGCGGCTACAGCGGCCGCCATTTGCCTCCCTGCACAGCCCAGTAGCGGCCGGATGTCCGGCTGCGGGCAGCCCTGGCCAGCGGCTCTGCAGAGTCGCCATGGAGCGGAGCCGGCCAGGGAGGATTTCAGGGGGAGGGATGGAGCGCCTCCCCCCCCCACGGATGTCCCTGGACGAAACCAGGTAAGTGTTTCATACATCCCTATATGTAGTTGAGTTTTTGGATGAAATCTGGCACATGCTGCTCTTCTTACATATACAGTGATGCCCGTCTGATCTTTCACCTTTGATCTTTAGGGTAGTGGCTTTACAGAGGCAAGTTGGAAGCCTGTTCCCAGAATTCCTTGCAGGTTAGCTGAAGCGCTGCAGTGATGTCTTGGCTAAAGACAAGAATCATAGAATCATGGAATAGTAGGGTTGGAAGGGGCCTATAAGACCATCGAGTCCAGCCCCCTACTCAACGCAGGAATCCAAGTCAGAGCATCCCTGACAGAGGGCTCTCCAGTGTCATCTTGAAGGCGTCATGAATTACCTCCCTAGGTAGTTGGTTCCATTGTCGTATTGCTCTAACACTCAGGAACCTTTTCCTGATGTTCAGCCAGAATCTAGCTTCCTGCAATTTGAGCCCATTATTCGGTGTCCTGCACTCTGGGATGATCGAGAAGAGATCGTGGCCTTCCTCTCTGTGTCAACCTTTCAAGGACTTGAAGAGTGCTACCCTATCTCCCCTCAGTCTTCTCTTCTCAAGGCTAAACATGCCCACTTCTTTCAGTCTCTCCTCAGAGGGCTTTGTTTCCAGTCCCCCGATCATCTTCATTGCCCTCCTCTGAACCCTCTCCAGCTTGTCTGCATCCTTCTTAAAGCGTGGTGCCCAGAACTGGACACAGTACTCCAGATGAGGCCTAACCAGTGCTGAGTAAACTAGGACTTCCCAGGATTTGGAAGCTATGCTTCTATGAATGCAGCCCAAAATGGCATTTGCCTTTTTTGCGACCACATCATGTTGCTGGCTCATATTCAGCTTGTGATGGACAACAATTCCAAGATCCTTCTCGCTTGTAGTGTTGTTGAGCCAAGTATCGCCCATCTTGTAACTGTGCATTTGGTTTCTTTTTCTAGGTGCAGAACTTGGCGTTTATCCCTATTAAATAAACTAAGATGTACCACAGGGCAAGAAAGGGTTAGCAATCTTATTATGCTCTCAGCAGGAACTTAGCTTGCTAGGAGAATCGGTTTTGATAATTGAATTGAGATGTTTGCTAAGATGAGAGCAAGGAAGAAGTCATTCAAGTAGCCTTAGCTGGAGTCGATGATTTTCAGTGCAAAACAACTGAGCTACAATTCATCAAGAGGTCCCACTCTGTCTCCTGTGGCTTGAACAGGGACAAAGATTTTTTCTTTTAGTTTTTTTTAATCACACTACATATGTCAGTCCCCTCCCCAGTCCAAGGATGTCTGCATTACCACCCAACAACTATTTTGTGACTGGCCACAGTAAATCAGCTAATCATCGTTGTATGCAATTTCTGCATTTCAATTCCCTCTGACCTCAGTGTTTATAATTCTACCTCCACTGTGTGTGTGTGTGTACACTTGAAACTCAGGTTAACATTTCACATGGCGGAATATTGCTGGGCTGTACCCTGCAAAAGCGTATGCCATTAAAAATGAGTTAATCTTCAAGGTGCCGCACAAGAGTTTTTGTTGCTTGAGATCCACAGTCTCTTCTGATTGGTAGTGCTAGAAGCCGTCCAGCCAGAAGCATCCAGAATCCTCACTTGCGCCTCTGTCTGCAGTGTCTCGACCTGGATGTATTCAGCGGCACGACCCCTTCTCACCTGGATACCTAAACTAGGTAAACCAGGGATGTATGAGGAATTTGTCTCAGTTCCTTTTTACCAGACTTTGCCCAGTTCATACCTCCCAGAACCAAATGCAGACTGGATTGGAGAGCCAGATGAACTCTGTGCTTGAAGTTGATACTTTTCTGAACTAGTGATTCAGTTCCCAGAACAAAACAACATCTAATTTTGCAAAATAGACACAGACACACACCAATGGGGGAAAAGTGCATACATTAAAAAATGTGCACAATTGATGTGTATGTTTGGAAAAATGCACATGAATACATGCACGGATTTTTCCTGCCAAAAGAAAAAAAGCACAGCTCACCATCGGATACAGACATGAGTCAAAATGAGTTTTGAGGCGGAATTCGGAGAACCTCAACAAGCTACCTTTTTGCTGAATAGCACATCTCTAAGGCAAAGTATTTTTTCCCCTTGTGTACTTTAATTTGGTGACACTCACATGGTGTGCGTGTGCTACAGGCTACAGCACAGTATGTGTAATGGGAGAGGCTGAAGAGTGCCCTGAAAAATGAAGACATCCTTGTGCATCCTTCGCTCTGTGCCCTGTAGAAAAGAGACTCCGATCCTTCTCCGCATAAAGAGTGTGCTAACAGAACAAAAGCAGGCAGGTCCTCCAGAGTAATAACACTGATCCAGATGCTGTTTGCTCATTTGACACCCCCCTTCAGTAAATGGTGGGAGGGAAAAAGAAAGGGGAGGCCTCGTGCGCCCTTCCAGGCTTCTTTCTGGCCTTTGGGTTTCAACCACGGAGCACAGGCAAAATGACTGGAGCATCCAGCCCATCTTGAATCCTTTCAAAATAACCTGGTTGCCAAGTGTCAGGTCCAATTGGAAAAATAACACAGACAAAGGGGATAAGTGATTCGTCCGGCCGACTTGGTAAGAAGGGAGGTTTTTTTAAATAAACACGCTAATAGAACAGAATGTCCAAACCCACAATACCGAGGGGAGAGCTCCTCAGCCTCGCTCAGCCATTGCGAGATAATTACCTCCGCCTGAGTTCTCCCAGAGCCTGAGTTGGCTCTCCACGCCACTGGAAGCGCCCCTCCCCGCCCCGTTGGCACGAGACTCTTTGCTCAAAGCCCCTTTGTGTACAATACGGGGGTCAGCACAATGTATGTGCGTTTGCAGTGGGGGCTGGTGGCTCCAGTCTCAGTGGGGCGGTGGCTCTGCTCCAGGTTTCAGTCAGCACTCTAAAGGAGCTCTCCAAGGTGTGATAGCTCCTTTAGAGTGTTTCTGACTGAAACCTGGAGTGGATTCACCGCCCCACTGACATATGCAGTCCGCTACGCCATTTGCATCCTTGTTCACGCAACAGGCTACGCAAATATTGGCGGCCGTAAAGCGGGTAGATTAGCCTAAATGCATCAGTAAATGGCTGCATTTAGGCTAATCTACCCGCTTTATGGCCGCAAATGGTACCCACTATGCCATTTGCATCCAGAGACTCACTTACCCTACCCCAGCAATACGGCACAGCAATGGTGGCCGGCCGTATTGCCAGCAGAGCGGAGCCGGTGGCCAGCTCCGCAGGATTGCCATGACGAGGGAGCCAACCTGCATGGATTCCGGGGGGAGGCAGAGGTGAGTGCTCCATTCTGCCATGGGCCCCAATGGGGCCGGATTCTTGGAATCCAGCCTCATTGGGGTCTGTGGCGGAATTCTCCCCCATCCCTGCCTATGAGCGAGGTCTGTAAGCAGTGAAGGCTGTTTACTGGTTGGCAGCATTGGAACTCTAGATCCCTCCGAAGGCCTGGGCTTTCTTTGGGACGGTCTCCAGATTGCCATGTGGTTTGTGTGGGTTGCTCAAGCCGGACTAGCTACACCAGTTTTTTAGTTGCCACATCTCCTAGACCAAGTAAGATACTGACATCTACAAAAAATAAATACAAATTTTGTCACATTAAGGCCAACAGTATTTTTTTTAAAAAAATAAATACAGCAGCAGCAGGCAACCAGCTAGGGAGGCAGCTGGAGGCCTGGATGACAAGGGAACTAAAGGGTTAAGGAGGATAAGGACACTGCAGAGAGGCTTAATTAATTCTTTGCATCTGTCTTCACTGCAGAAGATGTAGGGCAGATACCCAGACCTGAACTGATATTTTCAGGAAGGAAGTCTGAAGAACTGAGGCAAATAGTGGTGACAAGAGGTGAAATTCTAAACTTCATTGACAAACAGAAAACAAAAAAATCACCAGGTCCAGATGGTGTCCATCCTGGAGTTCTTAAAGACCTCAAATGTGAAATTGCTGATCTTTTAACAAATCTATGTAACATGTCCCTGAGATCAGCCTCTGTACCAGAACGGACAATGTAATGCCAGTCTTTAAAAAAGGACCTAGGAGGGATCCAGGAAATCACATCTGTCCTGGGTATATTGATGGAAGCATGGCTAAATATAACGTCGTCAAGCGTATCGAACAGGGGCAGGGGACCAGACTGCCTCCCAGCAGGCACTGCAGGGCCAGGCCCACTGGCATCATTGCCCTGCCCCTGCCCATTTTGCCTTTTGCCATGCTGAGAAGGCCATCTGGTTGGACACTTGGAAACTGAATGCTGGACTAGATTGGGCTTTGGTCTGATCCAGCACTAAAATTACAGGTATGCCAAAAACAGACCTGAGCTGAGTGGCTACCAGATCAACAGGGATCAGCCGACTCAAGGGCCAATAGGATTCCACCTGGTTCTTACACAGTAGGGCTGGGCGACTGGTGGCCCTCCAGATGTTTTGGCCAACAACTCCCATCAGCTCTTGCCAGCATAGCCAAGGGTGAGGAATAATGGGAGCTGTAGGCCAAAACATTTGGAGGGCTGCAAGTTGCGCACCCCACTATGAAGCTCCTGCTTCCTCTGGCCAGGCCATCCATCCGAGCTGTTCTCTGATGGCCTTTCTTCAAGCTGCACTGGCTGCAAGCTTTCTTTCCATCCTCAAAGAATAGCAGCCATCCATTGCTATCATGGCTTGGGTTGGTGGTTTCTGCTGCATTTCATTCTGCCAAATCTAATTCCACTTGTATTCCAGCTGGGCCTTGTATTTTATTAAAGTAATGGAGCAAATGAGCATTTGGACCTGCTTCATTTCTCCTGATAGAGTAATTCGATGAAATCTCTGTTTCAGTGCAGACATAAGCTCTGCTTTGGGTGATGGAAGGAGGCACAGCTAGTAAAACGTGGGCTAAGACAGTTCGCACAGCTCCAGAGGGGTGAGAGAATGGTGCCTGGGGATAAAGTAACCCTACCAGAATGGTGTTGTTTGTTTGCTGATATCTGCAACATCCCAGCCACCTGTTGAAACCATGATGGTTCCTAGAGGGTTGTGTAATGGAAACTAAGAGCAGCCTAGTAAGATGGCTGGTGTGAGCTGTGATAAGGGGAAGAGCTGGTGAGATCCACAGAAGGACCGCACCAATGGCCCCCCATGGGGGGCACAGCCATATGGGAGGAGACAGTCCTTTGGGTATCCCGGTCCTCCTCAGTGCCGGCTCCAGGTTTTGGAGGGCGCCTGAGCAAGGCATCCTCAGTGGGCTCCTCTCCCTCTCCCACTCACCAGCATGGTGAAGAGCTGCTGCAGCCCCTCTCCTGCATCACTGCCACCACCTGCTTAGGGATGTATGAGAAATATGTTTCTGTTCGTTTTTGATCAGGATTTACCCAGTTTGCACCTTCTGGACTCACCATGAACTCGGAAGCAATCCAAATTTCCAAGCTTGCAATGTGATTTGCAGGCCAAATGAAATGTGTTCGACAGCACGTGTAATTTTAAAAATGTGCATTTTTAATTCCAAAATGCATGCTTTTGGAAAATGTGCACACGTGGACAGATTTTCGTGCAAAAAGAAAAAAGCAAAGCCCACAATCTGATATAGACTCGAGTCAGAAAGAGCTTCAAGGTGGAATTTGGAGAACTTCGGGGAGCTTGAGTTTTGCTGATTCGCACAGCCCTACACCTGCCACCTTGCCAGGCTGAGAGGCAACGAGCGCGCAGGCGCTGGCATTTTCCACTCTTCCTCCATACCACTGCCGTTGTTTGAGCCAGAGCAGGAGGCAGGTTGCATGGGCTCTTGCCTGTGGGCGCTCTGCTGGGGTGTGGGCCCTCGGAAGGTGCCCAGCCATGCCAACTATTGGCGCTGGCCCTGCTGGCCTTAAGTGGTTGAGGGCTTTAAAGGGAATAGCCCGGGTTGTGCCCAGAAATGGGCCTGCAGCCAGTGAAGTTGGGGTAACAATGGAGGAACACTTACTCCACACAGGCGACTATTCAGGTGTGGTGTAGAATTTGGCATTCAGTACTTCAACCCACCTGTGCTACATAGAGATGAGAGCCCATCCCCTCCACAAAGAAAAGACACTCTAAACATACCCAGGCCACTTTGCCTGTAGACTCTGTCTTTCTTTTTGTTAAAAGGATTTCTTTTTCTGTTGAGGATAACTCTGCACAGGCTCAGATGTACTCAGCCCTGTGCCAGCATTTCTCTAATCAAAGCTGCTGTTGTGGGCTGCAGAGGGATTTACGCCTCTCCTTTAGCTGCTTGCCTGTTTACAGGACGCCAGGCACCTGAGCTGCAAGGACATATGTCTGAACCAGGAAACAAACGAAACCTGTATTTCCCAATGGGGGTGGCGGGGTGGGCCAGGTCCTCTTATATGGCCAGTCTCACCAACTTGTTTGGAGCCAGAAGGCTATTTCTATGTGCCTCCCCAAATAGGCATTAGACCAACGTTTCATTTTATTTTATTTTATTTTATTTTATTTTATTTTATTTTATTTTGAAAATGCCTCTTTTCCTCCCTTGTCTTCGGTCCAGTCCTGTTCCAGCAAGGTCTCTCAACCAAACCACCCGGCATTCCAGCAGTGTAGTTTTGTGCCAGGGAATGTGGAAAGTGTGAGGCAGCTGGGATGTTGTGTTTGCGGGCTAAAATAGAGCAACACTTTAAAAAAATCACACATATGGAGGGATGTTTTGGTTTCTTAAAAAGTTCCTTCTCTTTGCCCATCCCTTGCTTTGCCCACAAGGAAGCCATCGTACTTTGGCTGCTGGGGGCGGCGATGACACCGAAGAGACTGAATGTGATGGATGGAGCTGTGAGAAGGAGCCCCCGCAGGGCGTCCTCATGGAGTGTGCAGCAAGGAGGGTGCTGGGGTTTGCTTTTGCTTCTTTTGCAGCCAGGGTGATGGCTCCATGCCCTGGCTCAGCTCAGGAGGGAACGCAGTGTTGGACTGCAAGACAATCTCCTGGTTTTGGTCAGATGTTAGCAGGATGGGCAATGTGTGCGATTCTTAGAAGCCAGTGATGTCAGCCGTGTGCTTAGTCAGACCACGAGCCCAGGCTGGTCTCCTTCAGGGCTGCAGGGCCTCAGGCCCTCCGGGGTTCCCCATCTGGCCCTCCGGGGTTCCCTGGACCACCGCACCCCTTCTCCTGGCCCCACCCCCTTTCCCCAACCGACTTCCAGTCACTTGCTGGCTTGCTGGCTTTGGCGCAGCCCTCCCCCCTCTGGGGAGAGGCTGTGCTGGGCGCGGCTGGTATTTTCTGCTCCGCCCCTTTTGCCTTGGGCCCTGCCCACCACTCGAGCGTGGCCCCTGGGAGCTTCTCTGGAATGACATTCAGCCCTCTGGCCAAACGAGGCTCAACACTCCTGGCCAACTGGGACTGGTGGCTGTCAGTCCTCCCAGGTCTCAGCAGAGGGTTGTTTTCACATCACCAGCTACCGGTGATGTGAAACTGGAGCTGTGCAGGGACTTAATCCAACTCAGAAGCCGCTTTGTGGCTTCAGTAGGGATGTCACAGAATTTCGCCACGAATCTGGGGGAGGCCGAATGCCAGCGCATTCGGCCCCCCGAAATCAGTGGCGAAACGGTTTGCCATCCCACCCCGGGATGGGATTTACCTTGGGCGAATATCCCTGGTGGCGGCGGCTCCAGCGGCGGTTCGGCGGCAGTTCGGCGGCGGTTCGGCGGCGGCTGTGGCGGCTGGTCTTCTGACTGGCTGCCGCCGCCGCCATTTCCAGTAAAAAAACAAAACAAAACAAAAAAACGTGATAGGCTACGTAAAGATTTACGTAGCCTATCACGGCTAGATTTTAAAAAAATACCGTGATAGGCTACGTAAATGTTTACGTAGCCTATCACGGCCGAGTTAAAAAAAACAAAACCGCGCGTACGCAAATGGCGGCGTTTTTTACTCGGCTGTCATAGGCTACGTAAACATTTACGTAGCCTATCACGGCTGACTGCAGGGACGCAAACAGCGGAGAATTTCTCGGAGAATGGAGAATTTCTCCCCAAACAACCTTCAGAGGACCGAATGCGTTGGCACTCGGCCCCCTGAAGTTTTGGGGAGAAATTCTCCCCTATCCCTAGTTCCAGCTGAACATCAGGAGAAACTTCCTGAATGTCAGAGCAATACGACAATGGAACCAATTCCCCAGAAAGGTGGAGGGCTCTCCCACACTGGAAGTGTTCAAGGGGAGGCTGGACAGCCCTCTGTCAGGGATGCTCTGACTGGAATTCCTGCATTGAGCAGGGGGTTGGACTTGATGGTCTTATAAGCCACTTCCAACCCTGCTATTCTATGATTATGTGATTCTATGACCCAAATGTTGGGATCTGAATCAAGAAGCTGAGCCATAACCCTCCTCCTAGGGCAGCGGGAGGCAACCTGGTGCCCTCCAGATGTTTTCGACTAACCCACAAACACTGAAATCCAGTCTTTGACACCACCTGGCAATGGTGGGAGGAGAGTGCTGCCGACGTTCCACCTGGGCTGGGGTTGCCAGATTGGCTGAAGTCACTTGTGGGATCTGCTCAGTGCATGCTGAGATCCATAGGAGATCCAAATGGGAGGAGGCCTCAACAGATCCTTTATTGGACAGTGTGATCCTAAGGATAACTCTAGAAACAAGGATCACGTACAACTCATTAGCAACTCATTATGAAAATGACTATAATATCACATATCTTAAAGGCTTAAATGCATCATGTAAATAAACGTGAATATTCAATATAAAATATAAAATAATATGCCCTGTATACTAGGAAAATAGATGTGTGGGTTGCACAATTGAACTAAGTGTGCTACCTGTGGTAAATCATCCTACATGGGAAGGCTGCTGGTTTCAGTGGAAAAAATTCTGACAACTGGGCCAAATCACGGTAGATGATTTTAAAAACAGATTGCACAAATGCTTGGGGCATAGGCCAGTCATGACCATATTCATCCTAGCTAAATGGAAGCACAGTGTTCAGAGAGGCAGTACAACCAGCTGACCTGTGTGCTTGCTGCACACTCTGCTATCCAGTGGCTAACAATTGTTGATGGACAGCTTCTAGGCCCCTGCTCTCCCTTCTTATCGTTCTTTATCATTAAAATGGACAAACATCTGGTGATGTCCATGTGTAGAGTCGCCTCTTGTGCTGTTGGAAAAGACTGTTTGCTATGATCAGCGTGTTCTCTTGGCAAAACTCTATTAGCCTTTGTCCTGCTTCATTTTGTACACCAAGGCCATGCCTGCCTGTTATCCCAGTGATTTCTTGGCTTCCTACTTTAGCATTCCAATCCCCTATGATGAAGATGAACATCTTTTTTTGGTGTTAGTTCTAGAAGGTGTTGTAGGTCTTCATAGAAACGATCAACCTCAGCTTCTTCGGCATCAGTGGTTGGGGCATAGACTTGAATTACTGTGATGTTGAATGGTTTGCCTTGGATTCGTACTGAGATCATTCTATCGTTTTTGAGATTGTACCCCAGTACTGCTTTTCCCACCCTTTTGTTGACTATGAGTGCTACTCTGTTTCTTCTAAGGGATTCTTGCCCACAGTAGTAGAGATAACGGTCACCTGAATTAAATTCGCCCATGCTTGTCCATTTTAGTTCGCTGATTCCCAAGATATCGATGTTCAATCTTGCCAACTCATGTTTGACCACCTCCTGCTTACCTTGATTCATTGACTTTACATTCCAGGTTCCTAAACAATATTGTTCTTTACAGCATCGGACTTTCTTTTCACCACCAGACACATCCACAGCTGAGTGTCCTTTCGGCTTTGGCCCAGCTGCTTCACTCTTTCTGGTGCTACTTGGAAATTCCCTCTGCTCTTCCTCAGTAGTATATTGGACACCTTCCGACCTGAGGGGCTCATCTTCCGGCGTCATCTCTTTTAGCCTTGTGATACGTTCCACAGGGTTTTCTTGGCAAGAATACTGGAGTGGGTTGCCATTTCCTTCTCCAGTGGACCACATTTTGTCAGAACTCTCCACCATGACCTGTCCGTCTTGGGTGGCCCTGCACGGCATAGCTTATGGCTTCACTGAGTTATGCAAGCCCCTTCACCACAACAAGGCAGTGATCCATGAAGGGGGGGGGGGTGAGGACTACATT
Source organism: Heloderma suspectum (assembly GCF_057233095.1). Lineage (NCBI taxonomy): Eukaryota > Metazoa > Chordata > Lepidosauria > Squamata > Helodermatidae > Heloderma > Heloderma suspectum. Next base: position 438,297,894 of record NC_139458.1, read on the forward strand.
GAATTAAAAGGGCAGTGAGAGGCCAAAGCAGTGTAACAGGAACACTATTTCAGAAATGGAGCTGATTTGCTTGTGCAAATATTTCAAGATCTCTAGCCATCATAGAAGGACATGGGCTGGAGAGACAGAGACAGTGAAGCCCAGGAGATTTCAGTGAATACTTGGATTAATTATTTTTGAATTATTTTGGTGATTTTGTTTTTCATGTCAGGACTGGACTGTAGTATCACAATACTTTTTTTTTCTTTTATCATTACCATTATCATTATCATTACCATTATTTTGTGCTTCCAACATGGAAAACTGGAAAGCCACCTGGAAGAAACAAGTTCAGAGTAGCAGGCAGATGGAGTTGATCAGTGAGCTGGCCCATCTCTATCTCTCCATGGCGGCAGTAATCCTGTCTCTAAATCGTGTTCTCCTGCAAGCCATGTCCTGTTCAGTCATCAGTTAGCAGCCAGCCAGCCAAATCCCATAGCCAGCCTGCTTAATACAGTGCAAATGCCAAGCACAGCCAGAAGGCTCACAACTGGTGGTGCTATGTGTATGCATGTGTGAACATCCCCAGTGTGACCCCCCCCTAATTTGAACCAAATGTGCTCCATTAATATCTTCTGCTTTTTCTATAAACAAGAGGTTGCATCACCAGGGGCTCAAGGCCAGGCGGATTCTAATAATATTTTCAGTAATTACCATTTTATTATGATTTGGTTGGGCTTGGCTTCCATCCCAGCTTGCCCTGGGTTTGCTCTGGGGAAAGGGCAGTAAATTTCAAGCCCCCTTGAAATAAAAAAGTGGGGAGGGGGTTGTAGCCCTGATCCTTTGGCATCTGGCTCCTTATTAAGAGCAGTGAAATAACTGGTTTGAAGCATGGCTTAGTGATGGGGGTGGGTGGGAATTTGGAACAGCGAGGCTAACGTTGTGTTTATACCCTGCGTCTTAAATTGCATCCAGTTTGGGGCCAGGATCCTCGTGTAACCCAGAGAGAACATGGTACCCCACCCCTGTCCTTAGCCCTCCTTCCGCATTGTTTCTGAGAATCCATCATCACATGTCGTCCTCCAGTGCTGGCCAGCTGTTGAACACACAACACTGGCTGCCTAGCAACGGCTTCAGTTCCTCCCAGTTTGATCCCAGCTTGAAAAATCCGAGGAGGCCCCTAAAATCCTGATGTGGACTTTGAGTTGCCCCTTTCCTGGTTTTGAAATTGGCCTGCCTGTCTTTCCTGTACGTGTCACTCCTGGCATGAGTTGCGTTTGTTTGCTCCGTTTCCACCCTCCTAAAGCTGCCGGTACGGCTGATTCCTCTCGCCACTCGTCCTGCTCCCTCTGCATCTGAGTCCTCATCTTGTCTAGCGAAGTCCAGGGATGGGGCATATGTGTGCCGGCTCCAGGTTTTGGAGGGCCCCTGGACAAGACCCCCCAATGATCCACCTTTTCACTGCCATTGTCACCAGCTGCTCTTGGTAGTTGTTGATAGAACTATCCAATCCCCCCTTTAAAAATATGAAAACTTACTTTCCTCCTTGTGACGTTTAGGAAGGGAGATCATCACCTGGGATTCCTCCTCCCCACTACATTATCGCAGCCAGTGGGGACAGCAGGGGAGAAATCCAGGGTGCCCCATCATGCATGGCCCTTACTAGCAATTATAGGAGCAGAAGAGAATGCCACCAGGCACTGAGTTAAGGTTTTAGTGCCAAGTCCATGATCCATTTAGTCCCTTTTGGCTGTGGATCTAAACACAAGCCCCATCTGTCAGCTCAACAGCACTGGCTTCAGAGTCAGCACACCCGGGATTGCATGCTGACCACACAATCCTGTGCATGCTTACTCTGAAATAGGTCTCAGTGTCTTCAAGGGGAGAGTGTGTTTCAGGTTACAGCCTTAGCTACTTCTTCTGCACAGACACAAAGTTCAGTATTACTTTGCTCAAGCTAGCCCTCCAGGCCCCACATGTGCAAACGTTTAAATGAGCCTCCCCCAGCCTGGCGCCCCAGGACAGGTTGGACTTTGACTCCCACATCCTCAGCCAGCCTGGCCAGTGTGGCTGCACTGGCTGGAGGATCATGGGAGTTGCAGCCCAACACATCTGGAGGATGCCATGTTGGGGAAGGCTGCTTTAGACTATATTGCAATTATTTCCTTTCCTGGTGGGTGTCGAGGGACCTTTTATAGTTCTAGAGAAGCTGGCTTTTTCTGGTACGGGTTTATGTTATGTTCTTACATGCCAAGCTTGTGTGGTGAGCCATGCAATGTATCCTTTCTTGTGTTTATTGCATGTTTCCATTTTTTCCTTGCATCTGCATTTATCCTTCACATCCCTCCTTAGTTTAAATATTGTTTGTGCAGGGAAGTGAGGTATAAATGTTTCAGGGAAAATAGTTTTGGGCCGGTGGCCCCCCATGTGCCAGAAGTGGGGGTGCCCTGCAGGGGCAAGGCTGCCTCTAGGCATCTCGGTGGAGCCTGGGGCAGGAAAGCCAAAAGGCGTCCCCCCTCCCATGGATGTGGGCCACAATCCACGGGAGAATCCTCCTGCATAAGCCTCATTAAAACTGACGGGAGCTGCACTAGAGTACCGAATGCCCCACGACTCTCAATGCGCAAAGCAGGGCTGGGCAGCTTCTGGGGGACAGAAGGCCATGTCCCCCACCCCGCCCCCGGCCTCACAGGAGGGCTGCACCCCTGCCTTCCACTGCTGTCACCAAATTTGCCACTGAAATTCAGCGGCATCGCAGGCAGGTGCTTTCCATGTTATTGGGCAGATTAGAAATGGACAAAATAATAATAACAACAACAACAACAAGAATTGGAGCCTCCATGTTCAGAGGCAGTATACTAGCTGCAGGGGGCAAAGATCAGAGGAAACTGCTGTGGGTTGGGGAAGTCTGTGCTAGACCTGCCAGGACATTTGGCGAAAGCAGAGCCGATATACACCTCCCTCTAGTTTGAACAAAGACTCCCCCCCCCCCGCTTCTTTCGCTGGGTAGGGGGAACTGGTCTCCCTTTTCACCCCGACATCCCCTTAGATGTTTGAAATGCGTTCACCTGCCCTTTAATCCTTTTTCCTCCAGATGAAATGCCCAATTCTTTCTGCATATCCTTATTTCTCTTTGATCATCTTTTGTGGATGAGTTGAGTCTTAAGCTCCTAGGATATGGCCAGGAAACCTGTGGCTCTCCAGACATGGAACTGCAACTCCAATTATCCCTGGCCACAGACCATGCTGGCTGGGGCTGATGGGAGCAGGAGTCCAATGATATTGGATGGCCCACTGTTTCCACTGCCCTCTTCCAACAGGGCAGCGGACAGTGTTGGCCACGTGTTTGTCTCTGGCCCTGCTTGGATGTGGAGGCTCTCCATGTGCACGGTCCCAGACATGATGAGACGGCCTTCGACCTGTGCTGTGAGAATAGTTGGTCCTGCTGCTTCAAACATGTTATGGCAGGAGGGGGAGAGCCATAGCCCAGTGGCAGAGCGCATGACCCCAGCCTCGTTTGCCAGCTGCAAGGATCAGGTAGCAAGGGATGGAAAAGGTCCCAGCCGGCCCAAGGCACCAGAGCATTGCTCCCAGTCAGAGTCAGTTACATTGGAGTAGGCCAGGGGAGTTGAACTGCAGGGCTGCAAGTCACATCTGGCTTGCCTGGGGCCCCAGTCCAGCGCTCCAGGGTTCCCCAGGGGGCCCTCTCCCCCTGGCCCGCCTCCTTCCCCGGACTGCTGAGCATTTGGTGGTTTCTTGGACTTTGCATAGTGTCTTCCCACTTCTAGAGGGCTGGAAAGCCTCTCTGAAGGCATCGTTGATGGCAGGAAGAGCTCTCAGCTACAATATACTGCTATTTCAGGCCCCGCCCCCTTTTGCCTTCAGCCCCACCCACCACCACTGGATTGCGGCTCCGAGAGCTTCTCTGAAATGGGATTTGGCCCTTGGGCTGAAAACCTCCTGGAGCAGATGGACCTGTGGTCTGACTCAGTATATATAGGGCAGCTTCATATTCAAAGTCTTCTCTGAAGAAATGAGGACTAGTAACATGGGGGGGGATAAACCTGATATTTTCCAGAGTCCAGGTACTTGTGCTTTCAGAATGGGTATAGAGACAGGGAGAGGGGCAAATATGCACAGCCTCCCCAGGAGAAAGTGGGACTGGGCAGCCTCAACTGTTTGTGTAAACCTCTCCTGCTCACTGGGCAATATCCCTGCTGGTCTAGTCACCACCATCCTACCTTCCTTCAACTCTTCCTTCAACTAGCTATGACCCGGTTCATATATAATGGCAAATTGTGGGTTAATTAACACCCAAGCTTGGGAACTCCGGGTTGTTTGGGGCTTAAACAAGCCAGAGTTTACTTACGATGGTTCTTGGGTTAACTCTGGGTAGCTTAACCCCTAAACAATCCGGAGTGCCTGGGTTCGCACGTCACGAGAACAACCTACAATCAGCCCGATCGTAGGTTGTAAAATGAAAGCAGAAGTGAGGAGTGTGCCAGAGGCAGCGTGCTTGCTCGCTCCAGCTTGTGCCCAGCAAATTGTGGGTTTATGCCTCTGCCTCTTAGACCTAGACTTTAGCCTCTTCTCATCATACGAGAATAATTGAGTACAATGGGGAGGTACTCAGTGAGCTCTCCAGCTATCCCTCCCCGCCCCCATCCCTACCCCTGGGCCTCGTACTTCACCAGGAGCTGCCAGGTCTTGCAGGCTGTGTGTGATGAGTCAGTTGCAGCCAGGGAACTCAGGAAACATAACATTTCGCCTATGACCTAACCTTGAGCCTCCAGCAGAGGAGGACTTTAGCCTATTTCTCTGGGGTCCCATTTTACAGATGTTCATACTGTGGTGGTAGCCGCACAGAGGGAACCATGGGGAGATGCGGGCCATTGGGTTTCCAAGGGCTGAGCCCAGTTTGGGGTCATCTCTGCAAGTCCCCGTGCCCTTGGATCTTTGCTTCTTTGCTGGGTTAGTGACTGCCGGCTCCCAGGGCCCATGAGCCATCCTGCCAGCAGGCCGCCTACAAGCCGCAGCCGGGGTTAATTATAGCAAGACGAGCTCCACTCAGGCCCCAAATTACCGACGCGGGCGGAAGCACAATGGATTATTGCATGCGTGGAAGAAGAGGGCAGGCAGGACGTGGTGGGGCGACCTGTCCTTCGGAGCCTTTGTTTTTTAGGGACGTGAGCGTTTTCCACAGTTGGGCAGCCAAACCCCAAAGAAGCGTTCAGTCTTCTTTGGCTTTCACTTCACAGCCAAAGAGCCAGACCAACACAGCAAAAAAAAAAAAAAAATCACCCACAAACTTCGTCAGGGAGTTAGGCTGAGATGAGAGGGTTGCGTTTCCAAAAGACGGCAGTCTTGAAAGGCGGCTAAGAAATGCCAATAATACTGATGGTGATGCTGGACAACATCCAATGGGGCACAACCGCTAATGTAAATTACGTTTCGCGAGGATAAACTGCTCTAGCGCAATGCCAATAGCGTAAGTGGACACACTGATTTCCTGGGCAAATTGGTGCTCCAGCTAATGCCATTGGCATTACACTAGAGGAGTTTACACTAGCACAACGTAGTTTACATTCATGGTAGTGTCCCACTGGAAAATCCCCATGCTAATGCTCTGTTGGCATGAATGTCACATGTTCAGTGAAGGTGTGGAAGAAGGGATCAACTCCGCACCTGCAGCCTCCCTGTGTTCTGTTCAAGGTGTGTTCCATGTTCATGTTCAGCTAAACGTGTCCAGGTTGGGGGCACAGATGGCAGGTGCCATCCCACTTCCATCTCCACACATTCTCTCAACATATGAAAAGACTTAAAGAGCTGTGGAATTCCTGAAAGCTCCTTGGGCATGGATTTCCACTGTAGGAGGGGGCCCCATCATTCAATTGGGGAGCAGCCACCAAGAATGCCTCTCTGTATGCCCTTGCTGATGGCACAGATGGTATCCTTAAGAGGGCATCCTTGATGGATCCCAGAGACTAAAATGGGACACAAAGTCAGAGGCAGTCTCTGAGTCAGCCTTCCCCAACCTGGTCCCCTCCATATGCATGGGACTGCAAAATCCATCATCCCCAGCATGGCTAATTGGGGTGATAGGAGATGTAACCCAACATATCTGGAGGGTGCCAGCTTGGGAAGACTGTTCTAAGGTAAGTTGGGCCTAAGCCACCACCTCTCCCTCTCCCTCTCTCCCTCCCTCCCTCCCTCTCTCTCTCTCTCTCACACACACACACACGCACACATACACGCACACACATGGAGAGCTTGGGTTTCATTGGTGCCTTCAGGTGTCTCCTTCCTCTGCTCCCCAGTGTCCCGGCCTCAGAGCTCTCCAGAAGACCTGAAGGTGCTAATGGGGAACGTGAACCAGCTAAACGAAAGCTTCCGGGACCTTCAGCTCAAGGCGGTGCAGCAGCAACCCTTGAAAGCAGACTTCCTGGACCACATCTGGCGCTTGCAAGACCTCCTCCAGAACCACTCCGACTCTCTCCTGGAGATGAGCAGCTCGCTGCAGAAACTGGAAGGGGCCCTCGGGGGCTTGCGGGCCCAGGCGGCTCAGGCAGACCACGCCGTCTCCAGCCTGCGGGACGGCCTGGGCCAGCAAAGCGACCTGGCGCAGATGGAGCTGTACAAGCTCTCGGTGGAGGGGAACAGCAGCCGCCTCCTGCTGAGGCACCACGAGGCCTGGCTGGGCGAGCTGGCCTCCCGCCTGGAGAGCATGCGCGACCGGCTGACTGAGGTGAGCGGGGATTTGGGCACCATGAACCGGACCCTGTCCTACGACGTGGGCATCCACCACACCCGTATCCAAGACCTGCAGGTGCTGATCAGCAATGCCACCGAGGATGCGCGGCAGATGCGCTTTGTCCACATCGCCATGGAGCGGCAGCTCAAGCACGAGCTGGCCATCCTCAGCAACGTGACTGAGGACCTCCGGCTCAAGGACTGGGAGCACTCCATCGCCCTGAGGGACATCTCCGTCATACGAGGTATGGGGGGTGCAGAAAATGTCTGTGATGATCATTGTGAAGGATTGCCTTTTATATTCAGGTAAAACATCTTGTCCAGCCCATGCTGGTCCCAGGGAACGTCACAGTGGCTTGGAAGAAGCACAGGCTGCCAGAGTGTGAATGGGGAAGACCCCCTGCTTGTCCTCCACGTCCATCTAATGCAGAATGTGTGTGTTGCTCAGTTGGTTAAACTTTGGGAACTGGGGGAGTGACATTAAGTGCTGAAGAGCTGATCCACGATGGATCAGACAGTCCAGCATCCTGTTTCGACAGATGCCCAATGGGAAGACCACAAGTAGGACATGAATACAATAGCACCATCCTGCTCGTGTTTCCCAGCAGCTGGTATTCACAGGCATACCCCCTCTGATACCGAACGTAATTTCCCTGACATTGTGCAGAGGGGCCCGTGAAATGGGATGGAAATGTTCAGCCATTGAAAGTGATGGCCACTTGCCCTCACATCGCCCACCTTCTGGTTTGGCTATGTGACATCCTCATGCAGCTAAATCTGATTGGCTATGTGGTGCCATCAGAAAATTATTGAGAGGGACTTTATTGCCCTCACTCTGATTTGGTTCTGTGACATTGTCACATAGTCAAATCAAATTGGCTGTATGACAAAGCGTTTGGTTCGTACTGCCTACAGGATCCCTGGTGGGTTGGGCCCTATGGAAGAACCTTTTTGTTTTGGTTTAAATGGGCCTGAACTTGCCAATTGAGAGCAGTTGTGAACAGGTCATGAGCATTGTGGGGAAAACATTGTGGGGTAAGCATGCGGGGGGGGGGTTACATCCCTTTTCTCTCCTGTTCTAATGCCACTTCTGCTTAGAGATTCCACTGAGCTTCCTGGAGACGACTGTTGATTTCCCTGTGCATCTTCTCTGTGGAGAGCCTCTGCCCATCCTGCCCTGCCTGCCTGTGCATTTGATTGTCCCACACTAAAACTGTTTCATTATTCCTGAGTGATCCATGATTCCTTATCCCTGAGTGATCATTTCAGAGAAATGAAAAGTTCATACTTGGTGGGACCCGGGGACATCACCTAAGGCAAAACACGAATATAATTTTTCCTCATTTGTATTCAGGATGGCCGTGTGAACCAGCAGACCAAAATATGCCAGTCCAGGGGAAGCAGAGTGGGACAGAAGCCACTTACGTGGTGCTTTTCCATCTGGTGGAAACCCTTGCGCTCTTCATCCCAGAGCTTCCATTTGGACGTCGTGCTCTGCCCTTTGGGTTTCTAATTTCGGGGTTAATTTCTAATTTCGCAAAGTTAATTTTTAAGTGGCCTCTTCAGACGGCATGAAATCGCTCCTGGGGGAAAATACCCTACTCTCCACCCATTTGATGGGGGGGCAGGTGGTACCTGTTTGCCACCATTGCTCCTCTAACCTGCCACTGTTTGGGAAGAGTGAAAGAAAACTTCTCTTTGCCAAAGCAGCTGGGCCAGTGCTGCTATGCATGGCGATCCTGCTGAAAGCAATGCAATGCTGCGCAACAAGATGTCAGGGTGGAAACTGAGCCCATAGAGCCCCAGAGCAGTTCTGATTCTGAGGAAGAGCAACAACCCGTGGGAGAGGAGCTCACTCATCCCTCACAGGCACAGTAGCAGGGAGAGATTCCTCCTGCCAGCATTCCTGGGATAGTGATCCTGGCAGCGGGAGAGCGCTGGAGGGGGGCTTGCTGGACACTTGGCGCCGACGCAGGGAGCGATGATTGATAGAGGGCGCAGAAAGGAGGCGTAGCGCTCGTTTGGCGCGCAAGCAACGGTCATGTCCCAAGGACCCAAGGGAAAGAGGTAGGGATCTACGAAAGTCACTTACCTTTTCGAAGCGTGACATTCGTGGTGGTGGGGAGGCGCTCCGTCCCTCCCCCTGAAATTCTGGCTGGGGGGGGAGGCGCTCCGTCCCTCCCCCCGAAATTCTGGCCGGGGGGGAGGCGCTCCGTCCCTCCCCCCGAAATTCTGGCCGGGGGGGGAGGTGCTCCGTCCCCCCCCCGAAATTCTGGCCGGGGGGGAGGCGCTCTGTCCCTCCCCCCCGAATCCTGGCCAGCTGGCTCCGCAAATGGCGGCGGCTGTAGCCGCCGCCGTTTGCGTCCCTGCAGTCAGCCGTGATAGGCTACATAAATGTTTACGTAGCCTATCACGGCTGATTTAAAAGAAAAAAACCCCGCACGTATGCAAATGGCGGCGCCCATGGGCGCTGCCATTTGTGTTCCTTATTTTGACACGTCTTAGTCTACATAAACATTTACGTACACTAAGATGGCGAAAATAAGGGGAACGCAAATAGCGTAGACGCTACACTATTTGTGTTCCCCTTATTTTCGCTGTCTTAGTCTACGTAAATGTTTACATAGACTAAGACGTGCCAAAATAAGGAACGCAAATGGCGGCGCCCATGGGCGCCGCCATTTGCGTACACGCGGTTTTTTTTTCTTTTAAATCAGCCGTGATAGGCTACGTAAACATTTACGTAGCCTATCACGGTATTTTTTAAAAATCTAGCCGTGATAGGCTGCGTAAATCTTTATGCAGCCTATCACATTTTTTTGTTTTGTTTTTTACTGGAAATGGCGGCAGCGGCAGCCGGTCAGAAGACCGGCCGCTGCAGCTGCTGCCGCCGAACCGCCACCGCAGCCGCCACCGCCAGGAAGATTTGCCCAAGGTAAGTCCCGTCCCGGGGGGTGGCGGGGGGGCAGACCGTTTTGCCACCGATTTCGGGGGGCTGAATGCGCTGGCATTCGGCCTCCCCGAGATTCGTGGCGAAATTCTCTGACATCCCTAGAAAGAGGGAGGATCTCTCCCTAGCCCATAAGTTCAGGGTCTTCCTGTGATTCTCCTTCAAACGGGGACCAACTGCCTTACCTGGAGCTTAGGCTACTCTGCCAACTACCCCAGTGCAGTTCCTGGCTTAGTCGCTGGTGATTAGCATCTGAAAGAGTCATTAAGTTGTAAAAGGAATAAAGCCTTGGAAAGAATCCTCTTCGTCTGTGTCTTGAGTTGGCTATTGGAGGGGACTGCAAGAGGCAGGTAGGGCGCTCCTGACACAAGCTCAGCGTCCTGGTTTTTGTTCAGACGTGCATCTGAATGCAGAGGCTGCACCTCGGCGCTGCATGACTATACGCATGTGGAGGCATGTGCCAGTGCCCCCCTCTCCCTCAGGCATCCACCCCATCACAAACAGCTTCGAACTTTTTTTGTAAAGGCTGTGCGTGCCTCCTAATGTAGCTGAGAGGTAGGGATGTGAATCAGCAGAACTCCAAACTCTACCTCGAAGCTCGTTCCAACTCATGTCTGTATCTGATTGCGAGCGTTGGTGTCCCCCCCCCCCGCTCTTTCCCTGCAAAAATGTGTGCATATTTTCACGTGCATTTCTCCAAGTGTATGCATCATTGTGCACATTTTTTAAATCTATACATTTTTTCTCCCATTGATTAAAGCATGTTTGTGTGCATTTTTGAAATGTACACATTGTTTCCATGATTGTTTTTCGAACAATTTTCAAACCCTTTTTTGTTGGTTGTTCTGCGAATCACATTGCAAACTCAGAAATGTACAGATTGCAAATGCAGATTGCATTTGGGTCCACACGTCGTTCCGGGTGTTGCCAACTGGGCAAAGTCTGGTAAAAAACAAACTGAAATGAATTTCTCATACATCTCTAGCGAGAGGGCCAGAAAATGTTCACAAAGAACACACACCATTTCAGGTCAGTCCTGATTGACGAGCAAGGAGAGAAATGCACGCTTATCTCTTTTTCCGGGAGCTTCTCACTCTTGCAGTCTTACTTCCTTCTCATCTGGATTTCAGCACCTAGTGGTGAGAGAGCAGGTGTGTAAGTTTCTGAGACCCAAGCATGATTCATTTGGGTACTTGGGGGGTGGTCCCTTGTTGCTGTGACCGACGGAGCTTGCTGCTGAGAAAAGATGGTCATTTGATCAAAGTATAAACTTAATCATATTTGAGGTACTAATGTGCTTGATTTTATAATCTGATTAAATGATGTATGTATGTACATATGTATGTATTAGCTTGTGCCACCTGCAAGATTTTTTTCTCTATCTCCTCCTGGTGATCTTGCACAATTCAGTTTGACCAACCAGTTGAACTTGGGGCTTTAGTTGACATTAAAGTGGAGGATGCTTCTTAGGAGTGGATCAGTCTGTTTCCAGTTCGTATCACTTTTGCACATCCATTCCACTCCATTTCCACATGAAAGTGGAAAAATCCGCACAAAAAATCATATATAAATGTGCAGTTAAATATGTCTTTTGATTATATTTTCTCACAAAATATGCCTTTCTGAATGCATTTTATTTACATGTATGCATTTCTGAATGCATTTTATTCTAAAATACACATTTTTAAATATTTCTGGTGCATTTTTTGAGCCAAGAACCGCATCTCAGCATTCGGATAAGCACGAAATCCAAAGGATACTAACATTCAGGTAAGTGCATGAATCTGGGTGCTGTGGATCGGGTCAGAATTTGCAAAGACTGACTTCCTCAAGCATCCCTACTGCTTCTAGTGTGACCTTTCCCTCCTTGTGTGTTGGGGGGGGCGGGGAAACATGGAAGGGTGCAGCCTAAAAATGTCCACAGGCAGACACAAGTACAAAATTTAGGTTCGAGCCAGCCCTTTTCCAGAGGAAATGCATCTGAGGTGCATCTTTTCTGGGCCCTTGTCTTCATGCATTTTTGAAATCTGAGTAGGAAAATGTGATCTCTTGTGGTCCTCAGTTCCTGTCTGTTTTGCTCCTGGACGTAATAAAAACCAATGGTGTAGTGGTGCATTTTGAAGTGCAGGCACCCATCATAACAGTTCCCATCACTGTGCCCACCTCCCCGCCAACAAGGGCTGTCCAAAAGTGCAGGCAGCTGTGTGGATCCAGATCCACAAACCTGTTCTAGTAGTGCTCATCTCCACCAGGAGCAGACCTGTCGTACACCTGGTGGGTCTTCATTGCCCATTCAAGGCCAAGCCCCTGCAAAATGCTTCACATTAAAACGGAATGATATATTGTTGTTGGGAAAATTCATCTCCTGCCAGTGCTGTGAGAATTGCAGCTATGTTAGGAATGAACAGGGAGGTCCGGGGGTGCGGGCGGGGGCAGACGACTCCCGCAGCTACTCAGTCAGCGCCAGCACTGTGTCCCTGGCAGCCCTGGCTCCTCTACACTGCCGACGATAATTTTTAAATTATCTCAGTTAACAGCTGGCTTTTACATATTCAAAGGAAGAACATTGCTTCCTTGTCCTAAGACACCTTGGTGCAACCCGAATTATTTTGCACAGGGTCCCAAAAACAAAGCCGCTATTTGCCCTGTTAGGGAAGGCCAATATGTACTCATCTGTTCTCAAACAGGCTGAACTGCAGGTTGGGGTGGTTGATTTCCACAAGGGAACTGGTGCATGGGGAATGGGTTAACCCCCTCACCCAGCACCATAATCCTGATCCAAATCCTCCCCTCCACCCAGCTTTATTTTTTTTACAATAATTTAAAGAAACAGACAATCCTGTCATGGATTTCCAACATCTCTTCAGTTTTGGCCCTAACTTAATTGGTCCCCAAGCGGCCGCCTTCCAGATGTGTTGGGCCACCACTCCCAACATTGCAGAATCATAGAATCATGGAGTAGCAGGGTTGGAAGAGTCCTATAAGACCATTGAGTCCCACCCCCTGCTCAATGCAGGAATCCAAGTCAGAGCATCCCTGACAGAGGGCTGTCCAGCCTCGTCTTGAACGCCTCCAGCGTGGGAGAGCCCACCACCTCCCTAGGTCATCTCCAGCATGCTGGCTGGGGATGATGGGGGTGGTAGTCCAACACATTTGGAGGGCACCTGCTTGAGAGCGTCACGAATCACCATCCCAAGACTGTCACGTAAGATGTTCCCAGCAACATCTTATTAGCTCACAACTTTGTGAGTTTCAGTTGGGCCCAATGGAGGTATTATATATCCAACACTTTGGGTTTTTCTCTCCTCCTCCAAATGGACCAGCACAGCCACCATGCATTTTTGGACCACGTTTGTTTTTTACTTTGATCTAGGGATGGACGGATTTTGTGGAATCCATTCTGCCTGTGTTTTGTTGATTGTCGGGTGCCAGTCGTTCAGATGTCTGCTAGTTCGCGGAATCAGGCTTTTCCCGCTTTCCCAAATCCATGCAAATCCACATTTGTGCAAATTCACAAGTCCCTCCAAAATGCACATTTTCATGCTTTAACCTGTGGAGAAAATGTGCATTTTGGGCCAGTGTTTTTATTTTATTTTATGTATTTTTCTATGAATGAATTTGTGTAAAATTCTGGAAAGTTAAAAAAAAAAAAACAGTCTGCAAGTCCACACGCTCCATGTGACTCAGGAAAAGCTGGTCTGCAGTGGAATCTGTGGGTTGGATTAATAGAAATCCAAACTCATTTGATTCCATTGTGGATTTCTCCAACATCCCTAGTTTGATCTCTGTCCCATCCTGCTCTGAGGGTGACCAAATGTCACCCTTTCAGTCAGGCATTCAGTAAGAACATCCTCTTCACTTTCCAGGTCCTGCCATCTCCCGTGTGAGGGGAACGAACAATTTAGAGAGAAGAATCCAAACTCTTCTGTGAAACAGGGGCTGCCTCCCTGAGCTGGCTCCAGCCTGGCTGAATCCCACATCTCTCCTGGAGAGGCAACTGAGCTCCATAAAGCTCCAGATGGTCTCGCACAATCCGGGCTGGCAGAGAGGGCAGCATCTGGCTCTCATTAAGTGGGGAAGGAGAAGTGTGCATCCCCCGGATGTCTGCCAGTGCCGCACGTTTGTGCCAACTTTTGCCACCCTCTCTGTGCCAGTAAGGCCGAGCCCTTGGCCATTCCGTGCAGAACGCCCTACCGAACATGAGCAAATGTGGGTGGAGAAGGTGGGCCAAGGAAGAGGGGACAGGTGCATATCGAGCCTCAGGCCTCTCGCTCTTCCCACCGTGTTCCCAGTTCTGCACCAAGATTTTGTGCCATTAGCTGTGTTCACACGACCAGTTGGGTGAACCACGAGGGACGGGGCCTGTAATGGCAGGCTGTGCGCCTGAGCCCTGTGCATTCATCTTGCTGGTGTTGGTGATGTGAACAGGTCTAATGCATTACAGTGGAGGCAGCATCAGGTTGGCCCTATGGAATCCTCAGGCTCCAATCCCCGTGACATTCACCCAGCAGCCTTAGGAGTCCTTTGCCCACCCTGACTGACCTCACTGCTAGCTGGCAGCTGAATATGTGAAGCATGACGCCATCTAAAGATGTCGTGCAGGGCTGGCACATTGCTGGGCACCTGCCAAGGGACCACGCCCCAGCAGGAGTCCACTGACGAGAGCAGTTGCTCCTCCTCTTCACCACTGCAGCCTGCTTGTGCACCCGCCTCTCGCTCGAGCCCAGATCATGGTGGTGGTGGTGAGGAGGGGCAGGAGATGTCGCTGCCGACTTGCTCACTGCCTCCGTGCCCATCAAGCAAGCAAGTGGTAGCAGCTGTCAGAAAGAGGACGAGGCACAATAGCAGCTGGCGACAATGCTGGTGAGAAGGTAGGCTCACTGAGAGAGGGGCCCATGGAGGGTGTCTTGCACGAGGGCCGCCAAAAACCTGGAGCCAACCCCGCACGTCCGGGGAAATGAGATATGCCTCTGAGGCATTCGAGTTGGGATGCCTCCTCTGCACACGCAGGGCAGCCCTCGAGTCTCGAACCACGCCCCAGTGAATCCACTCCTCTGGCTAGTTTCCTACGAACATCACCGGCAGCTGCCAAGCAATGGTGCCGCTCCCTTCCTCAAATCCCTCCTCAGAACTCCTTTTGGCTATGAAGCCTTTGCACAGCCAAAGGACTCCACATGGGCTGGAAAGGGAATTGTAGGGGTAGGGGGAATTTCTCACTAGTTACTGGAACTGGATGTTGCTGAAAAGGGGTGTGTGTGTGTGTGTGTGTGTGTGTGTGTACATATACACTCTGCCAGCCTTACTCAACCTGACAGATTAATATCCAAGGCTGGGACTGGGGAAAGGCTGCATGAGCTTAAGTAGGTTCTTCACCCCAAAGACAAGGTGCTCAGATTGAGGAGCAGGCTGTGAGACCACAGCTTTATAGGGTCTGGTGCACAGGGATTGGTCCTTTGAGGTCAGCTGACTGGAGGATGAGGCAGGCTGGTACCGCAGCCTAGAGGACACCCTTGGAGCACTGAGCTCAGTCTGCCAGACTGGCCTGGCTGCAAGACTTGCCTGCCCGGCTTCTCTTTTCTTTCCTGTCCTCCCACGCTAAATGATCTTTACATAAATAGTGTCCTGAAATGCTAGAAAAGCCCCAGGCAGCTAAACATTTGAGGCTGACCCATGGAAACTGCATTTTTAAAGGGATGTGCCACAATTTCACATGTTTGCAAATCATCAAAGTGTCAGGTTCCCAATCCCAAATGCAAGCACAAGCAGTAGGTTTTCTATGAGACGTTCACAAAGTCATGAGAATTGTGACTGTGTTCAAAAAATGCACATTTTTAAAAAAGTGTATATTTTAAAATGCACATTTTTATGCTTTAGCCAATGGGGGGAAGTGTGCATGTTTGAAAAATACACCCAGAAATGCACACTTTTCCCATTCGAATGAGCTGGACAATAGATCAAAAATGGAAATGGGAGCAAGGTGAAACTAGCAACAAACTGCATTTCAGAGAATTTTGGCGAGTTGTTCAGCCTTGTTGTGTCTCTTAAAAATGTGAAATCTTGTGTGTCCTTTTTTCACATAGAATCATAGAACACATGCATGCTCCACTTGTATCCTGGTCATTCTCCACAGAGCCTGGAGCCACTTGCAGATAGCTCCTAGGTGGTCTCTGATCCAGACTTGTTTAGCTTCAGGAGTAGGACTCATTGTCATGGTCAAGCCATGAATGGTAAAGGGCAGGCACCAGGTGACTGAGTTGCGAGGGGGAGCTCGCTCACACACACACACACACACACACACACACACACTTGCTTATACTCCCGTTCTGAGAATCCTAAATGCAGTTGGCATGGAAGTATGTGTGCAGTCTTGGAGGATATGAAGTGAGGCCACTCACCATCTCTTTTTTGCATTCTAGGGCCGCCGGGACCAAAGGGGGATCAAGGCATCGAAGGGATAGAAGGCGAGCCTGGCCCACCTGGCTTACCTGGGCTGCAAGGTAACACACCCTCGTAGAGAGCACTTGTAGTCATCCTGGATTACTGAGATGGCAGAGCGGGAAGGAAGAGCCCAGCCCAGGCCATCTCGCCTCTCCGTTGCTCTGCCTCTGCCTCTCCAGCCAGATGGCTCTTCGGTAGCTAGTGATGGGAAGGTCATGGTCTGCCTGAGACCTGGTGATCCACCGCCAGTCCAAGCGGACAGTACTGGGCTAACGGGCAAACAGTCTGACCTGCTTAAAAGGCCGTTTCCCACGCACAATGGGGCGTCGTCAGATCTGAGCCTTTGGGTTTCTGAAAGTGTTTGCTGCCAATGCCATCCCTGGCCTCAGCCATTGGGGGCAACAGCTCTGTTGCCTTCTGCCACCTCTGCCGTTCATGGCCTTTTCAGTTGCCAGACGTGAGCCCCTGGCATCAGAACCACGCTGTACTTATGCTCACACCACATCAACATGTCTGATTTGTGGAAAATAAACACAGGGTTCTTCCAGATGAGGTTTTTATCACACCATTATGCTGCCTCATTCATGGGATTGGGGGGGGGGGTGTCCAGGCATCTTCCACTTGCAATCCTGCTGTGTTTTCCTACTGCCTCTGTTCTTTTTTCTTACCACAGAAAATCTGTTAAGGAGAAAAAGTCAGAATTGTTGCACAAGGAGTGGTAGCACTAGGAGCTCTCAGCCTGGAAGCACCCAGAGTGAGAGCTGCAGAGGTGCTGTTTTCCCATTCAGTGGGCTTGCTGAGTACAGCATATGCATGCACACCATTCATTGTTCCGACCACTGCACATTAACACTTGGTGTGCCCATGACTGTATAGTGTAAGGCAGCCATTTGAATGTCCCCGTGAATACATGCACGGCAGAACCACACTGCCAGAAGTTCCAGTGTCATGGTGACAACGGATGGCTTTGTGGAAGGGCTGCACTCAGTGGCAGAGCACCCCCTTCGCATACAGAGAGTCCCAACCATCTCCAGTTGCATGTTGAAAGGCCCTCAGGTAGCAGATGAAAGACCTCAGCCTGAGACTCTGGAGAGCTGCAGCCAGGCAGAATAGCCAAACAAACCCATGATCCATATCTTCCTCCAAAGTGGTGACAACGAACCCATGAATGACCCATGCATTCTCCATCTCTGCTCATTCATTCATTCATTCCATTTATATCCCACCTTTCTTCCATCATGGAACTCAAGGTGGCTACATGCGGTTCCCAAGTGGTCTCCCCTTCAAGCACCAACCAGATGCAGACCTCCTTAGCTTCAGCAAGGTGTCTGCTTCATGTGCCTTCAGACCCTGCCCTGGGACCATGGTCTGCTTCTGAGTCTTATGTGAAGAAGGAGGGTACGCATATATTCCTTCATGTTAGGGCTCTAACTAGGAAGATAGGAAGCAGCCTTCTGCCTGCTCAGTCCATTGCTCCATCTAGCCCAGTATTGGCTACTCTAACTGGCCACAGCCCCCCAGGCTCTCAAATGGAGGGGGGTCTTCCTTCTTTCCCATCACTTCCTGCCTCTAGTCTTGCCTTCCCCAACCTGGGGCCCTCCAGATGTGTTGGACTGCAACTTGGCCATGCTGGCTGGGAATGATGGGAATTGCAGCCCATCTGGAGGGCCCCAGGTTGGGCAGGGTGGGGAAGCTACTCAAGTACACCTATTGACACTGTGGCAGCCGGGGCAGAATGGTGCTCAGTGCTGCATCTCCTGTCCCCTATTAAACCCCATAGATTGAGGAGACTCTGCTTGCAAGGGTGGAGAGGCGGCTTTAGTTCCGAACAAGAAGTGAGTTGTCTCTGTAGGTAGGTTTCACACAATTTCCTAGAGAAATCATTGTTGCTCACCCGTTAAGTCGTGTCCGACTCTTCGTGACCTCATGGTAGGGATGTACGAAAGTCATTTACCTTTTCGAAGGGTGACATTCGCGGTGGGGGGGATGCGCTCTGTCCCTTCCCCCGAAATTCTCTCTGGCCAGCTCTGCTCCATGGAGATTCCGCGGAGCCACCGGCCAGGTCCGCCCACAGCCGGACATCCGGCCGCTGGGCAGCCTGCAGTGACGCAAATGGCAGCCGCCATTTGCATCCCTGTATTTTGCCGTGATAGGCTAAGTAAATATTTACGTAGCCTATCATGGCAAAAAACCCAAACAAACAGCGAACGCAAATGGCGGCGGTTACAGCGGCCACCATTTGCGTTCCCCTTTTTTTTTTTTGCCATCATAGGTTACGTAAATATTTATGTAGCCTATTACGGCAAAAAAAGGGGGGGATGCAAATGGCGGCCACTATGCTATTTGCGCCCCTCTCTTTTGCCGTAATAACCTACATAAATATTTACGTAGGCTATCATGGCCAAAAAAAAAAAAGGAATGCAAATGGCAGCCGCCGTAGCTGCCACCATTTGTGTTCCCTTTTTTTTTACTGTGATAGGCTATGTAAATACTTACACAGCCTATCACGGCTTCCGCAGGGATGCAAGTGGCTATAGTGGTGAAGCGAATGGCGGCCACAGACATGGCCACTATTCGCAAGTCAGCGCGAACGGCAGCAGGTAGTTGTCCCGTTTCGTGCGCCTTTCGCGGGGCGGTGGGGCTTCGTTCCGCCACAGATTTCAGGGGGCCAAATGCACTGGCATTCGGCCTCACCGAGATCCGTGGTGGAATTCTCTGACATCCGTACCCCATGGACCATAGCACGCCAGGCCTTCCTGTCCTCCACTCTCTCCCAGAGCGTGCTCAAGTTCATATTCATTGCATCGGTGATGCTATCTAGCCATCTCATCCTCTGCCATCCCCTTCTCCTTTTGCTTTCAATCTTTCCCAGCATTAGGTGGCCAAAATATTTGAGCTTGCAGTCAGGGGACTCATAAGAGTCGTCTCCAGCACCACAGTTCGAAGGCATCAATTCTTCGGCACTCAGCCTTCCTTATAATCCAGCTCTCACAGCCATACATTACTACTGGGAAAACCATAGCTTTCATTATATGAACCTTTGTCGGCAAGGTGATGTCTCTGCTTCTTACTATGTTGTCTAGGTTTGCCATAGCTTTCCTCCCAAGGAGCAAGCGTCTTTTAATTTCATGGCTACAGTCACCGTCTGCCGTGATCTTGGAGCCCAAGAAAATAACATCTGTCACTGCTTCCATTTCTTCCCCTTCTATACGCCAGGAAGTGATGGGGCCAGATGCCATGATCTTCGTTTTGTTAATGCTGAGTTTCAAACCAGCTTTTGCACTCTCCACTTTCACCCTCAACAAGAGGCTCTTCAGATCTTCTTCGCTTTCTGCCATTAGGGTGGTATCGTCTGCGTATCTGAGGTTGTTGATAATTCTCCCAGCAATCTTAATTCCAACCTGTGATTCATCCAACCCGGCATTTCTCATGATGTACTCTGCATATAAGTAAAATAAGCAGGGCAACAATATACAGCCTTGTCGTACTCTTTTCCCAATTTTGAACCAATCAAATTCCATGTCCGGTTCTTACTTACTGTTGCTTCTTGACCCTCATACAGGTTTCTCAGGAGACAGGTAAGGTGGTCTGGTACTCCCATCTCTTTCAGAATTTGCCACAGTTTGTTGTGATCCACACAATCAAAGGCTTTAGTGTAGTCAATGAAGCAGAAATAGACATTTTGCTGGAATTCTCTTGCTTTCTTCATGATCCAGAAAATGTTGGCGATTTGATCTCTAGTTCCTCTTCCTCTTCGAAAGCCCGCTTGTACTTCCAGTAGTTCTCAGTTCACATACTGCTGAAGCCTAGCTTGTAGGATTTTGAGCATAACCTTGCCTGCATGTGAAATGAGCGCAATTGTATGGTAGTTCGAACACTCTTTGGCATTGCCCTTCTTTGGAATTGGAATGTAAACTGACCTTTTCCAGTCTTGTGGCCACTGTTGAGTGTTCCAAATTTGTTGGCATATTGAGTGCAGCACTTTAACAGCATCATCTTTTAGGATCTTAAATAGCTCAGCTGGAATACTGTCATCTCCACTAGCTTTGTTGTTAGTAATGCTTCCTAAGGCCCACTTGACTTCACTCTCGAGGATGTCCGGCTCAAGTTCAGTGACCGCACTATCATGGCTATCAGGGACATTCAGATCTTTCCTGTATAGTTCTTCTGTGTATTCTTGCCACCTCTTCTTAATCTCATCTGCTTCCGTTAGGTCCCTGCCTTCTTTGTCCTTTATCATGCCCGTCTTTGCACAAAACGTTCCCTTGAGATCTCCGATTTTCTTGAAGAGATCTCTACTCTTCCCCATTCTATTGTTTTCCTCGATTTCTTTGCATTGTTCATTTAGGAAGGCCTTCTTGTCTCTCCTTTCTATTCTCTGGAAATCTGCATTCAGTTGGATATATCTTCACCTTTCTCCCTTGCTTTTCGCTTCCTTTCTTTCCTCAGCTACTTGTAAAGCCTCATCAGACAGCCACTTTGCTTTCTTGCATTTCTTTTTCTTTGGGATGGATTTCGTTGCTGCCTCCTGAACAGTGTTACGGACCTCCGTCCATAGTTCCTCAGGCACTCTGTCTATCAGGTCTAATCCCTGAAATCTATTCCTCATCTCCACTGTATAGTCATAAGGGATATGATTTAGGTCATACCTGAATGGTTTAGTGGTTTTCCCTACGTTCTTCAATTTAAGCCGAAATTTTGCAATAAGAAGCTCATGATCTGAGCCACAGTCAGCTCCAGGTCTTGTTTTTACTGACTGTATAGAGCTTCTCCATCTTTGGCTGCAAAGGACATAATCAGTCCGATTTCGATATTGACCATCTGGTGATGTCCATGTGTAGAGTCGCCTCTTGTGCTGTTGGAAAAGAGTGTTTGCTATGATCAGCGTGTTCTCTTGGCAAAACTCTATTTTAGGGATGGCGGAGAATTTCTCCCCGAAACTTCGGGGGACCGAGCGCCAACGTGTTCGGCCCCCCGAACAAGTTTCGGGGAGAAATTCTCCGCCCCCCCCGCTCCCCGCACCCCACCCCCGGGACGGGACTTACCTCTCCCGAATGTCCCTCCCGGCGGCGGGTCCGGCCGGCGGTTCGGTGGGTGTTCGTGCGGGGCGGGAGCGGCAGCCGGACTTTCGACCGGCTGCCGCCGCCGCCATTCCAATGAAAGAAAAAAAAAAACGCCCCCGTGATAGGCTACGTGACGATTAACATAGCCTATCACGGCTAGATTTGCAAAGTCAGCTGTGATAGGCTACGTAAATCGTCACGTAGCCTATCACAGGTGACTTAAAAAAAAAAAAAAAAGCCCGTACGGATAATGGCGGCCCCCATAGGGAGCCGCCATTCCCGTTCCTTATTTGGTCGCCTTAGTCTACGTAAAGATTTACGTAGACTACAGCAACCAAATAAGGAACGCCAATGGTGGCTCCCTATGGGGGCCGCCATTAGCGTACGTGCTTTTTTTTTTAAGTCACCCGTGATAGGCTACATGACGATTAACGTAGCCTATCACGGCTGACTTTGCAGATCTAGCCGTGATAGGCTACATTAATCATCACGTAGCCTATCACGGGGGCGTTTTTTTTGTTTTTTTTTAACTTTCGAGTTCGCGGCCGGGCGAGGCGGGAAGCCTCCCCTCCGGCCTGAATTTTGGCCGGGCGAGGCGGGAAGCCTCCCCCCCCCAGCCTGAACTTCGCGGGGGGAGCAGCGAAGCGCCTCCCCCCCCACCGCGAACAAGCTTCGACGACAGGTAAGTGACTTTCGTCCACCCCTAATTAGCCTTTGTCCTGCTTCATTTTGTACACCAAGGCCATGCTTGCCTGTTATCCCAGTGATTTCTTGACTTCCTACTTTAGCATTCCGATCCCCTATGATGAAGAGGACATCTTTTTTGGTGTTAGTTCTAGAAGGTGTTGTAGGTCTTCATAGAACCCATCAACCTCAGCTTCTTCGGCATCAGTGGTTGGGGCACAGACTTGAATTACTGTGATGTTGAATGGTTTGCCTTGGATTCGTACTGAGATCATTCTATCGTTTTTGAGATTGTACCCCAGTACTGCTTTTCCCACCCTTTTGTTGACTATGAGTGCTACTCCACTTCTTCTAAGGGATTCTTGCCCACAGTAGTAGATATAACGGTCACCTGAATTAAATTCGCCCATGCTTGTCCATTTTAGTTCACTGATTCCCAAGATGTCGATGTTCAATCTTGCCATCTCATGTTTGACCACCTCCAGCTTACCTTGATTCATTGATCTTACATTCCAGGTTCCTAAACAATATTGTTCTTTACAGCATCGGATTTTCGTTTCACCACCAGACACGTCCACAGCTGAGTGTCCTTTCGGCTTTGGCCCAGCCACTACACTCTTTCTGGCGCTACTTGGAAATTCCCTCTGCTCTTCCCCAGTAGTATATTGGACACCTTCCGACCTGAGGGGCTCATCTTCCGGCGTCATCTCTTTTAGCCTTGTGATACGTTCTATGGGGTTTTCTTGGCAGGAATCCTGGAGTGGGTTGCCATTTCCTTCTCGAGTGGACCATATTTTGTCAGAACTCTCCACCATGACCTGTCCTTCTTGGGTGGCCTTGCACGGCATAGCTTATGGCTTCACTGAGTTACGCAAGCCCCTTCGCCACAACAAGGCAGTGATCCATGAAGGGGAGAGAAATCATACCTTCTAGGAATAATGTGAAGTCTGAAGCAGCCCTCAAATTCCCAGCAAGCTAACAAGCACTGAGCATTTCCTGCCCAGAAAGACAGCTGTACCCAGAAAACCAGGTTGCTGAAGGGTGTACGTCAGAGTTGCACCAGTGTTTCCAGCAGCAGATGTGTGAGTGTGGGAGGCATGCCTGTATCTTTAAACACCTGGCTTCGTCAGGGTCCCAGACATATGTATACAGCACTTGAAGACATGCGTGCACTGGTGGTTCTCACGTTTGTTTTGTGAGCCCCTTATGGGGGCACAGGACATCTGAAGGGGAGGTCTACAACCTTCCAGAGTGGGATAGGATCCAGAGTCCGGCTTTCACCACCAGATATGACTTTGCATGCCCTCCAGTGGAAGATCATCTTTGGTCCGCTTTGGATTTGTGAGGATCCCCAGTGCCCTGTCATCTGGCATGAAGAACTAGAACAAGGAGAAATACAATTAGAACAAGTACAACTACAACTAGAGCTAGAAGAAGGAGAAGGAGAAGAACTGGAACTAGAACTTCTGCTTTGTAACAGGGACCATCCCCTCTGGTTTTAGGAGGCTCCTTTTCTGTTCCTCTTCAGTTGCCAGTGGTGGATTGTTGCACACCCCAGTCTGCAGATCATGTTGTGAGAATCTCTGCGCCTTTGCCTGCAAAACAGATGACTGATGTTGGGCTGGCTGGCTGGCTGGCTGGGGTAGATGGGAGAAGGAAACATAATTTTGGAAGGGAGGACCCGAGCCCCCAAAGACTGAGAAACACTGGAATGCCCATGCATGTATGGTGCCTATTCTCGGAACTGAGCCATAACCAGGCGACACAAAAAAGAGCCAGTAAGAGCTACCCTTGCCCAAGCAAAGTCCCAACCTGAACAAGAAGTTTTCGTAGCTCATCCTGTGAAGAAGAGAGCCAATAGCCAGCCTGGATGTGTGGAGCCAACTCAAATACTCATGAACTCTTTACTGCTGAGGGAGATGCTTCAATCCAGCCTTCCCCAACCCAGTGCTGGCTGGGAGTGATGGGAGTTGTAGTCCAAAGGTCCAAAGCATCTGGAGGGCACTGGGTTGGGAAGTCTGCAGCCTTGGTGTCTCACCAGACATCGGCACTTGCGTACGGGTTCCCAGTTCTAGCCCTGCGACTCCATGCAGCAGTTGTGTTTGCCATGGAACGTACAGAGCGGCCCTTTGGAATGTTAGCATTCTAAGCAAATTCACTTTCTCCAGTCTCAGTTCCCTATCCGCAACCCCACTTCCAACTGATTGCATGCCAATTTCCCTTCATGGTTTCATTTAAAGAAACAAGGCCAAGGTTTATTTTTTATTGCCTGCTCCCTTTGTGAAATGGCCGATTGTGAAAGGTCTTAAATTGATGCTGGCACTGAATCGCTAACCACTAAGCTTCAAGGCAGGAAACAAAGGGTTAGCATTAGCAGCATGAACACAGAGTGCAGCTACATCTTTGCTGCAATGAGGGAAGCAGAAGAGTGGGCAGCTCTCCTTGGGGTGCCCCGTCTTGGGAGGAGAAGCTTGCCCATGGGAGGGGACCTGCTAGAATTTGCAGGGACCTCGGGTCTATTGTGTGGGTTCTGAGTGAGCCTCTTAAGGTTTCAGGAAACATTTCTCCCCCTTCCTCGAAACCGCTGTTTGTAGAGGGAAATTGAATTAAATCCCTGAAGGAAAATGCGATTTTCTAGCTAAGTGGAAGCTTATGTTATATACACTCTAAAGGCTCTTGGCTGAAGGACCAAGTGCCATTGTTAACTACCCGTAATTGCCTCGGATTTCTGCCCCGGCAGAGGTATGAGAGAGAACTGCTGTGGGCCACCAGTTGCTATGGGATGTAACAGAGCAGTATGCTGCTTTTTTTTTTTGCCTTTTGATTTTTGATCACATACCAGTAAGTGGAATCATCATCACAGATGCTTCGTATTACCTTGTGTTCAGACTGAATGATAGATTGCAGTCTTTGTCATCCTGTTCCCTATGTGACACCTAGTCTTCAGTGGGAAGGGGATGCTTCTGACCTCTTGCAAAGCTTAGCTTACCCTGTGTATCTCTGCAGGTGCTTCTCAGCTCTGCGCTGTTACAAGACTCTCAGGTGGTAGCAGCGGCAAGGGGTGCCAGGCTGGGGAGATGGCTGCATGCCTTCCTCTTGAATTTGCCCTCACCATGGTTTAGCCACTGCTCATTTAGACTACTACAATATAGGGACAGAGGAAATTACCTTCAAGAAACAGAACAAAGCTTAAAGAGGCCTTTCCTGGGACCTCGGTGGAGCCTTCCTGATGATGGTGCTGGGGTGGGGAAATTCAGCAACAGGAAGCCTGGGGAAAGGCTGCGGGTGAGTCACTGCTTCAGCTAGAGCGGGATCATTGGAGCCAAGAACTGGGTGTTCTGGGTCAAACTGTGGCGAGGCCACGTTGTCGAACCCTGGTGTTCCGTGGCTGAAAGTGATTTCAGTGAAGGAGTGAGGACTGATGGATGTAGCCAGGGCACAATTGGGCTTGTCCCACAACCAGAAAGCAGGGGGCATCAGGGCCACCAAACGACATAGCTTGTCATGCATCAAGGTCACAGAACGGTATCGTCCTGTCTTGGTGGGAGAGGCCAGGAACAGTGATTTCAGCAAAGTGGGGCCAGTTGGGTTGTCCGGAGCCTTGGGAGCTTGGAACCAGAGGATCCTTCCCTTTGACAAAAAGATGAAAGGAAACAGTTCTGGGTCCAATGGAGACAAAACAAAAGAGGGGAAGTGGCTTGGAGCATCAAAGACAGTGGATTCAACAGGACTGATACAGGATGGACCCAGATCCAGTCACGCCAGTACATCTCGGTGATCGCAGTGCTCAAAGGTGTGAAGCCTCTGGCCAAGATACTTAATGGCAGCTTCAGATAACTCCTTGGGGGGATGCAATTCTGTTTCTGGGTGTATTTAAGTCTATTTCCAGATGATTGTGCCTTAAACGACTTGTGAGGGGGTTGGATTGGATGGCCTTGTAGACCCCTTCCAACTCTACTATTCTACTATTCTATGAGGGCTTTGGTGCTGTCTGGTGAATTCGAGTTTTTGAATACTCTTCCGGCGTGTGTGACTTAGATGCACAGGAGCTCACAACAAGAGCGCTTGCTCAGTGCTCTCCACTCAGCCCAGGATGCGAGCCCCCTGAGGTCCATCTCTTGTATTTATGTACTGAAATACTTCTAGCCCGCCTCTCAGGGCAGGAGCCCTTGACATCTTGATGTCACGTGCCCAGCGGAACCCCTTCAAGTGGCTGTATCCACACATGGGGTTAAAGGGCTTCTCCACTCTGTGCCAAGGAGAGTGGCAGCGATTGGAAATGTGTCCCACTCGCAGAGCAGCCCTGCCTCACCTTGGGATGTGTCCAAATGCCAGAGCCACATGGGCTGGAGCTGTTCCTCACCCTCCCCTAGAAGCATCTGGGAAAAGCAGGGCTTTCTTGGTGCCTGGGCTGCTTTCCATGGGAAGTTCATCCAGAATCTCCCCTGCTGTCATGTGGATGGATGGGGCAAACCTCCTCTCTCGCATGGCCAGGTGTGCTGCTTTACCGAGGGCAGGCCTCTACTTGCAGGGCTGCACTGTTTAAAACGGCCCTCTGTTCGAAGGACTGTCCAGATGAAGAATCCTAAGAAGATAGAGCAGAGCAGGGGCCTTGAAGGCAGGGATGTTGCAGGCGTCCAGGAAGGGGGTGGACTCCAGCAGACTCCCCCATGCTCGGCCTCCTGGACTCCAGTCCATGGACCACCATGCTTGCCTGACTCGGTACGCGCCGAGTCAGGTGCCCGCAGACCACCCAGTGGCTCGCCATGCATGGCGAAGAGGGGCAGGCAGCCAACAGGGTCCCATGCATGGCACGCGAGGCAGACGGGGGTGAGTCTGGCCATCCCCACTTGAAGGTGCCCACCCCAGGTTGCAGCACCTGGATCACAGACTGGGCAGCTGGCACACAGCTGGGCTCTCCTGGCCACAGCTGGCACACTGCTCGCCTGCACTCCAATGAGATGTGCTGTATTTAAAGTACACTGATGACTTCAAAATGTGCATCTCTCTATATAAATTAGCATATGCACATTTTATGTAAAAGTGCTGCCTCTTCCTTAGGGATCCATTTCCTCTTTTTTAGTAATGCATAAATGGCCACCCCACACCTCTCTTTTTGAAAGCATTTCTTGCAACATAGGTTTTGATTTTGATTTTGTTGTCCCTGTGTGGGTCTTTGGTTTTGCTGGCTGTTTAGTCTAGCATTTATAGTTTCAGGCCTTTTTAAAGGTTTAATTGTTTTTATATTTGACAGTGTTCCCTTCAATGCCACTTTGAGTACTCCCGAAAACAAGGCACATCTGATGGGAATTATTTAGTATTGATGCCTCCTGTTAGAAAGGCAGTTAACAGAGAAAAAACCCAAAGGCAGAATAGAATGTGCATTTACCAGTCCCACATGCACACAAGTCTAAAAAGGAGACCACACCCTTTTTTAATGAAGGAAGGTAAAATAGTTTACGCACAATATGCTTGCATATAAAATGCAGGTACAGCTTACAGTTTCAAAGCAGTTTGTTCAGTCCATTTGTGTTCTATAACACCAGCAGGAGTGAGAAAGCAAACACGAGTGCTCCCAGCAATGGTGGAGGGTGGAGAGAGGGGGCGGGGGAAGGAAGGGGAGGAGCCAAAGGAAGAAATCACAGGAAACCACACTGCAGGCTATAGAGATCCTGAGGCTAGCTGTGGTCAAAATTCACATGAACTAACTAACTGCAGCACTGCCCTCTTCCAGTAACTTGCAGACAAGGTATTCCCAACACTATCAGTATCTGGAATAAGACAATGCTCCTTGCTATGAAGAGGGGGGTGTCCCCCACCTTTTCATCTATGAAATCTTGGACAGCGTGTTTATTTAGAAGATTTATAACCTGCCTTTAGTCAGACTGTCAAGGCAGTGCACAAGAATGATAACAACAAAGCCATCAATTAAAATGACTCAAAATAATTATATTAGAACAAGCATAAGAAAACTTCAGTAAAAATAGAAAGCAGGGGGAAAAACCCAACAGCAACAAAAAACAGAGATAAGGCTGCAGTATAAAAATCATTAACTTAACACCCAGGAGAAAAGTAAAGTCTTAACTTGGCAGCTAGAAGATAGATGCCTCCCAACAGCTAGTTACACAATACCCTCTGTGGATCTGTGCATCTGGTCCACTTCATACTGTTAGTGTTTTTATTTTATTTTATTTTTTAGATTGGGTAGTGTTCCTGTTTTACCGGAAATTGTTAAAAAGAGAGATGCTTCGAGCCTTGATTCTGATATGGCCGCATGCATGTGCCGCTTGCAGCACACTGGGGAGCAATCCTGGGGACCAGCAGGGACAACTGCCACTGTGTTCATTCATCACGACCATCACGGCTCTTCCGTCTGCCATCTGGATTATGCCAGCTGCGCCCTGACATGCAGTCCAGATGGAACAGCTGTCAGGATCAGGGGGCCAGCTGGAAGGAAGGACTAAGGAGCAAACCAGAACTCAGGACCAAAGAACAAACGAGGATACAGGAACACACCAGAGTTCAGGGAGACAGTGCTGCTCAAGCACGGTTAGGCAGCAACAGGAAGCATTGCTTTTATGCTCCTTCCTGCCCAGAAGGATCCGGTGGCCCGCTTGGCTGGGCAGAGTTGTTCTAGATTGCCCCCTGCGGCAAGCCATGCTGTGGGAATTATGGGAGTTGAAGTCCAGCACATCTGGAGGGTACCAGGGCGGGGAAGGCTTGGCAAGGAGGTTCTTCACTGAGAAGCTGCAGTGACGCAGCTTGCCACAGGGGGCAGTGTTCAGCAGTTCCTGAGACCCAGTTCAAGCCCTCCTTGGTGTCTAAGAGGGTCGCCATTAATGACAACGCTCCAAATGCGGATGGCGACTTGGAGGCTTACAGACAAGGTGGGACACCCTTCCGTTGCCATGCTGACTTCTCCACGGCCCATTTTGTTGGGCTTATCAACAGCCCCAGGTACTGGAATGTAGGGATGTCAGAGAATTTCTCCACGAATCTCCAGGAGGCCGATTGCCAATGCATTCGGCCCCCCAAAATTGGTGGAGAAACGGTCCGCCCCCCCCGCCCTCCCTCCGGGATGGGACTTACCTTCGGCGAATGGCCCTGGTGGCGGCGGCTCTCGGCGGCGGTTCAGTGGCGGTGGCGGCCGGTCTTCTGACCAGCTGCTGCCGCCGCCATTTCCAAGTAAAACAAAAACAACAAACGTGATAGGCTACGTAAAGATTTACGTAGCCTATCACGGCTAGATTTTCAAAAAACACTGTGATAGGCTACGTAAATCTTTACGTAGCCTATCACGGCTGACTTTGGAAAAAAAAAAAAAGTGCGTACGCAAATGGCGGCGCCCATGGGCGCCGCCATTTGCATTCCTTATTTTGGCCCGGGTAGTCTACGTAAATATTTACGTAGACTACGGCGAAAATAAGGGTAATGCTATTTGCGGGGAATTTCGGCGGGGAGGGACGGGGCGCCTCCCCCCCGCCCAGAATTTCAGGGGGAGGGACGGAGCACCTCCCCCGCACCGCGAAGCAAGCTGCGGGACCAGGTAAGTGACTTTTGTCCATCCCTACTGGAATGCCATCCTGGGATGGGAATTCACTTCTGGGCTCCCTGGCCTGGCATGTGTCAGTGTAGCTACTCTTCAGAGCTGTGTGTGTGGCCACCATGCCTGTTCCCATTGTTACTTCAGGGTGGGCCCTGCTTTAGGAGACTTTGTGCTGAATGAATCTGTGCTGAATGAATCCATCAACCTCTCCATGGCGAAATCTCTTGACAAAACCAGAGGAGGGTCTGGTCATATGAGTGTTCAGAGTGGTTAAATCAAGCAAGATTCCCAATGGGATTCAAATCCTACAAGAATTCATTTTGGTTCCGCTATCTGTCAGGGAGATACAAAGCTTTCATGTAATCCCTTAACAAATCATCCCTCTTCTTAAGAGATCTCGCTCCTGTCAGAACTGATCTGCCCTAAGGATCAGTTCTTCCCATGCTCTGAAGATTTAACAGTCAGCTAGCTAAGCGTCTTATCTCATTTTTATCCAAGGGATCGGAGGTCCTCCAAGGAATTGTCATCCCTCTCAATGTAGAGAAAATTGACATTGATAGTACTGCTGGGCACAAAGTCATGTAACATTACGTTAACATCATGTTGGAAAGGATACTCTAAACTATCCAGATCCCTGGTTGGCTTTTAAATGAGCCATTAGTTACCACTCAAGAAAGCGATCTCAGGACCATTGCAGGGGCCTCATTGAAAACATCTGCTCTATATTCTAGGATCCCAGCAGCAAACCACGTGTCAGGTTGCATTGAGGAAGGGAGAAAGCTCCAGAATGTGTCTTGCTAATCCCAGGTTGCAGATGGACCTTTCATGTTGAGGCAGGTCTGGTCATGCCACTTGGAGAAGAGACAGCAGTAATCCCTGGAAATAGCAAAGATGATGTGAAGGGAAAGGATGAGGGTGGGATACTGGTGTTTCCATGAGGAGAGGCTGAAATTGTTCCTGTAAGTTAAGGACATATAAAATAAGGGTTAAATGTCTCTGCATTCTGCATCAGACCTTTGCAAATTCTATTCCAAGGTTGCCAAAATCCTGCATTCAATAAAATACATGATTCCATTTACTAGCCAATTTGCATACTTTGCAATATTGATTCTGCTTCTAATGTGCAGCCCTATTCATGGGTAAATTGGCCTGTTTTTGGCTCTATTGAGCTGTTTCCAATCAGCTAATGGTTTTTAAAGGGTCATCCAGGATTAGTGTGCCAACCTTGCTTGTATCATGGAGACCAAGTTGAATGACACTTTCCATACCGATGACCATGGTGTCCTTTGGGGTTGCCTTTGCATGTTTAGTCAGAAGCAGATCCCATTGAGTTCAGTGGGGCCAAACTCCCAGGAAAGTGTGCATAGGATTCTGCCCAAAATATTCCAGCTTTGCATTTTCAAATGTCTGGAACTATTGGCTCTATATAACAGGAGTCAGCAACTGGCATCTTCTGGGCCAATTCCAGCCCAGGGAAGGCTTCCAAGGAATCATATGGATATCTATCTAAACTTTTGTATCCCTACTTTCAGACATGCCCTCAAAGCATCTTAAGAATGACTGAAAGTGTTAAAATCAATGCTACAACAGCAGAAAATACCATCAAATTTAGCAGCATAACATTGGCATAAAAGCATGATGTAATTAAGTCACCCGCCCCTACTCCCACCCCCAACACCAGATGAAACAAGTAGGTTTTATCCTTAATGAATGCAGGGGAGGGTCCCTTTGTGGGAGGGAGTAACATGAAGGGGCAGCTTCTGCAGACAATGATCCCCCTCCAACCTCCTTAACCAATCTCATCTTTCAAACAGGGGTGTGGTAGAGCATGGGTGGGCAACTTTGGGAGCTCCAGAAGCCAATTCCAAATCACCCCCCACCCCCACCCCCCAGAACCCCCAGGTGCCACTCTGACGGATTTTGGTGTAGCAGCAGCCATGCGTGAGCTGCCACCGAAATTTGTCAGCAAACCACAATGGGGCCTACAAAGGCCCTGTTGCTGTTTGCCACTAAAACCTGGGGTATCTTACTCTTCATTGAAGCCATAGCATGCAATTCCTTAAGAAGCCCACCAAATCTTCACTCTTGGGCTGTTGGTTTTGTTTCTTCTTCTGAATCTAGGGTTCCAAGGGGAAAAGGGACCAATGGGACCACGTGGGGCCAAGGGGGACCAAGGAGACATTGGGCCGCGGGGCATGCCCGGACCTCGCGGAATCACAGGTATCATTTCTTCATTCTTTTTGTAAAACATGCCTTAATTTCTACCCTGACCCCCATTCTGAATCAACAGTACAAGTTGTAGCACTTTGATGACAAGACTGAGTATAAGGCCACCACAGTCCAAAATATGAAGCCTATTGTTATGGGGTTGGGGTTGGTCTAACTGGCCTTCCAGGGACCCCTTACAGCTCATTGTCTCTGGTTGCAGAGGAAGTCAGCAGCATCCCTTCCAGCTCTGGAATTCTTGATTCTGGAGTGTTGGAGTATCTATGCTGGGAACCCCGTCCTACGCTTAGTCTGCACAGATGTGTAAATAAACCTTACATCACAGAAATGCCACGAGTCCCCAGTGATCTCCCTCCAAGGAAACGGCATAAATGTGCACACATAGAAAATACCCAGATTACAACCGCTGTCCAAATCAAATCTACAGAGAAGCGGGGGGTCGTTTCAGCTCTTCTGCGAAAAGGCTGCCTGTCCTCTTCCCAAACAAACAGGCCATGTCCCAAATGCACCACAGCTCTCAAATCACCTTGCAACTAGAATTTCAGTGCAGGGTAATCGTTTTCTCCCCCTGCTCAGCTGTTTCAAAACCAAACACCTGAAACAGATCGCTGTTCGCCTTTTGCTTGATTCAACATTTCATTGGTTTCACTGGTGTATTATTTTACATTTCTCTCCCGCCCCGCCCCCCGCCTGCCATCCACATCCCCTTGGGTGCTTTTGTAGGTGGAAAGGTGATTGATACATTTTATAAACAAATGATATGTAACCTGTGTGGGTGAGGGTTAGGCTCCTTCCCATTTCTTGATGACAGATCCATATCCCCCCCCACCCGATTCCCAGGGTTCTTTCTTCCTATAAATGAGATTCCACCTTGTTGCAACCTTCTAGGGAAAGTTTTCCAGTTCTAGGTGTGGCATATCCAAACAACTCTAGATCAATTCGAGATGGAAACAGGGTGGCGTGGCAAATGGGCAACACTTCCTGAACTTCCTGGCTGCTAATCGAAGGACTGCGCTTTTAGCATTTCAGCGGTCAAAGTTGTGTTGTTATGGGTCGGTCTGTGGCTCCCATGTCCTTCTGAGCAGAGGCATTCCCCCCATTTCTCCCCCCCCCGCCCCCCCATCCATAGTCTGCTTCCAATCAGCAATTTGATAGGTAAAAGGTGACTCTAGGGCGTGGTGCTCATCTCCATTTCTAAGCCGAAGAGCCAGCGCTGTCCGAAGACGCTTCCGTGGTCATGTGGCCGGCATGACTGATAGGGGTGGACGAAAGTCCCTTACCTGTCGTCGAAGGACGTTTGCGGTGGGGGGGAGGCGCTTCGCTGCTCCCCCCGCGAAGTTCAGGCCGGGGGGGGGAGGCTTCCCGCCTCGCCCCGGCCGCGAACGCGAAAGTTTTTTTAAAAAAAAAACAACGCCCCCTGATAGGCTACGTGACGATTCACGTAGCCTATCACGGCTAGATCTGCAAAGTCAGCCGTGATAGGCTACGTCAATCGTCACGTAGCCTATCTAGGGATGGCGGAGAATTTCTCCCCGAAACTTCGGGGGGCCGAGCGCCAACGTGTTCGGCCCCCCGAACAAGTTTCGGGGAGAAATCCTCCGCCCCCCCCCCCGGGACGGGACTTACCTTCCCTGAATGTCCCTCCCGGCGGCGGGTCCGGCTGGCGGTTCGTCCGGTGTTCGAGCGGGGCGGGAGCGGCAGCCGGTCTTTCGACCGGCTGCCGCCCCCGCCATTGCAATGAAAGAAAAAAAAAAAACGTCCCCTGATAGGCTACGTGACGATTCACGTAGCCTATCACGGCAAGATTTGCAAAGTCAGCCGTGATAGGCTACGTGAATCGTCACGTAGCCTATCACGGGTGACTTTAAAAAAAAAAAAGTGTGTACGGATAATGGCGGCCCCCATAGGGAGCCGCCATTCCCGTTCCTTATTTGGTCGCTGTAGTCTACGTCAATGTTTACATAGACTACGGCGAAAATAAGGGCAACGCTATTTGCGTTGCCCTTATTTTCGCCATAGTCTACGTAAACATTGACGTAGACTACAGCAACTAAATAAGGAACGCGAATGGCGGCTCCCTATGGGGGCCGCCATTCGCGTACGCGCTTTTTTTTTTTTTAAAGTCACCCGTGATAGGCTACGTGATGATTCACGTAGCCTATCACGGCTGACTTTGCAGATCTAGCCGTGATAGGCTACGTGAATCATCACGTAGCCTATCAGGGGACATTTTTTTGTGTTTTTTTTTACTTTCGTGTTCGCGGCCGGGCGAGGCGGGAAGCCTCCCCCCCCCGGCCTGAATTTCGGCCGGGCGAGGCGGGAAGCCTCCCCCCCCTGGCCTGAACTTCACGGGGGGAGCAGCGAAGCGCTCCCCCCCACCGCGAAAAAGCTGCGAGAAAAGGTAAGTGACTTTCGTTCACCCCTAAGCCTATCACGGGTGACTTTAAAAAAAAAAAGCGCGTACGCTAATGGCGGCCCCCATAGGGAGCCACCATTCGCGTTCCTTATTTAGTCGCTGTAGTCTACATAAATGTTTACGTAGACTACGGCGACCAAATAAGGAACGGGAATGGCGGCTCCCTATGGGGGCCGCCATTATCCGTACGCGCTTTTTTTTTTTTTTTTTAAGTCACCCGTGATAGGCTACATGACGATTGACGTAGCCTGTCACGGCTGACTTTGTAGATCTAGCCGTGATAGGCTACGTTAATCGTCACGTAGCCTATCAGGGGGCGTTGGTTTTTTTTTCTTTGATTGCAATGGCGGCGGCAGCAGCCGGTCGAAAGACCGGCTGCCGCTCCCGCCCCGCTCGAACACCCGCCGAACCGCCGGCTGGACCCGCCGCCGGGAGGGACATTCGGTGAAGGTAAGTCCCGTCCTGGGGGGGGCGCGGGGGGCGGGGGGGGTTCGGAGGATTTCTCCCCGAAACTTGTTCGGGGGGCCGAACACGTTGGCGCTCGGCCCCCCGAAGTTTCGGGGAGAAATTCTCCGCCATCCCTAATGACTGAACACCGAGGTGCACGGAACGCTGTCACCTTTCCCGCCGAGGCGGTACCTATTTATCTACTTGCAATTTCTTGCTTTCGAACTGCTAGGTTGGCAGGAGCTGGGACTGAAGGCGGGAGCTCACTCCGTCACGCAGCGCTCGGGTCTCGAACTGCTGTCCTGCCGACCTTCCGGTCTGCAGTTCAGTGTCTTCACTCTTAACCACTAAGCCACCGCAGCCCCTTCGATAGGTAACCAGTCCCAAACACAGGGTCAGATTAAAAAACGAATCTGTCCCCAGCCAAGCAGCCCCCTTTTAACCATATAGCCAATTAAACACACGTGTTTCCTGAGCTCCAGTGTTTGTACGGGGTTGGCAGCAATCCTCAAACCACTTTGGATGGAGCACGCGCATTTACGCCCGTCTTGGGGGGATTGATGGCCCTGATCCCATTAAAGCTGAGGGATATCTTGCTGCAGTAGACCAAGGTGGTCCATCAAGCCCATCATCCTGCTCCCAACGTCAGCTTGCCAGGTGCCTTTGGAAAGCTTGCAACCAGGCAGTGTTTGATCTAGTGGGGTGGGGGGAGACAACGGTAGCCCCAAATGAAATCCACAGCCCCCCCCCCCAATCTTAGCCAGATCTGGCTCTCCTGTGGCTCTTTAAAACAGTTGCTAAGGGGGTTGCCACAAAAGGGGTCGTCGTCTCCTGTCCTCTGTGCATTGCATTCATGGGGCCACAGCATCTGGTATCCAGGTACAGTGATGTCTGGGTGCAGGCTGGCCTGTTTGTGGGTGAAGGGAAAAGAAACAGGGAAAATATTTGAGGAGGTTGTTTTTAGAAGGGAAAGGTGGCACCTCCTACTACTCCTAGGCCTGGGAAAAGGAGGACCATCTGGTTTGGCTTAGTTCCTAAATCGTAAGCCAGTATTCCCAGCATAATATTTCCTGATCAGCCCCTGCCGGAGCCATTAAGTATGCAGAGCAGCTGAACGTGTTCATTAGCTGTGTGTGTGAGCGTGCCAATGCAAACCACATCTTTAATAGTAACATCCATCCACCGAATAGAGTTTTCTTATCGGCAAAATCTCTTGGAAGGCGCAGCCCAGGAGGCAAATTGGCTTGCGGGTGAGGGCGGACCTTGCAGGTGCCGAATGAAACGTTGAACGGACTTTCTTGAGGCAGGGGGATTATGGGGGGGGGGAAATGACAACATTCTTGAGCTGGGATACTTGCACACAGATGTTCTGCGCATGTGCCTGGAGGACTGTATACTGTCTGGAGCACTCTGTTTCCCACAGTGGCCAATCAGCTGCCTGTGGGAAACCTCCAAGCAGGACATGAGTGCAGCAGTGGCCGCCTGCCCATGTCCCCCAGCAACTGATGGAGAGGGATACAGCCTCTGATACTGGAGGGAGCACATGGCCATCAGGACTAGTGACCATTGGTGGCCTTCTCCTCCAGGAATTTGTCTAATCCACTTCTAAAGCCGTCCAAACTGGTGGCCATCACTGCATCTTGTGTTAGCGAATTCCATAGTTTGACTCTGCGCTGTGTGAAGGAGGACTTCCTTTGATCTGTCCTGAATCTCCCACCAATCAGCTTCATGGGTGACCCCACTGGGTCTCCCTGTCCACTTTCTCCACACCATGCATAATTTTGTACACTCTGTCTCCACTTTTTTACCTTTTTGCTAAGCTAAACAGTAGGGATGTACGAATCCCCCTACCTCGCATCCGTGGGGGGGGTCCGCCGGGGGGGAGGCGATCTGTTCCTCCTCCCCGGAATCCAAGCTGGACAGCTCCGCTCTGCGGAGCAGCCGGCCAGCTCCGTCCTGGTTCCTATCTGCGTGGAACTGTGCTCTCCGGATGGAAATGGCATCAGCTACGCCATTTGTGTCCCCATTTCTTCTTGCAATAGGCTACACGTCTCTATTTATGTAGATACTTACGTATCCTATTGTGTGAAAAACCAGGGACGCAAATGGTGTCCACTACGCCATTTGTGTCCCTGTTCTTTTATGCAATAGGCTATGTAAGTATCTACATAAATAGAAACGCGTATTCTATCGCGAGGAAAAACGGGGACGCAAATGGCGTAGCCTACACCATTTGCATCCGATCACTTACTTCCGGGTTCCACACAGGTGGCGGAACGGAACTGCCTGGGGGGAGGGGATATTCGGTCCGGAGAGGCACAGGTAAGTGCGCTCGTTCTGCCACGGACTTCGAGGGGCCAAATTCACTGGAATTCGGCCTCACTGGAGTCCGCAGCAGATTCCGCGGACATCCCTACTAAACAGTTCCAGCTGAACAGTTCCACCTTCCCTCGTATGAGAGCTGTTCCAGCCCCTTGCTCGTTTTCATTGAGCTTCCTTGCACCTTTTCCAGTTCTACAGTATCCCGTTGGAGAAGCACATTTATGCACATCTTTAGTGGCATTGTAAGCTCTGTTCACTCACTGTCCCCAGCTGAGCGCATAGGAACGCACCCCCTCTCAAATATAAACTCTTCACTGAACTAGAAATACTAAATATTTATTCATTTCTTTATCATGCATGTAATACATTTTATTTCCTGCTTTTATGTTTAAGGGTTTTCCTGGGTGGCTTACAAAAGTAAAGCATCCTAATAAAACAATAAAAATGCGAGGCAAAACTGCAACATCCAAAACGACATCAGCAACAGTTAAAGTGAAACACGGCAAATAAGATCGGAGAAAGGCAGCAGAGAGCAGTTCAGCAAGAACACGCATAGCCAAGTTAAATGCCTCGGAGAGAGAAAAACTTGCTTGGGGAGGGAGTGCCACAGACAGGGTGCCACACGGAAAAGCCTTTGATGAAGAGTGCTCCTGCTGAGGCGCCAACCCTCCAGAGCAGACTCTTCGTGACGTGTCCGCCGCCTTTTTACAGGCGTCACCACACTCTTGATCAGCCTCAGTCGGGAGCGGGTTCAGCCAGGAGGCTCAGCGTCCTTGGCCAAGAGGTTTAGCCAGACAAATGAGCTGAGTGTAACTGGGAAGCCTCTCTCCTCGCCTTGAGGATCTGGGAGATGGGCTAGGAAGGTATGAATTAAAAAGGAAATGAATCTGGCCGTCTGTGGCAGACTTACGACGCCAGAGGGCTTCCCATTTTTGAAGATCTGGACATTGTGGGAAAGATGTGAGGGGATCGGTGTGGGGCCATGGAGATGAGCTGTCTGGGCTGAGGCGGCGGTAGTTTTTAAAGAGATGGACGCTGGGAGGGCGGCTTGTTGTCATGAGGTCCTTTGTCCACTTGCCACCCATTTAGGAAGTTGTCTTTTGCTAAGTTGGACCGTTAGTCCATCTGGCTCCATACTGTCTACACTGGCCTTTCTCAACCTGGTGGCCATGCTGGCTGGGGACTTGCAGTCCAAAATATGTGGAGGGCACCAGGTTAGGGCAGGCCGATCTGCACAGACAGGCAGTGGCCCTCCAGGTTTTCGATGAGTGTCTGTCCTACCTGGAGATGCCAGGGACTGAAACTGGGAGTCCAGCCCTGCAGAGCAAGCAGCTCCATCGCTGAGCTATGGCCTCCTCGAAGCTATTTTTCCCCTTGGTTGCCGCCTAAGCTCTGCAGGCTTCCAGAAAAGCAGCTCCAAGGCACGGCAGGCTTCCTATGGTGGAAGACAGTCCTCAGAGCATCCTGGTCCCAGGCCCATTTAGGGCTTAAGAGCTCAGCAAAAACAAAAGCGCCCACTGCAAAATACCAATGTATTTGTGCTCCCAATGTGTTTTGAGAGACTTCTTTTCATCAAGGGCAATTAAAATCATCAAAACTCCCAAATGATACTCGGAACTCTCTGCTTCTCGCTCATGATTGGAAGGCTTTTCCTCTTAAAAGCTCAGCACCTTGAACTATGTCTGGATACAGCTGGCGGTTTATTTAGATTTGCAGTCTGTGCAGAACAGAGGAGGGTCCTGGGAACACAGAAATCTGCATTATACAGGCAAGGTAAGGACAGCTGAGCATTTTGGTTCAGCTCATTTTTGATCAGAATGAACCCAGAGTTGTACATTTCTTCATATTAGGGACTGCAAGAGCTTGAGATTTAAAAAAAAATCAAATCTGGGAGAAAACGGAACTGATAAATGCGTCCCTCCAGACCCAGGGCTTTGAGTTCTGAGCCCGTCACAGCCTGGCCTTGAATCCCTGTGTGTTCACCCATCTTTGTGGCACTGAATTAGGGTTGCTGCCTCTTTTTTTCTCACAGGCTCCTTGCCTGTAACAGCTACATGTCGGGCAAATGCATCACGATCCTCTCCGTGCTGAGAATAGATGCACCTATTGGGTTTGCCCGCTGCAGATGGGTGGCAATTTTGTTTTCGTCTGTTTGTGATACAAATTGACCGAAATTCATACATTCCTTCCTATTCCAGATGGAAAGAACTTAAGGGTTTTTAAAAAATGGAATGCAAGAGAAAGTGAGACTGCCACATTTGTGAATCCCTAAGGCAAGACAGGAGTGAGACACCGGGAGGCAGAAGATCAGGTACTGGTACCGTCAGGGGTGTGGTGAGAAGGGGCAAGGCCAAAAATCCCCTCTTCCCATGGGGGGCCGCTGCTCCATGGTGTGGAGCTGACTGCTCCCCTTTTTGGGGGCCATTTTGCAAAACTAAGCTGCGATTCCAGGAATATTTATGTAGTTAAATCCAGCCCTTCAGGCATCTGCTCTGTTTCTACTCATCCCACTGGCCTCTCAAGATGCCCCCATTATTTGACTCCTGATATGTTTTTAACTCCCCAGCCGCGGTGGCTTAGTGGTTAAGACGCTGAATTTCAGACCTGGAGGTCGGCAGGTCAGCAGTTCGAGACCCGAGTACTGCGTGACAGAGTGAGCTCCCTTCTTTAGTCCCAGCTTCTGCCAACCTAGCAGTTTGAAAGCAAGAAATTGCAATAGGTACCGCCTCGGCGGGAAAGGTAACAGCGTTCCGTGCACCTCGGTGTTCAGTCATGCCGGCCACATGACCATGGAAGTGTCTTCGGACAGCGCTGGCTCTTTGGCTTAGAAATGGAGATGAGCACCACACCCTAGATTCGGACACGACTGGTTGGGGACACCTTTACCTTTTTCTTTTCTTTCTGCCCGCCCAGTCCCCCCGAGAGAGGGCAAGGTAGAGGTTTGTTTCCCTTTCGCTCAGAGTGACATCTGGATAGTACTAATAAAGAGACTTGCAGGACCCCTGATGGAAGCACTGCCAAGAAAATGCATGACCAAAGGAAAGAACCTAGGAAGCCAACAGACCCTGGTGCAGATCATTGGCCCATCTAGTCCAGCACTGTCTACCCTGAGTGGCTCTCCAGGCAGAGGCAGTTTCCCCGCCCCCCATCTCCTGTTATCTGATCACTTTCTGGGACCTTCTGCATGCAAAGCATCACTCCCTCTTGTAGTAAACTCAGGTGGTGCACGCCAACAGAGATGGAGCCAAAACAGGGCCTCTGTGAAACTAGAGGGAGGTTTCAACATGCTTGAGGAAACCACAAAGTATGCAGAAGTACCAAACCCTCCCCACTTTTTTAAAAAAACAAAAGGGCTTACACACATATACCCAAGCACAGCCCAATGAGCTCTGAGCATACCCAGACATGGAATGCCGAGTGTCAGTTGGAAAAGAAAAACAGAAAAGGGGGGGGGGGATGTAATGGAGTTTCCTGGAGGAGGGCATGGCTGGCTGGAATGTTGAGCAGGAACACTCCTGTTAGAAGGTGGTGATATGCTGCAACATTTTGTCGCAGGTCTCACTTGTATGCCCACCGACTGAGCTATGGCCCTCGGGATTGCCTACTCCTGAACTGAAAAGCACACATGTATTGTTGCAGATGTGTCCCCAACAGGCAGCAGGTTTGGGAATGTTAGCAGTTCCATCAGGGGGTGGGGTGGATGGGGTGGGGGCTAATTTGTGAACCCTGCTGCATAGTTAAGTCAAGTCTGATGTATGAGTGGTCCAAATGGAAGGGGGGAAGGAAGTGGCACCTTGAACAGGTGGAAAGGAAGAAACAGCCACAGACAGAAGGTCAAGTTTCATACGTCCCTATCTGTGACCAACAGTCATGGTGCTTAAAATGGGGGGGGGGGATTTGGCCATTTTTCAGGAGAGGACAAAGTGTAGGCCGAATGGGGGCTTACTGGCAGCAAGGACAGCTCTTCCAGTTACCCACGACCCCAAAATCTGTCTGGAAATGACACTTCTGGATGACTTGGAGTTGGATCTGTAGAGCAGGCCTATTGAAATCAATGGGACAACTTAATCAGGACTAACTGAAGTCCCAATGACATCAGTGGGTCTGCAGCTGTAAGCATGACTAGGGAAGTCGGAGAATTTCTCCAACGCATTTGGCCCCCCAAAATTGGTGGAGAAACGCCCCCCGCCACCCCCACCCCCCCGGGATGGGACTTACCTTTGGCGAATGTCCCTGGTGGCGGCGGCTTCCGGCGGCGGCGGTGGCCAGTCTTCCGACTGGCTGCCGCCGCCGCCATTTCCAAGTAAAAAAACAAAACAAACAACAAACGTGATAGGCTACGTAAAGATTTATGTAGCCTATCACGGCTAGATTTTCAAAAAACACTGTGATAGGCTACGTAAATCTTTACGTAGCCTATCACGGCTGACTTTGGGGGGGGGGGAAAGTGCGTACGCAAATGGCGCATTTGCGTTCCTTATTTTGGCCTGGGTAGTCTACGTAAATATTTACGTAGACTACCTGGGCCAAAATAAGGAACGCAAATGGCAGCGCCCATGGGCGCCGCCATTTGCGTACGCGCTTTTTTTTCCCCCCCAAAGTCAGCCGTGATAGGCTACGTAAAGATTTATGTAGCCTATCACGGCTGACTGCAGGCCAGGGATGCAAATGGTGGCGGCTACGGCCGCCGCCATTTGCATCCCAGCAGGAGAAGAACGTTCGCGGCCGGAGAGGTGGGGCGCTCCCCCCCGGCCAGAATTTCAGGGGGAGGGACGGAGCGCCTCCCCCCCACCGTGACGCAAGCTGCGGGACCAGGTAAGTGACTTTCGTCCATCCCTGCCTAAACTACCTCCAGATCCAACCCACAGTGTTGTTCCTTGGGGACTCAGGGCAAGATCAGGGTATAGATCTGACCTAGGCTTAGCCATGAACATCTCTGAGTAATGAGGGTGAATTTGTTATCCTGGTTTCACTTCCCTGCCTGCAAAATGGGAATATTAGTGAATTAGCTCACATCCTGCAAGTGTGAATTAGATAATCGCCGCACAGTGTTTTACACAGTTAGCACTGATTTAAAAAAAGCAGTCGCTTTGGAAGATGCATCCTCCTAAATTGCTGTTGGCATGTGCCAAACATGTTGGAAAGAAGCGTATTCTGTCTGTTCCCAGTCTAATCTGTCTTCAGGGGATGGAAAGGGAGATAAAACTTTTTGGAAGTAAAAGAACCCAGCAGGCTGCCGGCCCTGGTGCCAATGCAAACAGAGACGGGGAACACGAAGAGGCCAAGATCAACTTTGAGAGGAACAAGGGAATCCAACCGCCTTGGCCACCGAGCGTTTCCCAGGCTTAAGGATGCGATGCTGGGCACACGAGGGGGTCGGGGCCTTGAACAAGAGGATGGCCTCATATCCAAGGGTGCTCACCCCAAATTTCAAAATGATTCGTGATACATTTTTAATTTCCTGGGGTTTCACTCATTTGTTTGTTCATATTTAGCATCCTTAAGCGTACTTCTCATACAACTTCAGAGTTTCTCGGCAGTGCTCCTTACAGGCCGGAAGCCCATGCTGGCTGGGAATGATGGGAGTTGCAGTCCAGCGCATCTGGAGAGTGTCAGCTTGGGGAAGGCTGATAAGATTATTACCCAGGGACTTTGCATAGTGAGGGAGCAGTGATGGGGCCGCCACGCAGAAATTATTTACACCACCAATCGCAAAATGCATTCAAATATAAAATGCTACTGAGCTGCCAAGTGAAACGTA
The DNA here is from genome assembly GCF_057233095.1 of Heloderma suspectum. NCBI lineage: Eukaryota > Metazoa > Chordata > Lepidosauria > Squamata > Helodermatidae > Heloderma > Heloderma suspectum. The sequence continues at coordinate 438,340,476 of NC_139458.1, forward strand.
TAAATACAGAAGACTAGGACTCGGGGCACCCTAACAGACTGTATTTGAATGGCAGCCACCCACATTTTTGTGGACTTTGTTGTTACCTGTTTACCTCGGTCCCCAAGGAGGAGACGTACAAAGGATGCATGCAGGCAAGCGCTCCGAGAGAGATGCTGCCAGTGGGGTGGTTTGTCTAATAATCACTCGCTGTGCACCTAGGTAGTGGTCCGTGCTGGCTCAGGTTCTGGGGGACCCTCAGGCCATGTGCCCTCAGGGTGCCCCCCCACCCAGGCGGCACTGTTCCCTCGCTTTCCTGCTCCCAACCTGCGTGCCTGACCAGAGGGACAGCCCACGCACAGGGCAGGCTGCAGCGGCTCCCTCTCCTCACGCTTGCTGTTGCTGGCCTGCACGGGGAGGGCAGGGTATGGATCCAGGAAGGATGCGCAGGAGGCTCTGGGGAGTGGTCTGTGGGACCCCTGCAGGACTTGGACCTCAGCATGCACCCAGTGACGCCTCCCCCAGACTCTGGCTCCCGTAGTAATCCTTGGCACACGGGGAGTATCGTGAAGGGCGTTCTCGATTGCTCTGAGAGACCAGACTGGGACCCAGGTGGTGAAACGGTCTCTAAAGGACACAGGGCCAAATCCATTTGGCCTTTAGAAGTTTAAACCAGCCCTGGATCAGCATGGATGGAGCCTGCATGAATGCAGGAACACTGCTGTAACAAAGCCCCCACCACTAGGGATGGATGAAATTCCCTTACCTGGTCCCGCAGCTTGCTTCGCGGGGGGGGGGGGAGGCGCCCTGTCCCTCCCCGCTGAAGTTCTGGCTGGGGGGGAGCACCCCGCCTCTCCGGCCGCGAAAGTTCTTCTGCCGGGAAGAAGTTAAAAAAAAACGCAACGTGATAGGCTACGTAAAGATTTACGTAGCCTATCACGGCTAGATTTTCAAAAAACACCATGATAGGCTACGTAAAGATTTACGTAGCCTATCACGGTGTTTTTTGAAAATTTAGCCCTGATAGGCTACGTAAACCTTTACGTAGCCTATCACGTTTTTTTTTTTACTTGGAAATGGCGGCGGCGGCAGCCGGTTGGAAGACCGGCCGCCACCGCCGCCGAACCGCTGCCGGGACCCGCCGCCGCAAGGGACATTCACACGAGGTAAGTCCCATCCCGGGGGGGGGGCAGACCGTTTCTCCACCAATTTCGGGGGGCTGAATGCATTGGCATTCGGCCTCCCGGAGGTTCGTGAAGAAATTCTCTGACATCCCTACCCACCACCCTGCTCCCTGGCGTGCTGTGGTCCATGGGGTCACAAAGAGTCGGACACGACTGAACGACTGAACAACAGCGACAACAACAGCCCTCTGGAAAGGCAAAACCGGGGAGGGGGGGCACAGATAAGGTATTACGGTGGTCTGGCTGCAAGGTTGTGAAGGTGTGAGGACACCACGGCAGACTCAGTCACGCATGAATAAGTTCTCTACAGGTGACACTTTGGGGCCAATGTGTGTGTGTGTGGGGGGTCAATTTTCCTTAGGAGCATCAGATCTGAATAGTGCCCTTCCTGACTTTCGCAAGACGATGGGCCTCATTTAGTCACCTCCAGACAGAAAGCCCTCTTTGCTATCACCTCTCTGGACAGGGCAGGCTCTAGAATGGACCCAGCTATGGAGAAGCACACATGCATGCGCGCGTGCGCGCGCACACACACACGCGCACACACATTATCCCTGTATCTATTGGAAGAGGGTAGAGACAGTCGCCAGACCTGAGCTGCTTCCCATCCCACTAAACTATTCAGACAAGCTGCCGGAGGATCAAAACGCAGCAATGCAGGAGGCTGGGGGGGGGAGGGTTGGGGGGGGCGCCTAACGAGACGCAAATGGTGAGAGGCGCAGCGCGACGCCAGCTCACAGATGCCGGGCATGGAGCCAACAGGAAACAGAAGCCAGGAATTTGGTCTAGGGGCAGAGGGGCCTTCTGGATGGGAGGACGTAAATAAAGGGCCCCACAATTGATTATACCCCAAAAGCTGCACACAAGAAAGATAGAGATAGAGATATAAAGAGTTAGGAGCAAGAAGACTGCTTTGGGTTCATTCCGTAGCACCCATCATTCAGAGATGGAGCGCAATATCTTAACAGTCAGTAAAGGCAGCGTTCTGATGAAGAGAGGTGAACGGCGGTCAGTCTGAGATTCGCACAAGCGGGTATATCACACTTGATGCCACATAGCTTGATGACTACTTCTCACCCAGTGACTCTCAGCTGAGTGTGCGAATGCCCTCTGCTGGAAAGCCACCGGACACTGCCGCAGGCCACCAGGCTACCCACCTGCCAGGGATGCTCCAACTTGGATTCCTGCATTGAGCGGGGGGTTGGGATCGATGGCCTTATAGGCCCCTTCCAGCCCCGCTATTCTATGATTCTGTCCGGCCGAGTATTATCTGCTCAGCTGATGGGGGCAGAAAGAACTTTAGATACTTTAAACGAAATGAATGTGAGAGGAACTGACACTGACAGATCTGCCCAAACCGGCCCGGGCTTTGAGTGCTTGGCTCTCAGGAGCATTGGAAACTGCCTTATACTGCGTCAAACCAACAGTCCATCTAGAACTGTGGACGCTGACCGGCAGGGGCTCTCCGGGGTTTCAGGCAGGATTGCTGAATTTAGTTTCGATTCATTTTTGATAAGAATGAACCAAAATTTGCAGATTTCTTCATATATGGAATGGAAAGGTTTTTTAGTTCTTTTAACTGAATGCAGGAGAAAGCAAAAATAACTAATTGGTCCATCCCTACTGTTGAGTGATGAACATCAGTAGCATGTGAACATATGTATTAGGAAGTACAAGTGGAGAGCTTACTATACTTATATCTCACCTTGTCATATCACTGTTGTGTTTGTCCTTCATGGAACTAATTAATGGGTGAAGGAACATGTTTAGATATTTGGGGCCCAAACTGTGCAGGGATTTAAGGGTCAAAGCCAGCACCTTGACTTGGTCCTAGAAACAAGCTGGTAACCAATACAGATTGCTTTCAGAGCAGGTGAAATGCATTCTTGCTCATTCATACCCATCAATTAGTTTTAACTAGTGTTGGGCAAGCTTACTCCAAATTAATTCTTTACTTTCTTGAAAAGTAACAAATGCATCTGTGTAATCTAAGATGAGATTTCTCCTTTAATTCAAGATCTCATTCTGTGTATATGAGTTTTTACACATGCAAAACTGCCTTATGGGAACTGTAGTTTGGAATCGCACAATGCGTTATATGTCACCATGTTATGTACCCCTTCCTGATTGGTTTTTTCAAGGTAATGTTGACTTGCTGTTACTAATTGGCATATTGAGGACAATTACATAGGTTGGTATATGGAGGTGTATACAACCTACATGGCTGTTTCTTCGGACATGATTGGTTTGTGGAATGAGTTCAAATGCCAGCATTTCCCCCAGAGGGTTAAAGGCACAATCCTATGCATGTTTAGACAGAAAAGAAGGCCTACAACTCCCAGCATATCCTGTTGTGCCCTTAAGTGATATCATCTTTCCTCCTGAAAGAAAAGGATTGACTCGGTACATGTGCAGAAATGCCATAGTTTAGATGCTGACTGCGCATGCTCTGAAGCCCACAAGCAATTCTAAGCTTCAAAGCAAATTCATCATACATCGATCCAGGCTCGCTACAGAGGTGAGCATTCTGAACGCACAAGTGTTGACCAATGAGCTAATTATGAAATTTGGTGGCATCACAAATCTTAACCAACAATCCTAAGTAATTGTTTTCAAGTTAAACAACTTCCCCATCTAATCCTTGGATCAAAGGCAGCTCAACCTTGAACTGAGATGAAGGGATGGATTTGGGATGCCATTAAGGCGTGCATGTAAATAGCTGGTTATGTGGTTGCCCATATAGGTAAGAGTTGTACTGGGAGGGGAAGCTTGACAACAGTTTGTTCTTCCTCTTCTTTTGTCCCTCTTAGGCCATAAATGCTGAATGTAGGCATATGGGGGCAAGCGCCTTAGCATATGGACTAGTAACTTTTGTGGATTTATCTTCAAGACTGGATTAGGAGCAGCAGGGTGGGAGACTGGCAGATCTCTGACCCACAGGGTACAGCCCAGTGGGCGCTTCTTCTGCACAAGCCCCATTGACATGAATGGAGCGACACAAGAGCACTTCCTGCCGCATTGTGTCCTTTCGCTGGCAGTGGAGCCTTTGCCGTTCGCTGGCATTCCCTTCCTCAGGCACCAAAATGCCTTAGACAGCCCTGCCCAGGATTAAATACGCAACACTTGTATTATTCAAGAATTGGGCTTTAGCTGAGATGAAGCATTCGAGACAGAGAAACAAAAAGAAGCATCTGCTTATATCGATTTGGCATCCACAGGCAGGAAAGAGCTTGTGAAGTTCACATGCTCCTGCATTCTGCCCCCCCCCCCCCCCCGCATTCTGGCTTGAATTTCTGAGCAAAACACAACATTGTTATCTCTCACCCTTACCAGTTTGATTTGTGACAGTTTTATTCCATCCTGCCACTCCCGCCCCAATATCACTTTCCCTCTTTTTCTGTTTTCAGGCTCAAAGGGAGAGAAAGGGGAGAAAGGAGACAGAGGTGGAGAAACAGGTAAAACTTAATTTTGATTCTCCTTGGTGGATTGCTGCCTTTGCTTTTGCAGGGTCCCTCTGCCTTTAACTTGCTACATGAGAAGAAGGCATTCAGAAAGCACGGCTTTCGCACCTGCGATAGGCAAACTACGGCTGTTGAATTTCTGCCTGTGCGGCTGCTATTAAAGGCACATGAGCCCTGTTGAACTGCACAGCTTTTATGTTTAGTGCACGGAACACAGAAGAGGAGAGCAACCTGTGGCACAGGTCCAGCTTAATAACTATAGCAGTGTTCTTCATGTGGCTCAAATAGTCAAGAAGAAGAGGAGGAGGAGAATTTGTGTTCTTAGCATGCATATATCCTTCCTAGCCATTCAGTGGTGGGACCGGTGACTTGGCCAATGGCATGGGCTCCTGAAGAAGCATCACGTGATCTGAAATACAGTTGTGGTGGTGGTTGCTGGCACTGGGAAGATGTGTTTACTCTTCGCCTCTTTAAATGTTGGCCCTGTGTACATGAGCGATCAGTGCTTCCTCATCATAAAGACCACCAGTCCCATGCCGCAGCACAATATCCATCAAATATGTGTGTGTCACAATGAACCAGTGCTTTGGCACTGCAACAAGAGATTTGTGGTGCTTAATGCTGTAACGCCAATCCGTGAATGTGATTGTCTGCCTGGAAGGCCTCGCCTTGCACCTCAGAGGGCGAAACACGGATCTGGCGGTAGCTCTTGGGCACCCGGAGTGCCCCCTCCCTTTTGCTGGTGTGGCCTGACGTGGACACGCCTCTGCTGCCGCTGCTGCTTGCCGAGGTGTTGGGATATGGCAGGGGTGGAGAACTTTGCTTGGGTGAGGGGCTGGATGCCCCCCACATTGCCCAGCTCTCCATGGGCGGAGTTCCTGGAAGCACCGGCTGAGAGCACAGCTGCCACTCCCTTCAGGGAATCCCCTTGTTGTCTCTGATCTGTGATCGGAGATAACAAGGAGAGTCTTCTGCCTGCCTCCTCCCCATGCCCCCGGTAGCCTCCAGGCCAGGGGGAGGGGCTTGGGGAAGGGAGTGGGTGGGCCTGCGGAGGGAGCCCAAGTCTCCGTGGGCCAGACAGAAAACCTCCATGGGCTAGTTCAAGCCTGTGAGTGGGAGGGTCCCCGTGCCTGAGATATCAGGCCCTGTTTACACTCGAGGAAGGGCCTCCCTCTGCACTAGAGCAGTTCTGGACGGGGGCTGTTGCTGTCCAGGCCACCTCACGGCTGGAGTTGCTGCCAAAGCAGTGATGGGGGAAGTAGGGGCCACACTGGAGTCGATGTCCGTAGTGACTGGGCTGGTACCGGGTTTCCCAGGAGCCACAGCCTCCTGCCCCTTTCTTTTGCCCGGTTTTCCTCCATGCTCTTCCTGGGGGAGGCCCTTTCGGGTCCCAGCATGGCTGAACACAGCCACAGCAGCACCTCATTTCTGGGCCTGGGTCTGTTTCCTTCTGACAGGTCAGCAGAGCCCCCCAGGCGGTGCAGTTCCCAACAAGGAAATGCATACGCGCTCTATACGTAGCTGAGGAATTCTGGAGCCCAACATTCCGGAGCATGTCCGTTCTCTAGGCCTGGATGGAATGAAAAATGGGCTCCTTTCTTCTGGGGGATTCAGAGAGCAATCCTTTCTCTGCTAGGGTATAAATCTTCTACTTCCCGAATGGACACATGGTCCCAATTATCCGACCCGATGATATCTTTGTGCAGCTGCAGTGACTTGAGGGCTTGTTTTCCTAAGCAATCATGTTTATTTCTTTTCCTTGTATTTTTTTCCTTTTGGTGAAGTTTTGGAGAGGTAATAGGCTCAATCAAAACAAATACGGGAAAGGAACAAAGGCCCTGGGGATCTCTTGGTGGGGGGTGGGAGATTAGCAGCACCTTGTGCTACAGACAGACTCATTTCAGGGGGATGATCCCGGCAAAACGGCCAAGGGGGGAGTGCAGTGCCACAAGCCCCCCAGCATCGAGAAGGCTCACGTTCGCTTTCCAGGAGCACTGGGGGCCCTGGCCAAGATGAGGGGTCCTTTGTGGCTGGCATGATAAATATTGCCCAGATGCCCTGAAAACGAGGAAGGTTCCATGCAGAGGCGCGCGCGCACCCCCCCCCACCACCACCAGTCATTTCATGGACTAGGGGTGGGTGACCATTTCATTTCAGTTCGGTTTTGATAAGAATATATCAGCATTTGCACATTTCTTCATATTCGGGATGGAAAGGACGTGAGAGTTTTAAAAAATCTGAACATTGAAGAAACCGAGACTGACAGATGTGCCCATCCAGGCCCCGGACTTTGAGCGCTCCGTTCTGAAAAGTCTGGCTTTGAATCCCTGGGTATTCAACCATGTTTGTGCTGCTGAATTAGGGTTGCCAAGTCTGGGGGGGGGCAGGTTCCTCATCTTTCTCTGCTACAGGTCAGGTACAACATGGCCCTCTCCGTGATAGGTACCTCTTGAATTTGGCAAGTGCAGTTGGGTGAGATTTTTGTTTCAGTTCTTTTTTTCATAAGAATCTACTAGCATTCCCAAAACTTTTCAAAGTTGGGGTGGAAAGAACTTGAGATCTGAAAAAGTCAATTTGGGCAAAAGCCCTATCATGGCCAACTCAATGGGCCACCCAGGCCGGATTCTTGTTTCGAAATGTGACCGTGTCCATGTGTTTTAGAAGGGTTTAAGCAGACAGGAATATGATTCTGAACAGCTTTTCCACCTATTAGTCAAGACGTTCTATGATGGCCTCACGCATGGCTGTTTCTCATTTATTACATGAGCTCTTGTACTAGCATTGTTACCTTGGTTTCTTCTGTCTGTGCAGTTGGAGATTGGGGAGGAGAGGGCTCAAGGATACTCCAGGCTTCTCTTTGCCTTAAGAAAAGTAGCAAGTTCCTAGTTCTTTGGGTGAACAGAGAGATAATGAAAGTTGATTGACTGACTGATGGATTGATTGCATTTCTGTACTGCGCAATAGCCAAAGCTCTCTGGGCAGTTCATGAAACAAAACTTAAAACCATAAAATTCAATAACATAATGCAACATAATATAAAAACCTTATGTTTAAAACAGGAAAAAAATGGGTAAAAGCCAGCAGCACTGCAAAGCTCTAAAAATGCACTAATGAAATTTTTCTGCAGGTAATATTCTCCAATCCAATCATGCAACAAGAAGCAAACCTGTTCCTACCTCCCAGTTTTCTGGCCAGTGAGTGCAAAGGCACTGCCTACTAAGCAATTGGCAATCATTAGCTGCAACCTTAAGTTAAACTTCAATTTAACATATTTTTTTTCTCTTTTGCATTGTCTCACAATGACCATCACAGTGTACTCTTAGATACTCCCCACCACCACCAAGATTTCTAGCTCTGGGCCCAATTTTAAGATGTTGCTATTTAGCCTAGCTTTTTGAGGGTTGAGGGTTAACCAAGCAGGATGGGGGGAGGTTAGCATCTGGTACATTTTTAAGGCCTCTAATTGGAACTAAACTGCATTTTAATTGGATAAAAATAAATTCTGACTTGTCCTGAGCGCCTTGGAGGAAGGGTGGAAGATGATATATAAAGACAGAAACCCTGCCCCTTTGAAATGTAAAGTTTTAACGGCCAGCACATGGCTTCCAGTTGTCTGAACCCACTTGTCATGTGAGATGTGCTGTCCCTGTGTGAAACTGTGTGCACAGATGTGCTATTATCTGTGTCTTTAAGCAAAGATGCTTCTAGACCTATTGGCTGCTGAAAAATTGGCAATCAGTCCCCAATGTAAAATAGTTCTACTGTCCACTTTGTTAAACAAAACACAGTATGACCTACATCTGCCATGACACACCCAACATCTGCACATGTTTTGCTTACATAAAATGTCCATTCTTTATTTGGTACATGCTGACCTGCACATTAAAACACACACACACGTTTAACCTTCACACAACAGCACATTTGCAGGCTGAGATACAAAATGGCAGAACATTTTGCATCTGTAGTCAAGCTAAGCTTGCTGTAACTCCAGGGGCTCATGGGACTTTGGTTTTATACTGCCTAGGCAGAAATGCAAAGGACAGTGTGGCTGGCAGGCAGAGTTACACATCCACGCACACAGCACAGGCCTTCAGGGATCTGTTAACAACTGCCACAGTGCACCACTCTGGGAGAACCAGTGACTTTTGAGCTCACCGAAATTCTCCAAAAAAAATTTTGAAGCTCATTTCGGCTCACTCTCATTTTTGTTTTTGACCTGTTTTTTGGCTTGTTCGAATGGGGAAAGTATGCATTTCGAATTGGAATAGTGTGCATTTCTGTGCATATGTTTCAAAAGTGTGCACTTTTCTCATGTTGACTAAAGTGTCAAAATGCTTTTTTTAAAAAAATGTGCATTTCAAAGTGCACATTTTAAAAAATACTTTTTTTGAATGCTATCTTAAATTTGGGAACATCTCTTGGGGGGGAAAGCACTCTGATTCACATTTGGAATTGCGAAGGGGACATGTTGGCATGATTTGCAAACAAAAACAAAATTCTCATACGTCACTCTTGACTAGCCCTGGGGCAGACAATCTAGGAAGGGAAAGCGAGGGAGTTTTTGAGGGCCAGGCAATTGGCAGGATACTTATTAACTGGCAACAGATTTTGGTTTTGTTCATGAATCAATCAATTGGTTGTTAAGTACAACATGAAAAATTGTCTTCCCTCCCTGAAAGTGGGACACATCTAAATATACACAACAAACGTAAATGTAATCTCGATTTCTACTACCACCTGCCCTCCTAGTCCCCTGTTCCCAGTTAGCATTCATTTATGGGAAGTCTCCGTTGTATGGAGCAGGTGCAACTCTTAACCATACCTAGGGGAAAAGGAGCTGTTCTGGCAGGTAAACATCAGGAATAGATCTGTCCACACCCAGCAGCTGAATCTTGTGAATATTAGTCTGGATCAAAGCCCAGAGCCAGTGACACGCAGGGTGTCCTGCTCAAGACAGTAACAAATAGCTTCAAGATGTCCTCGACCAAGCACCAGCATTTGGCAAGAGGCAGAATTCAAAGTGCCAATGGTGGCGGGAGATGATGGCTCAGTGGGCAGGGCCGTAAGGGAGTATCCCTTTGGGGAGTGGAGACGACCCTGCCATCTCTTTTGCAACACACCCCGTGAGAAGCTGAGGCCAAAGGGGCTGCCTTCTCCATTGCGTGATGTGATCCAAGTTGTTGGCCCCACTTAACCTGAGGAAGTGATGTCTTTTGTTCCTGGTTTTTGTGCTGAAAACAATTTGGCCTGTTGCCCAGCTGTGAAAGCCTGTTCTTGCAGAATATTTGAGGGATGAAACTGTGGAATGTATGTTTGGATCAAGAAACACACGCTCCTCGATTTGAGAAGAAGTGGTGGGTGTGATCTGTGTGTCTCTGCCCCAATCTTGGCTTTTTCAAGAAGTATCTAGAAATGCATGCCAGTTGATTTGAGAAGAAGTGGTGGCTGTGATTTGTGCATCCCTGCATGGCCCAAATTTGGCTTTTTCAAGGAAGAGCAGCTGCTTTTGAAGAACAGAGAGGTATCTCTTCCCTAGCGATGTTTCCCAAACGTTTTGTACACAGACTGCCCTTCTAAAACAGCCTTCCCCAACCTGGAGTGTTTCAGATGTATTATACTACAACCTCCATCATCCTCAGCCAGCACGGCCATTAGCTTGGGAATTATGGGAGTTGAAGTCCAACACATCTGGAGGGCTCCAGATCAGGGAAGGCTGCATTATAGCAATGAAGATCTTATCCATCCCACTGAAGGTGCGACCTGACCTATGTTCTCCCATTTGTCTTCTGAAAAGAGATAAGTGGACTCTGCACATTACCCTTGAGATCTGTGGGGAGAGGCTGGAACACCTCTTGGAGTTGATGGTTTTCATTCCACCTGTGGTTTCTTTTTTGCCTCCCACCCCCATCCTGCAGTACCTGCCCTGGAGGAGGTGATTGTCCGCCTGCTGAATGGCTCCGGCCCCCATGAAGGGAGAGTGGAAGTTTTCCATGACCGACTATGGGGAACAGTTTGTGATGACGGCTGGGACACGAAAGACGGCGATGTGGTCTGCCGGATGCTGGGCTTCCGAGGGGTCGAAGAGGTTTACAGGATGGCCATATTTGGGCAAGGTAACAAGCATAACGTCAGGCGGCATGAAGATCAAGCATAACGTCAGGTGACATAAATATAGCTTTCTCCTCCAGGAATTTGTCCAACCCCCTTTTAAAGCCATCCAAATTGGTGGCCATCACTACGTCTTGTGGTAGCAAATTCCATTATTTAATTATCTGCTGTGTGAAGAAGCCCTTCCTTTTGTCTGAGTCTCCCACCATTCAGCCTCATGGGATGACCCCACTGAGTTCTCGTATTATGAGGGAGAAAAAATTCCACTCTGTGCGTAATTCTCTACACCTCTATTATGCCCCCCCCCACATTCACACACACCGCTTGCCTTCTTTCTAAACTAACCCCCGCCCCCCAACATCATAACCTTTCCTCATGAGGGAGTTGTTCCAACCCCTTGGCCATTTTGATTGCCCTTTTCTGTAACTCTCTCCAAACTGCTTGTGTCTAAGCAACTATTTTCTAGTGTCGTGTAGTGACTCAAGTCTGAGCTGTGAATCAAGACATCCCAAGTTTGAGTCTTGCCTCTGCCATGAACTCACTAAGCAGCCTAAGGCAAACCACCCCCTCTCAGCCCCCCTGCCTCCTGCCAAATAGCAATGACAATACTGATAGAGATGCTGGTCTACCTGACAAGGTTGTTGTGAGATTACACAAAGGTAACGTATGCAAAGTGCTTTGAACATTTCCAGAAGTGGCCAGAGCTCAGTGAGCTCCTGGGTTGCATGCAGAATGTCCCGGTTCATTCTCCAGGGGAAAGGAAGGATGTCTCTGTGACTGAGGCCTTGGACACCCACTCCTACTCAAAGTAGACAATTCTGAGCCAGACCTCTATAAATGCTTGTTGTTAACCGAAATTTCACCCCAAACTTGTCATACCTAAAGCACTTGCGCATTGCTTGATTTGCTTTGCTTAAGAAAAACAAGAACTTTGAGACTGCAAACCAGTGACACAGTTCTGAATGTTGCTTTAACAATACTCAATATTCCTCCAGTTTTTGCATATTTCCCAGGCTAAGAGAAATGCATAGAACATGTTCAAGAGCTTGGGAACTGAGCTGCACGAGTGTTTGTGTGTGTGTGGGGGGAATCACTTGTGTTCCCAGCCTTTGATTAAGGTCTCCCATAGAATGTTTAGCTTTATGTCATGGTTTTCTTTGCAGCGCCTTTGCGGTCTGGGGGCTGGGCTGTATGTGTGCACTCGTGTGGTTAGGGGGCCACCCAGGCATTCCTGCTTGGGAAAGGAAGGCAGAGAGGAGGCACAAGAGGCAATCTGTTGGAACCACAAGCCCCAGGCAAGCCCCGCTGAGTGAAAGCAGCACCCCAAGCGATAGGAAAAAGATGCCCCGGTAGTATCTAAACCACGACTGTGTTAACACCATTCCAGCATTTTATCACCTCTTTTGATCAGGGTGGGGAGAGGCGGGGAAAGTAGGTCTGGAAATATTTTGACGTTTGCATGGCCAGCTTGCACAAATGTATCTGTGGCTCTGATCCATCTCAATCCATTCCCCTTGCGTTCGATCACTCCACGTGTGCCAGTTCACTTTGCCAACTTAGGAACATTTCTGAAAAGCATTTCTGCAGTTGCATCTCGGCCAAGCCCAGGAGCCCTGGCCTGTTCGGACACGCAGCAGCTCCCGCAAGATCACCTTGGGAGTGATTCGGGATTGTTGGGGTCACAACGAAGGAGGCTGTTTGAGTGATCCAGCATGTCTACATAGTTCCTGCGTTTCATTTTCCCCAATTCCTTCCCAAGGGATAACCATGTTAGTCGGTTGCAACAAAAATAACAAGAGTCTTGTAACACCTTAAAAGATTTATTGTGGCATCAGCCTTCATGCACTTCTAGCATCTGATGAAGCAGGATATCGCCAACCACTGATCAGAGGGCTGGCTGAGGGATGCTGGGACACATCTAGTCCAACACATCTGGAGAGCACCAGGTTGAGAAAGGCTGTAACCAAGGTTGGGGTGTTATGGGGGGTCAAGCTTTAGGGCGCAATCCTGTGCATATTTAGACAGAAAAAGGCCTACAGCTCCCATTTTTTCTGCCTAAACGTACATAGGATTGCGCCCTTTATACCTGTAATGCTTTCGGGTTTTATACACGTGGTTACTACCAGGCCCTGGCCTTTGAGATACAGTGGGATAAACAAATATGCACAGTCCAGCTTTAGTTCCAAAGATCGTTCTTTGTTCCTGTGGCTGATCCAAGCAAACCTTCCGGAACATCCTTCCTCCAATCAGTGGGTTAGACAGAAACCTTCTTCTGATCTCCACTTGGTTCCCTTTAATCCCAGCTAAACCATGTGAAGCTTTTCCTGGCTGTGGTTGTTTTATCTCCATTATCCACTTTGCTGAGAGGCCCTTCAGCAGACTCCGGAGCACGGACTTGTGCTTATTGTTCGTGATTCACATGCCGGAAAGGATGAGGCCTGTCTCATGGCTTCCAGCTGGGGAATTTGAAGGACTGGCATCTGATGGGGGGAAAAGATCTTTCAGCCCATAAAAGGAGCAGCCATGAATTAGTAGTCCTTAAGGGGCATTTCAGAGCCTCCGTGACAGGGCCTGAGCTTGTGCTGTGGCTTGGCTTCCGTCTAGGGTTGGCGGAGAATTTCTCCCCGAAACTTCGGGGGGCCGAGCGCCAACGTGTTCGGCCCCCTGAACAAGTTTCGGGGAGAAATTCTCTGCCCCCCCGCACCCCGCACCCCCCCCCCCGGGACGGGACTTACCTTTGGCGAATGTCCCTCCCGGCGGCGGGTCCAGCCGGCGGTTCGGCAGGTCTTCGTCCAGGGTGGGAGCGGCAGCCGGTCTTTTGACCGGCTGCCGCCGCCGCCATTCCAATCAAAGAAAAAAAAACAAAAACGCCTCCGTGATAGGCTACGTGACGATTAACATAGCCTATCACGGCTAGATTTGCAAAGTCAACCGTGATAGGCTACGTAAATCGTCACGTAGCCTATCACGGGTGACTTTAAAAAAAAGCACGTATGGATAATGGCGGCCCCCATAGGGAGCCGCCATTCCCGTTCTTTATTTGGTCGCTGTAGTCTACGTAAATCTTTACGTAGACTACGGCGAAAATAAGGGCAACGCTATTTGCATTCCCCTTATTTTCGCCGTAGTGTACGTAAATGTTTACGTAGACTACATGTTCCAAAATAAGGAACGCAAATGGCGGCACCTATGGGCGCCGCCATTTGCTTATGCGCGGTTTTGTTTTGTTTTTTTTACTCATCCACAATAGGCTACGTAAACATTTACGTAGCCTATCACGGCTGACTGCAGGGACGCAAACGGGTAGCTACAGCCGCCGCCATTTGCAGACCCGGCCGGCCAGGATTCACGGCGGGAGGGACAAGGCGCCTCCCCCCCAGCCAGAATTTCAGGGGGAGGGACGGGGCGCCTCCCCCCCACCTCAAATCACATTTCGTCAAAAGGTAAGTGACTTTCATACATCCCTAGCTCTCACAGCCATACATTACTACTAGGAAAACCATAGCTTTGATTAGACGGACTGTTGTCGGCAAGGTGATGTCTCTGCTTCTTACTATGCTGTCTAGGTTTGCCATAGCTTTCCTCCCAAGGAGCAAGCGTCTTTTAATTTCATGGCTACAGTCACTGTCTGCCGTGATCTTGGAGCCCAAGAAAATAAAATCTGTCACTGCTTCCATTTCTTCCCCTTCTAGATGCCAGGAAGTGATGGGGCCAGATGCCATGATCTTAGTTTTTTTAATGTTGAGTTTCAAACCAGCTTTTGCACTCTCCACTTTCACCCTCAACAAGAGGCTCTTCAGATCCTCTTCGCTTTCTGCCATTAGGGTGGTATCGTCTGCGTATCTGAGGTTGTTGATAATTCTCCCAGCAATCTTAATTCCAACCTGTGATTCATCCAACCCGGCATTTCTCATGATGTACTCTGCATATAAGTTAAATAAGCAGGGCGACAATATGCAGCCTTGTTGTACTCCTTTCCCAATTTTGAACCAATTGGTTGTTCCATGTCCTGATCTTACTGTTGCTTCTTGACCCTCATACAGGTTTCTCAGGAGACAGGTAAGGTGGTCTGGTACTCCCATCTCTTTAAGAATTTGCCACAGTTTGTTTTGATCCACACAATCAAAGGCTTTAGCATAGTCAATGAAGCAGAAATAGACGTTTTTCTGGCATTCTCTTGCTTTCTCCATGATCCAGCGAATGTGTATTCTTCTGTGTATTCTTTCCACCTCTTCTTAATCTCATCTGCTTCTGGTAGGTCCCTGCCTTCTTTGTCCTTTATCATGCCCGTCTTTGCACAAAACATTCCCTTGAGATCTCCGATTTTCTTGAAGAGATCTCTAGTCTTTCCCATTCTATTGTTTTCCTCAATTTCTTTGCATTGTTCATTTAAGAAGGCCTTCTTGTCTCTCCTTGCTATTCTCTGGAACTCTGCATTCAGTTGGATATATCTTCCCCTTTCTCCCTTGCTTTTCGCTTCCCTTCTTTCCTCAGCTACTTGTAAAGCCATTTGATCTCTAGTTCCTCTGCCTCTTCGAAACCCAGCTTGTACTTCCGGTAGTTCTCGGTTCACATGCTGCTGAAGCCTAGCTTGTAGGATTTTTAACATAACCTTGCTGGCATGTGAAATGAGCGCAATTTTACGGTAGTTTGAACACTCTTTGGCGTTGCCCTTCTTTGGAATTGGAATGTAAACTGACCTTTTCCAGTCTTGTGGCCACTGCTGAGTGTTCCAAATGAGTTGGCATATTGAGTGCAGCACTTTAACAGCATCATCTTTTAGGATTTTAAATAGCTCAGCTGGAATCCTATCATCTCCACTAGCTTTGTTGTTACTAATGCTTCCTAAGGCCCACTTGACTTCACTCTCGAGGATGTGCGGCTCCAGTTCAATGACCGCACTATCATGGCTATCAGGGACATTCAGATCTTTCCTGTATAGTTCTTCTGCATATTCTTTCCACCTCTTCTTAATCTGCTTCTGGTAGGTCCCTGCCTTCTTTGTCCTTTATCATGCCCGTCTTTGCACAAAACGTTCCCTTGAGATCTCCGATTTTCTTGAAGAGATCTCTAGTCTTTCCCATTCTATTGTTTTCCTCAATTTCTTTGCATTGTTCATTTTTCCCAAACGTCTCTCCTTGCTATTCTCTGGAACTCTGCATTCAGTTGGATATATCTTCCCCTTTCTCCCTTGCTTTTCGCTTCCCTTCTTTCCTCAGCTACTTGTAAAGCCTCATCAGACAGCCACTTGGCTTTCTTGCATTTCTTTTTCTTTGGGACGGATTTCGTTGCTGCCCCCTGAACAATGTTACGGACCTCCGTCCATAGTTCCTCAGGCACTCTGTCTATCAGATCTAATCCCTTAAATGTATTCCTCACCTCCACTGTATAGTCATAAGGGATATGATTTAGGTCATACCTGAATGGTTTAGTGGTTTTCCCTACGTTCTTCAATTTAAGCCAAAATTTTGCAATAAGAAGCTCATGATCTGAGCCACAGTCAGCTCCAGGTCTTGTTTTTACTGACTGTATAGAGCTTCTCCATCTTTGGCTGCAAAGGACATAATCAATCTGATTTCGATATTGACCATCTGGTGATGTCCATGTGTAGAGTCATCTCTTGTGCTGTTGGGAAAAAGTGTTTGCTATGATCAGCGTGTTCTCTTGGCAAAACTCTATTAGCCTTTGTCCTGCTTCATTTTGTACACCAAGGCCATGCCTGCCTGTTATCCCAGTGATTTCTTGACTTCCTACTTTAACATTCCAATCCCCTATGATGAAGAAGACATCATTTTTGTTGTTAGTTCTAGAAGTTGTTGTAGGTCTTCATAGAACCGATCAACCTCAGCTTCTTCGGCCTCAGTGGTTGGGGCATAGACTTGAATTACTGTGATGTTGAATGGTTTGCCTTGGATTCGTACTGAGATCATTCTATCATTTTTAAGATTGTACCCCAGTACTGCTTTTCCCACCCTTTTGTTGACTATGAGTGCTACTCCATTTCTTCTAAGGGATTCTTGCCCACAGTAGTAGATATAACGGTCACCTGAATTAAATTCGGCCTTGCTTGTCCATTTTAGTTCGCTGATTCTCAAGATGTCGATGTTCAATCTTGCCACCTCATGTTTGACCACCTCCAGCTTACCTTGATTCATTGATCTTACATTCCAGGTTCCTAAACAATATTGTTCTTTACAGCATCAGATTTTTTTTTCTTTCTTACTTACTTACTTACTTATTTATTTCATTTATATCCCACCTTTCTTCCATTGTGGAACTTAAGGTGGCTACATGTGGTTCCCAGATGGAAATTCTTCCATGGTTTGCCTGAATAGGAGCCTCCAATTCACCTTGAATTTGGCATTATGCAAATAAAAAATAAAAATTGCTGCCTTCTCGTCTGGACCAGGTCCTCTCACACAGAAAAAGAACTGGACTTTTGCTCGGAGACTTGGTCCATGTTGCTTGTAAGCCCCCCAGAGCAGGAATTCTACAGCTCTGGGGCAGTGTCTGAAAACATACTGCTACATGCCATTACTGTGCAGGTTGGGATGTTCTCACTGTGAGTGTGATAAGGCCCAAACAGAAGAGACAGTACTGTGCGAATGTCGGGGGCAGGAATTGCAGCTAACGGTGCCTATTCAATTCTCCTCCTAGGGAAAGGACGTATCTGGATGGATGACGTAGCCTGCAAGGGAACAGAGGATAGCCTGTTCCAATGTAGCTTTTCCAGCTGGGGGAAAACAAACTGTGGACATGCCGAGGATGCTGGAGTGAAGTGCTTGATGCAGTAACAAGGAACATTTGGCAACCAGAGAGTGAACTGAGGATCCGTTGAAAAAGAAACCAAGAGACCTCAGAGGCTGGCCAATCCTAGCAGAGATCTTGCTTTCTTTCTGCCAGCTCCTGGCTCCCCGAGGAACACCACCAACCACCTCTGCCTTTGCATCTCTCAGGGCTTGCTGCAGAGCAGCCTTCCCCAGCCAAGCACCCTCCAGATGAGTTGGATTGCAATTCCCATAATCCCACAGCCAGCTCTGTGGGTTGTAGTCAGGGATGCTCCGACCTGGATTCCTGCACTGAGCAGGGGGATGGACTCGATGGTCTTGTAGGCCCCTTCCAACCCCACTCTTCTATGATTCTATGATTCTAGTGCAACACTTCTGGAGGGGGCACCGGGTTGGAGAAGGCTGCTGTAGAGTCTACTGTAATTTTCCCACCAACCTTGCAGTCCTGCTAGGGTGAGGTTCCATCCTTTCCACATTGTATCATTCCTCTTTCCTCACATGTAGACCAAAGTTATGGGATGCTGGCAAGCCGTTTAAGCCTTTCCATTGCTCTAATTACATGGACTTTGACTCTCTGGTGATGCGGCCCCATTATCGCAAGCCATGCATGATACAGCGACCAAAGCGGCGCTACAGCTCCCGGGGACGTGAAGATGTGCGTGGCGGGGGGCTGCTGAGCAGCTAGGGGCATAATAACCCATTTTCTTAGCGCACTGATGGTTGTTGCTTTTTTCATAATATAATAAAAAAAGTGTGTTATTCTGTAATTATCCATGTTGCCCAGCAAAGGAGTTCTGTACTGTTCTCTTAAGGGATGTTTATGTACGAAAGTCTTACTTGGCTCCGTGCCGGGCAATCCACGGTCGGGAGAGGTGCTCCGTCCCTCCACCCGGGACCCTCCCTGGCCGGCTCTGCTCCGCTCCGCCATTTGCGTGGCTGCCTTTACCGTGATAGGCTACGTAAGTATTTACATAGCCTATCACGGCAAAGAGCAGGGGCGCAAATGGTGTAGCGGCTGCCATTTGCATCCCTGCTCTTTGCCGTGATAGGCTACATAAATACTTATGTAGCCTATCATGGCTGACAGCAAGGATGCAAATGGTGGCCGCTACAACAGCCTCCATTTGCAGCCAGGAGACCTGCTGGAGCCACCGGAGTTGCCGCCACCACATCTGCCACCAGGTAAGCTCCGTCCCAGGGGGATTCTGTGGGGTGGCGGGGGGGGGGGGAGGCCATTCCGCCACGGATTCCTGCGGGCCAGATTCTAAAGAATCTGGCCTCACTGGAGTTCGTGGCGGAATTCTCTGACATCCCTAGTTCTCTTAAGCATCTGTGCTGGATGGGATGGAACCCACATGGCAAATAGGTGCAGTTCATAGCATAATGAAAATTAGTGGGGATTTTGACTAGGGATGGGGGAAAAATTAGCTCACTTTGCATTTTAATGTGAGCTTGCCTAATTTCGCACTTTTGACCCAATACACAAAGTGAAATGCAAAATTCACACATCTCTAATTTTCCAATGGAGTTCTCCAATCAAAAGATGCACACAAAAATGTATATATTTGGGGAAAGTGCACAAAAATGCACATAGTAGTGACAATAACATTCAAAATGCATTTTGTTTAGGGATGTACGAAAGTTCCGCCATGGATCTTGGGGAGGCCGAATGCCAGTGCATTCGGCCCCCCGAAATTGGTGGCGGAATGGCCCCCTGCCCCCCCCGGGACAGGACTTACCTTAGGAGTATCTTCCTGGTGGCAGCGGCTCCAGTGGCAGCTCAGGCGGCGGTTCGGCAGCAGCAGCTGGTCTTCCGACCGGCAGCCGCCGCCACCATTTCCAGGTAAAAAAACAACAAAAAAACGTGATAGGCTACGTAAAGATTTACGTAGCCTATCACGGCTAGATTTTAAAAAAACACCATGATAAGCTACGTAAATCTTTACGTAGCCTATCACGGCTGATTAAAACAAAAAAAAGCGCGTACGCAAATGGCGGCGCTCATGGGCATCTACGCTATTTGCGTCCCCCTTATTTTCGCCGTCTTAGTCTACGTAAATGTTTACGTAGACTAAGACGTGCCAAAATAAGGAACGGAAATGTGTATGCGCGTTTGTTTTTTTAATCAGCCATGATAGGCTACGTAAACATTTACGTAGCCTATCGCGGCTGACTGCAGGGACGCAAACGGCAGCGGCTACGGCCGCCACCATTTGCGTCCCTGCTAGCCAGCAGCCGGATGTCCGGCTGCTGGCGGAGCCAGCCGGCAGTTCCGCAGAATCCCTGTGGAGTGGAGCTGGCCGGCCAGGATTCCGGGGGGGAGGAATGGAGCACCTCCCCCCTGGCCAGGATTCCTGGGGGAGGGACAGAACGCCTCTCCCCCAGCATCAGCATAATCCACGGAAAGGTAAGTACCTTTTGTACATCCCTAATTTTGTTAGGGAAATTGCTTGCGAAAACATGGGTCAATCAGGCAAAAACGTGTACAAAAATGCATGAATGAGGAGAAATGTGCACAAAAATGCATATGAATTTTCATGCAACCTTAAAATAAACAAATCTAGAGATGTACGAAATACTTACCTGGCTCCGCGCCGGGGCATCTGCGGTGGGGGGGAGGCGCTCCGCACCTCCCCCCAGAATCCTCCCCTGCCAGATCCGCTCTGCAGTGGCTCCGTGGAGCCGCCGGCCAGGGCCAGCCGGAGTTCCGGCTGCGGCCAGGCTGCTGCGACCGCAAATGGTGGCCATTGTAGCAGCTGCCATTTGCATCCTTGCAAGCTGCCGTGATAGGCTACGTAAGTATTTACGTAGCCTATCACGGGAAAAAGCAGGGACGCAAATGGCGGCCGCTACGCCATTTGCGCCCCTGCTTTTTGCCATGATAGGCTACGTAAGTATTTACGTAGCCTATCACAGTAAAGGCAGCCACGCAAATGGCGGCCACTATATAGCAGCCACCATTTGCGTCCCTTCTCTATGCCATGATAGGCTATGTAAATACTTATGTAGCCTATCACGGCTGCAAGAATGCAAATGGCAGCTGGAGCAGCCCGGCCGCGGCCAGCTGGGAGACCAGCTGGAGTCGCCACCGGAGTCGCTGCTGCAGCATCCGCCCCAGTTAAGTTCCGTCCCGGGGGGATTTGGTAGGGGGCAGGAGGCCGTTCCACCACGGATTCCGAGCGGGGGCGGATTCTAAAGAATCCGGCCTCACTGGAATCTGTGGCAGAATTCTCTGACATCCCTAAAAAAATCTCAAACGTCAGGATTAACCAAATTTAGGACTGGAAAAATTCTCAAAGTTTGAGATGACCCGAATGCAAGACTGAAAAATGAGAAACTGTCAGAAACTGAAGCTGACAGATTCATCTATCCCCAACTTTAACACAAAAGGCAGCCCATTTATGAGGGAGTCCCCAACACCCAAGTGGACAGATAACTGAATGAAGACTTCGACTCTAAAGACTGGTAGAGCAAACACTGAGTTCATGAACAGCCACCCTAGGGATGTATGGACTGTGTAAAATCCGCTCTGTCTGTGTTTTGTGGATTGTCAGGTGCCTTTCGTTCCATCATCCGCCCACAGACGGATGCAAATTTTTTTTTTCATCATGTGGAAAAATACGTAAATAATTACGTAAGTATTTACATAATTTACCCCAGTACGTAACATTTAGTGTATTGTCCCCTATTCCGATCTATGTTTCCTCAGCAGAAACGTACGTATTTTTCTACAGATTTCTATGCATAAATTTCAGGAAAGTAAAAAAATCATCCGAAAGTCCACCGACTCCACATGGCCTCCGGGGGTCGCTCTGCAGTGGATTCCGCAGGTCTGATTCTTAGAAATCCAAGCTCATTTTAATCCGTCTCAAATTTCTCCAGCATCCCTACCCACCACCGCATGCGAGACATTTCACGAGCCGGAATGCACCATCATCGGCTGTGGAAAAGGGGTGGGCAGCTGTCCGATGCTGCTCATAATGGCAGAGTGTAAATGGACTCCACACGGGAGGCCAGTGGGACTGAGCCCCGAGAAGTGATTTTCCTGCAGTTTGCACAGTTGCGTTCAGGACCCAGAGTAGGGTTTGACTTGATCACCTTTGGTGGTGAGAAGCCTCTGCCCCTCGCGCTTGATTCAGACGTCGGTTTTCAATGCGTGGAGCTCCACCCAAGTTGACCTTTTTGTCAAATGTGCCTGCATTCCACTGTTCCCTGAACAGATTCAGCATTCGCTCTGCAGGCCCAGCGTAGCACAACATTCCCTTAAGAACCTGCAGGAACAAAGCAATGAACCGGGCCGGGGTGGCCTAGACACACATCAAGCCATTCAGAAGGCCTGTTTGACCAGTGCAAAACATCAGCCAAAGCTCACCCTCCAAGACCATTTGATTTGTTGGGGAACTGCATCTTGAAGGGTGGAGAGTCTGTGCCAGGCATAAGAAGCAGGAGGGCAGAAGGCACACAGATAGGTTGGTGTGGGTGGGTGTTGGGGGGCGGGGGACAGACTACAGGCTTTAATGAATCAGGAGTCAGTGGTTCAAACATAAATTGTATTTCTGCACAATGCTCCTGCAATGTCATTCCCTATCGAGGTGCCTCCCCTCACCCAGCCATGCCTCCTTCCTCATCGGGTGCTGCTCAGGGTCTCCAGGTCAGAGTGCACCGGGTCACTCTGGGTCTCGGAGTGGCTGCGGTGATCATGGTGGCCGTGGTGGTGGTGGTGGTGGTGGTGACACCGGTGGCTCCGGTGATGCTTGTCCTGGTGGTGCTTGTGGCTTCGGCGCACCTTGCCATCAGCAAAGGCAGCCCCTTGCATGGCTTCAGCCACAGCCATGGCTTTCCGGGCCTGGGCGCAGTCGTACTCGGCCTCGGCGGCCTGCTGGTAGGCCAGGGTGGCGATTTTGGAGACGTAGGAGAGCAGGTTGTCCTCCCGGGCCTGGGCTGCTTCTGCTGACTCCTTGGCTTCCTCCGCTTTCCTCTGGGCCTCTAAGGTTTCCCTCTTGGCCTCCGCAGCCTCTATCTTCGCATGGGCCACTTCTAGCTTGGCCTGGATGGTTTCAGTCAGGGCTTTAGTGGTTTCTTTCCTGGATTCGGGGTCCTTGTACCTCTGGAGAAAGAACACAAGAGAGCAAACAGCTAAGGAGGAGGGGGCGCCTTGCCCGCTTTGTCCTCCTCGGGCTGAGCCCTTGAATGCTCAGGCCTCCTGCAGACGCGTCCCCTTTCGCTGCTAATCATCATTCAGCGTCCCTTTTCAAGAGCTCAGACAAACTTTCCTAAGGACGTGTGTGCAGTTTGTGCTGAACAGTGTCAGAACACACACATCTGGTGGAGTTAGAGAAACTCCTTCATTTGCAGCAAACTCCACACGCCTCTCTGTTCATCATATGTCTTTCAACTATGTTTAGATACAGCCATCTAAACATCTCCATGGCAAGGGAGCCTGGCGATGGGGGGAGGGCGTGCAGTTGCTGCATCCGGCATTGCAGAGCCTACGCTGAGCAGGGGGTTGGATCTCCAAGGTCTCTTCCCACCATGATCCTGTGAGTCTATGTGTGCGTTGCCCTTATTTTCGCCGTAGTCTACGTAAATCTTTACGTAGACTACAGGGACCAAATAAGGAACGCGAATGGCGGCTCCCTATGGGGGCCGCCATTTGCGTACGCGTTTTTTTTTTTTAAGTCACCCGTGATAGGCTACGTGACGATTGACGTAGCCTATCACGGCTGACTTTGCAGATCTAGCCGTGATAGGCTACATAAATCGTTACGTAGCCTATCACGGGGCTTTTTTTTTTTTTTACTTTTCTTTTGAAGTTTGCGGCCGGGGAGACGAGGCGCTTCTCCCCGGCCTGAATTTCGGCCGGGCGAGGTGGGAAGCCTCCCCCCCCCGGCCTGAACTTTGGGGGGAGAAGCGAAGCGCCTCCCCCCCACCGCGAAGCAAGCTGCGAGACCAGGTAAGTGACTTTCGTACATCCCTATGTGTGGGATGGGTGAGCACACTGGTGCACTGTGGCCCTGCTCCTCAACCACCACACACAGATCCTAAGGTTGAAACAGAGCTTCTAGGTCAGGGGTGGGCAACACCCGATGTGTTGGCCTGCAAGTCCTGGGACTCCTGTCCTCCTTCACCATTGGCTACACTGGCTAGGGCTGATGGGAGTTGTGGCCCCCCAGATGTGTTGGCCTACAAGTTGCCCACTCCTGCTCTAGGCACTCATCAGACCTCAGGATCAACTGGTGGCAGTCAGGGTGGCTCTAGTAGGCGTGACTCCATTCCCACTCCCTCCACACAGTCCTTCTATACATGTTAGTTGTGTGAAGAGGGCTTAAATTTCTACAACTCTGAGCAGGATCTGGACACGTAAGCCACACATTCAGGGGTGGCGGGGGGAGACCCTGATTCAGAACACTCACCAGTTGCTCCCGCACTTCCTTCAGGAAGGCAATTTCGGTCAAGAGAGACCCAATCTCAGTCAGAAGTTTTTCTTTCGACCTAGAAAAGAGAGAGAGATCGGAGAATGAATACGTTGTGGCTATTATTCCCCAGGGACCCAGGAGTGCTCTTGCCACTGACCTCTTGCAGTCTTCCGCATCATTGTTATCTTTTTCTGGAAAGGAAAAAGGGTCTGTTGGTCAAAACCCATGGCTTTGTTCCCCACCTCCCCAGCTGCAAACTGAGTTACCTTTGAACTTCCTTTGCCCAATAAGGTGAAGAAGAAAAGTGGTTCCACCTAAGTGGAATCTTGTTCTGATTACTAGAAGTAGTATTAGCATTAGCGTTCTTAGTGCTGCTATTCTTAAGCCATCAGAGTAGTGGAAGATCAACCTCACTACCCCCTGGACTGCTCCATCTCAAAGAAGACAAGAACCAAATATTTGGGACTAATTTCTGGCCCATCTACTGTAGATTAAACATTTAATGGTAATGGAAGCCCCCTTTTTCCTTCAGTTGCTGCAACAAAATTGCTTCCAAAGATTTTAGGTAATAATGTGGTTGATTGTCTTAACCATGACTGAGGGCCTTGGCTTCTTCTTGAGAGTGTCTTGTTTTCTGGAACTAGGAAACGAGAGAGAGAAGCTCCTTACCTTTGTTCTGCTGCCTCAGAAAGAGGACCTGCAAAAGAGAGATAAAAGCTCACCAGAGGGCTTTTCTTGTTACACTAGAGGAACCTTCTCAACCCTGGTGCCCTCCAGATGGGTCAGACTACAACTCCCCACATCCTCCAGCCAGCCATGCTGGTTGGGGATGCTGGGCCTTGTAGTTAACACATCTGGAGGGTGCTGGGTTGCGAAAGGCTGCATTAGAACAGCAACTCTTCTTGACAGTTGGAAAAGAAAAACACCCCTCCTGGGCTCCTCCTAGTGGGGGCTGCAGGACCCTAGAGACTTCACCTTGGGAGGAGTTGAGCCCAGTGCCTGCCTCTGTGCTCCACTGTGCTCTCATCGGCATCCTTATGAGCACTGCTGGGCCCCTGTCACTCACCATAAGCCCCCGAACCGGCCTGCCTTTCTTCTGCTTACTGGGACCGGCGGCAGCAGCCTCCGCGGTGGCAGCTGTGGCAGGCCTCTTGGTGCAAGGAAATAGCAGTGTCCCACATGCCAAGGACTGTGGGGAATGTGGTTGGCCCAGGGCGCCTGAGCTCACAGGCATCAAGAGCATCTGCGCCGGACCATGCAGAGACCCTTTGGAGCACCAGCACGCCCTCGGACTCCTCCCTGGCACCCACTCAGGTGCTGACAGCCCTCCTGCTTCTCTTGCCGGAAGCTGGCAGTACTTCAAAGCGAACTGAGGACCTCTAGCCCAGCCTAGATGCTTTGGACTACAAGTCCCATCACCCCCAGTGAGGGTGGCCAGTCGGTAATCTGGCTAAGAATTTTGGAGTTGTAGTCAGGCACATCTGGAGGGTGCCAGGTTGGGCTATGCTGTTTCACAATCAGAGCTGTGCTGAACAGTGAGTGAGTGTGTGTGTGTGTCTGTGTGTGGAGGGGGTAGTTTTCACAGCAGGTGAAATTTAATGGAAAGTACCACTGGGCTTAGGAGCTTCCCACAGACTATTTCTTAAACCACTGGAAATGCTTCTCCGTCCTTGGGGCTCTGTGCACAGCCATAATGCTGCAAGCAACTTCAATACCCACTTTCCTGTCCGAACCAGCTAATCATCACTGGGATTGCCCCAGTTTGCAGAATTGGAGTGTTCCATGTCCACGTCAGCTCCACACATTCTGGCACTGGCTGCCCCTTGGTGTGGAAACTGAAACTCTCCATCATCAGGTGGACATGCGGTTCGTGTGCTGTGTGGTTTCGCTCCATTCAGGGATGTGTGAATCAACAAAGCTCGAGCTCTCCGAAGATCCCCAAATTCCATCTTGAAGCTCATTTTGACTCGAGTCCATTTCAGATTGCAAGCTTTGTTTCTTTCCGCATGAAAATCTGGGCATATTTTCAGCATATTTTCGCAACTATGTGGATCAATTGTGTGCATCTTTGAAACGTACACATTCTTCTCCCATTGATTAAAAAGCACACATTTTTCCATGCACAGTTTTCAGATGTACGGATGCTGCCAAATACATCTGGGGGGTCCATGAATCATATTGCAAGCTCGGAAACCACAGATTGTGTCCGAGTCTGTGTTCAATCAGGAAGGTGCAAACTGGGTAAATCCTGATAAGAAACGAACTGAAATGAAATCTCATAAATCCCTAGCTACATCCACTGTGGCAAGCCACTGGCACACCAGACATATTTCCATCTGGCAAAGGCAACAACAGTCAGCTCAGGTTGTCAACGTTTGCCATCAAAAGATCTACCTCAGGCTTAGTGCCTCTGAACATGTGCAGAGTGCCCTTCCAGCTCAGTGGGAGGTGCAGCTGCTTCGCATGTAGAAGGCCCCTTGCAGGCAAGGGGAAAGTTCAGAGTCCTTAGAAAAGTCCTGCCTGTTGGAGTAGACCAGGAACGTCGAACTTCTTTCAGCCTGAGGGTCATTTTGGAGAAGCTGTCAGGGGTCTCACTTCGGTGGTGGGTGGGGCTGAATGATGGCAAGAGGGGGCAGGGCCAAAAAATACCTGCATATTGTAGCTGAAAGCTCTTCCTGCCAGCAACTAAGCCTTAGGAGAGGCATTCCAACCTCCTAAACTAGGGGAGAAAACTGCACAAAAGTTGGGAAACCAGCAAACAATCTGTGATAGGGGAAAGGGGGCAGGGCTGTCTGGGGAACCCTGGAGGACCACAGTGAGATCCCAGGTGGGCTGGATGTGGCCCCCGGGCTGGAGGTTCTGCACCCCTGGAGTAAACAGTGCTAGGTCGGGCAGGCCCAGGAGGCTGCCTTACCCCAGGTCAGACTCTCTGACTGTCCACTTAGCCCAGCCTGATCATCTCTGACTGACACCAGTTTTCCAGGGTCTCGGGTACGGACGCATCTTTCCCATCATCTGATCCGTTCAAGTGGAGGTGGTGGGGATCAGTGGAGGCTGGTGGCTCCACACCTTGGATAGCTCTTTTGGCGTTCTGACTGAAACTCGGAGCAGATTTACTGCCCCACTGACATTGGTGCCACCCGGGCCTTCTGCCTGCAAAGGAGGTGCTCTGCCCCTGAACATGAGCCAGTACCATGCGTTCGAAAGTGTGAGGAAGAAATGTGATTGAAGAGAGGCCTCATACAAGGACTGCCGTTGCAGGGGTTGTTATAGCGTAGTCAAGTTGCACGGCCTTTCACAGACTGTCAAACGAAAGGACAGGCCCCTGCCCCAAGGAGATTACAATCTAAAAATTGCCGCAGCGTGACACAATGGAGGGAGGGGAAGGGGGAGTGATGTAAGGAGGGAAGGGCATGTGCTCAGTTCAGTTACACTGGCCTAGTTTCATTAGGCGGTAAGACCAAGTGATTAAGTCTTCGTGAACTAAATGCAAAAGAAAACTTACAGCACTTTTCAACTGCTGGTTTTCTGCTAGCACCTTCTTCAACTGAAAAACAACAACAGAAAACACAGAGTGGCCGGTTAGGGTCTGTGAAGGCTTGTGACTTTCTTTCCAGCCTGAGGCGCACTCTCTTAGGTCTGTGTCCCTGGGCTTTGCCGGCCAGACTGACCCATGGGAAAACGGTGTTGCTGCTAGGTGGCAGTTGACAACAGCTGCGCTCTCCACGGTATTTTAGTCGCCTGTGCAAATTAGTCCGCAAGTGTAATGCGCTCACAGTCCCATCCACACCTCCTCTGTGGCACTGCAGAGCCACCTGAAGGCAATTCTTGGGCCCATGTCAGCAGCCAACACGTTTATTATTACTGCTACAGCCACATTCTGCCTTTTTCCTCTTGCAAGGCACCCAAGGCGGCTTAGCTGGTCCTCCTCCTCCTCCTCTCCATTTTATCCTCACAACAACAACCCTGCGAGGTGGGTTGGGCTGAGAGTCTGTGACTGGCCCAAAGTCACCCAGGGAGCTTCCATGGCGGAGTGGGGACTAGAACCCGGAGCTCCCGAATCCCAGTCCAGCACTCGAACCACTACACAACACTGGCTGTGAGACATGGTGGGACAAATGCTGACACTGGCCTTGTTATTCATTCAAGAGAACCGCCACTGCCATCCTAATGTTCCCAAAATGCCTCTGGGGCCCAATAGAGGGGCCAGAGCCTTTCCGGGGAAATTAAGATGGCAGCCGTAACCACGCTCTCCTGGGCACAGCCACCCACGCCTGTTGCTGCTGCCCACTGCAGTGCCACCATCCATCCCACTGCCCCCTGGTAAGCTCATGGGGAACCCACCAAGGCAGTGCTGAGTGGCCAAGGGCCCCCTCAAACCTGGCGCCACCCTGACAATTTTTTACTTGCCATAGGTGAGTAGGTAATAGGCTCTTCACAAGCTTGATTTGAATGGACATCTCTAACATAGATGCATATTCTGTTTTAATGAACTCTCAGTAAGGTGGTCACAGCCTTAGCAGCAGTTCTAACACAGCCATTGAATCTTTTAGAATAACTTCTGTAACTGCCTGCACCGCATCCCTCTTCCTATAAAAAGACTTTTCCATTAAAATACCTTGGTAAAACCCAAAGACATGCAAATTACTATTTGCATGGTGCATAAGTTTGCCTTTTTCCTCTTCCCTCCTGATCCGTTTTTCCTTCTGTGTCATATATTTCAGATTGTAAGCCTGAGGGCAGGGACTCTGATGTTTTCATTGATCATTTAAAAAGCTGCTCTGGAAGCCTTTTTGGCTGAAGTGCAGGATAAAAATGCTTTAAATAAATAAATTCTGAACAAACCTGTCCCGAGAGAAAATAAAGGAAGAAGAACTAAATATATACAAGAGGAACATATGGACTCGCCTAGACATTTAGGTGACAATGCTTTTGAGAAAAACCTAAGAGCACAGTTGAGATAACAAACGGAATATCCACCCCATAGGATACTATAGCACAAAAGTCGAGGACAGCTTTAGTTTTGTCGGTTTTCAAGGACGGGGCATTTCCTCAAGAAGGCTTAAACTGGGTTTTAAATCTGCCACATTTGTAAATCATAATGGAACATCTATCTCGCGACAGAGAGTCTGCAGTCTCTCAAAAGTAGGTATGGATGAACAGATGGATAACGGAGCATCCCGGGGCCAGCCCAAGACACTTTGCCACCGGAAGCAGAGGACAAGATGGCGCCCGCTCCTGCTCTACAAACACAGGCCAATTGTACTGGCGGCTGAATCTTGTGCTGATGCCGGCTAGCTTAGGGGGCTCAGGGCAGGCCACGGGGCGCACTGCTCTCACCTCCAACACCCAGCAGCTGCTGCCTGAGGCAATTGCCCCACTCTGAAATAGATATTTTATCATTCTCCACCCCCACCCCTCAAAAAGATATTCCATGGAAGAAGGACTGTTCAGTCTCAAATCACACTGGGAACTTGAATGTTTTGTTGGTGCAGTAAATCTCCTTTGCCCCTTTCACCATCTCCAGCGTCACTTGTGAAGATGCCCTCAGAACATCAGTGGTGCATGGCAGAGGCCTCCCCTGGCATTCTGTGTTCAGTAAGTTCTCACACCAAGTAGGGCAGGGTGAAGAACCTCAGCCTGGAGGCTAAATCTGGCCCTCTGGAGCTACCCTGGCCCCACCCCCTTTCCTCCAACCACCAGATGTTCGGTGGCTTCCCGGCTTTTGTGCAGTTCCCCTTCCCCCATTCTAAAAGGTTGAAATGCCTCCCCTCATGGCAGGAAGAGCTTGAAGCTAAAATCTTCTTTCTGTGCCGTATCCTCATTGGACGCTGGCAATCACTCTGGCCCATATAAACTTATTTACTGCTATTTGAAATAAAGAAGTAGATGTCATTCTTGTCCACTGTCTCAAACTCCACAGCCATGATGTCTTACATTGTCCAGGTCCTCTTCTTCCCCCCACTTTGCCTTGCATTAGGAGTAGTAAAAGCTGGTATTTCTCATTACACATTATATTACCGAAGTATGATAGCTTCTTTTCTTTTATACACTTCTGAATGTCCTTGTCCCAGAGTCCATTCTCTGCATTATGGTGTCATTTGTTACATAACATGTCCAAGATATTCTAAGTATGCGACGAATGCTTCCAGGCATTTACAGGCAGCTTCTGTGAGCGTCCAGGCCTTGCTAAAATAGGCTGGTATTTTGGCCTTGCCTGTTTTGCCTTCAACCCTGCCCACCAGTGGAATGTGGCCCCTGAGAGCTTCTATAAAATGGAATTTGGGCCCTTGGGCTGAAAGAGGTTCCGCACCCTTGAAGTGGGTTATTGACAAGGAGAGCGACAGAGAGGATAACGAGTACAGAGAGAGAAAGAAAGCCATGACATTTTGAATACTGGAGGTGCAGCCTCCCCCTTAGAGACTTAGAACAGGATAGTTGGGAACCCAGTCAAATCGTGAGAAATTCAGGGCCTAAGAGACTGGCTCTGCCTAGCTTCCCATCTCACTGCAGGCTGAGGAGGGAGGATGAGACTCCTTTTAAACCCCAGCAGCTGCAAGGTCAGGCTTGGAGTCAGTCCTCTGATTTACAGCCTGAGAATGTGGGAACCGGGCAGAAGGGAGACTCCACAGGGGGGAGGGGTCAGGGGTCACCCAGGGTGAGATGTCAACTCAAGAGAGTGGAAAAGGGACGCCTTGTTCGGAATAGTGTTTGTCTCCAGCCCAGATTCCCCTGTCAGGATAGAATGTCAGAAGATGGGCCCTAGCAGCAGCCCCTCCCCTGTACTTAAGCTGGTGACCAGCCTTTCCTGGGAACAACGTCATCTTCATCTTCATTTGCCTGAAATGCCTTCTTGCCAGGACTTTTCGTGAACCATGAACTCTTGTCTGCCTTGAATCCTGTACTGTGAGATCCATGACTTGGACTAAGTTGCTGGACCATGTTTAACTTTGATACTGCAAAAAATCTAGCCTTGGGACTGTTTCTTGAACAAAGCAATGTGCTGATAGCTTCTCCAGAAGCTATCTGATTGATTGGGGGTTGTGATCATTAAGCTTTTGCCGTGAGGTCTGAGAAGCTGTTGCAATAAAAGATCTTGCTGTTATTTGTGTTCTATATGAGCTTGCCAGAATATAGAAGAAAAACAGGACCTGACCTGACACCAACCCATCTAGAGGGTACCGGGTTGGGGAAGCCTGCTTCAATTGTTAGCGAAATCATAATAGCAATTATGAAATCACTACTCACCAAGCTTTCCATTTTCAGAGCTCTTTCCCTGAAAAAGACAATTCCAACGATTAAAAGAGGACAGCTTACTCCTCCTCCATTTCTACTTCCTTTTCCCAGAGTGACTGTGAATGCTTAATTCATATTTCTGTTACAAATAATATCTAAATAATGCCCATCTGCATAGTATGTACTGTACAATTATAAAATTAAAAAATCGGACCTCAAAGGAATCCAAAGACTGCAAGATGTTACAGCACAATCCTATATATGTCTACTCAGAAGTAAGTCCCATTGCAATCCTTGGGGCTTACTCCCAGGTAGGTGGGTGTAGGATGGCAACCTGAGGCACACAAAGAATGGGATAGGGAGGAATAAGGAATGATGTCAAAATCGCTCTGTCAAAACAAAATTTCCGCACAGTCAATTTTCTCTGTTTCAAAATACTTAATGTTCTGTTTTGAAAATTATGTAAAACAAAATCATAGGCAATTATCATTTTTAAAAGGTGGTGTGTGTTTTGAGAGGTTTAAGAACTAGACAGCAACTTCAGATGATTTAGAAGTGCTGAGTGCCATTCTCTCACTTGATTACATTTTTAGATTTCCAAGATTCATATAGGAAAATCTGCTGTTCTTGGTGCAGATGGCAGGTAGGAATTACTGCCTACTTGACTGATGTTTATATACGAATCTGTACGTTTCCAGTTTTCCTCCTTCCCTTCCTTTTTTTCCCCTCCCTCCTTCTTTCCTTCCTTCTTAAAAGAGTTTCTAGCTGTCATCTTGGGTAGTAAAATTTTGAAATTGCAGGGTGTGTCTCTCGAATGCTCAAAAACCACAGAAAGGACATCCTGCTCTACAGCAGCCCCACATGAGCCATGAAACCTGGACCAGATTCCATTATTTATTTCTTACATTTTTAATCTGCCCAATAACAAACATTCTCCAGGCGGATTACAAAAAGGGAAAAGATTGAAATACCAGACACCATTCTTCTTCATTTACCACCATGAAATACTCACTTCTCTGAGCTCTTGTCACTTCCGCTATAGCTATCTTTGCTTACAGAGTCCATCTCTGGTTTTGACTTCCTCTCCATTCTCTAAGAACAAAAAACCCCAGACATATCAGCCATAAAAAGGGCCATCTCTGATCACGTTAAGATATCTTGCTTCTTTCCATGTTGTCATCAATCCTAATCGGCAGTGAGAAAACATGCACCTTTTGACAAGTGTTGCAAGGTGGAGCAGTGTTACCATGTGGAAAATGCCCCGCCCCCTTCAGCTAGCAGGTGCTCATTTTAATCAATAATGGGAGCTGGGTGGGGTTTATTTCACCACAACCAATCTTTCAAAATATTGAGGTGTTTGGGCTGGAAATTTGTTCCCATTGAAACTCTGAAGTTTGACCAAACATGTGAACCTCACAAAATCTTTGGCTTAGCTCTACTTACAACTAGGTTGGCCACATACGTATCTCTGAAAAGAGAGGGCATGCATTTGTGTAAAATTTGCATAGGCTAATTGACATGAAGATGCACATTTAGAAAGAATGACTCTAACTTAAATAGAAATACAACATATTTTATGATAGTAGGGAAGACTTGTGACCAGGTGACACAATCACACAAGGGTCAGTTGCTTATCATCATGTCTAGTTCCGCCCTAAATTGATGCCCAATCAGGAACATTAAGAAAACACTGGGGGAAGGAAGGTTTAGGATGGGGTGTTAGGAGTGGAAAGGGGAATGCATGGTTATATAAAATCACCATCTAAGAGTATAGCAAAGGTCCTTTGGTCTCTTATTCAAGCAACTCTAAGCAGTTTGTTCGAGTTCTGATCCTACTTTTATTGTTTCTTTTAGGTGCTTTCCTCTTATATCCTAAGTCCAATATGTCTGCTGTCCATGGTTCTACTTCTATTACTGGACCTTCCTTACACTTTTAGTGTTACAAACATATGCATTTCCCCATAAAAGCAGCTCTGGAGATCTGTTTCCCGTGAAATTTTGGGAGGGTCCATAATGCAGGAATATAGCATAATACAAGAGAGTTGGAAGATAAACTTTTTGATGGAACTGGGTTAACCTGCTATTCTGCTAAATGCCAGGATGATGCAATTCAGGAGCAAAGACAGAACAAATGTACTTGGACAGCTTGTGGGGCATCGCATCTCTGCCACCTGTCATTATAGCCCATTCCTGCTGACACTAAGCTACATCAGCTCAGGGCTCAGGCAAGGCCATGAAGCTGTCCAGCAGTGCAAGAAGCACATCTGTGGCAAGGCTGCTGGAACAGCAGGGCAACTGTCCTTCCCAGCAGTCAAGAAGCATAAGGCTTCTTGTGCTTTGGCGGACAAAGATGTTGCGCCAGCAACAACTTGGGTATTTGATTCTTCCTCCAGAGTAGGGCTCCAAGAAGGGCAGCCTGATGTTGCTAGACCTGCACTGCACTTTCTGGTCTGAGCTTCAGCTTGGATCCAGCACCATCTTTGTTCCTGGAGCCAGGAAGGAGGATTGTGGAGGTTGTGGAATGGGGCGTGTGACCTGTCTGGATGAATTGGGCCACCCCAATTCTGCAGGTTTCCTAGGTGCGCTGTCTTCTGAGATAGACATCTTGGGGATCCATCAGGATACATGGACTCTCTTTGGGCCTAGTAGATGCTTGGGCCAGTGGTGGAGAGGAGACTTCATCTGTTTCTGAGCACAAGCTGGTTCAGACATGTTGTCAGATCCCAGGCTTGGGAGAATTCGACCGTGTGCCAATGTGATCTAAATCTTTTTGTAGAATGAATCCTAGAGAGAGGTCTACTGCAACACGTCTTATGAATTTCAATGCCAATCTCCATTGGTTTTCTTGTGGCGTGCCACACCTGGCCAACTTTGTATCCCATGTTTGTCTTGTTGCATCTAGGCTTATAATGGTTTGGCTTTCAGTACAGCTATAAATAACCCCGCACGGCCAGGGCGGTGTTTCCACAACAACGGAAGGTGAAGCTAATTTTACTGGATTTAAAAAAAGGAATCAGGTTTGCTGTGAGCAGGGCTCCACACAAGCAGATTCTCTGCATCAGTAAAATTGCTTCACAGAACATACTTCCTGGTGGGGGTGGAGGTTGGAGTGAATGTCATCTGACTGTCAGGGGCTGCTGAGCCAATAAGAGAGGCTTCCCCCGCCCTCTCCCCACCTTTCTCTTTTCCCCTGAAAGCCCAGATGCACCTACATTTCAGGAGCAAGCCTCACTGAGCACAATAGGAGATACTTCCAAGTAGACACACATATGCTTCTGCTGGGAAAGAGGGGTGGGGAGAACACAAAGATGGAAACCAGCCCCCATTTTGACCCACGGGAACTCATTGACCACAGTAGGAATTACTTCTGAGGAGACAGTAATGGGTTTGTTGTGGGAAAGAAAGCAGTGAACACAAAGACAGAAACCAGCCCCCATTGTAACCTGCAGGATATCTATAATGAAGCTGTGAAGTAGTTACTTCCTAAGGCAGTGAAAGAGCCTCGACACCACAGGGCTTAATCGCTTAATCGCACTTAGGGAATTACGCTTTAAAGTGTGCCATTTCAATTGAGGGGGAATCTCAGTACATTCTGATGTGGGCATTCAAAGGCAAGCCTCCTTGACCACAACGGGAGTTACTTCTGAGGAGACACTAATGGGATTGTTGTGGGAAAGAGATGGAAACCAGCCCCTATTTTAATGCACATGATCTCTATAAGGAAGCTGTGAAGGAGTTACTTCCTAAGGCAATGAATCAGAGCCTTAAGATTGCGCTTAATTGCATTTAAGGAATTGGTCTTCGATATGTGCCATGTCAATTGAGGGAGATCTGTTATTTGTGGGCATTCAGAGGGCAAGCCTCATTCAGCACAATGGGAGGAAACACCCCTTGACCGGGGTCACGGTGAAAGGCACACCCCTGGGCAGGGCTAGCATATTTCAGCTCAATGCAGGGGTTGGGGCATACAACAAGTATACTGGGGAGAACCCGACTTAAGGAAAAGAATCGGCCTTTAAGCATCTCAGGAAATCCGGTTTTTCCCTGATAAGCTCCGGGGCGGCTGCTGGATGGCCACAACGTCACGTATCCCTAACGACCTCAACACGCAGCTGGCATGGAATAAATCACTGGTGGGAACACCCCTCAGGAGTGTATAACAGTGTGTCTAATAATAATTAGTATAGTTGCAATGCTTCAAAGGTGCCACGTGAACTGACCAAAACTCTGGGCAAAATCACAGTTGGATGTACTGCCCGCATGCTTCCCTGGAGAGATGATATTCTTGCAGCACATATATTCTTGCTGCAATGGGCTGAATGCTTTAAAACTGTCCTCTATGTCAATCAGTTGGTTCAATGTAGTGATCCCTTCCACAGCCCATTTCTTCCACACAATCATTTGACCCCTAATATTTGTCAAAGAAACGTGATTTCCATGCCCATCTGATTGAGGTTATTGTCAGGACAGAAGGCTTGTGGGTGATGAAGATTGGATGGGAGACTGCCTGGGAATCAGGCTTCCTGCACTGAGCAGGGGGTTGGACTCAATGGTCTTGTAGGCCCCTTCCAGCCCTACGATTCTATGATTCCATGATCCTTGAAGTGCTTAACCTTTTAGAGGAGCTGGCTGAGCTGCAAGCTCTCAAGTCTGATCCAGTTTGAGGTATTTGTCTCATGCTCCAAAATTTAGCTTAAGATGGTACAAAAGCATTATGAGACCGACTAAAAGTATTATGAGGCCTACCAAAAAAGTATTATGAAACTGACCACAAATTGAATCTCTCTTCATCTGTTGGGAGCTGTAATGTTTATAAGCCATTTGGGGTCAACCAGCTGGGCCCCAAACAAATTTCCTGAACCTTTATCAATTTTGTTAAAGTAGCTTTACGGTAAATGTCTTGGACCCCTTCAGAACATAAACATGTTGAGGTATGATGTTCCCTGTGGGTATTTACTTTCATTTAAGTCCCAGCAATTTAAAATAAGCGGATCTCATCTGCTCAGATCAATTTTAACATGGCTTTCAAGTTAGATTTTACAATATAATTACCTAAAATATGTAAAATGTACAATATAATAATGTTTCTGTGCACAAGGAACTGAGGAGTCTGATGTGCTGTGTTGCAAATGTAAATGAGACATTCTTTGCTTAAGAACCATCTAATATTGTTCCCTTAAAACGGAGTGTGTGCTCAAAACATATCATTAGGGGGAATAATCTTGGCATGGTTCTGCAAATAAACACACACTTAAGACAGCCTTCCCCAACCTCGTGCCCTCCAGACAACTGAACTTCAACTCCCATCAGGCCTAGCCAGCATGGCCAATGGTCAGGAGTGCTGGGAGCTATAGTCCAAAATATGTGGAGGGCACCAGGTTGTGGAAGGCTGACCAAAGAGGTTCACATCTTCTTCTTTTTAGCAGTTCAGTGCTGTTCCCCCCAACCCCATTCTCAATCCTCAGTCCCCGTCCCCCCCCTCACAATTGATATGATATCCAGACAATTTGCAATAACTTAGGAAATTAATCTTTTAGCTGGACAGTTATAACAGCATAGCATCAGCATAGAGCATTAATTTAAATTCCTAGACAATGAACCTTCTATTCCTTGAGACTGGCCCACTTTGTATGTCATATCACCCTCCCCCTTTTTTAATCCTGGCTTCTTGTGAATTAAGTGGGAGCGAGTAGGCAGGCTGGTTCCCACCACCTGGTCACTCCTGCTGGTACCAAACAACCTAGGGATGCCCCATTCCTGGGTTGTTAAGCATGGCCTGCAAACCATGATCTCTGGGTTATCAACCATTGGTTACAACTCTGGGTTGTCTGTCCCCTAACAAACCTGAAATCCCAGCTTTCACGTCATGTTTAATGACCCAAGGACATGGCATCTCTGGTTGTTTTGCTCCTCCTGCTTGCAGCAAGAGCAACAGGGTAGTGGCAAGCAGCAGACAAACTCACTTGCTACTGTTTCCTTCATGAGAACACAAATCTGCTGCCTAGGGTTGTCATATTCTGCGTAATGGCAGAACCAGTCCTGCAAACAACAGTGCCTATAAAGAAGTTTAACACAATGAACAAAATCTTGTGGGCCACTGAATGTGGCAAGAGTCTGATACAGAAATTCCCAGCGATGTCTGTCAACCACTCTTGCAGAGTCTGGTGGCATGAGATAAATCTACCTTTAAAACAAACAAACAAACAAACAAACTCCGCATTAACCAGCAAATCTTATCTGTTCCTTGTCTCTTGGGGACACAGCCTACCTGATGAGTGTGGACCATGACTGGGAATCATGAAGGTAGTGCCGTAATGAGGACTTTGCCATCGATGCCCATGAGGGAAATTCTCTTAGAACACATCTTTTAGTCCACTCCAGGCTTTAAAAGCGCCATAGCAGAGGTTTCATATCAAGAGGCCGGTTTGTCCCCCACATTTCTTTTGCTTTACCTGCCACATTTTATAACCATGATATGATTCACCTGATAAAATGGTATCCTTCCTCTAGATACCCATCAAGGCTGGACCTTTCCAGTTGCCTTTTAATTTACGGCCCTCTCTCTTTCCAAAGCCAATAATGGCCTCTGGTCTTTTGTTTACATGGGGAAGATTTATCAGCTGTAAGAAAGCAGAGAACGCTTCAGGGGATTAGCCTCGATGGATAACGCCAAATATATATTTTTCAATTGTCCATTGACTGCTTTTTGAAAAAGTATCCTCATTGTCCCTAACAACAGAGATTTTATTGTGTGCCTAAGATGGAACACTAAACCTTTACCAGTCTTTTCCCTTGACTCCCAGTATGTTTGTCTGATTCAGGATGGGAAATTCTGCTTGATCAGAATGCAGTCTATTAACCTCATATCTTGTCTTGTCTAAAGAACTGATTCTGACAGATGGTAGTAAGTTATTATGAAGTCTGAGGTTTGTTTAAGTTTGGTTCCTAGGGTGACCAATGTTTCTCGCCTGAGCTTTCCCCTCAACGCGCTGTGTAGGAAATGATAAATCCTATTAAGTATTCTTTTAGTCTGCCCCAGAGGAGTGACCAAGATATTTTTTTTTTGTGGAATTTGTTTCCAAGGATTCTGTGATATGGAATTTCATAGTTTGGATGAAGGCCTTGTCTCCTGGGAGGGAGACATATAATACCCATGGAGATAGTTGGTTGAGTTCCAACAGGATTGGAGCACAGTCAAGGACTGTGAGGAGATAAACAAGAAACACTCGAGCAAAAAGCAATTTCCACATATCTGTGGGAACAGGGAAGAGTATATATTTTCTATCAGTTGGGTGATCTCCATATACCCTGGCATCACGTCCTAAACATTTCACGATCTTCACTTGCCTATCATACCTCTGCCCAATATTGGGTCTAACAATCCATTTAAGTCACCTCCCACTGCCATAAGATAGGCCTCAAGCTCCCTAAGCTGTGAGAAAACAGCCAAGAGTCAGTAAATATTGTTATTAGGATTGTATATGTTGGCTCCACAATGGATTTCTTCTGCTCTTGGTTTATTAGGACAGGTAGAAAAGGTCCATCCTCATCACTGGAAGTGCCAAACACATCATTATTGAGATTTATATGTAGGAGGATTGGTATTTGCTCTGCTAAAGTTTCTCTCACACAATGGGCCTCTTCAATTCATTATTTTACTAGCCATTCCTCCTCCTCCTCCTCTTCTTCTTGGGTGTGGATTCCCTGCACCATAGCAATAGAGACTTGTTGCATTTCAGACATCTGGATCAGCTGGTGTTCACAAGTCCTTGGACATCCCAGCTTGTTATAGAAAATACCATTTTGCAGGCCTTTGTTACAGGTCGAAGTGCACTTTAAAGTGGTTTGGAGTGGTAATGTGCACAGTCATGAGGTAGCATCTAGGAGGGAAGCGCTCTGGATAATCTTTCTGGAAGAGCAGTTTAGATGTTCACAACCTTGTTTGGATGAAATTGTCCATGGTGTTCACCACATACAACACTCATAGGGAATGGAGGTTAGAAGGTAGTTGGAAGTTAGGATGGAATTTAAAAAGAATGAAAGAAAGACATTCTTAAACACGGACTCTGTAGTTGCACAACGTAATATGTCATTCATTCATTCATTCATTTTTCTATGCTGAATTTCTTTTCATGCAGGTTCCTGCAAGATCACATCAAGAACATTGGACAAATAACCAAATGCCCATGAGGAGATCATATGAAATTTTAAATATACATGTAGCCTGATTTTAGGCATGTTTACTCAGAAGGAAACACTGTGTTCAGAGGGTTTACTCCCATGTAAGTGCGTTTAGGATTGTAGCCTTAGTCATAATAATATTTTTTACTCTATCTATCTATCTATCTATCTATCTATCTATCTATCTTCTGTCTGTCTGCATGTTATAGGCAATGTAATCCATACATTCCTGCATAAAAACTTATGCAGAGAAACTGAGAACTTTTTTGAGAAAACAGAGAAAATGCTGATCTTTTAACCACACACCTATAGCAGGAAGACTTTACATGCTACTAAAGATCCATAAAAACAATAACCCAGGACAACCTATTGTTTCATGCAACAATACTGTCACTGAAAGAATTTAACTATATATTGACTCCATCATTCAACCACTAGTCCATAAACCTCCTTCATATATTAAGGACACTACAGATTTCCTTATGGAGATTGAAAGACTAAATCAGGAACATCGATTTAACAATGTTACCATCCTCGCAACCTTCTCTGTTACTTCTTTATATGCCAACATACCTCACAAAGATGGCCTCTGTGCCTTAACACACTTCTTGAACAGCAGAACCTCTAATGAACCCAGTACCGGAGTCTTTACATCCCTGGCTAAGTTAGCACTCACTTGTAACTATTTCATTTATTGATTTATTTAAAACATTTGTATCCCACCCTATATCATTAGGATCTCAGGGTGGCATACAGATAAAATCAGTTTAAACAGTGTAAAACAATAAATAATTTAAATAGCTAAAACATATTAAATCATTACGCTAGCTAATACCAATTTAGAATCTAAAACAATAAAATAGTTAAAACAGTGTGCAAACTCAGGGAATCCCATTAGCCCTCGAAGGCTTTGGTAAACAGCCATATTTTAACTTGGTGTCAAAATGAAACCAGTGTCTGTACCAATTGGGCCTCCAAGGGGAGGGCATTCCACAGCCGGGGTGCCACAGCAGAAAAAGCCCTCTCCCACGTCCCACCACAGTGTATGTCTCGCACTGGTGGGACACAGAGGAGGGCCCCTCCAACAGATCTCAGTCCTCAGGCAGGCATATATAGGGAGAGGTGTTCCCTCAAATATTGAGGTCCCAAGCTGCTTAGGGCTTTAAATGTCATCACCAGCACCTTGAATTCTGACCAGAAACATATTGGCAGCCAGTGCAATTCCTTTAAGTGCTGTTATGTGATCTTTATGTGATGTTCCATTCAACAGTCTAGCTGCTGCATTTTGCACTAGCTGCAACTTCCGTGTCATCTTCAAGGGCAGCCCCATATAAAGTGCATTGCAGTAGTCTAATCGGAAAGTTACCAGTGCGTACACTACTGTGGCTAGGTTATCCCTGTCCAGGAAAGGCTGTAGCTGGTGGATCACCCAAAGCTGGCCCCAAGTACTCTGGGCCACAGAGTCTACCTGGGGCTCCAATGACAGGGATGGATCTAGGAGTACTCCCAAGGAGTGCATCTGCTCCTTCATGGGGAGTACAACTCCTTCCAGGAGAGGTTGCTTACCCAGTTCCCAGACTTCAGAACCACCAATCCACAGAGCTTCCATCTTGTCAGGATTCAGCTTCAGTTTACTGGCACTTATCCAGCCCATTACAGCCTCCAGGCACTGGTCCAGCACCTTCACCGCCTCAGCCGACTCCGATGACAGGGAGAAGTAGAACTGAGCATCATCAGCATACTGGTGACACCCCACCCCCAAATCCCTAATGACCTCACTCAATGGCTTAATGTAGATGTTGAACAGCATGGGGGATAGAATAGAAACCTGTGGCACCCCACAGCTTAATAGGCATGGGGTAGAGCAGGAATCCCCCAATAGCACTCTCTGGAATCAGCCCTGCAGGTAGGAGCGAAACTACTGTAGCAGAGTGCTCCCAACTCCCATCCTTCAGAGTCGATCCAGTAAGACACCATGATTAATGGTGTAGGGGTGTACAAAACCCCGCTTACCTGGCTCCACTGGGGTCCACAGGTGGGGGGAGGCGATCCGTTCTTCCCCCCAGAATCCTCGACGGGGGGGGCGATCCGTTCCTCCGCCCCGGAATCCTGCCCGGCCGGCTTCGCTCCATGGCCAGTCCGTGGAGCCGCCAGCCGGGCCAACCCTCAACAGGGCCTCCAGCCACTGCCAGGCTGCTGCGGACGCAAATGGCGTCCTGTGTAGGGGACACCATTTGCGTCCCTACGCCGGCCCGTGATAGGCTACGTATATATTTACGTAGACTATCATGGCAAAAGCAGGGATGCAAATGGCATCCCCTACGCCATTAGCGTTCCTGCTTTAGCCGTGATAGGCTACGTATTTTATTAATATAAATATTTACGTAGCCTATCGCGGCTAAAGCGGGAACGCGAATGGTGTTGGGGACGCCATTTGCTTCCCTGCTTTAGCCATGATAGGCTACATAGATATATACGTAGCCTATCATGGGCCGGCATAGGGATGCAAATGGCAGCCGCTATGACGGCCGCCATTTGCGGCCGCAGCAGCCTGGCAGCGACCGGAGCCACCGCCATCGCTGCCACCACCGCTTCATTCGCCACTGGAACCGCAGCCAGGTAGGCTCCATTTTGCAGGGCTGTCACACGGGGGGCGGGTTGCTCCATTCCGCCACGGATTCCAGGGGGCCGAATTCACTGGAATTCGGCCTCCCTGGGATCCGTGGCGGAATTCTCTAACATCCCTACAGTGGTGTCAAAAGCCGCTGAGAGATCCAGGAAGTTCAACAGGGTAGCATTCCCCCTGTCTTTCACCCAGAGTAGGTCATCAGTCAGAGCAACCAAGGCTGTTTCAGTGCTGTACCCTGGCCTGAAAGCAGACTGAAATGGGTCCAGGTAATCCATTTCCTCCAAGAATGTCTGAAGCTGCCCAGCCACCACACACTCAAGCACCTTGCCCCAAAAGGGGTTATTAGCCAGGGGGTGATAGTTTTCACACACCTCTGGGTCCAGGGAGGGCCTCTTCAGGAGAGGGCACACTACATCCTCACTCAAGGCGGCAAGAACCACCCCCTGACAAAGTAAAGCATTTGCCACTCCGTGGACCCACCCAGCCATTCCACCCCTGTTAGATCGTATTAACCAAGATGATCAAGGGTCAAGCTTACATGTAGTGGGACGGACTGATTCATGTTCAATGGCAATCACTATTTTATTGTATGAACTGTTTTTATTGTTGTACATCGCCCAGAGTGGCTGGGTGACCGGCCAGATGGGCAATTAATAAATTTAATAAATAAATAAATTTACAGCTCCAAGGTACAGCATTGGGAACTTGCATGGACCTATCATATGCCAATCTATTTATGGGACAACTTGAAGAAACTATCTGCAGAACTTCTTCCTAGAAGCCTAGCATATGGTGGCATTACATAGATGACATTTTTGTCTTCTGGGATTATGGAAGGGATAGCTCAGAGATTTTTACTAAGTTTATCAACACTATCCACTCCATGATAAAATGTACTGGTCACACCACAACTGAAAACCCAAAATTACCCTTCCTGGATGTCCTCTTAACCATTGAAAACAATCCAATTGTCACAGACCTATATTGTAAACCTACAGATTCCCACCTATACCTTAACTTCCAGTCATGTCATCCAAACCACCTAAAGAAGAACATCATATATAGTTTGGTTCTTAGGATATAACACGTTTGTAATAAAAAAGAAAACTTCTTAAGAAGATGTAACCAACTTAAAGAACACCTCCAACAATGCAGATATCCTAATCACATAATTGACTACAGCATCAATCAAGCATCAGTAATATCCAGGGATAGCCTTCTTTGCGAAACAAAGGCTAACTCTTCGAAAGAAAATCATGTTCCATTTGTTGTGGACTACCATCCTGCTGCCCCTAATTACCAAAAGATAATTAAAGACAGTTACCCTATTACATCCTATTGTGCTCGTTTAATGGAAGCCATTAATTCTCCACCATGCACACATTCAGAAAACCACCCAATCTGCATAAATAGTTAAAGCTGCACTTAAACAAGATACTTGCAACCCACGATCATACCATTATAAATCAACACATTGCATTACCTGCAGTTACCTCCAAGAAACCACTTCTTTCAGGAGCACAGTTACTAACAAAATATATTGCATTAGACAATCGATAACATGCACTTCTATTTATGTGATTTATTTAACTGAATGTAAAAAAAATGGGTGTTGTATGCAATATGTAGGGAAAACTACAAAACTACAATTGTAGTTTTGTGGACTTAAGAACAAGATTCTGTAATCATAAATCTGCCATTCTTACCAAAGAGCTGGAGCAGCCTGTTGCAAGACATTTCAACCCTCCTGCACATAGTCTCTCAGATTTACAGTTTCTTCCAACAGAACCAACAAAAGACAATGACGTGCTTGACAAAGAGGAAAATTTCTGGTTCTATAGACTGAGAACTCTTAGTCCAAATGGCCTGAATCTGGAGGACAATTCGTAAGGATTATAGACTCATACCTCTGTTCTTTTTCCTAAG
The DNA here is from genome assembly GCF_057233095.1 of Heloderma suspectum. Lineage (NCBI taxonomy): Eukaryota > Metazoa > Chordata > Lepidosauria > Squamata > Helodermatidae > Heloderma > Heloderma suspectum. Next base: position 438,384,387 of record NC_139458.1, read on the forward strand.
GAACTTTCATCTCCAGGCATTCCAAACTGCCACTCCTAATACCCAGTCAACAGCACAGCTACTGGTGAGGGCAGAAGCCAAAAGGTTTAACTTAAAATAAATATATTTTGAATACTCTGTTGTTAGTCTTTCTGTCTTTCTTATACATTTTGCCTTAAGACTCATGGCAACCACAGTGGATCCAGAGCCTCCTTGTTGCTTTGCTATATTGTTCTGCTTTACACCACCAAGCTCTGACAAAAGTTCTATGCCAATACACACATCATATGTACCCCTTTGCTTTGCTTTTCCTTTTCTTTTTTTTTTGTAGTATACTTTAAATACGTTATGTTACTTGCAGAAGGGGGAAAGGGATCAGCACTAGAGAGACAAGTGTTAAGGAAGTCTAAGTTCCTCTCCTGCATTTTTATTTATTATTTATAAAATTATGGATACCTTGCCTTTCTTTCAGCCCTGCAAAGGATCCTCAAGGCAGCCTACATCCAATTAAAAAAACACGTACCAAAATGTGCACAAACCAGAAAGAGCATTAGAAGATAGTGATTAAAACATCCTTAAACTTGCCTTGAAACTGAATTTGCTTTCATCGGGTAAAAGAGGCAAGCAAATGGGTGTGAAGAAGGTGCAAGAGACAAAACATGGCTGTGAGCTGCAATTACGGAGAGGCCGATGGCGCCGGGATGCCAAAGAAGTGCGGGAAAAGTCTTCATAGCTCTTGTAAGGGATCATTTGTAAGGGGCATCTTCAGTCCAAGGCTTTCCAAAGCAGGATCCGGGTGGCAGTTAATCTCCATGGCAACTTCTCAAGGCTAACTCAGCCCCAACGTTCTATAGATTGGGGGGGGGGGGAGGCATGGATCAAGAGAAGCCTTGATATCCCCTAAATATGAATATGCCAACTGATTACTTCTAAACGAGAACCAAAGGAAGAAGAATGTAGAACTAACCTTAAATTAGGCAGCGAGCAATAAACTAACTTAAACGTGTGTGCTACATAATACAAAATATCTTCTTGATGCTTTGCTGTATTTAGTATCCAGCCTTCAAGTGTCCTTGTGCACTTCAATGCAACAAAACAAATCTCCTGAAAATCAGTTTAGAAAATTATAACAAAGCGTCCGAGGATGGCAAGAGCTGTTTGGCACACCAAAGCTGATGCCACAATGAAAGAGTTTGATTATAAGGTGCCATGCCTTACTTGACCATGGCATCCTTCTGGAAAGGCTGTCTGAGCTGGGTGTAGGCAGTATGGCTACACCCAGTATGGTGGTTCTGCTCATACTTGGATGCCCATTTCCAAAAGGTGGTGTTGGGAGACTCCCTATCTACTCCATGGCATTTATGTTTTGGGGTCCCACAAGTTTCCATCCTGTCTCCCATGCTATTCAACATCTACATGAAACCGCTGGGTGAGGCCATTTGGAGATTTAGAGGGCAGCTCTATCTCACTTTCTCATCAGTGCCTGGCTACAGTAATGGACAGGATGAGTGTCAACAAACTGAAGTTCAGTCCAGACAAGATGGAGGTGCTGTGAGGGGGTGGCTTGTCTGTCCAGGTGAGAGGCATTCTGCCTGTTGTGGAAGTGGTTGCACGCCCCCTAAAGGATCTGCATAGCTTGGGAGCGCTTGCACAACCAACTTTGTCACAAGAGGCACAAGTGTTTTCTGTTGCAAAGAGCACCTTTTACCAGCATAGGCATTTCTGCCAGCTATGACCCTACCCAATTTCTCCTTTTGTTTGACTTTAGTATAATGACTATTGGACTGTTTAATCCTAGTGTGTATTTCTTAATATGAGCTGTTTTTTATGTGTATGAGTATTTAAACTTCGTTATGATCTGTAATTATTATTTAGAAATGTTTCTATATTTTGTTGTGTAAAATGTTGATGTTGTGAGCCGCTTTGTGCCTGGTTGTACCACGGAAAAGCAGCATACAAATAAGAAGAGGAGGACAGAGCAGGACAGAGCAGGGGAGGGGAACGGGGAGGAGGAGACCGCCCAGTTTCAGTGATCCATGCCCTGGTAACTGCAGTCTGGAAACTTCAGTTAGTACAAAATATGGCAGCTATAGCACCAATGGAGAGTGGGCATTATGATCATATTATGACCGCATTGTATCATCACCTAGTATGTTTCCAAGCCCAATTCAAAGTGCTGGTGTAAACCTACAAAGCCTTTCACAGCTTGAGGCTACAGTATCTGAAGGAATGCCTGTTCCCGTATCTTCCTGCCCATGCCGAGATCATAATCTGAGGCCCTGCTCAGAGAGCCCTCCGTTCAGTGGGTGGCTACTCGTGAGTGAGCCTTTTCTGTGGTGGTCCCCAGACTGTGGAATTCCCTCTCTCACTTTTCAGTGCCCACCAAAGACCTTTTTGTTCTCCCAGGCTTTTAAAAAGAATTTTAACTGTGGCTTGTGATATTTTTAATATTATGCTGCATTTTAACATTATTTCTTCATCTTTTAACTGCTTGAATACCTCTTTACATTTTTACATTAACCTGGTTTTAAAGCTTACTTTTTAAATGTGTATTGTTTTTATCACTGTTTTATTGTTTGCTTTTATTATGTAAGTCACCCTGAGAGCTTTGGCTATAGGGTGACTCATAAATTTAATAAATAAATACATGAGACTCCTGGGTTGTTTTTACTGCAACAGATTTAACTTTTCTGGAACAGAGAGTTACATTAATGGCTGGCCTTGAGGTCTGCCATAGATGGTTGGTTCCAAGTTTCTTAAGTATTACAAGCCTTTTGCGGGTAGATCCCACAGCTGTCTGCTTGGAAAACAATTGATTGTCTTCTCAAAGGAACATCAATTCTTGAAGTGCAGCAACACAGATTTGCTATGAAAGTCCCATGCAGCAGCCAAGGCAGGGTGGCCATGGGTCCTACTTTACAGAGGACAATCCTCTGTTTGAAGGCATTCTGTGTGTGGATGGTCCTCTGGTACATGGTCCATTTTAAAGAAGCGAGAGCAGGACCCTTGAAGTTGCCCATTAACAGCTAGCAGCACGTGGGCCACGGACTGACCCGGCAGGCATGCAGGCCATCTTGTCGCAGTCCTCCCTGCTACAGTGAAATGAGCTGTGTTTCTATTTAAATTAATTATTTTGACATTTAAACTATACCTACAAAATAGCACATGCACATTTTATCCAAATCTGCGTCCTCTTTTTTTGGTGATGCATAAGTAGCCACTATAAGCTGAGGTTATTATGTCCAAGCATAAACCAGCTGGGTGTACAACAGCTAGCTACTAGTCATGATGGCAGTATATTGACTCCACTATCAAAAGGTAGCATCTCTGTGAATACCAGTTGCTGGGAACATGAACAGGAGGATGCTGTTGAGCTCACGTCCTACTTGTGGGCTTCCCACAGGCATCTGCTTGGCCACTGTGTGAACTGGACTGGATAGGCCCTTGGTCTGATCCAGCTTCAGGGCTCTTGTTATGTTCTTATCTCGGAACGATTCTTAGGTTCCCTCCCTCCTTTTGCCATCCTTTGCTTTGACCACTGTTTTCTGTTGATCAGCGCCTTCTTTTGGGAAGTCATTGCAGAGGCAAACCTTTGGTTGGAAGCAGGGCTTTCTGTCTCCTTGGCCCTAAGGTCTCCTTGGACTGCAAAGTTCGGGACCTGAATACAAATGCTCTGGAAGTGGTGTGATATCTGCATTAGTTCTCCATCCAAAGGTTCTGTGGGCCCTTTCAGTGAATTAGAGGCTTAGCTAGGCCCAGGATTTTGCTCTGGGAATTGCCCTCAGATTTTTTGCCATCTGTCCCCCAATTAAAGCTGACTTATATGAGTTTATTCCTGCAACTGCTTCCTTCTTGAGCCACTGGCCTTACCTTTAGGGAGCGGGTGGGCAGCCTGTGGCCTTCCAGATGTTTTGGCCGACAACTCCCATCAGCCTAGCCAAGGGTGAGGGATCATGGCAGTTATAGGTCAAAAGTCTGGAAGGCCACAAGTTGCCCAGCCGTGCCAGAAACTCACCTGGCATTTTCTACACAGTTGTGATTTCTTAAGTTTAATCCTCTAGACTGGAAATTCTGGTTACAATCTCTGTTAATCATTCCAAAATTTGGATCTGAGAATTTTTAGATTTTCCCTGACCTCCTCTTTGCCCCGAATATGTCTCAGGGAACTTCTTGGGCTAGTAGATGACTGATAGGGCTGTCGCAGGAGTCCGGGGCGGGGGGTTCCGAAGGACTCCCTCCCCACGTTTGGCCTCCCATAACCTGCTTGCCGAGCTGCTGCTTGCTTACCTGGCTGTTTGCCAAGCACCGCGGGGTCCGCAAGCACCCGGCAGCTGCCCGTCCCCTAGCCGAGCCACCAAAAAAATAGTAAAAAAATAGTGGCTCGGGGTTTTCTGTAGAAGTACTGTTGCTTAAATGGCAGCTGTAAAGGGATAAAATAGCGAGGGATCCCACTCTACAGATGTGCTGAACTCCAGATCATGAATGAGTTAGCGTGTTGCTGAACTTCATATCGTCTGGCTTGGGAGGTGTTTAGAGCATGCCTCAGGTGTGAGACAAGCTTTATGGTCTGGAAAGTTCTTCTTGGCTCAGATTTCCTTCCCCAGTTCAGAGAAGTCCCACACAGCCTCTGCTGAGCCATCTCCCACTCACCTACCCACCTTGCTGCTCCATCAGTGGTTGAATGGAGGAAGAGAGGTCTGTCTCCCCGGCCTTTTGCTGCAAGGCAGGCACCAGGACTGCTGGGAATGTAGTTTGGCCAGCATGCCAGGCATCAGAGATGGGAAGAGGGACAAGAGGGACCTCCTCCCCTCTCCCCCTTGCACTGCTGCTGAAGCAGACAGCCAGGTCTGTGGGGCAGGGGGAGGTGTCCATGGGAGAGGTTTGGAGGCCAGCAGGCAGGTGAATGGGTAGATTGGCTTTGAGGCCCACCTGGGATGGGGTGTGGGCAAAGGGATCAGACTCTCTCACGCTCACCAAGGATCCGACAGGGTCCAGTCTGGCTCAGAACTGGACTTGGAAGAAATGGGTTGTGGGGTGGGGGAATTGTCTAGTTTCCTGAGCCCATTTCTAAGCCTGACTAGGGGAGTTTGCCCCATCACTAGGATGAGGGTGGAAATCACAGCCCCCCACGCTGAACAAGTATACAGACACACAGGAAGATGCTGCTCACACATCCCAACTTGGCACTCCACATCGTATGATGTACCTTCTGCCCCCATTCTGCCTCTCTTGACCTGAACGTATCCGGACACTACAATCAACATCTGGGGCCTTCCTCCAAGCGCCTCCTTTGAGGGAGGCTCAAAGGGTGGTAACAAGGGAGAGGGCCTTCTCAGTGGTCCCCCCCCCCGATTATGGAGTGCTCTCCCCACTGAGGCCCTCCTGGCACAAACATTGTCGTCTTTTCGGTGCCAGGTTAAGACTGTCCTCCACTCCCAGGCATTTGATGGCATACAGTCAGTGAGCAAGAGGTGGCCTGTGGCAAACTGGTTTTGTGGCATCGGTTCCAGCTTCTTCCTCCTGATGAAGTGGACAAGGTGCTTTCATCTGTAAGGCCGACCACCTGCTTACTTGATCCTTGCCCATCTTGGCTCATTATGGGCAAGGATCAAGGGAGTGATGCCATCAGCCCTCAATGAGGCAGTGATAAGACTGCTCTTAAAGAAGCCCTCCTTGGATCCCCAAGTTCTGAACAACTTTCGTCCAGTCTTGAATCTGCCATTTTGGGGCAAGGTGATTGAGCAGGTGGTGGTGATGCAGTTGAAGGCACACTTGGAAGAAAGCGATTATCTAGACCCATTTCAGTCAGGCTTCAGGGTTGGGCATGGGATGGAAACGGCCTTGGTCGCCTTGGTGGATGATATGAGGAGGGCTCTGGATAGGGGTGAATGCTCCTTCCTTGTTCTCCTCAACTTCTCAGCGGCTTTTGATACCGTTCACCACGGTATCCTCCTGGACCGCCTGGAGGGGTTGGGCATTGGAGATACCGTATTGCGGTGGTTCCGGTCCTTCCTCTCCAGCAGGGTAGCACTGGGAGAGGAGGTTTCACTTGTGGGGTGCCACAGGGTTCCATCCTCTCCCCGATGCTATTTAACATCTATGTGAAGCCGCTGAGGGCTATCATCAGGAGTTTTGGGGTGCGGTGTCATCAATATGCAGATGACATGCAGCTCTACATCTCGTTCAAATCTTCACCAGGGTTGGCCGTACAATCCCTGTCCAAATATCTGGAGGAGGGATGTACGAAACTCACTTATCTTTTTGCGGATTGATTCACAGTGGGGGGGGAGGTGCTCCGTCCCTCCCCCCGGAATACTCAAGTGGGGGGGGAGGCGATCTGGTCCTACCCCCCGGAATCCTGCCTGGCTGGCTCTCCTCCGCAGCAGCTCCGTGGTAGGGATGTACGAAAGTCACTTATCTTATGACGAAATTGATTCGCGGTGGGGGGGGAGGCGCTCCGTCCCTCCCCCCGAAATTCTGGCCAGGGGGGGAGGCACCCCGTCCCTCCCGCCGCGAATCCTGGCTGGCCGGGAACGCAAATGGCGGCTGCTGTAGCCGCCACCGTTTGCATCCCTGCAGTCAGCCGTGATAGGCTACGTAAATGTTTACGTAGCCTATCACGGCTGAGTAAAACAAAACAAAACAAAACCGCGCATACGCAAATGGCGGCACCCATGGCTGCCACCATTTGCGTTCCTTTATTTTGGCACGTCTAGTCTACATAAACATTTACGTAGACTACGGCCAAAATAAGGGGAACACAAATAGCATAGACGCGCGGGTTTTTGTTGTTGTTGTTGTTTTACTCAGCCTAGGCTACGTAAACATTTACGTAGCCTATCATGGTATTTTTTAAAAATTTAATTTTTTTAGAAAATGATGTTTTTTACTGTGGAATTTTATTATTTTAAACTATACTTGTACATCGCCCAGAGTGGCTGGGCGACCAGCCAGATGGGCGATTAAATAAATAAATAAATAAATACACAGGGCATTTTTGTCACTTGTTTCTGTCAGGTTCAGTATCTTACTGTATGTGTTTTAGCTGTTTAAATTGTTTTAAAGTTTGTATGTTAAGGGACTGTATTTTATGTTTTTATTATCTTGTATTCTGATGTGCATTTTTTGTGAACAGCCCAGAGAGTTTCGGCTATGGGGCGGTATAAAAATGAAATAAATGAAATAAATGAAATGAAAACCAGTGTGGTGTAGTGGTTAGAGTGTTGGACTGGGAGTCAGGAGATCCAGGTTCTAGTCCCCAGTCGGCCGTGGAAGCTCCCTGGGTGACTTTGGGCCAGTCACAGACTCTCAGCCCACCAGAATCTCTCAGCTCACAGGGTTGTTGTTGTAAGGATGAAATGGAGAGGAGGAGGATTATGTAAGCTGCCTTGGGTTCCTTAGGGAGGAAAAAAGGCGGGATATAAATGTAATAAATTAAAAAATGAAATAAAATAAGAAACATCACGTTTCCCAAATGCCAATACCACCTCTCTTTTTTTCTTATTAACTAGCTAGTGTGTTGCTTATTGAGCAGGAACTAAGAGGCTCATTAACCAGAGACAGTTCATGGACTGGGCATCATATATTGCCCAGGACTGAATGAACTATGGGGACAACCACTTGGGCCATATGGAATGAAAGAAAGGATAGAAAAGGATAGAAATGTACTACCACGGACGGCTTCTGGTTCAGATCCTGTCGAGAGATCTCCAGTTCAGTACAGAAAAGATCCACTGAACAGTCCCCTTGTCGAAACACTCGAGTGATCCAGTATCTGAGGAGGTGCTTGGCAACCTGTTGTTCTAACTCTGCATGACATCACACATAACATCATAAGAAGATCTGGAGTGAAGGACGGGCCAGGAACTTCTGCACCAAAGTCAGGCATTGTGGTCTCGTGCAGGTGGAGGACCTTCTCCCTTCCACCTCTGATCAGCTGTTTTCTAGTTTGATTTTCCCATCAACTGCCAGCAAAACCATCATCACCCTCAAAGAAGTGAAAGAGCAAGAAGACGAGGAGGGCGACAAAGATGATCACGGGACTGGAAACAAAGCCCTCTCAGGAGAGACAGAAAGAACTGGGCCTGTTCAGCCTTGAGAAGAGAAGACTGAGGGGAGATAGGATAGCACTCTTCAAGTCCTAGAAAGGCTGTCACAGAGAGGAAGGCCAGGATCTCTTCCCCATCATCAGCGCAGGACACGGAATAATGGGCGCAAGTGACAGGAGGCCAGATTCCGGCTGAACATCAGGAAAAACTCCCTGTCAGAGCAATACGACAATGGAGCCAATTCCCTAGGGTGGTGGTGGGCTCTCCCACACTGGAGGCACTCAAGACGAGGCTGGACAGCCACCTGTCAGGGACTTGGATTCCTGCATTGAGCAGGGGGTGGACTAGATGGCCTTGTAGGAACCTTCCAACCCTACTATTCTATGATTCTATGAGGATGTTGTCCAAACGGAGAAAAAAGCAGAAAGCTCAGGAAGACGCTGTTTGGGAGGAAGAGGAACCATCCACGAGCACAGCAGTGGAGAGTACGGCAAGGAAGAAGAAAAAGAAAATTAGAAGAGGAGCCAGAGAATGATTTTGGGAGAAGACCGCAACTGCCTTTGAATGGCTCGCGTCACATTTGAGTTTTCTAAGACATTTGGTTCTGAAATATAATTCGCCCAATGCTCAGCCCATTCATTCTGTATACTTGCCTCAGGCAGATGTTTTTTTCCCAGTATTCAGCTCTTTACTCTAACCTCTTAGTTTGACCTCTGCATGCCCTGGCAATCCCTTTTTAAAAATGATGTTTTGTTTAAATGTTACTGTAAACTCCTTTGAGACATTGCTCGTACCTCAAAAGCACTGTGTGTGTGTGTGTGTGTGTGTATACATATACATATACATATATATTTCAGCCTTCCCCACCCTGATCCCCTCCAGATGTGTTGGAGTGCAATTCCCATTAGCCCCAACTCGCCATGGATAGAATTCCCCTGGCAAGCCCCTGGTGGGTCCAGATGGAAAGAAACACATTTGAAAAAATAAAAAGATAATCCCCACTACAAATACACACCTTTAAAGCATAAGAAGAGCCCTGAAGGTGGGTCAGACAAGGCTCCATCTAGTCCAGCATTCTGTTCACAGAATAGCCAGCCAGATGCCACAAGGGGAAGCCCACAAGCAGGACATGAGCGCAATAGCAGCCACTCTGAGGTGGCATGTCCCCATCATGACTAGTAGCCACTGATAGCCTTATTCTCTATTAGTTTCCCTGCCTCCACTTCCTTTGCTGTTTTCCCTTTATCCAAATTGAGATTGCAAGCCCCTTGGGGCAGAGACTTTCTGTACTGTGACAAGCCGCATGCACAGTAATGGCAAGATTTGTTGTTCAGTCGTTCAGTCGTGTCCGACTCTTCGTGACCCCATGGACCATAGCATGCCAGGCCTCCTGTCCTGCGCTCTCTCCCGGAGCGTGCTCAAGTCCATATTCATTGCATCGGTGATGCTATCTAGCCATCTCATCCTCTGCCGTCCCCTTCTCCTTTTGCCTTCAGTCTTTCCCAGCATCAGGGTCTTTTCCAGAGAGTTTTCTCTTCACATTAGGTGGCCAAAATATTTGAGCTTCAAAGGAAGAACCCAAAAGAAAGAAACCAATCCATTTCAGCCAAGTGTAGGGATGTAACATTTCCAGAAATTTTGAGGCCATGGAAAAACACCATTCCCCCCCGCCCCAGGATTTCCAGAAAAAAAAAAGCAAGTTTGGGGAAAAATAGGCAATATTTCTCCCCTTTACAGAACTAAAGTCACTTTGTTGCTTTAAGACAGCCTTCCCCAATCTGGTGCCCTCCAGATATTTTGGACTTCAGCTCCCATCAGCCTCACGCAGCACGGCCAGTGGTCACGAATGTTGGGCACTGTAGTCCAAAACATCCAGAGGGTACCAGGCTGAAGAGGGCTGCTTTAGGAAGATAAAGCAGCCTTCCTGTTCCTAAAGTTATTTGATGTAAAACTTAGTTTGCTCATAAAATCATTTTTTAAAACTTTTAAAAGTAAACTCAGTAAAATTGTAATTAGTGTCTGAATAGAACTACATTAAATGACTGCTACAGCATCAGAAACACAGGACTCTATAGAACAAAACCCAAACTGTCAAGAATGCACATTTACTGTCCAGAATGCACAGTGGTGACTCTACTCACTTGTTGGGAAAATGAGCATAAATGTCTATCAGTAAAATATACCTTAGATCAATAATTTAAATAAGGAATTAAAGAAATATCTGTGCTGGGAATCTTACAGAGAGGATGAAAAAACATTTCCCCCCATGGCTTCATTATTTCCAGACATTTTACATCTCTGTTGTTCAGTCGTCAATTCATGTCCGACTCTTCGTGACCCCATGGACCATTGCACGCCAGGCCTTCATGTCCTCTGCTCTCTCCCGGAGTGTGCTCAAGTTCATATTCATTGCATCGGTGATGCTATCTAGCCATCTCATCCTCTGCCGTCCCCTTCTCCTTTTGCCTTCAATCTTTCCCAGCATCAGGGTCTTTTCCAGGGAGTTTTCTCTTCGCAATAGGTGGCCAAAATATTTGAGCTTCAGCTTCAGGATCTGTCCTTCCAATGAGCACTCGGGGTTGATTTCCTTTAGGACTGACTGACTTGACCTCCTTGCAGTCCAGGGGGCTTGTAAGAGTCTTCTCCAGCACCCCAGTTCGAACGCATCAATTCTTCGGCGCTCAGCCTTCCTTATAGTCCAGCTCTCACAGCCATACATTACTACTGGGAAAACCATAGCTTTGATTAGACGGACCTTTGTCGGCAAGGTGATGTCTCTGCTTCTTACTATGCTGTCTAGGTTGGCCATAGCTTTCGTCCCAAGGAGCAAGCGTCTTTTAATTTCATGGCTACAGTCACCGTCTGCGGTGATCTTGGAGCCCAAGAAAGTAAAATCTGTCACTGCTTCCATTTCTTCCCCTTCTAGATGCCAGGAAGTGATGGGGCCAGATGCCATGATCTTCGTTTTGTTAATGTTGAGTTTCAAACCAGCTTTTGCACCCTCCACTTTCACCCCCAACAAGAGGCTCTTTAGATCCTCTTCGCTTTCTCCCATTAGGGTGGTATCATCTGCGTATCTCAGTTTGTTGATAATTCTCCCGGCAATCTTAATTCCGACCTGTGATTCATCCAACCTGGCGTTTCTCGTGATGTACTCTGCATATAAATTAAATAAGCAGGACGACAATATACAGCCTTGTCGTACTCCTTTCCCAATTTTGAATCAATCAGTTGTTCCATGTCCGGTTCTTACTGTTGCTTCTTGTCCCTCGTACAGGTTTCTCAGGAGACAGGTAAGGTGGTCTGGTACTCCCATCTCTTTCAGAATTTGCCACAGTTTGTTGTGATCCACACAATCAAAGGCTTTAGCATAGTCAATGAAGCAGAAATAGACGTTTTTCTGGAATTCTCTTGCTTTCTCCATGATCCAGCGAATGTTGGCCATTTGATCTCTAATTCCTCTGCCTCTTCGAAACCCCGCTTGCACTTCCGGTAGTTCTTGGTTCACATGCTGCTGAAGCCTAGCTTGTAGGATTTTTAACATAACCTTGCTGGCATGTGAAATGAGCACAATTGTACAGTAGTTTGAACACTCTTTGGCGTTGCCCTTCTTTGGAATTGGGATGTAAACTGACCTTTTCCAGTCTTGTGGCCACTGTTGAGTGTTCCAAATTTGTTGGCATATTGAGTGCAGCACTTTAACAGCATCATCTTTTCGGATTTTAAATAGCTCAGCTGGAATACTGTCATCTCCACTAGCTTTCTTGTTAGTAATGCTTCCTAAGGCCCACTTGACTTCGCTCTCGAGGATGTCTGGCTCAAGTTCAGTGAGCGCACTATCATGGCTTTCAGGGACATTCAGATCTTTCCTGTATAGTTCTTCTGTGTATTCTTTCCACCTCTTCTTAATCTCATCTGCTTCTGGTAGGTCCCTGCCTTCTTTGTCCTTTATCATGCCCGTCTTTGCACAAAACGTTCCCTTGAGATCTCCGATTTTCTTGAAAACATCTCTAGTCTTTCCCATTCTATTGTTTTCCTCCATTTCTTTGCATTGTTCATTTAGGAAGGCCTTCTTGTCTCTCCTTTCTATTCTCTGGAAATCTGCATTCAGTTGGATATATCTCCCCTTTCTCCTTTGCTTTTCGTTTCCCTTCTTTCCTCAGCTACTTGTAAAGCCTCATCAGACAACCACTTTGCTTTCTTGCATTTCTTTTTCTTTGGGATGGATTGAGTTGCTGCCTCCTGAACAATGTTACGGACCTCCATCCATAGTTCCTCAGGCACTCTGTCTATCAGGTCTAATCCCTGAAATCTATTCCTCACCTTCACTGTATATTCATAAGGGATATGATTTAGCTCAGACCTGAATGGTTTAGTGGTTTTCCCTATGTTCTTCAATTTAAGCCGAAATGTTGCAAGAAGCAGCTCACGATCTGAGCCACAGTCAGCTCCAGGTCTTGTTTTGACTGACTGTATAGAGCTTCGAAGAATTGATGCTTTCGAACTGTGGTGCTGGAGAAGACTCTTACGAGTCCCCTGGAGTGCAAGGAGGTCAAATCAGTCCATCCTAAAGGAAATCAACCCTGACTGCTCATTGGAAGGACAGATAATGAAGCTGAAGCTCCAATATTTTGGCCACCTAATGCGAAGAGAAAACTCCCTGGAAAAGACCCTGATGCTGGGAAAGACTGAAGGCAAAAGGAGAAGGGGACGGCAGAGGATGAGATGGCTAGATAGCATCACGGATGCAATGAATATGAACTTGAGCACGCTCCGGGAGAGAACGCAGGACAGGAAGGCCTGGCGTGCTATGGTCTATGGGGTCACGAAGAGTCGGACACGACTGAACAACAACAACAAATAGAGCTTCTCCATCTTTGGCTGCAAAGGACATAATCAATCTGATTTCAATATTGACCATCTGGTGATGTCCATGTGTAGAAACGCCTCTTGTGCTGTTGGAAAAGAGTGTTTGCTATGATCAGCGTGTTCTCTTGGCAAAACTCTATTAGCCTTTGTCCTGCTTCATTTTGTACACCAAGGCCATGCTTGCCTGTTATCCCGGTGATTTCTTGACTTCCTACTTTAGCATTCCAATCCCCTATGATGAAGAGGCCATCTCTTTTTGGTGTTAGTTCTAGAAGGTGTTGTAGGTCTTCATAGAACCCATCAACCTCAGCTTCTTCGGCCTCAGTGGTTGGGGCATAGACTTGAATTACTGTGATGTTGAATGGTTTGCCTTGGATTCGTACTGAGATCATTCTGTAGTTTTTGAGACTGTACCCCAGTACTGCTTTTCCCACCCTTTTGTTGACTATGAGTGCTACTCTGTTTCTTCTAAGGGATTCTTGCCCACAGTAGTAGATATAACGGTCACCTGAATTAAATTCGCCCATGCCTGTCCATTTTAGTTCGCTGATTCCCAAGATGTCGATGTTCAATCTTGCCATCTCATGTTTGACCACCTCCAGCTTACCTTGATTCATTGATCTGACATTCCAGGTTCCTAAACAATATTGTTCTTTACAGCATCGGACTTTCTTTTCACCACCAGACACATCCACAGCTGAGTGTCCTTTCGGCTTTGGCCCAGTCGCTTCACTGTTTCTGGTGCTACTTGGAAATACCCTCTGCTCTTCCCCAGTAGTATATTGGACACCTTCCGACCTGAGGGGCTCATCTTCCGGCGTCATCTCTTTTCGCCTTGTGATACGTTCCATGGGGTTTTCTTGGCAAGAATACTGGAGTGGGTTGCCATTTCCTTCTCCAGTGGACCACATTTTGTCAGAACTCTCCGCCATGACCTGTCCGCCTTGGGTGGCCCTGCACGGCATAGCTTATGGCTCCACTGAGTTACGCAAGCCCCTTCGCCACAACAAGGTGGTGATCCGCGAAGGGGATGGCAAGATACAGAGAAATATACAAAAACTCAGCTTGCAGCAAAGGTCATGCTACTTAAATGGACCCCTCCCCAGGCAAGTTCGGTGCCCCCTCGCATGCAAACATTCTGCGCTCTTGCCCCCGAGTAAGAATCCCAAGCCAAATCCCGGGCGCCGGCCGGTGCGTGTGAGTCTTCTCTTTCTATCTCTACGTTGTAGGCGGCGGCGGAGTGGGGGGGAGAGAAGAGAATCGCAGCGGGCATGCGCGGGAGCGGGCGGGCCCGGCGCTGCCGGGCGTCTCGGTCGCTAGTGACGCCGTTGCCGGGGCGACGCCGGCGGCGAGCATGCCCAGTCGGAGGGCGCGGCCGTCGAGGTCGCCTAGCGACGCGTTGAGGCCCGGGGTGGAGCGGAGCCGCCGGGATGAGCGCCGCGGCCGAGGCCGACGCGGGGGCCGAGGCCGGGGCCGGGGCCGGAACCGAGGCGGAGGGGGCGGGCGGCGGCGCCCCGCGGGCCAGGGCCCCCAACATCGCCTCCGAAGACCCCCAGGAGCGCATCGCCGCCCGCCGCCTCCGCATCGCCGCCCGCCTGGAGGCCAAGCGCAGGTCCGCCCTTGCGGCGGCGCCCCCCCCGGGCCCCCGACTCGGGCTCGCCCCCTCGCAGGCGCAGGCCACGGAACGGGCCCCTCTCCGCCCCGGGGAGGACCCCGTCGAGGCTCGCCCGTCCCGACGGCGGGCGGGCGGACGCGCGTATGCCGCTCTTGGGCCTTAGAAAACGGCGCTCAGGCGGTGCGCAGCAGCTGAAATGCGGGTTTCCCCCCATTAAACCCCTGTGGGGTGTGGTGAGAGTGCTGGACTGTGACGCGGGGGACCTGGGCTCTAGCCACGGGCCACGGAACTCGCGGGGTCGGGGCTGTGGGCCAGGCGCTGTCTCTCAGCCTAGCCTACCTCACAGGGTGTCGTGAGGGTGAAAATGGGAAAGGGGGGGAGGATCGTGTACGCTGCCTTGGGCTCCTTGGAGGAGAGGCAGGATATAGATGCCACAAATAAATCCAGATGGCAGTTAAAAACATGGCAGATTTTAAAATAGCCACACACGCAACTCCACAGTCAGGCAAGATTGAAATACAAGAAAACCTCTGCAAAGCAAAAATGTCTGAACTGCCTGCCTAAAGGATCGTAATGAAGGGGCTGCAAATCCTGGTAGATCTTGTATGGTTCCTAGATGTAACCTACTGTTGCCTACCCCCCGGCCCGCAGACCCAAATGACAGATCACCAAATGGTCCCTTCATCGCATCCTCACCCTTTTCAGCTTCAACCCAAGATTTTGTTTTGCTTTTTCTTTCAGCCAACACAGCTGCCTTTGCTTTTGGGGCACCCAGTGAAAGACACTAGTAGCCCATGCAGAAACACACCTCCCATCCAACCACCTCTTTCCAGAGCTTTGCTCCAGGGGTATACAGAGCCAGTGTGATACGTATTCTGAGGATCCTTAGATGTCTCTCCAGTGTAGTAAAGGATGGATTGGCCAATGATGAATTTGTGCTTCCTCTTCTCTAGGGAGGCCCTTGGAGAAGACCCAGATGCAAAGAAGCTGGTGGAGGAAGAACAGAGCAGGAGCCACAAACAGATAGAGGACAGCAGACAGGTTAGGTCTGAGCGGAGAACCATGGCAGAGCAGAATTTTGAGCCCATCCTGCATTTAGGGTTTGGCCATGTGTTATATTCAATTAACAAAAAACCTTTTCAGTTTAGAATGTTTTGTTAAGGGCTTTCTATGTTTCCTCAAGCACCACAATGCCTGGAAATTGACAGCTGTTAAGGGCCACGCCCTTAATGGGCACATTATTTAGGCAATATGGGTAAGGTATGGTATTTTATGCTATGGCTCGTTCCAGTTTCAGCACTACTTTGGAGGTCATAGAATCATAGAATCATAGAATAGGTGGATGGCTGTCAGTGGCAGAGTGGTGGACCAAAGTCCCAGGTTTGTCTGTTCGGTAGAATAGACACATGGAATCTATACAACTGAAAGTATCATGCAACTGATTGAGAATGATAGAGTTGGAAGAGACCCTGAAGGCCATCTTGTCCAGCCCCCTGCCACTGATAAAGCATTTTAAAGCAGCTTTCCATTTAGCTAATTAAGGGCGCAATCCTATGCTGGTTTAGACAGAAAAAAGTCCTACAACTCCCAGCATTCCCCAGCCAGTGGACTTTTTTCTGTCCAAACCTGCATAGTATTGCTCCCTAAGTGAGAAAATGGACAGAATGGAGACTTACGTGCTAGTGTCATCATAACATCATGCATGGGGGGTATGTATGATGCTGTGCACTGCAGATTTAGAGTAGCCTTGTGGCAAACATTTTCTGTGCTAGGACCTCACTCTGTGATACGCAAACCAAGAACAAAACCATGAACATAAATCATTTTATTTGTATATCAATTTTCCATATACATTGCACTCAGAGCAGTTCATGACACCATGATAAAAAGGTCATTTTGACACCATGATAAAAGGGTTGCCATGATAAGCTCTCTATCTTTAATATCCATATAAAAACAATTCAAAAGAGCATCAGAAAAACAAAATACATAATCAAAAATCAGTATTATAAATCAGTATTAATCATTCACTTACCAGCAAGAAGTAAGTGAAACACCCTCTGACCTAGGTGGTAGTAGCAATAGTACAGTGAGCCCTTTTTGCTACAGATGGTGAGTGGTGCCAGTTGCAGGCGTTAGCAAGAATAGTGTGGAACACTCTGCTTTCAGGAGGGGATTGGCCATAAAAGTGAGAGTTCTCCCACTTCAATCCTATTGCCAAAGTTCATCCATATGGCAGTTAATCTGGGGATCACAGACACTGCTCTAGCTTAATTATTTTCAGTATTGTAAACTTACAGAATTAGCCACCTCTGGCCAAGAGGCACTCTGGCTAATAGCCATCAGTGAAATTTGAAAGGTTGCCAACTTGTTGGTCCAGCAAAAGATACCTTTGAAATAATTTGTTGTCTCTATTAGCTTAGGTTAACAGGCATTTAAACTTGTTTCTGGCATGCCCTCTTTCTGTTCAGAGACTGGCCAAACTGCTCCTTGATGGCACACAGCTAGTGACAAACATCCAAGTGGCAGCTGATTCTCGGGAGACGCAGAGGAGGTCAGAGGAAGAGGAGCTGACTCGGCAGAGGTAAGCACTAGGCCTAAACATCCCTTGGAATTGTGAGAAGCGTGCAAGAGAGGTAAGAACCAAACCCTGGCACTGCCAGTGGTTTTCTTGATAACTCGGTCGGATCTTCACTTCGAGAGCAAGGAGTCAAAAGCGACAACCACTCTCAGTTTTAAAATGCTGTCTTGATCTTGGGTGAACTGCAAGTCTCAGCATGCATTATATGTGGACATAAGAAGATGTTCTATACTGAATCAGACTACTGGTCCGTATATTTCTTATTCGCATTTCTGTCCTATCCTTCTGGCAAGGGGCCTAGGGTATGTACTTTATTATCTCCATTAGATCCTCACAACAGCCTTGTGAGATAGGTTAGGCTGAGTTCTGTTCCTGGCAGCAGCATCCCGGGGCCTGCTGCCTGAAGGTTTTTTGCTTTGTTTTGTTTAATTGGAGATGCTGAGGACGGAACCTGTGCAAGGCATGTGCCGCTGTGGCTACTCCTTCTTTAAGTACACAAAGGTGTTAATCATAGTGTGCTACGATGTGTAGTTTTCATGTATTGGCTGCTTTTTCTGAGTGTAAGTTCTCATTCTGATGAGGCAGCTGCTTCCGGGATGGCACTGCCCCAAACAGGATGTGGCGGGAATAGGGACTTATCCAAACCGTGGTTTTGCTCATGGCTGATTTAGCATTGTTATGCTAAATTGGAGGTGTTGGAGGGGAAGGTGTTACAAGAATGAGATACCAGTGAATGGGGCGGGGTATTGTGCAACATCCCTTTGGGGGCTCTGCCAGTCACACTGGGCTTGCACATCTCCAGTTAACCAGTCAGGGATCAGTACAGGTTGCCCAGCATACAGATCCAACCGGTGCTCAGGCACCCCTTCCTCGCGACATGCCTAAGTTGCACACTTGGTGTTTGTAACAAAGAGGAAGATCAGCGGGGAAGGACAGAGGTATTTTGCTAACAGAGGATCCTTGCAGATCATTGATCTACCATGATCCACAGCAGTCCACAAAGCGCTATGGATTTTTAACTCCTCATAGAACTGTTGAGTTTCACACAAGTTCACTGTGAAGGAACTCCCTTGATGTGGCTGTTTGCAGGATTGAGAAGTTGGAGAATGAAGCCAAGGCCAACCAGGACAAGTTTGATGAAATCACCTCCAAGTGGACTGCTGCCAAGGAGAAGACCATCCCCCAAGATCTCTGGGAGGGGCTCAACCAGCAGCAGCTGCAGTGCGCGATGCTGATCGAGGAGAAGAACAAGCTCATCAGCGAGTTGCAGCAGGTGGGGCTCAGGCCATGAGTAGCATGCCTGAAGCAGCTCGCAGCAAGTCCGGCTACCCGGGGGAGATGGGAGCGTCCATACCAAGAAGTATAATGCGGTTAGAGGAAGGCGGTTTAAAGGAAGAGGTGCTAACGGTTGCCTGATATTTTTCTTCATAATTTTAAAACACATATGTAAGAAACGTTGCTGCAGCACTTAAAATGTCTACTTTGATTTGATCCATGTGTTAATTTTTTTTGACACAAATCATGATAAAGTGGTTGATTTCCGCCCTCCCCACCCCGGAACGCCCTATTTTAGCCGCTCCACACTCCTCTTGTGAGCGCGGAGCACAGGGCTTTTCTGCGCTGCCTGCGAGGCAGTGCGGAAGTCGGGGGAGGTCAGTTCCTGGAAAACCAGATATCCTATGGCCGTCTTAGCTGCTGACTAGCAGCCATAGAATTGCTCACTTACTTATTTACTAATAAAATTTTTAGACCACCCATTTAAAAAGGAAAGGTCTCTGGGCAGTGTACAGAAAAAAGTAAAACTAAAATATAAAAACACAGAACGAACATAAGATTAAAAACAAGTTAAAACTCATCAAAAAAGACAGCAACAGTAGGGCCCAAGGTATAGAAACTCTAAAACATGTTTTTAAAGGTGAAAAGCCTGGGAAAATAAGAAGGTTCTCATTTAGAAATGGGCTGAACACCACCGGTAGCATGTGACTTGATGTCCTTTGGGTCTGGGGAGAAGAGGGCTGCTGAATAACGTTCAGTTTCACCCAGTGGGTATGATATCTGAATATGTTCTCTGTATGGTCAGATCAGACTTCTGAAACTGAGGAGTTTTGCTGACATGGCAACTGTTAACTCTAATAGGTAAAATTCAGGCAACAACAACCCTCCACAGTGTGAAGGTGACATGGGAAAAATGAGGCCTTCCTGTCTGTTTTTCCTCTCCAGGAGCTGAAGAGCAAAGATGACCAGTATGTGAAGGATCTCCGGAAGCAGACAGAAGACATCAATCTTCTGCTGGAGCGAATGGAGGAGCAAATCCGAAATGTCATGAAAAACTACCGCCGAGAACTCCTGCAAATTGAGGTACTGGTCTCCCTTCACAAAATCTTTTCTCTGGGAAGAGATGTTTCTTGGTTGTTGTGTATATGTAAGGAGGGTCAAAGAAGAAAACATTGTGACCTAGCAACAATAAAATGTCTTGATGTTAATTCTGCACTGTTCTGTTAATTTGTGTTTGTTCATTTAAAATATTTCTGTGTTATGTTTCCATTGTGACTAACAAAATAGATTAAAATGCAATTGAACGAAGACTGACAATGTCAAATAAAATAGTTTAAAATAAAGAGCAGAAGACCAAGAGCATCATGCTTGACCCTCCCCACATGCTCACCCCAGTAAACTCTGCTTCAAAAGATGAGAGGAGTAGGCAGTAAGCAAACACCTTTGGGGAGGGAGTTCCAAAGCCTGGAATCACCACTGAGAAGGCCCTGTCTATACCAGGGAGCAGATTGGGCTCTGATCAGTGGGAGATGGTTATGCCAAGTGTCTGAGTCATACAGCTATTCTAGAGACTGATGTAATGCCCTGTGCGTATTTACTCATAGAAGCTGCACTGTGGAGCTTACTCCCAGGTAAGTGTGCACAGAATTGCAGCCTAGGGCTTCAGCAGCCTGCGTCTGACATACTCCAAAGCTGAAGTCCCTTCTTCAAAAGCCAGATGCGAGAACAATTGCAACACAAGGCAGTAAGTGCTGGGAGAGTGGGGAAGAGCCAGAGCCACCTCTTTTATATGGGGGGTGGGAGTGTGGGTGAAGAAAGAATGAGCAGCAGTCATGGTAGGAGACAAGGAATGGGATGTGCCCCCACATTCCCACCCCCTGCGTCCAATTTCTAAAATGAGCGATTGGTGCCAGGACTGAATTCTGACTGGAAGCCTCTGCCGTTGTTGTTGTCGTTGTTATGATGCCATCAGTGTATGTGACCTCTTACAAAATGGCATGAGAAAAGAACTTGCGGTTGGAACCAGTGTCGCCCTCGCAGCATCCTGTGGAGCCTCTGCAGGTTGCTATCTCAGACAGCTTTTTAAAAGGTTGAAGAACCTTTTCATCTCCCCCCTGGAAATAAAAGGCGGGGGGGGGGCAAGGCAGCATTCTGGATAACACCTTGGAGAAAAGTACTCCCCACAAGGCAGTGGGGGGGCTGGATTCCAGGATTATCTTCCCAGAGCTTAACCACTGCAAAAAGCTGTGCTAAAACTCCTATTTAATAGGAGAAAACAGGGCTGACGTGTTCCATTGTAATATATGGATTAAGAAATATCAACAACACCTGAGGGATGGTTTCATAGAATCATAGAATAGAATCATAGAATAGTAGGGTTGGAAGGGGCCTACAAGGCCATCGAGTCCAACCCCCTGCTCAGTGCAGGAATCCAAGTCAGAGCATCCCTGACAGATGGCTGTCCAGCCTCATCTTGAATGCCTCCAGTGTGGGGGAGCCCACCACCTCCATAGGTAATTGGTTTCATTGTCGTATTGCTCTAACAGTCAGGAAGTTTCTCCTGATGTTCAGCCAGAATCTGGCTTCCTGTAACTTGAGCCCATTCTTCCGTGTCCTGCACTCTGGGACGATGGAGAAGAGATCCTGGCCTTCTTCTCTGTGACAGCCTTTCAAGTACTTGAAGAGTGCTATCATCTCTCCCCTCAGTCTTCTCAAGGCGAAACATGCCCAGTTCTTTCAGTCTCTCTTCATAGGGCTTTGTTTCCAGTCCTCTGATCATCTTTGTTGCCCTCCTCTGAACCCTCTCCAGTTTGTCTGCATCCTTTTTAAAGTGTGGTGTCCAGAACTGGACACAGTACTCCAGATGAGGCCTAACCAGTGCTGAGTAGAGGGGAACTAGTACTTCCCGGGATTTGGAAGCGATGCTTCTATTAATGCAGCCCAAAAGAGCATTTGCCTTTTTTGCAGCCACATCACATTGTTGGCTCATACTCAGCTTGTGATCGACAACAATTCCAAGATATTTCTCACTTGTAGTGTTGTTGAGTCACATATCCCCCATCTTGTAACTGTACATTTGGTTTCTTTTTCCTAGGTGCAGAACTTGGCATTTATCCCTATTCAATGTCATTCTGTTGTTTTCTGCCCAGCGCTCCAGTCTATCCAGATCACTTTGAATTTTGTTTCTGTCTTCCAAAGTATTAGCTATCCCGGCCAATTTGGTGTCATCTGCAAATGTGATCAGCATTCCCTGCACCTCCTCCTCCAAGTCATTCATTAAAATGTTGAAGAGCACTGGGCCCAGGACTGAGCCCTGCGGTACCCCACTCGTTACCTCTCCCCAGTTGGAGAAGGTCCCATTGATAAGCACTCTTGGAGTCCGATTCTGTAGCCAACTGTGGATCCAGGGGATCGTTGTTTCATCTAGCCCACTTTGAGCTAGTTTGCTCATCAGGATATCATGGGGCACTTTGTCGAAAGCTTTGCTGAAGTCGAGGTATATGATCATAGAATAGTAGGGTTGGAAGGGGCCTACAAGGCCATCGAGTCCAACCCCCTGCTCAATGCAGGAAATGTCTACAGCATTCCCACGGTCTACAAGGGAGGTTACTTGATCAAAAAATGAGATCAGATTTGTCTGGCAGGACTTGTTTTTGACAAATCCATGTTGCCTTCGAGTAATCACAGCATTGTTTTCAAGGTGCTTCCAGATGGATTGCTTTATCATCTGCTCCAGAATGTTCCCAGGGATTGATGTCAGACTGACTGGTCTGTAGTTCCCAGGTTCCTCCTTTTTACCCTTTTTGAAGATAGGGACAACGTTAGCCCTCCTCCAGTCATCTGGCACTTCCCCCGTCCTCCATGATTTCTCAAAGAGAATAGACAGCGGAGAGTTCTTCTGCAAGTTCCTTTATTACTCTAGGATGCAGTTCATCTGGCCCTGGAAATTTGAACTCATTCAAAGTCATTAGGTGTTCTTTGACCATATGCCTATCGATCTCAAGCTGCAATCCTGCCCCTTCAGCCTGTACTTCACCTTTGCCAGGGGGGGTCATAGACCCTCTTTTGGGAGAAGACTGAGCCAAAGTAGGAATTGAGCACCTCTGCCTTTTCTTTGTCATCTGTTATCGTTTTGCCATCCTTATTTAATAGCTGAACAACCATTTCTTTCCTCTGCCTTTTACTATGCATGTAGGTGAAGAAAGCCTTTTTGTTGTTTTTAGCATCCCTCGCTAACCTCAGCTCGTTCTCAGCTGTAGCCTTCCTGACACCATCCCTGCAATTCTGTGCTACCTGCCTGTACTCTTCCTTTGTTACTTGGCCTTCTTTCCACTTCCTATATGTGTCCTTTTTTGTTTTCAGGTCATCCCTAAGCTTTTAGTGAAGCCACATTGGCTTCTTCTGTTGTCTTCCACCTTTTCTTCTTGTTGGAATTGTTTGTGATTGTGCCTTGAGAATTTCCTTTTTTAAAAGCTCCCACCCATCTTGGACTCCTTTTCTCGTTAGCGTCGCTTGCCATGGGACCTTACTGATCATTGTTCTGAGTTTATTGAAATCAGCTTTCCTAAAATCCAGGGTACGTGTTTGACTACACTCAGCTTTTGCTTCCCTTAGAACCAAGAACTCAAGTGCAACATGGTCGCTTTCCCCCAGAGTTCCTGTAACTGCTACTTTATCCACTAAGTCATCTCTGTTGGTTAGGATCAAGTCAAGGATAGCCGATCCTCTCGTTCCTTCCTCTACTTTCTGTAGGAGGAAGTTATCTGCCACACAAGTCAGGAATTTCCTGGAGGGGCCATGTTTTGCAGAATTTGTCTCCCAACAAATATCGGGGAAATTGAAGTCCTCCATTACTACTACATCTTCCTTCCTTGAAACATTGGCTGTTTGCTTTTCAAAAGTTTCATCCTCGTCTTCTCCTTGGTTGGGTGGCCGGTAGTAGACTCCGACCACCAGGTTCCCTTTATTCTTTGCTCCATTTATTTTGATCCAGATGCTCTCGATGGGGCTACCAAGCTCCTCCTCCTGTATTTCTGTGCAAAAATATGTGAATATTTTTCACATTCAGTGCAACCCCACCTCCCTTTCTGTTCCTCCTGTTCTTTATGAACAAGTTATATCCTTCAATTGCTGTATTCCAGTCATGAGAGTCATCCCACCAAGTCTCAGTTATACCTATCAAGTCATAATTTCCCTCCTGTATTAAGAGTTCAAGTTTGTTCTGTTTGTTTCTCATACTCTGGGCATTAGTATATAGACATCGAAGACCATGTGCTTCATAGTCTGGCTTTCTTCCCACATGTGTCTGAAGCCTATTGTTGGGCACTATTAGAGCTGTTCTCTCCATTGCAGTGCATGCGCCTACGTCCATTGTTACCCCCAACATTACATCTCCCTTCCCCATAGGATTCACTTTAAAGCCCTCCTGATGAAGTTCTTCATGCTGTGGCCAAACACATTCTTCCCATCCTTTGTGAGGTGCAACCCGTCCCTTGCCAACAGCCCATCTTCCAGGAAGTATAGCCCGTGGTCCCAGAATCCAAATCTCTGTTGTCGGCACCACCTTCGTAGCCAGTCATTCACCCAGAGTATTTTTTGTTCCCTTTCTATCCCTCTTCTAACTACTGGAAGGATGGATGAGAAAACTATCTGGGCCCCAAAGTTCTTGACTTTCCTTCCCAGAGCTTCTAAGTCTGATGTGATTTCTTCGTAGCTCCGCTTGACGGTATCATTTGTTCCCACATGGATGAGAAGGAAGGGATCCCTGTCAGTGGGCTTTTTGAGTGCAGGCAACCTTTCAGTCATGTCTGTAATTCGTCCTCCCGGGAGACAACATACCTGGCGAGTCCATGGGTCTTCGCGACATACTTGGGTCTCGATCCCACGCAGCAAGGAGTCTCCCACTACTACCACTCTTCTTCTTGTTGTAGGCCTGGGTTTCATCGCCTCTGTTTGCCTGACCTTCAGCCTCTTGCTCACTCTCATGTAGGTTCCCCTGTGATTCTTCCTCTGCAGGCTGTCCTCCAGTCTCATCCGCAAGTACCTGGAATCGGTTCCACAGCTCCACGGCTTCCACTGATGCAAAGTGGCGTCTAGTTCTTCTTCTCCTAACTGTCACCCTTTTCCAAGGAGTATCCTCTACTCCATTTTTCTTCACCTCAGCATTTCCCACTGCCTCATCTTGCTGTTGCTCTTCAAGCTTCTGGTCTTCCCTTTGCTGCTGTAGTTCCCCCATTCTGTCCAGGAACTCTTCGTGTTCTCTTATTCCCCGGAGGGTCAACAGTCGCCTCTCCAGTCCACTTACTTTTTCTTCCAGCAGCGTGATCAACTTGCACTTGTTGCAGGTGTAGGCCATGTTGTTCTCAGGCAAGAAAACAAACATTGCACACACCTTGCAGGTCACCACCACTGGAGAGTCTTGTCCTTCCATAGCCTCTTTTCCCTTTTTGTGTCTAGGTTTGTGATTGTTCTAGACTAGCCTGTGCCTGTTCCTCGGCACAGTAGAGGTTAAAAGCAGAGTCCCACTCTTAGCCTCTGTCTCCTTTGTCTCTTCAACCACTGCAACTCCCCTGGCCAACTCCTGTTTGCTCCCCCTGTTTGCTCACTCAGATCGCTCACTCTCTGGGAGCTTGCTTGCTTCTGTAGTCCCTGGACCAGCTGGAGCAGCTTGCACTGCTCTGCTCTGCTCAGCTGGGAGGCGGGAAACAGACTCCCAGCTGAGAATATTTAAGAATATCAACAATATTTGAGAATATTTGAGGACCTGCAAGATTTGTTTGAAGAGAAACATGGCTACACCGAGGAGAAGAAAGGGGGTTGCATCATAGAATCATAGAATAGTAGGGTTGGAAGGGGCCTACAAGGCCATCGAGTCCAACCCCCTGCTCAATGCAGGAATCCAAGTCAGAGTATCCCTGACAAATGGCTGTCCAGCCTCGTCTTGAAGGCCTCCAGTGTGGGAGAGCCCACCACCTCCCCAGGTAATTGGTTCCATTGCCGTATTGCTCTGACACTCAGGAAGTTTTTCCTGATGTTCAGTCGGAATCTGGCTTCCTGTAACTTGAGCCCATTATTCTGTGTCCTGCACTCTGGGATGATCAAGAAGAGATCCTGGCCTTCTTCTCTGTGACAACCTTTCAAGTACTTGAAGAGTGCTATCATATCTCCCCTCAGTCTTCTCTTCTCAAGGCTAAACATGCCCAGTTCTTTCAGTCTCTCTTCATAGGGCTTTGTTTCCAGTCCCCTGATCATCTTTGTTGCCCTCCTTTGAACCCTCTCCAGCTTGTCTGCATCCTTCTTAAAGTGTGGTGCCCAGAACTGGACACAGTACTCCAGATGAGGCCTAACCAGTGCTGAGTAGAGGGGAACTAGTACTTCCCGGGATTTGGAAGCGATGCTTCTATGAATGCAGCCCAAAAGAGCATTTGCCTTTTTTGCAGCCACATCACATTGTTGGCTCATATTCAGCTTGTGATCGACAACAATTCCAAGATCCTTCTCGCTCGTAGTGTGGTTGAGCCACGTATCCCCCATCTTGTAACTGTGCATTTGGTTTCTTTTTCCTAGGTGCAGAACTTGGCATTTGTCCCTATTAAATGTCATTCTGTTGTTTTCTGCCCAGCACTCCAGTCTATCCAGATCACTTTGAATTTTGTTTCTGTCTTCCAAAGTATTAGCTATCCCTCCCAATTTTGTGTCATCTGCAAATTTGATCAGCATTCCCTGCACCTCCTCCTCCAAGTCATTAATAAAAATGTTGAAGAGCACTGGGCCCAGGACTGAGCCCTGCGGTACCCCACTCGTTACCTCTCCCCAGCTTGAGAAGGTCCCATTGATAAGCACTCTTTGAGTCCGATTCTGTAGCCAACTGTGGATCCACCGGATCGTTGTTTCATCTAGCCCACTTCGAGCAAGTTTGCTCATCAGGATATCATGGGGCACTTTGTCGAAAGCTTTGCTGAAGTCGAGGTATATGATGTCTACAGCATTCCCACGGTCTACAAGGGAGGTGACTTGATCAAAAAATGAGATCAGATTTGTCTGGCAGGACTTGTTTTTGACAAATCCATGTTGGCTTCGAGTAATCACGGCATTGTTGTCAAGGTGCTTCCAGATGGATTGCTTTATGATCTGCTCCAGAATTTTCCCAGGGATTGATGTCAGACTGACTGGTCTGTAGTTCCCAGGTTCCTCCTTTTTACCCTTTTTGAAGATAGGGACAACGTTAGCCCTCCTCCAGTCATCTGGCACTTCCCCCGTCCTCCATGATTTCTCAAAGAGAATAGACAGCGGTTCTGAGAGTTCTTCTGCCAGTTCCTTTATGACTCTAGGATGCAGTTCATCTGGCCCTGGAGATTTGAACTCATTCAAAGTAATGAGGTGTTCCTTGACCATATGCCTGTCGATCTCAAGCTGCAATCCTGCCCCTTCAGCCTGTACTTCGCCTTTGCCAGGGGGGTCATAGACCCTCTTTTGGGAGAAGACTGAGCCAAAGTAGGAATTGAGCACCTCTGCCTTTTCTTTGTCCTCTGTTATCATTTTGCCATCCTTATTTAATAGCTGAACAACCATTTCTTTCCTCTGCCTTTTACTATGCACGTAGCTGAAGAAAGCCTTTTTGTTGCGCTTAGCATCCCTCGCTAACCTCACCTCGTTCTCCGCTTTAGCCTTCCTGACGCCATCCCTGCAATTCTGTGCTACCTGCCTGTACTCTTCCTTTGTTACTTGGCCTTCTTTCCACTTCCTATATGTGTCCTTTTTTGTTTTCAGGTCATCCCTAAGCTTTTTGTGAAGCCACATTGGCTTCTTCTGTTGTCTTCCACCTTTTCTTCTTGTTGGAATTGTTTGTGATTGTGCCTTGAGAATTTCCTTTTTTAAAAGTTCCCACCCATCTTGGACTCCTTTTCTCACTAGCATTGCTTGCCATGGGACCTTACTGATCATTGTTCTGAGTTTATTAAAATCAGCTTTCCTAAAATCCAGGGTACGCGTTTGACTACACTCGGCTTTTGCTTCCCTTAGAACCAAGAACTCAAGTACAACATGGTCGCTTTCCCCCAGAGTTCCTGTAACTGCTACTTTATCCACTAAGTCATCTCTGTTGGTTAGGATCAAGTCAAGGATAGCCGATCCTCTAGTTCCTTCCTCTACTTTCTGTAGGAGGAAGTTATCTGCCACACAAGTCAGGAATTTCCTGGAGGGGCCATGTTTTGCAGAATTTGTCTCCCAACAAATATCGGGGAAATTGAAGTCCCCCATTACTACTACATCATGCTTCCTTAAAACATTGGCTATTTGCTTTTCAAAAGTTTCATCCTTGTCTTCTCCTTGATTGGGTGGCCGGTAGTAGACTCCGACCACCAGGTTCCTTTTATTCTTTGCTCCATTTATTTCAACCCAGATGCTCTCGATGGGGCTACCAAGCTCCTCCTCCTGTATTTCTGTGCAGAGATATGTATTTTTCACATACAGTGCAACCCCGCCTCCCTTTCTGTTCCTCCTGTTCTTTTTGAACAAGTTATATCCTTCAATTGCTGTATTCCAGTCATGAGAGTCATCCCACCAAGTCTCAGTTATACCTATCAAGTCATAATTTCCCTCCTGTATTAAGAGTTCAAGTTTGTTCTGTTTGTTTCCCATACTCTGGGCATTAGTATATAGACATCGAAGACCATGTGCTTCATAGTCTGGCTTTCTTCCTACCTGTGTCTGAAGACTATTATTGGACGCTATCAGAGCTGTTTTCTCCATTGCAGTGCATGCGCCTACGTCCATTGTTACCCCCAACATTACATCTCCCTTCCCCATAGGATTCAGTTTAAAGCCCTCCTGATGAAGTTCTTCATGCTGTGGCCAAACACATTCTTCCCAGCCTTTGTGAGGTGCAACCCATCCCTAGCCAACAGCCCATCTTCCAGGAAGTATAGCCCGTGGTCCCAGAATCCAAATCTCTCTCGTCGGCACCACCTTCGTAGCCAGTCATTCACCTGGAGTATTTTTCGTTCCCTTTCTATCCCTCTTCTAACTACTGGAAGGATGGATGAGAAAACTATCTGGGCCCCAAAGTTCTTGAGTTTCCTTCCCAAAGCTTCAAAGTCTGACGTGATCTCTTCGTAGCTCCGCTTGGCGGTATCATTTGTTCCCACATGGATGAGAAGAAAGGGATACCTGTCAGTGGGCTTTATGAGTGCAGGCAACCTTTCAGTCACGTCTCTAATCTGTCCTCCCGGGAGACAACATACCTGGCGAGTCCACGGGTCTTCGCGACATACTTGGGTCTCGATCCCACGCAGCAAGGAGTCTCCCACTACTACCACTCTTCTCTTCTTCTTCTTGTAGGCCTGGGTTTCATCGCCTCTGTTTGACTGACCTTTAGCCTCTTGCTCACTCTCATGCAGGTTCCCCTGTGATTCTTCCTCTGCAGGCTGTCCTCCAGTCTCATCTGCAAGTACCTGGAATCGGTTCCACAGCTCCACCGCTTCCACTGGTGCAGAGTGTCGTCTAGTTCTTCTTCTCCTAACTGTCACCGTTTTCCAAGGAGTATCCTCTACTCCATTTTTCTTCACCTCAGCATTTCCCACTGCCTCATCTTGCTGTTGCTCTTCAAGCTTCTGGTCTTCCCTTTGCTGCTGTAGTTCCCCCATTCTGTCCAAGAACTCTTCATGTTCTCTTATTCCCCGGAGGGTTGACAGTCGCCGCTCCAGTCCACTTACTTTTTCCTCCAGCAGCGTGATCAACTTGCACTTGTTGCAGGTGTAGGCCATGTTGTTCTCAGGCAAGAAAACAAACATTGCACACACCTTGCACGTCACCACCACTGGAGAGTCTTGTCCTTCCATAGCCTCTTTTCCCTTTTTGTGTCTAGCTTTGTGATTGTTCTAGACTAGCCTGTGCCTGCTCCTCTACTCAGTAGAGGTTAAAAGCAGAGTCCCACTGGTGTGGAAGTGTGTGTTACAAGACAAATAAATGAAAAAAAGTTAGTAAAAAAAAAAAAAAATAAATAAAAAAAAATAAAAAAAAATAAAAAAAAATAAAATAAAAAATGTTAGGGGCCTCCCCCTTGACCTCCCCTGCCGAACTCCCCTGGCCAACTCCTGTTTGCTCCCCCTGTTCGCTCGCTCTCTGGGAGCTTGCCTGCTTCTGTAGTCCCTGGACCAGCTGGAGCAGCTTGCTCTGCTCTGCTCTGCTCAGCTGGGAGGCGGGAAACAGACTGAAGCTTCCCGCCCAGTCAGCTGCTGGGAGTACTCAGGCCACACCCCTCCAATTCAGTTGGAGCTCTCAGAAGCTCCTGGTGAGCTCACAGCCAGTCAGAAGGATAAAGGGCAGCGCCCTGGGCTTCCTGCAACCCACTTACCTCTTAGCCTCTGTCTCCTTTGTCTCCTTTGTCTCTTCAACCACTGCAACTCCCCTGGCCAACTCCTGTTTGCTCCCCCTGTTCGCTCGCTCTGTTCGCTCGCTCTCTGGGAGCTTGCCTGCTTCTGTAGTCCCTGGACCAGCTGGAGCAGCTTGCTCTGCTCTGCTCTGCTCAGCTGGGAGGCGGGAAACAGACTGAAGCTTCCCGCCCAGTCAGCTGCTGGGAGTACTCAGGCCACACCCCTCCAATTCAGTTGGAGCTCTCAGAAGCTCCTGGTGAGCTCACAGCCAGTCAGAAGGATAAAGGGCAGCGCCCTGGGCTTCCTGCAACCCACTTACCTCTTAGCCTCTGTCTCCTTTGTCTCCTTTGTCTCTTCAACCACTGCAACTCCCCTGGCCAACTCCTGTTTGCTCCCCCTGTTCGCTCCCCCTGTTCGCTCGCTCTCTGGGAGCTTGCCTGCTTCTGTAGTCCCTGGACCAGCTGGAGCAGCTTGCTCTGCTCTGCTCTGCTCAGCTGGGAGGCGGGAAACAGACTGAAGCTTCCCGCCCAGTCAGCTGCTGGGAGTACTCAGGCCACACCCCTCCAATTCAGTTGGAGCTCTCAGAAGCTCCTGGTGAGCTCACAGCCAGTCAGAAGGATAAAGGGCAGCGCCCTGGGCTTCCTGCAACCCACTTACCTCTTAGCCTCTGTCTCCTTTGTCTCCTTTGTCTCTTCAACCACTGCAACTCCCCTGGCCAACTCCTGTTTGCTCCCCCTGTTCGCTCGCTCTGTTCGCTCGCTCTCTGGGAGCTTGCCTGCTTCTGTAGTCCCTGGACCAGCTGGAGCAGCTTGCTCTGCTCTGCTCTGCTCAGCTGGGAGGCGGGAAACAGACTCAACAGACGCATCGCTGCCCACTCCTCCCATACCACCTTTGTCAAAAGCTCCAAGAACAGAAGATATAGGAGAATTATTTACTTTGATAAAAACTTTATCTTTGCAATTTGCGGAGCAAACCAACAGGTTGGATTTAATCCAAAATTCCATCACCGCCCTGCAAGGAGCTGTGGATCTAATTAACGCTTCCTGGTGGAGACAAAAGTTAACGAGCTACAATTTATTTATTTATTTATTTCATTTCTATACCGCCCAATAGCCGAAGCTCTCTGGGCGGTTCACAAAAATTAAATCCAAGCAACACACAATAAAACAATTTAAAATATACAGAACATTAAAACCACAATATACAAGATAGGCTCACAACGAATGAAATTACGACACAAGCTCTTTTCAAAAATATGTCTGCCAGAATTTCTCAACTGGAGGACTTCATGTGTAGATCCAGTGTACGTATTATTGGGATTAAAAATCTGCCTACTGATGTAAATTTGCCTACCTTTGTGGACAAGCTTTTACATGAGATATCTCCCTGTGCCATCTGATTATTTACTTGATATTGAGCAGGCATTTTGTGTGCCAAATGCTAAAGGGACTGACCATATGATTATAGTTCAATTTGCAAGAGTCTCCACAAAGAATTATATCCTGCGTTTGGCAAGAGGGGGTAGAAGTCTTTTTTTAGAAAGAAGATAAAGTTATGTTGTTTCCAGATTACATCAAAGAGGTGGTGAATAAAAGAAAGCAATTCATCAAGGCGAAGAATATGGCAAAACAAATGAACATACAATATTATTTAAAGTATCCTGCTACATTTTGCGTTGTTTCTGAAGGTCAGATGAGGAAGTTCCTAAACCATGAAATGGCGGAGGCGTGGCTGAGCGTAAAAATGCATGAGATATCTGTTCCAGCCCCATGAACTGGAATTTTTAAATAAGCTTTGTTAACTGTTTATGTTTTATCTACATGATTCAGGCTAGGCCAGAAGATATCTGATTATACGTATGTTCGTTTACTTTCTTTCATTTTTTTCCTCTTTTTTATTTTTCTTTAAATTCTCTTTTTCCAAAATAGATATGATATGCTGTATTTAAATGTATTGTTTGAGGGTGTATTGAACACACTAATTATATAGCCAGTATAAAATATGTCACTGATTGTTGTAAAGTTGCTTTCAAACCTCATTATTATATAATATTATAATTTCATCTTTTCTTTTTTTTAATCACTATTACCATTATTATTATCATTACTATAAGATTACTCAGTAAGATTTTTGGTTGGTTGAATTGTTAAGCTTTATTATTTCTATATTTTAACTTAAGGGCAATATATGGTTACTGGGAATGAATTGTAGGCCTGCTTTCTTGATATAAGACCAATGATATGATATTGAAATGTGAGGTTGATTATTAAATTGTAATATTGCTAGTGATATAGGTATAGTTTTTAAAATAGAATGGCATCTGAAGCCTGTGGGTATTGGAGTTTAAATTTAACCCTTTGAAAGAGGAGAGGGGAAAGAGAAGGATTGCTTTTTTCTTTTCCTTTTTTTCCCCTTTACTTTTCCTTTCTTTTTCTTTTTGTTACTGTTGTGTCCTCATAAGAATATTGCATTGTTGGGAACTGCAGTTATTGATCAGGTTGTTGGTATTGTTTATTTCATTTATAAAGACAAAATAAATAAAAAGTATTTTCAAAATGACATGAGAAAAAAAGGAAAAAGGTCAAATGTCAGGTCTCTGCCCTGAAAAGCTCACAATCTGAATTGTGAATGTTTGTTCCTATACCTGGAGGCAGGTTGTGGTTCTTCAGTGGTGAGAGAAATGTATTCTCTATGTGCTCAGGAGTGGGGTTTTTTTTTACTGTATTTCTGTGCTACCCCATTAGCAAGATTGTCTGGGTTGCATACATAAACAGTATTTTACAAAATACAATGAAAACAATAAATACACAATTACATTATAAAAACAGCACAGCAATAAATTCAACAAAGACAAGTCTTAAAACATTAAAAGCCTGGAAATGTCAACATTAATTAAAAGCTCCCCAAAGGGCTCTTTAAAAGCTATGGAGAATAAAAAAAAACCCACAAAAAACTCTTCCCTTGGTACTGGGTGAGGGAGAAGGCCCTCTCTTGAGGCACTGCTCACCAGATCTCCTTTGACAGTGGCACTTGCCTTAAGGTCCAGGTGGGTAAGTATGGGAAGAGGAGACCCAAGCCATTTAGGGCTTTAAAAGTTAAGTCCAGTACTTTGAATTGGGCCCAGAAATGGAAGGGAAGCCAGTGCAGTTGACACAGCACTGGAGTAACAGGTTTGAATGGTCCCATCTCAGTTAACAGCCTTGCAGCCCTATTTTGAACTAATTGAAATTTCCAGACCATTTTCATAGACAGCCCCATATACATTGCGTTACAGTAATCTAAGCAGGAGGTTACCAGAGTGTGGATTAGCCAGGCTCTCTCTGTCCTGATAGACGTGCAGTTGTTTTATCAGCCAAAGCTGATAAAAGCCTCTCTGTCACCGAGGCCATTTGTGCCTCCAGTGGTAACGCTTGATTCAGCGTCTTCTACTGTAGGATGAAATCTTGGCCCTGCACACAGATTTTGAGGCTCTGCTCTGCTGAGTCCTGGCTTTAACCTGACACTGTTAACTTCCCTTCCATGTTCAGGACAGGAGCTGCTCAAGCCACACATCTCTTTTTCAGAAAGCCTTTGAATTAGAGCGCCGTGAACTCCTCACAAGCAACAAGAAGAAGTGGGAGCAAGGCATGCAAACCCTTAACCGGCAAGAGGTGAGGATAGTGTGTGTGCGCGCATGCATGCAGGTGTTGGGGAGAGGTAGCATGCTCCCTCCATGAAAGAAAGTTTTAAAAGTACAAGTACTTTCTCTTCCCCTGCATATTCACTGGTTGGCACTGCAGGGCTTGGATAGGGGTCAAATAGAGACATTGTGGCAGGGAAGTAGAATACTGCACACCATTGTAATATTAAAGAAAGGCATTTTAATTTGCATAATTTACGTAAAATATTTTCTGCTTCCTTTTTTCCATCTTTAATCAGAGCTCTGACTCTCAAGTGTCTCCCACTTTTGCTGTAGTTGGATTTCATGATGGCCCGCCTGAAGAAGGTGGAAGAGTATGAGCGGGAGCTGAACCAGTTGCGGGTGCAAGATGCCGAGGAGTATAATGTTATCAAGATCAAGCTGGAGCATGATGTGCAGGTGCGGAGCAAGAACAGTCCTCTGGGATCATTATGGGAATGCTCAAAGTGCAGGAGGAGGCTTTTCCCTGAGGAATGATGGGTGGTGTGACTTCTGCAGAGATTTCTCCATGGATGCTCCATATTTCATCTGATAAGAGCCCCAAGAAACTGGGCAGGCTGTCTCAATAGCAGTGGGTGCCCACAGCACAACCATCGGAATGTACAGATTTCAGGGAATGCTAATTTAATTGTGAAGAAGGCTAGTAATTAAAAATCACTTTATGGCTGTCTTATCCCCACAAGATTTGGAAGTCCCTTCCTAGCTCCTCCTGCATCAGTAGGAACTTAATGCTCCAGTTCTTTCACTTAACCCACAAATCGGTGTAGGGATGGGACCACCAAGATTCACGTTTTAACTGCAATCTGGAGGTTTACGTTTGAATGATAATATAGATCCTCCACACATCCCTCATCCCTGCTTTTTACCCTGTCTTCAGATTCCCAGCCAAATCTCCTGGTTTCTGAGGGAGGCACTGGGGATGTCAGTGAGCGGGTTGGCTTGGGAGCCACCACCTGGACTTGCTCTGAGTATGGGCAATGTCTGTCCTGGTCACCAGCAACCAAAAGACAAAAGGGCCACTACTATTGCTGATTGGTTGCACTTGTAGCAAGATCACGAGTGGAATTTGCATCATGAGCTTGGCTTGCTCTTTGTGCACCTTTTCCCCTTTGGTTGCCAGGTCCTGGAGCAACAGCTCCAGCAAATGAAAGCCATCTACCAGCTGAACCAGGAGAAGCTGGAGTACAACTTCCAGGTGCTGAAGAAGCGGGATGACGAGAACACCATCATCAAATCCCAACAGAAGAGGAAGCTCAATCGGTAAGGGAGCAGGACAACACCCACCCACCATTCCTGGTCCCCTTTCCTTGGTGCTCCCTCCTGCAGTCACTGGCTGTTACGAGACCAGGAGTGGTGATGTCCTTTCCTCCTGATGGACCCCTTCTCTACATGGGTTCCCCAGGAAAGGAATCTTCTGATAGGCTGCCACCAGTTAGGATGACCCTCCAGACACACCCTAGTCTGTCCAGCTGCTTGGGGAGTTTCTGAGCCCTATTGCTAAGGATGCCTCCCTTCAGCCCAGTCCTAGGAAAAAGAAAAGGAAATGTGCTTTGGACTTTCCTTCCCAAAGCCCAGAAACAGAGAACTTTCCAGAACCCTTCTAAAAATCCTAAAACACAAGCGGTGTCTTTGTATCCATGTGGTCTTTCCCATGTGGAAGAGTTCAGTGAGAAATCCTTTTTAAAACAACACAGCTGAACATCCAATATAAAAAAGATTTTATTTAGTGGGGGAAAGAGAAATGGGGGCGGGGGGAACGGGGAAGGCAACAATCACACACATACACAGAATTCCAAATAAAACATTTAAAATCATTCTAACTTATCTAGTCACATTACCTACTTGAGTACAATCTTGGGCCCTAGAGCATATGCCAAGTTTATTGCAGAGAGGATGGTCAGAGAGAGAGAGTGAGCGAGCATCTGGCTTCCAGTTAGATGGTATATAGGGAAAGCTTTAGAAGGGCTGAGCCCTCCTGAAAGCCAGCCACTTTGCAGAGACTGATGGTTGGTCAGTCCAGTACCACAATAGCCTCCATTTCTGATGTCAGCGATCTAGCCAAAAAATCAGAAAACTACCCGGCGGCTGGACCCATCTCCTCAACAATTGTAACTTACAGCTCAGAAGCCCAAGGTGGTTGGAACCAGTTCAAGAAAAAGGATTAAGTTTTTGTTTGCATTTTGGATGACAAAGAAGTGAGATAAGGCTTGATAAAACTATTCAGGCTTCCCAGCAGGCCAAATGCTCTGGGGGGCACTGTGGATCTATATCAGAAGTAGGAGTTTGTCACACTGGCCTTTGCCTGGGAAGGGGTTTCAGCATGCTGGATTTTGTGCTGGATTGCAGCAATAGCATGCATGCACCAAGAAGCTTCCCAGCTTGTGTATATCCAGTGATGCAACGTCTGAAATCCCTGAGGGTGAAGAACCCCGAAAGATGCTACAAAGGAAGCTTCAAGCAAGATCCAAAGCCAGGAAGGGTTTTAGACCCTTGAGCTCTGATGAGCTCTTCGCTTGTGGCCCTGACTGCCCTGAGGCATCGGGTTGGTTGAGTGGCTGGTTAGTCTGCTCCTTTTGTACTTGAAGCTCTGACCCCTTCTTTCCTCAGGTTGCATGATGTGCTCAATAACCTGCGCCTGAAACTAGCCAAGCAGATCAAGCAGTACCGTGAGGAGAACCTGACACTGACGGCTGACTACAAGCGGATTGTGGAGCAGTACAAGGACCTGCAGAGAACCATGAGGTGGGGGCTGCACCAAAGTGGGCTGGTGGGAGGCAGGAGTGGAGGAGAGCAGCTCCGGAGGCCCAGCTGTTTGGTCCAGAGTTCAGCAGTCAGTCTGCAAGTGGTAAGAAGTGGTTCTGGGGCTCAAAGCAGCTTGGTGGCCGTGATCCCTAAACTAGGAGCCTTGCCCTCTAAACCTGGGTGCAAGGCAGTCGTCTGTCACCTTTTCACTACCTGTGCTCTGACTGGCAGCTGCTCTCTCTGGGTCCCAGGCAGGAGTCCTTCCCAGTCCAGCTGTGATCCTTTCAAGTGGGAGTTCTGGGGATTGCACCTGGGACCTTCAGCATGCAGAATTGGTTCTCTGCTGCTGAGCTGTGGCCCTTTCTAAGACAAGCCCCTCTGTGCCAATGTCAGCGGCAGCTTCCAACTGTGAGCTCCAAGGAATGCGCCTGTTGCAGCTGCACCCGCTCTCTCCCCTCAGGCACTTTGCCATTGTGGACGCCGAGCACTTCCTGGATGTCTGGCTGATGAACGAGGAGGAGGCCAAGGGGCTGATCCGCAAAGCCTTCGATGCTGACCATGTCATCCATGCCCAGCAGCTGGGCTTGCACTGGGTTGAGCCCGACGGCTGGTTCTTGCACAACGTGGGTCCCATCGTGCACAGCAGGAAGAGGAAGTCAGCCAATGAGCTGGCCCAGGAGGTGATTGCACCAGAAAGTAAGCAAGGCTTGCCAAGTAGGGGTGCATTCTATCCAAGGAGCTTTGCTTCCAGTCCTGCAGTGAGGAAGCTCGAATTCTGAAGTCAGAATGAGTTATGTAAATTGAAGCTATTTGCACAACATTGTTTATGTTTACAGAAATTATTCTGCTTCCATGATTTCAAAAATTGGGATTTCTTTGGCAAGTGGGAGATTTCTGGGAAGGGAAAGAAACAATATGGAGACCATTCCAAAGCTTTATCTGGAAGTAGGGGATAGACACCCCCCCCCCCCGCAAAAGTAACAGCAGAAGCTGAGATTTCCAGAATGCTGAATTCTTTCATCAAGGTATATCTGTGAAGACATACGAAGTAGATGTTTGCCTATAAAAATAATTAAGCCTGAGTATCTCAGGCTGTTGTACCCGATACCAAATTTGTGGGATACCAAATTGTGGGATTTACATGGACCTGGTTATGGCCTCTGTCAGTCCTTTCTGAAAGGAATGTTGGCCCCTTAAGAAATGCAGTTGTGTTCTTGTTTTAAACCCAAAGCGTGAAGGGGACCTATCTCCCGAGCAGCAGGACTCCTGGCTGCGTCTCTCTCAGGGTCTCTATGCTGCGCCGCTGCCTCAAGGCCTTTGCTCTTTCCCGTAGCAAGCAAATCACCCCAGGAGTTCTCCTCCATGTCAGAGAGTAGCCCTCAAGAGGAGAAGGAAGGAATCCCAGAGGAGGGCTGCAAGGAGATGGCTGATGCTGACCCAGAGGCCAAGGCGCTCTGGCCCATCTCAGCCAAGACTGTTAAGCACATCCTGGAGCTCCTGTGCGATGAGTCGGTGAGCTGGAGGGGGGCGGTATGGTCATCTGCAGAGCTTCTGGGGACCTTGCTTGCCATGGCCTCCTGACCTGCGGCCTATTCAAGGGATCAGCCAGAGGGGCAGCTGCTTCGTGTTTGGTGCCAGTTCCAAGGGCTGCTCAGCCTCTCCCTTCCTTGCCAGGGCTTCCTGATCGAGAGCAAGCTGCGGGGCCTCCTCCAGCCCCTGGAGAAGCACGACCGCACCCTCATGAAGCTGGACTCCATCTTCACCGTGAGTGCTACTTCTGCTCACGCCGAGGCAGGCTGGGCGGGAGCCTGCTCCTGCTGGGTGGGCTGCTTCGAATGCCTGCCCAGCCCGCTCCCAACAGGAGCTCTTTTGGACGGCTCTCTGGGTCCACGACAGAAGCAGGGCTTTCGGGCCTGCCCAGCCATGGAGTCTGGCTTGGGGTCTGGAGCCGGAGGAGCGCTGCCAGTTTTGACTGGGTCTTCTGCCTGAGGGGAGAGTCAGGCCACCAGAACTCCAGGCAAGGCCTTGGTGCTTCTCTAAGCTGGTCTGCATTGCTGGCTGTTCTAACAGCCTGCCGCTACAAAGACCAGGTCCCAGCGGACGTGAGCAAGGAAAGAAACCGAGCAGTCCCACAGCAAGGCTGTGTGGATGGCTCATGGCTAATGTGATCTTCAGTGGTTCCTGTTGAGGTCTGTGGGGCGAAGGAAATAAGCTTCAGCATGGGGCACAATTGAGAAGAGGAAAACCTGCATCTCAGTCCAGCAAACACAGGGATTATAGCCCCCATTGGTGTCCCAAAGTGCTTGCTCTTCTTTCTCCCATATATGTGAATGGGTTCCATCCATTCCTATGGAGGATTGCAGAATGTTACTCATGAGCCATGCTGGCAGAGATCCCGTGGTGGGGAAAGGATGCTGTGTGTACAGACAACAGTCCATCCCTCAGGGTGGGATCCCAACAATAGAGAAGCTCCCCTTCCATAAACACACACCGTCAGCTATGTCAGGCCTTTCTAGAAACCCGCAAACATCCCTTTTAAAACCATGCTGCCAGTCTTTGGTGGTGGTACTTTTGCTTCTCTCTTACCAGCGAACTTGTGTCTGAAAGGGGAGATGAGCTTCATTGTCTCCTCTTCAAAATTATGCAGCAAGATGCCTCCTGGGCTGTATTCAAGGAGGACGTTGGGGGTGGGGGTTGTGGCTTATAAGCCCCCTCTCCCCTGGGAGCATGCAAAAGACTCCCAGTCCATCTTGCTGCTTCACATGCAGAAGATTCTAAAGCACCCAACCATCAGTGGGGCACCACAGCATGGTAAATACCAGAGCTTGTTACATGCGGACAAAAGAAAATGGACGTGGCACCACCCTTGCTTGGGCTCGAGCACAGTCCCTCGGAAACTGGCCCTGGGCAACTGATGGCTCACTTGCCCCTGTTTTGCCGGGGGGGGGGGGGTGAGCTGTCTCTTGTCAGCCCCTCCCCCAGTTGCCCTGGGGACAAGCAATACAGGCCCTCACCCTTTCATGACAAGCCTGTCCTTGGCTGTTAACCAGACGCCTGCCAGCCCCCACCCAGCTGACCTTGGAGCTTTCTCTGCCTCTCCCCAGGCCCTGTCGATTGACAGCGAAGATGATGTGAATCAAATGGTGGAGTACTTCATGAACTTCAAGGCACAGCAGGTGGCCTCTGGGCAGGTAAGGAGGTGGGGATGGGGCTTCACAGGTGAGCGAACCAACTGCCGAGCTGGCCCGGAGCGAGGCCTCATCTTCAACACCCTGCCTGTTTTCCAGGGGCCAAGCCATCAAACCTTGCTCTGCCCACTACCAGATCTGGCCCCACCCACCTTTCCTGTTTGTCAGTAGCCCTTCCTATGAAAAAGACCCTCCAGCCCTGCCCTAGGAAGACCCCAGACACGGCATGGTAGGAGTATTCCTCTTTTATTAGCCCCCTGCTGAGTCCACTTTTGGCCATAACTGATGCATTTGTGCCAGGTTAGCTCTTCACCAAGGTTTGGCCTTCTCTTCAACCCTCTTCACTCATTTCCTGTTTGTGCTCTCTTCCACCCAGAAGACTGCCCCATCAAGCCATGTAGTAATCCTGGGTAACCTTCAGGTTCACCTGGAGAGTACAGATAAAATTCTCCCTGAATGTCTCATCGTCTCTTAGGATGCAGAAGCAATCCTGGCAGACACAGCTGCCAAAGAAGCACCTCTAGATG
Source organism: Heloderma suspectum (assembly GCF_057233095.1). Classification (NCBI taxonomy): domain Eukaryota; kingdom Metazoa; phylum Chordata; class Lepidosauria; order Squamata; family Helodermatidae; genus Heloderma; species Heloderma suspectum. The sequence goes on from NC_139458.1 coordinate 438,424,262, forward strand.
CAGAGGCTACCGAAGAGGAGGAGACCTCTGTAGTTCCACAGGTGGAGGACAAAGGCCCCATTGACGCAGTGGTGCCCCTCTCTACGCTCTATATGCACCCAAACGACGTCCTCAAGGCCCTCAAAGCTTTTGTGCAGGAATTCCAGGAGCCAAGGTGGATCTGGCTGGGGGGGAGGAGGAGGGGGAGAGGACTGGTTTGGAGGCTGGGGGGCGGCGGGATGAGGAGTAGGCTGAGGACGTGACGTGTGGACGCGAGTCATGTGATTGGGGTAAAATCTGTAGCTTAGTGGTCGCGCAATTACCTTGTATGCAAAAGGTCGCCAGTTCAAGCTCTGGCATGTTCAGGGAGAGCTGGGAAGGACATTTGACTGAAGTGGGCAGCGTAGACAGTACCCAGCTAAGTGGACCAGTGGTCTGACCTGGAGCCAGGCAGCTTCCTGTGTTGCTGTCTTCTGAGGACGAAAGGGGGGGAGCCCATCTGCGTGACCCTTGGAAGACAGGCACAGTACCTGTGTGATTAAACAAAAAGAAAACCTTGCTGGTGAGGAAGCAGGAGGAGGAGAAGGTGTCCTCTTGTAGTGTGGTGAGCACTTTGAGGGCCAAAACAGACGTGGTGTTATTCACATAAACAGTCATTGTGCGAATGTGTTTTTTTAAAAAAATAAATGTAAATAGCAGCTGTGGCGGAGGGAGGAAATCCGGTTTGGGATAATGGAGTGAGAGGAGCGGAACTTTAACCCTTTGCCTCCATCGTGGTCCTGGTCTGGTTTGGGAAGACCCACAGCACCAATTTGTATCAGGCAGAAAGCTTATGTTGACAACAGTCACATGGAGCCCCGATCTGGATGAGGACCATGGTGTGTGTGTGTGTGGGGGGGGGAAGCCCTCCACAACAAGGTCCCAAACTAGATCGGCCCGGGGGTGGGCTCCATGACTATTATTTACTTGCCACACTTGACAAGTTTTCCAGCAAGACCTAAGCTGTGCTTTGACAAGCCAACACATTCGCTGAATAGAACAATAGGAACATCAGCCTGTTGGTGTGAATCAGCCTTTACTCGTGCTAGTGGCTGCAGGTGGTAAGGATGGTACAAAGGAGGCATTTGATTGGGACTCCCTACCCAGGTCTGATGCAGTGGGGAGGTGGCCTAAGTCAGTTTCAAGTTCTATCTTCTAGCCAGTAGCTCCTCCCTTCACCTCCAGGGAGAAACGCCCCCTGATGAAGAAAGTACATGAAGAACGGGACGACTCCAAGGACTCTGAGTATTGGGATGCGTTGGCCCACGTCATCCCTGATGGAAAACTGAAGCTGTGGGATGCGTTGATTGTTGGCTTGCAGAAATACTAGTAAGTGGTGGAACCTGTAGGTCCCTGGACCTGGACCCTGAGGGCCAACAGGGTGGGCCTAACAGAGCCCCGTGCAAGGAGTGGGTCGAGCAGGCGTGAGCCAGATGATCCCCTTTTCTTTGCTGCCAAGCACTCTCCTTTGCCCAAGAAGTCTGTGCCTTGGGTGGCCCCTGCTGGTGAGATGGGGGAATATTAATTTCTTCAGCTCCAGCAGCAGCCTGTCAAATCCTATGACAATGACAGTCCCAGCTTTGTTGCCAGGTTTTGAACAGGGATATATAGAGATGTAAAGGCTGGAAAAAAAGTGGAAAATTTAGGGGGGGGGGACGGACTTTTTTTTTCTGAGGACCGTTTTTGTTTTCCAAAAAATTGAACACCTTTCGATTATGAAATATTTTCTTTTAGAACTGAAGACAAAATATGTAGGGAGCCATTACTCCCCCCAAAATGATTTCTAAAAACTATGTAATACGAACACTTTTATAGAGCAGAGGGTATTTCCAAGTAGCGTCAGAAAGAGTGAAGCGGCTCGGCCAAAGCCAAAAGGACACTCAGTTGTGGATGTGTCTGGTGGTGAAAAGAAAATCCGATGCTGTAAAGAACAATATTGTTTAGGAACCTGGAAAGTAAGGTCAGTGAATCAAGGTAAGCTGGAGGTGGTCAAACATGAGATGGCAAGACTGAACATCGACATCTTGGGAATCAGTGAACTAAAATGGACAAGCATGGGCGAATTTAATTCAGGTGACCATCATATCTACTACTGTGGGCAAGAATCCCTTAGAAGAAATGGAGTAGCACTCATAGTCAACAAAAGGGTGGGAAAAGCAGTACTGGGTACAATCTTAAAAACGATAGAATGATCTCAGTACGAATCCAAGGCAAACCATTCAACATCGCAGTAATTCAAGTCTATGCCCCGGCCACTGAGAACGAAGAAGCTGAGGTTGATGGGTTCTATGAAGACCTACAACACCTTCTAGAACTAACACCAAAAAAAGATGTCCTTTTCATCATAGGGGATTGGAATGCTAAAGTAGGAAGTCAAGAAATAACTGGGATAACAGGCAAGAATGGCCTTGGTGTACAAAATGAAGCAGGACAAAGGCTAATCGAGTTTTGCCAGGAGAGCACACTGATCATAGCAAACATTCTTTTCCAACAGCACAAGAGGCGACTCTGCACATGGACATCACCAGATGGAGAAGCTCTATACAATCAGTAAAAACAAGACCTGGAGCTGACTGTGGCTCAGATCATGAGCTGCTTGTTGCAAAATTTCGGCTTAAATTGAAGAACGTAGGGAAAACCACTAAACCATTCAGGTATGACCTAAATCATATCCTGTATGAATATACAGTGAAGGTGAGGAATAGATTTAAGGGATTAGACCTGATAGACGGAGTGCCTGAGGAACTATGGACAGAGGTCCGTAACATTGTTCAGGGGGCAGCAACTCAATCCATCCCAAAGAAAAAGAAATGCAAGAAAGCCAAGTGGCTGTCTGATGAGGCTTTACAAGTAGCTGAGGAAAGAAGGGAAGCGAAAAGCAAGGGAGAAAGGGGAAGATATATCCAACTGAATGCAGAGTTCCAGAGAATAGCAAGGAGAGACAAGAAGGCCTTCTTAAATGAACAATGCAAAGAAATCGAGGAAAGCAATAGAATGGGAAAGACTGGAGATCTTTTCAAGAAAATCGGCGATATAAAGGGAATGTTTTGTGCAAAGATGGGCATGATAAAGGACAAAGAAGGTAGGGACCTAACAGAAGCAGATGAGATTAAGAAGAGGTGGGAAGAATACACAGAAGAACTATACAGGAAAGATCTGAATGTCCCTGATAGCCATGATAGTGCGGTCACTGAACTTGAGCCGGACATCCTCGAGAGTGAAGTCAAGTGGGCCTTAGGAAGCATTACTAACAACAAAGCTAGCAGAGATGACAGTCTTCCAGCTGAGCTATTTAAAATCCTAAAAGGTGATGCTGTTAAAATGCTGCACTCAATATGCCAACAAATTTGGAACACTCGGCAGTGGCCACAAGACTGGAAAAGCTCAGTTTACATTCCAATCCCAAAGAAGGGCAATGCCAAAGAGTGTTCAAACTACCATACAATTGCGCTCATTTCACATGCCAGCAAGGTTATGCTCAAAATCCTACAATCTAGGCTTCAGCAGTATGTGAGCTGAGAACTACCGGAAGTACAAGCGGGGTTTTGAAGAGGCAGAGGAACTAGAGATCAAATCGCCAACATTCGCTGGATCATGCAGAAAGCAAGAGAATTCCAGAAAAACGTCTATTTCTGCTTCATTGACTATGCTAAAGCCTTTGATTGTGTGGATCACAACAAACTGGCAAATTCTGAAAGAGATGGGAGTACCAGGCCACCTTACCTGTCTCCTGAGAAACCTGTACGAGGGTCAAGAAGCAACAGTAAGAACCAGACATGGAACAACCGATTGGTTCCAAATTGGGAAAGGAGTATGACAAGGCTGCATATTGTCGCCCTGCTTATTTAACTTATATGCAGAGGACATGATGAGAAAGGCCGGGTTGGATGAATCACAGGTTGGAATTAAGATTGCCGGGAGAATTATCAACAACCTCAGATATGCAGACGATACCACCCTAATGGCAGAAAGCGAAGAGGATCTAAAGAACCTCTTGTTGAGGGTGAAAGTGGAGGGTGCAAAAGCTGGTTTGAAACTCAACAATAACAAAACGAAGATCATGGCATCTGGCCCCATCACTTCCTGGCATCTAGAAGGGGAAGAAATGGAAGCAGTGACAGATGTTATTTTCTTGGGCTCCAAGATCACCGCAGACGGTGACTGTAGCCATGAAATTAAAAGATGCTTGCTCCTTGGGAGGAAAGCTATGGCCAACCTAGACAGCATAGTAAGAAGCAGAGACATCACCTTGCTGACAAAGGTCCGTCTAATCAAAGCTATGGTTTTCCCAGTAGTAATGTATGGCTGTGAGAGCTGGACTATAAGGAAGGCTGAGCGCCGAAGAATTGATGCGTTCGAACTGTGGTGCTGGAGAAGACTCTTACGAGCCCCCTGGACTGCAAGGAGGTCAAATCAGTCAGTCCTAAAGGAAATCAACCCCGAGTGCTCATTGGAAGGACAGATCCTGAAGCTGAAGCTCCAATATTTTGGCCACCTAATGCGAAGAGAAAACTCCCTGAAAAAGACCCTGATGCTGGGAAAGATTGAAGGCAAAAGGAGAAGGGGACGGCAGAGGATGAGATGGCTAGATAGCATCACCGATGCAATGAATATGAACTTGAGCGCACTCCGGGAGAGAGCAGGGGACATGAAGGCCTGGCGTGCTATGGTCCATGGGGTCACGAAGAGTCGGACATGAATTGACGACTGAACAACAGAGATGTAAAATGTCTGGAAATAATGAAGCCATGAGGGGAAATATTTTTTCATCCTCTCTGTAGGATTCCCAGCACAGTTATTTCTTTAATTCCTTATTTAAATTATTGATCTAACGTATATTTTACTGATAGACATTTATGCTCATTTTCCCAACAAGTGAGTAGAGTCACCACTGTGCATTCTGGACAGTAAATGTGCATTCTTGACAGTTTGGGTTTTGTTCTATAGAGTCCTGTGTTTCTGATGCTGTAGCAGTCATTTAATGTAGTTCTATTCAGACACTAATTATAATTTTACTGAGTTTACTTTTAAAAGTTTTAAAATATGATTTTATGAGCAAACTAAGTTTTACATCAAATAACTTTAGGAACAGAAAGGCTGCTTTATCTTCCTAAAGCAGCCCTCCCCAGCCTGGTACCCTCTGGATGTTTTGGACTACAGTGCCCAACATTCGTGACCACTGGCTGTGCTGCGTGAGGCTGATGGGAGCTGAAGTCCAAAATATCTGGAGGGCACCAGGTTGGGGAAGGCTGTCTTAAAGCAACTGACTTTAGTTCTGTAAAGAGGGGGGGGGGGAAGTATTGCCTATTTTTCCATTTTTCCCCAAACTTGCTTTTTTTTCTGGAAAAACCTGGGGCGGGGGGGAATGGTGTTTTTCCATGGCCTCAGAATTTCTGGAAATGTTACATCCCTACACTTGGCTGAAATGGATTGGTTTCTTTCTTTTGGGTTCTTCCTTTGAACAGTTCCTTTGACCATCATTGAGCTTGTGAGGAAGTGGATCCTCTATTACTCAGAGTCTTGATAGTCCATCTGGGTTGCTCTAAGGGCCTAAAATCATTGCAGGAAGAGCCTGGGACTTCTCTTGGCCACACTCTCCTGAAGGCCTTTGGGGCCCTTTCTCTCTCTCTTTGTCTCCCGCCTGTCCAGCCACATTCTGACACAGAGGGCAAAACTGATTACAGAGACTGATGGCCTGCACCAGCAGAACACAGAACTCCGGATGTTGCTGCACCAGTATCTCCAATCACCAGTGAGTGGGGAGCCAAGGGGAGGAATGGAATAGCACAGGATGGGGGTTCCGTTTTGTCAGGAGAGGGGCTGCTGCTGGCTGAAGCTGGGAGCAGAAGGTAGCTTCTTCCTCTGGAAGAAGATCACAGATCAAGGAAGGGGGAGGTCCGCTGCTTTGGGAACAAGGTGAATTGTTAACAGGTACCAGAGAGAAGGCAGAGCTACTCTACCCCTGTTTTGCCTCCGTCTTTTCCCACCAGGGGAGGCCTTGACACAAGAACCATGGTGGCTGCTCCACCGGGCTTTTCCATTGCCTCCCGCCTCCCTGCTCTGTCTGCAGATATTGCTAACGTTTATTTATTTTACCAATTTCTGTTACACTTTTCAAAACAGAAGAGTTTTCCCAAGGTGGCTTACAATCAAATCAAAAACATATTTAAAGTAACATCAGTATCTAAAATATATTCAAGCTAAAAGAGCAGCAAAAGCATCTCAGACCAGCAGATGGATTCACTCCCTAGTAATACTTGAAAGTGAATCCCATTGGAATTAATGAGGGTTATTTACTGCCAAATAAAAAAATTGGCTCTGGCTGCCTAACAAGCAGGGTGTTCCCATGCTCCTGTGATCAGTTGGAAAACTAGGGAAGCAGGGTGGGATTTATGTATAATGATTCTCATTTCACCATGAGGCTCTGCCTGAAGGTGACCGACGTCTTCACCCCCCACTCATTAACTTTTAAGCACCCTCCCCCCCCCCAGTAACTGGTTGAGCCTCAGTTGTTAATTCTTCAGGCAAGAGAGTGTTTATTGTGGGCGTTGCTCCCCTTTTTTCAGGTCAATGCTGAGCTGCTGATCCCTCCCACTCACTTGCTGCATATGCAGATGAATAGCACATGACGTTCTCCTCTCCACAAGGTGTGGGCTGGCTGTCCCCCCAGCATCCTCATCTCCTTGCCTAGTCCGTGAGCTAGAGCCGTTCCAGCAAGCCAGGCTTAACTTCAGAGTCAACGATGGGGAGAAGCGGGCTTAGCATGCCATTCCCTCAGCAATTCTTGAGTGCTTGTTCAGGCAACACCTTGGTGAGCAGCCTTCAACTCGGAACAAGTCACACAGCTGTTTCCTTGCATGGCCGAGCGAACATGCACACAGAGACTTCTGGGGACTGGGATGTGTTCAAGCTGCCGTGCAAGCATTCTGGCAAGTCTTCAGATTGGGACTTGGAGTGCCCCTGAAGAATCCCAATCTGACATGTTGAAATGGCACCTGGAGGGTTTGATACTCTAGAAACTAGACATCTTTCTGACTCTGGACATGTACCTTCAGAGAGGAGATTTTAAGTGTCATTTAGGGAGAGGAGGAGAATAAATGGTTCATTGTATGACCCTCCTATTTCTTCTGACTGATCCTTGTTTCTACCTGAGGAGACAAGTGGATAGACTGAAAGAGGGAGGGCTGGGAATCACAGGCCTCTGGGGACCTGCGCTTAGTGTTTTGAACTGTTCATTATGTTTAAAAGTGGATTTCTAGTCCTTTTGAGATAAGGAAACATTTGAAATCTGAGCCAAAATAAGCAATGAATGAGGCATATAGAACTCTGGAAGTATAGCTCAGAGAGGCATGTGCAAGGCCATGTTGCCTGAGATTCCTTGTTCTGCCATGATCGTTGCTTGTGGAAAGTGCTCTGCAGGTTATAAATAGGGGTACACCATGAATATGTTGGCAGACTGCAAGAGAGGCTGCTGAAAGACCAAGGGGAATGGTGGGTGCATGGAGGCCGCTTACATGGCATGGTTCAGGCAGGAACTTCAACTTACAATTTCAATGGTTTTGTGGCACGTGAATGAATTTGTAAGAGCCTTAACTGTTCTCTTAAACCAAGGGCTTTCTATTCCTAGAAATCTAAAGGTAGCCACATCACTGGTTGCTGCTGGGGGCAGCGAAACACATCTTAAGGATCTCAGGACGCAGGGAACTAGACATTGCAGAAGGAAAGGGGCAACTTTGAGATGGAGCTGCTGCTTTTGGGACCAGGCCTAGAATCATAGAATAGTAGGGTTGGAAGGGGCCTGCAAGACCATCGAGTCCAACCCCCTCCTCAATGCAGGAATCCAAGTCAAAGCATCCCTGACAAATGGCCTTCCAGCCTCGTCTTGAGTGCCTCCAGTGTGGGAGAGCATACCATCTCCCTAGGTAATTGGTTCCATTGTCCTATTGCTCTAACAGTCAGGAAGCTTTTCCTGATGTTCAGCTGGAATCTGGCTTCCTGTAACTTGAGCCCATGATTCCATGTCCTGCACCCTGGGATGATTGAGAAGAGATCTTGGCCTTCCTCTCTGTGACAACCTTTCAAGGACTTGAAGAGCGCTATTATATGTGCTCTTTATAAGATATAGTTCCATCCTGGAGTACTCTGAGTTCCTCTGAAGTACTAGATATTGGCTAAGTTGGTATAGGCTACCGGTTTGTAGATACTTTCTGCCTTCTTCCTTCCATTTCTCCTTTTCTGTCATCCCGATCCCTTCAGCCATCACACACATAAAGTATAATCTAGACTGTTCTTTTTCACTGATACGTTTTTATTAAAGAACTTACAGGTTTTCTCTTGGTCTGTACAGCAAATTCCAAAGAGCCTGTATTAACAGTGCGCAGAGAACACCCTCACCCACACCAGAACCCTCCCCATGACAGTAGAGAAATGGGATCAATCGTTTACACACATCTCAGGAAATAGGGAAAGAAAGCCAGCACGAGATACACAAACGTCACGTGTTCCAGAGCTGTGGGAGAGAGGAACAGGAAGTTCGCACAATTGTGCTGGTTTTTCTAGGGATCTATTGTGCTAAGCATGGCCACTTGGCACCTCCATCCAGTGCAGAAATCCACCTCTTCCCTTCACAATGCAGATGTCCCCTGCCCTTCTCTGTGACTGCTGGAGCCCCGATAATGGCTTATTGCAGTTCCCTTGTGAAACTGGCATGTTAGCTTCACCCCCCCAAGTACACACGCCAGGGAGAGGCAATAAGAGCCATTACTAATGTCTAAGAGACACCAAGGGCTGGGGGCTCATGCGAAAATCAGCCGTTTGTGGCTCTTGCTCATGGTCAGTTCTTGATTATGTGGATGATTGGGTCAGAAATCTTCAGCAGGCCGCAAGAACATGTTTTAGGAATCTTAAGTCCATCTCCCCCTATAGTCTCCCAAGTGCTAGGAGAAGAGGGAGCATGAATTAAGAAACATGTGGAATTGGCATGATGCAAATGTGTTCACAGTGGAAGGACAATGCCTAGAAGCAGTGGAGTGTTGCATCCAGGCATTGGGCTTTTCCCAACAGCAAAATTGTTGTCTACTTCCTGTGATTCCTAAGCTGTTCTTACTACTGGGGAGGATGGATTAGTGATTGTGCCAAGGCTCGGGTTTGGTAAACCCTTCACACACCAAGGTGTTCTGAGGAAGTACTGGACTTTAATGGGTGATGTTACTGTTGAACCAGCCATGTGTAGCCCCCACATTGGTGTTCCTAGCATTGCCTGCATTTGAGTTTGACCACCTGGGTCCTGAGCTCTTTTCTCCCTGCTCAGAGGGCTTCACCAAGAATCCCTTGTTTCAAAGACAGGTGCCTTTTCCATAGCCTCCAATACCTGAAGAACATACTGCATACCCGTTATATCAGAATACAACAGCTCAGTCAAACTGGCTTGCCAGCCCTACCAAGTGACTTATTTTGGACATTTTGATCTGGCAGCCCAGCACTGATCAAGAAAAGGAGTTGCCATGACAAAAAAAGAAGAAGAATATTTGGGTTGATTGGGATTAAGAACATCATGATTTGGGAATGGCTGCTTGCTTCTACAAGTGACGTTACTTCCCACTGCTACAGCTTTGGACGTGGCCATCGGAAGCTCTGTGGGACGTCTTGCCTTTCCCCGCAAAGTTTTATTTCCATTGGGCTCTTTTCTGGAGGCTTTTCCTCTGTAAGTAGCAAGTAGCTATGAAACCTGGCTCAAGTTCATAACTGACCATCACAGTGCTGGGTGACTGGAAAAACGGGATTCCCTCTCCTGTTTCCCCGTCTATATTGCTGGATGTGTGTGCACATGTCCAAGCACCATCTCTGCCGAGTTTCTGGGATGTTCTGGAAAAAGCTGGAGAATCCAGGACTGAGTCAGACCTGCCAGCACTTATCATCTAATGAATAAATGATAATATTTAGCCATTGTATAGCGTATCTGAGCTTAGCTTGGTGCTTCGTTCTGCTCGCTGTTGCGGAGAAAGTGCCAAGGCAAAGAGAATGATGGCTTGCCTAAGGCTCAGTGGTGAGCACATGGCTTAGGGCCATCCTGGTTTTAGTCATTCAGCCACTGCACTACACTAGCCCTCCCCCTGGCAGAGATGTCCCAACCTCTTCCACTGTCTGCAGCTGATAAACTGACCAGCCTTTTCCATTGTGCCCACCCTTGGAGGGCCTCCTGTCCCGCTCTTCAGGGAGACCTCTAGCACAGCAAACTGCTGCATGAACTGGTGCACTGCTCCACAGAACCAGGAGAAGTTCTTCTCTTCATTAAGGAAGCTGCAGTGCCAGACACTGACCGGAGGTGCCAAAATCTCTAACTAGTTGACCACCTCACACCTTGAATGGGCAGGAGGCCCTTGAGGTCCCAGCTCTTCATGGAGGGACACTTTGTGGCCTCGGCTACGGAAGCAAAACAACAGAAAAGGAAGGAGAGTTGGGACATGTCAAATCCACACAGAGGAGAAACCAAGGGCCAAAGAAGGTCTACCTTAATATTTATCCATTTGTGGAGGAAGCTTCATCCAAGGTGATGACAGACACAGGAGGGGGAGACTTCCTAGGACTGCTGGAGATTGAGGGGAACTGCTGAGGTCAGACCTCATATCTAGGGGGTTGAAAGCTACTTCCTCCCCTTTCCCAAGACAAAAAGCAAAGCAAATTTTGAGATGCCCCCTCCTCCCCCCAAAAAACAAAATCTCAAAAGGAAACACAAGGAAGCCACAAAAGGGAAGCAAACGAGAGGCAGGGGCTGAGAACTGGCTCAGGAGCAGAATGTGGAATGGGGCAGCTTCTTCATGCCCCCAGGAGCTTCTTGACCATGTAGCCGGGCATGGAATAAAGGAAGAGGGCCACCATGATGAGGAGCAGAAGGGCCAAGATGATCTTGATGATGAGCCACTTGTAACGGGTGCAAATGAGGTATCTGATAGACTTGAGCGGGTTCAGGAACCAGATGAAAGATGTATCCGGACGACTGCAAAGAGGAAGAAAGAAACAAAACATCGAAGTTTAGAGGGAACAACGGTTCCTTGGGGCTGGAGCTGGCTCCTTCAGCCCTTGTCTCCAGCCCTACCACTGCATGACGTGGGATCCACCATGCAATGGCCAAGTTGCTTCTCACAAAACTACCAGAGAGAGCAAGGCTTGGCACATCCCCATTACGTTGCTGGCCTGGACATGACACGAGAAGCTGAGGTGCGTCTTGGCGATAGCAGCCTTTACAGGCCAGGCCAAGTGCAGCTCAACCCCCCTCTCTCATGCCCTGCCCTTGACAACCCTTCTTGTCCCAGGCCCAGGCAGGCTGCATGAGCAGGAGGGACGTGAAGGCCCTGGAGGGTCACGCTGCATGGCTGGCAAGCTGTTGAGTGGCTCGCAGGTTCTTCGGGCCTGCTTCAGAAGCACTAGCGAAGCAGCCGGTGAGACGAAGACCTGCCAGGCCCGGATCCTAGGCCATGTCACTGAGGATGCCGGGGTGCCGTTCTTGGGATTGTGGGGCTCAGCCATAGGGCAGAAATACCTTGGTCCCTGCCCATTCCTTAGATTTCGGTGGACTTCCTGTACGCTGGCCCTTCTCTGGCTGTCCTTCCTGCTCACCAAAGAATTGATTAGCTAGGATACTTTGAGCTAGAGCTCAACTCTATGCCCTGCTTTTAAACCTAGGGTTCAGTTGTGGAACCATGTGATATAGTCATAAAGAGAAGAGTGTCTCCGAACATGTCAGAAGCACCTGTCTTTTATTGCTGAGTAACCACAGCCTGCCCTCACGCACCTGGGATTAAGGAGCAGGGGTTTGGACTTCAGAGAGGGCAGTATTTTCACCATTCCATTCAGCACTGCAGCCCTTAGAAGCCGGTGAACGTTCAAAAGTTGGCCAGACATCTGTTGCTCTGTTACTTCTCCTGCCCCCCCGCCCCACCCACATCTTCAGTTGTTTCTCTAGCCCCGTGTTGGGCACATGTTGTGGCACGAAGTGGGTACCACAGGCAGGAGTAGGTGGGAAAAAGATGTACCCTGGGCAAAGCGCCAGGCCCACTCAGGCCCCGAGAAGCTTCTTGACCAGGTAGCCAGGCATGGAGTAAAAGAAGAGGCCGACCATAAGGAGCAAGAGTGCGAGGAGAAGGATTTTCAGCAGGAGCCAACGGTACGTGTGCCAGATAAAGTAGCGAATGGACTTGAGAGGGTTCAGGAACCAGATGAAGCTGGTATCTGGGCGGCTGGGGCAGGAGGGCAGGGTGGGGCGAGGAGGAAGAGACCGAGGAAACGGGAAAGAGAGACAGGGAGAATTGAATGGAGTCAGTGGAGGCAGCCCCTGACTCGAGATATCAGACCACCGCTACTGTTCCCTGCTGTGCATATACAGCCTTGGGTCCTCCCCACGCCAGCTTCCCATCGTGATCATATCAGCGCCTGCTGGGACACCACCGCTCCCCCCATCTGTTCTCTTCCCACCACTTACTTGGGTTTCTCCAGTGGGTCGGGCTCGTTACGAGCCAGCCCGGCCGGACTTTTCTCAGCTTCCTCGGCCGTCAGTAGGTGAAGCTCGGCCTCCACTTTACCCTGCGGGGGGGTGTCAAAAAGGGCTCACTGAATCAGCAGGAGGAGGCACCCAAGGCAATGACAAGACCGTGGTACTTTTGGTGGGAGACGAGGAGGTCGGGGGATGTTGACCTGGTGTTGAATGGGGTGCAGCTGCCCCTGAAGGGCCAGGTCCGCAGCCTGGGGGTCATTTTAGACTCCCAGCTGTCCATGGAGGCTCAGGTGTCAGCTGTGAGCCAGACAGCGCTGTACCAACTCCCGTCTGATATGGTGGCTGTGCCCCTACCTTCCCAACCATCTGCTCCCATCGGTATTACATGCCCCGGTCTCCTCCCGTCTAGACTACTGTAATGCGCTCTACGTGGGGTTACCCTTGAAGACAGTTCGGAAGCTGCAGCAGGTGCAGAACACGGCAGCTTACCTGATTAAAGGCATCAGTGCTTAACTCCAGTGCTGAAGGAGTTGCACTGGTTACCAGTTGTTTCCAGGCCAAATTCAAGGTGTTGGTTTTGACCTTTAAAACCCTATGTGGTTCTGGCCCAGCCTATCTCAAGGAGCGCCTCCAGCAGCACCAGACAGGCCACTTAACAAGCTCAGCCTCGAATGGCGTTTTCTCTGTCCCATTGGCCAGGACAGCTAGACTGGTGAGGACGAGGGAGAGGGCCTTCTCTGTGGTGGCCCCCACTCTGTGGAACTCCCTCTCTAGGGAACTCCGCCATGCCCCCTCTTTAATGAGCTTCCGCCATGCACTGAAAACTTGGTTATTCAGGCAGGCATTTGGAGTTGGTTACGGTATTTTTAAATAATGTTTTAATGTATAATTTTACTGTTTTAAATTGTACCATTGTACATCGCCCAGAGTGGCCGGGTGACCGGCCAGATGGGCGATTAAGAAATTTAATGAATGAATACCTGCAATGGTTGTCAAGAAATCCTTTTTTGCTTTTTGTGATTTAGCTGCTGGTGACAAGCTCCATTTTGTGCAGAGGGGCTGGCACGCACTCATTAAAACCACCTGTGTGCGTGATAAGGGTTTCTAGTCTCCAGGCCTCCAAGGTCAGGGCTGAATTCCTGTCATAATTGGATGGACTGATTTCAGCTGGGCTGCAGTGAGAGCTTTTCACTCTCCCTTCCCCTCCTAGAAGCAGAGGTAGTTATCAGCCCAACAGTGATTGGCTATGGAAGCTCACCTCACACATCTCGAGGGGCGGGGGCGGGGCGGTATAGAATCATGGAACAATACAGTTGGAAGGGGCCTATAAGACCATTGAGTCAACCACTTGTAGGCCCCTTCCTTATAAAGCCAGGGGAGCTACTGTTGCTATTTGGTCTTCGATCTTCATCTTCAGGTCTGGACTTCATCTTTGTTTGGTCTTCAATCCGGTCTTTGTTTCGATCTTTGTCTGCTAACTGGCTTTTGGGGCTGGGAACTTTTGGATGCTATCCTTGAAAGCCTGGAAACTAGGAAACCTTATGATGATACACAGGTGGCTTTACCGAGGCGTGCCGCCCCTCCTCGTGACATGGAGCTTGTTACCAGCAGCTAAATCTCAAAAGGAAAAAATCGACTTCTTGACAATGGTCATCAGGGCAGACAGGCTAAAGAGACCGGACAGCTCTGCTCATATGCAGGAGCTAAGTAAGGTAATATGCTACTGAAAACAGTGTGGACACATTCACAGCCTTGCTCGCCACCTTCACATTGACAAGAAGAGCTGGAGGGAGCCAAGAGACATGGAATACGAAAGCGGAACAATCTGTCTACCAACCCTCTATCCATCCCAGTTTGGGTTGCCCCTTACTCCTGCACCCATCTCCTCTGCTACCATTGATTTTCCTGGAATCCTGCAGACCTGCTGGTGCCTCACCCCACCCCCATCTTGACAGTATTCCCTCCAGCTCTCTCGCCTTCGGGTTTTCCCTCCCCAAGCTCTCTAAGCAAAGCTGGCGGCCCACTCCCCAGTTCCATTACCGTCATCTCCATTTCATCATTCTCATCTCGTGCCAAGAAGGGCCACCAGCCCTTCACCCTCTTCTGCTTGAAGATAGAGACCATGGGCACCTCTATCTCACCCGTTCCAAGCTCCATGCTGCATTGCTTGGCTGTCTTAGCCCCACGTGGGAAGCGGTTCAAGTCGAGCTCAATGCCTCCTGTGGGAGGGGGAGAGAAAGGAGCAATATTGCAGGTTCTTACAGCTAAGGAGTGGGGAGAGCTTGAGCTACCCTTTCTGGGGATAAGCCTGGACAGTCAGTAGCTGCGGGATGTTCCTGACATATCTCCTTTGCTGGGAATTATTCTCTGCCCCACATTTTAATTCAAGCTGAAAAAAAATGTGGGGCTTGTAATTCTTCTCTTAGGTGAGAATTCTGAACCTCCAAAGCTAATTTATGAGCCTTGGATTAATAAGTTTCACCAGCAGGTAAACCCATGCAGTTTGGGAATGCAAACTACAGGTCATCTCCCTGCAGCCTTACCCTGTCAGTTCATAATCCCTGGCAGACAGGACCCCTGCATTTCTGGTGCTCTCTCTGAACCAGGGGGCAGCCACCTTGCCCCATGCCGACCCTGGGGATTATCAGTCAAAGCCCTTGTTACGCACCGAGGAAGTCATCAGCGGAAAAGTGGTCGGCATCCCACACCTGTAGCGTGAGTCGGGCCGGAATCTTGTACTCGGTCTCGTCCCAGGAGAACATGGACTCTTTCTTAGAGATGACGATCTTCTCCTCAGCTGCAAGGTAGTCGAAAGGAAAGATATAGCGCCAGTTGAAGTTGCCCTCGCCTGTCAGCGAGTGGTAGTGGACATCCGTGTCTTGCTTGTCCTCTTGCTGCCCCTTCAGCCACCTGCATGGACAAATTACGGGAAGATGATCAGCAGAGTGGGAGCCTGGTAGGGCGATTTGGCAATTAGAATGGCTGTGTTCATGCGGGGCCAACTAAAGCGGTGCTGGAGAGGGACAGCAAACTGGACGGGGGGCTCTGGAGGTTGGGAGGACTCACTTTCAGGAAGTTATGAGAGGTGGGCATTAGGGAGCGGAGAGGATGTCGTAACTCCTCATGCAACTGTGAAGTTCATCTCATGTGCCACATAGAGTAGTAGTGAGGCATGGACCTCAGAGGCCCAAATGAAATTGAGCAAGGGCTGCCTTAGACCGCTTTGCATTGTGGTAGTAAATCAAGATTATTTCACAGAAGAGCTGCATTGTTAAAGGACAGGCCTACTAATTAACATCTTGGGTAGAGCTCAGCTTGAGCCTGAAGAATCTGGAGTTGTTCTGTTGCCCAAAGGCAACAGAGGTGGAAAGCTTAGCTAATTTGTTTTGGGAGAAGTGGCTCTTCTCTTTTCTTTTCAGCTGTCTGAAATGGCACATGTCTGAAATTGGCATCCACTCAGTGGGATTTGAGAAATGAAATGAATAAATCAGCTTATGTGTTCAAAATTTGGTTTTGGGACACCCCCTCCCCCCATTCCAGTACAAATTATTGGGTCTCAAAATAAAGAAATTCCCAGAAACTTAACATTGCTGGGTTTCAGATTTTAGTCCCCAAATGTCGGCTTGAATACAAACAAGGGATTGGCAAACGTTTTCAGACACCCTCAAAAGACGATCTGTTGAGAAATCCTGCTGTCAGAATCTAGAAACTGTTTTGTATCCAGGGAGTGGACTTCCCCATGGATTCCATGGGGGACACTTTTCATGACTCTGCTTTGTATAGCTGGAATGGAGCCCTGTCCTCCGTCCAGCTGATTATTGCTCTAACAAGTGCCATGTCTTTCTTGTTCAGATACGGGGCCTTGCTTGCAGATGTCTCCCAGTGATTGCCTAAACGCCCCCCCCCCCCCCCGCCATGCAACAGAAAAGCAAGCTGTCCCGTCAGCTAAACACACCAACGCACACATACACACAGACGCCCTTTCCCAGCCAGGCCCCTGTACCTTGGCGGAGAAGCGCGGCTTACAAAAAAGGGACAAACAGTCATCCCCAACCCAGTTACAAGAGCATGCTAAAAGGCAGCAGACAGCAGCATTCCTCATTCACAACAGGGAGAAGAAAACTGCCCTCAGGCCCTCTTACCTGGTCAGCTACCCATGCTCCTTCAGCCCCCTTATATGAGTGACCATCCAACCCTACCGCAGGCAAATGCATAGCTCAGGCTGGACAGATCGGCAGGGCTGCATCTCATCTAGGGCAGTGTAAAATTAATCCCCCAGAACACCAGCTCTTCAGGCAGAGCTTTGGCAGAAGCCCTGTGAATGCCCTGCCTGCCCTCCGCCCCCAGTCAAGTCTCTGCAGAACGACCAGCCTCTTAGGCTCATGCCTGGGTAGGAGACCCCACAACAGTTCTGCTGGCTTCTTGCATTTCTCTGAGAAAAAACTCAGATTCCAAACTGGGATGCTGTCCTTGTGTGGAACGCTCTTCCTTGGAGAACTGAGCATGCAACCTGCAAATGTTCTCTGCAGCATCCATCCCTGCTGGAGCCTGCCAGAACTTGAACCAAGGGCCTCCTAGTCTGTGTGCCAGTGGCCTTTGCCATGAGTTGCTCAAGGCTGCAGAGTGGCGGAAGTGCGGTCAGCATTGCCCCGCTAGTCACCAGCATGGCTCTGGCCCATCAGTTCTTCCTGGCCTTGCCTGATTATATATGTCTATATTTCCACATGGAGACTCTCCAGTGTAGATCACACCTGGCCACCTGAGTCTCTGCCTGGGCACAGCTGGGCTCCACCCCTGCCTGCCTGGCACCTTCATCTTCTAGGTGTCCCTGCCTCACAGCCTCCTCATTAGGAACATACAAAGCTGCCTCATTGGTCCATCTAGCCCAGCATTGTCTACTCTGGCTGGCGGCAGCTCTCCAGCTCACAAGCAGGTCTCATTTTTCCTCTAGCTCACCTGCCTGCCTGCCTGCCTGCCTGCCTGCCTGCCTCCCTCCTCATTTAATGGCTCTGTTTTGCCTTTGGCTTCCCTCAGGTCTCACTTTTCAGCTCAGATCCTGACCTGCAACAGACTCTGTCTCTTGATTGACTCTCTTGTGGATCTGCCACAGTGCTTCATCCTGACTCAGGTCTTAATCCTGCTGGGACTGGCACTTTCATCTCTCTGCATGCTTAGCTGTGCTGACAACCCCAGAAGGGAACACCTTGCGTGCTTGAGTCGATCTTTTTGGAAGAAGTGGGCTGCATGGTACAAAGGCCATTCGATGGCTTTGTCCTTTTGCACAACTCATTGGTTGGTGCACCATGATAAGGAGAGACTCATTCCCCCACCACCACCACTCAACGGATCGTGTGCTCAATAATGTACAGGTAAGAGCAGAGAAGCCACCCCTGTGCCATGCCATTCAGTTGGGAGCTGGTTCACACAGGGTACTGCAGCAAACCCAGTTTTCCTACCTAGAGAGCACCAGTGAGCTTCCTCTCTCTAGCAAGTGTACCTGTGTGGTAGAGAGCTTTCCCAACACCTCTACGCCTTTTTTTAGGTGTACACACATAGAACAGGTGGACATGTAAAACTGTAATGTGTAAAGTAGGGCCTTAAGCTTCCACATGGATTGACTAGTCCTGTATGTAGGCATGCGATGGGGGGGGGGGGGATGTCAACTGACCCTGGATCTGTATTTTTAAAATCATTTCTGTTTGAGAGTTCCTTGGGGGCGGGGGGGAATAAAAATGGAAAGGGTCTCTATAGATGGGTCAGAGTGCCATAAACCTCTTTTTAACCTTACCATGGAAAGTAGCAGCCATTGAAACCAGGTCTCTCTTAGGCTCTACCAATGAACTGCCATAAGCTATGGATTTGCACTAGGTTCACCTGATGGGTGGTGTGTCCAGCAATAGGTGAGCCAAGGACCTCAGGGGAACTACCCCGTGCATTATCCTCCCAAGCAGACCTGCCCCTGGGAGGGGCCATGCAATAAGCCTCAGTCAATTACCCCCGACATAGATGTCTGTCATCTTCTCTCCTGTCATGAAAGCATTGTCCTCCAGGACCACCTCATCGGTGTTCCAAATAATTACCTGCAGCTCATACCTAGCCATCACACAGAGCAGACAGAGGCACACAATAAGAACACAGAACAAAAGAAAGGGGCAGAACAGAAAAGCAAAGTGTCCATTACTGATGCCCACACGGAGGAGACGCTCTGCCCGTGAAACAGTCGCCCATCCTCTGCAGGGACCCACAGAGCTGGGCAGCACCAAAACCACAAGAAGCTCACACACAGAGAAGTCAGCTGGCCTTGCGGGGCCGTACGTACGTACCCCCGGACAAAAATGTCACTGGATTTCTCGCCAGTGAAGTAATCATCGTCCTCCAGGACTACCTCATCAGTGTTCCATACTATCACTCTAAGCTCGTATCTGGCAAGGAGGAAGGAAGGGAGACAAGGGGTGAGCCAGAGGGAGGGAGGGAAAAGATGGATCATGCGGGTACAGGCTCTCCGTATAAACTCTTCACTCTTTGAAAACTACCACCAGGGAAGGAGGCCATCATGTCCTGGGTTTCTATAGCTTCCACCGTGGCTGTTATGGGAACCTATGGCTGGGGTTATGGAGCATATCCTTTCTCTTGGAGACTCATCAAAACTCAAGTCTAGGTATCCCCAGAAATGGCAGATGACCTTTTAATTCAAATTGGCTTTTGGCAACCAGGGACAGGACAAGATAGGGTTTGGTCAATGCAGCTGGTGTTTTCTGATAGAATAACATGTGGACACCCACCCAAGACCTTGGAATAAGGCAGGTTATAAAACAAATATGATCAATTTTGTTGCCAATACTTCAGCCTCCCAAGGGAGCACACATTCCCATCCCTTGTTGGTCCTCTCTGCTTTGGGCTCCTACAGCAATAGGAGGAAAGGATTCCTGCTGGTTTTAATGGAGCCGGTTGGACAGCAGCAAGGTCCTTCATTCATCATCTTACCTATTTAAAACAGGCACGTTCTAGAGCTCTTTTAAACTGAGGCATGCCTTACGCAGTTGTTTCATAAATACATGGTAGTTTACAACCTATGGGTGTTATGTGCACGCGCACGCACAGAACCACTGCCATATTTGAGGGTGGGGTGCCAAGTGAGTTGGTTTCCCCATCCCCAATTTCCTCACATTTCAATTCATGACAAGAAACAGACTTGCAAAATGAAAACTGGGTCAGTTTGGGACATGGCGAATGGTAGGGGGATATTCCCAAGACCAAGACTCTCCCCACCATAGTTGTAAGGGGACTTCAGCAGGGAAGGACAAACAATGAGAATCGGCCCTTACAGCCTGGGCCACTTTCCCTGTTACCAAATTCCTGCACAGAAGCTACTGTCATGTAGAAATGTGGTAATGAATGTAGCCCTCAGAGGGAGACTTTGAGATACAATATTTTGTAGAAGTCCCATATAAATAATAAAATGTCTGTTTCCAGGATCTTTATCCAACCATCCCATTACATATGTGACCTGTACACAGACTATTCCTTCCTTTGCTTATAATCTCATCCATTAGCGCTCTCTCTCTCTCTCTGTGCAATCAGCCAGACTTTCACATGCCATCCATTCTTTTCCTTCCTTCTGCTCCTGGAAGGATTTCACAGATTCTGGCATGCAGTGATCCCAGTTTTGGGGGGCTCAGATGGATCTCAGTTCCCCAACCCAGAATAAAACATTACTTCTTCGGCTTCCTTGGTGAGATGTCGATGGCAGAGCCTGGTGCCGGCATGTCCATGGGGAACATGTCCACCCACAACTCCAGCCGTCCCTGTAATGTCAGAAAGACCCAGTTACTGGCTCCCAAGGTCCCCTATATTGGACCCACTCCCAGACCCAGCCTCTTGCCACTCAGTTCTCTTTTGGACGCCCAGTGCATCCCCATTCCCCCTGCTGGATCAAGCCAAAAGCCCACTTAGCTTGTTATCCCATTTCTAACCACGAACAGCAAGACACATCCTGGAAGCCCACAAGCAACTTCCGTTCAAAGGTACACTGCCTCTGGACAGAAGGGGTCCATTGCTTCGTTGTAGCTAATAGCTAATAACTCTCTCCTCCATGAACCTATTTAAGAACATAAGAAAGCCTTGCTGGATCAGACCCAGGGTCCATCCAGTCCAGCATTCTGTTCACACAGTGGCCAGCCAGCTCTCGACCAGGAAGGAACCCACAAGCAGGGCATGAGCGCAACAGCACCCTCCCACCCATGTTCCCCAGCAGCTGGTGTACATAGGCTCGCTGCCTCAGGTACTGGAGGTGGCACATAGCCATCGGGACCAGTAGCCATGATAGCCTTCTCCTCCAGGATTTGCATTTACATCTAATTTACATGTGGACAACCTGTGGTCCATGGGCTACATGCAGCCCTTGGAGCCCTTCTTTGTGGTCTGCAGTGGGTTCCCAAGCCCCACGCCCCACCAGGTTTGCACTCCTCAAGCCTGCCACGCCCCATTAGTTGGACTGGTGGGAGTGCGATTGTGAAGGGGAGGATGGTGGGGAGGGATGATTCTCCTTGCACGCGGCCCTACCCAGCACAATCACGATCCCACACCAGCCTGCCAAAGAGCACGATGTCAGTGGGGAAGACACAGTCTCGTAGCCTGTCCTCCCCATTTAAATTGTACAACCCCCTCCTACCCAGCTGATGGGCCCTGGGAAAAGCTGTTCCCAGCACCAATCAGCTGGGCAGCGGGGTTGGGGGTAGGCACTCTGGTATCTCAGCACAGGGAGGTGGTCCCTCACCAAAAAAAGTTGCCAGCCCTGGAATAATCCCCTTTTAAAGCTGTTTTAGCCAGTGGCCAACACCACATTTTGTGGCAAAATCTGCAACTGTCTGAATCAAGCTCCTTGGAACTAAGATGGCATCCAGAGTCTGGTATGGTGAGGGACCATATGGGAGATAGGAAATCAACAGTAGCGGGAAATGTATTCCTTGCGGGGGCGGGGGGCTGTACTTGGCATTCATGGGAAGGAGCATACAGGGACCATAGAGATGTGCAAAGAGGGAGTTGAAGTGTGAGTCCTCTACACCAGCAAGTGTGCAGGCTAGAGGGGTGCCAGGTACCTGTTCAATGCCTGGCTTGTCTGGATTGAGCAAGCGCCGTGTTTCCACATGCTCAGGCACTAGCTTGCAGCCTGCACGGGGGATCTCTTCCCAGTGGTGCAACACCGTCAGTGCCAGGTGCTCGTCCGTCTGCTTTTTCTGACCTGCAGGCAGGGAGAGCAAAGACGACAAGGTACTAAGAGGGAGAGACAGACAGACAGACAGACAGACAGACAGACAGAGAGCGCAGCAGGCCAAGGGTGCAGCAGTAGAGAAATCTACACAACCCTTAAAAAAATGTGACTCACACCATCAGTATATGTCACTTTTGGAATACCAATGATTTTGTAGGGAGAGCTGCATCTGAACAAGACGTTTAACCCAAAACCAAGGTAAAGTTCCATGTTAAGATCAGTGGAATGGGGCAACCTGTATACATTATGCAAACTTCCATGGATTTGCTTGTTCTTTGAATAACTTATTTTGCTTATGGCAGTCACCAGGAAAGATAAGATGGTAAAGTAGGACACTCACTGATGCCTGGCCCTGCCAACTCCCTACCCCACCACTCAAAATATTGCTTTCTCCCACCCTTTACTTCCAAGATTTCTCTAGTTTTTGCAGACATACTTTCAAGCCTATCTTTACAGCCTTGAGGGTTAGGACCTTGCTTTTTGAAAAATAATAAATATTAGGTTCGAAAGATGCTGAATTCATTGCCCGGTACAAAAAACCATGACTTTTGCAGTATGATTACACGATTGTAATGCGCTGGTTATAAGATCCATGCACCATGCTCCTAAACATATTGACTCAGAAGTTATTGACACCCACTGATTCCAACCCTTACTTACCATTTTCATCCTCCACTTCTGTAGGGCCAGTGAAGACCCGGTTGGTCACCTTCACCCTGCCACCAGGGCCGTAGTGGGGCCCATCCAATTTGCCCTCTTTACATAGCTTGGATAAGATCTGGGTAGGCTTTTGGGGGTCCCGCCAGATATTGTAACCATGGCTGTGGGCAGAAATGAGAGTCTGTCAGATGAAGTCCTCAGCTTCTCCATGGCTCAGTTATCACAGACATTCTTCTATTCATATATATAATCACTCTTCAAATTAAGAGTGTAAGTTGTCTCACACTCTTAATTTGAAGAGTGATTTGCAACATGGATTTCTGAGTTCGTAGGAATTCTAATTCAGAAGGAAAACAGCCTTTTTTTGTTATTGCTATGGTTAAGCAATGGAGAGTTGGAGAAACCCTTACCGATCTACTGCAAATCAGGGATCTTCCAGGAGATTCCTGTCAGCCTCATGACCACCCCCGCCCAGGCCTTTTGTTGTGAGGTGCTCTTTGCACAAGAGACGCCGTCACGACCTAACTATTTTAGCAATTATATTGTTTTATGCTGCACTTTGTGGTTTTAATTTTTGTGAACTGCCCAGAGATTCGGCTATTGGGCAGTATAGAAATGAAATACATAAAATAAAATAAAATAAAATAGTAGTTAACTTTAGCGAGAACAAGCTAAAATGGCTGCCAAAGCCATTTCTCTGGTTCCCTAGAGAAACTGCATGGAAGAGGCCTACATGCCAGTTAAGGTCTACAAGGCTGAAGTGGCTATGGAACAGCTGTGATGAATGGGCATTGGCCACAATGCAGAATTAAGCACACTTAAGTCTTTGTAGATTGTGTCCTTTGTGGTTATCCTGGGGAAGGTTATGCTTGGCAGCCATGTCAGCGCACTCTAGCCACAGAGACCTAAAATGGCTGCCACCTGAGGTTGACGGCAAATCCACACAAGGCCTCAGTGCTACACTATTCAGTTCCGACTGTCAGGGACGGTCAGGGACTCTCACATGGCGTAGGTCTGGGAGATGCCGCAGGTTGCTCTGTGCTTGCTGTAGTATCGGTTCTCCAGGTCTATCTTTGTCTCACCAATCAGATCGTCTGAGCCCACCAAGTCCCAGTCATAGACAGCCACTGTTAGCATGGATTCCATGGGGAACGTGGCCTCGATGTCAAATGACCTAATGAGAGGAGACCAAAATTTGGGACTGTGAGGGACCTGAAAAAATTGGAAATGGGATCAATTCTTCCAGGTGGCAAAGGAGGGGAGGTGTAACACATAGGAGGGAGACATGTAAATGACCTTGTATAGATCCTTGGAAGGAACTTTGTTCGTGGGGTGCATTCAAGCATGAGAGGGACAGGAAAATAAATGGAATAACCCCAGTTGGGGTCAGGATTGATCAAGGATGCATGGTACCAGAGTTAGATTATCCAACTCATTCCCACCATAACTGACGATGTGCTGCCTCTTAAGTGCATGCAAAATTGTCTCCCTCTCAGACAGCCTTCGGGTACAGCTGGCAGTCAATCTGGCTTCCATGGAACACGGTAGCATGTGAACACCAGAATGGTTCACCGCAGGGCTCCCTTACTTTCCAAAGACCGGGTTCAGCTGCTTGGAGATGTAGTTCTCCTTGTCCTTGATATCCGTCTTTCCCAGCCTGATGGCAACGTAGGGGTCAGCTTTGCCATTGATGTCGGCAGGATGCAAATCAGTGGCCTGGAAAGAAAGCCCCACTGTCAGACAAGGCTCTTTGTAGGGTACACTGGAACGCCCCATCTTAACAAGAGAGGGAGTGGCTTGCCCCGGTGGAAGCTTGAAGCCTCTCCAGTTCAAAGGATTTTGGTTAACAGGGCTGGGAAAGTCTCTGCCTGAGATCTTGGAGGGCAGCCACTAATTGGAGTAGACTACTGGGACTAGCAATGGGCCAAACGTCCAGTGCCATTTGAGCAGGCGCTTTTGTATCAGGTGGGGCCACCGTTCAGTGGCACAGCACATGCTCCACATGCACAAGGTCCCAGATGCAACCTCCAGGTAAAGGGATCCCTCGTAACAGGCTCTGCTCAAGACTCTGAAGAGATGCTGTCTGTCGAAGGAGGCAGTCGTGGGCTCGATGGATCAAGAGTCTGACTGGCAAAGGCAGTTTCATATGCTCCAGTTGGCAGAGCATGTCAGGTGGATTAAGCAACCTGAACCAGGGTGCAAGGAGCCCCCCCCCCCATTTCTTTTGCTGGCCAGCCAAATGGGATGCTTGAGGCTTCCTTAGAAGTGATGTGTAGAGGCTAGAGGGGGGAGGCCCAGGAGGAAAGTGAGTATCTTGAAAGAAGAAGGCTGAGGGATGGCAGACAGGCTGGGTATACTTCATGGTGCTTCTGATTCTACAGTAGGACCACCTGAGCTTGCCACTGTGCCCCATCCAGCCATTCCCCATTATCTTCATAATGGCCTCACCAGAAGTCTCTAGGGCTGGTCCAACTGCAGAGGCAACCCAAGAGATCAATTGGGAGAGCAAGCATTTGTATGGGTGCCAGCAAAATGGTACACAAGCAGCAGACATGTCTGGTAAGATTCCCTTGTAATCTTGCAGGGGATCCCGGGCGTGGAACTTGGCTTGTGTGGTGTAGCTGCTTGGGTTGAGCCAGCTTTCTTCTCCTCCTCCACACTAAAAAGACCCCTACAAAGCTATTTTGAACTTTCCCATTCCTAAGGGGAGGATGTAGCAAGACATCAACCTTCCTAAAAACTTGGGAGTTAAAACTGAACCCAGCAGTTGAAAGCAAACAAAGATTGGGGTTTCCCTCTCATTAACCCAAATGCGAAAGTGAGCTGGAATGGATGTGAGAAGGAAGATGCCTTGAAAACTACATCTCACTTGCTCTCACCCTCACAACGTAGACCCGGACGAGCACGTTGATGGGGTCATTGTTTGGGATTCCCTGGAACATGCCGAAATTCGGGTCATACCCAGCCTCCTTGGTGATGTCATCAGGGAGTGGCACTTTGTAGACACACAAGGAGCCCTGCAGGATGAAAAGACATTTGAGCCCAGTTAAAATGAAACGAGCTGATATGGGGTGAAGGGAGGTCATTCTTTTCTAGAAGCAGGATGAGGATAATTGTTACAGGAGGTGGAAACCCTCACTAAGCTGTCCTTACTCATTATCATGAATGTTGGAGAAGCAGATGGTGAACTTGTCTCCTCCCAATCAACATGTAACATAGCTGAGTCGGTTCATCCCATTTTTTATTGGAGTAACTGCAGCCATTTTTCATGATGCTAGGGAAGTATGAACTTGGGTACACTGAAAGGAGCATGCTTTTCAGCTGACTGGGAGCTGCAAACAGAGGTGAAACTATTCACCCATCCAGCAAAGCGAACACAGGAATGATTGCCCTCAGTCTGAATTGGCTTTGTGGCATCATCACATCTCAAATGTTTTACTTTTCTTGACTTGAAGAGGCTCACTCTGTCACTAAGGCTGCCAGGCCCTTGCCCAGAGACGGGGCCTATACCTTTGATTACTCAGAGGTACTGGGAGAGGTTTTGGCTCCTCCCATCACATTCCTCCACCAGTCCCTCTGCCTGCCCACTACAGCCATTAGAATTCTATGTCTCCTCTGAGAGCGGATGTGAGAAAAGAAGGGACTCGTGAAAGAGCCAAAGATGGGGGAGGTACAACATCTGTATCCTTTCTGTGTGCAGAGAAATAAACACATACCAGCAAAGCTCAAAGAAGTCTAAACATTATGAGGCCCTTGAATTCTTCTACAGATTGGATTAAAATCTGAGCCAGAGAAGAATCCCTGGGTTACCCATCCACCCGAGTCTTCAATTCCCCTGACCCTCACTCAGTCCCCTTTATCCCCCAAACTCCATTCCCCTTCTCTTTAAGCAAGACATATCCAGCTGGGGCAGCAGCAATGCTCCAGCAGAGGGGAGGAGGAAGATCTGACCTCTTCCTTCCCTCTCTGGCACACTAGTAGTGCACCAGGAATAATGGCCCCAGTGGCACATAGGAAAGACAGACTTTTGAAATCAGACTGACTTTAGAAAATAAGTTGAGCTATTTCCAGTCCCGTCCCCCCCCAAGCCAAGCCAACATGATTTGGGATGGGTAAGGGAAGGTCCTTCTTTTCTAGAAATGGGATAAGCACCACATTCAGGAGAAGGTCTGGTGGCAACCATCCCTCATACTGTTTTGGATCTGACTGGGGAAGTTGCTGCTGCCGGCCTCACACGCACCTTGAACCTGCCCACGATGCGATCCTCATCGGCCACAGCGTCGTCGTCATCACCAGTCTTCCCACGAAAAAGGCTGAAAGTGTGCAGCCAGTCCTCGAAGTTGTCAAACTCTGTCTCCACCTCTTTGGGGTACACCTGGGATGGCAATGAGCCAAAAGATCAGTGAAGAAGGCAACCACCATTGGGCCTCTGGCTACCATAAGATCTGGTCCTCTACCTGTTTAAGAGCAACCGTGATCGGAATTGTCCCAGGGCACCCCTCTCTTGCCAGTGCAGCGGCTCTAATGCACATAGACTTCCCTCCTCCCGTCCCAACCTGCAAGTGTTGTCTCATCCATGTCAATAGAAGGAACAGTTCCAAGGGGGACAGTCCCAAGACATGAATGGAGCTGCCCAAAGCTGTACATCCCGCAAAATCATGAAGCCTTGCACAAGAATGGCCTGCCCCTGTTTTGTGGCCTTAGGTCAAGTCTTACTTCCTGCTGCGTTTTGTTGTTGTACTTTTGATTTAGTATTGTAAGCCACCCTAGAAAACTATTTGAAGGGAACAACTACAACAACCCAGTTCCTAATGCATTGGTTTCACTTTCGTAACAAGACAAGGTAATTTGGAACTCCAAAATCTGGGCAGACATTCAGATCAGGGATCTCTTGGGAGCTTCCCAAACTTCCCAAGCTCTGCTGAAATCAACTGGGTGGCTCTGGAGTTCATAGGAAGCTGCCTTCTGCTAAGCCAGACCCTTGGTCCATCTAGCTCAGTGTTGTCTACACTAACTGGCAGCAGCTCTTCGGGATCACAGAGAGGTGTTTTCCCATCCCTACCAGGAGAAGCCAGGGGTTGAACCTGGCATGCAACATGTGCTCTATGACTGAGCCATTGCCCTTCAGATTTTACACAATGCTCTATTGGGGGGGGGGGTGTTACATACAGATTATTTTGTACACTGAATTAGTGTCAACTATGCTGGGGATTTACCCACTAACTGTTAGCCATTCTGGCTGGCAGCAATTGGTGTCTGATTTAGGGATGTTGGAGAAATCTCCCACAGATTCAAATGAGTTCAGACTCCTATGAGTTTGGATTCCACAGTAGACCACCTTTTCCTATGTCACATAGATTCTGTGGACTTGCGGACCAGTTGTCCACATTTGCACTAATTTGCACATGAACTAATGTGGATTAGTTGGACAAGTGCACATTAGTGCTAATACACACTTGCGCATTAGCACAAGTGGAATGAAGTTCTGGTTAAAAAAATCTGATTTGGTCAATGAGCAGACAATGGAACAAAAGATGTCTGACAATTCACAAAACACAGATGGAACAGATTTAACACAATTCGTACATCCTAGTCTGATTAACTTGGGAACTGGATGTCTCAAAAATGTGCCAGTGGATTCTGAATTCTGAGGAAATAGTGAATTTGTGGTCTCCTTCACAGCTCTCCTAAATTCAGCAGGGCTTGCACAGGGGGTTGGACTTGATGGCCTTGTAGGCCCCTTCCAACCCTACTATTCTATGAGGACATGTTCTCCATCAATTATCTGACTAGCAGTGCAGAGCTAAACCACCATAAATTGCTCTTGGGCTTAAACACTTTTTGTCCCATTGGAACTCGGCTCACCTTCATCTCGTCAATCTTCTGCTTGTTCTTCTTCTCAGGGACTTCAGGCCGCTGCTCCTGCTGCTGCTGTTTCTTCTTCTTGTCCTCTTTGGATGCCTTGACTTTCTCCTTGATCTTCCCTTGGCCCTTTGAGCCTTTCATAGGAGAGTCATCAAGTCTGATTTCTGAGCCCCAAAGGAAGAGGCAGTGGATGATTGAGGAGAAGGGCAGATGGTGGGGAACATGAGGTTGCAGTAAAGAAGGAGGCATGAGATGAGAAACAGAACACTCAGCCATGAGGTGCATGAAAGCTGACAGACAGCTGGTAATAAAATCAAATTTTGCAGCTCCTAACTGGCTCCCTCTCCACCCAGCCCTGCGACAATCACACTAGTACTTCATCCTTGCTGTTAGTGCTTCAATGCATTCTTTGGACCTCGTGGTTCTCAGGTGATACAAACCAGGAGTGAGTTCACTGTAGCAAATGGGCTTGCACTGATGTGAAGTGTAAGAAAAGTTAGGTCTGCAATTTCAGTCAAGAGGGCAGCCACCACGGTTGCCCTCCCTCGGGGGGCGGCATGGGGGTGGAATCAGCAACTGTTATTCTGCCTGGTCAGCCCACAAAGTTTTGCTGAAGTAGCAATGATAGGCTGTTTTCTTTTTCATATGGGCTATTCATTGGAGTCCCAGAGCACCCATGAATCACAGAATCATGGAATAGCAGGGTTGGAAGGGGCCTACAAGACCATCGAGTCCAACCCCCTGCTCAGTGCAGGAATCCAAGTCAGAGCATCCCTGTAGATGGCTGTCCAGCCTCATCCTGAATGCCTCCAGTGTGGGAGAGCCCACCGCCTCCCTAGGTCATTGGTTCCATTGTCGTATTGCTCTAACAGTCAGGAAGTTTTTCCTGATGTTCAGCCGGAATCTGGCTTCCTGCCACTTGAGCCCATTATTCCGTGTCCTGCACTCTGGGATGATGGAGAAGAGATGCTGGCCTTCCTCTCTATGACAACCTTTCAAGTACGTGAAGAGCGCTATCCTATCTCCCCTCAGTCTTCTCTTCTCCAGGCTAAACATGCCCAGTTCTTTCAGTCTCTCCTCGTAGGTCCTTGTTTCCAGTCCCCTGATCATCTTTGTTGCCCTCGTCTGAACCCTCTCAAGCTTGTGGAAGCAAGGAAGAGTTGGGGAAAGCCTTTTGGTTAGTCTGGATCGCAACTCATTTTTGAGATTTGTAGTAGGGAACCCAACAGGGGACACAAAAACCCCAGGGGGGGGCACATGCAGTCCAGGGGCCATGTCCCCCCCCCCCGCACGACCTAAAACTTGAGGCATTTAGTCTTGTGTGCTGAAAGCGTTCAGGGTGCACAACATTTCTGCCAGCACACACATCAAGTTAAAGGGGCTCATCTTGCAACTTCCAGGGACACATTTGTCCTGGCTGTAAAGTAGGACTTGAGAAACAAAGGTATTTTCTGGAAAACCACTGAGCTTAGACGTTGCTGCTGAATGGATGAATTAGTACTGTTAGTAAAGATGCTTGTCATCATGTGATGCAATCCTCTACATATTTACTCTGAAGTAAGCCCCACTTAGGGATGTATGAGAATTGCATTTCACTTTGTAAATCACTTGAAAATGCCCTGTTCGCAATCCCGAATGTGAACGCGAACAGAAGTGCATTTTTTTCCAAAAATGTTCATCAGTTCCCAAATTTGCATTTGCTTTTGCAAAATGTGTCCTTGAAAAATGTACAACTTGCTCAAAATGCACTTAAAAAAAAAAAAACTTCTAAATCGCCCACATCTTTGTCTGTGGGCATATTTACACAGTTTTGGAAATTTGCACAAATGTAGAGGTTGTGCAACTTTCACGTTCGATAGCTGTTGGTTTTGTGCAATGTTACCGTTCATGCAAAACAAACGGTGCTCACAAATGCAAGTGCAAATCAAGGAAAGATGAGCAGCCAGCGATGTTCAGAGAATCCTGGCGACAGTTGCTTGTTCATCCTTCCCTAATCCCACTATGTTCATTGGGGCTTAACTCCCAGAAGTTAACTGGCTTAACTCCCAGGCACAGCATTGCAGGAGTGATCTTTTGAACTGTACTTGACTCTAAAGATGGCTCAGTCAACACAGGATGTGTACATTTCTTGGTGATAAGCCTACTAACTAATGCACTGTTTGCTGATTATTAATCTCTGACCAAATTGCTTTCTGCAAGGTGGCTTACGTAATTTTAATGTGTAGTTGACTCATATACCAGGATATAAACTCATGCTAGAAGCATAGAAACGAAGCATTCTTCTACTGTACAGTGTAGCTCTGAATACCCTGAACAAGGCTGTCTGCTCTACAGATGCTGGTCTGTAAGCTTCAGGGGTGGGTCATAATGCTAACCTCAAAGAAGTGAACATCATGAGCCCCCTGAATCCTGCTTTCTCCTCCTCTCCTCTTCCTGAAGCTGGATGGCTTGTTGTTAGAACAGGGGAGGTGGCTTGTAAAGTCAAACTGGCTTCAGAGATACACTGAGCCATTTCTGATTTATTTGGAAAGAGCTCCACTTAGTTTCTGAGCCAATCTGGTGTGAGCCGGGGAGTGCCGCCCATCTCTGGTTCCTACCACCTTAAGTCTCTCTCTGTGTTCGCTCTCCCATAAGGAGGAAACCTTGTAGCTCTGGGATAGGCAGCCTGTGGGATCTTAAATCAAAAGACAATGCAGAACCCCTATCCTTTCCTAACTGGTCTGATGCTCCCCGCTCCAGATCCTAATTCTACACCTGCCAGCTTTCATGGCCTCTTTGCCAATGGTGGGATGATGACAGAAAAATACACACTAAGAAAGAACAACACATGCAGCAAGGAAACAGAATGTGCCCGAAACTTAGCTTTGGGGTCATTGGCAAAGAGAAGCAGACAAATGGAAAGTAGTGCCTATGCTGTAGTGATGGTGCCATAGAAGGGGTCTGCTTGGAAAACTACAATACGTGTCTTATATTCTCTTGCATTTTCTTTGTTTAAAAAATCTCTGATGCATGGTATAACAGTTTTCTCCCCACGAAGGTGACAGTGGGGTATCGGCCTTCATTGCCAACAGTTCTCAGTAAGATACCGTAATTTTTTTTTTTAATGGAAGCAGAAGTATTGTTTTCTATTATTTTCTTCATCTCAAGCCCCAAATATTTTTAGGTTTTTCTTTTGGCTGAGAATGTTTGTTCACCAAAAATACAAGTATCAGCTCCAATAGCAGTCACTTGAAATGCCTTAGAATGGGCAGATCACACTTTCAATGGCCGCTGTGGCACAGTGGGAAATATTACCCCATGCGTCTTTTCCACGCTTGCACTGCAGAAGGGGAAATTGGCCTCCTGAACTGCTGGTCTGTTGCCACCTCCAAGGTTTCCCTCCCCCTGCTTGCAGTCCCAAGGCGTACAGCCCCTAGCCCAGACACAGGTCTTCCCACCACTCTGAGAACTGGACCATAGAAATTTAGCAGGGAAGCTTCTCCTGGGATGAGGATAAAGTGATGGGAGACACTTCACTCGATTTCTGCTTATCAGACTGCTGGTAAAATGGCACTGGTGCAGCCCCACCCCTTGCAGAAGGGGCCATCTTACCTCCTACTCAACTGTGAGTTGGACCCTCATGGCCTCATCCCTGAGAAACATGGCACTTGGAGCACCAAGTCCAAAAGGCCACCACCAGCATGGTTAACAAGCAGTGTCAAGGCTCCTCCACATGGGTGGCTTGATCAACCTCCAATGAGACAGAAAAACGGACTGGCCCTTTAGGGAAGGGTGTGATTCATAGGGTCACATGACCAGCAGAGCAGGCATATAATAAGACTGTAGGAAGCTTATTGCAGAAGCCAGACTAACCTTCCTGCTCACTCTTATAGGGGCCTCGATCGTCAGCATCTGCTTTAAGCATCTGACTTTTCTCAAAGGGACAACACACTTTCCAAATCTTGAACTAGAATTTCACGATCTTAGAGGCTTTCTCAGTAGTTCCTGTGCTGTCCTGTTCCCATACCTTCCTTCTCTGGGATAAAATAAGATTTTGGAAGGGGAATATTGCGTGGACAAATGGCTGTCAAGGAAAGGGTTAAGCATCCCCTTCCCCACCATTTACTGATCTTCTGCTCAACCGGAAGCCACTCAAAATGCTTTTGTATGGGAAAAAAAAACAGCCTTCAGGAGACACAATCAAGGAGGTACATGTAACATGGCTCTTAGCCACCAAATTCCACCTAGCTTTGGATGGTTGCCATGTTTTAATAGACAGAAGCTCTGGCTTTAATTGCTGCATGACAGACAAATCAATCTACAGGCGAAATGCTCCCTTTGCTATGGAGCTGGAGTGATAAGAATGCTTCATCTGTTAACTTCTGCCTGTTCCGCAGCTGTTAAAACCAAGGGCACTGTCAGCAGTAGGCCTCCACTATTTCTCCAAATGTTGTGGAAACAAATGTTGGATGAACTCTCCTTCTCCTACCCAGTCCTCCTTTGGTCTCTTTGCCTTCCAGTTTTCAAAAAATGTACCTTCAGACATCTCCATCTCTTCCTTCTCCTCAGCTTCTGCTGCAGCTGCCTCTTGTTGCCGAAGTAGCTAGAAAAAAGATTAGAGATCATAGGTGAATATGGTACTGTTGGTCTTGGAACAAATGGAGTGGGGAGACCAGCTCAACCTAGAGTAATTTGGAAAGGCAAAATCTCATACAAAATTGCAGAATCAGGTTCAACTTGTATCTGTTGTTCATGAAGAATGGGAGAATGGGGGTCTCACAGCCTACTATCACAGAGGGGTACATTCCTTCCTTCCTTCATCTGGAGGGCTCAGGATAATCAAGTATGATGGGATAGGTGAATATGGCACAGATTTGTCTTAGAAAATGTGTGGTCACTACTATGATGGTTTGGATGGTCCTCCAGAATATGGAGTAGGCAGAATATTGGGGCATGCTGGAATGAAGTTGTCCCTGTGGCACAAATGGCCAGTACCACAGGATGTTTGGATCATGGCGATGGGGAATCATAGAATCATAGGGTTGGAAGGGGCCTACAAGACCATCAAGTTCAACCCCCTGTTCAGTGCAGGAAGCCTGGCTGATTCAAGATCAATCCAACCTAAAAAAAATTGGAAAGGCCAAGTACATCTCATCCCAAATGATAGAGTTGTATTCCAGTTGTATTTCTGGCCCATGAAGACTGTGAGAATAGGTCTCACACAGCCTCCCATCTCAGGGGGATAACATTGCCAGTTGAACTAGCTGATATTTCCAAGTTCCCTTTTCTCTTCTCTAAGAGGGGGCAGTGCCTGCAGCTCATATTTCAAATGAGCAACCTCCCAGAGCCACCCTTAAATGCCAGTCGATCACTCACCTCCTTCATAGTTTCGATGGAAGCAAAATACTTGGACCACCAATCCAGCATGCTCTCATCTGGCTCCTCCTCCTCAGGTTCTTCTGTGCCTCCTTTCTTTTTCTTCTTCTTTTTCTCCTTCTCTTCTTCTGACTGCAAAATGGTGGAAAGGAGGCAGACAAAAGAAAGCTTGTCAGTAGTACTCATCTTTACAGTGTGTCTCTGCTCCTTCCACATCTTTGGTCTCTTCCTGCATTGAACTATGAAAACACCACCAGTGGGATTTTGCAGGAATCCTCTGTGCTAACAGCCCACGGGCTCCAGGAACCTGGCAACAGCCTTCAAAAGCAAAGACGTTTACTGGGAAAGAGTTCCATGCAAACGCAATGGCTACACAAGAATACGAACACATACATCACATGGTCAGGCTTTTCCCGGACAGTACCACATCAGACTGCCAGTAAAGGGAACTGCACGACTACAAGCTCTTGTGCCACTGCCCAGCCACCCAGTCCCCCCTCCCCAGATTCCCATCTTACTTGATTTTCCAACAAGTAGGACATATGAGCTTGCTAGAAAGCCTTACTACCTCAAAACACTCAACAGCTGTTCTCTGCATGTTCAGAAGAATACCAGACAAATGCAGACCATGCTGTCTGTTTTGACGGCAATTCCAGACTTAACTTATCAATATTGGTGATAGGCTTCAGGATGCAAATTAGACATCCCAAAAGATGACACCCTGAAACCAGCAGGGGAGCAATTCAGTCTCCCAGGACTTCCTGTAGCAGTCACCACACTCCCAAACAAACGAAGGTGCAAAGGGAGGCCTCCAACATGAAACTGCCAAATTAGAATTCATTGTCAAATCTGACATGTGGAATTTGGTCTCAACAAATGCTGGAACTTCCAAAATACACTTACCACGTCCACCTTCACGACCGCATCAGAGTTCTGCCATAGGGAAAAGGAATGGGGAAGAGCAAGCAACAAGTTAGGAAATCTGCTTGTGCTCCCACCAACACATGGGGTACAAAATGTTGAGGGGATGGCGCAAACCCCAGGCACAACCCCACCCACGTCGACTGGTAGGGCTGCCACAGCTGGGTGATGCGGTTCTGCCGAGAAGCACAACTGCTCCAAGTATTGTATCCATGCAAGCAAAGCAGGACAGGACAAGCAGGTGTCGCTTTTATTATTTATGCAACAACATCAATACACAAGACTTTGCAGCAAACAAAACTGCTCCAACAAGCTTACAGTAAACTTAGACAGTGGGGAGAGAAGACTGGTATGAGACTGGCAAAGCTAACAAGGGATGAAAATGAGCAAATGCAGTGACCAGGACTTCAGGGGAATTGCTGGGCCCTTAAAAGAT
This sequence comes from Heloderma suspectum, assembly GCF_057233095.1. NCBI lineage: Eukaryota > Metazoa > Chordata > Lepidosauria > Squamata > Helodermatidae > Heloderma > Heloderma suspectum. Next base: position 438,459,278 of record NC_139458.1, read on the forward strand.
CCAGCCCCCAGCCCCACAGGACATAACTCTGCATATATCTGTATATGCAAATTAAGAAATAATTACCAGGATTTGTTAAATTTCACAGGAGGCAAAGCCAGCCAATTAATTTCTTACCCAAACCATCTCAGATAAAATGGATGCTTCAGTTATTTGTACCCTGACCATCACAAAGCAGTGGGGAAAGGTTTTTTTTTTTTTCTTTTTTCTGAGCTTAACTGCCACGCAGGGGAAGATATTGGGGGGGGGTATTGTAGCACAGGGGAAGTGGAGAATTCCCCTGGAAATGGCCCCCTGCACTGCAATTAAGCTGAGGGAAAAGTCCTTCCATTGGCACCAATGGACACTCAGGGCTCTGCGGAATGGATCCGGGGCTCTGGGAAATGGATCGGGGGCCAGGGCCGCAGAAACACTCCTGCTGCTCTTAGGCTTCACCACTGGGACGGAGTCCAGAGGACTGAGCAAGGCCTTCCTGGAAATGTCAGAAGGCAATGGGGTGGCCAGTTGTCCTCTTTTACAGAGGACAGTCCTCTGTTTCAACAGCTGCCAGTCCTCTGTTTGAAGGGCTGCCCTGTCCAATGCCAGTGTAAAGATAAAGAACCATCAGAACAGCTGCCCATCCACGGTTAGCAGGGCCTGGACAGCAGGCTGAACTGACAAGCACGCCACCCACCTGGACACTGTCTTCTCCGCCATAGTGGGCTATACTGTATTTCTATTTAAATTATTATAATTTTCACATTTGCATCTATACATTTAAATCAGCGTAGGCAGTCTTTAGCAGTCTTTATGCAGTCCATATCCTCTTTTGGTGATGCATTTCTTCTTTTTTGGCGATTCATAAGGGGCCACCCTAGGAGGCAACAAGGCAAGGGGGGCCTTCTTTGGTTTCAGCGGCCTCCACTTTGAACACCGGGCAGAGGAGGCCTCATAACTCAGCCTTAATCACTCTGTGACTTACCGCTTCCAGCTTCACCATGGTCTCCATCTTCTTGATGGGAAACTCTGGCTCCATGTTGACCACAATTTCACCTGCGGGGCAAGAGTAGGGGCCTCCATTTGCCAGGGCTGCATAGGCGCTCATTAGCTTAGCTGGACAGAGGACAGAGAAAGGAACAGCACAGAGCACACAGGCACAGACAGAGAGAAAGAGCAGACATGAATCATTTTGGGATGGAGGAGGCCAAAAGGTAAGACAAAAGCACGTAAGACTGAAGAATGGAAAACCATTTGAAAAAGCAAAGAAGAAAATACGGGCCTTGGCTTCAAAGAGAAAACTCAGAGGGGTGAGAAGCATGCCAAAGTATTGAATACACAAGAACGCTTATGCAATGGATGCTCCAAGGCCCGTCCATGCTGGCTGGGGGTTCCTGGGAGTTGTAGTCCAACACATCTGGACGGTGCCATGTTGGGGCAGGCTGATGTCTATCACTTCTGAAGTGTGCCACATATTGTATTTCAGCAGTTGTTACCAGAACCATGCAACGATGGCCATCATTATAGCCTCTATATCTCAGTGGTGGGGTCAGGGTCAGAGATGAGTGGCTGGCATCACGCTCCCCAGTGAGTTTATAGCTGGGGAGAGGGATTTGAACCTGGGACTCTGCTGCTTACAGCTCAGTCTCTTAGCTCCTCCATGAGCTCTAGAGGCGGGTCATTCAAGAATGTTCTGCCACTCATTCTACCAGCTTCCCCTTTTCCTTCACACTGCAAGCCAACCCCTGAAGGCTGGGCACTGAGGATGTACTGATTGTGCCCTCTTCTTAGCCCACCGCAGGACCTCTCCCCCAATGGCATGTCCCTCCTCTCATTGCTACCTGCTGTGCTCCACTGCTGACCATTCTTATCTGGAGGCCTGTAGATGAACTTCCGTAAGGAGCTGACCGCGTGGCTGCCCACGAGGGTGTAACGCCCAAAGGCCCGGCAGTCTACCACGCGGATGTTCAGGGGTGGGTGAAGGAGCTCATTTTCAGGCAGATCCTGCAAAGGACCAGAAGCAAATCCACGTTTGGGGGTGAGAGAATCTTGGCATGGCATGACGCTGGTCCTGTTGGCTAACATAGAATGGCTTTTTGCGGAAGTCAGGCCATTGATAGTGACGGGCAGGGGCTCTCCTGGGTTCCCGATGGAGGTCCTTCAACACCCTGCCTGGAGCTACAGCCCCTCCCCCAAAGAGTCCTGGGAACAGCGGGAGATCCGGGTGCACTCAGAAAGCCAGGGGAAATGGCGGTCATTGTGTAATCTGGGGTGGGTTGATGTGATGGTCAGCTGATTACATGGCCTGACCTGAGCTGAAAAACAATGTTCATTTGAAATTCAACAGATTTTAAGTGGCTCTATTTCAGCCCAAGGGCCAAATTCCATTTTGGAGGCCGTTTTCCAGCGGTGGGCAAGGCAAAAGGGGGTGGGGCCGAAAGCAAAAGGGGTGGGGCCAAATACTCCAGCATATGTGGCTCGGAACTCTTGCTGCCAGCAGCTCACCCACCCTCAGAAGGGCCATCTCAGCCTTCTAGATTCAGACAAGAATTGCCCCAAGGCCAGGGCGCTGCCAGACAAAAGGTGGTCAGCGGAAAGGGGCACATCCTTCTGGGGAAGCCCGGAACACTGGGCTTGGCCCCCAAGCCTGAGGTTCCGCCCCGCCTGATTAGTTGGGCCCAGGTTATGGAGGTGGGAGACCACTGGCTGCAAAAGGAAGGAAAGGCAAGTCTGAGGAAGGGGCAAAGTGCCGGACAGCACGTGGCATCTCCGCGCCCATGCTCGGATGCAGCATGCCTCTGGATATCAGCTGCTAGGGAGTGACCGTGAGAGGGGGCTCCTGCCTTCCAGGCCCTTTGTGTGGACTTCCCAAGGGGCACCTGCCTGCCTGGCCGCCGTGGGGGGCAGGAGGCTGGCCTAGCTGGGCCCACTTCAGTGTGATCCTGCCGCAGTGCGCTCCTGAGGGACCCATGTCTGCGCCCCCTCTGCTCTGCGCCTCGACTGCTGAGGAAAATACTCACCACTTCAAACCACTTGACCAAGGTGCTGAAATTGGGGTTTTTCTTGTAGTTCTGGATGAGGGATGACTGCACCCCCCTGCCAGCGCACTCAATGTCCACTCGGGGTCTATCCACCTGGGCCAGGTTCACCCGCTTCAGGTCTCTCAGTCCCCAGAACAAGATCTAGAGGGAAGAAGCACCAGACGTAGAGATGGGGCCTTTGCCCAGCAGGAGGGGAGAATCACTGGTGATTTCCAGGCCGCTCAGTCAGAATCACTTCTCGGGGGCCCAAGCAGATGTGAAGTTAATTGCTTCAATACAATTAACACCCACATTTAAAAAATAATAAAGCGAAGAGAAGCTGCAGGGAAGCCAGGGAGGCACTGGGGTAGGCAGACACCCACCATGGTCCTGATGAAAGCGCTTCCCTGGAGCTGCTATTCCCATCAGGAGGGAAGCCTCTGTTGGGTCCACAGCATCCACAAAACAGGGGGAGAATTACTTTGATTCCACATGGTGGGCTGTAAATTGGAGACTTGCCGTGCTGCTTTATGTGACTCATGACTGAATTACTGTCATTCATCTGCACAAGTTGCCTGCTATGTTTTCATTCCATGATTGCTTAATGTGCCTTTTCTCTGCTGTTTTGATCTAGTACTTGTTTTGTTTGTTTGACCTAGTGGCTAAAACAAAAGATTTGATGAGCGTGCGCATGCGCACACACACACACACACACACAGGGATTACTTGGACCTTCAGTCAGTGCTTCCAGTTGAATAGAAATAACCATTCTGTACGATGGAATATGATTTCTGTGGCCTGCATAAACTATGGAAGTGAATTCTGCTGGTCATGGAGATGAATGAAGAGCTGTACATGGGACAGAAGCCCCGGCCTCTGATTGTGAGAACTCCTGCTCAGCCCACCGGCTAGCTTCGGTCATTCCACCCAACTCTGTCAAAACGCTTCCGAGTCTCTCTCTGATGCCATGACAACTGGGGGTGGGCAAGAGATTGCTTTTTGAATAACACGAGAGCAAAAATTCTCAAAAATCTGAATTCTGTGCCCAGTTCTGAACTCCACACTTGAGGAATGCACACGAGAGACCGCTTCCCCCACTGCCCTGTGCCTCACTTTCCGCACCCCGCATAGCCCCGGGGCCAATGCCAGCTAGTTCTCAACGCAGTCCAGAGAGACCCACAGGAGCCACCAACCATAGTGCACGACTCATACCGCACAATACGATCCCACCCACCTGGGTGCAGGGCTAAAGTGGGAGATGTTTCCACGCGGACACACTCTTTGTCTCCAGAGAGACACCCATGAACGGACAATACCCATCTGAGAGATTCAGATTACCTCCACTCTATATTTGCTCAACACGGGGCGGATCCCCAGAGGCACTGGCAGAATGGGGCCCCGGTCCATGTCCGTGGGTCCATCAATGGGAGGCAAGTCCGACTTCCCAGCTGGGCCAATCTGGAAGAGAGAAAGAGGCAGCTGGAAAGGGATCTGCTCCTTTAGCTCTATCACCCCCACCCCCACCCTGACCAACACACGATGCTTCTGTCCAGTTCCATCCATCAGGACGGCGAAATGTTTCATTCACACAACCTGCCCGTCAACAGGTTTCCATTTGGGGGTCTAGAAATAATAATAGTAGTAGTAACACTAGCAATAATAATAATAATAATAATAATAATAATAATAATAATAATGTTTCCATAATCTGGTTACATGCTCTGGAAATTTCCATTTCAGAGTTTGTCTCGGACTTGGAAAGGAAGTTCGGAAGTCATGGAATATTGTGTAAAGAAAAGGGATTTGAGAGCCAAAAAGGGGAGATAAGAGACACTGCAAGTTCCACCCTGATCGTTGCTGGCTTTTGATCCTTGAGCCGAAAAAACTACCTGTGTATTTCCTTATCCAGCCAAATAAAGGAATGCCAGCATTATTATTGTTATTTTTTATTATGATGATAACAATTTTGTAATCTGCAAATCAAAATCACAGCCATGCAGTTTCCTAGAACCCCTGAGAAAAGCTATTGCAGACACAGAGACTTTGCATTTAAAATGTCAAAGAGAGCTTCAGCTATTGGGCAGTATAGAAATAAATAAATAAATAAATAAATAAATAAATAAATAAATAAATAAAATTATATTTCAAATCTGCAGATTCCCAAATACAGGAAGGCTTTTACGCTAGCTAGATTAAATGTCCTGCCTTCCGCAGGTATGGAAGGCAGATATATAATAAGATCCCTGTTCAAGGGTGAGTAAGCCCATGTGATTTAGAACGTGTGGAAACGGAAGCTCATGTACTGTTTCATTGCCCTTTTTATCGTGACCTCCAAAAAGATCTTATTACTCCTATTCTTTAAAAAAAAAAACAGGAAGGTCTGAAGCATTTTATTTGAAATATTTATTATCAGACTGGAATTCTCAGGTCACTCATAATGCAGCACATTTCTGCGCATCTGCTATTTCTTGTAGGAAAGCGATGATAAATCAAAGATAACAAATTCTTGCAGAGGTTATATTATAATTAATATTATGTTTATGAGATTTTGTGCTTTAGATATGAGATTCTGTCCTTTCATTCAAACATTGTAACTGAGGCTATTTTAACTTGTGTTTTGTTTTTGTTTTTTAGTGAAATTTCTTCTTTTGATTTTAAATTGGACAGTTTATATAAATGATGTATTTGAAATGATCTTTTAACTTCTTGGTCTGTGACCGTAATAAATTGGTGCGGTTTGATTTGACACAGAGACTTTGAAAATGCTGGTAATTTTTCAGAGATGCCAACAATGAGGTGGGTGGGAGATAAGAGTGCCGGGGTGAGCTGACACCTCCCTCCAGGAGATGTGTACAGCAGCTGTGAGGTTACCTGTATGCCAAGACCCCTGCCCACTGCAGTGAGTGATTTACATAAGTCAATCGGGTGGGGGGGTAGCGAAGCAAAACTTGGTATAGCCCAGTTCATGAAGACGTGGGGATGAGCTGTGATCAATACTAAAGAAGAATCTAATAGGATATCCTGTGATGCAGGCAAGTCCTCAAGCTAATAGGAATAATTAGGAACACTTTGCATAGACTGAGGGCATCTCTACACCTCCAGTTTATCGCACATTCATGATTGGCCACTCACTGAATTGTGCGGGTCCATTACACGACGTCTCCATCGTCCAGTCATTATCCCACCATTTCCGCCCACCTATCCTGTGTTTTCCTCAAATGGAAAAAAATGTGGTATTTTTCCAAATATGTGCAAATGGAGCACCATAACCTCCCCGTCTACGTCTCCCCTAGTGCGAATGAACTGCTGTGTGCTGCGGCTGTGGGCGGTTGTTTTGGCTGGTGAAGGGCTGTGGGGCGTGTCGCCTTCCCACACCTGCGCCATTTTGGGTCCTCGCCATTTTGGGCCTGCAGTGTTCTGAACAAAGCGGCAGAGCGGCAGGCCAGCGGTGGGGTGTGCTGGCCTTCCGACATGCTGGGATGCCCCCCTGCTGTGCATTCCCAGCGAGTAAACAGCTGAGTAAATGGCAGAGATTGTCAAAAACACTGAACAGGGAGGCAGGGGCCCAGGGAGATCAGGGGGGATCTGTCTGCATGTCAGTCCCCATCCGCCAGTAATATGCAAGGGAAGAGAAAGGGGCAGGAATGAGGGAGGAATTATCGCTACACCCCGAGCACATGTAATGATCCTTCACGGAAAGGTGGAGATGCCTCTGAGCGGCATCACCACCCCCATGAGAAGGACAGAAATGAAAAATAATGCAAGGGGGACAGCTGTCTAAAGAGAACGATCCAGTCCTGCAATGATACCAGAAGGGCATCTGGAATTCTCTGCCTGTCTGCTGGAGCCCTGAGCAGCTGTGGCAACTTGGGAAGCACCTTGATTTTTGGCACTCAAGGACTGGCCAGCAAGGTCCACCTGATCTCTTCATTGTCGTAAGGAAGCTGAGAACATAGAGGCAGGATAGAAATTGGGGAGAGAGGGAGAGAGCAGGGGGTGGAGGTAGGGAGAGGACAAACAGGCAGATCCACAGATGTAAAAAACAAAACCCACTCTCAAACAGGCCGCAAGACAAGCTGATGGAGAAGCCAGTGTCCACTTCCAAAGAGGGAGGCAGAGGAAGAAGATGTGGACGTGAGGTGGGATCCTGCCCCACTGAGATGCTGTTCACACAACGTACTAGCTATCTGGGAGCCATTACCAGAAAAGACTGAGCAATCCTTGACAGTTCTGGTTATCTGTCAGATGTGTATCTTGTCCTTCCACCAAGGAACTCATCGTGACATACCTGGCATTCCTCCCCCCCGCCGCAATTTTATCTTCACAACAGTCCTGTGATATAGGTTCGGTCAACTGTCCCCAGCCTGGTGCCCTCCAGATGTGCTGGACCATAACTCCCATCCTTCCCAGCCATCATAGCCAATGATGGCAGTTGCAGTCCAACACATCTTGGGGGCACCAGGTTGGGGAAGGGTGGGCTAGGCGGAGAGGCCAGCGACTGGCTCAAAGACACTGTGAAAGATCTGAGGCTGAGCCAGGTGTGGGGGAGAAATAGGAGCAGTGTTTAAAGCTGCTCTGTTCTTTGTTTTGTTTAGTTTTTCATCGCTGGCATTTCACTTCCTTTGGCTGCCCTTCAGCTCAGGGTGTCCCCACAGTGCACAATAATGTAATGGCTGATGCTGAAGCCATGGGTATACACTAGGGTCGCTTGCTTATGTCGGTTTAATTGGTAGATTACTCAACTGAAGTGCCAGTTGATTAATTGGTGGATTTTCTCAGGCTTCTTTGAGTATCTCAAAAAAGGCACTGCACGTGAAATGGTATTTAAATTCAATTAGCTAAAAAGCAGGTGAGTAATCTGCTGAATGTTTTTCTGTTGGTTGTATTTTTACCCAGAATCCACATTGATACTCTGCATGTGCTTATGGCTTTGGACATCACCCACCAGAAAGCCTGTGGCTGAAAGGTAGGATGGTCCTTCTCTCTCTCCAGAGCAATTAAGTATCCAGATGCATCATTAATTGATGGAATTTGATGCTAGAAAATGGGATGAAGGCCACAAACATGGATGGCTTTGAAAGGGGATTAGAAAATTATATGGCGTAGGAGGGGTCCAGCAATGACCTCTGATGATTTATTCATTTAAAATATTTCATGGCCGCCTTTCAGGGCAGAAGCCCTCCCAAGGCAGCTCACAGCAACAAAATACACAAATTTGATGGGGATATGGAACCTCTGTGTTCAAAGGCAACACGCCTCTAATGATCAGATGCTGGGGAGGAGGATTCTGTTGCGCTCCTGCCCTGTTTGTGGGCTTCCCATGGGGGCATCTGGTGGTTGGCCACTGTGGGAAGCAGGATGTTGGAATACACAGGCCTTTGGTCTGATCCAGCAGAGATGTTCTTACGTTGCTATGCTTTGCACTCTGATAGAAATGTAGGCACCATATTTCCTCCCACATCTCTAGGCACTGAAGGGTATATTCCCAATCTATTTCCTACCCTCTCCTTAGCTAAAATGACATTCACCCAGCTCAAACTGGGTTTCATCGCCTAAGATGTATTCTGCGAGAAGGATGAATTTGCCATATTTGGGACTTCAAACCTGGCCGGCATTATCCAACCCAAGTGTGGGTTCTGGTATGCCATTACCTGGAGCAGTTCGAAGGCAGCCAGCAGGTCTCCAGCGGTGGAATTGCCCCGGTAGATCTGGTAGTATTCCAGCTGGGGCGGGAAGCGTGGGGGGCAGTACTCTTCATCAGACATCTTCACCACAGGCTTGGCAAATGTTCGGCCCATGAAGTCAGCCTTGCCCTGGAAGGATGCAAAGCAGGGGCGTGGGATCACAGCCCTGGAGAGGACAGGGCTTCATACTTCTCAGGGCCTCTGTATGGCCCTCGCTAGGTGCTGGCCTGGGTGGAAATTTTGTCCAGAAGAGAACAGCAAAGGTTGTTCGATCCTGATGAGGGGGAGCCCCAGCTCACCCACACTTTTCGAAAATAACCAGTAAGGGGAAGCTTCAGGGCCAATAGCCAAATCAGATGGGAGAGGAAAGACATATGTCTTTCCTCTCCTGCCCTGATTCATATCTCCCTCCCTGATCCAGCTCTCTTACCACTGTGTCCTGGTCATAGATCTCAATGACGATGATGGGCGGGTCGTCTCGCATCTCATGGGCCTCCCCGTACAGCTCCACATTGTCGAACACCAGAAGCTGGTCCCAGGTGGGACAGAGTGTCTCGTTGAGGACCTGGGAGGAGGATGGCAAAGGTCTGGATAGAGATGCACAACATCCTTCCCCACCCCGAAAAGCCTTGTCAAATTGCTTCCTGTGCAACTCCCCTTCCTGACAGGCAAAAAGATGGGTGGAATCTACTGGCTGCTTGGAGATTTTTGCTATGGTTCCTCATAACAGCACCCTCTGTTTCCCATAATCTGTGGAAAGGCTTTTTATTTTATTTTATTTATTAAATTTATTAATCGCCCATCTGGCTGGTCACCCAGCCACTCTGGGCAATGTACAACAAAACAGTTAAAACAATAAAATTCTACATTAAAAACATCACATTTCCAAAATTACCCTAGCCCACCCCAAATGCCTGCCTGAACAACCACGTTTTTAATGCGCAGCAGAAGCTCATTAAAGAGGGGGCATGGTAGAGTTCCCTAGAGAGGGAGTTCCACAGAGTGGGGGCCACCACAGAGAAGGCCCTCTCCCTCGTCCCCACCAGTCTAGCTGTCCTGGCTGATGGGACAGAGAGAAGGCCATCCGAGGCTGATCTTGTTAAGTGGCCTGTCTGGTGTTGCTGGAGGCGCTCCTTGAGATAGGCTGGGCCGCAACCATATAGGGTTTTAAAGGTCAAAACCAACACCTTGAATTTGGCCCGGAAAACAACTGGTAACCAGTGCAACTCCTTCAGCACTGGAGTGACGTGATCTTGCCGGCGGCTGCCTGTAATCAGGTGAGCCGCCGCGTTCTGTACCAGCTGCAGTTTCCGAACCGTCTTCAAGGGTAACCCCAAGTAGAGCGCATTACAGTAGTCTAAACGAGAGGAGACCAGGGCATGTACTACCGATGGGAGCAGATGGTCGGGAAGGAAGGGGCGCAGCCACCATACCAGATAGAGTTGGTACAGCGCTGTCCGGCTCACAGCTGGCACCTGAGCCTCCATGGACAGCTGGGAGTCCAAAATGACCCCCAGGCTGTGGACCTGGTCTTTCAAGGGTAGCCGTACCCCATTCAACACCAGGTCAACATCCCTCAGCCTCCTCTTGTCTCCCACCAAAAGTACCTCGGTCTTGCCAGGGTTCAGCTTCAGCTTATTCCTCCCCATCCAGCCACTCACCGTCTCCAGACATTTGGACAGGGATTCTACGGCCAACCTTGGTGAGGATTTGAATGAGAGGTAGAGCTGCGTGTCATCCGCGTATTGATGACATCGCACCCCAAACCTCCTGATGATAGCCCCCAGTGGCTTCACATAGATGTTAAATAGCATCGGGGAGAGGATGGAACCCTGTGGCACCCCACAAGAAGTGAGCAGCCACGGGCCCGAAACCTCCTCTCCCAGTGCTACCCTCTGGTGCCTGCCGGAGAGGAAGGACCGGAAGCACCGCAGTACGGTGTCCCCAGTGCCCAGCCCCTCCCGGCGGTCCAGCTTTGAGTCTGCTGATTTGCATATGAAAATGATGCCACATTGCACAAAAATCAGAGTTTTTAACTTTGCCTTTAGCTTATTTATGTTCCTACATCAAGTTAAAAGTTTATGATTAATGAAGTTAAAAGTTTATGATTAATGTTCTGTGTACACCCACTCTTTATCATTTATGTATTTATTTGTTGCACTTTTAGGCTGCCCAATAACCAGAGTTCTCTGGACGGTGTCCAGGTAAGATAAAAAAACATAAAATACAAACAACAGAACAATGACAAAAGCCTGCACATAATGAAACCAGCAGATAAAACCAGGAGGGAAGGGCAAAAATAATACAGTCCATAAAACCAAATAAAACCAGTGGCAAAGTAAAACAGTGTGACGATCTAAAAGCATTAAAAACAGTTCTTGAAATGGCCTGGAGAATAAAATGGTCTCCACAGGGCACTGGGAAAAATAGAATCATAGAATCATAGAACAGTAGGGTTGGAAGGGCCTGCAAGACCATCGAGTCCAACCCCCTGCTCAATGCAGGAATCCCAGTCAGAGCATCCCTGACAGGTGGCTGTCCAGCCTTGCCTTGAACGCCTCCAGTGTGGGAGAGCCCACCGCCTCCCTAGGTAACTGGTTCCATTCTCGTATTGCTCTAACAGTCAGGAAGTTTCTCCTGATGTTCAGCCGGAATCTGGCTTCCTGCCACTTGAGCCCATGATTCCGTGTCCTGCACTCTGGGATGATGGAGAAGAGATCCTGGCCTTCCTCTCTGTGACAACCTGTCAAGGACTTGAAGAGCGCTGTCATATCTCGCTACCCTATCTCCCCCCAGTCTTCTCTTCTCACGGCTAAACAGGCCCAGTTCTTTCAGTCTCTCTGGGGAAGGCATCCCACCACCACTGAAAAAGCCCTCTCTCTTGCCTCTGTGGCTGGAAAGGATCCATTCAGTTGTGCTGTTTTTATTATCCTATATACTAATAGCAAACACATTCTCTGAATATGGATCCTTATGTAGCCAGAACAGCACCATTCACACACGGGAGAGAGGCATCAGCAGGCTTGGAGGAACCCCAAGTTTAGCAGAAGTACAGAAACCTTTATGGGAAAGCCCATTTTTAGCTTGAGGGCTGAATTCAGTTCTGGAGAAGCTCCCGGGGGTGGGCAGGGCCAAAGGCAAAAGGGGTAGGGCCAAAAATACCCCCCCCCCGAACCCCAGCCTATTTGTGCTTCAAGCTCTCCCTGCAGTAATGAGCCTTCAGAGAGGCATTTCAACCTTTGAGAATGGGGGGAAAACTGCACAAAAGCCGGGAAACCATGAATCGATCGGTGGGTGGGGAAAGGGGGCTTGGCCCCCTGGGGAACCCCTAGAAAGCTGGATTGGGACCCGGGAGGGCCAGATTTGGCCCACGGGCCTGACATTCAACACCCCTGGCCAAAGGCAAAAGATGCCTGTCCCTCACGCCCACCTTACCTCGGTGCATTGGCTCTGAGTGATGAAGAAGACCCGGGCGAAGGGGTCAGACAGGCCGCTGCTGTCTGCAGCAAATAGACTCCTGGCCTGGTACATGTGGACGCGGAGCTGGAAGACCTGTTTCTCTGTGCAGGGAGGGAAACAGAGAGAGGGCACTCACTGGACTTGGCGGGGGGAGAGATGCGGATTCTTAGGAGTTGTGGGGAGTGGGGGGAGATGAGGGCTATTCTGAGACAGGCCTTGCCTGCCCCGGCACAATATTTCCCGACATGGTGGTCTACATATGCTTTGAACTACAACTCCCACCAGCCCCAGCTGGCATGGTCAAAGGCCTGGGATGAGGGGAGGTGAAGTCCAAATCAACTGTAGGGCACAAGGTGGGGGAAAGCCGCCCTAGGATCCACTTTCAGCACCAACCCTGGAAAATGGAAAGTAAGCCAGAAGACTGCCCCAGCCGGTGCCATATGCTTTGCCAGGGCTGGCCCTACTGCTAAGGCGGCCAGTGCCGGGGGGTAGCCAGTGCTGGCAAAGAGTTGGAGGGGAGAGCTGGGTGTGCCACACAGGCTGCCCTGCGTCCCCGAAGGTGGCCTGTTGCCTCAGGTGTGGCGGAAGGAGCCAATGTTGAAGTAGGATTCCACTGCCAGTCTGGTGGGTTCTGGATGTGAAGCCACCATCTTGTGCCACCATGGCAGAAGCCACCATCTTGTCCTTTGCCTCAGGCAGCACATGTATTGGACGGGCCCAACTTTCCCCTCCCCATGGAGAGATGTCAGAAGGCGTCTGGGCCCCAGCACCTCTGGAAGCAAGGAGGAAGCGCTCTTACTGGTGTAGAGGAGGCTGATGGGAGGGAAGGTCAGGAGGCCTTGTCCCCTGGGCAGCTTCTTCTCCTCGAAGCCGCAGGGCAGGCCACTGAGGAAGTCTTTCCGCTGCTTGTTGAGGCCCAGCCACAAATAGGTCTCCATTTTGGCTTGCACCGTCCAGCCGGCTGGCCCAAAACCCCTTTTCCCTGGTAACTGAGACAAGAAAGGCCACAGAAGAGTTCCACAACTTGTGCTTTTCTCATAGCTGCACTGTTCCCATTTCACCCGTATCTTTGAGCTCTGGAACTCACCAAGTGTTTAGGCCATGATTCAGCACAGCTTTATCTGTATTTAAAGCCATGCAAGAGTGTGCAGTATTGTGGCCTTAAACCAGCCTTCCCCAACCCAGCACCCTCCAGATGTGTTGGCCATGCTGGCTGGGGATGATGAGAGTGGTAGTCTACAGTCTGGAGGGCACCAGGTTGGAGAAGGCTGCCTTAAACATTTCACAAGGGTTGAAAAGCCTTCTGAAGTGCTTAAGTGCTGGAATTAACAATATGGTACACACAGGCACACAAGCGTTAAGGATTTTGAGTTTTCAAAGTTGTTATTTTTTTTTAAATTTTGATTAAACATTCTGGATTTGACATATATATGCGGTGGAAAAAAAACAGACTTTCCTATTTCAGACTGACTTCCTCCTTCCCTATTGGATCTTGGGGCAAACTCTTGCAGCAGAAGTGGATGGGGCCCTCCCAACATCCGTAGAATGCACCAATAACCTTTTCTGACCATGTTCCCTTTCAAGCAATACATCTAGGCCAGTTGAGTGTTGTGGATGTCATGTGACAGACGGGAATTGTTCACATTGGAGCTCTGGGAGGGACAGCGAGGTGGAGCATGGTCTATCATGCATGACAATGTCCTTCCCTCCATCCTGGCATCGCCCCACCTTTATGGATCTGGCATGATATAAGCAAGGGGCGGGGCATGATTAGAAGTGGGTGGGGCTTGAATTCTTCTGATGGTGGAGGCTCTGGCTTGTGATGGCACTGGTGCTAAGTTGCCATCTTTTTCTTCTGGCAATGCTCCTGTGCCTTCACCTAAGCACAGGGCTTCCTCCAGTGGGCAGGGCTTGGAGGCCAAGCCATACCCACTGGAGGAACACAAGGAGGCTCCGCAGGCCAGATGCAGAACCTCCACGGGCCAGATTAGGCTCTCAGGCTGGAGGTTCCACATCCCTGCTTGACCAGCTTCACAACACATAACTCCAAAGAGTGACACTGTCAGCATTACCGTGCTGGGAAACGCGTCCCCGGTTGAACTTCTGACTGCCATGCAACTGTTGAAGGCACTGGAGTCTCCCTAACCTAAAAGTCTTGGAGAAGAGCCTCCTTTTTCACCTACACCTGCTCATCTCCTTTCCCCCTCGGCCACTTGTATCCAAACAGGAAACGGGCTGCCACCTCACCTTCAAGAAGACTGTCTTCACTTTCCCACAGTCTTTGCCTGTTTCCTCATCCACGATGGAGTAGAGGATGTCCTTGGAGGGGATGCGGGCGTAGGCGATGCGCTTGTTGTTGCTCATCATCCAGATGAAGATGTCCGGGATGCTGTGCTGTGGCTGCAGAGGGAGGACGGGCAGAGAGCAAGACGGGCAGACAGAGAGAGAGACTGAAAGCTGCACGACAGGCACCCGCCATCCCTGGAGATCGTTTCTCTATCCATCCCAGTCAAGTGGTTATAAGTCACAGCTGGTCACCTGCAGTGGGACCGTCATCTGGGGCTTCCTTCTCATGAGAGCAGCTCCAGCCTCTGCATGCTCAGCTGCTTCAAACACAGCACTGAGATATCTCCTCAAGGCTCAAGCTATGCACGGCCAAACCCAATCCTCACCTCGTCGGCCAGGAACCGCAGCTTTTGAAGGAAGTTCTGAGATTGCTTCAGCTTGTCCCTGATGGTGGTTTTCTTGACCTGGGATCTCATGGTCTTGGCCTGTTGGCCCATGGTCTCCTGCACGGTTCAGGTACAAGGAAAGAGAGGAGAGGCAGAAAGAGGAGACATCAGATTGGCCATATGGCCTGGGAGCTTGTGTCTAACACATTTGGAGGGCAGAGGTTGGGGAAGATAGGTCTGTACCTTCCTTAGGATCCTTCAGTAAAGGAGGTTATAATAAAAGCACAAATGTGTACACTGGTCTTGTAGGAGAATTTTGACCAGATGGGAAGAGGAGGCTGAAACATGAGGTCCCTTTTAAAAACAACTGGGCAAAACATGATCTGCAGTCTTTGAACGATGGGCATGATCCAGCCAAAGTTAAAACCTCTTGATTCCCATTGATACCAGTGGAAGAGGTTTTAAGTATGTGCTTAAATCACTGCCATTAAAATCAAGGTTAGTGAGGAGGCTTTGGCTAGATGGCAACCTACTTTTTCTGGGGAGGGGCCAGAATTAATGCCAAAAGTAAATTTATTTTTATTTATTAAATTTATTAATCGCCCATCTGACTGGTCACCCAGCCACTCTGGGCGATGTACAACCCACCATAAAACAATTTAAAACAATAAAGTTTTACCATAATTTTTTTTTTTTTAAATACCCTAACCCACCCCAAATGCCTGCCTGAACAACCACGTTTTTAATGCACGACGGAAGCTCATTAAAGAGGGGGCATGACGGAGTTCCCTAGGGAGGGAGTTCCACAGAGTGGGGGCCACCACAGAGAAGGCCCTCTCCCTCGTCCCCACCAGTCTAGCTGTCCTGGCTGATGGGACAGAGAGAAGGCCATCCGAGGCTGATCTTGTTAAGCGGCCTGTCTGGTGTTGCTGGAGGCGCTCCTTAAGATAGGCTGGGCCAGAACCATATAGGGTTTTAAAGGTCAAAACCAACCCCTTGAATTTGGCCCGGAAAACAACTGGTAACCGGTGCAACTCCTTCAGCACTGGAGTGATGTGATCTCGCCGGCGGCTGCCTTTAATCAGGTGAGCCGCCGCGTTCTGTACCAGCTGCAGTTTCTGAACCGTCTTCAAGGGTAACCCCACGTAGAGCGCATTACAGTAGTCTAAATGAGAGGAGACCAGGGCATGTACTACCGATGGGAGCAGATGGTCGGGAAGGAAGGGGCGCAGCCGCCGTATCAGATGGAGTTGATACAGCGCTGTCCGGCTCACAGCTGACACCTGAGCCTCCATGGACAGCTGGGAGTCCAAAATGACCCCCAGGCTGCGGACCTGGTCTTTCAAGGGTAGCCGTACCCCATTCAACACCAGGTCAACATCCCCCAGCCTCCTCTTGTCTCCCACCAAAAGTACCTCGGTCTTGTCAGGGTTCAGCTTCAGCTTATTCCTCCCCATCCAGCCACTCACCGTCTCCAGACATTTGGACAGGGATTCTACGGCCAACCTTGGTGAAGATTTGAATGAGAGGTAGAGCTGCGTGTCATCCGCATATTGATGACACTGCACCCCAAACCTCCTGATGATAGCCCCCAGTGGCTTCACATAGATGTTAAATAGCATCGGGGAGAGGATGGAACCCTGTGGCACCCCACAAGTAAGCGGCCACGGGTCCGAAACCTCCTCTCCCAGTGCTACCTTCTGGTACCTGCCGGAGAGGAAGGACCGGAACCACCTCAATACAGTGTCTCCAATGCCCAACCCCTCCAGGCAGTCCAGGAGGATACCGTGGTCAACGGTATCAAAAGCCGCTGAGAGGTCGAGGAGAACAAGGAAGGAGCATTCACCCCTATCCAGAGTAAAGGCATTGAGTAAGTATTTTCTAGTGGTGGTGGTGGTGGTCCTGGTGAGACCAAGTGCTTCTTCTCTTGCCAGAATTAATAACTCCACCAGATGCATTTTTAGAACCAGTAACATCCCAGTAAAACAGACCTATTAGGAATGAGAAATGAATCTTGTCCTTTGCATTAGTCCAAACTAGAATTCAGCATTAGCAATACTGTCGTGGTAGAGGGTATCACACCCCCACCAACCCTCTGTCTGCATTCTTCTTCAACCAATCACCCCCACCCCAACTGCAGGAGGGATGCTCACCAGTTCCCGCATGCAAGATTTCAGCCTCTCCCGGTCCAGCCGCGTGCGGGAGGAGTGGTTCTGGTCTTTGTTGGAGAGAGTCACAAATCGCCTGTGGCAGAGAACAGGATGTGGGGAGGGGAAAGAGAAGAGAGAATTGTGGCAGCAGCTAAATTTAGGAGAGGGAGGAGAAGATGTCCCCTTTGGGGAGAGGGCCCCAGTTGTGAGGACAGTGCTAGAGATCGTTCATATGGGAGCTAAACCCTCACCTCCTTGACAACGGTACAACCAGTTGGATTCAGTAAAAGCATTCTACCACCACCATCACCACCAATGTTAGAAGATATTTGCGGGGCTGCAATTAATCTCCCTAATTATTCCACAAAACCTAGAATAATTACTAGAACCTTTGGACAGAACTAGATGTTACCAGAGGAAATACATACACACCCAATCCTGCTTCCCTTGTAATGCTAACAGGATTAATAGGAAGGGGTCAGTTTTTCAGGAGATGACAAAGAGATTTATAGGAGGAGGTGGATTTGCAAGAGACAACAAGCAGGAGGAACCTACTTAATCCTTCTCCCACCTGCTGATGTCTGATTGATTTGATTTCTTTCCCTAGAAATGACCCCTCCCATCTTTAAATGCCCCCTGGCTGGGCTTCAAAGCTAGTAGATGTAGGAAGGGCTAAGCACTCCTCCCTCGCATCCTTCCCCGTAACTCCCCTGCTCCTGCTTTCCCAAATGCAGAATTGGAACCATACATTCCCCAAAGTAACATCAACTTCTGCTAGAGTGTGGGAATCAGTTTGAAATCATTTCGTTATGCAGACAGTATCATATTCTCTGGCCTTTATCCTCCTTCTTGCCCAGAGGAGGACTCTGAGCTGGAGGATGTATGGCCCAGTGAGCCATCACCAGTTACGCTGGGACCTTCCGGCCCAGAGGACATGGCTTTATTGGACTCCTCAGACTCAAGAATGCACTACCACTGCCCACAGTGCAGTCCTCACCACCCCCATGCCAGAGGAGCTAGCAGCTGCAGAACCAAGCAATGGCCCTTTAAGAGCCAGACAGCTCCTCAGAGGGGCTGCGGTTCGCAGCAAGCCCAGACCAACCAGGCTTCAAAAAGCCTCAGAAGACCTCTGCACATTGCTGAGACAACAGCTCTTCCTGAGTGAGCTCCAGCCAGCATAGATTTGTCCTGGGTCTTGAAAATCCTTGCCTGGTCTGTCCTTGCCACCTCGCATAGTGGGACTTGAATCTGCCCCGCCCTGCTACTAAGTGAAACTACTCAGATTGCTCCCCCAGGAACCTTGAGGTAAGCTAGACAGGACAGATAGCTCTTTACTCTGGATTAATGAAACCAAACTGTACTCCATCACAAACATAGCTCTTCACCTCTCAAAGACATGTCTCTTTTTGTCTTTTGTCTTTGTCTCTTTATTTTTTTTAACAAAACAGACCTAAGATGGAATACTCTCTGTGACTGGTAATGTGGCAGATACAGTTTACAAATAAACACATGTATACACTGAGATTTCTCCAGAAGGTCGGAACAAGCCCTGCCAGTTTGATTATGGAATATCCATGCCATGCGATGTGTGTGTGGCTTCCTCCTGGACTGCTTTCAAACGGGCCTCAAAGGCCTGGATGTTCCAGTCCGCTTTTCAATGAATGGTTGCTCATCTTTATTTTATAAATTGGAGGGGTTTTGTGTGTTTTTTTACTGTCGCGGTTATTTTAAATGTCTTCCCTCCTGTTCTAGTTAATTGTATTTTCTGCTTGATTCTTTTATATTTTTATCTTCTATGCCACTTTGAGGAGGCTTAGCCCCCAAAGGTGGTATAAAAAACCTGCATAAACAAATATTTAAAAATCTACTCTGCAACTGTCGAATGGAAAATAGTGCACATTCAGACACCCATACGCCTAGCTGGCCGACTTCACCAGGGGAATTCAGACAGCAATTTGGGGGTTGTGGGGGCATCTTCTAGAAAAGTGGATTTGGAAAAAAAAATCTAGTGCATGGATGGAAAAAAGACACAAAAAGACACATCTTCTAGATCCTGGCAAATATTCGCTTTCAGCCAAGCAACCTGCTCCTGCGCGTGTTCGCACAGAAGTAGACCCCATGAGCTCGGTGCGGTTTGCTCCCTCGTACGCAGGTTGAAGGCTGCAGCCCAGCAGTCTGATCCATTGGGATCCTAATCCTGCATGCGCTGGGTGCTGCACAGAGTATCCTGTCTTGGAGGCTTTCCAGGAGGGAATGTTTTAGAGAGGATGGCCCCGATCCAGAAAAGTCCATGCTCAAGTCCATTGAAATCAGTGGGACTTGAGCCAATGTATCCCATCAATTTCAATGGGGTTAAGCACCACTCACTTTCCTTGGATTTGAACCCTAGGTCAGCCTCCCCCAGCCTGGTGCCCTCTGGACATGTGGGACTACAGCTCCCATCCCCCATGCTTGCTGAGGATGATGGGAGCTGTGCCTCAAGGGAAAGGGCCAGACATCCTGACCCTCCCTGTATCCTGCTATTTGGATCCTTCTCCCAGCCAAGGCTCTGCTGACTTACAGGCATCCGCTGCTCAGCTCCTCAAGGACCCCTCGGAGGCGGCGCTCCGGGTGAGGCTTCTCTGTCTTGATCATCTCATGTACGTCATTCAGTCCTTCTTCCTGGAAGAACAGAAGCAACTTTCAATTTGCAGAGCTGGCAGCAGGAGACTCACGCCAGTCATCGTAGATGATCCAATGGAATCCTGAGCCTTCATCCTGGAAGCAGGAGACTGAGCCCCCCCGCCCCAGGGATGTTCTCCCCCTCCCCTCATCTTCCCAGCCTTTTTCAGGACCCTCACCAGCTTGTCTGCAATCTTGTCCATGATGTTCGAGTTGTACAGGCGCCGTCTCTGGTCCTGCCACCAACTCTTGATGTAAATGCAAGGCTTCTTGTCAAAGTACGGCAGGTGAAAATAGTTCCTGGAGCAGCAGGAGGAAGGAAACCGTAGACGTCAGGAGTTGTAAGGGGAGATGTCCCCTATAAACACCCTTCTTTGCTGAACCCACATTCACATCAGTGGGCAGATGTGGGATTCAGAATACCGTGCATGCCATGTAACCTCCAGTTCCAGCCATAGTACTCCATAGCCTTGAGTAAATCACACTCAGTGCAACCTACATCACAGGGCTGTTGTGAGAGTAACATGGAAGAAACCCTGGATTAGGGCAACAGACAATGGAACAGATCAGGGTGGGGAACCTCTTCAGCCCAAGTGCCGAAATTTCAGAGAAGCTCCCGGGGGCTGCATTACGGTGGAGGGCAGAGCCAAAGACAAAAGGGGGCAGGGCCAGAAATACCAAAGATACCAGTCCATTTGAGCTTCAGGCTCTTCCTGCCATTATCTCAGTCTTAGCAGAGGCATTGCAACCTTTCAGAATGGGGAAAAAACTGTGAAGGTAGAAAACCACCAGGTATGGTGGTTGGGGGAAAGGGCTGTGGATGCCCAGGAACCTCGGGGGCTGTTTGGGGACCACAGGCAAGCTGGATTTGGCCCCCAGGCCTGAGGTTCAACACCCCTGGGATGGATGGATGGATGGATGGATGGATGGATGGATGTGCTATGCTGGGCATCTCAGGGTACTTTCCCCCTGTTTGGAGGTCTTGGTGCAGCTTCTCCCAAGCTGATGCCTCCCAGATGTGCTGGGCTTTGCCCTCATCTCCAGCCACCATGGATTACATTAAAGCACAGCATGCACAGTAGACTAAAGCATGTGACCTGTGCTGTGCTGACTGGGGATGATAGGAACTATAGTCCAACACATCTGGAGTGTGCCAGGTTGGGGAGGCTGGTTTAGACCACTGTAAATTCCACTTTCCAGAAATAACAATCTCACTATGGTTGACAGAAAGAAGCCATGTACTAGTAGATAGTTGGAAGCCTTTCGGGAGAGAAAGGAGCCATCTCTTTGTGGGCAATTGCTGCTCCTTCCCTTGAGCCCTTTAGAGAGCACATCAGTGGCCCCAGGGGAACAAAAACCAAAAGGGAGAGTGTCTTCACACAGTGTCTTCACTGCCAGTGGTGGAGATGGTTTGGATGGCTCTGGGGCAGCGTATGAAGGACTGTTTGGAGTGATAGCTAAAAGGGGCTTTCAGGTTTGGAGGCAGCATGCCTCGGAGGGATGTCGGAGGAATCCAGTTGTGGGGTGGAGCTCGACGAGCGTTCATCAGCCCCCCAGACGCCGTTCCATCTTCTGCTAGCTGACCCAGCTCGGTGCACAATGAGTTGGGACAGCTGGCAGAATTTCTGTAAATTATTTGTGTGCGTGTAAAAAAGAATTGCACAAATTTTGGCTGTAAATTGCACAAATGTGCATGATTTGCACAAATTACAGCCATAATTTTGCAAATTAAGCAAATTTGTGCAATTTGCTGCCATGACTTGTGCAAATCTCTACTTGCACAAGGTGCAGCCAAGACCCCCAAAAAGCATTAAAAGTCCCTGGAACTTGGGAAAACCACACAGCTCACAAAAGTATGCTGAGCTGAGCACACCGCAGAGGCCCAGTGAGCCCCCAAAGGGCTGGATTTCCCAGTGATGGACATCTCCAATGCCTTGAAAGGTCCATTGCTGGCAGGATCTGAGGAAGGGCTGTGGCCTTCGTGCCCTGCCTATGGCCTTCCTGGAAGCATCTGGCTGACCACTGATAGAAACAGCATGCTAGGTTGCCCCACCAAACCCCCTCTCCCGTGAGCCAGATGACATCACTGGGTGGGGCCCTGTTTGTGATGTCACCCAGGCTTTCCCAGCTAGGGCAAGGAGGGGCTGGGTCTTGCCTGAGACCCTCAGGCCAAGTGGGTCAGCCTGGTGGGCCAAATCTGGCCCACAGACTGGAGGTTCTCCATCCCTGTCCTAAGGACAGGGGAGGCAGTATCCTTTGCCCCCATTTTTGAACCAAAGGAGAGGGAATTCAGGGAAATGCAGTCCAAGACCCATCCCATAACCCCAGCCTCTTTCCTCCTCCTCCCTTTTCGACGACAAGTCTTTTTCCCATCAACATGACTGGCTGGGCTCACTTGCCTGTCAGTGACCAAAGGCTTCAGTGGTGCAGAAGTAGAGATCGAGACAAACTCCCCATCATCGCTGCCTTCCTCATCGCTCTCATTCTGTAGCAGCTCGGATTCCTCCTCATTGCCATCTCCGCCATCTTTCTTCCTTTTGATGGAGGGCTTGGACATCCCATCAATTTCGTTGCCATAATTGCCTTGGAAAAGGGAAGGGATGATTCAGGGGCTTAGGGTGGGAAAGTGGGAAGCAGATTCTCCTTACGAAGCCCACTGAGCTTAGCCATTTTCACAGAGCTTAGGCTCTGTCTGGATGCCAGGCGATTGTCTTGGCCCTACTCAGTGTAATCAAACTAAGGTAGAGCTGCTTGGGGTAATATGATGCTTGCAGAATGGGATTCCACAGCAAAGCCTCAATGGGCTCACTTCATGTATAGTCTGCTAGCAGGGAGGAAGGAAACAACCTGAAATTCAGATAACTAGGACCAAGATTACACAAATCATTTATGGACAAAAGGAAGTTACCACATGGTGATGTGTTCCTGTAATTCCCCAGCGGTTAAACTACAGCAGCCTCCCCCAACCTGGTGCCCTCCAGATGTGTTGGATTACAATTCCCAACATCCCCCAGCTATGCAGGATGTTGATTCATGAATCATCATGAATCAACTACCATGAAATACCACCGTGTGGTGACATTTCCCTGTCTAAGACAATCATTGAGAGTCCTCCATCAGTCCGCAAATGAGTCCAAACCCTACTTCAGAGGCAGGTCAGGCATGCGGTTCTGCATGCCGCACTTGCCAATGCAGAAGGCAAACACCCCTCATCCATGCTCCCCCCTCCTTTCAGAGAGCTCCCCCTCGGTACGTACCTATTGTGACCTCAAAGTTGATAGGCTTGTCTCCATTCTTCCTGTCAATCATGGTGGCCTCCAGAAAGGATCCAAAGAGAAAGAACTCCTCCATTTTGCCAGTGCAGTTCTGTGGGAGTCGGACAGGAGATAAACTCCACTGCCATGGTGACTGCGGACATGGCTTTAAGTTCATATGAATGCTGTGTTATTCTGAGTTGGACTGATGGGCTATATTCTCCGCCCTTGTCTATCATATCACAGGAGTGGGAAACCTTTTTTGGCCTGGCTGCAGAATTCCAATATGGGAAGGGTCTTGGGGGTGCTAAGAGCACAGGGCAGGGCCAAGGATGGATGTAATTCTTACCCATGTGGACATTTTCCCACCAAGCATACAAAACACAACTCAATTCCATGCTGGGTAATTCAAGTTTAATTGCCTTGAAATACCCTCTTACCACCATTTGGAGATAACAGCAGAAGAAGCTTGTGGGGTGGATGGTAAACCCCTGAGAGCCGCATCTGGCCTATGGGCCGGAGGTTCCCTATCCCTGGTCTACCATGACTAGGGATGTATGGATTCCCCGCTGTCTGTTCCGGTGGGGAATCCGCGGGGGGGGGGGAGAGGCAATCCGTTCCCCCTCCCCAGAATCCTTGCGGAGCGGCTCCACTCCACGAGGATTCCACAGAGATGAGGGCCACCCCATTCCGCCATCAGCATACCCCGGATTCCCCCGTTTTTTTCGGCTCCCCGAACTTACGAAAATAATTCTGTAAGTACCACCGAAAAATCCTTTTTGCGTGCCTGCCATTGGTCTCCATAAAGGTAAAGCCCTTTGCGGGGATTCCCTATGTAACTTCCGGTCACCTGACCTCACCGGACCTGACGTCACTGGACCTGTCCTGAACAAACCTCACCTCACCAGACCTGACCTGACCTCACCTCACCTGACCTCACCTGACCTCACCTCACCTCACTTCCACAGACAATAAATAGAACAGATGGGGGATTTCCGTGGACTTCACAACTCAGCCCCAGCAAAAGAAAGCCTCGGGTCACAGGGAAAATGCCTATATCGTAAAAAGGGTAAAGCCATTCGTGTTCTTCTTCCATTTCCGATTTACGGATTTCTTTTCGTGATTATTTTCATAAAATCCACCGTTCAGTGGACAAAAACAATGGGTCCATGTGAGCTCCGGTCTGGGTCGACCAGGCCGCCTCATTCCGAGGAGGATTCCATGGACCAGATTTGTCAGAATTGGATCCCATTTAAAATTTGTGTGGAATTCTCTGACATCCCTAGCCATGACTGACACCAGATTTCAGGGTGTCGGGCAGAAGACCTTGCCTGAGCCTGCCCCTGAGCTCCTTTCTTACCTGGCAATACCAGGGAATGAACCTCCGACCTTGGGCACGCGACGCACACACTCTAACACTGAGGTATGGGCTCATGAAAATCCCAGGGACAAGGTATCCGTCTTGTTCCATACCCATATCCACAATCAAAAGGAAGTCAAGTTCAGATCCTTGCCCCCGAAGTGTCAGAGACTGGCAGTGTGAGGCATTTGGAATGGCAGAGGTGCAGAAACCTTTCCCCCGGGGCTAAATCCAGCTCTCCTTGGGTCCTAGTCCAGCTCTCTGGTGTTTTCTAGATGCCCCTGTCCCATTTTCCCCAACCACCAATCATTTGGTGGTTTTGTAGCTTTTCTGCCATCCCTCCCCCCTAAAAAAGGTTGAAATGCTTCTCTGAAGGCTGAGTTATGGGCAGGAAGAGCTCTCAGCCACAATATGCTGCTATTTGGGGCCTCACGCCCTTTTGCCTTCAGCCCCGCCCACCACTGGAATGCAGCCCCCAAAAGCTTCTCTGAAATGGAACTTGGCTCTTGGGATGAAAGAGGTTCTGCCCTCCTCTAGTATGGCAATGCAAGTTCAATGCAGCCTCCTTTGGATGTGCTCTGTCATGGTCAGATGAACCATCAACATTCTTCTTCTTCCTCAGCATGGTTCAACACTGAGGTCACCATGGCATCGTGAAGAAAGGAAGCTTTTACCATAGGAAAGTAACGGAGAAAGGTCCCATTGGGATGAGGTGTCCCCACCTACTGTGGCCACGGAAGACCTGCAGGCCCCCAGATGACTGCTGTGACACAGGAAACTTACGTCAGCGACAGGCGTGGCCAGCTCTACTTGAACTTCTGTGGAACTGGTGAGCTCAGGGTTGCTGGTATCCAAGATCTCCACTGCCAGGCTGAGGAGCAGACGGGCCCGGAAGGAGACCCCTTCGCCTAGCCCCTCGTTCAAGTCCTGGTGCTCGTCCATCAGGGTGTAGTTGCGGGTGGAGCCGTACATGTTCACCCAGGCAGGGCCAAATGTGGGCAAGAAGCCTGGCAAAGACCATCAAAACTGAGTGCTTAGAGACAAGTCCATTTGCAAATCTTTTACCAAGGGCAGAATCCAATGGGGTGCTTATGCCCCTGCTGATTCTCTTGCACCCTGCCAATCCCCATCTGCAAGCGGGGCCCACCACTTGTGAAATGAAGATTTAGCACTTCCAAGGACAACCAGAAATGAGAGAAAATGCTCGTTTCCGGAACAGAGCAGGTCAGCGGAACTTGCATAAGGGAGCTCAGCTGACCTGTCCCAGTCGAGAAATGAATGTTTCCAGTCATTCAAGGCTTCCTCTCAGAAGCGCCAAATCTCTGTTGCACAAGAATTGGGTCCTGCTTGCACAACCAAATTGGCACGGTGCAAGAGAATCAGCAGGGGCATAAACACCCCGTTAGATTCTGCCCCCAAACTGCAAGCAACAGTTCAATCCCCTTTTGCTCCTTCTGCGAGTGGTACCACCAACAGATGACACGAGTGCCTGGCAGGCATGTGCTTGTAAAGAAGGTATGAGCAAATGCCAGCTCCATCTTCCCAGCTGGCTGTGCTCCTCCACCTTTCTTTCCCTCGGCCACCGATTCCTCCCTTCTCCATCCCTCCTTCTCAAAGTCCTGTACTTTCCTGCACTTGGGTTTCCAAACAGAAAGTGTGCTGTTATTCCTCACTTCTGTAGGCCTACATTTATCATCCCCCCTTTGCTTTCAAACCTCTTCCTATGTCTGATTGGTTGCATAAAACTGATACAATATCAAAACTGATAAAACAAACACAATAAAAAAAGCAATAGAAATCAAACACAACAAAACAGCAACAAAAATAGCAACAGCAATGCTATCAGGAGAAGGCCAGGGTAAAATGGTAAGTTTTCAAGGCCTTCTTACAAACCTGCAATGATGGAACATAGCGGACCCCCGATGACAGCTTACTCCAGAGGTGTGGGGCCACTGCAGAGAAGGCCCTCTCCTGTGTGGTTGCCCACCTCTCACAGGTGGGCAAACGAGAAGGCCTGTCGCGCTGATCTTAAAGTGCTTCAAGATCCTCACAGGGCCTTCAGTGAAATAACCCCCTACAGGAATGGTGGGATGGGAGAGCCGTTGTTGCCCATGAGGCACTCAGCCCACCACTGCATCCTTGAAATACATTTTATTTATTTTTTTTATTTCATTACGGTTCTATACTGCCCCACAGCCAAAGCTCTCTGGGCAGTTTACAGAAGTTAAATTCGGCAGTAGGGATGCTGGAGAAGTCCACTGCATACCCAAATGAGGCCAAATACTCAGGAATCCGACCTCTGGATTCCGCAACGGACCGGTACCCCCTTACCTGCCGCATCCACAATAGTTCGTGGGGCGGCTCTCCGGCTGTCTAAAAAGCGCGATAGGCTCATGGTGGCCACCATTAGCCTATTGCAAGAAAAATACAGCTGTAAATTGCATAGTTTACATCATTTGCGGCTGTAAAGCACTTCCTTCTACATAAATTGTGGCATAAAAGGCCACAATTTACATAGAAGGAAGTGCTTTATGGCTGCAAAAGCTGTAAACTACGCAATGTATAGCTGCAATTTTCCCACAATAGGCTAATGGCAACCACCATGAGCCTATCGTGCCTTTTAGACAGCCAGAGGCAGACACACACACTTCAGGAGGTTGGCCCATCCCTATTTGGCAGGTTTTTGTAACTTTTCCCAAAACCTGCCAATCCTTATTATCCAGAGTTTATGACAGTAAGACATAGGAAATGTACACTGAGAGCAACATGGTTTCTATCACACCACTTCCAAATAAATGCTCTGGAAAACTGTTGTCTGCCTCCAGCTTCCCATGATTTGAGTAGAGACTTGAAAACGGTGACGTTTAATCAGCAAACTCCATTTCCTCTCAACTCACCTTTGTCTCCTTCATTGGAGATCTTCCTGAGGTCGATGAAGTGGGTCCCAATGGCCACATCGTTGACCTTGTCAGAGTCACGGATCTGGACCTTGATCCGCTTGCACAAGGGAGGGAACATCTCCGTGAAGATTATCTGCTCATTCCACAGTGGCTCATAGCTGCTTTTCTGGACAGAGGTTTTCCCCTGAGCAAAAATCATAAGACTATATGAGAAGAGCCATGATGGACCAGATCCGAGAGGCCTAGCAAGCCATCGTTCCTTCTCCAAGAGCAGCCAGTCAGATGCATCTAGGTGTCATGTCTCCCAACCCTCAGCTTTTACACAGTACAGGAGAAGATATTGATTAAGATGAAGATCAGACTGCTCTTCCAGAGAAAGGGCGGTCAGTCCCGTATTCATACCTCCTTCAGCCAGAAGAGACAGCCTCCAAGTCAGAGGAAGGAGCCCCAGCAGAACCTCCATCTCCCCGCCTTGCAGAGGTCTGAGACTATGAAATCAGGTGAGGGCCCTTTAACAGACCAGCCAGCTCCTCCACAAGGGTGGAGCTGACCACATTACAGATACACATTACACATTATAGGCTGCCTATATAGGCTTCAGTTGGCTCAGCTTGCTGCTGCGACAACATCTTCCTATAATAGGAGAGTGCTCAAGCCATCAAAGCTCATTCTGAGCTATCTGTGGTCCTGTTACAGCTGCTCTTTATGCAAGAGGGCTTCTGCCTTTCCCTAGTTTTCTATGCCTGATGCACTTACCTTGGCCAGACTCTACAACCTTGCCTGCCTTGACCTGACTGTTCTAAACAGACTAGATCTCTTTGCTCACTTCTGATCCTGTCAGATCACATTAGCCTCCCCTGTGGGCCTCAGATAACCAGAGACTATGGGACACCAGGAAGCTCAAAAACATCAACCTCCTCCTTGGCATCACACGTGGGGGTTCCTTGTAGTTATAATGACTAAGAACCACTAAAACCCTCAGCCCCCACATGGATTTGGAGTAATGGCCATGCCTTGTACTAGTGAATTCTATTCAGTTAAGTGTGTGTTGTATCAAAAGAGGAAGGCAATGGAAGGGAAAGAATGTGTTGGGTGAGGAAAGGACCAAGACCACAACCAAATTCAGTGCTAGCGGAGAAGAGTGCAGACGTTTGCAATCCAACCTGAGGGCTTTTATGAGGCTCTGTGGTGAGATATATGCAGAGTCAATCAACTGATAAGGGCTGGCCAAAATTCTGAAGCCAGCTTTGAGTCTGAACAAGATCTTGTGCACCAGCCAGGGTGCAACACTTCAGAACAATGGGAGGTCAATTGCTCACCTCCCCATCTGCAATCTGAATTAATGCCTTGGGTGCGGGGGGAGTGTGGAGAAATATATTTGCATTTGTAGATTTCACCCTCTTTTCTTTAGAGCTAGAGGCAGATTATTATTTCATGTTTCTGAGTGTTGCAAATAGATTCTGGGGACAAACTCTACAGAAGCCTTCCCCAACTTGGTCCTCTTGTTGTTTTGGAGTACAACTCCCAGGATTCCTGACCATTGGCCATTCTAGCAGGGGATGATGGGAGCTGAAGTCCAGAACATTTGGAAAGCGCCAGGTTGGGGGAGGCTGCTCGAAGGAGTCATGGCCCAAATTAAATCCTACACTCCAGGTATTGCTTGCCTTTTTGGCACCCACTAAAGATGCCATCTGCTTCATTAAGTAAGGTTGAAAGGCCCTTGGGTGGCCCATCCGTTGACTTGCTCACATACCTTCTGTCCTGCAAAGAGCACCTGGACGTAAGGGTCCACCAGGTCTTTGTTCTCCCCAATGAGGGCCTTCTTCACATTGGCCATGATGCTGGTGTTCATTCGTGGAAGACCTTCTGCCCGGTAGATCTTAATATAGAAGCGTGCCCACTGCCTTTCTGGGGGAACTCCATCTGGAAGAAGCAGGTTCCTGCAAGATGCAATGAACTCAAGTATGGGATGAAAGGTGGTGGGAGAGGAATGGGTGTGGATGGCTGTTGCATCACACACCCAGCCAAATTTCTATTAAATTAAAGGTATTAAAAACTCTCCTCCCTTCTCCGTCAGACTGAGGTTACACAGCGGTGGAGGGGAAATGCTGTTTGTCTGCAAAGGCATTCTGCTCTAAATTATTATTTTATCTTTTCCAAGGCTGTGCCCTGGCATTCAAGGACAAGTTCAGGGGCTAAGCTCAAGTGAGCCCTGGACCAAATTAAATCAAGGACTGAAACTAATGATCCAGAAAGTGCCATGAGAATGGTGGAAATGGGCCATGAAAGATGGTACCTTTCCCACTGTAATTGAAACCATTTTGTGTTTACCATTTCAGGTGTTGGAGGACTATTCATAGGCTGTCCAGACACATCACAGCCACGGAGGCAAAGGGGGGCTGCAGCTTCTGCATGCGACGTTTGAGCCATAAAAGAGTCATGTGCTCCCCCAAATACTATCTCAGAGAATGGGCTGATAAACACCTTTTCCACCCATGTCTCTTAAGCCAGGGAAACACAGATCTCAGCTAAAGCTCTGGACTGAAAATATGGCCAAGGTTGGAGGAATTTGGCTAGGTTGTCATTGGAGACGGTAAGAGCTGAAGAAGAGCCCTGCTCGATCAGGGCAAAGAGCATCTAATTCAGCATCCTATGTCCAACTCAGGGGCTGGCCAGAAACATCTGGATGTGACTGTAGTGGAGGGGGTGGGGCTAGGGCAGTCTCTCTCCCATCACATGGGCTAGAGGACAGGCTTATACAGAGGATATAAAGCAGGGGTGCAGAAGTAGACATGGGTGAGGGGCCGGACTGCCCCTCTACCAGACTCTCTGCAGGCCAGAGGCCAATGGTGGGTGTGGCCATGCCCAATGACATCATTGCCTCACCCATTTTAGCCTTCCTCCATGCTTTCTCAGCATGGAGAAAGGGACTTGGCTCAGTTGGCTGCTGCTTAGAGGAGCAGACCAGTGGGGTCACCACGTGCCGTGCAAAGCAATTCGTCTGGCACCCACATTTCTATTGTTATCGCCAGTCTCTGACTGACGAGAACAGTGGGAATTCCTCCAGGCGGTGAGAGCTAGCAGACAAGCTCCTCCCCTAGAGAAGCCCACGGCTCCAGGGGCCCATTTAGGCCTGCAGGTTGGGCTTCAGCACCCCTGATATGATGGGACATTGGCTAGGCTTCACCTCATTTGGCTTGGGGTGCTTCCCCAAACATGGTCAGACAAGCTCTGGTACTGCATGGCTCCCAGAGCTCAGGGGCTTCTCTGGGCTGAGCTCTGTGTCAGTCGCTCAGGGACCACATAGTTTCCCAGAGCCTTAAAAATCACCCAGTGTGTGTGTGTGTGGGGGGGCTTTTACACAGCTGCAGTTTGTGTCCAGGAATTGGATGGCAAAGACATGATATGTTGAGTTGGAAATTCAGCACCAACAACAAAAAGGAGGGGCAGGGGGGTGTTACAATAACAAAAGACAAAGCAAAACAGAACAGACTTTTATGCCAACGTGGTACAACTGTGGATAAAATTTTGGGTAGAAAAAACAGATGAACCTTTTTTCCTCAGTTCTCTGAGAGAATGCACAAATGCAAGGCTGACGAAAAATGGTGCTGAGAGGAATTTGCGTATCATTACTGAATGGCTGACAACCCCAGATAAATAAATCCTGCCCCCCTCCACACACACCGCCCCCACTGAATTCCAGTTCTGAAACTGGAGGTAGCACATCTCCCTTCTCTTTACAAGTGAAGAGGCTGACGCTGCCCAACAGATCCTCCTCCTCCTTCTCACCCCTCGATGTCATCTTCGTCGGTCTCGTTTGCCTTGTGCGGCGTCTTGATGTGGTCTCCCTTGCCCACCACTGCGATGTCAACCTTCAGGTAGCCCTTCAGCCCAGCTGTGATGTCCTCTGGGTCGGACAGGATGGCCCATTTGTGGTAGAACTGGTGCTCTGCAAGGAGAGGGGGAAGAGGCGGCCATGACAGCCTCTGCCGGGCCTTCTCGGTGGGCATCTCCCTGAATCAGAGGTGTTGGACCTCTTTCACCCTGAGGGCCAAATCCATTTTGGAGAAGCTATCAGGGGCTGCCACCCAGTGGGGCAGGAAGCAAAAGGGGCAGGACCACCCCCACCCCCATACCAGCATGTCTTGGCTCGAAGCTCTTCCTGCTAGAAACTCAGCCTTCGGAGAGGCATTTCAGCCCCTTAGAATAGGAACAAAATGCACAAAAGCTGGGCAGCCATCAAAGGATCAGTGGCTAGAAGCAGGGGGCATGGCCATCTGGGCAACTCAGGAGAGCTGGATGGGGACCCCAGGCTGGCCAGATTCGGCCCCTGGGACTGAGACTCTACACCCTTGCACTAAACCTTGGCCGAGGCTGACACTGGGTGACTGAGGGTAATTGGTATAGCCATGTTGTTGTTTTTAAGTCTTTGTGTGCCATATTTTCATATTTTATTGTTGAGATGTTTTCTAGATGTTGAAGCTAGAAAATCTAGAATCTAGGGTTGGACTTGATGGTCTTGCAGGTCCCTTCCAACCCTACTGTTCTCAGTTTCTATGAATCACTGTTTTTAACAATTAGGTTGTCATGGCTAGTTGTGTGCCGATTTGTGCAGCTGTCAGGAAGGAGCGGAGAATGGACCGATAAATGCATGCCACCGAAGTCAGTTCAGTTCCATTCATTTGTTCCTGCTGTTGGCCACAGAAGATGCAGTAACAACCAGGATAACAATAAAATGAATGCGTCCAGGAAAGGCGCCATCCCATGCATGTTCAGCCAGAAAGAGCACGCACCTGGCTGGGTGTAAACTGTCCCCACGTCCATTTTGAAAGAGCCCACCAAGGTCCCGCTGCGCAGGAGGTTCTTGGAGTGAATCACCTGCAGGTGAGCAGGGAGAAAATAGTTAAATGAATGCACAAAGGAGCGTCGGCGAGGGGCAGGCCTTGGATCTAGCTGCCTTTGGGATGGTTGCGGGAGAGTTTCCCAGGAGAGGTTCACCTGGCACCTCCCTTGATGGCCTTCCAGCAGCAGGGAACGACATCTTTATTCCCCAAGGATTTTTAACATTTTTCAAACAGCACATTACTATCATAGAATGTAATTTACAGACTGTTATTATTGTAGTCTTGGCTTTTTATGGCAGTTGGGTTGGCTTTTCTTTTAGCCCCTTCAAGGTCGTTTTAGCGCTCTGTGCGATTAGGTAATTTGACTGTATCATGTTCATTCTCAGTGCTGTTCCTGGTTGGTTTGTTTGTTTGTTTGTTGGGTTGGATTGTTGTATTTGATTATATTAAATGGATTGGAAGTTGTTGTTTTAGACTGATTAATTGTACGTCACCCAGAGAACCTGTTATGGGGTGTCTAATATATTTCATTCCTGTACTACATTTCTGTACTGTTCAATACCCAGAACAATCTGGGTGGTTCACAAAATAAGCAATACATTTTAAACAAACAAACTAAATTGGCATTTACTCTATCCTAAATGTTGTCAGTACCCTTGACTAGGAAAACTCAAAAAAGAAACACACATTGAAAAACAAAAACTGATGTGACAAATTGAAATGTAAGGATCCATCCCAGGTAGCAAGGTGGTAGATTTATCCCAAAGATGTGTGAATTCCATGCTTAAAACCTTTTAATTTTCACCAAGAAAAGAGGAACCCTGCAAGCTGTATCAATGATACAAATTGAGTAAATGTGTATGATATATCTTAGTTTGCATAATTTATGCTGCATGTTTTCTTTTCTATACAAGTTAGTAGCATCACTTGCTACCTGATCATTTTAACTGGGGATGGTGCTGGGCTATTGTCCCTCCCTATATCAAAGAACTTGGGGAAGCATGACTGAGCTAGGCTGGGAGTTGAAGGAACTTTGGTTCAGCCCTGACAGAGCTGGTAGCAGAGATAGGTGAGGGAACTCTATCTTAAGGACAGCAAACAAAGGTTGTGGCTGGGAGGGAGGAGGTGCCCCATTATTTCTCTTCAAGCTGCAGCTCAGGTTGTCTTCTGTCCAGGTTGTCTTCTTCTGAAGCACTAATTCTCTGTGAGTGTGTGTGTGTGTCTCTCTCTGTCAAAATCAGCCCTTTTCAAAGGAATACTCCAGCTGAGAAAGGGAAGTCTGTGACAAATCTTGCTCACCGATAATTTGATGACTTTGTCGAACATAACATCTGGGGGTACATGGAAGTCAAAGACGAAGTACTGGAAGGAAAGAAGGAGAAGTCCACCAGTTGTCAGTTACAGTAACAAAGAAATTATAAAGACCGAAATGGATACGGCTGTAGATCAGCCTTCCGCAGCTGGGTGCCTTCCAGATGTGTTGGAGAACCTTTCCCGTCATCCCCAGCCAGCAGCACCAACCTGGTGGGCTCCAGGCTGGGGATGGCTGCAGGAGATGTTCCCCACCCCACTGCCAGGGCAGAAGCAGTGGGGAAAGTCTAGATTTCCCACAACAGAGTGGAGGGTAACGTTATTTGGCCGAGAAGGGGCACGCACACGGACATATTCTCGGGTTTTTAAACAGAGTTACTGTTATGTTAATGGTTCTCCCTAGCCATTAAATGAATCCAAATACATTCAAATATAAACACTGTCCAGGAAGGGGGGGGGGAGAAAAGCTTTGCTATGAGTCAGTTGGGAATATTAATAATACTTCTTTAAAATCATGAGATGAAACATCCAACATTGATGGCCACTGTTTTGGATAACTTTAAAAGGGGGTTGGGCAAATTCCTGGAGGAGAAGGCTATGTGTGGCTGCTACCCTGATGCCTCTATGCTGCCTCCTGTGCCAGAGGCAGTGTGCCTATGTGCACCAGTTGTTGGGGAGCATGGGCAGGGGGGTGCTGTTGCACTCCTGTCCTGCTTGTGGGTTCCTGGTCAACAGCTGGTTGGCCACTGTGTGAGCAGAATGCTGCACTAGGTGGACCCTTGGTCTGATCCAGCAGGGCTCTCCTGATGTTCTTGCATAACAGTCCTGTTATACAGTTTTTAAAATGTGACATGATGTTGCCATTGCAAACAGGGCGATGGGGGCTGCTGAGATATCCATCAGGCCAATGGTCCACTGCCCCAACCCTGGTCCTGTGCCTCTTGCAACAAGCAGCGAGAAAAGAAGCATCAGCCCTGTTCACATGCCCTCTCTGGGGATCTGAATGGATGGACAGGGTGCAGGATTGTGCCTGCCAGCCCTGGCACACTCCAATCCATACGTTGACCCAAAACTGTGACCAAAGCCCAGGCATGGAGGCTTGCCCCTGGATCCTTTGGCAAGGGGTTGGCCCGATGCCTGATGCAACTGCCGCCCGTCCCATGTGACTCTCGTGGAATCTGAGCCATCGGATGGCTCCTTACCTGAACAGACAGCTGGCACATGGGGAGGGGGAAGAAGCAATTTTTGCGACTGCCGAGATTCGGCTCACCAAGTTGCCCTTGCTTAGTGGCACTCTTTTTCCATTCTGTCCACATGGGGAAAGCGCACACTTCAAATGGCAAATGCACATTTTTAAAAAATGTGTGCCCAAAATGCACACTTTCCCCCCATAGATTAAAACTGTGAAAATGCACATTTTTGCAAGAATGCACACTTTTTAAAGTGCACATTTTTAAAAAAGTGTGTCTTTTAAACAAAAAACAAAAAACCTGCAAATCCATGTTCAAGAATGTGTGAACATTTTTGGAGAACATGCTCTCCTGCTTGCGTTTGCATTTGAGGCTGTGAGTGGGACATGTTCTCATGACTTATGAAAATAAATGGATGCCTCATAGAATCATAGAATAGTAGGGTTGGAAGGGGCCTACAAGGCCATCGAGTCCAACCCCCTGCTCAATGCAGGAATTCATAATCCCTATTGGCACAGCAACCATCTTGCAAAGCCTACAGCAGTAGCGCCACCTCCCACCCTCCCCCATTGCTATAAACGCTGTTATGGAGGGGAGGGTTTTTCTTCACACTTCCTGGGGTTTCATGAACTCCAATACCCATCAAGGAGGAGCAACGAGGCGAGTAGCCACAGAGAGTGAGCTCACCTCGTTATAGTAAGGGCAGTTGGTCGATTCCTTCATGGATGTGTATTTCTTCTCGTCCCCCACCTCCACACACACCACGGGATCCATGTTTAACCCCACCAGCTGCCGCGCTTCGATTACCGTGATGCTGACCTAGTCAGGGAAGGAAACGATGGTGCACCGTCACCTTCATTCTTCAGAGCTCCTCATCTTCTTCCCTTCTTCCCTCTCCTCATGTATTTCCAAAAGGGGGCTGAATGCTAACTCTGGCGGTCCACAGAACAGCCACAGAAATGAATCTGTCCATGTTGTGAGAAGCCCAGCTTTCTGCTACTGAGCAATGGCCCCCAGGCAGAGGGGAATAGCATGGGTCTTTGATTTCTACTATATGCAGTGTACTAAAAGCACAGCAGACGTTCAGTGGAAGCATCGTACCTGGTAATCCATAGGTCTTCCAGCACTGGGCTCCATTTTAATATCTGGCTTGGATCTTGAAAATAGTAACAATGATAATATCAACAACAACAACAACAACAACAGTCAACAAAGTGTTCAGCCCCCCCCCCTCTCTCACGCACATTACTAAGTCTTAAAACCACCCTGTAAGCTTGGCCTGTACTGTGATTGCCAGGTTGTAGTTGGGGTGAACAGCATTTTCCCAGCATCCAAATTCAGTTTTTGGTTAGCCATTGCTTTGATCTTTTGAGAAAGTGGTATAAAATATTTTAATAGATAAATATTTAGTTTCTAGTGATGAGGGCCATGCTCCTTATTCCCGCAGCATGCCTGCATCATTTAGAGAAATTTTGCAAACTTATTTTAAAAATCTGAATATTTAAGAGGCTGAGTGCCTCTTGGTTGTCACTCTAGCAGAACTAATTCAACCAGTTTACCGGGGGGAAACCAGTGGCAAAGAGGACCCTGCCCCACCAGCACCAAGCTATCCCCCTCACACCAGTGCCATCACTCCTGCATCCACTGGACCCCCTGTGGGAGAAAGTTCACTGAGGGCCAACCCCACCCACTGTTGGAGAGTGTCAGGTATATTCCAGCCATGGCCAGTCACTCGGCTCCTTCCCAGCCTAAGAATATGGCACAAATGGGTGGGAAAGATTTGTGTGCTCAGCCCTGCCCACACAGAGGGCACATTCACTGGGGAATCCCAGAGGTCCAGATTTGCCCCCCACCCCCACCCCAGGAAGGCCAGATTGGGACCCTGGGCCTGACGTTCTGCATTCCTGATTTAAACAGTGGTCACTGGGATGGGGGGGAAGGTGATAAGAACAAAAGAAGAGAAGAGCCGTGCTGGATCAGACCAAAGGCCGCTCTGCTCCAGCATTCTGTTGGCACAGTGGCCAACCAGATGCCCCAGTGGGAAGCCCACACACAGGACATACATTTATTGATTAAATTTATTGATTAAAATTATATTCTGCCTTTCCACCAAAAATGACACTCAAGATAGTTAACAATAGTAAAATACAAATCAAGGCAATCTCAACTAAAATATAAAAACAAATCACTTGAAAACAAAATTGAAATCACAGCAATACAAAGAAAAAGACAGAATCTGACCAGTTAAAAAAACCCTTCAGCAGCAAACTAACTCCTGGGCCTGGATCAAAGCCCCTTTGCCTGCCCGTGGAAGGATGGCAGGGAGGCAGCCAGCCCAGCTTCTCTTGGCATGGAGTTCCAGAGCCGGGGACATGAATGCAATAGCAGCCCCCCACTTGAGTCTATGACTGAGATACTGCCACTTGCCCCAAGCCCTTCGGATGGAGCCTGCTACAAATCAAATCATATCAATTAGATAATACCGGGGGCGCAAATGGAGACTCTGGCTCTGAAATATCCAGACTCAGACTCCAGCATGGGCCCCGCCTTGCGCTTCTCCTCACCTCTTATTGGACACATTCGTGGTGACGGCTGTGACTGAAGCCAGGGAGATGGCGTCGGGGTCCAGGCCGCCTCCGAGATGCATCGCTTTGCGGTCCAGGTCTTCTGCTTCCAAGACAGCTGGTTCATCTGCCAGGGGAGGAGGACGCACAAGCTCACAGTTAAGAGGCTTGCTATGGCTGACTGCAGAGGAACTGCAAGTGACCTTAACGATGACTGGGTTGCACCCTCTGAAGGAGGAGAAATGATGTGGGGGAAACACGGAGGTTGAGAACTATGGGTGCTTTCTAGTGCTACCGATCACAGGGCATTTTGCAGCTCTCCTGCTTTTTCCTCCTTGTTTTTTCTGCAGTAAGGGGGGCAGGGGGGATGGAAGAAGCAGTGGGAAACCCAGGTCCATTACAAACTGAAGACACTGTTGCCTGGATCCCCTGTAAATTTCCGAGAACAAGGCAGGGCAATTGCACAATAAAAGCCTCATCTGGAAGCACTCTATACCTCCTGATACAGCAGAGAGTACAGATAGCTTAGAGTCACAATATTGTGTGGGTTCTCAAGTGTGTGCATTGTTTTGATTATTGAACGGCCATTTGTGCCACGCTACCAGGGGCAGGAAAGGGCAGCAGGACATGGCATCACCAGTAGACACCAGAGACGCTCCTCTTCAGACCGTCACCCTCCACAAGTGCAGGGAACTAGAGATGCAGGAGGGGGGCCAGCAGCAGGCTGGAGGGCTGCTCCTCTTCCTCCCCGCCGCTCCTCGCACACTGGTTCTGCACAGGTCCTCAGCACCTGGACAGGGCTAGAGAGGTACCTGGCTTCCTGTGATGGTCATCTTTGGGAGGACGGACTTTGCCCAGCTTCATGGCCGAGAAGACTCCTTTCCCGGCCCTGTGAGAAGAACAGGTGGATTTTGAGCATCGCTGTGCCACTTTACAGCATAAGCAAGAAGAAGGCAGTTCCCTGCACTGGGTAGCTCGCAACCTGAACTTGGACAGCGAGAGGGAGGCTGAGGAGACCCAAAGGGATGGAGGGGCAAGGTAAGGCAAACAGCAGGTAACGTTGGAACCAATCCCACTGCAGGTGCTTAGACTTCATTGCGGCTGAGGATGAAGATGACGGGGAGAGAGGAACAAGGGAAACATAAAGCTATTTGACAGTTCTATCCAACTGGCACAGCAAGCCATTGGGTGGATGTTCTCCAAGCATCCCATCTTGGGGGCCCCACTGAAAAGGCTCCTGAAAGAATGGCTTTGCCAGAGTTTCATACTGTAATGGAATTACTCAGACAGCCACTGGTCTGACTTTTCCTGCCCTTTGGGTCTTGCTCCCCACTCCTCCCCGCCTGCTTGTCCCCTTGGTGTTTGTTTGTTTGTTTGTTTGTTTAGAGCATTTTTACCCCACATAGAGTGGCTCACAGAGATCAGTAGCGTGACAGGCCCTCCCTGCCCTCAGGTTTACCGTCTAAGAGACATGACGCATGCGGGAAAAGCGAGGAAGTTGGCATCCATTCTGAGGGAGATTCCAGGCAGGACGGGCAGTAGTGGAGTGTGAATTTTTGTGTGTGGTTCTGCTACCATGTGCCCCAACACACAGGAACTTCTCCCCACACACACACCCCTTTCCTTTTTTTCATTGGACTTTGAAATGTGAGTGCTGCTCACAGGCATCCAACACACGCATCGTGAAAAGCTGATTAATGAATGAATTATTAACACTCCTTTTCCATCTGAGAACAAGGGCAGGGGCCATCTGCCGGGGCTCAGGGGAGGTGAGCGATGCGGGCACAGGAGGCAGCGAGGGGCTCCCCGAAATCGGGTGTCAAGATGGGGAGGCTTGGAATGCCAGGCACCAGGCAGCGAGCGCAAAATGGGCGAGGTGACGTATTCGGAAGGCTCCGAATCGGCTGGGCGAAATTCAAGACCAGCTCCTGGAATCTTCATTGCCTTGCAGGAGAGAGAATTTTGCAGCTGCAGCTTCTATCAGCCCCGAGTGACAAGCTGCGACTGGCAACGTTCTCCTACTCTGCTCTTTGAGGTACTGGGCCCCACACCCCGCTGCCACCCGGCCACCTGGCCCAGCGCTCATCCGCCTCTGCCATCCTGTGGCTAGTCATGTGTCACGCCACTAGGGCAGGGCAAGAGAGAGGCCCGCTCCCAGCGCAGCCTGCACAAGGGGGCAAACTGGGCACGCAGAAAAGTCAGGTGTTGTTATGTTGATAGTTGTTAAGGTCTTGTTAAATCCGTGGGTGCCCTGACATTATTAGCTTCCACGCAGGGGGAAATTTGGGCACAGGACCACTTGCAAATGAGATAGCTACTGCATGCCTTCTAAAAGTGATAGAATTGCATGAGAGGGCTATACCATGTGTGCCCTTATGAATGCCTGGGCCATTCCTCCAACAGGAGCTGGGAAGCCCCACATAGACCGCACCCCTCCAGCTGACAGCCCGCTGTGGTTCCAAATAAATTATAGGAACATCGGAAGCTGCCTTATACTGAGTCAGACCCTGGGTCCATCTAGCCCAGTTTTGTTGACCCTGACTGACAGCAACTCTCCGGGGGTTCAGGCAGAGGGTCTTCCCGAGCCCTCCCTGGAGACACCAGGAATCAAACCCGGGACCTTCTGCATGCAGAGCAGGCACTTTACCACTGACCTACAGCTCCATCCTATGCCTCTCGCATAAGAGAGAGGCCCCCTTCATCTGGAGTTTGGCCACCTCCACCCTAGGGCCTTAAGCAAGGAGTAAGGAGCACTCATGGGAAAAGCGGTTTGGTGATCAAATAAGCGCTGGCAAGAAACGCGTCCCCATTAGCCAGTGCCTTCCCCATCCAGACTCAGTAATATAGAATGCAAAGCTCCACAACCCCACCCCACCCCCACCGCAACTACCCTACCCATAAACCTGTTATAGGTTGGCATCTCGCATGTGCCTACAGACTCCCCCCCAAGTACACGACCAGTAAACCACAGCCATCACCTACCTGCCCCACAAAAGACAGACTCTTCACCTTCCCCCGCGTCTCACGGCTGCAGTGGTAGCCCAGAAGAGCGGGCCACCTTCCTTTCGGAAGCTCTCGGGTCGGGAACAGGGTTCCTGGCCCGCTGCCCACTCCCACCCTCTTTCCGGCCACTTGTGGCATAAAAGCCAGGCCCTGCCACCCCCCTCTTTGCCCGCCACCAAAAATAACACCGCCGAAGGGAAGGCAGTGGCACAGATGGGAAGCCAGCTGTGACGGAGGAGAACCGACACCCTCCCCTCGTGAATATTGGATGAGAACATCTGAGACTGCTCCGCACAGCCAGGCCAGCAACCCTTCCAGGTGCTGCTGGAGGTGCTCCCCCCCCCCCGGCACCACCACCCATACACCCAGAATCGTGCCTTAATGAGGAGCTTCAGTGATTTGGCAGCTGGGCAGAGGAGCCACCACTTTTAAGGCCTTGGGGCTCCCTGGCATTTCTTTTCATTGCCCCAGAGCAGTGATTAAAAGCAACAACCCTGCGCTCCGGATTCGTGTTTGGTGGGAGAGAAGGAGCCACCAGCAAGGGAGATGGGGGGCTCTGCCACACTGGAGGCACTTGTCGGGGATGCTGCAACTTGGATTCCTGCACTGAGTAGGGCGTTGGACTGGATGGTCTTGTAGGCCCCTTGCAACCCTACTATTCTATGATTCTGTGAAGGCTGCTGGATGCCTCTCCTGCCTGGATCCCAGATGGACTCTAGGCATGGATCTGGTTACGGGCTGCAAATGAATTATTCACCACTGAATCTGCCTCTAGAAAAGCAGGGCATGTGCCTGGGGGCGAGGGGGCGATCTTTGGAAGCCCTGGGGCTGGCTCACATGCGCTGTGCTTTACTCCAGCCATGTGCCCTCCAGACGCACTGGGCTGGAGCTCCCAGCATTCTCCGGGAGAAAGCCGTTTGCCCCTCGGTTGCTGTCCCAAGGGGGACCTGCCTCTGCACTGGTGGCCTCTGGGTAGGCTGCAGAACAGCCCAGGCCTCGGGGGGTGGGGTGTGCCTGCTTCCAGCGCAGAAGGCCCTGGCTCTCTCCCGGGCATCTCCAGCTGAAAAAGACTCGGGGAGCAGGTGACGGGAGCAGCCTCTCTTTTGTCATTCCGGCCCAGACCCTTCTGCCTTCAACCCCACCCACAACTTGAATGCAGCCCTGAGAGCGCCTCCAATCCAGAATTCGGACCTCAGGCTGAAAGAGGTTCTGCGTCCAGTCTGAGGCCAAACATCAGGAAATGTTGTCTGCAATACCTTATTACGCTGCATGAGAGAGAATTACAATATCCATTTATAAGTGCTCCCCCCCCCCAAGCAGATAGTAAACAATTCCTCAAGTTGAGTACATAATCAGACACAAGTTATTTTGTCTACAGGATGCCAACTGAAGCAAAACAAGAACATGCTTCAAAACTTCAGAGGAAATTGGATTTGCAAAGAGCTTCCGTGGTGCCTTTGTCAGTTACAGGTGACTGCTCAAGACATGAAACCATTTGGCTTGGGACGTGCTCATCCGTTGGCTCTGAAATCAGAGCCAGCACGTGCTCCAAATTATTCCGTTGTTTCTTATTGTACCCTATAGATATGAAGTTTATTTTAAAAATTTGGACGTTGTAGGACCTGCCA
This sequence comes from Heloderma suspectum, assembly GCF_057233095.1. Taxonomy (NCBI): domain Eukaryota; kingdom Metazoa; phylum Chordata; class Lepidosauria; order Squamata; family Helodermatidae; genus Heloderma; species Heloderma suspectum. The sequence goes on from NC_139458.1 coordinate 438,500,954, forward strand.
GCATTATGCAGGGGGACACCACTGCACTGAGCTGTATGCAAGGCTCTATCTTCTTGCCATGGGGAGAGAAGATCTCATCTACGGATCCAGCTGAATCCTGTTCTGTTTTGACAAGGATGAGCCTAGCAGAGTTTCGTTTGTCAAAAACACTGCCCCAGTATCTGCCTGTTAACTCACTGTTCTAACGGACATAGGAGCTGCAGAGACAGACAGACAGACAGACAGACAGACAGACAGACAGAGGCTTGGCAGAAAGAGAGGCCATGATTGCGAAGACACCTACTTGTAGCTCTTGTCTTTGCCTTTGCTGAGATGGGTGGGCAGCCGTGCAAATGAAAAACAGAAAGCACATGAGGAATGGGAAGTGGGGGAAGTAAATCAACCAGATAAAGGCAAGCATTTATATTACATTTCTAAAAATCCCAGCCTTCCTCCAAGGAGCTCAAGGGGGCATATATGGTTGCTCCCCCCTCTCAATTTTATTCTCACAACAACCCTGCTAGGTAGCTTAGCTGAGAAAGGGTGACTGGCTCAGGGTCACTCGGTGAGTTTAATAGCTAAGTATGGATTCGAACCTGGTTCTCCCCAATCCTAGTCCAACACTATAACCACTACACCTCACTGACTCTCCTCTCAAGAGTTGCCCAGAAATGAGAATTTCAAGAGATGTACCTTCTCCCATCACAATGCCAAAAATGCTGGGACAAGCTGCAGTGGGTCAGATCTTGCCTTCTCAGGCTACAGTCTTATACCCACTTCCCTGGGATTAAGCCCCACTGAGCTCAATGGGACTTACTCCTGCACAGTCAAAATGACAGGTTGTTTTTATTTCCCAGAAAGTTGAAGGCAACTTGAAAGAGGAATGGCTACCCACAGTGTATATATCCTCATCCCCATTTCACCTTGCATCACAAGGTTTCACAGGGTTTGGGTACTCTTTCAAAAACCTGCAAAACCTGAGAAGGGGAGCCTCTCTCCAACCACTGTCAGTTCTCTTAAAATCTATTGTTCATCTCCAGTCTTAGAGACAACTCAGATATCTTTTAGGGCTAAGAAAACAGGGTAGAGTTGCCTTCTTTTTTTCTCCGTTGAATTTCACCTATTGAGTTTCTGCTTGTTGCACAATTCTTAAAGGCACAGAAGTCGGGGGCTGGGGGGGGGATGACTTTGCAACAATTCTACAGTTCTGACACATCCTCCTTGTCCTGTGGCAAACAACACATCCAAGAATTGGGTGGGTGACGGCCCTGTGGCCAACCACACAATTTCTGGCTTCTCCCAACCCATATCTAGTGTCTGGTGTGCTTGCGTCCAAGAGTGAAAATACTGGATTTTCTTCCACCACCAACACCCATTTCTACCCATTTTCTCAAAAAAGGAAATCTTCAGGCTATTCACACACATGGTGAAGAGATGGGGAACTGTAGTATTGCAGCTAGGGACTCAAAACCAAAGTTGGGAATTAACCAGCGAGAAGGAGTGGGGGGTATCGCAATACCTGAATGGCAAATGGAGGTGTTTTTTCTCTTTTCCCTTAGCCTTATCTCTGAAAGTAAAAGTGCCACATAATTCAGAACAATCTGCTTGTTTGCAGCAACAAAAGCTTTCCCCTACACATTCCAACCCTTGACAAGGAGCTATACAATCCACTCCCCAAACATCATGTCACATATCCCAGTCGGAAAACCACAGCACACGCAGGCTGGAGGTAGAAAGAGTGGCCAGCAATGACAGCAAATACATTTTTTAAAAAACAAAATCAAAACCATGCGGTGAGGTGGCTTAAATGCCACTACAAAAGCTGAATTCTGCAAGCTGTACACATTATGCAAATAAATGAACCAAATTTGCACAGCTTTTCTAACTTTCCATAATTCATTCTCCAGTCTTCTTGGTATAATGTATCCTATTCCTCATGGAGGTGGAGTGGAGTGGGGTGGGGGTGGCGGTAGAAAAAGAACCATACCATTGATGGGGGCCTGACAACTTTACTAGGGATGTTGGAGAAAACTGCAGCAGATTCCAATGAGTTTCGATTTCTGTGAATCTGACCTGCGAATTCTGTGGCAGACCAGCTTTTTCTGAGTTGTGCGACTTCTGCAGACTTGTGGACCAGTTTTTCACTTGGGGGGGGGGAATTTATGCTAATTCTCATTAGCGCCTATGTGCACCAGCACTAATGCGAATTAGCGCAAGTAGAACTTTCCTTGTAAAAAAAAAATCTGATTCTGTCAATGAGCAGATGACAGAACAAACACCTGACAATCTGTGAAAGGCAGATGGAATGGATTGAACAAAATCTGTACAGCCCTAATCTTCAGATTTTATTTAAATTATTTGGCCCGTGAAACAACTTTGTTTAAAATCTACCATTCCAGTGGGCTCCCAAAGGCACCCCCAAACACATGGAGACAGCCCAACATTTCTGGGGCCCCCCATGGGCCTCAGAGCAGAAGCACTAAGTGATGCTGGCCCTAAGAAGGCCAGGATGCCATAGGTCTTGGACAGGGGTAGCAAATCTCTTTAGGGGAGGGGCTGGCACAGTGGCACACACAGACATTGGCCCTCTGCCCAGGCCATCCAAAATGCCTGGATCCAGGGTTTGGGATCTTTCTCCCCAAAGTGCTTCATCACTTCCATCATCCTCATCCAAACATGCTGTGCCCAGCGCTGAAGTCTAGAACACACACCCGTGCCCCTCCAACTGCCCCCCCACACACACACACATATACACACACTGTGTGCATGCTGAAGGAGTTGCAGCCAAGAGGGCTGGCATGTACCTGGAATGTCCGTGGCCATCACTGGTGCGTGGCAGCAGGAGGGGAGGGGAGGGGAAACCATTCAAACCCTGAGAGCCACATTGACAGAGTTTGCTGCAGCTCACTGGATTGCAGCAGGGGACCAACCCTGAGCGCCACAAGCGGAAGGAACCCTTTGACCAGGCAGCAGTTGCCCTGTAGTAACTATGGCATGGTGGTACTTGAACAGCCACCCGCAGAGACGAATCCCTGCCCCATTCCTAAGAATGTGCTGTAAGCTGGGAGCGGGGGGACGGGACACTCTCGGAACCTTTCACCACCTGGCTGCAAGCACTGCAGGTTAAAAAGTCCCAGCCCTGCCTCATGGCAGCAGGTCATGGAACAGCAGTGCTGGCAGGATTGGGTCCATGATTGCTTTTAGCAATCTCAGCAATATGATGGAAGGGGCTGCTCTGGGCCCAGACTCCTTTCCTCTCTATGGTACAGGCCCCCAGATCCACGTGGAAAGTGGCCATCCTCAAAGGCCCTCAGGACAGCAGTTCTCGGTCTCTAGAACAGGGGTGCAGAGCCTCAGGCCTGGGGGCCAAATCCAACCCAGCTGCAGTCCCAGTCTGGCCCTATGGGGCTCCCCAAATGGCCCCACGCCCTTTCCCAGACCACTGAATGTCTGGTGGTTTTCCGGCTTTGGTGCAGTTTCCCCCATTCTAAGAGGCTGAAATGCCCCTGCTGAGGCCCAGGCAGCAAGAGCGTCGAGCTGCGATCCGCTGGCCTGTATGGTTTGGGGCTTTGCCCCTTTTGCCTTTGGCCCCACCCCTTGCGCCTTCAGCTCTGCCCACCACTGGAATGCAGCCCCCAAGAGCTTCTCTGAAATGGAATTTGGCCCTCAGGCTGAAAGAGGCGCTGCCCCCTGGTTCTAAAAGGAAGAAGTCCTGGAGCTCAAGCCCCCAACCCTCCACACACACAAGAAACCATTCTGAACTAAAATCCCCTTTTTCCAGGGCTATCTGCAACAGGGCCTGGTTGTGGTTTATTCAGTCATGCACTCCCTGCATGCTCAGAGGAACTCGCGTGTCTATTCTGAGTCCCAGGGCTAAACTGCAGCTACCAGGACCACTTCTGGGGCTAAGCCCTGACAAGGATGCAGCCCTGCTTGTGGCCCACCAAGGCGGGGCAGGTTGGGGTAGAAAGAGAAGATCCTGCTTGGAGCCAATAGCTCTGCTTTGAGTCTCAGTACCTGGCTATGGATTTGTAGCTGTCATGGCTCTTGTTCCAGAGTTTGCTGGATTAGGGCACAGGACAGGAGAGAAAAACATCAACATTAGGGGCTTTTCTACATGAGGCTTTTAACCCACACTTTTCCTGAGGCTTCTGCTCCCAGATTCTTTGCGGGATTAAGATCCTCTCCTTTACACATGCTTTTTTCAGTGGTTTTTTTCCCCCTCTTCCTTTCTGTATGTTCCATTACACAACCACTAGGTGGTGTTGTGGTGTAGCAGAATTGCGGAATTCCATTAGGTTTCTATAATGCCATTCAGAAAAAATACTAGACTTCCCTTGTTAGGGGGAAAAAAACCATGATCATCGCAAAGCACAGGAGAGGCCCTGGAGGAGGATAATATCGTGTAAAGGACCTGCAAACTACCATAAGTAGCACACAATAAATGCCTTATATAGAAAGGCTCTAGGGTTAAGGGGGAATTGGCAGCACTGGAAATGAGAGCATGCTCCGGCCACTCGCAGCCGAACATCCGGCCGCTGGGCAGCCTGCAGGGACACAAATGGCGGCTTCCGTAGCCGCCGCCATTTGCATCCCTGTATTTAGCCGTGATGGGGGAAAACAACCAGCGTACGCAAATGGTGGCGGCTACGGCCGCCGCCATTTGCATTCCTTATTTTTTGCCATCTTAGTCTACGTCAATATTTATGTAGACTAAGACGGCGAAAAATAAGGAACGCAAATGGCAGCGGCTGTAGCCGCCGCCATTTGCGTACGTGGTTTTTTTTTTTTAACCCAGACGTAATAGGCTACGTAAGTCTTTACGTAGCCTATCAAGTCTATGTAAAAAAACCCAACAACACACAGACTGCAAATGGCGGCGGCAGCAGCCGGTCGGAAGACCAGCCGCCACTGCCGCTGCCGCAGCCTCCACTGGAGCCGTCGCCGTCCGGAACATCCGCCCCAGGTAAGTCTCGTCCCGGGGGGGATCCATGGGGGGCGGGGGGGTGGCAGGCCGTTCCGCCATGGATTTCAGGGGGCCGAATGCACTGGCATTCGGCCTCACCGAGATCTGTGACGGAATTCTCTGACATCCCTAATTGGGCGGCCGCCTCTGAACTTGGAGGTGACTGCCTATCCAATGCAGGGCAGGAGAAGTGTGGAGGGGATCATCCCCTCCATGCTTCAGCTGCCCTGCATTTATGGCTAGACAGCTGATTTAGGCTGTCTAGCCATGGGACCTCGGAGTGCGGGAAGCAGCAGCCAGACAACACAGAGGATGTGTTGTACCAGCAGTTCCGGCTCCCCCGCCCCTACACGCCCCCAGGAACACCCCGTTTTTGCTGCTCTGCACTGCTCTTCTGAGCATGGAGCACAGGGCAGTTCCGAGCTGCCTGCAAGGCAGTGCGGGAGTGGGGGAAGGTCGGTTCTTAGGGAACCGACCTCGGAGTGCGGGCTCTGAGGTCAGTTCCCAGAAACTGACATATCCCATGGCTGTCTGTCTGCTGACTAGTGGCCATAAGATTCTGCCCTTAGAAAGGTAAAAAACTTTAAAACTACGATATTGTACATAATATAAAAAACTTTTTATATACAAACATGTAAACAGCACACACACACTGTCCTTCTGTCTGTGTGTCTATCTATCTATCTATCTATCTATCTATCTATCTATCTATCTCTGTCTCAGAACATGTCCTGCGAAAGGTGTTCTCGCTGGTGTGCTGAGAGAAGTGTGCCCCACAGCTGGGGGCTGCCACCACTGATGCCTCCTCATGTGTCAGTCTGACTCTGACACACAGAAGGAAGCAAAATTCTCAGAGGGTGTCCCCCTCAGAGGTCATGATGGGCCATAGGAGAGGAGATCTTTATTTATTTATTTATTTATTTATTTCATTTATATCATGCCTTTTTTCCTCCTTAAGGAGCCCAAGGCGGTGTACATAATTCTCCTCCTCTCCATTCTATCCTCACAACAACAACCCTGTGAGGTGGGTTGGGCTGAGTGTCTGTGGCTGGCCCAAAGTCACCCAGCGAGCTTCATGGCTGAGTGGAGACTAGAACCCGGGTCTCCCGACTCCTAGTCCAGCACTCTTGCCATTACACCACACCGGCTTGCTTGGTCTGTCACCACTATGCTCTCGTAGCCATAGCGGTGACAAACCAAGGGCCAAATTAGTCAATAGGAAGGAGAAAGCAGAAACAGACTCTGTCCTGATGCTCTCTCTTTTTTAACTGAAAAGCAGCCTCAGAGGCTGCACCCAGGGGCAGCTGAGTGGAAGGGGGAAAGGATTGCTTAACGCATCCCTTCCTGCCAGCAAAAATTTTTTCCCAGCAATATTGGTTTTAATTTTTTTTAAAAAAAAATTCCCCCCTCCCAGCAAAACTCCAGCAGCTTTTCCATTTGCAGGAGGAAAGATGCAGGATCCTTGTATCGGTATCTTTTTCTCAGCAGGGAGAAAAGCAGCTTCTGAAAGGTGATTCTTAGAAAACAAATGGTGGCACGGGGGGGGGGGAGGATTAAACATCTCCTCCTTCCTCACCTTTCCGCGGCTGAAACTGACAGCATTTTGGTTACACACGCGCACGCGCACTCACACGCAGTCTCCATCAAAGTATTATCTGCATGCCTTCTATTCATAGAGCACTCAGAGCAGCTTCACAACTCAAACACACACAAATAGAAGGACATATCAAGAAAAGTGCACATTAAAAACACTGCAAAAACTAAGCTAAAAGCAGCAGTCAGTAACACAGAACCCAGGCAGCAATAGAGGCCTTTTGAAACAGAAACTTTTAAAAACTGGGGACTGTATATAATGTTGTTTGGCTCTCAGAAGGAACATCACAGGCCAAAACCAGCAGCCTGGACAGAACCCGGAGGACCAGAGCGCGCCAGGGACAGGCACATGAATAATTCACTTGGGCCAGATTGTATTCTCCTCCATAGCTACATCCCGCCAATTAATTTTTTAAAGTAAACACTGATCAGGTAACGTTCCCCAGCATTGACTTTCTCCCTGCCCCAGAGTACAAAAGAGGAGGCGTTCAAGACGAGGCTGGACAGCCACCTGTCAGGGATGCTCTGACTTGGATTCCTGCACTGATCAGGGGGTTGGGCTCGATGGCCTCGTAGGCCCCTTCCAGCCCTACTATTCCATGATTCTATGATTTCCTATTTTTCTATTTCATATTTTTTTTGACCATTCTCATTCAATTTGATAGAAGAGAAATTGCTTTTGAAAAGAAATTCAATGGTGAAGAAATTTTGGAGAAATTCTCATCGGTTGGCTTTGGGTTTCTTGGGCTTACCTTACTTAGGAAGTGGCTGAGGAGTGAGCACAAGTGTCCTGCTTTTCATTGTACATTCACCTATGTGGCCGCCTTAGCTTCCTACACTTCAATTAAAGCCTAGTTTAAGGTACCATGAGGTAATTCCTCCCATAGAGCTTTTTCAGATCAAGACGTGCAGGCAGCCTGGGAGGCTAGCTGTGATTAGGTATGCTCAAACACCACAAAAATACATTATGAAGCATCCTGAATGAGGCAGAACAATGGAAGCCTCTTTCATGGGAGGAGAAAACTTTCAGGAAATTGGAGGACAGATTTTGGCAGAGCACTAACTCCACCTCATCCCTGGAGCTAGACAGAACACTGCCCCATCTTGCTGTGGTTTTATGAAAGGTTGTCACAGAGAGGAAGGCCAGGATCTCTTCTCGATCATCCCAGACTGCAGGACACAGAATAATGGGCTCAAGTGACAGGATGCCAGATTCCGGCTGAACATCAGGAAAAACTTCCTGACTGTTAGAGCAATACGACAATGGAACCCATTCCCTAGGGAGGTGGTGGGCTCTCCTACACTGGAGGCACTCAAGACGAGGCTGGGCAGCCATCTGTCAGGGATGCTCTGACTTGGATTCCTGCATTGAGCAGGGGGTTGGACTCGATGGCCTTGTAGGCCCCTTCCAGCCCTACTATTCCATGATTCTATGATTCTAAAGAACTTGGGTCAGAGGCAACAGAACACCATCACTCACAAGAGGGGTGGCCTAAAATATTTCAGTATTTGAAGGATGCTGGCTCTCGTGGCACAAGAACTGGTGTCACCCTATAAACAGGTGGAGCACAACAACCCCCCAGGAAAAGCTCGCTCGGGGAGGCCCACTCAGATGAAGAGAAGGGTGCCTTGGAGGGGCGGGGTGGGGTGCTGTGTCCACAATGGCAGCAGGGCACAGTCAGATGTTACACTGTGTCAGTTCCAGGTTTGCTATGAAACAGACACTACTTTCAAAGGCTGCTCAGCCAACCCCGGCTTCCTGCTCAGGGCCTTGCAGAGAGGCGTTTACATTTTAAGGTAAAACATCTTCTGTGTACAACTTCTAAAATGCGTCATGTGTGATTTGGCCCTGCTCATTGAAGGGATGATGCATTAATGATGAAAATCATCTCCTCCCTTCCAAACCTGAGCTGAAACAAGGGAGTCCTTTGCATAAACCCCACCCACCCCCCGCAAAAAAGGGGACCTCGTTCAGCCAGCTTTCAAGGGGCAACTAGGACTAAGAAATGTTGGGGTCCTTTAAAGTGACATTTAAAGCTCCCAGTCGTCCCCCCACATTTTTTTTAAAAAAACCTACCTATTTCACCTGAATGGAGAACATTCAAAAGATTTTAGTTTGCTGAAAGCGGAAACCTGTGACAGACTGAAAGACTGGCTGCTTTTATCATCACGTTGGAAAATTTGAAGAATGTTCGTCTTTGAGGTGGAAATACATTGTAGAGATAATCATAAATTTTTGAAGAAAAAAACACAGGAAGAAAAGTAAATGCTGTTGAGCAAATCCTCGAATGTAAGAGCTTTGGACTTTGTGCTGGGAGTGGTGGATTTAAATAGCCCCCCCCCCCTCCACCACAGGCTCTCTAGTTGATCATGGTCAAGCCACAACCATCTGTAAAATAGGAGTGGGTTGGATGCAGACTAACCTTACAATCCTAGACATGTCTACTCAGAGGTAAGTCCCATTAGGTCCAACAGGGCTTACTTCCAGGTAAGTATGCATTTCCCCCCTCTTTCATAATACTACAACCCAATGAGGTCATCCCATGAAGCTGCATGGTGGGAGATTCAGGACAGACAAAAGGAAGGGCTTCTTCACACAGTTAGAACTATGGAATTCACTTCCACAAGATGTAGCGATAGCCACCTACTTGGATGACTTTAAAAGGGGATTGGACACATTCCCAGAGAATGCTGTCAATGGCTACTATTCCTGATGGCTCTATCTAGGGGTGTACGAAACCCCACTTACCTTGCTCTGCTGAGGTCCATGGGGGGGAGGTGATCCGGTCCTCCCCCTGGAATCCTCGATGAGGGGGGAGGCGATCCGTTCCTCCCTCCCGGAATCCTCCCTGGCCGGCTCCGCTCCATGGCGTGTCTGCGGAGCTGCCGGCCAGGCCAATCCGCAGCCAGGCTGCTGCAGACGCAAATGGCATCCTGCATAGGGGACGGCATTTGCGTCGCTGCTATAGCCATGATAGGCTACATAAATATTTACGTAGCCTATCACGGCTAAAGCGGGAACGCAAATGGTGTCCCCTACGCAAGATGCCATTCACGGCCGCACATCAGAGTAGTGGCCAGCAGCGGCTGGATCTGGACCGCTGGAGGCAGGTAGGATCCGGTCCGCAGGGACTTCACGGCATGGCGGGGGGGTGGATTGCTGGATTCTTTAGAATCCGGCCTCACTGGAGTCTGTGGCGGAATTCTCCGCCATCCCTAGCTCTATCCTACCTCCAGTATCTGAGGCAGTATGCCTCTGTACACCAGTTGCTGAGGAACATGGGTGGGAGGGTGATGTTGCATTCATGCCCTGTTTGTGGGTCCTACAGGCAGCTGGTTGGCCACTGTGAGAACAGAATGCTGGACTAGAGTGGAACATAGGAAGATGGCCAGCTGCTGTATACCAAGTCAGATCCTGAGTCCATCTAGCCCAGCACTGTCGACACTGACAGGCAGCACTCTCCAGGCTTTCAGGCTGGGTTCTTTCCTAGCTGTACCAGAAGATACCAGGGCTTGAACCTGAGACTGTCTGCATGCAAAGCAGGGGCTCTAACACTGAGCTTTTGGACTGATCCAGGAGGGCTCTTCTTAAGTAACTAAAGTAGTCTGGATCCAGCCCAATGCCTTTCACGTTTTACAGGTACCTGTAAAATGGAGTCAGCAATGACATCCTCGTAGAACTGCTTCGGCGAGGGTGAACGTTATAAGGGCTACAGTGCCAAGGTTCTGCAAGCAAGAACTACTCTATGAATGAACAAGCAGAACTTGCTCATGTCCCTCAGTGTTTCTCACAATTGTACATGCTTCACTCCACACCATATTTACCCGTCATAGTCGTCTCCATCTTCACCCAGACTGTTCCATTTACATGCCGAAATGCATTTAAAACAAATTGCGCATGTCATTAAAGGGAGAAATGATTTGATCCGTTACGCACATCCAAGAGTCACATTCAGACATACGACTGATCACACAAACGTGCTGCAATGACACATGTATCAGGGCCGTCCTATGCTTTCAGAAGAATTACATGGTACATCATTTCTGTAACATGGGAATGGGGAAGGTTTGACCCTCCAGACATTGCTGGACTGCAACTCCCATAGTCCCTCACCATTGGCTATGTCGGCTAGGGCTTATGGGAGTTGCAGTGCACCAACAGCTGGAGGACTATATGTTCCCCACCCCTGCTGTTAACACTTTAGAATGCAAGTGTGTGTTGTGTCACATGCTTGAATGATCCTCCATACTCCCTGCACTTGTGAGCTAGCATGTAAGGAAGGAGGCTTGGCTATAACCCTTCGCCTTGACTTGCTAGCTTTCTATAGCCAGGGAGTGTTCAACTTGGATGAGGATTGTATTATGTGATCACCCACCAGCAGTCCTGAAGTGGTTCAGTCCAAGGAGGCTGTATCACACGATTCTTCCAAACATGTAGCCCAGTTCTAACCTCATGCTAGGAGTGGGGCTTCTAATGTATAGTCCCAAACTAGAGGTCTATATTTTGCAACCGACTCCCTTTCAGAGGGTCAGAGCAGTTTTATTTTAAAACAAGGCATTGAACATAGTACTGAACAGCTGCAGAATGATGGGATGTGAAAGGTGTGACGTGTAGTGGAGAAGAGGCAGGCAGGAGGGGTGCTTAACCCACCCCCTCCCACTGCTTTTTTCCTGCAACAATTTCCCCAAGCTACCTTTTTTGTTGTGTTGTAAGAGAAAAGCACTGATGGCGAAGAAGTCAGAGGGGGAAAGCATTAGGTGAGGAAAAGGGTTAAGCATCCCCTCCTATCTGCTGCTTCTCTGCTGCAAATCATGTCATACTTTCAGCTGTTATGTGGCAAAGTAGACCCCTTGCCAAGGGTCTAGCACACCCCCCAGATGCAGAATAAGCTATACAAAACATAGGCAGAACTATGCAAGTTGTAGAATTTGTCCTGGTTTTCTTGTTATTAGGTTTTCTTGTTGCACATTATATATGATTATACAGCCCTGACCATAAGACAGAGTTGGAGGCAGTAAGACAGGAGTGATGACTCATAATGATATGATATGGAGGGGACCCCCCACAATCAGCAAGAAGCTGGACGGAGGGAGCACCAACACCTCCACTTCTTAACTGGAGGTTTGAGCCTTGGCTGTGTGCATGGGGGTTAATGTGCTTTTTCTGGCTTCCACATTTTTGCATTCTGTGTCTGGAGCTGATCACCTTTCAGATGAGTTAAACGTGGTTGGCTCAGAATCATCACAAACCTCTCATACAAACCCCTAATGGGGAAACAAAGCAAAGATTGGGCTCTCCATTGCTGAAGGTATTTAAGCAGAGGCTGGGTGGCTGTCTGTCAAGGATGCTATAATTGCATCCTGTACTGCAGAGCCTGTACTGAGCAAGGGGTTGGACTAGATGGCCTTTGAGGTCGCTTCCATTCTATGGTTCTGTGAAACCTCTAGATAAAATGCAGCAGCCCTTTGCAGTGGGGGCTGTGGCTCCGATGTCAGTGGGGCGGTGAATCCGCTCCAGGTTTCAGTCAGAACCAGTCAGCACTCTAAAGGAGCTATCCAAGGTTCTGCCTCTTGGATAGCTCCTTTAGAGTTCTGACTGAAACCCGGAGCGGATTCTCCGCCTCACTGACTTTGGAGCCGCCAGCCTCCACTGGCCCTTTTTGTGGGCAAACGGCTGATCTGGCAGGGCCCTGCGGTGCTATTTACAGATTATTTTCATTCCGGGGTGGTCTGTTTTCCTCCCGGTGGGATAGGAAATTAGCTGACTAATGAGACATTTTTTTTCTCAAGATATTGGAAGCACAGGCAGCAAATGACTCTTTCATGAAGTCTTCAGGCACTGTGGAGTCTCACTGGACTCTCCAGCAGATCTTCTCTCACTTCTTTTTGAATGAACCATGTTACAAGTAGGGGTGTACGAAACCCTGCTTACCTGGGGTTCCGCAGCTGGGGGGAGGTGATCCATTCCTCCCCCCGGAATCCTCAACAGGGGGAGGCGATCCGTTCCTCCCCCCCGGAACCCTGCCTGGCTGGCTCTGCTCCGTGGCCAAGCCGCGGAGCCACCAGCTGGGCCAACCCGCAGCGAGGCCTCCAGCCACTGCCGGGCTGGTGCAGACGCAAATGGCGTCCTGTGTAGGGGACGCCATTTACGCCGGCCCGTGATAGGCTACTTAATATTTACATAGCCTACCACGAAAAAAAAACAGCGAACACAAATGGCAGCTACGGCGGCTGCCATTTGCGTTCCCATTTTTTCCGCCGTGATAGGCTACGTAAATATTTACGTAGCCTCTCACAGCAAAACAGAGGGGTGCAAATGGCAGCCACTATGCCATTTGCGCCCCTCTGTTTTGCTGTGAGAGTCTACGTAAATATTTACATAGCCAATCACAGCGGAAAAAAAAGGGAACGGAAACGGCGGCCGCTGTAGCCGCCACCATTTACGTTTCCTTAGTTTTGCTGTGATAGGCTATGTAAATACTTACATAGCCTATCACGGCTTCTGCAGGGACGCAAATGGTGTCCCTGCATTAGCCGTTATAGGCTACATAAGTATTTACGTAGCCTATCACGGCTATATGGACGAAGCGAATGGCGGCCACGGACATGGCCGCCATTCGCTATGCAGTGCGGATGGCAGCAGGTAGGTGCTCCATTCCGGGTCCATTTTGCGGGTTGGGTGGGCGGCGGGGCTTCATTCCACCACGGATTTCGTGGTGGAATTCTCCGCCATGCCTAGTTGCAAGCAACAACCCAGTCAAGAAGATCCTCTCTCCGCAGGCTTCAAAGAAATACAAGCATATGCGTCTCTCTGAGCAACTAGATACTGGGATTACTGTTTTGGTGTAGCCATTTTTGGCCTTATTTCCCCGACCCCTCCACCAATTCAGCTATATGGCTGTGCTGGCTAGGGATGATGGGAGTTGTAGTCCAACTGATCTGGATGGCATTCGGTTGAGGAAGGCCGATATATGTCTACAGGAGCAAGCAAGAGCTGTTTGAGATTTAAAAAACCCACCAGATCCAGTTTGCTTTTCCCTGAAGCATTTTGAGATGTTCCTGTTTTTGGAAATGGCTTTTAAAATCTTTTAGCTGAGCTGTAATGGTGGGTTTTACCTGCTGACAATGTGCTAGTATTTTAATTAGCTGTTCATTAATTCATCCTTTCTTTTTACTATTGCTTATTGAATGATTTTGGAGTAAGCCACCCGAAAGATGGCCTAAAGGTATTTTAATAGAAATAAATAAATACTGTAGAGGCTTAGTGCTTTCCATGTAGTGCTTTGCATTAGGTTCAGTTTCTCATGTCTCCCATTTTTAATAAGGATCTCAGGTAGCAAGTGTGGAGGGGACTTCTTTTTCCAACCTCAGACCTTGAAGAACTGCTAGCAGTCAGAGTAGACCAGGGGTCTCCAACGCAGTGCCTGCAGAGACCTCCAACGGTGCCCATGAAGGTCTCTGCTCCCTGCCCTCTTCCAAATGCTTCTTTAAAATAAAAACTTTGGAAAATGTTAGGGCCGCCTTCTTTCTCTCCCTCTCTAGCTTCTAGCCTCGCTCTTTGCCTTGTTCTTTCCCCCTCCCTCCCAGCCTCTAGCCTCACTGTTGCTCTCCCCACACTTCTTTAGCTCACTTTTGACTAGCTGGGCCCCCAGGGCAGCCATTATGTGACTAGCCACATCCACCATGGGAGCCATTTTGTGGTGGTGCCCACAGCAGTTTCTCAAATTCCCAAATGTGCCCTTGGGTCCAAAAAGGCTGGGGACTCCTGGAGTAGCCCATCCTCCCCTACTGGGCACCCTCCAGATGTATTGGATGTATTGGACTGCCATCATTCCCACCAGCATGGCTATGCTGGAAGGAGATGATGGGAACTGTAGTCCAACACATGTGGAGGGTGCCTGGTGAGGGGAAGCTGCAGTAGGCAATTCTGGACCAACTAACAGATGAGGGAATGAGGACGGCTGGTAGAGCCCTGCTTCAGCTGGACTGTTCCTTTCCCTCCCAGGGCCATTTACCACCATCTGCCCCATAGGAAAGATCCTGATCACTTTCTATTTCTTTTCTTTTTTAAAAAAAGGTATGGTTTATTGTGACTTTATTACTGATTATTGATGTGACTTTTAAGCCTCTTTGGAAAGATTTGTACCCCAAAAGGAGGGATATAAATACACATACGAAATAAATAAACTAATTAAATCATAATCTAGCTCCATAGAAAACAGCGGCAGCATCGGTGTCCATTACGTCAGTGAAAAAGGTGACCAGGTTAATCATAGTCAGCCTGCCGGGAAAGACCACGGTCTGGCGCTCCCGTCTTCCCTTCCAACCCAGGAAGGCTCAGCGGTCTGCATATGTTGCAAAAGGAGGGGCGTTGGGGGACATCCTCATGGAGCTGGGTTTCTGGGCCCTTTGGTGGTTGCTATGGCAGCAGCTACATCCGCTGGCGCAGCCTGATTCTTTAGCGGCACAATAGGGTTCTTGTGCTGGATCTCTGTGGCTGGGCATTGCCGAGACCACGGACAGGTTACCGTGAGGAAAGGAAATCTGCCGTCTTCCTGAGAGCACGCTCATGGGGAAGACCCCGAGGCCCACAACTCTGGGATACACCCTGGGGCGCACTCCCTCCCTCACCCCCACCCCAAGAAGATGGCCCAGGAGCACCCTAAAATTCTAATTTGGATCTGGAGTCTCTCTAAAAATGCCTCAGGGCTCAAGGCTGTGCACTGCAGGGGTGGCCACAGGCCACAGGCCCCCATGCCAAGGCATCCCAGGGGGCAGCTGGGTGAGTCTCTTTCAGGCAGCAAAAACAGCCAGGCGTCTTGTGGCACCTCAGAAAAGAACAGCAGATACGTCCTTGTGTGAGCCAGGACAGCCGGGGTGGGGGGCTCGATCCATGGCCCTCGGCCTTCACGTGACCCTCAGCCCAATTTCAAAAGACCTTCAGGAGGGGGTCTTGGTTGTTTGTTGGGTCCAGGAAGCTCCGCCTCTAAGGCAAACCTGACACGGCTCTTCTCCCTTCCTAGCTGTTCTGGCAGCCTTCATTTCCAGGATCCATCACGGGAAGCTTCACCCACGTGCCTGTATAGCAGGGGCGCGCCCCCCATGGCTGCCCGAACCCTCCCACCACCGCTGAATTTCCCTCCTCCTGTCCTGTCCTCTCAACTCCCTCCCCCAGAGACCCTCATGCCAGTTGTCCTTTGCCTGCTGACCGATATCACTGGGATGTGTGTGTACCACGCACACATCTGCAGTAGTCCATATGTGTGCGCCTGTGGGGGGTGCGCATGCATATAGATGTGTGCATGCAGCTGGGTATGTGTGCATGCAGGTGTGTGTGTGCCTGTGTGTGGCCCTGAACCCCCTCCCCCAAGCCAGTTTCACATGCAGCCCTTTGGGGCCAAAATGGTTGTGCACCCCTGGCTTTATATCACACCATGCTGCACGGCAAACACTCTCAGAAGGGGTTGACACAAATCTGAGAAATGCCACAAGGTGAAACCATTCCATGCTCTCACAAACACAGTCCCACGTGGGGAAAAGGAGACGTCAGCAGACATCCGCCTTCTCCAACCTGGTGCCCTCCAGAGGTGTTGGACTACAACTTCCATCGTCCAAGCCACCATGACCGTTTTGTCCAGAAGTCAACAGTAGGGGAGGGCCCTAATGGAAAAACCCCTGCCTGGAAGCCTGGAGAGCCACTGCTGCCAGTCAGTGTCGACCATACTGGTCTAGATGGACCAAAGGTCTGACTCAATATAAGGCCGCTTCCTGTGTCCCTATTGGCCATGTTGTCTGGGGATGATGAGACTCGTATTCCAACCCTTCCAGAGAGCACTTGGTTGAGGAAGGCTTCCGTACATTGCCTTATTTCCTGTGGTTGTATTTCTCCTCCCTCCATGCATGCATGCGTTCATGACAATGCACAAGCCAAGCCTGGTCAGCTTTCCCTGGGAGGGCAGCTGTATGAACTCAGCCTTCATCTAGAGCACCACAACCCAAACTGAAGGCCTGGGGAGAGGTTGGCCTTGTACCTCGCAGTGAGAGAGCCTTGGCTGATGGTGTCTCCCTCACCCAGAAGTTCATCATCGCTGTGGTAATACATTTCGTCCTCTTCTTGCCTGCAAGGATGGGCAGCAACACACGGACCATGATCCCCTGGGGCTGGGTTTTTGTCGCTCTCTTTAAGTTAGTGATGTCAACAGGGCTTGGTCGTGCTAACAGGAACAGCAATTTCAGCAGAACTCAGTGACGGTGCCACCCAGCAAACTGAACTCACTTGAGGTCTTGGGGGACAGAACCTGGATTATTGTTCCGGTGGCATGTTGCAAACCCCCAGCTCTTAGCATGTGTGGGGTGCAGGTGGGGTCGTGAACTCCCCATCATTGCAAATTCGAACTGTCTGTGCCCTGCTTCACAGTCCTCTAGAGCCATTCACAAGGCCATTTCTGGCTCATCGGAGACCTGTGAGATCAGCCCAGGTTGACACAGCCACACAGAGTCATGGTGCAACTCCAACTTTCCCAACCTGACACCCTCCAGATGTGTCAGACTACAACTCCCATAATCCTCAGCCAGAAGACTGGGGGATTATGGGAGTGGTAGTCTGACACATCCGGAGGGTGCCAGGTTGGGGAATGCTGATGCACCTTTTCCCACACACCTGTGGGTTGCCATTCACCGCCTTACACAGAACGCCCCAAAGACAGGCTGAGGGATGATGACACCACCAGTGGCCTGGGGATGCGCCACGGACACGCCCACATGCTGAGTTAACCACCCCCAAACTGAGAGGATGCATTGTGTTTATTGTCATGTGTCACAATCGCATCTCCGTGTATTTCCTAGGGTGCAAAGCAGAGCATGGGCGTGACAGTCATAGTCATTAATATCCACCATGTGTTGCGGGCAATTTCCTGTCCCTGTAAGGATTGTGTCGTATTTCATGCAGCCCTCAGAACAGAACTGCCTACCGCAGAACAATCACAGGCTTCCCAATCAACCATTTGCCTTGGAATGCCCGTGTGTGTGTGTGTCTTTAAAAGATACGTGCAGGAGAAAGACCCTGGGCCACAGTGGGGCTGCTCAACCCTTCCCCATATGCTGATTCTATCCCCCTGGGCCACTTTTTCTCATCAGACTTGGATTCTGCCCACAGCAGCCTGTGGCTGCTTCCAGACAAGGCTTTCATCATGCAGTCACGCCGCTTCATTTATGGAAACCCATCTGGCTGGTCACCCAGCCACTCTTTTCATTCCTGAATTGTCTGTGTGACTCCAGTGTTTTATCAGACAATTTCAGGTTGATAACCCCAACCACTGAGTCAGCTCTACTGCTAACATTTCTAGCTGTGAAAATTTCTATAACTACTTTGCATCATGTCTCATTTCCATACAATGAGACTCCACTGTATGCCCTTATTACGAAAAGAAATCAGAAGACGGTCATTAGAAACAGATATTCCTTCCCATCTATATGTGGTCACAAACGTAACGCCTAACTCACTATAAAAGAAATGGAAATCATTTTCTTCCAGTTGAACTGGGGGGGGCTGAAGCTAGAGGCATGCCCCAGCCTCAGGATTTGGCTCGGACCTCAATTTGGTGCTTTGGGAGATGGCTTGATCCATCTTGGACTGATTCAGAAGCCATCCACTTCCTGTCAGGTATTGAGTTTTAAGGAGAATTGCAGATAATTTTTATTTCTTGTCAAAATTGGATGAAATCTGCAGAGATAGTTCCTGAGGGGAAAAACCCAGCCACGTCTGAGATGAATAGTTACAGGGATTTTTGTGCAAGAGCAGCCTTTACATTTTGAGGGTATCAAAAACAGCACACACTTATTCCCCCTGCTCCTATGTTCCTTGGGGACCATGGCTCTGAAAATGAAATACATTCTAGAGGTGGCCCTAAGTAAGAAACCTGCAAGATTCCAAAAGGATACATGCAGTGGTTCATGTCGAAGCAAGTCCTCAATTTCTTTAGGTTTTAAAACTGTGGTTTTAAGGTTTTATATATTTTGTATTGTTTTATTGTGTGCTCTTTGGTTTTAATTTTTGTGAACCGCCCAGAGAGCTTCGGCTATTGGGCAGTATAGAAATAAATAAATAAATAAAAATTTAGGGGGATGATATGCTTCCCCTTTCTCCTCCTTGGTTTTGGGGCATGTATGAAAATGGCACACATCATAGATCTGTCCCCAGGAAAGATATCTGCAAAGTTTTGGAAGGATAGGTACAGGAGCTAGGGAGTCAAGGTGACTGAAAATCAGTTTGAGGCTATATGGTGGCATTGGGAAGAAGGATTTTTCACTGTAGGAAGGACAGATTGAATAAATGAGAAGGGGAAAGCAAAGGATTTGAAATCTTGAACAAATAGAACTTGAAGACACCCCACCCCAACCTGATCCCAACCCAGCGCAGAACCCCTGACTTCCTGCATGCTTGCTACAGAACAAGGAAACCCCATTTGTAGCTCACACTCCCTCCCCCAAAGCACAGTGATCAGAAAGCCCTTGGTAAAATGTGCCCTGCAACTAGAAGGCGCACCCACTGGTCATTCAGCTCCAGCTTTGGTTCCAGTTGCTTCAGAGGGAAGTCTGCTTTACCTCAGGAAACACCCAAAACAGTCTGAAGGGGCTTGATTTGGTTCAGGCCAATGGGGGCCGATGGCTCCAATTTTGGTGGGGCTGTGTGTACAGTCTGGGTTTTAGTCAGAACCAGCAAGAACGCTAAAGTGTTGAATGGGGTGCGGCTACCCTTGAAAGACCAGATCTGCAGCCTGGGGGTCATTTTAGACTACCATGGAGGCTCAGGTGTCAGCTGTGAGCCGGACAGCGCTGTATCAACTCCATCTGATACGGCGGCTGCGCCCCTTCCTTCCCGACCACCTGCTCCCATCGGTAGTACATGCCCTGGTCTCCTCTTGTTTAGACTACTGTAATGCGCTCTACGTGGGGTTACCCTTGAAGACGGTTCGGAAGCTGCAGCTCGTACAGAACATGGCGGCTCGCCTGATTAAAGGCAGCTGCCGGTGTGATCACATCACTCCAGTGCTGAAGGAGTTGCACTGGTTACCAGTTGTTTTCTGGGCCAAATTCAAGGGGTTGGTTTTGACCTTTAAAACCCTATATGGTTCTGGCCCAGTCTATTTCAAGGAGCGCCTCCAGCAACACCAGGCAGGCTGCTTAACAAGATCAGCCTTGGATGGCCTTCTCTCTGTCCTATCAGCCAGGGCAGCTAGACTGGTGAGGATGAGGGAGAGGGCCTTCTCTGTGGTGGCCCCCACTCTGTGGAACTCTCTCTCTAGGGAACTCCGCCATGCTCCCTCTTTAATGAGCTTCTGCCATGCATTAAAAATGTGGTTGTTCAGGCAGGCATTTGGGGTGGGTTAGGGTATTTTTAGAAATATTATGTTTTTAATGTAGAATTTTATAGTTTTAAACTGTTTTTATTATTGTACATCGTCCAGAGTGGCTGGGTGACCAGCCAGATGGGCGATTAATAAATAAATAAAATAAACAAAGGAGCTATCCAAGGTGCTGAACCCTACCCCCAAACTAGGTCTAGCACCTTGGATAGCTCCTTTAGAATTCTGGCTGGTTCTGATGGGAACCCAGCATGGATCCACAGCCCCACTGAAATCGGAGCCACCGGCCCCCACTGGTTCAGGCTTCAGACAAATCCAAAACATCCCCCCCCCCCAGAAACCATGTCTGCTTATGTCTGATATGCTGTCCCTTTTGGCAGTCTCTCAGATTTTAATTAGCTTCTCCTCAATTGCCAGAATGACTGCTGTTTTCCAGTGCTGAGCCAGTACAGTCTTGGCAGCTGAGCTGAGCAGTCTCCTGGCACACTGATCACAGTCATCCAAACAATTCTGTGCAGCAGCATTCAATCAACCAGGGCTCAAATTAACTCCAATTATTTGAGAGAGAACTTCTAAAACGTGGGCCCAATCCCGGTGGAAGTGGTTATGCCCCCAGATGGAAAACTGCGTGCCCTTTCTGACAGTAAAAGCTGCAGTGTACGTTTGCACCTTCCAGCAGAGGTCTCTCGGTGTAGCTAAACCAAGACCTGAGCTGGTGGATGCTGAATCTCCAAACGGAGAGTTGCTCCCAGATCCCCCACCGCTCTGGATCGAGAGAAACCAAACAGTGCAGCTGGCGAACTACGTGAGGACCGTCAAAACATGCAGAAACTGGTGCGCAATCGCCATTAAAGCCAGCCATTGTGCTCCTGCCCAGCAACAAGAAGTGTTAACGTGCTGATCTGGGAAGATGATCTACAGCTCCAATTAGACATTTCAGCCTGGTTTCATGCTGCGAATTGGCTATTTACTGTGCCTTTGCAGATCTCTGTGAGAGTCATTGCTCCATGAGCTCAAAATTCAGAGCAGTGTGATTTGTTTCTTACTTGCAAAACAGTCCAAGTATAAATGCATAGGTCCCAATGGAGAACGGATGCCCATCGGCAGTGCTAAACAAGGACAACAGGGGACCTAAGAGGGGGACCCAAGGCTGAAAACTTTCTGCCACTGCAAGCAGGACCCCAGAAGAATCCTAAGACAAGCACCTTGGAATCCCTTGCAGTGATGCCGGTGCATGAATTCTATGCTGACTGGGACGGTTAGCATGCAAGGAACCACATGGACAGGTCCAGAATACCAAGGGACAACTTGCATCCTCCAAGACCTAAAGATCACAGTAGAGCAGCCTCCTCCAGCCTAGCACCTTCTAAATGTGTTGCCAAAATCCCCCCCGATCCTATTTGCCCCCATAGGTGCTATTTGGGGCATCTGTGGCGCCCCAAATTTGTGGACATGCCATGGGATAAAAGTTAACCTCCCCTTCCAAATCACGTCACAGTGATCAGGGACCCCATAGCAGAGAGAGAGAAATTTAGAGAGAGAGAGAGAGAGAGAGAGAGAGCAGCCAGTTGTAAGATTTAAAGCATACACTTAACATCAATGCGTCTTCTGGCCTTCTGATGACCATCTGGGAGTGCACGTTATTCAGTAACCTTCAGGACAGTTTAAGGTCATTGGGGCTGGATCCTCAGAACCTCCCTGACTCCTCCCTATGCCAAACCACTGGGGAGACCCTGGAGAGGGAGAACAACAGCGCCCACATTTGCAAGACAACTTCAGCATACGGTCCACAACCCTCTGCAGATCAAGAGGCAAGCTGGGAATTTCTTCTGCAGTTGCCAAGCAAATGCCAGTGCAAGGCCCATCCCCCAACCCACCGCCCCCAGTAGAATGTTTGTCCTGGGCTCTGGCTGGGCTGTGGAGATGTATGGACAGCAGAAACCACCCCTCCTTTTCCCCATCCACACACAGACATACTCAACTGGCTACTGAGCATCCTTCGGCAGGCTAGTGCCTCCTAAGACAGCACCATGTTCTCTACTGATGGGTGAGTCCTGGACCAATAAATGCATGCCTTAACCAGTCTGCACGCCTTAAATCCACAGCTTCAAATACAACCGGGAGAGAGCAAGTTGGCTGCTTGAGCAACTTTTCCTGTGTGTGTGTGTGTGTGTGTGTGTGTGTGTGTGTGTTTTATTTCCCTCTTCTGTGTATGTGTGTTTTAAACAATCCAAGAAAAGGAAATGTCAGGGCCGGTGGGCCAACTGTTAAGCCAAATTTCCAACTTCGGGAACCTGGCTGCAATGTGTCATGCCCCACAACATTGAGCTGCATGAAGGAGCACCCTGTTGCTGGCCCAGTGCTGACAGCGTTCCACAGACACAAGTAACACTTCTAGGGCCATCGCCAGAGACATCCTACTAGAAAGCTGCTCAGCTGAAGTCAAAACAGTGCTGAAGCAACACATCATCTCACTGTGCTCCTCTCCTGCTGTCCTAAAAGTCCAGATCTTTGACTGACTGGACAGCTCCTGGGAAGGCAGGATATGCAGCCCCATGGCAGGGGGTGGCAGGAAAGGGACACAACCCTGCAGTTTGCATTTGAAGTTTTGAACGTGCATTTGAACGGCTACCTCCGGAGTGCCCTCTCTGCAGCACTGGTCTTGCTGGGCGACTGCCTGTGACTGGGAAGCAGGCCGTCCGTCTCGTGAGGGTCACCTTCTGAGCGTGTGTTGGGGCTCTCCAAGAACTCATCATCGTTCCAAGCACCAACAGTGCCATCCATGGCCTGGTATCTGATCTCGATGGAGATGCTGGTCTGAAATAAGAAAAAGTATCTGCTCACATGTACTTAAGGGCCAGAACCAAGGAACCGCCCATCTCCATTATGATGACTGAACCACTTTCCTCTCACCCTCCCAATCCTTAACTGCCATGTTGTTGTTGTTCAGTCATTAAGTCATGTCCGACTCTTCGTGACCCCATGGACCATAGCACGCCAGGCCTTCCTGTCCTTTAACTGCCATGAGCCAACGTAAATTAAGGCACGTTGCTTCCAGAAGACATTGAACCTTGGGGCACATCCTCACCACAGACATGTGCTGCTTATCCTAGGCATATTTACTTAAGAGTAAGTCCCACAGTGTTTAATGGGGCTGGCTCACTAGTACCGCCTGCCCCACACTGGTGCCCTCCACACACATTGGACAACAACCCCATCATCCCAGCCAGCATGCTGGCTGTGCACGATGAAGGTTGTAGTCCAATACACCTGGACGGGACCAGGTTGGGAAAGGATATACTAGTGAGGAAACACTTATGCCCCTGCTGATTCTCTTTGGCCCCACCAATTCCATTGTGCAAGCAGCCCTCATTCCATGCACAATGGCAATTTAATGCTTCCGGAGCAACCCCAAACTAGCAGAAACGCTTGTTTCTGGGAGGAGGCAGGACAGCAGAGCTCGTATAAGGGAGCTCTGACAACCCTGCCTCCTTCCAGAAATGAGCATGTCAGCTCATTTCAGGGCTTCCCCTCAGAAGCACTAAATCTCCCTTGTGTAAGTGGTGGGTCCCACTTGCGCAATGAACTTGCAATGGCAGGGCAGAAACACCCCACTGGGTATCATCTTACAATTCCCAAGATCCTTTGAGGGAAGCCATGGCAGTTGGCTAGGATACAGAATATGGTTTTGGAAAGGCAAAAACTCCTGGAAGTAGGACCCATCTAAAGGGTCATCCGTTGTGAGTTTTCTTCCCTATGCTCTGGAATGTAGGAGCTGGGGTGGAATTTGTGCCCCGACAATGATGACATAACAACAGCCATATCTTTCTAGGCTGATATCCTGCTAAAAAGCTAGTAAGTTTATTGACAGAGATCTCGCATTTCTCTGTGATGTACATTCAGTTTGGCTTAAAGGAAATAAAAGAAGGCAAACTAACACATAATCAATCCAACCTCAAAACAAAACTGCAGCAGATAAAAACAAACAGTTCACAGGAAGAACTGCTGTAAACATTCCCTCTATGAAAAAGGACCCGAAGCTGTGTAGATCAAAATAATTAGAATATACAATACAATTCCTAACCCAATACAACCTTCCCATAAAGCAACCTAAAAAAAGTGTATGCACTGGGCTATGAATGTTATTGCATTGTAATACAGGGTGGGAAGAAGGCAGATTTGGATCAACTGGAAGATCTCTGGGTCGATAAGCAGTAGGTCAGCAAGGGTTTCTGACTCACAATGTTTTAAACAATTGCCACAATAAATTTAATAAATAATATATATACTTTTTATAGAGGATCTTTTAATAGATTAGTTTTTATGTTTTAATTGTAATTTTGTATGTTAGCTTGTATTTTTTTATCATTAGCTGTCTTGAGCATTATTTGCAGGGAAAATGGAGGATATATATTTAATTAATTAATAAATCCATTATATGGGCTTCGCCCCTCCTTCCCCAGTGCAATGCTCACTCAGTATTAAGCCCCAATGTGTTCAATGGGGCTTACTCCCAGGAAACAGTGCATAGCAACCAGTGGAGGCTGGTGGATCCAATGTCAGCGGGGAGGTGAATCTGCTCTGGGTTTCAGTCAGAACCAGTCAGAACTCTAAAGGACCCATCCAAGGTGCACCTTGGATAGCTTCGGCTATTGGGCGGTATAGAAATGAAATGAAATAAAATAAATAAATAACTCCTTTAGAGTTCTGACTGGTGCCTTCCAGATAATTTGGACTACATCTCCCATCATTCCCAGCCAGCATGGCCAATCCAACACATCTGGAGGGCACTAGGTTGGGGAGTCTGGTGTACAGCATTGAGACATCTGTTAGGCTACTGAAGTTGAGCAGTTTGGGGGAAAAGCAGGAGTGGGTTTTTGAGCTCAGCTCTGGTACCGAAAACCAGATTCCCAGCTGCAGCCTGTGCTCAGAGGCAGCCTGTTCCCCAATTCTCAGGATATGTCTATGCCCCCGAGCCAATGTTTTGGCTCCAGTTGGGGGGCCTCGGCGTCTAGTATGAACAACATAGATCCTGCACGTTGGAGGTCTGCTCCCTGGGGTTCATCAGAAATACCTCATTTGTGCATTCTTGCATGTTTCTGAGCAGCACACACATGGAGGGACCTTGTGGATTTGATATTTAAGAGATAAGAACCACCTTGTAATTTGGAGCATGAAATATTTATTCATTTTAAGCATTTTTGTCCTGCTCCTGAGCCAAATGGTTTCCTGGAGTGACTTGCATTCAGCTGGTAGAAAAAAGACAGTCCCTACATGACACAAAAGGGCAACGGGATGGGGTGGGAAGTATAAAAAAGCGAGTGGCCTTTAACCAGGCTGGTGACGGCCATGCCACCCTTGTCCTCTCCCTGTGCTGTGGCCTGCTGGGATGGCTCTTGGTGGCGACAGCTGGGAACGGAGGAATAACCATTTTCACTAAGCCTCCTCAAAGGAGCTGTCCCTCCCCTGTTCTCTGAGATCCACTGGATGGACCCAGTTCTGTTTCAGTCCTTGAGCCAGATTAAGGCCATCCTCCTTGGCAGGTGCAAGGGGCCCTGGTGTAAGTCTCGCTGCTCTCCCAGCTCGCTCAGTCCAGAGCTAGCTACACCAGGATTTCTGCGGCAGGGCAGGGTCTGCTTCTCCTGTTCCATGGCACATCCTCACTACTGTCTTCCCCCTACCCCACTTCGACTTTAATGCCCTGCTTCATTGGATTATTGGGCTTGGTTAGTTTCCCTGTCTGTACCTCGAAGGGGAGCTTGCTCCTCCCCGCTCCCCCGTCACACCGGCTAGACCTTTCAGGTTCAGCTCAACAAGTCTCAAGGGGCAAACTGAGGAGGGGAAGATGGGCTAAGGCCTGGCTAATGGAGACCAGGCCTTTGGCCAGTGGCCTTCCTCCCAAGGAGTCACAAGAGAGTGGAGGGGTCCCACCCACTTCTCATGTGAACAAGCTGATTAAGGGCGGTGGTGGCAGCAGACAGAGAAAGCGCAGCAGGGTGCGGCTCAGAGGCCTACCTTGGAGGGCTGGTGCTGGCCATGGCCACTGTGTGATCATGACAACTGCCTATGCCAGAATAGTATCATAATCAGATAGGTCTAAGGATCTGTGTATTAATGGCTATGAGCTATGATGGCTAACGGAGCCTCCATGGTCAGATGAAGTGTACCTCTCAATACCAGGTGCTGAGGCCAAGCAGCTGTAGGCTTCCTGCCCTAGTTGTGGACTTCCTGGAGGCATCTGACTGGCCACTGTGGAACACAGGATGCCCGGCCAGGTGGGCCTTTAGGGTGGGTCCAGCTGGGCTTTCCATGTGTCCTTAAGCTTTGCAAAATGTCTCCCCACCCCCAAACTGTGCTAACAAAATCTCCCTTTCTCTGGCTGGATTAGATGCAGGTCACCTGAGCTGCAGCACAAACAGGGAGCCCAGCCAGAGAAGCAGAGAGGAATGTTACTGACTTGCCTTTCCTCTTTTGTGTGGTTGCCATGGTTACTGCATAGGGTGCTCCCGTATACGCTGCATGAAAGTATTGCTTTAACGATATGATGTGTGCATGATTTCGGCCATTGGCTCAAAAGTCCCGGCTGCTGAAATGCTGAGAAGCTGCAAGATTCATGGCTAAAGCAAAGTTGCTAGTCCTCTGTATGTAAGTCCTTCACAGAATTCTTTCATGGCATGTGTGGATGGAGTGGGATCATACGTGGTGCCCCCACATACCTGTGTAGGCTCTATTCCAACTTTCCAATGAACCGGGGAAACGCCCTTGGAGAGCGCCTGCAGAGCCTCCAGGCAGGGGCTTTGTAAGCAGTCACAATGAATGCCCACAAAATCCCAAGGAGTTTCACACGCACCCCGCCTTCGCCACCTGCCTATCAAAAGGAAGGGACTGGTCTCAACGGGGAGACTTAAGCAGTCTGCAGAAGGAAAGCCCCATTTGGAGTCACAAGTGTTGCTGGGGTGGGAGGAATCTTGCATTTTTCAGCCCCTCCTTTTGAAAGCTCCGCCATCCCCTGAACAAACACGCGAAAGTCAGAGCACTGAAAAGACATCTGAAAAGTCCATGTGGGCGACATGTGCACATTGGAGCAGTCAGGGAACACCTTCACTGGCATAAAACCAACCCGGAAGAAGGTTCACACCAGCAGCTTTCCGGAAAAGAGCCTCCTCCTGCTCCTTGCATCGTTACACTGCGTTTACCCGAATGGCGGCGTTGTTGTCGTCTGTCAAGGTGTCTGTCAGCTCCAGCTGCCCGTCCTCCACCACTTTCTGCAAGACCATCTGGAATGTTCCGATGAGCCTAGGAAGCAAGCAGAAGAGGCCGTGAGGATCCTGGGAGATGTGGACGCCCAGCCCACTCCTGATGGTGCTGGCTGGACAAATCTCAGAAATGCCAAGACCTTGGGGAGAGAAAGTGAAGTTGTCCCTGGAGAGAAGAGCAGAGCACGCGGATAGCATGTGTTTCTTAAAGTCACTGAGACAGAGGTGGACAACTGTAAGCATTAGGAACCCCGGAAGCTGCTGCAC
This sequence comes from Heloderma suspectum, assembly GCF_057233095.1. Classification (NCBI taxonomy): domain Eukaryota; kingdom Metazoa; phylum Chordata; class Lepidosauria; order Squamata; family Helodermatidae; genus Heloderma; species Heloderma suspectum. The sequence continues at coordinate 438,528,379 of NC_139458.1, forward strand.
CTCAGGATGGGCCAATTGGTCGGTTTCACTTTCTCCTGTATTTGGATTTTTCACTCTCAAATATGAAGAACTTTGTGAATTTTGGATAATTCGTATCAGGAACAAGCCAAAATGAAATTCTCACCCATCTGCACTGGCCCAATTCAACAGGTGCAGCTATTTCCGGGATGGAAAGGACCATCTTGTACCTGCCTGCCATGCAGCTATTGAAGGTGAGGCTGCTGCCAGAGCAAAGAGGTGGCCACCCCAGTTCACCATTAACATGGCTGAATCCACCAGGATTCAAACCCAGGCTTTTAAGGGCTGAGTGCTCAGAGCCCTGGCCTGGAGGGCCAAATCTGTCGGCTTCGGTTTCTCCCACATTCGATTCTTTTAAAATCTCAACTTCTTTTTATCTCAAATATGGAGAACTTTGCAAATTTGGGTAAATTCTTATCAAAACTGAACTGAACTGAACTGAACTTCTCACTCACACCTATCTGGCCCAAACCAGGTCAGATCACAGGTCCATTTACCCCAGCATTGTCTTACCATCCACCAGCAGCTCCCCACCATTGCAGAGAGGAGCTGTTCCCAGCCCTACACAGAAATGCCAGAGATTATACTTGGGAGCGTCTGCCTGCAAAGCAGGTACTCTTCCACACACCTACCACCTCTCTCCTTCTATTGAGGACTAGAAACTTGGAACATGACAGGGAATCAGTATCAGATGGCATCCTAACAGTGAAGGGAAGAGGGCTAATTACACATTATATGTGAAGGAAAGGACCCAGTGGTGTCTGGCCATTAGTACAATTTCTGTTGCACTACCAAGCACCATTGACATTGTACAAGAGTTGGCTTCCTCTGGCACCATGTAAATACAGCTCGTGGCTAGACACTATTGGATCCTACCCAAATTTATGCAACTGAGCCCCCAAACCTTGTTTTTAATGAAAAGCAGCCCTGGGAGAGGGGCATTCAGAGTGGAGAAGTAGCTGTCGGGGTGCTTCTCTCTTTCCCAACCTAGTAGGTTTTTAAAATCCATGCCAAACAACCCATCTGAGCTGCCAACTCAGTGCATGCCATGTGGGGCATGTCATGCCGTCGCAATCCCCCGCCTCCACCACACACACACGTGCATTTACTGTACACTGGCGGTTGTGTGAAGCCACAGCAGTATGTGGTGTAGAGTTAATTAAGTACATGCCCAACAGGTGAGACCAACACCCCACATTTGCAAGGTGGGGGATTATTAGGGCTGAGGTGTGCTGCCTGCAGATAACGCTGGAGAACGTGCGTGCGTTTGCATGCCCGCTTGCTGACTCTTCGACAATGCCTCCCCGGCAGCGTTCCTTTATCAGCAATTAACGAGAACGACGCTTGGCTATCGGAGAGCCTCTGACAGCGATATCAATATTTGGACACTGTGCCAGAGTAGTGTTGCCCCCTCCCGCCAGCCGGGGTCAGCAGGAGCAACATCGCGCTGATGGAAACCTCCTCTGTCTCACGCGCTGCACCAGCCTCGGGACACAGCCGCAGCACTCAAGGCACTCAGTTGGCGAGGGGAGGGAAGAAACTCACGGCCCCTGCAAGCCCACGTGGCAGACAGGCCAGGGAGCGGCTGCTGTGCGCCCAGATGCAGGTGGTCGGCTGAGAGCTGTCAAAACCTAGAAGTCTGGGCGAACTCGCTAGAGGCACGCAGAGGGACCAGACTCTGCAGGGCACTCTTGTTCAACCTGGAGCGCACCAGGGGCCTTTACGGTACGGAGGGGGAATGCAAGAGTTACAGTTACGGTACAGGAGCTGTACATGGGGGGGGCGGGTAGAGGGGAATCATAGAATAGTATAGTAGGGTTGGAAGGGGCCTACAAGGCCATCGAGTCCAACCCCCGGACTCGATGGGAATTTGGGAGTGGGAATTTCCCCCCACTCCCATATTCCATAGCATTTGGGATTATTCCTCCAAAGCACCTTCAGTGGGGCCCAGCACACTCATTCTCCCCACCCCCTGGGGGGGGGAGAACCTTTTTCAGCCTGAGGGCCAAATTCCATTTTAGAGAAGCTTCCGGGGGCCGCATTCTAGAGATGGGCGGGGCCGAAGGCAAAGGGGGCGGGGTTGAAATACCAACCTGTTTTAGCCTGAAGCTCTTCCTGCCAGTAGTAACTAGGGGAGTAACTCGGAGGGGAGGCATTTCAGCTTTTAGAAGGGGGAGCATGAGCTGCACAAAAGCCGGGAAACCTGGCAGCTGGGGAGGGGAAGGTGGGGAAGGGGAGCGGCCCTCTGGGGACGCCAGGCAGGCCAGATTTGGCCCACAGTGCTGAGGTTCTGCTCCCCTGTTCTACACACTGGCTATTGATATAGGCCAGGGTTGGGGAGCTTTTTCTGGCCTGACGGCTGGTTTGGTTCTGGGCAAGCCTGTTGGGGCCCACAGTGGGGAGGGCCGTGCCCTAAAGCGGGTGGGGTCTGTGACTGCCCAGACCCCGCTCAGTCACGCACACACAGACACCCCCCTACATTGCCCTCCCCCACTCCAGTCAGGCTTCTGAAAGGTGGTTCTCCAAGGGGGGGGTGCAGTGCAGGGGAGGGGAGGGTTCGCGCTTTTCTCCCCAGCAGCCCCCCCCCCCCCCGCTGCAATTAGGTCTTTAAACACTCTCCGTTAGCACCATCACTGATATTGGCACTTACATGGGCCACTGATTTAATTACTTTGTTTGTTTGTTTGCAGTAGAAAGCAGGGGGGGGGGGGGCCTTGCAACCAGCCAAGCAGCTCTGCTGCTCTCTGGCATTCTGAAGAGGGAAATTTGCAGAGGTGGATATGAACGTGAGAGGCCGCCTCCGACGGGGTCAGGTCATTCGTCCCGTGAAGCCCGTTTGCCCGCTGCTGAGTGGCACTGGCTCTCCCCGTTCTCAGGCAGAGGGCGGAGAAGATGGAGATGCTGGGAACTGAAGCGGAGACTCCCCACCTCCTCCTCCTCCACCACCATTACTACATTGAAGCACATGGCGCTTTAGAGTGTACAAGAAGACAGCCCTGCCCCGAGGAGCTTACAGGGCAAAATTCATCACAGGGGAGGCAATAGAAGGCAACAAGGGGAAGCAGGGGAAGCATTTACATCCAGCCTCACATAGAATCATAGGGTTGGAAGGGGCCTACCAGACAGTCGAGTCCGACCCGCTGCTCAGTGCAGGAAGCCTAATTCCCAGGCGGTCCCCCATCCAGGTGCTGACCAGGGGTGACGTTGCTTAGCTTCCAAGATCAGACGAGATCGGGCACATCCAGCCCATGCTGAGTCCTGGCTATGCAAAAGCTTCATAGCCAAAAGGAGTTTTGAGGAGGGATTTGAGGGAGGGGGAGGGAAGGAGTGGCACCATACAGGTGTTTGGAAAGGGAATTGCAGGGGTAGGGGGAATTTCCAGAGTAAGCAAGAAGCGGATTTTGATAAGCTGGTTGCAGAGTTGTGTGTCTCCTGAGTCCTCCTTATACAAAAGGGCTGGAGGAGTTTAGAGGCAAGTCATTAGAATTTTAATAATATTAAGGAAAGTCCTCAATTGGGGGGGGGTGTTATTGATTTTATTGGGGAAGCATATAGTTGACAGCAGCTGGCCAGCTTGTAAATGTATAGAGTGACATGTAGCCCATGAAAAAATGAACAGATCATGTTTGCACATTCCGTTCACCACCTGCACAATGAATAATGCATCCATGGAGGCCTGTATTATCTTGCAAGTACGCTGACCTTTTTCCTCCCCTTTCAAAGAAGACACTGTCCATGTCAGCCTCTATTTTCCTGAACAAGCCATTGATTTTTTTTTCTCTTCCTCACCGTTTCCCCTACAATGACAGTTTAACAGTTGTTTTAGCACCAACCGCATGCCAGGAGCTGGACAGGACACAGGGGTGGCGCAGTCTGTGCCAAGTGGGACAGGATAACGGTGGAGAAGCCGGGCCGGGCAAAGGCAGACACAGGCAGAGTCTGGTCTGCTCATCTCTGTGCTGTTGCTTAGCCTGGCCCCCTATTCCCCACCCCCACCCCCTGGCCCCAGTCAAAATCTGGAATGCAAACTCCTCTGTTTCTGCTGCTCTGTTACTTGTCATGTGCATCGAGAGTCTGAAGTTAACTCTGGCCAGATCTACACTTTGTGTCATATCGTTACGATCTCATCATGGTAATGCTCTATCCCTCTTGTGCATTTATACCTTGTAGGACACAAGGACCATTGTGACAGTATTTTGGATGATGTGGAATAAAAAGCAGGACTTTTTGTTGTTCAGTCGTTCAGTCGTGTCCGACTCTTCGTGACCCCATGGACCACAGCACGCCAGGCCTTCCTGTCCTGCGCTCTCTCCTGGAGTGTGCTCAAGTTCATATTCATTGCATCGGTGATGCTATCTAGCCATCTCATCCTCTGCCGTCCCCTTCTCCTTTTGCCTTCAGTCTTTCCCAGCATCAGGGTCTTTTCCAGGGAGTTTTCTCTTCGCATTAGGTGGCCAAAATATTGGAGCTTCAGCTTCATTATCTGTCCTTCCAATGAGCACTCAGGGTTGATTTCCTTTAGGATGGACTGATTTGACCTCCTTGCAGTCCAGGGGACTCGTAAGAGTCTTCTCCAGCACCACAGTTCGAAAGCATCAGTTCTTCGGCGCTCAGCCTTCCTTATAGTCCAGCTCTCACAGCCATACATTACTACTGGGAAAACCATAGCTTTGATTAGACAGACCTTTGTCGGCAAGGTGATGTCTCTGCTTCTTACTATGCTGTCTAGGTTGGCCATAGCTTTCCTCCCAAGGAGCAAGCGTCTTTTAATTTCATGGCTACAGTCACCGTCTGCGGTGATCTTGGAGCCCAAAAAAGTAAAATCTGTCACTGCTTCCATTTCTTCCCCTTCTATATGCCAGGAAGTGATGGGGCCAGATGCCATGATCTTAGTTTTTTTAATGTTGAGTTTCAAACCAGCTTTTGCACTCTCCTCTTTCACCCTCAACAAGAGGCTCTTGAGATCTTCTTCGCTTTCTGCCATTAGGGTGGTATCGTCTGCATATCGGAGGTTGTTGATAATTCTCCCAGCAATCTTAATTCCAACCTCTGATTCATCCAACCCGGCATTTCTCATGATGTACTCTGCATATAAGTTAAATAAGCAGGGTGACAATATGCAGCCTTGTCGTACTCCTTTCCCAATTTTGAACCAATCAGTTGTTCCATGTCTGGTTCTGACTGTTGCTTCTTGACCCTCATACAGGTTTCTCAGGAGACAGGTAAGGTGGTCTGGTACTCCCATCACTTTAAGAATTTTCCACAGTTTGTTGTGATCCACACAATCAAAGGCTTTAGCGTAGTCAATGAAGCAGAAATAGACGTTTTTCTGGAATTCTCTTGCTTTCTCCATGATGCAGCGAATGTTGGCGATTTGATCTCTAGTTCCTCTGCCTCTTCGAAACCCCACTTGTACTTCCGGTAGTTCTCGGTTCGCATACTGCTGAAGCCTAGCTTGTAGGATTTTGAGCATCACCTTGCTGGCATGTGAAATGAGCGCAATTGTGCGGTAGTTTGAACACTCTTTGGCGTTGCCCTTCTTTGGAATTGGAATGTAAACTGACCTTTTCCAGTCTTGTGGCCACTGTTGAGTGTTCCAGATTTGTTGGCATATTGAATGCAGCACTTTAACAGCATCATCTTTTAGGATTTTAAATAGCTCGGCTGGAATACTGTCATCTCCGCTAGCTTTGTTGTTACTAATGCTTCCTAAGGCCCACTTGACTTCACTCTCTAGGATGTCCGGCTCAAGTTCAGTGACCGCACTATCATGGCTATCAGGGACATTCAGATCTTTCCTGTATAGTTCTTCTGTGTATTCTTGCCACCTCTTCTTAATCTCATCTGCTTCTGTTAGGTCCCTGCCTTCTTTGTCCTTGATCATGCCCGTCTTTGCACAAAACGTTCCCTTGAGATCTCCAATTTTCTTGAAGAGATCTCTAGTCTTTCCCATTCTGTTGTTTTCCTCGATTTCCTTGCATTGTTCATTTAAGAAGGCCTTCTTGTCTCTCCTTGCTATTCTCTGGAACTCTGCATTCAGTTGGATATATCTTCCCCTTTCTCCCTTGCTTTTTGCTTCCCTTCTTTCCTCAGCTACTTGTAAAGCCTCATCAGACAGCCACTTTGCTTTCTTGCATTTCTTTTTCTTTGGGATGGATTGAGTTGCTGCCCCCTGAACAATGTTACGGACCTCTGTCCATAGTTCCTCAGGCACTCCGTCTATCAGGTCTAATCCCTTAAATCTATTCCTCACCTCCACTGTATATTCATCAGGGATATGATTTAGGTCATACCTGAACGGTTTAGTGGTTTTCCCGACGTTCTTCAATTTAAGCCGAAATTTTGCAAGAAGCAGCTCATGATCTGAGCCACAGTCAGCTCCAGGTCTTGTTTTTACTGACTGTATGGCAGGACATAACACTACAAAAGTTGTACATCAAATGTGTACTGAGCCCCAACAGTTATCAGTGCACTTCAATACCGCTATAAAGCAGTGGTGTATTTCTAGCCCGAGACATCAGGGTTAACATCTGGACCTAGATTGTGCTGAGCTTTGCCAACATTTCCTTCATTAATATGTTTTTATTATTACATTTATATCCCACCCTTTTTCCTCTTGCAAGGAGCTCAAGGTGCCTTACCTGGCCCTCTTCTCTTAACCTCACAACAACCCTGCGAGGTAAGTTAGGCTGAAAGTCAGTGACTGTCCTAAAGCCACCCGGTGAGCTTCATAGCAGCAGAGTGGGGAGTAGAACCTGGATCTCCTGAGTCCCAGCCCAACACTCTGACCAGTGCACCACACCTGTCTTCACTGCTTCAAGCAAGGCTCGAGAAGAGGGTGGGACGATGGAGGAGCTTGGCAGGCCCAGGTGGAACAGTTGGCAACCTGCCGCCAGCCCTGTAATGCCAAGCTGAGGCAGAGTGCGAGGGACACACGCAGCACCGTGGCCTCTCGGGCTGACAAAGCCCAAAGAGCAGCCAGGACTCTCTTGCACAGCTGCTCCACGCTGCAAAGCACAACATGCTTGGCATTAGGATGAGAGGAGCTCAAGTCCACACAGTCAGGCAGGGAGCTACGCTTCTCGGGGCAACTTCAGCCCTCAGCCGAGGTGGGAAAAATGGCTCCTTCCTTCCTTCCTTCCTTCCTTCCTTCCTTTCTTTCTTAGCCGAGATCTTCAGATCCGCTACAGACACTGGCCAACAATGCCGGCAAAAGGAATGCAAGGGCATCAGAAGAGCCGTGCTGGATCAGACCAAAGGCCCCTCTAGTCCAACATACTCCTTGCTACAGTGGCCAAACAGATGCCGACGGGAAGCCCACAGGCAGGAGGTGAGTGCAGAAGCACCATCCTGCAGGACTCCCCCGGGCAGCCTCCCCCCCCCCCCGGTGCCCTCTGGATGTGTTGGACTGGACCTCCCATAGTTGCCAGGCAGCACAGGCAAGCCCTGTTGGCTGGGAGTTAGGGGACTGCAGGGCAACGTAGCCAGGGGCACCAGGTGGGGGAGGCTGTCAAGCAAGAACATCAGGAGATCGGACCAAAGGCCCCGAGTTCAGCATCCTGTTTCCCTCCGTGGCCAGCCAGGTGCCGGCTGGAAACCCAAAGGCTGGTCATGGCTGAAGGCCCTTCATGGTTCTCACCGCCCAAAACACCGTGACACCTTCGGCATTTTCCCCTCCAAAGGACACCGGGGTGTGTGGCACGAGCTGCTCTAAATGCCTTTCGGCATGACACCCTCCCTTTTCTTCTGGCTCGCTCTCTTCGCGCTCCCCCAAAGCCAGCCCCTACAACCCCATCCTTTCTCGCCCGCTGGCCCCTGCCCTTCGAATTCTCCATCTCTCCAGACACAGGCTATGGAAGGGAGTTCTCGCTCCGGCTCGCTCCGTCACACGCACCAGCTCCACCGCTACCCTGAACGACCAGGAGAGAAGGCAAGCAGGCAGGATGAAATGTTCTGCTGCTCTGTCCCCACTGCTCAGCCTGAAAAAGTTTTATCCAGCCCCCTGCCTAAACTTGGGCTCCCCTCTCCTCTGCTGACCGAGAGAAGCAGCTGCTCCTTCAGGCTGCAGCAAAGGCAGCTCGGCTTATTGGTTCCCCTGAGGGTGAAAGTGCAGGTTTCCGAGGCCAAGGTGGGTTTCCCAGCCTGGGCTCTGGCTTCCCATTCTGCTGCTGCAGGGATGGCAGGGACTTGCACCGGTGGGAGAGGGGGCTTAGTCCTCCCCTTCCTGCCAAGAGGTGCCCTTGTAAGCCACCGTCCCCAGAGCCGTGTCTGATCATGTTTCTCCACCCAGTCTCCAAGACTGGAAGTAAGTCCAACTGCGGGGAGGGGCACCGCCACAGTGGGTGGGTTGCTCCTGCCAGCTGATTCACCCTGCCATTGCCTTTCCTAACCCTGGCCTGCACTGCAGACCTAATGTGGGAACACATTTTTGCTGAATTCACTTGTGACTCTCCCCTTCGTCATAATGCAGCAGTATGACGGTACCCTTGTGCCACTTTTCTACTTAAAAGACCCATAGTGGTGCACAGCTGCATGAAGATGATAAGAATGCCAGTCTGAAGACAACAAAGAGGGCTCTGTTCTGGCCTTCCCCAACCTGGTGCCTGGTGGTCCAACACATCTGGAGGGCCCCAGCTTGGGGAAGGCGCCATGAGACAGAGATGATGCTAAAACCCCGGTAGGAATTCCAGCAGGAATTTATTCATTTCTTTTTATTTGTATCAGACTTTTCAGGTCACATTTTGGGGCATAGCCTTTCCAAAGTAGTATATATAAAACAATCCTAATAATAATAATAACAACAATCCATTAGCAAATTAAAACAGTATTAAAGCAGCAGCTTAAAACCACTACACAGGCCAGAGTCATTCCATAAAACATCTGCTTAAAATGTCTTGGGTGCATTTTCACTTTCCACCTATCCTTCTTGCTGTGGTCGTTTCTTCCCTCCAGAGCTTTTCCTCACAGAACTGCAGTCCTGCCCTACATTTAACCAGGAACAGAGAAACACACAGGCTTTTCACTGTTGTTTTTAAATATTAATGTGTACCCCACAGTTCTCCTTTTTTCTTTTTTTGCAAGGAAAGCCATGTCTGAGAAACCCAGGGAGTTCATGCCACAGAGGACGATAATCATGGGGGAAGTGGAAGCACATGCTTTTCATTTTAAAAGGGTCAGATATTTATGGGAGGAAGGAGGGCCATTTACTTATGGTGGCGGGGAGGGGAAGACGATGACTGAGCACAAAGGCATGCATTTCTATGGGGAGAATGAGCAGGAAACGCTGGGGCACTGGGGGAGTCCTTTATTATTACTTGGTATCAGTGCTGCCAGAGAGCAGATCCCACACGGGGGGCCTGCTATAGAACTCCCAGGTCTGGTGCACTCTGTCTGTCCCGTTCATGTCAGTGGGGGAGGCCGTGTGTCCTAATTGGCAGAGGACAGTCCTCTCTTTGAAGGACTTTCAGAAGGGTTATCTGGTCCAAGGTCTGGTTCAAAGAGGAAGAACGGAAAAGAAGGCAGAGCAGAGCAGGGGCCTTGCAGCTGCCCGTCCACAGTGAGCAGCACCTGGACAGCCAGCTGAGCAGCAGGCACACGGCACTCACCTGGTCTCCACCTTTCCCACCAAGGTGAGATGTATTCAGTGGAGGCTGGTGGCTCCAAGGCCAGTGGGGCAGTGAATCTGCTCTGGGTTTCAGTCAGAACCCTCAAGGAGCTGTACGAAGGAGGTGCTTCGCACCGTGTGATGCTGGACCCCCAAAATCAAACTGGTGCATAAGCCTCATATTCTCCTGCCCCGACGGGGAGCCCGCAGGGCACGCTGGGACAAGAGCTCATGGCGAGCAACTTCCCCGACCAGGGCTAGAGGCGCTCCGAGGCTCTATGAGCCTCTGCCCTGAGGGCACCCCTCCCGAGCTCTCCAGAGATGGGCCCCTGCAGCCCCTCCTGCCCCAGCGAGCAGGGCTGGCTGGGCAGGGGGCGGGGCTCCAAAGGGAAAGGCACTGGTTGGGAGCAAGGTCTAGCTCTCTGGCCAGCAGCCCAGCCAGCTCCTCCTCCTCTGAGCTCAGGCCGTGGCCGTGTCTGGCCTGCCCCTCCTGGTCCAAGGCCCTGCTGCTGCTCCGTCTCGGCGTCCTCCTGACATGCATCTGCACGACGTAGTGGAGGCCCCAGCATGGACAGCTTTAAAAGGGGATCAGGCAAATTCGTGGAGGAGGAGAAGGCTCTCAATGGCGCTCGTCGGGATGCCTCCACGTATCTGTCTGTCTGTTTCAGACGGCCTCTCAGGGTGCCCTGCCCTCATGGGGTGGCTGACAACGTTACAAGGACATGAACATGCAAATTACAATTAAACACTCACACACAGCAGTAGCAGCAGATAATGATTTTTTTTCTCTTTAGCATGAAATGCAGGCTGGAATAAATGTGTCTTCAGGTTTTGGTTTTGGTTTAAGCCTGCAGTGATGAGGCCATACCTATCTCCTCGGGGAGGGGGTTCCAAAGGTGTGGGGCCACCACTGAGAAAGCCCTCTCCCAGTACACACCAGCCTAATGGCTCTTGCTAACAGGGCAGAGAGCAGGGCCTCTGATGCTGACTGTAATGCCTGGCGGCCTCATGCAGATGTCAGCAGTCCTGCAGATAACGGGGTCCCAAACCATCTAGGGCTTTAAAGGCCAAAACTGGCATCTTGCACTGGGGCCGGAAACTAACTGGCAGACAACGTAGATGATAAGGAATAGGAGTAAGACGATCTGAGCGCTTAGCTCCCAGACACGTTCTACCAGCTGCATTCTGTGCTAGTTGCAGTTTCCAAATTGTCTTCAAGGGCTGCCCCATGTAATACAGTAATCTAACCTGGATGTATTACCAATATATTATCTCCAGTATCAGAGGGAGAATGCCTCTGAATACCAGTTGCTGGGGAACATGAGCGGGGGAGTGCTGTTGCACTGTCCTGCTTGTGGGTTCCCCAGAGTCTTCTGGCTGGCTGCCATGGGAAGAGAATGCTGGTCTAGAGGCCTAGCAGGGCTCTGCTCATGCTCTTCCAGACAAGCCTTCAGGACGTCCAGGGCCGGTGTTCAAGACAGTAGCAATGCTGGTGAAAATACACTGGAAGGGTTTTCTGTTCCTGCTTGGTATCTCTTCAGCGGTTTATCACACACACACACACCCTTCAGTTCAGCACTACAGAAGCCAGCCTGGGGGCACAGCCAGTGGTTCTGTGAACCGCACAGACTTTATGCAACACAGCCACTGCCCCCAAAGGCAAACTGCACCACCATTTATGTGTAGGCTGCACAGCTGATGCCGCAAGCACGTGCCTCACCAACATCCCGACCTCAGCACAGAGTGGGCAAGCTCTCCTCTGCGTGTCCTCCTCGCCCGGAACGCTGGCTTCTTGGGAGAAAAAAGTTGCTGATTTACAGCTTCCTGTGCTGGGAACCCTTGCGCACTAGATGGCCTGCATGAGAGCCCAGAGGGCGGCTAAATGTACTGCTGTAATTAGCCTCGCTTTCCAGCCATCCACTGAGACAGGGACTAAGGTGGCATCTGCAAACAGCCAGCTCTACCTCATTAAATGGTGTGTGTGTGTATAACAAGGAAAACGATCAGAGCTCTGTCTTGGGGAAAAAGCAAATGCTCAAAGGCATTATGCCTTTAAAGAGTGGGGCAGGTCACAGCATCTATCCTGCCTGGAAAAGGAATTAATTAAAATATAGAGAAATTCTGTTTCCAAAGCTGCTGCTTCAACCCTCTTTGCAGCTCCTTCCCGCAATCAGCCATTCAGATATTCCTACTCAATGGCGTTTTGATGTCTCCCATTATAAACCATGTTCATGTCATCTCAGGGCACTGGCCTTCCACAGGAAAAGCCCCTCGTTGGCAGCAGGAAGGCCACTAAGGAACACAATTAGGATACCCCAGACCTTTGAGAGAGGGGACTTAGCCCTAAGGGAATGTCCTGCTTGCATCTCCGATTCTCCGTCCACACTCGGCTGTTCATTCAGCATGAAGCTGCCTTTGAAGAGTAGGGTGGCCTGCTCTTCAAAGTAGTCACCAAAAAAGAGGAAATGTATCACCAAAAATAGCAAGAAAAGAGGACACAGATTTGCATAAAGGGCGCATATGCAAATTTATGTGTATATATGCAAATTTGAAAAGAATGACTACAATTTCTCTAGAAATGAGATACATCTCACCATAATGGGAAGATTGTGACCAGGTGACCACCTGTGTGCCAGGCAGCTTCAAGGCTCCTGAGCTCCCTTCTTTGAGTTCTTTTATCTTTAAAACAGACCTTGGCCTGGACAGCCCTTCAAATAGAGGACAGTCCTCTGTCAAGTAGGCCACATGGCCATCCTATACAACTGGTCTGGAATATGGCCAACAGGATATTGACTATGGAGCACATAGTGCCAACTGCAACAATTTTGTTGGCTGAAAGTTGACTTCTGGGGCCAGTTCAAAGTGTTCGTTTGAACCTTTCAAGCCTAAACACTCTGGGCCCAGGGCACCTTCTCCATATGAAGCTACTTGTACTTTAAGATCTTCCCCAGCATCCCTGCAGGCCCTGTCAAGAATATAGTGGACCGTCACCCGGGACAGAGCCCAAAAGATGGTGGTTTGTGGTACTTTCAGAACTCCTGGTCTGTAGAATTGCTTGCCCAGCGTTCTGGCTGCCTTTCCTCTGCTCACCTGGTCCCGGCCACTGGGCTGGGCATTGACAGGTAATGTACGGCTCTAGATCAAGTGCCATGTGGGGCCACAGGGCTGACCCCGATGAATGCAGAAAGGCAGCACCACTAAAGGGAAAAGTGTGGGGATCACCTTTGTTTGAATGAAGTATTGGGGGAGAACGGGGATGGAGGAGGTTAAGGGGAGGAAGGAACTACTGTGCACCACCAAGCCTCTATCCTTGCCCAGGAGCAAGCGAAGGCTGAATGAAGGCTTGAGCCTCATTATCTGAAGCAGCAAAGAGGCTGGCTTCCTTTTCTTTTGAATCCAGCTGTGTGGCACAAAAAAACAAAACCATTGTCTCATCCTTTGTCTCAGGAACAATTTTCTGCAGCTATCAAAATCTCTGCCGAACATCTCTCCTTTGTCTGAACTGCAGCTATCAAAATCTCTGCCGAACATCTCTCCTTTGTGTGAAGCTCCTTCCTTCGGGTTTTCAGAGACCCGGGGGGGGGGGGGGGCTCCTGGTGAATGCTGCTTTGTTAGAAGAGAATTCATAGGTGAATCAGACAGACGTCGAATCACTGCAGCAATGGAAGAGACCACCTTTGGGGGAGCCAAGCATCCACTGAGATAATGGATTCCTGCAGGGCGTTGCATGTGGGGCTGCCTTTGAAAACAGTCCAGAAACTTCCTCTGGTCCAGAACAGGGATGGGGAAAAAACTTCACAAAAGCTGGGAAACCACCAAACAATTGGTGAATTGGTGATTGCAGGAAGGGGGTGTGGCCAGGGAAGGGGGTGAGGCCATCTGGGGAGCACCGGATTGGGACCCCGGGCCTGAGGTTCCCTGCCCTTGGCCCAGCATATGGCCATTAGATTGCTCACAGGGCAATATGAACATATTATCCTAGTAGTTTGTCACCTTCCCTGGCTCCCAGTGCATTCTGGGCCCAATTCAAAGTGGTGGATTTGACCGTCAAAACCCATCACAGATCGGGACCACGGTACCTGAAGCATCGTGCCTTCTCACGTGTAACTACATGGGCCTTGAGGTCAGCCTCTGAGGCTCTTCTAGGGGTGTCCTTGCCCCCCCCAAGTGGGGTGCTATGGGTGGCTACAAGTGAAAAGGCATTTTCAGTCACAGCACCCCAGTTACGGAATGCCCCCCCGCCCCCGCCCGGTGCCTACTTCAACATCTTTTCAGTGCCAGGCAAAAACATTCAAAAATATTTCCCCCCAGATCTTTTGCATTTTAAATCGTGCGGTAGTTCTTCGCTCTATTGTTTGCTTTTTTCAATCTTTTTTTTCAGATTAAGCCAGCACATCCATACATAAAGGTGGATCCATCTGCTCTTGGGAACAAAACAGATTTGTAGTTTGGATGGAAACGTAACTGTGATCTCTCAGGAAAAAAACTCTGACAGCTTTGAGCCATGTTAGGGCCTGGCAACGCGTTAACGTTCATCATGTCAAAAGTCACCAGCTCTAACTTGTAGGCCAGTCTTGGCTACACATGCAGCAGAGAATCATAGAATCATAGAATAGTACGGTTGGAAGAGGCCTACAAGGCCATCGAGTCCAACCCCCTGCTCAATGCAGGAATCCAAGTCAGAGCATCCCTGACAGGTGGCTGTCCAGCCTTGTCTTGAACGCCTCCAGTGTGGGAGAGCCCACCACCTCTCTGGGTCATGGGTTCCACTGTCGTATTGCTCTAACAGTCGGGACGTTTTTCCTGATGTTCAGCCGGAATCTGGCTTCCTGGAACTTGAGCCCATGATTCCATGTCCTGCACTCTGGTCTCTGGGATGATCAAGAAGAGATCCTGGCCTTCTCTGGGACAACCTTTCAAGGACTTGAAGAGCGCTATCCTATCTCCCCTCAGCCTTCTCTTCTCAAGGCTAAACATGCCCATTTCTTTCAGTCTCTCCTCATAGGGCTTTGTTTCCAGTCCCCTGATCATCTTTGTTGCCCTCCTCTGAACCCTCTCCAGTTTATCTGCAACCTTCGTAAAATGTGGCGTCCAGAACTGGACACAGTACTCCAGATGAGGCCTAACCAGTGCTGAGTAGAGGGGGACTAGTACTTCCTGGGATTTGGAAGCTATGCTTCTATTAATGCAGCCCAAAAGAGCATTGGCCTTTTTTGCAGCCACATCACATTGTTAGTTCATATTCAGCTTGTGATCTACAACAATTCCAAGATCCTTCTTGCTTGTAGTCTTGTTGAGCCAAGCATCCCCCATCTTGTAACTGTGCATTTGGTTTCTTTTTCCTAGGTGCAGAACTTGGCATTTATCCCTATTCAATGCCATTCTGTTGTTTTCCGCCCAGGGCTCCAGTCTATCAAGATCACTTTGAATTTTGTTTCGGTCTTCCAAAGAATTAGCTATCCCGCCCAATTTGGTGTCACCTGCACATTTGATCAGCATGCCCTGCACCTCCTCCTCCAAGTCATTCATAAAAATGTTGAAGAGCACTGGGCCCAGGACTGAGCCCTGCGGTGCCCCGCTCGTTACCTCTCCCCAGTTTGAGAAGGTCCCATTGAGAAGCTCTCTTTGAGTCCGATTCTGTAGCCAACTGTGGATCCAGGGGATCGTTGTTTCATCTAGCCCAGTTTGAGCTAGTTTGCTCATCAGGAGATCATGGGGCACTTTGTTGAAAGCTTTGCTGTCTACAGAAGCAAATGTACACAGAATGTCTACAGAATTCTCACAGTCCACAAGGGAGGTTACTTGATCAAAAAATGAGATCAGATTCGTCTGGCAGGATTTGTTCTTGCAGATCTATGTTGGCTTCGAGTAATCACTGCACTGGTTTCAAGGTGCTTACAGATGGATTGTTTTATAATCTGCTCCAGAATTTTCCTGAGTTGAGGCTATGATTATGGCTGAACTACAATTTCTTACTGGAAAACATTTTCCAGTATGTTTTACTGAGCCAGGGCCTGCAGGAGAAGCCACCACCACCACCACCGGGGAAGAGGCGTGCTTGCTGCTGCTGGGCCTGCTGCCGCCGCCGCCGCTGGGCCTGCTGCTGCCGCCACTGCCACCACAACCAGGCCTTCCCTGTGGACTTCTGCCTGGCATTTTTAAGGGGATTTTAATTGTTTTGTTTGTTTTATTTTGTTGGGGGGGATTCTGCTGTGTTTTTAGGGGTGGGTAGCCTGCCTGATAGGCAGGAGCGAGGGGGCATGTGTCCACCTGATGGAGGCAGTGGGGGGAGTGTTGGGGGCCAGAACATACCGAGGCTGGGCGGCAGGCACTGGCGGAGCGCTAGGGGCAGGCCATGCCAGGTAAGGGGAACAAGGGAGAGATGTGTAGTATCTGTCCCCTGCTCCGGGCCTGTCCAGAGCCAAAGGATGGCTGGGGGAGGCGTGACCCCATCTTCTGGCCTTCGTTTGCTGCTCTGCAATGCCAGGTCTGTTACCCAGAAAACCTCCCTCATCCATGACATGATCCTGGATGAGGGTGCAGACCTGGCATGTATTACGGAGACCTGGCTGCTGCTCCAACCCTTGCAGCCATGTGTCCAGCTGGATTTTCGTATGCACAGCAGCCGAGGGCTGGGGATCGGGGAGGGGGAGTGGCTGTTATCTACCGAGAGTCCTTGGTCTTCACCAGACCCCCTCTCTGGGAGACCAAGGTTGCTGAGTGCATGTACTGGATGTTGGGCCCGAAGGGCAGTCTGGGGATTCTGCTCGTGTACCGTCCACCCCGCTGCATGACTGACTCCCTGGCCGAGGTGCTTGAGGTGGTCTCTGATGTGCGTGTACAGTCCCCTAACGTATTGGTGTTGGGGGACTTCAACGTACATTCGGAGGCCATCCTCACAGGAGCACCTTGGGACTTCATGGAGACCATGGCCTCCTGGGAGCTGCACCATATTCTAACTGGGCCCACCCATGTAGCCGGTCATGCACTAGACCTTGTGTTTGTTTCTGGAGAAGCGGGGAGTGATCTGGAAGTCGGGGGTATATCCACCACCCCCTTGTCATGGTCATGGTCAGATCACTATCTGGTGACGTTGGACTTCTCGGTTCCACAACCCCTCCGCAGGGGTGGAGGACCCATTAAAATGGTCCGCCCCAGGCGTCTTATGGATCCAGATGGATTCCTGAACGTGCTTGGGGATTCTCTGGGGCATGCCAACGGCCACTCGGTCGAGACCCTGGTGGGTGGCTGGAATGCCGCAATCGCTGGGGCATTAGATCGGGTGGCTCCGAAACGCCCTCTCCCCCTGAACAGGGCTCGGACTGCACCATGGTTCAATCCGCGGTTACGAGCTCTGAAACAGGAGGTGAGACGGCTAGAGCGCCGGTGGCGGAAGTCTCGCTCCAAAGACGATCAGACACGGGCTAGAGCTGTATCTTCAGCCTATCGCGTGGCGGTGAAGGCAGCAAAAAAGGAATATTATGCTGCCTCCATCGTGTCTGCAGAGTAGGGATGGCGGAGAATTTCTCCCCGAAACTTCGGGGGGCTGAGCGCCAACGTGTTCGGCCCCCCGAACAAGTTTCGGGGAGAAATCCTCTGCACCCCCCCCCGCCCCCTGCGCCCCCCGCACACACCCCCCGGGACGGGACTTACCTTCGCCGAATGTCCCTCCTGGCGGCGGGTCCGGCCGGCGGTTTGGCGGGTGTTCGTGCGGGGCGGGAGCGGCAGCCGGTCTTTTGACCGGCTGCTGCCGCCGCCATTGCAATAAAAGGAAAAAAAACAAAAACGCCCCCGTGATAGGCTACGTGACGATTAACGTAGCCTATCACGGCTGACTTTGCAGATCTAGCCGTGATAGGCTACGTTAATCGTCACGTAGCCTATCACGGGGGCGTTTTTTTTTTTTTTTTAAACTTTCTAGTTCGCGGCCGGGCAAGGTGGGAAGCCTCCTCCCCGGCCTGAATTTCGGCCGGGGCGAGGCGGGAAGCCTCCCCCCCCGGCCTGAACTTCGTGGGGGGAGCAGCGAAGCGCCTCCCCCCCACTGCAAACAAGCTTCGACGAAAGCTAAGTGACTTTCGTCCACCCCTACTGCAGAGTGCTGCCCCAGGAGGCTGTTCCAAGTTGTCCGGAGCCTGGTCGTTCCTGTGGCTCCGGAACCACTGGAGCATTCTAAGGCCTCCTGTGAGGCCTTGGCAAGGCACTTTGCAGATAAAATTGATCAGATTAGGTGTGTTACTCTGCACGCTGTGGATACAGTTAGTGAGCAAGAGGCGGCCTGTGGCAAACCGGTTTTGTGGAATCGGTTCCAGTTTCTTCCTCCTGATGAAGTGGACAAGGTGCTTTCATCGGTACGGCCGACCACCTGCTTACTTGATCCTAGCCCATCTTGGCTGATTATGGGCTGCAGAGAGAGACTGGGTGAAGGGATCAGGGCGGTGGTGAACGCCTCCCTTGAGGAGGGAGTGATGCCATCAGCCCTCAAGGAGGCAGTGATAAGACCGCTCTTAAAGTAGCCCTCCTTGGATCCTCAAGTTCAGAACAACTTTCGCCCAGTCTCAAATCTGCCATTTTTGGGCAAGGTGATTGAGCGGGTGGTGGCGATGCAGTTGAAGGCACACTTGGAAGAAACTGATTATCTAGACCCATTTCAGTCGGGCTTCAGGCCTGGGCATGGGACAGAAACGGCCTTGGTTGCCTTGGTGGATGATATGAGGAGGGCTCTGGATAGGGGTGAATGCTCCTTCCTTGTTCTCCTCGACCTCTCAGCAGCTTTTGATACCTTTGACCACGGTATCCTCCTGGACCGCCTGGAGGGGTTGGGCATTGGAGACACCGTATTGCGGTGGTTCTGGTCCTTCCTCTCCGGCAGGTACCAGAAGGTAGCACTGGGAGAGGAGGTTTCGGACCCGTGGCCACTCACTTGTGGGGTGCCACAGGGTTCCATCCTCTCCCTGATGCTATTTAACATCTATGTGAAGCCGCTGGGGGCTATCATCAGGAGGTTTGGGGTGCAGTGTCATCAATATGCGGATGACACGCAGCTCTACCTCTCATTCAAATCTTCACCAAGGTTGGCCGTAGAATCCCTGTCCAAATGTCTGGAGACGGTGAGTGGCTGGATGGGGAGGAATAAGCTGAACCCTGACAAGACCGAGGTACTTTTGGTGGGAGACAAGAGGAGGCTGGGGGATGTTGACCTGGTGTTGAATGGGGTACGGCTACCCTTGAAAGACCAGGTCCACAGCCTGGGGGTCATTTTGGACTCCCAGCTGTCCATGGAGGCTCAGGTGTCAGCTGTGAGCCGGACAGCGCTGTATCAACTCCATCTGATACGGCGGCTCCACCCCTTCCTTCCCGACCATCTGCTCCCATCGGTAGCACATGCCCTGGTCTCCTCTCGTTTGGACTACTGTAATGCGCTCTACGTGGGGTTACCCTTGAAGACGGTTCGGAAGCTGCAGCTGGTACAGAACGCGGCGGCTTGCGTGATTAAAGGCAGCCGCCGGCGAGATCACATCACTCCAGTGCTGAAGGAGTTGCACTGGTTACCAGTTGTTTCCCGGGCCAAATTCAAGGTGTTGGTTTTGACCTTTAAAACCCTATATGGTTCTGGCCCAGCCTATCTTAAGGAGCGCCTCCAGCAACACCAGACAGGCCGCTTAACAAGATCAGCCTCGGATGGCCTTCTGTCTGTCCCATCAGCCAGGACAGCTAGACTGGTGGGGACAAGGGAGAGGGCCTTTTCTGTGGTGGCCCCCACTCTGTGGAACTCCCTCCCTAGGGAACTCCGTCATGCCCCCTCTTTAATGAGCTTCCGTCGTGCATTAAAAACGTGGTTGTTCAGGCAGGCATTTGGGGTGGGTTAGGGTATTTTAAAAAAAATTATGGTAGAATTTTATTGTTTTAAATTGTTTTATGGTATGTTGTACATCGCCCAGAGTGGCTGGGTGACCAGCCAGATGGGCGATTAATAAATTTAATAAATAAAATAAATAAATTTGGCTCAAAAAGGGGCCATTTGCCCAGTTTGGGGGGGGGTACTGTAATTCACCACAAGGCTGCTTCTTGCCAGCCAGCTGCAAAACTGAGACTAGTTTCCCCTCTGCTACCTACACATTCAAAACTGGCAGTGTTGAGCAGCTAGTAGTCACCAGCCATCAATGCTCACTAAGCAAGCATCTTCAGCTAGCAAACTACACCAAAACCCGGAGATGAGATCGTTTGAAATATTTCCCTTACAGGTTCTGCATCTCCCCCCAATGACTGTGTCAATCTGATCCTCCTCCTTGGGCTGACCCATTCCACCATCTCCCTCAACAGCAGTCAGAGTATTTACTAAACACTGTGACTTTGCAGCAATGTATCCTGCACCCTCCCACCACCACCCTTCCTTGAGGCGAGGAAACATGCTTGCTCACTCCACTGTCTCTCTCATCAACAGATCAAGAAACAGATCTTGGACTCGCTGCCTGGCTAGCGGGAGGCAGATCATACTGCAAGCTCGTTAGCCACAAACTGATCAGTTAGCAGGGGTGGTGGTGGTGGTGGTGGTGGTGCTAGGGAGGCTCTGGCACAAAGCCATAGAACAGAACTTCGGAGCAGCGTCAGTCATTCAGGGCAAGCTGAGCACTGCGTGTCCCTCCTTCATCTGCAGCTCCTTCTGGTGAAGAGAGAACCCTTATGAAGCATCTGCTCGTTATTCAGCAGACTCTCTCTCTCTCTCTCTCTCTCTCTCTCTCTCACACACACACACACACACACACACACTTTTTACCATCTCTAACCCTGCAGATCAAAGCCACGCTATTTCAGAATGCAGGGCCACATTACTGACGTAACAAGGTTGGCATGTTGTGGCACATTACGATCAGCACAATAGATTTACACCAGAGCTGGACACACACACACACAGACACACACACACACACACACACACACATTTTTGTAAGTTTATACAATGCTTGGAGATATAGATATAGATAGAGAGAGAGAGAGAGAGCCCAAATGCCATAATATTTTCCAGATTCTTTGCTGCAACAGATGAAGAAGGCAGTTCTTCTAGGATTTCTACATTTTTAAATACCGAAGTGCATAATACAGTGGAGTTCTTAGAACCAGCGAGACAGATCCTCTGTTTAACAAATAGGTGGAAATTAGCCAGAAAGCAGGAACAGTAAGTGGGAGAAAGTGTGTGGCGAGATTTGCCTGCACTTAAAACTGTGCTGTGACGTTCTGGGCCCCGCTGCATCCCTCTGGCTCGCCCTGCTTTCTGACTTGCCTTGGGCCCTGAGTCCCTGCATTGCAAAAATGGAATATTGTGGCTAGAGGAATACTGACGGCATCTGGTTTCTCTGGAAGGATTCTCCTGCTGGTGCTGAGTGCTGGACAGCTGGGCTCTCAGCGGGAGTCACCTGGGCATTTGTTCCTGGACTGGCACACACAGCAGAAGGGAACTTTAAAATGGCTTTGAAGCCCAATCCCTGCATCTCAACCTGGTGGTGACCTACAAGCCAAGATATCTGCCTCTCTCCCTCCCTCCCTCCCTCTCTCTCTCCCCGCTGTCACTTCCCAAGTGCCAGTCTGGTGCCTTTCATTGCTAGTCTCTTGTTAACATTTTGAACACACAATATGTGGGGAAATGCTTGAAAATATGGAAACAGTGCCTGGTGAATTTTTGGAAGCCAGAACGAGACTGGAGCAGGACTCTGAGAATGGGGGTGTTCTGCGCCTCCACAAATGCCTGTGATCCCCTGGTTTCTTCCCCTATCTACGGCCCCTTCCTTCCTTCCTCCACCAAAATTCCAGATTATTAAAACAACACTGTAATATAAAATCCATGCCTGCAAATTCTCTCAATTAGCAGAGCATGTTCTGAATGCAAATGAAAGGGTCTCCTTTGCATGGCATTTGGCAACACTGCTAAGTTAAACTAGCTTCACAAGAGCAAATCTGCTACACCTAAGCAAGGCTCCTGGCAAGAGTTCAGCTGTTCTTCAGAGGAACAAAGCAAGTTTTGCAAAGTAAGCTTAACCTGCTAAATATTCTTCCAAAAGCCAGGCTCTGCTCTTAACCAACATAAGCTTTGCAAGAGCTGGAGCTATGCTGAATTTGAGAGGTCAGCTGAGAAAGCCCAGTGGCAAAGAAGAGAAGATCACAAGATGGAAATAGTCAGCTTTCAGTTCTGACAGTCGTTTTTCTCCAGAAATTTACTCTTTGGGCCTGGGGAAGTGGAATCAGCAACAGGATCCCTCCAGTGGGATTTAGACATCCTTAGGTGCAACTGGAAGAAGAGCTCCTGGGAAGAGTATGTAAGAGTTTGTAACTTAGAGAAGTTCAGAGGCAAGGGGGCACTGTTTTGCAATACAATCAGCAGTGTTGTTAAAATAAAAAGGAAGTGAGTGCTTTCGAGTATGTTCAGAGTGCCTTTTTAACCTCTACAAACTAAGAACTTGGAGTTCATGTTGAATTAATGTTCTTTCATGCCACTATTACGACTGTGATGCTTTTGTGCAGTTTTTTCCCGTCTCTTACAGGTCGATATCCCTCTCCTAAGGCTGAGTTACTGGTGGCAAAAGCTTTAAGCTACAGTATGCTGGTATTTTTGGAATTTTGGCCCTGCCCCTTTTGCTTTCAGCCCCACCCATCAATGGAATCCCCTGCTCAGCTTCTCTGAAATGGAATTCTGCCCTGGGCTGAAAGAGTTCAGCACTCCTGCTTTTAGGGGACAACCCTATGCAGGTTTAGACAGAAAAAGTCCTACAACTCCCAGCATTCCCCAGCCAGCTTTTGTAGGACTTTTTTCTGTCTAAACCTGCATAGGGTTGCGCCCTTAATGAATGCAAAGCATGTTGAATTCCACTCAGCTATGGACCCTCCTTATATGTCTGGGATCAGAGGAAAGAGCATCCAGATCAGAATTTATGGCTCTCTGGTGGCTTTAAACCCTCTGTGCATGTCATATGTGAAATGAACATTGGGAGCAAGGGGTCCTTTTTACTTTGTGTCTGTGCCTTCTATGAGCACAATTAATGCAGCAGTTAACATCATCAGTATCTCTGCTTGCACCCCCCTCAAACCCATTAAAGATTTTAATAACTCTGTGTGCCTTTATTTTAGGCTGTGGCTTTGAATGTAATTACACTGCTGTTAAAAACCCTCCGGGGATCACCTTAGCTGTATATAGCATCACCACACTAAATATTTCTCCAGGTGTTGTTTCAATTAAATTCCAAATTAAAGAGGAAAGAAAGCAGACTTAGTCTAAGAGATTTGAAAGCGGGCTCGCAGATCATTCCCAGGATACCTTTTATTGGCACAAGTGAGGGGCAACACGCAGGACTGACCACAAACTGAGTTGCCAAGAGGGCTGCTGCAAAATCAAAGAATGGGAATTCAGGTTGAAATTTGTGGTTCTATCAAAGAGGAATTACAGGCAAACTTATTGAAACTACATCACTTTGATCAAATCTCCTGCGTGTTCCTCTAGGAAGCCTGATACTGATTTCTTTATGTCTGCCACAGGAAGCAAGGTCTGTCGTTTCATGGTGGAGTCCCTGCTGTGCATGCAGAAGATCCCAGGTTCAATCCCCACCATCTCCAGGTAGGGCTGGGAAAAATCCTGCATGAAACCCTGGACATCTACTACCCTTCAGTGCCGACAAAACTAGGCTAGGTGGACCAGTCAGTTGTCCGACTCCCTCAGTAAATGACCACTTCCTATGTACGTCAACTTTTGTATAAAGCTGCCTCCCACAATCTTGTCCAGTCCTTCCATTCTTGTAGCAAATCCTGTTTAACATGGTAGAACTACATTCCATTGGCTTTTGCAAAAGTCGCTTTTTAAGAAGCTGCTTTTGGGTTGTTGTTTTTTAAAGGCAAAAGTAGTTTAGCATCTGTTCTCAATAAACGTTTAACAGGCTCATTTCAAAATTATGCTGGCTGGGGAATGCTGGGAGTTGTAGGACTTTTTTCTGTTTAAACATGCGTGGGATTGCACCCTTAATTTTAAAATTAAGAAAACGACTCTATGGAAAACTATCATGGGAGATGTGTGTGTGTGTGTGTGATATAAATCCTTCACAATACTGGGACTTAGACTCCAGTATTACTGCAGGTGAATCTGGTGAGGTATCCAGAGCACAGCCTTGTCCAGTTTTCTTGGATGAGTTTCAGTTGGTACAGCTTGAGGACGTGGACAAGGTGCTTGGACAGGTTCGTGCAACCACTTCCATACTGGATCCTTGCCCTTCTTGGCTAATAAAAACTAGCAGGGAGAGAACAGCCTCCCGGGCTGCCTGAAAGAGGTGGTGGTGAGACCACTCCTGAAGAAACCCTCCCTAGACCTGGAAAACCTTAATAATTATAGTCCGTTGCAAATGTTCCATTCCTGAGCAAGGTCCTTGAGCAAGTGGTTGCCAAACAGCTCCAGGGACGCTTGGATGAGACCAATTATCTGGATCCATTTCAATTGGGGTTTAGGCTGGGTTTTGGCACAGAAACAGCCTTGGTCACCCTGTATGATGACCTATGTCGGGAGAGAGACAGGGGGAGTGTGACCCTGTTGATTCTCCTTGATCTCTCAGCAGCTTTTCGATACCATCAACCATGGTATCCTTTTGGGACAATTGTCTGAGCTGGGAGTGAGAGCACTGCATTGCAGTGGTTTCGCTCCTACTTGGAGGGTTGGCTCCAGAAAGTGGTGCTTGGAGAGCACTGCTCGGTCCCATGGATCCTCCAATATGGGGTTCCACAGGGGCCAGTTTTGTCCCCCATGCTGTTCAACATCTACAGGAAACCGCAGAGTGCAGTCATCCAGAGTTTTGGAGTGAGTTGTCATCAGTATGCTGACAACATACAGCTCTATTTCACCTTTTCATCTTCTTCAGCTGAGGCTGTGGATGTGCTGAATCAGTGCCTGGCTGCGGCAATGGAATGGATGAGGGCTAATAGAGTGAAGCTCAGTCCAGACAAGACTGCTTTCCTGCAGATTCCAGACCTGCCCCAGGAAGGAATGGAGGCTCCCAAGTGCAGAGCATGTGTGCCTCTCCCTCTCAGTCCCAGGAGCAAGCAAGGCCTGGGCCAAACATGGCCCCGCTGCAGGTTGTGCGAGCCCCCCGCCCTGTATCCCAGTGGCCCTTCACACTTCAAGGGGATGATGTTTTGCACCAGCCCCTCACTGCTTCATCAGCCTTTCCTCCTGGGACAAAGAAGGCACGACAGTTGGGGATCACAAGCTGAATATGAGCCAACAATGTGATGTGGCTGCAAAAAAGGCCAATGCTATTTTGGGCTGCATTAATAGAAGCATAGCTTCCAAATCCCCGGAAGTACTAGTTCCCCTCTACTCAGCACTGGTTAGGCCTCATCTGGAGTACTGTGTCCAGTTCTGGGCACCACACTTGAAGAAGGATGCAGACAAGCTGGAGAGGGTTCAGAGGAGGGCAACGAAGATGATCAGGGGACTGGAAACAAAGCCCTATGAAGAGAGACTGAAAGAACTGGGCATGTTTAGCCTGGAGAAGAGAAGACTGAGGGGAGATAGGATAGCACTCTTCAAGTACTTGAAAGGTTGTCCCAGAGAGGAAGGCCGGGATCTCTTCTCCATCATCCCAGAGTGCAGGACACGGAATAATGGGCTCAAGTTACAGGAAGCCAGATTCTGGCTGAACATCAGGAAAAACGTCCTGACTGTTAGAGCAATACGACAACGGAACCAATGACGTAGGGAGGTGGGGGGCTCTCCCACACTGGCAGCGTTCAAGACGAGGCTGGACAGCCATCTGTCAGGGATGCTCTGACGTGGATTCCTGCATTGAGCAGGGGGTGGGACTCGATGGCCGCATAGGCCCCTTCCAACCCTACTATTCTATGATTCTATGTGTTGATCCTCTTTCAGCCCAAGGCCCAAATTCACGTTGGGAGAAGCTCTTGGGGGCCACAATCTACTGGTGGATGGGGCGAAAGGGGCGGGGCCAACGTACAAAAAAAACCCAGCGTAATTTTAGTTTAAAGAGAACATTAGTTATTGGGTGGATTAGAAATGTACAAAATAAAATACAATACAATAAAGCAAAGTAACACAAAGCTTTTACTGTCAGTAAACTCCCTGGAAAAGACCCTGATGCTGGGAAAGACTGAAGGCAAAAGGAGAAGGGGACGGCAGAGGATGAGATGGCTAGATAGCATCACGGATGCAATGAATATGAACTTGAGCACGCTCCGGGAGAGAGCGCAGGACAGGAAGGCCTGGCGTGCTATGGTCCATGGGGTCACGAAGAGTCGGACACGACTGAACGACTGAACAACAACAACAACAACCAAGCCCCAGAGGCATTTCAACTTTTTGGATTAAGGGGAAAAACGGTGCAAAAGCCAGGAAACCACAAAATGGCCCATGGTGGGGGCCAGGGAAAGGAAGGACCCCCCTGATGAACCCTGTGGGGCTGGACTGAGACCCCAAGCAGGCCAGATGTGGCCCATGGGCTGGAGGTTCAACACCTCTGCATGAGAGCTTCACCGCCCAGGACCTTCATTCCATTCTCCACCAAAACTCCACAGAATGGGACTAGGTGGTTCCTCCCATCCTGACATGACACTGGGTTGTTGCAGCCCCTTCCTTACAATTATACTCCCACCTCAAAAAACATGAAATATTTTAAAGTCATGACAGGTATCCTGAACAGCCACATTCCATCTGAATTCCTGCAGAGTCCTTTTTAAAAAAAGTGATCTGCGATCTGATCAGGCCAATTTTGTTGCTTTGTGCAAATTATGTAAATTTAGCATCTCTGTCATGCTCCTCAAGAGAAACCATCTGCCTCAGAATGTCTGGATGTGGTTTGGTTTGGGTTTTTCTTTAATGAAACGAGATCTGTGGGAGTTAGGAAGATTATGAGGCCAGAAGGGGGCTGAATATGCCTGATCTTGTCTGATCTCGGAAGCTAAGCAGGGTCAGCCCTGGTTAGTACTTGGATGGGAGACTGCCTGGGAATCAGGCTTCCTGCACAGAGCAGGGGGTTGGACTCGATGGTCTTGTAGGCCCCTCCCAACCCCATGATTCTATGATCCTATGAAGGAGCAACCAGGGCCCTGGAAGCTGGAATTGGGTATTTGTTCAAGAATTGCTCCACGGTGGCCCCCCGTGCTCAAGAGAGCTGAAGCCTTGAGAATGAACTCCAGTGGTGGCTCAGGGATTATGCGAGGCCTGCTGGGTCTCAGCATTGCTCTATGTGAGCTAAATGGGCCCCCCAGTACACGTGCAAGACTCCCCCACGGTTACACATTATATGGCAGGGTGGGGTGCTGATATTGCCTGTCCCGGCTGCAGAGCCTCGACTCATGTTTTGCTGACAGAAGAGTGTTTTTAAAAGCGAGTTCAAGCTGAGATGGCCGGGCCTCTGGGCAACCATGAGAAATTCATGCGACCCATTTGTGGCACTAGAGCAAATTCACAGAGGGTCGCTCTCACAGCAACAACTAGAAGCTGTGACAAGCAGAAGCGGAACTTCTGTGAACCGAGGCAGTCGGCCTGAGTACCAGATACAAAGACAAACAAGAGGAAATATTAGCCCTCTTTTTCATGCCCTCTTGTGGACTTCTCGGAGGCATCTGGCTGGTCACTCTTGGGAACTGGAAACTGAGCTGGGTGCTCTGATCCGGCAGTAAATGTAAGGAGGTTCACGGAATTAAAGTTTCTTGTTCCCTCCTTCTCCCCGTGCTCCCCCAAGAGGCCAGGGCAGGGGGTCCTCCTGAAGGGGAGGGGAGAATCACCTAGAATTGGGTGGACCTTCTCCTGCAGTTGTCTCCTACCCAGAATCCTGGACTATATAGACCTTTGGTCTGGTCCAGCAGGTCTTCCAAGGGAGGCTGCTGGTCTAAGATGAGATGCTGTCAGATGACAAGACCACCTGCCACTTTGCCGGACTTCTTCCTACTTCTCCCAAAGAAAGGTGGTCTGCAAACAATGCACCCAACACACACGCGGTGCCAAAGACATTAGAACTAGGGCTGTGCACTGCTTCAGCCCGAAACCCAAGCTCTGGGTCAAAGTGGGGTGCTTCAGGCCGCTTCAGGCTGCCTCTGAGGCGAGGTGGAGGGGGCACGGAGCAGCATGAAGTGAGTTGGGTCACTCCAAAGTGCTTCGGTGCACTTTGGCATGATCCAGAAGCCCAGCTGCTGTGTTGCCTCCGCCACCGCTGCTCAGCACCTTGCCTGGGGCCTCTGGACGTGTACTGGCAGCCCTAACTAGAACAGATGTTGAGAAGAGGCCATACTGCACAGGGCACTTTCCTAAGGTCACCAAAAAGCAGGAATAAAACAATGCCTTTGTGTAGAGCATCCCTCACCTGTTGGAGAAGACCTTGCTGTAGTTGAACACCTGGATCTCCAGCATCTCGTTGACATCGATGCTGCTTGCAATGGGCCACCGGAATGTCTGTGGAAAGATATCCAGAGGAGAGGTGAAGAGGGCCTGCCAAGACGATGCCGTGCACTACGCGCATGCACGCACGCACGCGCGCGCGCGCACACACACACACACATGTTTCTCAAATGTTTTAGGCCACTCCACCTAGCCAGAGTTACGTATATACCGTACATAGATCTGTCGCTCCTCCAGATGTGCACAGTATGTATGTATATATGTATGTATTTATTTATAATGTTTATTGGCTGCCTTTCAGGTCAGAAGCCCTCCCAAGGCAATAAAGCAATAAAATACATAAAAACAATTAAAATATTACATGTGATAAAAACAATAAAGGCCACCAATAAAACCAGCAACAACGATAATGGCAGTATCAGCAACAGCAGCAGTCCTATCAAGAGAAGGCCACGGTAAAGTAGTACATTTTCAAGGCCTTCTTAAGAGCCTTTCAGACGTCGATATCCAGAGAACCTGGCATTCATATAAGGTTCTAGTGCTCATGGTTTGTGGGGGAGAGTCTGGGAGTGCGCAAGGCCACAGACACCCAAAGGACCAGCAGGTGCTTCAGGTCCCCTGTCTCCCAGGTGAAGTGTCAGTGCTACATCTCTCAAAGGAAAGACACTTGGGCCCACAGTTGCCCGGGGTTGCCCTCTCTTCTCTGGGAGCCCCTTCCCCAAATTCTACAGCAGACTGGCTGTGGACACTCAGTGGTGAGAAGAAGTTAAAACTCCTTTGGTCAGGGAACATCCCAGCCCTGGTCCTTTTAGTGGTGATGGGGGTGGTATTTATGTGAAGCATTTGAGAGACTAAAAATTATTTCAGGACATAAAAATTCAGTCCCCTCTCTCACCTGTTCCCTTCCTCTCATAATTTGTCCTGGTGTGACAGAGTTTTTGAACAGACTCTCTCAAAAATGGTTTTCATTCCCTACTTTAAAGTTTCAAGGTGGGGCAAATTTGCTTGTGGGCTTCCTAGAGGCATCTTGCTGGCCACTGTGGAACACAGGATGCCAGACTAGATGGTCCCTTAAACTGATTCAACTGGGCTGCTCTGATGGCCTTTTTCAGAGTGCAAAAGATGGAATGGCAGAAGTGTGGCTGGCATGGTGGGGTTTCTTGCCACCCCGCTTTCAGGGGTACCATTTCAGTTTCAGGAAAAGAAGGGAGTCATCATGCATCTCAGCACAGTTTAAAGATCCACTCTTGAATACATTAAAGATTCCATTGCACACACTCAGTATTTTAAAAGCATTTTTGTGGTTACCTTTTTATAGCTCTTAACAAGTGTAGCAATGTTATCCACGCAGGTGAGGCACCAAGGGACTCGTAGCTTTGATGAGCATCTCTGGCAGACAAGCTCATTCAGTCATTTCCATGGTTTTAATTTATCTAACATATTTTTATACCACCCTTCAATTAAAAATTTCTCTGGCGGTTTATGACAAACCATAAAAAGAGAAACATGCAACAGTGGTCTATAAACAGGATTACAAGCAGCACTGAACAGTTAATTAACACCCATCGGAAATTAAAAGACCAGGTCAATAAGAAAGTCTCCACGTGGTTCTGGGAGGATACAGGTGCTGGCACCAGGCACGTCTCCCTGGGGAAAGAGTTCCACAAACAGGGCACAACAACCGAGAATAGAGGCAGCCCCCCCACTTGCTCAGGTGGCAGAGATGACTGTCCCTGTCATCCCATCCCGCCTTTCCTTGGGTCACAACCTCCAGGGCCCTCAAACTGCCCACACTGGAGACTATAACAGAGCTTCTTTGATTCAAGCTGCTCATATGTGTGTGCAAGTCAAGGCGGAGGCCTGCTGGGAGAAACAGTTGCTTGAGAAAGGTTAAGAAACATCATCAATGCCCACGCACTGGAGTGCTCACCCCACAGGGACCACTGCAAAACAGCGTTGCCGAACAGCAAGAGGTTGACGATGGGAAGGTGGGGCGGTTGTGTCGTGATCCAGTGAGAAGGGAATAGTTCCTGCTGTGGCCCAAATACTGAGGATTCTCCTTCTTTTAAATCAAAGGGATGGAATGATTACTAAATTCTGAGGAATGCAACGAAGGAGGTTTGTTTTGTTTTTGTTTTATTATCACCAATGGCCCTTTACACTGTTTCACAAGAAGCAAAATTACAGGTCCTCACTAAGGATGTACAAGAAAGACATTTCAGTTCATTTTTGACCAGAATTTACCCAGTTTGCACCTTCCAGAACAGAATGCAGACCAGAATGCAATCTGTGGTTGAAGTCCATATATTTCCAAGCTTCCAATACACTTCATGGAACAAGCAAAAAAAGATTTGAAAAAATGCATATACTTTTGAAAAATGCACACAAATGTGTTTTATTCAATGGCAGAAAATCTGTACTTTTCAAAAATATGCACAATTGATGTGTACATTTGGGGAAATGCACATGAAAATATGCATGAATTTAGGGTGCAATCCTACGGCCACTAGTCAGCGGCTAGACAGCTATAGGATAGGTCAGTTCCCGGGAACCAACCTCCACCCCCTCCCACGCTGCCTCGTAGGCAGAGCGGGATGGCCCCGCATTCCGCGCTTGGAAGAGGAGCGTACAGCGGCAAAAACGGGGCATTCCTGGGGGTGCATCAGGGCAGGGAAGTCAGAAATGCCAGTACAACACATCTTACGTGTTGTCTGGCTGCTGCTTCCCATGCTCCAAGGTCCCATGGCTAGACAACCAAAATCAGCTGTCTAGCCATAAACGCAGGGCAGCTGAAGTGAAGAGGGGACCATCCCCTCCATGCTTCTCCTGCCGTGCATTGGATAGGTGGTCACCTCCGAGTTCGGAGGCAGCTGTCTATCCCGATAGGATTGCGCCCTTAATTTATTATTAACATTTATATACTGCCTTATCTGCTAAAAGGTCATCAGGATGGTGTAAATACAAAAACAAAACAACAAAGCTCACATTCTGTTATGGACATGAGCCGGAAGGAACTTCAAATGTGGCCAGCCAAGTCCATATTTTATTTTGAAATCATGAAGTTTTTAAAAGGGCAATGTATGACAGACTGAAATGAAATCAACTGGCTTTTTTTCCTCTTTTTTTTAAGCAGAACACCCAACCATCCTGCACACAGATCGAAAACCACCGCAGATGCTTCCCTCCCTGCAGCCCTATTTTTAATCTTGCATTGGCTTTTGCACAAAGAAGCGTGGCTTGTGAGTCTAAGCGTTGTACTGACACTGAAATGAACAGCTTGGGTAGTACATATCAGAACACTGGGAACAAATGCTTGCAAATACAGGGAGCATTAGCTTAGCAGAGCTGGATGACAAATCCTAACAAGCCAGCATTCTGTGGCTGAAGAGGCTTTGTGTGTGATCTCGGGGGGGGGGGGGGATTAAAATTCTGCATCCAGGCAATCCAAATTCACTGCCAAGAAAAGGTGAATTCTGCAACCCATACAAATTATGCAAATGCACTGCATGATGGCTTGTATTTCATCACTTCATGAAATCTGAACATACAACGAGCCCTGCCTATAACTGTTTGTCTCCACCCAATAGCTTACATCATCATAATCTTGGACTGCTAATTTCATTCCAGTGATGGTGTCATGGTTCCACTATTGACCTGGACCCCCTGAACATCTCCTTAAGGCTCTCTGGCCACTTTAAGAGCCCCGCCATCCTTCTTTTGAACTTCCCCTTCCTAGTAACGTGGGGTTTAGGCTCTAGACATGGGATAACTCACACTCCTGACACCTGGGGTTTAACACAACAGTTTACTGGTAAATTTAAAACAAGCAAATCACAACTAAAGGTATTTACAGTACGCAATACAGCTGAGTGATACAAAAGGCATTAAGAGAAAATAAAAGTTGCAAAACACAAGTTCCTTTACCCTAGCTGTACTTAGACTTCTCTAGGCTGCTCCTTCCTGCTGTGGTCCCCCAGCTCTGCTCTTACTGCTCCGGTCTTTCTGACTCTCTCTTTTCATACCGTCCTCCCCCAAACCAAAAGTACTGCTTCAAATCTGAAGAAATGAAACTTAACTGGGGAAATGAAACTGAAACTTAGCTGGGGAAATGAGCCTACTCCTCTCAGGGATAGCCCCTCCCAGCAAAAAACTCCAAGCCTATCAGCCTGAACTTTTTTCCCTTTGCCTCTGTAGGCCTCACACCTTCACAGATGGAATACGGAGAATGCCATGCTCACCTCTTTAGTTCGTTGTTGTTCAGTCGTTCAGTCGTGTCTGACTCTTCGTGACCCCATGGACCATAGCACGCCAGGCCTTCCTGTCCTGCGCTCTCTCCCGGAGCGTGCTCAAGTTCATATTCATTGCATCCGTGATGCTATCTAGCCATCTCATCCTCTGCCGTCCCCTTCTCCTTTGGCCTTCAGTCTTTCCCAGCATCAGGGTCTTTTCCAGGGAGTTTTCTCTTCGCATTAGGTGGCCAAAATATTGGAGCTTCAGCTTCAGTATCTGTCCTTCCAATGAGCAGTCAGGGTTGATTTCCTTTAGGATGGACTGATTTGACCTCCTTGCAGTCCAGGGGACTCGTAAGAGTCTTCTCCAGCACCACAGTTCGAAAGCATCAATTCTTCGGCGCTCAGCCTTCCTTATAGTCCAGCTCTCACAGCCATACATTACTACTGGGAAAACCATAGCTTTGATTAGACGGACCTTTGTCGGCAAGGTGATGTCTCTGCTTCTTACTATGCTGTCTAGGTTTGCCATAGCTTTCCTCCCAAGGAGCAAGCGTCTTTTAATTTCATGGCTACAGTCACCGTCTGCGGTGATCTTGGAGCCCAAGAAAGTAAAATCTGTCACTGCTTCCATTTCTTCCCCTTCTATATGCCAGGAAGTGATAGGGCCAGATTACATGATCTTAGTTTTTTTAATGTTGAGTTTCAAACCAGCTTTTGCACTCTCCTCTTTCACCCTCAACAAGAGGCTCTTGAGATCCTCTTCGCTTTCTGCCATTTGGGTGGTATCGTCTGCATATCGGAGGTTGTTGATAATTCTCCCGGCAATCTTAATTCCGACCTCTGATTCATCCAACCCGGCATTTCTCATGATGTACTCTGCATATAAGTTAAATAAGCAGGGTGACAATATGCAGCCTTGTCGTACTCCTTTCCCAATTTTGAACCAATCGGTTGTTCCATGTCTGGTTCTGACTGTTGCTTCTTGACCCTCGTACAGGTTTCTCAGGAGACAGGTAAGGTGGTCTGGTACTCCCATCACTTTAAGAATTTGCCACAGTTTGTTGTGATCCACACAATCAAAGGCTTTAGTGTAGTCAATGAAGCAGAAATAGACGTTTTTCTGGAATTCTCTTGCTTTCTCCATGATGCAGCAAATGTTGGCGATTTGATCTCTAGTTCCTCTGCCTCTTCGAAACCCAGCTTGTACTTCCGGTAGTTCTCGGTTCGCATACTGCTGAAGCCTAGCTTGTAGGATTTTGAGCATCACCTTGCCTGCATGTGAAATGAGCACAATTGTGCGGTAGTTTGAACACTCTTTGGCATTGCCCTTCTTTGGAATTGGAATGTAAACTGACCTTTTCCAGTCTTGCGGCCACTGTTGAGTGTTCCAAATTTGTTGGCATATAGAGTGCAGCACTTTAACAGCATCATCTTTTAGGATTTTAAATAGCTCGGCTGGAATACTGTCATCTCCGCTAGCTTTGTTGTTACTAATGCTTCCTAAGGCCCACTTGACTTCACTCTCTAGGATGTCCGGCTGAAGTTCAGTGAGCGCACTATCATGGCTATCAGGGACATTCAGATCTTTCCTGTATAGTTCTTCTGTGTATTCTTGCCACCTCTTCTTAATCTCATCTGCTTCTGTTAGGTCCCTGCCTTCTTTGTCCTTGATCATGCCTGTCTTTGCACAAAACGTTCCCTTGAGATCTCCAATTTTCTTGAAGAGATCTCTAGTCTTTCCCATTCTGTTGTTTTCCTCGATTTCTTTGCATTGTTCATTTAAGAAGGCCTTCTTGTCTCTCCTTGCTATTCTCTGGAACTCTGCATACTTTCCATGGGGTTTTCTTGGCAAGAATACTGGAGTGGGTTGCCATTTCCTTCTCCAGTGGACCACATTTTGTCAGAACTCTCCGCCATGACCTGTCCGTCTTGGGTGGCCCTGCACGGCATAGCTTATGGCTTCACTGAGTTACGCAAGCCCCTTCGCCACAACAAGGCAGTGATCCATGAAGGGGAACTCTTTAGTGAACTCTTTAGTTCACTGAGTGGCAAATCCACAAGGGGCAGAAATCTAGTGATGGGCAAACTCTGCTCAGATTGAGTCAGAATTAGACTCAGCAAACCAAACCCTTTAAACAAAACAGCTCAAGGTTTTTTCAAGCCCAGTTCTGAACCTGGACCCTGTTGCATGCACAATGACGGTGTCATGTCACTAGGAACATGGCTTGGTCTGATTGCCTGTTCTCTAAGGACATCTGGTTCAGGGGGTTCTAGATTCTCCTTTGATTCCTCGGGGGGGGGGAGTTGACAGTGAGATGCACTACTTGAATTTAATTTTAAAAGGGTCAAGTAGCAGGGAATGGAAAAAAGACCTCTCCCTGAGTTCTTGGAGAGCCCTGGCTGCCAGTCAGTATCGACAATGCTGGACTAGATGGACGGAGGGTCTGACATGGCATAAGGCAACTTCCTGTGTTCCTAATATAAAATCATTGTTTGTGTTTGCATACAACAGGTTGTCTGTTGACCACTGTAGGAAAGGGGATGGTGGCCTGATGGAGCAGAGCGCTTCTTGTGTTCTTATAACTGACCTTCTTATGTTATATTCAATTACATTTCCCTATAAACAAACAAGCAAAATTAATAATGCCAATTCTAATTGGCAGGGATGAGAGCTAAGAAGATACTTGTGGGGAAGCAGTTTAATTCTAGAACTTTACTGTGACGGGAATGAGAAAGGAAGTGTTAGAGATGGCTTTCCTTGGTAACAGAGGCATAGCTTTGATTTTATAAGATGGTGAGGGATCTTACACTCATTCTTTCAATATATAAAAAGGACATCTGGTAATTGGCATTGGGGCTTTGGCAACAGGCAAATTTATTTACAATAAATAGACTAAGAATCAGTTTATATGGGAGATGATGAATCAGCTAAACACGCTTTTAATCTGCTCCCATCCCTAACTGCCACCCCGTGCCAAAGGTCTGACGTGCCTAATTCCTCATGGGAATTCAGTGCGGGGGGTGTGTGTCTAGGACTGCATCCACCTGCCCGCTCTGCAAGACCTGCACCACTATTCTAATTGCATCTGCTGAGCTTGTGAAGTGGCCTGTTGGTAAGTGGGGAAGCGGCACAGGAATTTAGGAGCTGCGCTGGCTCAGCCTCAGCACTCCTTCTCTGCGGCTTGCCTATAGTTGCACTGCAGTCCGGGAAGACACATCTGCTCCGTTGCCAAGTGTCAGTAAGAGCAAGGCGGTTCCTGCACCCAATGCCCCTCAGCTGAAAAAGGATTGATTCCCCACTTTCAAGTACTTCTGGTCGATTTATCATACAGAAGAAAAATGAATCATGAAATACTTAAGAACTAACAGAACAACGTGGCTCCCCAATTACTGTGTTCTACAAGCCGACAGTGGGAGAGCTGGTACTGCGGATGGAGCGGCGGTGGGCAGCGGGTGGCATTGTGCCCTGGGGCACTTTCTTGGCACTGCTGAGGTGCCCTGCTCCTCTCTTCAAAAACATGAAATGCAGATTCTCTGACCAGCAGTGGGGTTTGCTTCACAGCAAAGTGAGGGCCTCCAGCTGCTGCCGTCTTCACTTCCCATGAACCCTTGGGGCTCCGAGAGTTTCTCAGGAAATGAAGATGGCGGGCAGCTGGAGGCCAGTGCCTTCCTCTGCAGTGCACCCAGCCCCCGGGAAAAGAAGGGGCAAGAAAGGAGAGGGGACTCCTGCCACCTCTGACTGGCAAGCTCTGGGTGGGGGGAGGTTAAAGAGAGCTGGGGAGCTAGGAAAGGCAGCAGGAAGCCAACTGGGGGGTGATGAAGCCAGTAGGAAACCGACTGGGAACAGCACTGGTTTAGTGTCCTGGGGCTCAGGCCGCCTTGGCCTTACCCTCAGTCTTTTAGGTGGGTCACTTGTCCTTTCTGCATAGACATGCCTCCCATGGTGGCCATTTTGAGGTGGTGCCCAGGACAGTTTCTCCAATGGGCCCCAAAAGATTGCCTGCTGCTGAGATGGAGGATTGGAGGTCTACCTGGGAAGTCTTACCACACAGCTCACTGGAGGAGCGCTGTGGGGAAGTCACTGCGGCTGCTTCCAGAACCCAGAGAACAAGATCAAAGCCACATTTAAAACTAACTTCCTGCTAGCACTGGTCCCAGTCTGTGATGGCTCGCATGAGGAGTCAATCATGAACCAAAGGAAAGCTCCAGACCATTCCCAATGTGGCCGCTGTCTTCAAAAAAGGAGCAGGGAACATGACAACATCTTCTCCCCGCCAAGGCAACCAGTCTGGAGAAGCCTGTTGATGAAACAAGCACTGCCCATTTCTCCTGGCTTCTGTGGTCTCCCTGGAGAGATGAGGAGAAAGTGCACACAAGTGGAGCCTGCAACAAAATCTTGCGGCGTGGAGAACTGCCATTTCCCTTCTTCCGATCGACTGCTACTGAAGAGGGGACTTCGGGGACACTGCAGCTAGCAAAGTTTTTCCTGTCACTGGGATCTTCTCCCCAAGTCTCTTTCAGTGCACAGGGGGTTTTTTGTAGGGGGGAGGAGAGAGGGACAGACAGGCTCTTCCCTCAGGCAAGTCTTGGGCCTCCTGCAGTTCCTGGGCTGCCTCTGGGGGCAGCTTCCGTCTTCCCGCCATGGTCTCCTTTCCCGAATCATCTCTTCCAGTGGAATTTACTTCATTTATTTCATTTCATTTACTATATTTCTGTACTTCCTCATAGCCGAAGCT
Organism: Heloderma suspectum; assembly: GCF_057233095.1. NCBI lineage: Eukaryota > Metazoa > Chordata > Lepidosauria > Squamata > Helodermatidae > Heloderma > Heloderma suspectum. Next base: position 438,565,348 of record NC_139458.1, read on the forward strand.
CCCTGGGCAGTTGACAAAAATTTACTTCCCCCAGTTTGGAAAACGTTTGTATTAAGCAATGCTCTCCTTTAGAACCAGCGGGGGGGGGGGGATGAATTCTGATGCGCAGGCGCGCTCATCGCAGTGGTGCCCGTCGCCATACCCTGAAGGGGAGTCTAGTCATGCCAGCAGCTGTGTTGATCCCTATCAGCACGCCACTTCCGGCAGTACAATCTCCACGAGAGGCAGGTCTTCTGTAGTGATGCCACTGAGCGCCATAACTGGTCACCTCGTTAGACAAAACTCATCCCTCCATGCCACTCACCTCTGCAGTGAGCCTGGATCAAGGTAGTACGATTTCGCTTCAGCGCATGCACAGTAAGGTCAGACACAGATCCCACAATTGTATTGTTTACTGTGCTTCTAATGTTTTATATATTTTGTATTGTTTTGTTGTGTGCTCTTTGGTTTTAATTTTTGTGAACCACCCAGAAAGCTTCGGCTATTGGGCGGAACAGAAACCCCCCTGAAATGAATGAATGAATGAATGAATAAATAAATAAATAAATAAATACCCCCCCAATTTTGTCATCCTGCCACCTAGACCTCCCCAAACCACCTTGAAGTGGCCTCCTGCGGTGCTTCCCTCATTGCCATTGCTGCTGCTATGGCTCTGGCTCTGGCTCCACAAGGAGGGCTCCGTGAGGCCCATCTTCATGCCAGAGACTGATAACAGCAAGGTGCCCCAGCACCGGCCTTGAGCCCCTGGCTAGATTGCAGAGCCAGGGCAGGAGAGCTCCTCCGAGCTCCCCCTCTGCAAGGGCTGCATCTGGCTTTTTAATGGAAAGGGCCCCTTCCCACAACTGCTGGCTTCTTCTGTGTGGTGAGGGCCCAGGGAATGAGGAGCTGGCTGGGGAATGCTCCCTGCGCACTGGAGGAGTCTGAGGTCTGCTCCTGGGAATCAGAGGGCAGTGGCACCTCCTGGGGACCCAGAGGGCAGGGTGTGACTGAGGGCCCCACTTGTGAAGGTCCAAGAACTGGTTCTGACTCTTCCTCTGAAAAAACCAGATGCAGGCCTTGCAGAGGAGGAGTTCTCAGAAGAACTCTTTGCAATGCGAGCAAGGGGCTGGATGCGTCTGATCTGGGAAGCTAAGCAGGGTCAGCCCTGGGTAGTACTTGGATGGGAGACCACCTGGGAATCAGGTTTCCTGCATGGAGCAGGGGGTTGGACGCAATGGTCTTGCAGGCCCCTTCCACCCTATGATTCTTCTATGAAATACAGTCTATTATTCCCTTATTGCAGGATGGGTGTGGGCTGTGACTGAGAGGCTTACAACAGCCCTGCAGTGTAGTCTCCCCTGCCCTGGCCATACAACCCGCCCAGTGGCTCAAAGCCAGTGCTGGGGTACCTTGTCTTCGCCTAGATGCAGGTTGCTCTCCATGGTCCTGAACGTGAGCTCAGAGCCCCTGCGTCTGTACCTGCCCTTCCATCCCAGGGTTCTGAACCTGCTCTACTGCAGACCCCCTGTGTCCCCTCCCTTAAGCCATTGTCTTGTAGGGATGATGGATTCTGCCCTGGAACAGGACAAAGGCCACCATAAATAAATACAAATTGGGGCTAAGGTTTACATTGGGGTAGACCATTTGGTGCCCATCCCACCCACCCTGATGTTTTGGACCACAACTCCCACCAGCACCAATGACCAATGTAGTCTGAAATATCTGGAGGGCATCAGGTTCCTGGGTTACACATCATATTTACCTGCAGCACCATCCATCCCATGGCAAATATCACATCCCAACTGATATCACATGCAGTTTCCAGTTGCCAGTGTTGTTAGACTGGACCTTGCTTACATGCCATGCTCGCAACACAGTCTGTCCTAGTCATGTGGATGGAGGTTGCATTGAAGCAGTGTCAGAGTATCTGTGGGAGTGGGCAACCTCAACCAGTCCTGGTGAAGGAGACCTCGCACGCACACACACCCCAACCTGGTGCCCTCCGGATTTGTTGGACGGCACATCTCGGTTCCCTGCCAGCATGGCCATTGGCTGACCTCGCACGTCAGCTTTTCAGGAAAAACACCCCTTATGGCCACGCTTCTGTAGAATACATTAGAGGGGCAAAAAAACCTTGAAATTTTGAAAACAGTGCACTGTACAACAATAGCTTATGTCCATAATGGGAACACGTCATTCATCATCACCACCATCCTCGTAAATTACAGAGGGGAAAGAGGAACAGATTTCAAGAAAAACTCAACTCCAGTTATCCCCAGGGACCAGGGCAGCTTTCAGAAGCAATTACAGCTCCTTCAAAGCCATTTGCAAGTTGTTCATGAATTATTACAAAGACGCAGCATGCAGGAGCTACCGTTTTTGTGCACAACTCATTGATTGTGATACGAGAAGTAACTACATTGCCGGCTGAGACGTCCATTGATTTTGGCAGTGACAGGAATGCTGCTGCGTCTGCAATCAGTCAGCTCAACACTAATCTAGCAAGGGAAATCTGAAGCCTTGTACATGGATAATGGAACCAATGTCAGCTGTCTGAAACCCAGAGGGCAGTTTGAAGATAAAACATGGGAAGGAGGGAAGGAGGGAGGGAGGGAGGGAGGGAGGGAGGGAGGGAGGGAGATGCAAATAATCTGAATACTTATTCGAAATATTCTTAACCTTATTTGCATGTTATTTGCCAGTGGAGGCTGGTGGCTGCGATGTCAGTGGGGCAGTGAATCCGCTCTGGATTTCAGTCAGAACCAGTCAAGGTAAAAAGCACCTTGGATAGCTCCTTTAGAGTTCTGACTGGTTCTGACTGAAACCCTGATGTCACTGCCCTGATGAGATCGGAGCCACCAGCTTCCACTGCTGTCTACTCTGACACCATCTCTTCAGGCAGGGAAAGTTCTTTGCTCACCACCTGGCGGCAGAGATCCCTTTTTAACTGGAGGTGCCAGGAGTGAACCCAGGACCTTCTGTGTGTAAAGCAGGTGCTCTCTGCTGGCGAGCTCTGGTTCCTCCATCCACGCCACACTGCACACAACCACCACCATGCCTGCTTTAAAGCTGGCCTTTGACTCCACAGAAGGTTCAAGCTCCGGAACGAGTTCCTCAGCATTACTCTTATTCTGGAACTGTTGACTGCTGCAAAGGCTCAGAGCACAGAGGCACCCGCGTCTCGGCTGCTATGGCTGGCAGAGGCTGGCCCCGTGCCTCCTGCCCAAGGCAAAATGAAGCACAGGCTTGCTGCCGGTATCTCCCTAGCAACCACTCATGCCTCCCAAGGAGATCTGCATGCTCAATATTTTGAGAATTGTAATTGTCTTCAAGCTGGGCTTTCAATGGTTTAAGGGTGAATTTCGGGCAGAGCATGACCAGTCAAAACACTTCCCTGTTTAACAGATCTCTGGTGGTAAGAAAAAGGATGGAAGAAGCCGTGGGAAAACATGGAAGGCTTACAAATGGAGGACGAGGACACTGGACACAAACACACATACACACTAAAATTCCATGAATAAGGCCGGGCAATTGCACAATAAAAGCCCTGTTTGGAAGCACCCTAAATCATGCATTTCCACAAGTCTCATTGTGTAACTGAGACTTGGTGGGATGGCTCTCGTGACTGGAATACAGCAATTGAAGGATACAACCTGTTCAAAAAGAACAGGAGGAACAGAAAGGGAGGTGGGGTTGCACTGAATGTGAAAAATACATATCTCTGCACAGAAATACAGGAGGGGGAGCTTGGTAGCCCCATCGAGCCAGTGTGGTGTAGTAGTGGCAAGAGTGTTGGACTGGGAGCTGGGAGATCCAGGTTCTAGCCCCTGCTCGGCCATGGAAGCTCACTGGGTGACTTTGGGTCAGTCACACACTCTCAGCCCAACCTACCTCACAGGGTTGTTGTTGTGAGGATAAAATGGAGAGGAGGAAGATAATGTAAGCTGCCTTGGGTTCCTTGCAAGAGGAATAAAGGCGGGATATAAATGCAATAATAAATAAATAATAATAAATGGAGAGCATCTGGATCAAAATAAATGGAGCAAAGAATAAAAGGAACCTGGTGGTCGGAGTCTACTACCGGCCACCCAATCAAGGAGAAGACGAGGATGAAACTTTTGAAAAGCAAATAGCCGATGTTTCAAGGAAGCATGATGTAGTAGTAATAGGAGACTTCAATTTCCCCATTATTTGTTGGGAGACAAATTCTGCAAAACATCCCCCCCCCCCTGAAATTCCTGACTTGTGTTGCTGAAAACTTCCGCCTACAGAAAATGGAGGAAGAAACTAGAGGATTGGCTTTCCTTGACTTGATCCTAACCAAAAGAGATGACTTAGTGGACAAAGTAGCAGTTATGGAAACTCAGGGGGAAAGCGACCATGATGTTGTACTTGAGTTCTTGGTTCTATGGGAAGCAAAAGCCAAGGGTACCCTGGATTTTAGGAAAGCTGATTTTAATAAACTCAGAACAATGATCAGCAAGGTCCCATGGCAAGTGACGCTAACGAGAAAAGGAGTCCAAGTTGGGTGGGAGCATTTAAAAAAGGAAATTCTCAAAGCACAATTTCAAACCATTCCAACAAGAACAAAAGGTGGAAGACAACAGAAGAAGCCAATGTGGCTTCACAAAAAGCTTAGAGATGACCTGAAAACAAAAAAAGGACACATATAGGAAGTGGAAAGAAGACCAAGCAACAAAGGAAGAGTACAGGCAGGTAGCACAGAATTGTAGAGGTGGCGTCAGGAAGGCTACAGCTGAGAACGAGCTGAGGTTAGCGAGGGATACTAAAAGCCACAAAAAGGCTTTCTTCAGCTACGCGCACAGTAGGGATGTACGAAAGTGACTTACCTTTCCGTGGATTATGTTGATGGTGGGGGGGAGGCATTCCGTCCCTCCCTCCGGAATCCTGGCCAGGGGGAGAGGCACTCTGTACCTCCCCACCGGAATCCTGGCCGGCCGGCTGTGCTCCGCAACGATTCTGTGGAGCCGCCGGCCAGCTCCTCCAGCAGCCGGACATCCGGCCGCTGGCTAGCAGGGACGCAAATGGCAGCGGCCATAGCCGCCGCCGTTTGCGTCCCTGCAGTCAGCCATGATAGGCTACGTAAATGTTTCTGTAGCCTATCACGGCTGATTTAAAAAACAAAAACAAAAACGCGCGTATGCAAATGGCGGCGGCCATGGCCGCCGCCATTTGCGTTCTTTATTTTGGCACATCTTAGTCTACGTAAACATTTACATAGACTAAGACGGCAAAAATAAGGGGAACGCAAATAGCATAGCATCTACGCTATTTGCATTCCCCTTATTTTCGCCGTCTTAGTCTACGTAAATGTTTACGTAGACTAAGACGTGCCAAAATAAGGAACGCAAATGGCGGCGGCCATGGCCGACGCCATTTGCGTACGCGCGTTTTTTTGGTTTTGTTTTTTTTAAGTCAGCCGTGATAGGCTACATAAAGATTTACGTAGCCTATCACGGTGTTTTTTTTAAATCTAGCTGTGATAGGCTACGTAAATCTTTATGTAGCCTATCACTTTTTTTGTTTTTTTTGTTTTTTTAACCTGGAAATGGCAGCGGCGGCGGCAGCCGGTTGGAAGACCGGCCGCCGCCGCTGCCGAACCGCTGCTGGAGCCACCGCCGGAGCCGCCGCCACCAGGAAGATCTGCCCAAGGTAAGTCTCGTCCTGGGGGGGGGGGGGCAGGCCATTCCACCACCGATTTCGGGGGGCCGAATGCGCTGGCATTCGGCCGCCCCGAGATCTGTGGCGGAACTTTCGTACATCCCTAGTGCACAGTAAAAGACAGTAAAAGACAGAGGAAAGAAATGGTGGTTCAGCTATTCAATGAGGATGGCAAAATGATAACAGATGACAAAGAAAAGGCAGAGGTGCTCAATTCCTACTTGGGCTCAGTCTTCTCCCAAAAGAGGGTCTATGAGCCCCCTGGCAAAGGCGAAGTACAGGCTGAAGGGGCAGGATTGCAGCTTGAGATCGATAGGCATAGGGTCAAGGAACACCTCATTACTTTGAATGAGTTCAAATCTCCAGGGCCAGATGAACTGCATCCTAGAGTAATAAAGGAACTGGCAGAAGAACTCTCAGAACCGCTGTCTATTCTCTTTGAGAAATCATGGAGGACCGGGGAAGTGCCAGATGACTGGAGGAGGGCTAATGTGGTCCCTATCTTCAAAAAGGGCAAGAAGGAGGAACCTGGGAACTACAGACCATTCAGTCTGACATCAATCCCTCGGAAAATTCTGGAGCAGATGATAAAGCAATCCATCTGTAAGAACCTTGACAACAATGCAGTGATTACTCGAAGGCAACATGGATTTGTCAAGAACAAATCCTGCCAGACGAATCTGATCTCATTTTTTGATCAGATAATCTCCCTTGTGGACTGTGGGAATGCTGTAGACATCATATTCCTTGACTTCAGCAAAGCTTTCGACAAAGTGCCCCATGATATCCTGATGAGCAAACTAGCTTGAAGTGGGCTAGATGAAACAACGATCTGGTGGATCCACAGTTGCCTACAGAATCGGACTCAAAGAGTGCTTATCAATGGGACCTTCTCCAACTGGGGAGAGGTAACGAGTGGGGTACCGCAGGGCTCAGTCCTGGGCCCAGTGCTCTTCAACATTTGTATTAATGACTTGGAGGAGAAGGTGCAGGGAATGCTGATCAGATTTGCAGATGACACCAAATTGGGCGGGATAGCTAATACCTTGGAAGACAGAAACAAAATTCAAAGTGATCTGGATAGACTGGAGCGCTAGGCTGAAAACAGCAGAATGAAATGTAATAGGGATAAATGCCACGTTCTGCACCTAGGAAAAAGAAACAAAATGCACAGTTACAAGATGGGGGATATGTGGCTCAACAAGACTACAAGCGAGAAGAATCTTGGAATTGTTGTCGATCACAAGCTGAAGATGAGCCAACAATGTGATGTGGCTGCAAAAAAGGCCAATGCTCTTTGGGGCTGCATTAATAAAAGCATAGCTTCCAAATCCCGGGAAGTACTAGTTCTCCTCTACTCAGCACTGGTTAGGCCTCATCTGGAGTACTGTGTCAAGTTCTGGGCACCACACTTTAAGAAGGATGCAGACAAGCTGGAAAGTGTTCAGAGGAGGGCAACAAAGATGATCAGGGGACTGGAAACAAAGCCCTCAGAAGAGAGACTGAAAGAACTGGGCATATTTAGCCTTGAAAAGAGAAGACTGAGAGAAGATAGGATAGCGCTCTTCAAGTACCTGAAAGGTTGTCACAGAGAGGAAGGCCAGGATCTCTTCTCGATCATCCCAGAGTGTGGGACACGGAATCATGGGCTCAAGTTACAGGAAGCCAGATTCCAGCTGAACAGCAGGAAAAACCTCCTGACTGTTAGAGCAATACGACAATGGAACCAATGACCTAGGGAGGTGGTGGGCTCTCCCACACTGGAGGCCTTCAAGACGAGGCTGGACAGACCTCTGTCAGGGATGCTCTGACTTGGATTCCTGCATTGAGCAGGGGGTTGGACTCCATGGCCTTGCAGGCCCCTTCCCATCCTACTATTCTATGATTCTGTGATTTGGTTTTTCAGTCTTTGTGATTTTTCATTTTTGTGAGCGACCCTAAGTTCAAATTAAAAATAATAGCAATACCCAAGCAGTGAAATCTAGCAGTTGAGCAACCCAATGCTGACTCAACAGGAAGACCCGCCAATTTCAAATGGGGGTTACTTCCTTGTGAGCAGTGGAGGCTGGTGGTTCCAATGTCAGTGGGGCAGTGAATCTGTTCCAGGTTTCAGTCAAAACCAGTCAGAACTCTAAAGGAGCCACCCAAGGTGCGGAGCTGTCCTTGGAACACCTTGGAGCACCTTGGATAGCTCCTTTAGAGTTCGGACTGAAACCTGGAGCGGATTCATGCCCCACTGACATTGGAACCACCAGCCTCTACTGCTAGTAAGGGTGATAAGGATTTCAGCTGAAGTCTTTCTTTAAAAAAAACCAAAAACACACCACACACACACACACACACACACACAAAGAGTGTCTCTGGGGAAATTCTTTCTTTATTGCACCAGATTAAAAACATCCATCAGGATCCTGTTTCCAGAGGTAGACATGTTCCGTTAGCATTGTTTAATAGAACAACCTTTCTGTGGCTCACATTTCACTGTCAAATTAAAAGGCAGAAATCAAAGACCTTTAATAGCTGGATGCAACACTGCCCGCCTACAGCTTCTGTTCGTTTGCAGAGAACCAGAGGTTGGGTGGCCATGTCCCCTACTTTACGTAGGACAGTCCTCTCTTTGATGGGCTCAAAGAGGACAGTCCTTGACTTGAAGACGTCCTCTGTTCACAGGGGCATCCAGTCCAAGATCCATTTTAAAGATAAGGAACTGCAAGAAGTTCGCCATCCCCAGGCAGCAGCCTGGTGATCAAAGCCTGAGCAGGTCATCTTGTCACAGTCTTCCCCACCATGGTGGGATGAGTTTTATCTCTTTCTAAATTGGAGTAATGATTTCCAAATTTGCAACTATGCCTGTAAATTAGCACATGCATATTTTGTGCCAGTCAGTGTTCTCTTCGGCCTCTTTTCTGGTGATGTGTAAGTGGCCACACTTACCAGAGGCCTGCTCAGGGGGCACAGATATCTCTGGAAGCCCAGAAGCAAGATTCACTTGTGTGCATGCATGGGGTCCTGTATCCAGTTCCGGGTCAGCAGGATTTGCCTGTGAATGTGCAAATCTCCTGTCCTCTCTTAGTGCCACAGTGTGACGGTGCTTCTTTCTCAGGGTCATTTCTCTGGTTTCCCCATTCTTATGCTGTCGTCTCTTTCAGCAAGAGCACAATTATTTCCAGGAAGGGGCCCTAGACCATCAGAGGCAGGGTTTATTCAAAGCTAATAGGGATCGCCGCTGCTTCCCCCCACGGTTTTTGTGACTGTGACTTGTGATTTCCTTTAGGATGGACTGATTTGACCTCCTTGCAGTCCAGGGCCATGAAGGGGGCCAAAACCATGCTCAGCTCTAATAAACGATAAGGTCAGCTATCTTTACATTCTGCACTCATCTGAACCGTAGAGATGAGGCACATTGGATGTAGAACTTCCCTGGGGCTTTTGTCCATGGAGTGGAAGCGGAATGCAATCAGGTAGCCTGTAAAGGAAGTCCCGTGCCACAACTGCCTTGCGAGGCAGGCCAGTCCCATATACTTTCTAGCTGATTGGTAGAATACTGCCCCCACCCCTGCCTTTCCCTCTAATTCCGGGGAGGGGGAGCCCAGAGCCACGAGTTAGTTGTCTGCCTGGGGTGAGTTAGCAAACCATCCGGGACCTCCCATTAGCCTGGGAGGCACTTTGCTTTCTTTTTACTTCCTCGTAGGCACGTCAGTGAGTCCTGGTAGATGATGGGCCAGGTGATGAGGCAGGTGTGGGGAGAAGCTTCTCCCTTGGGCTTGGTCGGAAAGCCGCACTCCAACCCCCCACCCTGTCCAAATGAAGATAAGATCTTTATGAAAGGAACATCAGAACAGTCAGAATTGGAAAGCAGAGCGGGGATTTGAAAAGAAACAAAAATCGATCCTCTTGCTAACCTGCATTAAATTCTTTGAGTTAAACTATTTGCAATGGAGAGGTCAGCTGGAGGGTTGCCACATGTGCAGCGCCCTTGGCAGGCCAGGAGAAGCAACTGGGATCCAGTGTGATGGAGTGGCCAAAAAACAGAGGAACATATACCACATTAGTTAGGTTTAGCCAGGGCGGGCAAGATGAGTGCCCACCAAGGGCCACCAACCGGCACATAAACAGGAAGATCCCTTTGGGGCTGGGAGATGAAGCTGGAAAAGTGTTGATTGCAGGGGAGGTGGCTTTGGCCACCTGGGCCAAGCTTTTCACATCACAGGTTTCCTGTCTGGGAGGACGTGGAAGCCCAGGGAGAGACGTGTGTTATTCCAAGTGGGTGATGGGTGCCAGCATAGCAGTTAAACATGTGTAGCTTTGGAGAATAATAATAATAATAATAATAATAATAATAATAAATTTATTAATCGCCCATCTGACTGGTCACCCAGCCACTCTGGGCGATGTACAACCCACCATAAAACAATTTAAAACAATAAAATTCTACAATAAAAACATTTTCTACAATACCCTAACCCACCCCAAATGCCTGCCTGAACAACCACGTTTTTAATGCACGATGGAAGCTCATTAAAGAGGGGGCATGACGGAGTTCCCTAGGGAGGGAGTTCCACAGAGTGGGGGCCACCACAGAAAAGGCCCTCTCCCTCGTCCCCACCAGTCTAGCTGTCCTGGCTGATGGGACAGACAGAAGGCCATCCGAGGCTGATCTTGTTAAGTGGCCTGTCTGGTGTTGCTGGAGGCGCTCCTTAAGATAGGCTGGGCCAGAACCATATAGGGTTTTAAAGGTCAAAACCAACACCTTGAATTTGGCCCGGAAAACAACTGGTAACCAGTGCAACTCCTTCAGCACTGGAGTGATGTGATCTCGCCGGCGGCTGCCTTTAATCAGGCGAGCTGCCGCGTTCTGTACCAGCTGCACCTTCCGAACCGTCTTCAAGGGTAACCCCACGTAGAGCGTATTACAGTAGTCTAAACGAGAGGAGACCAGGGCATGTACTACCGATGGGAGCAGATGGTCGGGAAGGAAGGGGCGCAGCCGCCGTATCAGATGGAGTTGATACAGCGCTGTCCGGCTCACAGCTGACACCTGAGCCTCCATGGACAGCTGGGAGTCCAAAATGACCCCCAGGCTGCGGACCTGGTCTTTCAAGGGTAGCCGTACCCCATTCAACACCAGGTCAACATCCCCCAGCCTTCTCTTGTCTCCCGCCAAAAGTACCTTGGTCTTGTCAGGGTTCAGCTTCAGCTTATTCCTCCCCATCCAGCCACTCACCGTCTCCAGACATTTGGACAGGGATTCTACGGCCAACCTTGGTGAAGATTTGAATGAGAGGTAGAGCTGCGTGTCATCCACATATTGATGACACTGCACCCCAAACCTCCTGATGATAGCCCCCAGTGGCTTCACATAGATGTTAAATAGCATCGGGGAGAGGATGGAACCCTGTGGCACCCCACAAGTAAGTGGCCACGGGTCCGAAACCTCCTCTCCCAGTGCTACCCTCTGGTACCTGCCGGAGAGGAAGGACCGGAACCACTGCAATACAGTGTCTCCAATGCCCAACCCCTCCAGGCGGTCCAGGAGGATACCGTGGTCAACGGTATCAAAAGCCGCTGAGAGGTCGAGGAGAACAAGGAAGGAGCATTCACCCCTATCCAGAGCCCTCCTCATATCATCCACCAAGGCGACCAAGGCCGTTTCTGTCCCATGCCCAGGCCTGAAGCCCGACTGAAATGGGTCTAGATAATCAGTTTCTTCCAAGTGTGCCTTCAACTGCACCGCCACCACCCGCTCAATCACCTTGCCCCAAAATGGCAGATTTGAGACTGGGCGAAAGTTGTTCAGAACTTGAGGATCCAAGGAGGGTTTCTTTAAGAGCGGTCTTATCACTGCCTCCTTGAGGGCTGATGGCATCACTCCCTCCTCAAGGGAGGCGTTCACCACCGCCTTGATCCCCTCACCCAGTCTCTCTCTGCAGCCCATAATGAGCCAAGATGGGCAAGGATCAAGTAAGCAGGTGGTCGGCTGTACCGATGAAAGCACCTTGTCCACTTCATCAGGAGGAAGAAGCTGGAACCGATTCCACAAAACCGGTTTGCCACAGGCCGCCTCTTGCTCACTAACTGTATCCACAGTGTGCAGAGTAACACACCTAATCTGATCAATTTTATCTGCAAAGTGCCTTGCCAAAGCCTCACAGGAGGCCTTAGAATGCTCCAGTGGTTCCAGAGCCACAGGACCGACCAGGCTCCGGACCACTTGGAACAGCCTCCTGGGACAGCACTCTGCAGACGCGATGGAGGCAGCATAATAATGGAGAACAGATGCTGAGGAGAGGCCTAGTGTCAGATAGCCAACCTACATTGTCCTAGTTTTATACGGAGCATTCTTGGACAATAGTGTGGCCAGGTGTCCTCCTTGACCGAGGCCAGTCCGAGAGTGAAGTCAAGTGGGCCTTAGGAAGCATTACTAACAACAAAGCTAGCGGAGATGACAGTATTCCAGCTGAGCTATTTAAAATCCTAAAAGATGATGCTGTTAAAGTGCTGCACTCAATATGCCAACAAATTTGGAACACTCAACAGTGGCCGCAAGACTGGAAAAGGTCAGTTTACATTCCAATTCCAAAGAAGGGCAACGCCAAAGAGTGTTCAAACTACCGCACAATTGAGCTCATTTCACATGCCCGCAAGGTGATGCTCAAAATCCTACAAGCTAGGCTTCAGCAGTATGCGAACCGAGAACTACCGGAAGTACAAGCGGGGTTTAGAAGAGGCAGAGGAGCTAGAGATCAAATGGCCAACATTCGCTGCATCATGGAGAAAGCAAGAGAATTCCAGAAAAACATCTATTTCTGCTTCATTGACTACGCTAAAGCCTTTGATTGTGTGGATCACAACAAACTGTGGCAAATTCTTAAAGTGATGGGAGTACCAGACCACCTTACCTGTCTCCTGAGAAACCTGTACGAGGGTCAAGAAGCAACAGTAAGAACCAGAGATGGAACAACCGAGTGGTTCAAAATTGGGAAAGGAGTACGACAAGGCTGCATATTGTCACCCTGCTTATTTAACTTATATGCAGAGTACATCATGAGAAACGCCGGGTTGGATGAATCACAGGTCGGAATTAAGATTGCCGGGAGAATTATCAACAACCTCCGATATGCAGACGATACCACCCTAATGGCAGAAAGCGAAGAGGATCTAAAGAGCCTCTTGTTGAGGGTGAAAGAGGAGAGTGCAAAAGCTGGTTTGAAACTCAACATTAACAAAACGAAGACCATGGCATCTGGCCCCATCACTTCCTCATATATAGAAGGGGAAGAAATGGAAGCAGTGACGGATATTATTTTCTTGGGCTCCAAGATCACCGCAGACGATGATTGTAGCCATGAAATTAAAAGACGCTTGCTCCTTGGGAGGAAAGCTATGACAAACCTAGACAGCATAGTAAGAAGCAGAGACATCACCTTGCCGACAAAGGTCCGTCTAATCAAAGCTATGGTTTTCCTAGTAGTAATGTATGGCTGTGAGAGCTGGACTATAAGGAAGGCTGAGCGCCGAAGAACTGATGCTTTCGAACTGTGGTGCTGGAGAAGACTCTTACGAGTCCCCTGGACTGCAAGGAGGTCAAATCAGTCCATCCTAAAGGAAATCAACCCTGAGTGCTCATTGAAGGACAGATACTGAAGCTGAAGCTCCAATATTTTGGCCACCTAATGAGAACAGAAAACTCTCTGGAAAAGACCCTGACGCTGGGAAAGACTGAAGGCAAAAGGAGAAGGGGACAGCAGAGGATGAGATGGCTAGATAGCATCACCGATGCAATGAATATGAACTTGAGCACGCTCCGGGAGAGAGCGCAGGACAGGAAGGCCTGGCGTGCTATGATCCATGGGGTCACGAAGAGTTGGACACGACTGAACAACTGAACAACAACAACCTATTTGAAGGGCTGTCTAGTAGTAAGAGCCCAATTTAAAGATGCAAAACCCTCAGAAGGGAGAGCAGAGCCTGGAAGTTGTCCATCACAGTGAGCAGCACCTAGACAGGCACTGAGCGGCCCGCTGCCCAACTGGCCACAGCCCTCCCCAGGATGGGGAGATGGATTCCTATTTAAATTATAGTAATGATGTATACATGTGTATCTCTACATATAAATTAGCATATGAAAATGTTATGCAAATCTCTGTTCTCTTTTGTCCACTTTTTTTAAAGTGATGCTTTCTCCTTTTTTGGTGACGCATAAGTGGTCACCCTGTTTGACAAACATTACTGTTTTAAAATTATTTTACCAGTTCTTTTTATTTCCCACCCTTCAAAATGAATCTGTGTTTACTCACCCAGGGCTTTCAGGATTGGGTGGACTTAAAGGCTATCTAAACAACAAACCCAACTCGCTGTACCATGCTGATTTCCTATGCCAGCTTTCTCCAACCTGGTGACCTCCAGATGTGTTGGGTTACAGTGCCTATTATCCCCAGTGGCTTGGGATGATGGGAGTTGTAGTCCAACACATCTGGAAGGCGCCAGGGGGGGCTCTTCTAAGTGCAGAAGGCCATGTAGAGAGAAGTTCTGCTCAAACACGCAGCAGTTAACAGTAAACCAAGAGAGGAGGGGGGGAGGGATAATGTGGCTACAATACCCCAGGAGGCCACACAATGTTTGGGTGAGCAAACTCAGAAACAAGCTTGGCCATCCCAGGGTACACGAACCAGTCCTGACGGTTAAGAAGACACATCTCCCTAGGGCCTGTGTCAAGGCCTCGCCAGAAAGCCGGCCGCATAAAGGAAGCAGGGATGACTCCCACTGGGGAAGCGAAGCATGATAATATTCCAGGCAGCCCCTTGCATCTGCAGCAATTGTAGAGCCCAGCAGGCATGTAACATCAAGAGAAGAAGCCAGCTCTCCTCCTCCAACGTTTACTCCTCTAAGTACCGCAGGGCATCTCTTAAGGCCACAGGCGAGTGGAAAGCAAAAGGAGCTTGCTGCGAAGAAACTTGCTGCAGCGGCCACCTGAGCACTTGGTGCTCAGCACCTGACGACTTGGCAAGCAGGGGTGGTAGAGAGGCTGTTATGTAAGGTTTGCAGCACAGGCGGGTTATGTAACAGCTGAGGAGGAGAGACAGCTTTGCAGCTGAAGAAGTAGGGAGAGAGACTTTGAGAGCTGCCACTGAGGAATTCACTACAGCTTCCAGGGGCGGGGGGTACGATCGCAGTAGGATTCAGCCCAGGAACCTATTCTGAATGCCAAGGCACAAGCCTAGAGTACATGAAGGAATCACGTAAAAAAGAAACTTCCTTGGAGCAAGCATGGAATGTGGGTTTCCCTTGTCACCAACATGTCACCGCAGCTCAGGGTGGGTTGATTTAAATCAAGGCAAGTTAAATCATGAGTTAAATCAGCAAGAAAAAAAAAGATCAATTTAAAGGAAATGTTCCTCCTGTGCAAGCACCGAGTCATTACTGACCCCTAGAGGAACGCCGCTTGCGCTGGCGTTTTCATGGCAGACTGTAGCAGGGTGGTTTGCCATGGCCTTCCCCAGTCGTGACTACCTTTCCCCCCAGCAAGCTGGGTACTCATTTTGCCGACCTCGGAAGGATGGAGGGCTGAGTTGACCTGGGCCGGCTACCTGGGACCCGGCTTCTGCTGGGATCGAACTCTAGTCGTGGGGAGAGCTTTGGCTGCAATACTGCCGCGTACCACTCTGCGCCACACGAGCCTCGCTGATTTAAATCAAGTTTCCCACTAAACGTTCCCATATACTTCTGGAACAATGGTGCAAACCTGACCACTAAGCCAGGTTAATTTACAACTAAATAGAGCGCAACTTACACTGTTTCGTTCTTACAAGCAGTCTTTGCGTAAGTCAGGGTGGAGGAACAGGGCCAAATGACCTGGGCGAGGGTCTCCCCTGCACCTGTCAGCTGCAGGACACTCTGCGTTGGGGGAATCCTGGCAAATCCTTACTCCTTTGCTCGAGATGACAAACTCCACTGCCTACATGCTGGCAAAGAGGGGGCGAGGGGAACCCGTGCTGAGCGCTGTCCCGTTCTGCGGTCCCTTGAGGCTCACGGGGGAAGCTGGCAGCATCTGATGGCAGCCAGAACAAAGCAAGAAGACAGAAGGACCTTACCTCGTCAAACGCAGCTTCGTTCTCACAGTTCTCGAGGACCCGGGTGTAGAAGGAGAGGCCTGCGGAAGCCAAACAGAAAAGAAAAAAAGACGGCGGTTAGCTTTTGCACAACACGGCGGACCGCCAAAGGGCCTGTGGACGGGGCATGAAGACGGCGTCTTAGAGAAACAGCGGAGGCTGCCTCGCACATGCACAGCTTGGCGTTGAGTGCGCCTTTGTTTGGCCAATGGTCTTGGGTGGAAGAAAATGTCGCACGGAAGGCCACACGCACCTTCTGAGCCAGGGAAAGAGCAGGGTGGCTCACCTGCAGCTAGCATTAAGAGGCGCCAGTGGAGGCTGATGGCGCCGATGTCAGTGGGGCGGTGACTCGGCTCCGGGTTTCAGTCAGAACCCATCAGAACTCAAAAGGAGCTCTCCAAGGTGCAAAGCTCTTGAAACCCAGAGCAGATCCCCTGCCCCACTGACATCAGAGCCATCAGCCTCCACTGCGAGGTACGCTGCCCCTGAATCTGGAGGTTCCAAACAGTCATCACAGCTAGAAGCCTCAGAGAGATGTATCCTTCATCTTTGTCCCATCTTCCTTTCAAGCTATTAAGTCAGGGGGCCATAGCCACAATCCTGTGGCAGCAATTGCCATGAATCAGTTTTTACATTGTGTGAAGAAGCCATTTTCTTTTGCCACTCCCGAATCTCCTGCCAATCAGAATTGCCGGATGATTCCAGGTTCTGGTATTGGGGGGGGGGGAGGATACTCTATATACAGGCCATTCCCAGCCTGGTGCCCTCCAAATGTGTTGGACTGCAATTCTCATCATTCCCAGGTCAGCATGCCAGATGAAGCATTCTGGAGAACTCAAAAACTTGCACATTTTTGGTGGAATTGTTGGTCCTAATAAAAGTGCTGCGCAGCTGTGGATCTTGGATTTCTTTTTTCTCAGCATGGCTATCCTGGGGGCGGGGGGGGGGGTTGTACTACTAGTAAAGACGCCAGTCCCTCCCCCTCCAAGCTGCAGCCATAGAAGATAATACTTATTGAAGATTTCATCCATCTATATGGGGAGATTGTGAAGAATGACCTCACCTCCCGCAAGACGTAGAGGAACCCTGTCTACATCTCATCCTCAGACTATTTGACACATTTGCTACAAATGCATCAAAGCTTCAGAGGTTGCGAGTGGGAACGAGGGGGATCCTGCAAGACTGATGGCCGGTTGATGGATTAAAACTGTCCCTGTGAATCCTGGAATATCCCATATATATGTATACGTATGTATACATTTGCATTCACTTTCTTATTTTTACCATCATCAAGCCTTCTCTTTGATCTCTACTTTTGCAGCATGGCAGAGATAGAAAAACGTGATTACAATGCTAACATTTCAACCACCAAATCCAAATTAACCCACTTCGGACAGCCAGCAGGCTTTGACAGTTACTGAGTGCGTTCGGCCTCCAGCAATAGAAGGCTGCTTGTTTTCTCATTTTAATATTGTTTTGCAACGCCTCCAATTTGCATTTGGTACAGCAGAAGCTGATGCCACACCATGCTTAGGAGAACTCTGTGCAGTTATTCCTGCCAGAAGTTTGCATTAGTATGTCAGAAAGTCCCCAGTGGAATACTTTGCTGTGGTTAATTACTTTTCTCCCCATTTAAATCTCCCACATCGCTAGAGTGTCACCATGAGGTGGGAAGTCCTGCGGATTGCACAAATTCGGGCAGAGAATCCCTCTCTTACGCCACTGGGATAATTACAGCACAAAAGAACACTGTGATCACACCAAGTCAGGGGTGTGGAAACTCAGGCCTGCGGGCCAAATCCGGCTTGCCTGAGGTCCTAATTTGGCCATCGGGGGTTCCCTTTCCCGCAGGTGCTTATCACTCCATGGTTTCCTGGGTTTTACGCAGTTGTTCCACCCATTCTAAAAGGCTGAAATTTCTCTCCTAAGCCTTAGTTGCTGGAAGTAAGAACGTTAAGCTTAAATATGCTGGTATCCCCACCCCCCGCCACCTTTTTTTGCCTTTGGCCCCGCCCACCATTGGAATGCGGCCCCCAAGATCTCCAAAATGGAATTTGGTCCATTTGGTCCAAAGAGGTCCAACACCCTTGCACTAAGTACATCCACCTCCACTGTTGTGAGCCTCTTTCTGGAGGAGTCAGAGGGCTGGTTCAAATGAGGATTTTGGTGAGCTCAGCCTCCCAAGCTGATTTTCCAGCTGCTTCCTACGGATCTAGCTGGTTTTGAGTACATTGCCAGTGCTGGGACCATCTCCGCTAATGGCAGGCGATACAGTTTGGCAGGTGACAATATGCTAAAGGGATGGCTATATGCTGTAACAGCCATTCCCAAGCTGCTGCCCTCCAGATATTTTGGACTTCAGCTGCCATCAGCCCTAGCCAGCATGGCCAATGGTCAGGAACTCTGGGAGTCATAGTTCAAAACATCCGGAGGGCACCAGGTTGGAGTAGGCTGGCTGCCATAGGCACAGTTACACATCATTTCTATAACGTCAATTAGGTATGGGCAACTTTAGGAGGTCCAGAGGGCATTTTCACCTCACAGGGCATTGTGGGATCTGCAGGGCACTGGGGTGGTGGGGCAGGGGAATCTGCAGACTGCCCAACACATCAAATTTGAGAAGAAGCTAAATGTGATCTTTTCAGTGCTCTGCAGTGCCAAAATTGCCAAACGTTTGCTTTTTTGCCTCCTATAGAGAGGTTCAGAAGATGGCAAAGAGGCCTTCTTGGTGGCGGCCCCCCAATTGTGGAATGCACTCCCCAGTGAAGCCTGCCTGGCTTTGTCATCCTATTAGTGCAAGTTAAGACTGCCCTCTGTTCCCAGGCATTGAATGGCATATGATGGGCTCTTTAATGCATCAGTGGAATTGTTTCTAGGTGTCACTGACGTTTTCATTGTTTTACCGGGGTGGGGGTGGGGAGGGGAGGGGATATTAGTGGATAATTGTTTTTAGTTGTTTTAAATTTTGTATTTTTAATCTTGTCATAAGCCACCTTGAGTCTTTCCTTGAGAACAGCCTCTAAAAAAATCATGTGTGTGTTTCTGTGTGTGTGTGTGCATGTATGTATGCGTGCGTGCGTGTATGTGTGTGTGTGTGTATATATATATATATATATATATATATATTTCAGTCCAAGTTTCATCCACTGATTTCTCCATGTCACAGCCTCTGCTGAAGGCACAGGAGCAACGCCGGCTGACAGGGCTCCTCCTCAGCCCACAGGGGCCGTGGCCCAGCGGTACAGCACCGGCTTTGCCTGCAGAAGGTCTCGGGTTCAGTCTCGGACGTCTCTGCTTAAATGGACCTCAGGCAGTAGCAGGTGCCTGGAGAGGCTCTGCCACTCTGAGCAGACAGAACTGGGCCATACGGAGCAACTGCCGGACTCTTAGGGTGGCCAGGTGGCCAACTGTCAGAGGACAGTCCTCTGTTTGAAGGGTTGCCTGGTCCAACACCCATTTTAAAGAGAATGAACCATAGGAAGGGAGACCAGAGCAGAGGTGTCCCCCCTGCCCCCCACCGCCGGGTGCAGCCCCCGCTGCTCCTGCCAAATTAAGTAAATGTTACGCAAATCTCTGTCCTCTGTAGTTCTCTCTTTTTAGTGATGCACCTTCTCTTGGGGGGGGGGGGGATGTGTAAATGGCCACCCTTGTGTGCGAATGCGCCAGCAATGGGATGGAAGGCAAGTCTGAGCCCTCTCCTGGGTTGCGAGCGTGGCCTCCTCCCATCCCAGGCCGTGCAACGGAAGGCCTCAGATGGGAGCCCATGAACCATCCTCACTGCCCTCCCCCTCGTCGCCTCACTGAGGGGGGCCAACCCCCAGCAGCCAAGCTCAGAAGAGCCTGGAAGTCAGCTGACTGGGTCATGGGCATCCCTGTAAGCCAGACGCCACATGACTGCATCACATGGGATACACAGGGGTGGGGGTAGAGAGGAGTAGCAGTTGGGGGGGGGGGCTTTCCTTATGCAAATAACATTCTATAACCTTGAAAGTGAATTACTTATTACTACATTCATGTATCGCTGTATATCCATCCTTTGCATGCAGAATGTCCCAGGTTCAGTACCCAGCCTCTCCAGTTTAAATGCTGTCTGGTAACTGGCCCATGAATGGCCTGGGAAAGACTCTGCTAGCAAGCATAAACAAAACTGGGCTGCATAGACCAGTGGTTCAACTTAGCAGAAGGGAGCTTCGTTCGTATTCATTGCCAGGGAGTATGGGAGGTGCATCTTAGGTTGCACAGTACAGCCACCTGGGATGGTCTGATCCAGTAAACTGAAGGATATTAGAATGGGGGTGGGGAGGAATATGCTGTATGACCTCTGTGCAATGAGCTGGAAAAACGCGTGGTTGTTTGGGCTTTGTAAGGTTGTTTTAAATGCTTTACTACATTTTTTTATTATGTTTTTTATGCTCTGAAATTTTTCAAAACGGCCTTGGCTGGGTTCAGAAAAGCAGCATATACAGTCAATCAAATCAAGTCAAAACTGTACATGCGGAAGGGTGAGGGGTTCCCGTGCAAAGTCTAGCACAGTTGACTTGCATGAGGGCAGGGACAACATGCTGAAAGATGCACACAGGACAAAGTTGAGAGGAACGGCAAGTGCCTTTGAGGATAGCCTGCTGAATTCCAAACAGCCCCAGCAGATGCAGGAGTGGAATGAGCGATGGTAAATTTAGAAGGGCTGAGGCCTTGCAGCCGCTGTTGCTACTGAACTGAGCAGCCCGGGAGCCCCTCAGGCGGAGCAGCCCTGTTGCCGTTGGAGGTTAACAAATACGTCTTCAGTCTGCAGAGGTTCTCTCCAGATGGTGCTCAGTCATATTGCACCCCACAGGTAAAAGAATGCAAAAGCTACTCAATGTTGATGCGATGGGTTGCCACAGGGAGTGGACATCAGTTGCTGTAAGGACACCAGGGACTGGGATTTGCCACCCTTGGAGTACCTGGACTGGGTGGAGTCATTGTCTGTGATACAACATATCCCAGATGCCACAAAAGCAACTTTCCCCAACCTGGTGCACTACAGATGTGTTGGACCACAGCTCCAAAGCTATGCATAGCTTTGCAGCCAAAGCTATGACCAGCACCACTGAGCAGGGCTGGACCACATCTACTGGCAGCAAATTCCAAAAGTTAACTATGCACTGTTAACTTCATGGGTTAACATTTTTTTTAAAAAAATCATCTTCAGTATTCTCAGTTATTCCTCCTCCTCCTCCTGCATAAATTAGCCTGCCACAGGACTTTGTTTGTTTGAACCAGGGAGCCTGGTTCAACCCAGTGTTGCATGCATCCCAAGCAGGGGCTTTCAGCAGAAATATTTTAAAAGGTATTTGGATTGATTGATTGAGTCATTCATTCATTTGCTAAACTGACATCCTGATTCTCCATCTGGCAGATTGGAGGGCAGTGACCCAGGACCCTTTGCAGATGATGCTGAGATGTGACCCTTGGATCATGCGCAGCTGCATCCTCTTGCAGAAGGATCTTGGACCATGCCTCTCCCAGGTCATGCGCTGTAGCGCCTCTTGGGCCAGCAGCCAAGCGTCTCCCCTGCTGTCCTTGCAGCAGTGTCAGAAAGAGATGCCATATTTCATGTGGCACCTTGAACCAGTGAGTAGGGAAGTGCCCTGGGGAAGCCGGGGAGCCGTTCCCTGCTTCCCAGCCTGCTTGCAGTGCACAGACAGGGGTAGCAACCAACTCAGCAAATGAGCCTAGAGCAACTGTGAAAGGAGTAAGAGGGGCTATAAATAGATGACTCTCCCCGGGAGTGAAGGCTGGCTGCACGGCCAGCCTGGCTGAGCCGCCCCCAGTCTGAGCAAGAGGAATAAAGGAGCGAGGGACAGGAGTGCAGCAGGAGGGCCTCAGCAGACCGGGCCGGTTTCAGGGATGACGGGGCTCTCAGCAAAGTGCTTATGGATGGGGCCCCTCCTATGTTGGTGGGCTTTCCTAGCAGCAGCACCTCCCTGTTCAGGGCTCAGCAGCGGCCACCACTGAAATACCCCACAGTGCTCTGGGGCAATGTTATTTCAGGGGCATTGTGGGAAAAATTTGAATGGTGGCTGTTGCCCTCACTGATCTGATCACAAGAATAAAGGGGGGGGGGGAGAGACCAGGACAGGCTTTGGTCACAGGGCAGTTATGGATCCTGCTTTACAGAGCCATCCTCTGTTGGAAGCCCAAGTCCAGCCCCAGCTTAAACAGAAAGACCCATAAAGCAGGAGAGCCGGGCAGGGCCCTGAAGTTGCCCATCAAAAGTTAGCGCAGCAAACTGAGCAGGCACACAGGCGTTCCCTGCTCACAGGGTCTTCCCCACTATAGTGGTGAGGTGTGCTGCATAT
This sequence comes from Heloderma suspectum, assembly GCF_057233095.1. Classification (NCBI taxonomy): domain Eukaryota; kingdom Metazoa; phylum Chordata; class Lepidosauria; order Squamata; family Helodermatidae; genus Heloderma; species Heloderma suspectum. The sequence continues at coordinate 438,587,459 of NC_139458.1, forward strand.
CTGTTTAAAATCATGGCAACTGTTTCCAGATTTGCATCTAGACATATACATTAGCATATGCACATTTGTGCCACCCTTTACCTTCTGTTTTGGTGAGGCATTTCCTCTTTTTTGAAAAGATGTAAGTTGCCAGGGAGTGGAGTGGGCCTGACAACAAGGGAATCTATCAATAGTTTTGACTGCTGGGTGGTATAGAAATGTAAGAAATGGAATGAAACCAGGCAATAGGCTGGGTCCTTTTGGCCAGGCCTGCATGATCAGCATACAGGACAGGACAGCTTAACCTTCCCAACCTGGTACCCTCTGGGTGTGTTCGACTGTAACTCCCAGCATCCCCAGTCAGTCATGCTGGCTGGGTGATCCTGGGAGTTGTAGTCCAAGACATCCAGAGGGCACCAGGTTGGGGAGGGGGGACTGTCCATATAGGTGCTTCAGTAAGTGAGGAGGGAGCAGAAGGTGCAGGGGCTTCTCTTTTACACAAGAATCGGCTGTAGCATCATAGCTCAGAAACTGAGCATGATCCACTTACAGGACCAGACAGTTCAGCCTTCCCAACCTGGTGCATTACACAGCTGAAATTGCACAACTTCTACTTGGTGGCCTTAGGCATGCTGCTCCCACTCATCTCCTCTTCCCTTCCCGACACAGCTGCAATGTAGAGAAGACGACGATGATGATGATAGAATCATAGAATAGTAGGGTTGGAAGGGGCCTACGAGGCCATCGAGTCCAACCCCCTGCTCAGTGCAGGAACCCAAGTCAGAGCATCCCTGACAGGTGGCTGTCCAGCCTCGTCTTGAACACCTCCAGGGTGGGAGAGCCCACCACCTCCCTGGGGAATGGGTTCCATTGTCATATTGCTCTAACAGTCAGGAAGTTTTTCCTGATGTTCAGCCGGAATCTGGCTTCCTGTAACTTGAGCCCATTATTCTGTGTCCTGCATTCTGGGACGATCGAGAAGAGATCCTGGCCTTCCTCCCTGTGACAGCCTTTCAAGGACGTGAAGAGCACTATCCTATCTCCCCTCAGTCTTCTCTTCTCAAGGTAAAACATGCCCAGTTCTTTCAGTCTCTCCGCATAGGGCTTTGTTTCCAGTCCCCTGATCATCTTCGTTGCCCTCCTCTGAACCCTCTCCAGCTTGTCTGCATCCTTCTTAAAGTGTGGTGCCCAGAACCGGACACTGTACGCAAGATGAGGCCTAACCAGTGCTGAGTAGAGGGGGACCAGTACTTCATGGGATTTGGGAGCTATACTTCAATTAATGCAGCCCAAAATAGCATTAGCCTTTTTTGCAGCCACATCACGCTGTTGGCTCATATTCAGCTTGTGATCTACAACAATTCCAAGATCCTTCTCGCTTGTAGTCTTGTTGAGCCAAGCATCCCCCATCTTGTAACTGTTCATTTGGTTTCTTTTTCCTAGGTGCAGAACATGGCATTTATCCCTATTACATTTCATTCAGTTGTTTTCTGCCCGGTGCTCAGGCCTATCAAGATCACTTTGAATTTTGTTTCTGTCTTCCAAAGTATTAACTATCCCGCCCAATTTTGTATCATCCACAAATTTGATAAGCATTCCCTGCACCTCCTCCTCCAAGTCATTAATAAAAATGTGAAGAGCACTGGGCCCAGGACTGACCCCTGTGGTACCCCACTCGTTACCTCTCCCCAGTTTGAGAAGATCCCATTGATAAGCACTCTTTAAGTCCGATTCTGTAGCCAACTGTGGACCCACCGGATTGTTGTTTCATCTAGCCCACTTTGAGCTAGTTTGCTCAACAGGAGATCATGGGGCACTTTGTGGAAAGCTTTGCTGAAGTCGAGATATATTATGTCCATAGCATTCCCACAGTCCACAAGGGAGGTTACCTGATCAAAAAATGAGATCAAATTGGTCTGGCAGGATTTGTTCTTGACAAATCCATGCTGACTTCAAGTAATCAGTGCATTGTTTTCAAGGTGCTTACAAACTGATTGCTTTATCATCTGCCCCAGAATTTTCCCAGGGATTGATGTCAGACTCACTGGTCTGTAGTTCCCAGGTTCCTCCTTTTTGCCCTTTTTGAAGATAGGGACAACATTAGCCGTCCTCCAGTCATCTGGCACTTCACCTGTCCTCCATGATTCCGCAAAGAGAATAGACAGTGGTTTTGAGAGTTCTTCTGCCAGTTCCTTTATTACTCTAGGTAGGATGCAGACTTCTGGCCCTGGAGATTTGAACTCATTCAAAGTCATTAGGTGTTCCTTGACCGTATGCCTATCGATCTCGAGCTGCAATCCTGCCCCTTCAGCCTGGCCTTCGCCTTTGCCAGGCGGGTCATAGACCCTCTTTCGGGAGAAGACTGAGCCACAGTAGGAATTGAGCACTTCTGCCTTTTCTATGTCACCTGTTATCATTTTGCTCTCCTTATTTAGTAGTTGAACCACCCTTTCTTTCCTCTGTCTTTTACTATGCACGTATCTGAAGAAAGCCTTTTTGTTGCTTTTAGCATCCCTCGCTAACCTCAGCTCATTCTCAGCTTTAGCCTTCCTGACTCTATCCCTGCAATTCTGTGCTATCTGCCTGTACTCTTCCTTGGTAGCTTGGCCTTCCTTCCACTTCCTATAAGTGTGCTTTTTCGTTTTCAGGTCATCTCTGAGCTTTTTGTGAAGCCACATTGGCTTCTTCCGTTGGCTTCCACTTTTCTTCTTGTTGGAATTGTTTGTAATTGTGCCCTTAGGATTTCCTTTTTTAAACACTCCCACCCATGATGATGATACTGACCAACCATACGGGGTTGACATAAGGATCACAGCAGTATAATTAGGCAAAAGCCTTTGGCTCTGGGCAGGGAGTTCCACGGGATTAATGCTTTTATTGGAAAAAGCCTCTGTCCTTCCTCGTAAGAAATGCACCAGCATTTCCAGTGTAAGAAGCTCAGGCAGCCGGACTGGGAAAGAGGAGTCCCGCCCCCTTGCCAGGCAGGGAGTCAACGAGTGTGAGGCAGCGCATCTCCTGTCCCCCCTTCACGCCACTATTGTTGCCTGGGCCAGTGTGATGGGCAGGTGAACAAGTAGGTTGCTAAGGCGAAGAGGAAGACCCGGTCCGAGGGCTCTTGTCAAGAGGCCCTCTGCTGGAGGGTGGCCCCCCAGCACGTGCCTGACCATGCCGGCCCTAGACACCACCCTGAGCCACTCCCTTAATGCTGCTTGCGCAGGGCAGACTTGTGTGAGCACACACAGAACTGAATGAAAGATGTTGCCTCCAGGCAAAACGTCTGCAAGTGGAACGGTCTGACAGGCAAAGGGCAGCTGGATGCATTCTCAAATGTGAGCCAGTGCTGACATTTTCTGCAGCTAAAATGTGAGCAGTTGCCAGTTCTGCAGCCTAACTGCAGTTGGGGATGAGAGGACAAGGGGGTCAATCCCAAGCCTTTAATTATGGGGGTTAACCAGGGAAAGAATCATTTTAATGCTGATGTTTAATTTTAATAGGTACTTTATTTGATGGGGTGTTTTGGTTTCATTTTGTAACTGAATGCTGATTTCAATACTGTTACCGTCTCCAAGCCTTGGGGAGGGGTGGGGGGCTAGAATTCCAACCAAATAAGCACACAAAATCATGAGCTGCAGCCTTGCTATACATTCACAATCACAGGAGAACTCCACTTTGTAAAAAGGGTTGTGTGTCTGTGTGAGAGCCCTGCTTTGTGAGACATGCCTTGCCGTTTCCTGAGAAATGTTTTTGCTGAACCAGTGGGCCTGCCTCCCCCAACTGGGTGGATCCCAGGGTGGACTCACAACTCCTATTATCCCCAATAACCATGCTGGCTAGGGATGATGGGAGCTGTACTCCAACATTCTGGAGGGCAGCAGCTTGTGGACAGCTGCAACAGGAATTTGGAAAACTGATTCCACCATGCAGGCCCTGCCATGGCGTAATGCGACTCTTCCCTTCTCCCTCTCTGACAAGGACAGGAGCCATTGCCTTTTTCACTGGGGAGCTTTGAAGACTGAAGTCAGATTCCAAGTTGTATGTACTAAATATTACTATAACATTCAAACAAAACTCATCCACTTGCAAGCAGCTCTCAGCCCCATTGAAGATTCCCTCCTTCTGCAACCCCTTACTTCAGAGCAGACACTGGAATGATGAACAATGGCACAAGCAGATATGGGGCGGTGATGCAGGGAACTAGATATACTGATCCTACCTATACATTCACAAAACTGCTTGAGTATCCTGATCAGCGATTAACAGATTTTAAATTGGCTACAGGATCGGACTCCAAGAGTGCTGATCAATGGGACCTTCTCAAACTGGGGAGAGGTAACGAGAGGGGTACCGCCGGGCTCAGTCCTGGGCCCAGTGCTCTTCAACGTTTTTATGAATGACTTGGAGAGGAGGTGCAGGGAATGCTGATCAGATTTGCAGATGACACAAAATTGGGTGGGATAGCTAATACCCTGGAAGGCAGAAACAAAATTCAGAGTGATCTTGATAGGCTGGAGCGCTGGGCAGAGAACAACAGAATGAAATGTAATAGGGATAAATGCCACGTTCTGCACCTAGGAAAAAGAAACCAAATGCACAGTTACAAGATGGGCGAGACTTGGCTCAACAAGACTACAAGCGAGAAGGATCTTGTTGTAGATCACAAGCACAATATGAACCAACGTGATGTGGCTACAAAAAAGGCCAATGCTCTTTTGGGCTGCATTAATAGAAGCATAGCTTGCAAATCCCGGGAAGTACTAGTTACCCTCTACTCAGCTCTGGTTAGGCCTCGTCTTGAGTACTGTGTCCAGTTCTGGGCACCACACTTTAAGAAGGACGCAGACAAGCTGGAGAGGGTTCAGAGGAGGGCAACGAAGATGATCAGGGGACCAGAAACAAGGACCTATGAGAAGAGACTGAAAGAACTGGGCCTGTTTAGCCTTGAGAATAGAAGACTGAGGGGAGATCTGATAGCGCTGTTCAAGTCCTTGAAAGGTTATCGCAGAGAGGAAGGCCAGGATCTCTCCTCGATCATCCCAGAGTGCAGGACACAGAAGAATGGGCTCAAGTTACAGGAGGCCAAATTCCAGCTGAACATCAGGAGAAACTTCCTGACTGTCAGAGCAATACAACAATGGAACCCATTCCCTAGGGAGGTGGTGGGCTCTCCTCTCCCACACTGGAGGCATTCAATATGAAGCTGGACAGCCATCTGTCAGAGATGCTCTGACTTGGATTCCTGCGGTGAGCAGGGGGTTGGACTCGATGGTCTTGTAGGTCCCTTCCAACCCTACTATTCTATGATTCTATGAAATCATTTGATTGTTTCTCAAGGTCCCACCCATGAGTTGAGCATCATCAGATTTAACAGTTTCTTAACACCATTTTCACTACATCTACAATATCCTTTCGTAGGTGTGGTGGCCAGAACTGTGCACAGTATTCTAAGTGTGGTCACACCACAGATTTGTATAAGGGCAGGATGATCTTGGCAATTTTATTTTAGATTCCTTTCCAAATTATGCCTAACACGGAGTTTGTGTTTTTCACAGCAGCCACACACTGGGTCAATGTTTTAATCGAGCTGTCCACCACAGTCCCAAGATCTCTTTCTTGGCCAGTCACTGCTAGCTCCAATCCCATAAGTTTATATGCAAACTTGGGATGTTTTGCCTGAATGTGCATCAGTTTACACTTGCTGACATTGAATCACATTTGCCATTTTGATGTCCATCTGGAGAGATCCTGTTGGAGCTCTTCACAATCCCCCCCCCTTTTAACCACCCTAAATAATTTGGTGCCATCAGCAAGCTTGGCCACCTCACTGCTCACTTCTATTCCAGATCTTTGATTTTAACTGATGAATCAATCCATGAATATTAGGTGATGACTACTAGGCCTTCCAAGAGCCTCGTGTGGCGCAGAGTGGTAGGTGGCAGTATTGCAACCGAAGCTCTCCCCACGACCTGAGTTTGATCCCAGCGGAAGCTGGGTCCCAGGTAGCCAGCTCAGGGCAACTCAGCCCTCCATCCTTCCGAGGTCAGCAAAATGAGTACCCAGCTTGCTGGGGGAAAGGTAGTCACGACTGGGGAAGGCCATGGCAAACCACCCCGCTATAGTCTGCCATGAAAACGCCAGCAAAAGCAGCATCCCTCTAGGGGTCAGTAGTGACCCGGTGCTTGCACAGGAGGCAGGAACCTTTCCTTTTCCTACTAGGCCTTCCACAACCATTTCAGGCTGCTGGGTCACCAGCCATTCCCTTGGGTTCAGAGTTCCGGGGTGAAACACAGTTCCATCCACTTCACTATTTCTGCATGAACCCACCCAGGAACTCTGTTCCTCTTCCATGTTCCCTTGTGCAAAGGAGCCTGAGAGAATTGGGGGGGGGGGCTCAGTTATGGTACCCAGGTTGTGTAGGGTGATGCACTTGACCCCATCACTAGCTGCCTTTCAATAATTTTATTCCAATGAGCATTTTCCTGATTTGGCCTTTTCGGCAATGTTTTAATGCTGGGTTTTTTTCTGTTATGATATTGTTGGTTTGCATTGTATGATGTTGTACTTCATGATTTACCCAAGCATTTTCAGTCCTGCTAGGGATGTGGCAGACAAGGTTTTTCTCTTGATATCACCCTGCCTCATTCACATAATTTTGTGGAGAGATCCAGACATCATCTTTCACCTGTAATCATCCTGTGTTTTCCCACTGCTTCCTCCATCTTTTTTTCCCTTAATACAGAAAATCCATTCAGAAGAAAAGATGGAATAGCTGCACAATGCCTTCCAACTGGCAGCATTAGAAGCTCTCCATCTGGAACTACCCTAAGGGCACATTGCATGCTTAAATCGAAAAAAGCCCTACAAGTCCTAGCAGTTGCCAGCTAGCCATGGATTGCGCCCTAAGAGTATTACTGTTTGCAGTTTCATCTGCATTTGTAGTCTGTTGTCTTATTGTGGTATATTTTATTATTGTGGGAAAACACAGGAGGGTTACAAGTAGAAGACAGTGATGCCTGACTCCCTGTAAACTTCCAAGAATGGGGCAGGACAATATTGGCATCATAAATGCTCATCCTGGAGTGCAGCTCTTCTTCCCTGGTGCAGCTCATGCCTTTTCTTAGAGCTGAACTAGACACATTGTGCAGCTGTGTTCAGCTTTTCCCCACGTTTCCCCCCGCAACTGTGGGGAGGCTGCACTCTGCAGCGGAAGACTGGTGTAGTGTCTGTCTCGCTCTCTGTGCATTCTTGACCATTTCCTCTGCCGTTCCCCCACAGCCCTAAAAAGTACCCTATTTTTCCTCTGTTGGAAAAATAGCAGCTTGAAGACGATGATCTTGAGTGGGAAAATTGCTAGAGGGGAAATTACTTAAGAAGCCCCACCTCCCACCACCACCCATCTTCAGTTATTTTGTTTGTTTGTTTGATTTATACTCCACCTTTCTACCCCAAAATGGTTCTCAAGGTGGTTTACAAAACAATTTAAAATATAGTAAAACAATGAAACACATTAAAATACAATTTTTAAAAACCCTCTGCAGCTACCTGCAAAGTTGCCTCTGTGGCTGCATTTTGTAGCAGGAAAAAACAGAGCGAAACTTGGGGGTGCTTCCAGATGAGCTCTGTATGGTGCCATCCCCCTGCTTCATTCAAGGATTTTTGCAGGGGGTCCAGAGGACAATGTCTTCCACTCATCATAACCCTCCTGTGTGTTTCCACCACTTCTTCCTTCTTTTTCCTTACCACGGAAAACCCATTAAGAAGGAAAAGATGGAATAATAGCACAATGACTTCTGATAGTTAGTGTTCAGATCCCTCTGGGCTTCTTCGTATGGAGCGTTTATCCTGCTATTGAGATGTCTCACTCACGGAGGTTAGCAGGCCCTTTAGATGACTTCGTGAACCTCCAGGGCAATTCCTGCACTAAATTACCTTTATTCCATTTTTGAATAGATCAGAGATAAGGAGCTATCAAATTAACCCCGCTTGAGTTCTGCTTGAGTTCCCTCTGTGAAAAGGAAAAGCTGCAAGAAGAGGAGCGAAACCAATGAAACCTGTGGAAGACTCAGATAAAGGGGAGGAGGAGGAGGAGGAGGAGGGAAAGGGAGGGGGGGAAGGAAGCACATGTAAAGGGAGTCTGTTGTGATCCTGCATTTAAAACAGAAGCAGAAAGCCCTGTTTTAAACGTGGGATTTTAGGCTGGTGTAGAGATGTTCTCTGTCTGGAAACATGCTTCATCTTTAGGCTATATGAAAAAAAATTCCCTGTTCCCCCCACCCCTCCTAACTTCCTAGGGAAAATGAACTGCTAAGGAAAAGAGATAAGGGGTGGGGGGGTTAAAAAGGGATGAATGGAGAAAAAATGACCAGTGGCTCCTCCTTGCCTCTGTGTCTGTGTGTGTGTGTGCGTGCATTCGTTAGTGCGAAATATGTTTCTGTCCCTTCCAGTGTTTTCTGCCTGTTGATGGGGGACCCTTCAGAATTCTCAACTGGCAAAGGTCTCACCTGATGAGTGTAATATTTAGCAAGACTCTCAGACAGACCATGTGGAAGCTCCACTAAAATGACCATTTAAGGATCAAACTAGACCCCTTCACATAGAGCTTTTAGCTTGCTATTGAGACTGCTCACTCACAGAAGTTTGCGGCTCCTTTATATGATGCCGTGAACCTCCAGGGCACATCCAGAGGCATTTCCTGGTTATTTCATCTCAAATAGATCCAAAACTAATGAACTGGCTTTTCAACTCGGAATGTTATGCGATTAAAACAGCCATTAGATGGCGCTGTTTGGTCGAGTTCTAGAACCTTGGAAATTAAATGCTTCCCCTCTCAGGGATCACATGGTTGCCGTCTGGGAGCCACTGTAAATGTGGAGAGCCTCCAGAATGAGAGGACTGCGGGGGTTTTCTTTAGTGTAAAGGCAGCCTAGATATGGTTTTGGCAGACACACATGTACACTCTTGTCCACCAGATAGACTCTCCTTACCTTTTTGTGTTGGCCCCCTTATGTACAGTTTTTAGAAGGCTATGGTGCTGGCGGTGCGTGCGCATGCGTGGGGGTGGTGGGATTTGGCTAAAACTGGGTGCAGTCAAAAAGTGGGATATGCAAATTTCATTAAGGGGTAAGGCATGTAAATGCCATAAATTCCACACCTTTCCTCCCATAACTCAAGGACTGGTCCACTTGGTTTCTCAGTGGCCCTGTTTTGGCCCAATTTCTGTGATGGCTATATGGAACCTACATGTTCGATTGCAGTATGTTCTGTTTACGATAGAAAGAACAAGGGAAGTTAATCATTTCCAAAAATCTAACTTTTCCTTCTGGGTGAGTTGGCGCAGGCCTTTGTTTGTTCTGCTGTGGATATGTACCCACTTTCAGTGTGAAGCTCAGCTGGTAACTGTGCCAAGGCATAAGAATACTTCTGAACCTGTGCAGAGTGCCATCCCTCGCTTTTAATAGCTGAGAAGGGGAGGAAGATCCCACAAGCTAAAGGACATTATTTCATGCTGCTGTGTCTCCCATTGCCTTTCTAGTATTCCTACCCACCCCAGAAAGTGGCAGTGTTTCCTGGATGATGCTATGATCAGCCACAAAAACCCTTTAGTTTTCTTGCAAGGATGGCGAGTGTTACAGAAACATCTCTCATGGCTAGATGATGTGCAAGAAGTTAGAACCTTCTGAGAAAAGCAGCCACTAGTGCACCACACTACAAAGCGGAAAGCAACAGAACCTGACCGCAGCAACACGGATGGAGGAAGGTGACGGTTCATTTGCTCTGAAATCAGCCTTTCAGGGGGCACAGTCTGCCTGCGCCAGCCCCATTGACAGGAGCAGGAGATGCCCAGCTCCCGTTCCTCTCAATGAGACTCGTGCAGCAGAATGTCCCAGTGGTTTGTGGCCAGAACTGATAATGGCCATTTTAAAAAAAACACCACAATAACATTTTTTATATATATCAGAGAAAATATCCCCACACATTTCCCCATACCTGTCCTCAGTTTCAAAGGCCTGCTTAATTTTTTTTTAAAGCCATACATCCTTCCTGTAATAGAGGGAGAGCAGTCCAGCTGCACCAGTTGGGATTAGAATTTGTGTATGCTTCTGTTCACAGGAGCTGAGAGGGAGACAAAGGAGGCTGGTAGTTCATAAGAACACTGGAGCAATAGGCACGTGGGATCGGAAGTGAGGTCTGTGTAGGCAGGCACAGACGGGGGGCATAAAATGAGAAGGGAAATGGTTACTAGCCCTGATGGCTATATGCTACCTCCGGTATCAGAGGCAGTATGCTGGGGAACGTGGGCAGGAGGGTGCTACTGGGCTCATCTCCTGTTCGTGGGCTTCCCATGGGCAGCTGGTTGGCCACTGTGTGAACAGAATGGTCTGATCCAGCAGGGCTCTTCTTACGTTCTTTCGGGGCCTGGGAGTTATGATGTCTGTTTGAACAACAGAAAGAGGATTAAACTGTAACAGGGGAAGGCTAACACATATGACTGTTTCCAAGAGAACTTTTATTTTATTTATTGTGGTATTTATATACCGCTAAATATAATAAAATTCCTAAGCGCTTCACATATAAATATTAAAATCACATTTAAAATACAATATTAAAAACAAAACATTAAAAACAATTCCAATTACAATAATCGCAAAAGATGCACCAGACTATAAAAACTGCCCTGCTGGAGGTTTCCACAACAACGGGAGGAGAAGGGAGGAGTGGCTCACCCGCATTTTTGTGGGGGTTGCTTTCGGCCCGGGCAGGGCTCCATGAGGGTGGGCATCGCCCCATTCTAAGTGGCTTCACGTAACTTATTTCCAGGGGGGGTTGGGGGGGTTGGAGTGAATGTCATCTGAGTGGCAGGGGCTGCTCAGCCAATAAGAGAGGTTCCCCCCCCCCCGCTTCCAGGCTCCATAAGGAACGTGTGAAGTACTTACTTCCCCTTGTGCGCATTTGTAAGACAAGCCTCCCAATGAGCCCCAAGCCTCATTGAACACAATGGGTGTTACTTCTGAGTAGACACATATATCCTTGTGCTGGGAAAGTGGGAGGGGGGAGAACACAGGGATGGGAGTCCATCCCCCTTTCTAACCAAACTGATACTGCACAGGATCTGTATAACGAAGCTGTGAATTAGTTACTTCCCAAGGCAATACAGCAAACAACGGAGAATCGAGAATCGGAGCCTCAAGAGCACCCTTTACAGCACTTAGGGAACTGGGCTTTAAACTGTGCCATGTCAGTTGAGGGGGATCTCTGTAAGTGCTGATGTGGGCATTTAGAGGTCAAGCCTCATTCAGCACAATGGAAGTTACTTCTGAGGAGACACTAATGGGTTTGTTGTGGGAAAGACATCAGTAAACACAAAGATGGAAACCAGCCCCCAATTTAACCTGCAGGATCTCTATTCAGGGGAGAAGCCTCATTGACCCCAATGGGAGTTCCTTCTAAGTAGACACTAATTGGTTTTTGCACGGACGGGAAGCACACAGGAAACACCCCTTGACTGGGGTCACGGTGAAAGGCACACCCCTGGGCAGGGCGAGCACACCCGAGGTCAGTGCAGGGGTTGGGGCACATGGCAACTATACTGGGGAGAACCCGACTTGAGGAAAAGAATCGGACTATAAGCAGTCTCAGGAAATCCGTTTTTTCCCTGATAAGCTCCGGGGTGGCTGCGGGATGGCCAAGATGTCATAAATCAGGCTCCCTGCACTGAGCAGGGCGTTGGACTCGATGGTCTTGTAGGCCCCTTCCAGCCCTGTGATTCTATGATTCTATCCCTAATGACCTCCACACGCAGCCAGTTTGGAGTAAATCGCTCATGTAAACAGGCTCCAAGTCTCCACTCTCCTTCTTGTGGCAACCAGCCAGATGACTCCAGGGAGACCATACACAGGGCAGGAAGGCAACATTCCTCTCCTGTTGTTTTCTCCTCCCCAGCAACCGAGATAGACTGCTGCTGAATCTGAAGGTTCCATAGAACCATCAAGACCAGTAGCCATGATAGATCTATCCCTCTCCACTGAAAGCTGTTGCACTGGGACTCGCTCCTGAGCAGACATGCATAGAATTGAGCTGTGCTTTGTACGCTTTGTTGGAAAATGCCCCAATGGGTAAGAATTACATGTGTGTGCACGCACATGCGTGTGTTTGCACATGCATGGGCATGTGTGGCTCCCAGTCCCAGAATACCCCAGGTGTGGCCCTCGGGCCTGAAAAGATACTGCAGCCCTCTTTTAAACTCTGACGGCAAGCGAGTTCCAGAGGCTCATTGTGTATTGTGTGAAAAGGGACTTTCTGTATGTGAAGCTGGGCATTTTATTGCATTATTATCATTTACACAGAGCCCTAGTTGGCCCCCGGAATCCGTACAGTTTGTTTTTGCAAGGGCTGCTACATTTTCAAACCGAGGGAAGGCTATCTGGCCAGCAACGTTGGCCGAGGCCTCCCCCCCAGCACAAACTGCACCGGAGGCCTGAGCAGAGCTCTCCTCTTGTGCCCTTCAGGTGCTTCCTCTCTGCTCCTTATCCGTGCTTTGGCTTGCTGACCCGAAGTCCGGCTGAAGTCCAGAACGGGGGCGTGAGGCATCCACCTGTTCCCAACAGGGAAACTAGCCAGGTACCACCCTGCCACTTCTGGGACCCCAGCCCCTCCTGTTCCTCTTCATGCCCTGTTTCATTTGATGAGAAGGTAATGGAGGACGTAAGGGAAGAAGCCCGGCTGCGTCAGAGACCAAGGTGGGTCCGTCTAGTCCACCTCTAGCAGGGATGCGCCTAGGAAGCCCACCCAGCAGGGCAGATTCCCCAGCCTGGTGCCCTCCTGTGGCTGGCGGGGGGATTCTGGGAGTTGCAGTCCAACACACCTGGAGGGCGCCAGGCTGGGGAAGGCTGCAGAAAGGCATGGGGGCTGCCAGTTCCAGTGATCATTGCTCAGAGCACATCTAAAGTCCACGCTTGCTGAATCTCAGTGGAGGCTGGTGTCTCTAATGTCCACGGGGTGGTGAATCCGCTCCAGGTTTCAAATGCTTTCCACCTTGGATACCCCCATTAGAGTCCTGACTGAAACCCGGAGCAGATTTACCGCCCCACTGGCATCGGAGTCACCAGCCTCTAGTGCCGCATCCGTAGGCTCCACTGTAAAAGACAGCTCTCTCCCTCTTCATATTCCCTGTTAACCTTCACACATATGAAGCACTCCAGACTGCAATCCGATACGCACTTACCTGGGAGTAAGTCTCACTTCTGAGCAGACGTACATAGGATTGTGCTGTGACAGGCAGCCGGGGAAGGCACGGGCGCTGCCCGTGGCAGCATCTCTGGTGCAGCGTGATGCAGCCAAGGGAGTGCTCTTAACAGCGCCAGTTGGGCAATGGCTCTACAAACTCACCCCCAAAGCAGCTGGGGTTTCTGTTCTGAAGCAGACTGTCCATTCCATTCCACAGGGGATATGTTTAGAGCATGCTCATCTGAGCTGGGATTTTTGCTAGCCCTTCCACACAATTTCTCAGCCAGTTGACCTGTCCCTAGAATGGTGTTCAAATAGTACTGTTTTTGTGGGGCTGTTAATAATGCATAGAGCCTCGTGTGGTGCAGAGTGGTAGGCGGCAGTATTGCAACCGAAACTCTCCCCACGACCTGAGTTCGATCCCAGCGGAAGCCGAGTCCTGGGTAGCCAGCTCAGGTCGACTCAGCCCTCCATCCTTCCGAGGTCAGTAAAATGAGGACCCAGCCAGCTTGATCAACTGGATGCTGGGACTTTAGTCCCACACATCTGAAGGACACCAGGTGGGGAAAGTTTGCTCTACCCCTTAATCCCTGTGAGGCTTGGGAAAGTTACTTGTGCAGTCACCTAAAAGCCAAGGCGATCTTTTAATTGGGTGGGGCCTGGGCTTTATTTTGCTCTATTACATAATTTTAGGAAGATGCAAACCTCAGCCCCTTCTGTTGCTAAGTCTGGGAGGTTCTTCAGTGTGGGAATGGCATTGCTTGCGCTGGAGACAGCATGCAACCTGGCTTCGTATGCTGTTGCATCCACTGACAGCACGTGTGTGTGGGCTTGGCTCTGTGCGCTGGTGAGCTCCAGCAGCAGCTGGCATTCCAGAGCAGCATGAGCTGAGGCATGCTCAGTGCAGTTCTCACATCGGCCACAGACTCACCGGATGGCCTTACTCAAGCCAACCTTTCTTGGTCTCAGCACCCCGCCTGCCACAACATAGCAACATGAGGCTAATACTCCTAACCTGCCTTGCAGGGTTGTTGTAAGGGTGACGGAGATTATATGTGTGGAGTACTTTGGACTCTCAGTCAGCACTGCTACATAAAAGCTAGGGTGATTGTTGCATGCAGTGGACACAAGATGCGGAACAGTGGCAAAATGTGCCTTCCCAACCCATGTGCGCGCAGCCGGGTGTAAACGATAATCATGGGACAAAATGCACACGCAGGTTGCATTGCAGGAGGGACCAGTGGCAGATCCCCTGCTTGGCCTGCAGAAGGTCCCAGGTTTGATCCCCAGCTTCTCCAGGTACAGCTAGGAAAGAACCCAGCCTGAAAGCCTGGAGAGCTGCTGCTGCCAGTCAGTGTCAACGATACTCGGCTAGATGGACCCAGGGTGAGAGTCAGTATAAGGCAGCTTCCGGTGTTCCTATATTTATTGGAGGGGCCATGGCTCAGTGGTAGAGCACCGGCTTTGCATGCAGGAGGTCCTAGGTTTGATCTGTGGGACTTCCAGATCTGGCTGGAAAAGACCCCTCTCTAAACCCGCCAAGAGTGGCTGCAGATCAGTGTTGGCATTATTGAGCAAAAAAGACCTCAGTGGTCTGACTCTGTGTAAGGCAGCGTCTGGTGTTTCTCGCTTGCTGTTTCTGACACAAAGGGGATGCCCATGTAGGAATCTTGTCATGCCTCAAGCTACACAGGGATGGAGGGGAACTCCCACCCCACCCACCACCCACCACCAAAATGTGGCAGCAGCACATGAAGTGACCCTGAAGTACAGAGCTGTGCATGCATGTGTCCTACAACATGAGGCCGATTGGTGGGGGATTCAGGACAAGTAAAAGGAAGGACTTTTTCCCACAGCACCGAGTCAAACTATGGAATTCGCTACCACAGGATGTAGTGAGGGCCACCAAGCTGGATGGCTTTAAAAGGGGGCTGGACAAATCCCTGGAGGAGAAGGCTATCAATGGCTACTAGTCCTGATGGCCATGTGACACCTCCAGCATCAGAAGCAGTATGGCTATGTACACCAGTTGCTCTGGAACATGGGCAGGAGGGTGCTGTTGCCCTGCTTGTGGGTTTAGACGTAGACATAGAATCATAGGGCTGGAAGGGGCCTGGTTGGCCACTGTGTGAACGGAACACTGGACTAGATGGACCCTGGGTCTGATCCAGCAGGGCTTTGCTGGTGCTCTTATGTATGTATCTTGGCTTCTTAAAAATCTCCTGCAAAGGGTTCTATGTGTTCCTGGTGTGCAACCCTTCTAATAAATCAATAACAATTCTTTGAAGAAGTCATTAAGAAACTCTTCCCACCCCCACATCTCAATTCATTTGAGCCACTTTGGAACATTTTTCTGAAAGCTGAGAGCACGCGCGGTAGCAATCCTGCAGCCAAGTCTAGCTCGAGACACCAGAATCTGCCTTAAAAAACCCCAACTCAAGCCAACTTTCGCACAGGCAAAATGATGGTGTGACTCAGCCTGGAAAACCCACCGTTTCCCAGGTTGGTGCCGCGGAACATGTGGGAGCCTCCCCGACCCGGGCTCTGTGCTCTTGCTACTGCAGGGTTCTGGCCAAGAGGGCCTCCTCTGCAGAGAACTTTTCAGTGCCCGGGCGGACGCACAGGGACACGAACACGCAGCATCACAGAGAAGCCACCCTGCACAAAGCGCGGAGCTGCGTACCTCTGAACGCCACTTTGGCTATCCGGTCCCCTTTGCCTCTCAGGTCGGTGGCCGTCTTCAGGTGCACGGTCAAGGCCATGGTGCGCGGGTGCAGAGGAAGCCCTGCTGGTCCCGGGGCTCCCGCAGCCCGGTGGCGACAGGCGGCGGGCGCGGCGGCGGCGGGAGCAGCGGGGAAATCAGGCTGGACTGCCTTGCGAGCAGCGCCCTCGCCCGCGCCTCTTTGCCGGCGAGCCTCGGTGCGGCTCTCTAGCCGTCGGAACCTCCTCCCATCCTGGTCCAGGCGGAGCAGCCGGCGACCCAGAGAGCTGCCGTGCGACAGTTGAGCCGCCTGCCTGCCTGGCTCTCAATTATTCAGGAGCTGCCGCAGGAAAGTGCCGCTCTCGCGCATCTCCCTGGCTGGGGTCCTGGCTACGGGCGGAGCGCTCCACCTGGGGACCACAGCATCCTTCCTCCGGCCCTGGCCAAGAGGATGCTGCTGCGGCTGCGGCTGCGGCTGCGGCTACAGTGGTCCCGCCTCGCAGGCAGCCTCTGCTCTACCAAGAGCAACTTGGCGCTTGCCTCGGGGGCCGAGGATAACGGAGGAGCGCATCCCTCTTTTCCACCACGCTTGTTCCGGGGGCTGGGGCTGCAGCCCGCGGGGCGTGTTGACTGCTTCGCTGCTGCGACCCGCGACGGGGATGCCAGCTGGGCGGGGGCTCCGGGGGGGGGGCGCTGCTTTGAGGACTGAAGGGATTGGATGATGATGATCCCAGCTCCCTTCTTCAGGCTGCAGCACAGCCAGCTGGTGCAGTGGAAAGGTGGGCAGGACGGCAGCCGCGCTCCAGAATTCTAACATAGTAGGCGCTAGTCGCTTGCTTACTCTCCGAGTTTTAGACACGTTTTACACGTTTTATTACTCAACTGCCCCCCTCCCGATGTTCTCCTATGGCAGCCTTCCCCATCTGGCGCCCTGCAGGGGACGTTGGACGCCAACTCCCATCATCCACAGCCAGTTGTCTGTGGTGATGGGAGTTGGGGTCCAGCACTAACACCCCCTCAGCGTGCCAGGCTGGGGAAGGTTCTCCTATGGGGACCTCAGTATTTTGCATGGTTCACATCTGTAGGATTCAATTATGGGTTGTTTCTGTTGACCAGAAGAGCCCTGCTGGGTCAGAGCCAGGGTCCATTCTGTGTTGGCAACAGCGTCTAGCCCAACACCTCCTCCAGGAACTCCACCAACAGGGCAGGGAGATAATAGCCCTCCCCAGTCACTTGCTTCCAGCATCTTGGCAGTCAGAGGTAGGCTGCCTCTGGGGATGGAGGTTCCACTGTGTTATTTATTTATTTATTTATTAAATTTCTTAATCGCCCGGCCACTCTGGACGATGTACAACAATACAATTTAAAACAGTAAAATTACACATTAAAACATTGTCTAAAAATACCCTAACCCACCCCAAATGCCTGCCTGAACAAACAAGTTTTCAATGTGTGGCAGAAGCTCATTAAAGAGGGAGCATGGCAGAGTTCCCTAGGGAGGGAATTCCACAGAGTGGGGGACACCACAGAGAAGGCCCTCTCTGCTTATCACTTCTAGCTATTATTTCTACAGCCATTTCAAGAGAATAAAAAGGATGTTCAGCTTCTTGAACTTTGCAACAACCTGGTGATGTAGGCTAGGCTGAGAAATGGTTGCTGCTGCATGTGCAACATATGCCAAACAGGAGATGCCGGCAGGAGCCATTGAAGAGAGGACCCTGCAGACCAAGTGGCCATCTTTTTCCTGCCACAGCTCCGGCACCTTCAACCTGTCCATGACAGAGAGAAAATAAGCAGCAGTTGCTTGAGAGACAGTGATGGAGAAAGGTTTACCTCTTGAAGGTCTGCCTGTTACTCATTTCAGCTGCTGAAGGCACAGAAATCCTGTGAGTTGGGGGTGGGGAGGGGTGGGGATGGCAGATGGTTTGTCTGTGAAACTGCAAGGGTACAGGATGTATTGCAACAATGCAAACAATTACTGATCACTTTATACTGCAATTACTGGTTAGTCCAGCCATTGGCCATGATGGCTGAGGATTGTGGGAGTTGTAGTCCATCTCACCTGGAGGGCACCAGGTTGGGGAAGGCTGCCAAACTGCATGAAGCATTCATGGTGCAGCACTTTAGAGCAAAGGGCTTCACATACCTCACCTGGTTGTAATCCTTACAACTACACCAGACTGGAGCGCGCACTGATGTGGTTGCATCATCTGAATAAAGGACTGGACAAGAAGTCTTCATAGAATCATAGAATAGTAGGGTTAGAACTTAGAAGGGGCCTACAAGACCATCGAGTCCAGCCCCCTGCTCAATGCAGGAATCTGTCAAAAAGCATCCCTGACAGAAGGTTGTCCAGCTTCATCTTGAATGCCTCCAGTGTGGGAGAGCCCACCACCTCCCTAGGTCATTGGTTCCATTGCTGCATTGCTCTAACAGTCAGGAAGTTTTTCCTGATGTTCAGCTGGAATCTGGCTTCCTGTAACTTGAGCCTATGATTCCGTGTCCTGCACTTTGGGATGATGGAGAAGAGATCCTGGCCTTCCTCTCTGGGACAACCTTTCAAGTACTTGAAGAGCGCTATCATATCTCCCCTCAGTCTTCTCTTCTCAAGGCTAATCATGCCCAGTTCTTTCAGTCTCTCCTCATAGGGCTTTGTTTCCAGTCCCCTGACCATCTTCATTGCCCTTCTCTGAACCCTCTCCAGTTTGTCTGCATCCTTCTTAAAGTGTGGAGCCCAGAACTGGACACAGTACTCTAGATGAGGCTGAACCAGTGCTGAGTAGAGGGGAACTAGTACTTCCCGGGATTTGGAAGCTATACTTCTATTAATGTGGCCCTAAATAGCATTGGCCTTTTTTGCAGCCACATCACATTATTGGCTCATATTCAGCTTGTGATCTACCACATCCCAAGATCCTTCTTGCTTGTAGTATTGTTGAGCCATGTATCACCCATCTTGTAACTGTGCATTTTGTTTCTTTTTCCTAGGTGCAGAACGTGGCATTTATCCCTATTAAATGTCGTTCTGTTGTTCTCTGCCCGGTGCTCAGGCCTATCAAGATCACTTTGAATGTTGTTTCTCTCTTCCAAAGTATTAGCTATCCCGCCCAATTTTGTGTCACCTGCAGATTTGATCAGCAGTCATTCCCTGCACATCCTCCTCCAAGTCATTATTAAAAATGTTGAAGAGCACTGGGCCCAGGACAGAGCCCTGCAGTGCCCCGCTTGTTTGTTACTTCTCAGTTTGAGAAGATCCCATTGATAAGCAATCTTGGAGTCCAAATCTGTAGCCAACTGTGGATCCACCTGATAGTTGCTTCATCTAACCCACTTTTGGCTAGTTTGCTAATCAGAATATCATGGGGCACTTCATAAACCTTCTCAGGAGGGAACATCTCATGGGGCACAAGAAGAGAGAACAACTGCGTACGAGGATTCCTCTGTCTATTGACTGTCTGTCACTGATCGACCGCTTGCTTGGCTTGAGAAAACCGGCTGCAGCCCCGAGGTCCTCTGGAAGAGCTCTGGCATTGTTTTGCTGTGAGGAGCTTGGGCCAACATCAGAAAGGCCCTGCCACATCCCTCCGGACGGGAAGGGCATTCTAGGCCAGGAGCAGAAGGACGCAGGAGGAGCAAGCGGGTTCCTTTTGTCTCTCCTGAATCTCCTGCCAGCCAGCTGCCATTGCTGGATGGCTCCATGTTCCACTGTTGCGGGAGAGGCAGAAGTAGCTTCTCCACTAGGTGTCAAAGCGTGGCGTCAAAGGGCACTTGGTGCACAGGTCCAAAGCAGCCTCTCCCACGCACACCACTCGGTCTTCCACCTTCCCTTCTCAACAGGCTGGGACTCGAAGCAGGAAGTGAAGCAAAGGGCCACTAAACCAGTCACAGGTGATGCCGGGACACTTTTTCCATTGCGATCTCAGACTTTTCCAACCTGGTGCCTTCCGGATGTCTTGGACGGCGGCTCCCCTCATTCCAGCCAGCATGGCCAAATGGTGGGCGAAGGCTGCATTATCCAGTGGTGAGTTTACTGCAGCGACTTTGCGAGAGGCACCAGGCCAGGCCAGATGCAACTGACATCTAGCCCCCAGACATGTCTTCTGTTCTCTCAAAGTACCAGTGGCAACAATGTTGGTATGCCTGTCACCAGTGTTTTTTTCTGAGTCGCTCAGAAGCCCCAGCAAGCCATTTTCGGTTTGCCTTGGACTGTTACGTTACGTGCTTCCACTGTCATGTCAGAAGGGGAAATTCATGGGGTGGGGATGGACCAGTGATGCAGAAGCTGAACATGCACAGAACCTTGCACATCTCCTCCTGTGCAAGATCCATTTAAATTCAGACCTTAAAGTACAAGGCACTGGTGAAGCCACTGAGCAACTCTTCTTGTAATGTCTGAAGCCAATTGAGGGAGACACCTATGACAAAGGGGATTCATGAACAGTTTCAAAAAAGTATGAATGACAGCCCTCCTCCAAGTGCCTCCTCCAAGGGAGGTTCAGAGGATGGCAATAAGGGAAAGACCTTCTCAGTGGTGGCTCCCTGATTCTGGAACACTCTCCCATTGAGCTCTGCCTGGCACCAACATTGTCATCCTTTCAGCACCAGGCAAAGGCTTTCCTCTGCTCTCAGGCATTTGACAACATATGATTTTTAACGGGCCCGAAGATTGTTATTGTTCATTGTGAAAAACGGTTTTATATTTCTGTATGCAAATGGATTACTATTATGTTTTCTGTCGCATTTTTAGGGTTTAAATCTTTATAAAGTGCCCCAAATGCCGAAGAAGCTGAGGTTGATCGGTTCTATGAAGACCTACAACACCTTCTAGAACTAACACCAAAAAAAGATGTCCTCTTCATCATAGGGGATTGGAATGCTAAAGTAGGAAGTCAAGAAATCACCAGGATAACAGGCAAGCATGGCCTTGGTGTACAAAATGAAGCAGGACAAAGGCTAATAGAGTTTTGCCAAGAGAACACGCTGATCATAGCAAACACTGTTTTCCAACAGCACAAGAGGCGACTCTACACATGGACATCACCAGATGGTCAATATCGAAATCAGATTGATTATGTCCTTTGCAGCCAAAGATGGAGAAGCTCTATACAGTCAGTCAGAACAAGACCTGGAGCTGACTGTGGCTCAGATCATGAGCTGCTTCTTGCAAAATTTTGGCTTAAATTGAAGAACATCGGGAAAACCACTAAACCATTCAGGTATGTATGACCTAAATCATATCCCTTATGAATATACAGTGGAGGTGAGGAATAGATTTCAGGAATTAGACCTGATAGCCTGAAGAACTATGGACGGAGGTCCGTAACATTGTTCAGGAGGCAGCAACTCAATCCATCCCAAAGAAAAAGAAATGCAAGCCAAGTGGCTGTCTGATGAGGCTTTACGAAAGAAGGGCAGCGAAAAGCAAGGGAGAAAGGGGAAGATATATAGACTGTATAGAGCTTCTCCCCTTCATGGATCACTGCCTTGTTGTGGCGAAGGGGCTTGCGTAACTCAGTGAAGCCATAAGCTATGCCGTGCAGGGCCACCCAAGACGGACAGGTCATGGCAGAGAGTTCTGACAAAATGTGGTCCACTGGAGAAGGAAATGGCAACCCACTCCAGTATTCTTGCCAAGAAAACCCCATGGAACGTAACACAAGGCTAAAAGATATGACGCCGGAAGATGAGCCCCTCAGGTCGGAAGGTGTCCAATATGCTACTGGGGAAGAGCAGAGGGTATTTCCAAGTAGCGCCAGAAAGAGTGAAGCGGCTGGGCCAAAGCCGAAAGGACACTCAGCTGTGGATGTGTCTGGTGGTGAAAAGAAAATCCGATGCTGTAAAGAACAATATTGTTTAGGAACCTGGAATGTCAGATCAATGAATCAAGGTAAGCTGGAGGTGGTCAAACATGAGATGGCAAGATTGAACATCGACATCTTGGGAATCAGCAAACTAAAATGGACAGGCATGGGCGAATTTAATTCAGGTGACCATCATATCCACTATTGTGGGCAAGAATCCCTTAGAAGAAATGGAGTAGCACTCATAGTCAACAAAAGGGTGGGAAAAGCAGTACTGGGGTACAATCTTAAAAATGATAGAATGATCTCAGTACAAATCCAAGGCAAACCATTCAACATCACAGTAATTCAAGTCTATGCCCCAACCACTGATGCCGAAGAAGCTGAGGTTGATCGGTTCTATGAAGACCTACAACACCTTCTAGAACTAACACCAAAAAAAGATGTCCTCTTCATCATAGGGGATTGGAATGCTAAAGTAGGAAGTCAAGAAATCACCGGGATAACAGGTAGGCATGGCCTTGGTGTACAAAACGAAGCAGGACAAAAGCTAATAGAGTTTTGCCAAGAGAACATGCTGATCATAGCAAACACTCTTTTCCAACAGCACAAGAGGCGACTCTACACATGGACATCACCAGATGGTCAATATCGAAATCAGATTGATTATGTCCTTTGCAGCCAAAGATGGAGAAGCTCCATACAGTCAGTAAAAACAAGACCTGGAGCTGACTGTGGCTCAGATCATGAGCTGCTTCTTGCAAAATTTTGGCTTAAATTGAAGAACGTCGGGAAAACCACTAAACCGTTCAGGTATGACCTAAATCATATCCCTTATGAATATACAGTGGAGGTGAGGAATAGATTTCAGGGATTAGACCTGATAGACAGAGTGCCTGAGGAACTATGGACGGAGGTCCGTAACATTGTTCAGGAGGCAGCAACTCAATCCATCCCAAAGAAAAAGAAATGCAAGAAAGCCAAGTGGCTGTCTGATGAGGCTTTACAAGTAGCTCACAAAAGAAGGGCAGCGGAAAGCAAGGGAGAAAGGGGAAGATATACCCAACTGAATGCAGAGTTCCAGAGAATAGCAAGGAGAGACAAGAAGGCCTTCTTAAATGAACAATGCAAAGAAATAGAGGAAAACAACAGAATGGGAAAGACTAGAGATCTCTTCAAGAAAATTGGAGATCTCAAGGGAACGTTTTGTGCAAAGACGGGCATGATAAAGGACAAAGAAGGCAGGGACCTAACAAAAGCAGATGAGATTAAGAAGTGGTGGCAAGAATACACAGAAGAACTATACAGGAAAGATCTGAATGTCCCTGATAGCCATGATAGTGCGGGCACTGAACTTGAGCCGGACATCCTCGAGAGTGAAGTCAAGTGGGCCTTAGGAAGCATTAGTAACAACAAAGCTAGCGGAGATGACAGTATTCCAGCTGAGCTATTTAAAATCCTAAAAGATGATGCTGTTAAAGTGCTGCATTCAATATGCCAACAAATCTGGAACACACAACAGTGGCCACAAGACTGGAAAAGGTCAGTTTACATTCCAATTCCAAAGAAGGGCAACGCCAAAGAGTGTTCAAACTACCACACAATTGCACTCATTTCACATGCCAGCAAGGTGATGCTCAAAATCCTACAAGCTAGGCTTCAGCAGTATGTGAACCGAGAACTACTGGAAGTACAAGCTGGGTTTCGAAGAGGCAGAGGAACTAGAGATCAAATCGCCAACATTCGCTGCATCATGGAGAAAGCAAGAGAATTCCAGAAAAACGTCTATTTCTGCTTCATTGACTATGCTAAAGCCTTTGATTGTGTGGATCACAACAAACTGTGGCAAATTCTGAAAGTGATGGGAGTACCAGACCACCTTACCTGTCTCCTGAGAAACCTGTACGAGGGTCAAGAAGCAACAGTAAGAACCAGACATGGAACAACCGATTGGTTCAAAACTGGGAAAGGAATACGACAAGGCTGCATATTGTCACCCTGCTTATTTAACTTATATGCAGAGTACATCATGAGAAATGCCGGGTTGGATCAATCAGAGGTCGGAATTAAGATTGCTGGGAGAATTATCAACAACCTCCGATATGCAGACGATACCACCCTAATGGCAGAAAGTGAAGAGGATCTAAAGAGCCTCTTGTTGAGGGTGAAAGAGGAGAGTGCAAAAGCTGGTTTGAAACTCAACATTAAAAAAACGAAGATCATGGCATCTGGCCCCATCACTTCCTGGCATATAGAAGGGGAAGAAATGGAAGCAGTGACAGATTTTACTTTCTTGGGCTCCAAGATCACCGCAGACGGTGACTGTAGCCATGAAATTAAAAGACGCTTGCTCCTGGGGAGGAAAGCTATGGCCAACCTAGACAGCATAGTAAGAAGCAGAGACATCACCTTGCCGACAAAGGTCCGTCTAATCAAAGCTATGGTTTTCCCAGTAGTAATGTATGGCTGTGAGAGCTGGACTATAAGGAAGGCTGAGCGCCGAAGAATTGATGCTTTCGAACTGTGGTGCTGGAGAAGACTCTTACGAGTCCCCTGGACTGCAAGGAGGTCAAATCAGTCCATCCTAAAGGAAATCAACCCTGACTGCTCATTGGAAGGACAGATACTGAAGCTGAAGCTCCAATATTTTGGCCACCTAATGCGAAGAGAAAACTCCCTGGAAAAGACCCTGATGCTGGGAAAGACTGAAGGCAAAAGGAGAAGGGGACAGCAGAGGATGAGATGGCTAGATAGGATCACTGATGCAATGAATATGAACTTGAGCACGCTCCGGGAGAGAGCGCAGGACAGGAAGGCCTGGTGTGCTATGGTCCATGGGGTCACGAAGAGTCGGACACGACTGAACGACTGAACAACAACATAGAGCTTCTCCATCTTTGGCTGCAAAGGACATAATCTGATTTCGATATTGACCATCTGGTGATGTCCATGTGTAGAGTCGCCTCTTGTGCTGTTGGAAAAGAGTGTTTGCTATGATCAGCGTGTTCTCTTCTCTTGGCAAAACTCTATTAGCCTTTGTCCTGCTTCATTTTGTACACCAAGGCCATGCCTGCCTGTTATCCCGGTGATTTCTTGACTTCCTACTTTAGCATTCCAATCCCCTATGATGAAGAGGACATCTTTTTTTGGTGTTAGTTCTAGAAGGTGTTGTTGGTCTTCATAGAACTGATCAACCTCAGCTTCTTCGGCCTCAGTGGTTGGGGCATAGACTTGAATTACTGTGATGTTGAATGGATTGCCTTGGATTCATACTGAGATCATTCTGTCGTTTTTGAGATTGTACCCCAGTACTGCTTTTCCCACCCTTTTGTTGACTATGAGTGCTACTCTGTTTCTTCTAAGGGATTCTTGCCCACAGTAGTAGATACAATGGTCACCTGAATTAAATTCGCCCATGCTTGTCCATTTTAGTTCGCTGATTCCCAAGATGTCAATGTTCAATCTTGCCATCTCATGTTTGACCACCTCCAGCTTACCTTGATTCATTGATCTTACATTCCAGGTTCCTAAACAATATTGTTCTTTACAGCATCGGATTTTCTTTTCACCACCAGACACATCCACAGCTGAGTGTCCTTTCGGCTTTGGCCCAGCCGCTTCACTCTTTCTGGCGCTACTTGGAAATTCCCTCTGCTCTTCCCCAGTAGTATATTGGACACCTTCCGACCTGAGGGACTCATCTTCCAGCGTCATATCTTTTAGCCTTGTGATACGTTCCATGGGGTTTTCTTGGCAAGAATACTGGAGTGGGTTGCCATTTCCTTCTCCAGTGGACCACATTTTGTCAGAACTCTCTGCCATGACCTGTCCGTCTTGGGTGACCCTGCACGGCATAGCTTATGGCTTCACTGAGTTACGCAAGCCCCTTCGCCACAACAAGGCAGTGATCCACGAAGGGGTAGAAATGATTACTATAATTTAAATAGAAATACAGTACAAAATGTCACCATAGTGGGGGACACTGTGAGCAGGTAACTATATGCCTGCGGAGGCTGCTGTGGATGGGCAAATCCAAGACCCCTCCTCACCCTTTTTATGGATTCTCGTGGTTCTTTACCTTTAAACCTGGCTTGGAATGCACCGCCCTTCGAACAGAGGACCCCTTCACAGACACAACTGTCCCCTGTAAAGTAGAACACCTGGCCTGACTAAATCCTCAGCCCATGAGCAGTTGCTGTTAACATCAGATTTAGTTTGGCCCAACACAAAACACTTTTTCAAAAGACTATTTATCCCCCCCCCCCCGCCCCAAGGGACTGGCTAATGAGAAGGAGTAGTTTGAGTCATCCAAATTGGTTATGGGGTTTTGCACAGTTGTTCATGCTTATATCCAATGTCAGTCTGGTCCAGTGAGGTTGGGGTGGTCCATGAGAACATAAACACTCCCCTTGGTCTGCATCAGGCCCAAAGTCCATCTAGTCGAGCACCCTATTGGCTACAGTGGGAAGCCAGATGTACCTGGGAAGCCCACAAGCAGGCAACACCTCACTCCCACCCCACAAAGTTCGCTCCCAGTATGTGGTGCTCACAGATACACTGCCTTTGAATATGGTGGTTCCATTTAGGTATCATGGCTAACAGCTGTGGATAGACCTCCCTCCGTTCGTGTATGGGAATGGCTTTCTCCCTTCCTGGAGCATGGTGGCATCTTCGCTGTTTATATCTGGAGTGTCGAACCACTTTCAGCCCAAGGGCCAAATTCAGTTTCAGAGAAGCTCTCAGGGGCCACATTCTAGTGGTGGGCGGGGCTGAAGGCAAAAGGGGCGGGCACAAAAATACCAACATGCTTTTAATCTTTAATCCGTTGCTCTGAATATTAATTTTACTGCTGGCTCTTTAATATTTTTTAATGTTTTAATAGTTTGATATTTTGATATTCTCATTATTTGTATTTACTGATTTGCTTTTTGTTGTTTTACTGTTGTTTTGGTTTGTTTGTTTTTATGATTGTAAACCACCTGAGGGGACCTGCTAGTTAAGTGGAATATACATCAAATAAATAAATCAATAAATAACTTAGCATCAAGCTCTTCCTGCCAGTAACGAAGCCTTAGGAGATGCATTTCAATTTATTCATTTTATTTATTTAAAACATTTCTTGGCCGCCTTTCAGGGCAGAAGCCCTCCCAAGGCGGCTTACAGCAATAAAATACATAAAAACAGTTAAAATATTAAAAGCAATAAAAACATAATAACAATAAAAACAACAACAAAAACCAACAATAAAACCAGCAACAACAATAATGGCAGTAACTGCAACAATAGCTGTCGTATCATTTCAATCTTTTAGAATGGGAGAGAAATTGTGCAAAAGCTGGGAAAACAGCAAATGGTCAGCAGTTGAGGGAAAGGGGGCAGGGCCAGGGGAAGGGGCAGGGCCTTGTGGGAACCTCAGAGGGCTAGACTGGGACTGCAGGTGGGCCAGATTTGGCCCATGGGCTTGAGGTTCATCACCCTTGGTTTATATCATATGTACCCGGTGATGTGCAAGGCAGATATCTGCTCATTTCAAGGTGAATGCATCATGTGCATGCATAGTGGGAGCCGGGACTCACCACCTCCTCCCATAATCTGTGCACATGCTGGAAATGAATGGGTGCAGTGGCCTCATATGCCATGGGGTACCCTGCAGGTCCAAGCAGTATACCTGCTAATGGACTGTATTTGAAGCAGCTTGGGAACACTCTCCAACTGACTGGGGAAGAGAGAGAAGAGCAAGATGCTTAGGAGGAACTGAAGGAGAACCCCCTGAACCGTGGAGGGCTCTATAGTCGCCGGTTTCACACCCTGCAGCTGCTCCACCTCATTGCTTCTCCATTTCTCACAGGATCTCAGCAGGGAGACGGTTCTCTGGCTGCCCAAACCTGCTTGTTCCTTCTGCTGCCTGACACCAGACCCCTGGGTATCCAACATCAGTGGCCATGTAGTACAAAACTGTTCTGAGGTGAGTTCAAAAAGCGCTCTCCAGAAAGGAGCGGGGTTGAATTGTAATCTGCAATCACACACATCAGAGTAGGTGGCTCTCCTTGCAGCGGAAGAGGCGTGTGGGCCGATCTTGGCCTGGCATGCCGCCGGCAGGAGCCTGAGGGCACAACAAGGCTGGCTCGTTGAGGGGAAAGAGCAACCTGTGCAGGCGGATGGGGGAGAAGGTGAACAGAGGCCATGCCTGGCTTTTGCTTGAGGTCACTTTCTAAGGGAGGGGTGGGCAGTGGGCCGCCTGAAGGCCAAATCAGCCTCCCAAAGCAATTGTGCCTCAGTCCTGAAACTCCTACACTTCTCAGTCATGGTACATGACTTTTTAAAAAGCCCACAGTTTTACTTTTCAGGACAAGAAGCAACAAGGCTCTCTGTGTGGCCATCACTGACTCTCACACATTCTCTGGAAAGGCAAAACAGCCACTGCCGATTTGCCACTCACGGCGGTTTTTAAGGAACGGCATTTCCTCCATGGCACTCTCCAGCCCCACTGATGACCCCATAACATCCCGGCATGTGGGCTTTCAACATGTGAAGCCCACCTGGAAGCTAGCTGATGGCTTTTCTTTTTTTTCCTTTTTGCAAAGACTCACCATCTGTGCGGAGGTTGGATTGCTCTGCCTCCTGGACCCCTGTTGGGAGAACAGAGGGGCTGGCAACAAAGCAGAGGTTGCTCATCTCTGGTCTAAGTTGTGGGGTGCCTCTACTCGAGTGCCTGGCAAGCAAAAGCAGGGGCCCAGAAGACTTAGCACTACTGCGGGTTTTACTGAGTCCAGCACCATTTAGCTGCAAGCTTAATTTTGAAAGGATCCCTAGCACCTACAGCCCGTTTTCAGCATGGGTGGACAGCAAGCTTGAGGGATTCTGCTCCACACTCCCCCCCCCCAATAATTTAGCAGTGTTGGCTTGGTGAGCCTGGGAAGGGTGAGGCATTCACATTAAGTGTCAAATATTACCTCCAACCTCCTCAGTTCAGATATGCTGGTGAATGCATGCAACTCGCAAAAATGATATTGAGTGCCTAAGATGGTTGAGAAAGGTAAACCAGAGCAACGCTTCTCACACTGAGTTATCTGGAGAAAAAGTTGCTCATATCTGGCTCCTAAGCAACAGTCATTCCCATCAAGTCTCCCCCCCCCCCAACAGTGACCGGCAAGACTTTCTCCGTAGTCACTTACGTGAGACAGCCACACATTCCTCCCGTCCCCCCTTCCAGCCTGTTTTCTGGATTCATAGTTGACTGGAAGTTAAAACCTGCTGCGATGAGAGCAAACCACGTTCCGTTTCAATTAGGATTCCATTGCTGGCCTGCAAACCTTAGAGAGCAAAACCACCTTTGCAAAGGGTGGATGATGCGCAGCTATTTCATAATCAAATTAAGAAAACAGGGGGAGGCATTCACTCTGTCCAAACACTCCAAGGGCTGGAGCTTGCTGAAGACCTCAGGGTATTGTTGCTATTATCAAACTGAGGATTCCTGGCTGCATAGATCGAGGGCACTGAGGCAAGCATGGCGGATGGGGTTGAACATTAGCTGCAATGAAAATGTGCACAAGACTAGGTATCTTGGTTGGCAGGGAAGCTGTAGCCTGAGGGTGGGGAACCTGGACGCCAAGACCAGCAGCAGCAGAGGAGGGAGGGGCCACCTCCCCCTGGAGCAAGACATCCGGGGACAGCGTTACAGGGTCTGGTTCACTGGGTCTTATGACATCCCTGCAGTATTTGTTTTATTGAAAACGTATGCAAGCAGAGCATAGTGGAAGCAAACAGACACTCCTGTGGCAGACAGTAAATTTGTTCATGCTGCACCAGGTTTTGAGAAAGAGACCCTGCTCTGAAACTGGTTCTTCTTTAGCACCTCTGCCTCTCTGCAAAACTGTCTCCAAACAGTTCTCTGCCCCTCCTTTTAGCTTGGAGAAGGGGTCGCATTTCAAAAGCATGAGGTGCGAAGGTTTCAGGCCATCAGAGAAACACCCCAGACATTCAGGCTCTTTTGTAAAAGCCCCTGGCAGCTCCTCAGTGGGCCATTCACAGTGACCACTAGGGATGGATGAGAAATTTCTTTCACTTCATTTTTGATCAGGATTTGCCCAGTTTGCACATTCCAGGCCAAACCCAGACTAGGACACAATCTATGGTCAAAGTCTGTACATTTCCAAGCTTGCAATGTGATTTGTGGCCCCCCAAAATGTATTCAACAGCATGCATGCATTTGAAAAATGCACATTTGAAAAATGCATGCAAATATACTTTGTTGTTGTTATTTGCATTTCTATACTGCCCCATAGCCGAAGCTCTCTGGGTGGTTTACAAAAGTTAAAACATTAAATACAATATAAAAAGTTTAAAAGCCATTTACAAAAAAAGCCACACAGACAATATACACAAACAACATATAACTAAAAACAACTTTGAACTGTCAATCATAATGAAAGACACATTCAGGACCGATTACAACTCATCATGTGCTGTCAAATGGGAAAAGGGAGAGGCCTTAACCTGGTGCCGAAAAGATAATCATGTTGGTGCCAGGCAGACCTCATCAAGAAGCTCATTCCACAGATGGTGGGCCACCACAAGAGAAGGCCCTGTCTCCCTCATTGCTGCCTTCCAAGCTTCCCTTGTAGGAGACACTCGGAGGAGGACCTTAGATGCTGAACATAGCGTAGCTTTAATCAATGAGGGAAGAATGCATGCAATTCTTCCCCCATTGATTAAAGTCATGTGCACAACTGATGTGTACATTTGGAAAAATATGCACCAAAGTACATATGGATTTTCATGAGAAAAGAATAAAACAAAGCTTGCAATCTGATATGGACTTGAGTCAGAATGAGCTTCGAGATGGAATTTGGACAACTTCGGCGAGCTCGGGTTTTGCTGATTCGCACGTCCCTAGTGACCACAAGGGCCAAACTCAAAACAGGCAAAGTAGGTCCAGCATGGTATAATCAGTTTATGCAGTAGAACAATCAATTAAAGATTTACTCAATTAATTTACTGGGAGGGGAGGAATTCTAATAGGCAAGGCTGCAAATCAAGGACATAATTCTGAGCCTATTTTGATTTGGATATGTGACTGTAACAGAGAATGAAAAAAATCCCAGCAGCAACGAGTGGCTGTGTGTGTGTGTGCAGACCAATAAGATGAAAGATATCTCACGCATTGATTGTTCAATATCTCATAAAGGCAATTTTGTTGAGATTTGGGGAGGGAGGAACAAATATGTAATGTTCATTTTCTCCTGCATTTGATTTTTAAAATGTTCAAGTTCTTGTCATCCTAAATATGAAGACATTTATGAATTTTGGTATATTCTGATCAAAACTGACATAGAATCATACAATCATAGAATAGTGAAATTAAATGCTCACCCATTCACACTGGCCAAATTCAGTGGGTACAGAATTTCCCAGCATGATGAGGACCACAAGAAGAGCCTGACAGAAAAAAGAAGTGGCAACCCTAATCCAGCAGTAACATGGCTGAATACACAGGGATTCAAACACAAGCTTTTAAGAGCTAAGAACCAAAAGCCCTGGGCCTGGATGGACGAATATATCAGTTTCTGTTTCTCCCACATTGATTTTTTTTTTCAAATTCTTCCCATCCCTAATATGAAAATATGTGAATTTGGGAAAATTCTTATCAAAAGCTAATTGAAATGGAACTCTCACCCATCACTAATTTTTGGTGACGTGGGCATTTATTTCCACCGAAGAACTCCAAAGCAGTTGCGCCACTCAGCAGCTGCAAGTTTAATGCCACATCTGTCATGCCATAATGAGGGCCTATGAATGGCTTTTAGCCACAAGAGGTCCATTGCACCATGCGATGATATCTCCCTTCAGCACTGAGCGAAGGCAGCAACACCTGCTTTGCGCATGTGTGGCATAATCTGCCTGAAGTACAAATATGTCTTCAACCTCAAAACCCATTTTCCAGTGGGAAGGAAACATGCAAAATAGACCACAATATGATATCTGAAAAAAATGGCTTCTGGATATGTGATACCTCAAAGATTGTGCTTTCCTCATCAGTTACAGGCCCTACGACAATGTTATTTTGGAGTTCCTTGGTCTCATTCATCCTGATGAATCTAAGGAGAGTAACAGCAGGACAATGAACGTGCAAAATGGATCCGCTTACACTGGCTTGGAAAAATAATGCTAACTAGGTCACAGCAGGGCATCAAATGCTTTTCCACGGCCTTCTGTGTTACTGGGTAGCACCTCTCGGGTTTTATTACAAGCTGAAGTTGCCAATAGCACAGCTGATGTTGAAAGTCACCCTTTTCCCAAATGGCTGCAGCACATGACCCAAGAGTTGGGCCCTTGGACTGGGGCACCAGAAAGGGGTCACCTCATGTGAATTTACAAAGCTGCCGTGGGCCAAGCTGAATCTCCTCTGAGTGGCAGTGACTCTCCAAGCTCTTAAGCAGAGGGAGGATGATCAAGGAAGCCCCTCCTTTGCAGGCAGAAAGTCCCAGGTTTGATCCCTGGAAGCATCTCCAGGTAGGGCTGAAAAACACTTGCCAGAAGCCCTGGACCCCATCTTGTGGCACTGCTTTGACCCCCCACCCCGTCACAACTGCACAGTAACGCAGCTTCAAATCAGCATGCCCTCCGATACGCGATACGTGATATGCTCACGATGTACTGCGCACTTCCCTAACAGACTTGCTGTGCCCCTTTTTTTTGTTATTATACCGAAATGCGCAGCTGTGCAGTCCCGTGAGTGTGGGAGTGTGACAGTTCAGTGGCCGTTGTGGATCTGAGGGGCTCTGCTGTGTCTTTCCATACCTTTTTAGGTAAAAAGTGGGTATTTTGTGCTCCTTCATTTCCACACCATCAGTTTGTCAGTTCTCTAGCCCGAGACTCTCGCAATGGTTCGCACTCACAAGTGTGAGTGGTATGTGCCTACCCATCGCTCCAAAATGGTGGCTGGAGCAATGTTGGTCCAGACCCCCCAGACCTTGGGTACTGAGTCCAAAAGCAACTGTTGCGAAGGTACGAAGCTGCAAAAATGTGCGAAAGTGTGATTAAATAGATGAAAATGCCCCTCTGTGCCTCTGTAACTGTGCAGCCGCAAAGGGACAGGGGGTGTAAAAGGGTGTCACAGAGTGACGCAGGCACTATGCATGCCTACAACATGCCCAGTGCAAAATGCAAAGTCAGTTTGGGGAAGGGACAGATGGCTCACAAGCATGGGGAAACCCGTAGCAAACGAAAAACATGGCAGCAAAACGACTCCTTGGAACTCTGCATTTTCCAGGCGAAAACCATGGATGGCTGCGAGGTCGCGACTGTGTCATCTATCATGAGGGACCTTGACTCACACCCGCCCTGGAGTAAAAGCCAAGTGTACATGGGCCCCTGGAGAGCCTTTGCTGCCAGTCAGTATCGACAATACTGGGCTAGATGGACCCATGGTCTGACTCAGTAGAGGGTAGCTTCCTGTGTTCTGTCACACCCATTTTATCCACACAATAACCCTGTGAAGTAGGTTTACCCAAAAGAGCATGATTAGCCCATGTTCGCCTGAGCCCAGTTCAGGGTGCTGGTTCTGACCTTTAACACCCTAAACAGCCTGGGACCTGTTTACCTTATTGTATTTGTATTTATAATCCACCCTTCCTTGCCAGGAACCCAGGGCAGTGAACACCCCATATAAAAACAATGCAACACATGAATACCATTAAATCATAACTCAGAACTAACAAATACACAATAAAATACAGTAAAACCAACACCAGAGCACCAGAAAACTGATAAAACACTTGCTAATTCCCTGCAAAGTTTGTACAAATAAACATGTCTTTTGACTGGCACATGAAAGATGACAGCATGAGTGACAGCTGAATCTCAACTGGAAGGGAGTTCCCCAGTTGGAGTGCCACCACTGAGAAGACTCTGCTACATGTGGTTGTCCCACAGACTGCGATCCTCAAGGACACCACAAGCAAACCTCCCCGGCTGATCTTAACTCCAAATTTGGTTGGTACTGGGGATGGCAGTCCTTCAAGTCCTGAAGGACTGCCTTCTCCCATAGGTGCCCCCCAGTAACTCTGACCAGTATCAAAGCTCCTGTTCCCAGTGCCCCTATCAGCTGCAGTTTGGCAGGTCTGGTTGCGGCTTTGCCAATTTGTTTTTTTTTACTCGGAGATTGATATGTGCAAAAGGGGATGTGCACACACAAAGCCTCGAATTTGCACACTTTAAAATCTCTGAAATGCGCGCTTTCTGCTACATCATTTTTCATTCTGTAAGCCATTCGCATGTTGAGTCATCTCTGCCTGCTGCGCCTCTCCTCTCCTTTGTGTTGCTAATGCATGGACATTTGACATGGAGCCTCCAGGGCACTGGGCACTTGAGTCTTTTGTTGCCTGAGAATATGCACAATTATATGCGGGGGGAGGGGTCTGTTCAGTTCAGTGCTATTGCAGATTAGCAGACATGGGGATTTTTGGAATTTCACCAGGCAGGCAGGAGTTGCAGTGTGCACTAGCTCCTGTCTGCAGAAGAGGGTTTCGGCCAAGAAAAAGATATTGCTTTTGTTTGTTGGGAGGATGCTTTTACAAATTGTAGCTTCCTCTCCACCCCTACTTTTCCTTCTGTGTGTGTGTGTGTGTGTGTGTGTGTAGGCTTCAGGCTACATTTGCTAATTCCCCCAGAAGGCAACTTATTTGAGTCTTTGTAAACCTCAGAAAATGTGTCGTTGTGATGTGGCAACCTCTCCCCAACAGTGTTTGAGGAGGGGGATGGGGCTTCACTGGGACAGGCACTGGACTGGGCTATATGGGGCAAATCCCTGGTAAATCAGGGACATTTGGAGGGAGCTCAGAGAGGAAAAAGCAGCCGTAGCTTCATCCATCATCAGAATGAGTTTTCTGGAAAGGACAAAGCTTGCTGAAATTAAAAGCTGATCTCTGGAAGAAATGATGTTGATGCAGAGAGAGAGAGATGACCATCTTGGACAAGGAGTCAGGAGACCCAGGTTCTAGAACTTCTAGTCCCCACTCGGCCATGGAAGCTCACTGGGTGACTTAAGGCCAGGCACAGACTCTCAGCCCAACTGTCCTCACAGGGTTGTTATGAGGATAAAATGGAGAGGAGGAGGATTATGTATGCCGCCTTGGGTTCTTTAAGGAGGGGAAAAGGCAGCATATAACTGTAATAAATAAAAAAGAAGAAGAATTTGGAAGAGCCAAAGTCCCCTTGCAAGACTGAGGTTTCTGTGGAAGTAGGTGGAGGCTTTGACCACTTCTCGCAATCAGCACAGGTTTTTTTGGTTCATTAGGTAGAATGTGGGAAGACCCACTCACTCAGAAATCAGCAATGCAGTTCATCTGCTAACTGAGGGCAATAAGCAAAATCACCTCTCCCTTGTTTTAAGAATGCATTTCCATGATAAAGGACGGGTGACTGAGTACCTCTTTCATTCTCTTTAGCTGACTGCCTGGGGATATAACTGAATGTCTATCGACTACGGTCAGTCAGAAATTCATTCACATGCCTGGCTCTGGAAAGGGCAGTGGGGCTGATTTATGTAGGTGCATGCTGCTGTGTCTGAATAGAAGAGGTGCCTTTCCTTTTCTATACCTAGCAAGCAATACTTCTGCTTGAGGTACACAATGGTCAGTCAGATATTCATTCACATGCCTGGCTCTGGAATGGGCAGTGGGGAGGGGGACTGATTTATGTAGGTGCATGCTGCTGTGTCTGAATGGAAGAGGTGCCTTTCCTTCTCTATACCTAGCAAGCAATACCTCTGCTTGAGGTATTGTGCACAACTGTGCACAACTGCAGTCCCTTTTGTTTTCCCCTTTCTGCAATTAGCACATGTGCAGGCTGCATTATGGGTATGATATTGCTTGTCGTCTTAATGGAGCAGTTGTATACAATTAAAATATTCCTGTTCTATATGTTTTAATTGACCGTGCAAAGTAAAGAGACACTCTGCTGTCATGACTTTTGCCTGAATGCATTTATGTTTATGTGGTTGTCACAGGTTTCATGGGACTGGTGTACGGCGCAAGTCACTGCAGTCATCCCAGTGCAACAAGAGCCAGGTTGGAGATGGTATTAGTATAACTGGGCTCCTTGGTTTGTCCTGGGCTCTCTTCCCACGCCTGTCTGCACTGGGATGTCATGACAGAGCCAGCCATACAAGGGAAACTGGTGTTCAAGTAGCATTGTTCCCCCCCCCCGCACACACACACACACACACACACATGCACACTCTCCATTGTGTAGTTTCCATCATGCAAATGCGGAGGAATCAGCCCTTGTAAAAATACAGCTAGTTGGAAGTGCAGCCTGTCAGTGCATGTTGAGGGAGAAAATGCCATGCACAGAGTGAAATGCTGCCTCATGGCATCCCAGCCCAGGATCAAAGCTTCTGGCTGCAGTAGGGTCGTGTTCTCAGCTCTCTCCATTGTATTACCAACCAAATACAGGAGTGTCTTATAACAGTGAGTGGCCTCTGTTTTGTAGGAACACTGGAAACTTCTTCCCATTCCTTAATTAACACTCATTTCCCCTTCTCCTACTTACCTTGAACACTTCAGGTACATTCTATGTGTGATTCCTTGCCCAATAGTTATTGATGCAGCCACGTCTTGCCCTGCCCCTGATGCAAAGTACACATTTTCACAGCATATGCAACCTGAACTGGACCACTGCTATAGGTCCCCTGTACTCTTGCTTCTTTCAAGGAATGCACTGTATGTTTGTGAGATGCCATGGTACCCAAATACCCGTTCCAGCAGCAATCTATTTGTTATTGGCGAGCAGAATACTTTTCAGAACATATAGGTAGGAGGGTTGGAGTAATTCTTGCTGTGCAGAAAAGGCACATTTCTGTCTTCTCTTATCAATATTGGGATGTGTTGCTGGTTAAATTCCTAACACAGTGGGACTCCAATATGTACAGCTTCAGTTAAATCATAACGAGAAAATGAGAAAAAAAGGAGAGCTTTTTAAAAATGCACTACACATTCAGTGGGCCACAAGAAACTCCAGCCATGCCCGGCAATTCTTCCTATTCATGAAGGTCTTCCAGCTGTTTCCTATGAGACATTGGGACCCTTCCTTGGGGGGGGAGGGTTCTGATGGCTTCCACACTGTGACAGACACAGAGAAATGCAAGAAGCAGAAATACAGAAAATAAGGTTTGTGCACATTTCACCACGACTGACAGAAATGTGGGAAGCATAATTGCAGGGATGTATGAAAGTTAGTTACCGTTTCGCGGATCTGCTTCGTGGGGGGGGGCGGGAGGCGCTCCGTCCCTCCTCCTGGAATCCTCGACGGGGGGGGAGGCGCTCCGTCCCTTCCCCCGGAGTCCTGCCTGGCCGGCTCTGCTCCGCGGAGATTCCGCAGAGCCGCAGGCTGGCTCTGCCAGCAGCCGGACAAATGGCCGCTGGGTAGCAGGGACGCAAATGGCAGCTGCCGTAGCCACTGCTGTTTGCGTCCCTGTATTCAACCGTGATAGGCTACGTAAAGACTTATGTAGCCTATCACATCTGGGTTAAAAAAAAACGCGTACGCAATGGCGGCAGCTACAGTGACTGCCATTTGTGTTCCTTATTTTTTGCCGTCTTAGTCTACATAAATATTTACGTAGACTATTACGGCGAAAGTAAAGGGGAACGCAAATAGCATAGTGGGTGCTATTTGCGTTCCCTTTTGATTCACCGTTTTAGCCTACGTAAATATTTACGTAGGCTAAAACAGCGAATCAAAAAGGAATGCAAATAGCGCCCACTACGTTATTTGCGTTCCCCTTTATTTTCGCCATTATAGTCTACGTAAATATTTACGTAGACGAAGATGGTGAAAAATAAGGAACGCAAATGGCAGCTGCCATAGCCGCCGCCATTTGCGTACGCGTTTTTTTTTACCCAGACGTGATAGGCTATGTAAGTCTTTACACAGACTATCACGTCTATGTAAAAAAAAAAGACTAGATTTTTTAGACTACATTTTTATCTTTGCTGTTTTAAATCTGTATTTTAAACTCTTGCACTGCTGCTAGGTTTTATTGTGGTTGTATTGTTATATTGTGGTTTTAATGTTCTATATATTTTAAATTGTTTTATTGTGTGTTGTTTGGTTTTAATTTTTGTGAACCGCCCAGAGAGCTTTGGCTATTGGGCGG
This sequence comes from Heloderma suspectum, assembly GCF_057233095.1. Lineage (NCBI taxonomy): Eukaryota > Metazoa > Chordata > Lepidosauria > Squamata > Helodermatidae > Heloderma > Heloderma suspectum. Next base: position 438,625,320 of record NC_139458.1, read on the forward strand.
TATAGAAATGAAATAAATAAATAAATAAACTGGAAATGGTGGCGGCGGTAGCCGGTCGGAAGACCAGCCGCCACCGACGACGCCGAAGACACCACTGGAGCCGCCACCGTCCGGAACATCTGCCCCAGGCAAGTCTCGTCCCGGGGGGAATCCGCGGGAGGGGCGGGGGGCAGGCTGTTCCGCCACGGATTTCGGGGGGCCGAATGCACTGGCATTCGGCCTCACTGAGATCCGTGGCGGAATTCTCTGACATCCCTACATAATTGCAGAAAATGAGGATTGTGCGCATTTCTAGTCGGCATGACTGGGAAGGAGGCACTGGAGGAAAGAATTACGTAGGTATGTTGGTCTGCTCCTGCTGCAAAGCCTAGCACTATGCCTGCTGCAGCTGGAAAGGGAACTTCCCATTTCTCCAGATATATATAGTATATAATTCCCACTAGTGTGACAGTGGTATCACCATCACGGGCATATTTCTTGGGCTGCCCTTTTGTTTCTTTCACAGCCCAGTGGTCACCCCAGCCAAGCCGAAACACAAACACACAAAATGCCACCACAACCAAGAGACCAAGACCACACTGCCCTTTTTATTATTTATTTAGGTATTTATTTATTTATTTAGGTATTTCATTTCTATTGTGCCTAATAGACGAAGCCCTCTGGGCCGCCATTCACAAAAATTAAAACCAAAAAGCACACAGTAAAACAATAATTTATTTCCCTATTGAAAAGCACTGCCCAAAGATATGTGCGCATATGTTGATTTATGAATGAAGGAACTATCTTTTTCTTTCTGTATTTTCTGCTTGTAAACATATTCCCTCAAATGTTGGAGTAAAATTCTAAGTTTTAGGAGAGATTTGCCCCATAATAGCACATCTTCTTGCTTGGTGGCTATCTCAACTTGCAAGTGTTAAGGAATAGTACTTTCTAATTCTTATGCAGAAATTGAGGACAATGGCCTATTTCAATCTGAATGAAACGACCGTCATTCAGGTAGGAAGGGGCTTGCTTGCTCTCACCTTTTTCTATGCCCCCTTTTTCTATGCCCCTCTTCGACGTCTCCTGACTCTCCACAACACCTGGATCTCTCTGTGGCGGTGACATTTTTCAATTCATTGAATGCGCAAAATCAGAAGGGCCATGGCAATTGTGCAATCTTTTTTTTCACACAGAAAATGCACATATATGCAGATGCGCACATCGGGGGGGCCAAATGCGCAAAAATGAAGGGATAGCTGCTGAAGCCATTTGCCAAGCAGCTGCTCGGCGAGATCCAGGGGAAATGTGTGAACAGGATCACCATAGGGCCCAGGATTTCGGGGGAATCGCTCGACTACAACCGAGCAGGTTCAGGTGAGGGAGGGTTCGCAAACTTCAGTTCGGGGAGCCGAACTGAGAGAAGATCATCAAAAAAGAAGCAGGAAATGAACATTCGCGACATCCCTAGCTGTAGCACAATGCTCTTCCCACTGAAGCCCACCTGGCACCATCACTGCCCTCCTTGTGCTTCAAAAGGCCTAGTGCAGTTCTTCCCTCATTAACAGATTTTTTGAGGAAAGAAAAAAGATGGAAGAAACAGTGGGAAGACATGAGAAGATTACACATTGAAGATGACGTTGTCTGGACTGCCTATAAAATTCTGTGAATGACACAAGGCGATTGCACAATAGAAGTCTCATCTGGAAGCAACTCAGGTGGCTTTTTCAGAAACTTTGGGACTGTTGTGTCACTGCTGCTGTTCTTTTTGTGGTTTTTCCATTTGTGTATGTGTTTGGGGTTTTGTTTTTGTTTGGGGGGAGTTTTATTATTTATTATTATTATTTAAATGGTAGGTTGATGGCTGCCTTGAATTTTCCTGTAAAAGAAAAAGGGTGCAAACCTATGCATGTGTGTTTCTGAGCCTAATTCAAAGTGCTGGTTTTGACCTTTACAGCCTTAAACCGTTTGGGACCCAGTTACCTGAAGGACTGCCTTCACCCATATCAGCCTGCCCGTACTTTAAGATCAGAAAGAGAGGCCCTTCTCACTTCCCCACCCGTGAGAGCAGTCAGGTGGGTGACCACACATAAGAGGGCCTTCTCTGCAGTGGCCCCACACCTTTGGAACAAGTGGCCAACGGAGGTCCACCATGCTCCATCATTCATTATAGGCTTTTAGGAAGGCCTTGAAAACATACTACATTACCGTGGCACTCTCTTGATAGGACTGCTGCTGTTGCTGTTACTGCTATTGCTGCTGGTCTTACTGTTGGCTTCTATTGTTGTTTTTATTGTTTTTATGCTTTTATTGCTTTTAATATTTTAACTGTTTCTATGTATTTTATTGCTGTAAGCCACCTTGGGAGGGCTTCTGCCCTGGAAGACAGCCAAGAAATGCTTTAAAAATAAATAAATAAATAAATAATGTTTAGACAGAAAAAGTCCTATAACTCCCAGCATTCCTCAGCCAGCATGTGTTGTTGTTCAGTCGTTCAGTCGTGTCCGACTCTTCGTGACCCCATGGACCATAGCACGCCAGGCCTTCCTGTCCTGCGCTCTCTCCTGGAGTGTGCTCAAGTTCATATTCATTGCATCGGTGATGCTATCTAGCCATCTCATCCTCTGCCGTCCCCTTCTCCTTTTGCCTTCAGTCTTTCCCAGCATCAGGGTCTTTTCCAGAGAGTTTTCTCTTCGCATTAGGTGGCCAAAATATTGGAGCTTCAGCTTCAGTATCTGTCCTTCCAATGAGCACTCATTTCCTTTAGGATGGACTGATTTGACCTCCTTGCAGTCCAGGGGACTCGTAAGAGTCTTCTCCAGCACCACAGTTCGAAACCATCGATTCTTCGGCGCTCAGCCTTCCTTATAGTCCAGCTCTCACAGCCATACATTACTACTGGGAAAACCAGAGCTTTGATTAGACGGACCTTTGTTGGCAAGGTGATGTCTCTGCTTCTTACTATGCTGTCTAGGTTTGCCATAGCTTTCCTCCCAAGGAGCAAGCGTCTTTTAATTTCATGGCTACAGTCACCGTCTGCGGTGATCTTGGAGCCCAAGAAAGTAAAATCTGTCACTGCTTCTATTTCTTCCCCTTCTATATGCCAGGAAGTGATGGGGCCAGATGCCATGATCTTAGTTTTTTTTAATGTTGAGTTTCAAACCAGCTTTTGCACTCTCCTCTTTCACCCTCAACAAGAGGCTCTTGAGATCCTCTTCACTTTCTGCCATGAGGGTGGTATCGTCTGCATATCGGAGGTTGTTTATAATTCTCTCAGCAATCTTAATTCCGACCTCTGATTCATCCAACCCGGCATTTCTCATGATGTACTCTGCATATAAGTTAAATAAGCAGGGTGACAACATGCAGCCTTGTCGTACTCCTTTCCCAATTCTGAACCAATCGGTTGTTCCATGTCTGGTTCTTACTGTTGCTTCTTGACCCTCGTACAGGTTTCTCAGGAGACAGGTAAGGTGGTCTGGTACTCCCATCACTTTAAGAATTTGCCAGAGTTTGTTGTGATCCACACAATCAAAGGCTTTAGCGTAGTCAATGAAGCAGAAATAGACGTTTTTCTGGAATTCTCTTGCTTTCTCCATGATGCAGCGAATGTTGGCGATTTGATCTCTAGTTCCTCTGCCTCTTCGAAACCCAGCTTGTACTTCCGGTAGTTCTCGGTTCACATACTGCTGAAGCCTAGCTTGTAGGATTTTGAGCATCACCTTGCTGGCATGTGAAATGAGCGCAATTGTGCGGTAGTTTGAACACTCTTTGGCGTTGCCCTTCTTTGGAATTGGAATGTAAACTGACCTTTTCCAGTCTTGTGGCCACTGTTGAGTGTTCCAGATTTGTTGGCATATTGAATGCAGCACTTTAACAGCATCATCTTTTAGGATTTTAAATAGCTCAGCTGGAATACTGTCATCTCCACTAGCTTTGTTGTTACTAATGCTTCCTAAGGCCCACTTGACTTTACTTTCTAGGATGTCCGGCTCAAGTTCAGTGAGCGCACTATCATGGCTATCAGGGACATTAAGTTCTTTCCTGTATAGTTCTTCTGTGTATTCTTTCCACCTCTTCTTAATCTCATCTGCTTCTGTTAGGTCCCTGCCTTCTTTGTCCTTTATCATGCCCGTCTTTGCACAAAACGTTCCCTTGAGATCTCCGATTTTCTTGAAGAGATCTCTAGTCTTTCCCATTCTGTTGTTTTCCTCGATTTCTTTGCATTGTTCATTTAAGAAGGCCTTCTTGTCTCTCCTTGCTATTCTCTGGAACTCTGCATTCAGTTGGGTATATCTTCCCCTTTCTCCCTTGCTTTCCGCTGCCCTTCTTTCGTGAGCTACTTGTAAAGCCTCATCAGACAGCCACTTGGCTTTCTTGCATTTCTTTTTCTTTGGGATGGATTGAGTTGCTGCCTCCTGAACAATGTTACGGACCTCCGTCCATAGTTCCTCAGGCACTCTGTCTATCAGGTCTAATCCCTGAAATCTATTCCTCACCTCCACTGTGTATTCATAAGGGATATGATTTAGGTCATACTTGAATGGTTTAGTGGTTTTCCCTGCGTTCTTCAATTTAAGCTGAAATTTTGCAACAAGAAGCTCATGATCTGAGCTACAGTCAGCACCAGGTCTTGTTTTTACTGACTGTATAGAGCTTCTCCATCTTTGGCTGCAAAGGACATAATCAATCTGATTTCGATATTGACCATCTGGTGATGTCCATGTGTAGAGTCGCCTCTTGTGCTGTTGGAAAAGAGTGTTTGCTATGATCAGCGTGTTCTCTTGGCAAAACTCTATTAGCCTTTGTCCTGCTTCATTTTGTACACCAAGGCCATGCTTGCCTGTTATCCCAGTGATTTCTTGACTTCCTACTTTGGCATTCCAATCCCCTATGATGAAGGGGACATCTTTTTTTGGTGTTAGTTCTAGAAGGTGTTGTAGGTCTTCATAGAACCGATCAACCTTAGCTTCTTCGGCCTCAGTGGTTGGGGCATAGACTTGAATTACTGTGATGTTGAATGGATTGCCTTGGATTCATACTGAGATCATTCTGTCGTTTTTAATTCTGCTTTTCCCACCCTTTTGTTGACTATGAGTGCTACTCCATTTCTTCTAAGGGATTCTTGCCCACAATAGTAGATATGATGGTCACCTGAATTAAATTCGCCCATGCCTGTCCATTTTAGTTCGCTGATTCCCAAGATGTCGATGTTTAATCTTGCCATCTCATGTTTGACCACCTCCAACTTACCTTGATTCATTGATCTGACATTCCAGGTTCCTAAACAATATTGTTCTTGACAGCATCGGATTTTCTTTTCACCACCAGACACATCCACAGCTGAGTGTCCTTTCGGCTTTGGCCCAGCCGCTTCACTCTTTCTGGCGCTACTTGGAAATACCCTCTGCTCTTCCGGTGTCATCTCTTTTAGCCTTGTGTTACGTTCCATGGGGTTTTCTCGGCAAGAATACTGGAGTGGGTTGCCATTTCCTTCTCCAGTGGACCACATTTTGTCAGAACTCTCTGCCACGACCTGTCCGTCTTGGGTGGCCCTGCACGGCATAGCTTATGGCTTCACTGAGTTACACAAGCCCCTTCGCCACAACAAGGCAGTGATCCATGAAGGGGCAGCCAGCATGTAGCGAGTTCGTGATGCATCAATCCAAGCTTGCTACAATGGCTGGCTGAGGAATGCCGGAAGTTGTAGGAGTTTTTTCTGTCGAAACATGCATAGGATTGTGCCCTTAATTTTTGTTTTTAAAAATTCAGCAAACAAGAGGAAGAGAATTGTGTTTCTAACAATTCAAAAATGAATGTCTGTGCAACCTCTCTGGCGTGTTGCGTCTGTGCAATATAGGTTAACAGAGGAACCCTATACATGTTTACTCAGAAGAAGGTCTCATTCAAGACTATTGGGCTTTCCCCCAAGAATGTGGGTTTAAGACTGCAGCTGGCATCTGCAGCCCCCTGCAAACTTACACCTTATTGAACTCAGTGAAATTTACAAACATGCATAGGTCAGGGCTTCACACCTAGCAGAAAGAACACAAAAAGAGAAACTAGTCCTCAAAAGTGGCAACAATGAAAACATATTGCAGCTAAACGTGGTTTGGAACAGTGGGATCCTTCTTCAAGGGCAAGAGAAATATTCTTTCAGGTGGGCTACACTAGACTATTCTTCTCTTAAAGATGGAATGTGTGAACAGTCCGTCTCCTCTCCTTCATAGAATATATTACAGTAGTCTGGGCTTGATATGTGATGCCTAAAGTATCAAAGTTCATAAGATCATCTCCTGGCAGGATAGAGCTGCCAGCACATTTTCATGGCTGTAAAACCAGGATGCGCTCAGAGCCGAGGTGGAATAAAGTGGCGTAATGAAGAGAAATGGAATGAATGGCAGGGAAAATTGCCGCTCAGCATTCTCCTCTACCTCACAAGGTCATGTCCCAAAGGAGCACCAAAATACTCATTACAGTGGACACAGAAGGCTTAATGAGACGGGAAGAACAGTTTGTGAACACTTTTTTCTGACGATCCCTTTAAAAATAATGCAACAAATGCCTGTCTGGGGGAGGGTGCAACACGTGCCTCTGGATAAATAAAAAATATTTATTCCTGCGTGATGAGGGAGTGCTGTTTGCAGAGGCACCTTATGTAAAAATCAGTTGTGCAGCGGAGGAGGCGGAAGAACGAATTCATCTTTCACTCCCGCGCAAATACTCTCCAAAGAATCCGTTCTCACCGTAACAAGCAGGCATTTTTGATCATCCCGTTTTGCTTCTCAAAGCAAAGAGCCCTAATGATATTCACGACACCCACCTCACTATTAGTGAGGCAGTTTTAACCCAGCAGAAATGAAGTGGTTGGATGGTTTTAGTGCGTGTGTGGTTTAGGTGTGCGTGCTTTTAAGCAAAGAATTATTACATTTGCTAATTTAAACCATATTTCCTGACTTTTAATTCCAAGGATTCATGAGGTAGCCGATGATATGGAAATGATAGGACTGCTCAGAGCGTGTGGTAACTAGCGATGGGTGAACTTACCCCAAGTGAATTTGTTATTTACACAGAAAGTAACGAATTTGTCCATGTGAGCTCAGATGAAAGATCTCCTTCAATACGAAACCTCACTCCATGTATACGTGTTTTTGCGCATGCACAATATCAAGGTGCATCTTGGGAGCTGTAGTTTGGAATAGTGTAGTGCAGCATGACATCATGAGTCACCACGTTATGTATCCCATTTCTGATTGGTTGTGTTCATGTGAAGATGTCATGTGATGTTTACTCGCCATGGCCACTTGCTGCTTGAAGATGGACCCTGCAAATCCTCCTCCTTGTTGGGGCCAGAGCGGTGGCAGAGGGGATGATGAGGGATGCAGCGAAGGAGGCTGCTTCAAGGGAGTTTTTGGAGGGTCTAGGTGGTGGGGCAACTGGACATGTCTTTGTAGTGGGGAATCTGTGTACTACTTTAGTGCGCACACTCTAGGAATGAACTGGGGAGAGGTAACGAGTGGGGTACCTCAGGGCTCAGTCCTGGGCCCAGTGCTCTTCAACATTTTTATTAACGACTTGGAGGAGGAGGTGCAGGGAATGCTGATCCAATTTGCAGATGACACAGAATTGGGCAGGATAGCTAATACTTTGGAAGACAGAAACCAAATTCAAAGTGATCTTGATAGGCTGAGCACTGGGCAGAAACAACAGAATGACATTTAATAGGGATAAATGCCAAGTTCTGCACCTAGGAAAAAGAAACCAAATGCACAGTTACAAGATGAGCGAGACTTGGCTCAACAATACTGCAAGCGAGAAGGATCTTGGAACTGTTGTAGATCACAGGCTGAATATGAGCCAACAATGTGATGTGGCTGCAAAAAAGGCAAATGCTATTTGGGGTTGCATTACTAGAAGTATAGCTTCCAAATCACTTGAAGTACTAGTTCCCCTCTACTCAGCACTGGTTAGGCCTCATCTGGAGTATTGTGTCCAGTTCTGGGCACCACGCTCTAAGAAGGATGCAGACAAACTGCAGAGGGTTCAGAGGAGGGGAACGAAGATGATCGGGGGACTGGAAACAAAGCCCTATCAGGAGAGACTGAAAGAACTGGGCATGTTTAGCCTTGAGAAGAGAAGACTGAAGGGAGATAGGATAGTGCTCCTCAAGTCCTTGACTGGTAGTCACAGAGAGGAAGGCCAGGATCTCTTCTCGATCATCCCATACTGCAGGACACGGAAGAATGGGCTCAAGTTCCAGGAAGCCAGATTCCGGCTGAACATCAGGAACAACATCCTGACTGTTACAGCAATGCGACAATGGAACCCATTCCCTAGGGAGGTGGTGGGCGCTCCCACGCTGGAGGCATTCAAAGCGAGGCTGGACAGCCACCTGTCAGGGATGCTCTGACTTGGATTCCTGCATTGAGCAGAGGGTTGGACTCGATGGTCTTGTAGGCCCCTTCCAACCCTACTATTCTATGATTCTGTGAAGCTTGCAATCAATTCCAGACTTAATAGTGAACTGGTAATGCATCAATCCAGGCTCACTACAAAGGTGAGCATTACAAACAGAGGAGTTTTGACCAACGAGATTACTAATTACGAAATTCGGCAGCATCAGAAATGGTAAACCCAGGATCCTAGCGTACGGTGGTTGATGCAGGACCTGCAAAGCTCGGTCTGAAATTGCACCCCAGTGGGTAACACTGAACCCACAGAAAAGACCACAGCCCCAAGACTGTGAATGGAATGAACTGAACCCAGGATGCAGAACTTTTGCCACGCAGACCTAATCTGGCCCATGGAGACTCTGCATCTGGCCAATGGAAGTTTGCACCAGCCCTGTGGTCCCGGCTCCATTGGCCCCACAAGTCCTACTCCCCTCTACAAGCCCCGCCCCTCTATAAGCCCTGCCCCTACTGGGGGTGGTAGAGAATGCCAGGGATAAGGTGACATCAGGTGGGTGTAGCCACACCCACTGCCACACCCCCTGATGTCATATGGCCCATGTAGGGCTGGCTGGCTGGCTGGCTGGCTGGACATCCAGCCCCCACTCAGTTCTTGATCTGCACCCTTGAATTAAATGGTTTATTGATAAAGAAGGCAGCCACAATTAGACCCGGCTTCCCCAACCTGGCACCATCCAGATGTGTATTGAGCTATAATGTCTATCATCCAATGACCATGTTGGTTGGGAATGATGGGAGTTGTCGTTCAGCTGCCGCAGCCACCATCTTCATCATCAGGAGGGAAGAGTGGAGGAGGCCGCGGCAGATGACCCAATTGTTGTCCGGGGGGGGGGAGAAGAGGGGGCAGTGGCGGGGTGGAGGGAAGGGAGAAAGAGGGGGCAGCTGTGTGCTGCCACTGTCATTGCAGCCAGGGTGGAGGAGGGGATCAGAGAGGGCAGCAGAAGGAGGTCTTGCATCGGCCCTGTCTAGGACCGTCCCTGCAAGCAGGAGCAGAACCACTATAGCACAGTGCCTCCAGTTCCCAGAATTCAATGGTCACCAGTAGCAAAGCTGCTGAGAGATCAAGCAGGATCCACAGAGTCACACTCCCTCTGGCTCTCTGTCCTTAAAGTCCATCTTTCCAAGTTGCTTATATTAGTATATGGCCCTTTTTAAAAACAAAAGTAGGATGGGCCCTCCACTCCATCCAGAATCTCCGGCCACTGCAGTTGTAGCTGAGATGGAAGAAAGCAGTGGAGCATTTCTCGTCAATAAATATTTTATGGCATGCTACCCGATGTGTTCCATGACCGAGCAAGATAAGAGTTCTGCTGAAGCAGCTTGCTCTTTCTTTCTTTCTTTCTTTCTTTCTTTCTTTCACCAGCTACCCTGTCCTAGCAGCTTTCCCCCTTTTATTAGCCTCACTTGACTCCAAATGCCAGGGGCCCGTCTCCTTTGCTTTCAGTGTTGATAAAAACGTTTGGGGTGCAGGAGTTTACCTTTGAAGTGGTTTTATTTCACAGCCAAGGACACTCTGCCCGCCGAGGACTTGTTTTAGATGAGTCCCTGCAAATCTCACCCCACAGGGGAATCCCCAGTTCTTGGTTTTCTGCAACCTTCTTGAATTGAACAGCACAATCACATTCTGCTCTTCAATTCGCCAATAAAATGTTTAATAGAATTTTTGTTTTATGAATGACTTGGATGAGGAGGGGCAGGGAATGCTGGCACCAAAAGGATGACAATGTTGGCACCAGGCAGACCTCACCAGGGAGAGCATCCCACAATCGGGGGGCCACCACCAAGAAGTCCCCCTCCTTTGTTGCTGTCCTCCAGACCTCCCTTGGAGGAGGCACCTGGAGGAGGGGCTCAGATGACAATTGTAGTGTATAGGGAGGTTCACACCAGGAAAAATTAATAGGCTGATTACCGTTTGTTTGTTTATTTATTTATTTGATTTATATCCCATTTACAATATTTATAAATATTGCTGTGCCATGCACTCATCACAGGAGAGATGCACAAGCCCCCACTTGGTTCACAACCTACTCACAACCTACAGAAAGTATCAAATGAGGAAGCATAAACAAGTAGGCTGTACAGAAGGAGATGAGAGGGGACATGGGGCTATTTCTCCAGCCCTACTGAAAGACTACTTAATGTTTTCCTCTACCCTCACCATCCCTTTTTCCTTGTGTGCAGTGCCTTTTGAGATTGTAAGAGCATTTCTACATGAGGCTTTTATTGCATGCTCATGATTGGTCACTCATGGAAGTTTGCAGGTCCTTTACACAACATTGTCAACCTCCAGGTCGTCTCCTGCACTTTCTGACTTTTATTCCGCCTTTCAAAAGATCGGAGATAACCCGATCATGAACATTAATCCAATATATCGGCTGTGTATAACTGCACAGTTTCACTACAACTACAGCGCCATCTAGTGGCAGTAAAATGAAACATATAGAAGTTGCCAAGAAAGTTGTTGGGTACCCGGGACAGATTAGGGATTCTGTTGGTGTACCGCCCACCCCGCTGCCCATCGGACTCCCTGCCTGAGCTGACGGAGGTGGTCTCGGACTTGGTGTTGAGGACCCCCAGGATGATGGTCCTGGGGGATCTCAACTTCCATGCCGAGGCCGCTGTATCCGGGGCGGCTCAGGACTTCATGGCCGCCATGACAACCATGGGGCTGTCCCAACATGTCATCGGCCCAACGCATATAAAAGGACACACGCTTGATCTGGTTTTCTCGACTGGGCAGGAGGATGGTGATCTGAAAGTAGAGGAATTAACATCTGTCCCTTTGTCATGGTCAGATCACTTCCTGCTGAGGTTTAGACTTCTGGCGGCCTTTCCCCTCTGCAAGGGTGGGGGACCTATTAAAATGGTCCGCCCCCGGAGATTAATGGATTCCGATGGATTCCAGAGGGCTCTGGGGGATTTTCCTGCTGGTATGGCTGGTGCTCCTGTCGAAACCCAGGTCGCTCTGTGGAATGCAGAGATGACTCGGGCGGTTGACACGATCGCACCCAAGCGCCCTCTCCCTCTGAGCAGAGCCCGGCCAGCTCCTTGGTATACACCTGAGCTGAGGGCAATGAAGCAAGAGGGGAGACGGCTAGAACGCAGGTGGAGGAAAACTTGTGCTGAGTCTGACCGAACACAGGTAAGAGCCCACTATCGAGCCTACTCTGTGGCGGTGAGGGTGGCAAAGCATTGCATCTTCTCAGTGTCGCCCGGCGGAGCTTTTCCGAGTGGTTCGCAGCCTGTTACATTCTGGGCCAGGGAGAGAGACGGTGGAACCCTCGGTAGCACGCTGTGACGGGTTTGCGCGGCACTTTGAGGATAAAGTCGCTCAGATTCGTCATGAATTGGACACCACCATTAATGCAGTTCCATTGGTAGAGGCGTTCAGAGCACCATCTGGTCCAGTTTTATTGGATGAGTTTCAGTTACTGAGGCCTGAGGATGCGGACAAGGTGCTTGGCCAAGTCCGATCGACCACTTGTGTGCTTGACCCTTGCCCTTCATGGCTTATTAAATCAAACAAGGAGGGGTTGTCCGGCTGGGTCCAGGAGGTTGTAAATTCCTCCTTGAGAGAGGGAGTGGTGCCTGCCGCTTTAAAAGAGGCAGTAATTAGACCACTCCTGAAAAAGCCTAACCTGGACCCAGAGGATGTTAACAATTATAGGCCAGTGGCCAACATCCCCTTCCTGGGCAAGGTGCTTGAGCGGGTGGTTGTAGGACAGCTCCAGGCACTCTTGAATGAAACGGATTATCTAGATCCATTTCAATCGGGCTTCAGGCCTGGTTTTGGAACGGAAACTGCCTTGGTCGCCCTGTGGGATGACCTCTGCCGGGAGAGGGACAGGGGGAGTGCGACCCTGTTGATTCTCCTGGACCTCTCAGCGGCTTTCGATACCATCGACCATGGTATCCTTCTGGATAGGTTGTCTGGGTTGGGAGTTGGAGGCACTGCACTACAGTGGTTCCGCTCCTACTTGGATGGCCGATTCCAGAAGGTGGTGCTGGGGGATTATTGCTCTGTGCCATGGCAATTGTGCCATGGGGTTCCACAGGGCTCTATTTTATCCCCCATGCTGTTTAACATCTACATGAAACCACTGGGGGAGGTTATCCGGAGGTGTGGGCTGAGGTGCCATCAATATGCGGATGACACCCAGCTCTACCTCTCTTTCTCATCAAAACCAGGTGAGGCAGTGGCTGTTCTGAACCAGTGCCTGGGCACGGTAATGGACTGGATGAGGGCCAATAAACTGAAACTCAATCCAGACAAGATGGAGGTACTGTTAGTGGGTGGTTCGTCTGCCCGGCTAGGTGATAATCAACCTGTTCTGGAGGGGGTTGCACTCCCCCTAAAGGATCAGGTTCGTAGTTTGGGGGTGCTCTTGGATCCAGAACTGTCACTTGAGGCACAGGTGAACTCAGTGGCACGGAGCACTTTTTATCAGCTTAGGCTGGTATACCAACTACGCCCTTATCTGGACAGAGACAGCCTTGCTACAGTTATCCATGCTCTGATAACTTCTCGTCTGGATTACTGCAATGCGTTATATGTGGGGCTGCCTTTGAAAACGGTCCGGAAACTTCAGCTGGTCCAAAATAGGGCAGCAAGATTGTTAACAGGGACTGGCCTGCGAGCTCATATTACGCCAGTACTTTTCCAGCTGCACTGGCTGCCAGTCCATTTCTGGGCCCGATTCAAAGTGCTGGTGTTAACATTCAAAGCCCTTAACGGCTTGGGGCCAGGTTACCTGAAGGATCGCCTCCTCCCATATGTGCCTGCCCGGACCTTAAGATCATCATCAGCGGCCCTTCTCCGTGAGCCCCTGCCAAAGGAAGTGAGGCGGGTGGCTACTAGGAGGAGGGCTTTTTCTGTTGTGGCACCCCGGCTCTGGAATGAGCTCCCTAGTGAGGTTCGCCTGGCGCCTACATTGTACTCCTTTCGGCGCCAGGTGAAGACCTTTTTATTTTCCCAGGCATTTTAGCATTTTAGCTTTCTAAATTTTTATCTTTGCTGTTTTAAATCTGTATTTTAAACTCCTGTACTGCTGCTAGGTTTTATTGTGGTTGTATTGTTATATTGTGGTTTTAATGTTCTATATATTTTAAATTGTTTTATTGTGTGTTGTTTGGTTTTAGTTTTTGTGAACCGCCCAGAGAGCTTCGGCTATTGGGCGGTATAGAAATGAAATAAATAAATAAAGGAATTCCCTGACTCAAAGCACGTGTCTGCCCCTGTAAAAGAGCTGATCTTAATCCCGCAAAGAATCCAGAAGCAGAAGCCAGGTAAGGATGTGGGATTTTAGCCTTGTGTGGTGAACCTCTGTGTCTGCGGGCAGGGAATGTTCTTTTTTACTGCTTGCCTGTAAGCTGTTACAGAAGCCTTTGTGGCTGAGGAGCAGGATAAAAACAGTTTAGATCAATCAGTCAATCACACTGATGCTCTAACAATGGAAGCTTCCACAAGATGGCATTAGAATTCACGCTGGCCAATGAGAAGGCAGCTCAGCTAGGAGTGAAAGAATCCTGTGCGTGGACGGCAGTTGGAGGGGGAGAGAAGAAAAGAATGGAGGGCGGGGAGAGGGTGCCAAGGGAACGGCTTTGTACGAAAGTACTTGCAGAGGAATTTCAGGGGTTTGTCATGGGAGAGCTGGTGAATCAGCTCCCCAAACTGAGCAATGTACCAAAAGGGCTGGAAGAACCCAACCACAATGGGAGTGGAGGATGGCTAACACTGCAGATCCGTTAAGCATCAGTTCTTCTGGCATCTCACAGGTGGAGAGATAAAAGTATGCTGGAAAAAGTCGAGAGCAAAGCCAGGATTTATACGGACAGCAGACAAGTGGGAACAGCACTCTTCCAGTGTCAAAGTAAATAGTGCAATTATTTTTATTTGTTTATACTTGGCTCTTGTTCTTCCAAAGAGCCCAGAGCAGCTAGCACATGGCCCCCAGGAGATCTCCTCCCCAGGGAGCTTAAAGGGCCATAATCAGATTATTATCTGATTAGCTACAGATTCAGCAGAACTATGGAGTACACAACATCCTTCAGACAATTCTTTGAGATCTGAGTAAAGTAATAGTGCACAATGGTGGATTATTTAATGCTTAGAGACAGAGAGAAATGATACCAGAATATTTCTCTAATTAATCAGCCATCTGACCAGCTATTTACTAAAATAAATCACTCCACATCATTGGTTGCTGCTGGAGGGGTGGAGCAGGGAAGCACAGAACATTGTGATATCAGACCACAACAAAAGTAAGACGGTCTAATGGGCGCTACAGGGGGCAGGTGGGAACTAGATAAATGGTTATCATAAAGGGGTAGTGGCTAGTTTGCCTCAAAATGATTAGAAATGAGCAAACCACCTGTCGGTATGAACCTTGTCATTGAACAATGTCATTGTCATTGTCCAGTTCTCCATTCCTTGTACTCCAGGCTCCACAGTTTGGACCGCTGTCCTCTCTGCCTGCCATTCATGCCTCTGGCTAATCAGGTCGGGTGTCACAGTGGGTCTGCTCTGCATTGACAAGGGAGTCATGGCTTTGGGGGCTGCTGTAAGCTTAACTTCTCTGATGTTATAGCAGGGCTGATGGCCTGCCTTGGCCCAGGCAGCTGAATGCACAGCGGTAATTTTAGACCTTAGAATCTGAGGCTCATGAGCATCCGATGTTCAATTAATCCCCATCACTCCCCCCACCCCCCACCCCAGGGTAAACCACAGTCCTTTGACACTTTGCAAATGCAGATAGAGCTGGTGGAACCATCAGAAATCTATTGAATAAGGAAGCTTTCCTTGCTCCTTATTCCTTCTCACAGTAGCAAGGAACATTCTTGCTTTGTAGCCATCACCACCCTTGCAATTAAGACCATGATGAGCCATGATGAGCCTGCCTGCAGGCTCCCCTCTGAGGTATGGTGTGTCACCTTGTTCCATGTGCTGCCTTCCCCTGAATTCTTTCTCCAGGATGTGAGCTTGCCTGACATGCAAGTGGTGCCTCGATGTGTCATATATGTCACCTTAGCAAAGAGTTCAAAGCTATTTCCTCAACAGCCTGGGAAGCCCCTGCAAAGTGGCTTGCCAGAAATGTGTTACTAGAAAATGTGCTACTAGAAAATGGCTAGAGCTGGATGGTGGGATCATTTTCAAGATAAGAACGATGCACAGGAAGCTTGTGTGACTCCTTGAAGGTGAACTGGCTTATTGTTGAGGCATAAACTTGCAAAGGCAATAGCCTATGGAAGAGGAAAGCTTACACAAGCCCCTTTGCTTGAAAGCATGGATTTGGGTGCCTTTGATTATTGTGTCATCCTCATACCACCAATATCCATCCAGGCAGGAACACTCAGTGGTCTCTCTCCATCTGCCTTGGTGGTTGTGTTTTCTACCCTTGCTGTCCACATTACTTTAGCCAGCCTACGAGAAATGACCCATTTCTCATCATTAGAGCAACGCGCTGCCCCAGCAGTGGGCTCTCACCCGTCTCTCTTAAAGCACCAAGCAGATTATATATATGGTCATGGCAACTGGAAAAGCGGCCAGTGGAAACGGGATTGACAATCTTTTTTCCATAGCGAGCCTCTTAAGGGTCAGTTCACAAAACCATCTCCTGCCACCTTCCCCAACCTGGTGCCCCCAGATGCTTCCACACAGCGGACTCATAGAGCTGCCAGTCAAAAGGCCTTGAGCAGTGCAACTATTTTATTTTATTTTATTTAAGCTGCTTTTACATTGCTCAACATCCCAGGATTCCCTACATAAAAACACATATATTAAAAACAATATAAAAACAGAATAAAACAATATTCTGCTTTTTCTGCCTTAACAGATTTTTTTCTGGAAAGAAAAAGGAAGGAAGCCTCCAGATAAGACTTTTAACCTGCCATCGCCTGCCTCATTCACAGAATTTTACAGGGGATGCAGACAATGTTGTCTTGTCTTCCACTTGTAACCCTCTCATGTTTCCCCACTGCTTCTTCTGTCTTTTTCTTAATGGGGAAATCCTTTAAGGAGAAAAAGACAGAATAGCTACACAAGGCCTTCCGATTGGCCGCGCTAGGAGCCCTTGGTCTGGAAGCACCAGCGGTGTGAAAACACAGCAGGGTCGCAAAAGGAAGATAGCATCATCTGGATCCCCTGTGTGCCCCCCCCCCCAATTCAACGAATGAGTCAGGCTAATTGTACAATAAACGCCTCATCTGGAAGCATCCACAGTCAAGGGGACTTGTGAGTGCTTAACGTCTAAATCCTCACCATATCAACTCCCTCTCTTCTTGCTTTTACATAATACGACAGTATAACCGTGTTAGCGTCCTGTTACAAATTCAAGGCTTAAATGTACCATGCATATAGAGTAACTGTTTTAGTTGTTCAGATATTTTAATAAATTAGCATGAGCTTTCATGGGTTACAATCCACTTCATCAGATGCTATAAGTGGAAATGGAGGCTTTGAGTCTGAAAAGTCAGTGAAACAGGCAGATCTGCAGCAAGTATTCTATTCTCTTAAAGTGACAGTTACAAACCACAGAGTGCTCTAAAGGTGCAATGCTAAGCACAGTTAGAAAGAAAAAGAGTCCTAAAACTCCCAGCATGCATAGGATTACGCCCTTCTTTTTATCTTTTGTTCATTTTATCTCTTGTTGTTCACTGCTCTGGAAACTGGACGTGGAGCAGTATACAAATGTTGTAAACAACTAAATAATGGAATAAAGTATCTTTATAATGTGCATAGAAACCATAGTCCATACTGAGTCCCAGATAAACTCAATCAAATTTCCTTATCATCTCTTGTTCTGCAATCTTCTGCAGAGAGCTTCGGCTATTGGGCGGTATAGAAATGAAATAAATAAATAAATAAATAAATAAATAAATCTCATGTTCTAAGCAAGCCCCTGATTTCAATTTCTTTAGAACTGCCACCCTGAGGGCCTTTATGGTACGTCCTTGGAGGTTAAAGTGTTCACTGACAGGCTTATTGAAGTTCTTATGCTTGATGTCTGATCTTCAAAAAGGGCAAAAGGAAGAACCTGCGAGCTACAGACCAGTCAGTCTGACATCAATCCCTGGGAAACTTCTGGAGCAGATTATAAGGCAATCAGTCTGTAAGTACCTTGAGAACCATGCAGTCATTACTTGAAGCCAACATGGATTTGTCAAGAAAAAATCCTGCCAGACAAATCTGATCTCATTTTTTGATCAAGTAACCTCCCTTGTGGACCGTGGGAATGCTGTAGACATCATATACCTCGACTTCAGCAAAGCTTTTGACAAAGCGCCCCATGATATCCTGATGAGCAAACTAGCTCAAAGTGGGCTAGATGAAACAATGATCCGGCGGATCCACAGTTGGCTACAGAATCGGACTCAAAGAGTGCTTCTCAATGGGATCTTCTCCAACTGGGGAGAGGTAACGAGTGGGGTACCGCAGGGCTCAGTCCTGGGCCCAGTGCTCTTCAACATTTTTATTAATGACTTGGAGGAGGAGGTGCAGGGAATGCTGATCAAATCTGCAGATGACACCAAATTGGGTGGGATAGCTAATACTTTGGAAGACAGAAACCAAATTCAAAGTGATCTTGATAGACTGGAGCGCTGGGCAGAAAACAACAGAATGACATTTAATAGGGATACATGCCAAGTTCTGCACCTAAGAAAAAGAAACCAAATGCACAGTTACAAGATGAGCGAGACTTGGCTCAACAATACTGCAAGCGAGAAGGATCTTGGAACTGTTGTAGATCACAGGCTGAAAATGAGCCAACAGTGTGATGTGGCTGCAAAAAAGGACAATGCTATTTTGGGCTGCATTAATAGAAGCATAGCTTCCAAATCCCGGGAAGTACTAGTTCCCCTCTACTCGGCACTGGTTAGGCCTCATCTGGAGTACTGTGTCCAGTTCTGGGCACCGCACTTTAAGAAGGATGTAGACAAACTGGAGAGGGTTCGGAGGAGGGCAACAAAGATGATCGGGGACTGGAAACAAAGCCCTATGAGGAGAGACTGAAAGAACTGGGCATGTTTAGCCTGGAGAAGAGAAGACTGAGGGGAGATAGGATAGCGCTCTTCATGTACTTGAAAGGCTGTCCCAGAGAGGAAGGCCAGGATCTCTTCTTGATCATCCCAGAGTGCAGGACACGGAATCATGGGCTCAAGTGACAGGAAGCCAGATTCTGGCTGAACATGAGGAAAAGCTTCCTGACTGTTAGAGCAATACGACAATGGAACCCATGACCTAGGGAGGCTGTGGGCTCTCCCACACTGGAGGCGTTCAAGACGAGGCTGGACGGCCATCTGTCAGGGATGCTCTGACTTGGATTCCTGCGCTGAGCAGGGGGTCGGACTCGATGGCCTCGTAGACCCCTTCCAACCCTACTATTCTATGATTCTATGCTTTTAGATGGGTTGTGGATTTTTAAATTGTTTTATTCACAGGCATTTAATCTATAGGTCGTTGTTTAAATGTCTCTTAACTACTTTTAATGCTGTTTTGTTTTATTGGTTGTTCTTTCAATCATAATGTTATTGTTCATGAGATACAAATGCCATGAAATAAGTAATACCTAAGTGTGCTTAGGGCTGCTGTCAGAGCTGGTCTGGCTCGTGTGTCATGTGCCCTCGTTAAATTATGAATTTATTTTACAAGTAAAGCATGAATTCCGTTTTTATGTGTACTAAGAACTTCCGGGAGGTGGTGCGTCAAGTCCCCAGTATCTAGGATTGTAGCCTTACGATGTAATTCTATACACATCTACTCAGGAGCCAGCACCACTGAGCCCAATGGGCCTTACTCGAAGGCGAGTGTACGCGGCGGCCGAGTGCCGCGCCCGGTCCTGTCCGCCTTGCCCGGGAGCCAGCCCCGCTGAGCAGCGCAGCTTGCGCTCTAAGGCTGCAGCCCTACGTACGCTTTCCCCGGAAGTCCCACTGAACACGGTGAGTTTTACTTTTGTGGAAATATGCCTAGGACTTGGCTGCACGCCTGCCAGCCTCCAAGACTGTCTGTTGCCGCGTGCTGCGCGCGTGTCCGTGTGCCTTAACGCGTGTGCGTCTATTTTCCCCTCGCGGGGGGCGGCGGCGGCGGCGGCGGCTTGAGCGCGCGTCATGCGGAGACGGGCAGCCAGGAGCTTTCTTTCTGCGCCTGCGCAGCGGAGCCGCTCCGCCCCTCCCTCCTCAGCTTGCATCGTTGTCATGGCGACAGGTTTGTGACCGTCGCGGCCCAGCTAGGCCTCGGTCAGCCTGAAGCCTCGGCCTCGCTTGGGCAACCAGTCTTTCTCGCTCCGCCCGTCTTTCTCCGCCGGAGGAGTCGCAGCCGCCATGGCCTCGCGCAGCGCCGGGACCCTCCTAACTCAGAATAACGCGGTCTATGTGCCGCCGGGGCTTATGCCTGGGTGGGTGGGTGCGACGCTGCTTCGGACCCGGGCGCGATGGGGACGCTGGTGCCGGGCGTGTATATAGGTCTCCTTGTCGCAGCTCAGCCGGCGCGCTCCCCGGGTTGGACTCAGGCCCGCTTTTTAGTTTTTTATCTCCCGACTTTGAATCACAGCTCTGCATGTGCTCGGAGGCACTCTTGTCCTTGCATTAGGTTTTATCTTTAATGAGGTGCTCCTGGCCAGAAGGGAAGGGCACTCTCTGTGTATGCTCGGAGACCAAGGTGCCATAGTTTTTGGAAACAAAGCAAATGGCAGCCCTCGTGTGCTGCACACATCCACCTCACAGCACCGGGGAAGCCGCGCCATCACGGTCCTTGTGACCATCCCCCTCATCTAATGGATCAGGACCCCTCCTATGCAGCCCAGGTCCCTTCACAACCCACACTGATACCCCTTTTGACCACCTCTTGCCAACCTGTTTTTTTGTAACCCCACCCCCACCCCCATGGCAGCATTTCCTCCAATTAGTAATTTGCGCATCTCACCCTTCCAGCGACAGTTCGTGACAACTACAGCTCTTTAAAATGTTCCCATTTTATAGATGAGCATCGGAGTCTTCTGGGGTGGGGGTTTCTTCAAGACCACGACCTAGTGAGATCTGAACTTAGACTATCTCTATAAAATTTAAGAGTGCAACCTTATGCATGTTTAGACAGAAAAATGCCCTCCACCTCCCAGCATTCCTCAGCCCCCATGGCTGGCTGGGAAATGCTCAAAGTTGTAGGACTTTTTTCTGTCTAAACATGCATAAGATTGCGCCCTAAATTGCTTATGTTAGGAAGGGGGGTGGGTGGGTAGGGAGAGGGCTATATAAATAGCAATTAAATAACATGATAAGCTAAAGATAACCAAGTTCTAACTAGAGTAACTATGTGCACTAAAGGACTGGGCTGCTATGTAACAATAATTGTTCAGTAGAGGGTAGTAGATTGAGCTGCATCTATATAACCTCACAGCATTGTTAAGAAGATAAAATAGAGGGTGGGGAACCATGTACACTGCCTCCAGCTCCTTGGAGGAAAGTTGTGATGAAAATGCAAGAAATACTAACGACTCTCCTCTTCGTTTTTTGGAAACATTTCCCCAATAACCTGGAGCAGGCCTTCCCTTTTTAGAACTCTTGTTCCTTTTGCTGACTTTTGTATACTGTTTTTAAGCTGTGTTGTTTTATTGTTGGATTTTTATTTTTTGTTAAATTGTTTGGAGTTCAATTTTTTTTTAGTCGTATGTTGTTTGTGTATATTGTCTGTGTACTTTTATGTAAATGGCTTTTAAACTTGGTATATTGTATTTTAATGTTTTAACTTTTGTAAACCTCCCAGAGAGCTTTGGCTATGGGGTGATATAGAAATAATAATAATAATACTCATAATTAACTAATTCATTGATGTGGTGAAGGCCACTGCCACTTAAAAAATCTTTAAAAGTGAGATTAGACCTGGATGCAAATCAGGCATCAGTGTTGCATAGTTGTTTAAATTAATGTTAAATGATGTCGTTTTCTTTTGCTTGGAGGCTTAGTGAGGGCAGTAAGTCATCTAGAGTAGCCCGTTTTTGGCAGCTTCACATTGGATCTATTCAAGTAGCCTAGTGCAGGAAAATACATTCAGCCATTGAATAATGGTGGTGGGAGAAGGAGAAAGTCAGAAATGTGCCATACTGGGCAGCAATAGCCAGAAGGGTTTGGTTCTTTTTGTTTTGCAAATAGCTTTTGAGTAGGAGCAGTTTACCTGAGTAATGAGAAGTTGGGAATTCAGCATCAGCCCCCTTAATAGGTCCACAGCCATTATTACTTTGCCCCATTGCCAGTTCTTCTGGAGAGGAGCACCTTCCCCAGGCACAGAAAACACTTGCTGTGGCACAGAAGTAATATCTGAAGCAGCCCTCAGCTTCAGTTCTGCATGTGCAAGATTGGCATAATACTCATTTCTTGCGGTTGTTGTGGAGACAAATAAGCTAATGACTGCAAAGCACTGCGCACATTAGGAGTGCTATTGAGGTGATTAAAAATAATGAAAATCACTTGGTCTCCTCTTCCCCGGTTTCACATGTCTTCTTCTTTCCCTCTCCCTTCCTCCAGGTACCGCGGACATGTCCCCAGTGTGGCGTTTTCCTTTGGCGACACCTATGGAAACACCACCATGAAATATTTCCAAGATTTCCGAAGTGCTACCATGGAAAGCAGCTGCAGCCCCTACAGCAAAGGGGGCCAGTTCCCCACCCTTTTCTCGCCTGACCCGGGCCTGGTGCTTGGGGCGAGGGCGAGAGGCTGGGACAGGTGGCTGTACACTCCCAACTACTCTCGCTTCAATTTGGATTTCAACCGCTCAGAGGAACTGAAGGAATTCTACAAGGTAAGGTGGCCTTTCGGGATGCACCCTCTTCCATGTGGCCTATTATTATTATTATTTTCATTACTATACCATGGTTTACAACAATTCATTAAAAAAAGCATTTTAGAGCTTTAACCCTGAAGCTTGCCCCCTTGGGTGCTCCTTGGAAAGAAATTCAGCATTTTTTAAAAAATACCCAACTCCATGCTTTGGCAATCCTCCCCAAGAAAAGAGGGTCCGCAGCTAAAAGTCAGTTGGTTCATCAACTTAGGCAGCAAGAAGTTCTCACAGCTGATGCCTTTCATTTGACTGCTAAAATTCCAGCCATTCCAGCATATAAATACATTTCAATGGAGATATCTCTCAAAAACTGCCACAGGGCATCCGGACCAGACCAGTGGGTTGTGTGATTGGACTAACAGCTCTGTACAGTTTCATATATCCATCCACACTGCCAGCCATTGCTTCTTTGGCAACAGTGATCATCATTTCCACCTTTCCATCATATATCAGTGTGTTTACAATGGTTTCAGTATCATCCATTGACAATTCCACCTTGTTGTTGTTCAGTCGTTAAGTCGTGTCCAGCTCTTCGTGACCCCATGGACCATAGCACGCCAGGCCTTCCTGTCCTCTGCTCTCTCCCGGAGTGTGCTCAAGGTCATATTCATTGCATCGGTGATGCTATCCAGCCATCTCATCCTCTGCCGTCCCCTTCTCCTTTTGCCTTCAGTCTTTCCCAGCATCAGCGACTTTTCCAGGGAGTTTTCTCTTTGCATTAGATGGCCAAAATATTTGAGCTTCAGCTTCAGGATCTGTCCTTCCAATGAGCACTCAGGGTTGATTTCCTTTAGGATTGACTGATTTGACCTCTTTACAGTCCAGGGGACTCGTAAGAGTCTTCTCCAGCACCACAGTTCGAAAGCATCAATTCTTCGGTGCTCAGCCTTCCTTATAGTCCAGCTCTCACAGCCATACATTGCTACTGGGAAAACCATAGCTTTGATTATACGAACCTTTGTCGGCAAGGTGATGTCTCTGCTTCTTACTATGCTGTCTAGGTTGGCCATAGCTTTCCTCCCAAGGAGCAAGCGTCTTTTAATTTCATGGCTACAGTCACCGTCTGCAGTGATCTTGGAGCCCAAGAAAATAAAATCTGTCACTGCTTCCATTTCTTCCCCTTCTATATGCCAGGAAGTGATGGGGCCAGATGCCATGATCTTCGTTTTTTTAATGTTGAGTTTCAAACCAGCTTTTGCACTCTCCTCTTTCACCCACAACAAGAGGCTCTTCAGATCTTCTTCGCTTTCTGCCATGAGGGTGGTATCGTCTGCGTACCTGAGGTTGTTGATAATTCTCCCGGCAATCTTAATTCCAACCTGTGATTCATCCAACCTGGCGTTTCTCATGATGTACTCTGCATATAAGTTAAATAAGCAGGGCGACAATATACAGCCTTGTCGTACTCCTTTCCCAATTTTGAACCAATCAGTTGTTCCATGTCCGGTTCTTAGTGTTGCTTCTGGTCCTCGTACAGGTTTCTCAGGAGACAGGTAAGGTGGTCTGGTACTCCCATCTCTTTAAGAATTTGCCACAGTTTGTTGCGATCCACACAATCAAAGGCTTTAGCGTAGTCAGTGAAGCAGAAATAGACGTTTTTCTGGTATTCTCTTGCTTTCTCCATGGTCCAGCGAATGTTGGCGATTTGATCTCTAGTTCCTCTGCCTCTTCAAAACCCAGCTTGTACTTCCGGTAGTTCTCGGTTCGCATACTGCTGAAGCCTAGCTTGTAGGATTTTGAGCATCACCTTGCTGGCATGTGAAATGAGCGCAATTGTACGGTAGTTTGAGCACTCTTTGGCATTGCCCTTCTTTGGAACTGGAATATAAACTGACCTTTTCCAGTTTTGTGGCCACTGTTGAGTGTTCCAAATTTGTTGGCATATTGAACGCAGCACTTTAACAGCATCATCTTTTAGGATTTTAAATAGCTCAGCTGGAATACTGTCATCTACGCTAGCTTTGTTGTTAGTAGTGCTTCCTAAGGCCCACTTGACTTCAATCTCGAGGATGTCCGGCTCAAGTTCAATGACCGCAATATCATGGTTATCAGGGACATTAAGATCTTTCGTGTATAGTTCTATGTATTCTTTCCACCTCTTCTTAATTTTGTCTGCTTCTGTGAGGTCCCTGCCTTCTTTGTCCTTTATCATGCCCGTCTTTGCACAAAATGTTCCCTTGAGATCTCCGATTTTCTTGAAGAGATCTCTAGTCTTTCCCATTCTATTGTTTTCCTCGATTTCTTTGTATTGTTCATTTAAGAAGGCCTTCTTGTCTCTCCTTCCTATTCTCTGAGACTCTGCATTCCCTTCTTTCCTCAGCTCCTTGTAAAGCCTCATCAGACAGCCACTTGGCTTTCTTGCATTTCTTTTTCTTTGGGATGGATTGAGTTGCTGCCTCCTGAACAATGTTACGGACCTCTGTCCATAGTTCCTCAGGCACTCTGTCTATCAGGTTTAATTCCTGAAATCTATTCCTCACCTCCACTGTATATTCATAAGGGATATGATTTAGGTCATACCTGAACGGTTTAGTGTTTTTCCCTACGTTCTTCAATTTAAGCCGAAATTTTGCAAGAAGCAGCTCATGATCTGAGCCACAGTCAGCTCCAGGTCTTGTTTTTACTGACTGTATAGAGCTTCTCCATCTTTGGCTGCAAAGGACATAATCAATCTGATTTCGATATTGACCATCTGGTAATGTCCACGTGTAGAGTCGCCTCTTGTGCTGTTGGAAAAGAGTGTTTGCTATGATCAGCGTGTTCTCTTGGCAAAACTCTATTAGCCTTTGTCCTGCTTCATTTTGTACACCAAGGCCATGCTTGCCTGTTATCCTGGTGATTTCTTGACTTCCTACTTTAGCATTCCAATCCCCTATGATGAAGGGGACATCTTTTTTTGGTGTTAGTTCTAGAAGGTGTTGTAGGTCTTCATAGAACCGATCAACCTCAGCTTCTTCAGCCTCAGTGGTTGGGGCATAGACTTGAATTACTGTGATGTTGAATGGATTGCCTTGGATTCATACTGAGATCATTCTATCGTTTTTAAGATTGTACCCCAGTACTGCTTTTCCCACCCTTTTGTTGACTATGAGTGCTACTCCATTTCTTCTAAGGGATTCTTGCCCCCAGTCGTCGATATAATGGTCACCTGAATTACATTTGCCCATGCTTGTCCATTTTAGTTCGCTGCTTCCCAAGATGTCGATGTTCAATCTTGCCATCTCATCTTTGACCACCTCCAGCTTACTTTGATTTATTGATCTGACATTCCAGGTTCCTAAACAAGGTTGTTCTTTACAGCATCGGACCTTCTTTTCACCACCAGACACATCCACAGCTGAGTGTCCTTTCGGCTTTGGCCCAGCCACTTCACTCTTTCTGGCACTACTTGGAAATGCCCTCTACTCTTCCCCAGTAGTATATTGGACACCTTCCGGCGTCATCTCTTTTAGCCTTGTGATACGTTCCACAGGGTTTTCTTGGCAAGAATACTGGAGTGGGTTGCCATTTCCTTCTCCAGTGGACCACATTTTGTCAGAACTCTCCACCATGACCTGTCCGTCTTGAGTGGCCCTGCACGGCATAGCTTATGGCTTCACTGAGTTACGCAAGCCCCTTCGCCACAACAAGGCAGTGATTCATGAAGGGGAATTCCACCTTACTGATGCCTAATTCACTGATATATTTCCACACCTCATAAGAGGATGCAAATGAGCTGTTCCTCTGTATCATGGGGTTCTGCTTACTTTCTGGAGCTCCTTCAGCCTTAGTTTATGCCAGAGGTGGGCATACTTTAGGCTTGCAGGATCTACTTTGGTTTTATTCTAGAACTCTGAGAATCACCACGGTGCAAATGAACGGCGTAGGTGAATGGACACAGGCTAAGAATTAAGTGATAGGGGCCTTGGAGCATATGCTCAGCCCAGGAATTTGTGATCAGTACCAGAACAAACTCTCAAACCTGTTTTCTCCTGTTTTCCCCGACAAACGTTGGTTTCCAGCAACTTGTTGGTTGAATTTAACCAATACAGCCTGTATTTAACCAATTAATGCTGTTTAATTGTTCTGCTAGATACACAGTACCAGAGTGGCATGGCTCTGTCTCTGCAGTGTAGACTTTTTATAGTCTGCTTATGTCAGGCAGTTTATACAATCAGCAGGATCAAGGGCCAAAACCTGTTTTGGATAGTATAACCTCAGATGCCAGCTGTGTGTGTTGTGGGGAAGCATTTTTGAATGCTCCTTATATAAATATCTCCACACAGATACTATTGTTGGATTCCAAACAACATAGTCAGGCAACATCTTCACTAGGACCAACCAAAAATACACAGAATTGTTGGCAAGCTTTCAAGATCTCCAGATCTCTTCTTCAGGCAAGATGCAAACAAAATAGTGGGGTCATATGAGGAGAAGATACGTTGAGGTGAAGAAGTGCATGGTCTTAAGGTGCAGTGGAGGAGGCTGAGGCTTAAATGGATGGCTTTGGGGCAGATAATAAATAAGGGTGCAATCCTATGCATGTTTAGACAGAAAAAAAGTCCTCCAACTCTCAGCATGCTGGGAGTTGGAGGACTTTTTTTCTGTCTAAACATGCATAGGATTGCACCCTAAATAGATCTAGTAAGTGTCATGCAGGTTTCAGGTTACACCTAGGACTGTTGGGACAAGCAAACACACAATGGCTTGATTCTCCCATTTTTGATAATATAGAATCCAGTTGTTACTCTGGTTGGATATTTTCAGAAACAGGGGAATCAGCCATTATGTGTTTTGTTTGTCTTAACAGTCCTTCCTCTTGTCCCTGACAAGCAGCTTTTCCACATGCAGGGAGGTTTTTATGAAATGATGAAAGAGCATTCAAACGTGACACACAGAGATACCTATCTTCAGCCTGAAATGGTGCAATCCATGGATTGTAGGAAGTAGTGCTGAAATAGACGGGTGCGATGAGGACAGGTTTGATGAAAGGGCAGAAGGCCCATGGTGATAGAAGGTGTAGAAAAAAGAGAGTAGAGTGGTTCAGAGGGAAAGGGCTGGGTGAGGGGAGAAGCTGTTTGAGGTTCCCCTATCTTCTTACAGAGGGCTGGTGGACTAAGTTTGTGCCTTCAGGGAAGCTTTCCATGTTTTCCTGTCTGTTGGGAACCTCTACCTGTCTGCCATGAAGATTCTGGCCTGAGGCATTAGAATCAGTTGTTGTGGGCACTGGCCAGACCTATTGCGCATCCCCTGCCCCCCACCCATCCGATGTGAATTAGAATCATAGAATAGTAGGGTTGGAAGGGGCCTACAAGGCCATCAAGTCCAACCCCCTGCTCAATGCAGGAATCCAAGTCAGAGCATCCCTGACAAATGGCTGTCCAGCCTCGTCTTGAAGGCCTCCAATGTGGGAGAGCCCACCACCTCCCCAGGTAATTGGTTCCATTGTCGTATTGGCAGATCAGTTGTGGTGGGCAAATCTTCTTTTGGGGAAGCTTGTGTGCCTTTACACATCTCAGTGGAACTGTTGATAAGCATCCAAGGAACCTGGCCACAGGGTTCCCCCCAAACTTATCTTGCAAGTCACTCAACTGGCTGACCCAGTTTGTTCCTTAAGAGCAGAAGAAGTGTCTCACTGGATCAGACCCAAGGCCACCCAGCCCGAACCCCTGTGCCTCCAGGCTGCCCACGAACTGGGCACTCCGTCCCACTCTAATGTTAGGGTCCCTTTATCCGTTGCCCAGGCAGTTCGGTCAGCGCTCCCAGTTGTTTCATTTGTGCATAGGAATAATCAGAAATAGTGACAGAAGGGATGCGTCTTGCATGCAGTTGTGAGCACCGGGGTGTGTGGGAGTGGGGTGGGGCAGGGGCGGGAGGCTTGTATACAAAGGCCCACGTCTGGTGGTGGGTCAGGCTGCCTTCTTGAATCCAGAGTCAGCTTGAATCCCCAGCCAGCCCCTGCTGTGCTGAGCTCAGCTTAATGTTTGCTCCTTCTCAAACCCAGAACCGGGGGAGCGGGGCCGGGGGGATCTTTCTCCTTTTCCAGCATTCAGCAGCTCCACAACAGTTCTGTGAGCTATAAATAATTAAGAGTGGGTTGCCAACATTAGTGAGCTGAGAACAGACACTGTTTATTCAGAACTCCGTTTTATTTGTTAGGGCTGGTATGGTGGGTGGGGGCATTAAAGCTTTTGGAAAAGAATGTTTAAAGCCCCCCTGCCCCCCACCATACACACACATGTGCGCGTGCGCGCGCGCACACACACTGGTTGTCTGTAGATAATTATGCAGACTGTTGGGAATGGTGTTCTCTGCCCCACTCAGTTTATAGTTGCCGCCAGGTTGAGGTTTTGGCAGCCTTAGGAGCAAACTACAGATCACATGTAAGGAAGCCAGCCTGACTTGATTTTTTTGTATAATGAAAAGGAGTTTAAGGAGGCTGTGATTTTGAGTGGAGGAGCAGCAGAGTGGTGAAAGATGGCTTGACCCGTTCCGTGCAAGCTTTTCTCCTGCTTAAAATTGCCCCTCCATAAGCTGCTTCTTCCCCCTCCAGGGTTTCATATGTGTATCTACCCTTGTAAAACACACATTTGCAGAAAGCAGAGGCAGAGGGATGCACCAAAAGAATCTCCACACCCTTTTGGTTGCCTCTTTTGCACACAGTTAACGCTTTTGCAGGTTTATAGTATTACAAGTGGAGACTATTGAAAATCCATAGATGCGTTTTGCCTTTTATGTGCAGTACCTTCTCTGTGCATATTCCCCATTTTGTTTCAGGCTTGCACACACACACACAGCCTTAACATATAACTCACTCCTTTGCATACAGAAATCTGTTCATCACGCTACTTCAGGAACAGTTGCACACCGACAACGCTGCTTCCCCCTTTTTCTCCCTGCGTCCCGCTCCATAGCTTTTTAAAAATGCAAAGCACAGTGAATGTTCGGTAGCATGATGGCAGCTGAGAAGAGGGCCAAGGAGGGCTAATTTCAGTCAGCTGAAGCGAAAACTCTCACAGTTGACAGCAGTGGAGGCTTCAGAGACCACAGCACGTGTTATTGCCACAGTCTTTTTTCATCCTTTTGTCCAAGTTAACTGATTTCAGGAGCAAATCATCAGATGTCTGAGGTTTGTTTGCATGTCTCTGTGTTTGTGCTTTAATAATGATACCTCATTTTCTCTCTGTGATACAGCTGATTATAAAAAGCTGGTCTGGCCTTCAGGGAAAGTTGGGGAAGTCGAAAGCAGCCAAACATTGCCATCTCACTGATGCCCCCTAGCCGAATGTTAGGGCCATAGATCCACTTTCCCCCAGCAGACTGCTCTACACCACCTGTGCCCCAGCATGCCATGGGCATCTGGGAGCACACTGCTCTGGAGCACAAGTTGTGACCTGCCAGGGCAAACGAAGCCCACCAGTCATGTATCAGGCCTGCTTTTGCTGCCTGCCTGGAACTGCGAAGAAGGCGGGAGGAGAGGCCGTTAGGGGTCGAACGGTCTCTACCTATCTGTTAGATTTTTATCCCATCTTTCCTTCAAGGCGCATCCATGGCCACTTCCCTTTTAACTTCACAGTGATCCTGTGAGAGAAGAAGGGTGAGAGATGGTGATTCCTCAAGGTCGCTCAGTGAGCTTTATGGCTGAGCAGGGATTTGAAGCTGGGTTTCCCTGGTCTGCGTCCAGTGCTCTAGCCACCACGTCACAGAAGCCAGGTTGACCTGGAGGTAAAATCTATCCATCCAAAAAGAAGACGATTCCGGATGCAGCTCCAGGTTCCCATGAAGTTGCTAAGTTCAGTCCCGTGCCCGTGGGCCAGCCCCTGACCAGTTTGTTTGTAACTTGTAGCTTGCCCAGATGCATCGTGAGCATTACAGAGACAAGACTGGAACGGTGCACCAGGTTCCATACTTCGTGCTGCCTGTGAAGGAGAAAGACAAGTATCCTCACCCTCTTGATCTGTGAGTCCAGGGAGCAAATGCAAGAGAGGGGGAGGAGGCCCCTGTGTAGCACCGCAGTGTCTTATGGGAACCTTTTTTGAAACTCAGCTGCTTTCCTTGAGAAAAGGGGTTGTGGGCTCAGGGTAACAAACTTGACCCAACCTGGGGTTACTCAGATCACGTAAATGGGCCCAAATTAAGACAGCCAGAAGCCACAGGACTTGAGATCTGTGAACAGATGGATCCCTGTGGCTGAAGTCACAAACTAGGCTGGCACATCCTGTTGCTGTTTTGTTCTGTGAGAGTGTGGTTCTCCTGTGGTCCACAATCAGAGTGGCTTTCTAATATGGAGAAGAATTCCATAGGAGGTTTTTTTGTTGCTGTTGGATTTGTTTTTTGCTGTTGTCCTCGTTTGAAATTTAATGTTCCTCTTTATTTTGCCACAGGTTTGATTCCTCTTAGCTATTCTAAAAAAAATAATAACCCCAAACATCTTAATCCAACCTTGAAAATTCCTCTCTGTTCATCAAGAAGGACTCCCTTTTCCTCATAACCTCCTATTGTACCCTTCAGGCTGCTCACCCAAGATGTCAAGAGATGCTTTACAGCTTAATTGTGGTTTGGATTCCTCCACAAGGGATATGGTGCTTATTGGCAGTGATGGATGAAGAGCCAGTGTAGTGTAGTGGTGAGAGTGATGGACTAGGAGCCGGGAGATCCGGGTTCTAGTCCCCACTCAGCCATGGCAGCTCACTGGGTGACTTTGGGCCAGTCACAGACTCTCAGCCCAACCCACCTCGCAGGGTTGTTGTTGTGAGGATAAAACGGAGAGGAGAAGGATAATGTAAGCCGCCTTGGGTTCCTTGCAAGAGGAAAAAAGGCGGGATATAAATGCAATAAATAAATAATAAATGAAGGAAGAAGGAACTGGGACTTGCAGGAGACATTTATGTTAGGAAACCCTCTCTCTCTCTCCCTGTGTGTGTGTGTGTGAGAGAGAGAGAGAAAGAGAGAGAGATCGGGAGAAGGGAAGATTGATAAAATTGCATTAAGATTGCAATCCTATACACACTTATCTGGGAGTATGTCCCATGGAACTCAGTGGGGCTTACTTCTGAGTAGACACACATAGGATTTCACTGAAAGATACTCACGGGGGTAGGGCAGACAGGAGTGCAGCTTTGTACATAGGAAGTCGTCATATGGAGCTGGACCACTGGTTCATCTAACCTAGCATTGTCTACCTCACCGGCAGCACCTCTCCTGTATCACGTTAAGCACGTGCTGTACCACTGAACGATGGTCCCTCCGTGTAGCTTCTTGTACCACTTACTCAAGGTCCCACCCTGTAATCCAGGCCCACTGACCTGAAAACAACATCTTCCCTTTGGTTCCATATTTATAATCACTGAAGCAGAATAGAATTTCCATTCCACCATACTAAGGAACTGAAAAGGAGTGGGTGGTTACAGAACTCCAGCCTTTTACCAGATAGGTCAAGGTAGTTAATGGGTAACTAATCCACCTTACATGATCTTAAATATGTGACCTTTTAGGTTGGAAGGGGACCACCTCAGGTATTCTAGGTCAGCTCCTTTCAGTGAGGCAAGGGTCTCCCACCACCCCAGACTTCCCTGACAAAGTTCCAGTCACCTTCTCTTTTTTATTCTTCCCTGCAAATGTCCCCACAGGCCATTTTACCTCCAGCCAGACTTCTCTCCAGTGTCAGGACCCACCTGGGGGAAAAAGGTGGAGGGGAGGGAGCATTTATAGGGAAGAGCTGGCACAAGGGTAGAAAGGCTAAGCATCCACTCCGACCTGGCTGCTGATTCTCTCTTGCAAATGCCACCCCACCACTCCCACATTAGTGTTACAAAGGAAACACAGGTTGGGAATTGCTTGAGCTTCCCTTATAACATGTAAGCCTCTGGAGTAAACATTTCATTTACTGTATAGTGTCTAATTACTTTTGGTGCTACAGAAATAGAGAATAAAAATAGAAAGCCCTAAATGGCTTAACTTAAGTCGGGGAACAGCTCGCCATGTATGAGCCCTTCTGGAGCGGCTGTGCCTGCTTGCTTGATTCCTTCCATCCATAGCATGTGGTTGGAGGGGGCACAGAACAGGATCTCCCCATCCCCATCCTCTTGAGATTTGTCGTGGCCACTCTAGGAAATGCAGTTGAATGCTCAGCTGTCTGTTTGAATGTATTGCTTGAAGACTGCACTTACGATCTTATTGTGAATGTAGTATTTTAGTTCACTTCGAGTGTAATTTGTTTAACATGATGATGCTAATGCAAGGGTGTGGAACCTCAGGCCCTTGGGCCAAATCCATCCTGCCTGGAGTCCCAGTCTGGTCTCCGGGGCCAGACCCCTTTTCCCCCCAACTCCTGATCTCTGCTTTTGCACATTCCCCACCCCCCATCTAAATGGTTGAAATGCCTCTTATGAGGCTTAATTACTGACAGTAGGAGCTTTACACTAAAATATGCTGGTATATTTGGTATTTTGGCCCCACCCCTTTCCCCTTCAGCCACACCCAACCCTGGAATGCAGCCCCCAAATGCTTCTCTGAAATTGAATTTGGCCCTTTGGTTGAAAGAGGTTCGGCACCCTGTGCTAAGGTATTGTACTCCACGTGGCAGGTATAGACATTTTTTAAAAATTGTAAGTAAATAAGGTTGAGGCCTTTGTACTTTGGGCCAAACTTGATATTACAGTTATTGCTCCCTGTGGTCAAATCCAGATCTACCTCAGTCATTTAGAATGAGAGGAAAGGCCCAATTTTAACAGCCCAATGGTGAGGACTGGAGACCTCTCCACCCATCCACTGCTTACCTCCTCCTCATAGTCTGTCTGCATGGGTGCTTTTTCCCTCAGCCCAGATCAGTACTAGAAATGAGCTCAGCAGAAAGAGTAATGCCCAGGGAGAAGATCTGCAAGAGACAAGGGTTTCGGATTCCTCACTGATGCAACTTTTCTGCTGTTCAAATTGGACACACATACACGCACCCCCTATGTGACTGAGGCAGATCCAGGTTTGAACATACCTTTCTGCCTCTTTCATATGACCCTTATGTGTAGAGTGGCAAGTTTCTGAGAGCGAGAGATGTTCAGCCCTGCCCCCAGTCATGGTTGTATTGCTCCACTGTGTAACTGCTTTGTTCCAAGAGCCGCGTGGTCCCAGAAACGTTAAGTGGATTTCCTCACCTCCTTGCTGCCCTTTGCAGCTGCCCTCCTCCCAGCTGGGATGTTTCCCCACAGACACACAGGTGGGGAGCCCTGGCTGAAGGACAAGTGGCTGTGGGATGGAGGGAACTGAAGGGGAACAGCAGTGTCACATGGTGGGGGGGGGAGTCCTGCAGAGTCCTTGAGTTAATAGGTAAAGACTCCCTGGTCAAGCTGTGGCGAAGCACTCATCGCCTTGATTGGGCTCCTTGCTCACAGGACACATTTCTTACCTGTAATTGCCAAGCATTGTTCTCCAAGATGGTGGTTTGTTTCCTGCAAGTCCTGTATGTAATTGTAAGATGTAAGCTGATTCATGTCCTTCTAAGAAAATTATGTAAGTCTCTATAAGATAAAATGCCTTTCATCCACTACCCATTGCTTCTTTCTCCGGATTGCTCTGAATAAAGCCTGCCAAAGTTTACCTGTCCCACCTCATGTTTTTGAGCATCCTTTCATAAGGGCAGCCTGAGAATGTGAGACTGTGAGAACGTGCCTCCTGAGCACGGTGCCATCCCCTGCTTGAATGTGTGAATTCACACACTAGGTGGTGAAGCCCTCTGGCATGGATGCTCACTGTACGCCTATTTCCTCAGTGTGCAAAGTGGTCCGTGAACTGGCCCTTGTCTTCCAGCATCATATGACTGAAATGTGGAGATGCCATGTGGTCGCCCTGGCATGGTTTGACTTGATGTGTTGCTTGTGCAGTGTGGGTTGTTGAGTGTCGCATTTGCAGTTCGACTTGTTCAGCCAGATGCATGTCTGGAAATTTAAAGTGGGTTGGAGGCAGGTGGGCAACAGCAGCAATTGATGCTCTGACTTGGATTCCTGCACTGAGCAGGGGGTTGGACTCCATGGCCTTGTAGGCCCCTTCCAACCCTACAATTCTATGATTCAATGATTCTATGAATTGATCAACGAGCAGGGAAGGGAAGGGTGTGGTGGCACGGAGGCCCTTTAGGAATGACCCAATTCAGAATCATAGAATAGTAGAACAGTAGGGTTGGAAGGGGCCTACAAGGCCATCGAGTCCAACCCCCAGGGGTGATTCCATGGTGCAGGGTGCCTCACTTGCTCTGTGTCAGGCGCCAAATGCATCTTCTGTCAGAGACCAAGAGTGGCCGTGTCCATGGCAGCATCTGTGTTTAGGAAAAACAACGAGAGAGAGAGAGGATGCTGTTCATTGCTGTTGATGTAGGTCCTCTCTTGAGTGTTCCCACGGCTGTCCATCAGGCTGCACTCCTTCAGCCACACTTTTTATTGTCTGATGCCTACTTCCTGCGTGTGCTCCAACATGGAAGCATTTTGCATGTCCGAGGGCGGGTGACGCGCCTTACAGAGAGGGGAGTTTTCTGTGAAAGCCAAGGTGCCTCGGGTGACTAAAAAGGGTTAGTGGCTCCATGCCATGACGGAAACGAAGCATATAGGGTCAGGTGCCATTATGATGAAGCTACTTGATCCAACCTCAGATTGCTAACTTATTTACTGGCAGGCACTCCTGTGACAACACCTGGAGGAAATTCAGCGGGAGATGCTCCTGTTGCCCCATTGTTTTGCCACACAGCTGCCAAAGGCACTGAAACTTTGTCAGGAAGAATGTTGGCAATCCAGATCCAGACCCTAACTGGCATGATGTGGGGTGTGTGTGTGTGTGTGTGTGTGTGTGTAAAAGTTCAGCCAGTGCAGCATATAACCATTTCTGCTTGAAACACCCCCCACCCACCCACCCCATTTATGTGCCTGCCTGGGACAATTAAATAATGCATTCGGCATGGCCCATCGGCCTGCCATTCCAGAGCAGATCCTTGTGGTGCCCTCTCCAGGGCACGATGGCATTAATCATGGATGATGGGCTCTTGGAAATGTTTTCTGGGGCACGTTGCTCTGCCAGAGACTGGTTACTTCTATGGATTTGTGTGGCAGGAAGCGAGTTGTGTAGTTTCGGTCCTCTGTGCCTTTTGGAGGGCAGCAGTTGTCTTGCTGCTGCCGCTGATCAGGGGAGCTGCCCTTTCTCCTGCTGCCTTGGCACAAGTTGTTCCGCTGCTGGGGGCGGCAGGGGAGCAAAAGCGGGATGCCGGCCAGATGCTGTCAGGAAGCTTCTGAAGGCCCCTGCCGCAGCAGGCAAGGAATCCCACCCGTGGCGCCGGGAGAGAGATGTGTTTGTTAAGTGGTGCATGGTGTGGAGCAGGGGCAGGCAGCCTGCGTTGGTCCAGGGACTAGAAGGCCCCCCCAGACCAAGGGCCGGGTGATGTCATGGGGGCAGGACCTGTCCCAAACACACCCCCTCCATGCTGCTCTCTGCAGGAGAAAGGGACTCGGCCTGGGCTTGCAGTACCGTATCCAGCAAGCCCTGACCAAGATGGGCGCCTCCTACCTACACTACTGAGCTCCTGCATGGGCCACGAGTGATGCCGGGAGGGGCCTCCAAGTCTGCAAAACTCCCAAGTCGGAGGAATCCCCAAGTTGGGAGAGTGAGCTGTGTGAAGGGGGCGGGGTTTGGGGAGGGCAGGGGGCAGGGCCCACAGTTCCAATCACCTCTTTTTTATTCTTCCCTGCAAATGTCCCCACAAGCCATTTTACCTCCAGCCAGACTTCTCTCCAGTGTCAGGACTCACCTGGGGGAAAAAGGTGGAGGGGAGCCGACCCTCTGCAGGCCGGATGAGGCCTTGAGGCCAGAGGTTGCCCTCCCCTAGCCTGGAGCAAGAGCACAGAGAGAAAGAAAAGTGCTCCCCACTCCGGTTCTCCGATGCAACTGATGGGCAAGAGATTCAGGGCAGGCCAAAGTACTTCCTTCCTCGGCACGTAGAATTTGTTGATGGGATTTTTTGCTGAGGCGTGGCAGTGGCTGCTGAGATGAGCCAAGCTCACCGAGGTGGAGGAGGCCACCGCTGGCTGTTTGTCATGACAGTTTTAGGCAACCTCTAGGCCCAGAGGCCATGGGCGACTGGACACAATTTGGTGGGGAGGGCTCTTGCCCCCAGGTCCTGGTTGCAGATGTCCCAGAAGCATCTGCTCAGCCATTGTGGGGAAGCGGAGGCTGGGCGGGCAGGCTGGGAGTTGGGCCTGATCCACTGGCCGGCCTCTTATCTCCTTAGCAAGGAGCTCAAAGAGCTTTCGCCTGGAGTTGGGGATCATGGTGGGAGGGCACAATCTCAACAGGAATCTGTGTGATAGGCTTCCCCAGCCCTGACATCCTTTTGGCTGGATTTAACGGGTTCTCTTCTGTAGGTGGGGTGCTTACTCTGCCACTGAGCTACTCCCCGTCTTACACACACACACACACACCTTGCCCAGGGAGACAGGTGGTTAGACTGTGCTGAGATGCTCCCCATATAATTAACCTCGGCAGTACTGGGAGGCTGGGGTTTGCCCACGATGATCATACTTGGGGCCGGGAAACCATGTCCGTCCAGGTCAGCCTTCTCCAAGCCAGCGCCCTCCAGATGTGTGGGACCACAACTCTGGAGGGTGCCGCTTGGTCAAGCCACACATCTGGAGGGTGCCGCTTGGTCAAGCCGGCTTTTCTTGCCATCCCCCCTGGAGCACCTCAGGCATCTTCCGGAACTGCTCTAGCCGTCGCAGCACTCTTCCCCCTCCCCCGAGGTCACACTGGCAGGAATCGCTTCTGGATGCGACCTTCCCCTAAACATGCAGAAGGCCTCTGTGCGGGGCGGGGTGGCTGGGGGCTCCCTGCATGAAGGATCCCAAGGGGGCTGCAGAAGTCAGCCAGCCCTAAGCCGTCTCGTGTTTTATGGCTGCCCTCTGGTGGTGCAAAGTGGCAGCGCCCCAACCACTGCGCTTGGGTGCAAAACTGAGCGGCTGAAAAGACATGAAGCAAGCGCTATTTTTAAAGGTGCCGATCCATGCACAGTGACACATGTGCCTAATGGGCTCTTACCCAGTGCACCACCCTGATGTCTGCCACTGTTTTATTCCTTTATTTATTCATTACATTTCTGTGCCGTCCAATATTTGGAGCTGTCTGTGTGGGGGTTTTTTTAAGTTTAAAACCGTGATTGCTGTTTTAAATATAATCTCTTTCAAACGCATCAGGTCACCAGCTTGTGTAACTGATTTTATCGGGGTGTGCGTGTGCATATATTTGCAGTAATCTAGTAAAGCGCAACCTAAGTCATTTTGTTGTTGTTCACTCGTTAAGTCGTGTCCGACTCTTCATGACCCCACGGACTATAGCATGCCAGGCCTCCTGTCCTGCGCTCTCTCCCGGAGCGTGCTCAAGTCCATATTCATTGCATCCGTGATGCTATCTAGCCATCTCATCCTCTGCCGTCCCCTTCTCCTTTTGCCTTCAGTCTTTCCCAGCATCAGGGTCTTTTCCAGGGAGTTTTCTCTTCGCATTAGGTGGCCAGAATATTTGAGCTTCAGCTTCAGTATCTGTCCTTCCAATGAGCACTCAGGGTTGATTTCCTTTAGGATTGACTTACTTGACCTCCTTGCAGTCCAGGGGACTCGTAAGAGTCTTCTCCAGCACCACAGTTCAAAAGCATCAATTCTTCGGTGCTCAGCCTTCCTTATAGTCCAGCTTTCACACACACAAAAATCAGACTTCTAACCCTAAAATGTAGGGGAAGGAAGAACACACTTTAAAAAGTTTAGACCAGCTGCTTTTCTTCAGCACAGCTTCCCTTCAGCTATAGATTGCTGATTTACAGGTCCTGCACACACTGGGCTGATGGACCTGGCTTAAAAACCTGCCAGGCTGTGTGGAACTCTGCATGGGTAAAAGCTTTTCACACAGTCAACATCTCATTGAAATTGGCTCATACTTATTTGAATTTGAGCTTGTGTTCCTGTTAACCAGCATGAGGGTTTTTCCCCCTCTCTTTCTCCCATATCTTCAAGAATGAAGACTCTCAAATTCTCTATATTGGTTCCCAAAATGCCTGGCTAAGATGACCCTCCTTCCCTGCATCCACCCACCCCCTGGAGACACTGCCATAAGGAGCTGACATGCTTCACAGGTGGAGCTCTGTTCCTTCTGCATCCAGCAGCCAGCTTGAGTCCCCTGTTGCTGAGAAGCTCAGCCACGCTGGCATTCACACTGTATTTGGGTGATGCCATAGCACTGGGTGGGCAGCCTGCACATGGCATATGGCCCTTGGAGGAGGCCCATGTGGCCCACGGTGGGTGCCCTAGCCCCCTCAACCCCCCTGGAAAACTGGGTGCATGGGGATGGCTCCAGATCAAGGTAAGGCGTCCCCAAACCATCCCCCTTTTCCCTCTCTCCCTCTTCCTTCTCACCCAGTGGGCTGCCAGGGAAGGGACAGATTGTTCTTGCCAGAGGTCTGAAATTAGGCCGAGCGCCGCATAAAACCAGGCTGAGGGCTGCATTCCAGCCTAAGGTCACAAGTTGCCCACCCTGGGTCTAGGGGAACAAGTCTCTCTTTGGGTGCAAGAAGTCCCAAGTTCGGTTCACAGATAAGCCTGTGTTCCCAAGGGAGGAGGGGCCACACCTTTAAAACTTTCCTAAGAAGTGACCATAGCTCAGTGGTAGAGACAAGGCCTTTCGTGCGGAACGCCCCCTGGAAGCTCAGGCTAAAAGAGTCAGTAGCAAGAGGGTGCGGAAGCGTTTGCCTGGGACTCCCAAGAACTGCTGCCGCTCAGAGTAAATAGTCCTGGGCGAGGTGACCACCTTCTTCTCACCTCTTCCTCGGCTTTGTGTCCCAGGTATGCTCTGGGGCGCCTCCATTGTCCAGGCTCCATTGGCCATCTGCTTGCCAGGACTTTCCTTTTTGTGCTTTAGGGGTTGTCTCTTCTTTCACACAGTCTGGCCTTGGATCTTCTTCTCCGCTTGGATACCCTTTTTCTTTCAAAATCTCCCCTTCTCTGAGCCAGGATTATTCATGCGTGAAGCAAGTTCAGAAAAGAAATTTTCAGGGGGGAAAAGTTTAAAAATAAAAGACACCCCAAAATAGCCAGGCTTCCATTGGCTGTAGCTTTAAATCCATAAGAAATAAGAATTAAATGGACCCACTTGGACCTATCTAATTCAGTTTGGATGATGTCGAAAGAGACAACAAGGGGTCACTAGCAGATGAGCTAAGCTAAGGAAAATATGGTTTGCCCTGATTACTGCAGCTTTCCCCAATCTGGCATCCACCAGAGGTGTTAGACTACAGCTCACATCATCCCCAGCCACCATGGCTAATGGGTCCAACACATCTGAAGGGCACCAGGTTGGGGGTGGCTGTTCTAAGGTTATATTTTACTCCTGTTGATAAATGTCCTTAGGAATTTTTTAGGAACTTCAGCTTCCCTGCTTTATTTATTTGACTGCTTTTACATTTTGCTTTTTTCTTTAAATGCTGCCTTGAGTCCTTCCATCCGATAGGCACATGACACATTTTGAGGAAAGACATCTTACATGGTGATCTGTTCTCAACATTTGAGATCAACTCAGCTCCAACCAGGATCTCTCGGAAATCTTGGCGCCTTGTGGCCTCCGCACTCCCAGAGGAAGCCAGCGCCTGGGGTGTCCGTCTCGTCTGTGCCAGCCTCCCTGGGTCAGTCACCAGCCACATAATGCTGCCTCCGTTGTGTGCTTGTTCTCTCCACCCCACCCCACTTTAGTCCGCCTCTGAGTGCCAAAACAAAGTGGTACCTCCATCGGGCGTCTCCAGAGAATCTACGGACATACCAGACTTTTCCTTCGGGGAAGAGGGTGACCTCGCAGGAAAGAGAAGTCCGAGACAGCTATTTCGAGTACAGAGCCTGAGTGGAGAGTGCTGCCACGGGCTGAGTGGCCCTCGGGAGGAGAGCCACGGCTGGGGAACAATGATGATTTGGGAACGGGGCACGATCATAAAGCTGATTTTCACTTTACTGTTCTACCATGTCATGTTGCCCAGGAATACTTGGGGTAAGCAGCAACATACCATCAGAATGGAGGTACTGGGGTGCAGCCTAGTAATTAATCACTACCCCCATCTCTCAGACACAAATTTTCACACTGTCTTTCACACTCGCCTTCAATCAGGGAAGTCATAGAATCATAGAATAGTAGGGTTGGAAAGGGCCTACAAGGCCATCGGGTGCCACCCGCTGCTCAGTGCAGGAATCCCAGTCAGAGCATCCCTGACAGGTGGCTGCCCAGCCTCGTCTTGAAGGCCTCCAGTGTGGGAGAGCCCACCGCCTCCCTAGGGAATGGGTTCCCTTATCGTATTGCTCAGTCAGGACATTCTTCCTGATGTTCCGCCAGAATCTGGCTTCCTGTAACTTGAGCCCATTCTTCCATATCCTGTACTCTGGGATGATCAAGAAGAGATCACAGAATCATAGAATAGTAGGGTTGGAAGGGGCCTACAAGACCGTCGACTCCAACCCCCTGCTCAGCGCAGGAATCCAAGTCAGAGCATCCCTGACAGGTGGCTGCCCAGCCTTGTCTTGAGTGCCTCCAGTCCTCATTCCCCACCACTGGCCTAACTGGGCACTACCAAGCCAAAATACGTCCTTGGCACCCAGCAGCACTGAGTTAGCCAAGGTTTGTTTGGGTCGTTTCTTGCTCAGGCTGGCCCCTTGTTGAGCTACCCTTGTGAATGGGTTAACTGTGATTGGGCTGGAGCTTCTGGGCTAATTAGACCCCCAGCTGGCAAGTGAAGTGATTCTGTCTGTCTTAGGTTAGCTGGAAAGAGCAAACAAGTTTTTTTGTGGGACCCACAGAATTAAGACGAAGGTGGGGAGCATAACCAGGGGCACTGCTGGGCACTTAAGAGATTCAGGGCCTGGGCTCATAGGACAGAAATCTGCATAAAATCTGCACATGCTCATTTTTCTCTATATATGCACATTTAGACATAATTGCTGGGATTTATTTAAATTTCACCAGAGGCAAAGACAGGCAATTCATTTCTCAGCCA
This sequence comes from Heloderma suspectum, assembly GCF_057233095.1. Classification (NCBI taxonomy): domain Eukaryota; kingdom Metazoa; phylum Chordata; class Lepidosauria; order Squamata; family Helodermatidae; genus Heloderma; species Heloderma suspectum. The sequence goes on from NC_139458.1 coordinate 438,666,619, forward strand.
AATCATCTCAAATCAGGTGAGTTCTTCAAGGAATTTGCACCCTGATCCAGATCATCCGAATTTAATGGGGAAAGGGTCTCTCTCTCTCTCTCATCTTAAGGGGAAGACTCGTGTTTGTGCTGGGTGTTGCAGCATGGGGGAAGGGGAAGGTTAATCCTCCTCTCCCCAGCTCCACCCCCCCTTGAAAAGTGTCCCCCTGCATCACAAGCTGAGAAAAAAACCTTCCATTGGTACCAGTGGACACTCAGGGCTCTGTGGAATAGATTTGGGCCCCCAGGAAATAAATTCAGAGCTGGGGCCCCCTGGCCCCAGGCCTAGCAACACTCCTGTTTCAGGTGCAAAGAATTAAGGGGGACACGATTCAGATGATGAGGATTGGCTGGGAGGAGGAGAGGGGCATCTGAGCACAACACTCTGCATGATACACAGTTGCCACTCCCCTTTATTTGGAAGACGGTTGGGGGGGCTTGCACATTCTCAAGGTTTGGCAGAGCAAGGAATCCCAGCCCCTAACCAGCATCCAATCAGCTTTTGGGGGCAAACCTGACCTGTCGGACTTTGGTGGTGGGTGGGAGGTGGGTGCAGCCCTTGTTCAGCCCGGCTGGCTTGCTCAAGTAATCCGGAGCCGCGTTTGCTGCTTCTGTCGGGAGCTGGTCTACGGTGAGCCTTCCTTCCAGGCAGTGGAGGCTGAGGCTGGGCTACCTAGCCATGGGGTAATTTCTGGCCCTGTGGAGATTTCTTGACCTCAGCTTTGCATCACAAAGAAGCCTGGCGCCCTCCAGATGCTTTGGATGGAAGTGTTCCCTCAGCCCCTGCCGTGGCGCTCCAAGGGGTGAGGAGCTCTGGGTTTCTCTCCCAACATCTAGATTGGCTTTAAGAGGTCGAGTCATCGTACACACTCAGCAGCGCCCCCATTTTGGTGCCCATTTGCCACACTATTCCCCCTGACCGCCACCATTTTCACTGTGCTTATTCATTCCCACCCACTCCCACCCCCACTTCCCCCTCTACATTGCAATCTGGCTCTGGTGTAGTCTACGCCAACTCCCGGCCTTTCCCACTTGGCCACCAAATGCCACCGCTCTCCATGACTGCAGCAGACATAAAAGAACAAACTGGGGGGGGGGACAGATCCTCTCTCCGCTGCCTTTCCTCAGAGTCATGTTTTATTCCCACATCCGCTGCAAAAAATAGAGACCGATTTGCCGTCTGGTTCCCTCCCTTCCAATCCACGATGACGGCTGCTGCTGGAGGATTTGGTCTTGGGTGCCTTCACACACACACTGCCATCTTCTTGCCCTTCTCTCAGAAGTAGATCCTAAAGGAGCTGGGAGAGGAGAGCAATTAGATTCCTGGGCTGGATCCCTCACTTGCTGTGGAGTCGCTTCCATCTAAGTGGGCAGGACAGCACCACCCCAAGAGGACTGCGCCAGAGGCATCTTCAACAGCCATGCTGCTTCCTGCCCCAAGATGTCCCATTCTTGCAGGGCTCGTGCCGGCAGCTGGGGCTCACCAAGCAGACACCAAATATCACCAAAACTTGTGGGTCTCTTCTCACATCACACTGTGATGTAACATGTGGTGGTGGTGGTGGTGGTGAAACTGCACAAAGGCTGGGAAACCATGGAACAATCATGCTTGGGGGGAGGGGGTGGGGCCAAGGCAAGGGGCATGGCCACTTTGGGAACCCCAAGTGCTGGACTGGGACCAGAGGACGGCCGGATTCCCCTGTTTGTGCAGTGATCCTGGGAGTGCTGTGCATGGAAATAATCTGAACTGGATGCCATGTGCCCCATACTTTCACCCACTGAATCCACAGAACTTGGCACACAGGCGATCTAGCAGCCACATCCAGCCACCTGCTCTTCCCTCAAAGCCAGGACAGAGGTACCCGGTTCTTGTTCTCTGCAACCGGTGCGCATGGGGGCTGAGCAAGCCATCACCCACGCCATTAAGGCAAAACCTGAGAACCCAAGGGAGAGCAGGATTCTGAAACGACACTCCTGACTATCCCTATAGGTTGGCAGGAATATGGTGGGGCCAAGAAAAGTCGTTATAAGCGCCAGGGGTCTGGCAGAGAGTGTAGCAGCAGAACTCTTGGCCAACACGGAAGCAGGAAGCCCTGGGATGCTGGATGAACTCAGCTGCAACCGCCAAATATCTTGGGTTTGGCACTCAGTTTTTGAGGAAAACCCAAAGACAAGAGACACACCTCTTGAGAGATGGGTAAGCTGCCCATGGCTCATTGCATCAGATCGACTTGGAAATAAGCCCAGCCATTTCCCAAAATATCAGGCAGTGGTACATTTTGTTTCTGAGCCCATCCAAATTCAATCCATCCTTGCCCCTTTGTCAGTGAGGGATTGCTTGAAAGCCTCCCAAATTCCTGGCTGTCAAATGACAGCTTCACGCAACTAGGAGAGATGATGCATTTGGGGTAAATAGGCCACACAGCCAAGAAAATCACTGGTCATAGGGAAAGCCCCCCCCCCCGCCCCCAACCTTCTGCACCAACACAGAAAGCTTCCTTATACCGAGTCAGACGCTTGGTCCATCTAGCCCAGTAATGTCACAGCTGACTGGCAGCACTGGCTCTCCAGGGTTTTAGGCAGGAGTCTTTCCAGCCCTACCTGGAGATGCCAGGGGTTGCACCTGGGATGCCAGGGGTTGCACCTTTGCACCTGCAGGGAAAGCAGGTACTCCACCACCAAGCCACAGCCCTTCCCCACAAGCAGAATCATGATTCAATCATACAGATGATCATATCAATATGTGCAGGTCTGCCTGCCAAAGGTAGCCAGGGGTCACAGCAGGCTTGAAAGCCTCTTGGATCCCTGACTAGCTTTGACACCTTCACATGGCCAGAAAAGGAAAGGTCTGGATGGAGCTTGGCTGCACACAGCTGGAAGGTTTAGGGCTGGTTGGGAGGGAGGGAGGGTGGGAGGGAGGGAGTTAGGAATTCTTCTCCAGCTTGGATTGCAATGTGAAGCCCGGTGTTTCACATTCTACATAGACAGCGGGGCTGGCTGTTCTCATAATGCAGCCTTCCCTAACCTGGTGCCCTCCAGATGTGTTGGACTACAACTCCCATAATCAACACATCTGGAGGGCACCAAGTTGGGGAAGGTTCTGCAAGAAGGATCCCAGAGTTCGGTCAGGTTCATGTTCACAGATCTATCTCTTGAACAGCTGTGGCTGACAGATCCCACTACAGCACAAAAGTGTGTGTGGGGGGATTACATAGTTCTGTGCAGGATGAGGGACTTCAGAGTTGGCCTCTGAGCACATGGCCCAGGTCGGGTTGATTGTGGGGAAGCAAACAAGCCCTGTGATGCTGTGTGGCACTCAAAACTCCCAAGCTCTTACTGTAGGAAGTCTGGAGACTTTGTCATGGCATGTTCAAACTCTGCCAGGGAGAGCATTTTGTCACGATCCAAGTCTGCCTCCTCCAGAATCTGTGCAGAATGCAAAAGTATGCACATTACAGTTTGACTATCCCAGGAGAATTCACCACAGCAGGCCTCAGACTCAAGGACTTCAGAAAGGGGTTGCAATGGGGGAAGCGTACGTGGTTGGCCAGAGACACAATCTCTTCCTCGCTGAGCTTGTTCCTGTGGACCAATCTGCGGATGACGTTTTGGAGATCTTCCTCGTCAATAAAGCCATCGTTGTTGAAATCTGGGGAAGGGAAGGACTGCAAAATGTCAGGTGCAGGGAGACTTGGGGGCAGAGTTACAGCCCAGCTGGCAAAAACAGGACAGAAGAACATGTTCAGAATGGCCTTGTGGGATAACACCAAAGGTCCATCTAGTCCAGTATGCTGGTAATAATAATGATGATCAGCACACTCAGCAATGCCTGTGTTTATTTAGTATTTCTAAAAGTGCCTGCAGAGATCTCTGAAAGGGACAAATCCTGAGGCTGGGGCCATGTCAGATATGTAGTCGTTTATATACATATATGCCAAAATATTTCAGGTGTATCCATGTTGTTTCTGATTGGGCTCAAGGTCTCCCACTTCTAGACATGCAGCATATTCTTAGGGAGTATCTCAAACATACTGGACTTTACAAAAGACGCTGAAACCCCAGGTGTTCATTAAGACCCCCAGGGGTCAGAGTTTTAAACCTTAGTCTCCATCTTGGAGATTTTTCCAGAAAACTCTGCAGGCACTTTTAGAAATACTAAGAAATCACAGGTATTACTGCAGTGTGCTGATCATTATTATTATTACCATGTGTTTAAAATGCATGTTTTATTCGTGAGTGTGCGTGTGTGTGTGTGCTTGTCCTTTTCTTCCTTCTTTGATCTAGCCCCTGATGAAGGCCCATATATAATTATTCAGAGCCGAAATGCATAGGGCTACTCCTTGGAAGAAGATGACATTTTTTCAACTTCCTGAGTCTTCCTCCCTTTATCCCCAACAGCGACCAGCCAGATGCCTCGAGGAAGGTCACAAACTGGTCAGAAAGATGAGGGCCCTCTGCAATTATTTGACTCCAGCCTCTGCTCCTTAGAGGTACCCTGCCTCATCTTAAACCAGCCTCCCCCCAACCTAACACCCTCCAGATGTGTTGGATGACAACTCCCACAAGCTCATGGGAGTTGTCATCCAACACATCTGGAGGGTGCCAGGTTGGAGAATCCTGTCATGAACTTAACGCAAGTTGTAGAGCAGGATGCTCCTGAAATTAAACTCATCCAAATTACTCCCTAGACTTTAGAGTTCCCATGAGATCTGGCCTGCCCTCCGAAGGATTTTAATCAGAGGCTGGAGAGCACCTCTTGTGGATGCTCCAGCTCTGAATGTCCTGCATGGAGCCAGGGCTTGGACGAGTCAGCCTACAAGACCCCCTCCAGCTCGAGGATGCTCTGCTGCCCCAACACATCATTGCTACCACCTCTTATCCAGATCCCCACACACAGAGAGCTGCCCCAGAGCCTGCTCCATCCAGCACAGGAAGCAAAGCAATTCAGTGGGAGGTCTTTTTCCACCTCTGGCTCCCTGATCCGTTTTCAACTGGAATGCCAGGCACCGAGGCTGGGATATGCTCTCTCTCTCTCTCCTTTCTCAGTAGGTGTATGTGTATGCGCGCGCACTTGTGTTTGCTTTGGAGGCCCTGAGCCTTCAAAAAACAAACTGACTCCAACCAATCTTGCCCAGGCTGCCAACACCTTGACTTCTTGACGCCACCCTCACAGTGCCAGCCAAGATGATGGCACCCTCCTGACCACCGGGATTTCACCATTTCTTGGATGGAAGTTTTCATTGGGGTTGACAGAAGGGAACATCGTACCGTATATCCGAAAAGCATACTCGATCTTAAGGCTGGGGCAGGCCAGGTCGCTGAAGACAGACGCCATCCCGAGGATGTCCTCGAATGTAAAGTAGCCATCTGTGGAGAACACCTTGCAGATCCTGTCCCTGAATGGATTCACCTGTTGTGGAAGGGAGGAGGGTTTGGCATGAGCAGCACCCGCTTCCATGAGGCTTTCACCATTCTGCCTGGGGAGGAGGTGACAGGCCTGCTTGATAAGATTCAGCCAGGGCTGGCACCAGGGGCAGGCAGGGCTGGGCCCCTGCTGAGGGGCCCCCAACTCAGCAAGGGACCACTGACAAGAGTCCCCGTTGCTGCTGCTCTTCGCCATTGCAACCTGTGTGTGCACCTGCCTCTTGCTCCAGCCCAGCCAATGGCAGTGGTGAGGAGGAGAGCAGCAGATACCCCAGCCTCCCTGCTCATTGGCTGTATTCTTCTCAAGCAAGCGAGTGCTGGCCATGATGGGAAGGAGGGGGACAGAGAGAGGGCGGCCCATGCGGGGTGTCTTGCCCAAAGGGTCTCCAGAAACAGGAGCCAGCACGGGATTAGGCCCTAGATTCTCACACAAAGAAGGAGGTATGACAGCTGTCAACCCCCCACCCTCGTATGCAACATAATATTCCATACAAACCTCGGGTGGGGAAACGCCCTGAGCCTTTTGATACGAGATGCACCCCCAAGCGCACAGACGTAGGCCTTTCCACTGAAAGGCGCGTCTATCTCCCCACTCCGTCTAGAGCAGCCCGCAGTCCCGCCAGCGAGCAGCCGCATGGTGCATGCGTTCACGCCTGCCGTTTGCCCAAAGAAGATCACGTTTCCACTGTCGGTGACCTGCCTATAAAATGCCCTTTTGAAAAGAGCACTTGATCAACACATTAAGATCAGAAAGAGGAACGGGGAGATCCAGGGCAAACCTTTTACGCCAGAGCAGCGTTGAGCAGCAGCCAGAGCCGGGGTTCCCCCCACTGCTCCTTGGACTGCCCAAGGCACAAACACCTCCCTTGGGCAACCGAGGCAGTGGCAGAGGCGGCGGTGTTCCCCAGGCCCCAGCAGAGTGCCTTTGCCCACTGGGGGTGGCAAATGCCAGACTCCCTGGTGGGAGACCACAGGCAGGCTTCCTGGGGGGGGGGAGGCCCTTGGGACACCAGCAAGGCCTGTTGGGGCGAGTGGGTGTGCATCCCTGCCACATGCCTGCCATAAAGCCCACGGCGCTGAGCCAGACCTCAACACCCACCCCTCCTCCTGGAAAGATCTTGCAACAAAGAACAGGCCAGGCTCTGCTAGACTCCCAAATTTACACCTTTGCCCTTTCCAGACTGACTCGGCTTATGTTAAAGAGGTATTGACAGCCAGTGTGGTGTAGTGGTTAGAGCAGGGGTAGGCAAACTCTTTGGCCCTGCAGCCACATTTGTCATTTTTTCTCAGCCCGAAGGTGGATTTGTCCAGTGGTCATTTTGGCCTGTTGGCACTTGCCTCCCCCCCCCCCGTTGGATGCGCTCTCTTCTTGCCCCTTGCTTCCATTCTCTCTCTTCTTGCCCACCTTTTGTTGGATTTGCTCCCCCCACACACACCTTCGTTGGATTCTCTTTTCGTGCTTGTCTTCCTGCAGAAAACTTTTTGCCCCCCACCTCTCCTTCCTTCTTTCTCCCTCCCCCCCGCTGCCTGCCACCTTTCCTTTCCCACCACATTCACCTCCACTTTCTCCTTCCTCCCCTACCCAAAATGTCATTCCCCCGCCCTCTACCCTTTCCTGCCACCACTGCTGTTTGGTGCGGACCCTTTCCTGATGCTGTGGAGCAGGGAGGAGATGAAGGAGGGGTCTGGGGGATGCACTGGGGGGGCATGATGGGAACAGGTGCTGCATTGCCAACCCCGGGGACTAGGGGTCGGACTAGGACCAGGAGGTCCCAGGTTCAAGTCTCCCTCAGCCACAAAGCCCACTGGGTGACTTTGGGCCAGTCACTGACTCTCAGCCTGACCTACCTCACAGGGTTGCTGTAAGGATAAAATGGAGAGGAGGAGCCACAGACATCACCCTGGGCTCCTTCGAGGCCAAGGTGGGATACAAGTGTAACAGCTAAATAAATGTTCACTGTCCTGAGCTCTGTGAAAGAAAATGTAGTTTTCTGTTAAAAGAAAATGTTAACAATGTAAGAAATAAAGAATGCGATTCTCCCTGAAACCTAATCTGTCTGTCTGTCCACCCACCGGGGGGGGGGGGCACTGCAGAGGTGAAGGGACGGGCGCCCTCTCCCCACCGACAGGCAAGGGCGCCAAGGGCTGCGGGGCTGTGCGCTGGTGCGCGCGCGCGCGCGCGTCTGAGCAAACGTCCGCGCGCGCGCTTGTGCGTATGTGATTCCAGTCTGTTGCAAGCTGCCTTGACGACTGCTAGATCAAAGGGCAGAATACGAACCTTCCAGGTAACCCCTATAAACGGCCATTCTGCAAAATGCGGGGCGGGGCGAATGTCGGCGCGCCCGGGAGCCGGTCTCCAGTCCGCCCGCGCCCCTGCAGGGGGCAGCACTCGACCACGAGCCCGAGAGCAGCCGCCCGCGCGACCCTTCGCCCGCCCCGCGCCGCGCCGCGCCGCTCGCCGGGGCCTCCTCAGCGCGGGACGGCTGTGCGCGGCGTGCGGCGCTGGGGAGAGCCCTCCCTCGCGCCGCGGAAGCCCTGTGCGCAACGGGGCGGCCTGCCCCCCCCGGCAGCGCCACGCCGCACGTCCGCCCAGAGGGCCCCCAGCCCTCCGGAGCAGATGGGGGGCGGCGTCCCTCCGCCAGAACGGCACCCCCGGCTACAGCCCAGTGGGGACAGGGTCGGCGCGCCTGTGTGTGCACGCGAGCGTGCCCGCTTGCTGGGTGTGCGCAGGTCTGTCTGCTCTCTCCCCCGCGCGTAAGCAGGACCCCGGCCACCCCACAGGTGCAGCAAAGACACGAAGGCGCGTCGTCCACGGAGGGACGCCCCGCCACAACCTGCGGAAATGCCACAGGCCTAGACGGCTCTGCAAGGGGCGTCCGCAGAATTCGGGAGGGCTGCCCGGAGCGCGTAGCGTGACAGCCACGCCCAGGTGGCGCCGCCACGCCCAGAAGGAGCCGCTCCCGCTCCGAAAGCCAGCTCGGACGCTGAGCCCCGGGAGGAACCCTGCTTGGCAAATGTGAAGGGCGCCCACAAGGGGGCAGGTCTCCCCAAACAGCCCAGCGAGGGCTGCGTATTTGAGAGCAACGGAGCGCCAAGCCTCGGCCGCGAAAGCAGCACGAGTGGAGCTGAGGGCGCAGAGGGGAACGCGCTCTGCCTTGCGCTCCTGACACGATTGGCTGGAGGGGGGGGGACTCGAGGGCCTTGTGGGCCCCTCCCAACCCTGCTATTCCATGATTCTAACCCTCAGCAGAGGCGCACCTGCTGGGAGCGGTGGAGGACACACTGGAACATTTCGTTGCAGGTCCCAGTTGTATGCCTGCACAGCAATTGCTGGTGGGGAGGAGGGAATGTGGGAGGGCGGCTCCCCTCCTGTCCTGTTCCTGAACGTCCCAGCAGCACCTGTTAGTCACTTTGGAAACGGGGTGCCGGACAAGATGGACTTTGACCTGGTCCAGCAGCCAGGCTCTTAATTGTGCTCTTAGGGTGGCTACCGATCATCATCAGAACGTAAGAAGAGCCCCGCTGGATCAGGCCAAGGGTCCATCTAGTCCAGCATTCTGTTCACATAGTGGCCAACCGGCTGTCAACCAGGAACCTACAAACGGCATGAGCACAGCACCCTCCCACCCATGTCCCCCAGCAACTGGTGTACATAGGCACACTGCCTCTGCTACTGGAGGTAGCACACAGCCATCAAGACTAGTAGCCATTGATAGCCTTCTCCAAGAATTCGTCCAACCCCCTTTTAAAGCCATCCAAGTTGGCAGCCATCACTACATCCTGTGGCAACAAATTCCATGGTTGAACTATGCGCAGTGTGAAGACACCCTTTTATCTTTCCTGAATCTCCTACCACCAATCAGCATCATGGGATGACCCCTTTGGGTTCTAGTATTTTGAGAGAGGGAGAAAAATGTCTCCCTATCTACATTCTCCACACCAGGCATAATTCTGTAGACCTCTATGATTCTGTAGACCTCTATAACCCTTAGCCCCCTTTTTTCCAAGCTAAGCAATTCCAGCTGTTGTAACCTCCTCTCGTAGGGAAGATGCTCCAGCCCCTTGATCCTTTTAGGTGCCTTTTTCTGCACTTATTCCCGGTCTACAATATCCTTTTTTAGGTGTGACCAGAACTGTACACAGCATTCCAAGTGTGGTCGCACCATAGATTTGTATAGGGGCAGTATAATATTGGCAGTTTTATTCTTAATTCCTTTTCTAATTATGCCTAACATGGAGTTTGCCTCTTTTACAGCAACCACACACTGGGTTGACATCTTCATTGAGCTGTCCACCACAACCCCAAGATCTCTTTCCTGGTCAGTCACCGCTAGCTCAGATCTCATCAGGCTATATTTGAAGTTGGGATTTTTTGCCCCAGTGTGCATCGCTTTACACTTGCCTACAATGAACCGCATTTGCCATTTAGATGCCCATTCTCCCAGTTTGGAGAGATCCTTTTGGAGCTCTTCACAATCCCTTATTTAACCACCCTAAAAAAATTGGTGTCATTGGCAAAGTTGGCCAGTTTACTGCTCGCTCCTAATTCCAGGTCATTTATGAACAGGTTGAGAAGCATTGGTCCTAATACAGATCCCTGTGGGACCCCACTATTTACTTCCCTCCATTGGGAGAATTTACCATTTATTCTTATCCTCTGCTTTCTGTTGTTATCATCATCATCACTACCACCACCATCATGGGTTGCTAGCTACCTATTTATGGATGGAAACTCTCCCCCCTCCCCCCCCCGTTGGCTAGAGCAAGGGGGCAGACCCTCCAGCACATGGGCCAAATCTCTGTGCGGCCTTCTGGGGTTCCTCCAGGGGGTGGGACTTATGCTCCAAGCCTAGGAGGGAATCCCCTGCCACTATTTCCAATCTAAGATTGGAGAGAACAGCAGGAATGTGGGGCAGCCTGCGGGTTGGAACTCGCCCGTGCCAAGGACAGCAACTGTTCTTCCCGTCCTAGTGGTCCTCTTCTGCTTCAGCCGCACCGCCTCTGGTTATGCCCCTGTGAAGTGGGAGAAGTAGAGACAGTGGGACATGACCCACTGCCACTTTTATCGAGATCTTCAATCTTTTTTTTATAACCCTGATTATACAAAAAGTCCCCGGAAGAAAGAGATGCATTTTATTTAAAGTATCTCTTGTCTGATTGGAATTCTCAGGTTATGGTTAAGGTAGCTAGATTTTGTGCAGCAGCCATTATCTGTCAGAGAGAGGTGACAAATCAACATCGCTGAATGTTTTATAGTTGGGCTCCTTCTTGTTCTCTCTTACTGGAGTTTCATGGAATAGTAGGGTTGGAAGGGGACTACAAAACCGTCGAGTCCAACCTCCTGCTCAGTGCTGGAATCCAAGTCAGAGCATCCCTGACAGATGGCTGTCCAGCCTCGTCTTGAACGCCTCCATACCAGTGTGGGAGAGCCCACCACCTCCCTAGGTCATTGGTTCCATTGTCGTATTGCTGTAACAGTCAGGACATTTTTCCTGATATTCAGCCGGAATCTGGCTTCCTGGAACTTGAGCCCATTCTACCATGTCCTGCAGTCTGGGATGATCGAGAAGAGATCCTGGCCTTCCACCTGATTAGGATACCATGGGGCACTTTGTCAAAAGCTTTGCTGAAGTTGAGGTTTTTTATGTCCACAGCATTCCCACAGTCCACAAGGGAGGTTACCTGGTCAAAAAATGAGATTAATCTGGCAGGATTCGTTCTTGACAAATCCATGTTGGCTTCGAGTAATCACTGCATTGTTTTTAAGGTGCTTACAGACTGATTGCTTTATAATCTGCTCCAGATTTTTTGCAGGGATTGATGTCAGACTGACTGGTCTGTAGTTCCCAGGTTCCTCCTTTTTGCCCTTTTTGAAGACAGGGTCAACATGAGCCCTCCTTCAGTCATCTGGCACTTCCCCCGTCCTCCATGATTTCTCAAAGAGAATAGACAGCTTTTCTGAGAGTTCTTCTGCCAGTTCCTTTATTACTCTAGGATGCAGTTCATCTGGCCCTGGAGATTTGAAGTCATTCAATGGAATTAGGTGTTCCTTGACGGTATGCCTATTGATCTCAAGCTGCAATCCTGCCCATTCAGCCTGCACTTCGCCTTTGCCAGTGGGGTCATAGACCCTCTTTTGGGAGAAGACTGAGCTGAAGTAGGAATTGAGCACTTCTGCCTTTTCTTGGCCATCTGTTATCGTTTTGCCGTCCTCATTGAATAGTTGAAACACCATTTCTTTCCTCTGCCTTTTACTATGCACATAGCTGAAGAAAGCCTTTTTGTTGTTTTTTAGCATCCCTCGCTAGCCTCAGCTCGTTCTCAGCTGTAGCCTTCCTGACGCCATCCCTGCAATTCTGTGTTACCTGCCTGTACTCTTCCTTTGTTGCTTGGCCTTCTTTCCACTTCCTATATGTGTCCTTTTTTGTTTTCAGGTCACCTCTAAGCTTTTGGTGAAGCCACGTTGGCTTCTTCTGTTGTCTTCCACCTTTTCTTCTTGTTGGAATGGTTTGTAATTGTCCCCTGAGAATTTCCTTTTTTAAAAGCTCCCACCCAACTTGGACTCCTTTTCTCGTTAGCGTCGCTTGCCATGGGATCTTACCATTGTTCTGAGTTTATTAAAATCAGCTTTCCTAAAATCCAGGGTACGCGTTTGACTACAATTGGCTTTTGCTTCCCTTAGAACCAAGAACTCAAGTGCAACATGGTCGCTTTCCCCCAGAGTTCCTGTAACTGTTACTTTATCCACTAAGTCATCTCTGTTGGTTAGGATCAAGTCAAGGATAGCTGATCCTCTAGTTCCTTCCTCTACTTTCTGTAGGAGGAAGTTATCTGCCACACAAGTCAGGAATTTCCTGGAGGGGCCATGTTTTGCAGAATTTGTCTCCCAACAAATATCGGGGAAATTGAAGTCCCCCATTACTACTACATCATGCTTCCTTGAAACACTGGCAGTTTGCTCTTCAAAAGTTTCATCCTCGTCTTCTTGATTGAGTGGCTGGTAGTAGACCCCAACCACCAGGTTCCTTTTATTCTTTGCTCCATTTATTTTAACCCAGATGCTCTCGATGGGGCTATCAAGCTCATGCTCCTGTATTTCTGTGCAGAGATACATATTTTTAACATATAGTGTGACTCCACCTCCCTTTCTGTTCCTTCTGTAATTTTTGAACAAATTATATCCTTCAGTTGCTGTATTCCAGTCATGGGAGTCATCCCACCAAGTCTCAGTTATACCTTGTTGTTGTTTATTCGGTCAGTCGCTTCCGACTCTCCGTGACTTCATGGACCAGCCCACGCCAGAGCTTCCTGTCGGCCATCGCCACCCCCAGCTCCCCCACGGTCGAGTCCGTCACCTCCAGAATATCATCCATCCATCTTGCCCTTAGTCGGCCCTCTTCCTTTTGCCTTCCACTTTCCCTAGCATCAGCATCTTCTCCAGGGTATCCTGTCTTCTCATTATGTGGCCAGAGTACTTCAGTTTTGCCTTTAATATCCTTCCCTCAAGTGAGCAGTCTGGCTTTACTTCCTGGAGTATGGACTGGTTTGATCTTCTTGCAGCCCAAGGCACTCTCAGAATTTTCCTCCAGCACCACAGTTCAAAAGCATCTATCTTCCTTCACTCAGCCTTCCTTATGGTCCAGCTCTCGCAGCCATAGGTTACTACAGGGAGTACCGTTGCTTTAACTATCAAGTCATAATTTCCCTCCTTATTAAGAGTTCAAGTTCGTTCTGTTTGTTTCCCACCCTCTGGGCATTAGTATATAGACATCAAGGACCATGTGCTTCATAGTCTGGCTTCCTTCCTACATGTTTTTGAAGCCTATTATTGGGTGCTATTAGAGCTGTTCTCTCTGTTGCAGTGCATGAGCCTTCGTCCATTGTTACCCCCAACTTTACGTCTCCCTCCCACGTAGGATTCAGTTTAAAGCCCTTCTGATGAAGTTCTTCATGCTGTGGCCAAACACGTTCTTCCCAGCCTTTGTGAGGTGCAACCCGTCCCTTGCCAACAGCCCATCTTCCAGGAAGTATAGCCCGTGGTCCCAGAATCCAAATCTCTCTCATCGGCACCACCTTCGTAGCCAGTCATTCACCCGGAGTATTTTTCGTTCCCTTTCTATCCCTCTGCTAACTACTGGAAGGATGGATGAGAAAACTATCTGAGCCCCAAAGTTCTTGAGTTTCCTTCCCAAAGCTTCATAGTCTGACGTGATTTCTTCGTAGCTCCGCTTGGCGGTATCATTTGTTTCCACATGGATGGGAAGAAAGGGATACCTGTCCGTGGGCTTTATGAGTGCAGGCAACCTTTCAGTCACGTCTCTAATCCGTCTTCCCTGGAGACAGCATACCTGGCGAGTCCACAGGTCTTCGCGACATACTTGGGTCTCGATCCCACGCAGCAAGGAGTCTCCCACTACTACTACTCTTCTCTTCTTCTTCTTGTAGGCCTGGGTTTCATTGCCTCTGTTTGACTGACCTTCAGCCTCTTGCTCACTCTCATTTAGGTTCCCCTGTGATTCTTCCTCTGCAGGCTGTCCTCCAGTCTCATCCGCAAGTACCTGGAATCAGTTCCACAGCTCCACTGCTTCCACTGGTGCAGAGTGGCGTCTAGTTCTTCTGCTCCTAACTGTCACCCTTTTCCAAGGAGTATCCTGTACTGCATTTTTCCTCCCCTCAGCATTTTCCTCTTTGTATAGTCTCAGTTGTTGATTTTTAGTCATTTTTAATTGTTTTAGCTGTTATGATATGCTGGCCATTTACCATAATGTACTGAACTTAAGCACCACCTCCTTCACACAGTGGGGGATGGCGGTGGGCAGGTGAGTCCCCTCATTCCTCCATTGGAGAAGTAAAGGAGACCCAGCCACTTCTGCTTCACCTGGCCCCGCTCCGTCCCCCATAGGAGCTGGGTCGGGCAAAGCCAGGGCACAGTTGTCTTAAGTCCCTTTTGCTCCCCCACTGGAGGAGTGATAGGGACTAGGCTGGCTCGGCATAGCTGTGCGTAGGGATGGCGGAGAATTTCTCCACGAATCTCCAGGAGGCTGAATGCCAACGCATTCAGCCCCCCGAAATTGGTGGTGAAATTCTCCGCCAACCCCCCCCCCCCGGGATGGGACTTACCTCTTCGAATGTCCCTCTCAGGGGTGGGGGAGGGACCGCCGCCGCCATTACAAAGTAAAGTTTAAAAAAAAAAAAACGTGATAAGCTACGTAACGATTTACGTAGCCTATCACGGCTAGATTTTCAAAGTCAGCCGTGATAGGCTATGTAAATCGTTATGTAGCCTATCATGGGTGACTTTGAGAAAAAAAAAACGCGTACGCAAATGGCACCCATGGGCGCCGCCATTTGCATTCCTTATTTGGGCAGGGGTAGTCTACATAAAGATTTACGTAGCCTATCACGGCTGACTTTGAAAATCTAGCCGTGATAGGCTACGTAAATCGTTACGTAGCCTATCACGTGTGTTGTTTTTTTTAATTTACTTTTTTTATTTCGCGGCCGGGGAGACGGGCCGCTCCTCCCTGGCCTGAATTTCGGCCGGGAGGGGTGCGGCGCCTCCCCCCCCACCAAGAACTTCAGGGAGAGAACCGAAGCGCCTCCCCCCCACCGCGAAGCAAGCTGCGGGACCAGGTAAGGGACTTTCGTCCATCCTTAGCTGTGCAGGGGGCTTCCCTAACTGGGAAAGCCCCCACACAGTGAAGCTGCTCCCTGGCCCAAGTGCAGGGTAGAAGATCCAGGGCCAGGGAGCACATGACCTCAGGTGGGTGTGGCCACGCTCACCTGATGTCATATAGATATGGAAGGCTGGGGGGTCATCTCCCCGCCACACACATGCGCGCACACACAGTTCTGCAACCCTGGGCCAGAGGTTCCCCCCAGACTCCAGTTTTGAATTAGGGTTTAAGGAATCTGTCAGTTTTGGCTTCTTCAGTTTATCATTTTTCCAGTCTTAAGTTTGGTTTGTCTCAACGTTTGATAATTTTCCCAGTCTTAAATTTGGTTAATCCTGAATATTTAGGGTTTTTTTTCTAAGTTTGCATGACAATCTGTAGGCATTTTGGTGTACATTTCTCCTCATTTAGGCATTTTTGTATGCTGTTTCTCCTAATACATACTTTTTGCAAGCAATTTCCCTAACACAATGCATTTGAATGTTATTTTCAGTAATATATGCGTTTTGTATGCATCTTTTGACTGGAGAACACCTTTGCAAAATTCAGAGATGTGAGACTTTTGAAAAATAGCTGAGTGTTGTATAATGCTTCAAAAGTGCAAAATTAGGTTACTTTGCATTAAAATGCCATCCAAATGAATTCCTCCCCATGCCTAGCTTTGATAGGACAGCCACAGCTCCCCAGTTCCCCCTAGACACCCATGCTTGTCCTTTGAAATATTAGCCTGAATAAACCTGTGGATGGAGGGAAGCAATTTTCTCCCCTTCGGAGGAAAGGCAGAGCAAGAATCTTCAGAGCTAGCCCATTTCCCCACCTCAGCAGGAAATCAAGCTGAATGGGATGAAGTTCAAAGCAAAAACATTTTTAAAAGTGCCTCTACCCAAATGCTGCAGAAGAGCTGCATGCAGCCCTAGGACCCCCCCCCCCCCCGGTAATTGGATGCTCCCTGACAATTTAGGTGGAGTGGGAACAGACTGATCTGCATAAGAAGATGCAGTGAAGCTGGTCTTGCTTTTGCTGCAAGGTTGAAGCATGTTGCCCAAATCCCACATGCCTGGGAAGAAGGGGAGGGGGACAGACAGCCCCCATCCCCATCTTTCAAGTGCTGACCCATGAGGTGCACCGACACCTCTAGCCATCTCACTGGTTCCATACAGTGCTTGGGTGTTGTTATAAACAAGCAAGCAAGCAGATATAGTGCGTCGGAGTGCACCAAGTTCTTCCCATATCACGTCAGTAATCCTCTGTACGGGCCTGAAAGGAAGGGCAGAATTTTATCCCCATATATCTGGTGAAGGGGACTGAGGATGAGTGAAAGGAGCAGAGGGAGGCTTCACTTGAGCCAAAACTAATTCAGAGATCGGTTGCATAGCGACTACCCCAGCCTCAGCCTGCTGAGGGATTCATTCTTGTTTACTTGTGAGTAGACATGCAGAGCCTTGGCATTTATTACATTTATATACCATAAATGGTATTACATTTATTTTTGAGATGCTGAGTTTTTCAGTCCTGCTTGCTTCTGAGCAGACATGCAGAAGGTTGTCCTGCTTCCTTCTGAGTAGGCTTGAAATGGCAAGAATCACATTTGGCCACACCCACTTTACCTGTGGCCCCACCCACAGATGGATTGCAGCCCCCAACACCATTCCCAGGTTGGAATTCTGCCCTTGGAATGAAAAAGGTTTCCCACCCCTGCTCATCTATTTATGCCAAGGGACACCTTCCTTTAAAAATGGTGTGTGTGCGTGTGTTTGTAGTAGAGACAGTCTGTCCTGTGTTGATTTTTTGCTAATTATTATGAGGTCTCAGAAAATGAAATAATCCCCACAAATCCTCTGTGCCTCGTATAGCTTTTTCAAAAAATGTGGAACTATCCAGAAGCCTGTCTTGTTTTGTTTGCCTTTGCTCAATCTTGTGTCTCCGCAGAAATCCATTTGCTGCCAATCCTACTCCAATACATATTTATGCAGGAGTGAGTCCCGCTGAGTTCAGTGGAACTCAAGGGTACATAGATTTGTACACTATTTTTAGAAGGCTGCTAAAAAGCCTTTGTGACAACATATCTAAGGCTGCCATGCCCTGTTTTATATGGTTTAGCTAATATTTGGGGGGGGGGAGAAAACCTCACCTGTATCTTGTGCTAGCATTTGAACACAATCCAACAGGAAGTCCTATGTACAGGCTGCATTGAGAGAGGACAGATCAGCCTTCCCCACCCAGGCACCCTCCAGATGTGTCGGATTACAAGGCCCATCAGGCCCAGCCAGCATGGCCAGTAGGATAAGTTCACAATGGGATAGGTTCAGAACATCAGAAGAGCCCTGCTGGATCAGACCCAGGGTCCCTCTAGTCCAGCATTCTGTTCACACAGTGGCCAACGAGCTGTCCACCGGAAACGCACAAGCAGGACAGGAATGCAACTGGACCCTCCTGCCCAGGTTCCCCAGCAACTGGCCTCTGATACTGGAGGCAGCATAGAGGCATCAGGACTAGTAGCCATTGATAGCTTCTCCTCCAGGAATTTATCTAACCCCCTTTTAAAGCCATTCAAACTGATGGCCATCACTACATGTTGTGGTAGCGAATTCTAGAGTTTATGCACTGTGTGAAGAATTTCACAGGTTCACAATGCTTTGGATGAAAGAACCCTTAGGAATTTGCCCCATACACAGGAAGGTCCCAATCCAGCAAGGATGTGCTCAAATACCAGCACCACAAGTAGCTGACATTTTCTGTTAGCCCCATTGTACAAAATGACACAAAACATTCGTTACATTACCAAGAAGATGTCTTTTTACCAGCCTGCGGAAAGCAATGTAGAGTAGGAAAGAGGAAGGATTTGTTTCAATGGGACTAGCACAAGAAGACATCTCATTGGGTTGCATATGTACTCTGGAGTGTTCATTCACACCACGCATTGCTCTTAAGTGATCACTCATCCTCCATGCAGCCCCTTCGTCAACAATAGGATCTCTCCAAACCGGGAGAATGGGCATCTAAATGGCAAATGTGCTTCAATGGAAGCAAGTGTAAAGCGATTCAGGTTCGGGCAAAAAATCCCAACTTCGAGTATACCTGATGGGATCTGAGCTAGCCGTGACTGACCAGGAAAGAGGTCTTGGGGTTGTGGCGCACAGCTCAATGAAGATGTCAACCCAGTGTGTGGCTGCTGTAAAGCAAACTCCATTTGTTGTCGTTCAGTCGTGTCTGACTCTTCGTGACCCCATGGACCATAGCACGCCAGGCCTTCCTGTCCTCCGCTCTCTCCCGGAGCGTGCTCAAGTTCATATTCATTGCATCGGTGATGCTATCTAGCCATCTCATCCTCTGCCGTCCCCTTCTCCTTTTGCCTTCAGTCTTTCCCAGCATCAGGGTCTTTTCCAGTGACTTTTCTCTTCGCATTAGGTGGCCCAAATATTTGAACTTCAGCTTCAGTATCTGTCCTTCCAATGAGCACTCAGGGTTGATTTCCTTTAGGATTGACTGATTTGACCTCCTTGCAGTCCAGGGGACTCGTAAGAGTCTTCTCCAGCACCACAGTTCGAAAGCATCCATTCTTCGGCGCTCAGCCTTCCTTATAGTCCAGCTCTCACAGCCATACATTACTACTGGGAAAACCATAGCTTTGATTAGACGGACTTTTGTCGGCAAGGTGATGTCTCTGCTTCTTACTATGCTGCCTAGGTTTGCCATAGCTTTCCTCCCAAGGAGCAAGCATCTTTTAATTTCATGGCTACAGTCACCGTCTGCGGTGATCTTGGAGCCCAAGAAAATAAAATCTGTCACAGCTTCCATTTCTTCCCCTTCTATATGCCAGGAACAGGAAGTGATGGGGCCAGATGCCATGATCTTAGTTTTTTTAATGTTGAGTTTCAAACCAGCTTTTGCACTCTCCTCTTTCACCCTCAACAAGAGGCTCTTGAGATCCTCTTCGCTTTCTGCCATTAGGGTGGTATCGTCTGCGTATCTGAGGTTGTTGATAATTCTCCCGGCAATCTTAATTCCAACCTGTGATTCATCCAACCCGGAGTTTCTCATGATGTACTCTGCATATAAGTTAAATAAGCAGGGTGACAATATGCAGCCTTGTCGTACTCCTTTCCCAATTTTGAACCAATCGGTTGTTCCCTGTCTGGTTCTTACTGTTGCTTCTTGACCCTCGTACAGGTTTCTCAGGAGACAGGTAAGGTGGTCTGGTACTCCCATCACTTTAAGAATTTGCCACAGTTTGTTGTAATCCACACAATCAAAGGCTTTAGTGTAGTCAATGAAGCAGAAATAGACGTTTTTCTGGTATTCTCTTGCTTTCTCCATGATCCAGCGAATGTTGGCGATTTGATCTCTAGTTCCTCTGCCTCTTCGAAACCCAGCTTGTACTTCCGGTAGTTCTCGGTTCGCATACTGCTGAAGCCTAGCTTGTAGGATTTTGAGCATCACCTTGCTGGCATGTGAAATGAGTGCAATTGTGCGGTAGTTTGAACACTCTTTGGCGTTGCCCTTCTTTGGAATTGGAATGTAAACTGACCTTTTCCACTCTTGCAGCCATTGTTGAGTGTTCCAAATTTGTTGGCATATTGAGTCCAGCACTTTAACAGCATCATCTTTTAGGATTTTAAATAGCTCAGCTGGAATACTGTCATCTCCACTAGCTTTGTTGTTAGTAATGCTTCCTAAGGCCCACTTGACTTCACTCTCGAGGATGTCCGGCTCAAGTTCAGTGAGCGCACTATCATGGCTATCAGGGACATTCAGATCTTTCCTGTATAGTTCTTCTGTGTATTCTTGCCAGCTCTTCTTAATCTCATCTGCTTCTGTTAGGTCCCTGCCTTCTTTGTCCTTTATCATGCCCTTCTTTGCACAAAACGTTCCCTTGAGATCTCCTATTTTCTTGAAGAGAAAATTTTTCCCTTGAGATCTCCTATTTTCTGTTGTTTTCCTCGATTTCTTTGCATTGTTCATTTAAGAAGGCCTTCTTGTCTCTCCTTGCTATTCTCTGGAACTCTGCATTCAGTTGGCTATATCTTCCCCTTTCTCCCTTGCTTTTCACTTCCCTTCTTTCCTCAGCTACTTGTAAAGCCTCATCAGACAGCCACTTTGCTTTCTTGCATTTCTTTTTCTTTGGGATGGATTGAGTTGCTGCCTCCTGAACAATGTTACGGACCTCCGTCCATAGTTCCTCAGGCACTCTGTCTATCAGGTCTAATCCCTGAAATCTATTCCTCACCTCCACTGTATATTCATAAGGGATATGATTTAGGTCATAGCTGAATGGTTTAGTGGCTTTCCCTATGTTCTTCAATTTAAGCCGAAATTTTGCAAGAAGCAGCTCATGATCTGAGCCACAGTCAGCTGAAGGTCTTATTTTGACTGACTGTATAGAGCTTCTCCATCTTTGGCTGCAAAGGACATAATCAATCTGATTTCGTTTGAGGGAAAGGCAGAGTAACAAATAAATGAATAAGTAATAGGGGTCCTCAAAAAGTAGTAATGCTGGCATTTCCTTCTAACCATGTGATACACTTTGTTTATCAAATTGGACGTTATCTGACACTCCCCCACTATGATAGAAATGTGGGTCCACATGAGATCATCATGGAGATGTGAGAAATTCATGAAGCAACTGAGGTGTCCAGAGATCGTTGGCTGAAGTCCTGCCTTCTTTGGAAGAACAACAAGCAACAGCTTGGCATCCTCAGGGAGAGAAATGTCACCTTGTATTAGCCATGCAATGAATGGCATGAGTTTGCGTTTGTCACTCCATTGAGAATCCTTTAAGCTGGCTCCTTCCCAGCCCTGCACTAGCTGAATTTCTAAATAAGGCTCATTTGGATGTTTTTGGCCACTGCTACAAGATGATGCTGTCAACAAGAGAAATGATGGCGTGCAAGGATGCCGAGCATGGCTGGGATGATTAATTTCACCCTGCAAAGGCTGCCTTGCAAACAGCTCCGAGCGAGATCTGGGAGGGGAAGTGAACATTGTGCTGTTTGGCAATGGAGACCCTCATCAGGAGCCCTGGGCCATGTTATCAGAAATGCCACTGTGTTTGTTCAAATCATTGGGATTCTAAGGAGTTACCCAGGAGATGACAAATTGACCCCCACTCCTGCTCATGGAGATTTCTGGTAGAGTAGTGAGAAAGTCATTTGATAAAGCAAAGGACTTGTGGCTCAGTGGTAAAGCACATACCTGGCATGCTGAATGTCCCAAGTTCAGTCCCTAGCATCTCCAGGGCCAGATTTGACCCCCAGGGCAGAGGTTCCTCACCCCTGCTGTAGACAACACTGAACTAGGTGGACCAAGGGACTGGCTCAGTTCAAGGCAGCTTCCTAAATTCCTATTTAAATCATCCTTTCATCCTGGAACTATGAGGACTGGAACCTTACATTACTTTTAGAGGAAGGGCTGCACTTCAGTGCTGGAAGTCCTGCTTTGATGCAAAGCATCCTGAATGCAACTCTTGGCATCTCCAGGTAGGGCCAGGAAAGACCCCTGCCTGGAACCCTGGAGAGCCACTCCCAGCCAGTGTAGACCAGCCTTCCCCAACCTAAAGCCTTCGAGAATTTGGATGAAATCCCCAGCATCCCTGACCATTGGCTCTGTTGGCTGGGGCGGATGGGAGTTGAAGGCCAAAACATCTTTAGGGCACCAGGCTGGGAAAGTCTAGTGTAGACAATACTGGGCTGGATCAACCAACATTTGGTTTGATTTGGTATAAGGCAGTTTCTTATGTTCCTAAGAGATCTAGAGGAAACCAGCTCTGCAGTGCTGCCCCAAACAAAATGATCTCTGCCACTTCAAAAATATGATCCGGTCTCAAGAGAACACCAGGCATAGGGAGAAAAGACCCCAAATGTCTCGCTACGACCACATTTAAGGGTCTCATTTGGACCCTAGTTGTAATGGGGGAGAAGATTTGACTGAAATGTGTGAGCCCAATTCAGTGTCAGGCACTAATCAGCAACACAGGGTACAATCCAACAAGAAGTTCCTTTCCTTTCAATGATATGAATGGGAGCACACAGACTTGAAAGGGGAGTAAACCCATTCACGGAGCACAAGTGATCCTTTGATGGCTACTAGCAATGACCGCTAAATAGAAGCTCCATGTTCAGAGTAGAGCTATGTGCAAAGGGCCTCTCAAAACTCTCCACTGTATATGTTGGCAGAGACATTGGAGGGGCACCAATTCACCAAATTTCTCAAGGGGGAGGAGGAACTCACCAACGGCATCTCAGGGATGGGTCTCAGCCTTAGCAGTGGCCGTAGCACAGGTGCTGTGCAGGGGTTTTGCTGCCATGGCAAGTGACCACAGCAGGAGCAATACTGGCAGCCTGGACACTATTTTGAATCCGCCATGTCATGGACCAGTCCGAGCATCATTCCAGGGCATCAAGGGGTGGGGTGGAGAAGAAATGGCGGCTGCCACAACAAAATGGTGGAGAATATTTGGAGAACATTCTGCAAATGTTCAGAGTTCCGGGGTTGGGGGGGAGAAAAAGAAAAATCTCAAGAAATGTTCTCAGAAAAGAATTCTTTTGGAAAACATGGGCTCTGCTGTAGTTCAGAGGCATGATGCCTCTGAGTCTCTATTGCTTGGGGCAAAGTGTAGGGAGAGGGATACTGCCGTCATGTTCTAGTTGTGGGTTTCCTGTAAGCAGAAGCATCTACCAGGCCGCTGCTGGAAACAGGGATGTGCAAATCAGCCAAATGCCAGTTGTCAAGGCCCTCTGAATTCCACCTCAAAGCTCATTCCAAGTCCTCGTGTCTGTATCAGACTGCAAGCTTCTTCTTTTTCCACAAAAATTTGTGTGTATTTTTGTGCACATTTTTTTCAAAACAGCCACATCAGCTAGGTGCATTTTTGAAATGTATGCATTTTCCTCCCATCGATTAAAGCATTTTCTGTGCATTTGTCAAATGTACACACATTTCCTGATTGCATTTTGTTCTGTGAATCATGTGGCAAGCTTGGAAACATGCAAACTTGGACTGCAGCTTGCGTTTGGGTCCACATATGGTTCCAGGAGATGCAACTGGTTAAATTTTGGGTCAAAAACAAACTGAAATGAATTTCTCATGCGTCCCTAGTTGGAAACAGGATGCTGGGTTAGATGCTGGACCTTTAGTCTGATCCCACAGGGCTCTTCTTATTTTCTTGTAACAGCTGGCCAAGTCTTGTGCTCATACACTGAACACAGAATGAGTACCTCACTCATCATGTCCTCACTGATTTTGACAGTATCACCATGCTCCCGGTTCTGAGGTTCCTTCAGAAGCCCGGGTGGGGTCTGCGCAGGCACGCTCATACTGTACCTGGGAGGGCAGGTGTTTCAGCGGTGCCTTGTACTACTTCCATTTTCTGAAGAAGCTGAATCACATTTCCGCTGCCCCATGCATCCGTCTATGCAAATAACATTAATTAAATGTGTAAAAATGTAAACACGCTCCCTGTAATCTGAATTGACAGTGTGGCTAAATATATTTATTTCTTGGATTTTAATTAAACCCTGCAGTGCTTGAATCTTTAAAACATTACTCGCACGTGCTCATGCTGCCTTCTCACAAAAATGGCCTGTCATGGATCAGTGAGGAGCTTCCAGATGGGGGGCTCCTTGCACTACCAGTCCAAAGACATGGTGGAGGTGTTCCATCTTTCCCCTCATAAATGGATTTTCTCTAGCAAGAAAAAAAGATGGAAGAAGCGGTGGGAAATCACAGGAGGATGACGAATGGAAGATGTCGACATCCAGAACCTCCTGGAAAGTTTCATGGATGGGGCAGGACAATTGCATGATCTAAGACTCGTCTGGAAGCACCCTTCCACTGCCTTCTTGCATGATGTGCGACTACGGCCGCATCTATATGGCACCACTTAGACCCCCACCCCATTGTAACTGCGCAGCAATTCGGCTTCGAGTCAGCATGCCCTGCAATACACTTGCGATATGCTGCGCACTTCCCTTACAGGCTCTTCTTTTTTTGCCATTTTACTGCAATGCGCAGCTGTGCAGTCCCATGAGTGTGGGGGTGCGACACATCAGTGGCTGTTTTGTATTTGAGGGGCTCTGCTGTGTCTTTCTGTCCCTTTTTAGGAAAAAAGTGAGTGTTTTGTGCTCCTTCATTTCTGCACCATCAGTTTGTCAGTTCCCCAGCCCGAGACTCTCACGATGGTTCTCACTCACAAGTGTGAGTGCCACGTGCCTAGCCATCGCTCTGAAATGGTGGCCGGAGCGATGTTGGTCCTTCCCGAAGACCCCTCCCCCCAGCCCTTGGGTACTGAGTCCACAACCGTTGCAAAGATACGAAGCTGCAAAACTGCAAATGTGTGATTAAATAGATGAAAACGCCCCTCTGTGCCTCTGTAACTGCGAAGCTGCGAAGGGATTGGGGGAGTAAAGGAGCATCACAGAGTGACGCAGGCACTACACGTGCCTACAACACACCCACTGTAAGATGCGAAGTCAGGTTGGGGAAGGAACAGATGGCCCACAACTGTGGGGGAACCCGCAGCCAAGCCCCGAAATCAGAGTAAAACGACTCCTTGGAACTCCATCTTTTCCAGGTGAAAACCACAGATGGCTGCAAAGTCACGACTGTGTCATCTGTCACAAGAGACCTCAACTCACACCTGCCCCGGCGTAAAAGCCCGGTGTAGATGGGGCCCAACTCAGTCTTTCCCACCCTGATGCCCTCCACTTACATTGGACTGCACCTCCCATCATTCCCAGCCAGGATGGCCACCTGGGAATAATGGGAGTTGCAGTCCAACACATTTGGAAGGCACCAGGTTGGAGGTGGGTGGACAATCTCTTCCACCTTGCAAGGAAGTGGGGTGGGTCTCTGAATCAAAGTCCAACGGTGTTTTCTGATACTACTGGAGAGCTCCTACAGGACAGCCATTGATCTTGGGTTGGGACCACTTCAGCCCCAAGTTCTTGAGAGCAGTGGGCAGGTGTCCCTGTGGGAATGGGCATCTCCTTACAACCTCCCATGAAAAGGTCTACAGTAGCATCCTCTCCTTTTTGAAGGATTTTCTCCAGGAGCCCTGGCTTCAGCCTGCTTGCTCACAATGAGAAGAGCTTCTTGTTGGATTGTGGCCCATGTTTTTGATTAGTACCTTGGAAATTCCAGATTTGGCAGGAAGGCTAAGAGGCTCCAGGGATTGGCAGCGGGCCGTCTGCTGGGACATGAGACTTGGCAGGTTCTCAGTGAACCAAAAAGAGAGAGCTTCTCTCAAGATGCTGAAAAAAATAGTTTTATTCTCTAAGAAGCAGGCTTCTTAAAGAAGAATGCTATTTTTTTTTTCAGCATCTTGAGAGAAGCTCTCTCTTTTTGGATCTAATTGGGATGCTTCCCAGTTTGCTCATGCTTTCATGGACCCAGAGATGCCAACCCCTGACGCAAATCTGCCCACTCTGGACAGGTGTTCTTCTCTGTCTGGCGTTCTCGGGGCCTCTCTTCTCTGCCCCAGCTTCTCCTGAGGGCCATCCTCTTCTGCCCTGGCCAGGCAGCTTTCAGACCTCTGGATGTTTGCTTCTTTGTGCCATTGTCATGACCCCGGGCTCAGATTCCCTGAGTTTGCCGGATGAGGCCATGGACTCTGAAGAAGTGCCAGAGTGGGAGAGAGAACTGCCCATGATGCAGACCCCAGATGCACTTTCCTGGAAGCAGGAGCCCATCTTGCTGCCATATTCCTGGGCTGAGGAGGTCATCCTGCTGTCCTCTGAGAACTATGGCCCAGAAGACCCAGCAGAGACATGGTGCCCCTCTCAGAGCCAACAGCTGCTGAAGCAGGCAGACCCCCTTTGGCTGGAAGAGTCTGCTCCTAGCAGAGAAGCAGAGCTAACCACCCAGACTGAGCTGAAGCCCTATTTAGATCTCAGTCCTACGTTATCTGTTGTTGAAACAGCTTTTAGGCCTGCTTGTATGAATCTCCAGTCTGAGTTCCACATGGTGTTAGGGTGCTACCTGGACCTTGAATTTTGCCTTTCTGGAAACTGGTCTTTAAGAACATAAGAACACAAGAAGAGCCATGCTGGACCAGACCCAAGATCCATCTAGTCCAGAATTTTGTTCTCACTGTGGCCAACCAGCTACCTGTGGGAAACCCACAAGTGGAACAGGAGTGCAACAGCACCCTCCCACCCATGTTCCCCAGCAACAGTTAGATAAAGGCACACTGCCTCTGATACTGGAGGTAATATGCAGCCAACAAAACTATTAGCTCTTGGTACCCTTATCCTCTGTGAACTTTGCCTTGCTTTGCTTGCCTGGCTTGGCTTGGCTTGGCTTGGCTTGCTGGAGCCCAAACTTTTGCCTAGACCCTTCTGGTTGGCCTGGAAGCCATCTGACTGAGACCACCACCTAGGAGGGAACAGCCATCCATTCAGGCTAGGGGCTGAGTAAAGCAGGCTATTTCTGGTCCATGTCACTCTAGCAAGTGCCCATCCAAGAGTCCATTCTGCCAATTTCCACAAAAATCTGCACTTTTTAAAGTAAAAAATCTGCATGAAAATCCGTATTTAAATAAGTGTTTAAATATGTGTTTTTCAACACATGTTCTCCTGAAATACATATTTCCTCTAACTGACAATTAAATCCAATTGCTTCCTAAACACCTCTAGCTGCCTATATTTATGTTTCGAGCAACTTTATGTTTACACTCAAATTCTTGAATCTGAGTAATAGAGTCATTAGTTTTCTTCTCTCTCCTTTTTGAGATATGATGCTTTCTGTATCCTGCTCCTGTTATTACAGCTTCTGATGCCTCCCAAGCTATGGTCTGGTCAGTTACCAAGGAAGTATTAATTTGGGAGCATTCATTTATTTCGATACTTTTAAACTGCTGAGATCCAGCAGATGGTTAGGCTTTGATCTACACACTAGTTCAGGACCTGTGGATTAGGTCAGCTCATACTGGAATGTGCAAAGGTTGAATTCCTCAAAAACCCCTCATTCAAATTCCAACTTGGAGGGGGAGATGTTCACATGGAACATCTGTTTCCTCTGCCCTCCAAATGACCCTCCAGGGAGGGAGGTAATTAGATGAGACTTGACTACAAAAGATGGCATAGGCTTTTCCTTCTTTTACCATCGCTGCTTCATGTTAATTAAAAGTGTTGAATTTTCAATGGAGGATGGTTGTGTGTGAAAGAGAGACAGAGAGAGTTGGGAGGTATCAGATGAAAGACAATTTTGGAATAAACATTTCACAAGGTGGAACTTCTTTGCTTAGGCCTATGGAACAGCTCAGGATTTCATGTAAAGGCTAGGTGAAGAGTTGTGTTCCATTCTTTGCACAACAAAGGGACAAAATTCACCAGCCATCTTTTCCTGGCAGCACATCAGGAGAATTGTGTCAAACAGAGGATAACAAAAGGGGAAGATGTCGAGACTCTCATGGAACTTAGAGTCACTGTGGTGCTGGGGTCCGACTGTTGGATCAGATCTTCCCCAAGCTGGTGTCCTCCAGATGTGTTGGACTGCAACTCCCATCATTCCCAGCCAGATCTAGTCCTTTCCTCTGGAGGTCATCAGGCAGAGGCTGGAGAGCCACAGCTTGTGGATGCTCCCTAGCTCTGGACCTCCTGCATTGAGCAGGGGCTTGAACGAGATGGCTACAAGCCTGCCTCCAATTCTAGGTAGCTCGCCCTCCACGGTTTGAAAAGCCAAGAGGGCGATGGTTCTTTTGGTGAAAGATTGGCTACAAAAACAGAGTTGTTCTGCAACATGTTCTCACCAGCTCAAGACATGCCTCGGCATCTGAAGTGGCAGACTGAGTTTGCTGAATGGAGTCTTTCATGTTCACGCGTATGCACTGAGATGCACGCGGGTGCACTGGCGACACAACGCATCCCGAGCCCAAATCAGAGACAGAATTTCTGGGAGGAGCTGGACCCCGAAGAGCTGACGGCTTCAGCAGCTCAAGTAACAAAAAGTAGTGACTGTCTGTCCTTGCTAAACAGGGACAGTCGGACCGTGTGCTGCAGATGTTCCGATAATGATATTGTAAGGAGAAGGCTACTGTATGGTGACAAGCAAGGAGACAACCTGTTCTCAGGTCTTTAGTTTAGCTAATGATGGGGGCAGCGGTGTCTCCTTGTCCTTGATGGGCACTCTCTCTGCAGGGTGGGGTCTGAATAGTCTGTCTGTCTGTCTGTGCATGTGTCTGTGTATGTCAGTAATTTGGAGTGGGCATGTAGATGGCATGGAGAAGCAGAGTTCTGATTTTTGCAGCTGGCTTGAAAGAAAAGCCCTGGTTTGGGGGGGGGGGGTGTCTAGGGGCTAATCTAGCCGTGAAGGCTATGGTGTGAATGCAATTCACCTGTGTGTTCCTTGTTGTGTAAATGCTCAGCAGCCACCAGGAAGCTGTGCAGCCTCAGGACTGTGGTAGCTGGGGAGGCGGAGTCCACCTCTTTCCCTCCATGCCAGGGTCTCAGAAAAACTCCTCTCCCAAGTGCTGTTTGCATTTCAAGGGAAGCCTCCGTTGGCATAAATGGGTGCTGCCCTTGAAATGCAGAGAGCAGCTTCAGAGAGAATGTGTGTTGCAGGAACCAGGGAGAGAGGAAGGGTTAAGCTTCCCTGCCCCCATTCTCCCAAGGCTACTCAGGTTTCCCTGCAGCTGCCATTTACATCACCATCACCACCACCACCACACCTATGAACATTTGTATAGGGCTTGCAAGTACGCAAAGTGCTTCACATATATTACATAGCTGTAATCCTTACAACAGCCCTGTAAGGCAGCCTTCCCCCAGCCTGCTGCCCTCCTGATGTTTTGGACTTCAGTTCCCATCAGCTCCAACCAGCATAGCCAAGGGTCAAGAATACTGGGAGCTGTAGTCAAAGACATCCGAAGGGCGCTGTGTTGGGGAAGGCTGTTGCAAGGGAAGTCCGTCATCATCATCATCGTCATCCTTGCTCCCCATTAGCAGATGGGGGGGACTGAGGCTTCCCGAAGGCCGCCTCTTTCATGGGGGCTTGCTGATGTGTGGCTCAGTCTCTTGACCGCTACGCTAGACCAGCTCTCTGCGTGTTACCGGTGCTTTGCCCAGGTGCCAGTGACTCTCCAAGAACTCAGTGTATATATTTGCAAATGAGAGCAGCCTCTAGAGAAGTCTCACACATGGAGCATGGCTCGTGAACTCCCCACCAGTTGAGCATGTAACCCCAGAGAGCATGTAACAATATCACTTTGCTGGCAGTGGTCCAGGCTTACCTTCAGCTGTGGCCAGGCACACACCTGCTCCGCAGTGAGTTTCTCTTGCCTGTAATCCTTTCCTTGGGGACATGAACTAGAGAAAGCATCATGGATGCTGAAAAAAGAGAAAAACATCAGGCTGACAGCTGGGCTGGGCTTGTGCAAAGCTGTCAGGGCTGCTTCAGAGGTCACCCTGCATTTTTATTTTATTAGTAGTTAGTTACTTAGTTACTTAGTTAGTTAGTTAGTTATAAGCTGTGCCCCCTCCACATGTCTTTAAAAAGCTCTCAGTGCAACTATGGGAGGGGGCAAAATTGTAAAAATAAAATTGCAGTTCCTTAAGCATTTCAACATATTAAAAGAATGCACCACATTGAAACAGCATCATAATGATCCAAAGCCATCAAGAATCCCAATGCAATCACAGAACTAACCCTGCTTGTGAGAAAAAGGTGGTATTCACATTTGCTCTCAGCAGGGCCCGGTTACATGAAGGAGCACCTGCACCCATGATGAACCTGCCTGTGTTTTTAGATCAGCACTGGAGGCGCCGCTCACTGGCCTGCCTTCAAGACCAAGTGGCAGATTGGCAGACACTCGGGAGAAGGCCTCCTCAGTCGTGGCCCTTACCCTATGGAACTCCCTCCCAAGGGATGTGTGGCTGGCACCCTTCCTGTGGCATTTGGAAAAGTTTTGGAAACCCACCAGTTTCACTGGTGTATTTGATTCTCATGCTGCTGTTTGCTTGAAGTTCCATTGCTGTGGTTTTCGTTTTCATATACTGTGTGAATTATACGTATTTTAATGTATGGTGGGGTTTGTATTTTTTAAACATTTAGAGTTTTATGATAATGTTATCTTATTGCATTTTTATTTTTATACTTGTATTTTGTTCACCACTTTGGGTGGACTTTGTAACAAACATAGCAAGCTGCCTCATCCTGGCTCAGACTGTTTTTCCATCTAGCCTAGTATTGTCTCAGCAGTTCTCAGGCAGAAAAGAGTTTCTTCCCAACTCCTGGCAACAGAGATCTAGAACTGGAGAAACTTGGGCCTTCAGCAAGCAAAGCAAGTGCTGTTCTACTCCTCTGTGGTTCCCCCCCCCCCGCAGTGGGGCAGAGCTCCAAGAAGCTGGGACCAGATAAGAGAACCAAATAGACTTAAGTTCTCACCACCGCTGGCCTTGGGCAGCTCTAGGGAGCAGCAGGAGCTGATGAGCACAACTAAGCCCTTATATCGGGGTGGGGAACCTGCAGCCCTCCAAATGTTGCTGGACTACAGCTCCCATCATCCCGGGTTATTGACTATGCTGGCTTGTACAAGGAATATAGAGGGTGCCATCTTGATCTTCCCCTCGGGCAACAAAATTCTTGGGCCAGCTCTGCATGCCTGTTCATAAACAGTAGCACCAGAGATTAGGTGAAAACAAAATTAAGAGATGGACTTACCGAAGGATTTCCCCCTTGGTGAGAAACGTCAGCACCTGTTGCAAATGACAGAGATACGATACTAGAACACAAGCCGCCCCTAGCCCCACCAAGAATATGACGGGGTGGTACCAACATCCCGAGAAATGCTCACCGGCTTCCAGATGAGGAAAGCAAATGCAAAAGGAGTATCAGCTATGTGACTAAAGACTGGTTGAAAATGCACGTGATTTGAGAATGGTAAATATTTGGAGTTGATTTTTTCTGTTGCTGCACTGTAGGGGCCAACAAATATGGACATGCAGTCATTTAGTTTTTGAAGTTATTTCTGTTATGTTTGTTATATTATAGAAAGAACAAGAATTTCTGACAACAGGTTTATTAAACTGGGCATTCATTATTTCATGCTTCATTTAATATCTCAAAAGGACATGTATAGCGAAGTTTTCACAGTATGCAGATTTATTCAAATGTGACCAGTAAAATAACCAATTAAGGCACGGGAACATAGGAAGCTGCCTTATATTGAGTCTGACCATGTGTCCATCTAGCCCAGTGTTGTCGACACGGACTGGCAGCGAGCGGCTTTCCGCAGTTTCAGACAGGAGTCTTTGCAGTCCTATCTGGAGATGCTGCCAGGGACTGAACCTGGGACCTCCTACAGACAAAGCAGAGGCTCTACCACTGAGGTTCAGTTCTTCCCCTAAACAGCTAAATGACCCATCAGTTGAAATGATTAATTGGTGGAAACCAGCTCATTTTGCTCAAAGTAAAATCCAAGGCAAATTGGGAGGCTTTTGCTCAGGCAAAATCTCTCTATTTTCAAGGATGCTGAACATAATTTCGTTTTGAGATCTGTTGAATTTCTCAGCAGGGTTTTGCTGAGCTCTGGTTAAGAGTGAGAGAAACATCAGGTGGCTCAAGGTGAATCCTACACACTTCCTTTGAGGTGTCAAAGAAAACAAAGCAAAGCAACATCCATCTTGCTGTTGCTATGGAGATGGCAAGCCATCTCCATGGCAGGAACCTCTAAGGCCTGGACATGAGTCCACTTTTACAAGCAGGGACTGATCCGAAGAGCACAAGAAGAGGCCCACTGGATATTATCACCTTCATGACTAGTAGCCAGGGATGGATGAATCTGTGAATTTCGGTTTAGAATCATAGAATCATAGAATCAGATCTGAGTTTTTCTCAGTTTGTCATCTTTCCAATCTTAAATTTGGTTCATCCCAAATTTAGATACTTTTTTAAAAGTTCATATGAAAATTCATACTCACTCTTGTGCACATGTCTCTGAATACATACAACTCTGTGCACAATTGTGCCTAATATACACATTTTTGGAAGCCATTTTCTGAATTCAGTGCATTTTCACTACTATACAGATTTTTGTGCATTTTTCCATAACATACGGATTTTTGTACATGTAACCCACTGGTATATTTTTCTTTAAGAATTCTGAGGGAATATTCCTGCACATCTCACTAAAGGAGTGAGATAGGGAGTGGCCACCATTTTAGGCAATTACCAAACTGCAGTGTAGAAGCAGCTTGCTTTCTTCTCTCTGTAAGGTCCTGAACCCTTAAGACAGGTTAGTGGGGAAGATTCCTTTTGAATTTTTTAAAAAGAGCTTTAAAGATTTTTCCCCCCAAACACTATGAGTTCCTTGTTTGTTTATGTTCTTTTATATTGTATAAAGGGCTGTTAACAAAGTTCCTGTGTTGCTAGATCCTGATCCAATTTTCAAGAAAATTGCTGCAGAGCTGGAGTGAACGGAATAAAGACTGTTTTCTTTCTTCAACCAGCAGAAAAATCAAGCTGCAGAGAGAAGTTTTATTTATATTTTTGTTTATTTATATTTTCAACCAGCTGAAAAAAGAAGACAGAACTTTGGGAGGGCTGTGGTCTGATATATTGTTTTGGTGAGTTATGCTTGCAAAATTATTACATGTGCATTAGTATTGTTTTTAATTAAGATATTAAAATATATGTTAATTGTTCCTGTACAAAGCCTTTGCTTGAGTCCCTTTAGAGACCCTGAAGAAAAAGTGTTACCATTTTTTTATTACTGGAAAAGCCCATTGCAAAATTTGGTGTAGTACGAAATTTGAAAAATAACTGAGTTTTGGTTCATGTATTAGTTTGAAAGTGTGAAGTTAGGTATATTTGCATTAAAATGTGAACCAAATTAATTTCCCCTCTCCTTCCAGGTAGCCACTTATACCCCTGTCCTCCATGAATTTGTCTCTGCTTCAGCCTAGCTCATTCAGCCTATAAACAGTAAGCATAGAGAAATTATTCAGAGAATATAGAGAAATATCTGCTGGCTGTTTCAGCCATATCCATCACAGAGACATGTGGTTTCCTACTGGCCAGAGGTGGGGCATGATTTCAGGCTTTTGTTGGGACTGTGGCTAACACAGCACAGCCTGAGGGGTGCTACCTTATTTGAAGCGCTAAACCCAATGTCTGTCTCAAGGAACAGGGTCATGGCCAATGGGTCCACTTGGGGAACAGACCCCTCCTCACCTGATATTCTTCTAACTCCATCTGTGTTATCGAGTGACTTGAACAGTGGCCCATTCTCCTGCCTGGAATGCCAGTGTCCGGAAGAAGAATAGAACAAAGCCTCCAGTAACCCTTGGCAACCAGACAAGCACCAATCATAGATCCAGGCACCATCACTTTCCGGTTTGTTGCGGGAGGAAGGCTTCTTTCCACAAAATGTCCATAGGCCCCTTTGCCTTGAATAGCATGGAGGAGCTGTCTCTAGGATTGTTGGATCTGGCTAGCTTTCTTTCTAGAAATTCACAATCTGCCAACTAGAGCCAGCAACACAACGGAGGTTCTGGGGGACAAATGATACTTGAAATTAAGGAATGGAGTGTCTCTGAGCACATGTACAGCTACGGAATTTGTTCTCAGTCCCAGAACCTAGGCAACTCTCCATTCACTCAAAAATCTACTCCTGGTCCCCCCACTCCCATGCTTACTTAGTTAGGAGGGAGAAATTCTAATTTAGGAAGAAGTAGAAAAAAGCTGACTGCAGGGACAGAACTTGAACTGAGCACATCCTCCCTGATGGCTTTGCCTCCAACCTATACTATGCTCTCTTTATCACTGCACCATCCCTCAACACTCTCTTTTATCACTGCAACCATTCAACATCACAGTAATTCAGGTCTATCCCCCAACACTCCTTTGTGCTGTATTATTGATTATTCCTCTTGTCCCCAGTCATGTCATCAGTTCTGGATAGGCTTTTATCATCAATCCCTTAGCCCCAGGCCTTGAACCTCAGGCCTGTGGACCAAAGTGCTAGTTCCCCTCTACTCAGCACTGGTTAGGCCTCATCTGGAGTACTGTGTCCAGTTCTGGGCACCACACTTGAAGAAGGATGCAGACAAGCTGGAGAGGGTTCAGAGGAGGGCAACAAGGATGATCATGGGACTGGAAACAAAGCCCTGTGAGGAGAGACTGAAAGAACTGGGCATGTTTAGTCTTGAGAAGAGAAGACTGAGGGGAGATAGGACAGTGCTTTTCAAGTCCTTGAAAGGCTGTCACAGAGAGGAAGGCCAGGATCTCTTCTCAGTCATCCCAGAGTGCAGGACACGGAATAATGGGCTCAAGTGACAGGAAGCCAGATTCCGGCTGAACATCAGGAAAAACGTCCTGGCTGTCAGAGCAATACGATAATGGAACCAATTACCTAGGGCAATGGTGGGATTGACACAGTGTGATTTTATTTTTCCTATTTTTCTTCAAGTTGTCTTTTAATGTCTCCTCATATCCACTTATATTTCCCTTAAATATTTACTTCTAAGATCTTATGACTTTTATTAAGTTCTCTCATTTCTTAAATCCACCTTTCCTTGATTTTTGTCAATGAAGATTGCTTCCCTCTGTAACTTCTCTTGCTGCTCCTAGTAGATAACCTTGTAGCCTTCAGGCGCCAAAATGTACTCTTCTTTTGCAAAGTAACAAATGTGGTGTGAAAAGAAATAGAATGCAAAGTTTGACCCTGAATACAAGCCTGAATTGTAACCATCCTGAAATGTATGTTGTAACCCAAAACATTTATTTAAGTGTACGTTGAGAACATGAAATGTGAAATGTGAAAAGGTCAACATTCTAAACCAGTCCATGTCATGTGAATAGTCCAGATCAGGAAGGGGAGGTGTGAATGGAGGATGAATGGTTTTATTGCAGGAGGGCCAGATGAGGGTGCTGTGGAATGTGCTGAAGATTGCCAAAGTATCAGTTACAGAAGATGGAAATGGGCCAATAAAAGAGGACGGCATGTTATGACCACAGAAACAACCTTGAGAAATGTTGGGGAGTCAGAAGGAGGTGCCAGGCTGTCTACAACAAACGTCAATCCTGGAAATTGGGAACATGATGTATTATCAACAAAGAACATACTGAACCCCTCTTTGACCCCATGAGCCCCAACGGAGGAAAAAGAATATAAAACCCCCAAGCTCTCCATTGTTTGGGAGGGGCATGGTTGCAGCTGGATCATTTGTATGTGCACATAGCAACAGTACCCTCAATCCACGGGACATGTATTAAGTCCTCTGGCTAAGTACTTGATAGTGTTGTGGTGAGGATGTGTTGGGTAAAATTCAGGGAGAGGATTTTACTGTCCAGGACTTAGATAAGGTGCAATTATCTTTGTTCTGTCATACTTAACTGTTTGGGTTTAGGATATAAGACAGCAGGCTTATACTTGGGCCTGCCTGACACTGTATCACCGTTGCCTCAGTGGGACATTTGCGGCGTGGACCGATCTGGAGCTGAGCAACAAACAGGGGCTAACTGTATACTTAGTCATTTAATGCACCACATTTGGATAACTAACTTTCTACCTAAGAGGCGTGCCACCTCTTAAGCCTCAGAGAGGGGTGCAACTTCCTGAGGATTGTTAGTTTTGGGCTCTTATCTAAGAAGCGTGCAACCTCTTGAGTTTCAGAGATCCTGAAACTCTTTGAGATTTCTTTGTAACTAAGTTTGTACCTAGGAGGTGTGTAACCTCCTAAGCCTCAGAGAGTGTACAACACTCTCTGGGGAGGTTCTACTTTTGCTTATTTCTTTTATCTCAATAAATCTCATTTTCTTTCATCTACATTGGTTGTGTGCGAGTTCTTCTCCACTTCATAAGATCCCAAACCTCCGAGCCTGATCAACTGTGTGGTCCTGGGTAAACTGAAATCTGTATTTCACAGGCTCTCCCACACTGGAGGCACTCAAGATGAATCTGGACAGCCATTTGTCAGGGATGCTTTGACTTGGATTCCTGCACTGAGCAGGGCATTGGACTTGATGATCTTGTAGGCCCCTTCCAACCCTACTATTCTATGATTCTATGATATCTGCATCAGAGATGCTCCCATGGAGTCAGGAGGAAGAGGGATCCCATCACACTTGAGGCGAGGATCAGCCTTGCAGCTGATAAAAATCACTGAGAATACTGGAGTGAGAGGCCACTAAGAGTTTCTCGAGTCCAACCCCAACGAAAGGACCACTTCTCCACCAGCTCCTCACAGGTCAGGGGTGTAGAACCTCAGATTTGGGGTTCAAATGTGGCCCACCAGGGATCCCAATCCAGCGCTCCAGGGTTCCCCTGATGCCCCCCTCCCCCTGGCCCCACCCCTCCCCCGATTGCTGATTGATGGCTTCCCAGCATTTGCTCTGTTCCCATTTTGTAAGGTTGAAATGCCCCTCCTAAGGCTGAGTTACTGCTTTGAGCTAACATATGCTGGTATTTTTGATATCTTGGCCCCACCCTTTTTGCCTTTGGCCCCACCCACCACTGGAATAGGAAAGAGTAGGGAACAGAATAGGGAAGAAATTCGCCCATGCCTGTCCATTTTAGTTCGCTGATTCCCAAGATGTCGATGTTCAATCTTGCCATCTTGGGAATCAGCGAACTAAAATGGACAGGCATGGGCAAATTTAATTCAGGTGACCATCATATCTACTACTGTGGGCAAGAATCCCTTAGAAGAAATGGAGTAGCACTCATAGTCAACAAAAGGGTGGGAAAAGTAGTACTGGGGTACAATCTTAAAAACGATAGAATGATCTCAGTACGAATCCAAGGCAAACCATTCAACATCACAGTAATTCAGGTCTATGCCCCAACCACTGAGGCCGAAGAAGCTGAGGTTGATCGGTTCTATGAAGACCTACAACACCTTCTAGAACTAACACCAAAAAAAGATGTCCTCTTCATCATAGGGGATTGGAAAGCTAAAGTAGGAAGTCAAGAAATCACCAGGATAACAGGCAAGCATGGCCTTGGTGTACAAAATGAAGCAGGACAAAAGCTAATAGAGTTTTGCCAAGAGAACACTCTGATCATAGCAAACACTCTTTTCCAACAGCACAAGAGACGACTCCACACATGGACATCACCAGATGGTCAATATCGAAATCAGATTGATTATGTCCTTTGCAGCCAAAGATGGAGAA
The DNA here is from genome assembly GCF_057233095.1 of Heloderma suspectum. NCBI lineage: Eukaryota > Metazoa > Chordata > Lepidosauria > Squamata > Helodermatidae > Heloderma > Heloderma suspectum. The sequence continues at coordinate 438,703,856 of NC_139458.1, forward strand.
GCTCTATACAGTCAGTAAAAACAAGACCTGGAGCTGACTGTGGCTCAGATCATGAGCTGCTTCTTGCAAAATTTTGGCTTAAATTGAAGAACGTAGGGAAAACCACTAAACCATTCAGCTATGACCTAAATCATATCCCTGATGAATATACAGTGGAGGTGAGGAATAGATTTCAGGGATTAGACCTGATAAACAGAGTGTCTGAGGAACTACGGATGGAGGTCCGTAACATTGTTCAGGAGGCAGCAACGAAATCCATCCCAAAGAAAAAGAAATGCAAGAAAGCCAAGTGGCTGTCTGATGAGGCTTTACAAGTAGCTGAGGAAAGAAGGGAAGCGAAAAGCAAGGGAGAAAGGGGAAGATACAGCCAACTGAATGCAGAGTTCCAGAGAATAGCAAGGAGAGACAAGAAGGCCTTCTTAAATGAACAATGCAAAGAAATCGAGGAAAACAACAGAATGGGAAAGACTAGAGATCTCTTCCAGAAAATTGGAGATCTCAAGGGAACGTTTTGTGCAAAGACGGGCATGATAAAGGACAAAGAAGGCAGGGACCTAACAGAAGCAGATGAGATTAAGAAGAGGTGGCAAGAATACACAGAAGAACTATACAGGAAAGATCTTCATGCCCCTGATAGCCATGATAGTGCGGTCACTGAACTTGAGCCGGACATCCTCGAGAGTGAAGTCAAGTGGGCCTTAGGAAGCATTACTAACAACAAAGCTAGCGGAGATGACAGTATCCCAGCTGAGCTATTTAAAATCCTAAAAGACGATGCTGTTAAAGTGCTGCATTCAATATGCCAACAAATCTGGAACACTCAACGGTGGCCACAAGACTGGAAAAGGTCAGTTTACATTCCAATTCCAAAGAAGGGCAACGCCAAAGAGTGCTCAAACTACCGCACAATTGCACTCATTTCACATGCCAGCAAGGTGATGCTCAAAATCCTACAAGCTAGGCTTCAGCAGTATGCGAACGGAGACCTACCGGAAGTACAAGCTGGGTTTCGAAGAGGCAGAGGAACTAGAGATCAAATCGCCGATGTTCACTGGATCATGGAGAAAGCAAGAGAATTCCAGAAAAACGTCTATTTCTGCTTCATTGACTACGCTAAAGCCTTTGATTGTGTGGATCACAACAAACTCTGGCAAATTTTTAAAGTGATGGGAGTACCAGACCACCTTACCCGTCTCCTGAGAAACCTGTACGAGGGTCAAGAAGCAACAGTAAGAACCAGACATGGAACAACCAAGTGGTTCAAAATTGGGAAAGGGGTACGACAAGGCTGCATATTGTCACCCTGCTTATTTAACTTATATGCAGAGTACATCATGAGAAACTCCGGGTTGGATGAATCACAGGTTGGAATTAAGATTGCCGGGAGAATTATCAACAACCTCCGATATGCAGACGATACCACCCTAATGGCAGAAAGCGAAGAGGATCTCAAGAGCCTCTTGTTGAGGGTGAAAGAGGAGAGTGCAAAAGCTGGTTTGAAACTCAACATTAAAAAAACGAAGATCATGGCATCTGGCCCCATCACTTCCTGGCATATAGAAGGGGAAGAAATGGAAGCAGTGACAGATTTTACTTTCTTGGGCTCCAAGATCACCGCAGACGGTGACTGTAGCCATGAAATTAAAAGACGCTTGCTCCTTGGGAGGAAAGCTATGGCCAACCTAGACAGCATAGTAAGAAGGAGAGACATCACCTTGCCGACAAAGGTCTGTCTAATCAAAGCTCTGGTTTTCCCAGTAGTAATGTATGGCTGTGAGAGCTGGACTATAAGGAAGGCTGAGCGCCGAAGAATTGATGCTTTTGAACTGTGGTGCTGGAGAAGACTCTTACGAGTCCCCTGGACTGCAAGGAGGTCAAATCAGTCCATCCTAAAGGAAATCAACCCTGAGTGCTCATTGGAAGGACAGATACTGAAGCTGAAGCTCAAATATTTGGGCCACCTAATGCGAAGAGAAAACTCTCTGGAAAAGACCCTGATGCTGGGAAAGACTGAAGGCAAAAGGAGAAGGGGACGACAGAGGATGAGATGGCTAGATAGCATCACCAATGCAATGAATATGAACTTGAGCACACTCCGGGAGAGAGCGCAGGACAGGAAGGCCTGGCGTGCTATGGTCCATGGGGTCACGAAGGGTCGGGCACGACTGAACGACTGAACAACAACAACAGATCAGTTAGATATGAGCTCAGGAATATTCCTCATGAATATGCAGTGGAGATGAAGAATACTAGATTTAAGGGACTAGATTTAGTAGATAGGGTCCCGGAAGAACTATGGACAGAAGTTCGCAACATTGTTCAGGAGGCGGCAACAAAAAACATCCCAAAGAAAAAGAAAACCAAGGAGGCAAGATGGCTGTCTGCTGAGACACTGGAAGCAGCCCAAGAAAGAAGGAAAGCAAAAGGCAACAGTGATAGGGGGAGATATGCCCAATTAAATGCAAAATTCCAGAGGTTAGCCAGAAGAGATAAGGAATTATTTTTAAACAAGCAATGCGCGGAAGCAGAAGAAGATAATAGAATAGGAAGGACAAGAGACCTCTTCCAGAAAATCAGAAACATCGGAGGTAAATTCCAGACAAAAATGGGTGTGATCAAAAACAAAGATGGCAAGGACATAACAGAAGCAGAAGAGATCAAGAAAAGGTGGCAAGAATATATGGAAGATCTGTATAGGTAGGATAATAATATCAGGGATAGATTTGACGGTGTGGTCAGTGAGCTAGAGCCAGACATCCAGAAGAGTGAGGTTGAATGGGCCTTAAGAAGCATTGCTAATAACAAGGCAGCAGGAGATGACGGTATCCCAGCTGAACTGTTTAAAATCTTGCAAGATGATGCTGTCAAGGTGATGCATGCCATATGCCAGCAAATTTGGAAAACACAAGAATGGTCAACAGATTGGAAAAAAACCATTTATATCCCCATACCAAATAAGGGAAACACTAAAGAATGTTCAAACTATCAAACAGTGGCACTTATTTCACATGCCAGTAAGGTAATGCTCAAGATCTTGCAAGGTAGACTCCAGCAGTTCATGGAACTAGAATTGCCAGATGTACAAGCTGGGTTTCGAAAAGGCAGAGGAACTAGAGACCAAATTGCCAATATCCGCTGGATAATGGAGAAAGCCAGGGAGTTGCAGAAAAACATCTATTTCTGTTTTATTGACTATTCTAAAGCCTTTGACTGTGTGGATCATGACAAATTGTGGCAAGTTCTTGGTGGGATGGGGATACCAAGTCATCTTGTCTGCCTCCTGAGGAATCTGTATAACGACCAGGTAGCAACGGTAAGAACAGACCACGGAACAACGGACTGGTTTAAGATTGGGAAAGGAGTACGGCAGGGTTGTATACTCTCACCCTACCTATTCAACCTGTACGCAGAACACATCATGCGACGTGCTGGGCTTGATGAAGCCAAGGCTGGAGTTAAAATCGCTGGAAGAAATGTTAACAATCTCCGATATGCAGATGATACCACTTTGATGGCTGAAAGCGAGGAGGAGCTAAGGAACCTTATGACGAAGGTGAAAGAAGAAAGTGCAAAAGCCAGGTTGCAGTTAAACCTCCAAAAAACCAAGATTATGGCAACCAGCTTGATTGATAACTGGCAAATAGAGGGAGAAAACGTGGAGGCAGTGACAGCCTTTGTCTTTCTAGGTACAAAGATTACTGCAGACGCTGACTGCAGCCAGGAAATCAGAAGACATTTACTTCTTGGGAGGACAGCAAGGACAAATCTTGATAAACTAGTGAAGAGCAGAGACATCACACTGACAACAAAGGTCCGCATAAAGCAATGGTCTTCCCCGTAGTAACCTATGGCTGTGAGAGCTGGACCATAAGGAAGGCTGAGCGAAGGAAGCTTTTGAACTGTGGTGCTGGAGGAAAATTCTGAGAGTGTCTTGGACTGCAAGAAGATCAAACCAGTCCATACTCCAGTAAATAGAGCCAGACTGCTCACTTGAGGGAAGGATATTAAAGGCAAAACTGAAGTACTTTGGCCACATCATGAGAAGACAGGACACCTTGGACAAGATGCTGATGCTAGGGAAAGTGGAAGTCTGGGCACCACACTTTTAGAAGGATGCAGACAAACTGGAGAGGGTACAGAGGAGGGCAACAAAGATGATCAGAGGACTGGAAACAAAGCCCTATGAAGAGAGACTGAAAGAACTGGGCATGTTTAGCTTTGAGAAGAGAAGACTGAGGGGAGATATGATAGCACTCTTCAAGTACTTGAAAGGTTGTCCCAGAGAGGAAGGCCAGGATCTCTTCTCCATCATCCCAGAGTGCAGGACACGGAATAATGGGCTCAAGTAACAGGAAGCCAGATTCCGGCTGAACATCAGGAAAAACTTCCTGACTGTTAGAGCAATACGACAATGGAACCAATTACCTGGGGAGGTGGTGGGCTCTCCCACACTGGAAGCATTCAAGATGAGGCTGGACAGCCACCTGTCAGGGATGCTCTGACTTGGATTCCTGCATTGAGCAGGGGGTTGGACTCGATGGCCTTGTAGGCCCCTTCCAACCCTACTATTCTATGATTCTATGAAGGCAAAAGGAAGAGGGGCTGACCAAGGGCAAGGTAGATGCCCAGAATGGATATTCTGGAAGTGACAGACTCAACCTTGGGGGAGCTGGGGGTGACGACAGCTGACAGGAAGCTCTGGCATGGGCTGGTCCATGAAGTCACGAAGAGTCGGAAGCGACTGGCCGAATAAACAACAACAAAAACCACTGGAATGCTCCCCCAAGAGCTTCTCTGAAATTGAATTTGGGCCCCAGGCTGAAAGGGGTTCAGCACCTCTGTCCTGGCCAAACACACCAGTTGGGTGGATTCATCCTGTCTTTGAGGAGCTTTTGAAGGAGGGGCATGCCTTCTCTTGGGGGGAAGAGGAGGAGCAGAGGGCAGGCCCTGAGAGGCGGTGGCATCCGCCGGTGCTTCATGCTCCCAGGGAACTGGCAGTTGCACCGAAAGGCAACAACATGCACGCAGCAGGGGCCCTCCCCTGAGTTCCGCTGTTATCTTGTGCTGCCTGAAACAGTTTTTGACAGCTTTGGATTAAGTGCGTCATTCTGGCATTGGATGGAGCCAGGCTCCTAAGAGCAGCAGATGCTTCCATGATGCACTGCATGTGAAGTCTGGCAGGGCCCCAGCAACAGTGTTTGATTGGGTGAGAAGGGAGAAATATTGGAGTGTTTGGCCTACATCCCCGGAGCTGTTTGATAGTTAACCTAGATCAAAGGTGGGCAACTTCTGGGGGCCGGGGGATTTCATTGCCTCCCCATGAAGCCACCAGGGGCTGCACCCCACCCTGCCACTGAAATTGCCACCAACCAAAATGGTGGCCTGATTTGCAAAAAAGTGGTGATTTTGCCAGGAAACAAGGCACTCATTCGACACACGCCTCGCTTCCTGGCGAAACCACTGCTTTTTTGCCACCAGAGTGGCAAATTTGGGGGCACGCCCCCATGGAACGGCCATGGGGGGGGGAACGAAGGTGATTTCTGAGTAACAGCTTTTATATCACCTCTTAGATATTTGTCTTTTGTCTCTTGTGTATTTTATTTGTGAATGTATGTGCGAGGCAGTCTGTGTGATTGAACTACTGTACATGTTGTAGATTCCTCTCCTTAAAAAAAGCCTAATAAAAACGTTAAATTCAAGAATAAATAAATGAGGGGCATGCAATGAAGGAGCAGACCTGTGCAATGTACTCTCTTCCTTACAGAGAGGGATGGTAGTTCAGTAGCAGCACAGACAGATGGTGCTTTGTGCACAAGGGACAATCCCGGGCATTACTGGTCGACAGGGTCACATGTAGCATGTGATGGATAGTATGTCAAGAACCACTTCCACTCTGAGTAGACAGTCCTGGGCAAGAGTGGTCAATATCCTGATTCAGGAGAAATCAGCCTCACATGTACACCTGAAGCTTATGAAGAAGCCAGGTTGTTGTGGATTTTCTGTACAACTTTAGTGACTCTTGGAATACTGGTTTTCCTCAAGACACCACCAATTTTGCAGGTTTCCAATGGCAAACTGGGACGTGCAGTACCAAACTGCTTTGCATTACCAAATGGTCTCTTCCTTTAAAAGAAAAACCTTTGCTCCTAGTGTGTTGCGGTTTTTGTTTTGTTTTGTGTTTTGCTTTTTTGGTAAGAAAAAGATATTAAAGTCGTTCTTTAAAAAAAACACAGACAAGGGGCTGAGTGTGTGAGGCCTTGCCTGACACTTTCCAGCTGAGCAAACATATGGTCTTCATAGATAATTCAGAGTTTAACCACATCAGTGAGTCTAAAAATAAACTCCCCGGGCGTCCTGGGCCTTTGGCGTTCTGCTGAGGGAGGGCCCCACAGTTGCCAGTCAACCTCAATATGCGGGTCTCAGATTCGAGTGCTGCTGACTTGTGGGGTGGTTTGTTCAAAGGAAGGAAGCTTGCCCACGAGGGGACAGATGTCCACATAAGAATGAGCAGAGTGGACAGGGTGAATTTGGAGGAGAAAACTGCCCCTAGAACGTTTCCCTCTCCCCCTTCCACTTCCTTGTGAAGGTGTCTCTGTGTGGTCAGATCTTTAGTATATGACTTGATTTGAACTTTCAAGAGCAAGCTGCATATTATAACACATGGTATATAATAATAAGAGGGATGTCTCTGCAAGAAAACTAGATCAGGGAGAATAGGAGAGGAAAATCACTTTACATCACTTTAAATACTCTTCCAAGGCAGGCCCAAACCACTGACATTGCTGGGGATCCTGAGGCACACCTTTAGCACTGCATGTTGTTTCACTGGCAACTCCCCCGCCCCCCGTGCGCCCTGGCCACAGTGTTTCTGCTCTCAGCAACCGCTTCAGTTTCCTGTGCAGTCAAGCTGCCCCACTCTTCACACTGAGGGCAGTGTGGGTGGCAGTTGGGATACACTGAAACAGTGCACATATGGGGTGTTGTGGCTTATGGGTCTCACAGGTGTTCAACTGGCACACTTAGAGCCCCCCCCCCAAATCCCATCAAACCACACATATTTAGAATGCTTTCTATAATGTTAATTAGGAAACAGTGTTCTTTTGATGTACAGCCTGCCACATCTAACCAGACATTCCTTCTTCCATTTCTGACATGGTTTCTGTCAGTCTGAAAAGGCCAAGGAATCAATCTTGCCTCCTGTTGATGTCATTTTCATAGGATTTGAGGTAAGGATGTGGGTGACAAGGCCTAAGAGTTGAAATTCTGCATGCCATTAAGTCTAGGTGCCACTCACGGAAAGGTTAATGCTGGAAGCCTGCCGGCCCATGGGCCTCCTCGCCTTATTCTGCAGGCAATGGGTGGTGCTCCTGTGTGACTAGCCACCCTCTCTTGCCACTGTCATGCTGCAAATGAGCCGCAGTCAGAGGCTGAGCTTGAAACTTCCCTGCATCGGTAATTGAATTAAGCTTCTTAATAAAGCTACTCGCTATTTCCCTAATTCCTCGGCAGACACTCTAATGCTATTACCCCAAACAGAGCCCCATTTAAACAGCTTAGTTCTTGATTGCTTTGCAAACTGAACCCAGGGTGATCCCTCGACAGCAATGCAGGATGAGAGCACCAGACACCCAGCATGAAATCCAGAAGGACTGGAGGAGGAGGAGAGCCCCTTCATAAACAACCTTCTCCACGGCATATGGAAAGTGCGCCCAGAAGATACCTGGGCACCTCTCCACTCACTGCTCCTATTCCCTTGAGGTCTGCAGTCGGGGCATGTGTGAGCCCTGCCTCTCTAGGCCAGGGGCGAGGAACGTCTTCCAGCACAAGGGCCAAATTCCATTTTGGAGAAGCCCTCGGGGGCCACATCCAGTGGTGCACAGGGCCAAAGTCAAAAGGGGCTGGGGCAAAACACCAGCCCATTGCAGCTTAAAGCTCTCCATGCCAGTCCCTATGCCTTGGGAGAGGCACTTCAACCTTTTAAAACGGGAACGGGGGGACTCACAGAAGCACTAAATGATTGGCAGTTGGAGGAAGCAGGGCTAGGGGAGGGGGTCGTGGCCATCTGGCGAAGCCTGGAAGGCCAGATGTGGCCCCCGGGCCTGATGTTCTAGACAAGTGTTTGGCACCTAGAGATAAGTGCGTCGGCAGGAGCAATGCTACCCAAATGTAGGAGGGCTTGTTCCTCTGTCTCTTGAACTACCTTATCGTGAGTGATGCACCCTGCACCTCTCAGAGGGGGGCAGGTGATAGGCTCAAATGAATCAATATCTCTCTACTTCTGCAGGGAGTGCATGCCCTTGAGCGAGAGGCTGGGCGCACATATCCTTTTAGCCTAACCACTGCTGTGGCTTGCTGGTTCGATCTTGGGAATTAAGTGGTCTCTAAAAGCCCAGCGCTGCAGACACTTTGTACACCGGATACTCAAGAAAACAATTCATCTCCAAGGGCCCCCTGTGCTATTTTTTGCCAGTAAAAACTCTCTGAAGAACCTTCTGAAATGTAAATGGAAGACAATGCAAAAGAATATTAGCAGCCCTCTGTCTGGAGCTGTCAAAGGCGGTGGGGGTGGGGGAATCTAGCAGGGTTTTCAAAACGCTAATGGCTAATAAACAGGAACTGTGGCCTAGGCAGGGCTACTCTCCCAGGGAGCAGGTGATGAGATAAAGGCTGCTAGACCTTCACAAGGTTGTGGAGTGCAGGCTTTAGAATCATGCAGGAGGTCTCAGGCAGGGCCAGCATCCGCTCCCTGGATGCTAGGCAGCCCTGCTGCTGACACCTGCCCTGGTCTGCCATGTTAATTTCCCACGCAGTCCCCAACTCCAGAGCATTCTGGGGAATATGAAGGACGTAGGCAGATGCAGGCGGCCCCACGCCCCACGCTGCTCAGAGTGTTTCTGCTGCCAGGGTGGCCTGGTGCCCTTATGTACAGAGGTCAGTCCTCTGTTTGAAGTGCTACCTGTGTCCAGTTGGAAGATAAAGAACCACAAAGAGGAAGAGCGAGGATGTTGAAGTGGACCATCCACAGTTGGCAGTTGTTAACATTCAAATTGTGGCCCATCTGGGTGCAAAGAAAAAACTGTCTTTGACTGAGGGACAAGCTAGAATTTACAGCTGCAAACTCTCTTAGAACACAAGTTGCATCAGAAAGTTGTATATGGGGGGGGAGGCAGAGAGAGAGAGGGAGAGGGAGAGATTCGAAGCAGAGAAGCAGCAGAAGGGGGTTCTGAACTGTTCTTCCCTCCAGACTTCCCGCCCTTCCCCCACCTGGGGCCCTCCAGTTGGGTCGAACTTCAAATCCCATCATCCGCAACCAGCATTGCCATACACATCTGGAGGGCAATAGGTTGGCTTGGGGGAGGCTGCGCCAGAAAACCCCACCCCGAAGTTGGGCGCCGCTCCAGCACCTGCCATGTCTCCTCCGGACGCAGCCCCCTCCTCCGCTGTCCAGCTCGCGGGCTGCTCCTCTGGCACGCCTTGAATTCTTCGCTCCTGGCGCCTTTGCTGAATGCTCTTCCACAAGGTCAGCGGGGAACTGTTCAGCAATAGCCACTCCTGAACCCTGGGGTGGCCGCCCTGCGGTTCAGCGGAGGAGGGAACGGGGCAGCGGACCATGGCTCTTGCCCCGTGAGCCTTCCAACTCTCGCGGAGGGATGTCTGAGAAATCTGCAGGGGACTCAAATGAGTTTGGATTTCTATGAATCCGACCTGCAAATTCCGCAGCGGAGTGACTTTTCCCACGTCGCACATTGGTTTCCACAGGCTTGCCATCTGGTCTTTTACTTGGGGGGGCGGGGGGGGGGATTTGCGCAGATGTGCACTTGTGCTAATGCACTATAGTGCTGATACAGACTTGCACCAATATGCATTAGTACTAATGCAGATGTGCGCAAGTGGAAAGAAATTCTAGTGCATCTCCAAAAGAAAATCCGATTCAGTCAATGAGCGAATGACAGAAAGAAAGACGGCTGACAGTCCACAAAACACAGATGGGATGGATGTAACGAAACCTGTGCATCCAGTGGAGGCTGCTGGCTCTGATGTCAGTGGGGCAGAGAATCCACTCCAGCTTTCGGTCAGAACCAGTCAGAACTCTAAAGGAGCCAGCCAAGGTGTGGAGCATGTTGGATAGCTCTTTTAGAGTTCTGACTGAAACCTGGAACAGATTCACCACCCCACGGACATCGGGGTCACCTGCCTCCACCGCGTACATCCCTACGTTTGTGGTCAGCAGAGAGATGGGAGGGTTGGTCCTCACCTGCCACCAAGTCCCTCTGAAGTGCTGTGGAAACCCCACCAAATTCCAGCCCAGTCAAACCCTTGCCCTGAATTTCCACTAGAACTGTAGAGACCTTGGAACAGGCCCATTTTAGGGGATGGGTGTCAGGGCTCAGCTTCAGCGCAGCCGTGGGCCTTGCAGGTTATAGCCCGGATTGATGAGAGGTAGCCTGGACGGGCCTGGGCCTATTCAGCCTCTGGAATGTCAGAATCTGTGCGAGCTTCTCTCTGTCGGTGTTCTCAGGGCAGCGCCAGGGGGAGTCACCCAACTCCCTGTCCACCTGCTGGTCTGGCCTTGGCAGGCAGGGCGGCTGGAAGCGGTCCATGAGAACCTGACCGAGGTGGGGTGGGTTTGCAGAAGGGTCGCCCAGGTCAAAGCGTCACTGCTGGAGGGCTGAGCAGTGCCGCCCTGTTCAGACAGGGCCTTGCTGACAGGCTAAAGGCCCTTGTCAGTCAAGGGATCCGGAGGGGGTGTCCTACAGTCACGCCTTCCCTTTTAAGCTGATGCAAAGGCGAAGAGCCTTTGCTAGGAACATCTTCATTGCCCGAAGCCTTCTCTGTTTGGATCCATCATTGCCTGGGCCTTTGGAGGCACTGTGCACATGGACTGGAACTTTGGATTGTTAAGGACTTGCCATGAAAAGTACCGTGAGGCTTTTCATAGACTTTCACTCCTGTTGCTGTGGGTGGTGTGCGTCTGTTTGTTGTCAGCTCAGCGTATGGCAGGCTGGGTTTGATCTACGACTTTTGGACTTTCCTCTGCCTGGATGCATACAGCGCAGAGTTACCAACGCAAAAGCGGTGGCACAGAACTCCCTGCGTGTCTGGGTTTACTTTCCTTTGATCTTGATAGGCCTTGACCATGTAGCCTGGAGTAGGGATGTCAGAGAATTCTGCCACGGATCTCAGTGAGGCCAAATGCCAGTGCATTCAGCCCCCTGAAATCCATGGTGGAACGAAGCCCCCTGCCCCCCCGCCCCGCGAAATGAGCCCGGAACGGAGCACCTACCTGCTGCCATCCGTGCTGACTTGCGAATGGTGGCCGCGTCTGCGGCCGCCAATCGCTTCTTCCATGTAGCCGTGATAGGCTACGTAAATACTTACGTAGCCTATCACGGCTAACGCAGGGACGCCATTTGTGTCCCTGCGGAAGCCACAATAGGCAACGTAAGTATTTACGTAGCCTATCACGGCAAAACTAAGGGAATGCAAATGGCGGCAGCTATGGCGGCCGCCATTTGCATTCCCCCCCTTTTTTTTGCCGTTTTAGCCTACGTAAATAAAATGGCAAAAAACAGGGAATGCAAATGGCGGCCACCGTAGCCGCCGCCATTTGCATCCGCTGTTTTTGTTTTTTGTTTTGCCATGATAGGCTACGTGAATATTTATGTAGCCTATCATGGCAAAATACAGGGATGCAAATGGCAGCAGCTACGGCAGCCGCCATTTGCGTCCCTGCAGACTGCCCAGTGGCCGGATGTCCAGCTGCGGGCGGCCCCAGCTGACGGCTCTGTGGAATCTCTGCAGAGTGGAGCCGGCCAGAGAGAATTTCGGGGGGAGGGACGGAGCACCTCCCCCCCACCGCGAATGTCACCCTTTGAAAAGGTAAGTGACTTTCGTACATCCCTAGCCTGGAGTTATCGTAAAAGAGTCAAAGTTGGACTCTATGGGTATGGGTTGTTTAGGCCTGTCAAGAAGTTATCGCTTGATTGCCTGATGGGTTCATTCCAGGGATCATTCCCTTTCCATGTCTGGGGTTGGAGCGCCGTGAAAGGATTGTCTGGGTTAGGTACCTACGAATCCAGAGTCTCTTTCCTTGTGATCAGAACCGTGGAGATGGCAACAGAGAAACCACATTGATGAGGATCTCAGTCACTGTAGAAATGTTTCGCTTTAGACTGTCCTGCAGTTACATAGAGCCTATAACTACTGACCACCAGCTATGTGATTTCTGAAGGGTGTAACCATTAAGCTTTTGCTGTGGGATTCCCTGCAATAAAGAACTCAGTGATTTTGGTGTCCAGTGTCAGATTGCCTGAGCATGTGCACCGCGGGGATTGGGAAGCCTGACAATGAGTTCAGGAAAGTGTTCATCTTGCATGGGTTGAATGATGGCATGTTGAGCGTCTTTCAGTCCAAGGGCCAAATTCCATTTTGGAAAAGCTCTCAGGGGCTGCATTCTAGTGGTGGGTGGAGCCAAAGGCAAAAGGGGCAGGGCCAAAGGAGGGGAGCCCAAATATCTTAAGTACCAGCCTACATTAGCTTGAAGCTCTCACTGCCAGCACTTAAGCCTTAGGAGAGGCATTCATTTCAGCCTTTTAGGATGGAGGAAAACTCCACAGAAGCTGCAAAACTATCAAAAGATAGGTGGTTGGGGAAAGGGGCGGGGCCAGGGGAAGGGGGTGGAACCATCTGGGAGCCCATGTGGGCCAGGCTTGGCTCCCAGGTATGAAGTTCTACACCCCTGTTCTATGAGGAGCTGGTATAGAAGTGGTCCTGTCTTTGGGGTTGGACTAGATGGCCCCTTGGTGCCTCCTACTCTAAGATTCCCAGTGCCTTTTATCAACTGCAAGGCCAATTCTCCCTCAATGTGATTCCTTTTCCTCCTGATTCCATGTGAGCTTCTCTGAAGCAGATGTCATTGTGATGCAGTCACAGCAGCAGCGTGACCTCCGTTTTCTGAGCCCCGAACACAGCTCTCCTTGAACTGCGAGAATTCCAGGCCTGGGAGCCATCTCAAAGCTTGCTGCGAACCTTTGGTAACCCAGAGTATGGCGTTTTGCCTGCACTCTCCCTGGAGCATCAGTTACAAGAGGACACTTCCTGGACCAACTGCTAATTGGGCTCAAGGAAAATAAGCTTTTATATATTTATATATTTTTAAAAAACCCTTTCCATCTTTCCTCCCATCACCATTTCCTGGGGAGTTTGATGGGGCATTGGCCCTGCCTTCCAGAAGATATTGGGATCAGGGAAGAAGCTCAGCCTGGATGAAATTGCATCACGCTTTGCAAAGCACGGGAACTTGTTGGAATGAAAGCATCTCGCTGATCAAGTGCCTCCATTCAGATGGAACCAAATGAATGGATCCCAGGCCCAGCTCTGCAATCTGTTCCTGCTGGAGCCAGGACTCATCCCTGGAATATGGAGAGCAATAATAATGTACAGTGCCCTTGAGCATGTGAAGAGCACTAATCACACTGGGTGATTTTCAACAGGAAAATGGGGTGGGGGGTTAACCGCCTTCTTCAGTGGAGTGGTCCCAATCCAAAATTGCTCTGGTCCACAGCAGGCTTTCACAAACACTGAAAGAGGTGGAAGATCCACTCACAGTCAGATCTCCATTGCCTCAACGAGTCTTTCTCACGCTGCCTCGCTAGCCTGCATTATAGCGTGTGTGCGTATTTCTAGCTGAACATTGCTAAATCTGTGGATGGACACTGGTCTCTCCAGAGGCATCTGGTTGGTCACTGTCAGACGCAGGATACTGGGGTACATGGACACCCCCACCCCGGTCTGCTCCAGCCAGAGAACGCCTCTCTTCTTAAGACTCTCAGGTTGCTTCTCCTCCTAACCCTACCCATGGGAAGGCCAGGCCGTTCTCCTTTGCTGGATCCCCACTCAACGTTTTTGGCCTTTGTGGGAAAGTGGGGGAGTCCAGGATCTGTAAAAATGCTGTAGGACAAAACTTGTACAGTGGATACTGGAAAACCTGCTGCCATTTATTGTATGCTGGAACAGGACTAAACCAGAAGAAACTGCACCATCTCAGTTGCAATCATTGTTGTAAGAACTGAGTGAATCCCCAAATCAAGGGAAGAAATGACAATTTAATTGCTAAAAGTATCTCCTTTCATGTCTTCATTGTGTGACTTGTATGATGTTCTGTTTCAGCTTTCCCCAGCCTGGCACCCTTCAGATGTGTTGGAATGCAACTCCCATCATTCCATTGCTGGCTGGGAATGATGGAAGTTGCAGTCCAGCACATCTGCAGGGCACAAGGTTGGCGATGGCTGTTTTATTTTGCTTATATCTAAAGTAAAGCCAGGGCTCTTAATATGCCCCGAGACCCGATGGCCTACCAATCAAACGATGGGATGGAGCTATTCCATCTTTTTCTCCGTAATGGGTTGTTTGTGGGATGAAAAAACCAAACAAAAGGGGAGACGGGCTGGGAAAGGGTGCGGGCGCTGCGACGGGAAGAGGGTGGCGCCTGATCCCCCCGCCCCGCCCGTGGACGTGGGGGGGCATCGCTCAACAGACGCCTCACCGGGAAGCGCCCCGTGGGGAGGCGGCGCCATGCGCCCGAGGCCCCCCCGCACCCGTTCGGTATCGACCCGGCCTGCTGGCCGGACACCAGCCGGCTCCGCCGGCATCCCCGAAACCCTTGGAGCGAGATGAGCCTCGCCGAGCCGCCGAGGGGGAGCGGGACGCCACGGCGAGGCTCGCCTCCGGCCGTGGGGCGACAGCCGCCCTGCTCCGCGAGAGGAGCGCGCCGGCGGGCCCGTCCCAGCGCCTCTCCCCGTCCTCAGCACCCCGGCGCCCGCCCGCCCCAGGGGACCCCCGCTGGAGCCGCGCTCCCGCCCGCAGCTGCTCCCCGCTGCTCGCCGAGGGGGCCGGACGCGCCGTCGCCCCGGCCCGGCCCGGCCCGCGGGAGCCGCTCCCCGAGCGCCGGCCGGCGCCCCCTGCGCCCGGAGCCGCCGCTGCGGGCGCGCGGGAAGGTCGCCGCGGCAGCGGACGCGCCCCGCCGCCCGCTCCGGCCGGGCGCCCTCCAGGTGGGCCGGGGCAGCTCCCGCCCTTCCCGGCAGGGGCCCTCGCGCGCCCCCGGACGGCGCAGGTTGGCGGGGCGCGCTACGCGCCGGGCGCCTGGGCCCAGCCCGGAGACGGGGCGCGAGCCGAGCCCCGCGCGTGACGGCAGGCGGACGAGCGCGGCGCGCGCTCGCTCGCGCGCCGCAGCGCCCAGGTGGAGCCCCGGAGAATTCTGGCCCGCCCGCCCGCCGCTGCTGCTGCTGCTGCTGCTGCTGCTGCTGCTCGTGTTCTCCCGCGAAGAGCCCCAGAAAGCAGAGCTGGAGGCCGCAGCTCGGGAGGCCCGAACCGCGCTTGCGTTCGGGCCCCAAAGAGGGGCGCCGAGACAGGCGAAGGGCGCCCGCGCTCCGCTGGGCCTGTGGCGACGTGGCGCAGCGCGGGCCGGGCGGGGCTTCCCGGGCGCTGCGGGTCTTGCGGGGCGGAATCCGCCAAGGCGGGCTTCGCGGGATGCTGCGCTCCGAGGTCGAGGGCGTCCGGACAAGGGCACCGCCGAGCCGAAAGCGGGGGGGGGGGGTGTCTTCTGCATGCGCTCCCTCGACAGCTCCCAGGTCGCGCCCCTGCAGCCGCCTGTCCGAGTGGGGCGTTCCGGGAAGTCTAAAGTGGCTCCGCCAGCTGACGGAGTTTCAAAGAACTCTGGCAAGTTTCACATGCCCCCCCCCATTGCCCCAGTCCGATCACGAAAATGCCTCCCCATGTGATGGCAGATGGGGGGCTGCAAAATTGGGGAGGGGGCTTTTGGCCCATTCCCATACCCCCCCCCCCGAGTGTTTGGAGGACCACCCCAAAGGAAGAGACAGACTGAAGACGGGCACCAGGAACTAGAACCAAGGCCACCTCATTTTGATGTGGGGGGCGGGCGGGCCCTGGGGAGCGCATTTTAAGAAAATCTGAAATGCAATTTCTGAATAATAAAATAATAATTCAAATTTCACAAATTGACTATTGATTTCAAAGTCTGACATTTGAATTTCAGTAGCAAAATTTGTTATGGGAATTGGAAACGTTGCTGTTTGGGTTTTCCCACGTGTTCAAACGATTGAGTACCTCGTTTGCAGGATACCTAGATCACTTTTCAGTGGGTGTTCCTAAATATTGTACAAAGTGGAAACCAAATTAATTAATAAAATAGATTTTAAAAACAGATTAAAACAACAAAATATACAAGTAATGAATGATTTGTTGTGGTTGTTCAGTCGTTCAGTCGTGCCCGACTCTTCGTGACCCCATGGACCAGAGCACGCCAGGCCTTCCTGTCCTGCGCTCTCTCCCGGAGCGTGCTCAAGTTCATATTCATTGCATCGGTGATGCTATCCAGCCATCTCATCCTCTGCCATCCCCTTCTCCTTTTGCCTTCAGTCTTTCCCAGCATCAGGGTCTTTTCCAGGGAGTTTTCTCTTCGCATTAGGTGGCCAAAATAGTTGAGCTTCAGCTTCAGCATCTGTCCTTCCAATGAGCACTCAGGGTTGATTTCCTTTAGGATGGACTGATTTGACCTCCTTGCAGTCCAGGGGACTCGTAAGAGTCTTCTCCAGCACCACAGTTCGAAAGCATCAATTCTTCGGCACTCAGCCTTCCTTATAGTCCGGCTCTCACAGCCATACGTTGCTGCTGGGAAAATCATAGCTTTGATTAGACGGACCTTTGTCGGCAAGGTGATGTCTCTGCTTCTTACTATGCTGTCTAGGTTGGCCATAGCTTTCCTCCCAAGGAGCAAGCGTCTTTTAATTTCATGGCTACAGTCACCGTCTGCGGTGATCGTGTGGAGCCCAAGAAAGTAAAATCTGGAAGTGATGGGGCCAGATGCCATGATCTTCGTTTTTTTAGTGTTGAGTTTCAAACCAGCTTTTGCACTCTCCTCTTTCACCCTCAACAAGAGGCTCTTGAGATCCTCTTCGCTTTCTGCCATTAGGGTGGTATCGTCTGCATATCGGAGGTTGTTGATAATTCTCCCGGCAATCTTAATTCCGACCTGTGATTCATCCAACCCGGCATTTCTCATGATGTACTCTGCATATAAGTTAAATAAGCAGGGTGACAATATGCAGCCTTGTCGTACTCCGTTCCCAATTTTGAACCACTCAGTTGTTCCATGTCTGGTTCTTACTGTTGCTTCTTGACCCTCGTACAGGTTTCTCAGGAGACAGGTAAGGTGGTCTGGTACTCCCATCACTTTAAGAATTTGCCAGAGTTTGTTGTGATCCACACAATCAAAGGCTTTAGCGTAGTCAATGAAGCAGAAATAGACGTTTTTCTGGAATTCTCTTGCTTTCTCCATGATCTGGCGAATGTTGGCGATTTGATCTCTAGTTCCTCTGCCTCTTCGAAACCCAGCTTGTACTTCCGGTAGTTCTCGGTTCGCATACTGCTGAAGCCTAGCTTGTAGGATTTTGAGCATCACCTTGCTGGCATGGGAAATGAGCGCAATTGTGCGGTAGTTTGAACACTCTTTGGTGTTGCCCTTCTTTGGAATTGGAATGTAAACTGACCTTTTCCAGTCTTGCGGCCATTGTTGAGTGTTCCAAATTTGTTGGCATATTGTAGCCTTGTGATACGTTCCATGGGGTTTTCTTGGCAAGAATACTGGAGTGGGTTGCCATTTCCTTCTCCAGTGGACCACATTTTGTTAGAACTCTCTGCTATGACCTGTCCATCTTGGGTGGCCCTGCACGGCATAGCTTATGGCTTCACTGAGTTATGCAAGCCCCTTCGCCACAACAAGGCAGTGATCCATGAAGGGGAATGAATGATAGCACCACAGAAAAATTACCTTCCAAGCGCACGGTGGAACAAAGCTGTCTTCACCTGCTTGCAGAACAATGAGCTGGAGCATGCCCCATCCCCACCCCACAACCTGGTCCCTGGCAGATGTATTGGACTGCAAACCTCCATCATCTCCAGCCAGCATGGCCAGTAGGGAGGGCTGGTATAGAGGGAGACAAGCACACATCCAAAGGGAGGTTGCCCAATGCTGGGGACTGTTAAACAAAAGACCCTGCCATATGTGGGGAAACCCGTCTGGCCTTCACGAGCATTGGAACCAGCCACAGAGCATCATTTGCTGATCTCACACGTTGGGGCATGCCATACATACTGATGTTGGGGAATTGGTTAAACTCTGTTGAATAATTGAATGCAGTCAAGTACAAAATTGATGAAAAGCTACTGCAAGCCAGATGCATGGTCCTATCAAACACCAGTGGATATTTCAGGACTTTTAGATGTTTGCTGTCCTGCAACGACCAAAAAAGACTTCTGTTGAAAGTATAAAAATTATCAGGGCACTATCCAATCAGACACTAGCACTAACACAAATTACACTGCGCTAGTGAAAGAACTTCTGCTGCAGTGGCAACAGCATTAGCCAGTGCAGTGAATTCTCCAGGGAATCCCTCTGCACCGGGTAACACTGTTGGCATTGTGCCAGCCACCCTGAGTGCCATTTTTCTTGACAGAAAATAAAATAAATAGAGGTCCCTCACGCTCGTGCAAAGTAACGTACACTAGCACTTGCGTCCAGTTGGATACTTGGCTTAGTGGATATAGGTTTGATGCTATAGATTTAAGTAGTAAATTAAATTGAAAGTGTTTATAAAATGGATTGCTGAGATGCAGTAGCTGCAGATCTCTTCACAAGTTGTTTTAATTCTCCATCGATGCAGGCTGTAGGCAGAACTTTTATAAGCTCTTGTGCAGAGGTTCTTATTTACCAATAAAACCCCAGAAATGTTTGGCAATCTATCTGGAACAGGTGGAGATGTCAAAATGCCAAAGGTGTATTCTGTTACATATCTTGGGAATGTGCCCAGAAATACCAAGAACCTGTTTTGTTATATCAGAGATGATATTGGATACAAAGTTCCATGAAATCCTATGTCTGCTTTATTAAGATATTTTAAATGGCAGGTCAAGACTGAACATAAGAGTGTTTGGGGGAAATATACTACCAATTGGTAGGATCCTGTAGTCAAAATTAAGAAAACTGTGTCAATTGCCATCGTTGGACAAATGGAAATGTAGGAACTTGATGAACAAATTGACTTCTCTTAAGCATCTTTGGGAAGGGAAATTTAAGTCGCATGAGACACAAGAAGTATTGTATTGGGTCCAATGGCGTAGCTTCTTCGGATGGAAGGAGCTTCCTCCATCACAATTGCTCCATCAGAAGAAGAGAACCTTTGGATTCAATGCATCATGTTTGAGCTGCTCTCTTTTTTTCTGTTACTGGCCCACACAAGCAGGTGTGATTATTCATATCCTTCAGGTGACATGGGTGGAACTATGTGTTCCTCCTTTGTTTTTGGCTGTGAAATATTTGGTTTTATGCCATTCATTTACACATTTATTTATAGAAAATTATGTGGTTAAGACGCTGAACTGCAGACTGGAAAGTCGGCAGGTCAGCAGTTCGAGACCCAAGTGCTGCGTGACGGAGTGAGCTCCCATCTTCAGGCCCAGCTCCTGCCAACCTAGCAGTTCGAAAGCAAGAAATTGCAAGTAGATAAATGGGTACCGCTTCGGCGGGAAAGGTAACAGCGTTCCGTGCACCTTGGTGTTCAGTCATGCCAGCCACATGGCCATGGAAGCATCTTCGGACAGCGCTGGCTCTTCAGCTTAGAAACGGGGATGAGCACCGCACCCTAGAGTCAGACACGACTGGTTGGGGACACCTTTACCTTTACCTTTTTATGATAAAAAATACAGATTGCTGCTGCATGCTAGCTGGCAGATTCTGGCAAACATTGGTTGCTGCTGGAAAAATCATGGAATGTCAAACATTGATGTTGAATATCAAATATTTGTTGAACGTCCATGCATCCAGATAATGTTTGCCATCCAAATTCACAGAGGAAAATGTTGAAGGGCAAATGCATTTATGATTGAATGTCCTGGTGCAGGATTTTTGTCATCCTACATCAGCCTTCCACATGCTGGTTGCCCTCCAGATGTTTTGGACATCAGCTCCCATCAGCCCCAGCCAGCATGGCCCATGGTCAGGAATGCTGAGTGTTGTCATCCGAAACATCTAGAGAGAACTAGGTTGAGGAGGAGCTTTGTCTGTCTTCCAGTGCAACAGAACTTCAGGAGCATGCCACAAATGACATCACAGTTTTCTAGGAAAGAAATGTGTTTAACAGTGCAATCCTAAATATGTTTACTCAGAAGTAAATCCCACTAAGCTCAATGGGATTTACGCCCTAGTAAGTATACTTGGGAATGCAGCCTTAACCAAAGTGAAAAAGGGGGGGGGGAGAGAGCGAGAGAGAGAGCATTGAGCTTGAATTCAGACTTTATTATTTTGTTTCTAAAATGAAAGTAAAAGAGCAGTACAAATATGCTTTGGCATGAGAAAGAGATTTGTCCAGAAGTATCTTATTCAATTGTCCCCTGCCCTCCACCACCCCCCCGCACTCTTAGGGTGAAACCCCCCCACCTAAGAATAAAATTCTCCCAAATCGATCAAAAGCAAGACCCCTGCAATGCGTTTGCAAGAGAGATGTCTATATTTATAGAGATATTGTGTGTATATAGCCTCACTTATAATAAATAGCTCTTCTTTAAAATCCCATATCTAACATTATATACATGTTGTCAAGTATTAGAAATATGTGGGTTTTAATCTTTGCTTGTTAAAAAATAGCAAAATGCAGGCTCAGCATTGTCACTTTCTAAACAAAAGCACAGCGTTCTTTCTTTTTCCATTTCCTGGTGCCTTTTTAATTTACCAAAAAATAAATAGAATGGGTGGGCTGTATAATAAATAGGAAGAGAACATTGTCGTTGGGAAATGGGTCCACCTTCCACAGGGCATGAGCGACTTCCCTTCTTCCCAGTATTGTGCTGCATTGACCCTGGAGCTGCGACATCTTACGCTCAGGGAGCAGCCAGGCTATGTCTTTCTTTCCAAACTTGGCACCTGCCTTTGCAGCACAATATTAGCCAGGAAAGCAAAGCAGCAGCAGCTTTTTCATCTAATATATCATGTTTGTTAACAGTTTTTAATTTCTGGCTTCATTTTCCAACACACAGTGTATCCAGAAGGTTTGCCTTGGATTTGTGGCTTAGGGTCAGCTTGTCCATCAGAGCAATGGGGCCTCTCTTCAGGGTGATGGACTTAAAGGTGTGCTGTGCAAGGCAGCTAGTACCTCCCTCACTTTCTGTTAACAGCCCTTGCCCCCCTGCTACACCCCCCCCCCCATGCATCAGTTCCACCCACCTGCACACCAGCCAGCCACCCCGTGGTTTCCTGGCTAGAAAAAACTGAGAACCTGTTAAGCTAGAACCTTCACACAATTGCTTTTTTGCTCCACAGCTCACTTCACTTTATCTCAAAAGTCGTTGTTGTTGTTCATGGTCTGGGTATTTTATTTCTATCTTTTTTCCTGAACATATCTTTATTTTCCCCAGCTCCGAAGTCCTGAGAACTCTCCTTGCAGTCAAGGGCATAAACAAATGGTTCCAATTTGGGGGTAGAACCTGGAACCATTTAGAAGCAAAAATTATGCTTCGAGATGACTATGCTCTCATCTCGTTCATTACAGCAGAATCATTTCTGATTAATCTCTGGGCATGAATTCAGGCTTGTTTATGGGATCTATTCTGGGACAGCAACCCTTTGACTTCCTCTGTGTCTTGTTTGTTTACATGGCCAGATGATGCAACAGAGACCAAAAGAACCTGAATGCAAGGCAATCAGTCTCTGAATTATTAGGGGGCTCTTGATTTAACATCTCCTAGATAACTAGGGGCTCTTAGTTTGCCTTTCTTTCATATTGTGGCATGTGACAAACAAATCTCCATTACCTCAAACATGGGCCAATTGGTGGAATTTAGAATGAAAACTGGAAACAAGCAGTGGCCTGAGAAAGATGGTGGTTCATGCCCAAGAAAGTGCAATGGAAATTCCCTGGGATTCTCAGCCACAACTGTTGTCCAGTTGGGGCTGCCATGCTGAAGATGCCCTAAATCTCGCAACATGACACCAAATGATGTTGCTGCATGTAAGTCCCATTGAAATCAACAGAAGGTAAGTTAGTTGTGACTGTAAGTGACTAACTAATCCCAACAAAACTTGGACATGACTATCTTTCTCTAGATTGGGGCCTGCAGTTTTATGGTAAAGATATTCAGTGGAGACATACAGTTTTGGCATAATGTTCACTTCCAGGGTCACTGGTGGCCTTCTTAAGAACATCAGGAGAGCACTGCTGGATTAGACCCAAGGTCCATCTAGTCTGGACAGATGCTTCCTGGAACCTCAGAAATGGGACATTCTTAAGGGATTAGGTATTGTGTGATACGTTCCGAGAAGCATCATGCCACAAACTAAAATAAAAGCCTCTACAAGCCCTAAGGGATCTCGAAATGTTGTAGGGCCATGTGGCATTAAGTGGCAGGTCCTCCACTGCAACTAGGAGGGCAAAGAGAGTTAACATAAATACTCCCTTGGTGACTGGAGGATGTCTGGGGTGGGGGCACCTCATGAACCAGCCAGAACTCCCAGTATGCTCCCCTATCCCTTGTGGTAGGAAATGTTGCATATTTGAAGAGCCATCCCAAAGCAAAGGCACCAGATGTGGAAGAGGATTATGCTGGTGGGGTGATGCAGCCGCAGATGGAAGAGCTGGGCTAGGAGAACGAAGCAAAGGCAAGCCCAACGTCTGGGTGGCTTGTGCTTGTGACAGACCGTCCCACTGGGAGCCAGCCATGCTGTTGGCCAGCTTGCGCTCAGAGCTCAGGCAGGGGCCAGCTGCCAGGTGTCATACAAAGTTCAGGAAAGGGCAGGCAGACTGAGACAACCAGTGCATAAGTACAATTGATAAATGCCTCCTTGTGAACTTTGGCACTGCAGCAAATCCCCTTGCACTAACTTGGTTGTGTGAATTGGCCTTTGGGGGTATTTTCGGTGGTCTGTATTCCATAGAGACAGTATAAATTACGTTATAGATTGCAGTAGCAATTCGCATGATTTGGAAGAGGTCGTGTGATGTGGGGTGTGCGAAGGCAGGGCAGCCAGCAGAGTCTTCTCTGGCCCAGTGAGGAACCCTGACCTTTGAGAGGGACCCATCCTGGCCCATTGCTCTGGAGGCTTCTTTGGTCTTCCTGTAGTCCCCTCCTTTGGCCAGAGCTGGCTGGTGGCACATGAGCTGAATCTCTGCCCGACATCCCTCAAGGTTGCATCCTGCTATCAGGTGGGAAATGGCTGGAGCCTGACACTGCTTCTGAAATATTTTCAGTATAGTCCTGGCTAAATGGTTTTCAGTTCAGCAATGAAAGGCATGGCAGAGACTCCATTGGAAGGTGTGGCGAGTTGCTTGGAAGATGGGCAGGAACTATAACTGGAATGGGGGGGGAGGGGCTAGAATCCTAGCCAGAAAATAAACAAGCACATGCCTCACTCCGCAGCGGGAATTGTGGCTCGGGTGTGAGCTCAACAGGCCGATCCCTGTTTGCGCTCAGGCTGGGTGCCATTTCTGCCTGGCAAAGAATGCCCTTTTGCCATTGTGTGCACTCTGGCAGCAAGCGCTTGGGCCTCTGGGCTGCTCTTGCAGTTGGCATGCTCAGCTCAAGCAGAACGTCCCTTTGTGATATTTGAAGAGTAAGGAACTGTTTCGGCAGATTTTGAAAAATGTGGATGCCTCTTACGTTGCCATCCTAAACGTAGTTATCAGGGAGTAGCCCCATTGATGCACTGGGCCATACTTCCAAGCAAGTGTGCATAAGGCTGTGCTGCATATTGCAGAAAGCATATAGAAGGATCCTGAAAGACGGGGAAATCTTGAATAAGAAACATCCGAAGCATTTTGAAGTGCCGGGGAAATTTAAATCCTCCCCCCACCCCCAAATCCTATGTAAGAAACATTTTATCAGTTGGTTCACAAAGCACAGGAATAAGGGGACTTTTGGAGTGGGTGAGGATATATTATTTCTCATCTAGCTTATTGGTATATTGTTTGAAATAACTGGATTTATTATTTTTACTACGTCTAGTGCTGCATGTTAATTCATTTTTCTAAGTAGTATTGAATTTTTGGGCTGCACTGAATGTCTACCTATTTTGATTTTCAGGGGAGAGAGAGAGAGAGAGAGAGAGAGAGAGAGAGAGAGAGAGATACATACTTATATTTC
The DNA here is from genome assembly GCF_057233095.1 of Heloderma suspectum. Lineage (NCBI taxonomy): Eukaryota > Metazoa > Chordata > Lepidosauria > Squamata > Helodermatidae > Heloderma > Heloderma suspectum. Next base: position 438,728,063 of record NC_139458.1, read on the forward strand.
TGGGGGAGGTTATTTCCCTAAATAAACTCTCAGTTATCATGGTTTAATCGTTCGCTGCTGACCACTTCCCTCCCTCTCCCTGGTGGCCATCTGCCCTTCTGTTTACAGGAGACGGTCCAGGCCTGCCAAAAGACCTGCCTCGTGTTTGAAGACGTCCTCTGCTTGAAGGGCCATCCGGTCCAAGTCCCGTTGAGTGATAGAGACCCATCAGATGGAAGAACTAAATGGTCTCGAAGCTGCCCATCAGCAGCCCCTGGACGGCGGACTGCGTGGGATGACACAGGTCATCCGGTCACATTCATTCACACTATGGTGAGACGTACTGTATTTTTATTTAAAGTATAATAATAATCTCTAAATCTGCACCTATGCATAACTAGCAAATGCTCTATTAGCATATGCAAACTTTATGCAAATTCACATCCTCTTTGGTTCTCTTTTTTTGGTGATGCATTTCCTTTTTGGGGGCAATTGGGTGGCCCACCCTCTGTGGCATCATTCTGAGGTATGGTTAGGGTTTCTTTCTCCTTTCTGGCTTGATCCCAGCCCATCAGGGATCACACAGTGCAGATGACAATGTAGACACTAGAGCAGGGGTCCCCAACCTTTTTGGACCCATGGAATTTGAGAAATTGGTGTGGGCACCACCACAAAATGGATCCCATGGAGGATGTGGCTAGTCACCCAATGGCTGCTATGGGAGCCTGTCTAGTCAAAAGTGAGCAAAGGGGGGGGGGAGAAATAGTAAGGTTACTGGCTGGGAGGGGGAGAAACAGCAAGATAAAGAGGTGGGAAGAGAAATAGAAAAGCTAGAGGCTGCGAGAGGAGCGGGAATCAGAAAGGCAAAGGGGTACAGGGGAGAGAAAGAGTGAGGCCAGAGGCTGGAAAGGAAGAGAAAGAAGACTACCCTAACATTTTTCAAGGTTTTTATTTTAAAATATTTTTGAAGAGGGCAAGGAGTGGAGAGCTTTGTGGGTGCCACTGGAGGCCCCCGCAGGCACTGCGTTGGAGGCCCCTGCATTAGAGTGTTAGTTTAGAACTGGAGAGACCCAGGTTCAATTCCCTGCTGAGCCACTGCGTTCACAGGGTGCTCTTGGGCCAGTCACTCTCTCTCAGCCTTACTGCTGGGGCATGGGGAGGGGAAGAACCACAAGCCCTCCCCTGAGATCCTTGGAGGGAGGGAGGGAGGGAGGGAGGGAGGGATCAAAATGGCAATAATAATAAACCGCTCACCTGGTGGCATTACACAACCAGGCAGGTGTGATGATGTTACTAAAAGAAACCTAGTTGGCCGAGAATGACGGTCATGATCCCCAAACTGGTCACCTGGGTGGTCCCAGCCAGCTGGGTCGCTCTGTGTGGGCAAACACTTCCGCTCTCTTTTGGTGCAGTCCCTGAAAAGTCCCTGAAAGGGTGGGGGACCCTCTGCATCTGCTGCTAGAAGTGTTGACAAACTGGATCCCCCTTTTTGGTTCAGCATGAATGGATTTTAAGAGAAGATTCAGACTCATTATGGATATAGTAACACAGGGTTACAACCAGGGGTGTTCATTCTTCCTGGAACAAAGGAAAAATTAAACCAAATGGAGCCCATTTGGTTGAACATCCGTTCACTGCAAAATGAATGCCATGGGTAGCAAATGGGTATGGTTCAGTTTCCTTTTCATGATGCAATGTCCAGAAATTCTGGGAAAATAAAATGACTCCACTGTCGCCACATATATTGGCCAGAGAGAGAGAGAGAATGCAAAAATTAACCTAACAAAAATGGATGTGATGCTAACAAATGAATAATTAAACAAATGAGATTTTAATGAATGAAAAATGAAAATTATTCATTATTCATTTGAAACTAATGAAAACAAATGGAATAACAACAATTTCTTGCACACCCCTAATTGCAATGAAGAATGATAAACATATTTGCATCAAATGATCAGGAGTGTGTATGTGACTGTGTATGTGACTGTGTGTGTGTGTGTGTGTGTGTTAGAGAGAGAGAGAGAGAGAGAGAGAGAGAGAGAGAGAGAGAGAGAGAGATTTATCCAAATTCCGGAGGAGGAGGAGTATATTCCTTATAAATACCCAAGAAAACGCAGTGGATGATTCTTATTCCAGACTTTTCCATAGCAGCTGCAGGATAGTCTCACCTGCTTCCTGCACTAGTAGCCTCTGGCCATGTGGCAAGGTGATTATTGCTGGATCCCTCCTGACAGGCTTCCTTGGATTCACAAGCAGCTGCCCAACCAGCATGGCGAGCAGCTTACTGCACAGCCATAAGCAACACATGATGGCAGAAGGAGCTCCTGATTATCAGTCCGTTTTTCAGCAGCCTCACCTGAAGGCCATTTCACACCTTAGAGAGCAATGAAGTCAGGTATGCTTGGCAGAGAGCCTCAGCTGATCCCAGCTGCCTGTCAGGTGTACCTGTACGATGCCCAAGCACTTCTTTCTCACATCCCCACTCAACATCGTCTAGGTGTGCACGGTTAAAAAGAACTTCGGCTAAGACCTAAAAGTGTACTGTGTGGAAAGGTCATGAGTGCAGACCTGGGATAATCAAGGAACACCCCCTTCCATTGCCAAAGGGGAGGGAGAAGAAAAGCGCATTGGTTATGCTTGAGGCAGCCTTTTTTCTTTTCTTTTTCAGCATGGGATAAGCCAGGTTGTGGAAGCAAAGGGCTTGCTTCTAAGTCAGCAGCAGTTAGGAGAAGGAAAGGTCGGATATGCAGAAGCAGCACAAAGCCAGCTAACTGACAGCAAGCATGTTTTAGTGGCAGTAAACTCCATCCTCCGAGTCGGGGATTAGCCATGTTTTGAATGCTGAGGTTTCACCTTGAAGAATACATGAAGAAACAGGAAAGGAGACAGCACTTTTGAGTGTGTGCAGAGTGCTTTGCTATCCAGTAAGTGAAACCCAGCTTTTGCATGTCTGAGATTAGGGGTGAGGATAACCAGGGAAACTTGATAATTCTTTTTTGAGAAATGAAGCCCTGGCTAAGCTGAGTGGCAGAGATTATTCCCTGTCCTTTCTTCTTACAGTCACAGGTAACAAAATGCACCAGTAGCACTTTATTCTCTTGTGCACACGCTCCTGGCAAGCCATTTCTGCTTCTTGACTGGGATGGGTATGAGTGACAGTGGACAGAGCATAGCAGAGAGAGCAACATGCTTGCTTAATGCTTCCTGGCCTACTTTTGCCTCAGAAGAGCCTGTCAAAGCTTTGATCAGAGGGTTTTTATCGAGGAGGGCTGGCATTAAAATGCATTCTTCTGCATCCTCCTTTCAGAAGGGCCCGGGGAGAATTCCCCCTCCATCTCTCATCCCTCTGTGCTTTGCCACTCCTGAACCAACCCCCAGGCCTAAGGAGGCATGCTGGAGGCTTGTCTGCAACAAGCCAGCCAGCCTTGTGTTTCTCCTCTGCCTACGTGATGCTGGGCTGGTTGCCTCTCTCTCTGCCACAGCAGCCGGGTCACATGGGCAGAAATATAAAAAGCTTTAGCCTAAGACCATCTTAGCCTAATTTGCTTGCTGATGTGTGAGCCCGTTTTAGCCAGGAAGCTCTGCTGCCCTGTGATCCTCCTTCCTGCTGTGCTTTCTTTTTGTTGCCCCCCACCCCACCCTCTCCCTACTCCCAGCAGCGATGCTAGCAAATGCATGAAAGAAAAAGCAAAGGATGTTTTGGAGAAATGTAATGCTCCTGGCTCCTATGCAAGAGGTCGCCACCATCGACAGAGGGCGAAGAGGTCAGTGGGACTTGCCCCAGGAAGGTAAGGCGTGGGACTCAGCCTCTGGATCCAGTCTGGGTTCCCTCTGAAGTCACACACTGCCATTGATCTCTGCCCAGCATGCCCCACGTGCAAATGACCCAAGGGCTGCTGGTTTTCATCTTGCTTTTTATGTGGCGCGATGGAGCCCTCTTGGGAGCAGGGCATCCTCTGCTCAGGCAGGGCAGGTCGCTGCATCTGCTGGACCCACTCCGTGCACCTCTCCTTCCATTCCACCACCTGCATGGCAAGCACAACAATCTGCCCCAAGGGCACACTTGCTGGGCTTGGGGGATGCCGTGTACCCCTCAGCATCAGACTGTGGGAAGCAGCCCACAGGAGCTGCTTCTGCTGTGAGCCATCTGAGATGCTTTTAAGCAGGAAAAGTGGAGTTGTTTAAATATAAAATAAAATGAATACATTGCAATGGGGAAAATATCTCTGGCTTGGGGAAAACACCGTATATTATTTGACTCCGTCTGGAGAGGCCAATTCACACAAGCATTGGGGTGTGTCCCTTTTGTCAGCTGGTGAAGAGCTGGTCATCAGATTCTTCCTTTTGACACATCTCTAGATGGTGAGTTTTTTTGCCTGCCTGTGAAAGGATGAAGACATATGAAGGAATCCTGGCGCTTGTCCTGCACAAAGAGTGGCCAGCTGAGGCTGGGGTGGCATTGGAGCGCTACCGTTGTTTGCCTTCTCAGTTTCTGACATCTCCAATGAAACTGCCAGGGAACAAAGCATGGGCAAGGGGGAAGAGTCGCAACACATGATGGACAGAAACATGTGGCCTGTCTTTGGGTGGACTCTACCCCTTCAGATAACTGCGAGGGGGACACATGTTTGAATACTCTCCCATATAGCAAAATTGCCTGAACGTCAAAGAAGGAGACCACGTTAGAAGAGTTTAAGGCTGCAATACTATGCATAGTTTCCTGGGAGAAAGACCCACTGAACACAGTGGGACTTAGTTATGAGTAAATGTGCATAGGATTGCTCTATAAGCCTAGTTTTCTCCCTAACACGTTAACTTACTAAGCGCAGGGCTGGGTTTTTTGTTTGTTTTTTAATGTGGGAGGGGACTCAAACATGCCATCCCACACCTGGTGCTTGTAGCAGATACAGTTCAGCAAAAGCCACATCATGTGATGCTTGTGATCATGTGCTTCAGTTCTTGGAGAGAGTTGACAGAAGGACCCATGGCCTGGCTGGCACTGGCCAAACAAGAATGCCCAAAATGGTGGGGTGGATTAATCCAAGGGTCATCAGGAAATGCCCATGGTCAATGGAAGAAGCAGTTCGGTTTCTAATAGGAGAAGCTGGCTGGGGTCAGTTTGGAGCAGTTGTGTGGCTTCTGGCACACAGGAGCCATACCACGTTTGCATGGATATTATGGTTTTCATAATAAACAGCACAGCCTAGGAGAGTCAAATGTTTTTGGCTAGATGGATGGCACGAGCTGAGCATGTTCTGCCCTCACATCATATGATCAGATGCCCGCTTCTGCATCACATTGCGGGGATGCCATGTCGAGACATTGCTAGTGATATGTCTGTACAACGTTCCTAAAGAAGAGCCACCCCCCAAGTCCACACACTGGGGAAAGACAGATTTGAGAGGAAGCTGCAATGGAAACACTGCAGAAGACGAGGAGGAGGAGAAATGGATCAAGAAAGGGAAAATATGGGGTGCAGCAACTTTGAGGTCCATTCAGTGGGATGTAGTGGGTGTTACTGGAAGGAGAAAGTACTCCTGCAGAAAGATTTTTGTAATGGACCTACGTACTGGAAAGCTGCAAGGAAGATGGGTGCACACACCTGTGTTGCACGCACACAAACATGCAGACACAAAAGCAGGGAGTTGCTTCTTTCAGTTTAGTCCTCTGGAGGACAGCAGAGCTGTGAGTGTCCCTTGTGAACAGAACACAGCACATCAAAAGCAGCTTTTGCTGAGCGATGGTCCAGACCTCGCAGCAAAAGTCGCGATTTGTGCCCATGCATGCCATTCATAATTGATGCCAGTTGCACACTTGTTATACTCAGGAACAGGTTCCTGACCCTCTGGAAGATGCAGGAACCCATCTACATCCGGGATTTCCATCATGGAGGGCACACCAGCGACGGGAGGAAGGAGATACCGCACCATGGAAATAGATGGGATTACGTGAATGGAGCGGGGCGGTGCTGGCCTTCATTCCCCCTCCCCGCACACACACATTATTGGACTGGGTGGGAATAATTGCAACATCCTTCCACCAGTCCACAGAGGTATAAATCAAGATGCACATGCTCAGCTGTAACAGCCACCTCCACTCACCCCCCCCCCATACAACACTCCTGCAAGGGGGCAAAAACTTCAAGTTTCACATTTTGTGGAGCTGCTGCAAAACAAAAGTTTAGAACTTTAACCAGCCCAAATGAGCGTCTGAGCATGAGACTCCCCTCCTGTGGAGGAGAGGCTACACAATTCCGACCCTCCCTGGAGGGGTCATCTCCACTTCCCCCCCCCCCCCGATCCACATAGGAACAAAGCTGAACCCACTCATCGCTCCCGCTGTAGAGGCTTGCGTGGCTCAGTTTCCCCAGATGGCCAACCCAGTGCTTGATGCATCTGCCTACATGCTGATTTCCATTGCACACACCTGAGAGGCATGCTCCCCCTCCCTTTCTCTTTATAGGTATATTATCTGTATAAATTCTAAGTCTGGTGGTTGCCACTGCTTTCCACCTGGGTTTTTGGTGCCACTCCACTCACTTCCTCCCGTTCTCTGTAGTTAAGAATAGTGTTTTTGTTTGTTTGTTTAAAAAAGGGCTCCTACTCTTTACACAGAGCTGCGGCGCTTCATAAGTCCTTGGAAGGCGGAGAGGCTGTGGAGTCCCGTGGAGACGGAGCTGATGGCGGAACGCTGGGCATTGCAGAAGCACCTGTTGGACGGAGTCTCCGGGTAGTGCCCAGGGGAGGAATGGCTCTGTTCCATGCAGGTGTCCGAGGTGGAAAGGTCTCTGGGGATGATCATAGGGATAGAGTACTGCAGCTTCTCCCGGCTCTTGTACCAGAGGCAGGAGCACATGGACTGGAAGTGGAGGACCTCAGCGTAGACATTTCGGAGCCCCCCTCTGCCGCCGGCACTCCCCCCGCCCCCCATGCCCCCAAGCGCAGCAGCAGTCGAAGCGGTGGTGTCTGTGGTGTGTATGCTGCTGGCCTGCCCGTTGCGGGTGAGCAACGCCCGGTGTTCCGCGTCCCGCTTCTCGTCCTCGGCATTCATGGTCATGAACCGTAGCACCACCAGGTTGAGGAAGGCCCCGATGACGGTCAGCCCAGTTAAGATGTAGATGAAGCTGAAGGCCACGTACTGGGGCTTGTTCTGGAGGGCCTGCTCCTTCTGGAGGGCCACGTAGTCCCCAAAGCCGATGGTGGTGAGGGTTATGAAGCAGTAGTAGTAGGCCTGGAAGAAGGTCCAGTTCTCATAGGAGGAGAATGCTGCCGCCCCGATGCAGAGGGTGCTGATGCAGGAGAAGAACCCGATGGTGACCATGTTGGCCATCGACACTTCTGGCCGTCTCATGCCAAGGCACTTTTTGATGCGGTGGAGGAGGTACCTCACAAAGGTGTTGATCCTCTCGCCCAGGCTCTGGAACATGACCAGGGTAAGTGGGATCCCCAGCAGGGCATAGAACATACAGAAGACTTTCCCGCCATCGGTACTAGGGGCGGCATGTCCATACCCTGTGGAACAAAGACACAAAGCACAGGCAACCTGGTCAATAGCCCTGCATAGATTATGGACACCATTTGCACAGGGAGGAAAGAGGAAGAGCCTCCCCTCCTCATCTTGGCTTGATGGGTGGTGGGTGCCACTTCCTCCTCATTCAAAATGGTGGCTGGAAAGAAGGGTCACAGCTGGCTGGGGTGGTGCCGCTCTGGCCTGCAAACTCAGTGGTGTGGCAATCTGTGCCAGGGTCCTCCTCTTCTGGTCCATGTGCTCCTGCTTCTGGTACAAGAGCCGGGAGAAGCTACAACACTCCCTCACCACGATGCCACCCATAAACCCCACTCCACACAGCCTGGGCACATACAGAGCCACAACACCACATTTGCAGGCTGGAGCTGCCTCCACCTCAAGCAAGGTGAGGAGATACATACACATGGATGGTGGCAAAGGACTGAGTAGGGAGGAAATCTCGGGGGACCCAGATGGGTTCATGGTAGGACCAACCATGCAGGGAAATGAGGATGAAACTGGGCACTGTAGGGATAATTGGGGTGGGAAGAGAGAAGGTAACATTGAGTCACCTGGAGAGAACAGCTGGAGAAGCTGAAAGGGGAGAACATCTGGGTGGATGAATGTGGTGTGGCTGTGCTACAGGTATGGTCTCCTTTTCCCTGTATCTGTACCCAACTTAACTTTCTTCCAGTAGGGTTTTTCTTCTTATCAGAGCATGGTTGATTTGGTGGCTGGGACATCCATGTGAGACTTGAAAGCCAAAGAGCCTTTACCTACTTTTGGCCAAAGAAGGTAAGGGTCAGATTTTCCAGGAAACTTCTATCCCAGACTATAGCTATCCAGAGTACAGCTTTTATTCGAGCTTCAAATTAGAAGCACCCTTATACTCAAAAAGAAGATATTGATGTTCTCAGTCAGCTCAGTCAGAACAATTACAATTCTAGATCAGAGTCAAAAGGCAACTGGGCTCCTGTACCTGTAATAGTTGTGCAGAAGATGGAAGTAGTAGTAGTAGTAGTAGTAGTATTCCAGAATATTTATAAACTGGTTACATCTAAATATTATCATGCAAGCTACATTTGCTGAAATTCCCTATACGATCCCTATACAATCCCTATACATCCCATCAGCAATGGACCCTCCCGGGCATGCTTAGAAGCCAGATCTTAAGCCCTACAAGCCAGCCAGCTCTCCCCACCATCAGTTGTCCCCTACTGTCAATGGTAAGTTTGGGAACGAGAGGGCTATTGGGAGGGGTTGACTGGTGTGGGCTCATTATGAGCCTAGCTTCAGCTTTAGTGGTTTTGTGGGCTTGGCTCTTAATGAGCTTTGGGGCTCAGGAAGAAACCCTTGAGTTCACCATTGTGTACCCTACTCCCCTTCTGAACTTTGGTGACATTTTTAGTAGAGCCCTCTGGGTCTAGTTGAATATAAGAACTAACAAATGCAGTTATGGTTCTTCACAATTGGCAAATATCTTGCATGGGAAGCCAAAAATATCCCTAGACACACAGTATAGTGCTCAGAAGATTTTCAAACATGCAGGGATATACATGGGAGGAGACAGTCCTTAAAGGTAGCTTGGTCCCAAACCTGCCATCATAACATTTAAAAGGTATTAACTGCTTTTCAGAGTTAATTCTAATCAACCTCTCAACAACCCTGAGAAGCAGTTTGCTCTTGTTTCCATTTTGCAGATGGAGAACCGAGTCTGAGAAAGATCTTGTCCAGGGCCACACCATGAGGCCACAGTAGAGGAGGGATTTGAACCCAGCACTTTCAAATCCAAGTCAAATACAACCACCCACAGGATGAAAGAGTTCTCGCAGTGATCTTATTTTAACTTACTCCCATTCCTTTGACCAATAAGAGCATCCAGCCCTTTTCTAGGTCAGTTACCTGTTCTTTGCAGAAGTCTGTTTACTTGCATAAGATCAAAGAGAGAAAATCTTCATTCTGTCTCAGAATGCAAAAAGATCGTTAGCATCTTTATCCAATGAAACTGACAGTCACAAACTTAAGACAGTAGAAAAAACATTTCCATTATTTCCATCTTGAATATGTACCAAGCAGTATACATATCTATGTAAACATTAGACTAAGAGTGATCAATCCTTTGGCAGGGTGTTCTGCAGTGAGGGTGCCGCTGTAGATAATGCCTGGATTCGTGGAGACCTTTGGCTTGATCCAGAGACCAAAGGCACCTGGAACAGGAGATCCAGCCAGCAGATCCCAGATAATAAGAAATTCATATGAGACACCTGGGCCATGACAAGCAAAGCAATGATCCAGAAAAAAACAACAGCAACAACAACCCTTCATCCCTTTGGAGTAGGGATGGGAGAAACTGTCTGTTTCGCTTTCTCCTGCGATGTGTTTTTAAAAATCTCAAATTCTTTGTCTCCTGAATGTGAAGAACTTTGCGAATGTTGTAAATTCTTATAAAAAGTAAACTGAAACTAAATTCGCACCCATCTGCACAAGCCCAATCCAATAGATTCTGCTATTCCCACGGAGAGGGCCGTGGAATGCCTGCCTGCCGTGTTGCTGTTAGAAACGAGCGGCCTGTCGGAACAAAGACGTGGCAGCCAACCCTCACGCAGCGGCAACGTGGTTGAATAGGCGGGGGCTCCAACCCAGGCTTTCAAGAGCACAGCGCTCACAGCCCTGCACCTGGAGGGACAAATCTGTAGGGATGGCAGAGAATTTCTCCCCGAATCTTCGGGAGGCCGAGCGCCGAGGCATTCGGCCCCCCGAAAGTGTTGGGGAAATTCTCTGCCGGCCCCCCACCCCCCCTGGATGGGACTTACCTTCAGCGAATGTCCCTCTCGGCGGCGGGTCCCGGCGGCAGTTTGGCGGCAGTTCGGTGGGGGCGGGGGCGGCGGCCGGTCTCCCGACAGGCTGCTGCCGCTGCCATTACAAAATAAAAAAGTAAAACAACAACAACAACAACAACACCCGTGATAGGCTACGTGACGATTTACGTAGCCTATCACGGCTAGATTTCCAAAGTCAGCCATGATAGGCTACGTAAATCGTCATGTAGCCTATCACGGCTGACTTTGGAAATCTAGCTGTGATAGGCTACGTTAATCGTTACATAGCCTGTCACGGGGTTTTTGTTTTTGTTTTACTTTTTCTTTCGTGGCTGGGGAGACGGGGTGCCTCCCCCCTCGGCCTGAATTTTGGCCGGGCGAGGCGGGACACCTCCCCCCCCCTCGCCTGAACTTTGGGGGAAGAAGCGAAGCGCCTCCCCCCCACCGCGAATCACCCCTGCGAAAAGGTAAGTGACTTTCGTACATCCCTACAAATCTGTCAGTTTCAGTTTCTCCCACATTCACTTTTTTAAAACTTCAAGATCTTTTTCTCTAGAATATGGAGAACTTTGCGAATTTTAGCTAATTCAAAACCAAACTGAAATTAAATTCTCACCCATCGCTACTTTGGAGCCCCATTGCATTGTTTTTGCTGGATAACCCTTGCTATCAACTCTCACTGAGTTCATGGTAGGGTTGTCAACCAACCAGTATTTTCCTGGACCAACCAATAGAACTGTGTTCTGTTCGTCAGTTGAAAATACCAATAAAACTTGAGACCGTTCCTGGCTTTGCCCAGGATCAAAGAAGCAAAGGCATCATCAACACAGGAACAAGAGAAGAGAGGACCTCTTAGGGTGGACACAAAATATACTATTTAATGAGTCCAGAGCATACAGAAAATGTGCTGACCTGAATAAGTTGCCTCTTTTGCACACCTAAGACACTTCCTTTTTTCTCATCCCACCCATGATCAACCAGATTCTGCCAGGCTCCTGCCACCACCGCCCCATGACTGCAAAGTCCACCTTGGCCCTGATCCTGACCCACCACATCTGCACCTAGCCTATCTCTAGCCATCATCCCCAACTGGCAACCTTTGTGCAGTAAATATGCTTTCGGATTGTTGGTTCCTCAGGCTCCTGCTTGAAACGTAGACCCCATTCTAACACATGTATACATGGAAGAAAGGGCTTGAGCCTCCATTCCAGGCAAGTTTGCGTCACACTTCAGCCTACAATGCCCTCTGCCCTCTACCAGAGATCTGTTCAGGACTCTATACGTTGTGTGCTTCTGGGACAGCACCATACAAGATGGCATCTGGTACAAAATACTGTTTTCCTTAATTGAGGACACACACATTTCCGAGCCTTTTGTCCAGGGCTGGTATTGAGGGTAGGCATGGTTGGGCACCTGCTGGGGGCCCACCCCCCAGCAGGGGCACACTGATAAGACCCCCCTGGGCCCGCTCCTGCTCCTCACCCCAGCAACCTGCTTGTTCCCCTGCCGCCTCTCGCCCTGGCCCAGACGGCGGTGGTGGCGAGGAGGAGGAGTAAGCGCAGCTGGCGGCAATGGCAGCGAGGAGGCTGGCCCATGCCCGGGAGGGTGCCTGGGCAAGGGCCCTCCGGAGCCTGGAGGCGGCACTTTGGGCACGGGACTCGAGGGAGCCGGCCCTTTCTGAGTCACCCCTAGTGAGGCTAGATTAGGGGGCCACTAACGTCCTGCCTTGAAAGACGAACTGCATCATCAAAAACAAGGACAAAAGAGGGCATCCACCGGCATGACGCTCGCATATGCAAATTATATGTAGAGAGGCAAATTTGGAAATCATCATCATCATCATCTAAACAGAAACACAACGCACCTCGCCGTTGTGGAGAAGCCTGACGGGGTGAGCTGTGTGCCTGCTCAGGCTGCTGCCTGGGCGCTGACTCTGGGTGGGCCCCTTCAAGGGCCCTGCTCCGCTCTCCCCAGTGGGGTTCTGGGAGTTCCAACCAGACTCGGACCGCCCAGCCCGTCCAACAGGGGGCATCTCCAGAGAACTGTCCTCTGCCAGTTCTGCAAAACAGAAGGCCGTCCTGCGTGAAGTGACCACCGTAGTCGTCTTGGAGGAAAAACGGATCAGGATTCCCAGGGGCCAGGCACTGGGATGCCTGCGCCCTGTGAAGCTTGGTTTCCCATCTGTCCATTTCTGCCTGGACAGTTCAAAAAGTGAAGCTCTATGTCCAGCACCCAGAGCACCATTGATCCAGACGCACAAGGTCTGAGAACAGGTGGGGAAGGGACATGGGTTAGGGGAGCATTTCCCCTATTTCTTCCCCGCCCCTGCACCTCCGAGATCACTTGCTTCACGCAGGACTCAGACTGTGCTGCTCGGGAGCCTCACTCTGGGCTCCCAGGGGGAGAGAGGGACCCTGTCTGCCTAAGGCTTTGGCAACAACGGGGGGGGGGGGCGACATTGCCCCGACCACATCCACTCCCTTCCCTAGCCACACCTGTCTCTCCCCCAAGGCCAGCTGCTGGTGAAGAAGCCTTGCTGGATAGTCCAGCTGCCATTATCCACAGATATGCTGTCTCTGCCCTTGGAGGTTCTTGCACTCAGAGGTAACCAAATAGGAGACCTAAGAAGCTGCCTTATTCCAAGTTGACCATTAGTCCATCGCGCCCAGTATTGTCTACACTGAGTGGCAGCAGTGACTCTCCAGGGATTCTGACAAGGGAGTTCCCTGCCTGGAGATGCTGAGGACTGAGCCTGGAGAACCTTCTTCATGCAAAGCTTGTGCTCTGCCACCAAACTATGGCCCTTCCCCTAAAAATGAAGTAAGATCCCAGTCCTCGTGGTTCTGAATAAAGACATGATTTGAACTGGAACACAGGAAGCTGCTGTACACAACGTCAGATCGTTTAGGTCCTTCCATTCAAGTTTTGTCTATACCAGCTTTCCCCAACCTGCTGCCCTCCAGTTCTTTTGGCCCACAACTCCCAGAATCCCCCAGCCAGCCGGTCTGTCTGCAGGCCACTGGGGTACTCTACACTGACTGGCAGCAATGGCTCCCCCAGCTTTCCGGCAAGATCCTTTCCTGGCCCTACCTGGGGATGATGGGACTTGAACCTGGGATCTTCTGCACGCAAAGCAGGTGCTCCACCAGTGAGTTATGGCCCCTCCCCTGACTTCAGAGAGAGCTAGGTAGGTTCAACTGAACTGAACGGGGCTTTCTTCTGAGAGGACATGCATAGGATAGCACCTTCAATCACCTAGCACCACTTAGCAGTGATGAAAGTGGAACAAAAGTAATTCGGGGAAGCTGCTGCATTCAGAGTTTGTTCCTGTGAAAGAACAGAAGAGAAAACCCTGTGATCTCTCCTGATGGCCCTAACTAAAACAAATTACAGGAAGATAAATGGAAGATGCTTCTGCTTGAAAAATGTGGCACTGATTCTGCACACAATTTTTACAAGGTTGTGCAGTATGTAACATCAGTGCCTGTTAGTCATGGCCGACTATATGGAGCATGACTTTTCAGAGCAATATTTCAACAAAAGAACAAATTAATCTTCGTGTCAATGCAGTGAAAAGCAGTGAAAAGCAGAGCCTCAGTGCAAATTAAATTTTGTTATGTCTTGTGGTGACTTCTCTGCCTTCCAAAGCCAGACCCAGAGTTACTTAAGGCAGCTTCATCAAACATCAAATTATAATTAATTCAAATCTTCTTTCCTTTTTCTTTTTTACAGAATGGAGTCTGTGAAATCATGGAAGTTGGTGCCTATTTATGTAATCAATCAGTGGGTATTAAAAACTGGAGTCATGATTCACATTTCCCATCTCCTTGTAGAACCACCACCCCTCCACCGTGGAGGGTAGGGACCTGGGAGCAAAGCGGGGGCCGAGGGCAGAAGGCCACAACGAAGAAGGAGTCTTCCCGGAGCAGGAAACGGCCCCTCCTCAGTCCCACCTCTGCCCCTCACTCCAGGGCAAGTGCTCACACAGCTCCCCCCGGCATGGTGTGTGCGAGGCTGGAGGGAGGAAAGAGAGAATCCGTACTGTGCCCATTTCTTAAAGACTGGCTGATCATGTCCAGGACAACCGGAGCCAAGGGGGTTTCTTGATCCCCCTCTGTATGCAAAATAAGCCAGAGCATGTAATGTCAAGAAATGATTGATAAAGGAGGCAGAATCCAGGTTTTCTTGGCAGAGAATCTTGATATACTTGCATAAAGCACGGGGCTGGAGCTCAGGCCCAGGGGACAAATCCAGGCTCCTGAGATCCCAGTCTGGCCTTCTGAGGTTGCCCTTCCCCCAGTGGAGGCAGGTGGCTCCAATGTCAGTGGGGCGGTGAATCTGCTCTGGGTTTCAGTCAGAGCCAGTCAGAACTCTAAAGGAGCCACCCAAGGTGTGGAGCTGTTCTGACTGGTTCTGACTGAGACTTGGAGCGGATTCACCGCCCCACTGATGCCAGAGCCACCAGCCTCCACTGCCTTACCCACATCACCAAGTGGCCCCTGCTTTCCCTCCCTACTGCCCAACCATTTGGTGGTTTCCTAGCATTTGTGACATCTCCACCATCACCACCACCCCGCATTCTAAAAGGCTGAGATACCTTTCTGGTGGCTTTGTTACTGGCAGGAAAAGCCTCAAGCTCAAACAGGCTGGTGTTGGCAGGGGGGGGGGGGTGGCCCTGCCCCCTTTGCCTTCGGCACCATCCACCACTGGAATGCGGCCCCCAAGAGCTTCTCTGAAATGGAATCCAGCTCTCTGCACACCTGATGTGCAAAGCCCTGGGTTGGGAATCTGCTCAGCCCTGATCAGGTGTCATATCTGTGGCTATGGAACAGGGGAATGGGATTGTGGCCAGAGACCCTTCCCTCAATCCCCACACTTTCATCCATGTGGCAAAGGTAAGCAACGTGGTGCCCATGGGTACCACTGTGCCCCTAGACACATTCCTTGATGCCCGCCAAGTTGCCCTGCCCCTCCCACTTAAAAAAAGCAACGCGCTTTCTTACCAGCAGCTGGGATCATTTTGAAATACAGTTCTGTTGGTACTGAAAAATGTGGGTTGAAAGGTGTTGTTTAGTGCGTCGGCTTAGATCCTGTCTCTGCCTTGTACTCAGTCTTTGGGGTGGGTTACTCTTCCTTGCTGATGATGCTAGGGAAAGTGGAAGGCAAAAGGAAGAGGGGCCGACCAAGGGCAAGGTGGATGGATGATATTCTGGAGGTGACGGACTCGACCTTGGGGGAGCTGGGGGTGGCGACGGCCGACAGGAAGCTCTGGCGTGGGCTGGTCCATGAAGTCACGAAGAATCAGAAGCGACTGAACAAATAAACAACAACAACTCTTCCTTTGCCAGGCCTCCCATGGCACTGGCAGCCATTTTGTGGTGGTGCCCAGGACAGTTTCTCAAATTGCCAAATGTGCGTACAGCCCAAAAAGGTGGCCTTCCCCTCGTATACACGACCTGCTCAGAGCTTTCGATGAACACATGGAGGTCAGCAGATGAGACAGGGTGTGCAATCCTATTCCCCACCTTCATATCCAAAGATATGTTGCCCAAAAAGGACACTGACAGCCTGACAGTGTTCTGAGCTCCGCTTGAAGATAAGGCCAACAGACCTAAGCCTGTTATTATACTTCAGTCAAATCACAATCCTGAAGATATGCTGTGGCAACCCCTCACCCCATAAAAGGAAGACCCATAATACTGCCTTATTTCAAGGCTAGAAAAAAATGACATCTTCCTTCCTTCCTGCGGTGTTACTCTATCAGAGAGTTCAAGTATACCTTCAAGTTCTTGACACTTGTTTTGAAAGACCTACGTTGAAAGTGTTGATTTGAACCCTTAAAGGCGTAAACAGCTTATGACCTGGCGTTCTTAGGGACCCCCTGTCTCGCTACAAACCTGTGCAGGCACAAAGATCTGCAGGAGAGGCCCCCTGAGAACCACGACCAGCAGAGGCCCCTTTCTTGGGCATGCATGAGAGGGCTTTCTCCTGTGCCACTCCCACTCTGTGCAATATGGTCCCTCAAGAACTACACTTGCCCCCGCACACTCTTGGCCTTCAGCAAGGGTGTGAAGACACATCTTTTCACTTTTGCCTTTTATGTTATGTAGCTTTGTGAATGTCCTAATGTTTTGCTGTTTTTAACATCCACATTTTTATTGTTTTAAGATTTTATTGTTTTCAATTGCTGTGTACCACCGCAATGGCTTTAAAAGCAAATAAGGTGGTATATAAATATTAATACTAAATAATTAATCATATTCACAAAGAAGGTTCATTAACTCAGCATGTTAATCATGCTAAAATAGTCAATGTGTGCAAATCTAAGCTCTTAAGGAGAATTCCTATGTAGGTTTAGACAGAAGAAAAGTCTGCATTGCTGGGAGTTGCAGGACATTTTTTCTGTCTACATGCCTAGGATTGCACCCTTAGGAACATAGGAAGCTGCATTATCCCAACTCAGACTATATGTCTATCCAGCACAATATTTCCACTCTGGCAGGCAACAGCAGCTCTTCAGGGTCTGCTGTGCAACTGAGCTATGGTCTTTCTTAGAATCATAGAAGGACCCGGCCGTTCTCCTGGGTTTTTTGGACCACTGTATCCAACCCCAGTCCACTCCAATCAACTGCCCGGCACGATTCTACAAGGTTTGACCCTTGCAACATCCTTAGAAAGGGTATCTTATTCTTAAAGCATCCTGACAAATGCCAGCAGAATGACATCCATTCACGTTCAGTCGGGGAGAATTTGCTTGCCTATTTCCACCTCGCCCAGCATTGGCACTGCAAGACAAGACCTGCTTTTCTGGGGCCAGATTTTGTGCCTAGAATTATGTGTTTTGGTAAGGGGCATAAGACTGCATTCTGGCTTTACTATACATGAGTAAGAAGATCAGCAGAGGGTTGGCCTGATCATGAGGTGAGGTTAAAGTCCTGGTGCTCCAAGTGGGGCAGACATATTTGGGGCAAACTCTTGGACAAGGTGGCACTGCCCTCATCAAATCACTTAAGAATCCTGCATGCAACGCACACCAACTTGGCAGCGTCCCAACAGCACCACCGCCAAGGAACAGGGTGGATGACATTCCCTGTCATGATGCAGGGAACCAATGTGTGGCATGACTGGTACATGGAGGGGCGGAGTTCTAGGCAGTGACGTAAAGCCAGGGTATTGGCCATTTTGAGTTGACAGAGTTGCCCAGCGTCAGGCAATTTGTTCCAGCTTCATATCAGAAATCTGGCTGACAAACAAGAGGGGATGCTTAAAAGTCTCATGATGAGTGCTGCCCAGAGCAGATGTATGCAAACGAGCAAGAATTAGTCATGTGGCTCCTCTTGGCTGCCATCTTGGCTGGTCCCCAAAAAACCCAATAGCGCCAATTCCCACTAAGGGCCTCCAAAGGAGCTTGCTAAGCGCCCCCAGGGCCATCCGACCGGTCTCTGCTGACCCTCTGGCAGCTTCCTGGGCAGATGATTAGAAATTTGCTTGTAGGCTGAGCTCAGCGGCGATGAAAGTGAAAATCAGGCAGTAAAATCAGCTTTAAAGTTGCCCTGCAGTTGGAAGGCATAATTACAGATGGTTTTAAACCCTGAGAGGATAATATGACCTCAGAGAAGGGGTGGGGAGAGAGAGCAGTGTGTGCGTGTGCGTGCGCGTGCGCGCGTGGTGGGAGCATCTGCAAAGCAAGAGGGTAGCAAGCTGATGAGCTGATAGAAAAAGCAGTTCCCTGCGGGTTGCAGAGTAATAGAGGACAACACAACAGTACCTCAAGAGAGAGACTCGATGGTCCACACACTGGATTCATCTGAATTCAACAGCCCTGGAAGGACATTTCTCTACCGGCTATCTCCCGAAATCACAGCAACCCATCCTCATTCATTTATTCTTGTTAATACTAAACACACAGAGAGAGACACGTGCACACACAGAAATGCGCGCGCGCACACACAGACCTTTTACAAATAGCGCTGTTTCCCCGTGCAGAATGTGTCAAGGGGAAAATTACTTGCACTGCAACATTACCAGTAAACACATGAAGCTTCCTTTCTGGTCCCACCTGGTCCCATCTCCTTTCCTCTGGCTGGTAGGGCCTCTCTGGGGTGTCAAGCAGAGAAGGGTCGTTCTAGAGCTGGACTGAATTATTCACCTTTTTCCTTTCCGGCCCTGGGGGGTGGACTTGGAAGCTGCAAAAAGGGCAAGCAAAGACTTGCCGCATGGTTGGAGAGTGGGGGCCCAATTCCAGTAATTCCCCGTTGAGCCAATGCTTCACGTGCTGGAGGAGCAGCAGCGAGTCTTGGGCAATGCCCAGTGGGAATGGCGCCTGTGCCGTTCCCTTTGGGGCATTGTAGGGGCAAAGAGACGCACGGCCCCACAGAGCTGGGCAGGAATCTTTGGCCAGGCACTGGAACTTTCTCAGCCCAGTCCCCCGAGTCCCTTTTTTGTGGAGGTGTCAGGGGCTGTGGTGGGGGCCTTCTGCAGGCAGGGCACGTGCTTTGCCCCCAAGCTGCGGCTCCTCTCCACGGGCCATCTGGCTATTGCTTAAGCCATTGGCCCCGACACATAGAGTAAGCCGAACAGAATGATGACGCTGGTAACAATAATACCAAATCAGCGTACACAATGCTTTACAGAGTAACATCGGGAGGAAATGGGTAGGCCTCCGTCCTTGGGAGCTTACAAACTAAACTGGCCAGGTGGGGAAGACAAGAACATGAAAGGGAAGGCAAAAAACAGATGTTGATGCAATGGAGGCTGGTGGCTCTGAGGCCAGTGGGGCAGCGCATCTGCTCCGGGTTTCAGTCAGAACCAGTCAGAACTCTAAAGGAGCTGTCCAAGGTGCAGATCAATGTGACCAAATGTCTGAACACACTGTCCCCCTTCCGCTTCCCTCCCATGTGGGATAAGGAGGACTGAGGGTGGTGCAGTCCGAGGCCCCACTCGGCAAAAGGAGGCAGCACCACCCTCCCCGCCACCCCCACCCTACACCGCAGGACTGGCTTACCACATTTGGAGATAAAGAAACCAATGCACATTATCTATCCATCTCAAGAGTCTCCCCCCCGCCCCCGCACCACCGCTCTAAGACCATTAAGTCCAGAGTCTAAAATGACCTTAGTGTGCCACTATTTTGGGGGCGGGGGGGATCTGCAGGGGCAGGAAGAACTGACACTTCTCCACTACAGATGCCCCAACCCTCTGAGGCATGCATGGCTTGAGAACAGGCATCTGCGGAGATAACAGGGGTCTCTGCCTTGCAGCACGAAGCCAACGGGTCCTGGCAGAAGTGGGTGAAGAGCGCGGCTGTGTGGCGTTCTGCATCACCACTATGGCTCGTGTTTCTTCCTTACATTCTGAGTAGCTGACCTGGGGGTCCTGCCTCCCGTTCCAGCACCAAAGAGGCTGCGGCCTGCTCAGCCTCAGCTCTGGGAACAGACGCACAGCCCCCCGGCAGTTTGGGGCACATGGCAGGGAGTGGCTGAAAGCCCCATTGCCAATGCAGGATTCGTGCCTGCAGCTGGATTTCAATTAATCTCCATCCAGCGTGGCATGAACCACACGCCAAATTACCCTAAAGGGGCTTATTCCTGATATTTGCCCAGGATTATTTGCATCTCATGGCATCTAACGGCTCTGCAACAGGTCTGAGGGATGTCGTCATGCCCAGGAAGGGGGAGTGGTGGAGTGGCCGTGTGGACAGAGGTACTGCTACCATTTTGCCATGTGGACAGGGGTTCCGACTGCCATGAGTGGTCTTCTCTGCCTGCAGCACATGGCTTGGTGTGCTCTTCTCTGGAGCTGTTCTGCTCTTCATTCGACTTTCTGCAACGCACCCGTGTTGCACAGCACTGTAGATCACATGGCCACAGGAATTGCTGTGCTAGATCAGACCAAAACCTACCCTAGTCTGGAATTCTGCTTCCAATGACAGCCAGCCAGATCCCCCCGGAAGGCTCACAACTGGGGTACAATGGCCTGTAGTCTGCCCCACAGCATCTGCTATTCAGATAGACTGTCTTTGGACCTGGAGGTTCCATTTATTTAACATGGCAAATAGCTGTCCATGGAACTCCCTTCCACAAATGTCTCCAGTTAGAATTAAATCCATCTAAACTAGCCACCAGTCTCATATCTTGAGGCAGTGACTTCCATAAGTGTTTGTAGAAAACATAATAAATATAACAAAATATAAGAAATCAATGCATACATTAAATTGTGGACTTCCCTTTTCAAGTCCCAGACATACTGCCAATTTCCCCCCTCTCTCCTCTTATTAAGAGACGGGGGTAGGGGCATTTTCTCTCTATCACAGAAGCCGGGTAGGTGGCTGGACTTCCTAATTCCACTAAGTCCGGGAATTCTGCGAATAAGATTTGCAAGATGATGTGCCAGTTGTGCATCTCATGTGTAATAGTGACGTGCATTGGGATATCATTCTGAAAGATGGCTGTGATCTGAACGGGAATCACGGTTCACAATTCAGGCTATTGAGAATAGTAGTAGTAGTAGTAGTAATATGCATGGGGTCCACAACAATTATCCAATTATTGAGGAAAGCGAAACCTCACATCTGCTGTTGCGGAGGAGTCTCCTAACAAAAAATACAGAGGTGCTCGAACATGCTATACGGTTTAGTTCAAGGTCGGTACAGTTAGGCAGCAATGAGAATGGAAGCTGGCTGTGCGAATCCTCTGGGCGTGCTGGACAGGCGCCTCAGGCAGGCACTGGACGCAGATTCTGCTTTCCAAGACTCAGCTTCCATTTACACACCCACAACTGCAGACTCCCAGCCCGTGGGACAGGAGTGTCAGAGCACGGGCTCACGGGCCCCCTCCACTTCCCCCCAGCCGCCTAGCGTTTGGTTGTTTCCTGGCTTTTGCACAGGCTGAAATCCCCCTCACAAGGCCTAGTTGCTGGCAGGAAGATCTTCACGCTAAAATATGTGGCTATTGGGGGGTTGGCTCCACCCCTTTTGCCTTTAGCCCTGCCCACCACTGGAGTGTGCCCCCCCCCCGAGCTTCTCCACAACTGAGTTCGCCGCGGGGGCTGAAAGACATCCTCCAGCCCTGCCTTAAGACTTCAAGGACACCGTGCTGAAGCCAGAGGGGAGGCTGGCTGAGATTTCTGCTCAGTGGAGGTGGGATTCGGCACCCTCTGTGGCTCATAGAATCATAGAATGATAGAATAGTAGGGTTGGAAGGGGCCTACAAGGCCATCGAGTCCAGCCCCCTGCTCAATGCAGGAATCCAAGTCAGAGCATCAAGGAGGCTCCTTGGCTCTCAGGACCGTCTTAATGACTAGCCAAACAAAAATAGCAAAACTGCATGAGAAGCGATGCGAACAACACAAATCTGCACAAGCTACATCATTTGTGCAGATCACGGACTTTTCTTGGCACGGGTGTGGATTGGTCTTGAGGGAGAAGTCCTGGTCTCAAATTTCAATTGCCTGGACAGCCCTGAACCGAAGCTCTGATTTCCCCTCCGAAGCTGAGAAGCCACTAAGCAGGAGAGTCAACCGAAGAACAACAGGCTCGTCGTCCTTAACCGCAACACACTAGCAATGCAAGCAGTGACTTTCTTCTAGGGGCAGTTTTGAACTGCGTACAACGGAAAGTGTTTCTGGGCATGTCCAAAGAAGAAGCGGCCTGGCTTCCAGGCAGCTCCCTCTTTTTCTAAAAAGGAAGCCCTGCTTGCATAAGGCTCGGCCCGGCCCCCCAGCGGCTCCAGGCCGAGTTCTTTTGCTGTCCTCTCTTGAACCACACAGGGGCAGCACAGAGGCAGGTGGTTTAGGGTGGGGGGGGAGGAGGAGGAGGAGGAGGAGGTCTCCCGCCTGATTGTGTCTCCTTGGGGAGGGATAATCGGCCAGCATGGCTCTGGGCAAATGTGGAGACCTCTCCCCAGCCCCACAGCCCCCCATCCAGGAGAAGTGGGCAGGATGGCAGAGGAAGGGGAAGGGTTGAGGTGCCCCCCAGGCCTGCAGCCTGCCTGTCCTCATTGATCCCCTGCCCCCAGGGAGTCCCATCCAGTTTGCCCAAGTGCAGCGAGCAGAGATGCCTCATCTCACCCAGCCAAGAATGTGCAGGCAGAGAAAGAGAGGCTATAAAAAGAACAGGAGCCTGGATCATGAGTAGCTTGGCTCATCTTCTCGGTCTGACTGACTCAGCAGCAGTGCCCCCCGCCCCACACACACACCATTGCAACAGTTCCAACCTAAAGCTACCGTCGCTCCTACATGTTCCTGAAATGAACATCCACATTTGTTCCTTCCAGCTCAGGCAAAGCATCCCAAGAATTTCAAGCAAAGGACTTTTAGCTCTGGAACCGATTTCATTGCCGGGAGATGCAGCTCAGAAGATTGAGAACTGAGAAGCAATAATAAAAGAGTACCTTTAAGCATGTACAGAGTGTCATCACCTTATTCCCAAGCAAGCATAACTAGCCCCAGCCCCACAGGTGGATTTAGTTTTTTTAAGGAATTTTAGAAATTAAGACCAGAAAAGCTGTGCTGGATGAGACCAAAGGCCTTGCTAGTCCAGCGTTCTGTTCCCACAGTGGCCAACCAGCTGCCCCCAGAGGGACAGGAACACAATAGCATCCTCCCACTCATGTTCCCCAGTGGCGGGTATACAAAGACATCCCGCCTAGAATACCAGACACAGCCATCATGAGTAGTAGGCACCGATAGCCATCTCCTTCTCCAGGAATTTGTCTCATCCCCTTTTAAAGCCATCCAGGTTGGTGGCCCTCACTGCATCTTGTGTACAACTGACACACTGCACACAGCATCAGCACATTGCAGACGCTAAATGTTAGGAAAGTCACATTCAATGAATGCTAGCAAGACCAGGCCTCTTTTCTCTGAAAGCCCCCATGCCCGCTGGATGGTGCTACAGAAATCAAAAGAAAGAATGAAGCCGTGTTCTTGCACTCTGTTTTCAGAAGAGGGGAGGGGATCACAGCCCCAGCATGGCATCTCAGATGCTGTGTCAGGAATAACCTTTTTAAATCATACACATCCCCTCTTTTCCCCAGAGTTCCCAGTACCACATAAATCAGGTTGTCCTTCATATTGGGGAGGAAGGATCTCAGCGCAGGGGTCGTGCACCTGTGGAACTGCATGCAGGAAATCTCAGGTTTGTGCAGAATGACACAAGCTTTGTATTGAACATCCCCCACTGGGTGCCCTCCAGATGTGTTGGTCCCATCATCCCCAGCCAGCAGTGGAGTTCTCCAATCAAAAAATGCATACAAAAATGTGTATATTAGGGGAAAGGGGACACAAAGAAGCATATATTTGTGAGAATAACATTAAAAACTGCATTCCATTGGGGAAAATTTCTTGCAAAACGTGCATGTTAGGCAAAACTGCATAGAAACATGTAAACAATTTCTTGTATGAGCTTTTTGTTACAAAAACATCTCAAACGTTTGGGACAAACCGAACTTAAAGGTGGAAAACTGAGAAACTGAGAGAAACTAACATTTACAGATTTATCCATCCCTAATCTGAACTCCCATAGTATCATACACCGCTTTGAGATTATTTTATGCTGAACAGCAGACAATAAAATGTATAATTAACTAACTAAGGGTACAATCCTATGCATGTTTGGACAGAAAACAAATCTTACAACTCCCAGCATTCCTCAGCCAGTATGGCTGGCTAGGGAATGCTGGCAGTTGTAGGACTTTGTGCCTTTGATCAGTAAATAAGGAAATTTGATGTAATCCCATTTTCTTTTCACAACACCCCTGCAAGGCCGATTAGGCTCAGAGATAGTTTTGGCATTTGCACATAACAATAAACCAGAGTGGCTGACCTATCCTACTTTCATTTCATTTATTTCATTTCATGTCTATACCGCCCAATAGCCAAAGCTCTTGGCAGTTCAACAAGATTACAATCCAAAATTACAATGTAATAAAAACGTAATATAAAATCTTTGACATACTCGCTCAACTTGCTCAAGTCCACTGAGAAAGCTCTGTGGCCACCCAGTGATTCTGAGCCCAGCTTCTGACAGCAGAACTCCACCACTTTAGCCCACACCCTGCAATCCCTGTCGCTTCATCTTTCACAGACTTCATTCTTCATCTTTCACAGACTTCATCTTTCACAGACTTCATTGCTGAAAATTAGAGGTGACCATTGCAAACCAGAATAAAAAATAAAAACAAAACCAGATCCTTGGTTTCAACAAAAAAGGATTAAAACAGCACCAAAATGTATGGGAAATAAACATGCGAGGAGTATATTTAAAAAAAGCAATATTCCCCTTACAAGTTTAAAACACTCACTGGCCGGGAATGATAGGAGCTGCAGTCCAGCACTTCTTCAAGCCCTTGAAAGGTTGTCACAGGGAGGAAGGCCAGGATCTCTTCTTGATCATCCCAGAGTGCAGGACACGGAATAATGGGCTCAAGTGACAGGAAGCCAGATTCCGGCTGAACATCAGGAACAACATCCTGGCTGTTAGAGCAATACGACAACGGAACCCATTCCCCAGGGAGGCGGTGGGCTCTCCCACACTGGAGGCCTTCAAGACGAGGCTGGAAGGCCATCTGCCAGGGATGCTTTGACTTGGATTCCTGCATTGAGCAGGGGGTTGGACTCGATGGCCTCTTAGGCCCCTTCCAGCCCTACCATTCTATGATCCTGTGACATCAGGGTAGCAAGGGCAGAGGCGGTGCAGTATGTCTGCCAGGAGCAACTGGGGCAATCGCATGGAAGGGCTTCTTCACACAGCGCAGGGTGAAACTATGGAATTCGCTACCACAGGATGGAGTGATGGGCACCACTTTGGATGGCTTCAAAAAGGGACTGGACCAAAGCCTGGAGGAGGAAGCTATCGATGGCTACTAGTCCTGATGGCCATGTGCTGCCTCCAGTACCAGAGGCAGTGAGCCTGTGTACACCAGTTGCTGGGGAACATGGAAGGGAGGGTGCTGTTGTGCTCATGCCCGGCATGTGGGTTTCCTGCTGGCCACTGTGTGAGCAAAATGCTGGACTAGATGGACCCTTTCTCTGATCCAGCAAGGCTCTTCTTATGTTCTTATGGAGGATGAGGCTAGAAGTAATGAGTCATCTTCTCTACTTCCCCTGTTTGATCACCTGGAATACTGGTAAACCTCCTTTCGGAGGAGGGGGGGAGTGTGCCTCACACCCACACTGACGCTATGAAATGGCCATGTTTCTAGAGACTCAAGTTTAGTGTTGCAGTGGTTGTTTCCAGCACTGTACACCACACTGGCCAAGGGTATTGAACCTCCAGGCTGTGGGCCAAATCTGGCCCACCTGGGGTCCCAATCCAGCCCTCTGGGGTTCCCCAGAAGGCCACACCCCCTTGCCCTGACCACCACCCCTGACCATGGGGTGGTTTCCCGGCTTTTGTGCAGCATTTTCCCTGTTTTAAAGGGTTGAGATGCCTCTCTTAAGGCTGAGTTCGTGGCAGTGAGAGCTGTAAGCTACAATAGGCTGGTAGTTGCTGTATGTTTGGCCCCACTTCTTTTGCCTTCATCCCCCTCCTCCCTTCCCACTTTTGCCTTCAGAGAAGTCATTCAGAGCTTTGGAGTCGATACACTGATCCCACAATACAATACCTCAAAACCAACCCGACCAGAACAAAGACCCCCTTTACTCAACATACAAAAACAAAGTGAATACAAAAGTTATACACACACACACACATACTCACACACCTATCAGTACACAGGTGAAAATGCACAATAGAGAACTCCTATTTCAGTCTCCAGTCACAACTACAGAGTACCAGTAAAATTCCAGTACTCTGTCTGCTCTCTTGCTCTTTGCCACACAACTCCAAGGAAGCAGTCAACAGCCTTGAACATTGTCCAAGGTCAATAGTGGGCTGGATGAGGGTGAAGAAGCTGAGATTAAATCCAGAAAAGACCAAGGTATTGTTGGTCAGCCTAACCCTGAGACTGGGATTCAACCTTTTCTGGATGGGGTCTCATCCCCCCTGAAAGACTGGGAGAGCTACTGGTTCCAATATTGTCCCTGGATCTTCAGGTGGTGGTAGCAGTGGCCATTCCTGAGTCAGTCTGATCTGGCAACAGTTGCCGGTGCCTTTGCTATATCATGGTTAGACTATTGCAATATGCTCTACATGGGGCTACCCTTGAAGAGCGTCAGAAGCTTCAAGAGAGGCAAAATGCAGCAGCTAGGCTGCTAACCAGTTCACGGTACCAGAACCACATTACACCTGTCCTGAAAGACCTACACTGGTTGCCTCAATTAGGGATGCACAAACCCACACCTGTCTGGGTTCTCCAGACACCCACCCACCCCCTGCCCCTGCTCGCTTGTCCCCGGACCACGCTTGAGCCCTGTGGTCACCAGTTTTTGAAAAATAAAATGCCGAACACAAAGTGCGCATATTTGTGTAGGGGCGAAAATGCGCACTTTTACGAATGCGCACATTTGTGTATGTGTGGAAATGCTCATTTTTGCAAAAATGTGCATTTTAATGCATCCGCAAATATGTACATTGGCAAATATGTGCATTTTCACACATACGCAAATGTGCGCATTTTTGCAATTGCCATTTTATTTCTCAAAAAATGGCAACCGTGAAGCTCGGCGAGGCTGCCAGGGTGAGTGCAGGCCATTTGCTGAGCAGGAGCAGGGGCTCGGCAAGCAGGATTTAGGGGTGCGGGCAGGGGCAGTTCCCGGATTCCTGGATGGAATTGGGTGCCCGCTCCATCCCTAGTCTTAACCTTCAAAGCCCTAAACCTCTTAGGATCTAGCTATCTAGGGGACCACCTGTCTCAATGTGAACCTGCACAAGTACAGAGATCTGCAGGAAAGGCAGTTCTGAGGGAGCCAGTACCCGCAGAAGCCCGTTTGTCGGGCACGCGGCAAAGGGCTTTCTCCTGTGTTGCTCCCAAACTATGGAATACACTTCCTTCAGAGTTGCAACTACTCCCCACCCTCTCTGCATTCAGGAAGAGGGTTAAAAGCATCTTTTTAACTTGGCTTTTAAAGTGGCTGTTATGGTTTGTAATGTTGCTAATGTTTTACTATACTTTTATTTGATTGTAATGTTTATGTTTTGAAGAGCTTCGGCTATTGGGCGCTATAGAAATGTAATGAATAAATAAAGTCTTTGTAAACCGTCTTGCTCAATCCCAGAAAGGCATCATAAAAATACACTCAATCAATAAACAATTTGTTTCTGTGCGGGAGGGTGTAGCCAGAAACTGGGATGACAAAAGGGATTAATGCAAGCTCAGCTCAGCCAAAGGGCAATGGAGCATTTGTCCCAATGGAGAGACACCAACCCCATTGCTTGGGGGTGTCCCCAGTGCTAAAAATCAAACTATAAATCTGTTGTCCTTCCTGAACAGAGACAAAGCAGGAACAATACCAGGCAGGGGTGTCACAGGGACCCTCCTGGTTTCGCCATGGTGGATTCCTTTCCTCTAAAGGGCAGAACACAACGGAATGTTGCTATCCCTTATTTCAGGCATATGCTACTTGGAAGAAGAATACGTAGCTCCATCCATGTCATGGACCTTGGACCTGGCAGCTGATCTCTGTGGCTCCTTCGGGATCAATGTTCCCTTCTTCCCCTAATCCCTCTGGATTTAATAGACTTTTGAGATGGATGAAACTGGCTTGGAGAGCAGAGCACAAGGAGGTCTGAGGTTTGCTACTGAGATTTCTTACACTTTTGTTAGCGCTTGCAGGCCCCCCTCACTCCTTTCCCAGCACCACGAAAGTAATTTACTTCCCGGGCACGGCTGGAAAAGGGGTTTTGAATCTGGCCATTCCTTATCCCAGTCCAGTGCTCCCCGGCCGCTGCCCCAAGCTCCGCCTGGTTGGCATGAGATTTCCCTCCCCCTCCGCGGAAGGAAGAGGCTCACGGTGCCTCGGAGGCTCCAAAGACCCTCAAGGATCCAGGGAGCGAGAGCCAGCTGTGTCCAGCCGTCCAGCAGCCTGGTCTGCATCCAACCCAATGGAGGCTATTATGCTTTGGCCGGAGGGACTGGGGGCATGCGGGGGTGGGGGCAGGAGATTACTGTAAATATCTGAAAAGGGTTTAAATAGGTTTGATGTCTTGCAGGAGTGAGG
This sequence comes from Heloderma suspectum, assembly GCF_057233095.1. Lineage (NCBI taxonomy): Eukaryota > Metazoa > Chordata > Lepidosauria > Squamata > Helodermatidae > Heloderma > Heloderma suspectum. Next base: position 438,756,466 of record NC_139458.1, read on the forward strand.
AGGCAAACTATGCTCCGCTCCGCAGGGCCCACACAGAGCTGCTTGGAAGTTACGAAGACTGTGACAAAGTTTCTCAGCCTGCCAAGAAAAACATGCCCTCCGTCTTCCCCCTTTATCCCACCCACCCCCTGCAGTCTCATAAAACGAACAAGATTGATCTGGAGCAGAAACCAGCTCTATAAGGGCCCTCACAGTGCGCACACCATTAACGCCACATGCTCCTTAGCTCTCGCCAAGCACACCGTTCCTCTTGCCTCGTTATGGGCACCACCAGCCATAAATCAAAGTATCTCTTTCTGTCTCTCTCCCTTTTCTGTCTCTTTCAGAGCTGACTTGTAGACTGCAATTTCCTTCGGCTGTGAGAACAGCCTTGCTTCCCAGAGTCACTGCTTCCCAAGCACACCGTGCCCCCTTCGAATTCTCCAGTCTCTTCCTAGCACAGCGTTCCCCAAGCTTGCAGGGTTGTTGTGAAGATGATACTTTCTATGATACTACAACTCCCATCATTCCACTGTGGCTGGGGATGATGGATGGTGTAGTCCAACACATCTGGAGGGTGCCAGGTTGGGGAAGGCTGTCCTAGAGGTTACAGATTCGTCCCCTCAGCTGAACATAAGAACATCAGGGAAACCCTGCTGGGTCCAGCCAAGAGTCCATCAGCTTCAGCATCCTCAGGTTCCCCCACTGACCAAACAGAGACCTCCAGGAAGCCCCCATGCGGAACAATGCAATAGCAGCCTCCAATTTGTTGCCTATGTCTTTACAGAGCCCCACCAAGGTGCCTGGGGCTTTCCAGAGTGCAAGAGGACAGCTCCCTGCCCCGAGGAGCTTGCAATCCAAAATTAGACACACAGGAAAAACCAAGGAAGGGGCGTGGAATGGAGTCTCCTAGGGGTCAACAGGGAACCAATGTGTGCAGATGTGTCAGTGGCTCACGCTTATGTGGAGTGACAGTCTGGGCACTAGAGGGTTGTGCCAAAGGCTTAGGGGAGTGGCGGTGATGCAGCCCGGCAATTTTAGCCCCTGGACTCCATGATCTTAAGGGAGGCCCCTTTAGACAGCCATGTGCATTCCTTCCGTTATGAAGCTCACCACTGACGTTTCTTTCTCTCTCTCACACACACACACACACACCGCCACTCCATGCCTTACAATTGGTTTTATTATTACATTTATATCCCGCCCTTTTTCCTCTTGCAAGGAGCCCAAGCGGCTCACGTGGTCCCCCTCCTCTCCATTTTATCCTCACAAGAACCCTGTGAGGTAGGTGAGGCTGAGAGTCCATGACTGGCCGAGAGTCACCCATTGAGCTTTGTGGCCAAGGGGGGACCAGAACCCAGGTCTCCCCAGTCCCGGTCCAATGCTCCAACTGCACACTGGCTCCCGTGGTTCCACATTCCTGATAAGTCAGGACAACAACAGCAACAGCAACAGCATCGCCATTTGCCAAACCTGATTTGCCATAGCATGACCTGACATGCGCAGCTCTGCATTTTAAACTCACTGAAGTCATGGCACCATCATGACTACAGAACTAAAAGGGAGTTTGCTTCTGCTGTTCGGATGCCCTCCTCCCCTGCCACTCTCTGAGGGGCTGTTTGAGCGGCCCCTGGGCAGCTGCCCCGGACATTGGCTCCAAGTTCCAGCCCTAGAGGCACCACTGGGGAGTGGAGGCCCCAGGGGGAGGGGGCGGCCCTGAAGGTAAGGAGCCAGCCAGAGATTTAAGGAGGGCTGTCGCATGATCACAGTGACGAGAAAGGTGAATAAATTGGGCAGCTGAATAGACGTCAGGGGACCAGGCGAGACAGTGGAAGGCTAGAGAGGAAAGGATTGCAGCAGTCTAGGCCAGGGGCGGACAGAAGGTAGATCTGGATCTATTGGGTGGTTTGCGGGAGATCAATGGTTGGGGCAAAAAATCCCAACTTCACGTATACACTGATGGGATTGGAGCTAGCGGTGACCCACCAAGAAAGAGATCTTGGGGTTGTGGTGGACAGCTCAATGAAGATGTCAGCCCAGGGTGCAGCTGCTGTGAAAAAGGCAGGTTCCATATTAGGCATAATTTGAAAAGGAATTGAGAATAAAACTGCCAACATCATACTGCCCTTATGCCCTTTTCTATGGTGCAACCACACTTGGAAGACTGTGTACAGCTCTGGTCACCGTACCTAAGAAAGGATCTTGTGGAGCTGGAGAAGGTGCAGAAAAGGGCAACCAAAATGGTCAAGGAACTGGAACAACTCCCTAGCAGGAAATATTACAACCTCTTTGACTGTTTCGCTTAGAAAAATGGTAAGTAACAAGAGACATAATATAGGACGTCCCATGAAGCTGATTGCTTGGGAGATTCAGGACAGATAAAAGGAAGGGCTTCTCCACACAGTTAAACTATGGAATTCACTTCCATAAGATGTAGTGATGGTCACCAACTTGGATGGCGTGAAAAGGGGATTGGACAAATTCATGGAGGAGAAGGCCATCAATGGCTACTAGTCTTGATGGCTATATTCAACCTCCAGTATCAGAGGCAGTATGTCTATGTACACCTGTTGCTGGGGAACATGGGTGGGAGAGTGCAGTTCAAGATGTGGTGGGAGTCCAAGAGGAGGTGAAGTCTGCCCAGCTCTGGTCTAGGCAAGAGATGACAGGGCAGGGGCCAGAGGGTTTGCTGAGGAGATCCATGCAGGGTTACTGAGTGAAGAGACGAGCAAGGGAGAGGAAGAGCTCCCTGCCAAAGGGAAGGCAGCTGCTGCCAACTGCGCCTGCCCCCCATGTGCACACCTCCCCACACACCCCATCCCAGCTGTTGCCATGAAGGATAGGAGCATGACCAAGGAACGGAGATTTATAAAGTAGCCCTCCAGCACAGAATGAGGTCAAAGCTCAGCTGCCCTGTTTTGAAATGAACAAGCACCTAACCCTCATCATTTCAGAGAAAACCACAACATCTTCTGATAAAGGCCAAGAAACCAGAAGTAGGAAGTGGTGGGAGAGCAGTTTCCTTGCTCCTACATACCTGTTCACCAGAAATTATGCCCCCCCCCCCCGCCGCCACAAGCATTTGTCACAAGCATTTTCTGCAAGAGGTCCAGGCAACAGGCAAAGAACTGAGCCTCAGCCCGTCTGGATCAGAAGCTCTGTCTCCATGCTGTTTCTGACAGGGCCCCATCAGATGCTTCTGAGAGCCCCAAGGAGGGCGCGATGGCGTCAGCCCCTTAGAACTGGTGCTGACACAGCCTCAGACCACGGAGGTCCCATTTAGTTAATGTCATGGGTTAATCGTTAATAGAGTGACATCCCATGAATTTGTCCACTCCTTTCTTATGTAGCGGCAATTACCACATTTTGCACCAGTCAATCCGATAAGCAGATTGCGTTTGTTGTTTGAAGAAACGCTTTCTTCCTCTTAAGGCTTCTTGATATGATATACTAGCCTTTCCTGACCTGGCATCCTCCAGATGGGTTGGACCACAGTTCCCATCAATCCCAGCCAGCATGGCCAACACATCTGGAAGGGAACAGGTTGGAAACTGACTGTATATCAAGGCGGAATTCTCCATATCTGCATTACCCAAACACAATGGCCCAAAGACTGTAATTTATTTAATGACTTGTATGTCTTATGATGTGTTGCTCACCTTGAGACGGCACATGCATGTTAAAACACCTCCAAGGGAAAAGGCAGCCATCACTCGCAGGAGGCCACAGCCCAGCCGTCTCCCGGCTTGCCATCGCCCAGCCCAGCCAGAGATGCCGTCTTCCGAGAAGACAAAGCCGACCCTTTAGCCATATTGACTTTTGCGGCCAGAAGCCCCTGGCCCACCCCTGTGCAGCTATTAATGTCCAGCGGCGCCTGGCCAGGCAGAAGGGCAGCGTGGCGGCAGGCCACTTTGTCTGCCTCTGCTGGATGCTCCGTAGCTGGAATCTGCCCGGCTGTGACTTCAGCACGTGGCCCGTTTCCTCCAACGATTCCTTATTAATAGCAAATGCTCTATTTTCTTCCTCCGAGTTGTGAGGTTTCAGTGCCACTTTGAGGGTAAACAGTTCTTTGCAAAGAACATTAATGAAGGGTGACAGTTGGGGACGAGAGCCAGGGAAAAAAATAAGGGCAGCTGCGCTTGTTTGGGAAAATAATAGGAATGTCAGAAATGTCAGGTCAGGGGACCCCACCAGCATCGCGCAGGCTGTTGCAATCCACCAATCCCACCGGGCCTCAGCCATGAAGTTCATGCCTCTTGGGTTAGAAATACACAGCACAAAACAAAAAACACTTGCCCGTGCTCGAGGTCTTGCGCCGTGACGGTGGCGTGCCCAGGGGCACCGTTTCAGAAAGGGCAGGAGGAGCCCTGGGTGTCCTCCACCCCCGGGGTCATATCATGTGATCGCGGCAGGTCTGCCAGGGAACAGACACAAAGGAGCGCCTCTCTTTTGAACGAGCCGGCTTGCTGGCTTTGCATACGGAGCACCTCTTCTTATCAACTGATAAATGGCCCCATGTACTAGCTGGGCATGTGAAAGGTAACTGAGAGGTAGACTGCCTGTGGACAGGGAGGTTCAGCACGAACAGAACTCCCCCCCTCTGCCTCCTCCATTGCCTTTTGAAGCCATCTAATTTGGCAGCCATCACCCCATCTTACATATGCATCAAAAGGCCCTAGAGAGGCTGGAACACTGGGCCGAACCTAACGAGAAGAGATTCAACAGAGACGAATGTCAAGTCTTTCATTTAGGTACAAAATAATCAAAGACACAAGTATAGGATGGGGGAGACCTTGGCAGCAGTACATGTGAAAATGACTGAGGTGTCCTAGTGGATCACAAACTGAACATGAGCCAGCAGTGTGATGCAGCAGCTAACAAAGCAAATGCAATCTTGGGCTGCATTAACAGAAGTGTCCAGATCTCAGGAAGTAATCGTTCTGCTCTATTCTGCATTAGTCAGGCCACATTTGGAGTACTGCATCCTGTTCTGGGTGGCGCATTTTAACAAGAACATTGAGAAGTTGGAGCATGTCCAGAGAAGAGCAACCAGGATGGCAAGGGGTCTGGAGTGGAATCCAAGTCCTGTGAGGAACGGTTGAAAGAGCTGGGTCTGTTTAGCCAGGAGAAGAGAAGATTAAGGGGAGACACGAGAGCGGTCTTCAAATATCTGAAAGGAGATATGCAGGAGATGGAGCAGAACTTGCCCTCTGTTGCTCCCAAGGACAGGACTATAAGCAATGGGTGGCTCAGCGATTGGAGAAACTAAGAGTGGGAGCTGTTCAGCAGCGGAACAGAGTGCCTCAGGAGGTGGAGCTATTTCAGCAGAGGCTGGAGGGCCATCTGCCAGGGAAGCTATAGCTGCCCCTTGCAGTGCAGAGCCTGCACTGAAGAGGGGGCTGGACTAGATGATCTCTGAGATCCCTCCCAGCTCTATGATTCTAGGATTATGCATATATACATGTATGTAAAAATTATATAGCCCTTCATTCTGTTTATAGAGTTCCAAGGACGATACAACCCACTGAATCGCAACATAAAATAAAGCAATTAAAGTAAAACCAAAACAACAGCGAAAACCCTTAGACAAGAGGCCTGGGTGAGCATGACCTTGGTCCTGGAGACAGAAAGATGTGGGTGCCATGTAAGGCTCTACACCAGGGGTGGGCAACGTGTGGCCTTCCCGATGCTTTGGCCCACTACTCCCTTCAGCCCTAGCCAGCATAGCCATGAGCTGCCCACCCCTGTAGAGAGGGGATCCCATAGTCAGGGTACCAATGCCAGAACGCTCCTTTCCTTTGTTAACACATACTGCACCTCTGGAAAAGGCACTTGAGGGAGGGACTCAGTAGAAGAGCTGTCAGCATTTGGGAGAAAGGTGAGCACCAGTGCCTTGGTCTTGGATTGGCCCTGGAAGCAAAGAGGTGGCCCGTGGAGTTCTTAGAATCATAGAATGTTAGGGTTGGAAGGGGCCTACAAGGCCACCAGGTCCAACCCCCTGCTCAATGCAGGCCATTCTTCTAAAATGGCCACACCAGCCGCAAGTCTGGTGGCCGTATTCTGCACCAAGTGACACTCCCAAGTCATCTTCAAGGGCAACCCTAAATATAATGCATTGCATTAGTCCAAGCAGGACTACCAGAGCACAGATCACCGTGGCCAGACTATACACAGGTACAGGTGTCCCCAACCAGTCGTGTCCGACTCTAGGGTGCGGTGCTCATCCCCGTTTCTAAGCCGAAGAGCCAGCGCTGTCCGAAGACGCTTCCGTGGTCATGTGGCCGGCATGACTGAACACCGAGGTGCACGGAACGCTGTTACCTTTCCCGCCGAGGCAGTACCTATTTATCTACTTGCAATGTCTTGCTTTCGAACTGCTAGGTTGGCAGAAGCTGGGACTGAAGACGGGAGCTCACTCCGTCACGCGGCACTCGGGTCTCGAACTGCTGACCTGCCGACCTTCCAGTCTGCAGTTCAGCGTCTTAACCACTAAGCCACCGCGGTCCCTTAGTGGCCAGACTATCCCTGACCATAAATCGATATCCTGTGGCAGTGAATTCTGCAGTTTAACTATGCACTAAGCAAAGAAGTATTTTTTCTTTCGCCTGTCCTGACTCTCCCACCAATCAGCTTCATGGGACGACCCCCAACTTCTAGTATAATGAGAGAGGGAGAAAAACGTCTCCCTGTCCAATCTCTCCACACCCAGCACAATTTCATGAGCCTCTACCATATCCCCACTTAGTTTCAGCTTCTTTGTAACACAAATAGCCCCAGATGTGTTGGCCTTTTCTTGCTGGGAAGGTGCTCCAGCCCCTTGATCACTTTGATTGCCTTTTTCTGCACCTTTCCCAGCTCTAGCATATCCTTTTGAGATGGGGCAGCCCAAACTGCAGCCAACTTGGCTAGTGTGCTGTTGGGTTGAGAAATGTAGGGGGCAGGGTACGGGCTTGGATCGGGAAGGGAGTGGGCAGCTGACCAGCTCTCTGGGCCTCTTCTCCAGAGCCCTGAGCACCAACGCTGAGGCTCCAAAGGCTGGATCTGCACATGAACATGGGGGGGGGGTGGAGCGACGTCCCCGGGGAACAGAGCCTCTCTTGCCAGCTTTCTGTCTCTCTAATGCAAACAACATCCTTTGCAAGCCCAAATGTTGCAATCCAAAGCGTGGCCATATCCCGAGATGAAAGGGAGACGCCTTCTCTGAACTGAGCCACGGTCATTTCGCTGCCAGGGAAAGATCATGCTCTTTTTTATTTACTCTCCTGGGAAAAGATATCCAGTCAAGGGCCTCTGTGTTTTCTTACACAAAAAAGAGTCAGAGGGAAGGGGCGACTGGGAGGCGGCGGTGCGTTGCATTCACAGGCGCAGCGCATATGCTGCACACCGTCCACGAGTATCCAGACTCTCCCCTCCCTCTCTTCCCTTGGCCTAAGGACAGCCCTGCAGCAGGAGTTAGGGTGACCATGTGGCCTCTTTTGCAGAGGACAGTCCTCGGTTTCAAGGCTGCCTCTATGCGTAGGCACCCTCTCTTTGGAGGACTGTCCTGTCCTGTTCCAGCTGAAAAATAAAGAGCCGCAAGAAGGGCGAGCAGAGCAGGACCCTTGAAGGTGCCCGTCCACGGGTTGCAGCACCTGGGCAGCAGGCTGAGGAGGCGGGCACACCGCTCACCTGGCCACAGTCTTCAGCACTACAGTGAGATTTATGGCATCTCTCCTGAAATTATCATAATGATTTCTAAATTTCCATCTCTGCACATACCTTAGCATGCAGGCTTGTGTCCTATTCTGTCCTCTTTGTTAGTGATGCTTTTCCTCTTTGGGGGCAATTCGCAAGCTGCACAGAATCCCATTAATAAACTTATGGCAATGCATGACCAGTGCCTGACTCAGGAGTCACAGATCAATGGACAATGAAATGGGGTCAGGAGTTCAAGCAACAGGAAATCTGGCTTCATCTCCCAGCTTGTGATGTGCCACAGACTCCCTGTACAGCCACGGGCATCTCACTAGCAACACACGTGGCAGCTGATAACAGTAGTGAGAAAAGAGGGAGGGTGTGGCCACCGCAATCAAGGTAAGAATGGGAAAGGTGTGTGTGTGGAGGGTGCATATAGGGGAGGGATCAGCAGACAGACCTCGTAATCCACTCTGTGGAACACCTGATTCCTTACTAATCCCTCATTTCCCTGAGATGAGAGCAGGATGCCAAGGTTCTACCAGGAAGGTTTTCAGATGCTCGATCCCGCAGGCCCAGCTGCTCTCTGCCTGAGCATTTGGAAAGGCAGGATGAGACAAAGTGACATTTACCGCTGCCCCTTTGACCACACGCCTGACGTGATATCCCTGCAGCCTGCACAAAAGTCAGCATGGGAGGGTAATTGCTAAGAAGAGATCATGTGCTGGAACTCCAGCCTGTTTGGAAGACACACACTCTGCACACTCTCAGAGGCACTCTCCTCTGTATTATCCATTCACATGTCCCAGAGCTGAGCTCAAGCATTGATCACAGTCCTGGCAAGTCCTCCCTTAATCCAAGATCCGGATTTTGGGACAGGACTGATTCGCAGCCATCAGCCCTGCGCCTGGGGAAATCCAAGCCGAGGTCTGCAGGCCTGGAACCAAGGAACATGTTTTCTCTGGAGCTTTCAGATCTGTACTGGATCTCAGCAGATTGATATCTTCCAAGTATGCTGCATCATGGGATGTGTAGTGTTTGCTGTTAAATTTAAATCCATTCGTATCATTGCAACGTCTATGTAAATGCACGTGAGTGACAGGAGACAGAGGTCTGGAGAAGAGCTCAGGGGGCACAGCAGTGCTGACACATGAGTGGTTTGAGCCCCAACACCGCTCTCTTGAGCCATTCAGCCCTGTGAGTTCCTTCTTGTCTCAGTGGAGGCTGGGGTTCTGATGACAGTGGGGGCAGTGAATCCGCTCCAGGTGTCAGTTAGAACCAGTCAGAACTCTAAAGGAGCTCTCCAAAGTGCAAAGCAGCTGGCTAGGACCTTTGTAATGCAAAGCATATGTTCTAACACTACACTACAGGACTCTGCGAAGCTCCTTGGGTGGCTCCTTTAGAGTTCTGACTTGGTCTGACTGAAACCCAGAGTGGATTCACTGCCCCACTGACATCGGAGCCACCAGCCTCCACTATCTCGTCATACGAACATCAGACCATTAGTGCAGCGAGCCCAGTACTGTCAGCCCTGACCCACGGCAGCTTTCCAGGGTCCCTGGCAGAAAGAGGAGTCCCCTGTCACCTGCTCCCTGTCAGGGATTAAGCATGGGACCTTTGGCACGCAAAGTCGGTGTTCTGCCATTGAGCCATAGAATGCCCCCGCCCCCCACCCCCAGTCCTGCCTGTCTGCCTCTCAGTTTAGTTCAGCCTCCCCCAACCTGGTGCCCTCCAGATGTGCCAGGCCACAACTCCCATTATCCACAGCCAGTATGGGATGATGGGAGTTGTAGTCCCACCCATCTGGAGGGTGCCAATTTGGGGAAGGCTGAACTCCTCTGTCCTGCTTGCCTGCCTCATCTGATGCAACTGTTCCTCCAAGCTGCAACCCACAAAGTCCCAGCGGCAGCACCTTCCTCCAAACATCCAGACCTGTCAGGTCAAATCGGTCATCCCCTCCTCCCTCCCCCCTCTCCCAGCCCAACATCTCCTCTGCACGGCTGGGGGGGCCGGAGCCTTCTGCCAGGGCTGATGGTGTCATGGAAAAAGCTGCAGCTGGCCAAAGGGAGAGTTTGTGCAATTTCTCTTCTTTTTTGCACTGGCTCCTGGCCAGGCCCACTCCACACTCCAGAGCTGTTCCGAGCCCTTTACAGCAGAAAATCAAGGAAAGGCACCCTCCCCACTCCCGCTCTGGCCAGGAGGAAGACATCCCCCCACCCCTCAACTTGCTGCCTGCACCATTCCCCACCCCACCCCCAGCAGCTCGTGTTTGCCAGCCAGGGCCAGATGCAGGGGGCTCAGAGCAAGAGATGCAAGTATGTGAACCGAGAACTACCGGAAGTACAAGCTGGGTTTCGAAGAGGCAGAGGAACTAGAGATCAAATCGCCAACATTCGCTGGACCATGGAGAAAGCAAGAGAATTCCAGAAAAACATCTATTTCTGCTTCATTGACTACGCTAAAGCCTTTGATTGTGTGGATCACAACAAACTCTGGCAAATTCTTAAAGAGATGGGAGTACCAGACCACCTTACCTGTCTCCTGAGAAACCTGTACGAGGGTCAAGAAGCAACAGTAAGAACCGGACATGGAACAACCGATGGGTTCAAAATTGGGAAAGAAGTACGACAAGGCTGCATATTGTTGCCCTGCTTATTTAACTTATATGCAGAGTACATCATGAGAAACGCCGGGTTGGATGAATCACAGGTCGGAATTAAGATTGCCGGGAGAATCATCAACAACCTGAGATACGCAGATGATACCACCCTAATGGCAGAAAGCGAAGAGGATCTAAAGAGCCTCTTGTTGAGGGTGAAAGAGGAGAGTGCAAAAGCTGGTTTGAAACTCAACATTAAAAAAAACTAAGATCATGGCATCTGGCCCTATCACTTCCTGGCATATAGAAGGGGAAGAAATGGAAGCAGTGACAGATTTTATTTTCTTGGGCTCCAAGATCACTGCAGATGGTGACCGTAGCCATGAAATTAAAAGACGCTTGCTCCTTGGGAGGAAAGCTATGGCAAACCTAGACAGCATAGTAAGAAGCAGAGACATCACCTTGCCGACAAAGGTCCGTCTAATCAAAGCTATGGTTTTCCCAGTAGTAATGTATGGCTGTGAGAGCTGGACTATAAGGAAGGCTGAGCGCCGAAGAATTGATGCTTTCGAACTGTGGTGCTGGAGAAGACTCTTACGAGTCCCCTGGACTGCAAGGAGGTCCAATCAGTCAGTCCTAAAGGAAATCAACCCTGAGTGCTCATTGGAAGGACAGATACTGAAGCTGAAGCTCCAATATTTTGGCCACCTAATGAGAAGAGAAAACTCCCTGGAAAAGACCCTGATGCTGGGAAAGACTGAAGGCAAAAGGAGAAGGGGACGGCAGAGGATGAGATGGCTAGATAGCATCACCAATGCAGTGAATATGGACTTGAGCACGCTCCGGGAGAGAGCGCAGGACAGGAAGGCCTGGCGTGCTGTGGTCCGTGGGGTCACGAAGAGTCGGACACGACTGAATGGCTGAACGACAACGACAACAGTTGCATCACAGCGAGGAGCACATGCCCAGATGACCTGTTCGGCCTGTGGTCCAGGGGCTGACTGCTGATGGGCAACTTCAAGGCCCCTGCTGCTCTCCCTTCTTAGAGTGCTTTGTCTTTAATCCAGACTTGGACTAGACATCTCTTCCAACAGGGGACAACTTCAAATAGAGGCCAGCCTTCAGGTTTTTTTAAAAAAGGATACATGGCCACTCTACATTAGGGATGTACAAATCCACAAAACCCGAGCTCATCAACATTCTCCAAGTTCCACCCTGAAGCTTGTTCCGACTTAAGTTTGGACTGCAAGCTTTGGGGTTTTTTTTCTTTTCTCATGAAAATCCATGCATATTTCCATGCACATTTTTCCAAATGTACACATCAGCTGTGCACATCTTTGAAACGTACGCATTCTTCTCCCATTGATTAAAGCATATTGGTGCTCATTTTTCAAAGGTACGCATTTTTCATGCACATGTTTCAAATGTACGCATGCTGTCAATCACATATGCTTTTTGGGTCACGAATCACATTGCAAGCTCAGTAATCTACAGACTTTGATTGCGGATTGTGTCCAAGCCTACGCTCAGTCCAGAAGGGGCAAACTGGATATACCTTCACCAAAAACAAACCGAAGCCAATTTCTCATACATCCTATGCTACGCCCAGTGATGTCGCCAGCAGAGGCCCAAATGGCCTTGGCGGCAAGGAGCCCTTTCATCTGCTTCAGCTGGTTGCCAGCTGTGGCCATTCCTGGCCAGAGTTAGTCTGGCATGGTGGCCCATGCTCTGGTAACCGCCCAGTTGGTTTACCATAACGTGCTATACATGGAGCTGCCCCTGAAAAGGACCCACAGCTCCCATCAGTGCTGCTGGAATTTAAACGGGGACTGCCAGGTTGGTTCACCTCACTCCAGTCTTAAAAGAAGGTGGGCTGGTTGCCTGGTTGCTTCCAGGCTCAATTCAAGGTGCTTAACTTTAAAGCACTAAATGTCTCAGCATCCAAACACTTGGAAGAGCACCTCTTCCCATACCATCCTGCCTGTTTCTTAAGATCTCCTGCTGACATCCTAGTCCAAGTGCCTTCCTTATCAGGATGGTGCTGTGCAATCACAAAGCAGAGGGCTTTCTCAGCGGTGTGGTGCCCTGGCTTTCGAGTGTCCTTCCTCAAGAGCAGAGGAAGCTGCCATAAAGGAGACTGAAGCAGTTCCCTCAGGAAGCAGATGCTGGGAGATGGCAGCAAGGTGTTGAAGGAAAGAGCTGTGGACCATGCAGCCAGCCCTGAGCCCCCTAAGCAAGCCTGCTGCCTTCAGGTGTGGGGGAGGATGCTGCCCCAGGGCCAGTGTCTAAGAAAGATTCAGCTGCCAGTCCAGTCAGCTTTTGTGCATGGAGTGGGTGGGGGGCATCTTGTTTTGCATCACAGGCAGCAAAGAGTCGTGGGCCGGCATTGCTCGAGAGGCGTGCCTGGTACCCAATTTACAATCTTTCTGGCACAAACATGGAATCATAGTATCATAGAATAGCAGGGTTGGAAGGGGCCTATAAGACCCTTGAGTCCAGCCCCTGCTCAGTGCAGGAATCCAAGTCACAGCATCCCTGAAAGATGGCTGTCCAGCCTCGTCTTGAATGCCTCCAGCATGGGAGAGCCCACCGCCTCCCTGGGGAATTGGTTCCATTGTCGTATTGCTCTTACAGTCAGGAAGTTTTTCTAGAAGTTCAGCCGGAATCTGGCTTCCTGTCACTTGAGCCCATTCTTCCGTGTCCTGCACTCTGGGATGATCGAGAAGAGATGCTGGCCTTCCCCTCTGGGACCACCTTTCAAGTACTTGAAGAGCGCTATCCTATCTCCCCTCAGTCTTCTCTTCTCAAGGCTAAACATGCCCACTTCTTTCAGTCTCTCTTCATAGGGCTTTGTTTCCAGTCCCCTGATCATCTTTGTTGCCCTCCTCTGAACCCTCTCCAGTTTGTCTGCATCCTTCTTAAAGTGTGGTGCCCAGAACTGGACACAGTACTCCAGGTGAGGCCTAACCAGTGCTGAGTAGAGGGGAACTAGTACGTAAGATGTATCTTTTTATCCAGGCATTTTAATTTGTGTAACCCCTCCGTCTGCTTTTGCCATCAAAATTGTGATTAAAATTCTTATTGCTCTCTTTAATTATGGCTGCTGGATATTAGTTTTACAGTGCTGTGTTAAGTTTTAAAATAATTTGTTATTTATAGCCCACAGCGCCCTGGACTCTCATGTGACAAACGGTGGTATAATGTAAAAATGTTTTAAATAAAGGAGGAATCCAACCAGGCGATTATTTGTGGTGTGATAAATAGATAAGACTGTCCCTGTATTCAGCCTTCCCCAACCCATGTTGGGATCATGCTGCTGGGATGATGGGTGCTGTAGTCCAACACATCTGGTTGGGAAAGTCTGGTGTATAGGCTGGTTGCTGGGGAACATGGGCGGGAGGGAGCTGCTGCACTCATGTCCTGCTTGTGGGTTTCCCCTGGGCAGCTGGTTGTCCATTGTGTGAACAGAATGCTGGACTAGATGGACCCTTGATCTGATCCAGCAGGGATCTTCTGATGTTCGTATGTATATATCATCTGTGAAGTGTTAGAGAGAGTGCTATTAGTTACTAGGGCTGTGCACCGCTTCGGCCCAAGGCCCGAACCCTGAGTCAAAGCGGGCTGCTTCGACTCACTTTGTGCCCCTTCCGAGGAGAAGCAGAGGGGGCACGAAGCAACCCGGGGCGGACTGGGGGCTCTCTGAAGCGCACAGTGTGCCTTGGAGCTTCGCCCCCCGGCCCAGCACCCCTGGCGCTTCCAGGTCCTTACCTGAGCCACCATCGCTGCCGCCGCTGTCATCCTCACCACCGCCGCCTCCGCCACCACCTCCGCCATCCTCGCTGCCGCCGCCATCATCCTCATCGCTGCCGCCACCTGCTGAGGCCTGGACGTGAGCGGTGACTCTTACTGCAGGGAGTCGTCATTTTTAAAATGGCAACCTCCAGGAAGTTCCAGGAGGTTGCCATTTCTAAAATGGCGACTTCCTGCAGTAAGAGTCGCCTCACGGGTCCAGGCCTCAGCAGGGGGCAGCAGCAGCGAGGGCAACGGCGGCGGAGGCGGCGGAAAGGTAAGGGGGTTTGCGCGGGGGGCGTCGGTGGGGACCTGAAGCAGGGCTCGACATCCAAAGCCCACTTTGGGTTCAGGCCAAGGCGGGTCGGGGGCCCCTGAATCTTCCCAAGCCGTATCAGGCTCTCCTCGGAAGCTGCGAAGTGGCTTCTGAGTCGGAGCGGGGGGGCCTGCACAGCCCTGTTAGTTACTACTATTTTATGCGGGCATTGAAAACAAGGTCCAGCTAAACCATAGCACAGGGTGCGGGGAGGTAAAGTCATGTGCCTCAGGAGAGATTGGAGCATTGGGAGGGTGAGTGTGCGTGGCAAATTCCGAGCTTTCCCTTAGAAGTTCTTCAGAACTGGACACTGTTCTTGTGAAGGAACATTTAATTGAATGTCTTACATTCATCCTCCTTGAACATTTTTTAAGATCCACTGGCGTATTCTCCATACTGTCTTGAGCTGTTTTAAGCTGCCCCTTTTCATTCCCCCTCTCTCCTTCCTTTTCTTTTTTCTTTTTTTGGATGAGGGATTCTATACTGTTCTTATTGTTCTATGCTTATTTTTAAAATGTTTAAATAAAGCATTATTTAAAAACAACAACACCCACCACCACCAGAGCCTGGTTTTAAAAAAGGTCTCTGTCCTGTGTCAGCAACACTATTATAGATACAACGAGGACTAAAAAAAGAAAGTAATTGCAACAACTACTCTTAAAATAAACAGCTTTTTTGCAACGTGGAATCAGGTGACCTGAGGAGAGGGTTCTATCCTGTACCCTTAGCAGCAGTTGTGTCAAACGTGCGCACACCCACACACACCCCAGGTGATCAAGCCAAGGAGCATCTGTACTTGACTGCCAGCCTCCTTCCATGCCCTTTTAACTGGAGATGCCGGGAACTGAACCTGGGGACTTCGGCATGCAAAGCAGGAGCTCTCCAGCCGAGATGCATGCAGCCCCTCTCCCAGCCAGGACTGGTAGGGGTGTTCGAGAATTTTGTCTCAGTTTGGAATTCATGTGAACATGCCCTTCTCCCAACCCGAATGCAAACACGAGCAGGACAAGTGCTTTCTTTTAGGAATGTCCACAAATTCCTGAATTAGCAATCACGTTTAGCACACTTTGAAATGCACATTTTCATGGTTTAGTCAAAGGGGAAAGTGCACATTTTTAAAACATGCACAAAGAAGTGCACACCTTCCCCATTTGGAATGTGCACATTTCTCATTCGAATGGGCCAAAAGAACAGGTTGAAAATTAAGGTTTATTTTGCTGCCTCCACTGCGTCCTCAAGTAGCCGTCCAGCGGAGCTCTTCCGGGTGGTCCGGCGGTTGTTAACATCTTCCCCGGTAAATGGGGCCCCGGCCCCATTGAGGACCCACTGTGACCTTTTTGCATTGCACTTTGGGGGCAACATCGCTTGTCTCTGCAGTGACCTTGATGCTGTTGTTAGTGCAGTACCAGTCGAGGTGTCTGATGCCACCATCTGCCTGACTTTGTGGGATCAGTTCCAGTTGTTACGGCCTGATGATGTGGACAAGATGCTTGCAATAATGCAACCAACCACGTGCCCTCTTGATCCCTGTCCCTCCTGGCTAATAAAAGCTAGCCGAGGGGGTATGACTGGGTGGGTCCAGGGAGTGATAAATGCTTCCTTACAGGAAGGGGTGGTCCCTGCTGTCCTTAAGGAGGCAGTAGTACGGCCACTCCTGAAGAAGCCCACCATGGACCCAACGGTATTAGACAACTACCACCCAGTCGCAAATACCCCTTTTCTACAGAAGGTACTTGAGAGGGTCATGGCGAACCAATTGCAGGCACTCTTGGAGGATACTGATTATCTAGACCCATTTCAGTCTGGGTTTCGTTCTGGTTACAGGTAGGGATGTACGAAAGTCACTTACCTTTCCGACGGGGTGATTCGCGGTGGGGGGAGGCGCTCCGCACCTCCCCCCGAAATCCTAATCCGGCCGGCTCCGCTTCACGGACATTCCACGGAGCCGCCGGCCAGGGCTGCCCACAGCTGGACATCCAGCAAGCAAAACAAAAACAAACAAAACAGCGTACGCAAATGGCAGCGGCTACAGTGGCCGCCATTTGCGTTCCCTTTTTTTTGCTGTTTTAGCCTACATAAATATTTACATAAGCTATTACGGCAAAAAAAAAGGAACGCAAATAGCGCCCACTATGCTATTTGGCTCAGTCTTCTCCCAAAAGATGGTCTATGACCCCCCTGGCAAAGGCGAAGTACAGGCTGAAGGGGCAGGATTGCAGCTTGAGATTGATAGGCATATGGTCAAGGAACACCTAATGACTTTGAATGAGTTCAAATCTTCAGGGCCAGATGAACTGCATCCTAGAGTAACAAAGGAACTGGCAGAAGAACTCTCAGGACCACTGTCTATTCTCTTTGAGAAATCATGGAGGACGGGGGAAGTGCCAGATGACTGGAGGAGGGCTAACGTTGTCCCTATCTTCAAAAAGGGTAAAAAGGAGGAACCTGGGAACTACAGACCAGTCAGTCATACATAATCCCTGGGAAAATTCTGGAGCAGATGATAAAGCAATCCATCTGGAAGCACCTTGAAAACAATGCTGTGATTACTTGAAGCCAACATGGATTTGTCAAGAACAAATCCTGCCAGACAAATCTGATCTCATTTTTTTGATCAAGTAACCTCCCTTGTAGACCGTGGGAATGCTGTAGACATCATATACCTCGACTTCAGCAAAGCTTTCGACAAAGTGCCCCATGATCTCCTGATAAGCAAACTAGCTCAAAGTGGGCTAGATGAAACAACGATCCGGTGGATCCACAGTTGGCTACAGAATCGGACTCAAAGAGTGCTTCTCAACAGGACCTTCTCCAACTGGGGAGAGGTGACAAGTGGGGTACTGCAGGGCTCAGTCCTGGGCCCAGTGCTCTTCCACATTTTTATTAATGACTTGGAGGAGGAGGTGCAGGGAATGCTGATCAAATTTGCAGATGACACAAAATTGGGAGGGATAGCTAATACTTTGGAAGACAGAAACAACATTCAAAGTGATCTGGATAGACTGGAGCGCTGGGCAGAAAGCAACATTTAATTGGGATAAATGCCAAGTTCTGCACCTAGGAAAAAGAAACCAAATGCACAGTTACAAGATGGGGGATACGTGGCTCAACCACACTACAAGCGAGAAGATCTTGGAATTCTTGTCGATCACAAGCTGAATATGAGCCAACAATGTGATGTGGCTGCAAAAAAGGCAAATGCTGTTTTAGGCTGCATTAACAGAAGCATAGCTTCCAAGTACCGGGAAGTACTAGTTCCCCTCTACTCAGCAGTGGTTAGGCCTCATGTGGAGTACTGTGTCCAGTTCTGGGCACCACACTTTAAGAAGGATGCAGACAAACTGGAGAGGGTTCAGAGGAGGGCAACAAAGATGATCAGAGGACTGGAAACAAAGTCCTATGAGGAGAGACTGAAAGAAGTGGGCCTGTTTAGCCTTGAGAAGAGAAAACTGAGGGGAGATATGATAGCCCTCTTCAAGTACTTGAAAGGTTGTCACAGAGAAGAAGGCCAGGATCTCTTCTTGATCATCCCAGAGTGCAGAACACGGAATCATGGGCTCAAGTGACAGGAAGCCAGATTCGGGCTGAACATCAGGAAAAACTTCCTGACTGTTAGAGCAATACGACAATGGAACCAATGACCTAGGGAGGTGGCGGGCTCTCCCATACTGGAGGTGTTCAAGACGAGGCTGGACAGCCATCTGTCAGGGATGCTCTGACTTGGATTCTTGCATTGAGCAGGGGGTTGGACTCGATGGCCTTGTAGGCCCCTTCAAGCCCTACCATTCTATGACTCTATGACTCTATGATTTGCGTTCCCCTTTTTTTCGCCGTAATAGCTTACGTAAATATTTACGTAGGCTAAAACAGTGAAAAAAAGGGAACGCAAATGGCGG
This sequence comes from Heloderma suspectum, assembly GCF_057233095.1. Classification (NCBI taxonomy): domain Eukaryota; kingdom Metazoa; phylum Chordata; class Lepidosauria; order Squamata; family Helodermatidae; genus Heloderma; species Heloderma suspectum. Next base: position 438,774,719 of record NC_139458.1, read on the forward strand.
CCGCCATAGCCGCCGCCATTTGCGTACACTGTTGTTGGTTTTTTTTTAGCTTGCCATGATAGGCTATGTAAATACTTGCGTAGCCTATCACAGCAAAGAGCAGGACGCAAATGGCGGCTGCGGCAGCCGGTCGAAAGACCAGCCGCCACTGCCGCCGGAGGCCAAGCTAAGTTTCGTTCCAGGGCTATTCTGCGAGGTGGGGGGGTGGGAGGCCATTCCGCCATGGGTTTGGGGGGGCTGAATGCCAGTGCATTCAGCCTCACTGAAATCCGTGGCGGAATTCTCCGCCATCCCTAGTGACAGTACTGAATCAGCCTTGGTCTCCCAGATGGATGACCTTCATCGAGAGAGGGACAGGGGGAGTGCAACCCTGTTAATTCTGCTCAATCTCTCATTGGCTTTTGATACCATTGACCATGATATTCTCCTGGATCGACTCCATGGGATGGGTATTGGAGGCACTGTGCTACAGTGGTCCTACCTACGGGGCCGATTTCAGAGAGTAACGGTGGGTGACTATTCCTCGGCCCCTTGGCAATTGAGCTGTGGGGTGCCGCAGGGTACCATCCTGTCCCCAATGTTGTTTAACATCTATATGAAGCCACTGGGAGCGGTCATTAGGGGATTTGGAGCTAAATGCCATCAGTATGCTGATGACACGCAGCTCTATCTCCCTGTGACAACTGAATCAGGAGAGGCTGTGCAAGTCCTGAATCAGTGCCTAGACTCAGTAATGGGCTGGATGAGGGCCAATAAACTGAAGCTGAATCCTGGCAAGACGGAAGCCCTGTGGGTGAGTGGTTCCCGGGTCCAGGAGAGAGGCTCATTGCCTGTTCTGGATGGGGTTGTACTCCCTCTGAAAGGTCAGGTCCATAGTCTGGGGGTACTCCTAGATCCATCATTGTTGCTGGAGGCCCAAGTGGTCGCAGCAGCTCAGAGTGCCTTTTACCAGCTTCGGCTGGTCCGCCAGCTAAAGCCTCTCCTGGACAGGGATAGCTTAACCACAGTGGTCCAGGCATTAGTAACCTCAAGACTGGATTACTGCAATGCGCTCTATGTGGGGCTGCCCTTAAGGCTGGTCCGGAAGCTGGAGCTAGTGCAGAATGCAGCAGCTCGGCTGTTGTCGGGCGCTGCCCCTTTTCAGCGTGTAACTCCTTTGCTGAGGGAACTGCACTGGCTGCCTATTTGCTACCAGGCCAGGTTTATGGTATTAGTACTAGTGTACAAAGCCCTAAACAACTCGGGACCAGGATACCTGAGAGAGCGCCTCCTTCCCTACCAACCTGCCCGGTCACTGAGGTCATCAGAGGGCATGTTCCTGGTGGTTCCACATGGACCTATGGCCTGGTTGGAGTCCACCAGGAGAAGAGCCTTCAGTGTGGTGGCCCCCTTCCTGTGGAATTCCCTGCCTTTAGAAGTCAGGCAGGCACCAACATTGTGTTCTTTCCAGTGCCTCCTGAAGACGTTGTTCTTTCAAGAGGCCTTCCTTGCATGACCAGCCATGGTTTGTTGAACCCCACTTCATTGGGATTTGTCTTTTTAAAAAATGTTTTAACTTTTTTAACTCTTTTAACCATTGTTTTATTCTTATCATGTTGTTCAGCACTCCGAAATCTTCTGATGAGGAGCGGTATATAAATATTGTTAATAATAATAATAATAATAATAATAATAATAATAATAATAATGAGGGAGCAACCCAAAAAGCACTTCAATGTGAATTTCGGAGAATTTCAGCAAGCTCAAAAATCTCTGGTTCTCCCACCTCTAGTTTCCGGTCATCCTATGAACTCCTTTAGCTGAAATACCAGGGACACAACCTCAGACTTCATACACAGAAAAAGCATAGTTCTGAAAAAGAGGGAGCTTGGACAAGTGCAGCTTCTTATGCAGGGATGAGAACAGATGCACATCCACAAGTAGCTCCAGAACAATTGAGATAAAAAATTCCCTCCTCAATTTGCAAGTGGAGAATTTGGGAGGCATTTCGTTCAAGAGGGGGCCAGAATTTTCCCAAAAGTTTTCACTGGGGCACTTGCCACGGCAGTGAGCGGCAGCCGTCTCCCTCTCCCACCTTGATAAAAGCATTTAGACTGTAGTCTTGACCCTGCTTGCAAAAACCCCTGATCACTATAAAACAGCCTTCCCCAACCTGGTGCCCTCCAGAAATTTTGGACTGCAACTCCCATCATCCCCATCCATGATGGGAACTGCAGTCCATCGCAGGTTGGGGACAGCTGTGCTACATCACAACATAGATTCTAGGGACTTTGTGAGAGGGGAAATGTGTCCACCAGCAGCCCTCCAGGAACAGTTCTCTAATGCCCTTCAAAAACCATCCAAATTGGCAGCCTCCAGCACACCTCTTGGCAGTGAATTCCATAGTTTCACCCCGATAGGGCCTTTTAAAATATAAGAGCAAATTGGACCTCCAATTTTAACTTAGAATAAAACAAACAATCTCCAAACCGGATATCAGGAGTTGGGGAAACACCTCTGTAGAGAAAGCAGTCTCTCTCTTGCCTCTTGACAACCATCCTTTCAACTGTCTTTTACAACTGCTTGCTAGTGAGCTCTTCACTTTCCTCCTGCTTTCCAAGCCCAGTTTGGGTTGAACAATCCCAGTTCCTTCCACCTTTCCTCATTGTTTTGCCTAGGGATGTCAGAGAATTCCGCCACAGATCCCAGGGAGGCCAAATTCCAGTGAGGCCCCCCAGAATCCGTGGCGGAATGGAGCAACCTGCCCCACCACCCCGCAAAAGCCCTGAGAAACAGAGCCTACCTGGCTGCAGCTCCCTGGCTCCCTCCCTGCGGCTACCTGGCTGCAGTCCCTTCGCTGAGCCATGATAGGCTACATAAATATTTATGTAGCCTATCACGGCAAAGCGCGGGGACGCAAATGGCGTCCGGCAGACCTGCTGGATGTCCAGCTGCGGATGCACCCGGCCGGAGGCTCCATGGAGTCGCTGTGGAGCGAAGCCAGCCGGGGAGGATTCTGGGGGGGAGGGACGGAGCACCTCCCCCCCCACCGTGGATGCCACTTACGAAACAGGTAAGTGGTTTCGTACATCCCTAGTTTTGCCTCTCTCTCTCTCTCTCTCTCTCTCTCTCTCTCAACCTCTCTCTCACTGTCACTGTCTTCCAAACCTCTGCCAAGTTATCGCTAACGTTTTCTCAAGTCTGGCAGGAGGCCTGGCCAAGCCTGGACGGCGTGCATTGGCCAAGAGCGAGCACCTTGAAGGCTGACGTCGCTACGTCCTCTCCTCCCTCCCCCAAGCACCCAATTATCCACCATCTTTCGCAAAGGCAACATTGCACTGATACCTATTCTATGTAAGACTCAGACAAGCTAGATATTCGGGTGAGGGGAACAGAAAAATCCCTCTCCATATAAACAATTGGGCAAGGGAAAGGGCATGTTAGGAAACATCTTTCCAAGTCTGCATAAAAGAAAAGAAAAAAACTTGTGCACGCTACCAGCCTGGCCAGTTGGTGCAAGGGAGGTCTCCCTCTCCCCGCCCCCCCCCCCACCATTACAGGGCAAAGGAAGCAAAAGCTGGTTTTCCAGCTCCCACCTAGTTTTCCAGCAATGTTTATATTTTTAAAATTTTAAACAGAGGCGCCACAAGCTTTGAACGGGGTCCGGGCAAGCTGCTTTCCCTCCCCTGCCCCCCCCCCCGCCAGCCCTCCTTTTTCTTTGCCGGGGATGGCACTGGAGCTCCTCCTCCTCCTCACCCCCCCACCTGCAAGAGGAACGCAGCCGGCCAGGTGAGGCTGCAGAGAGGGGTGCATGAGCATTCCGTGTATGTCCACAAATCAGGCAGTCGTGTCCCATCCGCCACCCTGAACGTGAACGCAAGCAGGGGAACGTGCTCTCCTCAAAAGTGCACAATCCCCAAACTTGCGTTTGTGCTTGAAAAAGATGCACCTTTTCCCCCCTTCAAAATGCGCACTCTTCCCATTTGAACGAATCAGAAGAAGAGTGCAAACAAATGTGGGAAAGAAGGCAGGGTTCAACTTGGTGTTCGGAGACTCTGACCCTGTCCCCCCATCCATAGCCACACCCTCGTGGTGCACCATGTCAAATGTAAGCTTCCACCCCCCTTAATGTCTGAGTAGCAGCGATCTGAACCAATCCAATGCAGCTTGGGGAGGGGGGGCATGGCCACTGGGGGCACAGGAGCGGCAAAGGGGAGCTTTTTCCTCAGAAACCTAATGTTGGATTTTCTCCTTTTGCCACCAAAATGTCTCAGGCTAACACTGGCTCTAACCACTGCACTGCATTGCCAACTACGGTTCTTCTCCTCCCCCGTGCCACTTGAGCCCCCCTCTCTTCGTACAATACTGTCATCATTTGTCCTTCCTGAATGTCATGGTCTTGCTCTGAGGCCCCTTGCCAAGGCCAACGGGCACCCTCTAGCCCCCTCCTCTACATGAGTGACCCCTCCCACCTGGCCTCCGCCAGGCCCCGCTGTGCAGCCTGTGAAAATCTCATTCCAGGCCCAGCATTACGGGCAGCCTGCGGCTGAGCAAATCCAAGGTTGGATCTCAACATGAATAACCCACTCAACATCCGTCCAGCTTCGGTACAGAAATATTTGAAAACCCAGAAAATGTATTGGTTTGGGCACTGGCCCGCCATGACCCTTCTGCCCTCCTATCCCGGTATGTAGCAACCCTTCTGACAATACTTATTCATCCTGCTCCACCACCCTCTGCTGCCCAAAGGCCTCCTGTTCCCTCAAATGACTCCGCCCTCTCTCCCTCGCTGCCCCATATGCCTGGAGCGGCCTCCCAGGACCCCAGCAGGATGCCACCTCTCTGGCTTCCTGCAAACCTCTCCTCAGAACCCACTTTTCCCATGAACCCTTTGGCACAACCCTTCTGCATCTGAACCCACCCTAGGGTGGCTGCTCATGCTCTGCCTGCAAAGAGGACAAAAGAGAACACCAATCTGCATGACATTTGCATATGCAAATGTATGTGTATTGGTGCAAAGCTAGAAACAATCACTGTAATTTATATAGAAATACAAGATGTCTTACCATAGTGAAAAAGACTGACCGGGGAGATGTGCTCTCTAACACATCTGGAATGAACCAGGTTGGGAAAGCATGATGTATCAAGTCAAACTGGGAGAGGTGCGTTTGACGTGTCTTAATTAAATCAATACAATGTCATGGCTATTTTTATGGGGGGCATTAATCACTTGGTGTTTTAATACGTGTCGTTACCTGGCCTTGTGATGGGGCAGATTGTAAATCCAAGGAAACACACAATAAGAAGAGCCTTGGATGAAATCTGGATATCTCTTCTCTGCCCCCCCCCCCTGCCCTTTCTCTTGGGTTCAGTTTATATTTCCAAAGGCCAGAATGACGCATTTATGGCCTCGTCCCTCCTGACTTGCCCTCTCGCTTGGCAGGACAAAAGAGCAATAAACACACAAGCTATAGCACCTGCTGAGTTTTCTTAACAAGATGAGCCTGGTGCAAGATTCCATGGCATGGGGGCTTCCCTGGTGTATGGAAGCAAACAACCCCCCTGCCACCACTCTGGGCACAGACAGTTCTCCAACCAGGGTGGTTTTTCTGCTGCACTAGAAGAAATGTGGTTTAATGCCAGTAATCAAACTTTCCACTTCTACTTCTGGTTAGGAAGACACACTGCCACTCTACAGCTTTGGTGCATGGCAGGTGCATGCCTGACCATCTTTGAACATCTAAAAGGGGGAGACATGTAGGTTGCCTTTGAATGCACCAGACTTCCCCAACCTGGTGCCCTCCAGAGGGTGGGCCTGCAACTCCCATGGGGGGTGGCCAGGGCTCCCACTTTACAGAGAACAGTCTTCTCTTGGAAGGATAAAAAAAAGTCAGAAGGTGAGGCAGAGCCAGGGCCTTGAAGCTGCCCATCTACAGGTAGCGCCCGGACGGCAGACCGAGAAGCAAGTACGCAGGAGGTCACCTGGTTCACAGTCTTCCCCACTATGGTGAGATGTCTTATATTTCTATTTAAATTCTATAGTAATCATCCCTAAATTTTTATCTACATATATTGGTTAGCACATGCAAATTGTATGCAAACTGGAGTCCTCTTTAGTCCTCTTTTTTGGTAATGCATGCCTACTTTTTTGGCAGTGCATAAGCGGCCACTCTAATCCCAGGATGGAAGTTGGGCTGAGGTTCAACATCCCTGATGAACAGGATTATGTTCTCAGCCTGCGATTCTATCCCCACTTTCCTGGGAGTGAGCCCGTTGAACTGAATTGGACTTACTTTTGAGTAGACATGGACTCAATTGGGCTTACATTTAAGTAGGATTGTGCTGTAAACCTCCCTCCATATATTACAGTCTCCTCTCCTTGATGCAGCATTCAAGCTTCCAGGGAGTTTCTCATCCAGGATGTATACCCACGGTGGAAGTGGCATAGTTTTCATAATACAAATGCTTCATCTACTTTCATACCATTTTATGGATCCCTCAAAACTGCATTCATTCAGATCGCTGTCCTAAGTGTCTGCCAAAAGCAAAACAACAACTACAGTAAAATAAAAGCTCCATACATATGTGCTGAGAGATCTACATGCAGGGCCTTTGATTTGAACTGTCTTCCTGCTTAGATTAGGCGAGTTTATAATGGAGCAGCTGAAATCTTGCAAGAGCTCAATGTGAGGTAACAAATAGCTTAGATTTAGGAAATTCTTTCAGTTAGGTCAAAAAGGAGTTAAAGCCTTGTAAGAGTCTCTGCTTTAAGCCCTGAAGAACATGCTTGCTTATGTCTCTACAAAACGGCTCATCTCCCTGGTAAGCTAATTAAAAGGAGAGCCTGAACTGCTAGATACCCCACTGTAAGCTAATTAAAAGAAGAACCTGAACTGCTAGATCATTTTAATTGGCTTGCAAACAAACTGAATTGGCTTGCAGAGTGTTCTATTTTGATCTAACAAGCAACGCAGCTCTAGGAAGCAATTGACTTTAATTGCCAATAACATGGTTCAATAAAGATGTTTGAAGATAAACATAAAGAACCAGAGATCAGGAGGAAGAGAGATCAGCTTTGCAATTTGATTTCATCTTTGCAGCCTCCACAGCATTGCAGAGGGTTAGATTCCTATGTGCCACCGGCACAGTCTTCAGTGGGCAACGCTTTGATTCTGCACCCAACATTTGCCACTGTGTTCTTCAAAAGCTGTGCTAAGGAAGTTGTCAAGTTCCCACTCATTCACAAAATCACTGGATGACAGCATTTTGAAGCATGGATTCAGGACTCATCCTGGCCAGTTTTTATGTAGCCAAGAGGGCGGGAGGGCAACCAATTTTCTGTGCCCCATGAAGGCAGAGTTACTTTGGGCCCAGTGGTACATTTGGCCCCACACACCACTGGAATGCAGCCCCTGAGAGTTTCTCTGAAAAGAGAGAGGTTCAGCACCCCTGGGCTACAGGGCTGCTCCTCCACCAACATTTGGCCCCAAATCTGTGCTGCTTCTTACCGCACTAACTGCTCTTCCTTCCTCTCCCCCTCCATTCTGAGCCTTTTGCCCCCAATCTTTAATGCTGCTTGCATAGCGAAAGACAGGGAGAGATGTTTCCACCTGCCAGGTGATGGTTGTTCACTGTAACACACCGGAGGTCAGCGTGAAGGGATTGGTCAGTTTTACTCATGTTCTCATTTTTCCAGTGCTAAGATTGTTCTTTTTTATTTTATTTATTACATTTATATCCCGCCTTTTTTCCTCCTTAAGGAACCCAAGACGGCATACATAATCGTCGTCCTCCTCCATTTTATCCTCACAACAACAACCCTGTGAGGTGGGTTGGGCTGAGCGTCTGTGACTGGCCCAAAGTCACCCAGTGAGCTTCCATGGCCGAGTGGGGACTAGAACCCGGATCTCCCAACTCCCAGTCCAACACTCTTGCCACTACACCACACTGGCTCTTATTCCACATCCAATTATGGGGCGGGGTGGTGCAGTGGGGGGTATGCCGGATGAAAATTTGCATGTATTTGGGGGCCACATGTGTTGTTAAAAATCAGCATTATATACACATTTTTGTGCCCATTTTTGGAAATTCACTTATTTTTATATGCATTTCTTTGTTTTATGTTATCTATTTATTTATTACGTTTTTATCCTGCCTCTCTTCCAAGGAGCCTAAGGCAGCATACCTGACCCTCCTCCAGTCTATTCTATCCTCACGGTAACCCTGTGGGGTAGGTTAGGCTGAGAGTCAGTGACTGGTCCAAAGCCACCCAGCGAGCTTTGTGGCCAAGTGGAGACTAGAACCCAAATCTCCCGAGTCCTGTCCAGCACTCTCACCACTGCACCACACTGGCCTTGCAGACTGCATCACAAACTTCAGAAATGTATGGATTTCAGTGACAAACTGCATTCCGGTTTGGGTTTAGGTTTGTGAAGTGTGCATTTGGTGACTTTACCTTGAAATGTGGACCTCAGGTATTCCTCACCTGCCGTAGCATGAAAGGTTCTTGCACTCAAGCCAAACTCTTCATGGTGGGGCTTGATCAAGAGTCTGCCACTCCTCACTCAGATCACAGAGCTCGGTCGAGCGGCGAGGTGCAGCCGTTGCTAGCCGAAAGAAACCATCACTTCTGCCCAGTGAAGTGGGACTGAAACCTCAGGCCCTGCCCGCGACAGCTGACTTTGCTGCAGGCACACACTCCAGCAACTGCCAGTCTCTGTGACTCGCCACCCGCGCTGCTCACACAGACGCAGGAGAGCTCTCAAAGTCAGTTGCTCGAGTCCCGGCTCAGAAGCCAGCCGAGGCTGGCAAGAGGCCGCTTGCCGAGAGGAGACGCCACCTTCACCATCCATTCCTTGGCATGTTTGGAATATTGGATCAAGTGCTAAGTAGCACTTGTGCTCTGCATCCCGGGAGCTCCGGTCCGAAGGACACTGTTCACGCCAAGGCGCAGCTGCAGCCCATGCCAGTTTTGCTATGACAGAGCGACTCAGGGGCAGACAAGAGCAGCAAGCGAAGGATAACTTAGATTCCCACACTGAGCAGGGGTTTGGCCTCGAGGGTCTTGTAGGCCCCTTCCAACCCTACTGTTCTAGGATTCTATAACTGGGTTGGGGGGACGGGGAAGAAACTGAGTTGGGAGAAGCTAGAGCAGCCTTCCCCAGCTCGGCTCCTTCCTGATGTGTTGGACTAGATTTCCCATCTTCCTCCACACTGGATGGGGATGATGACAGTTGTAGTCCACCACCTCTGGAGGGCACCAAGTTGGGGAAGACTGGAAGCCCCCGCCTTCTTGTACTACAAATGACACTTCAAAATGGTGGCCAACCTCACTCCAACCACCACCCCTGTTCCTGTACATCTGGGCTCCCACCTGGAGTTCCACAGGGGGCTCCTGGGCATACCGGCAGCTTCCCAGTCCACCTGCAGAGGCTGCAGCTCCCACCTGCCTTGCCCTTGAGGCCTTCTCCCTTGGAGGGCGCAAGCAGACCTTGCTGGAGCGGAACCTCAGCACGCCTGTGCTAGTTGCGAAGGAAGGGCTGGGCTGCAGTGACTGTTGCAGGGAGGCTGCAAGAGCCCACATGGGCCTCGCCAGCCAGGCGGACCGATTTCCACTGGCACAGCGCTTTCCTATTGTCTTTAGATCTTGAGGCCACAATCCTCCACCCACATACCCAGAAGAAATCCCATCCCCATTGAACTCAATGGGACTGCCTTCTGACCAGATATATACAGCAGCCTTCCCCCTCCTCAGGCCCTCCAGATGTGTTGGACTAGCTGGCTGGGGTTCCTGGGAGTTGTAGTCCAACACATCTGGAGGGTCCCTGGCTGGAGAAGTTGATGCAGCGGACCGCACTGTAAGAAGTTAAAAAACCAAAAATCGAGGTCTGCCTTTTCTGCTTGACAACAGGCACTCAGGGGGTGGCTTAGAATAAAAACCGTTAAAACTGCACCCTGATAACAACAGGAGACAACATGACTTGCTTCAGCAAAACCACCAGCAAGCCCGAGACCACGGCCGGGCATTGCGTCTCCTCACGGAACAACGAAAGAAGAAACTCTGGGCAAGCTGTTGCATAGAAAGGCCCCCAGCGATGAAGCCATCTGGGCTTGCTTCAGACGGAAGGGTGAGCAAAGCCAGCCCCATGGACCCCAAGGAGTGATCCGCTCCCAGCAATTCCAGGGGTGGGTTTCTGAAGAAATTCAGCCGTGGATTACACCCCCAGATTTGCCAGTGTCCCTTTGCAGAAGTTTCCAGCGAAGTCAGCGCATCATCAGGCTGCATGACGGCCTGGCACAGCCTCCCCTCATCTGGTGCCCTCCAGATATGTGGGACTGCAACCTCCATCATCCCCAGCTAGAATGGCCACCCATGCTGGCTCAAGATGATAGAAGTTGTATTCAGATGTTTCAAGCACAAATTCATCCTGTCCTTTTTCTGCATTAGCTTGCAAGTTTTGGGGGTACTCATGAAAATCCATATGCATTTTCATGCACAATTTGAATGCATTTTTGTACACAATTTTTTATTTCAAATCTTCCTCGCAAAATTTGGAAGTATGGAAACCAATGGATAGCTGCGTTCAGGTTCATGTATTCATTTGGGAAGTGTGAATTAGGTCAACTTATCTTAAAATGTAACCCCAACGAATTTGGCCCCCATCCCTGCGCCCAAGTGTGAGGCCAACCCAGGTTCCCTTCCAGGTGTGCATGGAGAATTGCATCTGGAATTCCCAACATTCTCTGCAATGTTACAGGAAGAGATCCTGGCTGGAGTCACTTGTTCGGATCCTTGGGAAGTCAAGCAGGCCCACTCATTCAACCACTTCTGAAATACCATCTTTGCCATAGAGAGTTAGCAAGCCCATCAGTTGCGAAGCACATTTCCCTTTCAGACAGTGTGTTTAGCAAACATTAATCATCATATTCCTCCAGGGAGGTCAATTGGCAAATATTTTCTCTCTTGTGTGCAGATAATTAATCAAATAAAAATATGACTGGGCACTTAGAAAGGGCTTAGCAACAGCTGCAGCCTGACCATTTTCTGTGCACGCATGCATACACACACACAATCTACAGAATTTAACAAAAGGTCACACATTGAATATATAGCACTTGTGAGGACTTCTTTAAAAAAAACAGAAATCAGGGATGTGCCTCAAATTTGGGTGAAGCCTGAATGGAATCAGGACACTTTGGTCCAGTTCTGTGGGGCCCCAAGGCAAAGTGGGCTTGCCTCAGAAGTCAACAGAACTGCAACCACTCTGAAACGAGGCATCGCTACTGACCCATCTTTCAGACAGGTATGTACCCACAGACTTTATGTCTCCAGACAGTGTCTTTTGGTTTCATTTCTCTAAATGCTGCAGGGGGAGGAGGGAGGGAGTGCAGCTGAGTGATTGACAGGTCCACCTTCTAAGCCTAGGGCTCGTTTTCCCATGGTCTCCAATCACTGTGCTTTGGGGAAGGGGAAGGAAGGGACTGTGCGATCGCTGTTTTCCCAATGCCACTATGAAAGAAGCCTTAAACTGGTTTCCAGGCATTCTAGCTCCCTAGCCCTAGTCCCTAGCCCCTTCTGAAACTTCACAAGTCTCTTGCTTAGGGACACCTCTAGGCTGCCTGTAATTGTCAAAACAATGGGCCCAATAATCATCGGAAGATAAGCGCATCCTCTTCTTTTGGAGACCCTAAAAATGACTGAGCAAAATCAGGCCTGAGTAACAGGCCCTGAGCGGCAAGGACTTTAATTTGATTTGAGTGGGGAGTTTTTTACTGGATTGCAGAATCAGAGAATGATCCCCGTGGGCGGGGCTGGACCAAGACGTTACCAATTTATTTTGAAAATCCCACAAGCGCCTCTCCCCCTCCCTGGAAAAACAAAATACAACCATAACAGTTAAATAACTAGAAATGTGCTGCCCTTTCATGACACCCAAATTCTGCTGCCTGAGCCGGCCATCTTACCCTGTCTCATGGCAGATAGGGCGTCCAGCTGGGGCTTAAAGCCTGCCGATAAATCACTAGCTCATCCCCTCAGATGCCAGTCCACGGACCCCAAGCTTGCCTGACTCGGCACGCACCAAGTCAGGCAAGCATGGGAATCCCCAATCCTTTGCTGAGCCGTAAAATGACAGCTTGGTCTTTTTTTGTAAAGGCTGATTTTACACAAATGGTGGCCATAAAGTGACCATTTACATAAGATTATAGGCATAAATGGCCATTCGTGCCTGTAATCTTGCATAAACAGCCACTTTACAGCCACCATTTGTGTAAAACTGTCCTCTACAAAAAGGGCCGAGCCACCATTTTTATGCAAAATGGCAGCTCGGCGAGGGATCAGGAGGCCGTGCACCACTTGCAGACCACCCAGTGACTCACCACACATGGCGAGCAGGGGCGGGCAGCCAGTGGGGGTCCGGTGAGTGGTGCAGGATTGCAGCCTATGGTGAGTTAGCCCGTTCCTAACGGCTGGCCCTGCCCAGTAGATCAACTATAAGCCGTGAGGCAGGACGTCCTATTCATAGTGGAGTCATGTGCAGTTGAGGATGTCACTCCACGGTAGATCCCCTGCTTTGCATGCAGAAAGTCCCAGGTCCAGTCCCTGGCACCTTCAGGTAGGGCCTGAAACGCTTGAGAGCTCCTGCCAGTCGCGGTCAACACTACTGGGCTAGATGGACCAAGGGTCTGGCTCCGTATGAGGCAGCTGCCTGTGTCCCTATGTGCAAGCATATCCCATAATACCAGCAGAAACTCCACAGCACCATCTGAGCACAGTGGTCAAGAGTGTATGGGAGAGGCCGCCATGAGCCCTATATGCCCACCTCCACAGTAGAGACAGAGTCCTGGTACCGATCTGCTGCTGAACTCATCCTGCCTTGGAGCGCTGCAGTAGCACGGTGGGCATCAAGGCTCCAGGGATGCGCCCTTTCCCGGGGATCTTGGTGTCCCGGACACTCCGTGAGCTCAGGCCAGGCTGCGGCAGTAACCCTGTGCCGCCGCCACCACCAGGCAGGATTCGGTGAGAAGGGATGACGTCAGCAGTCACCATTATCTGCCAGCACTCTTCAGAAAGGAGAGAGCTGCCAGTTTTTGAGGGGGGCAGGGCTCGTGTGTCTTTGGCAGCCACAGGGGGTCAGAAATTCAACAGGTGAAGCCATGCCCAGCGCTGCATCTCCATGTTGCGGAAAGCACTACGTGCTTTATTTTATTTATTTATTTAATTTATTAATTGCCCATCTGGCTGGTCACCCAGCCACTCTGGGCGATGTACAACAATAAAACAGTTTAAAACAATACGATTCTGCATTAAAAACATCACATTTCTAAAAATACCCTAACCCACCCCAAATGCCTGCCTGAACAACCACGTTTTTAATGCGTGGCAGAAGCTCATTAAAGAGGGGGCATGGCAGAGTTCCCTAGGGAAGGAGTTCCATAGAGTGGGTGCTGAATTTTTGCCGGTCACACTGCCTTTGAAAATGTAGGAAGCCACCAAGAAGAAAAGATGGCAACTCTGTGGGGAGAGGGCAGATGCCAGCCAGGCAGGATTTCTGCCATGGCCGGGGTGATCTGCATGATCCAGGACAGCGTGCCCGCTGCCCTCCCCCCTCTGCTCGTTTCTGTGATTTGCCTGAGGCTCTCTTGCACTTCCCACCGGGAATGATCCAATGAACGATTCATTGGCAAAGTCAGCACCTCGCCGAAATCCAGACAACTGCAGTCACTCCAGCACGAAAGCCATTTGATAAATATTTAATCGAGCCCATAAATCAAGCTGCTGCAGCAGCAGCACAAGATGCTCTCAAAAGACTCCGTCTGCCTATTAGACGTCGACGGATAGGGTGAGGTGCCACACGCGGCTGCACGCAGGGCTAAAGCGCACGCACGCGTGCGTGCGCGCGTGCACACACACACACGAGGCACAGACTACTGTTATTTGGGGGGGACTGGGAAGAGGATGTGGGACGGGAGAGGCAATGGGGTGCCCAGGAGCACCGATGTGCTCCTAGATACCTTCTTTGGTGCCCACTCCTCCCAATTGTTATTTTAAAGACAGGCAGACAGACAGACAGACATGCTTATTGGCAGCTGGGATTGCTTCAGGCGGAAGTGGGAGCCTCTAGCTGCTGCCATCTTAATTTCCCAGGAATGCCTCTGGGCAAGTGACTTGTCCTTTGCAACTAGCCATGCCTGCCCACGGCAGCCATTTCAGGGTTGTGCACATGACAGTTTCTCACATTTCCAAATGTGCCACAGGCCCCAAAAGATTGCCTACCCCAGATGTAGGATGTGGCAAGAAGACTGGCGATGCAATCCTATGCATGTCTGTTCAGAAGTAAACCCCACTGACTGCTCTGGGGCTTACTCCCAGGAAAGTGTGTGCAGGATTGCTGCCTAATGGGCTTTTCCTTTTTTCATTGTGTGATACCACAAGCATCACCAGTTCTAAGATTTCATAGAATCCTAGAATTGGAAGGTACCATGGAGATCATCTAGTCTAACCCCAGACTCAGTGCAGCTACAGCATCCATGACAGATGGCCCTCCAGCCTCTCCACAACCCTCCAGAGAAAGAGAACCCACCACCTCCTGAGGCAGTCTGCTCCACTGCCAAACAGCTCTTACCACTAAGAAGTTCTGTTTAGTCGAAATCTGCTTCCCTGCCATTTCCACCCATTAGCTCTAGTCCTGCCCTCGGGAGCAAGGGAGAATGAGTCTGCTCCATCCCTTGCACGACAGCCTTTCAGGCATTCAAAGACTGCAATCAAGTCTTCCCTTAATCTTCTCTTCTCCTGGCTGCCACTCAGAACTGGACACAGTACTTCAAAAAATGTGGCCTGATCAGTGGAGAATAAAATGTAAGTATTACTTCCCATGAATTGGACACTGTGTGGCCCAGCATTGTATTCACCTGTTTAGCAGCCACACACTGCAGGCTCATGTTCAGCTTGTGATGAGCTGGGACACACGGATCTCCCTCACATGTCTTGCTGCCAAGCCAGGTCTCCTTCGTCCTGTACTCAGATCTTTGATTTTATTTTAGTTCTTCCTCTTTTTTGTACGTAACTATAAACTCTACATCTATCTCACTTGCATTTCATCTTGTCATGTTTGGGCCCAGTGTTCCAGCCTGTCAAGATCCGTTTAGGGAATGGCCATGTCCTGCTCTCCACCCAGCACTGATAAGGCCCCATCTGAGCAGCATCAGTGTATCTCCCTGCCCGGTAGGGATGCTGGAGAAATTCGAGATGGACTAAAATGAGTTTGGATTTCTAAGAATCTGATCTGCAGAATCTGCTGTGGACCATCCGCTCAGACCGCACCGGGTCCATAGACTTTTGGATCATTTAAAAAAAACTTTCCTGAAATTTACGCAAGTTTAACCATAGGAAAATACCCAAGTTTCTGCTGAGACCTATGCCATTCTGGAAAATATATGCAGGGAAAAGCTGAATGGAGTGGGGGACAATATGCTAAATGTTATGTATAATGTAAATTATATAAATTGTTGCGAACCCTCTTACAAAATTATGTGAGTGATGGGGAAAAGAATTGAATCGTCTGTGAACGGGCACCAAAACAAACCACACTGCACGATCCACGCAACACACATGGGAAAAAATCCAGACATCCCTACTGCCAGGGCTGGCCAGAAATGTAAGAGTCTTTGGCTGGAGAGAGGCTGGTGGAATTGACTTCCGCTAGATCTGGAGCCGGCGGCTCGCTTAGGTGGAGGAGGGGCATTCCACAAACGGCGATTCACTTTGTTAGGGATGGAGCCTCATATCCAGAGGCAGGAGACCCCTGATTACCAGATGCTCAAGGCAAAGAACAGAGGAAGACCCTCAGCTTCGTGCCCAGGTGCTTCCAGGTTTCACGGTGTCTTCTGCGTGGATGTCAGGACTGAAAGGGAAAAGGATGTCGGAGGAGGTGGAATTTGGTTTCCGGCTAGCAAGGCAATTCATGCAGATTGGGCCACTTTCATCACTGACTAAAAGTGTGCAGGTCATGCACTGAGCCACGACTAGGGATGTCTGGATGTTGTTAAATCCATTCCAACACCT
This sequence comes from Heloderma suspectum, assembly GCF_057233095.1. Lineage (NCBI taxonomy): Eukaryota > Metazoa > Chordata > Lepidosauria > Squamata > Helodermatidae > Heloderma > Heloderma suspectum. The sequence goes on from NC_139458.1 coordinate 438,790,761, forward strand.
GCTCATTGAGGGAATCGGAAGGGGGTGGTGTATGAATATTTCGTTCCTGTTTGCAAATGCTTGTGTGACCCCAGATATTTTCCCCTCCACCTCTGATGCAGATCCCTTTGAAGCAATGTCCACTAAAAGTGGGCTTTGCAGATGCAGAGAGCAGGGGACTCACACAGCAGTGAGCAAAAGCACCAATCCAGGAGTGGGGGATTCCCTGTAGTAACCGATGGCTGCGAGAACTGGACCATAAGGAAGGCTGAGTGAAGGAAGATAGATGCTTTTGAAGTGCGGTGCTGGAGGAAAATTCTGAGAGTGCCTTGGACTGCAAGAAGATCAAACCAGTCCATACTCCAGGAAATCAAGCCAGACTGCTCACTTGAGGGAATGATATTAAAGGCAAAACTGAAGTGCTTTGGCCACATCATGAGAAGACAGGATCCCCTGGAGAAGATGCTGATGCTAGGGAAAGTGGAAGGCAAGAGGAAGAGGGGCCGACCAAGGGCAAGATGGATGGATGGTATTCTGGAGGTGACGGGCTCGACCTTGGGGGAGCTGGGGGTGGCGACGGCCGACAGGAAGCTCTGGCGTGGGCTGGTCCATGAAGTCACGAAGAGTTGGAAGCGACTGAACGAATAAACAACAACAAGGAGTGGGGGGCAGGGTAGCTGCTTATGCACTGCCAAAAAGGAGGAATTTTATCACCAGGAAAGAGGACAGGAGAGGGCAGCAATGTGCGTATCATTTACATATGCACATTTCTATGTGTCGGTACAAATTTAGAAATAATCGCTATAGTTTAAATAGAAGCACAATGCATCTCGCCGTCATGGGGGGGGACTGACCAAGTGCCCTGTGTGCCTGCCTGCTGGTCAGTCTGCTGCCCGGCGCATGAGCCATTTCGAGGCCGACCTGCTGCTCTCCCTCCCCATGGTTCTTGGACTTTGAACCAGGCTTGGACCAGGCAGCCCCCACATACAGGACTGCCCTCTGCCAGATCTCCAAAATGGAGGACTGCCCTCTGTGAACTAGGCCACCCGGCCACCCTAGTGTCTGCCACTGGAGGCTGCTGGCTCCGATGTCTGTGGCACAGTGAATCCGTCCCAGGTTTCAATCAGAACCAGTCAGAACTCTGAAGGAGCCAGCGGAGGTGAGCAGCTTCTGCTGGCGTCTGCTCTGTTCACCGGGTGAGACTTAAGCACAGGGGCACTCGGATGTCCACTGTGCCACCTTCCCTTCTGCCCTCGCAGCCCAGCCCAGCATAGCCGAGGCCTCCCCCCTCCAGCTCTGCAACTCCAGCAGCCCAAAAGCCTCCCGCTCTCTCAGAAAATCCCACCCCTCTCCGGGGCTGCTCCTGCTGCCTGACACCCCGTCCTTGAACGCCAGCCCCAAAGCAGCCTCTCTCTTCCTTCAACCCCTCCTCAAAACCAGAGCTGAGCCATGGCGAACTTTCTGCTCCAACTTGGGGGTGGGGCCGGGTGGGACGGCCGAAACGTGCCCTGAAACTGCCCCCTGGCCCACTTTTCCCCACCACAGCCTGTTGCTTGAAGGCACCAGGGCTCCCCCAGCTCCCCCAGGCAGTTCCCTCAGAACAAGGCGTCACGGCTCCCTTCTTGGACAGAGGACTTTGAGGGCTGGGGGATCAGTGGCTGCCAGCCAGCAAGAGAAGTCCCCAGATGCTGGTGAACTGCTTTGCCAGCATTCGTGCCCTCCGCCCATGAAAGCTCCACAATGGCCCCCTCCCCGATTTTGCTGTTGATGAATGGGGTGGCAAACCCAGAGGGGGCATTCTGGGGCGGTGACCAGTGCCCCCTCCAGGTTTAAGGAGGCCATGGGCAAAGTGCTCACCGGTGGTCCCCTTGTCTGTTGCCGGGCCCTCGTGGACACGTCTGGCACTGGTGGCTGGCAGCCACGGCAGCAGCAGCACAGCTCTGGCTGGGTGGCTGGAGTCACGCTGGCTTGGGGACCTTGTCAGAAATACAAGACATGGCCAAGATGAGGGCCTGCATCGGCAGAGGGTCGCCCTGCCAGGCGCTGGGGCCCAGCAGATGCCCAAGCATTCCAGGCGCTGAGGATGTGCAGAGCCCATCCCTTCCATGAAGCCGCTGGCTTAACTCCTGACTTTCTGGCCCCAGCTGAAGCTGCCTGAATATGTAGAAGCAGATTTCTCCATTTGCATCTCCTGCTCCCTTCCCTGCTCTGCAGTCTCCTTGCTGTCAAAATGTAGACTGCAGCTTCCTCAGGGCAGAGATCTGTTGCCTGCAAGCCACTGTTTAGATCAGAGCTGGGCAACTTGTTGGACTACAACTCCCATCTTCCCTCACTATTGGCTGTGCTGGCTAGCTAGGGCTGATAGGAGTTGCAGTCTGTCAACATCTGGAGGGACACAAGTTGCTCGTACCTGTTAAGCTCCTGAAGGCAAGGATCCTGTCTTCTCTTGGGCTTGGTGAGGCACCTCGCACATCAGTCAAATAATAATGAGGAGGAGGAGGAGGAGATAATAATGCCATGATAATAATGCCACTGTATCTGCACACTGTGGATACAGTTAGTGAGCAAGGGGCGGCCTGTGGCAAACCGGTTTTGTGGGATCGGTTCCAGCTTCTTCCTCCTGATGAAGTGGACAAGGTGCTTTCATCTGTACAGCCGACCACCTGCTTACTTGATCCTTGCCCATCTTGGCTCATTATGGGCTGCAGAGAGAGACTGGGTGAGGGGATCAGGGCGGTGGTGAACGCCTCCCTTGAGGAGGGAGTGATGCCATCAGCCCTCAAGGAGGCAGTGATAAGGCCGCTCTTAAAGAAGCCCTCCTTGGATCCCCAAGTTCTGAACAACTTTCGCCCAGTCTCAAATCTGCCATTTTTGGGCAAGGTGATTGAGCGGGTGGTGGCGGTGCAGTTGAAGGCACACTTCGAAGAAACTGATTATCTAGACCCATTTCAGTCGGGCTTCAGGCCTGGGCATGGGACAGAAACGGCCTTGGTTGCCTTGGTGGATGATATGAGGAGGGCTCTGGATAGGGGTGAATGCTCCTTCCTTGTTCTCCTCGACCTCTCAGCGGCTTTTGATACCGTTGACCACGGTATCCTCCTGGACCGCCTGGAGGGGTTGGGCATTGGAGACACTGTATTGCAGTGGTTCCGGTCCTTCCTCTCCGGCAGGTACCAGAGGGTAGCACTGGGAGAGGAGGTTTCGGACCTGTGGCCACTTACTTGTGGGGTGCCACAGGGTTCCATCCTCTCCCCGATGCTATTTAACATCTATGTGAAGCCGCTGGGGGCTATCATCAGGAGGTTTGGGGTGCAGTGTCATCAATATGCGGATGACACGCAGCTCTACCTCTCATTCAGATCTTCACCAAGGTTGGCCGTAGAATCCCTGTCCAAATGTCTGGAGACGGTGAGTGGCTGGATGGGGAGGAATAAGCTGAAGCTGAACCCTGACAAGACCAAGGTACTTTTGGTGGGAGACAAGAGGAGGCTGGGGGAGGTTGACCTGGTGTTGAATGGGGTACGGCTACCCTTGAAAGACCAGGTCCGCAGCCTGGGGGTCATTTTGGACTCCCAGCTGTCCATGGAGGCTCAGGTGTCAGCTGTGAGCCGGACAGCACTGTATCAACTCCATCTGATACGACGGCTGCGCCCCTTCCTTCCCGACCATCTGCTCCCATCGGTAGTACATGCCCTGGTCTCCTCTCGTTTGGACTACTGTAATGCGCTCTACGTGGGGTTACCCTTGAAGACGGTTCGGAAACTGCAGCTGGTACAGAATGCGGCGGCTCGCCTGATTAAAGGCAGCCGCCGGCGAGATCACATCACTCCAGTGCTGAAGGAGTTGCACTGGTTACCAGTTGTTTTCCGGGCCAAATTCAAGGTGTTGGTTTTGACCTTTAAAGCCCTATATGGTTCCGGCCCAGCCTATCTTAAGGAGCGCCTCCAGCAACACCAGACAGGCCGCTTAACAAGATCAGCCTCGGATGGCCTTCTCTCTGTCCCATCAGCCAGGACAGCTAGACTGGTGGGGACGAGGGAGAGGGCCTTTTCTGTGGTGGCCCCCACTTTGTGGAACTCCCTTCCTAGGGAACTCCGTCATGCCCCCTCTTTAATGAGCTTCCGTCGTGCATTAAAAACGTGGTTGTTCAGGCAGGCATTTGGGGTGGGCTAGGGTATTTTTTTTAAAAAAAAAAATTATGGTAAAATTTTATTGTTTTAAATTGTTTTATGATGGGTTGTACATCGCCCAGAGTGGCTGGGTGACCAGTCAGATGGGCGATTAATAAATTTAATAAAATAAATAAATAAATAAATAAATGCCATGTACACTGATAATGCTAAGGATCCGTTATGTCTTATTATGACTGGGCCAATCCATATTTGCCTTACTCAGGAGGGTTGTGTTGCAGCATCTCTGAAAAGGTCTCTCTGGGAATCTGCATTTGATTGCCTTGGATGACTTTTCCGGCTTACCAGAGGAGAACCATATTCCCTGCAAAGCTGCCAGAAAGGTGCTAAGCTGTATGAGAGACAGAAATTCAATGCATAAAGCTCCCCGCCCTGCCACAGAGATGCTGACATGGGGAGGGCTGCACCTGTCGAGTTTCTACAAGTATATTCATTGACTGATTTGATTTGTACCCCACCTTTCTAAAAACAAAGATGACACTCGAGGTGGCTTACAGACACAATTTAAATTGATTAAAACAATAAAACAATATATAAAAATGCAATAAAAAGATAACAATTACAAAATGAAAAAAATAAAAATAAAGGTAAAAAAACAGCACCCAACAAGGCTGTTCAAGGCAGAGGAGCCCTGCCAGAAGTAAAGGTGAAACTGTCACTACTGTCCTGACACATGCAGAGGAAGGAGCATAAGGGTGACAGCAGGGAGCTGTGCGGGTGGGGAGGAACCCTGCTGCAGCTGTCCCGCTTGGCCCCTGCTTGGCAGCGGGGGGGAAGGTCACCCGGCAGATAATTTTCCATTTTGGCAGAGAGGGAAAACGTGACATATGCACATTCTTTCAGATCTGCTCTGAGCCCTCACGCTGCCTTTCTTCTGTCAGGTCCGGAGCTGATCCTACTCATGGTTATTTATTGTTAACATGTTAACAAATATTGCCACTATAAGAACAACACGCCACTTGGGTCCATCCCCTTTTTTGTGTTTCAGCCCTGGTATTTTCTTTCTCCTCTTTTCTCTCCTCTCTCATGCTTGGCTCATATATCATTATAAATCATATATATCTCATCCATACACAGGCACATACAGCTAAAAGGAGTGTCTGTCCTGCAAGCATAGATCTACATTCCTGGCTGCTGTTGAGAGCCCTGAAATATGCAAAGGAGCAAAACGCGTTCCATTTCATGTGTGCGGTGGCCCTGCCCTGTGGGCCTCAGAGGAGCCCTGCTAGGGCAGATCTTCGATCGCTTTAGTCCAGCATCCAAAAGAGATGCTGCTGAGGTTTGCCAGCCTCAGGTCCAGAAAGGAGAACAGGGGGCTGGTAATGCTCACCCCAAAGGAGAGGCGAGTGTTCAAAGACCCCAGGATTCTTCTCCAGCAAAAATTCAGGTCCAAGCCAGGACAGACTTCCCAGGCTGGCTTACCCGGATTTGAAAGGGTGCAGCCAGGGAAACTGGTGGTGGAACTCAAGTGCCCAATCCTTGCAAGGGATCCTCTTGCCCCACATACCTTTGCCCCTGGCAGCAGATTCCCTGGGTGCGGTCTTGGCAAGCAGCCCCTGTCCAAATGGGCAGAGATTATGACTGTTTGCATCCATTTTTGTAAACAGGATTGTTCCAAGGCTATGCCCAGAAAAAAGGCTGCTGGGAGGCAGAGAGGGCTCATTTTCTGAGCTTCGGGAAATTATCTAGGTTCTCTCATATTGTTTGGGGAGGGGGGATTCAGGCCCTTTCAGAGCTAATCTGAGGTGGGCAAGGAAGAGCTTGCCCACAGATAGCATCTTGCAGTAGCCAAATGGATGCCTTTGCAAAGTCCTAACTAGGCCAGCCCTACCATTAGGTAGCGTGAGACAGCCAACTCGGGCAGCTGATTTTGGGTGTTAAGAAATGGCAGCAAGTTGTTCATTATTTAATTAATTATATTTTTTCTGCCAAGGGTGGGGAGAAGTACTTATGGGATTTTCTGCCTCAGGTGAAAACTAAATTGGCTAGCCTTGACCATGCACCTTGGTTTGGGGAGAAGGCCCCATTTACTGCTCCATCTCAGGCAGCAAAATGTCTTGAGCCAGCCCTGGCTTGGAGGTAGTACTCCCTCCCCCCCACACACACACCATTTGTACCCAGTATTGACATGAAAAGGTATACTGATTCTGAACATGAAGGTTTAGCTATCATGGCTACATGACTATGTTTCATCTTTCTTTACTGCCTTCTACATTAGTGGCCATCACCATATCTTGGCCATTATGTTGGCCTGTTTTGCTGTCTCCCACATTCAGATCTTTAAAATCTCAAGTCCTTTCTCTCCCAAATATGAAGAACTTTGCAAATTTTGGTAAACTCTGATAAAAAAAAAATGAAATTCCCACCCATCTGCACCAGCCACATCCAATAGGTACAGCAGTTCATGGCACGGAGCGGGCCATGATGTGCCTGCCTGCCATGTAGCTGTAACAGATGAGCTGCCTGTCAGAAAAAGAGGTGGCAATCCTCAATCAGCACTAACATGGCTGCATCCACAGGGATCCAAACCCAGGCTTTTAAGAGCACAGCACTCACAGCCCTGGGCCTGGATGGATGAATGTGTCAGTTTCGGGTTCTCCCACATTCATTTTTTTTAAAAAAAATCTCAAGTTCTTTTTCCCCTAAATATGGAGATATTTGTGAATGTTGCTGGATTCTTATCAAAGCTGAACTGAAACAAAATTCTCACCTGTGGCTAGTGCAAAGACTTCCTGCTGGATTGTGCCTTTAAGGAAGCAGTCCTACGGCCGCTAGTCAGTGGTTTTCCGGAACCGACCTTGGAGCCTGTGCTCTGAGGTCAGTTCCCGGAGAACTTCCACGCTGCCTCACAGGCAGCATGGAACAGCCCCGCACTCCGTGCTCAGAAGAGGAGCATGGAGGGGCCAAAACAGGGCATTCCGGGGGGAGTTCTAGGGCGGGGAAGGCAGAAATGCTGGTATGACGCATCCTATGAGTTGTCTGGCAGCCTCCTCCCCTGCTCTGCCTTTCCGTGGCTGTCTAGCCAGTAGCCACAAATGCAGGGCAGGAGAAGCATGGAGGGAATTATCCCCTCTGTGCTTCTCCTGCACTGCATTGGATAGGTGGTCACCTCCGAGTTCGGAGGCGGCTGCCTATCCCCATAGGATTGCACCCTAAAATACCCCAGTTGAAGAGCACCCACTTCGTATGCTGGTCCTGGCTCAATCCATGGCATCTCCAGGTTAAAGGGATTAGGTAGTAGGCGATGGGAACATAAGAACATCAGAAGAGCCCTGCTGCATCAGGCCAAGGGTCCATCCAGCCCAGCATTCTGTTCACACAGTGGTCAACCAGCTGTCGACCAGGAACCACCCAAGCAGGACATGAGTGCAACATCTCCCTCCCGCCCATGTTCCCCAGCAACAGAGAAGGATCTCTCTCTGCCTGAGACCCCAGAGAGCTGCTGCCAGCCAGAAGCATTGATACTGGGCTGGATGGACAGAGAGTCTATGGCAGCTTCCCATGCGCCTTACATCTCTGCTCTCCTGGAAGTCTGACAGAGCTCACTTTGTCCATTAACATAGCTGGTCTGGCTATGTGCTGCAGGCGACGTCTGATGATAGACGGCCCGAAGCATTTCAGAGTAATGCAAATAACAGCCCACGTCACGCATTTCCTGCAAAGGGTTGTCAGCCAAAGAGATCCTTGAGTTGGAATTCTCAAGCTTCAAAAACCCACATCATATCAATTCAACCCATAGCTACACAAATGGGCGCCCTTTAATATTGTGCGGTGCCATCAGGCAGACGCAATGTGAAAAATACACATGCACACTCACACAGACCATGGTTCAACTATGGGAGGCGGCATTGATCCTCTCCCATGATCCAGCATCCTCTCCTTCTTGGGGATGAACCACACCCAACACTGCCAGAGAGAGAGAACGGACGCCTCACATGCAGGCACCATCTGGCTGCGTGCAGAGTGGCCGATCTCTCCCGAAAGCGGTTCAGGCCGAGGTCCCAGCTGACGTCAGTGGCATTAGCAGCTACACCCTGATGAGAAAATCTGCTTAGGCATGGGCACAAGGGAGGGGAACGTGCACACCTGGGGTGGCAGGAGAGTGTGAATGGGTGGGCGGCAGGTACCATGTTTGGGATGCCCAGCTTGGAGCAAGTGGGGCACGGGCAAAGAGGAGGGGAGGGTGGGCCATCTCCGCCAGTGATGGCTGAGGAGTGCACAGCCTAAAGGAAAATCCACATCAAAAAGCAGGCTTGTTTTTCAAACATCCCTGCTTTGAGAGAGATGGGCTTCCCTGCACAAATCTGAATCAGCAGAATTTAAAATGGAAGTTCTCCCTCTCCCCCGCCCCGAAATCTTCTATGTTTGTCTCTGTTGTGAAAATATCATCAGCACAAAAAATAGTTTTCCATTCCTCAGTAGTAACAACAGTCTGAAAGATGATGTAGGAATATTTAACATTTAAGGGTACCAATATTTCTCTATTTATCAGATTTATATAAAGTGTAGGATTACTAGGGCAGTAACAGACAAGAAGAGCATTAAAATACAGTAAAACATCAGCAATCCTTAAAACAGCAGAGTAAAAGCAAGGTCCAAAAGAATCAGAGCTCCTCAAATAGTAAGTGCCTGGGAAAGTAGGAAGTGTTTTTGGAATGTGGGCATCAGTCAAGCTTCCCTGGGGAGAGCATATTCCATTAACAGGGTGCCACAGCAGAGAAGTCTCTTTTCCTGACCACCATTCGCCACCCACTTCAGATGACGTGTACAAAGTACAGTAAATAAACATCTGGATGTCAAAGTAATGACATTGCCTTGAGTTCTGCGATGGAAGAACTGCAGGATAGAAATGTCATTAAGTCAAAACAGCCACTTTGGGCAAACATTGTCACAGAGGTGCACGTTGTCATCATCATTCTTATGTATTTATTCCTGGTGCCCCTACACTGACTCTGCACTTTATATATAAAATGAAAACAAGGTGCAGGCTGAGCCCTCAGGGTTACAATCTAACGAAGGGAGCAATCCTATGGCCGCTAGACAGCGGCTAGATGGCCATAGGATATGCTGTTTTCCGGGAACTGACCTCGGAGCCTGTACTCTGAGGCTGGTTCCCAGAGAACTGACCTCCGCCCACTTCCGCGCTGCCTCGGAGGGAGTGCGGAAGAGCCCCGTCCTGCACACTCACAAGAGGGGCGCAGAATTGCTGAAAAGGGGAGTGGCTGGGGGCGTTCCAGGGCGGGTGGAACTGCCTGTATGATACATCCAGCGTGTTGTACAGCAGCCTCCTCCCCCACTCCGTCCTCCTGCGGCTAGACAACCGCAATCGGCTGTCTAGCCAAAAATGCGGGGCGGCTGAAGCACAGAGGGGGCCATCCCCTCCATGCTTCTCCTGCCCCGCTTTGGATAGGCAGTCGCCTCCATGTTCAGAGGCTGCTGCCTATCTGGATAGGATTGTGCCCTAAGACACCAAATACCCAGGGGAAGGGAGGGGAAGTCATAGGAAAAGGTAGGCAGCCAAGTTCAATTTGAAAGCTGGGATCTCATCCGGCCTTTAAAACTTCCATGGAAAGAGCCACTTGGCTACCAGGAGACAGAGCCTTCCAATGGCAAGAAAGACTGGGTGGTCATGGGCCATGGGGGGCATCTTCCTGGGTTTAAAAGAGGGCTTTGTGGGCGCGTGTGAAGGGGCACGGAGGGAGAGAAACAGGTGGACAAGTGGGAGCAAGAGGAGGAGGACCTTTAGGCATTACTGAGATGTTTAAATGGGGAAGAAGAAGAAGAAGAAGACGGAGGAGGAGAAGAAGAAGACGGAGGAGGGGGGGGGAGCCAGTGCAAAGAGCAGAAACATGGTAATCATGGCAAGCAGAACAGATGAGGTAGGTAGAGGAATTCCGGGCAGGGTGAAGACCTTTGAGAGAACAGACAAGAAAGCCAAGCGAAAGAGTACTGACATCGTCTATGACAGAGATGATGAGAAAGTGAGCAAGGAGACTGGCAGGGGATTTTTTACTGAAGTTATAGAGACGAAGGGGAAAGGTGGATGATTTGCAAGATCAGTTTAGGAACTCCAGAGAGGCAACGTTTCTTCATGCATTGAAGACTCCAAGGGAAGGCACGGGATGGGCCAGGCGGCCAGACTCCCAACAGCTGAGCACAGCAAGGGAGACCCGGTGAAGTCACGCAGTGGAGGAGGAGGAGAACGACCAGGAAACCGGGCGCAGAGGTCATGAAGCGACTGTGTTTGCAGCTCCTGGCGTGATTTGGTTTTTCAAAAAAAATAGAAAGGGAAATTTGTGGGGGAAATTTGCTCCCTCGAAATTCATAATGCGTATATACAGTATACTGTAAATCACTAACATGCAAAAAGCTCCAATGGGAGGCTGCCCACTACATGACAAGTCGCAACACAGCATGAAAAAGACGTTGAGTGTGGCACTGGAGGGGCAACAGGGTGGGCACAGACCTGTGGGGCTGCACCTCCATGGCAAAGCAGGTCCCAGGATTAATTCCCAGCAGCTCCAGAAAGGGGTGTGTGTGCGGGGGGGAGGGGCTGCCTAAACCCTATGGAGCTGCTGCCAGTCAGTGTAGACCAGGGGTGTTGAGCTTCAGGCCCAGGGCCAAATGCAGCCCACTGAGGTTCTCCGGGCTGCCACGCCCCCTTCCCCTTGGCCACTGATCACCCGGTGGTCTCCTGTTTTTGCATTGTTCCCCCTTCCCCCCTTCTAAAAGGTTGGAACCAGTGGAGGCCAGTGGCTCCGATGTCAGTGGGTTGTGAAACTGCTCAGGGTTTCACTCAGAACCAGCCAGAACCCTGAAGGAGCTATCCCAGGTGGCATCGTAGGTATCACAGGGAGCTGCCTTATACTGAGTCACACCATTGGTCCATCCAGCCTCATACTGTTGACACTAACTGGCCACGGCTCTCGGGGGTTTCAGGCAGGGTTCCTTCCTAGCCCTGCCTGGAGATGCCAGGGATTGAACCAGGACCTTCTGCATGCAAAGCAGGCGCTCTGTCACACTGAGCTCCAGCCCCTCAGAACCCTACCCCCAAAATGGGCTCAGCACCTTGGAGAGCTCCTTTGGAGTTCTGACTGAAACCCGGAGCAGATTCACAATCCCACTGACATCACAGCCCCCAGCCTCCAGCAGTGGAAATGCCTCTCCTAAGGCTTAATTACTGGCAGCTAAACTAGGCTGGCGTTTTTTATGTTTTGGCCTGACCCGTTCAGCCATTGGCCTCACCCACCACTGGAATGCACCCTTCCCCAAAACTGGATTTAGCCATCAGGCTGAAAGAGGTTCCCCACCCCTGGTGCGGACAACACTGAGCTCTATGCACCATTGCTCAGGCTCTCGCTATAAGGCAGCTTCCGAAGTTCCTTGTCATACCTCTCGCACCATTATACTTGTGAGTGAAAAGGGCATGACTGGCCAGTTCCAGACCGGGGTCAGACTATGTGTTCCTATCAGACCCCCTTTCTGGCTGCAAGGCTCTGAATGCATTAACAGCCCCGGAGATCATAACAGCTTCCAATCCTTTGCTGTAACTCAACAAACCGGACAGGATTTGGGTGCCGCTAAAGCCCAGGGATCTGGACTGTGACGGACAGCAGCAGCTGCCAGCCACAGCATGCCAGCTGGGTTAACAACACCACACGGATGTCCAGGTTCATGCCATGGCTGGAGGGAGAGCTAAAATTAAGCCAGCAGGAGGGGCCGCTTGGCATGGCCCTCGGCAGCTGTGAGCGAGGGACACCACTCTCCTCTCTTGGTCTTCTGCCCTCATCGCTTCTTGTCTCAACGGATGTGCCGCCCAAGACTCAAACCAGTTTCAAATGCTGCACTCTCTGTGGCCTGGGTGTAGGGATGTATGAGAAATTTGTTTCAGTTAATTTCTTATCAGGATTTACCCGGTTTACACTTTCTGGGCCAACCATGGACTCAGACGCAATCTGCGGCTGACATCCGTACATTTCCCACCTTGCAATGTGATTTCCAGACCCACCCACCCCAAATACATTTGGCAGCACACATACATTTGAAAAATGACCACAAAAAGGTGTACTTTAAAAAAATGCACACAAATATGCTTTAATCAATGGGAGAAGAATGTGTACATCTCAAAGATGTACACAACTGATGCACACATTTGGAAAATATGCATGAAAATATGCACGGGTTTTCATGAAAACAAAAAAAAGCTCACAATATGATACAGACTCAAGTCAGAACAAGCTTTGAGATGGAATTCAGACAGCTTTGGTGAACTCGAGTTTTCCTGATTCATGCATCCCTACCTGGGAGCTGTGTTTCCTAAATTGTGCCAGATGCATTGGGGCTGGTCAGTCTTCTTCAGTGAGGAGGGAAACACTCTGTACATGCTCAAGTGAGCACTCTTATTACAACTTGTGTTCTTAGCACGTGAACAGGTTCTGGGGCTAATGCCTGGTCTTATCAACTCTCCTGGAAGCCTCAACCCTCACGCAGTCCTGGATGCTCACTACTCAAGGGTAGAGACAAGTGAGAATTGAATTTCATTCATTTTTTGATAAGAACTTTCCAAAATCAGCAAGCTTCTCCATAAACAGGACAGAAAGAAATTGAGATTAAAAATATTTGAATGTCGGAGAAATCAAAACTGGCATTCGTCCATCCAGGCCCAGGGTCCAGGGTTGCGTTCCTGTGCATTCAGCCACAGCTGTGGTGCTGAGCGAGGGATGCTGCCACCTCTTTTTCTGACAGGCCCCTCATCTTGTACAGCTGCAGGGCACACCATGGCCCTCTCCATGCTGGGAATAATGGGGCCTATTGAACTTGGCTGGTGCAGATAGATGAGAATTTCATTTGGTTCCTTGTTGGATAAGAACTTATCAAATTTGGACATTTCTTTAAACAGGACAGAAATAATTTGGGATTTTTTAAATGTATCTGGGAGAAAGTGAAACTGGCAGATCCCTATTCAAGGCTAGGGGTAGATAAATCTGTCCATTTTTATTTCTCCCACTTCAATTCTTCCCCATCCCATTTATGAAGAAATTTGCAAATTTTGGTAAGCTCTATTTGTTATCTTACCCCAAAAGGAACTGAATGAAATGCTTACTCATCCCTGCTCAGGGGTCTATCTTCCTCTGAAGTTCCGTGTCCCAGCCGTGGCGCTGAAAATAGTTCCTGAGGCTTAGCCTCAGGGAGGACTGGCTCCAGTTAAGCCCCAGATGCCCCTTTCTTGGACCTCCTCTTTCTACCTTCCTTCTAGGGGTGCCCTGTTTTCCCTGACAGAGCATGAAAATAGAAATCCAGCCACCTCTGCATTTCCCTATTATTTGAAAGATCCTACCCTTTAGATCCTCAAGGCGGCTTTCAGACATCATTTAAAACAAATATAAAATTCCAACAGTAAAAAACCTGAGGACTCTATATGAAGTTAAAATCCCACAACTTTGTCGGGGCTTCTACTTCCAGATTCCTTGCGGGATTATGCTCAGCTCCTTTCCATGGTGTGTTTTTCTTTCCTTTTCTTTCTTTCTGGGCCAGTTCTATATGATTCATTATAAAAGCCACTAGATGGAGCTGTACTATTGCTGCAATAAAGCCCCATTTCATCAGTACACCATAAATTTACCATGATTCATAGCAGGAAGAGGGAAAATGCCCAACTTTTGTCATCATGAAAAAATCTGCGATGGAGGATGACAACGTCATGCACAGGACCCGCAAACTTCCGTGAGTGACCAATCACGAGCACACAAGAAATGTCTCATGTAGAAATGGCCTCAAACAACACAGTCTTTAAAAACCCAGAAACAAACAAACAGGTAAGCAGCAGCTAAGAGGAGATCAATCATTTTCACCAATTGCTACCTTTCTATGACAGCAGTCCTGTGTTTCCAACACCTGCAGGACAATTTATTTATTTTTATTTATTTAAAATATTTCTTGGCTGCCTTTCAGGGCAGAAGCCCTCCCAAGGTGGCTTACAACAATAAAATACATAAAGACAATTAAAATATTAAAAGTGATTATATATATATATATATATATATATATATACACACACACACACACACACACACACAATAAAAGCAACAATAAAAGCAAGGAGAAATTCACCTGATGGATTTTTTCCAAGCACACAACGATGAAATACAGCTGCACCTGTTGAATTTCCATCAGCCCATGATCGCTATTAGCTGTGATTGCGGAATGAAAATTCCATAATCAAAGACAACCTATCTCTGCATAGCAGTTGCTGTGGGGCAACCAACAGTGGGGCTTTGGCCACTGCATTTTCCTGCATTGAGCAGGGGGTTGGACTCGATGGCCTTGTAGGCCCCTTCCAACCCTACCATTCTATGATTCTATGACTGTGGGAAAGAGGGGACTGGACCAGATGGGTCTTTAGATCCAGCAGGGCTTTTCTTGTAGCATCCCAAAACACTACACGAGTGACTGCTAAACTGTAACTCCTTATTAGTAAAGCAACAAAATACATTCCTTAATCAGACATTTGAAAAGGATGTACTAAGTGTGACATTGTAAATGGCGCATTATTATCCACTATGCCAACTTTTTCACAGCCTCCTGCTTCTCTGCCTTTAACAGCAGCCTTATGTCAGCCTCAGTTAAGCAGGGTGTTCATGCTTATCTGTATGCCATGAAAAGTTTCACCAGCTGATTCAATTATGATTAATTCAATTGCAAGTCACCTTGAGGGCCCTATTTGGCCCCAAAGGTGCCTCATAAATTTATAAATAAAATAAAAATAAATAAGTTGCTGTTACAGGTGTAGGAAAATGTCCACCTAGTTTTCTTCTGGTCAGTTGGCAACCCTGCCAGGATCATACTGTTTAAAAACAACAAACCCAAACTAGATCAATATTTGCCCCCTTCCACCCAATCTTCTCTCTGGGAACAGTAATTCCACCGCAACTCAAAATGAGTTGGCTTATAAGTCAAATCTAGTAGGTTCACAGTTCTGAGATGTGTAACAACCCGTGCTTTCATTCCAACAAATTTCAACAGTTTTTGTAATTGAAGCCAAGATTGATTACGAGTTCATTTGTATTTTCTGCACATGCACGTTCTGCACAAATAAGTATCCAAACTCTGCCCCCTGCACAAGCTCAGCCATTGGTCACTGGGACCCTTTGCTTTCCAAAGGAAATGGAAAATTCCCACGTGCAATGCACTGTGTGCAGAATTGCTTTACTTTGACCCTTAAGTGTCCTCTTCCATGAGCAACATGCCAACTCCTCCCACGATGTTGATGGAAACCACAGCTTCCACAGACTCTCCATCTACCGACTGCTTTGCCCCCATGCTAGTATACTGCTGTGAAGAAACCACACATGGTAACAGACAATCCGAGAAGGATGTGTCATAATGCATTATGTTGTGAAAAGAGGCAGGAAAGAGCACCATACTATGCATGGCCCGTTCCCATGCACATGGCACACGCTGCGCTTCCATGATACACCCGTGCAAAATCATGAAGATAATTTTAAAAATGCATAATAACAGAGGACTTTGTCCAAATTTATAACTTTGGATCCATAACATGGCAAGGAAATTATGGGTTATAATGGGGCCAGTTCACCCACCACTATCCGGGGCCATGCTGGCATACAGGCTAAACTTCTCATCTCTAAGTTTCTCAAAGGACATATCTTCCAACTCCTGCAGTTGTATTTTTGAACACTGTGGTCCTGGGATATCATGATGTAAAGAGAGCGGCTCTCTGGGAGGTTTACCTATCAGCGCTTAACAATTTTGGGAAGTACAGGATGAAACAGCAGGCTCCATTCCAGAAACTGGAAGGAGACACATCATAGTTAATGACCCTAAGAGAAAAAGGACAGGAGGAATTTGCAGAGTTTATTTCTCCACCATGAGCCCAATTGCATAAGAAATCCAAGCGGTCTCATGCAAAGAACAATGTGATTCAAGAGTTGCGTCCAGTTATCCTCTGTGACATTGCAAAGGGCCCTGGGGCACACCTTCTAAGCCTGTTTGGTGGGGCTACATGGGGTGAGCCAATGGTCTGAAGCAGCCCTGCATGTCCACAAGCAAGGTTAGCTTAGGTGACTGCTAGGGCTAAACTTATGGAGAAGAACACAGCTGAGTTCCCTAAAGGTTTCTTAGAAGTCACCAAAGTGATGCTTCATCTTTCCCACACAGAAGGGCAGCTGGCCATCTGGAAGCTGGGCCTTCAGGCAGCTTCTTGACAAACACCTGGAGAAACGGATTTATTCTTGGATCCTCTCCCCTCGACTTGGGCTCTGTTCATTAGCTTGCCAAAAATATTCATGCTACGACTGAACCCGGCTGCTCTGGCATAACCACCCAGGCTTAGAATCATACAATCATAGAATCATAGAATAGCAGGGTTGGAAGGGTCCTACAAGACCATCGAGTCCAACCCCCTGCTCAATGCAGGAATCCAAGTCAGAGCATCCCTGACAGATGGCTGTCCAGCCTCCTCTTGAATGCCTCCAGTGTGGGAGAGCCCACCGCCTCCCCAGGTAAGGCTTCACTAGGTGTGTCTTTCCTGAACATCATCATAACAGCAAGAGCTCACTAGGAAAAGCAGCTGGTATGAAGCAGCAGAACTAGTTTAAGGTGAGGGGGGGTGCACTGCCACCACCACCACCAGGCCCTCTGCAGGCTGGATGATGTCAGCAGCCATCATTTAATTAGGGATGCATGAGGAATTCATTTCAGTTTGGTTTTGATCAGGATATTCCCAGTTCACTGCTTCTGAACCAAGCGTGGACTCAGACACAATCTGTGGTCAAAGTCTGTATATTTCTGAGCTTGCAATGTTATTTGTGGACCCAAAAAATGCATTCAACTGCATGTGTATATTTGCAAAATGCACACAAATATGCTCTAATCAATGGGAAAAGAATGAGTACATTTTAAAGATGTGCACAACTGATGCGTACGTTTGGAATAACATGCATGAAAATATGCATGGATTTGTTGCCAAAAAATGCTCACAGTCTGATATGGACTCAAGTCGGAACGAGCTTCAAGATGGCATTTTGAGAACTGGCAAGTTCAGGTTTTGCTGATGTGCACATCTCTACATTAAATGAGTTTGAATTAGTTAATGCCATTTAGAAAACAAAATATCCGTGAGGTGCACGCCCCTAAGTCCCCTTAGCATACATGCCAAGTGTCAGATGTCTACGGCCCCATCCACATGGCACCGCTTTCACCCTTCACTCCCTCGCAGCTGCGCAGCATCTCAGCTTTGAATTAGCTTCTGCTGGATACACTCGCGATTTACTGTGGGCTTTTATCTTTGCTGTTTTAAAGATAAAAAAGATTTTAAAAAATTATCTTTGCTGTTTTAAATCTGTATTTTAAACTCTTGCACTGCTGCTAGGTTTTATTGTGGTTGTATTGTTATATTGTGGTGTTAATGTTCTGTATATTTTAAATTGTTTTATTGTGTGTTGTTTGGATTTAATTTTTGTGAACCGCCCAGAGAGCTTCGGCTATTGGGCGGTATAGAAATGAAATAAATAAATAAAATAAACTTCCCTAACAGACTCCACCATGCCCTCTTTTTGCCATTATATATTAATGCGCAGCTGTGCAGTCCGGTGAGCATGGGGGCGTGATGCTTCAGTGGCTGTTTTGTATTTAGAGGCTTCTGTTGGGTCTTTCCATCCCTTGTTAGGTAAAAACTGAGTGTTTTGTGCTCCTTCATTTCCACGCCATCTGCTTGGCAGTTCCCCAGCCCGAGACTCTCACAATGGTTTGCACTCACAAGTGTGAGCAGTACATGCCTACCCATTGCTCCAAAATGGTGGCCAGAGCAAAGTTGGTCCTCCCCCAAGAACCCCCCAGCCCTGGGGCACTGAGTCAAAAAGCTACCACTGAGAAGATACGAAGCTGCAAAAGTGTGACTAAATAAATGAAAACGCCTCTCTGTGCCTCTGTAACTGCGCAGCTGGGAAGGGACGGGGGGAGTAAAGGGGTGTCACCGAGTGCCGCAAGCACTGTGCATGCCTACAACACACCCACCACAAAATGCAAAGTCAGTTTGGGGAAGGGACAGATGGCAACCATGGGAAACCTGTGGCAAATGAAAAACATCGCAGGAAAACACCTCCTTGGAAATCCACATTTTCTGGGAGGAAACCATGGATGGCTGCAAAGTGTCATCTGTCCCAAAGGACCTCAACTCACAGCCACCCTGGAGTAAAAGCCTTGTGTAGATGGGGCCTAGGTTTTATGGTCTTGGTGCTGCCACACAGGCAGGCAGGCAGGCAGACAGACCGACAGACAGACAGACAGACATCCTCTTTTATTATTAAGACTATCGGAAGAGCCCTGATGCTGGATTAGACCAGGGGTCCATCTAGTCCAGCATCCTGTTCACACAGTGGCCAACCAGCTGCCCATAGGAAACCCACAAGCAGGACAGGAGTGCAACAGCACCCTCCCACCCATGTTCCCCAGCAACTGGTGTACACAGGCATACTGCCTCTGATAGTGGAGATAGCATGTAGCCATCAGGACTAGTAGCCATTGATAGCCATCTCCTCCATGAGTTTGTCCAATCCCCTTTTAAAGCCATCCAAATCGGTGGCCCTCAGTGGATTTTGTAGGGTGGCTTTCGGGTTGGGGGCGGGGATACTGCTCAGACTCATGGCACATGTTACGGGGTCCCACCATGTTCTCCATGCTCTTTATCATCTGTATGGAGCTGCTAGAAGAGGTCATCAGTGTGCTGATGACTCAGCTCTATTTCTCCTGGTCATCTGAATCAAGTGGTAGAAGACGTGAACCACTGCCTGAACCTGGTTGTGGGCTGGATGAGGGCTAATAAACTGAAGCTTAATCCCAACAGAATGGAGGCGGTGCAGGTAGATGGCTCCCTAGATTGCAAAGATTAAGGTGCCAGATTAAGACATTTCTTTTCTCTTAAGCATTTTAGTAGTTTCATATGTGATTTTTTTTCACTGTGCTGTTTTATTAATTTTTAATTTTATCATTTGTATTGTATATTGTAGATCTTTATTATGTTTTGTATTTACACTTTTTGAAGGGTGCTATATGA
Source organism: Heloderma suspectum (assembly GCF_057233095.1). NCBI lineage: Eukaryota > Metazoa > Chordata > Lepidosauria > Squamata > Helodermatidae > Heloderma > Heloderma suspectum. Next base: position 438,810,003 of record NC_139458.1, read on the forward strand.
ATACCTTAAATATATATGGATACATTATGAAGCCACCTTCCATTGGGTCAAACCCTTGGTCCATCTAACTTCCTGCAGAAGTCTTTCTCAGGCCCTTTGGAGGTGCTGCTGCTGCATGTTAGGGATGGATGAATCTGTCAGTTTCACTTTAGCTTCCCCATTTTTCCAATCTTAAGTTTGTTTCATCCTATCTCCGCATCAGCTTGTGAATTTTGAACAAGTCAGCACAAATGTTTGTACACTACTTTGCATGAATTTCTCCTAATATGCTTGTCTTTATACATGCTTTGCCTAATACGTGCATTTTTAGCAAGCAGTTATCTCCCTACCATAATGTGCTTTTGTATGTTATCTTTTTACATGTTGTGCATGCACTTTCCCCTAATGTCTGCTCTCTCTCTTTTTTTAATGGAGAACTGCATTGCAAAATTTGTAAATGTGCAAATATCGTAATCTAAGTGTGTTTCAGTTTGCATATTGGTTCAGGAAGTGGGAGCAAATTTCTCCCCCATACAGCATCGAAACCTGGGACCTCATACATGTAAGCCATGTGCTCTACCTCTGAGTTATTGGACAGGCTTATTGGTACAAGATTGTGCTTGTACTGTGTGACTCACAGACAGAAATGTGGGCCTTCCAAATGCTCTGATCATAGTCATTTCTTTTTCCTTCCACCTTTTCCCTATCTAGCAATCAATATTCCATATGTACATTCATTTCAAAGCCAAGGGTCCCTGGTGGGACATCATTTTCCCTCTCAGACAAAAGCACAGAAATGCTGAGCCTTGTACAGAGAACAGGTGCTGGCAAGGAAATGCACAAAGGCAACACTGGTGATGACAATCAGAACCGGCCAGGCAGCAACATTGCAGAGAAGAATCTGTCGGCTTTCGCCCAAATGGGTTAGAGGCTGGCAAGGAGGGAGAGAATCTCAGTTTGGCAAGAAGGAAACCCTAGAGCCTTGTTCAGACAATAATGTGTCTGTGTCATTGCTTATGGGTAGAACTGTTTGTCCTCCATGATTAAAAATAATAATTAAAACATAATAATATTGTGACTAAATGATCAACATTTTGCGCCCAGAAAAAGTGAATTCTTATTTATTTATTTATTCATTCATTCATTCATTCATTCAATTTCATTTCTATACAGTCCAATAGCCAAAGCTGTCTGAGTGGTTCACAAAAATTAAAACCACAGAGCACAGCATAAAACAGTATAAAATATGAAAGCTTAAAACCACAATATAACAGTACATCCAGAATAAAACCTAGCAGCAATGCAGAGATTTAAAATACAGATTTAGAACACCAGAGCTAAAAAATTAGGAAGCTAAAATGCTAAAATACTGGGAGAATAAAAAAGTCCTCACCTGGCACCAGAAGGAGAACAAGGTAGGTGCCAGGAGAACCTCAGTAGGGAGGTCATTCCACAGCCAGGGTGCCACAGCAGAAAAGGCCCTCTTCCTGGTAGCCACCCACCTCACTTCCTTTGGCGGGGGCTCCTGGAGAAGGACCCCTGAGGATGATCTTAGGGTCTGGGCAGGCACATATGGGAGGAGATGATCCTTCAGATAACCTGGCCCCAAGCCATCTAGGGCTTTGAATGTTAATAACCGCATTTTGAATTGGGCCCAGACATGGACTGGCAGCCAGTGCAGTTGGAAAAGTACTGGCGTAATGTGACCTCATTGGCCAGTCCCTGTTAACAATCTCGTTATCCTATTTTGGACCAGCTGAAGTTTCCAGACCATTTTCAAAGGCAGCCCCACATATAACACATTGCAGTAAACCAGACAAGAGGTTATCAGAGCATGGATAACTGTAGCTAGGCTATCTCTGTCCAGATAAGGGCGTAGTTGGTATACCAGCCTAAGCTGATAAAAAGTGCTCCGTGCCACTGAGTTCACCTGTGCCTCAAGTGACAGTTCTGGGTCCAAGAGCACCCCCAAACTATGAACCTGATAATTAAAGGGGGAGTGTTGTCAGGGTGGAAACTGAGCTGATAGAACCCCAGAGCAGTTCTGATTCTGAGGAGGATCAGCAATCCGTGGGAGAGGAGCCAGCTCATCCCTCACAGCTGGCAGAGATTCCTCCTGCCGGCATTCCTGAGATAGTGATCCTAACAGTGAGAAAGTGCAGGACAGGGCTTGCTAGATGCTCGACGCAGATGCAGGGAGCGACAAGCGATGGAGGGCGTGGAAAGGAGGCGTAGCACCCGTTTGGCGCGCAAGCAACGGCCGCCTCCCGTGGACCCAAGGGAAAGAGGGAGGATCTCTCCCTAGCCCATAAGTTCAGGGTCTTCAAGTGACTCTCCTTCAAACGGGGATCAACTGCCTACTCGGAGCATAGGCTACTCTGCTGTTCCTTGCTTAGTTGCTGGTGCTTAGCATCTGAAAGAGTCATTAAGTTGTAAAAGGATTAAAGCCTTGAAAAGAATCCTTTTGTCTGTGTCTTGAGTTGGCTATTGGAGTCTGCTGAAAGAGGCCGCTAGGGCGCTCCTGACAAGTGCAACCCCCTCCAGAACAGGTTGAACATCACCTAGCTGGGCAGATGAACCACCCACTTAACAGTACCTCCGTCTTGTCTGGATTGAGTTTCAGTTTATTGGCCTCATCCAGTCCATTACTGTGCCCAGGCCCTGATTCAGAAACTGATTCAGAAACTGAAGAGAACCTTGCCTCAGCCCCTCAGGCTCTTCACTGGGTCAAGATAGTCTGGCATGTTCACTGTGACAGACACCAAAGTCCTTGGCAGGCCAAATCACAGTTCTGGCACACTTGACCCAAAAATAGACACTGGGACCTTGTTAGATGTTCATCTTCAAGTGGAGGTTTCCTCAGCCGTCAAAGAATTAGATCAGGAAATGGCTGGGGAGATCAGCAGAGCCCCGTGAGAGGAGCCAAGGGTGACTTGGAGCGGGCGGCACAGTGGTGTGGTGCAGTAAAGGCCAAAGCAGGGATGCCAGAGATTGTGGACATTCTGTGAGGGGGGGGTCAGTTTTATGAGCTACAATGCCCCAGGGGCTTGCTTCACCCAGTGGAGGCTGGTGGTTCCGATGTCAGTGAGGCAGTGAATCCACTCCGGGTTTCAGTCAAAACCAGTCAGAACGCTAAAGCAGTTCTAAGGTTTCCTTAGAGTTCTGACTGGTTCTGACTGAAACGTGGAGTGGATTAACCACCCCGCTGACATCAGTGCCACCAGCCTCCACTGGCTCCACCATGTCACTCTTCGGAGTTGCCATGGCCTGGCCGTCTCACAGACCAACCACAGATAAAAGTGGGATGATGCAGCACTGTCCCTGCTTTTCCGACATGCTTGCTAGCATTCCTGCTAGTTAAAAATTCTTCGGCAAGAAGGTGTGTACCAGACAGGGATGATGGAGCAGTTGGACCCATCACCCAAATGGTCCTGGGAGATAAGGATGCTCAATTGTACAAGCTCAGAGGTGACTCCATGAGATCCGTTGGACAGGAACACCCATCATTCCCAGCCAGCGCAGTTGTGGAGGGCGCCAGGTCAGGGAAGACAGCTCCCAATCATAGGAAGCCCCCTTTGTTCCATCAGAGTGCTCCTATGGCAGTCGGCAGGTCGCCAGGCCTTAGGCGGACAAAGGCTCTTTCCCAAAGGCATATCTGTGGATTCTTTCCACTGGAGCTGATGGAGACTGAACCTGGGACTGTCTGTGTGCAAAGCAAGCGCTCCACCCATGAACAAGGGCCCTTCCCTTACAGGACCCCTAGAGAGCCATCAAGGACGATGCCTTTCCCCCCCAAACGTGCATGACTTTGAAAGGGGGCAAGACCAATTCATGGAGGGGGAGGGGCGTGGGGGGTCTGCCAGTGGCTACCGGTCCTGATGGCCATGTGGAACCCTGAGCTCAGAGGCAGCATGCTTCTGGATAACGGATGCTGCTGGGAGCGAGAGTGGGAGTGGGCTTTGCCCTTGAACCTTGGCTGTGGGCCTCCTGGGAGCCTCTGGTTAGCCACTCTGCAGAGGAGGACATTGGGCTGGACAGCCCTTTGGCCTGAGCCTTCAGTCCTTAACTCGTGCGGGGCCAGCCCAAGGCATGCTGCTGCCCGAAGCAGAGAACAAGGTGGCGCCCCCTCCCCCTCCATGCATAAAAGGCAACCAGACGGGCAGATGAATCTGTCTTCAACACGGATGATGAGGCAGCATCTTCCACTGCGCTGAAGGCTGCAGGCTCATTGGGGGGGGGCAGAGCAAGGGCACATGGGTCTGCCTCCAACGCCTTGCTGCCCCCTCCCAGCATCTGCCTCCTGAAGTGAATGGCTCACCCTGCCTCATGGCAGGGCCAGCCCTGAACTCTTGGACCAAGTATAGCTTGCACGGCACAGCTGCATGGGCATGAGGTAGGTGGGAGACAAGGTGTGTCGGGCTAGCCTGGCAAGACACAGCCAATGGGCAGGATTTGGGGGCTGCCAAATGAGTAATGACACTGAGTAACATCAGCTGTGGTGGTTGGACACAGAAAGAGAAGTTGAGGGGGCTGTCAGAACTGCCCTGGCCTCGCCCCTCCTGGCCTTGCACACACCACAGATCCACGTAGTGCCCCGACCAGGCCTCCCCAGGCATCGGCCTCGCTGCTCGCAGAACAGGTGAAGGCATAACGGAGGGGGGAGTGCTCTGGGCCCATGGGAGGCAAAAGGCAGATCACCAGGCAGAAGGCGCAGCAACATCCAGAAGCCTCTGCCACCGTGGCCAATGGTCAGGAATGCTGGGAGCTGAAGTCCAAAACACGGGGAGAGCCGCTTTCTGCCCAGCCCTGCTCCAAACAGCACCCGCCGATGACATGCAAGATGGCTGCAACATCAAATGACAACATCTTGTCCATGCGAATGCACCATCTCAAGCTAGGAGCACAACACACACCAGGCAGAGCTTTCACACGCCACCTCCCATTCAATACTTGTGGAACCGGTGCGCACACGCAGCTAGCAGACTTCAAGCAGAGAGAAACCAAGCACAGAGAATCAAATGATGTGTGTTCACCACATGTAGGAATAAGAACATGCAAACATCAGAAGAGCCCTGCTGGATCAGACCCAGGGTCCATCTAGTCCAGCATTCTGATCACACAGTGACCAACCAGCTGTCAACCAGGAACCTACAAGCAGGGCATGAGCGCAACAGCACCCTCCCGCCCATGTACCCCAGCTCACTGCCTCTGCTTCTGGAGGTAGCACATAGCCATCAGGACTAGTAGCCATCAATAGCCCTCTCCTCCATGAATTTGTCCAACCCCCTTTTAAAGCCACCCAAATTGGTGGCCATCACTACATGCTGTGGTAGCCAATTCCGTAGTTTAACTATGCGCTGTGTGAAGAAGTCCTTCCTTCTTTTCTGTCTTGAATCTCCCACCAATCAGCTTCATAGGAACACCTCGGGTTCCAGTATTTTCAGAGAGGGAGAAAAATGTCGGCCTATCCACATTCTCCATACCATGCAAAATTTTGTACACCTCTGTCATGTCTCTGTGGTAAGTCACTGCCACAGCGAACTTCCACAGAGCCAGGATCAGAAGGAAGGCCACTGAGTTTAGAGCCAATTGATAGGTTGCCTTTGAAATTTGGATAGAAACAATGGGATGGCAGGGCTGACTTGAAATGACAAAACGCACTGGTGGTGCCCTCAATTATGAATGGTACGTATGCATTGAAATGAACATAAAAATACAGGAAAAGCCATGCAGGATCAGGCCAAAGGCCTGTCTCCTCCAACAACCTGTTCTCACAGCAGCCACCCGGATCCCTCTGGGAAGCCTACAGCTAGGGTGCAACAGCACCCTCCCGCCCATGTTTCCCAGTGACTGGTTCACCAAGGCATACTGCCTGGAGATACTGGAGGTAGCCATTGATAGCCTTATAAAGCCATGCAAGTTGGTGGCCATCACTACATCTTGCAGTAGTCAGTTCTGTAGTTTAACTATGCGCTGAGTGATCAGCTTCATAGGACGACTAGTATTATGAGGTTCTACAACCATAGGAGAGGGAGAAAACGGTCCCCTTGTTCACCTTCTCCACACCATTGCGGTGGGTTTCCTCACAATAAAAATGGGGGTGGAGCCCCAGCCCTTTTCTTTTTGCCCCTTCAATGGAGGGGCCCCACCCACAACTGACGGTGAGATGCATGTGTATAAACCCTGTCTTCCAGTTTAAAAAGTGAAACAGGAATCAGCCCTCGGGAGGTCATAACCTCAGTCTGTCCATTTAAAAGTTACGCTCCGGGTTTGATTGCCCAGGCCTCCATCGCTACTGCTTCTTTGCTAGCCCTGCACTTCTTCCTTCACTTCCCCCACTCAATAATCCCACCTAATCTCTTTCTCTCTTCACATTTTGTTTCACATCCAGCCCTCCCTCAGCTTCCTGGATTAACCAACTTGACCAATTTACATGCAAGGATAGGATTCTGAAACATCAAGAATGTGGCTTGAACTGGGCAGCCTCTGCAACTGTGCACTGAGACGGAAGAAAGGAAGGACCAGCTGGAGCAAAGGCTGGTCCAGCACATCATAGTATGGCCCAGATGGGTTAACTTCCAATGGGTTAATTGTAATCATCATCGAGCCCCTTCCAACTCAGAAATTCTAGGTTCTAAGACTGGGGTCTGGGCAGGAGATTAATAGCCCTGGTATCTGTCTCCTTTGTTGGGGATGTTATAGGCTGATGGCTCTTAATGGCTGGCCTTATCAGTAGCCAGGAAAGAGGTGAATGAGGAAATGCTTTTCTCCTCCCTCCAGGGGAGGGCAGGATTCTTGTAAAAGAAATCAGATGGATGTGCCTGCAGTTTGGGAGGGGACCAAGGAGGGCACCGGAGGAGAGCTGAGTGTTGGGGTTGGCTCCCTAGAAGATCTGATGTGGGAGCCATGGATTTTGGACTAGCCGCTAGAGTGTCCACGACAGGCCTCCACCTATGCTCAACCTGTATAATCTGTAAAGAAACGCAAATATTAGAAAATGGCAAAAATGCTCCAGCGGCCTCCTTGTGGAGGAAACCAAACCCGGGTATGCCCTGCACTCCTGAAACTTTTTGTGGCTCAGAGAAGTGGGGTGAGCATAACAATCCCATAATACCACCTCTGTGCATGGGGGGAAAGCAGCCTTCCCCAGCCTGGTGCCTTCCAGGTGTGTTAGGCTACAAGCCCCAGCAGGCCCCAGCTGGCATGGTCGTTATCTGTCTGGGAATGATGGGAGTTGCAGTTCGGCACATCTGGAGGGCCCCAGGTTGGGGAAGGCTGGTGCACAGTAACAGCAAAACATTTCCCACCTTGAGGAGCTTGCGATCCAAAATTGGATCTAGCAGGAAACTCCAAAGGGAAGGGAAGATGCAAACATCAGAAGAGCCCAACTCAATCAGACCCAGGGTCAATCTAGTCCAGCATTCTGTTCACACAGTGGCCAACCAGCTGTCGACCAGGAACCCACAAGCAGGGCATGAGCACAACAGCACCCTCCCTCCCATGTTCCCCAGCAACTGGTGTACATCGGCTCACTGCCCCTGAGACTGGAGGTAGCACAGAGCCACCAGGACTAGTAGCCATTGATAGCCTTTTCCTCCAGGAGTTTGTCCAACCTACTTTTAAAGCCATCCAAACTGGTGGCCATCAATACATCCTGTGGTAGCAAATTCCACAGTTCACTGTGCGCTGTGTGAAGAAGGACTTCCTTTTCTCTGTCCTGAATCTCTCACCAATCAGCGTCATGGGATGACCCCACTGGGTTCTAGTATTTCGAGAGAGGGAGAAAAATGTCTCCCTATCCACATTCTCCACACATGTATGATTTTGTAGGCCTCTATCATGTCTCCCCTTACCCTCCTTTTTTCCAAGCTCAACAATCCCAGCTGTTGTAACCTTCTCTCACAGGGAAGATGCTCCAGCCCCTTGATCCTTTTAGCTGCCCTTTTCAGCACTTTTTCCAGCTGTACAATATCTTTGTTTAGGTGTGGCAACTAGAACTGGACACAGTATTCCAACTGTGGTCGCGCCATAGATTTGTATAGGGGCAGTATGATATTGGCAGTTTTATTCTCAGTTGCTTTTCTAATTACGCCTAACATGGAGTTTATATCAACCCTGAGTGCTCATTGGAAGGACAGATCCTGAAGCTGAAGCTCAAATATTTTGGCCACCTAATGCGAAGAGAAAACTCCCTGGAAAAGACCCTGATGCTGGGAAAGACTGAGGGCAAAAGGAGAAGGGGACGGCAGAGGATGAGATGGCTAGATAGCATCACTGATGCAATGAATATGGACTTGAGCACGCTCCAGGAGAGAGCGCAGGACAGGAAGGCCTGGCGTGCTATGGTCCATGGGGTCACGAAGAGTCAGACACGACTGAACAAGAACAACCTAATTTAGCACTTTTGAAGCAGGACACAAACCAAAACTCAGTTATCCTTCCAAATTTGCACTTGTCTGAATTTTGCAGTGGAGTTGTCCAATTAAAAAATGCATTGTTGTTGTTCAGTCGTTCAGTCGTGTCCAGCTCTTCGTGACCCCATGGACCATAGCACGCCAGGCCTTCCTGTCCTCTGCTCTCTCCCGGAGCGTGCTCAAGTTCATATTCATTGCATCCGTGATGCTATCTAGCCATCTCATCCTCTGCCGTCCCCTTCTCCTTTGGCCTTCAGTCTTTCCCAGCATCAGGGTCTTTTCCAGGGAGTTTTCTCTTCGCATTAGGTGGCCAAAATATTTCAGCTTCAGCTTCAGTATCTGTCCTTCCAATGAGCACTCAGGGTTGATTTCCTTTAGGATGGACTGATTTGACCTCCTTGCAGTCCAGGGGACTCGTAAGAGTCTTCTCCAGAACCACAGTTCGAAAGCAAAAAAAAAAAAAATGCATACAAAATGCATATATTAATGAAAATTATGTTCAACAATGCATTACTTAAGGAAAATTGCTTGCAAAAATGTGTACTTCAAGCAAAATTGTGTACAAAAATGCATGTAGTTGGACAAACGTGCAGATAAATGTATATGAAATGTCTTGCAAATGTTTTTGTTTGTTTGTTTTTTAATTCTCAAAGTTCAGGATGAACCAAACATAAGATGGGGATGGGAATCCCAGAGTTCAAGATAAACTGAACTTGAGACTAGAAAAATGAGAAACTGAGCAAAACCAAAATTAACAGATCCATCCATCCATCCCTAAAAATGATTGATGCCCAATGGCGGGGGGTAAGTGGCTGTGGGGGACACAGAGAATCCCTCCACCTCTTGCCACGCTTGCTTACGTGTCTTCAGAGCTATTGTGAGCTGACCTGCTTTTTAAGAGAATAAATGCCAACAGTTTCAGGATGCTGAAATCATCACCAGATTCCATACACAAAATTCCTAGGCCACAGATATCCTAAACTTGTTTGCAACATACAGTCTTAGGGAACAAACTATGTATTTGCAGAAACGTATGTCATGGAGCCCCAGCACCATTTTTAAAATGAAAAAAGCAGCCGGGCGGGGGGAGGCATGTTGGATGAAGAAACAGCTGGGGGAGTGCTATGCCTTTTTTCTGCTTGCACTTTCTCTGCTCCAAATCAGCCCCAGCTCTTCCCACTCCATCCCAGGGCTTGAAAATGGAAATTCACCTGTATTTTCAAGGCCCCCTTGGAGCATGGAGCTGCATGTGGGGAAAATCTTTCATGGATATCCCCCTGCTGCTTCTCTTCTCAAATCCTCTCACAGTTTGTGTGTGTGTGTGTTTTTAATTGGGAGTCAAATATCCATTAAGATGCATTTCTGCATAATGTGTGGCTAGCCTGCTCCTAAGCATCTTTACACTAAAGGAAGCCCCTCAGATTTCAATGGGGCTTTATTCTTAGTAAAAAAATATGGCCAGGACTGAAGCTGTGCAGCATAATTCTATGCATATTAATTGGAGAGAAGTCCCACTTGTTCAATGGGGCTTCCTCTCGGGTCAGGTGTCCTCACAATTGCAGCTCAATATCATTTTCTTATCTCAGACTCAAGTGATCACTGATTTGAAGGCAAGGCAACCTCTCTTGTGCTGTTGTAGATCTGAAGCAGACCTAGACTGCATCTCTCTAGCTCAATATTGCCACTCAAGGCAACTGCAGCATTTCTTCAGGATCTTTCTCGACCCTGCCACCAGGGAGGGATCCTTTTGCACAGAGGTACTGGGGATTATGGTTGTTGCTGTTGTTACTGAACAGTACATGCCACCTAGTGCTGTGCCAAAAATGTCAATTCTTCCAATTTTGGCATTTTGTGGGCAGGTGGGGGCAAAGCAAAAACTCTGGCAAAAGAGGCTGAGAGAGGTGAGACTTCTGGAGTATTTTCTCCTTGGGGAAGGGGACAGGGTTTCCATGTAACTTTGTAAGTGTAGACGGTTGCTGAGGGGTCTTCTTTCTATATTTTTAAAACACGCCCTGCTCTTGCAGGAGCCCAGGACTATTCTCCAGCTGGGAGTTCTTCCTGAATGCCTATGGGAGAGGGCGAGGTCACATGGTCTTCTGAGAGTTCAGAAAGAACTGCCAGGCTGGAGAAGAGTCCTGCTGGCTCCGGCAAGTGCAGGGGGTGTAGAAAGAAAGAAAGAAAGAAAGAAAGAAAGAAAGAAAGAAAGAAAGAAAACCCCTCAAGAATCGCCTACACTTAAAAAGGTATGTGGAAACCCTGTCCCCCTCCCCAAGGAGGAAATTCTCCCCCTCCCTGCAAAAGAGGCAGAAAAGAGAATGCCTCTTTCACAGGGAGAGAAAACATTCCCAAAAAAAGGGGGCAGGATTCGTCACACCACTAATTCCACCTTTCCACCAAAAATGGTGCTCAAGGCAGCTAGCAGTAACAAAATCAAGATTAAACTTGATTTTAATCACAGCTAAACACAACAATATAAAAAACAGCAGCCAGCCCAGTCAAGCCCCGTTCAACAGCAGACCAGTTTAGATGCCAAAGGTCTGCCTGAATACAAATGCCTTTGCCTCCTGGCAGAAGAACAAGAGAGAGGAGGCCCGCTTAGCCTCCCTTGGCAGGGAGCTCCAGAGCCTGCGCACGGCCCTCTCTCACATCCCCACCAAGCGTGCCTCTGATGGAGGTGGGACCAAGACAAGGACCTCCCTGGAAGATCTTAAAACCTGGGCAGGCTTGTATGTGAGAATGTGGTCTTTCAGATAGCCTGGTCCCAAGTTGTATGGAGTTTGACAGGTCATAGCCAGCACTTTGAATTGTGCCCAGAAATGGACCAGTAGCCAGTGAAGCTGTTGCCACAAGGGAGTCACGTGCTTCGTATAACTGGTCCCAGTCAACAGTCTGGCCACGGCATTCTGGGCTAGCAGACATTTCCTAACAAATGTAGCCCCACATAGAACCCGTTACAGTTGTCCAATGGGATGTCATAAAGGCATGTGCCACTGTGGCCAGATCTGATGTTTCTGGAGATGTGTACAGTTGGTAGAGTAGCTGCTGTGCTAACTCACTGCTGGCCACTGCTGCAACCTGGGCACCCAGATTATGGGCTGATTCCAGGTAGGGATGTATGAATCCCTTACCTTGTTCCAGCCCATCAGCGGTGGGGGGGAGGCAATCCATCCCTCCCCCAGGAATCCTCCCCTGCCAGCTCCACTCTGCGGCGAGTCCATGGAGCTGCCGGCCAGGGCCACCCACAGCCGGACATCCATCCACTGCCGGGCTGCGGCCACAAATGGCAGCTGCCATAGCGGCTGCCGTTTGCATCCCTGCATTAGCCGTGATAGGCTATGTAAGTATTTACGTAGCCTATCATGGCTAAAGTAGCAAGGGAAATGGTGGCCACAAACAGGGGCGGCCATTCACGGCCACAGACCAGGGACAGCGGATGGACCGGACGGCTGACGCAAGGTAAGATCCATCCCGGGGAAGTTTCATGGGGTGGCGGGGGAGATTGCTCCGTTCAGCCACAGACTCCGGGGGGCCGGATTGGAGTCTGTGGTGGAATTCTCTAACATCCCAAATTCCAGAAGTACACCCAAGCTGTGAACCTGAGTCTTCAAGGGGAGTGTAACCCCATCCAGCACAGGCTAAGCCTTATTCTCTGATCTGCCTTTTGATTGACCGAGAGCAGGCCTGGATTAAGCTTCAACTGATTTGCCTTCATCCAGTCCATTAGCAACATCAGACACTAATTTAGAACTTGAGCCACTTCCTTGGATTTAGATGGGAAAGAGAAATAATAATAATAATAATAATAATAATAGATTTATATCCCACCTTTCTATGAAGTATCTAAGGGGGCTTGTAAGCAAGGTAAAAATACACAGACTATAATAAAACACCAACAAAGAAGACAGTATCAAAGAACATCAGACTTTTTTTTAAGACTAAAAGGCAACAGGATTACAGAGGGGGGCTGGGACTTTCTGTCTGCCAGTCAGGAGCTCCACCCCAAGCCAGGGTCCTCCCCTGACGACATGACCTTCCAAAGCACATCTCAGGGTGGTGTGAATTTTGCCATAAGGCACCAACCAATTCATGCCTCAGCTTGAAAGCCCCCACAGACAGCAGCGTGTACAGCTACATCCTTTATTTGTGTTTCACGATCAACATGAGGGATTTGCAGAAGTGAAACAGCAAATCACTTCATTCACTCTCTGGCCCCCACCACAGTGTTTCACTTTCAGTTTCAGTAGAAAGAAACACCGATCAGAATGAATTGCCAGCTGGGTTCCAGCTCCTCCTTTGCCCTTCAGAACATAAGAAGAGCCTTGCAGGATCAGACGCAGGGTGATCCTACTAGTCTACTAGTCCAGCATTCTGTGCGCACAGTGGCCAACCAGCTGTCGACCAGGAACCCACAAGCAGGGCATGAGCACAGCAGCATCCTCCCATACATGGAGGAGAAGGCTACCAATGGCTACTAGTCCTGATGGCTATATGCTAACTCCAGTATCAGAGGCAGTATAACTACGTGCACCAGTCACTGGGGAACACGGGCAGGAGGGTGCAGTTCCACTCATGTCCTGCTTGTGGGTTTCCTGTGGGCAGCTGGTTGGCTATTGTGTGAACAGACTGCTGGACTAGATAAGCTTTGGTCTGGTCCAGCAGCGCTCTCATGTTCTTAATTTGTCAACCCTCCATTTAAAGCCATCCAAATTGGTGGCCATCAGTACATCTTGTGGAAGGGAATTCCACAGCATAACTCTGCACTGTGTGAAGAAGCCCTTCCTTTGATCTGTCCTGAATCTCCCACCAATCAGCTTCATGGGATGGCCCCATTGGGTTCTAGCATTGTGAGAGGGGAGAAAAATGTCTCCCTGTCTCATTTCTCCTTCCCCAGCCCTGTAGCCCAAATCCTGAGGCCAGCAGCACATCCAGTTTGGGACACTCGTAGCCCAAGCACCACCTCCTCCCTGCAAACCCACTGGCATGCTTAGAGACCCAGCACCATATCCCACGCCTGGTTGAGATTGGTGGATAGGTAAATGGGGCAGGGTCTTCTCAGTGGTAGCACCCACATTGTGGAATTCCTTAAACCAGACTATCCACTCAGTTCCCCCTCTCTGCCATATCAGGTGATTCCTATTACTTCAGTGTGCTTTTGGCCTAGACAGTAACTATATTTGTTTGGTCCTCTTAGTGGGGTTTGTTTCCTGTTTGTTTGTTTTTATTGACTTGGGCTGATCAGATTTTTATCTTTAATGGGGATGTATTTTCTAAATTGATTGTTAGACGGTCCACTTCGAAAGCTGGGCTAAAAATGTTTTAATTCATGAACTCCATTCACCAGTTCCCGGAGCAGCTACTCTGCATAATCCCAGTCCCGGGCCTTGGCAGCTGTTGAGCCGCTGCAAGAGATCTTGAGCTGTGTCTCTAGAACAGCCTTCCCCAACCTGGTGCCCTCCAGATGTGTTGGACTATCCATTATATTATTATGAATAATAATTATTATTGTTATTACTATTCTGTATTGCCCACTGGCAAAGCCCTCTGGATGGTTTACAGTAGATTAAAGCTTTAAAAATACAATATAAAACATAATATAGCAACCATTTACATACAAAAAAAAATTAAATCACTCAAGCATCCCAACAAATAAAGGTATTTATAGCCCCTCCCCTCAAACAGCTGGCTGGGGGTTCTAGTCCAGCCTGTCTGGAGGGTGGGGAAGGGTGCTCTAGAAACTCACATTGCTTCACTGAGGCCCCACTGCAGCCACAGGAGGCACAACGGAATTCGACCCTATCTCATTACGCTTCTGCTCATATTTCCTCGTGGCTTTCAGTGAAGTTTGGCCAACAAGCTGACAATAACAAAACAAGGCAGCAAGAGTGGTAAACTGAGCAGAAGGTAGGGTTCAAACCTGAAAGGCCAGGATTCGTCCCCTCCCAGCCACCAGACTTGGCCAACAGGAAGTCTGCCTCTCCAGGGCAATGTATATGACAATTCCTGCACATGCCTGCAGTGGGGGAAACTTTTACCTGTGGCTGTGGCCCGTTTTCTGCGGCTGAGGCAGCTGGGATCCCAGCAAGGGCCCTGGGGTCATGTGCTGAAATGGCAGTGGGAATTGGCCTTTGGCCTCAGTTTCCCAAATGATCGTGTTTTGCAGCTTCCATGATTGACTACCGCAAGGTGCCTTTTACAAGGGGCTTGAAGCCAACTAGCACAGTGATTGTCTCCTTGTAGAGGATGGGAGACAGGGTCACATTCAACCTATATTTTGACAACAGCTCTACCAATTCTGAGTCCAGTTCCAGGACCTTTAAAGCCCTTCCTAGCCTGGGACCCAATCCTTCAGGCGGGACTTTTCCCTACATGATCCCAGCTGCAGTTTGCATTCTGCAACAGCCTTGTTGCCCCAGAGATGTGTTGGGTCACCATAATCCCCCAGCCAGCTGTTCGAGAGGGGGTGGGTGAGCTAGAAATATTTCAAAACAGGATTAGCAGTGGCCTCCCTCACAAGGGTTTTGTGAACATGAACAAAAAGAGATGTTGCAAAATGACGTGAAAATAGTAAAAAGTGAAATATTTCAAAGCAAAGGGAACATAGTAAAAACAAAGCCAAAGTAGAGAGAGCAAATGCCGTATAAGACTCTGCAGAGCAGAGCTTGTAAGAGCCTGAGATTTGTGAAATAATTTGGAAACACTGCAAGCAGCTTCAAGGCTGCCTGGGCTCTGAGGGTCTTTGGCCAGAATTCCACTCCTGTTATATAGCAGCACCATAAATCAGGAATTAATCTGATTGCAAGCAAGAGTTAGGAGCTTACACTGATCTCTTCCTCTGCACGTCAAACTGTGCCCAATTGCATTGGTTTGTCCTAAAAAAAAAAAAAAAGCTCTATTTGTAGCTGGCTTAATATGTTGTAAAGAGAGATGTATAATTTCTAGTTTTTAAAAGCGTCAAAGTAAAGCTTTTTGGCCTCATTAAGAACAGAGATGTTGGAAGGGATGGGGAATGTTCATGGTGTTCACTCAACGGCCAATATGATTCAACCCATGTTACTCAAAGGTAACTCCCACTGCATTCAGTGGAACTTACTCCCAAGTAAATGTGAATAGAACTGCAGCTTAACTACATAGCTATCTATTTAAGAGAATAATATTTACAGTAGATATTTTCTGACTTTATTATATGAATGCAAGAGAGAAAACTTGAGATACAGTTTGAAAATCGATGTTTTTCTGTCCCTCTGCCATTTTCCCACAGAAAGCCTCAGTTTTACAATTAAGCTTGGGGGGAATCCAAGGTAAAACAAGATAACACAAGCATATTTACAAAATATGCCTCATAAAACTTCAAATGTGGTACAGTTCTGGACCAAAGAAGCCTGGCTTTTAATTTAAGCTGCTTCCTGTCCACCTCAGTTTTCCATCTGCAAAATGGAAACAATCCTACAACATCTGGCATCTTTGCTACATCTCGTGGCACCATAGAGATGGGCACATTTATTTATTCTGGCATAAACTTCTGTGGACACTGCCTCATGCATATGATGAAGTGGATCATGTCCATGAAAGCATATGCCAGAAGAAATATATTTGACAGTCCTTAAGGTGCCACAAGAGTCTTTGTGGGTTTTTCTGCAACAGACGAACACGGCCGCCCCTCTGGAAATTGTTACAAAACAGTTAGGAAAGCTGGATTATGGAATGTATGGTGGGATACGACTTGGACAGTGCAATCCTGTGCATGTTTCCTCAGAGGGAAGTCCCACTGAACTTAATTGGGCTGACTCCCTAGGAATTATGTCTAGAACTGCAGCATTCATATGGGACGTAAAAGATGTCCGGAATGTGTAAGGCTGTTGTGTAGCATGGAGCACCTTCTTAAGCTTAATCGAGGGGGGAGAAGGTGATTCCCAACTATTCATCTCACCGTGGAGGACCCCCCCCCCCACTCCCAACATGGTGCTACTCACACTCTCAGGAATCCTACGCATTGCAGACACTGTGAGATGAGACTCCCCCCCTTCCGGCCCCCTCCCCCGCTTAGGTTGTTCGGAAACTGGCAGAAAGACCGATTGGGTTTCCCCCCGAATCACAAGCTTGTCTGCTCCTTTTGAGAACCAAAAAGTGATTCCCTTTGCCCCTGAAGAAGCAGAAAGAAAAAATAATCCCTAGAGAGCAGCATAATAGTACGGAATGGGCTGGGGGCTTCCATGTGCCTCCCCCTAATATGCCAGATTAATTAACCTGTAGCCTCCACCCCTGTGTTTATCGCAGCAAGGCAGGGGCGGCGGGGCGGGGTAGAAAGTGCTTGACCGCTCTTTAAACTGCAGTCCAGTGCCCACTTCTTGGGGAACAAACCCCACTAAACACCGTGGGGCTTACTTCTAAGTAAAGATGCGTAGGATTCATCTGCAAAGCTCTGAAATACATTCTGTGAAAAAGAGACTGTAATGGCACAAGCCGACTGTAATGGCACAAGCCCAGGTGCGTTTACTCAGAAGTTAAATCCCCCCAGTCAGTGTGTATACCAGATTTCAGTTCAAGGACACGATTCTCGGCACATTTACTCAGATGTGGGTGCCCTTGGGTCCAATGGGGCTTACTCCCTAATAAGTACACTTCGGATTGCAGCCCAAGTGTGGCAAACCACCCTTCTTCCTTTATCTTGAAGAGGGCCCCCCAAAACAGAGGTTTTGGTGAGGGGGGTCACTCCCTGCACTTGGACCCTTGCTGTTTTTTCTACCATCACCCTAAATAATTTACCCCACAACTGATCTCCCCCCACCCCAAGGATCGTGCAGCAGTAACTGCTGGAAGGAGAGACCACATCACACTTTCAAATACTACCAGCAAACTCATTTGGTTATCTAATGGCGCGGGGGGGGGATAGAGGAGGGGGCTGCTTTCAGTGAAAGACCCTTTGTCTCTATTGTTCCCTGTGCAATCACTTGAGGCTTCCTTCCCCCCCCCCTTCACAAACCGGCTGCGGAGGGGGCGGGGGGAATGAAAGCCAACACCACACTTCGCGTGAAGCGGGTTTGATTAAATAGGGCAGTGGGGATAAAAGGAGATTTCCTTCCAGGCGCTGCAGACAGCGTGACATCTCCCCAAGGTTGGCTTTTCAAGGGAAACGAAGGCGCCAAAGCAACGGGAGAAAACCGGGGGCGGGGGGCTGTATTAAGCGGTCGAATCAGCCTTCCCCCACCTGGTGCCTTGCAGATGTGCGCGACTACTGATGGGATGGTAGCGAAGGGAGGATTCATCTGTCTATTTGATGTTAAAGTGAAATGTGATGGGACACACACACACACCCCTCCGGACGCAGTGGAGGGTACCTCTGCCCAGTGGCAAGCGGTGTCCCCGCCGTCTTCAGAACAACTTGCACAACTCCTTCGGCCCTTACCGACCGATTCCCCCCGCCTCCCCAGCCCCGGCTGCCTTAAACACAGCAAAAAACAAAACCCAGAAACTGATCCGGCGGCACCAAAGCAAAACTGAAGACAAACTACGGGGTGGGGGGGCAGAGAGAGAAGGGAACGGCTCCCTCCTTCAGGCGAGCCCCAGAACCCCGCGAGGGAGAGCGGGGCGTCCGGTTCTCGGGGGGGGGGGGCGCCGCCGGCTGCGCCCAAAGGCCGCGGCGATGGGCGCCGCCGGGCCCCTCCGCGGCGCCTTACCGATGGTGGTGATGACGGTGATGGCGAAGTAGAAGGAGCCGGCGAACTTCCACTGGACGCCGGCCTTGTGGGGCTTGAGCTTGAGCACGACGCCCTCGAGCTCGCAGTAGCCGGCCTCGGACAGGTTGTACTTGCTCTTGAGCTCCAGCTGCCGCCGCTCCAGCCGGGTGCGGTCGGCCGTCTCCGCCTCGGACTCGAGCGCGTCGAAGACGGCGGCGCCCACCAGCAGGTAGGTGAAGGTGCACAGGATCAGCGCCAGCGTCCGCACGTTCTGCCGCTTCATGGTCCCGCCGGGCAGGCGCAGGCGAGGGCCGGCTGCTGGGGGCGCCCGCGGGGGCCGGCGGCGGCAGGCGGCGCGGCGGGCGCGGCGGCGGCGGCTGGCGAGGAGGCGGCCGCTGCCTGGCTCATGGCTGCTGCTCCGGCCCGGCCCGGCTCGGCTCCGGCGCTGCCGCTCGCGCCGCGGCCCCGGCTCCGGCTCCGGCTCCGGCTCCCGCGACGGCGGCTGCGGCTGTGCCGGCCCAGGCGGAGCGCGCGCGCGCGGGAGGGCGGGCAGCGCCCGGCTCGCGGCGCCCTCGGGGCGGGCGCGAGCGAGCGGGGACGGAGCTGTCCCTTCAGCACCACCCCGGGAGCACCCCGCGCCGCCGCCCGCTGCGCGCCCGCCGGCCTTATAAGGGCCCCGGGGCGGGGCCAGGAAGGCCACCCTCGGCATGGACGGGGGGGGCTTTCGGGGGCGCCCCCTCTGGGGCCCGAAGGCGCCTTGTCCTTCCCTGCCCAGCCCTCCGTGGCTTGCCCCCCATATCCCACCGGTGGCTTTGCCCCCCGCCCATATCTCCATGGCTTTGCCCCCCACCCATATCTCTCCACGCTTCTGTCCCAAGACATCCCTGCCCCGATCTTCGCACCTCCAGCACCACCCCCCTCCACTGTCCAAAGGACCCCTGGAGCAATTCTGCCCTTTCTCCCTTGCTGCCCCGCATGCCTGGAACTGCCCCCCAGGACAACTGAGTGATGCCAGCTCTCTTGCTCCCGCCCCATCCCCCCTCAAGCCCACCTTTTCCATGGAGCCTTTGGCTCAAGCCTCTCACCCCGTATGGTCGCTAAGCCTAAGTGGGTGGAAATGAAACAAGGTGGGTCGCTCGCCTGTTTGCCCCCTCCTTCCCCTCCTTCCCCTTTCTCGTTATCTGATGAAGTGGACTGGAGTCCATGAAAGGCTGAGCCACAATAAACATGTTAGTCTTTAAGGTGCCCCAAGCAAGACTTTTTGAGGTTCTTCCCCTGTTGTTTCCCCTCAGCCAGATTTGAGACTGTAAGCCCCTTCGGGCAGAGACTTGACCCCTTGTACTTTGTAAAGGGCTGTGCACGCTGCTGGTGGTAAGCAATGCATTAATGAATGAGGCAGACATTGCATAAGCACCTGAACCATTGCAAGGGGGAGCAGCCCACAGCTCAGGGTTAGAGTCCATGCTTGCATGCACCTTTTATAATTTTATTTGAATATTTATTTATTACATTTCTATACCTCCCAACAGCCAAAACCGTCTGGGCAGTTTACAGCAATTAAAACCATAAAATGCAAGACAATAAAATACAATATAAAAGTTTAAAACTACTATATATATATATATATATATATATACCAAATACAACCTAGCAGCAGTGCAAAGATTTAAAATACAGTACCAGATTTAAAACAGAAACTGAAAAGCTACAATGCCTGGAAAAATAAGGCCTTCACCTGGTTCTGAAAAGAGCATAATGTAGGTGCCAGGTGAGCCTCTCTGGGAGGCTCATTCCACAACTGGGGTGCCACAGTAGAAAAGGCCCTCTTCTTAGTAGCCTCACTTCCTTTGGTGAGGGCTCCCAGAGAAGGTCCACTGAAGATGATCTTAGGGTCTTCGTAAGTATATATGAGAGGAGACAACCCTTCAGGTAACCTGGCCAGAAACCATTTAGGGCTTTGAATGCAAATACCAGCACTTTGAATTGGGCCCGGACATGGACAGGCAGCCAGTGCAGCTGGAAAAGTACTGGCATAATATGTCATTGGCCAGTCCCAGTTAACAAGCTCGCTGCCCTACTTTGGACCAGCTGAGTTCCTCTAGTGACTATACTGGATCCAGGACCACCCCCAAACTATGAACCTGATCCTTCAGGGGGAGTGCAACCCCTTCCAGAAAAGGTCAAACATCACATAGCCAGGCACATGAGCCACCCACTAACAGTACCTCCATCTTGTCTGGATTGAGTCTCAGTTCATTGGCCCTCATCCGGGCCATTACTGCACCCAGGCACTGGTCCAGAATGCCCACTGCCTCACCTGGAGTTTATGGGAAGCAGAGATTGAGCTGGGTGTCATCCGCATATGGGTGACACCTCAGTCCATATCTCCAGATAACCTCCCACAGCGGGTTCATGTAGAATAGCATGGGGGATAAAGTAGAGCCTTGTGGCACCCCATGGCCTAACTGCCAGGGGACAGACAGAGCAATAACCCCCAGCAATAATCCTTCTGGAATCAGCCATCCAAGTATGAGTGGAACCACTGCAGTGCAGTACCTCAGCCCAGATAGATATCCAGAAGGATACCATGGTCGATGGTACTGAAAAAGGTGCAAGAAAATCAACAGGGTCACACTCCCCCTGTCTCTTTCCTGGCAAAGGTCATCCCACAGGGTGACCAAGACAGTTTCCATTCCAAAACCAGGCTTGAAGCCCGATTGAAATGGATCTATTTCTTTCAAGCATCTTGCCCAGGAAGGGGATGTTAGCCACCAGCCTGTAGTTGTTAACATCCTCCAAGTCCAGGTTAGGCTTTTTCAGGAGTGGCCTAATAACTGCCTCGTTTAAAGTTGCCGGCACCATTCCCTCTCTCAAGGAGTTGATAACCTCCTCGACTGAGTTGGACATCCTCTCCCTATTAGATGTAATAAGCCAAGAGTCAAGCACACAGGTGGTTGACCAGACTTGGTCAAGCACCTTGTCTTCATCCTAGGTCTCAACAACTGAAACTCCTCCAATAAAACTGAACCGGATGGCACTCTGGACACCGTTAGTAATGCATTAACTGTTGTGTCCAAGTTGTGATGAATGCGAGTGACTTTATCTTCAAAGTGTCGTGCAAACTCATCACAAAGTGCTTTTGAGGTTTCCACTAGGGCTGTGCACCACTTCAGTCAGAATCCTGATTCCGGAATAGCAAAGTGAAGTGGGCTGCTTTGGAGGTGCCTCTGCATGATCCGAAGCAGATCAGAACAGCACAGAGGCTCCCTGAAGGGAAGTGGCTCATCGCCAAGGTGCCTCAGTCCGCCTTGGAGCTTCGGAGCTACAGAAGCCATTCCCAGACAGCCTGTCTCTCAGTGTATCAACTTGCAAAAGATGGGGGGGAGAATGGAGGGGGGAAGGGGAGAGGAGGGAGGGGGAAATGGTGAGCTGTGAGGAATGGCAGCTCTAGTTGTCAAATTAGGGCTGAACGTAACCCAGCAGTCTCCAATCAGTGCCCGGGGTGGGGGGTGGGGGATACTGGATATATTGGAGAGATCACCCTGCTTTCATTTCATTGTGTGATACAGAGCACTGGTTGGAGCTAGAGGTGGTGGTTTATTGTTGTTAAAGACAGTTGGCTAGATCTGTGGGGTGTGTGTGTGTGCTTTGTCTTTCTTCTTCCTTCCCAATTCAACTATTCTCTTTCTTTCTTTTGTAGATTCTTTATTAAAAAAACAAACATTGAAAAAGTACTTAGTTTGAGTTTCCTCCTTTCCTTGCCTGCTTCTTTGTCTCTACCCCCCCCCCATAGGTTTTACTTTTCGTTCTTTTCTTGATAGTTTGTTTTAAAACCTGAAAAATTTAAAGAAGTACTTTAGTTTTCCTTGCCTTGCCTTGTTCTTTAGCTTTCCCCCACATACACACACACACCCTTCTCAATTCTCAACCAGTAGTTTCCCTTTATTTTCAGTCTAGATTTAGAGAGAGACTCTGTGAGTGTGTGTGTGTGTGTGTGTGTGTGTGAGAGAGAGAGAGAGAGAGAGAGAGAGAGAGAACTTTCCTTTCCTTGTTTTTGGCTCCCCTCCACCACCCCATCCTTCTCAATTCCTGTATTCCCTCCCTTCCCATTTTTAAGGGGTGTACAAAACCCCTTTACCTGGAGTCCGCTGGGGGGTCTGTGGGGGGAAGGTGATCCGGTCCTCCCCCCCCGCCCGGAATCCTCCCCAGCCGGCTCCGCTCTGCAGCAAGTCCACGGAGCCACCGGCTGGGGCCAGCCGCAGCGGGACTTCCGGCCACAGCTGGTCTTCGGACGCAAATGGCGTCTGTCCTAGCGGACGTCATTGGCGTCCCTTCCCCTTCCCGTGATAGGCTACATAAAGATTTACGTAGCCTATCACAGGAAGGGGAAGGGATGCAAATGGCATAGTGCATGCCATTTGCATCCCTGGTCTTTACCATGATAGGCTACGTAAAAATTTACGTAGCCTATCACTGGAAGGGGAAGGGACTCCAATGGTGTCTGCTAGGCAGGACGCCATTCGCATCCGAAGACCGGCTGGGGTTGGACCTGGCCAGACCTGGACCCGGTGGCGCCAAGTAGGATCCAGCCAGGTCGGACTTCATGGGGCGGCAGGGTGGGGTGGTCTGTTCCGCTATGGACTCGGGGGGGGGGGATTCTAATAATCCCCCCCCCCAGAGTCCGTGGCAGAATTCCCGGCCATCCCTACATTTTTGATCACTTTTCCCTAAAAACCCCCCAATACACACACAGTTTCTCTTCTGTTAGGATTATAGATAGTCGTCCCCACCCCTTGCTTGTAAGTACTTTGGTATTTGCTTTTCTTTTGTTCTCGTCTGTGTGTGTGTTAGGGATGGCGGAGAATTCCGCCACAGATCTCAGTGAGGCCGAATGCCAGTGCATTCGGCCCCCCGAAACCCATGGTGGAACGAAGCCCCCCACCACCCCACCCCATGAAAGGCGCGCGAAATGGAGCACTCACCTGCTGCCGTTTGTGCTGCTCTGCGAATGGCAGCCGTGTTTGTGGCTGCCATTCACTTCACCATTTTAGCCGTGATAGGCTATGTAAATACTTACGTAGCCTATCACGGCTAATGCAGGGACGCCATTTGTGTCCCTGAGGAGGCTGTGATAGGCTACGTAAATATTTACGTAGCCTATCATGGCAAAAAAAAAAGGGAACACAAATGGTGGCGGCTATGGTGGCCGCCATTTGCGTCCCTGCACAGCCCAGCAGCGGCCGGATGTAGCTGAGGGCTGCCCCGGCTGGCAGATCCACAGAGTCGCCGCAGAGCAGAGCCGGCCATCGAGGATTTCGAGGGGAGGGACGGGGCACCTCCCCCCCCACCACAGATGTACGAAACGAAACAGGTAAGCCGTTTCGTACATCCCTAGTGTGTGTGCACGTGTGTGTGTGTGTGCGCCTGCTTGTGTTGTGGACAAGCAAACCGTGTGTGGCAAAGCACTACCCTGTCCACATTTCAAAAAACAGTGAGTGGGCAAAGCACTACACACATTAATATATATTATTTAAATTTTATACTAATACACTGTGTGGCAAAGCCCAATATGAGGCAACTTTGACGACTTGGCAGGGGCAGAGGTGGGCAAGGTGCTGGTGGGACCAGCAGCACCGGTAGCCAAACTGGGTCATCCCCAGTCCACATAGCGCATCCTGGTGTACAACCTCCCTTATGGACTGTGGGAATAGTGCTCTTCAAGTCCTTGAAAGGTTGTCACAGAGAGGAAGGACAGGATCTCTTCTCCATCATAGGGATGGCAGACAATTCCGCCACAGACTCCAATGAGGCCGGATTCTAAGAATCCAGCCCCCAGGAGTCTGTGGCGGAACAAAAGACTCGCCTCCACCACCCAGGGGAATCCGCTCCGGTCGGATCCTACCTGCCGCCAGCCGTCCACTGCCACCTGTCCCACCCGCTGCTGCCTATCTTCGGACGCAAATGGTGTCCGGCATAGCGGACACCATTTGTGTCCCTGCCTTTTGCCGTGATAGGCTACATAAATCTTTACATAGCCTATCATGGCAAAGGCAGGGACGCAAATAACACCCACTACGCCATTTGTGTCCCTGCCTTTTGCCATGATTGTTGTTGTTATTGCTCTAACAATCAGGAAGTTTCTCCTGATGTTCAGCCGGAATCTGGCTTCCTGTCACTTGAGCCCATTCTTCTGTGTCCTGCACTCTGGTATGATGGAGAGGGGTGTACAGATTGTACTCACCATCGTACGCTGCGGAGTCTGCGGGGGGGGGGGGAGATGTGATCCAGTCCTCCCCCCAGAATCCTCCTCAGCTGGCTCCACTCCACAGCAAGTCCATGGAGCTACCGGCCGGGCCTGTTCACAGCCAGACTTCCGGCTTGTTGTTGTTCAGTCGTTCAGTCGTGTCCGACTCTTCGTGACCCCATGGACCATAGCATGCCAGGCCTTCCTGTCCTGCGCACTCTCCCGGAGTGTGCTCAGGTTCATATTCATTGCATCGGTGATGCTATCTAGCCATCTCATCCTCTGCCGTCCCCTTCTCCTTTTGCCTTCAGTCTTTCCCAGCATCAGGGAAAGAGTCCTCGAGAGTGAAGTCAAGTGGGCCTTAGGAAGCATTACTAACAACAAAGCTAGCAGAGATGACAGTATTCCAGCTGAGCTATTTAAAATCCTAAAAGATGATGCTGTTAAAGTGCTGCATTCAATATGCCAACAAATTTGGAACACTCAGCAATGGCCGCAAGACTGGAAAAGGTCAGTTTACATTCCAATTCCAAAGAAGGGCAATGCCAAAGAGTGTTCAAACTACTGCACAATTGCGCTCATTTCACATGCCAGCAAGGTGATGCTCAAAATCCTACAAGCTAGGCTTCAGCAGTATGCGAACGGAGACCTACCGGAAGTACAAGCTGGGTTTCGAAGAGGCAGAGGAACTAGAGATCAAATCGCCAACGTTCGCTGGATCATGGAGAAAGCAAGAGAATTCCAGAGAAACGTCTATTTCTGCTTCATTGACTACACTAAAGCCTTGATTGTGTGGATCACAACAAACTGTGGCAAATTCTTAAAGTGATGGGAGTACCAGAACACCTTACCTGTCTCCTGAGAAACCTGTACGAGGGTCAAGAAGCAACAATAAGAACCAGACATGGAACAACCGAGTGGTTCAAAATTGGGAAAGGAGTACAACAAGGCTGCATATTGTCACCCTGCTTATTTAACTTATATGCAGAGTACATCATGAGAAACGCTGGGTTGGATGAATCACAGGTCGGAATTAAGATTGCTGGGAGAATTATCAACAACCTCCGATATGCAGACGATACCACCCTAATGGCAGAAAGCAAAGAGGATCTCAAGAGCCTCTTGTTGAGGGTGAAAGAGGAGAGTGCAAAAGCTGGTTTGAAACTCAACATTAAATAAACGAAGATCATGGCATCTGGCCCCATCACTTCCTGGCATATAGAAGGGGAAGAAATGGAAGCAGTGACAGATTTTACTTCCTTGGGCTCCAAGATCACCGCAGACGGTGACTGTAGCCATGAAATTAAAAGACGCTTGCTCCTGGGGAGGAAAGCTATGGCAAACCTAGACAGCGTAGTAAGAAGCAGAGACATCACCTTGCCGACAAAGGTCCGTCTAATCAAAGCTATGGTTTTCCCAGTAGTAATGTATGGCTGTGAGAGCTGGACTATAAGGAAGGCTGAGCGCCGAAGAATTGATGCTTTCGAACTGTGGTGCTGGAGAAGACTCTTACGAGTGCCCTGGACTGCAAGGAGGTCAAATCAGTCCATCCTAAAGGAAATCAACCCTGACTGCTCATTGGAAGGACAGATAGTGAAGCTGAAGCTCAAATATTTTGGCCACCTAATGCGAAGAAAACTCTCTGGAAAAGACCCTGATGCTGGGAAAGACTGAAGGCAAAAGGAGAAGGGGACGGCAGAGGATGAGATGGCTAGATAGCATCACCGATGCAATGAATATGGACTTGAGCGCGCTCCGGGAGAGAGCGCAGGACAGGAAGGCCTGGCGTGCTCTGGTCCATGGGGTCACGAAGAGTCAGACACGACTGAACGACTGAACAACAACAAGCCGGAAGTCTGGCTGTGAACAGGCCCGGCCAGTAGCTCCGCGGACTTGCTGTGGAGTGGAGCCAGCTGAGGAGGATTCTGGGGGGAGGACTGGATCACATCTCCCCCCCCCGCAGACTCCGCAGCGTACGATGGTGAGTACAATCTGTACACCCCTCTCCATCATACCAGAGTGCAGGACACAGAAGAATGGGCTCAAGTGACAGGAAGCCAGATTCCGGCTGAACATCAGGAGAAACTTCCTGATTGTTAGAGCAATGCGACAATGGAACCAATGACCTAGGGAGGTGGTGGGCTCTCCCATGCTGGAGGTGTTCAAGACGAGGCTGGACAGCCATCTGTCAGGGATGCTCTGACTTGGATTACTAAGTGGGGGACTTAACATCTGTCCCTTTGTCATGGTCAGATCACTTCCTGCTGAGGTTTAGACGCCTGGCGGCCTTTCCCCTCTGCAAGGGTGGGGGACCTATTAAAATGGTCCGCCCTCGGAGATTAATGGATTCCAATGGATTCCAGAGGGCTCTGGGGGATTTTCCTGCTGGTATGGCTGGTGCTCCTGTCAAAGCCCAGGTCGCTCTGTGGAATGCAGAGATGACTCGGGCGGCTGACACGATCGCGCCCAAGCGCCCTCTCCCTCTGAGCAGAGCCCGGCCAGCTCCTTGGTATACACCTGAGCTGAGGGCAATGAAGCAAGAGGGGAGACGGCTAGAACGCAGGTGGAGGAAAACTCGTGCTGAGTCTGACCGAACACAGGTAAGAGCCCGCTATCGAGCCTACTCTGTGGTGGTGAGGGTGGCAAAGAGACAGTTCTTTTCCACCAGCATTGCATCTTCTCAGTGTCGTCCAGTGGAGCTTTTCCGAGTGGTTCGTGGCCTGTTACATTCTGGGCCAGGGAGAGAGATGGTGGAACCCTCGGTAGCACGCTGTGACAAGTTTGCACGGCACTTTGAGGATAAAGTCGCTCAGATTCGTCATGAATTGGACACCACCATTAATACAGTTCCATTGGTAGAGGC
Organism: Heloderma suspectum; assembly: GCF_057233095.1. Taxonomy (NCBI): domain Eukaryota; kingdom Metazoa; phylum Chordata; class Lepidosauria; order Squamata; family Helodermatidae; genus Heloderma; species Heloderma suspectum. The sequence continues at coordinate 438,837,177 of NC_139458.1, forward strand.
GTTCAGAGCACCGTCTGGTCCAGTTTTATTGGATGAGTTTCAGTTACTGAGGCCTGAGGATGCAGACAAGGTGCTTGGCCAAGTCCGATCGACCACTTGTGTGCTTGACCCTTGCCCTTCATGGCTTATTAAATCAAACAAGGAAGGGATGTCCGGCTGGGTCCAGGTGGTTGTAAATTCCTCCTTGAGAGAGGGAGTGGTGCCTGCCGCTTTAAAAGAGGCAGTAATTAGACCACTCCTGAAAAAGCCTAACCTGGACCCAGAGGATGTTAACAATTATAGGCCAGTGGCCAACGTCCCCTTCCTGGGCAAGGTGCTTGAGCGGGTGGTTGTAGGACAGCTCCAGGCACTCTTGAATGAAACGGATTATCTAGATCCATTTCAATCGGGCTTCAGGCCTGGTTTTGGAACGGAAACTGCCTTGGTCGCCCTGTGGGATGACCTCTGCCGGGAGAGGGACAGGGGGAGTGCGACCCTGTTGATTCTTCTGGACCTCTCAGCGGCTTTCAATACCATTGACCATAGTATCCTTCTGGATAGGTTGTCTGGGTTAGGAGTTGGAGGCACTGCACTACAGTGGTTCCGCTCCTACTTGGATGGCCGATTCCAGAAGGTGATGCTGGGGGATTATTGCTCTGTGCCATGGCAATTGTGCCATGTGTTTCCACAGGGCTCTATTTTATCCCCCATGCTGTTTAACATCTACATGAAACCGCTGGGGGAGGTTATCCGGAGGTGTGGGCTGAGGTGCCATCAATATGCGGATGACACCCAGCTCTACCTCTCTTTCTCATCAAAACCAGGTGAGGCAGTGGCTGTTCTGAATCAGTGCCTGGGCATGGTAATGGACTGGGTGAGGGCCAATAAACTGAAACTCAATCCAGACAAGACGGAGGTACTGTTAGTGGGTGGTTCGTCTGCCCGGCTAGGTGATATTCAACCTGTTCTGGAGGGGGTTGCACTCCCCCTAAAGGATCAGGTTCGTAGTTTGGGGGTGCTCTTGGATCCAGAACTGTCGCTTGAGGCACAGGTGAACTCAGTGGCACGGAGCACTTTTTATCAGCTTAGGCTGGTATACCAACTACGCCCTTATCTGGACAGAGATAGCCTAGCTACAGTTATCCATGCTCTGATAACTTCTCGTCTGGATTACTGCAATGCGTTATACGTGGGGCTGCCTTTGAAAACCGTCCGGAAACTTCAGCTGGTCCAAAATAGGGCAGCAAGATTGTTAACAGGGACTGGCCTGCGAGCTCATATTACTCCAGTACTTTTCCAGCTGCGCTGGCTGCCAGTCCATTTCCGGGCCTGATTCAAAGTGCTGGTGTTAACATTCAAAGCCCTTAACGGCTTGGGGCCAGGTTACCTGAAGGATCGCCTCCTCCCATATGTGCCTGCCCGGACCTTAAGATCATCCTCAGCGGCCCTTCTCCGTGAGCCCCTGCCAAAGGAAGTGAGGCGGGCGGCTACTAGGAGGAGGGCTTTTTCTGCTGTGGCACCCCAGCTCTGGAATGAGCTCCCTAGTGAGGTTCGCCTGGCGCCTACATTGTATTCCTTTCGGCGCCAGGTGAAGACCTTTTTATTTTCCCAGGCATTTTAGCATTTTAGCTTTCTAAATTTTTATCTTTGCTGTTTTAAATCCGTATTTTAAACTCCTGCACTGCTGCTAGGTTTTATTGTGGTTGTATTGTTATATTGTGGTTTTAATGTTCTATATATTTTAAATTGTTTTATTGTGTGTTGTTTGGTTTTAATTTTTGTGAACCGCCCAGAGAGCTTCGGCTATTGGGCGGTATAGAAATAAAATAAATAAATATAAATAAATAAATAAATAAATACTGCACTGAGCAGGGGTTGGACTCGATGGCCTTGCAGGCCCCTTCCAACCCTACTATTCTATGATTCTATGATTCTATGGTGTAGGGCAGCAGAATGTGGAGACCAATGTTTGAGGAGGCTGGTGCAGGCAGCAGCAGTAGCCCTCTTACCAAAGGAGCAGCATCTCCTTCTGAGTGGAAGAGGGGAGCCTGTCGCTGCTCTCAGTTCAAGTCAATGTGCCCACCTGGCAGGATTGCTGTGTCTTTCTGCCTCTATCAGACAAGACAACTGTCGTTGTTCTTAGTTCATGTCAATGTGCCTGCCTGGCAGGGTTGCTGTGCTGCCTGCCTCTGTCAGACAAGACAACTGAGAGCCTGAGATCATCAACTGTGATTCTGAACAGGAAAGTACTGGGGGAAAGGTGTTGTTTGCACTTCAAAGAAACCTACAGTAGAGATTAGGCATAGTGACATCTTCCACTTCAACACCTAACTTCTCTGATTATTATCCCTTCTGAGTTTGGTTTAAGTTTCTGAGAACAGCACATTTTCCTGTGCCTAGCAGAAAAAAACTCAGGGTTGAACCATCTAAAATTTGGCAGGTGGGATGAATCCCATCCACGGGGAGTGACAGTTCTCCAAATTTCTTGCACTTCTGTGGAAACAGTGACAAGTTATAGCTCTTTGCTTTAAGACTTTTTGTTGAAAAAAAATCAAATTTTAACTCCATCTAGCACAAAAACAACTGGGCCAAGCTCTCTGAATTTGGGCAGGTGGGATCCCCTTCAAGGGGTCTGAAAGAACTCCAAATTTCATGTTTTAATCATGAAAACTGAAAATGTTATGGCCATTTCTGTTTTCCAGTGCAAGTCAATGAGAAAATGTCAAAATTGAGTTGGAAACATAGGAAGCCGCCTTATACTGGTCAGACCATTGATATATCTAGCTCAGTATTGTCAGCACTGACTGGCAGAGGTTCTCAGGGGTTTCAAGCAGGATTCTTTCCTTGCCCTACCTGGAGAAGCTGGGGATCGAACCAGGACCCTCTGCATACAAAGCAGGCGCTCTGTCACACTGAGCTATGGGCCCCTCCCAAAGTGAGATATCCAAACCTCACTTTGGATCCAAATCTGGAGCGAAATGGTTGGGGTCTGAATCTGTCCGAAGTAAAGCGGGGTTGCTTCAGAAGGTCCGAATCAGCATCCAAAGCAAAGCGGGTGGGTCCATGCACAGTCCTAGTTTCCACCATCTCTCCCCCTGGCCCAGATTGCAAAAGGCCATGAACCACTCAGAAAAGCTCCACTTTTTCAGAAAAGCTCCACTTCGACACCGAGAAGAAGCAACTCAGGTGGAAAAGAAGCCCCGTTTTGCCACTCTCACTCCCAGAGAGTTAGCTCGATAATGAGTAAGGATGTTAGAGAATTCCGCCACGGACTCCAGTGAGGCTGGATTCTTTAGAATCTCCCCCCCCCCCGAGTCCATGGCAGAACAGAGCAATCCCCCCAGCCACCCCTCAAAATTTACCTGGGATGGAGCCTACTTTTGTCGGCCATCCGCTACCCCACAAATGGCTGCCCTGGTCTGCGGCCGCCATTTCCTCTCTACTTTAGCCATGATAGGCTATGTAAGTATTTAGTAGCCTATCATGGCTAACACAGAAACGCTATTTGCGTCCCTGCCTTTTGCCGTGATAGGCTACATAAATATATACATAGCCTATCATGGCTAAGGCAGGGACGCTAATGGAGCAGCAGTAGCCATTTGCGTCCCTGCGGTAGCTGTGATAGGCTACATATATATTTACATAGCCTATCACGGCAAAAGGCAGGGACGCAAATGGCGTAGCAGCCGCCATTTACATTCCTGCCTTTTGCGATGATAGGCTACGTAAATTTATACATAGCCTATCATGGCTACTGCAGAGATGCAAATAGCGGCTGCAGCCCAGCAGCGGACGGAAGTCCAGCTGCAGGTGGCCTCGGCCAGTGGTTCCATGGGCTCCCTGCAGAGCGGAGCTGGCCGAGGAGGATTCTGGGGGGGAGGGATGGATTGCCTCACACACACCCCAGCAGACGGCCCCAGCGGAACGGGGTAAGTAATCTGTACACCCCTAATAATGAGCTCTAACTTGTGTTTGGTCAGACTCCACATAAGTTTTCCTCCACCTGAGTTCTAACCATCACCTCTCTTGCTTCATTGCCCCCAGCTTGGGTGTATACCAAGGAGCTGGCCAGGCTCTGCACAGAGGGAGAGGGTGCTTGGGCATGATCGTGTCAACTGCCGAGTCATCTCTACATTCCACAGAGCGACCTGGGCTTCGACGGGAGCACCAGCCATACCAGCAGGAAAATCCCCCAGAGCCCTCTGGGATCCATCAGAATCCATTAGCCTCTGGGGGCAGACCATCTTAATAGGTCCCCCACCCTTGCAGAGGGGAAAGGCTGCCAAGAGTCTAAACCTCAATAAACCTCATGACAAGAGGATAGGTGTTATTTTCCCCCACTTTCAGATCACCGTCCTTCTGTCCAGTTGAGAAAGCTAAATTTAATGCAGGCACCACCACCGAATGCCTAATCCGTGGATTGCCACCTCGGCATCTACCTGTTGCCTCTGTGGATCTTAGGTTGCATCTTATCCAGCAAACCCTTTCATTTCATGTCTATTGGACACTGCAACATCTCTGTAATAAGGGATTGTCTGATTCAGCTAATTGCTGGCCGTGCAATACAGCTAATGCTTCTTCTAAACATGTGTTTTGGCAATGGCCACTAGTTGCTTCTTTTGGAGGGGGGGAGGTTATTACATGGATAAACAATAAATTTTGTACTGGAACAGTCTTTAATATTCACTGATGTACACGCTCTTTTAAATTATTTACTTTCTTCATGGAAATTAACAAATGATCAGCATAAATGGATTCTCCATGCCCTCTTGACAGCTAAAAGGCTAATATTACAACATTGGAAGGATAAATGCTCACCTCCTATAATGCGATGGATTGAGCTTTCAACGCTTACAATATTTGGCATATGGATGCCACATTCAAATGGATACTTATTTGAATATTTGGTCCACTTTTGTTGAAACCCCTGTATAATTGCTAGGAATTTGTATAAATTTCATATGAACACATGTATGTATATTACAAAATGGGGGGGGGAATCAGGTACCCATGGGCACCATGTTGGGGACCCATTCACAGGAACCATTAAAGTTGCCTGCAGGTGCCATGGCACCCAGAGGTACAACATTGGAGACCTCTGGAGTAGATGGTCTGGGTCTTCTACATAGACCAATGAGAACAGGTGGCTTCATGGCTGCCCATGTCTTCTGCATCCCAAAGCATGCATCTGTTGCATCTTGTGGGCTGGGCCCTACAACCTGCCCCAGCCAAGCCTGTCTGGCCCAAAACGCGGAGCTGGCACTAACAGCTTTCCTTGGAAACTAAACCCTTTTCTGGGCCCTGCAGCTCGAGTTATCACCAAACTCCCCCAAGTGGGATTCGTTCAGCAAGGTGCCAGACACAGAGCAGCAGCCCAGGCCCTGCACAGCTGGGTTGATCCACTCATTAAAATCCACAGTGTTCTGGTGGCCTGATCTATCCTGTGCTTGCCTTCAGCGCCACCCCTACAATGGCCAGAGAAGGTGCCGCAGGTGATTGGCTCAGCCAGACCAGGTGACCTGAAAAGATGCTGGAGCCCTGGCTGGCTTTCGATGACCGCTGCTCCACGCTGGACTCCTCGGCCTGAGCAACTCCTTTGCACCCGGAGCAATGCAGAGCCCTGTGCCTAGCCCTGCGTGCGCCTTTCAGTCCGTCCCCGGGGTCACATTTCCTGTGATGCGTTTGACCATCAGCTTCCGGCGTCAGACTCAGACGCTGCTGCAGGCCACTGCACAGTGAAGCCTCAGGCCTGTCAGCCCTCTGTCTCAGTGCAGCTACATCCTCACGCAGGGGATATGGGCGTATCCAGAGGGAAGGCCTACGAAGGAACCAGGTTCAGTGTTTAGTTGTTCCACATGACCACTTAGCACCACAGTTTCCCCCACCCCAAATGCATGTTTTCCCCGCTGTATCCATGCATGAGAATATATCTGTTCATGGAGGCTGACACTTCATGCATTTGGTGAGAAGTGGATTCTAGTCGCAAAAGCATCTGCCTCCATCAATCTGCTAGTCTTGAAGTTGCCAGAAGACTTGTTGTTTTGCTTTCCTCATCTGCTCATCCTTGTATAAAGTCTAAACTTAGCATCCCACAGGACAGGAAGTATGATATCCCTTGGTCGTTATAGCTGTGGGTGATTAGTCAAATGTTTGGAACTCATCCTCTTTGCTCACTTGTGCACACGCACCCCATGTCCAAACAGCGAGACATTTCAGGGTGCTTGCCCAGGGCTCCATTCCCTTAGAAGGCGGTCACTGGAGACTCATGGCATTTTGGCAATATCAGGTTCATTTACACATAGGTGCAGGCTGAGCATAAGGTGGGGTTCGCAGCCTTGGCACTGTAACAGAACTCTATTCCCCATCAGACTGCAAGGGGGACGCATCGTGCCATAGGATTTCCTGCAGAGAGCAAAAGCCAGCTCTTTGCCTTCTCCAATACCTCCTTCCCGCTCAGAGTGCCCAAACTGAAAAACTGGCTTGCTTCTGCTGTTCTTGCAGACCGGGGGGGGGGGGACTTTCAGATCAGCTGGTCTTTCACCCTCTCTGGGGGCAGCTCCTGCCACTGAGCTAATCTCCATAATAGCAGGGAATCTGCCAGGCTAAACTTGCCCAGCCAGTTTGACCCATTCCAGCAGCCTCTTTCCACAACCACAGACTCACAAGGCTGTAGTGGGATCTTAGAAAGATCATTTAGACTAACCCCCACCCTCCAATATTTTTGTCCCTCCTCCACCTCTCTCGGGATTCAGGCCCTTCACTTAGTTTTGTTAGTTTTTTACTTTATTTTTAATTTTCAGACTTAAATTCGGGGGAATTAATTAAACAATGAAGATTTTTGCAAATGAATTCAAGTTAGGATACTTTGCTTGGCTCTGCCTACATGTGTCTTGCGAGGGAGATTTACAGTGGGTGTCTCGCATCCCTCCCTGCACTGACCCAGGAGTCCGGTTGCTTGCAGTCTTGTTTTGCCCGCGGTAACAAAAGAAACACTTGAGTCTTCCCCTGAATGGTTGCTTCCAGGGCTCCCTCACCAATTCCCTCCATCACAGAGACAAAAGCAAGTATGGCCATGATTCAGCAGTGATGACCCTCCATTTCTGGAAGGGACCTCAGTGGAATGTAGGCTCAATGTACTTATAACAAATGAGGTGTGCTTGGCTCGTGTGGGATGTTTCCAGGCACAGAGAGACAGCAGTTTGATCATAGCTGCCACCTGAGGAACGCTGCCAAACTCCACAGCTTTCTTGCCTGGCGTCACGGGAGTGCTGTCCTGCTGCAGGGCAGCTTGGCTTCCATGAATGGTGCACAAGATGAGGGCAGAGATCGCATACTTTTTTTCAAGCCAGGGAGCTGCCACCCAGTGGAGGGGAAGGTACTGCCAGGTACCGCCACCAGTGCCAGGTACCACAACCAAGGAGGAGCACAGGGCACCCTTCCCCAGTCTAGTGAGCGCATGATCCAAAGACCAGGCGCTCGGAAGAGGAGGAAATGATTCAGGACCAAGGAGAGCTCATAGGAAGCAGCTGGGCTCCAGGAAAAGGGAGCCTTGAGCAGCCTCCTCCACCCTGGTGCCGTCCAGATGTGGTGAGCTACAACTCCCAGCATGGCTGGGTGGGGATGCTGGGAGTTGTAGTCCACCACCTCTGGATGGCACCTGGTTGGGGAAGGCTGGCTATGAGAGTTTCTCCAGCACTGATCAGGAGCCCATCATGGGCTGAAAAACAGCCACAGGGAAGGGTATGGTGTTGATCCTGCCCCCACCCACAAGAAAATCAGCTTCCAGTTAAAATGGTGGCAGAGATTCACAGGTGCTCACTGTGACGTTATGGAGGTGTGCCAAACTAGACAAGGTGGTGGGAGATCCATGATCCAAATTCCACACTTTTTAGGAAAGTTATAAAGGGGGGGATTGGGGCTGCAGTGCTAGGGGAGGGCTTCCCTCTTTCCCCTGTACTGTTTGCCTGATGTAAACCTTCCTCCCCTTTCTCACAGCTGCTAAGGAAAGAGACCGAGCTCAGTGGAAAAGCAAGCACATCTTTGGCATACCTAATGTTCCAGGTTCAGTCCCCAGTGCCTCGAGATATGGCTGGTGGGTGGGGTGGGGGAAACCTATCTGAAACCCTGGAGAGCTGACTAACTGGAAAGATCCTCCAATCTAGATGGCACCATGGATATTTTGGATAGGGGAGGGGATTACCCACCCCCTTGATGGTGCCATCAAACAGGAGTTAGATGGCAAGAATACATTTTTGGCATCCTTAAGAATATCTGTGGAAGTTATTATGGTACCAAGTTAGTTGGGCTTGGGATTTTAAAAGAGAAACTGTCTCCAGGGTAACTGACTATCCTAGGGGCAAACTGTGATTGTTTGCCCCAGAAGGGCCCTGCAAGGCTGCAAGAAACCCACAACAACAGGCCAGGCAGTACATGAAGGTGTGCTATCCATTGTCCATTTTGATCCAGGTTCAAGCAACTGGGCTCCAACACAGCGGACTTGACATGACCCAGCAGTTTGCATTTATCAAGTGGCCATATGAATTGGCTAAGCAAAGGCAGCCTGAAGTCACCAAATAATTTCTGCAGGAAATAACTGCGTAAAGACCAGGGTCAGTGAAGAAGAAAACTAATATTAAATAATGGAACAATCAATTTTCACAAGGGGAGGGAGGAACCAGGAATTCTCAACAACCTAAATAGTCAATGAGCAATTTCCTTTGTGCATTTGGTCGTTTATTTTAGATTTTTGTCCTGCTCAGAGCTGTTCAATTTATAGAAACTCATAATCAAAACAATGAAATCTCTAATAATTATCAAACAATTAAAAACAAAGAAAGAAAGAAAGAAAGAAAGAAAGAAGTACTTAATGCTCCCACAGTAGTAAAATGTTTGACAAAACCAAAGGGTCATGTATCACTTCTCTATGACATGAGGAAGTGAATTCCAAAGTCAGAGACTGTCCAAAATTTTTTGCATTCCTTTGCTCTTTAGTCCTAATATAGGGATGTCAGCACCGATAGACCATTATAGTTGCACCCACTGGCCATCTATAGCAGACTATAGAGATAATGATGCCCTGCAGAAAAGAATCTTGGAGGTATGCAGGTCCCAAAGTATTAAACATCTAGTTCTATTGATGGCTGGCTGGCTGGCTGGCTGGATGGATGGATCAATCAGTATAAATACAGAAGATGCACATGTGTAAGAGAGAGGTGTGGGTTCTGAAACTTGGTCATGCTTAATTTTCAACACTTGATTTTCAGAGGAAATGATACATTACTAAATTTCAACATTTAATGGTAAATCACAAGGTCACCCAAATGCCTTCTATTGCTACCTCAGAAGGTTTATGATGGTTTGTCTTCCTGTCCCTTATTCCAGGGATGGAGAATGTGTGACCCTCCAGACGTTCTTGGACTGTCACTAGTGATGCTGGAGAAATTTGAGACGAACTAAAGTGAGCCTGCATGTCTAAGAATCCAACCTGTGGAATCTGCTGCAGGGTGGCCCCCTCAGGCCACTCAGAGTTTGTGGACTTTTGGATTTTTTTTTTAACTTTCCCAAAATTTACACATATTTATTCGTCGGAAAATACAGATGTTTCTGCTGAGGAAAAGCTGAATGGAATAGGGGACAATATATTAAATGTTATGTACTAAGGCAAATTATGTAAATTGTTCTGAAACCTCTTACATAATTATTTGTGCATTTTTCCACATGACCAAAAAAAATGCGTCCATCTGTGAGTGGATGACGGAACAAAAGGCACCTGACGATCCGCAAAACACAGACGGAGCGGATTTTACACAGTCCATACATCCCTAACTGCAACTCCCATCATCCCTGGTCATTGGCTATGGTAGCTAGAGCTGAGAGAAGCCGCAGTTCAGCAACACCTGGGGGGGCACACAGTTCCCTGCCTTATTCAAACAGTATAGCCATAAGGTGAGATATAGCAGTAGCGTCAAAATGAGCTGGAAGTGTAGTCACTAAGTACAAATTAGGGTTCTCCTAGTAGCTAATTCTGCATTATCAATAGGCAAACCAGATGTCCACATAGTTACCAAAGCCAAGAGGATGCTCTTGGTTGCCAAGCCCATCAGGATAGTCAGGAACATCTGTTTGGTGTGCACACCATAATCTCACTTCCAGTCCTGTATATTAATATGTCTTCTGAACTGGTGACATTTTGGCCATGGTCCGGAGTTCACCATAATTGGTCATTGTGACGGTGGTCGTGGTTGTTATGCCAGGTATCGGTTGCAAGTAGTGCCCCTCAACTTGCTAAGGTTGCAATCCTATGCATGTTTAGACAGAGAAAAGGCCTACAACTGGCTGGGGAACACTGGGAGTTGTAGGCCTTTTCTCTGTCTAAACTTGCATAGGATTGCACCCTAAGTTGCTGATTGAGCATTCTTATTTGCACCAATATTGTTAGCTGAGTGTTCAAACTACCGTACAATTGCACTCATTTCACATGCCAGCAAGGTTATGCTCAAAATCCTTCAAGCTAGGCTTCAGCAGTATGCAAACTAGGGATGTATGAAAGGCACTTACCTGGTCCCGCAGCTTGCTTCGCGGTGGGGGGGGAGGCGCTTCGGTTCTCCCGCCGAAGTTCAGGCCCGGAGGGGAGGCGCCCCACCTCGCCTGGACGAAATTCAGGCCAGGGAGAAGCGCCCCGTCTACCCGGCCACGAAATAAAAAAGTGAATGTTAAAAAAACACACACACACACCCGTGATAGGCTACGTAACGATTAACGTAGCGTATCACGGCTAGATTTCCAAAGTCAGCCATGATAGGCTACGTAAATCGTTACGTAGCCTATCACGGGTGACTTTGGGGGGAAAGCGCGTACGCAAATGGCGGCGCCCATGGGCGCTGCCATTTGCGTTCCTTATTTGGTCCCAGTATTTTACGTAAAGATTTACGTAGACTACGGTGAAAATAAGGGCAACGCAAATAGCGTTGCCCTTATTTTCGCCGTAGTCTACGTAAATCTTTACGTAGACTACCAGGACCAAATAAGGAACGCAAATGGCGGCGCCCATGGGCGCCGCCATTTGCGTATGCGCTTTCCCCCCCCCCCAAAGTCACCCGTGATAGGCTACGTAACGATTTACGTAGCCTATCATGGCTGACTTTGGAAATCTAGCCATGATAGGCTACGTAAATCGTTACGTAGCCTATCACGGGTGTTTTGTTTTTACTTTATTTTGTAATGGCGGCAGCGGCAGCCGGTCGGAAGACCGGCCACCGCCCCCACCCCCGACGAACTGCCACCGAACTCCCGCCGGGACCCGCCACCGAAAGGGACATTCAAGGGAGGTAAGTCCCATCCCGGGGGGGCGGGGGGGGCGGAGAATTTCACCAACAATTTCAGGGGAGAAATTCGGCCTCCCCTGATTCGTGGGCCAATGCATTCGGCCTCCCCGAGATTCGTGGAGAAATTCTCCGCCATCCCTAAATTGCGAACCAAGAACTACCGGAAGTACATGCTGGGTTTCGAAGAGGCAGAGGAACTAGAGATCAAATCGCCAACATTCGCTGCATCATGGAGAAAGAAAGAAAGAGAATTCCAGAAAAACGTCTATTTCTGCTTCATTGACTATGCTAAAGCCTTTGATTGTGTGGATCACAACAAACTGTGGCAAATTCTTAAAGTGATGGGAGTACCAGAACACCTTACCTGTCTCCTGAGAAACCTGTACGAAGGTCAAGAAGCAACAGTAAAAACCAGACATGGAACAACCGAGTGGTACAAAATTGGGAAAGGAGTACGACAAGGCTGCATATTGTCGCCCTGCTTATTTAACTTATATGCAGAGTACATCATGAGAAACGCCGGGTTGGATGACTCACAGGTAGGAATTAAGATTGCTGGGAGAATTATCAACAACCTCAGATACGCGGATGATACCACCCTAATGGCAGAAAGCGAAGAGGATCTCAAGAGCCTCTTGTTGAGGGTGAAAGAGGAGAGTGCAAAAGCTGGTTTGAAACTCAACATTAAAAAAACGAAGATCATGGCATCTGGCCCCATCACTTCCTGGCATATAGAAGGGGAAGAAATGGAAGCAGTGACAGATTTTACTTTCTTGGGCTCCAAGATCACCGCAGACGGTGACTGTAGCCATGAAATTAAAAGACGCTTGCTCCTGGGGAGGAAAGCTATGGCAAAACTAGACAGCATAGTAAGAAGCAGAGACATCACCTTGCCGACAAAGGTCCATCTAATCAAAGCTATGGTTTTCCCAGTAGTAATGTATGGCTGTGAGAGCTGGACTATAAGGAAGGCTGAGCACCGAAGAATTGATGCTTTCGAACTGTGGTGCTGGAGAAGACTCTTACGAGTCCCCTGGACTGCAAGGAGGTTAGATCAGTCAATCCTAAAGGAAATCAACCCTGAGTGCTCATTGGAAGGACAGATACTGAAGCTGAAGCTGAAATATTTTGGCCACCTAATGCGAAGAGAAAACTCCCTGGAAAAGACCCTGATGCTGGGAAAGACCGAGGGCAAAAGGAGAAGGGGACGGCAGAGGATGAGCTGGCTAGATAGCATCACTGATGCAATGAATATGGACTTGAGCACACTCCGGGAGAGAGCAGAGGACAGGAAGGCCTGGCGTGCTATGGTCCATGGGGTCATGAAGAGTCGGACATGACTGAACGACTGATCAACCAATACTGCTAAGCATTTTCTCTGACCCTTTACCCAAGGATGTGTTTGCTCACTATTTGATCTCTACTAAGCTACATGTGTTGGTCAAGTGTCTTAATACTAGCAGTGGGTGAGCTCCTGTAATGTAGCTGCTGATGGCTGCATATTTTCACATATTGATCAGATGTGACAGTTTCAGTCTGTCTGGGACATGGGCACATGGCTAGCAACATTTCTGGAGTGGGCTTGTGGCTTAAGGTAGCTCAGGCTCCCCTTTTTCTGTAAGAGTCTGCTGTCCTTAAGGCTGATGGTTAAACCAAAAGCAGAACAAAACTGGATTCTGGAGTGAAGGCTATTGTACTACATACTGTGTATGTTTTTATTTGCCACACTGCTGAGAAACAAAGGGCTCCATGTACAGTTTTGGGCTCTGTGTCTATTGACAGTGTCATTGGTGTTTCCAGCGATTACCATGCCAGGCTATAAAATGTCCAAACCAAACCTTAGGACACAATCTTGTCTGACATTTTCTAATACATCTCAAGAACCCTCAAGTTCTATCAACAAATGACTGAAGCTGCACCAGTGCCCACTCATTTTGGTCTGGAGGGCAATAATGTTTTCAGGGGTTCTGAAATACTTTCCAGAAAACCTACCAGGGAGAATGTTTACCTTTGTTGTGTCTGTTTTCTGCCATTATTTCCCTAATCTGCTGCAGCTGCACCATTAATTTGTCATTAGTCCACACTTCTTTCTCTTTCATATTGTGATCCCAGCCAATCAGGGATCACGTACAATCCTTTGTAGGCTATGTGCTGATGTTATCAATTGGTAATGTAAAGTGAGGGCAATACTCCCAAAACTGGAGGGTTGGCTACCCGAGTCAAAGAGGAATGTGAGGACAAACCTAGTAACAATACTAATAGAAATCCTGCAAGAAGCTCCCCTTGGGCTTCAGACATAATCTTCCAGGAAGTTCTCCTCTCTAAGCCTCACTGAAATGAACGGGGGGGGGGGGCACAAGAGTAGCCCCATGCCACTGCAGAGCTCCCATCCATTTCAGTGAGGCAGACACAGGAGAAGTTCCCTGTGGATTGTGCCCTTGAAGACTAGGGCCCCATCTACACAGGGCATTTACTTGGGATTTACTGCACCCCCACAATTATCATAGCACATGATTCGGGATGGGGGAGAAATCCTCCACGGACCCCAGTGAGGCATCTGGCACCCTAGAGTCCGTGAAGGATCAGAAGGCTTACCTCCACCTCCTGGAGGAATCCTCACCAGCTGGATCCTCCCTGCTGGCCGACTCTGGAGCACCAGCAATACGGTCGCCATTGCTGTATCGCTGGCTGGGCGGATTGACTGAGGACGCAAATGGCGTTTACGGCTGCATTTAGCTTAAACTAAGACCTTTACGGCCGCAAATGGAGTAGTGGACGTCATTTGTGTCCGCACTCAATCCGCCCAGCCAGTGATATGGCAATCAATGGTGGCCATATCGCTGGCGCTCCGGAGCCAGCCGGCAGATCTGCGAAATCGACATGGAGCGGAGCCCGCCAGCTAGGATTCGGGGGGGGGATAGATCACCTCCCCCCCCGGACACCCCTCTGTCCCTGAAGGTAAGCGTTCCACCAATCCCTACACATGATACATGCTCCTCTACATAGCAAGTGTGGTTTTTCATGTTTTAAAAACCACGTTATTGTAAACTTGTTTTGTGACAGATTTTCCCATTGCCGCAGCTCACAACTGCATTTTGGGAGTCTGTGTGACTTCAACTGCCCTTGGTGCAGCCTGGGTGGGGAGCAGCCTGACTGTGGGAAGGGAAAGTTCCATCATGAAAGGGTGGACATGGGAGGAGAGGGCTAAACATGTCTACTCGGAAGGAACTCATTGCCTTCAATTGCACTTTTCTGTGTACGAGTGGAGAGAGGGGTCAGGACAATTCCTTTGCTCACTCTTTTTTAAATCCCCAGACTAACGAATGGGTTTAAAAAGTAACGATTATTCTTGCCGAGAAAGGGTGGACATGGAGGAGAGGTGTCAGCTAAACATGTCTACTTGGAAGTAAGTTGTCCTCCATTGCAATTCACTGCACCTGGGGGGGAGGGAGCCTCTGCTCATTTGCTGCCCCACACCTATGCAGTCCTTGACTTTCACTTCTACTGGCAGGACCCCACCCACCCAAGCCCCCACTAAAATGGCTTAAGGTGCCATTTGCCCCATAAAAGCGGGTTTTTAAAACGTGTATACACACCACTTCACTGACTACGTTTGCCACAGGAGGAGCAAACCTGATTTCATGAAAAACCGGATTTAAACAGAATCACGTCAGAAGCCATCTTCGTCTAGATGGGCCCTAGGAGGCTTTGCAAGCAGGGAAGTCGTGTGTGAGTGGCACTCTCTGAGCACAAGGCATCTGTTCTTCTCTCCTGCAGCAGCCCCCAGAAATTGGACCTTAATTCGTAACATAGTTAAAAGCAGCAAAATGGAGATTTGATTAAGGCAGCATCTGGCACCGGTTTGCTTAAATGCTCAGAAGCCATTCATCACCTGGTAGCGCGCCGCCGCCGCCGCAGGGGACCAGCAGCAGGGGAGCAGCCCAGGGAGACACGGGGACAAAAGCCACCTGGAACATGTGAAAGGGCTGCTTGGCCATGCTGGCGTATGGATCATTAGCCCCATTCAAACAGCCAGGCTCAATTTCCAGGCAGTGCCAGCTAACAAACGATGCCCTTGCACAGTCACTTCAAAGGGGCTTGGGAGAGAGAACTACCAAGGAAATCAAGCCCTCGCATTTTTAGCCATAGAAGGCAGAACCTTTGAAGGCTTTTTTCCCCCAAATGTTGATTTTAAAATGTCATGTTTTACAAATGAGAGGCATGACCCATCCTAGCATTGCAGTCATGATTATGCACAGATGGATCTGTGTTGGGTTCCACAGACCCCTGCTGCTTCCCCCCACACACACTCCAGCGTTCACTCTCTGGAAGGGAGGGGCTGGGTGTGCCCCTGTCCTCGTTCAGCTGTCCCTCTCACCCAGGTACAACTGACTGGATCACCAGGGCCTTTCACCAGGGCAGGAGGAAGGCCAGGTACACACAGACTTGCTGTTTCGGATCACAGCCCAGGGGCTGCTGTGAGCATGCAGCAAGGCGGGAAGGGGAACCATCCTGCGCAGATCCCTTTGCACTGCATCACACAGGGTGG
This sequence comes from Heloderma suspectum, assembly GCF_057233095.1. NCBI lineage: Eukaryota > Metazoa > Chordata > Lepidosauria > Squamata > Helodermatidae > Heloderma > Heloderma suspectum. The sequence goes on from NC_139458.1 coordinate 438,853,029, forward strand.
GCATGCCAGACATCTTTAAGCATTGTGGACAAGCATTTTCAGTGCAATCGCCTTGCCAAATTATGTACATTCAGTCTGGCTTCTGGTGCATGTCTGAGACAGCCTGCCTTGGTCATGCTAGTGGGTGGCCTTTGCCGGGAGACAGACAACAGGAGTGCAAATCCCTGTTGATTTTCCTCAGACCGCTCGGCATTTTTCACTACCATTGCCCACAGGATCTTTTGGGGCCACCTGACTAGGATGGGAATGGGGGGACCCTGTTTTGCAGTAGTTCCAGTCCTCCCTGGAGGGTAGAATTCTGAAGGTGGTGCTGAGCAACTGCTATCCATCTCAGTGGCCTTTGGCCTGCAGGGTGCCACAGGGCTCCATCTAGTCTCCCATGCTCTTGAAGTCTACTTGAAACCTCTGAGGGAGGCTTTCCCAGAGATTTGGGATGCAAGGTCATCTGTATTCTCATGAGATTCAACACTATTTCTTAGAAACATCCGGAATCTGCCTTCTTCTGCATACGCAAGTGTTTGTCAGTTTCATCAGTACTGCCGTAGGTCCTGCTCTCTGGGTAATATTGGTTCACTTCTTTTTCTCCAGTTTTATGCAAGTAGTAATTTCTGCTGCTGTTGTGTAAGGTTTATCATCCGTGTGAGTCTACTTCGGTTTTATTCTGTTTCAAAATTATGGTTTTATATTATGTTTAACTGTGGCTTTCTCCACATGGAGCTTTTATCCTGCGACTGAGTTTGCTCCTTCACAGAAGTTTGCAGGCTCTTTACATGATGCCGTGATCATTCAAGGCGTCTCCTGCACTAAATGCCCTTTGTTCCATTTTTAAATAGATCACAGATAATGAGCTATCAAATTACCCTGTTGTGTTCTGCTTGAGTTCCCTCCATGAAAATAGGAAAAGTGGCAAGAAGACGAGTGAGATTAATGAAAGATAATGGAAGGCTCAGATATGGGGGAAAGGGGAGGGGGGAAAGGAAGCGCATGAAAATGGGCATCATTGTGATCCTGCATTTAAAACGGGAAACAGAAAGCCCTGTTTTAAATGCAGGATTTTAGATTGGTGTAGAGATGTAGAGTTGACCTCAGTTATTGTATTTTATGGTTTTGAACTTTGTCTTGTAAACCACCCAGAGAGCTTCAGCTAATGGGTGCTATAGAAATAGTGATGGTGATAATGATGTTGATGATGATGATGATGATGACGACGACGACGACGACGATGGGAAGTTGCCTTGTACAGAGCTCAGTATTCTCTGCACCAGCCTTCCCTAACCTGCTGTCCTCCAAATGTGTTGGACTAAAACTCCCAACATCTCCAGCTATGCTGGCTTGGGGGATGCTTGGAGCTCTAATCCAACACACCTGGAGGATACCAGGTTGGGGTGGGGGGACTTCTCTACATTCACCAGTAGCATTAGAACATAAGAATACCCCAGCTGGACCAGACATGAGGGGGCCTCTGTAGTCCAGCATTCTGTTCACCCAGTGGCCAACCAGATGCCCCAAAGGGAAGCCCAGGACATGAGTGCGACAGCACCTCCTGCCCATGTTCCCCAGCAACTGTTTTTTAGAGGTACACTGCCTCTGATACTGGAGGTAGCATGTAGCCATCTGGACTCATAGCCATCTGGACTCGTAGCCATTGATAGACTTATCATTATAGCAGCTCCTGAGGCCTCAGGAAGGGCTAACTGGTCCATGAACTGGGTGTCAGGGTTCCCTTGGCCCCCCTTCCTTCCTCAAGCACTCACAACACACAAAAAGAGAGGCTTCAGTCTCACGCCTTTAATTCATTATTCTCAGGTTAATTACAGGTGCAAATACTGGAAGACTCTCTGGCTACAGAGGAATGCCTCCAGGGCATTCAAAGGGGAATGAACGAAAGTTGCCTGCATTTTGAAAGGGCAGCGCCTGACTAGGCTAAGTTAGAGAGGGAGGTCCCACCCCTCGCCTGCTGCTTCCCTGCGCAGCCTCTCGCGCATCGCTAGCCGGTTCGAACGTCTGAGCGCCGCCCCGACGTTTCCCTCTTAGCTCTGCATCTCCTCCTGGCGTCCCTCAGGGCAGAGACCTCATGCCCCTCATCCTCCCGCCTGCTGCTTCTCACAGAGGGGGGTAAGGATGAAGTTTCATGCCCCGCGATCTGGGAGCTGGTACCCTGAGAAGCACGCCTACCCATCTCTGAACTGGCCTGTGAAAAACCTGCCCCGGTTCTGGCTAGGGATGGTGAAGAAATCCACCACGGACTCCAATGAGGCCGGAGTCTTTAGAATCCGGCCCCCTGGAGTCCATGGAGGAATGGACTACCCCACCACCACCACCCAAAATCCCCCCGGGATGGAACCTACCTGGCAGCGGCTGGTCCAGGTCGCCGTCTTCGTTCCGCAGCCATCCGCTGCCGGGCTGGAGAACAAAATGGCGTCCAGCGTAGGGGACGCCATTTGTGTCCCTGCCCTTGGCCGTGATTGGCTACATAAATATTTACGTAGCCTATCACGGCAAAGAGCAGGGACACAAATGGCGTAGCAGCCTGGCAGTGGACAGAAGTCCAGCTGCGGGTGGTCCCGGTTGGCAGTTTTGCAGACTCGCCGTGGAGCGGAGCTGGCCGGGCAGGATTCTGCGGGGAGGGACGGATCGCCTCCCCCTGCCCCACAGATGCCCGGATGGAATGGTAAGTGGGTTTTGTACACCCCCAGTTCTGGCTGCTCCTCTTCTGAATCTGAGCTGCTATCTCCCTGCACTCAGAATCAGTCCCAACACTGGGCCTTGGAGTCAGGGATAGGCTGGATTCGGATGGACAAACGAGCACTGGTCTGAAATACTGAATCTATGCCAGAGCGTTTTCCAGCAATTTGATGAGGTCCAGGGAATGAAAAGGGAGAGAGAGAGAGAAAGGCTGCATTCGTGGCGGTGAGGTCCCGGTGTTTTGCACTGACGTCAGCGGAGGCATCTCTCCCTCTTTTTCCTCTTCCTTCTGAAAGATGTTGGCAGCAGCAGCACTCCTCGTGCTCTCTGGGGCCACTTCTCCCCACAATACCTCCATGGAGGGGGGCCCCCAAGTACCCCCCACAACAACGCCCCTAGAAGTGACATAGTGTCCTTCCAGGGGCATTGTTGTGGCTGGAACGTGGTACTCCCAGTAGCGTAGCAGGGGCAGCCCTTCCCCCCAACACTGCCCCGGGAAGGGTGTAACATCATGACGTGGCACCCTTCCACAGTGGGAGCAGGGAGGAAGGCTCCGGAATGCGCTAGGAGTGAAGTCATCACCTGGCTGCTTGGCACAACAGCAAAACATCTTTCAGAAAGAAACAGGGGGATGACTTTGCTATAATCAGTGCAAAATGCAATGACAACACCCCTGAAATTTCAATCAGTTTTCACCAGCCTGTCCACTGAATCAGCAGAAAGCGCCTCCCCACTTTCACGGCAAGAGAATGAGGCTGAGGAGGCAGGGAGGTCCTTTGGCCCCACTCTAAAAGGAACAAAAGCTTAATGCAGGCAAGATGGACATGCTTTTTACTGGGAATACAGTCAGAGCCAGAAATATTGGAACAAGGATAACTGTTTTGGCAGTTGGCCTCTGTACACCACCACATTGGAGTTGAAAGGAAACACACCCAGATGGGAGCGAAGTCAGGACTTTCAGCTGTAATTCAAGGGGTTTGACAAAAGTGGGGCACTACCCATTCAGGAAGGACAGCCAGGGGCATACACACACACCCATCGTTGGTGGCTCATAAGCAATGGAACAAACCAAGATCATTTCAAACTTAAGGATTGCCTTTAATACCTGGATGAAAATCCTTTGCAGTCAATGACTGCCTGAAGTCTGGAACCCATGGATATGACCAGATGCTGAGTTTCCTCCCTCGAGATGCTTTGCCAGGCCTTTACTGCAGCTGCCTGCTTTCAGCTGCTTTTTTTGGGGGGGGGGGTCTTTCTGCCTTCAGTTTTGTCTTCAGGAAGTGAAAAGCATGCTCTGTTGGGTTGAGATCAGGCGACTGACTTGGCCATTGAAGAACATCCCACTTCTTTGCCTGGAGAAACTCTTGGGTAGCTTTTGCTGTATGTTTTGGGTCATTATCCATCTGCAATATGAAGCGGCGCCCTATCAGTTTGGCGGCATTTGGCTGAATCTGAGCAGAAAGTATAGCCCTGTACACTTCAGAATTCATCCTGCTGCTTTTATCAGCAGTCAGGACATCAATAAACACCAATGACCCGGTTCCATTGGCAGCCATACATGCCCATGCCATAACACTGCCTCCACCATGTTTGACAGATGATGTGGTATGCTTTGGATCATGAGCTGTTCCTTTCCTTCTCCATACTTTTCTCTTCCTATCATTCTGGTACAAGTTAATCTTGGTCTCATCAGTCCAAAGAATCTTATTCCAGAACTTTAGTTGTCTTCCGTGGTCTTCCAGGCCTTTTGCTGTTGCTGAGCTTGCCAGCTAATTCCTTCTTTTTCAGGATGTTCCAAACTGTTGTGTTGGTCACTCCCACTGTTTTTGCTATCTCTCTGATGGGTTTATTTTGTTTCCTCAGCCTAATGATGGCCTCCTTCACTCGCATGGACACCTCTTTGGACCTCATGTTGGGAGTTCCAGTGAACAGCTACCAAATGCAAATGTAACACTCAGAACCACCTCCAGGCCTTTCATCTGCTTGATTGGTCATGGGGTGCCCAGGAAACAGGCCACACCTGGCTAGGGTTGGTGGACAATTCTGCCACGGATCTCAGTGAGGCCACCATTCGCTTCCTTTTTTTCCCATGAATTGCATCCCTGCGGAGGCCGTGATAGGCTACGTAAATATTTATGTAGCCTATCACTGGGGAAAAAGGGAACGCAAATGGCAGCAGCCATAGCCGCCGCCATTTGCGTCCCTTTTTTTCACCATGATAGGCTACGTAAATATTGACGTAGCCTATCACGGTGAAAAAAAGGGACGCAAATGGCGGCGGCTACAACAGCCACTATTTGCGTCCCTGCACAGCCCAGCAGTGGCCAGATGTCACTGCGGGCGGCCCTGGCCAGCAGCTCCATGGAGTTGGCCAGTGAGGATTTCGGGGGGAGGGATGGAGCGCCTCCCCCCCACCGCGGATGTCACAAAACGAAACAGGTAAGTCATTTCGTACATCCCTACACCTGGCCATGCAGCTGCTTGTCAGCCATTTGTTCCATTGCTTATGAGCCACCAATGATGGGTGTGTGTGTATGCCACTGGCTGTACTTCCTGGATGGTTAGTGCCCCACTTTTGTCAAGCCCCTTGAATTACAGCTGAAAGTCCTGACTTTGCTCCCATCTGGGTGTTTCCTTTCAGCTTCAATGTGGTGGTGTACAGAGGCCAACTGCCAAAACAGTTATCCTTGCTCCAATATTTCTGGCCCTGACTGTATGTCCAGGGGATATGAATTCATCCTGTGCTGGGTGGGGTCGCACTGCTGCTGAAGAATCGGGCTCATGGCATGCAGACGCCCTGGGAGCCCGTGCCTCACCTGAGTGTGCAGGTAGTGTCAGTAAGCCGGGAAGGCATTTTACAAGCTCAGGCTGGTTCACCAGCTGTGACCTTTCCTGGAAGGGAATGACGAGCCACAGTGATTCATGTCTTCGTCACATCTAGATTAGACTACTGTAATGTATTCCATGTGCTCACACAGGGCTTCCTTGGAAAAATATCCAGAAACAGCAACTGGTTCAAAAGATGAGCACTAAAGTCTCAACCAATGCAAACTGCATTGAGCGTGTAATGCTAATTTTTCAGCAATCAATTAGGTCCTGGTTGGTTTACAGTGGGGTGTCTCCATGGTCAAAACTGGCTCAGTTTTGAGGTCATTCGGGGTATGTCATGGCCATCCTGCAGCTACCCTGGAGCTTTTCATGGAAAAAACAGATTTCTTGAGACTACTTTAAGTCTGATTCCTTTCTTTAAGACAGGTTCTCCGCAGTATCATTGTTGTTTGCCCCAACCCCTGCATTTACCTCAGGTATGCTAGCCCTGCCCATGGTTGTGCCTTTCATAATGACCCCAGTCAAGGGGTGTTTCCTGTCCCTGTGTTTCCCAGCACAAACCAAATAGTGTCTACTCAGAAATAACTCCCATTGTGGTCAATGAGGCATATCCCCTGAATGCCCACTTCAGAATTAACAGAGATCCCCCTCAATTGATATAGCACATTTTAAAGTTATATCAGTTAAAGCTATATCAACTTTAAAGCTATATCGATTTGTTTCCTGCCTCTAGGGATGTACAAAAGTCACTTACCTTTTCGAAGGGTGACATTCGCGGTGGGGGGAGGCGCTCCGTCCCTCCCCCCGAAATTCCCTCCAGCCGGCTCCGCTCCACAGAGGCTCTGCTGAGCCACCAGCCAGGGCCTCCCACAGCCGGACATCCGGCCACTGGGCAGCCTGCAGGGAACTAGAGGATCGGCTATCCTTGACTTGATCCTAACCAACAGAGATGACTTAGTGGATAAAGTAGCAGTTACAGGAACTCTGGGGGAAAGCGACCATGTTGTACTTGAGTTCTTGGTTCTAAGGGAAGCAAAAGCCGAGTGTAGTCAAACACGTACCCGGGATTTTAGGAAAGCTGATTTTAATAAACTCAGAACAATGATCAGTAAGGTCCCATGGCAAGCGACTCTAACAAGAAAAGGAGTCCAAGATGAGTGGGAGCTTTTAAAAAAGGAAATTCTCAAGGCACAATTACAAACAGTTCCAACAAGAAGAAAAGGTGGAAGACAACAGAAGACGCTAATGTGGCTTCACAAAAAGCTTAGACATGACCTGAAAACAAAAAAGGACACATACAAGAAGTGGAAGGAAGGCCAAGCAACAAAGGAAGAGTACAGGCAGGTAGCACAGAATTGCAGGGATGGCGTCAGGAAGGCTAAAGCTGAGAACGAACTGAGGTTAGTGAGGGATGCTAAAAGCAACAAAAAGGCTTTCTTCAGCTACGTGCACAGTAAAAGACAGAGGAAAGAAATGGTGGTTCAGCTATTAAATAAGGATGGCAAAATGATAACAGATAACAGATGACAAAAAAAAGGCAGAGGTGCTCAATTCCTACTTTGGCTCAGTCTTCTCCCAAAAGAGGGTCTATGACCCTCCTGGCAAAGGCGAAGTACAGGCTGAAGGGGCAGGATTGCAACTTGAGATCGATAGGCATATGGTCAAGGAACACCTAATTACACTGATTGAGTTCAAATCTCCAGGGCCAGATGAACTGCCTCCTAGAGTAATAAAGGAACTGGCAGAAGAACTCTCAGAACCACTGTCTATTCTCTTTGAGAAATCATGGAGGACGGGGGAAGTGCCAGATGACTGGAGGAGGGCTAATGTTGTCCCTATCTTCAAAAAGGGTAAAAAGGAGGAACCTGGGAACTACAGACCAGTCAGTGAGACATCCATCCCTGGGAACATTCTGGAGCAGATGATAAAGCAATCCATCTGGAAGCACCTTGAAAACAATGCAGTGATTACTCAAAGCCAACGTGGATTTGTCAAGAACAAATCCTCCAGACAAATCTGATCTCATTTTTTGATCAAGTAACCTCCCTTGTGGACCATGGGAATGCTGTAGACATCATATACCTCGACTTCAGCAAAGCTTTCCACAAAGTGCCCCATGATCTCCTGATGAGCAAACTAGCTCAAAGTGGGCTAGATGGAACAGCAATCTGGTGGATCCACAGTTGGCTACAGAATCGGACTCAAAGAGTGCTTCTCAATGGGACCTTCTCCAACTGGGGAGAGGTCACGAGCGGGGCACCGCAGGGCTCAGTCCTGGGCCCAGGGCTCTTCAACATTTTAATGAATGACTTGGAGGAGGAGGTGCAAGGAATGCTGATCAAATCTGTAGATGACACAAAATTGGGCAGGACAGCTAATACCCTGGAAGACAGAAACAAAATTCAAAGTGATCTGGATAGACTGGAGCGCTGGGCAGAAAACAACAGAATGACATTGAATAGAGATAAATGCCAAGTTTTGCACGTAGGAAAAAGAAACCAAATGCACAGTTACAAGATGGGGGATACGTGGCTCAACAGCACTACAAGCGAGAAGGATCTTGGAATTGTTGTTGATCACAAGCTGAATATGAGCCAACAATGTGATGTGGCTGCAAAAAAGGCAAATGCTGTTTTGGGCTGCATTAATAGAAGCATAGCTTCCAAATCCCAGGAAGTACTAGTTCCCCTCTCATCAGCGCTGGTTAGGCCTCATCTGGAGTACTGTATCCAGTTCTGGGCACCACTCTTTAAGAAGGATGCAGACAAACTGGAGAGGGTTCAGAGGAAGCACTCTTCAAGTACTTGAAAGGTTGTCCAGAGAGGAAGGCCAGGATCTCTTCTTGATCATCCCAGAGCTCAGGACATGGAATAATGGGCTCAAGTGACAGGAAGCCAGATCCCGGCTGAACATCAGGACAAACTTCCTGAGTGTTAGAGCAATACGGCAATGGAACCAGTTCCCTAGGGAGGTGGCAGGCTCTCCCACGCTGGAGGCATTCAAGATGAGGCTGGACTAGGGATGTACGAATCCCACTCACCTGTCCATTCCAGGGCATCGGCGGTGGGGGGGAGGCACTCCATCCCTCCCCCCAGAATCTTCCCTGGCCAGATCCACTCCACTGCAACTCTGCAGAGCCACCGGCTGGGGCCGGCCGCAGCCAGAATTCCGGCCGCTGTTGGAAATGGCGGCCACTACACTGGCTGCCGTTTGCATGGCTGCCAAGCCGTGATAGGCTATGTAAGTATTTACGTAGCCTATCACGGTAAAAGGCAGCGACACAAATGGCAGCCACTATGACGGCCGCCATTTGCGGCCGCAGCAGTGCGGCAGCGGCCGGGAGACCAGCTGGAGCTGCCACCGCATCCGCTACAGCATCCACCACCGCCGGAGCCACATCCGCCGCCACGTAAGCGCCGTCCTGGGGGGATTCCGCGGGGTGGTGGGGGAGGAGGCCATTCCACCACGGATTCCGGGGGGGGTGTGGATTCTAAAGAATCCAGACTCACTGGAGTCCGTAGCGGAATTCTCTGACATCCCTAGGCTAGACAGCCTTCTGTCAGGGATGCTCTGACTTGGATTCCTACATTGAGCAGGGGGTTAGACTCGATGGCCTTGTAGGCCCCTTCCAACCCTACTTTTCTATGATTCTATGATTTTATAAAGCACTAATTCCCTAAAGGCTGTAAAACGCTATCTCGAAGCTGTGATTCTCTGTGGTTTGGTTTATTGACATTCGGAAGTAACTAATTCGCACTTTCAACCCTGAGCTGCTGCATCGGATTAGAACGGGGGCTGATTTCCCATCCATGTGTTTCCCATCCCTGACTTTCCCAGCACAAACATATGTGTGTCTACTCAGAAGTAACTCCCATTGTGGCCTGCTACTATTGTAAACAAAGTACATGTGATGGCAGGCAATCAGAGAAAGGTGCACCATTATGTCATGACATGTGGCTGGAAAATGATGCCAAATTGCACATGTCCCAAGATGCACTTTGGTGATGCACATTTGTAAAAAAACAGAGATACTGTGAACTGTCATAATAACAGAACTTTTGCCCAAAATTATTACCTTGGATTTGTAACTTTGTGAGAAAATTGGAAATTATGATGAGGCTAGTTCACCCATCAATACTCTTGACTTTTAAAGCCCTAAGTCAGGGATGGGGAATGTGTGGACGGCAACTCCTATCATCCCTCAGTATTGGCTATGCTGGCTAGGGCTGATGGAAGCTGAAACCTGGTTGGGACCTAGGATACCTTAAAGTCCCATATGACCTTACCCATGCATTGAGCACTACCTTGAAGGCCCCTGCTTCTTCTGCTCCCTGCACCTTCTGAGCCAAGTTGAGGAGCAATGTGCAGCAGGGCCTTCTCCACAGTGGCACCGGAGCTGTGGAACTCCCTCTCGAGGGAAGGTCACCGCCCTCCTTCCCTCTTGGCTTGCAGAAGCTTGGCCAAGGCAACCCTCTTCTAGAAGATGTTTGCTTTTTTCGTGTTTCTGCTGCCCAGCTCAAAGTTGCTGCTAATTAGCTTTTATAGGACATTTTAAAAATTCGGTATGTTTTCATTGGATTTGTAACTATTTGCTTATATGTTTGCTTGGAGACTTTCAGTTGAAAGTCTATACATGTTTTTATGATACATATAAATGCTCATTTAATTTTTTCTTAAATCAAAGCTGTAAATGCAAAATACATAATATCCACAACTGCAAATGAGGTAAGAAATGATCCAACAGCTGCATCAGGACCTTGGCTGAAAAATGTAGGATTAAAAACAGAACGAAACACGGAGCTAAGAAATTAATTTTAAAAACTGAGTTTGAAGAAAATGAATTTGAATTTGTGCAGGCCAATTCCAAGCGAATGGATTGTCCCCCCCAGTGTTAGTGTAACTCCCCCACGTCATATTTAACATCAGTAACAAGTGTGGTGGTGGTGATGATGATATAACACCATCCGTGTTCACATAGTGCTTTATCTAGAGATGCCATCGGTCATATGACCCCATCTCCGTCACGGAAAGAAGCTCTGTTTTTTCCCCAGACCCTCTCTGCTGTTTGCCAAACACGGCCTGTTGGCTTTCCAGGAGGACGTGCAACCAGCTGGTCTCGGCAGCGGCCGTCTCGCCCACCGCCCTGCACAGGAGGCACCTTTTGCCACGGGTTCTCCTCTTCTCTGCCCCATGCAGAACTCACATGCCCTTACTTAGGCAAAACTCCCAGTGGCATCAGCCTAAGAATGCTCTGGAGCCAGATTCTTTTAGTGCCTGGGTGGATCCACCATGCCCCTCTGCCCCCTGGGGTGTGACGAACTCAGACAAGCATCCAGGGTGATCCAAAGAAGTCTCCTTGCGCTCCATTGCCCGAGCACGGGCATCACATTCAGAGAGAGGCATCGAAAAAGTCACCCGCTGGGTGATCCTGTCAGTGTGGTGGGGAAACTGGCATAAGCCAGTAACCAAAATAAAGGACCTCAAGGTGACGCGATGCAGCATCCCCTCTGTTTCTGATGTTCAGGCATGAGTGCCGTTGCTTATGTAGCCAAAACAGCACCACCCGTGTACAAGACAGAGGTACAGTACAAACGATTACTGGGGGCAGGGGGGGCGGATTCTAAGAGGGGGACCAACAAACCGCTCAGTGAGAACTGAGCATGCTCAGTTGGCACAGAACATTGACTGGCTGTTGTGTGTAGGGGCCAGAAAACTAGGGGAGGGCGGGGGGAATGGAATAGCGAGGCTGGAAGGCTGAAGAGGAACTGCAGGAACAGCCACATTTTGTTCCAGGGCCTCTGGTTAAGTCCAGGTAGTCACTTGTTTCCAAGATTCTCCCCCTGTGGTGAAGTGTTTGGAAAGATGCCCCTCCAGGATCACCTCTCCACATCAGGCAGCCTGTCCGGGAACCCTTTGCTGTGCATCCACCGCAGGGCCTCCCTGAGCGTTCTAGGGTGTACGACCCTCTCGCTGAGCACACAGGCGCTGGGCCTCACCGTTGCTCTCTGCAAACCACGAGAGTGAGCCCTAGCAGATGCCCCGACCCTTCCCTGAGCCTGCGTGCTTTCAGGGGGGGTCTGGACCGGCGGACCAGCGCTCTTTCAGGGAGCTTGTCCGCCACTGTGTCCTTTGAAGTGAGGAACCCTCGATGGCACCTCCCCAGGGTTTCCAAGAAAAGCTTGCAAACTATTCATCTAGACTGAAGCTCAACACAGCTGCCAGTGCAAGATGTCGTGTGCCTGAGCTGGGAGGGCCGGCCTCCTCCTCCTCCGCTTTTGTTTCTTTTCTGCACTGTGCATTTTTCTAATATTTGCAGCGGAGCACGGCCTGGAAGCAGAGGAGGGGAATTCAGCTGGTGACGCTTTTCTCAGCTCACACCTGCCAGAATTCCTGCCCAGACATTGCAGGTGAGCCCCACACATCCCCTCTGCATTTAGTCACGCCACAAGACCTTGTTCCATTCAAGCGTCTCCGAGGGACAAGGCCCGGCAGGAGGGAAAGCACCAGTCTCGCCTCCTCTTGTTGGGAACAGAGAGAGGTAAAGGGATGTGGTTGCCTTGCTCCACCTAGTCCCGTCCTGTCTGCTTTGGAAGGCAGTGGGTCTCCAGGGTTCCAGTCAGGGGTCTTTCCCAGCAGTGCCAGCTCCAGGTTTTTGAGGGCCCTTGGGCAGGACACCCGCCATGGGGCCCCTCCCTCGGGGAGTCCACCTGCTCACCGCCATGGTCCCCAGCTGCTCTGGCTCCCCACCCTCTTCCCCATCTGTGCTCCCACTTGCTTGCGTAACAGGCAGAGAGCGTCAGGGAGCGAGGAGGCCGCGGCATCTGGCGCTTCTCCTTCTCACCACCGCCATTGTCTGGGCCAGAGTGAGAGGCAGAGGGACAAGCAGGTTGCAGTGATGAAGAGGAAGAGCCTGTCCTGGGGGCTCTTCTCAGTGGGCCCCTGCTGGGGTCTGGGCCCTGGGCAGGTGCCCAACCATGCCTACCCTTGATGCCAGCCCTGTTACCTAACCGTAACTGTTGATGCCAAAGATTCAGCCCGGGAGCATCTACATGCAGAGCTGGTCTCCTCCCGCCCCCCGAGCTATGGGTCCTAACCCCCCCACATACACACACACGGCAAAGAGAGAATGGAGAGGCTGGGGAAGTGAGGGGCAGTGGAAGTTCCCTTCTTGATTTGAAAGAGCCAGTGGTATATTTAGGCTTCAGGACTGTAGTACAGCGAGAGTACAGTTGTCAGAATTTACTGGAGTTCTGGTGAGTCACCCTCCTCCAAACCATTCTCCTTCTCAGCCCAAATGCACGGCTTGACAACAGTGACCCCCAAGGCCTTTGAAGAACGTGATCCTTCCAGGCCAAGACGTTCCCACAGCCTGGAAGCCATAGATGTCTTTGGACTCAAGGGAGGCTGTTCCTTCTGCAAAGGATGGGCACTGCCGTGGCTCTTTAGCTGGACTCTCTCCAGGCTTGGGACCAAGATATTTACACAGCTCCATGGTCCTTCTCTGGAATCAGAATCTGGGAACAATTACCCCAAAGCCCTTTCACATTTCTGTGAGATGCTGCAAGGAGCCAGTGAGGCTCAAACCAGGGACTGTGGCAATTGGGCTGAGGCACCCTAGGAACTTCAGAGGCTGCCTGATGCCAGGTGAGGCTACTTGTCCTTTGAGCTCAGCTGCACTGACTGGCAGCGAAGGCTCTCCAGGGTTTCAGACAGAGGTCTTTGCCAGCCCTACCTGGAGATGCCAGGAACTGAACCTGGCCCTTTCATGCAAAGCAGGTACTCCAGTTCTGAGCTACGGGCCCTCCCCTTATGCTCTGCACCACCAGGGCAGCTCACAGGAGGAGGAAATGGCTGGCCTCAGCCTTGCTCCTCCACAGCACCCCCCGACAATGGCAGCAAAGTGCACTGCAGCCTTGGGGGCCAGCTGGATCAGGTGATTTGGGCAGCCACTGAAATACCTGCTGGGCTCATATAACTGCTGCCTTAGGCCTGGCTTCCCAGTCTGTGCAGTGTCTCCAGGAGCAGCTGCTTCACAGCCTTGCCTGTGCTGTTGACCTCGTGGAACCCTGCCTGCTTTGGGCTGCTTTGATGGCTGTTTCCGTGCCTGCCTTAGGCCAATGCCCAGTCCCCCTACGAAGCTGCCTTCTTCTCGATGGCGCAGCCCAAGGTGCTCTGTGCCACTGGCAGGACAGGAGCCGGCCGAGATGCAGCCTCTTCTCAGGCAGAAAGCGCAAGCCATGCGTGGCACAGCACCGCCCAGTGTGCAGATCTCTAGATGCTGGCATGCAGCTGCATGGGGAGCAGCTCCACAGCCTTAGGCAGAAAGTGGCAGGATGTGCCATATCTGGGGGGTTTGCATTTGGGTCTACAGGTGCCCACATTCTGTATCAAAGCAGACCACATTCCACTATCCCAACAGCTTTATGCTGCGCTGTTATCATTAGAGCAGAGTTGAGAGTTCTTTTAGAGCATTTTGTATCAAAAACATGAGAGCTGGGGTGTGCGCGTGTGTGCGCGCTCCATGAAGCTGCTTGCCTCTTGCTTTTTTCAGCACCGCTTGGTCTGCGGTCCTGTTCGTGGCCATGCCTGTGCTCCCGGCTACTGCTGGACTGCTTTTCTTCTTTTTCTGGTCCCAAGACTTCAGAATGAGGGCAGGGCACATTCCGCTCGCTCTGATTTAGCTTCAGCCACTACACATGGCATCTTCATGAACCAAATCCAAGTGAGGGTGTGACAAAATCACAATGCTTGCCATGTGGAACCTATAGTAATGTTTACATGTGTTTGTTGTGTTAAATAGAACCCAGGTAGGTTAGGGTTAACTGTTTGGTAGTGGGTGAGTAAAAGGTGGGAGGGGCTTGTGCATGTGTGCGTGTGTGCGCGCACACGCATGCACACACAGGGGATGAGAACAAGTTCATAAAAGGCAGGACCAGACAGTAGGTTAGATAGGGTTTGGAGAGAGGGCCTTATGGGTTGATGAAGATACATCTAGATAGTGGGCTTGTGGGAATAGGAGTTAGAAGGGGTGGAGCAGGCAGGGTAAGGCTGGGAACTGAGTTAATTAATTATAAGATATAACATCTGTTGTATTAAATAAACTTTAATTTGTTTTTAAATTATAGAATCCCACATCTTGTTCATCTTCCTGCGCCACCAATAGTGTTCATCTTTCCTGGTCCTTCTCCTGGTTAGGTAAAGGGAACACATTAGGCATCCTGGGCATCTCTTTTACCTGGTGAATTTAGGGGCTGAAGCCTGTGGGACAGTGAGGACAGCTGTCCCAAGGTGGAGACAGGTGGACCTGAGGGAGGGTGACGTCACAAAGGGCACTGTTGTTTGCGGCCCTCGCTCTGGAGCATTGTGGATAAACCAGTGGTGTCCAGCAGCAGCCACTAGAGCAGGATCACTGTTCAATCCATACTTTGCCCCTCTTCACGAATAGGAATTTCTTTCCTAGGCCCCTTGCGACTCCTGACTGCCCTTCCTTCCCTCGGCCCCTCGCCTCTGCCTGCTGCTCCCTCCACGGCTCCCTTGGCCACTTTTGTCTCAGTCTCTGTGCAATTCTGATGCCACATCCTGGCCCTCAACCCCCGGGAGCCCCTCTGACATCACAGCCACTGAGTCAGACAGGCTTCCTCAGGTCTCAGAGCACTGAACATTTTAAACATTTATTTAATGGTGAGGTCCATCTGGTCCTGCAGGTGTCTGTCAGGCATCACAACAGCGCCAGAACATATCCACTGAATCTGTAGCATTCTAGTTTTCTCTTTCCCAGAGCACCGAGCGAAGCCCCCAATGTACAGATCTCTCTCTACTCGCACGAAGGCAACATGTGTTCAGGCGAGAGCGCTGTCCTCCGCCCTCTCAGCATCCAGGGCGGGTCCCCAAATATCCCAGCATACGCCACGGCCTCTTCATTCTGACAGGCAACGCCAACGCCAAGCCGGCGCAGAAGAAAGCAAGCCGGCCCCCTCCAGCATAGAGGTGGAGAGAGATTTTTCCATGACCACTGGGTGTCGGAGGCATTGTGGCCACTGACTCCCGGGGGGCGGGGGGGTAGACCTCTGCCTCCCAAAACAGCTTTCGTGTTGTTCCTGGACTTGCCACCTGTTGTGTCTAAATATAGGCCTTCCCAGCTGGCCATTCTTGCTTTTTATTGGCAGGCTGTGATCTGCCCAGCTCAGATTTCCTCTGGAAAATGGGAACACAAACAGCCTGAGAATTGTCTGTCCCATGCCAGCAGCATCCTGGCCGCAAGAGAAGCAGCTGGCTGGAGCGGAGAGAGCAAAAATATCCGCCACTTGGACTTGGGGCTTTCAGTGTCCTGGCCGGTTCCCAAAAGCTCAGTTGAACAAGCCCAGGCTGGTTCCAGGCACGAATGGAAGACGGCCAAAGAGCACCTGTTGCAGGAAGAGGTGCTTTTGTTCCTGAGGGCATTGCCAAGGATTGTACTAAAGGGTTGGGGGGGGGGGTGCTGGGAGTTCCTGGAAGCTGCTTTGGAAATGCCACTCTGTGGCGGTCAAGGCCAGCCTGAGATATTTTGGTGCCTGCCTGTGCAGGAAGTCCAAACAGCCCCTGCACCCCATTCTATGTATCTATATCTAGAGATAGATCTGGTCTATCTTCAATGCAAGATTCCCAGCAGGGCCCACCATTTATAATCAGATGGGAGAAATACTATAATTAATCACGGGGCGGGGGGGCACATTGGCAGCATTAGATTGTTGACACTTCCTGGCACTTAATACCCAAATATCAAAAGACCGTCCAACAAGTCTAGCTTGCGCGTCATCAAAACTTGAAGTCTGATTTTGAAGCCAAACTCCAGTTTCAGAATCTGAACTCTTCACAGCTTTTGACCATTTCTTTTAACATGTTGTGGCTCTACTTGGAATATGCATCAGGCCTTCACTTCTTCTTTATTATTTCACCTATTCTAGAGTTGAGCACAGCCACTAAAACTGATTCTGAGGTGCAAGTTAAGCCCGGAGCAACTCCAACTTGGAGGATGGGGCCGTGGCTCAATGGCAGAGCCCCTGCTTTGTCTGCAGAAGGTGCGAGGTTCAATCCCCAGCTTCTCCAGGTAGGGCTAGAAAAGAATCCTGCCTGAAACCCTGGAGAGCTGCTGCTGCCAGTCAGTGTCAACAGTATTGGGCGAGATAGACCCATGCCCTACTCAGCACAAGGCAGCCTCTTGTGTTCCTATGTTCCTATGATGGGTCTGCTCATCTGCTCCTAACATGGGTCTTAAAGACTTAGCAGAAACCTCTCCTGCCTTCAGTATGTGAAGCTGCAGCATCAACCACCACCATCCAACACTGTTTACTGTCACCAAAATCCAAATGGGATGCCATTCACTGCATCTCGCCTGGAACACAAGGAAGTGGCCGTTTTGATTTAGAACGTATGGGCTACCCAGTGTGGCTCATCTGCTTACCAGAAAAGGTGGGCTTGATTCGATATCTGCCGAGGTCTGCGAGACGGTCCTGTGGAGTTTAGCAGGCACTGGGCAGGATGTCACAGCATTAGTCATGATGCACCCAGGGCTGCTCCTCTAACAGCAGGCCAAAGAGCTGGTTAGAAATCTGCCTGCATGGTAGCAGGCTGTGTGGAATAGTATAGGTGGGTCCTGATTCCAAAAAGGCCATCAAGTCCAACCTCACCAACAACACCCAGTGTGCAGCAAAGTCCACCACAGACCAAAGAACTTACACCGACTATAATATCCCACTTGCAGAGAAGAGATGTGCTGAAGGAAGATGCTCAAATGTCGAAGAGCTCTGGTTCTCTGCAGGTAGCACAGAATGCAGTCACCTTATTTTTCAATGTCTACCCCAGCTTTTAGCCGAATTAAAATAAAGCAGGGGACAAAGTGGACACCATCCTCCCATAATCTTTGGGGTACATTTTAGGGTGCTTCTGCAGACCTTCAGAACATCTTGGGCCCCACATGCCTAAGAGACCACTTCCTCTACAGTGACCCATTGTGAGCTCCATGGCGGACCCAGGCTGCCCTCTTGAGGTCACCATCCGTGTGCTGACCGAGTGAGGTCAGTGAGATGCACTGAAGTATTCCCACAGGCTGCCTCAAAAAGGACAGACTTTCCTCCCTTGCAACTTGGAGACTGTGGGCATTTCCACATTAAGGAATGCAGGGGGAGGGGAAATAATCCCATTAGCATTTTAATGCGAATTTACCTAATTTCACACCTTTGAACTAATACGTGAACTAAAACCCAGTTATCCTTCAAAATTTGCAGTTCTCTGAATTCTGCAATAGAATTCTCCAGTCAACAAATGCATACAAATGCATTTTTATATTAGGGAAACGTGCACATAAAATGTGTTCATTAGTGAAAATAACACTCAAAGATGCATTGTATTTGGGAATTTGCTTGCCCCCCAAAAGTGTATATTAGGCAAAATTGCATACATAAATGCATGTTATCAGGGGATATGTCCACAAAAAGACATGCACTTCTTGATGCAAACTGTTTTCTCAAACATGGGGGGGGGGGAGACTGAACTTATGACTGGAAAAATGAGAAATGGAGAACCTGAGAGCAACGGACAGATTCACCCAACCCTATTCACAGGTGAGGCTTAGAAGGCATTTGTGCTGCACCTGACCTGTCATGCAAATGTAAGACCAGCGCTGGAGAGTGTTTGTCTCCCTCGTTCTGTCCCCCATGAACAAGATGAGGCACCAACAGCCCAGGGGCGGGGTCCAAAGTGCTTTAAGACTACCTTGCTTGCGCCGTCAGTTTCATGTGGACATACGAAGCTGCCTCCGGACGTCAGGTGGCCATTGGTGCATCCAGCCCACTGAGGCCTTCTCTGGCGGGCAGCAGCTCTCCGGGGGCTCTCAGCCAGAGAGGGTCATAGAATCATAGAATCATAGAATAGTAGGGTTGGAAGGGGCCTACAAGGCCATCGAGTCCAACCCCCCGCTCAATGCAGGAACCCAAGTCAGAGCATCCCTGACAAATGGCTGTCCAGCCTCGTCTTGAAGGCCTCCAGTGTGGGAGAGCCCACCACCTCCCCAGGTAATTGGTTCCATTGCCGTATTGCTCTGACACTCAGGAAGTTTTTCCTGATGTTCAGTCGGAATCTGGCTTCCTGTAACTTGAGCCCATTATTCCGTGTCCTGCACTCTGGGATGATCGAGAAGAGATCCTGGCCTTCTTCTCTGTGACAACCTTTCAAGTACTTGAAGAGTGCTATCATATCTCCCCTCAGTCTTCTCTTCTCAAGGCTAAACATGCCCAGTTCTTTCAGTCTCTCTTCATAGGGCTTTGTTTCCAGTCCCCTGATCATCTTTGTTGCCCTCCTTTGAACCCTCTCCAGTTTGTCTGCATCCTTCTTAAAGTGTGGTGCCCAGAACTGGACACAGTACTCCAGATGAGGCCTAACCAGTGCTGAGTAGAGGGGAACTAGTACTTCCCGGGATTTGGAAGCGATGCTTCTATGAATGCAGCCCAAAATAGCATTTGCCTTTTTTGCAGCCACATCACATTGTTGGCTCATATTCAGCTTGTGATCGACGACAATTCCAAGATCCTTCTCGCTCGTAGTGTGGTTGAGCCACGTATCCCCCATCTTGTAACTGTGCATTTGGTTTCTTTTTCCTAGGTGCAGAACTTGGCATTTGTCCCTATTAAATGCCATTCTGTTGTTTTCTGCCCAGCACTCCAGTCTATCCAGATCACTTTGAATTTTGTTTCTGTCTTCCAAAGTATTAGCTATCCCTCCCAATTTTGTGTCATCTGCAAATTTGATCAGCATTCCCTGCACCTCCTCCTCCAAGTCATTAATAAAAATATTGAAGAGCACTGGGCCCAGGACTGAGCCCTGCGGTACCCCACTCGTTACCTCTCCCCAGCTTGAGAAGGTCCCATTGATAAGCACTCTTTGAGTCCGATTCTGTAGCCAACTGTGGATCCACCGGATCGTTGTTTCATCTAGCCCACTTCGAGCTAGTTTGCTCATCAGGATATCATGGGGCACTTTGTCGAAAGCTTTGCTGAAGTCGAGGTATATGATGTCTACAGCATTCCCACGGTCTACAAGGGAGGTGACTTGATCAAAAAATGAGATCAGATTTGTCTGGCAGGACTTGTTTTTGACAAATCCATGTTGGCTTCGAGTAATCACGGCATTGTTGTCAAGGTGCTTCCAGATGGATTGCTTTATGATCTGCTCCAGAATTTTCCCAGGGATTGATGTCAGACTGACTGGTCTGTAGTTCCCAGGTTCCTCCTTTTTACCCTTTTTGAAGATAGGGACAACGTTAGCCCTCCTCCAGTCATCTGGCACTTCCCCGGTCCTCCATGATTTCTCAAAGAGAATAGACAGCGGTTCTGAGAGTTCTTCTGCCAGTTCCTTTATGACTCTAGGATGCAGTTCATCTGGCCCTGGAGATTTGAACTCATTCAAAGTAATGAGGTGTTCCTTGACCATATGCCTGTCGATCTCAAGCTGCAATCCTGCCCCTTCAGCCTGTACTTCGCCTTTGCCAGGGGGGTCATAGACCCTCTTTTGGGAGAAGACTGAGCCAAAGTAGGAATTGAGCACCTCTGCCTTTTCTTTGTCCTCTGTTATCATTTTGCCATCCTTATTTAATAGCTGAACAACCATTTCTTTCCTCTGCCTTTTACTATGCACGTAGCTGAAGAAAGCCTTTTTGTTGTTTTTAGCATCCCTCGCTAACCTCACCTCGTTGTCCGCTTTAGCCTTCC
Source organism: Heloderma suspectum (assembly GCF_057233095.1). NCBI lineage: Eukaryota > Metazoa > Chordata > Lepidosauria > Squamata > Helodermatidae > Heloderma > Heloderma suspectum. The sequence continues at coordinate 438,873,284 of NC_139458.1, forward strand.
TGACGCCATCCCTGCAATTCTGTGCTACCTGCCTGTACTCTTCCTTTGTTACTTGGCCTTCTTTCCACTTCCTATATGTGTCCTTTTTTGTTTTCAGGTCATCCCTAAGCTTTTTGTGAAGCCACATTGGCTTCTTCTGTTGTCTTCCACCTTTTCTTCTTGTTGGAATTGTTTGTGATTGTGCCTTGAGAATTTCCTTTTTTAAAAGTTCCCACCCATCTTGGACTCCTTTTCTCGCTAGCATTGCTTGCCATGGGACCTTACTGATCATTGTTCTGAGTTTATTAAAATCAGCTTTCCTAAAATCCAGGGTACGCGTTTGAGTACACTCGGCTTTTGCTTCCCTTAGAACCAAGAACTCAAGTACAACATGGTCGCTTTCCCCCAGAGTTCCTGTAACTGCTACTTTATCCACTAAGTCATCTCTGTTGGTTAGGATCAAGTCAAGGATAGCCGATCCTCTAGTTCCTTCCTCTACTTTCTGTAGGAGGAAGTTATCCGCCACACAAGTCAGGAATTTCCTGGAGGGGCCATGTTTTGCAGAATTTGTCTCCCAACAAATATCGGGGAAATTGAAGTCCCCCATTACTACTACATCATGCTTCCTTAAAACATTGGCTATTTGCTTTTCAAAAGTTTCATCCTTGTCTTCTCCTTGATTGGGTGGCCGGTAGGTCTTTCGCAGCCCTGCTACCAGACACGCTTGAGTGGGAGAGGCAGGGACTGGGCCCCCTACAGAGAAAGCAGCCTTCCCAGCTGGGTACCCTCCAGATGTGCTGGACTGCAGCCCGTTGTTCCCAGCCAGAAGGGCCAATGGTTCAATGTCACACAAGCCCACCAGATCAGTGCGGGGGCGGACAGCGAGAGCCAGGTCTGTGGGGCGCAGGAAAAGGCAGGTCCACTGTTCCGGAGTGAGTATGAAAGAGATACGCGGAGAGCTGGGCTGCTCTCTGCAAGAAACCTGATAGGGGGGACCCTCTCCGCCAACACAGATGCCTTCTTGGGCCACCATCACTCTTGCTGAGACACACTCCGGCAGAGACACGTCACCTGAATGTTACGGTCTGTCAAGGATCTTCTGTCAGCCCTTAAGAGGTCTAGCCTCAGGATCAAGCACACTGATCGCTCTCCTCAATGTAAATTGGTTTATGATTTATTTAAATGCATTCTTAAACAAATAATAAAAGAAGCACATGAAACTCAGAGTCAAGAATCACTGAGCTGGAAGGGAGCTCTAGGGAATCATCCAGACCAACCGCAAAGCTCATTACCATTTTATGGGCACGATCCAACTGAAGTTAAATACTTTAGGGCACAACCCTACTGGATCTGCCCTTGATACTCACAAACCTCTGAACCCGAGTACCCAACGCAGAGCAGCCGGGCCTCCCGCTCTGCAGTTCAGCTGGACGGGTGTTTCTGCCCATCTAGCTGAGGCATGGGGGGGGAGGCTGGGGAGGGCGGGGGATACAGTGTAAGCTTCCCCCTTCCCCAGCCCACTGGCGCCCCCCCTTTCCCCTCCTCTCTACGCTCATGTTTGTGAGCTCATAGAGGCAGCCGGGGTGGTTCTCTGCCCAACAGCTGGGAGGCGGAGGGGGAGGGGACGGGGAGCTCCATTTTCCAGCTCTGAGATCATAGCACTGTTTACAACCACACTGCTGGGAATCCAAAAAATCCCATGGCCCCCCAATCCTGTGACACTGTCTAGGGGCCATAGGATTGCTCTTTCCAGCTGCAATCCTATGCACACATGCCTAGGATTAAGTCCCATTGAACACACTGGAATGTGCATCTGGTAGACAGGCACAGGACTGCATTTTTATGCTCCCATTACGCATAAAAATGGGGGGGGGAGTGTTAAGTGTATGGTATCACTGCCCCGAACAAAAGCAACTGATGCTAAGCTGTTTACTGGGGGGGGGGGTATTTTTCCTGGGCCCTGTAACAGGTGTTGTTGTTTTTTATTCGGTCAGTCACTTCCGACTCTTCGTGACTTCATGGACCAGCCCACGCCAGAGCTTCCTGTCAGCCATCGCCACCCCCAGCTCCCCCAAGGTCGAGTCCGTCACCTCCAGAATATCATCCATCCAGCTTGCCCTTGGTTGGCCCCTCTTCCTTTTGCCTTCCACTTTCCCTAGCATCAGCATCTTCTCCAGGGTCTCCTCTCTTCTCATTATGTGGCCAAAGTACTTCAGTTTTGCCTTTAATATCCTTCCCTCAAGTGAGCAGTCTGGCTTTATTTACTGGAGTATGGACTGGTTTGATCTTCTTGCAGTCCGAGGCACTCTCAGAATTTTCCTCCAACACCACAGTTCAAAAGCATCTATCTTCCTTCGCTCAGCCTTCCTTATGGTCCAGCTCTCGCAGCCATAGGTTACTACGGGGAATACCATTGCTTTAACTATGCAGACCTTTGTTGTCAGTGTGATGTCTCTGCTCTTCACTAGTTTATCAAGATTTGTCCTTGCTGTCCTCCCAAGAAGTAAATGTCTTCTGATTTCCTGGCTGCAGTCAGCATCTGCAGTAATCTTTGTGCCTAGAAATACAAAGGCTGTCACTGCCTCCACATTTTCTCCCTCTATTTGCCAGTTATCAATCAAGCTGGTTGCCATAATCTTGGTTTTTTTGAGGTTTCACTGCAACCCAGCTTTTGCACTTTCTTCTTTCACCTTCGTCATAAAGTTCTTCAGCTCCTCCATGCTTTCAGCCATCAAAGTGGTATCATCTGCATATCTGAGATTGTTAATGTTTCTTCTGTAACAGGTGGGGCACCCCCAAATGAGACATCAACATTTGTGGATTGCTTATAGAAAGGACAGCAGCAAAAACTACAGAACTGTGTATATTAATTTCATTTCTATACCTCCCAATAGCCAAAGCTCTCTGGGTAGTTCACAAAAATTATAAACCACAAATACAAGATAATAAAAACCTAATATTAAATCAGCTAGATCCCCAACCCCATGCACACATATCTAATCTGCAGACACAGTTAGGATAGGTGCCAGCTACTTCTAACACAAACCGTGTCCTTGCAAGCACGTTCCCTTTCTCTTTGTAATTAATATCATGGTTTGTGAAAGATTAAAGGTTGTAAATTCCCCAAAGCAGTTATTTTTTCTCTCTTCTCAAGAGAAGGTGGATCCTTCCCCCTATGTTCCACTGCACAAAAATCTTTTCAGGCTTGTCTTCTGTTGTGATATTTCCTGCCACTGTGTGTCAGACACATATTGCCAAACATTCCTGACTGGCTTGAGTGGTCACCAATACCACCTAAATCTAGCTACATAATACATAGACGCAGAAGTCATTAGCCATCGGTGAAAACGGTCTTCCTGCCCAGCACAGCCAAGAATCTTCTGGCACTTTAAATAATGTGGTTCATAATGTGATTGACACTGACTTTTGTCACTAACAAGTGTTGGCTTGAGACGCCTCTTAAGAGCACTCGATATCTATTGCAAAAAAGAACACCGCCTAGTAATTAATTACACCAAGTCTAAGGTTGTAGTCTCCACCAAGAGAAGAATCAAACACAGATGGCAGATAAATGAGCACTGTATTGAACAGGTTGCAACGTACAGATATCTGGGTGTAACTTTCCATTCATACGGCTCTTGGAGAACTCAAATAACCAATGCTATAGATAATGCCCAGAGGAGTATAAAGGCACTCCTTTGCTTTTTTTACGCCAAAGGGGGACAGTGTATCCCATCAGCCATTCAGGTATTTACAGCCAAGGCCACAGCCCGGTTGCTGTACAGTTCGAAGATATGTGCTTATGGCAATTATGCCCCATTTGAAGTCATATTTTTGAGAGCCATATTTGGAGTCCCAAGTTGTCTGCCCAATGTAATTTTATTATTAGAAGCAGGGGAAATTTCTGTAGAAGCTCATGCTTGGGTTTACAAGATAAATGTTTGGTTGAAGATGATTTTCTTTCCTTGAGATTAGCCCCATTAACTTTAATTGATGCCTTTCAGACATTTAATGAGAAGTTACGAAATCTGGGATTCTCCCCAATGCCCTTGTAGCTCTTGGATACGAACAAGCCAAAGTTACTATCCGTCAGCGAATTTGGGATATTGAATTGCAAAAGCTTTTAGGTTTGGCCACACTATACCCTGATTTCAGGGACAATGGGAGGGCACTCTTGCCTGAAAATTATTTGTCAAATCTGATTATTCCCAAATTCAGAAAGGCTTTTATGTTTGCCAGGTTCAATGTTTTGCCATCTGCACTTTTGGAAGGAAGATTTATGAGGGTCCCATATCAAGACCACTTGTGAAGCGGGGGAAGTGGAGACAGTTGGATACGTTTTGTTTTATTGTTCTTTTTGTCATATCTTTGATGCACTTTTATTACTCCAATTTTACAACAAATCCCTGGCAGATCTATTTTATCTTTTTTTATCATATTTTTTATCTGATCAGAATCCCCATGTAACAGCAAAAGTGGCCAGTTTTTGTGCAGCTGCTATCACATGCCGGAGGGTGATGACAAAATAATATTATTTTATTTATTTGTTTGTTTGTTTGTTTATTTCATTTCTATACTGCCCAATAGCCGAAGCTCTCTGGGCGGTTCACAAATTATTTTAATATTGTAACAATTTTTCATATTGGGATTGTATGTTTTTAATCGTGCTGTCTTGTGGTTATGTGGTCTGGCAGCATGAGTTTTGTATGTTTGCTATTGTTTATGCGCTGGTCTTAGACCGAAATAAATATTCTATTCAAGTCACCTAAATCTAGCTACGTAATACATAGACGCACACCAGAGGAGTCACCGGCCATCGGTGCAAAAGGTCTTCCTGGCCAGCACAGCCAAGAGCCTTCTGGCACTTTAAATAATGTGGTTCATAACGTGATTGACAGTGTCAGTACTTTCAGTCAGTTTCCTCCTGCCTTCACTATTTCTGATTAATTCAAAAGGTAATTCTGACCTTGTGCCTATTTTCCTTCTGACTTCATTGTTTACCATTCTCCCACCCCCACATCCACTATATAGACACCTGAAACTCTCCAAAACACGTCATTCATCTGATGAAGGGGGTCATTGTGCAAAAAAGCTTCCACACCAGAATCAATTTGTTAGTCTTTAAGGTGCCCACAGCCTCTTTGTGTTTGCTGCAACACAGCAGACTAACACGGCAGCCCCTCTGGGAATTGTTTCTAGCCAGGTTCATCTACGATTTGTAGTTTTGTGTGTGTTTCCATTAAACATAGTCAGAAGGAAACTTTATACTGAGCTTATTTATTTATTTAAAACATTTAAAATGCTCTTAGGCCACCTTTCATGGCAAGTCCTCTCAAGGCGGCTTCATGGAGGAGAAGGCTGTCGATGGCTACTAGTCCTGATGGCTCTGTGCTACCTCCAGGAAGGGGTGTACGAAATCCCTTACCTCCAGTCCGCCGTGGGTCTGCGGGGGGGGAAGTGATCCATTCCTCCCCACCGGAATCCCCGCCGGCTGGCTCCACTTCACGGCCAGTCTGCGGAGCCACCAGCCGGCTCCGTTCCACAAGCAATATGGCTGCCATTGCGGCCCGTATCGCTGTCTGAGTGGAAAGAGGAAGTGATCCAGATGCAAATGGCATCTGCTATGCCATTTGCGTCCCCGTTTCTTCTCGCGATAGGCTACGTAAGTATCTACATAAATAAAGACGCATGGCCTATTGCGAGAAGAAACAGGGACTCAGATGGCATAGTGGACGCCATTTGCGTCCGATCACTTCCCTGTGTCGCTCAGGACAGCGGAAAGGAATCGGCCAGGAGGGGAGATTCGGCCTGTTGCATCCGGGGTGGCAGGGGTGAGTATGTTCGTTCCGCCATGGTCTTCGGGGGGCCGAATTCACTGGAATTCGGCCCCATTTGAGTCCGTGGCGGATTTCGCGGCCATCCCTACCTCCAGGACCAGAGACAGCAGGACTCTGTGCACCAGTAGCGGGGGAACCTGGGTGGGAGATGCTCTTAGAATCATAGAATCATAGAATAGTAGGGTTGGAAGGGGCCTACAAGGCCATCGAGTCCAACCCCCTGCTCAATGCAGGAATCCAAGTCAGAGCATCCCTGACAAATGGCTGTCCAGCCTCGTCTTGAAGGCCTCCAGTGTGGGAGAGCCCACCACCTCCCCAGGTAATTGGTTCCATTGTCATATTGCTCTTACAGTCAGGAAGTTTTTCCTGATGTTCAGCCGGAATCTGGCTTCCTGTAACTTGAGCCCATTATTCCGTGTCCTGCACTCTGGGATGATCAAGAAGAGATCCTGGCCTTCTTCTCTGTGACAGCCTTTCAAGTACTTGAAGAGCTCTATCCTATCTCCCCTCAGTCTTCTCTTCTCAAGGCTAAACATGCCCAGTTCTTTCAGTCTCTCTTCATAGGGCTTTGTTTCCAGTCCCCTGATCATCTTTGTTGCCCTCCTCTGAACCCTCTCCAGTTTGTCTGCATCCTTCTTAAAGTGTGGTGCCCAGAACTGGACACAGTACTCCAGATGAGGCCTAACCAGTGCTGAGTAGAGGGGAACTAGTACTTCCTGGGATTTGGAAGCTATGCTTCTATTAATGCAGCCCAAAAGAGCACTGGCCTTTTTTGCAGCCACATCACATTGTTGGCTCATATTCAGGTTGTGATCGACAACAATTCCAAGATCCTTCTCGCTTGTAGAAGAAGGCTCTTGCACTCGTGTCCTGCTTGTGGGTTTCTGGTCGACAGCTGGCTGGCCACGGTGTGAACAGACTGCTGGACTAGAGGGACCCTGGGCCTGATCCAGCCTCAGGGCTCTTCTGATGTTCTTATGTCCTTAGAGTTCTGCTCTGCAGCGGTAGGTCATATACGCAAGGCTAGATCTTGCAATTACTGATCCACAGAAAACTGCCTATGTGCAAAGAGCCTCAGGGCAGACAAAAGATACAATTTATTCTTGGCCCTGAACTGAATCTCTTTCCTGATTACAGTAGTTCTCAGGTGCAGGAATAAAAGGTATAGTTTGTCAATAGTTTCACAAGTTTTGCATAGCTGCAGGCGCACCCATTCCTAAGAAGCACCCACTTTTGTGTGTTTAATGGCTCTGGCCAAACCCATTGTTGCTAGGCAGGAAGAGCCATTCTTGGTTGTTGTTCAGTCGTTAAGTCCTGTCCAACTCTCTGTGACCCCATGGGCCATAGCACGCCAGGCCTTCCTGTCCTCCGCTCTCTCCCGGAGTGTGCTCAAGTTCCTTTTCATTGCATCCGTGATGCTATCTAGCCATCTCATCCTTCGCTGTCCCCTTCTCCTTTTGCCTTCAATCTTTCCCAGCATCAGGGTCTTTTCCAGGGAGTTTTCTCTTCGCATTAGGTGGCCAAAATATTTGAGCTTCAGCTTCAGTATCTGTCCTTCCAATGAGCACTCAGGGTTGATTTCCATTAGGATGGACTGATTTGACCTCCTTGCAGTCCAGGGGACTCATAAGAGTCTTCTCCAGCACCACAGTTCGAAGGCATCAATTCTTCGGTGCTCAACCTTCCTTATAGTCCAGCTCTCACAGCCATACGTTACTACTGGGAAAACCATAGCTTTGATTAGACGGACCTTTGTTGGCAAGGTGATGTCTCTGCTTCTTACTATGCTGTCTAGGTTTGCCATAGCTTTCCTCCCAAGGAGCAAGCGTCTTTTAATTTCATGGCTACAGTCACCGTCTGCAGTGATCTTGGAGCCCAAGAAAGTAAAATCTGTCACTGCTTCCATTTCTTCTCCTTCTATATGCCAGGAAGTGATGAGGCCAGATGCCATGATCTTCGTTTTTTTTATGTTGAGTTTCAGACCAGCTTCTGCGCTCTCCACTTTCACCCTCAACAAGAGGCTCTTTAGATCTTCTTCGCTTTCTGCCATTAGGGTGGTATTGACATCTGCATATTGGAGGTTGTTGATAATTCTCCCGGCAATCTTAATTCCGACCTCTGATTCATCCAACCCGGCATTTCTCATGATGTACTCTGCATATAAGTTAAATAAGCAGGGCGACAATATGCAGCCTTGTCGTACTCCTTTCCCAATTTTGAACCACTCGGTTGTTCCATGTCTGGTTCTTACTGTTGCTTCTTGGCCCTCGTACAGGTTTCTCAGGAGACAGGTAAGGTGGTCTGGTACTCCCATCTCTTTCAGAATTTGCCACAGTTTGTTGTGATCCACACAATCAAAGGCTTTAACATAGTCAATGAAGCAGAAATAGACGTTTTTCTGGAATTCTCTTGCTTTCTCCATGATCCAGCGAATGTTGGCCATTTGATCTCTAGTTCCTCTGCCTCTTTGAAACCCAGCTTGTACTTCCGGTAGTTCTCGGTTCACATGCTGCTGAAGCCTAGCTTGTAGGATTTTGAGCATCACCTTGCTGGCATGTGAAATGAGCGCAGTTGTACGGTAGTTTGAGCACTCTTTGGCGTTGCCCTTCTTTGGAACTGGAATATAAACTGACCTTTTCCAGTCTTGTGGCCACTGTTGAGTGTTCCAAAATTTGTTGGCATATTGAGTGCAGCACTTTAACAGCATCATCTTTTAGGATTTTAAATAGCTCAGCTGGAATACTGTCATCTCCGCTAGCTTTGTTGTTAGTAATGCTTTCTAAGGCCCACTTGGGATGTGCTACTGTAGCTTTTTGGACAAACCCAGAGAGAACAGGGACTAGCAGGATACAGGATCCTGTGGTTGTGTCACTCATCCGTTGCTTTTATTTTGCCCAGGCTAGCCTTGTTCTGGCCGCTGAGGTCCTTGCCTTTCCCCAGGCAAAGGGTTGCAAAAGCCTCGTTTTAAAAGGACATTTTTTGCTGTACCCACTGCGACCCAGGAGTTTCAACACACCCACATCCAGCTTCAGAAATGGGTCAGCCCAACCCAAGGAGAGGTATCTTTAAGCTCTAGCCTATCTTTGGAGGCATTTCTACGAAGTGCACCCCACACCTGCTTGCCTATTGTACGTGGGCATGTGCTTAGAGTTCGACTAATATTCAGCCACATTGGGTTGGAGCCCCAGCCACTCTGTGGGGCTTGCCCTGGTGTTCCAGCGGCAAGGATCATGACCAGGACTTCTGTTTATTTTAGTATCTCTTGTGTCCCTTCTGCACTCACTTGCGATCAAGACAAACTCTCTAGAAGAAATTTCTGTAGAAGAAATTGCCTTGATGTGCAGTGTAATAGTGACGCTCTTGTGAAGACAGGCATCTCAAGGAAGGGGCAGAAGAGGTGTGAGCCCACAATGCGCTAGAGATTGGTGCAAGTGAGGTTGCTGTTGCACTCATGCCCTGCTTGTGGGTTTCCCGTGGGCAGCGGGTTGACCACTGCACTGTGCAAACAGAATGCTGGACTAGATGGACCTTGGTTTGATCCAGCATGGCTCTTCTTATGTTCATAATATAAAGTCATAAAACACAGTTTCCGCAATTTTACATAAGTTAAAACCCCATTGACAAAATATCAATATTTCAAAAAAGCTAACAGCATCAAACTATTTAAAATACAACTTAGGCCATGACAAAATTAATTAAGTCAGTAATACGATAATCTCAATTAAAAGCCAAATGACTCTTTAGAGGCTGACATAGATGGGGCCAACTTATACATCCCTTGGGAGGGAGTTCCACAAACTAGGGGGCCACCACTGAAAAGGCCCTGCCCATAGTGCCCACCAACCTAGCTGATCTTAGTGGGGGCCCAATGAGCAGGCCCTCTGATGGGGATCTCAGGACACAGGCTGGTTCATATGGGTTCAGGCAGTCTTTCTCATAACCCAGTCTCAAACTATTTAGAGCATTAAAAGTCAAAACCAGCAGTTTGGACTGGGCATGGAAACACACGAGTAGCCAGTGCAACTGATCCAGTAATATGCTCTGACCTTGTGCTCCTCTTGTATTCTGGAGAAATTGGAAGGTAGATATAAAACAACAGGTACTGCTGGAGTGAAAAACAACAACCCCCCAACCAACCCCGACATGCTCTGTTTGGCGACAGTCAAAACTTATATAAATAAGAATCTGATTAGACTGAGCAGTGGCAAACAGCACGATCTCTCTTCCCTGGATTGCAGGTCCATCTGATTCACAACAACAGGTGCATCAGCCCTTTCCTGAAAGCCACAGCCCTGATGATGAGCTGTCTGGTGTGGGGGAGAGACTGGGGAGCATGAATGCAGTCCCTGTCCCCCCACCCTCACTCGACCTTTCCAGCAGCCAGTCTCTTTCCAAAGAACCCCACGAACTGCATCCCAGCGGATGGATCGAAGAGAGGCACCGTGGCCACCGCACCTATCTGTACACATGGTGCTCCATCCATCCGGGCAGCAGCAGAAATGACAGCATTGTGCAATCCATGCACGCATGCACGCCCACACACAAACCTAATCATCTGCAAATACAGCAGTGATACTCCAAGCTGCTCCTTAGCTATAGTAACCACTTCCTGGCCTGTAAACAAAGTGTGCAATCCGATCCATTACCTTCCTCTTCAGAACTAGAATCAACCTTTGTAAGAGATAAGAGGTTGCGCCAGCGGAGGCTGGTGGCTCCGATGTCAGTGGGGTGGTGAATCCGCTCCAGGTTCCAGTCAGAACCAGTCAGAACTCTAAAGGAGCTCTCCAAGGTGCTTTGCTTTCTGGGAACGTACAACCCAGTGGAAGCTGGTGGCTCCGATGTCAGTGGGGCGGTGAATCCGCTCCGGGTTCCAGTCGGAACTCTAAAGGAGCTCTCCAAGGTACTTTGCACCTTGGAGAGCTCCTTTAGAGTTCTGACTGGTTCTGACTGGAACCCGGAGCGGATTCACCGCCCCACTGACATCGGAGCCACCAGCTTCCACTGGGTTGTACGTTCCCAGAAAATGACTAGTTCCTCACACATGGTTCCTCTCGCTGTTTCAGGGCAACTATTTTGTGCTGCCAAGAGGCAACTGCCTGTTGTGTTTGCATTTTTAAAAATAAACTTACATCCCAAACTGTCCTAGATATTGGAACCACAGAAGGCTTCGAAGACAAGGAAAATTCCAGTGCAATGGTACCCCTATGTATAGTGGTTAGAGTGTAAGACTGGGGACTCAGGAGACCCGGGTTCTGGTCCCCACTCAGCCATGAAGCTCCCTGGGTGACTTTGGGCCAGTCACTGACTCAGCATAACCTACCGCACAGGGATGTTGTGAGGATAAAATGGAGAGGAGGAGGAGGAGGATGTAAGCCACCTTGGATCCTTGCAGGAGGAAAGACGGTGACATATAAATGTAATAATAAAATAAAATGTTAAGATCTCATGAAAGTACATAATTGTATGCATATAACAGGGATTTCTTCTAAATTACATATAACAGTTTTAGTAGTATCACTCAGTAAGTCACCCACTATTAGTTTTTGTGTGTATGTATGTGTGGCGGGGGGTGGGGGGTCCTAGTATTTGGCTCTAAAAATCTGTGTAAAGATTCAGATTTCTCTGGAAGAGCAAGAATGCTCTCCCATTGTTTGAGAGAGTGTCCCATAAGAATATAAGAAGAGCCCTGTGGCTGGATCAGACCAAAGGTTCTCTAGTCCAACATTCTGCCCACACAGTGGCTAACCAGATGTCCCAACGGGAAGCCTGGCAGAAGGACATGAGCAGAACAGCACATTCCAAAGGGTGGTTATGGCATCAGTGGTGCTCAGCACATCCCACCCACTCTCTCCTGCAGCATCTAGATTGGATTGACCAAGGGGGTTTCTCCACGACAACGGAAAGAGATGGAAGGAGAAGCCAATCGTGGCTTACCCGGATTTTTCAAGGAGCTGGCCTTGCTCCGCGCTAGGCTCCACAAGCAAGTGTATTACACCAGTAAAAGTCATTTCACAGAACATACTTCCTGGAAGGGGGGGTGGAGTGAACGTCATCTGATGGGCAGGGGCTGCTGAACCAATAAGAGAGGCTCCCTCCCCCCAGGCTCTCCCCTTCAGGCTCTCTCCCCCTTTCTCCTCTGGTAAGATCCTGGGAGGTTTCCTCCACTGTATCCACAGAAATCACTCTCTTTCTGTCTCTCTTCCCTACTTCCTTAGAGGGACAATCATTATAGGAACAGTGTTCTTGCTGCCCTGCTGCAATCAATCGAAGCTTCAATGCTTTGACATCAAGGCTCTCTAAATCCATTATTTCGAATCATGGAGGTGATCTCAGTAACTTTGGGAGCGCGCATTTCGGGAACAAGCCTCACTGACCACAGTAGGAGTTACTTCCGAGTAGACACACATATGTTTGTGCTGGGAAAGGAGAGGAAACAAAAGGATGGGAAACCAGCCCCCTTTCTAACCCAGTGCTACACAGGAACAATGGTCTGAATTAGTTACTTCCAAAGGCAATAAACCAAACAACAGAGAATTGCAGCTTCGAGATAGCACTTTACAGCCTTTAGGGAATTAGTGCTTTAAAATGTGCTATTTCAGTTGAGGGGGATCTCTGTAAATTCTGAAGTGGGCATTCAGGGGACAAGCCTCATTGACCATAATGGGAGTTACTTCTGAGTAGACACTAAGTGGTTTGTGCTGGGAAACATAGGAACAGGGAACACCCCTTGACCAGGTTCACGGTGAAAGGCACACCCCAGGGCGGGGCTAGCATACCCCAGGTCAATGCAGGGGTTGGGGCACACAGCAACTATACCAGGGAGAACCCGACTTAAGGAAAAGAATTGGACTTTAAGCAATCTCAGGAAATCTGGTTTTTCCCTGAGAAGCTCCGGGGTGGCTGCGGGATGGCCACGATGCCGCGTATCCCCAATGATCTCAACACGCAGCTGGCTCAGAGTAAATCACTCATGGAGACACCCCCCCCCCCAAGTTTGAGGCTTGTTCATGGCTTGTTTTGCACGGATCCATTAAAAAGACTGGATTCAGGGAATCTACTGTTCATAGATTCCTGCATGATGGCGGCCCTATTCATGCGATTTTGAACCCGGATTCTCCAGCGTTCTCAATCATGTGGAGAGCCTCCATGGTTACGGAAGGCTTTTCTCTCCAGAAAGTCGCCTTCCAAGAGCAGGGGGGATGGAAACGGGCAAGGAAGGGGCGAGACTAGCGCTCTGCCTCCCCCCGGGTGCTCTCCCTCCTCGGGTTACCAAGGCCTGAACGGGGCTGGCATCTTCCTCAGCTGGCAACACATATTACAGAGGAGTGGACATGAGGGGAGTGAAGACCGCCAGGTTCCTGTCAGAGCTGGCTTCGTCACTCAGAATCCCCCCTCCTCCAGAAATTGCCCTCTTCTCCAGCATGCCGGTATTAAACTGTTTTAAATGTATTTGTCTCCCCCTTTTAAAACCAGAAGTGACTGGGCTGAGAAGGGGGTGGGAGAGTGAACAGTGGCTGGCCCTCAGGAGCAGCTGTGTGACTGCTTCAGCCTGAGAGCGGCCTCCTCCATTTTCATTTTGCCGCTTTTTCTCCTCAGAACTGCAAGGCCTCCGTGCTGCTGTTCGTCTTTGAGCACCCCCCAACCTTGTGCCACATAAAGGGAAGGAGCAGCTGAGTTCCTTATGAGGGGAGCAGGGCCAGAACATTCACCAAGCACAGGGGTGTGCGAAACACCCCGGCCCGGCTGGCAGTCCGCAGTGGGGGGGGAGGTGGGGAATCCTCCCTGGCCAGCTCCACTCTGCGGCAAGGCCAGGGAGGATTCCCCTTCTGGCTGCTGCCGGGCTGCGGCCACAAATGGCGGCCACTACGCCGGCTGCCGTTTGCGTCCCTGCCAAGCTGTGATAGGCTACGTAAGTATCTTCGTAGCCTATCGCGGCAAAAGGCTGGCACGCAAATGGCGGCCATTACACCATTTGCGTCCCTGTCTTTTGCCGTGATAGGCTACGTAGATACTTACATAGCCTATCACGGCTTGGCAGGGATGCAAATGGCAGCCGCATTTGCGGCCACAGCCCAGCAGCAGCCGGAAGACGACCCGGAGCCGCCGCCGGAGATGCCGCTGCCGCCTCCGGAGCCACTGCTGCCTCCAGGTAGGTCCGTTCCAGGGGGATTTCAGGGGGTGGCGGGGGGGTAGTCCATTCCGCCACGGATTCCGGGGGGGGCGGATTCTAAAGAATCCGGCCTCACTGGAGTCCATGGTGGAATTCTCCAACATCCCTAACCAAGTGCATTACAGCCCTCGGGATTATTTGCAGTGAAAGGCAGGCCCATGGAGCAGAGATCCCCATGCAACACACACTCAGAGATGGTATATCCACTGCCAGTAGGGATTTCTTCATTTATATATATATATATATATATATATATATATATATAAATTTCCTCCAGAAAGCGCCCTGGTTGGAGTTGTTAGCAGCAGTAGAGCGACTGCCTAACAGCGGCCGCCTTCATTTTGCTTCTTTTTACCTCCAAACTGGCAAAATAGGGACTTCAAGCCTTGATTTCAGCTCTGTATGAGCAGATTTCAGCAAAAAAGAAAAAAGAACATTAGCTGAATTATAATAACTTTCCAGAGAAAATGGAACCATTTTTTAAAAAGAAGAAATCCCAATTATGAGGCAGATCATTCTCTGCAAAGCATATACGCTGTAGGTTGACTCAGCTGTCTTATTTCTTTTTTCCTCTTTGCAAAAGGGTTGCTGCACACATTGTTCAATCCGCAGAAAGCAATGAAGGAGAACGCCGAAGTAATCAACCAGCTGAACAAGTTTCTGCTGCAAAGAGCACAGGATTACGGAGCCGCGTGTCGTGGTGCGCAATACTCTGCACGTATGAGCCATCACTCCATCCCCGTTGCAGGAAGAAACAGAAATGCTTCTCACGAGTGCAGCTTCCACGAGGGAGCTATCATACTCTGCCATGTCTTCTTATTAATCTTCGTGAGCTGCGCGAGGAGCCTTTTTCGGCTGAAGAGCAAGACAAAAATGTTTTCTGGAAAATAAATAAATGAAATGTTACAGAATCGGCCCGTGCCATCATGTGAACCCGAGGACCGAAATGCAGATGGGAATCGTTTCTGCTATTGTTGACTAGCAACTTATGAGAACTATCATGATAACAATTAAGACAGTGACCACTTTGGAACTGCCCTGCCTTCAGAAGGTGATGGGCAATAACTGAAATACTGATAGCTGAAATAACGGGGGGGGGGGGGAGACAACCCTGCTGATAGAATTATATAGAATCATAGAGTTCGAAGGGACCTCCGAGATCATCTATTCCCACCCCCGCTCAATGCAGCTGTGCACTGCAGGGTGCAGCTGCAGCATCCCTGACAGATGGCTGTCCAGCCTCTGCTTAAATAGCTCCAGTGAAAGAGAACCCTCCACCTCCCAAAGCAAATCTGTTCCTCTGCTGGATGACTCTCACTAAGAAGTTTCTCCTAATGCTTAGCTGAAATCTGTTCCCCTGCCATTCCCAACTGCTGATTCTAGTTCTGCCCTCGGGAGCAACAGAGAGCATGACAACCTTTCACATATTTGAAGACCGCTAGCAAGTCTTCCCACAATCGTCTTTTCTCCTGGCTAAACAGGATCAGCTCTTCCAACTGTTCTTCATAGGACTTGGTTTCCAGACCCCTCCCCACCCTGGTTGCTCTTCTCTGGATGCGCTCCAGACTGTCCCTCTCCTCAAAACAGGGCTCCCAGAAGTGGATACAGTACTCCAGAAGCCCCTGACTAATGCAGAACAGGGTGGAACTATGACTTCCCATAATCTGGACACTATGCTTCTGTTAATGCAGCCCCAGACTGCATTTGCTTTCTTAGCTGCTGCATCACATTGCTGGCTCATATTCAGCTTGTGATCTGCTAAGACACCTAGGTCTTTTTCACTTGTACTGCTGCCAAGCCAGGTCTCCCCTTGTGCTCAGCACAAGGCCTAGGACAGAGCCCTGCAGCACTCCACCCAGGACCCCCCTCCAGGAGGATGCCGAGCCATTCGTTAGCCCTCTTTGGGAATGGTTGAGCAACCAGCTGTTCGAAGAGGAAACGTGAGGAAGGGAGGGTGGTGGCACAGGCCGGCCCCACCCTCTGCTGCCACGGTGCCTGGTGGGACATCTGCTGCCAGTGACATCCACGCTGGCATTTGCTGAGCAAGAGAAGAGGCCCTGCGCATGTTCTGACGTACGTGGGTAGAGCTCCTTCACACAAAGAGGGGATCCAGAATTGGCCCCTGAGGTTCTTCTCCCCTGTTGTGGGCAAACAAATATTGGAGTAATCATGAGGGCTGAGCCTGAGCCACAGTTGGGGCTGGAGGGTTTTTTCCCCAAAATTGGTTAGTCCTCTGTGGCACTCCCAGTGGAGGGATGGAGGGATCAGAGTGCGGGTGGATCAACTCCATCATGAAGCTGAAATCTCAGGAAGTTGATTCCAGCACAACATGGCTGGGATGGGAGCAAAGCTGGGTGACTCATAAACAACAACACTTTCATTATCGGAATATTTTATGGCTTTTCCAGATGACCTGACTCCACATGAGTAATTCATATGTCAAACTAGAACAACATTTGTTCTGGTTCTGGCTGAGGAGGAGGAGACGACACCTTCCAGAAACACTATTTTAGTGCCATTACACCCCCTGCATCATGATGGCGAGAAAGGAGAAGCGGGAGCTGTTGTGGCTTGGCAGAGGCAAAAAGCTTCCTTTCCATTTTTCCTGCCTCCAGCCTCAGCACAGCATCAGTGCCTGGAGACTTTGATTCTGCCCCCGTGGACACCAGCTTGTGTCCTGTACCAGTGGCACCAACAGCCCCCGGGGTGCTGAGTGAAACGTGATCGGAAGTCCTCTGCAGCAGGAATCCTGGAGCAGCCCATGAGTATCAAGCAACAGATTTGGGTTCCAGGGAGCCAGAGCCAGCTGGCAAAGAGAAATGGAAGTTCTCCAGGACCTAGGAATAGGGATGGCAGAGAATTCCGCCACGGATCTCGGTGAGGCCGAATGCCAGTTCATTCGGTCCCCCGAACTCCGTGGCGGAACAGCCTGTCACCCCCCCCGCCCCCCCGCGGATCCCTCCCGGGACGAGACTTACCTGGGGCGGATCTTCCGGGCGGCAGCGGCTCCGGCGGCGGCTAGTCTTCCGTAGGGATGGCAGAGAATTCCGCCACTGATCTCGGGGAGGCCAAATGCCAGTGCATTTGGCCCCCCGAAATCTGTGGCGGAACGGCCTGCCACACACACCCCCCGCGGATCCCCCCGGGACGAGACTTGCCATTTGCGTACGCCTTTTTTTTTTTAACCTAGGCGTTTTAGGCTACGTAAGTTTTTAGATAGCCTAAAACGTGTGGGTAAAAAAAAAAAAAGGTGTACACAAATGGCGGCTATGGCCGCTGCCATTTGCATACGCCTTTTTTTTTTTTTTACCCAGACATTTTAGGCTACATAAAAACTTACGTAGCCTAAAACGCCTAGGTTAAAAAAAAAAAGGCGTACGCAAATGGCGGCGGCTATGGCCACCGCCATTTGCGTTCCTTAATTTGAGCCGTCTTAGTGTACGTAAATAATTACGTAGACTAAGACGGCGAAAATAAGGAGAACGCAAATAGCGTCCACTATGCTATTTGCTTTCCCCTTATTTTCGCCGTCTTAGTCTACGTAAATATTTACGTAGATTAAGACGTCAAAAATAAGGAACGCAAATGAGGAACGCAAAATAAGGAACGCAAAATTTGCATACGCGGTTCCCCCCCCCCCCCCGAGCCCTTCGCAGCCGGAAATCCAGCTGCGGACGGCTCTGGCCTGGCTGGGCCTGGCCGGCTGCTCCGCAGAGCTGCCACAGAGCACAGCCAGCCATGGAGGATTCCGGGGGGGAGGAATGGAGTGCCTCCCCCCCCGTCCAGGATTCCGGGGGGAATGCCTCCCCCCCCACCGTCAACATAATCCGCAAACAGGTAGGTGATTTTCGTACATCCCTAGTCTTCCAACCGGCTGCCACCGCCGCCATTTGCAGTTTTGTAAAAAAAAAAAAAAACTATGTGATAGGCTACGTAAAGATTTACGTAGCCTATCATGGCTGGGTTTAAAAAAAAACAAAAAAATCACGTACGCAAATGGTGGCAGCTATGGCCGCTGCCATTTGCGTTCCTTATTTTTGGCCATCTTAGCCTACGTAAATATTTACGTAGACTATGACGGCGAAAATAAAGGGGAATGCAAATAGTGTAGCGGGCGCTATTTGCGTCCCTTTTTGATTCGCCGTTTTAGCCTACGTAAATCTTTACATAGATTTACGTAAATTACGTACGTAGATTGATTCGCCTAAATCGGCGAATCAAAGAGGGACGCAAATAGCGCCCGCTACGCTATTTGCGTTCCCCTTTATTTTCGCCGTCATAGTCTACGTAAATATTTACATAGATTAAGATGGCCAAAAATAAGGAACGCAAATGGCGGCAGCCGTAGCCGCTGCCATTTGCGTATGTGGTTTTTGGTGTGTTTTCTTCCCAGAGCCCTCTGCAGCCGGAAAACCGGCTGCAGATGGCTCTGGCCTGGCTGGGCCTGGCCGGCTGCTCTGCGGAGCTGCCGCGGAGCACAGCCGGCCGTGGAGGATTCCGGGGGGGAGGAACAGATCGCCTCCCCCCCCCGTCGAGGATTCTGGGGGGAGGGATGGAACGCCTCCCCCCCCCATCAACATAATCCGTGGAAAGGTAAGTGACTTTCGTATATCCCTACCTAGGAGAACACCTAGGAAAGGCGGATGTTGCTCCAGCAAGGCTCTAAGCTCAACTACACCTCAGCAGCAAAGCCCAGCCTCTCACCTGATTTGGGTGACCAAGACTTGAGAGGGGAGTCTGAACTCAGCCTCAGGACAGAGTCAGCCCATCAGCCTGCCTCCCCTGCGTGACGTGAGGAGAGCTCTCCCTCAGACTGGTGCTCAGGCCAACTTTTGGAATAGGGATCCCCAAGCCAAGCTCTTCTAGCCCATGTCTGTACAGGTTGCCTCTGCTTTGGTGTCCCTCCCTGAAGCATGGAGGAAGTGGGACATGACAGTGGTGAGGGAGATTTATTTATGTATTTATTTGTTGCATTTATATCCTGCCTTTTTTCCTCCTTAAGGAACCCAAGGCCGCATACATAATCCTCCTTCTCTCCATTTTATCCTTACAACGACAACCCTGTGAGGTAGGTTGGGCTGAGAGTCTGTGACCGGCCCAAAGTCACCCAGGGAGCTTCCATGGTGGAGTGGGGACTAGAACCCAGATCTCCTGGCTCCCAGTCCAGCACTCTCACCACTACACCACACCAGCTCTCCAGTGATGTCAGATCTTAAGCAGCCTATTGCTGACGTTGCATCCCTTGGGGGTTCTGAGCACTTGCTCTGCTATGCAATCCAGCTTCCATTGGGACAGGCATGGCTGCCCCCAAGCATTCTGCTGTCCTCCGCTGCCATGCCACCATGCTCAAAAGGTGCGCCAGGATCCCGTGCAGCATCGTAGAGGACATTCAAGTGCAGCCCTGGACTTGGGCACCACTTCATTGACCATAAGCTATCCCAAAAGGCTGCTTGCATCGCTTCTGCCACCGGATCGGGCCAACCATGGGCACAAAACTCTGATTTGTCTGATGCAGCGTGTCACTGACTGACCCAGCCCAGGTCTGTTTTTCCTGCTGTAGCTGCCATATCCTTGCTCCTAAAAGATGCTTCAGCCAAACACCACTGTTTGATTTAAGTAGGGTTATTAGTAATGGCTGGGGGCCATTCTCCAGCTTCTTGCACTGCCTGCTGGCTTTACATGCTACAAGTGCACGCACTGTGGCCCTGGAGAGGATCTGCTTACAGGATCTGTTGCGGGCACAGCTGACTCGTGTTCATGTTATTATTTATTTATTTATTATTATTAAGTTTATTAATCGCCCATCTGGCTGGCCACCCAGCCACTCTGGGCGATGTACAGCATATAATAAAAGAGTTTAAAACAATAAAATTCTACAATAAAAACATTTTCTACAATACCCTAACCCACCCCAAATGCCTGCCTGAACAACCACGTTTTTAATGCACGGCGGAAGCTCATTAAAGAGGGGGCATGGCGGAGTTCCCTAGGGAGGGAGTTCCACAGAGTGGGGGCCACCACAGAAAAGGCCCTCTCCCTCGTCCCCACCAGTCTAGCTGTCCTGGCTGATGGGACAGAGACAAGGCCATCCGAGGCTGATCTTGTTAAACGGCCTGCCTGGTGTTGCTGGAGGCACTCCTTAAGATAGGCCAGGCCGGAACCATATAGGGTTTTAAAGGTCAAAACCAACACCTTGAATTTGGCCCGGAAAACAGCTGGTAACCAGTGCAACTCCTTCAGCACTGGAGTGATGTGATCTTGCCAGTGGCTGCCTTTAATCAGGCGAGCCGCCACATTTTGTACCAGCTGCAGCTTCCGAACCGTCTTCAAGGTAACCCCACGTAGAGCGCATTACAGTAGTCTAAACGAGAGGAGACCAGGGCATGTACTACCGATGGGAGCAGATGGTCGGGAAGGAAGAGGCGCAGCCGCCGTATCAGATGGAGTTAGTACAGCGCTGTCCAGCTCACAGCTGACACCTGAGCCTCCATGGACAGCTGGGAGTCCAAAATGACCCCCAGGCTGTGGACCTGGTCTTTCAAGGGTAGCCGTACCCCATTCAACACCAGGTCAACATCCCCCAGCCTCCTCTTGTCTCCCACCAAAAGTACCTCGGTCTTGTCAGGGTTCAGCTTCAGCTTATTCCTCCCCATCCAGCCACTCACCGTCTCCAGACATTTGGACAGGGATTCTACAGCCAACCTTGGTGAAGGTTTGAACGAGAGGTAGAGCTGCGTGTCATCCACATATTGATGACATCGCACCCCAAACCTCCTGATGATAGCCCCCAGCGGCTTCACATAGATGTTAAATAGCATCGGGGAGAGGATGGAACCCTGTGGCACCCCACAAGTGAGTGGCCACGGGCCCGAAACCTCCTCTCCCAGTGCTACCCTCTGGTACCTGCCGGAGAGGAAGGACCGGAACCACCGCAATACGGTGTCTCCAATGCCCAACCCCTCCAGGCAGTCAAAAAAAATATTTTGCTGCCAAATGCCTGACCAAAGAGAAAGGTCTTAACCTAGCGCTGAAGAGATGACAGTGTTGGCTCCAGGCAGGCCTTTAGCAGGAGATCTTTCCACAGTTGGGGGGCCACCACTGAGAAGGCCCCCTCTCTTGTTCCCGCCTTCTGAGCCTCCCTTGGAGGAGGCACCTGGAGGAGGGCCTTGGATGCTGAGCACAGAGCACGGGTAAGCTCATGTCAGGAGAGGCGCCCCGTCAGGGATTGCCATCCCAAGCCCAAGTATCTATTAACGTGCTCCAAGTGGAGGATTTTAGAGCACTGAACTGTCCCAAAGTCCTAAGTCTCTGTCAGTTCCTGCCTCCTGTACCTCTTCTCTGCCTGAAGGGATGCACTTGGAACATCAGTTCTAGTTGAGGCTGCGATCCTATGCACATGTGTCTGGGAGTAAACCGCATTGAACACAGTGGGACCTAATTCTGAATTTGTCATTGTTACCTAAATTCACTAGGCCCTGAAGAATGTACATTTAAAAACATGCCCCAGCCCTCTCGCGTATTTACAACCTGCAGCGAAACCATGTGGAGGATCCTGCTGCATGTCACAGGAACATAAGAACTGATCCCTGCTAGATCAAACCAAAGGCCTCTCTAGTTCAGGATTCGGTTCCCACAATGGCCAACCAGCTACCTGTGGGAAGCCCGCAAGCGGGACAAGATCCCCCTCCTGCTCGTGTTCCTCACCAGCTGCTGTACATGGGCCTGGTGCCTCTGACATGGAGTGGCAGACAGCCATCAGAACTAGTAACCCCTGATAGCTTTATATTCCATGCATTTGTCTAATCCCCGTTTAAAGCCATCCCAGTTAGTCGCCATCACTACACCTTGTGGTAGTGAATTCCATAGTTTAACTGTGTGACTATGTGCTGTGTTAAGACGTACTTCCTTTTATCTGTCCTGAATCTCCCGCCATTCGGCTTCATAGGATGACCCCACTGGGTTCTAGCATTATGAGACAGGGAGAAAAATATCACCCTCTCCACTTAGGGATCCAGGGGCGATCTGGGAAATTACAGGCCAGCCGTTAGCTTAACATCTGTTCCTGGTAAATTGGGTGAAGGCATTATTAAAGATAAAATCAGTAAGCATATAGAAGGACAAGTCCTGCTGAAAAAGAATCAACATGGCTTCCGAAAAGGTAAGTCCTATCTCACTAACTTTTTAGAGTTCTTTGAGAGTGTCAATAAACATGTAGACAGGGGTGATCCGGTAGACACTGTTTACTTGGACTTCCAAAAGGCTTTTGACAAAAGACTCTTGAGCAAACTTAGCAGTCATAGAATAAGAGGACAGGTCCTCTTATGGATCAGTACCTGGTTAAAGAACAGAAAGCAGAGCGTAGGAATCAATGGTAAATTCTCCCAGTGGAGGGAAGTAAATAGTGGGGTCCCACAGGGATCTGTATTAGGACCAATGCTTCTCAACCTGTTCATAAATGATCTGGAATTAGGAGTGAGCAGTGAAGTGGCCAGGTTTGCAGATGACACCAAAATATTTAGGGTGGTTAAAACAAAAAGGGATTGTGAAGAGCTCCAAAAGGATCTCTCCAAACTGGGGGAATGGGCATTTAAATAGCAAATGTGTTTCAGTGTAAGCAAGTGTAAAGTGATGCACGTTGGGGCAAAAAATCCCAACTTCAAGTACAGCCTGGTAGGATCTGAGCTAGCGGTGACTGACCAGGAAAGAGATCTTGGGGTTGTGGTGGACAGCTCAATTAAGACGTCAGCCCAGTGTGCAGCCACTGTAAAAAAAGGCAAACTCCATGCTAGGCATAATTAGAAAAGGAATTGAGAATAAAACTGCCAATATCATATTGCCCCTATACAAATCTATGGTGCAACCACACTTGGAATGCTGTGTACAGTTCTGGTCACCACACCTAAACAAAGATATTGTAGAGCTGGAAAAAGTGCTGAAAGGGGCAACTAAAATGATCCGGAGGCTGAAGCATCTCCCCTATGAGGGGAGGTTACAACAGCTGGGATTGTTGAGCTTAGAAAAAAGGAGGGTAAGGGAGACAGGATAGAGGTCCACAGAATTATGCATGGTGTGGAGAATGTGGAAAGGGAGACATTTTCTTCCCTCTGTCATAATATGAGAACCCAATGGGGTCCTTCCATGAAGCTGATTGGTGAGAGATTTGGGACAGATAAGAGGAAGTCCTTCTTCACACACCGCATAGTTAAACTATGGAACTCACTACCACAGGAAATAGTGATGTCCACCAGTTTGGATGGCTTTAAAAGAGGTTTGGACAAACTCCTGGAGGAAAAGGCTATCAATGGCCACTAGCCTTGATGGCTCTGTGCTACCTCCAGAACCAGAGGCAGTGAGCCTATGTACACCAGTTGCTGGGGAACATGGGTGGGAGGTGCTGTTGCACTCATGCTCTGCTTGCAAGTTCCTGGTTGACAGCTGGTTGGCCACTGTGTGGACAGAATGTTGGACTACATGGACCCTGGGTCTGATCCAGCAGGGCTCTTCTTGGGTTCTTATGTCCACTTTTCCCACACTATGCATAATGTCTAACCTCAGACTTCCTCCCACCATCTTGGGCTCAAAACTCCAGCCATGGAATGGCCAAGCCATCACTCCATCCACTCAGCCTTTCTCCCTTTTTTCCCCCTTGAACAGCCAGCCTGAGAAAGCACCCTGTGTGGCCTGCAAAGGCTGTCTTTTGCACGCCTAACCGGGGGTGTGTGTGTTCCAAACAGCCGCTTGCTTTGCTCTCCTGCTGTCCATTTCTTGTAATGCAGGACCAACACTCCCGCATTACAGAAGTGCATCAGTTTTGCCCTATTATTGCTCAAAGGGCCATGAATGAAACAAGCCAGGCCTTCGTCTCAGGAGGGAACATCTGGGGGTCGCTCCACAACATGTTCCTCTGCTTTGGCTTTCTAAATGTAATAGAAGAAATCGGATTCCGTCAAGCACGGCAATGCCGACCCAGGAGGGACTCTGACTGCAGTGCGGAGTGTTCCAGCATATCGGGGCGGGCGGGCGGGCGGGCTGTGATTTCATTAGGCCATCTGGGAAGCAGAAAAGTCCCTGGCTTAGAGCAGACACCGAACAGTTGGCTCTGAGGGGCGCTGCCCCAGGTCTGCCTAACCATGCATCTCTGACAACAATAACACCCATGCATTTTTAAGAAGAAGGAGAAATGTTCCTATGCCCCATCTCAGGGGTTCAAAGCAAACTCTCCATACATTGCAGATTGAGGGGTGGTGGGTCCAGAGAATGGTCCAGCAGTGTAGTCTTGCCAGTTTGGACAGAAAAGGGTTAATGGAGACTGCAGTAATAGTCATAGAATCATAGAATCATAGAATAGTCGGGTTGGAAGGGGCCCATAAGACCCTCGAGTCCAACCCCCTGCTCAGCGCAGGAATCCAAGTCAAAACATCCCTGACAGATGGCTGTCCAGCCTCGTCTTGAGTGCCTCCAGCGTGGGAGAGCCCACCACCACCCTGGAGAATTGGTTCCATTGTCGCATTGCTCTAACAGTCAGGAAGTTTTTCCTGATGTTCAGCCGGAATCTGGCTTCCTGTCACTTGAGCCCATTATTCCGTGTCCTGCACTCTGGGATGATCAAGAAGAGATCCTGGCCTTCCTCTCTGGGACAGCCTTTCAAGTACTTGAAGAGGGCTATCATATCTCCCCTCAGTCTTCTCTTCTCAACTGGGCTAAACAGGCCCAGTTCTTTCAGTCTCTCTTCATAGGGCTTTGTTTCCAGTCCTCTGATCATCTTTGTTGCCCTCCTCTGAACCCCCTCCAGTTTGTCTGCATCCTTCTTAAAGTGTGGTGCCCAGAACTCGACACAGTACTCAAGATGAGGCCTAACCAGTGCTGAGTAGAGGGGAAATAGTACTTCATGGCATTTGGAAGCTATACGTCTATTAATGCAGCCCCAAATAGCATTTGCCTTTTTTGCAGCCACATCACATTGTTGGCTCATAAGCCCTGGCAACATTTCCAGCAACCTTCCTTTCCCGAGGGAGATTGGTGGATTGCACTCGGTAGCTGGCCTTCCCAATGGCTAGGAAATATCTGGGAGGGGTATAACTCCCTTCCCCCCAATCCATGATATCTGATGGGGGAGCCCTGGAGTTTGGCTGTCTATTAGAATGTTTAGGCTGTGCCTCCAGATATTACAGAACACCAGTATGCCTCCAGTGACCTCCTTCCCAAGGGAACCAAACCCAGGTAGGCACTGCACCCTTGGAACGTCTCACCACTCAAAGGGCATAGCAGTATCATGGGTGGGTCAGGGAGGTGGGGGAGCTCCATCCAGGCTGTTATCCTCTGGGTAAGAACAGGGGCATAACAAGTACACAAGAGTGTCCCTTTTCCACCTCTGAAATGTTGGAAAAGACAGAGAAGGAATGTTGTTCTAATCACTGGAGAAGGGACTTGCACCTCTGGTGTGCGTCCTCGGTGCTCCAGCCCATTTTGCTGTTTCTAATTAAATATTAGTGAGATGCCCTCCAGAGTCACTGATGCTCCTAAGAAATAATCACAGGAGGTCTGATGCCAGGAAGCAGGAGGGAGAAACTGTGCAAATCGTGTACGCTGAATGTGCAATGGGATTGTGGCAGCATGGTCAATTGAAGGATGGAGCATAGCCTACACCCTTGCAGCTGTACATGTTTAGGGCTCTCTAGACACATGAACCTGAGGCTCTTGATCATATGGGGTGAGCCCTGCATTCATAAACATGTTGTACATAAGCTCCATTCCAGCCTTGAACCTGTGACAATTGAGGGCAGGGACAGCATGTGCAGCAATCCTGCTCTCTCTCTCTCTCTCTCTCTCTCTCTGTCACACACACACGCACACACACACACACGTGCGCACACTGAACTTTTGAAAGGGGCTCCGTCTTGATTAGTGACAGGTGAACTTATCCCAGGTGAATCTGTTATTTCCTGAGAAAGTAACAACTTTACCATGTGAGCTTGGACAAGAGTTCTCTTTTAATACAAGCTCTCATTCTGTGCACAGTGTCAAAGTGCATCTTGGGAGCTGTAGTTTGGAAATGTGTAGTGCAGCATGACATCATGTGTCACCGCACTAGGTGCCCCCTTCCAGATTGGTTGTTTTCATGTGCCCTGCCTGTGTGGTGGAATGTTTACTTGCCATTGCTGATCGCCAATATACGGAGGACAGAAGATGGACCCAGAGAGAACAACAACAACTCCTCCTCCTCCTCTTCACAGAGCCAGAGCTGCAGCAGTGGCAGCAATGACAAGGGAAGCAGCAGTGGATGGACCGGATCATTCAAGGGTTAAACCGGCCAGCTCAGCTCATGTGCAGAAATGGTGCTGTTTGTGTGGTGTGTGTTCCAAAGCTTGCGATCAGTTCTGAACTTAATAGCAAATTCGTAATATATCAATCCAGGATCGCTACAAAGGTGGGCATTACAAATAGACAAGTTTCAACCAATGAGCCAACTAATTACAAAATGTGGCGGCATCACTAGTCTTGAGGCATGCAAATTGAGTAAATGTATATTAGTATTGTGATGAGAATTTTTGTAAGCCCTTCACTGTCACACCTTGGCAGCATTGCAAGAAAGAAACAGCAGCTCAGGAGAGTGACAGCCATGCATGGAAATCAACTCAGAAAGCCAGCATCTGCCAAAAGTTTTACAAAGGCCCTGAATTCAGTTTTGCGACGTCCCTGCTCCAGCCTCCTTGGGCCTACCCTACAGGGTTGTTGTGACAGACAGAGGCTGTGCTCGACATCCACCTCGCACCACGTCACGTGGACGTAACTCCCTCCCAGTCTTGCAAACGCCAGCCCAGCGACGCTGCTGCACTCTGTGCTCTCTCACAGAAACGCCTCCACAGCCTGGTTCGTCAGTCCACTTCCATGGTGACACTGTCATTCTGATGACATCACCCCTCTCAAAACTGGAAAATCTAAGTCGAAAGGGCTATTTTAAGGATAGCAAATCTAATGCCCTTAAAAGAACACGCACACATGCTTGTCAAAACAGAGAACAAGCATGACTTCCTTTGTCCCGTCTTACCAAAACATAAAAAGAGGGCTGCTGGATCAAATCAAAAGCCTGCCTCGCCCACAATCGGCTTCCAGCGGTGACTAGCTAGACATATCCGGAAGCCCACAGGCTGGGCATGGAGGTGCTGCTGGCCTCCCCCCGTGGGCCATCCCCGACATCTGGTGCAAAAAGATACGCCTGCGAACTTGGAGCTGAATACTGAGTTCCGCAGTGGGAGAAAGGTGGGGCATAAATGGAATGCATGAAGACAGGCAGGCAGGCAGGACACTTTTAGCTACGATGGCTCATAGGGGACGGCATTTACCCACCCTGAGGGTGGAACGAGCACAGGGGTGCGAGACGCAAGCGCTGAATTCCATGTTGGAGACACTCTCGGGGGCCACATTCCAGTGGCAGGCAGGACCAAAGGCAAAGGGGTGGGGCCAAAAATGCCAGCATATGGCAGCGTAAAGCTCTTCGGAGAGGCATTCCAACCTTTAAGAACGTGGAATAAACGGCACAAAAGCCCGGAAACCACCAAATGACTGGTAGGAAGGGGCAGGGCGGGGCTAGGGGATGGGGCCAGGAGAAGTGGGAGTGGTCACCTGGGGAACCCTGAAGGCCTAGATAGGGACCCCAGACAGGCCAGGTTTGGTCCCTGGGCCTGAGGTTTGCACCCCTGAACTAGAGACTAGGAGAGGAAGGCGGGGCTCCTAGTGCCCACTCCCACCCCCACCCCCGGCAAGTGGCCCACCTTCTCGTTTTCTTGGCAAACATGAGGCTGGGACCCCACACACTTTGCCAATATAATGTCTGGTTCCAAGCCTGGTAAATGGGAATTGTGCTGACTTACCTCACAGGGCTGTTGGGAAGATGTCTGTGACAGCCTCTTTAGAACTGCATTTCTATTATTATGTATTATTTATTGCTAGATTTATATGGCCACCCATCAACACATGTCCCCTGTGTGGCTTACAAAACAAGAAGTAAAATACAATAGGAAAATACAGGAAAATAATTAAAAACATATAAAACACATACACTAAAACACAGCATAGAAAAATCTTTTGGGTGGAGGAAAACAGAATCAGTTAGCAGCTCAAGTTACAAACTAAAGCACAGCTTATGCAGCGCAAGCCCATATTTTGTTTGTTTAAAGCACCAGGGCTGGCAACACTATATACACTTACCTGGGAGTAAGCCCCATTGAATTCAAATGACTTCCGAGTAAACATGAATAGAATTGGACTGCAGTTATTTAAAAGCCTTGGGTACATAAAAAGATCTTCCCCGAGTGCCAAAAAGCCCATGAAGATGGCTTCAGGCAAGCCTCTTGGGGAGGTGGTGACCTAGTGAGGTGCCCCCACCAAGAAGGCCCTCTCCCTAGTAGCCACCCACCTCCTCATTAGGTACTTGGTAGGTACATGAATAAGGATGCGCACATGGAGATGACCAGCCTAGCACATGAAACCCAGGGGAGACCAGTGGCTCCGATACCAGTCGGGCAGTGAATCCACTCCCGCTTTCAGTCAGAACCAGGCAGAGCTCTAAAGGAGCTGTCCTAGGTGCAGAGCTTCCACTGACGAAACCGACTTTGCTTGGAAGCCTTTCTCTCATTCGTTCATTCATTCACTCATTCTCTCTCTCTCTCCTTTGCGACTTAGAATATAAGAAGAGCTGCACCGAATCAGACCAAAGGCCTACCCAGTCTGGCCTCCTGTTTCCCCACTGACCCATGGGGGCAAAGCAAACCACACCCTTATTTAGGGGAGACCTCTCCTGTTGCCTGGAAGGAGAGAGACTGCCGAATGAAAGATTGCGCTGGCAGATTTTACCTGGGAATGGCTTAGCAGATCAGCCCTCGGGCCATCTCAGCTCACCAACTTCCAGAAGGCTGCAGAGGAAAACCCTTCCCTGAGATCATGTGCAGCACCTGATCTGCTTAATAAGCCCGAAGGAGGCAAGCGCCTCTTTGATTAGAGACGGTTTGGCTGGCTCTCACAGCATAGCCGCGGGAATGGGACCAGCGCACGTGTGTGCTGGAGACTCCGCCGAGATCAAGATAATTTCCTCACCTTGCCTTGAAGGAATGACTAGTTTCTTTGGACAATCCATAATCCTGGGCTGAAATAGGAAGGATCACCATGAAACAGCACCGTTACACGTCTTTGTCAGTGTTTCTCTTGATTTCTAGCCCACGTTCTTTCGAAGAGGAAATCTTCACCCTCGGCAGTCCGGC
The DNA here is from genome assembly GCF_057233095.1 of Heloderma suspectum. Classification (NCBI taxonomy): domain Eukaryota; kingdom Metazoa; phylum Chordata; class Lepidosauria; order Squamata; family Helodermatidae; genus Heloderma; species Heloderma suspectum. The sequence goes on from NC_139458.1 coordinate 438,902,527, forward strand.
ACCCTCGCCCACCCACTGCGAGCATTTCAGACATTATGCGTTTCACGAGGAAGAAGGAACGTGGTTCAACAGAAGCCGGCGCAGCAAGTGCTTCTGCGACTGGACCATGCGGCTTGCGCTGCCAGGCCTGCTGTTGCCCCACTGTGTGATTGAATAGGGGTGGGCTGCAATGTGGAGTCAGTGTGTCCGACCCATTGTCAGTGCTGAGCTGTAGAAAGCCAAGCACGCAAGAGCTAAAGTCCTGGCGGCACTGGGGTTGGACCCGGGTGGACTGGGGCAGATCTCCCGGAGGATCAGAGGTCTCTTCAAGCCAGGGTCTGGAACCATGTTGGCTGGGGAATGCTGGCAGTTGTGGGGCTTTTTTCTGCCTAAACATGCCTAGGGTTGCACCCTAAATAACCAAGTCTGGGACTTGGTAGGTGGCCTAGTCAAGCTGACAGGCACTTAGGAGAGCAGGAGCTGAGATCAGGAGTAGCTTAGGCTGCTGAAGGCCAGTAGACAGTTCAGATCTCAGAGTCAAGGAGAGCAGGAATAAGGAGCAAATAAACCCAGGGTGGGCAGCTTGTGGCCCTCCAGATATTTTGGCCCACAACTCCCATCATCCCACCCCATTGGCTATGCTGGCTAGGGCTAAGGGAAGTGGCCAAAACATCTGGAAGGCCACAAGTTGCCCACCCCTGCAATAGGCTGTCCAAAGGAGTAGAGAGGAATCAGGGAACTGGGAAAACATCTGGAAAGACTGGAGAACAACCAGCACTGGCTAGTGCAGGGGTGGGCAACACTGAGAGGTCTGGGGGCTATTTCCACCACCTGAACACCCCTCACCACGTGATACTGGATTAAAATAATAATGATTTATTATTAAATGACATCTGGAGCAGCTCTGGAGTGCCAAAAGGGTTAAAATTAGTTCATTTTCAAGCTAATTTTGACCCTTTGGGTCCTCCATAGTAGCTATGAAGCCCTACAAGAGTTTAAAAGGGGTCAAAATGGCCACTCTGGCCACCTTTTTTTAATGCCTTTTGAGGGAGGCAGGGGCTGCAGCAGAGGGTGAATGTTACTCGCCCCCAGTGTAGCGGCTAGAGCAGCCTTCTCCAGCCTGGTTCCCCCCAGAAATGTTGGACTGCAACTCCATCACTCCCAAGATGGGAGTTGTAGTCCAATACATCTGGAGGATACCAGACTGGGGAAGACTGTGTTAAAGGGTCAGAACAGGACAGGGGAGGGAGCACCTGAGCATCAATCCCCACTTAGTCATGAAGCTCATTTGTTGCCCCTTAGTCAGTCACTCACTCTCTGATGAACCTACCTCTCAAGGTCGTTGCGATAATGAAGTGGGCGGGAGAGAACCATGTATGCAACTCCAATCTGATCGGGCAAAGAGAGGCCAGGATAGGTAATAAATAAAAATAAAACAGGTGGAGCAGGAATCCCAGAGCTCAAATCCAGGTGGACTATTCCAAACTTTGTGGGACATACTGATGGCCGGTTCAGGTTAGGAGGAAGGAATGCTGGGTGTGGCACAGCCACAGTGGAAAACATCCTGGTAGGAGCCCCTTCTGATGCCAATCAGGTCTTATTTTTCCTTCTTCCTCCATGAAGATCTTGTAAGGAGGTCCTGCTTCAACTTCCTTCTCCCCCTGTGGTGTGAAGTTCCATTTTGATTGCAAAACAGGGCCTTCTCTGTCATGGCCTCAAAATTAAGGAACACTGTCTCTCAAGAGGTACTGTTAACATTCTGGTGCTCCAGAAATAGGCAACTGGTGTGTTGTATGAAGTGAATTGATCAGAGTGTTTGTTTTCTGTGCTAATTGCATTATACAGTGTGAGCTGCACTGGTTATATTGGAGAACAGCAGGACACACTAGATTGCATCCAGATTTAGCCACATGAATGGCCTGAGCTGCAGAGCCCTTCTGTCAACCCAGCCTCGTATGTACATACAGATGCCCGATCGAAGCAAGCTATTGCTTTCAAATGCAGCTCAATGTACGAGGGGAATTGGGGCTGAGAGCGAGTGACGTGCATGTGCTGATCTTCAGTAGTCTTCCAGCATCGAGTTTGGAGCTGATCAGCAAAATAAAACATGAATTCTGTGGCCAGAAAAATGAAAAAAACGTGAGCGGAACAAATGCTCAGTTATGCACCAGTGCATTTGCATTCAGCAGTGGAGTTTTGCATAACCAGGTCGATTCGCAATAAGACCGCACTCATTCACAATCTAATCGTGGATAAGAAGGCCAGCCTGGTGTGCATTACTGAGACCTGGGTGAGTGAGCTGGGTGGGGTTGACCTGACTCAGCTCTGCCCTCCTGGGTACTCAGTGCAGCAGCAACATAGGCTGGAGAGCTGGGGTGGGGGGGAGTGGTGGTCTCAAGTGTGGTGTTGCAGGAACCCAGGACAGTGGTTCTGGGTGACTTCAACTTCCATGCTGCGGCTGCCTCTGGAGCTCCAGCTCGGGACTTCATGGCCTCCATGACAACTATGGGACTGTCTCAGTTTGCCACCGCTCCAACGCATGATGCAGGGCACACCCTGGATTTGGTCTTTGCTCCAAGCTGTGAGATGAGTAATCTGAAAATGGCGGGGGGGGGGGGAAGTAACCCCATTGTCATGGTCAGACCATTTCCTGGTGAGATCTGAACTTACAGTGTTACTTTCCTCCTGCGGGGCTGGGGGACCCATTTGGATGGTCCGCCCCAGGAGACTGATGGGATCCAATGGATTTCTGAACACTCTTGGGGATTTCCCAGTGGAGACTGCTGGTGATCCAGCTGAGGCCCTGGCCTCACTGTGGACTGAATTGCACCTGAGTGCCCTCTCCAGCACTGTGGAGCCCGTTCTGCTCCCTGGTATACTGGGGATCTGCGGTCAATGAAACAGGCTGGACATTGGCTAGAGCGCAATGGCGCAAGACTCGAAGCGAAGATGACCGAGCACACTCTAGAGCGCAGAATCGTGCCTATTGCGTGGCAGTGCAGGCAGCAAAGAAGGCTTATTGTGCTGCCTCCATTGTGTCCTCAAGTAGCCGTCCAGCAGAGTACTTCCAGGTGGTCCGGGGACTGTTAACACCCTGCCCAGTGAATGGGGCCCTGGTCCCCTCAAGAATCCGCTGCGACCTTTCTTCATCGCACTTTGAGGACAAAGTGGCTTGTCTCCACAGCAAACTCGATGCTGCTGTTAGCACAGTTCCAGTCGAGGTGTCTGCTGCCACCGTCTGCCCAATTTTGTGGGATTCATTTCAGTTATTATGGCCTGATGGTGTGGACAAGGTGCTTGCAGCAATGCAACCAGCCACATGCCCTCTCTATCCCTGCCCCTCCTGGGTGGGTTCAGGGAGAGATAAATGCTTCCCTGCAGGAAGGGGTGGTCCCTGCTGTCCTTAAGGATGCAGCATTGCGACCGCTCCTGAAGAAGCCCACTGTGGACCCAATGGTGTTAGACAACTACCGCCCAGTTGCAAATATCCCTTTCTTAGGGAAGGTTCTGGGTCGTGGTGGAACAACTGCAGGCATGCTTGGAGGATACTGATGGTCTGGTCCCATTCCAGTCTGAGTTTCATCCTGGTTACAGGACTGAATCAGCCTTGGCCACCCTGATGGATGACCTTTATTGAGAGAAGGACAGGGGGTGTGCAACCCTGTTAATTCTGTTCAATCTGTCATTGGCTTTTGATACCATTGACTGTGGTATCCTCCTGGATCAACTCCATGGGATGGGTATCGGAGGCACTGTGTTACAATGGTTCCGGTTCCTACGTACGGGGCCGATTTCAGAAAATAAGACTGGGTGACCATTCCTTGGCCACTTGGCACTTGAGCTGTGGGGTTCTGCAAGATCCATCTTGTCCCCAATGTTGTTTAACATCTATATGAAGCCACTGGGAGTGGTCATTAGGGATCTGGAGCCAAGTGCCATCAGTATGCTGATGACACACAGCTCTCTCTCCCTGTGACATCTGAATCAGGAGAGGCTGTGCAAGTCCTGAACCAGTGTGTGAACTCAGTAATGAGAGAGAGCTTCAGCTATTGGGCGGTATAGAAATGAAATGAAGAAAGAAAGAAAGAAAGAAAGAAAGAAAGGAAGGAAGGAAGGAAGGAAGGAAGGAAGGAAGGAAGGAAGGGCTGGATGAGGGCCAATAAACTGAATCTGAATCCTGGCAAGACGGAAGTCCTGTGGGTGAGTGGTTCCCGAGTCCGGAAGATAGGCTCATTGCCCGTTCTGGATGCAGTTGCACAGCCTCTGAAAGATTAGGTCCGTAGTTTGGGGTGCTCCTAGATCCATCGCTGTCGCTGGAGGCCCAAGTGGCCGTGGAGGCTTGGAGTGCCTTTTACCAGCTTTGGCTGCTTCACCAGCTATGGCCTCTCCTGGGCAGGGACAGCTTGGCCACAGTGGTCCAGGCACTAGTAGCCTCAAGACTGGATCACTGCAACACGCTCAGTGTGGGGCTGCCCTTGAGGCTGCTCTGGAAGCTGCAGCGAGTGCGGAACGCAGCAGCTCGGCTCTTCTCGGGAGCTGCCCCTTTCCAGCATGTAACTCCTCTGCTGAGGGAACTGCACTGGCAGCCTATTCGCTACCGGGCCAGGTTTAAGGTTCTAGTACTAGTGTACAAAGCCCTAAACAACTTGAGTCCAGGATACCTGAGAGAGAGCCTTCTTCTTTGCCAACCTGCCTGGTCACTGAGGTCAGTGGAGGACCTATGGCCCAAGGAGTGCACCAGGAGAAGAGTCTTCAGTGTGGTGGCCCCCTTTCTTTGAACTCCTGCCCCTGGAGGTCAGGCAGGCACCAACACTGTGTTGTTTCCGGTGCCTCCTGAAAACAGCATTGTTCCAGGAGACATTCCTTAACTGACCAGCCACGGTTTCTGTTGACATTCTGTTTTCAAAAGGCATAATTTTAATATGGTGTTTTAATCTTTTTATTCTTTTACTATTTTACCTCTTATGTTCACTGCTCCAAAATCTGTTTTAGATGTGGAGCAGTATACAAATATTGTAAATAAATAATAAAATAAAAATAACCATTCGTGCCATTCTGTAACTAAGCCAAGAATGTGCAACTGAGAGAATGACCCATCCCCCATTTCCCTCTGCCTCCACTTCTCTTGCCATCCAGCTCAAACACTGAGGTCTTCTGAAGAGGCACTCCTGGTGGTCCCACCCACTGGACAGGGATTTGCTTGGGAAACTGCCAGGAGCAGGGCCTTTGGTGTGTCAGCCCCCATCCTATGGAATGCCCTACCACATCAGGCTTGCTTCCACACTATCTTGTATTTGGCCTTTGCTTTTTCTTTTCTTTTCAAGCAAGTTCTTCCTGACTGATGATTAAAATCAGCCACTGTTTCATTGATTCAACAGTTAAGTGTAGCTCACGTTTTATTGATTTATTTGCTTTTTAATTAATTGTCAGTATTTTGTTGTTTTGAACTTGTACACCGTTCTGAGATCTTTTGATGTGGAGTGGTATATGATGGTGATGATTTATGTTTCCATACCACCCTATAGCCAAGGCTCTCTGAGGGGTTTACAAAGATTAAATACGTTAAACATTAAATTCCAGTAAAAAAAATAATAATAATAAAGTATACAAGTTTAAAAACCATTTGCATAAAACACACAAACAGTATATAGGAAGACAACATATATCTAAAACAACATTGAGCAATCAGCCATAAGTCAAATCCAGGACTGATTAGAAACTCATCATATGCTGCCAAATGCCTACAAGACAGGTCTTAACCTGTTGGTGGCAGGTGGGCCTCATCAGAGAGATCATGCCACAGTTGGGCAGGGCCACCACTGAGAAGGCCCTCTCTCTTGTTCCCGCCTTCCGAGTCTCCCTTGGAGGAGGCGCCTGGAAGAGGGCCTTGGATGTTGAGCGCAGAGCACAGGAGAGGGAGAGGCGCTCATGTCGGGAGAGGTGCTCCGTCAGGTATTGCGGTATATGGATTTTATGAATGAATAAATTAAATGTTTCCTCAGCAACACTTGCACAGACTGAAAAAAGGGTGGGTGTCTTTACAGCAGCCACTGTGGCACCAGATTGGCCCTCGGGTATCACCTGACTTCCCAGAATGAAGGATTATGGGCTGTGGTCTGAATGCTTCAACTGGAGCTGCCTGCAGTTCCCTCCCCTGGCCAGCAGGGAGAAAGGTCTCCACCGGACCCCCTCTTCAAGCCCCCAACATCTGGCAATGCTCACCTTTAATTTTCCAACTGGGATGGCTGATTTCAGGGCTTGGATTCTTGCTTTTCTGCTGGCCACCAATCAGTACCTGGCTGTTGCCATCAGCACAAGTCACCCAGCCATATTAAAATGCCGCAAGCGTGCCAAGCCTTCAGCCTTGGCAGGGAAGCAGGGCAAAGAACAGGAGCAGGATTCACATTTTTATTTGAACCAAACAGCCCTTGACGCTGCGTTGCGTTGGCTGGATAACACTTACCAAGCCGTGGAGGCAGACGAGGCGAGGACCGCAGACTTCATTGCCTGGCAGCAGCAGGTCGCCAGCCCTCATGTCAACAGGGTGGTGGCTTTTCTGCCTGGGAGAGAACAGTTTATTGGTTACCAATTTCAGCAGATGGTAGCCGCGAGGCAGATTGTATTGGGTTTTTAAAGACACTGGAGTGTTCTCAAACTCTGGTACGACTCCCCACCCCCCAGCCATTATTTAGACTTCCAATTTTGTTACTCTTTCACCAAGAGGTGTTGTTCATGCCAAGCCAGGAGCAAAAAAATCCTGCAAACAGGAAAAGCAAATCCATCACAAGCTAAATAAATTACGACATGTGCCAGCCCAATCCCGTGCAAGTCTGCTCAGAGGCAAATCCCACTAGGTTCCATGGGACTTACTTCCAGGTAAGTGCACAGAGGACTGCAACCTTCAGTAAGTAATGGTGCCAGTCCTGTTGATGGCTAGAGCATTTGACATTGCTTGGGCGGGGGGGGGACAACAATTCATGGCCCCTTTTCCCAGAATGATATCCCTGGATGGGATCCTAGCTTTTGGATCCTATCCCAGGAAAAGTTACATGGATAGTCTATTCTAATGCTTGTTTTCAGTGCTCGTGGGATCTGTTCAGACCATCAGGGTCTCATAGCATATGTCCATTGATATCAGCGCTGAGCATTAGAAACTTTTGAAGGCACAGGTGGCCTGTTCGGAGAGAGAGAGAGAGAAGCTTCTGTGAGCATGTACAGAGTTTCTTCCCCATCTTACTAAATACAATTAGGGGGCTCTCTTTGGTGTCCAGGGTTAAGCTAGAGGGGTCTGAGAGCCTTGTTGAACCCAATAGGATTTGCCTCTGAGTCGACATGTATAGACTACACTGTAAGACTACAATCGTATGCACTTTTACATTTTTTTCAACTCACTGGACCTTACCCCAATAAACATGCCTAGCATTGTGCTGTGGGTTGAGTGAGAAGGGAACAATGATTTCTTTTACATGTAAGCAGTAGAATAATTACATTTGGGACTGAATTTGGGGGCTTGCAGGTTTGACAACCCAGACCCAGGCTGAGCTTTGGTCCACAGAGCTTCTCATTTTAGAATTCACAGAGGCCGGACATCAGTGCTCGACGACCTCTCTGCTCAGCATTGAGCCTTCCCGTCTTACCTTGCAGGCCTGAGGAGAAAAGACACTGGCCCAGTCTGCGAGGATGTCTGGCTGCAGGTACAGCAACAGAAACCGGATCAGGTTTGGTGTCACATCTCTGCTGGCAGCCAGATTTCTGTGCAAAGCACAGAAAGGTGCTGGAAGGTATCCCAGGAGGGAGAGAGGTGGGCATTTCCCCTCCAGCAGCAGCCTGGAAATGAGAAACTACATTGGCCGGCTGGCTTTCTCTCCCTCTAATAAGCCTGAAAGGGAGTAATGGTGGTCTGTGCTTTCCCAGGCAGCTGGCAGCAAAACTCCATCAATTACCCCTGGCATTGGAAGGTGGGAGGCAATTTGTCCAGAGGAAATCACACACACACACACACACACACACACACACACACTTCTTCCCACCTCTTTTGCTAATGACCAAGACGAATGAGGTGACAGGGAGCTCACCAATCAAGCTCTCCAGGACTAGGAAGCTTTGCCAACTCCGGGGCAATCCACAGAAAGGGCAGACAGACAGGAAAATGAAAACTGTGCCCCAGGCCCAATTCTGCAAAGTGCACAACACTGATGTCCATGAGGGAGCTCAAAAGTGCCTGGATACAGCCAAGAGTGGCTGCTGCCGGCACCCTACAAGGCTCGCTGTCCCTACGTCGGACGGATTGCCTCCTCTACTAAGTGCCAAGGAAGAGCCAGCTTTGAACAGCCTTTAAGAAATGCCACCCTGACTTAGGATGCCAAGTGCCTGCAGTAGGGAGACATTCTCTGAGGCTGCCCCTGCAACTGTTACGCTCCCTTCCCAAAGACGTCACCTCTGGACTAAAGGGTTTCACTCCTTAGATGGTAATATGCATATGTCTACCGCTGCAAGCCAGGCCTGCTGTGTGTGGAGCAGGGGGGGGCTCCTGATCATGCCGCTGAGTGGGACAACTTCTGCCCCAGAGTCCGACCCTGATGGCACCACTAAGAGACCCATCAAAGCCTGACCTGGACTGCGTTTAAGGAATGTCGCACAGGACTCTTAAAAGACTCAGAACTTGTGTTGAGTGGCTGGGATTAAGTTGGGGGCAACTGAGGAGGATTGAAACATACATATATTCACACCTTTATTTCAGCACCCATGGGCACCTGCAAAACTTTTTTTTCATTTCCCCCCATTTTTTACATATATATACATGGGTTTGTATATATCCATACCAATGAACACATATGAAATGCATACAACTTTCTAGCAATCATACATAAACATCACCAAAGCAGACGGGGTACACAGAAGGAGCTTCCTCGAAGATTTCTGTACAATCGGGCGTACCCTGGTAACGGTGCATTGCGCCGGCTAATCCTTCTACCACCTGATCGAACTGCAGTTCGGCAGTGTGGCGGTGGCTACATTTTGGCAGAGTGGAGTTTGGTCTGGACACGACACAACGACGACTAAAGCAGACCAAATATCCCAATAAGTATCCATTTGAAGGTGGCATCTATATGCCACCCTTTCAAATACTGAAAGCATTGTGAGGTCCTCAACCCGCTGCATTGTAGGAGGTGAGTGTTTATCCTTCCAGTGTTGTAATATCAGTCTTTTAGCTATCAAAAGGATTTGCAGGATCCATTTACGGTGACCATTTGTTAATCACCTTGAAGCAGGTAAATAATTGAAAAGAGCGTGTACATCAGTGAATACTAAGGACCGTTCCAGTAGAAAATGTACCTGTGTCATAACCTCCTCCCCAAAAGAAGCAACTAGTGGGCATTGCGAAAAGAGCTGTTCAGAAGAAGCATTAGGTGCATTGCACGGCCAGCAATTAGCTGAATCAGACAATCCCTTATTAAAGAGACGCCATGCTGTCCAGTAGACATGAAACAAATGTTTTTGCTGAATAACGCGCAGCCCAAGATCCATAGACATGACAGGTAGACGTCAAAGTGGCAATCAGCTGATTAGGATTTTGTGGTGGTGGCCACAGGATTTTCTCAAATGCCCAGATGTGCCCATGGGTCCAAAGAGATTGGGACCCTTGATTTATTTCATAAATGGCTTTGGGTGCTGTGACGTGCTTGACGCCTTGAAGAGGAAGGTAGGCAGGAAGGAAACCCACTCACTGGTCATTGTGATCTTGTACAACAGCTTTCCCCACCCTCCAGATATGTTGGACTACAACTCCCATCATCCCCAGCCAGCAGGCCTGTGACCACGCTGGCTGAGGAGGATGGAGTTTATAGTTCAACATCTCTGGTGGCCTCCAGGCTGAGAAAGCTGTTGTACATTTTCTAGCAAATGCTTCTGGCCTTTGAGCCGGGGTGGGCAAGCCAGTGGTGAGGGGTGATGTGAGCTGTAGGCCAAAAACACCTGGAGGGCCAGACGTTGCCCACCCCTTTCTTAGAGGCTTCTAGGTAAGAGTTGCAAGAGGGCAGCTACAAAACAATTAGAAATCAGTTTACAGAGGAGGGCGAGGAAAGGTCTATGAGTTCTTGTTAGTCTGATGGCTACATGGAACCTTCTTCATCCTAACCAACAGAGATGACTTAGTGGATAAGGTAGCAGTTACAGGAACTCTAGGGGGAAGCGCCCATGTCATACTGGAGTTTTTGGTTCTAAAGGAAGCAGAAGCCAAGTGTAGCCAAACCAGTACCCTGGATTTTAGGAAAGCTGATTTTAATAAACTCAGAACAATGATCAGCAAGGTCCCATAGCAAGCGACGCTAATGAGAAAAGGAGTCCAAGATGGGTGGGAGCTTTTAAAAAAGGAAATTCTCAAAGCACAATCACAAACCATTCCAACAAGAAGAAAAGGCGGAAGACAACAGAAGAAGCCAATGTGGCTTCACAAAAAGCTTAGGGATGACCTGAAAATAAAAAAGGACACATATAGGAAGTGGAGAGAAGGCCAAGCAACAAAGGAAGAGTGCAGGCAGGTAGCACAGAATTGCAGGGATAGAGTCAGGAAGGCTACAGCTGAGAATGAGCTGAGGTTAGCGAGGGATGCTAAGAGCAACAAAAAATGCTTTCTTCAGATACGTGCGTAGTAAAAGACAGAGGAAATAAATGGTTGTTCAGCTATTAAATAAGGATGGCAAAATGATTACAGATGACCAAGAAAAGGCAGAAGTGCTCAGTTCCTACTTTGGCTCAGTCTTCTCCCAAAAGAGGGTCTATGACCCTGCCAGCAAAGGCAAAGTGCAGGCTGAAGGGGAAGGATTGCAGCTTGAGATCGATAGGCATATGCTCAAAAAACACCTAATTACTTCGAATGAGTTCAAATCTCCAGAGCCAGATGAGCTGCACCCTAGAGTAATAAAGGAACTGGCAGAAGAGCTCTCAGAGCCACTGTCTATTCTCTTTGAGAAATCATGGAGGACGGGGGAAGAGCCAGATGACTGGAGGAGGGCTAATGTTGTCCCTATCTTCAAAAAGGGTAAAAAGGAGGAACCTGGGAACTACAGACCAGTCAGTCTGACATCAATCCCTGGGAAAATTCTGGAGCAGATGATAAAGCAATCCATCTCTAAGCACCTTGAAAACAATGCAGTGATTACTCGAAGCCAACATAGATTTGTCAAGAACAAATCCTGCCAGACGAATCTGATCTCAGTTTTTGATCAAGTAACCTCCCTTGTGAACCGTGGGAATGCTGTAGACATAGAATCATAGAATCATAGAATAGTAGGGTTGGAAGGGGCCTACAAGGCCATCGAGTCCAACCCCCTGCTCAATGCAGGAATCCAAGTCAGAGCATCCCTGACAGGTGGCTGTCCAGCCTCGTCTTGAAGGCCTCCAGTGTGGGAGAGCCCACCACCTCCCCAGGTAATTGGTTCCATTGTCGTATTGCTCTGACACTCAGGAATTTTTTCCTGATGTTCAGCTGGAATCTGGCTTCTTGTCACTTGAGCCCATTATTCCGTGTCCTGCACTCTGGGATGATCAAGAAGAGATCCTGGCCTTCTTCTCTGTGACAACCTTTCAAGTACTTGAAGAGTGCAATCATATCTCCCCTCAGTCTTCTCTTCTCAAGGCTAAACATGCCCAGTTCTTTCAGTCTCTCTTCATAGGGCTTTGTTTCCAGTCCCCTGATCATCTTTGTTGCCCTCCTCTGAACCCTCTCCAGTTTGTCTGCATCCTTCTTAAACTGTGGTGCCCGGAACTCGACACAGTACTCCAGATGAGGCCTAACCAGTGCTGAGTAGAGGGGAACTAGTACTTCCCGGGATTTGGAAGCGATGCTTCTATGAATGCAGCCCAAAATAGCATTTGCCTTTTTTGCAGCCACATCACATTGTTGGCTCATATTCAGCTTGTGATCGACAACAATTCCAAGATCCTTCTCGCTCGTAGTGTGGTTGAGCCACGTATCCCCCATCTTGTACATCATATACCTCAACTTCAGCAAAGCTTTCCACAAAGTGCCCCATGATATCCTGATGAGCAAACTAGCTCAAAGTGGGCTAGATGAAACAACGATCCGGTGGATCCACAGTTGGGTACAGAATCGGACTCCAAGAGTGCTTCTCCATGGGACCTTCTCAAACTGTGGAGAGGTAATGAGTGGGGTACTGCAGGGCTCAGTCCTGGGCCCAGTGCTCTTCAACATTTTTATTAATGACTTGGAGGAGGAGGTGCAAGGAATGCTGATCAGATTTGTAGATGACACAAAATTGGGCGGGATAGCTAATACTTTGGAAGACAGAAACAAAATTCAAAGTGATCTGGATAGACTGGAGCGCTGGGCTGGGCTCAACAACACTACAAGCGAGAAGGATCTTGGAACTGTTGTAGATCACAAGCTGAATATGAGCCAACAATGTGATGTGGCTGCAAAAAAGGCAAATGCTATTTTGGCCTGCATTAATAGAAGCATATCTTCCAAATCCCGGGATGTACTAGTTCCCCTCTACTCAGCACTAGTTAGGCCTCATCTGGAGTACTGTGCCCAGTTCTGGGCACCACATTTTAAGAAAGATGCAGACAAACTGGAGAGGGTTCAGAGGAGGGCAACAACGATGATCAGGGGACTGGAAACAAAGCCCTATGAAGAGAGACTGAAGGAACTGGGCATGTTTAGCCTGGAGAAGAGAAGACTGAGGGGAGATATAGCGCTCTTCAAGTACTTGAAAGGTTTCCCAGAGAGGAAGGTCAGGATCTCTTCTCGATCATCCCAGAATGTAGAACATGGAATTATGGGCTCAAGTTACAGGAAGCGAGATTCTGGCTGAACATCAGGAAAAAATTACTGACTGTCGGAGCAATACGATAATGGAACCAATGACCTAGGGAAGTAGTGGGCTCTCCCACACTGGTGGCATTCAAGATGAGGCTGGACAGCCATCTGTCGGGGATGCTCTGACTTGGTACCTTCTGCTTGTCTGCAGGTGCCAGGGTCAATCCCCAGAATCTCCAGGTAGAGCTAGAAAAACTCCTGCCTGAAACCCTGGAGAGACTTTGCTGTTAGTCAGTGCCGGCAATACTGGGCTAGATGGGCTGACTCAGCACAAGGCAGCTTCCGGTCTTCCCATGTTCTATGTTCCTATACCAGTTGCTGGGAAGCAGCAGTGTGTGTGTGTGTGGGGGGGGGGGGTTATTGCCTTCTTGCCCTGGTTGTGGGTTTCCCAGAAACATCCATGGCTGCCGTTGAGAGACAGGATTCTGGACAAGATGACCCTTGGTTCTGATCCACCAGCAGGGCAGTTGTTATGTCATTATTCAATCGATCAGCCATTCATAGAATCCTAGCAGTGTAGAACTGGGAGGAACCCACCACCTCAATGGCTTTTCAGCAAATAAGGAGGCATATAAATGTTAATGATTAAATAAATAATGAATGAATATCCTGTGCTCAGGACAGAGGCTCTTCCGCCTTTTCATCAAATCAGTCATCCAATGAAAGAGAATCCCAGATTTTCCTGAGCAGCAAACCCACTGCTTCTTGGTAGACTCTTCTAAATATTTGAGAATGATCAGTATATCACACACACACACACACACACACACTTTACTCGTTACATTTTATTTTCTCTAAATTATAGGATCCCATTCCCTTATTCGGGCCAAAAGGTGACTCATACATTTATAAATATATACATTCATTCATTAATTTCTTTTGTCTTTCTTCCTGGGATAGTTCTATAACAGGGCTGGACAACTCTGGGAGCTCCAAAGGTCAGTTTCTCACACACACACACACACACACACACACGTGCAAGGGATGCCTGAAAAGGCCAAATTTAGCTTAAAACAAGGCTTCGAACCTAAATCTGGACTTCAGGGGCCACCATCACAGCCTGCAGCTGAGATCCAGCTGCAGACTGCCCATGGCTTTGCTGCTGCCGCTGCTGCCACCACAGCACCAACAACTGCAGCAGTGGTGGAGGGGCAGCGGGAGCTGCTTCTAGGGCCGGGGGGGGGCATGCGCAGCCCATGGTCTGTGTCCTGCCTGCCCCAGTCTAAAATCATAAAAGAGGAGGTGCGTCTGCCCATCCGTACGTCAGTGCCATAGCACTCCTAGGGCCCTTTGTATGCATGCCAAGTTTCGGGAGTCTAGGGCTCCCAGTCCTGGACCCCTGCAATTCGGCACACATACAAGGGGGCCCTAGGCGTGTGCACCTCTAGGTCGTCGCATTTCGTGAATGCACATCTTGAGTTCAATGAGTTGAAATGGCCCCTGCGCATGATGCCTGCAGTGACATCCCCAGCCGCTAGGTGGCAGGCTGCCCTGTCGAGCACATGGCTTGCAGTTCCTGTAGTCTGAAGCCAGGGCAGAGGAGCAGGCCGAGGGGCGGGGCTATAACTCTCCCCCCCCTGCCGTAAGGCAGCCCCCCCGGGGGGGATGGAGGGGTGCACCAGGGCAGGGGCTGCACCTAGGGGTGCCGGTGGGTGTGGCTTCACTCCGACTAGGCGGGCGTCAGTTTGCGAGAAGGCTCCACTGCATCAAACGAATGGCTAGTCCAGCCTGTACGGAGCTGGGTCTCTTTGCTAGTTAAAAAGAAAAAGAAAAAATACAACCCTCCATGATCTCCAGCTAATCTTGTTATTTGTAGTGGTGGCAGGGCACAATTTGGCTAATGTGCAACCCTTGAGCCATGGAATTACCCATGCGGGGGAAGGGGAAACAGCATCCGATGAAAGAGGGGACTAGGAGTCACTGCGGCAAGAGGCTCTCTGGGGAACAGACAGTCTCCAGGCAATGGCCCGGCCCAGCCTCTCCAGTGAGAGGAGCGACGGGGGCTGCAGGCCAGCTGCTTACGAGCCACTCAGGTTTGATCTCTCAGGCTGAGCCCTTTCTGGAAGCGTAAATGGACTTTGATTGTGTACACAGGCAGCTAATCCTCTCGGCTTGCACTGCACAGCTAATCCCTCTGCAGGATGCCAGAAAGGCTAATTGGCAGCAAATGTGGCTACAAGGTGGAGGCAAATCACAGAGTTGGCAGAGGGGGGCAAGGGGTCCAGCAATCGCCTCATCCCTGTCCTGTGAGAGGATGCTGAGGACCCCAGTCCAGGCATGCCCCTGGCCGTAGCCCCCCAAAGACACAGCCGGGAGAGCAGCTTCAGTCACGGGACAAGCTATGCCTGCACACAGGCTCCTGGCACACGTCGTCATGCCAAGGCCAGCAGCCCAAACTGCTGGGGGGGGGGGGAGTTGTCCCAAATGGCTTCCCAGGCACAGCTGCCAGGGAACAGCTCTGCTTCCTTCGAGGCGGCAGGCTGCCTCTTTGATTTGGGCCTGAGTCTGAACTCTGAACCACACTGGAGGCTGGTGGCCCCGATGTCAGTGGGGAGTCGAATCCCCTCCGGGTTTCAGTCAGAACCAGTCAAAACTCTAAAGGAGCTCTCCAAGGTACGAAGCACCTTAGAGAGCTCCTTTAGAGTTTTGACTGGTTCTGACTGAAACCCGGAGGGGATTCGACTCCCCACTGACATCGGGGCCACCAGCCTCCACTGCTAACCTGGGAACACACCAGCAAACCTGGTAAACTGGATCACCATTCCTGGAGTGGTGGAATCAATCCCATTTCCATTCTGGGCCTGGTGCCATTGATCTGACCTCCATCCTAGGTCTGGTGTGACTAATCCAGTTTCTGTTCTGGGTCCAATGTGTTATTGGTCCAGTCTTTGTTCCGGGGCCAAGATATTCACTGGTGACTTCTTCCACTCAATAATATACTTAACATTTGCATCGTGGTATCAAGTAGGGGTGTGCACCGCTTCGGCCCGAGGCCCGAACCCCAAGACGAAGAGAGCCACTTCGGTCATTTCAGGCCCCTTCCAAAGCAAAGCGGAGGGGGCACGAAGTGACCCAGAGTGGATCTGGGGCTCTCTGAAGCGCTCAGTGTACTTTGGAGCTTTGGCACCCTGGCCCAGCCACGCCAGCGCCTCCAGCTCCTTACCTGAGTTGACCCACAGGTTTCGTCGTTTCTGTCGTCTCCATTGCCACCTGCCGCCACCCGCTCCTGAGCCCCGGATGCACACCTGCTCTTGTTGCAGGGAGTCGCCATTTTAAAAATGGCAACTCCCACCAAAAAGAGCCGGCGCTCATCCAGGGCTCAGAAGCTGGCGGCTTCCAAGTCGGATTGGGGGGCTCTGCACAGCCCCAGTTTCAAGTGTTCAAAGCGCTTCTCATGCAATATCTGGTTGCAGCCCTTACAATAGGGCAGGCTACTTCTGCCCGCACCAAAGTTGTTGGACTGCAACTCCCATCATCCTTCATTGTTGGCTATGCCGTCTAGGGTTTTAATTTTTGTGAACCGCCCAGAGAGCTTCGGCTATTGGGCGGTATAGAAATGAAATAAATAAATATTAATTAATTAATTAATTAATAGGGCTGATGGGGGTTGCGATCCACCATTTTTGCAACCCTAAAACAAGCCATTGTTGTAGGCCCTCCCGCTAGCAGCTACCCAAGGAGACCAGGTGCCGGGGCCAGCCCTGACGCCACAGGTGGGGTGGCCCCTTACACACCGCCCCCCCAAGGGGACAAAATAGTACAGCGATTTGCATAAAATGTGCCTATGCTGATTTATATGGATTGATGAAAAATTAGAAATAGCTACCATCATTTAAAGAGAAAGATGAGACATTTCTCCATTGTGGGGCAGACAGTGACCAGAAATGACCTGGGTACCTGTTCAGTCCTTTGCCCAGGTGAGGAGGCCCCTGCTGCGCTCCCTTCTTATGGTTCTTCATCTTTGGAAAGGACACCCTTCAAATACAGGGCTGCCCTCTGTACAGCAGGACACCCGGCCACCCTAAGGAACCATCCCCAGCTGCGATGGAAAACAGAGACACGGGGCTTCTGCTGTGGCCTCCTGTAGGAGTGGGTCAGGGAGCACAGCGCTGGCAAAGGCACAGCCCTCCCACTCCAGCCCAGAGCCTCGCTCTGCGCCCAGCAGCCCTGAGGAGCAGGCGGCCTAGTGGATGACGTCTGTTGGCATGGCCTGTCCGAGCAGCCAGCCACCGCTCCCCCCACCAGGCAGGCCCACCAGCCGGACTGCTGCTTCTAGCATCTCCTCAGGGAGGCTGCAGTGAGAGTGGCTACACACACGCCTGTCGTGGTGTGGCAAACAGTGGCCCCTTCAGGCTGCCCAGAAGAATCCTACGTCAGATGAAAGTTAGTGCGGGGGAATCGAGTCTTCTTCCTGGGATCCACTCGCTGAGAATGCCAGAGAACTTGTACAAACGGCTTCCCAACTCGAGAAATGCAAATCCATCTCTGACCACCTTGGGACAAAACTGCTCCTGGACTCGGCCCGAGGCTGCGCGTTATCTGGAGGGCTGCCTCTTACTCGTCCTGGAGAAAGCGGCAGTTTTACAACTGATATTGCAGCTAAAGGTTTTGCCTTATTTTAATTTTTGCTTTCTGTTCTATTGTTTTTGTCGATGTTTATTAATGTTCCATTGGTATTTGGACATCTATATGTAAAAATATCTTTAAAATCTGTATGAATGGTTGGTTTGGAAGATCAACAATAGCATACTAGAAGAATGAGGAAAGTGGACGTTTTTCTCCCTCTCTCTTTATACTTGAACCAGTGAGGTCATCCAAGGAAGCTGAATGGTGGGAGATTCAGGGCAGACAAAAGGAATTTGGTTCCACAAGACGTAGTGATGGCCAGAGGGCTTTAAAAGGGGATTAGATAAATTCGTGGAAGATGACACTGTCAATGGCTACTAGTCGTGATGGCTGTATGCTACCTGCAGTATCAGATCAGCCAGGTCTCCCCGCATCCTATACTCCTGCCTTTGATTACTTTTTGTATTTAAATGCAAGACTCCAACATTTATCTTTATGGAATTTCATCCTGTTAGCTTTGGCCCAGTGCTCCAGCCCATCAAGATCCTTTTACATATGTGACCTTCTTGTGGGCTTCCCATTGGGGCATCTGGTTGGCCACTGTGGGAACAGAATGCTGAAGTAGATGGGCCTTTGGTCTGATCCAGCATGGCTCTTTCTGTGCTGTTATTACATAAATAATCTATCAGGCATTACAGTCTGTTTCAATATTCATAAAATCAATCATGATTAAAATCAAGTTTAAAAATACATAATTGAAGTATTGACTGTTTGTCTGAGATTATGGAAATCCTTTCATCGGCGATGGCTTGATTCATGCTTGAGAATTGCCACTTGGGGCTGCATGATAGAGTTGGAAGGGACCTGGCAGGTCATCGAGTGCACGATGCACGATGCAACTGCAGCGTCTCTGACAGATGGTCTCCCAGCCTCTGCTCAAACTCCTCCAGTGAAAGAGAACCCCCTCCCCTGGCAAACAAACATCCAGCAGATGTCCATGAGCCTGAGCTGTCCATATGGACAGATGTATGTGCAGAGATCTCCTGTACACGAGGAGGCAGAGGAGGGGGAAGTTTGCACACAGTTGCAGTGGTGGGTGGGGCCGGTCTGCATGGCTCCATGGCCCCATCCCTGCAGTCGTTCAATATGGCAGGGAGTCATGTGTGCCTCCCTTCTGTTGCTCCAGAAGGCAGGACTAGCACTAGCAACCTATACTTAAATTACTACTGGCTGCCCTACCACCCATGGCGGGTTTCCCATCAGCACTGAAGCTGCCTTATGCGGGGTCCAATTTTTGGTCCATCTCTAGCTCAGAGCACCACTGTCTGTCTGCCCTGGCTGGCAGCTATTTTCCAAAGCCTCAAGCAGAGAAGAGTCTCTTTCCTAGCTCTGCTCCTGCAAATCCTGCTAACCAGAGACTGGGCCTGAGAGTCCGGACCCCCTTCTCAAGAGCTTGTCCGCTGAGCTCCAGGCTCCCCCCCACCCCGTTTTAGCCAGAAGTGTCTCTCCTGATGTCCTTTGTGAACTCTTTGCTGTCCTTGCACAAAAGAGAAGAGAATGGCTGTGAGGGGTTTGTGGTTCTCAGGAAATAGACCCATCACCCAAACAGAGGACGGTGATATGAAGGCTCATCCCAACTTTGTGACAACTGCTGTTTTGCAACTCCACATCAAAAATGTTACCTGCTAAAGCCTGCAAACAGAGTCATCTCCCCTCCTGTCCTGCCCCATTACACTGCCTCCCCCCCATAAAGAGAACAGGCCACCAACATCTTAAACCAAAATAAGAGACTTGTCCAAAATAGGTGTCATGGAAAATCTCCAGGTATCTGTTCATCTCTACTGCGTGCATTAGCTGCTCTGAACTGGCAAATCCAATTATTTGAGAAGCCTGTTTCCTGGGCCGGGGAGAGGTGCAGAGATAAAAGAATTGGATGTTCCATTAATGAATGAGCAATGGCCATATGCACTGATTAATTACAGCAGGGCAACGGAACTGCCCCCCCCCCTCCGAATTAGAAACAGTCCCAGACATCAAGGGCATGGCAAAGCTTTTAACAGTAATTCACAAGCGCTAACAGGTGTGCCAGAGGAGACACAGGATTCTGCAATGGGTGGGGATCATCTCCCTTTCAGAAAAACAAACAAGCCCTGGAAACACCAGACGCCGATAATAACAGGAGGGGTAGAGAGGGGAGGGGTAGAGATATCAAAGACATTTGACCCAGCCCTTGATTCCTTGATCCCATTTCTTCTGGTGACTCTGCTTTAGTGAAATTTCATTGCATATTGTGTTGTGGACAAGCATTGTGTCTGAGAGTTCCCCAGACCCAGGTAAGAGGTGGAAAGAGAAAAGGAAGAGGGCCATGACTCTTCAGGGTACTAAAAGCTGTCAGAAAGCCATCATGGAGCTGTGGCTAGAGTGTCGGACTAATTCAGGTGAGACCCACGTTCGAATTCCTGCTCAAGCATAAAGTGCCCTGGGTGAACTTGGGCTTTCTCTCAGCCTAAGCTACCTAAGCTACAGAGGGGCCGTGGCTCAGCAGTGGAGCCCCTGCTTTGTATCCAGAAGATCCCAGGTTCAATCCCTGGCATCGCCAGGTAGGGCTAGGGAAGAATCCTGCCTGAAACTCTGGAGAGCCGCTGCTGCCAGCCAGTGTCAACAATACTGCGCTAGATGGACCCATGCCCTAAGGCAGCTTCCAATGTTCCTATGTACCTCACAGGGTTGTTTTGAGGATAATATGGCCTGGGAGGGGGGAGTCATGTGAGTTGCCTTGAGCCTCTTGAAAGAAAGGCAGGATATGGATGTATTATTATTATTATTATTATTATTATTATTTTATCACACCACCCAGCCATCCTAGTCCCCGCAAGATTTTATTCTAGACCCAGTATCGTGACAGGTACGAGAAGCAGGATTATCCTTGGTTCTTTATCCAATAATATTGGGCCATGTTCTGAATTTACTTCTGCACTCAAACACGGCAGGAAGTTCAGCGCAAGTTCTGTAGGATCAGTCCTGGAGACTTGGTCAAAGTCCATCAGTTGGGAGATGTGTGGTCCCAAGTCAGATTTGGTGTATAGGTCTCAGAGTCCCACAAGCAGCTTGTAAAAGCAACCTGCTTTGTCCCCTGGCAGAGAGCTGTTGCCTCTGAGTGGCATGTCTGGGAAGAACTCTTTGCATTCCTTCCAGCTGCCACACCACTTTCAATGGCCAATTGATCTCCTGGCATTGCTCCCATTAATCTGTGAGCTCCACCTTGAATGGCTTGATGGTTGCAACTTGCCAGGAAACCAGACCTGTCCTAGCAATCCTGATGTGCTGCAAGGGAAAAGAATATTCCCCGCTTGGTCAGAGCTCTGGAGTCTTGAAAAGGGGCCCTTTCAAGGAGGGCAGTGCAGGGAACCCCTGACCCACCTCAGAGAGCGCTTCAGGGCTTCCGAGGCACCCTCAATCCACCTCGGGTCCAACCCAACCTGCTTCAGGCTCCAGGACCGATGCAGGATTTGGATGGCTGAAGTGGGCTCTCCCCCAACCGTGGCGCCCCAGTACACAAGCCCTGCTCCTTGCCTGGACCCTCGGGACACACCGTCGGCCTCTTCAAGGGAGTTGTCATTTTGGTGACTTCCTCTATTTCCAGAAATTGAATCTTACACAAATGGCAGCCATAAGGCCATCATCTACACAACATTACAGCCGTACATCGCAATGGCGACTCCCTCGAAGAGGCCGACAGCTGCCAGCGTGCATCCCGAGGGCCCAGGTATAGAGCAAGGGGCTTGTACAGCTGGGTGGCGTGTGGCTGGGCAGAGGGGTGGCAGGGGGCGCAGCTGGGCGGAGGGGCGGCTGGACTTCCAGATAGCTCCAAAACACGCCCAGGCACTTGAGAGCAACCTGACCTGCTTCAGGTTGCTTCAGGGCAATCCCAACCCACTTCAGGTGCGGCCCCAAGTGGCCCGAAGCACCCCGCTTCAGCTCAGAATTTGGCTCCGGAGCTGAAGCGGTGCACAGCCCTACTTTTATGGGACCACATGGGCAAGAACATGCTGAGCCTGGCACTGCTTATGGGATGCTTCCAAATGAGGCTTTTATCCTACAATCGCCCTCCCACATTCACAGAATTTTACAGCGAGACCAGACAATATCTGGTCATCTTCATCTTGTAGCCTTCCCGTGTTTCCCCACCACTTCCTCTATCTTTTGTCTTAACACAAAAAATCTGTTAAGGAGGGAAATAGGTGCACAGCGCCTTCTGACTGGCAAGGCTAGGAGCCCTCTGTCTAGAAGCACACCTAGCCAGGCAGGTCCAAAAGGACATGTTCAAGGAGGGAGGGAAACTGCAGGCCACCCTTGGGTTTGCTCACGGTCCTGCCCTCTTCCTCTTTCTCCATAACCTGGCACAATTTAGCCTGCAGGCCTATGCACACTGACCTGGAAGTCAGGGCAGATGGACACATCATGGGGGAAAGATGGGGTCCCCAAGCATGTGCCTTCCTCATAAGGTTGCTGCGGACTGGCCTTGCACCTGTCCCGTGAGTGGAAGGGAAAATAGGCAAAACAGTGTGCCCACCGCTCCTTTTTGCCCTGCCCTTCCTGCGGCCTTCTCCACAGGGAGGGAAAGACTCCCCCAAACCAGCTTTAAAACTCTCTGTGTCTCAGGTATCTGCTTTAGGTAGCATGGAGGTTGGCCAAAAGGAAAAGAGACCGCAAAATTTTAAACAACAAACATTTACTGGAAAAAGATTCTAATAAGGTTTTAAGATCTGACTGGATACACACCCAACACACAGCAAAAAAAAAAAAAAAGCCATATAAGCCATGGGAATAAACACATCCAGCTAGCCTAACTAGACAGTGTCCCTATTTTATTTAGGTCCCTCATCCAAGCAATATTTTACTGTCATAAGTCCAGCTCTCTGTCAATCAGTTCTCCAGTTCCAGCAGCTCTCTTTCTGGCCTTTTTTCCTTCTTTGTGTCTCCTTCTCTCCCTGTTTCTCTGCTTCTGCCTTATGCTTTCATCTTTAAAAAGGATCCCTCCCCAACTCCATTGATCAGGAGGGTAGTTTCTTATTCACCTTTGCCCTAAATTTCTTTTCCTATATTCTTCCCCTGACTGTCTGTTGAACCTCCTACAAACTCTTCTTCTTCTTCCTTTGCAGATGTCCCGGCTCCTATACTTTGACTCAACTTTAGACTTGAGCCTTCGGGAAACCTTTGGCTTTCTGAGCAAACATCCTGACTCATATAATCTCTAACTACACTTTTGACCTGTTCAAAGAGACTGACCAGCAGCACACACACAAAACAAGCTTTAATCCAATAATATCGTCAAAGTACAATAAATTCAAAAAAGTTCTGTTCCTTCACATAGGTCAACACTGGGGCAGAAGGAGACACTTGCAGGGGAGAATCTACAAATGGGAGAGAGAGGAGGAGGGAGCATAAGCCTTCCCTTGTCTGCTGATTTTCCCCTGCAAATATCTGATCATTCCCTAGAGCAGCTGAAATTATTTTTTTCTCCCAGTTGAGCTCTAAACCAGTCATGCTACAAAAACAAAAACCCAGCCCAGGGAAGCACCATTTGCAGGAGAATCAGAGGCCAGGGGAGGAGTTGCAGTGTTATGCTGGCCTCACCCCACCTCTAAATGCCACCTTCAAACCCCACATTCACAGCACATATGAGTTTAGGGACATGCTTTGGCCAAGGTCCTGTGTCATTCCAGCCTACAAATTTACATGCCGTTGAATGTGCATTGTACATTTAGCCTACATGTATGTTGTAGGATGTACATCCCAGTAAACGTGCATTGGGGATGGGCTATTAGACTCTTCAGAGCTGCAGAGAAACCCAGTTTTAAGACTGATCCCACTATCTCCTGTTTCCTATTTCCTGTTTGCCTCATGTGCAACTTTCTTGAGATTTCATGAATAACGTTTATGTAGAGCTTAGTTGAGCAAGTTTTTGAAAGACCATTTCTCTGGAAGGCACTGGGAACAGAAGGAGACTCCCTATACCAGAATTTTCTGATGAGAGCAGATCACCTCACCAGACCTCAGCGCCTTTGCAAACTGGATTATCCAGGCCTGAAGGAGCTCAGGCCTAAGGGCACGCATGCAGGCCTCTTTGCAAGGCTGTCGCTCCTTCGCCAACAAGCTCAACTGGAGTTTCCTGGATCAGAAATTGCAGAGAGGATTCATGGCGTACGTCTCCGGGCTCCCTTCCATCTCTGTGTTTCTATGTCCCTATGATCTGCTGTTCAGTCTTTTACCTGAAGCGGCTCATTGCTTTAGCTTTAGCCTCGGTGTAAGAATATGACCCCTCTTCATGAATCATTGCCTTGTTGTGGCGAAGGAGCTTGCGTAATTCAGTGAAGCCATAAGCTATGCCGTGCAGGGCCACCCAAGACGGACAGGTCATGGCAGAGAGTTCTGACAAAATGTGGTCCACTGGAGAAGGAAATGGCAACCCACTCCAGTATTCTTGCCAAGAAAACCCCATGGAACGTATCACAAGGCAAAAAGAGATGACACCGGAAGATGAGCCCCTCAGGTCGGAAGGTGTCCAATATACTACCGGGGAAGAGCAGAGCGGATTTCCAAGTAGCACCAGAAAGAGTGAAGTGGCTGGGCCAAAGCTGAAAGGACACTCAGCTGTGGATGTGTCTGGTGGTGAAAAGAAAGTCCGATGCTGTAAAGAACGATATTGTTTAGGAACCTGGAATGTCAGATCAATGAATCAAGGTAAGCTGGAGGTGGTCAAACATGAGATGGCAAGATTGAACATAGACATCTTGGGAATCAGCGAATTAAAATGGACAAGCATGGGCGAATTTAATTCAGGTGACCATCATATCTACTACTGTGGGCAAGAATCCCTTAGAAGAAATGGAGTAGCACTCATAGTCAACAAAAGGGTGGGAAAAGCAGTACTGGGGTACAATCTCAAAAACGACAGAATGATCTCAGTATGAATCCAAGGCAAACCATTCAACATCACAGTAATTCAAGTCTATGCCCCAACCACTGAGGCCGAAGAAGCTGAGGTTGATTGGTTCTATGAAGACCTACAACACCTTCTAGAACTAACACCAAAAAAAGATGTCCTCTTCATCATAGGGGATTGGAATGCTAAAGTAGGAAGTCAAGAAATCACCGGGATAACAGGCAAGCATGGCCTTGGTGTACAAAATGAAGCAGGACAAAGGCTAATAGAGTTTTGCCAAGAGAACACGCTGATCATAGCAAACACTCTTTTCCAACAGCACAAGAGGTGACTCTACACGTGGACATCACCAGATGGTCAATATCGAAATCAGATTGATTATGTCCTTTGCAGCCAAAGATGGAGAAGCTCTATACAGGCAGTCAAAACAAGACCTGGAGCTGACTGTGGCTCAGATCATGAGCGGCTTCTTGCAAAATTTCGGCTTAAATTGAAGAACGTAGGGAAAACCACTAAACCATTCAGGTATGACCTAAATCATATCCCTTATGAATACACAGTGGAGGTGAGGAATAGATTTAAGGGATTAGACCTGATAGACAGAGTGCCTGAGGAACTATGGACGGAGGTCCGTAACATTGTTCAGGAGGCAGCAACTCAATTCATCCCAAAGAAAAAGAAATGCAAGAAAGCCAAGTGGCTGTCTGATGAGGCTTTACAAGTAGCTGAGGAAAGAAGGGAAGCGAAAAGCAAGGGAGAAAGGGGAAGATATAGCCAACTGAATGCAGAGTTCCAGAGAATAGCAAGGAGAGACAAGAAGGCCTTCTTAAATGAACAATGCAAAGAAATCGAGGAAAACAACAGAATGGGAAAGACTAGAGATCTCTTCAAGAAAATTGGAGATCTCAAGGGAACGTTTTGTGCAAAGACAGGCATGATAAAGGACAAAGAAGGCAGGGACCTAACAGAAGCAGATGAGATTAAGAAGCGGTGGAAAGAATACACAGAAGAATTATACAGGAAAGATCTGAATGTCCCTGATAGCCATGATAGTGCGGCCACTGAACTTGAGCCGGACATCCTCGAGAGTAAAGTCAAGTGGGCCATAGGAAGCATTAGTAACAACAAAGCTAGCGGAGATGACAGTATTCCAGCTGAGCTATTTAAAATCCTAAAAGATGATGCTGTTAAAGGACTGCACTCAATATGCCAACAAATTTAGAACACTCAACAGTGGCCACAAGACTGGAAAAGCTCAATTTACACTCCAATTCCAAAGAAGGGCAACGCCAAAGAGTGTTCAAACTACTGTACAATTGCGCTCATTTCACATGCCAGCAAGGTGATGCTCAAAATCCTACAAGCTAGGCTTCAGCAGTATGCGAACCGAGAACTACGAGAAGTACAAACTGGGTTTCGAAGAGGCAGAGGAACTAGAGATCAAATCGCCAACGTTCGCTGGATCATGGAGAAAGCAAGAGAATTCCAGAAAAATGTCTATTTCTGCTTCATTAACTATGCTAAAGCATTTGATTATGTGGATCACAACAAACTGTGGCAAATTCTTAAAGTGATGGGAGTACCAGACCACCTTACCTGTCTCCTGAGAAACCTGTACGAGGGTCAAGAAGCAACAGTAAGAACCAGACATGGAACAACCGATTGGTTCCAAATTGGGAAAAGAGTAAGACAAGGCTGCATATTGTCGCCCTGCTTATTTAACTTATATGCAGAGTACATTATGAGAAACGCCAGGTTAGATGAATCACAGGTTGGAATTAAGATTGCCGGGAGAATTATCAACAACCTCAGATACACAGACGATACCACCCTAATGGCAGAAAGCGAAGAGGATCTCAAGAGCCTCTTGTTGAGGGTGAAAGAGGAGAGTGCAAAAGCTGGTTTGAAACTCAACATTAACAAAACTAAGATCATGGCATCTGGCCCCATCACTTCCTGGCATATGGAAGCAGTGACAGATGTTATTTTCTTGGGCTCCAAGATCACTGCAGACAGTGACTGTAGCCATGAAATTAAAAGACGCTTGCTCCTTGGGAGGAAAGCTATGGCAAACCTAGACAGCATAGTAAGAAGCAGAGACATCACCTTGCTGACAAAGGTCCGTCTAATCAAAGCTATGGTTTTCCCAGTAGTAACGTATGGCTGTGAGAGCCGGACTATAAGGAAGGCTGAGCGCCAAAGAATTGATGCTTTTGAACTGTGGTGCTGGAGAAGACTCTTACGAGTCCCCTGGACTGCAAGGAGGTCAAATCAGTCCATCCTAAAGGAAATCAACCCTGAGTGCTCATTGGAAGGACAGATGCTGAAGCTGAAGCTCAAATATTTTGGCCACCTAATGCGAAGAGAAAACTCCCTGGAAAAGACCCTGATGCTGGGAAAGACTGAAGGCAAAAGGAGAAGGGGACGGCAGAGGATGAGATGGCTAGATAGCATCACTGATGCAATGAATATGGACTTGAGCACGCTCCGGGAGAGAGCACAGGACAGGAAGGCCTGGCGTGCTGTGGTCCATGGGGTCACGAAGAGTCGGACACGACTGAACGACTGAACAACAAGAATGTGACCTAAATGAATGCACATATTACAGCCAATCCCCCTCTGGGCTGTCATTCCTTTTTGCCATGGGTCCAGTTGCACAGATAGGGGAGGGCCTCAGGCACTCCCACGTGTTGGCTTTCTCCAGCTTGTAGCACTTGAATGGGCAACCAGGCATGGTGGGCCCTTCCGAACCACAGGCGTTGCTACACATCAGCCCAAGCACACCACAGCAGGAAGAACACAGCTGGAACACCAACCCTTATCCACAGGCAAAGATGGGAGGCACCATCTAGTTTGCTTCCATTGGGGACTGGGAAACATGAACGCTTAATCTGGAAAAGAAAAACACACCTTAAAACTCCCCTTCCCAGATGTCTCTAAGGTTGTCAGCTCTGGCTTCAGATCTAAACAGAAAAGCGTTCAGTTGGGTCATTTGGCAGACGTGGCCCCAGCAGAAAATCCATGCCCATTTCAGCCTTCCCCTGTGCCTTTCCCTGGCCTCCGAACAGGTAACACATGACGGAGGAAGCCGTGGAGGAACAAGGGGGAAGCCAGAAGATCTGTGTGCGTCAGACTCTCGTTTCGTCGCACCCAGGATTAAAGAGGGATTTAGATGCTTTTGATTTTAAAACATGTGTCATCTCCAGACAGCTTGAATGGCCACTCAGGATGAGCAAAGGCTAGTGGTGGGCCTTATCCTGGGCAGGGCTGAGGCTGGGGATGCTTGAGGATTTCGTTCAGCCTGCATTTTTAAGCCAACCAACCTAATTTTCATTTCCCAGAGTAATACGTGGATCGGAAGGCACTTGTCCTTGGGTTTTCACAGTTCAGTTTCCCCTAAAATTTGTGATACAGTTCTCAGCTCAAAAAACAACAACAACCCATACTCAAAGGCTATATAAAAAATATTTTTTTAAAATTAAAATGTGTATGTATTTTAAATTAAAATGTGTACATTAATGCAGGTGTTAGGGTAAAATACACACAAAATGCATATGTTGTGAAAAAATGTGTTCAACAATAATGTACTTTGTATGTGTGTGTGTGTGTGTGTGAGAGAGAGAGAGAGAGAGAGAGAGAGTGAATCATAGATGATTTGGAAAGGAGGTGGAATGGGCTTATGAATGAACATATGCAAATTGACCCAGACCAGAAATAGGCAGCTCCTCTGCATGTGAATTAAAATGAGCTCTCGCTCTCCCTCTGCTTAGAATCATAGAGTCACAGAATCATAGAATAGCAGGGTTGGAAGGGGCCTGCAAGACTGTGGAGCCCAACCCCCTGCTCAGTGCAGGAATCCAAGTCAGAGCATCCCTGACAAAGGGCGGTCCAGCCTCGTCTTGAATGCCTCCAGTGAGCCAAGTATTCCCCATCTTGTAACTCTGCATTTTGTTTCTTTTTCCTAGGTGCAGAACTTGGCATTTCTCCCTATTAAATTTCATTCTGTTGTTTTCTTCCCAGTGCTCCAGCCTATCAAGATCACTTTGAACTCTGTTTCTGTCTTCCAGGGGTATTAGCTATCTCACCCAATTTTGTTATCTTGTGAGCCACTTAACTGCTCACTCCTAATTCCAGATCATTTATGAACAGGCTGAAAAGCATTGGTCCTAATATAGATCCCTGTGGGACCCCACTATTTACTTTCCTCCATTGGGAGAATTCACCATTTATTCCTGCTCTCTGCTTTCTGATCTTTAACCAGGTACTGATTCATAAGAGGACTTATCCTCTTATGCCACGACTGCTACGTTTGTTCAGGAATCTTTGGTGAGGGACTTTGTCAAAAGCCTTTTGGAAGTCCAAGTAAACAATGTCTACCAGATTACCCCTGTCTACATGCTTATTGACACTCTCAAAGAACTCTAAAAGGTTAGTGAGACAGTACTTACCTTTGTGTAAGCCATGTTGATTCTTTTTCAGCAAGACTTGTCCTTCTATACGCTTACTAATTTTATCTTTAATAAATGCCTTCAACCAATTTACCTGGAACAGATGTTAAGGTAACCAGCCTGTAATTTCCTGGATATCCCCTGGATCCCTTTTTGAAAATTGATGTTACACTGGCCATCTTCCAGTCCTCTGATCTTAGGGACATGTTGCATATTTTGGTTAGATCAGCAATTTCATATTTGAGTTCTTTGAGAACTCTAGGATGGATACCATATGGGCCCGGTGATTTGTTTGCTTTCAATTCATCAATAAGGTTGAGAACTTCATCTTTTGTCACCTCTGTTTGCCTCAGTTCCTCAGACTCCCTTCCTGAAAACATCAGTTCAGGTACAAGTATTTGTCGTATATCTTCTGCAGTGAATACGAATGAGAATTTCCTGGCCCCTCCAGGAAATTCCTGACTTATGTGGCGGATAGCTTCCTCCTACAGAAAGTAGAGGAAGGAACTAGAGGATTGGCTATCCTTGACTTGATCCTAACCAACAGGGATGACTTAGTGGGTAAAGAAGCAGTTATGGGAACTCTGGGGGAAAGTGACCATGTTATACTTGAGTTCATAGTTCTAAAGGAAGCAAAAGCCGAGTGTAGCCAAATGCATCCCTGGATTTTAGGAAAGCCAACTGTAATAAACTCAGAACCATGATAAGTAAGGTCCCATGGCAAGCGACGCTAATGAGAAAAGGAGTCCAAGATGGGTGGGAGCTTTTAAAAAAGGAAATTCTCAAGGCACAATTACAAACAATTCCAACAAGAAGAAAAGGCAGAAGACAACAGAAGAAGCCAATGTGGCTTCACAAAAAGCTTAGGGATGACTTGAAAACAAAAAAGGACACTCACAAGGAGTGAGGAAGGCCAAGCTACAAAGGAAGGGTACAGGCAGGTAGCACAGAATTGCAGGGATGGCGTCAGGGAGGCTAAAGCTGAGAACGAACTGAGGTTAGTGAGGGATGCTAAAAGCAACAAAAAGGCTATCTTCAGATACGTGCATAGAAAAAGTCAGAGGAAAGAAATGGTGGTTCAGCTGTTAAATAAGGATGGCAAAATTACAACAGATGACCAAGAAAAGGCAGAAGTGCTCAATTCCTACTTTGGCTCAGTCTTCTCCCAAAAGAGGGTCTATGACCCCCCTGGCAAAGGCGAAGTACAGGCTGAAGGGGCAGGATTGCAGCTTGAGATCGATAGGCATAGGGTCAAGGAACACCTAATTACTTGGAATGAGTTCAAATCTCCAGAGCCAGATGAACTGCATCCTAGAGTAATAAAGGAACTGGCAGAAGAGCTCTCAGAACCACTGTCTATTATCTTTGAGCAATCATGGAGGACGGGGGAAGTGCCAGATGACTGGAGGAGGGCTAATGTTGTTCCTATCTGCAAAAAAGGTAAAAAGGGGGCACCTGGGAACTATAGACCAGTCAGTCTGACATCAATCCCTGGGAAAATTCTGGAGCAGATGATAAAGCAATCCATCTGGAAGCACCTTGACAACAATGCCGTGATTACTCGAAGCCAACATGGATTTGTCAATAACAAGTCCTGCCAGATGACTCTGATCTAATTTTTTGATCAGGTAACATCCCTTGTTGACTGTGGGAATACTGTGGACATCATATACCTCGACTTCAGCAAAGCTTTCGACAAAGTGCCCCATAATCTCCTGATGAGCAAACTAGCTCAAAGTGGGCTAGATGGAACAATGATCCGGTGGATCCACAGTTGGCTCCAGAATCGGACTCCAAGAGTGCTTATCAGTGGGACCTTCTCCAACTGGGGAGCGGTAACGAGTGGGGTACCGCAGGGCTCAGTCCTGGGCCCAGTGCTCTTCCACATTTTTATGAATGACTTGGAGGAGGAGGTGCAGGGAATGCTGATCAAATTTGCAGATGACACAAAATTGGGCGGGATAGCTACTACTTTGGAAGACAGAAACAAAATTCAAAGTGATCTTGATAGACTGGCACGCTGGGCAGAAAACAACAGAATGACATTTAATAGGGTTAAAGGCCAAGTTCTGCACCTAGGAAAAAGAAACCAAAGGCACAGTTACAAGATGGGGGATACGTGGCTCAACAACACTACAAGCGAGAAGGATCTTGGAATTGTTGTCGATCACAAGCTGAATATGAGCCAACCATGTGATGAGGCTGCAAAAAAGGCAAATGCTATTTTGAGCGGCATTAATGGAAGCATAGCTTCCAAATCCCAGAAGTATTAGTTCCCCTCTCACCACTGGTTAGGCCTCATCTGGAGTACTGTGTCCAGTTCTGGGCACCGCACTTTAACAAGGATGCAGACAAGCTGGAGAGGGTTCAGAGGAGGGCAACAAGGATGATCAGGGGACTGGAAACAAAGCCCTGTGAAGAGAGACTGAAAGAACTGGGCCTCTTTAGCCTGGAGAAGAGAAGACTGAGGGGAGATATGATAGCGTTCTTCAAGTCCTTGAAAGGTTGTCCCAGAGAGGAAAGCCAGGATCTCTTCTCAGTCATCCCAGAGTGCAGGACACGGAATCATAGGCTCAAGTGACAGGAAGCCAGATTCCGGCTGAACATCAGGAGAAACTTCCTGACTGTTAGAGCAATACGAAAATGGAACCCATGACCTAGGGAGGTAGTGGGCTCTCTCACACTGGAGGCATTCGAGATGAGGCTGGACAGACATTTGTCAGGGATGCTTTGCCTTTGTCTTGGATTGTCCACAGTGAGCAGAGATTGGACTTGATGGTCTTGTAGGCCCCTTCCAACCCTACTATTCTATGATTCTATGAAGCGTTCATTCAGCTTCTCTGCAATCTCCTTGTCCTCCGTCAGTACTCCCTTAACTCCATTGTCATCCAATGGTCCAGCTGCCTCCCTGGCTGGTTTTCTGCTTCTGATATATTTAAAGAATTCTTTACTCTTGGCCTTGATGTTGTTAGCGATATGCTCTTCAAAATGCTGTTTTGCCTCTCTTATTGTCTGCTTGTATCGCCTGTGTGCAAGCTTGTGCTGCCTTTTGTTTTCCTCACTTGGGCAAGGCTTCCATTTCCTGAAGGATGCCCTCTTTTCTCTCATAGCATCCTTCTCCCTGCTCGTTAAGCATGCCAGCGACCTCTTGGACTTGGTGCTACTTTTCCTAAGCTGTGGTACACATTTGAGCTGGGCTTCTATTATTGTGGTTTTGAGTAATCTGCAAGCATTTTGAAGGGCTTTTACCCTCTTAAGTCCCCCTTATTCCCCCAGTCCCCTCATTTTAGAGAAGTTTCCTCATCTGAAGTCAAATGTGACTGTGTTGGACTTCCTGGGCAATTTTCCACTTAAATATATACTACCTCCGATAGCACTGTGGACAATGTTTCCAGTTGGTTTTACAACATTCACATCTTATACTAGGTCCTGGGCAGTACCACTTAGGATTAAATCCAGGGTCGCCTCCCCTCTGGTCGGTTCCATGAGCAACTGTTCTAGGGCACAGTCGTTTAAGGCATCGAGAAATTTAACCTCGTTCTCGTGGATGGAACATACATTTATCCAATCAATGTGGGGGCAATTGAAGTTGCCCATTATCACAACGCTCCCTTGTTTGGAGGCCTCCCTGATTTCGTTTTCCCTCTCAAGGTCACTCTGAGCATTCTGGTCTGAGGGACGATAGCATGTTCCTAGCACTGAATTAGTTTTGGAGCCTGGTATTGTCACCCACAGCGCTTCTGTGGAAGAGCCTACCCCTTTTAGGTGTCCTGGTCCGCGTGACACTATGCCCTCTTTGATGTACGGGGAACACCTCCACCAGTATGCCCTTCCCTATCCTTCCTATAAAGTTTATATCCAGAGATGACTGTAGATTTTCAGAGTCAGTCAGCATCAGCACCTACAATGCCCCAAAACACACACGCACATCCAACGTAGTGTCATTCCACGGCATTTGGAGAAATTCAAACAGTGGATCTCACGTGCCCCAGATGCTCCGGGGTGGTGCAACATCAGTGGCGCTCTTGTAGAAACTCTAAACGGCAGTGGCTCCAAGCTGCCCTGTGCTCACCAAGCCCTGTTGCTCACTACTGTCGGGTAAACCCGGGCCATGGGGGCTACTGTTGAAAGAACGGGCCCACCAGCAGGTTCTACACCGAGGGTCCCACAGAGCTTGATCCGGGCCTGTCGTTGCATCTTGGAATTCACATCACTTGTCCCTCCTGCCTACTTAGAGCTTAAAATATGTTTCCCATTCGCATGTGGACAGGAGAGAGGAAATCAGTGTAGTGGTTTGCTGCTTGCTAGAAAAGGTTGCCAAGAATTTTTGGCTGGCAAAAGCAGTTTGAGAGATATTGAGAGGCTGAACGTGTATCACCATAGAACTAGTCCTGCCTGCCTGTATGCTTGTTTCATTTATTATATTTTCTATACCGCCCCATAGCCAAAGCTCTCTGGGCGGTTCACAAAAATTAAAATACATTAAAATACATTATACAAAATATAAAACCATTCACATAATGACATAGAACAAATAACACACACAACAACAACATGTTGTTGTTGTTGAAAAACTTCCTGACTATTAGAGCAATACAACAACGGAACCCATTCCCCAGAGAGGCGGTGGGCTCTCCCACACTGGAGGCATTCAAGACGAGGCTGGGCAGCGACCTGTCAGGGATGCTCTGACTGGGATTCCTGCACTGAGCAGGAGGTTGGACTCGATGGCCTTGTGGGTCCCTTCCTACCCCACTATTCTATGATTCTATATATCTAACACAATTTAAAACTATCAGCCAGAGACAATCAAGGGACTAATTATACGCTGCCAAACGCCTGAGAGAAGAGGGCAGGTTTCCCACCTGCTCAACCTGAACATTTAAATAGTGAGTTTGTCATGACAGGCGCACCCGCCACAAGGCTGCACACCTGAGTGTCCAAAAGGAGGTGAACCACATCAGCAACGCGTCTGTAGTCATCTCTGAACTGCTGGGTCTCCAACCCATGGTTATATTAAGCTTGCCTCCTTGAGACTTCAACACGGTTTCACGGCAGTGTGTACCAAATATGCACATTGTCTTCTTGTGACAAAGCACACAAAATGAGCATCAACTGGGTCTTTTGCTGTGGATTTGGCCCTTGCTAATGTACTGTGTGACTTGTCCCTTTGCAACACAATCAAAACACAACCCCACGCTCTCAGGACTGCAGCTATCAGATGAACTAGAAAGGAACAAATTGCTGCCTACAGGCTGAGGCCAAAGGGGCCTTCCTTTTTCAAGCATCTGTCAAACTGTCCAGCAGACAGTGCACAAAAGTCCACAAAAGTCTATGATTCTATTTCTCTAATTCCTCGCTAGCCACGTTTTCATTAAGCAGAGGCTTTTGCGAGGCTCGTGTGCAACCAAACACACAATGCACCCCTAGGCAAACTCAACAGCATTTCCATTGTGGGCTCCTTCTTCTCCCTCTTGGTTGCTCAGTGGATGGATGGATGTGAAATGCTCCCTCTTCTCCCCCCGGATGTGTCCTGCTGGCTGGGCCTGGAGCTGATCTTATCATCTTGTTATTTTCCACTGGTTATAAATCTCTGGTCTGTGTGTGTTTGTCTTTGCATCTCGGATGAGGGATTATGAAAAATGAATACATCCTCCATGTCACCAAAGAAGGAAAAGTGATGAAGCCTGAAGGAGCAGCTTGGGAAGGCGGGTGAGGCAGGGGCACTGGGAAGATTGGGACACGTCCAGTTGCATTTCTTTCAACTGTACCTATTTATCACAGAACCGTAGAATAACACAGCAAGAAGAAGGCCCTCCTGGGGGCACCATGTCCCACCTCCTGCCAGGAGCACGGGACCCCACTAAGCTGCCATAGGCATAGTCAGGGGGCTTGACCTCAGCTCCAGCTCAGCCCATGCTACCTGTTTTCAAGCGAGGGCTCTCCACTAGAACCTGTGAAGTAATCATCATGCAGATAATACCCCTGGGCATGCACAAAGCGCATTTTCCCTGAGCTACTACAGCCAGCTCTGACACACTTGGGATTTAGGGGCAAGATTCCCATTACCCAAGAGGTATGGCTTGCAAGAAGATTAAAGCCCCAGCATTTACTTATTTGACCCAGTGAGGATTGCACAGTTCTACTTAGCTGGCTGCCTGCATAAAATGCCAGCATTTCTCCTTTGGTCCCAAGGACAACATCAGGTATTGGGGAGAAAGCTTCCAGGAGAGAGGCTATGTCGCTTCAGGCTGGCATTAAGCCCCAGTGCCTCTCTCTGCATAATGCAAACACTGGGGTTTGAGCCCCATTTTACAGCACAGAGAAAAGAGAGAGATCTGTGGGATCTACTGGGCAAATATGCGCTTTTCTAGAGAAACACAGGCGTCCTCATCACACCATGCCAGTGGCAGCATCAAGAGTGTGCCTTACCTGTGAAAATGGGCCAGCACAGTTTGAACACCGCAGCTAGAATGCTGATGATACCACGTCTCCTCAGGCACAAGTGCTATTCAATGTAAGTTCAATGCACCCAGTGCAATGCGTTCATTGCAACCACCTTGTTTTAATTGCTTGCTCTCCACTGCTATGAGAAGCAACTGTTTTGCATGACACATGTATATAAGTTCATCAAGCAAATGCTAGAATGGGAAATCTCGCTTTCCCTGTTTTTCTCATTTAATATACCAGTTGCTGCTGGTGGTGTGCACAGAATTTGCAGTTTAACAACTGCAGTGCGCTTTCAATTTCCACTGCTGTGTCAATGGTTGTTGACAGTTGTTCAGGATATAATGAGCAGCTGAGGCCCTCGCATGATCAGTGTCGTGCATCCATGCACAACCCACCAAAATCACACTTTTAATTGCAGTGCATAACAAGGGCTGCATGAAAACTGCTGCTTTTAGAAACGAACAAAACCCAGCAGCCACCATTTCTAAAAAGACTGCAAGTAACTAACAGAAGAGAGGGGAGGTGGGGCACTTGCCCTCCAAGGACAGGCTAATGCATTTGGGGGCTTTTTAGTTCTAAACATAGGTGACAAGGAGGCTTTAAAAATAGTGAATGGGACAGAGAGAGAGGATAGGGAGATTTCTCTCCCTTTTCTCATAACCCTGGGACCTGGGGTCACCCAATTAAATTGACTGGAGGTAGAATCAGGACAGACTCAAAAGAATGCTCTTCACACAATGCTCTTCACAGAATTAATTTATGGGATTCACAGCCCCAAGATGCAATTATGGCTTCTGGCTTAAATTACTTTAAAAGAGGATTAAACAAATAAATGGAGGAGGAGGAAGCGGAAGCTATCAGTGACTATTATCAGTGATGGCTAAATGAAACCTCCATGTGCAGACGCAATATCCCACAGAATATCAGCTACTGCAGACAAATAACTAGGGAGGGTTGGGCTTCCATTCATCCATTCATTACAATAGCCAATTTCTCTGCACAGCTTACAAAGACTAAAACCCTAAGAATACAGTATGCTAACATAGTATAAAGTCATTAACATAAAAAATACAAAAACTATTTTAAACCATCAACAATAAAAAATCTCAGGACCCAATAAAACGCCTTCTCATATGCTGTCAGGCTTCTCATATGCCTGGAAGTACAGGAAAGTCTTAACCTGCTGCCAAAAAGATGACAATGTTGGCACCAGGCAGACCTCACTGGAGAGAGCATTCCACAATCGGGGGGGGGGGACACCACCAAGAAGGCCCTTTCCCTTGTCGCCACCCTCCCAGCCTCCCTGAGAGGAGGCACTTGGAAGAGGGCCTCAGATGTTGACTGTAGTGTCCGGGAAAGTTCACATCAGGAGGGGCACGCCATCAGTTATTGCAGTCCTGAGCCATGTAAGGCTTTAGAGGTCAAGACCAGCACCTTGAATTGGGCTTGGAAACATACAAGCAGCCAGTGCAATTGGGCCAGAATCAGTGTAATACGCCCAGACCTTCTGGTCCCCTCTGTCAATCTGGCTGCTGCATTTTGCACAAGCTGCAGCTTCCAAACCATTTTTGAGGGCAGCCCCACACAGAGCGCACTGTAGTGATCCAACTTGCAGTGAACCGTGCCCTGCTGCCCTGCTTCTCAGAAGCATTTGGCTGAAGAACACGGTTGGGAACAGACGGCATGCTGGATTCAAGTGGCCCCTCGGCCTGATCTAGTCAGGCTCTTCTTGCGTTTCCAGGACTAAGGTGGAGCAAAGCCCTGAACAGCACTCAGCACAAACTCCTGTGCCCTGACCTTGGCCTTGGAGGCCTCTCTTTCTGACCTCGGATGGAGACAGGCAACGTCCTTTCCCCCAGTGAGTGGACAGTAGAATGGCAAAGCCATCGCTGCCCAGGTTGTGTGCATTCATTTTTTTGCCCTCCGTTGTCTCTGGTGAAACAGTGCTGCAGTGTTGCAGTGCTTCAAAAACCTGCAAACCCTGTTTGACGAGACACACTGTAGGAGAAAATGTGTGTGCCACTGGAGACTATGCCTTTATAGTGCCACCTTTTGCTCCCGAACAAGGAGAGCAACTATTGTCTGCATCCAGCACTCGGAGCCCCGAGCTCCAGCCCCGGGTTGCGAGGGCAGGCTGTGGTTGCACAG
Source organism: Heloderma suspectum (assembly GCF_057233095.1). Lineage (NCBI taxonomy): Eukaryota > Metazoa > Chordata > Lepidosauria > Squamata > Helodermatidae > Heloderma > Heloderma suspectum. Next base: position 438,939,905 of record NC_139458.1, read on the forward strand.
TGAAGAGAGTCATGCACTCTGCTCATGACTGGAGGCAGTCTCCTTCGTGTCATCTCCTCTAACGTTCCTGGGCTACAGTCTGGCATTCAAGGAGACTCCAGGGTTCAAGCGCTGTGGCCATGCCCTTGCACTACCTTGCTTCTCGTATTTAATATAGAAGCGTCTCCCATGAACGGGGCCCCTATGTTCTGCTTGGCAATGGAAAGGGTTAATGCAGACCCCTGAATGCCAGCATCCCGGCCTCGCCTCCCAGGCCGCTGGTAGAAGGCAGGTTTGAAAATAGCCTTGGCAAAGGCCTTTTAGTGTTTTTCCATCTTTTTTCCCTCCCCTCCTGGCCTCCCACAGGTCACGGCCCTGGGGAGGCTGACGTTGGATGGAAAAACCATTTATCTCCAGGCCGGGCCCAGCATGGGGGGGAGGGGGCGTGTAAGTCAGCCGCAGCCTCGTGCAGCTTGGCTGGAGGAGGCCTCCACTCCAGGTGCAAAAACGGCCACATCGCCCTGCCGGGATGTGTCCCCGGAGCTCGGTCCATCGCTCCGGGCGGGGGGTCCTTCTGGCGGCAGGCCAGGAACAGAGCCGGGAGGCAGCCGGCCAGCTGACATGGCTGATGGATCAGCAGCCGTTCTCAGGGGGGGAAAGTGAACAGGAGGGCTGTGAGGATGGCCCTGGTGGGAGGCCCCAGTGCCTGGGGCAGGCCTGCCAGTGCCACGGGCCCCCAGGCCGCATGCAGCACTGTGCGCACTGCAGACGGAGGCCTCCAAGGGCTTGATCCACCTCCTGGTCCTTCTGTGGGTGCTGTGCATGACTGGCAAGCCCCATGCAGCCCCTGCGTGCTGTGCCTGGCCTCACGGGCCTGATGCAAAGCAACTAGGCAGAGCTCTCGGGAATATACTAAACTGGCCGTGTTCAGCTTTGAGAAGAGAAGACTGAGGGGAGATAGGATAGCGCTCTTCAAGTCCTTGAAAGGTGGTCCCAGAGAGGAAGGCCAGGATCTCTTCCCCATCATCAGTGCAGGACACGGAAGAATGGGCGCAAGTGACAGGAAGCCCGATTCCGGCAGAACATCAGGAGAAACTCCCCGACTGTCAGAGCAATACGACAATGGAGCCAATTCCCCAGGGAGGTGGTGGGCTCTCCCACACTGGAGGCAATCAAGACGAGGCTGGATGGCTACCTGTCGGGGATGCTCTGACTTGGATTCCTGCACTGAGCAGGGGATTGGGCTCGAGGGTCTTGCAGGCCCCTTCCAACCCTGCTATTCTATGATCCTATGATTCTATACCAGCTCTGGGCAGGAGTGGGGCTATGTCAAGAGAAGCAAACAGTAGCCCAGCCCTCCCCAACCTGGTGCCCTCCAGATGTGTCAGAATATGACTCCCATCATCTCCAGTCCAACACTATCAGAGGGTGCCAGGTTGGGGAGTCAGCTGCAGTGGAGGAGGTTGATTTTGTTAAAACTGTTCCATCTGTGTTTTGCAGAGTGTCATTCATCTTTTGTTCCGTCATCCGCTCATTAACGGAATCAGATTTTTTTAACCAGAATTTCATTCTACTTGCACTAAATCGTATTAGCATAAATGCGCTGATCCACATTTGTTAATGCAAATCATCCCCCCCCCCCCCAGGTGAAAAACCGGACCGTAAGTCCATGGAATCCACATGACTTGGAAAAAGCTGGTCCACTGTGGAATCTGCAGGTTAGAGTCATAGGAATCGAAACTCATTTGAATCCGTTGCAGGTTTCTCCAACATCTCTAGAGGTAGACAGAGGGATGGGACAGGAAGGTGTCCTCTCTCGGCTCCACTGCAGCGCCATTGTCATGAAGCAGACAGGCTCAAAATGTTGCCTCCTGGACCGGTGCTGGAAAAACAGCAATTGCCTGCAGGATTCACTGCTGGGGCATTCTGCATTCCCAGTTGGACCTCATTTACATGCTCGGCTGTACAGTGTTGGAATGGAGGGGCAGTCCAGGAAACGGTTGGCAAAGGTGCTGTGCCTCAGCTATTGAAGGAAGGAATTGTAGGGTGTGCTGCTATGACTCACCCTTGCTTTATGGTATTGCCAATATGGGTAAAATGTTCTGCAGTGTTACTGGGTGAAGAAGTGGGAGACGCTGCCTTGCTCACAGTAACCCTGAATTTTTTTAAAAAAAATCTGGTTTACTGCGATATGCAAGCCAGGCCAATGTGCTGGGTGACATCTCTGAATTGGTGGTCCATTCGCTTTGGTGAAGTGTAGGCAGCCCTGCTGTTGTCCCAACATGCCATCAGCCCAACATACATAGCAGGTTGCACGCTGAATTATGTTTTCTTGTTCGAGCAAGAGGATGGTGATCCAGAAGAGGAGGATTTTGATGTCTACCTCTTTGTCTTGGCCAAATCACTACTTTGTGGAAGTTTAGACACTCAGCAGCTTTCCCCCTCTGTAACGGTGGGGGACCTATTACAACGGCTCAACCCAATGGATCCTCGCGGTTTCCAGAGGGCTCCTGTTGGAATGTCCGGGGCTCCTGCCAAAGCCCGGGTCACTCTGTGGCTGAGGCACCCACCCTTTTGGCTCCAAGGGCCACATCTGGTGGAGGCTGGTGGCTCCCCCGTCAGCGGGGTGGTGAAACCACTCCAGGTTTCAGTCAAAACCAGTCAGAACTCTAAAGGAGCTACCCAAGGTGTGAAGCCGCCAGCCTCCACTGGCCACATCGGGTGTCCGCTGAAGTGCCGGGGACAGCACACGTGCACACACACACACATACACACACACTCAGTGACCCCAACCCAATTGCTCGTTTACCACCATCAGCAGTAGTAATGCAGCAGCCCAGGCTGCACTGGGGCTGCTGGGGAGGGTGGAGCCTTAAACCCCCCTCCCTGCTCCAGCCATACCAACCCAATCACGGCTTTATTGCCTCTATCTGCAGTGGCAGGGCAGCGATCTGGGATGCGTTGGGGTTGCTGGGGGAGGAAGGAGGCCTTGGTGGCTAGGAGCGCCTTTTATCAGCTCATGCCAGCATACCGGCTGTGATCCTATCTGGAAAGAAAGAGGCTGGCAACAATTATCCATGCTCTGGCAACCTCTGTGTAGGCTTGAAAGTGGTTTGGAAACGTCAGCTAGTCCAAAATAAAGCTGCTAGGGTACGAACTGGGCCTGCGCAATACAATCCTGTGACACCAGTGGTTTGCCAGCTGCCCTGGCTTCCAATCCATTTCAGGGCCTGATTCAAAGTGTTGGCATTGACCTTCTAGTGCCCTAAATGTCTTGTGGCCAGAGTAGCTGAAGGAAAGTCTCCTTCCATATGGACCTGCTACCTGGACCTTTAGGTCATTTTCAAAGACCCTGCCACAGGTGGCCCTGCCAAAGGAAGTTAGGCGGGTGGCTACAAGAGAGCGGGGCCTTCTCAGTTGAGGCACCCCATTTCATGGAGTGCCTTCCCCAGGGAGGTTCACCTGGCACCCACATTGCCATCTTTTCAGCAGTGGACAAAGACATTTCTCTTCTCCCAGGCATTTTAGATTTGTATTATTAATTTTTTTAAAATTTCCAAGACCTTTTACATTTGTATAGTATCATTTATCTTACTGTCAGTTTTAACCTGTTTCATTGTGTGAGCTGCCCTGAAAATTTTTTGTTATAGGCTGGCGTATAAACACCATATGCATATGTACATACAAATACAAAGTTGTCTAATGGCAGGGGGGAAATTCATCTGTAGGGGACAATGTTCTTCTTAAGTAAGAATTGCACCCTTGGTTTTAGCCCTAAGCCTAACTGCAGTGATTGCAGTGGTTTCAGGTATGCCTGACTCCGCTTCAGACTCTTAAAGTTGTGGTCACCGTCTCCAGGTCCTCACCTGGCAAGAGAATCCCCAAGTAATGATGTCCATTTTGACTTCTCTAGCACATGCAGTCCAATTTTGCTTTCTTAGCCTTCTCAGCACCGTTTTAACCCTGCTTTCTGGAGGAACAACACTGGTGAGATGCACACAAGGTGACAGACTTTATTGGGCTTCCAGAGCCGGATGCTCCAGCTCTGTGCTCCAGCTGGCGCAGCAGAGCAGAGCAGAGAGCAGCACAGCTCCCAGCTGCACTGCAGCCCTGCCACCTGCTGGTTACATGCATCAGAGCACTTTGGGAACTGTGTATTTTGGGGGTTGGTGAGTTTGGCCCCAGTTCAGGGCCGGCGCATGCACCTGCCTTCTGTCCTGTGCCCACAGCAGTTGCCTGTGTGTAGCTAACTGTTTGTCTTGCTCGTTTGCCTTTGAAAGTCTTCAAGTCACCATCCAGCTCACATGAGTAGGTGCCGGTCAAACTAAGCCAGTTAGGGTTATAGGGTTATAAGTAACCACAAGGGAAATTCAGCCCACAGCAAGCTAGTTGTGTGACAGATACAGGACTCAGCACTCCATGACCAGGCTTGCATGATCACAAAGGGGGAAACAAGCCACGGCGGCTCATTTCCTCCACTGCACGTGCTGTGGGGATTTGCGTAATTACCCTCACGGTTGCAGCTTGCTGTGTCATGTGAACCTGGCAAGGGTGGCTTGTTGCCATGGTTAGCAAGCCACCCAGAACCCATGGGCTGTTGTAGGGTTCTGGGGTGGCTTGTTAACCACAGCAACAAGTCACCATCGCCGGGTTTGCGCAACATGGCAAGCAGTGCCAGCAAGGGCAATTATGCAAATAAAAATAAAAACAGCACACAACCAGTCACTATGGCTTATTTCCTGCTCTGTGATCGTGCAATCAGTCCCCATGCATCGGTGCGAAACGGCGTGTGATCAGAAACCCCAAGGGCTGCTCTGGTCTCTTGTATTTAGCACACCACAGCCAAATATTGGCAGGAGGCCTTAACAGACAACATGCCACATCTTCATGCAACACGGCACGTATGCGCACCCCTGACGCTGGCTACAGAGAGGAGATCAGGCATCCTGGCGCTCTGTACACATGTAGTTGTACTTTTTGTTTTCATTGACGTTACCCTGACGCCTTGGCTCAGGCATCCATCTTGTTCCAGAAAGGGCAGAGGAACCAGATGCTGGGAGGCTGCCAGGAGTGGGAAGAGAGCCCTGGATGGGTGCAGAGAGGGCAGGGAAACGGTATATGCACTTCCTCCACGGATTAAATGGAATTGCTCCCTGGGAACCACAGAAACATGCAAATGCTGGATCGACTGTCAAGCCACTGCCCAGCCAGCTGACCCCTGAGGGTACCTGTACATTGGCCAGTCCTAAGCCTCAGTGGGAAATCTGGCCCGGTGCTGAAGCATTCCCGTCCCCTAGACAGGTCAGCAGATCAGGAGACCTTGCGTTTTCCATGCCAGTGGCTACTTTGCTTCCACGGCGTGGCTCTCTGCAGTGCACAGCCAGACAGCCTTGACTCAGTCCGTCAGCCAGGGACCTCCCTGAGGCTCCCTCTCATTCCCTAATGTCCAGCGATGGTTCCCTTTGTTCTGCCTGATCCAGAGTCCAGCCTGAGAGCTGCTGAGTCCTCTGAAAGCCTTGTTTTGAAGCCTGCGATTGCCACTGGGTTCGGGCACCAGTCGTCTTCTCTGCTGCGTGTGTGTGAGCTTGGGCCACCAGCACCTCTGTGGGTTTTTGCTCAGCTCTGGTTTGGTCTCCAAGACCATCCCTCATCATCTCTTGCTAGCGTTGTCCTCTGCTGCCAAGCCCACGTTCCCAGGACCAGCGTCCGCCATACCTTTCATTGAACCACCTTGTTCCCTAATTTGCCTAAGCAGATCCATTTTGCCTTGTCCACCCTGAGAGAAAAGTTTTCAGCCCCGGAAGAGTTCCCACCGAGTCCAGGCCCAGGTTCCCTATCCCAAAGAGATGCAGCATGACCTGTGAGCTCCTTAATTCTTGGAGCCACACAGGGGCTTACAACCTTCATGTGATTGAGACCAATGGTGGCAGCTGAGCAGGGAATCCAGAGCATTGCCAAAGCTGGCCGTTTCACCACCTTGCCAAACCTTTCTGAGCATTCTTCGCTGGTATGCTTATCTTCTTTTCCCAACTCTCCTCGCCCCTCTCTGTGTCTGTTGCCTTCTTCGATGTAGTCAGGGAAACCCCATTTTAAAGCTCTCCATTTTAGTTCTGTTTTTGGACTCAGTCATGGTGCTCTGGGCCAAGCCTATATTCAGTCTCCCCGTCAACATCACGAGTGCTTATTGTTTCACAATCATAATTGGAGATATCATCTAGTGGTGGTTCCTGAACAACGTAATACATAGTGGCGCCTAGGCAGAGTGGAGCTTTTCCGAGTGGTTCGTGGCCTGTTACAATCTGGGCCAGGCAGAGAAATGGTGGAACCCTCGGTAGCATGCTGTGACGAGTTTGCACGGCACTTTGAGGATAAAGGGTGTCATCACACGAGGCTTTTATCCTGTGATTGAGATTGGTCACTCACAGAAGTTTGTGGGTCCTGTACATGACGTCGGCAACCTCCAGCCCCTCTCTCATCCTTTCCAAGCAATTTTGCGGGTTAATTTGAAAGAGACATTTGTAATAAACAGATCCATTTCCAATTTTCCCATGGGTGGAAAAAAACGCAATGAGAAGAGCGCCACCTTGTGGCTGCATCAGTGAAACTTATAGAACTCCCAGATAAAGGGAGGAAATGGAGGGAGGAGGAGGGAAATGGGGCACATCATGATCCTGCGAAGGGAACGGAGGCAGAAAGTCCTGGTACAGTCGTGAGATTTCTGCATTGTGTGATGACACTCATGGCCGCTCAAATTCATCACAAATTGGATACCACAATTAATGTAGTTCCATTAGTAGAGGCGTCCAGAGCACCGTCTGGCCCAGTTTTATTGGATGAGTTTCAGTTGTTGAAGCCCAAGGATGCGGACAAGGTGCTTGGCCAAGTCTGGTCGACCACCCGTGTGTGCAACCCTTGCTTGTCTTGACTTATCCCATCAAACAAGGAGGGGATGTCCGGCTGGGCCCAGGAGGTTGTAAACGCCTCCTTGAGAGAGGGAGTGGTGCTGGCTACCCCTGAAAAAAATAATTAGGCCACTCGTGAAGAAGCCTAACCTGGATCTGGGGGATATTAACAAGTACAGGCTGGTGGCCAACATCCCCTTCCTGGGCAAGGTGCTTGAGCTGCTGGTTGCAGGACAGCTCCAGGCACTCTTGAATGAAACTGATTATCTAGACCCATTTCAGTTGGGCTTCAGGCCGGGTTTTGGGACAGAAACTGCCTTGGTTGCTCTGTGGGATGACCTTTGCTGGGAGAAGGACAGGGGGACTGCGACCCTGTTGATTCTCTTGGCTTTCGATAACATTGACCGTATCCTTCTGGACAGGTTGTCTGAGCTGGGAGTTGGAGGCACTGCGCTGCAGTGGTTCCACTCCTACTTGGCTGGCCGACTCCAGAAGGTGGTGCTAGGGGATTATTGCTCTGTGCCATGGCAATTATGCCATGGGGTTCAACAGGGGTCTATTATATCCCCCATGCTGTTCAATATCTACATGAAACCATTGGGGAAAGTTATCCAAAGGTGTGGGCTGAGGTGCCATCAATATGCAGTTGGCACCCAGCTCTACCTCTCTTTTTCATCAAAGCCAGGTGAGGCAGTAGCTGTTCTGAATGCCCATACCTCGGCATGGTAATGGACTGGATGAGGGCCAATAAACTGAGACTCAATTCAAACAAGACGGAGGTAATGTTAGTGGGTGGTTCATCAACCCAGCTAGGTAACTGTTCTGGAGGGGGTTGCACTCCCCCTAAAGGATCAGATTCATAGTTTGGGGGTGCTCTTGAACCCAGAACTCTCACAGCAGGCACAGGTGGAGTCGGTGGCAAGGAGCACATTTTATCAGCTTAGGCTGATATACCAACTTTGCCCTTATCTGGACAGAGATAGCCTAGCTATCAGTAAAATCCAGTGAGTCTTATCCTTAGCACTCATTTGCAGCCTCTAAATACAAGCTACACCGGGGAAATAGCAAGGGAGAAAAGGCTCTGTGCCACCCCACCCTCCACCCCACCTCACCCCCAGAAGATCGCACTTTCTCCCAGGGGCTGTTTTGTTTCCTGCTGGATCCTTTAAGGAGGAACATCATTCTCTGGGGCAGCCCAGCAGAAGGTGCATAACCAGTAAAAGCCTCTTCTTCAGGCAGACTGGCAAGACAGCTAACTCTCCCCTCTGTGCAGTACAAGGTCGCTGTCAATGAAATACACCTCTTTAATTTGTATTTTTATTCAAATTTCTAATGCAGAATAGCAAGCCAGACTAGCAAGAGCATAGAGCAGTTATGATCCACTGAGGCATTTACTTAAGCATAGCACATGGTTTGATGTTTCACTGACTTCCTGCACGAGTGTGTGTGTGAGTGTGTGTGTGTGTATATGTATATATATATGTATATATATATATATATGTATGTATATATATATATATATATATATATATATATATATATGCTTATTAAAACCTGAGTGGCCAACTCAGCAACTGAAGAAAGGAAGTATATCACACGTGTACCGATACGAAACTATGCAGGTCCCTTTCCTGGAGTGTTCAGGGAGGAGTTAGAAGTGTGAAGGTGCTTCTCTCTGTATCTTTCTCCCCTTGACTCTTCTTTTCCCTTCTCATTGGAGCACGAAAGCAGACTGGGGTGAACAAAATATTCTGTTCGAGTCCAGGGGAGTCACAAGTATTGGGTAGGAGATGCATTTCCCATAGTAACCATTCAATCACCATCTGACCGCTCCCACTCCCTCTAATAGCAAACTTCACTGGTTGAGTGCCAGCATGATTACAGCCAAAATGGGGCCACCAAGAAATCAGAGGGAAGTATATGTATGACTGGGAAACCCTGAGGTTTGCAGAAGTACAAAATCCCTTTTAAAAACTTAAGGGAGCAAAACAAAAACAGCCCAATAGAGACTGAGGGCTTTTGTACATGAGGCTTTTAACCCGCCACTTTACCGAGGCTTCTGCTTCCAGATTCTTTGTAGAATTAAGACTATATCCTTTACACATGTTTTCTACATGTTCCATTACACAACCGCTAGGTGGTGGTGTGGAATACCAGAATTGCTCAAGTACACTAGGGTTTCCTGCTGCCATTTCCAGAAAATATCAGAGTTTCCTCTATCTACAAAAAAGCCATGGGAATGGTTGCAAAAAGCAGGAGAGGCCCTGGAAAATTAAGATGTGTAAAGCACCAGCAAACTACTGTGAGTGAGGAATCATGAGTGCACAATAAATGCCTTGTGTAGAAAAGCCCTGAGGATGGAATGGAATGTTTTGGAGGAGGGCCTGGCTGGCCTGATGGAAGCCGGAATAAGGGTACTCCTATTAGGAGCTGAGAATACACTGCAGTTAGTTGTACAACTGACTGTATTTTACGGTAACTAAAGTGTGTTTTGGGTGGGTACTGCTATATGGAAATCTCAATAAGAATGCTACAATGAGAAAGAGCCCTTGTTAAAATCTGGACTGGTATAAAATTTAACAAAACGTGCTGGGAACCCTGAAGAATTCCCTTTCACATTAAGGTTTGCCACAAGGGCTGCACACATGACTGGAAATGCTCCAGAACTTTCAGGGCCCTTCACACGACTTAAGGCACAAACATATATAGCACAGAAATGGCGCTGTAAGAAGCCTTGTCCTCGTCATGCTTCCTTCATGGTCTGTTATTCTGTAACACGTCATGGAGCTTCTGGATATCTCTGCACTCATGCTCAATATCTGTTTGAAAAGAAAAGGTGGGGGAGAGGAATGATATGATTCGGCCATGTGATCTAATATTTGCAGACCAAACTCTGTTGCCCCACAAGAAGACTACGGACCCTTGTTCTGTGCGCACAGGGTGTGGTCAACGTTAAACGCAGAGGACTGGGAAGCAGGCAACACGCCCTCTAGCGAGGGCGGGGGGCAGGGGATGACTTCAGACAGTCCGGGGGCCAAGTTCCACCATCACCCTGATCCACTGCAGACCACACTCCCCCCGCCGCCACCCATGTGCCACAAAAAAGTGGGGAAAGGTGCTACAGAGGTTTAGATTTGATTCATCTAGCTTGAAAACAGGATAACTTTCTCCATTCTAAGCCTCTGCACAGGCTTGTCATGATTTTTCTCCCTTTTTTCCATGTAAAAAGAAAAAAATAAGGGCAGTGGCGAGTAATGGGGGCTGTACTGGGGGGCAGCGGGGCCACATGCAGCTTCTGATCGAGGTGGACAAGTGCTCTGAGCTGGTATCAGACGACTTCCGATGTCCTTGAGGCAGACGTTTGCATGGTTGCAACGTGACGCACAGCAAAAGACTAGATCCCCTCCTATAACACATGAGCCAAGGTGCCTCCAGTGCCCAGCTCACTCCAGGACAGGACTGGGACCAGAGGTCAGTGATAGGGGCGAACCCAAGTGGCCCTCCAATTTCAAGGGCAATAAAAGTATGAGCAATTCCACTGATTTTTTGGAGGCTGTGGAATTCGTCGCCAGGATTGTGGCCCGGGGCTTACGTTTCGCCCTGGTTCCTCCTTTCCTTGTTAGTGAGGGAAGGCGTGTTTGTGCATCGTTCATTGTGCAGAAGGCGGCCCTAGTGGATGGGGCCCTCTGTCTGCAGATGTCCAGGTGCAACCATGAGAACAGGAGCACTGTGCGCTGAGCAAAAGGGATGCATTCAGGGGCCTCCTCGTGCTCTTGTACTGACCCCTAGAACACTGAGCAATGCTGGCTCACGAAGCCCAGCCGCGGCTTGGCGATCCGATGCGCCTTGTTCGGGTCATGAGCCTCGGGCACCTCCGCAACGGGTCGGATGCTTACCTAGGGATGTCAGAGAATTCCGCCATGGATCTCGGGGAGGCCGAATGCCAGCGCATTTGGCCCCCCAAAATCGGTGGCAGAACGGTCTGCCCCCCCCCCCCCGGGATGGGACTTACCTTGGGCAGAACTTCCTGCTGGTGGCGGCAGCGGCGGCAGCCGGTCTTCCGACCGGCTGCCGCCGCCGCCATTTCCAGTTTTAAAAAAAACAAAACAAAAAAATGTGATAGGCTACGTAAAGATTTACGTAGCCTATCATGGCTAGATTTTTAAAAAACACCATGATAGGCTACGTAAATGTTTACGTAGCCTATCACAGCTGAGTAAAACAAAAAACAAAAAAACACGCGTACACAAATGGCGGAGCCCATGGGCACCACCGTTTGCGTTCCTTATTTTGGCATGTCTTAGTCTATGTAAACATTTTATTTTGGCACGTCTTAGTCTACGTAAACATTTACGTAGACTAAGATGGCGAAAATAAGGGGAGCGCAAATAGCGTCTACACTATTTGCGTTCCCCTTATTTTCGCCATCTTCGTCTACGTAAATGTTTACGTAGACTAAGACGTGCCAAAATAAGGGACACAAATGGCAGCGGCCATGGGCGCCGCCATTTGTATACGTGCGTTTTGTTTTGTTTTGTTTTACTCAGCCGTGATAGGCTACGTAAACATTTAGGTAGCCTATCACGGCTGACTGCAGGGACGCAAATGGCGGCGGCTACGACCGCCACCATTTGCGTCCCTGCTAGCCAGCGGCCGGATGTCCGGCCGCTGGAGGAGCCGGCTGGCAGCTCCGCAGAATCCCTGCGGAGCAGAGCCAGCCGGCCAGGATTTGGGTGGGAGGGATGGAGCGCCTCCCCCCCACCGCAAATGTCATCCTTTGAAAAGGTAAGTGACTTTCGTACATCTGTATGCTTACCTGGCAACTTCACGGCCAGCTGGTCCTGCTGCAGCAAGAGCAGTTTGAGCACAATGGAAGTTTCCTTTTTCAGCGTCCTCATGATTTCCTCCTGCACGACGCAAAGCACGACCCCATGAAACAACAAGCATCCACTGGGGAGGGGGGGGGGAGGGAGGGGACGTAACTCGGTGACGGAGCGCCTGCTTGACACGCAGGAGGTCCGCAGTTCGCTCCCCAGCGCCCCCGTCTAAAGGATCGCATTAATAGAGACCGCACATGTCTGAAGGTGCACATTACATGGCATTTTCCCAGCTTTATCTGAAAGGTGGTCACTAGTGTCTTTTTGCCCATGCGCTTTGTGCCTGAATTAATTGGGCAGATACGCCACCGCCTCTTCCTCCAAGCTGAATAAATGTGGGATCAGAACTTCTGCTTGGCCTTCGCAGAACCTTCCCTGCCTCTCCTGACTAACTCCAGATGTTGTGTGCGACTCCCATGAGTGAGTAATTTACGGCAACTAGGTTAGCATAGTTCAGCAAGCTTTTTACTTTGCATTTTTTTTGTCTTTTTGTTTTCCCTTCCTGTCTCTTATTGTATTCTTGTAATAAGGCTTTTCTCTTAATCTGGAAATTGTTGGTTTGATTATTGACCAAACTCCAGAGAGGGCGTGTGCTTTTTCTCCTCACACTGCTTAGGCTGTTTGGTCACATAGTGGACTGGGGGCTTGGCTGTCTGTCCACCTACTCTCAGGCAGTGCACCCCGACAGCTGGAGGAAACCCTGCTCTTCCCAGCTAAGGTGGGCAGGGGGGAGAAGGAACAGGTGGTGGCCCTTTCTACCAATTGCCTAACAACACAGAGAAAACATGATGAGTTTTAATCATCCTGGATGTGTCTTTAGTTATGACTGATAGTTCAATGTTGTTTTTAGTTATATGTTGTTTGTGTATATTGTCTGTGTGCTTTTATGTGTGTTTTTGTAAATGGCTTTAAAACTTTTTATATTGTATTTAATGTTTTAACTTCTGTAAACGACCCAGAGAGCTTCGGCTATGGGGCGGTATAGAAATGCAATAAATAAATAAAATAAAAAATAGCACAGAGGGTCTGACTATGTTATCTATGTGCAATAGATGCTCACCACAGATTGTGCTGAGAGTCAAAGACAAGGGGTTCCCCACTGTACCTTCAGTTCCAGGAAATGGCGCTTCATCTTATCTTTGGCCTTGTCAAACATCATGTTCGTCACCTCTCTCTCAATGTTTTCCCTGAGGATGGTCTTCATCTGTTCACAGGATCGGGGGCCCCTAATGGTTGAAGCCTCTATGGAAGCAAGAATGGTCAAAACGTCACTAGTGAGCAAGGGAGGAGGGGCTTACGTTTGGATAACCAGTGTTCCTGTGTCAAGGATGGAGAAGATCCCACTTCATGGACTTTCTCCTCTCAGTCTAACGGAATCGATGCAGTAGGTTAAGGCCCAACGGCAGGAAACAACATGTACATGTACAAGAAACAACATATTAATCCAACAGAATTAATTTCAGCCTAGGCTGGCATCTCCTTTGGGCCCCGCTTCTGAGCTTTCAAGAGGCACCTGACTGGCAAGTGCTGGAGTCAAAGTACTGGACTACATGGATACAAGATACACATCCAAATGGTCTTACTCATTTATTTCATTCATATCCTGCCTTTTCTCCTTTTGCAAGGAGCCCAAGGTTGCTTACATGGTGATCATCCTCTCTATTTTATTCTTACAACAACCCAGTGAGGTAGGCTAGGCTGAGAGCTGGTGAGTGGCCTGAACTCACCCGGTGTGCTTCATGGCCAAGGGGGAGACTAGAACCTGGATCTCCCAAGTCCCAGGCCAACCCTCTAACCACTACGCCACACTGGCTCTTATTATCTGTGGTTTAAGGCTGAGCTGAAACTTTCCCCCCTTGTTTCCATTTTCAAAAGGCATGAGAGGGCTCAAGCAGGCAACGGAACCATGTCACAGTGCACTGCTGTGCTTTGCAGCACCATGCGCTACCACGTGCATAAGAAGCAGCTGGCTGAAACAGTGCACCCGGGTGCGCACAGAAGTCGGAGTCATTGCAGCAGAACTCGGGCGGGGGGGCGGTAGGAGCAGCCTTGGAAAGCAGAGATAGCAGCAGTAGGGGACATGGGTGTCCATGGGAATTTCCCCCCTCGGGGGTGGGCAAAGCTGCACAGCAGTTTGCGGCGGTAATGCATGTGCATACAGCGCACCGCCACAACACACCTGTACACTTGCTTGTGTGTGCTGTTTGTTGCTCAGAGTCACATTTCATGACATTTGGAAGCCTACGCAGACCAGTAGAAGTTCCCGGGAATTAAGCAGAGCTGATGCAGAAGATTGTTATATTCAAGGACACATATAGGAAGTGGAAAGAAAGCCAAGCAACAAAGGAAGAGTGCAGGCAGGTAGCACAGAATGGCAGGGATGGCGTCAGGAAGGCTACAGCTGAGAACGAGCTGTGGTTAGCGAGGGATGCTAAGAGCAACAAAAAGGCTTTCTTCAGATACGTGCACTGTAAAAGGCAGAGGAAAGAAATGGTGGTTCAGCTATTAAATAAGGATGGCAAAACGATAACAGATGACAAAGAAAAGGCAGAGGTGCTCAATTCCTACTTCAGCTCAGTCTTCTCCCAAAAGAGGGTCTATGACCCCCCTGGAAAAGGCAAAGTGCAGGCTGAAGGGGCAGGATTGCAGCTTGAGGCATATGGTCAAGGAACACCTAATGACTTTGAATGAGTTCAAATCTCCAGGGCCAGATGAACTGCACCCTAGGGTAATAAAGGAACTGGCAGAAGAACTCTCAGAACCGCTTTCTATTCTCTTTGAGAAATCATGGAGGACGGGGGAAGTGCCAGATGACTGGAGGAGGGCTAACGTTGTCCCTATCTTCAAAAAGGGTAAAAAGGAGGAACCTGGGAACTACAGACCAGTCCATCTGGCATCAATCCCTGGGAAAATTCTGGAGCAGATGATAAAGGGATCCATCTGGAAGCACCTTGACAACAATGCCATGATTACTCGAAGCCAACATCAATTTGTCAAAAACAAGTCCTGCCAGACAAATCTGATCTCATTCTTTGATCAAGTCACCTCCCTTGTAGACCGTGGGAATGCTGTAGACGTCATATACCTTGACTTCAGCAAAGCTTTCGACAAAGTGCCCCATGATATGCTGATGAGCAAACTAGCTAAAAGTGGGCTAGATGAAACAATGATCCGTTGGATCCACAGTTGGCTACAGAATCGGACTCAAAGAGTGCTTCTCAATGGGACCTTCTCAAACTGGGGAGAGGTAACAAGTGGGGTACTGCAGGGCTCAGTCCTGGGCCCAGTGCTCTTCCACATTATTATTAATGACTTGGAGGAGAAGGTGCAGGGAATGCTGATCAAATTTGCAGATGACACAAAATTGGGTGGGATAGCTAATACTTTGGAAGACAGAAACAAAATTCAAAGTGATCTGGATAGACTGGAGCGTTGGGCAGAAAACAACAGAATGACATTGAATAGGGATAAATGCCAAGTTCTGCACCTAGGAAAAAGAACCCAAATGCACAGTTACAAGATGGAGGATACATGGCTCAACAACACTATAAGCGAGAAGGATCTTGGAATTGTTGTTGATCACAAGCTGAATATGAGCTAACAATGTGATGTGGCTGCAAAAAAGGTAAATGCCATTTTGGGCTGCATTCATAGAAGCATAGCTTCCAAATCCCAGGAAGTACTAGTTCCCCTCTACTCAGCACTGGTTAGGCCTCATCTGGAGTACTGTGTCCAGTTCTGGGCAACACACTTTACGAAGGATGCAGACAAGCTGGAGAGGGTTCAGAGGAGGGCAACAAAGATGATATGGGGACTGGAAACAAAGCCCTATGAAGAGAGACTGAAAGAACTGGGCCTGTTTAGCCTTGAGAAGAGAAGACTGAGGGGAGATGTAATAGCGCTATTCAAGTACTTGAAAGGCTGTCCCAGAGAGGAAGGCAGGATCTCTTCTCGATCATCCCAGAGTGCAGGACACGGCTCAAGTGACAGGAAGCTAGAGGCCATGACAGGCTTGAAGGCCATGGGGGCATGCTTAATATTGGGGGGGCGGGACACTGGCCTGCTGAGCTTACAGTGCACTCCTAGGCCCTCCTCTACAGGCAACGCACAATAGATTCAGGTACCTTCACAGGAGTGTTCTTTCTTTCTTTCTACAATGCATAAGAAAACTCTAACTAGGAGAGAGATGGGGAGAGGTCCCACTTGGGCCTCCTGCAAAAGCTAAAAATTGCAGGTTCTCTTAAAGATACGTATCACAACAACCCTTTCTGCCCCTTAAGAAATTGCACTGCTGCTACAATCAATTTCACAGCCCTGTCTGCAGTTCCCTAAAACACAAAGAATGCTGGACTGTGCTGCACAGTGGTCATCCACCACTCTGACACCCCTCTGCAAAATGAGAACAACACTGGGCTACTCTGCAAGACTCATGCATTTGTCAGCCGAGGCAGCCCTGCCCCTGCAATATGGGTATAATAGTGATGAACTTTATCTGCACATATTGTCAAGGTAATTTTTAAAATATTTATAAACTCAGCAAAAAGTATTAACAAGACCTAAGTTATAGCATCCCCTTCATGGATCACTGCCTTGTTGTGGCGAAGGGGCTTGCGCAACTCAGTGAAGCCATAAGCTATGCCGTGCAGGGCCACCCAAGACGGACAGGTCATGGCGGAGAGTTCTGACAAAATGTGGTCCACTGGAGAAGGAAATGGCAACCCACTCCAGTATTCCTGCCAAGAAAGCCCCACGGAACGTAGCACAAAGCTAAAAGAGATGACGCCGGAAGATGAGCCCCTCAGGTTGGAAGGTGTCCAATATGCTACTGGGGAAGAGCAGAGGGAATTTCCAAGTAGCGCCAGAAAGAGTGAAGTGGCTGGGCCAATGCCGAAAGGACACTCAGCTGTGGATGAGTCTGGTGGTGAAAAGAAAGTCCGATGCTGTAAAGAACAATATTGTTTAGGAACCTGGAATGTCAGATCAATGAATCAAGGTAAGCTGGAGGTGGTCAAACATGAGATGGCAAGATTGAACATCGACATCTTGGGAATCAGAGAACTAAAATGGACAGGCATGGGCGAATTTAATTCAGGTGACCATCATATCTACTACTGAGGGCAAGAATCCCTTAGACGAAATGGAGTAGCACTCATAGTCAACAAAAGGGTGGGAAAAGCAGTACTGGGGTACAATCTCAAAAACGATAGAATGATCTCAGTACGAATCCAAGGCAAACCATTCAACATCACAGTAATTCAGGTCTATGCCCCAACCACTGATGCCGAAGAAGCTGAGGTTGATGGGTTCTATGAAGACCTACAGCACCTTCTAGAACTAACACCAAAAAAAGATGTCCTCTTCATCATAGGGGATTGGAATGCTAAAGTAGGAAGTCAAGAAATCACCGGGATAACAGGCAAGCATGGCCTTGGTGTACAAAATGAAGCAGGACAAAGGCTTATAGAGTTTTGCCAAGAGAACACGCTGATCATAGCAAACACTCTTTTCCAACAGCACAAGAGGTGACTCTACACGTGGACATCACCAGATGGTCAATATCGAAATCAGATTGATTATGTCCTTTGCAGCCAAAGATGGAGAAGCTCTATACAGTCAGTCAAAAAAAGACCTGGAGCTGACTGTGGCTCAGATCATGAGCTGCTTCTTGCAAAATTTCGGCTTAAATTGAAGAACGTAGGGAAAACCACTAAACCATTCAGGTATGACCTAAATCATATCCCTTATGAATACACAGTGGAGGTGAGGAATAGATTTAAGGGATTAGACCTGATAGACAGAGTGCCTGAGGAACTATGGATGGAGGTCCGTAACATTGTTCAGGAGGCAGCAACTCAATTCATCCCAAAGAAAAAGAAATGCAAGAAAGCCAAGTGGCTGTCTGATGAGGCTTTACAAGTAGCTGAGGAAAGAAGGGAAGCGAAAAGCAAGGGAGAAAGGGGAAGATATAGCCAACTGAATGCAGAGTTCCAGAGAATAGCAAGGAGAGACAAGAAGGCCTTCTTAAATGAACAATGCAAAGAAATCGAGGAAAACAACAGAATGGGAAAGACTAGAGATCTCTTCAAGAAAATTGGAGATCTCAAGGGAACGTTTTGTGCAAAGACGGGCATGATAAAGGACAAAGAAGGCAGGGACCTAACAGAAGCAGATGAGATTAAGAAGAGGTGGCAAGAATACACAGAAGAACTATACAGGAAAGATCTGAATGTCCCTGATAGCCATGATAGTGCGGCCACTGAACTTGAGCCGGACATCCTCGAGAATGAAGTCAAGTGGGCCTTAGGAAGCATTACTAACAACATAGCTAGCGGAGATGACAGTCTTCCAGCTGAGCTATTTAAAATCCTAAAAGATGATGCTGTTAAAGTGCTGCATTCAATATGCCAACAAATCTGGAACACTCAACAGTGGCCACAACACTGGAAAAGGTCAGTTTACGTTCCAATTCCAAAGAAGGGCAATGCCAAAGAGTGTTCAAACTACCGCACAATTGCGCTTATTTCACATGCCAGCAAGGTGATGCTCAAAATCCTACAAGCTAGGCTTCAGCAGTATGCGAACCGAGAACTACCGGAAGTACAAGCTGGGTTTCAAAGAGGCAGAGGAACTAGAGATCAAATCGCCAACTTTCGCTGGATCATGGAGAAAGCAAGAGAATTCTAGAAAAACGTCTATTTCTGCTTCATTGACTACGCTAAAGCCTTTGATTGTGTGGATCACAACAAACTGTGGCAAATTCTTAAAGTGATGGGAGTACCAAAGCTATGGCAAACCTAGACAGCATAGTCAGAAGCAGAGACATCAACTTGCCGACAAAGGTCCGTCTAATCAAAGCTATGGTTTTCCCAGTAGTTAATGTATGGCTGTGAGAGCTGGACTATAAGGAAGGCTGAGCACCGAAGATGCTTTCGAACTGTGGTGGTGGAGAAGACTCTTACGAGTCCACTGGACTGCAAGGAGGTCAAATCAGTCCATCCTAAAGGAAATCAACCCTGAGTGCTCATTGGAAGGACAGATACTGAAGCTGAAGCTCCAATATTTTGGCCACCTAATGCGAAGAGAAAACTCTCTGGAAAAGACCCTGATGCTGGGAAAGACTGAAGGCAAAAGGAGAAGGGGACGACAGAGGATGAGATGGCTAGATAGCATCACCAATGCAATGAATATGAACTTGAGCACACTCCGGGAGAGAGCGCAGGACAGGAAGGCCTGGCGTGCTATGGTCCATGGGGTCACGAAGAGTCGGACACGACTGAACGACTGAACAACAACAAGTTATATCATGAACTGTCTTTGCGCTACTGGGGGTGGGGGGGCGGAGGGGTAGACATACTACTACCCAAACCCAGCTACAGGAAAGCCCTGGATTTCTAAATTGTTTCTTTTGAGGCTCCAATTACTTCCTAACAGGGAAGACCCCCAAAACACTTAACACACCCAGAAGGATGTGTGAACCATTGCTGTGATTTCATTCATTGGCTAAACACACTAAATGGTGGGTATTTCCAAGTAGTGCCAGAAAGAGTGAAGTGGCTGGGCCAAAGCCGAAAGGACACTCAGCTGTGCCGTGCAGGGCCACCCAAGACGGCCAGGTCATGGTGGAGAGTTCTGACAAAATGTGGTCCACTGGAGAAGGCAATGGCAACCCACTCCAGTATTCCTGCCAAGAAAACCCCATGGAACGTATCACAAGGTGAAAAGAGATGACGCCGGAAGATGAGCCCCTCAGGTCAGAAGGTGTCCAATATACTACTGGCGAAGAGCAGAGGGAATTTCCAAGTAGCGCCAGAAAGAGTGAAGTGGCTGGGCCAAAGCTGAAAGGACACTCAGCTGTGGATGTGTCTGGTGGTGAAAAGAAAGTCCGATGCTGTAAAGAACAATATTGTTTAGGAACCTGGAATGCAAGATCAATGAATCAAGGTAAGCTGGAGGTGGTCAAACATGAGATGGCAAGATTGAACATCGACATCTTGGGAATCAGCAAACTAAAATGGACAAGCATGAGCAAATTTAATTCAGGTGACCATCATATCTACTACTGTGGGCAAGAATCCCTTAGAAGAAATGGAGTAGCACTCATAGTCAACAAAAGGGTGGGAAAAGCAGTACTGGGGTACAATCTCAAAAACGACAGAATGATCTCGTTAATGATCTCGTTCACTCGTTCAGTCGTGTCCGACTCTTCGTGACCCCATGGACCACAGCACGTCAGGCCTTCCTGTCCTGCGCTCTCTCCCAGAGCGTGCTCAAATCCATATTCATTGCCTCGGTGATGCTATCTAGCCATCTCATCCTCTGTCATCCCCTTCTCCTTTTACCTTCAGTCTTTCCCAGCATCAGGGTCTTTTCCAGGGAGTTTTCTCTTCGCATTAGGTGGCCCAAATATTTGAACTTCAGCTTCAGTATCTGTCCTTCCAATGAGCAGTCAGGGTTGATTTCCTTTAGGACTGACTGATTTGACCTCCTTGCAGTCCAAGGGACGCGTAAGAGTCTTCTCCAGCACCACAGTTCGAAAGCATCGATTCTTCGGCGCTCAGCCTTCTTTATAGTCTAGCTCTCACAGCCATACATTACAACTGGGAAATTTCACATACCCAACCATATATATGTTGGGTGGGGGGGCACACAAAGGCAGTGTACATAAGGAGTGCATCTTCCCTTGTGATGGAATCTCAAGTAATTCCCAAGGAATTACTTCTGAGAAAAGACTCGCAGGATCAAGCTTAAGGAAGTAATCACATGCACTATTATTATTATTATTATTATCATCATCATCATCATTAATTACATTTCTATACTGCCACATAGCCAAGGCTCTCTGGGCGGTTTACAAAGATTAAAAACATTTGGCAGTAAATGTGAATTTTTTAAAAATGCTATGGGGAAAAATCTGCATATTCATGTAAATGCACATTGCAAGCTCAACATCTACATTTAAAACCTGTCCCCATTCTGCCAGCCCCATGGAAGCTTCAAAGGCTGCAGACCAGTGCACACTTCCCTAGGGGCAAAAGTAAGCCCTTGTGAATTCAGTGGGGATGAATTGGAGTGAACATATTCTTAGTATTGGACTAGAAGATCCTTACTACAGCTTCCTGAGGAGAAAACTCCACTGAATGCAACAGGGTAGACGTCTAAGTAAACTTGCTTTGGGTTGGGCTGTGTATGTGAGCCTGCCCTCCAAACCCCCCCCCCCCAGCAGGTACACAAACTGTCCCATACAGAAACTGTCCCATACCGTCTGTTTCCTGCCTCCCAGTTGAGCAGAGCAGAGCAGAGCAAGCTGCTCCAGCTGGTCCAGGGACTACAGAAGCAAGCAAGCTCCCAGAGAGCGAGCGACCAGAGCGAGTGGACAGGGGGAGCAAACAGGAGTTGGCCAGGGAAGTTGCGGTGGTAGAAGAGACAAAGGAGACAGAGGCTAAGAGGTAAGTGGGCTGCAGGAAGCCCAGGGAGCTGCCCTTTCTGAGTGGCTGTGAGCTCACCAGGTGCTTCTGAGAGCTCCAACTGAATTGGGGGGGGGGGTGGCCTGAGTATTCGCAGCAGCTGAGTGGGTGGGAAGCTTCAGTCTGTTTCCCGCCTCCCAGCTGAGCAGAGCAGAGCAAGCTGCTCCAGCTAGTCCAGGGACTACAGAAGCAAGCAAGCTCCCAGAGAGCGAGCAAACAGGGGGAGCGAACAGGGGGAGCAAACAGGAGTTGGCCAGGAGAGTTGCAGTGGTAGAAGAGACAAAGGAGACAAAGGAGACAGAGGCTAAGAGTGGGACTCTGCTTTTAAACTCTACTGAGTAGAGGAGCAGGCACAGGCTAGTCTACAACCATCACAAAGCTAGAAACAGAAAGGGAAAAGAGGCAATGGAAGGACAGGACTCTCCAGTGGTGGTGACCTGTAAGGTGTGTGCAATGTTTGCTTTTTTGCCTGAAAACAACTTGGCCTACACCTGCAACAAGTGCAAGTTGATCACGCTGCTGGAAGAAAAAGTAAGCGGACTGGAGCGGCGACTGTCGACCCTCCAGGGAATAAGAGAACACGAAGAGTTCTTGGACAGAATCGGGGAACTACAGCAGCAAAGGGAAGACCAGAAGCTTGAAGAGCAACAGCAAGATGACGCAGAAGTGGGAAATGCTGAGGTGAAGAAAAATGGAGTAGAGGATGCTCCTCGGAAAAGGGTGACAGGAGAAGAGGAACAAGACGCTACTCTGCACCAGTGGAAGCAGTGGAGCTGTGGAACCGATTCCAGGCACTTGCGAATGAGACTGGAGGACAGCCTGCAGAGGAGGAATCACAGGGGAACCTACATGAGAGTGAGCAAGAGGCTGAGGGTCAGTCAAACAGAGGCGATGAAACCCAGGCCTACAACAAGAAGAAGAGAAGAGTGGTAGTAGTGGGAGACTCCTTGGGGTGTGGGATCAAGACCCAAGTATGTCGCGAAGACCCATGGACTCGCCAGGTATGTTGTCTCCTGGGAGGTTGCCTGCACTCATAAAGCCCACTGACAGGTATCCCTTTCTTCTCATCCATGTGGGAACAAATGATACCGCCAAGCGGAGCTATGAGGAAATCATGTCAGACTTTGAAGCTCTGGGAAGGAAACTCAAGAACTTTGGGGCCCAGATCGTTTTCTCATCCATCCTTCCAGTAGTTAGAAGAGGGATAGAAAGGGAACGAAAAATACTCTGGGTGAACGACTGGCTACGAAGGTGGTGCCGAGGAGAGAGATTTGGATTCTGGGACCATGGGCTATACTTCCTGGAAGATGGGCTTCTGGCAAGGGACGGGTTGCACCTCACAAAGGATGGGAAGAATGTGTTTGGCCACAGCATGAAGAACTTCATCAGGAGGGCTTTAAACTGAATCCTACAGGGAAGGGAAATGTTTACCTTTTACTTTAACAATGGACGAAGGCGCATGCACTGCAACGGAGAGAACAGCTCTGACAGAGCCCAATAATAGTCTTCAGACACATGTAGGAAGAAAGCCAGACTATGAAGCACATGGTCTTCGATGTCTATATACTAATGCCCAGAGTATGGGAAACAAACAGAACAAACTTGAACTCTTAATACAGGAGGGAAATTATGACTTGACAGGTATAACTGAGACTTGGTTGGGATGACTCTCATGACTGGAATACAGCAATTAAAGGATATAACTTGTTCAAAAAGAACAGGAGGAACAGAAAGGGAGGTGGAGGTGCACTGTATTGAAAAATACGTATCTCTGCACAGGAATACAGGAGGATGAGCTTGGTAGCCCCATCGAGAGCATCTGGATCAAAATAAATGGAGCAAAGAATAAAAGGAACCTGGTAGCTTGTTATGTTCACCGCTCCAGAATCTGGTAGATATGGAGCAGTATATAAATGCTGTACATAAATGAATAAAATAATGCCTTACTCTGAACAATAGGGTTAGGGCAATGGGGGAAACCGCTGCTGTCTCATAAGATCCTAATGGCTTATTCAATGAAAACTCAACTATAAAATCTAGAATTGTTTGATAACCTTAGTTTGAGCAGATATAGAAGTAGAGGAAGGGCAATGAGGGAAGCCGTTACTGTCTGCTGAAAGAGAAGCGTGGCCCATAAGGATGTCAAAACCTTGATATCTGATCAAAGCAGTATGTGTCTTGACATGGCAACAGTGCACAGATGCTGGAAGTACGTAAATTCTTTGTGAAGCTTATGCCCACATCATAGAGGGTAAAATCCCTCATACTAAGCCTGGTCCTAGAACCCCTGGTCCCAGAACCTCCAGAATGCTTCTCTTAGCATTGCTTAGCTGAACTAGGGATGTATGAAAGTCTTACCTGGCTCTGTGCTGGGTAATCCACGGTAGTGGGGAGGCGCTCCGACCCTCCCCCCGGAATCCTCCCCGGCCAGCTCTGCGGAGCTGCAACCGGGCTGCTGCAGCTGCAAATGGCGGCCGTCATAGCGGCCGCCATTTGCGTCCTTGCAGTCAGCCGTGATAGGCTACGTAAGTATTTACATAGCCTATCACAGCGAAGAGCAGGGGCGCAAATGGTGTAGTGGCGAGACCACCCGGAGCCGCCGCATCCACCGCCAGGTAAGCTCAGTCCCGGGGGAATTCCGTGGGGTGGCGGGGGGGAGGCCATTCCGCCACGGATTCCAGGAGGCCGGATTCTAAAGAATCCTCACTGGAGTCCATGGCAGAATTCTCTGACATCCCTAAGCTGAACCCCTCCAAAACTATCACTACCGTGGACTCCTGCCGGGCAGTATTTTTAAGGGGATTTTTTTTTTTTTTTTAATTAAGTTCTGGGGGATTCTGCTGTGTTTTTAGGGGTCGGTAGCCTGCCTGATAGGCGGGAGCGAGGGGGCATGTGTCCACCTGATGGAGGCAGTGGGGGGAGTGTTGGGGGCCAGAAGATATCGAGGCTGGGCGGCAGGCGCTGGCGGAGCGCGTGGGGCAGGCTGTGCCAGGTAAGGGGAACAAAGGGGAGATGTCTAATATGTTCACTGTTCCGGGCCTGTCCAGAGCCAAAGGATGGCTGGGGAAGACATGACTCCATCTTTGGGCCTTCATTTGCTGCTCTGCAATGCCAGGTCTGTTACCCAGAAAACATCCCTCATCCACGACATGATCCTGGACGAGGGTGCAGACCTGGCATGTATTACGGAGACCTGGCTGGCCGAGGCTGCTGCTCCAACCCTTGCAGCCATGTGTCCAGCTGGATTTTCGTATGCACAGCAGCCGAGGGCTGGGGATCGGGGAGGGGGAGTGGCTGTTATCTACCGAGAGTCCTTGGTCTTCACCAGACCCCCTCTCCGGGAGACCAAGGTTGCTGAGTGCATGTACTGGAGGTTGGGCCTGAAGGGCAGTCTGGGGATTCTGCTCGTGTACCGTCCACCCCGCTGCACAACTGACTCCCTGGCTGAGGTGCTTGAGGTGGTCTCTGATGTGCGTGCACAGTCCCCTAACGTATTGGTGTTGGGGGACTTCAACGTACATTCAGAGGCCATCCTCACAGGAGCACCTCAGGACTTCATGGAGACCATGGCTTCCTGGGAGCTGCACCATATTCTAACTGGGCCCACCCATGTAGCCGGTCATGCGCTAGACCTTGTGTTTGTTTCTGGAGAAGCGGGGAGTGATCGGGAAGTCGGGGGTATATCCACCACCCCCTTGTCATGGTCAGATCACTATCTGGTGACGTTAGACTTCTCGGTTCCACAACCCCTCCGCAGGGGTGGAGGACCCATCAAAATGGTCCGCCCCAGGCGTCTTATGGATCCGAATGGATTCCTGAACGTGCTTGGGGATTCTCTGGGGCAGTGCTGTACCAACTCCATCTGATACGGTGGCTGCGCCTCTTCCTTCCCGACCATCTGCTCCCATCGGTAGTACATGCCCTGGTCTCCTCTCGTTTAGACTACTGTAATGCGCTCTACGTGGGGTTACCCTTGAAGACGGTTTGGAAGCTGCAGCTGGTACAGAACGCAGCGGCTTGCCTGATTACAAGCAGCCGCCGGCGAGATCACATCACTCCAGTGCTGAAGGAGTTGCACTGGTTACCAGTTGTTTTCCGGGCCAAATTCAAGGGGTTGGTTTTGACCTTTTAAACCCTATATGGTTCCGGCCCAGCCTATCTTAAGGAGGGCCTCCAGCAACACCAGACAGGCTGCTTAACAAGATCAGCCTTGGATGGCCTTCTCTCTGTCCCATCAGCCAAGACAGCTAGACTGGTGGGGATGAGGGAGAGGGCCTTTTCTGTGGTGGCCCCCACTCTGTGGAACTCCCTCCCTAGGGAACTCCATCATGCCCCCTCTTTAATGAGCTTCTGCTGTGCATTAAAAACATGGTTGTTCAGGCAGGCATTTGGGGTGGGTTAGGGTATTTTAGAAAATGTTTTTATTGTAGAATTTTATTGTTTTAAACTGTTTTATTATATGCTGTACATCGCCCAGAGTGGCTGGGTGACCAGCCAGATGGGCAATTAATAAATTTAATACATAAAAATAATACATAAAATAAAACATGAAACCCATCCCTAACTGCCTCACAGGAAAATCTCCTACCTTTATAATAGGGCCTCAGATCACTTTGGATGGATGCTGGAAGACTCTGGTAGATAATTATCTTCCTCTGAAGAATCTCTGCCTTGAGTTTCTTCAGGATGATGTTTGTCTGTGGGGATCAATGAAAAGTTCAGGAACTTCTCCCAACAGTCTCTCACTCCCAGAAATGTTCTTCTGAAACGAGCTTGTCTCCTGATGAACAAACAGCACAAGTGCTCTACCACGTCTGCCTCTGCTCTCCATTGCCTTCCATGTGCAAATCAACGTGCTGGATTGGTGCTGAGGAAACCCCAATGACACCTCAAGCCCCGGATCCCCTGCTCCTCTGTGCCCATCTGACAAAGGCACGCAGGGAGGGATTATTCATTGCTGTCCCACAACTATGGAATCACCACCACCACCACCAGCCAGCTAGAGAAGCCGAAACATCTCCTGGAAGTGTTATAAATAAAACCAAGATCATAAAATCCCCATTTAAGCACTTTGTGTGGGTGGGATGGGGAAGAAACCTTGGCTTTGCCAAGAAACCTTGTACTTTGGCTTTGCTTCCCCTGGTAAATACTTCTGCTTCTGTCTCGGTATGAACTTACTTCATGGATGAGAACTTTAATCTTGCCATTGTCATCAGGTATTTTGTTGCCTCTTGCAATCTGATGAATCTTCTCCTGCACCTCATTTATAAATGTCTCCAAATGGAACCAGAGATTGGATCTGGTATTTTTTTGGGTTCTGTTTGAATAAGAAGGAAAGTGCTGAGAACATAGCAATGAGCTTCATCCCTAGTCATGCTCTGAACAGCAGGTGAGGAGGCGCCAAATCAGAGTGGCGACTGTGGAAGGGGCACCTGTGGCCCAGTCTGGACATCCATCTCAGGTATGAAATGCGTGTGCTTTAGTATTCAACAGTAGACTATCAATCTATTGGCAAAATACAACATCCTATTTGAAAAAAAACAACACAGTTTCTTACAGAACATAAATTTAAATAAGACAAATAAACGACTGAATAAATATAGCATGAGTTCAATATTACAATGAAACAATCTAGACTTAATACATAACAAGTACAGAGCAAGATTACAACAGGGTAAGGCAAAAAAGCCCTAACCCAGGCCAGTCCTAGCTTCAACTGCTGGGCTTGCTGCCCTCCAAGGGGCTACAGCAGCCCAGCTTAACTACAGTTCAGAGATACTGGGTGAGGGTCTTCTTACCAGGCTAGATGGGTCACAGCTGGCTCCTTCCTCTCTCCTCTAGAGGAGGCTGGCAGCAGCAAGGGGGAAATATTGGGGAGTGCCAATTAATGCTAAATCCTCATCCACAGCCCCCCACGTTTTCTGGCAGGTAGTGCTGGTCTGACTGTGTTCGCAAGCTGTATGACTTTTACGAATGAATGACGTAAGAACTTGAGTGGATGTGGACATATTTGCACATGAAAGGCTGTGCCTGGGTGGAGATCTGGCCAGCCTCACTGCTCCACCTGAAAGTAACTGTGGCATTCTGGAGGGAGGGAGGAGGTGGCTGTCACATGCAGGTAATGAGCCCAAGCCACAAAGGGAAAAATACAAATGGACAAGAGACAGAAGGGGGCGGTCCTGTGTGTGAAGCCACAGAACAGACAGACAAGTTTTGTTTTGAAGGACTGTAGGAAGTGTTTAGAATTAGAGACGGACTAGTTCACCCTGCTTCAGCAAAGGAGATGGTTACCTTGTCGTGGTGCTGGAGCTTGAGCACCTCAATGACATCATGAGCTAAACCGTGAAGGGACACCCAAGACGGGAAGGTCATGGCAGAGAGGTCAGACTAAATACGATCCCTGGGGAAGGAAACGGCAACCCACCCCAGTATTCTTGCCATGAAAACTAAATGGATCAGTACAACCAGAAATATGTCGGTATACCATCGGAAGATGGGACTCCCAGGTCGGAAGATGGTCAAAATGCTACTGGGGAGGAACAGAGGATAAGTTCAACTAGCCCCAGATGTGATGACGCAGCTAGCTCAAAGCCGAAAGGACGGCTAGCAGCCGATGGTGCTGGTGGTGAACAACGAATCCGATGTTCTAAAGATCAACACACCATAGGAACCTGGAATGTAAGATCTATGAGCCAGGGCAAATTGGATGTGGTTATTGGGGAGATGTCAAGATTAAATATAGACATTTTGGGTGTCAGTGAACTGAAATGGACTGGAATGGGCCACTTCACATCAGATGACCACCAGATCTACTACTGTGGACAAGAGGACCACAGAAGAAATGGAGTAGCCTTCACAATTAATAATAAAGTGGCTAAAGCAGTGGTTGGATACAATCCAAAAAATGACAGAATGATCTCAATTTGAATTCAGGGTAAGCCATTTAACATCACAGTGATCCAAATATACGCCCCAACCACAGATGCTGAAGAAGCAGAAGCAGATCAGTTCTATGAGGATCTGCAGCACCTACTGGATAGTACACCAAAAAAAGATGTTATTTTCATTACAGGAGACTGGAATGCTAAGGTGGGTAGTCAAACGACACCTGGAATTACAGGCAAGCATGGTCTGGGAGAACAAAATGAAGCAGGACATAGGCTGATAGAATTTTGCCAAGACAACTCACTGTGCATAACAAACACTCTCTTCCAACAACCTAAGAGACGACTTTATACATGGACTTCACCAGACGGTCGACACCGAAATCAGATTGACTACATCCTTTGTAGCCAAAGGTGGCGGACATCTGTGCAGTTGGTAAAAACAAGGCCTGGAGCTGATTGTAGTTCAGATCACGAACTTCTTATTGCACAATTTAGAATCAGACTAAAGAGAATAGGGAAGACCCCCAGATCAGTTAGATATGAGCTCACGAATATTCCTCATGAATATGCAGTGGAAGTGAAGAATAGATTTAAGGGACTAGATTTAGTAGATAGGGTCCCGGAAGAACTATGGACAGAAGTCTGCAACATTGTTCAGGAGGCGGCAACAAAAAACGTCCCAAAGAAAAAGAAAACCAAGAAGGCAAGATGGCTGTCTGCTGAGACACTGGAAGCAGCTCAAGAAAGAAGGAAAGCAAAAGACAACAGTGATAGGGGGAGATATGCCCAATTAAATGCAAAATTCAAGACGTTAGCCAGAAGAGATAAGGAATTATTTTTAAACAAGCAATGTGCGGAAGCGGAAGAAGATAATAGAATAGGAAGAACAAGAGACCTCTTCCAGAAAATTAGAATCATCGGAGGTAAATTCCAGGCAAGAATGGGTATGATCAAAAACAACGATGGCAAGGACCTAACAGAAGCAGAAGAGATCAAGAAGAGGTGGCAAGAATATACGGAAGATCTGTATAGGAAGGATAATCATATCGGGGATAGATTTGACGGTGTGGTCAGTGAGTTAGAGCCAGACATCCTGAAGAGTGAGGTTGAATGGGCCTTAAGAAGCATTGCTAATAACAAGGCAGCAGGAGATGACGGTATCCCAGCTGAACTGTTTAAAATCTTGCAAGATGATGCTGTCAAGGTGATGCATGGCATATGCCAGCAAATTTGGAAAACACAAGAATGGCCACCAGATTGGAAAAAATCAACCTATATCCCCATACCAAAAAAGGGAAGCACCAAAGAATGTTCAAACTATCGAACAGTGGCACTTATTTCACATGCCAGTAAGGTAATGCTCAAGATCTTGCAAGGTAGACTCCAGCAATTCATGGAACGAGAATTGCCAGATGTACAAGCTGGGTTTCGAAAAGGCAGAGGAACTAGAGACCAAATTGCCAATATCCGCTGGATAATGGAGAAAGCCAGGGAGTTTCAGAAAAACATCTATTTCTGTTTTATTGACTATTCTAAAGCCTTTGACTGTGTAGATCATCACAAATTGTGGCAAGTTCTTGGTGGTATGGGGATACCAAGTCATCTTGTCTGCCTCCTGAGGAATCTGTATAACGACCAAGTAGCAACGGTAAGAACAGACCACGGAACAACGGACTGGTTTAAGATTCGGAAAGGAGTACGGCAGGGTTGTATACTCTCACCCTACCTATTCAACCTGTACGCAGAACACATCATGTGACGTGCTGGGCTTGATGAAGCCAAGGCTGGAGTTAAAATCGCTGGAAGAAACATTAACAATCTCCAATATGCAGATGATACCACTTTGATGGCTGAAAGCGAGGAGGAGCTGAGGAACCTCATGACGAAGGTGAAAGAAGAAAGTGCAAAAGCTGGGTTACAGTTCAACCTCAAAAAAACCAAGATTATGGCAACCAGCTTGATTGATAACTGGCAAAAAGAGGGAGAAAACGTGGAGGCAGTGACAGACTTTGTCTTTCTAGGCGCAAAGATTACTGCAGATGCTGACTGCAGCCAGGAAATCAGAAGACGTTGACTTCTTGGGAGGAGAGGAGAGCAATGACAAATCTTGATAAAATAGTGAAGAGCAGAGACATCACACCGACAACAAAGGTCCGCATAGTTAAAGCAATGGTCTTCCCCATAGTAACCTATGGCTGCGAGAGCTGGACCATAAGGAAGGCTGAGCGAAGGAAGATCGATGCTTTTGAACTGTGGTTCTGGAGGAAAATTCTGAGAGTGCCTTGGACTGCAAGAAGATCAAACCAGTCCATCCTCCAGGAAATAAAGCCAGACTGCTCACTTGAGGGAAGGATATTATAGGCAAAACTGAAGTACTTTGGCCACATCATGAGAAGACAGGATACCCTGGAGAAGAAGCTGATGCTAGGGAAAGTGGAAGGCAAAAGGAAGAGGGGCTGAGCAAGGGCAAGATGGATGGATGATATTCTGGAGGTGACGGGCTCGACCTTGGGGGAGCTGGGGGTGGCGACAGCCGACAGGAAGCTCTGGCGTGGGCTGGTCCATGAAGTCACGGAGAGTCGGAAGCGACTGACCGAATAAACAACAACAAAAAGTTCACCCTGGGACTATATATATGAGAACAGTGTCAGCCTCTATGAGAAGATGACACTTTAAGGCAAAGGTGGGAAATATTTAGCTTCCTCAAACTGCTTAGAGAGACTAAACCAAGTGAGAGGTACTATCTTTAATAGCTTATCACACAGTAGTTTTCCAAAGGGAGTATTATTTGGAATATTATTTCCAAATAAATCGAGCATGTCATGTTAAACAAAATTAAACTACATCAGAGAACTGAGCAGCCCCTGTGATAAAGTGTCCCTGATTGCCAAGTTGTATGTTATGAATTGGCTCCAATATGCAGAAATAACTGTTTGTTTGAGTTTTGTATGAGTTACTTGTGTGAGCAAAATAAAGTTGGAGAAGCACAAGCATCAAAGACACCGCAATATTTTCTGTAAGCAGGGATTTCCCCATCCCCAGCAGTTTGCTCACAGAAGGTGCTCTCCTTGCTGCAACTTTTGTGAATATGCTTTGCTCTCATGCCAGAGTTCAAAGTGTGACGAGGCTAGACAAAGGTGGGTGAGCCCAGATGGAATCTCCAAGGGTAAAAAAAATCAATATGATGATATTTTCTTACCTGAATATGCTTCCAAAAGTGTAATCAGTTTTAGCATAGATGGGTCTGGAAAGTTCATCATTGAAATCTATGCGTGCAAACGTCTTTGAAGCATACACACCATTCTTCAAGCACACAGCTTTTAGGAAATTGTGGAAACCTTGGTACCCCTTTCTCTGGATAATTAGAAACAATGTGTTACTGAATCCATTAAGAGAAGACCTCTATTAAGGGATGGACAAATCTGACAATTTTCGTTTCTCTCAGTTTCTCATGGTATTTTCCCTAACATAATGCATTTTGTAAGCACTTTCCCCTAATATACAGATGTATGCATTTTTTGACTGGAGAACTGCACTGCCAAATTCAGAGAAGTGCGAATGCCAAAGGATACCTGTTTCAGTTCGTGTATTGGTTCAAGAAGGGCAAATTGGGTACATTCATATTAAAATGTAAGCTGAATGAATTTCTTTTCCATGCTTAGTTAAATGCCATTTATTAACAACAAGAGAGATGACGGGTCTAGAAGAAAATGCATGCTAAGACAGACCAAAGGATGAATTTCAATTATTTCAGCCTGAGTACATGGGCAAAAACAGCTTACCATGTGCTTGCTCAACCTTTGTCCTTCTTGTCTTCTTACATCTCGCACAAGGAGGTTGCGCATCTAGGTCCTGGGGGTAATAAATGCCTCATGGCACAAAGGGGTGGTTCTCTGCCTTGAAGGAGGCAGTTGTGAGACCACGCCTAAAGAAACCCTCCTTGAACCACAAAGACTATACTAATTGGCCTATCACAAATATCCCCTTTTTCATGCAAGGTGCTTGACAGTTGCTGTGCAGCTCCAGGGACTCTTGAATGAAACTGATTATTTTGTGAACCGCCCAGAGAGCTTTGGCTGTGGGGTAGTATAGAAAAGAATAAATGAAATGAATTATCTGGATCCATTTTAATCTGGTTTCAGGCCTGGTTTTGCACAGAAACCACCTTGATCACACAGGTGGAGGACCTCCACCAAATGGCGGGTGGAGCGCATCCCTGCCAACTCTCCCAGATCTCTCAGTGACGTTCAATACCACTGACCATGATATCCTTCTGTGGGAAAGCAATCTTGGTCAGGAGTCAGATACAAAGTGTTTGGGCGGTTCTGGTCCTATCTGGAGAGCTGATTCCAAAAAGTGGTGCTGGGTGACGTCTGCTTGATGCCATCATCCATATTCTATGGTTCCTACAGGATAACCTCTTGTCGTATGCTTCTCAAAATCTACATAAAACCACAGAGAGGTCACCAAGAATTTTGGATTTGGATCCCATCAATATGCAGATGAAACTCAACTGCAGCTCTCCTTTGCATTGGATTTTGATGAAGTGACGGGAGTGCTGAGTTGCTGCCTGTATCCTACTCAGGCCAGGTCCTGCTCAAGCTGGGTCATGCTCAGGGCTTAGGCAAGTAAAGGGGCAAATCCAATGGCAAGTCAGTAAACAGGCAAGAAGTCAAGCACATCAGTATCAGTCCAGCAAGAGAGCAGTTCTAGGCAGGAGTCATCAGTAGACAGGCAAAGGTCAAAGGCACAGTAAGACCAGGCAGGAGGGAGAGTTCCAAGAAAGGTCTGAAGTGCCACCAAGGTCAAAATACAGGTAAGCAGTCAGTTACAGTCACAGTCCAAGAAGCACAAACAAGCAGGAGTCCACAGCTCAGTAACACAGAGGTTCAGGCAGGGAAGCAAAGATACAGGATACTGGAGCTGTTAGTCTGAAATTATTTCAAGTTCCAACTGAGAGCTGATATAGCCAGAGCTACCAGAGGCCCATCCAGAGCTCACCTGCATCACATTGCAGGCTTGTGTGAAATCTCCTCCTCATAAGGAGGGCCCTACTCATGAGGAGCCCTCTTTAGTAAGTGTCCACTCCTTTGCCTGGCCACTGTCCTATTCTGAAACTTAACGGGCCAGCGTTTTTGGAAGCTGGGTGGTAGCTGGCATAAGAACATAAGAAGAGCCATGCTGAATCAGACCAAGGGTCCATCTACTCAAACATTCTGTTCACACAGTGGCCAAACAGCTGCCTATGGGAAACCCACAAGGAGGACACAAGTGCAACAGCACCCTCCCACCCATGTTCCCCAGCAACTGGTGGACACGGGCATACTGCCTCTAATACTGGGGCTAGCACAGAGCCATCAGGACTAGTAGCCATTGACAGCCTTCTCCTCCAGGAAATTATCTAACCCCCTTATACAGACATCCAAATTGGTGGACATCACTACTTCCTGTGGTAGTGAATTCCATAGTTTAACTATGTGCTGTGTGAAGAAGCCTTTCCTTTTCTCTGTCCTGAATCTCCCACCAATCATCTTCATGGGATGACCCCAGGTTCTAGTATTTTGAGAGAGGGAGAAAAATGTCTCCCTGTCCAAATTCTCCACACCATGCATCATTTTGTACACCTCTATCATGTCTCCCTTACCCTCCTTTCTTCCAAGCTAAACAATCCCAGATGTTGTAACTAGGGAAGTGCGAACCCACCCCCATCCAGGTTCTCTGGGATCCCGCTCAGTCCCTGCCCCCACTGGCTGGTGCGCTCAAGCCCCTCCCGTGCTTGGCAAGTCTCCCACACTCGCCCCGATGGCCTCGTCAAGCTCTGCGGTCGCCATTTTTAAAAAAATAAAATGGCAATTGCGTATGCGCAAAACTGTGAATTTTTGCAAATGCAGATATTTGCATATGTGTGAATATATGCATGCGTGAAAATGCGCATTTCACGCATATGCAAATATGTACATTTTTGCGATCGCCATTTTATTTTCCCCAAAAATGGTGGCTGCAGATCTTGACTAGGCCACCAGGGTGACTGCGGGCCACTCCCTGAGCGCAGGCAGGTGCTTGGCGAGCCGGGCTCAGGGGGTGGAGGAAGGGGCGGTTCTGCCAGATTCCTGGCCAGAATTGGGCACCTGTGCCATCCCTAGTTGTAACCTTCCCTCATAGGGGAGATGCTCCAGCCCCTTGATCATTTTCATTGCCCTTTTCTGCACTTTTCCAGATCTACAATATCTTTGTTTAGGTGTGGTGACCAGAACTGTACACAGCATTCCGAGTGTGGTTGCACATAGATTTGTATAAGGGCAATATGACATTGGCAGTTTTATCCTCGGTTCCTTTTCTAATTATGCCTAACATGGAGTTTGCTTTTTTCAGAACACACTGGGTTGACATTTTCACTGAGCTGTCCACCCACCACAGCCCCAAGATCTCTTTCCTGGTAGGTCACCGCTAGCTCAGTTCCCATCAGGTTATACTTGAAGTAGGCATCCCCCTCTGCCTCAGAAGCTGAGCTCTCTGCTTCTCAAAGAGGCAACACTGAAGGGCCCAGACGATCTTGGGTAGTGCCAGAGTCCTCTGAGGCAACCTGTTCCTGGGGCCTTCTGGTTATAAAGGTTCAAACCCTTCCTCTGAGGATGATTCCAGAGGAGGCATGACAGCCTGGATGCAGTGATGGACTGGATGAGGGCCACACTGAAACTGAATCCCAACAAGACAGAGGAGCTGTTGGCGGATGGCTCATCTGTCCAGGGAGGTGGTGCTCAACCTCTTCTGGAAGGGGTTGCACTCCCGCTAAAAGATCAGGTTCACGGTCTGGGGGTGCTCAGTGATCCAGCTCCATCGTCATCATCATCATCATCATTACATTTCTATACTGCTCAGTGGCTGATGCTCTCTGCGTGGTTCACAATAAAAACTTAAAACCATAAAATATGGAAACATAATAAAACATTTGTGAACCGCTCAGAGAGCTTCGGCTACAGGGCAGTATCGGAATATAATAAATGAAATGCAATTAAATAAAAACGTAATACAAGAACCTACACAGTTTAAAACATGAGACTAAATCCAAAGTAAAAGCAGGCAGTGGTGCAAAGCCCTAAAGATGCAGTAATACCGTTTTTAAAAC
Source organism: Heloderma suspectum (assembly GCF_057233095.1). Classification (NCBI taxonomy): domain Eukaryota; kingdom Metazoa; phylum Chordata; class Lepidosauria; order Squamata; family Helodermatidae; genus Heloderma; species Heloderma suspectum. The sequence goes on from NC_139458.1 coordinate 438,975,140, forward strand.
GGAATGAGTAAAAAGCCTGGGAGAATAAACAGGTCCTCACCTGGAGCCTAAAAGCAGGGACCCCGATCCAGAACGCGCTCCCTCTCCAGACTGGAGCCACACAGCAGTTCCTGCCAATTCCAGCCCCCACCCGCCCACCGCTACTTGCCCCCAGAGGTGCTATTTCAGTGCAGACAGCACCTTCAGGGGCATATAGCAGATGGGGCAATAATTATCGGCAGGGAATTGGTGCAGGGCCCCACTTCAGAGCAGGGACATGTGAGGCTCCTTTTCCAGTGTTTTTCCATTTCGGGAGCCCCGTGATGTGGGCAGGATCCTTGCAGGACTGAGACCTACTGCACGTGGGGTCGACCTTTGTCCTTACTGGCTCATAAAACTGCCAGAGGAGGGCTGGCCGAGTGTGCCCGGGGGGTGGTCACTGCCTCTCTATGCGGGGGAGTGGTTCCACTGGGCCTAACGCAGGTGATGGTGAGGCCGTTGTTGACTTGGCCCTGAGAGACCAAGGGGAAGTGTGGGTGCGTGGAGGGGAAGTGGGAAGCACGCACAATCGATGGCACTGCACAACGTCAGCCTTAGCTTCCCGTTTCAAGCCTTTTTGGCGTTTAAGCCAACATGACACCACCTTAACTCTGGTCTAACCTGGCAGGTTTGGGGATCATTGAATAAGATGTTTCAGCCTCAGGTCATTTAAATGGAGACTGCATACAACTTGGTAATAGGAAAGATAGGACAGCTGAGACCAAATTGTCCTAGGGAATACTGTACACAAAAAGGACATTTGGAGAGGGATGAAATATATTAGCATATAAGTGCTTGAGGGATTTCCTTACTGTGAGCATCGCCTCAACAATTTTCTCATAGCGCCTTCCGGCATCCTTCACACCTTCACAGAGGGGCTGTTCCATCTGACCGAAACATGTTTCAAGGTTCTCCCCCAAAGCAGCAATCTTCTTGTTCACAAACTCTTCCACACCACTCTCCTGAAAATGCTGCTCCTGGGGAACAACAAACGGGACATCAGCTAGGCACCAGAACAGAAGACAGGTAATTCGAAAGGGTGCATTTCTCCCAAATGACGGTGTAAAGTTGTCAAGAAAGATGGACAGGAGAAACAAAGGCGCTGGGAGGCAGGAGTGCTATGGGTCAGGGTGCTGATGGGACTAAGAGGCCAAGGCAGGATCTCCACGACAACGGAAGGAGATGCAAATGCAGGATTACCTGGATTTTTCACGGAATCAGCTTTGGTCCGGCAGGGACACACAGACCAAGAAAAGCCGAGTGCACTGTACCTTTATAGTCTGCTTCACAGGAACGTACTTCTGGGTGGGGTGGGGGGAGTGGAACTGAACGTCACCAGACTGGCAGGGGCTGCTCAACCAATGAGAGAGGCTTGTCCCCACCCCCATCCAGGCTCCCCTCTGCTAGTTACTGCTTCCAACCAGCCCTTTCTACCCCCCTTTCCCCTTCCCCCTGAAGCTCCCGTGTTGTCAAAGGCTCAAAGCTGGGAAGGACTGAGCCTGCGCACTAACAACAGTGTCCTAATGACAATGAACAAACATCAGAGAAACACAGCATCCACACAGCATTTCACTAAGAAGCAGCCTTTAGGGGAGTTACTCCAGTTGGCCTTTAACCCTTTAGATGCTTGAACGATTTGCCGTGGCTTTATACCTCCTAAATGCACTGTAAGGAATAAGCCTCATTGACCACAATGGGGACTCACTTCTGAGTAGACACACATAGGTTTGTGCTGGGAAACACAGGGACAGGAAACACCCTGTGATCAAGGGCATGGTGAAAAACACACCCCTGGGCAGGGCTAGCATACCCAAAGTACATACGGAGGGTTGGGCACACAACAACAAAAGTGCGGAGAACCCGACTCAGGGAAAACAGTCAGACGTAAAGTAGTGTGGGAAAAACCAGCTCCGGATGGCTGCGGGATGACCGCGATGTCATGTGCCCTGAACAACCTCCAAAGGCAGCAAACTTGCAGTACGTCGCTTGTGGAGACACCCCCAAGGAGCAGCATGGGTGGGAGGGCTGACATCTATGCACTGGCTTGAGTCAACCAGTAGGCCCACTGAATTCAATGCAACTTACACCCAGGTAAGTGCATAGAGCAGCAAGGGGCGCTGTGGCTCTCCAGATGTCGTTAGACTACAACTCCCATTGTCCCTGACCATTCACCATGCTGGCTAGGGCTGTCTCGAGCTGGAGTTCCCCACCCCTGCTGTACAGGACTTTGCTGGTCTCTCGGCTGCTTTAGTACGATCACAGAGCACCCTTTTGGGGGATGTAGAAGTTGTCCTAGCTCATACCACAGATTGGTGTTTGGAACCAATGTTCTCAGCAAGCAGGTGAATGCCAAAAATTTCCTTCACGTAATCTGTCACCAGCCTCTCCTTCTCCTTCAGATAGAGCCTCCTGATGTATTCCCTCACCTTTGGGATCTCTGAGATGAATAAAAGTAAAATAAAACCAGTTAAACACAAGGCATGAAGAGGTATTCTCCCAAAGAACTTTCTGCTCCAAGATCCTTTCCTCTAGAACACTTCTTAATACTTCAAATTGTAACAAGCTCAAGTAATATAAAAATGCAGTTTTGTTCTGGGTTGATTCTATGGTGAGGAGACTGCTCCATTATGGGCTGCACCTGGCTTGACAACAAAGAAAAGGTGAATAAATGCACGTTCATTAACAGTCACTGCATGCGTTGTGTGCTTTTCTTTCAGATTCCAGCAGGGAGGAAGAGAAGGAAGAGATTAAAAATCCCACCAACAAAATATGTTCTTCCGGCTGCTTCCTTCTCTCAGGAAGGGTCTGTGGCGAGGGGAATTTTTGCAGCGAGAACCACAGGACAAGGCCACTTTCCTCCTGTAGGAAGCTGCTTTCTGGCTGGTCTCCAATATTCCATTCTGGCAAATATGATCCCAAAGATGGAATGGAAGTGGCTGTGGTTATTTGCTCAGTGGAGGATGGCACATCCAAAAGCATATGCCAGAAAAATGTGTTGGAAGAACAGAAAAAGTCCAGAGGGAGGAGTTTGGGGGAGGAGATGCATGTGCATGCAAGGGTTAAACAGACTCTGCACTCTAAGCCTTCTGGGGGTCAGGGGTTCATAGAATGAACCACTCCACCCGTGGCTACGGAGGAGATAGGAGGCATTGGCTAGTGACCAAAGAGTAATCCCCCCACCCACCCACGCTGCCTTTTTGTATTGGCATCTTCCTTTTCTTTGCCTAGAAGGAGGCGATTCTTTTTCTTCCTTCCCGGAACTAGGGGAAGAAGCTACAATGGTGATAAGTTATGTTGTTTTAAGTAAACTTCCAGTTAAAAGTATTTTTTTCTCCGGACTCAGTCTCATGTTCATCAACTCTACTATCAAAATGCACTGCGCTGTTCAAGAAAATATAGAGCACTTGCACCCTCCTGCAGCCCCACCAGCCCCAGAATTCACTACCTGTCACTGTTCTGTCAGTTGACCTAACATCCTAGGTCAATAAGGGGAGGGGGCTGGCTACTCAGCCAGGATATGCTGCCTCAATGCATATGAGCCCCAGAATTACTTCTGGCCTCCATTACCTGTTTCTTCTTCAGAGAGATGTTTTCTGTTCCAGAATTCTTCAGCGCTGACAGTATAAACCAGATCGGGCTTGTTCAAGACTTCTGAGTCAGGCGGTACCCTTCTCTGAAAAACAGGCGATGGGAAGGTTCTACCAAAAAAACACTCTGTGTTTCTGCTAAAGAAAACACCCATACTGGATATTGTAGAAAACACAAACAATTAAGAATTTACTCCCTGCAACACCAGCCCTTTGTGACAACCTCAACACCAGCACTTGCAAGGAGGAGGCCCACAAAATCAATCACAACACTTAATAGGACAAGAAATAAGTATTTGTCCTCCAGTTAAATGGTTTGGTTGATTTTGTGAATTGTGTAGGAGAGACCCAGTCTTTATGGAACTGCTGCGCAACTACGGAGTATTTCTACATCAGCCTAAAATCCCGCAATTTTACCCGGGCCTGGTACTTCTGTTTTAAGTGCGGGATCACAACGGGCTCCCTTTACAAATGCTTTTCTCCATGCCCTTTCCCCCCTTCTCTGCGTGTCCTATGTTTCATCATGCAGCCGCTAGATGGCACTGTGGTCTAGCTCCTCTTATTGCATGACTTCCTCTTTTCATGCCGGAGCTCAATGCACTGTAGCTTGATAGCTCATTATCTCTGATCTTTTAAAAAATGGGATAACGGTCTTTTAGTGCGGGAGATGCCCTGGAGCTTGACGGCGTCATCTAAAGGAACCACAAACTTCCGTGAGTAACCGATCTCAATAGCAGGATAAAAGCCCAGTATGGAGAAGCCCACAGTTGCTAACATAGCATGATACTTCACAGAGTAACATATGCCACAAGTCCATGTTCCAAGGAGCTTATTATGGTCTAAATCTGGACAACGTGGAAAGATCACCAGGGCCGATGGCGGGGGAGGCAAGCTTAATGAAGAACAGGGGAGGCAGGACAGGAGCCACAAGGGGAATAAAGGCTGGATTTACACATTCTTCGACTTTGTTTGGGTTGAGACAGGGGCTGAGAGGTTCAAGCCAACAGCCTTACAGAAGAGGTGGAATTTTGCACAGGGACTTGGACAGAGGGTGGGGGACCGAGTGGGTGCCTGGGAAGAGAGTTCCAGGCAGATGAAGCCGCAACAGAGAACTGGTGTGTGGGATGTGTTACCTTCAGCTTCTCCCTAATGCTCCTCTCCTTTCCCTTCTTCACATCTTGGTTCCTCTCTAAAATGGCATCGTGTTCATTCTTGATGGGCGCCTGAAAGAGCCAGCAGCAGAATCTCACATACTGCCCAGCCACATGACAAACCCCAACCCACAGCATCCACCCGCTTCTTGGAAGAATGCACGCACCGCTGAAGCCTGACACCACACCAAGCTTGGGCCCCCGGGGGTCCATCTTCATTTTTCCCCTCCAGCATCTCACACTGGTCTGTGATGAACTAAGGGGAGAGTGATGGCGTGGAAATCGGAACAGCAGGAAGCCCTGGCGGAGAGCATGCACGAGCCCGGTCTCATAGGCCATCGGTCCTCAACAAGTGGGTCACAGCAGAGCTGCCCAGGGCACTGCTAGGCACTTCAAAGAGTTGGGGCTCTGGCCCATAGGGCACAAGCCTCCCTAAAATCTGCAAATGCTTTATGCCGATATGTGCACATTTAGAAATAATTTATTTAAATTCCACGGGATGCAAAGCCAGCCAATTAATTTCTCATAACAAAATAGCTTCTTCTCTTAAGTTGCATCCTGAACCCACATCCCCCCCGAGACAATGGAAAACTTTTTCCTAAGCTTAATTGCCACGCAGGGGAAGATCGGGGGGGGGGGTAGTGCCACATTTGGGGAGGGTAGAGTTATCCCTGCCCGCTGCGGTGCCCTTGGCAATTGCCCCTGCATGGCAATTTGGCTGAGAAAACAGCCTCCTGCTGGCACCAGCGGCCACTCAGAGGAGACCCGGGCCACTGGGAAGTAGATTCGGGGCCAGGGCCCCATGTGCCCAGCCCTAGCAAAGGCCCTGCCTGCCACCACCCCTTTGTGGCCTCCCCCTTTCCTTCTGACATTACACCGGAGCCTGTGTGGCTGGGCCACGCCTCGTCTTCTCCGTGGGGCTGGAAGGAGGGGCGCGGGCGGGTGGAACAGCACACACAGGAGGCAGCGGCTGCTTATCGCGGACCCCCTCAGATGAGCACTGTGTATGCTGCCCAGCCTTGTCTTCCTGTGCCAGGCACGAGCCTGAGCCATAGGCCACAACGAAGCACCCTGCACATGCCCAGAGGCCCCTCGCATGGTTCTCAGGCGGCATTCCCAGGCCTTTGCGGGGTGCTCCAGCCTAGCCATGTGTCCTAGTCATGCACCTCAGCCTCCTTCTGCCCTTGCCTGGGTGCCTGGAAGGCGCTGAGCGGGTGGGAAGGAGAGCCAAGAGCGCGCCGGGGCAAGAGGCTGCCTGCGTCCCTCCCACCTTCCCTGTGGTGTGTCTGCCCCCTCTCTGGGCACTGCCTGCCCGAGAACTGCCCACACCCTCCGGCGCGTCCCATTGTCAAAACTGTGCCCCCAGCTGTGCTCAGCCTGTTCCTCTCCTGTTTCCCCCATTGCACTGTGGCCACCTCCTGATCCTTGCCCCCCCCCCACGCTGGTGGAGAGCCCCTCCTCCACTCTCTGCTCTGGGCACTCTCGGCCCACCGCTCTGAAAGGGCCCCCCGGTTCTCTCTCTCCCACTCCTGGGGGGCAGGGCCTGCCTCAGGGATGGGCGAGCTGGGCGCTGGCCAGGCCGCCAAGCGGAAGGGGCGCTGAGCCGAGCTGGGCGACTCCGTGTGCCCTGAGCGCAGAGGCTGCGGTGAGCCAGCTCGGAAAAGAGCAGTGAGCGTCTTTGCCCTTTTCTTCACAGTTCTTCCGGTTCTTTGGGTGCTCGCTACGCAAACGAGCATTCAGCAAGTAGCTTTGAAGTGTGTTCCTTTTTCCCCGCCCAGTTCGATGTCGCTCATCCCAGCTAAAAATCAGCTTTGGACGAAAATCGGAACGCAGCTTTACTTTAAGGCAGCATTACCAAGCCGTTACAAGCGCTGCCAATACTGTAAGTAATTTTAAGGTGGAAGAGTAACTATCCCAGGTGTATGTAATTGCGCGTACGTATGCAATGCGTAATTGCATGTATGTGTTGTCTAGACAGATGTGTAAACTGCAGCCGCACTCAGCTAGCTGAGTCTTGGACTTTAGGGGCAGTGCCCACCCGGGTTCTGCACCCCTGCCAGTCCCGTTCCACAAGCGAGACCCACCGCTGGCGAACTGAGACCTAGCGCTTCCGGAAGCAACCAGAAAGGAGCGGAATGCGCATTTCTGGAACAGGGCAGGTCAGCGGAGCTCGCGTGAGAGAGCTCCGCCAAGCTGTCCTGATTCAGAAACAAACGCTTCCGCTCACTTCAGGGCTTCCTATAGGAAGTGCCAGATCTCCGCAGTGGGTCCCGCCTGCGCAGTGGAATCGGTGGGGGGACCGCTTGCGCAACAGCCCCGCCGTATGCTGCCCTTACATTTTCCGCTGTGCTTGTGACAGAACAGGAACCTAGATGGTGTAAGGACGAGCTGTGCTGGCCCAGTTTCTATCAGGAATGGAAGCATGGTTTGGTGGCAGGGGGCTTCCAAGGACCTTCACTAGCGGTTTCCTTAACATTCCTCTTGCCCAGCCTTTCACATGCCTTCTCTCCACCCGAGGTGCGTGGGCTCCACCCCTCTTCAGCTCAGCCCTGCGCTCGGGGCACATGGATTCTAGGACGTGGGTCCCATGTTGCAGATTGGGTTTCCAGGGGGGTCCCACCTCTCGACAAGACGATTGCTCTAGGCCTCTGGGACTTGCTGAGTAGCACCGATTGTGTTTAGGACTGGCTACTGTAAATCAGATCAGCTCTCTCGACAGCTGCAGTTTATGCCTTACAAGTGGAAGCAGGAATTGCTCACATGCACAGACAGTTCCTAATCCATAGTACTGGCTAAATTTTCAGAATCTTTACTTACATTTTTATTTGTTCTTTCCCTGGAAAAGAGAGAAGAAGAATCAATGAGTTTCAAAAGAGTCTCTTAGGAAGAACCATCCGCTCAGCAGGTTCCCCCAATGTAGGCTAGTAACTAGTTTCTAAAATTGCCAGTTCATGCAGGACTAGAGCATGGGAGGTGATAGACCTCAGCCTGACTTCATAGGAAGCTGCCTCATACCAAGTCAGACCCTTGGTCCCTCCAGCCCAGTATTGTCGGCACTGACTGGCAGCAGTTTCTCTCTGGGCTTTCAGGGAGGATTCTTTTCTAATCCTACCTGGAGAAGCTGGGGATTGAAACTGGGACCTTCCGCATGCAAAGCAGGGGCTCTACCACTTTGCTACGGCCCCTCCCCAGAACCAGTTCATGGTGATATGGAACTGCAGTTATTGAATTTGTACCAGAGAGTCATCACCTTAAACCAGGAAATAGGGCCACGGTTTTCCTCAGAATTGAAAATTAAAGCCACACAATATGGATCCAATAATTAAGTTCTGAGATTTTAAGGATTCAAATTTGGGGCTTTTGTTATATTTTGGTACAGAGGCTACTCAAACATGGGTAACAAAATGGCTGCAGTACTCCTTGTATTCTTCAAGGTTCAGAGTATCCGATTTGGTGACCACCATGGCAATGTCCGTGCAGATCCCGCCTATATATGCCTTGATGCTTTCATCCAGCAACGTCGCTTGGACTTTCTCTCCATCAATGCGCTCAATGTCAGCAATAACCCAGATGACTGAACATTTATCAATATTCTGTTTTGTTTTGTTTTAAAGAGAGAGAGAGAGAGAGAGAGAGAGAGAGAGAGAGAGAGAGAGAATCATCATTAGGCAGTGAGGACTGAGAATAGCAATCCAGCCCTGCATCTTTTTCGAACGCCTGTCCACCTTGGCCAAAATCAAAGGAGAGAAGAGTTTACTGTTTTGATTGAAAGAGGCTGACTCCTTCACTCATTCGGTGAGGCACACACAAAAGCTGAATCAGTGCTAGCTGGCCCATCTAGCACTGATTTCATACGGCTGAACAGAACTTCGGGATGCTATATGACAGGGGGCCCATTGCTCAGCAGCAGAGCACAGGGTTTGCAAGCAGAAGGTCTCAAAGTCAGTCCCTGGTGCATCCAGTTAAAAGGCAGCAGGACTGGGAGAGACCCTACTGGTCATATCCTCTGCATCTGCGTCTCAGCATAGCCTCAAGGAGAATTCTGATTTCAGGGTCCTGATTACTGCTCACCAGAATCTGCTGTGACTAAACCGATTTGAACTTGGCCTGAGCTGTCATACCTAAATTAGCTCAACCTGACAGACTTGGACCTGCCTTGGACTTGACTGAACCTGTCTTACTTCAACCTAGATCTGCCTGACTCAGTTTGCTTCTTCCCTTCCAGGCTTCAAGCCCTGATGAAACACAATACCGTGGAACTCTGGAAAACTGTTGCCAATCAGAAGAGATAGCACAGAGCCAGAGAAACCGCTGGTCTGTCATGGTATAAGGCAGAGTCAAATGCTTTATTTTAATTCTCATATGTAAATAGCTCTCTAGGCAGAGAATGTGGCCTTCTCTGCAGGGAAACTTTCAGGTGGAATTCTCTCCGAAGACACGTCTGCCTCAATTTAGAATGTCTCCTTGGATTTAACCTGGGACCTGTCTTCACGGATGATTTACTTCAGAATGGGACTGTTTGGAGGTCCTTTGCAGCACATGACATCATGGCCAGTCTGCAGCCATCCTGGAGTTTACTTGTGGGGAAGCCACATTTTTGCAGAGTACTTGTACTCCATTTTTCTTTAATTTGGCTCCCCTGCAGTTCAGCTGCTGTGTGCCCATCCTTCCACTTTAAATTCGGCATGAGGGGGGCATTCCTAGGGTTGTATCTTTCACCAGGCCATGACCTCAGTAACCTATGTAACTAGAGTAATTAGGTTGCCTTTCGAACATGTCAAAGAGCTAGAGTGCTCTTTTGAGCCTTCAGAATTGCCCTGCACTTCCTTTTCGCCAGTGGGAGTAACTAGCCTCCGTGATTATACACTTCTCTGATGTCTGCATTACTGAGCTTCTCTGATGTTTTGTTTAGTCATTTCTCTAATGTCACATTACTTCACTTCTCTGATGCACATAGGGGCTTTATCACAGTAGCGATCTACCACAGTCTCGGGATCACAGGAGCAGAGGAGTCTGCCACTGTGTGCAGGGAGAAGTGTCCAGAGAAGGAGAAAGTGGGGATGGGAGCAATAACTCCATGACAGTTTGCTGGAATGGGGCAAAATTGGGGTGGTGGGGTGCTCTCATGGGGAGCTATCAGATATTGCACTGGATAATCTGGGATTTTGGCTTCTTCATGGAAAAGTGTACACATTGGGGGAAAGGGTGTGGGAGCAATAACTCCGTGACAGTTTGTGCGAATGGAGCGAAATTAGGGTGGTCATTTATTTATTTATTAAATTTATTAATCGCCCATCTGACTGGTCACCCAGCCACTCTGGGCGATGTACAACCCACCATAAAACAATTTAAAACAATAAAATTTTACCATTTTTTTTTTTTTAAATACCCTAACCCACCCCAAATGCCTGCCTGAACAACCACGTTTTTAATGCACGGCGGAAGCTCATTAAAGAGGGGGCATGACGGAGTTCCCTAGGGAGGGAGTTCCACAGAGTGGGGGCCACCACAGAAAAGGCCCTCTCCCTCGTCCCCACCAGTCTAGCTGTCCTGGCTGATGGGACAGAGACAAGGCCATCCGAGGCTGATCTTGTTAAGCGGCCTGTCTGGTGTTCCTGGAGGCGCTCCTTAAGATAGGCTGGGCCGGAACCATATAGGGTTTTAAAGGTCAAAACCAACACCTTGAATATGCTCTCATATGCTCTCATAGGGAGCCTTCAGGTGCTATACTGGATAATTGGGAGGGGGGTTCTGTGGCATGGAAAAGTGAGCATTTTTCCTCCTATCCCCTCCCCCTTTTCCCCTATTCTCCTCTTTCCTTTGGTATTAAACAAACGCACATAAGGGCTTTATCGCAGTAGCAATCTACCATGGTCTTGGGATCATGGGAGCAGAGAAGCCTGTCACTGCGAGCCGGGAGAAGTGGCCAGAGAAGGAGAAAGTGGGGTTGGAGCTATCACTTCTTGACTGTTTGTTGAAATGGGGCTCATTTGTGCCAGTGGGGTGCTCTCATGGGGAGTGAGTATCTAGCCTGCCTTTTTAGTGCTGTTTCTAGCCTTCAGAACTGTGAATTCATAGAATCATAGAATTGTAGGGTTGGAAGGGGCCTACAAGGCTCAATGCAGGAATCCAAGTCAGAGCATCCCTGACAGATGGCTGTCCAGCCTCGTCTTGAACGCTTCCAGTGTGGGAGAGCCCGCCACCTCCCTTGGGAATTGGTTCCATTGTCGTATTGATCTACCAGTCAGGAAGTTTTTCCTGATGTTCAGCCGGAATCTGGCTTCCTGTCACTTGAGCCCATGATTCCGTGTCCTGCACTCTGGGATGATCAAGAAGAGATCCTGGCCTTCCTCTCTGTGACAGCATTTCAAATACTTGAAGAGCGCTATCATGTCTCCCCTCAGTCTTCTCTTATCAAGGCTAAACATGCCCAGTTCTTTCAGTCTCTCGTCATAGGGCTTTGTTTCCAGTCCCTGATCATCTTTGTTGCCCTCCTCCGAACCCTCTCCAGTTTGTCTGCATCCTTCTTAAAGTGTGTTGCCCAGAACTGGACACAGTACTCCAGATGAGGCCTAACCAGTGCTGAGTAGAGGGGAACTAGTACTTCCTGGGATTTGGAAGCTATGCTTCTATGAATGCAGCCCAAAATGGCATTTGCCTTTTTTGCAGCCACATCACATTGTTGGCTCATATTCAACTTGTGATCGACAACAATTCCAAGATCCTTCTCGCTTGTAGTGTGGTTGAGCCACGTATCCCCCATCTTGTAACTGTGCATTTTGGTTACTTTTTCCTAGGTGCCGAACTTGGCATTTATCCCTATTCAATGTCATTCTGTTGTTTTCTGCCCAGTGCTCCAGTCTATCAAGATCACTTTGAATTTTGTTTCTGTCTTCCAAGGTATTAGCTATCCCGCCCAATTTTGTGTCATCTGCAAATTGGATCAGCATTCCCTGCACCTCCTCCTCCAAGTCATTCATAAAAATGCTGATGAGCACTGGGCCCAGGACTGAGCCCTGCGGTACCCCACTCGTTACCTCTCCCCAGTTTGAGAAGGTCCCATTGAGAAGCACTCTTTGAGTCCGATTCTGTAGCCAACTGTGGATCCACCGGATCGTTGTTTCATCCAGCCCACTTTGAGCTAGTTTGCTCATCAGGATATCATGGGGCACTTTGTGGAAAGCTTTGCTGAAATCGAGGTATATGATGTCTACAGCATTCCCATGGTCCTCAAGGGAGGTTACTTGATCAAAAAATGAGATCAGATTTGTCTGGGGGATTTGTTCTTGACAAATCCATGTTGGCTTCGACTAATCACTGCATTGTTTTCAAAGTGCTTCCAGATGGATTATTTTATCATCTGCTCCAGAATTTCCCCAGGGATTGATGTCAGACTGACTGGTCTGTAGTTCCCAGGTTCCTCCTTTTTACCCTTTTTGAAGATAGGGACCACATTAGCCCTCCTCCAGTCATCTGGCACTTCCCCCGTCCTCCATGATTTCTCAAAGAGAATAGACAGCGGTTCTGAGAGTTCTTCTGCCAGTTCCTTTATTACTCTAGGATGCAGTTCATCTGGCCCTGGAGATCTGAACTCATTCAAAGTCATTAGGTGTTCCTTGACCATATGCCTATCGATCTCAAGCTGCAATCCTGCCCCTTCAGCTTGTGCTTTGCCTTTGCCAGGGGGATCATAGACCCTCTTTTGGGAGAAGACTGAGCCAAAGTAGGAACTGAGCATCTCTGCCTTTTCTTTGTCATCTGTTATCATTTTGCCATCCTTATTTAATAGCTGAACAACCCTTTCTTTCCTCTGTCTTTTACTATGCAAGTAGCTGAAGAAAGCCTTTTGTGGCTTTTAGCATCCCTCGCTAACCTCAGCTCGTTCTTAGCTTTAGCCTTCCTGACGCCATCCCTGCAATTCTGTGCTACCTGCCTGTACTCTTCCTTTGTTACTTGGCCTTCTTTCCACTTCCTATATGTGTCCTTTTTTGTTTTCAGGTCATCCCTAAGCTTTTTGTGAAGCCACATTGGCTTCTTCTGTTGTCTTCCACCTTTTCTTCTTGTTGGAATTGTTGGTAATTGTGCCTTGAGAATTTCCTTTTTTAAAAGCTCCCACTCATCTCGGACTCCTTTTCTCATTAGCGTTGCTTGCCATGGGACCTTGCTGATCATTGTTCTGAGTTTATTAAAGTCAGCTTTCCTAAAATCCCGGGTATGCTTTTGACTACACTCGGCTTTTGCTTTCCTTAGAGCCAAGAACTCAAGTACAACATGGTCGCTTTCCCCCAGAGTTCCTGTAACTGCTACTTAATCCACTAAGTCATCTCTGTTGGTTAGGATCAAGTCAAGGATAGCCGATCCTCTAGTTCCTTCCTCTACTTTCTGTAGGAGGAAGTTATCCGCCACACAAGTCAGGAATTTCCTGGAGGGGCCATGTTTTGCAGAATTTGTCTCCCAACAAATATCAGGGAAATTGAAGTCCCCCATTACTACTACATCGTGCTTCCTTGAAACATTGGCTATTTGCTTTTCAAAAGTTTCAACCTCGTCTTCTCCTTGATTGGGTGGCCGGTAGTAGACTCCGACCACCAGGTTCCTTTTATTCTTTGCTCCATTTATTTTGATCCAGAGGCCCTTGAAGGGGCTACCAAGCTCATCCTCCTGTATTTCAGTGCAGAGATATGTATTTTTCGCATACAGTGCAACCTCACCTCCCTTTCTGTTCCCCCTGTTCTTTTTGAACAAGTTATATCCTTCAATTGCTGTATTCCAGTCATGTATGTCATCCCACCAAGTCTCAGTTACACCTATCAAGTCATAATTTCCCTCTTGTATTAAGAGTTCAAGTTGGTTCTGTTTGTTTCCCATACTCTGGGCATTAGTATATAGACATCGAAGACCATGTGCTTCATAGTCCGGCTTCCTTCCTACAATTAGTTACTCTCCTTTCATAATTATGTAGTAGCACGGGGGAGCATGAACACGGGCCAGGAAACAAGCCTCTCTCATTGGCTGAGCAGCCCCTGCTTGGTTCATGACATTCAGCTCCACTCCCCCCACCCCACCTGAAAGTATGTTGCTTTCAAGTGCTGTGTGACCCCTGAAAACCGGATTTTGAAGGTACGGTACACTCGGCTTTTCTTGCTTCGTGTGTCCCTTATGGACCAAAGCCAATTCCATGAAAAACTGGATAATACTCCAAAGCACATCTCATTCCGTTGTCGTGAAGAACTCCCCCAGAAATTATCTGTTCCTTTTGTACGCGGGTGGGGCTTGAGCCATTCTTCTGAGCCCCAGTCTCCCATTGTCCTCTAGGCTTTGGGGCCTGATGTCAAGTTGATGGACAAGGAGGCAGGAAAGGGACACACCTCTGTCCTCTCCTGTCACGCTGACCTCTTCTGAGGCTGCTTGCATGGCAAACGAGGGAAGGGGGTGTATTTGGCTTTTGGGGACAGGCAGAGGAGACTGGAATTCTTCTCGGATTTTGATTCAAGCGAGAAGAACTGGGAGCCCTTAAAAGCTCAGCTCATGTTTTTCAAGCTCCTCAAGTTTATATCCAAGCTTGGCCTGAGAGAACTTTGCCAGCATCTCTAGTGTCCATGCCTTTCCTTAATTTATTTGTGTGTGTGTGTGTGTGTGTGTGTGATTTTCTGTACTTTTAAAACACCCAGTAACCAACGTTCCCTCTGCAGTGTGCAATACATTAAAAGCATAAACACAGACATTAAACCAAAGAATAAAAACAGCACAGAATGAAACCAAATAAAACCAGTAGCAAAGAATAAAACCATTTTAGCACATAGAACGAATTAAAAACAGCACCAGAAGAAGTACTAAGAGCACTAAAAAAGAGTTCTTGAAATGCCTGGTCAAATAAAAAGGACTTTACCTTTTTTATATGAACATAACATAGGCACCAGGCAAGCCTCTCTGGGGAGAGCATTCTGCAAATGGGTGCCACCACTAAAAAGGCCCCCTCCCTTGTAGCCACCTGCCTCGCCTCATTGGGTGGGGGCACCTGGAGGAGGGCCTCAGATGATGACCTTAATATCTTGTAGGTAAATAAGGGAGGAGACATTCCTTCAGGTCACCTGGCCCCAAGCCATCTAGGGCTTTAAAGGTTAAGACCAGCACTTTGAATTTGGCAGTGAAACAGACTGACAGCCAGTGCAGATCGAGAAATACTGACATCATAAGATCACATAAGCCAGTCCGTTAGGAGTCTAAAGGTTGGGAGGAATGGAACTTTGCCTGCTGAGCCTCTGCCCGGTTATGCCTTGGTACATGACACACCGCTAAAGGAATAAGCATTGCACATAGAATCCCGTAGAATCCTTCTGCAACATAAAATCCCTCCACATGCACTGGAATGCTGGAAGCATTCTAGCTTCAGAACAAAACCTAACACTCATTGCATAACTTTGCCAGCAGTTGCTGCCATAGGCTTTAACAGGGCAGGACATTTTTAATAACATTTTAACTGCTGCTCAGAATTTCACCAGACCAATGGATTGCCTTCCTCAACAAGCCTAATTAAAGCACATTACTTGTTTTCATCAAAACATAAAAGAAATATGATAAGCCTGTTCTAAACATTGGAATCCCCTTCATGGATCACTGCCTTGTTGTGGCAAAGGGGCTCGCATAACTCAGTGAAGCCATAAGCTATGCCGTGCAGGGCCACCCAAGATGGACAGGTCATGGCGGAGAGTTCTGACAAAATGTGGTCCACTGGAGAAGGAAATGGCAACCCACTCCAGTATACTTGCCAAGAAAACCCCATGGAATGTATCACAAGGCTAAAAGATATGACGCCGGGAGATGAGCCCCTCAGGTCGGAAGGCGACCAATATACTACTGGGGAAGAACAGAGGGAATTTCCAAGTAGCGCCAGAAAGAGTGAAGTGGCTGGGCCAAAGCCGAAAGGACACTCAGCTGTGGATGTGTCTGGTGGTGAAAAGAAAGTCCGATGCTGTAAAGAACAATATTGTTTAGGAACCTGGAATGTTAGATCAATGAATCAAGGTAAGCTGGAGGTGGTCAAACATGAGATGGCAAGATTGAACATCGACATCTTGGGAATCAGCAAACTAAAATGGACAAGCATGAGCAAATTTAATTCAGGTGACCATTATATCTACTACTATGGGCAAGAATCCCTTAGAAGAAATGGAGTAGCACTCATAGTCAACAAAAGGGTGGGAAAAGCAGTACTGGGGTACAATCTCAAAAACGATAGAATGATCTCAGTACGAATCCAAGGCAAACCATTCAACATCACAGTAATTCAAGTCTATGCCCCAACCACTGAGGCCGAAGAAGCTGAGGTTGATCGGTACTATGAAGACCTTCAACACCTTATAAAACTAACACCAAAAAAAGATGTCATTTTCATCATAGGGGATTAGAATGCCAAAGTAGGAAGTCAAGAAATCACCAGGATAACAGGCAGGCATGGCCTTGGTGTACAAAATGAAGCAGGACAAAAGCTAATAGAGTTTTGCCAAGAGAACACGCTGATCATAGCAAACACTCTTTTCCAACAGCACAAGAGGTGACTCTACACATGGACGTCACCAGATGGTCAATATCGAAATCTGATTGATTATGTCCTTTGCAGCCAAAGATGGAGAAGCTCCATACAGTCAGTAAAAACAAGACCTGGAGCTGACTGTGGCTCAGATCATGAGCTTCTTATTGCAAAATTTTGGCTTAAATTGAAGAACGTAGGGAAAGCCACTAAACCATTCAGGTATGACCTAAATCATATCCCTTATGAATATACAGTGGAGGTAAGGAATAGATTTCAGGGATTAGACCTGATAGACAGAGTGCCTGAGGAACTATGGACGGAGGTCCATAACATTGTTCAGGAGGCAGCAACTCAATCCATCCCAAAGAAAAAGAAATGCAAGGAAGCAAAGTGGCTGTCTGATGAGGCTTTACGAGTAGCTGAGGAAAAAAGGGAAGCGAAAAGCAAGAGAGAAAGGGGAAGATATATCCAACTGAATGCAGAGTTCCTGAGAATAGCAAGGAGAGACAAGAAGGCCTTCTTAAAGGAACAATGCAAAGAAATCGAGGAAAACAATAGAATGGGAAAGACTAGAGATCTTTTCAAGAAAATCGGAGATCTCAAGGGAACGTTTTGTGCAAAGACAGGCATGATAAAGGACAAAGAAGGCAGGGACCTAACAGAAGCAGCTGAGATTAAGAAGCGGTGGAAAGAATACACAGAAGAACTATACAGGAAAGAACTTAATGTCCCTGATAGCCATGATAGTGCGGTCACTGAACTTGAGCTGGACATCCTAGAGAGTGAAGTCAAGTGGGCCTTAGGAAGCATTACTAACAACAAAGCTAGCAGAGATGACAGTATTCCAGCTGAGCTATTTAAAATCCTAAAAGATGATGCTGTTAAAGTGCTGCACTCAATATGCCAACAAATTTAGAACACTCAACAGTGGCCACAAGACTGGAAAAGGTCAGTTTACATTCCAATTCCAAAGAAGGGCAATGCCAAGTAGTGTTCAAACTACCGTACCATTGCACTCATTTCACATGCCAGCAAGGTTATGCTCAAAATCTTACAAGCTAGGCTTCAGCAGTATGTGAACCGAGAACTACGGGAAGTACAAGCTGGGTTTCAAAGAGGCAGAGGAACTAGAGATCAAATTGCCAACATTCGCTGGATCATGAAGAAAGCAAGAGAATTCCAGAAAAACGTCTATTTCTGCTTCATTGACTACGCTAAAGCCTTTGATTGTGTGGATCACAACAAACTCTGGCAAATTCTTAAAGAGATGGGAGTACCAGACCACCTTACCTGTCTCCTGAGAAACCTGTACAAGGGTCAAGAAGCAGTAGTAAGAACCGGACATGGAACAACCGATTGGTTCAAAATTGGGAAAGGAGTACGACAAGGCTGCATATTGTCGCCCTGCTAATTTAATTTATATGCAGAGTACATCATGAGAAATGCTGGGTTGGATGACTCACAGGTCGGAATTAAGATTGCTGGGAGAATTATGAACAACCTCAGATACGCAGATGATACCACCCTAATGGCAGAAAGCGAAGAGGATCTAAAGAGCCTCTTGTTGAGGGTGAAAGTGGAGAGTGCAAAAGCTGGTTTGAAACTCAACATTAAAAAAAACTAAGATCATGGCATCTGGCCCCATCACTTCCTGGCATATAGAAGGGGAAGAAATGGAAGCAGTGACAGATTTTACTTTCTTGGGCTCCAAGATCACCGCAGACAGTGACTGTAGCCATGAAATTCAAAGACGCTTGCTCCTTGGGAGGAAAGCTATGGCCAACCTAGACAGCATAGTCAGAAGCAGAGACATCACCTTGCTGACAAAGGTCCGTCTAATCAAAGCTATAGTTTTCCCAGTAGTAATGTATGGCTGTGAGAGCTGGACTATAAGGAAGGCTGAGTGCCGAAGAATTGATGCTTTCGAACTGTGGTGCTGGAGAAGACTCTTACGAGTCCCCTGGACTGCAAGGAGGTCAAATCAGTCCATCCTAAAGGAAATCAACCCTGAGTGCTCATTGGAAGGACAGATACTGAAGCTGAAGCTCAAATATTTGGGCCACCTAATGCGAAGAGAAAACTCTCTGGAAAATACCCTGATGCTGGGAAACATTGAAGGCAAAAGGAGAAGGGGACGGCAGAGGATGAGATGGCTAGATAGCATCACCGATGCAATGAATATGAACTTGAGCACACTCCGGGAGAGAGGGGAGGACAGGAAGGCCTGGTGTGCTATGGTCCATGGGGTCACGAAGAGTCGGACACAACTTAATGACTGAACAACAATAACAACAACAAAACATTGGAATAAAAAGGGTACATGTGTGAACTTTCAGCACATTAAGTTATATCCATTTGAAAGCTGGCACAATTGTAAAGGAAGAAGTAAGGGATAGGGAATCTTCCAGAAAAGTCTCTAGGAGTTTTTCCCTTGATAAAGATCCATGTCTAAACATGCTGGGAATTCAATTGGTGCAGCTGTTCCTTCTTTGATTTTGATTTCCGGCCATACAGCTGTTTTTTCTGATCACAATTGTAAAGGATATCACATAAATCATGGATACCAAGTCTCAAGTTATTAGCTCAACATGTGTCATTTGTTATGCAATAGAATATTGAGGGTCAGAATGGTGGAACCCCTCCTCTTTCTTTCTTTTTTTTGCTACTCACCTTAACTGAAGGGGCACTCTGGTATCCCTTTAATTTCAATGCCAAGAAATTGATTTAGACCATCACGTTATTTTCTCTTCCTTATAGTTCAAGGCAAAACTCACCTCTTTCCACATTTCATCCCTTTTCTCGTTAAAGTCTCCTGTCCCAGGAATGTCCACAAATGTGATGCCTTCAGGAACCAAGTCTGATGCTGGAATATCCAGTTCCACATACTTGATCAGCGGCCAGGGTTCACCAGAGTCTATTCTCCTCACACGAATGTAAGGTTTCAGTTTTTGGGAGAATGCTTTCACCTGATTGATACATAAAAGAAACCTGTTTCTCCAAAAGGTATTTTGATCTAAATTTCCTGCTGCTCTCCTTGTTGCCAATCTCTTAGATTGCCAGTGTCAGGAATTTTGACCCAACTGGATTTGGCATCAGCTATTTTGTTGAAAAAACCCAGGGGCCATCTACACGGCACCGCTTTCACCCTTCACTCTGTCGTAACTGCACAGCATTGCAGCTGCGAATTAGCTTCTGCTGCAGTACGTGCGTGATTTACTGCAGACTTCCCCAACAGGAAACGCTGTGCCCCCTTCTTTACCATTATATTTAAATGTGCAGCTGCGCAGGCACATGAGCGCGGGAGTGCGACATTTTGGGTTTTAGTGGTGTCAAGTTTCCCGATCCCCCCCCAGGGCACATCCTCTGGCAATCTGACCCTGGACACCCAAACCAGCAAGAGTTCTTTATTGCAGGAAATCCCATGGCAAAAGCTTAGTGGTTACACTCTTCAGAAATCATATAGCTGATGGTCAGTAGCTATAGGCTCTATGTAATTGCAGAACAGTCTAAAGCTAAACATTACTACTGTGATTGAGATCTTCATCAACATGGTTTCTCCATTGCCATCTCCATGGTTCTGAACACAAAGGAATGGACTCTGGATTCCTGGGTACCTAATCCAGACAATCCTTTCACAGGGTTGCAACCCCGGACATGGAAAGGGAATGATTCCTGGAATGAACCCATCAGGCAATCAAGGGATAACTTCTTGACAGGCCTAAACAACCCACACCCACCCATAGAGAGTCCAACTTTGACTCTTTTGTTGATAACTCCAGGCTACATGGTCAAGGCCCACCAAGATCAAGGGAAGGCCATACCCACATGCAAGGAGTTCCAGGCCACCACTTTCGCATTGGCAACTCCACACTGCATGGGTTCTGGCAGAGGGAAGTCCCAAAGTTGTAGTTCAAACCCAGCCTGCCATACACTGAGCTGACGACAAACCCAGCCTGCCATACACTGAGCTGATGACAAACCCAGCCTGCCATACACTGAGCTGACGACAAACCCAGCCTGCCATACACTGAGCTGACGACAAACCCAGCCTGCCATACACTGAGCTGACGACAAACCCAGCCTGCCATACACTGAGCTGATGACAATCCACAGCAACTGACCCCAAAGCAGCTGTTGTGAAGATACGAAGCTGCGAAGGTGTGCGAAGGCATGGTTGAAAAAATGAGCACGCCTCTCTGTGCCTCTGTAACTGCACAGCTGTGAAGGAATGGGAGGAGTGAAGGGGCATCACAGAGTGACACAAGCATTAGGCACGCCTACCACACGCCCACCACAAATGCAAAGTCGGTTTGGGGAAGGGACAGACATCTCACAACCACAGGAAACCCGCAGCAAACCAAAAACATTGCAGCAAAACGCCTCTGTGGAAAGCCACATTTTCCGGGTGAAAACCATGGATGGCTATGAAGTGGCAACTGTATCATATGTCCTGAAGGACCTCGAATCGCAGCCGCCCTGGAGTGAATAGCACATGTAGATGGGGCCCAGGTGTCTTTAGCCAAAGAGTTTTAATTATTGTTTTTCTCGTATTGATCCACCAGAGTCCCTTCCCTGGCCCACCGAAATTCATCGGACTGCACATTCTGGGTCACAAAAAAGCTGATCAAGCTCCGCCCCAACTCCACCCAACCCCACCCCAGCTCCACCCAGCGACCACCAGGTATTTTTTAAACTTGCAAGCTGGCGACTCTGCCAATGTCTGCATTGTGATGACACTTGGCAAGATGAGCGATGTGCTGTAATCCCAGGCTTCAGACGCGGAAGAAGCGCGAAGACGCTGCAGGCAGAAGCAGGGGCTTATTCCCCTCTCAGTTTGTTACGCCAAGACATGATTGCCCAAACACGGCCAGTGTGGAATGCACTTTCTAATTCTAGAGCCCATTTGCCAGACGCACAAAGTCTGGAAGGCCGAAGGGGCACATGCACAGGCCCAGTCTCCACGGGAAATGCACTGCAGTGCCACTGTGCCTCACGCATGGGCGCAACACACATTACCCGCAATCCACATCAATCCTGGGTTTTCTTGCCATAAAACCCACATTTTTGCAAAGTCCTTTTGTGACAGATTTTCTCTTTATGGCCGCTTCCCTGCCCTTGGGGACTCAGTGTGTCCTAAATTTGTGGTACTGGAAGAGGAGTATTCATGGCGATCACTCATGACCAAGTAAGATTGTCTTCCAAAGACAGAGTCTTAACAATGGGTCTGCAGGTGGCTATGAAGGCCAATTCTGGATCCACACAGCTTCCCACAGTGAGGACATAGGTTTCCAGATGGAAGGTGGTCACGATGAGGGTTTGCTTGATGCGCCTTCCGCTGAGCTCATTTCTGCTTTTCGCCCTGTACTCGTGCTTCTTCAAAGTCCATAGCGCCTTTAATATAGGCTGACCTCCAGTTGGAGCACTCATGAGTCAGACCTTCCCAGTTCTCAATGCTTATGTTACATTTTTTTTTAGATTAGTTTTAAGAACATCTTTAAATCTCTTTTGCTGTCCACCAATATTCCATTTTCCATTCATAAGTTGGGAATAGAGTAGCTGCTCTGGAAGACGATACTTGGGCATTTGAACAACATGGCCAATCCAGCGAAGTTGATGTTGGAGAATCATTGTTTCAACACTGGTGGTCTTTGCTTCTTCCAGTACATTGACATTAGTCCATCTGTCTTCCCAAGTAATTTGCGGAATTTTTCGGAGGCAGCATTGGTGGAATCTTTTGAGAGTTGGGAGTGGTGCTTATAGATGGCCTATGTTTCACAAGCGTACAGTAAGGTTGGTAGCACAGTGGCTTTGTAGACAAGCATTTTGGTCTCCCTGCAGATGTCCCGATCCTCGAACACTCTACGCTTCATTCAGGAGAATGCTACACTCGCAGAGCTCAGGCGATGCTGAATTTCAGGGTCGATGTCGGCTTTTGTGGAGAGATGGCTACCAAGATAAGAGAAGTGATCGACATTTTCCAGCATCACACTGTTAAGCTGGATTGATGGAGCTACAGAGGGATTGATTTGTGCTTGCTGGTAAAGCACTTTGGGTTTTTTGATGTTAAGCGAGAGGCTGAGCTTTTCATGTGCTTCTGCGAAGATGTTTAGGATAGTTTGGAGATCTTCCTCTGAATGTGCACAAATTACATTATCATCAGCATACTGAAGTTCTATGACAGAGGTTGTAATTACCTTTTTGCTTTCAGCCTACTGAGATTAAAAAGTTTTCCATCTGTTCGATATATGATTTCTACACCAGTGGGAAGTTTCCCTTCAACAAGCTGTAGAATCATAGCGATGAAGATAGCGAATAAGGTGGGAGCAATGATGTATCCCTGTTTAACGCCTGATCCCACTTTAAATGGATCACTTCAAGAGCCATTGTTATCCAAGATTGTTGCCATCATGCCGTCATGGAGGAGCCGCAAGATGTTCACAAATTTATTAGGGCATCTGGTTTTCAGAAGGATGGTCCAGAGAGAGCAGTATGATTTACAGTGTCGAAGGCCTTAGTCAGATCAATAAATGCCATGTACAGGGGTTGGTTTTGCTCCCTGCATTTTTCTTGGAGCTGTCGTGCGGTGAAGATCATATCCACTGTACCCCTGGAAGGGCGGAAGCCATTTTGGGATTCAGGGAGGATGTCTTCTGAGATAGGTAGAAGGTGGTTTGCGAGGACCCTTGCCAGGATTTTGCCTGCCGTAGCTAGAAGGGAGATGCCTCGATAGTTTCCACAATCTGTTCTATCACCCTTTTTAAAGAGAGTGATAATTATGGCATCCCTAAAGTCTGCTGTGATCTCCTCCCTCATCCAGATTTTTTCAATGAGCTTGTGAAGCTGTTGTATAGCTTCAGGCCCACCTTTTTTAAAGACTTCAACAGGGATCCCATCGGATCCACTAGCGTTATTATTTTTCATTTGGTTAATGGCTTTACTGACTTCCTCCAAACTAGGGGATACTGCAAGCTCATCTCTGGTTTGTTTTTGTGAGATTTGCGAGAAAACCTCATCAGCCACAAAAGAGTTACGGTTAAGAAAGTTGTGGTAATGCTCTTACCAACGCAGTGCAATAGACTCTTTGTCCTTTAGAAGTTCGACACCATCTACTGAGCGTAAGGGGGTTGTGCCATAGTTTTTTGTTCTGTAGATGGCCTTTGTGGCATTAAAAAAAAGCCCTGTGTGTCATGGGCATCAGCAAAATGCTGGATTTCTTGAGCTTTCTTTATCCACCAGGTGTTCTTAAGTTCTCTGGTTCTCCTTTGGACCTCAGCCTTTGCACTGGCGTGGATTTTTTTCTTAGCGGTGCAGTTGATGTCTTTTTGCCATATTTGGAAAGCTTTCCATTTCTTATCAATAATATGTTCAATCTCCCTATCATTCTCATCAAACCTGATGTTTCTTAGTTTGCTATCTGATAGTTTGTTCACAGGCTGTGATAATAGAAGTCTTCAGCTTATTCCAGTGTTCCTCAACATTTTCAGGGGTTTCCATAGGTAGATGTTCCTTGAGGGTTGTTTGAAAGCAGGCTCACTTAATAGGGTCTTGAAGGGCTTGAGTGTTCATTTTACGCCTTGATTTTCTTCCTTGGAACCTATGTTGAGGGACAGTCTTAATGGCCATCGTGGAACGAATTAATCGATGGTCTGTCCAGCACTCGTCAGCACTCGTCATGGCTCTAGTGAGGAGTACATCGCAGCAATCTCTGGCACGGACAATTACATAATCTAGAAGATGCCAGTGCTTCGACCGGGGGTGTTTCCATGATGTTTTAAATTTATTTTTTAAAATAAATTTACAATGGCCTTTTCACAAATTCACAAAGTCCTTTTGTGACAGATTTTCTCTTTATGGCAGCTTCCCTGCTTTTGGGGACTCAGTGTGTCCTACATGTGGTACTGGAAGGGGAGTAGCTTCAGCGCTGGCTAGAGGAGCGGCCCTGCAAGGAGGAATGGGAAGATGCCTTCAGTGAGGGGCAGAACCTTTGGAGGGAGGGGAGGGGTTAACCCCTTCCTCGTCGGGTCCACGCTCCTCTGACTAAGATCAGGGTTTTTTTAAAGAGTATTCCCTAACGTGCGCTTGCGGAGGTGTGAATCTGTGGATAACAAATGCGCGGTCTTGGTCCAAGGTTCCTTAGGGAGCGCCTTCTCCCCTACATCCCAGTCCCCCACCTAAGGTCCTCTGAGGGCTCTCTGCTGCAGCTGCCTAATGTGAGATTGGCAGCCACACGCAAGAGGACTTTTCCTTTTCTGCCTCTCAATTGGGGAACGACCTGCCGGTTGAAATGCGCCTGCTGACCTCCTTGAAGGTTCTTAAGCAGGCTTTAAAGACACTGTTATTCTGGCAGGCCTTCCCTTTTGAGAACTCTCGTTCCTTTTGCTGACTTTTGTACACTGTTTTTAAGCTGTGTTGTTTTAAGCTGTGCTTTATTGTTGGATTTTTAAAAAAATGTTTTAGTTCAAAGTTGGTTTTAGTTATACGTTGCTTGTATATATTGTCCATATGCTTTAGGTAAATGGTTTTTAAACTTTGTATATTGTATTTTAATGTTTTAACTGTTGTAAACTGCCCAGAGAGCTTCAGCTCTGGGGTGGTATATTAATGTAATTAATAACAACAACAACAACAACAACAACTTCACATGTCTCTGCTCAGCATAGGTAGCCTCTGTAGACAGCAGCAGCTTTGCACGGTGTACTAAAGCATGAAAGTAAAGCTGCTTCCCCCTCCCCCTGCCTTTGGAGAAAAAAAATCCAAGGCTTCCCAATTCTCTCTTTTGTCCTTTTTATTTTCCTTGCCCCAAGGAATGAGCTGAAAATGCCAGATAGACACATCTACTCAGAAGTAAATAACTTCTGACTTCCGGCAGAGCCAATGTCGCCCTTGCAGCATTCCATGGAGTCTCCGCAGGATGCTATCTCAAACAGCTTTTTAAAAGGTTCAAAAACCTTTTCATCTCTCCCCTGGAATGAAAAGGGGAGTCAAGGCAGCATCTGGATGAAGTCTTGGTAAATTAGTCCTCTCGGCGAAGCGGCGGGGGGCTGGATTCCGAGACTTCCCTCCCAGAGCTTAATCATCGCCAAAAGCTGTTTTGAAACTCCTATTTAAATAGGAGAAATTAGGGCTGATGTGCTCCATTCTAATTTATGGATTAAGAAATACCAACAATATTGGAGGAATGGCTTAAGAAATATTAACAGTATTTGAGGATATTTGAGGACCTGCAAGATCTGTTTGAAGAGAAACATGGCTACAGCAAGGAGAAAAAAAGGAAATGCATCTCCACCCACTCCACCCATACCTCCTTTGGCAAAGGCGCAGAGAACTGAAATTATAGGGGAGTTGTTTTCTCTGATAAAAACTTTGTCTTTGCAATTAGCTGAACAGGCTAAAAGGCTGGATGTAATTCAAAATTCCATCACCACTCTGTAAGGGGCTGTGGATTTAATTAACATTTCTTGGCAAAAAATGGAGGCGAAGGTTAACGAGCTGGAAGATAGGGTGGCAGCCAACAAAACTGTGTCACAAGTTTTTCACAACTCACTTGTTAGAATTTCTCGACTGGAGGCTTTTACCCGCAGGGCTAATGTACATATAATTGGAATTAGGGATGTGCCTAGTGATGTAAATTTGTCTACTTTTGTAGATAAGCTTTTGCATGAGATACTCCCTGTGCCATCTGATTATTTACTTGATATTGAGCAGGCATTCCGTGTGCCAAATGCCAAAGGGACTGGCTATACAATTACAGTCCAATTTGCAAGAATCTCCACAAAAAATTATATCCTGTGTTTGGCAAGAGGGGGTGGAAATCTTTTTTGGAAACAGGATAAAGTTATGTTATTTCCGGATTACACCAAAGAAGTTGCTGAGAAAAGAAGACAATTCATTAAGGCGAAAAATCTGGCAAAACAAAGGAACTTACAATATCACTTAAAATATCCTGCTACATTGTGCATTGTTTCTGAAGGTCAGATGAAGAAGTTCCCAAATCATGAAATGGCGGAGGCGTGGCTAAATGAAAAAACACGTGAGATTTCTGTTCCAGCCCCATGACCTGGAATCCACAAACATGTTTTGTTAACTGGCTATGTTTAGTCAGAATGACTCAGGTTAGGCCAGAGTTAATTACATACATACATACATACATATATATGTATGTATGTATGTGTGTGTGTGTGTGTGTGTGTGTGTGTATATATATATATATATATATATATATATATATACGTCTGCTTTCTCTCATTTTTCTTTCTCCTTTTTTTTTAATCCTTTTTCTTTAAAATGGATTTGACATATTGTACCTAAATATACTGTTTGAAGGTATATAGAAATGTGCACACTCACTTACATATCTAGTATAGAATATATTACTGATTGTTGTAAGATTGTTTTTAACCTTTATTATCATATAACATTATAAAATTTATTAGTGATTTGTTATCATTATTTATCCTTTTTAATCTCCTTCCTTTTTATTATTATTACTATCATTATTATGAGACTGGCTATATGGCCACTGCAAATGAATTGTAGGTCTGCTTCCTTGTTATAAGACAGGTGACATGATAAGATTAATCATGCTGTATTGAATTGTTATTTTGTCAGTGTTATAGATATAATTTTTAAGTGAATGGAATTTGAAGCCCGTGTGTATTAGAGTTTAAATTTAATCCATATATATATATATATATATATATATTGCTCCTTTTTGTTATTGCTGTGTCCTCTTAAGAATATTGTATTGTTGGGAAACTGTAGCTACCAATTAGGTTGTTGGTATTGTTTATTTCATTTATAAAGATAAAAAATTAAATTAAAAGTATTTTTTTAAAAAAGAAGTAAATAACTTTTGTCTTCAATTGCACTTACTCAGCATGGGAGAGAGGGGTGGAGAATTGGGAACTGCTTTTGGGATGACTTTTTAAAAGATCTCCACTCATTCGCTGCACTGTCCCTGCGCTAAGCTTAACAGATTTTTTTTTTAAGAAGAAGAAAGCTTGTTGGTGTCGTGAGACTCTGCTTTCATATAGCCAAATTAATGTGGTTTTCGTTTGCCTCGGGTTTATACCTTTGTCTCACTGCATTAATTGGCTACGTGTGCCATGGGCGGGAGGAGGAAATGCAAATTCAGGAAAAAGTGTTTTTGAACTGCGTTAGCGTCGGAGGACACTTCCATGTAGACTGGGCCATGGTTGCAACAGGAAATTCCATTTTACAAATGTGACAAAATACAGGGCATGGGAGCTACCAGAGCTCTGAGTATATGAAGTCAAGCAGCTCTGTGAATTGCTATATGCCATTTCCAAACAGTGTGACCCAGAATGTCACAGCAAACACAGATGTAAAACTCCACTCACCTCTTTTTCCTTAAATGAAATAGCTCTTTTGGCAGGGACATTCACCTGCTTTTTCGCCACCAACAATTCTTCATAACTTTTCTCTTCGGCTCCATCCCCGTAAAGTGCACGGAGCTTTTCAATGGCATCGCTCACACTCTCGTCAGAGACATCTATGTCATCATCCCCATTCTTGCTCAAGACCTCCACCAGGTTCTTCAACTCTCCCCTCCATTCCTGTCAGTGAAGAGCCACATAAAGCCTGTTAGGTTTAATGGCTTGCTGAAAGGGAAACACGTTGTAGAGTGGGGGGAGGGGGTAAAGTTATCATAAGACAGTAACTTGGGCTCTTTCTTCACCATCCAGAACTACAACCAAGACAAAGGAGACAGCAGAAAGATTTGCCAAGGAATAAACAGTGGCATCCTGTGTGAGATACTGCATCACTATGGGTCATCTGGCAGCTCTGCACACCCAAGAACCCTCATGAAATGGGAAAAGTCAGGGCAGTGCAGGGTTGTGGTTGGGACCAACAAGGAAGCCAACATCATTGGGATGAGACATAGTAGGACCCCATTTCTCTCCCACCAAAACTCACTGAACTGCCACCCTACAGGAACTCCGATCCAGGGGGTTCTCAGCCCTTCTTACAGGAGATTCTCCAGTTCCACCCTTACAGCCCAACTGCATTTCACAAGAGTCAC
Organism: Heloderma suspectum; assembly: GCF_057233095.1. Taxonomy (NCBI): domain Eukaryota; kingdom Metazoa; phylum Chordata; class Lepidosauria; order Squamata; family Helodermatidae; genus Heloderma; species Heloderma suspectum. The sequence goes on from NC_139458.1 coordinate 439,003,472, forward strand.
GTAACTGCCCCTCAATCCACATCTCCCCCTGTGTCTTCCCTGTTATGTGGGAAGATGTGGGATCAAAGGTGTGAGATACAGCATTATCACATCCAGCATTTATACTTGTGCACATGCACACACACACCCCTGCAAGCGCAACAGAAGCGCAGCAGTGTGGAGAATGCTGGACACAATGATGCTAAATCAGACATCTTCACCAACTACACATTGTTGTTGTTCAGTCGTTCAGTCGTGTCCGACTCTTCGTGACCCCATGGACCATAGCACGCCAGGCCTTCCTGTCCTGCGCTCTCTCCCGGAGCGTGCTCAAGTTCATATTCATTGCATCCGTGATGCTATCTAGCCATCTCATCCTCTGCCGTCCCCTTCTCCTTTTGCCTTCAGTCTTTCCCAGCATCAGGGTCTTTTCCAGGGAGTTTTCTCTTCGCATTAGGTGGCCAAAATATTGGAGCTTCAGCTTCATTATCTGTCCTTCCAATGAGCACTCAGGGTTGATTTCCTTTAGGATGGACTGATTTGACCTCCTTGCAGTCCAGGGGACTCGTAAGAGTCTTCTCCAGCACCACACTTCGAAAGCATCAATTCTTCGGCGCTCAGCCTTCCTTATAGTTCAGCTCTCACAGCCATACATTACTACTGGGAAAACCATAGCTTTGATTAGATGGACCTTTGTCGGCAAGGTGATGTCTCTGCTTCTTACTATGCTGTCTAGGTTGGCCATAGCTTTCCTCCCAAGGAGCAAGCGTCTTTTAATTTCATGGCTACAGTCACCGTCTGCGGTGATCTTGGAGCCCAAGAAAGTAGATCTGTCACTGCTTCCATTTCTTCCCCTTCTATATGCCAGGAAGTGATGGGGCCAGATGCCATGATCTTAGTTTTTTTAATGTTGAGTTTCAAACCAGCTTTTGCACTCTCCTCTTTCACCCTCAACAAGAGGCTCTTGAGATCCTCTTCGCTTTCTGCCATTAGGGTGGTATCGTCTGCATATCGGAGGTTGTTGATAATTCTCCCAGCAATCTTAATTCTGACCTCTGATTCATCCAACCCGGCATTTCTCATGATGTACTATTACCTTGGACCATTGTATGACAATGGAGTTAAAGGAATACTGAAGGAGGACCGGAGATTGTTGAGAAGTTGAATACATTCTTTTCATCCGTCTTCACTGCAGAAGATATAGGACAGATACCTGTGCCTAAATTGATGTTTTCAGGAAGGGAGTCTGGGGAACTGAGGCAAATAGTAGGGACAAAAGATGAAGTTCTCAAACTTATTGATAAATTGAAAGCAAATAAATCACCGCGCCCAGATGGTATCCATCCTAGAGTTCTCAAAGAACTCAAATATGAAATTGCTGATCTTCTACCCAAGATATGTAACATGTCCCTAAGATCAGCCTCTGTACCAGAGGACTGGAAGATGGTCAATGTAACACCTATTTTCAAAAAGGAATCCAGGGCGGATCTGGGAAATTACAGGCCAGTTACCTTAACGTCTGTTCTGGGTCTTTTCTGGGTAAATTGGGTGAAGGCATTATTAAAGATAAAATCAGTAAGCATATAGAAGGACAAGCCCTGCTGAAAAAGAATCAACACGGCTTCTGCAAAGGTAAGTCCTGTCTCACTAACTTTTTAGAGTTCTTTGAGAGTGTCAATAAACGTGTAGACAGGCGTGATCCGGTAGACACTGTTTACTTGGACTTCCAAAAGGCTTTTGACAAAAGACTCTTGAGCAAACTTAGCAGTCATAGAATAAGAGGACAGGTCCTCTTATGGATCAGTACCTGGTTAAAGAACAGAAAGCAGAGAGTAGGAATCAATGGTAAATTCTCCCAGTGGAGGGAAGTAAATAGTGGGGTCCCACAGGGATCTGTATTAGGACCAATGCTTTTCAACCTGTTCATAAATGATCTGGCATTAGGAGTGAGTAGTGAGCTGGCCAAGTTTCCCAAATGACACCAAATTATTTAGGGTGGTTAAAACAAAAAGGGATTGTGAAGAGCTCCAAAAGGATCTCTCCAAACTGGGAGAATGGGCATGTAAATGGCAAATGCAGTTCAATGTAAGCAAGTGCAAAGTGATGCAGATTGGGGCAAAAAATCCCAACTTCAAGTATAGCCTGATGGGACCTGAGCTAGTGGTGACTGACCAAGGAAGAGATCTTGGGATTGTGGTGGACAGCTCAATGAAGAAGTCAACCCAGTGTGCGTTTGCTGTAAAAAAGGCAAACTCCATATTAGGCATAATTAGAAAAGGGATTGAGAATAAAACTGCCAACATCATACTGCCCCTATACAAATCTATGGTGCGAGCACACTTGGAATACTGCATACAATTCTGGTCACCACACCTAAAAAAGATATTGTAAAGATGGAAAAGGCATGGAAAAGGGCAACTAAAATGATCAAGGGGCTGGAGCATCTCCCCTGTGAGAGAAGGTTGCAACAGCTGGGATTGTTTATCTTGGAAAAAGGAGGGTAAGGGGAGACAGGATAGAGGTCTACAAAATGATGCCTGGTGTGGAGAATGTGGATAGGGAGACATTTTTCTCCCTTTCTCAAAATACTAGAACCCAAAGGGGTCATCCCATGACGCTGATTGGTGAGAGATTCGGGACAGATAAGAGGAAGTCCTCCTTCACACAGCGCCTGGTCAAACTCTGGAATTCGCTACTGCAGGATGTCGTGACGGCCACCAGTTTGGATGACTTTAAAAGAGGGTTGGACAAACTCCTGGAGGAGAAGGCTATCAATGGCTACTAGTCCTGATGGCTCTGTGCTACCTCCAGTACCAGAGGTGGTGAGCCTATGTACACCAGTTGCTGGGGAACATGGGCAGGAGGGTGCTGTTGTGCTCATGCCCTGCTTGTGGGTTCCTGGTCGACAGCTGGCTGGCCACTGTGCGAACAGGATGCTGGACTAGATGGACCCTTCGTTTGATCCAGCAGGGCTCTTCTTGGGTTCTTATGTACCTGGTTCATAGAGCTGGAAGGGCACCTCGGAGGTCATCTGGTCCTGGGTTCTCCAACGTGGTGCCCATGAGCACCCATGTGCCCGCAGACACCTCGCTTGGCGCCCACCAGGCTCTCTGCCCCTCCTGATATTTATTTTATTTCCTAAGATGCCTCTTAACTGGAAGGCTGGCCTGCCGCAAAGTGACATGCTGCCCTCCAGCACCATCTTTATCTGGGTGGCTCTGTGTTTTGGTGCAAAACCCACCTCTGCCTTCTCCTTTAAAGAGTTCTAATCCTTTGGAGTAGCAGAGAACACGCTGGCTCCCTCTTCCACGTGACAGCCCATCGTATCTGAAGACGGTTACCATGCCAGCTCAGAAAAGAACTTCAGGGGCTCATAAAAGCCTGCCTCGAAGGAGAGATGAGCTTCACAAGCCCCAGAATTCTTCTCCTGCTCGGATTACAATATCAGTAGGAGAAAAAACTGCGTCTTGCTTCTCTGGCTGATTAATGTGTTAAACAGCCAAGAGAGAGATGTCTTCCGGCTGGGCAAAACTGTGCGTTATTCTCATGGCCCGCAAACCCGTCCAATGACTCTCTGGGGGTAAGAGCTGTGCTCTCCGTGAAGCACATGGTTTGCAGTCTGCAATCCAGGACATCTCAGGATAAACAGATCTCTGCTCCCAGGGCAGGGAAAGACCCATGCCTGAGGCCCTGGCGAGTGGCTGCCAGCACTGGGCTAGGCGGGCCAGCGGCCTGGCGCACCAAGGGGGCTTCACGTGCTTATTCGGCTCCCTTGAAAACCACGTCTGACTCTAGCCAAAGTGCATCTGTAGCGGCGCCAGGCCGGGCCAGGGCTTCGCTCCTGCACTTGTATTGAAGCCGGCCCCCAGCTGGGTCGTGGTCTGCTAGGGGAGGAGGAAGGGAGTGCGGGCAGCTGGTGGCTGCCTCTTGTCCACCATGCAGAGCCAGCCAGACAAAGGGGGTGAGAGGAGCCTGAGGGAGCTCCGCCGCCTCCTCTCAGCCCCTCCTCAGCTCTCGGCTTCTCCGCCCATACCCGCTCCGTGCCTGCACGCCCCGCACTGCCCTCGTCGTCCCGCAGCACCGGCCACCCGTGCAGGGCTGCTGCTGCTGCCGCTCCTGGCCACGGCCACGGCAGCAGCATGGGGGGCAGCCTTGCCCGGCAAAGGGCTGATTCACCCGCTCTTGCAGCCCGCCTCCTCTTGCTCCGAGAGGGAGGAGCTGCTCACAGCGCCCGAGACTGTGCCGTCGCCCTCCGGCTTCGGGGGAGGGTGGCCGGGAGCACGTGGGCCAGGCTACGTCGCTCGCTGGAGACGCTGATCCCGATCGTCAGTCCGGTGCCCCCAGCCAGCCCAGCCAGTTGCAGAGCAGTGGCCACCCAGCACGCATGGGCTGCTGCAGCGGAAGACACGGCGCCCCATGCCCCAGAACATGCTGGCCGGCATCAGACTCAGGTAGGTCAGCTCACTCGGTTTGTTGGGTGGCCGTAAAAGATTTACGTAGCCTATCACGGCTAGATTTTTAAAAAATACCGTGATAGGCTACGTAAATGTTTACATAGCCTATCACGGCTGATTTAAAGGGAAAAAAAACGCGCGTACGCAAATGGCGGCGCCCATGGGGGCCGCCATTTGCATTCCTTATTTTGACACGACTTAGTCTACGTAAACATTTACATAGACTAAGACGGCGAAAATAAGGGGAACGCAAATAGCGTAGATGCTACACTATTTGCATTCCCCTTATTTTCACCGTAGTCTACGTAAATGTTTACGTAGACTAAGACGTGTCAAAATAAGGAACGCAAATGGCGGCGCCCATGGGCACCGCCATTTGCATACGCGCGTTTTTTTTTCTTTTAAATCAGCCGTGATAGGCTACGTAAACATTTACGTAGCCTATCACGGCTGACTGCAGGGACGCAAGCGGCGGCAGCTACGGCTGCCGCCATTTGCGCACCCGGCCAGCCAGGATACGGGGGGGGGGACGGAGTGCCTCCCCCCTGCCAGAATTGCAGGGGGGAGGGACGGAGCACCTCCCCCCCACCTCGTATCAAATTTCATTAAAGGTAAGTCACTTTCGTACATCCCTAGTTGGAAGGGGCCTACAAGGCCACTGAGGATTGCACCCTTAATTGATTGGATGTATCATCTACGTCATCCCAAAGGCTCAGGGCTGGTAACAATATGCTAATCAATCTACTTTATCTTTCCCTGTTGCTGGCCACCAAAAGACAGTTTGAGTAAAACATTTCTTCAGCAGCTTCCAGAAGAAGCACAGACTTTGGTTTTTACAATATATGCGCTACTTTACAGAGAACCATAAGCAAAGAAAAAGAAGTTAGGTCTCTGCCCCTAGATGCTTACAATCTAAATTTAAATTTGATTTGTAATCTAAAGTTACAAAGCTGTTTGAAACTTAATTTTTGATTATACAAGTTATTATTATCATTATCATCATCGTTATGTTCTTTTTCCTCACACCATTTAGATATAATGTGCCTTTAGGAAGTAAGGGTGTGGAGATGTGAATGGCCTAGACCCTTGTCCTCCTCTTGAAAATATGCTCCCATGGTTTTGTACCTTTTATTGAAAAACACATATAAAGCTGATTTACATACCCTTAACTGAGGTTTGTTTAGGGGGGGGGGGCTCATTACTGCATCACCCTTAAAACTCCTGATGCTTAAACTTGTTCTTGGCAGTTCTCCAAACTATAAACCAGTACCAGCAGCCAGAGCCAGCTAGAGCACCATCCTATTTGTTGTTGTTGTTGTTCAGTCGTTCAGTCGTGTCCGACTCTTCGTGACCCCATGGACCACAGCACGCCAGGCCCTCCTGTCCTGCGCTCTCTCTCGCAGCATGCTCAAGTTCATATTCATTGCATCCGTGATGCTATCTAGCCATCTCATCCTCTGACGTCCCCTTCTCCTTTTGCCTTCAGTCTTTCCCAGCATCAGGGTCTTTTCCAGAGAGTTTTCTCTTCGCATTAGGTGGCCAAAATATTTGAGCTTCAGCTTCAGTATCTGTCCTTCCAATGAGCACTCAGGGTTGATTTCCTTTAGGATGGACTGATTTGACCTCCTTGCAGTCCAGGGGACTCGTAAGAGTCTTCTCCAGCACCATAGTTCGAAAGCATCCATTCTTCGGCGCTCAGCCTTCCTTATAGTTCAGCTCTCACAGCCATACATTACTACTGGGAAAACCATAGCTTTGATTATGCGAACCTTTGTCGACAAGGTGATGTCTCTGCTTCTTACTACGCTGTCTAGGTTTGCCATAGCTTTCCTCCCAAGGAGCAAGCGTCTTTTAATTTCATGGCTACAGTCACCATCTGCGGTGATCTTGGAGCCCAAGAAAGTAAAATCTGTCACTGCTTCCATTTCTTCCCCTTCTATATGCCAGGAAGTGATGGGGCCAGATGCCATGATCTTTGTTTTTTTAATGTTGAGTTTGAAACCAGCTTTTGCACTCTCCTCTTTCACCCTCAACAAGAGGCTCTTGAGATCCTCTTCGCTTTCTGCCATTAGGGTGGTATCATCTGCATATCGGAGGTTGTTGATAATTCTCCCAGCAATCTTAATTCCGACCTGTGATTCATCCAACGCAGCGTTTCTCATGATGTACTCTGCATATAAGTTAAATAAGCAGGGTGACAATATGCAGCCTTGTTGTACTCCTTTCCCAATTTTGAACCAATCGGTTGTTCCATGTCTGGTTCTTACTGTTGCTTCTTGACCCTCGTACAGGTTTCTCAGGAGACAGGTAAGGTGGTCTGGTACTCCCATCTCTTTAAGAATTTGCCAGAGTTTGTTGTGATCCACACAATCAAAGGCTTTAGCGTAGTCAATGAAGCAGAAATAGACGTTTTTCTGGAATTCTCTTGCTTTCTCCATGATCCAGCAAATGTTGGCGATTTGATCTCTAGTTCCTCTGCCTCTTCGAAACCCAGCTTGTACTTCCGGTAGTTCTCGGTTCGCATACTGCTGAAGCCTAGCTTGTAGGATTTTGAGCATCACCTTGCTGGCATGTGAAATGAGCGCAATTGTGCGGTAGTTTGAACAGTCTTTGGCGTTGCCCTTCTTTGGAATTGGAATGTAAACTGACCTTTTCCAGTCTTGTGGCCACTGTTAAGTGTTCTAAATTTGTTGGCATATTGAGTGCAGCACTTTAACAGCATCATCTTTTAGGATCTTAAATAGCTCAGCTGGAATACTGTCATCTCTGCTAGCTTTGTTGTTAGTAATGCTTCCTAAGGCCCACTTGACTTCACTCTCTTAGTTGTCCGGCTCAAGTTCAGTGACCGCACTATCATGGCTATCAGGGACATTAAGTTCTTTCCTGTATAGTTCTTCTGTGTATTCTTTCCACCGCTTCTTAATCTCAGCTGCTTCTGTTAGGTGCATGCCTTCTTTGTGCTTTATCATGTCCGTCTTTGCACAAAACCTTCCCTTGAGATCTCCAATTTTCTTGAAGAGATCTCTAGTCTTTCCCATTCTGTTGTTTTCCTCGATTTCTTTGCATTGTTCATTTAAGAAGGCCTTCTTGTCTCTCCTTGCTATTCTCTGGAACTCTGCATTCAGTTGGCTATATCTTCCCCATTCTCTCTTGCTTTTCGCTTCCCTTCTTTCCTCAGCTACTTGTAAAGCCTCATCAGACAGCCACTTGGCTTTCTTGCATTTCTTTTTCTTTGGGATGGATTGAGTTGCTGCCTCCTGAACAATGTTACGGACCTCCATCCATAGTTCCTCAGGCACTCTGTCTATCAGGTCTAATCCCCTAAATCTATTCCTCACCTCCACTGTATATTCATAAGGGATATGATCTAGGTCATACCTGAATGGTTTAGTGGTTTTCCCTACGTTCTTCAATTTAAGCCGAAATTTTGCAATAAGAAGCTCATGATCTGAGCCACAGTCAGCTCCAGGTCTTGTTTTTACTGACTGTATGGAGCTTCTCCATCTTTGGCTGCAAAGGACATAATCAATCTGATTTCGACATTGACCATCTGGTGATGTCCATGTGTAGAGTTGCCTCTTGTGCTGGTGGAAAAGAGTGTTTGCTATGATCAGCGTGTTCTCTTGGCAAAACTCTATTAGCTTTTGTCCGGCTTCATTTTGTACACCAAGGCCATGCCTGCCTGTTATCCCGGTGATTTCTTGACTTCCTACTTTAGCATTCCAATCCCCTATGATGAAGAGGACATCTTTTTTTGGTGTTAGTTCTAGAAGGTGCTGTAGGTCTTCATAGAACCGATCAACCTCAGCTTCTTCGGCCTCAGTGGTTGGGGCATAGACTTGAATTACTGTGATGTTGAATGGTTTGCCTTGGATTCATACTGAGATCATTCTATCGTTTTTAAGATCGTACCCCAGTACTGCTTTTCCCACCCTTTTGTTGACTATGAGTGCTACTCCATTTCTTCTAAGGGATTCTTGCCCACAGTAGTAGATATGATGGTCACCTGAATTAAATTTGCCCATGCCTGTCCATTTTAGTTCGCTGATTCCCAAGATGTCGATGTTCAATCTTGCCATCTCATGTTTGACCACCTCCAGCTTACCTTGATTCATTGATCTGACATTCCAGGTTCCTAAACAATATTGTTCTTTACAGCATCAGGCTTTCTTTTCACCACCAGACACATCCACAGCTGAGTGTCCTTTCGGCATTGGCCCAGCCACTTCACTCTTTCTGGCGCTACTTGGAAATACCCTCTGCTCTTCCCCAGTAGTATATTGGACACCTTCTGACCTGAGGGGCTCATCTTCCGGTGTCATATCTTTTAGCGTTGTGATATGTTCCATGGGGTTTTCTTGGCAAGAATACTGGAGTGGGTTGCCATTGCCTTCTCCAGTGGACCACATTTTGTCAGAACTCTCTGCCATGACCTGTCCGTCTTGGGTGGCCCTGCACGGCATAGCTTATGGCTTCACTGAGTTACGCAAGCCCCTTCGCCACAACAAGGCAGTGATCCATGAAGGGGGCACCATCCTATCCACTCCCACAATTCCAGGGCAGGAAAGGAGAACAGGGCCACAGCAATACACCAGCTCCTAACTGTCACCCTTTTCCAAGGAGTATCCTCTACTTCATTTTTCCTCACCTCAGCAGTTTCCTCTTCTGCCTCAGCTTGCTGTTGCTCTTCTGGCTTCTGCACTTCACTTTGCTGCTGTAGTTCCACCATTCTGTCTAAGAACTCTTCATCGTCTCTTATTCCCCAGAGGGTTGACACTCACCGCACCAGGCCTTTTACTTTTTATTCTAACAGCGTGATCAACTTGCAGTTGTTGCAGGTGTAGGCCATGTTGTTTTCAGGCAAGAAAACAATCATTGCACACACCTTGCAGGTCACCAACACTGGAGAGTCTTGTCCTTCCATAGTCTCTATTCTCTTTATTTTTCTAGCTTTCTGAGTGTACTGAGAGTTCAGATCTCCAGGGCCAGATGAACTGCATCCTAGAGTCATAAAGGAACTGGCAGAAGAACTCTCAGAACCGCTGTCTATTCTCTTTGAGAAATCATGGAGGACGGGGGAAGTGCCAGATGACTGGAGGAGGGCTAATGATGACCCTGTCTTCAAAAACGGCAAAAAGGAGGAACCTGGGAACTATAGACCAGTCAGTCTGACATCAATCCCTGGGAAAATTCTGGAGCAGATGATAAAGCAATCCATCTGTAAGCACCTTGAAAACAATACAGTGATTCCTCGAAGCCAACATGGATTTGTCAAGAACAAGTCCTGCCAGACAACTCTGATCTCATGTTTTGATCAGGTAACCTCCCTTGTGGACTGTGGGAATGCTGTGGACATCATATACAGTACCTCGACTTCAGCAAAGCTTTCGACAAAGTGCCCCATGATGAGCAAACTAGCTCAAAGTGAGCTAGATGAAACAACGATCCGGTGGATCCACAGCTGGCTACAGAATTGGACTCCAAGAGTGCTTCTCTTTGGGAATGTTACAAAGTAGCTCTCTTTGGAGTGAACAGTACTGACCATTTTGAGACACAGCCACAAAGCCTGGCATCTTCATCCCCAGAATCAGCAAAGGTGGGAGACAGGCACAGGAATGGGACTGAGAGCAACACGCAAGATGAGAGCAAGCAATTCAGTTTTGAATGGACTGCTTAAAATGCCTTCCCCAAAGGCAAAGGGGGGGAGGTAAAAATTAAGCAAAACATGAATGTGCTGGATAGCAAGAGTGATACCTGGTAAGTTACCTAGTCAGCCACCTGCAATATGCTCCCATTGTTGACCTCCAGCCTTGACACCTGTCTTTGAGACAGTCATTGACATGTAAAGTCATCTTTTGTTAAAAGAGTAAGAGACAGCAAGTAGTTTTGTTTCTGGCAAGTACAGCCATCATACTGATCCATTTAGTTTTCATGGCAAGAATACTGGGGTGGGTTGCCATTTCCTTCCCCAGGGATCGTATTTAGTCTGATATCAGAAGACATTTACTTCTTGGGAGGAGAGCAATGACAAATCTTGATAAAATAGTTAAGAGCAGAGACGTCACACTGACAACAAAGGTCCACATAGTTAAAGCAATGGTATTCCCCGTAGTGGGGCCGCAGTGGCTTAGTGGTTAAGACGCTGAACTGCAGAGCGGAAGGTCGGCAGGACAGCAGTTCGAGACCCGAGTGCCGCGTGACGGAGTGAGCTCCCGTCTTCAGTCCCAGCTTCTGCCAACCTAGCAGTTTGAAAGCAAGAAATTGCAAGTAGATAAATAGGTACCGCTTCGGCGGGAAAGGTAACAGCGTTCCGTGCACCTCGGTGTTCAGTCATGCCGGCCACATGACCATGGAAGCGTCTTCGGACAGCGCTGGCTCTTCAGCTTAGAAATGGAGATGAGCACCACACCCTAGAGTCAGACACAACTGGCTGGGGACACCTTTACCTTTTTTTTAATTCCCCGTAGTAACCTATGGCTGTGAAAGCTGGACCATAAGGAAGGCTGAGTGAAGGAAGATAGATGCTTTTGAACTGTGGTGCCGGAGGAAAATTCTGAGAGTTCCTTGGACTGCAAGAAGATCAAACCAGTCCATACTCCAGGAAATCAAGCCAGACTGCTCACTTGAGGGAAGGATATTACAGGCAAAACTGAAGTACTTTGGCCACGTAAGGAGAAGACAGGATACCCTGGAGAAGATGCTGATGCTAGGGAAAGTGGAAGGCAAAAGGAAGAGGGGCCGACCAAGGGCAAGGTGGATGGATGATATTCTGGAGGTGACGGACTCGACCTTGGGGGAGCTGGGGGTGGCAACAGCCGACAGGAAGCTCTGGCGTGGGCTGTTCCATGATGTCATGAAGAGTCGGAAGTGACTGACCGAATAAACAACAACACAGCCATCATCCCCAAGCACCCGCTTTTCTTGTATGGAATGGGAGGCCAACTCAGTCTTTCTCCCAGAACAAGCAGCACCATTCCCAGTGCCTGTGAGCAGTGTCTGGCTCATCAGAGTTGTGATGCCGCTGCCTTTCTCTGAACTGCATAAGAAACCTCAGGTTGGGGCAGTCCCAAGTCCCCCTCTTCCCAGAGGTGGGGGGCCATGCTGCTGAAATCACTGGGCGCCTCCCCCCTCCAGGGGCATGGTGCCACACTGCTGCTGAAATCACTCAGTCCTTGAGGAAGGGCTCCATCACTGGGCTGAAATCACTGACATCACTCAGCTCCTTGCTTGCCACAGCAAGGTGCCACCAGTGGGTGTGTTGCCTCCCCTCATGAAGGCTCTCTGCTGTCCTTCCTCTTCACCTGAGACCAGGAATTGCAACGTGCACTGGCTCCTGTCTGCAGGAAAGCGCTTCAGCCCAAGGAAAGGTAAATTGCTTCTGGGGGTTCTTTGTAGGAATTGTAGCTCCCATCCCCTCTTTCCCCTCTGTCTCTCTCTCTCTCTCTCTCTCTCTCTGTGTGTGTGCTTCAGGCCTCAGGAAGACTGCTTCCCACAGTCCTGGAAACTGCTTCTAGGCCTGGAGCTCAGCTTCACCAAGAATGCAGCTAATTTTCCCACCAAAGCATAACTTGGTGAAGGTTGGAGCATCTCCAATTGGTCCCAAGTGTTAAATCCATTTGTTAGCTAATTTCCCCAAACTACCTTGTGCATTTTGAATCTTTGTGAACCCCAATAAATGTGCCATTGTTGTGTTATCCTCTCAAACACTGTCTGAGTATGAGTGGGAATCTCCTTCTGAGCCATAGACGCCTTATTGCCAATGCCTAAAGAGCCAACAATGGGATGTGGCTGCAAAAAAGGCAAATGCTATTTTGGGTGGCATTAATAGAAGTATAGCTTACAAATACCTAGGGAGGTGGTGGGTTCTCCCACACTGGAGGTGTTCAAGACGAGGCTGGACAGCCACCTGTCAGGGATGTTTTGACTTGGATTCCTGCACTGAGCAGGGGGTTGGACTCGATGGCCTTGTAGGCCCTTTCCAACCCTACTATTCTATGATTCTATGAAATCAGGTGAAGTACTAGTTCCCCTCTACTCAAGACTGGTTAGGCCTCATCTGGAGCACTGTGTCCAGTTCTGGGCACCGCACTTTAAGAAGGATGCAGACAAGCTGGAGAGGGTTCAGAGGAGGGCAATGAAGATGATCATGGGACTGGAAACAAAGCCCTATGAAGAGAGACTGAAAGAACTGGGCATGTTTAGCCTTGAGAAGAGAAGACTGAGGGGAGATAGGATAGAGCTCTTCAAGTATTTGAAATGCTGTCACAGAGAGGCAGGCCAGGATCTCTTCTCGATCATCCCAGAGTGCAGGACACAGAAGAATGGGCTCAAGTGACAGGAAGCTAGATTCCGGCTGAACATCAGGAAAAACTTCCTGACTGTTAGAGCAATACGACAATGGAACCTATGACCTAGGGAGGTGGTGGGCTCTCCCACACTGGAGGCGTTCAAGACGAGGCTGGACAGCCATTTGTCAGGGATGCTCTGACTTGGATTCCTGCATTGAGCAGGGGGTTGGACTCGATGGCCTTGTAGGCCCCTTCCAGCCCTACTATTCTATGATTGTATGATTCTATGAATGTAAAAACAAAATAAAAGCCAACAATAAAATCAGCAACAACGACAATGGCAGTAAGAACAGCAATAGCAGTCATATCAAGAGAAGCCCACGGACTCGATGGCCTTGTAGGCCCCTTCCAACCCTACTATTCTATGATTCTATGATTGTAATTCTGCTGTGTTTGTATTGGTTGTTTTGTATTTATTTTCAGCTGCTTTGGGCAATCTTTCAGAGTAAGCAGGGTATAAATATCACATGACACAACAGTTCCTCTACCTCAAGGAGAGACATTGTACTCACCTCTTCTGTGAGAAGGTGAATTACAGCCTCGTAGAACTCACTCCTACTTCTCTTCACCTGCACGATGCATGAAGTACAAGCTTCCATCCCAGATACTGGCATGAACAGCTTCTTCCCTAGGATGGCATTGAGCAGGGAGGTCTTCCCAGCCCCTGTACGACCCATAAAACCAATGCAAACGGGGTCAAAGGAAGTCTTTTTTTTCAGGTTATTCAGTCGGTCCCTATGGAAGAAGGACAGCAAGATGAGGCAGGCAGCAAAATCAGGGTCTAGTAGTAGGCAATCTGCCGATTTGGAGCATCTGTACACCAGCCTAAAATCCCGCATTTGAAATGGGGCTTTCTGCTTCCATTTTCAATGCTGGATCACCCTTTACACTGCTTCCCTCCCCCCTCTTTCCCCCTCCTTTCCCCCCTATCTGACTCTTCCATATGTTTCACTGGTCCAGCTCCTCTTATCGCAGCTTTTCCTTTTTCATGAGGGAATTCAAGCAGAATTCAATTGGCGTAATTTGGGAACTCGGTATCTCTGATCTATTTAAAAATGGAATAAAGGTCATTTAGTGCAGGAGGCGCCCTGGAGGTTAACAACATCATCTAAAGGGCCTGCAAACTTCCCTGAGTGAGCAAATCAATAGCAGGATAAAAGCTCCCTGTGAAGAAGCTGTTCATCTCTCACAACAATCTCAGAAGCCTCATGCATTAGGTCAGGGTGAGTTGCACTGTGCAACTGTTTAAGAGGATGGAAGGTGGTACGATAGGGATGACATCATTCTTAATGTACACGCACATTTTTGTCCCACAGTTGCGTTGGATCAAAAAGAATCTGCAGGTTTTTAGAATGATATCAAAACCTGCCAAACCTGTTTACTAGAATCCAGAAATAGAAATGGGTTGCGTGTGCACAACAAAAAGCGGCATTCTTGCTGTCCAACCACCTTCATCTCCCTGAAAACAAACCTATGATCTGGCTGTTGCCTCAGTGATGTGACCAAGAGGTGTTTGTTGGAGAAGCAGTCTGGGGCAATTTTCTTAAATCAAAACAATCTTTAATAGGGGAAGTCGAGGTTCCCGGACATATATCGGGCTTGTTTTCTCTGTGTCTAAGTAGCACGGATCTCTCTGTGTCTAAGTAGCACAGCAAGTCCTCCAGTTCTGGGGAATGCAAAGAAAGAAGAATCACACTCCGCAGCAGACTACTGCGCCCCGAAGTTGATAGTGTCCGATGACGCCTGCTGTTTCTAGCTCCAAAATCTAGCGTTTCTGAGAGTGTTTTTCTGATGGATTATCCCGTCAGGGTGCTTTCGGGGCCTGTCTGAGCTGAACTGCCCTCGCCGTGGGCTGCCGGAGCAGCACGGGTTGGCAGGAGGGGAAGTGGCGGGGCGGGGGCGGGGAGGGTAGTGTTACAGCTACCCGGAAGGAACTTCGAATTGCCCTTTTCCAGGTACGGGAGCAGAGGGCCGGGAGAATTCAGGCTGTGTGCATGCCGACTGGGGGCTGCCTCCTCCGCTGCAGGCAAGCGAGGGGAGACAGGCTGTTGCTTCAAAGCGGGGGGCGGGGGAGCAGAGGGCTAAAAACGGAGATGCGCAGGGGCGCAGAGCTGCACTGCTGTTAAGAGCCAGTGATTCGAAAGTGCGCGTAGACGAGCTCCAGAAGCTACACCCCCCCCCCCGTCCCATCCAGTTCACTGGACTGAGCGCAGAAAGGAGAACAGGGGCGGAAGTAACTTGATGCCGCCCATTGCCTTAACGAAGCGCGGGGGCGGGGCGGGGCTGTCTGTCTGCGGGTCCACAGCGATTCAGTCCAAGTACTTCGATTCACCCCGACTTCTCCCGAGGGAGGGAGCACGCGAGGGGAGCCGTTCACTGAAGGTGCCTCCTCAGACGTAAATCCTGCACATCCATCGCACTCGACTGCGCAGTTGCATCCCAGAGGGGAAGGCGAGGGGAGGGCGGGGCGGGGCACAAGCCTCTCTCGTCTGCTGAGCCGCGTCTCTGCGGGGGGGGACACTTGCGCCGGCCGGGGGACGCCGCCCAGCCCCGCAGCGGGGCGGCTTAGAGCGCTCTTGTGCGAGTGGCAAAAGCGGGTTTTTAGGTGGCGCATACTGCGCTTCCCTTGCCTCGCGTGCGGCTGATGGCGCTTCCATGATGGTTTGGATAAAACCAGAAAGCGCTTCTCATTCCGTTTGCATGTGGATTGGGCCTAGAAGGCTCTGCAGACCTTCTGCTTCGGCATATCAGCGTTCAAGCTACTAAAATGAGAACCACCCTTCTTAAAGCTCGGCTGTCCCATGCCTGCCTCTGTCCAGATTTCCCCAAGCTCTCATTCAGGTATCTGATATTGGCCACTATAGTCTGATCCAGTCCAACAGGACTTGGCAATTCTTCCATTCCTGAGTAGTGACAGTCCAAGCACCAATATGGAACCTCTCCCACGCAGGAGGATTCCACCGGGGCACATGTATAGCTTTCAGCTTCTGTGGGCAAGATGAGGAAATGAAGACATACTTGAGAAGAAATCAGGTAGGAGACTCACCTGAGATAGGTAATTCCGTCTGGCATCGTGCCCTGGGACAAAACTTTAAACAATTTACCATACGTTGTGTTGAGAACCTTCCTTGCCTTGGATTCCAGCCTTTCATCTAAAGAACAAAGTCACAGACAGGCAGAATTTGCCACTGAAATATCTTGGGAGCAGGACAGGATATCGGTCAGAGCATGTAAGCAGAGCCCGGTCTTGGCAATGTTGAGCTGAGAGAAGCAATTACTGTGGAAGCTCAAGTCATTGCAAGAGGGGTTGTAGGGACCTGCAGTGTTTATGTTGTCATGAAATCTGGTAGCTGCAGCAGGATTCAGCATAGTGAAATCCAACACACCAGTGGTTATGGAAGAAAGCGTGAGAGTGTGCGCCTGGTGCATGAAGAACGCGCATGGCAGCCCGTGGCTTTTTCTTCACAGCACCAGCTGCACGCCAGCTGTCCAGGAGCAAGTCCCAAAGGCTGGGGGTGCCGAAAGAGGCCCTGCCCCAACTAGGCATTGTGCTCCTAGCCGCCTTGAGTGCCATGTTTTGGCAGCAAGGCGGGGTACAAATCAAGTCAAATCAATCAGTGCTTGTAATATTGCGCCCCAGTCTCATTTAGAACTGCTTCAGTCCTCCCTCTGTGAGGAACTGACCAGGTCGCCCTTGTGTTGCCTTTTAATGTTATCCGTAGCATCTCTGTTCCCTCAGTCAATCTGGTCCAACCTGCCATTCAACCTTTTACAGCCAAGTACTTGACCCCCTGAATTTATTCAGGTTTATTATTCATTTATTCTAGAGAAAGTTTACACTGCTTTTCATTTTTTTAAAAATCCCGAAGTGGTTTACAAAATAAAATCATGATAGAATACAGTAAAACACTAGAACAGTGATAAAACAATAACATCTCATTAAAGCCACCGGGGTGGCTGGCAATGCTAGCAGCCGGGGAAACGGCCGGGCACACCGCTGTGTCGTGATTTCTCGGCAGAAACACTCCACACCCTGAGCCGGCCTGATCTCAATGGGGCGATGATCCCACATGGTGGGCGCCACAGCTGGGAAGGCCTCCTCACACCACGGCCGAACGAACGTCATAGGCATGGTGTGGCAAGCGAGGCCTCCCCCTCAGCACGTAGGGGCCAGGGCAGCCTACACGGGGGGAGGCGTCTCTCGGAGAACTTGTATCATCCATAAAGCTGGAGACGGACTTACACACGCGGACTGGATGCAAGTGGAGCTGACTGGATAGACATGCAGCCTAACATGTTGAGGCGGAACACAGGACGTGGCAAGGAGGGCGTCCTTCTGCTCCCAGCCGTCTCTCGAGCCCCTCCCAAACTACTTTCATGTGGTTTTCATTGTTATCAATTGAACATCTTTGGGGGGCCATTTCTGGCAGAAAGATGATTTGTTCCTTTTGTGCATTTATTTATAAGACATCCCACACCCCTACAGTTGTATATAGTGTGGAGGGGGGGAGAATAGGTCTCCCCCCTCCCTCTTATCCTTACTGCCTAGGGGAGGCTGGTGCTGCCTTCCCCTTCATACTTACACGTCTTCAGCTTCTCTTTCTCCTCAGATTCAAAAGCTTGGTACCTGTCTTCCTTTCTCCTTCGCTTGGCTGGTGTTTCAGATGTGCGGTCTTCCTCAGCACCTTGCCAGATTCATAAACAATTAGCACGATCTCAGCAACAATGGACATTTGTCCCCACGCTGTCATTAGGAGCACTGCTGCTCAGCTCTTTTTCACTATAACATCGAATCAGCTGTGGCTGTGCAGGCTCTGGACCAGTGCCGGGACCCAGTGGTGGGCTGGATGAGGGCCAATAAAGTGAGGCTGAATCATGGCAAGTTTCAGGGCCACGGGTCTGTGTGTTCGGTAGCGAACAGGCAGCCAGTGCAGTTCCCTCAGCAGAGGAGTTGCACGCTGAAAAGGGGCAGCTCCCGACCACAGCCAAGCTTCTGGGTTCTGCACTAGCTCCAGCTTCCGGACCAGCCTTAAGGGCAGCCCCACATAGAGCGCATTGCAGTAATCCAGTCTTGTGGTTACTAATGCCTGTACCACTGTGGTCAAGCTATTCCTGTCCAGGAGAGGCCGTAGCTGGCAGACCAGCCGAAGATGGTAAAAGGCACTCTGAGCTGCCGTGACCACTTGGGCCTCCAGCAACAGTGATGGATCTAGGAGTACCCCCAGACTACGGACCTGACCTTTCAGAGGCAGTGCAACCCCATCCGGACCTGGGAACCACTCACCCACAGGGCTTCTGTCTTGCCAGGATTCAGCTTCAGTTTATTGGCCCTCATCCAGCCCATTACTGAGTCTAGGCACTGATTCAGGATCTGCACAGCCTCTCATGTTTCAGATGTCACAAGGAGAGAGCTGTGTGTCATCAGCATACTGATGGCATTTAGCTCCAAATCCCCTAATGACCGCTCCCAGCAGCTTCATATAGATGTCATGTTAAACAACATTGGGGACAAATGGTACCCTGCGGCACCCCACAGCTCAATTGCCAAGGGGCCGAGGTATAGTCGCGCTGGAGGCCCAAGTGGTCACGGCAGCTCAGAGTGCCTTTTACCAGCTTCGGCTGGTCTGCCAGCTGTGGCCTCTCCTGGACAGGGATAGCTTGACCACGGTGGTACAGGCATTAGTAACCTCAAGACTGGATTACTGCAATGCGCTCTATGTGGGGCTGTCCTACGTAAATATTTATGTAGGCTAAAACAGTGATTCAAAAAGGAACGCAAATAGCGCCCGCTACGCTATTTGCGTTCCCCTTTATTTTCGCCGTCATAGTCTACGTAAATATTTACATAGATTAAGACGGCCAAAAATAAGGAACGCAAATGGCAGTGGCCGTAGCCGCCGCCATTTGTGTACACGGTTTTTGTTTTTTTTTTAAACCCAGCCATGATAGGCTACGTAAATCTTTACGTAGCCTATCATGTCATTTTTATTTTTTATTTTTTTTACAACACTGCAAATGGCGGCGGCGATGGCAGCCAGTCAGAAGACCAGCCGCCGCAGCTGCCGCCACCGAAGCCGCCGCTGCCGCCACCCAGAAGATCCGCCTCAGGTAAGTCTCGTCCCGGGGGGGATCCACGGGGGGGCGGGGAGGCAAGCCATTCCGCCACGGAGTTCAGGGGGCTGAATGCACTGGCATTCGGCCTCACCGAGATCCGTGGCGGAATTCTCTGACATCCCTACCCATCCCACAGAGTCGATCCAGGAGGATGCCATGGTCGATGGTATCAAAAGCCGATGAGAGATTGAGCAGAATTAACAGGGTTGCACTCTCCCTGTCCCTCTCTCAATAAAGGTCATCCATCAGGGCAACCAAGGCTGATTCAGTCCCATAACCAGGACGAAACCCAGATTGAAATGGGTCTAGATAATCAGTATCCTCCAAGAGTGCCTGCAGTTGGTCCGCCACGACCCTCTCAAGTACCTTCCCTAGAAAAGAGGTATTTGCCACTGGGCAGTAGTTGTCTAATATCGGGTCCAGAGGGGGCTTCTTCAGGAGTGGCCGCACTACTGCCTCCTTAAGGACAGCAGGGACCACCCCTTCCCGTAGGGAAGCATTTATCACTCCCTGGACCTACCTAGTCATACTCCCTTGGCTAGCTTTTATTAGCCAGGAGGGACAGGGATCAAGAGGGCACGTGGTTGGTCGCATTATTGCAAGCATCTTGTCCACATCATCAGGCTGTAACAACTGGAACTGATCCCACAAAGTCAGGCAGATGGTGGCATCAGACACCTCGGCTGGTACTGCACTAACAACAGCATCAAGGTCGCTGCAGAGACAAGCGATGTTGCCCTCCAAGTGCAATGCAAAAAGGTCGCAGCGGGTCCTCGACAGGGCCAGGGCCCCATTTACTGGGGAGGATGTTAACAACTGCTGGACCACCTGGAAGAGCTCCGCTGGACTGCTACTTGACACAACGGAGGCAGCAAAATAAACCTTCCTTGCTGCCCACGCTGCCACGCAGTAGACACGATTATGCACTCTAGAGCATGCTTGGTCATCTTCACTTCAAGTATTGCGCCATTTGTGCTCTAGCCCATGTTCAGCCTGTTTCATTGTCCGCAGCTCCCCAGTATACCAGGGAGCAGAACAGGCCCCACAGTGCCGGAGAGGGCACTCAGGTGCAATCAAGTCGATGGCCCTCCGCATCTCACTGTTCCACAGTGAGTCTAGGGCCTTGGCTGAATCACCAGCTCTCTCCACTGGAAAATCCCCAAGGGCATTCAGAAATCCATTGGATTCCATCAGTCTCCTGGGGCGGACCATCCGAATAGGTCCCCCACCCTCGTGGGAGGAGAGTAATGCCATAAGTTCAAATCTCACCAGGAAATGGTCTGACCATGACAATGGGGTTACTTGGAGCCCCCTAATCTTCAAGACTACCCATCTCACAAGTTGGAGCAAAAACCAAATCAAGGGTGTGCCCTGCTTCATGTGTTGGGCCAATTACATATTAAGACAGCCCCATGGTTGTCATGGAGGCCATGAAGTCCTGAGCTGGAACTCCGGGAGGCGGGGACAGCCTCAGCAGGGAAGCTGAAGTCACCCAGAACCACCATCTTGGGTTCCTCCAATACCACACTTGCGACTGCCTCCACCAGCTCAGTCAGGGAGGATGCTGGGCAGCAGGGTGGGCAGTACACCAGCAGCATCCCCAATCTGTCTCTATGGCCCAACACCAGGTGCAGCCCCTGAAGGCCTGCTCCAAGGTGGAGTGGTCTCCTGGAGATAGAGATGGAGGTCCTATGAACCACAGCAACACCCCTCACCAGCCCTCTCAACCTATGTTGGTGCTGCACTGAGTACCCAGGTGGGCAGAGCTGAGTCAGGTTGACTCCACCCAGCTCACCCACCCAAGTCTCAGCAATACACACCAGGTCAGCCCTCTCATCCATGATTAAATCATGAATGAGTGCGGTCTTATTGCAGACCGATCTGGCATTAAATAGCAGCACAGCAAGACAAGAGGGCACAGTGGAAGCGCTACCAAGTACATGAGAGCTAGAGGAGGGCGGTAGAAGGGGAACAGTGTACAAACACCTGTGACCCATTCTACTATGACGTCCCAACCCCCTCCTCCTGCCATATCACCTTCTGCCCCAAGTCACTGGAATAGAGGATATAGGATATAGGTCAGTTGTGTTTCCCGGATGGGGTTGCACTCCCTCTGAAGGACCAGGTGCATGGCCTATCCTTGTCACTTGGGGCCCAGGTGACCTCAGTGGCTGGGAGCACCTTTTACCAACATCAGCTGGTACAGCAGCTACAGCCTTTCCTGGACCGGGATAGCTTGACCAGAGTAGTCCAAGCATCGGTAACCTCATGGCTGGACTGCTGCAATGCACTCTGTGTGGGGCTTCCCTTTGGGTGGGTCTGGAAGCTGCAGCTGTCGCAGAATGCAGCTCTGAGGCTGTAGACGGGGAGCATTTTTTCAACAGCATGGAGCCCCACTGTTGAAAGGACTGCACTGGCTGCCAATATGCCTCCAGGCCACGTTCAAGGCTTGTTATTGGCATATAGAGCCCTAGCCAACTTGGGATGAGGTTACCTCAAGGACTGTTTGATCCTCTGCGCACCAATTTAGAACAGGGTGCACCCAGTTATGGCTCAATGAAATGTTGGCAACTGGTGGCCTGCATGCTCACGGAAACTCAGCATGGCTTGGAGGCCGATATCATGACCAAGACCTGGGAAATACACGTCAAACACCCGCTGAATTTCAATGCTGGCCAAGGGTCTACGGGTGAGAACTTTGCCCCTGATTCTGCTACCTGGCATCAAGGAAACAGATGCATGGCCTCCAGTGCCCATCACTGAAGCGAAGCCCTTTCACCTTGTGTCGTATCATTAGCATCCCATCATGGTAACGCTATACCCATTTTGTGCATTTATACCTCGTCGGACACACAAGGACAGTTGTGGTGGTATTTTGTATAATGTGGAATACAAAGCAGGAAATAACACTACAGAAGTGGCACATCGAATGTGTAACTTTTAAAAAAATTATTACCTTGTTACACATACTTCCATACCAGTGGGACTCTGTTTTTAACCTGCAGTGAGTAGAGGACCAGGCACAGGCTACTCTAGAACAACCAGGAAGCTAGACACAAAAAGGGAAAAGAGGCTCTGGAAGGACAAGACTCTCCAGTGGTGGTGACCTGCAAGGTGGGTGCCATGATTGTTCTCTTGCCGGAGAACAACATGGCCTACACCTGCAACGAGTGCAAGTTGATCACGCTGCTGGAAGAAAAAGTAAGAGGACTGGAGCGGCGACTGTCAACCCTCCGGGGAATAAGAGAACATGAAGCGTTCTTGGACAGAACGGTGGAACAACAGCAGCAAAGGCAAGACCAGAACCTAGAACAGCAACAGCAAGATGAGGCAGAAGAGGAAACGGCTGAGGTGAGGAAAAATGAAGGTGAGGATACTCCTTGGAAAAGGGTGACAATTAGGAGCAGAAGAACTAGAAGACACTCTGCACCAGGGGAGGCAGTGGAACTAGGGAACTGTTTCCAGGTACTTGAGGATAGGGGTGTATGAACCCCACTCACCTGAGTCCGCCTGGGGGTGCATGGGAGGGAGGCAATCCATTCCTCCCCACGGAATCCTCCGCGGCCAGCTCAGCTCCGCGGTGAGTCCGCGGAGCCACCAGCCGGGTCCATCCACTGCTGGACTTCTGTCCGCTGCCAGTCTGCGGACGCAAATGGCGTCTGGCATAGCAGTCGCCATTTGCTTCCCTCCTCTTTGCCGTGATAAGCTACGTAAAGATTTACATAGCCTATCACGACAAAGAGCAGGGATGCAAATGGCATCCGCTACGCCAGATGCCATTTGCATCCACAGACCAGCAACGGATGGCAGCGGAGTCAGTGGACAGACCCGGACCCAGCCGGCGGCAGGTAGGATCTGGCTGGTGCGAACTTCACGGGGTGGTGGAGGTGAGTGGTCCATTCCGCCACGGACTCCAGGGGGGCAGATTCTTAGAATCCGGCCTCATTGGAGTCCGTGGCGGAATTCTCTGCCACTCCTACTTGAGGATGAGAACGGAGGACAGGCTGCAGAGGAAGAATTACAGGGGAACCTGCATGAGAGCAAGCAAGAGGCTGAAGGTCAGCCAAGCAGAGGCAATGAAACCAAGGCCTACAGCAACAAGAAGAGAAGAGGAGGAGGAGTGGGAGACTCCTTGCTGCGTGGGATCGAAACCCAAGTATGTCGCGAAGACCCGTGGACTCACCAGGTACGCTGTCCAATCATAGTCTTCACAAACATGTAGGAAGAAAGCCAGACCATGAAGCACATGGTCTTCGATGTATATATACTAATACCCAGAGTATAGGGAACAAACAGAATGAACTTGAACTCTTAACTGTTGTTGTTGTTGTTCAGTCGTTAAGTCGTGTCTGACTCTTCGTGACGCCATGGACCATAGCACGCCAGGCCTTCCTGTCCTCCCCTCTTTCCCAGAGGGAAATTATGACTTGATACCTATAACTGATGAATATGAACTTGAGCACGCTCCGGGAGAGAGCGCAGGACAGGAAGGCCTGGCGTGCTATGGTCCATGGGGTCACGAAGAGTCGGACATGACTGAACAACAACAACAACAAAAGCTATAACTGAGACTTGGTGAGATGACTTTTAGGACTGGAATACAGCAATTGAAGGATATAACTTGTTCAAAAAGAACAGGAGGAAGAGAAAGGGAGGTGGGGTTGCACTATATGTTAAAAATACTTATCTCTGCACAGAAATACAGGAGGATGAGCTTGGTAGCCCCATCGAGAGCATCTGGATCAAAATAAATGGAGCAAAGAATAAAAGGAACCTGGTGGCTGAAGTTTCCTACCGGCCACCCAATCAAGGAGAAGACGAGGATGAAACTTTTGAAAAGCAAATAGGCAATGTTTCAAGGAAGCATAATGTAGTAGTAGTAATGGGGGACTTCAATTTCCCTGATATTTGTTGGGAGACAAATTCTGCAAAACACCACCCCTCCAGAAAATTCCTGACTTGTGTGGCGGATAACTTCCTCCTGCAGAAAGTAGAGGTAGGAACTAGAGGATCAGCTATCCTTGACTTGATCCTAACCATCAGAGATGACTTAGTGGGTAAAGTAGCAGTTACAGGAACTCTGGGGGAAAGTGACCGTGTTATACTTGAGTTCATGGTTCTAAAGGACCCAAAAGCAGAGTGTAGCCAAACCCACTGATTTTAATAAACTCAGAACAATGATAAGTAAGGTTCCATGGCAAGCGACTCTAATGAGAAAAGGAGTCCACTTTGGCTCCGTCTTCTCCCAAAGAGGGTCTATGACCCCACCAGCAGAGGCAAAGTACAGTCTGAAGGGGCAGGATTGCAGCTTGAGGTGGATAGGCATATGGTCGAGGAACACCTAATTCCTTTGAATGACTTCAAATCTCCAGAGCCAGATGAACTGCACCCTAGAGTAATAAAGAAACTGGCAGAAGAACTCTCAGAACCGCTGTCTATTCTCTTTGAGAAATCATGGAGGACGGGTGAAGTGCCAGATGACTGGAGGAGGGCTAATGTTGTTCCTATCTTCAAAAAGGGTAAAAAGGAGGAACTTGGGAACTACAGACCAGTCCGTCTGACATCAATCTCTGGGAAAATTCTGGAGCAAATCATAAAGCAATCCATCTGGAAGCACCTTGGCAACAACGCCGTGATTACTCGAAGCCAACATGGATTTGTCAAGAACAAATCCTGCTAGACTAATCTGATCTCAGTTTTTGATCAGGTAACCTCCCTTGTGGACTGTGGGAATACTGTGGACATCATATACCTCGACTTCAGCAAAGCTTTCGACAAAGTGCCCCGTGATCTCCTGATATGCAAACTAGCTCGAAGTGGGCTAGATGAAACAACGATCCGGTGGATCCACAGTTGGCTACAGAATCGGACTCCAAGAGTGCTTCTCAATGGGACCTTCTCAAGCTGGGGAGAGGTAATGAGCGGAGTATCGCAGGGCTCAGTCCTGGGCCCAGTGCTCTTCCACATTATTATTAATGACTTGGAGGAGGAGGTGCAGGGAATGCTGATCAGATTTGCAGATGACACAGAATTGGGCAGGATAGCTAATACCCTGGAAGGCAGAAACAAAATTCAGAGTGATATTGATAGACTGGAGCGCTGGGCAGAAAACAACAGAATGACATTTAATAGGGATAAATGCCAAGTTCTGCACCTAGGAAAAATAAACCAAATGCACAGTTACAAGATGGGGAATATGTGGCTCAACAACACTACAAGCGAGAAGGATCTTGGGATTGTTGTCAATCACAAGCTGAATATGAGCCAACAATGTGATGTGGCTGCAAAAAAGGCAAATGCTCTTTTGGGCTGCATTAATAGAAGCATAGCTTCCAAATCCCGGGAAGTACTAGTTCCCCTCTACTCAACACTGGTTAGGCCACATCTGGAGTACTGTGTCCAGTTCTGGGCACCTCACTTTAAGAAGGATGCAGACAAGCTGGAGGGGGTTCAGAGGAGGGCAACAAAGATGATCAGGGACTGGAAACAAAGCCCTATGAGAAGAGACTGAAAGAACTGGGCCTGTTTAGCCTTGAGAAGAGAAGACTGAGGGGAGATATGGTAGCGCTCTTCAAGTCCTTGAAAGATTGTCCCGGAGAGGAAGGCCAGGATCTCTTTTCCATCATCCCAGAGTGCAGGACACGGAAGAATGGGCTCAAGTTATGGGAAGCCAGATTCCGGCTGAACATCAGGAAAAACTTCCTGACTGTTAGAACAATATGACAATGGAACCCATTACCTAGGGAGGCGGTGGGCTCTCCCATGCTGGAGGCATTCAAGACGAGGCTGGACAGCCACCTGTCAGGGATGCTCTGACTTGGATTCCTGCACTGGGGGGGGGGGGCTCGATGGCCTTGTAGGCCCCTTCCAGCCCTACTATTCTATGATTCTATAATGCACTCCATGAGTTATCAGGGCACTTCAATATCGCCCTAAATCAGTAGTGTAGATCTAGCCTGACCCTAAACAGGTAAAAGGCCTCTGGAGCAGACAAGCTCCCTCCAGAGAGGTTTCTGAACTATTTGTAGTGGTGGCCACCCATATTTGCGAAGCTCTTCACTTATGTGAATTCCTTTGGTGGAATTCCCAGGGGCTGGGAACAAATATTGTGGTCCCAATCTTTAAGAAGGGGGACAAATCGCTCCCCGTTAATTACTGTCCAATCAGTCCGCTGGATGCCTCCTCCATCCTTTGCACGTGTTTTTATTGTATAAGGCAGAGGACTGGGCAGATCAAAACAGCGTCACTGGGGACGAACAAGCAGGCGTCCCTCATGGGAGATCTGCCATGGATCTCTGCTTTGTTTTAAGCCATCCAAGAGGGAAACACACAGGCGCCCCAAAGAAACAGGTCGATGCAGCTTTTGTCGATCTGCCTCCAGCCTTCCATAGGACAGAGAGGGGCCTTCCTACAAACTATGGAGGCTTGCCTTGCATTTTCAGACAATGGAATCCAACGTGTTGGAAGGGAGATACATACAAGAGAATCCCCAGAAAACAACTCTACTGTGTCTGTGGATGCTAGATGGTTGAGAATGCAATACATTATATGTTACAGTGTAAATTGTATGATACTCCAAGGGAAAAATACCTGAAGAAACGTTCAGCGTCGGTAGCCTCTCATGGTGATATGGATATGATCAAATATATGCTTCCTGGCACAGTTCAAGCCTTGACATTTATGACAGCCACGTTCACAGAGAAAACCCCCAGCTCAGGAAGCCTATGAGGCTAATCGTTTGGTCTAAGGACTGCGCCTCTTGTGCATGTTCTGTGTATTGTACAATGTTTTATTTACTCTGTGGCTGTAAATTTCCTTTTGGCTATAAGGCATAATTGCTTGCCAAATAAACCTGATTTGCATTTGGCCCTTTCTGAGGTTCCCGTTTTCTCCCTATTGTTCTGGCTACATCAGAGGCAGAGGTGAAGGGAGGCAGCAAGGCCGACCTCATCGGCTTGGCTGGGACCATTTGCTCTCTCTTCCCCCAGACCAGAACCATCTCCTTCAGTGGCCTTCCACCTGGTCATTATAAACCTCATGTAGCCTTAGATAAAAATTGGTAGCTTCATTTACTTCTGTTCCTCCTCCCTCTCCCTCTGCTTCTTTTTTGCCTGCTGTTATAAACCACCCTGAGTGCACTGGCAGGAAGGTCATCTATAAATGTAGTAAATACATAAGAATCAACAGCTATAGCTCCCCAGTTCTAGAAATCTCAGTTGCCAGTTATTAAGTCCGGTGCACTGAATGGCATCTCGCAGCAAGGAAGGAACTAGAGGATCAGCTATCCTTGACTTGATCCTAACCAACAGAGATGACTTAGTGGGTAAAGTAGCAGTTACAGGAACTCTGGGGGAAAGTGACCATGTTGTACTTGAGTTCTTGGTTCTAAAAGAAGAAGAAAAGCCGAGTGTAGCCAAACGCGTACCCTGTATTTTAGGAAAGCCGATTTTAATACACTCAGAACAATGATAAGTAAGGTCCCATGGCAAGCAACTCTAACAAGGAAAGGAGTCCAAGATGGGCGGGAGCTTTTAAAAAAGGAAATTCTCAAGGCATAATTACAAACAATTCCAACAAGGAGAAAAGGTGGAAGACAACAGAAGAAGCCAGTGTGGCTTCACAACAAGCTTAGAGATGACTTGAAAACAAAAAAGGACACATACAGGAAGTGGAAGGAAGGCCAAGCAACAAAGGAAGAGTACAGGCAGGTAGCACAGAATTGCAGGGGTGGCGTCAGGAAGGCTAAAGCCGAAAACGAGCTAAGGTTAGCGAGGGATGCTAAGAGCAACAAAAAAGCTTTCTTCAGAGACGTGCATAGTAAAAGACAGAGGAAAGAAAGGGTTGTTCAGCTATTAAATAAGGATGGCAAAATGATAGATGACAAAGGAAAGGCAGAAGTGCTCAATTCCTACTTTGGCTCAGTCTCCTCCCAAAAGAGGGTCTATGAGCCCCCGGCAAAGGCGAAGTACAGGCTGAAGGGGCAGGATTGCAGATTGAGATCGATAGGCATATGGTCAAGGAACACCGAATTCCTTTGAATGAGTTCACATCTCCAGGGCCAGATGAACTGCACCCCAGAGTAATAAAGGAACTGGCAGAAGAGTTCTCAGAGCCACTGTCTATTATCTTTGAGAAATCATGGAGGACGGGGGAAGAGCCAGATGACTGGAGGAGGGCTAATGTTGTCCCTATCTGCAAAAAGGGTAAAAAGGAGGGGCCTGGGAACTACAGACCAGTCAGTCTGACATCATTTTTACCCTTTTTGAAGACGGGGCAACATTAGCCATCGTTCATCCCCTCTTGCCCCTGGAGGAAGGACAGACAGAGCTCCCTGCCTGTCCAGCAGCTAGTGGCTGATCCAGCTCTGTTGCGCAGAACAGCAGGGAGCCATCAGTTAGCGGGAGAACAACACACCAGGCCCCCTTACGCCTTACCTCTTGCCTCCTCCATCGACAGCTCCAACTCCTCATCTTCGGCCCCACTTACTATGGTGGATTGACTGGGATCCCAAGTGGCCATCGTCTGGAAGTACCAATTCAAGAGGAGATGCACAATTATTAGGGACCTCAGATCTGTCTCTCACTAACTAGCTGCGAAATTTGCACTGGCATCCCACGTTGCCCTTAACAGAATACTAGCTGTACCCATTGTGAAGAATTTTGCAGCCATGTCTGTGTGACTTATGATTTAGTAACTTCCTTAATCAGCTGCTATACCCAATCTTGAGTTTTCACAACTTCGTATTAAATTTGTATTAAAACCGTTAGAGATAGACTGGTACAGTAAGCGAGACAGTTGTTCCAGTTTGAACACTTTTTCAACACTTAAAAAAACAACAGAAATTTGCACAGGCATTTCACGTTGGCTTTAACAGAATATACAACTGACGCCACTACTTCCCTGCTGCTCTGTTTGGCAATCATTTCATTGTGGCTCTTTGCTTGAAACATACGTTAAGGCCATAAGTCTCCTTGTTGCTTCTCCTGTATTGGGTAGAGGGAACCAATTAGGCATATTGGGTGTCTCTTTAAGCCAGAGAGTAAAAGGGTCAGAAGCTCTGTGTGTCAGTGAGGACGACTGACCAAAGTGGAGGCAGACGTCCTGAGGGGCTTCCCAGTTTCAACAGATGGAAGCTGAAGAAGGCATAACCCCAGGGAGGAACATCACAGTGGCTGTCACAACATCTTGTGGTAGCAAATTCCATAGTTTAACTACGTGCTGTCACTGCTGTGTGAAGAAGCCCTTCCTTTTATCTGTCCTGAATCTCCCACCATCAGCTTCATGGGATGACCCCACTGGGTTCTAGTATTATGAGAGAGGGAGGAAAATGTCTTTCTTAGAGACACACTAGAAGAACTAGGCAGGCGGGATCTACATGAAAACAGAATGAGAACCGTGTGCGGGAAATATCTGGATTTTCATGAAATTGGCTTTGGTCCATCAGGGACACACAAAGCAAGAAAAGTGGACTGTATCATACCTAAAGCCCTGCTTTTCATAGCTCACACAGTGCCTGAAATTCACATACTTCCAGGTTGGGTGGGATGAGTAGGCAATTTTAAGAACAGTTTTAATGGCGATTTCAGGCATATGAAAGAGGCATAGCTAAATTGGCTGTCTGAACCAATGTTTGTTTTTGACTTGTTACTGGCAGGAAGTTTCCCAGGGGAAAGGGGAATGAGAAACATGCTCAGTATGAGAGACCTTCTCATTTGCCCACCCGTGAGAGCAGTCATGTGGGTGATCGCATGTGAGAGGGCCTTCTTTGCAGTGGCCTCATGCCTTTGGAACAAGTTGCCATCAGACGTCCACTATGCTCCATCCATTGCAGGCTTTTAAGAAGCCCTTGAAAACATATTATTTTACCGTGGGCTTCTCTTGATATGACTGCTATTGCTGTTCTTACTGCCATTGTCGTTGTTGCTGGTTTTATTGTTGGCTTTTATTTTGTTTTTACATTCATAGAATCATACAATCATAGAATAGTAGGGCTGGAAGATGGCCTACAAGGCCATCGAGTCCAACCCCCTGCTCAATGCAGGAATCCAAGTCAGAGCATCCCTGACAGATGGCTGTCCAGCCTCGTCCTGAACGCCTCCAGCGTGGGAGAGCCCACCACCTCCCGAGGTCATGGGTTCCATTGTCGCATTGCTCTAACAGTCAGGAAGTTTCTCCTGATGTTCTGCCGGAATCTGGCTTCCTGTCACTTGAGCCTATTATTCTGTGTCCTGCACTCTGGGATGATGGAGAAGAGATCCTGGCATTTTTCTAGCTTTTAATATTTGAACTGTTTTTATGTATTTTATTGCTGTAAGCTGCCTTGGGAGGGCTTCTGCCCTGAAAGGCGGCCAAGAAATATTTTAAATAAATAAATAAAAAATAAATAAAAAAAATTCTTGCTCAATATGGTTCATGTCCCAGACAGGCCAAGCCTACCAAGGGCAAGCTGGGAAATTTCTACAGAACTGTACAAGTAAAAACATTATGCCATTAAATATGAACAGGTATGAAGAGGTGGGGTTGAAAGGTGGGGTCACATATCATGCTCCTGTGTAAAACTATAAGAGGGAAGATAATGGGAGCCCCCCCCCCCCCCGAGTAAGCTCTGCGCTACGGGCAACGTGTGCACCGTGCTTTGTCTTGTTCCCTTTTCCTATTGTAACCGTTGTCAGCAAATACCATGGTAACAATTTCTTCCTACAATTGTCTTAAATGCACTTGCTTGCTATTAATCAATGTTCAGTCGGGCTTCAGGCCTGGGCATGGGACAGAAATGGCCTTGGTTGCCTTGGTGGATGATATGAGGAGGGCTCTGGATAGGGGTGAATGCTCCTTCCTTGTTCTCCTCGACCTCTCAGCGGCTTTTGATACCGTTGACCACGGTATCCTCCTGGACCGCCTGGAGGGGTTGGGCATTGGAGACACTGTATTGCAGTGGTTCCGGTCCTTCCTCTCCGGCAGGTACCAGAGGGTAGCACTGGGAGAATTCGGACCCGTGGCCACTTACTTGTGGGGTGCCACAGGGTTCCATCCTCTCCCCGATGCTATTTAACATCTATGTGAAGCCGCTGGGGGCTATCATCAGGAGGTTTGGGGTGCAGTGTCATCAGTATGCGGATGACACGCAGCTCTACCTCTCATTCAAATCTTCACCAAGGTTGGCCGTAGAATCCCTGTCCAAATGTCTGGAGACGGTGAGTGGCTGGATGGGGAGGAATAAGCTGAAGCTGAACCCTGACAAGACCGAGGTACTTTTGGTGGGAGACAAGAGG
Organism: Heloderma suspectum; assembly: GCF_057233095.1. Classification (NCBI taxonomy): domain Eukaryota; kingdom Metazoa; phylum Chordata; class Lepidosauria; order Squamata; family Helodermatidae; genus Heloderma; species Heloderma suspectum. Next base: position 439,034,639 of record NC_139458.1, read on the forward strand.
AGGCTGGGGGATGTTGACCTGGTGTTGAATGGGGTACGGCTACCCTTGAAAGACCAGGTCCGCAGCCTGGGGGTCATTTTGGACTCCCAGCTGTCCATGGAGGCTCAGGTGTCAGCTGTGAGCCGGACAGCGCTGTATCAACTCCATCTGATACGGTGGCTGCGCCCCTTCCTTCCCGACCATCTGCTCCCATCGGTAGTACATGCCCTGGTCTCCTCTCGTTTAGACTACTGTAATGCGCTCTACGTGGGGTTACCCTTGAAGACGGTTCGGAAGCTGCAGCTGGTACAGAACGCGGCGGCTCGCCTGATTAAAGGCAGCCGCCGGTGAGATCACATCACTCCAGTGCTGAAGGAGTTGCACTGGTTACCAGTTGTTTTCCGGGCCAAATTCAAGGTGTTGGTTTTGACCTTTAAAACCCTATATGGTTCCGGCCCAACCTATCTTAAGGAGCGCCTCCAGCAGCACCAGACAGGCCGCTTAACAAGATCAGCCTCGGATGGCCTTCTCTCTGTCCCATCAGCCAGGACAGCTAGACTGGTGGGGACGAGGGAGAGGGCCTTTTCTGTGGTGGCCTCCACTCTGTGGAACTCCTTCCCTAGGGAACTCCGTCATGCCCCCTCTTTAATGAGCTTCCCTCGTGCATTAAAAACGTGGTTGTTCAGGCAGGCATTTGGGGTGGGTTAGGGTATTTAAAAAAAAAAATTATGGTAGAATTTTATTGTTTTAAATTGTTTTATGGTGTGTTGTGCATCGCCCAGGGTGGCTGGGTGACCAGCCAGATGGGCGATTAATAAATTCAATAAATAAATAAATAAATAAATAAATAAATAAATGAAGTCTATGAGCATCCATTTATACAGTAACAGCGTGGCATGACGATGACCAAGTCCGTCTCAGCATCAGAAAAACCACATTTCTGCGGACCCAGATCTAGGCAGGAAGTACGAGCCAGTCAAGGTGACAAGAGGTCTGCTTAACTGCGTTTATTATCCATACGCTATTCCTCCTACATTGGGCGGGGGGCGTTTCTGGTATTTAGAAGGCGTGGTTTCCGTACGCTTAGAAGGTAAGGATGGAGTGACTGTAGACATGAGGAAAATAGTATTTGGGTCCACAGGACACACGATGGTTCTTAAGGCTTGTGCCTGGGTCGGGAAAGATGACAATATCTTTCAGGGTGTGCCGTAGCCGTTTTCAGTCAAAAATGCTGCTAAATTGGTCAGAAGAGAGCCGATGGCAGGAATCTGAACTGGACTGTCAGCTCCCCATCAGTGACCTGTCTGTTTCATGGTTAATGTGGTTATTTGTAACTGACGTTGTAAATACTACAAACAGCCAAACTGCACAGGATTTAAAGTTTACGTTCTAGATGTTCAAGCTGTAGTTATGACGATAAACAGGAATAGTAAAGCTGTAGGAGAAACCTGCCTGCTTCTCTGCTATGCAGCGCGTGGGCTTCTTTCTGTTGTTCTAGGCAGTAAACCTAGGAAGTGGTTTGGCACTTGGTCAGACTTACGCAGACAGAGGCAGAAGGTTAATTTTTACAACAATATGGGACCTAATGGAGTTCAGCATGTAAACACTAGACTGGGAAGGGTCCCTGCGCTGGCTTTAAAGTAAACAATGCTGTAAATGGTGTATAGCGAAGGGCATGTATGCTTGTTTCTGACCCTTTCTAAAATGGTCCAGATCAACGGTTCAAATATGGGCAGGGGGGAATCTCTGGAGCGTCTAGAAAACAAGGGCCCGTCTACATAGGAGGTTTTCTCCAATTTTGCTGTGGCTTAAAGTCATTAGGAAAAAACAAGGAGAAAAGGAAATGGAGAAATCCCAGGTGCCTATAGAAAAAGGTTTCTTATGGTTCTTTCTCACTCCCTGGAAAAGACCCTGATGCTGGGAAAGATTGAAGGCAAAAGGAGAAGGGGACGGGAGAGGATGAGATTGCTAGATAGCATCACCGATGCAATGAATATGAAACTGAGCACGCTCTGGGAGAGAGTGGAGGACAGGAAGGCCTGGCGTGCTCTGGTCCATGGGGTCACGAAGAGTCAGACACGACTGAACGACTGAACACACACACACATGGTTCTTTTATGTTGGCCCCATAAAAGAACCATAATAAACCTTTTCCTATAGGCACCTGGGATTTCCCATTTCCTTTTCTCCTTGCTTTTCCCTGCACACATGCCTCCCCTCCTCTTTTTATCCTTAAAGTCATTAGGGACACATGACATCTTGGCCAACCCACAGCCAACCAGCTGCATCCGTCTTGAAAAGCCGTATTTCCTGAAAGACCTTTTACTTCATTTTTTTTACTTAAAGCAGCTCCCAGGTGGTTCCCCTGCCCCAACCCTCCACATTAAATCCTGGGCATGCCTCTGTGACGTGGCTGTGACCTGGCAGTGAGGCGGTTAAGGGGTGGGGCTCCTGCGCCCCACCACCACTCCCTCTTTTTCCCCATTTGCAGTAGGGCTGCTTTCACAATAAGTAGCCCCCTTTCCCCATCCATACTATCAGTAGCCCTGTTTCATTCACAATATTGGAGTAGCCCATTTATATGTAGTGCACAATAAAGGATACACAGAGAGGAGAGGAGAAAGGGCAGCCAGCAGCTATTCCACAGTTGCGGTACCCCTGAAGCTCATGAACACACAGACAGGAAGGGGAAGGGTGGCCCGCCCAGCAAGGCAGGCTGGACAGGGCTGGGAACAAGACCCCGCAATCACGGAACCTCGCTGGGTCATCCCTTCAGAGCAACGCAACAGTTTGCTGTTTCTGTTCACAAACAGCAGCCTCGGATTCATTCACGTCTCCCCTTCAGAATGGTCCCCTGTGAGTGTGAGTCTCCGGTGTGTCTGTGGGGAGGAGGAGGCTCAGTGCCAGTTGGGGAAGTGGAGGCAGCAGTGCCAGTGGCCACCGCTGCTGGCTCCAGGGCGCTGGCAGAGGGAGGCCCTTCCAGCCCTTCCCTCCCTGCAGGACCGAGGTGCCTCCTGTCTGCCCGCCCTTGGTCTGCCCCCGGGCTTCAGGATTGCTGGTTCACAGCTGGCTGGTGCGAGGGGGAGAGGTGCGGGATAAACTACCCAACATGTCTTGTCTCTTCCACTCAACTTCCCTGAGCGGCGGCGCATGGTCTCCCTTTGGTGGAGCAGCGTCTGTGGGGTGGCCAACGTCCACTTCTACGAGCGGGACTCCACCCATCCAACCACAAAGTAAGGCGGATTTAAGTGCCCTTTGACCTCTGAAAAGTGCATTTTAAGACTGTGGTTACTCCACATTTTTTGCTTCATCTGCTCCTGACGGATCACAGCTGATTTCATGAAAATCTGCATTAATCTTGAAAGCATTTCACATTTGTTGCCATGTAGGTCTGGCCCAAGATATAAATAACAATAATTCAGTTTAAGGACCCGGGGGGGGGGGTCTGTTTTGAGTTTATTTAAAACTCAAACGTTTCACTAAACCACCTTGTTCGCTTATTTGCCTAAAGGAAATAACAGCCGTAACAAAGTACTCAGTGGGGCTGTGCACACAGCACAGTAGTGCATGATGGGTGGCTAGCCAGGCAAGGAGAGGTTTTCTGCGAACAATCCACCCTGCACGGTTAGCCCACCGCCAGACAAACTGGCAAACAACCTGCACGGTGGGGTTTGTTTATCCCTCCACCCAGCACCAATGGGAAACCTGCAGGTAAATGCTTGTTGTTGCTGTTGTTATTAATTCCGTTTATACCCATCTATATACAAATACTCTAGGCGGCATGCAAAGTTAAAACAATTTAACAAAAATACAACAATAAAAGCAACACAGCTTAAAAACAGTATACAAAAGTCAGCAAGAAGGAACAAGAGTTCTAAAAAGGGAAGGCCTGCCAGAATAATAATTCCCCTTAGGGTGGTGGAAAAGGGGTTGAAGTCGCCCACTCACCTGCGGGTTTCCCATTCGCCCTGGGCTGGAGCACTGGCCTAAAGGGGTCTCCCGCCTGGACACCCATTCCCCCTGCCCCCACTTTGTGCAACGTTGGCACGAATAATTTTTTTAAAAAATGCACCCCGTTTCTTCTGAAGAAGTGGGCAGGCTGGCATGGGGGGGGGGGTGTCAGGCTCCCTGCTTCTTCCCAGGAAACCTGGTACTTTCCCACCTCCCCTTAGAGATCTCTGAAGCTGCCTTGACTTGGGCAGCTGACAGCGGTCAAAAGCAAAGCAGACAGAGTGGTCTTTATGGGGACTCGATGCAGGCGACTGCACCCCTGTATGTTTGGCAAGGGCAACATGCAGGGATGCGGGGGGCCTGCTGGTATCCTCCGGTTTTGAGGCTGCGCACGTGCACATCAGTGCAAAACCAAAGGAAAAATAATGCAAAGAAAAGCCCCAGTTGCACACATTCCCTGGGCACAAGGAAGTGTGAAAAAAATTCCTAGTTCCGTTTTGGCACAAAACAGGACAGGGGAAAACATTCAAAAGGGATCCGATCCCGATCAGAGCTGGGAAGGGGGATCGGGGGGGCGAAGGGTGTGGGTGGCAGACCGCCAAGGTGCCGCTTGGGCACCGTTGGCGGGGCCGTCACAGGCAAGGGCGAAAGGGCCCGGGCAGCGGCTCGGCGAATGGTGGTTGTGGTCCCGCTTGGCCAAAGCAGCAGGGGTCTCTGCACTCTCGCCGAGTGGCTCGCTGCCCAATGAACTTCGCCCTCAGTGGGCTGGCCTGTCTGGGATCCCATGACACACCGACCCACCGTGGGTAAAGCAACCCTACTGCAGCCTGTGGGTTCTCGGGATGGGTGGTTTGGGAGAAGCAACCCACCCCGATAAGAACAGTCCGGGTTCAGAAGCCGATGGCTGGTCGGCATGTTGTGCAAACCCAGCCAAAAAGTCTCACAGCTGGGCTTCATACAGTGAGGCTGCGTTCAATTTAAATGTGAATTCAGTGTCTGTTTAACTTGAAAAACTGCATGCTATTTAAAGCCGAGGACTTCTAAAGTCCAAGACCCTATATGAGTCTAAACCTCTGAAACTAAAAGGAACTGCTTCAAAATAGGCTCAAGTGAGGGCAAAATTCTTAGTCACTTGAAAATATTCACAGAAAAGCCCTAAGAAAAAATTAAGAAGCTGAGACCTTCTAAGTCGAGATATAAATAGATAAACAGACAAAAGGTCGGATATCTACTTGAGAAGAAAAGCAGATGCAATTGCCACTGTCACTACAAAACCCCTGGGGAAGCAGTTTCCACTTAACAAGATGTGGTCATGTCCATCAATCCGGATTGTTTTGATATAGACTGGATGAATTCATGGCGGATAAGGCTATCTCTGGCTACTCGTCCTGGTGGCCATATGCCACCCCCAGTTGCTGGAGAACATAGGTGGGAGGGTGCAGTTGCCCTCATGTCCTGTTTGTGGGTTTCCTGTGTGCAACTGGTTGGCTGCTGCGTGAACAAAACGCTGTACTAGATGGACAGCTGTCTGATTCAGTATGGCTGTTCTTATGTCCTTAACCAGTATGCTGATCCCATCACCCCTTTCTTGGAAGGATCATAATGCCAGAACACAGGCAGGTGGTTAAGCATATTGTGGAAAAGGCCCAAATAATCCTCATGAACACAAAGAATAAGCATACCATTGGGCAACATGCCTTGGGCACTGGGCATGAACGTGGGAATGGATAAACAGCTGTCCAAAATATTAATACAGAATATCATTCCATTAGCCTAGAAAGGAAGCCACCCCTTTACACAGACGCAGCACAGGACTACATTGGACTAAGTACGTTAATGTCCACTGAATAGAATAGTTAAAATACAAGGAAATAAATGTATAGGTTTCTAAGAACATCAGAAGAGCCCTGCTGAATCAGATCCAGGGTCCCTCTAGTCCAACATTCTGTTCAACCAGCTGCCCACGGGAAACCCACAAGCAGGACACAAGCACAACAGCACCCTCCTGCCCATGTTCCCCAGTAACTGGTGTACATACACATTCTGCCTCTGATTCTGGAGGGAGCACATGGCCATCAGAACTAGTAGCCATCGATAGCCTTCTCCTCCAGGAATTTGTCTAACCCCCTTTTAAAGCCATCCAAACTGGTGGCCATCACTACATCTCATGGAAGTGAATTCCATAGTTTGACTTTGTGCTGTGTGAAGAAGTGATTCCCTTCATCTGTCCTGAATCTTCCACCAGTCAGCTTCTTGGGATGACCCCAGGTTCTAATATTATGAGAAAGGCAGAAAAATGTCTCAAGTATTTGTTAAAAGTAAAGGAATTCTAGGGAAGTTATTGTTTACTGTGTGTATGTGTTGCATGGAATGGTGCCAGCTGTTCATCAAATTATGATACATAAATATGTCGTGCATCGGTTTGTTTATTGTTGTTTATTCGTTCAGTCGCTTCCGACTCTTCGTGACTTCATGGACCAGCCCATGCCAGAGCTTCCTGTCGGCCGTCACCACCCCCAGCTCCCCCAAGGTCGAGCCCGTCACCTCCAGAATATCATCCATCCACCTTGCCCTTGGTCAGCCCCTCTTATTTTGCCTTCCACTTTCCCTAGCATCAGCATCTTCTCCAGGGTATCCTGTCTTCTCATTACGTGGCCAAAGTACTTCAGTTTTGCCTTTAATATCATTCCCTCAAGTGAGCAGTCTGGCTTTATTTCCTGGAGTATGGACTGGTTTGATCTTCTTGCAGTCCAAGGCACTCTCAGAATTTTCCTCCAGCATCACAGTTCAAAAGCATCCATCTTCCTTCGCTCAGCCTTCCTTATGGTCCAGCTCTCGCAGCCATAGGTTACTACAGGGAAGACCATTGCTTGAACTATGCGGACCTTTGTTGTCAGTGTGATGTCTCTGCTCTTCACTAGTTTATCAAGATTTGTCATTGCTCTCCTCCCAAGAAGTCAACGTCTTCTGATTCCCTGGCTGCAGTCAGCATCTGCAGTAATCTTTGCGAGCATCGGTAGACTGGTAAAAATCCCATCTCCTGAAGGAAAGTCAGTAGGTGTGATTGTCTGAGATGCAAGGAGGGGATGATTGAAATGGAGTCAAAAAGGTAACAGGAGAGTTTGATAAATAAGCACTGAAGTAAGGGAGATGGGTTAGTAAACAAGGACTTGCTTACCTGCGAAGCTTTGGTTTAATATGTTGTCACAAAAAGAATTTTATTTAATTGCATTATTTCTGTCTTGGGCAAAAGAAAAGAGTTACTAATCTGAGGAGAAATTTCCTGTTTCAGATTGTTCTTCCTCTTTTCTGAGATGCAGTTGAACAGAGAAGGGAGGGGGGATGGGGGGGAAGAAGTAAGCAAAACAGTGCCTCTGAGCACAGACAAAAAGAAACTGGTCTTCAATTTTAAAAAACTACTTTGATGTTTTAAAATAATGTTAGAATTGATATAATTTCATTTCATTTTCATTTATTATATTTCTATATTGCCCCATAGCTGAAGCTCTCTGTGCAGTTCACAAAAATTAAAAACTATTAAAGTACATTATATAAAGAATAAAAGCCATTCACGTGAAGCATAAAACAGATAGCATACAAAACAACAACAAATATCAAAAACACTAGAAAATATATCACTAGAAAAACCATTTTTATGAAAGGATTTCATGTGTTTGTTCGGGTTTAATGGCTCTGTAAAGCTGAGTTTCATTTTTGTAAGCACAAAAAGCAAAGACCGTTACGAGGTAAATCCTCTGTTTCATCTTGACAGACAGTAGGAAGTCAGGAAAGAAAAACTTGGGCATTAAATGTGTTTGACTCTGGTAGTACCACGTCCTACTTTCCCCTTCCAAATATTGGGTGGTTGTTGCTTTTTTAAAGAAACAATGGCATAAATAGTAGCCACAGTCGTCTCTTTAGACAGCTTATCTGATGTGTAACTTGTGGTTTCTGTGAAGATGTACTTTGCTAACTTGTAAACCCTGTCAAGGAAGGTTAGAGTGCATTCTTTTCTGTTTCAGGATTAATGAAACGAGTTCAGTCCAGAAAAGTCATGACCAACAAAATAAGCCACCTACATTCTGAGTGTCATGTTTTGTGTGTCTGGCTATGTTTTGTAATATGAGTCTCGTATGTTATGTTAATAAGACCATAACATTGTTTTATTTTTATATTTTCTTTTCAAATGAAAAAGAAGCATTTTTCCTGTTGTTTTTATTGTTTTATCGGAACGTTTTATTTTGAGCTCATTAAGAACGTTCACTAAACTTCTTTGCATGTATGCTGTTTACTAAAATGACTGATATTAATGAAAGGGGTTTTTTTAAGGATCCTACTAAAGAGACATATTTCTAGCAATACCTTAATACCAACATGTTGGGTCAATTATTTTTTTTAATGGTTATTTTGAGTTTTCATAATCGACAAATATATGGGCTGCATTCATAGAAGCATAGCTTCCAAATCCCGGGAAGTACTAGTTCCCCTCTACTCAGCACTGGTTAGGCCTCATCTGGAGACCTGTGTCCAGTTCTGGGCACCGCACTTTAAGAAGGATGCAGACAAGCTGGAGAGGGTTCAGAGGAGGGCAACAAAGATGATCAGGGGACTGGAAACAAAGCCCTATGAGGAGAGACTGAAAGAACTGGGCCTGTTTAGCCTTGAGCAGAGAAGACTGAGGGGAGAGATGATCGCGCTCTTCAAGTACTTGAAAGGTTGTCCCAGAGAGGAAGGCCAGGATCTCTTCTCCATCAGCCCAGAATGCAGGACATGGAATCATGGGCTCAAGTGACAGGAAGCCAGATTCCGGCTGAACATCAGGAAAAACTTCCTGACTGTTAGAGCAATATGACAATGGAATCAATTCCCTAGGGAGGTGGTGGGCTCCCCCACACTGGAGGCGTTCAAGACGAGACTGGCAGCCATCCGTCAGGGATGCTCTGACCTGGATTCCTGCACTGAGCAGGGGGTTGGACTCGATGGCTTTGTAGGCCCCTTCCAACCCTGCTATTCTATGATTCTATGTGCATGGATGAAGGAAGAAGCAAAAATTTGCTATTCAGCCCTGCATATCTTATCAAGTATACACACCATTACAGCTTTCCCTACTTGCCTTTATTCTTCACCAACTTAGAAACATTTGGGATTTTATACACGAAATAAAAAACACAAAATATATTGCACACTTCATAACCATATCATTTACAGCTTATATGGTACATCATTTGACCTGACTGATAAGATTTCATGTAGGGCATGTGTGTAACAATGTTTCTTTTTCTACCATAATTGCATTTTGTTCTTTTGAATATAGGGCTATTTTGGTTTATTATTTTCGTGGTGCAGACAAAGGGTGTTGGGGGAGGGGGCAGAGATGGGCAGAGTTGTTTGTTATTATTCGATGCAATTTGTTATACTTCTGTGTAGTACCGCTATGTAGGAACCAAGCATCTGCCAGACCCGCCCTGGCATTGACAGTGACCCACACATGCCAGTTGCAAGAAGACTTGAAAAGATGTGACTGATTCTCGTGGACTATTCTTGTGTTACACTGAACAAGGAAGGCAACAAAAATATTATAACAACAGGGATGAGAACATCCAGAATTTCATGGCATTGACACCAACTCAAAGAACTTTTGGACTGTGTTACTGAAATACTGTGATTCCTTTTACGGAACTCCAAAATCTACCAACTACTTCTGACAATCTGAAAAAGTTTCAACACAAGTCCTGGTCACCTTTAAGGAAACGTGGACAATTAAAAGAAATAAGATCCTGATTGAAAAAGATGGCACCTGTCAGGAGCGCCCTAGCAGCCTCTTTCGGTACACTCCAATAGCCAACTCAAGACACAGATGAAAGGATTCTTTTCAAGGCTTTAATCCTTTTAGAACTTAATGACTCTTTCAGATGCTAATCACCAGCGACTAAGCAAGGAACAGCAGAGTGGCCTATGCTCCTGGTAGGCAGTTGATCCCCATTTGAAGGAGAATCACTTGAAGACCCTGAACTTATGGGCTAGGGAGAGATCCTCCCTCTTTCCCTTGGGTCCACGGGAGGCGGCCGTTGTTTGCACACCAAAGGGGCGCTACGCCTCCTTTCCGCACCCTCCATTGCTCGCTGCTCCCTGCGTCGGCGTCGAGCATCCAGCAAGCCCCGTTCCCGCGCTCTCTCACTGCCAGGGTCACTATCTATCTCAGGAATGCCAGCAGGAGGAATCTCTGCCAGCTGCTGTGCCTGTGAGGGATGAGCTGGCTCCTCTCCCACGGATTGCTGATCCTCCTCAGAATCAGAACTGCTCTGGGGTTCTATCGGCTCAGTTTCCAGCCTGACAGCACCTCTGTCAGGAAAGCAGAGACTTTTAACATCTGTGCAGGTGCAAGTATTCAGAAGCAACAGTTTGCATAACAATAGACTTTCCAGCTGTTGAACGGGTGCAAATGGACCCATCAAAATTTTCCAGAACCATGGTGTGAGATCCACTGCCCTGAAGAACTGCATATCAATTGCCCAGAGACAACATCAATTCTCACATCAACAGCTCACAATTTGTTTGTGGTACCCACAGAAGTTTCATGGCTAAGTGGGGATTTGAGCCGGAGACTCTGCTTCTTGTCAGGTGCTACCACAGGGAAACAGCAAGTTTGCAGTGCGCGGTATACTGGATGAGGGCGCCAGCCGTGTGCAAAACTGCTGCGCTCACCAGGGAGAGCCATCTGGCAGCACTGGAGGAAAGCAGAATTCCAAACACTAGAGACCAGCAGCAGAAGAGGCTCTTACCTGAGGATCTGGCGGAGCTCTTCTCTGCGAACCCAAAATCAGCACCAAAGCAACTGGCAGGATGCTACTCGAGAGGAAGCTTTGCATAAAACAATAACAGCAGCAGCAGCAGCAGGATGTCCCCCCCCCCACCCTCCGCCCCTGCCAAGACAATCAGAGCCCTGACTGGTTCAGCTGGGTGGGGGCCAGAAAAGGGCGGACCCGCATGAGACCTGCCACAGTTGGGGGAAAGGGGCCTCCTGCAGTGAGGCCTGCGCCGCAGCATGGCCATTGCTGCAGCCGACTTCCCCACCCACTCACACCTGGGAGCAGCAGACCTTGCAGTGGACAGATGACAGTCCTGGTTATCAGGGCTGGGCAGGAATTTTGCCTGCTGTCCAGTTGGCAAAGGGGGGGGGTCCCGTTCCTCATTGCAAGACTATCCTCCTTGTAAATAAGTTGAGCTGGGCAGTTAGGAGACCATGCAGAGTTGTGGAATTCCAGTGTGCTTTACGTCACAACTGCGTGGGCGTGGTGGGCATTGGGCTGGATCAGTTTGGGGGGGGAGCAGGTTTGGGCTCCCTGCTCCCCCTCAGCAGGGATCCCCTTAAGGGATCCTGGGGATGTGGCATTAAGGGCATCTCCACACCTGCAATTTATCACACATTAGTGATGGGCCACTCACAGATGTTTGTGGGTCCATTACATGACGTAGTCATCCCCCAGTGATTTTCCCAACATTTCCCCCGCTTATCCCGTGCTATCCCCAAATGCAAAAAAAACCTGGTATTTTTCCAGCCTGCAGAACAGGAGTGCCATGACCTCCCCATGAAATTCTCCCACAGCGTGAAGAAACCACTGCATGTGGACAGCGGTGAGCGGTTATTTTCGGTTGTTGGGCCACAGCTTATTTGAGGGGCAGCGTGAGCCCTCCCGCCGCCACTCGTGGTGTCTGGGTGGCGGCAGCAGCGCGGCTCGTAAAAAGTACATCGCGAGTCCTGGAGAAGTAGTGTGGTGGAAAGGGCGCGGCTTCTTGGAGGAAAATGTAGAAAGTTGTGACAGGGAAGGGGTGTTTCATACAATCATAGAATAGTTGGGTTGGAAGGGGCCTACAAGGCCATCAAGTCCAACCCCCTGCTCAATGCAGGAATCCAAGTTTAACAGAGATGTTTCCCTGTCTTTCTTAAAGTGACATGGTTCTTGGAAAGTCCCAGAAGAGGACGCCAAGCCCCGCAGCAGGCGAGCTGAACCAGGGAGGAACTTTCGCTATGCCCCAAACAGAAAAGCCGAGCAGCTCCCCCCTGCCCTTAAAAGGTAACAAACAGAACATGACAAGATGGGACCAGCCGTATACACAGACCTGCACAATGCAGCACTGCCCTCACCCCCCTGGCTGGAACATGTTTCCCTTCCGCTCTGCAACTGGCAGGATGCAATCCTGCAATGGAACCGGATGGGGGAAGCACAGGGACTGATGCGATCTCTGCCCCCATGTGATGAACCTCAGTGACCAGGCCAGCTCGGTGGCTGTGAGCCCGTTACATCCAGGGTGGCAGGAAAGGGGTTCACGTGGTGGGCCCTGATTCTGTCACCCCCGACCAGTGCTCCTGGCAGGTGGGCCAGGAAGGGGGACTGGACGGCAGGCGGGCTGTCCCGTGAGAGGATCCATGCCCTATGCCTCTGCACCAATCCCATTCAGGCAAAATCAGTAAAGCCGTGGCCAATTAAAAGTCCATTTAATTCTGCATGTCTGGTTCATTCCTTTCATTCACGGCGTGGACCCAGTTAGACGCTGGGCCACACAAGTGATTTCTGTCCCAACCAGATTCTCAGCTTTTCATATGAAGGGGGGAAAGTTCCAAATGACTCCTGCAACATGTCTGGGAGGAGCCAAAACTCTGACTCAGTTATGAGCAATGCAAAGTGCCTGGGGGGAATTCTAACTCACCATCGAGGGAGAGCTGCATTGCCTTGAGCTGTGTAGGGTCCTGATCCAGATCAGAAGTGCACCATGTGCAGAGGAGGGCTTAACCCTTTCCACCCTACACTGATTCCTAGCCAAGAACTGCCCACCTCGGCCTGCTCTTTGCCTCCTAATGTGCTGCATGCAGTGGGACAACCGGCAGCCAGGGAGGGAGCCCCTCCTCCCCACGCAGTCTAGTTCCGATCTGGACCAGGCCCTAGGCCCCTTCCTGCCCAAGGGGTCCAGTGATCAGCCTGGAGTTGATCCGGAAGGTTCTTCACTGACAGGCTGCAGTCATGCACTCAGCACATGGCGCACTGGTCAGCAGGTCCTGACCCCCTCCACTGCCGGAGGGAACGCTCAGCTCCACCTCTGGCTGCAGAGCTGGAGGGAAACTCGGTCCAGCCCTGCCTGTGGCCGGGGGCTGAGGGCGGCGCAGCAGTGAGCAGGTTTCCGTCTGTGTATATGTGTGTGACCAAAAGTCTTCCCAGTTGAGCCACTGATTCCATTCATCCAAAAAAGTCTTGGGTCGAATCTTCTGGTATTCCATTTCCATGGGAAATGACAAGTATGTCTCAGACTGATGTTGATTTTGCAAGGCGCGACACTCGAGGGGAGGGCAGCCATGTCCACTTGTGCTCCTGCGACTAGCACCCGTGTTTGAAAATGTCTCTGGTGCCATGTTGCCATCTTGGCAACAAAGATGATCAGGGGACTGGAAACAAAGCCCTATGAAGAGAGACTGAAAGAACTGGGCATGTTTAGCCTTGAGAAGAGAAGACTGAGGGGAGATAGGATAGCGCTCTTCAAGTACTTGAAAGGTTGTCACAGAGAAGAAGGCCAGGATCTCTTCTTGATCATCCCAGAGTGCAGGACACGGAATAATGGGCTCAAGTTACAGGAAGCCAGATTCCGGCTGAACATCAGGAAAAACTTCCTGACTGTAAGAGCAATACGACAATGGAACCAATTACCTGGGGAGGCGGTGGGCTCTCCCACACTGGAGGCCTTCAAGACGAGGCTGGACAGCCATTTGTCAGGGATGCTCTGACTTGGATTCCTGCATTGAGCAGGGGTTGGACTCGATGGCCTTGTAGGCCCCTTCCAACCCTACTATTCTATGATTCTATGTACAAGTGAACTGCCTGCACTGACCATGCACATTGCAATCGGATAGTTGAACGTTTCTGAAACCAGAAACTGCCCAGGGCCAGGGCCTTCGTCTCCTCGGGGCAAATCGTCGGGCACCGTTCTACACCGATCTGATTCATTCCACACCAGGAATTAGTAACCCTAACATGTATAGGGCCAGAGATGGCCTCAACACGCCACTCTGTGTGTTAGTGCCCCTAAAATCAAATGCAGAACCTTTCAAGTGGGATGATATTTGCAAACCCCAGATTTCTGCACTGAAAATTAACATTATTCCAAGACAGCAATATGGGCTCTCTTCCCATCTTGTGTTTTTAGCAGGATCGTTCTCCTTTAATCACTGTTTTTTTTGTGGGAGCTTTGAACAACACCGCTGCTCTCCTGCTGCTATCTCACAACTCCCCCCTCCCCTTTCCGTGTTATCTGAGAATGGGGAAAACCAAGCATTTTCTGTGCTTGCCATTGAAATCGCCATTTCTTCCCATGTATTTCCCCTTTAGTGCTGTGTTCTGCTTTGTGCGCACGTGTGCGAGGGGGTGTTGCTCCCTCCCCCCAAAGACAATGTCTAGGGGACATAGAACTGCTCCCTCCGTCGTTTTCTGATAGCACTGAACCTTCTCAGTCATCTCATGCCAACTTGAGATGCTGAAAACAGAATCATACCATTGCCACAGAGAATTGTGTTTGCAGGCCTATCGAGAATCTAAGGCAGATGAAAGTGCTGGTTATGCAAAGCTGGAACTATATCGTCAATACAGAACCTTGGAGTTGCAGTGACAGTTGGTGACTGCACGGGTTTACAGGGCAACGTCTGCAGACTGACCAGCAGCAGAAAAACATCACAGCTCACTTTGGAAGCTATAGATTCAAGGAAAGAGAAAATCCCACAGAGCATTCACAAGATCATGGTATTCCATAGATCTCTAGGTGCGGACCAGCTTAGCAGGCCGCCACCCTGCAGGAGGGCAAAGCCTCCATCAGTGCCAGCGTCATCAGGAAATGGTCTGGCCATGACAACAGGGTTACAGAGACCCCACCCCACCCCCCAATTCCAGATCGCCAACCTCGTGCTTAGAGTGTGTCCTGCTAGATGTGTTGGGGTGGTGACATACTGAGACAGCCCCATGAAGACCTGACCAGGCACTCCTGAATAGGCCCCAATGTGGGGACGGAAATCCTCCAGGACAGGTGAGCTTGGTTCTTCCAACACCATGCCCCGAGACCACCTCAGCCAGGGACACCGATGGGCAGGGGGGTATACCGGTGTACTGACCCCCCAAACACTCAGACCCAGTACTCGACCCAGCTGGTCTGCTGGGGAAGGAGACAGAATCCTTGCAGATCATAGCAGCATCCCTGCAGCCAATGCTAGTGCTGTATCATATACCCAGGTGGGCTAAATCAGGAAAGACCCACTCCCCCAACCCATCTACCCAGATTTCTGTTATACACACCGACCGGGTCACTGTACGTTAGTGCCAAGCGATGCACACTGGGGCAAAAATTCCTCACTTCACATGTACACCGATGGGAACTGTGCTGGCTGTGACCGACCAGGAAAGGGATCTTGGGGTTGTGGTGGACAGCTCAATGGAAATGCAAGCCAGTGTGTGACAGCTGTGAAAAGGGCAAATTCCATGTTGGAGGTCGTCGGGAAAGGAGTCGCAAATAAAACTGCCAGCAATCTAATTCATTTATCCAAGCAACCTAACTTGGAGCCCTATGTACAGTTCTGGTCACTGCACCTCAAAAAGGATGTAATGGATTGGGCTTCCTGATAAGTCAAGTCCTAGCAAGTGTTTTCTGTGCTTCATTTTACTTCAAAAGCGACTGACTGTTCCTGAACTCCTCTCTGCTGTGTTCTTGAATAAACGTAGTCAATAATTGGAAACTGACGTTGGTTTAGGGTGCAATCCTATGCATGTTTAGACAGAAAACAAAAATGCTGGTCGTTGCAGGACTTTTCTCTGTCTAAACATTCATAGGATTGCATTGCACCCTTGTTATTTTGCCTACCCTGAAGGTTGTTATCACTCACATGTTGGACTGCTTGGCACAGAAATCAACCTGGCTTTCATGGAGGTAAAAGGATGTTCTGGGGAAAGGGCCTGTCCTTCTCCATCAGTGTAAAACTCTGAAACTCTCATGCGTTCAGGCTTTGACTTTATCATCGTAAGCGGGGGGACCTAGGAAACTCTTAACACATCCTCAAAGAGCAATGCTTCAAAATGCTCTTGGTTGGGAGAGCCATACTGTACATCAAGAAATTCTACAGAATGGGGATTGCAATTCTTGTCGCGAAGAAGCGTCCATGGTAGTAACGGACACCTTAAGGGACCTGAAGTGACAATATGTATTTGTCAATGGCGATTTAAACAGAAATCCCTATGCCACAGGTTCTGTATATATTGTCCCAAAACAGGGCATCATGGCATATGAACATAAGAAGAGCCATGCTGGATCGGACCAGAGGTCCATCTAGCGCAGCATTCTGTCCACACTGTGGCCAACCAGCTGCCCACGGGAAACCCACAAGCAGGACCTGAGTGCAACAGCACCCTCCCGCCCATGTTCCCCAGCAACTGGTGCGCATAGGCAAACTGCTTCTGATAGCGGAGGCAGCATAGAGGCATCAGGACTAGTAGCTGTTGAGAGGCATCTCCACCAGGAATCTATCTAACCCCCTTTTGAAGCCATCCAAGCTGGAAGCCATCACGACATCAATTTCATAGTCCATGCGCTGTGTGGAGGCCTTCCTTTTATCTGTCCCGAACCTCCACCAACCAGCTTCATGGGATGCCCCATTGGATTCTAATATTGCAAGAAAGGGAGAAAAATGTCTGTCTTAGAGATGTCCTAGGAGACCTAGATGTTTTTAAGCAGAGCACTCTGCTCATGGGGGTGAGGGGATCCAAATGTGGTGCTGCAGGGAGGGCTGGAGGAGTCCGGTGACCTCTCCCACAGCTATGACTATCCTAGTTCAGGCGCATGCTTGGACAGACACATGGAGAAAGAGGCCCCCAAGCCATACTACTCGCTGAGGCATCACACTCATTGGAGAAGAGACGATTTCCTGGTCTTAAAGGATTTATGGCTGAGGGCAATAGATGCGCAAAGTGCAGTAATTTCTACGAGACAAACACCTGGAAGAGAGCCTTGAAGGATCTGCTCCGTCACATCTTTGCATGGGGAGTTAATCTACATTTATTTTCCAAAGAAGCTTGTGGAAGGACCTAAGGCGAGAGTCATCATTACTTCACCATGAATTCAACCACTAACTTAGCTCCAGCACCTTCTAAGGCATATAAAGGGCTGGTTCCAACATGATGTTTTGTACTAATGTAGACACCCCTTGTCTACATGTTTTGCACACAGGTGGATGCTCCTCTCGCCCCCTCCAGCCAGATCATCCCACCCACCACCACACCTTCCTGCTCAGGCTCGTTTGTGGTTTGAGTCTCTTCGTCTTCACAGGTCCGTGGTTGACTTGTTCCTGCCTAGCCCAGTTTTAACTTTCGTTTCTTTTGTCAGTCTGACTTCCTGGAACGCTGTTCTGAGCTTTCTGAACTGAATCATTAATAACAACTCCAGGAAGAGCAGTCAAAATCTAACCCCCCCAGCAAGTCTACTCGTAACCCAGCCCTGCGGATAAAAAGTCTCTGGGCAGGATCATATGGTCACGGAGGGGGAAAAAGACACAGTGGCTTATTTTCGATCCTGCACATGCTAGTGTGAGCTGCCTAACTAGCATAATTACCCTTGCCAGGTGGGATGGTCATACTGCCAAACCCAGAAGTGTGGCTGGCTGGGGTGGTTTACAAACCACCCCGAGACCCATGGCCGGTTCTACCATGGATGTTGGTCACTGACTTGGATCTGAAGACCTGTGAGCAGAATGCCCTCACTCAGCGGGGCTTCCCCTCCCGGCTGCAGCCACTGACACCCCAGAAAAGCTGCTCCTCGGGGATTGGGGACCCTCTGGAATGGGCTGTGATGCAGCAGTCACGGCTGCACTAGGGCACTCCTGCATGAAGCACCCTATCAGGAATAAAAGCCTCCGGTCAAGGTTTGCTTTTACTAAATTGTCCTGGAGGCATCTTGTGTTTATACAATTGAAAGCTACAAATGTTATCAAAATATAATGTATACAAAGGTGTCCAAGCCAAAAACCTGACTCAGGGAGGGAAACCCTCTAAATCAAATATCACTCAGGCTAGGATTGCTCAGCAATCCAAAGGCACACGCACGAGGACTCAGGATTCCTGCAAGGCAACAGAAGCACAGGTCGTACCTGGAGTCTTTAAAACATGCAGAGTTTGGGAGGACACATGTCTCATTCTAACAGTAACCTTGAACTGTAGGTCGTCGTTAGTCCCATGTTACAGCCAAGGAATCGTTCCCAAAGATGCACCTGATAAGCACTCAGGCCTTTTTAGCATTAAAAGCCCTAAGGGGAGACACGATGCCAGGTTTATAATGAGGAAGTGTCCCGGGAGATCCAAACGGCGTCTTTTACAATCCCTCCCTGATCATACTAGAACTTGGAACGACCAGATGCAGTTGATTTGCGTGCCAGGGACAGCCGCTGGGGCTAATATAGCAGCAGGGGAGGAAAGGCCCTGCCCGTTGGGAACGTGACGTTCGGCTGCCTCACGCTGCTAGGCCGCAGACTTCTGCGGGGAGGGCGCCTCTTTCCCCCCTAATGTCTCCACAGGTGGCAGATCCCCGCCAAAGGAACAACACCCAAGGGCAGCTTCTATTTGTTCGTCCCATCCAGTGGATTACTGACCCTAAACACCTCTTTGAGATGCCTGCAGTTCCACCTTCCTGCTCAGGCTTGTTTGTGGTTTCAGTCTCCTTGTGTTCACAGGTCTGTGGTTGACTTGTTCCTGCCTAGCCCGGTTTTAACTTTCGTTTCTTTTGTCAGTCTGACTTCCTGGAACGCTGTTCTGAGCTTTCTGAACTGAGCCATTAATAACAGCTCCAGAAAGAGCAATCAAAATCTAACCCCCCCCCCCCCCCAGCAAGTCTACTCGCAACGCAGCCCTGCAGATAAAAAGTCTGGGCAGGTTCACATGGTCATGGAGGGGAAAAAAGCCACGGGGGCTTATTTTCGATCCCACACATGATGCCAGTGTGAGCTGCCCCCACTCTGTGGAACTCCCTCCTTAGGGAACTCCGTCATGACCCCCCTTTAATGAGCTTCTGTCGTGCATTAAAAACGTGGTTGTTCAGGCAGGCATTTGGGGTGGGTTAGGGTATTTTAGAAGATGTTTTTATTGTAGAATTTTATTGTTTTAAACTGTTTTTATTGTATGTTGTACATCGCCCAGAGTGGCTGGGTGACCAGCCAGATGGGTGATTAATAAATTTAATAATAAATAAATAAATAAATAAATAAAATAATTACCCTTGCCTGGCGGGATGGTCTTAATTTCCAAACTCGGCAAGAGTGGCTGGCTGGGGTGGTTTACAAACCACCCTGAGACCCATGGCTGGTTCTACCATGGGTGCTGGTCACTGACTTGGATCTGAAGACCTGTGAGCAGAATGCCCTCACTCAGCGGGGCATCCCCTCCCGGCTGTAGCCACTGACACCCCAGAAAAGCTGCTCCTCGGGGTTAGCGGACCCTCTGGAATGGGCTGTGATGCAGCAGTCACGGCTGCACTAGGGCACTCCTGCATGAAGCATGATGACGGAACAACGGACTGGTTCCAGCCCCAAATGACCCTTCTCCAACTTATTCAACTGAAATTGCTGTACAGGGTCCTGAGAATCTATACAGAGGTGAGGAGGAGGATTTAGTCCCATCTCAGAGGATCAGAGGTGGGATTTCCCCACCCCCACCCCCTTGCAAAAAAAGTTTGATAGGTGATTCTCTCAACTAGTATTGGGCCAACTGTGGCTATCTGTTATCACTATCATCATCCTCATCCCGTGGCTTCCAATAAAGGTATTGCTACAAGAAATTAAGATAGTGTGTTACACACTCGTAATAAGCCGTAATACTTTCCCATTGTTCTCACAAAAAAGGAATAAATACATTCTAATGGAATTCTTTCTGTCCCCGTTGCTTTCTGTGGGCAGGGCATTTCTTTGATAGCTAATTGAAACCAGAACAAACACCACAATGAAACTTGTATCACAATAGCAATAATATGCAGTTTTGACATGAAACGGCATATCCACTTTCTTACGTAGCCTATCTTTCTTATGTAGATACTTACGTAGCCTATCATGGCTTGCCAGGGATGCAAATGGCGGCCGGCGTAGCAGCTGCCATTTGTGGCCGCAGCCTGGCAGTGGCTGGAGCCGCTGGACCTGCTGCCGCCGCCGGAGCCACCGCCGCCAGACCCGCAGCCAGGTAGGCTCTGTTTTGCGGGGCTTTCGCGGGGTGGTGGGGCGGGTTGCTCTGTACCGCCACGGATTCCGGGGGGCCGAATTCACTGGAATTCGGCCTCCCTGGGATCCATGGCGGAATTCTCTAAAATCCCTAATTTCCCCCCACTTCAGAAGTAGCTGTTTTCCCACTTTTCGGAAGCACAGTACATGAACCTGCTGTGTGCTCAGCACCCCTCTGGGGTTGTTTGTGTGTTCCTTGTGACGCAGGGACACATGTGAGTTCAGGTAAGCAAGGCTTCGTTTTCTTCGGGAGGTTAAATAAGGACTTGCTTTCAGAGGGGTGGGATTAGGGGCAATTGGGATCTAGCTGGGTGGGGGGGTACATTCCTCTGGGAAGTGGAGGGAGGTATATTTATTTTAGTTTGAAGTGTTAAAATTAAAGGGGATTGAGTAGGTAAGGAAATAATACCAACTTGAAACGCTTTCTTCAGCTACGTGCATAGTAAAAGACAGAGGAAAGAAATGGTGGTTCAGCTATTAAATAAGGATGGCAAAATGATAACAGATGACAAAGAAAAGGCAGAAGAGCTGAATTCCTACTTTGGCTCAGTCTTCTCCCAAAAGAGGGTCTATGATCCCCCTGGCAAAGGCCAAGTACAGGCTGAAGGGGCAGGATTGCAGCTTGAGATCGATAGGCATATGGTCAAGGAACACCTATTACTTTGAATGAGTTCAAATCTCCAGGGCCAGATGAACTGCATCCTAGAGTAATAAAGGAACTGGCAGAAGAACTCTCAGAACCACTGTCTATTCTCTTTGAGAAATCACGGAGGACGGGGGAAGTGCCAGATGACTGGAGAAGGGCTAATGTCCCTATCTTCAAAAAGGGTCAAAAGGAGGAAACTGGGAAGTACAGACCAGTCCGTCTGGCATCAATCCCTGGGAAAATTCTGGAGCAGATGATAAAGCAATCCATCTGGAAGCACCTTGAAAACAATGCTGCGATTACTCGAAGCCAACATGGATTTGTCAAGAACAAATCCTGCCAGACAAATGTGATCTCATTTTTTGATCAAGTCACCTCCCTTGTAGACCGTGGGAATGCTGTAGACATCATATACCTCCTTCAGCAAAGCTTTCGACAAAGTGCCCCATGATATCCTGATGAGCAAACTAGCTCAAAGTGGGCTAAATGAAACAACGATCCGGTGGATCCACAGTTGGCTACAGAATCAACTCAAAGAGTGCTTATCAATGGGACCTTCTCCAACTGGGGAGAGGTAATGAGTGGGGTATTGCAGGGCTCAGTCATTTTTATTAATGACTTGGAGGAGGAGGTGCAGGGAATGCTGATCAGATTTGCAGATGACACAAAATTGGGCAGGATAGCTAATACTTTGGAAGACAGAAACAAAATTCAAGGTGATCTTGATAGACTGGAGCGCTGGGCAGAAAACAACAGAATGACATTGAATAGGGAGAAATGCCAAGTTCTGCACCTAGGAAAAATAAACCAAATGCACAGTTCCAAGATGGGGGATACGTGGCTCAACAACACTACAAGCGAGAAGGATCTTGGAATTGTTGTCAATCACAAGCTGAATATGAGCCAACATGATGTGGCTGCAAAAAAGGCAAATGCTCTTTTGGGCTGCATTATTAGAAGCATAGCTTCCAAATCCCAGGAAGTACTAGTTCCCCTCCACTCAGCACTAGTTAGGCCTCATCTGGAGTACTGTGTCCAGTTCTGGGCACCACACTTTAAGAAGGATGCCCTATGAGGAGAGACTGAAAGAACTGGGCAAGTTTAGCCTTGAGAAGAGAAGACTGAGGAGAGATATGATAGCGCTCTTCAAGTCCTTGAAAGGTTGTCACAGACAGGAAGGCCAGGATCTCTTCTCGATCATCCCAGAGTGTAGGATACAGAAGAATGGGCTCAAGTTATGGGAAGACAGATTCTGGCTGAATATCAGGGAAAACGTCCTGCCTGTTAGAGCAATACGACAATGGAACCCATTCCCTAGGGAGGTGGTGGGCTCTCCCACACTGGAGGCGTTCAAGACGAGGCTGGACAGCCATCTGTCAGGGATGCTCTGACTTGGATTCCTGCACTGAGCAGGCGGTGGGACTCGATGGCCTTGTAGGCCCCTTCCAACCCTACTATTCTATGATTCTACTACTATTCTATGAAACCTCAATTTAACAATAAGGAAGTCGAGCTGTGAAGCCAGGTCATTATAACTTATTATAATGGTAATTATATAATACTATTATATTATATTATATTATATTATATTATATTATATTATATATTATATATATTATAACTCTCCCCTGTATGCAGTACAAGGTCATTGTCAATGAAATACACCTCTTTAATTTATATTTTTATTAAAATTTCTAATGCAGAACAGCAAGCCAGACTAGCAGGAGCATAGAGCAGTTATGATCCATCGAGGCATTTACTTAAGCATAACACATGGTTTGATGTTTCATTGACTTTCCACAGGAAAATATATATATTTGATTATTAAAACCTGTGGCAGACTCAGCAACTGAAGAAAGGCATTATATCAGACGTGCAGCAATACCAAGCTATGCAGGTCACTTTGCTGGAGTTCAGGGAGGAATTAGCAGTGTCAAGGCGCTTCTCTCTAGATCTTTCTCCCCTTGACTCTTCTTTTCCCTTCTCATGGGAGCATGAAGGCAGGCAGGACAAGTGGGGTGAACAAAATATTCTGTTGGAGTCCAGGGGAGTCACAAGTATTGGGTAGGAGATGCATTTCCCATAGTAACGGTTCATTCACCATTTGACTACTATCACTCCCTCCAATAGCTAACTCTACTGGTTGAGTGCCAACATGATTACAGTCAAAATGGGGCCACCAAGAAACTACAGGGAAGTATATGTATGACTGGGAAAACCTGAGGTTTGCAGAAATATAAAATCCCTTTCAAAAATCTAAGAGAGCAAAACAAAAACAGCCCAATGCGGACTGAGGGCATTTCTACATGAGGCTTTTAACCTGCTTCTGCTTCCAGATTCTTTGTAGGATTAAGATCAGATCCTTAACACATGTTTTCTATATGTTCCAATACACAACTACTAGGTGGTGGTGTGGTATAGCAGAATTGCTCAAGTACACTAGGGTTTCATGCCGCCCTTTCCAGAAAATATCAGACTTTCCTCTATCTACAAAAAAGCCGTGGGAATGGATGCAAAAAGCAGGAGAGGCCCTGGCAAATGAGGACATAGTGTAAAGCACCAGCAAAATACCTTGAGTGAGGAATCACAAGCGCACAATACATGCCTCGTGTAGAAAAGACCTGAGGATGGAATGGAATGTTTTGGAGGAGGGCCTGGCTGGCCTGATGGAAGCCTGAATAAGGGTACTCCTATTAGGACCTGAGAATACACTGCAGTTAGTTGTACAACTGACTGTATTTTACAGTATCTAAAGTGTGTTTCGGGTGGGTATTACTATATGGAAATCTCAATAAAAATGCTACAATGAGAAAGAGCCCTTGTTAAAATCTCTTTTGGTATAAAATTTAACAAAACGTGCTGGGAACCCTGAAGAATTCCCTTTCACATTAAGGTTTGCCACAAGGGCTGCACACATGACTGGAAATGCTCCAGAACTTTCAGGGCCCTTCACACGACTTAAGACACAAACATATATAGCACAGATATGGCGCTGTAAGAAGCCTTGTCCTCATCATGCTTCCCTCACGGTCCGTTATTCTGTAACATGTCATGGAGCTCCTGGATAGCTCTGCACTCACGCTCGATATCTGTTTGAAAAGAAAAGGTGGGGGAGAGAAATGATATGATTCGGCCATGTGATCTAATATTCACAGACCAAACTCCGTTGCCCCACAAGAAGACTACAGACCCTTGTTCTGTGCATGCAGGATGTGGTCAACACTACGCAGAGGACTGGGAAGCAGGCAACACGCCCTCTAGCGAGGGCGGGGGATGACTTCAGACAGTCCGGGGGCCAAGTTCCACCACCACCCCGATCCACTGCAGACCACACTCCCCCCGCTGCCACCCTCATGCCACAAAAAAGTGGGGAAAGGTGCTACAGAGGTTTAGATTTGATTAATCTAGCTTGAAAACAGGATAACTTTCTCCATTCTAAGCCTCTGCAGAAGCTTGTCATAATTTTTCTCCCTTCTTTCCATGTAAAAAGAAAAAAATAGGGGCAGTGGCGAGTAATGGGGGCTGTACTGGGGGGCAGTGGGGCCACATGCAGCTTCTGATCGAGGTGGACAAGTGCTCTGAGCTGGTATCAGATGACGTCCGATGTTCTCGAGGCAAACGTTTGCGTGATTGCAAAGTGACGCACAACAAAAGACTAGATCCCCTCCTATAACACATCAGCCAAGGTGCCTCCAGTGCCCAGCTCACTCCAGGAAAGGACTGGGACCAGAGGTCAGTGACAGGGGCGAACCCAAGTGGCCCTCCAATTTCAAGGGCAATAAAAGTATGAGCAATTCCACTGATTTTTTGGAGGCCGTGGAATTCATCACCAGGATTGTGGCTGGGGGCTTACATTTTGCCCTGGTTCCTCCTTTCCTTGTTAGCTTACCTTACGTTGCTGCTCTCTTCCCAGCACCACGGACAATTTTCTTCCCCCACCAAGCCCTGGAAGCAGCATCAGTCCAGGGCTCTTGAGGGGGAAATGGCAGCTTCCACACAACAACGGCAGCTGCAGTTTCCCCCCACCCTCCCGATAGGCCCACTTTGACACTGCAAAACTACGTGCTTTTTTAAAAGGGAAACCAAAAAGCTGCAGGCACCAGGGTGAAGCAAGCCCTCCACAGCAGCAGCGGCAAATGTTGCCCCCCCTGCCGTCCACATAATTAGCAACACTGAGCCATCAGCCCTAACTGAGCGGCAGAGCACGAGCTTTGTGCCCAGAAACTCTCGTGTTCAGTCCCTGGTGCCTGAAACTCTTTTTTCCAAAAGGGGCAGGTGGCGGGCAATGGAAGAGACATCTCTCTGGCCCTGGACAAGGCTGGGCTTGAAGGGCCCTCGGCCTGACTCGGCATAAGGCAGCGTCAGGATTCGGGGCGCCCCTCGGTGGCAGGAGACCTGCTTTGCATGTCGGAGGCCCCCGGTTCCATCCCTGGCAGCGTCTCCCGCTGAGAGGCTCAGGGAGCAGGTGATGGAGAAGAAGACCCTTCTCTGCTTGAGGCCACCCTGGAGAGCTGCTGCCAGACACAGTCACAGCAGGCAATCCTGGCCTGGATGGGCAAACAGCCTGGCCCAGAACCTGCTCACGCGCTGCCTCCGGAAGCTCCAAAGTAGACATATGGGTTTGTCTGGCAGGCAACACACACACTGACATTTTGATGCATCTGCTCAGGGCGTCATACAAATATCTGATGTAACTGGCTAGCACGCCTCTCCATGAGGCTCAGGACAGCCCACAACATCTGAAGCCAGAGACCGGCCGTAATACCAGCCCAGAAGGGACAGCTGAAAATCGAGGCCGGTCAAGTGCCCGCCTTCTGGCCAAACACTTTCCTGAGCACAAGCACTTTGCAGACTTCAGAGGCAGAAAGAATGGCTGGAATGATCCTCCGTGGAGAAATTGTTCCATTGCGCTGGGGCCCCGGAGGTCAAGGCCTGGTCCCAGATGGACAACAGCCCTACCTCCCTATAGGGACGGGGGGGGGGCGCTTGGAGCTGGGCTTGTGTTGAACATCTACGGAGAGAAACGCCCTCTGAGAGATGCAAGCCTGAGGCCATGAAGGGCTCTGAGCACGAAGACTATGATCTTCAAAACAGGGTATATGGTGGCAGAGTGAGGTGCTTGTCTCATGCCAGGGGAACAGAGGCCTCTGGCCCAGGAACCTGGGGGGCCTGAGAAGCCAAGGGAGGAGGGAGAGGTCAAGGTTTTGAACAGGGGAGCTGGTGGCTCCAGCGTTGGTGGGGCTGCGGATCCATTCTGAGATGAGCCAGAGCACCAAAAGAGCTGTCCAAAGTGCTGGCCCCCGGCCCCCAAATCGGTTCAGCACTTGGACAGCTCCTTTGGAGCTCTGCCTGGTTCTGACTAGAACCCAGAAGGAATCACAGCCTGACCAAAATCGGAGCCACCAGCCTCCACTGGTCTTAAACCGCTGGCCATGATCCACCAGCTGTGCAAGCCCCAGCATATGAGCAGGAATCACTTGATACACACGGCCCTTATTTATTTATTCAGCTCTGCATCCAATAAAATATCTGAGTGGTATACAATAAAAAGGGAAGGAAAAACTAATCATCTTCATTGAAATGCAGAATTAAAATAGTTAAAATCAAATTGTGCCAATAAAACCGTGGCTGGTTAGTGAGGGAAGGCTTGTTTTTACATTGCTCATTGTGCGCAAGGCGGCCTGGTGGATGGTGCCCTCTGTCTGCAGATCTCCAGCGGGGTGTCTCCACAGGGGATTCGCTGCAATCTGGCTGCGTTTGGAGGTTGGTCGGGGCACACGATGTCGTGGCCATCCCAGAGATTTGTGCAGAAAAAACAGTTTTTCTGAGACTACTTTTAGTCTGATTGTTTTCCTTAATTCAGCTTGTCTGGGCTTCTGTTGCAGTGTATACCAACCCTCCGCATTTACTTCAGCATGATAGCCCTGACCAGGGGTGTGTCTTTCACCTGGCTGTGACTTCACTGACCCTGGTCAAGGGGCGTTCCCTCAAAGTTTCCCCTAACAGTGTTTCCCCAATGTTTCCGCCCTTTTGCAGCTGGATGTTTAGGAGTTCTGAGCTACCTCACGGTATTTACTTCGCCTTGCGTACCACTAACCACTGGTGGCCATTCCCCCAACAGTATACGTGTGATCTGCTCGGCAGCCCCTACCTTTAAAAAAAATTATCTTAAATCGATGCTACGTAAAAGTGCAACGTCGAAATAGCACATTGCTGCTATATCGTGAACCCGAAGTAAGAGCTCCAGTTTCACCAACCACAGCCACCTTGGGGGAGTGGGATTATTTACAAGTGGAGTATGCGGTGGATGGACATAGAACAAAAAAAGCTGGGGACTCCATCCAGTAGCCACCCAAACAATTTGCAGTAAGCTGCCATGTGACCTGCCAAGAGCCCCAGGCTGGCTTTGGGATGGATAATCCAGGTTTTCAAGCCCCTTGTGTCCCCAGACGGAGCAAATTCGACTCCAGGAAAAAGTGCAGCAAAGTGGACTAAACCCATCGCCATGGAGATTCTCCAGGTGTAACCATGAAAACAGGAGAGCAGAATGTTAAGAAAAAGGGATGCATCTAGGGGCATCCTTATGCTCTTGTACTGATCCCTAGAACACAGACAAACACTGGCTCACGAGGCCCAACCACGGCTTGGCGATCTGATGTGCCTTGCTCGGGTCATGAGCCTCGGGCACCTCCGCAACAGATCGGATGCTTACCTGGCAACTCCACGGCCAGCTGGTCCTGCTGCAACAAGAGCAGTTTGAGCACAATGGAAATTTCCTTTTTCAGCGTCCTCATGATTTCTGCCTGCACAATGCAAAGCATGAACCCATGAAACAACAAGCATCCACTGGGGAGGGAGGGAGGGAGGGAGGGGCCATAACTCGGTGATGTTATGCTTGACATGCAGGAGGTCCTCAGTTCACTCCCCAGCACCCCCATCTAAAGGATCGCATTAACAGAGACCGCGCATGTCTGAAGGTGCACATTCGAGGATGTAATGCTGAGCTGCTTCTCAGCATCCACTTTGCTGTAGCTATAGGTATTCTTGGCCAGAGCATCTGATTTATGTATTATTTATTTAAAACATTTGTATCCCACCCTATATCATTAAGATCTCAGGGCGGTGTACAGATCAAGTCAATTTAAAAAGTAAAAACGATGGATAATTTAAACAACTAAAAGCATATTAAACCATTAAACAAGCTAATACCAATTAGAAAATCTAAAACACGGAGGAGCAATCCTATGTGGATCAACGGTCGCCTCCGACCCCGGGGGTGACCACCTATCCAGTGCAGGGCGGGAGGAGTGGTGAGGAGCAGATCTCCTCCTCGCTCCCCCCGCCCTGCTTTCACAGTTAGACAGCCAGTTTCAGCTGTCTAGCCGCGGGACCTCGGAACGCGGGAAGTGGCTGCTGGACAACACATAGGATGTGTCGTACCAGCATTTCTGACCTCCCCGCCCTGGCCTGACCCTGGGAACGCCCGATTTTCACTGCTCTGCGCTGCTCTTATGAGCACGGAGCATGAGGCCAATCCACGCTGCCTAATAGGTAGCATGGGAGGGGGTGGGGGTTGGTTCTCTGGGAACCAACCTATCCTATGGCCATCTAGCCACTGACTAGCAGCCATAGGATTGTGCCCTAAAGCAATTAAAACAGTGTGCAACCTTAGAGAATTCAGTTAGCCCTGAAAAGCTTTGGTGAAAAGCCGTGTTTTAACTTGGCACCGATTTCATCAGGCTTTTTGAAAGGGGCAAGTTGCACATATTTTCTGGACTTCCAAACTCTTTAATGGGAAGGCTTTTGCTATCTTCAGTTTGTTAGAGCTAGTTAAAGTCATTCCCCTTTAAGTGGCATTTTCCCAGCTTTATCTAAAACGTGGTCACTAGTGTCTTTTTGCCTATGTGCTTTGTGCCTGACTCAGTTGGGCAGATACCCCACCGCCCCCTCATCCAAGCTGAATAAACATGGAATCAAAACTTCTGTTTGGCCTTCGCAGACCCTTCGCTGCCTCTCCTGACTAACTCCAGATGTTGTGTGCGACTCCCATGAGTGAGTAATTTACGGCAACTAGGTTAGCATAGTTCAGCAAGCTTTTTACTTTGCATTTGTTTTGGTCTTTTTGTTTTCCCTTCCTGTCCATCATTGTATTCTTGTAATAAAGTTTGTGTCTTAATTTGGAAACTGGAGGTTTGATTATTGTCCAAACTCAAGAGAGGGAGTGTGCTTTTTCTCCTCACACTGCTTAGGCTGTGTGGTCACATCAGGGGGAAGAGAGGCCATGGGTTAGCCAGTGGAGACTGGGGGCTTGGCTGTCTGTCCACCTACTCTCAGGCAGTGCACTCCGACAGCTGGAGGAAACCCTGCCCTTCCCAGCTAAGGTGGGCAGGGGGGAGAAGGAGCAGGTGGTGGCCCTTTCTACCAATTGGCTAACAACACAGACAAAAATAGGCACAGAGGGTCTGAGAAGGCCACGTGCAATAAGTGCTCTCCGTAGATCGTGCTGGGAATCAAAGACAGGGGGTTCCCCACTGTACCTTCAATTCGAGGAAATAGCTCTTCATCTTTGCTTTGGCCTTCTCAAACATCATGTTCTTTACCTCTCTCTCAATGTTCTCCCTGAGGATGGCCTTCATCTGTTCACAGGATCGGGGGCCCCTAATGGTTGAGGCCTCTATGGAAGCAAGAATGGTCAAAATGTCACTAGTGAGCAAGGTAGGAGGGGCTTACGTTTGGATAACCAGTGTTCCTGTGTCAAGGATGGAGAAGATCCCACTTCATTGACATTCTCCTCTCCGTCCAACAAAATTGATGCAGCGGGTTCAGGCCCAACAGAAGGAAACAACATGGAATTATCCAATAGAAGTAAGTTTAGCCTAGGCTGGCATCTCCTCTGGGCAGGTAGTGAGCTTTCAAGAGGCACCTGGCTGGCAAGTGCTGGAGTCAAAGTACTGGACTACATGGATACAAGATACACATCCAAATGGTCTTATTTATTTCATTTATGTCCTGCCTTTACTCCTTTCACATGGTCCTCCTCCGCTCCATTTTATCCTCACAACAACCCTTTGAGATAGATTAGGTTGAGAGTCAGTGACTGGCCCAAAACACCCAGTGTGCTTCATGGCCAAGTGGGGACTAGAACCTGGATCTACCGAGTCCCAGACCAACACTCTAACCGCTACCCCACACTGGTTCTTATAATCTGTGGTTTAAGGCTGAACTGGAACTACTCCCAGTATTTCAGTTTTTTCCTTCAAAACATTTCACTTTTCCCCCTTGCTTCTATTTTCAAAGGTACAAGAGGTCTCAAGCAAGCAACAGACCCATGTCACAGTGCGCTAGCGTGCTTTGCAACACCATGCGATACCACATGCATAAGAAGCAGCTGGCTGAAATGGTGCACCCGAGTGTGCACAGAAGTAGGAGTCATTGCAGCAGAACTAGGCCAGGCGGGGGCAGCCGAAGCAGCCTTGGAAAGCAGAGATAACAGCAGTGGGGGAAGTCTGAGAACAAAGTAGGATGGGACCTGCTGTTTTGCAGAGTACTAAATGCTGGAAAATAGAAATGTGACATGAAATCAGTTCTGAGAGACTTTTGGAAAATCAGGTAATGCAGGGTCCCATCCCCCCATTCTGACTCTGCATGGAACCAGGGTGGGGAGGGAATGGGGGGGACATATTAACGTGACGGACCTCTGATCAGTCTCCGCTTAAACATGTGGCGTTTGCCTGATCTTTTGCTGTTCACGCTTGGATTTCATCTCAAACACAGGTCAGGGCATCATAAAATGGATAACAGCTGCTGCATGGACTGCAAAAGAACAGGCAGACCCTAGGTGCTTAAACACAGAGTGATCAGAGGTCCTTCCTGTCAACGTTGTTTATTATTCTTTATTAACAACATACGTATGCTGCCACATTACATCATGTTCTGCCCTATCTTCTTCCCGTTGGTGCCACGTAGAGTTATGCTCTGTGATGCTGCTGTCTCCCAAGACCTACCAAACAAGCATCACCCAGAGATGCTGATCGGCCATGTAACTGGCCCTTTAGGAAGGCAATACATGGGAGGGAGGAAAGGGCTACTCCCATAAGTATTAGGCACGCCAGGGGTCGAAAGTGAAGTGCGCAGCAGTGCTCCTGGTTCACTCTCTTTCCCTCTAAAACATCCTATTTCAAGCCAAAGTATGATCTCCAGAAATGCCAAGTGTGAAAAGGCTGTAGCGTGAACAGCAAAAGATCAGCCAAACGCCACATGTTTAAGCAGAGACTGATCAGAGGTCCGTCACGTTAATATGCCCCCCCATTCCCTCCCCACTCTGGGTCCATGCAGAGTTAGGCTTCATGACTCTACAGTCTCACCAGACCCACCTAACCGGCATCAGCCGGGGACGCTCCAGTGGGGACTCCTCATAGGGCCAAACAGGGCTCCCCCCACCCAAGAATAGAAAACTGCGTTTAAAGATTTCATTGCATTAACTTAATCCATTAAATGTTTCCGTGCGACCCAAGCTACGTCATTGACTCGTTAGTCCCGTGTGGGGGGTTTTTAGGTTGTTCGGGCCCATGCTTCTCTCTCAAGTCTGAGTCCCTAGTTCCAAGCTGGCTTCCCATTCAGGCGTCTCTGACCCTGTCAGGGCGAGGGCGAGGGGCTGCAGACCAGAGACTCGCATGACAAGAGTCCCCGGCTCCAGTCTTCTCAGTACAGGGAGGGCCAAAATCCTGGTTTCGCTGTTGGGCCCCTCTTCTCAGGGAAGTATCAGAGCTGTCAGACGAGGCTGCCAGCCGTGCTAGGGCAATTTCCAGCCGATCACACAAGTCCCGTGAGCCTTGAGTAGGGCCGCCCCCCGGATGCCTCTTGGCTACCGCTTCCCTCGACTGGGCTGACGTTTCTCTATTAGGACAGGGCCATATTGCCATATTAGGAAGAAAGGGCAGCTTCTACGGGGCAGATTACCGCCCCCTTGCAAGAGGCCTGGTTCCTCCTCTAAGAGGCCCAGTCGGCGTACAGAAGTGGGCCTGGCCTGGTAGGATTTGAGGTTCAAGTTTGTACTGCCCTGTCCCCTCCCTCCCTCCCTCCAAGGAGTTACGTTCGGATTTGTGTCCCTCCCCTCCAAGGAGCGCCAGGAGGCAGACGTGTCATTCCCTCACCCCCCTTTTAACCTCACAAAAGCCCTGTGGTTCAGTGGGAGACAGTGAGCGGCCTAAGGTCACCCAGGGATCTGCCTACCTGGCTATGTAGGGCTCTGAAGTGTTCAATATTCATTATTTCTTGAGAGTTAAATAAAGAAGCATGAATGTTCGTAAAAGTATACATTCGTGCAATTCTGCTAGGCTTGTCACCCCTCCAGGATTGGCCCGGCGTCTCCAGGAATCAGCATTAATCTCCAGGAGATAGCTGAACAATCCTGGAGATTTTAGCAGTTTGATATTGTGTAAAATATTTGGGGCAAGAGAAGGAAATCTCCAGGCATAATGTCCGTCAGAGTTGGCAACCCTGTGCCCTGCGGTCCTGGAAGGGCTGTGCCCTGTATTGTCTTTGTATTGTTGTCTCACACCGCTCTAAATAATGGAGATTGTTTACTGTACTGTGCTGATACTGAAAGGCTTTGAGC
Organism: Heloderma suspectum; assembly: GCF_057233095.1. Classification (NCBI taxonomy): domain Eukaryota; kingdom Metazoa; phylum Chordata; class Lepidosauria; order Squamata; family Helodermatidae; genus Heloderma; species Heloderma suspectum. The sequence continues at coordinate 439,067,111 of NC_139458.1, forward strand.
ATGAGCAGAGTGCACAGTGGAAATGGGTCTGTATATTATATTTGTTTTGTAGGAGAGACTTCATCTTTAGGAAATATAGAAATTGGTATTCAGTTTGCAGAATAAAAATAGTATTTATATAATTATAAATTAGTATTATATATATTTATACATCAGTATTTATAATTTATTTATAAAATACGTATTTTATAAGCATTTGGGGTGGGTTAGGGTATTTAAAAAAAAAAATTATGGTAAAATTTTATTGTTTTAAATTGTTTTATGGTGGGTTGTACATCGCCCAGAGTGGCTGGGTGACCAGTCAGATGGGCGATTAATAAATTTAATAAATAAATAAATAAATAAATACTTCATTGCTATAATTTCATTCACCGTGATAAAAGTAATTTAACGTAGGTTACAAGGTGAAATGGAGTAAAGCAGCCAGGTTGGCTACATATTCAGTTCATGCAGACGCTGTAGCTTTGAATCTTTCATGTAAGGGGTCATCCCTCCTTCATCTTTTGGGGGATTTAACAACCCCATGATATGTTATAGCCTGCCCTCGGAGTCCCTAACTGTATTTACAGAACTGTAAAGAAACCAAAGGGTATGTATGGGACCTAGTGTGATAATGAGGCAAGAAGCGTCACGTTTGCTAGAGGAGTGGCAGATTGATGCTTTCAACAAACACACCACAGGGGAAGCGCCAGTGAAGGGCTTTTGTTCGGCATACAATGCTCATCCCAGTGTTTCCCAAACTCTGGGTTGGGACCCACCAGTGGGTCTCAGCTGATATCCAGGTGGGTCTCAGTGCGGCTGACTGCCCAGTGCCCAGCGCCCCTTTGCTTAGCTGCCCTGTGTCGTGGCTGCACCGTGCACACTACATAGGCAGGGAGAGAGCAAGGCAAGGGGGTTTCTCCACGACAATGGAAGGAGAAGCGAATGCAGGAGCAGCACAGTCATTTTAGAAGGTTTCTTCTCTCTTTAAAACCATGTTGCTTTAAACACATAGTTTATTGCTCAGGCACACCTAAGAAGGCACAGCCTTCTTATGGGAAGCCCCTAGGAAGAGGAAGTGTTTTGGCTGAAAGTAAATGGAGTCGGAGGATTTCAATTTAAAAAGAACACCCACAAACAAGGCGGTGAGCACAATTCATTTTTTTAAAAAACCTACATATTTATTATCGGAATATACTACACCGCGTTTTTGTTTATGAAAATTTCGCAACTCTTTGCGGACGACGAAAGAAAGCCGCATGAATGCTGGCTCCACAGGACCTCGTGGTGCCGTTCTGCAGAGGATTCCATGGCACGGACTGAGGGAACTCGATCCCATTTCCGTCCGTGGCGGAATTCTCTGACATCCCTAGGGACAGGAAACAACAGGATGGGAAACCAACCCCCTTTCTAACACAATGCAGCTCAGGGTCGAAGCTGCAAAGTAGTTACTTCCGAAAGGCAATAAACTAAACAACAGAGTATCGCAGCGTCGAGATCACGCTTTACAGCCTTTAGGGAATTAGTGCTTTAAAATGTGCTATTTCGATTGAGGGGGATCTCTGTAACTTCTGAAGTCTACATTCAGGGGACAAGCTTCATTGACCACAATGGGAGTTACTTCTGAGTAGACACACATATGTTTCTGCTGGGAAACACAGGGACGGGAAACACAGGGACAGGAAACACCCCTTGACCAAGGTCACGGTGAAAGGCACACCCTGGGCAGGGCTAGCACACCCAAGGTCAATGTGGGTGTTGGGGCACACAACAGCTATACCGGGGAGAACCTGACTTAAGGAAAAGGATCGGACTATAAGGAGTCTCAGGAAATCCAGTTTTCCCACGATAAGCTCCAAGGTGGCTGCAGGATGGCCACAACGTCATGTATCCCTAACGACCTCCAAACGCAGCCAGCTTGGAGTAAATCGCTTGTGGAGACAGCCACCAGGGCTAATATTTTTAATATTAATATATTTTTAATGGGAATAAAGAGGAACAGGATAAGCGAGGGAAGCTGTTATATGAGGAAATGAATGTAAAAGCAGCAGGAGGGAGGGATGAAAGGAACTGGCACTTGGGATGAGGTTACAAGTTAAGTGTGAAAGGAGATGGGGAGAAGAAATGACAGGAGATGGGTAAGAAGACTTTGAGAGGCATGTGAGGGGAGAGGAAAAACAACATAAAAGAAACAGTTTTCTCCACTTAAGAGGAGTGGTTCTAACCTTTGGGGCTTTGTAGACACATTTGGAATGTTGAGAGATTGTCATGGGCAGAGAGGGGCTGCTCTTTCCTAAAGCAGCTGTCTTGTGGGCATGGCCAGTCACAAAACACTCATTTCCCAGAAGGCAAACTGGCAAAACTAATAGAAAAGAATTTAGCCCAGGAACCTAGGTATAAGGCAGGGACGGTGGGTCCAAGCTCCGAAATAAAATAAAAACTTCTGTAGGTGGTCACTATGAAGGCAATATACTGCATCCCAAAAATGGAGCGGGGGAGCTACTCTCAGAAGGACCGTGAGTATCCCACTTGCCAGGGCGGAGAGGGGAGGGCATCGCAGTGCTCCCGGGGCAATGGCAGCACAGTCACTGGAGGGACAATACGGGGAGGCAGAGGGAAGACGCTGTGCAATGCCTCTGGGCCTCCTCCTTCCCTACAGAGCTGCCTGCAGGGAGACCTCTCTGCGCGTGGGAGGGAACGGGTCTCACTGAAAATAATCTGACACCTCCTCTGACAAATATAAATAAATAAATATCCTTAGAGTATTCCGATCCCTTCAAATGCATGATCTCGGTAATCTCTACAACGATTCTGCAAAGCAGGTCACTGTCATCATCCCCCTTTGGCAAACTGGGGCTTATCCAACGCAGCCTTGGGATCCTGTGGCAAAGGCAGGGCTGGAACCAGGGGCTGCCTGGTGCACAGCTCAGCCTCTTGGCCACAGCGGCTCTCACCAATCAATTGACTGAAGTTAATTAGTTAAATGCCAGCTGATTTATGCAACTAAAAATCAGCCATAGAGTCTCTAATGCCTTCGTTTGAACTACTGCGGGGCAAGCGGGTGCGGAGCTTCTAACGGCTTATTCAGCTCTAAAATCTAGAACCGTTTGATAGCCTTGGTTTGAAGAGTTACAGGGGCAGAGTTAGGGCGATGAGGGAAGCCGCTGCTGTCTCTCCTGAAAAAAGAAACATGGCCCATAAAGATGTGGAAACCTTGACATCTGAATGAAGCAATATGTGCCTTGACATGGCAACAGTGCACAGATGCTGGAAATACGTAATTTAAACTTACCTTGCAAAGCCTATGCCCACATCATAGAGGGTAAAATCCCTCATGCCCCTGGTCCCAGAAGCTCCAGAATGCCTCTCTTAGCTGAACCCTTCCGGAATATGAAACACGGACACCAACCATAACTGCCTCATGGGAGAATCTCCTACCTTCATAATAGGGCTTCAGAGCACTTTGGATGGATGCTGGAAGACTCTGGTAGATCATTATCTTCCTCCGAACAATCTCTACTTTTAGTTTTGTAACAATGACGTTTGTCTGTGGAGATCAATGTAAGATTATGGAATCTCTCTCAGCAGTCTCACAATTGCAAAAATGGTCTTCTTAAACTGAGCTTGTCTCCTGATGGTACAGGCTGGGTTCACATGACACGCTAACCCATTGTGGGTGACGTACAGGAGCAACCCATGAAGAATAGCATGTTGGGGGGGGGAGTTTTTCCCGCCAATGGTAAGTAAATTACCCACCCTCCTCTGCAGAGTGAGTACGGGGGCCCAGGGATGGCTTGCCACATCATCTGTGGAGCTCCCCGTGGATAAATTCCCATGACCATGGAGACAGCCACCTACAGTGGCCAGAAGTGCTAGCATCACTCTAGACCACACAGATGATCTCTGTGGTTGTGATCACTGAGCGAAGGCTGAAGCGGCTGGCGCAACCCCATTCCTGCCGCGGTGGCCTCTGAGATGTGTGACTGCCATGGCAGGAGGACAGCAGCGGGACTGTGGACAGTGGGGCTGTAAGGTACCACACTGCTCGGGTGGTTCTGCAATCGGGGGGGTGCACGCTTGTCGTGGTTTCCCTACAAAGCCCTAATAAAGCCTTAGGCCCCAGATCCCCTAGTCCTCTGTGCCCATCTGACAAAGGCACACAGGGAGGAGTTATTTCTTGCTGCCCCACAATTATGGAATCCCCTCCCCCGCCCCCCACTCCATGACTGCTGGCCAGCAAGAAAAGTCTAAGCAGCTCCTGGAAGTGTTATAAATAAAACCAAGATCATAAAATCCCCATTTAAACACTTGGTGTGGGTGGGATGGGGAAGAAACCTTGTACTTTGTTTTGCTTTGCTTCCCCTGGTAAATACTTCTGCTTCTGTCTCGGTACGAACTTACTTCATGAATGAGAGCTTTAATCTTGCCATTGTCATCAGGTATTTTGTTGCCTCTTGCAATCTGATGAATCTTCTCCTGCACCTCATTTATAAATGTCTCCAAATGGAACCAGAGATTGACTCTGGTAGCTGTTCGGGTTCTGTTTGAATAAGAAGGGAAGTGCTGAGAACATAGCAATGAGCTTCATCCCTAGTCATGCTCTGAGCGGCAGGTGAGGAGGCGCCAAATCAGAGTGGCCACTGTGGAAGGGGCACCTGTGGCCCAGTCTGGACATCCATCTCAGGTATGAAATGCACATGCTTTAGTATTCAACAGTAGACTATCAACCTATTGGCAAAATACAACATCCTATTTGAAAAAAAAACACACAGTTTCTTACAGAACATAAATTTAAATAAGACAAATAAATGACTGAATAAATATAGCATGAGTTCAATATTACAATGAAACAATCTAGACTTAATACATAACAAGTACAGAGCAAGATTACAACAGGGTAAGGCAAAAAAGCCCTAATCCAGTCCTAGCTTCAACTGCTGGGCTGGCTGCCCTCCAGGGGGAACTGGCTTAACTACAGTTCAGAGATACTGGGTGAGGGTCTTTTTACCAGGCTAGATGGGTCCAGCTGGCTCCTTCCTCTCTCCTCTAGAGGAGGCTGGCAGCAGCAAGGGGGAAATGTTGGGGAGTGCCAATTTATGGTAAATCCTCATCCACAGCCTCCCACGTTTTCTGGCAGGTAGTGCTGGTCTGACTGTGTTCGCAAGCTGTATGACTTTTACGCACTCCGGGAGAGAGCAGAGGACAGGAAGGCCTGGCGTGCTATGGTCTGTGGGGTCACGAAGAGTCGGACACGACTTAACGACTGAACAACAACAATGACTTTTACAAATGACCTAAGAACTTGAGTGGATGTGGACATATTTGCACGTGAAAGGCTGTGCCTGGGTGGAGATCTGGCCAGCCTGGCTGCTCCACTGGAAAGTAACTGTGGCATTCTGGAGGGAGGGAGGAGGTGGCTGTCACATGCAGGTAATGAGCCCAAGCCACAAAGGGAAAAATACAAATGGACAGAAGACAGAAGGAAGGGGATGGATGGATGGATGGATGGATGGATGGATAGAGAGAGGAGTCCTGTGTGTGAAGCTGTACAACAGACAGACAAGTTCTGTTCTGAAGGACTGCAGGAAGTGTTTAGAATTAGAGATGGACTAGCTGACCCTGGGACTACATGTATGAGAAAAGTGTCAGCCTCTATGATGAGCTGGCTATCCCTTGCATAAGGCAAAGCTGGACAATGTTTAGCTTTCTCCAGTTGGTTAGAGGGACTAAACTATCTTTAATAGCTAACTTTAATAGAGAGGTGTTATCTTTAATAGCTCATTGCATTGTAGTTTTACAAAAGCTTAACAATAAATGGAGCATGTCATGTTAAAAAAAGATTAAAACATGCTGGAGTCCCCGCAGCGGCCCCAGTGGTAAAGGTGGGTGAGCACAGACTGAATTTCCAAGGGTAAAAAACCAATATGATTATATTCTCTTACCTGAATATGCTTCCAAAAGTGTTCTCAATTTTATCATAGATGGGCCTGGCAAGTTCTTCATTGAAATCTATGCGTGCGAACACCTTAGAAGCATACACACCATTCTTCAAGCACACAGCTTTTAGGGTTTTGTGGAAACCTTTGTTTCTCTGGATAATTAGAAACAATGTTTTTTACTGAATCATTTAAGGGAAGACCTCTGTTAAAAGTAGAGACAGACAAATCTGACAATTTTGGTTTCTCCCCATTTCTCATTTGTGTATATTATTTTCCCTAATATAATGCATTTTGTACACACTTTCCCCTAGTGTGTACACTTCTTTGTGGTCTCTGTGCATCACACATATGGAGACTCGATTCGGGAAACTTCTATCGCTGAGGAGTTTGGGCGGGAACCTTTCCCCCACCATCCCAGGCGGCGCGTGTAACTAGTGGGTTCCCACTTATTCCCTTAGCTCTCTTTCATCCACCATCGCGGTCGCCTCATCTAGGAACTTCTCTTGTGTTCAGTCCATCTGAAAGCACTTACATTACTAAAAGCTGAGTTTTAGTCGTTCTCTCTCTCTCATATATATATATATATACATATATACACACACACACACACACATACACATATATACATACACACACACACACACACACACACTTCTACCTTTATTTTTGCATTATTTTATTGTTTCACGATCCTGCGATCGCCCTTGAGCGTGTATGGCCCTCAAGGCACCATTTAGAAAGTGTTCCTGTTGTGGGAGCAAGTTACCGCCGTCTGAGAGATATTCGCTGTGTCTTTTCTGTGTTGGGGAAGGACACATCATTGAGGCTTGTCCTCATTGTCAGGCATTATCAAAGCAAACCTGATGAAATCGGGCTGATCAACTGAAAGCCGCACTGTGGAAAAAAGCTCTTGAGGTGGTGCAGACCCTCTGACGGGCCCCGGTCTCTAACGCCCCGTCTGGGGATAATCCATCCTTGCCTATGCCTGTACAAGCGTTGAGGGTTACAACCCCCCGGTGTCCCGCACAAGCTTCCCCAAGAGCAACTAAGCCTCCTACTCTGGGGCGGGCGCTGACACTTCCGTTGGACAAAAAGTTTACAAAAAAGGCCAAAACGCCAAAGCAAGCAGATCAATCTGAAGAAGAAGAAGAAGACGAAGAAGAAGAAGACAAAGAAGACGACGAAGAAGGCATCAAAGAGATTATCTGGCTCCCCTCAGGACCAAGTCAGGCCACGCTCCCCACCCTAGGATCAGTCTAAGTCTCCAGCACAAACTGTTGTCGCTGATGCTCCAGCGAGGCCTCAGGATCAACCAGCATCCCTGGTACTGAAAGCAACACCCGCTGCTCCAACAGTGCTCCTTTCACCCATCGCATTGGCGATACCGAGATTGTTCCCGGTTCCAGTAACACCTCTGTTGGAGGGGTGAGATCCAACACTTCTCCCCTCCTGGACCAACTTCTTTGCCACCTTGTTTTCACTGTTCCCCAAGGGGATACAGATCCTGAGATAGACCTGCAGGTTCACCTGACTCCCTCTTCTCAGTTGTGTCCATCAGGCAAAGTCAGCCCCGTAGATTCTACGAGCGACTGCGAGAGTGGTCCAGATCCCCGGTCTTCAAATGGGGCAGATATTATGTCAGGGATTTCCCATACAGACCTCCACAAAATTGGAATGAAGAGGGGGAAGATCCCCACAACTGGCACCGATTCTTTCTGCAGGAGATATCTTCGGATTGGGAATGTCCTCAGTATCAAGCCTCACCGTTGGCTATGAAGCCAAAACCTCCTGAACCACAGGAGGTGTTTCCTGCTCCCCACCAGTTGCTGGAGAGCTGCACAGCCCATTGGCTCCGCAGATGCCTCCACCTCATCCACCACCTAGGCAACAGGCACCCCTTCAGGCCTTGGCCGCACTACCTCCTCCCTCTAGCACACCACAGCATCAGCAGGATCAAGCTACGGTGCAGGTTGCTCCACTTCTGCCTACAGAAAGATCGCTGCTGTGAGGCACCAAAGGCTACAAATCTGGCCCTCGTCATCACCCTCATCACCACACACCTCCCTGTCATCTCCAGAGGTGGCGGTCGGGTCCCAAGATGTGATTTCTCCTTCAGAAGATCTCAGGCAATTCTCAGATCAAATCATGAGGATGGCTTACTCGCTGGGGCTCGCCACCCAGCGTGCTGTCCCCACGATGCAAGATTTAGTCTCTGACCTGTCAACACCGAGGCAAATAGACCAGTGTGATTCCACTATTGCCTGCTCTATGAGACATGATTAAGCAGTCGTGGAAGCCCTCCTCCGCTATGCCTCCCACATCTAAGCGTTTGGAGGGGATGTATCGGGTGCAGGAAGTGGATGCTGAATTCCTATTTAACCATCCTGCCCTGAACTCAATTGTGCTCTAAGTGGCTCAGAGGAAGTCCTGTAGGGCACACTCTTCCCTGATGGGTAAGGAAGGCCAACGCCTTGACTTCCTTAGAAAGACGATATATTCTTCTGCGGCACTTGCCTTTAAAATGTCAAACTATCAGGCTGCCATGGCTGGATACCACTTGTTCCTTTGGGACAAGGTAGGGAAGACATTTGAACATCTTCCTGAAGATAAAAAAGGTCTAGCCCGCATGTTCCAGAATGAAGCAATTAAGCTCTTTAGACAACAGATCAACACCTCAAGAACCAAGTGGACTGTGATGCTAAACTCCTAGTTAGCTCCATTGCATTTTGGCAACATGCATGGCTTTGGTCAGTGGGAACTATCCCAGGAGGCTTGGTCCTGAATTGAGGGCCTCCTCTTTGATGGGCAAGGCTTGTCCAACACTGAAACAGATGAGGCATTGGATTCCGTCCAAAAAGCCAGAACCACGGCCCATAAAATGGGGTTTCAGCCGCAGGTTTCAGCACCATGACCACGCTGATGGTTTCAGCACCCTACGGCCCAGTATCAGCCTCCTCCATCAATTACCCCACAACAACAGTAGCAGCCTCCACATTCTAAGAAGCCTTAGGCTGGTTGAAATACTATTCTTTCCACTTGAAGGATGATGGAACAAATAAAAAGTGCCTCTGACTGTCTCCCACTTTCTTCTTGTCCAGCTGCTCAGTCCCCCATCTTCGGCACTATTCTGTCCCACTTTCTGTCTCCCTGGACCAACATCACCATGAACTCCTGGGTTCTTTCCATTGTATGGAGGGGCTACCAGATATAGTTTAATATCCTTCCTCCACTTGATACCATGAAGATCACAGCTCCATCGCCTGTGCTCCATCACAAGGTTGATACTCTCCTCAAGAAGGGAGCCATCATACCTGTGCTACACTCTCATCTCCACAATGGGTTTTACTCAAGGTACTGAAGGAGAATGGAGGACTTTGGATGATCCTGGACCTCCAAGACCTAAATCTCTACATTTCACCCAGGAAGTTCCACATGGTCTCTCTGGTGTCTATCCTCCCTCTCCTCTCCAGAGGAGATTGGTTTGCCTCTTTTGACCTAAAGTACACATCTTTCCACATCACCATAGAGGACACGTACCAGTGTTACCTCCAATTCATCATCGGCTCTGATGCCTACCAGTTCTGGGTGCTACCTTTTGGCCTTGCCACCACCCAGAGAGTATTTCTGAAATGCATGGTGGTGGTCTGCTCCCATCTTTGCATGCAAGGTGTCCCCGTACATTGGCGACTGGCTGCTGGTGGCGTCAACTCAGAACCATCTTCTTTGGTCAATGAAAGTGACGTGCAAGCTCTTTCAGGACTTGGGACTTTGCCCCAATCTAGAGAAATCCCATCTGCAACCCACCCAAAGCCTTCAGTTCATTGGGGCTTTCTGGACTCCCACGCACACTTAGCCTTTCTTCCTCGGGACTGAATGAAAGTGTTAAATTTTTGGCGGCACTGCTGTGTCTTCATAGGTCCACCTCAGCATTCAAGCTTCAGCACCTAATAGGCCTTATGGCTACAATTACCTCTGTCATACACCACACTCATTTGCATATGAGGCCTCTCCTGAACTGGCTCATATGCAATTTCGATACCAAGCGGGATGCATCCCCAGACCAGGCCGCAGCTTCCACAGGACAGCAGAGACTCCCTGCGATGGTGGACAGTGCCAGCCAACCTGTCAGGGGGCATACCCTTCCTTCAACACTCTCCATCCTGAGTAGTAACTACTGATGCATCACTTTGGGGATGGGGAGCTCATTGCTGAAGCCTCACTGTTCATGGATGATGGTCAGCTATGGTGGCGATACAATATATCAATCTCCTGGAGCTCAGAGTGATGGGCAAAGATCTTCAAGCATTTGAGCTGGACCTGGTGGGCAGACTGGTCCAGGTCACCTCGGACAACATGAAGGTGGTCGTGTACTTGAACAAACTAGGGGGTATGAGATCACTCCTTGCCCTGATGCTCCAAATCTTCCATTGGTGCATCCCTCACTGAATTGGACTCATGGCAGTACATGTGGCTGGTGTCGACAATGTGCTTGCCAACCAACTCAGTTGAATCACACTGACCTCCCATGAGTGGGAGGTGGACAGATCAGTACTGAGAACTCTCTTCCGGCAATGGTGCATACCGAGGGTGAATGTATTTGCCACACAGCACAATGCTGTCGGTCAGACATTTTACAGTTGGGCAGGACAATGTGTGGGCTTGAAGGGAGATGCCTTCATCCACAAATGGACAGGGGCTCTATACTACCTTTCCCCTCCATTCCCACTAATCACCAAAGTCCTAAGCAAAGATTGGAACAGGCAGTACCACATGCATCATCATGACCCCGTGGTGGCCTCACCAACCTTGGTTCACCCCGTTACGCAGAATGGCACAAGGTCGATACTGACATCTCCCATTGCATCCTTCCCTTCTCACCAGGGACAACAGCGAATCTGTCACCCACACCTAGCAACTCTGCATGACAGCATGGAAGATCAGGTAACAGACACTACCTCGGTCCCGGCAGCAATTCAAAGGATTCTTGATGCTGCCCATAAGCTCTCTTCTCAAAAAACTGGGCTGCTTTTTCTTCTTTTGCCCGCACTCAGGGCTTTCACCCCCTGCAATGCTCCTTGTGCCAAACTGTACAGTTCATTGTCTCTCTTTTCAAGAAAGGACTCAAACTCTCATTCTGAAGTGTATACCTCTGTGTGCTGTCTCCACATTCCACCCTCCTGTCGAGGGATTGTCTGTATTCTCACATCCGACATTGAAAAGGTTTCTGAGGGCGGTTAGGAATCTGGTGCCACCAGTCACTCTACGGTACTGAGCTGAAGCCTTTCAGTAGTACTAAAGGTGCTGTCATCCAAGCCTTTTGAGCCACTCGCAACTACAGGCCTGCGCCTCCTTTCTTGGAAGATGGCAGTTTTGCACATCTACACGCTATGCCAGTGAACTCTGTGTGCTCAGAGTAGACCAGCTGTATCGTGCCTTTCACCAAGATAAAGTGGCACTCAGACCTGACCCTGCTTTCCTACCTAAAGTTGTGTTGGGTTTTCATTTAAATCAGGACATTGTTTTGCCTGCTTTCTTTCTACACCTCTGGAGTCGACTCTGCACACGCCCAACGTTCATCACGCTCTGGCTTCTTACAAGTCGAGGACAGAACAGTTTTGACTGTCACCCCACCTCTTTGTCTGCTATGGTGGCAAATGCAAGGGGCAGCCTTTTCCAGCTCAGTGCTTCGCTTCTTAGGTTGTCAAGACAATCGAGCTATTGTATGGCAAGAGAGCAGTTCCAGGCAGGAGTCATCAGTGGACAGTTTCAAGTTCCAGCTGAGAGCTGATATAGCCAGAGCTACCAGAGGCCCATCCGGAGCTCCCCTGCATCACATTACAGGATTGTGTGAAATCTCCTCCTCATAAGGAGGGCCCTACTCATGAGGAGTTCTTTACTCATGATGAACCCTCCTCAGTAAGCAAGTACTCCTTTGCCTGTCCAATGTCCTATTCTGAAACAAGGTGCCAGCGTTTTCAGGAGCTAGGTGGTAGCCAGCATAAGAACATAAGAGCCATGCTGAATCAGATCAAGGGTCCATCTAGTCCAGCATTCTGTTCACACAGTGGCCAACCAGCTGTCGATGAAGAGCCCTCAAGCAGGACACAAGTGCAACAGCACCCTTCCACCCATGTTCCCCAGCAACTGGTATACACAGGCATGCTGCCTCTGATACTGGAGGTAGCACATATCCATCAGGATTAGTAGCCATTGATAGCCTTCTCCTCCAGCACTTTTTCTAACCCTGTTTTAAAGCCATCCAAACTGGTGGCCATCTGTCAGGAGTGCCTTGGCGGCCTGTCTTAGTGGATTCCAATAGCCAAACTCAAGACACAGAGGAAAGGGAATTCTTTTCAAAGCTTTAATCCCATTACAGCTTAATGACTCTTTCAGATGCCAATCACCAGGAGCATGACCTAAGCTTCAGGCAAGCAGTTGATCCCCTGTTTGAAAGGGAGTCACTTGAAGACCCAGAACTTATGGGCTAGGGAGAGATCCTCCCTCTTTCCCTTGGGTCCACAGGAGGTGGCCGTTGCTTGTGCGCCAAATGGGCGCTACGCCTCCTTGCTCTTTGCTCTTTGCGTCAAGCATCTAAGAAGCCCCCCTCCCGCATTCCTTCACTACCCGGGTCACTAAGTATCTCTGGAATACGCAGGGAGGAGGAATATCTGCCAGGTGCTGAGCCTGTGAGGGGTGAGCTGGCTCCTCTCCCACGGATTGCTGTTCCTCCTCAGAATCAGAACTGCTCTGGGGCTCTCTGGGCTCAGTTTCCACCCTGACACCATCACTACATCCTGTGGTAGTGAATTCCATAGTTTAACTATGCACTGTCTGAAGAACTCCTTCATTTTAACTGTCCTGAATCTCCCACCAGTCAGCTTCATGGGAGGACTCCAGGTTCTAATATTATGAAAAAGGGAAGAAAATGTCTCCTTCTCTGCTTTCTCCACCCCGTGGAGCCGCTATCTTGTTCCAGCCGCTATTTTGCTCCTGGTTGGGGTGGTGGCCCTCAGGATCTGAGCAAGCCTGACGTCTGCCCAGCTCGGCTGTAATTGATGCATTTCACTGTGCGGGGCCAAAGCCTCGCTCGCTCCCTGAAGCCCGGCCTTGGCCACCCCTTTGCTCCCTCAGGCTCGTTTTCTGAGAGTCCCCCCTGGACTGATGCAGCCCAGGAGCCAGCCCAGCACCGGGGGGGGGGGGAGACAAAGCAGCACCACGCGGGTGCTGCTGTTTCTGGCATGCATAACCGAGACCTGGGGGAGGGTGAGCAGGGAGGAGTTAGTCTCTCTCAACTCTGCCTACTGGGGTACTTGGTTCAGCATCAGGGTAGGCTTGGGGGCTGGGGAGGGGGCGTTGCTGTGGTCTGTAGGAGTTCTATCTCCCTCTGCAGGCTCCCTGTCCATCTGACTACTGGTCTGGAGTGTTTGCACCTTGTGTTGGGCCAGCGGGGCAGATAGGGATTCTGTTGGCATACCACTCATCCCGCTGCTCAACAGACTTCCTATCTGAGCTGATGGAGCTGGTTTCATGTGTGTTGTTGAGATCCCCCAGACTGTTGGTTCTGGGGGATGTCTACATTCTTGCTGAGGGCACCTTGTCTGGGGCGGCTCAGGATTTCATGGTCTCCATACAACCATGGGACCGTCCCAACATGTCATCAGCCCAACAAATGTAGCAGGGCATACTCTAGACTTAGTTTTCTCAACTGGACAGGGAGATGATTATCTGGAAGTGGGGGACTTTGCTTCAGTCCCTCTGCTGTGGTCAGGTCATTGCTTGCTGAGGTTTAGACTTATGGCAGCTTTTCCCCTCTGCAAGGGTGGAGACCTATTAAGATGGTCCGCCCCAGAGGCTAATGGATCTGGATGGTTTCCATAGGGCTCTGGGGAGCTTTCCAGCTGATATGGCTGGCTCCCATGTCGAAACCCTGGTTGATCTGTGGAATGCAGAAATGACCAGGCAATTGACATGATTGTTCCTGAGCACCCTCTCCTGAGTAGAGCTCATACTGCTCCATGGTATACTCCAGAGCTGAGAGCGATGAAACAATAGGAGACGGCTTGAATACAGATGGAGAAGAACTCCTAGTGGTTGCAATCAAACCCTGGTGTGTGCCTATTGTAAGGTATACTGAGGGGCAGTGAGGGCAGCAAAGAAACAACATTTTGCTGCCTCCATTCAATCTTCCATATGCCACCCAGCAGCGCTTTTCAGGGTTGTCCGTGGTCTGTTACATGCTGGCCCTAAGGACACTTTAGACCCATCTGAGGTCCACTGTAATTCATTTGCTAGGCACTTCCAGGATAAAACCTCTTGCATCTGCCAGGACTTAGACTCCAGTGATAAAGCAGGTGAATCTGGTGAGGTGTCCAGAGCACAGCCTCGTCCAGTTTTCTCGGATGAGTTTCAGTTGGTACAGCTCGAGGATGTTGACAAGGTGCTTGGACTGGTTTGTGCAACCACTTCCATATTGGATCCTTGCCCCTCTTGGCTTATAAAAAGTGCCAGCGAAGGAACAGCTGGCTGGGCCAGGGGGGTGATACTGTAAATGCCTGTAAAAGAGGGAGGGTCCTGGGCTGCCTGAAAGAGGCGGTATGAGACCACTTCTAAAGAAAATCTTCCCAGACCCAGAAAATCTTAATAATTTTAGGCCAGTGGCAAATGTTCCTTTCCTGGGCAAGGTTCTTGAGCGGGTGGTTGCCAACCAGCTCCAGACACTCTTGGATGAGACTGATTATCTAGATCCATTTCGGTCGGGGTTCAGGCCGGGTTTTGGCACAGGAACAGCCTTGGTTGCCCTGTACGTGACCTAGGTCAGCAGAGAGACAGGGGGAGTGTGACCCTGCTGATTCTCCTTGACCTCTCAGCGGCTTCCGATACCATCGACCGTGGTACCCTTCTGGGATGACTGCCTGAGGTGGGAGCGGGAGGCACTGCCTTGCAGTGGTTTTGCTCTTCACTTGAGGCTGTGGATGTGCTTAATTGGTGCCTGGCTGCAACAATGGACTGGATGAGGGCTAATACACTGAAACTCAATCCAGACAAGACTGAGATGCTGTTAGTGGGTGGTTCTCCAGACCGGATGGAGGGTGCTCAGCCTGTTCTGGATGGGGCTGCGCTCCCTCTAAGGGAGCAGGTTTGTAGCTTGGGGGCTCTCCTGGAGTGGCACAGAGCGCCTTCTACCAGCTTCGGTTGGTGGCCCAGCTATGCCCCTGTCTAGACAGGGATAACCTGGCTTCAGTTGTCTATGCTCTGGTAACCTCCAGGTTAGACTACTGCAAAGTGCTGTGCATGCGGCTGCCTTTGAAAATGGTTAGGAAGCTGCAGCTTGTGCAAAATGCGGCAGCCACACTGATAACGGGGACCAGAAGGTCCGAACATATGAGACTGATTCTGGCCCACTTGCACTGGCTGCCTATATTTTTCCAACCCCAATTCAAAGTGTTGATTTTGACCTATAAAGCCTTACATGGCTCAGGACCACAGTACCTGAGGACCAACAGAACACCTCTTCTGGCATGAACTGGCCCATACACTACGATCTGCATCTAAGGCCCTCCTCCGGGAGCTTCCTCTGAGGGCAGCAACAAGAGAGAGGGCCCTCTCGGTGGTGGCCCGCCATGTATGGAATAATCTCCCCAATGAGCCCTGCCTGGCGCCAACATTGTCATCTTTTCGGCGTCAGGTTAAAACTGCCCTCTTCTCTCAGGATTTGGCAGCATATAATGAGTCTTTCTGATTGTCTCTGGCTGATTGTTTTAAATCATTTTAGGTATTGGTGGTGGTGGTGGGTGCTGTTTGTTCTATGTCATTACATGAATGGTTGTATACTTCATATAATGTCTTTTAATGGATTTTAATTGTTGTGAACTGCCCAGAGAGCTTTGGTTATGTCCTCTGAGGCAACCTGTTCCTGGGGCCTTCTGGTTCTAAAGGTTCAAACCCTTCCTCTGAGGATGATTCCAGCGGAGTCATGACAGCCTGGATGCAGTGATGGATGGGATGAGGGCCAAACTGAAAATGAATCCCAACAAGACAGAGGAGCTGTTGGCAGATGGCTCATCTGCCCAGGGAGGCAGTGCTCAACCTCTCCTGGAAGGGGTTGCACTCCCGCTAAAAGATCAGGTTCACGGTCTGGGGGTGCTCAGTGATCCAGCTCCATCGTCATCATCATGACATTTCTATACTGCTCAGTGGCTGATGCTCTCTGCGTGGTTCACAATAGAAACTTAAAACCATAAAATACGGAAAGATAATAAAACATTTCTGAACCATTCAGAGAGCTTCGGCTACAGGGTGGTATAGGAATATAATAAATGCAATGCAATTAAATAAAAACGTAATACGAGAACCTACACAGTTTAAAACATGAGACTAAATCCAAAGTAAAAGCAAGCAGTGGTGCAAAGACCTAAAGATGCAGTAATACCGTTTTTAAAACAGAATGAGTAAAAAGCCTGGGAGAATAAAGAGGTCTTCACCTGGAGCCAGAATCAGGGACCCCAATCCAGAACACGCTCCCTCTCCAAACTGGAGCCACACAGTAGTTCCTGCCAATTCCAGTCCCCACCTGCCCACCGCTACTTGCCCCCAGAGGTGCTATTTCAGTGCAGACAGCACCTTCAGGGGCATATAGCAGATGGGGCAATAATTATCGGCAGGGAATTGGTGCAGGGCCCCACTTCAGAGCAGGGACATGTGAGGCTCCTTTTCCAGTGTTTTTCCATTTCGGGAGCCCCGTGATGTGGGCAGGATCCTTGCAGGACTGAGACCTACTGCACATGGGGTCGACCTTCCTGGCTCATAAAACTGCCAGAGGAGGGCTGGCCGAGTGTGCCCGGGGGGTGGTCACTGCCTCTCTATGCAGGGGAGTGGTTCCACTGGGCCTAACGCAGGTGATGGTGAGGCCGTTGTTGACTTGGCCCTGAGAGACCAAGGGGAAGTGTGGGTGCGTGGAGGGGAAGTGGGAAGCACGCACAATCGATGGCACTGCACAACGTCAGCCTTAGCTTCCCGTTTCAAGCCTTTTTGGCGTTTAAGCCAACATGACACCACCTTAACTCTGGTCTAACCTGGCAGGTTTGGGGATCATTGAATAAGATGTTTCAGCCTCAGGTCATTTAAATGGAGACTGCATACAACTTGGTAATAGGAAAGATAGGACAGCTGAGACCAAATTGTCCTAGGGAATACTGTACACAAAAAGGACATTTGGAGAGGGATGAAATATATTAGCATATAAGTGCTTGAGGGATTTTCCTTACTGTGAGCATCGCCTCAACAATTTTTTCATAGCGCCTTCCGGCATCCTTCACACCTTCACAGAGGGGCTGTTCCATCTGATTGAAACATCTTTCAATTTTCTCCCCAAAAGCATCAATCTTCTTATTCACAAACTCTTCCACACCACTCTCCTGAAAATGCTGCTCCTATGGCAACGACAAAAGGGACATCAGCAAGGCACCAGAACAGAAGACAGGTAATTAGAAAGGGTGCAGTTCCCCCAAATTGAAGGTGTAAAGTTGTCAAGAAAGATGGATAGCAGAAACAAAGGAACTGGGAGGCAGGAGGACTATGGATCAGGAAGCTGACAGGACTAAGAGGCCAAGGAGAAGCATGTGGGGATTGTAAAGGATTGCTAAATATTTGATTACTGGTCTCTTGGCTGCTTTAGTACAATCACAGAGAATACTTATTTTTGGAAATAAGATGTGTCTTAGCTCATACCACAAATTGTTGTTTGGAACCAATGTTCTCAGCAAGCAGGTGAACGCCCAAAATTTCCTTCACATACTCTGTCACCAACCTCTCCTTCTCCTTCAGATAGAGTCTCCTGATGTATTCCCTCAGCTTTGGTATCTCTGAGATGAATAAAAATAAAATAAAACTAGTTAAACACAAGGCATGAAAAGGCAAGATGTATTCTTCAGAAGAACATTCTGCTTGAAGATCCTTTCCTCTAGAACACTTCTTAGTACTTCAAATTGTAACAAGCTCAAGTAATATAAAAATGCAGTTTTGTTCTGGGTTGATTCTATGGCGGGGAGACTGCTCCATTATGGGCTGCACCTGGCTTGACAACAAAGAAAAGGTGAATAAATGCATGTTCATTAACAGTCACTGCATGTGTTGTGTGCTGTTCTTTCAGATTCCAGCAGGGAGGAGGAGAAAGAGATTAAACAGGACAAGACCACTTTCCTCCTATAGGAAGCTGCTTTCTGGCTAATCTCCAACATATGCTGGCAAATATGATCCCAAAGATGGAATGGGGATGGCTGTGATTATTCGCTAAGTGGAGGATGGTGTATCCTAACGCATACGCCAGAAAAATGCACAAATGTGCTGCAGCTGCATGTGCTGTTCATGCAAACGTAGGGCACGTGCATTCTCCCTGCAGCCCCACCAGCCCCAGAATTCAGCACCGGTCGCCAGCCTAGGTCAACATGGAGAGGGGGCTGCTCAGCTAGAGCAAATGCATAGAAGCCCCAGAATTACTTCTGGCCTCCATTACCCGTTTCTTCTTGACTTAGATGTCTTCCGTTCCAGAATTCTTTGGCGCTGACGGTATAAACCAGATCGGGCTTGTTCAAGACTTCTGAGTCAGGTGGTACCCTTCTCTGAAAAAGAGGTGATGGGAAGGTTCTTACCAAAAAAAACACTCCCTGTTTTGGCGAAAGAACACACCCATACTGGATGCTGTAGAAAACACAAACAATTAAGCATTTAATCCCTGCAACACCAGCCCCTTGTGACAACCTCAGCACCAGCACTTGCAAGGAGGAGGCCTACAAAATCAGCTCGGCTTTGGTCCATCAGGGGCATGCGAAGCAAGATTAGCCGAGTGTAGCATACCTTTAAAATCCAGTTTTCAGGGGTCACACAGTGTTTGAAAGGAACATACTTCTGGGTGGGTGGCATGGAGGAAGTAGAACTGAATGTCATCAAACTGGCAGGGGCTGCTCAACCAATGAGAGAGGCTTGTTTCCCGCCCCTGTCCAGGCTCCCCTCTGCTACTACATTATTATGAATGGAGAGCAACTAATTTTCCCCACATGTGCAGATTTCCCTGAAGAAGCCAAAATCCCCAGTTCTCCAGCGCAGCATCTGAAGGCTCCCCGTGAGAGCTATCCCCTACTGCAATTTCGCTGCATTCCAGCAATCTGCCACGGAGTTATTGCTACCACCCCATTTTTCCCCATGTGTACACTTTTGCCTGTTGCTTCTAACTAGGGATGTTGCAGGCACTAGACTGGGTGTGGGAGTCCATTGCCCCCACACACACCCACAACCCCAGGACCGCACCCACCGAGCCCCTGCCCTTGCTCATGCCCACTCGCACCCTCCCGGACACATATGCACAGTTTGGGGCTGGGAAAACTTAATATGCGCAATATTAGAGGCATTATGCTGTGCATATTTAAATATGCACGTTTTTTAAACTCCCTTTTTTCTGCCAAAAAAAAGGCGGCAAAATGGTGGACACTTGCTGGATGGGCCCGGGGTGGTGCGGGCAACTCACCAAGCTCATGGGGGCTCGAGCACAGGTATGGGGGGGAACGGGGGAAGCGCTTCAGTGGGTGCCCAGGGAACCTGAGCTCGGGTGCGTTTGCACATCCCTACTTCTAACCCCCCTTTTGTTCCCCTTCTCCTTCTCCCTGATCACAATGAGAAGCTCCTATAAACGCAGAAGATCGTTACTTCGATAAAGCGGAAAAGAGACCTTACATAATAACGGAGAAATGACTTTATGTCAGAGACTACAGAACATCAAAGAAGCACAACATCGCAATAGTGATTTAAGAGCACATCGGAGAAGCGATAGAGTGCTTTAGGGCATGTTACTGAAGTTAGCCTTTAACCCTTTCACTGCAGGGGAGCTAGATTTCTTAATTCTGAGTAAACATGCACAGAAGGGGGGGATATGTTAAAGATTAAAAGTGGGCTAGGTAAGGTGAATGAGTGTCCCCACTACTGTGATAATGTGAAGGGTAGCTGCTGCACTCCTGGGGATTTTCTCAATGGGAAGAACTACTTCCATTGGGGAAACAAGGGAATGGGGCGTCCCACCCCCTTGACCACATCACTGCTAGGTCACAGAGGCATGCCCAGGATTTAATGCAAGGAGGGGGGCAAGGGGGACATGACACACTGTCCTAAAACTGCCAGGGAGCCGCTTTCAGTAAAAAAAGTTGGAGCAAAAGGAGTTTCAGAAGATGCGGAAGCTGCCAATCTGGTTGGCAGTGGATTGGTGATGACGTCATTTGCCGCAATGGAACTCAAACTGCTCTAACTTCGCACTAAATGGCTCATGAAGACAGCCCCCCAGTGAGAGTCAGAAAGACCAGGCTGCAGCCAGAGCAAGAGCGAGTCAAGAAGAACAGAGCCTGAAGTGAAAGCAGAGCCTGAAGAGTGAGCAGGAAGAATTATTATTATTATTTAAAATATTTCTTGGCCACCTTTCAGGGCAGAAGCCTCCCAGGGCAGCTTACAACATTAAAACACAGAAAAACAGTTAAAATATTAAACATGATAAAAACATAAAAACAATTAAAACAACAATTAAAACAATAATTAAAACCAACAATAAAACCAACAATGGTGTTAACAGGAGCAACAAGAGCAGTCATATCAGTAGAAGGTCAAGGCAAAATAATACGTTTTCAAGGCCTTCTTAAAAGACTGCAACGAGGGAGCATGGTGGACCTCCGATGGCAGTTTCTTCCAAATATGTGGGGCACTACAGAGAAGGCCCTCTCACGTGTGCTCACCTACCTGGCTGCTCTCACAGGTGGGCAAACGAGAAGGGCCTCTCTTTCTGATCTTAAAGTGCAGGCGGGCTGATATGGGTGTAGACAGTCCCTCAAGTAACTTGGTCCCAAACCGTTTAAGGCTTTAAAGGTCAAAACCAGCACTTTGAATTGGGCTTGGAAACACATGGGTAACTAGTGCAGCTGGCGCAGTATAGGCATTGTATGATCGAATCGGCTCACCCCCACCAATACTCGGGTGGCCGCATTCTGTACAAGCTAGAGTTTCTCAACCGTCTTCAAAGGCAGCCCCATGTATAGCGCATTACAGTAGTCCTGCCTAGGGATGTTAGAGAAATCCACCATGGACTCCAATGAGGCTGGATACAGCGGGAAAAACCACAGACGCAAATGGCGTAGCGGACGCCATTTGCGTCCATAAAACCCTTGGTTTAAGCTAATTGCAGCCATTTATGGCTGCATTTAGCTTAATCTAAGAGCTTTACGGCCGCGGATGGTGTAGCAGACACCATTTGCGGCCGGAGTCAGCCCTCACTCAGCCAGCGATACGGCATGGCAATGGCAGCCGGCTGTATCGCCAGTGATACGAAGCCAGCAGCCAGCTCCACGGGCAGAAGAGGATTCCGGGGGGAGGGACGGATCACCTTCCCCCGGGCGGATTCCCCACCAGAATGGAAGGTAGGGAATCCGCCCATCCCTAGTCCAGCCAGCACATGACTAGCGCGTGGATAACTGAGGCAAGGGCCGTCCTCCCCAGATAGGGCCGCAGCCGGCACACCAGCCTAAGCTGGTAAAAAGCACTCTTGGACACCACCGCCACCTGGGCTTCCCCAGTTAGCGCAGAGTCCAGGAGGGCTCCCAGGCTGCGCGCTTGGCCTTTCGGGGGAGTGCAACCCCATCTAGGACCAGTTGTAAACCTCCATCCAAAGCAGCTGGTTTCCCAGCCCACAGTACCCCCATCTTGTCTGGATTAAATTTGAGCTTGTTCACCCCCATCCATCCCAAAACAGCCTAGCAGCCTAGAAAAGTCTAAGGACAGCCAGGGTAAAGGAACCTGCGTTTTGCAACTTTTATTTTCTTTTAATGCCTTTTGTATCACTCAGCTCTGTTGTGTACATACATTTAGTTGTAATTTGTTTGCTTTAAATCTACTAGTAAACTGTTGTGGTTAAACCCTGTGTCTAGAGTCTCAGTCGCCCCACGTCTACAGCCTAAACCCCACCTTACTGGGAAGGGGAAGGTTAAAAGAAGGGAGGTGGGACTCTGAAGGAGGCAGGAGATCCTTAAGGGGCTGCTCAGGGAGTCCCGGTCATATGTGGAACCTTGACAGGGGCTGAGAGGTTCAAGCCAACAGCCTTACAGAAGAGGTGGAATTTTGCACAGGGACTTGGACAGAGGGTGGGGGACCGAGTGGGTGCCTGGGAAGAGAGTTCCAGGCAGATGAAGCCGCAACAGAGAACTGGTGTGTGGGATGTGTTACCTTCAGCTTCTCCCTAATGCTCCTCTCCTTTCTCTTCTTCACATCTTGGTTCCTCTCTAAAATGGCATCGTGTTCATTCTCGATGGGCACCTGAAAGAGCCAGCAGCAGAATCTCACATACTGCCCAGCCACATGATGAACCCCGACCCACAGCATCCACCCGCTTCTTGGAAGAATGCACGCACCGCTGAAGCCTGACACCACACCAAGCTTGGGCCCCCGGGGGTCCATCTTCACTTTTCCCCTCCAGCATCTCACACTGGTCTGTGATGAACTAAGGGGAGAGTGATGGCGTGGAAATCGGAACAGCAGGAAGCCCTGGCGGAGAGCATGCACGAGCCCGGTCTCATAGGCCATCGGTCCTCAACAAGTGGGTCACAGCAGAGCTGCCCAGGGCACTGCTAGGCGCTTCAAAGAGTTGGGGCTCTGGCCCATAGGGCACATGCCTCCCTAAAATTTGCAAATGCTTTATGCTGATATGTGCACATTTAGAAATAATTTATTTAAATTCCACGGGATGCAAAGCCAGCCAATTAATTTCTCATAACAAAATAGCTTCTTCTCTTAAGTTGCATCCTGAACCCGCATCCCCCCGAGACAATGGAAAACTTTTTCCTAAGCTTAATTGCCATGCAGGGGAAGATCGGGGGGGGGGGGTAGTGCCACATTTGGGGAGGGTAGAGTTATCCCTGCCCGCTGCAGTGCCCTTGGCAATTGCCCCTGCATGGCAATTTGGCTGAGAAAACAGCCTCCTGCTGGCACCAGCGGCCACTCAGAGGAGACCCGGGCCACTGGGAAGTAGATTCGGGGCCAGGGCCCCATGTGCCCAGCCCTAGCAAAGGCCCTGCCTGCCACCACCCCTTTGTGGCCTCCCCCTTTCCTTCTGACATTACACCGGAGCCTGTGTGGCTGGGCCACACCTCGTCTTCTCCGTGGGGCTGGAAGGAGGGGCGCGGGCGGGTGGAACAGCACACACAGGAGGCAGCAGCTGCTTATTGCGGACCCCCTCAGATGAGCACTGTGTATGCTGCCCAGCCTTGTCTTCCTGTGCCAGGCACGAGCCTGAGCCATAGGCCACAACGAAGCACCCTGCACATGCCCAGAGGCCCCTCGCATGGTTCTCAGGCGGCATTCCCAGGCCTTTGCGGGGTGCTCCAGCCTAGCCATGTGTCCTAGTCATGCACCTCAGCCTCCTTCTGCCCTTGCCTGGGTGCCTGGAAGGCGCTGAGCGGGTGGGAAGGAGAGCCAAGAGCGCGCCAGGGGCAAGAGGCTGCCTGCGTCCCTCCCACCTTCCCTGTGGTGTGTCTGCCCCCTCTCTGGGCACTGCCTGCCCGAGAACTGCCCACACCCTCCGGCGCGTCCCATTGTCAAAATTGTGCCCCCAGCTGTGCTCAGCCTGTTCCTCTCCTGTTTCCCCCATTGCACTGTGGCCACCTCCCGATCCTTGCCCCCCCCCCCACGCTGGTGGAGAGCCCCTCCGCCACTCTCTGCTCTGGGCACTCTCGGCCCACCGCTCTGAAAGGGCCCCCCGGTTCTCTCTCTCCCACTCCTGGGGGGCAGGGCCTGCCACAGGGATGGGCGAGCTGGGCGCTGGCCAGGCCGCCAAGCGGAAGGGGCGCTGAGCCGAGCTGGGCGACTCCATGTTCCCTGAGCGCAGAGGCTGCAGTGAGCCAGCTCGGAAAAGAGCAGTGAGCGTCTTTGCCCGTTTCTTCACAGTTCTTCCGGTTCTTTGGGTGCTGGCTACACAAACGAGCATTCAGCAAGTAGCTTTGAAGTGTGTTCCTTTTTCCCCACCCAGTTCGATGTCGCTCATCCCAGCTAAAAATCAGCTTTGGACGAAAATCGGAACGCAGCTTTACTTTAAGGCAGCATTACCAAGCCGTTACAAGCGCTGCCAATACTGTAAGTAATTTTAAGGTGGAAGAGTAACTATCCCAGGTGTATGTAATTGCGCGTACGTATGCAATGCGTAATTGCATGTATGTGTTGTCTAGACAGATGTGTAAACTGCAGCCGCACTCAGCTAGCTGAGTCTTGGACTTTAGGGGCAGTGCCCACCCGGGTTCTGCACCCCTGCCAGTCCCGTTCCACAAGCGAGACCCACCGCTGGCGAACTGAGACCTAGCGCTTCCGGAAGCAACCAGAAAGGAGCGGAATGCGCATTTCTGGAACAGGGCAGGTCAGCGGAGCTCGCGTGAGAGAGCTCCGCCAAGCTGTCCTGATCCAGAAACAAACGCTTCCGCTCACTTCAGGGCTTCCTATAGGAAGTGCCAGATCTCCGCAGTGGGACCCGCCTGCGCAGTGGAATCGGTGGAGGGACCGCTTGCGCAACAGCCCCGCCGTATGCTGCCCTTACATTTTCCACTGTGCTTGTGACAGAACAGGAACCTAGATGGTGTAAGGACGAGCTGTGCTGGCCCAGTTTCTATCAGGAATGGAAGCATGGTTTGGTGGCAGGGGGCTTCCAAGGACCTTCACTAGCGGTTTCCTTAACATTCCTCTTGCCCAGCCTTTCACACGCCTTCTCTCCACCCGAGGTGCGTGGGCTCCACCCCTCTTCAGCTCAGCCCTGCGCTCGGGGCACATGGATTCTAGGACGTGGGTCCCATGTTGCAGATTGGGTTTCCAGGGGGGTCCCACCTCTCGACAAGACGATTGCTCTAGGCCTCTGGGACTTGCTGAGTAGCACCGATTGTGTTTAGGACTGGCTACTGTAAATCAGATCGGCTCTCTCGACAGCTGCAGTTTATGCCTTACAAGTGGAAGCAGGAATTGCTCACATGCACAGACAGTTCCTAATCCATAGTACTGGCTAAATTTTCAGAATCTTTACTTACATTTTTATTTGTTCTTTCCCTGGAAAAGAGAGAAGAAGAATCAATGAGTTTCAAAAGAGTCTCTTAGGAAGAACCATCCGCTCAGCAGGTTCCCCCAATGTAGGCTAGTAACTAGTTTCTAAAATTGCCAGTTCATGCAGGACTAGAGCATGGGAGGTGATAGACCTCAGCCTGACTTCATAGGAAGCTGCCTCATACCAAGTCAGACCCTTGGTCCCTCCAGCCCAGTATTGTCGGCACTGACTGGCAGCAGTTTCTCTCTGGGCTTTCAGGGAGGATTCTTTTCTAGTCCTACCTGGAGAAGCTGGGGATTGAAACTGGGACCTTCCGCATGCAAAGCAGGGGCTCTACCACTTTGCTACGGCCCCTCCCCAGAACCAGTTCATGGTGATATGGAACTGCAGTTATTGAATTTGTACCAGAGAGTCATCACCTTAAACCAGAAAGAGTAGGGCCACATTTTCCCTCAGAACTGAAAATGAAAACCACACAATATGGATCCAATAATTAAGTTCTGAGATTTTAAGGATTCAAATTTGGGGCTTTTGTTATATTTTGGTACAGAGGCTACTCAAACGTGGGTAACAAAATGGCTGCAGTACTCCTCGTATTCTTCAAGGTCCAGGGTATCCGATTTGGTGACCACCATGGCAATGTCCGTGCAGATCCCGCCTATATATGCCTTGATGCTTTCATCCAGCAACGTTTCTTGGACTTTCTCTCCGTCAATGCGCTCAAAGCTACTGATAACCCAGATGACTGAACATTTATCAATATTCTGTTTTGTTTTGTTTTTTTGAGAGAGAGAGAGAGAGAGAGAGAGAGAGAGAGAGAGAGAGAGAATCATCATTAGGCAGTGAGGACTGAGAATAGCAATCCAGCCCTGCATCTTTTTCGAACACCTGTCCACCTTGGCCAAAATCAAAGGAGAGAAGAGTTTACTGTTTTGATTGAAAGAGGCTGACTCCTTCACTCATTCGGTGAGGCACACAAAAGCAGAATCAGTGCTAGCTGGCCCATCACGAATGAAATACGGCTAAACAGAACTTCGGGATGCTATATGACAGGGAGCCCATTGCTCAGCAGCAGAGCACAGGGTTTGCAAGCAGAAGGTCTCAAATTCAGTCCCTGGTGCATCCAGTTAAAAGACAGCAGGACTGGGAGAGACCCTACTGGTCATATCCTCTGCATCTGCATCTCAGCATAGCCCCAAGGAGAATTTAGATTTCAGGGTCCTGATTACTGCTCACCAGAATCTGCTGTGACTAAACCGATTTGAACTTGGCCTGAGCTATCATACCTAAATTAGCTCAACCTGACAGACTTGGACCTCCTTGGACTTGACTGAACCTGTTTTACTTCAACCTAGATCTGCCTGACTCAGTTTGCTTCTTCCCTTCCAGGCTTCAAGCCCTGATGAAACACAATACCGTGGAACTCTGGAAAACTGTTGCCAATCAGAAGAGATAGCACAGAGCCAGAGAAACCGCTGGTCTGTCATGGTATAAGGCAGAGTCAAATGCTTTATCTTAATTCTCATATGTAAATAGCTCTCTAGGCAGAGAACGTGGCCTTCTCTGCAGGGAAACCTTCAGGTGGAATTCTCTCCCATGACACGTCTGCCTCAGTTTAACTTGACAGTTATTCAGGGACTGTGTAAATACTTTTTATTTATTCAGGCAGGCACTTATGGTTTAAGATTCTCCTTAAACTTAGCTTCTCCTTTAAGCTTCTCCTTAAACTTGGAATGGGTTTTATTTCGGCTTTAGAGACAGGTGAGCTCTCAGAACCTCTCCTTGGATTTAAACTGGGGCCTGTCTTCACAGGTGATTTGCTGCAGATTGGGACCATTTAAAGGTCCTTTGGGGCACATGATGTCGTGGCCAGTCTGCAGCCACCCTGGAGTTTACTTGTGGGGAAGCCACATTTTTGCAGAGTACTTGTACTCCATTTTTCTTTAATTTGGCTCACCTGCATTTCAGCTGCTGTGTGCCCATCCTTCCACTTTAAATTCAGTATGAGGGGGGCATTCCTAGGGGTGTGTCTTTCACCTAACCGTGACCTCAGTAACCTTGGTAACTAGAGTAACTAGCCTGCCTTTCCAACACATCAAAGAGCTAAAGTGTTCTTTTGAGCCTTCAGAATCGCCCTGCACTTCCTTTTCACCAGTGGGGGTAACTAGCCTCCGTGATTATGCACTTCTCTGATATTTGCATTACTTAGCTTCTCCGATGTGTTTAGTCATTTCTCTGATGTCACATTACTTCTCATCTCTGATGCACATAAGGGCTTTATTGCAGTAGTGATCTACCATGGCCTCAGGATCATGGGAGCAGAGGAGCCTGTCACTGTGAGCAGGGAGAAGTGGCCACAGAAGGAGAAAGTGGGGATGGGAGCAATAACTCCATGACAGTTTGCTGGAATAAGGCAAAATTGGGGTGGTAGGGTGTTCTCATGGGGAGCTTTCAGGTGCTACACTGAATAATCTGGGATTTTAGCTACTTCATAGGAAAGTGTGCACAATGGAGGAAAAGGGGTGGGAGCACTAACTCCGTGACAGTTTGTTGGAATGGAGTGAAATTAAGGTGGTTGTATGCTCTCATAGGGAGCCTTCAGATGCTGTACTGGATAATTTGGGGTTTTTTCTTTGTCATGGAAAAGTGGGCATTTCCCCCCCTCATTTTCCCCTATTCTCCTCTTTCCTTTGGCATTAAAGAAATGCACATAAGGGCTTTATCGCTGTAGCAATCTACCATGGTCTTAGGATCACGGGAGCAGAGAAGCCTGCCATTGGAAGCAGGGAGAAGTGGCCAGAAAAGGAGAAAGTGGGGTTAGAGCTATTACTTCTTGACTGTTTGCGGGAATGAGGCTTATTTGGGCTGGTGGGGTACTCTCATGGGGAGCGAGTATCTAGCCTGCTGTTTTAGTACAGTTTCTAGAATTCTGAATTAGTTACTCTCCATTCATAATAATATAGTAGCAGGGGGGAGCCTGAACATGGGCCAGGAAATAAGCCTCTCTCTTTGGTTGAGCAGCCCCTGCTGGGTTCATGACATTCAGTTCCATTCCCCCCACCCAATCTGGAAGTATGTTGCTTTCAAGTGCTTTGTGGCCCCTGAAAACCAGATTTTAAAGGTACGGTATACTCGGCTTTTCTTGCTTCCAGTATCAGAGGCAATGAACCCATGTACACCAGTTGCTGGGGAACATGGGTGGGGGGGTGCTGTTGCGCTCCTGCCCTGCATGTGGGTTCCTGGTCAACAGCTCTTGACCACCGTGTGAACAGAATGCTGGACTACATGGAGCTTTGGTCTGATTGGTTGGACTCGGTGGTCTTATAGGCCCCTTCCAACCCTACTATTCTATGATTCTATAATCCAGCATGGCTCTTCTTATGGTCTTATGCTTCGTGTGTCTCTGACGGACCTAAGTTGATTCCATGAAAATATGGATAATACTCCAATGCGCTTCTCATTCTGTTGTCATGAAGAACTCCCCCGGAAATTATCTGTTCCTGTTGTACGGGGGTGGGGCTTGAGCCATTCTTCTGAGCCCCATTGTCCTCTAGGCTTTGGGGCCTGATGTCAAGTTGATGGACAAGGAGGCAGGAAAGGGACACACCTCTGTCCTCTCCTGTCACGCTGACCTCTTCTGAGGCTGCTTGCATGGCAAACGAGGGAAGGGGGTGTATTTGGCTTTTGGGGACAGGCAGACAACACAGGAATTCTTCTCGGATTTTGATTCAAGCGAGAAGAACTGGGAGCCCTTAAAAGCTCAGCTCATGTTTTTCAAGCTCCTGAACTTTATATCCAAGCTTCGCTTGAGAGAACTTTGCCAGCATCTCTAGTGTCCATGCCTTTCCTTAATTTATTTGTGTGTGTGTGTGATTTTCTGCACTTTTAAAACACCCAGTAACCAGCGTTCCCTCAGCAGTGTACAATACATTAAAAGCATAAACACAAACATTAAAACAAAGAATAAAAACAGCACAGAATTAAACCAAATAAAACCAGTTGTTGTTGTTCAGTCGTTCAGTCGTGTCTGACTCTTCGTGACCCCATGGACCACAGCACGCCAGGCCTTCCTGTCCTGCTCTCTCTCCCAGAGCGTTCTCAAGTCCATATTCATTGCATCGGTGATGCTATCTGGCCATCTCATCCTCTGCCGTCCTCTTCTCCTTTTGCCTTCAATCTTTCCCAGCATCAGGGTCTTTTCCAGGGAGTTTTCTCTTCGCATTAGGTGGCCAAAATATTTCAGCTTCAGCTTTCAGTCTCTCTTCACAGGGCTTTGTTTCCAGTCCTCTGATCATCTTTGTTGCCCTCCTCTGAACCCTCTCCAGTTTGTCTGCATCCTTCTTAAAGTGTGGTGCTTCCAATGAGCAGTCAGGGTTGATTTCCTTTAGGATGGACTGATTTGACCTCCTTGCAGTCCAGGGGACTCGTAAGAGTCTTCTCCAGCACCACAGTTCGAAAGCATCAATTCTTCAGCACTCAGCCTTCCTTATAGTCCAGCTCTCACAGCCATACGTTACTACTGGGAAAACCATAGCTTTGATTATATGAACCTTTGTCGGCAAGGTGATGTCTCTGCTTCTTACTACGCTGTCTAGGTTTGCCATAGCTTTCCTCCCAAGGAAAAAGTGTCTTTTAATTTCATGGCTACAGTCACCGTCTGTGGTGATCTTGGAGCCCAAGAAAGTAAAATCTGTCACTGCTTCCATTTTGTCCTCTTCTATATGCCAGGAAGTGATGGGGCCAGATGCCATGATCTTAGTTTTTTTAATGTTGAGTTTCAAACCAGCTTTTGCACTCTCCATTTTCACCCTCAACAAGAGGCTCTTTAGATCCTCTTCGCTTTCTGCCATTAGGGTGGTATCGTCTGCGTATCTGAGGTTGTTGATAATTCTCCCGGCAATCTTTAATTCCAACCTGTGATTCATCCAACCCGGCGTTTCTCATGATATACTCTGCATATAAGTTAAATAAGCAGGGTGACAATATGCAGCCTTATCGTACTCCTTTCCTAATTTGGAACCAATCGGTTGTTCCATGTCCTGTTCTTACTGATGCTTCTTGACCCTCGTACAGGTTTCTCAGGAGACAGGTAAGGTGGTCTGGTACTCCCATCTCTTTCAGAATTTGCCACAGTTTGTTGTGATCCACACAATCAAAGGCTTTAGCATAGTCAATGAAGCAGAAATAGAGGTTTTTCTGGGATTCTCTTGCTTTCTCCATGATCCAGCGAATGTTGGTGATTTGATCTCTAGTTCCTCTGCCTCTTTGAAACCCAGCTTGTACTTCCGGTAGTTAGAATCATAGAATCATAGATTACGATCTCAAGCTGTAATCCTGCCCCTTCAGCCTGTACTTCGCCTTTGCCAGGGGGGTCATAGACCCTCTTTTGGGAGAAGACTGAGCCAAAGTAGGAATTGAGCACCTCTGCCTTTTCTTTGTCATCTGTTATTGTTTTGCCATCCTTATTTAATAGCTGAACCACCATTTCTTTCCTCTGCCTTTTACTCTGCACGTAGCTGAAGAAAGCCTTTTTGTTGTTTTTAGCATCCCTTGCTAACCTCAGCTCATTCTCAGCTTTAGCCTTCCTGATGCCATCCCTGCAATTCTGTGCTACCTGCCTGTACTCTTCCTTTGTTACTTGGCCTTCTTTCCACTTCCTATATGTGTCCTTTTTTGTTTTCAGGTCATCCCTAAGCTTGTTGTGAAGCCACATTGGCTTCTTCTGTTGTCTTCCACCTTTTCTTCTTGTTGGAATTGTTTGTGATTGTGCCTGGAGAATTTCCTTTTTTAAAAGCTCCCACCCATCTTGGACTCCTTTTCTCGTTAGCATCGCTTGCCATGGGACCTTACTGATCATGGTTCTGAGTTTATTAAAATCAGCTTTCCTAAAATCCAGGGTACGCGTTTGACTACACTCAGCTTTTGCTTCCCTTAGAACCAAGAACTCAAGTACAACATGGTCGCTTTCCCCCAGAGTTCCTGTAACTGCTACTTGATCCACTAAGTCATCTCTGTTGGTTAGGATCAAGTCAAGGAGAGCCGATCCTCTAGTTCCTTCCTCTACTTTCTGTAGGAGGAAGTTATACGCACACAAGTAAGGAATTTCCTGGAGGGGCCATGTTTTGCAGAATTTGTCTCCCAACAAATATCGGGGAAATTGAAGACCCCCATTACTACTACATCATGCTTCCTTAAAACATTGGCTATTTGCTTTTCAAAAGTTTCATCCTCGTCTTCTCCTTGATTGGGTGGCCGTTAGTAGACTCCGACCACCAGGTTCCTTTTATTCTTTGCTCCATTTATTTTGATCCAGATGCTCTCGATGGGGCTACCAAGCTCATCCTCCTGTATTTCTGTGCAGAGATATGTATTTTTCACATACAGTGCAACGCCACCTCCCTTTCTGTTCCTCCTGGTCTTTTTGAACAAGTTATATCCTTCACTTGCTGTATTCCAGTCATGAGAGTCATCCCACCAAGTCTCAGTTATAACTATCAGGTCATAATTTCCCTCTTGTATTAAGAGTTCAAGTTCGTTCTGTTTGTTTCCCATACTCTGTGCATTAGTATATAGACATCGAAGACCATGTGCTTCATAGTCTGGCTTTCTTCCTACATGTGTCCAAAGACTATCATTGGGCGCTATCAGAGCTGTTCTCTCCGTTGCAGTGCATGCGCCTACGTCCATTGTTACCCCCAACATTATGTCTCCCTCCCTCGTAGGATTCAGTTTAAAGCCCTCCTGATGAAGTTCTTCATGCTGTGGCCAAACACATTCTTCCCATCCTTTGTGAGGTGCAACCCATCCCTAGCCAACAGCCCATCTTCCAGGAAGTATAGCCCGTGGTCCCAGAATCCAAATCTCTCTCATTGCCACCACCTTCGTAGCCAGTCATTCACCCGGAGTATTTTTCGTTCCCTTTCTATCCCTCTTCTAACTACTGGAAGGATGGATGAGAAAACTATCTGGGCCCCAAAGTTCTTGAGTTTCCTTCCCAAAGCTTCAAAGTCTGACGTGATTTCTTCGTAGCTCCGCTTGGTGGTATCATTTGTTCCCACATGGATGAGAAGAAAGGGATACCTGTCAGTGGGCTTTACGAGTGCAGGCAACCTTAGTTCTTGGTTCACTTACTGCTGAAGCCTAGCTTGTAGGATTTTGAGCATAACCTTGCTGGCATGTGAAATGAGCGGAATGGTACGGTAGTTTGAACACTCTTTGGCATTGCCCTTCTTTGGAACTGGAATATAAACTGACCTTTTCCAGTCTTGTGGCCATTGTTCAGTGTTCCAAATTTGTTGGCATATTGAGTGCAGCACTTTAACAGCATCATCTTTTAGGATCTTAAATAGCTCAGCTGGAATACTGTCATCTCCGCTAGCTTTGTTGTTACTAATGCTTCCTAAGGCCCACTTGACTTCACTCTCGAGGATGTCTGGCTCAAGTTCAGTGACCGCACTATCATGGCTATCAGGGACATTCAGATCTTTCCTGTATAGTTCTTCTGTGTATTCCTTCCACCTCTTCTTAATCTCATCTGCTTCTGTTAGGTCCCTGCCTTCTTTGTCCTTTATCATGCCTGTCTTTGCACAAAACGTTCCCTTGAGATCTCCAGTTTTCTTGAAGAGATCTCTAGTCTTTCTCATTCTATTGTTTTCTTCGATTTCTTTGCATTGTTCATTTAAGAAGGCCTTCTTGTCTCTCCTTGCTATTCTCTGGAACTCTGCATTCAGTTGGATATATCTTCCCCTTTCTCCCTTGCTTTTCGCTTCCCTTCTTTCCTCAGCTCCTTGTAAAGCCTCATCAGACAGCCACTTGGCTTTCTTGCATTTCTTTTTCTTTGGGATGGATTGAGTTGCTGCCTCCTGAACGATGTTACAGACCTCCGTCCATAGTTCCTCAGGCACTCTGTGTATCAGGTCTAATCCCTGAAATCTATTTGTCACCTCCACTGTATATTCGTAAGGGATATGATTTAGGTCATAGCTGAATGGCTTAGTGGTTTTCCCTATGTTCTACAATTTAAGCCAAAATTTTGCGACAAGAAGCTCATGATCTGAGCCACAGTCAGCTCCAGGTCTTGTTTTTACTGACTGTATAGAGCTTCTCCATCTTTGGCTGCAAAGTACATAATCAATCTGATTTCGACATTGACCATCTGGTGATGTCCACGTGTAGAGTCGCCTCTTGTGCTGTTGGAAAAGAGTGTTTGCTATGATCAGCGTGTTCTCTTGGCAAAACTCGATTAGCCTTTGTCCTGCTTCATTTTGTACACCAAGGCCATGCCTGCCTGTTATCCTGGTGATTTCTTGACTTCCTACTTTAGCATTCCAATCCCCTGTGATGAAGAGGACATCTTTTTTTGGTGTTAGTTCTAGAAGGTGTTGTAGGTCTTCATAGTACCGATCAACCTTAGCTTCTTCGGCCTCAGTGTTTGCGGCATAGACTTGAATTATTGTGATGTTGAATGGTTTGCCTTGGATTCGTACTGAGATCATTCTATTGTTTTTGAGATTGTATCCCAGTACTGCTTTTCCCACCCTTTTATTGACTATGAGTGCTACTCCATTCCTTCTAAGGGATTCTTGCCACAGTAGTAGATATGATGGTCACCTGAATTGAATTCGTCCATGCTTGTCCATTTTAGTTCGCTGATTCCCAAGATGTCAATGTTCAATCTTGCCATCTCATGTTTGACCACCTCCAGCTTACCTTGATTCATTGATCTGACATTCCAGGTTCCTAAACAATATTGTTCTTTACAGCATCAGATTTTCTTTTCACCACCACACACATCCACAGCTGAGTGTCCTTTCGGCTTTGGCCCAGCCACTTCACTCTTTCTGGCGCTACTTGGAAATTCCCTCTGCTCTTCCCCAGTAGTATATTGGACACCTTCCGACCTGAGGGGCTCATCTTCCGGCGTCATCTCTTTTAGCCTTGTGATACATTCCATGGGGTTTTCTTGGCAAGAATACTGGAGTGGGTTGCCATTTCCTTCTCCAATGGACCACATTTTGTCAGAACTCTCCACCATGACCTGTCCGTCTTGGGTGGCCCTGCATGGCATAGCTTATGGCTTCACTGAGTTACGCAAGCCCCTTCACCACAAGAAGGCAGTGATCCATGAAGGGGTAAAAATAAAACCAGTAGCAAAGAATAAAACCATTTCAGCACATAAAACCAAATTAAAACAAGCAGCAGAAAATGTACTAGGAGCACTACTAAGAAAGAGTTCTTAAATTGCCTAGTAGAATAAAAAGGAATTCACGTGGCTCTGAAAGGACCATAATGTACGCACCAGGCGAGCCTCTCTGGGGAGAGCATTCCACATATGGGTGCCACCACTAAAAAGGCCCCCTCCCTTGTAGCCACCTGCCTCGCCTCATTGGGTGGGGGCACCTGGAGGAGGGCCTCAGATGATGACCTTAATATCTGGTAGGTAAATAAGGGAGGAGACATTCCTTCAGGTCACCTGGCCCCAAGCCATCTGGGACTTTAAAGGTTAAGACCAGCACTTTGAATTGAGCCAGGAAACAGACTGACAGCCAGTGTAGATCGAGAAATACTGACATCATAAGATCACATCGGCCCAACCCAGTTAGCAGTCTGAAGGTTGGGAGGAACAGAGCCCTGCCTGCTGAGCTTCTGCCATTATGCCTTGGTACATGCCACACTGCTAAAGGAACAGGCAGTGCAAACAGAATCCAGTAGATTCCCTCTGCAACATAAATCCCTCCACACGCACTGGAGTGCTGGCAGCATTCTAGCTTCAGAACTAAACCTAGCACTCATTGCATAATTTTGCCAGCAGTTGCTGCCATAGGCTTTAATGGGCCAGGAAGATTTTAATAACATTTTAACTGCTGCTCAGAATTTCACCAAACCAACAGATTGCCTTCCTCAACAAGCCTAAATAAAGCACATTACTTATTTTCATCAAAACATGAAAGAAATATAAGCCTGTCCTAAAAATTGGAATAAAAAGGGTACATGTGTGAACTTTCAGCACATTTAATTTGATCCATTGAAAGCTGGCACAATTGTCAATGCTGTCACATAAATCATGGATGCCAAGTCTCAAGTTATTAGCTCAACATGTGTCCTTTTTATGCAATAGAATGTTGAGGGTCAGAATGGTGGAACCCCTCTCCTTCCTTTCTTTTTTTGCTACTCGCCTTAACTGAAGGGGCACTCTGGTGTCCCTTTAATTTCAATGCCAAGAAACTGATTTAGACCATAGCGTTATTTTCTCTTCCTTGCAACTCAAGGCAAAACTCACCTCTTTCCACATTTCATCCCTTTTCTCGTTAAAGTCTCCTGTCCCAGGAATATCCACAAATGTGATGCCTTCAGGAACCAAGTCTGATGCTGGAATATCCAGTTCTACGTACTTGATCAGCGGCCAGGGTTCACCAGAGTCTATTCTCCTCACACGAATGTAAGGTCCCAGTTTTTGGGAGAATGTTTTCACCTGATAGATACATAAAAGAAACCTATTTCTCCAAAAGATATTTTGATATAAATCTCCTTCTCCTGTCCTTGTTGCCAATCTCTTAGATTGCCAGTGTCAGGAATTTTGACCCAACTGGATTGGCATCAGGTATTTTGTTGAAAAAAACAGGTATCTTTAGCCAAAGGGATATTATTATTATTATTATTATTATTATTATTATTATTATTATTATTATTTTCTAGTATTGCCACACCTTGATCCACCAGAGTCCCTTCCCTGGCCCACCGAAACTCATCGGACTGCACCTTCTGGATCACAAAAAAGCTGATCAAGCTCCACCCTAACCAAACACAGCCCAGCTCCACCGAGCGACCACCAGGTATTTTTTAAATTTGCAAGCTGGCAACTCTGCCGATTGCCCAAATGCAGCCAGTGTGGAATGCACTACTTCTGATTTCTAATTCTGGAGCCCATTTGCCAGATGCACGAAGTCTGGAAGGCACACATGCATGGTTGTAACCGGAACCCAAAGTTGGACTTACCGTGAAGTGTCCTTCTGGTCAGTGAAGGACGGACCTGACAGGAACGGGTTAACTCCTCTCCTCCGTGAGAAGGCAGGGCTAAAAGACTGATACATTTCCCACTGTGAGAGGAGAAACCCTCTCAGTCGCAGGACTTGACTTCAGCTGTACTTCAAACTCACACGTCTCTAAAAACTTGCATGAGAACAATTGCGAACAGATAAAACCACTCTATTCGCAACCCAAAATAATTGCAACTTACCCAGAAAAACTGGACTGAACAGATCAAAGAAAGAAAAAAATGAAGCATAGGACACCCTATCTCCCTAGCGGGGCACCGTGTAAACGCAATATGCTGATCCCTGCCCACTCAGATGGACCAAAACCAGACAACTCTGAGCCAAGGGAGGGACTGTCAGGTCCACGCCTCGCTGACACTTCAGGGAAAGTCAAACTTTCCGTTGTCGATCAGTGGAGGGTGGATGCGGCAGGAATGGGATGTACAACAGCAGCATCCCAAGAACAGGGTGGGAGAACGAAGGCTACAATACCCTCTGCATCACCCGACATCCAAAGGTCACATCCACCGAAACCTATTTATCAATCCTATAGTGGCGGATAAAGGTGGAAGGCTTTGCCCAGGTAGCTGCTTTACAAATACCCTCCAAAGGGGCCTGAGTGTCAAATGCTGCTGACGTGGCCACCCCCCGGATGGAGTGAGCTTTTATGCCACCTGGCAGCAGCCTACCCTGGGACTGGTACGCTAGGGCCATGCAAGCCCTAACCCAGCGGCTGATTGTCCCCCTGGATACTTTTCTACCCTGTGCCCCAATTTAAAGGAGACAAACAGGCTCTCTGAGCATCTGATCTCCTTAGTACGTCGAATATACGCTTTGAGGGACCAACGAACATCCAGGTTGTGCCACTCCTTCCCCTTAGGATGGACAAGCTTGGGGCAGAAATCAGGTAGCACTGCTTCTTGGGCCCTATGGAAACTGGTATTGACCTTTAGGATAGAGGCCGAGTCTGGTCTCAGAACCACCCTATCTACATGGAAAGTGCAGAGACCACCCTGGACTGAAAGGGCACCAATGTCCCTTACACGCCTAGCATCACTAGGAACATTGTTTTGAAGATACATTCCCTTAGGGGGCTGGTTCTGATTGGCTCAGAAGGAGTCTTTGTGAGGGCCCTGAGCACCAAAGTGAGGTCCCCATGGGAAATCTATGACAACAGCAATAGAGATGCTCCCTTAAGGAAGCGTTTGACTTAAGGGTGGGTCAACCAAGCCCAGTGTGTGTCCTGACACAGGACACTACTCAAAGTGTCCTAACAGCTGTTGCCATTCAACCTCCATGCAGTCAATTGCAGACATTCTGGGTCCTGATGGCAAACCATGGTCTCCATGTCCAATACAGTGCTATTTGTACTACCTGTGCCTTCAGCAACCTCACCTTGCACAGACATTTGGATAGTAAGGGAAAGGGAGGAAAAGCATATAGTACCCCTGGGGCCAAGACATGGACATTACATCCACTGCCTCTGCTTGCAGATCTTGATACCTGGCAAGGTATCTCTGGGTTTTGGTGTTGGCACTACTGGCCAATAGGTCTAACACTGGAGGCCCCCCTCTGTCAGAAATCCATTGAAAAATGTCATGAAGAAGATACTATTCCCTTTCCTGAATCACTGAATGGCTCAACCAGTCCACTTGTATGTTCAACTCCCCCTTGATGTGATGTCAGGTGGATCTATGCCCATGTCAGGAGTAGAATCATAGAATAGTAGGGTTGGAAGGGGCCTACAAGGCCATCAAGTCCAACCCCCTACTCAGTGCAGGAATCCAAGTCAGAGCATCCCTGACAGATGGCTGTCCAGCCTCATCTTGAATGCCTCCAGTGTGGGAGAGCCCACCACCTCCCTAGGTAATGGGTCCCATTGTCGTATTGCTCTAACAGTCAGGAAGTTTCTCTTGATATTCAACCAGACTCTGGGTTCCTGTCACTTGAGCCCATTCTTCCATGTCCTGCACTCTGGCATGATCGAGAAGAGATCTTGGCCTTCTTCTCTGTGACAACCTTTCAAGTACCTGAAGAGTGCTATCATATCTCCCCTCAGTCTTCTCTTCTCAAGGCTAAACATGCCCAGTTCTTTCAGTCTCTCTTCACAGGGCTTTGTTTCCAGTCCCCTGATCATCTTTGTTGCCCTCCTCCCATAGCAGGTTTGCCTCCTCCCATAGAGCACAGACTGAGAACCTCCCTGATGATTTATATATGCTCATGTTGCTATGTTGTCTGTACGCACCAAAACATGCTTGTCGAGAACCACAGACACAAAAGCCTGAAGGGCCAGGTGAACAGCTCTGAGTTCCAACCAACTGAGTGGCTGCTGCATCTCTAACATCGACCAGGTGTTATTGAATTACTGTGTGGTCATGCTATTAACATTCCTTTGTTTTGAATGCACAGTAAAGAAAATCCAGAGAAAGAAAAAGCAATAGTCAACTGAATTAACAACTTCTTCTCCCCCTAATGCTGTACTCGGAGAAATATTCAGATGCATTACATGAAAAAGATCCAACAGTTGAAGTGCAAGCAGCAGCTAGCAAATATCCTACATACAGACCCCAGATTCAGAAATTTTAAAAAGTTTGCAAAGCAGTAGCTCCCAATAGCTACAGACACTGACTGGCCTTTGGTAAGGCACGAGCAAACCACGACCACATGGTGCACCAGTCAAAGCACCAAGAGAAACAGGAAGAAAACAAAGGTTGGTGGCCCAACATGAAAGCAGACAAAGATGCCTGTTACTGTAAAAACCTTTCTTGTGCCATGGTGAAGGCCCAAATATGCCTACTAAAAGAATGGAAGGGAAAGCCCCCTGATTGGCCACCACATGTTTTGAACTCAGGGCTCTGCTGCTCTTAAGTATAATAAATTACCCCAGTTGGAATACAATGGGGGGGGGGGAGGTGGGAAAACATCTCTCTGTTTGCTTCCTAGCAGGTGCTCCCTATGAAAAGTCCATATCGTTACAGATGAACGTTAGAATAAAAGCATGCCACAGACAGATGCTTGCTGAAAATAGTGGCTGAGCCATGACACCTAGACCACAGCCCACGAGAACTTTAAAACCTGCTTTCCCAGAGAAGAGAACATGAGAACCAGATTACTGTGCCACAGATGACAACATGTCTCCACATCTGCAAAACAAGAGTTAATGATACCATTGCTTTGCTTATGGACCATATTTTCCTATAAGACTCGCAACAAAAAACTCAAAATATCCAGCTCCCAAACAATAACGTTTGCAATCACCAGTAAGAAGAAACTACACTAGAACCATCAATGTAAAAATATACAAATTGCAAAAATAATAGTTTTCAAACTTGTGAAAAATTGTTTTTCTCCACAACCTGTAAACAATTCTCACTGCTCTTTTAATGTGATCCCAAAAGAAAATTGTAATAGTTATATATGTTACTATATTAATAGTTGTTCTTGCAATGTTAGTTTTGTGCCAAGATGCGATTTTTCTTTCCACGTGTCTATTTACACATAAAAGTATTTCCCTCTCTTTTCATCACCCTCACTCCTGTATTTCTTAGTTGAAGGATCCCTATCCTTAAAACCTTCTTTCTCACCCTTCCTTACAAGAGGAACTACTTACAGTAAAAGAATTAGGTAACAATGCAGTAAAAGTCAATCATGCCAATCAAGATGTTAATCCAATATTAGCCAAAGTAGAAACAGCTGCTAACCATTCTTGGTGGGAAACACTTCTTGATTGGAGCCCTATAGCAAGGGGATTTTTTTCCCATTGCATTACACCCCATTGTGGTGATATTGGACGTGCAAATGATTTTAGGAGGATGTATGATAGCCAGGACCACGGTGGCTTAGTGGTTAAGACGCTGAACTGCAGACCGGAAGGTCGGCAGGACAGCAGTTTGAGAACCAAGTGCCACATGACGGAGTGAGCTCCCGTCTTCAGTCCCAGCTCCTGCCAACCTAGCAGCTTGAAAGCAAGAAATTGCAAGTAGATAAATAGGTACCGCCTCGGCGGGAAAGGTAACAGCATTCCGTGCACCTCGGTGTTCAGTCATGCCGGCCACATGACCACAGAAAGCATCTTCGGACAGTGCTGGCTCTCCGGATAGAAATGGAGATGAGCACCACCCCTAGAGTTGGACACGACTGGCTGGGGACACCTTTACCTTTTTTTTTTATGGTAGCCTTAGCCTGCTGGATGAAGCACCAAATGCGCAAACTTCACGACACAGAAGTACAGATGGCAGCCATCAGAAAGATACTATAGTGTTGGGAGTGAGTTCTGTGTCCTCACCCCAACAACAGAGGGAATTGTTACAAAGTACCCCAACATTCTGCTGATCTGGGAAAATGTGGCCTGTATCTGGATGGGGACTAAGGTTTTTTGGTCTTGGAGAAGGACAGAAAAATAGGTCCCACATGATGTTAAGCCCCTTCATGGATCACTGCCTTGTTGTGGCGAAGGGGCTTGCGTAGCTCAGTGAAGTCATAACCTATGCCGTGCAGGGCCACCCAAGATGGACAGGTCATGGCGGAGAGTTCTGACAAAATGTGGTCCACTGGAGAAGGAAATGGCAACCCACTCCAGTATTCTTGCCAAGAAAACCCCATGGAACCTATCACAAGGCTAAAAGAGATGACGCCAGAAGATGAGCCCCTCCGGTTGGAAGGCGTCCAATATACTACTGGGGAAGAGCAGAGGGAATTTTCAGGTAGCGCCAGAAAGAGTGAAGCAGCTGGGCCAAAGCTGAAAGGACACTCAGCTGTGGATGTGTCTGGTGGTGAAAAGAAAGTCCGATGCTGTAAAGAACAATATTGTTTAGGAACCTGGAATGTAAGGTCAATGAATCAAGGTAAGCTGGATGTGGTCAAACATGAGATGGCAAGACTGAACATTGACATCTTGGCAATCAGTGAACTAAAATGGACAAGCATGGACGAATTTAATTCAGGTGACATCATATCTTCTACTGTGGGCAAGAATCCCTTAGAAGAAATGGAGTAGCACTCATAGTCAACAAAAGGGTGGGAAAAGCAGTACTGGGGTACAATCTCAAAAATGATAGAATGATCTCAGTACGACTCCAAGGCAAACCATTCAACATCACAGTAATTCAGGTCTATGCCCCAACCACTGAGGCCAAAGAAGCTGAGGTTGATCGGTTCTATGAAGACCTACAGCACCTTCTAGAACTAACACCAAAAAAAGATGTCCTCTTCATCATAGGGGATTGGAATGCTAAAGTAGGAAGTCAAGAAATCACCAGGATAACAGGCAAGCATGGCCTTCGTGTATAAAATGAAGCAGGACAAAGGCTAATCGGGTTTTGCCAAGAAAACACGCTGATCATAGCAAACACTCTTTTCCAACAGCACAAGAGGCGTTTCTACACATGGACATCACCAGATGGTCAATATCGAAATCAGATTGATGTCCTTTGCAGCCAAAGATGGAGAAGCTCTATACAGTCAGTAAAAACAAGACCTGGAGCTGACTGTGGCTCAGATCATGAGCTTCTTGTCACAAAATAAAACGCAAATAGCGTTGCCCTTATTTTCGCCGTAGTCTACGTAAATCTTTACGTAGACTACAGCGACCAAATAAGGAACGCGAATGGCGGCTCCCTATGGGGGCCGCCATTATCCGTGCGCGCTTTTTTTTTTTTTTTCAAAGTCACCCGTGATAGGCTACGTGACGATTAACGTAGCCTATCACGGCTGACTTTGCAAATCTAGCCGTGATAGGCTACGTTAATCGTCACGTAGCCTATCACGGGGGCGTTTTTGTTTTTCTTTTCTTGGAATGGTGGCGGCAGCAGCCGGTCGAAAGATTGGCTGCTGCTCCCGCCCCGACAAACTCCCGCCGAACCGCCGGCCGGACCCGCCGCCAGGAGGGACATTCGGCAAAGGTAAGTCCCGTCCTGGGGGGGGTGTGGGGGGTGTGGGGGGCGGAGAATTTCTCCCCGAAACTTGTTCGGGGGGCCGAACACGTTGGCGATCGGCCCCCCGAAGTTTCGGGGAGAAATTCTCCGCCATCCCTAGTTCAAACTACCGTACATTTGCGCTCATTTCACATGCCAGCAAGTTTATGCTCAAAATCCTACAAGCTAGGCTTCAGCAGTAAGTGAACCGAGAACTACTGGAAGTACAAGCTGGGTTTAGAAGAGGCAGAGGAACTAGAGATCAAATCGCCAACATTCGCTGGATCATGGAGAAAGCAAGAGAATCCCAGAAAAATGTCTATTTCTGCTTCATTGACTACGCTAAAGCCTTTGATTGTGTGGATCACATCAAACTGTGGCAAATTCTTAAAGAGATGGGAGTACCAGACCACCTTACCTGTCTCCTGAGAAACCTGTACGAGGGTCAACGAGCAACAGTAAGAACCGGACATGGAACAACCGATTGGTTCAAAATTGGGGAAGGAGTACAACAAGGCTGCATATTGTCGCCCTACTTATTTAATTTATATGCAGAGTACATCATGAGAACCGCCGGGTTGGACGAACCACAGGTCGGAATACAGATTGCCGGGAGAATTATCAACAACCTCAGATATGCAGACGATACCACCCTAATGGCAGAAAGCGAAGAGGATCTAAAAAGTGTCTTGTTGAGGGTGAAAGTGGAGAGTGCAAAAGCTGGTTTGAAACTCAACATTAAAAAAACGAAGATCATGGCATCTGGCCCCATGAAATTAAAAGATGCTTGCACCTTGGGAGGAAAGCTATGGCAAACCTAGACAGCGTAGTGAGAAGCAGAGACATCACCTTGCCGACAAAGGTCGTCTTAATCAAAGCTATGGTTTTCCCAGTAGCAACGTATGGCTGTGAGAGCTGCACTATAAGGAAGGCTGAGCGCCGAAGAATTGATGCTTTCGAACTGTGGTGCTGGAGAAGACTCTTACGAGTCCCCTGGACTGCAAGGAGGTCAAATCAGTCCATCCTAAAGGAAATCAACCCTGGCTGCTCATTGGAAGGACAGATACTGAAGCTGAAGCTCAAATATTATGGCCACCTAATGCGAAGAGAAAACTCCCTGGAAAAGACCCTGATGCTGAGAAAGATTGAAGGCAAAAGGAGAAGGGGACGGCAGAGGATGAGATGGCTAGATAGCATCACCGATGCAATGAATATGGACTTGAGCGCGCTCCGGGAGAGAGCGCAGGACAGGAAGGCCTGGCGTGCTGTGGTCCATGGGGTCACGAAGAGTCAGACACGACTGAACAACAACAACTGGTTTTATTTGGTTTAATTCTGTGCTGTTTTTATTCTTTGTTTTAATGTTTGTGTTTCTACTTTTAATGTATTGTACACTATGGTTCATGGGGTCACGAAGAGTCGGACACGACTGAATGACTGAACAACAAGGATGTTAAGGCCTTGCACAACCCAAGAACAGGTGCAGACTTCTTGCATAAACTTTCTGGCCAGCCACTGTGCTCCAATTGCCTTAATTCCTCAGTTAACACTTGCAAATTTCAAGTCTTGCCTCAGGACAACAACTACAGAAGCCCCCACCATGAAAATATTTTATTCTAACCTTCCTGTTTAAGCCAAATAGAAAGAAAAATAAAGGATTAAATGCCTTTTAAAGCTGTAAGAAACCTAATATTGTGTAAGCAAGCATGCCTATATGACTCTTTTGTCACCTTTGCTTAAGACCATCACCAAAATCCCCCTGGCTATCTTGCTCACCTGGACCTGTGAAAGCCAGGCACCCATCAACTCCCATCCTTTCCTCACATCAGGGAAAAAAAAGAGTCCCATTGTCTTCTTTCTTCCCTTAATGTATGACACCTAAAAATCCATTTTCCAACACCCATGAGTAATCTTGGCAGAAGAAGACTTGTTTTGTTTTATTCTGATTATTACATCCACAGAGAAAAAGGATAAAAACAGCAACCCAAATTCATAGAACAAGCACCGAGGGAAAGAAGGAAAGAGCACCTCCTCCTCCAAGTCATTAATAAAAATGTTGAAGAGCACTGGGCCCAGGACTGAGCCCTGCAGTACCCCACTTGTTACCTCTCCCCAGTTGGAGAAGGTCCCATTGATAAGTGCTCTTTGATTCCGATTCTGTAGCCAACTGTGGATCTACCGGATCGTTGTTTCATCCAGCCCACTTTGAGCTAGTCTGCTCATCAGGATATCATGGGGCACTTTGCCGAAAGCTTTGCTGAAGTCAAGGTATATGATGTCTACAGCATTCCCACGGTCCGCAAGCGAGGTTACTTGATCAAAAAATGAGATCAGATTCGTCTGGCAGGATTTGTTCTTATTTATTATTTATTGCATTTATATCCTGCCTTTTTTCCTCTTGCAAGGAACCCAAGGCGGCTTACATTATCCTCCTCTCCATTTTATCGTCACCACAACAACCCTGTGAGGTAGGTTGGGCTGAGAGTCTGTGACTGGCCCAGAGTCACCCAATGAGCTTCCATGGCCAAGCGGGGACTAGAACCCAGATCTCCCGGCTCCCAGTCCATCACTC
Source organism: Heloderma suspectum (assembly GCF_057233095.1). NCBI lineage: Eukaryota > Metazoa > Chordata > Lepidosauria > Squamata > Helodermatidae > Heloderma > Heloderma suspectum. The sequence goes on from NC_139458.1 coordinate 439,111,645, forward strand.
TCACCATTATACTATACTGGCTTCTTGACAAATCCATGTTGGCTTTGAGTAATCACTGCATTGTTTTCAAGGTGCTTACAGATGGATTGCTTTATCATCTGCTCCAGAATTTCCAAAGGGATTGATCTCAGACTGACTGATCTGTAGTTCCCAGGTTCCTCCTTTTTACCCTTTTTGAAGATAGGGACAACATTAGCCCTCCTCCAGTCATCTGGCACTTCACCCGTCCTCCATGATTTCTCAAAGAGAATAGACAGTGGTTCTGAGAGTTCTTCTGCCCGTTCCTTTATTACTCTAGGATGCAGTTCATCTGGCCCTGGAGATCTGAACTCATTCAAAGTAATGAGGTGTTCCTTGACCATATGCCTATCGATCTCAAGTTGCAATCCTGCCCCTTCAGCCTGTACTTCGCCTTTGCCAGGGGGGTCATAGACCCTCTTTTGGGAGAAGACTGAGCCAAAGTAGGAATTGAGCACCTCTGCCTTTTCTTTGTTATCTGTTATCATTTTGCCATCCTTATTTAATAGCTGAACCACCATTTCTTTCCTCTGCCTTTTACTATGGACGTAGCTGAAGGAAGCCTTTTTGTTGTTTTTACCATCCCTCGCTAACCTCAGCTCGTTCTCAGCTGTAGCCTTCCTGACGCCATCCCTGCAATTCTGTGCTACCTGCCTGTACTCTTCCTTTGTTGCTTGGCCTTCTTTCCACTTCCTATGTGTGTCGTTTTTTGTTTTCAGGTCATCTCTAAGCTTGTTGTGAAGCCACATTGGCTTCTTCTGTTGTCTTCCACCTTTTCTTCTTGTTGGAATTGTTTGTGATTGTGCCTGGAGAATTTCCTTTTTTAAAAGCTCCCACCCACCTTGGACTCCTTTTCTCATTAGAGTCGCTTGCCATGGGACCTTGCTGATCATTTTTCTGAGTTTATTAAAGTCAGCTTTCCTAAAATCCAGGGTACGCGTTTGACTACACTCAGCTTTTGCTTCCCTTAGAACCAAGAACTCAAGTACAACATGGTCGCTTTCCCCCAGAGTTCCTGTAACTGCTACTTGATCCACTAAGTCATCTCTGTTGGTTAGGATCAAGTCAAGGAGAGCCGATCCTCTAATTCCTTCCTCTACTTTCTGTAGGAGGAAGTTATCTGCCACACATTAGGAATTTCCTGGAGGGGCCATGTTTTGCAGAATTTGTCTCCCAACAAATATCGGGGAAATTGAAGTCCCCCATTACTACTACATCATGCTTCCTTAAAACATCGGCTATTTGCTTTTCAAAAGTTTCATCTTCGTCTTCTCCTTGATTGGGTGGCCAGTAGTAGACTCCGACCACCAGGTTCCTTTTATTCTTTGCTCCATTTATTTTGATCCAGATGCTCTTGATGGGGCTACCAAGCTCATTCTCCTGTATTTCTGTGCAGAGATATGTATTTTCCACATACAGTGCAACCCCACCTCCCTTTCTGTTCCTTCTGTTCTTTTTGAACAAGTTATATCCTTCAATTGCTGTATTCCAGTCATGAGAGTCATCTTACCAAGTCTCAGTTATACCTATCATATCATAATTTCCCTCTTGTATTAAGAGTTCAACTTCGTTCTGTTTGTTTCACATACTCTGGGCATTAGTATATAGACATCAAAGACTATGTGCTTCATAGTCTGGCTTTCTTCCTACATGTGTCCGAAGACTATTATTGAGCGCTATTAGAGCTGTTCTCTCCGCGGCAGTGCATGAGCCTTCGTCCATTGTTACCCCCAACTTTACATCTCCCTTCCCCGCAGGATTCAGTTTAAAGCCCTCCTGATGAAGTTCTTCATGCTGTGGCCAAACACATTCTTCCCAGCCTTTGTGAGGTGCAACCCGTCCCTAGCCAACAGCCCGTCTTCCAGGAAGTATAGCCCGTGGTCCCAGAATCCAAATCTCTCTCGTCGGCACCGCCTTCGTAGCCAGTCATTCACCCGGAGTATTTTTCGTTTCCCTTCTATCCCTCTTCTAACTACTGGAAGGATGGATGAGAAAATGATCTGGGCCCCAAAGTTCTTGAGTTTCCTTCCCAGAGCTTCAAAGTCTGACGTGATTTCTTCGTAGCTCCGCTTGGCGGTATCATTTGTTCCCACATGGATGAGAAGAAAGGGATACCAGTCAGTGGGCTTTATGAGTGCAGGCAACCTTTCAGTCACATCTCTAATCCGTCCTCCCGGGAGACAAAATACCTAGCGAGTCCACGGGTCTTCGCGACATACTTGGGTCTCGATCCTATGCAGCGAGGAGTCTCCCACTACTACCACTGGGAGGACAGTAGAGGAGGAGAAAGAGCGCTCTGCTCTGGTAGACCCACTTCCCAAATGGCCACCAGAGTTGGCCTCAGTGAAACAGAGCTACTGCATGTGGGCTCCCCACCCCCTCACGTAGCACCATGCCTGACTCCATTGGTGAGTTGCAACGGCTTCCTTGCTCTGAGCAGGCAGCGGTGGCAAGGGACAGAGTCCCCGTCAGCCTACCTCCCCCTTAGGGCTGTGGAGGAGACAAGGTTCCCACCAATGCAGCTGACCGGTGGGGAGGCTCAAGGGAGCGGCTGCCCAGAGCCTCCTCACCTCTGTCCAGGGAAGCCCAGGTGGCCCCAAGGGACAGAGGGGCAGTTGCAACATGCTGGTCCTCCTCCCGCTGATTAATTGAGGATGGAATGCGGGGAGAGCAGCTTTCCCTCCCTCTCTCTTTGAAGCTGCACAGCAGTGGCTGAGGAGCAAGCTGGGAGCCCTGCCATCCCCCACAAGGCAGAGCAGAAGACGGAGGGGGGTCTCCTCTCACAGTGGGAAATGCATCAGTCTTTTCGCCCTGCCTTCTCCTGGAGGAGAGGAGTTAACCCGTTCCTGCTGGCTCCACCTGCTGCAGACCAAGAAAATCCATGCTGCAGGTGTGACAAAGTACGGCGCATGGGAGCTACCGGAGCTCTGAGTATATCACATCAAGTAGCTCTGTGCATTGTCACACACATTTCCAAACTGTGTGCCCCAGAATGCCAAAGCAAAAGCAGACATAAAACTCTACTCACCTCCTTTTCCTTAACTGAAATCATTCTCTTGGCAGGGACAGTCACCTGCATTTTCGCCTTCAACAATTCTTCGTAACTTTTCTCTTCGGCTCCATGCCCGTAAAGTGCACGGAGCTTTTCAATGGCATCGCTCACACTCTCATCAGAGATGTCTTTGTTGCCATCCCCATTCTTGCTCAAGACTTCCACCAGGTTCTTCAGCTCTCCCCTCCATTCCTGTCAGTGAAGAACCACATAAAGCCTGTTAGGTTTAATGGCTTACTGAAAGGGAAACACGTTGTGGACTGGATTTTTTTTTAACTTATCAAAAGACGGTAACTTGGGCTGTTTCTTCACCATCCAGAACTACAACCAAGACAAAGGAGACAGCAGAAAGATTTGGCAAGGAATAAACAGTGGCGTCCTGTGTGAGATACTGCATCACTATGAGTCATCTGGCAGCTCTGCACACCCAAGACCCTCATGAAATGGGAAAAGTCAGGGCGATGCAGGGTTGTAGTGGGGACAAACAAAGAAGCCAACATCATTGGGAAGAGGCAGAGTAGGACCCCATTTCTCTCCCACCAAAACTCACTGAACTGCCACCCTACAGGAACTCCGATCCAGGGGGTTCTCAGCCTTTCTTACAGGAGATTCTCCATTTCCACCCTTACAGCCCAACTGCATTTCACAAGAGTCACATAACTGCCCCTCAATCCACATCTCCCCCTGTGTCTTCCCTGTTATGTGGGAAGATGTGGGATCAAAGGTGTGAGATATGGCATTATCACATCCAGCATTTATACTTGTGCACATGCACACACACACCCCTGCAAGCGCAACAGAAGCGCAGCAGTGTGGAGAATGCTGGACGCAATGCTAAATCACACATCTTCATGAACTACACATTACCTGGTTCATATATAGCAGCCATATCGGGTGTCAGACTAAGTAGCCTCGTGCAGTCTCATGATTCATGTTCTTGCTGAGCTCTTTCTCCCTTGAATATATTGTTGTAAGCTGACGAGACACAGGAATTCCTTATCTTGTCAAAGGTCATACAATTGTATATCTTGTTCTCTGCTGTTCTCTTCTGTTCTCTGCTTATCACGGCTACCCTATAACCCAGTTCTTGTATTATAAACAATGGTGCTAGGAGAAGAAATGTTGAGGACTGCAACCCCACATGGGAGGGAGAGGAGGAGCCGTTTCCTATGTGTCACAATATCTATAAAAACAATGTGCTGATGTAAATCAGGGCTTCTGGCTCCTTGGAAATGATTCCAGCCTTAAGCCCGCGCGTTAAATAATCTCTTTTTCCTTCACTCCGTGGTCTCTCTGACTCTGGGTTCCGCAACATAAATGGTGCCGTGACTCGGATGTGGCAGGCTCTGAGACAGAGAGGTGGCAGTTGCCTGCTCTTGAGCGCCGCACCGGGAAGGAGAGCTCGGCGCATGCCTCCCTTTCTTGGCGCCACTGACCTTTTTGTCGAGTGAATGGGAGAAACCCTGCACCGGGATCGCCCAAACAGCAGCGAGCAGCAAGAGAACCTTGGGAAGTGGAGGAAGGAACTTGAGCCCTGCCTGTATCGCAGCTGCAATTGAGTTGAAACCCACATTAGAAGCCTTCAGGAGAAAGGCAAGTATATGGGAAAAAGAGGGCCCCGCCTTTAGGGAGAAAGGCCACTGGGCAGAAAAAAAGAGGGCCCCGCCTTATGAAGAAGGTCATTGTTGGTGGTATACGTATACAAAAAGAACCTACTCCTTGCAGGTAGAAGGGGGGCCTGATCACACCCCCAAGCGGGCGCCAGTACCCAGCACGCCAGTACTCAGTAGAAAGCTGAGGAAGCTGGGGAAGCCGCTTTCCGCTCTGGTAAAAAGTGGGAAAAGTGGGTGGCAGGGACATATGGATGCAGTGGAGAGATTGATGATTGTGTGAGTGGCTACTGCAGTTTCTGACGCATACCGTTGACCGTCCGGGTGCCCAAGCCAGTAGCAAAGTGCGTGGTGTGTAAAATCCTCTTGTGTCGGCCAGTGAGACCCCTTACTCACTGACCAATCCCCATTCCCTAATTGTGTCTGTCTTCAATTTAGGAGGGAGGCTATGGGTGGTGGGGGAAGCAAACCTTGCACCCCCTTGGGATGTATGCTAGCAATTTTTAAGAAAGGTTTTAGTAGAGATTAGGGGGACCCCCCATGAATCCTCAACGGTTGCAGACTTTGTGTGAAATAGAGTGGCCGTCTTTTGGTGTAGGATGGCCTACTAAAGGCTCTTTGGAGCCCAGCAAAATCAGCCATGTATATGCCATTGTGGTTGGGAGACCTGGGCACCCCGACCAATTTCCCTACATAAACTCGTGGGATTCCATAGTCCGCGCTTCTCCTCCATGGCTAAAGAAATGCCTAGAATCCCAGGCAAAAGTTTTGGTGCTCAGAAAAGAAAAATTGGCCAAAAAAATTACAACCAGTGTTAGAAGCCCCGTGTGAAGATCTGGCAGAGCTAACGGCGTTTCCAACTGCTTATGCCCCACTTCCACCACGGGCCCATGTTACTGTAAGACCACCCCGTCGAGATCCAGATCCGGTGGCTCCTGAGCCCCCGCCATCCCCCCTGCAGAGGCATTGCCCCTCGCTTTGACTTAAAACTGTCGCCATCAGTTTCAAGCCCCACCGGCAGTAATTCGCCGATTTCAGCTACGGTCCTCAACTCCCAGATATTGTCTGCCAAGACTTCCATCTCTACGGGATCGGGAGGTTCCCCTCTTACACCTCAATCAGCATTAATAAAAGAAACTGAAGAATTGAAGTGTTGGGCAGAAGATTTAATAAAATCGGCAGTGACCCTTAAAAAGATGTGTTCTCACAAAAAAGAGGAGGCGAGCTCGTCTACTGCTCATCAGTCATCGTCTACTGCTCAAGACTTGCATCCCCTTAAGATGTATGTCCAAAAAAAAAAAAAAGGAAAAAGGTTTTTTTTTAAAAAAAGATTCAGAATAGAGAGAGAAAACAGCAAAAAGCTCAAGGTCGAGCTGAGAGAGAAAAAAGAACAAGATCTGAGGCTGTTAATTAGAGAAATGTTGCAGGACAGCCTGGCTTTTAACAAAGCGTAGGAGCATGAGAGTGTAAGGCCAAAGAAGTAGCTGTTAGCCTAGCGCGGGGGGGGGGGGGGGCAGGAAAATTGCCCACAACGTTCTGAGTTGTGCAACATCATCACCTTGCCTAATTGAGATAAAATCCCTAAGAAATGGAAACTGAAAATGAAGACCCAGAAGATGAAAGCGCAAAATAGAGAATAAAGGTGAAGAGTCAGCCCACAGGGCACAGGCTAGACCCCTCTTCGAGTGAAAAGTGTGCCATAAGACTGTCTCAAAGCAGAATGAAGCAGAGAGACCATGATGAAGATCTCTGTCAAGGTAGCCGTGTTTAGCTTTGAACTGTCCTAGAATTTCATAGAGCCTGTAGACCATCAGCTATATGATTTCTGAACAGCGTAACCGTTAAGCTTTTGCCGTGGGATTCCCTGCAATGAAGAAATTTCACTAATTTAAGTGTCCAGTATTGGACTGCCTAAGTGTGTGTGCTGAAGAAACCGAGAAACCAGACAGTATGTTCCTGGCCAAGCCAAAATCACGCTACTACCATGCTCCTGGAAGCTGCAATAAACTGTGTAAGCTGGAAGACCCAACCTGATTGAGAAAAAAAGAAGATATTGGAGTAACTGTCTTAAAAAACAGTGAGATTTGTGTAGCTGGCTGGCTGATGCTGTCAGTGATGTTACAACTTTTAAATTAAGACTGCTTTCCTGTTTGAGACCCCAGCGAAGAAAGCTGACCTGAGTTATTTGTTGCCCGTGCCAAAGCAAAAATTTAGCTGTCCTGTACCTCATCGTTTTAAGCTTGGGATTTACAAATACAAACAAACTGAGAAGCTTGCCTTTGAAGTCCTGCAAATCACCCCACCGCCTCCCCGAAGATTAATGGCTGCCTGAAAAATGCAAGTATAAGGCAATGCTCATCACCCCCCAGCGTCCTGAGTTTCGGCACTTTGCTTTCGTGTACCAAGTTGAAGGGGAAGAGAAGAAAAGTGTGTGTGTGTGTCGAGAAAGACAGAGGCAAGTAGAAAAGAGGGAATAGAGAAAGTAGCAGACAGATAGAGAAGGGGAAAAAAAGAAGAAAGAGGAGGCAAGAGGCAAAGAGAAAAAACATTTGTAGAGAAGAAGCGTGGCCATAGTTGCCCCCAGGGTGAATTAGAAGCAGCTGATTGTGCCTGGAGCTTATTACCTGGGGTAAAGTAGCCACAATAATGTAATAGTTCTTTAAGATGAAAAAATGTAACTAGAAGGAGAAGAAGAGCCTATCCCAAATGTGTGTCATTGGGACTAGTGTAAGGCAGAAAGGTTTAAGTAAGTGAGTTTAACTTGAAAAAGACAAATAAAGAGACAAGGCTGGTGCATGGAGCAGAAAGTTTTATGTAAAAAGTTTGAAACATGATCTGCAATACAGGCAGATCAGCAAAGAAAAAGAAAGAAAAAGAAAAAATTTGTCTTCCCATACTAATGAATAAAAGTGTTATCAAGCACTTTGGGAAGCGAAGGTGTTTACAGAAAGCTGTGCCTGAAAACCAAACACTTCTAGCCTATGCTGAAAATGCTTGCTAGTATTGTGCTGCCTCATGGGTAACATGTATGGTATAAAACCCATTTAGCCCAATAGCTCATGGTTCAGAGAAGCTGTCTGATCCAACCATTAGGTACGCCTGTGTGCTGTAAGTTACCCAATAAAGTCTCCTTGTAAGTAAACTCCCCCCCCCCCACGCTGGAATCCCAAAACACAAGCGGGGCTAGAGCGCCTCACCCAGTATCAAACCCTGCTGTTAAAAGCCGTAAAGGCAGGTATGAAGAAGTCAGTTAATATGACCAAAGTGTCTAAAGTGCTGCAAAGTGCCACCAAGGCCCCAGAGCGTACTTGGAGCATCTTTTAGATGCCTATCGCCAATATACCCCCCTCGACCCAGAGGCCCAAGAAGACGTGGACGAAGAAATAGAAGAAGACCCAGCAGAGGCAAAGGCACAGTGTGCCCATTGTGGACAAGATAGACATTGGTGGCATGAATGCCCAAATAAAATGAATCAAATACACAAAAGAGAAAACCAAAGGAGCCAGAACAGGCGAAAGAGAAGACAACTTGAGAGGGGCCGTGACATTGACTGTGAGGAGCCGTGACATTGACTTCATGATTGACACTGGAGTGGCATCAAGAGCAAGCAAACGTTAGCCTTAAACAACTGGGCAAAGTTCTTCAAGCCCAGCGTCGCTTTGTCTTAGAAAATAAGCCATTCCCATCACAGAAGTTCATCCTTTCCAACCAAGAGTTAAAGTATGAGTTAAAGAGGGAAAAATAACCCTTTAACTCCCAGATGGAGAGGACTGAAAAACTGTTATACTTTCCACCCCCACAACTGTGAAAGCAGCTGGAGTTAAACCCTGGATACACTGGACACGAGTCAAGAGAGCGAGGGGGGGGAGTGGACTGTAGCTGAAAATCCTTTAAAAATCATTCTGAAAAAGCAGTAAGAAGACTCAGGCTAGACCTTACTGTGGACACACCGGGAGACTGTCCCCCCTGCGTACGGTCAGACCTGCAACTGGAGAATTGAAAAAGGGGACTAGACCCTACTGCAGCTTGCCAGGTGAATAGCTGCCCAGCATACGGTCAGATCCCAAAAAAGATCAAATATACGTGTTGTAGTGTTAGTAGTGTTGCATTGTGTTTCCTTAATAAGGTGCGAAAAAGGGGGGCCTGCCCCTAGAGAGGGAAGTCTGTCCCAGCGATTCGCTGATAATTACTGGCTTCACCTAGCTAACATCACTAGAGTAAAACATTTTTGATTGCCAAGAGATATACCTGCAAACAGGTTTTTTATCTTTTTCTCCCCCATCATTTAATTTGACTAATAATAATAATGCTGTAGATGTTCAAATCAATAATCTGCATGCATAATATAGTGGCTGATATAACAATAAGAAAACAATTGGCTAAATTGGTTAACCACTTGGCTTCCAGATCTTAGCTAGCTTAAAAGCATTGTTCATCCTAATTCTACCAGTGTTGTTCATAGAGATACTGTTATGCCTTTGCATTCCTTGTCTTATGCGCTGTTTAACCAATCTGTTTTATGTCTTGGCTGGTAAAACTGCCGCCCTCTACACTCTAATAGCTCAACAAGATATTAAGTAAGAAGGTTGCTATAAGAGTCCTATGTTATGCTTCGCAAACCAAAATGTCTACTTATGTAATGAAATGCTATAATTGTAATGAAATTATGCAATTAAGGGGGGAATGTAGCAGCCATATCGGGGGTCGACTAAGTAGCCTCATGCAGTCTCATGCTTCATGTTCTTGCTGAGCTCTTTCTCCCTTGAATATATTGTTGTAAGCTGACGAGACACAGGAATTCCTTATCTTGTCAAAGGTCATACAATTGTATATCTTGTTCTCTGCTGTTCTCTTCTGTTATCTGCTTATCACGGCTACCCTATAACCCAGTTCTTGTATTATAAACAATGGTGCTAGGAGAAGAAATGTTGAGGACTGCAACCCCACGCGGGAGGGAGAGGAGGAGCCGTTTCCTGTGTGTCACAATATCTATAAAAACAATGTGCTGATGTAAATCGGGGCTTCTGGCTCTTTGGAAATGATTCCAGCCTTAAGCCCGCGCGTTAAATAAAGAATCTCCTTTTCCTTCACTCCGTGGTCTCTCTGACTCTGGGTTCTGCAACACATAGAGCTGGAAGGGGACCTCGGAGGTCATCTGGTCCTGGGTTCTCCAACGTGGTGCCCATGAGCACCCATGTGCCCGCAGACACCTCGCTTGGCGCCCACCAGGCTCTCTGCCCCTCCTGATTTTAATTTTATTTCCTAAGATGCTTCTTAACTGGAAGGCTGGCCTGCCACAAAGTGACATGCTGCCGTCCAGCACCATCTTTATCTGGGTGGCTCTGTGTTTTGGTGCAAAACCCACCTCTGCCTTCTCCTTTAAGAAGTTCTAGTCCTTTGGAGTAGCAGAGAACACACTGGCTCCCTTTTCCACGTGACAGCCCATCGTATCTGAAGACGGTTACCATGCCAGCTCGGAAAAGAACTTCAGGGGCTCATAAAAGCCTGCCTCGAAGGAGAGATGAGCTTCACAAGTCCCAGAATTCTTCTCCTGCTCAGATTACAATATCAGTAGGAGAAAAAAAAACTGCTTCTTGTTTCTCTGGCTGATTAATGTGTTAAACGGCCAAGAGAGAGAGCTCTTCTGGCTGAGCAAAACTGTGCATTATTACCATGACCCACAAACCCAGCCAATGACTCTCTGGGGGTAAGAGCCAATGTATTAGCCCCAGGAGTGTAGCCAAGTCATTTGTAGTGTTAGAGGGCCCGAGAGATCCATAATGCTTGCTTAAGTTCATTATTGGTGCAATTCCCATGCTAGTAAGACTCTGAGCATGTGCAGATGAGTCAAAAGGCCGATAACAGCCTTCTCGGTGCATTCCTTGCTAATGAGGAGGGTGTTTATCTCTGATGTGCCTAGGAAGCAAAGTCTGTTTACAGGTGGCTGTGCCTGAGAACCAAACACTTCTAGCTTATGCTGAGAATGAATGCGAGGGGCGCGTGCTGCTGAAACGCTGCTTATTGATAACATGTATTGTATAAAACCCATGTGACCCAATGGCTCGGGGTTCAGAGAAGCTGTCTGATCCAACCATTGGGCATGCCTGTGTGCTGTAAGTTGCTCAATAAAGTCTCCTTGTAAGCAAACCTTTGAGTCTGACGTATCACTATCTTGGCACTTCTAACCTAAGAGTTCAGCGCCCATGGCTGGGGAAACACGATTGGCACAGCGAGCAGGTTGCCAAAGATGCTGCTATGTTCAGATTCAGAGGGAAGGAAAACGAGGGGGTCGGCGTGTTAAGCCGCCTCCCAGGCTGGCCACAGGAGGGTCTGTGGGGTCTAGTCGCAAAGCAATTGGCAGTCCCGAGCGGCCTGATTGCATGGCCAGAGGTCGAAGAGGACTGCACCCCAGTGGGTCTGGAAACTCCATTAGAATCTCTGCAGCTAGGAAAGTGGTCAGCTAAAGAGAAGCAGCATGCAGGACCTCTAGCATGGTTATTGCTGACAGCTTTAGGAGCTGTCGGGCAGAAGGAGTGAGAATGGAAAGAGGAAACAGCAGAACAGCCCAAGCCCAAGCTGAGAAAAGAGCAAGATCTGGGGCTGTTAATTAGAGAAATGTTGCAGGACAGCCTGACCTCTAACGAGGTGTGGAAGCGTGAAGCCGAAGGAGTAGCCGTTAGACTAATATGCCAGGCTCGGAAGAATTGCCCACAGCATTCCGAAGAGTGCAACCTCATCATCTCGCCTGATTGGGATGAAATCCCTAAGAAGTGGAAAATGAAAATGAAGACCCGAGAGATGAGGCCGAGGAACAGAATAAAGGTGAAGAATCAGCCCCCAGGGCACAGGATAGACCCCCCCCCCTTAGAGCAGAAAGCGCACCAGAGGACGGTCCCAAGGCAGAATGAAGTGGAGAAGACCATGTTGAAGATCTCTGTCAAGGTAACCGTGAACTCTACTAGGATTGCATAGAGCCTGTAGCTACTGACCATCAGCTATATGATTTCTGAAGAGTGTAACCATTAAGCTTTTGCCGTGGGATTCCCTGCAATAAGGGAATCTCACTGATCTGAATGTCCAGTGTTGGACTGCCTGAGCGTGTGCACTGAAGAGATCGAGAAACCAGACAGCACGTTCCTGGCCAAGCCAAAACCACGCTACTGCCATGCTCCTGCAAGCTGCAAACAAACTGTGTAAGCTGAGAGACCCAACCTGATTGAGAAGGAAAAGAAGATACCGTAGTAGCTGTCTCCAAAGACACAGGGATCTGTGTAGCCAGCTGGCTGACGCTGTTAGTGATGTTAAAATTGTAAACTAAGACTGTTTTCCTGTTTGAGACCCCAGCGAAAAAAGCTGACCTGAGTCATTTGTTGCCTCTGATAAGGGAAAGATTTGACTGCCCTGTATCTCATCGTGTCTTGTTTTGAACTTGGGATTTACAAATACAAACTGTGACGCTTTACCTTCAAGACCTGCAAATCACCCCGCTGCTGCCTCCCAAACAAGATGGATGGCTGCGTAGAAGAATGCAAGTATGATGTGACCCCCGCCTCCCTGTCGGGCACTTTGCTGCTGTGTGCCAGGTTAAGGGAGAAGAAAAAGGGTGTATGTGTGTCATGTTGTGAACCCCTGGCTAGCCTGTCTAGTGATAGAAAGCCCCAAAAGCTTACTCCTTCTTTAAGAAGCGTTTAAAAGCACAGTTGTTGTTTCGTTGTCGTTGAGAGCTGTGCAGTTCAAAACTGTCCTGTAATTTTAAGTACTTTTGCAGAAGGGTGGGGGAGCATAGCCAATCTCTCCTTTCCTCCTTGCAAAAGAGATGGTTTTGTTGTTTTTAATGTGTTTGAAATAGCTTAGATTTGTATTGCCAAGTAGGTGGTTACGAGCTCCCTAGCTTAGTCGCTTCCCCTCAGCAATCTCTGAGGACCCAAGCCGAGAAAGTTTGAGGGGAAGGGAGTAAATTTAATGTAAAGGCCAAGCTTCAGCAGTGTAGTAAGGCCTTGTAAGTTATAGCCAAGATTTGATTAAAAGTAGCCACAATAATGTAAGGGTTCTTTAAAATGAGAAAATGTGACTAGAAGATGAAAAAGAGCCTATCCCAAATGTGCGTCATTGGGACTAGTGTAAAGCAGAAAGGTTTCAGTAAGTGAATTTCTGTTGAGACACAGGCTGGATCTACACTTTCTGCCTTTTTTCGCTTCCAATGAGGTTTCACCGCCCGCCTTTCACACTACGCAGCACCCGCCTCGAATTGGAACTGGAATTTCCCACTTCCGTGCTCCCGCTTTCAATACCCTGTTATCCCGGGATTTCCCCTTAATGTGCTCTGATTTTCCGCCTTCGCTACCGTATCTGGTCGTAGTCCCCTCCCCTGCCTGTCCATATACGGCGGTGTCTGTATTTCCCTCCTGTCCAGTCACAGCTCTCGATGGCCCCATGTCTTCTTCCAGCTACAGATCGCATAGCTTCCTCAGCAGCCCCCATTTTCTCAGCAACAAGCAAAGGGCTGGATGTGCGCGCGCTTGTCTGATCTCGGATGCTAAGCGGGGTCGGCCCCAGTCAGTAGTTGGATGGGCGACCGCCTGGGAATCAGGCTTCCTGCACTGAGCAGGGGGTTGTTCTATCCCTTCAAATGAGATTAAGTTTTGAGGGGATAGAACAACCCCCCGCTCAGTGCAGGAAGCCTGATTCCCAGGCGGTCGCCCATCCAACTACTGACCAGGGCCGACCCTGCTTAGCATCCGAGATCAGACAAGCGCGCGCAGGAAAACAGCACAGCGCTTGAGTGTGAACCGAGCTCGTGCATTCGATGACGTACTGCAACAGGGAAAATGGGTGAGTGTGAATAATCACATTTTAATGCGAGAGCGTTTAACCCGACAGGACACCGAATTCATTGCAATGGCGGGCGCAATGTAGATCGGCCAGAAGGCAAACAGCCTAACTTGCAGAGAAGACAAGTGAAGGGTTGAAGTTGGTGCATGGCACAGAGAGTTTTATGTAGAAAGTTTGAAACAGGATCTGCAAGACTGGCAGATCAGAGAGAGAGAGAAAGAAAGATTTCTCTTCCCAAATTATGGGCCTAGAGATCCATAATGCTTGCTTAAGTTCATTATTGGTGCAATTCCCATGCTAGTAAGACTCTGAGCATGTGCAGATGAGTCAAAAGGCCGGTAACAGCCTTCTTGGTGCATTCCTTGCTAATGAGGAGAGTGTTTATCTTTGATGTGCCTGGGAAGCAAAGTCTGTTTACAGGTGGCTGTGCCTGAGAACCAAAGACTTCTAGCTTACGCCGAGAATGAATGCGAGGGGCGCGTGCTGCTGAAACGCTGCTTATTGCTAACTTGTAGAGTATAAGACCCATTGTACCCAGTGGCTTGGGGTTCAGAGAAGCTGTCTGATCCAACCTTTGGGTATGCCTCTGTGCTGTAAGTTACTCAATAAAGTCTCCTTGTAAGCAAACCTTTGAGTCTGATTTATCACTATCTTGGCACCTGTAACCTAAGAGTTCAACGCCCACGCCGGGGCAACACAGCCATGCTCTCCGTAAAGCACGTGGTCCTGGACATCTCAGGATAAATGGAACTCTGCTCCTAGGGCATGGACAGACCCATGCCTGAGGCCCTGGCGAGTGGCTGCCAGCACTGGGCTAGATGGGCCAGCGGCCTGACGCACCAAGGGGGCTTCATGTGCTTATTCGGCTCTCTTACAACTGTGGCCCCATCTACATGAGCCTTTTGCTCCGGGGCAGCTGTGAGTCGAGGTTCCTCGGGATACATGACACAGTTGCCACTTCACAGCCATCCATTGTCTTCTCCCAGAAAATGTGGATTTCCAAGGTGGCGTTCTGCTGCGGCGGGGTGGGGGGTTGCTGAGGGTTTCCCTACGGTTGCGGCCCATCTCTCCCTTCCCCAAACTGGCTTTGCAGTTTGCAGTGGGCATGTTGTAGGCATGCATAGTCCTTGCATTGCTCTGTGACACCCCTTTACTCCCCGTCCCTTCGCAGCTGTGCAGTTACAGAGGCACAGAGAGGCGTTTTCAGTTATTTAATCACACTTCCGCACATTTTTGCAGCTTCGTATCTTCACAACGGCTGCTTTTAGACTCAGTGCCCACGGGCCAGGGTGAGGGGTCTCGGGGGAGGACCAACTTCGCTCCAGCCACCATTTTGGAGCGATGGGTAGGCACGTACCGCTCACGCTTGTGAGTGTGAACCATCGCGACAGCGTCAGGTGGGGGAACTGCCAAGCAGATGGAGTGGAAACGAAGGAGCACAGAACAACCAATTTTTAACTAACGAGGGACAGAAAGACACAGCAGAACCCCTAAAATACAAAACAGGCAATGAAGTATTGCGCCCCCACGCTCACGGGACTGCACAGCTGCACATTTAAGTATAATGGCAAAAAAAGAGGGCACGGCGAGTCTGTTAGGGAAGGCCCAGTAAATCGCGAGTGTATCACAGGGGAAGGTAATTCGAGGCCACAACGCTGCACAGCTCCGACGGGGTCGGGGGTGGAAGCGGTGCCATGTAGATGGGGCCCGTGCCTGCCTCTAGCCAAAGCGCATTGCAAGGCTATGTCTTTAATGGCCTGCAGGCGGCGGTATTGCTGCCTTTAAGAAATGCAGTGAGCGCTCAGGCTGTGGGCGAAGCACAGGGGCCTGAGGGCGGCAGAGGCAATTCTTCCACTTTGTAATCAGGAGTGTTGCTTTTGTTCCGAGGCAAACTCTTGAAACAAGCAGTTGCAGAAGGCTTCAGCCCACTGGAGCTTGAGGGGGAAGACCTACCTGGGCAGGGCCCCTATTGCCTGGTGCCCTGTGTCATCAGAAACTCGCCCTGTGCCCCAAGGGTGTGGTGCAGTCCGGGGACTGGGTTTGGGCGGCGGATGCCCTGCCGGGCTGTTGCGAACCACAGGCCGTCTGTGTTCCTTGGCACCAGTTTACCCTTTCACCCCCATGGCCCCAATTCCCAGTCCAGGAAAGGGGCTGCAAGGTTGGGCAGAGCCCAAAGGGGGGAGTGCTGCATCTCATGGGTCTCTCCAAGGATTCTACTGCAGACTGAGATCTCGTGTAATATAAGGAGAGCTCTGGTAATGCAATGAGGACTTAATTGATTGCAACTTTGCTGTGTTTGTATTGGTTGTTTTGTATTTATTGTCAGCTGCTTTGGGCATCCTTTCAGAAGAGTAAGCATGGTATAAATATCACATGAGACAACAGTTCCTCTACCCCAAGGAAATTGCACTCACCCCTTCTGTGAGAAGGTGAATTACAGCCTCGTAGAACTCACTCCTACTTCTCTTCACCTGCACGATGCATGAAGTGCAAGCTTCCAGCCCGGATACTGGCATGAACAGCTTCTTCCCTATGATGGCATTGAGCAGGGAGGTCTTCCCAGCCCCCGTACGGCCCAGAAAACCAATGCAAATGGGGTCCAAGGAAGTCTTTTTTTTCAAGGTGGTAAAACGCTCCCTATGGAAGAAGGAGAGCGAGTTGAGGCAGGTAGCAAGAACAGGGTCTAGTAGTAGGCAATCTGCTGATTTCAGCTCTCACAACAGTCTCGGCCTCTCAGAAGCCTCATGCATTAGGTGAGGGCAAGTTGCACTGTGCAGAGAAACTAGGGCTGGAGACAAACAATAGTTTTTAAGAGGACGGAAGGTGGTACGATAGAGATAACATCATTCTTAATGTCTTATTCTTAAATAGCATTTTTGTCCCACAGTTGCTTCTGATCAAACAGGATCTGCAGGCTTTTACAATGATACCAAAACCTACAAACCTGTTTACTAGAATCTAGAAATGGAAATGGGTGGAGTACGCACAGCAAAAAGTACCAATCCTGCTGTCCAGCCACCTTGCACTGCTGCTAGGTTTTATTGTGGTTGTATTGTTATATTGTGGTTTTAATGTTCTATATATTTTAGTGTTGTTTGGTTTTAATTTTTGTGAACCGCCCAGAGAGCTTCGGCTATTGGGCGGTATAGAAATGAAATAAATAAATAAATAAATAAATAAATTCATCTCTCTGAAAAACTATTATCTGACTCTTGCCTCAATGATGAGACCAAGAGGTGTTTGTGGGAGAGGCCTTGGCCCTCTGGGACAGTTTTCCTAAATCAAAACAATCTTTAATAGAGAAATTTAGGTTCCCAGACATATGTTGGGCTTCTCATCTGTGGTCTACCAAGATCTCTCTGTGTATAAATACAGCAGCAAGACCTCCAGTTCTGGGGAATTCAAAGAAAGAAGAACCAGACTCAGCAACCAACTAGAAGATGTTGACCTTCTGCTTCAGCATATCAGCATTCAAGCTAATAAAATGAGATCCATCCTTCTTAAAGTTCGGCTGTCCCATGCCTGCCTCTGTCCAGATTTTCCCCAAGCTCTCTTTCTGGCACCTGATATTGGCCACCACAGTCTGGTTCAGTCCAGTAGGACTTGGCAAACCTTCCAGTCCTGAGCAATGATGGTCCAAGCACCAATACAGAACCTCTCCCCCTCAGGAGAATTCTACCAGGGCACATCTAGAGCTTTAAGCTTCTGTAGGCGAGAAAAGGAAATGAAGACCAGGTTTAAAGATAAACTTGAGAAGAAATCAGGTAGGAGACTCACCTGAGATAGATAATTCCGTCTGGCATCATGCCCTGGGACAAAACATCAAACAATTTATCGTATGTTGCGTTGAGAACCTTCCTTGCCTTGGATTCCAGCTTTTCAGCTAAAGAACAAAGTGACACACAAGCAGAATTTTCCACTGAAAAATCTTGGGAGCAGGACAGGATACCAGCCAGACCATGTAAGCAGAGCCCGGTTCTGAGCCTTCCAGAGGCCTGGTGACAGAAACGCGGTTGCTCCTCCTCAGTGGTATTATCCCTGGCCCTTCCCCCACAGCTCTTCTATCCCTCTCTATCAGTGGGGGGCAACCCAGTGCCCTCCAGATGCTTTGCACTACAACTCCCATAATCCCTGGCCATGCTGGCTGAGGATTATGGGAACTGCATTCCAAAATATCTGGATGGCACCAGGTTCCCTACTCCTGCTGTATATCTATATCTCACCCTTGCGTGCGCGCGCGCGCACACACAAAACAACCCTCCAAACTATTTGAAAACCTGGATTTTGGAAAAAGTGGATTGTGCAGAAAAAAAAATCAGGTCAAAAATGTGTATAATTAGCATAATTCTGAATGTGGAATCTGAGTGTCCTTTGTGTAGAGGCTGGGTTGTCCTGGTGGAAAACGTGCACAGCCCTGGCACTGCACGATGCATGACATGCAAGCTTCCGCCCCAGATGCTGGGCAGCCCGTGGCTTTTCCTTCACTGCACCAGCTGCATGTCAGCTGTCCAGGAGCAAGTCCCAATGACTGGGGCCATGTTTCCACCAGCGACTTACGCCAACCTGGCTGTGCCGTGGGGCCAGGGGTCTGTGGTTCCATGACATCGTGGCCATTCAGCGCCAGCCCCGCCTTTTATCGCTGAAAAACCGCTTCTTCTGAGACTGCTTATAGTCTGACTTTTCCCGGTTATGGCGGCTCCATTACTGACCTGTTTCCACAATTGCTCTAGGTTCGCTGTCTTAGCCTAGCCCATGGGGCATGTAGCCCGGTCTTTGCAGGTGTGCTTCTCCGACCTCAGTGACCCAACCCTTTCCCTCCCTGTTTTCTGGAAGTTTCATCACCGTTTTGGAGCAGGATGCTGAGGGGCCAACTTTTAAAACATCATTGAAAATAAGCACCAGAACTCAGCCCATGACCCCAGTCAAGGGATGTTTTCTCCCATTGTGCTGAATGAGGCTGGCCCTCTCAATGGCCACAGAAGAAACAGAGAGGCCCCTCAATGACACGGCACATATCAAAGTCAGTTCCTTAAATGAGGCTCCGGTCCATTGCCTTAGGACGTAACTCATTCACACAGCTTCCATATAGAGATCCTGTGCATTAAAATGGGGCCTGGTTTCAGTCTCTTTCCCACAACAAACCCATGAGTGTCGCCTCAGAAGTAACTCCCATTGTGCTCAACAAGGCTGAGATTCCCCCTCAATTGAAATGGCACACATTAAAGCCCAGTTCCTTAAATGCGTTTAAGCAACCAAGCGAGGCTCCGATGAATTGCCTTAGGAAGAAAGTACTTCCCAGCTTCGCTATAGCTATCCTGCGGGTTACAATGGGGGCAGGATTCTGTCTTTCTGTTTACTACTCTCTTTCCCACAACAAACCCATGAGTGTCTCCTCAGAAGTAACTCCCTTTGGATGCCTACATCAGAATTTACAGAGATTCCCCTCAGTTGAAATGGCACATTTTAAAGCCCAATTCCTTAAGTGCGATGAAGCGAGTCTCCAAATAATTGCCTTAGAAGGAAGAAAGTACTTCGTCAGAAGTAACTCCTGTTGTGGTCAATGAGGTCCTCTGGGTTAAAATGGGGGCTAGTTTCCCTCTTTGTGTGATCCCACCCGCAACCTTTCCCAGCACAAGCATATGTGTGTCTACTCAGAAGTAACTCCCATTGTGCTCCACGAGGCTTGCTCCTGAAATGCAGGTGCATCTGGACCTTCAGGGGAAAGGAGGAATGGGGGAGAGGGGGAAAGCCTCTCTTCACAGCCAAGCTGATTCCTTTTTAACAAGCCAGTTCTCCTCCATTAGCTTCTCCTTCTGTTGTTCTGGAAACACGGCCGAGGAGGCGGGAACATGGATGAGGTTATCAGACCCAACCCAGACTCCCCCCAGATTCCACTCAGACTCCATCCAACCATCAAGAAAATAATTTGATTCGTGCTCAGTGGAAACAGCACAGAGCCCCATGGTACAGCGATGATAAGCCGGGACTTCAAGCACTGTGGAAACTGGAAAAGGAGAAGATGCAGCTGGGGAAACATCGCAATGAAGTTGCAAACAAAATGAAGCTGACAGCGTGGAAACACACCCCAGAGGTGCCGAAAGAGGCCCTGCCCCAACTGGGCATTGTGCTCCTAGCCACCTTGAGCGCCATGTTTTGGTAGAAAGGTGGGGTACAAATCAAGTCAAATCAATCAATACTTGTTATATTGCCCCCCAGTCTCATTTCGAACTGCTTCAATTCTCCTGTCAGCAACTGACCAGGTCCCACTCTGTGTTTTCACGCATTGGTGGTTCCTCTGTAAAATCTCTAATCTGATTCAGGTTTTCTCGGGAAGAAGACATGAAGCCTCCCTCTTGCTTCCCTTTGCCACCCTGATCTGCAGCCTGGAAGGCGTCGCCTTGCGTTGTCTTTTCCCATTACCCGTAGCATCTCCGTTCCCTCAGTCAATCTGGTCCAGCCTGCCATTCATCCTTCTACAGCCAACTACTTGATCCCCTGAATTTACTAACTGTTTACTGCTCAAGTTTTTTATTTATTTATTCTAGAGAATTTTTACACTGCTTTTCATTTTTTAAAAATCCCAGAGTAATTTACAAAATAAAATCATGATAGAATACAATAAAACCCATCATTAAAACAACAGAACAGTGATAAAACAGGAACATCTCATTAAAACAACCGGGGTGGCTGGCAACGCTAGCAGACAGGGAAACGGCCAGGCACACCGCTGTGTCGTGATTTCTCAGCAGAAACACTCCACACACTGAGCCGGCCTGATGTCAATAGGGTGATGATCCGATGTGGTGGGCACCACAGCTGGGAAGGCCTCCTCCACACCATGGCCGAACGAACATCATAGGCCGTGGTGTGGCAAGCGAGGCCTCCCTCTCAGTGCATAGGGGCCAGGGCAGCCTACACGGGGGGAGGCATCTCTCGGAGAACTTGTATCATCCATAAAGCTGGAGACGGATTTACACGTGCGGACCGGTTGCAAGTAGAGCTGACTGGATAGACATGCAGCCTAACATGTGTTGAGGCAGAACACAGGATGTGGCAAGGAGGGCGTCCTTCTGCTTCCAGCTGTCTCTTGAACCCCTCCTGAACTACTTTCATGTGGTTTTCATTGTTATCGATTGAACATCATTGGGGAGGCCATTTCCGGCAGAAAGATGATTAATTTATTTTGTGCATTTATTCAGAAGAAGTCCCACACCCCTGCAGTTGTGTGTAGTATTGGGGGGTGGGGGGTTGATTGAGTAGGCCTCTTTGATATGAATTATAGTTGTGTGTGTGTTTTTAAAGCATCCCATATTTACCTACTGGGCATTACGGTCATCCGAGGTACTTTTGGTGGGAGACAAGAGGAGGTTGAGGGATATTGACCTTGTGTTGAATGGGGTACGGCTACCCTTGAAAGACCAAGTCCACAGCCTGGGGGCCATTTTAGACTCCAGCTGTCCATGGAGGCTCAGGTGTCAGCTGTGAGCCGGACAGCACTGTACCAACTCCATCTGGTACAGTGGCTGCGCCCCTACCTTCCCGACCATCTGCTCCCATCGGTAGTACATGCCCTGGTCTCCTCTCGTGTAGACTACTGTAATGCGCTCTATGTGGAGTTACCCTTGAAGATGGTTCAGAAGCTGCAGCTGGTACAGAACCCAGCGGCTTGCCTGAGTAAAGGCAGCCGCTGGCGAGATCACATCACTCCAGTGCTGAAGGAGTTGCACTGGTTATCAGTTGTTTTCAGGGCCAAATTCAAAGGGTTGGTTTTGACCTTAAAACCCTATACGGTTCTGGCCCAGCCTACCTCAAGGAGTGCCTCCAGCAACACCAGATAGGCCACTCAACAAGATCAGCCTCGGATGGCCTTCTCTCTGTCCCATCAGCCAGGACAGCCAGGCTGGTGAGGACGAGGGAGAGGGCCTTCTCTGTGGTGGCCCCCACTCTGTGGAACTCCCTCCCTAGGGAATTCCGTCATGCCCCCTCTTTAATGAGCTTCCGCCATGCATTAAAAACGTGGTTGTTCAGGCAGGCATTTAGGGTGGGTTAGGGTATTTTTAGAAATATGTTTTTCATGTAGTATTTTATAGTTTTAAATTGTTCTTTTGTTGTACATTGCCCAGAGTGGCTGGGTGACCAGCCAGATGGGTGATTAATACATTTAATTAATAAATAAATAAATAAATAAATTTTAAAAATCCTCTGAGGCCCTCATCCAGGAGCTGCATGAGGAGAGGCGCAGGGCCGCTAAAGAGAGGGACTTTTCAGTAGCAGCACCCCATTTGCAGAACGCTCTCCCAGAGCAGCTCGCTGGCCGCCTGCCTTATGTTTCCCCAGCACCAGGTGAAGATCGGTTTATTCTCACAAGCATTCTAAGAACTGGTTTAGCACTTTTAGTGTTTTATTCTGCTATTGGCTTTAATTTGGTTTAATGTGCTGGAATGGGTTAATTCTTTGCTGCTGGTTTTATCTTGCTTTTATTCCGCATTGTTTTTATTTTATTTTTTTGGTTTAATGTTTGCATTTTATGTTTTTAATGTACTGTGCACCACCTAGAGAACTTTGGTTATTGGTTTAGAAGTACAATAAATACAGGGCCTTCTCCTTCATACTTACATAACTTCAGCAACTTTTTCTCCTCGGATTCAAAAGCCTGGTACCTGTCTTCCTTTTTCCTTCGCTTGCGTGGTGTTTCAGATGTGCGGTCTTCCTCAGCACCTTGTCAGATTCATAAACAATTAGCACGATCTCATCAACAATGGACTTTTTCCCCTAGGCTGACATTAGGAGCACTGATGCTCAGCTCTCTTTCACTTTAACATCGAATCAGCTGTGTCTGTGCAGGCTCTGGACCAGTGCCTGGACCCAGTGGTGGGCTGGATGAGGGCCAGTAAAGTGAGGCTGAATCCTGGCAAGATGAAGGCTCTGTGGGTGAATGGCTCCAGGGCCAGGATATAGGTCAGCTGCCTGACCTGGATGAGGTTGCATTCTCTCTGAAGGACCAGGTGCATGGCCTATCCTTGTCACTTGGAGCGCAGGAGAGCTCAATGGCAGGGAGGACCTTTTAGCAACATCAGCTGGTACAGCTACTACAGCCATTCCTGGACCAGGGTACCATACTAGCCCAGGCATTGGTTACTCCATGGCTGGATTGCTGCAATGCACTCTGTGTGGGGCTTCCCTTTGGGTGGGTCTGGAAGCTGCAGCTGTTGCAGAATGCAGCTCTGAGGCTGCAGACAGGAGCATTTTTTCGACGGCATGGAGCGCCACTGTTGAAAGGACTGCACTGGCTGCCAATATGCTTCCAGGCCATGTTCAAGGCTTGTTATTCATGTATAAAGCCCCAAACAACTTGGGATGAGGTTACCTCAAGGACTGTTTGACCCTCTGCACTCCCAGTGGCAGCAGCTGGTCCGATTTAGAACGGGGTGCATTCAGTTACGGCTCAACGAAATGTTGACAACTGGTGGCCTGCATGCTCAGGGAAACTCAGCATGGCTTGGAGGCCGATATTGTGCCCAAAACCTGGGAAATACACTTCAAACAGCAGCTTAATTTCAATGCTGGCACCGGTCTATGGGTGAGAGCTTTGCCCCTAATTCAGCTACCTGGCATCAAGGAAACAGATGCATGGCCACCAGTGCCCATCACTGAGGTGAAGAGACTACACCATGTGCCCTATCATTACGATCCCATCATGGTAACAGTATACCCCTTTTGTGCATTTATACCTCGTAGGACACACAAGGACCGTTGTGGATGATGTGGAATAAAAAGCAGGACATAACACTACAAAAGCAGCATATCAAATATGTAATGCGCTCCAAGAGTTATCAGTGCACTTCAATACCACCATAAAGCAGTAGTGTAGATCTAGGCTGACCCTAAACAGGTAAAAGGCCCCTGGGGCAGAAAAGCTCCCTCCAGAGAGGTTTATGAATTATTTGTAGCGGTGGCCACCCATATTTGCGAACCTTTTCACTTATGTGAATTCCTTGGGTGGAATTCCCAGCAGCTGGGAACAAATATTGTGGTCCCAATCTTTAAGAAGGGGGACAAATCGCTCCCCGTTAATTACTGTCCAATCAGTCCGCTGGATGCCTCCTCCATCCTTTGCACACGTTTTTATTGTATAAGGCAGAGGACTGGGCAGATCAAAACAGCGTCACTGGGGACGAACAAGCAGGTGTCCCTCATGGGAGGTCTGCCACGGATCTTTGCTTTGTTTTAAGCCATCCAAGAGAGAAACACGCAGGCGCCCCAAAGAAACACGTCAATGCAGCTTTTGTAGATGTGCCTCCAGCCTTCCGTAGGACAGAGGGGCTTTGGTACAAACTACAGAGGCTTGGGATAGAAAGGCACTTCCTAATTCTGATTAAAAAAACTTGTATATTGGCACTATAATGCAATTAATGGTAGGAAGGGAAGGCCATTTATCAGAAGAAATTCATTCAACAAAAGGCGTAAGACAAGGTTGTCCGTTGGCTCCTCTTTTGTTAAATATCCAGCTTTCTGAGAAATCCAACTTCCCAGCATCTGCAGGTGCACAATAATTGAATATGTTGCTACATGCAGATGATACGCTTCTCCTATTCCAGACCTGAACTGGTATAAGGAGATAGTTGAATGTGTCTCTGGTGAAGTATGCACTAACGAACAGCTCTATGTGTATTACACAAAACACAAATCACTATTGGATGGGCCCCAGCAGTAACAGACTAATAAATTTAACTCCATAGGGGTCTGCTTTGCCCCAAACGGTTCATGGAATAACTGCTGGTAGACCAGTATATCAAAAGCTCAAAACTCTATGTATTCATTTCTAAAATTTGCTAAACTTAAACAGCCAGAGAGACACACATCCCCGCCACGCCTTATGCACTTGAGCTGCTCTTTCCTATACATAAGCCCACAGGGAAATGTCCATGACTAGTTGGAGTGTCTAACTTAAAGATTCTCCCACAGCCTCCACTGGTACAGGTGAGGAATACATTTTAGACCCTGGACTTCATGGTCTTACGGGCCCCCATTTAGACAGCCATGTGTAGTACTTTACGTGTGAACCACAGTCAGCACATCTCTTTCCTACCCACACACTCCAGCATTCCATGCTTCACTGCTTATACGCTGGAAATAGAAAAAAATATAGTTTTCCAACCCTGATTTTAAAAGAACAGAAAAGCATGTGCAGTTTCACATTTTAAACTCATTTAAGCCATGACACTATCATGACTACAGGAATAAAGTGGAGTTTGCTTCTGCTACCCTGATGCGAAATATGTTTATTTAGGAATGTGTGTGTGTGGGGGGGGGGATTTATTTGTCACTGATCTGTGGGAAGAGCCAATACTGAAATAATGAAATTGCATTTGGTCCAGAATGTAGCAGCCAGGCTGCTGACTGCTGCTGGCGAGTGGGACCACGCAGTTCCCTTGCTGAAACACTCTCACTGGCTTCTGATTTCGCTCCAGCACCGCCTTCTCCCATATAAGCCTGGCCACTCCTGAAGGCCATCCACAGAGGCTCTCTTTCAGCGTCTCACCAGCAGGCAGCTAAGGGATGTCGGGCTGAGACCAGGAGGAGGGCCTTCTTGGTGGCTACACCATGGCTCTGGAACTCCCTTCCCAAGTCAGCCTACCTTCTTGCTCCTTCTGCCCTAAGCTTCCTCCGCTGGGTGGATTCCTTCCCATTTAGGGAGGTTTACGGAAGTTGTCTGAATATCTTCTTGGTGTGCTTTGGAGATTCTGGTACCCACTAGATATTTTACTGCTGCTACATGTTGTTGGTAATCCAATTTTGAGAAGATCTTTCTGGTATTCCTTGTCATGCGGCATGGTATTTGAATTAAATCTACTGCTCGTTTTTCTAGCTTTACTGGTTTATGAATTTTTAATCTTGCTAGCTACCTTGAACATTGTTTTTTGAAAGCGGGGGTTTGCATATTTGAAATAAAGAAATAAATATTGCTGGCCCTTCAGCCTTTCTTCCTTTGAAAAGATGGTGTCCCATTCCTGCCAGCAGGGGAGCTGTCCAGCCCGGAGCACGGGAAGAAAGACGTTGTTTCAGCAATGGCTAGGCTCCAGCTGCCCCACCCTTCCTGACATCATTTGTACCGTGATCTAGAGCATGCTTCCTCCTCGCAAGTAGGCCTCGGGGATATTTGATGTGCTGCCAGAGGAGCACTGCACCTCTGACTCTGCGCCTCTGTCCAGGCATGCTGCCACCTTTGCTCTTGGGGGCCTGGGGGTGATCCTGGTGGGTCTGGAGTGAGGAGATGGGACCAGTCAGGGCACTTTGGCTCTTCCAACGCTGTGGTCTCTTTGAGTGGGAGCATGAACCTGGGTGAAAGTCTCAGGAGGGCTACTGACATCCTCTGACTCCCCTTCATTCCTGCCAACACTAGGGCCAGTGAAGGGATCCTCCTCTGAAGTCTCATCCAATTCTGGGATGGTTCTACCAGGATGGTGGTGGAACACAACAGATGATCCCCTGTTAAACTAGTTGATCTGTCCACATGAGATGCCTGAAGCAGATGTTTGAGATAGAGCATTGCGAGCTCAATAGATCCCAGATCCATCATTAGAATCTCCCACAATTAAAAAAAAACAAAAAAACCCAGCAGGAATAGTAGCCACGGGTAGTCCTGAATGAGGTCAAGACCGTGGCGCTGTGGGAGAGAGGGTTCGCCCTCTCCTCCCCACCTTTCCCTCCCCACCCTGCAGCCATGGCTGCTTTTCATCCTCACCATTTTCCTCATCATTTTCCCAGGCCTCTTAATTTAGCATAACACATTTATCTCTACTGTTGCTTTCACTTCACTTTTAGTTGTTTTTACTGCTTTTCTTATTTTTCTGAAAGCCATGCTGGGAAGATGCATAGGGGAGAAATCCCCATACAGAATAACATAAGATCATCCAACTCGCCATAGGTGGGCCAGGTGTCCTCTTTCAGGTTGGGCCGTGCGGTATTCCCTCTGCTGTCCCGTCTGGTGACCTCCTTGCCTGTATGGCCAGGAAACATCCAGGAAAACAGATGCTCATGGAAGGGGGTTCCCAGTGAGACAAGGGACCAGCACGTGATGGTCTATTGTTTTTGTCTTTTCACTTTATTGATGGACAAGCTGGTGGCTCAGCTGTTGCTGGCAGCACGCTGCCGTGCTGCCACGCTGGAAATGGAAACAATCACCATGTACCATCATTTCCCAGAGGCATTTGAGGTTTCAGTTCATGGGCTTCTTCACACGGAGCTTTTATCCTGCTATTGAGTTTGGATACTCCTGGAAGTTTGCGGATCCTTTAGATGATGTCATTAACCTCCAGGGCATCTCCTGCACTAAATGACCTTTATTCCATTTTTTAAAAGATCGGAGATAATGAGCTTTCAAATGAACACTTGAGTTCCTCTTGAGTTCCCTCCGTGAAAAGAGGTACCCCGCATTAAGAGGAGCTGGGCCACAGCCATCTAGCAGCTGTATAATGAAACATATGGAAGACTCAGATAAAAGGGAAAAGGAGCAGGGAAGGCAGGGGGGAAGGCAGCACATGTAAAGGCAATCCATTGTGATCCTGCACTTAAGCCAGAAGCACAAAGCCCCATTTTAAATGCAGGATTTTAGGTTGGTGTAGAGATGCTCCACAATGCAGACTACAGCAGCAGCGGAGCTGAGTAGCCAGTCTGCCTTTGGCTTAATTAAGTATCTACAAAGAAGAAAAATTGCCACCCCCCACCTGACACCTCATCTCATAGTAAGACATCCCCTCACCTGAATGGAATTGCACACCCAGGCATCCTATTTATTTTTTTAATTCCATTAAGGGGGGTAAGGATTGATGAATGGGGCAACTGATTGAAGGGGAAATCATTGTATTAATCGGGGGTAAATTAATTGAAGAGGAACTGATTAGGGTTGATCTGGGGAGGTACAAATAACCTGAATAATTTAGGCAGGAAATTAATTAGCTTGCTTTCCATGAAATATTAAATTCTAGAAATTATTTCTAATTTGCATAAACATGTAGCAATGCAGATTTTGTGTAAACGTGTGTCTTTTTTTGTCCTCTTTTCAAGTGGGCCATATATTCTTTTGGGGTGTCTTGCATAAGTGGCCATCCTGCCCTGAAGCTGCCCCACAGGATGCTTCCAGGTGTTCACATGATGCCATATGATTTCCTCCAAGGATATTGGGCATGTAGCAGCTGGTCTGTGTGATTCCTATTAATATATTGGCCCCAAGTGACCAGTGGCTGCTTACGTAGTCAGGCTGGTTCTCTCTCATGCTCTCCTGGTACCATCCAACCTCTCTGTGCTACGCAAGAGGGAGCCTTATGTTCTTAAAAAGCTCACCTAGATAGAGAAGCGGGGTCTTTGTCATCATTCATCCCCTCTTGCTGCTGGAGGAAGGACAGAATAGAACTCCCTGCCTGTCCAGCAGGCAGTGGCTGATCCAGCTCTGTTGCACAGAATAGCAGGGAGCTGGAGGAATGGTTAGCAGGAGGACAACACACCAGGCCCCTTACGCCTTACCTCTTGGCTCTCCAACTGACAACTCCAACTCCTCTTCTCTGATGCCACTTACTGTGGCAGAGGCACTGGGATCCCAAGTGGCCATGGCCTGGAAGTATCAATTCGAGAGGAGATACACAATTATTACGGGCCTCAAATCTGTATCTCACTAACTAGCCGCGAAATTTGCACTGGCATCCCACGTTGCCCTTAACAGAATATTGGCTGTACCCGTTGCAAAGAATTTCACAACTATTTGTGTGTGACTTATGATTTAGTAACTTTGTTAATCAGCTGATTCACCCAAACTTGAGTTTTCACAACTTCGTATTGCATTTGTATTAAAACGGTTAGAGATAGACTGGTACAGGAAGTGAGAATGAGTTGTCCCATTTTTAATGCTTTTTCAAAAAAAAATATTAAAAAACAGAAATTGCTATGAACTGAAGTATCAATTCAAGAGGAATTACACAATTATTATGGACCTCAGATCTGTCTCTCACTAACTAGCAATGAAATTTGCGCTGACATTTTACATTGGCCTTAGCAGGGTATATAACACTTGCACACACACTTGACAGTTCTACCCATTTTCCGGTACTCTGGACCTACCCACCTCCTGCTGTTGTGTTTTTAGGCAGATGGAGGCATCATTTCTGGAGCAGCCCCCCACTTCCATCTCCTGCAGCAAGACAAGATCATGGTGCGTGGATACTTGTTTCCTGCCTTGCTTGCAATGGAGCAGGAAGTCAGTGATGCCACGACTGCCCTCCCCCTCTGTTTGGCAGTCCTTTTAGTGTGGGTCTCCACTTGAAACATCCATTACTGTTCATTTAGATTTTTTAGGGTTCTCTCCCAACCGTCCTCAGAGCCGCTTCAGCCTCACAACAGCTCTGTGTGATAGCTTAGGCTGAGACTTCTCGGGCAAGTGTCATCCAGTCCCGCTCTCTTTGTGTATCCATTCATGTCTTTGCTTCCCTGGGCCTTTGCAACAGATAGCTGCCTGGTGGTGACCCATGCCAGAGTGGGGCACTCCATAAGATCTGCACCAGTGATGGGGCTGTTTGCATCGGGTCTCCTGGGAATCCAGTGCAATCACAACAGGGATGTGGAAGGGTGTGAGCTGCAGCCCTGGCAAGGTCCGTGTTACCTCTATGTCAGTCGCCTTCGGTAACCGGGCTCCCACAGGCAGCTGTCAGGAGCTGCCTTCTCTCACGTAGTCCTTGCAGATAAATGATTGGCACTGCCCATTGGCCCAGCTAGCCCAGGGCTCTCTTCACAGGGTGGAACTACACTTTCCACAAGTCCCCAGTGTGTCTGCGGGGCCACCCTAATGCATGGGTGCATTTGTGGGGGGCAGGGTCAGACAGGAGGGCACTTAGCACCTCCCCTCCCCATGGTGTCTTTTCCTCCAGCCAGAGCATCCCCTTCACCCCGCCCCACAGCCACCAGCCAGGCTTATTTCTGGGTTAGAGCCCCACAGATTGCAGGAGAAAAGAATGGATGGGAGGAGAATGACACATCCTTCCCGCCTACGAAGTCTCCCCTGCAAGGGTCCCCTGCCCCTACGCTCATGTTGCCAGGCAGAGACGTGTGTGGGAACTCTGTGCAGGCTGTACAAGGCGTAGTTCCACCCTGAGCGGCAGCACCTTCCCAAGGTCACAGGCAAAGACGTTTGCTGCCCGGGATCTTAAGAACGTAAGAGCCCTGCAGCTGAGCCAGTCCAAAGGCCGGCCGGGTCCAGCATCCAGCTTCCCATGGAGCCAACCAGCTGCCTATGGGAAGCCCACAAGCAGAACATGTGCGCAACGGCACCCCTCTGCTTTTCTTTCTCAGCTACGGGTATTCAGAGGCACACTTATGCCTTACGGCCAGGATCAGAGGGGGCAAGCCTCCGAATTCCACCTGCTGGGCGGCGGGTGGGGGGCAGCGTGAGAGGGCGACCGCACTCGTGTCCTGCTTGCGGAGTTCCCGGGGCGTCTGGTTAACAAGCGTGGGAAAGAGCATTCGGGGCTAGCTGCGCCGCGCGCGCCGGGAGAGGCGCCTGGCAGCCGGGGGACGCGGCGCTCGGCCCGAGGGGCAGCGGCGGAAGCGGCGCTTACCGGAGGCTCTGGCGGCGCGCGCCTCTGCGCCCCCGGGATCAGCTGCTGGCGCGAGGCCCGCGGCGGCTTTCGCGTGACAGCCGCGGCCCCGCCAAGCGACGTCCGTCTCCCGCAGAGAGAAACTCGCTTTCTCGCCTGCGGAAACGAAAGCGAAAGTCCCGAGCTGTCCCGCGGGGATGCCGGGGAGGGCCGAGGGCCCGGCGCGGCGGGGGGCGAGGCAGGCTGGCCGGCGGGGCGCGGCGCGGCGGGGCGGGGACGCTGAGACTGGGGGAGGCGGGAATCACTCGGGGCGGCTTCGAAGGGGCCGGACGCATCCCCGGAGGAAAAGGCGATCGGAGGAAAGGGCCGCCGCGCGGGCGCGGGCAGCCAGCCTCGCTCTTTCGCCGCCCCGCGCCTCCGCGGTCCCTGACGGCCGGTGCTGCGCCTGGAACTCGCCCGCCCGGCCCCAGCGGGGGGCCTCGGGCGCCGTCTGCCCGTGAAAGCGCCTCGGGAGCTGTACGCGCTGCTCCTGCCTACGCTGGCCACGGAGCAGCAAACGCGAGGGCCTGGAAAACTCGATCGAAAGGCCGGCGCGTCGCAAGCCGCCTCCGTGCGGACGGGCCCCTAGCCGGCGGTATCCGGTGCACTGACTAAGCAGGCCAGCGGCTCGCGACGCCGCTGCGATTGCCAGGGAGCCACGGCCCGCGAGGGGCGCAGATTCGCGGGCAGGACGTGTTCTTGGCAAATCCGTCCTGGCTTCGAGGAATCACGGCATTGTTGTCAAGGTGCTTCCAGGTGGATCCCTTTATCATCTGCTCCAGCATCTTCCCAGGGATGGATGTCAGACTGACCGGTCTGTAGTTCCCTGCTTCGTGGTCGGTAAAGACTACGAAGCTGGTGGAACAGCGAAAAGATGGAACCAAGATGGTTACTGCTGTAGCATGAGCCAGTGTGCCTAAAATAACAGTTATTGTTGGAGGAATCCTGTAGAATTCCCCCAATAAAAAAATTGAAGAATGAATAGGCAGCCAAGACCAAATGTTATAAGAATTGGAAGCTGATTAACAGAGAATCTGAACGTGCCACATAACGCCTTAATATATGCTTCTGACCCCATGGAGGAGACCCCAGGTTCCTCCTTTTTACCCTTTTTGAAGATAGGAACAACGTTAGCACTCCTCCAGTCATCTGGCACTTCCCCCGTCCTCCATGATTTCTCAAAGAGAATAGAAAGCGGTTCTGAGAGTTCTTCTGCCCGTTCCTTTATGACTCTAGGATGCAGTTCATCTGGCCCTGGGGATTTGAACTCATTCAAAGTCATTAGGTGTTGCTTGACCATATGCCTATTGATCTCAAGCTGCAATCCTGCCCCTTCAGCCTGTACTTCACCTTTGCCAGGGGGGTCATA
The DNA here is from genome assembly GCF_057233095.1 of Heloderma suspectum. Lineage (NCBI taxonomy): Eukaryota > Metazoa > Chordata > Lepidosauria > Squamata > Helodermatidae > Heloderma > Heloderma suspectum. The sequence goes on from NC_139458.1 coordinate 439,143,148, forward strand.
GACCCTCTTTTGGGAGAAGATTGAGCCAACATAGGAACTGAGCACCTCTGCCTTTTCTTTGTCATCTGTTATCATTTTGCCATCCTTATTTAATAGCTGAACCACCATTTCCTTCCTCTGCCTTTTACTATGCACATAGCCAAAGAAAGCCTTTTTGTTGCTTTTAGCATCCCTCGCTAACCTCAGCTCGTTCTCAGCTGTAGCCTTCCTGACGCCATCCCTGCAATTCTGTGCTACCTGCCTGTACTCTTCCTTTGTTGCTTGGCCTTCTTTCCACTTCCTGTATGTGTCCTTTTTTGTTTTCAGGTCATCTCTAAGCTTTTTGTGAAGCCACATTGGCTTCTTCTGTTGTCTTCCACCTTTTCTTCTTGTTGGAATGGTTTGTAATTGTGCCTTGAGAATTTCATTTTTAAAAGCTCCCACCCAAATTGCACTCCTTTTCTCGTTAGAGTCACTTGCCATGGGACCTTACTGATCATTGTTCTGAGTTTATTAAAATCAGCTTTCCTAAAATCCAGGGTACGTGTTTGACTACACTTGGCTTTTGCTTCATTTATTTATTTATTTATTTATTATTAAATTTATTAATCGCCCATCTGGTTGGTCGCCCAGCCACTCTGGGTGATGTACAGCACATAATAAAACTGTTTAAAACAATAAAATTCTACAATAAAAACATTTTCTAAAATACCCTAACCCCAAATGCCTGCCTGAACAACCATATTTTTAATGCACAGTGGAAGCTCATTAAAGAGGGGGGCCTGTCTGGTGTTGCTGGAGGCGCTCCTTAAGATAGGCTGGGCCAGAACCATATAGGGTTTTAAAGGTCAAAACCAACCCCTTGAATTTGGCCCGGAAAACAACTGGTAACCAGTGCAACTCCTTCAGCACTGGAGTGATGTGATCTCGCCGGAGGCTGCCTTTAATCAGGCGAGCCACTGCATTCTGTACCAGCTGCAGCTTCCGAACTGTCTTCAAGGGTGACCCCATGTAGAGTGTATTACAGTAGTCTACAAAAGAGGAGACCAGGGCATGTACTACCGATGGGAGCAGATGGTCAGGAAGGAAGGGGCGCAGCCGCCGTATCAGATGGAGTTGATACAGCGCTGTCCGGCTCACAGCTGACACCTGAGCCTCCATGGACAGCTGGGAGTCCAAAATGACCCCCAGGCTGCGGACCTGGTCTTTCAAGGGTAGCCGTACCCCATTCAACACCTGGTCAACATCCCCCAGCCTCCTCTTGTCTCCCACCAAAAGTACCTCGGTCTTGTCAGGGTTCAGCTTCAGCTTATTCCTCCCCATCCAGCCAGTCACCATCTCCAGACATTTGGACAGGGATTCTACAGCCAACCTTGGTGAAGATTTGAACGAGAGGTAGAGCTGCGTGTCATCCGCATATTGATGACACCGCACCCCAAACCTCCTGATGATAGCCCCCAGCGGCTTCACATAGATGTTAAATAGCATCGGGGAGAGGATGGAACCCTGTGGCACCCCACAAGTGAGTGGCCATGGGTCCGAAACCTCTCCCAGTGCTACCCTCTGGTACCTGCCGGAGAGGAAGGACCGGAACCACCGCAATACGGTGTCTCCAATGCCCAACCCCTCCAGGTGGTCCAGGAGGATACCGTGGTCAATGGTATCAAAAGCCGCTGAGAGGTCGAGGAGAACAAGGAAGGAGCATTAACCCCTATCCAGAGCCCTCCTCATATCATCCACCAAGGCGACCAAGGCCGTTTCTGTCCCATGCCCAATCCTGAAGCCCGCCTGAAATGGGTCTAGATAATCGGTTTCTTCCAAGTGTGCCTTCAACTGCATCGCCACCACCCGCTCAATCACCTTGCCCCAAAATGGCAGATTCAAGACTGGGCAAAAGTTGTTCAGAACTTGGGGATCCAAGGAGGGCTTCTTTAAGAGCGGTCTTATCACTGCCTCCTTGAGGGCTGATGGCATCACTCCCTCGCAAGGGAGGCGTTCACCACCGCCCTGATCCCCTCACCCAGTCTCTCTCTGCAGCCCATAATGAGCCAAGATGGGCAAGGATCAAGTAAGCAGGTGGTCGGCTGTACAGATGAAAGCACCTTGTCCACTTCATCAGGAGGAAGAAGCTGGAACCGATCCCACAAAACCGGTTTGCCACAGGCCGCGTCTTGCTCACTAACTGTATCCACGGCGCATGGAATAACACTCCTAATCCGATCAATTTTATCTGCAAAGTGCCTTGCTAAGGCCTCACAGGAGGCCTTGGAATGCTTCAGTGGTTCCAGAGCACCTGGACCAACCAGGCTCTAGCCCACTTGGAACAGCCTCCTGGGACAGCACTCTGCGGATGCGATAGAGGCAGCGTAATATTCCTTTTCTGCTGCCTTCACCGCCACGCGATAGGCTGAAGATACAGCTCTAGCCCGTGTCTGATCGTCTTTGGAGCGAGACTTCCGCCACCGGCGCTCTAGCCGTCTCACCTCCTGTTTCAGAGCTCGTAACCGCGGATTGAACCATGGTGCAGTCCAAGCCCTGTTCAGGGGGAGAGGGCGTTTCGGAGCCACCCGATCTAATGCCCCAGTGATTGCGGAGCCACCCACCAGGGTCTCGACCGAGTGGCCGTTGGCATGCCCCAGAGAATCCCCAAGCACGTTCAGGAATCCATTTGGATCCATAAGACGCCTGGGGCGGACCATTTTAATGGGTCCTCCACCCCTGCGGAGGGGTTGTGGAACCGAGAAGTCTAACGTTACCAGATAGTGATCTGACCATGACAAGGGGGTGGTGGATATACCCCCGACTTCCCGATCACTCCCCGCTTCTCCAGAAACAAACACAAGGTCTAGCGCATGACCAGCTACATGGGTGGGCCCTGTTAGAATATGGTGCAGCTCCCAGGAAGCCATGGTCTCCATGAAGTCCCGAGGTGCTCCTGTGAGGATGGCCTCTGAATGTACGTTGAAGTCCCCCAACACCAATACGTTAGGGGACTGTACACGTACATCACAGACCACCTCAAGCACCTCAGCCAGGGAGTCAGTCGTGCAGCGGGGTGGACGGTACAACAGCAGAATCCCCAGACTGCCCTTCGGGCCCAACCTCCAGTACATGCAGTCAGCAACCTTGGTCTCCCAGAGAGGGGGTCTGGTGAAGACCAAGGACTCTCGGTAGATAACAGCCACTCCCCTCCCCGATCCCCAGCCCTCGGCTGCTGTGCGTACGAAAATCCAGCTGGACACATGGCCGCCAGAGTTGGAGCAGCGGCCTCAGCCAGCCAGGTCTCCATAATACATGCCAGGTCTGCACCCTCGTCCAGGATCATGTCATGGATGAGGGAGTTTTTCTGGGTAACAGACCTGGCATTGAAGAGCAGCAAACGAAGGCCCGAAGATGGAGTCACGCCTCCCCCAGCCATCCTTTGGCTCTGGACAGGCCCGGAGCAGGGGACAGATACTGCACATCTCCCCCTTGTTCCCCTTACATGGCATGGCTGCCCCTAGCACTCCGCCAGCGCCTGCCGCCCAGCCTCGGTATGTTCTGGCCCCCAACACTCCCCCCACTGCCTCCATCAGGTGGACACCTGCCCCCTCGCTCCTGCCTATCAGGCAGGCTACCCACCCCTAAAAACACAGCAGAATCCTCCAGAAATTAAAAAAAGCAATTAAAAAATCCCCTTAAAAATAATGCCAGGCAGTGGTGTCCACGGTAATAATGTCCACGGTAGTGATAGTGGTGGTGGCGGCAGTGGTGTGGCGGTGGCAACAGCAGGCACACTTCTTCCCCGGTGGTGGCAGATTCTCCTGCAGGCCCTGGCCCTTAGAACCAAGAACTCAAGTGCAACATGGTCGCTTTCCCCCAGAGTTCCTGTAACTGCTACTCTATCCACTAAGTCATCTCTGTTGGTTAGGATCAAGTCAAGGAGAGCCGATCCTCTAATTCCTTCCTCTACTTTCTGTAGGAGGAAGTTATCCGCCACACATTAGGAATTTCCTGGAGGGGCCATGTTTTGCAGAATTTGTCTCCCAACAAATATCGGGGAAATTGAAGTCCCCCATTACTATGACGTCATGCTTCATTAAAACATTGGCTATTTGCTTTTCAAAAGTTTCATCCTCATCTTCTCCTTGGTTGGGTGGCCAGTACTAGACTCCGACCACCAGGTTCCTTTTATTCTTTGCTCCATTTATTTTGATCCAGATGCTCTCAATGGGGCTACCAAGCTCATCCTCCTGTATTTCTGTGCAGAGATATGTATTTTTCACATACAGTGCAATCCCATCTCCCTTTCTGTTCCTCCTGTTCTTTTTGAAGAAGTTATATCCTTCAGTTGCTGTATTCCAGTCATGAGAGTCATCCCACCAAGTCTCAGTTATACCTATCAAGTCATCATTTCCCTCTTGTATTAAGAGTTCAAGTTCGTTCTGTTTGTTTCCCATACTCTGGGCATTAGTATATAGCCATCGAAGACCATGTGCTTCATAGTCTGGCTTTCTTCCTACATGTGTCCGAAGACTATTATTGGGCGCTATTAGAGCTGTTCTCTCCGTTGCAGTGCATGAGCCTTCGTCCATTGTTACCCCCAACTTTACATTTCCCTCCCACGTAGGATTCAGTTTAAAGCCCTCCTGATGAAGTTCTTCATGCTGTGGCCAAACACATTCTTCCCAGCCTTTGTGAGGTGCAACCCATCCCTTGCCAACAGCCCACCTTCCAGGAAGTATAGCGCACGGTCCCAGAATCCAAATCTCTCTCCTCAGCACCACCTTCGTAGGCAGTCATTCACCCGGAGTATTTTTCGTTCCCTTTCTATCCCTCTTCTAACTACTGGAAGGATGGATGAGTAAACTATCTGGGCCCCAAAGTTCTTGAGTTTCCTTCCCAAAACTTCAAAGTCTGACGTGATTTCTTTGTAGCTCTGCTTGGCGGTATCATTTGTTCCCACATGGATGAAAAGAAAGGGATACCTGTCAATGGGCTTTATGAGTGCAGGCAGCCTTTCAGTCACGTCTCTAATCCGTCCTCCCTGGAGACAGCATACCTGGCGAGTCCACGGGTCTTCGCGACATACTTGGGTCTCGATCCCACGCAGCAAGGAGTCTCCCACTACTACCACTCTTCTCTTCTTCTTCTTCTTGTAGGCCTGGGTTTCATTGCCTCTGTCTGACTGACCTTCAGCCTCTTGCTCACTCTCATGCAGGTTCCCCTGTGATTCTTCCTCTGCAGGCTGTCCTCCAGTCTCATCCGCAAGTGCCTGGAATCGGTTCCACAGCTCCACTGCTTCCACTGGTGCAGAGTGGCGTCTAGTTCTTCTTCTCCTAACTGTCACCCTTTTCCAAGGAGTATCCTCCTCTGCATTTTTCCTCACCTCAGCATTTCCCACTTCTGCCTCAGCTTGCTGTTGCTCTTCAAGCTTCTGGTCTTCCCTTTGCTGCTGTAGTTCCCCCATTCTGTCCAAGAACTCTTCGTGTTCTCTTATTCAGTACTTGAAGAGTACTTGAAGTACTTGAAGAGCGCTATCCTATCTCCCCTCAGTCTTCTCTTCTCAAGGCTAAACATGCCCACTTCTTTCAGTCTTTCTTCATAGGGCTTTGTTTCCAGTGCCTGGATCATCTTTGTTGCCCTCCTCTGAACCCTCTCCAGTTTGTCTGCATCCTTCTTAAAGTGTGGTGCCCAGAACTGGACACAGTACTCCAGATGAGGCCTAACCAGTGCTGAGGAGAGGGGAACTAGTACTTGATGTGATTTGGAAGCTATGCTTCTATTAATGCAGCCCAAAATAGCATTGGCCGTTTTTGCAGCCACATCACGTTGTTGGCTCATATTCAGCTTGTGATCTACAACAATTCCAAGATCCTTCTCGCTTGTAGTGTGGTTGAGCCACGTATCCCCCATTTTGTAACTGTGCATTTGGTTTCTTTTTCCTAGGTGCAGAACTTGGCCTTTATCCCTATTAAATTTCATTCGGTTGTTTACTGCCCAGCGCTCCACTTTGATCAAGATCACTTTGAATTTTGTTTCCGTCTTCCAGGGTATTAGCTATCCCGCCCAAGTTTGTGTCATCTGCAAATTTGATAAGCATTCCCCACACCTCCTCATCTGTTCTTTGTACACCCAAAATCAGCTCCAAAGCTACTAGCAGGTTCCTAGTTGAGACCCAGGAAGCTGTTTTTGATATGACGATTACAGCCCTTATTGTTCCAAGTGATTTATGTCTCCTCCAGAATCTCAGCTTTCTCATTTGAGGAAAAGAAAAAGAAATTTCCAGATTATTCCTACAAAGGAGGAACCGAAAGTCTGATGCAATTTTGAGCAATGCAAAGTGACCGGGGGTGGGAGGGTGGGGGGAGTGCTATCTCACCATGGACTGAGGGCCGAAATCTGTGTTACCTTATGCACAACCTTAAGGAAAGATTGCTTAATGATGGCCACTTTCTTTTTCAAGTAAAAGCAGCTGTGTAGGGTCCTGATCCAAATGCGAAGTGCACCATGCACAGAGGAGGGCTTAACCCTTCCCACCCAGCACTGATTCCTAGCCAAGAACTGCTCACCTCGGCCTGCTCTTTGCCTCCTAACATGCTTCAGGCTGTGGGACAAACGGCAGCCAGGGAGGGAGCCCCTCCTCCCCACACAGTCTAGTTCCGATCTGCACCAGGCCCCAGGCCCCTTCCTGCCCAAGGGGTCCAGTGATCAGCCTGGGGTTTGTTAGATAAAAAGTTCTTGCTTCTGGTTGAAAGAAAGGATGCCAGGCAGGCAGCAGTGGATCCAACACTATTTTATTGATTGTTTTGCAAAACGGGTGCAGAGCAGTCTGGACCCCGAAGCACGTGTGCAAAAACCTTTTATACCTTATTACTTCTATTGTTCTCGCCAGTAACCAATGAAACAGTCAGCACATCAGCTTACCAAGCCGTTAGTCATGAGCGCGTCAGTATGGTTCCCTTCTTGCTCCGCCTACATTTTTCCCGCCACTCGGGCTTCTACGTAACTGAGGCGCCAACCGGTTATGGAGTCTCTTTGTCTAACAGGTTGAACCGGAAGGTTCTTCACTGACAGGCTGCGGTCATGCACTCAGCACATGGCGCACTCGTCGGCAGGTCCTGACCCCCTCCCCTGCCGGAGGGAACGCTCAGCTCCACCTCCAGCTGCAGAGCTGGAGGGAAACTCGGTCCAGCCCTGCCTGTGGCCGGGGGCTGAGGGCGGCGCAGCATGGCGCAGCCTCAACACGCCACTCTGCTCTGATTCTACCTTGTTCCACTTGTTTTGATTTGGCTCAGGCTGGACAGTGGTCTGTCAGGGATGCTGCAGTTCCAGATTCCTGCATTGAACAGCAGGGTGGACTAGATGACCTCCGAGATCCCTTCCAGCTCTAACGTCTTAGTAAGCCATGCTTCAGTTGTTGCTCCCAGCATTGTTAAGAGAATGGGGAATCTAGCATGCCTGTGTTTGCTGGCACTGGGTGTGGTTATTACCTCCCCGCTCTCTTTCTAGAACCAGCTATTGGACCATGCTCAGTAAGTACACTTCTGGGTGGGCTGGCTCCTTTGAGGAGACTCCAGCAGTCCAGGCTTGCTCAAGAAGTTTGCAACTACAGATGGGAATCACGCTGTCAGAAAAGACTGAACTTGCCCCCTTCTCCTAACTAATGCAGAGATATTGTGGGTCACACTATGACTCCCTCAGTTCCCATTGATGCAAATAGCACCTCCCGGAGAGGGATTTTCCTCTGCAACACAGCAGGCGAGGAGAGGGTTATAGTCCCCCTGCATCCTTGAGGCAATCTCAGCAATTATCAGACCCCCACTCCGAGCTGATCCCACTTGCATTTTTAAAAAAAATGCATTAAAACCTCATGTCTAGCTTGGCCCAGAGATAGAATTACAGATCAGGGGAGGGCCTGGGCAGGCCCAGGCAACCTTTTACTTGCATTAGGTCCTTTTACTTGTGTTAGGTTGACAGAAAACAATAGAAATATTTAGATAATTCAGGGCACAATGCTAGGCATGTTTAGACAGAGAAGAGGCCTACAATTCCCAGCATTCCCAAGCCAGCCGGCTGGGGAATGCTGGGAGTTGTAGGCCTTTTCTCTGTCTAAGCATGCATAGGATTGCACCCTAAATGTCACTTTGTGTGTGTGCGTGCGCGCGCACACGTTTTAATTTTATCAGCCAACTCCACAACGCCTCAGACTTTCTGTCATAGGTTTGTTGGGGTGCTCAGCTCCGAACGATGGCCTGGAAAGGAGCCACCAACTGACATTATGGCCGTCTTGGGGTCTTACAGCACGCCTCGCTGTGCCTCCGCATTCCCAGGCTCTAGCCTGGCTCCTCCTTCCGCTCCTCCACTAGGGCCGGCCCTATCATTAGGCAGAGTGAGGCGATCACCTCAGAGGGCAGATGCTGGAGGGTGGCAGCGGCAGCCGCCCAGCCATTCCTCCTGAATTCCCCAGCGTTACCGTCTGCCTGAAGACAGAGCTATGGGTACCACCGCTCCTGGGCCCTCTGAACTAGCCTGCTGCCTCAGGTGTGGTGGAGGACATTACCCTGCCGCCAGTGTTGAAGTAAGGATCAACTGCCGGTCCCGTCGGCTTCTGCCCATGACGTCAGGAGGGGCGCCGTCCTGTCCTTTGCTTCAGGCTGCAAGATGTCTTGGGCTGGCCCTACCCGCCCCAGCCAGCCCTTCACCTCACCGTTTCTCTTCCCGCCCAGCCCCACTCCTTGCTCTTTTTTCTGTCCCTTCCCAGGCCCCCCTCTCGCTCTTCCTTCACACACACAGCCCCTGCCTGGGTGGGGACACTGATGGCAGAAAACCAAGTGTCTGGCCCCAGGGGTAGGGGATGCCTTTTCTTTCCTTTGGAGCTGGGGGCATTTTGTTCTCCTTTGGGAGCTGGAGGGGGGTGGGAGGGGGGGCAAAACAGTCTTACGCAGGTCTATGCAGAAGTAGGTCCCAATGAGTTCCATGTAAGCATGCATAGGATTGCAACCTAGGAAGGAAGGAAGGGATAGATGAGGGAAGAAATTGTGTGAGGGGGGAGTGAGAGAGAGAGGTGGGAGGGTCTCTGAAAAGAGATGGGTTGTCTCTCAGCCTCTCAGAGACTGCCTGTTGTGAAATGGGGGTTCTGTTCTGCTTCTGTGGGGTGAAATATATGGACTGGCGTGAGAGTTGCTCAGACCCGGCCTCCGCTTGTATTCAGTTTCTTGGGTCGGTTACTTGTCCTTTGTGACTAGCCAGGCCCCCATGGCAGCCATTATGGGACTAGCCACATCTTCTGTGGGGGAGCCATTTGTGGTGGCTCACATTCCCAAAAGTGCCCACAGATCCAAAATGGTTGGCGACCCCTGGCGCAGTCTGATATACCAGCTGTGACCCCGATATACCATGCCCTGATATACCATGCCTTGAGACAATACAGAGCATTGCCCCAGGGCATGGTCCGAAGGCCCACCAGGCAGCCATCTTGCTGAAGTGAAACTGGTCTGGGTCTGGCCAGTGCTTGGAGGGGAGACCACCATGATGGAAGAAAAGTAGGGTATAAATGTAATAAATAAACAAATAAATAAAATCTGGAGAGAGATAGCCTGGGGACAGTTATTCACACTCTGGTAACGTCCCAGTTGGATTACTGAAGTACCATTCTGCTAAACAGAATCCTCCTAAGACCATCGGAAGAGCCCTGCAGGATCAGACCAAGGGTCCATCTAGTCCAGCCTTCTGTTCGCACCGTGGCCGACCAGCTGCGCACGGGAAGCCCACAAACCGGACATGGGAGGGTGCCCTTGTTCCAGGCTTTGGAGAGGTTTCCCCCCACAGGGAGGGGCAGCAGTTGGCCACTGCCAACCCTGGTCACAAGCCATCCCTACTCAGGGCGACATTTGACTGGCCTTTCTTCCTTGTCTGCACCTGGTGCCTCTCCCGCCTCGGCATCCCACACAAGCCTCCCTCGGCCCCCGCTTTCCTCAGCCCCTTTCTCAGTTGTGAAAGTGGGGGTGACATTGTGTTCATGTTCTCAGGTGGTGGGGCTGGGGGCTTATATTTTTAGCAGAGAAGAGCAGCCAGAAGCATCTCCTTCTTAACTTGCTTTTATCTAAACAGTTTTACTGCACTTTTCTTTCATTTCCCTTTTGGAGCGTCTCCATGCAAGGCATTTATCATGCACTCATGGCTGTTCACTCACAGAAGTTCGCGGGTCCTTTTCACGATGTCGTCAGCCTCCGATGCCTCTTGTGTTGTTTTCAAGGGATAATCTGCCATGTTAAAAGTCACCAAAAATGCAGTAGTAAACCTAAATCATGCCATAAAACAGCAGCATCGGCTGGCAGTGTCAAGGAAGCATATGGGACGGAACCGGCAAAAACGGGGGGGCGGGGAGCATGTGTATTTTGCTGCTCATTAAACCTTTGAAGACTCTGGAAGACAAAGCCCCGGCAAGGCTGTGCACTTTTCGCTGAATGTGGAGAAGCTCCCTTTTTAAGGATTTCCGTAACTGATATGCTAATGGGATGCTGCTGTTCAAGATGGTCCTGGAAGGGGGCCCTTTGTTCTCCTGGAACAGAAGGGGAGAGCACAGAAGACACTACATGCCAGGAACAGGATCTAAAGGACATTCCTCAGTCACGTGTAATCCATATACATGCATGCTCCAATGCCAGATCTGGCTGTAAATACAAACTCGGGAGGCAGATATGACGGGGCTTAAACTAAGGGGTGTATGCATGACGGCCTCCTCTATGTAAAGGGGAGTCCTGGGCCTGTTCCCACTTGATGCTGGACGCATAGCTGACAGGACAATATGGCCAGCCAGCACATGGGTGCATAGAGGGAGTAGTTGGACATCTCATTGGCATGGCTGGCTGTGAAGGATTGTTGGACTCACCCCAATAACCCTGCAAGGTAGGACAGGCCCAGCCCAGCCACAAGTTCCCAAAAATTACCCAGTAGCTTCCTCCCAGGCCAATAGGCACTGTATTTAGCACTGAAGTTATACAGGACACACCATACCAACTGGAAGTTGGATAAAACTTTACTAAAGGAAAGGAACAAAGAGGAAAGGAACAAAGAGGAAAGGAAAGGGGAGAGGTGGTAGGTTGTACAGGAAATTGCAAGCAAGATTACAATACCCCAAAGCCAGAAACGCCAATCACCTGGACGGACACACCCAGGAGCAAAATAATAAAGCCAGCTAGTCTGTCCTATACGTACCAAGTCTGGGCTGCTCAGGATAGCCATCAAACAGCAATGCACCCTAGTGCCATCAGGGCAAAAGAGGAGCCACTCGCCCCTTCTTTGCCCCCCCTATTTATTGCCCAGCCCAGCAACACAAGACAGATTTGAAACTCTCAATCATAACTCGGTCCCAGGACACCCCACCTCCAAGGAGGCCGGACCCCCCCACCAGACACAGCTGTTATCACTTTCCCAGTTAGTAGAAACAGAGTGTAGCCTTGAGCTCCTGGACTGAGAAACGGCCAGATAACCATCAGCTCCCAGGTGGCTACTGCGGATGTGACACCCCGATCGGCCGTCATGGCTACTACTCCCTCGCTCTTGACACTGGCTAACATGATTCCGCTCTCCCCGCAACCGCTGGGTGAATGTGTGTGGGGGGTACCTCGCACAACACCTTCACCCCAATACTCCTCCCTGCCCCCTCAGACAAGCAGGTCTACACTACATACGAACCTAGGAGGCTGCCTCATACGGAGCCAGACCCTGGGTCCATCTAGCCCAGTAGTGCTGACACTGACTGGCAGCAGCAGCTCTCCAGTGTTTCAGACAGGGTTTTTTCCAGCCCTACCTGGAAATGCTGCAGGAATTGATCCTTGGACCCTCTGCATGCAAACAGTGGCTCTACCAGCCCCTCCCCTCGTCCTGAACTTCACTAGATAACAACACTGGTCTACACCGCATTGGTGTCCTACACTGCACTCCCCCTCTTCCAGCAGTCTTGGCCAACAAAAAGGGACTACTTTGGAGGGCTGAAGTAACCCATACCTAACACAGTGCAGGCACTGCACACGCGCGCACACACAATATGGGTAGAATGGCAGGCTTTATTTGCATTGGCCGGGTAATTTTTAAAATCTTTACAAATGAAGTATATACTAGAATGAAATGAGACTCGAGCTACAAAGGACATGAGCTCCTGTCGTTCCTGCTGCCTCTTGTCATGGGCCGGATACGCTGCTGCCCAAGCACAGGTACACGAACATTCTGGATTCCTCCACTGTTTTCTAGGGGTAGTCATCACTGTTCCCCAAGGGTAGACCGACAAAGAAGGGTTCCGAATGAATGAGGAAGCCCCTTCTGCAGACCAGTGGTCACACTACATTTACAGTCAGGGCCAGAAATATTGGAACAAGGATAACTGTTTTGGCAGTTGGCCTCTGTACACCACATTGAAGTTGAAAGGAAGCACACCCAGATGGGAGCAAAGTCAGGACTTTCAGCTGTAATTCAAGGGGTTTGACAAAAGTGGGGCACTAACCATTCAGGAAGGACAGTCAGTGGCATACACGCACCCCCATCATTGGTGGCTCATAAGTAATGGAACGAACGGCTGACAAGCAGCTGCATGGCCAGGTGTGTGACCTGTTTCCTGGGCACCCCATGACCAATCAAGCAGATGAAAGGCCTGGAGGTGGTTCTGAGTGTTACATCTGCATTTGGTAGCTGTTCACTGGAATTCCCAACATGAGGTCCAAAGAGGATGTGAAGGAGGCCATCATTAGGCTGAGGAAACAAAATAAACCCATCAGAGAGACAGCAAAAACAGTGGGAGTGGCCAACACAACAGTTTGGAACATCCTGAAAAAGAATTAACTGGCAAGCTCGGCAACAGCAAAAGGCCTGGAAGACCACGGAAGACAACTCAAGTGGATGACCACAGAATGCTGCTCATGGTGAAGAGGAACCCTTTCACAACATCTAGCCAGGTCAATGACGCTCTTGCGGAGGTAGGCATGTCATTGTCAACATCTACAGTCAAAAGACGGCTTTATGAATATAAATACAGAGGCTTCACAACAAGGTGCAAACCACTGGTAACGCTCAAGAACCGAAAGGCCAGATTAGCCTTTGCCAGCAAACACCTAAAAAAGCCTGCCCAGTTCTGGAATAAGATTCTTTGGACTGACGAAACCAAGATTAACTTGTACCAGAATGATGGGAAGAGAAAAGTATGGAGAAGGAATGGAACAGCTCATGATCCAAAGCATACCAAATCATCTGTCAAACATGGTGGAGGCAGTGTTATGGCATGGGCATGTATGGCTGCCAATGGAGCCGGGTCACTGGTGGTTACTGATGACCTGACTGCTGATCAAAGCAGCAGGATGAATTCTGAAGTGTACAGGGCTATATTTTCTGCTCAGATTCAGCCAAATGCCGCCAAACTGATAGGGCGCCGCTTCATATTTCAGATGGATAATGACCCAAAACATACAGCAAAAGCTACCCAAGAGTTTCTCAAGGCAAAGAAGTGAGATGTTCTTCAATGGCCAAGTGAAGACAAGACTGAAGGCAGAAAGACCCACAAACAAGCAGCAGCTGAAGGCAGCTGCAGTAAAGGCCTGGCAAAGCATCTCGAGGGAGGAAACTCAGCATTTGGTCATGTCCATGGGTTCCAGACTTCAGGCAGTCATTGACTGCAAAGGATTTTCATTCAGGTATTGAAGGTGATCCTTAAGTTTGAAATGATGTTGGTTTGTTCCATTACTTATGAGCCCCCAACGATGGGGGTGTGTGTATGCCACTGGCTGTACTTCCTGAATGGTTTGTGCCCCACTTTTGTCAAACCCCTTGAATTACAACTGAAAGTCCTGACTTCGCTCCCATCTGGGTGTGTTTCCTTTCAACTTCAATGTGGTGGTGTACAGAGGCCAACTGCCAAAACAGTTATCCTTGCTCCAATATTTCTGGCCCTGACTGTATCTCCATGACTTGCATGTTCGTCAAAGGTCAGTCATATCTTGACTTCACTCGCTGGTTAAACACGCTGGAAGGTGCTTTTGGGCTCATCTCTCACAGAACGATTGGTCAGGATCGTGTCTGAACATCTCATCTCATATCTCAGGCGCTGCACGGGCTAGAGGCTTGCTCTTTCTTCATTTGGAAGCTGGGAATCTGGGCAAGCTAGTAGGTTCCCCGAAATGGCGGCTGGCGGCTGGCCAGGCTGGATTGACGCGGTGAAGATACAGACATATGGAAACCAGCCGTAGTTTGTTTTCCTTGGAGGCCTGGAGGAGTTGCAGATGGGTACGATGCATTGTCCATAGTTTGCAATTTCCCATAAATCTCTTTGATCGCTTTGCACTCTTCCTCAATATCTGGAAGAGAAAAGGAAAGTAATGTGATTAGGCTAATATCTGACCAAATATCCACAAACTAAGTTATGCTCTCTCATATCGGGGTCCTTTTCCTTTGCATGAAGGATGTGATCACCATTAAGGGCACATTTCTGAAGTGGCCACATGCCCCCCTTTCGTTAAATTAAGGGCCAACCTACCCTTTACGTGCTATTTATTTATTTCCTCTCCAATCCACCCAATAACTAAGGTTGTCTGGGCGGATGAGTGCATTCAGTCCTACTGTCAGCTCTTCCCCCACCCCCAAAAAATGCTTTTCGCCCTGATGTTGAGTCGAGAAGCAGCAAGGAGTGGGATGCAGCGCTTAATAGCTCCAACCTGCTGCAACAACTCTCCCCTTCTCCCTTCGGATTCCTAGTTTGCATTTATGCAAAAATAAGTCTGGAATTTCTGGCGGGCGGGGAGCATGTGCAAAGAGAGCAGCAGCAGAAAAGTGAGGGGTGAGGGAAAGATGAAGCACTCCATCCTCCTTTCTCCAATTCCACCCCCCCCCATGCCTTTTCCCTAGAAAAAGCAGCTGTTGGGATTTAAAGACATGCATTTGCATGTAACATGTAGCTTCGTCCACAGCAAAAGGACAGTTCCCCTTATAATGGAGTTGTAGCCAAGACAAGTGAGCAAAGGTGCCTCTGGCATCTAGTAAATAATGCTGGAACCATCAAAATACACTTTTCATACATTTGGCTAGAAGACACTTCTTTTTTTATACACAGATCTGTGGCATAGCTCAGTGAGTCACAGTATATTTAAAAAATATTTATATTGTGCCTCTCCATGTCCTCAGTCACAGCACCCAAAAAGCAATATAGCACAACGCAACTCCGCAATCTTTTTTTTTCCAGCACAGACATAACAGTGAATAACAGCAGCGTGACAGTGCCAGCCAGACCTTTGGCTCCCCCTGCCCTGCCCCATTGCACAGGACATGGGCAGGTGAAGCCACCCAAGCTGAGGCATCCGGCGGAGGAGCGCGCCTCCACCCAGCCCCTGAGCTGGGGACCTGGCCTTGCTGCGCCCAGGCTCTCCCCAGCTGCAGAAAGTCCAAGGCGACGGAGAGGTTTTAAGCACTAATCGTATAATTTTCAAATTGCAGTCTATAGTGCCGAAGTCGCTTGATCAGTTATCAGAGAAGGAAACAGCCCTGTGGACCAAGGAACACGGGGTGCTGGGACACCAAGGAGGGGGTGAATGTGCTTGACTAGCTTTCACAGTTTTAACGAATTGGACACAATCCACTGGAAGTCCTCGTCCACAGGCGCCCTTGACATGAGCAAGACCCTTTTGTGCAGCTCTCGTTTATTGGGCAGAAGAATCGTGTCGCAGGGGAAGGTGCCCTCCCTCTGCAGGTCTCCAAGAGTAATAATGAAAACAGGAGTGCAGAAAGTTGAGCCAACGGGACGGGAGCACCACTGGCACGTGAAGACCGACCATGGCGTGACAACGTGAAGACACGCCTTGCTCGGGTCATGCGCCTCGGGCAATTTTGCAACTGATCAGATGCTTACCTGGCAAGTGGACAGCCAGCTGCTCATGCCTCAGTATCAGTCTGAACACAAACAATGTTTCGTTTTCCAGCTTTGTCACAATCATGTTCTGCAGGACACAAAGTTTGTCACCCATGAAATCGTCAGCAATGAGCTGAGGAGGGACCATTCACTGGGGAGCAGAGCATCCCCAACATCTCAACTTCAAAGGAGAGAGGCATCAGAACTACGAGCGACTCTCTGGCTTTGGAGAAACGAGCACACTGTTCAGGGATTATGAGGCCACATTACATCAAACAGGGTGGAGAGGGAATATTTCCAGGGGCAGGGGGAGTGTTCAGGACACAGTGTACTCGTAGACTTTTCTCAAAAACAGGAATAGCATCCTTAAAGAACAGGAACAGAACATTTTGGGTGAGATAAGAAAATAACTCGGTACAACAACAGCAGCATAAATAACTGGTGCGCTCACAGTAGAACTCACACTGTAGCTCCCATTCTCCTCCAGTCACATTCACTCCGATTCCACCCCTCCCGGTTGGCCATTCCCACATCAAGTTCCCTCCAGGGGCTTACACCTGAGTAAAGATTCCTAGGATCTCATTGTAAGTCCATAAAGAGCCCAGGGTTCCTACCAGGTGCGTGACAGGCAGAAATTCAATAGGTGCCACCTTAAACATATGAAACAGCACCTGTGGATATTCTGCCTGTACTTTAGCTGCACTCATACTTCAGAGAATTTTAATAGTTGAAACCTGGCTTTGTTCCACTGTGCCTGGAGCTCTGTCTTAACAGCTGTGTCTGAGTGACAGGCAGAAACTCCATAGGTGGAGTTTCCCCTAGCATTTGGAGATGGGAACTGCACCCATTGAAGTTCTGGTTATCATGCAGCATTTTCTTCTGGTATTGGTAGGGATTCTTGAGGAATTCAATCTTTGTGAATTCAGATGCAAACTGAATTACACCTTTTACGTTAAGGGAACTGCACTGCTGACTATACGCTGCTGGGCCAGGTTTAAGGTATTGGAACTTGTTTACAAAGCTCTAAACAGCTCAGGACCAGGATACGTAAGAGATCGCCTGATCCGCTACTGCTGCACTCATCAGGAGATGCCCTCCTGGTGGTACCCAAGATTTCGGATGTCTGGTCCATCACGCCTCGGAATAGGGCCTTTAGTGTCATAGCGCCCACTCTCCGGTTCTCCCTGCCACTACAAATTAGGCAGGTACCAACCCTTCTGGGTTTCTGGTGCCTACTGAAAGCATCCCTTTTCCAACAGGCATTCCCAGGAATCATGTCCTCTGTATGAAGATTTGGTTTTGTACACCGCTTACAAATTTCTTTAAGGTAATAAACCATCTGCACCTCCTGGACTAATGTACAGATTTACTGGAACATAGCTATCCATCAGACTTCACACTTCTCCTAATATCGCAGTGCAATTTGGAAGTGCATATTTTGAGAGAAAATATGTTTTACAATACATTTTTAAAGGTGAATTTGTGTATGGATTTTATTTTAAATCGCAGGTTAATGAAGAAATGGGATGGAACACACTTATGGATGCATACATGTGGAAGTGACACAGACAAGAAATAAAGCTCTGGTGTTTTGATCTGCTCACTCCAGTTTTCGTTTGTAACGTCTTCTTTGCTGCATGATGGTTTGTTTCTTTCTTTCTTTCTTTCTTTCTTTCTTTCTTTCTTTCTTTCTTTCTTTCCCTTTCTATACCGCCCCAAAGCCGAAGCTCCCGAAACAAGCTTATTGTGTTGGGGAGTTGTGTCTGGCTCTCACGGTGAGCACTCTTTTGTATCGCGTGACACGTGCCTCGTTTGGATTTACGTCACATGCTCTATGTGGGCTGCCACTGGAGAGCGTTTTGAAGCTTCATCAGGGCCCATCTGCTGGATCATGTGACTTGCCTGTTGTCGCAGTCACGCTGGCTGCTGACTTGTTTCCAGGCTCAGTTTAAGGTGCTGTTTACTACTTGTAGAGCCCTAGATGGTTTGGGCCCAGGATCCCTGAAAGAACACCTTCCCACCCATGACCTAGCCTATCCTTTGAGCAGGTGGCGAGGCGCTCCTGCGTGTCCTCCTGGTATCAGAATCATGTTGGGCAGGAAAGTAGGTGAGAGCCCAGTGCACGTTATGCAACCCCCTCTCTCTCCCTCTCTCCCAGGAGATTCCGTGGGCACCCTCCTTCATGAGTTTTCAGTACCTTTTAAAGCCACATTTATTTCAGCAAGCATTTTTAAATCTCTATGGCTGAGTTGTTCTGGTATTTCATCTACCACTCTGTTCTGATCTATTTTCATGTGATTGTTTTAATTTTAAAATATTTTAATGTTTTGGATTTTTTAAAAGTATTTCTATTGTTAGCTGCCTTGAGCACCACTGGGTGAAAAGGCAGGAAACTAATTTTCAGAAATAAGGAAATACATTTTAGTAGGGAAACTCATAGTGGGCTGTGCCAAGGCAGATCTTGTGCAATAAATGTTCTGGTAGATTGTGTCAAGAGTCAATAAATAAAACAGGTTCTCCACCTTACCTTCAGTTCACACAGCTGTCTCTCCATCTTTTCTTGGACCTTCTCAAACATCCCATCCTTTACCTCATTCGCAATGTTCCTTTTGAGGCTTTCCTTCATGTCATTACAGGATCTGAGCCCCTTAATTTGTGAGGCCACTGCAGAAGGAGAAATATTGCCAAAATACTAGTTGTGATGAAAGAAGGAAGAGCTAAGAAGATGTGGCAATGTACGTAGGAGGGAGAGCTGCCCCTCTCAGGAAGGGTGCAGTGATGGGTGGCACAGGAAATGCTGCCCGCAGGGACTTCCAGAGTCTGGTTCTGATAAGTACATGTAGACAGGCCTCAGATAAGGCTACCAATGCCAGGACGTCCGGCCTTGAAAAAGCCACCAGAAATAGCCACCAGAATGGACTTCAGGGTCTCCATTTTGAAATGTTTCTGGAGGATAAACGTGCTCAACCACTTCATGTCTCAAATGGCTCTCACATCCCCTTCTCTTTGGACACAACAACAACAACAGTGGAATAAACCCCATCATGACTTTGGGCTGGAGGAACAGGTCCTATAGCCCAGCTATCTCTCAGGTACTAAATCATCCACAACATGGCCTGATGTTTTGAGGGATTCTTTGACTTCAGAGAGGCAATGAACCTGCCTCTCTGGCTCTGTACAAATTCCAAGCAAACCCCACGGAAATCTTCTCCAAAATCCTCTCCAAAATCCTCTCCAAAATCTATGTGTCCAATGTGGCCTGAAAACACACACAGCTGCGGCACGGAAGAGACGGCTCCCTGTGGCAGCTGGAGGGGGCAGTCGTCAGGAGAAACTGGCTTATTCAGCCCCTTGCTGACACTGGAGGACGAGCTTGAACATACGGCGCTTTGGCTGGCACCCCAAATGAATCCCTTCGAGCTGTACCCTCCTGGGGCACAAGGCATGGAAAGGAAAGCCGTGGGGCAAAGTGACAGTCATGGCTTAGGCTCGTGCTTGGTGAGGCGTTTTTCTAAGCTAAAGAGCCCCAGACATTGCAACCTTTCCTCATAAGGCATTTTCCTTCGGCCAGGTTGGTCCATTCCTAGGGTCGCCGGTGTGGTGCCCGTGGGCACCTGCAGGAGCCTCCCTTGGTGCCGGCCAGGCACCCTGCTCCTCCTGTTTTTTTTTTTAGGGGGGGTGTTATTTATAGTTTTTATTCAACTTTGTAAACATTTATATATACAAAAAGCAATGGTTAGGGGGAAGGGGATAGGGGTAATTAATTAAAAAAATCTAACTGGGAGGTCATTATGCGGCAAAGGCGCGTTTTGCACCCAGGCCCGACAGCCCAACGTGACCTGGATGTGGGGGTAGACGCACCCAGCCAATGGCACATGCAGCGTGCAGGAGGCCTGCCTTAACCGGAGTGGGTCGCAACATCCCACAGCAGGCTCTGCTTCCTCTGTGAAAAGCCCGGGGCTTCTCCTGGTGCTGAAAAAGGCGTGTGTGTGTGCGCGCGTGTGTTCTTGCTCTCTTTCTGTGTTGGCAGCGAGGCAGGGGATCTCTCTTTCCCAGTGAAGAACAAGACCCAGCCCTCTAAGGACCCCATCCCTGTTCCTCCACAGGACTCGCCGGGGGTCGGCGGGGGGAAGGAAGACCTGTTTATTTCTTACAAAAACAAAAGGTAGAAGAACGCTGAGCTCAATTACCTATATAGGTAGTACTGGGGTGGGGGCAGAATTCAGAAAGGAAAAATGGTGGCAGGAACCATGGTGAAGCCCCCTCCCCTAGCACTGTGAGCCCGATCTGAATCAGGGACACCTCCCCCCTCCTGCATTTGAGCTCTTTCTTTTTTTACTGCAGACTCTGGCCTCCTCCATCAGCCAGAGAACCAAGGGCCACTGGGAGGCTGCACCCCCCCCCCCAGAAAAAAACATCATGGCAAGGGGGAGACCAACCTGGCCCCAGACACCGGCCAGAGAAGGAACAGCTGCAGGGAGCTTGTTTCGCCTTTCCCTGCCAGAGAGAACACCGAGAAGGACTTTGAAGCTAAGAACTGGTGCCTGAGTTTTGCTTTTCTTCCCTTCTCCCATAAACAAACAAACACACGAACAACGGTGGAAGCGTCACTCACACATCTCCCACCATCGTGTCCAGTTGCAACCGTACAATGGGGGATACAAGCCCACGTCATCCAGCAGGCATGGGGAGCCTCTGGCCTGCGGGGGCTCCCCATCTGGTGTGCCAGCTTCTCCCCCTGGACCTGTTGCTCTCCCAGCTGGGGAAAGCTCTACTGTCCAGTCAGGAGCTGATGGAAGAGCTCCTCCCTGCTGGGCGAGGGGGCGGGGCTTGGGAGGAGGCTGCTGAGTGGTTCAGTCTTGCTTACCACTGAGGTTTGCCCTGCTTACTCCTGAATAGCCATGCTGCTCGCCCTTACTTATGAGTAGACATGCAGAGGCTTGGTTTTTGAGATGCTAGATGCTCAGTGATTCAGTCCAGCTTACTTCTGAGGGCTGTCCTGCAGAAGCTTGTTCCGCTTACTTCTGAGTAGGCATCAGCAAAAAATACATTTTGGCCCCATCCACAAATGGAATGTGGCCCCCGAGACCGTTCCCAAGTTGGAAGCCAGCCCTTGGACTGAAAAAGACGCCTCTCTATAGATTAGCATTGCTGTGCTGAGCCCACCAGATATTACATTCAAATTCCACCCACATCTGTCCCATTGAAAAATCCCTTACCTTTGTAATGGGGCTTCAGTTGCTCTTGGATGGACTCTACATGAGTCTGGAAGATCTTTCTCTTACACTGGAGAATCTCTAGTTCTAGTTTTCCCAGGATGACTTTGGTCTGTAGGAATCAATTTAAAGTTTTGGAGTTTCTTCCCCCGACAGCCACTGGATTGCAAAACATGTCTTCTGAAACTGAGTTTGTCTCCTGACAGCACTGGATCTCTGGGAGCACACCACACCAGAAGTGCTTCCAGAAGATGGGGTTGGACTCAACGGTCTTATAGGCCCCTTCCAAACCCACTATTCTATGACTATTCTAAGACAACCAAAAAGATGATTTCTTGCATTAGCGTAGTCTGTCACTAGAATACTTCTCTGACAATGGTGCATGGCCTAGTCCCCATGCAATAACAAACAGGGTGCTTCCAGACAGAGGGCTCTTAGCATGACCAGTTAGGAAGCAATGTTCAGCTACTCAAGTCTTTTTCTCCTTTCCGGAATTTCTGTGGTAAGAAAAAAAAATGGAAGTGGTGGGAAAACACAGGAGGGTTCTGAATGGAAGATAATGCCTGGACCCAGTAAAATTCTGTGCAGGAGGTAGGGAGATGGTGCAACGAAAGCCTCATCTGGAAGGATCCATCGGATAACTTTTTGATAGTTGTCTGGAAGCATCTACTAGGACTCCACCACCCAAAACAGCAACAATGAAGATACACACACCCCTCACTCACTAATCCTCTTCTCAGCTGACAGACTCCAGCTGTAGGAGCTGTCGGCCCACCTAAATGTCTCCATTTACTCATAGAATCATAGAATAGCAGGGTTGAAAGGGGCCTACAAGGCCATTGAGTCCCACCCCCTGCTCAATGCAGGAATCCAGGTCAGAGCATCCCCGACAGATGGCTGCCCAGCCTCGTCTTGAATGCCTCCAGCGTGGGAGAGCCCACCGCCTCCCTGGGGAATTGGTTCCATTGTCATATTGCTCTGACAGTCAGGAAGTTTTTCCTGATATTCAGCCAGAATCTGGCTTCCTGTACCTGGAGCCCATTATTCTGTGTCCTGCACTCTGGGGTGATCGAGAAGAGATCCTGGCCTTCCTCTCTTGAAGAACACTATCCTATCTCCCCTCAGTCTCCTCTTCTCAAGGCGAAACTTGCCCAGTTCTTTCAGTCTCTCCTCATAGGGCTTTATTTCCAGTCCCCTGATCATCCTTGTTGCTCTCTTCTGAACCCTCTCCAGTTTGTCTGCATCCTTCTTAAATGTGGTGCCCAGAACTGGACACAGTACTATGCTTCTATTAATGCAGCCCAAAATAGCACTGGCCTTTTTTGCAGCCACATCACATTGTTGGCTCATATTCAGCTTGCGATCAACAACAATTCCAAGATCCTTCTCGCTTGTAGTGTTGTTGAGCCACGTATCCCCCATCTTGTAACTGTGCATTTGGTTTCTTTTTCCTAGGTGCAGAACTTGGCATTTATCCCTATTCAATGTCACTGTTGTTTTCTGCCCAGCGCTCCAGTCTATCCAGATCACTTTGAATTTTGTTTCTGTCTTCCAAGGTATTACCTATCCCGCCCAATTTTGTGTCATCTGCAAATTTGATCAGCATTCTCTGCACCTCCTCCTCCAAGTCATTAATAAAAATACTCTCTAAGCAGCTGCTGAAATTCAGGGAAGCTGGGCTGCCCTTGGACCAAAGTCAGCTCAGGGCAGAAGCTGCAGGAAATAGCAGCTTGGGAGGCAAGTGGCAGCCAGAGGTGGTGTGCAGCTGCCGCTCCGCAGAAATGGCACTCCCTCTCGCTGGCCAGTGGCAACGGTGAAGCTGTGTTGCAAGTAAGATCAAGAGTGCAAGACATTCCGTGCCATCACTTTATTTTGCAGAGGGGAGAGAACCTGGCGCGCTCTCTCCTTGGGGTTTTTTCCCTCTTCCCCCACATTTTCCCCCCTTCCTCCTTCTCTCAGTTTGAACTTACTTGACAAATGAAAGTTTCAATCAAGTTATTGCCACTCGGAAGATTGTGGTCTCTTCCAATTTGGCATATCTTCTCCTGCACCTGATTCTTAAAAATCTCCAGCGGAGCCCACAGATTCAATCCGGTGGCCTCTTGGGTCCTGTTTGAATAAGAGAACAAGTATCGAGAACACAGATGTGAGCTTCGCCCTTACGATCTGAACAGCCGGCGGGGACATGCCGCATCACAGGACAGCCCTGGAAGGGCCCCAGTGGACAAGGGCTGGGTGAGCCTGGACTGAACTGCCCCGGCCAATCCAGTGGGGTGAGTAGCAGAGCAGGTGCAAGCTTCTCTTACCTGAATACGCTTTCAAAAACGCCTCCAATTTCCTCATAGATGGGCATGGCCAGTCTTTCATTGAAATCTAAGCGTCCAACCACCCTAGACACATGTACACCATTCTTCTGGCACACAGCTTTCAAGGTCTTGTGGAAACCTTGGTTTCCCCTTTCTCTCTGAATAATCGAAAATAATGATTTTAATAAATCAGCTAACTTAATAGCACCATAAAAGGTCTAGAAGACAATGCATGTGAGGAAAGGGAAAAGGAACTGTCTATCTCAGGGCCGGGCAGCTGGTGGCCCTCCAGCTGTTTTGGCCTGCAACTCCCATGATCCCTCACCATTGGCTATGCTGGCTAGGGCTGACGGGAGTTGTAGGCCAAAACATCTGGAGGCCACCAGTTGCCCACCCCTGCTATATAGGAATTAGGAGATTAAGGGGAGAGACTGGCAGGTTTCAAACATTTCAGTGTATGCCAGAGCCAGGGAGGGAGAACTCAGTGTGTGCTGAGCAACAAGTTACTCTGCCCAGGTCAGCAGCTTTGCGGGGCCAGCAAGGACCCTGCTGGCCCGTAGCATCACCTGACCCCTGCTGAGCTCGTGGCTGTGATACTCCCTGACTTCTGAGGAGGCGGCAGTGCGCAGCAGGGAGCAGGTGAGCTCCCTGCTCCTCAAGCAGGCACGCAGGCACACTGGCACAGAGAGCGAGGCACCGGAGGGGAGGGCAGAGGCAAAGGCTGAGAGCACAGAGGCCATTCGTATCTGAGCGAGGGGGCGTGCGCGCACCCAGGGCTTCCACTGTAGTTTTTGCTGCAGCAGCGCCCATAAGCCACCTGTCTGGGAAGCTCTAGTTGCATCCTGCTTTGCAGATCCTGCACTGGGCAAGGGGCTGGACCGGATGACCTCCAAGGTCCCTCCCAACTATCTCAGTGACTCTAAGCAACACAGCAAGCCACCGCTCTGTTTCCAGAGAGGTATTCCCCACTGACGGCTGGAGCTGCCGCAGTGAACACTACACAGGCAGCTGCAGGCCCATCCCTGTTACAGATGCATCAGCGGCTCCTCTACGCATAGGCACAGCCTCCGAGGTTCTGTCAGAGAGATGAAGGCTGAGGTTAAACCTCGGAAACAAACGCCTCCTGCATGTAAGGTCTCCTTGGCCAGCTGCCCAGCACATTTTCCAAGGGCAACATGAGAATACAAAGCTACTAAACGTATACCGCATGGTCCTGACCAAAAGAGAGCCCCCAAAGTGACAGTGTCCTGGCCCGGGAAGGGCCGGATCATCGCTCAAGGGTAGAAACATCCCGGCTCAAGCTTGGGTCTCTCCAGGCAGAGCAGGAAAGAGCGCGGTCTGAAGCCTTGGAGAGCGGCTGCCAGTCAGCGTGGGCAGCACCGAGCCAGGTGGGCCAACAGCCTGACTCCTCGGCATAACGCCGCTTCCTCTGTCCTGGCTCGTGCCAAGAACCCCCGCGGCCCCGCCCTCCCCACAAGCCCACGCTCGCTGCGGGCTGGACAGCGGAGCCGGCCCTGCTCCCTTCGCTCCTCCGCAGAGGACTTGCCCAGCTCGGCTTCGCCCCCTCCCTGCCTCCCTCCCCCACTGCGTGACCCGACTTGGCACGTCACAAAAATGCGGTTGACACATTGTTGAATTACAGTTCAGAAATGGCGTGTTCTGTCATGCTTTGCATGAGTTTCGAATTCTCCGCCACACATTTACTGGTGGTCTTTTAGGGCTGGGCAAAAATAGCTTCACAAAATTCTCTTATTCACTGGGGCCAAAACTGGGAGGGGGGCATTTTGCTGAATATTCTTTGAGGGCAAAATTCTGCAGTATGCCATCCCAGAATTGCTGCTGCTGCTGCAAGGCAGCATATTCACCTTAAACAAATAAGGACTTCCTTCTGTCTTGTTACTCTTTCCAACACTTAGTGCGTTTTTTTTTAACATTCAGCATTCTAGGATCAAAGTGATTTTGCCTTGAATTTGTGATGGCTTTCATTTACAGCTGAACACAGAGAAAATGAAAATCTGGTCTTCCTAGACAATTCCCAAATTTCTGAAGGGCAGGTTCTTTCCAAACCTTGGGCTCAATCAATCGTGTATGGTTTGAGACTTGCTCAAATTGGAGGTTTACACACACACACACACACACATACATATATATATATATATATATATATATGAATATTATTTAAAAATAGGGGAATAGAAGATTTTCCTTACTGTGAGCATGTCCTCAACAATTGCTGTGTAGTTGTTCCTGGCGTTCTGCACACCCTGAGAGAGAGACTGTCTTATCTCTTCAAAGCATTGTTCAATCCTCTCCCCCAGTACTTGAATCTTACTCTGCACAAATCCTTCAAGATCACTCTCCGGAAAATGCTTCTTCTAGAGGGGCAACACATGAACAAAAGGCACATCAGCAAAACACCAGAACAGAAAAGAGGTCTCTAGGAAAGGCGCAGTTCTCCCACAGAGAATTCAGCTGTGTGCATTTGACAAAGGAACTGGGGAGCGGCAGGCCTGTAGGGCAGGAGCTGATGGGGAAAATAGGGCAAGGAAATGTACTGCCTGTGTCTGTATGGGTGAATTTTTCACATGGACTTGGAGCAATCAGCCAACTATTTGGCTACATGATTCCAACCACGCAGTCTATACTTTTAACTAAGCATCTGTCTTAGTCATACCATAAGATGATGTTCAAAACCAATGTTCTTAGCAAACAGATGAATGCTCAAAACTTCAGTCACATAGTCTGTCACTAGCTTCTTCTTCCCCTTCATGCAGATGTTCCTGACATATTCCCGCAGCTTTGGTATCTCTGAGATTATTAAAAGACAAGTTAAAAACATAACATGAAAAGGCAAGGCATATTCCTCTGAAGACTGTTCTCCTGGAAGATCCATGCTCTAAAGTACTTGTTAGATTTTCAGAGAACTACAAATTGTTGCAAACTCTGATAATTTAAACACTGAGTTTTGGTTAGTGTGGGGCGCACACATGCGCACACACACACACAGACACCCCACTCTGGGAGTCCAAATAGACCACTTAAAGGGCACCCTCCCCAGACAATGGGGTCTGCTGGTTTGACTCTGCTAGGCCCAAGGGACCACTGGATCCTGCAGGTCCTAGAGCAGCCATGATGAATTAAGATGGACGCCCACTGTGGGAAAAACTGGTTCTGTGTAAACTGCTTGAAATTTTGCTGAATCTTAGTGACAGCCGAAGCGTGACCTTGGCATTTGACTTGAAGATAAGGACAAAGAACCCTTCATGTCCACTGAGATGCCAAAAGAAAACCAACAGGCATCACAGCAGAAGCTGAAATACTTGGGCTGCTTTGGAAGAAGATATTGCTGTGGAATGTGCTTGCAAAGCAATGGAAAGAGCATGAAAGGAGCACTGAGATTTCTTTCCTAGAAGGACTGTGGGCTATGCAGGGTGGAATAACATGCCCACCCACCCGCTGCATTATCAAATTGATGTCCAACTTGAGATATTACACAATCCCATCTCTGATCGACATGAAAAGGGCTTCTGGGTCACTTTGGGGAAGGAGGAGGAGTCCACATGCGTCACTTCAGTTCTTCTCTCTAATGCCTTATCTCCCCATTCCCCCTCCCTTTTCCCTCTCTCTAGCTTTCTTTCTTTCTTTCTTTCTTTCTTTCTTTCTTTCTTTCTTTCTTTCTTTCATCATTCCGGTTCTGATGAAGATTGAAGAATCCGTGTCCCTGTTACACTGCATTGGGAGATATGAACTTTGCCTGTCATAGTGGAACAGTCTAATAACGTTCCAGTTATGGGCTGGAGAGAGCTATAGGCCTAGGGTTACTATTCGAATTGCTTTGATTGCTTTGTTAATTACCTTCCCATACCATTCTTAAACAATTTATATTGTTTTGTTGGTTGCTCTCTTATGACCCTGTCTGACCATTTCTACTTTCCCAATAGCACTGTGACTATGTCTGCCTTTGAGTTAATAATATTATTTTCTATATGAAGTTAATGATATGGGGGCATTGCATATCAAGAAACCAAATGATTTGCTTCAAGTGAAATCTTGAGTCTGGTCTTTTATACCGGTCATACTTCGCCCTCTGGCCCACTGGGTTGCGAAGGTGCCCATTGAGCGCAGATAGAGCCGCTGACACTCGGCAGGGCTCCACACGGCCGGGCCCCGGGCTGCAGAGCCCCTCCCCAAGCAGGTGCTGGACAGGCTCCCTGTCTGCCAGTCTGTGGAGTGGCGGCATGCGCCAAGCAGAGCTCCTGGCCCCTCTGCCTGCCCTGACCCTGCCGGCATCTGCACTATGCTGTCCTGCTCCTGACGTGCAGCAGGGAACGGGGGCAGCCCAGAACCAGCAGTGCTCAGCATAGCTCCCGGCCCACTCACCCACATGGGCCGGTGTGGCCATCTGGAACACAGCAGCCCTGCTCCTGGCTGGCGCACATCGGGAGCGGGGCTTGTGTTCAGGTGGCAGCACCAGCAACCTCAGGAGTGCCACAGGGGCCCAGCCACCCTCCGTCCCTGCTGCCACGCAGCTCAGCCACATCCGCTGCAGCGGCAGCCCCACAGCACTGGCAGCAGGTCTGGCACTTGTTCCAGCTCGCTGCAGGCTGGTCTCCACTACCTGTCTCTTCTTCACTGAGATTTGTTGACTCCCAGAATTCTTCAGCACTGACCATATAAATCAGGTTGGGCTTGTTCAAGACTTCCGAATTCGGTGGCAGCCTTCTCTGAAAGACACACATTTTACAAAGGCACTCTCCCTTTTTTTCGTAGTTACAAAAAGCTCTCCTGTGCAGAGTTTAAAGGATAAGACGTTACTCACCTTCCCCTCACCAGCCTTGTGACAAGCTGCCTGGCAAATGAGGTGGCCCGCCTCCGCCTTTCTCCAAGTACGTGTCCTGGTTGTTCCTTATTAAGTGTTTTACAAAATGAAGGCCAAAACAATGGGCATTGCCACCATTCCTACAGTTGCAGTTAGGAACACCGGGAACTGCCTTGCCTTGAGTCAGAGCCTTGGTCCATCTCACCCAGTACTGCTGACACTGACTGGCAGCAGCGGCTCCTCAGAGAAAGCCCTGGTATTGATGCGGATTTCTGCCCCCGTGTGATGAACCCCCATGTCCCTCCCCTAAGAAGCTTCTAGTCTAAATGTTGGCAGAAGAGGGGTCAATGGAAAAGAACGAAGCGAGGGGCAAAGTAAAACTGGTTGAATGCTAACAGATACACACACATATGCTTTGGCTTCACTTTGGTTGGGGATGGCTATAAGAGGGTCCGAAAGAGGCTTTCGGAAGAGGTGGGGTTTCGCAGGCCCTCAGGGCCACCAGTGAGTAGGCTGACAGGTCAGGGCCAGCTGAAGGCCAGTAGTTTTCATAGAATCATAGAATAGCAGGGTTGGAAGGGGCCTACAAAGCCATCGAGTCCAACCCCCTGCTCAATGCAGGAATCCAAGTCAAAGCATCCCTGACAGATGGCTGTCCAGCCTCGTCTTGAAGGCCTCCAGTGTGGAAGAGCCCACCACCTCCCCAGGTAATTGGTTCCATTGTCGTATTGCTCTTACAGTCAGGAAGTTTTTCCTGATGTTCAGCCGGAATCTGGCTTCCTGTAACTGGAGCCCATTATTCCGTGTCCTGCACTCTGGGATGATGGAGAAGAGATCCTGGCCTTCCTCTCTGTGACAACCTTTCAA
Source organism: Heloderma suspectum (assembly GCF_057233095.1). Taxonomy (NCBI): domain Eukaryota; kingdom Metazoa; phylum Chordata; class Lepidosauria; order Squamata; family Helodermatidae; genus Heloderma; species Heloderma suspectum. The sequence goes on from NC_139458.1 coordinate 439,172,203, forward strand.
GTACTTGAAGAGTGCTATCCTATCTCCCCTCAGTCTTCTCTTCTCAAGGCTAAACATGCCCAGTTCCTTCAGTCTCTCTTCATAGGGCTTTGTTTCCAGTCCCCTGATCATCTTTGTTGCCCTCCTCTGAACCCTCTCCAGTTTGTCTGCATCCTTCTTAAAGTGTGGTGCCCAGAACTGGACACAGGTCTCCAGATGAGGCCTAACCAGTGCTGAGTAGAGGGGAACTAGTACTTCCCGGGATTTGGAAGCTATGCTTCTATGAATGCAGCCCAAAAGAGCATTTGGCTTTTTTGCAGCCACATCACATCGTTGGGTCATATTCAGCTTGTGATCTATCACAATTCCAAGATCCTTCTCACTTGTAGTGTTGTTGAGCCACATATCCCCCGTTTTGAGCACTGCATGACAACCAGTGAACTCCCTGGCAAGTTGTCCACACTGAGGAAGTCAGTAGCCTAGAGTCTTTCTACTAGAACCAGACTGCCTGCCCCCCCAGTATCACCTGACATCTTGAAACAGGAAACGTGTGAGTTTTTATTTGAGTGTCCCAGCTGGAATTGCCTTCCAACCAGCAACTCAGTAGCACAGCTACTAGAGGGCAGTACCAGATATATAGGGCAGCAACTAAGAATGGGTGGGATGCATTACCTTCAGCTCCTCCTTAATGTCATTCTCCATCTCCATCTTCATATCTTCTTTCCTCTCCAAAATGGCATCATGTTTATTCTCAATGGGACGCTGAGTTTGGGAAAGCCAGGAGCAGAATCACACATCTTGCCTAGCTATGTAATGAATCGTACCCTGTACCCATCAAGCTCATTATTGGAAGACTGAAAACACAGGGGTTGCCTGGATCACATCCGTTTAATGAAGAAATGAAAGACTTAAATAACATAAAGCTGCTGTGTCCAGAAGTGCATTTTATGCTTTATTTTTATCCAGCATCGCACCCATCCCACATTGAACTGGCTGAGTGGGGTGGAGAAGGAGGAGTACTTGTGGAGTGAAAATTCAAAAAATAAAACGCGCCACAAACGTGGTCCTCCTGCCCTTCGGGACTTGCTAAGCAGCAGCCGTGACGCTGAGGTCTGGGCCATGAATAATATCAAACTCCAAACAGATTGGCTGTATTTACATCTGTGCAATTCAACTGCTCACATACAGATTTCTGTTCTGGAAACAGATAGAACAGGAGTACTGCAAATGTTTTTAGAATGTTTACTTACATTTTTATTTTTTCTTTCTCTGAAAAACAAAGAGAGAACTAGCATAATACATGAGTTTCGAAAGAACTCTGGCAGACAGAAGTCATCGTGACCCTGAGAGCATAGGACCAAGGGGAATACACTGCACTCAAAGCAGAGCTGAAAATGGAATTCACACAACTGAAATGGGAATTCACAAATTTCAAACGTAGATGACTATATTTAAATTCTGAGAATTTAGAATTCAGGTCTGAGTTTATTTTCATGAATTTCGTGGGGAAATACCTATGCTAAAAGGTTTGGCAAGACAGCTCTGATACTTGGTGTCAAGGTTCCCCTTATGACCTGGCCCCCCTGAGCAACCCCTTAAGGATCTCTTGCCTCCTTCAGAGTCCCACCTTCCTTCTTTAACCTTTCCTTTCCCAGTAATGTGGGGTTCAGGCTGTAGACTTGGGATGAGTGACACCCTAGACACAGGGTTTAACCAAAACAGTTTACTAGTAAATTTAAAGCAAACAAATTACAGCTAAAGGCATTTGCACAATAGAGCTGAGTGATACAAAAGGCATTAAAAGATAATAAAATTTGCAAAATGCAAGTTCCCTAGCTGTCCTTAGACTTTTCTAGGCTGCTTTTTCCTGCCGACTCTTCAGACTCTGCTCTCACTTCAGGCTCTGGCTGTCTCTGCTCTCCTTGCTCTGGCTGCAGCCTGGTCTTTTCTTCCCCTTACTGGCTCTCTCCCTCTCTCTGTGTACCCTCCTAGTACTGCTTCAAACTGGAAGAAATGAAACTAAAGTGGAGAAATGAAACTGACACATAACCAGAGAAATGAAACTCCTCCTCCCAGGGTTGCCCCCTCCCAACAGAAAACTCCTGGCCTCTAAGCCTGATTGTTTTTCCCTTTGCCTCTGTAGGCCTCAAACATTCACACTCGGACAAAACACTGCTGCAATACCTCTTGTACACGCCAAGGTTCATATTGTCCGATTTGGTGACCACCATGGCAATGTCAGTGCAGCTCCCCCCCTGATATGCCTTGATGCTTTTATTCAGAAACATTTTTGGGTCACTCTCTGATTTAGCACGTTCAGTGCCGTTGATAATCCAGAGGACTGGACATTTATCAATGCTCTGTAAAGGATAATTAAAGAACATTTGTGTCATCAAGCATGAGCACCAAGAAACCCAGTCCTGCATGTTCTTCTAATTTATTTATTTATTTAATGTCATTTCTATACCGCCCAATAGCCGAAGCTCTCTAATCTAAGGCATATAATATTAACTACAAGTGGAAGCCTCTGAATAGACATCTTTACTATTTTGATTTAAAGAGGCTGATGCTTTCGTTCCTTCAGTGAGGTGCGCAGAGGCAAAGTACCAGCAGTAATTATTACCCCATCATAAAAGAGATATGAGGAATATAATCTCTATATGGGGCAAAGAAAATAGCATCTCCAAGCAGCAGAGAAAGATACCTGTCAGATAACCTGAAGAGCTATACCAGCAGATTGGATGGTACTGGGCTAGATGGACCAATGGAATAAACTGGTTCATATATTTTTACTATTCATATATGAATAAAGCACAGTCTTCTCTGTAGTGGCCCCATAATTGTGGAATTCTCTCCCAAAAGAAGCCTATTCAAACTTAACTTTACAGTCTTTCAGGAAGGCATTTACAATTATAATGTACAAAGTTTACAATAATTTAGTCCAACATTGACAGTTTAATCTTTTCCTGGAATGGGGTCTGTGTTTAATTTAATTTTTTTTATTTTGATGCCTTATGAGATATTTAAAAGTATTAACCCAAATTAAAATATTATTCTATGTGGTGAAATATTGCTATTTTTGAGTTCCACAGCTAGGTCAGATAACCTGGATTATACTATATTTCAACGCTAAGAGAATGGTCTGTAAGATAATGTTTTCTTCTCCTCCACATACCAGAAGTAAAACCTCACCTGTTTCCACATTTCATCCCGTTTTTGGTTAAAGTCTCCTATCCCAGGAATGTCCACAAATGTGATGCCTTCTGGAACTCTGCCTGATCCTGGAATGCTGACTTCCACATACTTGATCAATGGCCAGAGTTTAAAAGCATGTGCCTTTCTAACACAAATGTAAGGTTCCAGTTCTAATGAGAACTCACCTGCCTGAAACACAAACGTTAGTACATGTTAGAAATTAATTTGTCCTTCTAAAGAGGTTTTGATCCAAGGATCGCTCTTCCAACTATGTTGTTGATATCTGGAGCCCCATCTACATGAGCCTTTTACTCCGGGGCGGCTGCGAGTCGAGGTCCCTCGGGACAGATGACACAGTTGCCACTTCACAGCCATCCGTGGTTTTCTCCCGGAAAATGCAGATTTCTGAGGTGGCGTTTTGCTGTGATTTGAGGGGGGGGTGCTGCGGGTTTCCCTGTATTTGCGGGCCGTCTGTGCCTTCCCCAAACCGACTTTGCAGTTTGCAGTGGGTGTGTTGTAGGCACGCACAGTACTTGCATCACTTTATGATGCCTCTTTACTCCCCACAACCCTTCACAGCTGTGCAGTTACAGAGGCACAGAGAGGCGTTTTCAGTTATTTAATCACACTTTTGCAGCATTGTATCTTCACAATGGTTACTTTTGGACGCAGTGCCCAAGGGCCAGGGGGTCTTGGACAAGCTTTGCTCCAGCCACCATTTCGGAGCGATGGGTAGGTACGTACTGCTCCTGCTTGTGAGCGTGAACCATCGTGAGAGTCTCAGGCTAGGGAACTGGCAAACAGAAAGCGTGGAAATGAAGGAGCACAGAACAACCAATGTTTAACTAACGAGGGACAGAAAGACACAACAGAATCCCTAAAATACAAAGCAGCCAATGAAATATTGCACCCCCACACTCATGAGACTCCACAGCTGAACATTTAAGTACAATGGCCAAAAAAAGGGCATGGTGGAGCCTGTTAGGGAAGCACGCAGTAAATTGCGTTCCTATCGCAGGGGAAGCGGATTCGAAGCCACATTGCTGTGCAATTGCGACAGGGCGGAGGGTGAAAGCAGCGCCATGTAGGTGGGGCCTGGGTCTGACAACTGTAAGGCATTTACCTGCCATCTGATATTTTAGCCTTGGATTAGGGGTTGTTATGGGATTGGGGGTTGGGCTGGAGGTCCTCTTGTGGTCCTTTCTAGCTTCTTTCTGCAAATGAGTTCTTCAGCAGTGTAGGTTACTTGAGGCGTATCTGGTCAGAACCTTGACCTTGTTAATAGTCCTGGCAAAGTTGTCCAGTACCTTTCTTTGTTAGGGAGGTTAGCTGTTGCCTCTGAATAGCTGGCCTTAATAATGGCTAAGGAAATGGCCAGAGACTGTTCTGGAAGGGAGAGCTGGAACGTCTTTGGGTCCCTGTTTGGGTTTAACAAATGCATGTCCATGAAAATATGGACAAAAGTGTACACATGTCTGCATGAAAGGGAGCACATTCAGTAACACTGTCTGATTTGCTAAGAAATTGTAGCCCGTGATGAGGGATGGGTCAGTTAGGATGTGTCCAGACGAGGCTTTTATAGCACCATCACCCTGCCTCATTCATAGAATGTTATGGGGGGTCCAGACGACATCATCTTCCACTTGTGTTTTCCCACTGCTTCTTCTGTCTTTTCTCCTACCACAGAAAATCCGTCACAGAAGAACAGACAGAATTGCTGCACAATGCCTTCTGATTGGAAGCACCAAGAACCCTTCCTCTGGAAGCATCCCACTTTGAGGGGCAATTTAAATGTTACTTTAGTTACAAAGCTTGCAGGAATACTACTCAAACTATTTATTTATTTGATTGATACCCTGCCTTCCTACCAAAAAATGGCACCCAAGGCGGCTTACTTCTATTTATATATCACGTATTGTTATTGTTTACTGTTTTTATTCTGATTGTTAGCTGTCCAGAATGTCATGGGTTGAAAAGCAGATATACAGTGCCTTGCACAAGTATTCACCCCCTTTGCTGTAACACCCCTAAATAAGCTCTGGTGCAACCAACTGCCTTCAGAAGTCACATCATTAGCTGAATGGAGTCCACCTGTACCTGTGTGCAATTCACATGATCTCAGATTAAATACACCTGTTTCTGGAATGCCCCAGAGCTTGTTGGAGAGCATAACTAAACAAACAGCATCATGAAGACCAAGGAACTATCAAACAAGTCTGGGATAAAATTCAGGAAAATCAGGGTTGGGTTATTAAAAAATATCCCAAACTATGAATATCCCCCATAGCACTGTTAAATCCATTATTACAAAATGGAAAGAATATGGCACAACCATGACTCTGCCTAGAGAAGGCTGTCCACCAAAACTCAGTGACTGGGTACAGAGGGCATTAGTCAGAGAAGCAACCAAGATGCCAATGGTAACTCTGAAGGAGCTGGAGACATCCACAGCCGAGATGGGAGAAACCATCCATGGGACAACTAGCACCCAGATGCTCCTCAGAGCTGGAGAACAAAGCCATTGCTGAAAAAAAACCATACCAAATCCTGTTTGGATTTTGCCAAAAAGCATGTGGAAGGCACAGCAAACACACGGGGAAAGGTTTTCTAGTCTGATGAGACCAGAATTGAACTTTGAGGCCTCACCGCAAAACCCTCTGTGTGGCGCAAAGCCAACAGTGCTCATCGCCCTGAGAACAGCATCCCCACAGTGAAGCACGGCGGTGGCAGCAGCATGTTGTGGGGATGCTTTTCAGCAGCAGGGACTGGGAAACTGGTCAGGACTGAGGGCGATATGGATGGAGCCGAATACAAGGCACTTCTAGAGGAAAATCTGTTTCAGTCTGCAAGGGACCTGGGACTGGGCCGGAGGTTCATCTTCCAGCAGGACAGTGCCCCTAAACACACACCGAAGTCGCACTGGAGTGGTTTAAAAACAAGACCCTGAATGTCTCAGAATGGCCCAGTCATAGCCCAGACCTCGATCCTACTGAGAATCTGTGGCAAGACTTGAAAACTGCTGTTCACCAACAGTCCCCATCCAACCTGACAGAGCTTGAGCTATTTTGCCAAGAGGAAGGGGCAAAAATTGCAGGATCCAGATGTGCAAAGCTGGTAGAGACTCACCTGAAAAGTATCACAGCTGTAATTGCTGCCTAAGGTGCTTCTACCAAGTACTGACTCGGGGGGGGGGGGTGAATACTCATGCAACCAGCAAATGTCAGTTTGTTTTTGTTTAATTAACTTTTGTGCCCCAGTAAAAATATTTTGTACCTTCAAAGTGTTTGGTATGTTGTGTAAATCAAATGGTGTAAATGCCAGTTGAAACCATTTTAATTCCAGGTTGTAACACAACAAAATGTGGAAAAGTCAAAGGCGGCTGAATACTTATGCAAGGCACTGTAAATTGAAAAAGCACACAAAGAAACCCACTCCAGGATGTGGTATCCATGGCAGGAGAAAGGGACGATACAGACACATATAATCAGAGGTGCAATTCTCAAAATTTGGGGGAGTGGGGAGACATAATTTGGCACCAGGTATTTCCTCCTTTGCTCCAGTACTTAATAGTTTTGGGTTCCAGACAGCAAGAGGACTGGCCGATTACTCTGTGTGGTTTGCAAGCAGCTTGGAAAAATATTAAGACTAAATTTCCCGGGGAGTTCTCCCTTTTTTCAGTGCTTCCAAATTAGAAGTTATATTCAAGAATCAACTAGGGCAGTAGATATGGCTACGTGTTATACTTCTTTTGAGAAATTATGGAGCTCAAATATATAGAAAGGATTATTGTCCAAAGTGTGTGTGTGTGTGTGTGTGTGTGTTTAGGAAACTAAACAAAGGTGGGAAAGAGAATTTAACATAGCAATCTTGGAGGAGCAATGGCATTTTTTATTTTTATATTTAAAACATTTATATCCCACCCTATATCATTAAGAATTATGTCTGTTCAAAAAAATGGTAGGAATGTACTAGATGTGACTTCTAGAGAAAGCTTAATAAAATAATATATATGTGGTATTATACCCCAGCCAGGATCTGGAGGATGTTTCCAGAAGTAACAAATAGCTGCTAGAGGTGTTATGGTAGAGGGACTTTTACCCATGTATGATGGCATTGTAATCTGGTTAAAGAATATTGGAAGAACATAATAAACAGCATCAGAATAATTACAGGCTATAAATTGCAATTAATCCCAACAACTATACTCCTGGGTGATATTAAATCCCTAGAGGTTTCATGGTGATGGTGAGTTATATGTTAATATCTCCAAAGATCGTCTTGGCGAAAGCTTGGTGATCAACATACAGACTGTCTCTGGTACAATGGAAAAAGAAGATTTAGTCTACTATGGTGATGAATAAAATAACAAGTTATAAGTTGCTATGGGAGGGAAGAATGAACTCCATCCAGACTTTCCAAAATAGTTGAATGCCATTTATCAATTCTTGGAACAGGTTCAAGCCAGGTGATCTAGCAACTACAGATGCACTACATGTGTGTTAAGCTGACGTATTGTAACCATCTTCAGTGATTATATTTTTTAAAAATCCATGCAGGGGGAACCTCAATCCAGGATGGCTAAATTTAAATTAGTATCTGAATCAGCCCTAAGAGAGAATTTGGGGACCCAGGGTCTAAGCTCTGCTCTAGTTGCTGAGTGAGTGGCAGCAGCTGGGCAATGCTACATGGGCCCAAGGTTGGCAACCCTGAACCACTTGGGATGCAGCTTTCGGCTAGTACACCACCGCAGCAATTCCGGAAGCAGCGCATCAGCACAGAGGCAGCATCACAGGCAGCGCTGGCCCTGTCTGTACGAGCGCAGAAGTGTGAAGGCCCAACTCAGGGGGCCACTGCAGCTTCTCATCCTACCCCTGCCTCTTCTTTCCACTTCTGGCCAGATGGGAGGGAGTGACGAGACAGACTAACAAGAAGTTGCACCAACAGGAGATCACTTCAAAGTACAGTCTCTCCCCCCCCCCCAACATCAGTAATAGTTTTCCTTGGCAACTTACTTCTTCCCCTTAAACAATAATTGCCACGTAGAAAGTCTTTGAGAATGTGTCATCCCCCTTGACTGGTAACAGAGTGGCCTGGCCCACAAGCGTCACTTCCCCGTCCATCTTTTCCAATCTCTTCTGTCTACGCTCCAGATGTAAACCAGTTTTAAATGTTTAATCATCATGTGTCCCCCCCCTTCCCCCAGAGCTCTGGAATGGAACTTTTGTGAAGGTGCCAAGAATTTTTTTCAAGATCCCCAACCCACTGAGGACTCCAGTTCCCAGGGTTTCCTAAGGAGAAAGCATAGCAGAACTCTTGGGGTGGAGAAAGGCCTCTAGGCCCCAGATAAATGATAGCAGCAAAAACAGGAGGCTTGGGCAAAAATTTCCTGAAATTTGGAAGAAGAAAACACACTTATCTCTTAGGAGGGGGGTGATGGTTTCTCTAGAGAGCAGGAACGCCCCCCCCCCCACCATTCCTGCCCAAGTTAAAGAAGGAAATTGTACCCCAAAGCGTCAGAGATTAAAATGCTGACAGATGGCAAGAATGGGGAACAAAGCTATCTTCAAGATAAGGAGGAGATACGAGGTGGAGGGGGGAAGAGGAAATCTCCAGAGGAAAGAGCAAGATGGTGTGTAACAGGACAACTCTAGCTTTGAAAAAAAATCCAATTTTTAAAAGATCATCAATTGTATTTTATTTTATAGCGGACACTCTTCAGTTAAAAAATATGGCAAAAGGTCCTTTTTAATTACCTTGTATTGCATCTCTATCCTAAACAGACAAATTAGACCTTGTCTAATTTAAGGCAGGGGGATAGATGTTGCCCTCCAGGTGTTGCTGGACCACCGACCATGCTGGCTGAGGCTGATGGTACTTGGAATCCAACAACAGGTTCCCCACCCCTGTTCCAATTCATCCTCCTTCCATGGAAGCCACAAATTGTTGGATGCCCTTCCCCACCCCAACAGCATCCCCCAGGATGTCACAAAGCAAGAACAAATGTAAGAATCCACTCACATGCTTTTCCTTGACTTTAATCATTCTTCCACTAGGAATATCCACCAGCTGGTCGGTGTTCAACAATTCATTGTAGCTTTTCTTTTCCGCTCCACGCCCATAAAGTGCACAGAGCTTAGCAGTGGCATCCTTCACACTTTCGTCAGAGTAACCTGATTCGTTGTCATCCTTACCCTTGCTCAAAACCTCCACAAGTTTCTTCATCTCATCATTCCATTCCTGTCAGTGTGAAGATCCAGGTAGAGCTTGCTAATGTAATGGCTTTCTGAAGGGGGAATGCTGTTTAAATTGTTCCTCAAATCTCATTTCAACTTGTATTCTCCAGTTGGGTCAGATAACACGGGTCAGCTTACTCAGAATGGACAAATCGCAGAGTTTTAGATACCACTCCTTCAGTTTTTGGATCTATCTCACTTTCCAATATTAGCATAAGTGATCCCAGCTTCCTTTGCTTCACTATAAAAGTGGCAATTTTAAGGGCCCTTTTTCAAATACAAGTTTAATATCATGTTTAATTAGACCCTCAGTTTCCTGTCCAGAGGGGTACCAGTTTTGAGGATGTGTAGATAGTGTTCTTTACTTGTATTAACTTGTATTTACAATATTGTATTTACAATATTTGTATTTACAGTATTTACTTGTATTTACAATATTGTAAAGAACAATATTGTTTAGGAACCTGGAATGTCAGATCAATGAATCAAGGTAAGCTGGAGGTGGTCAAACATGAGATGGCAAGATTGAACATCGACATCTTGGGAATCAGCGAACTAAAATGGACAGGCATGGGCGAATTTAATTCAGGTGACCATCATATCTACTATTGTGGGCAAGAATCCCTTAGAAGAAATGGAGTAGCACTCATAGTCAACAAAAGGGTGGGAAAAGCAGTACTGGGGTACAATCTTAAAAACGATAGAATGATCTCAGTACGAATCCAAGGCAAACCATTCAACATCACAGTAATTCAAGTCTATGCCCCAACCACTGAGGCCGAAGAAGCTGAGGTTGATCGATTCTATGAAGACCTACAGCACCTTCTAGAACTAACACCAAAAAAAGATGTCCTCTTCATCATAGGGGATTGGAATGCTAAAGAAGGAAGTCAAGAAATCACTGGGATAACAGGCAGGCATGGCCTTGGTGTACAAAATGAAGCAGGACAAAAGCTAATAGAGTTTTGCCAAGAGAACACACTGATCATAGCAAACACTCTTTTCCAACAGCACAAGAGACGATTCTACACATGGACATCACCAGATGGTCAATATCGAAATCAGATTGATTATGTCTTTTGCAGCCAAAGATGGAGAAGCTCTATACAGTCAGTCAAAACAGGACCTGGAGCTGACTGTGGTTCAGATCATGAGCTGCTTCTTGCAAAATTTCGGCTTAAATTGAAGAACGTAGGGAAAACCACTAAACCATTCAGGTATGACCTAAATCATATCCCTTATGAATATACAGTGGAGGTGAGGAATAGATTTCAGGGATTAGACCTGATAGACAGAGTGCCTGAGGAACTATGGACGGAGGTCCGTAACATTGTTCAGGAGGCAGCAATGAAACCCATCACAAAGAAAAAGAAATGCAAGAAAGCCAAGTGGCTGTCTGATGAGGCTTTACAAATAGCTGAGGAAAGAAGGGAAGCGAAAAGCAAGGGAGAAAGGGGAAGATATATCCAACTGAATGCAGAGTTCCAGAGAACAGCAAGGAGAGACAAGAAGGCCTTCTTAAATGAACAATGCAAAGAAATCGAGGAAAACAACAGAATGGGAAAGACTAGAGATCTCTTCAAGAAAATTGGAGATCTCAAGGGAACGTTTTGTGCAAAGACGGGCATGATCAAGGACAAAGAAGGCAGGGACCTAACAGAAGCAGAGGAGATTAAGAAGAGGTGGAAAAGATTACACAGAAGAACTATACAGGAAAGATCTTAAGGTCCCTGACAGCCATGATAGTGCGGTCGCTGAACTTGAGCCGGACATCCTCGAGAGTGAAGTCAAGTGGGCCTTAGGAAGCATTAGTAACAACAAAGCTAGCAGAGATGACAGTCTTCCAGCTAAGCTATTTAAAATCCTAAAAGATGATGCTGTTAAAGTGCTGCATTCAATATGCCAACGAATCTGGAACACTCAACAGTGGCCACAGGACTGGAAAAGGTCAGTTTACATTCCAATTCCAAAGAAGGGCAACGCCAAAGTGTTCAACCTACCGCACAATTGCGCTCATTTCACATGCCAGCAAGGTGATGCTCAAAATCCTACAAGCTAGGCTTCAGCAGTATGCGAACCGAGAACTACCGGAAGTACAAGCGGGGTTTAGAAGAGGCAGAGGAACTAGAGATCAAATCGCCAACATTTTCTGCATCATGGAGAAAGCAAGAGAATTCCAGAAAAACGTCTATTTCTGCTTCATTGACTACGCTAAAGCCTTTGATTGTGTGGATCACAACAAACTGTGGCAAATTCTTAAAGTGATGGGAGTACCAGACCACCTTACCTGTCTCCTGAGAAACCTGTACGAGGGTCAAAAAGCAACAGTAAGAACCAGACATGGAACAACCGAGTGGTTCAAAATTGGGAAAGGAGTACAACAAGGCTGCATATTGTCACCCTGCTTATTTAACTTATATGCAGAGTACATCATGAGAAACGCTGCGTTGGATGAATCACAGGTCGGAATTAAGATTGCCGGGAGAATTATCAACAACCTCCGATATGCAGATGATACCACCCTAATGGCAGAAAGCGAAGAGGATCTCAAGAGCCTCTTGTTGAGGGTGAAAGAGGAGAGTGCAAAAGCTGGTTTGAAACTCAACATTAAAAAAACTAAGATCATGGCACCTGGCCCCATCCCTTCCTGGCATATAGAAGGGGAAGAAATGGAAGCAGTGACAGATTTTATTTTCTTGGGCTCCAAGATCACCACAGACGGTGACTGTAGCCATGAAATTAAAAGACACTTGCTCCTGGGGAGGAAAGCTATGGCCAACCTAGACAGCATAGTAAGAAGCAGAGATATCACCTTGCAGACAAAGGTCTGTCTAATCAAAGCTATGGTTTTCCCAGTAGTAATGTATGGCTGTGAGAGCTGGACTATAAGGAAGGCTGAGCGCCGAAGAATTGATGCTTTCGAACTGTGGTGCTGGAGAAGACTCTTACGAGTCCCCTGGACTGCAAGGAGGTCAAATCAGTCCATCCTAAAGGAAATCAACCCTGAGTGCTCATTGGAAGGACAGATACTGAAGCTGAAGCTCCAATATTTTGGCCACCTAATGCGAAGAGAAAACTCCCTGGAAAAGACCCTGATGCTGGGAAAGACTGAAGGCAAAAGGAGAAGGGGACGGCAGAGGATGAGATGGCTAGATAGCATCACCGATGCAATGAATATGAACTTGAGCACGCTCCGGGAGAGAGCGCAGGACAGGAAGGCCTGGCGTGCTATGGTCCATGGGGTCACGAAGAGTCGGACACAACTGAACGACTGAACAACAACAACAACAACAAGATAGTGCTGGACAGATGGGACAGATTAGGAATTCTGTTGCTGCACCGTCTGTCTTGTTGCCCAGAAATCACCCTGCCTGAGCTGATGTTGAGGATCAACTTCCAGAGAAGCTCAACATCCATGCTGAGGCCACCTTGGCAGGAGTAGCCAAGCATTTCATGGCTGCTGTGAATACCAAGGAACTGACCCAACCCACGTACTCATTGGAGAGAAATCATACTCACTTCTTCTGAGAGAAGGTGGATTGTGGCCTCATAGTGTTCATTCCTGCTTATGCTCAGTTGCACCACACACGAAGTGCAAGCCATGTTCCCAGAAACTGGCAGGAGCAGCTCCTCCCCTATAATGGCATTGATCAGGGAGGTCTTCCCTGCCCCCGAACGGCCAAGAAACCCAATGCATACGGGGCCCAAGGAAGTCCTTTCTTTCAAGGTGGTCAGTTGCTCACTATGGAAGAGACAGAGGGTGTGTCTTTAGGTAGGCAGCAGTTAAAGGGTCTAGTACAGGAGTAAACAACCTTTTGGAGCCCATGGCAGATCTGGCAATTTGAGAGACTGTCCTGGGCACCACCATAAAATGGTGTGGCTAGTCACAAAGGACAAGAAACCTGCCTAAAAGACGGAGCGCAAGGCAGGGGCGGGGTCTGAGCCCCAACACACTAAAAACTCCTCTGAACCAACAGAAAATTATTTCACATCAACTCCAGTTGTTGGTAAGAAAATGGGCGTGTTCACATGTCACGCTAGCCCATGATGGGTGGCTAGCCACGCAGGGTGGGCTGTTTTGCAGGTGCACTAACCCTGTGTGGTTACTGACCTGCAAGACGATCGGTCTTGGCTTTTTGACCCCTCGTCCCCCCTCCCTCCCCCTGAGTCTTCCACCCGGCATGCCAGGGGATCCAGCGCCAGACCTGTCTTGTCTGCCACCAAGTCCCCCTTCCTGGCTCCGACTGCACTCATGATCGCAGTTGGAGCCCTTTAAAAAAAATTCCTGGTCCCATTTTTGCACAAAAACAAGACCAGGGAAGTTTCTTCGCACTTCCCATGCTCAGGGAATGTGCACAAATGTTTTGTTAGTTTTTCATCGGTTTTCCACAGTTGCGCACATGTGCGACAGCGGGAAACTGAAGGCTACCAGCTTGACCTTTCTGCACCTCTGTATGTTGCACTTGGCAAGCATACAGGAGTGCAGGAAGGACAAGCCTGTATCGAGTCCCCTTCCCTGTAAAGATCCCTCAAGCTGCCTCGGTTTTGAAAGATCTTTAGGGGGCTTTTAAATTCCTATAGGCTTCTATAGGAATCTAAGGGCACCCCATGCCAAAAACCAAGGGTGGGAGGGTGAAATCCAATCCCCCGCCAAGGACTATGTTGCCCCAATAGTCCTTGGTGGGGGTTGGATTCCCCCACCCCAGCCCGATTTTCTACACCAAGCACCTTTAAATCCCAATGCAACCTCATGGGATTTAAAGGCACCCCATGTGGGAAATTGGTGGGGGGTTTCAGCTCTTAAAATTGAGGCAGCTTGGGGGCTCTTTATGGGGAAAGGCACTTGATACAGGCTTGCCCCTCTTGCACCCTTGTACATTTGCCAAGTGTAACATATGGGTTGCAGGAAGGGCAAGCCAGTATCCTTCGGTTTCCTGCTGTTGTGCATGTGCAGGGAATGCTGATCAAATCTGCAGATGACAAAATTGGGTGGGATAGCTAATACCCTGGAAGACAGAAACAGAATTCAAAGCGATCTTGATAGGTTGGAGTGCTGGGCAGTAAACAACCAAATGAAATTTAATAGGGATAAATGCCAAGTTCTGCACCAAGGAAAAAGAAACCAAATGCACAGTTACAAGACGGGCGATACTTGGCTCAACAACACTACAAGCAAGAAGGATCTTGGAATTGTTGTCGATCACAAGCTGAATATGACCCAACGATGTGATGTGGCTGCAAAAAAGGCAAGTGCTATTTTGGGCTGCATTAATAGAAGTATAGCTTCCAAATCCCAGGAAGTACTAGTTCCCCTCTACTCAGCACTGGTTAGGCCTCATCTGGAGGACCGTGTCCAGTTCTGAGCTCCACACTTTAAGAAGGATGCAAACAAGCTGGAGACGGTTCAGAGGAGGGAAACAACGATGATCAGGGGACTGGAAACAAAGCCCTATGGAGAGAGACTGGAAGAACCGGGCATGTTTAGCCTTGAGAAGAGATATGATAATGCTCTTCAAGTACTTGAAAGGTTGTCACAGAGAGGAAGGCCAGGATCTCTTCTTGATCATCCCAGAGTGCAGGACACGGAATAATGGGCTCAAGTGACAGGATTCCGGCTGAACATCAGGAAAAAATTCCTGACTATTAGAGCAATACAACAATGGAACCAATTGCCTAGGGAGGTGGTGGGCGCTCCCACACTGGAGGCATTCAAGGCGCAGCTGGACAGCCACCTGTCAGGCCACCTGACTTGGATTCCTGCCTGCTGCCCTTTACCCACGATGGGGTGGCATGTCAGGGATCCCACGACATGCCAACCCAACCCCTGCTGCAGACTGTGGGTTCTCAGGATGGGTTGTTTGGGAAAAACAACCCACCGTGTTAAGAACGGTCCAGGTTCGGACAACATGCTAACCAACGATGGTTTCTTCTGGAAAACAAATCATCTTTGGTTGGCATGCCCTGAGGACCCAGTCAATGTGTTAATTAAAAACAAACAAACGTGGGAGGGGTAGGGCACTTTCATGGGCACCAAGAAAGGTGTCCAGGGATGGTGATGCCACCTTCCAACCACCTTCAACTCTCCAAACAGTTGTCTTCTCTTGTGACCAAATGATATCTATGGGAAAGGCTTTTGGTACTCTGGGACAATTCTCCTTCATAAAAATACTTTTTACTTCAAAAAGCTTCATTTTCTCGATATATTTTGTGCTTTTTTCATGTGGTCTACTATGCTTTTACTCCACTTGGTGTATAAATCCAGCAGTAAGTCTTCCAGACAACTGTGGGCAATGCCGGGAAAGAAGAACCAGGAAAAAGACATTTTCTGCTGTGGCACCCCAGTTGTGGAACAGACGCCCTAGAGAGGTTTGCCAGCACCTACATTCTCCTCTTTCTGGTGCCAGGTAAAGACCTTTTTTTATTTTCTCAAGCATTTTTAGCATTTCAGTTTTTTAGCTCTGCTGTCCTCATATTGTATTTTCTGTTGTATTTTTGTGGTTTTAATTTTGTGAACCACCCAGAGAGCTTCAGCTATTGCAGTAAATAATAGCTGAAATAAATAAATCAATAATAAGAAACAGACTTAGTAAGAGACCAGAAGATGTTAAAGACCGTCTGCTTCAGTGCAGCCCCCTCCGTCTAGCTAGTGAGCCCAAGACCACACTTTTTAAAGGCTTGGCTGGCGCTTCTCTGCCTAGTTCTGGGCGCCAGTGTGGTGTAGTGGTCAGAGGGTTCCTGAGGGCAAGACGAGTAAATGAAGATAAAGATCTCGTTTAAAGATATATCCAAAATCTGGGAAGAAATCTGGTGGGAGACTCACTTGAGATATTTAACGCCATCTGGCATCTTGCCCTGAAACAGAACACGCAACTTTTCAGATGTTTTCTGGAGAACCGCCCTGGCATCAGATTCCAGCTTTTCATCTAAAGAACAGTGAGAGAAAGAGAAATTGACTTTGAACCACCTTGGGATAGGATGTGGGCCTGAACATGCAAGTGAAGCCTGGTTCCAACAACTTTGGCTAAGGTAGACAATCACTCTGGATAAGTCAGATTATTACAATAGGCATTGACATAGAATGAGGCGCAGAATTCAGCGTGGCGAGATCAAAACTGGTTACACAAGTGGTTACAGTAGAAGGCTTGAGTATATCCGAGAGGCACCTGGCGAAGCCTCAAGAAATGGGTGAATGTGGGCAAGCCTTTGAGTGGCCAGGGACGGAGCTCAGGTGCTCAGCTTTCCCCGCCTCAGTGGTGTTATTCACTGGACCCTGTCCCAGCAACTTGCCTGTGTTCTACATCCATACCTCATCCTTAAAAAAAAACAAAAAAACAACAAGCAAACCCTTCAAACTATTTGAAAACTTGGATTTTGGAAACAATGGATTGTGCATAAGAAAAAAACAACTCAGTTATGCACACTTGTCAGAGTTGCATAGTTCTGTAGGTGGAATTTGAGCTTCCTTAACACAGAATGTGGATTGTCTGTGTGCAGAATACACACATCTCTTTTGCTGCAGAGTAAGATGCTAGAGAGTGGAGCCAGTGGCTTTTGCTCCTCTGTCCCAGCTGTATGTCACCAGTCTAGTAGTACATGTATCACAAGGTATGGATCTGCAGGAAGAAGCAACGAGGACTATATACTAACACGGCTCGGGACCACAGTACCTGGCGGAACGCCTCTGCCGGCACGAACCGACCCATACGCTATGCTCTGCATCTCAGGCCCTCCTCCAGAAGCCTCCTCCAAGGGAGGCTCAGAGGGTGGCGACAAGGGAGAGGGCCTTCTCGGTGGTGGCCCCATTTATGGAATAATTTCCCTGATGAGGCCCACCTGGCGCCAACATTGTCATCTTTTCGGCACCAGGTTAAAACTGCCCTCTTCTCCCAGGCATTTGGCAGCATATAAGGAGTCTCCTTTATTTTTTCTGGCTGATAGTTTTAAATTGTTTTAAATATATGTTGTTGTTGTTGTGTGTACTCTTTGTTTTATGTTATTATGTGAATGGTTTTATATGTAATATAATGTTTTTTAATGTTTTTTAATTTTTGTGAACCACCCAGACAGCTTCAGCTATGGGGTGGTATAGAAAACATAATAAATGAAATGAAATGCATCCTTCCTATTGAGCAGAGGCTCTTGAGCACTTTCTGAACTATTCTCAGTTTTTGTGGGGTTTCATTGTGATTGCTTGCAGATCAGAAAGACAATTAATACATATTATATATAAATAAATGCACAAGACATCTCACACACCTGCAGTTCTAGTATATAGATTAGATCAGCCTTCCCCAACCTGGTGCCCTCCAGATATTTTGGACTACAACTCCCAGCATCCCATCTGGAAGGCACTAGGGTGGTGAAGGCTGGATGAGAGTGGTGAGGGGATCTACAGCACAGGTCTCCTAGTGATGAATTAAGGAACAAAACATCTTCACATCCTGGCTCTAGGAAAGGACTGCGGTTCTGGTCTCCTCAATCCCTCCAAAGTTCTGCCCTCCCTCATGAGTCATGACCCATTTCATCCTAGAGGGGACTGCAGTGGCTTTCCCTTCACACTTACACTTCTCCAGTTGTTCTGTCTCCTCCACTGCAACAACGTGGTTCCGGTTCCCATCTTCAATTTTCACTCTCTTGCATGTCGGTGAGAGGTCTTCCACAGCACCTTGTGAGACTTATCAACAGTTGTTACAGTTAGGAAGATGGAGTACTTGAAACTGCTACTGGCCATGTGCAGCCAGATGCTTGGCTCATGAATAATGTCGAAGAGATTCAGCTGTTATATTTGTATTTTATTTTTGTGCATTCCCTTGTGAATCTCAAATTGTATTTCATTTTAAAACTGTTTTTCCGTATTTTTATCTGAACTGACTGCTCATTGGAAGGACAGATACTGAAGCTGAAGCTCAAATATTCTGGCCACCTAATGCGAAGAGAAAACTCCCTGGAAAAGACCCTGACGCTGGGAAAGACTGAAGGCAAAAGGAGAAGGGGACGGCAGAGGATGAGATGGCTAGATAGCATCACTGATTCAATTTATATGAACTTGAGCACGCTCCGGGAGAGAGCGCAGGCCAGGAAGGCCTGGCGTGCTCTGGTCCATGGGGTCACGAAGAGTCGGACACGACTGAACACAACAATAACTTATCCATCTGGATTTTCCTGGTCTGTACGTTCTGGTTCCTTCATCAAACTCCTTCACCTTTCACCTGGGCCAGCAGTGGGCAACACGCGGCTCTCTCTGACCACCGCCCCTCTGAATTTGGTTAAACACACATGTGTCTCTGTGTTGGGGGGGATGTCTTGGATCTAGTTGCAGTTTGCCTTCCTCAGATGTTGTTGTTGTTGTTGTTTAAAAAGAGCGTAAAGGCACCAGGCCTTCCACAACAATTCAGTAACAACTGGACGTGCCCAAAGGTTTCCAGACTATTAAAGATGGAGCACAGTGAGGAAGGAGGGACGGAAAACAGCGTCAGTCAGAAGAGGTGGGTGAGTGTAGCCGGGGAAGAGATGAGGGGATGCCTGGAAGCGATAATGGAGAAGACACAGATGGCCGGTAGAAGGGCACTCCAATGGTCAGGAACAGCCATGCTTTTAAACAGGGAACTTTCTGATCATAATCACGCTACCAGCCCCCACTGCCCCGGTCTATGTCCCTTGGTGGAAACTATATAGGCATCATATGAGCACACATAAGCTTTATCCTGTGGGGCAAATAATTTCAGGTACAGAGTACCAAAAGAGAGGGTATGTCCCACTGAAAAAGAAGACAAAAGCAGTCACAAGAAGTTTACATAAAATCTGCATTAACATGGAATTTTTTTTAAAAAAAATGGAGTCCATACTGGCCACAAAAGGGTCAAAAATTAGCTTGTTTGCAAGCTAGTTTGGACCTTCTGGGTGCTTTGTAGCCACTACAGATGCTGCTCTGCTGCCACAAACGTTTACACTGTCTGATCCAGGATCCAGCAGGATCTATGATATTTTTATGGCTCCTGTGGTGCAGGTCTGGGAGGGCATGCTGCATTGCTGGCACTCCTACAAACACTGCAGCCCCACGTGACCATTAGGACGGCTTCTGGGATCAGGCCAGTTCTTGCCTTCTTGTTCTCTCCTGGTGCCAACCAGCCTCTCAGTGCTGTGCAAGAGGGAGTCTCGTGCTCTTAAAAACCTCACCCATGCAAAGAAGCATCGTTCGGCTCCTCTTGCCGCTGGAGGAAGTGCAGAACCGAGCCCCCTGCCTGTCCAGCAGCTAGTGACTGATCCTGCTCTGTTGCACAGATCGGCGGAGAGCCATCGGTTAGTGGGAGGACAACACACCAGGCCCCTGTATGCCTTACCTCTTGGCTCTCCAACCGACAACTCCAACTCCTCTTCTTTGATGCCACTTACTATGGTGGAGGCACTGGGATCCCAAGTGGCCATAGTCTGGAAGTATCAATTCGAGAGGAGATACACAATTATTACGGGCCTCAAATCTGTATCTCACTAACTAGCCGCGAAATTTGCACTGGCATCCCACGTTGCCCTTAACAGAATACTAGCAGTACCTTTTGCGAAGAATTTCGCTACCATGTCTGTGTAACTTATGATTTAGTAACTTTGTTAATCAGCTGCTTCACCCAATCTTGAGCTTTCACAACTTCGTATTACATTTGTTTTAAAACTGTTAGAGATAGATTGGTACAGGAAGTGAGAAAGTTGTCCCATTTTGAACACTTAAAAAAAAAAAAGAATTTAAAAAATGGGTGTGGTAAATGCTTTAATTTTTTTTAAGAATTATGTAAATCAGCCAAGTGGAACTTGAGACATTGATTGCTAAAGAAATTGCTTCATGTTTTAATATATATCACGCGGTGGAAGGTTTCATAACGGAAGTGCATGTAAAGAATTCCAAGTGCTAATTCAAGTACTGAATGTCAATTTTACCATTATTTATTTATCTCTCAACATCTCTGCCATTCCACATCTTCAATTAGTAAATGACGTGCTTGAGCTGGTTCTTTAAAGTATCAGATACTACCCCATTATATGTTCTGATATCTTCATAACTGGTGGCACTACTATTACATGTAGTAATAGTAATCTAAAAAAATATATTTCTGCTTCTGAAGGAGACACAGCATGCATTCTCTGTAGACAGGGACAGCACAAGGCACTGGGAACTGCATACATCAGGGGTGCAAAATCTCAGACCCAGGGGCCAAATCTAGCCCACTTGGGGTCCCAATCCGACCCTTCAGGGTTCCGTAGGTGGCCACATGCCCTTTCCCCCGACAACCAACTGTTTGGTGGTTTCCTGGCTTGTGTGCAGATCTTTCCCCACTCTAAAAAGTCAGTGACTGGCAGTTCAGAGCTTTAAGGTACAATAGGCTGGTCTTTCCCCTTCATGGATCACTGCCTTGTTGAGGCGAAGGGGCTTGCGTAACTCAGTGAAGCCATAAGCTATGCCGTGCAGGGCCACCCAAGACGGACAGGTCATGGCAGAGAGTTCTGACAAAATGTGGTCCACTGGAGAAGGAAATGGCAACCCACTCCAGTATTCTTGCCAAGAAAACCCCATGGAACGTATCACAAGGCGAAAAGAGATGACGCCGGAAGATGAGCCCCTCAGGTCGGAAGGTGTCCAGTATACTACCGGGGAAGAGCAGAGGGAATTTCCAAGTAGCGCCAGAAAGAGTGAAGCGGCTGGGCCAAAGCCGAAAGGACACTCAGCTGTGGATGTGTCTGGTGGTGAAAAGAAAGCCTGATGCTGTAAAGAGAAATGGAGTAGCACTCATAGTCAACAAAAGGGTGGGAAAAGCAGTACTGGGGTACAATCTCAAAAACAATAGAATGATCTCAGTATGCTGTTGAAGTGCTGCACTCAATATGCCAACAAATTTGGAACACTCAACAGTGGCCACAAGACTGGAAAAGGTCAGTTTACATTCCAATTCCAAAGAAGGGCAACGCCAAAGAGTGTTCAAACTACCATACAATTGCGCTCATTTCACATGCCAGCAAGGTGATGCTCAAAATCCTGCAAGCTAGGCTTCAGCAGTGTGTGAACCGAGAACTACCGGAAGTATAAGCTGGGTTTTGAAGAGGCAGAGGAACTAGAGATCAAATCGCCAACATTCACTGGATCATGGAGAAAGCAAGAGAATTCCAGAAAAACGTCTATTTCTGCTTCATTGACTACGCTAAAGCCTTTGATTGTGTGGCTTTATTGTGGATCACAACAAACTGAGGCAAATTCTTAAAGTGATGGGAGTACCAGACCACCTTACCTGTCTCCTGAGAAACCTGTACGAGGGCCAAGAAGCAACAGTAAGAACCAGACATGGAACAACCGATTGGTTCAAAATTGGGAAAGGAGTAAGACAAGGTTGCATATTGTCGCCCTGCTTATTTAACTTATATGCAGAGTACATCATGAGAAACGCCGGGCTGGATGAATCACAGGTCGGAATTAAGATTGCCGGGAGAATTACAACCTCAGATACGCAGACGATACCACCCTAATGGCAGAAAGCAAAGAGGATCTAAAGAGCCTCCGGTTGAGGGTGAAAGAGGAGAGTGCAAAAGCTGGTTTGAAACTCAACATTAAAAAAACGAAGATCATGACATCTTGCCCCATCACTTCGTGGCATATTAGAAGGGGAAGAAATGGAAGCAGTGACAGATTTTATTTTCTTGGGCTCCAAGATCACCACAGACGGTGACTGTAGCCATGAAATTAAAAGACGCTTGCTCCTTGGGAGGAAAGCTATGGCAAACCTAGACAATGTAGTAAGAAGCAGAGACATCACCTTGCCGACAAAGGTTCGCATAATCAAAGCTACGGTTTTCCCAGCAGCAACGTATGGCTGTGAGAGCTGGACTATAAGGAAGGCTGAGCGCCGAAGAATGGATGCTTTCGAACTGTGGTGCTGGAGAAGACTCTTACGAGTCCCCTGGACTGCAAGGAGGTCAAATCAGTCAATCCTAAAGGAAATCAACCCTGACTGCTCATTGGAAGGACAGATACTGAAGCTGAAGCTCCAATATTTTGGCCACCTAATGCGAAGAGAAAACTCTCTGGAAAAATCTTTGATTTTTCCCCCAACCTGATGCTGGGAAAGATTGTAGGCAAAAGGAGAAGGGACTGGAAACAAAGTCCTATGAAGAGAGACTGAAAGAACTGGGCATGTTTAGCCTTGAGAAGAGAAGACTGAGGGGAGATATGATAGTGCTCTTCAAGTACTTGAAAGGTTGTCCCAGAGAGGAAGGCCAGGATCTCTTCTTGATCATCCCAGAGTGCAGGACACGGAATAATGGGCTCAAGTGACAGGAAGCCAGACTCCGGCTGAACATCAGGAAAAACTTCCTGACTGTTAGAGCAATACGACAATGGAACCCATTACCTAGGGAGGTGGTGGGCTCTCCCACACTGGAGGCATTCAAGACGAGGCTGGACAGCCACCTGTCACGGATGCTCTGACCTGGATTCCTGCATTAAGCAGGGGGTTGGACTCACTGGTCTTGTAGGCCCCTTCCAACCCTACTATTCTATGATTCTATGATCTTAAGAACATAAGAGCCCTGCAGCTGAGTCAGTCCGAAGGCTGGCCAAGTCCAGCATCCTGCTTCCCACGGAGCCAACCAGCTGCCTATGGGAAGCCCACAAGCTGAACATGTGCGCAGTAGCATCCCTCTACTTTTATTTCTCAGCTACGAGTATTTAGAGGCACACTTGCCTCTGAACCTGGAGAGATAGCATGTATTCATCCATGAATTTGTCTGAACCTCTTTTAACGACATCAAAATTGGTAGCCATCACTATATCTTATGGAAGTGAATTCCATAGTTTGTCCACTCTCAATGAAGTACTTCCTTATATTTGTTCTGAACCTTCCACCGATCTGCTTCATAGGATGCTACCCCTTTGGAATCTAGTATTATAAGAGAGGGAGAAAAGCTTCTTTTGATCCACTTTCCCCACACCATGCATAATTTTATACATGATGTCCCCTATGATGTCCCCTCTTACTCACTTTCTTTTTTCTAAACTGAAAGCCCCAAACAGTGTAACCTTTCCTCACAGGGGAGTCGCTCCAGCCCCCTGATAACCGTGGGCTCTCTTTTCTGCACCATTTCAAACTCTGCCATCTCTGGCTCACCTGGACAGTGGGGCACCACTGGTTTGGCTGGAGCTGCATTCCCCCCAAGGACGAAGTGCCCAGCTTGGGAGTTCTTCTGGGCTCGGAGCGGCTGGGGAAGCAGAGGTGGTGTCAGAGGCTATGGGCGCCCTTTGCCATCTTAGGATGGCTGCCAGCTGCAACCTTATCGGGTAAAGGAGAGCACGCCTCTCTCACGCACACCCTAATTAGATCCAGACTAGATGACGGCCATGTACTTTATGTGGAGCTGCGTTTGAAGACTGACCAGAAACTTCCGTTGGTACAGAATGCGTCCACTTCAGTGCTGGGCCCAGATGGTCAGAGCACAGAACATCGGTACTCCACTAGTTTCACAGGTTGCTAGTGCGTTTCAAGGCCCAATTCAAGGTGCTGGCAGACTCAATAGTTTAGAGCCAGGCTGTGTGGACTGCCTTCACCGGAGTGAACCTGTCTGTGCCTCAAGATCAGCTTTGGAGGCCCTGCTC
Organism: Heloderma suspectum; assembly: GCF_057233095.1. Classification (NCBI taxonomy): domain Eukaryota; kingdom Metazoa; phylum Chordata; class Lepidosauria; order Squamata; family Helodermatidae; genus Heloderma; species Heloderma suspectum. The sequence continues at coordinate 439,196,239 of NC_139458.1, forward strand.
ATTTGCCTGCCATTAAGCTTAGTTAATGTTTGTTTCATCACCACCAGCTCTCTGGTCAACTGGGCTGCCTGCCAGGCTCTCCAGAACTATATGGGGTACTTGGGAGTGAACATGTTCACAAGCTGAATATGAGCTTGTGATCACAAACTGAATATGAGCCAACAATGAGATGTGGCTGCAAAAAAGGCAAATGCTCTTTTGGGCTGCATTCATAGAAGCATAGCTTCCAAATCCCGGTGTAGCAGCCATATCGGGGGTCAGACTAAGTAGCCTCATGCAGTCTCATGCTTCATGTTCTTGCTGAGCTCTTTCTCCTTTGAATATATTGTTGTAAGCTGAGGAGACACAGGAATTCCTTATCTTGTCAAAGGTCATACAATTGTATATCTTGTTCTCTGCTGTTCTCTTCTGTTCTCTCCTTATCATGGCTACCCTATAACCCAGTTCTTGTATTATAAACAATAGTGCTAAGAGAAGAAATGTTGAGGATTGCAACCCCATGCGGGAGGGAGAGGAGGAGCCATTTCATATATGTCACAATGTCTATAAAACCAATGTGCTGATGTAAATCGGGGCTTCTGGCTCTTTGGAAACGATTCCAGCCTTAAGCCCACGCGTTAAATAAAGAATCTCTTTTTCCTTCACTCCGTGGTCTCTCTGACTCTGGGTTCTGCAACACCGGGAAGTACTAGTTCCCTTCTACTCAGCACTGGTTAGGCCTCATCTGGAGTACTGTGTCCAGTTCTGGGCACTGCACTTTAAGAAGGATGCAGACAAGCTGGAGACGGTTCAGAGGAGGGCAACAAAGATGATCAGGGGACTGGAAACAAAGCCCTATGAAGAGAGACTGAAGGAACTGGGCATGTTTCACCTTGAGAAGAGAAGACTGAGGGGAGATATGACAGCGCTCTTCAAGTCTTCAAGGTTGTCACAGAGAGGAAGGCCAGGATCTCTTCTCGATCATCCCAGAGTGCAGGACACGGAATAATGGGCTCAAGTGACAGGAAGCCAGATTCCGGCTGAACATCAGGAGAAACTTCCTGACTGTTACAGCAATGCGACAATGGAACCCATTTCCTAGGGAGGTGTTGGGCTCTCCCACACTGGAGGCGTTCAAGAGGAGGCTGGACAGCCATTTGTCAGGGATGCTCTGACTTGGATTCCTGCATTGAGCAGGGGGTTGGACTCGATGGCCTTGTAGGCCCCTTCCAACCCTACTATTCTATGATTCTATCATTCTATGTCCACAGCCTTAGCCATCTCACCATTCCACAGTGAGACCAAGGGGAGATCTCCACAGAGATGGGTTTAGTTCGCTCTCCACTTCGCTGCGTTTTTTACTGGAGTCAAATCTGCTCCGTCTGGGGACACATCGGCCTTGAAAACCCGGATTATCCCAAAGCTAGCCTGGGGCTCTCAGCAGGTCACACGGCACCTCACTGCAAATTGTTTGGGTAGCTACTGGGTGGAGTCTCATCCACGTCATCATTTAGAGAGCATATTCCCTCCCTCCCACTCTCACCTTGTTCCGCCCCTTCTGCTTTCTCTGGCCAGTGTGTGTGTTAGTACCCCTACCTTCCCATCCTATGTCTGACCCTCCCCACCCAATTTAAAAAAAAACCATTTTCCCCTCTAAAACCGCAATAGCACAACAGCGACAGGACTGAATGCACAGACCCATTGATTTCATTTTACTTGGGGTGCTGGAACCATCAGGTGGAGTAGTTCTTTCTTGGGGAACTTTGGCCATTCTCCCTTGTTTCCCCATTGGAAGTAGTTTTTCCCATTCCCATTGAAAAAATCCCCAGGAGCACAGCAGCAACCCCTCACATTATCATGTTCATGGGGACACTCAACCATTTAGGTAGCCTGCTTTCAATCTTTAACATTTCCCCCTTCTGTGCATGTTTACTCAGAAGTAAGAAATAAATCTCACTCCCCTGCAGTGAAAGTGTTAAAGGCTAACTTTAGTAACTCGCCCCAAAGCGATTTCGCTTCTCTGATGCTCGCTTAAATTGCTATTGCGATATTGTGCTTCTTTGATGTTTTGTCATTTGTTGTTAGGTAAAGTTCCTTCTCCGCTTTATCGCTGTATTGCAGTAACTTCTCATTGTGAGCAGAGGGAAGGAGAAAGGTGCGGGGTGGGGGTGGAAGCAGCAAGCTAAAGTGCACACATGGGAGAAAATGGGGTTGGGAGAAATAACTTCACAGCAGATTGCCAGGATGCGGCAAAATTGGGGTGTGGGGGAGCTCTCAGATGCCGCACTGGAGGACTGGGGATTTTAGTTTCTTCAGGGAAACCTGCACACAACACACACACCCTTCTGTGCATGTTTACTCAGAATAAATCTCACTGCCCTGCAGTGAAAGGATTAAGGCTAACTTTAGTAACTCACCCTAAAGCACTTCTTTGCTTCTCCGATGCTCTCTTAGATCACTATTGCGATGTTGTGCTTCTTTGATGTTCTGTAGTTTCTCTGTTATGTAAAATCACTTCTCCACTTTATTGCAGTAACTTCTCAATAAAGAAAGGGGAAAGGGGGGTTGGAAGCAGTAGGCAAAAGTGCACACATGGGGAAAAATAGGGTGGGAAACAAGCCTCACCCATTGGTTTCCCCACCATTTTTTACTCTATGTCCACCTACCCCATACCCCAGTTGTAAATAACTCCACTCCCCCTCAGGTGGCTGTGGTTGGTGAAACTGGAGCGCTTACTTTGGGTTCACAATCTAGCAGCAATGCACTATTCTAATGTTGCGCTTTTACGCAGTATCAATTTAAGAGGATTTTTTTTTAAGGTAGAGGCTGCCAAGCAGAGCACTCCTATATTTGGGGGGGATGGCTGCCAGTTTTTTGTGAACCGCCCAGAGAACTTCAGCTATTGGGCGGTATAGAAATGAAATAAATAAATAAATGTTAGTAGTACACAAGGCGAAGTAAATACCATGTGGTAGCTCAGAACTCCTGAATGGCCAGCTGCAAAATGGCGGAAACATCAGGGAAACACAGGGAGGGGAAACACCCCTTGACTGGGGTCAGTGAGGTCATGGCCAGGTGAAAGACACACCCCTGGTCAGGGCTATCATGCCAAAGTAAATGCGGAGGGTTGGAACACCCCGCAACAGAAGCAAAGACAAGCTGAATTAAGGAAAGCAATGGGACTAAAAGTAGTCTAAAAAACCCACGTTTTTTCCATGAAAATTTCCAGGATGGCTGCAAGATGTCCACGACGTCATGTACCCTGAACAATCTCAAAATGCAGCCAACTTATAGTAAATCACTCATGGAGACATCCCTCAGGGCTTTGACAGAACCGCCAGCCATGTCAACCAGAAAATCCCCCACAGTACTTGCAGATCCATTGAAGTCTTTGAGGTGTGCCAATTTCATGGGCCCACCACCGCTGCAGAAGAGGAGAGCCACCATCAATGTAAACTTCATCAGGAAATGGTCTGGCCACGCCAATGTGATTACAGAAATGCCACCACCACCACCACCAATTCCAGACCTCCAACCTTCTACTCAGAGGATGTCCTGCTAGACGTGTTGGGCTGGTGACAGACTGAGAAAGCCCAACGGTTGTCACGGCAGGCATGAAAAGGCACTCCTAAACTGGTACCAATGTGGATATTGAAATCTCCCAGGACAAGTGTTTTTTCCAACACCATAACCCAAGACTACCTCAGCCAGGGAGACCAATGGGCAGTGGGGTGGCCGGTACACCAGTGCAATCCCTGGCCTGTCTCTTTGGCTCAGCACCACATACAAACGCTGAGACCCAGCACAGAACTGGTCTGCTGGGGGAGGAGGAAGGATACTTACAGATCATAGTAACATTCCTGTAGCCGATGCTACACCCAGATGGGCTGAATCAGGAAAGATCCACTCCCCCCAATCCATCTACCCAGATTTCTGTTATGTAAGTGTAAATACATGTACGGGGGCGGGGGCGGGAATCCTCACTTCACATCTACACTGATGGGATCTGTGCTGGTAGTGACAAAGCAGGAGAGGGATCTTGGGGTTGTGGTGGACAGCTTGATGAAAATGTCAACCCAGTGTGTGGTGGCTGCGAAAAGGGCCAATTCCATGTTGGGGATCGCAAATAAAACTGCCAGCAACCTAATTCATTTATCCAAAGTAATGGTGCAACCTCACATGGAATACTACGTACAATTCTGGTCATTGCACCTCAAAAAGGATATTGTAGAGCTGGAAAAGAAGCAGAAAAGGGCAATCAAATTAATCAAGGCCTGGAGCAACTATACTAAAAGGAAAGGGCTTTTTAGTTTAATTTTTCTCTCATAACCCTGGCTGATTTAATGAAACCGAATGGCACGAGATTCAGGACAGATCAAAGGAAGGGCTTCTTCACACAGTGCATAGTTAAACTATGGAATTTGTGTCCACCAGATGTGAAATGGCTTTAAAAGGGGATTAGACAAATTCATGGAGGGTTGGGCTGTCAAATCAATGGCTACTAGCCATGGTGGCTATATATTATATTTATAATTTATCTATATATTATAGATGGCACACTATAACTGAGGGATTAAACCTACAAGATAACAGGGTCCGTCCGTCCGTGTCTCCCCACACACAGACACACAACTGCAGGTGTTAACTAACTTAGCAATGCCAGGATGTTCCTGATCTCAGTTTCTCCACTTGCTTCTGTCGTGAACGGTCGCTCTGCAGTGCTTGTCCTGTTTTCAACTAACAGATTTAACAGTGAGTGCTGCCGAGTCTGACCAGGAGGGAACCCGGCCTCCCGGAAGGAGGGGTGCTTCTGGGAATTGTGTTGCTCCAGCACCTCCTAAAAGAGAGCCCTGTCCTTGCTGAGGTTTGGCGCCGCCACCGGTGGGCTTGGGCGATGGATGCTACCCCATGAACCCTTCTTCCCATCGCCCCGATGCTGATCCCACTCATACTTTTGGACTAGCAGGGTTAAGTTCTGCTTTATGTAATATAAATGAAAGAGAGCCCTCGCTTGTAGGCCCAAAGCAGAAGAGGCTGGTTATGGAGGAACAGGCTAACACTGCACTAGATAGGAAAACGAAAGTAAGCACAAGCACAAGCTAAAAGGGTGCGGTCTTAACTCTAACGGGAGCCAGTACTTGGAGACACTACTGGAGACAACATTTAACTCTATAGTTCCAGTTACTACAAGCAGCAATCCTTATATATTGTATTCCATTTTTCTCCCACCCTTCCTCGATGGAAATCAGGCTGGCATGCATATGGTTGGAAGAAAGTAAAACAAGGATCCATGAAATCAAAAAGGGATCCTCATGAATTCATATGATTTTTAAAGGGGAGACACCCCCCCAACCACCATCACAGAGCGTATCACAGAGCGCATCTGCCTCCAAGGACTGAACCAGAAAAATCACGGATGTGCCACTCGTGGGTGCAGCCACAGTGCAAAAACAAGGATCTGAGGCAGAGATCCTCAGGGACTCGTGATTTTTACAAGAAAGATACCCCAAAATGCTATCGTCTCACAGAGCACATTTGTCTCCACGGACTGGACCAGAAAAATTGCAGACTCACCACACATGGGCACAGGCACAGCACAAAAACATCGAATGGAATTTTATATAGGATCCACATGAAACCATGGTCAAATCATAGATCACACGGATGCCCACGCACTGAACCAAATCCATGTTTTTATGCCATGGTGGTTCCATGAGCCACGGGAGTGTCATCGCTATCTTTCTTGTAAAAATCATGAGGATCTCTGCCTTGGATCCCTGTTTTTGCGTGGTGGCTGCGCCCGCGAGCGGTGGATCCGTGTTCAGTCCGTGGAGGTAGATGTGCTCTGTGATTGGATGGTGGTTTTGTGGGTCTCCCCTTTAAAAATCATACGAAATCATGAGGATCCCTTTTCGACTTTGTGGGTCCTCATTTCACCCAGCCCCTGCATGGTTCGCTCCCCACCCCCCGACTGTACCCCCCCCCCACGCTGCGCGGGCTCCAGGCTCAGAGGCGGCGGGCTCGGCCCACGGTCACGGCCGAGGGGGGTTCGAGCCGGAGCCGCCGCTTCTCGTCGGGCGCCGCCGCAGGGCAACGCCGGGTCCGCCGCGCGCGGCGCAGGGCTGAGCGCGCCGGCAGTGCGCGCCGGGAGAGGCGCCTGGCAGCCGGGGGACGCGGCGCTCGGCCCGAGGGGCAGCGGCGGAAGCGGCGCTTACCGGAGGCTCTGGCGGCGCGCGCCTCTGCGCCCCCGGGATCAGCTGCTGGCGCGAGGCCCGCGGCGGCTTTCGCGTGACAGCCGCGGCCCCGCCAAGCGACGTCCGTCTCCCGCAGAGAGAAACTCGCTTTCTCGCCTGCGGAAACGAAAGCGAAAGTCCCGAGCTGTCCCGCGGGGATGCCGGGGAGGGCCGAGGGCCCGGCGCGGCGGGGGGCGAGGCAGGCTGGCCGGCGGGGCGGGGCGCGGCGGGGCGCGGCGCGGCGGCTGCCTCTCCGCGTCGAGAGCTTGGCTGAAGCGGAGGCGCGGCCCGCGGCCCGCCCCCGAGACGTGCCCCCGCGGAGCGGCTGTTTCGCCCTCTCCTCCCGGCACCAAGCTCCGGCCGGATATCCCCCCCACCGCCACCATCGGCCCCTGGAACAGAACGGGTTAGGACCCCCTGCGGCGCTCCGCGCTCGGATCTGGATCAGGGCCCCGGGGGGCTGCGCTTTCTCGAGAAGGGGAGCGGCCAGCATCAAGCAGACGTTTAAAAGGGGGGGGCTCTACGCACGCGCTTGTTTGTCAGTTCCGCCTGCAAGAAGCAGTCGCTCAACTCTTTCTTGCGAAATGTACCTTCTTTCAGGCCGTCAAAATCACACTGTGACAATCCGGAAAGCACGCTGCGTACCCCCTACCCCCCAGGTGGATTGCATCTGCATGCCTGGGCTTGTATGATCATTACTATTATTATTACTATTACTAGGGTTTGTTTACGGGAAGAATTAAGTTATTTTACTACCAGAAGGCAAGGAAGGTTTATTGATTTATTTACTTGTACCCTGCCTTTCTACCAAGAAAAATGGCAGTCAAGGCAGCTTACAATTATATATAGAACTTGATTAAAACAATAATAAAACAACTCATGAAAACTCAATTAAAAACACCATAACAAAACAAAAACAGCACCCAATCCACCTACATGCCAAATGCCTGCCTTAATAAAAGGTCTTTTCCTGCTGGCAGAAGAACAGCAGAGAGGGAGCGAACCCAGCCTCCCTTGGGTGGGAGTTCCACAGCCTGGGAGCAGCCACCAAGAAGGCCCTCTCTCAGGTAGCCACCAAACATGCCTCTGAAGGCTGTGGTCTCAAAAGAAGCGCCTCTCCCAAAGATCTTAAGAAACAGGCAGGCTCATGTGGGAGAAGGTGGTCTTTCATGTAGCTGTGTCCCAAGCTATATAAGGCTTTATAGGTCATAACCAGCAGTTTGAATTCAGCCTGGAAACAGAATGGTAGCCAGTGAAGCTGCTGTAACAAGGGAGTCGTGTGCTCCGTTTAACTGGCCCTGGTCAGCAGTCTGGCAGCAGCATTCCAGACCAGCTGAAGTTTCTGAACAGTTTTCAAAGGCAGCCCCATGTGGAGCGCATTGCAGTAGTCCAAATGGGATGTAACTAAGGCATGCATGACCGTGGCCAGATCAGACATCCCTGGGAACGGGCACAGTTGGCACACTAGCCTCTGCTGCGCAAAGGCACTCCCGGCCACCGCCAAGACCTGGGCATCCAGGCTCAGCGCTGAGTCCAGGAGTACACCCAAACTGCAAGCCTGAGTCTTCAGGGGCAGGGCCACCCTGTCCAGCACAGGCTGAATCCCTATTCCCTGATCTACCTTTCGACTGACCAGGAGCACCTCTCTCTTGTCTGGATTAAGCTTTGGTTTATTTGCCCTCATCCAGTCGATTACTGACATCAGACACAATTTAGAAACAGAATAGCTTCCTTGGATTTACATGGAAAGGAGAGATAGAGTCGGGTGTCATCAGCATACTGGTGGTACCGAACCCCAAACTCCAGAAATCTCTCTCAGTGGTTTCATGTATATGCATGGGAGATAAGCAAGAACACTGAGGGGCCCCACAAGCCAACAGCCACAGTGTTGAACAGGAATCCCGCAGCACCACCTTCTGAGATCAGCCCTCCAAGGAGGACCAGAGCTCCTTATAAGAGTGCTTCCCAGTTCCACCTCAGACAGTTGCCTCAGAAGGATACTGTGATCAATGGAATCAAAAGCCATCGAGGGTCCAGCAAAACAAACTCAGGACACGCTCCCCCTGTGCAGTTCCCAGCATAGATTAGCCACTAGGGCAGCCAAAGCAGTCTCTGTAAATCTGCAGACTGGTCTGTAATTTCCCAGATCCCTCCGGATTCCTTTTCTAAAATTGGCATTACATTGGCATTACATCTAGTCCTCAAGTACAAAGTCAGATCTTGGGGACATGTTACACATTTTTGTTAGAAGATCAGCAGTTTCATGTATGAGTTCTTTAAGAACTCTCAGATAGATACTGCCTGGGCCCCATCTGAGGAGAAGGAGGATCTGGCACTTAAGGCCTCTCCCACCTTCTGGTGGAGCAGTCATGCCAACCTACCCTTGGTCTGAAGCTGTTGCTATTTAATTCCTGGTTGGTTTATAATAAGACATCAGTCATCCATGATTTGATCATTGATAAGGAGGCTGACTGAGTCTTGTCACTGAGATTTTGGAGGGTGAAGAAGGTGGAGTTGGTGTCTCGCAGGTTTGTCCTCCAAAGTTTCTAGTGCAGCACTGTGGAGAAAACCACGTAGGTTATCCCATAGCTACCACCAAACGTGGAGACTAGTGATAGGATATGCCAGATCCACCAAAATGTCAAGGGACCCCCTCAGATTATCCCATTGCTAACATCAAATGTAGAGGAACTACCTGTGGGTTATCCCACCTATGTCCCCAAATGTACTTTGGGCTGCCTGTATATTTAGTTCGGAAACTTCAACTGGTGCAAGATATGGCAGCCAGGTTGGTGTCTGAGACACCCCGTGGAGACCACATTACACCAGTTTTAAAATCTTTACTCCGGCTGCCAATTTGTTTCTGAGAAAAATATAAAGTGCTGGGTCTTACCCTTAAAGCCTTGCATGGTCTAGGCCCAAGGTACCTTAGGGAGCACCTCCTCTCCTACGTCCCAGTCCACCACCTAAGTTCCTCTGAGGGCCCTCTGCTGCAGCTGCCTAATGTGAGATCGGGAGCCACACGCAAGAGGACCTTTTACTTTGCCGCCCCCCAGTTGTGGAATGACCTGCAGGTTGAAATGCACCTGCTGACCTCTTTGAAGGTTTTTAAGCAGGAATTAAAGACTCTATTACCCCAGTAGGCATGCCCCTTTTAGAAGTCTTGTTGGATGTATGAAATGCCTCTCCTAAGGCTCAGTGACTGGCAGTTCAGAACTTTAAGCTACAGTAGGCTGGTGTTTTTTGTCTCCCCCCCGTTGGCCTTTGGCTCTGCCCACCGCTGGAAGGCGGCCCCTGAGAGCTTCTCCAAATGGAATTCGGTGCTTGGGCTGACAGAGGTTCAACATCTCTGGCATACATCCCATAGCATGCAATGGTGTTAGGGATGCAGAACCTCTTGTCCGTGAGCCAAATGTGGAACGCCAGGCCCCCCAATCCAGACCTCCAGGCTCTCCGGAGGCCACACCCCTTCATTGGCCCCACTCCAGGTTACCGGTATTATGTACTCCAACTGCAATTGCTGATTCCTTCCAGCTACAAAGGGGGGGCTCACCACGTTGGGGAAGGAGAATGCCTGGATGCAAATGTCTATTCCCCCTGTTGCATTCAGGACAAAATTAAGAGGCACTTCAGTAGCCCCACCCACTTTTGGCTCTGGCATCACCCACTGCGGGAATGTGGGGTGGGGGGAACCCCTGGGCAGGTTTTGGCTGAGGTAATGTGGACCTCAACAGGGAAAAGATCTCCCAGTAAGTACAGTGTTGGAGTTAAAACTGGGAGGTACCAGGCTATGTATTCAGTGGAGTTCAGACCCCCAACCTCTTGTGGGAATATTTCTGTTCGTACAGAGCACAGCCTGCGATAGCAGTGGTGGAGAGTACGTGTAGATCGGCATTGCAAGGTACTGACATCGCAATACAGTGAGAGGTGAGACCACGTCCGAATTAAAAACGTTAACATTTAATTAACAATGTTTGAACTAATTTTTCTGCAGTTCTAGATATCAATAGTGAATGCATGCAATCGTGTATTGCGTACCCATCCAGACCTGTGATACAATTATTATAAAATTTAACAATTAATTGCAAAGCTGTCAATTTATCTTTGGGGTGCGATTATTTTTCTGCAAAGCTAGGCTTTGGCAGCTTCAATTTGAGACCATTCCAAACTCATTCAGATAACATTTAGGGGTCAAAATGGAGTGTACAAAAATTTGTGCTCTGTATTAATATAATGATTTCTATACCAGAATTATTTTTCCAATACTCAATAAAAGGTTTCCATTCCTCCATAAATGTGGATTCTTTTGACTACCATCTCTCCACCTAGCTACCTCACTAATTTTCAATAATTGTGCAATTTGTCAAACTGTAATAAACCATTCTTTACATGTAAGTGGCCTTGCATTTTTCCAGTTGTTGGCAATAATAATTTTTGCTGCCATTGAGAATAAAGATATAATTGGCTGATGATTTTGGGGAGATCTTGGATTGGAAGTGCTCTAATAACATTGTTCTATGGCTAAAGGACAAGACGTACCCAGTTATCTGGTTACATCCCTCTTAACTTGTTTCCAAAAATCTTGAAGTTTTGGACACACGCACCACATGTGCATATAATCAGCCGACTGCATCCCACATTTCCAACATTCACAATTGTGGTTTCTAAATATTTTATTTGATCTATGAGGTGTTGCATACCAGTAATAGATCAATTTATACTAATTCTAAATTGACATTGGTCACGCCTGTCATAAAAACTATCTTCTAGGGCTGTGCACCGCCTCGTTACGAAGCCCGAATAATAAGGCGAAGCGGGCTGATTTGGAGCAAAATCCTCATGATGCAAGGCAGGTCAGAGCAGTACCGAGGCGCCCCAGGGCGAAGCTCCCTGGGGCAAAGCGCCCTCCCCATGAAGTGCCCCCCCGCCTCATATATTTGGAGCTCTACTTAACGCCTGAGCAGTCCAGACAGGCTGTCTCCAAAATGTATCAACTTCTCAAACCTCAGGTGGAGGGGCATGAGGAGGAGGAGGAGAGGGAGGGAGAGAGGGAGGGAGGGGGAAGGTGAGAGGACGTGGGGAGGCAGGGAGGCGAGTGCAGGAATAGAAGGGAGCGTGCTTTGGCGAATAGGAACTCTGAGCCAGAACCGACATCAGTAGTCTCCAATCAGAGAGCATGGTGGAGGAAGGGGGTATATATACTTCGGTGAAATGCTGCATTCAGTTATTGCGCTAGCTGTGTCTTTGGGAGAGGGCTGGTGTGGGTAGATGATCGCGCCTGTGTGTGCGCACGTGTGCATTCCTAGGAGTTGTTCCTTCAATTTATTCGATTTTGATTGCCATTAGGCTTTCCTCAAAATTTAAATTAAAAGACAACAGCTTGGTTGTACTGGGAGCGTTCCCTTCCCTCACTCCTTGATCATCCGTTCCCTTTGGGACAGAGTCTTTTGCAGCACCTCTTCCAGCCACCTTCTCCTATTTCTTTCTACCTCTGACTTGTTTGTTATTTGTATTTGGTGAGATTCATCTCTCCTTTCCATATTTTTTCAAACTAACATAGCTTTCCCTCACTTGTTATTGCTACGCTCTCCCCTCTACCGCCATTCCTGTGTTTGTTTGTTTATCTTGATTTTGGACTCGGGAAAAGTCTGCATTTGTTGTGTAACGTCGACCCTTACTTCTGCTTTCTCTGTTCTGTTTTCTTGTCGTTTTTGTCAGTCAACTCTGTCTCTTCTCGATTTTTACAAACCCAGCCTTATTTCGATTTTTTAAAACAAACATTGACTTTTCGGTATGTTCCTCCCCCTCCCCCTTTTAAAGTCATATTCAAGCATTTAGTTTTTTCTTTCTAAATTCTTGAAGAAAGGCATATTAGAGCAGCCTATATGTGCAGTGTTTGGTTCCCCCCGCCCCGCCCCATGCTGAAGTGAACCGTCTGTGTCTTCTCTGTGTTGATCCTCCCAAAATAGAAATTAAAGAAGGGATTTTTTTAAATTAGGGTTTGATTTGGCCGTTATTTTATCGCCTGCGCTATCACTCTGTATTTCTTAAAGTTATCCTGCCTGCCATAAAAGAACACGAAATATAAAACAATAAATTAAAGACACCTGTCATTTCCTTAGGTAGTTCTGCTTTTCTTTATCTCTTGTGTGTCTGTGTCCGTGTGTGTCCGTGTGTGTGTGTGCGCGCGTTCTAGGTTGTTGTTCCACTAACACTATATGTCCAAATTTCAAGACAGCACGAAGCCCTTGAGGGGAGCTGGGGGGGTAGAGTGTGCCCCCTAACTGTCAAGGGCTCCTTGGAGGGCTCTCTCAGTCTAATCCAGTAGCCAAGTCCAGACACAGACAAAGGGATTCTTTTCAAAGCTTTATTCTTCTTTTACAACTTAACAACTCTACAGGTAGCAACTAGATCTGTGCAGCAGCATCCCTATGCCCTAAGTTGGAACAGTTGGTCCCCGTTTGAAAGGCAATTACGGGCAGACCCCTGAACTTAAGGACTAGGGAGAATCCCTCCCCTTTTCCCTTGGATCCTCGGGGCGCAGCCGTTCTTTGAGCGCCAACCGGGCGCTACACCTCCTTTCTGCGCCCTCCATTTGGTGCCGCTCTCTGCGTCTGCGCCGCGCATCCACCCAGTCTGCTATCTGTGCTGGGTCACTCCCTGGACTGCTTTCTAATCTAGGAATGTTGGTGGGAGGAATCTCTGTCAGCTGTGGGCCCTGGGAAAAAGGGGCGCGCTCCTCTCCCAGGAGCGACTGCTCTTCCTCTGAATCAGAACTACTCTGGGATTCAATGGGCTCAGTGTCCACCCTGACACTAACAACCTCTGGGTTGTTTTGGGGGTAGAGTGTACCCCCACTATGCGCTCAGACCAACATCCCTGACCAGCTGGAACCAGTTTGGGTCCCCCCAAGGTACTGACTCATTTGTCAGCCCACATTTTTGTAGGTAAACATCTGTTGTTTTAGGGTTAGAGTGTGACCCCTGTGCACACTTGCCCCCCCACCCCCGACCAATAGGAACACATTTTAGGGCCCTCCAGATGACGACTCATCGGCCAGCCGATCTCCAACCTCCACGTCTTTACCAAACGCCACACCCTCAGGCCATGGGGGTATAAGAGTTCCTTCCCCAGAGCCGTTACCACCATTGCAAAGCCTTTGTTTCTTCAAAGCCATGGAATCCTTCAGAAACATCACTGCTATGAGCCTACAGCCCCTTATCGGTGGACCAGACTTGTCCACGGATGACTGTATAGACACTACCCTCCAAAGTAAACTGGGCTGCTAAGAAATGGGGCCCTAGGAACCCTATAGAGGCCCCTGAAAAATGTCCCACTCAACTATCAAGTTGACAAAAGCTATGCCCCAATACTAGTAACACTCTTATAGTGTACATTTACATTAAAGAATAATGAAATATTAAGCAATTTTTCAAAAAAGCATAAGATAAAGAATGAGAAAAAAGATTAATAATAATAATCAAATAATATCCCACAGATTTCTACAGAAAAAAACCCAAATCCTCTAAACTTTAATTAGTTCTTCCAAAAACCACTATTAGTTCTACTCAGATAATAATAATAGCATCAAAAACTTCAAATCAGGACAGAAACAAACACCCAAACAGAAAGAAAGAAGGAAAAGGGAAAAAAAGGAAAGAAGAAGAAGAAAGGGGAAATAAAAGACAAGGAGATGGGGAGAGCAATCCTATGACCACCATATAGTTTCCTGGGTCCGAGCTCAGAGCCAGGAAACTGTGCTCCTCGCCCCCTTCCTATCCTCCTTGTAGCTGGCGCAGAGAGAATCGTGCTGGCTAACTCTCCACGCTTGGAAAACAGAGCGCAGAGATGGGGAAAAAGGGGCGTTCCTGGGGGCAGGGGGGGGGAGACTGGGGCGGCTGTGTTATGTCGTTTCCTATGACTGCCCTAGCCTCCTTCCCTCCCCCTCTGAGGTGTTGCTGTCACCTGTCTAGCAGAAACGCAGGGCAGCTGGTGCATGGAGCCCCCGCTCTCCTCCCACCCTGCCCTGCATAGTCAGCAGCCTCTGGCTTTGTAGGCTGCCAGCTCTCTGGACAGGGCTGCACCTTCAGCCATTCAACTCTTATAGGATTGACAGCAGGTTTAGATCACAAGCTGAATATGAGCCAACAATGTGATGTGGCTGCAAAAAAGGCAAATCCTACTTTGGGCTGCATTAATAGAAGCATCGCTTCCAAATCCCGGGAAGTACTAGTTCCCCTCTACTCAGCACTGGTTAGGCCTCATCTGGAGTACTGTGTCCAGTTCTGGGCACCACACTTTAAGAAGGATGCAGACACACTCGAGAGGGTTCAGAGGAGGGCAACAAAGATGATCAGGGGACTGGAAACAAAGCCCTATGAAGAGAGACTGAAAGAAATGGGCATGTTTAGCCATGAGAAGAGAAGACCAAGAGAAAATATGATAGCGCTCTTCCAAGTCCTTGAAAGGTTGTCCCAGAGAGGAAGGCCAGGATCTCTTCTCAATCATCCATAGGGCAGGACACGGAATAATGGGCTCAAGTGACAGGAAGCCAGATTCCGGCTGAACATCAGGAGAAACCTCCTGACTGTTAGAGCAATATGACAATGGAACCAATGACCTAAGGAGGCGGTGGGCTCTCCCACACTGGAGGCGTTCAAGACGAGGCTGGACAGCCATCTGTCAGGGATGCTCTGACTTGGATTCCTGCATTGAGCAGGGGGTTGGACTTGATGGCCTTATAGGCCCCTTCCAACCCTACTCTTCTATGATTCTATGATCAGACAGCTGCTGAAGCTTTCCCACAGTAGTTAATATGTTAACACACAGTTACCATAACAAAGGACTAGATAAGAGTCCTGACAAACAGAAAGTGGCTTAATTGGTTCATTCTGCAACAATAACACTCTCATTAGAAAATTGTTCAGTATTAACTGTTACCTCAAGGATTCGTTGTCTTTAAGCGTTGCTGTTGATGTCCATTAGTTCCTTCCTCGCCTTATACTCCCTGTAATCTTCTCCGTGTCTTAGCTGCCTTGGAAGTTTTATGGGGGAAGAGCCGGGAAGTTCTTTCTCTGGCAGCAGGACACTCCAGCCCTTAACCTCATTCTTGGTGCGTGGGACTGATCCAAACGCTGCCGCTGGGGTAGCGTCAGGGAATTCTAGACTGACCGAGCTGTCTGCTTGCGCACCTTGAACTCCCTGCCTTTCTGCAAGGACATCCTGACCGGGCAAGGCGAGGCGGTGGATCTGCTGCTTCCAAATCTGAGATCAGCTCCAACACTGCTCGTGGGATCCTAGCTGAGAGCCGGGGTGCTGCTGGTTTTTTATAGGACAACTGCAGCCCTGCCTCTCATGCCCGTTAATGTCCATTCAGTCATCCAAAATCCCAGCATCCTCATTCAGGAACAGGCAGGTTTCTACCCATGTGCCAAGAGGACATGGCTGGGTGGCTTACGGCTTCTTAAATTGGTGATGGAGCAGCTGTGCACATTGGATCTGGGGATGCTGCCAGACAAGTCTTTCGCCGGGCAATTGCGCTGCCTCATTCCCAGAGTTTTGCAGGGGGTCCAGACCAGTGCTAAGAGCCTCGTGTGGCGCAGAGTGGTAGGCGGCAGTATTGCAACTGAAACTCTCCCCATGACCTGAGTTCGATCCCAGCGGAAGCCGGGTCTCGGGTAGCTGGCTCAGGTCGACTCAGCCCTCCATCCTTCCGAGGTCGGCAAAATGAGGACCCAGCTTGCTGTGGGAAGGGTAGTCACGACTGGGGGAGGTAATGGCAAACCACCCTGCTATAGTCTGCCATGAAAACACCAGCGTCAGCGGCGTCCCTCTAGGGGTTAGTAATGACCTGGTGCTTGCACAGGAGGAACCTTTCCTTTCCAGACCAATGCTGGTTCCAGCTTTTAAGGACCGTTGGGCAAGACTCCCTCCATGGGCCAGCTCCCTCAGTGAACCTACCTTCTCACCATCATTGTTATCAGCTACGATTGCTCCTCATCCTCTCTCTCATCATTGCTCCCACCTACTTGCTTGGCAGGCAGGGAGCTGGGAGGCCACAGCATCTGCTACTCCTCCTTCTCGCCACCGCCATCATCTGGGCCAGGGCGAGAGGCAGCAGGGGAACAAGCAGGTTGCCGGGATGAAGAGCAGGAGCAGGTCCAGAGGGTTCTCGTCAGTGGGCCCTTGGCAGCTGCCCAACCATGCCTACCTTTGACACTGGCCCTGGTCCAGACATCTCCTTCCATTTGTAACTCTCCAGTGCTTTCCAACTTCCTCTATTTTTTTTCTTATCAGAAAAAAACCATTAAGTAAAGAACGCTTAATAGCGGTGCCATGCCCTTTGACTGCTAGCACTAGGAGCCTTCTGATTGGAAGCAACCAGGCTGGGGGAGGATAGAAGAGGAGCCAGGGTGCATTTTGAAGTCTCAATTCGCACAGTGTGCCAGTTCAGCTACTGACTTTCCTTTGAATTAAAATTAACTAAGATATGCATCTCGTCTCATAGTGAGAACCCCCTAATCTTTGCTAAGTGTTTAAGGGGGGAGTCTTGGGCTAGTGGGGTCTTGAGGAAGTCCCATCTTTCCCCGTTTACTTTTTAACCTCAGGAACCACTAAGTCTGCAGAGTTTTGGGGGGAGCATGACAGGCTGAAGAAGGGAGTATCTCAAAGGTTATTTATTGTTAAGAATGAGCGACAACAGCCACCACCAGATGATACTTCGAGATGAGGCTTTTCTTGTTTATTGTCCTGCCGCTTTCATGGACTTTTGTAGGGGATGCAGATGACATCATCAACTTGTAATCCTCCTATGATGGTCACAGGTGGCCCAAGATTGTTACAAAAATTGTGTTCTTTTCCCTGGTAGACTTTCCAATTTGTTTACCAAGAACGAGAGGAGGCAGAGATCTGGTCCAACACGATTTTATTCTGCAGAATAAGGCAACCCTTGGGGCTAACACTTCAACAAAGGTTACAATCAAGTGATGTGATCCAAAAGTTTATATAGGCAAGACCTTTGGGGGCTGTCTTACGCTTGCGCTGTACTAATCTCTTTGTCTAGCTGAGAGGGAAACAGAAGACAGGCAGCACCTTTGACATATCTAGGCATGCGCAGAGAGGTAGCCTTGTACTCTAGTAAACACATTCTTGGCATTCCTGAGTCTCTGATAAGGTGCTGTGTCTTCGTTTAGCATGGCAGTCTCACACTGAGGTAAAATAGACATAGCCTAGCTTATAAAATCATGGGATAACAGACATACTACAACTGAAATTTCTATAACACTCCCCCCTCAAAAGGCTTTTCTTAAATCCCTTACCTCTCCTTGGTTCAGCAGTGGACTACACACTTAAAGGCACAAACCATCATCAATAATATCATAACAAACAGAACTGCGCAGATTACAAGTTGTTTTAACCATGCAAAATCAGGGAGCCAGGAAGTCAACTATAACCAAGGATCACTTGCTTCTGAATAATTCTGTCTAATCATATCTTGTAGTTTGGCGACTTCATTTTCTATGGTTTTGTTTAAATCATGGAACTTTATTCTACACCCTTGCTTCACTAGGGTGCATAAGCCACCTTGGCGTGCCAGAAGATAATTTAAAACAAACCGATACTGGGCCACTAGCTGGCTGAGATCTTCAATTTCAGATTGCATAGCCCTTACCATTATGGCTGTGGCATTGATGGTCTCTTCTAAACAGCAAGTGAGGCCTAGGATGCTTTTTCTGCAATGATTTCTGGGTATGAACCCAGGGTAAGCAATTTCGTAACTAGCTCACCCCCTACCCTGTTTGGTTCTGAATCTGACAGCTGTTTTCCAGTTATTACAGTGTCATCACAGTTTTTACTCATTTGTTTTATAAGTTGCCCCATCTTTCTAGTGGTTTGCTACTTTAACAGTGGCCTTCAGGTGGGTCAGCTTCCGGTGTGACCCTCTCTGGTACAGGTGATGCTTTTATGCGGGTGTGATGGATCCACTTCTTTCCTCCAGCGACTTTTATAGCCGTGTGAGTGGTGAGTAGAACCTGGAATGGACCCTTTCATTTTTCAGTAAGTGGTTCATCTTTTTAGGACTGGATCAGCACCTAATTACCAGGACTGAAATTATGCACTGGAGCATCTAAAGGCAAGGATTGGTAAGGTGCTGTGAACCTGTGAAGACAAGACAAAACAGACTGCAAGGCAGTAACATATTCTTGGATCTTTAAAGCCCTTACTTTTAAGTTTATATTTAAGCTATCAGCCATAGGTAACATCTGAGGTGGGCGCCCATATAACATTTAAAGGGTGTCAATTTAATACTTTCCCTGGGGGTGTACTGTATTCAAGTTAAAGCGATTGGCAAGGCCTGTGGCCATTTTAATTTAGGGGCTACACTGTGTCTCACGAGTAGATCTTCTATTGCAATTTTTCTTAGATGTGTAGCGTGGTGCAAGTCTCTCACTATAAAGCTCAAAAGAGGCTTGGATATGAACACTTTGCCTCTTGGGACTATCTACCATCCATCTTAGGTTTGCTTTGCCTTGTATTCAAGAGCTCTCTCATGCTCAGCTGGAGAGTAGATTGGAACCAAATCTGTACTTAAATATGGGATTAGGGCTCTTTTATAATGCACCTCCTCACTTTTCATTTGTGCGGCTTCTTTTGCAGCCTTATCTGCCAAAGCATTGCCTCTTCTTTTTTCGGGATTGGCACTCTTTCCATGCGCTTTTTCGAGAGTAACTACTGCACATCTTGTGTATCTACAAACACCTTAAGGTTTGGCTTTGGTAACAAGGAATCAGTGAGGTCAGGCCTGATCAGAGTCACCTAACTCAAAATTTTTAAACAGTCGTGACAATTTAGATCTGGCTTAGGGAGCAAGGTGGCAGGTTGAGGCCTGGGCTTGAAAGCAGGGAGATCTCATAGCATGACTGGCGTGACGGATAAAAGCGCAGTTGCTGCCACGGCCCTTAAGAAAGCAGGCCATCCCTTTGAGGTTGGATCCAGAGTCTTCGAGTAGTATCCTACAGGTCTCCAGGAAGGACCTGTCCTTTGGGTCAAAACCCCTGATGCCACTCCTTTATTTTCATGTACATAGAGCCGGTACAGTTTGTCGGGATCTGGTAAGGCCAGAGCGGGTGGTGACACCAAGGCTTGCTTCAGCTCAAGAAAAGCCTTTTCTATTTTATTTGTCCATTTTCAGTGGATGATATTTTCTTTTGTCAAAGCTTCATACAGGGGCTTCGCTTTCCCTCCATAATCAGGTATCCACATTGTACAAAACCCGGTGAGCCCAAGGAAGGCTCGCAACTCTCGAGGGTCTTTAGGCCTCAGTATCTTCTGTATGACATCCAACCAAGCAGTGCTCAGGTCTCTGGTTCCCTTTCGAATCAGGTATCCCAAGAAGGTGACATGGGTCTGGCAAATCTGAGCCTTTTCTCTTGACACTTTATAGCCTTTCAAGTTTAATTCTTGCAAGAGGGAGATAGTAGCTTTAGCACATGAGTCCTCTGTCTGGGTGGCCAGAAGGTCATTTGAATATTGAAGCAAGGACACCCACAGCTGGTCCTCTTTCCTTTTATGGCCACCATTGCCCCCCTCTTCTTCCCCTTTCGCTTTGGGTAGTCTTTTTGCCAATGTCCTTTCTCTCTTTTTTTCCCCTGCCTTTTCTGCTTTACACCATTGAAATCTAACAGCGTGACTGAAAAACATTTTTTTCATCGAAGGGCATGGTGGAACAGATCTAGCAATCATACTGTTCCTCTGGCTGCACAGCCAGGGCCCATTAAGATCAAGGCAAGGGCATTTTTATATATGCAAAAAGTTTTAAGCCACCATTTTTGCATCGGCAACTCCACACTTTATGAATTTTGACAGAGTGTCAGGCTTGCCTCTGAGCATATAGAGTGTCCAGACAGTTCAGATTTTGAGAAAGAGCTGGAACACGTGGGGCAGGAACTTTCTCAGGCTTTAGAAGCACAGCTGGGCTTAGAGATGCCACAGGAGAAGGGGGGGAATTTTCCTCTCTCACTTTTTAAGACAATTTATTGGCTCCCTTTTTTCTAAACGGAAACTAACTTTCGTAGTTTCTCTTTGAACTTTTTGAAGGCTGTTTCCTTTGTAGTCTGTGAATCTCTCAAAGCCTTGGAAATACAGCTTTTTATCTGAGTGTTGAAGTTACAAATCAAACTGTGCGCTGAGCTGATCTCAAACAAACACACAATCTACAACAACCGGAGTTTATGGCTATGACAAGCCTCACAGTACTGTTCATGGCAAGTCTCTAACAGTCTAAAGTTCTAATCCATGTGCAGAGTGCCTCTCAAAAATCCAAACAATAATGGATCCAAACAAAAAGCTTTGGGCAATAAAAATGGGATGTTAGCAAAGGCTCTCTGTCTGTTCATTAGTTTAAAAGGGGAAGGTGTAACCTTACACCTCTTTTAGATTCTTGGACAGATAAGACCAAGGACTGCGCAGCTTTCCAGCTGTGATGCTTCAACTTGGGCAATTCTTTTGCAAATCTTACTGTTTCTATTAGGTCCTCACAGACATCTTCTGGTGGGGCCGGGCAACCCCCCCTTAGCTCTGCTCTCAATAGACTGGCAGAGATAAGCTTACACAGACCCAGACATTGCTGTGTCTTTGTTCCTTTAATTTTGCCACAGTCTTTAAGACTTCAAACAAATCTCTTTCTTCAGAGTTTACAACTTTTTTGTTGTTGTTGTAGCTGTTCTTGCTTCCTCTAACAAACTCGAATACACTGGAAGATGTTTCAACTTAGAAGGAGCGAGACGTGGGGATGTAACAGATGGGTTCTCCGGGGGGGGGGCTTCTCTCCTTCCTCCCCCAGCAACCTCTCCTCCCAACCTAACAGGCCGAATAGGGCAGGGGAAACCCAGGGAGCCTTGGGCAGGATCTCTTAATCTCCAAGCTCCTTCCGTGGGGCTTGAGTCAGGGAGAACAGGGGCTTTGGGCTTCATCTCGGAGCATACCATCATGACTTTACAAGATTGACCTTTATGTTTTCTTATCCAATCAGGATTTTTCACTATCCACATTTGCCAAGCATCAATATAAGGCAGCTGATCCCCATGGTTATCAACAATCACTTTATTATATACCTTGGACACAACATTTTTTCAGCTTCCCCTGGTTGGCCAGCCAACACTAAATGTCACTCATTCCCCATTACAAAACTTTATGAGCTCATCTTTTGTCATCTTGACACCATAATCTAACTTAAACAACTTAAAATGTTTAAGCATGCATCCCAGTGGGTCTTGGCTATTTTCTCCTACGAAAGTTTCGATCCTATCCTGTCGGCCAATTTTTTTTTATTTTTTCTTTCCTAACTGCTGCTACTTGAGCAAGGCCCAGTTAGACAAGATTGGGAGATCTGCACTCCCCAGACAGCCCAGACAGTGCGATCCAACTTACCTCGTAGCTCAGCCTCCGAACGACCCCAGGGTCAGGCAGCGTTTCGTCCTGTCCACCAAAGGCCGCCACTCGCCTCGTCTCTTCAGGAGTCCTTTGCTAGCTGGGTTGCCAGGCAACAGCCGCCTCAAACCTCACGGTGAACCAAACAAGGTCCAGGGCGCCCTCCGCTTGGGCTGATCCAGCGTCTGCCCAGCTCCCAGGTCACACAGGGGTCCCACCAGAGTCGCCAAATTTGTTACAAAAATTGTGTTCTTTTCCCTGGTAGACTTTCCAATTTGTTTACCAAGAACGAGAGGAGGCAGAGATCTGGTCCAACACGATTTTATTCTGCAGAATAAGGCAACCCTTGGGGCTAATGCTCCAACAAAGGTCACAATCAAGTGATGTGATCCAAAAGTTTATATAGGCAAGACCTTTGGGGGCTGTCTTACGCTTGCGCTGTACTAATCTCTTTGTCTAGCTGAGAGGGAAACAGAAGACAGGCAGCACCTTTGACATATCTAGGCATGCGCAGAGAGGTAGCCTTGTACTCCAGTAAACACATTCTTGGCATTCCTGAGTCTCTGATAAGGCGCTGTGTCTTTGTTTAGCATGGCAGTCTCACACTGAGGTAAAATAGACATAGCCTAGCTTATAAAATCATGGGATAACAGACATACTACAACTGAAATTTCTATAACAAGATGAGCTGGGAGAATCACCCATCACACTTTTTTGGGGATGGGGGCATGGCTAAATCCTGCCTCAGTTCCTGTGGGATGGGACTAAATGCTCCTCCTAACCTCTGTATCGATTCTCAGGAACCTATACAGCAATTTCAGCTGAATAAGTTGGATAAGGGTTGTTTGGGGCTGGAACCAGTCTGTTATTCCGTCATTATGACCATCATCATCATACCAAATTGGCTCATATTCCGGTCATCCTTCTGGGGATGCCAGGCCTACGGAAAGTCGGTTTCTGTCAGGCTCTCTCTCTGTGGCAGACGTACTTGAAAGCCAGTCAGGAAGCAAACCCTCTCAGGCCTCCATGTTCCCCTCTGAGGAAAATTCTGAGGACAAAGGCAGACACTTTGAGTGTGGTGGATGGCGCTTGAATGTGCATTCACTGTGCTGAAAACAGATGCCTCAGTACACGTGACAAAGTACATGTGACAGAGAATCTCTGGGTTTTTATTTTTATTTTGACTAAAGATCAGTCTTCCACAGCTGCTTTAAAGTGGTGTTCCTGGAGAGGGTGTTGAAGCCTTGACATTTTCCTGATCCCTGAGTGTCACCTTGGATCTTCACAGCAGCTGTGCGGGGCTGCTAATTCGTGAAGAAAAATACCACAGGCGATCTCTTGTGTCATGTCTAGTTAGGCCCTCAGAATGCAAACCATTTCCATGACTATGGGCTATCAAATTTAATGTATACAGAAATGGAAGATTGCCAAAGAAATCCCACACAGTAACATTTGACTTCAAAAGGGGAAAGTTCTGAGAATGAGGGGATTGGTAAGAAGGAAGTTGAAGATCAGCTAGATTGTACACCGCAGGTCAGGAAAGGTACCATTAAGTTTAGGGATGATTCCAGATGGGGGCTTCTGGTGCTACCATTCCGAAGGCCTTGTGCAGCAGCAATTCCATCTTTTTTTCTTAACAGATTTTCTGCAGTAATGAAAAAAGGTTAGGAATAAGAAAAGGGGAGTTACAAGTCGAAGATGGCAACATCTGGATGCCCCATAAAATTCTGTGAATCAGTCACGGCAATGGTGCTATTGGGGTCACCAGCCTCATTAGCAGGCAGTGTCAAGGAAGAAGGCTTCCTTCAGAAAACAGAAGCGTGGCCTGGAGGAGAACAGAAAGGAGCACAGACTTGCATGAACAAAATGCAAGCAGACAATGACATGTGCAACAAAACATTTTCAGGAGCATAGCATTAAGTAATAATATTACTTAGAACAATAACTAATAACATTAACACCAACAATTAAAAATCCTTTAAATACATCAGCAGCAGATAACTGGCTAAGGAGGCCATTGGAAGATAAAAGTGTTAAAGACATTCTTGGATCCAGGCCACTGTCTTTTCTCCAGAGGGCTGCATTGTTTATAAACAGGCGTTCTGGAGAACTAGACTTTGCTTGCTTGTTCTGGTGCTTGTTGATGATTCCACTTAGAAATCTGGAAGAGACTTCCCGGAATGACCGACAAAGGAAACGAAACTTAATAACAGGAGCACGGCAAGAACAAGTCAAGCACGGACTTTGGTTCCCTCTAGATGTGGTTTCAGTTGACAAAATTGGCTTTTTAAATTAATCACCATGTGGGAATGTAATTTTTTTTATTTGCAGATTTCTAAACCACATTTTAGAATTTGTCACACTGCAGTGTTCAAACAATAAGTAGAACGTAATAATATGAATATGAAATCAAAATGTATAAACAAATACCTCTAAAACAAAAAAGTACTAAGAATCTGCAGGACAGCAATTAATAAAATGCAGCTTAATATTTTAAAAGTCTTCCATTAAAAAAAACACCCTGATAATAATGGAGCTTCACAAACATCAGAGGTGGAATAAATTCCACAAATATGGGGCCACTGCTGAGAATGCTCTGCTTCTGGTACCCACCAGCCTAACTTCTCTTAGGGCATAATCCTATGCATGTTTAGACAGAAAAAAAGCCTACAGCTCCTAGCTGGGAGTTGTAGGACTTTTTTTCTGTCTAAACATGCACAGGACTGTGCCTTTAATCCTGGGCCTGTGAACAGGGCCCCAAACACTGATCTCAGTGCAAGAGGCAGGCTCGTACGAGTTCAAGCAGTCATTCAGATAGCCAGGTCCCAACCTGTTCAGCGGTGTAAAAAATCCAGTACTCTAAAGTAGCCCTGGAAAGAAACGGGCAGCCAATGTAATTTGTACAGAGGAAGCGCAAGGCAGTCCCACGTAAAGTGACTTGCTGCAATCCAGCCTGGAGTAATAGACAGATCTCAACAATTGTGTCTTCCAGCTGTTGCAGTTGTGGAGAATAAGATATCTTGTACTATTTCCCCTATTTTTCAGAAGCATCATTCAGAGTCTTAAAATCATGGAATCAGCTTGGAAGACACAGGTGAGCCCTATATTATCTGTCTTCTGGATGCTGCGAACTACTTTGCTGCGAACTATGGACCAAGTCACACTTCTCTGGAGTTGCCTTCTTTGATTACTCACTTTTTATCTGGCATTCAGATGATATCAAAACAAGTCTGTTGTATTTCTGTGCTTTCTGAGCAGCTCTCCCATCATTTTTCAGATGTCAATTGTGGTGATTTTTTTTAATTATTTAAACCATTTCTTAGCTGCCTTTCAAGTCTTCAGTGTTCCCAAGGCGACTTACAGCATAAAAACAATACAAACATAGAAATAACATCATATTAAATATGAATTTAATATGTGCAGAATGTGCTGGGCAGAAAACAACAGAATGAAATGTAATAGGCATAAATGCCAAGTTTTGCACCTAGGAAAAAGAAACCAAATGCACAGTTACAAGATGGGGGATACGTGGCTCAACAACACTACAAGCGAGAAGCATCTTGGAATTGTTGTCAATCACAAGCTGAATATGAGCCAACAATGTGATGTGGCTGCAAAAAAGGCAAATGCTACTTTGGGCTGCATTAATAGAAGTATAGCTTCCAAATCCCAGGAAGTACTAATTCCCCTCTACGCAGCATTGGTTAGGCCTCACCTGGAGTACTGTGTACAGTTCTGGACACCGCACTTTAAGAAGGATGCAGACAAACTGGAAGGTTCAGAGGAGGGCAACAGAGGTGATCAGGGGACTGGAAACAAAGCCCTATGAAGAGAGACTGAAAGAACTGGGCATGTTTCACCTTGAGAAGAGAAGACTGAGGGGAGATAGGATAGCACTCTTCAAGTCCTTGAAAGGTTGCCCCAGAGAGGAAGGCCAGCATCTCTTCTCGATCAGCCCAGAGTGCAGGACACGGAATAATGGGCTCAAGTGACAGGAAGCCCGATTCCGGCTGAGCATCAGGAAAAACTTCCTGCTAGAGCAATATGACAATGGAACCCATGACCTAGGGAGGTGGTGGGCTCTCCCACCCTGGAGACATTCAAGAGGAGGCTGGACAGCCATCTGTCAGGGATGCTCTGACTCGGATTCCTGCATTGAGCAGGGGGTTGGACGCGATGGCCTTGTAGGCCCCTTCCAACCCTACTATTCTATGATTCTATGAATAGTTTTAATAAATCCAAGTCCAATCAAATACAATTTCAAAATATCCATGAGTAGTAAATAACGTAACATTTTCAGTTAAAAGCCAGGAAGATCACATGAGTTTCAAAACCTCTCAAAAATGCAGACACTGATGGGGCCAGCCATATCTCTCTCAGGGAGGGGGAATTCTACAGGCCACCACTGAGAAGGCCCTATCTGTAGTGCCTGCCAGCCTTACTGATCTTAGTGGCAGGCCAGCAAGTAGGGCCTCCAAAGCTGATGACCTTGAGGGCCATGTTCTAATGTGGATGGATTGAGGATTTCTGATGAGATGGAATATAGGGGGGATACCGTATTGAGTTTTGCCGCATATTGTTTGGCTGTTGTTTGAGACTGATTGAGACTGGGAGGTAACTGATTAAATTTGGAA
Source organism: Heloderma suspectum (assembly GCF_057233095.1). Taxonomy (NCBI): domain Eukaryota; kingdom Metazoa; phylum Chordata; class Lepidosauria; order Squamata; family Helodermatidae; genus Heloderma; species Heloderma suspectum. Next base: position 439,222,514 of record NC_139458.1, read on the forward strand.
TCTATGATGTGATTGGGAGGGAATAATAATGAGTTAATGGATCAGGAAAAAGAGGCCAGCATAGGTCTTTATGTATTTATTTATCTGAAATATTTTTATCCTACTCCTCAGCCAAAAAGGTTCCCCAAACAGCTTACAGGCAACCAGTAAAGAAGACAGTCCTGGCCTGCAAGCTTACAATCCAAAAAGTCATGACACACAAAGAAAAGGTAATGGGGAGGGAAGAGGAAAAAGAAACGTGCTGACAGTTAAGGAAAGACTTCTACTGGGCAGGAATATGTCCTGGGCTTTTGCAGTGGAGGCAAAAGCAACATGTGGGAGGAAGGTGCCTTAGGGAGCAATCCCATGCTCCCTAAGGATGTAGGACTTTGTTCTCGTCTAAACGCACATAGGATTGCACCCTTAGACAACGTTGTGCTGCCTCCCCTCCCAGCCCACCCCCACCCTCAATAACCTTAGTGGCTTAACAGCAATCCCCTCAAGCTTGCGCATGCTGCTGCTGAATGCCAGGTGGATGGATGGAGAGGTGTATGTTACCCTTATTCTCAGAGAACATGCCAACCTGGCTTGTATGACTGAAGCCTGGCTGGACGAAGTGGGGATGTAAACCTCTCCCAGGTGCATCCACCAGGAGGTTTGGTGTAGCACCAACCACAGCTTGAGGGGCAAGGAGGGGGTGCAGCTTTGGCCCATTCTGTCTCCCTGGTCAGGGGGTCAGGGCCGCATCCAGTGGTCAGCCAGTTTGGAGTGCCTGCACCAGAGACGGCTGAAAAGCAATCGCATCCCTGGCCTGCCCAGCGTGTCTGGGTGACATGCTAGTAAAGCTATTCAGGCTACAAATCTCTGGCTCTTGTTCTGGCTCCAAAGAGGGAAGAAAGATTGGAGCGGGGCGGGGGGGGGGCAGGGGAGGGAGGGAGAGAGAGAGAGAGAGAGAGAGAGATGGTGGCCAGCCTGGCCCCGGCCTCTGCCCTCCCCAGGTGACAGAAGCACATTTTCCGCCTTTTCTGTCCTATTCACGGCTGCACAGCAGCACAACAAAGGTTAATTGTTCACCCTAGTACACTTCCCATTGCACTCAGCGGGACATACCCATGAATAAACACTCTCAGGATGCAATCCTAAGCATGTTTAGACAGAAGAAAAGGCCTACAACTCCCAGCATGCCCCATTTGTAGGACTTCCTTCTGTCTAAGCATGTATAGGGTTACACCCTTCGGCTCTTTCCGTAAGACTGTAGTTTTGCCTCTGCCATGGGGATAAACACTGTTCATGTGGAAATCATATTAAGTGTTGTGTAGAACTATGACGATTGTGCTTCCAGCTGCTTGTAGATAAGCAACGCTTCAGCACTGTGATTTGTAGCCACTGGAGGATGCTATTGAACAGTGGGAAGCTGGGCGGCAGGAAGTCTGATTTCTCTCTTTTTTCCCAGTGTTCTAAAGAGTTTTTTGTATTTTATGACTTGCAGGCATGTAAAGGCAGAATAGCAGAGTTGTGTTTACTCCCAGCAACTGGTCTTCAGAGGTATATTTCCTCTGAAGGCTTCAAGCCTGATCTCGTCTGAACTTGGAAGCTAAGCAGGGTCAGCCCTGATTAGTACTTGGATGGGAAACTGCCTGGGAATCAGGGTTCCTGCATTGGGCAGGGGGTTGGACTCGATGGTCTTGCAGGCCCCTTCCAACCCTATGATGCTATAACTAATAGCCTTTGATAGACTTGTCACCCATCAAGTCATCTACGCCAATTTTAAAGCCATCACCACCTGTTGATACTGAATTCTGTAAAGTTAATTGTGCAGTGTCTGAAGGAGTTGTATCCTGAACCTAATGTTTGGAACCTCTTGCAGATCAGCTGTCTTGGGCACTCCCAAGTTCTAGTACCATGAGACAGGCTGGGAGAGATTCTACTGTCTCTGCACCAGTCAGAACTTTAAAACCTCTAAAACCGCCTTCTCCCCTACCAGCCTGCCTGCTTCTTACGATCTTCTGGGGAGGCCCTTCTTCCAGGACTGCCACTTTCAGCAGCACGTTTGGCAGTGACATGAGAGAGGGCCTTCTCAGTGGCCGCACCCAGGCTGTAGAACTCCCTCCCAAGGGAGGCTAGGTTTGCGCCCTCTCTGCTTTCCTTCCCAAGGCAGGCAATGGCCACTTCATTCAAGAAGGCCTTTGGCTATAAGTGGGTCTGTTGGGTTGGGTGCTGTTTTTAATAACAGTGTGTGTGTGTTTGCTGTCATTGTTATCTTTTTATTGTATTTTAATGTATTGTTGTATTGTTTAAATCAGTTTTGTTTCTGTAAGCTGCCTTGAGTGCCATTTTTGGTAGAAAAGCAGGGTGCAAATAAAGTAAGTATCATGCCTCTGCCAAAAGGTCTCACGTGCTTTAGCTGAGTCATGGGTGGCTTTGGCGGACTCATCCCCAGCACTGGCTCCTTATCTGTTAAAGACTATTAATGAGCTACTTTACAGTGTTAGAAATAAACAGGATAGGAATCATCAAATCCTTTGAACATATGGAAGTATTTGTGCTGCTACCCCTCTGGAACTCAGGTGCAAGTGGGATCTGTTCTTCCTTAGCCCAGCACAGATCCCTGCAGGCAGGCAAGTACTTTCAAGTTGTCTAATAAACCTTGTCTCAGTCAGTGGGAGAGGACAGTTCCCCCGCCCCTCTCGCACTTGGCACTGCGCTTGTTTGATGAAGGTGCTCCATCCCTGGGTCAGACTCTCCTTTCTGCTTTGACCACTCAGCTCCCACCACCCTCGCTGTCCGTCTTCAGCTCTCCCATCGGGCCTTCACTCTCCTTTTTGTCTCTTTGGATAGCCGCTGTCGCCTGACTGGCCCACAAATGCTGTCAAGCCCTGTTGTTCAAGGCCAGCCTTCCCCAACCTGGTGCCCTCCAGACGTGTTGCAGTACAACTCCCATAATCCCCTAGCCAACGTATGAGTTGTAATCCAACACATCTGGAGGGCACCAGGCTGAAGGCCGTTCTGGGCTTATGATGCAATCTGTTTTGCTCTGTCTTGTTTTTCAGTTGTGCCGATTACTGATTAACATTTTATCAGATTTGTGATTTACATACTGTTTTATTCTTCCTCCCCCAGATAACTTTTTGTTTTGAGATGATTAATACGTGCAATAAATAAAATAAAAGAGCAAGAACTAAATCATTTAGAAGGAAGATGGAGGCTCTGTCTCTCCAGCTCATGCTAGTGAGCTGGACTTTCACAGCCTTTTTTCTTGATCAATCGCTGTCACTTTCTGCAGGCTACAGAACTCTTGCCTTAGCCCCACAGGCTTTTTGAGGACATGAAACTGACAGTCCTATTTTGGTCGGAGACTGGAGAGGGGGCCTCATCTCTCGGGACCCGGGATGGGAGTGGTGGAGAGCAGAAGGCAGGAAACCACATCCACAGAGAGGAAATACTAGATCTGAATGAAAGAAGAGGCTGTGGAAGGTGTGTCGTCTGATGCCTTGACAGTCTCCCAGGCTGCAGGAGAAGCCCCTAGGTTGAGGAGCAAAGGAGATGGGAGCAGAGCACATAGAGGGATGTCTCTGAATTTAGTTAGTGTTTCCTCCCCCCCTCCCCCCACCCTAGGAAGATGCCATCTGCCCTGGAATTCCTGCCCCTTAATTCTAAATGTGTGGGGGCAGACTGCAGTTATTGGCATCAGAGGAAAGTCACTCTGCACATGCCTTGGCACTATTCTTAATTATTAGTGCACATTTTCCAGGGCACAGCCTGATAAATCCTGGGCTGACAACAAATTCTGGGCAAAGATGCAACTTTACTCTTCAGCCAGCGCATCCGCTCCTTGGGCATTGATTGGAGCACTGGTTCCTCTAGACCAGCCTTCCCAAGCGTGGTGCCCTCCAGATGTGTTAGACTGTAAGTCCCATCATTCCCAGCCAGCATGACCATTGGTCATGGGAGTTGCAGTCCAACACATCTGCATGGCCCCACGTCAGGGGAGGCTGCTATAAACACTGGCAAACTAATTAGCACAACTGTGAGACTACAACTAAAACAAGGAGAGCTGGAAAAACCCTGGATATCTATACACCCCTCTAGTAAATCTCCTCTTCCCTCCACGTGCACAGCCCTGATTAGGGCCCTGGAAGTGCATGGGCTGGTGAGCGCAGAGCTTCATGGGCGGGTTTAGGTTGCACAAGGGTTTTAAGCATTGATTTATTATTATTATTACATCTATATCCACTTTTTTTCCCCTCTTGCAAGGAACCTAAGGTGGCTTACATGGTCCTCCTCCTCTCAATTTTATGCTCACAACAACCCTGTGAGGTAGGTTAAGCTGAGAGTCAGTGACTGGCCCAAAGCCTAGAACAGTTGGTCATGGAACCGACCACAGGGGAGGCAACCTTGGATTTAATCCTAAGTGGTGTCACCCAGGACTTGGCATGAGATGTAAACGTTGTTGAACCAATTGGAAACAGTGATCACAGTGCTATATATTTCAGTGGAAAATTGCCCAGGAAGTCCAACGCGGTCACAGTGTGCGGCCGCTGCAAAAGAGAGCCAGTGTAGTGTAGTGGTGAGAGTGACGGACTGGGAGCCGGGAGATCCGGGTTCTAGTCCCCGCTTGGCCATGGAAGCTCACTGGGTGACTTTGGGCCAGTCACAGACTCTCAGCCCAACCTACCTCACAGGGTTGTTGTTGTGAGGATACAACGGTGAGGAGGAGGATAATGTAAGCCGCCTTGAGTTCCTTGCGAGAGGGAGAAGGCGGGGTATAAATGCAATAAATAAATAAAATAAATAAATAAAAAAGGCAAACTCCATGTTAGGCATAATTAGAAAAGGAATTGAAAATAAAACTGCCAAGATCATATTGGCATATATATGCCCTATACAAATCTATGGTGCGACCACACTTGGAACGCTGGGTACAATTCTGGTCACCACTCCTAAAAAAAGATATTGTAGAGCTGGAAAAAGTGCAGAAAAGAGCAACTAAAAGGATCAAGGGGCTGAAGCATCTCCCCTATGAGAGAAGGTTACAACAGCTGGGATTGTTGAGCTTGGAAAAAAGGGGGCTAAGGGGAGACATGACAGAGGTGTACAAAATTATGCATGGTGTGGAGAATGTGGATAGGGAGACATTTTTCTCCGTCTGTCAAACTACTACAACCTGGGGTCATCCCATGAAGCTGACTGGTGGGAGCTTCAGGACAGATCAAAGGAAGTCCTTCTTCACACAGCACAGAGTTAAATTATAGAGTTCACTACCACAGGATGGAGTGATGGCCACCAGTGTGGATGGCTTCAAAAGGGGGTTAGACAAATTCCTGGAAGAGACTATCAATGGCTACTAGTTTTGATGGCTATGTGTTACCTCCAGAACTAGAGGCAGTGAGCCTATGCACACCACTTGCTGGGGAACACGGGTAGGAGGGTGCTGCTGCACTCATGCCCTGCTTGTGGGTCCCTGGTCGACAGCTGGTTGGCCACGGTGTGAACAGAATGCCAGACTAGAGGGACCCTGGGTCTGATCCAGGAGGGCTCTTCTGATGTTCTTATGTCGCCCAGTGAGCTTCACGGCCGACTGGGGACCAGAACCCGGGCTGTCTCCCCAGGCCTAGCCCAACAATCTAATCACTACACCACACTGGCTTCTCCTAAAAGGGACTTCTTAAGTGTTCTAGGTTTATTGGCAATAGGAATGAACCTACTAGGCCAACGTTCTTTGCAAAATGCGCCAAGTGTAAGGGTGGCCTTACTATAATGCAGGGTGTACAAATAGCCCCAGTGACTGTAAGCTGTTAATTTCCTTGTAACCTTTGTGTGAGTCAGAGATCCAGAGGAGGAAAGGCTCCTTTGCTGCCATCACAGCAACAGGCCATGACAAAGGGACTATAGAAAGTTCCACCACACCCAGGTCACCATTATCCCCACATGCACACACCCCAGCACAGAAGACCAGATCAAGGTTGTGCCCTACTGAATGAGTGGCTGCAGAAACCAATTGAGGCAGACCCATGGAGGCCATGAAGTACTGAGCTGCTCCTGCCAGGGCAAGCAGCCAATGTGCATGCTGACGTCCCCCAGAAAGGGGGGGGGAGGTCTCAGCATCATTAAACTGTTGGCCGACACTGTTCCAGAGCGACACTCTCTCCGCCTCATATTTGGTAGGCACACTGGCAGGTCCAGCAAACAGGCAGCGATGAATCAGCATCACTCAATACACCAAAACAAGCAGAGCCAGAGGAGACCCTTCTCTGGAGGAAGGCAACTGATGGAACGCTTCGGACAGAGATGGGCAGGATCTCAGTACCCCCACAGGTTAACATAAACAAAAATCTCCGTGCACCTAGAAAGCAAGCCTGCTGCTAGTCTCCCAGCCGCTGTGCTCCTCCTCTGTACCACAGGGCCACTATGGGTTGCCTCTGAGCAGGCCTTGGCGTGGCTGGCTGGCCAGCTCGGTCGGGGCTAGAGGCCCTGGCTCTGATGTTACATTTTTTGAGATTTGTATCCCGCCTTCTTCCCGCTGGCAAGGATTCCAGGGAGCCACACGTGGCCCTCCTCGCCACGTCATCCTCGCGACAACCCTGCGAGGTGGGCTGGGCGGAGAGCAGCGCCGGGCCGCCGTCGCCCAGGGGGCGGGGAGCCGCCGTCAGCTGACCGGGGCGGTCACGTGAGCGCCGCCGCCTGGCGCCCGGACGCGGCGCCGCCGCCGAGCGGACCCGGACCCGGACCCGGGCTGGCGCGGCCGGCCGGCGGGCGAGGATGGCCTGGACCAGGCACCAGCTGGGGCTGGCCGCGCTCATGCTGGTCACCGGCTCCATCAACACCCTGTCCGCCAAGTAAGCGGGGGGCGGCGCAGCCCCGGGAAGGCGGGGGCTTCGGGGGCGCCGCCGTGGGGAAGCCCCCGGCCGCAGCCTGGCGGGGGGCGGGGGGCCGGGCCGGGGGCTTCCTGGCCGGGGGGTCCCGCCCGCCCGCCCGGCCCGGCCCGGCCCGGCCCGGCCCCTCCGCTGACCAGCGTGCCGCGGTGATGGGGGCCGCCGGCCATCACGAGGGAGCACAGCGGCCTCCGCAGCCGGGCGCCCAGGGGGCAGCTCCCGGGCCCCGCCGCCCGCTCGGGCGGATAAGGCCGCCGCCGGCGCCAGCCCTGCGCTCCCGCTGCGGGAGGCGGCGGGCCCCGCGGGCCTCGGGCCGGCCCGGCCCGGCCTCCGCCCCGCCTGCGAGCCTTGGCGGGCCGAGCGCGCGCAGAGGCCTCCTCGCGCCCTCCCCGCTGCGGCCCCGGCCAGCCCTCGTGGACACGGCCGCGTCCGCTTCCTCAGCCCGTCCCGCGAGGCGCCGGGACCCCACATCCGCCCGGGCCTGAGGTGCCGCGCGGCGCTTCGTTGTGTCTGCCGCAACGGGCGACCACGGCCGCCCCTCGGGGGCGCTTGTGGTCCGCGCGCGCACGCTCGCTCAGGCGACCACTTCGCGCATCTGGCCAGATAGCCGCAGGACCACCGCTGCCAGCATCGCAGCGCGCGCTTTGTGGGTCAGATGCGTGAGGCGGTCGCTCGAGCGAGAAGGGGGTGGGTGTGCGTGTGCGCGTAGATGTACACCCTGAGTGCAGATGGAAGGGGGGGGGAGTCCGCGTATGATGATGTCTGTTTCTGCCCCTTCTCTTCCCACTCTATTATCGGGGGGAGGGGGCTTCTTACAGTCAAGAGTCCCTGGGAATTTCAGGACATATTGGCCATTTGTTGTTTATTCGGTCAGTCGCTTCCGACTCTTCGCGACTTCATGGACCAGCCCGCGCCAGAGCTTCCTGTCGGCAGTCGCCATCCCCAGCTCCCCCATGGTCAAGTCCGTCACCTCCATAGGTTAGCCATAGGAGGAGGCCATTTGACTTCATCACCCACTGTTCTCTCTCTTTCCTCGCTCTGTCTGGAGCCTTGAGTTCTGAGTAAATATGGACGGGGGGCTCCTTGTCCTAGGGGCCAAGAAGGCGGCAAAACTGTTGACCATCCTTATCTGTTGTTCCTTAACTGTTGCATTCGTTCAGTCATTTGAGTCACAGTTCTTGTTTTTGCAGACCTTGGTCAAACATTGCCAGAAATACAGGAGAACCAGGGGAAGCACATTTAGCACCAATGTGCTTCATGCTCATTCTTTCTCTTGGTTCAGATACAATGCCTCATAATTCCATTTTATTTATTTGTTAGATTTGTATACCGCCCAACTGGCAAAAGCCCTCAGAGCGGTTTAGAATCATAGAATAGTATGGTTGGAAGGGGCCTATAAGACCATCCAACCCCTGCTCAGTGTGGGAATCCACGTCAAAGCATCCCTGACAGATGGCTGTCCAGCCTCATCTTGAGTGCCTCCAGTGTGGGAGAGCCCCCCACCTCCCTAGGGAATGGGTTCCACTGTTGTATTGCTCCAACAGTCAGGACATTTCTCCTGATGTTCAGCCGGAATCTGGCTTCCTGTCACTTGAGCCCATTATTCTGTGTCCTTCACTCTGGGATGATCAAGAGGAGATCCTGGCCTTCCTCTCTGTGACAGCCTTTCATAAAACCAAACAACACAAACAAAATAACCAGTAAATAATTAAAAAAAAATACAAGTAACAAAATAATACAATATTAAATATTTAAAAATATTTACAAACATTGAGGAGCCAGCAGTAAAGCCAAGAATCAGAGCAACTGATCAGTGATGAAAAGCTTAAAGAGGAGGGTCTTAACTTGGCATCTAAATGTGCACAATTTTAATGAGGCGACTTTTACCATTCTTGATGGCTTGAGTATGCACCTTTGAGATGCTTCCTCAGAGAGACCGAGGAGGGGCGTGTGTTTGTTTAGTCAAATGTCTTGCCAAAGGGGCTACTGCTCTACACCCCTCTTCTTGTGCCCTTTTGTACCTTCCCTGTTTCTGGTCAATTGTCTCTTTATATCAGGGGTGGAGAACATCTGGCCCTCCAGATGTTGGACTGCAACTCCCATCATCCCTGGCCAGCATAGCCTGTGGTGGGGATGATAGGAGTTGCAGTCCAGCTACACCTGGAGGGCCACACGTTCCCCATCCCTTTTTCATATACACGTGATGAGAATTGGCACTGGCTTTGGGCTTTTTCTTGTAGAGTTAGCTTGGTAGCTGTGTGGGTTGACTCCAAACGCACGTATTGCCCCTTTCAACAAATCAAATTCAGCAGCACTCTGTTGTCTGGGTTTGCATTTCTGAATGGAGTTTACTATAAGTTTCTAGACCTTCGTGTTGTAGAGAGGCTCAAGAGCATGGAGGTGGCTCCTTAAAAAGGCGCCGATGTTCAGGACAGGAGCATCTGTTCTGCTCAAGCCTTCCATTGCGATCTCTGGTCTTATTCTCTCCACCCATATGCTGCCTCTGGCAGTTGTGAGCATTGTGGTGGCACGTTTATGGCTTCAGGGCCTTTGGAACTGGTAGCATTCTAGGCTTTTACGGCTTCCCTTCAATGAAAGCCCTGCGAAGGCGTTGTTTTCCTCTTGGCTGCTTCTTGCAAAATCCACGGCTGACTAAGCAAGTATCCCAAAAACTGCACCGTCAGTGGCATTTCAGGGGAGGTTGTGCTGTGGTCTGAAATTCTGCTGTCTTAGGGGCTGCCTTTGGACTGGTTTGCAGACTTTGCGTAGCAGTAAACCATGTGAGTATGAGTGATCAGTCAGCCCTGTCCCAATACGTAAGGGTCTGCCCCAGAAGCAGGCACTAAGCAGATCTTGCTAACTAGGGTTGAGTCCTCACAAACAGCAGTTGGGGCGGTCAGCCTGTCTCTGGGCTGTACCACTTCAGACACCAAGTGGGGGCTTGCAAGATGGGGAGTGGCCATAGTTCAGTGGCAGAGCCCCTGCGTTGCACGCAGAAGGTTCCTGGTTCAAACCTCTGTGGCATCTCCAGGTAAGGTTAGGAAAGAATCCTGCCTGAAACCCTGGAGAGCTGTTGCTACCAGTCAGTGTCGACAATACTGGGCTAGATCAATGGGATGACTCCAGAGAACGCAGCTTCCGATGTTTCCCCATGAAAAAATACTTGTATATGTGGAAAGCCAGCTACCAGGTTAGAACACTTCTCCTGGTCATCTCGTTTTCTGGGTTCCGGGAATTTTTGTGTATCTATGGTAGGTGTGGAGCAGTTTAAAATGTTTGTCTTGTTCTGTTACAAACATTTTAAACAACTCCACGTCCACCAGAAGTGCCCTGCTGGGTCAGACCGAAGGTCCGTCTAGTCCAGCACCCTGTGTCTAGACAGAGGCCTCCAGGGGGCCAAAAGCAGTGCTTGGAGGTGGTAAACCAGCCCTCTCCTACTTCTGGCCCCACCAAACGGCACCCAGCGCAGACTTCTTTTGGACATGGGGTTCTGCAGAGCCACGGAGGCTAATAGCCCTGGACAGGCCTCTGCACTCCCAGGAATGTCCCTCTGTGACGCTGTCTGAGCCAGCGGCCCTGCGTCCTGTCACACTGAATTTTATAACTGATACAGAGGAAAGACAGCAGCTCCCAGGATAGGCTACTGTCTTTTCTCTGTCCTGAATCTACTGCCCATCGATTTCACTGGGTTCCCTTGAGTTTCAATATTATGAAAAAGGGGAACAAAAATCTTCTCTCCACTTTCTCCCACAGCCATTCTTGCTTGGTTCCCCATATGCCTGGAACCCCCTCCCAGAAGTCTAGGTCATACTACCCTTCTGTCTTTGAGATCCCTCCTCAAAACTAAGCTCCTGAGTTGTGCCTTTTCCTTCCCCAACCCGATGCTTTCCAGACTGCAGCTGCCATCATTGTCTCCAGCCAGTGTGGCCATTTTATAGAGTCATCTGGCTCAAACCAGTTGGACAGAATGTCCTCTTTTTGTCCCACCCAATCCTGCATTTCAGTAATTCTGCAGTATTGTAATTTCTTTAGTTCAAGTGCTTCTTCCCTGCCTTTCCATTCAAAGACTGCCAAAGCATCCAATGTTTATCAGATAGTACAGGTAGATGACTTAATCTGCACTTTCTTGGTTGTATCCCACCCGTGGCCTTTTCCGACCTTCCTTACTTCCAAACTGGCCCTTCACAGTTTCCTAATGAAGATATCAATTCCTACTACATCCTAATCACACCATTCCACACATACACTTCTTGGGCCTAGGTGGGGTTGCCGCTCTGGAAGAGACTGATGGTAGACCCATTGCATCACCCATTATGAGTTAGTATCCTGTCTCTTCTCTGCCCTGTGCTGGTCTATTTGCTAGAAATGTCCAGCCACCACAGGATCGGCGAGCTGTGCTGGCTTTAGCCGTCTGTCTCGCTATGCAGAGTAGCATCTTGTCTCTCAGAATGTCAGTTCTGGCAAGGTGAATGGCGTCCCCGACATCCGATCCATGGGAGATGCTACTCTTGTGCTCTGCTCTCCGTTACATCAAGGTCTCCAGTTGCACACGCCAGGGAGGGGCTTGGCTTGTTGTCAGTGGAGAGCCACCTTCCATCTCTGCTGCTGGGCTGTGGGTAAGTCCAGACAGAGAAGGTGCAGCTCAAAACATGCTTTTTCCGAACAGGATCCACAAAGCCAAAGCAGTGGCGCCTAGGCCTGTCTCCAGACATCCTGCTGCTATTACATAAGCAGCCATCTCCAACCCGGGGCCCTCCAGCTGCATTGCACTAAAGCGCCCATCATCCCCAGGGCAGCATAGCTGGGGATGCTGGGAGTTGCAGCCCCATCTGGAGGGCCCCGGGTTGGGGTAGGCTATTTCTATAACAACAGTGCAAGATCCTGTCTCACTAACCTTTTAGAGTTCTTTGAGAGTGTCAATAAACATGTAGACAAGGGTGATCTGGTAGACATGGTTTACTGGGACTTCCAAAAGGCTCTTGACAAAGTCCCTCATGAAAGACTCCTGCGCAAATGTAGCAGGCATGGAATAAGAGGACAGGTCCTCCTATGGATCAGTACCTGGTTAAAGAGCAGAGAGCAGGAATAAATGGTAAATTCTCCCAGTGGAGGGACATAAACAGTGGGGTCCCACAGAGATCTGTATTGGGACCAATGCTTTTCAATTTGTTAATAAATGATCTGGAATTAGGAGTGAGCAGCGAAGAGGCCAAGTTTGCAGCTGACACCAAATTATTACGGTGGTTAAAACAAAAAGCAATTGTGAAGAGCTCCAAAAGGATCTCTCCAAACTGGCAGAATGGGCATCCAAATGGCAAATGCGGTTCAAAGTAAGCAAGTGTGAAGTGATGCACATTGCGGCAAAAAATCCCAACTTCAAGTATAACGTGATGGGATCTGACTTTCAGTGACCGCCCAAGAAAGAGATCTTGGGGTTGTGGTGGACAGCTCAATAAAAATGTCAACCCAGTGTACAGCCGCTGTAAAAAAGGGAAACTCCATGTTAGGCATAATTAGAAAAGGAATTGAGAATAAAACTGCCAATATCATACTGCCCCTATACAAATCTTTGTGCGACCATACTTGGAATACTGTGTACAGTTCTGGTCACCACACCTAAAAAAATATATTGTAGAGCTGGAAAAGGTGTGGAAAAAGGCAACTAAAATGATCAAGGGGATGGAGCATCTCCCCTATGAGGGAATGTTACAACAGCTGGGATTGTTTACCCTGGAAAAAAGGAGGGTGAGGGGAGAGAGGATAGAGGTGTACAAAATGTCTTATGTTGCGAAGACCCGTGGATTTGCCAGGTATGTTGTCTCCCAGGAGAATGGATTAGAGATGTGACTGAAAGGTTGCCTGCACTCATAAAGCGCACTGACAGGTATCCCTTTCTTCTCATCCATGTGGGAACAAATGATACCGCCAAGCGGAACTAAGAAGAAATCACGTCAGACTTTGAAGGTTTGGGAGGGAAACTCGAGAACTTGGGGGCCCAGATAGTTTTCTCATCCATCCTTCCAGTACTTAGAAGCGGGATAGAAAAGGAACGAAAAATACTCCGGGTGAATGACTGGCTACGAAGGTGGTGCCGACGAGAGAGATTTGGATTCTGGGACCACGGGCTATACTTCCTGGAAGATGGGCTGTTGGTGAGGGACGGGTTGCACCTCACAAAGGCTGGGAAGAGTGTGTTTGGCCACAGCATGAAGAACTTCATCAGGAGGGCTTTAAACTGAATCCTACGTGGGAGGGAAATGTAAAGTTGGGGGTAATAATGGACGTAGGCGTATGCACTGCAATGGAGAGAACAGCTCTAATAGCACCCAATAATAGTCTTTGGACACATGTAGGAAAAAAGCCAGACTATGAAGCACATGGTCTTCGACGTCTATATACTAATGCCCAGAGTATGGGAAACAAACAGAACGAACTTGAACTCTTAATATAAGAGGGAAATTATAACTTGATAGGTATAACTGAGACATGGTGGGATGATTCATGACTGGAATACAGCAATTGAAGGATATAACTTGTTCGAAAAGAACAGGAGGAACATAAAGGGAGGTGGGGTTACACTTTATTTGAAAAATAGATATCTCTGCACAGAAATACAGGAGGATGAGCTTGGTAGCCCCATTGAGAGCATCTGGATCAAAATAAATGGAGCAAAGAATAAAAGGAACCTGGTGGTCAGAGTCTACTACTGGCCACCCAATCAAGCAGAAGATGAGGATGAAACTTTTGAAAAGCAAATAGCCAATGTTTCAAAGAAGCATGATGTAGTAATTTCCCCAATATTTGTTGGGAGACCAATTCTGCAAAACATGGCCCCTCCAGGAAATTCCTGACTTGTGTTGCAGATAGCTTCCTCCTACAGAAAGTAGAGGAAGGAATTAGAGGATCGGCTCTCCTTGACTTGATCCTAACCAACAGGGATGACTTAGTGGATCAAGTAGCAGTTACAGGAACTCTGGGGGAAAGCGACCATGTTGTACTTGAGTTCTTGGTTCTAAGGGAAGCAAAAGCCGAGTGTAGTCAAACGCGTACCCAGGATTTTAGGAAAGCTGATTTTAATACACTCAGAACAGTGATCAGTAAGGCCCCATGGCAAGCGATGCTAACGAGAAAAGGAGTCCAAGATGGGTGGGAGCTTTTAAAAAAGGAAATTCTCAAGGCACAATTACAAATCATTCCAACAAGAAGAAAAGGTGGAAGACAACAGAAGAAGCCAATGTGGCTTCACAAAAAGCTTAGGGATGACCTGAAAACAAAAAAGGACACATATAGGAAGTGGAAGGAAGGCCAGGCAACAAAGGAAGAGTACAGGCAGGTAGCACAGAATTGCAGGGATGGTGTCAGGAAGGCTACAGCTGAGAACGAGCTGAGGTTAGCGAGGGATGCTAAAAGCAACAAAAAGGCTTCATCTACATGCACAGTAAAAGGCAGAGGAAAGAAATGTTGTTTCATCTAATAAATAAGGATGGCAAAATGATAACAGTTGACAGAGAAAAGGCAGAGGTGCTCAAGTCCTACTTTGGCCCAGTCTTTTCCCAAAAGAGGGTCTATGACCCCCCTGGCAAAGGCGAAGTACAGGCTGAAGGAGCAGGATTGCAGCTTGAGATGGATAGGCATATGGTCAAGGAATACCTAATTCCTTTGAATGAGTTCAAATCTGCAGGGCCAGATGAACTGCATCCTAGAGTAATAAAGGAACTGGCAGAATAACTCTCAGAACCAGTGTCTGTTATCTTTGAGAAATCATGGAGGATGGGTGAAGTGCCAGATGACTGGAGGAGGGCTAATGTCCCTATCTTCAAAAAGGGCAAAAACGAGGAACCTGGGAACTACAGACCAGTCAGTCTGACATCAATCCCTGGGAAAATTCTGGAGCAGATTAGAAAGCAATCCATCCGTAAGCACAATGCAGTGATTACTTGAAGCCAACATGGATTTGTCAAGAACAAATCCTGCCAGACGAATCTGACCTCATTTTTTGATCAAGTCACCTCCCTTGTAGACCGTGGGAATGCTGTAGACATCATATACCTCGACTTCAGCAAAGCTTTCGACAAAGTGCCCCATGATCTCCTGATAAGCAAACTAGCTCAAAGTGGGCTAGATGAAACAACGATCCGGTGGATCCACAGTTGGCTACAGAATCGGACTCCAAGAGTGCTTATCAGTGGGACCTTCTCCAACTGGGGAGAGGTAATGAGCGGGGTACTGCAGGGCTCAGGCCCAGTGCTGTTCAACATTTTATGAATGACTTGGAGGAGGAGGTGCACGGAATGCTGATCAGATTTGCAGATGACACAAAATTGGGCGGGATAGCTAATACTTTGGAAGACAGAAACCAAATTCAAAGTGATCTTGATAGACTGGAGCGCTGGGCAGAAAACAACAGAATGACATTGAATAAGGATAAATGCCAAGTTCTGCACCTAGGAAAAAGAAACCAAATGCACAGTTACAAGATGGGGGATACGTGGCTCGACAACACTACAAGCGACAAGGATCTTGGAATTGTTGTTGATTACAGGCTGAATATGAGCCAACAATGGGATGTGGCTGCAAAAAAGGCAAATGCTCTTTTGGGCTGCATTATTAGAAGCATAGCTTCCACATCCTGGGAAGTACTAGTCCCCCTCTACTCAGCACTGGTTAGGCCTCATCTGGAGTACAGTTCTGGGCACCACACTTTAAGAAGGATGCAGACAAACTGGAGAGGGTTCAGAGGAGGGCAACAAAGATGATCAGGGGACTGGAAACAAAGCCCTACAAGGAGAGACTGAAAGAACTGGGCATGTTTCGCCTTGAGAAGAGAAGACTGAGGGGAGATATGATCGCGCTCTTCAAGTACTTGAAAGGTTGTCCCAGAGATCTGGCCAGGATCTCTCCTTGATCATCCCAGAGTGCAGGACACGGAATAATGGGCTCAAGTTCCAGGAAGCCAGATTCCAGCTGAACATCAGACATTCCTGACTGTTAGAAGAATACAACAGTGGAACCCATTACCTAGGGAGGCGGTGGGCTCTCCCACACCGGAGGCATTCAAGACGAGGCTGGACAGCCATCTGTCAAGGATGCTCTGACCTAGATTCCTGCATTGAGCAGGGGGTTGGACTTGATGGCCTTGTAGGTCCCTTCCAACCCTACTATTGTATGATTTTGTGAAAATTATGCATGGTGTGGAAATGTGGATAGGGAGACATTTTTCTCTCTCAAAATACTAGAACCCAAAGGGGTCATCCTATGAACCTGATTGGTGGGAGATTCAGGACAGATAAAAGGAAGGGCTTCTTCACACAGCGCATAGTTAAACTATGGGATTCGCTACCACAGGATGTCGTGAAACAATTTGGATCGCTTTAAAAGGGGGTTGGACAAATTCCTGGAGGAAAAGGCTATCAGTGGCTACTAGTCTTGATGGCCATGTGCTACCTCCAGTACCAGAGTCGGTGAACCTATGTACACCAGTTGCTGGGGAACATGGGTGGGAGGGTGCTGTTGCGCTCATGTCCTGCTTGTGGGTTCCCGCTTGACAGCTGGTTGGCCACTGTGTGAACAGAATGCTGAACTAGAGGGACCTTGGTCTGATCCAGCAGGGCTGTTCTTATGTTCTTATTGAAAGTTGTTCTCACACACATCTCTCAAGGGGTGGTTTGGGCTGGGCTGATCTAGGCTGCCCCCTTCATTCTCTCTAACTGAGAAGTGCCCACTCCCAGCCTCCACAATTGCCAGAATCCCATCTCCACCTAGTAGGAAGGCTTGGCTTGAGGTGGAAAGGGCCTTTTCACTTGCTTCTCAGGGACTGAGTGCCGAACGAGTTCTGTTATCGAAATGAGTTAAGCAAACGACAGCTGGTGCACTACAGCACTAAAGGGACTGAGCTCCACATCTGGAGGTCCCTGGTTTTAATCCTGTTTCTGCCATGAAGTCAGTTGGTAGCCTTATGAAAGCCGTTCTAAGTCTCAGCCACCACCGCCCCTACAAAATCAGGATAATTGTGCTGGCCTACCTTAAGGGGTGTTTGTAAGGATTTTTTAAAATTAAAATATTTGTTAAAAACACACCCACGTTAGTTTACAGAAAACCTTTAAAACAATGTCATCACAACAACAAACAACTCAAAAACAGCTAAATGACAGCCGATATTTGTAACTGTAATAAAATTCCATAAAACTTGGCTTCTGGAAGTCAAGAGGTTTAAAATTAAGATTGACAGGCCTTAAGTGGAGAATGAGGGGAGGCGGGCCTGCTGACGTTAGCTGTTCCAGAGCCAGGTAAGTGGTGTAGCCTGCAGCTGCGGCTAAAAAACTTGGTTTCAAAGCAAAATGAAAAAGAGGCGAGCCTCTCAAGATGCTGGGTTCCATGTGAGATACCAAATTCCGTCCTGACAGGGAGGGAGGGTGCTACTGCAGAAGCACAGAGACGTGTCTGTTCTCATGGATGCCCCCTTTCGTTTCAGGTGGGCAGACAAGCTGAGTGCACCAGGCTGCAATGGGTCGGCCACACACAGTTTCCAGCACCCCTTCCTGCAGGTAACACTGTCTAAATCCAGGCATCTGTCAGCCCCCCCCTGAGCCATCATTAGCAAGTTTCTGCCCTTCCTCATTTAGACAGTGAAACATCTTCCTGTGATGCTGAGGATACCGGCTTTTCAGACTCTGCATCCCAAAAACCTCTGTGCTGGTGTTCAAAATTAATTTTGCAACTTCCCTTTTTTTTGCATATAGCTTGCTTAGTTTGCAAAACATTTCCAAACGTAATGAAGCAGGCAACCCCACTTTGAACACTACATTCAGCCTTGACATATAGGAAGTAAAATATTTTTGATTCTGAGCACAGGGGGCGGGGATGGGGGAAGTAGATGGGAGATGACTGGAGACTGGCACCCCTAAAGAGCACAGAAGTTCTAGTCCCCAGGCCCTACAGACTCTTGCTGAAAGTTTCCGTTTGCATCTGCTCAATCATGAGAGCTGGCAGCTTAGTTTTTAAGGAAAACATGGCTGAAATTATCATGAATTCTGGGCTCTGGTGGTCTGGGAGGCATGTGAATTTGGATACAGGGAAGGTGGATACTTGGTCTAATCCAGTCTGGTGGTTTGTGCCAGTTCTGTCGGTAGCTGGGAGGAAGAGGATGGCTTCCTTGTTCCATGTTAGTGATAGGCAGCTGGCGGCAATGCAGAAGTTCACAAACCACCTTGGCTGAATTCCAGGCGGTGGGCATGTTCCTCGGGGAGTTCTCCTGCCTGGCTGTGTTCTACCTGCTGCTCTGCTGCGATCGGCGGAGACCAGAACCCACCATGGCCCCCCCTCGGTCCTTCAACCCGCTGCTTTTCCTGCCTCCGGCACTGTGTGACATGACAGGGACTAGTCTCATGTATGTGGGTAAGTGTTTGGGCTGTCTTTTTCTGTCTGGGGTCTAGGCTGGTGTGGGATGTTTTGCTGAGAATATGAACTCCCCATACGCACGTGTGCACAAGCACGCGCGCACACACACACACACACACACACACAGTCTTAAGCACTGCCTCTTTTGTTTAAAAAGCTAAACTGTTTGACATACATGTATTTCAATATCTGCAGTATTTATTCAGCTCTCACTATCAATTATGACCTTGGGCTCAGTAATGTGATGTAAAGGGCTCCTCGCTCGGGAAGTGGGGCCTTAAAACGTGGCTGCTGAATCTGCTTTTAATTGGCTGACTGAGGCTGGTCTGTAGTTGAAGGGTTTTCGTGGGTGCTGTTTTTTATTGCTGATACTGAATGTTGTTTTGTTTAATATTACTGGTTGTTTTATCTTTGTAATTGGCATTCAGTTTTTTTAAACTACAGAAATTACTACAGAAAAGTAATTCACAAACAATGCAGATGTTCAATATTTAAGACTGCCGAGTGAAGTGCTAGGGTGGTGGTAGGCAGCACTTGCTATAGCCACCCAGATGCTAGAGGCGGCCGGGGTTGGCTTTCTAATAGCAGAAGGGAGGGATCTCACTCACGGTGTGCTCCCATTACCACCTTTCTTTTCCCCCTGCCCTCCCATCCTTGAATTCGGAGGTTTCCTCACCACTGCCGCCACCATGAGGTATAGAAATCCACTCTTTATTTTAAATGTGTTGTGAGGATTCCATTTTGGGGATCACGTTCCGCCTTTTGCACTTGGGAGCTGTTTCCCAGGCGTACCTTGGCAGAGCAAACGTCTCCAACCTACGCCCCTCATTCTAAATTTTCTCCGTGAGCCGTCCTCATCCTTTCCCTGCCTCCCCCCTTTTCTGTCCTAGCTCTGAACATGACCAGCGCGTCGAGCTTCCAGATGCTGCGAGGAGCCGTGATCATCTTCACCGGGCTGCTCTCGGTGGCCTTCCTGGGGCGGAAGCTGGTCCTGAGCCAGTGGCTGGGCATCATGATCACCATCATGGGGCTGGTGGTGGTCGGGCTAGCTGACCTGAGAAGCAACGACGAGAAGCGGCACCTCAGCGAAGTCATCACAGGTGGGAAGGAGGCCGATATCCAGAAGCAGAGGTGCTGGGTGGGCCTGATGCAGGGTGCACTTCTGTTGGAGCCCGTGCTCCACCCCTTCCGCCAGGGGCCCACAGTCTTGCCCTCCTTCTGGCTGCTCCCAGCATCCAGTGGAAGTTCCTGGCTGCCCTCCCCTCCCCATCCTCCTCCTCTTGATGCTTCAGTTCTGACGGTGGCGGACGTACCCTTCACCACCCCCAGTTTTGCTTCCACAACACCAGGCAGCTTGGGTCAGAAAGCAGCGTCCACTTATTTAGCGTTCTGAATTTTTGTACCATCCAATCTAGATGGTCAGGGCAGCGCACACCAAGTAGAATATATCCGTGCATATTATGGTTTGCTCTTATATTGCAATGGAACGTTAAAACACGTAGACGCAAAATACAGGTGCCGGCCGCTGGCTACCTCATGCCTGTCTGGACTTCAAAGGTTGTGCGTGCCGTTTCAAATGGTTTCCAAGGGGAGGATGGCCGGGATCCAAGAGCCATGCCTCTGCCATGGGCTGCCCACATCCAGATTGGGCACGTGGGTGGCACCTCCAGAATCATAGAATAGTAGGGTTGGAAGGGGCCTACAAGGCCATCGAGTCCAACCCCCTGCTCAGTGCAGGAATCCAAGTCAGAGCATCCCTGACAGGTGGCTGTCCAGCCTCGTCTTGAACGCCTCCAGTGTGGGAGAGCCCTAGGTGGTTGGTTCCATTGTCATATTGCTGTCAAGGGCTCCTTGGAGGACTCTCTCAGTCTAATCCAGTAGCCAAGTCCAGACACAGACAAAGGGATTCCTTTCAAAGCTTTATTCTTCTTTTACAACTTAACAACTCTACCGTTTGCAACTAGATCTGAGCAGCACAGTACCTATGCCCTAAGTTGGAACAGTTGGTCCCCGTTTGAAAGGGAATTACTGGCAGACCCCTGAACTTAAGGACTAGGGAGAGTCCCTCCCCTTTTCACTTGGATCCTCTGGGTGCAGCCGTTGTTTGTGTGCCAACCGGGCACTACGCCTCCTTTCCGCGCCCTCCATTTGGCGCCGCTCTCTGCGTCGGCGTTGCACGTCCATCAGGTCTACTTCCCATGCTCGGTCACTCCCTGGACTGCTTTCTAATCTAGGAATGCTGGTGGGAGGAATCTCCGTCAGCTGTGGGCCCTGGGAAAGAGGAGCGCGCTCCTCTCCCAGGAGCGACTGCTCTTCCTCAGAATCAGAACTACTCTGGGATTCTATGGGCTCAGTGTCCACCCTGACATACTGCTCTTAACAGTCAAGAAGTTTTTCCTGATGTTCAGCCAGAATCTGGCTTCTTGTAACTTGAGCCCATTATTCTGTGTCCTGTATTCTGGGATGATCGAGGAGCATTCCTAGTGGATCTCAGGGGCCACAGTCAACCTGGAGGAGGCTCCAGATGTTTGAATCCCAGGGTCACCCAGTGAAATGTATTGCCAGTAGAATCCAGAAGTACTTCTTCCCGGAACACAGTTATCGGATTCAGTGCCATGGGGTCTGGCAGGTGGTTTAGCTGGCTTTTATTAGACAAATTAATGGAGGATAGATTACCAGGGATTATTAGTCATGATAGCTACATGGAACATGTTTTAATTTGGTGTTTAGTTTATTATTTTATATCCTCAATTTGTATTAATAACCAAAGTAACTTACAATAAGGGAAAAATACAATAAGCAACAATAATAAAAGGGGTGTCTGTATGAGAGAGGAAGAAAGAGGAAAATGTGTAACACTCTCTCCCGCCTCCAAACTCCAGAAAACCAAAAGCTATTTTACGTGTTTTTCCCTTCCAACATTAAACGGAGAGCAACAGAGAGGGGACAGCAGGTGGATCCATTCTGGATTGCTCAGACTCCCTCCTCCCCACAGGTGACCTGCTCATAATCATGGCTCAGGTGATCGTTGCCATCCAGATGGTGTTGGAGGAGAAATTTGTCTACAAACATGATGTTCATCCTCTGCGGGCTGTTGGCACTGAAGGTATGCAAGCGGGTGGAGAAATAAAATGACTCCTTAAAGATCGGCTCATATTCTCTATTGCAGGGCTGGGCCGAAAGTAGATCTCCAGATGTTTTGGACTTCCAAGTCCCCACTTTCCGGACCCTTGGCCATGCTGGCAGGAGCTTCCAGGAGCTGAAGTCCAAAACCACTGGAGATCTGCCTTCTGCCCACCCCTGCCTTCCCCAACCTTGTGCCCTAAAATGGTCAAGAGGCTGGAGCGTCTCCCTTATGAAGGAAAGATACAATATCTGGGACCGTTTGGCTTAGAAAAAGGGTGAGTAATGGGAGATATGACAGAGGTGTACAAAATTATGCATGGCAGAACCCAACAATCTAGGTCTAGGACATCTCTAAGAAAGACATTTTTCTCCCCTTACAATACTAGAATCCAACGGGCTCATCCCGTGAAGCTGATTGGTGGAGATTCGGGACAGATAAAAGGAAGGGCTTCTTCACACAGTGCATAGTTAAACTATGGAATTCACTTCCACAGGATGTAGTGATGTCCACCACTTTGGATGGCTTTAAAGGGGGATTAGACGCGTTCATGGAGGAGAACGCTATCCAGTGGTTGCTAGTACTGATGGCTGTATGCTACCTCCAGTACCAGAGGCAGTATGCCTATGTACACCAGTTGCTGGGGAACATGGGCGGGAGGGTGCTGTTGCACTCAAATCCTGCTTGTGGGTTTCCTGTGGGCAGCAGGTCAGCCACTGTGTGAACAGAATGCTGGACTAGATGAACCCCTAGTCTGATCCAGCAGGGTTCTCATGTTCTTATGCCCCCTCAGAAGTTTTGGAGTTCAGCTCCCATCAGCCCCAGCCGGCATGGCCAATGGTCAGGAATCCTGGAGTTGTAGTCCATAACATCTGGAGGGCACCAGGTTGGGGAAAGCTATTCTACTGAATGCCCTATCTTTAGCTGTGCTCAATAGGTGTGGGGGAAAGGGAGGGAGAAAAATAGCTCCGCCCCCATGCCCAGTACAGCTGCAGATCCAAGCACTGCACCCCCTTGCTCTCTAGGAAGAGGTCACCACTGTGGTTGGCCAACTTCTTAGAAAGGTGGGCTTTCCAAACTGGGTGGGACCCATCTGTGTGCCGGTCCTTCCTTCCTCCCCTATCTCTGCTTTTTGAACGACCCACGTAGAGGGTCGTTCAAAAAGCAGAGATTTTTGCTTCAAAAGGCCACAGCAGCGCTGCCAATTGGGCAGTGCTACCAGAAAGAATGGGCTGCGCAGAGCCATTGGGCCAGCTCCTTCCTGTGTATCTATGGGGTCTCTGGCCCCCTATGAGACCTTGATGGCCCTTGGAGGCAACTTACTCCCCTTGGCTTCCAAGAGTGGCGGGTTTGGTTTCTTGCTTACAGAAAACTGCCCGCTCCTTCCGGCATGCTGAAAGGACCTTCCTGAAGGCTCTACAGCTGCTGGAAAGCATGTCACTTAGATCGATTGACGGGCTGGTTGGCAGAAAACCGCCCACCCGCCAGTCGGCAGCCCTCGCGTGGGCCACGTTCCTCCCGAGCCTCTGCTCCTCTCCCTCTGCTCCTCTCCGAACAGGGTTCTTTGGGTTCGTCATCCTCTCCGTGATCCTGGTGCCCATGTACTACATCCCTGGGGGCAGCTTCAGCGGCAACCCCCGGCAGGTGCTCGAAGACGCCCTGGATGCCTTCTGCCAGATCGGCCACCTCCCGCTCATTGCGGTGGCCCTGCTGGGCAACATCAGCAGCATCGCCTTCTTCAACTTCGCCGGCATCAGTGTCACCAAAGAGATCAGCGCCACCACCCGGATGGTGCTCGACAGCCTGCGCACCGTGGTCATCTGGGCCGTCAGCCTTGCCGTCGGCTGGGAGACCTTCCACGGCCTGCAGATCCTGGGGTTCCTCATCCTCCTGGTGGGCGCCGCCCTCTACAATGGGCTGCACCGGCCCCTTCTTGCCCGGCTGCCCTGGGGGAGATCGCCAGCTGGTGCAGACACGGAGGGTCTCCTTGCTGCGGAAGGCGCCTCCATCAATGGGGACAGTTGATGACGAGGGCACCCACACAGCCCTGGAACTGGGCCTCTCGGACAGACCAGCCCCAGCTGCCAGGGTGTGCCGGCTGAGACCGGTGTTGCACGCGGGGGGGGGGCTCTGCTTCACCTTGAATGTTTGGATGTTGCTCCACTGTGTGGCCGTCCTGCTCATTGTAGAAGGAAGCACCTGAGGAGCTGTGCAGCTTCTGGAATAACCACGGAGGGGCGGCCCTCTGTCGCTAGGCAGCCCCGAAGGGGTTGAGGGCTCTTTCTCCCGCGGCCGCTGGGAATCCGCCCAGACTCTGCCTCCAGAATTGGCGGGGAGGGGTGCCGGGGGGGTGGAGCTGGCAGCTGCCTGCAACACCCACGGAGGCACCGTGGCTCCTAGACGGCATCCATTTGCCTTCGTTGCTGAGACTGCATGGCCATGGGGAGGGGGGGCATCGTGAGGTCTCTGATGGCCCTTTGCTCTTAAGCAGGGGCAGGGAATGTGGGGCCTTCTCGATGTCGTTGGACTGCAACTCCCATCAGCCCTCACCAGAAAAGCCAGTCATGAGGGCTGATGGGACTTGCCGTCCAGCAACATCTGGCGAGCTGCACATTCCCATCCATGACGCAGGAAGCGCTCTCCTTTTTGTCATTCTGCTGACAACCTCCTACCTGCTGTATTCCCAAGAGGAGGGGTTGTGCATGGATGGAGCGTGCCCCATTTGGAGGTTAGAGTCCAGAGCAGTTCTCAGTCTTGGGCACAATGGTGGTAGTTCCATGGCCTTGCTGCTTTCCCTAATCCAGCTCTTCAGACGTGTTGGACCACAACCTCCATCCTCCCCAGCCAGCATGGCCAATGCCTGTGCTGGCTGGGGGTGCTGGATTAAGCCTCTGCCCACCTGCAAGCTTTGGTCCCTTTCCCCTTGTGAAAACTGCCCCAACAGGGGCAATGGAGCCTGTGTGTTTCGGTCTCTTTCCTCATCCCTGCATGGGCAGCTGCCTGCACAGGGGCAGGCTGAGCACGTGGAAGGCGGCTCATTGTTTGGTCCTTGCATCGCTCTGTGGCGTGTGATCAATCATCCACATTTGTCTAATCGGGAGGGGGAGGGAGGGTAGGCTGAGAGCTGGCTAGGGAAAGGGGTCCCTCGGTCTTCTGCCGACAAGAGACTTTGTAGCTGTGTGTAACTGGCAGCTGTGGGAGCAAGCCCGAAGGCAGGGCTGAGGCCCTGGCAGGCTGTGGGTCCCAGCAGGACAGAGAGTTTCCTGCCCCCCCCCCCTTCCCAGGGCATCCACAGAAGCGGCTGAGCTAAACTGTACAGCCAGGGCCAGCCTCTGCCTCTCTGTTGGAAGCTCCTTAGAGGCTGAGTGGGCTTCTCCTCTGCCCCTGTGGCTGCTGCTGCACATGGGGGAGGGGTGGATGAGTTCTCCCTCGTTTGGGGAATATTAACAAGAATAAATTTAGTAACCAATAAAAAACAGTCCGATTGGACGTCCTCCTTTGCAAGCCTGGGTGGTGTCTACATAATTTGAGCTCGCAGATTTTGAGTTACTTTGGGCAGAACTGGGGGGAGGGGGTGTTAAAGGCAGAGTAGAGATACAAAATTTCCAGAAATTTTGAAGCCACAGGGGGGAAAAAACTGTTTTTTCACTTGTTTTTTTTTTCCAGAGAAAAAAATGTTGGAAAAAATTGAACGATCAGCAATACTTGCTTTTAAACACTCTTTACCTAAAGCCACTTTGGGAGCAATCCTATGTCTCCTAGACAGTGTCTGGGGAACATAGGACCTTTCAGTTTCTTGGTTCCAGACTTATAAGGGCTCGGAGCCAGGAAACTGTGCTTCCCTCCCCCTCTCTAGCTGGTGTGGAGAGAACGAGGAGAAGGGGGCATTCCAGGGAGAGAAGGAGACGGAGGTGGCATTCCTACAATCCTTCCTATGGCACACCACCCTTCTTCCCTCCCCCTGCCTGAAGCCTCCATTAGACAGACAGAATCGCCTGTCTAGCTGCAATGCAGAGAGGTGGGCGTGAGGCACCTCCCTCTCTCCACAGGATCATAGAATCATAGACTAGTAGGGTTGGAAGGGGCCTACAAGGCCATCGAGTCCATCGTCTTGAACGCCTCCAGTGTGGGAGAGCCCACCACCTCCTTAGGCAATTGGTTCCATTATCGTATTGCGCTAACAGTCAGGAAGTTTTTCCTCATGTTCAGCCAGAATCTGGCTTCCTGTCACTTGAGCCCTTTCTTCCGTGTCCTGCACTCTGGGATGATCGAGAAGAGATGCTGGCCTTCCTCTCTGGGACAGCCTTTCAAGTACCTGAAGAGCGCTATCCTATCTCCCCTCAGTCTTCTCTCCTCAAGGTTAAACATGCCCAGTTCTTTCAGTCTCTCCTTGTAGGGCTTTGTTTCCAGTCCCCTGATCATCTTTGTTGCCCTCCTCTGAACCCTCTCCACTTTGTCTGCATCCTTCTTAAAGTGTGGTGCCCAGAACTCGACACAGTACTCCAGATGAGGCCTAACCAGTGCTGAGTAGAGGGGAACTAGTACTTCCCGGGATTTGGAAGCTATGCTTCTATTAATGCAGCCCAAAACAGCATTTGCCTTTTTTGCAGCCACATCCCATTGTTGGCTCATATTCAGCGTGTGATCGACAACAATTCCAAGATCCTTCTCGCTTGTAGTGTTGTTGAGCCACGTATCCCCCATCTTGTAACTGTGCATTTGGTTTCTTTTTCCTAGGTGCAGAACTTGGCATTTATCCCTATTCAATGTCATTCTGTTGTTTTCTGCCCAGCGCTCCAGTCTATCCAGATCACTTTGAATTGTTTCTGTCTTCCAAGGTATTAGCTATCCCGCCCAATTTTGTGTCATCTGCAAATCTGATCAGCATTCCGTGCACCTCCTCCTCCAAGTCATTAATAAAAATGTTGAAGAACAGTGGGCCCAGGACTGAGCCCTGCGGTACCCCACTCGTTACCTCTCCCCAGTTGGAGAAGGTCCCACTGATAAGCACTCTTGGAGTCCGATTCTGTAGCCAACTGTGGATCCACCGGATCGCTGTTTCATCTAGCCCACTTTGAGCTAGTTTGCTCATCAGGAGATCATGGGGCACTTTGTAGAAAGCTTTGCTGAAGTTGAGGTATATGATGTCTACAGCATTCCCACGGTCTACAAGGGAGGTGACTTGATCAAAAAATGAGATCAGATTTGTCTGGCAGGACTTGTTTTTGAAAAATCCATGTTGGCTTTGAGTAATCACGGCATTGTTTTCAAGGTGCTTCCAGATGGATTGCTTTATCATCTGCTCCAGAATTTTTCCCAGGGATTGATGTCAGACTGACTGGTCTGTAGTTCCCAGGTTCCTCCTTTTTACCCTTTTTGAAGATAGGGACAACATTAGCCGTCCTCCTGTCATCTGGCACTTCCCCCGTCCTCCATGATTTCTCAAAGAGAATAGACAGCGGTTCTGAGAGTTCTTCTGCCAGTTCATTACTCTAGGGTGCAGTTCATCTGGCCCTGGAGATTTGAACTCATTCATAGTAATTAGGTATTCCTTGACCATATGCCTATCCATCTCAAGCCGCAATCCTGCTCCTTCAGCCTGTACTTCGCCTTTGCCAGGGGGCTCATAGACCCTCTTTTGGGAGAAGACTGAGCCAAAGTAGGAATTGAGCACCTCTGCCTTTTCTTTGTCATCTGTTATCGTTTTGCCATCCTTATTTAATAGCTGAACAACCATTTCTTTCCTCTGCCTTTTACTGTGCACGTAGCTGAAGGAAGCCTTTTTGTTTTTAGCATCCCTCACTAACCTCAGCTCGTTCTCAGCTTTAGCCTTCCTGACACCATCCTTCAATTCTGTGCTACCTGCTTGTACTCTTCCTTTGTTCCTTGGCCTTCTTTCCACTTCCTATATGTGTCCTTTTTTGTTTTCAGGTAATCCCTAAGCTTTTTGTGAAGCCAGAAGCTCAGAAGCTTCTGAGTTTGGGGGCTTACAAGTCCCCAGAGCATAACCTGTAAGATTGTGCCATTTGTTGCTTCAGGACAGCCTTCCCCAACCTGGTGCCCTCCAGGTATTTTGGCCTTCAGCTCCTACCAGCCTCAAGCAGAATGGCTAGTGGTCAGGAATGCTGGGCATTGTAGTCTAAAACATCTGTAGGGCACCAGGTTGAGGAAGGCCGCTTTAGGAACATAAAGCAGCCTTTATGTTCCTAAAGTTATATTACATATAACATGGTTTGCTCATAAAATTATCATTATATTTGAAAATGTTTAAAAAATGAACTCAGTAAATGTGAAATTATTGTCTGAATAAACTATACTTTTAAATTTTAATATACCAAACATGATTAATTTTATGAGCAAACCAAGTTATATGTAACATAGTTTAGATTCCTAGTTTAGGAATCTGTCTGACCAGAGAGAACTTCAGCAAGTAGTCCCTGAAACATCTGAATCATCCTAGAAGCCATAAGAAGCAGGAAGAACGGGAAGCAGAGGAAGACAAGTCCACAAACACAGAGCTCTGTAGAAAAAAATCCAAATTGTCAAGATTTTTTCCCACATTATGATGTGGTAACTCTATTCACATGTTGGGGAACTGAGGATAACTTTGTTGTTCAGTCGTGTCTGACTCTTTGTGACTCTATTCCTCACCTCCACTGTATATTCATAAGGGATATGATTTAGGTCATACCTAAATGGTTTAGTGGTTTTCCCTACATTCTTATATTTAAGCCGAAATTTTGCAAGAAGCAGCTCATGATCTGAGCCACAGTCAGCTCCAGGTCTTGCTTTTATTGACTGTATAGAGCTTCTCCATCTTTGGCTGCAAAGTACATAATCAATCTGATTTCGACATTGACCATCTGGTGATGTCCACGTGTAGAGTCGCCTCTTGTGCTGTTGGAAAAGAGTGTTTGCTATGATCAGCCTGTTCTCTTCGCAAAACTCGATTAGCCTTTGTCCTGCTTCATTTACACCAAGGCCATGCTTGCCTGTTATCCCGGTGATTTCTTGACTTCCTACTTTGGCATTCCAATCCCCTATGATGAAGAGGACATCTTTTTTTGGTGTTAGTTCTAGAAGGTGTTGTAGGTCTTCATAGAACTGATCAACCTCAGCTTCTTCAGCCTCAGTGGTTGGGGCATAGACTTGAATTACTGTGATGTAGAATGGTTTGCCTTGGATTCGTACTGAGATCATTTTGTCGTTTTTGAGATTGTACCCCAGTACTGCTTTTCCCACCCTTTTGTTGACTATGAGTGCTACTCCATTTCTTCTAAGGGATTCTTGCCCACAATAGTAGATATGATGGTCACCTGAATTAAATTTGCCCATGCCTGTCCATTTTAGTTCGCTGATTCCCAATATGTCGATGTTCAATCTTGCCATCTCATGTTTGACCACCTCCAGCTTGCCTTGATTCATTGATCTGACATTCCAGGTTCCTAAACAATATTGTTCTTTACAGCATCGGATTTTCTTTTCACCACCAGACACATCCACAGCTGAGTGTCCTTTCGGCTTTGGCCCAGCCGCTTCACTCTTTCTGGCGCTACTTGGAAATTCCCTCTGCTCTTCCCCAGTAGTATACTGGACACCTTCCGACCTGAGGGGCTCATCTTCCGGCGTCATCTCTTTTAGCCTTGTGATACGTTCCATGGGGTTTTCTTGGCAAGAATACTGGGGTGGGTTGCCATTTCCTTCTCCAGTGGACCGCATTTTGTCAGAACTCTCTGCCATGACCTGTCCGTCTTGGGTGACCCTGCACGGCATAGCTTATGGCTTCACTGAGTTACGCAAGCCCCTTCGCCACAACAAGGCAGTGATCCATGAAGGGGGAGGATGACTTGGAGCATCTCAAAATGCCTTATCAGTAAAAGATACATTAGATCAAAAATTTTAATCAGAAATGGCTATGCTGTGAATCTTACAGAGAGGATTAAAAACATTTTCCCCCATGGCTTCATTATTTCCAGACATTTTACATCTCTAGACTTTTTATAAAAGTACATCGTTTTTAGAAATCATTTGGGGGGAGGGGAGTAAATATATAAACACCTTGTCTTAAATTCTAAAATAAAATATTTCATAATCTAAACCTGTTCAATGGGGGACAGTCCTCGGGGGTGGGGGTGATGTTTTTGCCCCAGATTTTTCCAGGGTTTTTTTTCTGGGCCTTCACATCTCTAAGGCAAAGTAAAGGCCGTTGAGTCCTTTTGACAAAGCTTACCAGCTATCCCATGTTGGTGGAAAAATCCAGACAAAGCACCACATGCCTTGAGTTTACGTCCAGCAGAATCAAAACACAGTGAACTATTCAGAACTAAATTCCAGAGGCCTAGCCACGTCAGCCATAAGAATGTAAGAAGAGCCGTGCTGGATTGGACCAAGGGTCCGTCTCATCCAGCATTCTGCACAGTGGCCGACCCGCTGTCCGTGCAAAGTTGCAGCAAAGACTTGTGACACCTTAAAGACAAAGTTACTGTTTTGTTTGATCAAAGCCTACTGTTAATAAGGCATTGATCACTGCTGGTGCTTTCTGCATTTGATTTCCGTCT
Organism: Heloderma suspectum; assembly: GCF_057233095.1. Classification (NCBI taxonomy): domain Eukaryota; kingdom Metazoa; phylum Chordata; class Lepidosauria; order Squamata; family Helodermatidae; genus Heloderma; species Heloderma suspectum. Next base: position 439,252,444 of record NC_139458.1, read on the forward strand.
GACCCTCCTGTTTACAATTCTACCCCCAACCATGTGTATATAGACCCGTAAGTCAGAATATCCCTGCAAGCCTCTGATGAAGTGGACTCTAGACCAGGAAAGCTTGTACTGTCATAAATTTGCTAACCTTCAGGGTGCCACAAGAGCCTTTGCTATTCAGATGGAGGCAGAGAGACGCATGGACTGAACATGGGCCCTTGTATACAGAGCATGTGCTGTGCCTGTAACAAATGGGATGGTTAAATGGGATGTCTCCCTGAATGCTTCCCTAAGCTCCTTGGACTATGGCTGTAATAGTGATGCGATGCACATATATTTGATTCATCTGGCTAAAATGCAGTGAGTTCCTGAGTGGCACAGAACACTTCTTCAGATTTAAGTTTTGGGGAACAAAAATTTAAAAAAACATTAGACAAAACTCCAGAGAAGGCAGTAAAAACTTTAAAAATAGATGGAAGATGCTAAAGACAAGGTGGGATGCTCCCCTGCCCTAATTATGTATGGCGTCTATTTTGCAGTCTTCACTCTGCTATAACTGGGTAGGCACGCTAAGGAGATCGGAAGGCGTTGTCACGCCTGCGGCTGGGAAACGATCTTGAAGCGTCGAGTCTTTTGCCACGTTGAACACGGGGACAAACTGAAGTACTGCTTTGACCACCTGTTGTGTCTGCCATCCCCCAAGGCATGTGAACAAAATGGGGTTAATCTATTTTATCCGCCCAGCATTTCTGTGACGGGTTTCGTGGAGCTGGAAGGGGAGGTGGTATTCTGAGAACCATTTCCAATTTCTACGAAGTAGCAGGGAAAACGAGGTGGGCCGTCGCGCGGAAGGGCGCTGCAACCTCTTCGCCGCCGCCCAAGAGCCGGACACGAGCGGGCTCTAGTCGCCGGAAGGCCGACTTCGGCGGGACGCCAGGGAAGACCTAACGGCCAGCGCAGTCGGACAAGGCAGGCCGAGCGCCGGCGGCGCGGGGCGGGCGGGCTCTCCGCCCCTGGAGGCCTTCAGGCGGAGGCCGGGAGCCGCCCGCCAGGGATGCTCTAAGCGGGACTGCTGCGCGGAGCAGGCGGCGGGGCGCCGGCAGCCCGACCGGCCCTTCAGCTGGGCTGCAGGAGCGCCGCGCCGCGGGGGCGGGCTGTCCCTTCCGCGCGCCGGCCGCGGGGCCCTGCGCGGCAGCCGCGCGGCCCCTCGGGGACGGGCGTCCGAGGCGGCGTGAGGGGCGCGGCCGGCGGGGCGCCGCACGGGCGGGCTGCCGGGCCTGGCCCGCTGCCTGCCGGCTTCCTGCGCCGCCGCCACCAGCCGAGGCCGCGGCTCGGGAGGCGACGGCGGTCAGGCCGCCGCGGGCGACCGCCGGAGCCCGGCCGGCCGCCTCCCGCGGGCGGCCACGGCCCGTCTTCCGCCGCGGCGCGCGCAGCCGGCTCCCCCTCCCGCTCAGGGCTGCGCGGCTCTGCCGGGCCGCGGCGCGAGAGCCAAGCGAACAGCCCCCGCCGGCCCGGGCCGCTGGGCGAGCAGCGGAGCCGCGCCGGGGGGACGCGCGCCGCGCCGCGGGGCGGCTCGGCGAGCATGAAGCGCGCCTCGCGTCGGCTGCCCTCGCGGCGACGCGCACGTCGCGGCCTCCGCGCCCTGCGTTGCGGGGGGCAACATGCCCGACGAGGGGCCAGGAGGAGCCCGCCGCCCCCGGCTGCCAGGTGGGCCGGGCCGGGCCGGGCCGGGCCGGGCGCCGCACGGAAAGAGCGCGAGCAGAGGCAGCCGGGGCCCGGCTCCGCCCGCTGCGGCACAGAGCCGTTCGCCTCCGTCCGCGCGGCCCGCTGGGCTCCGGGCCCGCGGGCCTCCGCGACCACCCGGAGCGCGGCGGGCGAGACGAGGCGAGGCGGGCGGCGGCGGCGGGCCCCGGCTCACGCCCGCGGCTTTGGCGGAGCCGCGACTGGAGCGAGCCCAGCACGGGCCGCGGGGCCGTGCGGCGGCGGGGAGGGGGCCGCGGCGGCCCGCCTCAGGGCCCGCGCTCGCGTCGCGTGGGGCGCGGCCCGGGGCGCCCGGCGGGCGGGGGGCCTGCAGCGCCCGCGCCGCCCGCCAGCCGCGGCCCGAGAGCGACGGGCGCCCGCCGCGGCCTCCAGCGCGGCCCGGGGGCGCGAGCGGTCCTCTCCCAGCGCGCGGGCGGCGGCGCGGCTCCGCGGTTTCGGTTTCGCTCCCGCGCGCCATGGGAGAGGCGGGCGGCGGCGGCTCCTGGGCAGAGAGCGGCGGGCTCGGGTCCGGGCCGCGCCAGCAGCGCCGAGCCGGGGGGCCGCGCGGCGGCAGCCGAGCCCCGGAGCGTCCGGCGAGCCCCTCCGGCGCCCCGAATCCGCTCGCCTGCGGCGCGCCGAGCGCCGCCTCTGCCGGGGACCCTCCCGGGGCTCCCTCTCCTCAGGTCGGGCAGCGAGGCAGGCGCGCGCCTTCCTCCGCGGGGAGAGGCGCCGGGGCCCCGGATGGCGGATGTGGCGGGGGGCGGGCTGGCCGGGGGGGCGGCGCGGCGCCCTGCCCGGGCTCGGGAGCCGTGCGCTCGTCATGGCCTCGGGCGCCCCGAGCTGGGGAGTTCCGGCCAGGAGAACGAGCTCTGGAGCCGGCCCGGGAGAGGCCGAAAGGGGGGAGGGTTTCCCGTGGCGCCGGGGCAGGCGCGCCCCGCTCGGCCTTGGCGGCAGCCGCCGGAAAGGAGGGTCGTCCGAGGGCGCCGATAGCTCCCCGGGGCTGTGCTGTCGCGGTGCTTCGGCCTCCCCCAGCCTGATGCCTTCCACGGGATTTGGACTTCAACTCCCATCAGCCCAGCCAGCATGGCCAGTGGTCAGGGATGCGGGGGGGGGTTGTCATCCAAAACATCTGGAGGGCTCCAGGTTGGCAAAGGCTCAGGCTCCCCCCTGCCCCTCAACTGATCGCTCCCCACGGCAGAACAAGGGCCCAGCATGTCACACTGATGACACGGGGCCATGCCTGTGTGAACTCCGGCACCTCTTTCTGCCCCAGCGCCACCTGCCTTGGCAAAAATCAAGGAAATGTCGGGGATTGTTTCTGCAGTCAGAGCCCCCCCCCCCCCAACAGTCACGTGTGTACAGAAAGAATCCGTAGGGGAGAAACGTGTGTTCTGTCTGTGCGGCGGGGAGGGCGCCCTTCTGTGGCACTTCCTGTTCTGAACCCCATCCATGCGAAGCACGGCTCACTGTGCGTGTGGACAGGTGTTTTCCGCTATGAGCTGTCTGCCCAAAGAGGGGGCTGGATGAACAGAAGAAGTGGCCCTCTGCCCAGCCAGGCCATCGGTCCTTCTTACTAAGTATTGCCCTACTCTGGCAGTGGCTCTGGGGGGTTTCGGAGGGGAGGGGTCCTTCCCAGCCCTACCTGGAGACATCAGGGATTGAAGCTGGGACCATTTGCATGCAGAGCATCTGGTCTGCCACAGAGTTATGGCCCTCTGGAAACAGAAAGATCTGGACACAGATCACAGAGAGAGCTGGACACAAACAGGCCCTCTGGGGTCCGAGTGGCAGGTAAAGCAAATGGGAGAAATGCTGTGGCCAGCTTTAGCTCTCCTTTTGCAGACCTGCTTCATGTGCCTTTAGGGTGGGGACAGGTATGAGGGGATGTGGGCCGGTGTGGAAGTCAAGCATTCTGCGCTCTTCCCTGAGAGGTACACGTCCTCCTGTACCAGGATCCACATTCTCGGTGGACTAGTGTGTCCGCAGCAGCGATAGAAACATGAAGTCCCTCCTCCGCTGTCGATTCATTGTTCTTTTAAGAAGCCTTATCTCTGTTCACAGCCTCTGGAGCAAGACCCAGCAGAGAGCAGAGCCTGTGCGATGGGGGGCGTAGCAACAAGCATGCTGGAAGCAGATCAGCTGGAGTCACAGCTGCAGGTACGGCACCTTAAAAGCGAATGCCAGAAGAAGGGGGTGCTGTGGCCAGCTTGAACACACAGGCTTGAACACACGCTGCACACTTCAGTGGTGGACTGTGGCCTGCCTCACGCATGCAAGTAGTTCTTTTTTTATTAATAACATTGATATACTGCCTTATTTGCTAAAAATCCATCAAGGTGGTACACAGCAATTTAAAACAATAAACCTTAAAATAAGAACAGTAAAACATTAGAGCATTAAAACAAGTTGTTGTTGTTGTTGCTCAGTCGTTAAGTCATGTCCGACTCTTCGTGACCCCATGGACCACAGTACACCAGGCCTTCCTAAAGGTCCGCTAAAAAAAAAGTGTCTTCACACCCTTTCTGAAGACCAAGGGAGTGGGGGGCCCAGTCGTAGCTCTTGAGGAAGCACATTTGGGAAAATCCCTTTCATGCATGCCCAGCAAACGGGCCTCTGCAGGTCATGATGCCCTCAAGAGAGCCTCCTGCAGATTTTAATTACCCAGCTGGATTTCACAAGTCTTGACAGCTGGCAGCTGAATGTGTCACTGCCTCCCCCCCCCCTTTGAAAAGCGCTGCATGTAATATGAGACCAGAGAGTGGGAGTGAGAAATAAAAGGCCCCTCTGTGACATTAGATAAGCCACGGTTCATCCCTGCAGGTAAGTTGTCGCTTCATCTTGCAGTCCTCGAATGAGAAATGAGCCTCGAATGAGGAATGAGCAGCATGTATATATGTGACAACAGTTAGAGTAAGTAACAGCCACCGTGTGGAGGGGGAAATAACTAATTGAGAAGTCATTAAATGGTTAATGTATGTGTGAACAGGGAGCTGGGGGAGGTGTTTCTCTCTTCCCATGTAGCATGTGCTGATTTTGCTTTTGCCTTCTTTACTTTGCCTGCTTTAGTTCAAGCAAGGAAATGCCTGTTAATGTTACGTAAAGATCCTGCTTCAAGCTTGCAGTTGTTTCTGTCTCAAGTGGGGTCGCACACAGCTTATTGATTGATCTAATTAGGACCCTGTCTTTCTACCAGAAAATGGCACTCAAGGCAGCTTGCAGGCATAATTCAGAATTGATTAAAACAATAAAATACATTAAAATATAATAAAAAAACAACAATTACAGAATAAAACATAAAAACAGCACTCAGCCCAACAGCCCCACTGAGAAGCCAAAGACCTTCGTGAATGAAGCAGTCTTTGCCTGCCGTCAGAAGGAGACCAAAGAGGGAGCAAACCCAGCCTCCCTTGGGTGGGAGTTCCCCAGCCTGGGAGCAGCCACCAAGAAGGCCCTCTCTCAGGTGGCCACCAAACATTCCTCTAAAGGTGGTGGTCTCGAAAGAAGGGCCTCTCCAGAAGATCGTAAGAACCGGGTAGGCTGGTCTGGGAGAAGGTGGTCTTTCATGTAGCTGGGTCCCAAGCTATGTAAGGCTTTATAGGTCATAACCAGCATTGGAATTCTGCCTGGAAACAGAATGGTAGCCAGTGAAGCTGCTGTAACAAGGGAGTCACGTGCTCCGTTTAACTGGCCTTGGTCAGCAGTCTGGCAGCAGCATTCTGGACCAGCTGAAGTTTCTGAACAGTTTTCAAAGGCAGCCCCATGTGGAGCGCATTGCAGTAGTCCAAATGGGATGTAACTAAGGCATGCATGACCGTGGCCAGATCAGACATCCGTGGGAATGGGCACAGTTGGCACGCTAGCTTCCACTGTGCAAATGCACTCCCGGCCACCACCAAGACTTGGGCATCCAGGCTCAGCGCTGAGTCCAGGAGTACACTCAAACTTGCAAGCCTGAGTCTTCAGCGGGAGGGTCACCCCATCCAGCACAGGCTGAATCCCTATTCCCTGATCCACCTTGACTGACCAAAAGCGCCTCTGACCAAAACTTCCTCTGCAACAAGAACCACAGGCCTGCCTGTGGGACCTGATCTGGCAAGGGATGCAGATGGTTAAAGGTGGGTGCATGTGATCTCCTCAGGCACAGAAACCCGCTTTTATAAATGTATGGAAAGGAAAGGTTCCTCCTGTGCAAGCACCGGGTCATTACTGACCCCTAGAGGGATGCTGATTATGCTGGCGTTTTCATGGCAAACTATAGCGGGGTGGTTTGCCATGGCCTTCCCCAGTCGTGTATACTTAGTAACATAAGAAGAGCTGTGCTGGGTCAGACCGAGGGTCTATCTAGTCCAGCATTCTGTTCACCCAGTGGCCAACCAGCTGTCGACCAGGACCCCACAAGCAGGACGTGAGCGCCACAGCACCTGCCCATGCGTGTTCCCCAGCAACTGGTATAGAGAGGTGAACCCCCTCTGATACTGGAGATAGCATGTAGCCATAGCCTTCTCCTCCTGGAGTGACAGGTGTGTGCAAATTCTCCTCCAGGAATTTGCACACACCTGTCACTTTACCCTCCCAGTACATGTGGAGAAAGAGAAGGCGTGGCTGCGCTGGTGCCCTCCAGGTGTGCTGGGCTGCCATGCTCATCGTTCCCAACCAGCACGGCCAGTCTGGAGGGCACCAGGCTGGGCAGGACTAGCCTGAGGTGCTGGACTGGGGTGAGAGGCCCGTGGCGTGGGTAATGTGCCGTTGGCCTGGTCCAGCGAGGGGCCAGCGAGGCCTCAGGAGCATCACTCCTCCAGCTCCAGGGGCCTCGTGTGGGGCCCTCTGCTCTGCAGTGCCTCCTAGTGCCAGGGGTCTGACAGCCTGCGATGTTTCCTCTTCTGCAGGGTCTGAGGAGCTCCACCCACCCCTTGGCCTCTGAGTTCCTGCAGGCCCTGGGGGGGCTCACGCGAGTCGCCGCCCAGCTGCTGGTGGAGGGGCCGCTGCGCAGCAGCCCAGGAGGCCCAGTGCCCCACGTGCTGGAAGAGGAGAAGCGGCAGCTTCAGCAGCAGCTGGCCAGCCAGGAGGGGCTGGTGGCTGAGCTGCAGGCTAGGATCCAGCGGCTCGAGCAGGAGGTGCTGGCGCTGAAGAGGAACCAGCGGGCCCCGGAGCCCCAGCAGATGGCTTGGCAGAGGCCTCCGGCTCCGCTGCCACGAGGTGAGCACGGCGGCCAAGGTGCAGAGCCCCTTCGGCCAGCCGGGGGCGGCCAGGCCAGCATTTCCCCAAACACCAACCAGCACGTTCATACGTCAAGCTCTTCCTGCCTGGAATGCAGCTGTGCAGAGGCATTCCAGCCCTACAGGACGGGGGAGCTGCACAAAGCCCAGAAACCGCCCAGTAGTCTGTGGTTGGGGGGCAGGGGCAGGGGCATCCTGGGAATGGCTGGACGGCCAGAGTGGGGCCCTCAGGGGGGCAGATGTGGCCCCTGGGCCTGGTTAAGGGTTCCAGCTGGAGTGCAAGGCATGGAAGGACGGACGCTTGGCCCCTTTGTCACTGGGCCCCCCTCGGAAGATGGCGGTGATGGTGCTCCAGGCAGGCCAGAGGACCAGCTGCTGGCCAGGGCGGTGGGAAGCACCTTTTCTGGCCTCTGCTCCTTTACGGAAGGTGTGGGGAGCCTGTGGCCCCCCAGATGTGTTGGGCACCCAGCTCCCATCCGCCCCAGCCAGCATGGCCAGTGGTCAGGGATGATAGGAGTTGTAGTCTGTCCACTGGCCAGATTGCCTGGGGGTTAGGAATTGGGGAGGCCATGAGGTGCTGCTGCTGGACAGTTGGCCCAGCGCCCCGAAGCATAGCCTGGTTGCACCGGATGCCAACGGGGCTGCTCCCCTTTGGAGGGTGGCTCTTCGGAGACCAACTGGCAGCGATGTCACAGGGCCATAGCAGACGGGCTGGTGGTGGTGTCGAGGTGAGCCTCTGGTGAAAGGAGGTATTGGGACTAGCACAGCTTTGGCCTGGAGGGCCCCGGGTCGGGGGGAGGCTGCTCGAGTGATTGAGAGTGGCCGTGGGGGCAGAAGTCCTCCCCAGTTCATCAGCGCACGATATGCCTTTTGTATAAACTGCTCTGGGGATTTCTATTGATGGGCAATGCAGAAACGTAGAATTTGTTGTTGTTGTTGTTGTTATTGTCAGTGGAAGCTGGTGGCTCTGATGTCAGTGGGGCGGTGAATCCGCTCTGGGTTTCAGTCAGAACTCTCAAGGAAGCACCTTGGATAGCTCCGTTAGAGTTCTGACTGAAACATGGAGTGGATTCGCCGCCCCATGGACATCGGAGCCACCAGCCTCCACTGATAACAGCATCATCATAAAGGAGAAGAATGTGTTGGTTCTGTGTGTGGGGCCGCCCAGCAGCAAGTCAGCCAGCACAGGGGCAGGCGGAGGTCAAGCAGCCCCTGGGTTCCCCTTCCAGCACCAGTATGTTGACCGGAGCGTTCTCCCTCGCCGCCACCTCTCCCCCGTCTCAGCCTTCCCAGTGCAGCTCCGGACCACGGGGAAGACAGGTGGCTGTGAGAAGCGGTTTTTAGAGGATGTGTCGAGCTGCCTGGTTAGCGACAGAGTCTCCCTGCGCGTGGAGGATGCTCAGAAGCACTCTGGCGGCTTCCTTCTGGTGTTCTGCCCTGTGACTTCCCGCATGGGCACTGACATCGACAACGCTCTTGAGGGGCTCGGCGGTGAGTGGCCATTCCAGAGAGGCGCGCCGGCTTAGTGAGGAGTCTGGTGCTGCCTCAGAGACTAACACGCTGATTCTGGCAGGAGCTCCTGTGGGCTGCAGCCCCCTTGGCCTGGTGGAAAGAGGGCTGTGCTGAGCGGTGGCTCTGTGTGGTTGGGGAGGGGAAAGTCAGAGGGAAATGAAATGAAGGCGGCCCAGACAGGGCATCCGCACCCTTGGCAGTGGCAACTCACCGAACAGTTGCTGGTGACGGCACCATTGGGCAAGCTCATTCAGAGAGCGACCTTGTGGTCCCTGGGAGAGCACCCTCACTGATCCCCTCTGAGCCGGTCCAGAGCCTGGCACTCGGCACCTTGTTGCCCCACTTCCTCCTCCTGCCTCCACAGCATCCTGCATTGTTTTTGCTCTGCTCCCCCTTTCAGGTGTGCAAAACACTGTCTTGGTTGTGTTGCACCTTAAACCGAAGGACAGCACCCGATCCTATGTCGACACCAAGCGGCAGGTGCAGCATCGGGCCCTGGTCGTCACCGTCCACGCCTTCTACTCCATGCAAGACGGATTGTACCCCTGTGCCGAAAACAGGGAGGCTGCGGTGTCTGTGGCGGTGGCCATCCGGAGGGAGCTGATGGGAGACAGTGCGACCCCTGGCTCTCAGTCCTGAGCGGCAGCAAGCCGGTGGGCTTTTCGTTCGTTGAGGAAGATCGCTCTGTGCCTGCTGGGACCGGTCGTGCTCTCCAGCGGTCTCTCCACTGCTGCTTGCTCGCCTCACGTTGGGGGTAGAGTTGGGGTTGCACGTCTTGTACCCCGCAGCCGGTTCAGGCCACCCGCTGGGGAGAACTTTTAACTGCGGCCCATAGAAGCAGCAGAACAGGGATAGTGGTCCGTTCCTTGGATCAGTTCCCTCCTGTTGCAGCGGACCTGGCGCCTTCCAGGTGCCAAGAGACATCTGTCCGCCTCGAGCCACAATGTGAAGAGTGTGAGCTTCAAGCAATTTATATCAGAATTCTTGCAGTTAAGTAGAGCTAAAGTAGTTTGGCCCCAAATCAAAGCAAGAGAACGTCTCGCATCCCATTAAGCAAGGGAGGGTGGGAATTCTGATCAGTTAGTTCAGCCTTCCCCAACCAGGTGCCCTCCAGGTATTTTGGACCTCAGTTCCCATCTGAAGGGCCCCAGGCTGGGGAAGGCTCCATTCAGCTTTGAAATCTGAATTCTGGGAGTTGAAGTGAGGTGTCAAGTGTGCAAATTTAGGTGCCAACATTTGAGACTGGGAAATGCCACCCACAAACCCTGCCTGACGCCCAAAGTTGTCTGCTAGACTCAGGGCTGCTGCTACTATTGGGCATTGCCCAGGCACACAGATTCTTTGCATTAGGAAAAGCATGAACAACTGTATAAAGATTGTCACGGGTGACAGATGGTCAGACATAAACATGCCTTTTTCATGGTTTGTGCACATAGGTAAAAGCTGATACTGACTATAGAGACCTGGCCACACTGTGACCTTGCGTTTGCTTGTTTTGTGTCTGTGTGTGCCTAGGGCTGCCTCTGTATGGTTGGTGGGTCTTCTGGTCTTTTAAGCCCCACGGCTGCAGAGGGAAGCTTAACGTACAGCAGTGCTTCAGACATTTGGGATGGCTGGACTGGGAGAATAGGAAGTGCGGGGCCAGGGACTCATCATAACATTTGCGTCACTGTTGGAAAATCTGGACTGAAGCTAATAGCTGAGCAACTGCAGAGTGCTATTCTGTTAAGACGGGTGAGCAACTTGCGGCCCTCCAGATGTTTTGGGCTACAACTCCCATCAGCCCTACCCAGCAAGGCCAGTGCTGAGGGATGATGGGAGTTGTAGGCCAAATTTCTGGAGAGCCCCAAGTTGCCCACCCCTGCACTAAGGGAAACTTTTTTCCTACAAAATCCAGTCTGTGAAGTTAAACAATACATTAAACGGGGGGGGGGGCTTTTTCAGTCCAAGGACTGAATTCCAATCCAGGAAAGGTCTCAGGGGCGTGTCCCATCAGTGGACAGGGCCAAAGGCGGAGTTCTTTCTGATTTTAAGCCTCCTCTGAAGCATGTAAATCTCTGCATGTCCAATCACAAGTAAGCAGGACAGCCTCAGAAGCAAGCCGGACTGAATCACTCAGTAGCTTCTTCCCCAGGCCTCCCCACCCCGGGCAAGGTAAAGCTCTTGTCTCCAAGCAGCAGCTGATTAGAGAGAAGAGCTTTTCTCTGCCTGGGGCAGGAGGCAGCCAGAGGTTCCCCATGCCCACTTTAAATGTAAGGGTTTGGGAGAAGTGCAGCTGTGGATAACAGGATGTCTATGCAGTCAGCGCTACATTCTACAGAACGTTCAGGAGCTAGAACATTAAGTAGCATTCAGTATTGTGATCTGTTTAATGACCGGGGGGGGGGGGGGGTTATCTTACAGTGTACTGAGGGCTAAGGGAAAGGCCAGGCCTGCTTTTCTTTTTGTAAAGGCTAAAAAACAGGTTTATAAAGAGCAGGCAGTGGAATATTTAAGAAGGAAATGTAAGAAGTGGTCAAGGTTTGATTGAGCCATCAGTGTGCAAATGTCTGCAATTTTAATAGCCATGAAAAAGCACAGAGTAAACTGGAAAGTGGATTTACAAATTAATGACCAAGGTAATAGCTGAAGCTCAAATATTTTGGCCACCTAATGCGAAGAGAAAACTCTCTGGAAAAGACCCTGATGCTGGGAAAGACTGAAGGCAAAAGGAGAAGGGGACGGCAGAGGATGAGATGGCTAGATAGCATCACTGATGCAATGAATATGGACCAGAGGACAGGAAGGCCTGGCGTGCTATGGTCCATGGGGTCACGAAGAGTTGGACACGACTGAACAATACCTATGCATTGCAATTTCCTGTTTCTTTCCTGCTATTAAGGACGTTTATGTTATATCTGCATGGGTTTCAAAAATGTATAGACTGAAGAGACAGTGGAGATGTCAGCTGTTTTCATAGACATCATGGCTTGGAACTAGTTGTAAGCTAGACCAACTGCACTGGCAGAAGTGGACTTCCCCAGCTCCTGAAAATGCTATCCAGAGACCCAGTTTGCACCTAACAGCAACAGTGGGTTAATTAACCCACAAATTGCCGAAATCTCACGGCAGGAAGTAAGCACGCTGCTGCCACCACTTCCACTTTCAATTGACAACCTATAATCACTCCATTTACATGTAAGTATTGTGATGTCCAAACCTGGACATTCTGGGCTGTTTAGGGGTCAGATTGTAGGTTAACTCCAGGTTGTTTAACCCCTAAACAACCCAGAGTGTCCAGGTTTGGCTGTCACACTAACAACTTACAAAAGGGGTGATTGTAGGTTGTAAATCCAAAGCAGAAGTGCCAAGGGCGCTCGCTCGCTCACTCCTTTTCAATTTTGGTAATATGTGGATTAAGTATACCTGTAATTGCCACTACATGTGAACTGGCCCAGATTCAGGACCCCGCTGGGCTGGGGAGAGCTGTGGTGTGTCGGGGAGGAGGGATCGCCAAAGGCCAGGCAGGGGACCTGCCATAAGCAGAGCCCCTCCCACAGAAGGCAGGTCCTGGATCCAAATCCCAGAAAGGAAAGATGTGTTTTGTGGAAGATAATGGAGAAAGTTATCCAAGGGGTTTTGGAAGAAAACAAAGCAGTTTGCACACCTCAAGCGGCCCTCTTAGATGAGAAGCGTTTCTACAGCAGGGATGGACAGAAGGCAGACCTCCAGACCTTTCAGACTTCACTTCCCAAAAGCCCCTGCCTGAGTCACCAGTGGCCAGGCATGCTGGGAGTTGAAGTCCAAAACAGCTGGTGTACCTTCTGCCCACCTGGAAAGTTGCTGATTTATTTATTTATTTATTAAATTTATTAATCGCCCATCTGACTGGTCACCCAGCCACTCTGACATGGTAATCAAGCATACAAGCCTGAGGGCTGGCTCACACAGGTGGCTGAAACACCAGCTGAGGCAGCGCATGTCTGAATGAGCCGATGTTATAATGTTGAAGAGACGGCAGTGAAACTAGCAGTCTCTAAGGAGGTGTCTCACAAGCTCAGGGGTCCCAAACCTTTTTGGAGCCGTGAGCACATTTGGGAATTTGAGAAACTGCCATGGGCACCACCACAAAATGGCTCCCATGGTGGCTGTGGCTAGTCACAGAATGGCTGCCCTGCGGGCCCAGCTAGTCAAAAGTGAGCTAAAGAGATGGCAGAGGGGAGAGAAATACGCTGGCGGCTGGGGGGTGGGCTATCACAGGACAAAGGGGTAGAGGGGAAAGAGCGAGGCTCGCAAGGTAAAGGAAAGGCTAGGGAGAGAACCTGCGAGGAAAGGGGTTGCAGGGAGAGAAAGCAAGGCTAGAATCTGGGCATGAGGAGAGCAAAGGGGGAAAGGTCTGTGTGTGCTTTCCTGCAGCAGATTTAGGAACAAGAAGGAATACTTGGTGCTCTAACAGTTTAAGATTTTGATTAAAAATAAATTTTTTGAAGGGGCCTGGGAGCGGAGAGCTTCATGGACACCCTTGGAGGCCCCCGTGTGTGCCATGGGGCCCATGGGTGCTGCATGGGGGGCCCTGCACTAGCTGGTTTTGCCCAGGACACATCCTGCCCAAGAGCTCATGCAATTTACAACTTGGTAGCGACTGGATCAGACATGCAAAGCTCACTGGCTCCATTGTGCACCCTTTTCAAGAAAACCCAATGTTTCTCTCTTGCCCATGTACACAAACACAGCACATTTCAGAGCGTTGGGCCTAGAATAGTTTATTTCAATTTTGGATCAGTGAAGACCCAGCAGCAAAAATAGGGCAGGCAACACAGTGTGTAAACTACAAATGCAGACAGGTGGGGCTTGCTGGGTGGGGCGCCTCTGCAGCGCTATGAGAGCATCGAGGCAGGAATGGCAGAAGGCTATGGCTTCTTTCTCTCCCTTGTCGTGGCCTGAGATCCAGGGGTGCCGGCAGAGCTACTCCCTGTTGGAAAGAAGGGAGACCACATTATTTGTGCCGGAACAGTCCCAGAAGAACCAAACAGACATTCTGAGCTCCATGACAGTCCACAGAGCAGAGTTCTTTCTGCGACACCAACCCACGTCATGAAGGGGGAAGGGGAGTTTGTTCATATGTTTGTTGATTTGCTCTTGCCCACCCATATTTGTCCCTTACTGAAGGCTTACACTGCTCATTTCCAAACAAGGGACACAACATTTGGAGTTCAGAATTTGTGTGGGGTGCTTCTGTCACTGAGTACTGCACAATCCACCTCTGCCCTGGAACAGTTAAAGCTCTTGGGCCTAGTTTTCTCCAAAGCAGTAAGCCCACGTGAGCCTCTCTTCTGTTCTGCCTCTGTCAGAGTGAAGGTTTAGCGTCATTGGGTGCGGATTACAAGCTCTCCATTATGGAATGAGTTTTCATCAACATCTTGGGCAAATATGGTTTCCCCAGGGAGACAGGAATGGGAATAGGACAGAACCATGAAGAGCTCTGAGTGGGGCTGGAAGCCAAACAAGCATGTCTGTAAGTTGCTCCAACAAGCAGCAGATGATGACTGAGCCTTAAGTAGGGGAACAGCTTGTTTCAGGCTAATTAGCCCCACCTCCACAATGACTAAGGCCTTTTCTTTCAAAGGGGCCTGGTCTATTTTATCAGCCTCAGTCTGCAGTGATGCAGGGGTAGCTGCAGAGTGCTGGCGTTTTCATGGCTGGAGTCCTCAAAAGTCCAAGGACAGCAATGCAACCTCCTCAGGATGCAGGGGACAGATCCTTGGGGAACTGGTTCCTGAGAGGGTAGAAGTTTCATGACTAAGCCTTTCTATAACTAGGTCCTCCCCCTGAAACATTAAATCCAGAGCTGCTTCTTCCTAGAATGAAGTTCAAGGTCCTGGATCATGACAGCCTCCTTCCTATAGGCCAGACCCAGGTTCACCACCACACTCAAGGACACCAGGCCATAACTATGCTCCAGCTTCAAGTCTGCAAGCCTTTTTATTAGATGGATGTTTTTTCCATTTGGGCTGAGCCCAAGAGACTACCCAGCCCCTCCCACCCCTTCCTGGGCCCTGATCCAGCACAGCACTTACACTTCATTGTCCTTGTAGTCACGCAGTACCTGCCCGGCAACCAACTCCATGAATCTGGGGTCATCCAAAGGGATATCTCCCGGCACAATCACAGAAAGGGGCTCAGAGTCAAAGAGCTGGACGGTCACCTGAGTGTCAGACGGTTTAGATGGGTCTTCTGGATTGGGAGATTTGGAAACCACCTTGGAAAAAGAGGAAAAAGGGAAGTCCCATGGCCGTTAGCGCATGGAGCTGATCAGAAAAGCAGCCCTGTTCAAGGAACAAGCACCCGTTTCTTCCAACTGTGGATGGGATACCACATGGACACAAAATGGAATACGGACGGGATGCCAACCTAACTCATCTCTTGCTCCTGTTTCAACCAAGTTGCCAGGCTACATTGGCACAAGCCACGAGTTCTGGAAACCACTGAAGCAGCCTTCCCCAACCTGGTGCCCTCCAGATGGGTTGGACTGTAGCTCCCATCATGCCCAGCCAGCACGGCCAATGGCAGGGCAACCAGGATGCCCTTGGAGAGCAGATCTGCACGACTGACGGAAGAGGAACAAACTGGCTGAACTGTCCTTCCCTCTATGCCTCGGACGGTTGGGTCATACAAATTATGCAAACGAAGTGTTGCTCCCCTTCCTTATTTTGCCGACGAGCACCTGAGCGGCCCCTGGCTGAGTAAGACCATTCGTCCCCTGATGGCCTGGGGTTCTCTGCTCTGCTCAGAGCTACTCCCCACGGCCCTGACCAGCCTAGTGGTCCAAGACCGCTCTTTAACGGGAGGCAACGGGGATGCCGCCTGGGAGGAGCTCCATGCGCAGCAAGAGCTACAGCCCCTCCGGAGGTCGCCCGGGGTGGTCAGACACAGTGGAGAAACAGCGCCTTGGTCGGGGCACCCGCTGCCCGCATAGGGACCCACCGTGGTGACCCGCAGAAGCCGGTCATTGCTCCGCGTGGCATTGGCCAGATGGGACACCCAGCCAAACTGCTGGTTGAGCTGGTCAAGGAGGGCTGTGGTGTTGAGCATCTCCTCCTGGAACGTCCTGAGGATTTCATTGTATCGCTGGTTAAACCGTTCAGCTAATCGCACAGCATCCTCGAAGCGCTCCCTGAGCCGGCTCTGCTCTGGATCTGTCCGAGAGCAATCTGTTACGGGGAAGGGAGCAGAGATAAAAGGCCGCTCTAGGCAGCAATCCAGAGCAGCAGCACCAATCAGAACGCCTTCATCTTCCGAGTCTTCAGCAAGGTCACGCCAACCCCATTGCAGCTCCTAACGCCAGAACACCGGGAGCCCCTGGCCCAATGGAAAAGTGACTGTCGGCGTGCTAAAGAAAAAAGCCTGCCCATGCCTGGTTGAGATGCTGCTGGTGTCACTGCAGCAGGGTCCATGGCCCTGCTGGGTGCAAGGTGTTAACACACCAAGGAGCGCTGGCACACTCATTTTGCACACGCAGAAAACACACTGGGGACCTATTTAAATGTGCCAGCTGGGGGAGCCTCCCCTAACAGTTACATTTACTTGCCTGTTGCCACTGGAACTAGGTCTCCATTGTTAAGCAAAGCGAAAGAGGGCAGGGGTGAAGCCTGCTGTGCAAGGGAGTAACTAGCATGGAGCACAACTACCCATAAACAACTGCAGCCTTCCCGAAACCTGATGTCCTCCAGATGCATTGGACTATAGTTCCCATAATCCCCCAGCCAGAACAGCTGACAGGGATTATGGGAACTGTAGCTCAATGCATCTGGACAGCCCCAGGCTGGGGAATCCAGAATCACAGGTTAAAAATATTTTGTAAAGCATGTCTTGCAGCAGCACCTTCCCACCAGAAAGATTCAGGAGGGGGAAAGCCAGATTTTAGGCTTGCCAGGTTAAAGCTGGAAAACAGAACTGGGGGAGGGGGGGACATTGAACCCCTCCCCCCCTCTAACTTCAGGCTTCTGAAACTTCAGCAGGTGCCCGTTCACACACTTTCCCTGTTGTACCAGCACAGAAAGCCACAGGCCCAGGAAACCGCATTGCATGCGAAGGCAGAAGGCCAGAAGCCCCTGAAGGGCCGATTCCTGCCCTTGACGGCATCGGTGTGGTTCAACAATCGTCCCCCAACTGAGGCATCCAGACGATCAGCAGCTGCAGCAACAGCCTCATGTATGCAGCAGCAGTATTGAACCTGAGGTCCCCAAGCCAAACCTGGAGCCCCAGGGCTCCCCAGATGGCCCCACCCCCTTTCCCTGGCCACACCCCCTTTCCTCTCATGGGGTGGCTTCTCAGCTTATGGGTTTGTTCCCAATCTAAAAACTTGAAATGCCTCCCCTAACTTGCTGGCAGCTGGACTCTGAAGCTGGGGTCTTTGGGGTCTTCAGGTCCTGCACCTTCGGCCCCCCTCGCTTTTGCCTTTTGCCCCACCCACAAATGCAACGCGGCGCCCAAGAGCCTCTCCAAAGCGGAGTCCAACCCTTGGGCTGAGGGAGGCTCGATGCCGCCGGTGTGCAGCCTGCCTTGCACAGAATTTGAGTTACCTTGGCACAGACCTCTTGATCTCACCCTGCCCACTGACCTGCACAGACTACATAGCCCTGTCTACACCCGTTGCATAGAACAGGGGTAGCAACACATACTACTTGTCAACTCCTCACATCATACTTTTCTGGGCCTTTCTTGTGCTGGCACCCGATCTGTGCAACTCCCCAGCCATGCTCACCTGGGGTCACAAGCAAAGTCCATCCCATCCTCTCAAGCTTTCAATGTTATTTTAGCTGCTGCTGTGTTATCTCTGAGGTTTTATTATTGCTTCTGAGGAGTTCATCACATGAGGCTGAAATTCCATATCCTTTCTCGGGCTTTTTGCTTCCAGATCCTTTGCGGGATTAAGCTTGGCTCCTTTACACGGGCTGACACGTGCTTTGAATCAAGGACATCCTTTTGCAGAAAGTTCTATAAGTTTCTATATGTTTCATGTTACAGCCACTAGATGGCACTGTGATTATAGTGCAATGTTGTCATTACATACAACCGACAGATCGGATTAACATCCCTTGTTATCTCTGATCTTCTTAAAAGCGGGATAAAGGTTATAACCTGTGGGAGGAGCCCTGGAGGTTGATGATGTTCTGTAAAGGACCCGCAAACATCCATGAGCAACCAATCTTGAGTGTACA
The DNA here is from genome assembly GCF_057233095.1 of Heloderma suspectum. NCBI lineage: Eukaryota > Metazoa > Chordata > Lepidosauria > Squamata > Helodermatidae > Heloderma > Heloderma suspectum. The sequence continues at coordinate 439,270,091 of NC_139458.1, forward strand.
ATATAAGCCCCGTATGGAAGAGCTCTGAGATGGTATTATATTAGTTTTATACCACTGATCGTAAGGTACCTCCACAGCGTTTGGATTTCAGAAACAGTGGGGCTGGGCTTGGTGTGGAGAGCTGGCTGTGCTGAAATTCTATTTCTTTATTGCACCTGAACATACCAAACCAGTTAGATTGTTCAGGGCAAGCTCAGTGTTGGGTATGTGCTTTACATGCAGAAGGTCTCAGCATGTCCAGCTAAAGCAGGTTGGGGCAATTTCTGGCCATCCAGATGTTTTGGCCTACAGCTGGTTATGCTGGATAGGGATAATAGAATAGCAGGGTTAGAAGGGGCCTATAAGACCATCGAGTCCAACCCCCTGCTCAATGCAGAAATCCAAGTCAGAGCATCCTGACAGATGGCTGTCCAGCCTCGTCTTGAAGGCCTCCAGTGTGGGAGAGCTCACCACCTCCCTAGGGAATTGGTTCCATTGTCGTATTGCTCTAACAGTCAGGACGTTTCTCCTGATGTTCAGCTGGAATCTGGCTTCCTGTCACTTGAGCCCATGATTCCATGTCCTGCATTCTGGGATGATTGAGAAGAGAACCTGACCTTCCTCTCTGGGACAACCTTTCAAGGACTTGAACAGCACTATCAAATCTCCCCTTGGTCTTCTCTTCTCAAGGCTGAACAGGCCCAGTTCTTTCAGTCTCTCCTCACAGGGCTTTGTTTCCAGTCCCCTGATCATCTTCGTTGTCCTCCTCTGAACCCTCTCCAGTTTGTCTGTATCCTTCTTAAAGTGTGGTGCCCGGAACTGGACACAGTATTCCAGATGAGCCCTAACCAGTGTTGAGGAGAGGGGAACTAGTACCTCCCGGGATTTGGACGCTATGCTTCTATTAATGCAGCACAAAATAGCATTTGCCTTTTTTGCAGCCACATCACATTGTGGGCTCATATTCAGCTTGTGATAGACAACAACTCCAAGATCCTTCTCGCTTGTAGTATTCTTGAGCCAAGTATCCCCCATTTTGTAACTGTGCATTTCTGATGCTGTTAGCAACCTCAGCTCATTCTCAGCTGTAGCCTTCCTGATGCCATCCCTGCAATTCTGTGCTACCTGACCGTACTCTACTTTTGGAGCTTGGCCTTCCACTTCCTATATGTGTCCTTTTTTGTTTTCAGGTCATCTCTAAGCGTTTTGTGAAGCCACATTGGTTTCTTCTGTTGCCTTCCACCTTTTTTCTTGCTGGAATGGTTTGCAATTGTGCCTTGAGAATTTCCTTTAAAAAAAACCCTCCCACCCATCTTGGATTCCTTTTCTCATTAGAGTTGCTTCCCGTGGGACCTTGCTTATCATTGTTCTGAGTTTATTAAAATTGGCTTTCCTAAAATCCAGGGTACGTGTTTGGCTACACTCGGCTTTTGCTTCCTTTAGAACCAAGAACTCCAGTATAACATGGTCGCTTTCCCCCAGAATTCCTGTAACTGCTACTTTATCCACTAAGTCATCTCTGTTGGTTAGAATCAAGTCAAGGATAGCCAATCCTCTAGTTCCTTCCTCCACTTTCTGTAGGAGGAAATTATCAGCAACACAAGTCAGGAATCTCTTGGAGGGGCCATGTTTTGCAGAATTTGTCTCCCAACAAATATCGGGGAAATTGAAGTCCCCCATTACTACTACATCATGCTTCCTTGAAACATTGGCCATTTGCTCTTCAAAAGTTTCAACCTCATCTTCTCCTTGATTGGGTGGCCGGTAGTAGACTCCGACCACCAGGTTCCTTTTATTCTTTGCTCCTTTTATTTTGATCCGGATGCTCTCGATGGGGCCACCAAGCTCCTCCTCCTGTATTTCTGTGCAGAGATATGTATTTTTCACATACAGTGCAACCCCACCTCCCTTTCTGTTCCTTCTGTTCTTTTTGAACAAGTTATATCCTTCAATTGCTGTATTCCAGTCATGAGAGTCATGCCACCAAGTCTCAGTTATACCTATCAAGTCATAATTTCCCTCCTGTATTAAGAGTTCAAGTTTGTTCTGTTTGTTTTCCATACTCTGGGCATTAGTATATAGACATCGAAGACCATGTGCTTCATAGTCTGGCTTTCTTCCTACATGTGTCTGAAGACTATTATTGGGCGCTGTTCTCTCCGTTGCGGTGCATGAGCCTTCGTCCATTGTTACCCGGAACTTTCCGTCTCCCGCCCCCCTAGGATCCAGTTTAAAGCCCTCCTGATGAAGTTCTTCATGCTGTGGCCAAACACATTCTTCCCAGCCCTTGTGAAGTGCAACCCATCCCTTGGCAGCAGCCCACCTTCCAGGAAGTATAGCCCACGGTCCCAGAATCCAAATCTCTCTTGTCGGCACCACCGTCGTAGCCAGTCATTCACCCAGAGTGTTTTTCTTTCCCTTTCTATCCCTCTTCTAATTACTGGAAGGATGGATGAGAAAACTATCTGGGCCCCAAAGTTCTGGAGTTTCCTTCCCAAAGCTTCAGAGTCTGATGCGATTCCTTTGTAGCTCCACTTGGCGGTATCATTTGTTCCCACATGGATGAGAAGAAAGGGATACCTGTCCGTGGGCTTTAGGAGTGCAGGCAAACCCTTCAGTCACATCTTTAGTCCATCCTCCCGGGAGACAGCATACCTGGCGAGTCCATGGTCTTCGCGACATTCTTGGGTCTCGATCCCACGTAGCAAGGAGTCTCCCACTATTACTACTCTTCTCCTTGTAAGTCTTGGTTTCATCACCTCTGCTTGACTGACCTACTGCCTCTTGCTCGGTCTCCTGCGGGGTCTCCTGTAATTCTTCCTCTGCAGGCTGTCCTCCAGGCTCATCCTCAAGTACCTGGAAACAGTTCCCTAGTTCCACTGCTTCCACTGGTGCAGAGTGGTTCCTAGTTCTTCTGGTCCTGTCACCCTTTTCCAAGGAGTATCCTCTACTTCATTTTTCCTCGCCTCAGCATTTTCCTCTTCTGCCTCAGCTTGCTCATGCTCTTCTAGCTTCTGTACTTCGCCTTGCTGCTGTAGTTCTACCATTCTGTCTAAGAACTCTTCGTCTCCTTTTATTCCCTGGAGGGTCGCCACTCGCCACTCCAGGCCTCTTACTTTTTCTTCCAACAGTGTAATCAACCCGCATTTATTGCATATGTTGATCTCAGGCAAGAAAACAAACATTGCACACACTTTGCAGGTCACCACCACTGGAGAGGCTTTTCCTTCCATAGTCTCTATTCCCTTTATGTTTCTAGCTTTCTGATTGTACTGGGATAGCCTGTGCTTTGTCCTCTATTCACTGGAGGTTAACAACAGAGTCCCACTGGTATGGAAGTGTGTGTTTCAAGAAAAAGAAAAATTTTAAAAAATGTTAGGGGCCTCCCCCTTGATCTCCCCTGCCAAACTCCTGTTTGCGCTCCCTGTTCGCTTGGTCTGATCCCTCGCTCTCTGGGAGCTTGCTTGCTTGTATAGCCCCTAGACCAGCTGGAGCAGCTTCCTCTGCACTGCTCAGCTCAGAGACAGGAAACAGGAGTTGTAGGCCAAAACACCTGGAGGGCCACAAGCTGCCCACCCCAAGCTAAAGGAATCTCAGGTAACAGGTGATGTCAAAGACCTCTCTTCACCTGGAGAGCTGATGCCTGGCAGAAGACTCACTGGGCTGGGTGGGTGAATGGCCTGAACCTGGAGAAGGCAGCTCCATGAAGCACCCCCAGTTCTATTTTCCTGTTTCAAGCTGGCAGCCCCCACGCTGGGTTTCCTCACCCTCTGAAGTTTCCAAATGGAGGAACCGCTGCACACGAAACAGAGCCTTGGATGAAAAGGGCAGAGGCTGTAGGCAGTCCGCGCCCCGAAGCGGTTCCCTCTCCTGACTCACCTACGTCCAAGATCGCCTGGCATTTCTCACACCTTTCCTTCATTCTCAAGCAGCCAGCAGAATTGCGCCGGATCTCACGGCACACCATGCGGTTGTCATTGGGAGCGGGAGCCCCTGGCAGGGAAGAGCGAGAGAGAACATCACCGCCACCCGACGGCCTCTGGTCCCATTGCTGGGTGCATGCAAGCCACACGCAGGCACTGCCACAAAAGCCAGGATGCGTTCCAAGTCCAGAACACCAGGGGGGCTGCTTTCTGCCCACCCCAGCTCTAAAGTTAACTCCCTCCCCAACCTGGGGCTGAGGGCAGGCAGTGGAGAGCAGTCTGGGGGCAGCTTGTGTCCTTTTCAGGCTCCAGGAGTGCACTTCCGCTCCTCACCCCAGCCCACAAGGGAAGGAGGAAAGGTCATCCAAAGTGACCCTATCCCATCACCAAAGGCCTGTGCGCCACACCTAAGAAGGGATACTGCAGGGGTGGAAAAGGCGTGGAAAAGAGCAACTAACTGAGCAAGGGGCTGGAGCATCTCCCCTATGAGAGAAGGCTCCAACAGCTGGGATTGTTGAGTTTGGAAAAAGGAGAGTGAGGGAGACAGGATAGAGGTGTACAGAATTATGTATGGTGCGGAGAATGTGGAGAGGGAGTCATTTTTCTCCCTCTCTCAAAATACTAGAACCCAATGGGGTCATCCTATGAAGCTGGTTGGTGGGAGATTCAGGGGAACAGGGGCAGGAGGGTGCTGTTGCGCTCGTGCCTTGCTTGTGGCAGGCAGCTGGCTGGCCACTGTGTGAACAGAATGCTGGACTCGATGGACCCCTGGTCTGATCTAGCAGGGCTTTCTTATGTTCTAACCTCAGGGGAACACGCCCGCAAGCTGTAGCTGTGCCTACCCTCCAAACCAGAGTTACGAGCCACAGTTCGGGGGTAAGCGGGAACCCTAGCTAACTGGACATGGCAAACTAGAGTGGCTGGGTGACCAGCCAGATGGGCGATTAATAAATTTAATAAATAAAATAAAACTAGAGGTTGTCATGGGAAGGACAAAATCAAAACGGCACTGAGCCTGAAGCTCTTGCCAAACCATGGCTTGGTGTTAAATGTGAACCAAACGAGGGTCTCTCCATTCCCTGGACATGCGCTAAAGTGGAAACTCTGGCAGACAACCACACACACGCACACACCTTCCACAAAGGACACTTGCTTAGCATATCCAGCATGACTGCTGCTTTTGCAACATGCCCAGAACAGGCAGGCAAACTGAGATGGCTGAAAGAGGCCCAGCAGGCCAGGCCTGCTCCCCAGCCCAGCATCTCTGCTCACCTGTCGGGAACCTCCCCGGGAAAGGTCCAGGGCTTCCATCCAGCCACTGCCCGTCCTGCTCCATGGCCCTGTGGGCCTGCTCAAAGAGCCGTTGGGTCATATCATAGAGCGGCTGGAAAAGCTGGTGAAAGTCTTGATGGGGCCGGAAGCTGCTGGGGAAGAGAGAGAAGCCGGGCACATTCCTGGCCACGCGGGAACCAGCGAACGGGAGGCGCGTACTGCGGATAGGGGCCCAGGAGTCCCGGAAGCCACTGAAAGGCGAGCGGAAGAACGGGGAGAGTTGCCTGTAGGCCTGCATGCTCTCTTGGAAGACGTCGCCCACGCCGTCCTCCACCAGGTCGTAGCGTTCCTCCAGGTCGCCCAGCCTCCGGGCTTGTTCTTCGCCCGCATCCATCAGGGCGTCGATGCGTTCCCCATTGATCCAGACGGAGAGCGGGGAGGAGTGGTTCAGGAAGTCCTCCAGCTGACAGAAAGGAGACACAAACCACGGACTGTCCCAGCTGGAACGCCACCAGTGGCTCCCACCCACTACGGCCCGCAGCCTCATCCAGCCTTCGCCAGCCCTCCGCGTGCGCTGGACTGCTGCTGGCCCTGCGGGCTGGGCATTCTGGAAGACCCGTCCAGCACACCCGGAGGGCCCCAGGCCGGGGACGCTGGTTTGATTCATGGGGGAGAGGCTGCCAAAAAGGTACGGAAAGCATCCATCGGCCCAAACTGCTACTGCTGGATTGTTTCCCAGGACTGGCCCAGCAGAGCCCGCCGCTCCGGCCTTATTCAGCCTTTGTGGGCTACACGTTAGTTTCCAGACAGGGCTCAAACTCCAGCGTCTTCTGTTTCGAACCCTAAACCGAGGTGCCCAACATGGCGCCAGAGGGCACTGACGCGCCTGCAGGCACCTGTCTGGGTGCCAGCCAGGCTCCTGGCCCCGTCTGACCCTGGCTTGACCTCTGCAGGTGGCTCTTCTGGACGGACTGGGAGGCCGGCCTGCTGCCAAGCCAATCGTCACTTGGAGTCAGAAGAGGGGCCCTGCGTTTCGAGCTCAGACCCCGCCTCTGCCTTCTGTTCAGGCTCTTAGGCACGTGGCTTTTCCCTTGGATACACCAGTTTGCCTTCCGAGAAATGAATGCTTTGTGAGCAGCCGTGTCCTCCATGGCAGCGACTGTATGAATGGGCAAGCTCCACCCCCTCGGCGGCCCATTTGTGAGAGCACCCACGACATTCTCCCAACATTTCTCATGTGCCCACTGACCCAAAGACGTTGGGGACCCCTAACCTAAGCCTACAATCCTATGCCAACCTGATCTGAGAATAAGCCCTATTTACTCAATCGGATTTACATCCGAGTAGGCATATTGGATTGTGCTGTAAATGTTTTTCAGTCCAGGTACCATACAGACTATGCTCTCAGGCATGTTCCCTCCTGTACACCCCATTCAGTGTCTGAGGTCCTGATCCATGCCCCCATACCTTCAGAGGCACAGCAGGTGGGTACAAGGAGCAAGGCCTTTTCAGCAGCGGAACCGACACTTTTCAGCGCCCCCACCCAAGACGCCTGCATGACCCCATCAGATATGCTCGCCGAGCCCTGGTTCTTGAAGTCAGCTTTGGGGTGGGGGGACACTGAGCCTATGACAGCTGATGAGACCGGGCGAGTGGGGGCAGTTTCTTGGACTACTAGCTTTCTGGACTGCTGACTCTACTTCTCCTGTATTTTTCACCACTGCTTTGATTATGTTTGCATTTTTATGCTGTTGGCTGCTTTGAGTTCCTGTCTAGAAGGGTAACTTTAAATAGAATACACAAACACCAAAGAACCTCCTTAGCACATTCTTTCCCCCCTGCACCCCACTTCTGCTAGCCATACGGACCAGCACAGACAGCATGAGAGGGGTCTTAAGGCACAGCAAGCCCTGAAATCCAGTCATCTAGACGCGTGCCCCTCAGCCAGCTCCACTGGGCAGCCCCTCCGCTCACCTGCCTGCCAACCAAACCGGCACCACTGTGGCACGTCCGGGTGTAGAACCGCATGCAGGTCTGCTTCAGGCAGGGCTTGCACTCCTCCCAGAGCGCCAGCATGGTCTCATTGCACACCTCCTTCTCGCTCAGCTCCTTCTCCGCCTCCTTCGCCAGAAGGAGGGCCTCCTGCGGAAGAAACAGGACTGCGAGTTCTTTCCAGGAGCGCCACCAGCCCTCCCCAAACAAGGCAGAAGTCAGGGCTGGGGGAGTGTGGCCGGGCCTGCAGGTCTCTGCTCTGCTTATGGCCAGAGAGGGGAGGAGAGGGGAGGGGGCGGCCCAACACGCAGGAGAGCAGCTGTGCCGCACCAGGCCTAAGGGTCCCGTTTCCCGCCCGGCCAACCAGAGGCCTCTGGGAAGCCCGCAAGCAAGAATGTGCCTCCTGCCCACGTTCCCCAGCAGTGGGATTCAGAGGCAGGACACCAAAGAGGTCGGTCACTGCTGACATTGAGGGCTTGATCCAAGGAAAAGGGGACACTGGGTCAAACTAGGAGGGGTGCTGGATGCATCTCCACATTTGAAGTGCAGGGCTGTTGTTCTAAATGCAAACAGCATCCCCGAGGGTGGTGATAATGAGCAGGATCAGAGCAACCATTTCCTCCAATGCAGACACCCCCATTTCTGAAAAGGGACCTTCCTCGGGATCACGGCAAAGGGGCAAATGCCGCCCCCATGTCTCCTTGGAGCCCATTCAGGTTCAGTCCCCCTCCCCTCCCCCACAGATGCTATTTGCATTTAAAGGAACAAAACAAAACAAAAACCCTGCACTTCAGGGGCAAAGGCACAGCCGGTCAGCAGCCCGTTGGCCTCCAGCAGCCCATCCGCTCACTCCCTTTCCCTGCCGAAACTGACACGTCCCGAGAAATGATGCCTTCCCCAAGCTGGTGCCCTCCAGATGTGTTGGACTGCGATTCCCATAATCCCCAGCCAAGCCCCACAGCAAGACATTTTGGAGGGACGCTATCTTGGCTCTGGGGCCCACAGGCCTGGACGGACCTCCTTCTGCCTCTTCGTGTCCTCCAGGTTGTTCAGGATGCCCCGGTGGTCATTGCTCGTCTGCTCCATCAGGGTCTTCATCTGCTGGACCCCCCTGATGGCATTCTCCAGCTCCTTGTCAATGAGCCGGCTTCCCATTTCGGACAGTTCTGGAGGAGGGAGGGGAAGAGGCTTAGTTGGGGAAAGGGGTGGGTCACCTCAGCAGCAGCACCGCTCCGAGGGGCTGCCTCACGCACGCCAGTATGCCTGCACAGGAAGAATTTCTGTGAACTGATTTTTGGAGAAGACCCAAGAAAGCCCGGCCCGATAACGGCAAGGGAGGCCCTTGCCTTGTTGGCTTCCTGGAGGCCTCTGGCTGGTTCATGCCTGGAACAGGAGAGTCCTCCAATCCAGTCCAGAAGGGAATTTATATCACACAACAGGCACACCGGTCACGCATCCCCAATGCCAACCTTCCCCAGCCTGATGCCCTCCAGATACTCCTATCTGCCCCTTTTGGCATGGCCCTACTCTCTTTTGACCTCCCCCTGCCCCCAGATTTTCCGCTAAGGGAAAGCTGCTCAAAAATTCCTTTTGAAACTTGCGAGGGCTCCCAGATCTTGCTCTCCTGCAAAGTCTAAGAGCATTTGCAATTCTGATATTGGAATTTCCTCTTCCCCACAGGAAATTGTTCCAGAAGCAGTCTGGTGACAGGAGCAGGGGGGGGGGGGGCATGGACCAGGTTCACATGATCACTGCAGCCTACTGTAGCTCATGAGTTGCGGTGTATGTGGGGGGTTGCCATGGTTTGTCGTGTTGTCCAGGTGGCAGGGGTTGTTTGAAATAAGCAACCCTCAAAAACTCCACAACAATGGGTTATTTGAGGGTTGTTTAACCTTCAAACAACCCCTTCCATCTGGGTTCAGACAACATGACAAACCATGGCAACCCCCCACATGTGGCCCCCACTCTGTGGAACTCCCTCCCTAGGGAACTCTGCCATGCCCCCTCTTTAATGAGCTTCTGCCATGCATCAAAGACATGGATGTTCAGGCAGGCATTTGGGGTGGGCTAGGGTAATTTTAGAAATGTGATGTTTTTAATGTTGAATTTTATTGTATAAACTGTTTTTATTGTTGTACATTGCCCAGAGTGGCTGGGCGACTGGCCAGATGGGAGATAGATAGATAGATAGATAGATAGATAGATAGATAGATAGATAGATACATACATACATACATACATACCCACCCCTGCTGGGGGTTGAATAGCCAAAATAGCCATGGGCACACACTGTAACCCACCTTGGCTTAAATAAATAAGCAGTGGTTGTGCAAACCAGCCCCTGGTGCTGGAATGCTGCCCTCAGTAACCTACACTACCCCAAGTCTGAGGAAATTATTTATCTGGAGTCTGAACATCTGCAGGCTGTATCCAAGACCTGCCCCAGAAATATCTGAGGGCTGGCACGGTAGTCGTCTTCCTCAACCTGGTGCCCTCCAGGTGTCAGACTACAACTCCCATCAGCCCCAGCCAGCAAAGCCGTTGACTGTGTTACAAGGATAAAATGGGAGGGCACCACACCCATCACCCTAACCACCCGAGGGAAGGACATATTGCATTATTATCATCCTCCTCATCACATTTCTCGAACACTTTTCTAAAAAAAATCACTGAAAGATCTCCCTGACGGTTAACCACAGAGCTTTCCAACCTGTTAGCAGACTCCTTCACAACTGAGCAAAACCTCCCCAGAGGTCCTGATCTGCCTCTGTGTGGTCAGCGGATGGAGCCCGTCCACATGATCCTGCTCCTCTTCCCTGGCCGCTGCCATCCAACGATTATACGGGCATTTGTTGCGTGGACAGGGCTCCGGGCCCCCTCCTCTCCTCTCCTCTTCCCCCCGCCCCTCCCCCCCGGCCACAAGGCGAGTCGACTCAATTGTGTTGCATTTTAAATGGGAGAAAATGTATTCCTCCAATTATCTTTTAATTGCCTGACAGTAACAAGCTGGGCGTTCTTATTCTCACTGATAAAATGAAGAACAGAAGCTGAGAGAAGGTCTCTTGTCCCCAAAGTCCGCAGGAGAGAGAGAGGGCTCAAGTCCAGGTCACCCAAATCCAACATTGGCCCTCTCTGCCACCCTACATTGGCCACAGACGGAGCGTGGGAGAAGGGAAGAAGAAGGGTGCAACTGGGGTGGCGGTAGATAAACCCCCAAAGGCACCCGTGCCTTCCAGAGTTGGCCCAGAGTGGTCAGTGGCTCGTGGCCAACCCTGGCCACAGGGGCTGCCAGCTGGCACACAACAGCGCCCAAGCTGCTGGAGGGGAGGCCGAGAGGAGAGGCCAGCTTGCAGGGGGGAGAGGGAGAAAGGCAGAGCACGCAAGAGGGAGCAGAGGAAGGAGAGAAGAAGTAGAAGCACTGGAAAGAACAGAAAAAAGGCAGTGCATTAAGCCCCATCTGCATCTCCTGATGTGCTACCCCCCCCACACACACACCCTTTGGAGCAGCAGCCCCTGCCCTACATAGCTGACTGCAAACCTCTTGCGTAATCTGGCCATGCAGGCCAAACATCGTGACCTGACAAGGCAGAACTCATCCCCCACAAACTGACCGCAAGCTAACAGTGAGTCAGTGTTCTGGGAAGTGATTTCACGGTGCAGCTGGCCGGTTTGCAAATAGTGCCCAAATGACCAAAACTGGTACCAGGACTGTTGCTGCTGTTGTTACAAGTGCGGCTGCTCTGTGGCCAGCAAGGCGGATTCTTGGCATCTACTGCAGGTAGAGGACTTGTCTGAGCAAGCTCCTATTCCAAGACATCACCTAACACCACCCAATTTCCCTGCCCAAAAATAAGGCTGCAAACACACATGCAACCAGCCTGGTTGCAATTCAAATCCACAGCTGCCCTTTCTGATTCTTCGCCCACACCAGAAAATAGGACAACACACATAGCTAAAAGTCTGCAGAATTTTTTCTCCAGTAAGTATGAACGTTTATGTCATTCTTAGTAAATAAGCAGGGTTTATATGGCTTTTATAGGAATGTTACACAGGCATAAGCCCCTGCGGCAATTTGCATTTTAGTCATGCCCCCCACCAGAAGAACCGCCACTTCCAGCTCCCTTAGCAGGAGCCAACAAATCTGGCGTGCGCGCAAATGCAGGCAGAGCCCGAGAGCCAACCTCCCCCCCTTCCCCTCCCCGCTTACGTTGCAGATCATTGGGAGGGACCACGCAGCGGCCTCCCTCCCAGAAGGCCAGGAGCACCAACAGCGGGAGCAGGACAGCGGGGCTCATCTTCTCCGCGGATGGAATTCCAGGTTCTTGCAGAAACAAAGAAGACAGGAGAACTGTGTCAGTGTGGAAGCGGAGCAGGGTTCCGGAATGTGTGCTCCCCAGGGCTGAAGCTCCTGGGCCCCACTGCGAGGAGAGCCCCGCAGGTCTGGGAAGGCAGGCCAGGCCAGGCCAGGCCAGGCGGCAAAGCAGCCATTCAGGGCCTGTGCGCAGAGCAGGAGCAAATCTCTCACCAGTGATGCCAGACGCTACCTAAGAAGCCACCCTGACAGGGGAACAGTGTTGCACACCTCTATCATGCGCGCACTGCAGGGAGGAGGGGGAAGCACCCCCCCCCCTGAATCATTTGTTGTTTTAGTTGCTTCCTGTACTCTGGAGGAAGGACGCCTCGAACTCCTCCTGCGTGGGAGGAAAATGCTGCTTGTCTGCCTGGACGGCTACTTGTCTGTGCAAGACGACACTCAGTCAAACTGTTCCCAGCAATACTTGAGCCGTTTGTGTTATTTCCCCACTAAATCAGCTTTTAGAGCAATCGTGAAAAAACCTGTATTGGCCAGAAAGCTCATACAAATTGCACGTGCTCTCTTTAGTGCCCCCCCCCCGCCACCGCCTGCTCCGACATGAAGCAAACAAACAGTGGGGAGGGCTCAGGGACTCGTTCCCCCACCCCACTGCTGCCAAATGCTCTTTGGAAGCTCCAGCCCATCCAGCTGACCCTGATCTCGCCTAGCTCTTTGAATAAACAGGAAAGCCAGGTTTAGGATGCAGAAAGCAGCACTCTGAAACCAGGGAGCCCAGTCCCAGAGAGCACCAGGCCCTTTTCACAGCAATGGGAGGCTACAATCCATGCCGGCCAAAGAGATGCTGGCTAAAAGAGGCACCCGTGCTCCTCGGAGGTGGCCAAGGTTCCCGTGGCTTCCTCCCCAGCCCCCAGCTCCAAGACCAAGGGCAGCCCAAGGGAAGCCAGCTGGCGCGCCTGCTGTATACACACTCAGAACTCAGTTCTTCTGGAGTCTCTGCAGGGGAGATGCGGGACATAGCAACAGAGAAGGGACTCGGCTGACTTTCCCAGGCTCCACAGCTAGGAGCTTCTGCAGGCCCAGATTCCACAGAGGGCAGGGGGGAGGAGGTTGTGCCAAGGTCTCCTTTCCCGTAACTCCTCTGTTGTGCACATTTGAGAAAGAATTGCTTAACGGCTCCTGCTTGCATTCAGGGCAAGTGGGAAGACACACCATTCTCACAGGGGACTGGAAATGGGGTGGGGGGCTCTGAATCAGCAGGGCGGGGGGAGCCCCCCACCAGTCTCTAGCTTCATGATTGTGTCTTCAGCACTGCTGGCAAGACGAATCCCAGCAGGGGAAGAATGAGAGCGAGCCAAGCCTTTTCCAGATGATGTTTTAAAAAAACCTAGTTGCATGCACATGCTAGCACTCACCCAGCCCTATGAGGAAAGGTTGGCAGCTGCACGTGGGCTGGGGGGGGGGGCGTGCTGGGGGGAAGTGTGTCACAAATCCTGCTCAGTGCTTTCCAAAAAAGAAAACAGATCCAGCACTGGAAGAGGGGAATATGCCACCTTCAACGAACTCATGAATGTCAAGATGGCATGGAGCATGAAAAAACTATTAGACCAGCCTGCCCCAACCTGCTCCTCCCCTTGTGTTGGACTATAGCTCCCATCAGCCCCAGCCAGCATGGCCAATGGCCATGCTGGCTGGGGTGATGGGAGCTGCAGTCCAACACAAGGGGGGGAACAGGATGGGGCAGGCTGTATTAGGCACTGACGGAGGGACTCCTGTGTTTGTGTCAAATGACCATAATGGCCGGGGGGGGGGGAGCACACTTTGCTTTTAGAGGATGCCGACCTGTGTGGCAGCAGAGAAAAAGCGAACACCTCCTTCTCTCACACACTGCAGGGGACGGCTCCGCTACAGTCACACCTCAACTAGTCCTGCCAATTTTAACTTATTTTTCAAAGTAGCAGTGCTGGCCAATTATTTAGGGGGCTCCCTTTCGGCTAAAGTGCTTTTAAATCCATTTATGTGACTGTTTAAGGTACTACGGCAGCAATCCTGTGCACAGTTTCCCAAATCCCTCTGAACTCTGTGGGACTGACTTCTGAGTAGAGACACAGAGGACTGCATTGTAAAGGTTGTCGCCCTAGAAACAACAACACCAGCCCCCCCCCCCCCAGCCCCCTTGGCAAGGCATTGCTGGCGGACTGGGGAGAGGCTGATGTTTCCAGGGTTCAGCTCCCTCAGAATACAAGGCTACATGAGCCTTTAAAGACAAAGAAAAGCACAACTTCTAACAAGGTTTGGCAAGGGAATCGGTGCTGCTTATCAACAGTGACAAAGTTTTCCGACTTGGGTGCCAGGTTCACAGGGGCGCCCCAAACGGGGGTGCTGCCTGCAGGGAAAGAGTGCGCTTTGATCTGGCAAGGCCCCCAGCCTACACAGAGCTCTGCAGTGTGGGAAACAAGCAGCAAGAGACAGCCCCGAACACTGTGGCCTTTCCTCGTGGGGGAGGCTCAGCCCCCTGATCCTTCTGGCTGCTCTTTTCTGCAACCACTTTCTGCCAGGAGAATGCCAAATGCGGCAGCTCTTGGGCCCTGGGGTGCTCCAGCAGCCCCTCGGCGAAAGACCATTCCCAGTGTGCCTGTGGGACCGTGCCTTTAGCCAACCAGCAAGCCACAAGGGCAGGGGTGTTCAGTCCACGTCAGAAAGAAACACCCTGGAAACTGGTCCCACAACAGAGATCTCAGCACCTGTTCTGTCTCTTTATTCTCTGGGCCCAATGAGGCATCAACCGCCGAAGCCGAAGGCAGAGAAAGGGGGCTGCGGGAGCCAGCAAAGCTGGACATTTGCCCTTCTGCCTCGACTAGGAAATGCGGGGACAAGCTCAACTCCTGCTGGAGATAAGGCACCAGACGGGGAGGAGGAGGGCGGGGGGCTGAAATGTTTGTGTGGAAAGCTCTCAGAATCCCAGCCTTGAGCTGTCCTGTATCACGAGCACCGCTCCATCACCCTTGGAACGTCCTTCCATTTTCTCCCCCCCCCCCCCCGGTCCAGGGTCCTGGCTGAAGAGCACTGGCAGAACCCATGTGGCTTCTGGCCGCCCACAACCCTGGAGCTGTCCCAGTTCCCTCGGGTCTTGGTTTGCAATGGCTGGCTTTTCACCCAAGGAAGCCAACCGGTCCTGTCTGCTAGGCCCCCAAGTGGGCTGCACATCGCTGCCCTTCTCCAAGCAGTCCCCCCGCCCCTGCCCCCATCCTGCTTCTCCAATGCCCAGTTTCTAAAATGAGAAATAAACGCCGGGAGCGCCAAGCAACCTGGGAGCCAGGCTCTAGGGCCTCAACACCCTGCTAGCCAACCTTAGATTTCAGGCCACCATGACTCACTGATTATGGAGAGACTCTCTGCCTATGCTCAGAGGCTCTCTTCTGCACATGTTCCAGAGCTGATCCTAGGCCAACCTCAGCTCTGAGGCCTGCCTCTCTCCTGCCCATCACCACTGGCCCCTGCACCTTCTGCTGCTGTTCCAGCTAACAGTGGTACCAGAGCATTTTTGGGCACGTGCAGAATCCTCATTCTTTGAAGACCAGCAGGAGCAGGGGCTGCATCAGAAGGCAACACAACAAGGAAGTCTGCTACGCCTTGGACTTGGAGCAGGGGTGCTGAACCTCATGCCAGCAGGCCAAATCCAGCCCTCCAGGGCTCCCCAGAAGGCCACGCCCCCGGCCCCACCCACCGGCTGCCTGGTGCTTTCCTGGCTTTGTGCACTTCTCCTGCGGTTCTAAGAAGTCGAGGTGCCCCTCCAGAGGCTTCCTTCCTGGCAGGAGGAGTTTTGAGCTAAAATACGCTGGCAGTTTTAGACATTTTGCCCTTACCTATTTTGCCCTCGGCTCCACCCCTTTCCCCCTCAGCCCCGCCTACCACTGGAATGCAGCCCCTGAGAGCATCTCTGAAACAGAACTCAGCTCTCGGGCTCAAAGAAGTTTTATTTACTTAAAATATTTCTAGGCCACCTTTCAGCAGAAAGCCAAGCCCACCTTACATGTGCCAAATCTGCTGTGGGGTGGGGAGGGGAGGGCTTTCTGCCAAACAGCAGGCAAACGTTTTGCATTTGTTTGTGGCATAGGCACCGCTATAGAATAACCAACTGGTACGGGCCAGCCTTGAACTCAGAATGTAGCCTGCTTACTGAGGCACAGGCAACTACTCTGCAGGTGGGACAACAGCCATCCATTTTTGCAACTCTTACCGTTAGCATTCCAGTAAGCGGAAGTTTCATTTAAACAAAATGAAGCAAGTTCCTAGCTCTCATGGGTATAGGCAAGAAGCCCAATGGCATGTTAGTAGTTTCTCTAAAAAATTTGAGGACAGACCAAAGTCTGAAGGCCTCCGAATGCAAGACCTCTTGCCACAGGTTTGAAATAAAAACAACTGAAGCCAGTGCACCACATTGTGCACGTGTGTGTGTGAGTGCAGAAGACCAGAGGTACAATTGTATCTACATTCTATAGCCCCGGTGCTTGGCATTCTGCCCCCTGCACTTTGAACATTCAAGCGCAGCTATCTGGTGCGATCACACTTCTGAGCAAGAACAAAGGCAGTTATTAGAGATCAGACTGTCCCTGTGTTTAAGGGACAAGTTGCCCCAGGTGGCTAAAACTCTGAAACAATTTGGGGCGGGGGGAGAGATGAGCTTCAAGGGCTGCCCATGACTAACTGTAACAGCCAAAGCTGTTTAACTTATTCTAAAATAAACGTTGGTGCAGCTTGTGATCCACCCAGCTAAATGCAGCATGCCAGCTGTGTGTTGCGGAGTGCCAAGTGCTCAGCAACCCATTTTCCCCAGTCCCCAAGAGATAGTAAAAATCGGTCTTTTGAGCCCCTGGGAAACAACCCTATGTGGCTGCATTCCATGGGTTGCATTCTGCTTTGTGGCCTACAGGCCCGCCTTAAAAGAAAGGCTCAACATACGTTCTGCAGAGAGAGAGAGAGAGAGAGAGAGAGAGAGAGGATTAACCATCCCCAGTCGTCAAGGGACTGGATACTGCCCACCTAGAGAGGCTGACAGAGAGGATGGACTGTGGAAGATTGAGCAGGGAGGGGCTGTAGCTCCATGGTGGAGCCCCCTGCTTGGCATGCAGACGGCCCCTGGCAGCATCTCCAGTCAAGGCTAAGCAAGAATCCCGCCTGGAGCTCAGGAGAGCTGCTGCTGCCCGTCCTTGCAGACAATGCTGGCCTAGATGGACCAGGGGTCGGATTCAACCCAAGGCAGCTTCCGATGTTCCTGTGAGCTGAAGGATGCAGTTGTGATAATGGGGCAGGAGCTAGAAGGGCCAAGTTGGCTGGAGCAGAAAGCGAGAGCCGCCTGTTCATTCCCTCCCGCAACAATTCTTGCCATTTTGGCTGGGCCCAAGCATGACCTCCAGGTTTACCCCCTGCCTCCCCTCCCCTCCCCCTGTTATTGCCCTGGGTTCAATTTGAAATTGCAAGCTCCTCGGGGCAGAAACCTGACGTCCTGTACACTGAAAAGCACCATACACGCAGAGGGCTCTGTATCAATTGATGAATAATGAGCATCACAAGGACTAGAAACCATGGAGAAAAGAAGGTGGCGTACAAGGATGCACCAGCAGACCCAACGGTCAGCAGGGCTGCCGTTCGAAGCAGCATTGTTAGCTGGATCCAGGCTGCGTCAGGAACACAATGCCCATTTTAAGCAGGGACAGTTTGTGCCACTTAATCTGACCATCTCGGCTGCGGTCTCATGACAGCGCCACTGGCTGTACACCCTCAAGATCGCACTGCAGCAACAAACCCCCAGGGCAAGGCGGATGCTTTCCCCATTAGGCAGTATTTCCCCACCCAGTTCCCCCAAAGAAAGTGAAACCAGGAGCCCTGCTCCTAAAGCACCAATCACCCCACAACTTAACCAAGGGACACCCCCCTCCAGAAGCTAAAGAGGGGAGGGCCCTACATCAGAGAGCTTCCTGCGCAGACACCTGGCCAAATTCACCTCCCTTTACCTAGCCCAGAACACCAGAGCCTCCATCACCACTAGGACCCACAGCCCGCCATTTCCAGCAATACACAAAGCAGTTACTGTTCAGGTATTCCGCCTGCTCCGCCCCATTCAGGCCTTCCTCCCCCAAGCCCATCCCCAGCAACCTCCCCTCCGCCCGCCCGCCCGCCCCCCCCAAGATGCCGAACAGCTCTTCAGAGCTCCCGACCGCCTTCCCGGAGGGATGCCACGCTCAGCTCTCTCCGCGGCTGCCAAGAGGCGCCGGCTTCCAGCTGCGACCTTCAAGGGCAGCCGTTCCCACGTTACGTTTGGGCCCGCGATGATGAGAACTGGGGCTCCCCCCGTCTTCGGCCACCCCGCCCACACACAGCCCTTTTGCCGCCTACTTTCGTGCACGTGTGAACGGGCCCTTGGAGCCGCTCTTCCGTGGAAAGGGATGGCGGGGGGGCGTTCTCCCCCTGCAAGCTATGGATTCCTCCACACCCCCCCAGTCCCTTGCGCTTGGATATCCCAACAGGCCGGGGGAGGGGGGCGCAGAGTCCCACAACCTTCCTTCGATGCGGGGGGGCGGAAAACCCAGCTGATTCTGCTGGCTGCGCAGCGGCGGGAGCACCTCGGCCCCCGCCCGTCGGCGAAGCGGCCGCCCCTACCTGCGCTTGGCCGCTGCAGCCGCTCGTCCTGCCGGCACCGGAGAGCGGAGGCGCGGCGCTGCCGAGCGCGCTTATAAGCGCCCCCGCCCCTTCCCCGCCCCGCCCCGCCCGGGCGCGCCTCCCGGACTGGCCGCCAGGGGGCGCCCCCGCTCCGCCGCTGCGCGCCGGGAAGCGCCGGCTCCGCGGGCAGCCGAGGAGGGCGCCCTGGCCCCGGGCCGGCCTCCGCCCCGCCGGACCGGGCAGTCCGGCCGCGGGCGCAGCGGGCGGCGTCGTGAGGCCGGGCGCCCTGGCCCGCGCGCGAGGCCCGCTTCGCCGCCGCCGGGGCGGGAGCCTGGGCCCGGCGCGCCCCGGCCGGGACCTCTGTTCTGCCGGCGCCCGTGAACGCTGCGCCTTTCGTGCTTCGGGAGAGAGAAAATGCGGCGGCCCCCGCCCACCCCGTCTGGGGCCCGACGTGCGGTATCCGCGGGGGGCCTTTCCGGAACTGTCTTGGCATGATTACTTAATATTCATTGCCCTCCTGTACAGCGCCATTGACCAAAGCTCTTTGGCACTTCGCAACAATTTAAACCATGAAATGCAGCATCGTAGAACTTTTTAAAATTTAAAACTACGGTATAAGGCCAAAGTAAACACCAGCAGCAGCGTAAAGATTTAGAAATGCAGTAACAGATTTCAAACAACAAAAACTAAAGATAGGAATGATCTCTCACAGTGGAATCCTATACATCCTACTCAGAAGTAAGCCCCACTGAGTTCAAAGGGGCTTGCTCCCAGGTAAGCGGGTATGGGGTTGCAGCCTTAATCATCCTTGGAGCAGCCTTGGGGCCTTGTCTTAGGGCAGCTGTGGAGAACTTTATTTCAGGGACGCTCAGCCTTCCAGCGGTGGGTGGGATCAAAAGCAAAAGTGAGCAGGGCTGAATCCCCCCCCCCCGCCAACCCATAATTGCATTGTTGCTCATTTATAGTAGGAAGTAAGCATGAGTGGTATGTCTACTCAGTAGTAAGCAGGGCAAACTTCTACAGAACAATGCTCAGAAGCAGGGGTGTTGCTAGGTTCTTAAAAGAGCCGGGGCACTCACATATAGATATATTGTGTGTGCATGTGGCGTGCTTGTGTGCATGTATAGACTACATACGTACATACCTAAGACATGTGCACTGACCGCCCACCCCACTTCAACTCAGACCCCTATTCAGCATTCTGGAAAACATCCTGCTTCTGTTCCGGCCAATTTGTACTCCGCCCACTTCAGCTCAGCACCAAACCTGAGTCAAGGTTTGGAAAAATGAGTCTTTATGCTTCCTGTTGACTATCATAGGAAATAAAAATTAAAAAGTAACTTTTTTCTCTTGGTCAGAGCTGGATGATAATTTCAGGCATAGTAGCCTCCTAGAAGGGAATTACACCTGTCCAAGGTCAGAAAAATAGGTGCAGGGTTTATATTTTGATTATCTTTTAAAAGGAACTGCCAATAACATTTTATTACTTGGAAGAATTGGATAACAATTTCCGGATTCATTGCCCCACCAGACGAGATCATGTCTGCCAAATTTCAGAGTGATAGCCACAAGGGTTTTTGTGCAAGAGTGGCCTCGACGTTTTGAAGTCTCCGAAAGAGGACATACTTATCTCCCTATTTTCCTTGTGGACCATTGTTCTGAAACTTACAGCTGAGAGGTGCCCCTAAGTAAGAAACCAGAAAAGTTTCAGAAGGATAGGTGCAGCAGTTCACATGGAAGGGGAGTTCTCCAATTTGGTGGAGGGAGTGATTTGCTTTCCCTTCCGTTCACCCCTTCCCTAATAGTTTTGGGGGTACGTTTGTATGAAAATGCACAAGTCACTAGTGGTGTCCCCCAGGCAAGAAACTCGCAAAGTTCCTGAAGGATATACATGCATGCAAATTTAGAATTACTCGAATGTATGTACATTTCACCAGTGTTAGCAGCAGGGGAACAAGGGTGGGAAGGTGCTATTGCACTCATGTCCTGTTTGTGGGTGTCCCATGGGCATTTGGCTGGCCACTGTGTGAACAGAATGCTAGAGTAGATGGACCTTGGTCTGATGCAGCACAGCTTTTCTTACGTTCTTAAAAAGAGAGCGCCTCTGAGCATATGCAGAATGCTTTTCTTTCACCACTGAGCACTTACATTCTCCCCCTACCAATTCTGTTCCCCTCCATGCAACCATCCCTCCTCATCCAACCATCCTCCAGCAGCTCTTCTTAAAAACAGATGTCTTGTTTTGTGCAACGAAAACCACTAAACCATTCAGGTATGACCTAAAACATATCCCTTATGAATATACAGTGGAGATGAGGAATAGTTTTAAGGGATTAGACCTGATAGACAGAGTGCTTGAGGAACTATGGATGGAGGTCCGTAACATTGTTCAGGAGACAGCAACTCAATCCATCCCAAAGAAAAAGAAATGCAAGAAAGCAAAGTGGCTGTCTGATGAGGCTTTACAAGTAGCTGAGGAAAGAAGGGAAGCGAAAAGCAAGGGAGAAAGGGGAAGATACACCCAACTGAATGCAGATTTCCAGAGAATAGCAAGGAGAGACAAGAAGGCCTTCTTAAATGAACAATGCAAAGAAATCAAGGAAAACAACAGAATGGGAAAGACTAGAGATCTCTTCAAGAAAATCGGAGATCTCAATGGAACATTTTGTGCAAAGACGGGCATGATAAAGGACAAAGAAGGCAGGGACCTCACAGAAGCAGATGAGATTAAGAAGAGGTGGCAAGAATACATAGAAGAACTATACAGGAAAGATCTGAATGTCCCTGATAGCCATGATAGTGCAGTCACTGAACTTGAGCTGGACATCCTCGAGAGTGAAGTCAAGTGGGCCTTAGGAAGCATTAGTAACAACAAAGCTAGCGGAGATGACAGTATTCCAGCTGAGCTATTTAAGATCCTAAAAGATGATGCTGTTAAAGTGCTGCACTCAATATGCCAACAAATCTGGAACACTCAACAATGGCCGCAAGACTGGAAAAGGTCAGTTTACATTCCAATTCCAAAGAAGGGCAATGCCAAAGAGTGTTCAAACTACCTGACAACAGAAGAAGCCAATGTGGCTTCACAAAAAGCTTAGGGATGACCTGAAAACAAAAAAGGACACATATAGGAAGTGGAAAGAAGGCCAAGTAACAAAGGAAGAGTACAGGCAGGTAGCACAGAATTGCAGGGATGGCGTCAGGAAGGCTAAAGCGGAGAACGAGCTGAGGTTAGCGAGGGATGCTAAAAACAACAAAAAGGCTTTCTTCAGCTACGTGCATAGTAAAAGGCAGAGGAAAGAAATGGTGGTTCAGCTATTAAATAAGGATGGCAAAACGATAACAGATGACAAAGAAAAGGCAGAGGTGTTCAATTCCTACTTTGGCTCAGTCTTCTCCCAAAAGAGGGTCTATGACCCCCCTGGCAAAGGCGAAGTACAGGCTGAAGGGGCAGGATTGCAGCTTGAGATCGACAGGCATATGGTCAAGGAACACCTCATTACTTTGAATGAGTTCAAATCTCCAGGGCCAGATGAACTGCATCCTAGAGTCATAAAGGAACTGGCAGAAGAACTCTCAGAACCGCTGTCTATTCTCTTTGAGAAATCATGGAGGACGGGGGAAGTGCCAGATGACTGGAGGACGGCTAACGTTGTCCCTATCTTCAAAAAGGGTAAAAAGGAGGAACCTGGGAACTACAGACCAGTCAGTCTGACATCAATCCCTGGGAAAATTCTGGAGCAGATGATAAAGCAATCCATCTGGAAGCACCTTGACAACAATGCCGTGATTACTCGAAGCCAACATGGATTTGTCAAAAACAAGTCCTGCCAGACAAATCTGATCACATTTTTTGATCAAGTCACCTCCCTTGTGGACGTGGGAATGCTGTAGACATCATATACCTCGACTTCAGCAAAGCTTTCGACAAAGTGCCCCATGATATCCTGATGAGCAAACTAGCTCGATGTGGGCTAGATGAAACAACGATCCGGTGGATCCACAGTTGGCTACAGAATCGGACTCAAAGAGTGCTTATCAATGGGACCTTCTCAAGCTGGGGAGAGGTAACGAGTGGGGTACCGCAGGGCTCAGTCCTGGGCCCAGTGCTCTTCCACATTTTTATTAATGACTTGGAGGAGGAGGTGCAGGGAATGCTGATCAAATTTGCAGATGACACAAAATTGGGAGGTATAGCTAATACTTTGGAAGACAGAAACAAAATTCAAAGTGATCTGGATAGACTGGAGTGCTGGGCAGAAAACAACAGAATGGCATTTAATAGGGACAAATGCCAAGTTCTGCACCTAGGAAAAAGAAACCAAATGCACAGTTACAAGATGGGGGATACGTGGCTCAACCACACTACGAGCGAGAAGGATCTTGGAATTGTTGTCAATCACAAGCTGAATATGAGCCAACAATGTGATGTGGCTGCAAAAAAGGCAAATGCTCTTTTGGGCCGCATTCATAGAAGCATCGCTTCCAAATCCCGGGAAGTACTAGTTCCCCTCTACTCTGCACTGGTTAGGCCTCATCTGGAGTACTGTGTCCAGTTCTGGGCACCACACTTTAAGAAGGATGCAGACAAACTGGAGAGGGTTCAAAGGAGGGCAACAAAGATGATCAGGGGACTGGAAACAAAGCCCTATGAAGAGAGACTGAAAGAACTGGGCATGTTTAGCCTTGAGAAGAGAAGACTGAGGGGAGATATGATAGCACTCTTCAAGTACTTGAAAGGTTGTCACAGAGAAGAAGGCCAGGATCTCTTCTTGATCATCCCAGAGTGCAGGACACGGAATAATGGGCTCAAGTTACAGGAAGCCAGATTCCGGCTGAACATCAGGAAAAACTTCCTGAGTGTCAGAGCAATACGACAATGGAACCAATTACCTGGGGAGGTGGTGGGCTCCTCCACACTGGAGGCCTTCAAGACGAGGTTGGACAGCCATCTGTCAGGGATGCTCTGACTTGGATTCCTGCATTGAGCAGGGGGTTGGACTCGATGGCCTTGTAGGCCCCTTCCAACCCTACTATTCTATGATTCTATTCTAAGATACCGCACAATTGCGCTCATTTCACATGCCAGCAAGGTGATGCTCAAAATCCTACAAGCTAGGCTTCAGCAGTATGTGAACCGAGAACTACCGGAAGTACAAGCTGGGTTTCGAAGAGGCAGAGTAACTAGAGATCAAATTGCCAACATTCGCTGGATCATGGAGAAAGCAAGAGAATTCCAGAAAAACGTCTATTTCTGCTTCATTGGCTATGCTAAAGCCTTTGCGCAGATCACAACAAACTGTGGCAAATTCTTAAAGAGATGGGAGTACCAGACCACCTTACCTGTCTCCTGAGAAACTTGTACAAGGGTCAAGAAGCAACAGTAAGAACCAGTCATGGAACAACCGAGTGGTTCCAAATTGGGAAAGGAGTACGACAAGGCTGCATATTGTCGCCCTGCTTATTTAACTTATATGCAGAGTACATCATGAGAAACGCCAGGTTGGATGAATCACAGGTCGGAATTAAGATTGCCGGGAGAATTATCAACAACCTCAGTTACACAGACCATACCACCCTAATGGCAGAAAGCGAAGAGGATCTCAAGAGCCTCTTGTTGAGGGTGAAAGAGGAGGGTGCAAAAGCTGGTTTGAAACTCAACATTAAAAAAACGAAGATCATGGCATCTGGCCCCATCACTTCCTGGCATATAGAAGGGGAAGAAATGGAAGCAGTGACAGATTTTACTTTCTTGGGCTCCAAGATCACCGCAGATGGTGACTGTAGCCATGAAATTTAAAGACTCTTGCTCCTTGGGAGGAAAGCTATGGCCAACCTAGACAGCATAGTAAGAAGCAGAGACATCACCTTGCCGACAAAGGTCCGTCTAATCAAAGCTATGGTTTTCCCAGTAGTAATGTATGGCTGTGAGAGCTGGACTATAAGGAAGGCTGAGCGCCGAAGAATTGATGCTTTCGAACTGTGGTGCTGGAGAAGACTCTTACGAGTCCCCTGGACTGCAAGGAGGTCAAATCAGTCCATCCTAAAGGAAATCAACCCTGAGTGCTCATTGGAAGGACAGATACTGAAGCTGAAGCTGAAATATTTTGGCCACCTAATGTGAAGAGAAAACTCCCTGGAAAAGACCCTGATGCTGAGAAAGACTGAAGGCAAAAGGAGAAGGGGACGGCAGAGGATGAGATGGCTAGATAGCATCACCGATGCAATGAATATGAACTTGAGCACGCTCCGGGAGAGAGCGCAGGACAGGAAGGCCTGGCGTGCTCTGGTCCATGGGGTTACGAAGAGCCGGACACGACTTAATGACTGAACAACAAACCTCTACCTCCTCCTTGTTATGCACAAGCTCTCATTGCATCTTCCTCCCCATAACTTCATTTGTACCAAGACTTCACCAGGATTCAGCCAATGAGTCTGTTTTCAAAACTAGTGCTAAGTTATGGAGAAACTCTCAGCATGTACTAAGTGCCTTTCCCTCACCACTGAAGCTAGAGCTCATGCAAAGTAAAACACACACACAAATGAAAAAACATGGATAGGACTGAGCTGAAAGGGTAGTCAACTCACTAGACGGAATTAGGTAGGCGCTGTAATAAGCCCGCAGTACCATGTTCACAACTCAGGACTTATTTCTGAGTAAACGTGCAGAACGGCAGGGTGCAACCTCCCTGCTAGTTCAGAGGCATGAAGTGGTCACCTTCACGGGGGAAGCTGTAGGTGTGTCGCAGCGGAACGTGCAGAGCGCAAACGAGTACAAGGGCCAATCAGAAGGCGAAAAGATCCACTCAGATCAACGCGAGATCCCATCAAAGGTGTGCGCGTCTGCCGGGGGGGGGGGGTGGCGCAATGCACGAGGCGGCGCTGCACATCAGGTGGCCGGTTCCGCGGCCGGGAGGACGACACGAGCCGGGTTGCCGGCGCGCTCCCGGGGACACAGGCGGGACACGCGACGCCTCTCGCCCGGCAGGGGGTCGCCGCCCACGCGCCCGCTCGAGGCGGCGTCGGTCCGCCGCGCGGGGCGCCGAGGCCAGGGGCGCCCGGGCCGCGGCCTCGCGCTGTCGGCAGAGGGCGGCCGCGAGGACGCGCCGCCTGTGCCCGGGGCGCAGGCCGGCGAAGACGCGGCGCCCCCGCGGGCTCCTCCGGGCCCGCCTGCCCCTTGCGCCGTCCAGGCCGGGCCGCCGGGGCTCCGCGCGGCGAGTCTGCGGCCCCCGCCCGCTTCGGCGGCGCCCCTCCTGGTTCTCCGCCGCTGCCCTGGGCGGCCGAGCTCCGCCCGGCGACTCCCCAGTTGAGGCCGCCCTCGCTGCCCCGGGAAGCCGGCGCGCCTCCGCGGGGAGCTGCCCGAGAGAGCCGGAGGCGCGGGCCGCCCGGCCGGGCTGCCCAGAGCGCCCCGTCAGAGCCGCCGAGGCCGGCAGCCGCCGGCCCGCCCCCTGTCCAGGCAGCGGGCGCGAGGCCCCGGCAGCGGGGCACAGCCTGGGCCGGCGCGAGGCGGGCCGCCGGGTGGGCTTCCTCCCTCAGCCCGTCCGCCGCTGACGGCCGGCCCGGCCTCCCCTCCGCGGGCCGGGCCGTGTTGAAAGCGGCGGCCGTTTCGCGCCCTTCCAGCCCAGGGCTCGCCCGGCCCAGCCCGGCCCGGCCCAGCCCAGCCCGTCCGCTCTTCGGCGGGGTCTCCGAGACGCGAGGCCCGAGATCGGGGGCGTCGAGCCTCGCCGCCCGGCGGCCGCACTCCCTGCCGGAGCAGCTGCGGGCCGGCGGCGGGCGGGGCCGGAACGCCCGATACCCGCCGTCGCTTCACGCGCGCTGCCCGGGTCGGCCCGAGGCGGGCAGCTCCAGCCTTTGGAGGCGGGCTGCGCAGGAGCCGCGGGCCGCCGCAGGCCGCGGCAAGCGGGCGGCGCCGAGGGAAGGGGCGCGGCCGCCCGCCCGCCCGCAGCGGCGTGAAGCGCCGGCCTGGGATCTCGGGCGGCCCGGATTCGGCCCCCGGGCCGGGCCCTCCGCCGTTGCCTTTTAGCTGCAGGTGCCGGAGCCTGGAGCCGAGGCCCCCCATGGGGAGGACGCGTCTCCCCACCGAGCTCCGGCGGGCCCTTTCCGCAGATCGAAGGGGCTGCCTTAAGCACGGCCGGGCCACTCATCCACGGGCCCGGGGGGCCGCAAGTGGGCCCTGCTGCCGCTCAGCGCAGCCCCCGCGCCGCCAGACAAGGCAGCCGTTTTAGCCCAGCGAGCGCCAAGCAGGCGAAGCGGGTCGCGGTGTACTGCTGAATTTCAGTAGCGAACAGCCAAGAACGGCCCCCGGCCCCTCAGAGTCGCCAACCCCTGATCTAGCCAGCGTGGGCTGTTCCAGCGCGCCTCTCTCCCAGATGCCTGACCCCGGGCCCTTGGCCCGGAGACGCCGGGACTCGGCGCTGCCACTGGATCACAGCCCCTCCCCCCAGTGGTGGCCACCACAAGTCCCACTGGCGCAGGGGCTCATGGAGTAATAGTTACGGGGCGGAAATTTGGCCCGGGGAGCTGTTAGTTGTCTTCACAGGGTGGCCCTGAAGCTTGTTAATTCCCCTATTCATACTTTTCACACTGCTGAAACAGCCTTCCCCAGCCGGGTATCCTCCATGCAACCTGGGGCTGATGGGAGTTGCAGTCCAATACATCCGGAAGAAGGCCAGTTAGGGGAGACTGCACTAAGAAGTGTATCATACACCTCTGTCAGCCACCTCCAGTTGACCACATTTGTTTAAGCCATGAGAGAGAAAAATGCAGGGGAAACAAACCAGACCCTTTATTAAACTTAAAGTTTGCATGTAATTAAGTGTAAGCATCTGATTTATAGAATTGTTAAAAGTATAGGTGAGCAAAGTGAAGTGTAAGTTTCCTTGTTTTTAAGTGATCTCACATGGCAGGTGAAGTTAACATGACAAGCTAGAATGCTGTAAGCAAAGAAAAGGAAGATTTGGACGAGGCTTGTGTTAATTAGACTATAAACAACTCCACTTCTAGAAGGGATGAGATTCCACTTCTCTTAGAAACAAGCTTGTAAAAACAGCTTGAGGGAGGGGGGATCCAGCAAGGCTTCTACATCCCCCCCATCCCTGTGGTTTGTGGGAGTGACTGTATTTTTTTTTTTAAGTGAACATGTTCTCAAATTGTTCCAAAATGTTGAATCTGGCACTCCAGCAACATTGTAATTCATTTTGTAAAAATGCACAACTATTTCCAGGGATTTAGCCAAACAGAAATGCAAAAAACAGTGATAAAATTTCATTTCCGTTTAGGTACGGGGTTTGTATGTGTGTGTAAAGCTGCTTATATGGATACATGCATGTGCCTCTTTATAGGCCAAGAGGTATCTGCGCATTTGTGTGTCTGCTCGATGACCGT
Source organism: Heloderma suspectum (assembly GCF_057233095.1). Classification (NCBI taxonomy): domain Eukaryota; kingdom Metazoa; phylum Chordata; class Lepidosauria; order Squamata; family Helodermatidae; genus Heloderma; species Heloderma suspectum. The sequence continues at coordinate 439,297,613 of NC_139458.1, forward strand.
GAGTTTTTAAGTTAGCTGAGTGAGACCCCTTCCCAAAATACATCTTTGTTTAGAGCTCTCCTGACCTTCACTCAAATCAATTAGCACACTGTATTTCAAGACAGTGTCCTTTTTCCGCAAGCCTTCACTCTCAAAGACATCATGTCTCCTACAATATACCACCTATTCCAATACGTTTTGCAACCTCATTGGGTGGGGCAAGCCACTCGTCAGTACTGCCATTTACAGGGGGCAAACGGAGGCAACCAGATAAACAGCCGTTTAGCAAGTGGTAACCTCTCCTGGTGTGCATGTACCCACCAGTTGTCTGTAATATCCTGCCAAGGGGGTGAATTCTACTACAAATCGGCCTGCGCTCAGAAGTCCGGGATTGCCAGAGAGTGATAGAATCCCCCTAGCTGCTTGACTAGACACAGTGGGCATCTGGCTTGCCATGTGGTTACACGTTTGCATGGTATGTTCTCAGCTGCAACATGCTTGTCAGTATTCAGTCATTGTGACCTCATTCCCAAGGGCTTATGGGAAATCTGTTCACCTGTATTCCAAACTAGCAAATGGATCCAGCTTTGCACAAGTTTGAATAGCCCTGAGTTTGATGCAGTGAAGGCTTCAAGCAAACATATGCAGCTGTCAGAGAACTAGACACACTGGCCCATCCTGTCTGAGGGACGTCACCCCCACTGGCACTCCTGGGCACGGCCCCTGCCATCGTGCACCCTGGCCACCCCCTGAGGGAGGGGTCTGCCTATTTCATTCCCTTCAGAGGGACCTGCCCTGCAGCGGAGGGTGGGGAGACAGGTGTCTAACTGTGCCCCTCGGTCCGCCTTCAAACTCTACAGGCTGCCAAGCGATGTGCCAGTTAGGGAAGACTCCTCCTAGTGGCTGAAGATATTACTGTAGGCATCAGCCGCACAGACAAATTTAAATTAATTAAAATTAATTAGCACCTTTTAAAAAACAAAATAATGCTGAGGTGCAAACCCCTGGGGTCCTCTTACTATGTATGCCAAGATTCAGGTGTCTAGGTTTCAAGACCTTGGTGCTATGGTGCTAATGGACAGACACACATCCTCTTTTATTATTGTAGAGAACCCATAAGAACCCAAGAGCCCTGATGCTGGATCATACCATGGGTCCATCCAGTCCAGGATTCTGTTCACACAGTGGCCAGCCAGCTGCCCACGGGAAACCCACAAGCAGGACATGAAAGCAAGAGTAGCCTCCCACCCATGTTCCCCAGCAACTGGCACACACAGGCAGGCAGCCTCTGATACTGGAGGTAGCAGAGAGCCATCAGGGCTAGTAGCCATTGAGTGCCTTCTCTGCTGAACTCCCTTGATCACCTCTTTTTCTCAAACACCCCAGTGCTGCTCGACTCCAGAGGGGTAGCGATCCCACGGCCCCGCGGCATCTGAGCATAGTTTGGCCAATGCCTGATGCGCCGAACGGAGCCCCAGCAATCCCATAGGCCTCTCCGGAAATGCCTGCTTTGGGGCGCAGGTCCTTCTCCCCCGCGCCGCGCCGCGCCGCGCCGCGCCGGCTGCCCTCACAACCTGCCTGCCTCTCTGCCTGCCTGTCTCTCCCTCCTCCTCCTCCTCCTCTTTGCCTTTCCCTGCTCACCAGCGCTGGTAAGAGGACATTTGTTAGCAATTAGGGCTGGAGGGAGGGGCAGCGCATATTTCGGCGGAGCTCCAAAGCCGCCTCGCCTTGCAGCCCTCCCCCAGATTGGGGGCGGCGGCAGCAGCGGCCCTGGGCGGGGAGACTTCAGCCGGCGACGGCTGGCACCCGGCGGAGGAGCCACTCGCCCTGTTGTGAAACTGCAAGGAAGTTTGTCTGGGCCGCGGCCCAAGAGCCAGAGAGGGAAAGAGGGAGCGTGGCCGGCAGCGCGCTCTCCCCGCGCCGAAGGCCAGTCGGGAAACCACGGGGAGAGCGCGAGGGATGTTCTGGGGGGGCGAGAGTGCCACCAGCCTCGTGGGACGTTGAAGGGGTGAGTGTTGGTCACGAGGGAAAGACACCCCCGCCCCTGCATTTCCAGATGAGGGAAATGTCAACCATTTAGCCGTGCGTGCTCTCTCCCCCCCCCCCCGCCCCGCACAGTGCAGTCCGTTCTCCAGACTTCTGTGGAGGTGGGGCGTTCCAGGGGAAAAAGGATGCCCACTTCGCTCTCCAAAGCCATGCTGCTCCGTTGCGTTCCGTTCAGCACAGTTGGGATGTGCTGGGATGTGGTGCGTCCCTTCGAGGTCCATCCTTTACGATAAGAGACATCTGGCCACATCCGCAGCATCTGGCTTCAAGGCCCACGGACCGCTGAGAGGGTCTCGCCTCCATCTGTTCACTTGTTTCAGTAGAAGCAGCCTGGACCGGGCAGCGGAACACGCAGCAGCAGGAGAATGAAAGGTGAGTCCCATGTCCAGGTGGAGGGTAGGAGGGAGGCGTGTTGGAGTTGCAGCAGGACAAAACCAGGGCTGCCCAAGACACTTCACTGTGGCGTTGCAAGGGATTGTGTCCAGCAGCTGCCCTTTCATTACCCCCCTCCCGCAAGGAAAGCACTCCCATCCCAACGGGCTGCTGGGATGTTGGTCCATTCAGGCCACCTTGAGCAGTCCATTTTACAGAGGGGACATGGAGGCTGTTTCCCAACGCCACGCACTGAGACCATGGCGAGGGCTGGATTCAAATACAGGCCTCCCTGTTGATAGTTTCCGGGGGACTGGAGGCAAACCGGAATGCATTTGTTTTTTTACGGGGTAACCATTAGGTGAGCCAGCGTCTGTTTGCAACTGATGTAGCCCTTTAGATTCAGGAGTCTGATTGCCCGTCTCGAGGGGGGTCAATCCGAATTCCGTTTTATAGATGGGGAAGGAACCGTGCAGTGATGCCAAGCAAAGGGGGACCTTGGGCACTGGTCTCCCAGGCCCAACGATGCCGTCAACAGACCACACTGGCCCTGGCTGAATGGAAGCATTCCAGGTACACAGCCCTAGAACAGAACCACCTTGCTCAACCTGGCGCCATCCAGAGGTGTGGAACTACAGCCCCCACCAGCCCCCACCAGCATGGCCATGTGCTGGCTAGGGCTGCTGTAGTTCCACACCTCTGGAGGGCGCCAGGTTGCGCAAAGCTGGAGTAGCCCAGCGGACCGAGCACAGAATCCGACGACTCCGCGAGTCCGGCAGCCAGCTGAACAGCGTGACGGGACCCCACTGAACAGAGCAGGAGGTATGCAAGAGCACCGAGGGAGACCAGAGGAGCTCTGGCCGGCCAGGTCCCAGCCACCTCTTTCCCACAGCAGTGAGCAGGATGCCCCTGGGAAGGCGCAGGGGTGACGGGGGGCCCGTGCTGTTTCCCCCCCAGCATCTGCCGGTTGCAGACAGGCTGCCTCTGAACATGGAGGCTGGACTGACAGTGAGATTCTCCAGCTGCGCTCTCCGAGGCGCACGCAGGAGTCCGGTACGCGGGGGGAGGGCTAAGGGGCGAGCCCAGCCCCTGCCAGAGGAAGATCTGGGTGCCCCTCTCAGGTTGCGCAGCACAAGCACAGGGGCAGCAGCCTCTCCTGGCAGCTCGGCAGAAATGTCCATGCACCGTAATATGCAGAGGTGCGCCCTGGAGGCCAGGGAAATTGGCATCCTGAAGTTGGTATTTGTGAAACTTTCCTGGATGGCTTGCGTGCCAAGTCACTATCATACTATGAATCTTTAGGAGGGGCCCTAGCTCTGTGGTGGAGGCCCTGCTCTGCATGCAGAAGGTCTCCAGATCAGTTCCTGGCAGCATCTCCAGGTAGGGCTGGAAAAAGTCCTGCCTGAAGCCCTGGAGAGCCGCTGCTGCCAGTCAGTGTCCACGATACTGGTCTGGATGGACCCAGGGTCTGACTCGGCACAAGGCAGCCTCCAGTGTTCCCAGCTTCATTCTGTTCACTTTGCGCAAAACGGATGTGCCTGTCTGTCACCCTTCGGTCAAATGTTGGAGGGTATCTGTTGTGGGATGGGGGCCTTGGGGGAGGTAGACTTGGTAAGGTACGCAGCAGTAAGGTGTTGCTGTCTGGGGACCGGGGAAGAAGGAATCTGAGAAAATGCAGCCCAGGAAGGAAGCGGCAGGCAGAGGGATGCCTGCTGCAGAGCCTGTCAGGGGTTACCCAGAGTGCCGACAGCCCCAGCGAGAGGCCGGCCGGCCAGACACTGCGGCAGATTTCTTGCCTTCGGCCCTGGGGCATCCCTCCCCCCACCCCGCTCCCCCCTCCACAGCCCGCCCTCCTGGTCCCACTTCAAAGATCAAAAGCATGGCTCGGATTTCAGAGAGTGCAAATTTCCACAAAAACAGATGAGATGGGTTTTTTTCTCCACTGTGCAAGACGCTGGTGGGCCTGAAAAAGCAGAACACTGATCTTCTCAGTTCCCATTTTAAGGACCCCACAGTGCTGCCGGATGTCTGCTACACACAACTGCAAGCGCGGCATTTAAATCTTCGCTTGCTTGGACTGGTTCTGAATACTCACTGGGTTTTCATTCTTCACAACTGTTGCCCAGTAAGGCAGCCTTGCCTTCCAGGTGTGTTGGACTACCACTCCCACAATCCCCCAGCCAGATATGCTGGCTGGGGATTATGGGAGTAGTAGTCCAACACATCTGGGGGTGGCAGATTCAGGGAGGCTGCAATAAAGCACGTTCCACCCTTTGGAATTGCTGGGTGCCGCTTTTGCCACCACCTAGTAACATTTCCTGGAGGGAGGCCTGGGTGGCATGTCTTTTTGTGCGGTTTTTAGAAACTCACTGCTGGATGTGGGCTCAGGAAAGCATTTCCCCACAGGTCTGACTGGTGAGCAACCCTGGGGGTCCCCTTTTTCTCATGTCGCACGTGCAGCTTGACACGATTGCTGGAGCCATCTGCGGCTTTGGCTTTTCCAGTGGCTGGCCGATCCTGGACTCTGCTTACAGTGCGTTATTGTCTGAGTTTGGGGAGGGGAGGGAAGTGTGGGGATGATATATGAAGAGTCCTGCCATTGAGGAAAAGGGTCACTTGATGACCTCTTGCACCCTCCCAGCCCTAGATTTTATGAGGCTGTGACAATTCTTGGGTCATTACCATAACCAAGAGAAAGAGAGAGCAGAGAGGAGGGATGTGTAGGGAGGAGGAGGAGACGACTTTGGTGTCAGAACTTGAGGGGGCTCACCTCTGCCTTTGGCCAAGGATGGAGGGGGCTCCCCAGATGCCAAGTCCAAGACTGCACCAGAATCAGAGAATACCAGTGCAGGAAGGGGCCCAAATGTTATTCTGCCCTGGGGCAGGTCAGGGCACCCACACAGTCATGGAGTTCCACAAATGCATTAGAGGACAAGTGTCTTTCATTGCTTTTTGATTGATTCCTTGCATTCCTGTACCACCCAATAGCCAAAGCTCTCTGGGTCATTCACAAAATAAAACGTAAAACCATACAGTATAAAAACACAATCACACAAAATGTAAAAACTTAAAATAGCTTCAAACAACAACAGAATAAAACCAAAGTAAAAACCAAAAGCAGTGCAAGGTCTAAACAGCATTAACAGTTTTTAAAAATGAAGGCTGCATCCTATATCTACTTACCAGGAAGCAAACTTCATTGCGCTCAATGGGATTTCCTTATGTAGGCATGTATAGAATTGTGCTGTAAATGACTAAAAAGCTTGGGAGACTAAAAGGGTCTCCACATGGCATTGAAAAGGCCACAACATAGGTGCCAGGTGAGCCTTTCTTCCACAACTGGGGTGCCACCACTGAAAAGGCCCTCTCCTCGGTAGTCGCCCACCTCACTTCATTTGGTGGGGGCACCTGGCTGAGGGCCCCTGAAGACGACCTTAAGGTCCCAGCAGGTGCAAGTAGCCCAGCCCCACACTCCAAAAGAAGGCAAAGCAACAAGCAAAGAGTAAAGGTCCCAAGCTCTTGCTGAGGATTCCTTTCCAGCACCAGCTAGCAGCAGAATTTGCAGGGATAGGAATGATGCCGAGGGTGCCCCACGATCCCTTCCCGTGGCATGGAGGATGCTGAGGGCACAACGCTCAAGCCCCACGCAGCTGCCTGTGATCCAAGGACCTCACCCCAGCGTTCTTCGCCACGTCTTGGGAGGCGGCTGTTGGGCAGTGCTCTGCAGCTGCTTGGGGAGGCCAGACGTTGGGCCAGCTTCCCAGTAAGTCATCCTGAAGGGAAATCACACGGAGTGCCCCTCCGTGGCACCTGGCCTTCCTAGCCTTGTTTATTATGGCAGCGCTTGGTGACCTGGAGAAAACAGAGGCAAAACCTGGGGGCGGGGGTGACCGGCCCCTGCTTGTGCTGTTTGCAGCAGATCTGCCCCAGTGCCCAAGGGCAGTGCCTCAAAACAGCAGTCTCTCGTTCCTGAGGGATGACAATGCTGCAAGGGACTACGCTGTAGTTAAGGTGAGCAGAGGTCTTTGAAGGAAGACAAAGAAAGGAGCTAACCTCATATTTGGAAATTGGGGGGATTGCTAGTTTTAGCTCCCAGCACTGGAGAATGCCAGATGCAAACCTGTATTTATTTTAATTTTGTAAGCTGCAGATTAGGATCTGGTAATAGTGGGCTCTAGTTAGTCAAAATGAATGCTGCAGCATGCAACAAGAGAGCATTTGATTCTTGCTGGGATACAACAGCTCCCTCTTCAAAGTCTCTGGACTTTAACAAAATAAATACCAGTTCAGTTTCAGCAGGAGGCTGGAGGACTAGCATTCACTGGAAAATTTGACCGAATTGCTCAGGGTTTGAATAAGGATCAGGGCTGGTTTGTTCGCTACAAATCACTGGAGTGTGGTGGGGGGGGCGAAATTGACCTGGAAATTCTCCTGCAGAAACTCCACTTGAAGTGAATGGGAGCTGTGTGCACCTCATGGCCCTTAGAGAAACATCATAGTTGGGCAGGTAATTCCTTCTCTTCCCCAACATGAACCCTTTGGGTGTAAGTGGGAAGCCTGCATCCCATTTTGACTCAGAAAAATTCAGAAGTTTGGGAAACAATGGTACAGCCTGAATGTTGTCCCTCAGGAGCCCTTGCAATGTTGCTGACCGAGGATGGTGAGCTGCATCTCCCAGACCAGGAGACATTGCCAGCAAGAGAAGACCGAGGGGAGATAGGATAGCGCTCTTCAAGTACTTGACAGGCTGTCACAGAGAGGAAGGCCAGGATCTCTTCTTGATCATCCCAGAGTGCAGGACACAGAAGAATGGGCTCAAGTTACAGGACACCAGATTCTGGCTGAACATCAGGAGAAACTTCCTGACTGTTAGAGCAAGATGACAATGCAACCAATTCCCTAGGGAGGTGGCGGGCTCTCCCACACTGGAGGCGTTCAAGACGAGGCTGGACAGCCATCTGTCAGGCATGCTCTGACCTGGATCCCTGCTTTGAGCAGGGGGTTGGGCTCGATAGTCTTTTAGGCCCCTTCCCACCCTACTATTCTATGATTCTATGAATTGTGGCCCTACAGATTGATGGTTTATGTATTTGGATATTTTTATCTCCTTGGCCAAAAAAGCTCCCAGAGTAACATGTAATCAGTCAAAGAAGCCAGTCCTGCCCTGCAAGTTTACAGCTAAGAAGATGCGAAGCACAAGGAAAAGGGGAGGGGGGATGCCAATTCTTTTAGCAGGGCTGGTGGGTGGGCCCTGCTTCCCCCTCCGTACAACCTGGTGGAATAGCTGCTGAATATTGTTGGACTCTAGCTCCAATCAGCCTCTGCCAGCATGGCCAATGGTTGGGTGTGATGGGAGTTGTAATCTAACAACAGCAGTTGTTACTGTGTTGCTACTCTCATCCCAGGGCATAAGAGATTTTTTAAAACCCGGTAAGCAGATACCCTTTCCTGAAGCAACTTCTTTTGTGCAGGTTTTTGCATGTGCAAGTTTTTGAATGACACAGAACACTTCATCAAGCAGAATGGGCAACTAATAGGAGACATGCCCTTTGTGCTGCCCCTCTCCACAGTTCCGCAGGCACAAGGGAGGCCTCTGACTTGGGAGCCCACAGCTCCAAGGTGGGTTTTAATGCTGAGGTTTTAACTGGGCGGTCCTCACCATTCAGATGGTAAATATTTGCTTCCCTCCACCCTGGGATGATCTAAAAGGGGGAGAAACGCTGGTGCCCGTGCTTTGGAAAATGTCCTGCATCTGGCCGGCCTCACCAACGCCCTTCCCCGTACTTCGTGTGGATGTAAGGCAAGATGGGGGTGTCGTAACATGTTGATCTAAGGAAGACGACCCACACGCACAACTCTTGGCGTACCTGTTTGTTGGACCGATTTCATCCCACATGAAAGGGCGGTGGACTGAACTCCAGGCCGCCTGCGACCGGGAGAAAGTCACATTGTGCAGAACAGGGAAGCGGGGGGCCCCTTCTGAGCAGGCAAGGATGGAGTTGCCAGGTCCCCCTTGGTGTGGGCGGCTCCTGTGCCTTGCAGGGGTGTGGAGTGTGCAACCAGGGCTGGTGGACTCCACACCCCACCCCTTGGCAACGCCAAGGCTTTGGCAGGGCCCACTGCTGATGCCGCTGCTGAGCTGCTCTTTATTTCTGGCCCTGCACTCTAAGCCAGCTTCCCCGGCTTGGCTGGGAATGATGGGAGATGTAGCCCAACCCATGTGGAGGGTGGTAAGTTGGGGAAGGCTGCTCCATGCAGCGCGGGGGGGGGGGAGGCTCTAGCCGCTTGTTAATTTCCCACAATGCACCTGTCACAGCATGGCTCTGGGGCATTCTGGGAACTCAGAAGGCCCTAGATCCAGCCCCGCAGGGCCGCTCGGCGCCCTACCACTGCCGTCACGGCCCGCCGGCAGAGGCGGGAGCCGCGCACCGGGCCCTTCGCCGCGCCCAGGCGCCCCTCCCCGGCCCTGGAGCGCGGCTTCCTCGCTCGCCGCCCATGTTCGTCCGTTCGTGACGCTTCCGCGCTGGATTTGGGCCTCGGCAGCCCGCGACGAAACAGCAATAACGGGAGCTGCGTGCGACGGCGCATGGTGCCGGGAGCCGTTCTTGCAGCAGCGGCTGAGGCCGCGGGGCGGGCGGGGCGCGCTCTGGCCCCAGCGGCGCGGGAAGCTCCGGCCCTCCCTCGGCGCGCCTCCTTGGCCCGGGGCGGCGGCGCGCACCCTCGACGGCCCGCAGCCCGCCCCCGCCTGCGCCGCCCCGGGGGCCCGCGGCCGCCGCGCCTCCCCTCCGCTCGCTTGCCCAGCGGAGGGCCGCGGCACGGCCGCCCCTGCTCCCGCGCGCCCGCTTCGCCCGCGGGCCGGAGCGGGAGGCGGGCGCGAGCGCGCTGCGGCGCCGCGGAGGAGGAGCGGGCCGAGGAGGCGCTTGCCGGGCCCCGGGGGCCGTGCTGCGGGCCGGCGCGCTGCGGCGTGGCCCCGCCGCCCTCGTGGGCACCCGGCGCGGCGCCCTGCTGCCAAGCCCGGTCTGCCCCTGCCCACGGCAGGCCTTCCGCGGGGCTCCCGGGCCGGCGGGGCACGGAGGGACGGGCCGGAGGGGCGCCAGCGTTGCTCTGCCTCGCCCCCGGAGGTGCTGGGGGCCGGGCGGGGGCGCCTCCTACTCGTGACCCTCCCGCCGTTGGGGCGTGGGAATGAGTGCCCGCGGGCAACGGAGCTTCGGGTTGCGGCGGATGGCCCGCAGATCCCGGGCGCCAGTGATCTGCTGGAGAGCCGCTTTTTAGTTTTGCGTTGCTTTGAGGCGTCCCACTATCATTATTATTTTAATGGATACATTACAAGCTCCACGGGGTCTGTACAGAGCCGTGTGATGGGATAAAGGAGGTAAGAAAAAATAAACAGCATAAATTATCAAAATAACCATGCTCGGAGCTCCGAATCCAGCCCTCTCCCACACACACGCGCACACACACCATCTTCTCCCATGTAAACAAAAGGCGGAGTGAGGAGGTTCCTGCACTGAGCAGGGGGCTGGATGAGATCAGCTTTCCCCAAGTGGGCACCCTCCAGATGTGTCTGATTGCAACTCCAATCATCCCCTGGGTGCCTAGTTGGGGAAGGCTGATCTAGATGACCTCAGCTTGTCCTTCCAACTCTAAAATGCTGCAGTTCCACCAGGATGTTCTCTTGCACAAGCTCCGTCAAAATGGCCAACGGTTGTATAAGAGCACAGATGTCCGTCCAGCCTCACCCTGACGTGATGGACGAGGCCGAAGTGAGTTGCTTGCTCCCAGTTCCTCCTTCAGCTCAGCACTGTGTGAGAAGCCTGAATATAAGGACCTGCAGTCGGGGAGAGAGCGCAGGACAGGAAGGCCTGGTGTGCTATGGTCCATGGGGTCACGAAGAGTCAGACACGACTGAACGACAAGTGTGGATGCCCCTGCGACCCAAAATACGAAATGAGATACTCTGTGTCAGGCCCGTCTGGCCCCTCCTGGAGAGCTGGTGTTGCCTCCTGGCTGAGAAACTAAGCAAGGAGTGGGGGTCCCTGATCTGAATCTGCCATGAGCTCCCTAGGCAGGTTTCTGCTGCTGTCCCAGCTTCAGTCCTCCCTCCCTCTGCAAACTGAGGGATAATAATGACTGACTTGCCTTGTAGGATTGTTGTTAGAATTACAACTGATAATGAAGCACTTTGAATCCTCAAAAGCGTGATACAAATGCTAAGTATTCTCAAGAGGCACCAGCATTCTCTCCTGTCCAAAGTATTCTTTTTCTGCACAACATACTTTAGCAGGTGATGCCCCCAGGCTGTGCTTAGAATAAGGAACTTGTGGGTGGGGGGAGTGTTACGCACCATGTGCAGTGGGGAGGGGAAATGGCTGCTTTAATCTCTCCTTAGCTTGCCCATGGCTCTTGTGAAGTAGCACCACTGCTTTCAAGCATCATTTTCATGCGTGGCTGCTTTGGGGTGCTTTGGTGGCAATTCCAGAGCTCTGGAAACAAATATGCATTATTCTCTACTTGGGTGAGCTGGGGGAGGGGAGAGTTGTTTACAAAATGGTTCAGTTTCAACAGGGAAAGGCCAGCTCTGGAAGGCACCTATTGGCTAGTGCTCATAATATCAGCAACACACGTATATACGAACACACACACATACACCGTGAATGGTTTTGGACCGCTTTTTAAATGTCTGATTTTAAAAATACGTTTTGGTAAGACGAAGGACAACAGTGTATGCAAGCACCTTTTTTTCCAGCTTAAAACCTTTTAAAAGTGGATAGGCCTCCTGATACTGGGCAAGACTTGTGGGCCAATCCAGCACTCACTGCCTGAGGGTGTCTGTATGTAGACCGGTGTGCAAGTTGCAAACCTGGACTCCTACTAAGGCCAAGACCCTCCTGTGATCGGGCAGCTCTTAAAATCCTCCGTCTGTCTTCTCCCCTCCAGTGCCAAGGTCCCCGCCAGCTCTGTTATCCTCCTGTCAGCTGGCCCAACTTGTGCATGGCAAAGAAATCCCTGCTGCGCCCTGATTGCTTAAGCTAACCACAGTGGCAGGAAGAAACAAGGCAGAAGAATGGGAGCACACAGTGGAGGCTGGTGGCTCTGATGTCAGTGTGGGAGTGAATGTGTTCTGGGTTTCACTCAGAACCAGTCAGAACTCTCAAGAAGCTATCCTAGGTGCAGAACTGGCTAGGAGCCTCAAGAAAACTGGACTAACAGGAGTTCCTTGGTGAGATAGAAAAAGCACCAAGAGTCGCACAAACAAATCTTGGCCAGATGTGAAAACACCCCCCCCCAAATTATTTATTTATTAATTGCAGTATCACCAAAAGTACGTTTATAGCACAATCTGATGCATGTTTACTCAGAAATAAGTCCCACTAACCCGGTTTGCATGTGATGACAACCCACACATTTATTTATTTATTTATTATTCTGGGTTATCGTGAATGAGGCAAGAATCACTTGCTGCAAGTGGGAGCAGCCCACAGGCCTTCCATCCATGGGCTGGGTACCATTACATGTGAACCAGGAACTCTGACTTGTCCCTCCTGCGACAACTCAGAAGAATGACCAATGGTATGTTCTTGGGTTATTTCTCTGGCTTGCTGGGAGAGAGACAAATCAGAACTGGTTCGCATGTAACACTATCCAAGCCATGGACAGGAGGGCCCTGGTTTGTTTAGCCCCTCCCAGTTTCAACGGGAGCCATCGCTGCCCCACTTGCAGTAACCCACATTTTTTTTAAATGGGTTGTTAAGTGCAAACCAGGCCACTGTGTTTAGTGAGGTTTACTCCCAGGAAGGCAGCATAGGACTGCAGCCACAATGACCTACAGTGTAACTAATAACAGAGATGATAATCTATGACATCAGGACTACAAATGCAAAATAACTCAGTAAAAGAAGAAAACTAATAAAACGACAGTTTAAATTGTGAGCTAGAGAAACTTTTTGAAACAAAAGCAAAGCAAATCCACTTGCAAGCTTGAAGCAATTAGAGGTCAAGGAGCGCTCAGACCAGGACTCTGGGCACAACCCAAGAAAAGTTAAAAGCAGTGTTTGGGGCTTCAATATCATGTGTGGTTTTCCTCTACCCCCCACCCACCCTGCCTTGGTTGGTTAAATAACACCCAGCCTGAAGAAGGTTCTGGGGAGCTCAACATCTTTTTCGCGATGTTGACATTTTAATTGGTCCTAATAAAGCCACTTTCCCCCACCTGGTGCCGTCCAGATGTCTTGGCTTATAGGCAGTGCAGCCCAGCACATCTGGATGGCACCAGGTGTGGGGAGGCAATGATAAAGGGATGACCCAATTTACCCTAGCGTGGCATTTTGATGTTTAAGTTTTGAACCAAAACAAGCCCCTTGAAAGCAACATGACTGATATTGGTACACTTCCCTGTCCCCCCCTCACAGCTACTCAGCCCAGCCAATGAGGCCCCAATCCTACCCCCTTGCATTGTTTATTCTCCTTGCCCCTTTTCCTCAAGTAGGAAGGCAAGGGGAAAGGAGGACAGGTCAGGGCAAGGGGGAGCGGGGGTGAGTTCCTCTTGTTGTATGTAAGAGCCGCTCTCTGGTCTGCTGGCTCTTTGCTTCTTCTTAAATAGCGGAATCAGAGTCATACATTTGGGAGGAACCTCCAAGGTCCTCCAGTCCAACCCCTGCCGAAGCAAGACATCCAACACTACAGCAGGTCCAAGAGGTGGCCGTCCGGCAGCCTCTGCTTAAAAACTGCTGACAAGGGCAGCCCTCCCCTGTGCCCCCGCTTCCTCTTCCTTTTCCCTGGGATGCCTCCAGACAGACCTCCTCCTCCTCCTCTGCTCCTGGCTTCAGCACCGGAAGACTGGCTGAGGATGTCTGCTGAGACATGGATCGGAGCGTTGACTCATCCCATAAATCCCGGGTGCAGAAGCACAGGCCTGGGAGCCAAAGCCGGCCCCCCGGGGTGCCAGTCTGGTCCCAAGGAGAGGGTTTATTGGCATGCCTGTTTTGTTCAGCGCTTGGCTGTTTGAGACACTTTATGCATTATTCTTGTTATTTATTCTTGTGTTTTAGACGAAGACCTCGCCGGAGAAGACGACGAGATGCCATCCTTCAGGTACAGGCCAAATGGTAAGTGCCACCGACGTGCAACCGGGTGGCTTTTCCCCTTTATTCCAGGAACAGGAGAGGTTGGAAATGGCCCTCTGGCTCCCCTCGTCCTTTGCAAGCCCCCCGGGGTCCTGGTCTTATTTGGGCTCCATCGTCAGCCCCGTTTCTGTGGGGCACGTTTTGGCCCGCTGTCAGCCACTTCTGTGTGGGGCATGCCACATCGAGCAGAGTGGGAACTCAGATTAGTGCTTCCTAGTGGGGCAGGGGAGAGAGGAGAGAGGAGGAGAAGGATGCCTGGCCCAGGAGCACACCCTGAAGCTGGAACAGGGCAGCCCGAGGCCTGTCCAGAGCCACATTTTGCACCCAAGTGGCTGCACCGCATGACCTGCTATGCACCCTGCAGAATCATAGAACAGAAACTAGAACAGTAGGGCTGGAAGGGGCCTGCAAGGCCATCGAGTCCAACCCCTGCTCAAGGCAGGAATCCAAGTTAGAGCATCCCTGACAGGTGGCTCTCCAGCCTCGTCTTGAACACCTCCAGTGTGGGAGAGCCCACCACCTCCCCAGCGAATGGGGTACACTGTCGCATTGCTCTAACAGGAAGTTTTTCCTGATATTCAACCGGAATCTGGCTTCCTGTCACTTGAGCCCATTCTGCATCTTGCACTCTGGGATGATCGAGAAGAGATCCTGGCCTCCTCTGTTACAACCTTTCAAGTGCTGGAAGAACGCTATCATATCTCCCCTTGGGCTTCTCTTGCTGGCAATGTCTCCTGGTCTGGGAGATGCAGCTCAACATCCTTGGTCAGCAACTTTGCAAGGGCTCCTGAGGGTCAATGTTTGGGCTGTAGGCTGCTTTATTGGAGCCCCCAAGGGACTGGGATGGGAGAGCCAGCAATCTATGAGCTCACCTAAATTCTCCAAAAATCACTTCAAGGCTTATTTTCATTTTCAACCTGTTTTTCAGGTAGTTTGAACGGGAGAGATGCAAATTTCTGTATTTTTCAAAAGTGCATACTTCCTTCCCATTGGAGTGTGAAAATGCATATTTTTGGGGAAATGCACATTTCAAAGTGCACCTTTAAAAATATATATGCATTTTTCGATCACGATTGCAAATTCAGGAATTTTTGGACGTTTCTTGAAAAAAGGTGCCTTCACATTCAAGATTGCAAACAGAACATGATCATATGATTTGCAAACAGAAACAAAATTCTCATACATTCCTACCACATACACGTGCTTCTGCAGCTTGGAGTGCCCTGAGCAACAGAGTCCTGGACATGCAGGAAGGGGAAGTTGTGTATCAGGGAAAAGGGGCCACTTCACACACTCTATTTTAGGGGTACCCTGAAAATAGTTTAGGGCTGCAGTCCCATGCCTTTTGACCTGGGAATGAGCCCCATTGGGCACTGTGGGATTTACATTTGAGTAAACAGGCAGAGGACCACGCTGTTAAATATTCTGTTCCGAAGAGCAGAGTTGTGTTAAATAAATGAATACGGGTACTAAAAATACAAGATGTGGGTGTAAGAGATGCATGTTTGCACACATGTACATTGTAGAAGCACACTTTTCAGATTTGTGATTGACTTCCACTCCCTGTTGAGTTGATGGCCTCTCTGCAATATGAGAAATTATCCAAGAGCAAGAAAATTCATGGCTGCGTACATCCATGAGAAATTCTACACAGTGCTTTGTGTGTGTGTGCAAGAGAGACAGAGAGTGAGAGAGGAGAACACATATTATTATTGCCGTTGTTATTTGTACAAACTACTTAATGTGAACCAGGACTCATCACACAGCCTCGGAATATTATTCAGGCACTCTGCCCTAGCATGTACTATGAATGGGTACCTGAACATGTGCAGAATGCTTCCCTCAGCACTGAGTCGTCCCGCAAGCCTTCCAGATAATTAGTGGGCCAAGTGGTCTGGCCAACGGGAGTGCCTGCTGGGCAAATGTAAGCTCTAGCCCCTCTCCCTCCAAGACATTCACCTCTGGGGGTGTCTCATTTCAACTTGGCATGGTGACCCCCAACACACACCAGATTCTCCATCCCTGCTTCATCCCCGCCAGGCCGGATGAGGACCAACTGCAGCCAGTGCGAGAAGACCCTGACTCTCCAAACGTCCGTGAAAGTGCTGTACGTCTTTGTTATCTTGCTGGTGCTGGCGGTGGTGGTCCTGGCAGCACTGGGTGAGTAAGAGAGCATCTTTCCTCCCCCTCTGGCTTTTGGTGTTTCGCAGCTCAGGCATCCAATCCCAGGCAATTGAAAGCAACAGGGAAGGGCCTCTTCTGGTTTACACTTCTTTCCAAGCTCTGGAAGACTGGAGTGCCGTAGATCAAGATGTAACTTCTGTTGCTGATCCCTGGAGGATGACAACACCAGCAGCTCGCACTAACCAAAATTGTGACAAGGCACCTCTTGCAAAGGAATAAATAGGGACAAGTTCAAGACGGGTTTACTGGTGGCGGGAGGAGAGACATGGGCCAAGTTACTAGGACTGTCCCTGGTAAATGGTAGTTCTGATTAGGGCTATGATGCTAGGTGACATTTTCCCAATTAAAAACACACGCACGCACACAATGCCTCGTATTTGTCTTGCAGGAGAACATGTGCAGGCATAATATGGCGAGGGGTGGGGCTTTTCATCTAGAAAAGACTTGTGGGAAAGGGTTAAAATGCACACACGTTCATTAATTTCTATTATTTTAAAAGTGTCCATGTGGCTGAAGCCTGCAGTAACGTCTCCAGCCACTAGGGGCCTGCAGCTCTCGGGGCTGGAGCCAGGAGGGCGCGGAGGCCGAGAGACCATGGGGCTGCCCCCCCTGCTGTGGGACAGCCCCCCCAGATGGAGTGGACAGACCCCTCCGGCAGGGAGCTCTAGGGCTGCGCCATGGCAGAGGCCGCGCCTAGGGGCCGCAGCAGGCATGGTTTCGCTCAGATGGAGTGGCACCGCTGTGGCCAGCTCTGGCAGCTGTGCATGTTTGTGCAGAGGCTCCACTGAGTCATGCCAGGGGCTTTTCCAACCTGTGCGACGCCGCAGAGCCCTCTTGGGGTATTCTGGTGCCCTTGGAGAGCTACAACGTCGTCGTCTCCCCCACTTCCGCTGCCCCATTAGTTCCTCAACAGCACGGAATGGGTTTGTGGGGACTCGGACCCTTCGAGGGCCCTGGCTGGCTGCACCCATCTCCCAAAGCCAGCGAGCGGGCTGGTTCAGCGGGCTGCCTCGCCCACTAGGGAGGCCGCTGTGGTCTCAAATGCCCGGCCCATGCAGCGCTTCCTTTACCACGTGCCCAGCCTGGCCCGGCCACTGTTGCTGCCCCTGCCTGGGCGTGACTTGGCGCCCCGGGTCTCTCGGCCCCTTGGCGGCCGCCCGCTTTGCCTCCGCCTAGAAACATCCCTGCGAAGCCGGGTTTGTCCACTAGTAAATCAAACAGAACAAACAGTGACAGCTTGGGACAAGGGCACCCGTCTTCCCTGGCGCAATCCCCTCACAAGCCCACGGGGTGCACAGGGCCCCGCAGCTTTTCACTCCCCGGGCAGTGGTGGGACACGAAACAACCGCTTCTGTGCTCAGAGGCACCTGGCTGCTGGTGGTCGTGCCTTCAGCACTTGGGATGCTGATGCTGCACAGCCAGGGCTCCCGTGCTGGAAATGGATGGGGGGAGTGCAACCTGTTGGTTCTTCTGGACCACTCAGTGGCATTCGATACCATTATCCTTCTGGATCATTTATCTGGGTTGGGCTTGGGAGTCACGGTTTTAAAGTGGCTCCAGTCCTTCCTGGAGGGGCAGTCTCAGAAGGTGGTGCGGGGGGACTTAGGCTCTACCCCACGGCCGTTAGCCTGCGGGGTGCAGCAAGGGTCCATTCTGCCCCCCACCCATGCTTTTTAGCATCTACGTGAAACCATTGGGGGAAGTCATCAGGAGGTTTGGACTGAAGTGTCATCCATATGCGGATGATACTCCGCTCTACCTCTCATTTCCATCTGCACATCCCAGGGAGGCTGTGGAACTTGTGAACCAGCGTCTGGAGGCTGTTTTGGGGTAGATGAGGGTAAATAAGCTGGAGCATAATCCAGACAAGAGAAAGGTACTGTGGGTTAGGAAATCGACTACTGTGGATGGAGCTTTACAACTGGTCTTAGATGGGGTTGCCTTCCCCCTGAAAGACCAAATGCATAGTCTGGGAGCCCTCCTGGACTCTGAGCTAACTGGGGAAGGCCAGGTGGCTGCGGTGTCCAGGAGTGCACTTTAGCAGCTTAAGCTGGTACACCAGCTGCAGCCCTATCCGGAGAGGATGGACCTTGCCTTGGTTGTCCATGCACTAGTGACATCCAGGCTAGACTACTGCAATGTGCTGTGCATGGAGCTGCCTTTGAAGATCGTCCAGAAACTTCAGCTGGTGCAGAATGCAGCCACCCCAGTGTTGGTGGGGGCAAGGTGATCAGAACAGTTAATGCCTGTACTACGCCAGCTGCACTGGTTACCAGTGTGTTTCTGAGCCCAATTTAAAGGCCCAGTTTTAACTTTTAATGCCTTCAATGGTTTGGGACCAAATTCCTTGAAGGACCACCTTCATCCATATCAGTGTGCCTGGACTTCAGCCTTGTCTGCAATGGCCCCACACCTCTGTTGCCATTGGGGGTCTCCCTGGCACCAGCACTGCAGGCTTTTAAGAAGGCCCTGAAAATGTGCTTCTTTACTCTGGCCTTCCCTTGATTATGTTTATCAGACTGGGTTGTAGCTGCAATTGTATGTTGTAAATTTTGTCTTATGCTGGTGTCTGTTGTTTTTTGGAATGGTTGCTGTTTTTATTACTGCATTGGTTTTTATTATGTGAATTTTATCATTGTACGCTGCCTTGGGAGGGCACCTGCCCTGAAAGATAGCCTAGAAATATTTCAATCAATCAATCAATCAATTAATTAACTAACCCTCTCTGTAAGCTGTTGCAAAGAGAAGGAGCTGTCAAAGCAATTTCAGGGCAGGATCCACTGTTGATTTATGCCCAATGGAAACTGCAACCAAGAAAACAGCATCCGCCCTGCTAATACTCACAGGTCTCATCTTTCTCTCTTGCCTTGGTTTGGCCCAGCTGTGGCTGGCAGCTTAGAACTCCTCCTCCTCATCATCATCTTGGTTGAGCCTCCAGTAAATGTAGGACATTAGAAAGGGAAAACCCTGGCTAAGCCACTCACTTGGAAATTAAATCTAGGAGGAAATAGACAGAGGGAGCTAGCAACGCCCCTGCTGGAAAGTCTGAGCAAAATTTCAGATCAGAAAGAGCTCGTTGTAAAAAGAACCCAGTTCTGCTCTTTGCATATTTGGTACAGAGAGAGCTGTGAATACAGAGAAAAGCATGCACAGCATCTCAGCTTCCTTGAGTATGGTTTTAAAAAAAAAGTTCCTAGCCCTTTTGGTTGCTCAGAACAGCTTAAGCAGAGGAGTTGCTTGCCAAAGCCAAAATTCTGAGGGTCTCGGGTGTTTTTTGCTTCTTACTGCAAACATCACATTGGCTATTATTATTATTATTATTATTATTATTATTAAGCATCTAACTTTTTCTAAGCACTGTACAGAGATTAAAGGATAACTCAGTCCCTCCCTGCCTACAAAAGGAAAATGTGATGGGCAGGGAAGAGAAAAGCAACCAAATGTAGGTACCAACTCTTGAAGTCAGCAGCGGGGGGAGGGGATATTTTCAAGAGGAAACCACCAGCCCAGAGCCCAGTCTTGACCAGGAATATGTTCTGGATCAGGAGCTCTGTTTGCTGTTTTTCCCTTCAGAACAAAAGTGGCTGGCTTTTTTAAAAAGCGTGAATAACATAACGTGTAGTTTGACCCTTAGCTGCAGATTGCAAAAGCTACTTCGGATACATAAGAGGACAGTTCATGTGAAAACTGACTGCGTAATGTAGATGGGATCCACTGTCATAATTCTCACCAATGCAAAGTGAATAAAATAAAGTGTGGATATTCCAGAAGCCTGCTTTGATATAAAGAGCAATAAAAGCCCTTCTCCAACACAAGAAGTCACAATTTTTCACCCCTTTCTTCATGGGCAAGAGTTACCTGAAAGAAAGCCACAACGGAGCAGTGCAGAATGTAAGGATCAAATTATCAGCTGGCTGTGGGGAAGCCACGAGATACGCTGCATTGCAAAACTAAACATGAGTCAGGAAAATCAAGCAGTTGCCAAAAGAAGAAAGTGTTTCTTGGAGATGTAACAGCCAAAGAGCATCACATTGTTCTGCTCTGCTTAGCACTTGGCTGGTGGAGGAAACTCTGCCCTTGAACAAAGAGGCTGGCCAAGGTCAGAGGGAAAAATAAAGTAAAATGGGGCGATCAGCGCAATTTGGAGGGTGGTTAATAATGAAGTGGCCTGCCGCCAAATGGAAGGCAATTAGGGCACAATCCTATCAGGATAGGTGACTGCCCATCCAATGCAGGGCAGGAGCAGCCCTGGGGGGATCGTCCCCTGCGTGCTTCAGCCACCCTGCATTCGCAGCGAGCCAGCCGATTTCAGCTGTCCAGCCACGGGAAGGCTGAACGGGGGAGGCAGATGCCAGACAACGCATAGGAAGCACGTCTGTCCGCCCCGCCCTCGCCCGCCCCCAGGAACGCCCCGTTTTTGCCGCTCCGTGCTCCTCTCCTGAGCACGGCGCGTGGGGCCGTTCCGTGCTGCCTACGAGGCAGCACGGGGGGTGGTGTGGAGGTTGGTTCTCAGGGAACTGGCCTATCCTATGGCTGTCCAGCGGCCATAGGACTGCACCCTTAACCACATTACTTGAGCTGACGCTTCCCACCCACTGAATCAACGGATAAAGCAACTAAAGTTTAGTTGTTTCACTGATAGGAATCTATAATTGGTGCTGCCAAAATGATTGTAATTAGTATGACTTCAGGGCACACCTCTATTTTTGAGGCTATTGTTATTCTCACCCCAAGTCTGTGAGAAGTTCCAAAGGTTCCAACTGGTTTCCTTGGGAAGCTGCCTCGTACCGAGGCAGACCCCTGGTCCCTCCAGCCCAGTATTGTCGACACTGGCTGGCAGCACGGGCTCTCCGGGGTTTCAGGCAGGATTCCTTCCCAGCCCCAACTGGAGATGCCAGGGACTGAACCTAGGACCGTCTGCATGCAAAGCACGGGCCCTACCACTTAGCTACGGTCCCTGCCTACAGAAGGAGGTCACCAGAGGCTTATTGGCATCTTGTAATATTTACATTTATTAACAAATACACGCAGGTGGAGGATGGCATTAAACACTCAAACGGACAGTTCTCTGTGTCTTTGGGGGCTCCCAGACAAGGCTTTTACTGTCCAATTGCCCCGTCTCGTTCACAGAATTTTAGGTGGGTTGCGGGGAGACAATCTCATCTTCAGCTTGTAACCCACCTCTGTTTACCCACCAATTCTTCCATCTTTTTTCTTTCCACCAAAAATCTGCTAAGGAGGAAAAGACAGAGTAATAGCACAGTACCTGTCCTTTGGTAACAGTAGAAGCCCTCTGTCTGGAAGCACCCTTCTCCCTCTCTCTCAGACTCAAACTGCAGGCTGTCCTCTCAAGACTCTTGTGGCACCTTAAAGACCAACACATTTATTCTTTGAGGTGCCACAAGACTCTTGGTTATTTTTGCTGCAAGAGACTAACAGGGCTGTTCCCCCTCTGGAGTCTGCCCTGTGTTTCCTTCACAGATACTTAGATTACCTCATCCTTAGCTAAGGGTGTGGGTAGGGAGAAAGGCATGCCCCTTTGCCAAAACCTCTCTCATCTTCCAAAGGTGGATCCAAATATTTCCTCTTCATTGTGGGCCATTTCCTTGCAATTTCCCTAACAAAGGAGATACTTGGCCAGGAGATTAAGGCCTCCTCCAGCAGAGCAGTAGGCCTGGATCCGTAACCACCTGTCCTGTCCAAACTTCCAGTCTTACCACATTGTTTTGGTTGTGGTGTGTAACTGTAAAAGAGAATGAACACCTATTCTATTCGAGATGGCCCTTCCTTCCGGCCTGGGAAAACTCCTTCTGCAGTCGCCAGTGTCCACCCTCAATCCATGGCTCTGAAGTTGTAGCTATGAGTTCAAGGGCAGCTAACCCTGGTGACTATGCGCTCACACACTCACTTTTCGTATCTTCCTTGCAGTCTTCAAGAAGGTGGATTCTATAGCTGATGACGTTAGCTCAGCTCAGACATACTATGAGAAGAAAATTGGGTCAGTCCAGGAGAACCTTCAGGAGCTGGGTAAGGTTGGGTGTGTGTTTCACCTCGGTACAGAAGAACGCCGCCTTCTGCCGAGGCAGAACATGAGGAGCAATTCGGTGGCTGTAACTTCAAGCCTGACTTGACGTGCTCCTGACAGATGTTTCAGTTTGGGCAAGTCTCCATCAGGCAGTGTGGGGCAGCTCTTTATCTGGGGTGGGAAAATTTAGGAGGGTTGGGGGTCACACCACACAGCCACCAGCAGAAATGGCCATTTGGCGGGCTGGGGGGAGCACAATTCTGCTGGGAAGCAAGGTACGTGCTCAGGTAGCAACTGTGGCCACAGTGGCAGGGCCCACAAAAACCACCAGGGAGGCTTCATGCGGCCTGCAGGCCAAGCATTGCCCACCTTGCTTTACATTAAGGCTGACATTGGGCATAATTTGCACGGTCTTGGTAAAAAAGGAAATGGAGGAGTAGAATTAGAAGAACCATGGGGGGTAGAGGGAGAAGACAAACGGTGTCCTTAATTGTTGGGCAAGAAATTAACACATATTTCCCATGAGTGAGAAAGTTTATTGACAGTCAGCAAACTGTGGTCAGTTTTGGTCGAGTCAGCAGATGACTGGTGAATTTTATGAGTGTCTGCAAGTAATCAGCATGTCTCTGACTCTCTGTTGGAAAGAAGAAGACAAAAGTAATCTAACATCGCAATCCAAAGGTTATCAACTCAGACGTGAATTCAGTGGGACTTACTCCCTCGGGTATATCTTTAGGATCGGAGCCTTAATGGATGTTCCTGAGTAACTGGGCAGTGGGCACCATCCAAAACAAACGCTTGTCGGCGAAGGGCTGGAGCTCCGCGTTAGAGCACCTGCTTCGTACGCAGGAGCAGCTCAGGCCCGGTTTGTCACAGCTTTTCCCCATGCAAACATGTCATTACTAACTTAGCGGGGCTCCCAGTTTCAGTGGGACACCCTCATCACCCTCATTATCATCATCACTCTTATTACTGCTGTTTGCTGGATTGTCCCTGTGGCGTTTTCTTTGCGTGTCTCCATATTCCATAAGGAACGCTTGTGGAATATGGAGGACAAAGGAGGCAGCTACTCCATAAGGCTGCTGAAGGCCAAAGTTGGCAAGACGACAGAGTCCTGAGATCAGGTCTCCCACCTCTTCAGGTATTAACCAATAGAATCTGTGGGGAAGCGGGGCCTGGACTTGGACCTCAGTGCTGGGAGCAGTCCTGATCCAGGCCAGTGCCATCTCCACCATGCAAATGGCCCCCCAGCCGCCTCTTCTATCCTGTTAGGGAAAACATACTTGGACACCAGCGATGGGGAACACAAGGCCCTCCAAACGTTGCTGGATTGGAACTCCCGTCATCCCTCACCATTGGATCTGCTGGCTGGGGCTGATGGGAGTTAGGAACATACTGAGCCAGACCTCTGGTCCATCAACCCCAGTGCCAGCTACACTGACAGGCAGCAGCAGCTCTCCAGGGTTTTAGGCAGAATACCTTCCCAGCCCTACCTGGCGAAGTCGAGGACTGAACCTGGGACCTCCTGCATGCAAAGCAGAGGCTCTGCCACAGAGCTGCAGTTTTGTTTTTAGGTTGCAGTCCAACAATGCCTGGAGGGCCACACGTTCCCCACCCCTGCTGGATACCCCCTGCATTCTGCAACAGGCGCAGCTGGATTCTGCAGCTTATATACATCATACAAACTAAACGAATGTACATAATTTCCTCTTCTCATAATGTCTTCTGCATAATTTAGCCATGGGGAGAGATAAGGTGCAACTAGCTCCTGGGTATGTGTCTGCCATCATTTAATCAACCTTCACGCCCTCTGCTTTATTTCTACACCCTGGCCCAGGTCAGAAATCGATGGGCAACTGCTCCTTCTGTCATGACACAGGCCAGCTCGGGCAAGAAATCAGCAAACTGCAGGAGGAGCTGGAGGAGATTCAGAAGAAGCTCCTAGCCCAGGAGGTGTTGCTGGACCGTACTGGACAAACCCACCAACAGCTTTCCTCCTCCAGCAACAAGATCAACAACGAGGTGGACAACTGCTTCTCTGCCATTCAGCAGGTCAACCAGAGTTTGGGTCTCTTCTTGGCCCAGGTAAGAGGCTGGCAGGCCGCCACCTCTGAGCTGGGCAGCTCACTGAAGGAGCTGTCGCAAGAGCACTTTGACGTTGAAGCTGTCGTGCAGCAGATGAACTCCACTGTCGGGCAGACAACAGACTGGATCCACCTCATCCAGAGGAAGACCAATGAGGAGACGCTGACCCTACAGAAGATTGTGACTGAGTGGCAGAACTACACCCGTCTCTTTGGAAGCTTGAGGGCCACCTCCTCCAAAACAAGTGAGCTGGTCAAGAGCATCCAAACCAGCTTGGGCATCGCTTCACAAAGGATCGGTCAGAACTCTGAGGGGATGCACGACCTTGTCCTCCAGGTGATGAGCTTACTGTTGCAGCTGGACAACATCTCTTCCTTCCTGGACGACCACGAGGAAAACATGCACGACCTTCAGTACCACACCCGGTACATGCAGAACCGGACCGCTGAGCGCTTTGAGACCTTGGAGGGACGCATGACCTCCCATGAGATCGAGATCAGCACCATCTTCACCAATATCAATGCCACTGACAGCCACGTTCACAGCATGCTGAAGTACCTCGACGATGTGCGGCTCTCTTGCACGCTGGGCTTCCATACACATGCCGAGGAGCTCTACTACCTGAACAAATCGGTCAGTCTCATGTTGAGCACCACAGACCTCCTACGGGAACACTTTAGCCTGCTCAGTGCCCGGCTGGACTTTGACATCCGCAACCTCTCCATGGTCATGGAGGAGATGAAGACAGTCGACACCCGGCATGGGGAGATCCTCCGGAACGTCACCATCTTGCGAGGTGAGGAACCTCATGTGAGGTAGTGGGAAGGGTGGGGTTTCCAGGTGAAAATCTCCAAAGTAAAGGGGACTTTGGTGTGACAGCATCCACAGTTAGGGGCATCCCTTCTGTTTCATGGAAGTTTGGAAATGGGGTGCCTGTTAATAATGTCTGTGGAAAAAGATTTTTGTGGGGAATGAGTACCAGCTGATTGTCAACTTTACCTTGGGCAGCCTTGCAATTAAAATGTCCCCCCAAACATAGTAGTTTACCCTGAAAATGTAGTAGCCTACCTGTCTGTACATACAGTGCTCATTCATAGCCTAAAACAAGAGGGAAAGAGAGAATGAATCTGTCAGTTCCCTGTCTGGTTACATAGCTTGCACAGAGGCAAATGATGGCGTGGTTTGCAGGTAACGAACAACCCATGAAGAGAACCCATGGTTTGTTGTTGGGCTGTGAACCCTGGTTGTTCATGGTTAACATCCCATGATTAAACCATAGTGCAGAGTTTGCACAGAAAAACAACCCATGATTCAGGAACAACCCTTACTCAACCCATACTCCACCAGTACTCAGGGTTGTCGTTATGTGTGAACCAGGTCAGTGATTTGCAATCCTGGGTGTGAGTGGATTAGTGAAGCATCTAAACTGGAGGTGGTTCGGAATGGTTCAGATTCAGACTTAGACTCATGCGGGCCTGGATCTTGACCAGCAGGGGCATTGCTAGGCACTTAAAGGATTCAAGGCTCAGGCCCATCAGACACAAATTTGCATAAAATCTGCATATGCTAATTTTTTATCTATATGTGCAAATTTAGAGATAATCACTAGGATTTATTTAAATTTCCCAGGAGCCAAAGCCAGGCAATTCATTTTTCATCCAAATAATCTCAAATACAATATGGTTTCAATTAATTTTCACCTTGACCCAGTGGAAAAAGGGTTAATTCCCATGCAGGGGAAGGTTGGGGGGGCGGTAATGTGGGAAAGGGAGAGTCAACCCTTCCCTCCCCAGCTGCAAACACACACACCCCTTGAAAATTACCCCCTGCATGGCAATTAAGTTGAGGAAAAACCCTTCCGTTGGCCCAGTGGACACTCAAGGCTTCGTGGGGCGGATACAGAGCCCTGAGGAATACATCCAGTGCCAGAACCTCCCGGGCTCGCCCAGGCCTAGCAGTGCCCCTGCGGACCAGCATCCTTTTCCTTCTTGGTGTTCTGTAACTGCAGAGGAGCCGCCTCTCTGCCACGGATAGGCCCTGGTTGCTCTTGGTTCTTGGCTTTGGGTCGTTGCATCATCCTCTGGATCTCCAGAGCTGTTAAACCACACAAATAAATTACCAACAGGCTTGGACAACGACCTCGGATATTTCACAGGCTTGTTGTGGCCAAGTTGAACAGCTGGCTTTGCTGATGGCTTCTGGCTACTCTGAACCACCACCACGGATGGGCTCATGAAAAACAGGTGTCCACCAGCTAGTCCTCTTTGATGCCAGATTCACTCACCCAGAATAGCTACAGGTGACAAACTAGCATATAGTGGAATCGGCACAGCAGCGTTTGCCACATCAGCGTAGCCTGTGCAGAAGACCCGTGTGTCACCACCCTCGGGGCTGTTAGCGCAGGCTCCGGGGAAAATGTCCTCCGGTCCCTGTTTCTACAGTCCCTGAGCAGCACAGGGCTGCAGCCAATCTGGAGGGCGGCTTCCCAGTCCTGGGGAGTTCATTTGCTGGCCCCCGTGGAGGAAAAAACGCCAGCTGAGACGGTGCATGAAGCTCCCAGCCTCAGTCTGTGTAAAGCAGATAAAGGGCCTCCCGCCTGATCACGTGCGGGGATGGAGCAGTGTCGGCTCCCGGTTTCGGGGGGCCCATGGGTGAGGCCCCCTCCATGGGCCCTGCCTCTGCGAGCCCACCGCCTTGCCCTCAGGGGCACCAGCTGCTATTGCTCCTCCCCCTCTTTCTCCCCCTCTTTCTCTTGCACATGCTTGCTTGGCGCGCAGAGAGCCAGGGAACCACTGGGCCGCGGCATCTCCTGCTCCTCCTTCTCCCCACCTCTGGGCAGGGCGAGAGGCTGATGAACAACCCGCTCGCAATGGTGAAGAGGAGGAGCAGCTCCAGGGGGCTCTTGCCAGTGGGCCCGTGCTGGGGCGTGGGCCCTTGGCAGGTGCCCAAGCCTGCCAACCCTTGACGTTGGCCCTGGGACAAAGAGTCACCTCCAGGCAAAGAATTGGTACAAGAACTGGCTACTTGTCAAGGGCTCCTTGGAGGGCTCTCTCAGTCTAATCCAGTAGCCAAGTCCAGACACAGACAAAGGGATTCTTTTCAAAGCTTTATTCTTCTTTTACAACTTAACAACTCTACAGGTAGCAACTTGATCTGCGCAGCAGCATCCCTATGCCCTAAGTTGGAACAGTTGGTCCCCGTTTGAAAGGCACTTACTGGCAGACCCCTGAATATAAGGACTAGGGAGAATCCCTCCCCTTTTCCCTTGGATCCTCTGGGCGCAACCGTTCTTTGAGCGCCAACCAGGCACTACGCCTCCTTTCCACGCCCTCCATTTGGCGCTGTAGCAGCCATATCGGGGATCAGACTAAGTAGCCTCATGCAGTCTCATGCTTCATGTTCTTGCTGAGCTCTTTCTCCCTTGAATATATTGTTGTAAGCTGACGAGACACAGGAATTCCTTATCTTGTCAAAGGTCATACAGTTGTATATCTTGTTCTCTGCTGTTCTCTTCTGTTCTCTCCTTATCATGGCTACCCTATAACCCAGTTCTTGTATTATAAACAATGGTGCTAGGAAGAAAAATGTTGAGGATTGCAACCCCATGCGGGAGGGGGAGGAGGAGCCATTTCATATATGTCACAATGTCTATAAAACCAATGTGCTAATGTAAATCGGGGCTTCTGGCTCTTTGGAAACGATTCCAGCCTTAAGCCCGCGCGTTAAATAAAGAATCTCTTTTTCCTTCACTCTGTGGTCTCTCTGACTCTGGGTTCTGCAACATAAATGGTGCCGTGACTCGGATGTGGCAGGCTCTGAGCCAGACAGGTGGCAGTTGCCTGCTCTTGATCGCCGCACCAGGAGGACGAGCTCGGCGCATGCCTCCCTTTCTTGGCGCCACCGACCTTTTTGTCGAGTGAATGGGAGAAAGCCTGCACCGGGATCGCCCAAACGGTAGTGAGCAGCAAGAGAACCTTGGGAAGCGGAGGAAGGAACTTGAGCCCTGCCTGTATCGCAGCTGCAATTGAGTTGAAACCCACATTGGAAGCCTTCAGGAGAAAGGCAAGTATATGGGAAAAAGAGGGCCCCGCCTTTAGGGAGAAAGGCCACTGGGCAGAAAAAAAGAGGGCCCCGCCTTATGAAGAAGGTCAGTGTTGGTGGTATACGTATACAAAAGAACCTACTCCTTGCGGGTAGAAGGGGGGCCTGATCACACCCCCGAGTGGGCGCCAGTACCTAGCACGCCAGTACTCAGTAGGAAGCTGAGGAAGCTGGGGAAGCCGTTTTCCGCTCTGGTAAAAAGTGGGAAAAGTGGGTGGCAGGGACATATGGATGTAGTGGAGAGATTGATGATGGTGTGAGTGGCTACTGCGGTTTCTGACGCATACCGTTGACCGTCCGGGTGCCCAGGCCAGTAGCAAAGTGCGTGGTGTGAAAAATCCTCTTGTGTCGGCCAGTGAGACCCCTTACTCACTGACCAATTCCCATTCCCTAATTGTGTCTGTCTTCAATTTAGGAGGGAGGCTATGGGTGGTGGGGGAAGCAAACCTTGCACCCCCTTGAGATGTATGTCAAACAAAGAAGGAAAAAGGTTTTTTTAAAAAAAAGATTCAGAATAGAGAGAGAAAACAGCAAAAAGCTCAAGGTCGAGCTGAGAGGAAAAAAAACAAGATCTGAGGCTGTTAATTAGAAAAATGTTGCAGGACAGTCTGGCTTTTAACAAAGCGTGGGAGCGTGAGAGTGTAAGGCCAAAGAAGTAGCTGTTAGCCTAGCGCGCCGAGAGAGGGGGGGCAGGAAAATTGCCCACAACGTTCTGAGTTGTGCAACATCATCACCTCGCCTAATTGAGATGAAATCCCTAAGAAATGGAAACTGAAAATGAAGACCCAGAAGATGAAGGCAAAATAGAAAATAAAGGTGAAGAATCAGCCCCCAGAGCACAGGCTAGACCCCTCTTCGAGTGAAAAGTGTGCCATAAGACTGTCCCAAAGCAGAATAAAGTGGAAAGACCACGTTGAAGATCTCTGTCAAGGTAACCGTGTTTAGCTTTGAACTGTGTTAAAATTGCATAGAGCCTGTAGCTACTGACCATCAGCTATATGATTTCTGAAGAGCGTAACCATTAAGTTTTTGCCGTGGGATTCCCTGCAATGAAGAAATCTCACTGATTTGAGTGTCCAGTGTTACACTGCCTAAGTGTGTGTGCTAAAGAGACCGAGAAACCAGGCAGCATGTTCCTGGCCAAGCCAAAATCACGCTACTGCCATGCTCCTGAAAGCTGCAATAAACTGTGTAAGCTGAAAGACCCAACCTGATTGAGAAGAAGATATTGGAGCAACTGTCTTAAAAAACAATGAGATCTGTGTAGCTGGCTGGCTGACGCTGTCAGTGATGTTACGACTTTAAATTAAGACTGTTTTCCTGTTTGAGACCCCAGCGAAGAAAGCTGACCCGAGTTATTTGTTGCCCGTGCCAAAGCAAGAATTTGGCTGCCCTGTACCTCATCGTGTCCTGTTTTGAGCTTGGGATTTACAAATACAAACAAACTGAGAAGCTTGCCTTTGAAGTCCTGCAAATCACCCCACCGCCTCCCCGAAGATTAATGGCTGCCTGAAAAATGCAAGTATAAAGCGATGCCCATCACCCCCCAGCGTCCTGAGTTTCAGCACTCAGTGTTTCAGTGCTTTTGTGTACCAGGTTAGAAAAGAAAAAAAAAAGAGTAAGTTTTTAAAATGTCTGTGAGAGAACCTGACAGAAGTAAAATAAAATTTACAGAGGAGTTGCCCAGGTTAAAGCATCATGGCTAGAGAGCTGAGCTGTGCGGCTCTGTTTAGACAGAAGCCTTGCTAAAAAGTTAAAGGCCCTTGTCTGTCAGAAGGGGTGTAGGGCCACACTTTCCCTTTTTAAACTGATGCAAAAGTAGAGAGCCTTTGCTGGAAACATCTCATCTTCATTGCCCAGAGCCTTCCCTGTTTGCCTCCATCATTGTCTGGGCTTTTTAGAGACACTCTGCACATGAACTAAAATTTTAAATTGTCAAAGACTTGCCATGGACAGTGCTGTGAAGCTTTTGATGAACTCTCATCGCTGTGGACCGTGTGTCTGTGTTTGTCGTCAGCTCAGTGTACAGCAGGCTGAGTTTGATCTGTGACTTTTAAATTTCCTTCTGCCAGAACTCATGCAGCATAGAGTTGCTGATGCAAAAATGGTGACCTAGAACTCTTTGCGTGTGTGGGTATGCCCGTCCCTTGATTTTAATGAGCCCTGAGCTTTCAGCCAGAAGAGCAGTATAATTGCTGGATCTGCTCCATCATGCCTTACCATGCAAAAAGTGTTTTCCATTCATTGTGTTAAATTGCAGAAAAAGTTTGTTGTGTATATTTTATGATTTCTTAAATATCATAAAATATATGTGATATTTGCAGATTAGTGTTAGTTGCAACTCCAAATAATACTAAGTGTGGTTCCCAATGGATAACGAAGAGAAAAGACAAAAGCAAGTAGAAAAGAAGGAATAGAGAAAGTAGAAGACAGATAGAGAAGAGAGAAAAAGAAAAGGCAAAAGGCAAAGAAAAAACATTTGTAAAAAAGAAGCGTGGCCATAGTTGCCCCCAGGGTAAATTAAAAGCAGCTGATTGTGCCTGGAGCTTATTACCTGGGGTAAAGTAGCCACAATAATGTAATAGTTCTTTAAGATGAAAAAAAATGTAACTAGAAGGAGAAGAAGAGCCTATCCCAAATGTGTGTCATTGGGACTAGTGTAAGGCAGAAAGGTTTAAGTAAGTGAGTTTAACTTGAAAAAGACAAATAAAGAGACAAGGCTGGTGCATGGAGCAGAAAGTTTTATATAAAAAGTTTGAAACATGATCTGCAATACAGGCAGATCAGCAAAGAAAAAGAAAGCAAAAGAAAGAGAAAAAATTTGTCTTCCCATACTAATAAATAAAAAGTGTTATCAAGCACTCTGAGAAGCAAAATTGTTTACAGGAAGCTGTGCCTGAGAACCAAACACTTCTAGCCTATGCTGAAAATGCTTGCTAGTGTTATGGGTAACATGTATGGTATAAAACCCATTTAGCCCAATAGCTCGTGGTTCAGAGAAGCTGTCTGATCCAACCATTAAGTACGCCTGTGTGCTGTAAGTTACCCAATAAAGTCTCCTTGTAAATAAATCTCCCCCCCGCTGGAATCCCAAAACACAAGTTGGGCTAGAGCGCCTCACCCAGTATCAAACCCTGCTGTTAAAAGCCATGAAAGCAGGTATGAAGAAGTCAGTTAATATGACCAAAGTGTCTAAAGTGCTGCAAGGTGCCACCGAGGCCCCAGAGCGTACTTGGAGCATCTTTCAAATGCCTATCGC
This sequence comes from Heloderma suspectum, assembly GCF_057233095.1. Classification (NCBI taxonomy): domain Eukaryota; kingdom Metazoa; phylum Chordata; class Lepidosauria; order Squamata; family Helodermatidae; genus Heloderma; species Heloderma suspectum. Next base: position 439,328,787 of record NC_139458.1, read on the forward strand.
CAGTACACCCCCCTCGACCCAGAGGCCCAAGAAGACGTAAACGAAAAAAAAAAAGAAGAAGACCCGGCAGAGGCAAAAGATTCTTAAAAAAAGAACCAGTGTGCCCAGTGTGGACAAGATGGACATTAGTGGCATGAATGCCCAAATAAAATAAATCAGATACACAAAGGAGAAAACCAAAGGGGCCAGAATGGGCGAAGAGGGAGACAGCTTGTGAGGGGCCATGACATTGACTTCATAATTGACACTGGAGCAGCATCAAAAGCAAGCAACAAGAAGTCCAAACACTGAGCAAAGTTCTTCAAGCCCAGCGTCGCTTTGTCTTAAAAAAATAAGCCATTCCCATCACAGAAGTTCATCCTTTCCAACCAAGAGTTAAAGTATGAGTTAAAGAGGGAAAAATAACCCTTTGACTCCCAGATGGAAAGAACTCAGAACTGTCATACTTTCCACCCCCGCAGCTATGAAAGCAGCTAGAATTAAACCCTAGATACATTGGACACGAGTCAAGAGAGCGAGAGGGGGAGAGTAGACTGTAAACAGAAATCCTGAAAATCCTTTAAAAATCATTCTGAAAAAGCAGTAAGAAGACTCAGGCTAGACCTTACTGTGGACACACCGGGAAACTGTCCCCCTGCGTACGGTCAGACCTGCAACTGGAGAATTGAAGAAGGGGACTAGACCCTACTGCAGCTTGCCAGGTGAATAGCTGCCCAGCGTACGGTCAGATCCCAAAGAAGATCAAACATGCGTGTTGTAGTGTTAGTAGTGTTGCATTGTGTTTCCTTAATAAGGTGCAAAAAGGGGGGTCTGTCCCTGGAAAAAGAAGTTTGTCCCAGTGATTTGCTGATAATTACTGGCTTCACCTGGCTAACATCACGAGAGTAAAACATTTTTGTTTGCCAAGAGGTATACCTGCAAACAGGCTTATTAGCTCTTGCTTAATACCTGTCTGTAGACATCCTGGGAAAATTCAAAAAGATACCATGTTAAGAGTTTATGGTGTAAGTTTAACTTATTCCCAAAATGCTAATTGGGGCGTGGTTGCAAAGATCCTACCCCCTACAGAGTTCACTCTACGCACCCCCATCATTGCTGAAACAAATGCTACGTGTGCACAAATGCTTAATTGTCAAAATTTTTTCCAGAAAATACAAAGCTATCCCTGGCCCCCTTCCACTGTAATAAAATTCAAAACATATCTTTTAATAATGCCCACATACTTTTGCCTCATGGATGGTTTTAGACATGTAGTTCCCGCACTTGGTCATTCATTCCTGCCAACTTGTCTAATAACCACCCATGTTGCCTCAGCCGCCAATTGAACTGGTGCCAATTCTTCCCCTGTAGCCCGAGAAAATCCGTCAACGGCAGCCTCGAGCACTCCAACTAACTAAAAATTGTAATAGTCATGTGCAGTTATATTCTGACTCAGAAAAATTGGCCTTAGCAATGTCACTGGTTAAGGTTCCAGGTTTAGCCTTGGCTGATGGTCTGGAAATCAACCGGTTAGCTTGCAGCTTAGCCAAAAGCATAAATGCCACCTCACGAGCATTGTCATTGTTAAATAAAAAGCTGTGTGATCTAAAAGGTGCAGTTCTAGAAAACAGAGCTGGTATAGATTACCTCTTCCTTCTTCATCATTTAAGTTGTGAGACACACCAAAAGCTCTGTTGTTTTAACTTAACTGATAATGGCAATGCTGTAAATAAACAAATCAACAAGCTGCACAATATAGTAGCTAACAAAACAATAAAACAAAACAATTAGCTCAATTAGTTGACCCTTTGGCTTCCAGATCTTAGCTGGCTTAAAAGCATTGTTCATCCTAATTCTACCAGTATTGTTCATAAAAGTTCTGTTATGTCTCTGCGTTCCTTGTCTTATGCGCTGTTTAACCAATCTGTTTTATGTCTCAGCTAGTAAAACTGCTGCCCTCTACGCTCTAATAGCCCAACAAGAGGCTAATATGTATGTCACAAAAAGCTTTGTATGGTTATCAGAAATGCTATAATTGTAATGAAATTATGCATTTAAGGGGGGAATGTAGCAGCCATATCGGGGATCAGACTAAGTAGCCTCATGCAGTCTCATGCTTCATGTTCTTGCTGAGCTCTTTCTCCCTTGAATATATTGTTGTAAGCTGACGAGACACAGGAATTCCTTATCTTGTCAAAGGTCATACAGTTGTATATCTTGTTCTCTGCTGTTCTCTTCTGTTCTCTCCTTATCATGGCTACCCTATAACCCAGTTCTTGTATTATAAACAATGGTGCTAGGAAGAAAAATGTTGAGGATTGCAACCCCATGCGGGAGGGGGAGGAGGAGCCATTTCATATATGTCACAATGTCTATAAAACCAATGTGCTAATGTAAATCGGGGCTTCTGGCTCTTTGGAAACGATTCCAGCCTTAAGCCCGCGCGTTAAATAAAGAATCTCTTTTTCCTTCACTCTGTGGTCTCTCTGACTCTGGGTTCTGCAACAGCGCCGCTCTCTGCGTCTGCGCCGCGCATCCACCCAGTCAGCTATCTGTGCTGGGTCACTCCCTGGACTGCTTTCTAATCTAGGAATGTTGGTGGGAGGAATCTCTGTCAGCTGTGGGCCCTTGGAAAAAGTGGCGCGCTCCTCTCCCAGGAGCGACTGCTCTTCCTCCGAATCAGAACTACTCTGGGATTCTATGGGCTCAGTGTCCACCCTGACACTACTTTGAGCTGAAGATGATGAATGGAAGAATATGCAGGCAGAAGTGCTGGGGAAAATATTTGTGGGCTAATTTGCATGGTTGCCATCTAATCCCAGGACAACCCCGATCCCAGTGGGCCATGCACCCCTGGCCATGAGGAGGGTACGCATGGCACAGAAGTGAAGCGTGGCTCCCCCCTCTGCCTTTGCACCCAGGAACGTTGCGCCTTGAGAGGGGCAGTGTAAGGAAGAGTCCTGTGCAGCTGGTTTCCATTTGGCAAGCTGGCGTTGCCACATCCATGATAGAAGACACATGCCCTTGATGGGAAGCAGCTGAGCGACAACCCTCTGGCTGTGAACTCTGCCTCCTGGGATGGAAGAAACCGGGTTTGGATTCCAGGGAAATGCTTCACATGTGGGAGATAGAGCCCAGCGGGTGGCGGCAGGGAGCAAAAGTCTGTGGCAGGCAGGGAAATCGTGTTATGAGGTGAGGATCCACTCAGACCTCACAAGATGTGCAGCTGCTATTGCTGCTGCGTAACGCAGCACCGGTCATTTTGCTCTGCGTGCTGCCGAATTTCCAGAGCTGGTTCTGTGATTTCCTTTGCTTCCAGAATTGCTGTTCTGGGCGTGCATGGAGAACTTTACTTCCTGTGCACTGATGAGGTCACAAGGCACACAGTTTCTGTGCACTGATGAGGTCACAAGGCACACGTCCGACTCCAGTTTCGGTGGCATTCAGCAACTTCCCCAAAAGACACTTGGCTAGAAATGGCTTTGGCTTGAGAAGGGACTTGAACGAGGAGATGGAAGTGGCTTCAGAACCCAGGAAAGGGAAATCAGTTCCTGGGACCTGGAGCACCATGGTGGGGGCCCCAGAGATCAGGAGAAGGGAAACGGAGGCAAAAGGAAGAACTGCCATTACCTACCTCAGGAGTGGCACCCCCTTGTGCTCAGACACTCGCGGGACCCACCACTTGCACAACGGGCTTTGGTACGTCTCCAAATGGCACGGAACGATGGAAACTCTCATTCAAGGGAAGGGAGTTCTGCTGACCTGTCCTGATCTGGAAACGAGGGTTTTAGTCTGTTTCTGGGGTTACTTTTAGACGCGCCAAAGCCCCGTTGCTCTAGCAAAGGGTCCTAGGAGCGCAACAGAAGCCGTGGAGGCGGAGCAGCCCCACTGGGCGCTGCATGGGGCTGCCGGCTTCTCCCCCACCATGACATGCTGTAGACCTTCCTCAGGCCCCCCAGCATCATTCATTCCCCTGCCCTGGCAATGCATGACTGGCTGCTGGGGGTTGGCTGGGGGTGTCTGAGGAAACATGCCTTGTGAGGACGCAAGGTTCAAGTAAGTCTCACGACGCTTTATGGAGGGTGAAGACTCATGTCTGCTTTGATTGTCCTGCTCAGTGGAAGGTTTGCTTTATTTGTGAATTGTTTTAGTTTGTTTTATGGTGAATTGCCCTGGGAGACATTGTGGGTAAAGACGGTCTAGAAATGTAGCGAGTCAATACATAAGAGGAGCCTTTGGAGGAGAATGAGGGTCCTTTATTGTAATTCCACCCCGAGACAAATGCACCATCCAGCGTGCTCTCCAGACACATGTACAAGCGTGCACACCTTCAGAGATACACCCATCTGAGACACATGCCCATATTCTGCCAAACACCGCAGTGCTGTCTGTGCATGCTCTGCCCCAGGCAGCTTGCCAACAAATGGGAATATGTCCATGTGTGCAGAAAAGAGGCTGTGACGTGGCACGCCGAGGAGGAGGCAAGAGAGGCCTTGGCCTGGGCTGCAGCTTCGTGGTAGAGCAGGAGGTCCCAGGTCCTGTCAGTCCTGACTTACAGGCCTCCAGTTTCATTGGGTCCCAGTGTTCGGGGAGAGCCGGAGAGTGTTCTGGGGTCCAGAGGATGAGGGCAGAGAGGGCCTGAGCTGGGGATGGAGCTCTGGGCGCCGGCACGAGGAGCAGTGCTGGGGGGCTGCAGAGGAGGAGTGGCTCAGCTGCGCTACGTTGTGGGAGAAGCGACGTGGCGGCCCCTGCAGGAGTGCCAGAGAAGGCGGGAAGCGGCAGGGCCCGTGGTCTGCCTCTGGTGCAGCAGAGAGCCGCTGCAGGCTCCCAGACCCTGTAATCCAGGTGCCTGGAAGCTGGCAATAGCTAGTCAGCAGTGAGGGCACTCTGCACATGCTCAGAGCATCCCTTCATTTCTACTTCACATGTTCCGAGACTGAGTTCTGGAATTCAGCACAAGCCCCAGAGCAAATGAAGCCCTAGACGGGGGGCCCAGACAGGGTGTCTCCCCTCCCTCCCTGATCCCATGCCCAGGGGAGCCCCTCTTAGGAGCTGCCCCCTGCAACGCCTGTGGGGGCTGCCCAGTCTCCCCAACCCAGATGCTCCAAGATCCGCTTGGCCTGCCTGCAGCCGGGCTCTGGGATGCTTCTTACCATGGAAAAAGAGGGCAGCGATCAGCAAGCTGGCACAGGCCGGGGCCCTCCGTGGGCTCCGCCCCAGGCTGGCCCATTCATGGGCCTGGCCTGCCCAGACGGCCGCCTGAGTCAACACAGGATGGCGTCTGAGTGAGCTTGCAGAGGCCAGCTGGCTGGAGGCCGCAGCACCCGGAGGCGTTCCTTTGGGAGTTGCTGGAGAGCTCCCAGGCTGAGGTGGATCGCGCTGTCTGAGCACAGGGCGTCCCCAGCCGCTCCCGGCGAGGGACCAGGCTGAAACAGTGGGGCGGCGGCAGCTGCGATTGTTTAAGGAGAAGCATTGCAGGGCAGCTGCTCCAGACTGGACTCCCCCAAAGTGGCAGAACGCGTGTCCTGGGAACTGCAGGGCAGTCTTCTGAGGGAGCACCAGGGGACGTTTGGGGGACGTCCCTCCTCTCCCCTCCCCCCTCAAAGCGCTGGCTGCAGGGCCGGCTCCGGCACTGGGGGCTGACGAGGTCCGACGTCCCGCGCTGGTGCGGGCTTTTCACTGCCCTAGGCAGGGTGGGTCAAGGACAACTGCACAAAGACAGGGCAACCCGGGGTGCCTTCGCAGACACCTGTTCCACAGTCATAGGCACGTAGCGTGTGAGAACGTGTGAGGGCCCAATCCCGAGCACTGCTTCCTGTCTGCTGGGCACCCTTGGTTCTGCCTAGGCTGCCTGCGCGATGGTGCCTCACTTTGCTTTTGGGTTTTTTTGCTTTGTTTTTTAAAAAATATATATATATTACATTTATATCCCGCTTTTTTCCTCTTGCAAGGAACCCAAGGCAGTTTACATTATCTTCCTTCTCTCCATTCTGTTCTCACAACCCTGTGAGGTAGATTAGGCTGAGAGTCAGTGACTGTCCCAAAGACACCCAGGGAGTTTCCTGGCCAAGTGGGGACTCAAACCCAGGCCCCCCCAGGCCCAGTTCAACAATTCCACCCCCCACCACCACACTGGCTCTCAACATTTCCTTGGATAGAACTGCATGTTTTCCTGTTGTCTATCACTGCCCTTTCTTCCTTCCCAGGTGTTCCTGGCCCCCCAGGCCCCAGAGGATTCAGAGGAGACCTCGGCATAAAGGGCCCCCCTGGAAGCAGAGGACAGAAAGGTGACCCTGGGAGTCTGGGCCCTCCTGGGCCCCAGGGGGCCCGAGGCTCTCCAGGCCCCCCAGGTCCGCAAGGCGAGAGAGGCTCCGTGGGCACAAAAGGCTTCCCTGGATTCAAAGGGACCAAGGGCAGCTTGGGACAAGGGGGGGGCAAAGGACAGGCAGGCCCAAAGGGGGACGGGGGCCTGAGGGGGCCCGAGGGGGCACCAGGGCCAGCTGGATCACATGGGCCACCAGGGAGACCAGGCATCCCCGGCCAGCCAGGCACACCAGGCCCCATGGGGCCACCCGGGCCAAAAGGGGACCCTGGGATACGAGGCCGACCAGGGTTACCAGGGCCACCCGGGCTCCCAGGAATGTGAGCTTCTCCTGCTTTCCCCACAAAAGAGACAGTGGTGGATATGGGCAGCTGAACAGGGACTCTTCTACTGCAGGCACCTGTTTTGGCCCCAGCCCCATGGAACAGTCTGAGAGCAGCATCCCCCGGGCCTCATTTATTCTACATGGTCAGGCTCGTTTCCAGCAGCTTGCAGGTGGTTTAGGAAATTGCTCCAAGTCGCCAAATTTCCTGCACCGGGGAAACTTCAGGCAAAGAGTTGCTGCTGCTATCTCCACCCACCCAGCCACCCCATTTCAAGCACCTTCCTTATCCCCACCCCACCCACTGCCCTGAGACAGTCACGGTCTGCTCTGGGCGTTCATCCTTCAGAGGACTCCTTTCTCAGTCTGCATGGTGCAGGAAAGTGTTACAATGATGTTTGGGGGGAAAGAGCAATATACTTATGCGTGCAAATTTCAGTGCGTATGCCTGTATGTGTGTGCCAAGGGTTGCCACCGGTTTCCTTGGCCCTGCTCCTATGCCTTTAACAACAACTTGATGCACGGAACACCAGCCAGCAAAGCTCTTCCTGTCCCTTGTTTCCATGGCAAGTCAACCTTCCCCTGCTGCTATGTTTTGGGCCTTTGTTGCGCACGAGCAACAAGCACACACAACGCTCATAAGAGCAGGTCCACGTGCAACTTCCTCCTCCCCTGGCTCTTGCGAGGCGGACTTGGGAGCTGCGTCAGTGCCAGGAGGCGTCCTAAGCTCGGGGCTGCAGGCAGGGAGGGCTGGGCCTGCCCGGTGGATTTGCAGCAGGCAGGAGCTGCCATGGCTGGGGGGCCCCACGCTGGCAGGAGCGGCAGCTCAGGGGCAGCAGAGCCCCCACTTGGCAGGCGTGCACAAGGGCCCAGCTCTGCACTCGGACTTGCAGACCACGGTTTCAATTTTGGCAGGGGTGTGTGCATGCACGTGCGCATGCTAACTCACATTACTGCTAATGCACACTTGTGCACATGCATTAATGCACATCAGTGTTAATCCACATTAGTGCAAGTAGAATGAAATCCTGGTAAAAAGGATCCAATGCTGTCAATGAGCGGACAACAGAACATAAGAAGCCTGACGATCCGCAAACGGCAGATGGCAAGCCAAAATCCACACAGCGCTAGACTCCCACAGGAACCCAGGAAGCCGCCTTATGCCAGGGCAGACTGCTTGTCCCTCTGGCCCAGAACTCCCAGCTCTGACTGACAGCGGCTTTCCAGGGTCTCAGGCAGAGAAAGGCCTCCCCAGTGGAGGCTGGGGCTCCGATGTCAGTGGGGCAGTGGATCTGCTCCAGGTTCCAATAGGAACTCTTAACGGAGCTCTCCAAGACGGGCTCCCCCAGGGCAGTTCCGCGTGTCGCTCAGAGGCTACAGAATTCCACCTGAACTTCTGGGCTGGATCAACAGAATATAGATGAACCTACTGCAGCCCCTCCCCACGGTGCAGAAAGCAGCGAGGCCATTGTCTCAGACGCTGGCCCTACCCCAGGGAAACATGGATGGGGCGGGGATGCATGCAGCCCTTGCAGCCCTGGCCGGCACGAATGCAGCCTGCAGGGCTGACATGAGACATTTTGCCCTGCCGAGCCATTGCACAGCACCATCCCAAAGTTGTGTCCTCTGTGGCCGTGCAAAGGATTGTGGGGCACACCTCTTGGGTGGCACGTTGCTTTGTGGACACCCCCAAACTATTGCTGCCCCACCTGGCCAAAAGTGGTCTGCTGCCAGCTGTGTCTTGCGAGCATCAGTTGCGTGCTTCCCCGTGTGTCTTGCGCATGCACGATCTGTCTCTGTGCATGCTGCCCCTCAGCGTCTGTGTCTGTGCCTTCGCTCCATGGTGCAGCTGGTTTGCGTCATTGGCCCCCTTCGGCTGTGTAACCCTGTTCTTTACGTATGATATAACAGCAACCACGTGTATAATTCCCAGACCAATAAAGATATGATTGTAGCAGTGTGGAGTAACTGCCTGACGTCCATAGGAGAGGTGGGCCGGGGGCATCCCAGAACCAACAACAAAGAGAAGAGCTGCAAAGAGCTCCCAACCAGCAGCCCCTCTTCAACCTTCCAGAGTTATTGGAAGGTTTTAGAGAGAGCTGGATCTACCACCAAAAGAGCCTGTTTCATTTTCATAGGTGCGAGATGTGTAAACGTATTTGTCATGTAGCCCTTTAAAAGTGGGGGAGGGAGAGTAAGTCTGCCCACTCCCACCCGGTTGTCTCACCATTTACAAAATATTTAATTTTCCTTCTATGGCACGTTCAGAGCACATTGGAGAACAGATTCTTTCTCTTAGGAGTGACATTGACTCGACCAGAAGCCGCTTGGCTTGGTCCAGTTAACGGCTGAGTTGCATGGATTACTGCAAGGCATGTTACAGGTAATGGGGTTTGGAAAATTCAGTCGACGCAGGATGCAGCGCCACCAAGGGCTAGGGAAAGCCAGTTTCAGACCATGGGACTGCGATCTCCTGGCCCCGTACTTGGCTCTGTTTGTTTCCAAGCTGAGCTCAGGGCGCTGTTTCTTGCTTTTAAAGCCTGAAGCAATTCCAGACTGGGATAGCTAAGGGGCTGCTTCTTCCCATGTGAGGAGATGCATGTGCTGCGATCCTCAGCTAAGGCTTTGCCGCCAACCGCCAGCTGAGGTGCATTGGGGGGGCATGCAGGGGGGGGGCTTCAGCAGGGCCACTGAACTCTGCCCCAAGAAGGAGGGTGGCTCCCTCTTTGCCTGTGGATGTCTGATCGAGACACCCCTGCTTTGGTGAGCACTTGATCCGGATTATGTTTAAAGACCTCTAGCTCCGGGGATGTGTTTTTGTACAGGCACTGTTATTTTTATCCCACTCTGCTGTTTCCTGTTGTCGTTGTTTTATGTTTTATTGATCTCGTTTGCATTTTCTGTTTTGCTGGCTGTTGGGCCATTCATGTACTTAAAAAAAATTCATAGTCATTAGCTGCCTTGAAAGTCTGTTACAGATCGAAATGCAGGATATAAATACTGGCAGGGAGGGAGGGAGGATGAACGTTTCCATTTCAGGCCATTGAAGGTTGGTGGCCCCAATGTCAGTGGGCGGTAAATCCGCTCCAGGTTTCGGTCGGAACCATTCAGAATGCTAAAGCAGCTATCCAAGGTGCAGAGCATTAGAGTTCTGACTGAAACCCAGAGGGGATTCTCCTCCCCACTGGCACTGGAGCCACCAGCCTCCACAGGGGGATCTAGTCCGGCTGCTCCCTGGAGGAAGTCCCAGTTGCAGCATCCCCAACCAAGGACTGTCCAGCCTCTGCCTGGAGGCCTCCTGTAAGGGGGAGCCCATAACTGCCCTTCTAAGTAACAGGCTCTGTTGCCAAGCTGCTCTTACTATCAGCAACTTTCTCCTAATGTACAGCCGAAATCTGCCCTCCTGCAACTTGAGCCCCTGAGAACTCGGCCTGCCCTCTGCGGCAGCAGGGAACAAGTCTTCATCCTCTTCCACCTGACAGCCTTTCCAGAGATTTGGAACATTTACCAAGCTGCCCTTGCCGGATCAGCTCCTGTGCTGCCAGAGTGGCGAGTGGGAGGCTGCTCCAGCCTTCTACCACATTCCATCCCTCCATCCTCTCAACCCACTCGTCCTGCTCCTGCGTCCCCATGCTTCCTCCCCAGTCAGCCCCGCAGGACCCTCACTGATCCTGGCAGCCGCCTCCAGCCCCCTTTCTCCCTGCCGCATCCGTGATGTTCGGCACAAGCTCTTGGTGCTCACAAAGCGCCTCCCAAGCACAGCCTGTCTCCCCTTCCGGCCGGCCGCCAGTGCTTGCTTGGCACACAGCAAAGAAGGCAGAGCAAGGCTGGAGTGCACATCTCCCGGGAAGCATTCAGCCTGGGCACAGGACCGCCTTGGCCCCGGTCTGGGCAGGCTGGCTGTGGTGCTTCGCGCTCCTTTGACCGGGACAGCGAAGGAGCCCATCCCAACGGCTGCCTCGCCCGTCCCAGGGCTCGCCGTCGCTAGCCCCCCAGCGGGCAGAGTGGAGATGATGCCATCCCCAGCCATGCCCATGGAGAGTGCTCTCAGCAGCAGTGGTGTCGTGGAGGCAGCGCTCGCCAGGACACAGTCCCGGCACTTTCTCATGAGCAGGGGATCTGATGTCATCTGCCGCCCCCCTCAGAATGCCCTGCTCCCTCTGAGCTTAGCTGCGATCCTCGCCGTAGCTGCAGGGGGAATGAATTTTCCAAGCAGCTATGTATTGTTCCATGTTGCAATGCAAAGCATTAGGGATGACTCGGTCTGGAATGAGCAATTAAGACCTCTTCGCTTTACCAAAGACGGGGTCCTGGTGGAGATGAAGACTCCCAGAACTGGTTGGTTGATACGGATCGACACAGCGGCCTGAAATTTTCGGGCTGCCCTTGGAGACTGTCACAGTGAGCTCCCGCATTTCCAGATTTACCACTGCACCGCTGCTGAAGAGCCTGACACCCCCCGTGCCTCGACCGGAGAGCGGGCCGGATCGCGGGGGCGGGGGGCTGTGTGTGCACTTCAGCCTGCGTTTACGGAGATGCCTGCAGGCTCCCAACCCACCGCTTGCTCTGCTAATGACCCCTAATTGCAAACCCGCACCCTTTTGCTGGCTGTTCCGCACGGTGGATGCAGGGCCAAAGAGGCTTCCAGGCGCCTGCTCTGCTCCACTCCCAGCTGGGAGCATCTGGAGAACAGCTGCCCACGGCCGCGGACGGTCCCAGGGGCACAAAGAGCCTCCCGCCTGCTCCAGATGGAAAGCTGGTGCGTTTTTTTTCTCGGAGGGAGGCTGCTCCCTGTGGATGCCCGTTTTGGGCATCGACACAGCGGGGGGAAGAGTGTTCTGGGAGGAGCGGATTCTGGCTTGCCAATCAGGGTTACGTTCACCCCTTCCCTGCCAGCATTTCCAGCACTGACCAGGTGAAGTTGCCATCTTTTTTGTGGTGGGCTGTGTCAGGGCATGCTTTGTCATGTGTCTGGCACCCCTCAAGGTCACAGCTCACCAAAACTTTTTGAGCGAACTTGAGCCAAGATGGGATGTGGCAAGACATCACTGTCGCATGCACCGCAAGCATGCTGGAGTGTCCACAAGGCCACGTATCCTGCCTCAAAAGAGGCAGCTTGTGATGGCTCCATCCCAACAAGCTCAGAGCAAAACAGCCACTCAGTAATGCTCCCGCAGTGGAGGTCGCATCTATAGGAAGGACCCACCACCATCAGTAGGATCTCTACTTTTTCTGGCAGCACATCACAGCGCACAGGTAGAAATTCAACAGGTAAAACTCCCCATTGTTACATCTCGCATCTGCTGGAGTGCTCCTGTTGTGCAGCAGTTAAAAGCGCATGAGCCCTGCTGCCAGAATGAAAGGTGTGGAGAATGTGGAGAGGGAGAAAAATGTCTCTCCCTCTCAAAATACTAGCAACCGGGGTCATCCCATGAAGCTGATTGGTGGGAGATTCAGGACAGATCAAAGGAAGGGCTTCTTCACACAGCACAGAGTGAAATTATGAACTTGCTACCACAGGATGTAGTGAGGGCCACGAGTTTGGATGGCTTTAAAAGGTGGTTGGACAAATCCTGGAGGAAAAGACTATCAGTGGCTACTAGACCTGATAGCTGTGTGCTCCCTCCAGTACCAGAGGCAGTGAGCCTATGTTCGCCAGTTGCTGGGGAATATGGTAGGGAGGGTGCTGTTGCGCTCATGCCCTGCTCGTGGGTTCCTGGTTGACAGCTGGCGGGCCCCTGTGTGAACAGAATGCTGGACTAGATGGACCCTTGGTCTGATCCAGCATCAGGGCTCTTGTGATGTTTTTATGTTCTAACCCCCCTACACCCTCCCTCCAATGTTCAGTCAAGGGTGTCTCCTCTCCCACATCATAAATAAAGGCTATTTTGGGAAATACATATTGGCTAGAGGCTAGATGCTTCTCCTGAGCAGGAACTGAGTGGAATCATCTCTGGAATAATGAGAAAGGGGTGGCTCTGAATCATCTATGATAGCCAAATGGCCAGATTTTTTCTTTTCTAAAGCCTAAACAGCTTTTGTGTCTTTAATAGTTGCTCAGTCTACAGAAATCAGCACCTGAAGCATGGTGTGAAGATAAGAATGATCATCTGCTGACGACTAGAGGTCAAACTGCTGTTAAAATCATAGGAACAGAAGCCAATAAAAAAGCTGGCAACCCTGGAATCAAGATTCACAGTGCAAGAAGAGCTCTGCTGGATCAGGCCAAGGTGGGTCCATCCCGCCCAGCCTCCTGCTCTCCAAGAGCCAACCATGGCCCCGTGGGAAGCCCATGAGCCCAACAGCACCCTCCTGCTCGTGCTCCTCCTCAACTGACACCAGAGGCTGACGTCTTCTGCACGTGAGGCTCACACAGCCACTGAGACGCGTGGCCACTTACAGGCCCCTCCTCCTGGCATTTGCCTGCAACGGAGGCGCTGAGCTTTGGTCAGCCTGAGGGCCGAATTCCACTTCAGCCAAGCATTGGGGGGCAGCACTCCAATGGTGGGTGGGGCCAAAGGCAAAGTGGGCAGGGCTGCAGGCCGAAGGGGTGGGGCCCAGACACCAGCCCATTTGAGAGTGAAGCTCCCCTGGCCAGCAACTCGGCCACAGAAGAGGCGCTCTGGCCTCTCAGAGCGGGGGGGGGGGGGCTGCACAAGAGCTGCGAAACCATCAACCAATTGGGGGCAGGGCTGGGGCCTTCTGGGGAGCCCTGGGGGGCTGGATTGGGGCCCCAGGACGGCCAGGTTTGGCCCGGAGTGGAGGCTCTGAACCCATGGCCTCTAAGGACGTGGGAAGACCACAAAACACCCTCCGACCCCAAGGCAGGGCACGGGAGCCTTTGTGGCCTGGGGCCGAGGGGCTGGGCCTCCCAGCTGGCTTCGTGTCACATCTGGCGAAATGTCTCCAGGAAGCCACGCATTCTAAACGTTCAGCCGGCATCCGGTGTGTTGTTTATAAGGCACAAAATCAAACAACTTCAGTGGAGGGAAAATTTGCGAGTTTTGGCGGGGAGCGGGGGATCACAGTGTGTTTATTTATCTGGAAAAGCTTGCTACGTTTTTTGATCTTTGGCAGAATCACACCAGCCAGAGAAATAACATGTCCCCAGTTTGGGGGAGTGCCTGGAAGTGGCCTGGTTGGTTCTGATTTCCTTCATTTTTTAACTTGGGGGGAGTGTGTGTGACACAACACAACGACAGCAACAGCAAGGCTTGCCACAACAGTGTGCATGATTTCTCAGGAGGCCTGATCCCTTTTGAGGATATATTCAGAGCAGGGTTGAGGCCGCAGTCCTGTGCAGATTTCCCAGGGAGTAAATCCTACTGAAATGAATGGAGCTCTCTTCTCTGTAAACCTGCATAGGATCAGGCTGCTAAATGCAGAAGCCAAGAGTGGGATGACAAGTGAAGACTTGAGTTAAGATGTCTGAGGGCTTAACTGGAGGTTACACAGAAATCTATGAGATGAAACTCAAACGGCCTCCCCAACTTTTTTTTAAGAGAAAAGCTACTCTGCAAGGGGACAACAAAGAGCAGAGAAGAGGACTTCAGCGTTTCTCACCCATCAGGCTTCTCCTCCCCAGAGCCCACCCCCAGCATTTCCTTCCCCTCGCAAGGCTCCAAAGCCAGTTTGCAAGGATGAATGCGAAACAAAAACCAAAGTCCGGGGTGGGGGGTTGTTTTGCAGATTTCTGTGTAGCATTTAGCTCAGTTCTTAAGTCATTTTTCCTCATTCCTTGGCATCCTGAGGGACACACTGGAAGTTATGTGCAGCAGTTTTTAATGACGCCCCGGCAGATCATTTGAAGAGCAGCCTCAGGAGTGGACATTCTGAGGGGAAGAGCATGTGGGGGCAGCAAGTGCTTGACCCTTTCCCTGCTGGACTATTTATTGGTTTGCTTTGTACCTCGCCTTTCTACCAAGAAAAATGGCACTCAAGGTGGCTTACAATCATAAATAAAACTGGATTAAAACAGGAATAAAAGGTATGCACTGAAACACAATTAAAAACAGAACAATAACGGAATGAAAACAGCACCCCGCCCAACAGACCCGCTTCCATGCCAAAGGCCTGCTTGACTAAAAAGGTCCTTGCCAGCCTGCAGACGGTCAGCAGAGGGGGAGTCAACTAAGCCTCCCTTGCTAGAGATTTCACAGCCTGGGGGCAGCCACCAAAAAGGCCACCAAATGCACCTCTGAAGGCAGCGGTATCAAAAGAAGGGCAAATAAAAACCCCTTCCCCCACCCCACTCCTCACCGCAGCCTTGCCACACATGCTGTTCGGGGGGTTTATATAAACAGTTGAGAGTGCCTGTTAGAAAGGCCTCCCGTGAAGCATCTTGTTTGTCTCTTATTCTGCCACCACAGTTCTTCAAGAGTTGAATATCATATTTCTGTATTTTTTATTTGCTTTTTGTAACCAGCCTCTTCACAATCAGGGCCTCACTCTAAAGGGAGACAGAGGCTGAGACAGAGAGAGACTCCCTCTAGATCAGCCTGGTGCCCTCCAGATGTGTTGGATTACAACTCCCAGCATGCATCTGGAGGGCACCGGTTGGGAAGGCTGATCTAGATCCACCCTGGTCTTGTGACACATCCTGAGAGGCTTCTGCACACACAGTTCACCTTAATTCAAAGCAGGCAGACACAAAATGTGAAACACAACTATTTTCTTTTTGTGGTCAAGCCACACGTGCTGATCTTTTGCTGACCTTTCTTAAATTCATCAGATATTTGCTGACCAACTAGCACAGTTTGCTAGCTCGTATAAGCTATTTAAATCACTGGCTGGAAAAGAAAGATGCTTAAATTCTTGCCCAAGAATCAAAGGACCTAAGAACCTAAGATGAGCCCTGCTGGATCAGACCAAGGTCCATCTAGTCCAACAATCTGTTCACACAGCAGCCAACCAGCTTCCTGTGGGAAACCCACAAGCAGGACATGAGCACAACAGCATCCCCCCACCCCTGCCCAGGTTCCCCAGCAACTGGTGTAGAAAGACACCATGCCTCTGTTGCTGGAGATAGTATAGGGCCATCAGGACTAGTGAAATGACATGACATGTTTTCACCCCAACACTTCCAGGCATCTAATTCTTGTTCATTCTGTAGGCCTGAACCAGGCATGTTGGAGAAATGTGCAACGCTTTCAAATGTGTAGCATTTCTATTAATCCAACCTATGGATTCCAGAGCAGACAGGCTTTTTCCAAGTTGTGCAGAGTTGCAGACCTTTTTTAAAACTTTGTTTTAATTGGGGGGGGGGGGTTGCGCAAATCTGCACTTGCACAAATGCAAACAGGAATGAAATTCTACATCCCTAAAAATCCAATCCCATCAATGAGAGACAATGGAACAAAAGACACCCGACAACCCATGAAACAAAGACGGAACAGATTTATCCAAATCTGTACATCCCTGGCCTGAACCTATAGCAAAGTTCACCAGAGCCAAAGTAGATGCAGAACAGAGGAGAGTTTACAGGCTTTTAAAAGATGCGGGGGAAGATTAAAAGATGCGGGGGAGATATGATAGCGCTCTTCAAGTACTTGAAAGGTTGTCACAGAGAAGAAGGCCAGGATCTCTTCTTGATCATCCCAGAGTGCAGGACACGGAATAATGGGCTCAAGTTACAGGAAGCCAGATTCCGACTGAACATCAGGAAAAACTTCCTGAGTGTCAGAGCAATACGGCAATGGAACCAATTACCTGGGGAGGTGGTGGGCTCTCCCACACTGGAGGCCTTCAAGACGAGGCTGGACAGCCATTTGTCAGGGATGCTCTGACTTGGATTCCTGCATTGAGCAGGGGGTTGGACTCGATGGCCTTGTAGGCCCCTTCCAACCCTACTATTCTATGATTCTATGATTCTATGATTTTGACAAGATAAAACATATGGAAAGACATTTTGGATCCCCTAGGGTTCAACAAGCATCAGTTCTTAGTTGCAGAAATTCTGGCCCTGCTCCCACCCCCACCACCCTGCCGAAATTGTAAAGGGAAATGGGGACAGCTGCAGCTTATCTCTTAGTGAGAAAGAAGAGATAGCAGAGAAAGAAGGGGGAGAGGTTTCCTTCCCATAAGCTCCCTTCTCTTTCCCTCTCCCCCAGTACTATTTCCTCTCTGGGGAAAAACTTGCTAACTGAGCTAAAAACACACACACCATTATCTGGAAAGAGGAAGGAAATCTGAACAGGAAATTGGGTCAACTTGTGTTGGGCTCTTCCCCCCTGCAGGTACAGGAAGACAAGGTTGTAGGGCCATCAAGGACATGAGGATGTTGGAGAACTGTGCTCAGTCCACACAGGGAATATACCTGAGTACCAGTAGTAGACTTTGAAATGCAGGCGCTTATCCTGGCGCGCAAGCGCGCACACACACACACACACACACACATACACACAGTCATTGGGACATAGAAATATTATTATTATTATTATTATTATTATTATTATTATTATTATTATTATTATTATTATTATTTCTATACTGTCCCATAGCCAAAGCTCTCTGGACAGTTTAAAAAGTTAAAGCATTAAAGTACAATATACAAAGTTCAAAAACCATTTACATAAAAGCATAGGGACAGTATATACAAACAACATATAACTAAATATAACTTTGAACTAAAAACAATGTTTAGAAATTCCAACAATAAAACACAGCTTAAAAACAGTATACAAACATTAGCAAAAGGAACAAGAGCTCTCAAAAGGGAAGGCCTGCCGTAATAACAGTGTCTTTAATGCCTGCTTAAAAACCTTCAGCAGGCGCATTTCAACCAGCCAGTCGTTCCACAACTGGGACAGCAAAGGAAAAGGTCCCCTGGCGTGTGGCTTCCAGTCTCATATTAGGCAGCCGCAGCAGAGAGCCCTCAGAGGACCTTAGGTGGCGGGCTGGGATGCAGGGGAGAAGGCGCTCCCTAAGGTACCTTGGACCTAGACCATGCAAGGCTTTAAGGGTAAGAACCAGCACTTTTGTTTTGCTTGGAAACAAATTGGCAGCCAGTGTAAAGATTTTAAAACTGATGTAATATGGTCTCCACGGGGTGTCCCAGAGACCAACCTGGCTGCCATATTTGGTACCAATTGAAGCTTTCGAACTAAATATACAGGCAGCCCCAAGTGCAGCACATTGCATAAATCACGCCTAGACGTTACCAGTGTGTGCATCACTGTTACCAGGTCCACATGTTCCAGGACTGGGCGTGGCTGGTGCATCAGCTGAAGCTGATAACAGGCACTTCTCACCGTTGCCGCCACCTGGGGTGCCAGGAGCAGGGTTAGGTCAAGAAGCACCCCCAAGCTACAAACCTGGTCCTTCGGGGAGAGTGCAGCCCCACCCAGAACTGGTTGACATACCTCAATACTTGCATTAGGACCCTTCATGATGAGCACCTCTGTCTTGCCTGGATTCAACTTCAGCTTGTTCCCCCTCATCCGGCCCATTATTGACGTCAGGCAGTCCTTCAGAGGAGTCATGCCTTCCTTGGATAAAGATGATAAGGAGAAATAGATTTGGGTGTCATCAGCATACTGACAACACCCAGGCCCAAACCTCCTGATGATCTCTGCCAGCAGTTTCATGTAGATATTGAACCGCATCGGGGATAGAAAAGCAGCTACATCCTGCTTTTCTATTCTTTATACTCAAGAGGATAACATTCTGGTAAAAACGAAACACAGACATCCAAAGCAAGCAAAGAAACAAACCAGTAATAAAATCTCAATAAAAATGTATGGGGCATGACTGCAACCCCGTGCATGGTGCCTGGGAGCAAGTGCCATTGAGCTCAGCGGGGCTTGCTTCTCACCACATTAGCTCAACTGGTAAAACACAGGGAGCTTTAACAGAAGGTCTGCAGCCAGCCGATGTGCATGCTTCCACCTCTAGCAATGCAAACAAACATGCAAAGAAGTCTTCCCATGGAAACTGCTGGAGTGAAGAACCCCGTCAAAGGAAAGAAGCATTATGCAGCTCCAGCTTGAGCATTTGCCCTGCTCTCTGACTTCCTCTATGCCAGCCTTCCCCAACACATGTTCCTGGGGATGATGGCAGTAGTAGTCTAACACATCTGGAGGGCACCAGGTTGGGGAAGCCTGCTCTATGTTAATCTGTCACAAACACCAGTAAAACCTGAAAGCCCCATTATCCCCTCATTCCCTTGCCACAGCAAGGCGCATCTGTCAAGGCAAAGCTCGTCCTCACTCCTGCAAAAACCCCACTGAAATGAATGGGAGCTGAACTCTCCATTTCCAGTGGGGATTGTGTGGATGGTATCCACTGTCAACACATTTCACACCTCCCTTGGCCTGCCAGTGGAAACAGCCTGCTGCACACCCGCCGGTCAAAGCAGCCCACCTAAGAGGGGCAGAAGATGTGCTAAACAACGATGACTAGGGGGCGGGGTGGGGATTTTAAAGCTGTTCCCCATCTGTGGTCAGTCAGAGGGCTATGTGGGAAGACGCCTGCCGCTGGAGTTGAGAGGGGAGCCTCGCGTTTCCCTCCGTGCTTCATTTCTGCCTCTGCGTTCTGGCCTATCATGGTCGTGCCCATCCCCTTCTGCTTCTCTGGGCCTGGCTTGGCGAGAGCGCCGCCTCCCTCACACAGGCAAGGTGCTGCCGCATTCCTCGTGGGACTGGAGCAGGCCAGCCTTGGAGGGAGAGCCGGCTGGCCCCCCATTCCTCCCTGCTGGGGGTCCCTGAAATTTAATCTGGCAAGGCTCCCGGGCTTCTTCCCCCCAGCCTGCCTGGCCAGAGAGACGCCAGGAGGGCAGAGGCCTGATTGCAGGGTGGAATCAAAACAGAGCCTCTCCTCCCCCCTTCTCCAAACATCCGCCCCCCACGCGCACCCCTCACCCTGCATTTTCAAACAGCCAGCAGCGTGGGAAATAGCCAGCAAGCTGACAGCATCCAAACCAAATGAAGGGTTGAATAAAACCACAAACCCCCTGAGACCTGGAAGGGCTGAACTGAAGGGGAGTGTGGGTGTATTGTTTGACTTCCACTCTCCAAAATAGATCAGCCAGCCTCAAGAAAAATATGTTTTTTTTACTGGCAAAGGGGGACAAAGTTGTAAGAAAGCAGGGGAAACTAGCAGGGTTCCCAGCTCAAACCCCCTGGCATCTAAAGAGGCAACTAAGCTTGTCTATCAGCAGAGAAGGACCATTTGGAACTGTAAGGAAACGCTGGGAGGGGAAGGATGAGGGGAAAGAAAGCAGCCATGTTGCCAGGGATTTGGATGGTCTACCTCCCTGGAAATGCAAAGCTGTGCAAGGCTGGAATCTGGAACTAGCTACTATTTTTAGTGTCCTGGGAATTTCAACTTTCATTTTTTTAAAAGCATGCTCCTGGTCCTTATTATAAGCCCAAAAACATTTATGTATTTTTTTGTTCAATTTATGAGCTGTCCTATTGCTGAAGATCTCATGAGGGCCATGTGGCAGGATCCCAAAAGTCGTTGGGAGGACTGAGACTTCCAGTGCTCAGGAGGTGGGGAAGCTACGCTGGGCAGAACTCCTTCCCTTCCTTCTGCGGAGCCAGCAGTAGCAGCATAAAGGATGCTGCGATCTCCCCACTTCAAGGCTGGTCAACACAAAGAAAGATGCACCGTGGAATTGTTATGTGCCTCTATCGTGCAGGGTTTGGGCTTGACCAGCAACGGTTTGATGTTAAATTAGTGCTGGGAATTTACTACTGTTTTCCCCAGCTTGCTCGGAAGAGGCAGTGTGGTAGAACCAAACTACTGCTGTTTGCAAAGGGAGGTGGAAAACACATTCCAATGGCAGTCGGCCTGGAGAAATGTCATGCCCCCCCCCCCGCCTCTGTGAACTCAAAAGGATGATCAAAAGCAAATGCTCATGGGGGCACGCACGCATGCATGCGCGCACACCCCGTGACAGCAGCACGGCCCGGTTCAGGTCACAAGACTCTCTGGCGCCCAGAGGCCTTATCAATAGTCCAGGGAGGTTACATGCCGCTACCCCATGACTGTGGGAGAGGGGGCCCCATCCACAAGGAGAGCCCCCACTTCCGCTGCAGTGTTGGGTTTGGCATCTCTCGCGAGGGAGCGGGGGGCCCTGTGCGGCTTCCTCCAATGTGGAGGGGCGGCAGCCGCCAGCCAAGCTGTGGAGCAGGAGAGGTGGTTTGCCACCCAAGGGGCTGTTCGGTTCCTTGCAGTCCTCGGCATCCCTCTCAAAAAACAAGGCCACGGCCCAGTCTGCCCACAACGGCTCCTGTACACGCTCCATTCAGGTGAATGGGACAGACACAAGAGCAGCTTAGAATGACCGCTGGGATGCTGGGGAAATGTGGCGGCGCTCTTCATCCTGGCAGCCCCAGGGAAAGGCCTAGGCAGGGGGAGGGGGAACGACACCTGGGACCATCACAGCACCTAGCAAAGCCCCATTTAAAAGTCTGCAGCTGCCTCCCGCCAGCCATCTTAAGGCTGTGACTGAAGGCAGGCTCCATGGCTCCAGCATCAGCTTACTTATTTCCTCCCCCCACCCCCCACATTGTTTACCTTCTAGCCTGATGAAGAGCTCTGGAGAACTTAGAAGCTTGCATGTTCTTTGGGGGCCTTTGGGTTAGCCCAATACAGGTATTGTCCTAAAATAGATTTTGACCTTTCTCTTATGGCCCACATGGCTACCTTTGCTTTTTGGTGTGTGTGTGCTTTTCTTTACTGTCAGTTCACACGCCAGCATTGGTCCATGACTCACAGAGGGCACAATTCTATTGGGAAAGGCAGCCACCTCCGAACTCGGAGGCAACCGCCTATCCAATGCAGGGCAGGAAATGCGTGGAGGGGATCACCCCCTCCGCACTTCAGCCACCCTGCATTTGTGGCTAGACAGCTGATTTCAGTTGTCTAGCTGCGGGAAGGTGGAGCAGAGGAAGTGGTGGCCAGACGACACATTGGATGTGTCATACTTCCGCCTTCTGTGCCCCAGAACGCCCCTCAGAATGCCCCATTTACACCGCTCTGGGCTCCTCTTCCGAGCGTGGGGTAATTCTGAGCTGCCTGCGAGGCAGTGTGGCAGGTGGGGGAAGGTCGGTTCTCAGGGAACCGACCTCAGAGCGTGGGCTCCGAGGCCGGTTCTTGGAAATCGTCATGTCCTATGGCTTTCTAGCCGCTGACCAGCAGCCATAGGATTGCTCCCTTAGTGACCTTAACCAGAGGTGGGCAACCTACAACTCCCAACAGCCCTAGCCAGCATAGACAATGGTGAGGGACAATGGGAATTGTAGGCCAAAACATCTGGAGGGCCACAAGTTGCCCAGCCCTGCCTTTGGCCACTCTCTGTCTCTCAACTGACGTTCCTGATTGGTAAAATGGGGACAAAAATGGTCTAGCTGAGCAGCATTTTCAACATCAGTTAGTGTGTTTGGTTTTTCAGATACAAGGTGATTAATGAATGTTTGATTGCTTAAGTGTATAAGTACCATTTTAAAGAGGGTGGGGTGGGGTGCTGTTGCGCTCATGACCTACTCTGGGCTCCCCATTGGGGCCTCTGGCTGGCCACTGTGGGGACAGATGATAGATGAGGGAGGCCTTTGGTCCAATCCAGCAGGGCTTTTCATATGTTTTTATGCCTATAAAGCACGTTGCAAATTTGAAGTGCCACTTAAATAGCAATAGTAATCTGGATTCCCAAGGACCAAGGATATTAATATTAGTACTCCTTGGTACATTCCACATGGTACTTTCCCTGTGGTGCCGGCGAGTATCCATTTCCACGGGGGGAAAGCATCACCTGAGAAGCACAGAGCCGGCCTAAGGGCACCAGGAGTTGCCTGGGGAGGCAGCGCCGGTGAGGTCACTGGAGAAACAGTGAGCAATCCTTACATGGCGCCTCGGAAGTACCTCTGTTGTGACTGTGTGCAAACAAAGACTCACTTGCATGCCAGCATCCTCTGTGCCAAGGGGGCTGACACTGGGGGTTGGGAAAAGTCTTGGCTCACCGCTGGGGCTTTGCATGGAAGAGGTCCCAGGTTCAGCGCCCGGCATCTCCAGGAAGGGCTGAGACAGACAGTCCTCTCTGAAACCCTGGAAAGGTGCTGCCAGTCCGTGGAGACCATGCCAAGCTAGAAGGAGCAGGGGTCTGGACTCCGTATCAGGCTGTACCCAGTGGTGCAGTGGTAAATGTGGGTGTGCAGGCCCCCCTCCTCACAGCCCCCACCACCACATCCCCAAGGAGCATCCAAAATTGCTGGCAGCTGGGTGCATCCATGCCCACACACCAGGTCTAGCCATTTTCAGCTCTACCAGGAGATGGTTGCTTATAAAGCAAATGGGTCTCAATTGCCCATTCAAGACAAGCCTCCCCAGAATAGCTGACATCAGCCCCCGCAACCTGGCGCCCTCCAATTGTGTTGGACTACAACCCCCATCGTCCCACAGCCAGCTCTGTGAGCTGGACAGCACTGTACCAACTCCATCTGATACGGCGGCTGCGCCCCTACCTTCCTGACCATCTGCTCCCATCAGTAGTACATGCCCTGGTCTCCTCTCACCTGTGTTTATTCAGTCAGTCGCTTCTGACTCTCCATGGCTTCATGGACCAGCCCACTCCAGAGCTTCCTGTCGGCTGTCGCCACCCCCAGCTCCCCCAAGGTCGAGTCTGTCACCTCCAGAATATCATCCATCCACCTTGCCCTTATGTGGCCAAAGTACTTCAGTTTTGCCTTTAATATCATTCCCTCAAGTGAGCAGGCTGGCTTTATTTCCTGGAGTATGGACTGGTTTGATCTTCTTGCAGTCCAAGGCACTCTCAGAATTTTCCTCCAGCACCACAGTTCAAAAGCATCGATCTTCCTTCGCTCAGCCTTCCTTATGGTCCAGCTCTCGCAGCCATAGGTTACTACGGGGAAGACCATTGCTTGAACTATGCGGACCTTTATTGTCAGTGTGATGCCTCTGCTCTTCACGAGTTTATCAAGATTTGTCATTGCTCTCCTCCCAAGAAGTAAACGTCTTCTGATTTCCTAGCTGCAGTCAGCATCTGCAGTAATCTTTGCACCTAGAAATACAAAGTCTGTCACTGCCTCCACGTTTTCTCCCTCTATTTGCCAGTTATCAATCCAGCTGGTTGCCATAATCTTGGTTTCTTGGAGGTTTAACTGCAACCCAGCGTTTGCACTTTCTTCTTTCACCTTCTTCATAAGGTTCCTCAGCTCCTCCTTGTTTTCAGCCATCAAAGTGGTATCATCTGCATATCTGAGATTGCTAATGTTTCTTCCAGCAATTTTAACTCCAACCTTGGCTTCATCAAGCCCAGCACGTCGCATAATGTGTTCTGCGTACAGGTTGAATAGGTAGGGTGAGAGTATACAACCCTGCCATACTCCTTTCCCAATCTTAAACCAGTCCATTGTTCCATGGTCTGTTCTTACCGTTGCCACTCGGTCGTTATACAGATTCCTCAGGAGGCAGACAAGATGACTTGGTATCCCCATCCCACCAAGAACTTGCCACAATTTGTCATGATCCACACAGTCAAAGGCTTTAGAATAGTCAATAAAACAGAAATAAGATGTTTTTCTGAAACTCCCTGGCTTTCTCCATTATCCAGCGGATATTGGCAATTTGGTCTCTAGTTCCTCTGCCTTTTCGAAACCCAGCTTGTATATCTGGCAATTCTCATTCCATGAATTGCTGGAGTCTACCTTGCAAGATCTTGAGCATTACCTTACTGGCATGTGAAATAAGTGCCACTGTTCGATAGTTTGAACATTCTTTGGTGCTTCCCTTTTTTGGTACGGGGATATTTTTTCCAATCTGTTGACCATTCTTGTGTTTTCCAAATTTGCTGGCATATGGCATGCATCACCTTGATAGCATCATCTTGCAACATTTTAAACAGTTCAGCTGGGATACTGTCGTCTCCTGCTGCCTTATCATTAGCAATGCTTCTTAAGGCCCATTCAACCTCACTCTTCAGGATGTCTGGCTCTAGCTCACTGACCACACCGTCAAATCTATCCCCGATATTATTATCCTTCCTATACAGATCTTCCGTATATTCTTGCCACCTTTTCTTGATCTCTTCTGCTTTTGTTAGGTCCTTGCCATCTTTGTTTTTGATCATAACCATTTTCGCCTGGAATTTGCCTCCAATGTTTCTAATTTTCTGGAAGAGGTCTCTTGTCCTTCCTATTGTATTATCTTCTTCTGCTTCCGCGCATTGCTTGTTTAAAAATAATTCCTTATCTCTTCTGGCTAACCTCTGGATTTTTGCACTTAATTTGGCATATCTCCCCCTATCACTATTGCCTTTTGCTTTCCTTCTTTCTTGGGCTGCTTCCAGTGTCTCAGCAGGCAGCCATCTTGCCTTCTTGGTTTTCTTTTTCTTTGGGTTGTTTTTTGTTGCCGCCTCCTGAACTTCTGTCCATAGTTCTTCCGGGACCCTATCTACTAAATCTAGTCCCTTAAATCTATTCTTCACCTCCACTGCATATTCATTAGGAATATTAGTGAAATCATATCTAACTGATCTGTGGGTCTTCCGTATTCTCTTTAGTCTGATTCTAAATTGTGCAATAAGAAGTTCGTGATCCAAACTACAATCAGCTCCAGGTCTTGTTTTCACCGACTGCATAGATGTCCGCCACCTTTGGCTACAAAGGATGTAGTCAATCTGATTTCGGTGTCGACCATCTGGTGAAGTCCATGCATAAAGTCATCTCTTAGGTTGCTGGAAGAGAGTGTTTGTTATGCACAGTGAGTTGTCTTGGCAGACTACTGTAATGCGCTCTGCGTGGGGCTACCCTTGAAGATGGTTCGGAAGCTGCAACTGGTGCAGAACGCGGCGGCTCACCTGATTAAAGGCAGCCACTGGCGTGATCACATCACTCCGGTGCTGAAGGAGTTGCACTGGCTACCAGTTGTTTTCTGGGCCAAATTCAAGGTGCTGGTTTCGACCTTTGAAACCCTTTACAGTTCTGGCACAGCCTACCTCAAGGAGTGCCTCCAGCAACACCAGACAGGCCACTCAACAAGATCAGCCTCAGATGGCCTTCTCTCTGTCCCATCAGCCTGGACAACTAGGCTGGTGAGGATGAGGAAGAGGGCCTTCTCTGTGGTGGCCCCCATTCTGTGGAACTCCCTCCCTAGGGAACTCGGCCATGCCCCCTCTTTAATGAGCTTCCGCCACACGCTGAAAACTTGGTTGTTCAGGCAGGCATTTGGGGTTGGTTAGGGAAATTTTAGAAAATGTTTTAATGTGTAATTTTATTGTTTTTAAACTGGTTGTATTGTTGTACATTGCCCAGAGTGGCCAGGTGACCGGCCAGATGGGCAATTAAGAAAATAAATAAATAAATAAATCTATCTATCTATCTGGAGGGCACCAGGATGGGGGAGGCTGCCTCACATGACAAGGAACAATATTGTGTTACTGGGAAAATTCATTCCCCCCCAGCTACTGTGAGGACTGCAGCTGAACTCCAAGGGGACAGGGAAGGGGGGGGGCAGATGACCTCAATGTCCTTGCTGGTTAAACAGTGTCAGTGCTGCACCCCTGCAAGCCCCAGCTCCACAACGCCTCCAGCAGTTTCCGATGTCTAAAGGCCAAGCAGCTGCTTGTCCCACACTTTTTCGTGCTGAAAAGCACTCAGTGTTGTCCTCCTGCTGGCCTGTGCATTGAAGATCACGGGGAGGGCTCAGCTGTGCGGGCCCCTCCCTGCCCTTCTCGCTGCCCGGACCAGCGTCCCCTGGACCAGGCCTGCCTCTGCCAAGAGCATCACACTCTGCTCTGGCTGGGCTTTGCTGGCCATCCTGAGCACAGCAGACACTGTTCTGATGACATTCTGCTAGCTTGGCAGCTTCTTTCCATCCGGCCCCCCTTTGCAAAGGCAATGCGAGTGTGGGGCTGGCCCCTTCCCTGGGATAGGGTGTGCATGCCTAGTCATTATGTGCAACATTGTGCCTTTCATAAGGAACCAGAGGAATGCCAGAAGAGCCCTGGTTTGGCCTGCGTAGGACCCCCGGTTTGATCCCTGGCAGCGTCTCCAGGGAGGGGCTAGGAAAGCGTCCTGCCTGAAACCGGCACAGCCCTTGCTGCCAGGCAGCATCAGCAATAGCGGGTTAAGTGGACCAGGGGCCTGACTCAGCACAAGGCCGCGTTCTATATTTCTATGTCCTGCTGCTGGATCAGACCAAGGGCCCGACCGGTCCAGCATCCTGCTTCCCGCACCAGCCAACCTGATGCCTCTGGGAACAGGGCATGAGTGCAATAGCCTGTCCTCCCCTGCTGCCCCCCAACTCAGAGGCAGATTGCCTCTGAAGAGGGACGTCCAAGGGCCTCACGACTAAAAGCCCCTGCCAGCCTCCACTCCGCCTCCTCCGTGAATGTGCCCCATCGCTCTTTAAAGCCACTTAAGCCAGAGGCCGTCACTGCATCTTGCGCAGGGGACGCCAGACTGTGTGCTGCGTGAAGGACTCCCTTTTGTTTGCCCTGAGTCCGCTGCCCCCCACTTTCCCTCCAGCAGCAGCGGCCATGCCACGGGGCCGCAGCGGCGAGAGGGGAGGGAAGCGGGCCGCTCGGTCAGCAGCGCCGAGTGACCCCCCGCCCCCGCCTCCATTCGAGCTGGTTGCAGACCCGCCACGCAACGCGGAGAGCGGGCGCCCGAGGCGGCGGGCTGGCCTCGCCTCGCCCCTCTCGCGCCGCGGCTGCTAGGCGCCGCCTCGTTTCCGCGGAGCAGCGCGCCGCCCCGGGAGCCCTCCGGGCGGAGCGGCGGGGCCCGGAGCGTGGGAAAGCCGCGCGCTGGGTGCGCCGTGCGCCCGCGCGGCCTGGCGCAGCTGTTTTGCCCCGTTCTCCGTAACGGGTTTCCTGCGGCAAAGAGAGAACGGGGGGCGGGGCGGCGGGGACGCCTGGCGGAGCGATGCCCGGGAGCCGACGCCACCGGGCGCCCCCGCAAATTCCGGGCGGGGCGGGGCGGGGCGACGGCGCGCGAGAGCCCCGCCTGGAAAGCGGGCGGCTCTCCCGGCCCGCCAGGCGCCGCGCGGCGCTCCTGCGCCCGGCGCGCCCTCCGTCCGAGCGGGCGGCACCGCCTCGCGCGTGGCCCCGGGGCCTCCTTGCCCAAGAGGCTGCCTGACCGACCGGCGTGGCAGCCCGAGTGTGCACGCGCAGAAGAGGGGAGGGGGCGCGCGCCTTTGATTTTCCCCTGGGCCTGGGGGCTCCCTTTCCGCGTCGCCCTTGTAATGCGCGTGACCGGGGCCCTTCCGGCCAGCGGCTCCCGTGCTGATCCAGCCATCTGCCCTGCAGCTCCCCACGGGCGTGAGGCAGGCGGAGCGGGGGCCCAGGGCCACCCAGCTAGCTTCACAGCTGAGTGGGGACTTGGACCCGGGTCTCCCTAGTCTGGGCTGGCGCCCCGCCCACAGTGCCAGAAATTAGGACCTCTGTGGGCTCTCCTTGTGATGAGGCGAGCCCCAGCCCTCATTTCACCCATGCGGGGTCCACATCACCTCCCCTGTTAAGGAGACCCCGGCCCAGCCTCTGCCCTGCTGCCCTCCCCCGCATTTCCCGGAGGAGGAGGGGTGCTTTTGGCCTCCTTCCTTAACCCAGTGGGGGCACCGTCATCTTCCGCCCACCCCAAGAGCTGCGGAGCCTTGTTCCTGGCCGGCCGGCCTGCCCAGCGGCTCCTGGGGCAGGAAGGGGGCGGCAGCAGGGAGTGCTTGGTTGGCTTTGTAAGTTTCCATTCCAGGAGATTCTGGCCTGCACATTCGAAAGGCACCAGCCCGGTGACTCAGCATTGTGCCCAGCCCCTCAGGGCACCTACATGACTCGCAAGTCATAACCGAGTGGGGTGCTGTTGAAAAACAAGAAATAAGTGCCCATCCCACGTGGGCTGCGCGAACAGAAACTTTACAGGCACAGCACAGCCACAGGCCTTGAGCCTCAGGGGCAGGACACTAGATGAGCCAGGCAGACTGGGTGGGTGGGGGAGCTGGTTTGGGGGCAAGAGCAAAGCCCAGTGGCACCTGGTACAAGCAAAGGACAGCAAAGGGCTACAGCTGATGACTCAGGAGAGGAGCCTGATAAGACACGGGAGGTAATAACAAAAACTGCCATTAGAACCAGAAAAAAACCGCCTGGCTACTTTGACTGCTGCTCAGCAGGGGAGCACCCACTGTGCATCCCAAAGATCCCAGGTTCAGTCAAGGTAGGACCAGGAAAGACCCCTTGTCTGAGAACCTGGAGGTCAACAGCCAGTCAGTATAGGCTCTGTGCTTTTCTCTGCTCAGAGAGAGGCCAGAGCAATCACTCTATGGCTTTCTCTGCACAGAGAAAAGGACCGGTCCCTCTCAGTGGAAATCGGAGATTATACTGATCACAGATAAGAGCGGGGAGAAGAGTTCCTGACTGGAGATAAGAGCTGGGGTTAAATGGCCTAAATGGCTTTGGACCAAAGTATTTAAAGGAACTCCTCTGTATAAATCAGCTGCCTCTGACTTCAGATCAACATGGGAGGCTTTTTTCCAAGCACCTCAGATACATTGTGCATCAGCAAGGAAGATGCATAATGTATCTGATATGTTACAATATGTAACATGTCCCTAAGATCAGCTGCTGTCGCAGAGGACTGGAGAATGGCCAATGTAACACCAATTTTTAAAAGGGATCCAGGAAATTACAGGCTTAACATCTGTTCTGGGTAAATTGGTTAAAAGCATTATTAAAGATAAAATTAGCATATAGAAGGACAAGCCCTGCTGAAAAAAATCAGCATGGCTTCCGCAAAGGTAAGGCCTGTCCCACTAACCTTTTAGAGATCTTTGAGCATGTCAATAAACATGTAGACAGGAGTGATCCAGTAGACATTGTTTACTTGGACTTCCAAAAGGCTCTTGACAAAGTCCCTCACGAAAGACTCCTGAGCGAACTTAGCAGTCATGGAATAATAGGACAGGTCCTCTTATGGATCAGCAGCTGGTTAAAGAACAGAAAGAACAGAGTAGGAATAGATGGTGAATTCCCCCAAATAGGGGGACATAAACAGTGGGGTCCCACAGAGATCTGTATTGGGACCAATGCTTTTCAATTTATTCATAAATGATCTGGAATTAGGAGTGAGCAGTGAAGTGGCCAAGTTTGCCAATGACACCAAATTTTTTAGGGTGGATAAAACAAAAAGGAATTGTGAAGAGCTCCAAAAGGATCTCTCCAAACTGGGAGAATGGGCATCCAAATGGCAAATGTGGTTCAATGTTGTTGTTGTTCAGTCGTGTCCGACTCTTCGTGACCCCATGGACCATAGCATGCCAGGCCTTCCTGTCCTGCTCTCTCTCCCGGAGTGTGCTCAAGTCCATATTCATTGCATCGGTGATGCTATCTAGCCATCTCATCCTCTGCCATCCCCTTCTCCTTTTGCCTTCAGTCTTTCCCAGCATCAGGGTCTTTTCCAGAGAGTTTTCTCTTCGCATTAGGTGGCCACAATATTTGAGCTTCAGCTTCAGTATCTGTCCTTCCAATGAGCACTCAGGGTTGATTTCCTTTAGGATGGACTGATTTGACCTCCTTGGAGTAAGAGTCTTCTCCAGCACCACAGTTCGAAAGCATCAATTCTTCGGCGCTCAGCCTTCCTTATAGTCCAGCTCTCACAGCCATACTTTACTACTGGGAAAACCATAGCTTTGATTAGACGGACCTTTGTCGGCAAGGTGACGTCTCTGCTTCTTACTATGCTGTCTAGGTTGGCCATAGCTTTCCTCCCAAGGAGCAAGCGTCTTTTAATTTCATGGCTACAGTCACCGTCTGCGGTGATCTTGGAGCCCAAGAAAGTAAAATATGTCACTGCTTCCATTTCTTCCGCTTCTATATGCCAGGAAGTGATAGGGCCAGATGCCATGATCTTAGTTTTCTTAATGTTGAGTTTCAAACCAGCTTTTGCACTCTCCTCTTTCACCCTCAACAAGAGGCTCTTTAGATCCTCTTCGCTTTCTGCCATGAGGGTGGTATCGTCTGCATATCGGAGGTTGTTGATAATTCTCCCAGCAATCTTAATTCCGACCTCTGATTCATCCAACCCGGCATTTCTCATGATGTACTCTGCATATAAATTAAATAAGCAGGGTGACAATATGCAGCCTTGTCGTACTCCTTTCCCAATTTTGAACCATCGGTTATTCCATCTCTGGTTCTTACTGTTGCTTCTTGACCCTCGTACAGGTTTCTCAGGAGACAGGTAAGGTGGTCTGGTACTCCCATCACTTTACGAATTTGCCACAGTTTGTTGTGATCCGCACAATCAAAGGCTTTAGCGTAGTCAATGAAGCAGAAATAGACGTTTTTCTGGAATTCTCTTGCTTTCTCCATGATCCAGCGAATGTTGGCGATTTGATCTCTAGTTCCTCTGCCTCTTCGAAACCCAGCTTGTACTTCCGGTAGTTCTCGGTTCGCATACTGCTGAAGCCTAGCTTGTAGGATTTTGAGCATCACCTTGCTGGCATGTGAAATGAGCGCAATTGTGCGGTAGTTTGAACACTCTTTGGCATTGCCCTTCTTTGGAATTGGAATGTAAACTGACCTTTTCCAGTCTTGTGGCCACTGTTGAGTGTTCCAGATTTGTTGGCATATTGAATGCAGCACTTTAACAGTATCATCTTTTAGGATTTTAAATAGCTCAGCTGGAATACTGTCATCTCTGCTAGCTTTGTTGTTACTAATGCTTCCTAAGGCCCACTTGACTTCACTCTCGAGGATGTCCGGCTCAAGTTCAGTGAGCGCACTATCATGGCTATCAGGGACATTCAGATCTTTCCTGTATAGTTCTTCTGTGTATTCTTGCCACCTCTTCTTAATCTCATCTGCTTCTGTGAGGTCCCTGCCTTCTTTGTCCTTTATCTTGCCAGTCTTTGCACAAAACGTTCCCTTGAGATCTCCGATTTTCTTGAAGAGATCTCTAGTCTTTCCCATTCTGTTGTTTTCCTCGATTTCTTTGCATTGTTCATTTAAGAAGGCCTTCTTGTCTCTCCTTGCTATTCTCTGGAACTCTGCATTCACTTGGCTATATCTTCCCCTTTCTCCCTTGCTTTTTGCTTCCCTTCTTTCCTCAGCTCCTTGTAAAGCCTCATCAGACAGCCACTTGGCTTTCTTGCATTTCTTTTTCTTTGGGATGGATTTCGTTGCTGCCTCCTGAACAATGTTACGGACCTCCGTCCATAGTTCCTCAGGCACTCTGTCTATCAGGTCTAATCCCTGAAATCTATTCCTCACCTCCACTGTATATTCATAAGGGATATGATTTAGGTCATACCTGAACGGTTTAGTGGTTTTCCCTACGTTCTTCAATTTCAGCCGAAATTTTGCAAGAAGCAGCTCATGATGTGAGCCACAGTCAGCTCCAGGTCTTGTTTTTACTGACTGTATGGAGCTTCTCCATCTTTGGCTGCAAAGGACATAATCAATCTGATTTTGATATTGACCATCTGGTGATGTCCATGTGTAGAGTCGTCTCTTGGTGGTTCAGTGTAAGAAAGTGTAAAGTAATGCACACTGGGGCAAAAAATCCCAACCAAGTATGGGCTTCTTCACATGGAGCTTTTATCCTGCTATGGAGATTGGTTACTCACAGAAGTTTGCGGGTCCTTTAGAAGAGATCGTCAACCTCTAGGGTGTCTTCCACACTAAATGACCTTTATTACGTTTTTTTAAAATCTGAGATAATGAGCTATCAAATGACTACGCCTGTGTTCCCTTGTTAAAAGAGGAAAACTCGCAATAAGAGGGGCTAGACCACAGCACCATCTAGCAGCTGTGTAATGAAATATATCAAAGACTCAGATAAGGGGGGGAGAGAAGTGTGTGTAAAGGGAGTCCATTGTGATCCTGCATTTAAAATGGAAGTGGAAAGCCCCATTTTAAATGTGGGATTATAGGCTGGTGTAGAAATCCTCTGTCACCTGATGGGATCCGAGCTAGCAGTGACTGATCAAGAAAGAGATCTTGGGTTTGTGGTGGAGAGCTGGATGAAAATGTCAACCCAGTGTGCAGCTGCCTTAAAAGGCAAACTCCATGTTAGGCATAATTAGAAAAGGCACTGAGAAGAAAACTGCCAATATTATTCTGCCCTTATACAAATCTATGGTGCACCCATACAGCTCTTCTATAACATCTATGGTGCAGCCACACCTGGAATAATATGTGTAGTTCTGGCCACCACACCTAAAAAAGGATATTTTAGAACTGGAAAAACTGCAGAAAAGGGCACTAACATGATCAAAGGGCTGGAGCATCTCCCTGAAGAGGAAAGTTTGTTGGAATTGTTTAGCTTGGAAAAAGGAAGGTAAGGGGAGACAGGATAGAGATGTACAAAATTATGCATGGTGTGGAGAATGTGGATAGGGAGACATTTTTCTCTCTCAAAATACTGGAACCCAACGGGGTCATCCCATGAAGCTGATCGGTGGGAGATTCAGGACAGAGCAAAGGAAGGACTTCTTCACACAGAACGTAGTTAAACTATGGAATTCACTTCCACAAGATGGCCACCAATTTGGATGCCTTAAAGGGGCATTGGACAAATTCCTGGAGGAGGTGGCTATCAGTGGCTACTATTCCAGATGGCTGTGTGCCCCCTCCAGTACCAGAGGCAGTGAGCCTATGTGCACCAGTTCCTGCAGGAACTCATGTCCTGCTTGTGGGTTTCCCGTGGGCAGCCGGTCGGCCACTGTGTGAGCAGAATAGTGGACTGGATGGCCCCTTGGTCTGATCTAGCATGGTTAAGAAAGCCTTCTCTGCTGTGGCAACCTGAGTGTGGAATACCCCCCCCCCCACGGAGGTGTGACTGGCAGCAGCATTTCAATTATTTTGGTGCTAGCTCAAAGGTCCCCTTCCCCCCACAATGCTCCATCCATAGGAAGCCACTGGGTGAGGTCATCTGAGGTTTTGGAGCAAGGTGTCATCAGCATGCTGAGATGCCCCACGTGTTTCTCTTTGTCATCTGAGTCAGGTGAGGCTGTGCAGGTGCAGACCTCGGGACGAGGGCCAATAAACTGACATTGAATCCTGACAGGACCAAGGCTGGGCCAGGCCTTTAGCCGTCTGTTCTATTGCATTTGCTGCCTTCTCTGCATTTATCATGATCGTATGGTTTAGAGAGAGAGAGAGTTTTGTATTAGTTTTAAAATATCTGCACACACCCCTGGTGTCCACAAGCGCAAAGAGCAGTTTTAAAATATTTTAATCAATCAACACTCGGTGCTGTGTGGACCCTCTGCTATTCGCAGGACAGCCGTGCCCCAGCGGCGCAAACGCCCCTCTTGCGTGGAGGCAGCCTCCTGCTCACGGTTGGGTGGGCCTTGGGCCAAAGTCCAGGGCCAGCAGCCCAGGGTGGGCAAATGGCTGCCCAGGGAGCAGTGGGGAGGAGGGCATCACAGAGGCAAGAACTGTACTCCTGTGGGCCTGAGGGCGCTGTCCTTTCGGTGCCAACATCAGCGTTTGAGCCTACCAGACTCCTGGCGGCCTTTCCCCTCTGCAAGGGTGGGGGACCTATTAAAATGGTCCGCCCCCAGAGATTAAGGGATTCCGATGGATTCCAGAGGGCTCTGGGGGATTTTCCTGCTGGTATGGCTGTGCTCCTGTCGAAGCCCAGGTCGCTCTGTGGAATGCAGAGATGACTCGGGCGGCTGACACGATCGCGCCCAAGCGCCCTCTCCCTCTGAGCAGAGCCCGGCCAGCTCCTTGGTATACACCTGAGCTGAGGGCAATGAAGCAAGAGGGGAGACGGCTAGAACGCAGGTGGAGGAAACTCGTGCTGAGTCTGACCGAACACAGGTAAGAGCCCACTATCGAGCCTACTCTGTGGCGGTGAGGGTGGCAAAGAGGCAGTTCTTTTCCACCAGCATTGCATCTTCTCAGTGTCGTCCAGCGGAGCTTTTCTGAGTGGTTCACGGCCTGTTACATTCTGGGCCAGGGAGAGAGACGGTGGAACCCTCGGTAGCACGCTGTGACGAGTTTGCACGGCACTTTGAGGATAAAGTCGCTCAGATTCGTCATCAATTGGACACCACCATTAATGCAGTTCCATTGGTAGAGGCGTTCAGAGCACTGTCTGGTCCAGTTTTATTGGATGAGTTTCAGTTACTGAGGCCTGAGGATGCGGACAAGGTGCTTGGCCAAGTCCGATCGACCACTTGTGTGCTTGACCCTTGCCCTTCATGGCTTATTAAATCAAACAAGGAGGGGTTGTCCGGCTGGGTCCAGGAGGTTGTAAATTCCTCCTTGAGAGACGGAGTGGTGCCTGGTGCTTTAAAAGAGGCAGCAATTAGACCACTCCTGAAAAAGCCTAACCTGGACCCAGAGGATGCTAACAATTATAGGCCAGTGGCCAACATCCCCTTCCTGGGCAAGGTGCTTGAGCAGGTGGTTGTAGGACAGCTCCAGGCACTCTTGAATGAAACGGATTATCTAGATCCATTTCAATCGGGCTTCAGGCCTGGTTTTGGAACGGAAACTGCCTTGGTCGCCCTGTGGGATGACCTCTGCCGGGAGAGGGACAGGGGGAGTGCGACCCTGTTGATTCTCCTGGACCTCTCAGCGGCTTTCGATACCATCGACCATGGTATCCTTCTGGATAGGTTGTCTGGGTTGGGAGTTGGAGGCACTGCACTACAGTGGTTCCGCTCCTACTTGGATGGCTGATTCCAGAAGGTGGTGCTGGGGGATTATTGCTCTGTGCCATGGCAATTGTGCCATGGGGTTCCACAGGGCTCTATTCTATCCCCCATGCTGTTTAACATCTACATGAAACCGCTGGGGGAGGTTATCCGGAGGTGTGGGCTGAGGTGCCATCAATATGCGGATGACACCCAGCTCTACCTCTCTTTCTCATCAAAACCAGGTGAGGCAGTGGCTGTTCTGAACCAGTGCCTGGGCACGGTAATGGACTGGGTGAGGGCCAATAAACTGAAACTCACTCCAGACAAGACAGAGGTACTGTTAGTGGGTGGTTCGTCTGCCTGGCTAGGTGATATTCAACCTGTTCTGGAGGGGGTTGCACTCCCCCTAAAGGATCAGGTTCGTAGTTTGGGGGTGCTCCTGGATCCAGAACTGTCACTTGAGGCACAGGTGAACTCAGTGGCACGGAGCACTTTTTATCAGCTTAGGCTGGTATACCAACTACGCCCTTATCTGGACAGAGACAGCCTTGCTACAGTTATCCATGCTCTGAGAACTTCTCGTCTGGATTACTGCAATGCGTTATACGTGGGGCTGCCTTTGAAAACGGTCCGGAAACTTCAGCTGGTCCAAAATAGGGCAGCAAGATTGTTAACAGGGACTGGCCTGCGAGCTCATATTACGCCAGTACTTTTCCAGCTGCACTGGCTGCCAGTCCATTTCCGGGCCCGATTCAAAGTGCTGGTGTTAACATTCAAAGCCCTTAATGGCTTGGGGCCAGGTTACCTGAAGGATCGCCTCCTTCCATATGTGCCCGCCTGGACCTTAAGATCATCATCAGTGGCCCTTCTCCGTGAGCCCCTGCCAAAGGAAGTGAGGCGGGTGGCAACTAGGAGGAGGGCTTTTTCTGCTGTGGCACCCCGGCTCTGGAATGAGCTCCCTAGTGAGGTTCGCCTGGCGCCTACATTGTACTCCTTTCGGCGCCAGGTGAAGACCTTTTTATTTTCCCAGGCATTTTAGCTTTCTAAATTTTTATCTTTGCTGTTTTAAATCTGTATTTTAAACTCCTGTACTGCTGCTAGGTTTTATTGTGGTTGTATTGTTATATTGTGGTTTTAATGTTCTATATATTTTAAATTGTTTTATTGTGTGTTGTTTGGTTTTAATTTTTGTGAACCGCCCAGAGAGCTTCGGCTATTGGGCGGTATAGAAATGAAATAAATAAATAAACAAACAAACAAATAAATAAATACCAGGAACATAGACGCAGTTGTAACACACGGAGTGGCATTTGGGCGGAGAAGAGAAATGTCAGTTGAAGTAATACATGCGGCCCCCATAAGACCATTAAGGCAAGGGCCTACAATGACCCTGCTGCCCCACTGCCTACTAATCCCTACACAGGCAGCACTTCCCATCTGCAAGGCCCATGAGCTCCATGGGCCTCCTCCTACCAGAGCTGTCAAGGAGGCCGTGATTGCTCCTGTTTTACAGCTACAGGCCCGAGGCTGCGGGCTGGTGACCTGCCCAAAGCTGCACCCCACAGGCATGACAGATGTAGCACCCTTCTGCTCTCTCTGTCCACAGAACCACACGGCCTTTCCCAGTGGCCCTCCCAGCAGAGTCGCCACTTTGGGCCCAGCCTGGCCCTTCCGGCTCTGGGGCAGCTCTCCAGCGCCTGCCGGCTGGCCTTCCCTCCCAGATGGCTGGGGCCTCTGCGTATGTCGCTGCTTTAAGGCCAGGCCAGGCCGGAGCAGGGGCAAGCTGGCCAACGTGGGGAACGGCTTCCCCCCTGCAAAAACACAGGCGTGCCTCACGGAGCAGCACAACACCCAGCCTCCCGCGGCAGGGACGGCAGCGTTCTGTGGGGAAGAGGCCTTCCCCCCCACGGTCCACTCTGCGCCAGCACCAGGAGAAAGTGCTCTTGGAGCCCTCCTGGAGGAGGGGCCGGAGCCACGGGAGGGTCGCGCTGGCTGGTCCACCTCGCCTGCCAGCGTCTGCAGACAGCGACTCTTCCCAGCTTCATGTTTTTCACAGAAGTGCTGGCAGGACGGTTTTCTGGGCGCATGGAAATTCTGCTCAGGCAGCACATTATATTTGTTAGCATAGGCTGCGAATGAGGAGGAGGAGAGTCTGGCAAGAGGGGGCAGGAATTGCAGAGTAGAATTTCAGTCACGTTAGCAGAAAAGCTCGAAAAGTCAATGGATGGCAGGCTGCGGATGGCAGGCAGGCTCTGGATGGCAGGCAGGCTGCCGCTTTCGACTCTGGCTGGGCTGCCTTCGCCGTGCCTTTGCCGCCGCCTCTCTGGAGTCCTAGAGAGCCCCACTGCATTCCGGAAGCAAGAGCCCACCTCAGCACATGCACGGAGCAGGCTGCGAAGCAGGGGCCACCAATGGCCACTCACAGATCTTGGGGCTGGCGCTGCTGCTAACGGGCCTCCGAAAGCGAAGATTCCGCCCCCCAAAGCAGCCGAATTGCTCTTGAGACTAACAGGCATTTTGACTGGAGGACCCGTCTCTTTGGCCTTGCGGGGGGCGGGGCACCTGAGCCTCCCCAGCAGGCTCACAGCGGCACCCAAGCATCTGCCTCTGTCGCAGACTGAGTTCCACGCCGGCTGCGGAAACATCCTGGATCCCAACAGCAGGGGAGCAGGGAAGAAGGCGGCAGAATGTCCCTGATCGCAGCAGCTGAGCTGGAGGGCTCTTGGGGGACTCTGGTGCTGCCAGTTCTGGGGGGCGGGGGAAGCTGCCCGATCTTTTTGTCCAACTGGGCAAGCAAGTGGGTGTCAAGCTGAATGCTTGGGCCAGGCTGGGTGGGGTGGTCACCGTCCAAGGCAGATGGCACCCCCCCCCCCGCACACACACACAGCATGGACACATGGATCCAAGCACACAAATAAGGGAACTGGCCAGGCCCGAGGGAGCTGGGGGGGGGCAGAACCTGCAGCAGGGACTCGGGCCGGGGTGTTTGTTTAAGCACAAGCAGCTAACAAGGCCCAGCTGTGCTCCCTCTCCTCCAAGCCACTGCCACAGCAGGATCGTGGGTTGGCTCAGGACAAGGGACTCCAAACCCTCTGCCAATGGCAGCATAACAGGCAGCCTGGCCGGCGAAGGCGGCAGACTGGAGAACAGGAACAAAGGGAGTGCTCCACTTCCGCCTCTTGGTCCGTGCTGGGCCACTGGGGTGTGGCGTCCTCTGATCCTGCAGGGCAGCAGGGTGCAGAACCTCAGGGCTGCGGCCAAGGTGGCCCGCTTGCAGCCCCAGTCCAGCCCCCCAGGGCTCCCCAGAAGGCCATGCCCCCTTGTCCCGCCTGGACTGCAACAGACTCTGCATGGCCAAGAAGCAAGGCGACGCAAGCGTCAGCAGTCAAAGAGCCAGGAAGCAGTCAGCTCCGTGGGGTCGGGTGACAGCTGGAGCGGCCACGACAGCAGGCAGAAGTCAAAGCGCGGTCGGGCAGCTGGATCTGTCACACAGTCCGGAGCAGAGCCACGAAGGAGCCCAAGGGTCCGGAGCCCAGAGCACCTGTCACAGGGCGAGGCCTGGGGGGCACGGCAGAAGGCCCAGGAGCTGGAGGGACAGTGGGAGTGGGGGTCACCCAGCCTCGGTTTCTGAAGCAGAGCTCCCCCTTCCAGTGGGGATGGGCCTGTGGTTCTCTCTGTGAGGGCCCGGGCTCCCCACATCTCCTGATACAGAGGGCTCCACAGAGTCCAGGATGCCCCCCTCCCGTGACTGCAGCTCGGTTGGGGCTGTCCTGCTTTTGCCATGTTCCCTTCCTTCCAAATGGCTGGCGTGCTTCTCCCAAGGCGCAGAAGTGAAAACAGGCTGGTGTTTCGGCCCTGCCCCCATGGCCTTTAGCCCCACCCGCCACTGGGATGCGGCCCCCGGGAGCTTCTCCAAAAGGAAATTCGTCCCTCGGGCTGAAAGGGGTTCTGCGCCCCTGCTGCAGCAGAGGGGCTGCGCAAAGCACAAGCCGTGGGTGGCCAAGAGACGGAGGAGGCCGCGTGTCTCTGCACCGCCCGGCCCCAAGGGGGAGGCTGAGCAGTGCCAGAGAAAGGGACGCACGCTGCTCCACCTCTGCCCCGCTTGGCCGTGGCTGCACCCCAGAGGCAGCTGCGCCAGGCCAGGGGAGGGTGGGCTGCCATGCAGGATGGACACACAGTTCCCTTGTGGACGTCTTCTGCAGGGCACTGGCTGTGGGGTGGGGGTCACGTTGCACACACAATGGGCCAAACCAGGGCAGACGCACCAGCAGAGGCATTTTAGGGAAGCTGTGCAGAACCTGAGCTCGACAGACACCCCACCCCCCGTATTTCACTTGAAAAATGCATCGGCAGGAAGTATCCAGGAGCCATGGCAGAAAGGGGCCGGCCGTTTGTAACCACCCCTTTGGCTGCTGTGGTGGCAAAGACCAGAAATGATGTCAAAGGGAGCGTGGCATGCCCCCGATGCCATCTGGTCCCCAGTGGGCATGTCGGGGGTGGGATGATCCCCCGGTGCACCTGCTGGGAAGGGACGTGGCTGTGGGTGAGCCATCTTCCACTGGAGGGGCCCAGGGGGCTCTGCGGGCTGGATGGGGACCCCTCCTGGGTTCCTCTGTAGGCCAAAGTTTACACCACGAAGCAGCATGGCCAGTGGAGGCAAGGGCAGGCAGATTCGGAAGCCAGGCACAGCCAGGAAGGCGCTCCAGCTTCAAGCCATCGCCTGGAAACGCCTGCAGAACAGCCAGCCCGTGCCAAGGGCCTTGTTCCAGCGTGCCACGCACTCTTGCACAGGTCCTGTTCCTTTCCAGCTTCCTGGTGCGCATGGTGCCTTGCATTCAGGGGAAGGGCCGCTTGGGTTTCCCACCCCAGTCGTCTTAGGCCGGGCCAGGGGCCAAGCGAAGGCTGCGTCCCAAGCCCTCGTCTACACCCAGCCTGAGCCATGCGCGCAGACCTGGGGATAACCCAGCCATCTGTTACGTAACCAGGCCAGCCAGACAAGGGAGCCCTTTCAGGGGCTGCCAAGAGAGCGGCTGGTAAGGCTGATCTTCTGTGCTATTGGCCGATGCCGAGTGAAGCGATGAGTACAAATCACCAGCAAGCTAAACGATAAAAGGGAGAAATGGTTTCCCAGCATCCCAGAAAGGAATGCAGAGCTGCTTCCCCCCCCACACACCCCGTCATGGGACCTGGGCAGGGAGGACAATGCCAGAAGTTTAGCCCCTCTGCATCCTTGGCTGACCAGCAAGTTCACCTGCTGGTTGCCAGAATACTTTGCACAGACATCAGAAGATGCAACGTCTCCCCACCCCCACCTGTTTCCTTTCCTTGCAGGTTCAACAGCAGGATGACACCAGGAGGGAGCCGGAAGTCACCTGCTCCTCTTCCCAGGTATTGACTGGTACTCCGTCCTCCAGAAACCTAGAACAAGGTCTCAGCCAATGGTCAGAGAACCCTGGCCGAGGGTGAATTCAGCCTTTGCCTCCATTGTTGCTCTTTTTCCTGAGGACAGCGCTGCCTCCTCGTAGGTGGCCCCTTTATGCACCTGACAAAGTGAGCTCTGCTGCCCCATGACAGCTTCTGCTACAATAAATGTGGCCGTCCTGAAGTGGGAGGGGTGTAGCCTAGAGGCAAAGGTGCCACTTCAGTCCTGGTGTCCCAGTTTGGGGTCGTAGCTCAGTGACAGAGTGGATGCTTGGCCTGCAGAAGGCCCAGGTTTGATTCCCGGCATCTCCAGGTAGGGCTGGGAAAGACTCCTGCCTGCAGCCCTGGAGAGCTGCTGCTGCCTGCCAGTGTCCACAATACTGGGCTAGAGGGACCAAGAGTCTGGCTCAGGATAAGGCAACTTCCAATGTCAGGTGTTTTGACACATTCTCAGCTGAAAGATCTTCCAGGCATGGCAAGTCTTCTCAAAATACACCGGAGAATTTCATGTGCCGGACTGGCACCTTCCTGCCAAATTCTCCCAGGGTTGCGCACATGATGGCCTTGCCTGGGGCCGGAGGAGCCCTCGCTCCCTCTCTAGCTGCTGCAAACACTCCCACAGAGAC
The DNA here is from genome assembly GCF_057233095.1 of Heloderma suspectum. Classification (NCBI taxonomy): domain Eukaryota; kingdom Metazoa; phylum Chordata; class Lepidosauria; order Squamata; family Helodermatidae; genus Heloderma; species Heloderma suspectum. The sequence continues at coordinate 439,370,056 of NC_139458.1, forward strand.
CCTTTGTTCCTGCCCAAAGCCCTTCCCAGGCCGGATGGTGCTGGGCTGGACGCCACCCCCGCATGCTGCCTTGCCTTGCCCTGCAGTCCAGCAAGAACCCCTGCCAGTGCTGGCTCAGCGGGAAGACGAGCTGTCATAGGAAGGGCCGGGCCGGGCGCAGTCCAAAACCTTGGGGCTTCTGGGTTTCCATTTGCTCCAGCGGGCCAGGCCAAGGTCAACATTTCCTCAGCTGTTGGGGCTGCTGGCAGGCCTGGTTCTGATGACAAAGTAACTTCTGCCACACTCCCAAAAACACAAGGAGCCTTTCAGTTCAATGGCTGGGGGGGGGGGCTCAGAGCAGGTTCAGTGGGCCTGGCTTGCGCATGGATGATGCCAGCAGGAAGGTGCATGCAAGGCACAAGGCAGTGGTGTCCAGAAGGACAGGTCCCACCTCCTGGCACTCCCTTCCCACGGCCTGGGCTGCATGATGCAGTGATGACAGGTCTCTTGAGAATGTGCAGAGGGCAGACAAGCCACAGCTAGGGTGTCAGCCTCTGAGGTTATGGAAGAAGGGCCATTAAGTTAAAAAGCCTCCTGCTCAGGCTGGGGTGGCTGGGGGGTCCTGCCAGTATTTTGAAATGTAGACACAACTCACAGGCCATTTATTTTATTTATTTCTTACATTTGTATCCCGCCTTTTTCCTCTTGCAAGGAACCCAAGATGGCTTACATGGCCCATCTTATCCTCTGCATCCTCACAATAAGCCTGTGAGGTCTGTTAGGCTGCAAGTCAGTGACTGGCCCAAAGTCACCCAGGGAGCTCAATGGCTGAGCAGGGACTAGGACCCGGGTCTCCTCAGGCCCAGTCTAACATTGCAACCACCATACCACACTGGCTCCTGCTACACACACACAGCAAAGATAGTTGTATTTATTTCTTCCGCTGGATGCTGAAAGTTGAAACATGAGTTTCGTCTATTTACATGCAGGCTTTTGGTTTCACATGGTTAAGCCAGGCTTCTCCGAGCTGGTGCCCCCAGGTGTGCTGGACTACAGTTCCCAGCATCCCCAGCCAGAGATGCTGAGAGTTGTAGTCCAACACACTTGGAGGGCACCAGCTTGGGGAAGGCTGGGATAAGACCTGCCCAGCTTGCAACCCACCAGGGCCAGGGCACCCACGTCCACTGGCTGGCTGCCGCAAGGCGCTTCAGAAGGGCCGTTCCTCAGCAAAACAGGGCTTACTGCCACCTGGGGGTGGGGGTGCTAGACACGGCTGTGGGCTGTGTTCATGAGCCATGCGCATGATCTAGGCTGCCTGCCCCAGGGTTCCACGGTAAGGTGCTCAGCAGAACTGGCCATTGGTGGAGGCTGCATCTTCGGGACTGTGTCGGATCTAGGTATTTTCTTTCTTTCTTTCTTTCTTTCTTTCTTTCTTTCTTTCTTTCTTTCTTTCTTTCTATACCACCTAGTTGCTGAGGCTCTCTGAGCAGTTCACAACAATTCACAAAAAACTACAACATTATAAAACAATATTATAATAAAACATGGTCTAAACTTTTTTTTAAGGTACAAAATTTAAAACAGGCAGATGGTGGCAAGATGGCAGCAAGCAGAAAGCCTGCTTGGAAGATCTGGTGCTCCACCTAGACTCACAATAAGCTGTCGCTCCTCTGTTTTTTTTTCTCCTGGGGGTCTCTGCTGCCTGCAGCTGATGGGAGCATAGGCAGAGGGGCTGTTTCCATCCAGTTCCTCCCAGGGGAGGTGAGAGCTGCCTGCAGCTGATGGGAGCATAGGCAGAGGGGCTGTTTCCATCCAGTTCCTCCCAGGGGAGGTGAGAGCTGTCACCGTGCAGACCAACCAACTCCTCCAGCAACACAGATGGGCCCAGGGCTGAGTCACTCCACATGGCTCCTGCCCAGCCAGCCAGGGGCAGACAAGGGATGAAGGCGTTGGCCTCAGCCCCCACACTGACGCAGGCATCATAGGGAACACGGAGGGAAGGGAGTGCCATCACGCTGCCTCATCTGGGTCCAAGCATGAGGTAGGGGAACATCACTTGACCCTAAGATGGGTGGCGTGGACCACGTGTCAAGCATCCTGGATGTGTGGCAGCGTTTGGCCTGTCCTTGCCAAGGTTGTCCTTTCTCATCCCAGCGTCCCATCACCAAAACCAAGTGGCCCAAGGTTGCTGTGCCAGGGAGAAGAAATGCAACAGATGATGTTCTGGGGAGCAACTGGGAGTGCCCAGGGGTTCCTCGATATGATCCGTTGTGGCTGACACGGCGGAGCAACAGCGCCATCGCTGCCAGCGGGGATCCAAGCACAGCTCTTCCGCCTTTCCAGGCATTGTGGTTTGACACGTGCAGTGACCTACGGAACGGGCTAACCTACCACCACCATCCCTTGGCACATGCTGCTATAAGATTGCCAGTGAATGCCGTTTTATTACCCCATTTATTTATTTTGATCAATCGTTTCATTAGTGCTAAAATGCTTTTCTGGCCATTAAAAAAAAAATCAACTATTTGTGTCCTAGGACTTCAAGAAAAAGTGTTACAGCACCGTTTAAATAACTGACACATTTTTAAACCACTGCCTTTCTGGTCACCACCAGTTCAGCAAGATGTGTTTCCCCCACACACTTCAACACTTCTGATCTATACTTTCGATCCAAAACAAACATCAAACATTTGGGGTCGTATCCAGTGGCGTTGTTCTGCCAGCAGTAGGGAACTGCTGGTGAAACAGATTTCCCCTTCCTCCCTGCACCCCCGTGTTTGCCCCCGCAATCTGCTCCAGAGGTTTGGGGGACCCTCCGGAGCAGATCTGGGGCATGTGCAGGGAGCTGCAGACAGGGAAGTCCCATCACACAAACAGAAGCCCCGTCGCGAAAGCGCATGTGACCCGCACGTGTGAGGGTTGGGTCCAGTCCTTTGTTTCGCTGATGTTTCCTAGAGAGTAATCAGGCAGTGGCGCTTAGCAGCAGCAGCGCTGGCAATGAAGATGGTGCGGGTGGGGGTGTTTTGCAACACATCGGCCGCCTAGTTTCATTTTAAAAAATCAGTTATAACATCAGAAGAGGCAGGGAGCCAGGAGTGGTGCCTGTGAGCACAGTGGCGCCCCTGGGTGCGGTGCTGGGAACAGCAAGAGGGTTTGGGGGGGCAGTGCTGAGAAGACCCTGTTAGAAAGCTGAGGTTTCCTTCTGGGAACGCCAGGAGAGCTCAGCCAGCTCAAACCAGGCCTGGGCCCCGCGTCGCCAGGCTGCTGGCAAACATGGGCACCCCCAGGAATTTGCCCAGCGCGCGCGGGGGTGGGGTGGGGGCTGTAGCAGTTCAGCTGCGCTCTTTTCCGGACTGGCATTCCGGGAGGACTAAAGAAAGCCCTTGCACGCGGACTGGCGCCCCTTCAGACCGCGGTCCGCCCGCGCGCCTGCCCGCTGCCCTCCCGGCCACGTGTCCAGCTTCGCGGGCGGCAGCCGGTCAAGGCAAGCGCGCCCCAAAGGCGCCGGAGGCCGCGGGTCAGCGCCCGGCCAGCTCGCCGCTCGGAGCCCGCCTGCGAGGCCTGGGCCGGCCGCCGCACGCGCTGGGCGGCGCCGGAGCCGAGGCGCCGGAGGGCAGGAGAGGCTCGCGGCGCTCCGCGGAGGCCCCCGAGCGAGCGAAGGGCGGAGGCGTCCCGCCGGCAGCCTCCTCGCGGCGCCGCCGCCGCGAAGGCTGGCGCCCGCCCGGGGGCCCAGAGGACGCGCCCGGCGCCGGTCGAAGCCGAGCGGCGCCTCCGAGCCCCCCGGCCGGCCGGCGGCCTCGCCCCGCCGCACCCCGAGCCGGAGGCTGCGCGCTCGAGCGGGGAGCGGGCCGGGCCGGGCCGGAGAGGCGCCTGGCTGGCGTCGCCCCCTGCCGGCGCTGCCCGGGCAGCAGCGCGGGCCGCCTGCCCAGCCGCGGGCGGGCGGGCGGGCGGCGGGATGCGACAGACGCGAGGCGGCGGGCAGCTCGGACGGGCCGCGGCTGCCCCCGAAGCGGAGCCTCGGCCTGGGCCGGCCGCGCGCTGCGTGCCCGCGCGGCGCTGCTCGCCGCGGGAGCCGTGCGCGCGGGGCCAGAGCTCGCCTCCGTTTCAGCGCCGTTGCGAAAAACGACGTTGCTGCGTCGGTGTTCAGCCGAGATGGGTTTGAAACTGGCCCTCCCCCGTTATGCAGCACGGCGTGCTGCTGACTAGGGAGTGTATTGGGGGGTCCCCACTGCCTCGGGGGCCCCAGTTCTCCGTCGCTGCTGATGTACAGCAAGAATTGCGGGATTGAGACAGGCGAGACTGACAAGCGGATGCCATGGGGCTGAACTGACGGTATCAGAAATGCACACTTTGCGCCCCCCCCCCCCCCCGGTTTGCAGCAGCCTCCGCTTTCTTGCAGGGGCAGCCCAAGGTACTGGGGCCCGGGGAGAACAGCAGGGAAGCACATCCTAACACCGCAATGTTTACAGACGGACATTTGTTCCCAGGCACAATTCACGTGCTGGCGTTGACCTATGAAGCCCTAAGACTTGGGGCCAGGAGCCATCCTGCTCTGGGGGCGGAGGCATCATTTCCCCCCTCCCCCGCAAAGCCTTACCTGCCAGACGGAGTCATGAACAGCCGCTTATTCCAGCAAGGCTGACACCCCACACCATAAGGTGGGCTGAGCAACCTTTGGGGGTTCAGACTGCCAGGGGTTCCTAACCTCTGCAGGCATGGAGACCCCACTAGGAACGTCCACTTCCAGAGAGCAATGAATCCAATCACAGCCCTGGCTGACTGCTGGAACGGGGCAATGTCCCAGGCAGTTGAGCTGGCTCACTCCTAAATTGTGGGCAGAAATGCCTTTGAATGGCCCCAGCTGGCATGTTAGGAGCCCCTGGTAATCTACAACCCCAAAGGTTGCCTCTTGCACCCATTCTTGGAGAAAGCCATTCTGGCTGCGGTCATGCAGGCCTTGGTCATATCAGGCTGGATCCCTGCAGAGTGCTCTCAATGGGGCTGCCCTTCAAAAGTGTTCAGGAGCTTCAGCTAGCACAAAATGTGGCAGCCAGGATGCTGGCTGGATCTGTGTCACAGAGCACATCAGCTATGTGAGCTGCACGGGCATCTACTGAATGCCCGGGCACAACTGGTTTGGGATGGGTCAAGTCTGCCCACCACTTACGGTTATCATTGGAAGCCGTGCTCCGCGTTCCTTTCCCGTCACAATATAGCTGGATGGGCCATGGGATGGAGACCTTCGCAGTAGCGCTGTCAAGGCTGTGGAACACCCTTCCTCTGGAAGCTTAGTCACAGAACTGGCATCAAGGGTAGGCATGGCTGGGCACCTGCCGAGGGCCCACATCCCAGCAGGGGCCCACTGCCAAGAGCCCCCTAGATTTGTTCCTATGTTTCACCATTGCACCTCCTTGTTCACCTGCCTCTTGCCCTGGCCCAGACAAGAGAAGTGGAGGGGGGGGGGGAGATGCCGCTGCCAATTTGATCACTACCTGCTAAGCAAGCAAACCATAGTGAGGATGAGGAATAGCTAGTAGCAATGGTGGGAGAAGGGGAAACCTTGCAGGCTCTGTTATCTGTCCCTGGGTCCCCCACCCTTGCTTTAGACGGATGCTCAAGGCATCCCTCTTTGCCCAGACTGTGAGGCTGTTTTTACTATGCACCCTGCTGCTACAAATACGTTTCATGCTGCTCCAGTTTTTAGCTCTGCGTATGCACGTTGCTTACCTATAACTGCGGTTCTTCGAGTGGTCATCTGTGCATTTGCGCATACAGGCCCTGCACCTGTACTGAGTCTCATTCGGGAAACTTCTATAGCTGAGGAACGTTTTTGGTGGGAACCCTCCCCCACTGTCCACTGTGCATGCCCCAGGGGGTTCCTGCCCGTTCCCTTAGTTCCTTGGGACTACCTTATGCACCCTCAGACCCGAAGGAAACCAGTCACGCCTCGGTACCAACAATGAATTCAAGGCTGGCACTGAAGTGGGGATGGTGGGAGGGCTGTGTGAATGCACAGATGACCTGCATTTCTTCTTTGTAGTCTCTGTGCATCACACATATGGGCGATTAGCAAGCTCACTTACCGGTGGTAGGTAGGTGCCTCACGCCAAGACCAATGTCAGAACGGCTCACCCAAACGCACAGTCGGAACGTGCCCTGACATCGAGTTTGTAGTGCTTCACAAAGGTCGACAATTTCAACCAAATCGCTGCCCTGCATAAGTCCAACAGCGGTATGCCTTTTGCAAAAGCTGCAGACGTGGCTACTCCTCAAGTAGAATGCGCTTCAATATGAGACAGGCGCTCGAACCCAGACCAGACCAATGGTTTGCATGATCCATGAAGCTAGTCTTTGGGAGGAGACAGGAGAACCCTTCTTGGTGCCCCCATAACAAACAAACAGGCACTGCATGGTACGGAATGGCGCTGTCCTGGACTTGTAAAAAGCCAATGCCCTCTTGACATCGAGAGCATGCAACTATCTCTCCAGGTCAGAACAAGGGTCTGGGAAGAAAGCTGGTAAGAATATGGTTTGGTTGACGTGGAAATCAGAGACCACTTTTGGCAGAAACTCAGTGCCCAGTCTCAGGTCAACCTTGTCCTTGTGGAAGATCATGTAGGGATGATCCGCTCATAAGGCACAGATTTCACCCACACATCGAGAGGACACGATAGCGACCAAGAAGGCAACTTTCCACGATAGCAGGCGAAGGTCTGTCTTGGCCAGAGGTTCAGAGGGCTTTGAGAGAAGGGCACGCTAGACAACAGAGGGACTCCATTGAGGAACCAGAGTTCGAACCAGGGGAGTCAAGTTTTTTAGACCCTGCAGGAACTGACGAGCAGTAGGGTGAATAAAAAGGGGAAAACTTTGAACTGGCCCTCTGTAACAAGAAAGAGCTGCCAAATAGACACTTATGGATGAAAGTTTTAAACCTTTTTGAAACAAACTATACAGAAAGAAAAGAACATTCTCAACCGATGCCTGAAGAAGATCGAATGCATGAAGATTAGCAAAAGTCAGAAAAGATTACCACTTTGCAGCATAGGACTGATGGGTAGACGGTTTCTTAGATGCATCCAGGATTGCCTGAACTCCGAGCTGAACTCGAGGAAAAACAGTCATTGTCGAATCTTCCAAGCCATTAGCTTCAGAGTGTCGAGATCGAGGTGACGAATCCTGCCCTGGTCCTGAAAAATCAGGTCTGGAACTTGCGGAAGGTGCAAGAACCGTCTTCCTGAGAGACGCAGCAGGATTGGAAACCATGGCTGTCTCAGCCACCAAGGAGCAATTAGAATGCAGTCCATCTTGTTGTGTGTTATCTTTTGGTATAGCACCTTGGAGAGAAGAGGAAATGGTGGGAATAGATAAAAAAAGTTCCCCTCACCACTGTATCTGGAACGCATCGCCCAAAGACGATCAACCGAACCCCGCTATCATGCAGAAGTGAGGGTACATGGCATTCACTGGGGTCATGAACAGATCCATTGAGGGATGGCCCCAGTCCAGAAAGAGACAAACCAGAATGGAAGCCGACATCTGCCACTTGTGAGGCGACTGGTATGCCCGACTTAGGGCGTCTGCCAAAATGTCTTGACCAGCGATGTGAAGAGCACTCAAAGAGATGCCCAGTTGAACTATCCATTGGAAATGTCTAGGGTGAGGGTCACAAGTTCACTGGTTAGACCTCATCTGGAGTACTGTGTCCAGTTTTGGGCACCACACTTTAAGAAGGATGCAGACAAACTGGAGATGGTTCGGAGGAGGGCAACAAAGATGATCAGGGGACTGGAAACAAAGCCCTACGAGGAGAGACTGAAAGAACTGGGCATGTTTAGCCTTGAGAAGAGAAGACTGAGGGGAGATAGGATAGTGCTGTTCAAGTTCTTGAAAGGTTGTCCCAGAGAAGAAGGCCAGGATCTCTTCTCCATCATCCCAGAGTGCAGGACACGGAATAATGGGCTCAAGTTACAGGAAGCCAGATTCCGGCTGAACATCAGGAGAAACTTCCTGACTGTTAGAGCAATAGGACAATGGAACCAATTACCTAGGGAGGTGGTGGGTTCTCCTACACTGGAAGCATTCAAGACAAGGCTGGACAGCCATCTGTCAGGGATGCTCTGACTTGGATTCCTGCATTAAGCAGGGGGTTGGACTCGATGGCCTTGTAGGCCTCTTCCAACCCTACTATTCTATGAAGTCTGGAAAAGTTTGCTTCCAGATGTGCCACAAGACCGTTGTATTGTCGTTAAGGATTTGTACATGACAACCTTGAAGGTAAGGTTGGAAAGCTTGCATCATTTTCCAGGCTGCCAAAAACTCTTAAGAAGTTTATGTGGCACTTCCTTTCTCTTGCCGACCGGAGGCCTTGTGTTCGCAATGGACTGCAGTGAGCTCCCCATCTGGAGAGAGACGCATCTGTCCTCAGGATCCATGTAGGAGACAGTTGGACGAAGAGCATGCCTCAGTCCAAGTTGTCCTGCTGCATCTGCTAACGAAGGGATGTCAACACTTTGTCCGGGATCATGAGTCGACAACGCCAAGGATCCGGGGTGCAATTGACGTTTCGGAGCAACCAGTTCTGAAGTGGCCGCATCCGAAGTCTTGCCCATTGAACAATTGTGACTGTAGTCGCGATGTGACCCAGGAAAACTTGAATGGTGCAGGCAGTGACCTGTTCATGGAGAAAGACAGTCTCTGCGAGAGAAACCAGCTGATCCTGCCGGTTTTGATCCTGCAGTGTGGGCTGTCCCACACTGGAGGCGTTCAAGACGAGGCTGGACAGCCATCTGTCGGGGATGCTCTGACTTGGATTCCTGCACTGAGCAGGGGGTTGGACTCCATGGCCTTGTAGGCCCCTTCCAACCCTACTGTTCTATGAGCCATGTATCCCCCATCTTGTAACTGTGCATTTGGTTTCTTTTTCCTAGGTGCAGAACTTGGCATTTATCCCCATTAAATTTCATTCTGTTGTTTTCTGCCCAACGCTCTGGTCTATCAAGATCACTTTGAATTCTGTTTCTGTCTTCCAAAGCATTAGCTATCCCGGCCAATTTTGTGTCATCTGCAAATCTGATCAGCATTCCCTGCACCTCTTCCTCCAAGTGGTTAATAAAAATGTTGAAGAGCCCTGGGTCCAGGACTGAGCCCTGCGGTACCCCACTCATTACCTCTCCCCAGTTGGAGAAGGTCCCATTGATAAGCACTCTTGGAGTCCAGTTCTGTAGCCAACTGTGGATCCACCGGATCGTTGTTTCATCTAGCCCACTTTTAGCTAGTTTGCTCATCAGGATATCATGGGGCACTTTGTTGAAAGCTTTGCTGAAGTCGAGGTATATGATGTCTACAGCATTCCCACGTCCACAAGGGAGGTGACTTGATCAAAAAATGAGATCAGATTCATCTGGCAGGACTTGTTTTTGACAAATCCATGTTGGCTTCGAGTAATCACGGCATTGTTTTCAAGGTGCTTACAGACAGATTGCTTTCTAATCTGCTCCAGATTTTTCCCTGGGATTGATGTCAGACTGACTGGTCTGTAGTTCCCAGATTCCTCCTTTTTACCCTTTCTGAAGATAGGGACAACATTAGCCCTCCAGTCATCTGGCACTTCCCCCATCCTCCAAGATTTCTCAAAGAGAATAGACAGAGGTTCTGAGAGTTCTTCTGCCAGTTCCTTTATTACTCTAGGATGCAGTTCATCTGGCCCTGGAGATTTGAACTCATTCAAAGTCATTAGGTGTTCCTTGACCATATGCCTATCGATCTTAAGCTGCAATCCTGCCCCTTCAGCCTGTACTTCACCTTTGCCAGGGGGGTCATAGACCCTCTTTTGGGAGAAGACTGAGCCAAAGTAGGAATTGAGCACCTCTGCCTTTTTTTTGTCATCTGTTATCTGTTATCATTTTGCCATCCTTATTTAATAGCTGAACCACCATTTCTTTCCTCTGTCTTTTACTGTGCACGTAGCTGAAGAAAGCTTTTTTGTTGCTTTTAGCATCCCTCACTAACCTCAGCTCGTTCTCAGCTGTAGCCTTCCTGACGCCATCCCTGCAATTCTGTGCTATCTGCCTGTACTCTTTCTTTGTTACTTGGCCTTCTTTCCACTTCCTATATGTGTCCTGTTTTGTTTTCAGGTCATCTGTAAGCTTATTGTGAAGCCACATTGGCTTCTTCTGTTGTCTTCTACCTTTTCTTCTTGTTGGAATGGTTTGTAATTGTGCCTTGAGAATTTCCTTTTTTAAAAGCTCCCACCCATCTTGGACTCCTTTTCTCGTTAGCGTCGCTTGCCATGAGACCTTACTGATCATTGTTCTGAGTTTATGAAAATCAGATTTCCTAAAATTCAGGGTATGCGTTTGACTACACTCGGCTTTTGTTTCCCTTAGAACCAAGAACTCAAGTACAACATGGTCGCTTTCCCCCAGAGTTCCTATAACTGCTGCTTTATCCACTAAGTCATCTCTGTTGGTTAGGATGAAGTCAAGGATAGCCAATCCTCTAGTTCCTTCCTCTGCTTTCTGCAGGAGGAAGTTATCCAACACACAAGTCAGGAATTTCCTGGAGGGGCCATGTTTTGCAGAATTTGTCTCCCAACCAATATCGGGGAAATTGAAGTCCCCCATTACTACTGCATCATGCTTCCTTAAAACATCAGCTATTTGCTTTTCAAAAGTTTCATCCTTGTCTTCTCCTTGGTTGGGTGGCCGGGAGTAGACTCCAACCATCAGGTTCCTTTTATTCTTTGCTCTATTTATTTTGATCCAGATGCTCTCGATGGGGCTACCAAGCTCATCCTCCTGTATTTCTGTGCAGAGATATGTCTTTTTCACATATAGTGCAACCCCACCTCCCTTTCTGTTCCTCCTGTTCTTTTTGAACAAGTTATATCCTTCAATTGCTGTCTTCCAGTCATGAGAGTCATCCCACCAAGTCTCAGTTATACCTATCAAGTCATCATTTCCCTCTTGTATTAAGAGTTCAAGTTCGTTCTGTTTGTTTCCCATACTCTGGACATTAGTATATAGACATCGAAGACCATGTACTTCATAGTCTGGCTTCCTTCCTACATGTGTCTGAAGACTATTATTGGGCGCTATCAGAGCTGTTATCTCTGCTGCAGTGCATGCGCCTACATCCATTGTTACCCCCAACTTTACATTTCCCTTCCCTGTAGGATTCAGTTTAAAGCCCTCCTGATGAAGTTCTTCATGCTGTGGCCAAACACATTCTTCCCATCCTTTGTGAGGTGCAACCCGTCCCTTGCCAGCAGCCCATCTTCCAGGAAGTATAGGCCGTGGTCCCAGAATCCAAATCTCTCTCGTCGGCACCACCTTCGTAGCCAGTCATTCACCCGGAGTATTTTTCGTTCCCTTTCTATCCCTCTTCTAACTACTGGAAGGATGGATGAGAAAACTATCTGGGCCCCAAAGTTCTTGAGTTTCCTTCCCAGAGCTTCAAAGTCTGACGTGATTTCTTTGTAGCTCCGCTTGGCGGTATCATTTGTTCCCACATGGATGAGAAGAAAGGGATACCTGTCAGTGGGCTTTATGAGTGCAGGCAACCTCCCGGGAGACAACATACCTGGCGAGTCCTTGGGTCTTCACGACATACTTGGGTCTGGATCCCACGCAGCAAGGAGTCTCCCACTATACCACTCTTCTCTTCATCTTCTTGTAGGCCTGGGTTTCATCGCCTCTGTTTGACTGACCCTCAGCCTCTTGCTCACTCTCATGTAGGTTCCCCTGTGATTCCTCCTCTGCAGGCTGTCCTCCAGTCTCATCCGCAAGTGCCTGGAATCGGTTCCACAGCTCCACTGCTTCCACTGGTGCAGAGTGGCGTCTCGTTCTTCTTCTCCTGTCACCCTTTTCCAAGGAGCATCCTCTACTCAATTTTTCTTCACCTCAGCATTTCCCACTTCTGCCTCATCTTGCTGTTGCTCTTCAAGCTTCTGGTTTTCCCTTTGCTGCTGTAGTTCCCCCATTCTGTCCAAGAACTCGTGTTCTCTTATTCCCTGGAGGGTCAACGGTCGCCGCTCCAGCCCACTTACTTTTTCTTCCAGCAGCGCGATCAACTTGCACTTGTTGCAGGTGTAGGCCATGTTGTTCTCAGGCAAGAAAACAAACATGGCACCCACCTTGCAGGTCACCACCACTGGAGAGTCCTGTCGTTCCATTGCCTCTTTGCCCTTTTTGTGTCTAGCTTTGTGATTGTTCTAGACTGACCTATGCCTGCTCCTCTACTCAGTAGAGGTTAAAAGCAGAGTCTCACTGGTGTGGAAGTGTGTGTTAGAAGATAAATAAATGGGGGGAAAAAGTTAGCTAAAAAAGAAAAAATGAAAAAAAAATGTTAGGGGCCTCCCTCTTGACCTCCCCTGCCGAACTCCCCTGGCCAACTCCTGTTTGCTCCCCCTGTTCACTTGCTCTGCTCGCTCGCTGTCTGGGAGCTTGCTTGCTTCTGTAGTCCCTGGACCAGCTGGAGCAGCTTGCTCTGCTCTGCTCAGCTGGGAGGCAGGAAACAAACTGAAGCTTCCTGCCCACACAGCTGCTGGGAGTACTCAGGCCACCCCCCAATTCAGTTGGAGCTCTCAGAAGCACTTGGTGAGCTCACAGCCACTCAGAAAGGGCAGCTCCCTGGGCTTCCTGCAGCTGACTTACCTCTTAGCCTCTGTCTCCTTTGTCTCTTCAACCACTGCAACTCCCCAGGGCAACTCCTGTTTGCTCCCCCTGTCCGCTCGCTCTAGTTGCTCACTCTCTGGGAGCTTGCTTGCTTCTGTAGTCCCTGGAGCAACTTGCTCTGCTCTGCTCTGCTTAGCTGGAAGGCAGGAAACAGACTCCCACATAGTGCTTGACAGATGACTATAAGACTACAGTTGACATCAGATCCAGGAAAAGGCACATTTGGAGCCATGGGGCAGTCAGCAAGGTTGATGGAGTGCAGGGATGTTCTGTTGCTCTTCCAAGTGGGATAACTCTTTGCTCATCCAGAAGATGAAGTGGTCTTGGCAAACATCCTCACCCAGCAATTACTGTTACAAGCACCAAAGGAGAAGCCTGCAGAAGGTGCCAGTGGCAGATGCAGGCTTCAGTAATGGAGAGTTAATCATACAACACAGAACAATTCATCTCCACTGTGTATCAAGTCACACAACTAGCCCTGGGGTAGCTGTGTGAGATTCTGATGCCCTTGTGTTGCTTTTAGCTAATTTGCACGATTCCATGTTCAAAAGGATGGCTTAAGGGTGGGGCAGCCAAGGAAGAAAAAAGTACAGCCCAATTCACTCTGGTGGAGAAACAAGCTTTTCATCAAAAATGTGACCAACTTTTCCTGCATCTCCAGCAGTGATGATCAGCTCCTACTTTGTGGGGGGCATGCTGGTAATGGGAATTTACAATAATAATAAGCTTGCCATAGGAGTAGCATTCAAATATGGCATTCGTCTTGTTTTTCTAGTGGCATCTTCTGATTTTAAACGTTTAAATATTATACTTAATACTTAACCCATATGAAACTGATAAAGATACTGTATCTGCATTACAGCTACAGCTTGGCAAATGTCAAAACTGGATTCATCACCTTGAAGTTCTTTAGGGGAAAAAACCATTTGGCCCCAAATGCCCACGTGTGTTCGATTTTCAGCTTCACCATATCTATCACTAGTCTAAAATAACATTCTCCCACAGGGTTTTTGTTTGCATCACTGCACGATGCCAATGTGGATGTTTGCTTCTTGACATGGCATTTAAACAGGGCTGTACACTGACTCTTTCCTGCTGGCTTTACAGCAGTAGCTGTAACTGACGTTACTGCTTTGCTTGTAACTCAGGGTTGGGCAACTTATGGCCCTCCCGATGTTTTAGCCTACAACTCCCATCAGGCCTTGCCAGCATAGCCAATGGTGAAGGGCAATGGGAGTTGTAGGCTAAAACATCCAGAGGGCCACAAACTGCCCACCCCTGCTGTAACTGATGGTCTTCAAGGAGCCATCGGTGTAGTCACCCGTGTGAGTTCTGTTCCTGCACAGAACCAGCACTGAGAGAATCAGCTCAGGGAACATTTGAAAGCTTTAGCCAGGGCCTGGCCCCTTTGGTCCTCCCCTTGAGAGCAGATTCACTGTACATGTGCATGCCTTGAGGGGTGGGCCAGGCACCATCCCACTCAGCTCCTTTGCTACCACCAGATCATCAGTGCTCGAAAGATGTCTTATAGACACCAACAGCGGGGAAGGTGGGCCAGTTACATGACTGCACGAAAGATCACTCAAATTCCATCAGTTCCAGGTCAGCAGCTGGTTTTCCATCTTTGTGGTCTTGCTGCAGCCCCACATGTGTGGGGCTGGTTAGCTTTCATGCCTTGAGAAGGCCCAGAGCCAGTTCATGCCGTCTTGCAAATCAGGGGCGGGGTGTTGGACAGACAGACTGGAAGGACAACATTGTGGGTCCAACGGAAATAGAAGATCACTTTGGGGTGAAAGTGCCAGATCTGAGCTTAGAACAACCTTGTCCTGATGCATGCAGAGAAAGAGTATTGTAATGGAGGGCAGCATAAAGTTCGCTCATGTGCTTCACAGATGTGAGAGCAATCAGAAAGGCTGTCAGAAAGAAAGAAAGAAAGTTAGTTGGTTGCAGGCAGCCTGGGCTCAAACAGTTTATGTATCACCTGGAGCTGGAGCGGCCGGCCTGATAGGCACATACAGATTGTTGAACCCTCAAAGGCATTTTAGCAAATTGGGGGGGAGGGGGGCGGAACTGGATGACTTTCAACAGGAGCGTAAACAATCAAAATCTCAGCCATGGGTACTCCCATGAGACTGAAATTAGCTGGACTAAACGAATTAGTTGCAGGATATAATTCAAAATAGTGATTCATAAAATACAAAATGGGACCAAACGTATGTTGGGCAAAACACAACAAAAGAAACCAAGTCCACGTTCTCGTGTATGATTTCTGGTTCATAGGCTTCCATGAATTCAGAAGGACCTCCCAAATGCCCCTCTCAGGCTTTTCCTGCTGCTGAAAAGGTGACATCTGTCATTTACTGAGACCAAAACCAGATTTCTTGGAGAATGGCTGCACTTGAAAATGTAGCCACGGCACTGAGGGAGGGCACATTATTCGTGGGCCACTTTGCCCGCTCTGCTTAGAGTACCTGCTGCCCAGTGGTGGGAGCTCGGAACCTGAATGGCTGGCCGGCAGTCAGTAAGATGTTGCTGTGTAGATCCAATTCCAGAATTCCATGGCCTTC
This sequence comes from Heloderma suspectum, assembly GCF_057233095.1. Lineage (NCBI taxonomy): Eukaryota > Metazoa > Chordata > Lepidosauria > Squamata > Helodermatidae > Heloderma > Heloderma suspectum. The sequence goes on from NC_139458.1 coordinate 439,385,276, forward strand.
CGGCCGTCAATGCTCCCATTTGTGGATATGGTTTGGCCGCCCTGTTGTCCGTGGCTACCTGGACAAGCCTGCTATGAGGAGGTGGAGGAAAGGAGGCCAGGACTCTGCAGATTGCTAGTATCCCAAAATAATTCATCTGTGTGCTTCTCTCTGAAGAACAGCAAGGGGCTGCTCAGGCCCAGAGGGAGGATGAGGACAATGCAGCCCCGAGGAGTTTCCTGGAGAAGGCCAGGGCAGCCAGTTGGCGTGTGGTGAGGACAGGTAGCCTGGGTCCCAACAAGGAGCTCTAGAAATGGAGATGGCTTGAGGGATCCATCCTAGGGCTCATGCTCGTCCCCATGTACCCCAGTGGGATCTTGGAAGGGAGGCTCAGGCACAGAGGAGGGTCTCCCCAGTGATTAAAGCCCAAGACTGCTCCAGAGTCCCGGGAGGCAGGTTCCAGAAACATGGAGACCAACAAAGAGAATTTAATCTCTTGTCTCTCAAAAGTGCCAAATGATGACTTGCCAGCTTGAAGGAATGTAACCGTTCCTGCAGGGGGTGAAGAGGCGGCGAGTGTCCTCGATCTCACCCTCTGAAAAAGAAGGAACCAGCCAGGCACCTGAGGCAACGCCGCAACCCAAACCCAAGGAAGAAGGGTGTCCCTAGGAATTACAGCCATGGTTGTCCTAGCCTGATTTCCAGGCAGCTTCCCGAGAGGCTTATGGAAAGCCTGCAGGTTTCCCATTGATCTTCTGGAAGCTACACTGAGGCACAAATCTTCCTGTTCACCCTATTAATGTATTTATACTTGGACCTGTTGCTAACACTGACCCAAAGAGGTGGTTATTACTAGCAGCAGCAACCCTTTAACGGCTAAACGTTTCTTTTAATTATACAGGAGAACAAGCGTGCCATTATGGGCTCAATTCATCAATGAGCAAACTTCTACTAATGCAACAGGTGTTTTCTCCCCCTAGTCCCCCAAATCTGTTCTGGAGGGTCCCTCAACCCTCCAGAGCAGATCTGGGGGGCGTGCTGGGGACTACAGTGGGGAGGGGAAATCCAGTCTCGTCTGCTGGCGGACAGACACTATTGGATACAACCCCATGGTACCAGATCTTGCACAGGAACTTTGAAGACTGCCTGTATTTGTTAAGGAAGATGGCTAAGTGAATGCTGGTCACTAAAATTATCCCAACTTACTCAAGCGGTAGAGGAAGTGTCAGAAGCAGCATAGTGAACAGAATGGAGGGTTTTTCCTCCAAGAACAAAAATGACACACAGGCTGGCAGCACAGCCATTCTTCCGTTTCTGGCTGTTATTCCACTCGTGTATTCTCGTATTATGTCTGAGAGGTCGTTTGGCTCTCCCTTGTTTGCACAGGCTGCCATTCCTTTTGTCTGTTTCTCTGACTACACCCTGACGCCTGGTCTGAAGGCACAGTGGAGATACTGGGTCGATGCTGCCTCTGTTTCTGAGGCTCCCAGGAGGATCGGCCGCCTCTGATGGGCACGGGGCTGGCTTGGGTTCCGATCGTTTTCTGCGGCTGTTTAGGAACGTGGAAGCAGGTCTTGCACCATGGGCAGTGGCTGAGAACTTGAGCCGTCGGAGAGGTCAAGGGCAGCCCCGTGCCCCTGGGCACTGCTGGAAGAACTGGCAGCAAACTGTTTTTCCAGCTCCCGCACCCGGAGGCTCCACAGGGCGAATCCTAAGACAGTGGCTGCTTGCCCTTTCCCCCGCAGGGAGGTTCTAAACCTAGGAAAAAAACAGCGGGCTGCTGGCTTGAGAAATGTCAGACAGTACCAGCTGGGACCCATGTCCTGCTATTCCCCACCAGGGCGACTCTCAGGCAGCTCCCGTGCCGTCTCTGGCAAGGACTTGCTCTGCAATCAGTGCACCTGGTAAAAGACACCCACTGTGCCCGTGGGCAGGCAGGAAAGGTGAATCGGGGGGGGGGGGGGGCTCGAACAAGAAAACACGGTCAGTGCCCAACAGAAAAACAAAGGACACAGGGAAAGAATGCCTGCCCTTTAAAAGGGAACGCTTGCCACGGAGGGGCAGTCCACAGCGAACATTCCCTGAGCTGCTGCCATGGTGGCGGTCAGAGATCCGAGCGGGAAAGCGCTCCCTGCCCCTTGAGGCACACGCAGCAAGCCAGCAACGGCCCCTCGAGTGGAGAAGCAGCACTGCCAGCCCCCTGGCTGGAGCTCTCGAGCGCCCACAGCTGGCCTTGGGCAAGAGCACAACCCGCGCAGGGCTGCACGGAGACCGCGGAGAAAGACCGCCTGGAAGAGCCAAGGCCCAAGCACACCCTTCTTTATTTCAGTAGCAACGCCGGGTTTGGCAGGATGCCTGAGGTGAAGGGAAATACCCACCAGTTCCATGGCTCGCTAAGGAAGCGATGCCTTTGGGTTCCAGGCAAGCATTTTACGGCATGGAAATGCTGCTGCGCAAAGCACAAATCCCCACAGAGTTTAAGAGAGAGAACCAGACTCTCAGCACAAGTGCGCTCCATTACCCAAACCCCCAACCCCAGCTCAGCCCCAAACACTCTGAGACAAGGATGTCCTCGGGTCAGTGACTCTGATTCCAGCGGAAAAGCCTTCCAAGTAGAGCTGCTCCCCGGGGGGGGGGGGGGGGGGGGTCAGGCAGAGCCTGCGCTTCTCTGGCACAAGGCCTTTCTGAAGCAGCCTCCTTCCCAGTGTCCTCTGGAAAGATGTCCATCCAAGTGGCTCTGCAGTCGGAACTGGCGGTCTCGGAACGCCTGCAGGACTGCTCTGTCCCAGAAGGACAGCGGCCCCCTCCTCCTCCCAGGCACTCGCTGCCCACAACGACACAAGTACAGAGACCCCCAAGTTCATTTGCTCATTTTTGGCATCAACGGCAAAGCGCTAAGATGTCAAAGTCCACCTCCATCTTCCGAAAGGAGGGTGCCTTGGTTTACATGAAATCATCCGAGTCATTGCCATCCTGCAGGAGGGAAGACAGAAAAGGATTGTCCAGGGATGTCTTAAGGACTGCCTGATTTTACAGGATGTTGGGCACCCCGGGCTGGATCGCAGGCCTATGTTCTCTTGCTCCAGGACTAAGTGATCCCACTGTCTTGGCTCCCCCAGGGAGGGGAACATCAAAGCCACGCTCTCCCACCCCTCAGCCCCCAAACAAGAGGGCAGTTCCTCCGAGGGTGAGCCTGAGCCTCCTTTGCTGGCAGCATCTGCCCCGCAAGAAAAGAGAGGGGGAGGCACCGCCCTCGCCCGGGGCACAGCCTCTGCCCCAGGGGAGGGGCAACTGCAGTGGAGCTGGGCAGACCTCCTGCCTCCCTTGGGCTCGTAGCTGGTCTGCCAGGGCCAGCCCGCTCTTGGGGCTGGTCGCCCAGCTCTCCTCCTGAGCGGAGCAGGAGGGCAGCCACTTCACCCCAGAGTTGCCCAGCCTCTGCCTCCAGCCCCCGGGTTGCAGTCAACAGCGCCTGGGCCTCCCAGACTGGGCTTCGCCATGCTGGCTGGACAACCCAGTCTCGCCGGTGACTGCTGGGTGAGCCATCCCGACTCAGCTCCCGCAGTGTCAGGGAGAGGCGAAAAGGACCCACTGGGACCCAGCATCCCTTTACAACCACAGCTGGGAGGAGGAAGGCATTTCCCCCTTGGCCTGACTGGCCAGCGATCCTGAAGGAGGGAAGGGCGGCTTCCTTTCTGGCATGCAGCTTGGCTCGCTTGCTACAGCTATCCGGCCCCATGGCACTCCAAGCAGTTCCCTGCCATGCACCTCGCCTGCTCCTGCCGTCTGGCCTCCGCACACGTGTTGGTGGACTCAGGGGGAGGGGCAGCACTGAGGTGTGAAGGATCCTGCTCAGGGGGAGGCAGCAGACTTGACGACCCGCTAGCTCTTTCTGGCCAAGTGGATCACAAGGAGACGCCTCTCCTCAGCTTTTTATTACAAACAGAAAAAAGCCACAAGCCAGCCACAGTCCAGTCCCACTCTCCCTCTTGTCCTGGTTTCCCTCTTTCTATATTACATTCATACTGCGCTCTGTAGCCAAGGCCGGCTCCCAAAGCAGCTAGCAATGGCCACAGACAAAAAGGGACATAGGGAGGATTGCCACGTTTTCCACAGGGCTCCGTTGCCCCTCTTGACACAGAGGCTCTGGCCAGGTGCCAGCAGTTCCCTTGCCAAGGCAGGCGGCAAAGACCCGGCTTTCCCCAGCTGAAGCTGACTAGCTCTAGGGGAGCTGGCGAGGGTGTCACCTGGGATTCCCTTCAGCCAACCCCAAGATCCATTGTGGAACCCAGGGGAGGATGCCCCCCCCGCCCCCTTTGGGAAAGTGGCTGCTTACATACCTGATTGGAGGACATGTTCTCTGCCTTCATTAAGGAAGAGTAACTTCTGCAAAAGAAAAGGAAAAGGAGCCTGGCAACAATGCCTTTTCACCATTGCTTCTTAAAACAAAAGGGAAATCACGGCTGTTCAGGTGAGATTTAACATGAAGGATAGGCCAGTTCTTACTACACCTCACACCCACGTCAGGGAAGGGACTCCCGCCCTTAGCACACGCCAAGTCGGATGCTCACCAGCAATGAGGGTGCAACCAACTCTGCCTTGAGATTTGGGTAAGCTCACTTGGAAATCCTCATGGCCTAAAAGATGAGGCCAGTCAGGAGAGGCTGCAAACCTCCCCCCTGCCGACCGCGTGGGCCCTCCCTGCCCAGCACAATCAGCCCCCTCAGCATGTTGACAGCAGAGACTTTGGGTTGAAGCACCCACACATTTTACCAGCCTCCTCCTTCGCTACCGTCAGACTTGCATCACTGACGATTCCTTACTAACTGATGTGAGCAATGCAGCCTATGCAAGGGAAGGCCTGCGTGGAAGGCCTGTGCTAAAGCCAGCCGGCTGAAATACAGGACAGTGATTTAGAGATAGTTTCCCATCATGAAGCAGGGCAGTCCTAGCACTTTTGTACCTATTGCATGCCAGGAGAAAGGGAAAGGCTGAACTGATGCACCTGTCACTGCACCTTAAACAGGGTATCTTAAACAGAAGAGGGCAACTAAAATGATCAAGGTGCTGGAGCAACTCCCTTATGGGGAAAGGTTACAACATCTGGGACTGTTAGCTTAGAAAAAAGGCAAGCAAGGGGAGACATGATAGAGATGTGCAAAATTATGCCTGGTGTGGAGAACGTGGACAGGGAGACTTTTTCTCCCTCTCATGATACTAGAACCCAAAGGGGTCATCCCACGATGCTGACTGGTGGGAGATTCAGGACAGATCAAAGGAAGGACTTCTTCACACAGCACACGGTTAAACAACGGAATTCACTTCCACAGGATATAGTGATGGCCACCAACTTGGATGGTTTTAAAAGGAGATTGGACAAAATCATGGAGGATAAGGCTATCAATGGCTACTAGTCCTGATGGCTATATGCTACCTCCAGAACACCAGCTGCTGGGGAACATGGGTGGGAAGGTACTGTTGCACTCATGTCCTGCTTGTGGGTTTTCCCTGGGCAGCTGGTTGGTCACTGTGTGAACAGAATGCTGGACTAGATGGCACCTTGGTCTGATCCAGCAGGGCCCTTCTGATGTTCTTATGACATTCCTGAATGAAATGTATTAGAAGAGCAGGGAATGGTTGGACAAAAAAGGACACATATAGAAAGTGGAAAGCAGGCCAAGCAACAAAGGAAGAGTACAGGCAGGTAGCACAGAATTGCAGGGATGGCGTCAGGAAGGCTACAGCTGAGAACGAGTTGAGGTTAGCGAGGGATGCTAAAAGCAACAAAAAGGCTTTCTTCAGCTATGTGCATAGTAAAAGACAGAGGAAAGAAATGGTGGTTCAGCTATTAAATAAGGATGGCAAAGTGATAACACATGAGAAAGAAAAGGCAGAGGTGCTCAATTCCTACTTTGGCTCAGTCTTCTCCCAAAAGAGGGTCTATGACCCCCCTGGCAAAGGTGAAGTACAGGCTGAAGGGGCAGGACTGCAGCTTAAGATCGATAGGCATATGGTCAAGGAACACCTAATGACTTTGAATGAGTTCAAATCTCCAGGGCCAGATGAACTGCATCCTAGAGTCATAAAGGAACCGGCAGAAGAACTCTCGGAACCACTGTCTATTCTCTTTGAGAAATCCTGGGGGACAGGTGAAGGGCCAGATGACTGGGGGAGGGCTAATGTTGTCCCTATCTTCAAAAAGGGTAAAAAGGAGGAACCTGGGAACTACAGACCAGTCAGTCTGACATCAATCCCTGGGAAATTTCTGGAGCAGATGATAAAGCAATCCATCTGGAAGCACCTTGAAAACAATGCAGTGATTACTCGAAGCCAACATGGATTTGTCAAGAACAAGTCCTGCCAGACAAATCTGATCTCCGTTTTTGATCAAGTAACCTGCCTTGTGGACTGTGGGAAAGCTGTAGATATAATATACCTCAACTTCAGCAAAGCTTTTGACAAAGTGCCCCATGATATCCTGATGAGCAAACTAGCTCAAAGTGGGCTATGAAACAACGATCCGGAGGATCCACAGTTGGCTACAGAATTGGACTCCAAGAGTGCTTATCAATGGGATCTTCTTCAGCTGGGGAGAGGTAACGAGTGGGGTACCGCAGGGCTCAGTCCTGGGCCCAGTGCTCTTCAACATTTTGATTAATGACTTGGAGGAGGAGGTGCAGGGAATGCTGATCAAATTTGCAGATGACACAAAATTGGCCAGGATAGCTAATACTTTGGAAGACAGAAACAGAATTCAAAGTGATCTTGATAGACTGGAGCGCTGGGCAGAAAACAACAGAATGAAATTTAATGGGGATAAATGCCAAGTTCTGCACCTAGGAAAAAGAAACCAAATGCACAGTTACAAGATGGGGGATACATGGCTCAACAACACTACAAGTGGGAAGGATCTTGGAACTGTTGTCAATCACAAGCTGAATGTGAGCCAACAATGGGATGTGGCTGGAAAAAAGGCAAATGCTCTTTTGGGCTGCATTAATAGAAACATATCTTCCAAATCCCGGGAAGCACTAGTTCCCCTCTACTCAGCCCTGGTTGGGCCTCATCTGGAGTACTGTGTCCAGTTCTGGGCACCACACTTTAAGAAGGATGCAGACAAACTGGAGAGGGTTCAGAGGAGGGCAACAAAGATGATCAGGGGACTGGAAACAAAGCCCTATGAAGAGAGACTGAAAGAACTGGGCAGGTTTAGCCTTGAGGAGAGAAGACTGAGGGGAGATAGGATAGCGCTCTTCAAGTACTTGAAAGGTTGTCACAGAGAGGAAGGCTAGGATCTCTTCTTGATCATCCCAGAGTGCAGGGATGGAATAATGGGCTCAAGTTATAGGAAGCCAGATTCCGGCTGAATATCAGGAGAAACGTCCTGACTGTTAGAGCAATATGACAATGGAACCCATGACCTAGGGAGGTGGCGGGCTCTCCCACACTGGAGGCGTTCAAGACGAGGCTGGACAGCCATCTGTCAGGGATGCTCTGACTTGGATTCCTGCATTGAGCAGGGGGTTGGACTTGACGGCCTTGTAGGTCCCTTCCAACCCTGCTATTCTATGATTCTATTCTATGATTCTAGAAGTGGAAAACCCACATTCCGCTCAAAGCTATGCCTGGCACTGAGAAGGGTGACGTGGCGCTGAAGACCAGGGAAACCACTCCTCGGCCACTCTAAAACTGCAAGGACTGCCCCAAGCTTTGGTAGCCAGAATTATTATTCTTTTCCGAGGAGGAAAAAGGGAATGTTTAGGATGACTAGCAGCATGGCTCTCAACCAAAATCACCAGCAATGGATGCGGTCAGGAAAGTAGTCACTCTCTCTCATGGAAGTGCTTGGCTACAGCCCAGGAGAGAAGCCCTGGATGGCAAATGGGAGGAAGAAGATCTCTGGCCCTCTAATGGCTCCTTCCAGAGCCCACAAAGCTCCCAGTCCAGGGCAGGGACCCAAAAGCGTGCACCGCAGGTGCACAGGGGCGTTTTTGGTTTGCCCATCCTGGCAGCAGCCCCACCCAAAAGCCTCCACGTGCAAAGGTCAGGGGGTCTCCAGAGTAGCACCACGTGATGCATGAAGGGCTGCTGCAAAAAGGGGAAAACAGTCACCCCCATGCACCAGCAGATCCTGGCCAACGCCAACCCCGTGCAGCCCAACCCCCGGTTTCCCAACAAACACAGGACGCTGCTCAGTCCCAGCTCAGCACTCCTTCAGCAAAACCAAGGAGGAATTGCCCAGGGCCAGTGGCATGGTGGCTCTGGATGCTCTAGCAGGACTGGGAGGCGTCAGAGAACCACCAGGGTGACAGCCCGGTCAGCAGGGAGGCAGTTCAGCTGGACCAAAGCCGTCCTGCCCAAAAGCAACCGACAGTGGCCGCAGCACTTATTCTGCTGGCCAGGAAGGGCAGGCAGCCTGTGGGTCGGGAGGCAGAGACAGTGCTTGCTGCTCAAACAGCCAGCCACTGTAGCTAGGGCAGGTTGCCCCCCAACACCGGGAAAGCAGCATGCCTGTCTATGTCACAAGGCGGACAGATAATCCCTGTTGGTGAGAGGATCTCTCGGCACAAGCACCGTTGGCCTGTAGAGTCATCAGACAGGGATCTCAAATCCTGGCGTCAGACCACAGTTATTAAAAAGTTCTGTTTGTGGTCATGTGGAAAGTCAGCAGCCTGGGAGGGAAGACAAAGGGGAGTCTGCCATTCAAGCACGCTGTTCAAGAAACCAGGCCAGCTCCCTTTCAGAAAGAGCTGCCGCCACCAAGCTTCTGCTGCCTGCTTGAGAACGGAACCTGCAGCCATGGGGCAGGGGGTGCGCACACGCCAATCGACTTCCACTGGCAGCCAGGAAGGGCCCCACTGCCTCACTCACCTCAGCTCTTCCATCTCTTTCTTTTTCTTCATCTCCTCTTTCTCTTTCCGCTTCATCTCTTGGATCTGGGCCTTCTTCTCGCTCCTCTCCTCTCGGTCACGGGCTTCCCTCTCTGCAGCCAGGTCTGGGAAGCGCTCCACTTTGGTCTTCTCCAGCCGATTCAAGATCTCATTCACTTTCTTCTCCACTGTCAATATCTTGACCTTGGGGCAGGAAAGAACTGTGATCCTTATCACAAATGTAGCTGAAGAAAGAAAACTCTAACTCCTTCAGAGGTCTAACCTGGGGCAGTCCCAGGGCAGAAGCAGGAGTCACAGCAGTCATGGGCTTGGAGAGGCATATTTGCGAGGATGCCAACAAAGCCATGAACAGGTCACCCAAGAGATGCCACATTGCAAGGGACCTGGGCTGCCTCCTTGGTCCAGGCCTAGAGTCAAAAGGATTCCCCAAGCAAGAGCAGGGCTAGACCAAGACCAGGGGAAGTCACACGAAGGAAGTCAGAAGTGAAGAGCTGGCCATCCAGGAGAGACCAATCCTGGCCTGCCTTCCAGCCGTCTACTCCATTCCTCATTTCAGCACTCAGAAATGCTCTCCACCACTTTGAGTTCTTTTAGCTTTCCCCTCACTTTCCACATCCACCGCACGCCCCTCCTGCTTCTCAACTTCAAAGATCTCCACTGAGCGGCATTTCCTCTCTTGCCTGCCTTTGAGAATAATGGGATCGGCCACGCTTCTATCAGGTTGCTGCCCTTTCCTACTCCCCATGCTCACTCACCTTCAAATCTCACTGGTGCAAAATCTTCAGTGCTCTTGACCTATCTTTTACTAGCCCACCTATTCACATGGGCCTGTTTCATCTGGGGAGAGTCCAACTCGCCACAGGTGACCAGAGAAGTGGCCACTTACATGCCTGCCCTGTAGCTCCCCTTGCTCGGTGCTGTCTGCTACCCTTTAGCAGGGCAGAACGAGGCAAGTGACCCAAGCGACACAGCCGAGCCACACCGAAGCCTGCAGGCACAGGCAAAGCTGTATGTGGCCCCCACCACTACTTTCCTGCTTGTCAAAGTTAGTGTCACCCGCTATTGCATGCTGACTGCAAAACTGGGGAAGGATGGAGGGGACTCATGAGATGCCAGAGGCTGGAGAGCCTAGACTGGGTTTGTAATGGAACCCTACAGAGAGAGAAGCTGTCCTTCCCTCAGACCACCATCAGCCCCTCCTAGGTGCCCCCTGAGATCAGCACTGAGACGTGCATTTGCCGTTCGAAACCGTGCTCTGCAACACTGTAGGCCAAAGACTGATGTCAGCAAGCCTGAGCAGAAGGTTGCTACTGTCATGGCTTCACTTCCCAGGCTTCTGAAGGAGGGTTCTTTCCAAAACAGCCAGATGCTACTTTGCCAGCTCAAAATATCAAGGCAATGACTCCCTGCCTTCGTGTGGTTAAAAACAATTTTTTTCAAAACCCTGGTGCCACAGGGCCTCCAATATCTGATTCAGAGCCCTCTGATGTCACTGGAAAGGTTTCCTTTTTCTAGGCTCAAGAGATTATACATCACTTGCCAAGGTAATGCAGGAAGTCTGCCGAACAACCAAAATATGTACATCTCCAGGAGGCCAGTGATGCCTCCGCCCCCCCCACACACACACTAGAAACTGGACCCTTGTTTCCTCATCTCTCAGACTCCAGCCTGAATGACCCTGTCGTGAAGCCATACCTATTGGAGAGGAGAGAAACAAACGCCTCAAAAAGTGATGGATCCACTTACATTGTGAAGTCAAAAAAGCACCTCTGAACTGTACATGACCTTGAAGGAGAAGCAGAGCCGATGGAAGGGGCTCCTTGCTCCTAATTAAAAGCCACTCAGCCACATTCTACAGTTCCTATCAGGGTTGCTCCTGGATTCCTGCATTGAGCAGGGGGTTGGACTTGATGGCCTTGTAGGCCCCTTCCAACCCTACTATTCTATGAATCTATGATCTTTCAAATTCCTTTGAATTCTAGCTTTTATTTTTCAAAAAAATAAGAAAGTAAGTTTCCAAGCCTCATGAACTCAAAGGAAAATTCTGAAGACTGGGGAACTGCAAACCTCGGAAGCTGCCTTCTGCATCACTAGGCCATCGGCTCATCCAGCCAGCCTGAGACTGCAGCCAGGGGGCTTCCCAGCCCCATTTCTTTGGGTCTGGTTTTTGAGATGCCCAGCTGGGGAAAACAGAAACTGGCCCAGGGACTTTGTCGATGCAAAGCACATGCTCTTCTGCCAAGCTATGGGTCCCCCCATCCAAAGTGGATGACCTGGGGCCTGCAATCCCCTACGTCTCCCCAGGAGCCCTGTGCCAGCCCTCGGAAGGAGGAGGGATGGATTGCAGCAGCAGTGACTGCTGGCCAGAGGTGGTGGTCAGAGTGGGGCTTCACCTGCCTGCACTCCCTCTGGTCTCACTCACACGGCTCCCCAGCCCCCATGTGTGCCTAGGGCACAATCCTATGCATGCTTAGTTGGAAAGGAGCCCTACAACTGGTACTGCTGGGAATTGTAGGGCTTTCCCCCATATAAACATGCACAGGATTGGGCCCTAAGCCTCATATGCCCATCCTTCCTCTCCTTTCGCTACCCCAAACTCTAACAAAAAGATTCCACAGGCTTCCCTAACCTAAGGGCAGCAATCAGGACGAAGTGCACAGATTAAGGAAACCTATGGTATTTTGTATTAATCTGCAGAATTTATCTTAAATGGAGGAACTGTGAACACTGGGCACTAAGGCAGAATCTCAGCGCTCTGGGCAGTAGCCATGCAATAAAGTGACAGTGGATAAGGGAAGGTGCGCACACCCACTTGCTGTAACAGATGGGTACGTAGCCACTGTCCTCTTAACTCATGCAGCTTCTCAAATGAGGTCACCTGCAGGCAGTTTAACTGGGCAAGAACATTTTTATATATGGGAAGTGAATAACGAACAGCTTGGTAATGCTAACACAGCTCTCCCTAGCAACCCTAAGGCCTTCCACGCAGGGCACGGCTGCAGCTTCGCCGAGGGAGTGGCCAAAGGATGCTGTGGTGTGGCCTGGAAAAGCCCAGCGGGAGCTTCCCCTTCCATGTCTCCATCCACCCACTCCCCCACCAATTTACAGGGCACGAGCAAAGTCTCCCATTAGCTTCCTGTGTGCCAGCGCCCCGGGAGAGGGGGCAGATGTGTGTGGACAGGGTGACAGGGAGGAGGAAGACACTTACATCCTTTTGCCGGTGAAACCCGATCTGTCCCACATCCATGTCTGCCGTTTTCTTCAGGTTGGTCCACGAGGTGTACACCACATTGACATTGTTCATTTTGCAGCCTAAAGAAGAGAGCCGCTCCTTTCACCAAGAGCTAATATTTCACCAAGGGCTGATGTCTGTCTAGCTGATATTTTGATCCCCTATACAGGGGATGGGGGGTGGGGGGAAATGGGGACAACCATTTTTAGTCCAGGACTAGATTGCCCTCCCCCACCCCCCCAGACCAAGCCCAGTGGGCTGGATGACATTGAGGGGGAGGGGCCCCGCCCCAAAGCAGCACCCACTTTTTTCCCATGCCTCTCTGCATGGAAAGCAACTTGACCGGTGTTTGCAAGAGGCCACTCCTACCACTGGCAGCTGAAGGCCGCCTTCCCACCTTGCTCGTGTCAAGTGGCTCCTTTCTGCGGGACATGAGCAAGGCAAGAAGGAACTCAGCCAGTGCTGGCAGGAGCCAACTCCTGCAAATGCCAGCCAAATCAAGTGGCTCCTCCCCACCCTGTTCAAGTCCCAAACGTGGTGTGATCAGGACGGGAAGGAGGTGTCTGACTCAACAGGGGCTTGCAGGAGCCAGCGTCCACAAGCCACTGCCACGTGGTGTAGGGGAACCTCCAACTTATCACCCATCTCTGATCAGAGATATCAAACGGATGCCCTTTTGCACAGCTATGCCTCTGCTGAAAGATGAGCTGCACAGAGGGGAATGGGGGACAGCATGGGGATTCCTTTCCCCAGAGCGTGGGGCTTGGGAAGGGGGGGTGCTTGGGGAGGACAGGAGGCAGGACCCATGGAGGGTGCTCAACTCTCTGTGGGCCGTATGGCAAAGCCTCAGGTTACAGGGTGAACTGGGAGAAATCGGAGGCCATGCCCCTAGGAACCCCACATAGCAAGATGGTTTATTCGGAATGAGGATTTAAACTTAGTGAAGATTCTTTCAAGTATTTAGGTCTCTCCATCCCTAAACTATTAAATAACTTAATCCCATATAACTTAGATCCCCTAATGGAGCGCATAAAACTGGGCACTGAATGATGGAAGGGATTCAGATTAAGTTTGTGGGCCAAAGTGAATGTCATTAAAATGAATATCCTTCCCAGGCTGATTCACGTGCTAAGGGGGATCCCCTTTAAAGTATCTAAAACTTATTTTAATCTCACGGATAAATTATTTAGAATGCTCTTATGGGGAGGAAAACAGGCCAGGTTCTCTATTGCAAAAATGAGACTCTTGAGTGCAGGAGGGAGGCTTCGGTCTGCCAGACCCGGGCACTTGCCGCACTGCCCATATTTTAAGACAGGCATTGCGCTGGTCCGAACCTAAAGGATCGTAAACCCCTATCTGGGTGGTGGTGGAGGGGCAAGCTTTGGAACCTGTGCCTGCGTTGCAGGCATTGGGCTCCTTCTATGTGCGCCCTGGTCATCGCCAGCTCCGCACCATCGCAGAGGCAAGGAAGGTTTGGGCACAACTGGGAATGACACTGAAATTCGACCCTCACTTGCATGTGGGCCCCACACTTTGGAACAATCCCAACATAGTTGTACGGAGTAGACAAATATGCTGAGACACTGGCTTACAGCGGGCATTTTTTCGTTAGACCAGTTGATAGATGAGCACCAAAATTTTGTAAATTGTGAGAATCTACCGATGACAGCTCCCCTCCACCCATAGCTAGGTGGCAGCTACTGCAGTTGCAGCATGCTCTCAGAGCTAGATTTGGTCCTGCTGCCTTCTCAGCATCGGAATTCCTGTCACCATGGACAGTCCTCCAGTCAGCATCCTCCCTCCCTAAGCAAACACTAGTGGTATTTATCCAATTAAGAAAACTCCAGAGGCTTAATCTTTCTCATATTAGGGAAGCATGGAACACCGAACTTGGCCAAGAGCACCAACTTTCAGACTCAGTTTGGTGGGCCCTAAGAGCACAAATTTTAAAAAGCACCCTAGGTCTGAAATTAAGATTAATCCAACAAAAAATTATGCTAAGAGCTGACCGGATCAACTGTACCAGAAGAATTTAAGTGACTCTCCCCTTTGCTGGAGATGTGAAAAAGGGAAAGGGACTCTAAGGCACATGCTCTGGAGTTGTCCAGTGCTGGAACCGTTCTGGAGGAATGTGACCAAAAGAATCAAATTCACTCTTCAATTAGGCTGTGACATACTAGGCCATTCAGTGGTGTTACGACTCAGGCCATCAATATGGAAGAGTGATACACCACTAACGGACTGGTTGTTGAGGGCAACTCCAGCAGCTAAAAGATTGGTGCTCTAGGCACGGAAGTCCAAACACCCACCCAGGACTGAAGCCTGATGTGAGGCCATGTCATCTTTGGCCTCCAATGAACTAATGTTGTTTAAACACCTGATGAAAGAGGACAGAGGCCTCCTGATTTGGCAGCCGTATGTGGAACAGTTTGATTAACCATTCTTATTAAGATATTCCCCTTTTGCTTTCCTTTGAATATTATTTGTCTGTCTGGGTTTTTTTTTCCTGAGTTGGCCATGAGGTGGGATCACTCAGGTGATGGGTGTTATTGGAGGGTGCAAGGAGGGAGAGTTGGTAGGGAAAAAAGGACTATAAGAATCAGAAATTCATGCGATAATGTCCAGGATTTGAGAACATTTATTCATGTTTAATCAGTACAACTAGTGGACCCTGTTGATTTTTTGATATATTGTTCTTTTGTGATATGAAACTAAAAGCTAATAAAAAATTATTAAGAAAAAAACTCTCCATGGGCCAGATCGAGCCCTGGTGCAGGACAGAGGCTGCTCTCCCTTGCCATCCTTCAACCATCCTTCCTAAGGTCTTAATAAGGATCAGACAAGGCAATGCCTCCAGCAGTTCCCGAGAGGCTGCAGTCCTGTTATGTCAGAGAGACTGTTACTGATCAGGCATGGCAGAGGGGGAGAGAGAGGAAGGGCTCCTGCAGCTCCCGCCATGCTGCCCCTTGCAAGGCATGGGAAGGAAGAGGCTCCGTCACATCCTGGGGCAGAGTTAACTGGCTCCAGACGCTCCCAGAAGGGCGCCAACTCCAGAAGAGGACCCTCAAGCTCTCACCTCCCCGGCTCTGGCAGCGACAGGGAAGCACCACCAAGAAGGCAAGCGCATTCAAAGGTCCTCGGGAAGAAAGTCTTAAAAGGCGGTGGCAGCTGCCGAACCAGACATCTGCTTCCCATGGACGTACTCCCAAATAGCATGGCTGCAGTCCCGTGGCTGCAGTTATTATTATTATTATTATTATTAAATTTATTAATCGCCCATCTGGCTGGTCACCCAGCCACTCTGGGCGATGTACAACATACCATAAAACAATTTAAAACAATAAAATTCTACCATAATTTTTTTTTTAAAATACCCTAACCCACCCCAAATGCCTGCCTGAACAACCACGTTTTTAATGCACGACGGAAGCTCATTAAAGAGGGGGCATGACGGAGTTCCCTAGGGAGGGAGTTCCACAGAGTGGGGGCCACCACAGAAAAGGCCCTCTCCCTCGTCCCCACCAGTCTAGCTGTCCTGGCTGATGGGACAGAGAGAAGGCCATCCGAGGCTGATCTTGTTAAGCGGCCTGTCTGGTGTTGCTGGAGGCGCTCCTTAAGATAGGCTGGGCCGGAACCATCTAGGGTTTTAAGGGTCAAAACCAACCCCTTGAATTTGGCCCAGAAAACAACTGGTAACCAGTGCAACTCCTTCAGCACTGGAGTGATGTGATCTCGCCGGCGGCTGCCTTTAATCAGGCGAGCCGCCATGTTCTGTACCAGCTGCAGCTTCCGAACTGTCTTCAAGGGTAACCCCACGTAGAGCGCATTACAGTAGTCTAAACGAGAGGAAACCAGGGCATGTACTACCGATGGGAGCAGATGGTCGGGAAGGAAGGGGCGCAGCCGCCGTATCAGATGGAGTTGATACAGCGCTGTCCGGCTCACAGCTGACACCTGAGCCTCCATGGACAGCTCGGAGTCCAAAATGACCCCCAGGCTGCGGACCTGGTTGCACAGAAGGGCTTCTCATCTGCTTCTAGCTTTGAAACGGGGAGCATGCCCATCCAAGAATGGAAACGGCTCTGGATGGATCACAGGAGAGTTATTTTCTAAGGACAGAAAATGGAATCACATGGGACCCACAGATCTTCCTGACTTCCTCATTTTTCATTTTTATCCCACCTTTCCTCCGAAGAGTTCAAAGTAGCGCACACAGCCCACTTTTCACCCTAACAACAATCCTAAGGGATGGTACAGGCTCAGAGACAGTGACTGACCCAAAGTCAGCCAATGGTCTTCAGGAAGGAGTGGCATCTGAATCCAGGTCTCCCCATTTGATCCACATTTGAGTCCAACATCTGATCCACTACATCACACCAGACCTTGTAGATCGCCTCCTCTACGACTCCTCCCTAATCCTTACAGCTGCCAAAGCTGAACCTCTCAGTGGTTTCATTACAACTGTGGTGTTTCCTCCTCCTGGGAGATCTGCCAGAGCCTGAACACTGTCAAATCACCCTGTCTGCACAGCCATTTTGTAAGCTAAATATCACTGATAAGGGGTTTTATGCTTAAGGCCAACTTTACTTCCATCACCCCCATCCACTTCATTGCTGCCATGCTTTGTAAAGCCTCATTAGCAACACCAGTTGCTCAGGATGGGGCAGGAGAAAAATAAATACTAAGTGAATAAGAGCCAAGCCAGGATGATATAAAGGGCCCTGTACTGTCGCCTTGCCCAAATATCTCCTCTATAAAACTTCTCAGTGTCTTAGGTTCGGTGCCACCAGTACACTGATTATACCCAACTCCATCAGTGCTGCCACCTTCTTCACACTTCCCAACTTCAAAGGCCTTCTCTACCTGGCACTCCCCTCTGAACCCTCACAGTTTGTCACTTTGAGGATGTGATGCATGCAAAGCCTTACCTTGGATGCTATTGGCCTTCACGAGGTGAGCACAATCTATCAAGACCTCCTTTGGAATATCATCCATCGTCTGCCCCTAAAATGAACCAAGGTGGATGTGAGCAGCCCATGTGGAGGGATGGGGCAAAAGGCATGCTGGGGAAAGACAAACACTGTAAACACAACTATGGGCCCCTGCACTGAACAACTTCCTGAGGATATTCGTGTTAGTCTGTTGCAGCAAAAAAAACAGCCTTGTAGTACCTTAAAGACTAACACATTCAGAATGGCACTAGCTTTCATAGACTGGAATCCATTTTGTCAGATGCACTCCATGAAAACTTATGCCTTACTAAATGCATTAATTTAAGGTGCTACAAGGGCCGTTTGCTGGTTTTGTATTAACCAAGCCCACCAAAGCAATTCTTTTTAAAATATTTCAAATTTCAGGGCCTTTCAAGTGAGCAAATCACTCTGCATGATTACTAGCAGAGAATTCTTACAGCAGCCCTCATATCGCCATCATCCCATATCACTGGTGCTGGGGGCGGGGGGCACGGCACACTGATTGACTTTGTGACCCAGGTGAGCGCAAGTTGACCCTGAGATTTCCCAGCTTACACGGAGCTGCTACACTATGCCAGTTATAAGCTTTCAGGGCTGAAAGGCACCTCCACAGGGCATCTAAATGGAGAGACCTAAGAAACCACATGACAAGGCAGGCGTATAGCTTACTTTTAAAACTTGGAATCTCTTCCTATAATATGATATGAATGCAATCTCTTCCTATAATATGATCCAATATTACAGTGTGTGTGTGTGTGGGGGGAATCTTCCCATTTTCTGGTTCTCCTTACTGAAGTGACTGTAAGGCTCATCAAGTGATAGCAACACGCTTTGCATGCAGGAGGTCCCAGGTTTGACCCCTGGCATCTCCAGGCAGGGCTGGAAAAACTCCTGCCTGAAACCCCGAGAGCTGCTGCCAGTCTGTGTTGACAGTATCAGGCTAGAGGGACCAGGGGTCTGACTCAATATAAGGCAATGCCCTGTGTTCCTAAGCTTCTATGTATTCTTAATGTTTATAAATTGCTTGGGTACTAAATGTGGCGAGGGAGCCTCTAAATCTTTCACTCACAGTCCTCCAAGACCACATAAAGCCTGCTGAGCCTATCCAGCCACCTCCTCATGCCTCTGCCCTTTCCTCCCTTCTCTGTTGCTAACGGCTTCCAGCAGCTCAATCCTAGCTGGCACATTCCCTTATGATCTTCTGCACGGCACGTCAGCAGGCACTGCAAACAGCACATGACAGCTAGAGCTCCCAGAGTGACACCCCACCCCACCCCACCCCACCATGTAACTGAATAATGTCACAGTGAACGGTGCACATAAAAAGCAGAGCTGGGCGGTTACCTTGTGTAGCCGGAGGTACACATGCGCAGAAGAGAGCTTGTCCACATGAAACCTACACAACACAGCACAGATTTGACTGAAGCGATGATTCAATCCAAAAGAAATGTTTCCATATATACTACTCTAATATGCTGGCCACCATCTGAGAATGAGCATTTTAAAGCATGCATATTTGATAGCAGGGGAAGGAATTTTTATGGCTTATCGTGCTCTTATCTCTGAGAAAGTATTCACATAGCCTGAAGAGGAAGAAATTGAAAGGCTGAAGGAAACAGCTGCTAAAATAGCAAATATTTCATTTGAGTAAGGACACAGATAAAGGCCCAGTACTCCCTCTAGTGAACCTGCGGCAAACAGCACTAGACTAACGAGGCCAGGATTTAAGTGTACCTTTACAAGATCACCTGGTAGTCATTCCCCCTCCAAGGAATAAGACCAATTCACGAATCATCTCCAATAGATGTTTACATTTGCAGTATTTTCCAGTGGCTAAGACTTATCAACAAACCTGGGATATCTTTCCTGTTGCACAGCTATACATACAGGGAGGAAATTGATTACTTGGGCCCTAAAACAATCAGTCCATGTCAGTTGACATGGACTTAGCAGGGACAAAAATTTCCTTCAATGTTCTCTGTGCAGACATGCGCATGCATGCAAGGAGTAGCCCTGCTGGATCAGACCAAAGGTTCATCCACGCCAGCATCTGCTTCCAACAGTAGCCCACCAGATGCCCCTGGAAAATCCACAAGCAGGCCACAAAGGGGACAGTCTTCCACCACTGCTCGCTCCCCCAGCAACTGCTCCCAAGAGGCTTACTGCCTCTTGCCTCTGAAGTTGGAGGTTTCATCTCATTGTCACAAATACAATCATCTTGAATCTACCCTTTGGTGTCCTGACTGGTCCAAGCCACTCTTCACAGGAGCTAGAAGAGGCAGCACTTAGAAGCGGACAGCATCCACAAAAGCATAGGCCGGAATAAATATTGTCAGTCTTTAAAGGGCCACAAGACAATTACATAATTAAGATTAATGCAGTTCCATTGGTAGAGGCATACAGAGCACTGTCTGGTCCAGTTTTATTGGATGAGTTTCAGTTACTGAGGCCCAAGGATGCGGACAAGGTGCTTGGCCAAGTCCAGTCGACTACCCGTGTGCTTGCCCCTTGCGCCTCATGGCTTATCACATCAAACAAGGAGGGGATGTCCGGCTGGGTCCAGGAGGTTGTAAATTCCTCCTTGAGAGAGGGAGTGGTGCCGGCCTCTTTAAAGGAGGCAGTAATTGGGCCACTCCTGAAAAAGCCATTATCTAGATCCATTTCAATAGGGCTTCAGGCCTGGTTTCAGAATGGAAACTGCCTTGCTCGCCCTGTGGGATGACCTTTGCCAGAAGGACAGGCGGAGTGTGACCCTGTTGATTCTCTTGGAGACCTCAGCGGCTTTCGATACCATCGACCATGGTATCCTTCTGGATAGGCTGTTTGGATGGGAGCTGGAGGCACCACACTGCAGCGGTTCCACTCCTACTCGGATGGCCGACTCCAGGTGGTGGTGCTGAGGGATTATTGCTCCGTGCCTTGGTTATGCCACGGGGTTCCACAGGGCTCTATTTTAATGCCTATGCTGTTCAGCATCTACACGAAACCACTGAGGGAGGTTATCCAGAGGGGTGAGCTGAGGTGTCATCAATACATGGATGACACCCAGCTCTACCTCTCTTTTTCATCAAACCCAGGTGAGGCAGTGGCTGTTCTGAATCAGTGCCTGGGCACAGTAATGGACTGCATGAGGGCCAATAAACTGAAACTCAATCCAGACAGGATGGAGGTACTGTTAGTGGGTGGTTCGTCTGCCTGGGTAGGTGATGTTCAACCTGTTCTGGAGGGGGTTGTACTCTGCCTAAAGGATCGGATTCATTGTTTGGGGGTGCTCTTGGACCCAGAACTATCACTTGAGGCACAGGTGGACTCAGTGGCATGGAGCACCATTATCAGCTTAGGCTAATATTCCAACTATGCCCTTATCTGGACAGAGATAGCCTAGCTACAGTTATCCATGCTCTGATAACCTCTCGTCTAGATTACTGCAATGCGTTATACATGGCGCTGCCTTTGAAAACAGTCTGGAAACTTCAGCTGGTCCAAAAGAGGGCAGCACGGTTGTTAACGGGGACTGGCCAATGACATCATATTATGACAGTACTTTTCCAGCTGCACTGGCTGCCAGTCCATGTCTGGGCCCGAGTCAAAGTGCTGGTATTCACATTCAAAATCCTAAATGGCTTGGGGCCAGGTTATCTGAAGGATTGTCTCCTCCCATATGTATCTGCCCAGACCCTAGTATCCTCTTCAGGGGTCTGCCAAAGGAAGTGAAGTGGGTGGCTATTATTTATGTATTTATTTCATTCCTATACTGCCCAATAGCCAAAGCTCTCTGGGCGGCTACCAGGAAGAGGACTTTTTCTGCTGTGGCACCCCAGTTGTGGAATGAGCTCCCTAGAGAGGTTCACCTAGTGCCTACATTGCACTCCATTCGGCGCCAGGACAAGGCCTTGTTATTTTCCCAGGCATTTTAGCATTCTAGTCTTTTAGCTCTGTTGTTTTATATCTGTATTTTAAATGTCTGCATCGCTGCTAGATTTTATTCTGGTTATGCTTTTATATTGTAGTTTTAAGCTTTTATATTTTATATTGTTTTATGCTGTACGTTGTGGTTTCAATTTTTGTGAACAGCCCAGACAGCTTCAGCTATTGGGTGGTATAGAAATATAATAAATACATAAATAAATCTCTTTGTTGTTTTAGGATTGAGGAGAAGAGCCTAATGGATCTACAGGAAAGAATGAAAGCACATGTGGGCTTGGCTTTTAGCCAGGTCCCCGTGGAACTCCTGCTGCCAGAATTAAGGCTGAAATCTTGAAAGCACTTCATTAAAACACATATCTGGAATCAGTAAGGGGATGAATGCCATTAAACTGAAGCTCAGTCCAGATAAGACTTGGGTACTGTTGGCTGGTGAAACAGTGTTGTTCTCAGTCTATAATGTGACGTAATGCTACTGCTGTTTTTGTTTTTTACTCTGTCATCAGCTCCTGTCCTTTTTAATTGTTGTCATTTTATTGTGATTTTCTACTGTTTGCTGCCTTGCATGTGATGAAGAGACAGGATATAAATATTTTAAATAAATCAAAAATAAGTAATACAAAATAGTCACACTGGTTTAAGTGGGGCAGCCTGAATGAATGGATTCAATTAAGAAGTGCTTAGCAGAACAGTTCCTCCCAAGTTTGTTTGCTTAGTGTACATGGCTCAGGTGATGTCTATTGATGAATCCACTGAAGTACTGCAGAAAGTTGTCAACATTTGAACATTTTTGGAACTTCTGTTCTTTGGACTGGCCCAGCCACCACTTTCTGTGCCAAGGCAAAAGTACATCTGTCTGCCAGGAATCTAATGATTCCAAGCTCACATCCTTGAGCAGACATCAAACCAGCTGGGCTTGGAAAAGAGAAACTATAATGAAGGATATTCCAACAACAGACCTAATTTGGCAAGACAACAAAGCTGCAACTGGGGGGTTGCAAAATTATTATTGGGAGCTTTAAAAAAAATTAATGAAACAGGACAAGAGCATATGGTTGAAGGCCCCTCCATTTTAGACAAATAAAAATAAAAAGAATTCCTAATGTGGAAAACTAGGAAATCAAGATTCTGTACCCTGATGTGCGAAGGTGTTGTCGTTTTATCAGCAGAAAGGGTGCTTTTTCCTTTTCTCAGAGGGTAGTATTTGCTGAATATGTACATCAGCGTTACTAAGGAGGGGGATTCATTTCACAGCCAAAGGACCACCACTGCACACACAGAGACTCCCTTCAGTACTTACCAAATATCTTCAGGCCAGCCATGTTTTATTAGGTCTTCATCTACAAGAGAAAGCTAACAGTGAGCAGAGAGGATTCCCAGCTGCCTCTCAGAGACCATTTATTTATTTATTACATTTGTATACTGCCCAATAACCAAAGCTCTCTAGGTGTTTCACAATACAAAACTTAAACTATAAAATATTTTTAAAAAATACAAAAACCTAGAAGCCTTCCCCCATCAGCTGTCAGGATTGGGCCCAGGCTCCCTGTGGAATCTGAAGATTCTGAGGCAGAGCTAGGAGAAGAACAGCGGAGACATTGGGCAGGGAAGGAAATTCCCCAAGACTCCCCAGGAGCTCGGGAAGAACCTTGCCAGTAGCACATCAATCAGGAGGGTCAGGGACAGATACCACCTCCCGTCCCCACAATGGGAAATCAGCTTCTGTCAGAGCGGGAGGAAGGACACGAATAGGTAGACGCAAGAGTCTGTCGTCGATTTAAGCAGGCGGACCTTATGAGAAGAAGGAGGTGCTCTACTAGGCTGGCTGCCCACCGGAGGCAAGGCAGAGAGGACCCACCCTGCAGGAGGGGCTCAGAAAACCATTCGTGTCCTGTGTATTAGCCTATAGTTAGTTTAAGAGGCAACTGTCCTCCTCAGTAGAAGTTTCTTTATCAAAAGATGCAACTTAGCTAATTAGACTCTGAGGGCAGCTTCTAGCCTTTGCTGATTTTAATGGTTTGAAGAGCCACTGTTAACTCAATAAAAGAGTGTGTGGATAGCAAGTTGAGTCTTGGACTGTTTTACTGCTCTGTGGGAGGGTACAGAAATCTGACATCAACTCTTTCACACTCCCTTGCACCTTCCTACAAATCATCCATTTTGCTGGTGTTTCATCTTAGAATGGCTAACATGACAGACAAGGGCACCAGCCGCATGAGGTGGGCAATTTCTTTCACTGTGTGCGGAGCCACTCCTGGGTGTGAATACTGGACACAGACATTTGGGCACCTGCCTAGGAAAGAAATAAGGTGCATCTGTTTCTACAAGTATTCTGCTTAAAGGGATTCTTCGACCTGATTCCCTAGCTTCATTAACTGATGGATACATCAGTAATGCTCTAAATCTAACAGTTAAATTTGGAAAGTAGTCCACATGGACCTTTGAAGCAGGGCTTATCTATTAGCAAGAGCCAGTGAGTTTTTAGGGAAGATGCATAACTTATCATGAGTTCATTGTTTAAAACAAAAGCAGGGTTAAAAACACAAAACATATAAAACTGACTCAATCTTGTCAGGCATGTCCACAGAGTTTTATACTTACTTTCATATTTATCTTTTCCCATATAAATTGTGTAAGCAGCGGGAACAACTGAGCGAAAGAGAAAGGAAACAAGATGAACCAATGTTTCATATCAGGCCATGCATAGAAGAACATGTTGTTCCACAAAATAAGAGCTGAAATACCACTAATCTATTATAGTCCTTTCCTGGGAGGCAGAACCACTGGAATCATTGCAAGGTTTGCTCATCTAAAGGGTTCTAAAGCTGTGCTCCATGGACCACCAGTTGCCCCTGACACTCTTTCAGGTGGGCCTCAAATGATCACACTGAAGATGCCAAGGGTGACTTTGGGCCAGTCCTCATATCACAGCCTTAACCCTTCCTCTTAAGAATTATTCTGAGGGCAGCTTCTAGCCTTTGCTGATTTTGCTCAGAGGATAAAGAGGGAAAACTCCGCATACACTATTTTGACTGCCTTGCAGAAAGGATGGGCTGTACATGCAATAAAAAAGAAATAAACCATCAAAACACTACAGGTGTTGTGAGGAAACAGCCATCTGGCAAGACAAGGAATACAGGCCTTCCTGCAGAAGTGGGCCAGGAGGAGACAAGTGAGTGGGGGGCAGATGCCTGTATTTTATTCATTAATTTATACTGTACTTTTTGACTTGCAGGCCCCCAAAACAACTATAAGTACATATAGATCTCTCTCTCTCTCTCTCTCTCACACACACACACGTATATGTGTATGAGACAGGGGGATATTTGCAGAGGGGAGCAAAAGGGGCCACAATTAAAGAGAGGGGCCACAATTAAATAGATGTAGGGTGGGTACTTTGAGGGTAGGTTTGCCAGAACTTTTTGTCCTGTAACTGGGTGATGTTGCACCCACTGAATGTATTTTAAGTATTTTTATGCCACTCCTCAGCCAAAAAGGCTCCCAGGGCAGCTTATATAATCAGTTGAGAAAGATAGTCCCTGCCCACAGACTTACAGTCTAAAAAGACGGGAGGCACAAGGAAAAAGGGATGGGGAGGAAAGAGGAAATAATTAAGCGGTCTCTCAGCAGAGCTGGTGAAATGGGCCTGCTTCCCACGTCATCTCCCCTAGTGCAGCCTGCTGGGATGGCTGCTGGTGATGGCAGCTGAGGGAGGATTCCTGCCTACAGTCCAGCTATTTTGTCTCACGTTCCGATGAAAAGCTCAGCGTATGTGTGGTTAAGCCATCCCTGTGCTTCCTTTCAGGAAGGCCTCAGGAAGCAAAACAGGCACGAATGACGCCTCTCTGCGCCCGTATCCCATGGCGGCCGTGCCCAGCCTGGGGCCCTCAGATGTGCGGGACTGCAACTCCCATCACTCCCAGCCCGCCCACGGCCACGCCTGGAGGGCGCCAGGTTGGGCCAGGCTGCCCCTTTCCCCCTCCAGGAGCCCACGGCGTACAAGGGGGCTGAGCGCGGATCTCTCTCTCTCTCTCTCTCTCTCTCTCTCCCATCGCAAGCTCCTTGGGGCAGGGACCTGCTGCCTTCTGCTCGCTCATCCACCATGAAGGACGACTCAATAAGCGGCCCCGAGGGGCGCTGTGGGCGTGGCTGGCGCCCCCTTACCGTTGGACGTGAAGTAGAACACCATGGCAACGGGCCGCGGGGGTCTCCTTCGCGTCCGCCCCGGGGACGAAGCCAGACACGCTCACGAGCGGCCAGCGACTTCCGGTTCGAGCGGCCCGTCTGCCGGAAGTGACGCTCCCAAGGTGCCTGGCCTTTAGAGATAAGACGCGTGTGCAGAGGGGACCACGCGCATGCGCTGCAGTGGGTTCCCAGACAGTAAGGAGGGTAAGAGACTGGCGTGGGCTAAGACCAGGGAGGAAAGGCTCCTCCTGTGCAAGCGCCGCGTCATTGCTGACCCCTGGAGGGACGCCGCGTGAAAGTAAAAGGGTGAAAGAGGAGAGTGCAAAAACTGGTTTGAAACTCAACATTAAAAACGAAGATCATGGCATCTGGCCCCATCACTTCCTGGCATATGGAAGGGGAAGAAATGGAAGCAGTGACAGATTTTACTTTCTTGGGCTCCAAGATCACCGCAGACGGTGACTGTAGCCATGAAATTAAAAGACGCTTGCTCCTTGGGAGGAAAGCTATGGCCAACCTAGACAGCATAGTAAGAAGCAGAGACATCACCTTGCCGACAAAGGTCCGTCTAATCAAAGCTATGGTTTTCCCAGTAGTAATGTATGGCTGTGAGAGCTGGACTATAAAGAAGGCTGAGCGCCAAAGAATTGATGCTTTCTAACTGTGGTGCTGGGGAAGACTCTTACGAGTCCCCTGGACTGCAAGGAGGTCAAATCAGTCCATCCTAAAGGAAATCAACCCTGAGTGCTCATTGGAAGGACAGATACTGAAGCTGAAGCTCCAATATTTTGGCCACCTAATGCAAAGAGAAAACTCTCTAGAAAAGACCCTGATGCTGGGAAAAACTGAGGGCAAAAGGAGAAGGGGACGGCAGAGGATGAGATGGCTAGATAGCATCACCGTTGCAAGGAATATGAACCTGAGCACGCGCCAGGAGAGAGTGCAGGACAGGAAGGCCTGGCATGCTATGGTCCATGGGGTCACAAAGAGTCGGACACGACTGAACAACAACAACTTAAGAAGGGTGATGAACATGTAATTAGTGGTCATAATTAGTGATTATGACTAATTAGTCATAATTAGTAAGGTGGAGCTGGTTCTCCTCTCTGACATCTGTCTTCATCGTAGGGCAGAGGACAGAGTGACGCCCCTAAACGAAGCATCGCCAGTATGCCGGAAGTTAAGGCAGTGTGCTACTCTAATTCCCAGTTCTATGGTTCCTGCTAAATGAGAATTCTCATCTCTATGCCTCCCCGCAGCCGCACACTTCCGGATATATTCCTCCCTGTGTGGGGCAAGAGTGGCGGAAGGACGGTTTCATTGGCCACACTGGGGATGATGGGAGTTGTAGTCCAACACACCTGGAGGGAGCCAGTAGGGGAAAATCAGATACCTGTTGCTGGAGAACATGGGTGGGAGGGTGCTGTTGCACTCATGTCCTCCTTGGAGGTTTCCCATGGGCAGCTGGTTGGCCACTGTGTCAACAGAATGCTGGACTAGATGGGCCCTTGGCCTGATCCAGCATAGAATCATAGAATCATAGAATCATAGAATAGTAGGGTTGGAAGGGGCCTACAAGGCCATCGAGTCCAACCCCCTGCTCAATGCAGGAATCCAAGTCAGAGCATCCCTGACAAATGGCTGTCCAGCCTCGTCTTGAAGGCCTCCAGTGTGGGAGAGCCCACCACCTCCCCAGGTAATTGGTTCCATTGCCGTATTGCTCTGACACTCAGGAAGTTTTTCCTGATGTTCAGCCGGAATCTGGCTTCCTGTAACTTGAGCCCATTATTCCGTGTCCTGCACTCTGGGATAATCAAGAAGAGATCCTGGCCTTCTTCTCTGTGACAACCTTTCAAGTACTTGAAGAGCGCTATCATATCTCCCCTCAGTCTTCTCTTCTCAAGGCTAAACATGCCCAGTTCTTTCAGTCTCTCTTCATAGGGCTTTGTTTCCAGTCCCCTGATCATCTTTGTTGCCCTCTTTTGAACCCTCTCCAGCTTGTCTGCATCCTTCTTAAAGTGTGGTGCCCAGAACTGGACACAGTACTCCAGATGAGGCCTAACCAGTGCTGAGTAGAGGGGAACTAGTACTTCCCGGGATTTGGAAGCGATGCTTCTATGAATGCAGCCCAAAATAGCATTTGCCTTTTTTGCAGCCACATCACATTGTTGGCTCATATTCAGCTTGTGATCGACGACAATTCCAAGATCCTTCTCGCTCGTAGTGTGGTTGAGCCACGTATCCCCCATCTTGTAACTGTGCATTTGGTTTCTTTTTCCTAGGTGCAGAACTTGGCATTTGTCCCTATTAAATGCCATTCTGTTGTTTTCTGCCCAGCACTCCAGTCTATCCAGATCACTTTGAATTTTGTTTCTGTCTTCCAAAGTATTAGCTATCCTGGCCAATTTTGTGTCATCTGCAAATTTGATCAGCATTCCCTGCACCTCCTCCTCCAAGTCATTAATAAAAATATTGAAGAGCACTGGGCCCAGGACTGAGCCCTGCGGTACCCCACTCGTTACCTCTCCCCAGCTTGAGAAGGTCCCATTGATAAGCACTCTTTGAGTCCGATTCTGTAGCCAACTGTGGATCCACATGATCGTTGTTTCATCTAGCCCACTTCGAGCTAGTTTGCATCAGGACTCTTATGTTCTTACCCCAAGTCAGATCATCAGAAACTGCCTCACGTAGAAAGCTTCAGACAAATAATTCATGGAGGAGAAGGCTATCAGTGGCTACTTGTCCTCATGGCCATATGCTGCCTCCTGGTTCAGGGGCAGCATTCCTGGAACCTACCATTGCTGCAGCACAACAATGGGAGGGGGTACTTTTTTCTTTTTTAAGACAGCATGATTATTTCCCACAATGGCCAGACGGATGCTTCAGGGAAGTGCACAACCCCAAGGATCTGAAGGCAATGACCCCTCCCTTGGTATTTGTCCCACATGGTTATGCTCTTTTATTATTACGCTGTTGTTTTTACTGAATTATGTAAGTGTCCTGGAAAAGGATGGAATGTAAATGCTTAAGTGCAGTGTAGTGATTATAGTACTGGAATGGGGCCGGGGAGACCCAGGTTCAAGCCCCCACTTGACCATGAAACTCACTGAGTGACTTTAAGCCAGTCACTGACTTTCAGCCTAACACAGGAAGTTGCCTTAGACCGAGTCAGATCCTTAGTCTATCTAGCCTAGTATTGTCAACACTGACTGGCAGCAGCAACTCTCCAGGGTTTCAGGCAGGATTTTTTCCAGCCCTACTTGGAGAAGCTGGGGATTGAACCTGGGACCTTCTACATGCAAAGCAGGTGCTCAATCACACTGAGACACGGCCCTTCCCTACCACACAGGGTTGTTTTGAGAATGCAATTTACGATTACATTTATATCCTGCTTTTTTTCCTCTTGCAAGGAACTCAAGGCGGCGTACATGATCATCCTCCTCTCCATTTTATCCTCACAACAACCCTGTGAGGTAGGTTAAGTTGAGAGTCAGTGACTGGCCCAAAGTCACCCAGTTGTAAATTCGGTCCTGTTTAACCTCAAAACCTGCACCAA
Organism: Heloderma suspectum; assembly: GCF_057233095.1. Lineage (NCBI taxonomy): Eukaryota > Metazoa > Chordata > Lepidosauria > Squamata > Helodermatidae > Heloderma > Heloderma suspectum. The sequence continues at coordinate 439,414,013 of NC_139458.1, forward strand.
ATTGGTCTGAAGCACCAAGCTAATCCAAACAGACAAACATCACTACGGACAACATTGTAAATTGAAATCTTTATTTCAGAAAAGTACAAAATTAAAGTGGCATGGTGGTTATAGGAGTGTTATAAACATTCTTTGCAATTACAGGTAAAGATAATGCAACAAAAATAGAAATTAAATTAAAAGATTAAAAGAAATTAAATTAAATAGAAATTAATTAAAAGAACTGCAATTGTGTTACAAAATATGCTTTAATTTACATGGGCATGCATATCACATACATGTAAACCAAACACATACCTGAGGGATCTTTTGACGTTGAACTCTGGGCACTTAGGAAAACCTGATACCCCACAAAGCTGAGGGAATCAGAGACCACAACAAGGTCTTTGAAAGCAATTCTTTGATTTATTAAAGAAGAATTTAAAATGAATTAAAATCACACATCAGGGGAATTAGAACTATATGTATGTTTGGGGAATTAGACTGATGCATTAACACTCAGAAGGTTAAAGCCAAGCATATAAAGCCAATAGTGAAGTAACTGGGATGAATAGGAAATTGTCTGTGTGTGTGTGTGTGTGTGTGTGTGTGTGTGTGTTTGTATGTGTAGAGGAAGAGAGAGAAAGGGCGGGAAAGGAACTTTCAGCTTCATATTTTTGAATGGAGAAGTAACAGACTGGGAGGATTGAGAGAGTTTTAAAGCAAATGCAGGGTTTGGGGAGAAAGTGGATGGAGAAAGAGCTAAAGCCTAGGAGTTTTGGACTTTGGTATTAGGTGGAATATTAGGGAAAGGCAAGAAAAGAGAGAATTGAAGATGATGCAAAGGTTTACCTCTCCTTATCTGCTGATTTGCGAAGTGATGGAAAGCTCTGTTGAGTTCCTTCTCTGGGAAAGAAGGGGAGAAAAAAGAAAGGAAGTGGGTGTGCTCTTCTGAGCAGAAAGGATGGAAGGAGTCATAGAATCATAGAATAGTAGGGCTGGAAGGGGCCTACAAGGCCATCGAGTCCAACCCCCTGCTCAATGCAGGAATCCAAGTCAGAGAATCCCTGACAGATGGCTGCCCAGCCTCATCTTGAATGCCTCCAGTGTGGGAGAGCCCACCACCTCCCCAGGTAATTGGTTCCATTGTCGTATTGCTCTAACAGTCAGGATGTTTCTCCTGATGTTCTGCCAGAATCTAGCTTCCTGTCACTTGAGCCCATTCTTCTGTGTCCTGCACTCTGGGATGATCGAGAAGAGATCCTGGCCTTCCTCTCTGGGACAACCTTTCAAGTACTTGAAGAGCACTATCATATCTCCCCTCAGTCTTCTCTTCTCAAGGCTAAACATGCTCAGTTCTTTCAGTCTCTCTTCATAGGGCTTTGTTTCCAGTCCCCTGATCATCTTTGTTGCCCTCCTCTGAACCCTCTCCAGTTTGTCTGCATCCTTCTTAAAGTGTGGTGCCCAGAACTGTACTCCAGATGAGGCCTAACCAGTGCTGAGTAGAGGGGGACTAGTACTTCCCAGGATGTGGAAGCTATGCTTCCATTAATGCAGCCCAAAAGAGCATTTGCCTTTTTTTGCAGCCACATCACATTGTTGGCTCATATTCAGCTTGTGATCGACAACAATTCCAAGATCCTTCTTGCTTGTAGTGTTGTTGAGCCACATATTCCCCATCTTGTAACTGTGCATTTGGTTTCTTTTTCCTAGGTGCAGAACTTGGCATTTATCCCTATGAAATGTCATTCTGTTGTTTTCTGCCCAGCGCTCCAGTCTATCCAGATCACTTTGAATTTTGTTTCTGCCTTCCAAAGTAGTAGCTACCCCGCCCAATTTGGTGTCATCTGCAAATCTGATCAGCATTCCCTGCACCTCCTCCTCCTCCAAATTATTAATGAAAATGTTGAAGAGCACTGGGCCCAGGACTGAGCCCTGCAGTACCCCACTCATTACCTCTCCCCAGTTTGAGAAGGTCCCATTGATCAGCACTCTTGGAGTCCGATTCTGTAGCCAACTGTGGATCCACCGGATCGTTGTTTCATCTAGCCCACTTTGAGCTAGTTTGCTCATCAGGATATCATGGGGCACTTTGTCGAAAGTGTTGCTGAAGTCGAGGTATATATGTCTACAGCATTCCCATGGTCCACAAGGGAGGTGACTTGATCAAAAAATGAGATCAGATTCATCTGGCAGGGTTTGTTCTTGACAAATCCATGTTGGTTTCGAGTAATCGCAGCATTGTTTTCAAGGTGCTTCCAGATGGATTGCTTTATCATCTGGTCCAGAATTTTCCCAGGGATTGATGTCAGACTGACTGGTCTGTAGTTCCCAGGTTCCTCCTTTTTACCCTTTTTGAAGATAGGGACAACATTAGCCCTCCCCCAGTTATCTGGCACTTCCCCCGTCCTCCATGATTTCTCAAAGAGAATAGACAGTGATTCTGAGAGTTCTTCTGCCAGTTCCTTTAGTACTCTAAGATGCAGTCCATCTGGCCCTGGAGACTTGAACTCATGCAGCGTAATTAGATGTTCCTTGACCATATGCCTATCGATCTCAAGCTGCAATCCTGCCCCTTCAGCCTGCACTTTGCCTTTGCCAGGGGGGTCATAGACCCTCTTTTGGGAGAAGACTGAGCCAAAGTAGGAATTGAGCACCTCTGCCTTTGTCATCTGTTATCATTTTGCCATCCTTATTTAATAGCTGAACAACCATTTCTTTCCTCTGCCTTTTACTATGCACGTAGCTGAAGAAAGCCTTTTTGTTGTTTTTAGCATCCCTCGCTAACCTCAGCTCGTTCTCAGCTTTAGCCTTCCTGACGCCATCCCTGCAATTCTGTGCTACCTGCCTGTACTCTTCCTTTGTTGCTTGGCCTTCTTTCCACTTCCTATATGTGTCCTTTTTTGTTTTCAGGCCGTCTCTAAGCTTGTTGTGAAGCCACATTGGCTTCTTCTGTTGTCTTCTACCTTTTCTTCTTGTTGGAATGGTTTGTAATTGTGCCTTGAGAATTTCCTTTTTTAAAAGCTCCCACCCATCTTGGACTCCTTTTCTCGTTAGCATCACTTGCCATGGGACCTTACTGATCATTGTTCTGAGTTTATTAAAATCAGCTTTCCTAAAATCCAGGGTACGCATTTGACCACACTCGGCTTTTGCTTCCCTTAGAACCAAGAACTCAAGTACAACATGGTCGTTTTCCCACAGAGTTCCTGTAACTGCTACTTGATCCACTAAGTCATCTCTGTTGGTTAGGATCAAGTCAAGGATAGCCGATCCTCTAGTTCCTTCCTCTACTTTCTGTAGGAGGAAGTTATCCACCACACAACTCAGGAATTTCCTGGAGGGGCCATGTTTTGCAGAATTTGTCTCCCAACCAATATCGGGGAAATTGAAGCCCCCCATTACTACTACCTCATGCTTCCTTAAAACATTGGCTATTTGCTTTTCAAAAGTTTCATCCTTGTCTTCTCCTTGGTTGGGTGGCCAGTAGTAGACTCCGACCACCAGGTTCCTTTTATTCTTTGCTCCATTTATTTTGATCCAGATGCTCTCGATGGGGCTACCAAGCTCATCCTCCTGTATTTCTGTGCAGAGATATGTATTTTTCACATACAGTGCAACCCCACCCCCCTTTCTGTTCCTCCTGTTCTTTTTGAACAAGTTATATCCTTCAATTGCTGTCTTCCAGTCATGAGAGTCATCCCACCAAGTCTCAGTTATACCTATCAAGTCATAATTTCCGTCCTGTATTAAGAGTTCAAGTTCATTCTGTTTGTTTCCCATACTCTGGACATTAGTATATAGACATCGAAGACCATGTGCTTCATAGTCTGGTTTTCTTCCTACATGTGTCTGAAGACTATTATTGGGCGCTATCAGAGCTGTTCTCTCCATTGCGGTGCATGCGCCTACATCCATTGTTACCCCCAACATTACATCTCCCTCCCACGTAGGATTCAGTTTAAAGCCCTCCTGATGAAGTTCTTCATGCTGTGGCCAAACATTCTTCCCATCCTTTGTGAGGTGCAACCCGTCCCTTGACAACAGCCCACCTTCCAGGAAGTATAGCCCGTGGTCCTAGAATCCAAATCTCTCTCGTCGGCACCACCTTCGTAGCCAGTCATTCACCCGGAGTATTTTTCGTTCCCTTTCTATCCCTCTTCTAACTACTGGAAGGATGGATGAGAAAACTATCTGGGCCCCAAAGTTCTTGACTTTCCTTCCCAAAGCTTCAAAGTCTGACGTGATTTCTTCGTAGCTCCGCTTGGCGGTATCATTTGTTCCCACATGGATGAGAAGAAAGGGATACCTGTCAGTGGGCTTTATGAGTGCAGGCAACCTTTCAGTCACATCTCTAATCTGTCCTCCTGGGAGACAACATACCTGGCGAGTCCACGGGTCTTCGCCACATACTTGGGTCTCGATCCCACGCAGCATGGAGTCTCCCACTACTACCACTCTTCTCTTCTTAGTGTTGTAGGCCTGGGTTTCATCGCCTCTGTTTGCCTGACCTTCAGCCTCTTGTTCACTCTCATTTAGGTTCCCCTCTGATTCTTCCTCTGCACGCTGTCCTCCAGTCTCATCCGCAAGTACCTGGAATCGGTTCCACAGCTCCACTGCTTCCACTGGTGCAGAGTGGCGTCTAGTTCTTCTTCTCCTAACTGTCACCCTTTTCCAAGGAGTATCCTCTACTTCTAGTCCTCTTTCTTTCTCTCCCTCCTGTGTGTTCTATGAATTTGGGTTGCTGTTTTTGTCCTATTTTTCTTAGGATGTAGTGATCCTAAGTGCATAGTAAAAGGCAGAGGAAAGAAATGGTGGTTCAGCTATTAAATAAGAATGGCAAAATGATAACAGATGACAAAGAAAAGGCAGAGGTGCTCAAGTCCTACTTTGGCTCAGTCTTCTCCCAAAACAGGGTCTATAACCCCTCTGGCAAAGGTGAAGTACAGGCTGAAAGGGCAGGATTGCAGCTTGAGATCGATAGGCATATGGTCAAGGAACACCTCATTACTTTGAATGAGTTCAAATCTGCAGGACCAGATGAACTGCATCCTAGAGTAATAAAAGAACTGGCAGAAGAACTCTCAGAACTGCTGTCTATTCTCTTTGAGCAATCATGGAGGATAGGTGAAGTGCCAGATGACTGGAGGAGGGCTTGTGTTGTCCCTATCTTCAAAAAGGGTCAAAAGGAGGAACCTGGGAACGACAGACCAGTCAGTCTGACATCAATCCCTGGGAAAATTCTGGAGCAGATGATAAAACAATCCATCTGGAAGCACCTTGAAAACAATGCAGTGATAACTCGAAGCCAACATGGATTTGTCGAGAACAAAACCTGCCAGATGAATCTGATCTCATTTTTTGATCAAGTCACCTCCCTGGTGGACCGTAGGAATGCTGTAGACATCATATACCTTGACTTCAGCAACACTTTCGACAAAGTGCCCCATGATATCCTGATGAGCAAACTAGCTCAAAGTGGGCTAGATGAAACAACGATCTGGTGGATCCACAGTTGGCTACAGAATCGGACTCCAAGACTGCTGATCAATGGGACCTTCTCAAACTGGGGAAAGGTAACGAGTGGGGTACCACAGGGCTCAGTCCTGGGCCCAGTGCTCTTCAACATTTTTATGAATGACTTGGAGGAGGAGGTGCAGGGAATGCTGATCAGATTTGCAGATGACACCAAATTGGGTGGGATAGCTAATACTTTGGAAGACAGAAACCAAATTCAAAGTGATCTTGATAGACTGGAGCACTTGGCAGAAAACAACAGAATGACATTTCATAGGGATAAATGCCAAGTTCTGCACCTAGGAAAAAGAAACCAAATGCACAGTTACAAGATGGGGGATACGTGGCTCAACAACACTACAAGCGAGAAGGATCTTGGAATAGTACTAGTTCCCCTCTACTCAGTTAGGCCTCACCTGGAGTACTGTGTCCAGTTCTGGGCACCACACTTTAAGAAGGATGCAGACAAACTGGAGAGGGTTCAGAAGAGGGCAACAAGGATGATCAGGGGACTGGAAACAAAGCCCTATGAGGAGAGACTGAAAGAACTGGGCATGTTTAGCCTTGAGAAGAGAAGACTGAGGGGAGATATGATTGCGCTCTTCAAGTACTTGAAAGGCTGTCCCAGAGAGGAAGGCCAGGATCTCTTCTCGATCATCCCAGAGTGCAGGACACGGAAGAATGGGCTCAAGTGACAGGAAGCCAGATTCTGGCTGAACATCAGGAGAAACTTCCTGACTGTTAGAGCAATACGACAATGGAACCAATTCCCTAGGGAGGTGGTGGGCTCTCCCACACTGGAGGCCTTCAAGACGAGGCTGGACAGCCATCTGTCAGGGATGCTCTGACTTGGATTCCTGCATTGAGCAAGGGGTTGGACTCGATGGCCTTGTAGGCCCCTTCCAACCCTACTACTCTATGATTCTATGATCAGAATAAAACAAAACGAGTCTTTCTTAAATGATTACTCATGGATGTTGGAAAATGGATTTTTAGGTGTCAGCCATTAAGAAGACTGTGGGATTCTCTTTCTTTCCTGATGTGTGGAAAAGATGGGAGTTGATGGGTGCATATCTCTGGCTTTCACAGGTCCAGGTGAGCAAGATAGCCAGGGGGATTTTGGTGATGGTCTTAAGCAAAGGTGACAAAAGATTCATGTAGGCATGCTTGGTTACACAATATTGGGTTTTCAGGGTCTTACGGCTTTAAAAATCATTGAATTCTTTATTTTTTCTTCTATTTACCTTAAACAGGAAGGTTAGACATCAGCATAAAGTATTTTCATGGTGCAGTCTTCTGAAGTTGTTGTCCTGAGGTGAGATCTGAAATTTGCAAGTGTTAACACAGAGGGAATTAAGGCAATCAAAGCACTGTGGCTAGCCAGAAAGTTTATGCAAGAAGTCTGCATCTGTTCTTCGGTTGTGCAAGTCCTTAACATCCTATGGGACCTGCTTTTCTGCCCTTTTCTAAGACCAAAAAACCCTAGTCCCCGTCCAGATACCAGCCACATTTTCCCAGATCAGCAGAATTTGGGGGTACTTCATAACAATTGCCAAAGCTGGTATTATGAATTTAGCTAATAAGATAATGAACAGCTTGAATTTCTAACATTGTAATGAATCTTCGAGGAGTGGAGGGGGCAGGAGCTGCCAGTTCGGAGAAGCTCTCAGCAGCAGGAAGAGAAGCTTGCCACACGATCCCTCCTGTGGCTTGGGACTCTGAGGCAGGGGTGGTAGTTGAAGGAGCCCGCAGTGCCTGTGGGGGGACGCCGTGGGGCCCGGATTGGAGGGGGGCTTCCCTTCCCTCACATTTTGGTCCACGCTTTCTTGATGTATAAGAGCAGGGGCTTGAAAATGTTGGGGGACTTCTTGGCAGGGTGGTGTTGGAGTGGCCCAGCTTCTGCTTGGGCTGGCTTGAAGTTTTCAGCAGCTTTGGAGTGTCATTGGGAGTGCTCTGTGGCGATGGTAAAGCTGTCCTTCAGGACCAAGGGAACTCCTCTGCGGAGTGCCTAACTGGGCAAGGTGCCCTTTCCAGGGCCCGAGGTTGGGGTGCTGCTGCCACCCGGTCTTTCCAACGCTTGCTCCGACTCCTGTCCAGCTTGGAGGGGGGCTCCTTGCCTTGCTGTCCCTTGGATGCCTCCACACCTTCCACCAGCCCCCACTTGTTGGCTTCGTGTCTCTTGATCTTCAGCAGGAAGCCCGGCCTGCAATGGAGGAACAACTCCAGGTGGCTCTTGTCAGCTGGGGTGTGGGCCTCGGACAGGTGCCCAACCATGCCTACCCTTGACGCCAACCCTGGCACTCACCCTCTGCTCCGCACATGGCAGCAACCGAAGCAAGGCCTCCTGGGCAGATCTTAAAGCACACTGGGGAATACGTTTGGGCTGGGGGGGCGAGCCATTCTCCTGCACACTCCAAAGACCCCCAGGCTCAGAACGGCCTGGGGCGCCCAGCGTTCCTGCACATGGTGCTGCATGTACCGGAACTGAACTGCCTTGGGCTGCAGGCTCGTGGTCAGGGCAAGGGGAGCCCGCCGGCCCATCCGCCCCGCAGGTGACATCTGCGGGCGCGCGCGCCCGAGCAAGCAAGCAAGCAGAGGCGCGGTTCCCTCAGGACGCTGCTAGCGGCATCGGCGGCCCACTGTGAACGGCGCCGCGCTCGCTTGCAGAGCCGTCTCTGCTGCGGACCAGTGGCCGAAACGGCCCCCTTTGCTTTGTATTCGTATAACTCGGCCGTTTAGGGCAGGCCCCAGCGGTGCTCCTGCACAGGGCAGGCCCATTGAGGTGAACAGGCCTAATCTAAGCAGGGCTGCCGTCGGGTGCTGCCCGTCGTCCTCCCCCTGCCTCGCAACGATGGGGACGCAGGCGCGAGGCCCGGCGGACTGCAGGGCGGCGCTGCCTGTCGCAACCCTGCGTGGAGCGCTCCGCTCTTCCCGCCCAGGGCTACACACAGCCCACCTAGGAACCGCCACTCCCACAGAGCTTTGCGCCAGCCGCCGACTTCACATCCGGACTTCTTCCCCGCGCCTCCCCTGTACCACTCATTGGTCGGGGTTTGCTGACACGCCGGCTGGATTCTCCTATTGGCCGGGAGCCAGAGGAAGGCGGGCTTCCTCGCGCCGTCTGAGGGAGCTAGGTTAGGCATTGGCTACTCACTGAGCCAGTGATCGTCGAGCGGTGCAGAATGAGCGCAATGGTGGCCAATGGGAGCCAAGGGGAGGAAGGCGCGCGCGGGGAGAGATTCGAACGGAGCAGTTGCGGCGCGAACGGCGAGGGAGGCGCGTCGTGTGTTGCGCGGGGCGCCGTTTCTCCCCGGTCCTGAGGTAAAAAGGTGAGCGGGCTTCTTTAGGGAAAGGTCGGCGGAAAGGACCGCGAAGGCCCTTCCTTCCCCGAGGGTGAGGGTCGGATCGCCGTGAGGGCGGAGGCGAGCTCTCGTGGGTCACGCAGCTCAGGCCCCGGCCGGCTTTTAGGGGGGGACGGGCGGGGGGCGGTCCCTTTTCGCACCCCCAGACACGCGTCGCCTCCGGGGGGGGAGCTTCGCTCGAGGGGAGGCTGCTCGGGGCTCAGACTCCCTGCGCGTAGGAAGCGAGCCTGTCAGGGCGCACGGAGGGCGAGTCTGCGATCACGTGGGTCAGGGACCCTGGGGCCGCCCCGCAGGGCCGTGAAGCGCCACGAGGAACGTCGGAAGCTGCCTTCGGCGCGGCGTCGGCCCTCGACGCTGATCGGCAGCCGTGGCGCCCCCCACAGCCTTTCGGGCCCGGAGGTGCCCCCGGGGATTGACCCTGGGACCTGCTTCCACGCAAAGTAGGGGCTCCGCCGCCGGCCAGCGGCCCTTCCCTGCTGTGCAGCGCCTTTATCCAGCCAGACAACTGGTCTTCTCCAGCCACGCTGACTGGCACGGAAGGGCCCTTCTCAGCCCTGTGCGAATGGGGCCTGGGGCCTTTTCCTCGCCAAACAGGTGCTGTGCCGCTGAGCTGTCATTTCTGCATGCCTGTGCAGTTTCCCAAGTACACAGAAAGTGCTCCCTTGCTTTTGGGTGAGCCACCCCAGTTCACTTTTAATTACTCTAAGGGTGATGGCTTTGGCAGTGTAAATTGGCATGGGGAGCAAGAATATTGGTGGCAAGCAAAGACGGGCAAGGGGTACAGCCCTGAGTTTGTTTTTTCCACCCCCCAACTGTGCAGGCAGAAGGACTGCATTTATTAACAGAAATATTTCTGACTTGTAGGCACTTTACTGAGGATATGGCAGGTGTTACTCCAAGAAAAAGAAAACGCAGTTCTAATGGGTGAGACTTACCAGAACTTTTTAAAATCCTTTTCACTACCAAGACTGCTATTTGCCACAGCTGATAAGCAGGAAAAAAACACAGATATATACATAGGGAGATCTTTCCATTTGTGCTAGAATGCTATGAAACAAAATTGTAACAGATATGGCAGGAACAAGATCTTTCTCATCTTTCTCTAATTCCTCACTCTCCAAATTAAGAATTAGGCAAATACACTGTTGTTTTTCATGGTTTCCCTGTGCACCAGGGTGATGTTGAAATGCCTCAGAATCAGCATTGGGGCAAGTTTCTCATTCACATTCACTTTAAAAGGACAACAGTACCCTCAGCTGTACCTTTGTATCCACAAAGAAAGTCATAGCTTCAGAAGCCATGGAATGATGAACTATATTCTAAATATTTTTAAAGCTGAAATGGAGCTAATATAGCTTATTTCATTCTGAAATATGTAAAGAGTGAAACATTAACGTTACTTTTTATAGCTTGCAGGTTCTACATGGTAATCCAGTGAAAAAACTGATGATGGATTTCATGGAGGAGCTGCCTGTGGTTAAGGTGCCTACACATCACAGTTTTATATCTCCAGTAAAGCAAACATCAAGTTTCCAAGATGAATGCAAAGAAAACCAATACTCTCCCCAAAGGTCAAGCAGATCACAGAAACTTGATACTTCTCCACTACAGACAGCCAACGTGCCAAAGGGAATACGAAGGGAGTTCCCACAGAGAAAGTCCCCAGAGTCTGGCTCCAAATACAGTTTGACTGTGCCCACCAGCTTGTTTTACAGCAAAGAGAAGCAATTTCAAAGCGTACTGGAGAGGAAGCTGGCAGATGAAAGCCATCCTCTTAGTCCAAGGAATGATGACGGAAACCTACCTATTGTTAACAAGACGGAGGCAGCACAGATAAAAGTTTTAACAGCCAGGTACCCAAACTCAAAAACAACCAAGCGCCCAGCTACTTCAAGACAGGCCAGGACTTTGCCAAGAAACACCAAAAAAGCCAAAATGGAGATTGTTTCTCCCAAGCCTGTTGTTGAAAACTGTGCTATTGAAAAGAAAACTGATGCTCCTTTCAGAGTCTTAAGCATGAAATTCAAACCTGTGCTGAAACTCCAAACAGGAGCAGCGTTCTTTGCCACTGGGAAGAAGTGGCACTCTGGTTCTAAAAAGCCGCTTTCATCTCCATCATGCCTCCACTCTGTCATAGTAAAAGAGAAGCAGGAGAGACCTCCAACCCATACTGAGCTCTACTTGTCCACTGAAAGCAAAGCTAATGAAGCTGGCAGGAAAGGAAGCCATGCAAATGGGTTCCTTAAAAAGGAGAAAAATGATCACATGGGGGATGGTGAGAAACTGACACAGAATACAAGCCAATATAGGGAGGCCATGTGTAAACTGAATGCTAGTCTACTACAAACTTCTCGTGCTGGTTGCTCAAAGGTCCAGACGCAAAAGGAAACTGATGCTGGGACTCAGGTATGTAGAATTTATGAAAGCTGGTAACATGTCTGCTATGCGCTAAGGTTTGCCTCACTGGAAATATTTAAACAGAGGCTGGATGGATACCTGGCAGGGATGTTGTACTTTCTTCCTGTATTGCAGCTCTTGCATTGAGCTGGAGGTTGAACTATATGATCTCCAAGGTCCCTTCCAACTCAGATTCTGTTGTGTTTTATCACATCAGCATGTGGACAAGGTTTTGTCCTTCGAAGAATATTGAATGTTACAATATATTGTATGTTGACACCCTTGCTGTGTAACTTTCAGTTTATCAAGGTTTTCGCATTCTCTGTTCTCAGATTATCACCAGCTGACTAAGGAGACTGAGAATAGCTTTGTAGCCTTGCCTGATCCCGAGGGCAGTGCGTTGTTTTATTTATTTATTTAAACGTTTACACGCTGCCTTTCAGTTTTAAAGAAAACAACAAATGTGCTCAGCCCAGCTAACAAAATTGGAAATAAAATACAATGTAATAAAATAAAAACTCTTACATTAAAATCGCAGAGGATAAAACCTGTGAAAGCCAATGCAATCATAAATGCTAATGGTTTCAGAACATATGCTGGTAGGCCTGGGCCAGAAAGACATCAGACCTGGCATCAAGCAAGATTCTGTGGCGAGGTTGTTCCTCATATGAGGTGCCACAACTGAAAAAAGCCCCTGCTCCAGTCACTGCACATCTACAGACAGAAAATGGGGAGACTGGCAGGTTCAGATAGGCTTGTATGGGAGAAGGTGGTCCTTAAGGTACCAGGGTTCCAAGCTTTTCAGGGCTTAAATTGTACCTGAACAAGACCAGCAATCAGTGAAGTTGTTTGAGAACTGCTGAAATGTTCTCTATTGCTGGTCCCAGTTAGTAGTCTAGCAGCTGAATTTGAACTATCTGAAGCAGGGGTGGGCAACTTGTGGCCCTACAGATGGTGATGGCCCAACAACCTATGGAGGGCCACATGTTGCCCACCCCTGAACTGAAGCTTCTAAGACATCTTCAAAGGCAGCCTCAGCTATTGCCATTCTAATCTGAATGGCATCGATAACAGCGGTCAAGCTATCTGACCAAAACCAGATCCCTCCTGGAAGCTTCTGCTTTTCATTTCTTACAGGCTTAGGTCAGAGCTGGATCTGAAAATCTTGGCTCTGCTCTCAGGCAAGAGGAATTGCTGGAGCAAAGAGAGGCCTCCCTTGCGGTTCTTCCCTGTTGAATCATAATTGACAACATCTGAGGGATGGCTTGAACCTTTGAGAACGATTGAGCAGGAGATTGGACTCGATGGTCTTATAGGCCCCTTCCAACCCTACTATTCTGTGATTCTGTAGGGAATATGTACGATCACTTTGCTTCTTTTCACTACCAGAACAAGCCAGCTTCCTTCCCCAAATAGCCAGGACAAATAGAAGAGATTGATAGTCTCGTGGAGTTTGCAGATAGGGGATAGTATCCAGGAGTGTCTTTTGATTGAAGGAAGGCTGTGATCCAGTGGAGGCTTCTGCGAATGGAAGAGAGGGAGGTATCCCCCTTCTCTCTGTAGCCACTAAAAATTGTTCCACAGGGCTAGGGACCCCCCAGAACAGTATGGAAGGTGGCATGGGGGCTGCAGGAGAAGATTTTGTGAAAATTGGCCCTCTCCCTTCTTTTCATAGAACCCACCAATAGATAAGGGAGCCTTCTGTGAGTGGAAGGACATTATTGAGTATAACCCGTGGTCACTCTGGCATACCAGTCTTGATACTTTATCTTGCTCAATAGCACAAATGAGCTGGAGCACGCAGTTTGTTCGCTCACATGAGTGGGTCAAGAAACCAAGAAGTAATATCTTCAGGGGGTTTTTTTTTTTGAACCTGGGTTGTGGTGGTTTGCTCCCAAACAAGCCAGGGTTTGATGTTGGCTTACTTGTCCTTGCTTGTTTGGCAGTAATAAACCAGGATCCTGGATTCAGACATAATACAAAGCCACTGCTTCCTGGTTCCTTTACCTGCTAATGCGTGTTGGACGAACAAAGTGGGAGTGAAGGGGCTGCATGCACTAGCACGTAGGTTGTTCATGGTAAGCCAAGATTAATAGGGAATCTTGGCTTACTGTTATATATGATTACAGCCAGTGGCAAGATGATACCTGAGTATGACAACTAGTAAATCTCTTTATTTCCTTCATATCCCACCTTTCTTCCATGGAAATGAAGGCAGTATACATAAGGTTCGTTGGTGGTCCTATCTGGCACTCACCCAGACTCAGATCTGCTTCTCAGCAAGTTGCTGCATCACATATAAGAATATAAGAGCCATGCTGGATCAGACCAAGGGTCCATCTAGTCCAGCATTCTGTTCACACAGTGGTCAATCAGCTGTTGACTGGGAACCCACAAGCAGGGCATGAGCGCAAAAGCACCCTCCCACCCATGTTACCCAGCAACTGGTGTACATAGGCTCACTGCCCTTTGTACTGGAGGTAGCACATAGCCATCAAAACTAGTAGCCACCTATAGTCTTCTCCATAAATTTGTTGAACCCCCTTTAAAGCCATCCAAATTGGTGGCCATCACTACATCCTGTGGTAGCGAATTCCATACTTTAACTATGCACTGTGTGAAGAAGTACTTACTTTTATTTGTCCTGAATCTCCCACCAATTGGCTTCGTAGGGTGACCCCGGGTTCTAGTATTTTGAGAGAAGGAGAAAAATGTCTCCCTATCCACATTCTCTACACTATCTATAATTTTGTAGACCTCTATCGTGTCTCCCCTTACCCTCCTTTTTTCCAAGCTAAACTATCCCAGCTGTTGTAACCTTCTCTCATAGGGGAGATGCCCCAGCCCATTGATCATTTTAGTGGCCCTTCAGACCATGCCATGGAACAGAACCTCTTTCGGAAATAGTCCATTGAAAATTTGCTTTGTTCAGAATTATTGTTGCCTTGTTCACAGGGCTTTGAAGAAACCTCTCGGGCATCACCCAGAAATATGGACAAGCATAAGAATAACTCTTCCAGTAAGCTTTCTAGTGAAACTATCAAGGGTGAGTATAATTGATGTCAGGGCTGTGTTAGAATTCCTGGTGCATCTGTATGCTGCAATAAAAAGCTTGATAGACGATACTATCTTGATCCTTACACAATATTGTGAATAGAGGGCATTCTCCATGCATTTGGGAGATGGGTCACATTGCCAAATAAAAAACAAACGGAATGGAAGATAGAACTCACAAGGGTGTTTCTTTCTCCCCAGTGTCATCTTTGACAGACAGAATCCATCCTATATTCAGTACACCTTCCAGAAACAAAAAAAGGTATGCCAGTCTTGTTCAGATATTCATAAGTAATGATATAATGGATATGAAGAGAGGTTCAAGCTAGATGCTCTTCTTTATGAACCAGTCCTTCCTTTCATTTAAAGCCCAAATATCATATGGAGTTGTGATAATACTTGCTACATATCCATAGCTGTCATAAGGTTTTCTTTCCCCAATCTGTTTGTACTAATTCTGAAATAAAAAGCAATGTAAGCCTCTCCGCGTTACTACGCTTGGCATTGGTGTAACCATTCAGGCTGCAATGAGTTTCAGGTCCCTTGCTAAGAACTGGTATCCTTAAGTGGGGAACTAATTTAGGGTGGGAGGCCAGATGACCTCCCTAGCCCTCTGTGGGCTGAATGATATCAGGGGGTGCCTGTGTTGTCCTTCTGGACTTGGGAGGACTTGACAGAGGCAGAAAAGATGCTGCATACTGACTTGAGCCACCCAGCACAAATTGCTCAGGTTCATAAGAACCTATCGTAAGAGAAGGCCGGAGAAAACAAGTGTGTCTAGAACACCCTAGTTGGTAATGTGCATTGTAATTCATCTGTATGCCTCTGTATAAGTTGCTGGCTGGTTGGTCACTTTGTGAACAGAATGCTGGACTGGATAGGCCTTTGTCTAATTCAGCACCACCATTTTATGGGTGGCTGAATTGAGATGATTTTTGCTATTGTTGCCTAGACAGTTACTGAAGGCATTTTGTATTTGTTGAACAATACGTTTTAGTTTTTGGCAGGTTTTTATTAATAGTTTTTTAATGTAAGTAGATTATTATGACTTGTGTTTATGTTAAGTTTAGGAAGAGGGGTTTTTCATTAAAGGCAGTATACATATATTTTAATAATAATAAATAATAATGATGAGAATGAAAGAATAAAATATTACCACTTGTTAGACTAAATGATCCTATACCTGATTTAGTTACTGCACCAAGATAAATCAAAACAAGTCTTCCAGTACTTTTGAAAGATTTGGACTTAATGTGTCCAAGGGAAAATAATTCCAGAATTGTAGGGCAGCTGCCAAGTGTGTCCCTCTATTGTTGTTGTTGTTAAGTCATGTCCGACCCTTCGTGACCCCATGGACCATAGCACGCCAGGCCTTCCTGTCCTCCACTCTCTCCCGGAGTGTGCTCAGGTTCATATTCATTGCATCGGTGATGCTATCTAGCCGTCTCATCCTCTGCCGTCCCCTTCTCCTTTTGCCTTCAATCTTTCCCAGCAGCAGTGTCTTTTCTAGGGAGTTTTCTCTTTGCATTAGGTGGCCAGAATATTTGAGCTTCAGCTTCAGTATCTGTCCTTCCAATGAGCAGTCAGGGTTGATTTCCTTTAGGATGGACTGATTTGTCCTCCTTGCAGTCCAGGGGACTCGTAAGAGTCTTCTCCAGCACCACAGTTCCAAAGCATCCATTCTTCGGCGCTCAGCCTTCCTTATAGTCCAGCTCTCACAGCCATACATTACTACTGGGAAAACCATAGCTTTGATTATAAGGTCCCTTAATATTATAAGGTCCCTTTGTCGGCAAGGTGATGTCTCTGCTTCTTACTAAGCTGTCTAGGTTTGCCATAGCTTTCCTCCCAAGGAGCAAGCGTCTTTTAATTTCATGGCTACAGTCACCGTCTGCGGTGGTCTTGGAGCCCAAGAAAATAAAATCTGTCACTGCTCCCATTTCTTCCCCTTCCATATGCCAGGAAGTGATGGGGCCAGATGCCATGATCTTCGTTTTTTTAATGTTGAGTTTCAAACCAGCTTTTGCACTCTCCACTTTCACCCTCAACAAGAGGCTCTTTAGATCTTCTTCGCTTTCTGCCATTAGGGTGGTATCGTCTGCACATCTGAGGTGATAATTCTCCTAGCAATCTTAATTCCGACCTGTGATTCATCCAGCCCGGTGTTTCTCATGATGTACTCTGCATATAAGTTAAATAAGCAGGGCGACAATATGCAGCCTTGTCGTACTCCTTTCCCAATTTTGAACCAATTGGTTGTTCCATGTCTGGCTCTTACTGTTGCTTCTTGACCCTCGTACAGGTTTCTCAGAATTTGCCACAGTTTGTTGTGATCCACACAAAGGCTTTAGCGTAGTCAATGAAGCAGAAATAGACGTTTTTCTGGAATTCTCTTGCTTTCTCCATGATCCAGCAAATGTTGGCGATGTGATCTCTAGTTCCTCTGCCTCTTCAAAACCCAGCTTGTACTTCCAGTAGTTCTCGGTTCACATACTGCTGAAGTCTAGCTTGTAGGATTTTGAGCATCACCTTGCTGGCATGTGAAATGAGCGCAATTGTACGGTAGTTTGAACTAGGGATGGACGAAAGGGACTTACCTTGTCCCGCAGCTTGCTTCGCGGTGGGGGGGAGGCGCTTCGGTTCTCCCCCCGAACTTCAGGCGAGGGGGGGAGGTGCCCCGCCTCGCCTGGCCGAAATTCAGGCCGGGGGGGAGGCGCCCCATCCCTCACCGGTGAAATTCAGGCCAGGGAGGAGCGCCCCGTCTCCCCGGCCGCGAAAGAAGAAGGCTGTGTTTTAATGCTGCTATGGACCAGTTAACTTCTTTTTTTTTGCACCTGTTAGTGGATGCACAGCATTGAGGCTAATTCTGTAACCCTGAAGTGCTGGATATGAGTCCAGAAGCTGGATTGGCTGTGTCTGCAAACCACTGCAATTCTTGCACTAAACACTGTTAGACCAAGTCTGTTCAAATAAATGTTTGTATTTTAGTCTGTGCTGTGTTTGAGTCTATATTTTGAGCAGCTATAGCAGGGATGGCCCACAAAAACTATTTTACCTGATTGCAGTAGCCCTACCAAACGTAACCAAGTTGTGGTAAAAATATTGCCCACATCCTACTTGTTGATTTCCTACTTCATCCTCTGGGTTCTGTATATGCCCAAACCCATCTGCTCCAGAACTGTGAAGTCCTTAAAATGCATTGGTGCTCTATCTTTGTTTATAGGACTTATGCCCCCATTCCAGGAGTGTGGGAGACTGCAGGTTTCTATTCTCACCCTCTGAGGGAGATTCTTTGAACAGCTTTCCTTATTTCTATCATTCTGGCACACACAGGTTGCTGTGTAGAGGCTGCAACTCTAGGTGCTACTAGTTACAGGATTTACATTTGTAAGCTTCAGTAAGTGCTGATGAGTGCTCACCCCACCAGGTGACGACGCTATCCATGAAGGCTCTCCCTGACTTTATAGCATGACTGGGGGGAGGATGTTTAACTCCAGGAAGGCGAGGGGTGGGCAAAGACCACTCAGTCAGCATCTCAAGGAAAGCACAGGTCAAGAAGTGACAGGTGAAACATTCCTGCTCCATCTGACTAGCTTATCTCTCTTCAGGTGACTCATCTGACCAGGAGAGAAAACAGCTATAGGGACAGACCCCACTCAGCAACAGATTAGCTCAGTATACTGTTTCAAGAATTATAATATGTTGGGGCTAACCCAGCTGAGGGATATTAGGGCAGAGCAGTGCACTGGAACCAGTCACCAAAAGGAACCCCTTTGTGCATGCACTATGCGTGGGGTGCTACTGATTCTATTCCACAGGTTACTCTTATGCCCACTGTGTCTATGTTCTTGTTTGGTGCTAAACAAATTGGTGGGGAAATTCTCTTGACCGGCCGCCGCCACCGCCGCCATTACAAAAAAAAAAAGTTCAATAAAAAAAAGCAAAAACACACCCGTGATAGGCTACGTGACGATTTACGTAGCCTATCACGGCTAGATTTCCAAAGTCAGCCGTGATAGGCTACGTAAATCGTCACGTAGCCTATCACGGGTGACTTTGAAGAAAAAAAAAAGCACGTACGCAAGTGGCGGCGCCCCATGGGCACCGCCATTTGCGTTCCTTATTTGGATAGGGGCAGTCTACGTAAAGATTTACGTAGACTACGGCAAAAATAAGGGCAACGCAAATAGCGTTCCCTTATTTTCGCCATAGTCTATGTAAATCTTTACGTAGACTATCCCTGTCCAAATAAGGAACGCAAATGGCGGCGCCCATGGGGTGCCGCCACTTGCGTATGCGCTTTTTTTTTTTCCCAAAGTCACCCATGATATGCTATGTGATGATTTACATAACCTATCACAGCTGACTTTGGAAATCTAGCTGTGATAGGCTACGTAAATCAACACGTAGCCTATCACGGGTGTGTGTGTGTGTGTTTTTTTACTGTACTTTTTTTTTTTGTAATGGTGGCGGTGGCAGCCGGTCGGGAGACCGGCCGCCGCCCCCGCCGAACCGCCGCCGGCACCCGCCGCCGAAAGGGACATTCGCTGAAGGTAAGCCCCATCCCAGAGGGGGGGCCGGGGGGCCGACGGAGAATTTCCCCACCAATTTCAGGGGGCCGAATGCGTCGGCACTCGGCCTCCCGAAGATTCGTGGAGAAATTCTCCGCCATCCCTAGTTTGAACACTCTTTGGCATTGCCCTTCTTTGAAACTGGAATGTAAACTGACCTTTTCCAGTCTTGTGGCCACTGTTGAGTGTTCCAAATGTGTTGGCATATTGAGTGCAGCACTTTAGCTGCATCATCTTTTAGGATTTTAAATAGCTCAGCTGGCATACTGTCATCTCCGCTAGCTTTGTTGTTAGTAATGCTTCTTGAGGCCCACTTGACTTCACTCTCTAGGATGTCCAGCTCCAGTTCAGTGACTGCACTATCATGGCTATCAGGGACATTCAGATCTTTCCTGTATAGTTCTTCTGTGTATTCTTGCCACCTCTTCTTAATCTCATCTGCTTCTGTTAGGTCCCTGCCTTTTTTGTCCTTTATCATGCCCGTCTGTGCACAAAACATTCCCTTGAGATCTCCGATTTTCTTGAAGAGATCTCTAGTCTTTCCCATTCTGTTGTTTTCCTTGATTTCTTTGCATTGTTCATTTAAGAAGGCCTTCTTGTCTCTCCTTGCTCTTCTCTGGAACTCTGCATTCAGTTGGATATATCTTCCCTTTCTCCCTTGCTTTTCTCTTCCCTTCTTTCCTCAGCTCCTTGTAAAGCCTCCTCAGACAGCCACTTGGCTTTCTTGCATTTCTTTTTCTTTGGGATGGATTGAGTTGCTGCCTCCTGAACAATGTTATGGACCTCCGTCCATAGTTCCTCAGGCACTCTGTCTATCAGGTCTAATCCAGGTCTTTCCCAGGGGAAGGAGCCTGGGAAAGGAGGACAAGCCAGCAGCTGCACCGGATGATCCTGAGCCTGAGCCTGCTTCTGCCCCCGCCGCAGGTACTTAAGGCGGGGCTGCCAGAGGCAGCGCCTCTGCATGCGCCTCGGCATCGCGCCAAGTGCGACGCTAAGTGCGCACTTAGCGTCGCACTTGGAGTCGCGTAGGACCTGAAGACCTACCCACCTGCTTCTCCAGAGACACCAGCAGCTACAATACCAGCAGCAAATAGCGGCAGCAGAGGGCAGCAGCTTTAAAGACAAGGGGAAAGGGGCAAACGTGGACTTTATCTGCTCCTTCTTAGCTGCTGTTCTCTTTTATCTCTTTTATCTTTTATATTCTTTTAAACTGTTGTGCTATTTATATCTTAACATTTTAATATGTGCCTGGGAGGACTATTGGGCAACTCAGGGAGTCAGAGAGGTGCCACCATAACTGTGGTCACGGGCAAGGGGAGGTATGGTGTTGGGGGATTAACAGGCCAGATGAGGAGAAGAGGAGCTAGACACCTTACAGCTGTCCCCTCTTCTGGTTCTTCCCCCAACCTGATGGTTCCTGGCAGCCTTACCAGTCTGCCCTCGGGTCTGGTGGTGCTGCTGCTGAATGCCAGGTCGGTCCAAAATAAAATCTCCCTCATCCATGATTTGATTGTGGATGAGGGGGCTGACCTGGCATGTATTACTGAGACCTGGGTGGGGGAACTGGGAGGGGTCACTCTCTCCCAGCTGTGCCCTCCTGGGTACTCGGTGCAGCACCAACACCGACTTGAGGGTCGGGGAGGGGGGGTTGCCGTGGTCTATAGGAATTCAATCTCCCTCTCCAGGCTTCCTGCTCATTCGAGCACAGATCTTGAGTGTTTGTACCTTGTGTTGGGTACCCGGGACAGATTGGGGATTCTCTTGGTGTACCGCCCACCCCGCTGCCCATCAGACTCCCTGCCTGAGCTGACGGAGGTGGTCTCGGACTTGGTGTTGAGGACCCCTAGGATGATGGTCCTGGGGGATCTCAACTTCCATGCCGAGGCCACTGTATCCGGGGCGGCTCAGGACTTCATGGCCGCCATGACAACCATGGGGCTGTCCCAACATGTCATCGGCCCAACGCATACAAAAGGACACACGCTTGATCTGGTTTTCTCGACTGGGCAGGAGGATGGTGATCTGAAAGTGGAGGAACTAACATCTGTCCCTTTGTCATGGTCAGATCACTTCCTGCTGAGGTTTAGACTCCTGGCGGCCTTTCCCTTCTGCAAGGGTGGGGGACCTATTAAAATGATCCGCCCCCGGAGATTAATGAATTCCGATGGATTCCAGAGGGCTCTGGGGGATTTTCCTGCTGGTATGGCTGGTGCTCCTGTCGAAGCCCAGGTCGCTCTGTGCAATGCAGAGATGACTTGGGTGGCTGACACGATCGCGCCCAAGCGCCCTCTCCCTCTGAGCAGAGCCCGGCCAGCTCCTTGGTATACACCCGAGCTGAGGGCAATGAAGCAAGAGGGGAGACAGCTAGAACGCAGGTGGAGGAAAACTCGTGCTGAGTCTGACCAAACACAGGTAAGAGCCCACTATCGAGCCTACTCTGTGGCGGTGAGGGTGGCAAAGAGACAGTTCTTTTCCACCAGCATTGCATCTTCTCAGTGTCGTCCAGCGGAGCTTTTCTGAGTGGTTCGCGGCCTGTTACATTCTGGGCCAGGGAGAGAGACGGTGGAACCCTCGGTAGCACGCTGTGACGAGTTTGCACGGCACTTTGAGGATAAAGTCGCTCAGATTCGTCATGAATTGGACACCACCATTAATGCAGTTCCATTGGTACAGGCGTTCAGAGCACCGTCTGGTCCAGTTTTATTGGATGAGTTTCAGTTACTGAGGCCTGAGGATGCAGACAAGGTGCTTGGCCAAGTCCGATCGACCACTTGTGTGCTTGACCCTTGCCCTTCATGGCTTATTAAATCAGACAAGGAGGGGTTGTCCGGCTGGGTCCAGGAGGTTGTAAATTCCTCCTTGAGAGAGGGAGTGGTGCCTGCCGCTTTAAAAGAGGCAGTAATTAGACCACTCCTGAAAAAGCCTAACCTGGACCCAGAGGATGTTAACAATTATAGGCCAGTGGCCAACATCCCCTTCCTGGGCAAGGTGCTTGAGCGGGTGGTTGTAGGACAGCTCCAGGCACTCTTGAATGAAACGGATTATCTAGATCCATTTCAATCGGGCTTCAGGCCTGGTTTTGGAACGGAAACTGCCTTGGTCGCCCTGTGGGATGACCTCTGCTGGGAGAGGGACAGGGGGAGTGCGACCCTGTTGATTCTCCTGGACCTCTCAGCATCTTTCGATACCATCGACCATGGTATCCTTCTGGATAGGTTGTCTGGGTTAGGAGTTGGAGGCACTGCACTACAGTTTTTCCGCTCCTACTTGGATGGCCGATTCCAGAGGGTGGTGCTGGGGGATTATTGCTCTGCGCCATGGCAATTGTGCCATGGGGTTCCACAGGGCTCTATTTTATCCCCCATGCTGTTCAACATCTACATGAAACCGCTGGGGGAGGTTATCCGGAGGTGTGGGCTGAGGTGCCATCAATATGCAGATGACACCCAGCTCTACCTCTCTTTCTCATCAAAACCAGGTGAGGCAGTGGCTGTTCTGAACCAGTGCCTGGGCACGGTAATGGACTGGATGAGGGCCAATAAACTGAAACTCAATCCAGACAAGACGGAGGTACTGTTAGTGGGTGGTTCGTCTGCCCGGCTAGGTGATGTTCAACCTGTTCTGGAGGGGGTTGCACTCCCCCTAAAGGATCAGGTTCGTAGTTTGGGGGTGCTCTTGGATCCAGAACTGTCACTTGAGGCACAGGTGAACTCAGTGGCACGGAGCACTTTTTATCAGCTTAGGCTGGTATACCAACTACGCCCTTATCTGGACAGAGATAGCCTTGCTACAGTTATCCATGCTCTGATAACTTCTCGTCTGGATTACTGCAATGCGTTATATGTGGGGCTGCCTTTGAAAACGGTCCGGAAACTTCAGCTGGTCCAAAATAGGGCAGCAAGATTGTTAACAGGGACTGGCCTGCGAGCTCATATTACTCCAGTACTTTTCCAGCTGCACTGGCTGCCGGTCCATTTCCAGGCCCGATTCAAAGTGCTGGTGTTAACATTCAAAGCCCTTAACGGCTTGGGGCCAGGTTACCTCAAGGATCGCCTCCTCCCATATGTGCCTGCCTGGACCTTAAGATCATCATCAGCGGCCCTTCTCCGTGAGCCCCTGCCAAAGGAAGTGAGGCGGGTGGCTACTAGGAGGAGGGCTTTTTCTGCTGTGGCACCCCGGCTCTGGAATGAGCTCCCTAGTGAGGTTCGCCTGGCGCCTACATTGTATTCCTTTCGGCGCCAGGTGAAGACCTTTTTATTTTCCCAGGCATTTTAGCTTTCTAAATTTTTATCTTTGCTGTTTTAAATCTGTATTTTAAACTCCTGCACTGCTGCTAGGTTTTATTGTGGTTGTATTGTTATATTGTGGTTTTAATGTTCTGTATATTTTAAATTGTTTTATTGTGTTGCTTGGATTTAATTTTTGTGACCCGCCCAGAGAGCTTCGGCTATTGTGCGGTATAGAAATAAAATAAATAAATAAATAAATAATCCCTGAAATCTATTCCTCTCCTCCACTGTATATTCATAAGGGATATGATTAGGTCATACCTGAATGGTTTAGTGGTTTTCCCTGCGTTCTTCAATTTAAGCTGAAATTTTGCAAGAAGCAGCTCATGAGCTGAGCCACTGTCAGCTCCAGGTCTTGTTTTGACTGACTGTATAGAGCTTCTCCATCTTTGGCTGCAAAGGACATAATTAATCTCATTTCGATATTGACCATCTGGTGATGTCCATGTGTAGAGTCGCCTCTTGTGCTGTTGGAAAAGAGTGTTTGCTATGATCAGCGTGTTCTCTTGGCAAAACACTATTAGCCTTTGTCCTGCTTCATTTTGTACACCAAGGCCATGCTTGCCTGTTATCCCGGTGATTTCTTGACTTCCTACTTTAGCATTCCAGTCCCCTATGATGAAGAGGACATCTTTTTTTGGTGTTAGTTCTAGAAGGTGTTGTAGGTCTTCATAGAACCGATCAACCTCAGCTTCTTCGGCATCAGTGGTTGGGGCATAGACTTGAATTACTGTGATGTTGAATGGTTTGCCTTGGATTCGTGCTGAGATCATTCTATCGTTTTTGAGATTGTACCCCAGTACTGCTTTTCCCACCCTTTTATTGACTACGAGTGCTACTCCGTTTCTTCTAAGGGATTCTTGCCCACAGTAGTAGATATGATGGTCACCTGAATTAAATTCGCCCATGCCTGTCCATTTTAGTTCGCTGATTCCCAAGATGTCGATGTTCAATCTTGCCATCTCATGTTTGACCAGCTTACCTTGATTCATTGATCTTACATTCCAGGTTCCTAAACAATATTGTTCTTTACAGCATCGGATTTTCTTTTCACCACCAGACACATCCACAGCTGAGTGTCCTTTCGGCTTTGGCCCAGCCGCTTCACTCTTTCTGGCGCTACTTGGAAATTCCCTCTGCTCTTCCCCAGTAGTATATTGGACACCTTCCGACCTGAGGGGCTCATCTTCCGGCGTCATCTCTTTTAGCCTTGTGATACGTTCTATGGGGTTTTCTTGGCAAGAAATACTGGAGTGGGTTGCCATTTCCTTCTCCAGTGGACCACATTTTGTCAGAACTCTCCACCATGACCTGTCTGTCTTGTGTGGCCCTGCATGGCATAGCTTATGGCTTCACTGAGTTACGCAAGCCCCTTCGCCACAACAAGGCAGTGATCCATGAAGGGGTGTCCCTCTATATGATCTCATATATGCGGAGCCAGTGTGCTTAGAATGTCAGATAAGGATAGGGGTGCCCAGATTCAAATTTTTATCCACCCATGAAATCCACTTGGTGACTTTGGGCCAGTCACTGTCTCTCAACCTAACTTATGTGTTGTGAGAATAAAATGGAGGAGAATAGTGAATGCCACCCTGAGCTCCTTGGAGAAAGGGTGGTATAAAATGTAAAATCTAGACTTTCACAGGAATAGCATACTTGAGGTGAGGTGATGTTCTCAATATAATGCACTGGAGGATGTGATCCCTTCATCGTAAGACCTCAGCTGAATAGTTCAAAACTAGCACTTTGAATTGTGCTCAGATTGCTAGAAGGTGTTTAGTGCTCACCTCTGCAAGGTGAATCAGTCCCTATCAAGTGTGATGGTGGCTTTTTGTTGGGAGGAAAGGGGGCAAATGACTGTTCTGTCTTGCGGTCCTACTCATCAGTGATCTGACTTTTTATGTAAAATGGCTAGCTGAAAGAGTACTAAGAAATGACCTTGTAGTTCCTCTGGAACCATGTTGGTGAGATACAAATGCCTTAAATTTCAGGGCACAGGCTCTCCCAGATGAGCAGCTTTCACCTGTGGAGTTCAGTCCAGTAGTACAAAAGGCTCCTGCCATACTGAGAGCCAACAAGAAGACAAAAGAACTGAGCAGAAGTTTAAAAGATCAGATGGTCATTGTGAGTATATTTCTGCATCTGCTGTTAATTCTGTAAGGGCCAGTTGTAATGCCATGCAATTTAAAGGAGCTTTCCAATTATGCTGTACCTGCCAGGCTGACCACGTCTTGTTTCTTTTAAGTGTCTTTCTAAGTAATTTGCTGCTCTTCCTTAATGTCTTACACTGTCATGAACAGTATTACATGGACACACCCTCTTTGCCCTGACAGGATGCTGGTCAGAAACATTTTGGTGCCACTGTCTGCAAATCATGTGGCATGGTCTACTCAGCTGCCAACCCAGAGGATGAAGGCCATCATGTCCAGTACCATCAGAGGTTCCTTGAGGGAATAAAATATGTGGTAAGACTTAAGCAAGATGAACACTGGTACCCTTTGTGAGTTAATTTCTTGTATTTTGTTCTACACAATGAATTCCCGGGAATGTAAATGTAATAGGAATTGAGAATTGCTAGGAAACTGAGTATGAATGTTGTTTGAGAGGGAGGTGAACATTCCTGGTGATCACTTATTCAAGCAAACTTTTATACTGTGTTTTCCAGCTCTGCACTTTAAGCTGTTATCCATCTACATTTGTTTTCCTCTGCTGTTTTTTTCTTTTCTTTTCTTGGTAGAGCTGGAAGAACGAGCATGTGGTTGCAGAATTCTGGGATGGGAAAATCCTCTTGGTCCTGCATGATGATCCAAAATATGCCATCAAGAAGGTGAAATGCAGAGTTTTCTTCTAGCCTTGCTCATCCTGGTGTGAAGTGGCACTACTTTTGTTTGTCTCAAAGCTGATGCCTATCAGTTTCAGGAATGATACAAGACTCTTGTATTTTGAATAAATAACTTTTTCCCATTCACAAAGTACCGTTAGTAATCAAGTAAATATTTTATGTCTCCAAGTTGAGTCCCTCTATTTTTAAGGTTTAAATTGAATGTTTGGTCTGAATTTGTAAAATAGTAATTATATTTTAAACAAAATAGGATTGTGTTAGATTTTAGGACAATTTTCTAGCCACGCATTTTGTAGCATTACCAGATAATTACCTCTTGCTCCAGATCATAAAGGCCACCTAGGATTTAATCAGGAGTTCTCCCCTGTTGATTCTACAACTAACTGCTCAGAGGCACAGTAGCAGGAGGCATCTAGAAATGTTGCTTGTCATGAACTAAGTTGACGTAGTTAAATCTGGTTTAGTTGCTAAGTTTTGTGTGTTACGGTTTTCTTCCATAGGCTGAAGCTGTACGGGAACTTGTAGATAATGAACTTGGATTTAAACAAGTGACGTTGACCTGTCCAGGCCAGACCCAAACATACCTCTTTGTATCCAATGAAAAGAAGATAGTTGGCTGTTTAATTGCAGAGCCAGTCAGGCAGGTGAGTAAGTTGCAACATGGAGTGGAAATCTAGTTCAATTCATACCCTTGATCCAAGAGCTCAGTCTTGGAGGTACTTGTGACTCTGCAAAAGAAGATGGGTAATCCAGATGGCTAGATTCTTCAGCCATGTGTATCACTACTGGAATGAGGCAGCTGGCTTTTCCTCTAAGAAACAGGTCTGCTGATAGCTTCCATTGAACTGAAAGCAGGATGTTGGCATTGGGAGCTTGCCCTTTTGACAGCGTAGAGGGCCATTAATGGGTTTGGGATGTGTTTACTATGAATTGTTAAAGATGTAGGGAAATGTCCTGTTACTGAAAAATCTAGCAGTCACTAGCAACACAAGTTTTCCCCTTCAAGTTTGTCAAATATGAAGTGGAGATCTTGCTGTGTGACTTCACTGGGCCTGGCAGCTCCCTTTTTCTGCTTGTATTTTTAGGGCATTGCTTAATGGAACTTAGTGGGTACACCCCTACCTTAGCTGGTGGACTCCTCACAGAGACAGGAAGGAAATTCAATCTATTTAACAGGCCTGCATAATACACCAGAGTGTTTAAATCTCTTTGCCTAGTTAAAGGGGAAAATAAAGCGGGGGGGAGTTGCAAGAAAAAATTAACACACATGCACACACACTTCCTCTCACTCAGTCTTTGCTGGCCTATATGCCAGAATGAGCATAAGAGTCAGCTAGCACCTCACTCTGATCTAAGAACCTTCCAAATGAGACTGTTAGGTAAGCTGGGATCATTCCTCTGATTTATCTGTTCTAGTCCCCTACACAAGAGGATGAACCCACTGACACTTTCTCATACCCAGGTGGGTGACTATTGGATTTGCATTCTGGAAGAGTAGCTGTGTTAAGCCTGCTGCAAAACCAGCAAAGAGGCATGTGGCATCTTAATACTAACAAATGTATAGTGGATGAGATTTATTAAATTCACATGGCTACCATCAATAAATAAAGTAAAAAGCAAAATGGATACATTAAAAATATAATATACAATAATCAAACAAAAACAGCATAAAACTTCCCTTCTGTCAGAGACAGAATAAAACAATTAGCAGCTCAGCTTTAAAAAATGCTAAAATGGTGAGTCCAATGTTTGTTTAAAACACAAGTTTGTTTAAAAGGCCTGCATGAGCAAATTTTTGTGGGCAAGTGCCTACCTAATCAAATGTATCTGAGATTTCAGTGACTCATCATGAAAAGAGTTGTATATTGTAAGTAAGCCCGCAAAAAGAATTGGGGTACTAGTGGCTTTTGGCAGAAACACCCCAAGCAGCATCTACTCCAGCAGTGCTGGATGTCATTTGTATGTCAGCCTTTAATATAGGTGTAGAGCTGTTCACCCACCCATCCCTGCCTTGTATGAGCTTGTATTATTTTCCCCAGGCTTTTCGAGTGCTATCAGAGCCCCCAACAATGTTGGCATCTCCTACGAAGAACAGCCTGGAGCATCAGCGTGCTTGGCGCTGCTCGACAGAGCCAGAGAAAGTGTTCTGTGGGATCAGCCGAATCTGGGTGTTTAGCCTGATGCGGAGAAAGTGCATTGCCACTCGTCTGGTGGATGTGGTCAGGTAAGGAAGTGTGCTGGTCCAGTTCTCCAATTCAAAAAATTACTGAAACCCAGAATACAGTGTAAGACTCTTGTTCTCAGATACACCTTTCTTGGGGTACAGGCCATTTTTAGGTTGGTTTAAGGGAGGTATTCTAGGATGCAGATGGGTCTTACACTTAAGAAATGGTTATCACATACAGACCATATATATATATACAGCAGGGTGTTGAGAGAGCCTTGGCCTTGAGTAACTTGCATAAACTCACCCAGTACATATAAATGGTAGATTCCAAGCAGACAAGCTCTGGACCTCTCATTTTAGATACTAAGTACTGAATGAGGTGATTTGTCTCTGGGTTAAAAAGCCATTTAAATACAGGGTGAGTCTTATCCACATTAGTACAAAGGAGCTATTTCTCTTAAACTTGATACATTTATCACCCCATCTGATTGCAAGTACATGGTGAGACAGAAAGCATTCTTCATGGGCTCTTTAGTTTTGACAAATTTTGAAAGGGACATTACAAACTAAAACTGAAATAAGCACAAAGAGGACTGGATATCTGTGCTACATTGACAGCTTTTATTTTTTGTTCCAGGCGTACGTTCTTATTTGGTTCTTACCTAAGCACCAACGAAATCGCTTTTTCCGATCCCACACCAGATGGCAAGCAATTTGCAGCCAAGTATTGTAAAACGCCCAACTTCCTCGTTTATAATTTCATTAGTTAAGCCCATTTCTCTGCAACTGCAGGGTGAACCTGGGTGGAGTCAGAGCTTGCCTCTTCCAACAGCAAGGGCCTCTGCCCTAAAAAAGATACAATTGCATTTTTCTTGTATTTTCTTCATTTTAATGTTGTAATGTAAATTAGAAGTGGTACCAAACCAAGTTTGCGTTGCTTTAAAGAAATTAATTCTGGAAGTTAAAACTTCTGAGGATGATTGTAATCTCTTAGATTGTAAGTATGAAAGAGAAAAGACCTATTTAGTCTCTCTAGCTATGACAAAAATTTGCTTTAGCTATTCTTATCTCCTGCCTCCAGTGTTCCCCATTATTGTATTCCTGGCAGATCTCCTCTTTGCTTGCAAATAGGTTTAGCCAGCTGGATCTGAGGGGAGAAATGATCTTCTAAGCTAAAGAAAGTAATTCTGTGCTGAGAGGCAGTATAAAGTCTGCTTTACAGAAAAGAAGGCTGTGTTTTAATGCTGCTATGGACCAGTTAACTTCTTTTTTTTTGCACCTGTTAGTGGATGCACAGCATTGAGGCTAATTCTGTAACCCTGAAGTGCTGGATATGAGTCCAGAAGCTGGATTGGCTGTGTCTGCAAACCACTGCAATTCTTGCACTAAACACTGTTAGACCAAGTCTGTTCAAATAAATGTTTGTATTTTAGTCTGTGCTGTGTTTGAGTCTATATTTTGAGCAGCTATAGCAGGGATGGCCCACAAAAACTATTTTACCTGATTGCAGTAGCCCTACCAAACGTAACCAAGTTGTGGTAAAAATATTGCCCACATCCTACTTGTTGATTTCCTACTTCATCCTCTAGGTTCTGTATATGCCCAAACCCATCTGCTCCAGAACTGTGAAGTCCTTAAAATGCATTGGTGCTCTATCTTTGTTTATAGGACTTATGCCCCCATTCCAGGAGTGTGGGAGACTGCAGGTTTCTATTCTCACCCTCTGAGGGAGATTCTTTGAACAGCTTTCCTTATTTCTATCATTCTGGCACACACAGGTTGCTGTGTAGCGGCTGCAACTCTAGGTGCTACTAGTTACAGGATTTACAGTTGTAAGCTTCAGTAAGTGCTGATGAGTGCTCACCCCACCAGGTGACGACGCTATCCATGAAGGCTCTCCCTGACTTTATAGCATGACTGGGGGGAGGATGTTTAACTCCAGGAAGGCGAGGGGTGGGCAAAGACCACTCAGTCAGCATCTCAAGGAAAGCACAGGTCAAGAAGTGACAGGTGAAACATTCCTGCTCCATCTGACTAGCTTATCTCTCTTCAGGTGACTCATCTGACCAGGAGAGAAAACAGCTATAGGGACAGACCCCACTCAGCAACAGATTAGCTCAGTATACTGTTTCAAGAATTATAATATGTTGGGGCTAACCCAGCTGAGGGATATTGGGGCAGAGCAGTGCACTGGAACCAGTCACCAAAAGGAACCCCTTTGTGCATGCACTATGAGTGGGGTGCTACTGATTCTATTCCACAGGTTACTCTTATGCCCACTGTGTCTATGTTCTTGTTTGGTGCTAAACAGTCCGCTTCCCTCATCTTAGCTCAAAGGCTTTTAGATTAATTCATTACATTTATATCCTACTTTTTCCTCCAAGGAGCTTAAGGCAGTGTACATGATCCTCCTACTTTACATTTTACCCTCACAACAACCCTGTGAAGTTAAGGCGAGAGTCAGTGACTAGCCCAAGGCCACCCAGTAAACTTCATGGGAATAGAACCCAGATCTCCCCAGTCCAACACTTTAACCACTCCACAAACCATCTTTAATGAGCTTCCACTGTGCATTAAAAATGTGGTTGTTCAGGGTATTTTAGAAAATGTTTTTATTGTAGAATTTTATTGTTTTAAATTTTTTTTTATTATATGCTGTGTATTGCCCAGAGTGACTGGGTGACCAGCCAGATGGGCGATTAATAAATTTAATAAATAAAACCACACTGGCTCATTAGCATACACAACACCTATACATGGTGTCTCCCTGCTGATGTGTTGTGTGCATTATGCCATTTTTCTCTATGCTAATCTGCAAGCTAGTTGTGAGGGTCATGACATCATACTATACCCTTTATGGGGAGGAAGGGGCCTAAATCAGTGTGCTTGCAGGTGCCCATTTGCTCAGCCACTGTTTCCATGGGCAGAGCTGCAGACCCAGAGAACTAGGGAGTTTTACAATGTCATGTTTCCCCCACATCTTGGTCAAGTTCGTGCAAAAGAAGACTGATCAATCCTCTTTAGAGACTGCATAAAGAACTACATCTGCAACAATCTCACAGTTTGGGGTGTTTCCGGCTAATAGTTGGGGAGGATCAGTAACATTCAGGAAACAAACCGTGACAATATACTTCAAGAACGTATTGGTAGAAACCAGAACCTGGCTTCAGGCTACATGGAGTGGAAATCTATATCTCATGGACTTGGCACGGCAGACTAACAGAGAAATAGACACATCAGTGCAGCCCTGCAAGAGATGCAGCTGAACAGGACCATTTTCTAGAGATCTAGTCCTCATTCCTATCAGGGACTGGCCAACAAGATCACATTATGCCAGTACTATTTCAGTTGCACTGGCTGCCAGTCCCTTTCCAGGCCTGATTCAAAGTGCCAGTATTAACATTCAGAGCCCAAAATAGCTCGGGGCCAGGTGACCTGAAGGATCACCCCCTCCTGTATGTACCTGCCTGGACCCCAAGATCATCCAGGAGCCCCTGCCAAAAGAAGCAAGGCACGTAGGTGGCTACCAGGAAAAAGGCATTTTCCGCTGTGGTGCCCGGGTTGTGGAATGAACTCCCTAGAGGGGTTCACCTATGTTATACTCCTTCCTGCACCAAGTGAAGACCTTTTATTTTCCCAGGCATTGTTAGCATTCCGGTTTTTTTTAGCTCTGCTGTCTTAAATCTGCTGTTGCATTTTAAATATCTGCACTGCTGGTGGGTTTTACTCCATACTTCTATTCTGTAGTTTTCATGTGTTATATTTTATATTGTATTTTCTGTTGTATTCTTGTAGCTTTAATTTTGTGAACCGCCCACAGAGCTTCAGCTATTGGGCGGTATAAAAATGAAATAAAATTCCTCTCATATACCAATGGAATTGTAGAACTGCTGCCCCTGCCTCAGTCTCTTCTCTGAAAATACTCTTTTATAGTCTCTCAAAGAACTCCATGACAGAAAGCAAACCAACCCCCCCCTACAATAGCCAACACTCCAGGTATGTTTTGTTTATTTGTTAGCTTATATATCTGTAACATTGTATAAAGCTAATCAAAATTAAATGCATTTTCGTTGATTCACCAGCTGTCTTTGAGGTGGCATGGCAACCCAATTGGACCTGCTACAGGGACTGACAGAGGAACATAACAGGTTGTTAGCAAAGCATTTGCCCCTTTTACAGCAGGAGGAGTAGTCCAAGAGAAAACAGATTGGCAGTTAATGGGTGAAAAGCAGAAAGGCCACACAGCACCAACCCACTGCCAAACCCACGTCAGGTGGAGAGGTACTTCACGAAAAGAAGATGGTGGCCTTACAAAAAGGAGACTATGAACTTTGCTAAACATCTGGTAAACAGAGCTGTTGTCCTGAATTAGAAAAAAAAAATGGAAGGGTCTTATGTCAAACAACTGCTGGTGATCACATTTTACCATAAGTAATAAGAATCTATGAGTCAAGTCACTCACATACACACCTGAACTACAACACAAACTGAGAGAAGCAGGGGGGGGGGGGGAAGGGAAATGCTACCATGTTGCTCTGTATTTACAATGTTGAAGCACTGGTCTACACAGGGGGTCTTCCCACATCATCAACTTATCAGCAATCAATAAGAAAAAAATGTCACGGAAGATATTTGACAAAATCTTTCTAGACTAAAACATTGAGTCTGGCTGTTATAAATAGCTTAAAACAGAACAGTCTTAAGACCACTCGGTTCCAGTTAAAATTATGGAAATCTGAGAACACTATATCCTCATGTAATAAAGCTATATATACATTATGCATCTCAAGAAATGTCTAGAAGGAAATGGAAATACTGCCACAGTAGTGCAGGAATGGAGAAGGGGCACTTATTGTATGAATCCCTCTGCCTCCAAGACGTTCACTATGTGTGCAGCTGCAGGACGCTTCCTCGGATCCTCCATGGTACAGAGAGAAAACAGCTCAATGGCCTGTTGATACAAGGGGCCCAACTCCTCCACATTGAGGGGTGGCCGAGTTCCAAGTGCCTCATAATAGGCATCCTCATCAAAGTCATCTTCATCAAAAGAAGCATCTGAAAAGACATTACAACTGGGTCAGCTGTTTTCTCAGAAGCTGGAATGAAGAGATGCTCCTCATACACATTTAACTTCCATGCTGCGTCCCAAAGAAAGCTGGTATCAAGGTGGGAAGAAAGAATAGATTAGAATGGTGCTCTGTAATAGGGGCAGCACCACCCAAATTTCTCCAACTGCCACTTTTTCGTTTTTAAAAACTCAAGAGGGCTATGTTACCAAAATTCCTCTTACAATTTCAATTTGGAGCGGGGAGGTATTCTATGCTGAATAAAAGCTGCAGTGTGCCTGGCTTCAACCCACCAATCACAGTCACACAGCTTGTCCCCCAGACCATACAACTCCACCACCCGCTGCTCAGCTGGACCAAGAAGAATCCTCATCAGACACACCATCATTATCATCTCCAAGCAGGTTAAGATGGGGTACGGAGAGTGTCATCATTTCCCACAGAGTCAGCCCAAATGCAAAGATGTCAGCCTTGTCAGTGATGACGCCGTCCTCCTCCAGGACTTCTTTGGGCTTCCAGGGCTCAGTGCCAACATAACCAGTGCCTGGGTCACTCACTGTGTGAAACAGATAATCCAAGTCAAATGCCAAGTTCCATCCTCAGGACCAGGCACACATCTTCCGAGAGGAAAGCAAGAGGCTAAGACAGCTGTAGAGACGGAGTGAGATGGTCAGAAAGCAGAAGGGAAGCCAAGAGAGGCTCTCACAGCAGTGACCCATCACAAACATTGGGCAGGAAACCAAGGCAAGTCTGCTGAAACACTGATGTTTGGTGGAAAATGCAGCACCCTGACAATCAGACTTCCTCTCCCCCTCTCGTCCAAAAGCCCTTACAGTCAGTTAGGTATGAAGTATGCCTGGTAAAACCTCAGTAATTTGGGTGATGGGAAGGGATGAGTAGGATTTCCAATTGTAGGAAAAGAGGAAGGGCATCAGTGTCTTGCATGGCTCTGGCTCCGTTCATGTAATTTACAGAAGGCACAGTACCCAGTTTCACTTGCATGGAGAACCCATTTTAGGCGATTTGTTTTAGGCTTGTTTTTTTCTTTTTTTAAGGCCACATAGTACACACAGCCCTGTATTTAGCAGTGCAGACCATGCTGAGGGTGGGGAAGAGAGTTTCAGACTCATTGTGCTACCCCTTTCCTACTGGTGCATGTGCAAATTGGGAATACCAGTACACATCAGTAAGAGAATGCCTCCTTCAGCTCACCTGCTCAGATCTTTGTCTCTCCCTCCTATGCAAATTGAAGCAGCCTGGAGGGAGAGAAAGGGGACTGACAGCTGTGGACCCGAAAGGACACCTCCATCCTAGCTTCCCAAATTATATAGAATCTCCTGCTTCCTTTCCTATTCTGGAAGACAAGCAGGATTTGGAATCCAGTGTTTATGCCTTTTTAGCTTACAAAGTAAGTGAGATATGTTCCTGGGCTAGAAACCTGAGTTTTTAAGGCACACAGACAGAAGGGGCTTGTGTAACTCAGTGAAGCCATAAGCTATGCCGTGCAGGGCCACCCAAGACAGACAGGTCATGGCGGAGAGTTCTGACAAAATGTGGTCCACTGGAGAAGGAAATGGCAATCCACTCCAGTATTCTTGCCAAGAAAACCCCATGGAACGTATCACAAGGCTAAAAGAGATGACGCCAGAAGATGAGCCCCTCAGGTCGGAAGGTGTCCAATATGCTACTGGGGAAGAGCAGAGGGAATTTCCAAGTAGCGCCAGAAAGAGTGAAGCGGCTGGGCCAAAGCCGAAAGGACACTCAGCTGTGGATGTGTCTGGTGGTGAAAAGAAAATCCGATGCTGTAAAGAACAATATTGTTTAGGAACCTGGAATGTCAGATCAATGAATCAAGGTAAGCTGGAGGTGGTCAAACATGAGATGGCAAGATTGAACATCGACATCTTGGGAATCAGCGAACTAAAATGGACAGGCATGGGCGAATCTAATTCAGGTGACCATCATATCTACTATTGTGGGCAAGAATCCCTTAGAAGAAATGGAGTAGCACTCATAGTCAACAAAAGGGTGGGAAAAGCAGTACTGGGGTACAATCTTAAAAACGATAGAATGATCTCAGTACGAATCCAACATCAACATCACAGTAATTCAAGTCTATGCCCCAACCACTGAGGCCGAAGAAGCTGAGGTTGATCGGTTCTATGAAGACCTACAACTCCTTCTAGAACTAACACCAAAAAAAGATGTCCTCTTCATCATAGGGGATTGGAATGCTAAAGTAGGAAGTCAAGAAATCACCGGGATAACAGGCAGGCATGGCCTTCGTGCACAAAATGAAGCAGGACAAAAGCTAATCGAGTTTTGCCAAGAGAACATGCTGATCATAGCAAACACTCTTTTCCAACAGCACAAGAGGCGACTCTACACATGGACGTCACCAGATGGTCAATATCGAAATCAGATTGATTATGTCCTTTGCAGCCAAAGATGGAGAAGCTCCATACAGTCAGTAAAAACAAGACCTGGAGCTGACTGTGGCTCAGATCATGAACTGCTTCTTGCAAAATTTCGGCTTAAATTGAAGAACGTCGGGAAAACCACTAAACCGTTCAGGTATGACCTAAATCATATCCCTGATGAATATACAGTGGAGGTGAGGAATAGATTTCAGGGATTAGACCTGATAGACAGAGTGCCTGAGGAACTATGGACGGAGGTCCGTAACATTGTTCAGGAGGCAGCAACTCAATCCATCCCAAAGAAAAAGAAATGCAAGAAAGCCAAGTGGCTGTCTGAGGAGGCTTTACAAGTAGCTCACGAAAGAAGGGAAGCGAAAAGCAAGGGAGAAAGGGGAAGATATACCCAACTGAATGCAGAGTTCCAGAGAATAGCAAGGAGAGACAAGAAGGCCTTCTTAAATGAACAATGCAAAGAAATCGAGGAAAACAAGAGAATGGGAAAGACTAGAGATCTCTTCAAGAAAATTGGAGATCTCAAGGGAACGTTTTGTGCAAAGACGGGCATAATAAAGGACAAAGAAGGCAGGGACCTCACAGAAGCAGATGAGATTAAGAAGAGGTGGCAAGAATACACAGAAGAACTATACAGGAAAGATCTGAATGTCCCTGATAGCCATGATAGTGCGCTCACTGAACTTGAGCCGGACATCCTAGAGAGTGAAGTCAAGTGGGCCTTAGGAAGCATTAGTAACAACAAAGCTAGCGGAGATGACAGTATTCCAGCCGAGCTAATTAAAATCCTAAAAGATGATGCTGTTAAAGTGCTGCATTCAATATGCCAACAAATCTGGAACACTCAACAGTGGCCACAAGACTGGAAAAGGTCAGTTTACATTCCAATTCCAAAGAAGGGCAACGCCAAAGAGTGTTCAAACTACCGCACAATTGCGCTCATTTCACATGCCAGCAAGGTGATGCTCAAAATCCTACAAGCTAGGCTTCAGCAGTATGTGAACCGAGAACTACCGGAAGTACAAGCTGGGTTTCGAAGAGGCAGAGGAACTAGAGATCAAATCGCCAACATTCGCTGCATCATGGAGAAAGCAAGAGAATTCCAGAAAAACGTCTATTTCTGCTTCATTGACTACGCTAAAGCCTTTGATTGTGTGGATCACAACAAACTGTGGCAAATTCTTAAAGTGATGGGAGTACCAGACCACCTTACCTGTCTCCTGAGAAACCTGTATGAGGGTCAAGAAGCAACAGTAAGAACCAGACATGGAACAAACGATTGGTTCAAAATTGGGAAAGGAGTACGACAAGGCTGCATATTGTCACCCTGCTTATTTAACTTATATGCAGAGTACATCATGAGAAATGCCGGGTTGGATGAATCAGAGGTCGGAATTAAGATTGCTGGGAGAATTATCAACAACCTCCGATATGCAGACGATACCACCCTAATGGCAGAAAGCGAAGAGGATCTCAAGAGCCTCTTGTTGAGGGTGAAAGAGGAGAGTGCAAAAGCTGGTTTCAAACTCAACATTAAAAAAACGAAGATCATGGCATCTGGCCCCATCACTTCCTGGCATATAGAAGGGGAAGAAATGGAAGCAGTGACAGATTTTACTTTCTTGGGCTCCAAGATCACCGCAGACGGTGACTGTAGCCATGAAATTAAGACGCTTGCTCCTTGGGAGGAAAGCTATGGCCAACCTAGACAGCATAGTAAGAAGCAG
Organism: Heloderma suspectum; assembly: GCF_057233095.1. NCBI lineage: Eukaryota > Metazoa > Chordata > Lepidosauria > Squamata > Helodermatidae > Heloderma > Heloderma suspectum. The sequence continues at coordinate 439,451,416 of NC_139458.1, forward strand.
AGACATCACCTTGCCGACAAAGGTCCGTCTAATCAAAGCTATGGTTTTCCCAGTAGTAATGTATGGCTGTGAGAGCTGGACTATAAGGAAGGCTGAGCGCCGAAGAATTGATGCTTTGGAACTGTGGTGCTGGAGAAGACTCTTACGAGTCCCCTGGACTGCAAGGAGGTCAAATCAGTCCATCCTAAAGGAAATCAACCCTGAGTGCTCATTGGAAGGACAGATAATGAAGCTGAAGCTCCAATATTTTGGCCACCTAATGCGAAGAGAAAACTCCCTGGAAAAGACCCTGATGCTGGGAAAGACTGAAGGCCAAAGGAGAAGGGGACGGCAGAGGATGAGATGGCTAGATAGCATCACGGATGCAATGAATATGAACTTGAGCACGCTCCGGGAGAGAGCGCAGGACAGGAAGGCCTGGCGTGCTATGGTCCATGGGGTCACGAAGAGTCGGACACGACTGAACAACAACAAGCAACACCTTTCAACAATTGGCTTTTTCTTTTGGTATGCGTGGATATGGGTCAAGTGGCTTAAGCCCCCTCCCAAAGCAGCTCATTTTTTAATCTGCAAATGAATCTGTGGCCAGACTTTTTAACTGTCCACTGTGAATAATCATAGCAGAGAGCCCAGTGTGGGCAGTTGAGTTCTTGCAAGGACCCAGCATTTTCCATCAGGAAGCTTAACAACTGGCCACAACAACAAAGAGTACCCTGTGAGTGCCATGGGCACCTCCTTCTCCTGGCACACAGACATAGGGACTGAAATTGATTTTTTTTTAGCCACAGCAAATAACGGCATGGCACCAGTTCAACATACCCATCATATTCTCATCCAGAGGCAGTGAAACACCCACATCGCAGATCTTTATTGTCTCAAAGTCACCTTTAATAACAACATTGGAAGATTTGATGTCACCATGAAGCAATTTCTTGTCATTGTGAAGATACTGGAAGATACAGAAGAGGTTAAAGTAAAGGGCTTGTTTCCAAAAGAGGGTGGACAGAGAGGCCATTTCAAAACAAGTGTGAGTTTTAATGCAATGTCTTGTGGAAATGCCCTTTGAAGGTTCACCCAGAGTGCCAGACACTGATAAGGCAGAGAATGGACACATTCAAGGCCCACCTGCTTTTAGGATCCTGCAAAGTTCCTCGGAACAAGAATCTTGGAAGGGCACTTCCCTCAGCAGTGAGGATGCTGGCGGAAGGCCCAAGAGTAAAATCCTGAGACCTAGGATCTTGGAAGGGCAAGAATAGATGGGTGGGCCAGCGAGTGAGGTCAAGGAGTTAGAACAACTTATGATTGTGCCAGCCTGGCCAAGGAGCAATGAATGTTAGAAGGCAATTGAGAGGTGACCAATACAAAACAAGCCAGATAACTGTAAGCCCCTCTCTGCTGGCTTCTTTAGGTCATCGCTGCTATACTCCTCTCCCCTAGTTATGCCTGCTCCAGCCTTCCTTGGAAATCCCTACACTGTTTCCATGTTACACACTGCATCAGCTTTCAAGCTTTGCTCTTAAATCTTTCCTCCATTTTCCCCCCTTAAAAACATTTTTTCCATTACCATCCCATGTCTACTAACCTCTGCCCCCTTCCCGTTGCACCTCTCATCCATTTTAATGTTGATTGTAACCCCCCAAAGCAGGGACTGTGTCACTTCCAGGTTCTGTACAGCTCCTAGCCAACTCTTGCAGCAGAAATCCAACAGCCACCCAGTGGTGGATACTGTGTATCACCCTTCTGCATTCTAAAATGCCTGATGTCCCTGCCCCAGCCTCCTTAATCCAACTGTACGTTTGCCCCTTCCATGTACTACCAACCACCCCAGTTCCATGGAACTGCCTCTTCTGAGTTTCTTTGGGAACAGATCCTCTCAACTTGCTGCCTCCTTCCTGAAGCACTAGGCAGTCACTTCCCTCTGGCAGTTGCCCCTGTGAAGGAAGGTTGATCCATTCACCTCTTACCAGGCTGAGATAATCAGCAAGCCCGTCTTAAGATTCACACATTGGGTGTACCCGCCGGTGGGCTCTCCCACACTAGAGGCATTCAAGGAGAAGCTGGACAGCCATCTGTCAGGGATGCTCAATGAATTCCTGCATTGAGCAGGGGGTTGGACTCGATAGTCTTGTAGGCCCCTTCCAACCCCACTATTCTATAATTCTATGTCCATACGCACCCAGAGACTGCTCTTGGTTCAAAATCTCTTGCCTCTCAGCATTAGAACAAGCACCAGATGTTGGTTGCACCACCTGAGCAAATGCAAGGGCAACTCCTTCTTCTGTTACAGAAAGGAGACCATTTTAGTCAGGTCTCTGTTCCCCATCGCACCCTCGCTAGAGCAATATCAGGTAGCATAAGAGCAACCTGCACAGCCTACCTTCAACCCCCTTGCCATGTGCAAGGCAACTTTGAGGATGGTAGCAGCTGGAAAGGGGCCCTGGTGTTCTGTGTTCCTTTCTTCAATTAGGTCATTGAGAGACTTTTCTCCCCCGTATTCCATGGCAAGGCACATGCTCCCATCGTTGGCTTCAGCAAATGCACGATACCCTTCAGAAACACACACACACCATTTGTTTAGGGGCTAGAAAAGTTATCCCAGACTCAGTGCCTCCCAAGGTTTTTCATTCCTGGAATAATTCAAACCTTTATTGAACATCGTTTGAAACTGGCTAGGAAAGGACCGAATGTTATCTTTGGTATACATTTTTTCAATGTCCAAGTACTTAAAAATAAAATTAAACCCCCCCGGAAAGCTTCCAGGGCAGTTTAAAAAGACAAAATAAAGCAATAGCATGTTAAAAAAACTTATCAAGATACCCCTTTCCCCACTCAAACATACCCACAATGTTTGGGTGCTGAAGATTCTTTAGAATACTGGCCTCTTCATTCAACCTCTTTTGATATGTACTTCGCTGACTGGAATCACATTTGGGATTTATTTTCTTCACAGCCCAGGGAGAGCGAGAGGTGCCTCTGGGAGATCTGGAAACAAGCAGCCACAGTTGAAGAACAAACCAGTTTGCTAGGACCATATGAAGCACCTTTTAACTTCTTATTTTGAAATGGCTCAGGTCATCAGTTTTGATCTGAGACTACAATATTAATACAAAGTTGAGGACGAAACTGTGCATACCTCTCCCCTTAATCAACCCTAAATCAGATTGGCTAACAAGTCCACAATTAGTTTATCGTGTTTAGAGCTAAATCATCATCAAGAAACCAACCCAGAGCTCCTTTGATAAACCCATTTCAGGTCCTCGCATAATTCAGGTTGCAGCACACCACAAGAGAGCACGCACAGATGAGAAGCACCATATAAACAAGCAGAGCAGCACGTAAGCTGTGCCAGCAAGTGAGCCAAGCCTCAGGGAAAGGTAACCTGCCCTACTAGCCTATTTGACCTAGAGAATAATTCCAAATTCATCCTGTATCTAGACCCATAGCTAAACCAACTATTCTTTGCACTCCATGCAGCAATCTCAGTCTCAATGGGACAAGTTTGTGATGCCTTTTAAGATGACATACCTTTTCATGAGATAAACATTGACTCCAGTTCCATACCCAAGCTTCTGCATGAAAGGAGAGGCTGGAATAGCTATTGATGGTGAAGAGCTACACTGTTCTGCATTATAAAAATGAAAAGAGTGATGCTGTTTATATTTCTACTGCATTAATTGCCAAGCTTTTGTTACCAGAATAGCAAGAATAATTTGTCTAACTCAGTCCCCAAGACCGGGCTCTGTCACAGGTTTCTGGTATGATCTTGGCAAAGTCACTCCATGTGTCTTCCACATACAATGACAGGATAATGCACCCATCTGTCTTCAGGGACATACCATTAAGGATGGCAAAAGTCTGACTACAGTTTCTGAAAAAGAACATGGCAAGGCTCTCGGGGCGCCCTTGAAGGATTCAAATCAAACCATCTGAATCCCTCAAGCAATGCACCACCACTCTCCCCACCAATTCCTCCAGGGGAGAAACAGAAACACGCCATTTGCCCACTGCAACTGTAGAAGAAAAGCATCGAGAGAGGAATCCAACCAGACTTAGCTCCATGCGCTTGTCCTTCACATCTCAACTGGATGTCCAAGGCCTGGAGGAAGATACCCAAAGCCTGCATCATCCCCAAATCTCAGATTTGGGACACAGGGAACAAAAACCCTACTCTGGATACACAACCCCTTCTGAGCAGTGTGGTCTCCATTGAGGAGATTTACTAAGAGCACAACCTCTTTCAGCCCAAGGGCCAAGTTCCATTTTGGAAAAGCTTTTGGAGGCCGCATTCCGGTGGCGGATGGAGGCTGAAGGCAAAAGGGGCCACAAGGAGCTCTGTAGGTGAAAGCTCCTTGCGCTAGTAACAGCCTTAGGGGAGCGTTTCAGCCGCTTCGAATGGGGGCAAACTGCACAACGGCTCTGCGCTCCTCCACCACCAGAGGCACGAGCTGCGGCGGGGCCGCGGAGCGGAATGCCGGCCCAGAGGACCTCTTGCTCTGGCGTTCTTCGCAGCCGGGAAGCCGCCAAGCGCCCCGTCTTCGGGGGAAGAGGCGAGGCGGGGGAGCGGGCGCGCCCTCCCGGCCTGGGCCTCCAGCCCTGACGCGCGGGGAGAGCCCGCGGCCACGGCCCGACGCGCAGCCTCACCTGAGCGCCTCGGCGCCGAGGCCCTGCGGGGCGTCTCGAGGGCGCCTGCGGCGGCCATGGCCGCGCGGCCCTGCCGGACGGGGGCAGAGCGCGCGCAGCGGCAGCGCCGGGGGGCTGCGGCCTGGGTGCTCCGCCCCGAGAGCCTTGCGGAGCCCTCGCCGGACGCCGCCGCCGCCCCCGTTCGCGGGCCCTCCGTCCTGCGGGGCGGGCGAGGCGGCGCGCAGACTGGCTCCGGCCGTTCCCGCCGCCGTTTGAATCCGGGCGGCGCGTGCGCGGACCGGCGGCGGGGCGGGGCGCGCGAGGCCGCTGTCGCCCCGCCCCGCGCGTTCGCGCAGCCGGGCGCCCGCCCGTCGCTTCCGAGCCTCGGCCGCGCCGGCTGGGCTGGGCTGGGCTGGCCGGAGCGGCAGCGCAAGCCTGAGAGCCGCGGGGCCGCGTCGCCCCGCGTTCCGTTCACGCGGCGGGCAACCAGCGGCCGATCAGGAGCCCGCGAGCGGGGCGCGAGCGCAGCCCCCACCCCCGGCCATTGGTGCGCACAGGCTCGCCGCCCCTGCGCTGGAGGGAGCCCGTGGCCGTCAAGCCCAGCAGCCGTCGACAGCCTTCTCCTCCAGGCATTTTCCATCCCCCTTTAAAGCCGTCCGACTTGGTGGCCATCCTGCGGGAGCGAATCCCACCGTTTCGCGGCGCGCTGTGTGAAGCCGGGCGCCCTTTGACCTGCCCAGAATCCCCCACCAATCGGCGTCGTGGAAGGACCCCGCTGGGTTCTCGTACTATGAGAGAGGGAAGAAAATGCCCCCCACCCGCCACGCAGAATTCTGTACACCTCCCTCGTCTCTCCTCTTGCTTGCCTTTGTTCTAGGCTAAACAATCCCAGATGTTTTAACTTCACAAGGGAGACGCTCCAGCCCCTTGATCATTTTGGGAGCAGCACAGAGGAGCAGCTGGCAGAGAGGCACCGATTGGGCCGCAAGAAACGCCGGCCCTCTGCCTCACCTGCTGTCACCTGCTAGCGGGAGTGTCGTCTTCTGCTTGCCAAGCTCTGCTTGCTTTGCTGGACTGTTTTACTTTGCAGTTTGAAAAGAAAGTCCCATGCTGTAAAGAACAATATTGTTTAGGAACCTGGAATGTAAGATCAACGAATCAAGGTATGCTGGAGGTGGTCAAACATGAGATGGCAAGATTGAACTTCGACATCTTGGGAACCAGCGAACTAAAACGGACAGGCATGGGCGAATTTAATTCAGGTGACCGTCATATCTACTACTGCGGGCAAGAATCCCTTAGAAGAAATGGAGTAGCGCTCATAGTCAACAAAAGGGTGGGAAAAGCAGTTGTTCAGTTGTGTCCGACTCTTCGTGACCCCATGGACCATAGCACGCCAGGCCTTCCTGTCCTGCGCTCTCTCCCGGAGCGTGCTCAAGTCCATATTCATTGCATCAGTGATGCTATCCAGCCATCTCATCCTCTGCCGTCCCCTTCTCCTTTTGCCCTCAGTCTTTCCCAGCATCAGGGTCTTTTCCAGAGAGTTTTCTCTTCGCATTAGGTGGCCAAAATATTTGAGCTTCAGCTTCAGTATCTGTCCTTCCAAGGAGCAGTCAGGGTTAATTTCCTTTAGGATGGACTGATTTCACCTCCTTGCAGTCCAGGGGACTCGTAAGAGTCTTCTCCAGCACCACAGTTCGAAAGCATCAATTCTTCGGCGCTCAGCCTTCCTTATAGTCCAGCTCTCACAGCCATACATTAACTACTGAGAAAACCATAGCTTTGATTAGACAGACCTTTGTCGGCCAGGTGATGTCTCTGCTTCTTACTATGCTGTCTAGGTTTGCCTTAGCTTTCCTCCCCAGGAGCAAGCGTCTTTTAATTTCAGGGCTACAGTCACCGTCTGCGGTGATCTTAGAGCCCAAGAAAATAAAATCTGCCACTGCTTCCATTTCTTCCCCTTCTATATGCCAGGAAGTGATGGGGCCAGATGCCATGATCTTCGTTTTTTTAATGTTGAGTTTCAAACCAGTGTTTGCACTCTCCTCTTTCACCCTCAACAAGAGGCTCTTGAGATCCTCTTCGCTTTCTGCCATTAGGGTGGTATCATCCGCATATCTGAGGTTGTTGATAATTCGCCCAGCAATCTTAATTCCAACCTTTGATTCATCCAGCCCGGCATTTCTCATGATGTACTCAGCATATAAGTTAAATAAGCAGGGCAACAATATGCAGCCTTGTCGTACTCCTTTCCCAATTTTGAACCAGTCGGTTGTTCCATGTCCGGTTCTTACTGTTGCTTCCTGACCCTCGTACAGGTTTCTCAGGAGACAGGTATGGTGGTCTGGTACTCCCATCTCTAAGAATTTGCCACAGTTTGTTGTGATCCACACAATCAAGGGCTTTAGTGTAGACAATGAAGCAGAAATATATGTTTTTCTGGAATTGTCTTGCTTTCTCCATGGTCCAGCGAATGTTGGCGATTTGATCTCTACTTCCTCTGCCTCTTCAAAACCCAGCTTGTACTTCTGGTAGTTCTCGGTTCACATCCTGCTGAAGCCTAGCTTGTAGGATTTTGAGCATAACCTTGCTGGCATGTGAAATGAGCACAATAGTACGGTAGTTTGAACACTCTTTGGCGTTGCCCTTCTTTGGAATTGGAATGTAAACTGACCTTTTCCAGTCTTGTGGCCACTGTTGAGTGTTCCAAATGTGTTGGCATATTGAGTGCAGCACTTTAACAGCATCATCTCTTAGGATTTTAAGTAGCTCAGCTGGAAGACTGTCATCCCCGCTAGCTTTGTTATTAGTAATGCTTCCTAAGGCCCACTTGACTTCACTCTCTAGGATGTCCGGCTCAAGTTCAGTGACCGCACTATCATGGCTATCAAGGACATTCAGATCTTTCCTGTATAGTTCTGTGTATTCTTGCCACCTCTTCTTAATCTCATCTGCTTCTGTGAGGTCCCTGCCTTCTTTGTCCTTTATCATGCCCGTCTTTGCACAAAACGTTCCCTTGAGATCTCCAATTTTCTTGAAGAGATCTCTAGTCTTTCCCATTCTGTTGTTTTCGATTTCTTTGCATGTTCATTTAAGAAGGCCTTCTTGTTTCTCCTTGCTCTTCTCTGGAACTCTGCATTCAGTTGGGTGTATCTTCCCCTTTCTCCCTTGCTTTTTGCTTCCCTTCTTTCCTCAGCTCCTTGTAAAGCCTCATCAGACAGCCACTTGGCTTTTTTGCATTTCTTTTTCTTTGGGATGGATTGAGTTGCTGCCTCCTGAACAATGTTACGGACCTCCGTCCATAGTTCCTCAGGCACTCTGTCTATCAGGTCTAATCCCTGAAATCTATTCCTCACCTCCACTGTATATTCATAAGGGATATGATTTAGGTCATACCTGAATGGTTTAGTGGTTTTCCCGACGTTCTTCAATTTAAGCCAAAATTTTGCAAGAAGCAGCTCATGATCTGAGCCACTGTCAGCTCCAGGTCTTGTTTTTACTGACTGTATAGAGCTTCTCCATCTTTGGCTGCAAAGGACATAATCAATCTGATTTCGATATTGACCATCTGGTGATGTCCACGTGTAGAGTCACCTCTTGTGCTGTTGGAAAAGAGTGTTTGCTATGATCAGCTTGTTCTCTTGTCAAAACTCGATTAGCCTTTGTCCTGCTTCATTTTGTACACCAAGGCCATGCTTGCCTGTTATCCTGGTGATTTCTTGACTTCCTACTTTAGCATTCCAATCCCCTGTGATGAAGAGGACATCTTTTTTTGGTGTTAGTTCTAGAAGGTGTTGTAGGTCTTCATAGAACCGATCAACCTCAGCTTCTTCGGCCTCAGTGGTTGGGGCATAGACTTGAATTACTGTGATGTTGAATGGTTTGCCTTGGATTCGTACTGAGATCATTCTATCGTTTTTGAGATTGTACCCCAGTACTGCTTTTCCCAGCAGAGATCAAATTGCCAACATTCGCTGGATCATGGAGAAAGCAAGACAATTCCAGAAAAACATCTATTTCTGCTTCATTGACTACGCTAAAGCCCTTGATTGTGTGGATCACAACAAACTGTGGCAAATTCTTAAAGAGATGGGAGTACCAGACCACCATACCTGTCTCCTGAGAAACCTGTACGAGGGTCAGGAAGCAACAGTAAGAACCGGACATGGAACAACCGACTGGTTCAAAATTGGGAAAGGAGTACGACAACAACACTTCACTCATTCATGATATCGTGGATGAGGGAGCCAACCTGCCGTGTATCATGGAGACCTGGGTGGGTGAGCTGGGTGGTGTAGACATGACCCAGCTTTGCCCACGTCGTTACTCAGTGCCGCACCAACTTGGGGGCGGGGGTTACCATGATCCATAAAAATTCAGTCTCACCAGGAAACCCCTCCGCCCGGAATAGGCTGTGAGGGCCTGGACATTGTGCTGGGCCAAAGAGACCGATTGGGGATACCATTGGTGTACCGCCCACCCCGCTACCCAATGGATTCCCTGACTGAGCTGGCTGAGACAGTCTCGGATGTGGTGTTGGGAAACTCTAGGACTCTGGGCCTGGGAGATTTCATCATTAATGCTGAGGCTGCCTTAATAGGATCAGCTTGGAACGTCACGTCCTCCATGACAACCATGGATGGGACTGTCTCAGTTTGTCACTAGCCCAATGCATAGGGCAGGGCAGACCCTTGACTTGGTCGTTGCCTCTGGGTGTAAGGGGGGGGCAGTCTGGTTATTGGGGTGGGTGTGGAAATTACCCCCTTATGGTCAGACCACTTCCTGGTGAAATTTGGTCTCACAGCACCAGTCCCTCTCCGCAGGGGTGGGGGACCCATTAAGATGATCCACCCCTGGAGACTTATGGAATCCTAGCAATTCCTGAATGCTCTAGGGGATTTTTTAGTAGCCAGAGCCGGCAAGTTTGTTGAGGCCCTTGTAGCGCTACGGAATGGCAAAGTACGAAGGGCCACTGACACAATCGCTCCTGAGTGCCCTCTGGCACCGTGGAGCTCGGAAGGCTCCCTGGTTTACTGGGGAGCTCCAGACAATGAAACCGATCAGAAGATGGCTGGAGCGTAAGCAGCATAAGACGCATCATGAAGGTGATTGAGCACTCATACGAGCATATAATCACACCTACTGTGTAGTTGTGAAGGCGGCAAAGAAGGCTTACTTCGCCACCTCCATCGCATCCTTGAGTAGCCATCCAGCCGCTCTTTTCTGAGTGGTTCAGGGGTTGCTAACATCAAACCCAGTGAATGCATGCACTGGCAACCTCACGATTAGACTACTGCAACACACACTATTAGGGCTACCCTTGTGTGTGGTTCAGAAGCTGCAGCTAGTTCAGAATCCACAGCTAGGCTGCTCGCTGGGACACGCAGCTATGCCCACATGTGTTAAAAGAACTGCACTGGCTGCCTATTAGCTACCGAGCCACGTTCAAGGTTATGCTATTACCATATAAAGCCCTAAACAACTAGTGACCAGGATACCTAGCGGACCCCCTTGCCTTATATACCCAGGTGACACCTGACCTTCGGAGAAGGTGCTGCTGATCATTCCAAAACGAACGGAATGGAATGTTGCCATGAAGTAGCTCGACAGCAGCCTTCTCTGTAGCATTACCCACCCTCTGGAAAACTCTCCTTTGTGACAGTTCAGGCAGCAGAAAATTGTATCTTTCAAACACCTAAACACTCGCCTTTTCACCTAGGCTTTCCCTGGGCTGTAAGTAAACTAATGCTGCTCCATTTTGCTGCTTCTTAAATGGTTTTTACTGTAGTTGTTTTGATATTGTGCTTTTAATGTTGTTTCTAAATGTATTTTACTATTGTAAACCATTAAGGGATTTTACTATATTCAGCGGTAAACAAATGCCATAAATAAAATTTAGTTGCCCTTTTCTGCACTTTTTTCCAGCTCTACTAGAGCGAGAGCGCGCCGCACACTGGGCTGACATTTTCATCAAGCTGCCCACCCCAGCCCCAAAATCTCGTTCTTGGTCAGCCACTGCTTGCTCATCGGCCATCAGGTCTCTCTGTAAACAGAATGCTGGACGAGGTGGGCCTTTGGTCTATTCCACCATGGCTCTCCTGATGCTCTTATCTCCGCTGGTGGCAATATAGCTCGGATTTTGCTAACGTATTGGGGCTTCCTTCATATCCTCCGTATCTCCCCTCAGGCAGTGTATCTTGAATATAGGATTCCACCTTGAAGTGGTCAGTTTAAAAGACCCTCGGTTTCTGTCAGTTGTGTCCTGTAGCAAGTTCCGTGTCACATGAATTCCTAAGAATTCCAGTTAAGTAGTCAGGCTGTGGTGTCTGATGGGAAAATATATATTTGAATGATAAGGCAAATGAGAGGATATCCCACTGTGATCACCACCACCACCGCATTTCCTCAGTTACTTCTTGGTACAAGAACTCCCATTTCAGACATGCCCCCTACATAGTCAGGATTTCGGCATGAAGAACCCACCGTGTTGGATCCTGTGGAGAAGCAGCTCTCAAGACTGCTCTGACTGGGCACATAGGGCACTATTAGTGCAGCAGATCCACACCGCCACTCCGTGGAGGCTGAATTCCTGGCAGGCTCCAAACCGGAGCAGGCGTCAGATGGAAGACCCCGGGGCAGAGGAGTAGCTGCCTATGAACCGAGCCCCCTTTATAGCCCCCTGGCTAAAGTGCTGGAATAAAGCTGAGCCGTGGCTCAGAGGTGTTATGGACGCTCCGTACTTTCAAAATCGTTTTGGGATTGAGCTCTTGGAATATGATCCAGGGAAGGAGGACTGTGCTTGGATGACAGGGCTTGTGCCGGCAGTGGAGCTGTGGAAGAACGGAGCCCTGCAACTCAGCCCAAAATTCAGCTGAAGTTTGGGCTTTATCCCCAAGCACACAAAGTCGGGAGTAAATCTCATTTATCTCCAAGGAGCTACCTTCTGAGCAAGCAGGCATAAGACCTGCCGTGTCTACCCCTTGCCTCGCCGGCGGGCTCGGATGGCCGTGCTGCGGGTTGGCGCGAGTTCCCCCCCCAGGCACCTGCCCGCTATCCTGCGCGCCGAGCGAGGAGCCCCCCGCGCTGCCTGGCTCGCCCTCGCGCGCAGCGGCGCCCGGAAGGCAGTGTCGCCCCCTGCGGAGGGGCCTGTGCCCGGGCAGCGGGGCCACCGCTCCGCAGGCCCGGCCGCGGCATCCCTCCGGGCGCGGCGGGCGGCTTCCGGCGGGCAAGTCTCTGTTCCGGGCAGCTCGCGAAACTCGGCACCCGGGCGGAGGCCCCGGCGCCCAACGAGGCCCTCGGCGCCAGCGCGCGGCCGGACTAGCGGGGGGGGCTGCGCAAGGCGGCGCGCGCTGCGTGCACCCCCAATTGGGTGGATCCTCGCCAATCACCGCGAGGAGGGCGGGCTCGCAGGCGGCCCGCGAGCACTCGCGTAGCCCAATCAGGTGCTTAGAGGCGGGAGCCGTCAATCCTCCCGATGGCAAAGGGCGGGCCTGGGAAGAAGTGGCCGCGTTTTATTGGGCCCCGGTGTTTGAACGACACAGCCCGTGCCGGCTTAGCGGGGGGCACACAGCGGGCCCCTTAATACGCCGCCGGCGACCCACGGCTTCCCGGCCCGAGGAGCGGCGCGCCTCCTCGGGGGCGGGGCGGGGCGGGGCGGGGCGGGGCGGGGCGGGCGGCGCCCTGGGGCGTCGCGGGCGGGCCGGCCTGGCGCGGCGGCCGGCGCGTACGGCGGCCGGCGAGGGACGGGCGCCCTCCGCTCTCGCTGCCTCGCGACGCCGGGCGCCGGGACCTGCGTGGGCGCCGCCCCCGCCCCGCCCCGCCCCGCCGCCCTCCCGAGGCCCGCGCGGGACGCAGCCCGCGACGCGCCGCCATGGCCGGCTACGAGTACGTGAGCGCCGAGCAGCTGGCCGGCTTCGACCAGTACAAGGTGGGCGGCCGGCGCGGGGTCCCGGGCGGGCGGGCGCGGCGCCGGGGAGCTGCTCCGCGCGGCCGGCAGCGAGGCGGCCTGGCGCGGGGGCGCGCGGATGCGTCGGGGGCGCCGGAGCGGGGCCGCGGGGCGCCCGCTGGCCGCAGCCGGCCTTCGCGGGGCCTGCCCGGCCCTTCCCGGCGCTGCCGGGCTGGAACCCGGCGCCTGCCGCACGCGGGCGGGCTGCGCCCCGCGGGCCCCTCCGCGGCTGACGCGGCCGGCCGGGCCCCGCGGCAGCGCCGCGGCCCTCCGGGGCGGGTGGCGCGGCCTTCGGGGAGCGGGGCCCGGCGCCGTCCTGCGCGCGGCTCCGCTGTGCCCGCTGGGGAGGGCTCGTTCCCTCGGCTCCCGCTCCCGCCTGCGCCCGCGCGCCCCCGCGCTGCTCTCCTCCTCGCGTTGAAGCGGCGCTGCTCCCATCTTGGGCGGCGCGGGGGGGAGCGGCAGGCCCGGGGCTGCGCCGGAGCGGGGAGCGGCGCTCCTCTGGGCCCCTGCGGTCGCCCTGTCGCGCCTGCAGTAGCATCGCAATGGCGTAAGCCTCGGTGATGCATGAGACGTTTCCCTCAGCTGGGAGGTGTAATCACGTATGTTGCTGAGCAGTGGGGGAACAGCGGGGCCGGAACACCGAAACGGAGAAAGCGCAGCCTGACAATTCGGCTGGGTTTTAAATGTGTGCAAAAAAGTGGACGCAACAGCTCTCTCAGTATTGCTTAGCTAATAAACACCTGTAGAGGGGCAGGAAAGCATCCCAGTAGCCGCAGCAGGGAGGCGGCCTTGGGGAGCAGTGGCAGCGAAAGCCCTCCTCCTTGGGCCTGCATGCAACCCTTCTCCTCTCCGTTCCATGGGACATCATCTTCTCTGCCGTCCTTGTCCTTGCCCCACGTACGCTGGACTGGAAGCAGCAGCGAGATCTGCATTGGCAGAAAGGGGAGCAGCAGCGAGGGAGCGGGGAGGAAGAGGACAGAGCAGGCACGCACTGCACAGGCAGAAAGGGATCTCATTATGTGTAGGTGTCCCTTTGCACCCACTCCTCTGCTGCTTCCTAGCATGTAGCAAGATAGAAGGGAAGAGGCTTGCAGCAAATGGCATGTTGGGTCTTCTCAGCCTCCTTTTCCAGTGTTTCCAGTGTGGTGTGCGCTGCTGACAGCAGATGGGTGGAGGCAGAGATGCATGCTCCCTGTGCAAGCTGGGAAGATTCCTGTTGGCTTCCCTAAACATTACCCTCCCTTCTTTGCTCCTTCTAATCATGGCGCAGATTAAGGATCTGGAGTGTGTCCCTCGGTTTTGACCACCACGTGGGAAGAACACAGAGGTATAATGCCATAGGCGTATATGCTTCCTCTCCTCGCACACGCCACCAATGATGCAGGTGCTGTATAGAATATGTAAGCATTGCCCGCCCAGAGGGCTTGGAGCACCTTTTCGGATTCATCTCTCCCCTCCTCAGCCCTGTCGGGGTGAGATTCATGAGGGGCCCTGACATTGTTCAGGGCTGACGTGTATTCTGCTCCTCCTCCAGCATGCATTCAGTTTAAGCTTGCCTGCCATGATGAGGCACATTCTTGTCTTTGGCCAACTCAAGTCTGTATCTGGTGAAAGCCCTGTGGAACTCAGGGCAGAGAAGTTGTGTGATCTCACTGGCCCACTTGAACTGGTGCCAAATGTTGTTACACTTGCCGAGGAACAAGCTTGAAGGCTGCAGCTTGTTGTTAACAGCATTTAGACACAGATGTGGCTTCACTGTTTGTTTATGTGCTGCTCTCCATGGTTTCTTTGGGAAGCTGTAAGTCTGGAGTGTGCGCTTGGTGGAGTAGCGGGCTTCTACGTTTTTGCTCACCTTAGTGAGGGAGCTGTTGTCATCCAGTGAGTGTGATGAGCTGAGCCTTCTTCCCAGCCTTGGAGCTGCAAAGGTCGGTGGGCCTAGCAGTCGCACAGCAATCCCTGCCCCGTCCTCCGCTCCAGGATTGGGAGGAAAACTGAGAGTGGTTTGGCTGCTGTGTTGCCGAGGCGATGGGAAGGCTTGGGCTGCACAGAGCCAAACCACAAAGTCCCCCGCAACCCTTTCCCTCCCTGGAGTGGGGGGGGGCATTCCTTGGCCCCCTCTTGGCCAAGGCACTTAGTGCTCATTGGCTAAGTGGTGGCCAAAAAGGCGAGCCCTGGCTCCACGGGACAAAGAGGAGCAGGTTTCCTTGGCGGTGCATTAAGCACCTTGCCCACGTGGAGATCTGATGAGCAATCTCCACACCTCCCTTCCTGCAGGAAAAAGAAACCTGGGGAGCTGATGTGGCCTTCCTTGGCCACAAGCCACTGACGAGCAGGGGCAGGTCACCACAGCTTTTGGCTTGGCAACCAAGGACAGTCAGAAATTGTGAACCCCTGTGGTTGAGTGGCCTGAGCTGAGGAGACCAATTCAGTTTAATAGAACAAAGCAGGTTTAATACTGGGACTATCATACGAAGACTGGTTTTTCTCCTGAAAATATTCTGCAGTGAATGGTGAGAGTTTAGGTGTTAAGGGATTACAAGTGGGACCTGTGATGAATTGTTGTGCTATGTCCTGGTGTGTCCCTCTTTTCCTCTTCCCCCACCCCAGTTGCGTGCTGTCCATCCTGATTCCACCTTATTTTATTTATTTATTATTAAATTTATTAATCGCCCATCTGGCTGGTCACCCAGCCACTCTGGGCGATGTACAACATACAATAAAAACAGTTAAAAACAATAAAATTCTACAATAAAAACATTTTCTAAAATACCCTAACCCACCCCAAATGCCTGCCTGAACAACCACGTTTTTAATGCACGACGGAAGCTCATTAAAGGGGGGGCATGACAGAGTTCCCTAGGGAGGGAGTTCCACAGAGTGGGGGCCACCACAGAAAAGGCCCTCTCCCTCGTCCCCACCAGTCTAGCTGTCCTGGCTGATGGGACAGAGAGAAGGCCATCCGAGGCTGATCTTGTTAAGCGGCCTGTCTGGTGCTGCTGGAGGTGCTCCTTAAGATAGGCTGGGCCGGAACCATATAGGGTTTAAAAGGTCAAAACCAACGCCTTGAATTTGGCCCGGAAAACAACTGGTAACCAGTGCAACTCCTTCAGCACTGGAGTGATGTGATCTCACCGGCGGCTGCCTTTAATCAGGCGAGCCGCCGCGTTCTGTATCAGCTGCAGTTTCCGAACCGTCTTCAAGGGTAACCCCACGTAGAGCGCATTACAGTAGTCTAAACGAAAGGAGACCAGGGCATGTACTACAGATGGGAGCAGATGGTCGGGAAGGAAGGGGCACAGCCGCCGTATCAGATGGAGTTGATACAGCGCTGTCTGGCTCACAGCTGACACCTGAGCCTCCATGGACATCTGGGAGTCCAAAATGACCCCCAGGCTGCGGACCTGGTCTTTCAAGGGTAGCCGTACCCCATTCAACACCAGGTCAACATTCCCCAGCCTCCTCTTGTCTCCCACCAAAAGTACCTCGGTCTTGTCAGCGTTCAGCTTCAGCCTATTCCTCCCCATCCAGCCACTCACCGTCTCCAGACATTTGGACAGGGATTCTACGGCCAACCTTGGTGAAGATTTAAACGAGAGGTAGAGCTGCGTGTCATCCGCATATTGATGACACTGCACCCCAAACCTCCTGATGATAGCCCCCAGCGGCTTCACATAGATGTTAAATAGCATCGGGGAGAAGATGGAACCCTGTGGCACCTGCCCTCTTCTGACTAGTGCGTCCTCTTCTTCCCCACATGCATAGGTAAGAGCCAGCAGAATTGTTTGCCATCATGTGAGGAACTTGGCAAACTCCCCCCCTCTGCTCTCCCCTTGTGCAAGTGCACACCTACATGGTTCTTTTGGAATGCAGTGAGGGGTGGCCCTTTTTTACACGTGCAAGCTTTGGGGCTCACCTGAGCATATAGGTGCCTTCCTCTTCTCGGTGGAGTCCTTTTGCTTAGAAGGCTGTTGACCCACCCTGCCCAAGTTCAGCACAGGAGGAGATTTGAGGTTGTTGCTGCCGTTTGTGTTGATCAAAGTTCTGTAACTAGACTTTCCTTTGGGACTATGGTTGTCTGCACAGTGTTTTCCTCTGAAAATCCAGCTGCAGAGTCATGGTAAGCTGAATCTTGGGCATAACTAATAAGAGGAATGCAGGAGGGAACCCCTTTTTCTTTGAGGTACGAAATGTGGTCTTGGGAATAACCTGTTGGGGGGCAATCCTATAGGGAGAGGTGGCTGCCTCCGAACTCGGAGGTGACCGCCTATCCAATGAAGGACAGGTGGAGCGCGGAGGGGATCTTCTCTGCACTCCGGCCACCCTGCATTCGTGGGTAGACGGACGATGTTGGCTGTCTAGCTGCGGGACTTTGGAGTGGGGGGTAGGGGGGCCGGACAACGCATAGGAAGCGTCATACCAGCAGTTCTGCACTCTCCGCCTCTCCCTGCCCCCAGGAACACCCCCTTTCGCCCCGCTCCACACTGCTCTTCCAAACTCGGAGCCCGGGGATGATCCATGCTGCCTACATGGGGGCAGGGAGGCAGTTTCCTGGGAACCAACCTCAGAGCGTGGGCTCCGAGGTCAGTTCTCGAAAACCAAACCTATGGCCATCTAACTGCTGTCTAGTGGCCATATGATTGTGCCCTTATACGCCTTCTTGCTTTATTTCAGAAAGGCTACAAGGCTGCTGCGTGGGGCTCAATAACCTTTGTTGTTCAGTCGTGTCCGACTCTTCGTGACCCCATGGACCATAGCACGCCAGGCCTTCCTGTCCTGCGCTCTCTCCCGGTGCGTGCTTAAGTTCATATTCATTGCATCGGTGATGCTATCTAGCCATCTCATCCTCTGCCGTCCCCTTCTCCTTTTGCCTTCAGTCTTTCCCAGCATCAGGGTCTTTTCCAGGGAGTTTTCTCTTCGCACTAGGTGGCCAAAATATTGGAGCTTCAGCTTCAGTATCTGTCCTTCCAATGAGCACTCGGGGTTGATTTCCTTTAGGATGGACTGATTTGACCTCCTTGCAGTCCAGGGGACTTGTAAGAGTCTTCTCCAGCACCACAGTTCGAAAGCATCAATTCTTCGGCGCTCAGCCTTCCTTATAGTCCAGCTCTCACAGCCATACATTACTACTGGGAAAACCATAGCTTTGATTAGACGGACCTTTGTCGGCAAGGTGATGTCTCTGCTTCTTACTATGCTGTCTAGGTTGGCCGTAGCTTTCCTCCCAAGGAGCAAGCGTCTTTTAATTTCATGGCTACAGTCACCGTCTGCGGTGATCTTGGAGCCCAAGAAAGTAAAATCTGTCACTGCTTCCATTTCTTCCCCTTCTATATGCCAGGAAGGGATGGGGCCAGATGCCATGATCTTCGTTTTTTTAATGTTGAGTTTCAAACCAGCTTTTGCACTCTCCTCTGTCACCCTCAACAAGAGGCTCTTGAGATCCTCTTCGCTTTCTGCCATTAGAGTGGTATCGTCTGCATATCGGAGGTTGTTGATAATTCTCCCAGCAATCTTAATTCCGACCTCTGATTCATCCAACCCGGCATTTCTCATGATGTACTCTGCATATAAGTTAAATAAGCAGGGCGACAATATGCAGCCTTGTCGTACTCCTTTCCCAATTTTGAACCAATCGGTTGTTCCATGTCTGGTTCTTACTGTTGCTTCTTGACCCTCGTACAGGTTTCTCAGGAGACAGGTAAGGTGGTCTGGTACTCCCATCACTTTCAGAATTTGCCACAGTTTGTTGTGATCCACACAATCAAAGGCTTTAGCGTAGTCAATGAAGCAGAAATAGACGTTTTTCTGGAATTCTCTTGCTTTCTCCATGATGCAGCGAATGTTGGCGATTTGATCTCTAGTTCCTCTGCCTCTTCGAAACCCAGCTTGTACTCCCGGTAGTTCTCGGTTCGCATACTGCTGAAGCCTAGCTTGTAGGATTTTGAGCATCACCTTGCTGGCATGTGAAATGAGCGCAATTGTGCGGTAGTTTGAACACTCTTTGGCGTTGCCCTTCTTTGGAATTGGAATGTAAACTGACCTTTTCCAGTCCTGTGGCCACTGTTGAGTGTTCCAGATTTGTTGGCATATTGAATGCAGCACTTTAACAGCATCATCTTTTAGGATTTTAAATAGCTCGGCTGGAATACTGTCATCTCCGCTAGCTTTGTTGTTACTAATGCTTCCTAAGGCCCACTTGACTTCACTCTCTAGGATGTCCGGCTCAAGTTCAGTGAGTGCACTATCATGGCTATCAGGGACATTCAGATCTTTCCTGTATAGTTCTTCTGTGTATTCTTGCCACCTCTTCTTAATCTCATCTGCTTCTGTGAGGTCCCTGCCTTCTTTGTCCTTTATCATGCCCGTCTTTGCACAAAACGTTCCCTTGAGATCTCCGATTTTCTGGAAGAGATCTCTAGTCTTTCCCATTCTGTTGTTTTCCTCCATTTCTTTGCATTGTTCATTTAAGAAGGCCTTCTTGTCTCTCCTTGCTATTCTCTGGAACTCTGCATTCAGTTGGGTATATCTTCCCCTTTCTCCCTTGCTTTTCGCTTCCCTTCTTTCGTGAGCTACTTGTAAAGCCTCATCAGACAGCCACTTGGCTTTCTTGCATTTCTTTTTCTTTGGGATGGATTGAGTTGCTGCCTCCTGAACAATGTTACGGACCTCCGTCCATAGTTCCTCAGGCACTCTGTCTATCAGGTCTAATCCCTG
This sequence comes from Heloderma suspectum, assembly GCF_057233095.1. Classification (NCBI taxonomy): domain Eukaryota; kingdom Metazoa; phylum Chordata; class Lepidosauria; order Squamata; family Helodermatidae; genus Heloderma; species Heloderma suspectum. The sequence continues at coordinate 439,470,692 of NC_139458.1, forward strand.
AAATCTATTCCTCACCTCCACTGTATATTCATCAGGGATATGATTTAGGTCATACCTGAACGGTTTAGTGGTTTTCCCGACGTTCTTCAATTTAAGCCGAAATTTTGCAAGAAGCAGCTCATGATCTGAGCCACAGTCAGCTCCAGGTCTTGTTTTTACTGACTGTATGGAGCTTCTCCATCTTTGGCTGCAAAGGACATAATCTGATTTCGATATTGACCATCTGGTGATGTCCATGTGTAGAGTCGCCTCTTGTGCTGTTGGAAAAGAGTGTTTGCTATGATCAGCATGTTCTCTTGGCAAAACTCTATTAGCTTTTGTCCTGCTTCATTTTGTACACCAAGGCCATGCCTGCCTATTATCCCGGTGATTTCTTGACTTCCTACTTTAGCATTCCAATCCCCTATGATGAAGAGGACATCTTTTTTTGGTGTTAGTTCTAGAAGGTGTTGTAGGTCTTCATAGAACCGATCAACCTCAGCTTCTTCGGCCTCAGTGGTTGGGGCATAGACTTGAATTACTGTGATGTTGATGTTGGATTCGTACTGAGATCATTCTATCATTTTTAAGATTGTACCCCAGTACTGCTTTTCCCACCCTTTTGTTGACTATGAGTGCTACTCCATTTCTTCTAAGGGATTCTTGCCCACAATAGTAGATATGATGGTCACCTGAATTAGATTCGCCCATGCCTGTCCATTTTAGTTCGCTGATTCCCAAGATGTCGATGTTCAATCTTGCCATCTCATGTTTGACCACCTCCAGCTTACCTTGATTCATTGATCTGACATTCCAGGTTCCTAAACAATATTGTTCTTTACAGCATCGGATTTTCTTTTCACCACCAGACACATCCACAGCTGAGTGTCCTTTCGGCTTTGGCCCAGCCGCTTCACTCTTTCTGGCGCTACTTGGAAATACCCTCTGCTCTTCCCCAGTAGCATATTGGACACCTTCCGACCTGAGGGGCTCATCTTCCGGCGTCATCTCTTTTAGCCTTGTGATACGTTCCATGGGGTTTTCTTGGCAAGAATCCTGGAGTGGGTTGCCATTTCCTTCTCCAGTGGACCACATTTTGTCAGAACTCTCTGCCATGACCTGTCCATCTTGGGTGGCCCTGCACGGCAGAGCTTATGGCTTCACTGAGTTACGCAAGCCCCTTCGCCACAACAAGGCAGTGATCCATGAAGGGGATCAATAACCTTACCTTTCCTCTTTCTCATAGAGGCTGGTCCAGTAGGAGAATGCGCTTTCTCTCCTTTGAGTCTTGCTCTCTGGAACTGGAAGGCAATATTACTCTTGAACGCACGTGTACTTGTCTGCTCATGTTGCAGTTTTTGCTGTTAGCACCAGATTTGCATTGGCAGTCTACTATTGGCTTAACTTGTGGGTTCTGAGTCACTTGGGAATCTTGAATTGCTTGTGGGAATGACACTCAGGTGATCCTCTGAGAAAGCACTTATTGGGAGACAGCCTAGAGGTGGAGTTATGCTTGCAGAAGTGGTGAAGGTGACTTGTTCAGAAGAGATTCAAAACTCCCTCCTGGCTCTGGAGAATCATAGTGCTACGAACCAGTTGAAATCCTTCTCTTTCTGAGGAAGACGTGACAGAGAAGCGTACCACCTAACTGTGGTTTCTGTGGGCTTTCAGTTTTGATTTCCAGGAAGTAGGGCTGGACAAATTCAAGCTTATAATGCATCAGGAAAAGGCTGATAATGGATAGCAATTTTGGTTAAGGTTGGGTGGAGGGGGTGGATCTGGACATGGCTTTTATTGGACTCATAGCATAGTTGCTTCCTGACCCCATTTTTTGCAGGTTTGTCTATTCTCTAATGAAGAGGTGTCTTAGGAACTGCATCTCAGTCTTCTGAAATCAGGGAGAGTTTTCATCTCGCAAAAAAAAATTCTGTTGGTTCTAGCAGCATAACTGAAGCCACTTTGAGAAGAGCACCCCACACATGGAGCAGGAATGCATTTGTGTGTCCCTCCCCCCCCCCCCGCTGCTGCACCTGCTGGCTCTGTCCCCTGACCTTTGCTGAAAACACAAAGGTTGGGTGGGGGGAACACCGCCTGACCTTTGTGTTGTCCCCCCCTTCGCCACTCCATGTGTGGAGGGCTCTTCTGGAAAGAGCTTGAGGCCCTGGAGCACATTGAGAGAAAGTTACTTGTACCTGGCTGTAGACTTGGGAAGCTCCCTTATACTGAGTCTGGCCCTCGGTCCATCTAGGCCAGTGTTCTTGACACTGACTGGCAGTACCAGCTGAGCAGGGTTTCAGGCAGAGGATTCTTCAGCCCCACCTAGAGATTCTGCCGGGGATCAAGCTGGGGACCTTCTGGATGCAGAGTAGAGGCTCCGCCGCTGAGCCACGGACCTGACGCATTGGAGAAGCGCATTGCCAGCAGAAACCATGATATCTCTGAATTTAGTGCTACAAGGGCAAACTTGTTTCTAAAAGGAGCTACTGTACTTGGCTGAATAACAGTCATGGGATAGTATTCCTCAACTGGAATGCTTCTCTATATACTGGTCTTAATACAGGCCACCGGTCTCCCAAAGAGGCAGATTTGGCAAATTCTAGGAGATTGTTTTATTACCAAGAAGTTTTGTTTATGGGGATGTTGAAGACAACTTGAGAATCCAAGATTGGATCGCAGAGCAGCTCACAGATGTTGAGATGGTCTTTGTTGGAGGTCCTTTTTCACGTTCTGCTGCTAAGACGAAGCAGGTGGTGACCCAGAATGGGGCCTTCTTGGTGGTGATGCCCCATCTTTGAAATGCCCTCCCCAGGGAGGCTTTCCTGGCACCGATTATGTTATCTTTTGGGTGCCAGGTACACCCAAAGATCTGGCCTTGATCTTTATCTGCCTTTATTTGCTATTACTGTTCTGCTGTTTTATAACTATTATTTATTGTGTTTGGTTCTGTTTGGTTTTAATCCTCTTGATCTGTGGGCAACTCTGGGAGCTTTCTCTTAGGGTTGAAGAGCGAGATACAAGTGTGTGAAATAAATAAGGTGCCTTTTCTGGCCAAGTCTTGGCCCCTTGAGCTTCTCTTTCCAGAACTTGTCTAGGCTGCATAGCCATCTCTCTGGGTGTATCTCTGCATAGGATCTTCCTGAGCTGCTGGCTTGGGATGTCTGCGGCTAAACCTGAAGCATGGGAAGAAGATGGCATGACAGTGATTCTGGCCGTCTTTAATTGCAACTTCCCCATAAGTGAATTTTTTTGATAGGAAAACAACCTTCTAGTTCAGTCTTCCCCAACTTGGGCCTTCCTGTGTTGGACTACAACTCCCACAATACTGGCTGGGGATTATGGGACATGTAGTACATATTTGGTGGGCGCCAGGTTGGGGGCCTCTGACCTACTTGCTGTCCGAGGAATGGGCATTTCCGAGGCGCCGTGCAGAAAGCAACCCTTGTGGCTTCTGAGGCCAATGCGCGCAGGAAAGGGAAACGGCGCTGGGCACTCCTGTGTGACCCCCAGCTGTCTGGATTCGGCAAAGTCCTCCATGGTTTCAGTTGTCAGTGCATCTGAGCAAAGAGCTTTGGGAGTGATCTGTGGTCCCTGCTCACCCAGGCACTAGAAGAAGCCCTTGTTCGAATGAGCAGGAGGTTCCAGGAGAGCAGATGCCACAGATGGAGCTGAATGCAGCATGAGATGTTGGCTGGGTTCTGATGTTTTCTCATTTGCTGAAGATTTCGTTTTATCATTGCATGGGGCAACTTCTGCCTCTTATAGTCAGAAGGTGAAGGGGGGATGAGGCCAAGACGAACATGTGGCAAAAATACGTAAGCCTGGTATTCCCTGATTCCCATGTACCACATTTAATCTGCATTCAAAAATCCACCCAGAATTGACATGGTTTTCTTTGGGATGAGAGGTTTAGAGAGCTTTCCCTAATGCAAGGCCCTCCTGATGTGTTGGGCTAGCATCCCAGCATCCCCCAGCTAGCATGGCCAACACATCTGGAAGGCACCAGGTTGGGTACAGCTGGGTTAAGACATTGGAAAGCTGTTGAAAAAGAAATGAAGCACTTCTTGATATCTAACTTGAATTTGCTCTGTTGCAAGTTGGATCCATTCTTTTTTGTGCCCTGGGAACAAAGCCAAGTAGGCTATAAAATCTGAAAATCTTGCCATTTCAGGGAAAATGGGAAGGTTGCTAAGGTTCCTTCTAACCATGGGATTCTAGGAATCTAAGACCTTAGACTCCATGCCTTTGCTGAATTCTGAGGACTTGGCTTTGGAAGAACTTGGAATCCTCCTTACCAAGGGGAGGGGGTAGACGGGAGGGATAAGGCCTGAATGGAAGGAGGACAAGTCTCTTTCTTTGGGATGTGTTAGAGCCTTGATGAACAGGCTGTAATGGTCAATACCCACTTTGGAGGTATTGCTTAGACCAGGCGTAGGGTGCCTGTGGCCCTCCAAATGGATTCCAGTTGCTGTCCATCCCAGCCAGCATGGCCAGTGGTCAGGAATGATATGGGTTGAGTCCAACCACATCTGGAGGGCACCAGGTTGCCTATCTCTGGTCTATCTACAGGATCCCTAAGAAGCAGACCTGCACTCACTTAGAGGTGGAATGATTTCACTTAATGAGGTGGAATGACTGACAAGCAAAGGGAGTAGTGATAACCTGGTTAATTTCCCTCTGCTGTCTCTAATGGCCAGTGAAGAAGGGAGCAGGATTATTGTACTTCCTATATCCCTTGAGAACAGATGGATGGGCACCTTCTGTGCTCTTAAAATTCCCTTAGGATTTGCACTAAAAATAATGTTCTCCCCTTAGTGTATAGCCCTGATGTGTGGCAAACAAATTAATGAGATGTCTGGCAGCTGCTTTGAGAAGCCTGCATTTGGTAGGACTCTCTGGCTGTAAGATTGCATTTTGGTTCACAGTTCAAAGAAGGCTGTGTGTCTCTACTACTAGCTGGCTGTTTTGATTTTAATGTGGACCAAATTATTTTGGGTGGGCAACGTAATCCCCTCCCTCTAGTCTGTATTTCTTAGATTGAAGGTGGCTGTGGGTTATGTATGTGATGGGACGGGACCATGATGTTGTACTCCTTTCCCCAAAGCCTAGGGGATTTATGTCAGTACTTCAAGGTTTTTCATTATCTGTAACAAACAGAAATGGGGAAGACTTACAACTAAAATTAGACTACAAATATAACATCGAAAAATGATCTATTCCTTTGGGTGGCACAAAACTTGGGAAGAAAAGGCGCTTCTAATAATTTAGTCATATCGCTGTTAGTCCTGGACCATGGAGGAATTACTGAAAATCGAATTATGCTGCGACAGTGCATAATTTAACAGGTTAGCTTTCTCATGCACATAGCTGTAGGGCAAAGCAAGTTACTCCAGACTTGATGTTGGTGATGGAAATATCAGTGCCGTAGCCCAGGGTGAGCAGAAGGTAGATTGGGATCTACTGATAGACCTCTGGTTGATTTGCAGTAGATTGGCAAGGGTTTCTGACTCACCTTTGATTAACCCTAGCAACCCGTAAAAGCTCCCCCGCCCCCCTTAAATGTAGTTGCTGAAAAAGAACAGTTGTGGGGAAACCAGGAGTAGATATTGGTGCGAAAAGACTTCTGAGCTTGGTTCTGGTACTGATTGCCAATCCCTGGGCCGAGCATGTGCTCAGAGGCAATCTGGTCCTTATTTTTTAGCATACATCCACCCTCCTGAGCCACTAGGCCCATCTCTGGTTGGTGGATCTTGGGGTTCTAGTAAAAAAGCAAAATACATCCCACAAGCCTGCAGTCTGCCTACTCCTGCTGCAGCCATCTTAAGCCTAACCCTTAGGTGTTGGGTCTCCACTTTATGTTGAAGGTACGGAAAGGAACTAATGTTGCCATAGCTCTTTGCAAGTTCTCTTCCTTGGTGACCTTTCATCACAGGGAGATGTCGCCCTCATTGGCATAACACCCCGTCCCCGTTTGTGCTGCTTTGGCTTTTACCTAGGCTTCCACAGCAGAGTAGCTATAGACTGACGGTGTACTTCAGAGCCATAATGCCTTTTACTAGCAACTGATTCTGTCTTTCCCTGGGAAATTACGACGCAAAGAGACTCTCCCTCCACCCACCACCACTGATGTTAACCTTCCTAAAAGGGCAAAAGGTGAAGCAGGTTAACAAATGCCAGCATTAAAAGCACTAATTTGCCTCTGGTTGGGCGATTTGTTTAGCTAGCTCAGCCTTCTCCAACCTAGCACCCTCCAGGTGTGTGGGTCCACAACCCCAATTATCCTCAGAATGGCCATACAGACTGGGGATGATTGGGGTTGTGGTCTAACACATCTGGAGGCTGCCAGGCTGGAGAAGGCTGAGCTTGTGGATCTGTGGGGTGGTCCCCCATTGCCAGCTCTCCTGCTTCTAGCTGTCTTGCCATGGCTGCCAGGGTCCAAGGTCATTATCTGTTGCTGGGAGTTGGCATCCAAGAACATCTGGGAGGCTGCACGTTCCCCACCCCAAAGGTAAACTGGTGCTGAGAAGCTGCTGGCCTCAGTAACAGGAGCCCGCCTGCCTTCCTTCCTCAGAAAAGGCTGTTTGTGATTCTGGCAGTGCTAGAAATGCCAACCAACCTTTTTCTCGGTTTCCCCTGAGACAGCTGTAGTTTCTGAAGTGCCTGGCGGCAGAAAGCCTCATGCATTTATTAAAGCAGGGGTGGGTCATGCTGCAGAATTTGGCCTGGATCAACAGATGGGGCAACAGATACTCTGAGCTTTAAAAAAATCCCCAATTCATCTATCTGTAATGAATCAAATTATTTGAGCAAATTTACATACTGTGGCTGCTTTTTTTATAGTTCTCCATGGAGCTGTGCAACATTCTGAAAACCTTGTCCTTCCCTGGAGGTTGACTTCTGCCCTTTTTTCAGAGACTTTACCAAAGAGAATAGGTTGGTTGTCCTCCTCTTAAGACCCTGGGAACAAGAGGGATCGACTGCTGACAGACGAGGCTTGTACATGTGCCCTGAATAGACGTTTATTTATTGCATTTCTGTACCACCCAATAGCAGAAGCTGCCGGAGCAGTTCATAAAAATGAAACTCACAAAGCTTAGAGGCTGCAGCTTGAGCTGTGAGCTGGTATGTGGCACAACATGGCGTAGATGCTGCTGTGCCATAAAATCTCTATTCTCTCTGCCTACCCGAGACTTCATCAGGGGCTGATGCTGCATGTGCAAGCATATCTTTGGAGCAGCAAAGGCCAGACATCTGTTCTGTTTCTAACTGAAAGCTGACATTCTGAAGAAGGAAACTCTGTGTCCATTCATTGCCAAATCCCACAGTTTATGCCTTTTCTGTGCATAATTACAAAATATATCTTGGCCACACTTTTCCATAACTATGCCCACCTAGAGGCTTCTAGTTTTGTATTTTCAGCCTGTTTTATGACTTTGTCATGAGTCCCAGGCTGGTCTTGAGAGGTTCCTTTGTTCTCTCTCTTCCCCCCCCCCCTTTTCAGGATCAGACCCTGCTTGGGATGGCCATGCCAGGAATAGGTAAATCTCTTATAACCTGAGTAGTGCTGCCTTACTATTTTCGTAAGAAGCTGGTGGAAGCCCAGTTTGAGTTAAAGCAAGGCAATTATTCCGGAGGAGTTTGTGCTTATTTTCGAACTCTAAGCCCAGTGACCACCTAGTTCCTGCAAGAACTCTTAATATGATGGAGTGCCATGGTAGTGTGTGGCCTGTGGTGGAGTAAGGCATAGGCCAGTGTTTGCTAAGTCTTATCTGGGTTCTAAGCGGAAGCACACACCATTTGTATCCTCAGTAATATATATAATTTCTCAGACAATTTCTAGAACAATAGGCAAGCCACCTTCTTGCAACAACAAGATGGCCCAGTTTTTATTGTTCTCTGGTGCGCTCTCCTTCCCTCTGCCAGTCATTCAGAGTTTATTTCTGTCAATAGTGATGTTTCTGGGATTCCCCACTCCTGATAGCTGCAGCACGTGTTGCATTGGGGAATCCCAGGGCACCCTTACTCCATCCATCATGGTGAGGTCACTACCTATCTTCTGTAGAGCAGGAGCAGGCAGACTTCGGGCTTGTGGGATCTACTTACTAGAACCTAGAGGTCCACTAATCAGAACCAAGTGCAAAATGGGGTGAGGGGCAGCAGTGAAGTCAATTCCAGTTTGCACCTCATGAGCCATGTGCTGTATATTCAGATACAAACGTCCATCTGAGTTACTCTCAAAGTGCCCAGTAGAGCTGCACAAAGACCTGATCAGAGGCAACCAGTGAATACTCCTGTTTTTCAGTGAGGAACACGAGGGGCAGAGGGTGGCTGTTGTTTTCACTTTGATTTTTTGCTTGCTGCTGTTAAACAATTGAAAGCCAGAAATCCTTGCTGATCTACTGTAAATCTCCCAGAGATCTATCTGTAGATCCTGATCCACCTTCTGCCCACCCTTCTTCTAGAGGAAGAGGGGGAATGCTAATTGTACTTTACTGCCTCAGCCACAGAATGGTGGATGCATTCAATGTAATGGCTTAATTACTGCCAAGATACCCTTCAGCCCCTCTCACAGCAGATTCATTTGCCTTGACACACGGTTTGGACATCACTGGCTTTTACTGAGGGCATTCTTAGAAAGCAGCCAGGTTGATAAGAAAATAGGAGTGCGGGCCCCAAAGCAAACACGTGCAAGCTAACTGATATTCCTTTGAAGAGTTGGCAGGACTCATCAAGGCCCAAACTTAAGTGACCTTTAACTGATGTTGCATTAAAATTCAGCAATGCCGGCTAGAAGCAGCTGGTTTCAGACCTGAAATGTCACAGCAGAGCATGGACACAAACTTGAGTATCTGATGTAGGTGAAGAAGGCTGTTAACAATGCTTGGCGTTTGTGTAGCACTTTGAATTATTTCTGCAGTCCTTACAACAGCCTGGCTGTGTGAACCCTGTCCCATTAACCTTTCCAGTTCTGGCAAAATCTTTGTGTTGCTTTTTGCTGGATCTGACTATCTAGGCAAGCATCCTGTTTCCTGGAGTGGCCAACCAGATGCCTCTGGGAAGCCCACAAGAAGAGCATGAGGGCAATAGCCTCTCTTGCTGCTGTTCCCCAGAAACTGGTAGCCAGAGGCAAGGCACCTCTGATCCTGCATGTAGCATATAGACATCATGACTAGTCGCCATCTGAGAATCAAATCTCACAGAAGAGAAATAAGGCTGTGAGGAGCCGGCTGCTTTCTCAGATCTCTGGAGGAGGCAGTGATGAAAAAACTGAGCTCCTCTCTTAAGCTGCTTCATGGCTCCCTGAGTCACACGAGGAATGTGCATGTGATTGCCAGCAAGGAGGGAATACTGCTTCAGACAGTGTTTGCACTGGAGTAATTTCTCTCCATTGGCAAGGAAAGAAGGGGAAGATGAGCAGTGTGCAAATGCTCTCAAGTGAGCACCATGGCTCATGTTTCTCATCAGGAAGGCTGAAGTTTGAAGTTTAAACTGGTTCAAGAATTTTCATACCATAAGAGACATGGGATGCTAGTAAGCCCCTTCCTCAGCAAGCAGGGCCCATGGCCTGTTCACACAACCACTTCTTTCATGGTCAAATCTAATTCTGCCTTCTCCTTTTTTATGCATTCCCAGTATGTTTGCCATGTTGAGAGAACAGCGCCTGTCTTGTGAATGGACAGACATACATCCAGATTATATCTGGGTTTTGCCCGTTATTAGGATGCTGAGTTGAGAAGTTCTGCATGTTGGAAAAAACCCTGACTCCACGTGTTCTAGTCCACTGGGAAACGGATGCCCATCTGGCACTTGAGCATGACTCAAAGTGCAAGACAAGGCTGAGTTTCCACAATCATTGGCCCTCCACACTCAATTGTAATGCAGAAGAGAAGGGAAAGGGTGTCGGCCCCAGGAATGTAGCAGCTCAAACCTTCCTGAACCCGAGTGAACAAACAAATGACACCAATCAATAATGCTCTTGAACTCGCTGTATTTACTTGGATGCAGGAGGCCTGGAGTCAAACCGGGGTGATTGCCCTGTACCCATGCAGCTGTCCTTATTTAACTCAGAGCCACTTGATACGTTATGGGAGGAAACTTGCCTGTAAGGCTTGGCACATGTGGCGAGGATGTGAACTCTGGCTAATGGTAGATCTTTGCATGTATCTAGCTTGTGTATGTACCTCTTAAAATACGCATGTTTTGACTTCCCCATGCCAAGAGGGAGCTGCTCTGTCAGGAACGGCTGGTTCAAGGTGCTCCAGGTGCCTTGAGGCAGTAGCTCCCAACTGAGCTGGTTTTGCTTGCCTCTTCTCCAGGGGATGGGATTTCAGGGAAGACCATCAGCAGGCTGGATGGGGAGGCCTCGCAGGCCAAACCCAGCCCACAGGCTGGAGGTTCCCCACTGCTGAAATAAAAGGTCACAAAATAGTGAGTAAGGTTGAGCAAAGACAACAGGCACATGGATCACAGTGGAGCTGGCAAAGATGGCCATAAGTGAAACCATTCCTGTTGCAGAGCTTTGGAAGAATGGTTTTGAACGCGAGGGGTTGCGGAGGGGGGGGATTGCCTTAATCCAGAAGCTGGAGAATCTGCATTGATTTTGTAGAAACCTACATGCAGCTGAATTGTGTAGTCTGCTTTTCCTAGGAGTTCCCTGTGGGGTGATTATAATCTCACTGCGCACAAGCAGCTCTTTGCGGCGCTGTATGATGCACACAAACAGACAAGAGCTGAGCTGTGAAGGCCTCTCCCTGGAGCTCGCCATTTGGCAGCGGCAGCCTCCTCTTACTGACATGTTAGTAGGTCAGCATGATGAACGGCAGTGCCGAAGGAACAGACGGCAGGGCTTTGACAAGACTGCTCCACTTGCACACGGGGCTGATCCCCATCGGCTTCTCTTGGAATGGAGGGGATCCGTTTCTGCCATAGCAAGGAGGAAGAAGCCCCTCTTGTATGTTGGGGCTTGTTACATGGCATCAAGTGTGGCCTGGGGCGACTTTCCTCTTCTGGTGGACTGAACAACTTGAAAGTAAGGCAGCTGTTTTGCTCCTCTCTAGGCTTAAAATAGATTAACATTCTGCATCAGAATAGCCTGTTCCTTCCTTCCAGTCCCTTACCTGGGATTTTACTTCTCCCCTGAAGACTTTAGGGAGGAAGCTGAAAATTGGGTCACATCCTGAGACTCAGCAGCCCTACTGGGAAAGGCAGCCTTCTCCACCCTGGCACCCTCCAGATGTGTTGGACTCCAACTCCCACAATCCTTAGCCAACATGCCCATTGGCCCTACTGGCTAAGGATTGTGGGAGTTGGAGTCCAATTCGTCTAGAGGGCACCAGGTTGGAGCAGGCTGGGCTAAGATGACCTAAATGGAAAGGAAGACCCAGCTCCCATCCCTTTTGGGTGGAAGAGAGAAATTCAGCTGGGGCCCTTTCACAGTAAGCTGCATGGACCACAATTCCCTCTTCTGCGCTCATCTGAGAAGGAGGCACCCTGTCCTCCCTTGTCATCAGAGCACCCTATTGTAAATCTTGCTTGGCCACAGTCCTGGCTTCTACGACTTTGTTGGGGCTTGCCCGCACACACACTCAACCAGTTTGCAGCCAAAGAAGCCAGAAACATGCTTTTGAAAAGAAAACTGAGGTTCTTGGGAATCCTGCGTTCTATCCTACATTCCATGCTTGTTCTGCAGCTTCTTGGAATTGCATTAATACAATCCTTCTGTAGCTGCTGGCTTCAACCTTTGGAAAAAGAGATGCAAAAACCAGTGAGCTTGCTTGGGCTGCATGGTCCACGGGCCTCATTTAGACCCGAAAGGCCACAAAACAGAGGTGTTATCATTGCAAGTTTGCTTTTCTCCTCTAGCAAGCCTGCTTGGTGTCTTCTGATGCCTGTAAGCTCTCCGTATCCCATAATTCCATACAGAGGTGGTAGTTGAGGGAAAGACCCTACTATGAAATATGCACAGTTCTTTTGTACTGATAGCATAAATATTCTGGGTGTTTCACTGAAGTAGTCTTGGATTTTTATATTTGCCATTTTGTAGGCAATGTGCATAAATCAGAGGGGAAGTTGGCATAATTTTTCATTGCCTTTGAATGATCTACCGCTCTATAAACCGCTCCTTTAGGGTTTTGAGTCACAGGAGGACACACATTCACAAGCTGCTGTCCTACAGCTTATGGCTGCCTCTCATGTCTGTTTCTCCTTGGCTCAGTACTCTTGTGCTTTAGTGGCTGGTGGTGGGTCTAGGATTGATGCCCATTTAGGCACATAGCCTATAGTTGTTGAAATAAACTCCCCCAACCTCAAAAAAAAAAATCCACGCACACACCAGCCCAATCAAATCTCTATTCACCTTTGTTATATATCATAGAATAGTAGGGTTGGAAGGGGCCTACAAGGCCATCGAGTCCAACCCCCTGCTCAGTGCAGGAATCCAAGTCAGAGCATCCCTGACAGCTGGCTGTCCAACCTCGTCTTGAAGGCCTCCAGTGTGGGAGAGCCCACCACCTCCCCAGGTAATTGGTTCCATTGTCGTATTGCTCTTACAGTCAGGAAGTTTCTCCTGATGTTCAGCCGGAATCTGGCTTCCTGTAACTTGAGCCCATTATTCCGTGTCCTGCACTCTGGCATGATCAAGAAGAGATCCTGGCCTTCTTCTCTGTGACAGCCTTTCAAGTACTTGAAGAGTGCTGTCATATCTACCCTCAGTCTTCTCTTCCCAAGGCTAAACATGCCCAGTTCTTTCAGTCTCTCTTCATAGGGCTTTGTTTCCAGTCTCCTGATCATCTTTGTTGCCCTCCTCTGAACCCTCTCCAGTTTGTCTGCATCCTTCTTAAAGTGTGGTGCCCAGAACTGGACACAGTACTCCAGATGAGGCCTTACCAGTGCTGAGTATGATCAAGACTAGGCCTAGTGCATACTCAGACCTTTTTAAAACATTGGATGGAGAGCAACTTTCATAGTTATGGTTCGCTATTTCCATGTAGATTGTGGTTGAACATCATGGTAAGCCAAAATTTTAAAAAATTCTGGGTTATGGTGAGCAAGCCAGCATGCCAGTGCATGTGACCTGATTGCTTCCACTTGGTGCTTCCTGCCAGTGGGAGTGGCTAAACAAGCCAGGGACTCTCTGTCTATGACTTGGTTAACATGATGTTCAAACTGGGAATGCCGGCTTATTTCTCTGCCGACAAGCCAGAGGGGGGGCGGGGGGGCAGGGGGCGGATTTAAACTATTTACATACTTCTTGATATCATAAGATCTCTAAGCCGTATACAGAAGAAATACATACAGTGCAATACAAAAACAATATAAAACAATAAACATATTAAAAACCATTCAGAAACAGTATAACAGCAGTTCCAGAGGGTAGGTGCCACTACCAAGAAAGCCCATTTATGTGCTGAAACTTGACAACATGCTGTTGGTCATGAAATGACCAATCAGGCCTCTTTGGAAGGTCTCTGGTCGATTTGGTGCATATAGGGAAAAATGGTTTGTTGAAGCCAAGTGGAAGCGATCGAGCTGCATGTGCTACTAGCATGCTGCCTTTCTCATGGCAACCTAGGATTTTTTTTAAAGAAAACTCTCGCCGTACATGCAAACAAGGTCACTGTCAATTTTGGTTTCATTTAGAAGTACTGTGTTTAGCAAATTGTCAGAACTGGCCATGCTATGAACATCTGCAAATAAGAGATTATGATTTAAGATGTAAAGTTTCATAATGAGAAAATTTACTTCCTTGGAAAATACAGGAAATAAAACATTTTATTTCAAATATATAATTTACTATTAGAATGTTACTGTGAAGAACAGGTCAACCAATGGAGTCAAGATGTATGCACTCCAGTCTCCTTTGATATATGGGAATGTATGCAGACACACAGTAACAACTTTTCTGTGTTCAAAAGTGAGAGAGAACTCTTTGAGTAGATGGTATATAACTCTGGTCTTAAGAAAATAACTGGTTCATATAGCCAAGTATATTGGAACTATAAAAAAGGTACCTATCTTCATATGTGGCGGTCATGTGAAATTTGTAAATATACAAACTGAAAAGATAACGAGTGTTACACTTCCATTAGATCCTTTGATTTTATTTTTTAATTGACCTTCACAAAAAACGTACCTCTGGCGTACCGAGAGTTAGTAAATAATAGTTGCCACATTGATATGTATGGTTTGTGCTTCCAATTTATTATAATTTTTGTGTATTTTTAAAGTTAGATAAGGGCCGCGGTGGCTTAGTGGTTAAGACGCTGAACTGCAGACCGGAAGGTCGGCAGGTCAGCAGTTCGAGACCCGAGTGCTGCGTGACGGAGTGAGCTCCCGTCTTCAGTCCCAGCTTCTGCCAACCTAGCAGTTCGAAAGCAAGACATTGCAAGTAGATAAATAGGTACCGCTTCGGCGGGAAAGGTAACAGTGTTCCGTGCACCTCGGTGTTCAGTCATGCCGGCCACATGACCACGGAAGCGTCTTCGGACAGTGCTGGCTCTTCGGCTTAGAAACGGGGATGAGCACCGCACCCTAGAGTCGGACACGACTGGTTGGGGACACCTTTACCTTTTTAAAGTTAGATAATTTGTTTTTGTATTAACTGATATGAAATAAATGTCCTTTAACAAAAGGGTTAGGAGCATGTTTGTGCATGGCTCCTCTGTAGACTGGACTTGCAGGTGTTTGCACCGCAGGGCTCTGAAACCAGAGCAGGTGCTTCTGTAATGGGGTCAGAGGCTACTTGATATATAGCCTAAAGATTCCACCAGTCATTGTGTTGCAAATTCCTTGCCTCCTGCCAGGTGAACTTTGGACCATGCCAGCCATCTACCTTCTTCTCAGTCCCCCTCCCAGCTCATTGTCAGAAAGTACCTGTGCGATTGGAGGTCAGTTTCTCTGGAAACTGAGTGCACGCTTTCAGTAGTGTGAAGTGTTACAACTGTTTTCTGAAGGGGAAGCAAAAACATTTTTTGCAATTGAAGTATATCTTTCAAGTTTGTTTAATGGTGCACGCTAGGCAAAATAAGTCATGTGGCTCCTTTAGAAAGGAACTATTTTATTTTGGGGCCTGAGTTTTTGTAGGCAAGAGCCTTCCTTGCCAGATTTGCAAAGTGGTCAAAAGTGGCGGGGGAGGCAGGGTGTCTTTAATTGCCAGCTAGAAGTGATGGTTGCCATGGTTCCTGTCCTGACTGGGGTGGGGCAGGGGAGAGAGGTCTTGTCTCTGACATCATGCTGCATTTCAGTCCAGTGGTGCAAGGTTAGGGACTATCCCTTCCCCAGTTCTGAGCTCAGGAAAAAGCCAGAGAGCTCAGATGTGAGACAAGGAAATGTTGCATGATTCACATCCTTTAGGGCCTTGAAGCGTGAATTCTTTCCCTAGCCTAGGTCAGGCAAACCACTGTTTAGGTGAGTGTAGATGCGCTGCAGGAAGCCTAGACTCGGCATGCTTCCTTCTCCTCCTCTGCATGCAAAAAGGGGGGAAATGACAGCTTCTGTTTTAGAACAAACCACAGTTCTGCATGACAGCCAAATTTGGGGCTGTTTGTTCTATAGTGGAAACTTTCCCTCTCCTCTAGTGTGAAGAGGAAGGGAGGGGTGTGAGCCCAAGGCCCACTGCAGCTTATTATCAACCACCTAAACCATGGACTAGGTCACCTTCCCCAACCTGGTGCCCTCCAGATGTGTGGGATTAAACTCCCACCATCCCCAGCTATCATGGTAGTCCAACAGAGTTGGAGGGCACCAGGTTGGGGAGAGCAGCTTTAAGTGAATGAACCAAGTCTCTTGTGTTACATTAGCCATTCATAGCCTTTACTTAAACCAGTAACCTTATTTAGCACATATTTTTCACCTTCTCTACTTTGGAACTTTGTAGGCCAGTTCACACAATCAAATAAGCCACCATGGCTTAAAAAAGTGGCCTGTGCCAGCCACTATTTCCATAATTACCTGTCCAGGCATGGCTTGTTGTGTTGTCTGAACCCTGCAATAGGCTTTTTCCCTCTCAAATAAGCCGGGCCGCCTGGGTTCAGATGACATGATAAGCTGGCCCAGGCAAGTAATTTGGGAAATGGCAGCTGGCATGCACTGCCAATTAAAACAAGCTATTGTCGCTTAACTTGGTTGTGCAAATCGGGTCGCTGCACTGGCCACTTCGCCAAAGATTTCACCAAAGATGTTTTTCCCCCCAACGTGGGTGTAAGTAGTCTTTGTCGGAAAACACTTTGTGGCACACTTGACTCACATTCGTGCACCTCTCATGTTAAGCATACTGATCTCTTTGCAAGTCTGAGGTTTCCCCAAGTACAGCTGTTAGTTTCAGCATGTCTGCTTTCTCAGTTCATATAGCTTCACAAACTTTCCCAGTAAATCTTGCAACAAATGAAGTCCCTATATGCCACATGGGTCACTTGAGAGAGATTGAGGGGCCCAAGGTGTTTGTGGGTGGCAGATGCAAGGCGTGAGTCGTGGCAGCCTTCCCCAGCCTGGGGCCCTCGTGGGACTGCAAATCCCATTGCCCCCAGCCAGCACAAGCGATGGGATGCCCAGCTCAGGCAATATGCCAAGCGCACTCCCTCTCCGTCTTTAAAGCCTTATTACACCACAAATATAAAGCAAGTAATTAAACAGGAAATCATAAAACCCAAGCAAACACTAGTAAGCAAATATTATAAAAGAAATAGCAGCAAAAAAGAATTACTGTACTGTTTACCGTTTCATAGCTTTGCCCTGGGAGAACTTTGAGACTTGCTCTTAATCCTTCTCTGGGTTTTATCATCCAAGTTGACTTTGTTCCTTTGCTTATTATATTCCTGGAAATAAAGTGGAGAATTTATTCAAATATGTTTTCTTTGTTAAATTTGGAGTGTAGAATCATAGAATAGTAGGGCTGGAAGAGGCCAACCCCCTGCTCAGTGCAGGAATACAAGTCACAGCATCCTTGGCAGATGGCTGTCCAGCCTCGTGTTGAATGCCTCCAGCGTGGGAGAGCCCACCACCTCCCTAGGGAATGGGTTCCATTGTCGTTTTGCTCTTACAGTCAGGAAGTTTCTCCTGATGGTTCAGCCGGAATCTGGCTTCCTGTCACTTGAGCCCATTATTCCGTGTCCTGCACTCTGGGATGATGGAAAAGAGATGCTGGCCTTCCTTTCTGGGACAACCTTTCAAGTACTTGAAGAGCGCTATCATACAGCTCAGTAACTATCAGACCTCACTTTGACCTATCAGTCATGGGCATTTGGTTTTTGTTTGTCGCTTTGTTTTTGGGGAGATCAGTGCTGGGCCAACACAGAGTGAATCAGAAGGAAACAACATCCAGGGACAAAAAGAGAAGACAACATTCTCCAGTGTGTATCTTCCTGAATCCTCATACTAAAGCTGCAGAACTTGGGACAGAGCCCCATTGAACTCAATGGCATTTATTTATGAGGACACATGTATAGCATTGTGCTGATAACCTCAAACTGTCACGAGTGCTGGTCAGAAGACAGATGCTATATGGGAATATTTTAAAACATTCCCTCTATAGATAAAAAAGGAAAGCATGAAGAATATATACAGTGAAACAAAGAGACGCAAAGCCTGCTTGAAAGAATGGAACAGTGTGAATAGTACCTATTTAGGTGTAAATTAATGTGGCTTAGTGATGGGATTGTACCATTGTTCAGGAAATATATGAAAAAGTTTTGATGGTAAACTTGATTTAAATCTGCCTTTTTTCTTGCGGATTTAAATCAACCCACCTGGGTAACACTGGTCTGTCTTACAGGCTTCATACATGCGTACATCCCCCTCACTTTGGAGCAGGACCATAGTGCAGTGGTAGAGCCCCTGCTTTGCATGAAGAGGGTCCTAGGTTCACCCCCAAATCTCCAGGTAGGGCTGGGAAAGAGCCCTGCCTGGGACCCTGGAGAGCCATGGCTGCTCTGAGCATTTGAAAGAATGTTATAAAGAACCGCTGATCCTGATACACCCAAATTGTGTTGCCACAGTAAATAGAGTTGGTCTCTGGGGCTTTGTTCCTAGAGTGTGTCTGGGCGTCCTCTGCTGCTTATAACTGGCTGTGTTTGGAAGGATTCCCACTACCTTAAGATGAGTTGGTGGTAATTTCAAGAAGCTGTGGAGGAGTGTTAGCTGGAGGCTGGAGGCAAGCCTTCCAGCTGTTCTGCTCTCTCTGGCTAGGCCTGTGCTGTTGCTGTACTTCCTTCACTAGTGGCAGCGTTGCTCTCTTGATGGTGGGATGTTGCTTTGATAGGCTGGTATTGTCCAAGCCGCTGAAAACATGTAATGTCTCATTTCTTCATACAGCAAGTGAGCTGCCGAAGGCACAAAGGCAGTAACTCTTCTCAAGGCTGTGCCCCGCAGCTTGTAAATGGTGGGGAGAGATTTGGAATGGCGAGAGGATGGGGCTCCTGCACAGCCCTCTGCCCTCTAGCGTGCAAGAGCTAACCCACCACTCCTCCCATCCTCCAGCAGAATATTCTGTAGAAAGGTGCAGAGACAGATAACTTAAAAATTCAGAACAAATTAATCCAAGGATCAGAAACCCCTTGCATTTGGGGTTGCAGGCGACCCTTTATCAGGGGCACTCTGTTGTTGTTGTTCAGTCGTGTCCGTCTCCTCATGACCCCATGGACCACAGCACGCCAGGCCTTCCTGTCCTACGCTCTGTCCCGGAGTGTGCTCAAGTTCATGTTCATTGCATCGGTGATGCTATCTAGCCATCTCATCCTCTGCCGTCCCCTTCTCCTTTTTCCTTCAGTCTTTCCCAGCATCAGGGTCTTTTCCAGAGAGTTTTCTCTTCGCATTAGGTGGCCAAAATATTGGAGCTTCAGCTTCAGTATCTGTCCTTCCAGTGAGTAGTCAGGGTTGATTTCCTTTAGGGTGGACTGATTTGACCTCCTTGCAGTCCAGGGGACTCGTAAGAGTCTTCTCCAGCACCACAGTTCAAAAGCATCAATTCTTCGGCGCTCAGCCTTCCTTATAGTCCAGCTCTCACAGCCATACGTCTAGCAATGGCATAATTTATGATACAAGCAAAGGCATGTTCAATCTTTTGCGTAAAACTTTTGGAAAAGAATAAGTGAGCTTATTGTTTGGCTCTCTAGCTAAGATTAGGGTCATTCTATTAGGATTGCTACTAAGTGATTAAATTAAAATTTGATCTTGATTACGTCATGATGTCCTGTGAATAGCCTTTGTATTTCTTTCTGTTATTCCAAGCTTTGATGATGACTTTGCTTCCATGTCTGCTTTTCTTCCTCCTCCTTCTGCCAAGGTTTTGGTAGTAATCTGGCTCTGCTGCTTAAAAGCTTAACAATTGAAAAATGAATGGCCTGTGGCTTGAACTGGAGCTGCATCTCGGCAGGAAGTGCCAGAGCTGTCAAGGAGGCAAACTGGGTGGTTGATTGACTGGGATTATTTTGTTCAACTTGCTATTGGTGCACATCCAAACTGTAAAACTTTGACCAGCCTGGGGTGGGGTTCAGCTGTGTGTGCGCATAGAAATTACACTGGTGCAACCCACATTCTGCACCAAGAAAAGCAGAATTCTGTGACCTGTATAAAGTATGCCAAGGAAGCAAATTGGCTGGTTTTGAGCTGTACTGTAGGGCTGAACATCCTGCTTGTTTCCCTTCCCCCTTCTACTGCTTGCCCAGCTCCAGCAGCCTAAAGGCCTCCTTCCCCTCCTCCCTTGCTGCTCCATATGGCTGAAAAGCCTTCCAACAACATGTGTTTCCATCTCACATCAAACCCTTCTTTGAAACCCACCATCTCCAGGAAACCTTGGCCTAATCTCCTGCTTCTCTTCCCCGACTGCAATAAAGCTTACCAATGTGTAATTGCCTGAGTTTATTTCTAGCTTGTTCCCCTTGCCCTTCCTGACTTTGGGCAGTATCCTATACGGCCCTGCACTTCTGCACCTTCCATTGCACCACTGGGACCCACCACTAGCACAGTGGGAAGTTAGCGCTGCCTGGAGCAAGCCTGGAAACACTCGTTTCCGGATCAGGACAGGTCAGCAGAGCTCTCTTCTGCATTTCTGCTCATTTCCACTAGCTCCCTATTGCACTAGCGGTGTGTCCCACAGATGCTCAGGCAGCATAGGATCATGCCCTTTGTTGCCTCCACATGTGTCAGAGCTTAGAAATTAAGTTTCAAACACCAAATTTGCTGATGAGCATACATGCAAATACTACAGCTTTAATCACTATTCCTAATTATTCCCCCCTCTACAAACAGAAAGCTTAATTAGGCTTCAAAAGGGAACTTAGCATAGAGATGCAAAACCAATGAGAGCAAAACCTTTGGCTTTCATATGGGGGAGGCTAAACCACTGCAAGGCCATCTTTTTTATGAAATAAAAAATAAATAAATAAATAAATAAATAGTGTTTTTGTTTATCTGTTTTTCTGGTGTATTAGTAGTGGCCTGCAAGAACCAGAAAGGGGTTCTTCCTCCTCCCTCGAGAGTATTGGGTTCTGCTACAGCTCAAGGCAGGGTGATGCTTGTGGTGGAGTTGCACACCCGTTGACTTCCTGGTGGTAGCAAGGAATTTGGAAGATGTGGCTTGGTCTCCCTTGCAGTCTGGCTGGCTGCCATTCTTGGGCCCGGGGAGGATTACTTCCCTCTGGTCAGAGTAGCAGCTGGTAACGTCAGGTTTCTACATTCCAGAGCAAGGCTGCAGTGCAGTAGGAGCGGTGCCTCCACTGCACTGCAGCCTCTCCCTGGAGGCAGCTGCTCTCCGCTTGTGGCATCCTGGGTTGGGTGGACGGGCAACCCTGCTTCCAGGCCAGAGGGTTGAATAAGGTGGACCTTGGGCCACTAACGGTTCTGAGGGTCAGGAGTTTGATACAACGCTAGCAGACATTCAGCATGTGAGTCCCTTTCTGCTTATTCCAATGCTCAGGCCCATCTCTTGTCTCTGTCAAATTCCACAACAGGGATAAAGATAATGGGATTTAGACAATCTGCCAAGTAGCCCTCTCCGTTAACTGAAATCTCATTACCTCTTAAATCACTTGGAAGTTGGGGGTTTAGAAAAGGCATGAAGCTGGTCCTGAATATGCCAAGTGGCAGTGAGACTCAAAACACATCCGTCTGGGGCTCAGTTGGCACAACGAGGCCTTGCTCATCCTTCCCATCTGGAGAGTGTTGCTATTCTGTGGCGAAAGTGGACTTTGGGTTACTGTTGCCTATCTCTTAAGTGCCTCAGCAGAGCTTGAGATGGAGGAGGGGTTTCTGCCTGTGATAACCTGGAACATTGCAGTGGAAAGGTGGGCGAGAGAAACAAGCAGATGTCCTCTGCTCCAGCTCTCTGTAGCTTCTGGTGTGCACCTTTGACTGGATCTCATTTTGGAAACCCAGTGAGCCATAATTCAGCAGCATGAGAGCAAGCCTTACATGCCAATTCCCTCGTTTCCAAGTGCTCAGGAAACTGTATTTTGATATCTCATCCAGGCTGGGCAAATTATAGTTTGCTGAAAACCCCGGAAGAGATGGAGCGGGTGCATGTGAGGGGAGGAGGGGAGGGGAGCAGCGCATGGGCACAAGGTTCACACCGGATTGCCATGCAGCTTTCCAGTGATGCTTTTTTCCATGTAGGACTAGGAAGTGGCTCAGAATTGCTTCAGAGGCAGTTCCTGCTGTGAAGCTGTGTGTGGATGTTCGAACCATTTTGGCAGAATGGGCAACAGGTCTGATGCATGGGGCACCATCTGTCCGGGCGCTCCCCAAGGGGAGCTGGCATGAAGTGTGCTTTAATTTACATGGGTGTGCATATCATATGTATGTAAACCAAACACATACCTCAGGTATCTTTCGGCGTTGAACTCTGGGCACTTAGGAAAACCTGATACCCCAAAAGCTGAGGGAGTCAGAGACCACAACAAGGTCTTTGAAAGCAGTTCTTTGTTTTATTAAAGAAGAATTTAAAATGAATTAAAACCACACATCAGAGGAATGAGAACCATTCATACATCTGGGGAATTAGAACCATACATTAAGACTGAGAAGGTTAAAGATAATCAAGCATTTAAAGTCAATAGTGAAGCTAGATGCACTGGGATGCATAGAAAATCATGTGTGAGTGTGTGTGTAGTTGATCACAGAGGAAGGGGAGAAAGTGGGGGGAAAGAAAGAAGTTTCAGCTTGGGATAATTTGAATGGGGGAGAAACAGACTCTTTTGGGGAATTGAGAGAGAGTTTTGGAGGAGGGGGCTAGAGCAAATGCAGGGGATTGGGAAGAAAGTGGATGGAGAGGAGAACAACAGGAAGCTCCAAAGCCAAGGGGTTTTGGAGTTTGGAATGGGATGGAATATTAGGAAAAAGGGAGGAAAAGAGAATAATTGGATGCCTTAGAAGAAAAAAATAGAAGAAAATGCAAAGCTTTGCCTCTCCTTATCTGCTGACTTGTAAAGTGCTGGGAAGCTGTTAAGCTTCTTTTGGAAAGAAGGAGACAAGGGGGGCCGGGGGTTGCTCTTCTGAGCAGAAAGGATAGAAGGAATCCTATTTCCTCCTCTCCCTGTGTTCTGTGAATTTGGGTCGCTGTTTTTATCCCTCCTGTCTGGATTTAATAATCAAAGCAAAACAAGCTCTTCCTCCAAGATTGTTCACGGATGTTGGAGAATGATTTTTAGGTGCCAGACGTAATGGAAGGAAGAAGACAATGGGCTCCTCTTTCTTTCCTGATCCCAAAGGATGGGAATTGAGGAGTGTGTGTATCGCCGGCTATCGCAGGTCCAGGCGAGCAACAGAGCCAGGGGGATTTGGGTGACTCCCTTAAACAAAGGTGACAAAAGAGCAATGTAGTCATGCTTGCTTACACAATATTGAGGTTTTAGGGTCTCGCAGCTTTAAAAGACCTTGAAATCTTTATTTTTCCTTCTATTTTCTCCGGGTTAGAAATCAGTGTAAAATATTTCATGGTGGGGGCTTCTGTGGTTGTCCCGTGACAGGATCTGAAATTTGCAAGTGTTAACACCAAGGAATTAAGGCTATCAGGGCACAATGGCTGGCCAGAAGGTTAAGAACACCAGAAGATCCATGATGGATCAAACCAAGGGTCTACCTAGTCCAGCATTCTGTTTGCACAGTGGCCAGCCAGCTGCCCCAATGAGAAGTCCACAAGCAGGATATGAGTGCAACAGCACCTTCTCGTATGCAAGCAGTCTGTAGCTCCACTTGGGTTGTGCAAGGCCTCAATATCCTATGGAACCTGCTTTTCTGCTCTTCTCCAAGGCCAAAAAAACCCTAGTCCCCTTCCAGATACAGGCCCTATCGTCCCAAAACAACAGAATTTGGGGGTGCTTCGTAACAAAGCTGTGCAAGATAGTTGAGCCTTTGGGGCATGTGTAAAAGAGGGAGCCATAACTTGTTCTTCATAGCTGAGGCATTCTAGAATTAAAACCTGAACACTGAAGCTGGCAGTTAGCCTCCTCTGTGGAACATGCCTTCTGGGCCAGCATTTCTTTGGGTTACTAACACGAGTACAAAGGGTTATTTGCTGTATTAGAGTGGCTGTGTACTATATTTCTGGCCCGCTTCTCTCTAGATGACAGAACCATGGTGGGTATGTTTTGTGTCTTTCTGCTAGTTTTCTTGAAATGCCTGGGAATCCAATGAGTCAAGGGAGCAAAAGCCCCAGGTGCTCTCATTTCCACTGGCTCCTAAAAACACTTTATCTAGTAAGGGAGGCTTACTTGACCATCTCCCACTTGTCCTTAAGGAAATGCTTGGCCTTCGTTGTGTTCCTGCTGGTCAGATTTGTATAGGATTTTACTCTAGTATTTCTGCTAGGTCTGTGCTTTTATGGCACCATTTAATATTCTTATTCTGTGAGCCACTGTGAGGATCCATCGAGTTAGTCAGCAGGTAGTAAATTTGAGAGGATAATAAAATTAGCCTTGGAGAGTTGCTTCTTGGTTGTCGAGGAAGGCAGTTTCTCCTCCCCTGCATGCAGCTTTGTGTGTCTGTGTGACTTCCTTAGTCCTTCTTTGCAGCCCTTCCTTGCAGGAGGAATACCTCCGTGAAGCAGATGCTGTGACTTCCAGGCAGACATGGGCCCTGGTACTTCTCAAGTAAGAATTGCCTGAGAGGGAGAGTTTGGAGCATGTCAGCAAGAACAGGAGGATCTCTCCTCTCACTGCAGGTCTCAGACCTTTCCCTCCATTCAAGCTGGCTCACAGAAGCAGTGTTTTGGCATTAAACTCTGCAAAAATTCATGCCATGACCTGTTCACAGGATCCGTTATCCTGGAATAACAGTCCCTGAATTTGCTCTCTAGCCTCTTGTGTACATCAGCCTTGCAAATAAAACCCATCTGCTACCAGTTCTTCAGGGCTCTATGTTCTGTGCTTTAAATTATTACTATTTTTAAGCTTGAGTTCTGTGACCTGTAGAAATTATGCAAATTAACCAACCTTGCATTGCTCAATCCACCTTTGCACAATTCTGTGATTATTCTTGTTTATTACTTTGCATAACGTATTCTGGGTTTGCTAGTCATGAGGAGGGGGCAGGCAATATGAAGCCCCCTGCTGACTACTGGGACTCTTACTCAGTGGCTTCTGAGATTTCCCAGGCATTGCCAAACCCCTCCAAGAATACCTGGATATCTTCAGAACCATAAGGGCTAGAAACTTGCCCTTCAACACAAAAAAATAAAACTAGCTTTCTAAGAATCTTAAATTCTGTGCCCACTACCACATTCTGTGATCTTCCTGCCCATACACACAGCTTTTCCTCCTTTACTCATCTGAGGCATATCAGTGGCTTGGCATAAAAAGAACCAGCTCCCTTCCCACCCCCAGTTTCCAAACACTGCCCAGCCTGAAGGTAGTTCTCATTCAGCAGAGATGAGCAAGCAAATGGCCCTTTGCAAGTAGGGATGTCAGAGAAATCCACAACAGATTCAAATGGCTTCGAATTTCTGTGAATCTGACCTGCGGATTCTGCAGTGGACCAGCTTTTTCCGAGTAGTGGTGATTTTGTGGACTTGCCGACTGTTTTTTCTCTTATGTGTGCGTGTGGGGGGATTTGTGCTAATTTGGATTTTTGCTAATTCGCATTTGTGCAAATGTGTTAATCCACATTAGTTAATGTGCATTAGGCTAATGCGAATTAGCACAAATAGAACGAAATTCTGGGGGGGGGAATCCAGTTCCATCCATGAGCAGATGACAGAACAAAAGATGCCTCATAATCCTCTAACCACAGACAGCACAGATGTAACAAAATCCGTACATCCCTACTTGTGAGCTTGGCTTCCATATTGGAATGACTTAAGTGAGTTAAGTGTCAGGAGCCCGGGCACGTTCCGGGACTCGTTGCTCAGCTGTCTTCATGGCAAGGCAAATGGTCATGAGAACAGTAGCAGGCAGTTGCTGCGGGGCGGGGGGCGGCAGGCATGGTGTCAAGAATTCCCAAGAACAGTGTTGGTCCAGCAGGGGGCGGGAGGAGCCAGCTGGCCTGTGGGTGGCTTGTCTCGTGTGCTTCTTCCTTGTGGTTGCTTGCCCTGGCACGTTTGGCCACACTGGCACACCTGTGAACCAGGTAGCTGGGTGCTCTTCCTCTTCCCCCTCGAGCCTGGGAGAGAAGACTAGAAAAGGGGCAGGGCAAGGATCCGTGGGCACGGTCTGTCTTGAGCAAACTGGAGGTTATGACTCTTGAGGTCATTGCAAACACCTGGGTTCTGAGCCATGCTGTGCCGCTGTCCAGGGGTGCAAGATCTTATTGTGATGGCACTGTGTGATTAACAGGTGCAAAATGGGACAGTTGTGCTGAAAAAGGGTGGGAGTGTCTGAGCTGCATGCACCTAGCGCTTGGTCGTGAGGTTGGGTGGGGCAAGGGAGAGGAAGGGGGCCTTTCTCGACAACTCTTAGCGGGACTCTCTGGAAGAATTTGCTGGGGCCTTCAGCTGAACCTCTTTCCTCTCTGGGCTTCCTTCACAGTACAGCGCTGTGGACAGCAACCCCCTCTCCCTGTACGTTATGCACCCATTCTGGAACACTGTCGTGAAGGTGAGTGGGCCTCTTTTCTGTATCCCTGCTCTCTGAGTGCACTTTCCCACCTTGAAGTGGACTTGTTAACATCCCTGTCAGTGGAGAGTTCTCCAGAGCACTTTCTGGTTGATGTGACCTCTGCCTGTTCCAGTCTGTGACTAATGCAGAAGCTTCTTCTCTTCAAGAGGGCTGAATTGTTTGGAGATGTGATCACATTATGGCCTGGAGTTCTTGTGCTCCCCCCGGTGATAAGCAAGAAACATGAGCTTTATCTAATGCCGATAAACGGTCACCTTCCCCGCTGTTCATTGCCATGGAGGAGACTATTGTACATGCTGTTAATGAATGTGGGTTTTCTGCGTGTGTTCTTACTACTTTCCCATAGATTTTCCCTACATGGCTGGCCCCAAATCTGATAACGTTTAGTGGCTTCCTGCTGCTTGTCTTCAACTTCTTCCTCATGGCACACTTTGATCCTGACTTTTATGCATCTGGTAAGACTCCTTTAAAAAAATAATGTTTTGTACACATTTATGAGCAGGAGAATGACCGTGTTGTGAGAGACATGTCCCCAGTGCTGATTTAGTGCATTGATGGATCTCCTTGTTTCTGCTGTGGTGTTCACATGGAGAAAGCGGACAGGGATCATTCTCGCTCTCTCATAATACTGCAACTCAGTGGTGCCATCCCATTAAGCTGGAAGGTGGGAGATACAGGGCAGGAAAAAGGAAGTTCTTCACACAGCACATCAGTAACATAAAGGAATTTGCTAGCATAAGATGCTGTGATGGCCACCAAATTAGATAGCTTTGAAAGGGAATTAAACAAATTCATGGCTTTCGGTGGATACTGGTCACAGGGGTGATGTGCTGTCTTCAGTTCCAGATACCAATTTCTGATGAACATGGAAAGTGCTGTTGCACTCCTGTCCTGCTTGTGGGCTTCTCACTGGGGCATCTGCTTGGCCACTATGTGAACACAGTGCCAGACTGGATAGGCCTTTGGTCTGATCCAGCAGGGCCACTGTCTTTTATTTCTTTATTATTTATTTAGACGATTTCTAGGCCGTAGGGCAGGCGCCTTCCCAAGTCAGTGTACAACAGTAACATTCACATAAGAAAAAATGATGCAAACGTTCCCAAAAACAACAGACACGAGCTAAGACAAAACCTGCAACATACCCAGTCCAATAAAACATAATCAGGGGAAGGCCAAAGTATACAAGGAAGTTTTCAGGGCTGTCCTAAAAGCCTGCAGTGATGGCGCCTGGTGGACTGCTGATGGCAACTCATTCCAGAGGTCTTCTCTTTTGCTAAACAAGAGGGCAGCCTTAGCTCTGCTCGCAGAATGCTGGACTAGGTGGACCCTTGGTCTGACCCAGCAGGGCTCCTCTTATCTCCTTATGTGAAGCTGGACTATGTTTTCGTTGCATTGGGGTATCTCAAGTTGTACATTTTATGTTATTTAACGTTATTTTTAGGCTGCCTTTAAGGGTAAAACCCTCCCGACCTGCCCTGCTGCCCTCCAGATGTGTTGGGACTACAGTAATCATCTGGCACATCTGGAGGGATCCGGGAGAGGCGGGCTGTTGTTGATACTTTTCTCAAACTATAGAGAAAACCTTTCTCATCACCGTGGTGAAATGTGTGCAAGGATGGCAGGACCCTCTCCAATTTGTAGGCGCCTGCATCAGATTTGTTCTGGCACCTGCGACATCTTCCTGTCCTGGCCACAGAAATGCTGAAATGCGTTTAGGCACCTGACCCTGCCACGGTGTGCTGTTCCCCTTGTGCAACAGATGTATCCCTAGGGAATGTGTTGATGATCAAAACTACTTTCTTTCTGCAGCACCTGACCAAGAGCATGTTCCGAACCATGTGTGGGTCATAGTAGGTCTCCTCAATTTCATGGCCTACACACTGGGTGAGAGTTGCTGATTTCCTGCATGTTTTGTCTGTGTGACGGGGTATATATTTCTCTTGCTCTGTTTATTGGTGGGCCTTTGCAGTGGTGTTAATGGGCGTCTGGCGCCCTGCACACAGGAGCCACCTGTCGCAACGCTGTTCGCAGCCCTGCTCCAGCATGCACGCACACAAGGCGGGCTGCTTGTTTCCTTGCACCCAGGTGGCTGCAGCCATCTCCTGCAGCCCATCCTTTGGCTGACATGGGAGAGAGAGTTCTCCCCAAGGCAGGGAAGGGGTGGCAGCCTATACCATAGCTGCCACCAACAAACTCTGATTTAGCACTCCCTGCAGCAGATTTATACCTCTGAGATGGAGAGGAGGCACCCCCCTCAGGCCAGCTGAGGGCAAAAAATGAGACTCTGGCATCTGCAGTAGAGTAAGCCGCGATCCCTAAACAGCTTGCTCTAAAATAATCGGTTTCCTTCTGGAAAAGCACTTATTCTGGCAGTCTTTTACAGAAAAAAATAAGTATTTGTTAACGAGTTTATTGGTAGCTTCTGGGGCTCCATTATTGACTGTGTAAGGTGCAAAGTCTTTGTGTATAAATGAACAACAACAAAAGGACAGCAAGAATGCTTAAACTTGGGTCCAGCTGTACCAGGCATTGAAGATCCTGTAACATTTCTGTAATGGAGCAACAGAAACTTAAGGGGTGGAGGTGGGATTTTCACTAGAGGGATGCTTTGGGGAAAGGGATGATTCCCCCCCCCTTCTTCTAGCGCCATGGTCCTAATCCAAATCTTCCCCTCAATCACATTCACTCACTTGCTTGTCTGCTTCTAAAAACAAAATTATTAGAGGAGGGAGATCCAAGTATGCATCTCCATTGTCTCATCTAGCTTGGCTTTTCAAGGAAAGCTGTGAGCTGTGTTTTATTGAGCTGTGTTTTTTTTTTCTACTAGTTTTTAAAAACTTTCTCCCACTTCCAGACCCAGCCAATCCCTGGGACTGCAAATAATTCTGGCTGCAGTATGCTAACCTGCCCCCCCCGCTTTCTGCCCCCCTTCAGATGGTGTGGATGGGAAGCAGGCTCGCCGTACTCAATCCAGCACCCCACTTGGGGAGCTCTTTGACCATGGTCTCGACAGCTGGGCTTGCATGTTCTTCGTGGTGACGGTGTACTCCACCTTTGGCCGGGGACCCAATGGCGTCAGCGTCTTCGTCCTTTACCTCCTTCTGTGGGTGGTCTTGTTCTCATTCATCCTCTCCCACTGGGAGAAGTATAACACGGGGATCCTCTTCCTGCCCTGGGGATATGACATCAGCCAGGTGGTAAGTGTGGCCTCCTGCCCCTCACATTTTCAAGGAGAAGCCTGCTGCAGGCATTTCAGGCTCTCTTTTTCCTCCAAGCTTTCAGCTTATTTTGATAATTTGTTTGCATTTGTTTTATTGACTTGTGTTTAGTGCTCTCCGGTATTAATTGAGGAATTTTGATGGTGTAAAACCATCAAAGGACAGGTGAAGTACCAGATGACTGGAGGAGGGCTAATGTTGTCCCTCTCTTCAAAAAGGGTAAAAAGGAGGAACCTGGGAACTACAGACCACTCAGTCTGACATCAATCCCTGGGAAAATTCTGGAGCAGATGATAAAGCAATCCATCTGGAAGCACCTTGAAAACAACGCAGTGATTACTTGAAGCCGACATGGATTTGTCAAGAACAAATTGTGCCAGACGAATCTGATCTCATTTTTTGATCAAATAACCTCCCTTGTGGACTGTGGGAATGCTGTGGACATAATATACCTCGACTTCAGCAAACCTTTCGACAAAATGCCCCATGATATCCTGATGAGCAAACTAGGTCAAAGTGAGATAGATGAAACAACGATCAGGTAGATCCACAGTTGGCTACAGAATTGGACTCAAAGAGTGCTGATCAATGGGATCTTCTCAAACTGGGGAGAGGTAATGAGCAGGGTACCGCAGGGCTCAGTTCTGGGCCCAGGGCTCTTCAAGAATTTTATTAATGACTTGGAGGAGGAGGTGCAGGGAATGCTGATCAGATTTGCAGATGACACAAAATTGAGCGGAATAGCGAATACCCTGGAAGACTGAAACAGAATTCAAAGTGATCTTGAGAGGCTGGAGCGCTGGGCAGAAAACAACAGAATGAAATTTAATAGGGATAAATGCCAAGTTCTGCACTTAGGAAAAAGAAACCAAATGCACAGTTACAAAATGGGGGATATGTGGTTCAACAACACTACAAGCGAGAAAGATCTTGGAATTGTTGTCGATCACAAGCCGAATACGAGCCAACAATGTGATATGGGTGCAAAAAAGGCAAATGCTCTTTTGAGCTGCATTCATAGAAGCATAGCTTCCAAATCCCAGGAAGTACTAGTTCCCCTCTCCTCAGCGCTGGTTAGGCCTCATCTGGAGTACTGTGCCCAGTTCTGGGCACCGGACTTTAAGAAGGATGCAG
The DNA here is from genome assembly GCF_057233095.1 of Heloderma suspectum. NCBI lineage: Eukaryota > Metazoa > Chordata > Lepidosauria > Squamata > Helodermatidae > Heloderma > Heloderma suspectum. Next base: position 439,501,059 of record NC_139458.1, read on the forward strand.
ACAAAGTGGAGAGGGTTCAGAGGAGGGCAGTGAAGATGATCAGGGGTCTGGAAACAAAGCCCTCTGAAGAGAGACTGAAAGAACTGGGCATGTTTAGCCTTGAGAAGAGAAGACTGAGGGGAGATATGATAGCGCTCTTCAAGTCCTTGTTAGGTTGTCCCAGAGAGGAAGGCCAGGATCTCTTCTTGATATTCAAGAGTGCAGGACATGGAATTATGGGCTCAAGTTCCAGGAAGCCAGATTCCGGCTGAACATCAGGAAAAACCTCCTGACTGTTAGAGCAATATGACAATGGAACCCATGACCTAGGGAAGTAGTGGGCTCTCCCACACTGGAGGCATTCAAGACGAGGCTGGACAGCCACCTGTCAGGGATGCTCTGACTTGGATTCCTGCATTGAGCAGGGGGTTGGACTCGATGGCCTTGTAGGTCCCTTCCAACCCTACTATTCTATGACTCTATGAAAACTCCTGGGGTGGGGGAAGCTCTTTTAAGGGCTGAAAGGTGGTGTGTGCATGATTTAATACATAAGGAAACACTAAGAAATTCCAACCTGGCTTGCACGTGGCCTCACAGATGTGTAGCTATTGCACCTTCAGGGGTGCATTCCTACACTCAGACTTCCCCTGGAGCGTGACTATGTCCAGGACAGGTTGAATCCCAGTCATCAAGCCAGGCTTTCTACTAACCAACGGTGCCTCTGCCTTTTCTGGATATACTCTCAGCTTGTTCACCCTCATCCAGCCCATTATTGAACTTGGACAGTGTTCAATGGTGTCTACTGCTTCCTTCGAGGCAGGCAACAAAGAGCAATAGAGCTGAGTGTCATGATCATATTGATGACGTCTCACTCCAAAGCTCCGAGTGACCTCTCTCAGTGATTTCATATAGATGCCAAACAACATAAGGTACAGGACAGAATCCTGTGGGACCCCCTAGACCAACAGCAGTGGTGCTGAACAGTAGCCCCCAACTCCACCTTCTGGACATGGCCTTGCAGGAAGGACCAGAACCACTGCAAAACCCCATCCCCAAGGTTCAGCCCCACCAAGCAGTTTGGAAGGATACCATGGTCAGTGGCATCAAAAGCTGCCAGGAGGACTAGCAGGGTCGCACTCCCCCCATCCAGTTCCCAGTGTAGGTCATCTACCATGGTCACCAAAGTGGTCTCAGTCCCATATCCTGGCCCAATTGAAATGGGCCCAAATAATCAGTATCCTCCAAATGTGTCTGGCGTTGCGAGGCCACCACCATTCGTAATCGCCTTGGCTAAGGATGGGATATTTGAGACTGGAACATTTTAAGTATTTAATAGATGAATCCGTCCACTGCAGCTCTCCAGACTAATGGACTAAGATCCAGAGTCTCCTCTGATTGGCTGCTTGACAGACAGGGCTGGCATAGACTGGATCTGGCAGAAGTTGCATCACAGCCATGCCCTGGCCCTGCTGGGGCCCCGTTGAGCCCTTTCTGAACACTAACTGGCCATGTTGGAGCCTCCCAAGAGCCCTTTGCCCTCCTCCGTCTGCAGCCTCACCCAGCCAGCAAGGTTTTATTGTCTTGGACTTGAATACTTCCACAGCTGAGCAGAGAGCTGGATTGGATTTTTCCTCCCAAAGGCCCAGTTCCTTGTCCCCCTCTGCATAGTGCTGGCTCATAAATTATACTTGGGCAGGGGAACGCCGGGGGGAATTTGCGCTTGTTGACGGCATTGCAGGTGGAACCATAGGACGCTTAGAACAAATTTCATTCCTGGATGGAAGCAGAACTAGCAGCCGAAATCTCAAGTGAAGGGAAATTTGTCAGAGGCTTCTGCCTGTCCATTTTAAGCGTGTGTTTATTTTATCTATTTATTTATTATTACATTTATATCCCAGCTTTTTTCTTCTTGCAAAGAGCCCAAGGCAGCTTACGTGCTTCTCCTCCTCTCCATTTTATCCTCGCAACAGCCCTGTGAGGTCAGGTAGGCTGAGAGTCAGTGACTGGCCGAGAGCCACCCTCTGAGCTTCATGCCAACTGGGGACTAGAACCTGGGTCTCCCAGTCCGGCACTTTAACCATCACTCCACGTTGGCTCTTGGAGCGTGGCTGAATCGGGCTCGGGCTCTCTGTCCCCCTGGTCAACTGTTTGGGTGGTGCAAATTGCCCGTGGAACCTGCTCCCACGCAGTGCTGACAGTTTAGAGAGCGCCGAGGGCAATCCAGCACACCTCTGCTGATGTGGGAAAACAGGGGCTGAACACTTGGGCGCCCTGAGAACCCGGGCCTGGCTGGCTCAGCCTGAGTGCTCCAGAGTGTCTTCACAGCTTCTGAGCAAGCCCTTGCTTAAGTATGGTGTTCGTATCCTGCCCTTCCTCCAAGGAGCTCTGTGCAGTGTGCATTGCTCTTATCCTCACCACAGTCCTGTGAGGTAGGCTAGGCTGAGAGGGTGTGACTGTCTTAACATCACCCAGTGGGCTTTGTGGCAGGGTGGGGATTCGAACCCATGTCTCTTTAGTCCAATTCCACTGTGCTGCCCCTTGCGTTGGGAAGTGAGATGAGTCCTTCTGCAAAACAGAACCGTTTGCATCTAGCATCATCCTGCCCAAAGAAAACCTATTTCTAAAAACCCTGGCTGAGAGAAAGAGTGGTTAGATAATTCTGAGCATTTTATCATTCTCAGCATGTGTGTCTCCAGAGAGTAAGAGGCCTGTACGGCAGACCAGTCCATACTTCAGCTGAGGCTAAAAGTGGCTAACTTAAAGGGACCTAATGGGTTTGGGAACAGAGTCAGGTCCTCCCAGGCTTACAGCTCCCTCCCTCCGAGTTGGTTTAAACCAAGCAGATTTTGGTAGGACTGCATGTGAAATTTGGGAGCCTGCTGTTTGCAGCCAGCATCTGCCGTGGAAAGGCAGCTGTTAGGGCCGGGGGGCAGGGGAGTGGGAGAGCAGGAAGAAACAGCTCTTGGGACAGTTTTCCCACCAGCAACATTGGCACAGGTCCCTTCAGGATGGTTTGGCGCTGCCCTTGATGGGGCAGGTGTGTAGCTTGGGAGTACTCCTGGATCCAGCTGGGTTGCTAGAGCCTGGGGAGCAGCGACCCCAGCAAGGGCCTTCTGAATTGGGGTGCCCTTGCCATGAAACTCCCTGCTTTTAGAGGTGCGTCAGGCATTTCCTGCAATTCAGTTTCGCCAGCTGCTTAAGAAGCATCTCTTCACCCAGGTCTTCGGGTCCTTTTGATGTTTTTGAGAAGACCTTTGAGTCTTCTGCTTTGTTTCAATGGCATATTGTATTTATTATTTAGCTGTTGGCTTGAAAAGTTTAGGGTCTTAATAGTATTCTTTTATTAATGCTTGTGTTTTGTATTTTCATTTGTAAACTGTTTTGTGATTTTTTATGAGCAGCAGTGTATAAATTCAGTAAATAGAATTCTCAGTAGGCAATTCTCTTACGCATCTGTTGGTTGGATGGATCTTTCCACTGCTAAAGTGCTGACGTTCTCTCTCTGATTCCGTTTCAGACCATTTCTATTGTGTACATAGTGACATCCATCGTGGGAGTGGAGGCCTGGTACAACCCTTTCCTGTTCAGTTTCTTATACAGAGACCTGTTCACTGCTATGATTATTGGTAAGGAGCTTCCCATTGAAGCCTGTCTCTTCCTAATCACTACTTTGTGCCCAAATGCAGCGTTTCCTTTTAGAGAAAGGGTCGCTATTTGTGTTTAAGTCCATTCGTTCATTTCATTTTTATACTGCCCAATAGCCAAAGCTCTCTGGGTGGTCCACAGACATTTAAATTTCTTAGCAATGCAGAAACTGGGTCATGATCGAGGAGCTACTTGCTCCAGAATAGCCCTATTTAAGATCAGCGAGGCCTACGCTGGCGCCATGCGGCTTGTGGGTTGTGACCAGATTTCAGTTGGGAATGAACGGATTGTGTGCGTCATTATTAGTGAAATGACTGCCTAGCACTGTCTTAAGACAGCCTTCCTCAACCTGATGCCTGAGGGAATTCTGGGAATTGTAGTCCAACACATCTGGAGGGCATGAAGTTGGGGAAGTCATTCTTCATATACGTGATGAAATTGAGAGAAGTGATGAATTATGATGCTCTGACGACTGAGCATCTGTGTGCCTCCAAATACTGGAATTGCAGTTCCAATGAGAGGCTGTGGAGGAGGAGATCAGGGGGTGGGGAGGTTCAGCGTAGTGTGAGATCATGGTAGTAATTGCGGGGAAAGGAGATGTTCAGCCAGGGCTGTGTCTTCCGGCACTGCAGCCTTATGCTGGGGAAGTGTCTCTGTTCTAGGCTGCCAATTCAAGCTGCTGGACCATGTCCCAGGCGGCGTCTGGCATCCCTGGTGGTTTATAGAGGACTTCACTCAGGTTATATCTGTGCCAGCAAACTTCAGCGTGGCTTGTCCTGAGATGCAGACACACACAGATGCTCCTCAGGCTGCTTCTGTGTAGGAAGACACCTGGGAAGCTGCCTTGTAGCAGGCCAGACTGTTTGGCTGTCCAGCCCAGTATGGTCTGCTCTGACTGGCAGCAGCGGCTGCCCAGGGTCCCGGGCAGAGCGAGGTCCCTTTCCCATCACTCTCCGCCTGGCCGTTCTAACTGATGGGGATTGGACCTTCAGCATGCAGCACAGGTGCTCTGCCACTGGGCTACGGTGCTTCCCCACGTCCACACCGCTAACGATTTGTGCATCCTGGATATAAGGGTTGATACTTGGCAATGTACATGTCTCAAAAAAAACACAGGGAGAGAAACTGCCATTAACTTCTTGGCAGCTGTAATCTGAAGAGAGTTGCAGGGCAGGCTTTGGGGTGTCATATGCTGCCTTTGCTCAAAGGAATGTGGTGCTTTCAACTGAGCAGTCACCTGGCCCTCTCCTCCCTTAGGTTGTGCACTCACTGTGACCGTTCCCATGAGCCTGCTGAATTACTACAAGTAAGTGTTCTCCAAACTCAAGCATCAGTGCTTCATCCCGGCAGCAGTTGTGCCGTTGGGAGTCCATGTCACGTGGACAGAGCCTTGAGAAAGCAATGTGAATGGGGTGCCACGGGCAGGCATCCATGCTCCCTTCCCTTCCCAGGACATAAAAAAGGGCGGAGGCAGGATTTCCAGTGCTCCCAGCTGTTTGGCAGGGGCCCGGCCACCTGGGCAAAGGCAGGTGTTCCATTTTCTGTCTGCACTGTAGCCTTGCAAGTGGGCCCTGTGAGAAGGATCCACTCTGTTCAGAGCTGGGCTGATGAAGCTCCGAGCTGCCTCAAGTTCCCTCCAAAGCCTGGTGCTAAATTTTCTTCCCTCGTTCACAAAGTCCCTCTCTGCCGCCTCCTGCCTTTCAGAGCCCACACAAGCAAAACTCTGAAGCACCACTCCTTCTACGAGGCGATGCTGCCGTTCCTCTCGCCAGTGCTGCTCTTCATCTTGTGCACCATCTGGATCTTTCAGTCGCCTTCAGACATCTTGGAGGCCCACCCTCGCCTCTTCTACTTCATGGTCGGGACAGCCTTCGCTAACATCTCCGTAAGATCCCTCTGTGCTTTGCTCCAAAACCAGATAGACCATGTTCCTCGGAGGAGGGGCAGGATAAAAACCAGATATGCACACCCAAGGCGGAGCAGGATGGGGCTGCAAAGATGCTTTGGCTAACAGTTCAACTTGTACGCTTGTTTTTAAATTTATATCCTACCTTTCCACTAAAAATAGCACTCAAAGCAGCTAGCAGTAATAATGTACAGAAATAGTACAGTGAAAAAGAAATAAACAGCAGCCGCTGCTTAAAACCAGGTTCAGTGAACAAAACCGTTAGCAGCCCAAAGCCTCCCTGAATAGAAATGTCCCTGCCCGCTGGTGGAAGGACAGTAGGGATGGAGCTGGGCTTACCTCCCTCGGCAGAGAGTTCCAGAGCCTGCGAGCAACCCCTGAGAAGGCCCCTCTCGGGGCCCCGTCAGATCTGCCTCTGGTGGTGCTGGGACAGAGAGAGGGGATCGTACCAGGCAGGCTCGCGCCGGAGAATGCAGCCCTCCAGGCAACCCAGTCCCAGGTTGTACAGGGCTTCATAGGTCATAGCCAGCACTTTGAATTGTGCCCGACGATGGACCAGTAGCCGCCACCCAAGTTTTTGTAACAAGGGGGTCACGCATTCCCTGGAACCAGTCAGCGGTCTGGCCGTAGCATTTCTGACCAGCTGATATTTAGGAGGCAGCCCCACAGAGGGCCGTGCAAATGGGACGTGACGAAGGCATGTGTCACCGTGGCCACATCTGACACCTCCAAGAACGGGCGCAGTTGGTGGCCTAGACTTAGCTGTGCCAACTCAATGGCCATCCTGGCTGGGGATGATAGAAGTTGTATTCCCAACACATCTAGACAGTGCCAGGTTGGGGAAGGCTGATACACAAACAGAAGAAGAGCTGTGTTGGATCAGATCAAGGCTCACTCTAGTCCAGCATTCTGTTCACACAGTGGCTGAACAGCTGCCTACGGGAAACCCACAAGCAGGACATGAGTGCAACAGCACCCTCCCACCCATGTTCCCCAGCAACTAGTGTACATAGGCTCACTGCCTCTGGTACTGGAGGTAGCACATAGCCATCGGGACCAGTAGCCATCGATAGCCTTCTGCTCCAGGAATTTGTCTGATCCCCTTTTAAAGCCATCCAAGTTGGTGGCCATCGCTACATCCTGTGGTAGCGAATTCCATAGTTTAACTACATGCTGTGTGAAGAAGTCCTTTTATCTGTCCTGAATCTCCCACCAATCAGCTTCGTGGGATGACCCAACTGGGTTCTAGTAGTTTGAGAGAGAGAGAAAGAGAGAGAGAGAGAGAGAGAGAGAGAGAGATGTCTCCCTATCCACATTCTCCACACCATGCATAATTTTCTGCACCTCTATCATATCTCCTCTCACTCACCTCTTTTCTGAGCTGAACAGTCCCAGATGTTGTAACCTTTCCTCTTGGGATATAAACCATCCATCATGTTTGCGGATTTAGAGGAGGGCTGAATACGACTTCCACTGGAGAGGGGTGGGGGGCTCCAGTGCCTTACTATCTTTTGTTGCGCTCATGTCCTGCTTGTGCATTTCCCTGTGGCTGTTTGCCCACTGTATGAAAAGAATGCTGGACTAGATGGACCCTCGGTGTGATCCAGCAGGGCTCTTTTTATGTTCTTATGTTCTTATTGTTCCTTTCCCGTGGCTGCTTTCTACAACCTTGCAATTGATCGCTATAGCCAGGGAGATTTCCCACGTTTTGATGTACTTGAGAAGAAATTTATTTATTTATTTCATTTCTATACTGCCCGATAGCTGAAGCTCTCTGCTTGAGTGTTGTTGTTTTCTGACCTACTGAATCTAAACCTATCTGAACCCAAGCAACGCACTTTAGCATTGACCCTAAAACGTCGGGGTGGATGCCAAGATAGCTGACCCGAACACATAATAAGCATAAACTTGCTCTTGCAGTCACGCTGTTTAACCAATTTTTATGAAATCTTGAGAGCAAGCTAGTAATAGCTAATTCAGCAGGTTGGAAAAATCATAAACGCTTGAGCAAATTCTCCTCAAGTAGCCTCCAAACTTGGGAAACCTCGCTGACTACTAGCTTAGGCTGCTCTTTTTAAACAACAGCAAACAGGTGAGGGCAGACACTTGGAGGAGGACATCATTCTGAACAAAAGTTGCTTACATTGAACTGCATTTGCCATTTTCAAGCAGAGTTGAAACAAAAACCATACAGCAGCTTTGGCCAACCCGTCCTGGTGCCCTCCAGCTTTTTTGGACTAAAAGTCCCAGCATTCCTGTCCAGTGGGCAGCTGGCGGCGGTTGAAGTGCAAAACATCCGGAGCGCAGCAGGCCAGGGCAACGCTCAGCTCTGAATCCTAGAAGGGCACCCTCAGTGTAGCTCCAGGAAAAGCTGCCCGATGGATTGGGGCTGTTGCTGAAGCAGTGGATTGCCCGGGGAGGGCAGGCGCCGGGGGAGCCTGAGCCTCCTTCCCCCACTCCCTCCCTTACCGTCCTCCTCGTGCCCCCTTCCTCCCTTCCAGTGCCGGCTGATCGTCTGCCAGATGAGCAGCACGCGCTGCCAACCCCTCAACTGGCTGCTGCTGCCGCTGGCCCTGGTCCTCCTGGCGGTGCTGTCGAACATGCTGCCGGAGCACGAGACCACCCTCCTCTACTTGGTCACCACCTGCATCACCTTGGCCCACATCCATTACGGAGTCAGTGTGGTAAGCGATCCCAGGTCTGGCGCTCGGCTCCCGGCTCGGCTACTCGCTCCTCTGCCCTGAGTGGTGCTGTCAGCTGGAGGTCAGGCAAGCTGGAAAGGCTTCTCCCGTCCCCACCTCTTCGGCGAGTGTGAGCCGAGCTTCTATTAGCTGTGAGGAAGCCAGGCTGGCGGGAGCAGCGGCTCCTCTGCGAGAGGCGGAGGTCTGACGTCCGGTCTGCCTGTGCTGCTGTCGCCCTTCCCTCCTTCCCGCGCGCCAGCCTCCCTGTGCCCTCGGTGGCGTCGAGGCCTCTGTGCTGCAGTGCCACAGGAGCGTACTTGGCATGACGTGACCTTGAGCAAGTGCTTGCCGCGAGGAACGGAGCTGCTGTAAATCAGGATTATCAGTGGACGAGAGAGGTTTTAGTTGATTTGATCCCCAGCGGGCCAAAATGTAAGCTAAAAATCTGCCTTTTAAGAGATTAAGCAGTTAAATAAACGGTCACGTTACCAGAACCTCAGTGTGGGTGCCCTTCTGAAAGAAGTGAAGAACGTGTAATTGAATAAACGAGCTTTCATTCACTGTTAAAGGACAGGCTGATTTTTAAAATATTTCGTCTTACTGTAACACACCAGAATAAAAGTAGCTTCAAACTGGATGAGGACTAGATGCCAAGCGAAACTTTTAAAATGTGTCGGGTGATTTCAGGGCTTCAGTTCGTACTCTGAGGCTGAGACATAGTTCAGTGAACTACCCGGGCCTGTGTGTGTGGCCAGACCCCTCCTCAGGCATAGAAGGGAGTGGGAGGCACATCACCAGTCCCTGCGATTGGCAGGCAGTATGAAGCCTCTCAGTTAGCCAGGTATCGATGCCAGGAGCCGGGCCTCCTGCCCTTACCTGGTGCTCAGAGTGGTTTCCAGTCCTTTGGGTTCCAGCTTCACACTCTGCCACACCCTCCAGACCTAGATTCAGACATGATCTCCAGCAGCCCCAGCTGCGTCTTGATAAAAATAGCCACTGTCAAAGGCACCCCGAGATATTTTTCCCCCTGCACTGGCCATTAAATATAAACATATATGTGTGCCGTCCTTGTGTATCTTGACTTTATAGTGCCCACAGTTGGAGGAAAAAATATAGAAGATTACATCAGCCACTCCCTACAGTAGATGGCAGCAGCAGCCCAGATGTGTTCTTTGTATGTCTGAGAAATGTTAATGAATCTGCCCCTATTCTTTTGCATTGAGCAAGTGGGTCCATGGGATGCCATTTCTTGAGAAGGGCAGTCCCCCGCCCAGCTGTTTCCTCCCAAGAGTTGAGTGAGTGAGAAATCGGTCATGCTGGGAATTGGGAACCAGCAGAGGGGCGTTGGCACAATGAAGCAAGAGACCTGTGGAGGAGTGTGATGCGGAACTAGAGGAGGGACAGAGGAGCAGGAGGGGTGGTGGTGCAGAGAGGGGGAGGGAGGTGCATTCGAGGGGCAGCCCTTGAGCAGTCCCGCCCCTGGCCTGGTTTTCCGGCTCTCCCGTCCCCTGCATTTGCTCACTTCTCCCTCCCCCCCAGGTGAGCCAGCTGAGCAAGCACTTCAACATCCGCACCTTTTCGCTACGAAAGCCCAGCTCCGATTGACTAGACGTGGGGAAGGCGTCGGCAGAGGAGAATGCTGGCCTGCGGTCTTCAGAGGTACTGTAAATTTGGTAGCCTGTGTAAATATACTTCAGCCATCACCATGGAACTGGATTTGACCCACTTGGGATGGTTATGGGGCAGAGACCATCTGGGGCTGGGCAGCCCATTGTTCCCCTGCCCACCTCCCCCACTGCCATCATGCCAACTCTCTCACTGATGTGCAGGCGGTTTGAGCCACATGGCAAGGACGTCATGGTCACAAGCACGCGCTAGGCCAGCAATGTGCCCAAGGAAACCTCCTGGCCAGGCAGGGGCGATGCCCCTCAGAACCTTCGGACACCAAAAATAATGACCCCCAAGGCATCGGCAGTGGCTGCGGAGCTAGGGGATTGCCACAGAAGAGCCATGTGTTAACGCTGAAAATGTAGCCTGCAAAATGACCTCTGGGAACTGAAGGAGGAAACGGTGGCAGACTTCTCAACATCCAGAGTTGTGGATCCAGTCACGCTGGAAGCTTCTGGTGGGGAGAGAGAGAGAGGAAGGAAGCAAGCAAGCAAGCACTCTTTGAAGGGGCTAGTGGTTAAACCATGTATCCCCCCCACCCCAGGACTTCTTGTGCCCGCCATGCATGGGCAGCCTTGGAGAACGAAGCAGCAGTGCCTCCTTCACAGGACGGAGTTGTTGCCAATGGCCTGACTCCAGCGTGTGCGCTCGTAGTGACAACATCGGGGGGGGGGGGGCGCGGCACATTTCCAAGAGCGGTTAGTCGGGCATATATGTGTGTACACACACCCTTTCAGAGCTGCACTGCTTCCTAATGGGGGAATTAACTCTATTTTCTGTTGTAAAAAACAAACACCAAGTGATTTTGATTTTCACGCCCCGTTTTAGTAGATGTCTCCAATCTAACCAAGTGGCTTGTTTCTGCTTATCACCCGGTTGGAAATGTATTCAGCAGTCTTTAATTCCATTTCAGTCAAGTGGTGGTGAAGACTGAACGCTGATTCCCCCCCCCCCCACTTCTGTTTATAGCTTTATTCAATGAAGATTTTTTTCATTTGTCTGTGTGCTTGTTATGAAGAGTGCAGCCTAAACCCAACCTTCTTGGAAAGGTTGCACCCGGAAGAAACTGAGCGCAGCAAAGGATGGATGTTGATATGTAATTAACGGCAGGGGCAATTTTTGTTTGTTTGTTTGTTTGTTTTGTGGTTTGAAACAAGAGGAAGCTGTGCCGTGGCACCTTCCCCTTGTGGATGACACATTCCATTCTTCAGAAAAAAAAATTGGAATTGTGAAATTACTATTTAAATTTTCTTTTGTAAACTTGAATCATTATGTTGGCAAGCAAGGTGTAGGCACTGTAAAATCTGGGGGCTGGGGTTTTTTCTCTCCCTCCATACATAGATTTTTAAAAGAAATTCTCACGTTTGACTGCAAATGCTATTTCTGGTCTGTTAATGGGCAAAGGAAGAACTGATTCTGACGGTTAGTGATGCACTTTTCAAAATGCAGTAGGAAAAAAGACTGGTTTCTGACATGGATGATGAAACAAAATGATTCTGATTTTTGCTTATTTGTTTAATGTTTCATGTCTGTAAAAGTGAACCTGAAATAGGGGTGAGGAGACTTTATTCACTTTTTTAATTAAATGACTTTGCACAGGAAAAAGTTGGGTGTACAGAGGAATTGAGACATGCTTGAATACTTGACACTGTAACCACTGGAATGCAATACAGTAATCAATTCTAAATCGCACCAGAGACACTGGAAGCAGGGTGCTGTTTGACCCTCCTGGAGGAGGTGACCAATTCAAAGGGAGGGTCTGTCTTTTGTGTTTGATGAATGAATCATTGTAGGAACACCTGGTCCTCTGTCTCTTTCTTTGGAAGAACAGCTTTTGTTTTGGAAACGGGGGTCCTCAAATTGGCAGTAGTGGTGCACAGGCTGCTGTGGCATCAGAATCGTTTGGACAAAAAGAAGGCGATGATGAGGCTTTTCACAGAAGCCAGTGGCCTTTGGCAGGCAGGTGCCTCATATGCAGGCCTGACGCAAGCATAATGATGTGATTTGGTAAATCACTCCTTTAGACTCTGCTTGGAAGCATATATGTTCCTAGGAAATACTCGTGCTCCACTATGCATGTCCAGGGCGGTTTCTCTCTCTTTCTCAATCTCAAAAGAAACTTGGTTCTACTTTCCTACAGATCAGGGCTTCTCAATAAGGAATTTGGTGCCTTAAATGACTTGCCTCAAGTTGAGAAATAGTCAGCTGTCTTAAACAAAACATTTTAAGTGTTGTCCAAGTTAAAGGAGTAAGTGTAGCATCTTCAGAAGGGAAAGCTAGGAAAATGGATTTAATTTGTGCTGGTTTTGTCTTAATTTTATTGCCACTTAAAGCTTATTGCAAATTTTCAGTGGGAATCAAATGCACCATTTTTTCTGTGGTCTTGGAGCACCTTTTTTTGTGTTCATCTCAAGTATTTTTAAAACAAAGGTATTGTGTATTGAAGGGTGGCTGTGTGCATTCTGCCACTTGCTCCCCACATTCAGGAGATGTTTGTAAAAGATTGGAGGTTCTCTCTGAATCCAACTTGATTTTGCTGTCTAGATTACCTCAGTGAATGAAAAGGACATTCCTTTCCAGAAATGCAGCTAGGACAGTCGTAACAGATTCTTAAACCATTTGGCCAACCTTGCATATTCTTTTGCCATTTGAACAGACGACGCCTCCATTTTACATGTTGAGAGCAAAAGCTTTGTTTACCTGCCTTGATTCACCACCATCTGTGTCCCTGCACATACACAGCGGCTTTGGCCCTTTAAGGCCTGCCTCCAAATGGTTCGTTAGGGTGCAATCCTATGCATGTTTAGACAGGAAGAGTCTGACAGCTCCCGGGATTCCACAGCCAGCAGGGTTGCCAGACTTTTTTCCATCTAAACGTGCATAGGATTGCACACTTAGAGGTGTGGCTGGTGGTGTCTGGGCAAAGAAATTGCAGAGGACAGGTACCGCATCACCAGTTTGCATTCTTGCGAGACTGAGACTCTTGAGGGCAGAGTTTGGTCCCAAATGTGGCTTATGTAGAGAGGCAGTCAGCTTTTACAGCTGCTCTGTAACTCCCAAGCAAACAAAGGACTGGGATGACCAGAAATTCTTTGCATGGTGCAGTAGCATCTTCCTTCTTGCATGTTACTGGACATAGACTGCAAGGACACTTGTAGAGAGCTGGCTGGCATAGAGCCTCAATGGTGTCTATTTTGTACTAATCAGTTGATGATGCACTCAGGCTGCACTCATGTTGGAATAATTCCCAAATAATTTGGCTGGTGTAAATCTCACAAGGATCTTTGGCTGTCCCTCACACTGATTTCAAAGTGTGTTCTGGGCAAGGCACTTCATGGAGCCTTGGGTCAACCCAGTGATGTAGTTAGGAAGTTTGTGTGTGTGTGTGTTGGACTCAGTGGTGTGTGTGTGTGCGTGTTTCCTTTCAAAGTGCCATTTTTGTTTGAAAATGATCCTAGGATGTAAAGTTTTGTGGTGATCACTTGGGTCCTCTCCTTCCTGATCCCCCTGCTCAACATCCCCAATGATCAGGGATTGCAGGCTTGAACTGGTCTGTCTGTGGGTCCGTCTGCTGCAGCAGACCCATTAGGAAATAACAGACTCTGCAGTGCAGAGCCAGCCCGCAGCTTTACTGCCCATGTAGCAAAGGGTTAGGTTAGGGACGCACATGATTGGAAGGGGGCTCTCAGTACTAATCTCCCTTAGCAAGGGCCATGGATTGTGCCCATTTAGGTGAGTGTAAGAGTTTTTAGGGTGGTAAGAGTTCAGTGGCAGTGCAACAGCACACTCCTGATATCTCACGGTTGACAGAATCCTTTCTCTGCTGACAATCTTACTTTGAATGTAGGCAAGGGAAGAGCCCTTTTCAAAGGAGAGACTGTCTAGAAGCAGGAATGAGCTATGCATAGATTTTGGACTGCTTGGTCTTCCTTGCTTTCTGGGTCTCTCCCTGTGTTCTTGGCATTTCTGAGAAGCTAATTTTGAGTGAAAGATGGAGGTAGAATCCTTCGCCCTTTCTAATGTAGCGCATTTGGGGCACAAATGAGGGCAAGAAGCATTCCTTGCTTCTGGGTTCTTCCCCTAAGAGGAAAGGTAGTCGCTGGGTCCCTTTCTAGAATTTGGCCCTCCCTTAAAGGGTGCCTTGGTCTTTGTGGGTGCTTTCTCTCAGGAAGCCCCCCCCCCCTTCTCAGACAAGGGCATCATAGCTGGCTTGTATTCTGCAAAGCATTTGGTCCAACAGACCCTGGCCAGGACTAGCTGTGTCAAAGCAAACTGACTGTACAGATCATTATTAGTGAAAGAAGATTGCAATAGGGAACAACTGTACATGGTCACCGTAGGTTTCTCCACAACCTTTCACACATCATCAGGATTTATGTCTGTCTTGCACATTGTTGGAGGTTGACTGTCTTGCAATGGATGTGAATTCTGATCCATGATATCTATTATTACTGGTAAATATTTATTGTATTTAATAACTTCAAAAACTTATTATGAAATAAAACATCAATAAAAATTTTTCCAACCTTTTTAACATCTCTCTCCTCATCTCTGGGTGCTTGTCAAATTCTGGACATAAGAAAGAAACCATGTGCAGGGCTGGAACTTACTGAAGCAGAGTTAGTGGCTCACAAAACAGCAGCTTCTACACAATAGGATCATCACAGAAGCTGCCAAGAGCTGGATGGATGGGATACAAGGTGCTGGCAGGCAGGATTCTAGCTGGTCTTGGCCCTGGCTTGGCTGGGGGCGGAATGGATGCTGTGACGTAACTGCTTGCAGGGTTCTAGTCTTTCTGGTAGGGGTCCTAAGAACATCAGAAGAGCCCTGAAGCTGGATCAGACCAAAGGCCTCTCTAGTCCAGCATTCTGTTCACCCAGCGGCCACCAGCGGCCCATTGCCTAGTGCAGGGGTGCTGAACCTCTTCTAGCCCGAGGGCCGCATTCCAGTGGTGGGCAGGGCCAAAGGCAAAAGGGGCATGATCAGAATACCAGCCTGTCTGCTTAAAGCTCTTCCTGCCAGTGAAAGCTCAGCCTTGGGAGGGGGGCATTTCAACCCTTCAGAATGGGTAAGAAGACCTGCACAAAAGCCAGGGATCCACCAGACGGTTGGTGGGGGGATCTGGGGAGCCCTGGTGGGGCAGACTTTTATGATAATCTATAATAATAATCTGGTTGGACTCCAGAATGCTCCCTGGCCATTAGGGGCTTATGCAACTGAAACCAATCAGTGCCTGGCAGTGGGCAGGTCGAAATTCTTCCAGAGGCTGCTGTGAGGAAGGGAGGGCCGAGGAGCCGGGAGGCCGAGGACCTGCCAGTGGATTCAGCAAGCGCTCCGTCCAATTTAGCACCTTTCCTTCTCTCATCCACCCAGCCACCCTGCCTGCAACACAATATTCCAGGTTCAGAAATGGCCCTGGACACTTCAGCTGGTCATCCAAGAAAATTTAATCCAGATTGGCACGCGCGAGTTCATATGGAGGTAGCAGGTTTGTTTTAAGATGAATGGGGAATCTTGAATGCGCTCCAAGAGGCAGTTGTACAGTTTGCCCCACACCCCAGACAGCGCCGGCTCACTTCCGAGAGCTGCCAGCAGCAGATCCTTTCTGCAGCAGGGTGGTGCTCAGTCTCCCCCTCCCCCGGTCAGTCCAGGCTTCTCTGGAGCACGGGCTTCGCTGCTGGCGCTGTGGTCTTGGCCTGCGGAGATGAGCACGTCCCAGCCTCATGCTGCCGCTGCCTTCCTCCAGCCATTGAGCCCCTGCTCCCGTCGGAGGCCCAGCTGAGAGCAACAGCCGGGTTGGAGCATCATCTAGGTTGGCTGCTTCCGCACTGTCCCTCTCCAGGCAGAGTCGCTTGTTGTGCTGCAGGCTTTCCTGCTTCACTCTGTCAGAAACAAGGAGGCCGAAATGATCGTGAGAGAGACCCAAAGCCCCACAGTGGCCGAGAGCTGGGAGCTGCTTTATTATACGCAGACACACAAGAGCTCTGGATTGTGGTGGCCAAGTCAGGTCATCTTCACCCCTACCAAGAGCTCACTAGGCGGCCTGAGGCAAGACCCTCGCAGCCCTTCCATCTGCTCCAAGAGCATGAGGGATGGTCTTATTACTAACCACCTACCTTACAGGGTTGCCTAATGTTGGGTAATTATTGTTGTTGTTCAGTCGTTAAGTCGTGTCCGACTCTTCGTGACCCCATGGACCAGAGCACGCCAGGCCTTCCTGTCCTCCTCTCTTTCCCAGAGTGTGCTCAAATTCATATTCATTGCATCAGTGATGCTATCCAGCCATCTCATCCTCTGCCGTCCCCTTCTCCTTTTGCCTTCAAGGGGCTTGCGTAACTCAGTGAAGCCATAAGCTATGCAGTGCAGGGCCACCCAAGACAGGCAGGCCATAGCGGAGAGTTCTGGCAAAATGTGGTCCACTGGAGAAGGAAATGGCAACCCACCCCAGTATTCCTGCCAAGAAAACCCCATGGAACTTATCACAAGGCTGGGTAATTATTACACAAGGGCATTTCAGGAGGTGGGGAAAGCACTGCTGGAAACTGGAGGCAACCCCAGCTGGGCTTTCAGTTTGATACAAATGGGTGGGGGTAGAAATTAGGGAAAACACTCTTTTACCACTCAATTATGTTCAAGAGAACAAACCTACCTTCTCTGTCGGGTCCCCAACATGCTGCCTGGGCGAGGCCCGCGAGGTGTGCCCGCGAGCCCTCTAATAGTGCCTTTGTGATTTCTATGTATACAAAGCATGTCACAAACTTCCTGGTTGCTCTTGTTAAGTCTATGGATCTGCTTACTCTATGTTTTAAGTCTATGAACCTCTGCTTGCAGCTTCGATGTGCCCCCTGCTCTCTGGTTGGCCAAAGTAATAGGTTACGAAAAGACATCCTTCTAGGTGTGAGTGGTGGGTGGGTGGCTGTGCTGGAAGGGAAAGCAAGTGTTCCATTTGAATGCAAAGCAGGGTGGGGTCTTTTCCACTGGAGAGGGGAGCACTGGCAAAGAGAGGGCATTTCCCACCCACCTGCTCACCTTCCTATCTGCATTTTTGAGGGGGAGGGGATGGCACTTCGTCTCCAACCCTTAGCGTGTTTGGAGGTGCAGTGGTTGTCCTCTGTGCCCTTCCATTTGTTTGTTTCAGAGAAGGGTGGGTGAAGCAATGGAATTTCCAGCCTGTTCACTTATCTGCCGGTGATGCTTTACCTTCAGGCTGTTGTGTTTGGGGTGGTGGTGATGCAGGGGCATTTCCCAGCCACCACCACCCCATGGCTGCCTGCCTTGTTTGCTGTGGCTCTCTGGATGTTGCTTGGTGCACATGGGGAGCATGTGCAAAGTTAAGGATTTTGCTCACTCGTGTGCCTGCACTGCATTTGCTCATTGTGCATGCTAGATTTCTGGGCTTGTGGGCTGCCCACCCAGCCCCATTTGTTTGTTTTGCAGTTCATGGTGGTGGAGGCTTTTTGTGGGGGAGGGGGGAGGCCAGAGCCTTTCTCTGCTTCTTTGCCCACCCAACTCCTTTCTGTTGGTGGTGGTTGCCAGGATTGGTACTTCATGCAACGGGAGGTGGTGAAAACAAAGTTAGGGTGTTTCCCCACACTCTTCCCTCAATTTTTTTTCTGTCCACCCCTGTTTTCCTGGCCCTCTTCTGCCCCTTCTCAAGCCTGTTTTCCAGTGTCGGAGGCATCCTTGTTTCAGCTCTAACCTTCCACCACCGTGTTTTCAGAGGCTCTTCGACAGCACGTGTGTGTTCGTGAGCTTGTGCATATGAGAGCATCTCTGTGTGTGTGAGTGAAGTTGATTATAGCCCATTTAAGTTTGTGCCAGTTAGTGCTAACATTTTAGTAGTCTTTTATTTTTTTTATGGTGCCACAGAAGCCTCATTCTTGTTTTTAAAGTTGCGTTTCCCAGTAGGATTAAAAATGGGTGATCTCTTACTTACGAATTCTACATGTGATCTTCCCCAAACCACTTTAAAAACACAGGTCTCCAATGTGACCTGCAGTTTCAGGTTGGTTTGGAGGAGATCCCATTTAAAACTCATGATGATCCATGCCTCTGATCCTTCTATGCATGCTGTGGTTGTGCAGGCAAGTGCCATAAATGTGAATTTTAAGGGTCAGTACTTGGAGACCGATGTGATCTGTAATTTTAAGGTGTTTGGGGGAGATCCCATGTAAAAAGAAAGTGCTGGGTGTCAGCGGGTGTTTGTTCTCCTTCCATGCAGAAATGTTTGAATGTTGCTTGTTGGTATTTCTATTTCTATGCCAGGAATATTTGGATGTTTACATTTCTGTTATAACTACTTGCTGCTAATGTTTGGATGTTTGTATTTCTGATTTTTTTTTGTTAGTAAATTATTTCATATTTGAACTATTTTGCAGTCTTGTCATCTTTCGGACCTGACCCCCACCCCACCCCAGGTGACCATTTTGTGAGTAGCCATGCCTACATGGCAGCCATGTTGTCACTGGTGCCCTTGAAACTTTGTCAGGATTCAAAATGTGCCCACTGGCCAAAAAAGGTTGGGGACCTCTGTTATATGTGGTTAAGGGTGCAATCCTCTCAGGATAAGAGCATAAGAACATAAGAAGAGCCCTGCTGGATCAGTCCAAGGGCCCATCTAGTCCAGCATTCTGTTCACACAGTGGCCAACCAGCTGTCAAGCAGGAACCCACAAGCAGGGCATGAGCACAACAGCACCCTCCCACCCATGTTCCCCAGTAACTGGTGAACATAGGCTCACTGTCTCTGGTACTGGAGGCAGCACAGAGCCTTCTCCTCCAGGTAGCTATCTAACCCCCTTTTAAGCCATCCAAATTGATGGCCGTTACTACATCCTGTGGTAGCAAATTACATAGTTCACCTATGCGCTGTGTGAAGAAGCCCTTCCTTATATCTGTCCTGAATCTCCGATGACTGTGGGTTCTAGTATTTTGAAGAGAGGGAGAAAAGTATCTCCCTATCCATATTCTCCACACCATGCATAATTTTGTACACCTCTATCATGTCTCCCCTTACCCTCCTTTTTTCCAGGCTAAACAATCCCAGCTGTTGTATCCTTCTCTCATAGGGAGGTTCTCCAGCCCCTTGATCATTTTAGTTGCCCTTTTCTGCACCTTTTCCAGCGTTGCAATATCTTTGTTTAGGTGTGGTGACCAGAACTGAACACAGTATTCCAAGTGTGGTCGCACCGTAGATTTGTACAGGGGCAGTATGATGTTGGCAGTTTTATTCTCAATCCCTTTTCTAATTACACCTAACATGGAGTTTGCCTTTTTCACAGCATCTGCACACTGGGTTGACATCTTCATTGAGCTGTCCACCACAACCCCAAGATCTCTTTCCTGGTCAGTCACCGCTACCTCAGATCCCATCAGGCTATACTTGTAGTTGGTCTTTTTTGCCCCAGTGTGCATCGCTTTAAACTTGCTTACATTGAACCGCATTTGCCATTTAGATGCCCATTTTCCCAGTTTGGAGAGATCCTTTTGGAGCTCTTCACAATCCCTTTTCGTTTTAACCACCCTAAATAATTTGGTGTCGTCTGCAAACTTGGCCACTTCATTGCTCACTCCTAATGCCAGATCATTTATGAACTGGTTCACTTCCTGCCCCCAGCGCTGTGTGTCTGGCCTGCCAGGATCGGGCCAGGATCGCCCTCCCCATCCAGCATGCCCTGCTGCAAGAGTTCCCACTGAACCCCAGAGCGGGCCTCATTCCCACTGGCCCCCGGAGATGCCATCCCTCGCCATCCACAAGGCCCAGCAGCTCTTCCATCTCCCGCTAAATGCAGAGGCAGAACACCTCGCGCAGCAGCTCCCGGCCGCCACACCCCGCACTCCAGCGCCTCGTCCGTCAGCCACAGCAGGGCCTTGCCAGATGGCATGGCTGCTTCCTGCCTCCAGCAAGGGGTTGCGCTGAGCCCCCAGGGGGCTGCTGCTCAGCCAGGAGCACACCCCCACCACTGCCCACTGTGCCACGGGCCGCCGCAGCTCTCCCTCCTCTGAGCCCTGCAAGGCAAATGCTGTTTTTATTTCTTTGCTTTGCTTTTTTATTTCGTCCCATCAAATTCTTAACTCGCTCATATCAGGGTAACGTGTTGCAGCCCAGACCCCCTGCCCATGCAGGTGCTGCCTTTCATTCTTTGCCCTCAACAAGAATACCTGCATGGAGATGCCCCCCTTCTGACAGAAACGGGAAAGCTCTTTGCTGTATGCACGGGCTGATGTGGTCAATTGACAAGTCTGTCTTCAACACAAAGCTCCCAGGCTTAACAACAAATACAAGAAAAAACACAAAACGAACACAGCAAAATTGCAGAAACAGCAGGAAATAGATGATAAAATCCAAACAAAAGCATCATTCTCTCCATGTCCCAACTTCAGGGATGAGTGCTGATACATTAAGTAGCCGAAATGGCACCACCCACACAGAAGAGGGGAGGTAACAGCATGCTCTGGGAAACCCCAAAGTTGGCAGAAGTAAATAATATGGGGAGGGAGCTTCATATAGATGCTAAAGGGGGCTATTACATGCCGGCCCCAAGGACACCATAGACCCCTCTGAGGTGGGCTGGATCCTTGCCCTTCTTGGCTTATAAAAACTAGCAGGCAGGGAACAGCTGGCTGGGCCAGGGAGGTGATTAATGCCTCCTTGCGAGACGGAGTGGTCCCGGGCCTCCTCAAAGAGGCGGTAGTGAGACCACTCCCAAAGAAACCTTCACTGGACCCGGAAAATCTTAGCAATTTTAGGCCAGTGGCAAATCTTCCTTTCCTGGGCAAGGTTCTTGAGCGGGTGGTTGCCAGCCAGCTCCAGACACTCTTGGATGAGACTGATTATCTAGATCCATTTCGGTCGGGGTTCAGAAACAGCCTTGGTCGCCCTGTATGATGACCTATGTCGGGAGAGAGACAGGGGGAGTGTGACCTTGTTGATTCTCCTTGATCTCTCGGCGGCATTCAATGCCATCAACCATGGCATCCTTCTGGGACGATTGTCTAAGCTGGGAGTGGAAGGCACTGTGTTGCAGTGGTTTTGCTCCTACTTGGAGGGTCAGCTCCAGAAGGTGGTGCTTGGGAGATATTGCTCAGCCCCGTGGATTCTCCAGTTCCACAGGGGTCAGTTTTGTCCCCCATGCTATTTAACATCTACATGAAACCGCTGAGTGCAGCCATCCAGCGTTTTGGGGCGCATTGTCACCAATATGCTGACGAGACGCAGCTCTATTTCTCCTATTCATCTTCAGGTGAGGCTGTGGATGTGCTAAATCAGTGCCTGGCTGCGACAATGGACCGGATGAGGGCTAACAGAGTGAAAATCAATCCAGACAAGACTGAGATGCTGCTGGTGGGTTGTTCTGCTGACTGGATGGAGGGTGTTCAGCCTGTTCTGGATGGGGTTGCACTCCCCCTGAAGGAGCAGGTCCGTAGCTTAGGGGCCCTCCTGGAACCATCTTTGTCACTTGAGGTTCAGGTGGCCTCAGTGGCACGGAGCGCCTTCTACCAACTTCGGCTGGTGGCCCAGCGATCTGTCTGGACAGGGATAACCTGGCTTCAGTTGTCTATGCTCTGGTAACCTCCAAGTTAGATTACTGCAATGCACTCTACGTGGGGCTGCCTTTGAAGATGGTTTGGAAGCTGCAGCTCATGCAAAATGTGGGAGCCAGGTTGATAATGGGGACCAGAACATATAAGACCAACTCCGGCCCACTTGCAATGGCTGCCCGATTCAAGGTGCTGGTTTTAACCTATAAAGCCTTACACAGCATGGGACCACATTCCTGACGGAGCGCCTCTCCCGACACGAACCTACCCGTACACTACACTCAACATGTCACCAGTACGCTGATGATACTCAGCTCTATTTCTCCTTGTCGTTGGAGTCGGCTGAGGCGGTGAAGGTGCTGGACCAGTGCCTGGAGGCTGTAATGGGCTGGAAGAGGGCCAATAAACTGAAGCTAAATCCTGACAAGATGGAAGCTCTGTGGATTAGTGGTTCCTGAGTCCAGGAATTGGGTAAGCGACCTGTCCTGGACGGGGTTGCACTCCCCCTGAAGGAGCAGGTGCGTAGCTTGGGGGCCCTCCTAGATCCATTCCTGTCACTGGAGCCCCCCCGTGGACTCCATGGCCCGGAGTACTTGGGACCAGCTTCAGCTGATACGCCAGCTATGGCCTTTCCTGGACAGGGATAACCTAGTGCATGCACTGGTAATTTCCTGATTAGACTCGTGCAATGCACTTTATTGGGGCTGCCCTTGAAGACGACATGGAAGTTGCAGCTAGTGCAAAATGCAGCAGCTGGACTGCTGACTGGAACACCTCATAAAAGCTATATAACACCGGGTTTAAAGGAATTGCATTGGCTGCCAATATGCTTCCAGTCAGAATTCAAGGTTTTGGTGATGACATTTAAAGCCCTAGGCAGCCTGGGACCTCAGTATTTGAGGGAGTGCCTCTCCCTATATATGCCTGCCCAAGAACTGAGATCTGTTGGAGGGGCCCTCCTCTGCGTCCCACCAGTATGAAGCATACACTATGGTGGGACGTGGGAGAGGGCCTTCTCTGCTGGGGCACCCCGGTTGTGGAATACCCTCCCCTTGCCGGCCCAATTGGCGCAGACATTGGTCTCATTTTGGCGCCAAGTAAAAACATGGCTTTTTACCAAAGCCTTTGAGAGCTAAATGCATTCCCTAGCACATGGTTTTAACTGTTTTATTGTTTTAGATTTTAACTGCTTTTAGCTCGTTTAATAGTTTAATATGTTTTTAGGTGTTTAAATTATTTATTGTTTTATAACTGATTTTATCTGTATGCTGCCCTGAGATCTTAATGATATAGGTCGGGATAGAAATGTTTTAAATAAATAAACAAACAAACAAACAAACATTTAAGGCCCTCCTCCGGCTGTCTGCACTGAGGGAAGCTTGGAAGACGGCGACAAGGGAGAGGGCCTTCTCGGTGGTGGCCCCCAAATTATGGAATTTGGAATTATCTCCCTGACAAGGCCTGCTGGCGCCAACATTGTTATCTTTTGGGCACCAGGTTAAGACCTTTCTTTTCTCCCAGGCATTTGGCAGTATATGATAACTTTTAATTGATCCTGGAATGGCTTATGGTTATGGTTGTTTGCTTTGAGATTGCTTGTCTGAAGTTGTTTTAGATATATGTTCTTCTGTATATTGTCTGTTCATGTGCTTTTTTATGGAATAGGCTTTTAAAATCTGTATATTGTATTTTTAAATGTTTTTAATCTTTGTAAACCACCCAGAGAGCTTTGGCTATTGAGCGGTATAGAAATGTAATAATAATAAATATATAAAATAAATAAAAAAGAACATGTAGGACAAGATGGAATATTGCAGGAGCCCACAGGTCAAATGCCATGGGGTTGAGCAGAAATGCCCCAATACTATTATCTGTAATTGATGCTGCAGGTAACAGTGGAATCACCATATCATAGTGCCCCAACCCGCCAACCTGTCCAGCAAGAAACCATGACCAGTCATATCAAAAGTAACAGAGATCAAGGAGAACCAACAGGGTTGCCCTCCTGCTGTGTCTTTCCTGACAAAGGTCATCCATCAGGCTGACCAAGGCTGTTTTGGTCCAAACCCCAACCTAAACCCAGAAAGGGGTCTAGATAATCTGCCTCGGCCAACTGCCCCTGGAGTTGGGCTGCCACCATCCTCATGTACCTTGCCTATAAATGGGATATTTGTGACTAGATGATCATTGTTAGAATTTTCCAGGCCCTTTGAGGACTACCTAACAGATTTTGTAACAGCACTAAAATTAACCAGTCAATATGCTGGAATGCCTGGGCTGGTAAAAGTCATATGAAAACACCAAATTACAGGGAATTAAGAACATCAAAAGAGCCATGCTGGATCAGACCAAGGTCCATCTAGTTCAGCATTCTGTTCACACAGTGGCCAACCAGCTGCCAACCAGGAACCCACGAGCAGGGCATGAGCGCAACAGCACCGTCCTGCCCATGTTCCCCAGCAACCGGTGTACTAGGCTCACTGCCTCTGGTACTGGAGGTGGCACAGAGCCATCAAGACTAGTAGCCATTGACAGCCTTTTCCAGGAATCTGACTAACCCCCTTTTAAAGCCGTCCAAATTGGTGGCCATCACTACATCCTGCGGTAGCGAGTTCCATAGTTTAACTATGCGTCGTGTGAAGAAGTCCTTCCTTTTCTCTGTCCAGAATCTCCCACCAATCAGCTTCACAGGATGACCCCACTGGGTTCTAGTATTTTGAGAGAGGGAGAAAAATGTCTCCCTATCCACATTCTCCACACCATGCATACTTTTGTGGACCTCTATCCTGTCTCCCTTACCCTCCTTTTTTCCAAGCTCAACAATCCCAGCTGTTGTAACCTTCTCTCATAAGGGAGACGCTCCAGCCCCTTGTTCACGTTAGTCGCCCTCCTCTGCACCTTTTCCAGCCTGGCAATATCTTTTTTTAGGTGTGGTAACCAGAACTGTACACAGCATTGCCTCATGGAAGCGTGAAAGAAGCTAGGGAGGGGCTATAGTTCTGTAGCAGGACATCCGCTTTGTTCCAGGTTCAGTCATGAGTTCTGATCAGCTATCTCCTAAGGCCTGGCTTATGCAGCTTGCATTTAGAATGGGCAAGGCAGGGAAGTGAATTTGGCAAGGTCAGATCTAGTAGTTTTCAAGCAGTCTGCAAAGTTTTTAATTTTCAGACTTCAAGTCACCGTTCCAAAATGTGCATTTCAGTGTCTGCAGGTTTGTCAAATTTCAGATGAGAGTGAAATGTTGTTCCTGCTACAAAAGCCTGCAGCCAGAGGAGGGGAAGGAGTCCAGGGGGTTTCTCTGCAACCATGTGAACCCACTTTTCTCAAAGACCTGAGTGGGAAGGAGAAAAACCAACCCTCTTGTTTTGTCTGTTTGTATAAAGTAAAATACAGTTCAGAACTTCTCTTGACCATGGAAGAGAATTCTCTTTAAGAATTCCCCAAGATATGCTCTGGGTGGAATAAAGAAGAGAGAGAAAGGGGAGGGGAGGGGAGGGGAGGGGAGGGGAGGGGAGGGGAGGGAAGAAGAAAAGAAGAATGGTGATTGAAAATGTGCGGTGGGGGGGGGGGATTCCTTAAGCCAAGGGCTTGTTTCAGAAAAGGGTTTGTAAGATTGCAATACTTAAATTAACTTTATGAGGTGAGGTGGCTGAGGGTTTTTTCTAGCTTTTTTTAACGCTCTAGAACCTATTTAAAAGCCTCAGCAGATCATGACGCCACATAGTCCTAACCTTCCTTTTGGAATAATTCAAGTCCTACAGCTCTTTAGGGGAAATTAAAGTGGAGGGGGACAAAGAGATTTGTGGAGGCTGACTGGATCCTTTCCTGTACTGAAGCTACTAAACTTCTGCAGGAGCCAAAGATTCCAGTTTGGGGCAGTAAAATCAGATGCTGTGTGAAACACCAGTATTTCACATGGAGCTCTTTCTTCCCTTCCATCTCCCTCTTCAAAATTTAATTGCAAGCAGGCTCCCAACAGTGGGCATGTGAGAGCAGAAAAGTAGATGGAGAGAGTTTTTTTGCACTTCAAAAATACTCTACACCAGATTAGGGATAGTGACCTCCTAATGGTCACTTTAAACACCTTCTGATTAAGACCTCTAATCCCCTGTGTGGCTTGACAGTTTTTACTTTTTGTTTTAGTCTTTGAGAAAAGGAAACTTTATGCATGGCTAGCACAAAAGCCACTAGACCTAGCTGTCTGAAATTTGGCAGGTTCAGTCAGCTCCAGAGAAGCTGCCAGGTCCCCAAATTCCATGCACTTATGTGGAAGCACAAAACAATTATAGCTCTTTACTTTGACAGATATTCTTCAAAAAAGCAATTTTACCTGTGGATAGCACAAAAGCCACTGGGCCTAACTGTCTGAAATTTGGCAGATTCAGTCAGCTCCAGAGAGGCTGCCAGGTCCCCAAATTCCATGCACTTATGTGGAAGCACAAAAAAATTACAGCTCTTTGCTTTGGCAGATTTTCTTGAAAATAGCGAAATTTACCTGTGACTAGCACAAAAGCCACTGAACCTAACTGCCTGAAATTTGTCAGGTACAAGCAGCTCCATGGGCGCTCCTCCCAGGTCTCCAAATTTCATGTATTAATCATACAAAGTAAAAAAAATTACATCCGTTTCTATTTTCCAATGCAAGTCAATGGGAAAATGTTAAAAAAAATGGCAATTAGGTCAGCTCAAAAGATCCAGGGCCCTGCTCAAAAAAGACCTGGGGCCCGTGCCCAGGTGGGCCTTCGATAACGACTCCCCTGCTGCGGGGGGGGGGGCAGTTGTGCAGAGGCCGGGGAGGGGAGGGCGCATCTGCTGCAACCTTCCGCAGCTGGCTCCCCTGCAGGTGCGAGGGCCCTGGCGGGCACCGGCCAGGCTGGCTGGGGGGGCGGGAGTTCCAGTCCGACATATCTGGAGAGCACCAGGCCAGCGGCGGGAGGGGGGTACACGGGCAGGGCGGCTTTGAGTCAGCGCGACGGTGGTTTTCCTCTCCAGGCGCTGTGGCGGGATGCGTGGCTAGAAATCTCGAACCCGGCCAGCGGGGGGAGCGGGGTTCCTGCGGATGCCCGGCCCCAGGGGCCTGGGGGGGGGACGGGGACGGGCATGGAAACAGTGTCGCGCCCTGGGGCAGAAACGCCCAGAGAGTCGGAGAAGCCCGCCCAGCTACCAAGCGCCGGCCACTCTGCCCACCACGAGCCAGGGTCTGCCCACCCCAGCCACACAGCCCCCCCACCCGCCCGCTTCTGCACAAGCTGGGTTTTGCATGCAGGTGGGGGCATCACCTCCTGCCCTTCCAGGAGCCTGGGGAAACCACATGCAAATCCTTCCTGAAAGGACGTTTGCACTGCAAGGTTTATTCAGTTGCATCCTGGAACGATGGGGCGGGGGGGGGGGGATCACCATCCCAGCAAAGTCAGCCAGGAGGGGTTGTCGGCCCCAAAGATGTTGAACCTCCCCCATTCCATTGGCTGCGCTGGCTGGAGTTGATGGGAGTTGCAGTCCAACACATCTGGAGAGCACCAGGTTGGGGGAGGATGCTGCTTTTAGACGCCCCTCCTGACAGGCTGCCTCAGGAGGAGGAAGAAGGGAGAGCTCCCCGCTTAGTGTGGGCGATGCTTGGAGCGGTGGATGCTTCCAGACAAACGCTTTGGCCATAATCCACCGTCACTGTTTAAGGGGCCACAAGGTTCATTGGCCTGTTTCTTTTTTTTGCCTCCTAGTACCTCAGCAGTTTGGTGGAGGGTGTCACTTCCCATGGCCCGCCCAGTACGGAGCAGGAGAGCAGCTGGTGAGTCATAAGGAGGGGTGCTGGTGAAAACTGGAGGGGTAGCAGAGGAAGCTGGATCCTCCCCCGCCTCGCTGTCAGAACCCCCGCCCTTCGAGACCGTGCGGGCTCCATCAGCACCCCCGCCGCACTGCCTCTCTGCACCCTCCAGCGTCCCCCTCAGAGGCCCCCGCTCATGCAAAAAGACTCGCCACCCCGGCTCCAGCACAACATCCGCCTGAGCCCTACCTGAGGCTCTCTAAATGCCCCAAGCTGTGCTGCAGCCCTCCCCAGCTTGGTGCCCTCCAGAGATGTTGGACTACAATTCCCAGGCTGGCTGGGAATGCTGGAAGTTGTTGTTTTTTAATTGATGGATGGCTTGATTAGCTGCCCATCTGGCCGGCTACCCAGCCACTCTAGGCAGTGTACAATACGAATAGGTTGTAGTCCAACACATCTAGAGGGCCCCTGATTGGGGAAGGGCATTGTGCCGTGATGGAGAGAGGTCCACCTCGCTCATGTTCCTCTGGCCCTGCTGGGACCTGGGACCCACTTACAGCACGATGCCCCCAGTTATGAAAACTTACACACACACTACGCCAGCTTCCCCCTTCCAGGCAAGATGACTGAGAGTGCGTTTCTTTAGAAACAAACAGCAAAGAGAGCCATGTTGGCCCTAAGAACTTAAAACAATAAGGATGTAAAGCCAGAGACATCTCTCACAAACAGGTCAGAAAGCCCAGTAAGGATGTGTCCACCCCCTCCATGCAGTGTAGACCTCATGGCAAAATTTCCCAGTGAGAAAATGGTGTGTAAACCCACCCAGGTTTTATGCCAGCCCAAAAGGAGAGGTGCATAGACTCCGAGACACAGCCTGGTGATCATTCTCCTTGCACGACTGTCTTCGATGTAGTTGGATGTGGATGAGTTATCTTATTGTTCCATCTCTTCACATGAACTGTTCAGTGAACAGTCTAATGTGAGCCTATGACTGAGTACACACAACACTCAAGGCTGAGTATGGGTTGAGTGGGTTGTCGCTGAACCATGGGTTGTTGTGTTGTCCGAACCCAGGCACACTAACAAACCATGGTTTGTTAACCATGAAGAGACCCCATGGTTTGTTGTTGGGTTATGAACTGCGGGTTGTGCGTGGTTAACAAAACCATGGTTTGTTATCACGGCTGGCTCCAGACAACACGGTTGTTCAGTAGCAACACAGTTTAATAGCAACCCACGCTCATCCATACACAACTTTGAATGCGGGTTATTGTGTTGTGTGAACCCAGTCTGTGTTATTATTGGTACTGGATATTGTTAACTGACCTGCAGGTATGTCTTGCGCTTATGTAAATCCTGATATGTGTAAATGAACTGTAACAGAGTTGTGATGTATTTATGCTTATTTGTGTGTGTTTTGTGAACCGCCTTGAGCACAATGCATTGTTGAAAATACAGTATGCAAATAACTGGACGATGACAATGACTTTGCTCATGTCCAGCTACATGGTGCATGGAGGCGAGCTCAGACATGAGTACAGAGGCATCATTAGCACATCTGTGCGGATTTGCCCCCACCCTAGGCCATCTCCACAGCGCTGCCTACCTCAAGCTGACGCCGGTGGCCCGTTCATCCTTAGATGCCTACCGAACTCAGCAATTCCTCCGCACCCTGAGCCTCCCTCAGAATGTATCCGGAATAGAATGCACCATCACCGCCCTCGCCGTAACTACTGGTGAGTAACTGATCAACCGATGAGATCCTTTGGCCTCCATCTCCCATCATAGAATCATAGAATAGTAGGGCTGGAAGGGGCCTACAAGGCCATCGAGTCCAACCCCCTGCTCAGTGCAGGAATCCAAGTCAGAGCATCCCTGACAGATGGCTGTCCAGCCTCATCTTGAACGCCTCCAGTGTTCAGAGCCCACCACCTCCCTAGGTCATGGGTTCCATTGTCGTATTGCTGTAACAGTCAGGAAGTTTTTCCTGATGTTCAGATGGAATCTGGCTTCCTGTCACTTGAGTCCATTATTCCATGTCCTGCATTCTGGGATGATAGAGAAGAAATCCTGGCCTTCCTCTCTGGGACAACTCTCTGGGTACCACAGGGATCAGTCCTGGGCCCAGTGCTCTTCAACATTTTTATTAATGACTTGAAGGAGGTGGTGCAGGGAATGCTGATCAAATTTGCAGATGACACAAAATTGGGCAGGACAGCTAATACCTTGGAAGACAGAAACAAATTTCAAAGTGATCTTGATAGATTGGAGCACTGGGCAGAAAACAACAGAATTAAATTTAACAGGGATAAATGCAAAGTTCTGCACCTAGGAAAAAGAAACCAAATGCACAGTTACAAGATGGGGGATACGTGGCTCAACAACACTACAAGCGGGAAGGATCTTGGAATTGTTGTCGATCACAAGCTAAATATGAGCCAACAATGGGATGTGGCTGCAAAAAAGGCAAATGCTCTTTTGGGCTGCATTAATAGAAGCATAGCTTCCAAATCACTTGAAGTACTAGTTCCCCTCTACTCAGCACTGGTTAGGCCTCATCTGGAGTACTGTGTCCAGTTCTGGGCACCACACTTTAAGAAGGATGCAGACAAACTGGAGAGGGTTCAGAGGAGGGCAACAAAGATGATCAGGGGACTGGAAACAAAGCCCTATGAAGAGAGACTGAAAGAACTGGGCATGTTTAGCCTTGAGAAGAGAAGGCTGAGGGGAGATAGGATAGCGTTCTTCAAGTACTTGAAAGGTTGTCACAGGGAGGAAGGCCAGGATCTCTTCTCCATCAGCCCAGAATGCAGGACATGGAATCATGGGCTCAAGTTCCAGGAAGCTGGATTCCGGCTGAACATCAGGAAAAACGTCCCGACTGTTAGAGCAATACGACAATGGAACCAATTCCCTAGGGAGGCGGTGGGCTCTCCCACACTGGAGGCGTTCAAGACGAGGCTGGACAGCCACCTGTCAGGGATGCTCTGACTTGGATTCCTGCATTGAGCAGGGGGTTGGACTCGATGGCCTTGTAGGCCCCTTCCAACCCTACTGTTCTATGATTCTAAAAGACACGCAGCCCTGACACACTTAGGGGCCTTTTTAATAATGAGCACAGAACGCTCCCAAAACATGGCCCCTTAAGGGTTATAGGGTTTGGGAGAATGAGGACGCAGTTGCTAAACCCAGAACTACTTTAATGAAAAGAATTATACATTTAAACACTAAAGCCTGCATTCAAAAGTTTTAAATTGAGAGGGTTACATTCATACAGACTCATAACTGCTCAGACAGATTAAATGAAAGCTATGCGAAGAGAAAACTCCCTGGAAAAGACCCTGATGCTGGGAAAGACTGAAGGCAAAAGGAGAAGGGGACGGCAGAGGATGAGATGGCTAGATAGCATCACCGATGCAATGAATATGAACCTGAGCACACTCCGGGAGAGAGCGCAGGACAGGAAGGCCTGGCGTGCTGTGGTCCATGGGGTCACGAAGAGTCGGACACGACTGAACAACAACATGATGGGGCTGGGGGGTGTACTGGCTAGCATGAGTGGGGTGGGGGGAAGAATTCCTGGCGGGGGGGGGAATATGAGGATGGGCGATTGTGGGGGGGGAGACGGAGGGTTGTGTGGGACTGCGGGGAGCCGGCGGGGAGGGGTCTGGTGGCTGTCCAGGCAGGACGTCGGGGGTCTCCTGATCGAGGGCTGCGACGGGCGTGAGGCGGGCGGCGTGGGCCAGGAAGTGGCTTTCTTGGGGTGGGGAATGCCCGGGAAGGGAAGGCGGCCGGCGGCCCCCCTGGGGAAAGGCCGGGGCCGGGGCCTCGCCGAGACGGCCGGGAAGCGGCTTCCCTCCCGGGAGCCCCACGCAAGCTTGGCAGATACGGGGCGCAGCAGAGCGACGCAGCTGGGTCCCGCAGAGAAGCGGGCGCGGGCGGGGTCCAGAGGCCTGGCCCGGCCAGGGAGAGGCCCGGAAGAAGGGGTGGCCCGGCCGGCCGGCCTTCCCCGCGTGGCTTGGGGCGCGGGGGCGCCTCTCGAGCAGCGGGGGCGCGGCGAGGGGAGAAGCGCCTCCCGCCAGGGCCCGCGGAGCGAGGCCTCCGGCCGGGGGCGCCCTGCTGCGAGCCGCCGCCCCGCCCCCCGCGGAGACGCCCCTCGGCGGAGCGACGGCCCGTGCCGGCGATTCGCGGCCTGCGGGGGCCGCCTCAGCGCCGCGCCTGCCTCCGCCTGCCTGCCCCGAGCGACAGCCGCCGCGGGCCGCTGCTGGAGGCCTCCCCAGGCGGGCGCGGCGCGGCGCAGCGCCCCGCCGCCCCGCGCCGGCTCTCCGGCGGAGGCGCGAGCGCCCGGCGGCCAGCGCAGGCGGAGGAGCCGGTCCCGGAACGGCCGCGCCAGCAGCGCGCCTTGGCGCCCCGAGCCGGACGGGGCGCCGCTGCCAGGCGCCGCGTGTCGCTGCCCGCCCGGCGGAGCCCTGCTTCGCGCGCGGGCGGCCCGGCCAGGAGGCGTCGCCAGGCGGCCGCGCCGCGGGTCTGTCTGGGCAGAAGGCGGCGCCCGTCTCGGGGCGCGGGCGCGGGCGGGGGCCGAGCGCGCGGCGTCTTGGAGGCTGAGCGCAGCGGGCCGGGCGGCGCGGCGGGGCGGGGCGGCGCGGGGCGGCCAGGGCTCCTCGGGGGCCTCCCTCGGTCTCATCCGGGAGCCGAGGCCAGACGCAGGCGAGGGGATCCCTTTCCAAGCTTTATTCTTCTTCTGCAACTTAACAACTCCACCGCTTGCGACTAGATCTGCGCAGCGCGGCACCCGCGCCCCACGTTGGAGCAGCTGGTCCCCGTTTGAAAGGGAAGCACTGGCAGACCCCGGGCTCAAGGGCTAGGGAGGGTCCCTCCCTCCCCTTTGCCCGTGGGTCCTCTGCGCGCCACCCGGGCGCTGCGCCTCCTTTCCGCGCCCGCCATCTGGCGCCGCTCTCTGCGTCTGCGCCGCGCATCCACCCAGTCGGCTCTCGGTGCCTGGTCACTCCCTGCACTGCTATCTGATCTAGGAATGCGGGTGGGAGGAATCTCCGTCAGCTGCGGGCCCTGGGAAAGAGGGGCGCGCTCCCCTCCCAGGAGCGACCGCTCTTCCTCGGAATCAGAACTACTCTGGGATTCTATGGGCTCAGGGTCCACCCTGACACAGGACTTGGTTCTGCCTACACATGCCTGGGGCCGCGCCTTTGGAGGCGATGAGAGCCCACTTCACTGGCTGCGTGAAGGTTAGGTTAATCCAGGCTTCCCCGAGCTGGTGCCCCCCAAGAGGCGTTGGACTATGATTTCCATCATCCACAGCCACTGGGGATGATTGGAGCTGTAGTCCACCACAGCTGGAGGGCGCCAAGTTGGGGAAGGCTGAGCTGAGTCGATGCTTATGAGCACCAGGCCCTGCAAGATGCGTCTCTGCTGCCAGCGGGTCACTTCTGCCGTCTGTTCGGACCCTGAGGCAACTGACCTCCCCCACCTGGACCAGGCTCCTTTCAAGAGCCCCCTCAAGTCTTCCCTGAATCAGACAAGACTCCTGGGTCTTTCATAGTTCAGCAGAAGAGTGGATGGTGGGAACTGCAGCTTGCCAGGCTGTGGGGGGAGGCTCTGCGCATCCCGCTTCTCCGGGGTCCCTGCCCACTGGCACAGCTGGACACCCTCTTTTGGTCCCACCAGCTCCTCCAGTGTGGCCCCCATCCGAGTGCGTATGAATCGGTCCCCAGACTCTTCCACCTGCCCCCTTCGCCTTTCTTGCCTCATGTCTGCTAGAGGCCCCTGGGCAGGAGCTCCTCGTTTCTGTGTTCTGTACAGTGCCTAGCCTGCGTGTGTGCTATGTAAATGTTAGAACTGCAGCGAGCGTTACACCAAAGGGAACGTTCGGCATAGGAGTAATGGAGATCAGGCTGTGGGGGGGGGGATCTGGGAGGCACGCGAGGCCGGCTTGCGGAAGCACCCATGGCTGGGCCTTCAGGTGGCCCTGAGCTCTGCACTGCTGACCTGCAGCCCCTTTCTTCATTTTAGTGTCCGAACAGCCCACACTGGCTCCCAGACTTGCTTCTGTGGGAGTGGAGGATGATCTGACTCTCCCCTTCAGCATGGGGGAAGGAGCCACGGACATGAAGCTGTGCCTGCTCAACCCCGAGCAGAGCAGGCCCAAAGAGATCCACAATGGCACGGAAGCAACGCTGCTGCAGAACGGCTCAGAGGCTGTTCTGAGGATCTCCTCTGACTGTCTCCCCAGACTGGGCTGGTGCTGTATTTCTCTCCCCACCCCCGGGGAATTAATACTTTGTCTAGATGAAGACAAGTGAGCAAAGCGCTTGTCTTACTGTGAAACCGGGCGTCTTAGGGATACCTGTTTTGTTGACGCGTTTGTGTCTCTTGCTGTCGTGCTTGCAGCAAATCTCCCGCGTGGTCAGCCTCCCCCTGGAATGGGCTCTCTTAAGGACTGACTGGGGGGTGGGGGCTCCTGCATTCCCCGTGGGGTTGCTGAATGAGCACAGAGTCTCACACCTGGCACAGCAATCGTATTCTCACCATCTTTGCTTTGTAGTTTCTTAAGTACCTTATGGCTGCAGTGGCAGGCAGGGCAGAAGCAGCTCAAAAATATTTTTGCAGAGTCTGGTGAAAATGTAGAGATCAGAAGGGGTAGGACTTCAGTGCCTCCCCGCCACAAGCGTGATTCCCTGCCTCCACAATTCTACAACGCCAATTCTCCATCTCCACCATTCTTGGAGACTGCGGATTATTTGAGATTATTTGCACACTGAGTAAATAATGCAGCACCCGCAGAGGGAGATGGCATTGTTGGCCAAGTTCATTTTTCCTGGGTGTGGAATGGCTCTGGGCATGGGGCACAGGGCCCTATGAGGGGCAGCCCCTATTTCCCCAGCTCCAGGCCAGGGCCCAGGAGCACAATGATGCACGTTTCCAGCCCGGCCATGTGTCTCATCGTCCTGCGGGAAAGTACATCTGCCGCTACCAGCAGGGGGACACCCTGTGGGAGGTGAAGCAAGAGGTTACAGTCCCCCTCGTCCCTGCAGACGTCCTCCCGGCCCTGTTGCGGGTCTCCATGAACTGCAGCTCCCCTGACTGGCCAACTCTACAGTGCTGCATCCGGAACCGAGTCAGAGGGCTCAGAGCATCCTGGAATCCTGGCGCTCCAGACCCAGGTGGGTGAGGGGCGAGGGAGAAGGACCGGGGCCCATCCGCCCTGGCCGGACGTCCTGACGACGTCCACTTGTGTGCAGCCAAAGAGAGGGGTGGCTGTGAGCAGCAAGAGGCCTTCGACACTGCGCAAACAGCCTTCGCCAACCTGGCGCCCTCTAAATGTGTCAGCCGCAACTCCCATCACCCCCTACCAGCTTAGGCAATGGACATGCTGCTGGGGGTGATGGGAGTTGTAGTCTGACACCTCTGGAAGGTGCCAGGTTGGGGGAGGCTGGTGTTGACTCACCCAGTGCAACCACATTGTCACTTTCAGGCCAAGGGAAACTTTCAGTTGCTTCCCTCTCCCCCGACCTGCTCTCTCCCTTTCCTGCCACGCGTGTGATGCCCTGTCTCCTCAGTTGGTCTCGTGGGCAGTGCAGACCCACTCTGCCTCTTCCTCCCTCTGGATTCCTGCCCCAGCGACGACACCACCTACTGGTGCACGTTTGAAGGAGACGGGTTTGGGTCTGTACAGGCCACGGTGCTGGTGAGCGTGATTCAAGGCAGGTAACGAGAGGGGTGGGCAGGAACAGACGCTGGACGTGGCTGCCCTGTTGCTGAGGGACAGAAGGTAGAGGGGTTTACAGCTTCGTAGAGGGCAGCTCTTGCTTCAGTATCCAGGCGCCTCTGGCTCCCTTCCACTGCTAGCTGCGCAGGGTGCATCTCCTGCCCTGCCCAGGACTCTGGGATGAACTCCTAGTCCATGCAGCTCCAGGCAAGATCTGCATCACGGCCCTTCGGAGAGCAGGCCGCATCCGTCTGTTTGCTGTGCTTGGGGTATTTTGCGAGAAACGTTTCTTCTTTGAAGCTGAGGGTCTCCTGCCATCCCTGATATCTGTCGTGGACCTACCAGGTGCCCACAGGAAGCTCACTCTCTTAGGCAGGGGATAAATCCCATATTTTCTGGAGGCTCTCTGGGGGTTGGTTTGAAATGTGTATTGGCTGGATAGAAGGACCTAATGGGTGGAGTGGGGAGGGAAGAACTGGCTGTAGAATTGTTTTTGTGGGATGGAGAATTAAGGAAGGTGCTGCTGAGCTGATGGTTAGCTGAGGGGACAGAGGAAAGGGCTGGAGAGCAGAAACATGCTGGGGACAATGTGTTTGGGAAGTCCAACTGAACTGACCATTTCATTTTTCCCCTAAATGTGGAGGTGCCCCTTCTGAGGTGGACAGTAGGCCCAGCCACTCTTCTAAGAGCAGGGGTTTGCAATCCCAGGCCGATAAGACCGGCAGAGGCCTGTTGCATTCCACAAATATCCAAATTTGTGGATATTTGTAGAGCTCCCCCTCCATTCCACAAATATCCAAATGTAAATGCCAACAGCCATACAGATCCAGATTCTACCTTTCATGGATGTGGACAGCAAGATGACAATGTAGAAGCCATGGGCAGTCCACTTGCCAGCATGGGTGTTGGTGACCCACCTGCCCTCTTGACCAGTTTCCCTGGCTATCGAGAGAAGGCTCCCACCTCAGCCTCTCTACAGCCAGCCTGACTTCATGGGCCACCTGAATGGCAGTATTTTGAGGGGTGCCGAGGGAGCCTGGCAAGACCCGAAAGGCCAAGGCGCAACAGCTGGTCCACACAATGGCCACGTGCAGTCCAAGAGCTCTGTCCCAGCCTTCTCTGCAGCCTTGCAAGGGTCCTTGGGTGGCACCTCTCGGCGCGTGTTGCGTGACTGCCTCAGGTGGGGAAAGTCGTGTCCTGACCCTGCACCTCCCTGCCAAAGAAGTCCCAGCCTTTGTAGGCATCTGTTGCAGGATGGTGGGGGCTGCACAGGGAGCCCATTCTACATGGCTGCCTGAACTCGCCACACATCATTCCATTCCGTGTGCGCGTGCGTGCGTGCGTGCGTGCATGTGGGTGCAGAATGAGCACACGTGGAGGCATGCGCTGCATCGGGGTGATGGCTCTGTGCTAGTGTTTCCACTGTGCCGCAGCAGGAGACCTCTTCTGCCCCAGCGAGGGCGCTCACGGCGGGTGGAGTGCCACAAAGGTGGGCCAGGTGGCTGAGCGTCTGTGTCCCAAGGGCAGCAGCGGGAAGGTGCTGCAGAGCTGCTCCTCTGGAGGGACCTGGGGGGATGTTCAGGACAACTGCACGAGCCGGTTGCTGCTCTCTGGCTTGCACAGAGCCCAGGTGCGAGGGGTCTTCCTTCAGGGAGCTGGGAGCCTGGCCTCTCTGTCTCAATTGGGAAATGGCTTCTTCGAGGGAAGCGGGGAGGCAGTCCCGCCACGAAGTGCAATGGGATGCAGGACGGCACGGTGGGAGCAGAGGAAGGCGGCGGGGGCCCTTTCGTGTGCGCAGCATGGAAGGAGAAAATAGGGAGGGAAGAACACGGGGAGTCCTGAGGCTGGGTCAGACCAAGGTCCATCAACCCAGTGTTCTGTTTGCACAGCGGCCAGCCGGCTGCCCCAATGAGAAGCCCACAAGCAGGTCGTGAGTGAAATAGCACCCTCCTGCCCATGTTCCCCAGCAAATGGTGTACAGAGGCATCATGCCTCTAATACTGGAGGTACCATACAGGGCTAGCAGCCATTGATAGCCTTGTCCTCTATGAATTTGTCCAACCACCTTATAAAGGCATCCAGATTGGTGGCCATCACTAGATCTTGCAGTAGCGAATTCCATCATTTGCGCTGTGTGAATAAGCCCTTCCTTTGATCTGCCCTGAATCTCCCACCAATCAGCCTCATGGGAGGACCCCACTGGGTTCTGGCATTGTGAGAGAGGGAGAAAAATGTCTCTCTGTCCATGTTCTCCACACCATGCATCATTTTGTGCACCTCTGTCATGTCACTTGCCTCCTTTTCTCGAAGCTAAACAGTCCCAGATGCTGTAACCTTGTAGGGGCGTTGTTCCAGCCCCTTGATCACTTGAGTTGCCCTTTTCTGCCACCTTGGCCTGCAAGAACGCTAAATGCAGGGGGGGGGGCTTTACATGGAGGGGCCCAAAGCTGTCACTGTTGAACAGGATGTGCTCCCTAAACTGCACCCCAAAGCCACCGTCTTATCAGGCTGGCCTGGAGTGTGACTGCAGTACAGCTGGAGGGGGAAGGCAACCGACAGTCCTGGACGCACTGGCATGAGAAGGACCTCCGTTCGTCCTTCTGTGTCTGTGTTGCTGCCCTGCTCTGCCCGGCTAGCCCAAGCCATTTGTAGGACCCTGTCCCAGAGAGGGGAGGTGGGGTGTGTGTGGCAGCGGAGGGGCCGGGTTTTCCATCATGGGATGCTAACTGCTGATCCCTAGACTGAGTATTGGACGTCTTGACCCAGGAGGTGAATGTCTCCCTGCCTGTCCAATCGCGTGCTGGAGATGGAGCCCTCTGCTTACACCCTCTCCTCGAAGTCCCTTCACTGGCTCCCAGTCCTGCTCCACATCAGCCTCTGGCACCCCAGTGCCCCCTCCGGTGCCCCCTTCCTCATCCTGTGGCCCAGTCTGCAGCCCCACGGCATCGTGCTGCCTCCGCCCTGTCTGTCGGGCAGTCAGCACTTCCCCTAATTCACCTCCGGAGTTAGCAAGCATCAGGTGGCTCTCTTGGCCATGGACTAGGAGCCCACCCTCAGCCGTGCACATCTCCGCTGCGGCTCCCAGGCCAGGATCCTCGTGTTGGGCGGTGCCCCCAGATGCATCACCACCTTGGGATCCCATCAGAAGGGTTGGCGTGGTGTCCAAGAGAAGCCCAGCGGGAGAGCTGCTTCAGAAGGACGTAAGCATTGCCAGGCTGGGCCAAGGCATCCAAGGGCGTGGCAGGAGATGCCCTGGGAAGCCTGGCACGATCCAGAGGGACAGGTTCTGTCCTGCAGTCCCCTCTGGATTGTTCACAGACTTCCTGGAGCATCTGAGAACGGCGCATAACCCCCACTGAACAGGGCGACCCTGGCGAGTCATTGGTGCAGGCACCGTGTCCAGGAAGGGTGGAAAAAGGGCCTCCGGGGTTGACCTGGCTGGGGAGGGGGCCACAGCTCAGAGGCATGCAGGAGGACGCAGGCTCAACCCCAGCATTTCCAGGCGAAAGGCTGCTTGGAAGCAGCGGTGACAGGGAAGACCCCTCTCTGACTGGGAAGCTCCTGCCAGCCAGTACTGGGCCAGAGGGACCAGCAGCCTTCCTCCATGCAAGGCAGCTTCCCGTGCCCTCTGTAAAGAACTGGCCGCTGCAGCATCCTACAGCCAGGGATCCATTGGCGGGCCTTTCCCGGGCCTCTCCATGGCCTCACGGCCTTGTGGCTCTGTTGGTGTGCAGCTGCTCCAGCCGGGCTGGGCAACCCGCAAGCCGAGGTCCCTTGGATGTCGGCCTGGCTGAGGACAGCGGTGGCGGCAGAGCCCAGGCAGAACCAGGAGAGCAGCTGCCCCCGGGACCTCCACACTGTGGTTGCCATGATGGAGACCCTCTCGCACGTGGCTCTGGGGGTCAGCATGCGCCTAGACAGCGGCGCCCTGACCGTGAGTGCTGCAGAGGTGGCAGGGGCTCAGGGGTGCCAGGGCAGGGTTCTGCGGGCATGCCAGGCCCGCCACAGGAGGACCCCACTCCTGAGTGCGCTTTCCCGCTGCTTGCAGTGGGGCCACAGGTGACCCATGGCGAATCCTCCTTCTGCCTGCAGGACTTGCTGGCTGCCACTGACTGGATGCTCAGCCTGGACCCTGTGGCCTGCCGTGCGGGCCCTCTGGCCGCGAGCAGCTTCCAGGTTCCTGCAGGCCGTTGAGAACCTCACCAGCCTCCTGCTGCCTCCGCCCGGTGGCTTCAGCTTGACGCTCCCCAGGCTGGAGCTCCAGAGCGCCCAACTGGGCTCTGGCTCCGGGGGCGATTTCAGCATGGCATTTGACACCGAGCCCCCCATCTGCCTGCGCATCGCTGCGGAGGAGCTGGGTGCCCTGGCATGCAGGGGACAGAACTCCACTGTCACCAGCCTGGTGCTGAAGGGGCTGGAGGGGGTCTTGCCCGGGGGGGCAGCACCCTGCCCCGGCACGGCCTGGGCAGCCTGGTGCTGGCCACCGCCATCAGGGCTCCCAGTGGGAGTGTCCGCCAGGTGGAGATTGACATGACATTTGGCCACTGGAACGCTGTGGAGGCGGAGCAGCGTCTGCAGGCCCAGTGTGTGTTCTGGGATCACAGCTTGCTGGAGGGCATGGGTGGCTGGTCCACCCAGGGGTGCCAGGCCTCTGGCACCGGAGCGGACACCAACTGCTCTTGCCAGCACCTCACGTCCTTCTCCGTCCTCATGTCTGCCTACCCAGTGCCCAGCGGCGGTGCCTTGGACTTCCTGAGGAGCCGTGGCGTCTGCGTCTCCATCGTGGCCCTGGCCGCTGTGCTCGTCATCTATTATCTCGTCTGGACTTTGGTGGTGAAGAGCAAGGTGAGAAAGGTCAATAAAGGCCCCTCCCATCAGCTCCTCTGCCCAGGGCGATCACGGTCCCAGCCACAGCAGACGGCAGAGCACCCTTTCAAAGGCGTTGCAGAGCAGACAGCTCTGCGGGGCTCAGACAAGCAAGCCAAATCACATGCTCCAGGGGAAGACACTCCCTGCCCCCGTGCTCCCCCAAATGGCAGCCAGCCAGTCCCTGACCGAGACCAAGACCAATCCAAGGGCATTTTCAGTGGAGACGTGGTGTGCTTGTTTATAATCCTGGCCTTTCCACAAACGTGGGTGCATGCAACGGTTCAGGTAAAAACAGTAATGCACAAAAGGCAATAAAGCCATGTTAGAGCAGTAAAACAGCACTGAAGCAACATTAAAGCCACCACGCACAATTGAAAAGGGCCAATGAATGAGATGTGTCTTAATTCTTTCCCGAAAAGCTGAGAGAGCAAGGCCAATCCCCGTTCGGAGGGGGAGTGTTCATTCTAGAATTTGGGAGCGATGCAGGAGAAAGCCCTTTTGCATGTGCCAGACAAAATTACTCTTTCCCGGGGGGTGGCAGCATTTACACAACTTGTTCTCCTGTGGGAATAATTCCTATGCTGATTTAAGCTGTAATGCTCAGGGGAGATCTGGAAAAGTCTAGGACCCCTGGCAAGATCAGGGACTCTTGACTCACCTGTGTTGTAAGGATCTTTTGGTCTTAGCTGAAGCCCCACCAAGTCTGACGGGTTGGGCCTGCATGGAGCGCCCCAGTCTTTTCCCCAAGCCAACGCCCCTCCTCCCGCCCTCCGACCCCTCCAACGCTGAGTCCGTTGGTTGAGGCAGACCCAGGCCTGCTGTTCTGAATCTGGCCTGCTCTCCTTCCCCAGATTTAACACAGCCACCAGGCCCCTTGGAGGAGACAAGGGACACATCCCGCCTGCCAGTCCAAGAACTGTGTCGGATGGGGAAGGAAGCAATGCCCACCTAGCCCCCCCCTCCCCAAATGGCCTCCTGTGCCCCTCGCTGCAGGGGCCATCTGCAAGGGCCAGCCTGGGTCACATGACAGAGTGACAGAATGTTGGTGTGTGTACAGGATCATCACAGGCAGCATCACAAGCTGCCTTAGGCGGAGTCAGGCGCTGGGTCCATCTAACTCAGTACTGCCAACACTGACTGGCAGCAGAGGCTCCCTGGGGTTTTTTCCTAGCCCGGCACCTCCTGCGTGCAGAGCAGGTGCTCTGTCACTGAACTGCAGCCCCTCCCCTAATGGCCAGATGCTCTTCATGCATTTTGAGGCTCCTAACAGCAGAAGCATCCTCTTGGCTGGGTGGCCTCTGCAGCTCTACAGAGCCACAGGGTGCCCTGTGAAGGCCCACACTAACCTGGAAAGATGGCGTTCGCTCTCCCCTCAAATCCCTGTCTGTGCAGACCAGGGACGTGAGGCCAGGAGCAAAATCCTCTGGACTGGCTAAATAAAGAACGCCCTTTGGATTCCCAGGTGGCCTACTTCCGCTACACCACACTGGTCAACATCGCCTTGTCCCTGCTGATGGGGAGCGTCTGGTTCCTGGGCTCCTCTGTGATGACAGCGCGCCATGAGAACGCACTCTGCGTGGCGGCAGCTTTCTTCACCCACTTCTTCCACCTGGCCATGTTCTTCTGGATGCTGGTCCAGGCCCTCCTGCTCTTCCACCAACTGATCTTCC